>NC_140998.1:36697854-42268983 GCF_052327205.1 Somniosus microcephalus
CATGGGGGCCCTGAGCCAGTCAGGGGGCCCGAGCTAGTCATGCGAGAGTAAGTGAATATGAGTAAAGGGGGTGTTAGTGAGTGAGCGGGTGAATCAGTGAGAGTATGAGGGAAAGTGTGATCGAGTGAGTCATTGAGTAAAACAGAGTGAGGGAGTGAGCCTGAGAGTGTGTGTGTGAGACAGAGTGAGAGAGTAAGTGTATATGAGAGTAATGGGGGGGAGTGTGAGAGGGTGAATTACTGAGTGAGAGTGAGTGAATATGAGCGTGAGTGAGTGTGAGTGAACGTGAGAGAGTGAATGTGCGGGGCAGAATGAGTGCGAGCCAGTGAGCGAGTGGTAAGAAGATTTGTAAACCAGGGACACGCTGCAACATTCGCCTTCTCACCTGCTCCACTTGCCCTCCCGCAGTCCTGGCTGAGGAGGGAGAACAAAAGACGAAATTCAGTTCTCGCGAACTGTACAAACAACTTGACTCTTCAGATATTATTCAAGACTTCACTGCATCTAAAGCACGAAAAACTAGTTTCTGAATTGTCATACAGCTCGTATACTGCAATAACATCGGTGTTGCAAGACCTTTATAATTGTTCAATGTTTACTCTTGTGTTACCTATCGCTCATCATTTTGTCAACTATTTTTATATTACCTCTTGCAAACATGTCTTTTCACGATCGCACGTGAGCGGATTTGACACCAGCTGAAGTAGGTAGAATTTAGTATCATTGTCTAGTAAAACCGAAGGGTCCCCTGTATTAACCCTCTCTACTTGGTTCAGATAGCAACACTCTCTGAGTCAGAAGGTTGTGACTACAAGCCCAGTCCACGGTTTGAGTGTATATAAGGATAAATGCTCCAATTGTGCGATCACAGCACAAAACTTTATTGTCCGCTTTGTGGGAGTGCATAGCAGGAAATCGCGCCCTGTGACTTTTTATTGTATGTTAAAATTAATGGATGGAAAATAGTGGACCGTGTACACACACTTTTCCAGGATATTCTCCTGATGGATGAGGTTTTTGCGTCAGGAGCCTGCAATCGGAACATGGACCTTATAATCCAGGCTGCTACCCCCATGCACTACTGAGGAATGCTCCAACACTGGATGCGATTTTAAATCAATGCACACCCTGCCTATTCTGCCAGTCATTCATTCCATTGCTGCTGGTGGGATCTGCCTGCCTGCAAGATGACTGCTATTTTTTCCAACATAAGTCACTATACTGCAAACATAGGTCATTGTATGTAAAGTAGTTTGCAGTGTTCCTAAGAGATGTAGTGAGATGCCAATGCATCAAAGCACCCCCTACTCCCAGTCCAAGAACTAAAAGAACAGTACTTTTACCAACTGCATCAATTTAAATTAGCATGCTGCTGCTTTCATCTGCGATTTTCTGATTGGAAAAGGAAGGAGTAGCATCTGAAGACCTCATAAGGTAAACTTTCCCAAACGATTTGTTATATTTTCTTTGAGAGAAGTACTCAAATCTTCAATCAAATGATGCTTTGTGTAGACTTGTGCGTTGTAGTTCTAAACTTCCTTTGGCAGTATTTTCAAAGAAAAAGCATCGGAAAACACAGGAAAAGTAATCCTATCAAGTCCTCTCCCCCCACCTCACTATGTATTTCACCTGAGGGAAAGTTCTCCAAAATCTCTCCCTGACTTCCAACAACAACTGCAACTTACCATTTACACTGTGCCTTTAATGTGGTAAAATGTCCCAAAGGTAGTCAAGTGAAACTCCAGAACATCCATCCATCCCACACATCCCCCACGTGGTTGCTTTCCACAGGTGGCATTTCCTTGGGCACAGCACCATAGGAACTATCCCATTCCATCAATTGCACAATTACCTCTATGGAACACCCTTCTAATTGCATCAGTTTTACCTCTGGCGCAGGTACGAAATGTTTGTCACACTGCCTGTGACAAGGAGCAGGTTAGCAGCTCATAAAGAATCTATAAAATTAGCTCGTTATTTCAAGAAGATACAAAGTGAACATCTAACAACATTGTCGGGACAGGGTTGTAAACTGCTTGCAATGCTGTGGACTATGCTTCTCTCATAAAAGAAAAAAAAGACTTGCATTTATATAGCGCCTTTCATGACCACCGGACGTCCCAAAGCATTTTACAGCAAATTTTTCAAGTGTAGTCACTATTGTAATGTAAGAAAAGCAGCAGCCAATTTGCGAATAGCAAGCTCTCACAAACAGCAATGTGATAATGACCAGATAATCTGTTTTTGTGATGTTGATTGAGAGATAAATATTGGCCCAGGACACCGGGGATAACTTCCCTGCTCTTCTTCGAAATAGTGCCATGGGATCTTTTACATCTACCTGAGAGAGCAGAAGGGGCCTCATTTTAACACATCACCCGAAAGGTGGCACCTCCGACAGTGCAGCACTCCCTCAGCACTGCACTGGAGAGTCAGCCTAGGTTTCTGTGCTCAAGTCTCCAGAATGGGACTTCTGATTCAGAGGGGAGAGTGCTACCAGCTGAGCCACGGCGGACACTAAGTGGCACTAGCACTGTTGCTAACACAACGTCAACACAAACATTGTTGTTGCATAGGAAAACACAGGCTGGTAAGCATGTTGAGTAAGGATGAGATTGGACTTAGCTGAGATGCCCCAGTGGTTGTACAGCCTGCCAGCACTGGGTTCACACATGCATAAAGCCCACTGCGATGAAGTACCACAGGTTGGCAGGCACCTAAGGAGTGATACCCCAGCAAAAGCCTTGAACAGAGCAGTGGATAAAAATTGGAACAACAGCAACTTGGATTTATATTACATCTTTAACGAAGGAAAACGTTCCAAGGCACTTCAGAGACAAAAATTGACACCAAGCCAAAGATGGAGACATTAGGAGAGGTGACCGAAAGCTTGGTCAAAGAGGTCGTTTTTATGGAGGGTTGTGAAGGAGGTGGCGATGCGGAGAGGTTTAGGGAGGGAATTCCAGGGATGAAGGCCTAGGCAGCTGAAGGCACGGCCGCCAATGGTGGGGTGAAGGAAGTGGGGGATGGACAAGCAGCCAGAATTGGAAGAATGCAGAGTTCTCGGAGGGTTGTAGGGCTGCAGGAGGTTACAGGGATAGGAAGAGGCGAGGCCATGGAAGGATTTGAACAAGAGAGTGAGAATTTTAAAATCGAGCCATTGGTGGAGATGGAGATGGTCAGCCAGCACAGGGGTGATGGGTGAACGGGACTTGGTGCGACAGTTCTACCCATTGTTTATTCTTGACAAAAACACTATTATGGCAATTGCAATCAGCTCCTCTGTTAAAGTTTATGACACAAACACAACAACGCAACAGCAATGTAATAACATCATAAAAAGTGTACTTACAGAGTTGTGAAATGCTCCCCCCTTAAAAGAAAGTACAAGCAAAGTCTCAGCTCTACACAGAGGTTAAAATCTTTGGTGGGGCTTTTTGACTGAATGGTTCCCCTTGGACTGGCTGTTAACGAATGCAGTAAGTCGTTGTCTCACTCCAGCACTTCAGTCCCATCTACCCGATATTCTGTACAGTGCAGACATAATTGTTCATTGTAGTTTAGGGACTGACATGACTGTCATTGAGAAAATGCAGCAAAAAAAAAGAACCATTGCTGTTTAATGCAAATACCAGACAAACATCTTTCTGAAGTTTCTGAACAATGATCTCGCCGCTCGGCTGACAGTTTTACTTCAGTCTTCAATCTCCAGACAAAAGCTAAATGTTTTGCCAGGGGAATATCCACAGTGAAAACTGACAGTCTTAAGGCAAGGGATGTTTCTGTAATAAGAAATAGTGAACAATAGGTGAAAAGGGTCACGTTGTTACAAGGCTAGTGTGACATGGATTTTATTTTCATTTAATATTGCTTGATTCTATGTTGCAGTTCAGATTTATTTTTCAGGACTTTCCCTCCCTTTCCCCCTTTGTTGTGTGCTTTATTTCAAGTGGTTGGTCGTGTTTCAGACTTTGCTATGATGTGGTTGATAATAGTCTTTCTTCAGTCTTTTCATTGGTTATTCTAATTAGTTTCGAGAAAATTCTCCACTCTGCTCTGATTGGGTATTCTAATTAAACTCAGCAGATTTGCATACCTTTTCCATGATTAACGATTAGGGACTCGGAGAGAAAAGAGGAGAAAGAGAGAGAGAGAGATGCCACGTGGTCCTTGGCACTTCTGTGTCATTGATACTATGTGTTGTATTTAGCACAAAATGAAACAAAGTGATGAGTTATGGCTGCAATTCGTTATGTCTTCCAGAAAGTATTTACAGGTAGTCAGAACTCCAGACATGTTTTATATGAAATTAAAGAAACTAAAGCCTAAAATTACTTAATCTATAGCCATTTGTTGTTTGATTTGTAAATACCAATTTTTGGACCAATTCAGACCACTGTAGGCTTGGATGTACCTAAAATAACTTGAGGGAAATAAACGTGCAGGGCTACGGGGATAGAGCAGGGGAATGAGACTGACTGGATTGCTCCACAGAGAGCTGCCATGGACGCGATGGGCTGAATGGCTTCCTTCTGTGCCATAATGACTCTATGACTGTGATTAACATACATGCACAGAGCCATTTGTTTTACCCCCTTTCCCCTTTGATGCTGTGGATGGGTCCAGAGCAACAAAAGAAAGCAACATTTTTATTAGTTTAATTACTTTCATTTTCTGACAGGTTTTAATCCTCATGTTTACCCGTCTACTGGAGGTGCCCATTTTCACCTGGTGCTGTATTGGTGGATTTTCATCCATACATTTGTTACTTCCACACTGGACTATACCAATGCCTCCTGGCCGGCTTCCCATCTTCCACCCTCCATAAACTTGATCTCATTCAAAACTCTGCTGCCTGTATCCTGGCTTGCACCAAGTCCCATTCACCCATCAGCCCTGTGCTCGCGGATCTACACTGGCTCCTGGTCTAACAATGTACTGTATTGAATTTAAAATTCTCATCTTTGAGTTCAAACCCCTCCGTGGCCTCACCCCACCCTATTTCTGTAACCTCCTCCAGCCCTACAACCCTCTGAGATCTCAGCATTCCTCCAATTCCGGCCTCTTGTGCATCCCTAACTTCCTTTGTCCCTTCATTGGCAGCTGGGCCTTCAGCTGTCCGGGCCCCAAGCTCTGGAATTCCCTCCTTAAACCTCTCTGCCTCTCCACATCTCTTTCCTCCTTTAAGACGCTCCTTAAATCCTACCTCTTTAACCAAGCATTTGATCACTTGTCCGATTGTCCCCTTCTTTGGCTCAGTGTCATTTTTTTGTCTGATTCCTGTCCTGTGAAACACCGTGAGACATTTTACTATGTTAGAGGCAAGTTGTTGTTATAATGCAAATCATCCTTAAAGCAGCACTCGATGAGTGAAGAGCTTAAAGAAGATTTTGGGGGCGATTTTTGACAGTGCATTCAGGTGCCAACAATCCTCCAAAGTGGCCAAGATGGGGCTTAAGATGGTCCATGTTTAGCGCAAGACGCCATCTTGGTAAAGGAGTTGAAACTGTGCTAAGAATGGCTGCCCAGAGGATTGTTAAACAGCCGATTGCCACTTTAAATGCCTGCTAGCCCTCATTAAAGAGGCTGCACGGCATTTTGGTGACTAGTGCTTGTCCTAACGCCCTCTCCTATCAGCAATCCCCCCATCCCAGGAATCAGTCTGGTGCACCTTCATTGCAATCCCTCTATGGCAAGGCGCCGAAGGAGAGGTCGCACAGATTCTCAGACATGGCACTGGAGATCCTGGTGGAGGAGGTCCAGAGGAGGAGGGGTGTCCTGCATCCGCAGTGGGGAAGGATGCCAGCTATGGTGTTCAGAGGGACCCGGGTGTCCTTGCACACGAATCACTGAAAGTTAACATTAAGAAAGCAAATGGCACGTTGGCCTTTATTACATTTGAGTATAAGAGTAAAGATGTCTTACTGCAATTATATAGGGCCCTGGTGAAACCACACCTGGAGTATTGTGTACAGTTTTGGTCTCCTTACCTGAGGAAGTATATACTTGCCATAGAGGGAGTGCAACAAAGGTTCACCAGACTGATTCCTGGGATGGGGGGATTGTCCTATGAGGAGAGATTGAGTAGACTAGGCCTACATTCTCTAGAGTTTAGAAGAATGAAAGGTGATCTCATTGAAATATACAAAATTCTTACAGGGTTTGACAGGGCAGATGCAGGGAGGATGTTTCCCCTGGCTGGGGAGTCTAGAACCAGGGGTCACAGTCTCAGAATAAGGGGTCGGCCATTTAGGACTGAGATGAAGAGAAATTTCTTCATTCAGAGGGTGGTGAATCTTTGGAATTCTCTACCCCAGAGGGCTGTGGAGGCTCAGTCGTTGAGTATATTCAAGACTGAGATCGATAGATTTTTGGATATTAAGGGAATCAAGGGATATGGGGATAGTGCAGGAAAGTGGAGTTGAGGCAGAAGATCAGCCATGATCTCATTGAATGGCAGAGCAGGCTCAAAGGGCCGGATGGCCTACTCCTGCTCCTATTTCTTATGTTCAACCAGTTGTTTGGGAGTAAACATAGTGTTAATGTTAATTTCAAGCAGTACTTAAAGGGATACTCACCATTTCATTTTACTTGCTGCTGGAACTTTGAAGAGGACCTCTGAAGCACATTGGGAGACTTTCTGGGATATTTTGTCAAGACTTCATCAACACTCTAGCAACATTTCGTCTGGAAATTCTCTGAGGACTTCACCTAAAAAGTGTAAGTGCTGTGCTACTCCACCTTATTGGACACCTTATAGGAGTCACCAGGAGAAAGGGAGTGCTTGGTCATGGGCTCTTGCTAGGAGGTACCCCTTGGTCTGGCGAGGAATGGGAGGAGGACCTGAGGCCAGGCTGAGCAGCACCAGCTGCTGCAGTAGAAAGGGACAGGATTGTGAGCTGGCGTCCTTCCCCACTGCGGGTACAGGACACCCCTCCTCCTCTGGACCTCCTCCACCAGGACCTCCAGTGCCACGTCTAAAAATATGAGCGCCCTCTCCTTCGGTCCCGAGCCATCCTGCAACATGCTGCTGTGTGCCAGCCAGAACACTCCACACCTTCAGTGGAAGTGGGTGCGAGGAGCCCACACATATTGCTCCACAAAAATTATGTCTAATCACTTGAGTGCTAAACCTCCAGATATCTGGTTTAGCACCTCCAGGCAAGTTCAAATTGTGGTAATCAGCAATTAGGACCAAAATTGTGTGCTAAATCCAGACTTTCGAACAGGCGTGTCTTATTAGCACAGCACCCATTTTTTTTTCATTCATTCACAGGATGTGGGCACTGCTAGAAAGGCCAGTGTTTATTGTCCATCCCTAATTACCCTTGAGAAGGTGGTGGTGAGCCGCCTTCTTGAACCGCTGCAGTCCGTGTGGTGAAGTACTCCCTCGATGCCGTTGGAGTACTTTCACCACGCCTGTTTTCACCCTTTGGCTAACCCCCTTTTATCTTTTATTTACAAACTGCAGTGTTGTACATCGCTTCCTTACAGGTCTTTAACTTATTCACTTGCACGTACATGTCATTATGGCAAGAATGAAGCATAGTCCTTCTACAGCTCTCCCATTTTCACAAATAAAATACATAAAATTTCTGAGAAACATTTTCACAAGTAGTGCGCCTTTGCTGGTATGTTGACTTCCCTGGTGGCTCATTGTGGACTTGACCAGGGTGCTTGCAAGTTCGATCCTCTGTCTGGGTGGAGTCAACTGATCTCAGCCAGGGTGGCAGTACAGATGCTACGACAGGCCTTAGCATTCATGGGCTAGGGTAAGACAAAATTACCCAGGTTTCCCACCCCTGGTCACTATCCAATGACTTCTGCTGGAAATCGTAAACAGGTGGATGGCAGGGCTGGGTTCAGTTGCATTGCCCTTGATGGTTGAATAGCCCACCAACAGTCATAGAAACATAGAAACATAGAAGATAGGAGCAGGAGTAGGCCATTCATGTGAAAAGGCACTGAACTTGCAGATCTGGACACCTGGATTATCAGATGAACTGTATGTAATAGAGGCCAAGGGGTGTTCATTGCCTGCACATTAATGCGTGAAACTATGTTTATTGTGGGCGAACTTGAATCGGATGGTTTAAATCCTGTTCATTCCACTGCTGACTGGAAACTGTGTGTAATCGGAAGTTGTGTATTTTTCACAACAAAATATTGTATTCAGGGCCCCAGTGGATGACACCTGCAAACTTGGCCCACTGGCAGGGATTTCAATCGACTTGAAGTATCTTGAGTCTGAAAGTTACTAAGAAAGAAAGAACTTAAATGGCAAGATTTTAATGACCTCAGGACGTCCCAAAACGCTTTACAGCCAATTAAGTACTTTTGAAGTGTATTCACTGTTGTAATTTCCACACAGCAAAATGCTATAATGAGCAGAGAATCTGTTTTTAGTGATGATGGTTGAGGGATAAATATTGGCCAGGACACTGGGGAGAATTCCCCTGCTCTTCTTCAAATAGTGCCATGGGATCTTTTATATCCACCTGAGAGAGCAGATGGGGCCTCGGTTTAACGTCTCATCCGAAAGACAGCACCTCCGACAGTGCAGCACTCCCTCAGTACTGCACTGAAGTATCAGCCTAGATTTTGTGCTCAAGTCTCTGGAGTGGGACTATGAACCCACAACCTTCTGACTCAGAGGTGAGAGTGCCTCCCACTGAGCCACGGCTGACCCATCCACTAGAGAGAGTGGATGCAATACTAATGCTTTGTCCTTTCAGACTGCGTACTTTCTTCAAGGCAGTAGAAATGTCTTCTCTCTCATGCACACAGGACCCTATGAGAAATAAATGTTTGACAATCTCAGCCCATTTCCTAACAGTCATAAGTTCACAACACAATGCTAGCCTGAAATTTGGCAAAATTGTCTGCAATTTGGTAATCACATGCTGAGAAGCTGTAAAAGAAAAAGGGAAGTGACAATATTGCACTCGATAAAGTCGGAAATGTTGTTTTGTTGTTAAGGTGCATCATCAAGGAGATACAAGAACAACTTTGATCTACGCCTGACCAAGCCATCCCTGACCTCGGGGAGCATGATGCGGTCACTGGATACTTGGATCAATGTTTCAGTGCTGAAGATCTGTCATCCCTTCGCTTGATTAGCACATCCAAAAACTGCAGATAAAACATTCCGAGGGATGTAATGTGCAGAGGGTGACTCACAAATAAGCATATTTTATGCCTCCAGAGTAATTCTGATAGTTTTAATTACCGCAGTCTTTCTTACTATTGTTAGAGCTCTTATATATTTAAAAAAAAGAGAAGAATTAAAGAGTGGAACTGCAGCATTTGCAAAGAACCCTGCAATTTGGATAAAATGCTCCTTTCAAACTATGAATTGTGCAGAAGCAGGCATTTAGCTGGCACAGAAAAAAAGGCCAGTTCAGGTAAACACAAAAGCATCCTTTATAATCAAGCGATGTGAAAATGCAAATCGCTACACTTGCGGCTAATGTATCTTTGCAAGTGCACGAAAATAAAAGCTGGCAAGGTTATCACTCACTTCCATGTCAACAGCCCACGTCGACAGGTAGCAGCAAAATACCACCCAGGAGACTCTATTCATCCCGCACAGCGGGGAGACTGGCTGTAATTACCACTGGCCTACTTATTTTCAAAAAGTCCAATGCCAGATATTTTTCTTAATAGGTGAAGTCGAAGCTAAAGAACTGTAATTTTAATCAAATTCTTCACAGCTGCATGTCTCTTTCAAGAGAAATTGAGGATTTAAATGTATGTTGTTGGGCTCATCGAACGATCGCAGCAGGAGGGGGACTGACAGTAATTATCTTACACTTTAAGGTATTCTGCTGCCAAGCTTCTCAGTTTTTTCTTCTGAGGAAGAGGACAAGTGCCTTGAGACACTGAGAGAGACAGAATTTCAACCCCCCCACCGCTCCTCTTTTTTCTTTTCAGTGAGGCCTAAAATTATTCACTACTATAATGTCGCTGTCCATCTGGGAGTGTGTGTCTGTGTGTGTGTGTGTGTGTGTTATGCGTGTAAAACTGTGATTGATAATGGCCCCGATTTTTCTGCCAAAATAACGACGAGTTTAATGGCGCGCGCCGTTATTGTGTAAATTGTCCATCAACTTGTGGCGAGGAAGAGATACCCTGTGAGTTGCGAATCGCCACAAGTTGCTGGACGATTTGCGTCGCCCCGCCATTAGCCTCGCGAAAACTGCAGCTCGCCCTCAACATCCCCCGTGAGTTTCGTGAAATTGCTGCACTTGCACATTACTTGCTCATTAAACTCACTGCAGAAAGTTAGGGCTGATACTTAACAGCATTACTGAATTACATATTACATACCCATTTACAGCACAGAAACAGGCCATTCGGCCCAACTGGACTTTGCTCCACGCGAGCCTCCTCCCACCCCTCTTCAACCAACCCTATCAGCAAAACCTTCTATTCCTTTCTCCCTTATGTGGTTATCCAGCTTCCCCTTAAATACATCTATGCTCTTCGCCTCAACTACTCCTTGTGGTAGTGAGTTCCACATTCTAACCACTCTCTGGATAAAGACATTCCTCCTGAATTCCTTATTGGATTTATTAGTCACTATCTTATTTTTATGGCCCCCAAGTTTTGGTTTCCCCCACAAGTGGAAACATTTTCTCTGCGTCTACCCTATCAAAGTCTTTCATAATCTTACAAACCTCTACCAGAAGGTGAGGGAAAAAGTCTAACTAACGGGGTACGTCGCGAGATGCCTCAATCCAGCGAAATCTGTGCCGTTATCTGGAGCACCTACCCAGATGGGGCACACTGCAGGACCCGCTACTAAATTGAAACAAAAGTGGAGTTGATGTTGCAACTGTGTTACGTTATGAACCAAGCAAAAATAGATGATCTAAAATATTACCAGTAAAATACAGTCGTTGCTGCTGGGTTGGTGGGGAATAAGCAGACTCTAAAAGCAGACAACAATTGTATAGCCTGCATGCTTCCTCCCGATACACAGCAGTAACACGCAGCACCAATATGCTCTGCTAATGTGCCAGCTTGTTTATGCTATTCTCAGCCCCACTTTTTAATCTATTAACCTTACCCCCTCGGTCATTGCCCTTCACATTTACTGCTTGAGCTGGGAGGTATAGACTATAGAGATCTCTGCAGCTGCTGCCAATAGCATTCTGTAACCTGCTGACAACAACAGGATTCCCAATAGCATTTCTTTTTAAAGTTAAAGTTATAGTGAAATCCAACCCTATCTAATACACATTAAAGGGGCATTGCTTCTTTGTTTTTTTTAAGAATTTTCAGGCCTAGAAATTGGGTATAGCCCCGCTTGGGGCATTAGACTTGGCGCTGCGCAAAGTTTTGCGCCAGGCGCAATTTAGCGCCACCTAGCACGATATTGGGTCGTAGCGCCCCTAAGGTGATCGCGGCACTAAATCAGGCATTGCACGGTAGACTTAGGGCGCTAACATAGTGGCGCAACTCAATATCGGGGCAGCCGGGTGCAGCGCAGGTGCAGTCAATCATCGATGATCACGAGAGAGTCAGGAGCCGGCCAGCTCTTAAAGGGGTGGGTCCAGAAGGATCAGCAGCCACACTCTGCGCCCTGCAGAACTGAATTTCGGCGCTGTGTTTTGTTTGGCGCTAAAATCTTTCTGAGGATGGAGAGGGCAAGGCAAAGAGCAGTGCGCTTCACGGATGATGCATTGGATGCATTGGTAGGCGGAGTGGAGCGCCGTCGAGCGTTCCTGTACACGGACAATGGCAGGAGGCCTAGTCAGCAGGATTACCGCAGAGCATGGAGGGCCATCACTCAGAGGGTGAACTCCAGCAGCCTGGTGGCCAGGACTCCATTGCAGTGCCGCAAGAAATTCAACGACCTCACTCGGGTCGTCAGGGTGAGTGATGTTTTTGCAGTCCTCTTCATGCCTTCATCTGCATCTGACTTTATGGCCAATGGGTGCGCCATGCCCCACTGGCCATCTGTCAGCACGCACCCATGGCCCTTTCTGGGAACACACTTGCACATACAGCTGACGCCATTGTAGTGTATGTACCTTTAAGGGGAGAACTACTTTTTACAGCTCCTGTATACTGTAGTACCGGCAGTGACCACACCTGTATATAAACCCTGAGCAGGGATCTGTACAGTTAGTTTTAGAGTAACCCTCATCCAGTAAACACCTGTTGATTGTTCCCTGCAGTCTCTTGTCTAGTTATTGAAGGACACACAACATCAAGATACATGGATCTAACATTGGCGACGAGAAGATTCAAACCTACCTGCAACTCTGCATCACCTCCCAGGGATTCGCTCTTGGAGAACAGTGAAAGAAGAAGGCCGAGTCCAGAAGTACAGGCGTCGACCATCCAGCGGAGACTTGAGCATCGCAGGGGAGGCTGTTGAGAGCTGGGCTTGGTTCTCCAGTCACGGTAGTCCAGCGAAACGGGCTGGCAACAGGTACGGCGCAGACCCTTCCCGGACAGCGGCGGCTAGAGCCGACCGATGGCACAGAAAAAGGCCGAGCAGTGTCGACGGGAGAAGAGAGAGGGTAGAGCGCACAGGGCGCAGCCGGTGTTCAAGACCGAGCGGCGTCGACAGGAGAAGAGAGAGGGTAAAGCGCACAGGGCGCAGCCGGTGTTCAGGACCGAGCGGCATCAACGAGAGAGAGCAGAGCATAGCCGGTGTTCAAGGGCTGAGCAGCAT
Organism: Somniosus microcephalus; assembly: GCF_052327205.1. NCBI lineage: Eukaryota > Metazoa > Chordata > Chondrichthyes > Squaliformes > Somniosidae > Somniosus > Somniosus microcephalus. The sequence continues at coordinate 36,710,543 of NC_140998.1, forward strand.
CAACGAGAGAGAGAGGCGCGCAGGAAAACGTGCAGAGCGCAGCCGGTGTTCAAGGGCCGAGCAGCGTCAGCGGGGAAGAAAGGAAAGCGCAGGAGACGCCATTTTGAGCCACAGCGGAGAAGAAGGGAGAGCGCGGGAAGAAAGGAAAGCGCGGGAGACGCCATTTTGAGCCAGTTTAACCACACCCAGGGATGCCGAAGAGTGGCAGTGTCAAAGCGTTCGACAATGAAGTCGAAGATTGGTCGACATATGTCGAACGCATAGAAGTGTACTGCAAGGTGAATGAAGTGCCAGATGACAGGCAAGCGCTGGTATTGTTGAAGTCAATGGGTGCAAAAACATATGGCTTACTGCGAAACCTAGTAACCCCAGAGAAGCCAGTGGAAAAGGATTTTGAAAACATAGTGTCAATCCTACAGGACCACTTAAACCCCACACCGCTGCTGATAGCAGAAAGATTTAAGTTTCACAAAAGGAACCAGCATAAAGATGAAAGTAATGCTGAGTATTTAACGGAACTGCGCAAGCTATCGAAACACTGCCAGTTTGGAATGGGACTAGCAGATACTTTAAGGGACAAGTTTATGTGTGGGCTTCAAAGTGAAGGAACCCAGAAATGGCTTCTATCAGAAAAGGATCTTACGCTGGACAAGGCTTTCAGCATGGCAGTATCACACGAAGCAGCCGCACGGGGCGCTGCAGAGATACAACGGAGACCGCAAGAATATGGCACAAATGAAATGTCATACGGAACAGTGAAGTGCTATCGCTGCGGCAGAACAACACACGACCATAATGATTGCTGGTTCAAGGACAAAGTGTGCAGACAGTGTGGAAAATTAGGACACATAGCAAGAGTCTGCAGGTCGGGAAAGAAAACCAGCAGCAAGAAATCTCCACAGGAGAAGTACAAGAAGGTACATAAGGTGACAGAGAGTAGTTCAGACGAACAGAAAAGTGATACAGACTCCGGAAGCAAGGAGCTGGGTTGTCTGAAACTACATAAGGTGATCAAAACGGAGGATCACCAAACTATCTGGGTCACGCTCAAGATAGACGGAGTCCAAGTGAAAATGGAATTGGACACAGGATCAGCCCTAACAGTCATAAACCGAAAGGACTACAAGCGGCTATTCTCACATATACCCTTGAGAGATACAGAGATTGACTTGAAGATGTACACGGGGCAAAAAGTCTATCCCAAAGGAAAAATAAGGGTGAACGTTATATATAACGGCAAGGAAACACCAAAAATGGACCTATATGTATTGCCAGATGGAGGACCACCACTATTAGGACGTGAATGGATCCGGAAGATACAGCTAGATTGGCATTCCATACAAGCACTGACTATAGATGCCAAAAAGGATGACGACGTCACACCTGGACAACTGTCGAAAATGCTAACTGACGCAGAAGAAGTGTTCCAGGAGGGACTCGGAACACTAAAAGGCATAACAGCGACGATCAAAATAGAGGAAAATGTAAGCCCAAAGTTTTTAAAGGCCAGACTGGTGCCTTATGCGATCCGCCCAGCCGTTTAAGCAGAGCTGGAAGGTTTGGAACGTTCACGAGTACTGTCCAAAGTGGACTGGAGCGAGTGGGCTACACCCATCATTCCTGTAATGAAGAGGTCATTGAGTAATACGCCTGGGGAACCAAAGAAGGTTCGCATCTGTGGGGACTTTAAGGTGGCAGTGAACCCAATCCTTCACATGGTACAATATCTGCTTCCGCGGATTGAAGATATTTTCGCCTCGCTATCTGGAGGGAAACGCTTCACTAAGATTGATCTGGCCCAGGCATACCTGCAAATGGAGGTAGAAGAAGCCTCGAAACAGTACCTCACGATCAACACTCATAAAGGACACTACCAATACAACCGGCTGGTGTTCGGGGTAGCATCAGCTCCGGCTATTTGGCAAAGGGCAATGGATCAAGTCCTGCGAGGGATTCCAGGGACCCAGTGTTATTTGGACGACATCCTGGTCACGGGCGAAAATGAAAGTGATCACCTCGCCAACCTGGAGCAGGTGCTCACTAGATTGAAGGAATATGGGCTCCGAGCTAATCGCCACAAATGCGAGTTTTTCCAGAAGCAGATCTCATTTTGTGGCCACGTTATTGATGAAGAGGGGTTACATAAGTCCCCTGAAAAGATTGAGGCAGTAGTCAAGGCTCCAGCGCCGGAAAATGTGTCACAACTGAGGTCGTTCCTCGGGCTGGTGAACTACTACCATAAGTTCTTGCCGAATTTGTCTACAGTACTACACCCACTGAACACCCTACTGCAAACGGGGGTACCATGGAAGTGGAATGACGAATGTAAACGAGCTTTCCAGAAGTGCAAAGAATTGACCACATCAAAAGAGGTGTTGGCTCATTTCAACCCAGCACTACCAATTCAGTTGGTGTGTGATGCATCACCCTATGGTATTGGAGCGGTGCTGTTGCACAAATTCCCGGACGGCTCGGAGAGGCCAGTAGCCTTTGCGTCTCGGTCACTAACCTCAGCCGAGCGTAACTACGCCCAGATTGACAGGGAGGCTCTCAGCCTAGTGTGGGGAGTGAAAAAGTTCAACCACTATCTGCATGGGCAGAAGTTCACCTTGCTGACTGACCATCAACCACTTGTCTCCATCTTTAATCCAAAGAAGGGCGTTTCGATGATGACTGCGCAACGGCTACAAAGATGGTTCCTTTTTCTAGGGGCGAACCAATATGAAATCGAGTATAAGGGCACGAAACAGCATGGAAACGCTGATGGGCTATCACGCCTGCCACTGCCTACTGCGGAGGAATCAACAGCAGTGGACCCTGTCGAAATATTTTATTCGACTATAATTGAACGCTTGCCAGTAACTAACGCTGATATAGAGAAGGAGACCCAAAATGACCCGACACTGTCTCGGGTATATGACTTGACGGTGAAGGGATGGCCAACACATGGCAACTCACTGTTGCCAGCATTCTCATCCAGAAGAGAACAGCTGTCAGTATGCCAGGGGACCTTGATGTGTGGATCCCGAGTGGTAATTCCACCAAAGTTAAGGGAGAGAGTGCTCAATGAGCTTCACGAAGGCCATCTGGGAGGGGTGAAAATGAAAAGCCTTGCTAGGGCTTATGTGTGGTGGCCGGGGATCGATCAGCAAATCGAGGACCTGACAAAGAGCTGCTCAGGATGCCAGAAGGTCCAAAATGCACCACCACATGCCCCTCTACACCCATGGGAGTGGCCCTCATCTCCATGGCAACGGGTGCATATTGATTTTGCTGGTCCATTCATGGACTCAATGTTTTTAATAGCCATGGATGCGCACTCGAAATGGCCTGAGGTGATCAAAATGTCCTCCACCACCACAGAGAAAACTATTGCAGTCCTACGGACCATATTTGCCAGGAACGGCTTGCCAGAGTAGATTTGCTCTGATAACGGACCACAGTTTGTGTCCGAAGAGTTTCGAAAATTTATGAAAATGAATGGGGTAAGGCATTACACATCCGCCCCGTATCATCCAGCCACAAATGGATTGGCTGAGACATTCGTACAAACCTTTAAAAAAGCAGTAAGGGCCATGTGCGATGACGACATTCCACTGCAGCATAAAGTGGACAATTTCCTGTTAGCCTACAGAAATCCGACACATGCAGTCACCAACCAGACCCCAGCCATGATGTTCTTTAACCGAAGGTTGAGATCTCGTCTGGATTTGCTCAGACCAAATGTACGAAGAGATGTTGAGAATAAGCAATTCCAGCACATCAATGAGAAGCCGACAAGGAGCTTCAATGTAGGGCAACCAGTCTTGGCCCGCGACTACCGAACAGAGAAATGGCAACCAGGAACGATATGCACACGGCAGGGGCCACTAATGTACACAGTGGATGTTGGGGAGAACATTGTGAGACACCATGTCGACCAGATCCTAGAGTCACAGGAACGAGTCAACCCCATGTCTCGCGTACCTGGTGATGAACCCGACATACAGTTAGCATCTACCCCAGAAACAGTAGCATCGGAAGCTGATGAACCAACCGACGACAGGAGCCCAGAATCGCCTCCGCACCAAGAGCAAGACACTCAGGAAAGGCGCTATCCAGATAGGATCAGGAAGCCGCCCCAAGACTGAATTTATAAATAGACTATTTTCAGTTAATGTTGCATGTTAAAAGTGTTAATTGTAATTAGTTGATATTTAATTGTTAAATGAATGTTATGGTACTGTTAATCTAAAAGGGGAGGAATTTTAGTGTATGTACCTTTAAGGGGAGAACTACTTTTTACAGCTCCTGTATACTGTAGTACCGGCAGTGACCACACCTGTATATAAACCCTGAGTAGGGATCTGTAAAGTTAGTTTTAGAGTAACCCTCATACAGTAAACACCTGTTGATTGTTGCCTGCAGTCTCTTGTCTAGTTATTGAAGGACACACAACATCAAGATACACGGATCTAACAGCCATGATGTCAGGGCTATTCCACCAAGGGGGCATGACATGACAGATGAGGCCATGATGTCAGGGCTATTCCACCAAGGAGGGCATGACATGACAGATGAGGCCAGGATGTCAGGGCTATTCCACCAAGGGGGGCATGACATGACAGATGAGGCCATGATGTCTCATCATTTCCTGTCCTTTCTCCTGCAGTCCAAGCTGGCAAGGAACCGGCGAGAACAGCTCCGGACTGGTGGAGGACCTCCAAACCTCCAGAACCTGACGGACCTGGAGGAGCGAGTGCACCAGATTGTTGGCGGCCACCTGACTGGTCCTGTCACCACTGGAGCAGCCGACCCCATTGTGCACGGCGATTGTAAGGTTATGACCTTTTTGATCTGTGTCCTTCCACTTGTGACCCCCCACCGGCATGCTTTTTCACTGTGGACCCATGTCATAGCATTGCACCAATCTTGCATCCCTTGCTGCCACCCTCTCCTCTCGCTAAAGCCACTCTTCAACCTCCCTGCTTTCAGATGCTGCATCACCAGATCGGGAGCCGGGCACTCAAGCTGCCAGTTCCACTGAGTCCGGAGGCGACCAGCTGGAGGAAGCCGGACCTTCCGTGCCAGCCTCAGGGGAGGCACGCCAGCTGCAGAGTGGGGATAGTTCTTCCCTGGAGGAGAGCGGGGGGGGTGCCTCTGATGAGGAACCAGCTCCAGGAACCAGCGGGCTGCACCAATGCAGGGGGGGAAGGGAAGCTCGGGGGCTGTCTCCCCGGAGGCCGAGTCAGGCCACCATGACTGTTGCACAGAGCGCAGAGGAGGTTCGGTCCCTAGCTGAAATGAGCGCCCAGGCTCGGCTCAGGCACAATGAGCTGATCGCTGCAGTGGCAAGGCTGCCTGAAGCCATTGACACACTGGCAGGGAGTCTCCAGGACTTCGGTGCAGTACAGGAAAGGAGTGCGCAGGCCTTCTCCGATGCACAGGAAAAGACTGTTCAGGGCTTCACCAATGCACAGGAAAGGAGTGTCCAGGGCTTCTCCGAAGCACTGGCACCTGCCACGCAGTCACTCGCTGGCCTCATGCAGGCGCAGTTTGAGGCCACGCGAGCACTGACTGCTGCCACCATTGAAGGATCAGGTAGGATTACCCAGGGCCCTTGCAGCACCACAGCAGGGCATCAATCTGTGGGCCAGCCGATTGGGGCACATGCTGCGCTGCTGCCCCGTCAGAGTGCCAGTGTGATGCATGCCCACGGAGCAGGTGTCCGCTCTTAGGATGTCAGCATTGCTGATGCCACCACTGGCATGTCTCCACTGCAGCTGCCACCACCTGCAGGACAGACTGCATCCGCCCATGAGCAGTTGGAGCAGTCAGCACCTGGGCCCTCCAAGCCCAGAGGTCGTCCAGCCCGTCCCTCAGGGGCTTCTGTGCTTTCGGCCACTCAGCAGGCCTCCCCCAGCCTTGATGCAGCCACTGGGGTCCAATTAAGGAGGAGCTGCAGGGAGGGAAGGGGGCGTTTCAGAAAGAGATGTCAAAGCCCATCAAGGGGTCAAAAGTAGAGGGAGCTTCGGAGATGGCGAGGTTGAACATTTCAAGGCCCTCTACAGCTCTTGTGAATGATGGGGATGTGTTGGTTACTGTCGCGGGTTTGGCAGACATTAAAGTTGTATTTCCTTGCTGATGTGTTAAATCCTTAGTTATGTGTTTTGCCATTACTTTTGTGTTAAATCCTTAGTTATGTGTTAAGCCGTTACTTAAGTGTTATTTCGTTAGTTTTGCTTTCTGCTGCAATTGCTTTATGAAGTTGGAACGCTCCACTTTTTTGAAAATAAAGATTTTTTTAAATTTACACTGGACATCTAAACTATTTACACTTAATCTGTCCTTCATAGGCTTTGGGTGAAGCAGACGGTCCTCTCCCAAACACACCAAGCAATCTGTCAGTGGGGCCTAGAAACGAGTCATTATGAGCCTCTGACGAACGGCCCTTCCAGTTTCGGGAACCCTCCCGTCTTCCTCCTCCTCCTCCTCCTCCTCCGCCTCCTCCTCCTCCGCCGCCTCCGCCGCCTCCGCCTCCTCCTCCTCCTCCTCCTCCTCTGCTGGTCCTTCAAGCTCGGCTGGCATTGGCTGGGTGCGTTGGATAGCGAGGTTGTGGAGCATGCAGCAGACAATGACGATGTGGGCAACTCGCTCTGGCGAGTACTGCAGGGCGCCCCCCGAATGGTCGAGACATCGGAACCGCTGCTTCAGCATGCCAATTGTGTGCTCCACAGTGTTCCGCGTCGCCTGATGGCTGGAGTTGTAGTTCTCCTCTGCCTGGGTGCTGGGCGAACGTAGCGGGGTCATAAGCCATGGGCACAGAGGATAGCCCTTGTCTCCGAGAAGCCAGCCTCGTGGGTGAGCCGGGGCCTCGAAAAGGTCTGCCACTGTGGTCTGACGCAGGATGAAAGCGTCGTGGCTGCTGCCAGGGAACTGTGCGTTGACCACGAGGATCATCAGCCGGTGGTCACACACCAGCTGTACATTAAGAGAGTGGAACCCCTTGCGGTTGCGGTAATCCTCGGGATTGTTCACAGGCGCCCGCAAAGCCACGTGCGTACAGTCAATGGCGCTCTGCACCATGGGGAAGCCAGCTATTGCCGCAAAGCCTTCTGCGCACTCCTGCTGCTTCTCCGGTGTCAAAGGGAACGAAATAAATTGCCGCCTCCTGTAGTATAGGGCATCTGTAACTTGGCGGATGCAGCAATGCACCACAAACTGGGAAATGTTAGCTATGTCCCCAGTCGCGGCCTGAAAGGAGCCGCTGGCAAAGAAATTGAGGGCTACAGTAACCTTTACAGGCACGGACAGAGATGTCCTGCACCGTATGCACGGCAGAAGATCATCCTGAAGCAGCTGGCACAGCTCAGTCACCACCGCCTTATGGAATCGCAGCCTTCTGACACACTGCTCCTCCGACATGTTGTGGTAGGAGAACTGCTGTCTGAAAACCCTCGCTGCGTAAGGTCTGGTGTGGCGACGTCTGTTGGCCCTCCTCCGTCTGGCCACTCCTGGCCCTCTCTCCCTCCGTCTCTGTGCCCTCTCAAGATGTTCTAGCAGCAGGATGTTCCCTTCCAGAGCAGCCCCCATAATAAGAGTTATCAAGGTAAAGGTTGTAAGCTCTTACCAGCAGCTAGGTAATGTTAACAGGGCTAAAGGACCTCTGGCACCGCTGGTTGAATGGCAATAAGGCTCGAGCACTGCAGCTGCTCAACTGTATCAAACCAGCCAACAAGTTGCGTTCACAAAAGGGCTAACGTTTTCAGAACAGTGGTGTCCCCTTTAAACAGCGCCCCCCAACTCCGAGAGTGCCTGGGGAATGTTCCAGTGAGCTGTCACTATTAGCGCCAGGTGCAACAGAGGCGGGCGCCACCCAATTTCCGGTCCGGGGCGCTAAAAAGGCATTGCACCATGGAATGACGTCATGATCAGCCTGCGCCCGCGAGCGCGCGCTAAGATTTTGCGCCGGCGCTAAATGCATGGTCAATATGGGGCGAGGCGCTAGGTTCCCTGCGACCGCACAGAAATTGGCTATCGCCCCACTTCTCGGCCTTTTTAGGCAATAATCGGTGGCGCTAACGACCCAATTTCTCCCCTTCTGAGTTGAAAACCATAAACTGCTATATTTAAACTGACTTATTGGGGGAGGTACGCGTGTGGGGAGGGGAGGGTGAGGCACTATTAAAATAGCAGGAGATATGTAAGTATATCAGAACCTTTACAACAGTGACCACACTTCAAAAAGTACTGCATTGGCTGTAAAGCACTTTGGGACATCCTGGGGTCGTGAAAGTCGCTATATAAATGCAAGTCTTTCTTTCGTTCTTTGTAATGAAGTTATAAACCATCCAATTTAATATAGTCTTAAACAATCCAACTCAGATTAGTCTTTCAAACCATCCAAAAGCATTATCAGGGGCTTTCTCCCTGGTGCCCTGGCCAATATTTATCCCTCAAACCAACAGCACTAGAAACAGATTATCTGGTCATTATCACATTGCTCTTTGTGGGACCTTGCTGTGTGCAAATTGGCTGCTGTGCTTTCTACATTACAACAGCGACTACACTTCAAAAGTACTTCATTGGATGCAAAGCGCTTTGGGATGTCATGAGGTCGTGAAAGGTGCTATATAAATGCAAGTCTTTCTTTCTTTATTGGGAAAATGTCAGTGTTGTTGCTATCCCTGAATTGGGCAGTATTTACATTTGGGAGAACGCCACTTTAATGATTTCCATAACTTGTGTATCTTCATACAGTAAAATCTAGGTACGGCTAGAGCCACTGATGACCTAGGGGTGGTCGATTTTAAAATTCATGTTCTTGTGTTCAAATCACCTCCATGGTCTCACCTCTCCCGATCTCTGTAAACTCCATCACCCCTACAACCATCTGCATACTCTATGCTACTCCAACACTGGTCTCTTATGCATCCCCCACTTCCTTCACCTCACCACTTGCGGCCATGCCCTCAGCCATCTAGGCCCTAAGCTTTGGAAATCCCTTCCTAAACCTCTTTGCCTCTCCACTTCTCTCTCCTTTTGAGACTCTGCTTAAAACCTACGTCTTTGACCAAGCATTTGGTCACCTGTCCTAATGTCTCCTTCTTTGGCTCAGTGTCAATTTTTTTGTCTGTTAAGGAGACTGAAATTCAATGCTTGGGTGAAGAAAACACATGTGTACATTAGTGGAGAGAACCCTGCTCAGGCCAACTAGTGTGTGTGCACCCGGGAGGCCTGACTGACAGCAAAGCAGCAAGCACTGAAGATGTAAAAAGACCCACTGGCACTGCAGCAGGAGCAGAGCAAAGACTCGCACAGAATGCTGAGCAAACCAAAGTGATTTGTACAGTTATCATGCCAGTATATAGTGCTGAAAATTGGGACACTAAAAGCCAGCGATGAGAGGAGACTCAAAAAGTGTTTGGAATGAGCTGTCGGTGTGAAATCCTTTTGGTGTCACGAGAAGAGGTAGAATCAGGAATGGGAGGATACTGCAAGATCTTAGAGTAGAGTAGGACACAGTAGAAACGATCTCCAAGCAGAGCTTTCCATACCTCAGACATGTAGCACTGCTGAATGCTGAGTGTTAGCCTACAAATATTCTATTAGGATAAAAGGAAAAACCAGGAAGGATGGAAATTCAAAATAAAACACTGGAAATGCACAGCAGCTGGGTCATCTAAAGGGAGGTGAATGTTTCCAGCAAGTCCCTTTTATCAGAACCAAATATTCTATCTACATGGTCGATTTCATGGTGCTTAACCTGGAAAAAGGTCACAAAGGCATTGGCTGCATTTATCCGGGGTGACAACTGCAAGCTGGGTGTGGAGCAATGACAGCTGAAAGCAAAAGAAAGGCTTTACATGTATACTGTGCCTTATCGTGTCTCTTCAGTGAATTACTTTGAAATGCAGTAGCTGCTGTTTTGTATGCAAGCAAAGCAGCCTTTTTGTGTACAGCAAGGTCCCACAAACAGCAATCGGATCAAGCAGTAGTGAATCTGTTTCCCTGGCTGTTGATTCAGGAAACGAATGTTAGCCAGGACAAGCTGGAAGAACTTCCTGCTTTCCTTCAACTTTTGTTGTGGGAGCTTTAATCTCCACCTGAACCACTAAATGGGGCTTTGTTTAAAATGTAATCAGTAGGACAGCTCTTCCAACAATGCAACACTGCTCTCAGGTGTCACCTTAGGCTACGTATTAAGTCCTAAATTGGGGCTTGAACCCCCTCTCTACCCGCACCCCCCTCCGCACCTTGTGGCTCAGACAGTGCTAGCAACTGACAAAGTACGCAAGCTGTGTACAAACTGTGAAAACTTGGAACCATAGAACTTTAGAGGCCATTCTCTCGTATCTGTGCCAGCTCTATGCTAGAGCAATCAGATCCACTCCCAATCCCCCATGCTCTCCCTAATATCCTTTGGGGGGCGAAATTGGGCTTGGTAGTGTCTGTTTTTTGGGCACTATGAGTTCCCTTAGGGTTCCAAAATGGCATCCGCAGCACACACATGCCCACACTTCCGATGCGAAGCGGGCTAGACGCCATCTTAGTAAAGGGATTAGCGCACACACACACACCTAACATCCACCGGAAGTATGCAGAGCAGGCAGATCATGACATCAATCAGCGTACAATGCTGATTTGACACCAGTGCTGCCATTTTGCAGCTCCACGCTCCAGCCGACACCCACTCTTAACCTCACACAGCTGAACACGAGTTAAGCAGCAATGAAGGAACCCCCACCAGCGCTATTTAAAGGGATCACCAGCTACTTACAGGTTAGTTGCTGGTTGACTTCTTCTGGCTGTTGCTACATTTCAACATGTTTTTGGTGCCTTCCATAGTTGTTTCAAGTTTCCAAAGTCTATAGGGAGTGGTCTGGCTGGTTCTGAAGGACTTTTTTGGTGACTTAAAGGCTTGTGGACAGACCAGTTGCTCCCAGACATGGGTGGACCAGTAGGCCTTCCTCTTGGCATTGAGCATGACTGGGAGAATGAGCAGAGGCCACACAGAGCACGACAAGCTGCTAGAAGAGGGAGGAGGAGGAGGAGGGGCAGAAGGGCTCTCAGCATGAGGCCATATCTGCAAAGGGTCTTTAGGGAGCAGATCTGTTGGAGAACAGACTGCTGCAATGTTGTGATGCTCAGGAAGCCGCTTTGCACACTGATATCCAGAGCTATGATGGCAGTAGTCTAATCTTTCATCATAGCAAACTGAGATTGCATGACAGCAGTCTGAGCTTCCACTGCAGCACTCAGATATTGGGTGGCTGCTGCTTGTGTTGCAATGGAAGCTGAGACATCGGCCATCAGATGCTGCATCATGATTGGCTCCATAAGTGTGTTGATGGAGTTGGCCGCCCATTTTATGTTGGAAAGGATGAGCTCCAAGTTCTACGCAAAGCCCTGTGCCAAGTTGGTGCTGGACTCCTGCACGCTACTTGGAATTAAGGGCAGGGTTCCCAATACACCAAGCATTTGGGTGTGTACACCAATCAGCCTTCTTCTGTAGCCTGAAGTAATCATGCAGCTGAACTAATGTCCAACCTTGCCCTCCGGCGAGCTGGCACCTGTGCTATACTTTCCGCCCTGCCATGGCTGCAGCATGCTTGTGCCTGGTGTCTCACCACATGCACATCCCGCCTTTATGCTATCTTTTAAATTATGCACAGTGTCAGTACCTAAGCTGGTGGCTGCGACTGTGAAATCGAATGATTGTGTGTCTTCATCTTCACTGTCTTCTTGCTCTTCCTCCACTGCCTGGCCAGGTTGCAGTTCTTGGATATGTGAAAGGAAAAACGAACAAGTCTAGGATTGTGGTGAGGGATGAGGAGAAGGTAAGAGGTGCATGCTTACACCATCAGCACCTCCTCTGTCAGAAGAGATTGTGGGATGAGGGAGAAGTGGGATGAGAGAAGGAGGATTAGGTATGTGGATACCCTCATCTGCAATGGCTTCAGCCCCGCCGGTGGCCACGGACTCAGCAATGGCCCTTCCCATGATGGTAAGCACCATCTCCCCCATGGGGGTTGGAATATGCAGGAGTGCCTCTCCACCTCCAGTTAGTTCCTGCTGCCTCTGGTTGTGCTCCACCTTCTCCCGCAAGAGAGAGAGAAGTGTGTCAGTGAGTGTCTTGCAATCTGTGTGGATGATGTGGCTGTCATGGTTGAATAGCGGACAGTGTGTGCAAGCAGTGAGATGTGGGTTTTGAGGCTTGCAACCGTGCTAAGTGTGTGAGGGTCAGGTGAAGCATATGAATGTTAGGTATGAGTCCTAATTGATAGAGATTGTTGGTAGGTAAGTAATGGGGGTGTGGTGAATTGAGCAGTGGCTGAGGCTAGTGGTACAGTTGGTAGGATATGGTATTTGAAGATGCATTCATGGATCTTGACCAGTCCTGTGAGATCATTAAACTTTCTGATGTACCACATCCATGTTCTTGGAGCTATACTCCTGGCGTTGACCTCCTCCTGTCTTGCCACTGCCTTCTGAGCATGTGTCTGGAGGGCCTCCAGCCCCCCCAAGGATACAGGACATCTCTCCTCCATTCCAACTCTTCCACCAAGACCTCCAGTGCAGCATCCAAAAACCTTGGTGCTCGCTCTCTCCCATGGTCAGCCAATGTGGTTTGTTGCACAGAACGCTATTCCCAATGATCTCAGCACCTCCAGCAGCCTCAATGCACCTTCCCTTTAAGAGGTGCAGGCTAGCTTTAAGAGATGTAGGCTAGCTTTAAGTAGTGCTAGCAAGTAACAATATTTGTCCCCCTGCTGCTGCGTGCAGCCAATGAACAGCATGCTTAGTGCTGGCTGCACGCAGCAATAATTATAATAAGCTGGCAGTACGAAGATGGCGTGCTGCATGCATTACATTGAACGGGCGCAGGGTAATTGCGCATCATGATCCTCGCACCCATTTTCGGGGGCTATCCAATTTAGCCCCCCTTGATCTTCATCTGCTTCGAATATTTATTGCAATTTGGCATTTTGCCAGCACTCAGGCGTTAAATGAAAGCATGAACATCTTGCCATGTGAGCATTTCATACTTTTATTTTTGTCTTGTTTTTAATATTATTAACAAGTATAGTCATTAAACAAACTACTGCACGATATTCCCTGGTACCTTGTTGTTCGCAGCGCTAAGGATGTGGCATTGAGAGCACCAGAGGATGCATCAAACCATCTACAGCCCCACTCTGTAACAGTGGAATATTTAGGTGTCATTAAAGCAAAATCTAAAAAGTCAGATTTCATTTCCAGCCAATATTAACAATGATGTTGATACAGTCATTAATAATTTAAAATATATAACTTCAATATTACTGTTGACAATATTAACAGACATATGCTTGACATGTTTGAATGACACTCCTCTGCAGTTTGAAAATGTGTTTGCTTATTTTATTGGATTGCATATATATTTTTATATACATTCACATACATTTTATGAACGTGTGCAAACATATTTATGTTTTATGAAAGTGTATATTTACACAATTCTTATGATCATGTACATTCACATATACATTTAATGAAAGTGTACATTCACACCTATTTTATGAATGTTTACATTCACCTATTATTTAGGAAAGTGTGCAATGACATATATTTTATGAAAGTGTACAATCATATATATATTTTTTGAAAGTGTACATTTATGCATGTCTTGTGAAAGTATATAATCATTACAATCAATATATGTTATGAAGCCAGTGTACATTTTGATTGCACAGTGTTCGTGGAAGAAGTGCATTGATACATCCTGATTTAAATTTTTAATGGATTAATTCCTTTGCTGAAATAGTGGACAAAGGAATGACATCCGAACGTGTTAGGCGTTCATCCAAAATCACCACGGGTAACTTCTAGAATTAAGTTATAGTTTTAACACTTAAAATATTGCAACAGCACTGCAGCCGAAATACAAACCTAAAAATAAACTCTTTCCTATTAGCATTACGCTGCTCTGAATTCTTTAAAAAAAATCCTCACAAGTCAGTATGTTCCATCCTCCCAGGTCAATTGAAATCCTTACAAGATAACGAGCACATGCGCCTCCGCCCCCAGTCACACAGCCACAACCCATTGTTTCTTTATTTGCTTAATTTGCCTGTGCTGATGGCATGCTGCAAGCTTCTGCAATGTTAAAGAATTCATCCAACTTGTTTCTCCGATACCATAATTACAAATAAAAACCTGTCATGTTGCATTGGTCAATTATATACCACCTCCAGAGCGGACTTAATAGACATCAATCTGAAGAGAGCTCAGCCTTAAAGGAACATCGCCTTCTGCAGTCTGGCATGCAAAAATCCTTGATGCAAACAAATTGGTGCTTAAATCTATCCAGCATGGCAGAGCATAGCAAATTCAGAATGCGGCAATGCTTATTTTGAAGAGTTCAAAACTGTGTGATCATCATATCAAAAGTTACTGCATGACTGTATAAAGTGTCTATATGAAAAGGTGCTTGTTGAGCTTTATTTTGTTGTTTGGAGTGAAAGGCAGAAAAATCAAGCATTGTGAGAAAGTAACAACGATATGTTCCTAATGGTATTTTTGGCAATTTGCTGCCTGTTTGCAACCAAGAAAAGGTTTCTATCCCTCATACTTTTCACATAAAGACTGTGCATCGTTAATCTTTTCAGAAGTAAGTATTACCAGCTCCCCCAATCTCTCAGTGAGTTTATCCAGTAAACAGCTGAACAGAAGCATGCTGACCAGGAAAGTTTTTAAAAATTCATTCACGATATAGTCGCTGGCAAGGCCAGCATTTATGGCAAGAGTTCCCACTCCCGGTCGCTAGCGAACAACCCATACTGGCGGTCCAGTCGGTAAATGCCATGTAAGAATAGGATCCAGCTCATTTGTGAGGCCCCTTACAGTCAAATAGACCACTGACACTCACTGCCAAGGCTCAGACATGAAGAATGGCAACTTGCGTGAAGTACCAGACAGCAATTGATGAGGTGGAGCCATATTTCAGCAATACTTTCAGCAGGAGAAGGAAGTGGAGAAAGTTAATGAGGAAAAAAATTGACCTGTCAAAAAAAAAAATAACAGGGTCACTAAAAAAGCTTGTTGTTGATTTGCAGTATGTTTCAGTGTTACGTAGTGTCATGGTTACCAATTAACAGCTAGACTATTCCAAGCCATTGCAATAATTTGTCACTTTTTCATCTTCCTTGGTAGGTTAATACCCTTTTATATGTTTATCAGGTAAAGTTGATTGAGAGAAACAGATTAAAACCTTGATGTGCACACAACCATCACAAGAGGGAGTCAGAAATAGAGAGTCGGTGAGAAAAATAAGGACAACAACTTGCATTTATGTAGCGTCTTTGCTAAAGTAAAACATCCCAAGTCGCCTCACAGGAGCGTTATCAGACAAAAATTGACACCGCACCTAAGAAGGAGACATTAGGTTGGTCAAAGAGGGAGGTTATAAGGAGCGTCAAAGGAGGAGAGAGAGGTGAAGAGGCGGAGTGGTTTAACAAGGGATTTCCAGAGCTTAGGGTCTCCATGATGCTGCCTGACCTGCTGAGTGTTTCCAGCATTTTCTGTTGTTATTTCTGACTTCCAGCATTTGCAGTATTTTGCTATTGCCAAATAGAGAGTCAGACAGACAGGAAGGTACAGAGGCATAGAATACAGGAAAGAGTCAATGCATGAAAGAGAGAGTAGGAGAAAGTCAGATCATGTTAATATAAGTTATCTGCTTGTTTTCTACTCATAACTTATTCACATAGCAAACAATTCATAGTGTTCAGAAAAATTGAGGTATGTGCACATGTCAGTGTGTCATTTTTGCAAGTTAGTAATGTACATGGTTAATGCAAACCAAGTTAAGTATCAATTTGGATCAAGCACTCAATTCATCCCGTGGTCAATATGGAGTGAATGAATTCACCATCACAAAAGGTGCCCTTTGACTCATGTGCTTCTTGGCTGTGCCATTTTTCTTGTGGTGAGTCTTCCTCATTAATAACCACATCTCCATGTGATAGCTGGGATGTTCAAAACTTTGAGAATCATTGGCCCAAAATTTCCTGGAAGCTGCTCCTGTTCGGCCGTCGTACCTTCACCAGATGTGCGGCGGACGTCCCATGTGCGCGCGTGAACGGGGTTTTCAGTGCACGTCCGCCGAAGTTCCGGCGGTGGGGTGAAAAAAGGTGTGTGTTTATAATGCAAGCTCCACAGCACAGCAAAAATGAGAGGATACTAGAACAAATGATGAGAGAATACCTGAAATAACAACAGAAAACGCTGGAAAAACTCAGCAGGCCAGGCAACATCCGTGGAGAGAGAAATAGAGTCAACGTTTCAGGTCGAAGACCCTTCGTCAGGACTGAGAAAAAAGCAGGGAATGAAACGGATGAAAAAGCAAGTTTGGGGGCTGGGAAATGGAGGGGATGAAAGAACAAAAGGGAAGGTCTGTGTGAGGTGAAGAGACATTAAGAGATATTCAAGGTGAGACGAGATAGTAATAGGGCAGGTAAAGAAACAAAGGATGGCTCTAGATGAAGTCTTCGACCTGAAACATTAACTCTGTTTCTCTCTCCATGGATGCTGCCCTGGCCTGCTGGGTTTTTCCAGCGTTTTCTGTTGTTATTTCGGATTTCCAGCATCCGCAGTATTTTGCTATCGTATGAGAGAATATCTTCTTGGTGGCAGTGAATTAGAACAGTTTTCTCACAAGCATTAGAAACGATGAAGGAGAAATTCAACTTCGCTGCACCTGGTTTTTTTTGGCCAGAAAATGAACGATACGGAATTGAATTTCTGGTCATGATTTCCCGTGCCCGATCTCCCGTGGAAGTGCGCCGTTGAATTAGGCTTGTGCAGGTCTCCCGGCTGAAACACGTGCTAGACACCTTGTATATGCAAATCAGGGTCCCAGCGCTAGTTGTAGGATCCCGACTGAATTTTTTTTACAAATGGGCGGAGCTTTCGCCCGGCAGGCTCCGCTCAGTTATTCCGGGTCGTGAGCGGCCGAACCAGCGGTCCTTGAAGGGACTACTTGAGGCCACTGGAAAAACGGCCACAGAAGCTTTTAATAATTACATGTCCGTGGAGCCAGGAGGAGCAAAAATTACCGTGGACTGCTGCTGGCCTGGGCTCATCCACCCGGCTCCCTGCTCTCCGCTTCCCCCGCACCCCCTCAGGACTTACCTGCAGGCAGATTCGGCATTGGAACTGGCTGGAATTGGTCAGTTCCTGACCTGCGAGCTGCGTGATTGCCTGCTTAATTCAAACGAGGCCCAAAGGATCAATTTCGACCTCAAGCCGCCGGGGACCAGCACGCAAACCAATTGCTTCGCCGACTTGTCGTCCACTTTGGGCGCGAGTCCAATTTCTCAGCCCATAGTTCACAAACACTACATTTGTGATTTTGAGTGGTCCTTCACGACATGTGAAAAAAA
The DNA here is from genome assembly GCF_052327205.1 of Somniosus microcephalus. Taxonomy (NCBI): domain Eukaryota; kingdom Metazoa; phylum Chordata; class Chondrichthyes; order Squaliformes; family Somniosidae; genus Somniosus; species Somniosus microcephalus. The sequence continues at coordinate 36,727,948 of NC_140998.1, forward strand.
AGTGTGAAGTTGCAGTGTAAGATATTTTGCTTTTCCTGTGGGCATAGAGCCTCTGGGAGAACATTAATCACATCTTTAAATAAATTGCAAAACTCTGCACTGCTGCTGAGCACTAACCATTACTTCACATGTCCTGCGGGTAGTGAAAGCACCAATTAATTCCTTAAATTATTATTGTAAATAAACTTATTACAAAATTGTTAAGTGTTTGTGTGAGCTAAGATGATTTTCAAAGGGATCCATCAGTTTGTAAATCCGAAATCAGGTCTTCACTTGTAGCGTGAAGTCGAAACTATTCATTAGTGCATCAGGATAATTCATGGCGGGAGGACGTTCTACAACGTGGTCTGTTGATTTGTATTAATGAAAGGGTTAAATTAGCGCGACAGTCACAGAAAGGATATTCTCACCTCTATGCTTCTTCCCACATTATAATTAACTTGTGGTGTAGAAAAGAAAAAGTTTCATAAACAAAAAAGAAAATCATAGAATGGAAAGGATGACAGTTAAGGGAGAATTTTATCTTGAATGGTGCAGGCCTTAAAATCCAGGCAGTGCCGCAGCCATTTTAACACCGATGTTTCCTTGGGCGGTTGAGGCGCCAACCTGATTCATGAATGCATGTAAATCAGGGTCCTATGACATACACAGGACCCAAAAGCTACTTTATTGGCCCACCGGGCAGAGCGTGTCCGCTGTGGGCGCTTTGCTCAGTAACACCTGGCGGGCAAGAAGCAGAGGCCTGTACAGGTAAGTTTAAAAATGTATTTTTACGGGGTCAGGAGGAGCCGGGCCTCTGTTAAGAAATCTTAGGCCTGTGTAAAGAAATCTTAGGCCTGTGTAAAGAAATTTTAGGCCTCTGCCATCTCAGGCTCCACACCACATCCGCGTACGCGAAACCCTCGCAAACTGCGCCTTTCCTCCCAGCCCCCAATGACTTAGTTGAGAGCTGAAACCCGGCCAGATGCTTCTTGGACTCCCATTTCAGGTGGGCAGCTATCCGCATCTACTTTAATGAGGCCTGGCTGTTAAAATGAACCAGGCCTCTGGCTGCACCTCATGGGCGGCAGGCCTGCATGTTTTGCCGGCCAACCACCCAGGAGTTAAAATTCCTCCTTTACTGTTTATTTTCATAGTAATTCAATGGTTATTTTAACCACCACAAGCAGAATGGTAGAACATGAACTTCTGACAATCGCCAAGTAGTTGCTGCTGGTGCGCCGCTGGGTGGTTAACTGTAAGTTATTTTTGTTTCTTGAGGGTTGCAAAGAAAGCCGCTTAACACACAATTTTCCATGTTTTCAGTACGCAGGCTAAAACCTCCCATACATCAGGCCAGCCTATGAAACAGAAGAATCGATAATTCTCGTTACAAAAGCAAAATACTACGGATGCTGAAAATCTGAAATAAAAACAGAAAGTGCTGGAAATACTCAGCAGGTCAGCCAGCATCTGTGGAGAGAGAAACAGAATTAATGTTTCAGCTTGATGACCTTTCCTCAGTACTGGTGAAAGGTCATCAACCTGAAACATTGGGTTCGATTTTTGTGGAGCCGTCAGGCGGGGTTTTAGGCGTGTTGGGGGGGGGGGAAATCCCGAATTTGGGGGTCCCGACACCATCCTGCCCAAAACCTCGCTCCACGCAACTTTCAGAGGCGGCTACCCGCCCCGCACTGGGACCCGCCGAAACCAGGGCGGGCTCAACAAGGTCAATCAAGGGAAAATCGCGCAGATTGGCCGGACGTCGATGTAGGCGGGTCAAAAACCCGGAAGTTGTAGTCCCGCCTTCTTCCCGACAGCTTCAGGAAAATCGACCCCATTAACTCTGTTTCTCTCTCCAGAGATGCTGCCTGACCTGTGGAATATTTCCAGCATTTTCTGTCGATAATTCTCATATTGGGCTATGATCCGCAGTTATGAGGCATATAAACATCTGGAATATTTCCGGGAAGACCAGCGCAGGTGGTAACTGAGCAATATCACACAGGCCCTTCACCCCTCACAATGCACAGCCCAAGGAGGTTTAGGGTCAATATTTTCCCAGCAGCTTGTCAATAAAACTGCTCAGCCAGCCAGCATACATACTCCTTGGATTACTTGTACATTACAACAGTGACTGCACTTCAAGAAGTACGTCATTGGCTGTAACACGCTTTGGGATGCCCTGAAGTCATGCAAGGTGCTATATAGATGCAAGTCTTTCTTTCTGGCAGAATGGAGTCTCTTAGAAAGATTAATAGATGAAGTGCCACACGTCTGAAACATAGCACAAGCACTAAAGACAGCACCATGTCAACTCCAAGAGTTTGCAGAATGTGAGGAAGCGAGGACACATTTAGACTGACTCAACTTAATCCCCAATGGAAACTTGATCCTTGGGTCAAAAGGTCTGCAAGTCGACTGCTAGCAGAATATTATTCAGATGTATCAGGTAGTGAAACCCAAATGATGATGTAAAGCTGAGGAGAGTATAATGAAGCTCTTAAGAGACTTTGGTGGGGTGGAATTTCACCCCCCCCCACCCCGCCAAGGGAGAGTGAGGGGGAGGCGGGTGGGGTGCTAAAATTTTTTAAATGGGCAACCCACCCTTTTCTGGTTTAACGGAGGCGGGTCGGGGGGTGAGCGACCAATCCACTCCCAGGAGGCGGGCCAGTCTCTAAAATATTTAAAGGAGGCTGCGTGCCTCCATTTTAAGTAAAGTTTTATTTTTAACACCTGCTGGCCAGGTTTCCCGGGCCTCAGGAAACCCGGCAGCTGAAGGGACCCAAGACAGGCCAGCTCCATCAGGTAAGCGCCCTTACAGCACTGCTTGTAGGTCAGGAGGAGCAGGAGTGCTTCCTTCTGGCCCACCAAGCTTCCCTGTTTCCCTCCCTGATTGGTACCCCCATGATCGGCCGAAACCCCCCCACCCCCGATATTTGACTCTCCCCCACCCCACGATGAACGACTCTCCCCCACCCCTGTGACTTTCGACTTCCCCCACCAAAACCGATGTTCGACAACCCCATTAAATTCAGCAGAACCTGCGGGAAACCCATACTTCCGGAATTTCCGTCCGCAAATCCTTCCAGTCCGCTCTCTCTTCCCACCTCAGTTATTACCAAACCTTTGACAGTCAAGATTATTACCGTTTAAATAGCAGGTGACCATTGTCATATCTGTCACATTTTGCCCATTTTCCATGGAAAGGATTTAGCTGCTGTGTTTCAAAGCATAGAGTATTCACAGAAGTTAAAAGGATGGGTGGTTAATATACTAATGGAAGTTGATTTTCCTAGAGATTGTTGACAATAAGCAATTCATTAGCTTGTCTCAGTAATCGATGAACACCTCATACCTATTGTGTTGGGAAGCTCGCCTCTAATGTAACGAGGGGACCAATATGGCATGGTCCTTGCGCCCACGTGAATGGGTATGTGCAAAGTGCGCTTGGCCCACTTTGCCCATGTATTCCGGTACAATCTAATTTCTTGGCTGAGCTGACTTTAAACTGAGGTGGGGTCAAGAGTGAGGAAATCACAAACTCAGCTGTGATGTCCCTGGCAGCGAAATAGCCCAGCAACAGTCACTCTTTGGTTTCACAAATTAATAAAAGGGCCTTTTAAGGGTGACTGGAGCCAATGGAACTGAGCCCCAGGGAAGAGACAAAGGGAGGAGAATGAATTAAAACTGGAGAGAATATAATACAAACGCATGGTTATACTTGTGTGGAAATGTGAATAAAATGGACGATGAATTGGCTTACAAAAATGGCTTCGCACAAGGAAAGTCTAGATTAGATTAAAGAGCAGCCCCAGGTTTGCAAAGTGCAAAGCTAGCAGAAAAGAGAGACACCTGCCCCAGCCTGCGGCCAAGTGTTAACGAGCAATAAAGGTCACTGAAAGGGCTTAACTGCTAGCTAGAAGATGATTGACTAGCTATTGTGCGGTGCCCAATCACGATCCGGTACTTCAGGAAGGCATATGCAGCAGTGAGGCAAGTCAGGACTTGCCCGCCAGACTGAAGACCAGATCATGGCCAAACTGAAAGGGCTTAAGTGATCCCCATTGGAGAACGCTTGTTGCCAGGGAAGTGATGTAATGACCCTTGTCCCACTGTATAAAAGGGGCTTCCCTACCGGTATTCGCTCTTAGCCAGAAGACGTGTGGATCATCAAGAGAGTCAGACACCTCCCGGGGATGTAAATGCTGGCAACACGTGCCTAACCCGGTGTGACTCTCGGGACACGAATGTACTGTAAAAGACCTCAATATACTGTGTGACCACTGCGAACAGTTGGAAGTAATAAAATGTTGTTTTAACTCTCCGAACCCTCGAGCCTGAAATCATTCTTCGTACTACGGAACTCAAGACGAGGACCAGGAAAACCCGGTTCTAACACTTGGTAAAGAAGGCTTCTTAAAAAGGAATGATAAATTAATCGCTGAGCTGATGTCACCATGCAAAAGTTAGGCGCTTCACAGATATAGTATTAATATCATAACATGAAATTTGATTGTAGTAATACAGTTAAAACCAGGACGGTCAGATTTCAAATGAAGTAAATAAAATAGTGGGGATGCGATTAACTCAATTTCTAACATCCTTTCAAAATTTCAGCAGAACTGACCTCAGTGCTCAGCTACTGAGGAGATCTATGAATCCCAAAACACTTCATAGATTCCAAACTTGACATATGATTTTCTTTTATACCCATCAGTAAAAGATCTTTATTTTTAATGCTGAGGGTTACAAAATAGATTAAAACAGCTGCACAGATATTATGGTTTACGTACCTTTGAAATGAAGAGCAGTATAAAGAAGCATCGATGCTTAGATTTTTCTAAATTCTTTTTTAGAATAACAGAGTAATTCCTCTGTTTTTGGTTGCTGCAGGCTAGGCTTTGAATGCTGCTGTTCCTTTGATGCCTCCAAATTTTGACAAATATTTTTCTTCTGCGGGTTCGTGAGAGGATCGCTGTCATGATGGGGGTGGGCTAAGTTGGCAAGGTTTATGTCCATGCACCTCCGGTGTAAAGAACCTACGGGAGATATTAGAGAAACGACACACGGGAGATTTAGAGTGTCACTCAGTAGAAGGAGGTGAAAGGGAAGGCGTTTAAGGAATCCGGGAACTGACCTCTTGTTAATACAGTGGCCAAATGGGAACTTCTACGGCACATTTATTTGTTAGCAGAGTGTTGGTATAAGCAGGCTAGTCAGATTTAAAATAAAGCATGAACAAACTAGAGATATGACTTACTTTTTAGCTGACATCTTTTTTAAAAGATAGACAGAATAGGACCTCAGGGATTGCATACTGAGGGGATCTTTGACTATTGAAAGACTTTTGCTACCTTCCAAATTTGACATTTGACATTGTTTCATGTTGCGTTGTGTAAAAGATCTCTATAACGTAAGAGCGAGCGTTACAAAGGAGAATAAAAGACATCTTTATTTGGCATCGGGGTCCTAAAACAGGCATTTGGCCCCTTAATAAGACATTCAAAGTGCCTAAAGCTTGTTTTTGGCAGCCGCCCTAGGGCAGTGGAAGTTGCTGGCTGTCAATTGGCCAGCTGGCGCGTCTCCCAGGGGGATCGGGCATGGAAGATTGCGTCCAGATATTGGTTCCGCCAACTCCTATTTTTCGTCCAGAAATCAGATGTGATGGGGACCAATTTCCCCACCTTTGATTTTACAGAATAGTACTGATTTCATCCAATATAAACTTTCAATATCCATCTTCTTTTACATAAAATTACATAGAAATGTTTAGGGGGAAAAAAACATTTTAAATGTTGATCGCTATAAAATGGTATTAACATTATTCCATTCTAGAAACTATTTAAAGATACATGATACCTAGGACTAGGGGGTTAAAGATAGCCTCCTAATTAATGTTCAAAGTCTTGAAGAGTTGATGGAAGAATCTGAGGATGTTTGGATTTCTGTCAGGATCATTGGAAACCTTTGAAATCCATGCTAATTATTATAGCAGTTTAGAAAATGTGAAAGTATCAACGATTCTTACTTTGAACAGTAATTAGGAATTTGTATCTAACTCTCACAACTTACAATAGCCAATTTCTTTGACCTTTATTCTCAGATACCAATCTGGTTTATTATTCGGAATCATTCAGACGCATGGCAAAGGTCTTCTTTGTAATAACCACCTACAGGCCGTCTATCTGTTCTTCTTTTAGAATCATGTTTGCCTCATGTAGAAACTTTATTTGTATTTTTAAGTGAGTTTTGCACTAATTAAGGTGAAGGATGTTAGTACAGAACATTTCTCATTTCCCCCTCAACAGCAACCGTGGCTGAGCATAGAACCACTTATGTTTCATCTAAATGGACAAAAGTTGTCAAATTGGCAAGAAAAATCGAGTGAGTTGGTTTCTGTTTGTCGGATTTAAGCATGCAGCTTTAGAGAATTCAGAAAAAACAAAGGTGCCTTTTTCTGGGATTCATTTATTTGGAACATTCCAGGTACAAATGCTAGAGTGATCCACATTTGAATTTGTCGCAGTGAATTGACAGGATTAATGGCGGCCCACCAGGAGCTGACTGTAATATATGTGGGTAGAACAAATGAAGGAGAGACAGGGTGAGTTGCTCGTTCATGTGCTTGCTTTACTAGGCTAGAGCGAACTGAGCATACTCATAGTAAACCATGTGATAATACATTACACTGCTTCCCCCTTAAAAAAAGTATGTATTCCCCTCTCAAATACAACAAAACTATGGTCCCACCTTTCCCAGCATTACATGTACCACATAACAGAAACTCCTGGCCTTTTTCTTTTAAATGAACTAATCCAATTTAATAAAAGGTTTGCAGAACCTTCCTGATCTCCTTAAAGAAGGTTTCGGTGTTGAAGTTCGGCCAGAATTCTATCTCTCAAAGAAGTAGGCACCACCATTTGACACAACCTTGCTCACAAGACAATTCAGTATGACGGTTATGGAATGGTTTCAACTCTGTGTCCATATACTGATCAGTCCATCCACTCAAGGTGTTTTCATACACCTTGAATGGCCTGTTTCTGTGCCGTATATCCTATGTAATGTAAAGGAGCTCGTGCAATGGTCGCTAACTCAGGTAAGAAACATGCATAGTACTGGACCATTCCAAGGAAAGATCTTAACTCAGACACGTTCTGTAGCTTTGGAGCACTGATGATAGCATCAACCTTTTCCTTCAATGGTTGCAAGTCACTTTCAGACCAATGTACACAACCTCGGGCTGCACAAAAGCACATTTTCTCCTTTTCAATTTTACATTGTGAGCATTCAACCTTTGAAGCACTATATCTAGCATAGGATTACATAGGATATACGGCACATTCAGCCCAACCAGCCCATGCCAGTGTTTATGCTCCACTCGAGCCTCCTCCCGTCTTTCCTCATCTAAATCTATCAGCATAACCCTCTATTCCCTTCTCCCTCGTATGTTTGTCTAGCCTCCCCTTAAATGCATCTATTCGCTTCAACCACTCCCTGTGGCAGCGAGTTCCACATTCTCACCACTCTTTGGGTAAAGAAGTTTCTTCTGAATTCCGTATTGGATTTCTTGGTGACTATTTTATATTGATGGCCTCTAGTTATGCTCTTCCCCACAAGTGGAAACATTCAATTCAATTCAATTCAATTCAATTCAAATGCTTTATTGGCATGAAAGTTTACAGAGAACCATATTGCCAAAGCTTACACAACAAAAAAGTACAGTTTTCCAACATTCTGTAGGTGTCAAACAATTTTGACCCTTGTTGGGTACATACAATATTACTTTTAAACAATATTAATTTAAACAGTTTTTGTACTCTCTGTATCCACTCTATCAAAATTTTTCATAATTTTAAAGACCTCTATTAGGTCACCCCTCAGCCTTCTTTTTTCAAGAGAAAAGAGCCCCAGCCTGTTCATCCTTCCCTGATATGTATACGCTTGCATTTCTGGTATCATCCTTGTAAATCTTCTCTTTTGAGGTTGTAATTTCTCCTTGTTACTATTAAAAACTGGCTAATGGTCACCATCCTGTCTAATGTTACCGGAATCAGTCAATATGATTAGCAATAAAAACAGAAAATGCTGGGAACACTCTGCAGGTTAGGCAGCATCTGTGGAGAGAGAAACAGAGTTAATGGGCCCTGATATTAACGGGAAGGTGCTGGGTAGCCTGACAGCGCAGGGAAAACTCAGGAAGGCTGGGGACGTGCCGATCTTAATGGCAGCGCCTTATTTAAATAAAAGAATGCAGACTCCTGCCCGTCAGCTGGCCAAATTGACAGCGTTGATGGCGAGAGAAAGCAATAATTTGCGGCAGGAGGCAACAGTCCCTGGCAGTTGGTGGAAGCTCTGGCCACGAGCCGGAGGGAGGCAGGGGTCTGGCTGCAATCGGAGATAGGGAAATGCTGGCCGCGATCGATGGAGGAGTGAGGCACTGGCCGTGAACGGGGAGGGAGAGGTGAGGCACTGGCCATAATCGGTGGGGAGAGGAGGAGGTTCTGCCCACCATCGGAAGGAAGGGGAGAAGCTCAGTGCAAGGACAGCCCAAGGCTTCCTTGTGAGCCCTAGAGGAGCACTCCTGCCCCTCCGGGCCCACAAGGAAACCTAGATCTAAACACTTCTGTAATGATCAATAACATATCATTCTAGAGTGGTACACTAGATGGAGCCGTAGAGCTGTATAGAGCTGTATATTTAGTTGTATGTGTTTAAGACTACACTACCCACGATGCACTAGGCTACCCAGAAAGCAGTACTCAAGATGGCTGCCTGCACACAGAAGTACACATGCTGAATCTCTACAGATGCTGTACCTAGAGAACGTGTACTGAATAAATGACTAGCTAGAAGCTAGCTGTTCATAATAAGAATGTCTAGTTATTAATGAACATAACAACTTCTAGATTTTCTCCCTTGTTGCTTGTTGTGATCAGCACATCGTCTTGATTGCATAAGCAATTTGGAGCTCCTTGCATAATCTTATCCATCGTAGCCTGGAAGATTTTGGGGGAGGACTTTACATCATACTGCAGCTTGGTGTATGAGTACAGACCCTTGTGTGTGTTGATGGTGAGATACTGTTGAGTCTCTTTGTCAACATTCAGCTGAGCGTAAGCGTGCGACAGGTCAAGCTTGGAGAAAACCTTTGACCCAGAGAGTGCTGCATACAAATCTTGTGATGCAGGTAACGGATACTGTTCATCGTCAACTGCTTGGTTGATAGTAACTTTGTAGTCACCGCACAAGTGTACAGTCTTGTCTGCTTTGGGCACTACCACAATTGGCGTAGCTCATTCACTATTGTCAGTTTTTATTAGCACTTCGTTTTCTCTCTCAGCTTCACTAGCTCTTCTTCCACCCGACTTTTCAACACATAGGGGACCGGCATTGACTTAAAATAGACAGGCTCCGTGTTGGACTTGATGTGGATATGTGCGTCATACCCAGTGATGCCCTCATAACTGTCTGAGAACATGTTTTTATACTTGTTCAGCATTGTGTCGAGTCGCTTCTTTGAAGGAGTTACCCCCCTCCCCCCAGGAATGGTGGAGCAGGCTCGAGGGGCCGATTGGCCTACTCCTGCTCCTATTTCTTATGTTCTTATGTTCAGCCCCCACACAATGATGGTGGCTGGGCATAACGGATTACACCAGGTCGCGGCATTCTTTTGCGGGGGGAGTGGTCAGGATTCCACCAGAGTTATGGCTGAAGATGGAGAGAATATCAGAGCCATTGCCTAGAGTGGAATGATAGAGTTGAGAGGAGGATGTTCTGCAGTTTTGTCCAGTTACATTTTAGAATCAGGAAATACTTCTGTAAAACTATCTCTTATGAGATTAAATAAGTGGGGGAAGTTTGTATGCGGTATATGAAAGGACCAGGCTTAATAGGCCAAATGTCCTTTTAATTATTCCATATTGTCTTATGGTTTTATTAGGTCCAAATGAAAGCTTTCTCTATACTGACCACTAATGTTCCAGAACTACACCCCTGAAGGACCTGACTGCACCAGTGTGAATTTTTCCACTTCCTCATACCAGCCATTCGTTGGGTAACTCTAATTGCCAAATTTGGCATTGGGGTCCTCAAACAAACATTAGGCCCCTGATTGGCATATTCAAGGTGGCTAATGCCTGTTTTAGGTGGGCACTTGGAAGTTGCCAGCTGTCAATTTGGCCAGAACTGGAAAAAGTTAGAGATGTAACAGTTTTTAAGCAAGTGCAGAGGCAGGGAAATGTGGGAGGGGAGAATCAAATGGTTAAGATGATTGTTGAAGTCACGCTTGGGGTTTACGACTGACACTTCCAGGCAGTTGTTATTCTCCTTAAATATAAGTTCTAGTTTACGAAACTCAGAATGAAAATATAAAGATTCCTTTGGAGAAACACATATAGGGACTTCTGAATCTATCAAAAACTCTTCATGATTCAAAGTGCACCTTTCAATAGTCAGTTCATCTATGTTTGTGGCAGAAAAACTGACGAAATACTGAGTCTATATTTGAAAACTAAATTAAAAAGAATATATTTATTAACTCTGCTTTATAATATTCAACATTTTGAAGAGCCAAAATGTGAAAGAATAACTATTGATTGTTTTATTCTCATTTATATTAGAGCTCATTTTACAGCTGCAATATGAAAAGAAAATATAGATGATATCTTGAAGGTATCAAAAGACAGTGAGTAGGAAGCAAAGAATCCGTAAGGAAAACCTAGGGAATGCAGCTGTCTATTTTTTTTAAAAGGATGGTAGAAAAGAACAACTAAGGTCTCTGCTTTACTTTATTTAAATTGTCATCCATGTGATTTAGTAGCTTGCTTTCAACGCTACCGTGATATAATCCATTTCTTAAAAAATGTTCATAAATGTTCAAGAACAAGGTAAGTGGAGCATGTTTGGGAGAAACAACTAAATATTGGGAAGACCAAAGTCAATTTGTCTTCAGTCGCCGCCACAAACTCCATTCCCCAGCAGTGACTCCATCCCTCTCCCTGGCAACTGCCTGAGGTTGAACTAGTTTGTTCGCAACCTTGGCGTCATATTTGACCCTGAGATGAGCTTTTGACCACATATCCACACCATCACTAAGACCACCTATTTTCACCTCTGGAACATCACCCGACTCCACCCCTGCCTCAGCTCATCGCAAAACAAAAAAGGGGTGATCACACTGCTGGGAGAGTACTACAGAACCCCAAACAGAGAGAGGGAGATAGAAGAACAAATATGTAGACACATTTCTGAGAAGTGCAAAAACTATAGGGCAGTAATAGTAGGGGATTTCAACTACCCCAATATTAACTGGGATAAAATTAGTGTGAAGGGTATAGAGGGTGTGGAATTCCTAAAATGCATCCAGGAGAACTTTTTTAGCCAGTATGTAGCAAGCCCAACAAGGGAGGGGGCGGTTCTGGACTTTGTTTTAGGGAATGAAGCTGGGCAGGTAGAAGGTGTATCAGTGGGGCAGCATATTGGTGCTAGTGACCATAATTCTGTTAGACTTAAGGTAGTTATGGAAAAGTACAAGGATAGACCAGGAATAAAAATTCTAAATTGGGGAAAAGCAAATTTTGCTAAGCTCAGAGGGGATTTAGCCATAGTGGACTGGAAACAGCTACTTGAAGGTAAACCAGTGTCAGAGCAGTGGGAGGCATTCAAGGAGGAGATCCGGAGGGTTCAGACCATATATGTGCCCTTAAAGAAAAAAGGTGGGACTAACAAATCTAGAGCCCTCTGGATGTCTATGGACATACAGGGTAGGATAAAGTAAAAAAGGGAGGCGTATGACAGATACTGAGGGCTAAATACTCCAGAATCTTTAGAGGAGTACAGAAAGTGCAGGGGTGTAATTAAAAAGGATATTAGGAAGGCAAAGAGAGAGCATGAAAAATTCTTGGCAAGTAAAATCAAGGAAAACCCAAAGATGTTTTATAAATATATTAAGAGTGAGAGGATAACTAAAGAAAGGGTAGGGTGTGGCGACACGCCACCACTGGACATAATCCGCTCACGGCGGCACAGACAGTCTAAGCAGAAGCCCCCAGCCGGGGGCCCTTTCCTCCAGCAACTTGTTTCCCGCAGGGACAGGCTGCCGGGAGCACTTCCTGTCTGGGAAGTATTTAAGTGGATGCGCGGGCTTTTCTAGTTCCTGTTTGCCATGTGGTCAGATTAAAGAAGCTGTGTTTTCAATAGCTCTGTCTCGACTCCCACGTTTGCCGCGGTATCTCAACACTGGTGACCCCGACGCTCAGGACGAATCCTAAGCTAGCATGGCGGATACAAACGTAGTCACGGTTAAATTACCTGACTTTTGGGAGAACCTCGCCGAAGCCTGGTTCGTTCAAGCTGAGTCCAGATTCCGGCTGAAAGGCATTACAGTCGACGCCACGAAGTACGACTACCTCGTCGCCTCGCTCACCTACGCTACAGTCCCCAAGGTTTGGGCAGCGCTGCAGGATCCACCAACAGAGGGCAAGTACGAACATCTGAAGGCTGCGCTACTTAAAAAATTTCAAACGTCCTCTTACCAGCGCCACTGCCAACTCCTGGACCTCCCCGGCCTTGGTGACGCTTCACCATCAGACCTGCTTTCCCACATGCTGTCCCTCTCAGGCGACAAAAATCCCGGCGCCCTTTTTCGCACGCTTTTCATTCGGCAGCTCCCCGCCAGCATCCGCCCACTCCTTGTGGAGTCTGACTCCACGGACCTGAATGAGATAGCCGAAAAGGCCGACCGGCTGCTCTCTGCACAGGCTGCTCGCGACGTCGCGCCCGACCTCACGGCAACGACCACGTGGTCTTCCCGGGCCGCTAGGCCCGACCGCCCTACCACTCCGGGTCACTGCTACTACCACACCCGTTTTGGCGCTAGGGCTCAACGCTGCACGCCACCGTGTTCCTTCAAACCCCCCCCCGCACCGGCCCCCGCGATGGCCGTGGGGCAGAAGGAGCCCCTACTGTACGTCACTGACGACAGAACCAACCGCCGATTTCTGTGCGACACAGGGGCCCAGCACAGCATCACCCCCGCCTCCGCCCTCGAGATCCAACGCGGCACACGGGGTATCACACTGGCTGCAGCCAACGGCTCTGAAATCCGCACATATGGCACCCGCATGGTCACGCTCGACCTCGCGGGCCGCCGCTACCGCTGGGAGTTCCTGACAGCCAAGGTCCTCTGCCCACTCATCGGCGCCGACTTCCTACGCGCCCACGGCCTCCTTGTCGACATTCCGAGGCACCGCCTCGTCGACATCAACACTATAGCCCCCATCCCCGGCGCCTTTACCCCGGCCCGTTCGGCCGGCCCGACGACCTACTGCCTCGCCAGAGCCACGGACGACTACTCGGCACTCCTAGCTGAGTTTCCCGCCCTCACTAACCCGACCTTTTCGGCCAAAGCCGCCAAGCACGGTGTGGAACACTATATCCCCACCACCGGCCCCCCAGTTTCTGCCCACGCCCGCAGACTCAACCCGGCCAAGCTGGAAATCGCGCGGGCCGAGTTTACCAACATGGAACAACTCGGCATCATCCGCCGCTCCAGCAGCCCTTGGGCCTCGCCCCTCCACATCGCCCCCAAGCCCGGCGGAGGCTGGCACCCTTGCGGGGACTACCGCCGCCTCAACGACGCCACCACCCCCGATCGGTACCCGGTGCCACACATCCAGGACTTCTCGGCCCGACTGGCCGGACGAACCGTCTTTTCCAAAGTCGACCTGGTGCGCGGTTACCACCAAGTCCCCGTACACCCCGCGGACATCCCCAAAACGGCCGTCATCACCCCATTCGGCCTGTTCGAGTTCCTGAGGATGCCCTTCGGCCTCAAGAATGCAGCACAGGCTTTCCAGCGCCTTATGGACTCAGTCCTCCGGGACCTGAACTTCCTATTCGTCTATCTAGACGACATTCTCGTGGCCAGCTCCTCCAAACAGGAACACCTCGAACACCTTCGCATCCTGTTCGGGTGCCTAGCCCAACACGGGCTCATCCTCAGCCCGGCGAAGTGCCAATTCGGCCTAACCGAGATCGATTTTCTCGGTCACCACATCACCCCTGCCGGGGCCGTCCCCCTGCCCAACAAGGTGCAGGCCGTCCAGCAATTCCCCCGCCCCACAACCATCAAGGGCCTCCAGGAGTTCCTTGGGATGGTGAACTTCTACAACAGGTTCATCCCCAGAGCCGCAGCCCTTATGAAGCCCCTATACGACTCCCTCCGAGGAAAATCCGGCAAGATGGCCGTAGCCTGGACCGCTGACACGGCAGCCGCCTTCGACGCCACCAAAAACGCGCTCGCCGACGCCACTCTGCTCGCGCACCCGAGGGCCGATGCCCGGATGGCGCTCACCACCGACGCCTCCGACCACGCGGTCGGGGCCGTGTTCGAGCAGTGGGTCAATGGCACGTGGCAGCCACTTGCCTTCTACAGCCGCCAACTGCGCCCCCCGGAGGTCAAATACTCCACTTTCGACCGCGAGCTTCTCGCACTCCACCTGTCGGTCCGCCATTTCAGGTTCCTCCTGGAAGGCCGCCCCTTCACCGCGTATGTGGACCACAAGCCACTCACATACGCGATGGCCAAGCACACCGAACCCTGGTCCGCTAGGCAGCAACGCCAGCTCGCGGCCGTCTCCGAGTTTACTACGGACATTCAGCACGTCTCCGGTAGAGACAACGTGGTCGCTGACTGCCTTTTCCGTCCCGCCGTCTGTGCGAATCACCTCGCGGTCGACTACGCACAACTAGCAGTGGCCCAGCTCACGGACCTAGACCTCCTCTCGGCGGCTACCAGCCTGCCAGGGCTACGCCTAGCCAAGGTCGCGCACGGGCCCGAAGCCACGGCAGTCACGTGCGACATCTCACTCGGCCAACCCAGGCCGGTCGTCCCTGAGACCTGGCGCTGCCGCGTCTTCGACGCGCTCCACGGGCTCTCTCACCTGGGTTCCCGCGCATCTGTCAAACTCCTCTCCAAGCGCTTCGTCTGGCGCGGCCTTAGCAGAGATGTTCGGACTTGGGCCACCTCCTGCCTTGCCTGCCAACGGGCTAAGGTACAGCTGCACACCAAAGCACCCCTGGGAGACTTCGAGGTACCCAGCCGCCGCTTCGACCACGTACACGTCGACATCGTCGGTCCCCTGCCGCCATCGCAAGGCCAAACTTATCTCCTCACGATGGTCGACCGCTACACACGCTGGCCTGAGGCAGTGCCGCTGACCTCCACCACCACAGCCGACATCGCCAGGGCGTTCGTTAACACCTGGGTTGCGAGGTTCGGCATACCGGCCGACATAACCTCCGACAGAGGCGCCCAGTTCACCTCCGAACTCTGGACGGCCACAGCACGCAACCTCGGGGTGACGCTCCACCGCACCACGGCGTACCACCCGCAGGCCAACGGACTTTGTGAACGCTTCCACAGGTCACTCAAGGCCTCACTCCGCGCCGGCCTGCAGGACAGTACCTGGACTGACCGCCTACCGTGGGTGCTACTCGGCCTACGCACCGCGGTCAAGGAAGACCTCCAGTCCTCGGCAGCGGAGTTAGTCTACGGACAACCGCTGCGCGTCCCAGGCGAATTCCTTCCGGAGCCTACCAAGCCTTGGTCGGCCGAACAGCAGCGGCTCGACTCTTTCTCTTCCGCTCAGCAGTTCGCCCCACTTCCGGTCAACCGACACGGCGAATTCGCACCTCACGTCCCACCAAATTTACAGCAGGCGCGCTTCGTCTTCGTGCAACACGACGCGCACCGCGGGCCCCTGCGACCCCCGTACGACGGTCCGTACGAGGTACTACAAACCGGGGACAAGGTATTCAAGCTGCGACTCGGCGACAGGGTCGAGACAGTCTCCATCGACCGGCTCAAACCAGCACACACAGAACCAGGGGAACAGGTCCCCGTGGCCCAGCCTCCAGCCAGAGGCCGTCCCCCCGGCAAGCCAGCACAGCCGGCGGCGATCCGCCCGACCCAACCAACCAGACCGGTGACCACTCAGAGCCGCTGCGGCAGAACCATTAGACCACCGTCACGACTCGTCCACTCCTCCTAAGCGGATTCTGGGGGGAGCTCTGTGGCGACACGCCACCACTGGACATAATCCGCTCACGGCGGCACAGACAGTCTAAGCAGAAGCCCACAGCCGGGGGCCCTTTCCTCCAGCAACTTGTTTCCCGCAGGGACAGGCTGCCGGGAGCACTTGCTGTCTGGGAAGTATTTAAGTGGATGCGCGGGCTTTTCTAGTTCCTGTTTGCCATGTGGTCAGATTAAAGAAGCTGTGTTTTCAATAGCTCTGTCTCGACTCCCACGTTTGCCGCGGTATCTCAACAAGGGTCTATTAGAGATCATGAGGGTAATCTGTGTGTGGAGCCGGGAGACGACGGTGTAATGTCCGTGTGTAATTGAGACACGGACTGCAGAAGTTGGTTATAACAGGTGTTTACTGAATGGAGACAAAACTGGAACTAATATACAAAGTTACTACACAGGCTTATATACAAGGGTGGTCACGACTGGTACTGCAGTATACAGGGGCTACAGAATATAGTTCCTTCTTCAAGGTACATACACTACAATTCCTCCCCTTTTAGCTAAACAGTACACAACATTCGATTAATAATTAAATAACATATTTACAATTACAGTTGCTATATACATTAGCTGAAGTTAATCAATTATAAATTCAGTCTTTGAGGAGGCTTCCTGATTCTGTCCGGATAACGTCTCTTTGGGGTATCAGGTTCTTCTGGCAAAGTTGATTTGGGATTAATGTCGTTGTTTGGTTCATCTGCTTCCAGTATCACCGATTCTGAGGTAGATGCAATTGGTACTTCGGTTTCATCACCAGATGTATAGGATCGTGGTGTAGATTTGACGTTTTCCAGCGACTCTAGTATCTGGTCAGCATGGCATCTTACAATGCTCTCTCCAACGTCCACGGTATACATTAGAGGTCCTTGCCGTGTGCAGATCATTCCTGGCTGCCATTTCTCTGTGCGGTAGTCCCGGGCCAAAACTGGTTGACCTATCTTGAAACTCCTGGTTGGCCTTTCATTCATATTCTGAAACTGCCTGTTCTCCACATCTCTTCTGATGTTTGGCTTAACCAAATCCAAGTGGCATCTTAGTCTTCGATTGAAGAACATCATGGCTGGAGTTTGGTTGGTAACCGCATGTGTCGCATTCCGGTAGGCAAACAAGAAGTTATCCATCTTGTGTTGTAGGGGTATGTCTTCATTACACATTGCCTTGATAGCCTTCTTGAATGTTTGAACGAACCTCTCAGCCAATCCATTGGTGGCTGGATGATATGGGGCGGATGTGTAATGCTTAACACCATTGTTCTTTAAGAACCTCCGGAACTCTTCAGATACAAACTGTGGTCCATTGTCGGAGCAAATCTGTTCAGGCAGCCCATTTCTGGCAAATATGGTTCGTAAGACTGTGATAGTTTTTTCTCTGGTGGTTGAGGACATTTTTATTACCTCTGGCCACTTTGAATGTGCATCCACCGCAATTAAAAACATCAAGTCCATAAATGGACGAGCAAAATCAATGTGTACCCTTTGCCATGGAGATGCAGGCCACTCCCATGGATGTAGAGGGGCTTGTGGTAGGGCGTTTTGGACCTTCTGGCATCCTGTACAGCTCCTGGTCATCTCTTCGATTTCTCGATCGATTCCCGGCCACCACACAAACGCTCTGGCTAAGTTCTTCATTTTTACCCCTCCCAGATGACCCTCATGAAGCTCATTGAGCACTCTATCCTTCAATTTGGGTGGAATTACTACTCTGGATCCACACATCAAGGTTCCTCGGCACACTGACAGCTGTTCTCTTCTCAGCGAGAATGCTGGCAACAGTGGTTCGCCATGTGCTGGCCATCCCTTCACCGTTAAATCATAGACCCTGGAGAGTGTCGGGTCATTTCGTGTTTCCTTTTCTATGTTTGCATTCGTCACAGGTAGACATTCGACTATGGTCGAGTGGAATATCTCCACAGGATCCACTGCAGGTGCTTCTTCCACCGTCGGCAACGGTAGGCGTGACAATCCATCAGCATTCCCATGCTGTTTAGTTCCTTTGTACTCGATGTCATATTGGTGTGCCCCTAGGAAAAGGGACCACCTCTGTAGCCGTTGTGCTGTTATTATCGGGACGCCCTTCTTAGGGTTGAAAATGGAGACAAGAGGTTGATGATCAGTTAGTAGAGTAAATTTCTGTCCGTGCAGGTAGTGATTGAACTCCTTCACCCCCCACACCAGGCTGAGGGCCTCTCTGTCAATCTGGGCGTAGTTACGCTCGGCTGCAGTTAACGAGCGTGACGCAAAAGCTATCGGCCTCTCTGAACCATCAAGGGATTTATGTGACAGTACCGCTCCAACGCCGTAGGGAGACGCATCACACGCCAGTCTTATCGGTAGTGATGGGTTGTAGTGAGCCAATACTTCTCTTGAAGTGATCAGGCCTTTACACTTCTGAAAGGCCCGCTTACATTCATCGCTCCATTTCCATGCTACTCCAGTTTGTAGCAGGGCTTTCAGTGGGTGCAAAATTGTGGACAAATTCGGCAAAAACTTATGGTAGTAATTCACCAATCCAAGGAATGACCTCAGTTGCGACACATTTTCAGGCGCTGGAGCCTTAACTACCGCTTCAATTTTGTCAGGGGACTTATGTAACCCCTCTTCATCAATCACGTGGCCACAATACGATATTTGTTTCTTTAAAAACTCGCACTTGGGGCGATTGGCTCGTAGCCCATGTTCTCTTAGTCTAGTGAGCACCTGCTCTAGGTTGGCAAGGTGTTCACTGTCATTTTCACCTGTCACTAGGATGTCGTCCAAGTAACACTGAGTCCCCGGAATCCCTTGCAGGATTTGTTCCATCGCTCTTTGCCATATAGCTGGAGCTGATGCAACCCCGAATACCATTCGATTATACTGGTAAAGACCTTTGTGAGTGTTTATCGTGAGATATTTCCTAAAGGATTCTTCACCTCCATCTGCAAATATGCTTGCGCTAGGTCAATTTTTGTAAAACGTTTCCCTCCAGATAGTGAGGTGAAAATATCTTCTATCCTGGATACTGTACTGTGTGAAGGAATGGGTTCACAGTCACCTTGAAGTCCCCACAGATGCGAACCTTCCTTGGCTCCTCAGACTGATTGTTTAACGTTTTCTTCATGACAGGAACAATGGGTGTCGCCCACTCGCTCCAGTCTACCTTAGATAACATGCCTGCATTCTCCAGATTCTCCAGCTCTGCCTCGACGGCTGGGCGAATTGCATACGGTACCGGTCTTGCTTTGAAAAACTTGGGAATTGCATTCTCTTCTATTTTTATCGAGGCAGTTATGCCTTTAAGAGTTCCCAGTTCTTGTTGAAATACCTCTTTAGCGTTAGCCAAGATTTTTGACAATCGACCAGGTGTGACGTCGTCATCCTTTTTACCAGCCACAGTCAGTGCCTGAATGGAGTGCCAGTCTAAACTTCTCTTTCTGATCCATTCACATCCCAATAACGGTGGTCCACCATCTTGCAGTATGTACAGATACAATTTCTATATTTCCTTGCCGTTGTATTCGACAGGCACCCTTATTTTCCCTCTGGGGTATACTTTCTGCCCCGTATATGTCTTCAAGACAATGGATGTGTCTTTCAAGGGTATGTGTGAGAATAGCCGCTCATAGTCGCGTCGATTCATGACGGTCAGGGCTGATCCTGTATCCAATTCCATTTTGATTTGGGACCCTGCTATCGTGAGGGTGACCCAAATGGTTCGGTGATCCTCTTTTGTGATTACGTTGTGTAGTTTGAGACAGCTTAGTCTCTTGTTCCCGGATTCACTATCGCTCTTCTGGTCTTCGGAACTACTGTCCGTCATCTTTTGTACTTTCCTGTACTTTTCCTTAGTAGTCCTTTTGTTGTCGTTAGTCTTCTTCCCGGACCTGCAAACTCGTGCAATGTGTCCCATCATTCCGCATTGCCTGCATGTTTTGTCCTTGGACCAGCAGTCCTTCTGGTCATGGGTTGTTCTGCCGCAGCGATAACATTTTTCAAATCCCCGTGTCATTTCATGGGTGCCGTATTCCTGTGGCTTTTGCTGTATTTCCGCAGCTCCCCTTGCTGCTGCTTCGTACGATACTGCCATGCTGAAAGCCTGATCTAGCGTCAGCTCTTTCTCTGAGAGTAACCTCTTCTGGGTTCCTTCACTCAGGAGTCCACAGACAAATTTGTCCCGTAGGGTATCTGCCAGTCCTGCTCCAAACTGCCAGTGCTTTGATAGCTTGCGTAGTTCCGTAAGGTATTCAGCATTGCTCTCATCTTTATACTGATTTCTCTTGTGGAATTTAAATCTTTCTGCTATCAGCAGCGGTGTAGGATTTGGGTGTTCCTGTAGGATATCAACAATTTTGTTAAAGCTCTTCTCCATCGGTTTGACTGGAGTGATCAGGTTCCGCAATAGGCTGTACGTTCTTGCGCCCATTAAGTTTAGTAGTACCGATGCCTTTTTCTCATCGGCTACTTAATTTGCCTTGCAATATACTTCGACTCTTTCCACATACGTGGTCCAGTCTTCTATTGCATTATCGAAGGCAGTGATATTGCCAGCCTTTGGCATCTTGGGATCTAAGATGGCGCCTCCCGTGCTTTGCCTTCTTCCCCGATTGAACAAAATGGCGCCTCCCGCGATTTGCCTTCTTCCCCGCTGGATTAAGATGGCGCCTCCCGCGCTTTCTGCCTTTTCCGCTGCTGCCAGCGCTGTTGCTGGCATCTTTATGCCTTGATGGCGATGCCCTATGGTCTTCGCGCGCTTCCCCCCGCGCTGCTGCCAACGCCGCTCTCCGCGGTCCCCGTGGCAAACTGCAGCTCTTCGCGGCTTTCTGCGCTTCTAACTTCTTTTTCCTTTATTTTAATTACTGTTCCCGTCATCAGAGCAGGCCCTATGGGACACTTTCCTCCCTCTTCTCGGGTCTGTACGCTGCCCGGTTTCGTAGCACCGGCCGCGCCCTGTGTGCTCCACCCTCTCTCTCTCTCTCCTCTTTCCCAACAACGCTGCTCGGCCCCGTTGAAAAGCCACCCGATCGAGCTCTAGCCCGCCGCAGCCCAGGAAGGATCAGTGTACTACCTGCCACCAGCCCGATTAGCTGGAACACCATAGACTGGAGAACCAAGCCCAGATTTCGACAGCCTCTCTTGCAAATCTTCAAATTCGATGAATCAGAGGGCGGTTGCCCACGGTCGATGCCTGTTTCCTCTGTCTGTTTTTTTATCTTTTTCCTTTCTTTTTGGATTTCTTCCTTCTGGCTTCGACGTCCAATAACTTCGCTTCAGGGATGGATCCCCGTGAGGTGGTGCAGAACTGTAGGTAAGTTCGGATCTGTTCATCGCCAATGTAATGTCCGTGTGTAATTGAGACACGGACTGCAGAAGTTGGTTATAACAGGTGTTTACTGAATGGAGACAAAACTGGAACTACTATACAAAGTTACTTTACAGGCTTATATACAGGGGTGGTCACTACTGGTACTGCAGTATACAGGGGCTGCAGAATATAGTTCCTTCTTCAAGGTACATACACTACAGACGGTAGGGTTCTTAATGAATACTTTGGGCTGGATTTTCATTCAGGAGGCGGGTAGGAGGCGGGACTACAACTTTTGGTGTTGTAGTCCCGCCTCCATCGAGTTCTAGCCAACCCACGCGATTTAGACTTGATTGACCTTGTTATGCCCGCCCAGTGGGCTCAGCAGGCCAATTAAGGGCCACCCGGCAACAGGTGACATCACAGATTGAAATTTCATCTGTCAAGACCTTTTGACAGATGAAATATCAGCGTTTCACAGCTGTTTGAAGCTGTCAAACACTGACAATCTGTACTCCAGGTTAATTCCTTCCTCTCAGAATGATTTAGAGATCTCCCCGGAACAGAAAGCAGAGGCTGCAGATTTTGACAGCTCGCGGCCATTCTGCTTTCTGTGCCGGTGAGATGAGGGACTCCTGAGGCCTGAAGGAAGGAAGGCTGTAAAGGTAAGTAAAGGTTAGTAGAACTTCTTCAAACACTTTACACAGATCAAACACACTTACCTCTGCACTCATGCACCCAGCACTCAGCTGAACACTGGACATCTCGAACCCTCCAAGCCCTTCATCCCAATGGCCCACCTCGCTAACTTGGCGTGGTTTGGAGCCGTCGGGAATCCCACATTTCAACAATGAAAATAGGGATTAGGCTAAAAACTGCCTGTTAACTACCTGTTAACAGGCAGTTAATTGGCACTAATTCCCGGCCCGCCTCAGGGAGGCTGGTCCCAGTGCGGGGCGGGTACCTGTCTCGTTTGAAACTGGCTTGGAGGCGGGTTGGGTGCGGGATGGGTCGGGACCCCCGATTTTGGGATTTTAACCCCCCACACGCCTCCAATCCCGCTTCCACGGCCCAATGAAAATCCAGCCCATTGCGTCTGTTTTCACAAAGAAGAGGGGCAAAGCAGACATTGCTATCAGGGGGGAGGAGGGTGAAATATTTGATGAAATAAACATAGTGAGAGAGGAAGTATTAAGGGGTTTAGTAGCTTTAAAAGTGGATAAATCACCAGGCCTGGATGAAATGTATCCCAGGTTGTTAAGCGAAGCAAAAGAGGAAATAGCAGAGGCCCTGACCATCATTTTTCAATCCTCTCTGGCTTCAGGTGTGGTGCCGGAGGACTGGAGGACTGCTAATGTGGTACCCTTGTTTAAAAAGGGAGAAAATGATAGACCGAGTCATTACAGACCAGTCAGCCTAACCTCGGTGGTGGAAAAATTATTGGGAAGAATTCTGAAGGACAGGATAAACCTTCATTTAGAAAGGCACGGATTAATCAAGGATAGTCAGCATGGATTTGTTAAGGGAAGGTTGTGCCTGACAAACATGATTGCATGTTTTGAGGAGGTAACAAGAAGGGTAGATGAGGGTAGTGCGTTTGATGTAGTTTATATGGACTTTAACAAGGCTTTTGATAAGGTTCCACTTGGCAGACTGGTCACGAAGTTAAAAGCCCATGGGATCCAGAGCAAAGTGTCAAGTTGGATTCAAAACTGGCTCGGAGTCAGGAAGCAGAGGGTACTGGTTGATGGGTGTTTTTGTGACTGGAAGGCTGTTTCCAGTGGGGTTCCGCAGGGCTCAGTACTAGGTCCCTTGCTTTTTGTGGTATATATCAATGATCTAGGCTTGAATATAGGGGGGTATGATTAAGAAGTTTGCAGATGAGACTAAAATTGGCTGTGTGGTTGATACTGAAGAAGGAAGCTGTAGACTGCAGGAAGATATCAATAAATTGGTCAGGTGGGAAGAACAGTGGCAAATGGAATTTAATCCGGAGAAGTTTGAGGTAATGCATTTGGGGAGGGCTAAAAAGGAAAGGGAATACACATTAAATGGTAGGACACTGAGTAGTGTAGAAGAACAAAGGGACCTTGGAGTGCATGTCCACAGGTCCCTGAAGGTAGCAGGCCAGGTAGATAAGGTGGTTAAGAAGGCATACGGAATGCTTGCCTTTATTAACCGTGGCATAGAATACAAGAGCAGGGGGGTTATGCTTCAACTGTATAAAACACTAGTTAGGCCTCAGCTAGAGTACTGCATGCAGTTCTGGTCACCACATTACAGGAAAGATGTGATTGCACTAGAGAGGGTACAGAGGAGATTTACAAGGATGTTGCTGGGAGTAGAGAATCTTAGCTATGAGGAAAGACTGGATAGGCTGGGTCTGTTTTCCTTGGAACAGAGGAGGCTGAGGGGAGACCTTATTGAGGTGTATAAAATTATGAGGGGCATAGATAAAGTGGATAGAAAGGACCTATTTCCCTTAGCAGAGGGGTCAAAAACCAGGGGGCACAGATTTAAAGTAATTGGTGGAAGGTTTAGAGGGGATTTGAGGGGAAATTTCTTCACCCAGAGGGTTGTGGGGGTCTGGAACTCACTGCCTGAAAGGATGGTAGAGGCAGGAACCCTAACCACATTTAAAAAGTACTTGGATGTGCACTTGGGATGCTCTAACCTGCAGGGCTACGGACCAAGAGCTGGGAAGTGGGATTAGGCTGGATAGCTCCTTGTTGGCCGGCGCGGACACGAAGGGTCGAAATGGCCTCCTTCCGTGCTGTAACTTTCTTTGATTCTATGATTCTATCTGCTGCTGAAACCCTCATCCATGCCTTTGTTACCTCGAGCCTTGACTATTCCAATGCACTCCTGGCCGGCCTCCCACATTCTACGCTCCGTAAACTTGAGTTCATCCAAAACGCTGCTGCCCATGTCCTAACTCGCACCAAGTCCCATTCACCCATCACCCGTCTGCTCGTTGACCTACATTGATGCCCAGTTAAGCAACGCCTCGATTTTAAAATTCTCATCCTTGTTTTCAAATCCCTCCATGGCCTCGCCCCTCCCTATCTCTGTAATCTCCTCCAGCCCCACAACCCCCCGGGATATCTGCGCTCCTCTAATTCTGGCCTCTTGAGCATCCCTGATTTTAATCACTCTATCATTGGTGGCCGTGTCTTCAGCTGCCAAGGCCCTAAGCGTTGGAATTCCCTCCCGAAACTTATCTGCCTCTCTACTTCTCTTTCCTCCTTAAAAGTGCTCCTTAAAACCTACCTCTTTCTGCCGTAATATCTCCTTATGTGGCCTGGTATCAAATTTTTGTTTTATAATGCTCCTGTGAAGCGCCTTGGGATGTTTTACTACATTAAAAGCTTTCCACCATCCTGGCAGTCGCATGATACAGCGATAATGGAGCTGTTGACTAATCATAGCAATCAATACAAGTTGTTGTCATGGCTCGCAAAGCTCTCCACCACTGCAGATTTCCACGTGCCATTCTTGGGTTTATTGTAGACTAATTGATAGAGATTGATTGCTATGATTAGTCAACAGCTCCATTATCGCGGTATCATGCAACTGCCAGGATGGTGGAAGGCCAACTGGATAGTCCTTGGTGTTTTTCCGTCCAGCAATTTCTATGTTGTGCAAAAGCCCCTCACTACACATTGTAATGGGCACTTAAGGCCAATTCCAGCAGCTGATCTCTGTGTCTTCACAGACTGACTTGCACAAGATCCTCAGTAAGAGAAAAGCTGAGAAGCTGTCCTACAGATAAGAACATAAAAACATAAGAAATAGGAGCAGGAGTAGCACACACGGCCCTTTGAGCCTGCTCCGCCATTCAATAAGAACATGGCTGATCTTCGTCCTCAACTGCACTTTCCTGCACTATCCCCATATCCCTTGATTCCCTTAGAGCCCAAAAATCTATTGATCTCAGTCTTGGATATATTCAACGAGTGAGCATTCACAACACTCTGGGGTAGAGAATTCCAAAGATTCACAACCCTCTGAGTGAAGAAATTTCTCCTCATCTCAGTCCTAATTGGCCAATCCCTTACCCTGAGACTGTGACCCCCTAGTGCTAGACTCTCCAGCCAGAGAAAACAACATTTCAGCATCTACCCTGTCAAGCCCTGTAAGAATCTTATATGTTTCAATGAGATCACCTCTCATTCTTCTAAACTCCAGAGAGTATGGGCTGAATTTTAACTCAGGTGCGGGCTGTCGTGTTATCCGAATTTCATGTTTCCCACACGAATCTAAATGGATGTGGGAGATTGATGCAATTTTAACTCAATTGGCCAATTGATTTCCAGCGTGTGGGAAACCTTTGCAAATGAGTTTTTCATGACTGAAAGTCTCCTCCGATGACGTCATCATTGCTGCTGCATTTAAGGTCAACAGCAAGCCTTGCTTCTTCTGCAGGCTTCCAAGCTTTCTCCATTTGGTGTCAGAGGGACCTGCAGGAAAGATGACAAGCGGGAGGGCAAGATCAGCTCCTCGTTTTGACGAGGCGGCACTGCAGGCATTAGTCGATGGGGCTAGGGCCAACAGGGAGGTGCTCTTCCCTTCATCAAGGAGGAAGAGGCCTCCCACTCAGACCAAGGCTGTGTGGATGCAGGTGGCTGAGGAGGTCAACTCCTTGGGAGTCACCCGCAGAACCTGGATACAGTGCAGGAAAAGATTTCATGACCTTCAGCGCACTGGAAAAGTGAGTATGAATTTCCCATCACCCTCAATCTGATCCCCATTGCCTTTCCTCACCAGCACTCAGCTTTAGCAATCTCTTCCTCCACATCCCACTTGACACTGACATCCATGCATCCTTACCCATTCCCTCTCTCTCTATGCTCACATTCACATAACTATTCCACCATGCAGCCCTCACACTCCCTATCACTCTGATATTTTGAACACAACTGACAACACACAGGGAGGGCCCTTGGTCTTGCAACCTCACTCCATCTTTGTCTCCTTCTAAGTATCTATGCTATGCAATCTCGACACTCACTCCTTCATTCTCACTCAACCTCCACTTGTCTCCCTCATTGCAGGAAAAGAGAGCTCACAACAAGAGAGAGCGAGCCAGGACAGGAGGAGGGACAGCTTCATTAGCCCACCTGACCCCCTGGGAGGAGGCCGTCCTGGAAATCATGGGCATTGAGGATGATTCGCGCATGGGGGACGGACAGACGGGTGCAACACAGCAAGCTGGTGACAGAAAAGTTTCCCATCTCTCTCTTTGACATTGCATGAGTCGCTGATAATGATTGTGAAGCTGTAACAGATGCACTTATGAGCATCTGCAAAAAGCTATGTGCATGTAGCCTTTGCATCACATCTCTGACTCTTTCCTTTACTCCCCCACAGGACCATCACAAGCATCCGTCCCACCTAGCCAGGAAGAAGAGGCTGAGCAGCCAGACTCCTCAGAGGAAGCTGCAACCTCTGAGGGCGCAGCGTCACCAGAATTCAGCGCACCCAGCACCAGCGCAGACACTCACACCTCAGTGGGACCTTCGGGACATAGAGTAGTGTTGTCACCTGGTGTATCACAGCTCACAAGTGAGCATCAGCAGATTGTGGAGACAGGGACAGCAGTGGAGAGTCCTAGTCGGAGGGCGCAGGACTCTGCTAGCTCAGCTCAGCAGCATGTCGACCCTCTGCCTCTGAGTCCATCCATAAGATCAGAGGTGATGGAACTCCAGGCACAGATGCAGGAGTCTCTGGCAGGTTTTGTCTCTAGGGTCGCTGTGAGTGTGGAGCGAATGGAGGAGTCCATAGCGAACATGAGTAGAGCCTTTGTGGAGTCATTGGCGCAAGAACGCATCACCACGGAAAGGATGGCTACCTCCGTGGAAACAATTGCTACCTCCGTGGTAAGACTGGCTACCATACAGGAGAGGATGGCTACGGTAGAGGAGAGGAGGGTTACGGCCATGTAGGAGCTTAGTCGCCAGGGTATGGAAAACATGGTCATTGTTCAGAATAGAATGACATCTCTTGAGGAGCGATGGGCATCTATTCAGAAAAACCAGACCTTCATGGAAGTCCTTCTGAGTAGGACTGCCATTGCAGATACGGGTCCCCAAGGCCCCCCTGATGTGCAGCAAGGTGCTCTCCAGCTACTTGCAGGCACTGAGGGGGACCTGACCCATGAGAGGGAGGTTGGTGGCATACCTCAAGGAAGTCGGGGCTCCTCTCCAAGCGCTCACACTTCCATGCCTCTGCAGAGCCCTCGGTCAGAGCCCCACTGGAGTCCACACCCAAGTGAGATAGACGTCTTTCCCCTGCACAGCCGCAGGAGCAGCAGACTGTTGACAAGCCCTCACAGGCTCGCAATGCCAGAGGACGCCCGCCAAAGGTGTCGAGACAGGAGCAGCAGCAAAGTGAGCAAGGGGCCTCCACATCTGCTGAAGCCACAGGGGAAGCACTACGTAGGAGCACACGTAAGAGGAAGATAAAGCACAAGTAGTCACAAGGTTAGTCACTTGGGTGGAATTTTGTGTTTAGTGTAAAAATGCCATCATGTCGTAATTGTACATAAAAATTCTGATGGCAAATGTTGCAGTTGTGGCGTCTGTCATTTCGCTATTGGGACTTCCATATTGAGGCCTTAGGAATACTTGCAACTGTCAGTATGGTGGTTGGAGTGCTAGGAATCCTCTGGTTCTTGGCCATTGTCAATGCACTGGTAAGAAGCTGCGAGGCAAAAGTGTTTGATTGACTAGGCTAAGCAAATCTGGCCAGGATGAGTGCGTTCCTTGCATCCCGGGCAGCAATGTTCTCGCGTAATGCTGCCACTGGTTGATGGGCCTCTGCAGGATGTTCGTTTTTGCCCTCCTCCTCCTCCTCCTCATCTGAGGAGGATATGTGAGGAGCCACGATGCTGTGCCATGTTGTGAAGTGCACAGCAAACCACGATTATTCTGGAGACCCTGGCTGCTGAGTACTGCAGGGCTCCACCTGATCTATCCAGGCATCTGAAGCGCATCTTCAGCAAACCGATGGTTTGCTCGATTATGGCTGTGGTGGACATGTGGCTGGAGTTGTAGCTCTCCTCAGCTTCGTTGGATGGTCTCCTCAACGGCGTCATCAGCCACGTCCTCAGGGGATAGCCCTTGTCTCCAAGTGGCCATCCGTTAAGTTGGTCTGGCAGACTGAATAGCGGAGGCACACTAGACTGGCGCAGTGTAAGATTCGCAAAATTCAACAGATTCCCCAAAAACCAAGAAGATTGCCCTAAAGAAGGGATTTTTTGACTGTTAATAAACCATGTCAGAATGGTATAAGAATTTTGGGCCTAAAGGGAGATTTAAAAATCAAGGACCCCAGGAGTTTGGTTTTTATTTTAAAAGCATGTTCGAGCCTGTGGAAGAAAAGGGGGCTGCAACAAAAGGAATTGGGATTGGCCTCTGTAAATGGACAGTTTTGAGTATTGGCATTAGCCAAGCTGTCTGGGGACTATCTGGACTGTCTCAGTCATTTTACATAATGACAATAGACCAATGGAAGAGCAGTTCTCGCCCAAAATTACAGAACCATCCAAAGCATACATAATGCAGAACATGCCACCAACCAACAAAAGAACCTTGGCCCCACAGGAAAAGACAAATGTTACTGCAATTAAACAAGAGGTTAAACAATCGCTTAAAACCAATTAAGAATCGATAGGACCACCCCGAAACCACTTCACGCAATCTTAAACCAATTAAGATCGATGGGACCATCCCGAAACATATTAAACAATTTTTTAACCCATCAATGCTAACGAGCCCGCCAAAACTAACAGAGACAGAACTGATTTGGCGCGCAGGTTAGCAGGCCTCAAACAGTATAATTGAGGGCCTGCTTTTACAACAGGAGTGTGGGTTCAGTTCGGTTCAAGGAGTGAGTGTTCAGTTCGGGTCAAGCAGTTCAAGCAGTTGAGTGAGAGGAGAGTTCAAGGAGTTGAGTCGAGTTGAAGAAAAGTGTTCAAGAAAGCAGTGCTGGAGGAAGTTCACTTCATCATTCATGTCAAATCAAATCACGAAGCTCAGTCCAAGAAGAAGCTCCCTCTCGAAGAAGTAACACACCATCGGAGACCTCGTGGCAGACCAGGGCCCCACGAAACAAACAACCAAATATTACCAGCAACCGGGTAATATTGGGCCACTGCAACCAACAAAACCCAACTTGGAAGAAAACCGAAGATCCGCAAGTTTTTCCACTCTACAATCTATCCTGACTTACCCCTGGGTAAGATTTTACTGAAAAGACTCTAAACCCTACTTCTAACCAAAAGAAATTGGGTACTCACCTGATAGATCCAATACGCACCCTACTGCATCAGCGGACTCGCGAAGACTGACCAGCCATGCAGGTGAAGTCCTCTACCGCATCCGGGGTACAGCAGGCCCCAACTGACACATCTAGAGAACCCCGAAATTGCAAACCTCTACAACTGTCAAAAGAAGTCGTTTTGGTGAGCATTATCCCTGGTCCTCTGGAGCCCAACTTAGCTAGTGAAGTGGGATTGGGAGGGGTGAAGTATTCTGTCTATTGTTATTTTCCCTCGTATATTCTGAAGTGTTCCCCCAATTTAGAGTGTTAAGATTATTGTGTTATATATTTTCTTTCTCAAATAAAGATCTTATTTCGTTCACCAAGATTCAGTTGTCTGCTGCACTTTTCATCACAACCCCCAAATAAGTCCCAGGTCTAGAACCAAGGGAGTGGGAGCGATTCGAACTGTTCATACGTCAGAGGTGAAGCTGACCCACACACCACCCCCTACAGCAGTATGAAGGAGTCATGGCAACTGCCAGGGTACATGGCACAAACATGCAAAATTACCTTCTTGTGGTCACACACCAGCTGAACGTTAAGGGAGTGGAAGCCCTTGCGGTTGACAAAAATACCTGGATTGTGATGGAGTGCCTTAAGGGCCACATGTGTGCAGTCAACGATGTCCTGCACCCTTAGAAAGCCTGCCAGATGAGCTAATCCAACCGTTCGCGCCGTGACACTTGCTCGATCCTTGGTGAAATGGATGTGCTTGTGCGCGAGGGCAAAGAGGGCATCGTAACCTGTGTGATGCAAGTGTGTGCGGCCGCCTGGGAGATGCCGCTGATGTCTGCTGCTGATCCCTGGAATGAGCCTAAGGCAAAAAAATTGAGTGCGATGGTGACTTTGATGGCCACTGGTAATGCTTGTCCACCTGATCCTCTGGGCAGCAGGTCTTGCTGTAGCATTGCGCAGATGTCAGTCACTACCTCTCGCGAAAGTCGGAGCCGCCTTTGGCACTGTTGCTCAGACGTGTTGAGATTGCTGACCCTGTGTCTGTAGACTCTGTTTGGGGGGTATCTCCTGCGCCAACGGGCTTCCAGGCACTGGCCCCTTCTGGCCTGTGCAGCCTCAGGTGGGTGAGCAGCAGCCTGGCGCTCCTGCTGTTGCTGCTGTTGCTGGTGCTGCTGTTGTTCCTGGTTCTGCTGGTGCCGCGCCTGGTGCTCGAGCTCCTCTAATGCCCAGATGCTTCTGGTATATGCCTCCGTTGAGGAAGTGCTGAGTGAGAGTGGCGAGAGGGGTTTCCCAGAAGGCCACACTGGAGATGAGTGTGAGGCTCCAACCTTCCACAGGTGTGGTTAAGCCTTGTTAAAGTTGCCCCAGGCCTGAGACCACTAAGTCCTGCCAGCTGCAAATGATGGCTGATCAAATCTCCTCTTTAATGGTTGACCTGCAGTTAATAGTCAGCAATCCAATAGTGCTCCCGCCAGGTTTCACATTCATGTTTCCCACCAGGCGTGTTTTACGTGGGAAAAGGGTTAAATTTGCTAGGGCCTTTCAAAATAGGATTATAGAGGCCATTTAGTGGTTATTAAGGGCCTTAAAGACCAGTCCCGCCTGTTGGATGCGGGACGGAGTCAGGACCATCAGACACGCCTGAGTTAAAATTGCTCGGAGTCGGGAACCAGGCCGGGGGGGGGGGGTCCCGCCCGCCAGTTTTTGCGATTTTAACCCCCCGCACGCCTCCAAGCCTGACTCCACGACTCAATGAAAATCGAGCCCTATAGGTCCATACTACTCAATTTCTCCTCATAGGACAACCCTGTCATCCCAGGAATCAATCTAGTGAATCTTCGTTATATGCCCTCTAAGGCAAGCTACCTTGTGTACGGAGACCAAAACTGTACACATCTTTCATTTTCCCCTCTTTTCACCCCTTCCCCGATTCTCTTCTCCTGATGCCCTGATTTTTGGTATTGTTGCACAGATGCCAGAGGCACTGAGTCCAATTATATCACCCCAACTGCTGCCCTGGCTAGATCAGCCAACTCAGCACAGAGTGCAAATTGAAATAGGGACCTTCTAGTTGGCATGGCTCAGTAACGCAGCACGAAGTGCATTTACCCACTAAACAATCAGGGCAGCTCTACAGATAGATTCGAAAGGTGTCACAAAATATCATTGTGTGTTTATAATACTAAACATTAGTTGAAAAATACACAAATAAAAGAAAGAAGAATTTTTTTTACAAGCTATTTTGCACATGTTCTCTGTGGGAATAATGCAATAATCTATAGTACCAAACACACATTTAACACTTTTGGTTTGAACAGATTGCCAACAAAAACATTTTGAAACAAAGCATTTATTACAAAATCAAAGCTGACTGCACCGTTTGCAAGCCTATCTGTACTATTCTTCTCTTTAATTCTCAGTCTTAAAATAAAGATCAGTTTCAGATGTATCGTACAGAAAACCATATGTAGGAGTTATTCAAAGGTTCATTGCATTGTTGAACACGGAGACCCCGGCTGTTCTATTGTTTATACAAAGATGATTCTGCTACTTATTTGCTTTGATTGAAATCTAATTGGTGGAGTCTTATTCCTGTTTATAAGCTAGTGCAGGTGCTTCTAGAAGTATTGAGTTCATTTTCAAGGGGCCACAAAGTCTCAGCTCGCTTGTACAGCCCAGTGCTGCAGTGTTCCAGTATTGGCCTTCCCCCAACATTAGTGAAAGTTCATGGCCCCATAAGTTACTTCTAACCATCTCAGCACATATCGATCTCATGTGTGTGCAGTAAGCTTGGTGCCACCACTGGTGCTTTGAACCTGGCCCACAATGTGCAAGCAGCAAATTCAGACACCTGGAGGGAAAAATTCAGTATCGCCCCATTTGGGGCGCCATTATCGGCCGTGCACAAAGTTTAGCGCCTGGCGCTAACTATCGCCTCTGACGGCAAACTTGGCTTTTATCATCCCTGGAGGTGATTGGAGTGCTAAATCAGGTGCTTCACACCTGTCTTAAGGCACAAAGGCCGAGCAGCGAGGCGCTACCTCAGAGTGCTGGCGAAGCAAGGAAGGGCAAATCAAAATGAACCTGCAAAGTACTGCTCAGTACCCAAAACCCCTTCACACAGCGTTGAATCTCTCCAGAAGTCTCTCTCTCTCTCAGAATGCGTGGTGCAAAAATATCACCAACAAAAAAAGGCAGGAAGCGGTCACCTTTAAATAGCGCTCCCCCAGTCCCTTTCTGACTGCAAAACGCTCTCCTCAATCTGTTGTTGCTAGTGGCAGGTGGTAAGGCAGGGGGCGCCACTCAATATCCGTCCCGGGCGCTACCGGGGCGTTGCGCACTCGACTGACGTCACGATCTGCCGGCACAGGAGATCGTGGCGGTAGTATTTAGTGCCGCCGCATAATGTCTAGTTAATTTTGCGAGCGGCGCAAATATCGCCATGCCCGGGCGTTAGTTGCTTTGCTCCCCATTAGCGCCCTCTTAAGGCGCTAATGGGAGGCGCAAACAACTGAATTTTCCCCCCTGCAGCCTTGCACACATTTGAGGAACTACTTCCACAGGAGGCTGTTCTGAAATGTAAACGGGCATATGAAGTTTCTTTGCTAAGTTACTGCTGTCAAGATTACATTTGACACCGCTCTACAATAATTAGCTGAGATTTCACTTATTTATTGACTTTTTCTTTGAAATCACTTTTCCCCCTTCATTCCAGTCCTTGTTGGGGAATGGTTCCTTGGGCCTTGGTCACTCGCTGGTACTTCATCCAAGTGGCCCTTCTTCATTTTGACATTGAGTGTTAGGAGGTTATTCCCTAATCTTGCCCTCACCCAACATCCACAGATAAGAACTTCTAGCAGTAGTCATCAGATAATGATCAGGAGTAGAAACCCAGGCTAATTTTACCCTCCTTAATTGAGGGGCACTGATGTCAATTACACTGACCCTACTGTTTCCTGCCTGAGATCTGCTTACCTGAGACAGAGCAGGAATCAAAGCTGGAACATACATTCTCTGTGACTATGACCATGTACATTATCCTTCCTTGTCCTCCTTGACCTCTCTGCAGCATTTGACATGGTCAACCAGACCATCCTCCTCCAACAATTCTCCTCCATTGTCCAGCTCGGTGTGACTGCTCTTAGTTGGTTCCACTGTCGCCTATCTCAGCGCAGCAAGAGCAGCTCGAGCAATAGCTTCTCTTCCCACCCCTGCGTTGTGACCTCCAAACTCTTCCAAGGATCCATCCTTGGCCCCAGACCTTTCCTCATCTACATGCTGCCCCTTAGTGACATGCTCCGCAGACTCAGGATCAGTTTCTAAATGTACACTGATGAAATCCAGCTCAACCTCTCCACCACCTCTCTCGACCCCTTCACTGCCTCTATGCTGTCAGACTAGTTGTCCAACATTCAATTTTGGGTGAGCCACAATTTTCTCCAGCTAAACGTTGGTAAAATCAAAGTTCATTTTCCTGGATTTTGAAGTAAGATTAATGGTGAGGCTAACAGCACTCACCGTTATTAAGGGCTAAATCGGACAGCAACTTCCTGCGTCCGCAAATACACAATTAACAGTGGAAATCAGGAAGTTGCTGTCCGAGTCACCCTACTCCTCCAGAAGCTTTGCTCTAACAGTATCTCACCGAGAGACTCAGCATTCAAATAAATGAAGGGCATGAAGTTGCGGTACTTATCCACTAGATACTCACTAAGCCTTTTGGACTTTCAAAAGGCTTTCGATAAGGTCCCGCATAAGAGATTAACGTGTAAAGTTAAGGCACATGGGATTGGGGGCAAGGTACTGACTTGGTTAGAGAGTGGTTGGCAGACAGAAAGCAAAGAGTTGGAATAAACGGCTCTTTTTCCGAGTGGCAGGCAGTGACTAGTGGGGTACCGCAGGGATCGGTCCTTGGACCCCAGCTATTCACAATATATATTAATGATCTGGACGAGGGAACTAGATGTAATAGCTCCAAGTTTGCAAACGACACAAAGCTGGGTGGGCGTGTGTGCTGTGAGGAGGATGCCGAGAAACTCCAGTATGATTTGGACAGGTTGGGTGATTGGGCAGAAGCATGGCAGATGCAATATAACGTCGATAAACGCGAGGTTATCCACTTTGGTGTCAAAAACAAGAAGGCAGATTATTATCTGAATGGCAATAGATTGGGAGAAGGGGACGTGCAACGAGACCTGAGCGTCCTTGTGCACCAGTCGCTGAAGGTAAGCATACAGGTGCAGCAGGCGGTTAAGAAGGCAAATGGTATGTTGGCCTTCGTAGCGAGAAGGTTTGAGTACAGGAAAAAGGATGTCTTGCTGCAGTTGTACAGGGCCTTGGTGAGACCACATCTTGAGTATTGTGTGCAGTTTTGGTCGCCTTATCTGAGGAAGGATGTTCTTGCTATGGAAGGAGTGCAGCGAAGATTCACCAGGCTGATACCTGGGATGGCAGGAATGATGTATGAGGAGAGATTGGGTCGATTGGGCTTTAACTCGCTGGAGTTTAGAAGAATGAGAGGGGAGCTCATTGAAACTTATAAAATTCTAACAGGACTAGATAGACTAGATGCAGGAAGGATGTTCCCGATGGTCGGGGAGTCCAGAACCAGGGGTCAAAGTCTAAAGATAAAGGGGTAGGCCATTTAGGACAGAAATGAGGAGGAATTTCTTCACCCAGAGAGTGGTGAACCTGTGGAATTCTCTACCACAGAAGGCAGTAGAGGCCAATTCATTAAATATATTCAAGAAGGAGTTGGATATATTTCTTAAGGCTAAAGGGATCAAGGGATATGGGGAGAAAGCAGCGACAGGGTACTGAATTTGGATGATCAGCCATGATCGCATTGAATGGCGGAGCCGGCTCGAGGGGCCGAATGGCCTACTCCTGCTCCTATCTTCGATGTTTCTATGTAAACTCGCCAGAAAATGTTAGGGTTTGTCCTTTCAAATATATGTAAATATTTAATGGTGTGGTAAGTTTTAATTACTGCCAGACAACTACTCTGGCACTGAAAATTTACTTTTAAAAATGTGGAATCTTATTCCTTCAGGTTTTAATTGTTGCTGAAGATTTTAAATATTGAAAATAATTTTTTTTAACTTTTTCTTTCTGTCTCTTTTTTTCTCTCTCATAGTCCCATCTTTCTTTCCCTCTCTTTGTTTCTCTTTCTGTACCTGATTTGGCATTGAATTAATTATTCTAGCTGACACATCCACAGCATCAACCACCTTGACCCAAACCTCGGCCTATCTGCCACTAAAGCCCTCATCCATGCCTTTATCACCTCAAGACTCAACTATTCCAATGCTCCCTTGGCCGGTCTTCCATTCTCCAGCCTTCATAAACTTCAGCTCATCCAAAACTCTGCTACCATTATGTTATCCTGCACCAGGTTCCGCTATAGGCCTCTGAACAGTTGCAACTCTGTTGGACGGAGTATCAATCAGGAAATAGTTGAGGCTTGTAATAAGGGAACATCTATAATTATGGGGGATTTTAACTATCATATTCATTGGACAAATCAAATTGGGCAGGGCTGCCTTGAGGATGAGTTCATTGAGTGTATTAGGGATGGGTTTCTTGAGCAGTATGTAACTGAACCGACCAGGGGGCAAGCAACCTTAGATCTGGTCCTGTGTAACGAGACAGGATTAATTAAAAATGTCCTAGTAAAGGATCCCCTTGGAATGAGTGACCATAACATGGTTGAATTCCATATTCAATTAGAGGGTGAGAAGGTTGGATCTCAAACAAGCGTGCTAAGCTTGAATAAAGGAGACTATGAAGGTATGAGAGCGGAATTGAGTAGAGTGGATTGGGAAAATAGATTAAAGGGTAAGATGATACATGATCAGTGGTGTACATTTAAGGAGTTATTTTACAACTTCCAAAAAAAAAATATTCCACTGAGAAGAAAAGGGTGTAAAAGAAAAGACAGCCATCCGTGGCTAAGTAAAGAAATTAAGGATAGTATTCGACTAAAAACAAGGGCATATAAGGTAGCCAAATCTAGTGGGAGGATAGAGGATTGGGAAAACTTTAAAAGACAGCAAAAAATAACAAAAAGATTGATTAAGAAAGGGAAGATAGATTATGAAAGTAAATTAGCAAAAAATATAAAAACAGATAGTAAGAGTTTTTATAGTTATATAAAAAGAAAAAGGGTGGCTAAAGTAAATGTTGGTCCCTTAAAGGATGAGACCGGGAAATTAATGGTGGGAAATATGGAGATGGCAAAAACACTGAATGAATATTTTGTATCAGTCTTTACAATAGAGGACACTAAGAATATCCCAACACTGGACAAACAGGGGGCTATGGGGGGGAGGAGCTAAACACGATCAAAATCACTAAGGAAGTGGTACTCGGTAAAATAATGGGACTCAAGGCGGATAAATCACCTGGACCTGATGGCTTACATCCTAGGGTCTTGAGGGAAGTGGCGGTAGGGATTGTGGATGCATTGGTAATAATTTTCCAAAACTCCCTGGACTCAGCAAAGGTCCCGGCAGACTGGAAAACTGCTAATGTAACACCCTTATTTAAAAAGGGCAGTAGACAGAAGGCTGGAAACTATAGACTGGTTAGCCTAACATCTGTGGTAGGTAATATTTTGGAGTCCATTATTAAGGAGACAGTAACAGGACATTTGGATAACCATAATTTAATAGGACAAAGTCAGCATGGTTTTATGAAGGGGAAGTCATGTTTGACAAATTTGCTGGAGTTCTTTGAGGAAGTAACATATAGGGTGGATAAAGGGGAACCAGTGGACGTAGTGTATTTAGACTTCCAAAAGGCATTTGACAAGGTGCCACACAAAAGATTATTGCTTAAGATAAAAAATCACGGGTTTGGGGGTAATATTCTGGCATGGATAGAGGATTGGCTATCTAACAGAAGGCAGAGAGTTGGGATAAATGGTTCATTCTCAGACTGGCAATCAGTAACTAGTGGTGTTCCGCAGGGGTCAGTGCTGGGTACCCAACTCTTTACAATCTATATTAACGATTTGGAGGAGGGGACTGAGTGTAACATATCAAAGTTTGCAGATGATACTAAGATGGGAGGGAAAGTAGTGAGTGAGGAGGACATAAAAAACCTGCAAGGGGACATAGACAGGCTAAGTAAGTGGGCAGAGATTTGGCAGATGGAATACAATACTGGAAAGTGTGAGGTTATGCACTTTGGCAGGAAAAATCATAGAGCAAGTTATTATCTTAATGGCAAGAAACTGGAAAGTACTGAAGTACAAAGGGATCTGGGGGTCCTGGTGCACGAAACTCAAAAGGTTAGTATGCAGGTGCAGCAAGTGATTAAGAAGGCCAATGGAATGTTGGCTTTCATTGCTAGGGGGATAGAATATCAAAATAGGGAGGTATTGCTTCAGTTGTACAAGGTATTGGTGAGACCGCACCTGGAATACTGCATACAGTTTTGGTGTCCATACTTAAGAAAAGACATACTTGGTCTCGAGTCAGTACAAAGAAGGTTCACTCGGTTAATCCCGGGGATGAGGTGATGGACATATGAGGAGAGGTTGAGTAGATTGGGACTCTACTCATTGGAGTTCAGAAGAATGAGAGGCGATCTTATTGAAACATATAAGGTTGTGAAGGGATTGGATCGGGTCGATGCGGGGAGGATGTTCCCGATGATGGGTGAAACTAGAACTAGGGGGCATAGTCTTAGAATAAGGGGCTGCTCTTTCAAAACTGAGATGAGGAGGAACTACTTCACTCAGAGGGTGGTAGGTCCATGGAATATGCTGCCCCAAAAAGCTGTAGAAGCTACATCATTACATAAATTTAAAACAGAAATAGACAGTTTCCTAGAAGTAAAGGGAATTAAGGGTTACGGGGAGCGGGCAGGAATTTGGACATGAGTCTAGGTTCGGATCGGACATGGCCCTGTGGGTAGCGGAGTGGGCCCAGGGGCCGTGTAGCCTGATCCTGCTCCTATTTTGTGTGTCTAATTCTGTTAGATTCAGGAGATGGTTCTGTGATAGTAGATTGGCGGTTAGGATCAGATCAGCCATGATCTTATTGAATGGCGGAGCAGGCTCGAGGGGCCGATTGGCCTACTCCTGCTTCTATTTCTTATGTTCTTATGTTCACCAATTATCTCTGTCCATGCTGACCTATATTGGCTCCCATTCCTCTAAAGCCTCAAACCTAAAATTGTCATCCTTACATTACAATCCTTTCATGGCCTTGTCTCTGTAACCTCCTCCTCCACTATAGTCCCCTTAACTCTCCGCTCCCTTAATTCTGGACTCTGTTGCATACCCCCTTGCTTTGCCCCACCATTGCTGGATGTGCCTTTAGCCACTTCGGCCTCACACTATGAAATTCCCTCTCTAAACCTTGCTGCCTCTCCATGTCCCTCTCCTCTTTTAAGGCCCACCCCTTTAACAAAACTTTTGGTCACCCTTCAGTATCCATTTTTTGATTAAACCTCTGTGAAGCAGTTTGGGATATTTCTCTACGTTAAGGGCACGATATAAATGCCAGTCATTGTTGGCATTCATGGTCTGCATCAGTCAGATTCTCACCAAAGGAGCACCAGCAGAGATTTTATTAGTTTATTTAGGTTTGCGCTGTTAAACGTAGGAACATGGAAACAGGAGCAGGCCATTCAGTCCCTTGAGCCTGTCCTGCCATTCAATTAGATCATAGCTGATCTGTAATCTTAGCTCCATCTACACGCCTTGGTTCCTTAACCCTTAATACCCTTGCCTAACAAAAATCTATCAACCTCAGTTTTGAGATTTTCAATTGACCTCGCCTCAACAGCTTTGTCGGGGAGAGAGTTCCAGATTTCCACTACTCTTTGTGTGAAGAAGTGCTTTCTGACATCACCCCTGAATGGCCTAACTTTAATTTTAAGGTTATGCCCCCTTTTTTCTGGCCTCCCCCACCAGACCAAATAGTTTCTCTCTATCCACCCTATCAAATCCTTTAACCATCTTAAACACCTCAATTAGATCACCCCTTAATCATCTATACTCGAAGGAATACATGCCTAGTCTCTGCAACCTGTCCTCGTAATTTAACCCTTGTACCTTGTTGACTTTGCTCTTGTCCTCCTTCAGCAACAGTTTTATGAAAGTGGTCGAATGTTTCAGTGAACACCAGCTTACAACTTGTAGAAAACTACAGCTCCAGTTTCCACAAGCTGAAGATACTGTGACATGATATTTCCCAGCGCTTTTCACTGAGCTGCAACTAAAAGCGAAATCGCGATCCCAAATTTCACATCTCAATTCAGCATGTAGACGTACAGAGCATGAAATTCCTGCAGCCCTGCACCATTGGCAGAAGTGAGGTGGAGCAAAACGTCAGGTTATCTGTTGTCAGGCTTCTTCTGAGTGCCACTCTGAATTGAGCACTGTGCGTGCCACAGCAGTGATGCAGGTTGACTTCTCTCCAATGTTCTGTCTTTTCTCTCAGGGGAAATGCCACACCTTTACTCAGCACTTTCTCAGAGATCCTTAGTTGAGATTAGAACTCGCTGCGTAGGGAAATCAATGGGCGGGTTCTATAACGGGCGCACAATCCGCTCCGCCAGATTACTGCCCAAATGATGAAGATGGAAATCTATCCCCTCATACCTTACCAGCGATGAAGACTGCAGAAACTATTTTTAAATTCCTCCGCTGTCTAGGTCACTCCATCACATTTAATTTTGTGACAGAGATGGAGAAGGTTTGTTGCCTTTTTTTCCAGACCTCTCCCATTGCTTGTCTGTAATCCATGAACCTAGGAGGTGTGGCAGACTGCCATTTGTTCATTGCCTCTGATTGCCCCTCCTTCCTTGTGGGGAACACGGATGGGCTGGCTGATGTCAGAAGCTCCTTATGTGGAGAAACATGGGCGCAAACCAATATCTCATCATTCCACATTCAGTGCATTAGTGTTTCACTCCTGGGCCACCCTGTGAAAGTATTATGACAGCGTTAACTGAATGAAATTACCCTAAGGCAGTCTTCAAATAAAATGTCTGTTTCATTCCTTTTCGTACAGAATCTATATTGGTAGAAGTCTTTTAGAATTACACAGGGATTCCCTCAGGCAATCAGTGATTGCTCTTAACAGGAGCAAATTTACAACATGTGCTCTATAAATTAACAGAGGTCTTCATATTTATTTTATCAGTTCGCACTCCAAACCTGCGCAGACTCTCCACACTCCTTTATCTTTATGTTGTTTACTTCTGCAGTTGATATCATGAAAGTAGTCCTCAAGATTCATTGCACCTTCTCCTACTCGAATACAGTTTTTCACTAGGACCTCAAACTGTGGAACTCCTTACCTTGTTTAGTCACACCATTTTGTATCAATGTCCTCCTGAGTTATGGTTGAACTTAAAATAGTGCTCTGGATTTACCTTGTTTAATTCCACTTAATGTTTTATATACCTCTGTAAGGTCTCCGCTCAGTCAACTCCTTTCAGGGCTAAAGACTCCAAGGGGCTGAATTTCTGCAGAGGTTCTCCCATAACTTTGGTGGAAGAGCCACGCAAACGGCCAGAAAAACATGGCAAATGACATTTACGCCGTCTTCCCAGGGTTTCCACAGATCGTCCACTCAAGTTCCAGTGGACGAGTGGGAAAACTCCCGCAGAAATTCACCACCCGAATTTTTCAAGCCTTTCCTCATAATTCAGACATCTGACCAATATGGATCAGCTTCGTGGACCTTCTCTGCACCACCTCCAGTGCTTGGATGGTCAACTTGCACCTCAGTGACTAGATAAAAATGCAGTACTCAAGGGGTAGCCTGACTAGAGCACTAAACAGTTAAAGAAAAAAGAAAGAACTTGCATTTATATAATCCCTTTTATGACCTCAGTCCCAAAGCACTTTACAGCCACTGAAATACTTTTGAAGTGTAGACATTGTTGTAATGTAGGAAACACGGCAGCCAATCTGCACACAGCAAGGTCCCACAAACAGCAATGTAATAATGACCAAATCATCTGTTTTAGTGATGTCGGGTGAGGGATAAATATTGGTCAGCACACCGGGGGAAATCACCTGCTCTTCTTTGAAGTAGTGCCATGGCATCTACAAAGGGTGGTGAACCTATGGAATTCTCTACCACAGAAGGCTGTGGAGGCCAAGTCACTGAATATATTTAAGAAGGAGATAGATAGATTTCTAGTCTCAAAAGGCATCAAGGGGTATGGGGAGAGGGAGGGAATATGGTATTGAGATAGAGGATCAGCCATGATCATATTGAATGACAGAGCAGGCTCGAAGGGCCGAATGGCCTACTCCTGCTCCTATTTTTCTATGTTTCTATGTATCCAGTGTGCTCAGCCATTTCTTGATGTCATGTGCAGTGAATCGAAAGTTGTGACTCCTGGTCCTCTCGAACCTATAATTGGAGCAAACTGTCAACTTGAACAGAATCTATTACCTTCATCATCTTATAAACCTTTTTATAAATTCATTTACATGATGTGAGCGTCACTGGCAAGTGCAGCATTTATTGCCCACCCCTAATTGCCCTTTAGAAGGTGTTGATGGGTCGCTGTATACAACTTAATGGCTTGCTAGGCCATTTCAGAGGGCAGTTAAGAATCAACCACATTGCTGTGGTTCTGGTGTCACATATAGGCCAGACCAGGTAAGGACAGCAGATTTCCTTCCCTAAAGGACATTCATGGTCACCATTACTGAAACTAGCCTTTTTATTCCAGATTTATTTAATTAACTGAATTTTAATTCCCCAGCTGCCGTGGTGGGATTTGAACTCACGTCTCTGGATCATTAGTGCTGGACTCTGTATTACTAATCCAGTAACATAATGATTATGCTACCATTCCCCCTAATTTTCAGGTTCAATCCCTGATATATGGGGCACACATTTATTCGAAACCAGCAGTACCTGTTACTGCTGTGATAGGTATTTTCAATGTTAAAGGTGTCACATGTGACGCACAGTAGCTGCTAATTTATAGTTAAAGTACGTTACCCTGAGATTGCATAATTTAGCCACTGGATTCCCATAATCACTCAAAATGCCTTTTGATATTTTTTCAGTCACCATTTTTTCATAGCAACTAAAATAATTATATCCAAAATTAGTTTTTTTTAAGACATCTTTCACATTAGCATGATTAAATTAATATATTGAATTATCTTTTGTCTCTTTAAATGTCTTTGTTAAAGTTTTTACATGAAGCACCTTGGGATGTTTTACTGCGTTAAAGACGCTATATAAATGCAAGTTGTTGTTGTTGTTGAGGGCCGCAGCCTTTTTTCAAAAGTTTGGGTTGCAGCTGAATATTTTTAGCCACAACAATTAACAAAGAGCTTTCAAACCTATCTGCACATCATGAGCATGTGCAGTTTGCAAAGTTGCCCAGCCTGTAATCCGTGCACCAGCAGGAGTTGAAGAGTAGAAGTGTGTGTCCCCTCATCCTGTGATGATTGGAGAGTTTCTCTGCACTTTCCACGAGGCTTTGAAAGGATCTGGAGATTGAATTCTCAAAGCTTTTATTTCAGGCAAGCGCTGAATTTATATAAATATATTACACATGTGCTTTTCTATT
Source organism: Somniosus microcephalus (assembly GCF_052327205.1). Classification (NCBI taxonomy): domain Eukaryota; kingdom Metazoa; phylum Chordata; class Chondrichthyes; order Squaliformes; family Somniosidae; genus Somniosus; species Somniosus microcephalus. Next base: position 36,771,143 of record NC_140998.1, read on the forward strand.
AGGAAGTTCTCGCAAAGAAACAAAAACAGCACGGTTGAAGACAAATAACTGTTATCATGTCAGAGACAGCAATAGGAATAACAACAGCTGTTCATGGTTTGGTTTTGTTGATGGCTAGGAAAGAAAACAGAAAGTTTAGAGGGAATGGATGTTTTTAATCAATCATTGTTTTTGGTTGTATATATCCTGTTAAAGAATCTCACCTGAATCATTTTTGAGGCTTAAAGATTTTGATTAAAAAAATTTGAAAAATGATGAACTTTTGGTGTTCTGTGAGGAAATTTTTGTTTGTTTATGGAAATTTCTGTTTATTAACGACTGTCTCATCAGCAAACTCAATAACAGTGTGATCCTGGCACAGGATGGGAGTGCGTATCAGGAAATCGAGCATCCTCAGCCTATGATTTTCTGTCCATTAATTTTAAAAAGCAGAAAATTTACACTTAAAAGCTAGAAGGCAAGGACATAAAGATAGGAACTGGCTGACAGTGGGAAAAAGTAATAGTGGGGGCACCTGACATGTAAGGACACTATAGGGGGTGGGGACCTGACGGTTTAAAGATGCCAATGAGAATTTGGTCCCATTCTTCTAATCACCCTCCTCTGTGAGTGTTAGACCTGGTCTACTTAATCTCACAATGACCCCTAGTGCTTCAATGCCCCCCTTTCTGCGTCATGCTGGGCCTCAGGACCTGCACCTCAGACTTCCCCCTCCTCAGTCCCGGATCCTGTAATTCCCTCATAATGTTCACAAACCTCAAGACCACAATCTCAGTGTTCTCTAATTCCATAACTGCCCACAAGGCTCCCAGACCTTGAGAATTCTTTTCTCAATGCTCCTAGGTCCTAGGATCCCTCTTCCTTCATCCCGTATCCCACAACCTGCACCCAGAGTTCCTGGAAACCTGGAGAGCCCATCTTAAAGTATTGCTAGACTCTAAGGCTGCACCCCATTTACTGCCAGGTCCCAGGGCCACTCCCCAGTACTAAAAGTCAGCTTGCCTGGTAACAGTGCTTTGGATAACACTCTTGTTCTTACAATATGACTGACTCACCAAGAGCAATATCACAGGAGATCTGCTCCTGATTTATTAAATCTGGATTTTTAACAAAATTAATCAATTGAAGTCAATGGCACATTATACCTAATTCATTACACAAATATGTCTGAGATGCAATGGGTTGGTTATTTTGTAACCCAGATTTGGGGCTGTTGATGTCACTTGTGTCTTGTGGGTGTGACTGGCTGCAATATTTCTAAGTGTAAATTCAATGGCCCGGATATTCCGATCCCTGCTGTGTACACACCCGTAGGGACATCGGAAATGCCGGTTTCAGGCATGCCAAGCACATGCGCTGAAAACCGGCATTTCCGATCTGTCAAGAATGCTCTTGACAGCTCGGGCGCCTGCCCTGGAGAAGGGCCTCTGCGGGCGGAGAGTTCCGCTTTCTGCAGAACCTCTGCCCACAGAAAACCCTTAGAAATCTTACGCCTGGTAAAAGCGTATGGCCTGTTTTTACCAGCATAAGATTTGAAAAAAGTTTTTAAAAAAATTTCACTTATTTATCATTTAAAAATACTTTAAAAAAGGTAAGTTTATTTTTAGCCCCGTAAGAAACTTAATTATTTTTTTCAAAAAATTAAATGTTTAATTTATTGTAATTTCAACTCATTTTAAAAATGTGATTTAAAAAAAAAATGTATTTAATGTTTTACTGTGTTTTTGGGGTGATCTCCATTCATATATTTGACAGGTCTATCTGTCAAGTGTATGAAGGGAGATTCCCTTCTTTGATTGGCTCCCCATGGCCCACGTGATCCCAGGGACGCTTGCAAACCACATGCGCCTCTGGGTTACGTGAGCCCTGCACATTTCGAGTTGGAGAGGCCCAGGAGCGGAAGTATCCAGACCTCAGGAGCCCTCAGGTAAGTCCGTAAATTTTTTCCAGATCAGAGGCCTCCGCACGCGGGAAGCCTCCGATGGGAAAATACGGCCAAATATATTTTACCAGCATATTGTGCAAATGTGTGGTACAAATGAATTGCTATATGAGTGCAGTGGAATGTATGCATTTGAGTATTTCAGTCTGTGGTGTATGAATTACAACACACAATGGCTGAATTTTACCGGCGCTGAGAGGGCGGGATCGGAGGCGGGTCAGCTGTCAAAATAGAAAAGATTGAACCCGCTGTCAAGGCGCCTCGACGTGAGTCTCCCAGGTGTCGGGTCAGTCAGCGCTGAACAGACCTGAAACCAAGCAGTGGGGGAGACAATTTAGATCATTAAATGCATTGTTAAGAGGCAATTAAGTCTTATTTTAAGCTTACCTTTAGATTTTTAGAGTTCGCCAATGGCTTCCCTGCTGCTCGGGTGTTGTGTCAGCATGGGATAATTTACTAATTGACAGCTGCAAATGGTCTATAAAAGCTTTCATTTCATAGGTCTTCACTTTCCAAGGTAAGAAGCTGTTGCTTACTGCATTTGGAAGACAGGTTGAGGTTTATGCAGCTTACAAGTGTTTGGAGCAAACTCTCTATCCAGTGTCACCTCATTGGAACACCCTCTCTCACCATTGACAGATCGCTTCTGTCATCTCAACCTCACCTGCCATCTATTTCATCAGCATCGGTGCCCTTGAAAAATCTCACCTTGGTCCTCAGAATCCCACCACGATCGACCCAACAGCAGCATCACCAGGCACACCAGCAGCACCAACAACAACACCAACCTTCTCCGCAATCAACTGATGCTGCACAGGACAGAGACCATCAGCAACCGACCACATTGCTGCCCGGGACACCAGGGATGGCCTCACCATGGCCAGATTTACTTCACTTGACGCTGCACACCCTGGCTGCCACATGATGCGCCAGGTTGGCACCACCCCACACCAGCACCATAAAACATCCCTACAATGCCCAAGCCATTCCTTTCACATTCATCACCATTGCGAGGGTTGGGGGGAGGTGGGGTACCCTTATGCCTCGTTATTCACTGCAACTCACTAAGCCACTTACAAAGGTTTACACAAATCTGTCCAAGACCGGAAAGTGTTGAAAATAAAGATTTCAATGTTTGACAGCACATTACCAGAAACTTCACATGAACATTGGCTAAACCACCCAAGTGCTTACCCTTGTGTGTTAGTTGGTATGATTGGACTAGGATGAGGGTGAGTGTGACAGGTGGCTAGTGAGATGGGAAAGTGATAATGTAGATAGAGAGGGATGGGTGGAGGTGCAAGGTAAGTTGGCGTGAGTAAGGATGTGTAGGGGTAGGGTAGGAAAGGCAGAGAGATGGGGATGTGATGAGTGGCACAGCAGGATGAGGTTGAGTGTGGCTTGGCAGTAACTTTTCGTACAAAAGCAAAATACTGCGGATGCTGGAAATCTGAAATAAAAACAGAAAATGCTGGAAATACTCAGCAGGTCAGGCAGCATCTGTGGAGAGGGAAACAGAGTCGATGACCCTTCATCAGAACTGGAAAAAGCAGGAGATTGAACAGGTTTTTAAGCAAGTGCAGGGGCAGGGAAAGGGGGGAGGGGAGGAAAGAACAAAAGGGAAGGGCTGTGATAGGATGGAAGGCAGGAGAGATTAAGAGACATTAAGAGATGGTGCAAGGCAAAAGGAGATGGTAATGGGACAAGTTATGAAACAAAAGATGGCTCTAGATGAAGTGTAAATGGCAGAATGAACGACATCTGCCATGTGGGAGAGAGAACAAATAAATAAATAAAATGAATGGAAAAAAAAGAATAGGGGCCGAGGTTGTGGTCTGAAATTGTTGAACTCGATGTTGAGTCCAGAAGGCTGTAAAGTGCCTAATCGAAAGATGAGGTGCTGTTCCTCGAGCTTACATTGAGCTTCATTGAAACAGTGTAAGAGGCCAAGGACAGTGAGGTCTGAGTGGGAGTGGAGCAGAGAATTAAAGTGACAGCCAACCGGACGCTCGGGGTCCCCCCTATGGACTGAACAGAGGTGTTCCGCAAAGCAGTCACCCAATCTGCGTTTGGTCTCCCCAATGTAGAGGAGACCGCATCGTGAGCAGCGAATACAGTATACTAAATTGCAAGAAGTACAAGTAAATCGCTGTTTCACCTGGAAGGGGTGTTTGGGGCTCTGGACAGTGGGAAGGGTGGAGGTAAAAGGGCAGGTGTTGCATCTCCTGCACTTGCACGGGAAGGTGCCGGGCGAAGGGGAAGGGGTGTTGGGTTGATAGAGGAGTGGACCAGGGTGTCATGGAGGGAGCGGTCCCTTCGGAATGCTGAAAGGGGAGGATGGGGGAAGATGTGTTTGGTGGTGGAATCACGCCGGAGGTGGCGGAAATGGCGGAGGATGATCCGTTGAATGTGAAGGCTGGTGGGGTGAAAGGTGAGGACAAGGGGAACCCTATCGTGGTTCCGGGAGGGAGGGGAAGGGGTGAGAGCCAAAGTGCGGGAAATAGAACGGACACGGTCAAGGGCTGTGTCAACCACAGTAGAGGGGAATCCTCGGTTGAGGAAAAAGGAAGACATGTCGGGAGCACTAGTATGGAAGGTGGCATCGTCAGAACAGACGCGGCGGAGATGGAGAAACTGGGAGAATGGAATAGAGTCCTTACAGGAAGCGGGGTGGGAGGAAGTGTAGTCCAGGTAGCTGTGGGAGTTAGTGGGCTTGTAGTGAATGTTTATCAATAGCCTATCCCCAGAGATGGAGACTGAGAAGTCAAGATAGGGGAGGGAAAATTGGAGATGGATCATGTGAAGGTGAGAGAAGGATGGAAATTGGAAGCAAAGTGAATGAAATTTTCTAGTTCAGGGCGAGAGCAGGAAACAGCACTGATACAGTCATCAATGTACCGGAAAAAGAGGTGAGGGAGGGGACCTGAGTAGAACTGGAACAAAGAATGGTCTACATATCCCATGAAAAGGCAAGCATAGCTGGGACCCATGTGGGTTCCCATAGCAACACCTTTAATTTGGAGGAAGTGAGTGGAGTCAAAGGAGAAGTTGTTCAATGTGAGAAAAAGTTCAGCCAGGCGGAGGAGGGTGGTGGTGGATGGAGACTGGTTGGGCCTCTGTTCAAGGAAGAAGCGGAGCGCCCTCAGGCCATCCTGGTGGGGGATGGAAGTGTAGAGGGTTTGGACGTCCATAGTGAAAAGGAGACGGTTGGGGCCAGGAAACTGGAAACTGTTAAAGTGACGGAGGGCGTCAGAAGAGTCGCGGTTGTAGGTGGGAAGAGGCTGGACAAGGGGAGAAAAAATAGTGTCGAGATAGGAAGAGATAAGTTCCGTGGAGCAAGAACAGGCTGAAACGATGGGTCTACCAGGGCAGTCCTGTTTGTGGATCTTGGGAAGGAGGTAGAAGCGGGCTGTGCAGGGTTGGGGAATTATGAGGTTGGCGGTCGTGGAGGGAAGATCTCCAGAGGAGATGAGGTCAATGACAGTCTTGGAAACGATGGCTTGATGTTCGGTAGTGGGGGTTATGGTCTAGGCGGAGGCAGGAGGAGGTGCCGGAGAGTTGGCGTTCAGCCTCCGCTAGGTAGAGGTCGGTTTGCCAAACAACAACAGCACCACCCTTGTCAGCAGGTTTAATGACAATGTTGGGGTTGGAGCTGAGAGAATGGAGTGCTGCAAGTTCAGAGGGAGGTAGGTCGGAGTGAGTGAGGGGAGCAGAGAAACTGAGACGGCTGATGTCACGCCGACAGTTTGCAATGAAAAGATCTAGAGTGGTTAAGAGGCCAGAGGGAGGGATCCAGGTAGAACGAGAAGTCTGAAAACGGGAGAAAGGGTCAGCTGTGCGGAGGGAAGACTCCTGGCCAAAGAAGTGTGCATGGAGACGAAGGCGGCGGAAAAAGAGCTCAGCATCGTTACCGAGCTCGGAATTCATTGAGATAGGGGCATAAGGGGATGAAGCTCAGGCCTCTGTTAAGGACTGATCGTTCGGGGTCAGAGAGGGGAAGGTCAGAGGGGATGGTGAAAACATGGCAGGGGGTGAGATTGGAAGAAGGGATGGGGTCTGAGGTACGTGATGTACTGAGATCATTGAAAGGTTTGTACCACTGCAGCCTGGTCCTCCTGACAACACCCCTGCTTATGTCCTCCTGTGCAATGTGCAACCAGGCTACATTGGTCTCCTGGGAAGATGTCTTCCACCCATTGGAAGGGTAGAGAACCTCCTTGCGTGTTGTGACTCCCTCCATAAGCATATGGAGGGAGTCAAGGGAGAGCCTGGGTGCAGCCGTGTACCTTTGTGCAGTGCTTGCCAGTGTTTGCAGCACCTCAGTGCTGTAGAACACTGACAGCACAACTGTCAAAATCAATTTGGTCATGGCCTCTTTAAAGAAACCTGCTGATGACGCATCATCAAATGACGTCATCAGACCCGCTTCATTTTAATTGGCCGGGAACCTCACTGGGCGGACTTAACAAGCCCAATCAACGTAAAGTCACTTGGAGAGTGCGGGCTGGAGCAGGCAGCGGGCTGGGACCGCGACACTGACCCCAGCTGCACTGGACCCACCTCGGTCGGCGAAATCGCGGCCAATATATGTGGTTTTACGTATGCATTGCCTTTCAACTATGCTTCCAATTGTCCTTCATGGTTGAAAGAGCCAGCAGGGAAACAAGGAGTCATTTGATTTAAGCAGTGAGTTGTTATGATCTGGAATGCGCTGCCTGAAAGGGTGATGGAAACTGATTCTATAGTAACTTTCAAAAGGGAATTGGATGTACACTTGAAAAGCAAAAAAAAAATTGCAGGGATCTGGGCAAAGAGTGAGACTAATTGGATAGCTCTTTTAAAGAGCTGGCACAGGCACAAAAGGCCGAATGGCCTCCTCCTGTGCTGTAAGATTCTATGGGGGAGAAATTGATTATAGCCCAGGAATGGACGGTAACTTTTGAAAAGTTTCAGAATTAGCGCCAGGCACTAATGCTTCAGACTGCACGCAAAATTCAGCCTCATTGCACAAAGAAAGGTTTGGAGCGCTAAATCAAGCGCTAATGGTCTAGCTCAGTGGTATTAAACCCGAAGCGCTGACCAATATCAAGTGTAGTCTAATCACAAGTCATCATTGCCACAGGCTCTTTCCAGTTCTTAAAGGGGAGGTTCATTGATGCTGCAGAACCTCATTCTCATCATTTCTGGCTGTGCTGCTGTCTCAGCCAGCAGCAGCAGGTCAAGGAGAAGGAGCCGGACGACTCAAGCAGCCATAATGATGGCAGATCCATGCCCCAGGGAGAGAGTCTGCAGATTCTGCGACCATGCATTGGAGGCATTGGTGTTTGCAATGGAAAGACGGAGGGCGGTGCTCTACCTGACAAGTGGCAGGAGGCCTTCGCAGCAAGTCTTCCGCACCATGTTGAAGGAGGTAGCCCAGCAAGTCTCGGGCAGCACTGTGGTCCCCAGGACCCATACACAGTGCAGGAAGAAATTTAACAACCTCACTCGGGTAGTGAGGGTGAGTCAATACTTCAACTGAACCACAGTCTGCTTACACTGCCCAAAGCACCACATCCCCAGCACTCACCCACAAACAATCTCTACCTACAAATACTCACACCACATTTCATACCTAGCACACAATGACAGCTATTCAACTATGGCAGGCACATCACCCAAATACATTGCTCCACACTCACTCACAAGCTTTCCTTTCTCTTGCAGGCCAAGGTGGCTCACAAAAGGAGGGAGCAGGAGCGCACAGGCGGGGGACAAGCCGACACCGAACCACTGCCTGAGCTATAGACTCGAGTGCTGCAGATTATTGGGCACCAGGTGGTGGGCGCCGTGGCCACCGGCGACGTTGACTCCCTTGGGGAAAATTACGGTATGTTCATCCCTACTCCTGTAGGGTTCTCAAAATTCCCACATTCCCCAAAAGTTATGGATAAAGGGACCCTGTATTGACAAGTTATTAAAAAGGGTACCCAAAATGGCTTCTGCAACCTTGTGACCAAAAGTACAGGATTTTAAAAAGCAAGGCCCTGCAAACAGGCAGGCACTTTTCAAAACCTGAAACGAAGCCTAAAATGCATGAATCTGTGAAGAGACTTTATGGAGCCAAACAGCTAAGCAAACACAGAATATGCATTCATTCACATTGGAGCAGATCAGGTTAGAATGGGCCTAATCGAGGCCATTAGGTTTCTGCATATTTAATCGGAAACAGCTCACAGTAGCCACCAAGCCAGGATGAGGACAATTACATTTCATAAATGACAAACAGCCAGGACATCGAAGCCATTAAACATGGGGACAACCACTCCAGAAGTCATTAAAGTAAATGGCTGTAATCATTTTAAACGAGCCCGACAAAAGTTAGACAAAGGACTGACCTGATTTGGCGCACAGATAAGGAATGAAGAACTGGGTATAGTTGTAGGCCCATCGGTAGTGATCGCTCTCTTGCTCTTGCTCTTGCCTCTTATCGCTTGGCCTTTGGCCTCCTGCCTCTCGTTCTCGTGCCCTGGCCTCGTGGCGGGCTCTCTTCTCGCTCCCCGCGCCGCTCAAAACCGAGGACACCCATCACTACACCAAGGGCCGAACGCGGGAGGAGAACGAGACCCGATTTCGAAAACACACAGGACACACAGGCCACAAACGGGCAGACGAGACGAGACGAGACGAAGAATTACGGTAAACCGATAAAGGCAGAGAAGGGCAGCGGAAAGATGAGTTGGGGGCCAAACGCCTAGTTATAAGCTGGCGTTTGACGAATAAACTGGCGTTTGAAGCATGGCAGCAGCGTCCATGACGAATAAATTGGTGTTCGAAGCATGGGTAGTAAAATCAGTTTAACAATATAAACCGCTAACCGAGCCCCAACCGTTTTAAAAACTCGTCAGCGACTAAACCGCCCGAGGAAAAAGAAGAAGACGAAGACGCGACTCGATGACGACATTAGCTGAGGAAAAGGAGGGTGATTCGCATAAACAACTCCACCGCCACGCCCTGTGACCACGTGGCGACAAGACACCCCAAAGGACAGCAAGAATGGACCCCAAAAATCACAACCGTTAAAGGTCAACAGGTTTCGAATTGGTGAGCATAAATCCCTGGCCACTCATAGCTTAATCTAGTTAGGTATAGGGGGTGGGATAAGGATAAGGGGATTTTAATGTATTTGTTTCCCTCGATGTGCCGTGTGTTCCCCACTCCCATATAAGTGTATTATTTTTATATGCCTGTAGTTATCTTAGTAATTCTCAGTATTGTGTTTTATTCTGTCTTTAATAAAAATTATAGTTTTCTTGCACCAAACCACTTGTCTACTCGTTTTTCTGTATCGCCGCCTGTACCTAAGTCCGGTGTCTAGAACCCAGGGGGTGTGAAGTGATTTGAACCGCTCAGACAGTCGGGGCACAGCTGACAGGGCACACGCCACACACAAAACCCCCTACACTCCTTCTTCTCACATCCCACTTCCCCCTCACCCCACAAGCATTTCACACTTTCCAGTTAATCATGCTGTTTGCATGCACTTGACCCTTCTTGCCCCCTCCCCTCACCTTAACCCAAATCTTGTGCCTTTATGCTTTCAGATAATGAGCAAGCACCTGAGCAGCCTGTTGAGAACAAGGCAGGAGAAGAGGAGGGGGAAGAAGACACTGCGTCACTGCATGTCTCACCCGCAGGCACCAGCTCAGATATTGGCACCATACGTTCTTTAGAGGCTAGTATAGTAGTGGGATCTGCACAAGGTGATGCACCAGGGACTAGCGGGCTGCAGCAAGGCCAGAGGGAAAGGGTAGCTCGGGAGACAGCTCCCCAGAGGGTGGGTTCACGCACACGTTCTACTGCACATGACTCAGATGATGACCTCGCTGGGTTGGCCTTTAGAAGAAGGGTGATGGGCATGCACACGGAGATGATAGGTGCAATGGCAAGGGTGCCCGAGAGCCACTCGGCAATTGTAAGGAGCATTGAGGAGTCCGCCTCCAACATTACACAACGCGCTGCGCCCACCATGGAGTCCATCATTTCCAGTCTGCAAAGGATGGTAGACTCCCAGAGAGACCGTGGCAACCCAGGCCTGATGCCATGTGTGATGGGCAATCTGGCAACTTCCATTGCAGCAGAGGCGGAAGTGACACAATGTCTTAGTGCTGTAATTTAGTCTATGCTTGGTGACATTCAATCTCAGACTGCTCTCATGCAGTCTTAGCTTGATGCAAGGCAATCTCTGACTGCTGCCATCGTGGTTGGGTCTACCACTGTCAACTGGGGCTTTCACTGTGTCGCAGCAGGCCAGCAATCTGTGCTGCAACAGATTGTTAGGGATACTGAGGTGCTGCCCTGGGGGAGTGGCAGTGGGTCAGTGGAGCATGAAGCTGGTGTCCTCTCTCAGGATGACAGCATTCCTGCTCCCACCACTGCCACTCCACCAATGCCCTTGTCGCTGCCTGTCATCCAACCAGCCCAGACTGCCGCCGCCCAGCCTGAGGTGGTGCAGTGTACAGCTGGGCCTTCCCGGCCCAGAGCTGGTCGAGGGCATCCTGCAAGGCCATCTGAAGTCTCCCGCACAGACACTCAGCTGCCTTCCACCAGCCTTGCTGCAGCCACTGTGGGCCAACACTTCGTAGGAGCGCTAGAGTAGGCAAAGGCACAGTAACGAGAGGCACTAAGGGATTGCACAAGGGTGAATAGGTAATATTGTTGTTGTAAATATGTGTTCACTGATTATTGATAAATTTATTAATTCAGTTTGGATTATTTTGTGAATTCTCGCATTTCAGCTTTGCGCTGTGATATGGCCAGTGGCAGGGATGGAATGATGGGGATGTGGTAAGCAATGGGGATCTGGGTTAAATTTTTTGGAACCGCAGTCTGATGAACTGCCCTTCCGGAAGGCTGATTTGGTGGCTGCCTCCTCCCTCGCTCCTGTTCCTCCTCCTCCTCGTCCTCCTCCTCGTCTTCCTCTTCCTCCTTGTCTTCCTCCTCCTCCTCCTCTCCCTCTTCCTCCTCCTGAGGTGGTTCCGCAATTCCTGGTGGCAAGGGCTGGGCCTTCATGTTGACCAAGTTCTGGAGCATGCAGCATACCACAACGAAATAGGTCACCCACTCAGCGGAGTACTGGAGGGCTCCTCCCGAGCAGTCAAGGCAGCAGAACCATTGCTTGAGCACCCCAATGGTCTGCTCGATGATGTTCCTGGTGGCAGCATGGCTCTCATTATATGAGTGCTGGGCAGGAGTGTTGGGGTTGCGGAGGGTGTCATGAGTCAGGTGGAGAGTGGATAGCCCTTGTCTCTGACCAGCCAGCTGCAAGCTTGATGTGGTGGCTGGAAGCGTGCTGGCACACTGGTCTGGCACAGGATGAAGGCATCATGGCTGCTGCCAGGATAGCGGGCATTCATATTGAGGATTCGCTGTCTGTGGTCGCACACCAACTGCACAAGTGAATGGTAGCCTTTGCGGTTACAGAAGATGTCAGGATTGTTATGCAGTGCCTGCAAAGCCACGTGGGTGCAGTCAATGGTGCCCTGCACCATGGGGAAGCCCGCTATCCTGGCAAAGCCACATACACCTTTGTCCTGCTTCTCTCTGGTGATGGGGAAGGAAATGTAATCCCTTCTTCTACTGTAGAGAGCCTCTGTGACCTCCCCGATGCAATGATGGACAGTGAACTGCGAGTTGTTAGCTATATCTCCTGTTGCAGAATGGAAGGATCTGCTGGTGAAGAAATTGAGGGCGATGATGACCTTGACTGCCACTGGGAGAGCCGTGGTCGCCCTGATCTGAGGCTTGAGGTCTGGTTGCAGGAGGTGGCAGTGTTCTGTGACCACTTCCTTACTGAAGCAGAGCCTTCTAATACACTGCTCCTCGCTTAATTGGAGGTAGGAGAAGTGCTCTCGGAATACCCTCAGAGAGTAAGGCCTCCTGTAGAGAGCCCTCATGGTCCTTCTCCTCCCTCTGGCCACATATTCCAATCTTTCTCGTTGCCTCGCTCCCTCCGCTGTAGATCCTGGAGGACGAGGTCGACTGCCAGTACAGACCTCATTAATGTAACCAAGTGCAGCACTTTGATATGTTGTGAGAGTAAATATAACTAATTGTTAGTAGCCACAACACTCCTGATACTAAACAACCTTTAAATGACTGAATTAAACTGTTGCACAATGTCAAACTGACAAGGAAGCAGTGAAACAGCACCAACCTGACAGCTGCGACTCATTTAAGTGGCGCCCCTGGAGCAGGCATCCGCCTACTTGATGCCTCCTCTCCCTGTCGCTGTCGGGACAAGGCGCTAAGGCAGGGGGCGATAATCAATTTTGCAGATCGGGCGCCCAGTGAGCGTTGCACGCTCACTGACGTCATGATTTGCCTGACGCTGAGGACCTCGGCGATAACTCATAGCGGTGGCGCTACGGGGGGACCGGATTTGCCGTGCGTCGCTGGATTCGCCTCGCCCCAGTGCTATTGCAACAGCGCCCCGTTAGCACCCCCTCCAGGCGCTAACTAGAGGTGCTAACCAACTGAATTTCCCTCCCCAAGAATCTATATTAAACAAATCTGTTTTTATATTGCATTTAGTTGGTGTTCTAGATCACTGGCTCCAGGCTCATGGGTTGTAAGCAGTTGGTGACAACCCCAAAGTAAACCTGCCGGGATTCATTAAGGTTGACAATGCACACCAAAATAGCAGAGGTGAGAATGGCGATGGGGAGGGAATGAGGCTGCTGCTGAAGTGGGCATTGTACTTATAAAATACAACTACCTTTATTCCACACTTAAAAACTGAATAGGAGTCAGTTGCTGGAATCTAGAATAAAAAAATATGGTACATGTCAGTGGGGATAGATACTACACGGTGCTGCTAAGTGATTACTGTAGTGAGGACCTGCCAACACAGCACTCAGAGGGTTAAAATATTATTACTCCTCCTCCACTAGTGGCAAAAAAAATTCTGTAATCAAAAGCATCTGCCATGGGCTTTTGGTCAGAAATTTAATTGGCTGTGGACAGGCTTTGCTGCCTTTATTACTTTTAATCACTTTACTGCTGCTGATTGCTGGAGCCAATGGGAAATTTAATATGTGTCAATACAATATTGGGATTGTCTGCATATTCAGCCAGTGATTAACTGCGCCAGGGTCCATCACAGTGGCAACATTATTGTGTTAGCTACCTCTTGGGAAATGTGAAATTAAATTACATTAAAAAATGTTGTTGATTATCATTAGAGACTTATTTGTAGTGTACAATTACTGATATGTTGTAAAATAAATCAATCTTTTTTATCCTCCATGTACAAATTAGTTGTAATGTTGGAGAACTGAGCATGAGCAAAGAGGCTCATTCAAGGCACCAGTCGGCACTGCATAAACAAGGGCAATTTGCAGCTCTACAAATGTTCCGAGGCTTTTTATGCATTTCTCTACAGTTATTATCCCCTCTACCTGACTGAAACTAAAGAGGGATTTAGCAGATCATTCCTCCTTGTGTATACTGCAGCATAATACATGGCACTCTACTTAAAGAGGGACTTTACTCTGTGTTAAAACGCTAAACTTGAACAGCAAAGAAAAAAAGAAAAACTTGCATTTATATCACGGCGTTCACGACCTCAGGACGTCCCAAGGTGCTTTGCAGCAAATTCAATACTTTTGAAGTGTACTCACTGTTGTAATGTAGGGAAATGCGACAGCGAATTGGCGCACAGCAAGCTCCCAAAAAGAGCAATGAAATAAATGACCAGATCATCTGTTTTAGGGGTTAGTTGAGGGATAAATGTTGGCCAGGACATCAGAAGAACTTCCCTGATCTTCGAATAGTGCCATGGGATCTTTTACATCCACCTGAGGTTGCAGATTGGGCCTCGGTTTATCATCTCATCTGAAAGACGGAACCTCTGACAGTGTAGCATTCCCTAAGTTCTGTACTGGAATGTCAGCGGAGAATATGGCCCAGATTTTGCATTGAGACTAACAGTGAGGCAATCAGCGTTCACCGTTATTATGGAATAAATCAGACAGCAACTTCCGGAGTTCGCACATGCGGAGTTAAACGTGGAAATTAGGAAGTTGCAGTCCGAGTTACCCTGCTCCTCCGCAGGCTGTGCTATACCAGTACCTCACCGATAGATCGGCATTGAAATCCATGTAAGGGCGTGAAGTTGCTGTACCCATTAGATACCCACTGAACACACCAGAAAAAGTTAATGCTTGCGCATTCAGGTTTAAGTGAATTTTTAACGGTGTGATAAATCATAATTACTGCCAAGCAACCTCTCTGGCACTGAAAATTAAATTTTACAAGTGTGGAGTCTAATTCCTTCAAAATGTAATTATTGTTGGACATTTTAAATCTTAATTTTTTTTTACTTTTTCTTTTCTTGTCTCTTTTATATCTCTCTCTTAATCCCATCTTTTTTCCCCTCTCTATTTCACTTTCTGTAAATGACTTTACGATGAATTAAATCTAATTTATACTTCCGGATTTATACTTCCTGGTTTAGAATCTGCGGGGGAAGTTTTACCTAAAAAAACGGGTGGGTTTAGAGTGTGGGAGTAGTTAAATTCTTAAAAATCAGATTCCTGACCTGAACCCGCCTCCAACCCGTCCACTTCCGGTTTTAACAGTGGCAGGACGGGGGTGGGACAGGGGCGGGATTGGGGAAGGCAGCCAACCCGCTCCCAGGAGGCGGGATGTCAATTTCAATATTATACTAAGGCTGGAAGGCTCTTCTTTAACCTCCATTTTGTTTTTCGCTGGATCTGGTTTGGTTTTACACACTTCGTAAAATCCGACAGTTACAGCAAGGCTGCATCCAGAAGGTAAATGCCTTTACACCTCACGAGGCCTCCGATCGCCTTCCTGGATTCCCCCACCAATGATGATCCTGATGCTGGTCCGAGCCTCTGGTGGCCGGCCTCGATCTCCTCTTGCCCTCCCCCCTCCGATGATCCTGAGGCTGGTCTGATCGTCCGGTGGCCGTCCCCGACCTCTTGCTTCCCTCCACCCACCCCCCACCCCGGTTCCTTGAGGGCCTCGATCTCTTGCTTTCCCCCCCTCCCCACCATTGCCCCTCGACAGCCCCGATCTCTTGCCTCCTCCTCAACCTTCCAGAGGCCCCGATCTCTTGCTTCCCTCCCTTCCCCCGGTCCCTCAACGGCCCCGATCACTTGCCTTCCCACTCCACCCCCGCGATTCTCCAGAGGCCGACACCGTGAAACATTGTGACATTTTTTCAATCTTCATTTGAGCAGAACAATTTTAACTTCATGCAAGTATCTGACAGTGAGATAGTATATATATTTTTTAAATCATCTTTTGAATCTGATTACTTTTTTTAAAGCTCTGACTATATTTCCCTGTAGATGGCATTCTCTGCAAAACAATCACCTTCAGCCGGCCCTGATCGCTCCCTCCCTCCTTTGTGTGGCCTAGTGCCGCAGGCCTACCCGCATGCAGCCCCCCAGCCTCTCCATCTGGCTGGCTATGGGCAGGAAACATAGGCTTCAGATGCAAATCAGGCCCTGCCTTTAAAATCAGCAGGGCCTGCGGGAGACCCGTTCTTCTGGTTTTCCCACCCGCATCAGCATCCCCCCTGCCCCCTGCCACCCCCACCGCCCCAACCCGCCTTCCCCATGAAAATCCAGCCCTGCATGTTGTAAGATTTCACAATAATTTCGAAATTTTCTACAGTTCCGAAGATTGATTATTGATTAAAGAATACCTGGGTAGAATATACCTTTAAAAATCCAGGGATCAAAATGGCCATCAGGCCTCGATGCAGAAGACAAAAGACAGTCTCTGTTCAAAGCACGGGCTAACAAAAAGGACTTGAAAGGCAGCCTGTGTGTGTCTGTGAAAAAGGATAATCAAAGATGGCTGTCCGACCTCGTGGCAGAAGACACCACACAGTCTGTGTGCATATGAAAAGGGAAAATCAAAGATGGCTGACAAAGGATTTAGAAAAATCCCCAGCCCTGAAGCAATGGAGTATTTAAACTGTCAATCAAAGGCAGTTTGGGGAGTTTCCCTGCAGGACAATCGATGTTTATTTACAGAGAGTCTACAATGTTGACACAAAGGCTTAACCACTTCAGACTGCCAATCAATTGCCGTTGGGCGTGACCACAGGACAATCAGATTGTTTACACTAACATCCAAGGGCTGTTTACTCAGCAATTAAGGAAATAGACTTGTTTTTTTCAAACCAAGACAGCTCTATTCAAACCCATCACGATGAATGGGAATACATTCAAAAACCCAACATAAGGGAAATGGGTAATTCATCCAAACCCCATCACAGTCAATGGGGACAGTTTGGATCCCTTTTGTTCAGCCCAGATACATCCGGATTTGGGCGGGAAGATTTCGGCCCCAAATGGGGTATAAGATAGCTTCTCAAGAAGCCATCTCTCTCTCTCTCTGCAGCCTCACCTCTGTGCCCCATCTACAACTCGGGAGCCTGCCCAAGGGAGCAGAATACTTTTAAACACTGGGGTATTTCCATTTTTGGGGTGGTGAAGAATCTAAGACCGCAAGGGCACGGGGCAGGCGTTCATTGGTGAGCATACATTTTCTTGCCCATTACAAGGCAACTTAGAATAGGTATAGGGGTGGGAATTAAGGGGAATTTTGTTAAAACTGTAATTTTAGTCAATTTTCCCTCATTGTGTCTGTTTTCTCCTCCCCTATTTAAGTAACAGTGTTGCACTAAGCAGAAAAGTGCTGTAGTGGACACTAAGGGGGAGAAATTCAGTTGGTTGCGCCACCGATTAACACCTAAAGAGGCCGAGAAGTGGGGCGTTAGCCAATTTCTGGGTGGGCGCAAGGCCTCGCCCCATATTGAGCATGCATTTAGCGCCGGCGCTAAATCTTAGCGCCCGCTCATGGGCGCAGGCTGATTATGATGTCATTTGAGTGTGCAATGCCTTTTGGGCGCCCCGGACTAGAAATTCAGTGGCACCCCCCTCCGTAGCGCCTGGCGCTAATAGTGACAGCTTACCTGGACCTTACCAAGTCACTCTCGGGCTGGAGGAGCATTATTTAAAGGGGACTGGTGTGGTTTAAAAGCGGCAGCCATTTTTGGTGCACAACTTCCTCGAGAGCTACAAAGAGTTGCTGAGCTGCACACTGAGAGCCATTTGACCACTGAGCCAGCACAGGCAGACTATCTTCAGCCTTCTGACCATCACCTTGCTGTTGGTGAGCCTTGACAACGGGGAACCTTCCTGTGGGCACTTATTATGGGGGCTGCATTGGAGGGGAGCATCCTGCTGCTGAATCATCTGGAAAGGGCACTGAGATGCTGGGAGAGGGGGGCGGGCATGGCCAGATGGAGGAGGGCCAACAGACGTCGCCACAGCAGACCTTATGCTGGCAGGGTTTTCCGACAGCAGTTTTCCTACATGAACATGCCGGAGGAGCAGTGTGTCAGCAGGCTGCGATTTAGAAAGGAGGTGGTGACTGAGCTGTGCCAGCTGCTTCAGCCAGATCTGCAGCCTCAGATAAGGTGCAGGACATCTCTGTCGGTGGCTGAGAAGATGCCTGCTGTCCTGAACTTCTACGCGAGCGGCTCTTCTCAGGCTGCGCGTCAGAGGCTGATCAGAAGTAGCTTCTAGGCCCCTCTCATGGTATGCTTGCTGCCATTCCAAGAACAGGAATGGAACCGGTCTGATAGCCCCAAGCCTGTGAAGGGCAAGATGCATGTAAATAGAAGGCATGGCCATTGTAAATGAAGAAAGTGTTTCATTACACAAAATGTGGTTCCTTCAAACATGAGAAAGCTATGACAACAGAAAGCAAAACTAATACACTGACACATAACTGCTTCTCACACCCGGGAGACTGTCCAAAACATAAATCACATTCCGACCATTTTCTTTGGCCTTGATTCCACTGCACCAACCAAAGCATCTAATGCCCCATCAGTGAGGCGTTCTGCCCTCTGCCTCACCCTTTCCATTTCTTGCTAGGCTGGTGTGCCACAGGTAGGCTCCCACCACTTCGAAGGCCTACAAGGCAGTGAGTGTGTCTGGTGATGCCAATTGACCTGCCCCTTTAAGAGCTGGCTGGCGCCAGTGTGTCTCAGGGAAAGTGATTATTGAAAGCACCTGCGCTGTGCCCCGCCGTCGCTAAATTGGGTTGCGCCCCCGGGTTAGCGCCTTAAGAGCCTCGTGCAGCACCTGATTTAGCGCCGCAATCACCCTCAGGGGCGCAACGACCCAATATCACGCCAGGTGGTGCTAAATCGCAACTGGCGCTAGGCTTTGCACTTCGCCAGAACTAACGCCCCAAACGGGGCTATACCCAATTTCTCCCCCTAAGTGTGCTGTATTAAAAGTGCTGTATTTAAGTAAGAGTATTGCACTAAGCAGGAAAGTGCTGTAGTGGACACTAAGACCTAGAAATTGGGTATAGCCCCACTTGGGGCGTTAGAATTGGCAGAGCGCAAATTTTATAGCCAGACGCAACTTATCGACACCTCGTGCGATATTGGGTTGCAGCGCCCCAAAGGTGATTGAGGTGCGAGTTCAGGCGTTACACGGGGCACCTAAGGCGTTAACATGCCGGCGCAACCCAATATCGGGGCATCCAGCCGCAGCGCATGTGCTCTCAATTACCCATGACCACGAAACTTCCAGGCGCCGGCCAGCTCTTAAAGGGGTGGGTCAGGCAGCTCCAGCATCCACAGTCTGTGCCTTGTAGGCCTGCAAATCGGCGCAGGCCCTTCACTGGCGCAAAAAACTTGGAGCATATGGAGAGGGTGAGGCAGAGAGAAGAGTGCTTCACCAATGAGTCTCTGGAGGAATTGGTGGCCGCAGTGGAGCGCCGGCGAGATGTCCTCTACCCCGACAATGGCAGGAGGCCTAATCATAAGAACTACCGATGAGCTTGGAGGGATGTTTCTCAGAGGGTCAACTCCAGCAGCATGGCGACCAGGAGCCCTGTGCAGTGCAGGAAGAAATTCAACGACCTCACTCAGGTCGTGAGGGTGAGTGGAGTTAATGTAAACTTATGCATCCCTCCATTAGCACCTGACTTTATGGCTACAGGGTGCGCTATGCCCCACTGGCCATCTGTCAGCAAGCACCCATGGCCCTTTCTGGTCACACACATGCACATTTGACTCAGGGCATCATGTAAGGGCTGGTCCACCATGGGGGGCATGAGATGATAACCCAGGGCATCATGTAATGGCTGGTCCACCATGGGGGGCATGAGATGATAACCCAGGACATCATGTAAGGGCTGTTCCACCATGGGGGGCATGAGATCATAATTCAGGGCATCGTGTAACATCACTTCCCGTCCTTTGCCCTGCAGGCCAAGCTGGCGAGAAACCGCAAGGAGCAGCTTCGCACCGGAGGAGGCCGTCCTCAACTGGAGCCTCTGACGGATCTCGAGGAAAGAGTCCACCAGATTGTGGGAGGACGCCTGAGTGGTCCTGTCACCACTGCAGCTGCCAACCCCATTGTCCACAGCGATGGTAAGGTTCTCTACTATTACAGCTGTCACCTTCCAGTTGTTTCCATCGCCAGCATGCTTTCTCAATGTGGAGCCATGTCATAGCATTGCCACACTGTTGCATCCCTTGCTGCCAAACTGTCCTTTTGCTAAAGCCACTCGTCAACCTCCCTGCTTTCAGATGCTGCATCACCAGCTTGGGAGCCGGCCCCTCAAGCTGCCAGTGCCAGTGCCTCCGGAGGCGATGACCAGGAGGAAGCCGGTCCATCCGTGCCAGCCTCAGGGGAGCCACCGCATCTGGAGACTGGGGATAGTAGTTCCCTTGAGGGGAGGAGGGGGGGCTCTGATGAGGAGCCAGTTGCAGGAACCAGCGGCCTGCAGCAACGCGCGGGGGGTAGGGACGCTCGGAGGCCGTCTCCCCAGAGGGCGAGGCAGGCCACCATGACTGCTGCACAGAGTGCAGAGGAGGTGCGAGGCCTTGCCGAGATGAGCGCCCAGGCACACTGAGTTGATGGCTGCAGTGGGGAGGCTGCCTGAGTCGATCGACACACTGGCAAAGAGTGTGCTGGACTTTGGGGCAGCAATGGAACGGACTGTCCAGGGCTTCGGCCCAGCAATGGAAAGGTCTGTCCAGGGCTTCGGCCCAGCAATGGAAAGGTCTGTCCAGGGCTTCGGCCCAGCAATGGAAAGGTCTGTCCAGGGCTTCGGCCCAGCAATGGAAAGGTCTGTCCAGGGCTTCGGCCCAGCAATGGAAAGGTCTGTCCAGGGCTTGTCCGAGGCAGTGGAAAGGTCTGTCCAGGGCTTGTCCGAGGCAGTGGAAAGGTCTGTCCAGGCCTTGTCCGAGGCAGTGGAAAGGACTGTTCCGGCCTTGTCCGAAGCAGTGGAAAGGACTTTCCATGGCTTTTCCCAAGCACTGGCACCTGCTCTTATGTTGATTAATAAATAGACATTCTTATTATGAACACAGCTAGCTTTTGCTAGACACTTTTATTGAGCCCATGTGGACTAGGTACAGTATCTGTGGAGGCGTCCATTTTGACTGCTGCCTTGTGGGTAGCCTAGCCTCATGGGTAATGTAGTCTTAATATAATATATAGCTGGGTAGTTGATGTGCCTTCAATAACCACAAAACTAGAAGTTATAGACTTTAACAAGTTGGCTTTTAATCACTAAGATCAGAGCTGACATCTCAACACACCGACTGGCTCGCAGGAATGAGTCATACAGACCCTGGGATCTTTAAGTAAGAGAAGTCAGGGGCGGAGCCAAGAGCCAAGACCTGGAACCTTCCAGGTTAGTCAGGAAAGAGGAAGTGAAATGATACACCGTGTGGGGGAGGGTAATATACATGAGTGCAAAACGAATACAGGCAAGACAAACAGATTTCATTACATTCACCCCTTCTTTAGATTTAGTCCATCGGGGTGATGTTTCTCAAAAGTTGGTATAAGTGAGTCTGTCAGGAGGTTTTGCGGTTCTCAGTGATCGGTGCAAAGCCGGTTGGGGTGCCTCTAGGTGAGTGGACTCTGGTTCCTCCGCTGTCCGGGCCTCCGCAGTGTCTTCCAGGTTATCTGCAGTGTCCTCCAGGTTAAAGTTGGGTATTGATACCTCTGGGCGTCCTGTCTCTTTTTGGGTAGTCTCTCATCGTTCTCTCCGCTCCCCGAGGGAGCGAGGTCTTTTATGGAAACAGTGTCCTCTCGCCCATCAGAGTATTCGATATAGGCGTACTGAGGGTTTGCATGGAGGAGCTGTACCTTTTCCACAAGGGGGTCCGTTTTATGGCCTCTCACGTGCTTCCGCAATAGTACTGTCCCCGGAGACGTCAGCCACGTGGGTAGAGATATGCCCGAGGTGGATTTCCGGGGGAAAACGAACATCTTTTCGTGAGGGGTAGCATTAGTGGCTGTACATAACAGAGACCTTATGGAGTGGAGCACGTCTGGGAGGACTTCCTGCCAGCGGGAGGTCGGAAGGCCTTTTGACTTTAAGGCTAACGTGACAGCCTTCCAAACAGTAGCATTCTCCCTTTCCACTTGCCCATTACCCCGGGGGTTGTAGCTAGTGGTTCTGCTAGTGGCTATCCCCTTTGAGAGCAAGAACTGGCGCAGTTCGTCACTCATAAATGACGTCCCCCTATCGCTGTTTATGTAGTTCGGCATGCCAAACATGCAGAATAGATTACAGAGACACTTGATGACCGTGGCACTGGTCATGTCTGGGCAGGGAATGGCGAAGGGGAAGCGGGAATATTCATCGATGATATTGAGGAAGTATACGTTACAGTCGGCAGAGGGAAGGGGTCCCTTGAAGTCCAGTCTTAGGCGCTCGAATGGCCGTGTGGCTTTGATAAGGTGTGCACGGTCAGGCCTGTAGAAACGAGGCTTGCATTCCGCACAGATGCGGCAGGCTCTGGTCATTGCCCTGACCTCCTCGATGGAGTGGGGCAGATTGCGGGACTTTATAAAATGGTATAGTCGGGTGACCCCTGGGTGACAGAGGTCATTGTGGAGACCCTGTAATTTGTCCGTATGAATGCTGGCACACATTCCCCGCGATAGGGCGTCTGGGGGTTCATTAAGGGCTCCCGGCCTGTACATAATATCATAGTCGAACGTGGATAGTTCGATCCTCCACCTGAGTATTTTGTCATTCTTGATTTTCCCCCTTTGTTTGTTATTAAACATGAAAGCCACCGACCGCTGGTCGGTGAGCAGGGTGAAACGTTTGCCGGCTAGGTAGTGTCTCCAGTGCCGCACTGCCTCCACTATAGCCTGTGCCTCCTTCTCGACAGAAGAGTGCCTGATTTCAGGTCCCTGAAGGGTTCGGGAGAAGAAGGCCACAGGTCTCCCAGCCTGATTGAGGGTCGCAGCTAAGGCAAAGTCTGATGCATCGCTTTCGACTTGAAAGGGAATGCCTTCGTCCACTGCACACAGTGCAGCCCTTTCAATGTACTGTTTGATACTGGTGAAAGCCTCCCGAGCTTCAGCTGATAGTGGGAAGGACGTCAATTTAATGAGGGGTCGGGCCTTATCAGAGTAACTGGGCACCCATTGGGCATAATACGAGAAAAATCCCAGGCACCTTTTTAAAGCTTTGGGATTGCGTGGCAGGGGCAGTTCCTTTAGGGGGCGTAATCGGTCAGGGTCTGGTCCAATTACCCCATCTTCCACCACACAGCCGAGGATACAGACGGGTTGTGTTGAAGACACATTTGTCTTCGTTGTAGGTTAGATTCAGCTTTAGGGCAGTTTTTAAAAATCTCGCAAGATTTAGATCGTGGTCTTGCTGGTTGTGCCCGCAGATAGTGACATTGTCCAGATAGGGGTAGATAGCTTGTAGTTTATTCTCGTCAACCATGCGGTCCATCTCACGTTGGAAGACCGAGACCCCATTTGTTACCCCGAAGGGCACTCTGAGAAAATGGTAGAGGCGTCCGTTCGCCTCAAAGGCGGTGTATGGGCGGTCCTCCGTTCTAATGGGGAGCTGGTGATACGCGGATTTGAGGTCGATAGTCGAGAAGACTCGGTATTGCGCAATCTGGTTGACCATTTCTGATATGCGGGGTAAAGGGTAGGCATCCAGCTGGGTATAAATATTAACAGTCTGGCTGTAGTCAATTACCATCCGTTTCTTTTCGCTATTTTTAACTATGACTACTTGGGCACGCCACGGATTGGTACTGCATTCAATAATGCCTTCCCGCAGGAGTCTGTCTACTTCCGCCTTGATAAAGTGTCTGTCTTCCAGACTGTACCATCTACTTTTGGTCGCTATGGGCCTACAGTTCGGAGCGAGATTAGCGAATAAAGAGGGCGGGCTGATTTTTAAGGTTGATAGGCCACAGACTGTGAGTGGCGGCTGGGACCCGCCATATGCTAGCGTGACACTTTCGTGGTGGCACTGGAAGTCCAGGCCCAAGATTACATTAACACAGAGTTCTGGCATCACGAGGAGTTTAAAATCCTTGTAGTCCGTGCCTTTTACAGTCAGTGTTACCACACAGTAGCCCAAAATGTCCGAAGTGTGGGGCTTAGCAGCCATAGCAATTCTGCTCCGTGTAGGGGTTACCGTTAATGAGTGCCGCCGTACCAGGCTAGGGTGGATAAAACTCTCAGTACTCCCACAGTCAATTAAACATTTTGTTAAATTCCCATTTACCTGTATGTCCATCATGGATTTTGTCAACGGGTGTGGCCTGGATTGATCCACCATGATCGAAGCCACTGTTGGGCCCTGGGCGGCCGTTGAGTTGGGAAAAGATGGCGGATCCCAAGATGGCGGCCCGCACGGCACACATGAGGCGGTGACGGAGTTGGAAATTAGATTCCCCCTGCAGACTTTGCTAAAATGCCCCTTTTTCTTACATTTGAAGCATGTAGCGTCCTTCGCTGGGCATCGTTGTCTGGGGTGCTTGGCCTGGCCGCAGAAGTAGCATTTCGGGCCTCGAGACATTGCCGCTGTAGTAGGACTCCTGGGTGAACTTCTGTGTGGGGACTCCGGCGGTGTAGAGCTGGTCTGAGACCTGGATGGGGAAGATGGCTGATTCCAAGATGGCGGCACGCTCGGCGCGCACGAGGCGGTGAGGGCCGCATGGCCGGAAGGATAAGAGTCAGAGTTTTTCTGGGCCACATCCAGCGATCGTGCAGTGGCCACTGCCTTTTTTAAGTCCAGGACCTCCTTCTCCAGCAGTCTCTGCCGGATATAATTCGATTTGAGGCCCGTGATGAAGGAATCGCAGACCAATTCATCAGAGTACACGTTGGCCGTCACGGCCTTGCAGTTACAGTCCCGGACCAAGTCCTTTAGGCCCTGTAAGAAATCGTCCATTGATTCCTCAGGTCGCTGCCTGCGTGTAGCCAGCAGATGTCTGGCGTACACTTCGTTTACTGGCCTCTGGTATTGGGCCTTCAGGATAGTGATGGCCTCCGTGTAAGAGGTGGCGTCCCGGATGAACGAATAAATCCGATGACTAATGCGAGTAGTCAGTAGACTCAGTTTATCTACCTCGCTAGCGGATGAGGCCCTCGCGAAGAGTTCGAAGCATTTGAGCCAGTGTCCAAATTGATTTGATGCTTCAGCAGAATGTGGATCCAAGTTCAGATGCTCTGGTTTTAGGAGTCGATCCATCCTAGTATTCTTTAGTGATTAAAATTGATGTGCCTTCAATAACCACAAAACTAGAAGTTATAGACTTTAACAAGTTGGCTTTTAATCACTAAGATCAGAGCTAACATCTCAACACTCCGACTGGCTCGCAGGAATGAGTCATACAGATCCTGGGATCTTTAAGTAAGAGAAGTCAGGGGCGGAGCCAAGAGCCAAGACCTGGAACCTTCCAGGTTAGTCAGGAAAGAGGAAGAGAAACGATACACCGTGTGGGGGAGGGTAATATACATGAGTGCAGAACGAATACAGGCAAGACAAACAGATTTCATTACAGTAGCGTAGTCTTATACATACAGCTATATACAGCTCTATGGCTCCACCTAGTGTCCACTATAGAGTGACATGCTATAGATCACTACATCCCCCTTTCTTTGAGGTTTAACAAAATCAATATCAATCAACTTTCAAGAAAACAATAAAGATAATATCAGTAACACTTTTGTTAGTGCTCTATAAACATAAACATTTTCAAAACAGTCAACACATTTTCAAAGCTTTACATTGTACTCAAAGATTAAGTCTATCAGGCTCTTTTACTTCACGTGTGGATCTTCTCAACACGGGTAAGTCTGATGTGTCTTCATGAGATTGTTCTGGCGGTGAATGACAAGATGCAGTTGCGGCATTGTCATCAATCTGCTCTTGTATAGCTCGAGGTCTCCTTGCGATCTTTGCTTGGAGAGGGTTTCAGTGTTTCCTTCACTCTTCATGCCATAACTCTCAATGTAGTCAATGCACTCTCGAAAAACTGCTGGCAGCTGGATCCCATCATACAGCATAGTCCTCTCAGCAGCCTCGGCTAATGGAACACCAAAGATTGGCCTGAGGGAAGAAGGAGTATCCACCGGAACTGCTTCCTGCTCTGGTGCAGGCTTTTTCTTTTTCTTTTTCTCTTTCCACTGCTTAACAACATCTGCTGCGGTTATATCTTTGGGCTTTTCCTCCTTGTGTTTTTCCTCTTTGTGCTTTTCTTCCTTTGGCTTCTCTTTGACCTTAAAGTCTTTTTCTTTCTTCTTGGAGAAACTAGGCTTTTTGAAGACATGGATACCCTTTGGCCTTTTCATCCTTGATGGGCTCTCTGCTTCATCACCTGAGTCATCTGGTCTGCTTATGGCACAGTTTATATGGTAGACTCTCTTGACCAGTTCTAAGTCTTCACAAGCTTTGTCACCTAGTATCGAATCAAGTCTTTCAGCCACAACAGAAAACATGAGATGATGCACTTTGTCTTTGACTGTCACTTTAAGTCTCCATACACCTAAGCTATCTATTTCCTGTCCATTATAGTCCTTCAGTAGTACTGACTTTTTCTGTATTTTGGGCTTTTCTTTCATATTGTTAATGTCACTCATACTGATTAAGTTTGCTTTTGCCCCAGTGTCTAGTTTCAAGGTAACTAATGCTCCATTTACCTGCAGTGGGATCATCCATTTGTCCTCTTTTACTGCATTAACTTTATGTTCAGCATTGTCCATTTCTGAGGGCTGCACATTTTCTGTATCCTTTTTGATATTGTCACATGACACCATTCCTACAAAAAATGTCTCACTTAAATCAGTGTCCTCAATCACATTAACTCGTTGCCCTTTCTTAGTTTGTACTTTTGAAAAGCATTGTTTGGCAAAGTGATTCTTTCCATTACACTTTGTGCACATTTTTCCAAACGCTGGGCATTGTCTTAACTGGTGTTTGTAACCACAGCGTTTACAATTAAAAATTTCATCCTCCGATTGCTTTTCATTTCTGTTCTGCCCACGTTTCTTCCCCTTGTAGGACACAGCACCGACAGCAGCATTTTCACTCATTACAATCGCATCATTATTGATTTCACTGAAAGTCTGCGTGTGCTTTCGAGCTAGCTCGCTGGCTTGGCATATTTTCACTGCATTTTCCAAATTTAGTTCGGTTTCTCTCAACAGACGTTCCCTGACTTTTTTATCATGAATACCAAACACAATCTGGTCACGAATCATGGATGCTTTGAGCTCAGAGAAATTACATGTCTGTGCTTTCAGTTTCAGATCAGTTATAAAGCTATCAAAAGTCTCATTTTGCTGCTGTGTCCTTGAACAGAACATGTATCTTTCATAGGTCTCATTCTTTTTGGGAGAACAATGTGCATCAAATTTCTTTAGCACATCGTCTAATTTGTCTCTGTTCTCCGCTGGATTAAATACAAATATATTAAATACCTCTATCGCCTGTGGGCCTGCAACCGTAAGCAGCAACGCTATCTTCCTTGCGTCTGGCTTCATACCGAATCCGATGGCTGCAATGTAGAGTTCGAATTGCTGTTTAAAAGTCTGCCAATTTTAGTCGATTTTTTCTGTGAGATTCAAACACTCTGGTGTCTTCAAATTCTCCATGTCGCTTTTCACAATTTTCAGCAGATCTTCATCACCCTGGTACCATGTTATGTTCATTAATAACTAGACATTCTTATTATGAACACAGCTAGCTTTTGCTAGACACTTTTATTGAGCCCATGTGGACTAGGTACAGTATCTGTGGAGGTGTCCATCTTGACTGCTGCCTTGTGGGTAGCCTAGCCTCATGGGTAATGTAGTCTTAATATAATATATAGCTGGGTAGTGTAGTCTTATACATACAGCTATATACAGCTCTACGGCGCTACCTAGTGTCCACTATAGAATGACATGCTATTGATCACTACACCTGCCACGCAGGTCCTCACTGCTGCCACGCAGTCACTTGCTGGCCTCGTCCAGATGCAAATTGAGGCCACGCGAACACTCTCTGCTGCCACCCTAGCTGCATCAGGCAGGATCACCCCAGGCCCTTGCAGCGCCACAGCAGGCCATGAATCTGTGGAGCAGTCGATTGTGGCGTATGATCCTGTGCGGCCCCGTCAGAGTGCTAGTGTTTCGGCCGACCACGGTGCAGGTGTCCTCTCTCTGCATGTGAGCAGTCCTGATGCCAGCGCTGGCACATCAGCATAGCAGCTGCCATCAACTGCGCGGCAGACTGCTAGCAGACATGCCCAGTTGGAGTAGCCTGCTTGCGGGACCTCCAAGCCCAGAGGTCGTCCAGGCCATCCCTCAGGGGCTTCAGCGCTTCCAGACACTCAGCAAGCGTCCCCCAGCCTTGACGCAGCCACTGGGGTCCAATTACGGAGGAGCTGCAGGGAGGGAAGGGGCCGACCTCATAAGAGGAGTCGGTCTCCATCAAGGGGTCACCAGTAGAGGGAGGTGCTAAGACGTCTCTTTTTCCGGATTTAAGGCCGTCCACACCTGCTGTTTTTGTTTGTTATGGTTTGGTTAGTTTCGCTGGGTTGCCAGACAGTTATCTGTTAGTTTGTTAGTTATGATTTCTGTTACCATTACGTTGTCATGCTGGAAGGAAGCACTTGTTTGAAAATAAAGAAAACTTTTTATTTACATTCGAGCTGTACACTATTTACAATCATCGAGGCCTTCATAGGCTTACAGCGAACCGGAGGGCGCTGTTCGAATCACAGCCACCATTCCGTCCGAGGGGCCTAGAACCGAGTCCTTATGAGCCTCTGACGAACGGCCCTTCCAGTTTCTGGAGCCCTCCCATCTTCCTCCTCCTCCTCCTCCTCCTCCTCCTCCTGATCCTCCTCGCCCGCATGCTCCTCCTCCTCCTCCTCCTCCTCCTCGTCCGCCTGCTCTGCTGGACCTTGAGGGTCGGCTGGCATTGGCTGGGTGCATTGAATGGCCAGGTTGTGGAGCATGCAGCAGACAACAACGATGCATGCCACATGCTCCGGCTAGTACTGTAGGGCGCCCACCGAATGGTCTAGACAACGGAAACGCTTCTTCAGCACCCCAATTGTGTGCTCCACAATTTTCCTGGTGGCCTGATGGCTGTTGTTGTAATGCTCTTCTGCCGGGGTGCTGGGCAAACGGAGTGGGGTCATGAGCCATGGGCAGAGAGGAAAGCCCTTGTCGCCCAGAAGCCAGCCTCATGGGTGAGCCGGGGCCCCAAAAAGGTCAGCCACTGAGGTCTGCCACAGGATGAACACGTCATGGCTGCTGCCAGGGAATTGTGCGTTCACCACCATGATCATCTGCCGGTGATCACAGACCAGCTGCACATTAAGGGAGTGGAACCCCTTTCGGTTACGGAACTCCTCCAGATTCTGTAATGGCGCCCGCAAAGCCACGTGTGTGCAATCAATGGCCCCCTGCACCATGGGGAAGTCCGCAATAGCCGCGAAGCCCTGTGCGTGCTCCCCGCTTCTCCAGGGTCACAGGGAAGGTGATTAATTCACGCCTCCTTTTGTAGAGGGCAGCTGTCACTTGCCGGATGCAGTAATGCACCGCAAATTGAGAGAGATTTGATATGTCCCCAGCTGCTGCCTGAAACGGTCCACTGGCGTAAAAGTTGAGCGCAACAGTGACTTTCACGGCCACCGACAGAGAGGTCCTGCACCGTATCCGCGGCTGCAGATCCTCAGCAAGCAGGTGGCACAGCTCAGTGACAACATCCTTAAGAAATCTGAGCCTTCGCAGACACTGCTCCTCCGACATGGTAAGGTAGGAGACCTGCTGCCTGAAAACCCTGGCAGCGTATGCTCAGATTTGGCGACGTCCATTGGCCCTCCTCCTTCTGGCCAATCCTGGCCCTCTCTCCCTCCGTCTCTGTGCCCTTGCCAGTTGTTCAGCCAGGATGACGTTCCCCTCCACAGCAGCTCCCATTATTCTGGCCGACGAGTAAGACGCAGTCAGCTTTCTGGATCCAACTGTTCTGGACAGGGCTGAAGGTCCCAAGGCTCCTCTGGCTCAATAAGAACAAGTCTGTGTAACTGAAGGTCTGCAACTCTCTCCAGCAGCGAGCAGTATGGCCAGGCCAAATGGCTGCCGGTTTTATACTAGTGCTGTCCCCTTTAAAGAGCGCCCCCCGAGTCCGAGAAGGACCTGGTAACGTTCCATCCAACTGTCACTAATAGCGCCAGGCGGAACGGAGGGGGGGCGCCACTGAATTTCCGGTACAGGGCGCCAAAAAGGCGTTGCACAATGAAATGATGTCATTATCTGGCTGCGCCCGCGAGCAGGCGCAAAGACTTAGCGCCGGCGCTAACAGGCTACTCAATATGACAGGATGCGCTAGGATCACTGCGCACGTCCGAAAATTGGGTAACGCCCCAAATCTCGGGCTCTTTAGGCACTAATTGCTGGCGCAACCAACTGAATTTCTAGGCCTAAGTGTGCTGTATTAAAAGTGCTGTATTTAAGTAACAGTGTTGCGCTAAGCAGAAAAGTGCTGTAGTGGACACCAAGTGTGCTGTATTAAAAGTGTTGTTTCGAAGTAACAGTGTTGTGTTAAGCAAAAGTGCTGTACCAGGTATAAGTGTGTTGTATCGATTATTTTTAAGTTGTTTTTTTCTTTTTTTGTTTCAATAAATACTGATCTGTTTTGCACCCAACCACGAGTCACGTTTTTCTGTCTACATCGCTACCGAATAAGTCCGGCGGTCAGAACCAGGAATAGGGGAGCGATTTGAAACTGCACAGGGGTCCCTGGAGCAGCTCAGAGGCTTCTGACTGGCCAGAGACAATAACCCCAACCCCGCTATTGTGTTTAATTCCTACAATGTCTCAGTGATGTTTCTTCAATCTGATTGATTGAAGATCCACCCTGTTGCTTTTTGCTGCTCACCAACACCACAGATCCTCTGAAGAGGGCGCCGCACTGGATTAGACGCCTGACGATGGCAAATAGCTGCTCAAAAGGTCTGTGGGCAGCTGTCAGCATGATGAATGGCGAGCGCCGTTTCTTCACCGCTGACCGCAAAATCCGAGTCATTGTGTTCAAATCTCTGGTTTGGGACAAGCTTCGGACTCAGAGGTGAGTTTGCTATCACTGAGCCATAGCTGACACCATGTTGTGGCATACCGATCACAGAACGGACACAATCCGCTTTCCGGTCCGTAGACTATAAATCAGGTGTCATGCCTTTAAGAAGGATCACACCTTTAAGAAACTCGATCTGCAACATAGTTAAGCCCAGAGCGGGGGAGGAGCAGTCGAAGCTGTGCACTGATGAAAGAGAGTTGTACTTTGTGTAGTCTCTGACTCCATTTTGTGTTCAGCATGCAGCCTCAACAATTAAACCTTTTCTGTTGAACCTCTCCGAGTTCAGTATTTTTTGCTAGGAGTACGTAGACTCCTACAATGTGATCTCCTCAGCTTCGGAAGTCAGAAAAATAGACACGTTATCACGCTGAGGCTCAGGCTATAAACCATAAGACAAATCTATTGAACACCAAACAGGTGGTTATTGTTGTATCTCCATGATCTTCCTTTGGAGAATAGTGCGAAATAGTGGAATGATTTGCAGGCGGATTCTTCTCCTTCTTAGGCAGTGGACTTGCTTCCACATTAAAAATGAGTTCTCAGGTGACTGATGAGTCCAATGCAGGACCTACAGTCTCTGTCACAGGTGGGGCAGATGGTGGTTGAAGGGGTGGGTGGGTGGGGTGCTTGGGTTGACGTGCACTCCTTGCGCTGCCTGCGCTTGGCTTCCGCTTGCTCCCGGCGAAGAGGCTCGAGGTGATCGGCGCCTTCCCGGATGCTTCTCCTCCACTTTGTGCAGTCTTCGGCCAGGGATTCCCAGGTGTCGGTGGGGATGTTACACTTTTTCAAGGAGGCTTTGAGGGTGCCCTTGAAGCGTTTCCTCTGCCCACCTGGGGCTCTCTTGCCATGCCGGAGCTCCGAGTAGAGAGCTTGTTTTGGGAGTCTCGTATCGGGCATGCGGACAATGTGACCCGCCCATCGGAGCTGATCGAGCGTGGTCAAAGCTTCAATGCTGGGGATGTTGGCCTGAGCAAGAACACTGACATTGTTGCGCCTATCCTGCCAATGGATTTGCAGGATCTTGCGGAGGCAGCGTTGGTGGTACCTCTCCAGTGCTTTGAGGTGCCTGCTGTACATGGTCCATGTCTCTGAGGCATACAGCAGGGCGGGTATCACTGCTGCTCTGTAGACCATGAGCTTAGTGCCGGGTTTGAGGTCCTGGTCTTCAAACACTCTCTTCCTCAGGCGACCGAAGGCTGCACTGGCGCACTGAAGGCAGTGTTGGACTTCGTCGTCGACGTCTGCCCTTGTTGACAGTAGGCTCCCGAGGTATGGAAAGTGGATTAACAGTCTGACAGCCCATGATTTGAATGCTCCTTCCATAGCCGTAGCCATCTTTATACTAGCTGATGGGGTGGTTAGACCTATATGGCGGGAGGGTAAGGGAAAAAGCCTCTGCCCAACCCTTACAGGGCCATTGACACAGACAGGAGAGGATCGAGGGCAGGGACTCCCTACTTTTCCAGCCCATATTAGCCCTTGTGTACAGCTAGAGATTGATACTCCCAGTGGTATGAGGCATAATGCATTCAGAAAGGTGCAAGTGGGCCCCACTAGTTGGGAAGGGTCCAGCCCAGGGAAGCAGTCTAGACCTCTGAGGAGGAGGGCACATTTTTTAAATGGGGCTGAAAAGGGGAAGGGAACAGGTTTCTTTGAGGTGGGGCAAAGGTGACCCCCTAGATGGTAGGTGGGTGCCATCATGTGGCTGGCGAGAGCCTGGGATGCACCTGTAGTAACTAGGGCATCCCCAGTCCCCAATGGCAATGAGCTGTTCTCCCACTGACCATGCATCCTCTGGCAGGATCAATGCTAGAGGGCCCTGGCAGGCATGATCTTGTTGTAACAGCCATGGTCGCAGCCTATGGATTTTTAGGCCCTGTATTTCTCAAACCTACGTTGGCGAATCAGTCATTTCCTGGTCAACAATTGCATAAGACGTTTGTTCACATAAGTACAACTGCCATATACAGTAAAGTTCAAAGACATCTCTTAGCCTGTCTGTCTATATCTGAATGAAGCGTCAAACTGAGAGAATTGAACGGAATCACATAGAAACATAGAAAAATAGGAGCAGGAGTAGGCCATTCGGCCCTTCGAGCCTGCTCTGCCATTTAATGTGATCATGGCTGATCCTCTATCTCAATACCATATTCCTGCTCTCTCCCCATACCCCTTGATGCCTTTTATGTCTAGAAATCTATCTATCTCCTTCTTAAATATATTCAGTGACTTGGCCTTCACAGCCTTCTGTGGTAGAGAATTCCACAGGTTCACCACCCTCTGAGTGAAGAAATTTCTCCTCATCTCAGTCCTAAATGTCCTACCCCATATCCTGAGACTGTGACCCCTCGTTCTAGAGCCCCAGCCAGGGGAAACATCCTCCCTGCATCCAGTCTGTCTAGCCCTGTCAGAATTGTATATGTTTCAATGAGATCCCCTCTCATCTTCTAAACTCTAGTGAATACAGGCCTAGTCGACCCAATCTCTCCTAACACGACAGTCCTGCCATCTCAGGAATCAGTCTGGTGAACCTTCGCTGCACTCCCTCTATGGCAAGTATATCCTTTCTTAGGTAAGGAGACCAAAACTGCACACAGTACTCCAGGTGTGGTCTCACCAAGGCCCTGTATAACTGTAGTAAGACATCCTTGCTCCTGTACTCAAATTCTCTTGCAATGAAGGCCAACATAACATTTGCCTTCCTAACTGCTTGCTGCACCTGCATGTTTGCTTTCAGTGACTCTAAGCAGGAAGGTGTAAAGAAATGCTTCTTAAGAGTAACACATCTGAAATTATCCCAATGCATCCCAGACTGTAATAATATTGGGACAAAAATCTGCAGCCCTTTTGGCCCATTCCCACAGTAAATCCAGTGGTAGAGCAGTGGAAGAGATGCACAGTGGGCCAGGACCCAGAATTTGAGGTTCCTCACATACAGAAAGATATCATAAAGCACTTTTCATGTGGAAAACAGGAGATGCAAAGCAGGAGGGAAAGATGGAAAAAGGAGGCAATTTACATCATTACTTCATGTGCCTGTAAACAAAGTTTTGTCACACTATTTTGTCAGAAAAACAGCATTCCTTTCAGACTGCCTTTTCCTTTTTTTCTCTCTCCCACATGTCAGCTGTCTTCGATTCTGCCAGCGCATTTCACACTTCACCTAGAGCCATCCTTTGTTTCTTTGCCTGTCCTATTACCATCTTGTCTCGCCTTGAATATCTCTTAATGTCTCTTCACCTCTCACAGTCCTTCCCCTTTGTTCTTTCATCCCCTCCCCCATTTCCCAGCCCCCAAACTTGCTTTTTAATCTGTTTCATTTCCAGCTTTTTTCTCAGCTCTGACGAAGGGTCTTCGACCTGAAACGTTAACTCTGTTTCTCTCTCCACGGATGTTGCCTGGCCTGCTGAGTTTTTCCTGCGTTTTCTGTTGTTATTCCTTTCAATTGTCTCAATTAAGAATTTGTCCAATAGACAGTCGAAGATAGATTTAAGAAAAAATACATTTGAAAGAAAAAGAAAATAATTTGTCCTAATATTTGCAATTTATTGCTTTTAGTGATGTCTTTAATACCACATGTTCAAACACAGCAAATTTACGAGCTGAGCACATACAAGGAAGATATGGGCTAAGCAATGTATTACACAGAGCCTCTTTACAGTCAGCAGACTGCACAATAGGCCTCTTCCCAGGAAGAACCAAATGAACCTCTAGGGTTTAAACTTGCAAAAGCCATTTCTTGTTCAGCCCTATACAACATCTGCTGACTTTTGTCATGTTAAAGGATATGTTAATGACTTTTTATCTTATACATTCTTAACTGACACTAATACCCGAAAGCCATCTCTTCATGGTGATATCTTGTCATAAGAGCTGAAAGAATAATATTTCAGTTACTTATTAATTTCTGTAGTTGCCATTCACCAATTTCTTTCTAATGCAAATGATTGAAAGCTACATTTTCTGGATGGTTAACCCTTCAGACCCAATTAATTATTCATGATAATTAAAATAGTTTCTTTGTGAAGTGTTTAAGGTTAGAAAATAACCTGGTAATGGTCACATGATTGATTAACAAGCACTCGGTTATGTTACTGAGCTTGTAATACATAACTCATTGATAACCTTTCAACAACACAAGGATCTGTGAATGGTCTGTTAGTCACCCGTAATTTCCAAACTGAATAAAATGAATTGTGAGCAGTATAAAAAAAAAGAGGTTAGAAGTAACAGAAAAAAAGACCAACTTCCACATACATCTTATCACCTCACTGAAATGTCTCAAACGCCTCCGGCTCTCTGCCCCTCTCTCCTCCTTTCAGATGCTCCTTAAAACCTACCTTTTTGACCAAGCTTTCGGTTGCCTGTCCTAATATCTTCTTATGTGGCTTGGTGTCTAATTTTGTTTGATAATTGCTCCTGTGAATCGCCTTGGAATATTTTACTATGTTAAAGGTGCTATATAAATGTAAGTTGTAGTTCACCATGAAGCAGGCTACCCATCTCTTGTAGAACCCGCGCGATTTCCGTCTCATTGATCAGGCCAGTTCTATAAAGGGCAGGCAATCTGCTCAGACAGATTACAGTCCAGGCAGTGAAGGTAACCATAACCCCCAAAGGGCCACAAATACAAAGACTTACTTTGAAGTACAGTAATTGTAGGCAAATACAATGGCTGCTTTGTGCAACGCAAGATCCCACAAACAGCAATGGTATTTGAAATGAAATTCTAATTGAATAACCAGTTAATCTATTTTGGTGGCGTTAGAAAGGGTTAATTCATTCACTCAGGTGGATCCTATTGGGATGTTGGTAGCATAAATGCTAGTATACACCAAACTGTTTGATGCAAGACAATTTGATGAGCCAGATTTAAGCATCATTAACTCCTAGGCCTATATTAGGCGATAAACCCCAGGAAGCTCCTTGATGAGGAGTTATGGAGAAGGGGTTAAGGATTTGTCTGGTGCACCTGATGAATATTCTTCTCAGGTTATTGAACTCTGTTATCCTATAGTAGATCTCATCCCTGGGCCCATTTGGGTGCATATAGAATCCTACCAGTGTCAATTGGTAGATGAAGCCTACCCTGATGGCACAATGGGTTACTACACCACCCAGTGTGGTACTGAACCATACAGATCAGAGAGGTCCTCAGTTTGATCTCTGGCCAATGCTGAGTTAACTAATCTCACAGTTGACTTCACCATTCCCAGCCAAAGGAGGAGAAAAACTGTGAATATTCCCACTCCGGACAAGAACGTAGGAACAGGAGTAGGCCAATCGTCCCCTCGAGCCTATTCCACCATTCAATTAGATCATGGCTGAACGGTATCTCAACTCCATTTACCCACATTGGTTCTGTATCCCTTAATACCCTTACCTAACAAAAATTTATCAATCTCAGTTTAGAAATTTTCAATCGATCTAACCTCAACAGCTTTTTGACACAGAAATTAATACAGCCTCAACTGTAACATAACTTCCACCCCTTTGTATTCCAGCTCCCTTGAGATAAAGGCCAACATTCCATTAGCCTTGTTAATCGTCAGTCTCACTTTTTTCTCCATGACCACTTTTTTTAACTTATATTAAATCTAGTAAGTTCCTCCCCTTGATTTAGTTTTAGTTTTCCTCGTATCAGAGAGAGAAGAGGAAGAGGAAGGAATGAAGCGGGAGAGAGATTCCTTTCAAGAGTGGAGAGAAAGGAGAGGGCGAGAGACATTTTGGATACCCATTAGGGTTGCCGATAAAGAGACTGATAGGCAAAAAGATCTTCTGGGGATAGGGGAAAGAAAGAGACAGAGGGAAAGAGAACGCGCAGACAACTAACAGGAATCATCCTAGTTGTTTCTTGGATGCTTCCTGTTTCAGGATAAACAGGCCCATTCTATGAACAGAAGACACCAGCTTTTAATGTACAGCCTGAATTACAGCTGCAGGACATAACCATAAATATGGTGCATTATTCTTGAAATAAAATGTTGAAATCTTTGAAAACTTGTTATCCTAGTCTAACTGGACTCAACTGTTAAGTGGGTCAGTTTGCCACCTTAATTCCTAACGACGGTGCAGATGGTATATATCGTTCAAATTGCACTGACTGTCGTAGTGTAAATATAGGACAATATTTTTGGAGACAAATTTGTTTTAGTACTGCTGTGTATTTTCTGTTATTCTTCTGAAGTACGCACCTTAATCATGTGTGATTTTTGTGCAATATCACATCCCGAGTAATTATCTGCATTCCCGTTTGTCATTTGCTGAAATTCTAATTATCTGCGTTGAAAATTTATTGTACTCTTAAGAGAGTTGTGATTTTTCACTAGAGTGCACTCGCGGAGAATTACGGATGCTGAGGACTCTTTGGGATTTTATAAGTGCCGACCACTGATGGGCTCCCTTGGATCTAGAAGAGTTCAATTGAAATAAGGGCTTAGAAAATGAATTCTTTGTTTAACCGCTGTGCTAACATCATGCCACTGCATCAATCTTCTGGGCTTTTCCATTGCGACAGATCCTTGAATTAGCCCATTTTCTTACTGGTATTTAATGAATTGATGTCATTACACTGGAAGGAAACTATGTTTTGCGATACTTTTCATAAATAAAAACACACTTCATACATTTTAGGCTATATTTTCACTGCTTGGGAAAAAACTGGGAGAAACCACCATTTCTTTTTATAACTTATTGCCCGTGGGAAATCTCAGGAACGCAAATTTTTGAAATAAGCACTTTTGGAGCATGTGATTTTGTTGGCAGGAATAGAAAGAAAGGCACCAGTGATAAAATACCTGTAACAATGATCCCTCATCACTTCCCAAGCAGTGAACAAGCCACTTAACCAGTACACAGAAACATACAGGATCGGAAAAGACAACTGTAGTCCATCTGGCCGGTTCAAATTGCAAAATCCTATCATACCACATTTGCTATCACCCATTTGACACTATCGCACAAAGTCAAAATCAACCTCTCTGTATCTTCTATCCTTCAAAAGCTTCTTTCACCTGAAAAAAATATACTCAGGTCCCTTTTAAATTCGCTGACTCAATTCACCTCCGCTTTTTCCCAGAGCAGTCTATGCA
This sequence comes from Somniosus microcephalus, assembly GCF_052327205.1. Classification (NCBI taxonomy): domain Eukaryota; kingdom Metazoa; phylum Chordata; class Chondrichthyes; order Squaliformes; family Somniosidae; genus Somniosus; species Somniosus microcephalus. The sequence goes on from NC_140998.1 coordinate 36,808,640, forward strand.
AAATAGTTAAATCTTACTGTCTGTTATGTCAAACAAGTTATTTGGGTTCAACTTATCTGTATCCATTACAATCTTGAAACCTTCAATAAGGTCTCCCATAAACCTTTACGCCCAGTGTAAATATTCTCGGCTTTTTTAGTTTCTCCTCGTAGTTCAAGTACCTCATCCCTGGTATCAGTTTAGTTATCCTCCTCTGTACTTGCTCAGTATCAGCTGTGGCTCAGTAGGTAGCACACTTGTTTTATTCAGAAAGGAATTTAAGGACAGTATTTTACAACCAATTTTTAAAGTACAATCGATTAATATATGTTACAGGAGACAAATTAAACTTCAGGTTTTGATGTTAAAATGTGGTGGCGGAATGGCTGTGCAGAGCAGTGGAATTGATTTGTATCATACAATGAAATGATCACAATGTTGTAAATGTTCTTAAGGTTCAATAAAGTATATTAATAAAAAAAAAGTTGGTAGCACACTCACCTTTGACTCAGAAGGTTGTGGGTTCAAGTCCCACTCCAGGGACTTGAGCACATAAAGCTAGGCTGACACTCCAGTGCAATGCTGAGGGAGTGCTACACTGTTGGAGGTGCCGTTTTTCAGATGAGACATTAAACCAAGACCCTGTCTGCTCTCTCAGGTGGACGTAGAAGATCCCATGGTACTAATTCAAAGAAGAGCAGGGGAGTTATCCCCGGTGTCCTGGCCAATATTTATCCCTCAACCAACATAACAAAAACAGTTTATCTGGTCATTATCACATTGCTGTTTGTGGGAGCTTGCTGTGTGCAAATTGGCTGCCGCGTTTCCCACATTACAACAGTGACTCTACTTCATTGACTGTAAAGCACTTTGAGGCGTCCGCTGGTTGTGAAAGGCGCTATATAAATGCATGTCTTTCTTTTTCTCTGCACAAACTCTCTGTTCCCCCCCCCCTGTCAATTATATCCTATTCCACTGTCTATACAGCCTAAGATCTTGTTTGCTTTCTTCACTGTTGGCCCACACATTCCACCAGTACTCCCAGATTCCTCTCCTTTATCAATGTCAAAATATCTGTTCGGCTGTGGAGTGCATAACATTGCTGTTAACTGCCTCAAGGACAATAATAAACCCTCAAACAGTGTTTACCATATGGGGTTAGGTAGCTGCAGTGATACTTCAAAATCTTCGGCTTTCTCCAACTGATTCCAGGTCTGACCTGAGTACAAATCCTCACTTTTCACATAGACTCTGCGGCTGCTGTACCAGCTCATCATTAATTACCCTAACAAGGCTAATAACATGAATTTTAATGCACTTTTCGTCAATGTTCATTATTCCAATTTTGTCCATGTTAGGAGTTTTTCAGATGAACAACGAACACAATTAGCCCATTAGCATTGTCTACCAACATTACGTAATTTTTACCAAGTTCTACATCGCTCTTGAAACAGGTTTGAACCTAGCCAGAGCTGATATGATGAAAGCGCCCTCTCTCGCAGTGTTGGAGGCCTCAACCCATTTGCTGCTGGGCATGAGTTCACAATACAAGCTATCCATAATTCAGGTCTAAATTGATACTAAATTTACAACTGGCTCAAGATGACTAATGTGGCAAATGAAGTAAAAGAGGGAGCAGCTTTGTCCATCTGGTTCCTGCTTAGTCTATTTGAGGCAATCATCTGACTAATAAGCTTGGATGGGAGCTGTAGGTTTCTATTCCCTAGTGTTTAGTGCTGCTTTGAACGAAGCTTCATTCATTTGATTCCCTGGTCTCCAGTGCCATTATGTGACTAAGGCCACAATGGTCCAGTGGAAGTCTTTTCATAGCCTGCCATGATTTAGCCATTAGATTCAGAAGATCGGAATTCTGCATGCACTGAATTCGAATGGTGTTCCTTGGCATTTTTAGCTGTTGTTATTTATTACCTCTGATCAAACCACTAATTATAAGAGAAAAACAGTTACAAAAATAACGAAAAAGCGTTTCTAGAATCGGGCCACAAAAGAAATCTTTTTCCATTCAAAGCGTCAAAAATGGCACTGACCTCTCATCAAAAATAACGGGAATTCCTGAAACTCCAGTTTGGGAAAAGGCAGAATGAGAAGTTCCGTAATACATTACCACAGGCACATTGAAAAATCCAGACCATGCTGACAGTGATCAGCATAATACTGTTTAGTGAAAAGGTCACAGGGTGATATTTCAGACCTACTGTATACAGGGGAGCACGGATGTCATCAGTTAAGTAGTGTGTAGATTTGCAGTTCATAAATGTTGGCCACCTATTCAAATTAATGCAACCCTATTCAGTGACACGAGGAGATACTGTGTAGATAGTCCTATCCTTGTCAAAAATTGCTGTCTTTTTCTAGTATTTATGATGTTTTTTTAGTTTCTAGCTGATATAGTACTATGATCCCAGCAATGCAAAATCAGCACTCAGAGTACTGATGATGATTTCATTTAGACCAAATTAACATATTTTTTTTCTGTCTGTTTAAGCTGAAAAAAAAATTCTCAGAACAACCCATTATGTCCTGAATGAGATGTCATCTTCAATTTACGACGTTGAGCTAAATTAATTTACCACTCTTATTCAAAAACCCATTCAGCATGTGCCCTGCAAAATAATAGCTTAATAGTCCAACTTATTACATGTAATGGTGTATTTTTCAAATCGTAATTAGCAGTCTTAAGTAAATACAGACCATTTAATCACACACTCAACGATGGGGAACACATCGAGATAAAAATAGGGAGCTCTTCTGTACCTAAGTGCTGAAATTCCTGCCGTTGTTCACTTGAGCAGAAACACTAGACATGACTAAAAAATGGTGAAATGGAGGCAGAATGCGTGAACTATTTGCCTCTGTCCTGGTCAATATTTAGCGCTCAACCAACAATCTAAAAACATCTGGTCATTATCGCATTGCTGTTTGTGCGATCTTGCTGTGCGCAAACTGGCTGCCGCGTTTCCTACATTACAACAGTGATTACACTTCAAAAGTACTTCATTGGCTCTAAAGCGCTTTGGGACATCCTGAGGTCGTGAAAGGCACTATATAAATGTAAGCCTTTCTTTTTAACCATTCCTGCAGCTCCAAAAATGGATTAACGAACATTAGCAAAGAATAAGGGAAATAGGCAATATTTGCATGTTAAGGCCTCGTTAACTAATGAGGAACTCTTGCACAATCTTGCAACAGTACAGTCAAATGAAAAAGTGAACATTTTACTGCAGGTCAGATTTGATGTGGGCTGAATGAATAGGTAAATTTCAAAGTCAATGTCGGAAGTGAATAATGGCTAGGAGTTTTTTTTGTCAGAGTGCATGGGTATATTTGCCATTGGAAGGTATTATCAGGAGGATGCAGAGGGAATAGACAGTGCCTACCTCACAGAGGGTGTTACCACAGGCAACTAATCTACTGGGCATGGTGGAGGGAGGCTGTGACTGAAGTGTGTCACTTAGTTATGAAGAGCTGTAAAGACAAACAACCATATGGAATACATTACTAGTGGCAGTGAAGATCACCGCTACCCTCAAATTAATACCACAAGGTCCTACCTGACATAGGGAACATCTCAGGATGCAACCACTCTCTCTTTTGGACAGCTGATGCTTTCTGTTTTGCCCCAAGAAAGAATAAGACTACAAGATATAATGAAAGTGAATGCATTGTTTTAAACTGTGCAGTGGCATTGGTTTGCATGATTTAACATGCCTTCTTGGCATATTTGCCTCTTGTGCATTGTGAACTTCTCTATATGTTTGTCCACATGCACTACTATTATGTGCTCTTCTGGTAAAGTAGCAGCACTGATAGGTGGTTGCAGCAAACCTTAATGGTCCTGTAACAGTGCCAGGAGTATCATTTGCTGGAATCACTGTGGGCTCACTACTTTTAGGGATGGCATCTACTGTTACTTGTACAGGTTTACTTGGTAGCATGTGTTGTGTATGTACCTTGAAGAAGGAACTATATTCTGCAGCCCCTGTATACTGCAGTACCAGTAGTGACCACCCCTGTATATAAGCCTGTGTAGTAACTTTGTATAGTAGTTCCAGTTTTGTCTCCATTCAGTAAACACCTGTTATAACCAACTTCTGCAGTCCGTGTCTCAATTACACACGGACATTACATTGGCGACGAACAGATCCGAACTTACCTACAGTTCTGCACCACCTCACGGGGATCCATCCCTGAAGCGAAGTTATTAGAGGTCGAAGCCAGAAGGAAGAAATCCAAAAAGAAAAAAAAAACAAACAGAAGAAACGGGCGTCGACCGTGGGCAACCGCCCTCTGATTCATCGAATTCGAAGATTTGCAGGAGAGGCTGTCGAGAGCTGGGCTTGGTTATCCAGCCTATGGTGTTCCAGCTAATCGGGCTGGTGGCAGGTAGTACACTGATCCTTCCTGGGCTGCGGCGGGCTAGAGCTCGATCGGGCGGCTTTTCAATGGGGCTGAGCAGCGTTGTCGGGAAGAGGAGAGAGAGAGAGAGGGTGGAGCACACAGGGCGCGGCCGGTGCTACGAAGCCGGGCAGCGTACAGACCCGAGAAGAGGGAGGGAAGTGTCCCATAGGGTCTGCTCTGACGACGGGAACAGTAATTAAAAGAAAAGAAAAAAAAATTAGAAGCGCAGAAAGCCGCGAGGAGCTGCAGTTTGCCACGGGGACTGCGGAGAGCGGCGGGGGGGGAAGCGCACGAAGATCATAGGGCATCGCCATCAAGGCACAAAAACGCCAGCAACAGCGCTGGCAGCAGCAGAAAAGGCAGAAAGCGTGGGAGGCGCCATCTTAATCCAGCGGGGAAGAAGGCAAAGCGCGGGAGGCGCCATTTTGTTCAATTGGGGAAGAAGGCAAAGCGCGGGAGGCGCCATCTTAGATCTCCAAGATGCCGAAGACTGGCAATATCACTGCCTTCGATAATGCAATAGAAGACTGGACCACGTATGTGGAAACAGTCGAAGTACATTGCAAGGCAAATGAAGTAGCCGATGAGAAAATGGCATCGGTACTACTAAACTTAATGGGCGCAAGAACGTACGGCCTATTGCGGAACCTGATCACTCCAGTCAAACCAATGGAGAAGAGTTTTAACGAAATTGTTGATATCCTACAGGAACACCTAAATCCTACACCGCTGCTGATAGCAGAAAGATTTAAATTCCACAAGAGAAATCAGCATAAAGATGAGAGCAATGCTGATTACATTATGGAACTACGCAAGCTATCAAAACACTGCCAGTTCGGAGCAGGACTGGCAGATACCCTACGGGACAAATTTGTCTGTGGACCCCTGAGTGAAGGACCCCAGAAGAGGTTACTCTCAGAGAAAGAGCTGACGCTAGATAAGGCTTTCAGCGTGGCAGTATCGTACGAAGCAGCAGCAAGGGGAGCTGCAGAAATACAGCAAAAGCCACAGGAATACGGCACCCATTAAATGACACGGGGATTTGAAAAATGTTATCGCTGCGGCAGAACAACCCATGACCAGAAGGACTGCTGGTCCAAGGACAAAACATGCAGGCAATGCGGAAAGATGGGATACATTGCACGAGTTTGCAGGTCCGGGAAGAAGACTAACGACAACAAAAAAACTACTAAGGAAAAGTACAGGAAAGTACAAAAGATGACGGACAGTAGTTCCGAAGACCAGAAGAGCGATAGTGAATCCGGGAACAAGAGACTAAGCTGTCTCAAACTACACAACGTAATCGCAAAAGAGGATCACCGAACCATTTGGGTCACCCTCACGATAGCAGGGTCCCAAGTCAAAATGGAATTGGATACAGGATCAGCCCTGACCGTCATGAATCGACGAGACTACAAGCGGCTAGTCTCACACATACCCTTGAAAGACACATCCATTGTCTTGAAGACATATACGGGGCAGAAAGTACACCCCAGAGGGAAAATAAGGGTGCCTGTCGAATACAACGGCAAGGAAATACAGAAATTGTATCTGTACATACTGCAAGATGGTGGACCACCGTTATTGAGACGTGAATGGGACAGAAAGATAAGTTTAGACTGGCACTCCATTCAGGCACTGACTGTGGCTGGTAAAAAGGATGACGACGTCACACCTGGACGATTGTCAAAAATCTTAGCTAATGCTAAAGAGGTATTTCAACAAGGGCTGGGAACTCTTAAAGGCGTAACCGCCTCGATAAAAATAGAAGAGAATGCAATTCCCAAGTTTTTCAAAGCAAGATCGGTACCGTATGCAATTCGCCCAGCCGTCGAGGCAGAGCTGGAGAATCTGGAGAATGCAGGCGTGTTATCTAAGGTAGACTGGAGCGAGTGGGTGACACCCATCATTCCTGTCATGAAGAAAATGTTAAACAATAAGTCTAAGGAGCCAAGGAAGGTTCGCATCTGTGGGGACTTCAAGGTGACTGTGAACCCAGTCCTTCACACAGTACAGTATCCTCTTCCGAGGATAGAAGATATTTTCGCCTCACTATCTGGAGGGAAATATTTTACAAAAATTGACCTAGCGCAAGCATATTTCCAGATGGAGGTTGAAGAATCCTCTTGGAAATATCTCACGATAAACACTCACAAAGGCCTTTACCAGTATAATCGACTGGTATTCGGAGTAGCATCAGCTCCGGCTATATGGCAAAGAGCGATGGAACAAGTCCTGCAAGGGATTCCGGGGACTCAGTTTTACTTGGACGACATCCTAGTGACAGGTGAAAATGACAGTGAACACCTTGCCAACCTAGAGCAGGTGCTCACTAGACTAAGAGAACATGGGCTACGAGCCAATCGCCACAAGTGCAAGTTTTTTAAGAAACAAATATCGTATTGTGGCCACGTGATTGATGAAGAGGGGTTACATAAGTCCCCTGACAAAATTGAAGCGGTAGTTAAGGCTCCAGCGCCTGAAAATGTGTCGCAACTGAGGTCATTCCTCGGATTGGTGAATTACTACCATAAGTTTTTGCCGAATTTGTCCACAATTCTGCACCCACTGAACGCCCTGCTACAAACTGGAGTAGCATGGAAATGGAGCGATGAATGTAAGCGGGCCTTTCAGAAGTGTAAAGGCCTGATCACTTCAAGAGAAGTATTGGCTCACTACAACCCATCACTACCGATAAGACTGGCGTGTGATGCGTCTCCCTATGGCGTTGGAGCGGTACTGTCACATAAATCCCTTGATGGTTCAGAGAGGCCGATAACTTTTGCGTCACGCTCGTTAACTGCAGCCGAGCGTAACTACGCCCAGATTGACAGAGAGGCCCTCAGCCTGGTGTGGGGGGTGAAGAAGTTCAATCACTACCTGCACGGACAGAAATTTACTCTACTAACTGATCATCAACCTCTTGTCTCCATTTTCAACCCTAAGAAGGGCGTCCCGATAATGACAGCACAACGGCTACAGAGGTGGTCCCTTTTCCTAGGGGCACACCAATATGACATTGAGTACAAAGGAACTAAACAGCATGGGAATTCTGATGGATTGTCACGCCTACCGTTGGCGACGGTGGAAGAAGCACCTGCAGTGGATCCTGTGGAGATATTCCACTCAACCATAGTCGAATGTCTACCTGTGACGAATGCAAACATAGAAAAGGAAACACGAAATGACCCGACACTCTCCAGGGTCTATGATTTAACGGTGAAGGGATGGCCAGCACATGGCGAACCACTGTTGCCAGCATTCTTGCCGAGAAGAGAACAGCTGCCAGTGTGCAGAGGAACCTTGATGTGTGGATCCAGAGTAGTAATTCCACCCAAATTGAAGGATAGAGTGCTCAATGAGCTTCATGAGGGTCATCTCGGAGGGGTAAAAATGAAGAACTTAGCCAGAGCGTTTGTGTGGTGGCCGGGAATCGATAGAGAAATCGAAGAGATGACCAGGAGCTGTACAGGATGCCAGAAGGTCCAAAACGCCCCACCACAAGCCCCTCTACATCCATGGGAGTGGCCCTCATCTCCATGGCAAAGGGTACACATTGATTTTGCTGGTCCATTTATGGACTCGATGTTTTTAATTGCGGTGGATGCACATTCAAAGTGGCCAGAGGTAATAAAAATGTCCTCAACCACCACAGAAAAAACTATCACAGTCTTATGAACCATATTCGCCAGAAATGGGCTGCCTGAACAGATTTGCTCCGACAATGGACCACAGTTTGTGCCTGAAGAGTGCCGGAGGTTCTTAAAGAACAATGGTGTTAAGCATTACACATCCGCCCCATATCATCCAGCCACCAATGGATTGGCTGAGAGGTTCGTTCAAACATTCAAGAAGGCTATCAAGGCAATGTGTAATGAAGACATACCCCTACAGCACAAGGTGGATAACTTCTTGTTTGCCTACCGGAATGCGACACATGCGATTACCAACCAAACTCCAGCCATGATGTTCTTCAATCGAAGACTAAGATGCCGCTTGGATTTGGTTAAGCCAAACATCAGAAGAGATGTGGAGAACAGGCAGTTTCAGAATATGAATGAAAGGCCAACCAGGTGTTTCAAGATAGGTCAACCAGTTTTGGCCCGGGACTACCGCACAGAGAAATGGCAGCCAGGAACAATCTGCACACGGCAAGGACCTCTAATGTATACCGTGGACGTTGGAGAGAGCATTGTAAGATGCCATGCTGACCAGATTCTAGAGTCACTGGAAAACGTCAAATCTACACCACGATCCTATACACCTGGTGATGAAACCGAAGTACCAATTGCATCTACCTCAGAATCGGTGATATTGGAAGCAGACGAACCAAACAACGACGTTGATCCCGAATCAACTTTGCCAGAAGAGCCTGATACCCCAAAGAGGCGTTGTCCGGATAGAATCAGGAAGCCTCCTCAAAGACTGAATTTATAATTGATTAACTTCAGCTAATGTATGTAGCAACTTTAATTGTAAATATGTTATTTAATTATTAATCGAATGTTATGTACTGTTTAGCTAAAAGGGGAGGAATTGTTGTGTATGTACCTTGAAGAAGGAACTATATTCTGCAGCCCCTGTATACTGCAGTACCAGTAGTGACCACCCCTGTATATAAGCCTGTGAAGTAACTTTGTATAGTAGTTCCAGTTTTGTCTCCATTCAGTAAACACCTGTTATAACCAACTTCTGCAGTCCGTGTCTCAATTACACATGGACATTACAGCATGGAACAGCCACTGACATGAGCATCAATTGGTGTTCATGTGCTGCACCATACATGCCATTGCTAGAGGCCATCTTCTCACCATGGCTGTTGATCTAGAACCTGCAATTGAGCACATAACAACACCAGTGGCACGTGAAGTGGGGACTGCAGGCTGGCCATTGGCACAGCAGCATCTGCAATGAATGCTTCCGCTGTTACTATCGAGACTGGTCCACACCCCACCCACTGGAATTGCACCAATCGCTGTTGCATTCGCAGCACCACTGAGCAGATCTAGCAGGTTAATTCGGCACCATTGCAAAAACGTTGTCAGATTCCAATCCTTCCATTGATGCACCATCACTAAGAAGAAGGAAGGGGCAGGGAAATTTGCGAATAAGATGTTATTGATGATGTTCCCTCACGGTAACTGCCACAATTTCTCTGATTGTCCAATGGTTAAAGGTTTCACAACAGTAGGATTTTGGTGCAAAATGGTATTTGTGGAACCAGGAATTTTCTGAATAGACCAGAACTAAGGAAGCAGCTTCTTTCAGTATTGGCAGGTAGGATGTAATTTTATGCTTCTGCACAGACATTGGAATGGATGTGCTTCCATATCATAATTAGTTTTTTTGCTGCATACCCTGCATTTTCCCTTGTATTCACTGAATAATTCTTGGACATATTTTCCTGAAAACACAAAAGTAAGAGCGCATCAAGTAAATTTGGAACATATCAGTCTATGGTTCAAAGTGTTAATATTGTCTTCTTTTCTTTCTCTCTCTGAGCCAGTTTCTTTTATTCTCACTTTCCAAAGAACACATGAAAAGTCATGGATGAGACAATGTCATTCATCCCAAACAAAGCAAATCCATCCAACACCCTAACTATTTGAATCAAAGAAAATTCATAGACAAGACTATTTAATCATCCCAATTGAAACTAATTCACCTCGTATCTTAACTCTATAAGAACATTAGACAAGTCCTGGATGAGGAAAGAGTTACTTTTCTTTCACGCTTTCTCTGTCTCATGTCTTTCCTTGGCACTTTATTTCCATGCGCTCCCCTCAAAGTGTCACACTCTGCTTTTCTTCCTCCATGTGCTGGCTGTTCTTGCTCTCTGTATCTTTGATCTATGGTATTTCTTTTTATTTCTTTGATTCCCCTTGCTTCCTCTCTCTGCTGTGTTCTCCACTACTGAATAGATTGCAGTTTTTGTGTTATGATCCACTAGACTGATATGATCTTTGACATTGACCGTGATAATGACATTTTGTTGACTACTGAGTATTTGCCTCCTGACATGCTCCCTGATTTTCTCCAGGTTATGTAACACCTGTGGGCCGACAAAGAGCTGATGATCAACCTGCTGTGAATCAGCTCTCAAGGTGCATTTGGCAACAGTGAAATATTTCCTCGCTTCCCAGCGGAATGGGCGCTAACCCATTAAAGTCCAAAGATGTGCGGGTTAGGTTGATTGACTATGATAAAAAATTGGCCCTTAGTGTTAGGGGGGATTAAATACGTTGAGTTACGGGGTTACGGGGATAGGGCTTGGGTGGGATGGTTGTCGGTGTAGGGACCGGGTGCTAGGGTTTGGATGATCAGCCATGATCTCGTTGAATGGCGGAGCAGGCTCGAAGGGCCAAATGGCCTACTCCTGCTCCTATCTTCTATGTTTCTATGTTTCTATGTAACCTCTGCTTGGCATTTCCTTCCCTCAGCAATGTAATGAAATGGAGGAACTCAACAGCACAAGGCATTCAGCTTACATCCTCATGCCATGTGGCACTTTGCAATGGTGCTTCAAGGTATCGCAGTGGCCATTGCTCACAAAACTAATGACTCTACCCGTGACATTATGAATATTTACGTCGTCACTTTTTTGTAATTGGCTCGTCATTATTCCTATAGCAAATTGCGACAGACTTTGATGATCACCATAAAAATCATTGTTAGCCAATGAGAAAACCTGACAATGCTCTTTGCAAATCTGCCAGACTGCTTTAGAAGTTCCCCGGCTGTGCAGAATTGCAATAAACCATCAGAGAGCGATAGACTCCCTGGAGTGATGGTTGGTTTATAATACAGTATTTACATAAAATTGTTCCAATAGATTATATTTCCCCAAGTTCATAACTAGAAACAATTTTCAATTAAACAGTCCTCAATTACTGACAGCAACAAAAAGATTGGACTCCAAATAGAGCTAAGACTACTTAAAAATGAAAACTTTTCTGTAAGCATAGCGATGCAGGCCCTTTTGAGTACATATTCAAACAGTGATAACGATGAATTAAAGGCCTGAGGCTACAGCCTGTGCATTGCTCCTATTCAACACTGCATACCAAACAGATAGGACAATTTACAATAAACATGAGGCCATTACAATTCAATCGAAAGATGTTTTCAGCAAAATAATGTGAAATTAAATCTTCTAGGACTCTGTATATTAAAACTTAGGCAGTCAATAAAATCTGGCCTAGGATTGCCATTTTTCATGGGGCAGATTATTTCTCTATGACTAAAATCGCTTCTTTATGTGTGTTTCCAGTCTGAATGTTTAAAATGCAGCTATAATATCACTGGAATAAGGCTAGCCTTGACAGATTGGGGTTCATGGGCAAAATCGTAAAAGGAACAAATGTTGAGAAAGTGAATTCCTTTTATACAGAACAGCGTTTATGTAAAATAGCCTGTGTACTTTTTCTAAATTGGTAAAAAGCAGAAGTACATTGGTTAGGTGCAAGTGTGTGAGATTTGGGAGCTACCCTTGAGTTGGAACGATTGCGAGACACAATGAAAGCTGCTTACCATTTCAGATCATAATCCAATAATCACAGAAGTCGAAAGCCCGCAAACAACTTCCTTTTCAATTTGTAAAATGAGTTCAGTTTGATATCATTTATAGAGACAGGTCAATGTCATACAGCTTGAGGCATGGGGCATGATGTCTTCTGTCCTGCATAGGGTTGGAGAAGAGGGGTTGGTGTTATCTGTGGAGAAACACCACATCACAGTTGGATAGTGGAGATGTGGGATGAGATATTCTGTAGTTTTTCATTAGGGAGTATTTTTAGCAGAACTTTCTCTCACTTATATAGTATCTACAGCACAGAAACAGGCCATTTGGCCATACTTCTCACAAGCTTCCTCGCAGCCTAATTCCCAACCTGCCCCTGTATCCCTCTATTCGCTTCTCCCTCATGAATACATCAACCCTCCTTTTAAATGCATTAATGCTCTCTGCTTCAACCACACCAGCGTCAGCAAGTTCCACATTCTCACACATTCTGCATAAAAAATCCTAAATTCTTTATCTGAACTGTCAGTGGCTAGCTTATATTAATGTCGCCTTGTTCTGAACTCATTCACAAGTAGAAACAGTTTCTCCACATCCACCCTATCAAACCCCTTTATATGTTTTAATAAAGACCTCCACCAGGTCTCCTATTAGGGGTAAAAATTGGGTTGCTTTGCACCTCCTCTTAGGGTGCTAATGGGGCACAAAGCAACTAGTGCCCGGGCGTGGCGCCGCCCACACCTCCTGCAAAATTCAGCGGGAAATTAGCGGCGGCACTAACCGATAGCGCCCTGCGGCGCTGGGCTGCCAGCGATGACATCATCGCCATGCGCAGCGCCCCGTTCGCACCTCGGCCACGATCTTCGGGAGCGCCCCCTGACTTACCATCGGACGCTATGTCCGACGGGGTCAGGGAGGCCTACCTGCGGCCGGGGAGGCGCAATTTAAAGGCACGGTGCGGGGCGGCCATTTATGTTGCTGGCCGCCTGCCAGCACCTGCCTACGCTCCCGTCCCCAGCCTCCTGAACCGCCGCCCCCCCCCGCGGAGTGCCGGCTGTGCTCCAAGAGCCCGGCACTTCTCGAGTACCGGGCTCTTTTGCCAGCACTCCCGATCCCCGGGGGCCCAGCTGGGCCCCAGGTCGCGCTGCGCAAGACCCCTCCCCTTTATGAAGGGGAGGAAGGCCCACGTGCTGCGGCATGTAGTGCCGCAATATTCCCTCGCAGCGCTCCAAGAGGGATGCGGGGTGCTTCCAGTAGTGCCCCACTTCCCTCTTGGGGCGCTACCACTCAATTTCCAGCGCGGGGGCGCTAATGTTTAGGGGGCGCTAAAAGTAGCATCCAGGCAAACAGTGCCCCAAATGGGGCGCTACTCAATTTTTAGCCCTTAGTATCTTTTCCAGAGAAAAGATCCCTGGCCTGCTCAATCTTTAATTAGATTAAATAGATGGAGTAGAGTCCATGATAGAGTCAATTGTACATGGTCTGTAGGAGGAAAATGCTCCAATGGGCCAATTAGCCCTTGTCCATTTCACGCCCTATGGTGTTATATGAACATAGGAAAATGAAAGACATAAAAAGACCAGCTGCTCGATCCTATATTATCATGATATGACCTTACACAGCATCACCCCTATCTGTGCACCCCCCACCCCCTTCACCCACCAGCTATGCAGTCTCCTGGGAGAGGCAAAAATACAAAGAAACCTCAGATCAATTTAAGACAAAATTCAGGGAAATTCCTCTCAGACCTCCCAAAGGTGATCAAATAAGTTCCAGGATATCACAGTGACTGACAGACACTTTCCCAAATACCCACCTACCTTCTATATGTAGTTATAGAATTTCAATTAGCCATAACTGACAGAAATGTAAATAGTAACTGCTTTTTTCTACTACTGTCGATAATCATTTTGTCAATATAGTGAGCATCGATAACATTATTGCAGCAGTTACTGAGCCAGGTTATGGGACATAACTTATATCAATACTTAAGGAGTTGGGAGAAAAGTTTGACCTAGGATTGCAGTTTGTCACAAAATAGATTATTTCAGTGAAGGTACTTAGAATTACGAAAGAAAGAAACACTTGCACCTTAACAAATTTGTATATAATCATAGAATCATAGAATCATAGAATAGTACAGCACAGAAGGAGGCCATTCGGCCCATCGAGCCAGCGTCAACTCTTTTGAAGAGCAATCCAGTAAGTCCCACTCTCCCGCTCTTTCCCTATATTCCTGCAATTTTTTTCTCCTTCAAGTATTTATCCAATTTCCTTTTGAAAGCTATTATTGAATTTGTATCCACCACCCTATCAGGCAGTGCATTCCAAATCTTAACCACCTGTTGCATAAAAAAGATTTTCCCTCATGTCACCTCTGGTTCTTTTGCCAATCACCTTAAATCTGTGCCCTCTGGTTATGGACCCGTCAGCCATTGGAAACAGTTATTTACTCTATCTAAACCCTTCATGATTTTAAACACAATAATAACCTACCTTGAAGTGCTGTTGCTGTGTTATATGCTGTTGCGTCGGCAACCACAGCGGCCATTTTGTGCACAGAAAGATCTTACAAATGGCAATTAGATGAGTGGCCAGGTTTTCTTTCATGGTGTTGCTTGAGGAGCGAATGTCGGCCAGGACTACAGAAAAAGTTACTGCTCTTCTTACAACAGTGTCACTCAAACATGTCCTCTGAAGGTCAACAATTCTGACAATTGAGCTCTACCTCATTACTAAGCTTGGAGCATCAGCCTAAATTATGGGGCCAAGATTCTGTGGGCCGAACATCATGACAGAAATGCGGGGATACACCCTCCTGTGACCTCGAGTACAGGCATTGCCAAAGTATCCAGGGTAAGGGGGAGATAATCTAATTTAAATATGCCCAGCAAGTATATTAGATGGTCAAGTGTTCATCGTATGAGAGAGGCTGCAAAATGAAGTGTCGGCTGGCCGTTTTGGGGAGGGGGCGCTGGGATCCTCCTAGAAATATCTTTTCTGTATCAGTCCCCTTTATAAGGTGGCCAAAAAAACTTCCAAATTTTAAAACTCTTCAGAGCCACAGGTCAATTCCCAGGCCGAAATCTCCACGTGGACCCCACATCTGCCGTTTGGCAGGCTGGTAAAACTGCTTTCACTCGGTGTACCAGCACCCCCCACTACCCCCCACCCCCCCGCTCCCAATGTCACGCTCCTGGCCTAATAGTCCTCCTCCCCTAGTCATACCCTCTTTGATGCCAATGTCCTTGTTTGGGGAGGACAGAGGCTCCACTTTGAACAAGGCCCTGAGGGAACTGATGGAGAAGGGCAGGACCGGTGTATCCAGGTCCCAGTCTAATTCGGCTTCTGCCACACTCCTGCCAGAATTAGGACGGGAATGTGCTGGAAGGACTGTAAATTTTCTGAATGTACATGCTCAAGTTATGGACCCTAAGTCACTCTTTCTGGTCTTTTATTGGCAAATTTTGAAAATATTTCTCCTTACTGTGACCTGCACTCTATTTTCTATATCTTTTCCCACATTACAACAAGTGACTCCACTTCAACTAAAACTTCATTGGCTGTAAAGCGCTTTGAGATGTCCAGTGGTCGTGAAAGGTGCTATATAAATGCAAGTCTTTCTTTCTTTTCTTTCTTTGAATACGTTTTGTGGCATCAGAGTCTGTTACCTTAACAAGAGAACGGCTTCCACAATTGTATTTTCTTAAACAGGTTGTGCTTAATGTGCATAAATAATGGTTTGATGGCTTCCAACTTCAATTTTCATAACATCAATAAGATGAAGAGGGACTTAAAGAAGGAAAATGGCATATGTTTCGTGCTTTCCTTGGGCCACAATTGTTTATGCAGATTTCTGTTTACGCCAGTTTTTATATTCCAGGCTAAAAACTATTAAGATTCTCAGCAAATTTTGGCTTAAGAGGCCAGCGGCAAGATCGACATAATACCAAGTTTAAATTTCAGCGTAAGTGGGATCCAGGATTTTCTGGCCCATAGTATGCAGTCAGTAGCCCAGGAGACTTCAGTAATCTTGTCAGTTCAACTGTGCATGTTGATCCAGCACTTTCGCACTACAGGGCTCAATACTTCCTACTCATCATCATCAGTCATTGTTTGAACAAAATATTCAAACTAATTCAAGCGAAATAGAGAAGAAATCAAAAGGGTGTCAATTACAATTCTTTGTAACTGATTGATTTTTAAAGAGGTTCTAATAGCAATGCTCACTGTTTAACAGGTGAACAACCGAACAGTTTGTGAATGGGCTTCTGATTGGGTTTATGGATTTCTCCCTGAAAACATTAAAATTTGAAGAGCCCGCTCATCTGGGCCTGAGCAAAAATAAGTCAATTAACCCTCAGCGTGCCTTTAGGTAGGATGTCTTGTTTCAGCAAAACTACCTACTGCACTGAGCCAGTCATTGACATATCTTGTCCTGTGGATTTTTTTCAGTTTTGTCATGGATAAATGATTGAAGAACCTGATTTGCTGATGAACTTCTGTAATCCGGTCAACATGCAATAAATCATTAAGAGAGGAGTAAAAAACATTTATAGAAATAGAAAGGGATGATTTGATAGAGGTGTACAAGATTATGACGGGTTTGGATAGGCTAGACGGGGAAAGGCTGTTCCCACTAGTTGATGGTACAAGGACTAGGGGACACAGATTTAAGGTTTTGGGCAAGAGATACAGGGGGGATGTGAGGAAAAGCTTTTTTACGCAGCGAGTGGTGAGGACCTGGAACTCGCTGCTGACGGAAGTGGTGGGAGCAGAGACACTCAGGCCTAGAAATTCACTATGGCCCCGCCAGCTGGCTAGCGCCCAAAAGTTAGCGCTGGGCGCGGAGCCATTTGCGACCGTCAGATATTCACTTTTTGCACCCCAAGTCGGAACCGGGCGCTATTCCAGGGTGTGCCCGGCCCCGCTTGGGGCGCTGAAACTGAATTTCAGCGCTCTAGGTGCCGCTGCGCCACCCGATGTGGTGCGGCAGGCTGCGGTACTGCAGGCCTCCTCCTTCTCTTAAGGTGGAGGTGCCTGCAACGGGGAGATCGCCGCTGGATTGTGCCGGCAAATGAGCCCGGCACCACGGAGAAGTGCTGGGCTCGCGGAAAGCAGCCGGCAATGCCGCGGGGGGGCTGGTGGAGGAGGCCGGGGAAGGAGGTGCGGGCAGGCGGCCGCCGAAAAAGCGGCCGGCCGCACCTCCACCTTTATGCGCCCCACTAAGGCTGCAGTAAGGCCCTGGTCTCCGGATGTTAGTAGCGGCTGCCACGGAGGAGGCGGCAGCAACTGAATATGGGCGTCGGGCCGGCATCGGGGTGGAAACGGGGCACTGCGCACACCGATGACGTCATCGGTGCCGGCGCAGCGCTACCGGCTACCGCTGCCATTACCGCCGAGCTCAATATCAGCGCAACCTCCTCTACTGGTGCAGAAGCCCTCTTTAGGCGGTGACTGGGCGCAAAGCTTGCAGCGCCTTACTGAATTTCTAGGCCTCAATGTTTTCAAGGGGAGACTGGATAGGCACTTGAGGGAAATAAACTTGCAGGGCTACGGGGACAGGCGGGGGAATGGGACTGACTGGATTGCTGTACAGAGAACCGGCACGGACTCGATGGGCTGAATGGCCTCCTTCTGTGCCATTATGACTCTATGGGGGAGAAATTCGGTGGAGCTGCAAACGGGGCGCCAAGCTCGCCTGGGCGCTGGAATTAGCGCAGCGATCGGAGCAGTTGCGGCCGCCGGAAATTCAGCTTGATCGCCCCAAGAGGGACACGGGGCGAGGCTCGAGGCGCTCCGCGTCCCTCTCAGGGCGCTGAAACTGAATATCGCAGCGCAACGTGCCGCAGCGCCACACGCTGCGGCACAGCGCGCTGCGGTACTGCAGGCCTTCCTCCCATTCTTAAGGGGGAGGGGCCTGCACCAGCGCGAGCAGAGATCGCGAGTGCCGGCAAAAGAGCCCGGCACCAAGGAGAAGTGCCGGGCTCTCGGAAAACAGCCGGCACTGCCACGGGGGGAGATCAGGAGGCCGTTGACGGAGGTGCTGGCAGGCGGCCGGCGAAAAAAACGGCCGCCCCACACCTTCACCTTAATTTGCGCCACTGCTGCCACAGGTAGGCCCCGTGAACCGGGCGCGATTTGCGAACGGCGCTACAGAGGCGGGCGCTACCGAATATCGAGATCAGGGCGGTAGCGGGGCACTGCGCTCATCGATGATGTCATCGGTGGCGGCGCAGCGCAACAGGCTAACGCCGCCATTAGCGCCCCAGCTAAATATCGCAGGAGGCATGGCCAGTGGCGCTAAAGCCGCTGAGTGTCCTCTTTAGGCGCTAACTGGTGGCGCAGCCCACCGAATTTCTAGGCCTATGACTCTACTCTAGACATTCAACATAGTTTGGAGAAAAGGATGAGAAGGAAATAGAGAAGAGAGACAACTAACTGGTTTTCTTTACAATTGTTTTGTATTAATTGGGGGTTTAGTAAAATCTATATATATAAAAATGTCCAGCGACTGCCTGCACTTCCTGTCCACATCATCCTTATTTCCTGCATCACGATTTTATGTCAACCTTTAGAATTGCATAGAAATTACAAAACAAAAATAGGTCATTCAGTGTTGGTGTTTCTCCTCCACATTTTAAAAGTTATTCTAGTACATTGCTATGTAAACATTTACAATGGGAACTTCCATATTAACAATGTCAACGCTTTGAATTCATATCCTTCTGATCAGAGGCTAGCGCACTACCAGCAGAGCTATGCCGCTAAATTAGGACAGTTAAGCTTGGGTGAAGAAGACCTTTTGGCCCATTTTATCTCATCCTTTCAGAATTACAACTCTACTGTCTTCCTTAAAAGGGGGGTCATTTTAACTTTTTGGTGATAGTGTGAAAGGGACGATATCGGATCGGCCGCCCGTTATACACCTCTCCCCATTTTTGTTTCCAAAATGACCCCCCATGAATCTAGTGCTATGAAGCTATTGCATGTTGTTCCAAAGTTTTTGTACCATTGAAATTAGCAAAGCATTCCACAACCTCCCTCCTGTTTTGTGTCTATTGATAAGGAGGGTACCCTCTGGCAGTGTATGATCGCAATGCTGCATGAAAAGACAAAGGCTTGATTTACCGGTCATCATGAGGGGCATATGTCACCCTGTAGTATGATTCATGTATGGTTCTAACAATGGAACTGGTAACCAGCTGCTTCTTGACAAATAGCACTTATATCATAGCAGTGTAGTCCTGTCATCATCTGCATTCACCCTAATTAACAAACATCTGTTTCCCATTTTCATTTACACAAAGAACAAGCTTGTCTAATCTATTACTTCTAATTCCTGACTCTCCCCGGGAAGATATTCCCCATCTCAAAGCTTCATTTCTGACATGAGTAAGCTTTTAAATAAATGACCATGCGGCATTGACACTAAACTATATTTTCATACACTTTTTATCCCTGATAATCGCACAGACCGTCTCCCACCCACTGAGATTTGCAGTGGCTCCGTAGTCCTTGGGACATTCAGTGAATTCACAGGGTCACTGCTCAAAATCAAGCACGTTTCAAATTGCTTAACATTTAATAAGTAATAGATCATTAATAAGGTTTAAAAAGTGAATTGACTCAGAACCATTGCGGCTCTCATGCCCAAGAATCTTCCACACCTTCTGTCTCTGTCAGATCAGGAGCAGTGAAATCAAAAGCGTCACAGACATGCAAAACTTCAAATTAACAAATACATAAAACTACACGGGATTGTCATCGTCGAATGGCAATCACGAACTCCATGATGTTCTTATCGAGGCTTCAACACAGCAGGGCCTGGTCTCACCTCATGTTACGTCCCATAGCTTCTCATTTATTACTACTGAAGTAGCATGCAGAATTACAGATATCTGGGTAGGAAACAGAAGCCCACAACACACCTAAGGGATTCAGGTGACATCCTAAACCATGAGAGTGATTTACAGACAGGCATAAAGTTATTTGAACACTTGAGGTATATATTACAGTATTTAGCTCGCTCTCCCAGCCACATGTTTTAAAACATACACAGATTTGGATCTTTGAAAAATTATCTTTATAAAAAAAAAAGCAAGTCAGGAACAATAGGATTGAGCCTGTCAGAAAAGTGCTGGCTGGTAATGTACATAAGTGCATGTTAAAGCGGTGAGACATAAGCAAATGAATGATGCAGCGTAGACTGATGCTAGGGTATTAAAGGTTTTGGAGTTACTTCTTATCATGTACTGCTGTATATTAGAAACATATAACTGGTGTTACTGCTAAAAGTGGAAGGGATTGACAGATGGGCTGAAGGAAGAAAGAGAAAGGAAGGATTGCCAAGGTAGTGAAATTAGAGCAGTAATGAACTCCTTGGTGGGTCTACCGAGGCTTTAAGCTCATTTCTAAGGTGCATTTTAGATTCATAGCAGAGGAAGCCAACAGCCTGGAAGAGACGAAGAGCTAGGGTTTCCACTTGGGTTTACCCTCCGTAAACTTGAGCTCATCCAAAACTCTGCTGCCCGCATCCTAACTCGCCCCAAGTCCCATTCACATATCACCCTTGTGCTCGCTGACCGACATTGGCCCTCGGTCTGGCAATGCCTCGATTTTAAAATTCTCATCCCAATATTCAAATCCCTCCATGGCCCTGCCCCTTCCTATCTCCGTAACCTCCTCCAACCCTACAACCCCCGAGATATCTGCATTCCTCTAATTCTTGCCTTTTGCGCATCCCCGATTTTCAATGCTCCACCATTGCCGGTCGTGCCCTCAGCTGCCTGGGCCTTAAGCTTTGGAACTTCCTCCCTAACCCTCTCCACCTCTCTCTCCTCCTTTAAGATGCTCCTTAAAACCTACTTCTTCAACCAAGCCTTGGTCACTTGTCTTAATATCGCTTTACACTTAAATTTTGTCAAATTTTGTTTGATAATGCTCCTGTGAAATGTCTTGGAACATTTTTACTACATTAAAGGCACATTATAAATGCAAGTTGTGGTTGGGTAAAGCCCTGAATGGATTAATGGCAGAGCATATTTCACACTCGCTCAGTGAAAGGTGGGCCGACCCAATCAGTGTTTCCGCTATCTCCCTTATTTGATTATAAAGGGTTGCCCTTTATTGGGAGCATGATAATTAAAGTGGAAGAAAGGATGTTAAAACCTGTGTGCTGCTGCAGGATATAAAAGCCCGCAGTGAGTTAAAGGGGCCGTAAAAACTTTCCAGTCAAATAATGAGGGCTTTGTAGACGTAGTACAGGATACCAAGTTAGAGCTTCCCTTAACCCGAGTGCGCTGTGAAGGTTTAGCTGCACGAGTGTTGCTTTAAGAGAGTGAAGAGTATGCTGGTGCCCAGGGTGGGCATGAAGTACAGGAGAGAATGCCCAGTATATTACTTTGCCAGCCAGTAAAAGATAAATCAGGCTGTATTATGTAAATAAAAGGGGATATGAAGTGGCACTTTGCAAATGAACATCTCCTTAATTCTGAGTTCAGCAACTTGACTGATCGCAGCACAGTAAGTGCAAACGTAGGCATGATCTAATTGAATGGCGGAACAGGCTCGAGGGGCTGAATGGCCTACTCCTCTTCCTAAAATCTCACAGAACCATCACTGGTGCAAATAAGAAGTAGGAGCAGGAGTAGGTCATACGGCCCCTCGGGCCTGCTCCGCCATTCAATAGGATCATGGCTGATCCGAATCTAGACTCACGTCCACTTCCCTGCCCTCTCCCCGTAACCCCTAATTCCCTTATCTGCTAGGAAACTGTCTATCTCCATTTTAAATGTATTTAATTTTGCAGCTTCCACAGCTCTCTGGGGTAGCAAATTCCATAGACTTACTACCCTCTGAGTGAAGAAGTTTCTCCTCATCTCAGTTTTGAAAGCGCAGCCCCTTATTCTTAGATTATGCCCCCTAGTTCTAGTCTCACCCATCAGTGGAAACATCCTCCCCGCATCTACCCGATCAAGCCCCCTCACAATCTTATATGTTTCGATAAGATCGCCTCTCATTCTTCTGAACTCCAATGATTAGAGTCCCAACCTACTCAACCTTTCCTCATACGTCAACCCCCTCATCTCCGGAATCAACCGAGTGAACCTTCTCTGAACCGCCTCGAGAGCAAGTATATCTTTTCTTAAATATGGAAACCAAAACTGCACGCAGTATTCCAGGTGTGGCCTCACCAATACCCTGTATAACTGCAGCAAGACTTCTCTGTTTTTATACTCCATCCTCCTTGCAATAAAAGCCAAGATTCCATTGGCCTTCCTGATCACCTGCTGCACCTGCATACTAACTTTTTGTGTTTCATGCACCAGGACCCCCAGATCCCTTTGTACTGTAGCACTTTGCAGTTTCTCTCCATTTAGATAATAACTTGCTCTTTGATTTTTTCTGCCAAAGTGCATAACCTCACACTTTCCAACATTATATTGCATCTGCCAAATCTCTGCCCACTCACTTAGCCTGTCTATGTCCTTTTGCAGGTTTTTTATGTCCGCCTCACTCATTGCTTTCCCTCCCATCTTTGTATCGTCGGCAAACTTGGATATGTTGCACTCGGTCCCTTCCTCCAAATCGTTAATATAGATTGTAAAGAGTTGGGGTCCCAGCAGTAACCCCTGCGGAACACCACTAGTTACTGATTGCCAGCCTGAGAATGAACCATTTATCCCAACTCTTTGTTTTCTGTTAGATAGCCAATCTTCCACCCATGCCAGTATATTGCCCCCAATCCCATGATTTCTTATCTTGATCAGTAATCTTTTGTGTGGAACCTTGTCAAATGCCTTTTGGAAGTCCAAATACACTACATCCACTGGTTCCCCTTTATCCACCCTGTATGTTACATCCTCAAAGAATTCGAGCAAATTTGTCAAACATGACTTCCCCTTCGTAAAACCATGCTGACTCTGTCCTATTAAATTATGTTTATCCAAATGCTCTGTTACTGTTTCCTTAATAATGGACTCCAACATTTTACCAACCACAGATGTTAGGCTAACTGGTCTATAGTTTCCAGCTTTTTGTCTACTTCCCTTCTTAAATAAGGGTGTTACATTAGCAGTTTTCCAATCTGCCGGGACCTTTCCTGAATCCAAATCATAAATATTCTGAAACATAAAAGGCATGAAATGCTGGAGATACATCTATCGACATCTGAAAAAGTGAAAAGACATGTTAATGTTTTGGGGAGAGACCATTTATCAATGAGTTGATGTAGGGTTTCTACCTTAAATGCTAAACTGCATTGTTACCCATTCTGAATTAACAGCATTTTCTTAAATTCTTATTTTTTACTCGCTTATGGGATGCGTGCATCGCTGGCAAAGCCAGCATTTATTGCCCATCGCTAATGGCTCTTGAGAAGGTGGTGGTAGACCGCCTTCTTGAACCACTGCAGTCCGTGTGGTGAAGGTACTCCCACAGTGCTGTTCGTTCATGGGATGTGAGTGTCACTGACAAGGCCAGCATTTATTGCCCATCTCTAACTGCTCTTGAGCCGCTGCAGTCCGTAATCTTAGTATATTTCTTTGTAGCGGTTTGGTACAACTGAGTGACCTGCTAGGCCATTTCAGAGGGCAGTGATGAGCCAACCACATTGCTGTGGGTTTGGAGTCATATATAGGCCAGACCAGATAAGGACAGCAGATTTCCTTCCCTGAAGGACATTAGTGAACCAGATGGGTTCTTACTACAATCAGGTAGTTTCATGGTCACCATTGCTGATACTAGCTTTTTATTCCAGATTTATTTAATTAACTGAATTTAAATTCCGCAGCTGCCATGGTGGAATTTGAAC
The DNA here is from genome assembly GCF_052327205.1 of Somniosus microcephalus. Classification (NCBI taxonomy): domain Eukaryota; kingdom Metazoa; phylum Chordata; class Chondrichthyes; order Squaliformes; family Somniosidae; genus Somniosus; species Somniosus microcephalus. The sequence continues at coordinate 36,832,372 of NC_140998.1, forward strand.
TCAAGTCTCTGAATCATTACTCCAGGCCTCTGGATTACAAGCACAGTAACATAACCAGTATGCTACCGTACCCGTTTCTATTCCTGATTCCCATCATCCGTATTTTTTCTTATTTTAAAGGCCCCAAATTTAACTTCGGGCCAGTTTCAGGTGGGTGAGCAGTGGTGTGAGTTTTTAAATCCCGCTGGTCGACCTCCCAGCTGCTCCGGCTGGGAAGTCGTCGGGAAGTGGTGGAAAAACCATGTGACCTTTATGCTGCCCGCCCGTGGGGGTCCGCGACCGGGAGGGTTAGAGATCGAGATTGCGGCCGGGTGTCCAAAGCTTCCCTTATGGGCCCCGATGGGGCACTCCTGATCTTCCTGGCCCCACAAGGAAAGTTGAAAAAATATAAAACGTACCTTTTTCGGCCTCTTCTGGTTCCGATCCACTTCCTCGCCAGGTTGGCCTGGCTGGAAACTCACTGTCACTTCCCACTCAGGCCACCTAGTAAAAATTGTAGTCGGGTCCCGAGGACATCATCGGGACTCATCATGCAGATGTAAACTAGGACCCCGCCAACTTTGGGCTGGTGTCCTTGCTGCTTGCTCAGTTCAGCAGCTTAAAACTGTGATTGGTCAGTTCCCGGTGGTTTCAGGACGAGTAAGTAACTTGGGTGATTTTAACTGCCCTCCCGTTCGGTTTCCAATGGGTGGGCAGGGTTAAAATGCCCGCCTTCTCTCTATTTCAGGAGGATTGTAGGACTGCGAATCTTCAAACAAAGTTGAGTGACTATCTTCTCTGTGACATTCAGTAATGCAAAGTGGGCTTGGAAGAAATTTGTGCACAATTATTGTAACATCGTAATGCTCAGATTAATGATGCTACTGATATTCATATATAATTACTGTATTGGGTGGATATATCTCGCGTAGCCATCCAATATGCTGATGCCCCAGGTTATAAACACATAATTCCAGGATTTTGGGTGTTTTCATCATTGAATTAACAGGTGAGATGGTCAGTTTTAGCGGTGTCTGACTGATGGAAGTGACTCAGTGAGTAGCACTCTCACCTCTGAGTCAGAAAGCTCTCGGTTCAAGTCCCAATCCAAAGACTTGAGCATTTAATCTAGGCTGACACTCCAGTGCAGTACTGAGGGAGCGCTGCACCATGAGAGGTGCCGTCTTTCGGCTGAAACATTAAACCGAGGCCCCGTCTGCCCTCTCAGCTGCACGTAAAAGATCCCACGGCACTATTTCAAAGAAGAGCACGGCAGTTCTCCCAAGTGTCCTGGTCATCATTTGTCCCTTAGCCAACATCACTAAAAAACAAATTATCCAGTCATTTATCTCATGCTGTTTGTGGGAGCTTGCTGTGCGCAAACTGGCTGCTGCATTTCCTACATTACAACAGTGGCTATACTTCATTGGCTGTAAAGCGCATTGGGATGTTCTGGCGTCACGAAAGGCGCTGTATAAATACAAGTTATTTTTTCTTTATAAACCATTCTTTAGAAGCCTAGAGCTGCTCCATGTTGGCATCCTCTTCAGCTGTGAGTATTACAAGCTCCCAGTTTGTCTGACTATCCCTAGCTTGGTTCCATTCTTTAGCATCTAGATATTTGTTTGTGGTGTGCAGTTTATATTCTGCTACGTGCTACCAAAGTGAACTCTTCGTACAATAGCACCAGTTCCATGATTTTGTGTCCCTGTGTTACTGTATCCTTTATTATGGAGCTTGTCGACATTAACCTCCTCTATCCATCCTGGCATCCTCCTACATAAGCATACGGAAATTCTAATAGGTATATAAACTATATAGTAAAACACAAGGCCAACAGTGAGTTTAGCTTGATAATTTAATCTCAGAGTTCTGCGGATGTTCATAAACCACCTGAACTTCGTATTGGTGATTTATGATGTCAACAAAACTGCTAGATTGAAGCATCTCCTTGTAACTCACTGACAGCCATCTATTACCTTGGGAGCCATAATATGTTTACACTCCTCAGCTCATCCAGTACGCATAAGATGGTAATGGTTAGGCAAAAAAGCATTCTGTTTACGATGGGCATTAGCATATCTTGGTTGAAGCCAAGTGTAGTGATAGAATAAAATGCTGCCGGGCTTAGAAACTAGATGATAAACATACCCCTTTGAGTTCATCTTTATTAGATCGTGCAGGGTCTGACCCTGTGTTCTTTCCCTTTCGAAATGCTTATTTTCACACAGTTCTTCTGCCACTGACTGTGATTATGTGACTTTGCAGCAACTCTGGCATTAAACAATGACAAGACTGCGAATGCGACTGAAACCACATGCATCTACCATTTACTAAGGTTCTCAATCAATGTCTTCCATTGGGTCTGCCCAGCTGGCTTCTTGTTAAAAGTGACGCAATCACATACCGTAAAATTTGGAACTTCTGTACAAATCATTTCAAATCCCATCAATTTTGCAAGAAAATAAAACATGTAATACTGAATTATTTGCAATACATATTCATACTGCACCATGGCTTCTTTTGGAGCTTTCCCCCTCTATCTGTGGTATTTCAGTACTGTATGGCACATATGGGGTGTCCCAGTACTTGCCTGAAGATTGGAGAAAACAAACAAGGAAAGGTGTGAGTGCAATATTCTACAGCCTTAAAATGTACACATAAAAGGAGCTTTTTAAAAATTATGAGCACACTAATTGTTCCCCACTTTGTAAAACAAGATGAAATGTTTGCATTTAACCACAATTAACAAAGGAATACATGTCCTATATTTCATTTGAGAAATACATTATTTCACATAGCTGATTATGCTGAGTTGGTTGTGGCGAAAAAATGTTAATTTAGAAATGCTTTTAACTAATTTGTTTAATTCATTTCAAAGCTCAAATAAAAAGAGTTGGGGAAAAACATGATTCATTAAGACTTCATTAATATGCATCATTATGCAAATTAGGCTGCAATTAATGAGTTCCTGAGAGAAGCTTTCTATAATTAATACAAGTTTAATGACATCATTACTTACCAATAGTTCTGTAAAAATTAAAAAAAATACTTTGAATAACTCACGGAACAAGCCATTTTGAAAAGAAATCAGGCAGTTGATAATCAGATATAATTTTTTTCATTAAAGTGCCTTTAGTCCAATAAAAAAAATGAATAGTGTGTTATTGCGCAATAGCAGACCACTCTACTGATTGTGTATTCGGCTTAAAGAAGAATGTTATGTGCACATAAATCAGGATAAACAGCAAAAGAGTTAAAGGAATAGATGAACGCTACAGAGAACCTGGATGATTTTAACTCCCTCCGATCGGCAGAAAAGGAGCGGGGGGGGGGGGTGGGTTGGTGGGGGGAGGTGGGGGTGGTGTTGGAGCAGATAAAATGGAGCATCTCCATTTCCCGCGGTCTGGATTTTAACACCATTGGGTTTTGAGACGGATGAGGCTCCCGCCAGGAAGGTGGTGGTGGCACGATGAAAATGGTGGTGCACGATTTACTGCCCTGTTCCTGCCAACATCCAGGTCACTACCATTTTGGTGGGGGCCTTCAAATAGGTGGCCTTGATGCCTGCTGGAAACATGCAGATTATGGTCCTATGATGTCATTAGGACCCCGATGCACACTCCATCCATCGCTACTAGTGTTAGACCAGCCTAACCATCAGTCCTTAAAGGGACCACTGCAGCACTGGGATTGTCTCCCTTCTCTTAAACCACCCACACCAGCTGGGCTCGTCTATGGGGCAGCCAGATTTCCCCCACTCTCCAATTGGCAAGCTACTCCAAAAGCATGAACCTGCCTCCCGCCCATTGGAAGTAGTCACCTGAAAATTGATCCCATTAACTTTTAATGCATCTATTAAGCAGTCTGTTGGTCATTCATTACGCTTTTAACAATTGGTGTAACAGCTGATTCTCTTTCCCTCCCCTTTTCTTCTCTTTATTTTCCCAACCATACTAAAACCGTACTGTTGATCTTTCAGTTTTCAATTCTGAAGAAGGACACACACCTGAAATGTCGCACCTTGTCTTTTCTCTTTACAGATACTGTGCGTTGCCAACATTTTCGTTTTTTATTTCAGATTTACGATTGGCAATTTTTTTTCCATATATTGTCGCATTCAATTATATATTCATTGAAGTTGTTTAGCTATATTATTTAAACAGTGCCCATATAAGGTCACGCATAGCTATTCTGTGGACTAGTAACGTCATCACCCACCACCCACTCCACTTCTCAAACTCAAGGTGCTCTGTTTCCTTTTAAAAAAAAAATCACACCTTTTCATTATTCTGTGAGTGTTACTGTGATGATCAAAGTTCATGTTCAAGTGCAGATATTCATTATTTTTCTGGAGACAAATACATTTTCAAGTGGTTGGTTTATTAATATTTGTGTATGCAAATGGAAGGAGACTAATTTTAGAAGCTGCTTTCTGTGAAGTACTTGTTATGCAGGTGGCATGTGGTAAATTTTATTAAAAAAAGCATGTAAATGCATTTATTGCTTAACAATAAAAAAGCTTTATTTCTTTATTACGAATTGACATTTTCTGAGATTACACTCTGCTAAATTTAATCTTGCCTTTGAAGGGCCTACTTGCACCACCACAAAAGCCTAAGCAAAGAAAATGTGATCATTGAAAACAATACACAATCTAGACTCTATAATCTCACTAGAGATCATTTCCACTCATCATTTTCTTTGACAAGTATGCAGCTTGCTCAGAACTAAGTCAACTGTATCTTTTTCTCCCTCCCAATCAATTTCTATGATGCACAATTGCTGTTAAGAGCATGTTGATGTCATTTTTAAACAAAGTATTTGCCAATTGCTGTGATCTTTTACTAAGTTTGAACGTACACCAACTTGAATTTATGTAGCACCTTTAACGTTGTAAAACGTCCCGAGGCACTTCGCAGGAGCGTTATCAAACAAAATTTGACACTGAGCCACAAAAGGAGATATTAGGGCAGGTGGAGGAAGGTTTTAAGGAGCGTCTTAAAGGAGGAGAGCGGGGTAGAGAGGCAGAGAAGTTTAGGGAGGGAATTCCAGAGCTTAGTATGTGCCTACTTCAGGGTTCAGCTTTTATTCCTGAGGTCCTAAGATGAGATGATGGGCGACACAGGAACAGAACACCAATCCTCCGAATGAAAGGTGAGCTCTGGTCTCTCTGTCCTCTCTGGTTTGCTTGGGAACATGGCGACATTGTCTCATTAGAGTGTCATGGGTCACATACATACTGACATTGGACTTGAGTAAGGTTGACTGAGAGATCCTACTGTGTACGGATAATTGCAGCATGGATGCACAACCATTCTTATACATAAGAAAGCCATTTATAGCCCTCATGCCATTTGGTAAAATAAAACCAAAATGGCTACATCATGATGTTGGAAGACAAAGGGGTAAAAATTCAGTTGTTTGCGCCTCCCATTAGCACCTTAAGAGGGCGCTAATGGGGCGCAAAGCAACCAGCGCCTGGGCGCGGTGATATTTGTGCCGCTCGCAAAATTAACTAGACATTTTGCGGCAGCGCTAAACACTACTGCCATGATCTCCTGCGCCGGCAGATCGTGACGTCAGTCGAGTGCGCAACACCCCGATAGCGCCCCGGACCAGATATTGAGTGGCGCCCCCTGCCTTACCGCCTGCTGCTAGCAACGACAGGTTGAGGGGAGTGTTTTGCAGTCAGAAAAGGACTAGGGGAGCGCTATTTAAAGGTGACCGCTTCCTGTCTTTTATTGTTGGTGACATTTTTGCACCACGCATTCTGAGAGAGAGAGAGAGAGAGACTTCTGGAGAGATTCAACGCTGTGTGAAGGAGTTTTGGGTACTGATCAGCACTTTGCAGGTTCATTTTGATTTGCCCTTCCTTGCTTCGCCAGTGCTCTGAGGTAGCGCCTTGCTGCTCGGCCTTTGCGCCTTAAGACAGGTGTGAAGTGCCTGATTTAGCGCTCCAATCGCCTCCAGGGGCGATAAAAGCCAAGTTTGCCATTGGAGGCGATAATTAGTGCCAGGCACTAAACTTTGCGCGCGGCCGATAATGGCGCCCCAAATGAGGCGATACTGAATGTTTCCCCCAAAATAAATGAAACCAGAAATATTTTACCTTGTACATGGTAAATAACTCTCAAGAGAATAGGGTTAGATATCAGATTCAGCTGTGGACAACAAAATATGCAATCAGATTGGTCAAAGGACTAATGGGGAAAAGGATGATGGATAGGTGTGGTAGTGATAGCACGGCCTTTTTTTCGCCATCAAGTACTATATAGGGCTACTAAAGGAATTTTTCCAGGGTAGATTTATGTGGATTCCCAATATATGGCTGTGATTTTACATAGGATTACATAGGATTAGATAGGATATACGGCACAGAAACAGGCCATTTGGCCCAACAAATTCATGCCGGCGTTTATGCTCCACTCGAGCCTCTTCCCGTCATTCCTCATCTAAATCTATCAGTGGCACTCTCTATTCCCTCATATGCTTGTCCAGCCTCCCCTTAAATGTATCTATACTATTCGATTCAACCATTCTCTGTGGTAGCGAGTTCCACATTCTCACCACTCTTTGGATAAAGAAGTTTCTTCTGCATTCCCTATTGAATTTCTTGGTGACTATCTTATATTGATGGCCTCTAGTTATGCTCTTCCCCACAAGTGGAAACATTCTCTCTGTATCCTCTCTAGCAAAACCTTTCATAATTTTAAAGACCACTATTAGGTCACCCCTCAGCCTTCTTTTTTCAAGAGAAAAGAGACCCAGCCTGTTCATCCTTTCCTGACAGGTATACCCTCACATTTATGGTATCATCCTTGTAAACCTTCTCTGCACCCTCTCCAGTGCCTCTATATTCTTTTTATAATATGGCGACCAGAACTGCACACTTACTCTAAGTGTTGTTTTATGTTCCTTGATAATTTAATTTCATAGTTCCCTTTTGCTTTCCTAATTGTTTTTTTGACTTATCTCCTAAACCCTTTGTATTCTCTCTTATCATGCTCTCCTCTGCTGTCTATGCACTTAATGTATGCCTCTTTCCTTACCCGCAATTGTTCCCTTATGTCTTTATTCATCCATGGAGTCTCATTAGTGTTTAGTTTGTTCTTTCCTTTTAGCAGAATATATTATTCCTGCACTCTGTTGAACACCGTTTTAAATGTTTCCCATTGCTGTTCTACATCATTGTTTGCCAATATTGTTGCCCATTTTACCTTCCCAAGTTTATTCTCAGCCCCTCAAAATCAGCTTTTCTCCTATTAACCTGTTTTTCATCATACTTATGTCCTTCTCTAATTTCATCTTAAAGCGTATTATATTATGGTCACTATTGCCTATATACTCCCCTACTTTTACTTCTCTTATCTGCTCTGGGTCATTCCCCATAATTAGACCCAATAGTGAATCCTCCCTTGTTGGGCCTTTTACATATTGGGTTAGAAAGGAGTCCTGTACACATTGTAGGAACTCCATTCCCTTATCCCCTTTACCTATCTCTTCTGCCCAATTAATATTGAGGTAGTTGAATTCCCCCATGATTATTATTCTGTGTTTTTTACTAATTTCTCTAATTTTAAGTGGTTACTTTGCATCACTTTTCCACTGAAGATGATGCTGAGTTCCCAGTGTTGTTAAATGGAGCTGATGTTAAAATTGAAGGCATAGAGTGGATACAGAAATAACCCCCACTAGAATTAGCAGAGCAGGCTGCAGGTTCCGATGGTATTCATCCTATGGTGCTGAAAGAAATGGGGCTGTATTATGCAAACCTTTGGCTCAGGTATTTAACAGTTCACTGAGATCTGAGATTTTTCCCATGGATTGGAGAGAGATCTATGTGGTGACTATATTTAAATAGGGCATTAAGTCAGAACCAGAAAACTATAGACCCCTTAGTTTAAATTGTGTTATAGGCAAGTTTTTAGAAGATATTTGTTAGAGCTGAGGTTTATGTTCATTTAGAAAGAACAAAAGTTATTAGGGAATCCCAGCATACCTTCCAGAAAAGAAGATGCTGCCTTACCAACTTTACCAGATTTTTAAAGAATTCACAAAGTTGGTGGATGCTGGAAATCTGGTAGATGTGTTTGTACCTTTATTTCAAAAAAGTCTTTGATAAAGTGCCACACAAAAGATGTTAGGTAAGGTTGTGTCTTGTGGGATTGGTGAGCAGAGTTTAGGTTGGTTAGCGAATTGGCTGTTTTTGTATAGACAGAAGGTAGTTACTAATGCAGATCTGAATGGATAGCTGGTCACCAGTGGAGCCCCACAGGGATCCGTGCTGGGCTGTTTCTCTTCACCATCTTTATTAAAGAAGGCATCAGGGGAACAGTCCAGAAGTTTGCTAATAACACTAAGGCATGTGCGACAGTTAGGGCCTTAAATGAAATAGAGGATCTCGACGTGCTGGGGAGTATGGATCCATGTGTGGCAGTTGTCTTTCAATGTAGACAAGTGAAATATCAAGCAGCTTTTGGATTACCTACTCAAGGTTTTGGGAGTGGGAGAAGGACCTGGAGGTTATAGTTCATGAAACACTGAAAATCTATAACCAGTTTCACAAGGCTGTTACAAAAACAATAAGGTGTTAGGGTGTATAGCTAGGACAGTTAAATACAAAACTAGAAGTACAAGGCAGCATCTAGAATACAGTGCCCTCACATAGCATGGGATATTGAGGCCCTGGAAAAGGTGCAGAGGAGGGCTACTTGATTGCTATTTAGTGTAAGGGCCCCTACTTATCAGAATAGGCTTAAGGAACTGGGGCATTTACTCTGGGATCGCGTAGATGTTGAGGGGAAATATTTGTGGTCTTTAAAATAATGAAGGGATTAGACTCTATCTAAGTGGACAAGTTATTTGAGTTAGATAGTCTGAGGAGGACTAAATGCAGGTTACGATAGCAAAGTTAGGTGAGAAGCCAGGAAGCACTTAATTTCACAGAGGATCGTCAACCTCTGGAACAGGTTGCCAGTACGTACAGTGAATGTGAATTAAATGTAGGCAGTCCAAAAGGAACTATGTAAGGTCCTGAAGGACATCTCAATTTATGAAAGGAAGGTGGGTTAATGGGCACGAAGTATATCAGTCACCGTGATCTCCTGGCGCTTGCTTGATTGAGAGATAGCTCAGTTTATTCCTAAATTGACCTGTGGTTTTTGCTCTTTTTTGCCTTTCCCAGAAGGTTGCGTGACTTGGGGGGGGGGGGTGGGGAGGGCGCGGGGCTGGGGTTGATTGTGTGTGTAAGTTGCACCATGTCAGGATGGGAAAGGCTAGAGATCAATTGGTCTTATCTGTCCTTTTTCATTTGCTTGTATACTACCATCATCATTGGATATAAGATTTTGAAAGTATAACGGAATTTGTTCCAACTCTTCCAACTAATTTTAAGGAGTTCACTATTTGTTTCAAGGAATCAAAGTGAAGAAACAATTGGAGGCGGTATCAGCGGCGGCGGTACTTAAAACAGCAGGAGACCAGGCAGCATGGACCTAATTGGAGGCGGTATCAGCGGTACTTAAAACAGCGGGAGACCAGGCAGCGTGGACCTAATTGGAGGCGCTTTCAGCGGTACTTAAAACAGCGGGAGACCAGGCAGCGTGGACCTAATTAGAGGCGGTATCAGCAGCAGCCGAACCTTCGATGATTTCCAAAAAAACAAGGAATGACGTCATAAGACAGCAGGTAGGTGATTGGTTGGTGAGTATTAAGGTTTTTTTTTCTCTCTAACCTAGGACAGTGGTTTAAACTAGGTACGGGAAACTACAAAGTACTGTATTAAATTTATAGCTTAACATGTTAAACTAATTAATGCAACTATAAATAATCATTCAATAAAGACTTTAACTAATTAAATAATGCTAGACTAGGTTGTGTGCCTGGACTGCAGTATGTGGGAGTTTGTGGACAGCGAGACTGTCCCGAGTGAACACGTCTGCAGGAGATGTCTCCATCTCAAATCTCTCCAGCTCAGAGTCATTGAGCGGGAGTGTGAGTTAGAGACACTCCGACACATAAGGGAGGGGGAGGAATTTCTGGACAGTTTTATCCAGAATACAGTCACACCCCAGAGGAAAGCACAGGTTCAGGAAGGGGAGGGTGTGACTGTTAGGGAGCTGGGTAGCGGGGATTTAGGAGAGGTTGAGAAGGAGGTCATACAGACACTGGTCCTGTCCAACAGGTATGAAGTACTCGCTGCCTGTGAGGAAAAGGAGAAAGGCTGTGGGGAGGACAGCCATAATGCAGACCAAGGCATCGTGGCTCAGAAGGCTGTCCAAGGAGGGGAGGTGCAGAATAGAAATGTGGTAGTGATAGGGGACTCTATAATTAGGGGGATCAATAGTGTCCTCTGCAGTCAAGAACAAGAATCCCAAAGGGTGTGTTGCCTACCTGGTGCCAGGGTAAGGGATATCTCATGGCGGCTGGAGAGAAACTTGGAAAGGGAGGGGGTAAATCCAGTTGTCGTGGCCCATGTTGGAACAAACAACATAGGTAGAAACAGGGAGGAGGTCCTGCTGAAAGGGTATCAGCAGTTAGGCTCTAAATTAAAAAGCAGGACCTCGAGGGTAATAATCTCTGGATTATTGCCCGAGCCACGTGCAAATTGGCACAGAAGCAGACAGATCAGGAGAATTAACACATGGCTAAAGGGCAAGTGTGCGAAAGAGGGGTTCTTTTTCATGGGATACTGGCAACAGTTCTGGGACAGGAAGGAGCTGCACCAATGGGACAGGCTCCACCTGAACTGGAAAGGGTAAATAGGGAGGTGGCAAAGACTTTAAACTAGTAAGATGGGGGGAGGGATCTACAAGAATGATAATCAGCCTAAATATAAACAAAACAGGTACAGAGAGCATAGGAAAGAATAAAGTAAAGGAGAACATTGATGGCAAGGGAGTAAATAGAGTTATAGAACAGGAGTCTAAAAAGATGGTGAAACATAAAGTGAGAGGAAATCCAATTAAAAATGAGTTAAACTGTCTGTACAGCAATGCACACAGTGTCTGTAATAAAACAGGGGAGCTGGAGGCAATCATGCATTGCGAGGAACCAGACATAGTAGGGATTACTGAGACATGGTTACAGAAAAATCAGGACTGGGAATTAAACATTGCAGGGTATAACGTATTTAGAACAGATAGCGAGGGAAAAAGGGGAGGTGGAGTAGCTATACTTATTAGGCATAACATAATAGCAGTAGAAAAAAGTGACGTCGCTATCAGCAAGACAAAAATAGCATCCATATGGATAGAGATAAAAGATAATAAAGGATCAATCACACTAATAGGTGTAGTCTACAATCCACCTAATAGTGGAAGGGAGGTGGAGGAAGAAATATGCAGACAAATTAGGGAAATGAGTAAAAAAACAGAATAATAATCATGGGGGATTTCAACTACCCCAATATTAATTGGACAGAAGAGGTAGGTAAAGGAAATAGGGGAATGGAGTTCCTACAATGTGCACAGGACTCCTTTCTAATGCAATATATAAAAAGCCCAACAAGGAAGTATTCGCTAGTGGATCTAGTAATGGGAATGAACCAGAGCAGATAAGAGAAGTTAAAGTAGGGGAAGATCTAGGCAATAGTGACCATAATATAATATGCTTTAAAATGATAATTGAGAAGGACATAAGTAGGATGAAAACCAGGATAATAGATTGGAGAAAAGCTGATTTTGAGGGGCTGAGAATAGAACTTGGGAAAATAAAGTGGGCAACAATATTGGCAAACAACAATGTGGAACAGCAATGGGAAACATTTAAAACGGTGTTCAACAGAGTGCAGGAACAATATATTCTGCAAAAAGGAAAGAGCAAACTAAACACTAATGAGACTCCATGGGTGAATAAAGCCAGAAGGGAACATTTGAGGGTAAGGAAAGAAATATATTAAGTACATAGACAGCAGGGGAGTGCATGATAAGAGATAATATGAAGAGATTAGGAGAGAAGACAAAAAAACAATTAGGAAGGCAAAGAGGAACTATGAAATTAAATTATCAAGGAACATAAAACACAAAATGGAAACGGTAGCATAGTGGTAATGTTACTGGACTAGTAATCCAGAGGCCTAAACTAATGATCCAGAGACATGAGTTCAAATCCCGCCAACTGGGGAATTTAAAATTAAGTTAATTAAAATAATCTGGAATAAAAAGCTAGTATCAGCAGTGGAGACCATGAAACTATTGGATTGTCAGAAAAACCCATCTGCTATCCTTACCTGATCTGGCCTATATGTGACTCCAGACCCTCAGCATATGTGGTTGACTCTTAACTGCCCCCTGAAATGGCCTAACAAGCCACTCAGTTGTAAAAAAACACTATGAAAAACAATAAGAATAAAACCGGACAGACCACCTGGCATCGGCTACAGACACAACAACGGCACACACAGCCCAGTCGACCCTGCAAATTCCTCCTCACCAACATCTGGTGCCAAAATTGGGAGAGCTGTCCTACAGACTAGTCAAGCAACAACCTGATATAGACAGAATCACAACTTTCAGCCAATGTCCCAAACTCCTCCATCACCAGCCCTGGGTATGTCCTGTCCCACCAGGTGGCGGCACAGTGGCATACAGTCAGGAAGGAGTGGCCCTGGGAGTGCTCAGCATTGACTCTGGACCCTATGAAGTCTCATGGCTTCAGGTCAAGCATGGGCAAGGAAACCTCCTGCTGATTTCCACCGACCGCCCTCCCTCAGCTGATGAATCAGTACTCCTCCATGTTGAACACCACTTGGAAGAAGCACTGAAAGTAGCAAGGGCGCAGAATGTACTCAGGGTGGGGGACCTTCACCAAGAGTGGCTTGTTAGCACCACTACTGGCCAAGTCCTGAAGAACATAGCTGCCAGTCTGGGCCTGTGACAGGTGGTGAGAGAACCAACACGAGGGAAAAACCTACTATCAAGCAGCACTTACTAACCAATAACCTGCTCACTAATGCCCAGTTTGGGTTCCGCCAGGACCACTCGGCTCCAGACCTCATTACAGCCTTGGTCCAAACATGGACAAAAAAGAGCTGAATTCCAGAGGTGAGGTGAGAGTGACTGCCCTTGACATCAAGGCAACATTTGAGCGAGTGTGGCATCAAGGAGACCAAGTAAAACTGAAGTCAATGTGAATCGAGGGGAAATGCTCCACTGGCTGGAGTCATACCTAGCACAAAGGAAGATGGTTGTGATGGTTGGAGGCCAATCATCACACCCCAGGACATCACTGGAGGAGTTCTTCAGGGCAGTGTCCTAGACCCAACCAGCTTTAGCTGCTTCATCAATGACTGTCCCTCCATCATAAGGTCAGAAGTGGGGACGTTTGCTGATGACTGCACAGTGTTCAGTGCCATTTGCAACTCCTCAGATAATGAAGCAGTCCATGCCCGCATGCAGCAAGACCTGGACGACATTCAGGCTTGGGCTGATAAATGGCAGGTAACATTCGTGCCACACAAATGCCAGGCAATGACTATCTCCAACAAGCGAGCGTCTAACCACCGCCCCTTGACATTCAACAGCATTACCATCGCCGAATCCCCCACCATCAATATCCTGGGGGGTCACCATTGACCAGAAACTTAACTGGACCAGCCACATAAATACTGTGGCAACAAGAGCAAGTCAGAGGCTGGGTATTCTGTGACGAGTGTCTCACCTCCTGAGTCCTCAAAGCTTTTCCACCATCTGCAAGGCACAAGTCAGGAATGTGATTGAATACTCTTCACTTGCCTGGATGAGTGCAGCTCCAACACTCAAGAAGCTCAACACCATCCAAGAAAAGTTGCCCGCTTGATTGGCACCCCATCCACTACCTTAACCATTCATTCCCTCCACCACCACAAGGATCAGTGCTGGGACCACTGTTTTTCACAATTTATATTAACAATTTAGACTTTGGAATCAAAAACACAATTTCTAAATTTGCGAATGACAGCAAATTGGGGAGATAGTCAATACTGAGGAGGACTACAACAATTACAGGATGACATTAATAAACTTGCAGAATGGGCATATAATTGGGAAATGAAGTTCAACACAGATAAATGTGAGTTACTACATTTTGGTAGGAAGGATAGGGAGGTCACTTATTACTTGGAGGGTGCGAGTCTGGGTAGGGCAGAGGAGCAAAGGGATCTCGGAGTAAAAATACACAAATCACTAAAAGTTGCAACAGTTTAACAAGGCCATATAAAAAGCAAACCAAGCACTAGGGTTTATTTCTAGAGGTATAGAATTGAAAAGTAGGGAAGTTTTGCTAAACCTGTATCAAACCGTGGTTAGACCACACTTAGAGTACTGCGTACAGTTTTGGTCGCCATATTGTAAAAAGGATATAGAGGCACTGGCGAGGGTGCAGAGAAGATTTACAAGGATGTTACCAGAAATACGAGGGTATACATATCAAGAGAAGATGAACAGGCTGGGTCTCTTTTCTCTTGAAAAAAGGAAGGCTGAGGGGTGACCTAATAGAGGTCTTTAAAATTATGAAAGGTTTTGATGGAGTGGATACAGAGAGAGTGTTTCCACTTGTGGGAAGAGCATAACTAGAGGCCATCAATATAAGATAGTCACCAAGAAATCAAATAGAGAATTCAGAATAAACTTCTTTACCCAAAGAGTGGTGAGAATGTGGAACTCGCTACCACAGGGAGTGGGTGATGCGAAAGGTGAGACTAGACGAGCATATGAAGGAGAAGGGAATAGAGGTTATGCTGATAGATTTTGATGAGGAAAGACGGGAGGAGGCTCGAGTGGAGCATAAACTCCCGCATGGACTGGTTGGGCCGAATGGCCTGTTTCTGTGCCGTATATCCTATGTAACTCTTTTTAATTGGTGAAATAACCATGCTTTGCCTTGTAAATGCAAGTTATGCCATGTAAATATGATGTTGTAGGAATTAACGAATTCCTACGAATAACGGAGATCGCCACAAGAGAACAATCAAACAGGTCTTTACTCAACGGAGATGCCACGAGGACTCCCTGGGCAGTCCCGTGGTTTGCGATGTGACATCATCGCGTTTGCCCGCGTTTTCCCGCGCTCTTAAAGGGGCCACGCCCCGTACATGCAAACTCTATATACAAAACACAGTAATGCCTAACACAATGGTACAGGTTTAGGCTGGTGTTAGAACATCGTTAAAGAGAATTATATAAAGTTAGCCAGAGTCATTCAGTGGTTCTGTCACATGCGCCCCCCCAGAATTCGCTTTAACAGACAAAGTCAAACGGTGAGGGGGTCTGACGAGCCTGTCAGAACAACTCCTGTACTCTCGAGGCGGAGGCTGCAGGGCGGCTGGCGGTCTGGCGGGCGGTCGCACTTGGTCTGCCGTAACGACAATGGGCGGCCGACCCCGTCTCGGCGGTTGTGCTGTCTCGACGGGGCGGTCGAGGTCCAAATGTGCTGGCTTTAAGCGGTCGACCGAAATGTGGTCCGGTTTACAACCAACATCTACTGTGAAGGTTTTGTCCCCTGCTTCCAACACGCGGAAGGGACCGGTATATGGGGCCTTGAGCGGATCCCTATGTGCGTCATGGTGAATAAAAACGTATTCAGCCTTGTGACGCTCCGTGGGAACGTGTGTCCTCTGCAGCCCATGGTGCGAAGTGGGCACTGGTGCGAAACATCTGGCCGCCTCTTGGTGACTAGCAAGCTGGGCAGACGTGGACCAGGGCTCCGTCGATGTTGGTAGGAAGTCCCCTGGGACTCGCAGTGGCTGACCATACACGAGTTCCTGACGTCGACCAGGAGGCTGTTGGCGCACAGGAAATCCGCGCCAAGGAGGGGCTGGGAAACTTTGACCGTAACAAAATCCCAGTGAAAACATTGCCCCCGAGGCACACCTCCACTTGCCGTCTGCCGAAGGTCCGAATTGCTCCGCCATTGGCTGCTTCAAGGGTGGGCCCGTGATTCCCCATCTGCACATCGAGGGCGGACGCGGGTAAAATGCTGCACTGCACTCTGGTGTTGCACAGAAAACGATGACCGGAGAGAATATCGGCGATGAACAGCAATTTTCCCGCGTTGCCGATCGCCATCGCGGCCGCGGGGTGCCCGTTAGACCCGTTCCTCGGTGGTCGCAGTGTCAGTTGTTGTTTTTGGGGAAAACTGCAGGGAGGGCGGCAACGCTTTGCCTTTCCACCGAACTGCGCGTGGTAGAAACACAGTCCAGCAGGCTGACGAGCTGGGGCAGCGTCTGCGGGGGATGGGTGCCTCGTGGCGGCGCAGTACTGCCGAGTTACAGGAAAAATTTTGTCAGCCTCCGCAGCGAGTGTTGCGCAGTCTTCAACTTCAGATCTGGCCAGGGCAGTTTGTACCTGTTCAGGCAGTTGGCTGAGGAAAATCTCACGGAATAGGAAACATTCCCGTTCTGAGCCCAGGAGTGTGAGCATTTGGCTCATCAACTCTGAAGGCTTGGAGTCCCCGAGCCCGGGTATAGCGAGTAATCAACGGGCGCACTCCGATTTCATGAGCCCGAAAACCTGCAGCAACCGCGCTTTGAGGGTTTCATACTTGCGCTCCGTTGGGGGGTTTTCGAGGAGGCTGATGATCCGAGAGGCGGTAGAGCTGTTGAGTGCGGAGGCCACATAAAGATACTTGGCCTGATCCGCATCGATGTTCCTCAGGGTGAACTGGGCCTCGACCTGAATAAACCACGAGGGTGCTTGCTGCTCCCAGAACTGCGGTAGCTTTAGCGAAACAGCGTTTGCTTCCATGCTGTGCTCTTCTTTTGTGAAAACGTTCACAAAAACGGGGTCACCAATGTAGGAATTAACGGAGATCGACACAAGAGAACAATCAAACAGGTCTTTACTCAACGGAGATGCCACAAGGACTCCCTGGGCAGTCCCGTGGTTTGCGACGTGACGTCATCGCGTTTGCCCGCGTTTTCCCGCGCTCTTAAAGGGGCCACGCCCCGTACATGCAAACTCTATATACAAAACACAGTAATGCCTAACACAATGGGACAGGTTTAGGCTGGTGTTAGAACATCGTTAAAGATAATTATATACAGTTAGCCAGTCATTCAGTGCTTCGGCCACAATGTGGTACTTAGTAAATGTCTTCAACTTTTTTTTATATATATTGACAACATGTCTAATTTGATCACAATTAATCTATTCTATGATATTTAATTAGAGATACAATCAACCATCAATTGGACACATGGCTAAATCTAGCACTCCCTAACCCACTGCCATCTGATGGTTTAAACTAAGAGAGGGAGGGAAATGTTCCCCAATAGCTCAACTGATTAAGGCATTGAGAAGTTGAGTCGTACACACCAGGAAAGACCCTAGTCTGCCCTGCTGATCTCAGCTAGTCTGGTATTAGAGGTGCGGCAATTAGCCTCAACACTCTTGGGTTAGGAACAAGGAAAATCCTGCAGGGTTCCTGCTCTTGAGTGCTATCCAATTACCATTGCCAGAAAGTGCATACATGTGGATGTCAGGTGAACAGGATCAGACTCAGCTATGACACCCTCCATGGTCTAACAGACTGCTGTCTAGGTTTGTGTGCTACTTGCATGATGTACTAGAGGGCACTGTGCTCCAGCAATGAGATAACACTTGCAAAATGAAAAAAAGAGAGACTTGCATTTATATTGCACTTTTCACAACCTCAAGAGATCCCAAAGCAACTTACAGCCAATGAAGTACTTTTGAAGTGCAGTCATTGTATTGCAGGAAACGCGGCAGCCAATTTGTGCACAGCAAGGTCCCACATACAGTAATGAGATAATGGCCGGATAATCTGTTTTAGTGAGATTGGTTGAAGGATAAATATTGGCCAGGACAACGGGAAGAACTCCCCTGCTCTTCCTTGAAATAGTGCCATGGGATCTTTTACGTCCATCTGAGAGGGCAGCCGGGGCCTTGGTTTAACGTCCCATCCGAAAGGCGGCACTTTTGACAGTGCAGCACTCCCTCAGTACTGCACTGGGAGTGTCAGCCTGGATTTATATGCTCAAGTCTTTGGAGTGGGATTAGAACGCATGACCTTCTCATTCATAAATAAGCGCGCTGCCCACTGAGCCAATGTCCAGCAGCAGATGAGAAGGAGGGCAGAGAAGAAAATTGGCAGAGAAGGAAAACAAAAGTGGAGGGGATCTGGGTAGATACCCATCAGACCATTGGGGATCAATTATCACAACCAGGTTTAGGCCAACAAGACTGACAGAGCGCACATTGCATAGTCACCAGAGACCAGCAGGGAACTGGAACACATTTCTGTTCACTGAGCTAGCAGGCAGTGGATGCAGACATCACTTCAGATTCAGATCAGTGCTAGACAGCACAGCCATCACAGCAGTGGAAGAGAAAATGGATACATAATAAATGTTCCCAGCATTCTAAATACTACTATTAGAAGGTGTTACTTGCTTAAAGTGGAAATCAATGGTTTGATGGCACAAGAGACTTGCTGGAATGTATGGAGTAAGAGGGGGTAGTGTAGGGGGTTTTGTGTGTGGCGTGTGCCCAGTCAGCTCTGCCCCTGACTGTCTGAGCGGTTCGAATCGCTCCCACACCCCTGGGTTCTAGACACCGGACTTAGGTACAGGCGGCGATAAGGAAAAACGAGTAGACAAGTGGTTCGGTGCAAGAAAACCGTAATTTTTATTAAAGACAGAATAAAACACAATACTGAGAATTACTAAGCTGATTACAGGCATATAAAAATAATACACTTATATGGGAATGGGGAACACATGGCACATCGAGGGAAACAAATACATTAAAATCCCCTTATCCTTATCCCACCCCCTATACCTATCTAGATTAAGCTATGAGTGGCCAGGGATTTATGCTCATCAATTCGAAACCTGTTGACCTTTAACGGTTGTGATTTTTGGGGTCCGTGCTTGATGTCCTTTGGGGTGTCTCGTCGCCACGTGGTCACAGGGCACGGCGGTGGAGTTGTTTATGCGAATCACCCTCCTTTTCCTCAGCTAATGTCATCGTCGAGTCGCGTCTTCGTCTTCTTCTTCTTCCTCGGGCGGTTTAGTCGCTGACGAGTTTTTAAAACAGTTGGGGTTCGGTTGGCGGTTTATATTGTTAAATTGATCTTACTACCCACGCTTCGAACACCAGTTTATTCATCATGGACACTGCTGTCCATGCTTCAAACGCCAGTTTATTCGTCAAACGCCAGCTTATAACTAGGCGTTTGGCCCCCAATGCGTCTTTCCGCTGCCCTTCTCTGCCTTTATCAGTTTACCATATTCTTCGTCTTGTTTCGTCTCGTCTGCCCGTTTGTGGCCTGTGTGTCCTGTGTGTTTTTGAACTCGGGTCTCGTTCTCCTCCTGCGTTCAGCCCTCGGTGTAGTAATGGGCGTCCTTGGTGTTGAGCGGCACGGGGAGCGAGAAGAGAGCCTGCTACGAGGCCAGGACACGAGAATGAGAGGCAGGAGGCCAAAGGCCAAGCGATAAGAGGCAAGAGCAAGAGCGATCACTACCGACGGGCCTACAATTATACCCGGTTCTTCATTCCTTATCTGCGCGCCAAATCAGGTCAGTCCTTTGTCTAACTTTTGGCGGGCTCGTTTAAAATGATTACAGCCATTTACTTTAACGACTTCTGGAGTGGTTGTCTCTGTGTTTAATGGCTTTGATGTCCTGGCTGTTTGTCATTTATGAAACTTAATTGTCCTCATCCTGGCTTGATGGCTACTGTGAGCTGTTACCGATTAAATATGCAGAAAACTAATGGCCTCGATTTAGGCCCATTCTAACCTGATCTGTTTCAAGGTGAATGAATGCATATTCTGTGTTTGCTTTAGCTCTCTGGCTCCACAAAGTCTCTTCACAGATTCATGCATTTTATGTTTCGTTTCAGGTTTTGAAAAGTGCCTGCCTTTTCTGCATGCGGGGCCTTGCTTTTAAAAATTGGTCACGAGGCTGCAGAAGCCATTTTGGGTACCCTTTTTAACAACTTGTCCATACAGGGTCCCTTCATCCATAACTTCGGGGAATGTGGGAATTTTGAGAACCCTACAGTAGGGCTGGAAGTCATGTTCCAAAAAAACAGGATATAAATTCTAGCAAATGAGAAGCAAATATTGCCAGGCAGTTTAGTTTTAACTTGGAAGGTAAAAGGTGAAGACAGAACTTGTCCTGGCTTCCTAATTGGAGCACATTCAGTAGCTTGTCCCGATAGAATAATGGCATTGTGGGCAAAAACTTGTAAGTGTTTCCTACTAGTTATACATGTTGAATACATATTATTGGCAATAAGAAACCTCCAGCCATCGAGTTCCCAAATTGTTATTTTAGGTGCTGGTAGCACTATAGTGTAGAGAAGAATGGCCTTCCATCAACATTTTTGAAAAAGACTAAATAGCGAACATGCATTTTGTCTATCACATCTATTACGTCTATCTTTATACATTTTGTCCATATGCAAATTTCTGTGTCACACTTCAACAAGGTATTAAAAGAAAGAAAGATAGACAATATGAATACACAACGTTCCCAAGCAACAGAAAATATCTTTTTAAAACGATTCATAGGGATCGAAATTGGACCTCATTGCACCCGTATTACAGGTGGAAAATGGGTCAGGCCATTTTTCAGGACACCTAAAAAATGCATTAGGTCCCTTTGCATATGCCGGTGAGGGCCCAACGCTTATTTTAGGACCCCTCTGCCAAGTGGGCTGCCCTGAGTGGAGCGGGTGATGGGCCTGCTCCACCCAGGCTTTCTGGAAGTGGATGCAGCCCAGCCAGCACCCGCCACTGAAAAGGTAAGTGTCATTTAATTTATGGTGTGGAGATGCCGGTGTTGGACTGGGGAGGACAAATGTAAGAAGTCACACAACAGCAGGTTATAGTCCGACAGCTTTATTTGAAATCACAAGCTTTCGGAGTGCTGCTCCTTCGTCAGGTGAAGTGGAGAGATGCATAAAGACACAACTTATATAGTCAGAGAATAATGTCAGATGTTTACAGGTAATCTTTCTAACTGCCATTTATCACACCTCGGCAGAGAGATAATCACAGCAATCAAAGGTGTGAATGGTGTCCAAACAGGTCAGTCAGGACAACATTACATCAAAGAACAATGAGGTGGGGTCACAAGGGGTCAAATGTTGCAGATGCTGAGGTCTGTATGAAAAACAAAAAAACAGACAAAAAACATTTTTTTTGCTGGAAATCACAGCAGGTCCGGCTGCATCTGTGTAGAGAGAACAAGCCAACGACGACTCGAGTCTGGATGAACCTACGTCAAGTGGGGTTACATGTAGCATGACATGAACCCGAGATCCCGGTTGAGGCCGTCCTCATGGGTGCGGAACTTGGCTATCAGTTTCTGCTCGATGATTTTGCGTTGTCATGTGTCTCGAAGGCCGCCTTGGAGAATGCTTACCTGAAGATTGGAGGCTGAATGTCCTTGACTGCTGAAGTGTTCCCCGACTGGGAGGGAACACTCCTGCCTGGCGATTGTTGCGCGGTGTCCGTTCATCCGTTGTCGCAGTGTCTGCATGGTCTCGCCGATGTACCATGCTCCGGGGCATCCTTTCCTGCAACGTATGAGGTAGACAACGTTGGCCGAGTCACATGAGTATGTACCATGTACCTGGTGGGTGGTGTCCTCACGTGTGATGATGGTATCTGTGTTGATGATCTGGCATGTCTTGCAAAGGTTGCTGTGGCAGGGTTGTGTGGTGTCGTGGTCGCTGTTCTCCTGAAAGCTGGGTAATTTGCTGCGAACGATGGTCTGTTTGAGGTTAGGCGGCTGTTTGAAGGCGAGTAGCGGAGGCGTGGGGATGGCCTTAGCGAGGTGTTCGTCATCATCGATGACATGTTGAAGGCTGCGAAGAACATGGCGTAGTTTCTCCGCTCTGGGGAAGTACTGGACGACGAAGGGTACTCTGTTGGTTGTGTCCCATGTTTGTCTTCTGAGGAGGTCTATGCGATTTTTCGCTGTGGCCCATCGGAACTGTCGATCGACGAGTCGAGCGTCATATCCCGTTCTTACGAGGGCATCTTTCAGCGTCTGTAGGTGTCCATCACGTTCCTCCTTGTCTGAGCAGATCCTGTGTATTCGCAGGGCTTGTCCGTAGGGGATGGTTAGGGTGGAAGCTGGAGAAGTGGAGCATCCTGAGGTTGTCCGTGGGCTTGCGGTAGAGTGAAGTGCTGAGGTGTCCGTCTTTGATGGAGATTCGTGTGTCCAAGAATGAAACCGATTCTGAGGAGTAGTCCATGGTGAGTTTGATGGTGGGATGGAACTTGTTGATGTTATCGTGTAGTCTTTTCAGTGATGCTTCGCCGTGGGTCCATAGGAAGAAAATGTCGTCGATGTATCTGGTGTATAGCGTTGGTTGGAGGTCCTGTGCAGTGAAGAAGTCTTGCTCGAACTTGTGCATGAAGATTTTGGCATATTGGGGTGCGAATTTGGTCCCCATGGCTGTTCCGTGTGTTTGGGTAAAGAACTGGTTGTCGAAGGTGAAGACATTGTGGTCAAGGATGAAGCAGATGAGTTGTAGGATGGCGTCTGGAGATTGGCTGGTGTTGAGTACTGAAGCTGTCGCAGCGATGCCGTCATCGTGGGGGATACTGGTGTAGAGTGCTGAGATGTCCATCGTGGTGAGGAGTGTTCCTGGTTCAACTGATCCGTGGGTGCTGAGTTTCTGTAAGTAGTCTGTAGTATCGCGACAGAAGCTGGGGGTTCCCTGTACGATGGGTTTCAGGATGCCCTCAACGTATCCAGAGAGGTTCTCACACAGGGTTCCGTTGCCTGATACAATAGGACGTCTGGGTGTGTTGGCTTTGTGTATCTTTGGGAGGCAGTAGAAGTCTCCCACGCGGGGAGTACGTGGGATGAGAGCGCGTAGGATGCTTTGAAGGTCTGGATCGAAGGTCTTGATCAGTCTGTTGAGTTGGCGGGTATGTTCTTTGGTCGGATCTGCGGGTAACTGTCTGTAGTGTTCCTGGTTGTCCAGTTGTCGGTATGCTTCTTTGCAATAGTCCGTTCTGTTCTGTATGACAATGGCTCCTCCTTTGTCTGCTGGTTTGATGACGATGTTGCGGTTGGTCTTGAGAGCGTGGATGGCTTTGTGTTGTGCTCGGGTGACATTCTGGACTGTCTTGTGAGTGCGGCTGATGAATCTGGCATTGATGCATCTCCTGACAGCTTGAGCATACCTGTCAAGCTTAGGGCAGCGACCCTCCGGAGGGGTCCAATTTGACTCTTTCTTCTTCGGTTGCTGCACTGCGGATCCCTCTGTCTGCTGTTCCGGATCATTGATTGTCTCATTGGGTTCGCTGCTGACATCTTGGGATTTGTGGAAGAATTCCCGGAGCCTCATTCTCCTGATGAATTCCCCTGTGTCTGTCGCAAGACCGATGGGGTCCATTTTGGTGGTGGGGCAGAAATTGAGCCCTCGGCTGAGAACTTCAATTTCGTCTGGTTGAAGGGTGTGGTCGGACAGGTTGACGATGGACTTCCCTGTGGTTTCATCCGTGGTACCGGGGGAGGCTTGGTTGCTGCTGCTGGAGATGCCGAGTTTCTCAAGCTTCCTGTTCTTGGTGTACATGTAGGCAGCGTAGTTCTGTTGCCTTGTCTGTTTGGCGGTGTCTCGTAGCTGGTCTGCTGTGTCCTGAGCACAGGCTGAGAACATGGACTCCATCTCGGTTTCGAGGTTGCGGCGTCTGCTGTAGAGCTGGTGTACGAGATGGTTGAGGAGTGCGCGAGAGGTACGACGGCAGAGTCTCTCAGCGTAGTCTGTGTTGTAGGTCGACTTGAGTGGGTTCGTGATCTGTAGTCCTTTCAGGATCTTGTCTGCTTTCTTGCATCTCTGTAGAAACTTGATGTCTGTGTCGATATGCGTGATCTTCTTGGAGATCCTCTCCACTTTGAGCCGGCAGTTTGTGGTGTCGATAGTAGCCACGGTGTGGAGATGCCGGTGTTGGACTGGGGGTGGACAAATGTAAGAAGTCACACAACACCAGGTTATAGTCCAACAGCTTTATTTGAAATCACAAGCTTTCGGAGCGCCGCTCCTTCATCAGGTGAAGTGGAGAGATGCATAAAGACACAACACAGGTAAACATCTGACATTATTCTCTGACTATATAAGTTGTGCCTTGATGTGCCTCAATAATTCCGAGACTCGAAGTTAGCAGAACAAAAACAAGGCTTTTATTAACTTAGAACGTAACACGTAAAAGAGAGTGATGTCTTCCTTCTGGAGACTGAGGCCGGACTGAGCCAGCCTACAAACGGGGCCAGGTATGGGCGGAGCCCTACACACAGCACATTCCAGTATACAATACAGCACATTCCAGTACACAATACAATGAGGTCTGGGGGAAGGGAAATGACACTGAAACCGATCTCAGTCACAGGCAGTGATGATGATGAATATTTCATCACATGCCTTTATGCATCTCTCCACTTCACCTGATGAAGGAGCAGTGCTCCGAAAGCTTGTGATTTCAAATAAAGCTGTTGGACTATAACCTGGTGTTGTGTGACTTCTTACATTCATTTTATTTAGTAATTGATGTAGAGCCAGGAGGAGCAGCGAAGCTCCACTGCACTCCTGATAGCCAGGATCGGCCCCCTCTCCCCCTTCCTGGACTTACCTTAAAATTGGATTCTACACCAAGTGCCGGCAGCTCGCCACGATTATGTAGATAAGGCCTGAGAATCAATTTGCCGTGATACTCGGACCTCCGTCTTCGGGCGTAGAGATCCTTTCCGGCACCCATTTGGCATTTTAGAGAATCATAGAAACTTACAGCACAAAAGGAGGCCATTCGGCCTGTTGTGCCTGTGCTGGCTCGTGCTTAGTCCCACATCCCCGGTAAGTTCCTCATCCTCAAGTATCTTCAAACTGGCCTAAACTAATTTCTAGGCCAAAACATCTGTACCCTGTGATTGATTTTAGCAATCACACAGAGAAAGAAAGCCAGGCATTTCATCCTCAATTCTGCTCTGCAGCCTGAAATGTGAAACTATCTTCTAATCTGCAAACATCTCTCACCAAAGAGCAACTAACACAATCTTAACTGACCCAGTGATTACTTAACAGTAAGTCGACATTCTACCTTATTGAATCCCTTTATCATTTTAAACACCTGAATTAGATCACCCCTCAACCTTCTAAACTCAAGGGAATACAAGCCAAGTTTATGCAACCTGTCCTGATAATTTAACTCTTCAAGGCCCTGGTATCATTGTGGTTAATCTGCACTGTACCTCCTCCAAGCCCAATATATCCTTCCTGAGGTTTGGTGCCCAAAGCTGAATACAGTACTCCCAGCTGGGGTCCGATCAAGGCTCTGTACAACTGACGCATAACTTCCTAATTTTTGAATTCCAATCCCCTTTAGATAAAGGCCACATTTCATTAGCATTTTTGATTACTTTTGTACCTGTGCACTAGTTTTTAATGATTAGTGTACATGGACATCTAAATTCCTTTGCCACAGTTTCAAAGTCTCTCACTATTAAGAAAATATTCCAATTTGTCTTTCTTGGATCCAAAGTGGATGACCTCCCACATTGAACTCCATCTCTACTTTCTGTCTCCTACCTCCCAACCAATTGTTGTCACAACCAATTGTTCTCCCAACCCATGTCACAAGGTTACCTCCAATTCCATAAGCTCTCATTTTTGCTAATAATTTTTTGTGCAGAATCTTATCAAATGTCTTCTGGAAGTCCATATAGACAACATCAAGATACTCCCCATTCGCCATGCTAGTGACCTCCTCAAAAAATTCACCTAGATTAGTCAGACATGACCTACCCTTCACAAATTCATGCTGGCTCTCTTTGATCAGCTGATACTTGTCCAGGTGCTCAATTGCTCTGTCCCCACAACTTCCCTACAATTGATGTTAAACTGACAGGCCTGTAGTTACCTGGTTTGTCCGCCCCCCATCTCCCTTCTTAAATAAAAGAGTGACATTTGAAATTTTCCAATCCAAGGGATTTTATAAGATTGTGGGTGGGCTTGGATAGCATAGAGTGAGGCTGTTCCCTTGTAGCATCTTCACTTGCACGACACTGAGAAGCCTGCACCACGATTCTAGTGCACCTCTTTTCTTTCCATATTGCTGCTGAGTATTTGCAATGTTTTTAAAGAGAAAACCCCTCGCAGAAGTCTGAGGACACATTATTAATTTTACTTACCCCACTCCAAATCTCTAATTTTATATAATTAAAATTAATTCTAATGACCCACGCTAACCCACCTACTCTAGTTAGTAGAATAACTGCTACGCAGATTAGATACAGGTGGGACAAAGAGCCTTTTTAAGTAATGTGTGTAAAATCTAATATCTGTAAATAAAAAACGTGCTGACAAAGTCTAAACATGCAGCTTCTTAATTCACAGAATGCAATATTTAATGAGATACCTGCACTAATTTTTGTGCCCCTTACTAAATGTTTCACCTGAAGGATAATTTTTCTTGTAAGTGCTTTGTTCAGCAAAATCTTTCTTTAAAATCCTTATCATTAGTAAATTGCAGACATCTAATATACAATCAAAGTTCAGATGGGGTTGATAAATTGCACTATTACCTCTGTGGTATCTGATCTACTTATGGAATGTGCATCGTGAAACCTTCCTCTAAAAAGCACAAGCCCCATATGTCATCAAAATGGTTACAGATAAATAGCTGTGACTTCAGAACGGTTTATCAGA
Source organism: Somniosus microcephalus (assembly GCF_052327205.1). NCBI lineage: Eukaryota > Metazoa > Chordata > Chondrichthyes > Squaliformes > Somniosidae > Somniosus > Somniosus microcephalus. The sequence goes on from NC_140998.1 coordinate 36,859,017, forward strand.
ACCAAGTGATTTCAAAAGTATTGGAAGAGTCAAGATACCAAAAGCAGCATGAGTTCATTAAACAGAAAACTGCCAAAATGACTGGTGCTACTATTTTCACATACATTTTGCTCTGGGAAATGTTATTTTAATCATAAATGTTCTGAGTTGGGAATGGCTACAAATAAATTCTTACAATGAATTTCTGAAACAAATGAACAAAGTTTCATAGAACAGTGTTAAATGAAAATGAAACTGTCATTAAAGGGGAGGAAGCCCTTAGCTATTGACCTCATATTGTAATTAGCTCGCTCCGTTCCTGGGTGCAGTATAGAACCTGCTCAATCATACTCATATTTCTCCATTCAAGACCTCATGACAGGAAGTTACAATTGCCTCGGAGGGTCAAAGGTAAAGGAATGTTGCAGGTGTCAGGAATAGAGTTGTTCCATTCATGACATCCCTTCACCTTTGACCCACAGAGACCAAAATAGTTTGCCATTATGATACTGTGAATAGGGTGAATAGCTGTATAGGGAATGAGTTCCATTCTTAATGCAGTTGAAAGCAGCCGGGTGTGATCACCACTTAGTGCGACTGTTCGGTTACTGTAATCATCTGCAGAATTACTGATTTTTTTTTTACCCTGCTTAAAACAGCTGGAATGCATGATCAATCTCCCATGACAAATCAGTTAGTATAATCAATTTCAGACCAATTAAATGGCAAGAGTGCAGAGCCAAAATTTATCTTCATGATACTTGTCTATAATAAAAATGTTTAATGCTAGATTTCAGTAATGTTAAACTGTGCATTTGATTTACGGTAAAACTGCCTATTTGACCACATCATATTAGTAATTGGTAATATTATTTGCTGTCTGGAACTACATTTAATAGCCGGAAAATTTAACATGATAGAAAATGAAGTAAGGAAAGTAGTTGAACTGCAATTATTAAAGCTATCCTCACAAGACATGGTAACGGGTAGAAAATAGGGGGTACACATGTCAAACTATCATGCTGACACTCTGTCCTGCCCTAAGTATGCCTGTTATAATCTCCAAAGTAGCACTGGTGGTGGCAAAAGCCCAACAGGGGCTTGTGGTTCCTTCATCCAGCCTCTGGATGAGAACAGCTTTGAGAAAGGAGAGGACAATTAGCATGAAACAGGGGGAGCGGTTTGGGGAAACAATTTGAGATAATATATTAATAAAAGTGAAATGGTGGGAAAAAACAGTTTTAGTTAATAGATTCATAAAACAAAAAGGGTTTCAATGCCAACCCTGTAGTGGAACAGTTAAGAGAGCCGTGTTGTCAGTTATTTTTTGGCATATAAGCCTGCAACTCCTGTTTGTAACAACTTGTTATGTGGCAATGAAGTTGCTGCTGCCAGTACAGCTGGATCGGTGATATTAAACATGACAGGTTGACTCTGCTGCAATTTATAGATTTTGGATAGTCCCAGAAGCAGATTCTTTATATAAGCAGGTTTGTATGAAGATCCGACTCTTGATACTGCCAAAATACAAAACAAGAAACAAGACAGACTTGATCTATCCCCTGCGGCCTTCGATATTACTGAACTGGCTGCTCTGTCAGTAGCAATGTCATCATGTAATGAATTTTTCCAAACAGACATTTTTGGCTTCCAAGCCAGTAACTTCTGTTGATACCTATGACAACATTTGCTACAGGCTGCACATCGCGGCTTTGGCTGCATTTGGTGACGATTCGGTTCGGATTTCTTCAGGATTCAGTTCTTAGAAATTCACAAGAGATTTGCAAAGCACAATTGCAAAAATTCAATCCCAACAGCTGGGGCAAGTGTCTCCATAGATTTGCCAAGAAACATCCTGCAGCACTAAAGAATACTCACCTGTACGTTGGTCCATGGACCTGTCACAGGCAGCTCTATGGGCCAAGCAGCCCTGCCAGGTACAATGGACACATAGGGCAGGATTTTCATTGGGCCGTGGAGGCGGGATTGGAGGCATCTGGGGGGTTAAAATTGCAAAAACTGGTGGGCGGGCCCAACCCTGTCTCCATCCCGCCTCCAAGCAATTTTCATTAATTCGTGTCTAATGGTCCCGTCTCCGTCCCGCCTCCAAGAGGCGGGATTGGCCATTAAGGCCCTTAACAAGCACTAAATTGCCTCTGTAATGCCATTTTGTAAGGCCTTTGCGATTTTAACCCTTTTCCCACGTGAAATACGCCTGTTCTGAAACACGACGGTGAAACATGGTGGGAGCACAATTGGATTGCTGACTATCAGCTGCAGCTCAACCATTAAAGAGGAGATTTGATCAGCCATCATTTGCAGGTGGCAGGACTTTGTAGTCTCAGGTCTGGGGGAACTTTTAGAAGGCATAACCACAGCTGTGGAAGTTTGGAGCCTGACACCCATCTCCAGTGTGACCTCCTGGGAAACCCCTCTCGCTACCTTCACTGATTCGCTTCCTCAACTGAGGCATATACCAGAAGCATGGCAGCCAGCTATTTCCTTCCCTTCTGGACATTAGATGAGGATGAAGACCAGCCGCGGCACCAGCAGAACCAGGAACAACAGCAGCACCAACAGCAGCAACAACAGGAGCGCCAAACTGCTGCTCACCCACCTGAAACTGCACAGGCCAGAAGGGGCCAGCGCATGGAAGCCCGTCGGCGCAGGAGATACCCCCCAAACAGGGCCTACAGACACAGGGTCAGCTACCTCAACATGTCTGAGCAGCGGCTCCGACTTTCGCGAGAGGTAGTGGGTGACATTTGCGCAAAGCTGCAACAAGAACTGCAAGCCAGAGGACCAGGTGGACAACCCTTACCAGTGGCCGTCAAAGTCACCACCGCACTCAACTTTTTTGCCTCAGGCTCATTCCAGGGATCAGCAGCAGATATCAGCAACATCTCCCCGGTGGCCGCACACACTTGCATCACGCAGGTAACCGATGCCCTCTTTGCCATCGCGCACATTCACATCCATTTCACCAAGGATCAAGCAAGTGTCATGGCGCATGCGGTTGGATTAGCTAATCTGGCAGGCTTTCCAAGAGTGCAGGACGTCGTTGACTGCACACATGTGGCCCTTAAGGCACCGCATCGCAATCCAGGTATTTTTGTCAACCACAAGGGCTTCCACTCCCTTAACGTTCAGTTGGTGTGTGACCACAAGAAGGAAATTTTGCATGTACCCTGGCAGTTGCTATGACTTCTTCATACTGCACCAGTCTAGTGTGCTTCCGTTATTCAGTCCACCAGACCAACTTAACGGATGGCTACTTGGAGATGAGGGCTATCCCCTGAAGACGTGGCTAATGACGCCGTTGAGGAGCCCATCCAACGAAGCTGAGGAGCGCTACAACTCCAGCCATATGTCCACCACAGCCATAATCGAGCAAACTATTGGTTTGCTGAAGATGCGCTTCAGATGCCTGGATAGATCAGGTGGAGCCCTGCAGTACTCAGCAGCCAGGGTCTTCAGAATTGTCGTGGTTTGCTGTGCACTTCACAACATGGCATTGCATTGTGGCTTGCAGGTTCCTGAGGACCAAGTGGCTCATCACATATCCTCCTCAGATGAGGAGAAGGAGCAAGAGGAGGAGGAGGTGGAGAGTGAAAACGAACATCTTGCAGAGGCCCATCAACCAGCGGCAGCAGTACGCGAGAACATTGCTGCCCGGGATGCAAGGAACGCACTCATCTTGGTCAGATTTGCTTAGCCTAGCCAATCAAGCACTTTTGCCTCGCAGCTTCTTACCTGAGCATCGACAATGGCCAAGGACCAGCAGATTCCTAGCAATTTAACCACCATACTGACAATTGTAAGTAATCCTAAGCCCACAATGTGAAAGTCCCATTCGCGAAATAACACACGCCACAACTACAGCAGTAGCCATCAGATTTTTAATTTATATTATTCATCTGATGGCTTTTTCACAGAAAACATCAAATTTCACCCAAGTGACTACCCTTGTGACTATTTGTGCAGTATCTTTCTCTTACGCGTGCTCCCACGTGGTGCTTCCCCTGTGGCTTCAGCAGATGTGGAGGCTCCTTGCTCACTTTCCTGCTGCTCCTGTCTCGACACCTTTGGTGGGCATCCTCTGGGGTTGCGAACCTGTGAGGATGAAATTGCTCCTGCGGCTGTGCAGAGGTTGAGACGCCGATCTCAGTTGGGTGTGGAATCTGGTAGGGCTCTGACCGAGGGCTCTGCAGTGGCATGGAAGTGTGAGCATTTGAACAGGAGCCCCCACTTCCTTGATGTCTGCCACCAACTTCCCTCTCATGGGTCAGGTCCCCCTCAGCGCTTGCAAGTGGCTTGAGAGCACCTTGCTGCCCACCAGGGGGGCCATGGGGATCCGTATCTGCAATGGCAGTCCTAATCAGAAGGACTTCCATAAAGGTCTGGTTTCTATGTTCAATAGATGACCATCGCTCCTCCAGAGATGTCAGTCTATTCTGAACACTCACCATGTTTTCTGCACTCCACTGACTTATCACCTCCATGGAGGTTTCCATCCTTTCCATGGTGATGCATTCATGCACCAATGACTCCACAAAGGCTCTGCTAATGTTCGCTATGGACTCCTCCATTTGCTTAACACTCGCAGCGACCCTGGAGACAAAACCTGCCAGAGACTCCTGCATCTGTTCCTGGAGTTCCAGCACCGCTGATCTTACGGATGGACCCAGAGGCAGAAGGTCGACATGCAGCTGAGCTGAGCTGGCAGAGTCGTGCGCCCTCCGGCTAGGACTCTCCATTGCTGTCCCTGTCTCCACAATCTGCTGATGCTCACTTGTGACCTGTGATATACCAGGTGACAACATTACTCTATGTCCCGAAGGTCCCACCGAGGTGTGAGCGTCTGCGCTGGTACTGGGTGTGCTGAATTCTGCTGACGCTGCGCCGTCAGAAGTTGTAGCTTCCTCTGAGCAGTCTTGAGGCTCATGCTCTTCCTCCTGGCTAGTGGGGACGGGTGCTTGCGATGGCCCTGTGGGGGAGTAAAGGAAAGAATCAGAGATGTGATGCGAAGGTTACATGCACATTGCATATTGCAGATGATCATAAGTCCATCTGTTAGAGCTTCAGAATCATTATCAGCGACTCATGCAATGTCAATGAGAGAGATGGAAAACTATTCTGTCACCAGCTTGCTGTGATGCACCCCTCTGTCCGTCCCCCACTTGCGCATCTTCCTCCACTCCTACGATCTCCAGGACCGCCTCCTCCCAGGGGGTGAGGTGGGCTACTGAGGGTGGCCCTCCTCCTGTCCTCGCTCTTTCTTGCTCATTGTGAGCTCTCTTTTCCTGCAATGAGGGAGACAAGTAGAGGTTGAGTGAGAATGAAGGAGTGAGTGTAGAGATTCCATAGCATAGATACTTAGAAGGAGACAAAGATGGAGTGAGGTGGCAAGACCAAGGGCCCTCCCTGTGTGTTGTCAGTTGTTTTCATAGCATCACAGTGATAGGAAGTGTGAGGGCTGCATAGTCGAATAGTTAGGTGAATGTGACCATAGAGAGAGAGGGGAGACCAAACGCAGATTGGGTAACCGCTTTGCGGAACACCTCCGTTCAGTCCGTAAGAGTGACCCCAAGCTTCTGCTCGCCTGTCATTTCAATTCACCGCCCCATTCCCACTCAGACCTCACCGTCCTCGGCCTCTTGCACTGTTCCACGGAAGCTCAGCGTAAGCTCGAGGAACAGCACCTCATCTTCCGATTAGGCACTTTACAGCCTTCCGGACTCAATATCGAGTTCAACAATTTCAGGTCATAACCTCGGCCCCTATTACACTTCGATATATATTTTTTATCCTTTGGTTTGTGCCTTTTCCTTTTTTTCTCTCCCACATGGCAGCTGCCTCTCACTCTGCCAGCGCATTTCACACTTCATCTAGAGCCATCTTTTGTCTCTTCACCTGTCCTATTACCATCTCGTCTCATCTTGAATACCTCTTAATGTCGCTTCACTTCCCTTTTGTTCTTTCATCCCCTTCCCCATTTCCCAGCCCCCAAACTGGCCTTTAATCTGTTTCATTTCCTGCCTTTTTTTCTCAGTTCTGAAGAAGGGTTTCAACCTGAAACGTTGAGGTCGATTTTTGTGGAGCCATCAGGCGAGGTTTCAGGCATGTTGGGGGGGGGGGAAATCCTGAATTTGAGGGTCCCAACACCATCCCATCCAAAACCCCGCTCCACGCAACTTTCAGAGGTGGCGGGTACCCGCCCTACACTGGGACCCGCCGACCCCAGGCGGGAAGGGATTAGTGCCAATTAACTGCCTATTAACAGGTAGTTAACAGGCAGTTTTTAGCCTAATCCCTATTTTGAGGGGTTTCGTGTGAGTTTCCCAATGGCTCCAAACCACGCCAGGTTAGAGCAGGCGGGCCATTGGGTTGAAGGAGTTGGAGGGGTCGCGATGTCAGCACTCAGGTGAGTGATGGGTGCATGAGTGCAAAGGTAAGTGTGTTTGGTGTGTCTAAAGTGTGTAAAGTAGTTTTACTTACCTGTACTTACCTTAACAGCCTTTCTTCCTGTAGGCGTCAGGAGCCCATCACTCAGCCGGCACTTAAAGCTGAATGGCTGCGATCTGTGAAAAGTGACAGCCTTCAGATTTGAGTGCTGCTGAGAGTTCCAACTGAGTCTGTGCAGAAGGACTCAGGTTAGAACTCAGACTGTCAGTGTTTCACAGCTTGAAACAGCTGTGAAACACCGATATTTCATCTGTCAAGAACTCTTGACAGATGAAATTGCAGTCTGTGACATCACCTGTTGCTGGGTGGCCCTTAATTGGCCTGCTGAGCCCGCTGGGTGGGCTCAACAAGGTCAATCAAGAGAAAATCGCGCGGATTGGCCGGACATCGATGTAGGCGGGTCAAAAACCCGAAAGTTGTAGTCCCGCCTTCTTCCCGACAGCTTCGGGAAAATTGACCCTGTTGACTCTATTTCTCTCTCCACGGATGTTGCCTGGCCTGCTGAGATTTTCCAGCGTCTTCTGTTGTTATTATTATATATATATAGAGAGAGGGAATGGGTAAGGGTGCATGGATGTGAGTGTCTAGTGGGATGTGGAGGAAGAGATTGCTAAAGCTGAGTGCTGGTGAGTAAAGGCAATGGGGATCAGATTGAGGGTGATGGGAAATTCATACTCACTTTTCCAGTGCGCAGAAGGTCATGAAATCTCTTCCTGCATTGTAGCCAGGTTCTGTGGGTTACTGATAATGAGTTGACCTCCTCTGCCACCTGGATCCACACAGCCTTGGTCTGCTGGGGAGGCTTCTTCCTCCCTGAAGAAGGGAAGAGCACCTCTTTATGAGCTCTTGCTCCCTCAACTAAAGCCTGCAAAGCAACGTCATCAAACCTGGGAGCAGACCTAGGTCTCTCCCTGACCATTCTTCCTCCAGGTCCCTGTAGCATGAAAGGCCAAAAGGTTGGCAGTCTGCAGAAGAAGCAAGGCTTGTTGCAGACCTTAAATGCAGCAGCAATTATGACATCGTCGGAGGCGACTTTCAGACTGGAAAAACTCATTTGCCATGGGTTCCCACATGTTGGAACTCAATTGGCCAATTAAGTTAAAATTGCTTCAATCTCCCACATCGATTTAGATTCGGGTGGATAACACGAAATGCGGATTACACGACACCAACCCGCCCCTGAATTAAAATCCAGCCCATATTGTGCCCCTAGACTGGTTGGGTCTGGATACCAAACTAAACAGATGCACACAAGTGTTCAGTTCCAGCAACTGGACCACAAGTAAATTGATGCTGGGATAATAAAGGTGATAAAGGTAGTATAATTCACAGGATTTTGTTAGACTACACATGCACCCAACATTTTAAAACCCAAATGTAGCAAAAGTTTACCAATCTGAAACAGCCTACACTGGTTCCTTCAGATTGATTGTGCTATTTTTAAATAAATGCTCTTGTGAGTTTTTTACTCCCTGTTGTCTGTTTTATGTCTGCCAGGCGCAGTGAAGAGCAGTGAGGTGGTGGACTGATAGTCCCAAGTCTCTGCTGATGCAGTTCTTGCATAACTTCAAGATAAACCCAGGCTGACTCCAGTCAGCACCTTCCTGAAGAATTCTTGATTTCCAGATGTTGCTGTACAAGGAATCATGGGCATGTACACACACCTACTGCTCATGTTATAGAGCATATATCATTGTCACTTGAAGGTTTTCATCCAGTTTTGGATCTCACGTCTACAGACACATTGGGCTCGAATTTCATCGGGCCGTTGAGGCGGAATTGGAGGTGTGTGTGGGGTTAAAATCGCAAAATCGGGGGGCACAAACCCATCCCGCTCCCAACCCACCTCCATGCCCATTTCCCAGGAGGCGGGTATCCAACCTGTGCTGGGAGCCGCCTCCCCAAGGCGGGATGGGGATTAGTGCCACTTAACTGCCTGTTAACAGGTAGTTAACAGGCAGTTTTTAGCCTAATCCCTATTTTTATCCCTGAAGTGTGGGCTTCACGATGGCTCCAAACCACGCCAAGTTAGCGAGGTGGACCGTCGGGCTGAAGGGCTTGGAGGGTTCGAGATGTCCGGTGTTCAGGTGAGTGATGGGTGAATGAGTGCAGAGGTAAGTGTGTTTGGTGTGTGTAATGTGTTTAAATAAGTTTTACTTACCTTTACTTAATAATGCAGCCTTCCTTCCTTCAGGTCTTGGGAGTCCCTCATCTCACCAGCACAGAAAGCAGAATGGCCACGAGCTGTCAAAATCTGCAGCCTCTGCTTTCTGTTCTGGAGAGATCTCTAAATCAGCCTGAGAGGAAGGAATGAACTTAGAGTACAGATTGTAAGTGTTTGACAGCTTCAAAGAGCTGTCAAACGCTGATATTTAATCTGTCAAAAGCTCTTGACAGATGAAATGTCAATCTGTGACGTCACCTGTTGCCGGGTGGCCCTTAATTTGCCTGCTGAGCCCGCTGGTCAAGCTCAACAAGGTCAATCAGGGGAAAATTGAGTGGGTTGGCCACAACTCGATGTGGGACTACAACCCCAAAAGTGGGAGTCCCGCCTTCTACACGCCTCCATTGATAAAATCCAGCCCATTAAGTGCAGCAGCTATATCTAAGGAGAGGCAATCAGATTGGAACGTAGGAAAAGGAGTAGGCCATTCAGCCCATTGAGCCTGTTCCCCCATTCAATTAGATTATGGCTGATCTGCACCTGAACTCCATTTACTGACGTTTGCTCCAGATCCTTGGTACCCTTACCTACAAATATCTATCGATCTCAGTCTGGAAAACTTCAATTGACCCAGCATCCATTGCCTTTTAGGGGACAGAGTTCCAGATTTGCCTGTTCTACCAGAGGAACATTTAACTTTAGGCCCACCATGACAAAATGTGGGATAAAGATGAACATTTTTAAAAGATCCCTGTTGGGGGCTGACAGATCTGAGTTACTGGAACATCCACGTAATCTGAGGTCATTTCACAATCACCATAAAATCACACTGCTGTTGTTTAAATTTATATGAATAAAAGCTCATCAATTGCTAATATAAGGTGTAATTACTACACGTCAAAAAGTGCTTTGCTGTGAAACGCTTTGGGATGTCCTGAGGTCGTGATAGGCATTACATAAATGCACGAACTTTCTTTCTTCCAAATACATAGCCATTGACCATGCTTTTCCTTTTCACGCAGTGATCACATCTTTCATCGAGGTGAATGTGATTTGAGCATTTAGTAACAAACATTCAATACTTTAAACTTTGTATTTCAGAGCCTGTAATATTCGGATATTTAACAAGATGAAACTAAAGATCTGATCGCAATCCTACGAGGAATAATGGAATACATTACCACCCTCTCCATCATTTAACCTATAGCCAGAACTTTTTATTTTCCTTGCAAAACATTTTTACACAGATCTTCACACCTTTCCGCTAAATTGAACAAGCCATTGGCTTTCCCAAGGCTGGGTGTGCTGACTCTGGATTCACTTACATACTGTTTAACAGTTATGACACTGTCGAAGAAGCAGGCACCAGCAGCTGTTTTCACTAAAAAATCACAGCAAGCCTTTAAAAGCTGGTAAAGATGTAGCTTTTTCCCATTTACACCACAGGGAGCCACTCCATGGTACACAGCCCCGAGAGCAGGACTCTAAAAGCCACCCTAAGTGAGAGCAATTAGGTAATGTGTATTTATCACCCCCCGGAGACTGGTTCTACACTGTTTGTTTTTGAAGATTTAAAATGGAAGATTTGAAGAACACTTCCTGCATTTGCTGAGCTGCTTTATCAGTTGAGCTGCCTTGTACTGTACAGAATACTGAATCTTAGAGACAATTCTGTTGAGGTCTTAAAGAACTTACCACAGCAGTGAGACTGGCCCATATCACAGTCTCTTCTATATGTGCACAGTCCATATTTGCCTTAAGCGATAGAAATAGTGTGCATTTTGATACGTATGCAAGTAAAACAGTTCTATTCCGAACTCCCTTTCCGGTGAATATTGTGCTTATTAAGGTAAAGATTGTTACTGCCAAGGAATAGAACCATTCAACTTCATTCACAGCAGCATCAAGCACTCCCAGGTCAGATATATCACAGTTAAGGTGCTTTTACATTACAGGAGTGGCGTACTCCCATCACTGATGGCACTTGCTAATATAAACAACCCAATCTCTGCTTCTGATCTTCTAATGTGCTGAGCTGTCCTGTGCATTTGGATCTTTATGTCATGATGAAAAACAATATCATGAAATGTGCACACAGATGCTGGAAACAATGGCAAACTGTGCTCCAAAGATCTGGGGAATCTGGGGAAAAAACAACTTTCTTTTCATTGGCTTCTTTTCTGGGTTACTTTACTGTGATGTTATCTTTCCCGGGGCTCACTTTCACCTTGAACTTACGTGACCTTAAGCAGCACATTATAATGTTGTCCATAACTGATGATGCCACAAAAGCTCAGCACATCTGGGTTATGGGCCTCCGTATTTCTCAGCAGTGTTCAACCAGCCTGTGGAGAGCAGGATATTATAAGTAGGAAAGATTAGCAAAAGCACTGTTAGATGCAGAACTTCGCTCCCTCTGTTTTGCCCAAACCTTATTAGAGTGCGTCCTACAGCATGCATGTCAATCTTGAAAGGTCGCCGAACAACTTTGATAAAACTGGCACAGCCCCTGAAAAACTGACAACTCACAGAAAGAGTACAGAATATGGGGTGGGAATTTCTTTAGGCCTGTCTTAGGGCCTGAAGTGGGCGCCACGCACCGAGTGTGCGTCCCAACCAGGAAACCCGAGGCCAGCTGGCACATTACTTGGTTCCTCTTGCACCTCCACGGGCAGCTCGCCCATTTTAAACAGATGAACGTTGAGGTGCTTGCCCTGCTGCCAGCGACCTGAAGGTAAGTCCTCGGGATGGAGTGGCAACGGAACACGCCTGACTCCACGGGAATGACTTTCTAAAAATGTACATTTTGTTGGTGGCCGCGGAAAAATCCAGAGCAGGTCAGTCCCGGCTCCTGTTCCGCTCATCACACTCCGATTTCAGCCAAGTGAGCCTGAAACAGGTGTTTGGTTCCTCATTTACATATAGAAACATAGAAACATAGAGATAGGAACAGGAGTAGGCCATTCGGCCCTTCGAGCCTGCTCCGCCATTCAATGAGATCATGGCTGATCTTCGTCTGAGATCTTAGCTGATCTTACCAGTTCAGTACCCCGTCCCCGCCTTTTCTCCGTAACCCTTAATCCCCTTAGCCTTCAGAAATATATCCAATTCTCTCTTGAAAATATTTATTGAATTAGCCTTCACAGCCCTCTGTGGCAGGGAATTCCACAGGCTCACCACTCTTTGAGTGAAGAAATTCTTCCTCATCTCTGTTTTAAATGATTTGCCCGCTATTTTTAGACTGTGGCCCCTGGTTCTGTGCTCCCCTGCCATTGGAAACATTCTCTCTGAATTCAGCCTGTCCAGGCCTGCCATAATTTTATATGTTTCGATGAGATCCCCTCTCAATCTTCTAAACTCCAGTGAGTACAAGCCCAAACTATTCAATCTCTCCTCGTAGGTCATTCCCGCCATTCCAGGTATCAGCCTGGTGAATCGCCGCTGCACTCTTTCCATGGCAAGAACATCCTTCCGCAGATGGGGCCTAACGTCTGTTTTAGGCAGCCGCCAAGGATGCCTGAAAAAGGGCCCCATATAAGGTTGGATGTCTTTCGGGCATCCTTTGGGTGCGGGATGTTGGTCCCTGAAATTGGCCCTTCTTGGTCCCGTTATATACCAAAAAAATGGGTGCAGCGAGGTCCATTTCTACCTCAATAAGTCTTATGACATGTGAAAATGAGGGGCTACACTAAAAGTGCAGTGGGACATGAGTATGTCATGATATAAGCTATAGGTTTACTTAATTTTATTGCAATTTGCAGCAGTGGCAGATTTAGAAATTACTGAAGGTGGATGTGAGTGCGGAAGTGACACTTCATTTTGTCTCTCTGGCTGAAAGTATTGGCCTGGATTTTGCAGTCAGTGGTGAAGGAATGGCGCTCGCCACTCACCTTGCTGACGGCTGCCCACAAAGTATTCGTGGGCTTTAGAACGGAGGCTTATCCGGCATCTGATTTAGCACGGCGCCCTCTACAGAGCATCTGTGGTGTCTGTGAGCAGGTCAAGAAACAGCGAGGCCCTTCAACCAATCAGAGAGTGGTGAACCTGTGGAATTCTCTGCCACAGAGGGTGGTGGAGGCCAGTTCATTAAATATATTCAAGAAAGAGTTGGATATATTTCTTGAGGCTAAAGGGATCAAGGGATATGGGGAGAAGGCAGGGACAGGGTACTCAATTTGGATGATCAGCCATGATCTCATTGAATGGCGGAGCAGGCTCGAAGGGCCGAATGGCCTACTCCTGCTCCTATCTTCTATGTTTCTATGTTTAAGAAGACTCACTGAGACACAGAGGGGGGTAATTTTAACCCACAAAAATGGCTCCCACCCACACACTTCCAGGTTTAATGGAGGCTCCCAGGATGCGGGTTGGCCATTTAAATATTATAATGAGGCTGTTAAAACTCCACAGCATGCGGGAACGAAACTCCGTACCCACCGGCTCGGAAAAGCCACCACTCTCAATATAGGGGCCGCAGAGACTGAACCAGGAAGTATAAAGCAGGAAGTATAACTTAGATTTAAATCATGTACAGAAAGCAGAATAAAGATTGGGAAAGACAGATGGGATTAAGAGACAGAGATAAAAGAGGTAGACAGAAAAAGTAATAAAATATATTATTTGATGAAAGGTTAAATTTTAACTCTTTCTCTCTCCACAGATGCTGCCTGACCGTCTAAGTATTTCCAGCATTTTCTATTTTTAGTTCAGATTTCCAGCATCCACAGTATTTTGCTTTTATATTATTTAAAAAAAATCTCCAACCCTAATTAACTTCTGAAGGAATGAGACTCCACTCTTGTAAAATTAAATTTTTAGGGCCATAGAGGTTGTTTAGCAGTAATTATCACTTATCACACCATTAAAAATTCACTTACTCCTAAATGCACCATCCCTAACATTTTCAGCTGTCTTTAGTGGGGCACTAGTGGGCAAGTACCTCCAATTCACGCCAGTGCATTCATTTCAGTGCCGAGTCTATCGGCGAAGACTCTTACAGCGCACCCTATGGAGGAGCGGGGTATCTCTGACAGCAACTTTCAGATTTCCACGGTTAACTGTGCATGTGTGGATGCGGGAAGTTGCTAACCGATTTAGCCCATTATAACGGTGAGTGCTGTTGGCCTCGTCGTTAGTGTCCATGCAAAATCCAGCCCAATTTCTCCTGGTAGGCTTAGGAATATTTTAAGTAGGAAAACTAAGAGCGGCTGTATGCATTTCAAGTTAAAATAAGAACATAAAAACGTAAGAAATAAGAGGTGGAGCAGGCCATTTGGACCTTCGAGCCTGCTCCAACATTCAACAAAATCATGGCTGATCTTTTACCTCAACTCCACCTTCCCACATTATCTCCATATCCCTTAATTCCCTTTGTTCCCAAAAATTTATCGACCTCTATCTTGAATATACTCAACGACTGAGCATCCATAGCTCTCTGGGGTAGAGAATTCCAAAGATTCACAACCCTTTGATTGAAGAAATTTCTCCTCATCTCAGTCCTAAATGGCCTACCCCTTATTCTGTGACTGTGACCCCTTGTTCTATATTCCCCAGCCAGGGGAAACATTTTCCCAGCATTAACCCTGTCAAGACCCTTAAGAATTTTATATGTTTCAATTAGATCACCTCTCATTCTTCTAAACTCTAAGGAATATAGGCCTAGTCTACTCAATCTCTCCTCATAGGGCAATCCCCTCATTCCTGGCACCAGTCTAGTGAATCTTCACTGCATTCCCTCTAAGGCAAGTATGTCTTTCTTAGGTAAGGAGACCAGAACTGTACACAGTACTCCAGGTGTGGCCTCACCAATGCCCTGTATAATTGTAGTAAGACTTCTTTACTCTAATACTCTAATCCCTTTGTAACAAAAGCTAACATACCATTTGCTTTCCTAATTGCTTGCTGTACCTGAATGTTAACTTTCTGTGATTCATGTACAAGGACACCCAGCTCCCTCTGAGTGCAAACATTTCCCAGTCTCTCACCATTCAAAAAATGTTCTGCTTTTTTGTTTTTCCTACCAAAGTGGATAACTTCACACTTCCCCACATTGTATCCCATTTGCCATGTTCTTACCCACTCAGTCAACCTGTCTATATCTCTCCTTGTGCATTCCTCACAGCTTACTTTCCCACCTAACTTTGTATCATCAGCAGCCCTGGATACGTTACACTCAGTCCCTTCATCTAAGTCATTAATATCGATTGTAAATAGCTGAGGCCCAAGCACTGATCCTTGTGGTACCCCATTGGTTACAGCCTGCTAACCTGAAAAAGTTCAATTTATTCCTACTCTCTGTTTTCTGTCCATTAACCAATCCTCAATCCATGCTAATATATTACCCCCAATACCATGAGTCCTAATTTTGTGTAATAACCTCTTGTGTGGCACCTTATCGAATGCTTTTTGAAAATCCAAAAACACTACATCCACTGGTACCCCCTTATCCATCCTACTAGTTACATCTTCAAAAAATTCTAACAGCTTTGTCAAACACGATTTCCCTTTCATAAAACCATGTTGACTCTGCCTAATAATATTATGATTTTCTAAGTGCCCTGTTACCACGTCCCTAATAATAGATTTTAGCATTTTACCTTCAACTGATGTCAGGCTAACTGGCCTATAGTTCCCCGCTTTTTCACTTCCTCCTTTCTTAAATAGCAGGGTTATGTTTGCTACCTTCCAATCCTTGAGGACTGTTCTAGAATCTAGGGAATTCTGGAAGATCCAGTGCATCCACTCTACAGCTACCTCTTTTAAAACCCTAGGATGCAGTTCGCTAGGTCCAGGGGATTTGTCACCACTTAGTCCCATTCATTTCACCAGTACTATGTCTTTAATTATACTGATTTCTTTAAGTTCCTCTTTCTCTCTAGACCCTTGGTTCCCCATTATTACTTGACTTTTTTTTGTGTCTTCTACTATGAAGACAGATACAAAGTATTTGTTGAATGTCTCTGCCATTTCCTTATTGCCCATTATAATTTCTCCTGTCTCTGCCTCTAATGGGCCCACGTTTACTTTCACTAATCTCTTCCTATTTACATACCTATAGAAATGTCATCTTCTGTTAAAATAGTGACTGAAACACTTAAGTGTTCATTTGTTATTATCACCAACAGTCATTGCTAGCCTTTCTTGCACTGGTGATAAAAATTGTTACAAACTACAATCATTTAAAAATAAATTAAGTACATATGTGGTTTCCAGGAACAGGACAGTGGGGGGCTGAATGTTATGATATCAGGTAAACATGACTGACTGACTGCTGCCTGGGGTTTGCAATCAATTATACTCATATTGATTATTGACGTGTATTCTCACATTTCCCATGGGTATTAACCGCACTAATATGGATGATATGAGCTCTCTCTTGGTTGCTGCATGGTAACAATGGGACCTCAATCATGCATGTAAACAAACTGAAAACAGCTTTCTAAGTTACAGAACGTAGTAGAGCGCTGTGACTCACACTAATAAGCCTACAGTTCTCATAAAAGCATAGCAGCCATATGCTGTAGTGACGTAGCTCAGACTGTCCAAGCTCACTTTGCATAACTACAGCCAGCCAACAGAAAATACTTTCATTCCATTAGTCTGGGTTAGAACTGAATCCAAGTCCCAACAATTAGAGGCCAGTGTCTAACCCACTGCACCATCCAGTCTACCCAGCCGAAAGCAGTTTTAAATTTTCTTCTTTCTTCCTTTTTCCTTCTTGAATTCATCGCAATTCAGCACTTTTGGGATTAGCTGTGCTTATCCCATTACAAAGACTGTAAGAATGGCAGTGTCTGCATGCAGGAGGATAAGGTGACTTCCTGGTCCTGAATGCCGTCATTCTAAGTATCTCAGCATATATCCCCAACAGTCTGCCAGGCTAGGGGTTTCACAAACCACAGCCGGAGCCATAACCATAGACAAAGGGGCAGGAGGAAATGTGTGGGTCCTTCATGCTGGGTGAGTGTTCATCCAATCCGTGAGGTGGGAGGAAGAATTACTATAGTCGCTACATTCGTAACCTTTTTTTTTAATGCCTTTACAGTGTTGTTACACAAAGTGACAAAAGCAGTTCTTTCCCCGTAGTGATTATCTCTTCATAAAATCTTTCCCTGTGAGAGTCCGCCTGATTATCTAAGTCACCTGAATACTGTATATAATCGTTACCATCACCAATAATAAGCAATTATGTGGGAGTTACTGATTATTGTTTAATTGTCTGGGGTCACTCATGATTGCTTACAGTTATAAATAATATTACATTGAATTACATTGTTTGTGCTTTAATAAGTTTTCTTTGAATTACGTGCTCACAATTGCTTGAAATGACAAGCAGTTACTCTGCTGTCGAATGGAGTTACTCTACATTATCCTTGGCGTTACTCCGAAATACATTTGTAGTCCTCACGAGGTTGCTTTCAGTTGTCTGGGAGTCAGTCCCAACGGGTTAATCCGTTTGGTCATACACTCATCTCCGAGGGTTGGTGCACTGACATTCAATCCAGCTGCCTTTCAATGTTAGCTCTGTTTGTGCAGATTTTATTATTCTTTTTCCCTCACAAATGTAGCGCTGTGAGAACTCAAGGTCAGAATATTACAAAGGTTCATCTCAGCAAGTCATCACTGTACAGCTACACAACAAAAAAAGACCAAACATTTATAGTCAGTTAATCAATCAATCCCATTTGAATAATTGTCTCCATTTGATTTGTCTTTTCTTCTGATTCCCTGCCATCTTCCACTATTGTTTCCCATCCACAAAGAGCCTGAGACTTCTGCTGTGCACAAAGGACCAAACTTTTTTTTTATCACCCCTTGCATTTCTATACCTTTTGTGACACTAGAAAGATCAATTAATTGCTTAAATAGATACTTTTCATTTTTCGCTGAAATAATTAGTTGCTCAAAGTGGAAGAGAGAGAGAGAAAGAAGAACAAACTTTCAAAATGTCAAGCTCAGCTATACAGGTTACAAGGTCAAACCTGAGAAATGAAATGAAATTACTCCAATCCATGTATTTGTTTTGATTATTCTGATTTCCCCCCACCCCCCCTCACATGTTATGTTAGTTTAAGACTTCAATCCAGCGATTATTTAATCAATTTAATATGAGGAATCATTGGGACATAACAAACAATTTATCAATTTTAGCGGAGAGCAAACCTCTATCCATCCACAATTCAAGTTTCCCTTTGCTCAGAAAAGCAACATGAAAGAGCCTCTGTCTCCGCAATCTGACTCTACTCTCAGTCCCAGGCTTTTAATGGCCTTGGCTCTTTATATTCACCACAACCTCCTAACCATTCCCATTCTTCTTTTCTGTATTCTGTTTAGCTTTGAGGCTTTTTGCATAACATTTCTTGACAGTGGGTGACCACAAGCTAAGCGATGTTTATAATGGGCTGCCGGACAGGCCCCTATTGTGCCCACTATCCTAGAGTATGCATTAAGGGGAATGGATTTACATTGATGCCTATACTAATCAAAGTAATTTATCATCCTAATAAGTATGCTATTGAATAAACACCATCGCAATAGTGTTGCATGAAAAAGATTATCTACAGTATGGTATTCTTCCTTTAAAGATATATTTTGCTCTGTTTCTTGAACTTTGCCACACAGCGATTATGCTCTGTTCCTTAGTTCAACATGGTAGCAATGCTCTCTAAATATTTATCAATTCACTGACACAAGAGCCTCGACATTGTTCTTGGAGATATTAGTGGACAAAGGTTTAACCTGATCACGTGCACTAGTCTGCCAGCTGTATTAACACCAAGCCCACTTATTAGAAATGCTTAGCTAAAATAGCGGTCCGAGGAACCTCATGTGAATGCACTGACATTGCCAACTATAACTTCTAGATCCGGGTGTGGCTGATTGTCAGGTGCCTAAAACATAGCCATGTGACCAGTGTTTTGACTAGTTGATAAGAACATAAGAAATAGGAGCAGGAGTAGGCCAATCGGCCCCTCGAGCCTGCTCCGCCATTCAATAAGATCATGGCTGATCTGATCCTAACCGCCAATCCACTATCACAGAACCATCTCCTGAATCTAACAGAATTAGACACACGAAATAGGAGCAGGAGCAGGCTACACGGCTCCTGGGCCCGCTCTGCTACCCACAGGGCCATGACCGATCCGAACCTAGACTCATGTCCAAATTCCTGCCCGCTCCCCGTAACCCTTAATTCCCTTTACTTCTAGGAAACTGTCTATTTCTGTTTTAAATTTATGTAATGATGTAGCTTCTACAGCTTTTTGGGGCAACATATTCCATGGACCTACCACCCTCTGAGTGAAGTAGTTCCTCCTCATCTCAGTTTTGAAAGAGCAGCCCCTTATTCTAAGACTATGCCCCCAAGTTCTAGTTTCACCCATCATCGGGAACATCTTCCCCGCATCCACTCGATCCAACCCCTTCACAATCTTATATGCTTCAATAAGATCGCCTCTCATTCTTCTGAACTCCAATGAGTAGAGTCCCAATCTACTCAACCTCTCCTCATATGTCCATCCCCTCATCCCCGGGATTAACCGAGTGAACCTTCTTTGTACTGACTCGAGAGCAAGTATGTCCTTTCTTAAGTATGGACACCAAAACTGTACGCAGTATTCCAGGTGCGGTCTCACCAATACCTTGTACAACTGAAGCAATATCTCCCTATTTTTATATTCTATCCCCCTAGCAATGAAAGCCAACATTCCATTGGCCTTCTTAATCACTTGCTGCACCTGCATACTAACCTTTTGAGTTTCGTGCACCAGGACCCCCAGATCCCTTTGTACTTCAGTACTTTCCAGTTTCTTGCCATTAAGATAATAACTTGCTCTACGATTTTTCCTGCCAAAGTGCATAACCTCACACTTTCCAGTATTGTATTCCATCTGCCAAATCTCTGCCCACTTACTTAGCCTGTCTATGTCCCCTTGCAGGTTTTTTATGTCCTCCTCACTTACTACTTTCCCTCCCATCTTAGTATCATCTGCAAACTTTGATATGTTACACTCGGTCCCCTCCTCCAAATCGTTAATATAGATTGTAAAGAGTTGGGGACCCAGCACTGACCCCTGCGGAACACCACTAGTTACTGATTGCCAGTCTGAGAATGAACCATTTATCCCAACTCTCTGCCTTCTGTTAGATAGCCAATCCTCTATCCATGCCAGAATATTACCCCCAATCCCGTGATATTTTATCTTAAGCAATAATCTTTTGTGTGGCACCTTGTCAAATGCCTTTTGGCAGTCTAAATACACTATGTCCACTGGTTCCCCTTTATCCACCCTATATGTTACTTCCTCAAAGAACTCCAGCAAATTTGTCAAACATGACTTCCCCTTCATAAAACCATGCTGACTTTGTCCTATTAAATTATGATTATCCAAATGTCCTGTTACTGTCTCCTTAATAATGGACTCCAAAATATTACCTACCACAGATGTTAGGCTAACCGGTCTATAGTTTCCAGCCTTCTGTCTACTGCCCTTTTTAAATAAGGGTGTTACATTAGCAGTTTTCCAGTCTGCCGGGACCTTTACCGAGTCCAGGGAGTTTTGGAAAATTATTACCAATGCATCCACAATCCCTACCGCCACTTCCCTCAAGACCCTAGGATGTAAGCCATCAGGTCCAGGTGATTTATCCACCTTGAGTCCCATTATTTTACCGAGTACCACTTCCTTAATGATTTTGATCGTGTTTAGCTCCCCCCCCCCCTTTAGCTCCCTGTTTGTCCAGTGTTGGGATATTCTTAGTGTCTTCTACTGTAAAGACTGATATAAAATATTCATTCAGTGTTTTTGCCATCTCCATATTTCCCACCATTAATTTCCCGGTCTCATCCTCTAAGGGACCAACATTTACTTTAGCCACCCTTTTTCTTTTTATATAACTATAAAAACTCTTACTATCTGTTTTTATATTTTTTGCTAAATTACTTTCATAAACTATCTTCCCTTTCTTAATCAATCTTTTTGTTATTTTTTGCTGTCTTTTAAAGTTTTCCCAATCCTCTATCCTCCCACTAGATTTGGCTACCTTATATGCCCTTGTTTTTAGTCGAACTCTATCCTTAATTTCTTTACTTAGCCACGGATGGCTGTCTTTTCTTTTACACCCTTTTCTTCTCAGTGGAATATATATTTTTTGGAAGTTGTAAAATAACTCCTTAAATGTACACCACTGATCATGTATCGTCTTACCCTTTAATCTATTTTCCCAATCCACTCTACTCAATTCCGCTCTCATACCTTCATAGTCTCCTTTATTCAAGCTTAACACGCTTGTTTGAGATCCAACCTTCTCACCCTCTAATTGAATATGGAATTCAACCATGTTGTGGTCACTCATTCCAAGGGGATCCTTTACTAGGACATTTTTAATTAATCCTGTCTCGTTACACAGGACCAGATCTAAGGTTGCTTGCCCCCTGGTCGGTTCAGTTACATACTGCTCAAGAAACCCATCCATAATACACTCAATGAACTCATCCTCAAGGCAGCCCTGCCCAATTTGATTTGTCCAATTAATATGATAGTTAAAATCCCCCATAATTATAGATGTTCCTTTATTACAAGCCTCAACTATTTCCTGATTGATACTCCGTCCAACAGATTTGCCACTGTTCGGAGGCCTATAGACTACGCCCACTAGTGTTTTTTTCCCCTTATTATTCCTTACCTCCACCCAAACTGTTTCATTATCCTGATCTTTTGACCCAATATCATTTCTCTGTATTACAGTGATTCCTTCCTTTATTAACATAGCCACCCCACCTCCCCTTCCTTCCTGCCTGTCCTTCCTGATCGTTAAATAACCTGGTATGTTTAATTCCCAGGCATTGTCACCCTGCAGCCACGTTTCTGTAATGGCCACAAGATCATACCCATATGTAGTTATTTGTGCCATTAACTCGTCTATTTTGTTACGAATGCTACGTGCATTCAGATAGAGAACTTTCAAAGATGTTTTGTGACACTTAGTTCCTGCTTTTGCCCTTTTTATTACTTTACCTTTTACTCCATACCTTCTGCCCCTTCCTGACACGCTCTGGTTTTTAATTTCCCCACTGCTACCTAAGTCTATGACCTTCTCTGTTTTCATTTTTATTATTTGCTCTCTAGGAACCTCCCCCCAACTAGTTAGTTTAAAGCCCTCTCTTGATGGCTGACATTAACAAAACTAAAACAGTGCTCTCTTTCAAATTCTTCAACAATCATCGACATCGCGTAAACCCAACCAACATTTCCTTTCAAGGTCCCTATCAAACCATATGTCACACTGGCAGTGAGTTAGAAAATTATCCACTGCCTCCTGTAAAATTGTACGTGCTTTATACCAACACCTTGATGTATTCCTCAATAGAGAACATCAATGCCTTATGATGTAGGGTGTAAGGTGATAACATAGATATATCTATGCATGAAAAGGGCCTCTTTATTTTTTTTAAGTATACTCCATTCCATTCCAGAGATATTAAAGTCTAATGTTATGTGCTATGAAAAGCAAGTTCCAAACTACTGCTTTTACAGCACTTTCCTTGGTAAAATGCAAGCATAGCTAATGCAATACCAAAAGACTGTAACATTCACTTCAACCCCTTACCATGTAATTGAGTTTAAAAAAAAGATATATCATAACCTGAATTTTGAGATTAATGATCAGAATAGAATTAGTTCAGTTGTACTTTTAAAATGATTATGATCGCAAGGTACAAGAATGTCCTTCGTGCACATCGCAGTACGGAACTGTGAAAGGTCTTTACTTCTCCAGAACATCACCATTGTGCACTTGTTAAAATATAAAAAATTGTGAGCAGTTTCTAAATGTCTGTTGAAAACAGTCTGCAGCGAGGTTTTGTAACCGTGGATTGTGAATCTAGTTTAGGAAGTAGTAAGTATTGAGGTGTGTGATTCTGTGAAAGATAAGGAGACTAATAGTGCAGATCAACATCTTCCCAGACAACTATATTTTTCTCACCATATCGGTTGAGGCCAGTAATGGACGGCAACACAAGCAACAAAATCAACAAATGTTACAGATGTAGCAGATTTCAATAAAATGCCCATCTGACAAAGAATATACTTATTCAATTAGTTAGAACACTGAAAACCATAGTTAACAGTTGTCTACATCCATCACTTTCGGTCCAGCTGGATATATATTGCATGACTCTTTCCAAATATTGCCTATGACAGAACAAATATTAACTAATTATTTTAGTTTGTATCTCAAGATAAATTTCTAGTAACTGGTGCATCTCCCTTGGCATTGCTCCTGATAAGTCAGATGATGCACTGCCTTATACCAAACTATAGTTTATTATACTATATACTATATAGTCCATAATATATTATTGTGATGCTAAGGGACAGCTGTGTTTAAATTGGCCCATACCGTTAAGGCAACAAGGTCTAATTGTTGTAAATAGGCACACCTTGAGCTTAATTAGAGGCTAATTGCTGTTGGTGATTGAAGATTGGTGGGTGCTTGTAAATTTCCAGCTCCAGGTCGGAAGAAACCAATATGGCACTTTGACAAGTAACATCCAAAGTGGTTAGTTTGCCGTATAATGGTTGTGTGCAAGATGCAAGACTTTTATTTATGCCAGTGGATCTCCCAAGGCTCTGTTTGCAGTGGTAGTAGGGCAGGGGCAGGGGCAGGGGCTGGGGAGGTGTTACTAAGGTATGTTTGTTGGACAGGGATGCACGTCTCCAGTGAAAAGAAGTGTATAAAGTTTGTGATGGTGAAGTTGGTACTTTTCAATTGGTTCCTGAAAAATAAATTAGTATTTTCCTTACCAACTGAAGTAGATAAATAAATAATGTTGCTCCCTTCACACGCTAGACTTAATTAAATCAATAAATCTCTGTATCTAATATGGGGAGCAGTACTTTACATTTACTGTCCATTTCTTAAGTGTCACTTTTCATAAAGAAGGCCAAGAAATACCTAAAACTTTAATCTTTTTGTATTTGCATTTTTTCTTTTTTAACTAAATATCTCATGCAACTTAATGGGGTGAAATTGATTTTCAGCAGCTTTTCTTTTTGAAAAGAAAATAAGGTGGGGTGTAAAATGGGCTGCTGATTCGCTATAGCCCATTTGTGCTACTGCCAAAGACCAATTTCAGAGTCCCAGTGTGTTTAAGTAAAATCATTCACTATATATTTTAAATTCAGTCCTTTTATTCAGAACCTCCCTTTAAACTTAATGAATGGTATCATCCTTCCAGACCTTGTTATATGTTCCTACATTACAATAGTGACTATACTTCAAAATACACTTCATTGGCTGTAAAGCGCTTTGCGATGTCCAGTGGTCATGAAAGACGCTATATAAATGCAAGTCTTTCCTTCTTCTTTCTTTCTACATCGTTTTTAAGTTTTCAGTATATAAACATAAATGAAAGAAAGGCAAACTGTAAGCATTTAGAATACATTGCATAAAGAGTCCACTTTGAAACTTGGCATTGTTTAAAGTTTAAATAGTCACGTATGTAACACACAGTGAACAACCTCTTGAATATAACAGTGTAGATTGTTCTTTTGAAGAAAATTACTTCAGAAAAAGTTGCAGAATTCATGTTTTTGATGTTTCATAAAATTTTTTTTTTTACTTTTACTGTCCTAAAAATGGTTTTGCTGGAATATTTTCATGATCATTCATTTTTATTGATACACCAGAGCACGAGTCCGTTCAGCTAACGGTGATGGAGTCTGAAAATTCACAGAAAACAATATTCTCACATAGGCACAGGTTTCCAACAGAAAACACCAGTACAGATATGTCAAACATGAAAAATGCTATTGTGTAGGTAAGGGTCATCACTAACTTGAAAATTTTGTAATTAAAAAAAAGTCTTTATTATGTTATTAACTTTCTTTTTATTCGTTCCTGGGATTTGGGCATCGCTGGCAAGGACAGCATTTAATGTCCATCCCTAATTGCCCTTGAGAAGGTGGTGGTGAGCCGCCTTCTTGAACCGCTGCAGTCCATGTGGTGGCGGTACTCCCACAATGCTGGATTTTGACCCAGCAATGATGAAGAAACAGCGATATATCTCCAAGTCAGGATGGTGCGTGACTTGTAGAGGAACTTTGAGGTGGTGGTGTTCCCATGCACCTGCTGTCCTGTCCTTCTAGGTGGTAGAGGTCGTGATGTTTGGGAGGTGCTGCCGAAGAAGCCTTGGCGAGTTGCTGCAGTGCACCTTGTAGATGGTACACACTGCGGCCACGGTATGCTGGTGGTGGAGGAGGGAGTGAATGTTTAAGGTGGTGGTTGGGGTGCCAATCCTGGATGGCTTTAAGCTTCTTGAGTGTTGTTGGCGCTGCAGTCATCCAGGCAAGTGGAGAGTATTCCATCACTCTCCTGACTTGTGCCTTGTAGATGGTGGAAAGGCTTTGGGGAGTCAAGAGGTGAGACACCCACCGCAGAATACCCAGCCTCTGACCTGCTCTTGTAGCCACAGTATTTATGTGGCTGGCCCAGTTAAATTTCTGGTCAATGGTGACACCCAGAACATTGACGGTGGGGGATTTGGCGATGGTTATGCCGTTGAATGTCAAGGGGCAGTGGTTAGACTCTCACTTGTTGGAGATTGTCATTGCCTGGCACTTATGTGGCGCGAATGTTACTTGCCACTTATCAGCCCAAGCCTGAATATCATCCAGGTCTTGCTGCATGTGGGCATAGACTGCTTCATTATCTGAGGAATTGTGAATGGAATTGAACACTGTGCAGTCATCAGGAAACAGCCCCACTTCTGACCTTATGATGGAGGGAAGTTCATTGATGAAGCAGCTGAAGATGGTTGGGCCTAGGGCACTGCCCTGAGGAACTCCTGCAGTGATGTCCTGGGGCTGTGATGATTGACCTCCAAAACCCACACCATCTTCCTTTGTGCTAGGTATGACTCCAGCCAGTGGAGAGATTTCCCCCTCATTCCCATTGACTTCAATTTTACTAGGGCTCCTTGATGCCACACTCAGTCAAATTATGCCTTCCCTCCCCTCTGGAACTCAGCTCTTTTGTCCATGTTTGGACCAAGGCTGTAATGAGATCTGGACCTGAGTGGATTTCATTTCCAGTATTAAGTGTTCAGCTTAGTAGAGAAACAAGATGGTGGCTGCAAGTAGTTTCAAATATACTTGGAATGAAATTAATCAATTTCCAATAGCTTTATTTTTATTGACAATTTTTTATGACCGCTTATACTTGATTCCTTGTTTTCATCTGTTGCTTATTAGAAGTATATCTGCCTGACTTGTGCTTGTGCTTGATTATTATGTTCTCCAGCTCCTCAGCTGTGATTTGTTGGTGTTTTATGAATACTAAATTTGAGCAAATCAACTGCAGGAAATTACCATATATATAACTGTGACACAGAAGTGTGATACCTAAATATGACACAGGAAGACTCAAATGACAGATGCAATGTATGCTTTTCACATAGCGTTGGATAGATTTAGCCTTCGATAGAAATCGTGATCAGCGACAGTTTAATTTTCAAAACAACTTTTGGCTATACATTTTCTTTCTCCCATTCCACTGATTCCACCCGCCCCTTGAACTAGTCACTTCAACAAAACCTCCATCAGTTTAGATGCCGGAACAGCCTGGACCTTGGGCTTCTGCAACAATACTCTCAATGGCCCAGTAATTCCGGGCACAACGCGCGAGTACGAACGGGGTACTCACGCGTTGTGCCCGGAGGAATTGCCGGTTTTCAGCATGCACAGCGCATGCGCTGAAAACCGGCATTTCCTGTCCTCTGACCCAAGGGGTTAAGAGGCAGAGCGCGCGCGACTGCATAGGCAGCGCGTGCGCAGTGAAATTCCTTTTTTTTTTCAGAGTTGCGCGTGTGCAAAGGCCTCCGGTCTTTACGCGTGGAAAAAACAGACGTAAGTATTTAGTTTTTCAGGTAAGTGGGCTTTTAGTACAATGTAGAAATTTTTTTTCCACAGGTTTGTTATTTTTAAAGAATTTACAGTAAGGTAAGTTTAGTTTTAGACCATATTTTTAAAAAAATTATTTTTTTCAAAAAATTTATTAATTGTTTAAAACATTTTTTTAAACTTATTTATAGTTAATATAATCAGTGGGATGTTTTTAAAAATTTTATTTAAAGTTAAAGTAGTGTTTTGGCAGCCCATACTTTTCATGAGTTTGACAGCTCTTACTGTCAAACTCATGAATGAGTTTCCCCTCCCCTGATTGGCTGCACAGTGCTTACCTGATCCCAGCCGGCACATCGCACTAACTACACCGCTGGATCAGGCAAGCACATCGCGCCGACATCTGAACCGGGCCAGTGACAGGAAATGCAAGCAGGCCCAGGCTTCAGATGTCGGCGCGCCGGGTGAGTGCACATCGGGGGCTTGCACGCGCGGCAAGCCCCCGAACCTAATTTCAGGGCCAATGTCTCTTCAATCAAATGAAAGCATTGCAGGGCTTTGGGAAAAGAGCAGGGGAGTGGGAGTAATTGGATAGCTCTTTCAAAGAGTCGACACAGGTACGATGGGCCGAATGCTGTCCTTCTGTGCTGAATGATTCTATGAGCCACGTACCAGGAGGTGCATATGGGATACTTTTTTTTTGTTTTAACTTTCTGACACTGCAGGGCCTTTTGCAAAGCATGCCTGTTTTGTAGCTGGGCCCTGTCAGTATTTTTCCGCTCAATTTGATTTTCAACTCCTTGGGCTGGGGGGTTCACAAACTATCAGTGTTATATATTACCTACACAACAAGGCGATAAGCCAGTGCAAGATCAAAAATAGTTTTTCGGTATATCATGTCTTTCCTGTCTGCTAATGTGATTACAGCCCTATTCCAGCATCAGAATCATCTTAACGCAAAAGGCACATCTTTGCTCATCAAGGTTTGACAAACTTGCCACATGCCAAACCTTGGCAGTCACAGTGTCACGTCTTTCAGACAGAAGAAAAAAAAAATGAAAAGAATGTTGACCGTAAGAAATAGGAGCAGGAGAATAGCTCGCTTCCAATAGACATTAGAAGATGGATTTTTCAAAACATAATGGCCTGGAATTTCTGGCCCCGGTGATGGCGAGCTGGCAGCGTTCGCCATCATTTCACCTTTGAAACTGACCGCAACATCAGGATTTAGCGCATGTGCAGCCTAATGCAGAAATCCTGAAGTTGCGGTCTGTCATTCACAGCTCCTCCACAGGCTGCGCCGTGCTTCCCCTCCCACCCCCCCATAAAGCTGGCAATCAGTGTAATCACCCAAATCAGGGAAACTGATGAAAACTTAGGCTCTTCCGCAGTAATTACGCTGTCAAATTCCCCGCTAAAAGTTAGCCCCAAAGAGATTAGGTCTAACTGGGATTTCAACAGCGTATTGACTGCTAAACAAAGGTTATGGCCCTGAAAAACTAATTTTAATTTTTTGCAGTGTGAAATTTTCCATTTTAATAAAAATTAAAATTTTTAAGAAACTTTAAAAAAACATATTTTTTTATTTGTTTATGGAATGTGGACGTCACTGGCAAGACCAGCATTTATTGCCCATCCCTAATTGCCCTTGAGAAGGTGGTGGTGAGCCACCTTCTTGAACTGCTGCAGTCCTTGTGGTGAAGGTGCTCCCACAGTGCTGTTAGGGAGGGAGTTCCAGGATTTTGACCCAACGACGATGAAGGAAATGTGATATACTTCTAAGTCAGGATGGTGTGTGACTTGGAGGAGATCTTGGAGGTGGTGGTGTTCCCATGCGACTGCTGCCCTTGTTCATCTTTATTTCAGATTTGCCTTTTCCCCATGTGAGAGCCCCAATCTTTGTTTTGCTCTCTCTAACATTTTAAAAAAGCTAGCATTTTAAGAGCTTGCCCAGTTCCTCGTTCCGTCTGTGAGAATTCTGCCTTTTGATTGGCTGCTTAGACAGCTTGTTGACATCAGAGCAGCTCGCACTGATTCCCACTATACTATGTTGATATGAATTACGCGTCGTAATACCCAAACTTCTCAACACAGAGATCGTGAGATTTTGGGCGAAGCTTATTTGGGGCCAAAGGTGAACGCTTCTGCTTTGCCGCTGACTGCAAATTCCGGGTCTTTACAACCTTGAAACACACTCAGTCATCTGTTATATATGTTATTATCAGAAATAGTTAATGAGGAGTTCCTTATCCTAGCCCTCCACAGAACTCCTAAGAACAGTATTAATCTAATTCATCTACCTCTATTGGTTGTTGACCTCATCCAGTGACTTTTGTGGAACTTTTTAGCACATGGATGCTGTCCCATGTGGACTTAACTATCATAAGCTATGCTTAACAAGGATGCTAATACTCCTATTCAGCAGCAAGTGGCTATTTGATAAAGGTTAGGCCCTTTGTCCATTTCCCTCTGTCAAGATGGAATAGGCACCACCAAAATATCCTGCAGCTTGCCTGAAATTTAGTTCCACTGGTTGCAGGTAGATTGAAGTGACAGCTCAGGGATTCGAACCTGTAACCAACAGTTTGGAAGAGAGGCATTCAATTATCTGCAGTAATGGTCCATTAAAGATAAATTGATAAATATTTCATGACTGCAAAGTGAGTCATTTCCCACGGAAAGGAACATTGCTGTTATTTCTCAGATACCTTTTGTGACCTTTTCCCCTCAGCAAAATCATACCTCTTTTGGGTTAACTTTGAATGAAAGTCTGATCATCAATACAATAAAAGTCTCTTCCTTCCAGGTTAACGATATAGATGAATAGCTCAAAATAGCGACAAAACCTCAAAGCCTTGCCCCTTGAAAGGAACAAGCAAAATATGCACCATATGCTCATCTTTAAAAAGGATGACAGGATCTGCTTGACATCCCACCAGATCCATTGTAAATAATTCTCTTTAAATTGTCATTGTTTGCATACTATAAACATATCCTTTGAGTATATGGTTTGTGATCAATGCTAACTCACCATATTATTTCTAGATTTAAGGAATCTGAAATCTTAAAAACGCTAAGTAAAAATTAGAAACATGATGAAGTGCTATGACACAAAAACATAGATTTGTTTCTGTACAGCACTGGGTTTGTAATATTGCCTACTAAATAAAAATATTAGGTTCACACTAAGCATAAATAATGTGAAATAAAAGACAGCTGCTTCATTCGGTGGGTCCTAGGATTTTGTTTACAAACTTGAAATAAAATCTAAGGTTTTTATATTAAGCAAAATACTACAGTGACTTTTGGTGTACCATCACATTGGAAGCTGTGAGCGAGTTAAGGTGAGTGTTTTGGAAAGAGAGAGTGAGAGGGAAATTC
This sequence comes from Somniosus microcephalus, assembly GCF_052327205.1. Lineage (NCBI taxonomy): Eukaryota > Metazoa > Chordata > Chondrichthyes > Squaliformes > Somniosidae > Somniosus > Somniosus microcephalus. Next base: position 36,888,906 of record NC_140998.1, read on the forward strand.
ACTTGAGAGCGGGGAGGGGAAGGCATTCGGAGAGATATGGCAGAGAGGAGAAAGGGAATGAAGGAGACAGAGAGATCAGTCAGTTCTCACACATCTCATTTTAGACATTAAGATATTTTTGTCTTAGTGGCTCCAATATTTTCCCAGAAATCTGCCACTACACACAGGAATGTTCTCCCAAGTTGGCAAATCTGCCAGTTCAACTTGATTTTATTGAAGCCAGAAAGGACTACCACACATGTAGGGATAATATGAGTGTCTGTGTGTGGGGAGAAGAGAGGGGTATGTAACTTTGTCCATTAACAGATGTAGTAACTAACCTACATGGATGAAATAATAGATGAATTTCACTAACATTGGGGAAAATAATCAAAACAGGCTCTAAGACTATTAGAATTACTACAAAAGAATGCTGCATTGACCTGTGATGTTGTCGGGGTCATGATGACATTATACTGTAGGTTTGACAACTATTATAAATTCAGTGAGGGAACCTTTAGAAAGTCATTAGTTCAGCAAAATGGAATGAATACCAGCTTGACAATCCATCTTATGGGATCTGATACTATTAGCGCAAAGTTGTTTTTTACATAGGATATACGGCACAGAAACAGGCCATTCGGCACAACCAGTCCATGCCGGCGTTAATGCTCCACTTGAGCCTCCTCCCTTCTTTCCTCATTTAAATCTATTCCCTTCTCCCTCACATGCTTGTCTCACCTCCCCTTAAATACACCTATACCCATTTTTGTAATTTTGCTTTCTAGTTTTGCCCATTTTTTTTCTCTTCACCTGCAAAAATGAGAGACTCTCTGCCACGGACATCGCCATGCCTGTACACCACTTTGTGACCAGTCAACTCATTGGCGTGTCAGCCAATGGCTCAGTTGGTAGCCCCCTTGTCTCTGTGTCAGAAGGTTGCTGGGCTCAAGACCCACTGCAGAGACTTGAGCACAAAAATCTAGGTTCCCACTCCAATGTAATATTGAGGGAGTGCTGCACTGTTGAAGGTGCCATCTTTCGGACGGGATGTTAAACCAAGGCCCCATCTGCTCTCTCAGGTGGATGTGAAAGGTCCCATGGCACTGTTTTGAAGAAGAGCAGCGAAGTTATCTCCGGTGTCTTGGCCAATGTTTACACCTCAATCAACATAACAAAAAACAGATTATCTGGTCATTATCATATTGCTGTTTGTGGGAGCTTGCTGTGTGCAAATTGGCTGCCGCATTTCCCACATTACAACAGTGACTACATTTCAAAAGTACTTCATTGGCTATAAATCACTTTGGGACGTCCGGTGCTTGTGAAAGATGCTATATAAATGCAAGTCTTTCTTTTTCAAGGTACAGTTATTTGGGAAACTGAGGCAGCCCATGTGAAGAGATCTGATAGAGGTGTTCAGAATTATAAAGGCTTGATACGATAAATAGGGAAAAGCTATTTCCATTGGTCAGTCAATCAGTAACTACAGCATGAATTTAAAATTATCACTAAAATAATGAAGGGAGAGGTTAGGAGAATATTTTTTTATGCAGAGAGTTGTTAAGACTTGGAATGCCCCAGCAGAAACAATGGCAGAAGCAGAATTCATAGTAGCTTTTAAAAGTGAAATGGGTAAATATTTGAAAAGGACACATTTAAAAGGGCAGGGGGATGGGGCTAAGTGGATAATTCTTTCAGATTTGAATGCAGATAAGGCAAACATGGAACTCAAACCCTGGATCTGTTACTTAGAAGTTCGTTATACCTATGATACTATACCTTGTTCAAAGCAAGATATCCACTGGCTAGTCTACTGGGCCACTCTACAGTGACATTTCCTGTTATTAATGTTATGTCATATTGCTTCAAAGTGAAATAGTTGTAAACATCGAACAATATTATTTATATCACAAAGTTTACTAAATATGAACAGCATGATTTCATTATCTATGTTGCTAATGAAGCTTAAGTCCATCTTAAACCTATGTACTCTAATAGGATTAAATGAAATGCCCAGATTTTGGTCTGTCTGTTACTTCTATTTCAGTGCAATCAGTAACATTTCCCAGCTGTGAGATACTCTGTGAATGAAGAACACATGCAACAGATGCATTTCAGAGAATGTTCTTTTAACATACCAGACAATATCTGCAGGGCTGTAAAAGTGAGTTTTATATTGTACACACACACACACACACATATATATATATATTTTTTAATGTTAATGTTAGTAACCTTTAAAATTATTTTACAATTGCAAATGAGAAATCTATTGCCCATTTAATTTTAAATACAATTGTTCTTTTATTTATTGTTTTGTAACATGAGGTAATTATAATGTAATTGATATAGTCAGAACAGTGAAACCTTCACATGACTGCTTAATTTTTTCAAAATAATTTTCAGTTCCGATTCACTGACTTTAAAAAAAATATTTTCTATCGGCCCACATAAAGGTCCCTTACGACACATAGGTTCTTGTATCATGAGCAGGTACAGGTACACTGTACCACATGGTACCCAGATCTCAGTGCTAAATATATTCACATATCAATATTTTGACTGCTATGCATGCAGCATTTGAATATTCTTCCATTTTTCTTTTGATTTACCATAATTAGATCACTTGGTGAGTTTATGTTACAGTGTGACTTAACTAGCATCATTGATGGTGTAATTCAACTAGCACACAATCATTAATAAAATTTACAATTTGCAAAGGGATGAAATTATTTAAAATGAAAGTGGGTTTATTTAAGCAGTCTGCAGCTGAGTAATCCCAAAAGCCTGAGCCTGATTCCTTTTTTATGACCAATGACTTATCTTTGACAGAGATGATTGGTTTACCATCGTGCCTTGTCTCTCCAGCTGACCTGGAGTGGAGGGTGAATCATTTTTAATTTAAAAAAAGATAATGAAGTACTATTTGGTACAATAAGGGTTAATATAGAAAATGCAACAGTCCTTTTCACACCATGCGCTGTGGTTAGCAGTGGGAGCTTTTAAAACAGCCCCTGAGTTAAATACTTACAAATTACTACATTTGGGAAAGTATTTATCCAAAACACTGACAAAAAAACTTGTATTAGAACAGAGACCTTTCTTTCCCCAAGGAATTTAGCATTGAAAAGTTAGATGTCAAATGGAATCCATTCGGGTGCAGCTGTAAAACGAACAATATATACAACAAAGTCCATTCTGGTGTAGAATTATCTTTAACGAGCTGGTTATGGTCCCTTTGAAGAAAATTGCACATGAAATAACATCTGTACACAGCATAAAAATATCCGAAATCTTTTGCGCCGGAAACATAGATCAAAATATGATATTCTGCAAGCACTCTATGATATTTATGACAATAAAACTGATGCTGTCGCTTTAAATAAAGTAAGCAGCAGGATGATGCCTTCTGCAAACAGCGTATGTAGGACAGCGAGGTGATACTGTAGCCCAGACTTCCGTTAGACAGCAGTACGTTGGACTGAGCCAGAACAGGTGGATTCACCTGCGCACCCACAAGACCGACCAAAGTGGGGGCACTAGACCCACTCTCTCTACGTAGAATGGAAGTCGGGCAGACAAACACAACTGGGTACGAGCCGGAACCCACAGGGCATACTAAACCAAAGCAACATGCCTGCAAAACACTGTTAACCTACACAGAAGCAGACGGCTGTGCAGTCAGTCTGCGGCTCCTAGATTCTATATCTATTGTCGCATCGGATGATAAGCACATGTTCTAAATAGCTCTTTTTGGGCCATTTCGGAATTGACAGAAACAATGTAGTAAAAAAAATCTTTATTCTTATGTACCGTATTATAAGGCAAGGATGTCACACCCTGTTATCCTTTGATATTTTATATAACTGTACTTTAGTCAGTCTGCTCTCACTTGTAGAACGGCAGTCAGGACTGGCAATTCTACAGGAGCTGCACTGTTAGCACAAGAATGATTGCTTGTTCAGCCTCAAGCCAAATTGTTTGTGAATTAACCCAGAATGTATCTTTTTTGTTTGACAAAAATCTACCTGGCATTGTTTGAAGAAGAGGATAGTTGCCCAAAAAAGATCTCAGCCAAATTTTTGCTGTCAACCTAAAAAAAATCAAATAATTCCCTCATCTTATCCACCTCGCCTCCATTCCATCCTCTGCTCTCACCTCCTGAAGACATTCATTCTTGCTGGGCTTTGCTCTACAGTGTCAGCCGCCTTCCAGTATCTTGCTCAAATGACCATCCTACACATTGCAGCAGATACAGTGAATGTCAACAGGCTACTTGACTATGAAAGGCCTCAGGGTCAAGACTCACCTGATGCCTAAATATACACATTTTCCAACAGTAGTGGGGGTAGGAATATTATTCAGGTGTTATATAGTATACGGGTACAGTGGTGTAGTGGTTATGTTACTGGACCAGTAATCCAGAGGCCTGGACTAATATTTCAGATGAAAGTGAGTTCTAAATCTCACCATGGCAGTTTCAGAATTTGAATCTGGTTTAAATAAAAATCTGGTATCAGGAAAAAGTGACCATGAAGCCATTGGAGTGTTATTAAAATGCAACTGGTTAACCATTTTTAAAACTTGATTAAAATAAAACATTCATTGATTTTTTGTCAAGTCTTACCAGTTGCATTGGCAAGGAAATGGCAGCTGGCAGACTGCTGTGTAAAGTGACGTGACTTCCTTGCCAGAAAATACGGTCGTTTTTTACGATGATGATGTAGCATAAATACATATGAAAAAAAAACACATGCATGCAGTGCCCTACAGCTTTGCAACAGAGACTTGCAAGATGCGAAGTAATAAAAACAGTATGGCGCTATTTAGGGGACACATATTTGCACTCTAATAACCTGGCATATAGTGCTTTATTTTTCAAAGTTTTACCTTGCATCAGTAAAGCTTTAACCCTTTAGGCAAGACTAAATGATACAAACTACATGCCAGCTAAATCATAGAATCACACAGCACAGAACACAGAAGGAGGCCATTCAGCCCATCATGCCAGTGCCGGCTCTTTGAAAGAGCTATCCAATTAGTCCACACCCACGCTTTTTCCCCACAGCCCTGCATTTTTTTCCAAATCAAGTATTTATCCAATTGTCTTTTGAAAGTTACCATTGAATCTGCTTCCACTACCCTTTCAGGCAGTGCATTCCAGATCACAACAACTCGCTGGTTAAAAAAAAATTCACCTTCCCTCTGGCTCTTTTGCCAATTACCTTAAAACCGTGTCCTCTGGTTACCGACCCTCCTGCCAGTGGAAACAGTTTCTCCCTATCTACTCTATCAAAACCCCTCATAGCTTAGGTCAAACATATTCTTTAACGAAGGAGGCAATTAACCAACAATTTCATTGCATTTGGCAGCCCGAAGTAAACAGACATGGTGTGGTGCAAAAATTAGAACAGACTTCTGTCTGTCTTGACATTAAGTACTGCAAAATCAACATACAACATATGCAAATTGGAGAGTGAGCAATGTGCAGAAACAAAGATTTTTTTAAAAACACATTCAAAGTACTGCAGTCTTACGGCAACTTCACAAAGATGTTTTCAGTCTGCTGCTAATGCTTCCCAAAGGGTTAACAATGGCAGTCTTCTCCAGCCTCTATACAATCAAAAAACATTTTGAGGAAGGGCCCCAACTTGAAATGTTAGAACCAAGCTGTCACTTTCTGACCGCCTGCTGTGCGTTTCCAGCATTTTCTGGTTTTATTATTCCAAAAACCATTCTGCATGTTTTTGCCACATGGAGACTGTTCCAGTAACATCAATCTCCATATTGAAAAATGTGCTGATTCAAGGTCATATTTTTACTCTGTATCTTGTCTCAGAACAGGCTTTCACTATTCGTGCCTGCGGAAATATTTCCCCCCTTCAGCCCAAGACCAAAGGGAATATTTGTGCTGATGCGCAGCGTTCTTTTAGTATTTTGAATATTCAACAACAATCAAATCCATAAAGAAGCTTTGATGAATAGCTGAAGAACAGGTTCAAGCTGTAATCAGCGTTTTCATTGAAAAGTAGTTGCAGTGAATGAGTTAACAGAATGGATGAATTCCTCCTGTAATGCTTCTTTTCCTCCCCATCCCCCTCCCCCTCCTTTCCCCTTCGACACATGCTGTATGTTTTGATCGGACTGTCCGCTCTGTCAGGCGACTGATTAGGTCCCACTTCAGATGGAAGAGGCGAGTTCATTTTCCTTGTAAGTGAGTAATTACTGTTCCTCTGATTCACAAGACATGAGAAAATCAAGGACAGAAGTTGAAAATCTGACGAAGACCTGAGTTTAATTAATATTAAGTTCTCATGTCACATTCCTTTCAGCCTTTGTAAGAATTCAGTCTTAATTAGAAATAGAGTCAGCCAGTGAACAAGTCTCCAAGAGAGATGAAATGTCACAAATAAAAATTATGAGAGTCACTACCTCTGTTTTCCCCCCTCAGTTTTCTCCCCTTTACTCCTCCAAAGAAAGCAATGGCTGTTACTGAGGAGAATACCTAACAGGATATAACAATTCTTTGCTCAAGTGGCTGTTCTTTATCTGTGAGGTTAGACTGTCAATGGTAGCAGCCTGTTCAGCTGTGTAGGCCATCACAGTTGAGCCCCATCTTCTTACCCGAAAGGCTGTGGATGCTGGGCCAATTGACATTTTCAAGACTGAGATCGATAGATTTTTGTTAGGTAAGGGTATCAATGGATGTGAAACAAAGGCAGGTAGATGGAATTGAGGCACAGATCTAATTGTTTGGCGGAGCAGGCTCAAGGGGCTGAATGGGCTACTCCTGTCCCTATGTTCCACTCAATGTCCACAAACCATACATATGCATTTTCCAAAATGAATCAGTGGATAATAATTAAGAGCAGGACTCTGGATGATATCTTTCCCCCTCCCTAGCTCAGGGGACCTAAATGAACTATAGCACCCAACTATTTTCCTGGCTGAAATAGGATCTTTTGCTCTGCATAGCTTAGTGCAACACCTGACAGTGCCTTTACCCACTAGGCCACCAGAGGGAACCATGATACAGTTACCCTAGTGTTTGTGTGTTGTTTTTATATCAACTTGACGTGGGTTTAGTTCTGGTCCCCATAACTTCTGCTGTCAAATCAAGAATACCATAAGTTAACAGAAACACGCTGGATAAAGGCAGAAAACACAGCTGCTTAGTCAGCATCTGTCAAAGAGAAAATACACTGGTTATTACATTTCAGGTGCATTCCCTTCATCAGGATGGTTGTAATCTAGACTGTGTATCAAATTATCACCTATGCCTCAACTGATAATGTTGGCTGAAGGATGAATGTCGGCCCAGACATTAGGAGGACTTCCTGCGCTTCTTCAAAAAGTGCCATGGGATATTTTTCATCCACCTGAATAAGCAGACAGAGCCTCATTTTAATATCTCATCTGAAAGACAACACAGCACTGCCTCAGCACTACACTAAAGTTAGATTATGTGCATAAGTCCTACAATGTGGTTTGAACCCACACCCTTCTGTATCAGAGGCAAGAGTTCTGCAAATTGAGTGCAATGCTATAAACTGAGCCAAGCTGTCACTCCAGTAGTAATGTTATTTATAGTGGGAAAACAGTGTTAAGAATAGACTTTGATTGTAATCATGCCAATAGGCAAAATTAATATTAACTTATAACCAGTCACATAGATGAACCGTCTTTCGCCTTTTTGGAAGGTGAGACTATAATGCAAATGACATGGAAGGGGTGGTGAAATTGATTTGCTATCTGAATTGATTCAGAATGTGCTGAATTAAGGAAAAGTTCAGGAAATCAAAAATTTTCTGTGGAGAATTTGTGGAAAATCAGTGGAAATCTGCTTAACACCATAACAAAAAAATCCCACAAGGATAGATTAACACTGAAAGGAAACTTTTGTTTATTATGCTGAATATTGAAACTTGCCCAGCATGCAATTAATACAATGGAGATCCAAAAGTGATGATTAAGGGGTAAAGATATAAAACAAGACATGGGATTGAAGTATGGAGATCACTTCAATGTACTTTTTTAAAACATAACATATAGAATCATACAGCACAGAAGGAGGCCATTCAGCCCATTGTACCTTTGCCGACTCTTTGAAAGAGAAAAACCCAACAACTACAGGCCAGTCAGCTTAACCTCGGTAGTGGGGAAGCTTTTAGAAACGATAATCAGGGATAAAGTTCACAGTCACTTGGACAAGTGTGGATTAATTAAGGAAAGCCAGCAGTGGTGAGTGGTGTTCCCCAGGGGTCGGTACTAGGACCACTGCTTCTCTTGATTTGTATTAATGACTTGGACGTGGGTGTGCAGGTCACAATTTAAAAATTTGCAGCTGACACAAAACTTGGAAGTATAGTGAAAAGTGCGGAGTGTGGTGTATGTAACCTGCTCCACCTTAAGAGAACTTAAGCCTGTTCCACCTTAAGAGATGTACTACTTTCTCTGGCTGCTGTATACGTAATACCGGTGGTGACCACCGGTATATAAGTACTGTGTAGTGATATTGTATTTAGTATAGTCCTGACCTCCAACTAGTAAAGACCTGTTGAACTTTATTCTTGTAGTCTGTGTCAGTAATTAATCTTAATACAACTGGAACACACAGACTTAACAGTGGCGACGAGTGCGATTCTTACCCTGCGGCAGTTTATATCCACGGCGGCTTCGTCCACAGAACGGGCGTCGAAGAGAGGCATCCACCCTCATCACCCTGCTGGAAGACACGTCGCGCGGCAGGCATCGAGAACCTGGAGTGCAGAAGACATCCTGAACTCGAAGCCTCCATCAGCGGCAGTCAGCTATCTTCTTTCTACCTCGGTGGTGGGTAAGCCGGTCAGCGACGCGAGCAGAAAGTCGGCCGTGTTGGCTGTACAGATGGGGGGAGGAAGACGGAGGAATAAGGGCGGTGAGATCGATCGCGACCGGAGATAAGGGCCGGGCCGCATTCGGGCCGAAAGGCGCAGCGCGGGGACATTGATCGCGGCTGGTGATAAGGGCCGGGCCGCTTTCGGGCCAAAAAGGCGCAGCATTTGGGGCGACTGAAGGCGCGAGAGCCGCGGTGAAGGCGAACGCAGCCGGTGCTAATAACCGGGCTGCAAGAAGGGCTGCGAGGCGCGACATTGGGGAAGCGCGAATGCCCGAGGGAGCTGCGGTGAAGCGGAGACAGCGTCGGGGGAGTTACTAACCGCTGGGAAAGGGGAGCAGCAGCGGCATGCCAAACGCCATTGCAGCCAGTGGGTGAAGACCGCCAAGCGCGGGAAAACCGCCATTTTGTAGGTGGAGGACGAAGACAAGAGCGGGAAGCCACCATCTTGGGATAAAATAAATTGCAACGATGCCTAAACATGGGAATATTGACACCTTTGATAGCGACATCGAAGATTGGGCCATGTATGTAGAACGCATACAAAATTATTGTAAAGCAAATAAAATCCCAGATGCAGAGAAAGCACTAACTTTATTGAACTTAATGGGTGCAAAGACATACGGGCAATTGAAACACCTTTTATCACCAGATGAACCAGCGGATAAGACGTTCGAGGAGATTGTTACTGTCCTGAAAAATCATCTAAACCCCACGCCGCTGATGCTAGCGGAATGATTTAAATTTTACAGCAGAAGGCAGCTGAAGGATGAAAGCAATGCTGAATATTTAATGGAATTGCATAAGCTAGCAAAGTACTGTCAGTTTGGAACGGGACTGACAGAAGCGCTAAGAGATAAATTTGTGTGTGGATTATTAAAAGAAGATACACAAAAGTGACTGCTCGAGGAGAATGAGCTGACGCTTGAGAAAGCAGTCACTATGGCAGCAGCACACGAAGCCGCAGCGAGAGGCACGGCAGTAATGCAGCTACGGTCACCGGAACTCAGTACAAATAAATTGGGTTTGAGTACTGTAAAATGTTATCATTGTGGAAAGACAACACACGATCAGAATCAGTGTTGGTTTAAAAACCAAGAATGCAGAACGTGTGGCAGGCTTGGCCACATAGCTAAAGTATGCCGGTCAGGAAAGAAGACCAGCAACAAAAAGTCACCACAAGGAAAATACATAAAGGTGCACAAGGTGACAAAGACCAGTTCGAACGAACAGAAGTCAGATTCAGACACTAGCAGTAATGAACTGGGTAGCTTACGAGTACACAACGTTGGTAAGGATGCAGATCTCCAGACAATTTGGGTCACTCTTCAGATAGCAGGAGTCCAAGTAAAGATGGAATTGGACACTGGATCGGCATTGACGGTCATGAATAAGAAAGATTACAAAAGGTTATTCCAACATATTCCCCTACGGGATACGGAGATTATATTGAAAACATACACGGGGCAAAGAGTGTACCCCATCGGAAAGATAGAGGTAAAAGTGGTCCAGAAGGGCGAAGCAAGCCAAGTAATGGACTTATATGTGCTACCTGAAGGAGGTCCACCACTACTGGGACGGGAGTGGATTAGGAAAATGAATATGGACTGGCACTCCTTAAAAGCACTAACGGTAGATTCCGGGGAAACAGATGTCAAACCTAAACGATTGTCCAAAATATTGGATGATGCTAAAGAGGTGTTCCAGCAAGGACTGGGAACACTGAAAGGAATTATGACAAACATCAAGATTGATGAACATGCACAACCAAAATTTTTCAAAGCCAGACCGGTACCCTATGCAATACGACCTACTGTAGAAGCGGAACTGGAAGCGCTAGAACGTTCAGGTGTACTGTCTAAGGTAGATTGGAGTGAGTGGGCTACGCCCATTGTTCCCGTTATGAAACGTCCTTCGAGCAACAAGCCAGGAGAACCAGGGAAGGTTCGCATCTGTGGAGATTTCAAGATCACCGTTAATCCGGTGCTTCACACGGTGCAGTATCCGCTTCTGCGGATTGAGGATATTTTTGCTTCGTTGTCTGGCGGGAAACACTTCACCAAGATAGACCTGGCGCAGGCATACTTGCAGATGGAGGTTGAAGAAGAGTCACGCCAGTACCTCACGATCAACATGCATAGAGGTTTGTACCGGTATAATAGGCTGGTTTTTGGAGTGGCATCGGCTCCGGCAATTTGGCAGAGGGCCATGGAGCAGGTATTACAGGGAATTCCAGGCACACAATGTTACCTGGACGATATTCTGATTACAGGTGATGGTGATGAAGAACACCTCGCAAACTTGGAACTGGTGCTCAACAGACTGAAAGAGTATGGACTTAGAGTTAATCGGCAGAAATGTGAGTTCTTTCAGAAGCGGATCTCGTACTGTGGTCATGTCATTGACCGGGAGGGGCTTCATAAGTCTCCTGACAAGATAGAGGCAGTTGTAAAGGCTCCCGCTCCGGATAATGTCTCTCAGTTGAGGTCGTTTCTGGGATTGATTAACTATTACCATAAGTTTCTACCGAATCTATCCACGGTACTGCACCCGCTGAACGCTCTTTTACAGAAGGGGGTACCATGGGAATGGAGCGAAAACTGTAAGAAGGCATTTCGCAAAAGCAAAGAATTGATCACCTCAGAGGAAGTGTTGGCTCACTTCAACCCGACACTGCCTATTCGGTTGGCTTGTGATGCTTCTCCATATGGTATTGGGGCAGTACTCTCACACAAGTTGCCAAATGGCACGGAAAGGCCAGTCGCGTTTGCATCCAGATCATTGACCTCCGCTGAGCGCAACTATGCGCAGATCGATAGGGAGGCTCTCAGCTTTGTATGGGGAGTGAAGAAGTTTAATCATTACCTGCAGGGCCAAAAATTCACACTTCTGACAGACCATCAGCCGTTGGTATCCATTTTTAACCCTAAGAAGGGTGTTTCGGTGATGGCAGCACAGCGACTCCAGAGATGGTCCCTTTTCCTAGGGGCACATCAATATCAAATAGAATTCAAAGGTACAAAGCAGCACGGCAATGCTGATGGGCTGTCGCGCCTGCCACTACCTGAAGCAGAAGAGACGACGAAAGTTGACCCTGTTGAGTTATTTCATTCGACCATCATCGAGTGTTTACCAGTCACCAATGCAAGTATTGAAAGAGAAACCAGGAACGACCCGAAACTGTCCCGAGTTTACGAGGTGACAGTGAAGGGATGGCCAACACATGGTGATCCTCTGTTACCGGCATTCTCGGCAAGGCGAGACCAGCTGTCCGTCTGCCATGGTACTTTGATGTACGGGACAAGAGTGATTATTCCTCCCAAGTTACGGGAAAGAGTTCTGAAGGAACTGCATGAAGGTCATCTGGGGGGAGTTAAGATGAAAAGTCTTGCTAGGGCTTATGTATGGTGGCCGGGCATTGACCAACAGATAGAGGAGTTGACAAAAAGCTGCGCTGGGTGCCAAAAAGTGCAAAATGCACCTTCGATCGCACCGCTACACCCATGGGAATGGCCTTCAGCCCCATGGCAACGCGTACATATTGACTTTGCTGGTCCATTCATGGACTCCATGTTCCTAATTGCGGTGGACGCACATTCCAAATGGCCAGAAGTGATCAAGATGAATACCACTACTTCAGAAAAGACAATTGCGGTGTTAAGAACAATATTCGCAAGGAACGGATTGCCAGAACAGATATGTTCGGACAACGGACCACAGTTCGTGTCGGAAGAATTCCAAAAATTCTTAAAGAAGAATGGGGTGAAACATTATACCTCTGCCCCATATCATCCGGCGACAAATGGGTTGGCCAAGAGATTTGCCCAAACATTCAAAAAGGCAATAAAGGCCATGAACGATGATCAGATTCCGTTACAACACAAGGTGGACAATTTCCTAATGGCATATCGAAACGCCGCTCATGCAGTGACTAACCAAAGTCCTGCCATGATGTTTTATAACAGGAGGTTGCGGTCCAGGTTGGACTTGTTAAAACCAAATGTGCGGAGGGAAGTGGAAAACAAACAGTTCCGGCATATTAATAACAAGCCCACTCGAAGTTTCGACGTAGGACAACCAGTGTTGGCAAGGGGCTATGGAAACGAAAAATGGCAGTCCGGAACAATTCGGGCCAGACAAGGACCTCTGATGTACACAGTAGATATTGGTAACAATGTGATAAGGCGTCATGCGGATCAACTGGTAGAATCAAGAGCAAGGGTCGAACCCATGGTTGCGACAGCAAAACTGTGGAAGACGTTAATGAACCTGAAGCATCTACCTCGGCAGGGACTGTACCTGATGATGACGTCCAATACATAGGAAACCAACAAGAAGAGTCACCTCAGCAACAAGAATCAGAGACCACTGAAAGGCGTTATCCAAACCGAATCAGAAGGCCTCCTGAGAGACTGAACCTTTGAACTGTTTATACCTGAAGTTATATATGTATATATGTTATTATGTTATGTTAAATGGGGATATGACTGTTAAGCTAAAAAGGGAGGATTGTGGTGTATGTAACCTGTTCCACCTTAAGAGAACTTAAGCCTGTTCCACCTTAAGAGATGTACTACTTTCTCTGGCTGCTGTATACGTAATACCGGTGGTGACCACCGGTATATAAGTACTGTGTAGTGATATTGTATTTAGTATAGTCCTGACCTCCAACTAGTAAAGACCTGTTGAACTTTATTCTTGTAGTCTGTGTCAGTAATTAATCTTAATACAACTGGAACACACAGACTTAACAAGGAGGATAGTGATAGACTTCAAGAGGACATAGATGGGCTGATGAAATGGGCGGAACGTGGCAGATGAAATTTAATGCAGAAAAGTGCGAAGTGATACATTTTGGTAGGAAGAATGAGGAGAGGCAATATAAACTAAAGGCAGACCTATGCTGGGTGCCAATGACCAGTGAGTGTCCTGCAGTTATCCGTTTGTTGGCATCCACATCAATTGGCAATCGGCATATAACTGCTGCAAGTTTCAGCGATACCCATCAGTTTATTAGTGGAAAATAAGGCAGTTTATATAAACTATGTACTGAATAATCGGGAAGGATGAGATCAAAGGGCTGGATTTCCCTCCACCAGGCATGATAGTGCCGGAAAATGAGGTAAAATTGGGCAGCAAGCCTTACTGTCGCCTCCCTGTCCTGAAATGAATTTCCCTTATCATGCTGGCATCACCGCTGCACCATCCCCTTCCTTGTCTACCACATGCAAATGTCAGCAGGGAGATGAGGCCCAGGTTCCCAGCAGATATTCCTATTGTCCTCACCGTTTCTACCACCTCCCATGACCACTAGGAGAAGCCTGGTGGTTGTCCCTGGCGTAGTAGTGGGAAGACCCCAAAGTGTCAGGATGGAGGAAGGGCCCTAGGAGTAGTCTCCTCTCCCTCCAATTTCAGCCCAGAAGACCAACCCTTTTAGGCCTCGGCTCAGCTCAGCTGAGGGCTATAATAACTTCATCCAAGCTTTATCTTTGGAGCTTTCCTGCCCCTTTAAGTCCCCTCGCCACCTCTGCAGTACCATCCAATTTCCTTCTGTTGCAGTGGTGGGCTTTCTCTTGTGGCAGGGATCCCACTGGAAGCCTGTCCGGCATGTCTAATTAATCCTGACCCAGGAAAATGGGTCGGACTTACGAGGCAAGAGGGTGTCGGAATTCCCACCCTGGAAATCCAGCCGCCAGTGTTTTCTGGAAGAATAAGATCAAATGTGCTCTGGAAAGCTAAGGTGAAATGACCTTTGAAAGGATGAGATCAAATATGTTAATTCCATGGTCCCAGCTGTTCCACATAGCGTTCAGTCGAACTTCCAAGAGGCAGAACGCAGCTGACAGGAAACAAAGCTTGAAGTATGATACTTTGCTGCAGGTTTCTTCACTCGACCACCTTGCAAAGGAAGGCACACATCACAAATTGTCGCTCTGTACAATAGAAGGGAAATTCCCTGAGCAAACAAAAGGTGTCTTTCATGCTGCGCAGAACAACCTAGGAACAGGAGTAGGCCATTCAGCCCTTCAAGCCTGTTCCGCCATTTCATTAGATTATGGCTGATCTGTATCTTAGCTCCACCTACCTACCTCTAGAACCATGCATTGAAATTATATCTGTATAACAGAGTAGAAAGCCTTAGCCAAACCAGTTCGCTTTTTTTTATCAATTCACCTACTATACCGCCCACTGCTCCAAGCTGCTAAGTGATGTCACCAGTCAGATGTGCGATGAGTCTCCTGCTAGACAACCTGACAGGATTCTAGGGGTGGCTTTTAGTATCACTTTTGAGCCATCTCACAAGTTTTCCCTCCCTGTTTAGGACTTCTTTTCTTCCAAGTACCAGCATTTGAGAGTGGAAAAGATGATAGATTGTTATTTATATAGGAAATCTTAGGAATAGGAACAGTCATTGGCCCAACAAGCCTGCTCTTTTTGATCTACATACCTACATGAGGTGTTATTAGAAAAGTCTTTCAAAGTAATAGAGGTCCTCACATCTATTGTACTTTCCAGTCATAGAGCTGTGTTGAGAAATGGGGAGTTTCCATGCAATGTGTTTTTCATCTTCTGCACCAATGGAGAAAGATTTGCATCCACTGGTGGTTAGGAGAGGTATTTACACAAGGGTTTCCTGGGTCAGCTCACATGCATATCTATTGGAGCAGTGATTGGCGTAAATCCCATGTAAACTGGATGTAAATTGCAAGGAATTTGAATTGCAGCCTTTAAAAGACAGTTCTAGCTGAACACTGCAGGAGAAAACTGCCCTGTGTTTCTCTGCCCCAAGCCCTTCCAATTCACCTCTTCCATCACTTGCTTCTTCACTCCCACACACCAGCCCAGCTATTATCACCTGTAGTGAATTATATAACGTTAGTGAGGATGTGACACTGGGTGATTAAAAGAGCACAAGGGAGCAGGAGGAGTGGGAAGTGATGATGATATACCACCTTGCCAGTAGAGGCTGAGGAGAAGGTTGCCTATGGCTTCGGAGTCGTGGGCCCCAGAACTCATGGGTACTTCCCTGAAAAGAAGGATGTTGAATGAACATTGTGCCCTCGTGCAGGCTCTGAAGTCAGTCCCCCAGAATGTGCAGCAGCTGGGAGGTGTGACTCTTGACTCTACAGCTTTCATTTGTGCCAACATCAGAGAAACTTTTGCTTCATAGCAGGTATCAGTGGATCATATGGCAGCTTCATTGGAATCTGCAACAGATCCCCAATTAAGAAGCTGCTTCCACCTTCAAGGGAGCACAGACTGCAGCTCTGGTAGCAGTAGGAGGGAGAACAGACAGTTGCCAGCATACTGGCTTCTAGACCATGGTGGCCATGATGCAGACTGTTGTCTCTAAGGACTTTGAGAATCTGATAGATACCATTAGACCAACCATTCCAGTGACCAGTAGGGACACAGATCCAAGGCCCACTGGAATGGCGGTGACTGGAGTCAAACAGTCTGATTCTGCCGTCTCTCAGAACAGCATCATATGCCAGAACTCTGGCCTTCCGCCTCAGAGCACTGTGCCAGTGGAACATAGGAGGCAACACCATGCTGCCCAGGCACAAGATCCGGAGATTCTGCCAGCACTGGCTCCAGGCCAGGAGTAAGCTTCACTTAGACAAGGACCGCTTCAGTCACATGACCCTTTGGTAGAGCATGAGAAGCCAATCACCTTTCATGATACTACCTCTCAGGTTGCACTTTATAGAAGCACTAGAATAGATGGAAAGAAAAAGCACATGTAACTACCCAGGTAAAGCAATGTATTCGGAAAGAGTAGGATAGCTTGTTTTCACTTTGGCCTTCGTTGTACTAAAGGAGAATCAGCACTGATGTTGGGCTTTGCTTTTCATGGAGGTTAGAGTCATGCAAGAATAGGTGCACTTATTTGGTGCTGATTAATTTACTCAGGTGATGACTATTGGCATGCTCATGCAGAGGCAAAGAGGGCTGAGCTGTTGTTACTTTATAAGATGGGTTGTGGATTGAGGGAATGTCCCTTTATTTGAAAGTGGCGGGAAAGAACTAGAGTAGTGATAATGGGGGATTTCAATTATCCTAATATAGATTGGGATAGAAACAGTGTAAAGGACAAAGAGGGGGAGGAATTCCTGCAACATGTAGCAGAGAACTTTGTTAATCAGTGTGTTTCCAGCCCAGCGAGGAAGGAAGCAGTGCTGGATCTAGTTCTGGGGAATGAAGTGGGGCAAGTGGAGCATGTTTCAGTGGGAGAGCATTTGGGGACCAGTGATCATAATATCATCAGGTTCAGAATAGTTATGGAAAAGGACAAGGTACAATCAAGTAAAAATACTTAACTGGAAGAGGAATCAGTGAGTTGAAAAAGGGTCTGGCCCAGGTGGATTGGAATCAAAAATTGATAGCCAAAACAGTAATTGAACAATGGGAGGAGATAGTTCTGGTACAGAGTAGACACATTCCCATGAGGAAAGCTAGAACTCCCTGGATGACTAAAGATGTAGGGGGAAAAAAATCAGTGTCGCCCCTTTTGGGTCGCTAACATCGCCAGGGTGCTAATTTTAGCGCCCCCAACAAATTAGCGCCCCTCTGCCTGAAATTCAGTTATAGTGCCCTAAGCAGGAGGTGGCGCGCTACTGGAAGCACCTGCTTCTTGGGGCGTTACAACTGAATATAGCAGCGCTACATGCAACAGCGCCATGCGCGTTGGCATGTAGCGCCATGTCATTGCAGGCCTCCCTTCCCTGATTAAAGGGGAGGGGCCTACCATTGCACGCACCAGCGTCCTGCTAGACCATCGGGGAGTGGGGTGCCATGAAAACAGTGCAGCACTGAAGAGGAGTGCCGGGCTGAGCGATCGCGGCCAACACTCCAAATAAAAAAGGGGCAGGGGGGCAGGTGCTGACAGACGGCCCAAAGAAAATGGCTGCCCGACACCTGCCCTTTACGTAGCGTCGCCGCGGCTGTAAAAATGACATCCTGACCCTTTCAGACATATTGTCCAGCGATAGGTGAGGGGGCGCCATCCAAGTTTACGGCCGGGGCGCGAGCGGGGCGCTGCGCACAGCGATGACATCATCACCAATGGCGCAATGCTGTGGGGTGCTACTGGCTACTGCTGCCGCTAACCTCCCGCTGAATATTGTGGGATGCATTAATGGCACCACGCCCGGGCGCTAGGGGAATTGCGTCCCTTTAGCGCCCCCGGGAGCGCTAATGAAAGGCGCAAATCTACCCAATTGTTCCCCCATAGAGGTTAAAATGAGACAGGAAAAGAAGACTTATGACAAATGTAAAGTTTATAATGCAGTAGAGGACCAGGCTGAATATAGAAAGTACAGAGGAGATCTAATCAAGGGAATAAGAAGGGCAAAGAAAGAGTATAAGAATATCTTAGCAGCTAACTTTAAATGGTACCCAAAAGTCTTTTTATAAATATATAAATAGTAAAAGGGTAGCCAAAGGAAGGGTGGGGTTGATTAGGGACTAAAAAGGAGATATTTGCATCTGTCTTCACAAGAGAAGAGAATGCTGCCAATGTAGCAGCAAAGGAGGAGGCAGTAGTAATAGAATTAAAATAGATAAAGAGGAGGGGCTAGAAATTAATTATAGCCAAGAAATGGGGGTGTTTAATGGTTAAGTAGCGCCACTTGAGAATCGTCTAGGCTGCATGCAAATTTCGTCCTCGCTCCTCATTAAATTATTGCCGTCATGATTCTCGTCTAAAAACCCAAGCTCATTGGCGTTACACTGAAAAGATGGACCAATATCGGGGGCAGTCTAAACGCAAGTAATGATTGCCACAGGTTTTTTCACTACTTAAAGGCGATGTTCATTGATGCTGCAGCACCTCATTCTCAGCATTGTTGGGTGTGCAGCTACCTCAACAACCATAAGAAGAAGGAGCACTTAATTACAAATCCTGATGACAGATCGCTGCTCCAGGGAGCCCGGAGGTTTTCCGATGAAGCTTTGGAGGCATTGTTTTTAGCAGTGGAGTGAAGGCGGGCGGTCCTGTCCCCGACAACTGGCAGGAGGCCCTCGCCACAAGTCTACCGCACTATGTGGAGGGAGGTGTTTTGATTTCTTTTTGGGTACAATAAAGACTCATTTCTGAAAGAGAATGTTGTTTAATCTAAAGTCTTGTTCAAGACTTTCTACAGCTTTTTACAGAACACACTATGCTGTGATGCATCTAGAATGAAACAGAAAGTAAAACTCCTCTGGACTGCTTGTCTCTCACATGACCTCTGCTGGTCAGGCACAAGTAATCAAAAACACAGACAAATATGCTGTAAGGCATAAGTAATCAAACACAGACAAATATCATCACTATTTGCTGATATCATTACATCTCCCTTTCTTAAAACAAAAGTATTTTACTTTTAACTAACAACATTTAATGAACTTACATTATCATTATCATGATCAAGGTTTTTTACCCTTGCTTTGTGTGTTCACATGAAATATGTCAATACACTAGAACTTGAAGAAAGAATAAGATAACATTACTTCCTTCTTTAACAATAGTCCTTAAATTTGCTCAATGAGTCTCTCAGGAGGCTTCACGTGTCTTGAGGATTTTCTGATTGATTGTCCTTGAATCTGAGTTGTTGCCTCAGATGATTGGTTCTCAGCTGTGTGATCAGGTTGTTCACCAGTATCAGTCTCTTGACCTGCTGTGGCTGGTCCCATGAGAAGATCTCGACGATTTCTTCTCAGAACAGCACCCTCATCTGTCTGAATGGTGTATGATCTTGGTTGAACTTCACTCAGGACAGTTCCCTTCTGAGTCCATGTGTTTGTTTTGTCTTTCAACCTTACTTGGTCACCAGTGTGGAGTTCAGGTAGGTTTTGTGTTTCTCTGTCATAGTAGTACTTTTGCTTTTCTTTCTGTTGCTCTTTGAACTTCCTCACTTTCTCCCCCTCTTTTGTTTTCAGGAGGTTCTCCGGGATGGGTAGGTTTGACCTTAGCCGACGTCCCATCAGGAGTTGGGCTGGTGACCTACCACACTCGAGCGGCGTTGTGCGGTATACAAGCATGCTTTGGTAGAAGTCAGTTCCACTGTCTTTTGCCTTGTACATCAGTCTTTTCACTGTCTGGACCGATTTTTCCACTAGTCCATTGGACTGTGGATAGTGAGGACTTGACGTTGTGTGGACAAAGTCCCACTCTTTGGCAAAGTGTCGGAAATTTGCATTGTTAAACTGGGGTCCGTTGTCTGTGAAGACCTCGCTTGCCACGCCATGTCTGGAGAATATGGCTTTCTTACTTCTTATCACAGCTTCTGCAGTGGTGGTGTACAGTCTACAAACCTCTGGATACAGGGAGTAATAATCTGTGACGACAAGATAGTCCTTCCCTTGACATACGAATAGGTCAGCGCCTACCTTCTGGTAAGGTCTGTCTGGTGCTGGGTGTGGCTTTAGTGGTTCTACCGGATTGCTTGCTCGATATTTCAGGCATATTGTGCAGTTTGACACCTCATTTGTCACATCTTGGTTGATTCGTGGCCAGTACATCACCTCTCGTGCTCTTTTCTTACACTTTTCGATTCTCAGATGTTCTCCATGGATCTTTTTTAGCATCTCTCTTCTCAGACTCTTTGGGATAACTATTTTACTTCCTTTGTAGATGATGTCTTCGACCACTGATAGTTCCGCCCTGCAGTTCCAGTACTCTGCTATATCAGGTGAGCAGTCTTGCTTCATGTTGGGCCATCCATCCAAGATGCTTGTTCTCAGTCGTCTCATTGTTTCATCTTTGTTTGTCTCAGTCTTTATGAGCTCCATTTTTGCATCTGCTATGGGCAGTGCACTTGTGATCATGTCCACGTAGGCGTTCACTTTTTCATCCATTGTGGTGTTTGCGGGCTCACTTGGGTCAACAGCTCTGGACAACGTGTCTGCTGTATACATAAGCTTACCCGGTGTGTACGCAACATTCAGTTCATCATAGACTGTCTCTCTTTCACTTTCCACAACGAGGACTCTCTTTACCAGGTTCAGTCTCTCACAGGCTTTTAAACCTAGTATGGCTTGCACATCCTTTGGCACCACGATTAATGCTAGCGTGTGCTCTCTGTCCTTGTGTGTTACTTTGACAATGCATTTTCCTTTCACTGGTATATCAGTATCTGAGTATCCGGTCACTTTCACTTGTATTCCATGTAACTTTGGTCTGGGTCTAATTCTCTTAAAATCGGTCTCTGATATCACATTAACTTGTGCTCCAGTATCCAATTTAAATGGAATGTGTATGTCGTTCACTTTTAGTGTCAACATCCAGTCTCTTTCTTCTCTTTTGTTTTCAGACACAACATCTACATAGAATTCCTCTATCTCGCTTTCATCTACTGTATGGACCTTGCGTTGTTGCGCTTGGTTCTTACAGCAACGGGCATAATGGTTGTTTTTGTTGCATCTATTGCATGTTTTACCATATGCTGGACACTTTCTTGGTGGATGCTGTGTACCGCATCGACTACATGACTTCCGATTGTCCCTTTCATTTTCATTTGCTGGCCACGCCTCTTTTTTCACATTGACGCTCTCTTTGTTAAACGGTTTGTATCCGTTCTTTCTCACTGCATCCACGTTGCAGCTACTGTCACTGAACAGCTCCTTTGCCTGCAACTTCACAGTCTCTGTAACCCTACACAGTGCTATGGCTTTTCCCAGGTCTAGATCTTGCTCTCTTAGCAGTCTTTCCCTTAGACCATTATCTCGAATACCACACACCAGTCTGTCTTTTATCAGCGAGTCTGTGAGTCCCCCAAATTCACACGATTTGCTCCGGTTTCTCAGTTCAGTCACATACTGATCAATAGTCTCGCCGATTTTCTGTACACATGTGAAAAATTTGTGCCTCTCAAAGGTCACGTTGCGTTTAGGTAGGCAGTAGGCCTCAAACTGTTCCATTATTTTATCTAGCTTCATTTTGTCTCCATCAACAGCAAATGTGAAGTTATTATACACCTCCAGCGCTTCATCACCCACGACATGCAAGAACAGTGACGATTTCTGTTTATTACTTTTCTGGTCAGCTCTGATTGCCGCTAAATACAACTCTAAACGTTGTTTGAACCTTCTCCAATTTTCAGCCACATTACCTGTTAATTGAAGCGTCGCCGGTGGGTGTAAACCTTCCATTTTTTCACTTCGTTAGCTATTCTCTAATGGTAAGCAACGATGTTCTCTTCTGGCTTGCTAATATGTGGAGTGCTGATTTCGCTTACTTGCCACAACTGCTTTCACTGTCCCATCAAGTTGCTAACTTCAGATTTTTTCTCTTTCAGCCACTTCTGACATCATGTTTTGATTTCTTTTTGGGTTCAATAAAGACTCATTTCTGAAAGAGAATGTTGTTTAATCTAAAGTCTTGTTCAAGACTTTCTACAGCTTTTTACAGAACACACTATGCTGTGATGCATCTAGAATGAAACAGAAAGTAAAACTCCTCTGGACTGCTTGTCTCTCACATGACCTCTGCTGGTCAGGCACAAGTAATCAACAACACAGACAAATATGCTGTAAGGCATAAGTAATCAAACACAGACAAATATCATCACTATTTGCTGATATCATTACAGGAGGTGGCACACCACATCACGGGCAGCACTCTGCTCCCCAGGACCCACACCCAGTGCAGGAAGACGTTTAATGACCTCATACGGGTGGTCAGGGTGAGTGAAGGCTTCTAAAAATGCTACATACCACCATCTGTACCACAAGCTTCACACACAGCTCAATGTACCACATGCCCAGTACTCACCCACCAACAATCTCTACATAGCAACACTCACACCCACATCTCACACCTTGCACACATTCAACTATGGCAGGCACAAGGGTCATTAGTTATTAGAAATATTGGCCCATAATTTCCGATCCCTACTGGTGTGTACGAGCTGTGTACACACCTGTAGGGACCTCGCAAGTGCCGGTTTCAGGCATGCGAAGCGCATGCGCTGAAAACCGGCATTTCCGATTTGTCAAGAATGCTCTTGACAGATCGGACGCCTGCCCTGGAGAAGGGCCTCTGCGGGTGGAGAGTTCCGCTTTCTGCAGAACTTCCGCCCGCTGAATACACTTAAAAATCTTTTGCCTGGTAAAAGCAGGCTCAAGGCCTTCTTTTACCAGCATAAGAGTTAAAAAAATTTCCCAAAAATTTATGATGTAAAAATACTTTAAAAAAAGGTAAGTTTATTTTTAGCCCTGTATAAAACTTTAATTATTTTTTTAAAAAAATTAAATTTTTGTTTAAAATATTTAATTCAATGTAATTTAAATTATTTTTAAAAAGTGACGGTTTTTAAAATATTTATTTAATGTTTTGATGTCTTTTTTCAGTGATCCCCATTCACCCCCATTCTACCTGTCAAAAATATGAAGGGGGATTCCCTTCTCCTATTGGCTGGCCTGGCCCACGTGATCCCAGGGGCGCAGGCGGTTTGCAAGCTGGGCCTCTGTACGCGCGCACCAGGAGAGTCCCAGGAGCGGAAATGGCCGGACCTCGGGAGCCCTCAGGTAAGGGCTTAGATTTTTCCCCGAGAGGAGGCATACGCACGCAGGAAGCCTCCTATCAGAAATTACGAGCCCATGTGATATGTTTATAGATAAAATTATTAATTGTGTTTGGAATATTTTGTGGTCTCTCTCATTTCACCTTTGCACCCAGGAGGACGCTGTGATATGGCGTAAGAGAGGGATTGTATGATGGGTCTGTGGTGAGCTATGGGGATCTGGAGTTTCATTCATGGGAATCGGAGTCTGATGAGCCAATCACGGACAGTCCGTCTGGATGGCCAATTGTCTCGCTGCCTCCGCCCTCCCTCCTGTTCCTCCTCATCCTCGTCCTCATCCTCTTCCTCCTCCTTGTCCTCCTCCTAATCCTCCTCTGCCTGATCGTCCTCCTGAGGTGGTCCCGCAATCTCTGCTTTCACGCAGCAGACCACCACAAAATGGAAGACCTGCTCCTGTGAGTACTGGAGGGCTCTTCCCGAGCAGTCAAGGCAGCGGAATCGTTGCTTCAGTAGGCTGATGGTCTGCTCGATGATGTTCCCGGTGGCAGCATGGCTCTCGTTATATGAGTGCTGGGCACGAGTGTTGGGGTTGCAGAGGGGAGTCATGAGCCAGGTGGAGAGCGGCTAGCACTTGTCTCCGAGCAGACACCCGCGAGGTGGCTGGAAGACTGCTGGCACAGGATGAAGGCATCGTGGCTACTGCTAGGATAGTGGGAATTGACATTGAGGATTCGCCGTGTGTGGTCGCACACTAACTGCACATTAAGTGAGTGGTAGCGTTTGCAGTTACGGAAGATCTCAGGATTGTTATGAGGTGCCCGCAAAGCGATGTGGGTGCAGCCGATGATGCCTTGTACCATCAGGAAGCCCGCTATCTTGGCAAAGCCACATGCATGCTCATCCTGCCTCTCTCTGATGATCGGGAAGTCAATGTAGTCCCTTCTCCTGCTGTAGAGACCCTCAGTGACCTCCCAGATGCAGTGATGGACGGCGAACTGTGAGATGTTAGATATGTCTCCTGCTGCAGACTGGAAGGATCCACTGGTGAAGAAATTGACGGTCACAGTGACCTTGACTTCCACTGCGAGAGCTGTGGTTGTCCTGGTCTGAGGCTGGAGGTCTGGTTGCAGGAGAGGGCAGCATTCTGTGACCACTTCCTTGGTGAAGCGGAGCTTCCTAGCACACTGCTCCTCGCTTAATTGAAGGTAGGAGAAGCGCTGTCAGAATACCCTTAGAGGGTAAGGCTGCCTGTTTGAGAGCCTCCTCCTCCCTCTGCACACAAGTCCCCACCTTTCTCACTGCCTCCGCTCCCTCCGCTATAGATCCTGGAGGGCGAGGTCAACTGACAGTACAGCCCCCATCACTTTTAGTAAGTTTTGTAGGTTGAAGCTTTTCAGAAATAATTATGAAGTTTTGTACTTCCCTGATACCAAAGAACCTTGAAATTACTAAAGAAAACTCTTGCAGTAGCAGGAAGTAGCACACAGCCACTCAAACTTCACAAACATTTTAGGTGCAAATGCTTGGTGATGATCCCTTTCAATAGCATCATTGGAGCTGGTTCCCTGCTGCTGCACACCACCTGAAGCTGTTGTTGTTCTCTCCAGCCGATAGGTTCATTGGCTGTAATGAAGTTGGGAGATCAGGGGTCAAGTGAGCGTTGCACGCTCACTGACGTCACGATCTCTGTGATGGCAATGTCCCTGGCGATTCAGTTCAGCGGCAGCACTACCGGTAAGACCGATATGGAGTGCTGGAACCGGCATCAGGTGTCGTTAGAGCTCTAAACTATGTTTTTGCGCCATCTCGTGGCGCTAATGTGTGGCGCAAACTGCACAAATTTCTCCCCGGAGGTATTTAAAAGGTTGGCAGTCCTTAAAGTAGAAAAGTTACCCGGTCCGGATGGGATGCATCCGAGGTTACTGAGGGAAGTATGGGTAGAAATTGCAGAGGCTCTGGCCACAATCTTCCAATCCTTCTTGGATATGCCAGTAGTGCCAGAGGACTGGAGGATTGCAAATGTTACACCCCTATTCAAAAAAGGGGAGAGGGATAAACCTGATAACTACAGGCCAGTCAGCCTAACTTCGATGGTAGGGAAACTTTCAGAGACGAGATCCAGGACAAAATGAATTGGCATTTAGAAAAGTATGCGCTAATAAATGAAAGTCAGCATGGATTTGTTAAATTTAAATAATGTTTGACTAAATTAAACAAGTTCTTTGATGAAGTAACGGAAGGGGTTGATGAGGGTAGTGCATTTGATTTTGTGTATCTGGACTTTCAAAAGGTGTTTGACAAAGTACCACTTGTTAGTAAAATTAAAGCCCATGAGATTAAAGGGACAGTGGCAGCTTAAATACAAAATTGGCTAAAGGACAAAAAGCAGAGAGCAGTGGTGAAAGGTTGTTTTTTCAGACTGGAGGGAGGTACAGGAGACTTTGGTTTATCCGGAGGTTATATGTCCAGAATATTTGATCTAACGGCAAAAATCAGGAGCCATTTTCTATAAGTTTTTTTAGTTCTCGTTGCTTTTTTTTCCCAGTCAGGCACTGCAAGGTCTGTAGCTATAGCAACAGCTTCAGCTAGAGACGCTTGCAGCTGCAGCCAACTGTTTTGAAGCTGTTGCTAAGCAACAGGGTTTGTTGATTCACACGGAGCTTTTCAGTTCCGTATCTCTCAACATTAACGCTGGTATGTCCGGAACTTTTGATGGTACGGCACCAGCTCAGTCCCGTCAGTGCTGGATATCAGAAAGTTTCCTGTATACAGTGGTGTTCCTTAGGGGTCGGTATTAGGACCACTGTTCTTTTTGATATCTATTAATGACCTGGACTTGGGTATACAGGACAAGTGTCAAAATTTGCAGATGACACAAAATGTGGAAATGTAGTGAGATTTGAAAACGTGAAAATGTAGTGGAAATGAGCAGGATAGTAACAGACTTCAGGAGGACAAAGAAGAAGATGAAATGGGAAGACACATGGCAGATGAAATTTAACACAGAGCAGTGAAGAGATACATTTTGGTAGGAGGAATGAGAAGAGGCGATATGAACGAAATGCTACAATTTTAAAGTGGGTGCAGGAACAGAGAGATCTGGGGGTGTATGTACACAAATCTTTGAAGGCAGCAGGAGCAGTTGACAAGGCTGTTAAAAAAGCATATGTGATCCTTGGCTTTATTAATAGAGGAATGGAGCACAAAAGCAAGGAATTTATGTTAAACCTTTATAAAACACTATTTAGGCCTCAGCTGGAGTATTGTGTTCAATTCTGGGCACCACACTTTAGGAAGGATGTCAAGGCCTTAGAGAGGGTGGAGAAGAGATTCACTAGCGTAGTACCAGGGATGAGGGAATTCAGTTATGTGGAAAGACTGGAGACGCTGGGGTTGATTTCCTTAGAGCAGAGAAGTTTAAGAGGAGATTTGATAGAGGTGTTCCAAATCATGAACGGTTTTAATAGAGTAAATAAGCAGAAACTGTTTCCAGTGGCAGAAGGGTCGGTAAGCAGTAAGGAAAAGAACCAGAGGCGACATGAGGAAACATTTGTTTTGCACAATGAGTTATTGTGATCTGGAATGCTTTGCCTGAAAGTGTTGTGGAAGCAGATTGAATAGTAACATGCAAAAGAGAATTGGATAAATACTTGAAGGGAAAAAAATTGCAGTGCTATGGGGGAAAGAACAGGGAAGTGGGATTAATTGGATAGCTCTACTAAAGAGCCTGCACAGGCATGATGGGCCAAATGGCCTCCTTCTCTGTAGTATCATTCTGTGATTCTAGGAAGCTCTGGTGTCAAAGGAAACGGCTTCTTCCTGATTTTCCTGCCACAAAAAAATGACTTGCCCCAATTTTGCACTGGAAATATACTGAAAACGGCGAGCAAATTTGTCTCTGTGAACTTTAGTAACCAGCTCCCCTCCCATTTGAAGGTGCGATTTAGTAATTGGTGATCTAAAAAGAGGAAGAAAACAAGATGGAGTAGAGGGAAAGAAAATGGCCCTGAATTGGCGGTCGGAGGCTTCCCGCGGGGAAATGCCCCGACCCGCAAATAAAATCCGCGCCGACCCGATAGACCGGGAGGTACGGAGACTCGCGGTCCTGGGCCTCTGCGGGTACCCACGGGAAAAGGCCCATATATCTCTGGGGCACATGCGGTATGCAAGTACCCCTGGAATCAGCTGGGCTGGCCCAATGAATGACAGAAGAGAATCCTCATTCACACTTATGGGGATTCTGTATGTACGGAAACCACATAAGCATGAATGGGAATACCCCCAAAAATTCCTCTACACTTCAAATAAATAAAAAACAAAATCACATATTTAAAATTAATTAGAATAGCATTTAATTAAATATTTAAAACAAAAATGTAATTTTTTGAAAAATAAATGTATATGTTTTAAAGGGGCTAAAAATAAACTTATCTTATTTCACAGGTTTTTAAATGTATAAATTATTGATAAAATTTTATTTTTCTGTTTCTTTAAAACTCTTACACTGGTAAAAGCAGGCCTTACCATAGCTTTTACCAGGCTTAATAATTTCAAGGACATTCACAGGGCAGAAGTTTCCGCGGGTACCCTTTTCCCGGGGATGCGGATCATCTGTCAAGAAAATTCTTGCCAGATCGAAAGTTCCGGGATTTAGCGCATGTGCAGCATATGCCTAAACCCGGAACTTGCGCAGCCATTACGGGCACGTAGGCAGCTCGTACGCACCCGTAGGGGCCACAAATTACGGCCCATTCTAGTTCTTTGATGAATACACGGTAACCGCTCTATGTTGAAAGCACATAATAATTAAGGAATGACCCTCGACTGAAAGTTACATCCGTCAAATTGCAAACAGCTTCATCTGAAAGTGTCCAATTACATATGCAACATACAGAAGTCCATATGAAGTAGGACATGGTTTTTCATTGGGTGTTACAGTGTATGAGAAGCAAAGCAATAAAGGCAGCAATAAATGTCATCTAGCAGCTTATAAGTTGCCGAAATTGTTGTAGTTGCCAGAACTAAAGAACGGCCTTATACCCAGTAGTGCTGAAGGCGATCGCAGCAGTAATCAGAACCACATTGAGAAGCCGAGAAAGACGTCTGTGCGCTGAAAAGCGCAGACATGGAAGCAATTAACACTGCAAACATACCAAAGGAAGAGGAGAAGGACCATGAACTCAGTACAGTCACTGTACAGTCAGGTCTTTGCTTTGCAGCTTGGAAGGCTCCTTATACCAGAGGCTTGGAAGAAGGAAACGCCTTTTCATGGATGAAACTCCTGATCAAGAGATTATGAAAGCACATCTTGTAACCTTCTCCAAAACAAATCTTGAACTCTTTTTAAAAAAAGGCTAATTAAGAAATCAAGCTGGATAATGTCATCACCATTGAGAACATTTGGCATAAACCGGTCAAATATGGGCAGTAAAGGAAAAAGAAATGGACATAATGACTAGGGAGAACTGTGGCCTTAAAGGGGATGTGTAGAGACAAGTATGTCCCACAATGTTAAGTCTTATTCTAAGTCTTATTTAATGTTATCTGTATTTCAATGAAAAATGGGCAAATTTAGATGAATATTGTGATATGGCTCAGCTCTGATGACACTAGTCAAGAGAGATCCTCATCAAGCATGTGCCTAGCCTCCATTAAGTTGCAGAAGGCTCTTATATATTGAGGTTGATTGAGAGCTGTTATCTTACTTTTAGATCTGTTTGGATCTGTTGTCAGTCGTGGCTCAGTGGTAGGACTCTCGCCTCTGCATCACACTCCAGGAACTTGAGCACATAATTCAAGCCGACACTACAGAGCTGTTAATGAGGGAGTGCTGCACTGTTGGAGGTGCCATCTCTTGGATGAGGCATTAAGCCAAGAACCCATCTGTTATGGCACTAGGTATTTCAAAGAAGAGCAGGAGAGTTCTCCTTGAAATCCAGGCCAATATTTATCCCTTAAAACCTACCTCTTTCACCAAGCTTTTGGTCACTTGTCCTAAAGTTTCCTTATTGGCTCAGTGTCAAATTTTGTTTGATAACACTCTACAGGAGTGCCTTGGGACAATTTACTACATTAAAGGCGCTATATAAACGCAAGCTGATGTTGGTCAACCAACATCACAATAAACAGATTATCTGGTCATTATCTCATTGTTGTTTGTGAGACCTTTCGATTTAGCTGCCGCGCTTCCTACATTACAACAGTGATTACACTTCAAATGTACTTAATTGGCTGTAAAGCGAAAGGCGCTATATAAATGCAAGTCTTTCTTTTCTTTCCCCATTATGTGACCTCTGGCCCACTGGGCATGCATCCCCAGTTTAGTGCAATGGGTGGGGATGACCTGGTTCCCCTCCAAGTCACACATCATCCTGACTTAGAAGTATATCGCTGATCCTTTATCGTCACTGGGTGAAAATCCTGGAACTCCCTCCCTAACAGCACTGTGGGAGTACCTTCACCACATGGACTGCAGCGGTTCAAGAAGGCAGCTCACCACCACCTTCTTAAGGGCAATTAGGGATGGGCAATAAATGCTGGCCTTGCCAGCGACGCCCACATCCCATAAATGAATCAAAAATAAGGCTGTCAGCACTCACCGTTATTACTGTATAAAACTGACAGCAACTTCTGGTGTTCACACATGCACAGCTAAACGCGGAAATCCAGAAGTTGCTGCCAGTGATACCCCGTGTCTCCACAGGGTGCGCTGTTACAGTCTTCGCAGATGGGATCAATTAGAAATCACTGATTTGTTATGAATTTCAACTCTTTACACACTAGTCTCACTGTAAGGACCAATGATAAAGTTAAGCCTTGTTCAGTCAGGAGGAACTGAGTTTTTAATGGCTTACTAAGTCATAATTATTGCTGAACAACCTCCCTTGCTCTGAAAAACAAATTTTACAAGTGTGGAGTCTCATTCTCTCAGATGAATATTTAAAAATTGCAGATTAAAAAAAAATATTTTAAAAAAGTTTGTGCCCTGATATGTATGTTTCTCCCTTAACCCCATGTGCATGCCCAATCGTTATTTTGCTTTTTGTACAATGATTTAAATGTGATTTATGTTCCCTGCTTTTTACTTCCTGCTTTGCTGTCGGTGAGAATTCTTCAATCTGATTGGCTGATCAGCCTGCCTGCTGCCTACCCTGTTGCTGGACACCACGGGGGCAATTTTGTGAATGGGGGCCATTGGAGGTGGGACTGCTGCTTGTCGGGTCGATGTCCCGCCTCCATAGATTTGTGGCCAACCCACGCTATTTTCCCTTGATTGACCTTGTTAAGCCCGCCCAGCGGGTTTAGCAGGCCAATTAAGGAAAAGCCGATTGCAGAGCAAGTCAACGTATGACGTTTCATCTGTCAAACATTTTTGACAGATGAATTGTCATCGTTTGACAGCTCTGTGAAGCTGTCAAACAGTGACATTCTCTACAGTTTGATGAGGTCTTGTATACAAGACCTCATCAACCTTCTTTCTTTTACAGAAATTAGATGGTTGTTGCATCTGAGAATGTAATGGCCATCTCTCATCTGCAACATGGAGGTCCGAGACTCTCCACATACAAACCGACTGAAGCCTGCAGGATGAAACAAAGGTAAGTACACTTTTAAAAACACTTTGCACTTACCTCAGATACTCACCTCTACACTCCTGCACCCATCACTTTTGCACCCCCCCGACCCCCGTAGCACCCCCTACTCACCTCGCTGACCTGGCGTGTTTTGGAGCCTTTGAAAAGCCCGCACTTGTGAGGGCAAAAAGGGGATAATCCTATTTTCTGCCTGTTAACTACCTGTTAACAGGCAGTTAATTGGCTTTAATCCCTTCCCGCCTCCAAGGAGATGGGGCCTGGCGTGGGACAGCTACCCACCTCCTGGGAAGATGGCATGGAGGTGGGTTGGGGGCGGGTTGAGCACCCGCCCCCAAATTCTGCCATTTTCCTGGCAGTCCCGCCTCCATACTCGCCTCCCCAGGGCTGGCAAAATTGCCCCCCACAGATCCCCTGTAGAAGGCGCCAAATTCAAAGTGACGTTGGAAGAGAGGAAGTTTGCACTCTAGAGCCATTAAAACTTTGTGGGCAGCTTTTCTCAAGGTCAACGACGAGTGATGTTCCTTTGCTGCTGACCAGAAAATCCGGGCCAATAAAAAAAATTAAGCAGTCAATATGCAGGAAGTAACTAACTTCACCGGCAGTCTATCTACTCACTGCATGCGACCAAAAGGAGCCAGAGAATGGAGGAAAATAACCAGCTAAATGTATACAGACATTTAAATATTTAAATTCAAACATCACTTCATTAAGCAAAAAAAATTTAGTGATCGGCAACTCTGGGAAAATATATCTTTCAAAAATAAATGGAGAAAGAGAAATTTCAGGATAACTAATGCAAGTTGAGCTAATATCTCAGCGTATTTTATTACAACATAAGGTGCTTACTTGCAAATATGTTGATGTGAAAACGACTTGGCTATGGGGCTGTCAAAGTTTGTAAATCAATAAAATTAATGCGGCACCTCCCGCGAGAATACTTTGACATATATCAACATCCAGTAAATCCAGCCGATATTTCCCTCCTGTCGACATCGGCACTGAAGTACAGTCAATTCCAGATACACTTGATCTCAGTGCAGAGCCAAACCACTTCCTGTGTTACATAAAATTCCAGATTCAATTATAACACTTAAAGACAAAATCCTGGTTCAAGTAGAAAATATTTCCCAATTATCTATTGTTAAAACTTCTCTTGTAAACAATACTTGAGGACAAGCTCTTGAAGACAGAATGTGTCTCTCGAGTGACGGGCATGCGCACATCTGGAATATGCTAGGCTGAAGTGAGTAGACCCCATTTGTAAGTGTGATCAGTACTGTATTAATGAGCTTACATTCAGCTAATCTATACCAGACTTTGTTGTGTGGGGGGGAGCGTTTGTAAATTTTGACACATTCCCCAGGAACCCTAACTTCGAAAAGACAGTGTGAGCTACCCAAAGGAAAGCAATGTTATCACTGCAGAATTTTTAAAAAATAATATAGAGCACCAGAAATGCCGACAAATACCAAAAAAAAATGCAGAATTCATGAGATATTTAAATAGCCACGCATACCCATATTGTAATCGGCTCCACATGGACAGAAATCTGATGACCTTACAGCCCCCCTCGGATTCTCTTGCAGGCCCTGTGGACACCAGTTTGCAAATTTGTTATAGATGGAAAGATAGAAAGTGAAGTAACAGAATGTATCCACCATTTTGAGAGACACATTTTAGCAGGGATTAAAGTTATGGACAGATGCAGCCACAAGTATTGTATATTTTAATAGCTTGTCATGGAGCAGGTTTAAATTTCAAGCTCCATGACTCAGTGGCACTCTAAATATATTAGCACAAATCCATTTTAACAGTACACCAGCAAGCAGCCATACCACCCAGTAAATGCAATGCTTCCTGCTTGAGTCACCAACCCAACCTGCCAATTTTTAATAAGTATTTATATTCTTGCAATACTTGCGGTGCCAATGCGTCAGAGAGAAAATTTAAATTAGTCCCGTGACAAATTACCATAATATACTGCTTTTGCAGCTTTGACGGAGGTATTTCTGGGGGTCTGAGCAGAAGAGAACAGTAATCCCCGGTCCTCACAGTTGAATATGTTATGCAAACGTGAGGTCATTGAATAACAAAAAAGTATATTACGGTAATTTGTCAAGGGACTATTTTAAATTTTCTCTCTGACACATTGGCACCGCAAGTATTGCAGGAATATAAATATTTATTTAAAATTGGTCTGCATCCCCAACAAGTGGCATGAGCTAGATATAATCTTCCCACACCTAAATCCACCGAGACACAGCACCACAGAAGTCAGGTCAACTTTTGTACTGTATAATATGCTTTGCCATATAGGTTGAACCTTTGAATTAGTTACAGCAAAAAGATTTGAAAATGAGTTATTTTATCTCTTTTCCCCCTCCAATTCAACAATATGGGCCAGCGAGCAAAGGGGTGCTGTATAAACGGGACGAGATAGGACATGGGTAGCAGAACTTTGGATGTGCACAAGTTTATGGAGGGTGCAAGGTTGGAGGCTGGCCAGGAAAGAATTGGAATATTCACTCACTGATATGCCATCAATGACTCAAAGACAAGGATTCAACTGAAGGCTTTTAATCACTAAGAACATTGCAGCATTGTAGGTCTTCCCACATCGGGTTCGTCTGGTAGTAAATGACTCATACAGCTCCTGAGACCTTTATAATTTATATAATTTGAACTGAGGCCCGCAATAAGGGAGTCTCGAATCAGCTCCTCCATGTACACGATGGCAGACACGGCCTTACAGTTACAGTCTCTGCCCAGTACTTTTAGGCTTAGTATAAAGTCCTCTAGTGACTCACCATGCCGCTGCGTGCGAGTAGTCAGAAGATGCCTGGCGTACACCACGTTTATTGGCTGCACGTAGTGGGCCTTCAGAATGGTGCAGGCATCTTTGTAGCTGGTGGCATCTTGGATGAGAGGGGAGACCCGATGGCTCACCCAGTTTCGCAGGATTCCCAGTTTCATGTCTCCGGTAGCGGTTTCGGCTGCAGCTATGGCGGTGGATGAGTTTGCAATGAAAAATTCGAAGCATTGGAACCAGTGTCCGAACTGTGTGGCTGCGTCTGAGGCATGGGGGTCCAGATCCAAGCGCTCTGGTTTCAGGAGTCGATCCATCTTGGTGTTTTAGTGATTAAAATTGATATGCCATCAATGACTCAAAGACAAGGATTCAACTGAAGGCTTTTAATCACTAAGAACATAGCAGCATTGTAAGTCTTCCCACATCGGGTTCGTCTGGTAGTAAATGACTCATACAGCTCCTGAGACCTTTATATGGCAAAAGACAGGGGCGTAGCCAATACACACAATAGGAACAAAAGGGGGCGGTTCACACAATACAAGCAGGTAAAATACAAGCAGGTAAAATACAAGCAGGTAAAACACATGGGCTGATGAAGGCATATATTTCATCACACTCACCTCCCCAGTAGTTGACCTTTCCTGGGATAGAGTAGCCCCCCCTCACCCAAGTGGCTGGCGATAGTAATTGGCAGCAAGCAACCAAACTATTTCAGGGCAAGGGTGACATGAAGGGGTCCAATCATTTCTTAACCTAATGTCTACACCCTTGCACTTTCGATCAAATCACTGGATAGGGATTAGAAGTGAGAACCCAATTAGGTTGTAGCATCTTTTGCTACCCTGACTCTGATCATCTAACTCAGCATAAAGCAAGAGCTGAATCTGGGCCCTTCTGACATGACTGAACAAAGACATTTCTCCAATAAGCCAGCCTGTTCACCCATCACCCCTGTGTTTGCTGACCTACATTGTCTCTCAGTCCAGCAATGCCTCAATTTAAAAATTCTTACCCTTGTTTTCAAATCCCTCCATAGCCTCGTCCCTCCCTATCATTCTAACCTTCTCCACTCCTACAGCCCGACAGCAGGTCTCGGCGCTCCTCCAATTCTGGCCTCTTGCGCATCCCCGATTTTCATCGCTCCACCATTGGCGGCTGTACAGATAACTGTAGCTGTAGTAAAGACAGCTGCTTGACGGCAGTCGTATAAATAGGAAGCCATCTTGGCCATGCGGCAGTAGTGCACGAGCTGGCACTGACTCAAGACCTAATAAAGAGTACTCAACGATATCTACTCGTAAGCCTCTTAATACTAAGATATAAGATAACATTACATGGTACCAGGATTTATAAAATGCATGATACGGGCATACCACAACAATGGAAGGGATAAAACCACTGACTAGCCTGCAACTTGAAGGAAATCTGGACGAAAATTGGTGCGAATTCAAACAACGCTTTCTTCTCTACCTCACAGCGATCGATGCCACGACTAGCTCTGGAACACGTAAGGTAGCTTTGTTGCTAACAGTGGCTGGCTCGCAGGCAATCGAGCTGTATAATACATTTACGTTTGCAACTGAAGGTGACAAAAATGATCTGGACAAGGTGATAGATTTGTTCGAAAAATACTGCACACCTAAAAAGAATGAAATGTTCGAGAGATTTGTTTTTCGCTCCCGCGTGCAAAAGCAAGGAGAATCCTTTGATGTTTTTCTGACGGACTTGAAAACAAAAGCACAAACATGTAACTTTGGAGACTTGAAGGAATCGATGATACGCGATCAGGTCATTTTCGGAATACTTGACAAGAAGGTGAGGGAGAGAATGCTTAGGGACAATGACTTAACTTTGGATGCTGCAGTAAAAATATGTCATGCTAGTGAACTCTCAGCCATGCACATGCAAACATTCGATGGGAGAACTACAGCAACGGGCGTGAGAGCGCTGGGACTGGACAACCTACCAGTGGATGTAGTACACAGAAGGGACACAAGAGGGCGCACAGAGTTCAGGACTATGACGCCATACGATTGCAGACGGTGCGGCAATAGAAACGTGGCAAGACAATGTCCGGCTTATGGGAAGAACTGCGCAAAATGTAAAGGCAGGAATCACTTTGCTAAAATGTGCTTTTGGGAAGAGAAAACCGAAGGTAAAAAGACAGTACATGCTATTGAGACTGAAGACACGGAATCAGAGACTTTGTATGTTGGAATGGTGCAAAATGACTTAAAACAGGGTAAAGATATGGAAAAGGAAGTACATTCCGTAGGACTAAAGACTGAAGTTTGGATAGGCCCCTTGCTGGTAAATGGCACCATTGTTCCCTTCATGCTAGATACAGGTGCTAAGGCAAACCTCATAAGCTGGAGTGATGCACGGAATCTCAAAGTGAGACCAAAAATACTGAACAAGACATTGGCTTTGAAGGCGTACAATGGACAAAGTATTGAAACAAAAGGAACGTGTAGGCTGAATGTTAAGGTAAAAAATCGCATTCACCCATCGACGTTTGTTCTAGTGCTTGAAGGACATAAGTCACTGTTGGGGGATAAGGCATGTGTGGATTTGGGATTGGTAAAACGAGTCTATACTATTAATGAACTGAACTGTGTACAGAGTGCCCCCCAAGACAGTACAAATATAAAGCATGAGGCTATAACACACAAGTACGCAGATGTATTTCAGGGTTTCGGAGCACTGCCCTTTACATACTCCATCAAACTGAGAGATGACGCACAACCTGTGATTCACGCACCCAGGAGAGTTCCGGTGGCCCTCCGTGAGAAACTGCGGAAAGAGCTAGACCGCATGGAGGGACTAGATGTCATAAAGAAGACTGAGGAACCGACTGACTGGGTAAATTCCATGGTTTGCGTCAATTCAAAAAAGACTGATAAATTGCGTGTCTGCATGGATCCCAAGGACCTTAATGCTAATATAAAAAGAGAGCACTATCAAATCCCTAAGAGAGAGGAAATAGTCAGCGAAGTGACAGGAGCAAAATTCTTCTCCAAAATGGACGCCTCGCATGGATTCTGGCAGCTGAAACTTGATGAAGAGAGTGCTAAGCTGTGCACCTTTAACACCCCATTTGGTCGATACTCTTACCAGCGCCTGCCCTTCGGCATTAGCTCCACCCCAGAAATCTTCCACAGAGCAATGGAGCAAATCATCGAGGGCCTGGATGGTGTGCGGGTGTACGTGGATGATCTGGTAGTATGGGGCTCCACTCAGGGAGAGCACGACACCAGACTGAAAAAAACACTTCCGAGGATACGGCAGTATGGACTCACACTAAATAAAGACAAATATCAGTTCAGTGTCAATGAAATCACATTCCTCAGGGACAAGATTTCTGCAGAAGGGATTCAGCCAGACAAGTCAAAGGTAAAGGCCATACATGACATGGAAAAACCAAAGGACAGGAAAGGGGTTCAGCGGGCCCTTGGCATGGTTAATTACCTAGGGAAATTCATTCCAAATCTGGCAGTGAAAACAGCTCACTTGAGAAAACTGCTGCACCAAGAGACAGAGTTCCAATGGGGACATGAACATGAGAGAGAATGGAAGGGGTTGCTACACATTCTAGCAAGTGAACCCCTACTGAAAAGAGGACAAAAGTGTCCACAGATGCCTCTAAGGATGGATTAGGGGCTGTCGTTCTACAGGAAGATGAAGGAGAATGGCGACCAGTGGCATATGCGTCACGCTCCATGAAGGCTACAGAGTGCCGGAATGCGCAAATAGAGAAGGAGTGCCTGGGCTTGGCATTTGGGTGTGAAAAATTTCATACCTACATCTATGGACTTCCCAAGGTTATCCTAGAAACTGACCATAAGCCACTGCTAGGGATCGCAAAAAAGAATCTGTGTGATATGTCATCACGGATACAGCGCCTAATGATGAAACTACAATATTATGATTTTGAGCTCACATATGTGCCAGGGACACAAATGTTCATAGCAGATACACTATCCAGGGCTGCGCCTCGTGCCACACAAAACAGTGAAACAGAAGAGGATGTGGACCTTCATGTGGATATGGTCTATGCAGCATTGCCCGCCTCACAGGAACAACTATCAAAGATAGCCACAGAGACATCAAAGGACCCTGTTCTGAGGAAAGTGATGAGAAATCTTCAAGAGGGTTGGAAGAAAGGGTCATGTAAACAATATCATCATATTCAGTCTGAGCTTTCTGTGGTCAATGGACTACTACTTAAGTGTGACAGGATTGTAGTGCCCATCTTTATGCGACGAGAAATGCTTCACAGGATACATGAAGGGCACCTGAGTGTGGAAAAGTAAAAAAGGAGAGCACATGAGGCACTCTACTGGCCAAACATGAACTCTGATATTGACCAGATGATCAGTGAGTGTGCTACATGTCAGGAGTATCACTACAAGCAAACAAAAGAGCCCTTCATTACCACAGAGCTCCCATCACAAACTTGGGAAAAGGTAGGAACTGATAATTTTCACTACAAAGGAAAAGACTATTTGTTAGTTATTGATTATTACTCTAATTATCCTGAGATTGCTCTCCTACCCAGCACCATGTCAAGAGCTGTGATAACTCACCTGAAGTCAATCTTTTCCAGGCAGGGCATCCCTCTAACTCTGGTCTCTGATAATGGCTCTCCCTATGCCAGTCATGAGTTTCAGTCGTTTGCTACAGAGTATGAGTTTAAGCATGTAACCTCCAGCCCGCTCTACCCTCAAGCCAATGGAAAAGCGGAGAAGGGGGTACAGATTGTGAAAAGGCTATTAAAGAAAGCAGCACACAGCAACACTGACCCATATCTGGCCATGATGTTGTACAGGGCGGCCCCACTGGAAAGTGGCAAGTCTCCAACTGAGCTCTTACTGGGTCGCAAAATCCATACTCGACTTCCTAGGCACATCACACCTGATCACAGAGATGAGGTATGGGCAGACAAGGCCCGGAAACGTCAGCGGAAACAAAAAACGCTCCATGACCGCACAGCCACTGCACTAGTGCCTCTACAAGAGAACGATGTAGTTCGCATTGAAGGGCCTGGGTCATGGAATCAAAGAGCCACCATTCTACAACAGGTCACCCCCAGGTCATACAGTGCCATGACAGAAAATGGCAATGTGTATCGCAGAAACAGGAGGCATCTACTGAAAACTACTGAGACCTATCAGCCGCAGGAGGACAGAGAGGATGAGCTGGTGATGGAAATCCGACAGAGTGACAAGGGGACGAGGGCAATGCCACAAGGTGATGAAGTACACAGGGGTGACAATGAGACAAGGGATCCGTGTGGTACAGACATGAACTTAATGGACACAACTGGGTTGGCCCAGCAAATACCCGCTCAGCTACGCAGGTCACAGCGCACCAGAAAGCCTGTCGTTAGACTCGACCTGTAGACAAGGGAAAGACTGTAAACAGCTAATGGACTTCTGGGTGTGGGTAGTGTTTATATGTACTGGCAGTTATTGCAAGGTATAGTTACACTGACAGTTTTTACATGTTGTTAATAGTAATTAATAGTAGTTACACTGACTGTTTTTATATGTTGTTAATATGTGTTCTATGTGTTATGTTATGTTATGTTATGGTGTTTACTGTTTATGTCATCGTTGAGGGGGAAAGATGTACAGATAACTGTAGCTGTAGTAAAGACAGCTGCTTGACGGCAGTCGTATAAATAGGAAGCCTTCTTGGCCATGCGGCAGTAGTGCACGAGCTGGCACTGACTTAAGACCTAATAAAGAGTACTCAACGATATCTACTCGTAAGCCTCTTCACACTAAGATATAAGATAACATTACAGCGGCCATAGCTTCAGCTGCCTGGGCCCCGAGCTCTGGAATTCCCTCCCAAAACCTCTCCAGCTCATAGCTCTCGCTGCTCCTTTAAGATGCTCCTTAAAACCTACCTCTTTGACCAAGCCCTGTTCTAACATCTCTTTATGTTAGACTCTGTGTCAAATTTTGTTTGATAACACTTCTGTGAAGCGCCATGGGACATTTTACTACATTAAAGGTGCAATATAAATGCAAGTTGTTGTTGTAGTTTATAGAACTGATGGAAAGTATAAAACCTCTTGGCAAATGAATTATTGCATTAGGGCTAAAATATATAGGGGGAGAAATTCAGTGTCGCCCCATTTGGGGCGCAATTATCAGCTGGGCGCAAAGATTAGCGCCTGGTGCTAATTATCGCCTCCGACTGCAAACTTGGCTTTTATCGCCCCTGGAGGTGATTGGAGTACTAAATCAGGCGCTACACACCTGTCTTAAGGCGCAAAGGCCGAGGAGCGAGGCGCTACCTCAGAGCACTGGCGAAGCTCATGTGATGTCAGTCAGCAATGGAGCACAGACACAATGGCGCCGGCCAGTTCTTAAAGGGGAGGGTTGATCTTGCTCAGCATCCACATCCTGCTTATTGCAGCCTTGAATCTCGGCCTGGAGAGACCTGTACATCAAATCTGCTCTAAAGAACAATGGAGAGGTCCAGGGAAAGAGCTCAGAGTGCAGCCTCCACAGTCTCTTCTAAATCGATACAAGGAAGGGCAAATCAAAATGAACCTGCAAAGTGCTGCTCAGTACCCAAAACTCCTTCACACAGCGTTGAATCTCTCCAGAAGTCTCTCTCTCTCTCTCTCAGAATGCGTGGTGCAAATATGTCACCAACAAAAAAAGGCAGGAAGCGGTCGCCTTTAAATAGCGCTCCCCCAGTCCCTTCCTGACTGCAAAACGCTCCCCTCAACCTTTCGCTGCTAGCGGCAGGCGGTAAGGCAGGGGGCGCCACTCAATATCCGGTCCGGGGTGCTACCGGGGCATTGCACACTCGACTGACGTCACGATCTGTCGGCACAGGAGATCGTGGCAGTAGTGTTTAGCGCCACTGCAAAATGTCTGGTCAATTCGCGAGCAGCGCAAATATCGCCGCACACAGGCGCTAGTTGCTTTGCGCCCCATTAGCGCCCTCATAAGGCGCTAACGGGAGGCGCAAACCAACTGAATTTTTCCCCCATTAACGATATAATAAAATACTACTGAAGTTCATATTGGCACCAATTAATAATCAATCCTAGTTTCAGAATTGTATAATTCATTGGCCTGTGTTTCCCGATCCCTACGAGTATGTGTGAGCTGTGTACATACACACCCGTAGGGGCCTTGCAAGTGCCGGTTTGGGGCAAGCGAAGCGCATGAGCTGAAAACCGGCATTTCCGATCTATCAAGAATTCTCTTGACAGATCCTGTGCCTGCCCTGGAGAAGGGCCTCTGCGGTTGGAGAGTTCCGGTTCCTGCAGAACCTCCGCCCGCTGAAATCCTTTAAAAATCTTACGCCTGGTAAAAGCATGTGTAAGGCCTGCTTTTACCAACATAAGAGTTTAAAAAAGTTAAAAAAAATGTTTCCACTCATTTATAATTTAAAAACACTTTTACAAAAGGTAAGTTTATTTTTAGCCCCGTAAAAAACTTTTATTATTTTTTTCAAAATATTAAATTTTTGTTTAAAATATTTAATTTAGTCTAAATTTAACTAATTTTAAATAAGTGATGCTTTTAAAACAAATGTATTTAATGTTTTAGTTTGTGTTTTGAGAGTGATCCCCATTCATACTTTTGACATGTCTATCCGGAGAGAACTGTCAAAAGTTTGAGGGGGGTTTCACTTCTTCCATTGGTTCCCCATGGCCCACATGACCCCAGGGACGCTTGCGAACCACCTGTGCCCCCTGAGATACCTGGACCTCTGCGTGCGTGAACCAGGAGAGGCCCAGCAGCAGAAGTGTTGGGACCCACGAAGCCAGCAGGTAAGTTCGTAGGTTTTTTCCAGATTGGAGGCATCCGCATGCAGGAAGCCTCCAATCGGAAAATCCGGGCCATTGTTTCTTTATATAATTCAGTAATCATTTGATGTATATTTGATGCAAAAATAATTCAAAAGTATCTTCTATGCTTCACTTTGGCTGGATCAACTGCTAGTTGAATTATAAAATGGCCATTGGGGTCTTATGTATGTTACAGGACCCCAATTTTCATATTAAAAGCACCTACTGCCTGAGTCATGTGAGCGTTTCTGCTGGCCAGCAGTAAGCCTTTGCGAATATTGGCCGTAATTTTCTGGAGGAAGGCGGGTTGGGGGCATAGGGGGGCGCCAATGCGATCGGGAAACCTGGGAGGCCAGGTTTCCTGCAGGCCCTGCAACTTTAATGGCAGGGCCTGATTTGCATGTGAGGCCTCGGTTCCCCACCTGCAGCCAGCCAGGGCAGGTAGGCCTTCGACTGGACAGAGGAGGGAAGGAGGG
The DNA here is from genome assembly GCF_052327205.1 of Somniosus microcephalus. Lineage (NCBI taxonomy): Eukaryota > Metazoa > Chordata > Chondrichthyes > Squaliformes > Somniosidae > Somniosus > Somniosus microcephalus. Next base: position 36,930,972 of record NC_140998.1, read on the forward strand.
TTCGCGTGAGGACCGGGCCGTTAAAAGGATCGGGGTGGCTGGGGTTGGGGGGGGAGATGGGGGAGAGAGGACTGGGGATCTGGGGCCGGGGCGAGGATCGGGTGGAGCGGGGGAGAGACGACCGGAGATCGGGTGCCGGGCAGAGGATCAGGGAAAGGGGCGAGGGGACCGGGGATCAGGGATCGGGCCAGCAAAAAGATCGGGGGCGGAGGGTGGGGAGGATCGGGTAAATGATTGGGTGGGGTGAGGGGGGTTGGGGAGAGGATCGGAGCTGGATGATCGGGGTGGGTGATGAGAAGACTAGGGACAGCCACCGGAAGATCGTGGTCGGCCTCAGCATCAACGTTGGGGGGGTGGGGGGGCGGGGGTGGGGATGGGGTGGGGGAGGAGGAGTGAGACCTGGAGGGGTGATCGGTCGGAAGCCCCGTGGGGGTTTTCTGATCGGGGGGTGGGCTAGGCCGGGATCCTTGGATCCAGGAGGTAGATATAAAAGCATTTACATCATAGATGCAGCAGTCCCTGTCTTGCATGAGCTGCCTCATTATAATATTTAAATTGCCAATCTGCCCCCTGGTCATCTGCACCCCCATCCCACCCCCGACCCACCTTCGTTAAAATTGGAAGTGGGCGGGCTGGAGGCGGGACCAGGCCGGGAATCCCATTTTTAACAATTTAACTAACCCACGCTCCAAAACCACGCCTTTTCTTAGGTTAAAATACCCCCCATATTGTCACCTACACTATCGGCCAGAACGAGGGTGTTAAGTCATGCCCCAGATGCTGTGGGGCACTACCACCTAATTTCTACCAGGCAGGAGGTCTCAATATCTCACCCCCATGTCACCAGCAGAGGAGTTCTCCCACTGTCCTGGCCAACACTTATCCATAAACCACCATCACCATCTGGTCATTTATCTCATTTGCGGAATCTTGCTGTGAGAAAACTGGCTGCAGCATTTTCCCACATAGCTATTGTGACTACACTTTGAAAGTAATTCATCAACTGTGGAGAATGTGGGCTGTGGAGAAGGCGTAAAAAATGCTGGGCTAGATTTTCAGTTGATAGCGCCAGCAGTTAGCGCCTTAAGAGAAGTGATTTTCGGGCGCTATGCGTGTAGCGCCCGTGCGCAGCGCAGTTTGCGCCCCACCCCAAATTAAGTTGCCCGTTAGCGCCGGCGCAAAGTTTAGCGCCCGCCCGGATGCGCGCTCAGAAAATGACGTCACATCCTCGTGCAACGCCCTTTGTGCGCCCCGATTCCAAACTTCAGTCGGACCGCCCCATTGTGCGGCTGGCGGCCAGAGCGTTTGGAAAAAGGAACGCAACACAACCAGCGCGGGCCCTGGGGGGCGCAAATTAAAGGGGACGTGCTCTCCAGTATAAAGGCCAGCCTTTTTTCAGAAAACACTCTTGTGCAACGCATTTCTGGAGACACAACAACGAGGATAGCTAACTGGTTTCAAGCAGCAAGAGCTCAGGTATTTTTGGACTCAGGCCAGAGCGCTGCAAGTGGCCTTTTGGAAATTTGAGTGTTTGCCAGGATTTGATGGGGGTTGCATGGGGTGCCAACGTGAAGCTGCAGCTCCATGTCCGTAGGGCTCGCAGACGCATTGTGAGAGGGGCAGCCCTGGCTAGAGGCAGAGGGGGCTACAGGCGTCGGCCACGTAGGCCTTATCCAGTCAGGCTATACCACCAGCAGCGCTCCAACCTAAACATGAGTGCCGCGCGATGTGTTAAAAGGCTCCGATTCCGAAAGGGGGTGATTGCAGAGATCTGCCACCTGCTTCACCGAGATCTGCGGCCAAAGCTCAGGTGCAGGACATCTCTGTCGGTGGAAGTGAAGGTGACGGTGGCATTTAACTTCAATGCCACCGGCTCCTTCCAATACGCTGCTGGGGACATAGCAAACATCTCCCAGTACGGCACACACCACTGCATCTGCCAGGTGACCGAAGCACTGTTCAGAAGGAGAAGCCAATTCATCTCCTTCCCCATGGCCCTGGAGAGACAGCATCAGCGCGCATTGGGATTTTCCAGACTCGGGGAATTCCCCTTGGTGCAGGGCGCCATTGACTGTACGCATGTGGCTTTGTGGGCCCCTCTGGAGCATGGCGAGCAGTATCGCAACAGGAAGGGCTGCCATTCTCTGAATGTGTAGCTGGTGTGTGACCACAAGCAGCACATCATGGCAGTCAATGCCAGCTTCCCAGGCAGCAGCCACAATGCCTTATCCTGTGGCAGTGTACTGTGCATGACATGTTCCAGGCACAGCCTCCCCCAAGAGGATGGCTACTCGGGGACAAAGGCTATCCTTTGTGCACCTGGCTCATGACCCCGCTCCGCGCGCCCAGGACCGCTGCTGAAGAGGCCTACAACGAGAGCCATCAAACCACCCGCAACATCATCGAGCAAACTATTGTGGTCCTCAAGCAGCGGTTCCGCTGCCTTGATCGCTCCGGAGGAGCTCTCCAGTATTCGCCGGACCGTGTCTCCCAATTTGTGGTGGTTTACTGCATGCTACACAACCTGGCTATCCGCAGGACTCAGGAACTGCCACCTGACGTTGGACCAGCACCTCAGGAGGAGGAGCAGGAGGAGCATGAGGAGGAGGAGGAGGAGCAGGAGTACGTTCCCAGGAGGGAGCGACCAGGGCCAATGGCCGCACGATGCCACCTTATTACATGGTACTTCTAAGCCCCCTGTCAGGGAATGGCCAGGGGCCATGAGGGAAGATGAATGCAGCCGCTCCACAAGCCCTCAGCCGGCGAAGCCAACAAACACTAAGAAGAACAACCATGGAGACTGCATGAATAAAGATAATTATTTATTACACAAAAATGAAAAGCCCTTCCCACATGAATCCCCATAAACAATAAACGGGCCCCACAAAAAGCCCAACAAACGACTCACTCCCACAAACTGGGGAGGAGTCACTCCACATTTCTTTACACCGGGCCTCAACGTCGGCCTAACGCGAAAAATAAGCCCTCCAACAATACAACCATGGGCAAAATAAAGATGGCCACTGCCATATAAAAGGAAAGCTGGCCACACCCTCTACTGAGTGGCCCGCGAGGGCGAGACCTTGCCCAGCCTTTTGCCTCCCCTGCCCGGTCTGCTGCTCCTTCGCAAGCTCTGCCCAGTGGCTGCTGCGAGGCTGGGGGAAGGCGCCTGAGGCTCAGATGCCCTTCCACCAGATGCCGCTGGGGGGCGGCCTACACGGCGTTTGGGCCTCGAGGGGCCGTCTGCTGAGTGGCGCACCTGAGCCTGGCCACCATCAGCTGCAGCCGCTTGCCTTGACGCCCCAGTGGGGGAATGGCGGCGACGGATGGCGCAATGTGGCCCAGCTGGCGTCTGGGATGCGCTGGCTGGTGCTGTGGCGTGGTGACACTCGGCCGGGCCCGCACTGCAGGATCCGCAACAATCAGCCGAGGGGCGGCTTGCTGGGATGGTCCAGCGCGGCGGCTGCCCTGGCGATGCCTGCCTGAGACAGCGCGTGTGGCAGCAGTGAGTGCCCCTGTTGTCCTGGTGTGTGCCCGCATCACATCCGCCAGGGTCTTGACGGCATCAGTCAGCATGCCGCCACTCACGGCAGTTGCTGCCCCGAACTCGCGCACACTGGTCGCCAGCGACTCGATGGCCTCAGGCATGTGCCCCACCATGCTCATGAGCTCCGTGTGGCGCCGGTCCGAATCCTCGGCCATCTTATCCAGCTTCCGCACCTCCTCCGAGGTGAAGGTGTCCGGACTGGAGTCGTGACTCTCCCGCTGGGGAGGAGGGGGCCGAACTAGGCGACCCTTGCCGCGTTGGTGGCGGCGAGTGTGCCGATCAGCAGCACTCCCCTCTGATCCTTGCCCCCTTTGGTGGGAAGGCCGCGGGCTACGCGCACGGCTCCTGGGTGGCTGGACGCCACTGGTCCCAGAAGCTGCATTGCCCTGCGACAGTTCCTCCAGGCACTCATCCAGTGAGGAGGTGTCAAGCATTTCCTCCTCTCCTGCGGGACGTGACTGTTCCCCCGATGGTCCGGCTTGCTCCTCCTCCTCCTCCTGCTCGGAGGTGCTGTCACTGGCAGCTTCAGGGTCCTGGTCGTCACCAGCTGAAAGCAGGAATGCACAAGAGTAGCTTCAGAGTGAGGAGACGGCGTCAGCGAGGGAGTTAGGACTGGTGGCATTCAGCGCATTGGTGGGACAGTGGCAAAGGAGGTAGCTCGGATGGGCCAGTGCAACGCGAGAGGGCCAAAAGGCGAGGTCCTTACCATTGCCGGGCAGTGGAGGGTCGGCTACTCCGCACGCTGTGGGGACGAGCACACAGGCTCCCATGAGCACACACACGCGCTCCTCCAGCCGAGTGAGCTTCTGCAGCTTGGTGCGGCCACCCCTGGCACGGGCCTGGCGATTAAAGGCTACTTTAGCCTGCAAGAGAAAGGACGGGCTGTAAGTGCGCAGTGTAGCCCTGATGTCGTGTGCACTGCCTCCCATGGTGGAATAGCTTGGCCAGAGTGAAGCCCTGATGTAGTGTGCACTGCCTCCCATGGTGGAATAGCTTGGACAGGGTGAAGCCCTGATGTAGTGTGCACAGCCTCCCATGGTGGAATAGCTTGGCCAGAGTGTAGAGTGCCGAATGGCCAATTGATGCTCATGGCTGTCCCAATGCTGCTGGCTGAGGGCTGGCCAATAGGACTTTCAGCTCCCTTTGCCCATCATATCAGGTGTACGTGCAAGAATGAGGAGGAGACTGGAAAGGGTACTCACCCTGACAATCCTGATCAGGTCGTTGTATTTTTTACGACATTGTTTGTGGGTCCTGGGGGCATCGCCGGTGAACGTCACCCTCTGGGCGATCTGCTTCCAGGCTTTGGTGTAGTCGTGGTGGGTTGGATTCCTTCCACTCTCTGGGAACAAGATCTTGCGCCTCACCTCCAGAGCTGTGACCATTATGTCCAGATCACCCTCTGAGAATCGCAGGGCACGCTGACGGGCCTTCTCTGGCGTTGCCATGACTCCCTGGGTCTGAGCAGCAGTGTTGAGGCCTCTTTGCCAGGCTGCAGTGTGCAGGGCGTGGCAGCAGACCAATTCGTCCCTTCCCCCTTTAAGAGCTGGTCGGCGCCACGGGGTCTGCTGTCAGTCCAAAAATGACCGCAACCGCGCTGCGCCCCGCCTGGGCGCTATACCTCTGGACCGCCGGATTAGCGCCTAAAGATAGTAGTGGAACGCGTCTTTTAGCGCTCCACCAACCTCTTAGGGCGAAGCCACTGAATTTCCAGCAACGGGGCGCTACTTTGGGGCGGGCGCTAACTTCGGGCGGGCGCTAAGGTTAGCGCCCCAAAACTGCCTATACTGAAAATCTAGCCCGTTGTATATATACAAGTTCTTTACGCATTTCTTCTCAGAATCTGTATCTCAGATTATCATCAGGAGATGACGGAGGAAAATTGGAGAGCAAAAATAAGATTGTTTTAAAAAAATAATTTGGTAACAGTGACAAAATAATACCAGCACAGGCAAGAATATTGCCAAAGTAAATAGTACACAGAGAGAGCAAATAACACTGAGAGAGCAAATAATACTCAGAGCAAAAGATATTGAGAGAGTAAATAATACTGAGAGAAAAATAATACAGAGAGAGTAAATAATACTGAGAGAAAAATAGATCTGAGACAAATAATACTCAGAGAAAAATAAAACTGAGAGTAAATTATACGAAGTGAGTAAATAATACTGAGAGATAAACAATACTAAGAGACAAATAATACTGAGAGAAAAATAATACTGAGTGTAAGTAATACTGAGAGTAAATAATACTGAGAGAGTAAATAATACTGAGAGAGTAAATGATACTGTGACTAAATAATACTGAGATAAAAATAATACCATGAGTGTAAATAATACTGAGAGAAAATTAGTACTGAGAGACAAATAATACAGAGAGACAAATAATACAGGGAGACAAACAATATTGTGTGAGTAGATAATACTGAGAATAAATAACACTGAGTGAAAATAATACTAAGAGAGGAAATACTTTTGAGAGACAAATAATAATGAGAGAATAAATAATACGAAGAGAAAAAATAATGCTGCAACAAATAATATTGACCGTCAAATAATAGAGAGTAGATGATTATGAGAGACAAATAATACTGAGAATGTTAATGCAGAAATACCAATAATACTGAAAGCTTAAATAATAATGAGTAAATAATACTGAGAATAAATAATACTGAGTGTAAATAATACTGAGAGAGTGACAAATACTGAGAGACAAATAATACTGATAGAATATATACGAATAATACTGAGAACTTATATAATACTGAGAGAGTAAATAATGCAGTGTGTAAATAATACTGAGAGTTAATTATACTGTGACAAAATTAGTACTGAGAGAACATTAGTACTGAGAGGCAAATAATACTGAGAGACAAATGATACTGAGAGACAAATAATAATGAGAGTAAATAATACTGAGAGTAAATAATACAGAGAGAGTAAATAATACTGTTGGACAAATAAAACTGAGAGAGTAAATAATATGAGAGGCGAATAATATTGGGAGACAAACAATACTCAGAGAGTAAGTAATAATGAGAGACACATAATCCAAGGAGTAAATAATAGTGAGAGACAAATAATACTGAGAGTGAAAACAATACAGAGAGAAAGTATGAATGAGGGACAAATAATGCTGAGACAATAAATAATACTAAGAGAAAAATAATAATGAGTCAAATAATACTGAGACTAATAATAATGAGATTAAATATTACTGAGATAAATAATACTGAGAGTAAATAATACTGTGATACAAATAATATTGAGATTAAATAATACTGAGATAAATAATATTGGGAGACAAATAAAACTGAGAGACAAATTAAACTGAGAGAAATAATACTGAGTGTAAATAACACTGAGAGAATAATTAATGTTAAGTGACAAATAATTCTGAGAGACTACTAATATTATGAGAGGAAATAAAACAGAGAGAGTAAACAACACTGAGAGAGAAATAATACTGAGAGACAAATAATACTGAGAGATAAATAATACTGAGCCAAATAATACTGAGTCAAAAAATACTGAGAGAGTAAACAACACTGAGAGACAAATAATACTGAGAGACAAATAATACTGAGAGACAAATAGTACCAAGAGAGTGAATAAATCTGAGAGACCAATAACACTGAGAGACAAATAATACCGAGAGTAAATAATACTGATCGATTAAATAATACTGGTAGAGTAAATAATACTGTGAGACAAATAATACTGAGGGAATAAACAATACTAAGAGACAAATAATACTGAGAGACAATTAATAGAGACAAATAATACAGATAGACAAATAATACTGAGAGTGTAAATAATACTGAGAGAAAGTAATACTGAGAGACAAATAATACTGTGACTAACTAATACTGAGCGAAAAATAATACCATGAGTGTAAATAATACTGAGAGAAAAATAGTATTGAGAGACAAATAATACTGGGAGACAAATAATACAGGGAGACAAACAATATTGTGAAAGTAGATAATACCGAGAATAAATAATACTGAGAGTGTAAATAATACTAAAAGAGAAAATACTACTGAGAGACAAATAATAATGAGAGAATAAATAATAGGAAGAGAAAAAATAATGCTGCGACAAATAATATTGACAGTCAAGTAATAGAGAATAAATGATAATGAGCGACAAATAATACTGAGAGAATGAATAATACAAAGATACCAATAATACCGAGAGCTTAAATAATAATGAGTGTAAATAATACTGAGAGTAAATAATACTGTGAGTGTAAAGAATACTGAGAGTGCCTAATACTGAGAGACAAATAATACTGAGAATAAATAATACTGAGAGTAAATTATACTGTGACAAAATTAGTACTGAGAGAACACAATACTGAGAGACAAATAATACTGAAAGACAAATGATACAGAGAGACAAATAATACTGAGAGTAAATAATACTGAGAGAAAATAATACTGAGCGAGTAAATAATACTGAGGGAGTAAATAATACTGATAGAAAAATAAAACTGAGAGTAAATAATATGAGAGACAAATAATATTGAGAGACAAACAATATTCAGAGACAAATAATACTGAGAGACAAATGATACTGAGAGACTAAAAATACTGAGAGACTAATAATAATGAGATTAAATAATACTGAAAGACAAATAATACTGAGAGTAATTAATACTGAGATACAAATAATATTGAGATTTAATAATACTGAGATAAATAATACTGAGAGACAAATAAAACTGAGGGACAAATTAAGCAGACAGAAATAATAGGGTGATAATAATACCGAGAGAATAAATAATATTAAGTGACAAATAATTCTGAGAGACCAATAATATTGTGAGAGCAAATAATACAGAGGAAGTAAACAACACTGAGAGAAATAATACTGAGTGAGAAATAATACTGAGAGATAAATAAAACTGAGACAAATAATACTGAACAACAAATAATGCTACAAGTAAATAAAACAGACAGGGCTAGATTTTCAGTTGCTTGCGCCAGCAGTTAGCGCCTTAAGAGAAGTGATTTTTGGGCGCTATTCGTGTAGCGCCCGGGCGCAGCGCAGTTTGCGCCCTGCCCCAAATTAAGTTGGCCGTTAGCGCCGGCGCAAAGTTTAGCGGCCGCCCGGATGCGCGCGCAGAAAATGATGTCACATCCTCGTGCAACGCCCTTTGGCCGCCCCGATTCCAAACTTCAGTCGGACCGCCCCATTGTGCGGCTGGCGTCCAGAGCGTTTGTAAAATGGAACGCAACACACCCTGGGGAGCGCAAATTAAAGGGCACTCCTCCTGCACTATAAACGGCAGTCTGCATGTGTTGTGTGGAAGGATCCAGTGTGTTGTTCTAAACGGTGGGCTAGATTTTCAGTTGCTTGCGCCAGCAGTTAGCGCCTTAAGAGAAGTGATTTCCGGGCGCTATGCGTGTAGCGCCCGGGCGCAGCGCAGTTTGCGCCCCGCCCCAAATTAAGTTGCCCGTTAGCGCCGGCGCAAAGTTTAGCGCCCGCCCGGATGCGCGCGCAGAAAATGACGTCACATCCTCGTGCAACGCCCTTTGGCCGCCCCGATTGCAAACTTCAGTCGGACCGCCCCATTGTGCGGCGGGCGGCCGGAGCGTTTGGAAAAAGGAACGCAACACAACCAGCGCGGGCCCCGGGGGGCGCTAATTAAAGGGAACGTCCTCTCCAGTATAAAGGCCATCCTTTTTTCAGAAAACAGTCTTGTGCAACGCATTTCTGGAGACACAACAAGGAGGATAGCTAACTGGTTTCAAGCAGCAAGAGCCAGGTATTTTTGGACTCAGGCAACAGCGCTGCAAGTGGCCATTTGGAAATTAGAGTGTTTGCCAGGATTTGATGGGGGTTGCATGGGGTGCCAACGCGGAGCTGCAGCTCCATGTCCGTAGGGCTCGCAGACGCATTGTGAGAGGGGCAGCCCTGGCTAGAGGCAGAGGGGGCTACAGGCGTCGGCCACGTAGGCCTTACCCAGTCAGGCTATACCGCCAGCAGCGCTCCTACCTAAACATGAGTGCCGCGCGATGTGTTAAAAGGCTCCGATTCCGAAAGGGGGTGATTGCAGAGATCTGCCACCTGCTTCGCCGAGATCTGCGGCCAAAGCTCAGGTGCAGGACGTCTCTGTCGGTGGAAGTGAAGGTGACGGTGGCATTGAACTTCTATGCCACCGGCTCCTTCCAATACGCTGCTGGGGACATAGCAAACATCTCCCAGTACGGCGCGCATCGCTGCATCCGCCAGGTGACCGAAGCACTGTTCAGAAGGAGAAGCCAATTCATCTCCTTCCCCATGGCCCTGGAGAGCCAGCATCAGCGCGCATTGGGATTTTCCAGACTCGGGGAATTCCCCTTGGTGCAGGGCGCCATTGACTGTACGCATGTGGCTTTGCGGGCCCCTCTGGAGCATGGCGAGCAGTATCGCAACAGGAAGGGCTACCATTCTCTGAATGTGCAGCTGGTCTGTGACCACAAGCAGCGCATCATGGCCGTCAATGCCAGCTTCCCAGGCAGCAGCCACGATGCCTTTATCCTGCGGCAGAGTACTGTGCATGACATATTCCAGGCACAGCCTCCCCCAAGAGGATGGCTACTCGGGGACAAAGGCTATCCTTTGTGCACCTGGCTCATGACCCCGCTCCGCGCGCCCAGGACCGCTGCTGAAGAGGCCTACAACGAGAGCCATCAAACCACCCGCAACATCATCGAGCTAACTATTGGGGTCCTCAAGCAGCGGTTCCGCTGCCTTGATCGCTCCGGAGGAGCTCTCCAGTATTCGCCGGACCGGGTCTCCCAATTTGTGGTGGTTTGCTGCATGCTACACAACCTGGCTATCCGCAGGACTCAGGCACTGCCACCTGACGTTGGACCAGCACCTCAGGAGGAGGAGCAGGAGGAGCATGAGGAGGAGGAGGAGGAGGAGGAGGAGGAGCAGGAGTACGTTCCCAGGAGGGAGCGACCAGGGCCAAGGGCCGCACGACGCCACCTTATTACACGGTACTTCTAAGCCCCCTGTCAGGGAATGGCCAGGGGCCATGAGGGAAGATGAATGCAGCCGCTCCGCAAGCCCTCAGCCGGCGAAGCCAACAAACACTAAGAAGAACAACCATGGAGACTGCATGAATAAAGATAATTTTTTATTACACAAAAATGAAAAGCCCTTCCCACATGAATCCCCAAAAACAATAAACGGGCCCCACAAAAAGCCCAACAAACGACTCACTCCCACAAACTGGGGAGGAGCCACTCCACCTTTATTGAAACCGGGCCTCAACGTCGGCCTAACGCAAAAAAAAAGCCCTCCAAAAGCACAACAATGGGCAAAATAAAGATGGCCACCGCCATATTAAAGGAAAGCTGGCCACACCCTCTACTGAGTGGCCCGCGAGGGCGAGACCTTGGCCAGCATTTTGCCTCCCCTGCCCTGCCTGCTGCTCCTTCGCAAGCTCTGCCCAGTGGCTGCTGCGAGGCTGGGGGAAGGCGCCTGAGGCTCAGATGCCCTTCCGCCAGATGCCGCTGGGGGGCGGCCTACACGGCGTTTGGGCTTCGAGGGGCCGTCTCCTGAGTGGCGCACCTGAGCCTGGCCACCATCAGCTGCAGCCGCTTGCCCTTGACGCCCCAGAGGGGGAATGGCGGCGACGGATGGCGCAATGTGGGCCAGCTGGCGTCTGGGATGCGCTGGCTGGTGCTGTGGCGCGGTGGCACTCGGCCGGGCCCGCACTGCAGGATCCGCAGCAATCAGCCGACGGCCGGCTTGCTGGGATGGTCCAGCGCGGCGCCTGCCCTGGCGATGCCTGCCTGAGACAGCGCGTGTGGCAGCAGTGAGTGGCCCTGTGGTCCTGGTGTGCGCGCGCATCACATCCGCCAGGGTCTTGACGGCATCAGTTAGCATGCGGCCAGTCGCGGCAGTTGCTGCCCCGAACTCGCGCACACTGGTCGCCAGCGACTCGATGGCCTCAGGCATGCGCCCCACCACGCTCATGAGCTCCGTGTGGCGCCGGTCCGAGTCGTCGGCCATCTGATCGAGCTTCCGCACCTCCTCCGAAGTGAAGGTGTCCGGACTGGAGTCGCGACTCTCCCGCTGGGGAGGAGGGGGCCGAACTAGGGGACCCTTGCCGCGTTGGTGACGGCGAGTGTGCCGAGCAGCAGCACTCCCCTCTGATCCTTCCCCCCTTTGGGGGGAAGGCCGCGGGCCACGCGCACGGCTGCTGGGTGGCTGGACGCCACTGGTCCCAGAAGCTGCATTGCCCTGCGACAGTTCCTCCAGGCACTCGTCCAGTGAGGAGGTGTCGAGCATTTCCTCCTCTCCTGCGGGACGTGACTGTTCCCCCGAAGGTCCGGCTTGCTCCTCCTCCTCCTCCTGGTTGGAGGTGCTGTCACTGGCAGCCTCAGGGTCCTGGTCGTCACCAGCTGAAAGCAGGAATGCACAAGAGTAGCTTCAGAGTGAGGAGACGGCGTCAGCGAGGGAGTTAGGACTGGTGGGATTCAGCGCATTGGTGGGACAGTGGCAAAGGAGGTAGCTCGGATGGGCCAGTGCGACGCGAGAGGGCCAAAAGGCGAGGTCCTTACCATTGCCGGGCAGTGGAGGGTCGGATACACCGCACGCTGTGGGGACAATCACACGGGCTCCCATGAGCACACACACGCGCTCCTCCAGCCGAGTGAGCTTCTGCAGCTTGGCGCGGCCACCCCTGGCACGGGCCTGGTGATTAAACGCTACTTTAGCCTGCAAGAGAAAGGACGGGCTGTAAGTGCGCAGTGAAGCCCTGATGTAGTGTGCACTGCCTCCCATGGTGGAATAGCTTGGACAGAGTGAAGCCCTGATGTACTGTCCACTGCCTCCCATGGTGGAATAGCTGGGCCAAAGTGTAGAGTGCTGAATGGCCATTTGATGCTCATGACTGTCCCAATGCTGCTGGCTGAGGGCTGGCCAAAAGGACTTTCAGGTCCCTTTGCCCATCATGTCAGGTGTACATGCAAGAATGAGGAGGAGACTGGAAAGGCTACTCACCCTCACAATCCTGGTCAGATCGTTGTATTTCTTACGGCATTGTGTGTGGGTCCTGGGGGCCTCGCCGGTGAACGTCACCCTCTGGGCGATCTGCTTCCAGGCTTTGGTGTAGTCGTGGTGGGTTGGATTCCTCCCACTCTCTGGAAACAAGATCTTGCGCCTCACCTCCAGAGCTGTGACCATTATGTCCAGATCACCCTCTGAGAAGCGCAGGGCACGCTGACGGGCCTTCTCTGGCGTTGCCATGACTCCCTGGGGCTGAGCAGTAGTGTTGAGGCCTCTTTGCAAGGCTGCAGTGTGCAGGGCGTGGCAGCAGACCAATTCGTCCCTTCCCCCTTTAAGAGCTGGTCGGCACCACGGGGTCTGCTGTCAGTGCAAAAATGACCGCACCCGTGCTGCGCCCCGCCTGGGCGCTATCCCTCTGGACCGCCGGCTTAGCGCCTAAAGAGAGTAGTGGAACGCCTCTTTTAGCGCTCCACCAACCTCTTAGGGCGAAGCCACTGAATTCCCGGCAACGGGGCGCTACTTTGGGGCGGGCGCTAACTTCGGGCGGGCGCTAAGGTTAGCGCCCCAAAACTGCCTATACTGAAAATCTAGCCCGGTGTATTTATGTTTCCGACCACCACCACCACCACCACCTCCTCCTCCTCCTCCTCCTCCTCCTCCTCGTTCCCCTCCGAAAAAACACATGCACCCTTCCCCTTTAAGAGCTCACTGGCACCAGAGTGTCTGCCGTGCGCTGCGCCCGAGCTCGGGCGCTGCGCTCTGCACCGCCGGCTTAGCGCCTTAAGATAGTAGTGGAACGCCTCTTTTAGCGCTCCACCAACCTCTTAGGGCGAAGCCACTGAATTTCCGGCAACGGGGCGCTACTTTGGGGCGGGCGCTAACTTCGGGCGGGCGCTAGGGTTAGCGCCCCAAAACTGTCTATACTGAAAATCTAGCCCATGATCAATACTGTGAGGGTAGATAATACTATGATTTAATAATACTGAGAGTGTAAATAATACTGAGAGAGTAAATAGTACTGAGAGACAAATAATACTGAGAGAATAAATAATATGAAAAGAAAAAATAATGCTGAGACAAATAATACTGAGAGAATAAATAATACTGAGAGAGTAAATAGTACTGAGAGTAAATAATACTGGGAGATTGACTAATACTGAGAGACAAATAATACAGAGAGAATAAATAATACTGAGAGTAAATAATACTGAGAGTAAATGATAATGATAGACAAATAATACTAAGCAAATAAATAATACTGAGAGACAAATAATGCTGAGAGACAAATAATACTTAGAAAGTAAATAATACAGAGAGTAAATAATAGTGAAAGAGTATATGATACTGAGAGAGTGACTAATGCTGAGAGACAAATAATACAGAGAGAATAAATAATACAAAGGGACAAATAATACTGAGAGAAAATTAGTACTGAGAGTCAAATAATACTGAGAGTATATAATACTGAGAGAGTAAATAATACTGAGCTAAAAATAATACCAAGAGAGTAAATAATACTGAGACAAAATTAGTACTGAGAGACAAATAAAACTGAGAGTAAATAATACTGAGAACCAAATAGTACTGAGAGAGTAAATAATATGAGAGACAACCAATATTCAGAGACAAACAATACTCAGAGAGAATAAATAACATGAAGAGACAAATAATACTGAGAGAAAAATAATACTGAGAGACAGATAATACTGAGAGAGAAAATAATAATGAGGGACAAATAATATGGAGAGAAAATAATACTGAGAGACAAATAATGCTGAGTGACAAATGATACTGAGAGAATAAGTAATAGAGTAAATAATACTGAGGGAGTAAATAATGCTGAGAGATAAATAATAGTGAGAGAGTAAACAATATGAGAGACAACCAATATTGAGTGATAAACAATACTCAGTGTGTAAGTAATACTGAGAGACAAATAATCCAAAGAATAAATAAGTGAAAGACAAATAATACTGAGAAAGAAAATAATACTGTGAGAGAAAATAACAATGAGGGACAAATAATATTGAGGGTAAATAATACTGAGTGTCAAATAATATTAAGAGACTATTAATACTGAGAGTAAATAATACTGAGACAAATAATACTGAGAGACAGATAATACTGAGAAAATAAATAATACTGCAGGAATCTATAATATGAAGAGACAAATATTACTGAGACAAATAATACTGTGAGAGTTAATCACACTGAGAGAATAAATAATACTGAGTGTGTAAATGATACTGAGATACAAATAATGCTGACAGTAATTAATACTGAGACACAAATAATATTATGAGAGTAAATAATACTGAGTGAGTAAATAATACTAAAAGAATAAATAATACTAAGAGACAAATAATACTGTGATACAAATAATACTGAGAGATACATAGGGCTCGATATTGCCAGGCCCGAGGAGGCGGGATTGGAGGCGTGTGAGGTGGTAAAATTGAAAAAAATGGTGGGCGGGCCCGATCCCGCCTCCATCCCGCCTCTGAGCAATTTTCCCAAATGTGTGTTTTCTGACCCCTTAACAACCACTTAATTGCCTCTATAATCCCATTTTGAGAGGCCTTTCTGAATTTAACACTTTTCCCACCTGCTTCACATCCCTTCTGGAACACGCCAGTGAATCCTGGCGGCCTAACAAGTGGCCTGCTTACTAACAGCTGCAGCTCCACCATTAAAAAGGAGTTTTCAGCAATCATCATTTGCTGGGGGAACTCTTAGCAGGCATAACCATTGTTGTGGAAGTTTGGAGCCTGACACCCATCTCCAGTGTGACCTCCTGGGAAACCCCTCTTGCCACCTTGACTGAGCACTTCCTCAACTGAGGCATATGCCAGAAGCATGGGAACCATTTATTTCCTTTCCTCCTGGACATCAGATTTGGACGAAGACCAGCCGTGGCAGCAGCAGAACCATGAACAACAGCACCAGCAACAGCAGCAGCAACAAAAGGAGCGCCAAGCTGCTGCTCACCCACCTGAAGCTGCACAGGCCAGAAGGCGCCAGCGCGCGACCACATTGCTGCCCGGGATGCAAGGGACGCACTCATCTTGGCTAGAATTGCTTAGCCTGCACAATCAAACACTTCGGCCTCGCACCTTCTTATCAGATCATCGACAATGGCCAAGAACCTGTGGATTCCTATCACTCTGACCACCATACTGACAATTGCAAGTTTCCCTAAGCCTTCAATGTGTAAGTCCGATTTGTGAAATGACACACGCCACAAATGCAACAGTTTGCCATCAGAATTTTTTATGACAATAAGCAACTGATGGCATTTTAAAAATAAACACAACATTACACCCAATTGATTACACTTGTGACTAATTGAGCATTCTCTTTCATAGCGTGCTCCTACGTAATGCTTCCCCTGTGGCTTCAGCAGATGTGGAGGTCCCTTGCTCACTTTCTTGCTGCTCCTGTCTCAACACCTTTGGCAGGTGTTCTCTGGGGCTGCGAGCCTGTGAGGGCTCGGCAACAGTCTGCTGCTCCTGCAGCTGTGCAGGGGTTGAGACGCCGATCTCAGTTGGGTGGGGACTCTGGTGGGGCTCTGACCAAGGGCCCTGCAGTGGCATGGTCATATGAGTGCTTGGAGAGGAGCCCCCACTTCCTTGTTGTATGCCACCAACATCCCTCTCATGGGTCAGCCCCACTTCAGAGCTAGCAAGTGGCTGAACAGCACCTTGCTGCACTGCAGGGGTGCCATGAGGACCTGTTTCTGCACTGGAAGTCCTACTCCAGAGGACTTGCATGAAGGTCTGGCTTGTTTGCTCAATAGCTGACCATCGCTCCTTAAGGAATGGTAGTCTATTCTGAACAATTACCATGTTTTCAATAGTCTGGTGACTAAGCTCCCCCATGGACGAAGCCATCCTCTCATCTACCATAGCCATCCTCTCCTCTATGGTAGCCAGCCTTACCACGGAGGTAGCCATCCTTTCCACGGAGGTTGCCATCCTTTCCGTGGTGATGCGTTCAGGCGCCTAAGCCTCCACAAAGGCTCTGCTCATATTAGCGATGGGCTCCTCCATTCACTCCACACTCGCAGCAACCCTGGAGACAAAACCTGCCAGAGACTCATGCACCTGTTCCTGGAGTTCCTTCTGGATGGACCCGGAGGCACAGGGTCGACATGCAGCGGAGCCGAGCTGGGAGCATCCTGTGCCCTCCGACGAGGACTCTCCACTGCTGTCCCTATCTCCACCATCTGCTGATGCTCACTTGTGAGCTGTGATACACCAGGTGACAACATTACTCTATGTCCCGAAGGTCCCACCGAGGTGTAAGTGTCTGCGCTGGTGATGTGTGCACTTAATTCTGCTGAGGCAGTGCCCTCAGAGGTTGCAGCTTCCTCTGAGGAGTCTGCAAGCTCAGGCTCTTCCGCCTGGACAGGGGGATGAGGGCTGTCGATGGTCCTGTGGGAGAGTAAAGGAAAGAGTTAGAGATGTGAGGTCAAGGTTACATGCACATTGAATTGTACAGATGATCATAAGTCAGTCTGTTAGAGCATCAGATTCATTATTAGTGACTCATGTAATGTCAATGAGAGAGATGCCAAACTATTCTGTCACCAGCTTGCTGTGATGCGCCCGCCTGTCTGTCCCCCACTTGGGAATCCTCCTTGATCCCGGCAATTCCCAGGGCTGCCTCCTCCGAGGTGGTGAGCTGGGCTACTGAGGGTGGCCCTCCTCCTGTCCTTGCTCTTTCCCTCTTATTGTGGGCTCTCTTTTCCTGAAATGAGGGACACAAGTGGAGTTTGAGTGAAAATGAAGGAGTGAGTGTAGAGATTCCATAGCATAGATGCTTAGAAGAAGACAAAGGGCCCTCCCTGTGTGTTGTAAGTTGTTGTCATTGCATCACAGTGATAGAGAGTGTGTGGGCTGCATGGTTCAATAGTTAAGTGAATGTGACCATAGAGAGAGAGGGAATGGGTAAGGGTGCAGTGATGTAAGTGTCAAGTGGGATGTGGAGGAAGAGGTTGGCAAAGCAGAGTGCTGGTGAGGAGAGGCGATGGGGATCAGATTGAGGGTGATGGGAAAGTCATACTCACTTTTCCTGTGCGGAGAAGGTCATGAAACCTCTTCCTGCACGGCAGCCAGGTTCTGCGGCACATAGAGATGGCATTGACCTCCTGGGCCACTTGCAGCCACACAGCTTTAGTCTGCTGGGGTGTTTTTTTTTCTCCCTGAGGAAGGGAGGAGCACCTCCTTTTACATCTTGCTCCCTGCACCAGAGCTTGGAGGGAGGGCTCTTCAAAGCGAGGTGCACACTTTTGCTTGCTGGTGGACATGGTCGGTAAATGAAGTCCTTCATACAATGTCCAAAGCATTTCCAGTCTCCAAAAGTAGCAAGGCTGCTTGCAGGCCTTAAATCCAGCAGCACTGATGATGTCATTGGAGGTGACTTTCAGGATGGAAAGACTAATTGGGCTAGAGGTTTCCACACGCTGGAAATCAATTGCCCAATTAGGGGAAAATCGCACTTTTTTCCCACTTCACATCAGAGTCGGGTTCCTGACACGAAAACCACCTGACATGCCCCCAGCCCACCCCAATGGCAAATTCCAGCCCATAATATCAAGAGAGTAAATAATGCTGAGAAAGTAAATAATCCTGAAAGAATAAACAATACTAAGTGACAAATAATACTAAATGACAAATAATACTGAGAGATAAAAAATACTGGGAGACAAACAATACTGATAGTAAATAATGCAGAGAGACAAACAAAACTGTGAGAGTAGATGATATTGAGAGTAAATAATACTGAGAGTGTAAATAATACTGAGAGAGTAAATAATACTGAGAGACAAATAATACTGAGAGAATAAAAAATACAAAGAGAAAAATTAATGCAGAGAAAAATAATACTGACAGTCAAATAATACAGAGAGCAAAGGATAATGGGAGACAAATAATACTGAGTGAATAAATAATACTGAGAGACAAATAATACTGAGAGTAATTAATACTGAGTGACAAATAATACTGTGAGAGAAATATTACTGAAATAATAAATAATACTAAGTGACAAGTAATACTGAGAGGCCAGTAATACTGAGAGAAACATAATATCAAGAGAGTAAATAATACTGAGAGAGTAACTAATGCTGAAAGAATAAATAATACTAAGTGACAAATAATACTAAGTGACAAATAATACTGAGACAAAAAATACTGAGAGACAAATAATACTGAGAGTAGATAATACAGAGAGACAAACAATAATGTGAGAGTAGATAATACTGAGAGTAAATAATACCGAGAGTGTAAATAATACTGAGAGAGTAAATAATACTGAGATACAAATAATAGTGAGAGAATAAATAATACAAAGAGAAAAAATAATTCTAAGAAAAATAATACTGACAGTCAAATAATAGAGTAAATGATAATGAGAAACAAATAATACTGAGTGAATAAATAATACTGAGAGACAAATAATACTCAGAGACAAATAATAGTGTAAATAATACTGAGAGTAAATAATACCGTAAGAGTAAATAAAACATGAGAGAGTGACTAATACTAAGAGACAAACAATACTGAGAGAATAAATAATATGAAGAGACAAATAATACTGAGAGACAAATAATACTGAGAGAGTAAATAATAATGGGGACAAATAATACTGTGAGAGTGACTAATCCTGAGAGACAAATTATACAGAGAGAATAAATAATACAAAGAGGCAAATAATACTGAGATGAAAATAATACTGAGAGGCAAATAATACTGAGAGAGTAAATACTACTGAGAGAAAAATAATACTGAGAGAGTAAATAATACTGAGAGAATACATAATACAAAGAGACAAATAATACTGAGAGACAAATAATACTGAGAGCCAAATAATACTGAGAGATTAAATAATACTGAGAGACAAATAATACTGAGAGACAAATAATACTGAGAGAGTAAATAATACTGCGAGACAAATGATACAGAGAGACAAATAATACACTGAGATAATTAATACTGGGAGACAAATAATATCAAAAGCAAAATAATGATGAGAGAATAATAATGCTGAGAGAGTAAATAATACTGAGAGAAAATTAGTACTGAGAGACAAATAATAAGGAGAATAATTAATACTGAGGGACAAATAATACAGTGAGAGTAAATAATACTGAAAGGAAAATAATACTAAGTGACAAATAATATTGAGAAGCCAATAATAATGAGAGAAACATAATATCAAGAGAGTAACTAATACTGAGAGAGTAACTAATACTGAAATAATAGATAATACTAAGTGACAAATAATACTAAGTGACAAATAATACTGAGAGACAAAAATACTGAGAGCAAATAATACAGAGAGACAAACAATACAGTGAGAGTAGATAATACTGAGAGTAAATAATACTGAGAGTGTAAATAATACTGATAGAGTAAAAAATACTGAGACACAAATAATACTGAGAGAATAAATAATACAAAGAGAAAAAATAATGCTGAGAAAAATAATACTGACAGTCAAATAATACAGAGAGTAAATGATAATGAGAGACAAATAATACTGAGTGAGTAAATAATAATGGGGGACAAATAATACTGTGAGAATGACTGATACTGAGAGACAAATTATACAGAGAGAATAAATAATATGAAGAGAAAAATAACACTGAGATGAAAATAATACTGGGAGACAAATAATACTGAGAAAGTAAATAGTACTGAGAGAAAAATAATGCCGAGAGAGTAAATAATACTGAGAGGCAAATGATACAGAGAGCAAAATAATGATGAGAGACAAATAATGTTGAGAGAGTAAATAGTACTGAGAGAAAATTAATACTGAGAGACAAATAATACTGAGAGACAAATAATACGGAGAGACAAATAATACTGAGAGTCAAATTAATACTGAGAGACAAATAATACTGAGAGACAAATAATACGGAGAGACAAATAATACTGAGAGACAAATAATACTGAGAGTCAAATAATACTGAGAGTATATAATACTGAGAGTGTAAATAATACTGATTTAAACATAATACCAAGAGAGTCAATAATGCTGAGACAAAATTAGTATTGAGAGACAAATAAAACAGAGTAAATAATACTGAGAGACAAATAGTATTGATAGAGTAAATAATATGAGAGACAACCAATATTCAGAGACAAACAATACGCAGAGAGAATAATTAATATGAAGAGACAAATAATACTGAGAGAACAATAATACAGGGAGACAAATAATACTGAGAGAGAAAATAATAATGAGGGACAAATGATACGGAGAGAAAATAATACTGAGAGACAAATAATACTGAGGGACAAATGATACTGAGAGAGTAAATAATAATAGAGACTAAATAATACTGAAGGATTAAATAATGCTGAGAGATAGATAATACTGCGAGAGTAAATAATTTGAGAGGCAATCAATATTGAGTGACAAACAATACTCAGAGTGTAAGTAATACTGAGAGACAAATAATCCAGAGAATAAATAACAGTGAGAGACAAATAATATGGAGAGAGAAAATAATACTGAGAGAGAAAATAACAATGAGGGACAAATAATATTGAGAGTAAATAATACTGTGTCAATAAATATTAAGGGGGAAAAATTTGGTATCGCCCCATATGGGGTGCCATTATTGGCGGTGCCCAAAGTTTAGCGCCTGGTGCTAATTATCGCCTCCGACAGCAAACTTGGCTTTTATCGCCCCTGGAGGCGATTGGAGCGCTAAATCAGGTGCTACACACCTCTCTTAAGGCGCTAAGGCCGAGGAGCGAGGCGCTACCTCAGAGGGCGGGCGCAGCGCAGGTGCTGTCAGTTAGTGATTGAACACAGACACACTGGCGCCGGTCAGTTCTTAAAGGGGAGCATCGATCTTGCTCTGCAGCCACATCCTGCTCATTGGAGCTTTGAATCTTGGCCTGGGCAGACCTGTGGCTAAATCTAGCAGCCAAGCACTATGGAGAGGGCCAGGGAGCGAGCACAGCGCTTCTGCAAGTGGGCCTTGGAGGCTCTGGTTGGTGCGGTGGAGCGCAGAAGATCCATTCTGTACCCAGAGAGTGGCAGGAGGTCCTTGACACACGAGTACAGAAGAGTGTGGAGGGAGGTGGCTCAGAGAGTCTCCTCAAGCAGCATGGTGCCTAGGACCCATCTCCAATGTAGGAAAAAGTTCAACGACCTCACTCAGGTCATCAGGGTGAGTGCCTTTTTTTCAAAATCTCTTCATCCCTCCATCTCAATCTCACTCTATGGCCAGAAGGTCTTGAAAGCCCCAATGCCCAACACTAATCCAACACCTATGGCCCTTTCATCAAACACACACGCACATTCCACACTTTGCATACAGTAAGGGCTATTCAACCATGGGAGGCATTTCAGGCAAGACCATGGCTGCATACAGTAAGGGCTATTCAACCATGGGAGGCATTTCAGGCAAGAACATGGCTGCATATTTACTCAGACGCCGTCCTTTTTCATAATAGGAGACAGCAGCAACGGACCAGTGGAGGGTGGCCTCAGCTGCAACCCCTCAGCGATCTTGAGGAGTGCGTCCACAGGATTGTGGCAAGCCGTGTGCTTGGTCCCGTCGCCACTGGAGACGCCGACCCTGTTCTGGACAGCAATGGTAAGGTCATCACCTTTTTGTCCTCTCTCCTTCCACTTGTTCCTCACAACAGCAGCCTTTGACACTTTCAATCCAAATCACTAATCGCTGCACTCATGCCTCCCTTACTGCCACCCTGTCCTCACACTAAAGCCACTCTTGTACCTCCCTGCTTTCAGATGGTGATTCACCAGGTGAGGAGACGGGCCCTCAAGCTGCCAGTGGGAGTGAAGCTGAAGGCAAGGAGGAAGAGGAAGCCTGAGCATCAGCGCCACCCTCTACCGAAGCAGCCCATGCCCACACTGGGAGCACGCCTTCCCTGGAGGGGAGCAGGGGGGAAATGGTCTGATGAGGGTGAAGCTCCAGGACCCAGTGGGCTGCAGCAACATGATGGGGGTAGGGAAGCTCGGTGGCCTTCTCCCTGGAGGGAGAGTATGGCTTTGAGTCCTGCTGCACTGGACGCAGAGGAGGAGCGGGTCCTCACTGAAATGAGTGCCCAGGCAGAGCACAGGCACACTGAGCTCATGGCTGCAGTGGCAAGGTTGCCCGAATCCATTGAATCACTGGCAAGGAGTGTGGAGCACTTTGCTGTAACACAGGCGACTGCCATGCAAATGCTTAGTGCTGCAATGCAGTCAGTGGCTGGTCTCACGCAGACGCAGATTGAGGCCGCGCGAGCACTGATTGCTGTCACCCTCACTGGATCGGGCACATTTCCCCGGGGCTCTCACCGCGCCGCAGCAGACCAGCAATCTGTGCTCCATCAGATTGCTCTGGATGCTGAGGTGCTGTCCCGTGGGAGTGCCAGTGTGTCGGTCGAGCAGGGAGTTGCTGTCCTCTCTCAAGATGACAGCATTCCTGCTGCCACCACTGGCACTTCTCCACTGCAGTTGCCATCACCTGTAGGACAGACTGCTGCCACCCATGCAGAGTTGGTACAGTCAGCAGCCAGGCCCTCCAGGCCCAGAGCTGGTCCAGGCCATCCTTCAAGGGCATCTGCAGTCTCAGTTTGTGACAATAAGCAGCCTTCCTCCAGCCTTGCTCCAGCTACTGGGGTCCCATTACGGAGAAGCTGCAGGGTGGGAAGGGGGGAATTTTGCAAGGGAAGCAGATCACCCTTGAAGGGCAAAAAGTAGGAGGTGTGACAAAATGTTTTTCATTGTTTTATTGAAGGCCGAGGTTCGTGGTCAAATTTTTGGGACTGTTTTGGACATTGTCTCCAGGTTGTGAGAGCCAGTTATGTGAATGATTGCTTTTTTTTCTGCTTCTTTTTATTACTTTGTCATGCGGAAATGAGACACACAGGGCTGGATTTTGCTAGGGCCGGGGAGGCGGGATTGGAGGCGTGTGGGGGATAAAAATCGCAAAACTGGCGTGCGGGCCCAAACCCGCCTCCATCCCGCCTCCACGCAATTTTCCTAAATTCGTGTCTGCTGGTCCCGGCTCCGTCCCGCCTCCAGGAGGCGGGATAGGCCCTTAACAAGCCCTCAATTGGCTCTATAATCCCATTTTCCTAACCACTTGCAAGTTTACTCGTTTTCCCACGTGAAACACGCCTGGTGGGAAACACACATCTGAAACCTGGCGGGAGCACAACTGGCTTGCGGAGTAGCAGCTGCAGCTCAACCATTAAATGGCAGATTTGAACAGGCTTTAATTGCAGGTGGCATAACTTTGCTCTCTCAGGTCTGGGGGATCTTTCAGAAGGCATACCCACAGCTCTGGAAGTTTGCAGCCTGACAACCATCTCCAGTGTGACCTCCTGGGAAACCCCTCTCGCCACCTTCACTGAGCGCTTCCTCAACTGAGGCATCTACCAGAAGCATGGGAGCCATTTTTGTCCTGCCCTTCTGGATATTACATGAGGCCGCCCAACAGCAGCAGCAGCAACAGTTGCGCCAAGCTGCTGCTGCCCCACCTGAGGATGCACAGGCCAGAAGGGGCCAGCGCATGGAAGGCCGTCGGCGCAGGAGATACCCCCCAAACAGGGTCTACAGACGCAGGGTCAGCTACCTCAACATGTCTGAGCAGCAGTGCCAGCGACGGACTCCTCCATTCGCTCCACACTCGCAGCAACCCTGGAGACAAAACCTGCCAGAGACTCCTGCATATTTTCCTGGAGTGCCATCACCGCTGATACTGTGGATGGACCCAGAGGCAGAGGGTCGACATGCAGCTGAGCCGAGCTGGGAGAGTGCTGCGCCCTCCGACTAGGACTCTCCACTGCTGTCCCTGTCTCCACCATCTGCTGAGGCTCACTTGTGAGCTGTGATACACCAGGTGACAACACTACTCTATGTCCCGAAGGTCCCACCGAGGTGTGAGAGTCTGCGCTGGTGCTGGGTGCGTTGCCTTCTGCTGACGCTGCGCCCTCAGAGGTTGCAGCTTCCTCTGAGGAGTCTGGATGCTGAGGCTGAACCTTTTCCTGCGTCCTAGAGACGGGAGCTTGCGATGGTCCTGTGGGGGAGTAAAGGAAAGTGTCAGAGATGAGAGGCCAGGGTTACCTGCACAGTGCTTATTGCAGATGATCAGAGGTCCATCTGCTAGAGCTTCCAAGTCATTATCAGCGAGTCAGCAATGCAATTGAGAGAGTTGGAAAACTCTTCTGTCACCAGCTTGCTCTGCTGCACCGGTCTCTCCGTCCCCCACTTGTGTGTCGTCCTGGATGCCGACGATCTCCAGGATCGTCTCCTCCCATGGGGTCAGCTGGGCTAAGGAGGCTGCCCCTCCACCTGTCCTGGCTCGCTCTCTTCGGTTGTGAGCTCTCTTTTCCTGCAATGGGGGAGACAAGTGGAGTTTGAGCAAGAATGAAGGAATGAGTGTAGAGAATCGATGGCATAGATGCTTAGAAGGAGAGAAAGATGGAGTGAGATGGCAAGACCAAGGGCCCTCCCTATGTGATGTAAGTTGTTTTCATAGCATGACAGTGATAGGGAGTGTGAGGGCTGCATAGTCCATTAGTTAGGTGAATGTGACCATAGAGAGAGAGGGAGTGGGAAAGGGTGCATGGATGTCAGTGTCAAGTGGGATGTGGAGGAAGAGATTGGTAAAGCTGAGAGCTGGTGAGGAAAGGCAATGGGGATCAGATTAAGAGTGATGGGAACATCATACTCACTTTTCCAGTGCGCAGAAGGTCATGGAAGCGTTTCCAACACTGGATCCATGTTCTGCTGGTATTCGAGCTGGCGTTCACCTGCTCTGCCACCCTCAGCCACACAGCCTTGGTTTGCTGGGGTGGCTTCTTCCTCCCCGAGGAGGGGAAGAGCACCTCCCTGCTCTCTGTCGCTCCCTCCACCAATGCCTGGAGGGCTGCCTCGTCAAATCTGGGGGATGCCTTACTCCGATGTGTCGCCATGATTGATGACGGTAGCAGCAGCTGCCAGGGCCAGAAGCTTGGCAGTCTGCTGAAGTGAGCAAGGCTTGTGGAAGCCCTTAAATGAAGCAGCAGTGATGATGTCATCGGAGGCGAGCTTCCGACCTGAAAAGCTCACTGGCTAGGGGTTCCCACACGTGGGGAATCAATTGGGCTATAAAATCAAAATTGCATCAATTTCCCACATCGTTCAGGATTCGTGTGGGAAACACGAAATGTGGGGAACACGACCCCAACCCGCCCCCGTAGCAAAATCCAGCCCACAGGGTTTGTGAAATAAAGAGTGTCTGTATTCAGAATGTACATGTTTGGTCTTTGCAATCATTGTTGCCTTGACTGGCTTATGGGTTGCGGGATGGTTTAATTCAGGTTGTTGGAATGGCAGATGCCATTTCCTCAGAGGGGGCCTAGAAGTGACTTGCTATGAGCCTTTGACGGATGGCCCTTCCACTTTGTGCCTCCCTCCCACCTTGGTGCTGCTTGTTGTATCCGTGTGTTAATGGAGACACGGAATGCAGGAGTTGGTTTAACAGGTGTTTACTGAACAAAGTCTGGAGGTGAACTAAAAGATACAAGACACTATACAGGCTTATATAGCCCGAGTGGCCACGACCAGCATTACAGTAGACAGGGGCTCTTAAAGGCACATACACCACAATTCCTCCCCTTTTAAACAGCCAGTACATAACATTTTAAGTAATCATTAATTAACATGTGTACAAGAACAATAATCTACACATTTGCTGCAGTTAATCAATTATAAGTCAGTCTCTCTGGAGGCTTCCTGACTCGGTCCGGATAACGCCTCGGTGGTGTAGTAGTTTTCGGTGGTGTAGTAGGTTCTTTTGGCAAGTTCGATTCGGCTTGAATGCCAGTGTTGGGTTCATCTGGTTCCAGTATCACCGGATCGGAGGTAGATACTATGGGTATCTCTGCTTCATCATTAGGCGTATAGAGTTGTGGTGTAGGTTGTCCCTTTTCGGATGACTCTATGATCTGGTCAGCATGGCGCCTTATTATGCTTTCTCCAATGTCCACGGTATACATCAGCGGTCCGAGTCGTGTGCAAATAGTTCCAGGCTGCCATTTCTCGGTACGGTAGTCCCGGGCCAAAACTTGTTCACCTATCTGGAAGGTTCTAGTTGGCCTTTCATTCATGCCTTGAAATTGTCAGTTCTCTACGTCCCTTCTGATGTTTGGCTTGATCAAATCCAGCCGGCATCTTAGTCTTCTATTGAAAAACATCATGGCGGGAGTTTGGTTTGTAACCACATGTGTTGCATTCCTGTATGCAAACAAGAAGTTATCTACCTTATGCTGTAGATTTATGTCGTCATTACCCATGGCCTTTATGGCCTTCTTGAAGGTCTGGACAAACCTTTCAGCCAATCCATTGGTGGCGGGATGGTATGGGGCGGACGTGTAGTGCTTAACCCCATTGTTTTTTAAGAACTTTCTGAATTCTTCGGACACAAATTGCGGTCCATTATCAGAACAGATCTGTTCAGGCAGCCCATTCCTGGCAAATATGGTCCTTAATACTGTGATGGTTTTTTCTGTGGTGGTGGAGGACATCTTTATTACCTCCGGCCACTTGGAGTGTGCATCAACCGCGATTAAGAACATTGAGTCCATAAATGGACCAGCAAAGTCGATGTGTACCCTTTGCCATGGAGATGAGTGCCACTCCCATGGATGTAGAGGGGCTTGTGGTGGGGCGTTTTGGACCTTCTGGCATCCTAGACAGCCCTTGGTCGTTTCTTCGATGTCTCCATCGATACCTGGCCACCACACAAACGCTCTGGCTAGGTTCTTCATTTTCAGTCCACCCAGATGCCCCTCGTGAAGCTCCTTTAGCACTTTATCCTGGAGTTTGGGTGGAATCACCACTCTGGATCCACACATCAAGGTTCCTCGGCACACTGACAGCTGTTCTCTTCTTTGCGAGAATGCTGGCAACAGTGGTTCGCCATGTGCTGGCCATCCTTTCACCGTTAAATCGTAGACTCGTGAGAGAGTCGGGTCATTTCTTGTTTCCTTTTCAATGGTAGAATTTGTTACTGGTAGACATTCCACTATGGTTGAGTGGAACATCTCCACTGGGTCCACTGTAGGTGCCTCTTCTACCGTTGGCAACGGTAGACGCGATAAACCGTCAGCATTTCCATGCTGTTTTGATCCTTTGTATTCTATGTCATATTGGTGTGCCCCTAGGAAAAGGGACCACCTCTGTAGCCTTTGCGCTGTCATAATGGGAACGCCCTTTTTAGGTTTGAATATGGAGACGAGGGGTTGATGGTCAGTCAACAAGGTAAAATTTTGTCCGTGTAAGTAATGGTTGAATTTCTTCACTACCCATACCAGGCTGAGTGCTTCCCTGTCGATCTGGGC
The DNA here is from genome assembly GCF_052327205.1 of Somniosus microcephalus. Classification (NCBI taxonomy): domain Eukaryota; kingdom Metazoa; phylum Chordata; class Chondrichthyes; order Squaliformes; family Somniosidae; genus Somniosus; species Somniosus microcephalus. The sequence continues at coordinate 36,958,892 of NC_140998.1, forward strand.
ATAGTTACGCTCTGCTGAGTTCAATGAGCGTGACGCAAAAGCTATCGGTCGCTCCGAGCCATCAGGGAATCTATGCGATAATACCGCTCCTACGCCGTAAGGGGATTCATCGCACGCCAGTCTGATTGGCAGTGATGGGTTGTAATGAGCCAAAACTTCCTTGGACGTGATCAAGCCTTTGCATTTATGGAAGGCACGTTTACAGTCTTAGCTCCATTTCCAAATTACTCCCATTTGTAGCAGTTCGTCAAGAGGGTGTAGAACAGTTGACAAGTTCGGTAAAAATTTATGATAGTAATTTATCAATCCCAGGAACGACCTTAATTGTGAGACATTTTCAGGTGCTGGGGCTTTTATGACCGCTTCAATTTTTTCAGGTGACTTATGCAACCCTTCTTCGTTAATTATGTGGCCACAATATGATATTTGTTTCTGGAAAAATTCGCACTTGGGGCGATTTGCTCGTAGGCCCCGTTCTCTCAGCCTGCTCCAAATTGGCAAGGTGCTCGTTGTCGTTTTCTCCTGTTACAAGGATGTCGTCTAGGTAGCATTGAGTCCCCGGAATCCCTTGCAGGACTTGCTCCATAGCTCTTTGCCAGATAGCTGGAGCTGATGCTACTCCGAAAACCAGTCGATTGTACTGGTACAGGCCTTTGTGTGTGTTTATCGTGAGATACTTTTTAGAGGCCTCCTCAACCTCCATCTGTAGATATGCCTGTGCCAAGTCAATTTTGGTGAAACGTTTCCCTCCGCATAGTGAGGCGAAAATATCTTCTATCCTCGGAAGAGGATACTGTACCGTGTGAAGGACCGGGTTTACAGTCACCTTGAAGTCCCCGCAGATGCGAATTTTTCTCTGTTCTTCAGAGTTATCATTATTCAACGCTTTCTTCATGACCGAGACGATGGGTGTTGCCCACTCGCTCCAATCTATCTTGGATAACATGCCTGCCTTTTCCAAATTCTCCAGCTCTGCCTCGACTGCTGGACGAATTGCGTATGGCACCGGCCTTGCCTTAAAAAACTTGGGAATTGCCGCATCTTCCACTTTTATTGAGGCGGTGACGCCTTTCAAGGTTCCTAGTTCCTGTTGAAACACTTCTTTGGCGTTGGCCAAGATGTCTTTTAATCGTTCAGGTATGACGCCATCATCATTTTTTTTCTTACTGGTCACCGTCAGTGCCTGAATGGAGTGCCAGTCTAAACGTATCTTCCTGATCCATTCACATCCCAACAGTGGTGGACCACCATCTTGCAGAACGTATAAATACAACTTCTTTATTTCCTTGCCGTTGTATACAACAGGCACCCTTATTTTCCCTCTGGTGTATACTTTCTGCCCCGTATATGTTTTCAAGATAATGGATGTGTCTTTCAAAGGTATATGCGGAAATAGCTGCTCGTAATCCCGTCGACTTATGACGGTCAGAGCTGATCCTGTATCTAGCTCCATTTTAACTGGGGACCCCGCTATCGTGAGGGTAACCCAAATGGTCTGGTAATCTTCTTTGGCAATTACATTATGTAATTTGAGACAGCTTAGTCTCTTGTTTCCGGAGTCGCTATCGCTCTTCTGGTCTTCGGAGCTACTGTCCGTCATCATTTGTACCTTTCTGTACTTTTCCTTATTGATTTTTTTTGTGTCAGTGGATTTTTTGTTTCCAGATCGGCATATACGTGCAATGTATCCCATCTTTCCGCATTGCCTGCATGCTTTGTTCTTGAACCAGCAGTCCCTCTGGTCATGGGTGGATCTGCCACAGCGATAACATCTCTCGAAACCCTGTGTCATTTCATGGGTGCTGAAGTCCTGTGGCTTTTGCTGTATCTCTGCAGCTCCTCTTGCTGCTGCTTCGTATGATACAGCCACGCTGAAAGCCTTGTCCAGTGTTAAATCTTTCTCAGAAAGTAGCCTTTTCTGTGTTCCTTCACTTAGGAGACCGCAGACGAATTTGTCTCGAAGAGAATCTGCCAGTCCTGCCCCGAATTGGCAGTGCTTTGACAGCTTCCTTAATTCGGTGAGGTAATCAGCGTTACTTTCATTCTTGTGCTGATTCCTCCTGAAGAATTTGAATCGTTCCGCTATCAGCAGCGGTATTGGGTTTAACTGCTCCTGTAGGGTATCAACAATCTCCTTAAAATTCTTGTCCATCGGCTTGGCTGGAGTGATTAAGTTTTGTAACAGCCCGTATGTCCTTGCGCCCATTAGATTTAGAAGTACCGATGCCTTTTTATCATCCTTTATTTCAGTCGCTGCGCTATATACCTCCACTCTTTCCACATATGTGGTCCAATCCTCTACATCACTATTGAAAGCAGTAATATTGCCAGTCTTAGGCATCCTGAAAAAAAATGGCGCCTCCCGCGCTTTCCCGCCGCTGCCGCTGCTGACAACGCTGTTCTCCGCGGTTTTTATTTATACAGATATTTTTAATAGTTGGAGACTCGTACCCGTCGGACTCTCTGGGACTTTTCCCTCCCTCTGCTTGGTCCGAACGCCGACCTGCTTTGCAGCGCTGGCCGTCTCCCGAGTGCTCTACCCTCCGTCTCTGTTTGCCTCCGCCTTCGCTGCTCGGCCCCGCTGCAGAGCCAGCTGATCGAGCCCCAGCCCGCCGCTCAGGAAGGATTATTGCAGTACCTGCCACCAGCCCGGCTAGCTGGTAAAACCACAGTTTTTCCTTTTTTTTTCTTCTTCGACTTTCGTCTGAGGAATCGATCTCCTTGAGGTGCTGCCGAATTGCAGGTAAGTCCATTTCCAATTCGTCGCCACTGTTGTATCCGTGTGTTAATTGAGACACGGAATGCAGGAGTTGGTTTAACAGGTGTTTACTGAACAAAGTCTGGAGGTGAACTAAAAGATACAAGACACTATACAGGCTTATATAGCCCGAGTGGCCACGACCGGCATTACAGTACACAGGGGCTCTTAAAGGCACATACATCACACTGCTGATGATCATCCTCCTCATCTTCCTCTTCCTCTTCCTCCTCCTCCTCTGCTGGTGCTCCAATGCCTGGTGGCATTGGCTGGGTCCTGAGGATTGCAAGGTTATGCAGCATGCAGCACACAACAACGAAGTGGGAGACTCGCTCAAGCGAGTACTGCAGGGCTCCTCCAGAATGGTCCAGACAGCGGAACCATTGCTTGAGCATGCTGATTGTGTGCTCAACATTGTTCCTGGTACCTTGATGGCTCTCATTGTATCGTAGCTCAGCAGGGGTGCTGGGCATATGGAGCAGTGTCATCAGCCAGGTGCACAGAGGATATCCCTTGTCCCCGAGAAGACAACCTCCTGGGTGATGCGGTGCCTGGAAAAGGTCTGCCACAGAAGTCTGGCGCAGGATGAAGGCATTGTGGCTGCTGCCAGGAAAGTGGGCATTGACAGCGAATATCAGCTGTCTGTGGTCACAGACCAACTGGACGTTTAAGGAATGGAAGCCCTTTCGGTTGCGGAAATCCTTGGCATTCTCTTGCGGCGCCCGCAAAGCCACATGCGTGCAGTCAATGGTGCCCTGCACCATGGGGAAGCCCGCTATCACTGCAAAGCCCGTTGTGTGTTCTTGCTGCTTGTCTGGGGTCATGGGGAAAGAGATGTACTCTCATCTCCTTTTAAAGAGGGCATTTGTTACCTAACGGATGCAGCAATGCACCGCGAACTGGGAGATATTGGCGATGTCCCCAGTAGCTGATTGAAATGAGCCGGTGGCATAAAAGTTAAGAGCCACTGTTATCTTCACTGCCACTGACAGAGACGTCCTGCTCCTCAGTTGAGGCTGCAGATCTGGCTGAAGCAGGTGGCAGTGTTCAGTGACCACCTCCTTGCTGAAGCGCAGCCTTCGCAAACAGTGCTCCTCAGACATATTAATGTAGGAGAACTGTTGGCGAAAAACCCTCGGATGGTTAGGTTTCCTGTACAGAGGCCTGTTGGCCCTCCTCCATCTGGCCATGATTGCCACTCTCTCTCTGCGTCTCTGTGCCCTCCGAATGTGATGGAGAAGGACGACGCTCCCATCCATTGCAGCCCCCATAGTATCTAGGCAATCAAAGTTATGTAGGTCAAAAAGCAAAGTACCTGCAAAGTTATGGTCAGAAGCCAAAACTACCTCAGACAGCGTTGACTCAATGCAGAAGTCTCTCTTTCTCTCTTTGCCTCTCTCAAAATCTCTCTCTCTCTCTCAGAATGAGTGGTGCAAAAATGGCTACCACACAAAAGCCAGGAAGAGGCCCCCTTTAAATAGTGCCCCCCCCCAGCCCCATAGCGACTGGGAAGCATTCCAGTCAACCTGTTGTTGGTTGCACCAGGTGGAAAGGAGGGGGGCGCCACTGAATTTCCGGTCCGGGGCACCCCAAGGGCTTTGCACTCTCTAAAGACATCAAGATCTGCGTGCGCAGGAGATCGGGCGGTATTGTTTAGCGCCGCCGCAAAATGTCCGGTCAATTTCGCGAGAGATACACCCTCTTAAGGCGCTAATGGGAGGCGCTACAAACTGAATTTTTCCCCCTAAGAGACTAATAATACTGAGAGTAAATAATACTGAGAGACAAATAATACTGAGAGACAAATAATACTGTGAGAGTAAATAATACTGAGAGAGTAAGTAATACTGAAAGAATAAATAATTCTAAGTGAAAAATAATACTGAGTGGCAAATAATACTGAGAGATAAGTAATACTAAGAGACAAATAATACTGAGATACAAATAATACTGAGAGATGCATAATATCAAGAGAATAAATAATACTGAGAGAGTAAATAATCCTGAAAGAATAAATAATACAGTGACAAATAATACTAAGTGACAAATAATACTAAGATACAAAAAATACTGAGAGACAAATAATACTGAGAGCAAATAATAGCAAGAAAAACAATACTGTGAGAGTAGATAATAGAGAGTAAATAATACTGAGTGTAAATAATACTTAGAGAGTAAATAACACTGAGAGACAAATAACAGAGAGAATAAATAATACAAAGAGAAAAAATAATGCTGAGAAAAATAATATTGACAGTCAAATAATAGAGAGAAAAGGATAATGAGAGTCAAATAATACTGAGTAAATAAATAATAATGAGACAAATAATACTGAGGGTAATTAATACTGAGTGACAAATAATACCGTGAGAGTAAATAATACAGAAAGAATAAATAATACTAAGTGACAAATAATACTGAGAGGCCAATAATACAGAGAGTAAATAATACTGAGAGAGTAACTAATACTGAAAGGATAAATAATACTAAGTGACAAACAATACTAAGTGACAAATAATACAGAGAGACAAACAATAATGTGAGAGTAGATAATACTGAGAGTAAATAATACTGAGAATTTAAATAATACTGAGAGAGTAAATAATACTGAGATACAAATAATACTGAGAGAATAAATAATAAATAATACAAAGAGAAAATATAATGCTGAGAAAAATAATACTGACAGTCAAACAATAGAGAGTAAATGATAATGAGAGATAAATGAAACTGAGTGAATAAATAACACTGAGAGATAAATAATACTCAGAGACAAATAATACTGAGAGTGTAAATAATACTGAGAGTAAATAATACTGTGAGAGTAAATAACACTGAGAGAGTGATTAATACTGAGAGACAAACAATACTAAGAGAATATATAATGGCCCAGAAATTCGGGTCTCCATGGGTGAGTACGCATGGGATACTCACCCATAAGCCCAATGGAAGTGCCGGTTTTCCTGCATGCACTGCGCATGCGCGGGAAACCAGAACTTCCGTTCCCCTGAAAGAAGGGGTTAAGAGGTGGAACGTGTGCGCGGGAGAGGCAGCGCGTGCGCATTGAACTTACTTTTTTTTCCAGGTTTCTCCGGGAAGGTAAGTCTCCAGAAGTTAGACATGTAAAAAGCAGTCGCAAGGCCTGCTTTTAACAAGGTAAGTGGTGAATTAATTAAAATTAAAAAAAATTTCCACTGGTTTATTATTTTTAAATACTTTAAAGAAAGGTAAGTTTATTTTTAGCCCCGTTAGAAAATGTAATTAACTTTTTCAAAAATTTAAATTATTGTTTAAAATAGTTATTTCATGTAATTTACAGATTATTTTAAAAATGTGATTTTTTAAAAATTTATTTGAGGTTTTAGTGATGTTTTGGGGCTTATAGTATTCATAGGTTTGACAGCCCTTCCTGCCAAACTTATGAATGAAGCATTCCCTGCTACCATTGGCTCTCCATGGCCCACGTGATCCCAGGGGACGCATCGAACTAACTGCGCCCCTGGGATACGCAAGCACTGCGTGCCGGCAGTTGGAGCAGGCCCGGGATCGCAATTCCACGGGGGCCCACAGCTCCAAGGCTGGCGCACAAGGTAAGTGCAGGTCGGAGGCTTGCACCCGCGGGAGGCCTCCGACCCGAATTTCTGGGCCATTATGAAGAGACAAATAATACTGAGAGACAAATAATACTGAGAGAGTAAATAATAATTGGGGACAAATAATACCGTGAGAGTGACTAATACTGGGAGACAAATTATACAGAGAGAATAAATAATACGAAGAGACAAATAGAAACATAGAAACATAGAAGATAGGAGCAGGAGTAGGCCATTCGGCCCCTCGCGCCTGATCCACCATTCAATGAGATCATGGCTGATCATCCAAATACTGAGAGAAAAATCATACTGAGACAAATTATACTGAGAGTAAATAATACTGAGAGACAAATAATACCAAGAGAGTAAATAATACTGAGAGAAAATAAGTTCTGAGTGAAAATAATATGGAGAGACAAATAATACTGAGAGACACATATTACTGAGTGACAAATAATACTGGGATTAAATAGTATTGAGGGGCAAGTAATACTAAGAGAGTAATTAATATTGAGATAAATATAATAACATGAGAGTAAATAATGCTGAGACAAATAAAACTGAGACAAATAATACTGAGAGACAAATATTACTGAGAGTAAATAATATTGAGAGACAAGTAATACTGAGAGAGTAATTAATATTGAGATAACAATAATACCAAGAGAGTAAATAATACTGAGACAAAATTAGTACTGGGTGAAAATTAGTACTAAGAGATAAATCATACTGAGATAAATAATACTGAGAGACAAATAATACTGAGAGAGTAAATAATGCTGAGAGATAAATAATACTGAGAGATAAATAATACTGAGAGAGAAATAATACTGAGAGATAAATAATACTGAGAGACAAATAATACTGAGACAAATAATGCTGAGAGATAAATAATACTGAGAGATAAATAATACTGAGAGACAAATAATACTGAGACAAATAATACTGAGAGAGACAAACAACATTGAGAGACAAACAATACTCAGAGAGTCAGTAATGCTGAGAGACAAATAATCCAGAGAGTAAATAATCGTGAGAGACAGATAATACTGAGAGAGAAAACAATGCTGAGCGATAAATAATACTGAGAGACAAATAACACTGTGAGGTTAAATAATTCCATGAGAGTAAATAATACTTTGAGAATAAATAATACTGAGAGGCAAATAATACTGAGATAAGTAATACTGAGAGACAAATAATACCGAGAGTTAAATAATAATGAGCTAGTAAATAATATGTGAGTCAAACAATATTGAGAGACAAACAATACTCAGAGAGTCAGTAATACTGAGAGACAAATAATCCAGAGAGTAAATAATAGTGAGAGAAAAATAATACTGAGAGAGAAACTATTAATAAGGGACAATTAATACTGAGAGTAAATAATGCTGAGAGATAAATAATACCGAGTGACAAATAACACTGAGAGACTAATAATATTGAGAGTAAATTATACTGAGGTACAAGTAATACTGAGAGAATAAATAGTACTGAGAGAATTTATAATATTAAGAGACAAATTTTACTGAGACAAATAATACTGTGAGAGTAAATAATACTGAGACAATAAATAATACTAAGGCCTAGAAATTGGGTATAGCCCCGCCTGAGGCGTTAGAACTGGCGCTGCGCAAAGTTTATAGCCAGACGAAACTTATCGCTGCCTGGCGTGATATTGGGTTGCATCACCCCCAAAGGTGATTGAGGCGCGAATTCAGACATTGCACGGGGGTCCTAAGGCGCTAAACTTCCGGCGCTACCCAATATCGGCGCGGACGGGCGCAGCGCAGGTGATCTCAATTACCGATAACCACGAGACTTCCAGGTGCCGGCCGGCTCTTAAAGGGGTGGGTCAGTCAGCCTCAGCTTCCACACTCATTGCCCTGTAGGCCTCACAATCGGCACACGCCCATCCCTGGTGCAAAAAACTTGGTCAAGATGGAGAAGGTGAGACAGAAAGCAAAGCGCTTCAGCACTGAGGCTCTGGAGCACTTGGTGGCCGCAGTGGAGCGCCGTCGAGATGTTCTCTATCCTGACAATGGCAGGAGGCCGAGTCAAAAGGACGACCGCCGAGCTTGAAGGGATGTTTGTCAGAGGGTCAACTCCAGCAGCATGGCGACCAGGAGCCCTGTTCAGTGCAGGAAGAAATTCAACGACCTCACTCGGGTCGTGAGGGTGAGTGGTGTTTATGCAAACTTCCCTCCATCTGCACCTGACTTCATGGCTACAGGGTGCGCGATGCCCCAATGGCCATGTGTCAGCAAGCACCCATGGCCCTTTCTGGGCACACACATGCACATTTGACTCAAGGCATCATGTAAGGGCTCTTGTGCCATGGGGGGCATGAGATGATCACTCAGTGCATCATGTAAGGGCTCTTGCACCATGGGGGGCATGAGATGATCACTCAGGGCATCATGTAAGGGCTCTTGCACATGGGGGGCATGAGATGATCACTCAGGGCATCATGTAAGGGCTCTTGCACCATGGGGGGCATGAGATGATCACTCAGGGTGTCATGTAACAGAACTTCCCCTTCTTTCCCCTGCAGTCCAAGCTGGCGACGATTCGCAAGGGCCAGCTTCGAACCAGTGGAGGGCCTCCACAAGTGGTCACTCTGACGGATCTCGAGGAGAGAGTGCACCAGATTCTTGAAGGACGTCTGAGTGGTCCTGTTACCACTGCAGCTGCCAACCCCATTGTCGACAGCGATGGTAAGGATCTCACCTTTTTCAGCTGTCTCCTTCCACTTGGTCCCCCCGCCAGCATGCTTTCTCACTGTGGAGCCATGTCATAGCCTTGCCGCAATCTGGCATGCCTTGCTGCCAACCTGTCCTTTACCTAAAGCCACTCTTCCACCTCCCTGCTTTCAGATGCTGCATCACCAGCTCGGGATCCGGCCCCTGAAGCTGCCAGTGCCAGTGCCTCCGGAGGCGAGGATCAGGAGGAAGCCGCACCATCCGTTCCAGCCGCAGGGGAGCCAACACATCTGCAGACTGGGGATAGTAGCTCTCTGGAGGGGAGGGGGGGGGCTCTGATGAGGAGCCAGTTGCCGGAACAAGCGGCCTGCATCAACGCGAGGGGGGCAGGCAAGTTTGGGCACCGGCTCCCCGGAGGGCGAGGCAGGGAGCGATGACTGCTGCACAGAGTGCAGAGGAGGTGCGTAGCCTGGCTGAAATGAGCACCCAGGCCCGGCTCAGGCACACTGAGCTTATGGCTGCAGTGGGGAGGATGCCTCAGTCGATCGAAACACTGGCAAAGAGTGATGTGCCTCAATTATTCCGAGACTCGAAGTTAGCAGAACAAAAGTAAGGCTTTTATTAACTTAGAACATAACACGTAAACTAGAGAGATGTCTTCCTTCAGGAGGCTGATGCCCGACTGAACTTAGATTACAAAGGAGCCAGGTATGGGCGGAGCCCTGCACACAACCAATTCCAGCACATTCCAATACATAATACATGAGGACTGGGGGAAGGGAAAAGACACAGAAAGCAGGCAGTTACAAGACACAGAAAACAGGCAGTGATGAATGGAATATATTTCATCACATTCACCCCTTCTATAGATTTAGTCTGTTCGGGGGTTTGATAGTCCTCTGCGACCGACGTGGCTGTTGTGGTGCCGCGGGTGTCGGCTGGGTGTCCCCGGTAGCCTCCTGGGTCTCTGCCGGGGGTGCCGCCGGGGTTGTTGAAGGGGTAGTTGGTGGGGGTGCCGTTGGTCGATGTTCTTCCGGGGGTGATGAAAGAGTAGTGGGTGGGTAAGGGTTGCTGTGATCGTTGTTGTTGCTATTGCCGTGGTTGTTGTCGTTACCGGCTGGGGCGACGTCTTTTATGGACACGGTGTCCTCCCTTCCGTCGGCGTGCCGGACATACGCGTATTGGGGGTTGGCGTGGAGTAGGTGCACTGGCTCCACGAGAGGGTCCGTCTTGTGGCCCCTCACATGCCTTCGCATGAATACCGGACCTGGGGTGGAGAGCCATGACGGCATGGATATGCCTGAGGTGGATTTCCGGGGAAAGACAAACATTCGTTCATGAGGCGTGGCATTAGTGGCAGTACACAATAGCGACCGTATCGAATGGAGCACATCTGAGAGGACTTCCTGCCAGCGGGAGATAGGGAGGCCCTTGGTCCTTAGAGCTAGAGTGACTGCTTTCCATACTGTCCCGTTCTCTCGCTCCACTTGACCGTTACCCCGGGGGTTGTAGCTGGTGGTGCGGCTCGTGGCGATCCCCCTGGACAGCATGTACTGGCGTAGCTCTTCACTCATGAAGGACGCCCCCCTATCCGTATGGATGTAGCTCGGCATACCGAACAGGCAGAACAGGCTGTTGAGGCATTTAATGACCGTGGCGCTGGTCATGTCTGGGCAGGGGAAGGCGAATGGGAAACGGGAGTATTCATCCACAATGTTCAGGAAGTAAACATTGCGGTCGACTGACGGGAGGGGGCCCTTGAAATCTAAGCTGAGCCGCTCAAAGGGCCGTGTAGCTTTGATTAAGTGGGCTCTATCTGGGCGGTAGAACCGAGGCTTGCACTCAGCGCAAGTGCGGCAGTTCCTGGTCAGAGACCGAACTTCCTCAATCGAGTAGGGTAAGTTACGGGACTTTATGAAGTGGAACAGCCGCGTGACCCCTGGGTGGCAGAGGTCGTTGTGGAGGGTCTGTAGCTGATCCCCGGTGGCGCTGGCACACATCCCTCGTGAGAGGGCGTCAGGGGATTCGTTAAGGGCCCCTGGCCGGTAAATGATGTCATACTCGAAGGTGGAGAGCTCGATCCGCCACCAAAGAATCTTATCATTTTTAATCTTCCCCCTCTGTTTATTATTGAACATAAACGCTACCGACCGCTGGTCGGTAAGTAGGGTGAAGCGTTTGCCGGCTAGGTAGTGGCGCCAGTGGCGCACTGCCTCCACGATGGCTTGGGCCTCCTTTTCTACGGAGGAGTGTCTGATCTCGGGCCCTTGGAGGGTCCTCGAGAAGAAAGCTACAGGCCGCCCCGCCTGGTTGAGGGTGGCCGCCAAGGCAAAGTCAGACGCATCACTTTCCACTTGAAAGGGAGTGTTCTCGTCCACTGCCTGTAGCGTGGCCCGCTCAATATCCTGCTTAATGCTTTTGAAGGTGGCGTGGGCCTCAGCAGAGAGCGGAAAAGAGGATGCTTTCAAGAGGGGGCGGGCTTTGTCGGAGTAGTTGGGGACCCATTGGGAATAATAAGAAAATAACCCCAGGCACCTTTTCAGGGCTTTGGGAGTGTTGGGCAGGGACAGCTCTCGTAGGGGGCGCAATCGGTCGGGGTCTGGTCCGATTTCCCCATTCTCCACCACGCTGCCTAGTATGCAGAGACGCGTGGTGTTGAAAACGCACTTGTCCTCGTTGTAGGTGAGGTTGAGTTTTTGTGCGGTTTTCAGGAACCTCTCGAGGTTCGAGTCATGACCTTGCTGGTTGTGACCGCAGATGGTGACGTTGTCGAGGTAGGGGAAGGTTGCCTGCAAGTGGTGGTCATCGACCATGCGGTCCATCTCCCTCTGGAAGACCGAGACCCCATTTGTCACCACAAAGGGGACTCTGAGGAATTGGTAGAGGCGTCCGTTCACCTCGAAGGCGGTGTACGGGCGGTCCTCTGGTCTGATAGGGAGCTGGTGGTACGCTGACTTGAGGTCGATGGTGGAGAACACCCGGTATTGGGCGATTTGGTTCACCATTTCTGATATGCGGGGTAGCGGGTAGGCGTCTAGTAGGGTGTACCTGTTGATCGTTTGGCTATAGTCGATCACCATCCGTTTCTTCTCGCTACCCCTCACCACCACCACTTGGGCGCGCCACGGGCTGTTGCTGCGTTCAATAATGCGCTCTTTCAGGAGCCTGTCTACCTCGGTCGCGATAAACCGCCTGTCCTCCCAGCTGTACCTCCTGCTTTTGGTCGCTATTGGCCGGCAGTTAGGGGTAAGGTTCGCGAATAGCGAAGGCGGCTTTACCTTCAGGGTAGCCAGGCCACACACTGTGAGGGGCGGCTGGGACCCACCGTACTTGAGCGTGATGCTTTGGTGGTTGCACTGGAAATCCAGGCCCAAGATCACGCTCGCACATAGATTCTTCATCATTAATACTTTAAAATTATCGTATACAGTTCCGTTAACGGACAATTGTACCGTGCAGTAACCCAGAATGGTCGATGTCTGGGTTTTATCAGCCATAGAGATGGTACCCTGAGTAGGGACCACCTTTAGGGAGAGTTGTTGTGCCAGTTCAGGGTGGATAAAACTCTCCGTGCTTCCACTGTCAATTAAACATTTAACCTGGCACCCGTTTACCTCGATGTCCACCATTGATTTGGATAGCGGTTGCGGCCTGGTCTGGTCCACTGTGACCGATGCCACTGTAGGGCCCTGATCGAGACAAGATGGCGTCCACGCTGTCTGCTCATGAGATGGCGGACCCCACGAGGTCGGGCAAGATGGCGTCCAAGATGGCCGCTCCCACGACGCACACGCGGCGGTGGCGGGTTTTCCGGCAGGGTTCCCTCTGCACACCTTCCCGAAGTGCCCCTTCTTCCCGCACTTAAAGCAGGTGGTGCCTTTCGCCGGGCACAGGTTTCTGGTGTGCTTTGGCTGCCCGCAGAAGTAGCAGTTGGGTCCCCGACGCGTCGCGGCTGTCGTAGGGCTTCTGGGGGGAGAGCGGGGCCCCGACGGTGTCGGGCTGCCGGGCGGGGAAGATGTCTTCCAAGATGGCGGCGCCCTTGGTGCACACGTGGCGGCGTGGATGGCGCGGGCTGAAGAGTAGGCGTCCGAGTTTCTCTGGGCCACATCCAGGGATCGCGCGGTGTCCGCAGCCTGTTTCAGGTCCAATCCCGTTTTTTCCAGCAGTCTCTGCCAGATGTAAGTGGAGCTGAGGCCTGTGATAAAGGCATCGCGAACAAGCTAGTCAGTGTACACTGCGGCTTTTACATCTTGGCACTTGCAGTCTTTGCCAAGCATTTTCAGGGTGCCTAGGAACTCCTCCACCGATTCCCCGGGTCGCTGTGCGCGAGTAGCGAGCAGATGCCTAGCATACACCTCATTTGTAGGCTGCTGGTAGTGCGCCTTTAAGATGTCGCAGGCGGCCAGGTACGTGTCGGCATCTTGGATGAGGGGGTAAACCCGGTGGCTTACCCAATTCTGCAGAATTCCGAGTTTCATACTCGCAGCGTCCGTAGCGTCTTTGACGGCTGCGGAATTGTCCAGGAAGAATTCCATACACATAAACCAGTGTCCGAAGCGTGCCAATGCATTCGAAGCATGCTGGTCCAAATCCAAACGTTCGGGTTTTAGGAGTTGATCCATTGTGTTGAAAAATAAGTTAATAAAATTGATGTGCCTCAATAATTCCGAGACTCGATGTTAGCGAAACAAAACGAGGCTTTTATTAACTTAGAAGGTAACATGCAGTGGAGAGAGGTATCTTCCATCTGGAGGTCTGCAGTACTGGATATGAGGCCAGACTGAGCTTGCTTACATAGGGGCCAGGTATGGGCAGAGCCCTACACACAATACATTACAATATACAATACAATGGTGAGGAGACGGAACTGAGGTAAGGGAACTGAAACCTGAAACCAACCACAGTCACAGGCAGTGATGAATGGAATATTTCATCACACTTCGACAGCTTTTTGGGGCAGCATATTCCATGGACCTACCACCCTCTGAGTGAAGTAGTTCCTCCTCATCTCAGTTTTGAAAGAGCTGCCCCTTATTCTAAGACTATGCCCCCTAGTTCTAGTTTCACCCATCATCGGGAACATCCTCCCCGCATCCACCCGATCCAACCCCTTCACAATCTTATATGTTTCAATAAGATCGCCTCTCATTCTTCTGAACTCCAATGAGTAGAGTCCCAATCTACTCAACCTCTCCTCATATGTCCATCCCCTCATCCCCGGGATTAACCGAGTGAACCTTCTTTGTACTGACTCGAGAGCAAGTATGTCCTTTCTTAAGTATGGACACCAAAACTGTACGCAGTATTCCAGGTGCGGTCTCACCAATACCTTGTACAACTGAAGCAATACCTCCCTATTTTTATATTCTATCCCCCTAGCAATGAAAGCCAACATTCCATTGGCCTTCTTAATCACTTGCTGCACCTGCATACTAACCTTTTGAGTTTCGTGCACCAGGACCCCCAGATCCCTTTGTACTTCAGTACTTTCCAGTTTCTTGCCATTAAGATAATAACTTGCTCTACGATTTTTCCTGCCAAAGTGCATAACCTCACACTTTCCAGTATTGTATTCCATCTGCCAAATCTCTGCCCACTTACTTAGCCTGTCGATGTCCCTTTGCAGGTTTTTTATGTCCTCCTCACTCACTACTTTCCCTCCCATCTTAGTATCATCTGCAAACTTTGATATGTTACACTCGGTCCCCTCCTCCAAATCGTTAATATAGATTGTAAAGAGTTGGGGACCCAGCACTGGCCCCTGCAGAACACCACTAGTTACTGATTGCCAGTCTGAGAATGAACCATTTATCCCAACTCTCTGCCTTCTGTTAGATAGCCAATCCTCTATTCATGCCAGAATATTACCCCCAATCCCGTGATTTTTTATCTTAAGCAATAATCTTTTGTGTGGCACCTTGTCAAATGCCTTTTGGAAGTCTAAATACACTACGTCCACTGGTTCCCCTTTATCCACCCTATATGTTACTTCCTCAAAGAACTCCAGCAAATTTGTCAAACATGACTTCCCCTTTATAAAATCATGCTGACTTTGTCCTATTAAATTATGATTATCCAAATGTCCTGTTACTGTCTCCTTAATAATGGACTCCAAAATTTTACCTACCACAGATGTTAGGCTAACCGGTCTATAGTTTCCAGCCTTCTGTCTACTGCCCTTTTTAAATAAGGGTGTTACATTAGCAGTTTTCCAGTCTGCCGGGACCTTTGCTGAGTCCAGGGAGTTTTGGAAAATTATTACCAATGCATCCACAATCCCTACCGCCACTTCCCTCAAGACCCTAGGATGTAAGCCAGCAGGTCCAGGTGATTTATCCACCTTGAGTCCCATTATTTTACCGAGTACCACTTCCTTAGTGATTTTGATCGTGTTTAGCTCCTCCCCCCCTTTAGCCCCCTGTTTGTCCAGTGTTGGGATATTCTTAGTGTCTTCTACTGTAAAGACTGATATAAAATATTCAGTGTTTTTGCCATCTCCATATTTCCCACCATTAATTTCCCGGTCTCATCCTCTAAGGGATCAACATTTACTTTAGCCACCCTTTTTCTTTTTATATAACTATAAAAACTCTTACTATCTGTTTTTATATTTTTTGCTAATTTACTTTCATAAGCTATCTTCCCTTTCTTAATCAATCTATTTGTTATTTTTTGCTGTCTTTTAAAGTTTTCCCAATCCTCTATCCTCCCACTAGATTTGGCTACCTTATATGCCCTTGTTTTTAGTCGAATACTATCCTTAATTTCTTTACTTAGCTACAGATGGCTACCTTTTCTTTTACACCCTTTTCTTCTCAGTGGAATATATTTTTTTTGGAAGTTGTAAAATAACTCCTTAAATGTACACCACTGATCATGTATCGTCTTACCCTTTAATCTATTTTCCCAATCCACTCTACTCAATTCCGCTCTCATACCTTCATAGTCTCCTTTATTCAAGCTTAGCACGCTTGTTTGAGATCCAACCTTCTCACCCTCTAATTGAATATGGAATTCAACCATGTTATGGTCACTCATTCCAAGGGGATCCTTTACTAGGACATTTTTAATTAATCCTGTCTCGTTACACAGGACCAGATCTAAGGTTGCTTGCCCCCGATCGGTTCAGTTACATACTGCTCAAGAAACCCATCCCTAACACACTCAATGAACTCATCCTCAAGGCAGCCCTGCCCAATTTGATTTGTCCAATTAATATGATAGTAAAAATCCCCCCTTGCCCCTAATCCCATGTGCCTTAACTTTGCACGCTAACCTCTTATGCGGGACCTTATCGAAAGCCTTCTGAAAGTCCAAATATACCACATCCACTAGTTGTCCCTTATCTATTTTACCAGTTACATCCTCAAAAAATTCCAGTAGTTTAGTCAAGCATGATTTACCTTTTGTAAATCCATGTTGACTTTGTCGATCCTGTCACTGTTTTGCAAGTGCTCAGCTATTACATCTTTTATAATGGACTCTAGCATTTTCCCCACTACCGATGTCAGGCTTACCGGTCTGTAATTCCCCATTTTCTCCTTAACACCTTTTTTGAATAGTGGGGTAACATTAGCTACCCTCCAATCCATGGGTACTGTTCCAGATTCCATCGAATGTTGGAAGATGATCAGTAATGCATCTACTATTTCTAGGGCCACTTCCTTAAGTACCCTTGGATGTAGATTATCAGGCCCTGGGGATTTATCATCCTTCAGTCCCATCAATTTTCTTAACACCATTTCCTTACAAATATTGATTTCTTTCAGTTCCTCCCCTTCATCAGACCCTATGTTCCTCAACATCTCTGGGAGGTTATTTGTGTCCTCCTTTATGAAGACAGAACCAAAATATGTATTTAATTGGTCTGCCATTTCTTTGTTACCCATTATAAATTCCCCTTATTCTGACTGCAAGGAACTTTAAGGGGTTTTAGATCACAGAGGTTTCTCTCTCTGGAGGCCTCTCTCTCTTGCACAGTAAAACCGTGAGTGGTTCGACTCACTCGCCCCTTAGATTCTGTACTCTGGACTTTGGGGCAGGAACTACAATGTAGAGAAAACTCTTATAGACCAAGGCCTAGAAATTCATTAAGGCGCTGCCAGCTTTGCGGCCAGTTACCGCCTAAAGAGGGCTTCTGCGCCAAAAAGGAGTTTGCGCTGATATTCAGCGCAGCGGTATTGGCGGCGGTAGCCGTTAGCGCTGCGCCGGCACCAATGACGTCATCGGTGTGCGCAGTGCCCCGGTTCCGCCCCAAAACCGGCCCGATCCCCATATTTAGTTGCGGCCTCCTCCTCCGCAGCGGCCGCAAACAGCGACCAGAAAACAGGGCCGTACTGTAGCCTTAGTGGGGCGCTTTAAGGTGGAGGTGCGGCCGGCCGCTTTTTCGGCGGCCGTCTGCCCGCACCTCCTTCCCCGGCCTCCTCCACCCCCCCCCCCGCGGCATTGCCGGCTGCTTTCCGCGAACCCGGCACTTCTCCGTGGTGCCGGGCTCATTTGCCGGCACTATCCAGCGGCGATCTCCCCGTTGCAGGCAGCTCCCCCTTAAGAGAAGGAGGAGGCCTGCAGTACCGCAGCCTGCCGCTCCGCAGCGGCTGGCGCAGCAGCGCCAAGAGCACTGAAATTCAGTTTCAGCGCCCCAAGCGGAGGCGGGCACACCCTGGAATAGCGCCCGGTTCCGAATTGGGGCGCAAAAACTGAATATCTGACGATCGCAAATGGCTCCCCGCCCAGCGCTAACTTTTGGGCGCTAGCCAGCTGGCGGGGCCATAGCGAATTTCTAGGCCCAAGTTTGATGAAACGAACAGCTGAAAATTCAGTAGCCTTAGCGCCTCATTTGAGGCGCTAGAGGGCCTTGCGCCGGCGTTATGGCCAATAGTGAAATTCCCTGGGGCCCTAAATCGGCGTTGCTCCAGTAGCGCTGCGCCGGCACCGATGACGTCATCGGTGTGCGCAGCGTCCCGGTTGCCGTGGTAACCCGCCCGAACTCCGAAATTGAGTTGCGGCCGCCTCGCTCGTGGCAGCCGCAACCAGCGTTTTGTCAGAGGTGCCTTACTGCAGTTAGCGCCGGCGCATTAAAGGCCCCGCAGCGGCCGGCCGCTTTCCCGCCGGCCGCCTGCCTGCAGCTCCCTCCCCGGACTTCTCTCCCCCCCCCCCCCGGAACAGATGCAAGCCCGGCACTTGTCCGAGGTGCCGGGCTCATTTTTAAGCAGATTTGCGCGGGCCGCGGCCGGGTGCAGGCAGCTCCTCCTTAACGGAAGGAGGAGGCCTGCACTTCCCCAGCCTGCCGCACCGCATCGGGTGCCGCAGCGCCGGAATTGCGGCGCGAAACGGCAGTTAGCGCCCTTTTCCAGGCGCTAAGACCCTTCAGTAGCGCCGGCAGCCGTTTGGGCGCGGCGCCACTGAATTTTTGGCGCGTGCAGGGGACTTAGCACCGGCACTAATTTCCGGCGCTAAAGCCCTGGCTAAGCCAAAACCCAATTTCTAGGCCGAAATGGAATTTTAGTGCATAATGTAAAATAAATCAAAATGCAAGCAAATAAGAGGGTACATGGGAGGGAAAAACACAAACAAATCATAACGACACAATACTAACTAAGGCAAATACAGGCATATTATACTCTACAAAGATCATCATGAAATGGGGAAAACACACGGAACATCGAGGGACAACAACTCATGTTAATTATACCCTTAAATATCCACCCCCTTTAACCTATCTAGATCTGATTATGAAGGGCCAGAAACATGCTCACCAATCCAACTAGGAAGTATAAGGTTTTGAAACAGGTCTGCGTTTGATCCTTTCAGGCGTCCCATCCCCACGTGGTTGGTGGAGCCCCAGCGAACTGCGCCACACCTCTCTCCTGAGGTGGGGGTCGGGGCGGCTGGACACCGGCTGGTCTGGATGTCGGCGGGGTCGGGGATCGTTTGCTTGACCCCGGTCAGAGGAGCCTCGGGCTGGCCCCCATCATTTTTTCTGTAGTTTTTAATTGTCTTTTCTCCCGAGCCGGAGTGGGTCGATGGCCTCCCGTTTCGTCAACAGCCCGGGGTTGGTCGATGATCTCCCGATGTTTTACCCCGGGGTGGGACGCCGGCTCGAACCGTCTTCTTCTCCTTCTTCTAGCAATGATGCCACCGATACGATGGTAGCACCATGAGGACCGCTTCCACGATGGCCATCTCCCTTTCTCTACCTCTGGGTTCCCAGATATACTTCTCATCAGAAGCCCTTATCTTGCGCCAAATCAGGTTAGTCTTTTGTTTTAATTTTGGCGGGCTGGGAGCACAACGGGGTAGTTATTATATTTTAAACTGTTCTTGGATGGCTGGTAACAGGCCATCTCTGGTCTGGAATGACCTTCATTGTTTTTAATGTCCTGGTGATGTCCTTAACGGGTCCTTGATGTTCTTCTCATGAATATGAAACTGTTCCCTTTTGTCTGGTTAAACATTTAGATGGCCTTTATCTACAGACCGATCTTGACTGGATCTGCATCCAATCTATATGTATATGTGGGTGTCTGGTTTTGTTCTCTCAGAAACGGCTTCCAGAACTTACTGTGGGCTGAATCCACAAAGCTGTCTGAGGACTGCAGGAACCATTTTAAAGTGTCCCAATAAGTTGGTCATGGGGTCTGGCAGCTATTTTGAATGCCCCTTTTTCCTAGGCTTCTTTTAAAACAGTCTTTAAAATCATGGCCTCTTCTGCCATTCGACCCTCTATAATATAAAGTTCAATTTTGCGAATCCTACAGAACCGACGTTTGACTTCACCAATCTTTTTCTTTTCAAATATTTATAAAATAAAGGTATCAGACAAATAAATGTGAGAGACAAATAAAAGCGAGAGAGAAATAAATGTGAGAGATCAATAAAAGTGAGCGCCAAGTAAAAGTAAGAGGAAAATAAAAGTGAGAGTCAAACAAAAGTGTGTCAAATAAAAGTGGGAGGAAATTAAAATGAATCATATAAAACTGAGAGACAAATAAAAGGGAGAGAGAAATAAAAGTGAGAGCAAAATAAAAGTGAGAGAGAAGTAAAAGTTACTGAAATAAAAGTGAGAAAAAAAAGTGAGAGACAAATAAATGTGAGAGAAAATAAAAGTGAGAGAAATAAAATGAGTCAAATATAAGTGAGAAAAAAATAAAAGTGATAGACCAATAAAAGTGAGTCAAATAAAAGTGAGAGAACAATTAAAGTGAGAGATTAATGAAAGTGAGTCAAATAAAAGTGAGAGAACAATTAAAGTGAGAGACGAATAACAATGAGGGGAAAGTAAAAGTGGGAGTCAAATAAAAGTGAGAGAAAAATAAAAGTGAAGTTGAAATAAAAGTGAGTCAAATGAAATTGAGTGAAAAATAGAAGTGAGAGACAAGTAAAAGTGAAAGAGAAATAAAAGTGAGAGGGAAATAAAAGAGAGAAATAAAAGTGAGAGAATAAATATGGTGAGGGAAAAATAAAAGAGACAAATAAAAGTGAGAGGAAAATAAAAGTGAGAGAGAAGTAAAAGTTACTGAAATAAAAGTGAGAGAAAAATAAAAGTGAGAGACAAATAAAAGTGAGTCAATTAAAAGAGAGAGAACAAAAAAAGTGAGAGACGAATAACAGTGAGGGAAAAGTAAAAGTGGGAGTCAAATAAAAGTGAGATCAAAATAAAAGTGAAGTTGAAATAAATGTTAGTCAAATGAAATTGAGTGAAGAATAAAAGTGACAGACAAATAAAAGTGCGAGCAAAATAAAAGTGAGAGGGGAATAAAAGTGAGTCAAATAAAAGTGAGAGAAAAATAAATGTGAGGGAGAAGTAAAAGAGAGTCATAGGCCTAGAAATTCGGTTGTTTGCGCCAGCGGTTAGCACCTAAAGAGACCGAGAATTGGGGCGTTACCCAATGTTGGGGCGGGCGCAATGAAGATAGCGACAACTCCCATATTGACTATACATTTAACGCCTGCGCTAAGTGTTTGTGTGCGCCCGCGAGCGCAAGCAGATCATGACGTCATTTCATTGTGCAACGCCTTTTAGGGGCGCCTGAGCGGATATTGGGTGGCGCCCGGAACCTTTACGCCTAGCGCTATTAGTGACAGTTCGAAGGAGCGTTAGCAGGCCCTTCTCGGAGTCGGGGGGCGCTATTTAAAGGGGACAGCTCTAGTATAGAAGCTTCAGCCACTTGGCCTGTTCATTGCGATCGTTGGTGGAGAGAGTTGGTGAGCTACTGTGGAGCAGAGTTTTTGGAATTTAGCATTAGAGTATTGGGACCCTCAAACCTGTCCGGAGCAGTTGGAGCACTAGACCTAACAGCCTTTTGACCAACTGGCATTGGAATGGGAGATGCTTTGGAGGGCGACAGCCTCATGGCTGAACACTATGAAGGGGCAGAGAGACGGCAGGAGAGAGGGCCGGGATTGGCCAGAAGGAGGAGGGGCAATGGAGGTCGGCCAATCCGAGGGTATGCTGCGAGGGTCTTTAGGCAGCAGGTGTCATACCTTGACATGTCGGAGGAGCAGTGTGTGCGAAGGCTCCGAATCGGGAGGGACGTTGTTACTGAGCTGTGCCAGCTGCTTGCTGAGGATCTGCAGCCGCGTCTACGGTGCAGGACCTCTCTGTCGGTGGCCGTTAAACTCACTGTTGCCCTCAATTTTTATGGCAACGGATCCTTTCAGTCAGCCACTGGGGACATTGCGAATATCTCTCAGGCTGCAGTGCACTGTTGCATCCAGCAAGTTACAGCTGCCCTTTATAGGCGAAGGCGTCAATTCATCACCTTCCCTCTGACCCTGGAGAAGCAGGCGGAGGAGGAGGAGGAGGAGGAGCATGCGGACGAGGAGGAGGAGGAGGAGGAAGATGGAAGGGCTCCTGAAAGTGGAAGGGCCATCCGTCAGAGGCTCATGAGGACTCGTATCGAGGCCCCTCTGGCGGAATGATGAGTGTCTTTACTCCTGCGCACTTTGGATGTTTGAAAGCCTCTGAAGGCCAGCATCACTGTAATTAGTCACGTGCACCATAGCACATTAAAACTTCTCTTTATTGTCACAAAAGTCTTTCATTACGGCAAAACAACGTCATGTCAACAGAAACCATAACTAACAAAATAATAGTTAACTCTTCGGCAAAGCCGCAAAACTAAACAAACCATTTCCAACAATTACAACAGGTGAGGGTGTCCTTGAATTTGGCCAAAGAAACGTCTCAGCACCTCTCTCTACTGCTGGCCCCTTGATGGAGAACAACTTCTCTTTCGCGGTCGGCCCCTTCCCTCCCTGCTGCTCCTACGTAATTGAACCCCAGTGGTGGGGTGAAGGCTGGGGGACGCCTGCTGACTGTGTGGAAGTGCAGAAGCCCCTGAGGGACGGCCTGGCCGGCCTCTGGGCTTGGAGGGTGCGGACGCAGGATGCTTGATCTGAGCATGGCTGGAAGCAGTGTGCCCTGCAGGTGGTGGCAGCTGCACTGCAGACGTACCAGCGCTGGCATGTGCAATGGTCACCTGCCGAGAGAGGACACCTGCACCATGGTCGGACGACACACTGGCTCTCTGAGGGGACCGGCTCAGCTCATCCGCCACAATCGCATGCTCCACTGATTCCTGGCCTTGTATGGGACTGGAAGGGCCCGGGGTGATCCTGGCTGATGCAGATAGGGTGGCTGCAGTGAGAGTTCGCGTTGCCTCAATCTGGGTGTGGACGAGGCCGGCAAGTGACTGCGTGGCAGCAGTGAGGACCTGTGAGCCAGGTGCCAGTGCTTCGGAGAAGCCCTGGACAGCTCTTTCCATTGCTTCGGGCAAGGCCGGTGCCGACCGCTCCACTGCCTCGGACAAGCCTGGACAGACCTTTCCAGGGATTGTCCGAAGCCCTGAACAATCCTTTCCATAGCAGCCTCGAAGCCCTGGACAGTCCTCTCCATTGTTGGCCCAAAGCCCTCGACAGTCCCCTCCATTGTTGCCCCGAAGCCCTGGAGTGTCCTGTCCATTGTTGCCCCGAAGCCCTGGAGAGTCCTCTCTATTGTTGCCCCAAAGTCCAACACACTCTTTGCCAGTGTATCTATTGACTGAGGCATCCTCCCCACTGCAGCCATCAGCTCAGTGTGCCTGAGCCGGGCCTGGGTGCTCATTTCAGCCAGGCGACGCACCTCCTCTGCACTCTGTGCAGCAGTCATCACTACCTGCCTTGCCCTCCGGGGAGACGGTGGCCGAACTTCCCTACCCCCCTTGCGTTGCTGCATGCCGCTTGTTCCGGCAACTGGCTGATCCTCAGAGCCCCCCCACTCCCCTCCAGGGAACTACTATCCCCAGTCTGTAGATGTGTATGCACCCCTGAGATTGGAACGGATGGTCCGGCTTCCTCCTGATCCTCGCCTCCGGAGGCACTGGCACTGGCAGCTTCAGGGC
Source organism: Somniosus microcephalus (assembly GCF_052327205.1). Classification (NCBI taxonomy): domain Eukaryota; kingdom Metazoa; phylum Chordata; class Chondrichthyes; order Squaliformes; family Somniosidae; genus Somniosus; species Somniosus microcephalus. The sequence continues at coordinate 36,982,326 of NC_140998.1, forward strand.
GTTGAGCCCGAGTTGGTGATGCATCATCTGAAAGCAGGGAGGTGGAAGAGTGGCTTTAGCAAAAGGATAGGTTGGCGGAAAGGCATGCCAGATTGCGGCAAGGCTCTGACATGGCTGCACACTGAGGAAGCATGCTGGCGGGTGGACCAAGTGGAAGGAGACAGCTGAAAAAGGTGAGAGCCTTACCCTCGCTGTCGAGAATGGGGTCGGCAGCTGCAGTGGTAACAGGACCAGACAGACGTCCTCCAAGAATCTGGTGCACTCTGTCCTCGAGATCCGTGAGAGTGACCACTTGTGGAGGTCCGCCACCGGTTCGACGCTGGTCCTTTCGGATCATCGCCAGCTTGGACTGCAGGGGAAAGAAGGGGAAGTTCTGTAACATGATGCCTTGAGAGATCATCTCATGCCCCCCATGGTGCAAGAGCCCTTACATGAGGCCTTGCGAGATCATCGCATGCCCCCCATGGTGCAAGAGCCCTTACATGATGCCTTGAGAGATCATCTCATGCCCCCCATTGTGCAAGAGCCCTTAAATGATGCCTTGAGAGATCATCTCATGTCCCCCATGGTGCAAGAGCCCTTACATGAGGCCTTGAGAGATCATCGCATGCCCCCCATGGTGCAAGAGCCCTTACATGAGGCCTTGAGAGATCATCGCATGCCCCCCATGGTGCAAAAGCCATTACTTGATGCCTTGAGAGATCATCTCATGCCCCCCATGGTGCAAGGGCCCTTACATGTGGCCTTGAGTGAAATGTCCATGTGTGCCCAGAAAGGGCCATGGGTGCTTGCTGATAGATGGCCATTGGGGCATCATGGCAACAGGGTCCTCGAAGTCAGGTGCAGATGGAGGGAATCAGAAGTTTGCATAAACAATACTCACCCTAACGACCCGAGTGAGGTCGTTGAATTTCTTCCTGCACTGAACAGGGGTCCTTGTCGCCATGCTGCTGGAGTTGACCCTCAGAGAAACCTCCCTCCAAGATCGCCGGTAATCCTTTTGATTCGGCCTCTTGCCATTGTCAGGATACAGAACATCTCGACGGCGCTTAACTGCAGACACCAACAAGTCCAGAGCCTCAGTGCTGAAGCGCTCTGCTCTCTGTCTTACCTTCTCCATCCTGACCAAGTTTCTTGCGCCAGAGAAGGGCGAGCGCCGATTCTGAGGCCTACAGGGCGTTGAGTGTGGCAGCTCAGGCTGACTGACCCACCCCTTTAAGAGCCGGCCGGCGCCTGGAAGTCTCGTGGTTTCCGGTAATTGAGATCACCTGCGCTGTGCCCGTCCGCGCCGATATTGGGTAGCGCCTGAACTTTTGCGCCTTAGGAGCCCCGTGCAACGTCTGATTTCGCGCCTCAATCCCCTTTGGGGGCGATGCAACCCAATATCTCGCCAGGCAGCGATAGGTTTCGTCTGGCTATAAACTTTGCGCAGCGCCAGTTCTAATGCCTCAAGCGGGGCTATACCCAATTTCTAGGCCTATATAGAGTCATAGGCCTAGAAATTGGGTTGGGGCGCCAAAGTGGCGCAAAAGTCGCCTGAGCGCAGGATTTAGCGCAGCGATCGGAGTAATACCGATCGCCAGAAATTCAGTTTCAGTGCCCCTCGAGGGACACGGGGCGAGGTTCGAGGCGCTCCGCGACCCTCTTAGGGCGCTGAAACTGATTATCGCAGCGCAACGTGCTGCAGCGCCACACGCTGCGGCACGGCACGCTGCGGTACTGCAGGCCTTCCTCCCACTGTTAAGGTGGAGGTGCCTGCAACATCGCGATCCCCGCTCGCGAGTGCCGGCAAATGAGCCCGGCACCAAGGAGAAGTGCCGGGCTCTCGGGAAACAGCCGGCAATGCCACGGCGGGGTGGGTTAGGAGGCCGGGGACGGAGGTGCTGGCAGGCGGCCACCGAAAAAGCGGCCGCCCCGCACCTCCACCTTAACTTGCACCGCTGCCGGCACAGTAAGGCCCCGTGAACCGGGCGCGGGTAGCGAACGGCGCAACTGCGCCGTTCGCTACCAAATATCGCAAACGGGGTGCGAATGGGGCGCTGCACACACTGATGACGTCATCGGTGGCGGCGCAGCGCAACAGGCTAACGCCACCATTAGCGCCCCTCCTGAATATTGCGGGAGGCGCGGCCAGTGGCGCTACAGCCACTGCCTGCCTCTTTAGGCGCTAACAGGTGGCACTACTCACCCACTTTCACCCCCATAGAGTCATAGGCCTAGAAATTGGGTATAGCCTGGCTTGAGGCGTTAGAACTGGTGCTGCACAAAGTTTATAGCCAGACGAAACTTATCGCCGCCTGGCGCGATATTCGGTTGCATCGCCCCAAAAGGTGATTGAGGCGCGAATTCAGGCGTTACACGGGACTCCAGGGCCTAGAAATTCAGTTCGGACGCTCTTGCGGCGCTAAAGTCGGGCGCTCGGCAAATTTAGCGGCCGCCGGAAAGTGCAGGCGACCTCGCCGAAATTCAGTAGATTTGGCCAACTTTTTGGCCGAGCGCTGCAATAGGCGTTGGAACCTTGTGTTCAGGCGCTAATCCGGCGATGCGGCCTGATAACGCCGATTCCGGGCGCAGCGCAGGTGCGATCATGTGCTGAGTGTCAGCAGACACCCTGACGCCGGCCAGCTCTTAAAGGGGGAAGGGTCAACTTTGACTGCAGCCACGCCCTGCATGCTGTAGCCCTGCAACTAGGCCTCAGCACTGGTTGTGTCCCAAATCAACGCCTGGAGGTAATGGAGAGGGCCCGTGAAAGAGCCCAGCGGTTCTCTGACCATGCGCTGGGTGTGCTCCTTCATGGGGTACGCAAGAGAAGACGGGTCGTGTGCCCGGCTAGTGGCAGGAAGGCTCCCAGGAGCAAGTTCAGGGAGGCCTGGACCAAAATTGCCTGGAGGGTCTCCTCCAACTCTAATGTTCCCAGGAGTGCGGACCAGTGCCGCAAGAAATACAATGACCTATGTCGGCTGGTCAAGGTGAGTACCCTTTCCAGTGTCCCCCTCATCCTTGCATGTGCACCTCCCATTAGGGCCAAAGGGACATCAAAGGTCTAATGCCCAGCCCTCCTCCCGCTGCAATGGCACTTGCATGTTAATCAATAGCTCTTTCTGCACTTATCACACTGTCCAAGCTATTCCACCATGGGAGGCCTCACACACAGCAACAGGGCACCACACTGTCCAAGCTATTCCACCATGGGAGGCCTCACACACAGCAACAGGGCACCACACTGTCCAAGCTATTCCACCATGGGAGGCCTCACACACAGCAACAGGGCACCACACTGTCCAAGCTATTCCACCATGGGAGGCCTCACACACAGCAACAGGGCACCACACTGTCCAAGCTATTCCACCATGGGAGGCCTCACACACAGCAACAGGGCACCACACTGTCCAAGCTATTCCGCCATGGGAGGCCTCACACACAGCAACAGGGCACCACACTGTCCAAGCTATTCCACCATGGGAGGACTCACACACCCCAACGGGGCACCACACTGTACTTAGACGCCCTCCTTTCTCTTGCAGGCCAAGCTGGCGAGGAACGCCAGGAGCCTGCGTGTCACTGGTGGAGGCCCTTGCGATTACCAGGAGCTAACGGTTCTGGAAGAGAGGGTGGCCCGACTCCTGCGTCACCCGGTGACTGGGCCTGTGGCGCTCGGCGACGCAGACCCTATACTGGAACCCACTGGTAAGGACAGGACCGGGTGCACCTCTCTCCTTGCCCTCGCGCATCAGATCTACATCCTTCCCCACTGGCCGAAAAATGCGCATAATGCACCAGTGCGGCCTCCCTCGCTGTCGGCCTGTCCTCACTCGAAAGCAACACTTGTGCCTTCCTGCTTTCAGCTGGTGAGGAGGAGGTGCTCCCTGAAGCCCACACAGCCAGGCCCTCGGAGGAGGAGGACGTCAAGGAGCAGCAGGAAGGCGCCACCTCGGGGGAACCCTCCTCCGCTCCAGGAGATGGCAATGAAGGGGAGACGTCTGGCGTGCCGGAGAGCCAGGGGGAGGCGGGGGAGGGGAGCCCCGAACCTGGTCCCAGTGGCATGGATGCACGCGGCAAGGCTCCGGCGGCACGCCAGCCTTCTGCCCAGAGTGGGGAGGCGGTGGAGGGGAGGGCAGAACCTGCTCCCAGTGGCGTGGCCGCACGCGGCAAGGCTCCGGCGGCACGCCAGCCTTCTGCCCAGAGGGGGGAGGCGCCCTCCAGTCCGGACTCGGACGTCGCCCAGGAGGTGCGCCTCCTGGACGAGATGTCGGCGGCGTCGGAGCGGCGGCACGTCGAATTCATGGAGGTGGTGGCACAGATGCCTCACGCCATCGAAAGCCTCGCACAAAGTGTGGTGGCTTTCGGCCAATCCCAGGCCAGGGGGCTGGAGCAAATCGCAGCAGCGCACGCCAGGGGGGTGGACCTCCTTGTGGCAGCGCATGAGAGGGGGGTGCAACAACTCGAGGCAGCGCAGCACGCCAGTCGCCAGCTGAGAGGTGCTGGGCAGACAATGGCACTGCAGATGCGGGCACATGCCAGCGCAGTTGGGGCACTGACTTCTGCCACCCTCGCACTGGCGCAGAGGCGTCGCCAGGCCAGCCGCCGCCCTGCTGCCACACACCGGTCTGGCGACCAACAGTTTGGCGCGCTTGCTCCCCGGCCAGGCCGCCCGAGTGCACGTGTGTCTGGCGAGCAGCGCGCGCCTGGCATCACCCACCTTGTCCCCATTGGTGCAGGCGAGCCTGCCACTCCCCCAGCCAGGGTGCAAGGAGCTGCTGCAGGCAGTGAAGAGGGCCACCCACAGCTGCAGCAGCCACCAGCCGGCCCCTCCCGGGCCCGCCCTCGTGTAGGCCGACCCCCAAGGGCATCTGGCGAGACGCCTTGTCGCCCTGAAGATCCTTCCCCCAGCCTCGCCACAGCCTCACGGCCCAGCTTGAGGCGCAGCAGCAGGACGGGCCGGGGCAAAAGACGGCTGTCGACGGACTCGCCCTCTCGCCACACCGAATAGAGTGTGGTGAGCGAGGGTTTGGGTGATGCGGGGGCTTCTGTTCTGGGGGGCATTATGTTGTTTGGTTTTATGGGGGTGTTTGTGTTGTGGGGGGGGCTTGTTTTTGTTAGGCCAGTGAGGAAGGCCATTTGGATGTTGATGTTTTGTTAGTCCTCCCCAGGTTTTGGGAGTGACAGAAGTTTGTGACTGTTTTTTGGGGGTCTTCTCTGTTTTGCTCTTCCATGTGGGAAGGGCCCTGAGTTTTTGAAATAAAGATGTTTATTTATTCACCATGTGCAGGTGTCATGTTTCAAGTGGTTGTTGGGTTAACCGGCTGAGGGCTTGCGGAGCGGCTGCCTTCAGCTGCATTCAGTGGCCCAGGCCATTCCCTGACAGGGGGCCTAGAAGTGTCGAGCAATAAGCCCCCGGCGGACGGCCCTTGGACCTTGTCGCTCCCTCCTGGCCTGGTGCTCCTCCTCCTCAGGGTCCTCCTGCTCGTCCTCCTGAGGTGGTGGGGCAATGTCAGGTGGCAGTGCCTGAGTCCTGCGGATAGCCAGGTTGTGGAGCATGCAGCACACCACGACGAACTGGGAGACTCTATCCGGCGAATACTGAAGAGACCCGCCCGAACGATCCAGGCAACGGAACCGTTGCTTGAGGACGCCTATCGTTTGCTCTATTAGGTTCCTTGTGGCTTGATGGCTTTCGTTGTATGCCAGCTCCTCTGGGGTCCTGGGCGCGCGGAGCGGGGTCATGAGCCATGTGCACAAAGGGTAGCCCTTGTCCCCGATAAGCCATCCCCTTGGTGGAAGCTGTGCCTGGAACATGTCAGCCACAGTAGTCTGGCGCAGGATAAAGGCATCGTGGCTGCTTCCTGGGAAGCGGGCATTGACAGCTAGGATGCGCTGCCTGTGGTCACACACCAGCTGCACATTTAGGGAATGGTAGCCCTTCCGGTTGCGGTATTGCTCGGCATTGTGGATAGGTGCCCGCATAGCCACATGCGTGCAGTCAATGGCGCCCTGCACCATGGGGAAGGCCGCGATCCTGGCAAATCCGACTGCACACTGCTCCTGCTTGTGTTGGGTCATGGGGAAGGAGATGAATTGGTGCCTCCTCGCGAAAAGTGCTTCGGTGACCTGTCGGATGCAGTGATGCGCGGCGAACTGGGAGATGTTCGCAATGTCCCCAGCAGCGGCTTGGAAGGAGCCGCTTGCATAAACGCTGAGAGCCACCGTGACCTTCACTTCCACCGAGAGAGACGCCCTGGACATGAGCTGTGGCTGCAAATCTGCGTGAAGCAGCTGGCAGATCTCTCCAACCACCTCCCTTCTGAAGCGCAGCCTCTTAACACAATGCGCCGCAGTCATGGTGAGATATGAGACCTGCTCCCGGTATTGCCTGACTGGGTAAGGCCTACGTTGGCGACGCCTAATGGCCCCCCTGCGTCTAGGCATGCCTGGCCCTCTCTCAAAGCGTCTGCGAGCCCTTCGCACAAAATGTAGCAACTGAGGGTTGGCCCCCCATGCAGCCCCCATTACAAAGTTCCAAACAGCAAAATCACAAGGATGCAAATGTCAAAGCACTGGCTAGAAGCCAAAAATACCTCTCCTATGGTGTCCGAAATCAGTAATCTCTGTGCCTTGCTCTCTGTGCAGAAATCCAAAGCAGTAAAGTCATTGCAGCGAAATGGCTGGCTTTTATGGGTGAGTGGATGTGCCCTTTAATTAGCGCTCCCCGAATCCCACAGGGCCTCTGTTGAGTTCCATTTCACAGTTCTTAGCAGTGCCACGCCCACATCGGCCGGGCGCCACTGAATTTCCGGTTTGGGGCGCACAAACGGCGTTGCACGACGAAATGACGTCATAAGATGCGCGCGCAGCTGAGCGGGCGCTAACACTTTGCGCCGGCGCTAAATCCCACCTGAATTTCGGCGTAGGCGCAGATCCGGCGGTGCCCGGGCGCTAAGTGGCTAGCGCCAGAAATCTGGCGCTAACGGCTGGCGCAAACAGCTGAATTTCTAGGCCCTAAGGCACTAAACTTCCGGCGCAACCCAATATCGGAGCGGACGGGCTCAGCGCAGGTGCTCTCAATTACCGATGACCACAAGACTTCCAGGCGCCCGCTAGCTCTTAAAGGGGTGGGTCAGTCAGCTTCAGCATCCACACTCTGCGCCTTGCAGGCCTCAGAATCGGCGCAGGCCCTTCTCTGGCGATAAAAACTTGGACCAGATGGAGAAGGTGAGACAGAGAGCAGAGCGCTTCATCAATGAGGCTCTGGAGCAATTGGTGGCCGCAGTGGAGCGCCGGCGAGATGTTCTCTTACCAGACAATGGCAGGAGGCCGAATCTTAAGGACTACCGACGAGCTTGGAGGGATGTATGCCAGAAGGTCAACTCCAGCAGCATGGTGACCAGGAGCTCTGTCCAATGCAGAAAGAAATTCAACGACCTCACTCGGGTCGTGAGGGTGGGTGTTGTTCCTGCAAACTTCTGCATCCCTTCATTTGCACCTGACTTTATGGCTACAGGGTGGCCTGTGCCCCATTGGCCATCTGCCAGCAAGCACCCATGGCACTTTCTGGGCACACACATGCACATTTGACTCAGGGCGTCATGTAAGGGCTCTTGCACCATGGGGGGCATGAGATGATCACTCAGAGCATCAGGTAACATAACTTCCCCTCCTTTCCCCTGCAGTCTATGCTGGCGAGGATTGGCAAAGACCAGCTTCGCACCGGTGGAGGACCTCCACAAGTGGTCACTCTCACGGATCTTGAGGAGAGAATCCACCAGATTCTTGGAGGACATCTGAGTGGTCCTGTAACCACTGCAGCTACCGACCCCATTGTCGACAGCGATGGTAACGTTCTCACCTCTTACAACTGTCTCGTTCTACTTGTTCCCCCCGCCAGCATGCTTTCTCACTGTGGACCCATGTCATAGCCTTGCCGCAATCTGGCATCCCTTGCTGCGAACCTGTCCTTTTGCTAAAGCCACTCTTCCACCTCCGTGCTTTCAGATGCTGCATCACCAGCTCGGGAGCCGGGCCCTCAAGCTGCCAGTGCCAGTGCCTCCGAAGGCTCAATGAGAAAATTACTGTCCAACAGAAGGTCAGCAACTCTCTCCAGCAACGATCAGGATGGCCAGCCCAAATGGCTGCAGCTTTTGTACTAGTGCTGTCCCCTTTAAATAGCGCCCCCCGAGTCCGAGAAGGGCCTGGGAACACTCCACCCAACTGTCACTAATAGCGCCAGGCGGAAAGGTTGCGGGCGCCACCGAATATCCAGTCCGGGGCGCAAAAATGGCGTTGCACACTGAAATGACGTCATGATCTGCCTGCGCCCGCGGGCGCGCGCAAAGAGTTAGCGCCAGCCCTAAAATCATAATCAATATGGGAGGTGGCGCTATATTCACAGCGCCCACCCGAAAATTGGGTAACGCCCCAATTCTCGGGCTCTTTAGGTGCTAATCACTGGCACTACCAACCGAATTTCTAGGCCATAGAGGTATACAGCACAGAAAGAGGTCCTTCGGCCCATCGCGTCCGCGCCGGCCATCAAGCCCTGTCTAATCTAATCCCATTTTCCAGCATTTGATCAGTAGCCTTGTATGCTGTGGTATTTCAAGTGCTCATCCAAATGCTTCTTGAATGTTGTGAGGGTTCCTGCCTCTACCACCCTTTCAGGCAGTGAGTTCCAGATTCCAACCACCCTCTGGGTGAAAAAGTTTTTCCTCAAATCCCCTCTAAGCCTCCTGCCCCTTACCTTGAATCTATGCCCCCTTGTTATTGACCCCTCTACTAAGGGGAAAAGTTCCTTTCTATCCACCCTATCTATGCCCCTCATAATTTTGTATACCTCAATCAGGTCCCCCCTCAGCCTTCTCTGCTCCAAGGAAAACAACCCCAGCCTGTCCAGTCTTTCTTCATAGCTGAAGCGCTCCAGCCCAGGTAACATCCTGGTAAATCTCCTCTGCACCCTCTCCAAAGCAATCACATCCTTCCTATAGTGTGGCGACCAGAACTGCACACAGTACTCCAGCTGTGGCCTTACCAGCGTTTTGTACTGCTCCATCATAATCTCCCTGCTCTTATATTCTATGCCTCGGCTAATGAAGGCAAGTAGCTCATATGCCTTTTTAACCACCTTATCCACCTGTTCTGCTGCCTTCAGGAATCTATGTACATGCACACCAAGGTCCCTCTGATCCTCTGTCTTTCCTAGGGTCTTACCATTCATTGTGTATTCCCTTGCCTTGTTAGTCCGTCCAAAATGCATCACCTCACACTTTTCAGGGTTAAATTCCATTTGCCACTGTTCCGCCCATCTGACCAACCCATCTATATCGTCCTGTAGCCTGAGGCTTCCCGCCTCGCTATTTACCACCCCACCAATTTTCGTTTCATCTGCAAACTTACTGATCATACCTTTTACATTCACATCCAAATCATTAATGTAGACCACAAACAGCAAGGGACCCAGCACCGATCCCTGCGGTACCCCACTGGACACAGGCTTCCAGTCACAAAAACAACCTTCCACCATCACCCTCTGCCTTCTGCCACTAAGCCAGTGTTGGATCCAATATGCCAAGGCACCCTGGATCCCATGGCCTCTTACCTTCCTGACCAGTCTCCTATGCGGGACTTTATCAAAAGCCTTACTGAAATCCATGTAAACCACATCCACTGCACTACCCTCATCCACACACCTAGTCACCCCCTCGAAACATTCAATCAAATTGGTCAGACATGATCTTCCCTTGACAAAGCCATGCTGGCTATCCCTAATTAATCCCTGCCTCTCCAAGTGGAGTCAAATAAAAGTGAGAGAAAATTAAAAGTGAGAGACAAATAAAAGTGAGAGCAAAGTAAAAGTGTGAGAGAATGTTAAAGTGAGAGAGAAATAAAAGTGAGTCAAATACAAGTGAGAGAAAAATAAAAGTGAGAGACAAATAAAAGGGAGTCAAATAAAAGTGAGAGAAAAACAAAATGTGTCAAATAAAAGCGAGAGAAAAATAAATGTGAGATACAAGTTAAAGTGTGATAGAAATAAAAGTGAGAGAAAAATATAAGTGAGGGAGTAATAAAATTGAGTCAAAGAGAGTGAGAGAAAATGAAAAGTGAGAGACAAATAAAAGTGAGAGAAAGTTAAAGTGAGAGTGAAATAAAAAGAGTCAAATACAAGTGAGAGAAAAATAAAAGTGAGAGACAAATAAAAGCGAATCAAATAAAAGTGAGAGAAAAATAAATATGAGAGAAAAATAAAAGTGAGAGACAAATAAATGTGAGTGAAAGTTAAAGTGAGAGAGAAATAAAAGTGAGTCAAATACAAGTGAGAGAAAAATAAAAGTGAGAGAAATAAAAGTGAGTCAAATAAAAGTGAGAGAACAATAAAAGTGAGAGACGAATAGCAGTGAGGGAAAAGTAAAAGTGGGAGTCAAGCAAAAGTGAGAGAAAAATAAAAGTGAGGCCAAAATAAAAGTGAGTCAAATGAAAGTGAGTGAAGTATAATAGTGACAGACAAATAAAAGTGAGAGACAAATAAAAGCGAGTCAAATAAAAGTGAGTGAAAAATAAAAGTGAGAGAGAAATATAAGTGAGAGAAAGTTAAAGTGAGGGAGAAATAAAAAGAGCCAAATACAAGTGAGAGAAAAATAAAAGTGAGAGACAAATAAAAGTGAGTCAAATAAAAGTGAAGGAGAACAAAAGTGAGTCAAATAAAAGAGAAAGAAAAATAAAAGTGAGAGAAAAGTAAAAGTGAGAGACAATTAAAAGTGAGAGGAAAATAAAATTTAGAGACAAATAAAAGAGAGACAAATAAATGTGAGAGAAAGTTAAAGGGCAGGATTTTCATTGTGCCGTGGAGTCAGGATTGGAGGCATGGGGGCGTGGGTAAAATCCCAAAATCAGGGGTCCCGACCCTTTCCCGCACCCAAACCCGCCTCCGTGCCAGTTTCAAAGGAGGCGGGTACCCGCCCCACACTGGGACCTGCCTACCCGAGGCAGGAAGGGATTAGTGCCAATTAACTGCCTGTTAACAGGCAGTTTTTAGCCTAATCCCTATTTTTGATTTTGAAGTGTGGGATTCCCGAAGGCTCCAAATCACGCCAAGTTAGAGGAGGCGGGCCGTCGGGTTGAAGGACTTGGAGGGGTTGAGATGTCGGTGTTCAGGTGAATGATGTGTGCATGAGTGCAAAGGTAAGTGCGTTTGGTCTGTCTAAAGTGATTAAATAAGTTTTACATACCTTTTCTTACCTTTTCAGCCTTCCTTCCTTTAGGTTCCGGGAGTCCCTCATCTCACCGGCACAGAAAGCAGAATGGCTGCGAACTGTCAAAAGTGACAGCCTTCAGCTTACTGTGCAGGAGAGATTTCTAACTGAGTCTGTGGAGAAGGACTCATGTTAGAAGTAAGACTGTCAGGGCGTTTAGGGTGCCATTATCGGCCGTGCGCAAAGTTTAGCGCCTGGCGCTAATTATCGCCTCCGACAGCAAAATTGGCTTTTATCGCCCCTGGAGGTGATTGGAGCGCTAAATCAGGTGCTTCACACCTGTCTTAAGGCGCAAACGCCGAGGAGCGAGGTGCTATGTCAGAGCACTGGCGAAGCAAGGAAGGGCAACTCAAAATGAATCTGCAAAGTGCTGCTCAGTACTCAAAACTCCTTCACACGGTGTTTAATCTCTCCAAAAGTCTCTCTCTTTCTTGCACAGAATGCGTGGTGCAAAAATGTCACCAACAAAAAAAGGCAGGAAGCGGTCGCCTTTAAATAACGCTCCCCCAGTCCCTTTCTGACAGCAAAACGCTCCCCTCAACCTGTCGTTGCTAGCGGCAGACGGTAAGGCAGGGGGCGCCACTCAATATCCGGTCCGCGGCACCAACAGGGCTTTGTGCACTCGACTGACGTCATGATCTGCCGGCGCAGGAGAACGTGGTGGTAGTGTTTGGCGCCACCGCAAAATGTTAATTTTGCGAGCGGCTCAAACATCGCCGCGCCCGGCCTCTAGTTGTTTTGCGCCCCAATTGGCGCCCTCTTAAGGTGCTAATGGGAGGTGCAAACAACTGAATTTTCCCCCCTCAGTGTTTGACAACTTCAAACAGCTGTGAAACACTGAGGGGTAGATTTTGCCAAACCTGTCGGGAAGAAGGCGGGCCTTCTACTTTCGGGTTTTTGACCCGCCTACTTCGACGTCCGGCCAATCCGCGCAATTTTCCCTTGATTGACCTTGTTGAGCCCGCCCAGCGGGCTCAGCAGGCCAATTAAGGGCCACCCGGCAACAGGTGACATCACAGACTGCAATTTCATCTGTCAAGAGTTCATTGACAGATGAAATATCAGTGTCTCACAGCTGTTTGAAGCTGTGAAACACTGACACTCTGAGTTCTAAGCTGAGTCATGCTGCACAGACTCAGTTAGAACTCTCACCGGCACTCAAAGCTGAAGGCTGTCACTTTTGACAGATCGCAGCCATTCAGCTTTCAGTTCCGGCTGAGTGATGCGCTCCCGACGGCTACAGGAAGAAAGGCTGCTAAGGTAAGTACAAGTAAGTAAAAGTTCTTTACACACTTTAGAGACACCAAACACACTTATATTTGCACTCATGCACCCATCACTCACCTGAGCGTTGACATCGCGACCCCTCCAACTCCTTCAACCCGACGGCCCGCCTACTCTAACCTGGCGTGGTTTGGAGCCATCGGGAAACCCACACGAAACCCCTCAAAATAGGGATTAGGCTAAAAACTGCCTGTTAACTACCAGTTAACAGGCAGTTAATTGGCACTAATCCCTTCTCGCCTGGTTTCGGCGGGTCCCAGTGCGGGGCGGGTACCCGCCGCCCCTGAAACTTACGTGGGGCGGGTTTTTGGGCGGGATGGTGGCGGGACACCCAAATTTGGGATTTCCCCCCCGCCACACGCCTGAAACCCCGCCTGACGGCTCCCCGAAAATCTAGCTGATATTTCAACTGTCAAAAGCTCTTGACAGATGAAATTTCAGTCTGTGTCATCACCTGTTGCCGGGTGGCCCTTAATTGGCCTGCTGAGCCTGCTGGGTGGGCTCAACAAGGTCAATCAAGTAAAAATTGCATGGAATGGCCGCATCTCGATGGAGGCGGGACTACAACCCCGAAACTTGTAGTCCCAACTCCTGAGTTAAATTCCTGCCAAGTGAGAGAAAAATAAAAGTGTATCAAATACAAGTGAGAGAAAAATAAAAGTGAGAGACAAATAAAAGTAAGTCCAATAAAAGTGGGAGAAAAATAAAATAGTGAGACAAATAAAAGTGAGAGACAATTAAAAGTGAGAGGAAAATAAAAGTTAGAGACAAATAAATGTGCGAGACAAATAAATGTGAGAGAAAGTTAAATTGAGAGAGAAATAAATGTGAGTCAAATAAAAGTGAGAGAGAAATAATAGTGAGAGACAAATAAAAGTGAGTCAAATAAAAGTGAGGGTAAAATAAAAGTGAGTCAAATAAAAGTGAGAGAAAAAGAAAAGTGAGAGACAAATAAAAGTGAGTGAAACAAAAGTGAGAGACAAATAAAAGTGAGAGACAAATAAAAGTGAGTGAAACAAAAGTGAGAGACAAATAAAAGTGAGTGAAACAAAAGTGAGAGACAAATAAAAGTGAGAGAAACAAAAGTGAGAGACAAATAAAAGTGAGAGACAAATAAAAGTGAGTGAAACAAAAGTGAGAGACAAATAAAAGTGAGTGAAACAAAAGTGAGAGACAAATAAAAGTGAGTGAAACAAAAGTGAGACAAATAAAAGTGAGAGACAAATAAAAGTGAAAGACAAATAAAAGTGAGAGACAATTAAAAGTGAGAGAAACAAAAGTGAGAGACAAATAAAAGTGAGAGACAAATAAAAGTGAGTGAAACAAAAGTGAGAGACAAATAAAAGTGAGTGAAACAAAAGTGAGAGACAAATAAAAGTGAAAGACAAATAAAAGTGAGAGACAATTAAAAGTGAGAGGAAAATAAAAGTTTGAGAAAAATAAATGTGAGAGACAAATAAATGTGAGAGAAAATTAAAGCGAGAGAGAAATAAATGTGGGTCAAATAAAAGTGACAGAGAAATAAATGTGGGAGATAAATAAAAGTGGAAAACTAATAAAAGTGAGAGACAAGTAAAAGTAAGAGAGAAATAAAAGTGAGAGACATATTAAAGTGAGATGGAAAAAAGTGAGCAAAAAATAAATGTGAGAGAGCAATAAAAGTGAGTCAAATAAAAGTGAGATAAAAATAAAAGTGAGAGGCAAATAAAAGCATGAAATTTTCAGTGAGAGTCAATTAAAAGTGAGACAAATAAAAGCGAGAGAAAATTAAAGTGAGAGAGAAATAAAAGTGATTCAAATAAAAGTGAGATAAAAATAAAAGTGAGAGACAAATAAAAGTGAGAGCGAAATAAAAGCGAGAGAAAAATAAATGTGAGGTAGCAATAAAAGTGATTCAAATAAAAGTGAGATAAAAATAAAAAAGTCAAATAAAAGTGAGAGAACAAAAGTTAGAGACGAATAAAAGTGAGGGACAAATAAAAGAATGAGTCAAATAAAAGTAAGGGAAAAATGAAAGTGTGAGACAAATAAAAATGAGACAAATAAATGTGAGAGAAAGTTAGTGAGAGAGAAATAAAAATGAATCAAATAAAAGTGAGAGAAAAATAAGTGAGTGCCAAATAAAAGTGAGAGAGAAATAAAAGTGAGAGAAATAAAAGTGAGTCAAATAAAAGAGAGAGACATAAAAATGAGACAAATAAAAAGGAGAGACAATTGAAAGTGAGGGAAATAAAATTTAGAGAAAAATAAAAGAGAGAGACAAATAAATGTGAGAGAAAGTTAAAGTGAGAGAGAAATAAAAGTGAGTCAAATACCAGTAAGAGGAAAATAAAAATGAATGAAAAATAAAAGTGAGTCAAATAAAAGTGAGAGAAAAATAAAACTGTGAAACAAATAAAAGTGAGAGGCAATCAAAAGTGAAAGGAAAATAAAAGTTAGAAACAAATAAAAGTGAGAGACAAATAAATGTGAGATAAAGTTAAAGTGAGAGAAAAATAAAAGTGAGAGTCAAATAAAAGTGAGTCAAAAAAGTGAGAGAGAATTAAAAGTGAGAGAAAATAAAATGTAGAGACAAATAAAAGAGAGAGGCAAATAAATGTGAGAGAAAGTTAAAGTGACAGAGAAATAAAAGTGAGCCAAATACAAGTGATAGAAAAATATAAGTGAGAGACAAATAAAAGTGAGTCAAAAAAGTGAGAGTGAAATAAAAGGGAGGCACAAATAAAAGTGAGAGAAATAAAAGTGAGAGACAAATAAAAGGGAGAGACAATTAAAAGTGAGAGGAAAATAAAATTTAGAGAAAAATCAAAGAGACAAATAAATGTGAGAGAAAGTTAAAGTGAGAGAGAAATAAAAGTGAGTCAAATACAAGTGAAAGAAAAATAAAAGTGAGAGACAAGTAAAAGTGAGAGACAATTAAAAGTGAAAGGGAAATAAAAATTAGAAACAAATAAAAGTGAGAGACAAATAAATGTGAGAGAAAGTTAAAGTGAGAGTAAAATAAAAGTGAGAGACAAATAAAAGTGAACGAAAAATAAATGTGAGAGAGTAATAAAAGTGAGAGGAAAATAAATGTGAGAGAGCAATAAAAGTGAGTCAAATAAAAGTGAGATAAAAATAAAAGTGAGAGACAAATAAAATTGAGTCAAATTAAAGTGAGAGAAAAATAAAAGCATGAGTCAAATAAAAGTGAGAGACAATTAAAAGTGAGAGGAAAATAATAGTGAGAGACAAATAAAAGTGAGAGAGAAATAAAAGTGAACAAAAAATAAATGTGAGAGAGCAATAAAAGTGAGAGGAAAATAAATGCGAGAGAGCAATAAAAGTGAGTCAAATAAAAGTGAGATAAAAATAAAAGTGAGACGAATAAAAGCGTGAAACTTTCAGTGAGAGACAATTAAAAGTGAGACAAATAAAAGTGATAGAAAGAAAATTTAAGTGAGAAAGAAATAAAAGTGAGTCAAATAAAAGTGAGAGAAAAATAAAAGTGAGAGACAAATAAAAGTGAGAGTGAAATAAAAGCGAGACACATTAAAGTGTGATGAAATAAAAGTGAGAAAAATAAATGTGAGGTAGCAATAAAAGTGATTCAAATAAAAGTGAGATAAAAATAAAAAAGTCAAATAAAAGTGAGAGAAAAATAAGAGTGAGTCAAATAAAAGTGAGAGAACAATAAAAGTTACAGACGAATAAAAGTGAGGGACAAATAAAAGAATGAGTCCAATAAAAGTAAGGGAAAAATGAAAGTGGGAGTCAAATAAAAGTAAGAGAAAAATGAAAGTGTGAGACAAATAAAAGTGAGAGAAAGTTAAAGTGAGAGAGAAATAAAAGTGAATCAAATACAAGTGAGAGAAAAATATAAGTGAGAGCCAAATAAATGTGAGAGAGAAATAAAAGTGAGAGAAATAAAAGTGAGTCAAATAAAAGACAGAGACAGAACAGTGAGAGACAAAAAAAGGAGAGACAATTGAAAGCGAGGGCAAAATAAAATTTAGCGAAAAATAAAAGAGAGAGACAAATAAATGTGAGAGAAATTTAAAGTGAGAGAGAAATAAAAGTGAGTCAAATACCAGCGAGAGAAAAATAAAAATGGGAGAAAAATAAGTGAGTCAAATAAAAGTGAGAGAAAAATAAAACTGTGAAACATATAAAAGTGAGAGGCAATTGAAAGTGAAAGGAAAACAAAAGTTAGAAACTAATAAAAGTGAGAGACAAATAAATGTGAGAGAAAGTTAAAGTGAGAGAAAAATAAAAGTGAGAATCAAATAAAAGTGAGTCAAATGAAAGCGAGAGAGAAACAAAAGTGAGAGACAAGTAAAAGTGAGAGGAAAATAAAAGTGAGAGGGAAATAAAAGTGAGACAAATAAAAGAGGGAGAAAATTAAAGTGAGAGAGAAATAAAAGTGAGACAAATAAAAGAGGGAGAAAATTAAAGTGAGAGAGAAATTAAAGTGAGAGAGAAATAAAAGTGAGTCCAATAAAAGTGAGAGGTAAAAAAAGTAATTGAAATAAAAGTGAGAGAAAAATAAAAGTGACAGAAAAATATAAGTGAGGGAGGAATAAAAGTGTCAAATGAAAGAAAAATAAAAGTGAGAGAAAAATAAAAGTGAGAGCCAAATAAAAGTGAGAGCCAAATAAAAGTGAGAGACAAATAAAAGTGAGAGAAAAATAAAAGTGAGGGAGAAATAAAAGTGTGTCAAATGAAAGTGAGAGAAAAATAAAATTCAGAGACAAATAAAAGTGAGAGACTAGTAAAAGTGAGAGACAAATAAAAGTGAGAGAAAAATAAAAGTGAGGGAGAAATAAAAGTGTGTCAAATGAAAGTGAGAGAAAAATAAAAGTCAGAGACAAATAAAAGTGAGAGACTAGTAAAAGTGAGAGGAAAATAAAGGTGAAAGACAAATAAATGTGATAGACAAATAAATGAGGGAAAATTAAAGAGAGAGTAACAAAAGTGAGAGAAAAATAAAAGAGAGAGACAAATAAAAGTGAGAGACAAATAAAAGTGAGAGACAAATAAAAGTAAGGGAGAAATAAAAGTGTGTCAAATGAAAGTGAGAGAAAAATAAAAGTCAGAGACAAATAAAAGTGAGAGGCTAGTGAGAGGAAAATAAAGGTGAAAGACAATTAAATGTGATAGACAAATAAATGATGGAAAATTAAAGGGAGAGAGAGTAATAAAAGTAAGTCAAATAAAAGTGAGAGAAAAATAATAGTGAAACATAAACATAGAAACATAGAAGATAGGAGCAGGAGTAGGTCATTCGGCCCCTCGAGCCTGCTCCGCCATTCAATGAGATCATGGCTGATCATCCAAATTCAGTACCCGGTCCCTGCTTTCTCCCCATATCCCTTGATCCCTTTAGCCTTAAGAAATATATCCAACTCCTTCTTGAATATATTTAATGAATTGGCCTCTACTACCTTCTGTGGTTGAGAATTCCATAGGTTCACCACTCTTTGGGTGAAGAAATTCCTCCTCATTTCTGTCCTAAATGGCTTACCCCTTATCCTTAGATTGTGACCCCTGGTTCTGGACACCCCGACAATCAGGAACATCCTTCCTGCATCTAGTCTGTCTAGTCCTTTTAGAATTTTATAAGTTTCAATGAGATCCCCTCTCATTCTTCTAAACTCCAGCGAGTATAAGCCCAATCGACGCAATCTCTCCTCATACGTCATTCCTGCCATCCCAGGTATCAGCCTGGTGAATCTTCGCTGTATTCCCTCCATAGCAAGAACATCCTTCCTCAGATAGGGCGACCAAAGCTGCACACAATACTCAAGATGTGGTCTCACCAAGGCACTGCACAACTGCAGCAAGACATCCTTGTTCCTGTACTCAAACCCTCTCGCTACGAAGGCCAACATACCATTTGCCTTCTTAACTGCCTGCTGCACCTGCATGCTTACCTTCAGTGACTGGTGCACAAGGGCACCCAGGTCTCGTTGCACTTCCCCTTCTCCCAATCTATTGCCACTCAGATAATAATCTGCCTTCCTGTTTTTGACACCAAAGTGGATAACCTCGCATTTATGCACATTATATTGCATCTGCCATGCTTCTGCCCAATCACCCAATCTGTCCAAATCATATTAGAGTTTCTCGGCATCCTCCTCACAGCACACATGCCCACCCAGCTTTGGGTCATCTGCAAACTTGGAGATATTACGGGGGTGACTTTCATTCAGAAGCCGGGAAGGAGGCAGGACTACAACTTTCGAGGTTGTAGTCCCGCCTCCATCTAGATGCGGCCAATCCACGCATTTTCACTTGATTGACCTTGTTGAGCCCACCCAACGGGCTCAGCAGGCCAATTAAGGGCCATCTGGCAACAGGTGACGTCACAGACTGAAATTTCATCTGTCAAGACGTGTTGACAGATGAAATATCAATGTTTCACAGCTGTTTGAAGCTGTCAAACACTGACAGTCTTACTTCTAACCTGAGTCCTTCTACGCAGACTCAGTTAGAAATCTCACTAGCACTGAAAGCTGCAGGCCGTCACTTTTGACAGACTGCGGCCATTCTGCTTTCTGTGCCGGCTGAATGATGGACTCCTGAAACCTAGAGGAAGGAATGCTGTAAAGGTAAGTACAGGTAATTTAAACTTCTTTACACACTTTAGACACACCAAACACACTTACCTTTGCACTCATGCACCCATCACTCACCTGAACACCGAAACCTCGACCCCTTCAAGTCCTTCAACCCGACAGCCCGACTCCTCTAACTTGGCGTGGTTTGGAGCCATCGGGAATCCCACACGACATCCTTCAAAATAGGGATTAGGCTAAAAACTGCCTCTTAACTACCTGTTAACAGGCAGTTAATTGTCAGTAATCCCTTCCCGCCTCGGGTCGACGGGTCCCAGTGCGGGGCGGGTACCCGCCTCCTTTGAAACTTACATGTAGGCGTGTTTTGGGCGGGTTGGTGTCGGGACCCCCGAATTCAGGAATTTAACCGGCCACACGCCTCCAATCCTGACTCCACGGCACACTGAAAATCGACCCCTACATCTAGTTCCCTCGTCTAGATCATTAATATATATTGTGAATAGCTGGGGTCCAAGGACCGATCCCTGAGGTACCCCACTAGTCACTGCCTGCCACTCGGAAAAAGACCCATTTATTCCAACTCTTTGCTTTCTGTCTGCCAACCAGTTCTCTATCCAAGTCAATACCTTGCCCCCATCCCATGTGCCTTAACTTTACACGCTAATCTCTTATGCGGGACCTTATCGAATGCCTTTTGAAAGTCCAAACACACATCCACTGGTTCTCCCTTATCTATTTTACAAGTTACATCCTCAAAAAATTCCAGTAGATTAGTCAAGCACGATTTACCATTTGTAAATCCATGTTGACTTTGTCCGATCCGGTCACTGTTTTCCAAGTGCTCTGCTATTACATCTTTTATAATGGACATTCGCATTTTCCCCACTACCGATGTCAGGCTTACCAGTCTGTACTTTCCCATTTTCTCTCTACCACCTTTTTTGAATAGTGGGGTAACATTAGCTACCCTCCAATCCATGGGTACTGTTCCAGAGCCTATAGAATTTTGGAAGATGACCAGCAATGCATCTATTATTTCTCTGGCCATTTCCTTAAGTACCCTAGGATGTAGATTATCAGGCCCTGGGGATTTATCAGCCTTCAATCCCATCAATTTCCCTAACACCACTTCCCTACAAATACTGATTACTTTCAGTTCCTCCCTTTCATTAGACCCTATGGCCTAGAAATTCAGTTGGTTGCGCCAGCCGTTAGCGCCTTAAGAGAAGTGAATTTCGGGCGCTATGCGTGTAGCATCCGGGCGCAGCGTGATCTGCGCCTCGCCCCAAATTAAGTAGACATTTAGCGCCGGCACAAAGTCTTAGCGCGCGCTCACCTGCGCGCGCAGAAAATGACGTCATATCCTCGTGCAACGCCCTTTGCGCGCCCCGATCCAGAACTTCAGTGGGACCGCCCCATTGTGCGGCCGGCGGCCCGAACGCTTGTTTAGTGGAACGCAACAGAGCCGACGCGGGCCCCGGGGAGCGCAAATTAAAGGGCACTTACCCTGCACTATAAAGGGCAGCCATTTTGCAGCAAACACTCTTGTGCAACGGATTTCTGGAGAGAGACCAAGGAAGAGAGCTTACTGGTTTGGGCCAACACTAGCTCAGGTATTTTTGGCTTCAGGCCAGAGCGTTGCAAGTGGCCTCTTGGATATTTGACTGTTTGGCAGCATATTATGGGGGCTGCATGGGGTGCCAACGCTGAGTTTCAGCGTCATGTCCGTACGGCTCGCAGACGCGGTGTGAGAGGGGCAGCCCTGGCTAGACGCAGAGGGGGCAACAGGCGTCGGCAACATAGGCCTTACCCAGTCAGGGCATACCACCAGCAGCGCTCCTACCTCAACATGAGTGGCGCGCGATGTGTAAAAAGGCTGAGATTCCGAAAGGAGGTGGTTGCAGAGATCTGCCAGCTGCTTCGCAGAGATCTGCGTCCAAAGCTCAGGAGCAGGACGTCTCTGTCAGTGGAAGCGAAGGTGACGGTGGCCTTGAACTTCTATGCCGCCGGCTCCTTCCAATCCGCTGCTGGGGACATTGCTAACATATCCCAGTTCGCCGTGCATTGCTGCATCCGCCAGGTGACCGATGCCCTTTTCAGAAGGAGACGCCAATTCATCTCCTTCCCCATGGCCCTGGAGAGGCAGCATCAGCGTGCAGTGGGATTTGCAAGATTTGCGGCCTTCCCCTTGGTGCAGGGTGCCATTGACTGTACGCATGTGGCTTTGCGGGCACCTGTGGAGCATGCCGAGGATTACCGCAACCGGAAGGGCTACCATTCCCTCAATGTGCAGCTGGTGTGTGACCACAAGCAGCGCATCCTAGCTGTCAATGCCCGCTTTCCAGGCAGCAGCCACGATGCCTTTATCCTGCGGCAGACAACTGTGCGTGACATGTTCGAGGCACAGCCTCCCCCAAGGGGATGGCTTCTCGGGGACAAAGGCTATCCTTTGTGTACCTGGCTCATGACCCCGCTCCGCGCGCCCAGGACCCCTGCTGAAGAGGCATACAACGAGAGTCATCAAGCGAGCAGGAACATAATCGAGCAAACAATTGGCGTCCTCAAGCAGCGGTTCCGCTGCCTGGATCGTTCCGGCGGATCTCTGCAGTATTCGCCGGACCGAGTCTCCCAATTCGTCGTAGTTTGCTGCATGCTGCACAACCTGGCTCTCCGCAGGACTCAGGCACTGCCACCTCACGTTGGACCACCACCTCAGGAGGAGGAGCAGGAGGAGCATGTGGAGGAGGAGCAGGAGGAGGAGGAGTACCATCCCAGGAGGGAGCGAGAAGGTCCAAGGGCCGTCCGTCGGCGGCTTATTGAACGTCACTTCTAAGCCCCCTGTCAGGGAATGCCTTGTGGCCATGAAGGAACATGAACGTAGCCGCTCCGCAAGCCCTCAGCCGGCGAAGGCAACAAACACTTACAACAACAAACATGGACACTCTCTGAATAAAGAGAAATCTTTATTTTAGACAAATGAAACCCCTTCCCACATGAAACCCAGAAACATTCAACGGCCCCAAAAAACAGTACATCAAATGACTCACTCCCACAACCTGGGGAGGAATAACTGAACATTTGGACAAAAATGGCCTTCATCCTCGGCCTTAACCCAAAAAACATCCCCAGAAACAAAACAACCATCCCCAAAAGAAACATAGCCATCGCCATATAAAATAACACTTGGCCACACCGTCTACTTATTGGGCCGCGAGGGCGAGACCTTGTCGAGCCTTTTGGGGCCCCTGCCTGGCCTGCTGCTCCTCCGCAAGCTCTGCCCAGTGGCTGCTGCGAGGCTGGGGGAAGGCTCCTGAGGGTCAGATGTCCTTCCGGCAGATGCCCTTGGGGGGCGGCCTAGACGGGGTTTGGCCCTCGAGGGGCCGGCTGGTGATTGGCGCAGCTCTGCCTGGCCAACATCATTCGCAGCCGCTTGCCGTTGAGGCTCACTGGGGGAGTGGCGGTGACGGCTGGAGGAATGTGTGCAAGCTGGCGGATGGGAGGCGCTGGCTGGTGATGTGGCATGCTGGCACTCGCCCGGGCCTGCACCGCAGCATGCGCACCAATCTGCCGAAGGGCAGCCCGCTGTGCTGCTGCAGCGCGGCGGGTGTCCAGGCGATGCCTGGCTGACGCAGCACGTGTGGCAGCAGTGAGTGCCCCGTTGCCCTGGTCTGCGACCGCAACAGAGCAGCCACTGTCTGGACGGCATCACTGATCAGCCGGCCACTCGCGGCATGTGAGGCCCCGAACTCGCGCACACTGCTAGCCAGGGACTCGATCGCCTCAGGCATCTGTGCCACTACCCCCATCAGCTCGGTGTGCCGGCGATCCGCATCCTGGGCCATATGATCGAGGTGGCGCGACTCCTCTGAGTTGAACGTGCCCGGACTGGAGTCCGGACTTGCCCGCTGGGGAGCAGGGGGCCGAGCTGCCCGACCCTTGCCACGTTGCCGGCGGTGACTGGGCCCAGCAACTGCACTCCCCTCCGATCCTTCCCCCTTCTGGGGGGAAGGCCGCGGACCAACTGCAGCCCTCCTGGGTTGCTGGACGCCACTGGTCCCAGCAGCTCCACTCCCCTCCGACACTTCCTCCAGGCTCTCCTCCAGGGAAGACGTGTCCACTACTTCGGCATCTGCAGCCGGACCTGAGTGCTGCCCTGATGGTCCGCCTTCCTCTTCCTCCTCCTCCTCCTCCTCCTCCTCTTCGGAGGGGCTGTCACTGGCAGCTTCAGGGAGCTCCTCATCACCAGCTGAAAGCAGGAAGGCACAAGAGTAGCTTTAGAGTGAGGAGAGGGCGTCAGCGAGGGAGGCATGACTGGTGGCATTCAGCGCATTGGTCGGACAGTGGCAAAGGAGGTAGATCGGATGCGCAAGTGCGACGCAAGAGGTCCAAAAGGTGATGTCCTTACCATTGTGGCCCAGAAGAGGGTCGGCGTCTCCACAGGCGATGGGCCCAATCACCCGGGCTCCCATGAGGCGACTCACGCGCTCCTCCAGGGGAGTGAGCTCCTGGATCTGGGGGCGGCCTCCCCCGGTCTCCTCCTGGTGCCTTCGGTTGTTTGCAAGTTTTGCCTGCAAGAGAAAGGACGGCCTGTAAGTACGGTGTGTAGCCCTGATGTGGTGTGCACTGCCTCCCATGGTGGAATAGCTTGGCCAGTGTGTAGCCCTGATGTGGTGTGCACTGCCTCCCATGGTGGAATAGCTTGGCCAGTGTGTAGCCCTGATGTGGTGTGCACTGCCTCCCATGGTGGAATAGCTTGGCCAGTGTGTAGCTCTGATGTGGTGTGCACTGCCTCCCATGGTGGAATAGCTTGGCCAGTGTGTAGCCCTGATGTGGTGTGCACTGCCTCCCATGGTGTAAAGTGCAGAATGTGCAATTGATGTTCATGACTGTCCCATAGCTGTTGGCTGAGGGCTGGCCATTAGGGCTTTCAGGTCCCTTGGCCCATCATGTCAGGTGTACATGCAAGGGTGAGGAGGAGACTGGAAAGGGTACTCACCCTGACAACCCTGGTCAGGTCATTGAACTTCTTCCGGCATTGGACATTGTCCCTGGGGGCATCGCCGGTGGCCGACACCCTGCGGGCGACCTCCCTCCAGGCTTTCCTATAGACGCTGGTGGGAGGCTTCCTGCCAGTGTCCGGGAACAAGATGTGCTGTCTCTTCTCCAAGGCCGTCACCATCACCTTCAAGTCATGGGCTGAGAAGCGCAGGGCACGCTCACGGGCCTTCTGTACCGTTGCCATGGCTCCTTCTGCTCACCAGCAGTGTTCAGGCCTAGCTGGAAGGCTGCAGTGTGTAGGCCGTTGCAGCAGACCAAGTCGACCCTTCCCCCTTTAAGAGCTGCCCGGCGCCACGGTGTCTGCTGTCAATCAAGAAATGACCGCAACTGCGCTGCGCCCGGCCTCGGCGCTATCCCTCAGCACCGCCGGCTTAGCGACTAAAGATAGTCGTGCATCGCCAGTTTTAGCGCTCCAGCAACCTCTTAGGGTGAAGCTACTGAATATCAGCGAAGTGCCCTCGACTTTGCGCCGGGCGCAAACTTTAGCGCCCGCCCGACTTTACCGCCCCAAAACTGGCTATACTGAATTTCTAGGCCTATGTTCCCCGACATCTCTGGGAGGTTATTTGTGTCCTCCTTTGTGAATGCAGAACCAAAGTATGTATTTAATTGGTCTGCCATTTCTTTGTTCCCCATTATAAATTCCCCTGATTCTGACTGCAAGGGACCTACGCTTGACTTCACCAATCTTTTATTCTTCACATATCTATAAAAGCTTTTACAGTCAGTTTTTATGTTCGCTGCAAGCTTACTCTCATACTCTATTTTCCCCCTCTTAATTAATCCCTTTGTCCTCCTTTGTTGAATCCTAAACTGCTCCCAATCCTCAAGTTTACTGCTTTTTCTGGCCAATTTATATGTCCTCTCCTTGGATCTTATGTTATCCCTAATTTCCCTTGTTAGCCACTGTTGAGTCGCCTTCTTTTTTTTTATGCCAAACTGGGATGAACAAATTCTGCAGTTCTTCCATGCGACCTTTGAATGTTTGCCATTACCTATCCACCGTCAACCCTTTGCGTGACATTCCCCAATCAATCCTACCCAACTCACACCTCATACCATCGTAGTTTCCTTTATTTAAATTCAGGGCCCTTATCTTTGAGTCAACTACTTCACTCTCCATCTTAATGAAGAATTCTATCATATTATGATCACTCCATCCCAAGGGACCTCGCACAACATGATTGCTAATTAATCCTTTCTCATTACATAATACCCAGTCCAAGATGGCCTGGGCCTAGAAATTGAGTAGCCTTAGCGCCGCATTTGAGGCGCTAGAGGGCCTAGCGCTGGAGTTATGGCCAGTTTAGAAATTCCCTGGGGCCCTAGAATCGGCGGTAGACCGGTTGCGCTGCGCCGGCACCGATGACGTCATCGGTGTGCGCAGCGTCCCGGTTGCCGTGGTGACGGGCCCCAGTGCCGAAATTGAGTTGCGGCCGCCTCGCCCGTGGCAGCCGCAACTAAGATTTTTTCAACCGAGTCTTCCCCGAGTTACCGCCGGCGCATTAATGTCGCGCGGCGGCCGGACGCTTTCACGCCGGCCGCCTGCCCGCACCTCCCTCCCCGGACTCCTCCACCACCCCCCCGCGGAACAGATGCGTCTGGCCTGCAAGCCCGGCACTTGTCCGAGGTGCCGGGCTCATTTTTTTCAATATTTGAATGGACAGCGGGCGGGTGCAGGCAGCTCCTCCTTAACTGAAGGAGGAGGCCTGCACTTCCCCAGCCTGCCGCACCGCATCGGGTCCCGCAGCGCCGGATTAGCGCCGCAATGTGGCAGTCAGCGCCCATTGGGAGGCGCTCACGCCCGCCAGTAGCGCCGGCAGCCGTCTGGGCGCGGCGCTACTGAATTTTTGGCGCGCGCAGGGGGACTTAGCGCCGGCGCTAAATTTCCGGCGCTAAAGCCCTGGCGCGGCGCCAACTCAATTTCTAGGCCACGATCTCTAGTTGGTTCCTCGACATTTTGGTCCAGGAAACCATCCCGTATACACTCCAGGAATTCCTCCTCCATAGCATTGTTACTAATTTGGTTAGCCCAATCTATATGTAGATTAAAGTCACCCATGATAACTGCTGTGCCCTTATAGCATGCTTCTCTAATTTCCCTTTTAATGCCATCCCCAACCTCCGCATTACTGTTTGGAGGTCTATATACCACTCCCGCTAACGTTTTCTGCCCCTTGGTATTTCTCAGTTCTACCCATACAGATTCCACATCATCAGAGCTAATGGCCTAGAAATTCAGTTGCGTGCGCCAGCCGTTAGCGCCTTAGGAGGAGTAGATCTCGAGCGCTAGGCGCTTAGCGCCCGGGCGCAGCGCGATCTGCGCCTCGCCCCAACTTCAGTAGACATTTAGCGCCGGCGCAAAGTCTTTGCGCGTGCCCTGCTGCGCGCGCAGATTACGACGTCATTTCCTCGTGCAACGCCCTTTGTGCGCCCCAAACCGGAACTTCAGTCACGCCGGCCCATTGTGCGCCGGGCGGCCCTAACTACTGTGAAGTGGAACGGTGCACAGCCGAAGCGGGCCGCGGGGAGCGCAAATTAAAGGGCACTTACCCTGCACTATAAAGGGCAGGCATTTTGCAGCAATCACTCTTGTGCAACGGATTTTTGGAAAAAAACCAAGGTAGGGAGCTTACTGCTTTGGGCCAACACAAGGACAGGTATTTTTGGCTTCAGGCCAGAGCTTTGCAATTCGCCTTCACTGATATCTCATTGTTTGCCAGCATATTATGGGGGCTGCATGGGGTGCCAATGCTGAGTTTCAGGATTATGTCGGAAGGGCTCGCAGATGCTGGCCTAGAAATTGAGTTTGCCTCCGCCAGGGCTGTAGCGCCCGAAATTTAGCGCCAGCGTTAATTGCCGCTGCGCCCGCCAAAAATTCAGCTGCGCCGCGCCCAGACGGCTGCGGGCGCTAATGGAGGGTGTCAGCGCCTCGCAATGGGCGCTGAATGCAGGATTGCGGCACTAATCCCCCGCTGCGGCACCCGATGCGGTGCGGCAGGCTGGGGTACTGCAGGCCTCCTCCTTCTGTTAAGGAGGAGCTGCCTGCAGCCGACTGCTGGCCGGTGGAATCGCACGAAAAATGAGCCCGGCACCTCGGAGAAGTGCCGGGCTCGAGGCCCACACACATCTGTGCCGCGGGGGGGTGGTGGAGGAGTCCGGGGAGGGAGGTGCGGGCAGGCGGCCGCCGGGAAAGCGGCCGGCCGCCGCGCCACCTTAATGCGCCGGCGCTAAGTCCAGCAAGAAACTTTTGAAAAATCGTTGGTTGCGGCTGCCACGGGCGAGGCGGCCGCAACTGAATTTCGGCGTCCGGCCGCGTTACCATGGCAACTGGGACGCTGAGCACACCGATGACGTCATCGGTGCCGGCGCAGCGCTACCGGCTAACGCCGATGGTAGGGCCCAAATCAATTTCCGAAGCGGCTATAATTCCGGCGCAAGGCCCTCTAGCGCCTCTAATTGGGCGCTAACCCCACTCAATTTCTAGGCCGCTGTGTTAGAGGGGCAGCCCTGGCTAGACGCAGAGGGGGCAACAGGCGTCGGCAACGTGGGCCTTACCCACTCAGGCAATACCGCCAGCAGGTCTCGTATCTCAACATGACTGGCGCGCAATGTGTTAGGAGGCTGCGATTCGGAAGGGAGGTGGTTGCAGAGATCTGCCATCTGCTTCACAGAGATCTGCGTCCACAGCTGAGTTGCAGGACGTCTCTGTCGGTGGAAGTGACGGTGACGGTGGCTCTGAACTTCTATGCCACCGGCTCCTTCCAATCAGCTGCTGGGGACATTGCTAACATATCCCAGTTTGCCGTGCATTGCTGCATCCACCAGGTCACCAATGCCCTTTTCAGAAGGAGACGCCAATTCATCTCCTTCCCCATGACCCTGGAGAGGCAGCAGCAGCGTGCAGTGGGATTTGCAAGAATCGCGGACTTCCCCATGGTGCAGGGCGCCATTGACTGCACGCATGTGGCTTTGCGGGCACCTCTGGACCATCCCGAGGATTACCGCAACCGGAAGGGCTACCATTCCCTCAACGTACAGCTGGTGTGTGACCACAGGCAGCGCATCCTAGCTGTCAATGCCCGCTTTCCAGGCAGCAGCCACGATGCCTTTATCCTGCGACAGACTACTGTGGCTGACATCTTCCAGGCACAGCCTCACCCAAGAGGATGGCTTATCGGGGACAAAGGTTATCCTTTGTGTACCTGGCTCATGACCCCGCTCCGCGCGCCCAGGACCCCTGCTGAAGAGGCATACAACTCAACCCTTCCCCCTTTAAGAGCTGGCCGGCGCCAGGGTGCCTGCTGTCAATCAAGAAATGACCGCACCTGCGCTGCGCCCAGCCTCGGCGGTTTAGCTCAGCACCGCCGGCTTTGCGCCTAAAGATAGTTGTGGAACGCCAGTTTTAGCGCTCAAGCAAACTCTTAGGGCGAAGCTACTGAATATCGGCGAAGTGGCCTCGACTTTGCGCCGGGCGCAAACTTTAGCGGCCGCCCGACTTTTCCGCCCCAAAAGTGGCTATACTGAATTTCTAGGCCAATATCCTTCCTTACAATTGTGTTAAAATCCCCTCTTTAACCAGCAATGCTACCCCACCTCCTTTTCCTTTTGCCTATCTTTCCTGAATATTAAATACCTCTGGATGTTGAGTTCCCAGCCTTGGCCCCCCTGGAGCCATGTTTCCGTAATCTTAATCATATCATATTCGTTTACCTCTATTTGCGCAGCTAATTCATCCACCTTATTACGAATGCTCCTCGCATTAAGACACAAAGGGGGAAAAATTCAGTTGGCAGCGCCACCCATTAGTGCCTTAAGAGGGCACTAAGTGGGGCACAAAGCAACTAGTGCCCGGGCGCAGCGATATGTGCGCCTATCACGAATTTGACTGGACATTTTGTGGCGGCGCTAAACAATACCACCACGATCCCCTGCGCCGGCAGATCGTGATGTCAGTCGAGTGCGCAGCACCCCGTTAGTGCCCCGGACCAGAAATTGAGTGGCGCCCCCTGCCTTACTGCCTGCCGCTAGCAACGACAGGTTGAGGGGAGCGTTATGCTGTCAAAAAGGGACTAGGTGAGCATTATTTAAAGGTGACCACTTCCTGCCGTTTTTTGTTGGTGACATTTTTGCGCCACGAATTCTGAGAGAGAGAGACTTCTGGAGAGATTCAACGCTGTGTGAACTGAGCAGCACTTTGCAGGTTGGTTTTGATTTGCCCTTCCTTGTATCGATTTAGAAGAGACTATGGGCTCTGCACTCTGAGCTCTTCCCCTGGTTCTCTCCATTGTTCTTTCCAGCAGATTTGATGCACAGGTCTCTTCAGGCCATGATTCAGCCGAGATTCAAGACTGCAATGAGCAGGATGTGGATGGAGAGCAAGATCAACCCTCCCCTTTAAGATAAAAACAGAATATTTCAGGTCGATGACCATTTGTCAGAACTCCCCTTTAAGAATTGGACGGTACCAGTGTGCCTGTGTTCCATTGCTGACTGAAATCACATGAGCTTCGCCAGCGCTGTGAGGTAGCGCCTCACTCCTCAGCCTTAGCGCCTTAAGAGAGGTGTGTACCGCTTGCTTTAGCACTCAAATCGCCTTCAGGGGCGATAAAATCCAAGTTTGCTGTCGGAGGCGATAATTAGCGCCAGGCACTAAACTTTGCGCACCGCCAATAATAGCGCCCTAAATGGGGTGATACTGAATTTCTCCCCCAAAGCATTCAGGCTTCTTTTTTTAATGCTCTTAGACCTTTTAGAATTATTATGTACTGTGGCCATGTTTGATTTAAACCCTTGGGGGGAGAAATTGGGTGAGTAGCGCCACCTGTTAGCGCCTAAAGAGGCAGGCAGTGGCTGTAGCACCACTGGCTGTGCCTCCCGCAATATTCAGGAGGGGCACTAATGGTGGCGTTAGCCTGTTGCGCTGCGCCACCACCGATGACGTCATCGGTGTGCGCAGCGCCCCATTCATACCCCGTTCGCGATATTTGGTAGCGAACGACGCAGTTGCGCCGTTCGCTACCCACGCCCAGTTCACGGGGCCTTACTGTGCCGGCAGTGGCGCAAGGTAAGGTGGAGGTGCGGGGCGGCCGCTTTTTTGGCGGCCGCCTGCCAGCAGCTCCGTCCCCGGCCTCCAAACCCCCCCCCCCGCGGCATTGCTGGCTGTTTCCTGAGAGCCCGGCACTTCTCCTTGGTGCCGGGCTCATTTGCCGGCACTCGCGAGTGGGGATCACGCTGTTGCAGGCACCTCCCCCTTAACAGTGGGAGGAAGGCCTGCAGTACCGCAGCGTGCCGTGCCGCAGCGTGTGGCGCTGCGGCACGTTGCGCTGTGATAATCAGTTTCAGCGCCCTAAGAGGGACGCGGAGCGCCTCGAGCCTCGCCCCGTGTCCCTCGAGGGGCACTGAAACTGAATTTCTGGCGATCGGTATTACTCCGATCGCTGCACTAAATCCTGCGCTCAGGCGACTTTTGCGCCACTTTGGCGCCCCAACCCAATTTCTAGGCCTTGATTTCTCTGACTGCCACTTTTGTTTTTCTCCTTCCTGTCTTTTGCTTCTATCCTTGTTTCCCTTTCCTCTGTCTCCCTGCTCAGGTTCCCAAACCCCTGCCATTTTGGTTTAAACCCTCCCCCAGAGCACTAGCAAACACTCCCCCTAGGGCATCAGTCCCGGCCCTGCCCATGTGTAACCCGTCCGGTTTGTTCTGGCCCCACCTCCCACAGAACCGGTTCCAATGTCCCAGGAATTTGAATCCCTCCCCCTTGCACCATTCCTCTAGCCACGTATTCATCTGAAATATCCTTCTATTTCTACTCTGACTAGCACGTGGCACTGGTAGCAATCCTGAGATTACTACCTTTGAGGCCCTATTTTTTTATTTACCTCCTAACTCCCTAAATTCTGCTTTTAGGACCTCATCCCATTTTTTACCTATATCGTTGTTACCTATATGCACCATGACAACTGGCTGTTCACCCTCCCCTTCCAAAATGTTCTGCAGCCACGAGAGACAAATGAAAGAGAAAGACAAATAAAAGATAGAGAGAAATGAAAGTGAGAGAAAAATGAAAGAGGGAGTCAAATAAAAGTGAGCAAAAATTAAAGTAATGGAGAAATAAAAGTGAGTCAAATGAAAGTGAGAGAATAATAAAAATGAGAGACAAATAAAAGTGAGCGAATTAAAAGTCAGTGAAAAATAAAAGTCAGAGACAAATAATAATGTGAGACAAATAAAAGTGAGAGACTAGTAAAAGTGAGTCAAATGCAAGTGATAAACAAATAAAAGTGAGAGACTAGTAAAAGTGAGTCAAATGCAAGTGATAAACAAATAAAAGGGGGGAGAAATAAAAGTGAGTCAAATGAAAGTGAGAAAAAAACAAACGTGAGAGACAAATAAAAGTGAGAGACAAGTTATAGGGAGAGAAAATTAAAGTGAGAGAGAAAAGAATGTGAGTCAATTAAAAGTGAGAGATAAATAAAAGTGAGAGAAAATTAAAGTGGGGGAGAAGGAAATGTGAGCCAAATGAAAGTGAGAGAAAAATAAAAGAGAGAGACAAATAAAAGTGAGAGATAAATAAAAGTGATAGAAAAATAAAAGTGAAAGACAAATAAATGTGAGTCAAATAAAATTGTGAGAAAAATAAATGTGAGAGACAAATAAAAGTGAGAGACAACATAAAGTGAGTGGGAAAAAAAGTGAGAGGAAAATAAACGTGCAAGACAAATAAAAGAGAGAGAAAATTAAAGGGAGCTAAATAAAAGTGAGTCAAATAAAAGTGAGAGAGAAATAAAAGAGAGAAAAAAAATTGAGAGGCAAATAAAAGTGAGAGACAAATAAAAGTGAGACAAATAAAAGTGAAAAGAAAAATAAAAGAGAGAGACAGATAATGGTGAGAGTGAAATAAATGTTAGAGACAAATAAATGTGAGTCAAATAAAAAAGGAAGAAAGATGAAAGTGAGACATCAATGAAAGTGTGAGGAAAATAAAAGTGAGAGGCAAATAAAAGAGTGCCAAATAAAAGTGAGAGGTAAATAAATGTGAGAGGAAAATAAAAGAGTGAGTCAAAAAAGGGCATCAAAGAAAAGTGAGAGAAAAATAAGAGAGGAAAATAAAAGTGAGTCAAATAAAACTGAGAGAAAAATAAAAGTGAGAGACAAATAAAAGAGTGAGAAAAATAAAAGTGAGACAAATAAAAGTATGAGTTAAATAAAAGTGAGAGAGAAATTAAAGTGAGTCAAATAAAAGTGGGAGAAAAATAAAAGTGAGAGACAAATGAAAGTGTGAGGAAAATAATAGTGAGTCAAATAAAAGTGAGGGAGAAATGAAAGAGAGAAATAAAAGTGAGAAAAAAATAAGGGGAGAGACAAATAAAAGTGAGAGAAAAATAAATGTGAGAGACAAATAAAAGTAAGTCAAATAAAAGTGATAGAAAAATAAAAGTGAGAGCCATGTAAAAGTGAGAAAAATATAAGTGATTCAAATAAAAGTGAGAGAAAAATAAAAGAGTTAGACAAATAAAATGAGTCAAATAAAACTGAGAGAAAAATAAAAAATTGAGAGAAAAATAAATGTGAGTCAAATAAAAGTGAGAGAAAAATTAAAGTGATTTAATTAACCACACTCATGGCCTGAACACTTCCCTCTGCAACTGGACCCTGGACTTCCTAACAAACAGACCCAAGTCTGTCAAATTAGGTAACCACACCTCCCCCCCCCCGACCCTGAACACGGGGGCCCCACAAGGATGTGTGCTGAGCCCCCTCCTCTACTCCCTCTTCACTCACGACTGTGTGGCTGTTCATGGTTCCAACACCATCATCAAGTTTGCGGATGATACCACGGTAGTAGGCCAGATCACCAACAACGATGAGTCAGCCGACAGGGAGGAGGTCCAGCATCTCGTGAAGTGGTGCGCTGATAACAACTGTGGTGTATGTGCCTTTAAGAGCCCCTGTGTACTGTAATGCCGGTAGTGGCCACTCGGGCTATATAAGCCTGTATAGTGTCTGGTATCTTTTCGTTCACCTCCAGACTTTGTTCAGTAAACACCTGTTAAACCAACTCCTGCATTCCGTGTCTCCATTAACACACGGACACAACAGTGGCGACGAATTGGAAACGGACTGACCTGCAATTCGGCAGCACCTCAAGGAGATCGATTCCTCAGACGAAGGTCGAAGAAAAAAAAAAAGAAAGAAAACTGTGGTTTCACCAGCTAGCCGGGCTGGTGGCAGGTACTGCAATAATCCTTCCTGGGCGGCGGGCTGGGGCTCGATCGGCTGGCTCTGCAGCGGGGCCGAGCAGCGAAGGCGGAGGCAAACAGAGACGGAGGGTGGAGCACTCGGGAGATGGCCAGTGCTGCAAAGCAGGTCGGCGTTCGGACCAAGCAGAGGGAGGGAAAAGTCCCAGAGAGTCCGGCGGGAACGAGTCTCCGACTATTAAAAATATCTGCATAAATAAAAACCGCGGAGAACAGCGTTGTCAGCAACAGCAGCGGCGGGAAAGCGCGGGAGGCGCCATTTTTTTTTCGGCAGGGAAGAAAGGAAAGCGCGGGAGGCGCCATTTTTTTTCAGGATGCCTAAGACTGGCAATATTACTGCTTTCGATAGTGATGTAGAGGATTGGACCACATATGTGGAAAGAGTGGAGGTATATTGCACAGCGAATGAAATAAAGGATGATAAAAAGGCATTGGTACTTCTAAATCTAATGGGCGCAAGGACATACAGGCTGTTATGAAACTTAATCACTCCAGCCAAACCGATGGACAAGAATTTTAAGGAGATTGTTGATACCCTACACTGCCAATTCGGGGCAGGACTGGCAGATTCTCTACGAGAGAAATTCGTCTGCGGTCTCCTAAGTGAAGGAACACAAAAAAGGCTACTTTCTGAGAAAGATTTGACACTGGACAAGGCTTTCAGTGTAGCTGTATCATACGAAGCAGCAGCAAGAGGAGCTGCAGAGGTACAGCAAAAGCCACAGGACTTCGGCACCCATGAAATGACACGTGGTTTCGAGAGATGTTATCGCTGCGGCAGATCCACCCATTACCAGAGGGACTGCTGGTTCAAGGACAAAGCATGCAGGCAATGCGGAAAGAGGGGACACATTACACGTGTATGCCGATCTGGAAACAAAAAATCCACTGACAGAAAAAAAATCAATAAGGAAAAGCACAGAAAGGTACAAATGATGACGGACAGTAGCTCCGAAGACCAGAAGAGCGATAGCGACTCCGGAAACAAGAGACTAAGCTCTCTCAAATTACATAATGTAATTGCCAAAGAAGATTACCAGACCATTTGGGTTACCCTCACGATAGTGGGGTCCCCAGTTAAAATGGAGCTAGATACAGGATCAGCTCTGACCGTCATAAGTCGACGGGATTACGAGCGGCTATTTCCGCATATACCTTTGAAAGACACATCCATTATCTTGAAGACATATACGGGGCAGAAAGTATACCCCAGAGGGAAAATAAGGGTGCCTGTTGTATACAACGGCAAGGAAATACAGAAGTTGTATTTATACGTTCTGCAAGATGGTGGTCCACCGCTGTTGGGACGTGAATGGATCAGGAAGATACGTTTAGACTGGCACTCCATTCAGGCACTGACGGTGACTAGTGAAAAAAAAAATGATGATGACGTCAAACCTGAACGATTAAAAGACATCTTGGCCAACGCCAAAGAAGTGTTTCAACAGGAACTAGGGACCTTGAAAGGCGTCACCGCCTCAATAAAAGTGGAAGATGCGGCAATTCCCAAGTTTTTTAAGGCAAGGCCGGTGCCATACGCAATTTGTCCAGCAGTCGAGGCAGAGCTGGAGAATTTGGTAAAGGCAGGCGTGTTATCCAAGATAGATTGGAGCGAGTGGGCAACACCCATCGTCCCGGTCATGAAGAAAATGTTGAATAATGATAAACCTGAAGAAAAGAGAAAAATTTGCATCTGTGGAGACTTCAAGGTGACTGTAAACCCGGTCCTTCACACGGTACAGTATCCTCTTCTGAGGATAGAAGATATTTTCGCCTCACTATCCGGAGGGAAACGTTTCACCAAAATTGACTTGGCACAGGCATATCTACAGATGGAGGTTGAGGAGGCCTCTAAAAAGTATCTCACGATAAACACACACAAAGGCCTGTACCAGTACAATCGACTGGTTTTCGGAGTAGCATCAGCTCCAGCTACCTGGCAAAGAGCTATGGAGCAAGTCCTGCAAGGGATTCCGGGGACTCAATGCTTCCTAGATGACATCCTTGTAACAGGAGAAAATGACAACGAGCACCTTGCCAATTTGGAGCAGGTGCTCACTAGGCTGAGAGAATGGGGCCTACGAGCAAATCGCCCCAAGTGCGAATTTTTCCAGAAACAAATATCATATTGTGGCCACATAATTAACGAAGAAGGGTTGCATAAGTCGCCTGAAAAAATTGAAGCGGCCATAAAAGCCCCAGCACCTGAAAATGTCTCACAATTAAGGTCGTTCCTGGGATTGATAAATTACTATCATAAATTTTTACCGAACTTGTCAACTGTTCTGCACCCTCTTAACGAACTGCTACAAACGGGAGTAATTTGGAAATGGAGCGAAGACTGTAAACGTGCCTTCCATAATTGTAAAGGCTTGACCACGTCCAAGGAAGTTTTGGCTCATTACAACCCATCACTGCCAATCAGACTGGCGTGCGATGCATCCCCTTACGGCGTAGGAGCGGTATTATCGCATAGATTCCCTGATGGCTCGGAGCGACCGATAGCTTCTGCGTCACGCTCATTGAACTCAGCTGAGCGTAACTATGCCCAGATCGACAGGGAAGCACTCAGCCTGGTATGGGGAGTGAAGAAATTCAACCATTACCTACACGGACAAAAATTTACCTTGTTGACTGACCATCAACCCCTCGTCTCCATATTCAACCCTAAAAAGGGCATTCCCATTATGATAGCGCAAAGGCTACAGAGGTGGTCCCTTTTCCTAGGGGCACACCAATATGACATAGAATACAAAGAATCAAAACAGCATGGAAATGCTGACGGTTTATCGCGTCTACCGTTGCCAACGATAGAAGAGGCACCTACAGTGGACCCAGTGGAAATGTTCCACTCAACCATAGTGGAATGTCTACCAGTAACAAATTCTACCATTGAAAAGGAAACGAGAAATGACCCGACTCTCTCATGAGTCTACGATTTAACGGTGAAGGGATGGCCAGCACATGGCGAAACACTGTTGCCAGCATTCTCGCAAAGAAGAGAACAGCTGTCAGTGTGCCGAGGAACCTTGATGTGTGGATCCAGAGTGGTGATTCCACCCAAACTCCAGGATAAAGTGCTAAAGGAGCTTCACGGGGGGCATCTGGGTGGAGTGAAAATGAAGAACCTAGCCAGAGCGTTTGTGTGGTGGCCAGGTATCGATGGAGACATCGAAGAAATGACCAAGGGCTGTCTAGGATGCCAGAAGGTCCAAAACACCCCACCACAAGCATCTCTACATCCATGGGAGTGGCCCTCATCTCCATGCCAAAGGGTACCCATCGACTTTGCTGGTCCATTTATGGACTCAATGTTCTTAATCGCGGTTGATGCACACTCCAAGTGGCCGGAGGTAATAAAGATATCCTCCACCACCACGGAAAAAAACATCACAGTATTAAGGACCATATTTGCCAGGAATGGACTGCCTGAACAGATCTGTTCTGATAATGGACCACAATTTGTGTCCGAAGAATTCAGGAAGTTCTTAAAAAACAATGGGGTTAAGCACTATACGTCCACCCCATACCATCCCGCCACCAATGGATTGGCTGAAAGGTTTGTCCAGACCTTCAAGAAGGCCATAAAGGCCATGGTTAATGAAGACACAAATCTACAGCATAAGGTAGATAACTTCTTGTTTGCATACAGGAATGCAACACATGTGGTTACAAACCAAACTCCCGCCATGATGTTTTTCAATAGAAGACTAAGATGCCAGCTGGATTTGATCAAGCCAAGCATCAGAAGGGACGTAGAGAACCGACAATTTCAAGGCATGAATGAAAGGCCAACTAGAACCTTCCAGATAGGTCAACAAGTTTTGGCCCGGGACTACCGTACCGAGAAATGGCAGCCTGGAACTATTTGCACACGACTAGGACCGCTGATGTATACTGTGGACATTGGAGAAAGCATAATAAGGCGCCATGCTGACCAGATCATAGAGTCATCCGAAAAGGGACAACCTACACCACCACTCTATACGCCTAATGATGAAGCAGAGATACCCATAGTATCTACCTCCGATCCGGTAATACTGGAACCAGATGAACCCGACACTGGCATTCAAGCCGAATTGACTTTGCCAAAAGAACCTACTACACCACCGAAAACTACTACACCACCGAGGCGTTATCCGGACCGAGTCAGGAAGCCTCCAGAGAGACAGGCCTAGAAATTCATTATAGCCACTTTTGGGGCGGTAAAGTCGGGCGGCCGCTAAAGTTTGCGCCCGGCGCAAATTCGAGGCCACTTCGCCGATATTCAGTTGCATCACCCTAAGAGGTTGCTGCTGCGCTAAAACAGGCGATGCACGACTATCATTAGGCGCTAAGC
Source organism: Somniosus microcephalus (assembly GCF_052327205.1). Lineage (NCBI taxonomy): Eukaryota > Metazoa > Chordata > Chondrichthyes > Squaliformes > Somniosidae > Somniosus > Somniosus microcephalus. The sequence goes on from NC_140998.1 coordinate 37,020,065, forward strand.
CGGCAGCCCGGGGCGCTAACACCGGAAGTTGGGCGCAGGGCAGGTGCGGCGAGCTGCTGATTGCCGGCAGACACTCTGGCTCCGGTGAGCTCTTAAAGGGGGAGGGTGGATTTGTTTTCTTGACAGGCCGAGACTAGTGTATTTGGGGAGGGCTTCTCTCCATCAGTTTGTTATGTGGTACCGGTCTCCTCCTCCTCCTCCTCCTCCTCCTCCTCCTCCTCCTCCCAAAGAAGGAGTGTTGCAAAACGGCTGCCTTTTCTACTGCAGGAGTGCCCTTTAATTTGCGCTCCCCGCGGCCCGCCTCGGCTGTGTACCGTTCCACTTCACAGTCGTTCGGGCCGCCAGGCGCACAATGGGGTGGCGCGAGTGAAGTTCCGGTTCCGGGCGCACAAAGGGCGTTGCACGACGAAATGACGTCATGATCTGCGCGCGCAGATGAGCGCGCGCAATGACTTTGCGCCGGCGCTAAATGTTATGTACTAATTATCTTAAAGGGGAGGAATTGTGGTGTATGTGCCTTTAAGAGCCCCTGTGTACTGTAATGCCGGTAGTGGCCACTCAGGCTATATAAGCCTGTATAGTGTCTTGTATCTTTTAGTTCACCTCCAGACTTTGTTCAGTAAACACCTGTTAAACCAACTCCTGCATTCCGTGTCTCCATTAACACACGGACACAACAACAACCTGGCCCTTAACATCAAGAAAACCAAGGAAATCATTGTGGACTTCAGGAAGTCTAAAGGCGGAAGTCACACCCCCATCCACATCCATGGGGCTGTGGTGGAAAGGGTGGACAGCTTTAAGTTCCTCGGAGTCCACATCACGGAAGACCTCTCCTGGTCCCTCAACACCTCCTCTTTGGTGAAGAAGGCCCAGCAGTGCCTATATTTCCTAAGGAGGCTGAAGGGATGTAACCTGTCACCCCTGATCCTCTCTAACTTTTACCGCTGCACAATAGAGAGCATCCTGATGAACTGTATCACAGTATGGTATGGCAGCTGTAGCTCCTATGACCGGAAAGCCCTGCAGCGGGTAGTGAAAACTGCCCAACGCAATACCGGCACCCGGCTACCGACCATAGAGAACATCTACCAGAAACGCTGTTTACGGAGGTCACTGACCATCATCAAAGACCCTACCCACCCCAGCCACAGTCTGTTTGCCCTCCTGCCATCTGGGAGACGCTACAGATGCATTCGCACCCGTACGACCAGATTTAGGAACAGCTTCTTTCCCAGGGCTGTCATCCTACTGAACTCCACAAATAAACTCTAAAGCCTGCACATCTGCCAATGCACTTTATTATGTTTATGTTACAAGCCAAATGAATGTTGAATGTTTAAATGTCTTAATCTAAATGTACACTCTCGGGAGCCGCAAGCCTACATTTCGTTGTACTGCACTTGTGCACTAACAATGACAATAAAGTTGATTATTATTATTATTATTATAAATAAAAGCAAGTCAAATGAAAGTGTGAGCATAATAAAGGTGAGAGGCAAATAAAAGTGAGATAGAAATAAAAGAGAGGGGAAAATAAAAGTGAGACAAAATAAAAGTGAGAGATATTTGAAAGTGAGAAAAATAAAAGTGAGAAATTAATGTGAGAGCAAAATGAAAGAGGGAGTCAAGTAAATGTGAGCAAAAATTAAAATTGAGGGAGAAATGAAAGTGATTCTAATAAAAGAAAGAAAAATAAAGTGAGAGACCAATAAATGTGAGCCAAATAAAAGTGAGAGATAAATAAAAGTCATTCAAATAAAAGAGAGAGACAAATAAAAGTGAGAGAAAAATAAAAGTGAGAGAAAAAAATTGAGGGAGAAATAAAAGTGAGAGCCCAAGAATTGGGGCATTACCCAATGTTCGGGCGGGCGCAGTGAAGATAGCACCACCTCCCATATTGAGTATCCATTTAGCGCCTGCGCTAATTCTTAGCACGCGCCCGCATGCGCAGGCAGATCATGATGTCATTTCAGCGTGCAACGCCTTTTTGGCGCCCCTGACCGGATATTCGGTGGCGCCCGGAACCTTTCCGCCTGGCGCTATTAGTGACAGTTGGATGGAACGTTCCCAGGCCCTTCTCCGAGTCGGGGGGCGCTATTTAAAGGGGACAGCTCTAGTATAAAAGCTGCAGCCACTTGGCCTGGTCATTCTGAGCGTTGCTGGAGAGAGTTGGTGAACTACTGTTGCACAGAATTTTTCGGATTTAGCCTTCGGAGACTTGGGACCTGCAGCCCTGTCCGGAGCAGTTGGAGCGCTAGACATTACTGCATGTTGCCCGTCTGGCATAGCAATGGGAGCTGCTTTGGAGGGGAACGTCCTCATGGCTGGACACTTGGAAGGGGCACAGAGACGGCGGGAGAGAGGGCCGGGATTGGCCAGAAGGAGGAGGGGCAATGGAGGTCGCCCAATCCGACGATACGCTGCGAGGGTTTTCAGGCAGCAGGTGTCATACCTACCATGTCGGAGGAGCAGTGTCTGCGAAGGCTCAGATTAGGTAAGGAGGTTGTGACTGAGCTTTGCCACCTGCTTGCTGAAGATCTGCAGCCGCGTCTACGGTGCAGGACCTCTCTGTCGGTGGCCGTCAAAGTGACTGTTGCCCTGAACTTTCACGCCAGCGGATCCTTTCAGTCAGCCACTGGGGACATCGCGAATATATCACAATTTGCAGTGCATTGTTGCATCCGGCAAGTGACAGCTGCCCTCTATAAAAGGAGGCGTCAATTAATCACCTTCCCTGTCACCCTGGAGAAGCAGGCGGAGCGCGCGCAGGGCTTTGCTGCTATTGCGGACTTCCCCATGGTGCAGGGGGCCATTGATTGCACACACGTGGCTTTGCGGGCGCCATTACAGAATCCGGAGGAGTTCCGCAACCGCAAGGGGTTCCACTCCCTCAATGTCCAGCTGGTCTGTGACCACCGCCAGATGATCATGGCAGTCAACGCACAATTCCCTGGGAGCAGCCACGATGCGTTCATCCTGCGACAGACCTCAGTTTCTGACCTTTTTGAGGGCCCGGCTCACCCACGACGCTGGCTTCTTGGCGACAAGGGCTATCCTCTCTGCCCATGGCTCATGACCCCACTCCGTTTGCCTGCCACCCCGGCAGAAGAGCTTTACAACAGCAGCCATCAGGTGACCAGGAACATTGTGGAGCACACTATTGGTGTGCTCAAACAGCGTTTCCACTCTCTAGGCCATTTGGGGGGAGCCCTGCAGTACTCGCCGGAGCAAGTGGGTCGCATCGTCGTCGTCTGCTGCATGCTCCACAACTTGGCCATTCGCCGAACCCAGCCAATGCCAGCCGAGCCTCAAGGTCCAGCAGAGCAGGCGGACGAGGAGGAGGAGGAGGAAGAGCAGGCGGACGAGGAGGAGGAGGAGGAGCATGCGGATGAGGAGGAGGAGGAGGAGGAGGAGGAAGATGGGAGGGCTCCTGAAACTGGAAGAGCCGTCCGTCAGAGGCTCATAAGGACTCGGTTCTATGTGGGCAGTTACCAAGCTCGATCAAGGCAGCTCCAGTGGCATTACTGCCCAGGAGTACATTCTTCGAGTCTTAACCCTGAGCTCCCAGTACTGGTGAACACTTTTGTTGAGTCTGTGCTTTTAAATGTAGTTATGCTGAATAACTGGACACAGACAACAGAATACTTAAACAGGTCTTTAGTAACTGAGGGTCAGGGCTGAACTGAAATACACTTTGCTCCACAGGGTTTTTATATACCGGTGTGGTCACCACCGGTACTACAATATACAGGAGCCATCAGAAAGTAGTCCATCACCTTAAGGTAGTCTCTTAAGGTGGTACAGGTTACATACACTACAACTTTGAGAAACTGATTATTCAGTTGTTCACTCTCCCTTTCAGCCTCTCCTCTTATTTAGACCCGTTCATTCAACACCATTCAACGGTTTCAAGAGGGACCCTCTTGACTTTTTAAATGGTCGGGCTGAGCTGTCCCACAGACTATCCCCATGTCCAGGACAAGTTGATCAGAACAACCAGCATGTACTGACCTGGTTTCAGTTTCCAGGATTTGAGCCTTTATATCTGCCCGGATTTTGCTGTAACTCACTCTGACTTTCACGGGGAATGATACAAGCAGGAACTACAGCTCCAAATACAGTTAGTCACAGTCAGTAAATAGTTGTCTACATTTACAGAGCAGGGAGTGAGCATTAAACCCCAGGACTGGGAGGAGCCGGTCAGTAAGGAGCTGAGAGTGGGGCTCAGTAACCATCAGTAACCAGGCTCCGGGACCCAGACTACCTATGAGCAACGCTATGGAAGAACTATCAGTAACAAACTGAACTATTCCACCCGACTGTGCATCAATATTTCTGTATCTGATAAACTGTTCATATTGCTCATTATGACTTTCACTAATAATACAAGATAAACAGGTTAAGACATAGAAACATAGAAGATAGGAGCAGGAGTAGGCCATTCAGCCCCTTCGAGCCTGCTCCGCCATTCAATGAGATCATGGCTGATCATCCAAATTCAGTACCCTGTCCCTGCCTTCTCCTCGTATCTCTTGATCCCTTTAGCCTTAAAAAATATATCTAACTCCTTCTTGAATATATTTAATGAATTGGCCTCAACTGCCTTCTGTGGCAGAGAATTCCACAGGTTCACCACTCTCTGGGTGAAGAAATTCCTCCTCATCGCAGCCCTAAATGGCTTACCCCTTATCCTTATACTGTGACCCCTGGTTCTGGAATCCCCCGCCATCGGGAACATCCTTCCTGCATCTAGTCTGTCTAGTCCTGTTAGAATTTTATATGTTTCAATGACATCCCCTCTCATTCTTCTAAACTCCAACGAGTATGAGCCCAATCGACCCAATCTCTCCTCATACGTCATTCCTGCCATCCCAGGTATCAGTCTGGTGAATCTTCGCTGCACTCCCTCCATGGCAAGAACATCCTTCCTCAGATAAGGCGACCAAAACTGCACACAATACTCAAGGTGAGGTCTCACCAAGGCCCTGTACAACTGCATCCTTGTTCCTGTACTCAAACCCTCTCGCTACAAAGGCCAACATACCATATGCTTTCTTAACCGCCTGCTGCACCTGCATGCTTACCTTCAGTGACTGGTGCACAAGGACGCCCAGGTCTCGTTGCACTTCCCCTTCTCCCAATCTATTGCCATTCAGATAATAATCTGCCTTCCTGTTTTTGCCACCAAAGTGGATAACCTCGCATTTATCCACATTATACTGCATCTGCCATGCATCTGCCCAATCACCCAACCTGTCCAAATCATACTGGAGTTTCTCAGCATTCTCCTCACAGCACACACGCCCAGCCAGCTTTGTGTCATCTGCAAACTTGGAGATATTACATCTAGTTCCCTCATCTAGGTCATTAATATATATTGGCCCAGAAATTCGGGTCGGGGGCTTCCCGCGGGTGCAAGCCCCCGACCTGCACTTACCTTGCGCGCCGGCAGTTGAGCTGTAGGGCCCCGTGGGATTCCGATCCGGGGCCTAGCCCAGCTGCTGGCGCGCAGTGCTGGCATGTCCCAGGGGCGCAGTTAGTTCAATGCGTCCCCTGGGATCACGTGGGCCATAGGCAGCCAATCAGAGGAGGGAAAAGCCCATTCATAAGTCTTGACAGGAAGAGTTGTCAAGACTTATAAATACTACCGCTCCAAATAGCACTAAACCTTCAAATAAATTTTTTTAAAACATCACATTTTTTAAATAATCTATAAATTACATTAAATAACTATTTTAAACAATAACTTAAATTTTTGAAAAAGATAATTTTATATTCTAACGGGGCTAAAAATAAACTTACCTTGCTTTAAAGTATTTAAAAATAATAAACCTGTGGAAAAAATGTTTTAATTTTAATTAATTGACCACTTACCTTGTAAAAGGCAGGCCTTACGCCTGCTTTTTAAATTTCTAACTCCTGCAGACTTACCCTCACGGAAAAACCTGTAAAAAAACGTAAGTTCAAAGCGCACATGCAGACTCCCCTGTGCACGCGTTCGACCTCTGAACCCCTTCATTCAGAGGAATGGAAGTGCCGGTTTCCCTGGCATGTGCAGTGCATGCACGAAACCGACACTTCCATCGGGCTTACGGGTGAGTACCCAGCGCGTACTCACCCGTGGAGACCCGAATTTCTGCCCCATTGTGAATAGCTGGGGCCCTAGGACCGATCCCTGCGGTACCCCACTAGTCACTGCCTGCCACTCGGAAAAAGACCCATTTATTCCAACTCTTTGCTTCCTGTCTGCCAACCAGTTCTCTATCCAAGTCAGTACCTTGCCCCCAATCCCAGTGCCTTAACTTTACATGCTAATCTCTTATGCGGGACCTTATCGAAAGCCTTCTGAAAGTCCAAATACACCACATCCACTGGTTCTCCCTTATCTATTTTACCAGTTACATCCTCAAAATTTCCAGTAGATTTGTCAAGCACTTGGAAAACAGTGACAGGATCGGACAAAGTCAACATGGATTTACCCTGGCGACTAACCTCCTCCATGGCCGTAGCCCTCCTCTCCTCTACCATAGCCCTCCTCTCCTCTACCATAGCCATCCTCTCCTCTACGGTAGCCAGCCTTACCATGGAGGCAGCAATCATTTCCATGTAAGTAGCCATCCTTTCCGTGTTGATGCGTTCATGCACCACTGACTCCACCAAGGCTCTGCTCATGGTTGCTATGGACTCCTCCATTCGCTCCACACTCGCAGCGACCCTGGAGACTAAACCTGCCAGAGACTCCTGCATCTGTGCATGGAGTTCCATCACCTCTGATCTTATGGATGGACCCAGAGGCAGAGGGTCAACATGCAGCTAAGCCGAGCTAGCAGAGTCCTGCGCCCTCCGACGAGGACTCTCCACTGCTGTCCCTGTCTCCACAATCTGCTGATGCTCACTTGTGAGCTGTGATATACCAAGTTACAACACTACTCTATGTCCCGAAGGTCCCCCCGAGGTGTGAGTGTCTGCACTGGTGCTGGGTGCGCTTATTTCTGCTGACGCTGCGCCCTCAGAAGTTGCAGATTCCTCTGAGGAGTCTGGAATCTCAGGCTCTTCCTCCTGCACAGTGGGGACGGGGGCTCTCGATGGTCCTGTGGGGGAGTAATGGAAGAGTTAGAGATGTGATGCCAAGTTTACATGCACATTGCATATTGCAGATGATCATAAGTCCATATGATGTAGCTTCAGAATCATTATCAGCGACTCATGCAATGTCAATGAGAGAGATGGAAAACTATTCTGTCACCAGCTTGCAGGGATGCACCTGTCTGTCCTTCCCGAACTTCCACCTCTGTATCATCCAGGATGGCTTCCTCCCAGGGGGTGAGCTGGGCTAATGAGGGTGGCCCTCCTCTTGTCCTGGCTCGCTCTCTCCTGTTGTGAGCTCTCTTTTCCTGCAATGAGGGAGACAAGTGGAGGTTGAGTGAGAATGAGGGAGTGAGTGTAGAGATTGCATAGCATAGATACTTAGAAGGAGACAAAGATGGAGTGAGGTTGCAAAACCAAGGGCCCTCCCTGTGTGTTGTCAGTTGTGTTCAAAGCATCAGAGTGAGAGGGAGTGTGAGGGCTGCATGGTCAAATAGTTAGGTGAATGTGAGCATAGAGAGAGAGGGAATAGGTAAGGGTGCATGGATGTGAGTGTCAAGTGGGATGTGGAGGAAGAGATTGCTAAAGCTGAGTGCTGGTGAGCAAAAGCAATGGGGATCAGATTGAGGGTGATGCAAACTTCATACTTACTTTTCCAGTGCGATCAAGGTCATGGAATCTTCTCCTGCACTGCATCCAGGTGCGCCGTGTGAGCCCCTAGGAGTTGATTCCCCAGCCAGCTGTAGCCACACAGCCTTCGTCTGACTGGGAGGCCTCTTCCTCCCTGAAGAAGGGAACAGGACCTCCCTGTGGGCCCTAGCCCCATCCAACAATGCCTGCAGTGATGCCTCATCAAATTTAGGAGATGATCTTGGCCTCCCGCTGGCCATTGTTCCTGCAGGTTCCTGTGCCATCAAATGCCAAAAGGTTGGCAGCCTGCAGAAGAAGCAAGGCTTGTTGCAGACCTTAAATGCAGCAGCAATGATGACGTCATATTAAGCGACTTTCTGACTGGAAATACTCATTTGCCAAGGGTTCCCACATGTTGGAAATCAATTAGCCAATTGAGTTAAAATTGCATCAATCTCACACACCCATTTAGATTCGTGTGGGAAACACGAAATTTGGGGAACCCGACAATTCCCCGCACCTGAAATCGACCCCATCTAGATTATTCAGGCTCGAAAAAATCAATACATTATGCAGATAAAAATTGGAAAAGAAAACTTACACAAGTATAAGGGAAAATGTGATCAGACAATTTACTTACCTCTCCAGCTCTCCAAAACTTCAAAGTAACTGCCTTCTGACAAAAATATGTACTAGCTGCTGGACAAACTGGTTATAATCAGGGTGATAAAAAAGCACATTTAATACTTTAACAAAGAAAACACATTCAATTTACTTGGTGGGTTTTTCACAAGATGTTTAGGTATCCACTCCTCATCCGAGTCACTAGAACCATACACACGGGGTTGGTGCCCACTGCTAGGTCTTGACATGAACGCTGGTTTTGGTACATTCAATCCTGTGAAAATTAAAATATTCCACTCATTTGACTTAACTTACTGACGTAAGGCATCTGTTGAATCGAACCATTTTAGAATAATATCAGGTAAGAGCAGCACAGAGGCTTTCCTTTCATCAATGGCATCTGGATTTAAATCCAGCACAGACTGATCAGACAAAAAGGTGCTTTTATGTTATGTTGGGGAGCTGGGAGCACAGCACTCAGACCCATGCCCTCTAGGATTCTTGTTCTCCCAGTGTTTGTTTATGCCACTGCTCCCTATTGGACCCATTGGAGAGTCCAAAGGAAGGAGATTAACATTTGTGACAGCTGACGGTCACTCTCAGTACCGAGGGAAAGGAAGGTCCTTGATGGCATCTGAGATGTAGAGCTTTCCTCCCTTAGTCCAATATTTACTGTTTTTATTCTTCATTTAGTTTTAATGACAATCATTTAGTAGTTTTGCACAAAGAGTGGGGGGAAACCCATATTGTCACAATAGGAGGTGTTCTGATAGTCAGGTGAGATCAGGATCAGCTGTGCTGTCCCGCACACCACACAACTACCAACCCTCAGACAGGACTTTTTCAAGGCAATTAAATTAATATTCTAGCAAAATACTGCGGATGCTGGAAATCCGAAATAACAACAGAAAACGCTGGAAAAACTCAGCAGGCCAGGGAGCATCCGTGGAAAGAGAAACAGAGTTAACGTTTCAGGTCGAAGACCCTTCGTCAGAACTGGAAAAAAGCCGGAAATGGAATAGATTTTAAAGCAAGTTAGGGGCTGGGAAAAGGGGGAGGAGATGAAAGAGCAAAAGGGAAGGTCAGTGATAGGATGGAAAGCAGGAGAGATTAAGAGACATTGAGAGACATTGAGAGATATTCAAGGCAAGAGGAGGTGGTAATGGGACAGGTTAAGTAACAAAGGATGGCTCTAGTTGGAGTGTGAATTGCGCTGGCAGAATGAAGGACAGCTGCCGTGTGGGAGGGAAAAAAATATATATATCTATGTGATAGGGGCCGAGGTTATGATCTGAAATTGTTGAATTCTATGTTGAGTCCAGAGGGCTGTAAAGTGCCTAATCGAAAGATGAGGTGCTGTTCCTCGAGCTTACGCTGAGCTTCCGTGGAACAGTGCAAGAGGCCGAGGACGGTGAGGTCTGAGTGGGAATGGGGCAGTGAATTAAAGTTCCAGGTCACCGGGAGCTTGGGGTCCCCCTTACGGACTGACCGGAGGTGTTCCGCAAAGCGGTCACCCAATCTGCGTTTGGTCTCCCCAATGTAGAGGAGACCACATCGTGATCAGCGAATACAGTAGACTAAATTGCAGGAAGTACAAGTAAATCGCTGTTTCACCTGGAAGGGGTGTTTGGGGCCCTGGACAGTGGGAAGGGGGGAGGTATAAGGGCATGTGTTGCATCTCCTGCGCTTGCACGGGAAGGTGCTGGGCAAAGGGGAAGGGGTGCTGGGGCTGGTAGAGGAGTGGATTAGGATGTCGCGGAGGGAGCGACCCCTACGGAATGCTGAAAGGGGAGGTAAGGGGAAGATGCATTTGGTGGTGGGATCACGCTGGAGGTGGCGGAAATGGCGAAGGATGATCCGTTGAATGTGAAGGCTGGTGGGGTGAAAGGTGAGGACAAGGGGAACCATATCGTGGTTCCGGGAGGGAGGGGCAGGGGTGAGGGCAGAAGTGCGGGAGATAGAACGGACACGGTCGAGGGCCATATCAACCACGGTAGAGGGGAATCGTCGGTTGAGGAAAAAGGAAGACATGTCGGAAGCACTGGTAGGAAGGTGGCATGATCAGAGCAGATGCAGCGGAGACGGAGTAACTGGGAGAATGAAATAGAGTCCTTACAGGAGGATGGGTGGGAGGAAGTGTAGTCCAGGTAGCTGTGGGAGTCAGTGGGCTTGTAGTGAATGTTTGTCAATAACCTATCCCCAGAGATGGAGGTGGAGAAGTCGAGGAAGGGAAGGGAAGAGTCGGAGATGGACCATGTGAAGGTGAGGGAAGGGTGGAAATTGGAAGCAAATGTGAATGAAATTTTCTAGTTCAGGGCGAGAGCAGGAGACGGCACCGATACAGACATAAATTAATATTCAGTGAATCATAGGATGGAGGTGCTGCATTTCCTGATATGTGCTCCTAATCTGTGCCAGCAGCGGTGAGATGGAAAATCCCAGCCAAAATATCTAACCAGATATGAGGAGAACATCCACTTGGGTGTAATATTGGAAGAACTGTATGCCAGTACGAATCAGAGTGTTCAGGACAGGAAGGGAGAAATGTTGAAAAGAAGAAAATAATTGATTTTGTACAAACCTATTGCAAGCATGGTTTCATAGTTCTGCTGCACTTTCTTATAACGGATGTCTACCCATTCACTTAGCTCTGCCCAATCATCTTTGGAAAGATACATGGCAATGTCTTTAAGCTTCTCGAGAATCTGGAGAAATAAAATGAATGTAATTTCTGATACATCTAGGCATTAAATCTGTAAGCTTCACAAACTAGAGCTCTTTAAAAGAATATCCTCCACACCACTTGAATGGGCCGGCACAGCCAGCCGTTATTGGGAGCCATCAATATCGTGGCAGCATGATGTTGAAATGTCTTGACGGAAAGTTGTCTCAAGACCTTCTACAATCAGTGTTGGTGCTACCTTGCTCCAGAGGATGTCTCGAAAAGCAAAACAAAATGGCTAAAAATGATACCACACACCATCCCCTTTCTAAATTATTCTTCCTCACCTTTATGCTCACATGCAGCATTCCATAGAAAACTGTAGTCAAACAACTTACAGCACGTTTTTTGGTACTGCTGTTTTTGAGCCAGTTGTTCAAGGACATCCATAGTGAATGCCTCCGATTCCTCCCCTTCAGTGTGAAATTATTCACACTCACCCGAATGTCATAGTCGAGATCAATCTAGTAACTTTGTAAGATTTGCAAAATTTGTGCATCTCCCCGAAGGTTATTATCGATAAAAGGGACCCTGCGTGGACATTTTTGAATTAAAAAGGGTACCCAAGATGGCGTCCGTGCCTTGTGGCAGAAAGCCTACGGGTCCACAAAATGGATTCTGCAGCGCAGACAGCTTGGGGGAAATCGAAACTAAGGCTGCAGGATTCCTGTGAAAAGAACTTTGTGTTTTGGGACCCAGACAGAACTGTGAACTCTGTATTAGACCAAATTGGAGACAGATCTAAATTCAATGAGGCCTACAGTTAAAGCCATCAAACAGTCTGCATACATAATCGGAAACAGATTAAGCACATCCATCGAGGCTGGACAAGCCCATCAAGGACTTTCAGGACAATACGAGTCAATTATTGGGCCGGTAGATGCAATTATCGGCCATCTAAAAACCGTCAGTATAGATTGCTACCATTATTTTAACTAGCCCGCCAAAATTAAAACAAAGAACTAACCTGATTTGGCGCGCAGGTAAGGGTTTTCCGACAAAGGTATAATTGAAGGCCCCCAGGTAGCAATCGGTGAACTCCTGCTCTGCTCTCCTGCTGCTCTGCTGCTGTGCTGGTGTTGGTGCTGCCGCTCCCCAGCTCTTCGGCCCCTCGCCCTCGTGGCTGCCGCTCTTCCCCCATCCAGCGCTTACCCCCTGGCCTTTGCCCGTGCTCTCTCCCACTCCATCTGGACTCGCCCCGACACCGGGTCGGGCAAACACGGGCAATTCATGCCAGGCGAAGCGGGACGTGACGAGGGGAGGAGGAGGGAAGACCACCAGAGGGATGGCCAACTGAGGGTAGGCTTCGAATCATCGGGCCTTCAGCCTCAGCTGACCTGCGACTACCTTCATGCAAACTCAAAGTTGTCGACGAAGAACCATCCCGGCAAGGTAAAGTACCCAAGCAGAGACTTTAACTTTGGGGTACTCGAACCTGGACAACGCCCTTGCAGCGCCCGGAGCCCACGTGACGATGGCAGGCTCCAGAGAGCACCAAGAGCAAACCCCGAACCCAACCGCTGTTTTGAGTCTAACAAACCCTTTTGATTGGTGAGCATGAATTCTGACCCCTCATAGCTTAGCCTAGTTAGGTGTAGGGGGTGGGATAAGGATAAGGGGATTGTTAAGGTAGTCGTTTTCCCTTGATGTGCCGTGTGTTCCCCATTCCCTGTATAAGTATAGTATTATTATAACTCTCTTGTAATTTTTGCCTGTAGAAGTGTACACTAATAATTTTCCATAAGATTGTATCGAGTTTTCCTCTTCAATAAAATCTTGGTTTTGTTTGCATCCAACCACCTGTCTACTCGAGTCTTCTCTGTATCGCTGCCTGTATCTAAGCCCGGTGTCCAGAACCCAGGGGGCGAGCGATTCGAACCGCTCAAAGAAGGTAGTCAGAGGCAAAGCTGACTGACCCGAAAACGCCTGTGCAAAACCCCCTACAACTTCAAGGAACGCAGCAAAACACCATTCAGCAAGCTTCGCCATGTTATTTACAATGGTAGATCTACTTTTTCAACCTCATTTTTCCCCACTTTAAGTATCTATCCTCTTTTAAATACCTGAATTAAATCTGCATCAATGGCCTCCTGTGGTCGTGCTTTTCACAATCCAACAACATTTTGCGTTAAGAATTTTCTCCTGGATTAAATTTTCAACAGCTGAGTTCTAATTTTAAATAGATGTCCCTTTATTACAGATCCCCCTATTAGCAAAATGAGTATTGGAACTCATCTATCTTGTCAATTCCCTTTTTAATTTTTACTCAGGATGTGGTCAATGCTAACAAGACCATCTTTAATGCCCATCCCTAGTTGCCTTGAGAAGATGGTGGTGGACCTTCTATTTAAACACCTCGATCAGGTCACTCCTCATGTTTTCGGAGGTTTGCTCAGTCTCTGATCAGACCTAAAGTAATAATTGGAATAGGAAAGGCAAATCCACAGCAGTACTTTCAGTTAAATTGTAACTAAAGGACTAGGATAAACCTGGTAAAAGAGAAGTTCAGAACTATGGTCACAGCAGGAATTATCAGTACCTGAAATGGTCACTGGGGAGGGTAGTAGAGGCAAAAAAATAGAAATGAATTAATTTAAGCAGTTAGATATTGTGATAAGGGAATTTTAGGTTTCTACTGGAAGGATAAGTTCGATGGGCCAAATGGTCTCTCTGCTCAATATTAATGTTAGTGATCCAATCGAAACACTGGCGAACTCAGCCACTCCCTACTGACAGTATTAATGTGATTGGTATCTTTTGGGACTGAGCAGCTGAATCTTCCCCATCTCAAGTTGCAAACAATACATTTCTCCAGTATTTTCTTTCTGGTTTCCATTTCAAATCTGCCATCATCACACCTCCGATTTCCTCTTCTCAGACATGGCCTTGCCTTCTTCAGTATCTTCCCTGTCACTCTGAGTTTTGCCCAAACCTTCCTGAGGTTGGCCACCTTATTTACTCAACTTTTCCCTCCAATTTTTGTGCCCTTCTCGATCCCTCAGTCTTTTCAATGGTTTTGCCCCCGGGTCGATTATTTCTTCCTTTTTTCTGTCACCTCACGGGGCTAAAATGAAGTCCAATCTGTGTGAAAGACTTTCCTGTCAGCAGCAGTGTTTAGTTTATGTGGCACTAATATCTGAAGCGGTCTTTTCTTCTGACTTTCCCTCAGTCTAACACGAACTCAGTCTCTTTCTCACTAAAAGTAACCCTGCCAGCTCCTGGATTTTCCCTCAGGATATTTTTGTTCCTTTTCTGGTCAGAAGTAATTTGTGACTGGATTTTAATTTTGTTGAGCTGCAATCCGTCAGCATTTGCCGTTAAAGTGTGAAATGACCGAGAATGTGCTTTCCCCGCCCGCCCTGTGAAAGGCACGCCCAGCCGCACACCTCCTTCCCCCTCCTGCAGCCTCCCGCTTTCTACCCGTTGCCCGGTGACGCCGGCTCTATTTTATAGCGCCCGCCTCCCCCCGGGGTGGGGCTGTTAGAAGGGCGACACGTGAGCGGCGCTGCAGCCAAACAGAGCGCTGCGGCTGAGGGTTGAGCAGGGCGCGAGCGCCGGCGTGAGGAGACAGCCCGCCTCACGCACCCAGGGAGGCCGAGCGCGCGCCCTTTGAAACAAGGCCGAAAGTCACACTAGTCCCCCATGGGGAGGGCACCCAGGGTAGGAGGCTCAATGGCCAAGGCCAAGACAGGCTGCACCCTGTGCACACACACACTGCTGGCAGGGGGAGGGCAAACGAACCCCTTTTAGGCTCCCACAGCTTTTATTTAATTTTTTAAAAAATTTGAAAACATTTTAATAGTTGTACTGTCCTCATTCTTCCTCCAAAGATGTATCATCTCACACCTTTCGGTGTTGAATTACATCCGTCACGTGTCCGCCCATCCCACGTACCTGTTCCTCTTGAAGTCTATTAATAGCTGCCTCAGTGGTTATTACACTTTCATGTTCGTGTCAACTGCAAACTTCGAAAATGTGCCCTTTACCCCCCAGTCCGAGTCATTAATGTTTATTCAAAGTAGCAGTGGTCTTAGTACGGAACCCTGGGGAACTCCACGGTATACCTCCCTCCAGTCTGAAAGACAGCCTCTCACCACAACTCTCTGTTTTTATACATATAAGCTAATTTTGTATCCATGCTGCTACTGCCCCTTCTATCCCATGGGTTTCAATTTTGCTAACAAGCCTACTATGTGGCACTTTATCAAAAGACTTTTGAAAGTCCATATACACAACACCAATTGCACTGCCCTCATCCGCCCTCTCTCTTAACTCAACAAAAAACTCAATCACCTTAGGCAAACATGATTTGCCCTGAACAAATCCATGCTGGTTGTGCTTTATTATTCCAGACTTTTACAAGTGGTTGTTAATTTTCGCTGACTGTTCTGTAATTGCTAGGTTTATCCTTCTACCCTTTTTTGAACAATGATGCAAAATGTGCTATCCTGCCATTCTCAGCACCACCCCTGTATCCAGTGAGACTTGGAATATTGTGGCCAGAACCGCCGCAATCTCTACCCTTACTTCCCTCAGCATCCTAGGTTGCATCCCATCCGGACCAGGTGATGATCCACTTTAATTACCACCAGCCTTTCTAGTACCTCCTCGTTATCTATTTTTATCTCATCCAGTATCCCACCAACCTGCTCATTTACCATAGCTTTGTCAGAGTCCTCTTCCTTGGTAAACACCGACACAAAGTTCTCATTTACTACCTCAGCCATGCCTTCTGTCTCCACAAATAGATCTCCATTTTGGTCTGTAATCGGTCTCACTGCTCCTCTGACAACCCTTTTACTGTTAATATGCCTACAGAGACCTTTGGATTCCTCTTTATCTTAGCAGCCAATCTATTCTCATACTGTCTCTTTGCCCCTCTTATTTCCTTTTTAAATTCTCCTCTGTACGTTTTATATTCAGCCTGATTCTCCCTTGTATTATCAAGCTGACATCTGTCATACGCCCCCTTTTTTCTGCTTCATGCTACTCTCCAACTCCTTCACCATCCAGGGAGCTCTGGCTTTGGTTGCCCTCCCTTTCCACCGTGTAGGAATGTACCTCGAGTGTACCCGAACCATCTCCTCTTTAAAGGCCGCCCATTGCTCCATTACATTTTGTCTGCTAGTCTTTGACTCCAATTCACCCAGGCCAGATCCCTCATCAATTCGCTGAAATCAGCCCTCTTTCAGTTAAGTATTTTTATTCTAGATTGTTCCATGTCCTTCTCCATAATCAACCTAAACCTTACAATACTTTGATCCCTATTCCCGAGATGCACCTCCACTGTGACATTCTCCACTTGATCCACTTCATTCCTCAGGATTAGATCCAGCAATGCCTCCTTCCTCATTGTGCAGGAAACATACTGATCAAGAAAATTCTCCTGAACTCTCTTCAAAAATTCCCCCCCCCCTGCCCTTAACACAATTACTATCCCAGTCTCTATTGAGGTAGCTAAAGTCTCGCATTATCGCTACTCTATTGTTGTTGCACCTCTCAGCCATGTCTTTCCAATTCTGCTCCTCTATCTCCAACCCACAGGTTGGCCCATAAATACACCAGGCAGTGTAATAGCTCCTCTATTGTTTCTCAACTCCAACCAAATAGATTCTGTCTTTGACCCCTCAAGGACATTCTCACTTTCTTGCACTGGAATATTTCCCTTAATCTAAACTGCTACTCTTTCTCCCTTTTCCCCTTCCCTCACTTTCCTGAATACCTTGTACCCAGTAATATTAATCATCCAATCCTCCCCTTTTTGAGCCAGGTCTCCGTTATCGCCACTACATCACATTCCCACACGGCTATTTGCGCCTGCAGCTCATCAACCTTATGAACCACACTTTGTACATTTACACACTTAGAACTCTTCTAACTAGAACCGTCTCTCCCAGTCCTCTGTGCACCTTGTTTCCACTTTTTAATACTACATCCTGGTGCCCAACCCCTTGGTGAATTAGTTTAAACCCACCCCAACAGCACTCGTTAATGTGCCCGCAAGGATATTGGTCCCAGCTCAGTTCAGGTGCAACCCGTCCGTGTTGAACAGCTCGCTCCTGCCACAGAACTGGTCTCAATGTCCCAGGAATCTGAAGCCCTCTCTCCTGCACCATGTCTCTAGCCATGCATTAACCTTCCATATCTTCCTATTTCTACTCTCATGAGCGCATCCTGGCACTGGGAGTAATCCAGAGATTATCATCTTTGAGGTCCTGCTTTTTAACTTCCTCCCTGGCTCCTTAAATTCTGACTACGGGACCTCAGCCCTCTTTCTCCCTATGTCGTTGGTTCTGACATGGACCACGACTTCTGGCTCTTGCCCTTCCCCAGGAGAATGTTCTGCACCCTCTCCATGATGTCCCTTACCCTAGCAGCAGGCAGGCAACATACCATACGGGTCTCACATCGACGGTAGCAGAACTGCCTGTCAGTCCCCCTGACTGTCGAATCCCCAATTACTACTGCATTCCTACACTTTCCAGTAGCCCTTGTGCAGTCCTTTGGCTCACGGTGCCAGGCTCGGCATTGCACTTCTTTGAGCTGCCGTCACCCTCACCAGTAACCAATGGTGAATATCGGTTTGAGAGCGCCACACTCCCGGAGGATACCTGCACTGCCTACCTCGTCCCACCCTTGTGAGTGGCCACCCACTTGCCATTCTGAATTCCATCTGGCTGAGCAGTATCCACATCCTGGAACCTGCGATCCAGGACACACTCAGCCACCCGTATGTCCTGCAGCGAATCCAGCTGCCCCTCAAGCTCAGAAACCCTCAGCATGAGTTCGAGCGGCTGGAGGCACTTCCTGCAAACATGGGCCTCCGGGACTCATGCAGAGTCCTGAATTTCCCACATGGCACAGGAATTGCAGGCTACGGGTCATAGCTGTCCCTCCATTCTAATTAGAATCTTAAAATAATCTACTTAGAAACAAGGTGATTTATAGAAGTGCTGTTAACTATGTCTAAACTACACTGCAATTTTTATATTCGCTCCTCATACCAAACTAGCCAAAGACTAAATTATTTACCCAAGCTTAACAGGAACCACCGAGTTACAAAATACAAAGAATCTAAATATTGGATACTTAATTTAGAATTCTTGGCTGCACTCATTCTTTTGAGCTGGATGTGAGAAACCGCCTTCCTCCGCTCCACCGGATTTTTACTCATTCCCAGCTTCCACTCTGCTTGTGATCTACTCCGATTGTGTTTTACCCAGCTCTGTCTCCCTGACTCTGATTATATTTAATATCATTATATTTGTTATTAGTAGTGTTTGATTCAATTTCTTTAGTATTACCTTGTGCTTTTCTGTCCTTTCCCCTATTTCTAAGGACTAAACTCACTCACAGTGTCAGCTGCCAACTCCAGCTCCTGCCCGTGTAGGATTCGCAAAATTGGATTTCATATTAATAAGGGTCAATGGGCAGAAGAGGCCATGTTTTAAAGACTGTTTTAAAAGAAGCCCAGAAAAAGGGGCATACAAAATGTCCGCCGTATCATGTGACCAGCTTATTGGGACACTTTAAAATGGTTCCTGCGCAACCTCAGACAGCTATGTGGATTGAACCCTTAGTAAGTTCTGGAAGCCGTTTTCTGAGAGAACGAAACCAGACCCACAGGCATGCATATGGATTAGATGCAGATCCACTCAAGATCGGCCTGGAGACAGAGGCCATCAAGATGCTGCCCCAGACAAAAGGGGACAATTTCATATTCATGAGAACAGCACCCAGGACTAGATAACGAGATCAGCAGGACATTCAAAACAATGAAAGCCATTTCCAACCAGAGATGGGCCTGTTACCAGCCGCTTAAAATGATTTAAAATATAATAACTGCCCTGCTGTGCTCAAAGCCCGCCAAAGTTAAAACAAAGACTAACCTGATTTTGGGCGGGAAGTGAGGCCTCGGGAAGAAAGGTATCACTGAAGAGACCTTTCAGCAGTTGAAGCACGGAGCACAGCACCCCGGGCACGCAGCTTGAGGAGGAAGAAACAGCTTGGAAGAAGACGCTGGAGGAAGCTTGAATCAACAAGCTCGGACAGTCACAAAGAGAGCTGAGAAAAAGGACAGTTTAAAATCGGACAGTCGTTGCAGCCCCAGCAGCCTGTCCAGCTTTTGAGCTAGGCAAAGAGGAGCTGGCTTGGGGAAAGATCAGCGGACTCTGCTCCACCGTTGGAGAAATCAGAAGGACAATTCTGACTGTATAAAGAGTCATTTCGGAACCAGCGTCCCGCCCCGGGGAAGACCATCAGGAGATCATCGACCATCCCCGGGCCGTAGCTGAAGGTAGAAGGGGCCACACCAGCCCAAGGCTCCCCTGACCAGGGTCGAGCCGACGATCCTCGACCTCGCCGACATCCAGGCCTGCCGGTGTCCAGCCGCCCCCGACCCCCACCTCAGGAGAGAGGTGTGGCACAGCCCGCAGGGGCTCCACGATCCACGTGGAGACATAGAAACATAGAAGATAGGAGCAGGAGTAGGCCATTCGGCCCTTCGAGCCTGCTCCGCCATTCAATGAGATCATGGCTGATCATCCAAATTCAGTACCCTGTCCCTGCCTTCTCCCCATATCCCTTGATCCCTTTAGCCTTAAGAAATATATCCAACTCTTTTTTGAATATATTTAATGAACTGGCCTCCACCGCCCTCTGTGGCAGAGAATTCCACAGGTTCACCACTCTCTGGGTGAAGAAATTCCTCCTCATTTCAGTCCTAAATGGCTTACTGCTTATCCTTAGACTATGACCCCTGGTTCTGGACTGCCCGGCCATCAGAAACATCCTTCCTGCATCTATTCTGTCCAGGCCTGACAGAATTTTATAAGTTTCGATGAGATCCCCTCTCAATCTTCTAAACTCCAGTGAGTATAAGCCCAATCGACACAATCTCTCCTCATACGTCATTCCTGCCATCCCAGGTATCAGCCTGGTGAATCTTCGCTGCACTCCTTCCATGGCAAGAACGTCCTTCCTCAGGTAAGGCGACCAAAACTGCACACAGTACTCAAGGTGCGGTCTCACCAAGGCCCTGTACAACTGTAGCAAGACATCCTTGTTCCTGTACTTGAACCCTCTTGCTACGAAGGCCAACATACCATTTGCCTTCTTAACCGCCTGCTGCACCTGCATGCTTACCTTCAGCGACTGGTGCACAAGAACACCCAGGTCTCTTTGCACTTCCCCTTCTCCCAATCTATTGCCATTCAAATAATAATCTGCCCTCCTGTTTTTGCCACCAAAGTGGATAACCTCACATTTATCCACATTATAGTGCATTTGCCATGTTTCTGCCCAATCACCCAATCTGTCCAAATTGTACTGGAGTTTCACGACATCCTCCTCACAGCTTACCCTCCCACCCAGCTTTGTGTCGTCTGCAAATTTGGAGATATTATATCCAATTCCCTCGTCCAGATCATTAATATATATTGTGAAACGCCTGAAAGGACCAAACACAGACTCGTTTTCAAAACCTTGCACTTCCTAGTGGGATTGGTGAGCATGCTTTTGGCCCTTCACAATCAGATCTAGATAGGTTTAATAAGGGGGTGGATTTAAGGGTACAATTAACATGAGTTGTTGTCCCTCGATGTTCCGTGTGTTTCCTTATTTCATGATGATCTTTGTAGAGTATAAGATGCCTGTATTTGCTTTAGTTAGAACTGTGTCGTTATGATTTGTTTGTGTGTTTTTCCCTCCCATGTACTCCCTTATCTGCTTGCATTTGATTTGATAATTTTCCTTATGCAATAAAATTTCATTTAGTTTCATCAAACTTGGTCTACAAGAGTTTTCTCTGCATTGCAGTTCCTGCGCCTAAGTCCAGAGTATAGAATCTAAGGGGTGAGTGGGTCGAAGCACTCAAGGTTTTACTGTGCAAGAGAGAGAGGCCTCTAGAGAGAGAAACCTCTGGGAAACCTCTCGAGGAAAACCCCTTACACCCACGGTAACTACAACTGATGAATTGTAACCAGGGGCTAAAACCTGTCTCCAGGTGACATCACAAAGGAGCCAGGAGCCA
This sequence comes from Somniosus microcephalus, assembly GCF_052327205.1. Classification (NCBI taxonomy): domain Eukaryota; kingdom Metazoa; phylum Chordata; class Chondrichthyes; order Squaliformes; family Somniosidae; genus Somniosus; species Somniosus microcephalus. The sequence goes on from NC_140998.1 coordinate 37,041,160, forward strand.
ATCACACAGCAGCCAGCGCAGTCAGCGCAGGCCCCGCCTACTGGCGGTATGACAGGGTCACATGGCCAGGCTCTGCTCCTGGTGCAGTTTCACTGGACTGGAGCACAGGTTGCAGCATCTGCCCATTAGTGTTACGCCCCTGTCTCCGAACCCAGCTCTCGCCTAACGACGTCCCAGGCAGGGAGCACAGCCTCCCATCATTAGTCTTCACGAATCCTGTCTCCCGACCTCGTAATGTGAAATCTTACTATCCAATGCCTGCCCCACTACTCGTTCACCTCTTCCTTCATCGAACCGAAGATCTGGCCAGCTGATTGCAGCAGGATGTGGTAAAGAGATGTTCTGCTGCTAATGGAGGAAAATGTCCCAAGGGCACGGTTGGTGCATTTAGATAGATGAGTGGGGTACCGCAAGAATCGGTGCTTGGGCCTCAGCTATTCTACATCAATGATTTGGATGAGGGGACTAAATGTAACATTTCTAAATTTGCTGATGATACAAAGCTAGGTGGCAGTGTCAGTTGTGTAGAGGATGTGAAGAGGCTTCAAGGGGATCTCGACAAGCTCAGTGACTGGGCGAGAACATGGCAGATAGAATATAATGTGGATAAATGCGAAGTTGTAGCGGTACCACCGAGTGTCTCTTACTTACTGTACATAATTCCCTTCAACTATGTTTGTATAGAGTTTGCATGTACGGGGCGTTGCCCCTTTAAGAACGTGATCTAACACGATGACGTCACGTCGCACAGCACGTGACCGCCCTAAGCACGGGCAAACGCGATGACATCACGGCGCACATCATGTGATCGCCCCAAGCGCGGGAAAACGTGATGACATCATGTCGCACATCACGTGACCGTCCCAAGCGCAGAAAAACCCGATGACGTCACGACGCAATCCACGGGACTGCCAAGTCAGTCCTCGTGGTGTCCCCGTTCGGGTAAGACCTGTTCCAAGGCTCTCCTGCATCGATCCTTGTTGTTTTCTGCACTTCGTCAAATCCTTCATTAAAGACCTGTTGGATTGTTTCTCCTGAGTCGACCTCAGTGATTTGGTTAGGAATACGCCTATTCCTACATTGGTGACCCCGTCTCCGTGAACGTTTTTCACAGAAGAAGCGCACAGTCTGAACCCCGTCTCTGTGAACGGTTTCACAGAAGAAGAGCACGCCGAACAACATCCGACGAACAACATCTGATGAACAACAACCGACGAACACCAATTCCTACATTGGTGACCCCGTCTTTGCGAACGTTTTTGCAAAGGAAGCGCAGCCTGGAGGTGATCCCGTTTTTCGTGAACGTTTTTCCTGAATGAAACGCAGCCGGACCCCAATTTTTGTGAACGATTTTCACAAAAGAAGCACGACATGGAAGGACCAGCCGTTTCGCTGTCGCTACCGCAATTCAGGGAGCAGCAACCGCCCTCGTGCTTTATTCTGGTAGAAGTCCCGTTCGCCCAGTGCAACATCGATGCGGCGCAGACCACGTACCTGTTTACGGTCTCCGTATTCGATGTCTCTACCGCCACTTGGGTTGTCCGCCTTCTCGACATCTCCCAACGGAACAGCAAGTATGAAATCCCTCCAAGTGCGGGTTCTGCAGGTTTTCGGGCCCACAAGATCGGAGCACGCCCCGGTGGAGAGGCCACGAGGACTCAATCCTCGCAAACCACCCCTCGCAACCCACAAGGCCTCACCCCTCGCAACCCACGAGGACTCGCCCCATGCAATCCATGAGGATTCGCTCCTCGCAACCCACGAGGACCCACCCCTCGCAAACCACGAGGATTCCTCCCTCGCAAACCACGAGGATTCCTCACTCGCGAACCACGAGTACCCATCCCTCGCAAACCACAAAGATTCGCCCCTCGCAAACCACGAGGACCCATCCCCTGCCGACACCGCACCAACCCGTCAGCCTGCTGGTCTGTTTCTTCTACCACGCTTTTCGGCGCGAAGGTGAAGCGTTGCGGCCCCCCGGCAGTTTTCCCCCTAAATCAACAACAACTAGAAGCATTGCCGCCCTCGCTACAGTTTTCCCCTCAACAAAAGCAAACATCTACTGATGCTGCGACCATCGAGGAGGGGTCCAACGGGCATCCTGCGGCCGCGATCGGTCACGCGAACATTGCTGTCACCACTGATCACCGATCAACGCAGCATCGGGTCACTCTTGTCTGCGTTCCCGACTGCCGAAGAGTTCGCTGATCAACGCAGCAACGGTTCACTCTCTTCTGTGTTGCCGTAGTAGCACTACAGCACGCACCGTTCCGTGCGTTCCCGACTGCCGAAGAGTTCACTCGCCTATCGGCGAGTTCACCGACCTGCCTAGACCCCCGTTCATTTCCTCCTGGATCGCCCGTTTGGCGTTCCTGCAGATTTCGTCAGACTGAGGACCTTCTTCCAACAATGACAGCGCCATGGTCTGCGTCTGCCCAAACTGCCAGTCACTATGATGCGGCCAGCTGTTTCGCCCCGACGCCCGCTTCAAACTACGGGCTGCAGAGGTCACATGTTTCCACGGTCCTTCACAGGGCTGAATATGTTTTATTCACCCTTACACACATCAGGATCTGCTCAAGACCCCATCTACCGGACCACATATTTGGACCTCCCCGCCAAGTTGAGACAGCACGACCGCCGAGACCACCGACCACCCATTGTCGTTACGGCAGCCCAAGTACGACCGCCTGCCTAACCACCAGCTACCCATCGTCGTTACGGCAGACCAAGTACGACCGCCCGCCAGACCATCAGCCACCCAACAGTCTCTGTCTCGAGACTACAGGAGTCGTTCGGACAGGCTCGTCAGACCATCTCATCGTTTGACGTTGTCCGTTAAAGCGAATTCTGGGGGGGGCGTATGTAGCGGTACCTCTGAGTGTCTCTTACTTACTGTACATAATTCCCTTTAACTATGTTTGTATAGAGTTTGCATGTACGGGGCGTTGCCCCTTTAAGAATGTGTACGGGGCGTTGCCCCTTTAAGAACACGATCTAACGCAATGACGTCATGTCGCACAGCACGTGACCGCCCTAAGCACGGGCAAACGCAATGACATCACGGCGCACATCATGTGATTGCCGCAAGCGCGGGCAAACACGATGACGTCGCATCGCACATCACGTGACTGCCCCAAGCGTGGGAAACCGCGATGACATCACGACGCAATCCACGGGACTGCTGAGTCAGTCCTCGTGGCATCCCCGTTCGGGTAAGACCTGTTCCAAGGCTCTCCTGCATCGACCCTTGTTGTTTTCTGTACTTCGTCAAATCCTTCATTAAAGACCTGTTGGATTGTTTCTCCTGAGTTGACCGCAGTGATTTGGTTAGGAATACGCCTATTCCTACAAAGTTAACCACTTTAGTAGAAAAACCAGAAAGGCAGAGCATTTGCTAAATGCTGAAAGATTGGTGAATGCGGATGCTCAAAGGAACCTGGGTGTCCTTGTACATGAGTCACTGAAAGTGAATGTGCAGGTGCAGCAAACCATTAGGAAGGCAAATGCTATGCTGGCCTTCATTACAAGAGGATTTGAGTACAGGAGTAAAGAAGTCTTACTCCAATTATACAGGGTCTTGGTGAGACCACACCTGGAGTACTGTGTACAATTTTGGTCTCCTTACCTAAGGAAGGATATACTTGCCATAGAGGGAGTGTAATGAAGGTTCATGAGATTGATTCCTGGGATGGCGGGGCTGTCGTATGAGAAGAGATTGAGTAAACTAGGCCTGTATTCTCTTGGATTCAGAAGAATGAGCGGGGATCTCATTGAAGCATACAAAATTATTACAGGGCTTGATAGGGTGAATGCGGGGAGAATGTTTCCCTTAGCTGAGGAGTCTAGAACCAGGGGCCACAGCCTCAGGATAAAGGGTAGGACATTCAGGACTGAGATGAGAAGAAATTTCTTCACACAGAGGGTGGTGAATCTTTGAAATTCTCTACCCCAGAGGACGGTGGAGGCTCAGTCATTGGGTATATTCAAAGCAGAAATCGATAGATTTCTGACTAGTAAGGGCATCAAGGGATATGGCGATAGGGCCGGTGAATGGAGTTGAGGTAGAAGATCAGCCATGATCTCATTGAATGGCGGAGCAGGCTCGAAGGGCCGAATGACCGACTCCTGCTCCTATTTCTTATGTTCTTATGTTCTTAAGCCTTCGTCTTCCACATCACCTCAAACTCTGCCTTCTCACAACTTGATGTTGTCCCTCTCCCTGACCACTCGCTGAGGCTGAACCTGACTGTACACAAACTTAGCTCTTGACCCCATATCCTTCCCATTACAAATGCAAGTTCCTCCCACCTGCATCACATTACCTGCCTCCACTCCTATCTCTGCCCATCTGCTGCTGAAACCCTCCTTCATTCCTTTGTCACCTTTAGACTCGATTGTTTCAATGCTCCCCTGGCCGGCCTCCTCTCCTCTGCCCTCGGTATACTTCAGCTGATTTGAAAGTCTGCTGCATGTAGCCTCTCTTCTCTGATATCACTCGTGTGCTCGCTCACCTGCAGAGGCTCACGGTCGTCAAATGCCTTCCATTTAAAATTCTCATCCTCCTGTTTCAATCCCTTCTTGGCCTCGCCCCTCCCTATATATTCTGAAGCGCTGCAAACCTCCCGCAACTCTGGCCTCTTGCACACCCACCCCTTCATCCTACCATTGGTGCCGAGTGTCCAGTTGCCTTAGGTCCCAGGCTCTGTAATTCATTCGTTATAATCCTCCCCCTCACCAACTTTGTCTCCTCCTTAAAACTCTAGCTTTTACTCAACCTACTACCATTTACTTCTTAGACTTTTTATTAATTCCTGGGCGATGGGCATCACTAGCAAGGCCAGCCTTTATTGTCCATTTGTGGTTGCCCATGAGAAGGCGGTGCTGAGCAGCCTTCTTCAACCACTGCAGTCCGTGTGGTGAAGGTGCTCCCACAATGCTGTTAGGTAGGGAGTTACAGCATTTTGACCTGGAGACGATGAAGGAACGGCGATAAATGTCCAAGTCAGGATCCTGCAGAATTTGGAGCTGATGGTGTTCCATGCACCTGTTGCCCTTGTGGTGTGTAGGGGGTGGTGTGTGTGTGGTCAGCTTCACCTCTGACTCCTTTGAGCGGTTCAAATCACTCCCACTCCCTTTTGTTCTAGACTTTGGACTTTTTTGGGGGTCGTAATAAAACTTGCAACAGACACCTGGGTTAGTCAAAAGGATTCAGATCTTTATTTTGAGACAGGAAAATATACATTACAATAAAACTTAAACTTTAAAAGGGTGGGGAACACACGGAATAAGCGAGGGAGAATTACAATACACAAAATCCCTTTCCCTCCCAACCCCACTACACTAATTAGGCTGGAATCCAGAGGACCAGGAAATGCTCACCCAAAACGACTTTCTTGACAGTTGTAGAGGTTTGCGATTTCGGGGTTCTCTTTAGTTGTGGCGGTTGGGGCCTGCCGTACCTCGGACGTGGTAGAAGACTGCACCTGCGTTGGGTCTTCAGTTTGGTTGAGTCCGCTGATGCGGTTAGTCGCTCTGTTGGCTCTATCGGGTAAGTACCCAATTTTCTTTGGTTAGGGCTAGTTTTAGAGTCTTTTTGCATCCAAATCTTACCCAGGGGTAAGTCAGACTAGCCTGTAGAGTGGAAACAAGTCTTTGGTTCGTGAGTTTTTCGGCAGTTGGTTCCTTGTTGGTCGCGATGGCCCAATATCACCTGGTTGGTGGTAATATTGGCTGGTGTTGGTTTCTGTAGGTCTTTGGTTGCCGCGATCTCTGTTTCTTCTTTCTCCCTTTGAGTCTCCGATGATGATCTCTCTCTTGAGCTGTACTGTATTCTTCCATTGAACTTGACTTCTGAACTCGACTGTTGAACTGAAAAAGGCAGGCCTCAATTATACTAATTTGGGGCCTGGCTTATCTGACTGCCAAATCTCGGTTTCCTTTGTTGAATTTGGCGGGTTCGTTATTTTTAATGTCGTTTAAAACTCTAATGAGCTTCGGGGATGGCTCATCCAAAACTTAACGAGTTTAGGGGATGGCTCACCCAAACTTAATCAGCTTTTAACTGGTTTTGGGATTGCCTTGAAACCAATTTAAAATGCAAAACGTTTGTCAATCTCTTTTAAATTGACTTTGGACTGTGGTTTGTTTACGGTAACTATAGGTGTTAGATCCATGGTTCAGTGGATAAAGAATTAGACGGATGCTGTACATAAACAAACAACAGGTCTTTACTGGAGGAGGGTCATCTCTAGACTGGAGTACAGAGGCATGCGCACAGCTTATATACCGGTGTGATTACTGCCGGTACTACAGTATACAGGAGCTGTAAAAAGTAGTTCTGACTTAAAGCACATACACTACAATTCCTCCCTTTTTAGATTAATAATACCCCCTTAATATTAAAATAACAATTACATTTTTACATGTACATTCAATAATAAAAAGTCCATTTATAGATTCAGTCTTTGGGGCTTTCCAGAGGTTCTTGTTCTTGGTGCAGAGGCGATTCTGACCCCTTTTCATCGGGTAGTTCATCAGGTTCCACTGCTATTGGGTCTGAAGTAGATGCTACCGGTATGTCGGGTTCATCCCCAGGTACTCGAGACATGGGGTTGACGCCTTCCTGTGACACTAAGATCTGATCGACATGGCGTCTCACAGTGTTCTCCCCGACATCCACTGTGTACATTAATGGCCCCTGCCTTGTACATATTGTTCCGGGTTGCCACTTCTCTGTTCGATAGTCACGGGCCAAGACTGGTTGCCCTACATTGAAGCTCCTTGTCGGCTTCTCATTGATGTGCTGGAATTGTTTGTCCTCAACATTTCTTCGCACATTTGGTCTGAGCAAATCCAGACGAGATCTCAACCTTCTGTTAAAGAACATCATGGCCGGGGTCTGGTTGGTAACTGCATGTGTCGCGTTTCGGTAGGCTAATAAGAAATTGTCCATCTTATGCTGTAGTGGAATTTCCTCGTCGCACATGGCCTTTATCGCCTTCTTAAAGGTTTGTACGAACCTCTCAGCCAATCCATTGGTGGCTGGATGATACGGGGCGGATGTGTAATGCCTTACCCCATTCCTTTTCATGAATTTTTGGAACTCGTCGGAAACAAACTGTGGTCCATTATCAGAGCAGATCTGCTCTGGCAAATCGTTTCTGGCAAATATGTTCCGTAGGACTGCAATCGTTTTCTCTGTAGTGGTTGAAGACATCTTTATCACCTCAGGCCACTTTGAATGAGCATCCACTGCTATTAAGAACATTGAGTCCATGAATGGACCAGCGAAATCAATGTGCACCCATTGCCATGGAGAGGAGGGCCACTCCCATGGGTGTAGAGGGGCATGTGGTGGTGCATTTTGGACCTTCTGGCATCCTAAGCAGCTCTTAGTTAGGTCTTCGATTTGTTGATCGATTCCCGGCCACCACACATAAGCCCTAGCAAGGCTTTTCATTTTCACTCCCCCCAGATGACCTTCATGTAGCTCATTTAGCACTCTCTCCCTTAACTTGGGTGGAATCACCACTCTGGCTCCACACATCACTGTCCCCTGGCATACTGACAGCTGTTCTCTTCTGGATGAGAATGCTGGCAACAGTGAGTCGCCATGTGTTGGCCATCCCCTCACCGTCAATTCATATACCCGTGACAGCATCGGATCATTGCGGGTCTCCTTCTCTATATCCGCGTTTGTTACTGGCAATCATTCAATTATCGATGAATAAAATATCTCGATAGGGTCCACTGCTGGTGCCTCCTCCACCGTAGGCAGTGGCAGGCGCAATAGCCCATCAGCGTTCCCATGCTGTTTCGTGCCTTTATGTTCTATTTCATATTGATTCGCCCCTAGAAACAGGGACCATCTTTGTAACCGCTGTGCAGTAATCACCGGCACGCCCTTCTTAGGATTAAAGATGGAAACAAGTGGTTGGTGGTCAGTCAGCAAGGTGAACTTCTGCCCATGCAGATAATGGTTGAATTTTTTTACTCCCCATACTAGGCTGAGGGCCTCCCTGTCAATCTGGGCGTAGTTGCGCTCGGCTGAGGTTAGTGACCGAGACGCAAAGGCCACTGGCCTCTCCAACCCGTCTGGGAATTTGTGCGACAGCACCGCTCCAATACCAAAGGGTGATGCATCACATGCCAAACGAATTGGTAGTGCTGGGTTAAAATGGGCCAACACCTCTTTTGATGTGATCAATTTTTACACTTCTGGAAAGCTCATCTACGTTCGTCATCCCACTTCCATGGTACCCCTGTTTGCAGTAGGGTGTTCAGCGGGTGTAGTACCGTAGACAAATTTGGTAAGAACTTGTGGTAATAGTTTACCAGCCCGAGGAACGACCTCAGTTGTGACACATTTTCCGGTGCTGGAGCCTTGACTACTGCCTCAATCTTGTCAGGGGACTTATGTAACCCCTCCTCATCAATGACGTGGCCGCAATACGAGATCTGTCTCTGGAAAAACTTGCACTTGTGGCGATTAGCTCGTAGCCCATATTCCTTTAATCTGGCGAGCACCTTCTCCAAGTTAGCGAGGTGATCACCGTCATTTTCGCCCGTGACCAAGATGTCGTCCAAATAACACTGGGTCCCTGGAATCACTTGCAGGACCTGATCCATCGCCCTTTGCCAGATAGCCGGAGCCGAGGCTACTCCAAACACCAGCCGGTTGTATTGATAGAGACCTTTATGGGTGTTGATTGTAAGGTAATGTTTTGAAGCTTCTTCTACCTCCATTTACAAGTACGCCTGGGCTAGATCAATTTTGGTGAAGCGTTTACCACCAGATAGCGAGGTGAAAATATCCTCAATTCGTGGAAGCGGATATTGCACCGTGTGAAGGATTGGGTTCACTGTCACCTTAAAATCCCCACAGATGCGGATGTTCTTTGGTTCCCCAGGCGTATTACTCAACGACCTCTTCATTACAGGGACGATGGGTGTAGCCCACTCGCTCCAGTCCACTTTGGACAGTACTCCTGAACGTTCCAACCCTTCCAGCCCTGCTTCAACCGCTGGTCTGATCGCATAAGGCACTGGTCTGGCCTTCAGAAACTTTGGGCTTGCATTATCCTCTATTTTAATTGTTGCTGTTATTCCTTTTAGTGTTCCTAATCCCTCCTGGAACACTTCTTTTGCGTCAGTTAGCATTTTTGACAGTCGTCCAGGTGTGACGTCGTCATCCTTTTTGGCCTCCATCTTCAGTGCCTGTATGGAATGCCAATCTAAATGTATCTTCCGGATCCACTCACGTCCTAGCAGTGGTGGTCCTCCATTTGGCAATACATATATATCCATTTTAGGTATTTCCTGACCTTTATATGTCACTTTCACCCTTATTTTTCCTTTGGGGTAGACTTTTTGCCCCGTATACGTCTTCAAGACAATCTCTGTAGCTTTCAAGGGTATGTGTGAAAATAGCCGCTTGTAGTCTCTTTGATTTATAACTGTTAGAGCTGACCCTGTGTCCAATTCCATTTCCACTTGGACTCCGTCTATCTTGAGTGTGACCCAGATAGTCTGGTGATCCTCTATTTCGGTTACATTATGTAGTTTCAGATAACCCAGCTCCTTGCTTCAGGAGTCTGTGTCACTTTTCTGTTCATCTGAACCACTGTCCATCACCTGGTGTACCTTTTTGTACTTCTGTGGAGATTTCTTCCTGTTGGTTTTCTTCCCAGACCTGCAGACTCTTGCTATGTGTCCTGCTTTCCCACACTGTCTGCACACTTGGTCCTTGAACCAACAATCTTTCTGGTCATGTGTTGTTCTGCCGCAGCAATAGCACTTCCCTGTTCCATAGGTCATTTCGTTGGTGCCGTATTCTTGCGGTCTCCGTTGTATCTCTGCAGCGCCCCCTGCGGCTGCTTCGTGTGATACTGCCATATTGAAAGCTTTGTCCAGCGTAAGGTCCTTTTCTGATAGAAGCCGTTTCTGGGTTCCTTCACTTTGTAGCCCACACACAAACTTGTCCCTTAACATGTCTGCTAGTCCCGCTCCAAACTGGCAGTATTTCGATAGCTTGCACAGTTCCGTTAGGTACTCAGCATTGCTTTCGTCTTTGTGTTGGTTCCTTTTATGGAACTTAAATTGTTCTGCTATCAGCAGCGGTGTGGGGCTTAAGTGGTCCTGTAGGATTTCTACTATAAGAACATAAGAAATAGGAGCAGGAGTAGGCCAATCGGCCCCTCGAGCCTGCTCCGCCATTCAATAAGATCATGGCTGATCTGATCCTAACCGCCAATCCACTATCACAGAACCATCTCCTGAATCTAACAGAATTAGACACACAAAATAGGAGCAGGATCAGGCTACACGGCCCCTGGGCCCGCTCCGCTACCCACAGGGCCATGACCAATCCGAACCTAGACTCATGTCCAAATTCCTGCCCGCTCTCCGTGACCCTTAATTCCCTTTACTTCTAGGAAACTGTCTATTTCTGTTTTAAATTTATGTAATGATGTAGCTTCTACAGCTTGTTGGGGCAGCATATTCCATGGACCTACCACCCTCTGAGTGAAGTAGTTCCTCCTCATCTCAGTTTTGAAGGAGCAGCCCCTTATTCTAAGACTATGCCCCCTAGTTCTAGTTTCACCCATCATCGGGAACATCTTCCCCGCATCCACCTGATCCAACCCCTTCACAATCTTATATGTTTCAATAAGATCGCCTCTCATTCTTCTGAACTCCAATGAGTAGAGTCCCAATCTACTCAACCGCTCCCCATATGTCCATCCCCTCATCCCCGGGATTAACCGAGTGAACCTTCTTTGTACTGACTCGAGAGCAAGTATGTCCTTTCTTAAGTATGGACACCAAAACTGTACGCAGTATTCCAGGTGCGGTCTCACCAATACCTTGTACAACTGAAGCAATACCTCCCTATTTTTATATTCTATCCCCCTAGCAATGAAAGCCAACATTCCATTGGCCTTCTTAATCACTTGCTGCACCTGCATACTAACCTTTTGAGTTTCGTGCACCAGGACCCCCAGATCCCTTTGTACTTCCAACTATGCTTCCAAAATCCTTGTTTGCCGGCTTCTCTGGGGTTATTAGATTTTGCAGTAACCCATAAGTTTTTGCACCCATGGAATTTAACAGAACCAGTGCTTTATTAGCATCTGGCACTTCATTCACCCTGCAGTACACCTCAATACGTTCCACATATGTCGCCCAATCTTCGACTTCATTGTCGAACGTAGAGATACTGCCACTCTTCGGCATCCTTGGTTGTGCGTTAACTATCCCCAATGGCGCCTCCCGCGCTTCCCCTTCTTCTCCGCTGGCACAAAATGGCGTCTCCTGCACTTTCCTTCCTTCCCGCGCTCGCCGGTCTTCTCCGCTGCGGCTTCGCAAAATGGCGTCTCCCGCGCTCTTCCTTCTTCTCCGCGGCTCAATGGCGTCTCCCGCGCTCTCCCTGCTTCTCCGTGGCTCAATGGCGTCTCCCTTTGCTTTGCCCCGCCGACCCTGATCAGCCCGTGATCCCTGGCTGTGCTCTGCGCGTTCTTCTCTTGATATTTGTCGACGCCGCTCAGTCTAGAACCCGGCTGTTTCTTATCCTCTCTCTCTCCGGTTTTGCAGTATTTTTCCACGACGCCGCTCAGTGATCAACCCCCGGCTGCGCCCTGCTCTCTTCACCCTTTTTCTTACCCCGTCGACGCTGCCCGGCTCTCTCGCTCTGCCGCCGGTCGGCTCCAGCCGCCGCTGCTCAGGAAGGGTCTGCTCTGGACCTGTCGTCGGTCTCTTACTGCTCATTGTGGCTGGGGAACCAAGCCTGGCTCTCCACAGCCTCCCCAGCGAAGTTGTATCTCTGCCTGACTGCTGGGCGGTTGCTCGCGGTCGACGCCCGTGTTCCTGGACTCGACTATTTTTATTTTATTTTATTTTTTTTGTTTAATTTTGCAGGTAGATTCGCATCAACACTCGTCGCCACTGTTAGATCTGTGGTTCAGTGGATAAAGAATTACACGGATGCTGGACATAAACAAACAACAGGTCTTTACTGGAGGAGGGTCATCTCTAGACTGGGGTACAGAGGCATGCGCACAGCTTATATACCGGTGTGGTTACTGCCGATACTACAGTATACAGGAGCTGTAAAAGGTAGTTCTGACTTAAAGCACATACACTACAGTAGGGCTGATGTTCTTTCTTTTGTATGGCTGGGGGCATGTCCTGTTTACCTGATATCTGGCTTGGTGGGAAAACAGGCTTCATTGTCCTCATGTAAAACTGGGGTGTCTCTGGACATTCCTCAGACAGTCCAATATCCAAACTTCAGGGGCCCACCTCGCCTCCCTGCTGTTCCAGCCTTTTGCAAGCCTGAACATGCCTTTTAAACCAGCCAAATCTTCCTGGGATTCTGTTTTAAATCCTTTTTGTGCAATAACTCTTTAAGCAGTCCTAAAAATGTCTCTTCCTTAAATTAACTCTTTGAAATCCTTCTGTCCTGGCCCAACCACACTTTTACCCTTTTTCCATATTCCTTCTGTGATGTTCCAAAAATCACTTTAAAATGATTTTCCTTCTGTTCTGGGGTTGTGCAGAAATTTTCCAACCTTACAGGTGGTAGCGGCCTCGGGTTTGGGAGGTGCTGCTGAAGAAGCCTTGGCGAGTTGGTGCAGTGCATCTTGTAGATGGTACACACTGCAGCCATGGTACCCCAGTGGTGGATGTTTAAGCTGGTAGATGGGCTGTTGATCAAGCGTATTTCTTTGTCCTGGATTGTGTGGAGCTTCTTGTTGCAGCTTCCCTCATCCAGACAAGTGGAGTGTTTTCCATCACAGGCCTCAGTTTTGCCTTGCACGTGGTAGAGAGGCATCTGCGGGACTAGGAGGTGTGCCACTCGCCACAGAATACCCAACCTCTGGCCTTCTTGAATAGCCACAGCATTTATGTTGCTGGACAATGATAATGCCATTCAGTGCCAAGGGAGATAGTTGTATGCTCTTGCTGTATATGGTCTTTGCCTGGCACTTGTGTGGCATGAATGTCATAGAGTCATAGAGTCATAGGCCTAGAAATTGAGTTTGCGCTGCGCCAGGGCTTTAGCGCCGGAAGTTAGCGCCGGCGCTAAGTCCCTTTGCGCGCGCCAAAAATTCAGTAGCGCCGCGCCCAAACGGCTGCCGGCGCTACTGAAGGGTTTTAGCGCCTGAAAACTGGCGCAACGCGCCGCATTGCGGCGCTATTCCGGCGCTGCGGCGCCCGCTGCGGTGCGGCAGGCTCGGGAAGTGCAGGCCTCCTCCTTCCGTTAAGGAGGAGCTGCCTGCACCCGGCCGCGGCCCGCGCAAATCCCTGCAAAAATGAGCCCGGCACCTCGGACAAGTGCCGGGCTTTCATCTGTTCCGGGGGGGGGGGGGGGAGAAGTCCGGGGAGGAAGCTGCGGGCAGGCGGCCGGCGGGAAAGCGGCCGGCCGCCGCGCCTCCTTAAAGCGCCGGCGCAGACTCCGGCAACACTCGTTTGCCGGAGTCTTAGTTGCGGCTGCCACTGGCGAGGCGGCCGCAACTGAATTTCGGCTTGGGGCCGGGTTACCACGGCAACCGGGACGCTGCGCACACCGATGACGTCATCGGTGCCGGCGCAGCGCTACCGGTCTACCGCCGCGGAAGGGCCCCAGGCAATTTAGGAACCGGCGCCAATTGCAGCGCTAGGCCCTCTAGCGCCGCAAAATCGGTGCTAAGGGCACTGAATTTCTAGGCCATAGAGTTTTACAGCACAAAAAGAGGCCCTTCGGCCCATCGTGTCTGCGCCGTCCATCAATCCCTGTCCAGTCTAATCCCATTTTCCAGCATTTGGTCCATAGCCTTGTATGCAATGGCATTTCAAGTGCTCATCCAAATGCTTCTTGAATGTTGTGAGGGTTCCTGCCTCTACCACCCTTTCAGGCAGAGAGTTCCAGATTCCAACCACCCTCTGGGTGAAAAAATTCCTCCTCAAATCCCCTCTAAATCTCCTGCCCCTTACGTTGAATCTATACCCCCTTGTTATTGACCCCCCTACTAAGGGGAAAAGTTCCTCTTTATCTACCCTATCTATGCCCCTCATCATTTTGTACACCTCAATCAGGTCCCCCCTTAGCCTTCTTTGCTCCAATGAAAACAACCCCAGCCTGTTTAGTCTTTCTTCATAGCTGAGGCGCTCCATCCCAGGTAACATCCTGGTGAATCTTCTCTGCACCCTCTCTAAAGCAATCACATCCTTCCTATAGTGAGGCGACCAGAACTGCACACGGTACTCCAGCTGTGGCCTCACCAGCGTTTTGTACAGCTCCATCATAACCTCCCTGCTCTTATAGTCTATGCCTCGGCTAATGAAGGCAAGTATCCCATATGTCTTTTTAACCACCTTATCTACCTGTTCCGCTGCCTTCAGGGATCTATGTACATGCACACCAAGGTCCCTCTGACCCTCTGTACTTCCTAGGGTCCTACCATTCATTGTGTACTCCCTTGCCTTATTTGTCCGTCCAAAATGCATCACCTCGCACTTTTCAGGGTTAAATTCCATTTGCCACTTTTCCGCCCATCTGACCAACTCGTTTATATCTTCCTGTAGCCTGAGGCTTTCCTCCTCACAATTTACCACCCCACCAATTTTCGTGTCATCTGCGAACTTACTGATCATACCTTTTACATTCTCATCCAAATCATTTATGTAGATCACAAACAGCAAGGGACCCAGCACCGATCCCTGAGGTACCCCACTAGACACAGGCTTCCAGTCACAAAAGCAACCTTCGACCATCACCCTCTGCCTCCTGCCACTCAGCCAGTTTAGGATCCAACGCGCCAAGGCACCCTGGATCCCATGGGCTCTTACCTTCTTGACCAGTCTCCTATGCGGGACTTTGTCAAAAGCTTTACTGAAGTCCATGTAAACCACATCCACAGCATTTCCCTCATCCACACACCTAGTCACCCCCTCGAAAAATTCAATCAGATTTGTCAGACATGATTTACCCTTGACAAAGCCATGCTGACTATCCCCGATTAATCCTTGCCTCTCCAAGTGGAGACTAATTTTGTCCCTCAGAATTTTTTCCAATAATTTCCCTACCACAGATGTTAGGCTCACTGGCCTGTAATTCCCTGATGGGGGAGAGCCAGTAGATGTGGTGTACCTGGACTTCCAAAAGGCCTTCGATAAGGTCCCACATAAAAGATTAGCATGGAAAATTGAGGCTCATGGGATAAAGGGGAAAGTTTTGGCGTGGATAGGGAACTGGCTGTCAGATAGAAAACAGAGAGTTGGAATAAACGGCTCATTTTCTGAATGGCAGGCAGTAACAAGTGGGGTACCACAGGGATCTGTCCTGGGCCCCCAGCTGTTCACAATTTACATTAATGACCTGGATCAGGGAGTCGGATGCAGCATTTCCAAATTTGCAGACGACACTAAACTAGGAGGTGGGGTGGGCTCAGAGGAAGAGACCAGGAAGCTCCAGAGCGATTTGGACAGACTGGGCGATTGGGCGGATAAATGGCAGATGCACTATAATGTGGACAAGTGTGAAGTTATCCACCTTGGGTGCAGGAACGGGAGGGCAAATTATTATTTAAATGGCAATAGATTGGGAGAGGGGGAAGTACAGAGAGACCTGGGTGTTCTTGTACACCAGTCACTGAAGGCGAGCATGCAGGTGCAACAGGCGGTCAAGAAGGCAAACGGTATGCTGGCCTTCATAGCAAAAGGGTTAGAATACAGGAACAGGGATACCTTGCTGCAGCTGTACAGGGCACTGGTGAGACCACACCTCGAGTACTGTGTACAGTTTTGGTCGCCTCATCTGAGGAAGGATGTTCTTGCCATGGAGGGGGTGCAGCGGCGATTCACCAGGCTGATACCAGGAATGGCGGGAATGACCTATGAGGAGAGACTATGTAGTTTAGGGATGTACACACTGGAGTTTAGAAGATTGAGAGGGGACCTCATAGAAGTGTATAAAATTCTGACAGGTCTAGACAGACTGGATGCAGAAGGAATGTTTCCCTTGGCGGGTGAGAACAGAACTAGAGGACATAATTTAAGGATAAGGGCTAAACCATTTAGGACAGAGATGAGGGGGAATTTCTTCACTCAGAGAGTGGTGAACCTGTGGAACTCATTGCCACAGAGGGCAGTGTACGCCAGCTCATTAAATATATTTAAGAGGGAATTAGATATATTTCTACGGGCAAAAGGGGTTAAGGGTTACGGAGAGAAGGCGGGGACGGGATACTGAATTAAAGGATCAGCCATGATCTCATTAAATGGCGGAGCAGGCACGAAGGGCCGAATGGCCTACTCCTGCTCCTATCTTCTATGTATCTATGTATCTATGTATCCCTGCTACCCTTCTTGAATAATGGTACTACGTTAGCTGTTCTCCAGTCCTCTGGTACATCCCCTGTGGCCAGAGAGGTTCTGAAAATTTGTGTCAGAGCCCCTGCAATCTCCTCCCTTGCCTCACACAACAGCCTGGGATACATCTCGTCCGGGCCTGGGGATTTATCCACTTTTTGGCCTGCTAAAACCGCTAGTACCTCCTCCCTCTCGATGCTAATATGTTCAAGTATGTCACAGTCCCCTTGCCCGATTTCTATGTCTACATCATCTTTCTCCATAGTGAACACAGATGCAAAAAATTCATTTAAAACCCCGCCTACATCATCTGGCTCTACACACAGATTGCCACTTTGGTCCCTAATGGGCCCTACCCTTTCCCTGGTTATCCTCTTGCCCTTAATATACTTATAAAACATCTTAGGATTTTCCTTTATTTTGCTCGCCAGTGTTATTTCATGGCCCCTCCTCGCCCTCCTAATTTCTTTTTTAAGTATGCCCCTGCACTTTTTATACTCCTCTAGGGCTTCCTCCGTCTTTAGTCTTTTGTAACTGCCAAAAGCCCCCCTTTTTTTCCTAATGCATTTTTGTATATCCCTTGTCATCCAAGGTTCCCTTTGCTTGTTGGTCCTACCCTTGACCTTTACAGGAACATGTTGGCGTTGTACTCTCTCTATTTCCCTTCTGAAAGCCTCCCACTGCTTTGATGTGGATTTTCCTATAAGTAGCTGCTCCCAGTCCACTTTGGCCAGATCCTGCCTTATCATATTAAAATCGGCCATCCCCCAATTTAGAACCCTTATTTCCGGGCCGTCTTTGTCTTTTTCCATGACCACCTTAAATCTCACCGAATTATGGTCACTGTCGCCAAAATGCTCTCCTACTGACACTTCCACCACTTGCCCGGCTACATTCCCTAGAATTAGGTCCAGTACCGCCCCCTCTCTTGTAGGACTTTCTACATGTTGGCTCAAAAAGCTCTCCTGGATGCACTTTAAGAATTCTGCACCTTCTAAGCCTTTCACACTCTGACTATCCCAATTAATATTGGGGAAGTTGAAATCCCCCACTATTATTACCCTATTATTTTTGCACTTCTCTGAGATTTGCCTACATATCTGTTCCTCTATCTCCCCCTGACTGTTTGGGGGCCTATAGTACACTCCCAGCAAGGTGCTTGCCCCCTTTTTGTTTTTAAGTTCTACCCATATGGCCTCATTAGAGGAACCCGCTAATATATCATCCCTCCTTACAGCAGTAATCGACTCCTTAATTAATATTGCAACACCCCCTCCCCTTTTACACCCCCCTCTGTCTCTCCTGAAGATTCTATACCCCGGAATATTGAGCTGCCAGTCCTGACCCTCCCTCAACCATGTCTCCGTGATAGCAACAATATCGTACTCCCATGTGTTCAACAACAACTTCAGTTCATCCACCTTATTTGCAAAACTCCTCGCATTAAAATAAATGCCTTCCAGCCTTGCCATATTTCCTTTTGCCCTCACATATTTTCTCTGCCTTCCCAGCTGACTTGTTTTTTCCTCTGTATTTGGCTGTAAATCACCCCCTACTATAGCTCCACTCTGTATCCCATCCCCCTGCCAAGTTAGTTTAAACCCCCCCCAGCAGTGCTAGCAAACCTCCCCGCAAGGATATTGGTCCCCCTCTGGTTCAGGTGTAGACTGTCCGACTTGTACAAGTCCCACCTTTCCCAGAAGCAGGCCCAGTGATCCAGGAAACTAAAGCCCTCCCCCCTGCACCATCCCTTTAGCCACGCATTCATCTGTTCTATCTTCCTATTCCTATACTCACTAGCACGTGGCACCGGGAGTAATCCAGAGATTACAACCTTTGAGGTCCTGCTCTTTAATCTTCCACCTAGCTCCCTAAATTCTTGCTGCAGGACCTCATCCCTCTTTTTACCTATGTCGTTGGTACCAATGTGGACCACGACCTCTGCCCGTTCACCCTCCCCCTCCAGAATGCCCTGCAGCCGCTCAGTGACATCCTTGACCCTGGCACCAGGGAGGCAACAAACCATCCTGGATTCACGTCTACGGCCACAGAAACGCCTATCTGTTCCCCTTACTATAGAATCCCCTACCACTATTGCTCTCCCACTCTTTTTCCTCCCTTCCTGGGCAGCAGGAGCACCCCCAGTGCCAGGAAGTTGGCTGCTGCTGCCTTCCCCTGGTGAGTCATCCCCCTCAACAGTACCCAAATCGGTATACCTGTTTGAGAGGGGAATGGTCACAGGGGTTTCCTGCACTACCTGTCTGCTTCTATTGCTCCGCCTGGTGGTCACCCATTTCCTTTCTTCCTGTGCAACCCTTCCCTGCGGTGTGACCAACTCACTAAACGTGCTATCCACAACCCTCTCAGCATCGTGAATGCTCAACAACCCATCCACCCGCAGCTCCAGCGCCTCAATGCGGTCTGCTAGTAGCTGCAGATGGATGCATTTCCTGCACACGTGGTCATCAGGGGCAGTGTCCCTGAATTCCCACATAGAGCAAGAGGAGCACATCACGGGGCTGGGCTCTCCTGGCATGACTTACCCTTTAATTAATTTAAATTAAATTCACTATCTCCAATTAAAGATATCTCTAAGGCGCTTGTATAGTCTACCTACAGTCCCTGCTACACCAGAAAAGACCCTAGTCACTATAAACTACAGAGTTAAAGTTTAAAAAAGAGAAATACTCACCAACCAATCACTTACCTGCTCCCTGGTGATGTCACACACTGATTACTTTTTACCTCTCTCCCCGCTGCTGAGTTGGTAAGCCTCGCTGCTCTCCGGTTTTTATACCGGGCTCCTCACCTCCCAGGCTCCGTGCTCCGACTGCTCTCAGGCCTCGCTGCTCTCCGGTTTTTATACCGGGCTCCTCACCTCCCAGGCTCCGTGCTCCGACTGCTCTCGGGCCTCGCTGCTCTCCGGTTTTTATACCGGGCTCCTCACCTCCCAGGCTCCGTGCTCCGACTGCTCTCGGGCCTCGCTGCTCTCCGGTTTTTATACCGGGCTCCTCACCTCCCAGGCTCCGTGCTCCGACTGCTCTCGGGCCTCGCTGCTCTCCGGTTTTTATACCGGGCTCCTCACCTCCCAGGCTCCGTGCTCCGACTGCTCTCGGGCCTCGCTGCTCTCCGGTTTTTATACCGGGCTCCTCACCTCCCAGGCTCCGTGCCCCGACTGTCAGTTGTCACTTGTCAGTTGTTCATTTAGTGGTGTTTAAGGGCCTTAAAGACCAGTCCCACCTGTTGGATGCGGGTCTGATTTGGGACCATCAGACACGCCTGAGTAAAAATGGCTCGGAGTCGGGAACCAGGTGGGGGGGCTCCCGCCCGCCAGTTTTGCGCTTTCAACCCCCCGCACGCCTCCAAGCCTGCATCCACGGCTCAGTTAAAATCGACCCCTGTGTGTGTCATTTCCGCATGACAAACTAATAGAAAGAAACACAGAAAAAACAGTCATTAACATAACTGGCTCTCACAATCTGGAGATAATGTGCAAAACACTAAAAAAAATTTGACCACGAGCCTCGGCCTTGAATAAAAAAATGAACACCATTTTGTCACACCTCCTACTTTTTGCCCTTCGAGGGTGATCTCCTTCCTTTGCGCACTTCCCCCTTCCCACCCTACTGCTCCTCCGTAATGGGACCCCAGTGGCTGCAGCAAGGCTGGTGGAAGGCTGCTGATTGTCACAACCTGAGACTGCAGATGCCTTGCAGGACGGCCTCGACCAGCTCTGGGCCTGGAGGGCCCGGCTGCAGACTGCACCAACTCTGCATGGGCGGCGGCAGTCTGTCCTACAGGTGGTGGCAAGTGCAGTGGAGAAGTGACAGTGGTGGCAGCAGCAATGCAGTCATCTTGAGAGAGGACAGCAACTCCCTGCTTGACCGACACACTGGCACTCCCACGGGGCAGCACTTCAGCATCTGGAGCAATCTGCTGGAGCACAGATTGCTGGCTTGCTGCAGCATGGTGAGAGCTCCGGGGAAATGTGTCCTAACCAGCGAGGATGGCAGCAGTCAGTGCTCGCGTGGCCTCAATCTGAATCTGCATGAGAACAGTCAGAGATGGGCTCATGGCAGCCAGTGACTGAATTGCAGCACTAAGCATTTGCGTGGCATCCGCCTGTGCTACAGCGAAGTGTTCCACACTCCTTGCCAGTGATTCAATGCATTCGGGCACCCTTCCCACTGCACCCATGAGCTCAGTGTGCCTGTGCACCGCCTGGGTGTTCATTTCAGCGAGGAGCCGCTCCTCCTCTGCGTCCAGTGCAGTAGGACTCGCTGGCATACTCTCCCTCCGGGGAGAAGGCCCCCAAGCTTCCCTACCCCCATCACGTTGCTACAGCCCGCTGGATCCTGGAGCTTCACCCTCATCAGACCCTTCCCCCCTGCTCCCCTCCAGGGAAGGCGTGTTCCCAGTGTGGGCATGGGCTTCCTCAGGAGAGGGTGGTGCTGATGCTCCGGCTTCCTCTTCCTCCTCGCCTGCAGCTTCACTCCCACTGGCAGCTTGAGGGCCCGTCTCCTCAACTGGTGAATCACCATCTGAATGCAGGGAGGTACAAGAGTGGCTTTAGCGTGAGGACAGGGTGGCAGCAAGGGAGGAATGAGTGCAGCGATTTAGTAAGTTGGATTGAAAGTATCAAAGGCTGGTGTTGTGAGGAACAAGTGGAAGGAGAGAGGACAAAAAGGTGATGACCTTACCATTGCTGTCCAGAACGGGGTCGGCGTCTCCAGTGGTGACAGGACCGATCACCTGGCTTGCCACAATCCTCTGGATGCACACCTCAAGATCGCTGAGGGGTTGCAGCTGAGGCCGCCCTCCACCCGTCCGTTGCTGCTGTCTCCTATTATGAGATAGCTTGGCCTGCAAGAAAAAGGACGGCGTCTGAGTAAATATACAGCCATGGTCTTGCCTGATGTGCCTCCCATAGTTGAATAGCCCTTACTGTATGCAGCCATGGTCTTGCGTGATGTGCATCCCATAGTTGAATAGCCCTTACAGTATGCAGCCATGGTCTTGCCTGATGTGCATCCCATAGTTGAATAGCCCTTACTGTATGCAGCCATGGTCTTGCCTGATGTGCATCCCATAGTTGAATAGCCCTTACTGTATGCAAAGTGTGGAATGTGCGTGTGTGTTTGATGAAAGGGCCATAGGTCTTGGATGAGTGTTGGGCATTGGGGCTTTTAAAACCCTCTGGCCATAGAGTGAGGTTGAGATGGAGGGATGGAGAGGTTTTGAAAAGAAGCCACTCACCCTGACGACCTGAGTGAGGTCGTTGAACTTTTTTCTACATTGGATGTGGGTCCTGGGCACCATGCTCCTTGAGGAGACGCTCTGAGCCACCTCCCGCCACACTCTTCTGTACTCACGTGGCAAAAGCCTCCTGCCACTCACTGGGCACAGTATAAATCTTCTGCACTCCACCGTGCCAACCAGAGCCTCCAAGGCCCGCTCGCTGAAGCGATGAGCTCACTCCCTGGCCCTCTCCATAGTCCTTGCCTGCAAGATTTAGCCACAGGTCTGTCAAGGCCGAGATTCAAGGCTCCAATTAGCAAGGTGTGGCCTCTGGCCATAGAGTGAGGTTGAGCGATGCAATAAAAGAGAGTCAAATAAAAGTGCGAGATAAATAAAAGTGAGTCAAATAAAAGTGAGTGAAAAATAAAAGTGACAGACAAATAAAAGTGAGAGTCATATAAAAATCAGAGAAATAAAAGTGAGAGACAACAAAAAGTGAGAGAGAATTAAAAGTGAGGGAGAAATAAAAGTAAGTCAAATTAAAGTGAGTGAATAATAAGTGAGAGACAAATAAAAGCGAGAGACAAGTAAAAGTGAGAGAGAAATAAGAGTGAGAGACAAATAAAAGTGAGTCAAATAAAAGTGATTGAAAAATAAAAGTGACTGAAAAATAAAGGTGAGCGAGAAATAAATGTGAGAGAAATAAATGTGAGTCAAATAAAAGAGAGGAAAATAAAAGTGGTAGACAAGTAAAAGGGAGTCAAATGAAAATGACTGAAAAATAAAAGTGAGCAAGAAATAATTGTGAGAGAGAAATAAAAGTGAGAGACAAATAAAAGTGAGAGACTATTAAAAGTGAGTCAAATAAAAGTGTGAAAAAAATTAAAAATTGAGAGAAAAGAAAAAGTGAGTCAAATGAATGTGAGAGAAAAATAAGAGAGACAAATAAAAATGAGAGGCAAATAAAAGAGAGAGAGCAATAAAAGTGTGTGAAAAAAGTGAGAATAATAAAAATCAGAGAGAAATTAAAGTGAGAGACAAAAAGAGAGAATTAAAAGTGCGAGTCAAATAAAAGTGAGAGAAATGAATGTGAAAGAGAAATAAAAGTGAGAGACAAATAAATGAGTCATATAAAAGTGAGAGAGAAATGAAAGTGACAGACAAATAAAATTGAGAGTCATATAAAAATCAGAGATAAATAAAAGTGAGAGACAAAAAATAGAGAAATAAAAGTGAGGGAGAAATAAAAGTAAGTCAAATGAAAGTGAGTGAATAATAAAAGTGAGGGGCAAATAAAAGTGAGAGAGAAATAAAAGTATGTCAAATAAAAGTGAGAGAATAATAAAAATGAGAGATAAATAAAAGTGAGTCAAATAAAATTGAGAGAATAATAAAAGTAACAGACAAATATAAGTGAGCGAGAAATAAATGTGAGAGAGAAATACAAGTGAGAGAGAAAAAAAGAGAATTAAAAGTGAGGGTGCAATAAAAGTAATCAAATGAAAGTGAGGAGAAATAAGTGTGAGAGACAAATAAAAGAGAGACAAATAAAAGCGAGTCAAATAAAAGTGACTGAAAAATAAAAGTGAGCGAGAAATAAAAGTGAGTGAGAAATAAAAGTGAGAGACAAATAACAGTGAGAGACTGATAAAAGTGAGTCAAATAAAAGTGTGAGAAAAATAAAAAAAATTGAGAGAAAAGTAAAAGTGAGTCAAATAAAAGAGAGAGAAAAATAAATGTCAGGGAGAAATAAAAGTGTGTCAAATAATAGTGAGAGAAAAATAAAAGAGAGAGACAAATAAAAATGAGAGGAAAATAAAAGTGAGAGAGAAATAAAAGTGTGTCAAATAAAAGTGAGACAATAATAAAAATGAGATAAATAAAAGTCAGAGAGAAATTAAAGTAAGAGACACAAAAAGAGAATTAAAAGTGCGAGTCAAATAAAAGTGAGAGAAATGAATATGAGAAAGAAATAAAGATGAGAGACAAATAAATATGAGTCATATAAAAGTGAGAGAGAAATAAATGTGAAAGACAAAAAAGAGAGAGAATTAAAAGTGAGAGTCAAATAAAAGTGAGTCAAATGAAATTGAGTGAACAATGAAAGTGACAGACAAATAAAAGTGAGAGTCATTTAAAAATCAGAGATAAATAAAAGTGAGACAAAAAAAGAGAGAATTAAAAGTGAGGGTGAAATAAAAGTAAGTCAAATGAAAGTGATAGAGAAATAAGTGTGAGAGACAAATAAAAGTGAGTCAAATAAAAATGACTGAACAATAAAAGTGAGCGAGAAATAAATGTGGGAGAAATAAAAGTGAGAGACAAATAAAAGTGAGAGGCACATAAAAGTTATTGAGAAATAAAAGTGAGTCAATAAAAGTGAGAGGAAAATAAGAGAGACAAATAAATTTGTGTCAAACAACAGTGAGAGAAAAATAAAAGAGAGAGTCAAATAAGAGTGAGGGACAAATAAAAGTGAGTCAAATATAAATGAATGAAAAATAAAAGTGACAGACAAATAAAAGTGAGAGTCATATAAAAATCAGAGAGAAATAAAAGTGGGAGACAAAAATGGAGAAATCAAAGTGAGGGAGAAATAAAAGTAAGTGAATAATAAAAGTGAGAGGCAAATAAAAGTGAGAGCGATATAAATGTGTGTCAAATAAAAGTGAGAGAATAATAAGAAAGAGAGATAAATAAAAGTGAGTCAAATAAAAGTGAGTGAACAATAAAAGTATCAGGCCAATAAAAGTGAGAGTCATATAAAAATCAGAGATAAATAAAAGTGAGAGACAAGAAAAAGAGAATTAAAAGTGAGGGTGAAATAAAAGTAATCAAACAAAAGTGAGAGAGGAATAAGTGTGAGAGACAAATAGATATGAGTCATATAAAGGTGAGAGACAATAAAAGTGAGTGAGCATTAAAAGTGAGTCAAATAAAAGTGACCGAAAAATAAAACTGAGCGAGAAATAAATGTGAGAGTGAAATATAAGTGAGAGTTATATACAAATCTGAGAGGAATTAAAGTGAGAGACTAAAAAGGAGAAAATTAAAAGTGTGAGTCAAATAAAAATGAGAGAAATAAATGTGAGACAAATAAAGTGAGAGAATTAAAAGTGAGAATCAAATAAAAGTGAGAGACATGAATGTGAGAGACAAATAAAAGTGAGAGACAAATAAAAGTGAGTCAAATAAAAGTGAGTGAAAAATAAAAGTGACAGACAAATAAAAGTGACAGTCATATAAAAATCAGAGAGAAATAAAAGTGATGGAGAAATAAAAGTAAGTCAAATGAAACTGAGTGAATAATAAAAGTGAGAGACAAATAAAGGTGAGTCATATAAAAGTGAGCGAGAAATAAATGTGAGAGAGAAATAAAAGAGAGAGACAAATAAATGTGAGAGGCAAATAAAGAGAGAGAAATAAAAGTGTGTCAAATAAAAGTGAGAGAGTAATAAAATTGAGTCAAATATAAGTGAGTGAAAAATAGATGTGACAGACAAATAAAACTGAGAGTCATATTGAAATCAGAGAGAAATAAAAGTGGGAGACAAAAAGAGAATTAAAAATGAGGGAGAAATAAAAGTCAAATGAAAGTGAGTGAATAATAAAAGAGAGAGAGAAATAAAAGTGAGTGAGAAATAAATGTGGCAGAGAAATAAAAGTGAGACACAAATAAAAGAGAGGCACAAAAGAGAGAGAAGTAAAAGTGAGTCAAATAAAAGAGAGAGGCACATAAAAGTGAGCGAGAAATAAAAGTGAGTCAAATAAAAGTGAGAGAAAAATAAACGAGTGAGTAATAAAAGTGAGAGGTAAATAAAAGTATGAGACAAATAAAAGTGAGACAAATAAAAAAGTGAGAGAAAAATAAAAGAGAGAGGCAAATAAAAGTGAGAGAGAAATAAAAGTGAGAGAAAAATAAAAGTGAGAGAGAAAAAAAATGACAGACAAATAACAGTGAGAGCCAAATAAAAATCAGAGAGACATAAAAGTGAGAGACAAAATAAGTGAGAGAGAATTAAAAGTGAGAGTCAAATAAAAGTGAGTCAAATAAAAGTGAGAGAAATGAAGGTGAGAAGCAAATAAAAGAGAGAGACAAATAAAAGTGAATCAAATAAAAGTGAGCAAAAAATAAATGTGAGACAGAAATAAAAGAGAGAGAGAAATAAAATGTTGTCAAATAAAAGTGAGAGAAAAATAAAAGGAGAGAAAAATCAAAGTGAGAGATGAATAAAAGTGACAGAAAAATAAAAGTACAAGACAAATAAAAGTGGGAGACAAATAAAAATGAGAGATAAATAAAAGTGAGTCAAATATAGGTGAGTGAAATATAGAAGTGACAGACAAATAAAAGTGAGAGTCATATAAAAATCAGAGAGAAATTAAATTGAGAGACAAAAAAGAATTTAAAGTGTGAGTCAAATAAATGTGAGAGAAATGAATGTGAGAGAGAAAAAAATGTGAGAGACAGATAGATATGAGTAATATAAAGGTGAGAGACAATAAAAGTGAGTGAGAATTAAAAGTGAGAGTCTAATAAATTTGAGTCAAATAAAAGTGAGAGAAATTAATGTGAGAGAGAAATAAAAGAGAGAGACAAATAAAAGTGAGTCATATAAGAGTGAGCAAGAAATAAATGTGACAGAGAACTACAAGTGAGAGACAAAAAAAGTGAATCATAAAGAAGTGAGCGAGAAATAAACGTGAGGGAGAAATAAAAGTGAGACAAATAAAAGAAAGAGGCACATAAAAGTGAGTGATTAATAAAAGTGAGTCAAATAAAAGTGTGAGAGAAATAAAAAATTGTGAGAAAATAAAAGTGAGAGGAAAATAAAAGTATGAGACAAATAAAAGTGAGTCAAATAAAAGTGAGAGACAAAAAAAGTGAGAGAGAATTAAAAGTGATAGTCAAGTAAAAGTGAGTCAAATAAAAGTGAGAGAAATGAATGTGAGAGACAAATAAAAGAGAGACAAATAAAAGTGAATCAAATAAAAGTGAACGAAAAATAAAAGTGAGCGAGAAATAAATGAGAGAGAAATAAATTTGAGAGGAATTTAAAAGAGAAAGATAATTAAAATTTTGTCAAATAAAAGTGAGAGAAAAATCAAAGTGAGAGACAAATAAAAGTGAGAGAATAATAAAAATGAGTTAAATATAAGTGAGTGAAAAATAGAAGTGACAGAAAAATAAAAGTGAGAGTCATATTGAAATCAGAGAGAAATAAAAGTGGGAGACAAAAAGAGAATTAAAAGTGAGGGAGAAATAAAAGTGAGAGACAAATAAAAGTGAGTCAAATAAAAGTGAGAAAAATAAATGAGAGAGAAATAAAAGTGAGAGGAAAATAAAAGTATGAGACAAATAAGTGAGTCAAATAAAAGTGAGAGAAAAATAAAAGAGAGAGGGAAATAAAAGTGTGTCAAATAAAAGTGAGAGAAAAATAAAAGTGACAGACAAATAACAGTGAGAGCCATATAAAAATCAGAGAGACATAAAAGTGACAGACAAAAAAGTGAGAGAGAATTAAAAGTGAGAGTCAAATAAAAGTGACCGAAAAATAAAAGTGAGCGAGAAATAAACGTGTGAGAGAAATAAAAGTGAGAGACAAATAAATGTGAGAGGAATTTAAAAGTGAGGGACAAATAAAATTTTGTCAAATAAAAGTGAGAGAAAAATAAAAGGAGATACAAATAAAAGTGAGACAAATAAAATTGAGAGGAAACTAAAAGAGAGACAAATAAAAGTGACAGAAAAATAAAAGTGAGAGAGAAATAAAAGTGAGTCAAATAAAAGAGAGAGGAAAATAAAAGAGAGAGATAAATAAAAGTAAGTCAAATAAAAGTGTGAGAGAAATAAAAAATTGTGAGAAAAATAAAACTGAGTCAAATAAAAGTGAGAGAAAAATAAACGAGTGAATAATAAAAGTGAGAGGTAAATAAAAGTATGAGACAAATAAAAGTGAGAGAAAAATAAAAGAGAGACAAATAAAAGTGAGGGGCAAGTAAAAGTGAGAGAGAAATAAAAGTGACAGAAAAATAACAGTGAGAGCCAAATAAAAATCAGAGAGACATAAAAGTGAGAGACAAAATAAGTGAGAGAGAATTAAAAGTGAGAGTCAAATAAAAGTGAGTCAAATAAAAGTGAGCAAAAAATAAATGTGAGACAGAAATAAGAGAGACAAATAAAATTGTCAAATAAAAGTGAGAGGCCTAGAAATTCGGTATAGCCGCGTTTGGGGTGCTAGTCCTGGCGATGCGCAAAGTTTAGCACCAGGCGCAATTTAGCGCCACCTAGTGTGATATTGGGTTGCAGCACCCCTAAAGGTGATTGCGGCGCTAAATCAGGCGCTGCACGCTACTCTTAAGGCGCTAACCCGGCGGCGCAACCCAATTTCATGGCGGCGGGGCGCGGCGAGGGTGCTGTCGATAATCACTTTCCCTGAGACACAGTGGTGCCAGCCAGCTCTTAAAGGGGCAGGTCAATTGGCATCACCAGACACACTCACTGCCTTGTAGGCCTTCAAAGCGATGGGAGTTTACCTGTGGCGCACCAGCCTAGCGAGACATGGAAAGGGTGAGGCAGAGGACGGAACGATTCACTGATGGGGCATTGGATGCTTTGGTTGGCGCAGTGGAATCAAGGCCAAGGAAGATGGTCGGAATGTGATTTATGTTTTAGACAGTCTCCCGGGTGTGCGAGGCAGTTATGTGTCAGTGTATTCGTTTTGCTTTCTGTTGCCATAGCTTTCTCATGTTTGAAGGAACCACATTTTGTTTAATGAAACACTTTCTTCATTTACAATGGCCATGCCTGCTATTTACATGCATCTTGCCCTTCACAGGATTGGGGGTATCAGACCGGTTCCATTCCTGTTCTTGGAATGGCAGCAAGCATTCCGTGAGAGAGGCCTAGAAGCTACTTCTGATCAGCCTCTGACGCGCAGCCTGAGAAGAGCCGCTCGCGTAGAAGTTCAGGCCAGCAGGCATCTTCTCAGCCACCGACAGAGATGTCCTGCACCTTATCTGAAGCTGCAGATCTGGCTGAAGCAGCTGGCACAGCTCAGTCACCACCTCCTTTCTAAATCGCAGCCTTCTGACACACTGCTCCTCCGGCATGTTCATGTAGGAAAACTGCTGTCGGAAAACCCTGCCAGCGTAAGGTCTGCTGTGGCGATGTCTGTTGGCCCTCCTCCATTTGGCCATGCCCGCCCCACTCTCCCAGCGTCTCAGTGCCCTTTCCAGATGATTCAGCAGCAGGACGTTACCCTCCAATGCAGCACCCATAATAAGTGCCCACAGGAAGTGTTATGTTCATTAATAACTAGACATTCTTATTATGAACACAGCTAGCTTTTGCTAGTTACTTTATTGAGCACATGTGGACTGGTACAGGCTTCCATCTTGACTGCTGCCTTGTGGGTAGCCTAGTGCCTCGTGGGTAATGTAGTCTTAATATATATACAGCTGGGTAGTGTAGTCTTATACATACAGCTATATACAGCTCTACGGCTCCACCTAGTGTCCACTATAGAATGACATGTTATTGATCGTTACATCCCCCTTTCTTTGAGGTTTAACAAAATCAATATCAACCAACTTTCAAGAAAACAATAAAGATAATATCAGTAACACTTTTGTTAGTGCTCTATAAACATAAACATTTTCAAAACAGTCAACACATTTTCAAAGCTTTACATTGTACTCAAAGATTAAGTCTATCAGGCTCTTTTACTTCACGTGTGGATCTTCTCAACACGGGTAAGTCTGATGTGTCTTCATGAGATTGTTCTGGCGGTGAATGACAAGATGCAGTTGCGGCAATGTCATCAATCTGCTCTTGTATAGATCGAGGTCTCCTTGCGATCTTTGCTTGGAGAGGGTTTCAGTGTTTCCTTCACTCTTCATGCCATAACTCTCAATGTGGTCAATGCACTCTCGAAAAACTGCTGGCAGCTGGATCCCATCATACAGCATAGTGCTCTCAGCAGCCTCGGCTAATGGAACACCAAAGATTGGCCTGAGGGAAGAAGGAGTATCCACCGGAACTGCTTCCTGCTCTGGTGCAGGCTTCTTCTTTTTCTTTTTCTCTTTCCACTGCTTAACAACATCTGCTGCGGTTATGTCTTTGGACTTTTTCTCCTTGTGTTTTTCCTCTTTGTGCTTTTCTTCCTTTGGCTTCTCTTTGAACTTAAAGTCTTTGGCCTAGAAATTCATTATAGCCACTTTTGGGGCGGTAAAGTCGGGCGGCCGCTAAAGTTTGCGCCCGGCGCAAATTCGAGGCCACTTCGCCGATATTCATTAGCTTCGCCTTAAGAGTTTGCTCAAGCGCTAAAACTGGCGATGCACAGCTCTCTTCAGGCGATAAGCCGGAGGTGCTGAGCGATACCGCCGAGGCCAGGCGCAGCGCAGGTGCGGCCATTTCTTGATTGACAGCAGACACCCTGGCGCCGGCCAGCTCTTAAGGGGGAAGGGTCGACTTGGTCTGCTGCCACGCCCTGGTCACTGGAGCCCTCCAGCTAGGCCTGAACACTGCTGCTGGACCCAAATAGCGCCTCAAAGTATGGAGAAGGCCCGTGAACGAGCGCAGCGCTTCTCAGAGCATGATCTGAGGGTGCTGGTTAGCGCTGTGGAGAAGAGACGCCATATTTTGTTCCCAGACAATGGGAGGAAGCCGCCGGCCCGCGTCTACCGGAAAGCCTGGAGGCATGTCGCCACCAGGGTGACATCCAACAGTGAGGTCCCCAGGAGCGCTGTACAATGCCACAAAAAGCTCAATGACCTCGCCAGGATTGCCAGGGTGAGTACCCTTTCCAGTGTCCTCCTCATCCTTGCATGTGCACCTCACATTATGGGCAAAGGGACCTGAAAGCCCTAATGGCCAGCCCTCATGCAGCAGCTATGGGACAGCCATGAGCATCAATTGCACATTGTGCACTTAACACACTGGCCAGGCTATTCGACCATGGGAGGCAGTGCACACAAGTTCAGGGCTACACACTGGCCAGGCTATTCCACCATGGGAGGCAGTGCACACAAGATCAGGGCTACACACTGTACTTAGAGGCCGTCCTTTCTCTTGCAGGCCAAGCTGGCCAATAATAAGAGGAGCCGGACTGTGACCGGGGGAGGCGGACCCCAGATCTAGCTGCTCACCAAGCTGCAACAGCGCGTGGAGCGCATCATGGGTGCCCGGGTGATTGGCCCCGTTGCATCTGGAGATGCCGACCCTGTTCTGGGCACCAATGGTAAGGACATCACCTTTTGGACCTCTCTCGTCCCACTTGCGCATCAAATCTACATCCTTTGCCACTGTCCGACCAATGCGCTGAATGCCACCACTCATGCATCCCTCGCTGACGCCCTCTCCTCACTCTAAAGCTACTCTTGTGCCTTCCTGCTTTCAGATGGTGAGGAGGAGGTCCCTGAAGTTGCCAGTGACAGCCCTTCAGAAGAGGAGGAGGAGGAGGAGCAAGAGGAAGGCGGCCCATCAGGGGAACCCTCAGCCGCGGCAAGCCATGCCACTGTAGGGGAGACGTCTTCCCTGGAGGGGAGTGTGGGGGAAGTGTCGGAGGGGAGTGTAGCTCCTGGGACCAGCGGCCTGCAGAAACGCGGGAGGGGGGTGGAAGCTCAGCGGCCTTCTCCCCAGAGGGGGGAAGGGTCAGAGGGGAGCCCAATTGCTGGGCCCAGCGGCGTCCAGCAACGCAGGAAGGGTCGGCCAGTTCGGCGGCCTTCTCCCCAGAGGGAGAGTCCGGCCTTCAGTCCGGAGACGGTCAACGCCGAGGAGATGCGCCGCCTCGAGGACATGTCCGCGGACTCGGAGCGCCGGCACACGGAGATCATGGGGGTAGTGGGACGGATGCCTGAGGCCATCGAGTCCCTGTCTCGGAGTGTCACCGAATTCGGGGCCTCTCTGGCAGCGACTGGCCAGGTGATCAGTGGTGCCGTGCAGTCACTGGCTGCTCTGATGCAGTCACAGAACAGGGCAACACGGGCACTCACTGCTGCCACACTCGCTGTGTCAGTCCGGCATCGCCAGGGCACCCGGCGCACTGCAGCAGCACAGCGGTCTGTCCCTCGGCAGATTGCTGCGCATGCTGCAGTGCTGGCCCGGGCGAGTGCCAGTGTCTCAGGCGACCAGCGAGCGCCTGCCATCCGCCAGCTTGCCCCCATTCCTCCAGCCGCCACTGCCACTCCCCCAGTGGAGCTGCCACGAGCTGCTGCAGCGACTGATGCTGGCCAGCCACAGCTGCAGCATTCACCAGCCGGCCCCTCGAGGGCCAGACCTCGTCTAGGCCGACCCCCAAGGGCATCTGCCGTCACGACATGTGCCCCTCAGGAGCCTTCCCCCAGCCTTGCAGCAGCCACTGGCCTCACTTTGAGGAGGAGCAGCAGGGCGTCCAGGGGCCGGCAAAGTTTGCAGAAGGCATCGCCCTCGCGGGACACAAAGTAGAGGGTGTGTCCAAATGTTGTGTTTTTTGGAATGGTTGTTTTTTGAAGGCCGAGGATGAGGCCATTTTTGTTTACATCTTTTGTTAATCCTCCCCAGGTTGTGGGAGTGAGTCATGTGTGTGAGTGTTTTTTGGGGGTTTCGTGTGTTCTTGGTTTTCATGTGGGAAGGGCCCTGAGTTTGTACAATAAACCATTTTATTTATTCACATTGTCCATGTTTGATCTTTGAAGTGTTTGTTGCCTTAACCGGCTGAGGGCTTGCGGAGCGGCTGCAATCATGTTCTTTCATTGGCACAAGCCATTCCCTGACAGGGGGCCTAGAAGTGACGTTCAATAAGCCGCCGACGGGCGGCCCTTGGACCTTCTGCCTCCCTCCCGGGTTGGTACTCCTCGTCCTCCTCCTCCTCACGCTCCTCCTCCTGAGGTGGCAGTGCCTGAGTCCTGCGGATAGCCAGGTTGTGCAGCATGCAGCAAACGACGACGAATTGGGAGACTCGCTCCTGCGAATACTGGAGGGCTCCCCCGGAGCGATCCAGACAGTGGAACCGTTGCTTCAGGACGCCGATTGTTTGTTCGATGAGGTTCCTGGTCGCTTGATGGCTCTCGTTGTATGCCTCTTCAGCAGGGGTCGTGGGCGCGCGGAGCGGGGTCATGAGCCAGGTACACAAAGGATAGCCTTTGTCCCCGATAAGCCATCCTCTTGGGTGAGGCTGTGCCTGGAACATGTCAGCCACAGTTGTCTGTCGCAGGATAAAGGCATCGTGGCTGCTGCCTGGAAAGCGGGCATTGACAGCTAGGATGCGCTGCCTGTGGTCACACACCAGCTGTACGTTGAGGGAATGGTAGCCCTTCCGGTTGCGGTAGTCCTCGGCATGCTCCAGAGGTGCCCGCAAAGCCACATGCGTGCAGTCAATGGCGCCCTGCACCATGGGGAAGCCCGCTATTCTTGCAAATCCCACTGCACGCTGCTGCTGCTTGTCCAGGGTCATGGGGAAGGAGATGAATTGACGTCTCCTTCTGAAAAGGGCATTGGTCACCTGGCGGATGCAGCAATGCACGGCGAACTGGGAGATGTTAGCGATGTCCCCAGCAGCGGATTGGAAGGAGCCGGTGGCATAGAAGTTGAGAGCCACCGTCACCTTCATTGCCACCGACAGAGATGTCCTGCGCATCAGCTGTGGACGCAGATCTCTGTGAAGCAGCTGGCAGATGTCTGCAACCACCTCCCTTCTGAGTCGCAGCCTCCTAACACACTGCGCGGCAGACATGTTGAGATAGGAGAACTGCTGGCGGTATACCCTGGGTGGGTAAGGCCTCACTTGGCGACGCCTGTTGCCCCCTCTGCGTCTAGCCAGGGCTGCCACTCTCTCACGGCGTCTGTAAGCCCTTCCGACATAAGGCTGAAACTCAGCGTTGGCACCCAATGCAGCCCCCATAATATGCTGGCAAACACTGAGATCTCAATGAAGGCAAAGATAATTGCAAAGCTCTGGCCTGAAGCCAAAAAGACCTGTCCCAGTGTTGGGCCAAAGCAGTAAGCTCTCTTCCTTGGTCTCTCTCCAAAAATCCGTTGCACAAGAGTGAATGCTGCAAAATGGCTGCCCTTTATAGTGCAGGGTAAGTGCCCTTTAATTTGCGCTCCCCGCGGCCCACCTCGGCTGTGTACCGTTCCACTTCACAGTCGTTAGGGCCGCCCGGCGCACAATGGGGTGGCGTGAGTGAAGTTCCGGTTCCGTGCGCACAAAGGGCGTTGCACGATGAAATGACGTCATGATCTGCGCGCGCATCTGAGCGCGCGCAAAGACTTTGCGCCGGCGCTAAATGTCTACTGAAGTTGGGGCGAGGCGCAGATCGTGCTGCGCCCAGGCGCTAAGCACCTAGCGCTCGAGATCTGCTCCTCCTAAGGCGCTAACGGCTGGCACAGCCAACTGAATTTCTAGGCCTTTTTCTTTCTTCTTGGAGAAACTAGGCTTTTTGAAGACATGGATACCCTTTGGCCTTTTCATCCTTGATGGGCTCTCTGCTTCATCACCTGAGTCATCTGGTCTGCTTATGGCACAGTTTATACGGTAGACTCTTTTGACTAGTTCTAAGTCCTCACAAGCTTTGTCACCTAGTATCGAATCAAGTCTTTCAGCCACAACAAAAAACATGAGATGATGCACTTTGTCTTTGACTGTTACTTTAAGTCTGCATACACCTAAGCTATCTATTTTCTGTCCATTATAGTCCTTCAGTAGTACTGACTTTTTCTGTATTTTGGGCTTTTCTTTCATATTGTTAATGTCACTCATACTGATTAAGTTTGCTTTTGCCCCAGTGTCCAGTTTCAATGTAACTAATGCTCCATTTATCTGCAGTGGGATCATCCATTTGTCCACTTTTACTGCATTGACTTTATGTTCAGCATTGTCCATTTCTGAGGGCTGCACATTTTCTGTATCTTTTTTGATGTCGTCACATGACACCATTCCTACAAAAAATGTCTCACTTAAATCAGTGTCCTCAATCACATTAACTTGTTGCCCTTTCGTTGTTTTTACTTTTGAAAAGCATTGTTTGGCAAAGTGATTCTTTCCATTACACTTTGTGCACATTTTTCCAAACGCTGGGCATTGTCTTAACTGGTGTTTGTAACCACAGCGTTTACAATTAAAAATGTCATCCTCCGATTGCTTTTCATTTCTGTTCTGCCCATGTTTCTTCCCCTTGTAGGACACAGCACCGACAGCAGCATTATCACTCATTACAATCGCATCATTATTGATTTCACTGAAAGTCTTCGCGTGCTTTCGAGCTAGCTCGCTGGCTTGGCATATTTTCACTGCATTTTCCAAATTTAGTTTGGTTTCTCTCAACAGACGTTCCCTGACTTTTTTATCATGAATACCAAAGACAATCTGGTCACGAATCATGGATGATTTCAGCTCAGAGAAATTACATGTCTGTGCTTTCAGTTTCAGATCAGTTATAAAGCTATCAAAAGTCTCATTTTGTTGCTGTGTCCGAGAACGGAAGATGTATCTTTCATACGTCTCATTCTTTTTGGGAGAGCAATGTGCATCAAATCTTTTTAGCACATCTTCTAATTTTTCTCTGTTCTCCGCTGGATTAAATACAAATGTATTAAATACCTCTATCGCCTGTGGGCCTGCAACCGTAAGCAGCAACGCTATCTTCCTTGCGTCTGGCTTCGTACCGAATCCGATGGCTGCAATGTAGAGTTCGAATTGCTGTTTAAAAGTCTGCCAATTGTAGTCGATTTTTTCTGTGAGATTCAAACGCTCTGGTGGCTTCAAATTCTCCATGTCGCTTTTCACAATTTTCAGCAGATCTTCACCATCCTGGTACCATGTTATGTTCATTACTAACTAGACATTCTTATTATGAACACAGCTAGCTTTTGCTAGTTACTTTATTGAGCACATGTGGACTGGTACAGTATCCGTAGAGGCTTCCATCTTGACTGCTGCCTTGTGGGTAGCCTAGTGCCTCATGGGTAATGTAGTCTTAATATATATACAGCTGGGTAGTGTAGTCTTATACATACAGCTATATACAGCTCTACAGCTCCACCTAGTGTCCACTAT
This sequence comes from Somniosus microcephalus, assembly GCF_052327205.1. Lineage (NCBI taxonomy): Eukaryota > Metazoa > Chordata > Chondrichthyes > Squaliformes > Somniosidae > Somniosus > Somniosus microcephalus. The sequence goes on from NC_140998.1 coordinate 37,076,790, forward strand.
AGAATGACATGTTATTGATCGTTACAGGAAGGTTCCCCGTTGTCAAGGCTCACCAACAGCAAGGTGATGGTCAGAAGGCTGAAGATCATCTGCCTGTGCTGGCTCAGTGCTCAAATGACTCTCAGTGTGCAGCTCAGCAACTCTTTGTAGCTCTCGAGAAATTGTGCTCCAAAAATGGCTGCCACTTTTAAACCACACCAGCCCACTTTAAATAACGCTCCTCCAGCCTGAGAGCGACTTGGTAAGGTTCAGGTAAGCTGTCACTATTAGCGCCAGGTGCTACGGAGGGGGGCGCCACTGAATTTCCGGTCCGGGGTGCCCAAAAGGCGTTGCACACTCAAATGACGTCATAATCAGCCTGCGCCCATGAGCGGGCGCTAAGATTTAGCGCCAGCGCTAAATGCATGCTCAATATGGGGCGAGGCGCTAGGCGCCTTGTGCCCGCCTGGAAATTGGCTAGCGCCCCACTTCTCGGCCTCTTTAGGCATTAATCGGTGCCGCAACCAACCAAATTTCTCCCCCTGAGAGAATTAAAAGGAGAGAAAAATCAAAGTGAGAGAAAAATTAAAGTGAGAGGTGAATAAAAGTGACAGAAAAATAAAAGTGGGAGACAAATAAAAATGAGAGATAAATAAAAGTGAGTCAAATATAAGTGAGTGAAAAATAGAAGTGACAGACAAATAAAAGTGAAATCAGATAGAAATAAAAGTGGGAGACAAAAAGAGAATTAAAAGTGAGGGAGAAATAAAAATATGTCAAATGAAAGTGAGTGAATAATAAAAGTGAGAGAGAAATATAAGTGAGAGACAAATAAAAGTGAGTCATATAAAAGTGAGCGAGAAATAAATGTGAGAGAGAAATAAAAGTAAGAGATGAATAAAAGAGAGAGGCACATAAAAGTGAGAGAGAAATAAAAGTGACAGACAAATAAAAGTGAGAGTCATATAAAAATCAGAGAGAAATTAAAGTGAGAGACAAAAAAGAGAATTTAAAGTGCGAGTCAAATAAATGTGAGAGAAATGAATGTCAGAGAAAAATAAATGTGAGAGACAGATAGATATGAGTAATATAAAGGTGAGAGACAATAAAAGTGAGTGAGAATTAAAAGTGAGAGTCAAATAAAAGTGAGTCAAATAAAAGTGAGAAACATGAATGTGAGAGACAAATAAGTGAGAGGCAAATAAAAGTGACCGAAAAATAAAACTGAGCGAGAAATAAATGTGAGAGTGAAATATAAGTGAGAGTTATATGCAAATTTGAGAGGAATTAAAGTGAGAGACAAAAAAAGGAGAAAATTAAAAGTGTGAGTCAAATAAAAGTGAGAGAAATTAATGTGAGAGAGAAATAAAAGTGAGAGAGAAATAAATATGAGTCATATAAAAGTGAGAGAGAAATAAATGTGAGAGACAAATAAAAGTGAGAGGCAAATAAAAGAGAGAAATAAAAGTGAGTCAAATAAAAGTGAGAGAAAAATCAAAGTGAGAGACGAATAAAAGTGACAGAACAATAAAAGTGCAAGACAAATAAAAGTGGGAGTCAAATAAAAGTGAGGGCTCGATTTTGCCAGGCCCGAGGAGGTGGGTATTGGCGGCATGTGAGGTGTTAAAATCACCAAAAATGGTGGGTGGCTCCGATCCCGCCTCCAACCCGCCTACGAGTAATTTTCCCAGAATCGGGGTTTCAGACCCCATTTCCATCCCACCTCCAAGAGGCAGGATAGGCCCTTAACAACCAATTAATTGTCTCTATAATCCCATTTTGAGAGGCCTGTCTGATTTTAACACATTTCCCCCATCCTGCACGTCTCCTCTGGATCAGGCCCGTTAACCCTGGCAGCTTCACAAGTGGATTGCTTACTAACAGCTGCAGTGCCACCATTAAAAAGGAATTTTCACTAATGATCATTTGCAGGTGGCAGAACTTTATTGTCTCAGGTCTGGGGGAACTTTTAGCAGGCATACTCATTGTTGTGGAAGTTTGGAGCCTGACACCCATCTCCAGTGTCACCTCCTGGGAAACCCCTTTCCCTACCTTGACTGAGCGCTTCCTCAACTGAGGTATATCCAGAAGCATGGTGACCATTTAATTCCTTTCCTCCTGGACATCAGATTCGGATGAACCATGAACAACTGCAGCACCAGGAGCAGCAGCAACAACAGGAGCGCCAAGCTACTGCTCACCCACCTGAAGCTGCACAGGCCAGAAGGCGCCAGCGCACGACCACATTGCTGCCCGGGATTCAAAGGACGCACTCATGTTAGCCAGGTTTGCTTAGCCTGCACAATCAAACACTTTTGCCTCGCACATTCTTACCAGAGCATCAACAATGGACAAGAACCTATGGATTCCTATTGTTCTGACCACCATGCTGACAATTGCAAGTCGCCCTAAGCCCTCAATGTGGAAGTCCCATTTGCGAGATGACACAGGCCACAACTTCAACAGTTTGCCTTCAAATCTGTTTATCATCACATTACAAGGATGGCTTGTCAAAAAACAATACAACAGGACACCCAAGTGACTACCCTTGTGACTACTTGTGCTTTATCTTCCTCTTACGCATGCTCCTATGTGGTGCATCCCCTGTGGCTTCAGCAGATGTGGAGGCCCCTTGCTCACTTTCTTGTTGCTCCTGTCTCGACACCTTTGGCGGCCATTCTCTGGGGTTGCGAACCTGTGAGGGTTGCCACATTGGGGAAACACTGTGTGTATGTAGATAAACCTGTATAATCCCCTTTTAACTGCTGTATTCCCCTCCCCCCGCAAGACAGTTGCAAGCTGAGAGGAATAAGGCATGTTCAGACTTGCCTGCTGCTGAGAGAAGGAAAACCAATCAGGTTCCAGCAGGTGACCAATCCGTGAGTCATCACAGGTTCGCGGGCTTTACGAATTCAGTTCTGTATTGTGAGAGTTGGAGTAAAGACCTATTTCTTGTAGCTCGCTGTGTTGCCTATTTCTTTACACGGGAGACCGTAATCCCCCACATTGGTGACCCCGAATGTCGGCGGCCGAAGCCCCCGACTCACGCAGCCCTACAGAGGCCAGCAACGACCCGACGGCAACCAGCAGCAGCCCGATGTCGGCCAGCGCCGCGTCCTTGAAGCTCCCCACCTTCTGGGAACACCAAGCACCAGCTTGGTTCGCGCACTCGGAGGCCCAATTCACCCTTCGCAGGGTTCAAGACGATGAAGAAAGGTACCTCCACGTAGTCTCAGCACTATCAAGCTCCACCGCCGCCGAGATTCTCGACCTGCTGGGGAACCCACCACAGACCGGCAAGTACTCAGCCATTAAGGGCCGCTTGCTGCAGGCTTACGGCCTGTCCAGGGAGGAGAGGGCCCGCAGGCTTCTCTCACTAACAGGCCTCGGCGACTCTACCCCGACCCAGTTGATGAGCCGGATGCTTGCGCTCCTGGGCTTGCGTGAGTTTCCTCCGGGTGCTCCGGTTTCCTCCCACAGTCCAAAGATGTGCGGGTTAGGTTGATTGGCCATGATAAAAATTGGCCCTTAGTGTTAGGGGGGATTAAATACGTGGGGTTACGGGGTTACAGGGATAGGGCTTGGGTGGGATGGCTGTCGGTGTAGGGACCGGGTGCTAGGGTTTGGATGATCAGCCATGATCTCGTTGAATGGCGGAGCAGGCTCGAAGGGCCGAATGGCCTACTCCTGCTCCTATCTTCTATGTTTCTATGTTTCTATGGGCTCTGAACCGCAGTGCTTCTTGTTTCGGGCCCTTTTCCTCAGCCTGCTTCCTCAGCAGGTACAGACTGCCCTCGCGGGGTCCCCGATCACGGACTGCGTACAACTGGCAGCTGCCGCGGACAAAGTCTTCGCCGTCGCCCAACTCAGCTGTGCAGCCGTGAGGCTCCCCGACACCACCGAGCGCGCGCCGCCATGCCAGGCCGCAGAACTATGCTATGCTACTACCACGCGCGTTTCGGCCACAAGGCCCAACGTTGCAGAGCACCCTGCTCTTTCGATCAAAGCAAGAGGGCCGCCCGGCCCAACGCACCAGCCTCGCGCCGTCGCCTAGGCCCGCTCGACCGCACCCCCGCCGCCACGATGGCCATCGGCACCGCAGGTAAACTGCTGTACATAACCGACTCCCTTTCAGGGCGCAGATTCCTTTGCGACACCGGAGCCCAATGCAGCATAATTCCTGCCTCCCAGCTCGACATCCAGGCAGGCCGCAGCGGCCCACCCCTCGTGGCGGCAAATGGCGCAGCCATCGCTACTTTCAGAAAGCGACGGGCCGAGGTTTGTTTCAATGGCCAGCGATTTACGTGGGATTTCGTGATGGCCTCGGTGGCACATCCCTTGCTTGGCACCGATTTTCTTTGCGCCCACGGACTCCTGGTCGACGTCCGCGCGCCTGATCGATGCAGCAACTTTCGCTTCACTGGCCTGCCAGCAGAGCAACAGCCCGGCCCTCGTCGGGTCCTGCTCCACCCCGGCGCATGACGACTACGCCCGCCTACTCGCAGATTTCCCGAGGCTCACACAACCGACCTTCTCGGCCACGGCAGCCAAGCATGGGGTCAAGCACCACATCGCCACTATGGGACCACCAGTGTTCGCCCGAGCCAGACGCCTGGACCCAGCCAAGATGGCGGTGGCCAAGGAAGAATTCGCCACGATGGAGAAACTGGGCATCATCCGCCGCTCGAACAGCCCCTGGTCGACCCCCTCCACATTGTGCCCAAGCCGGGCGGTGGCTGGCGCCCCTGCGGCGACTACAGACGGCTCAACGACGCCACCACGCCCGATAGATACCCCATTCCGCACATCCAAGACTTCTCGGCACACCTAGCAGGAAAGTCCGTCTTTTCCAAGGTCGACCTGATTCGCGGCTACCATCAGGTCCCCGTCCACCATGCAGACGTCCAGAAGACGGCGGTCATCACCCCCTTCAGACTGTTCGAGTTCCTGCGCATGCCCTTCGGGCTCAAGAACGCCGCACAGGCCTTCCAACGGCTCATGGACTCCATCCTACGGGACCTGAGCTTCCTGTTCGTCTATCTGGACGATATCCTCGTGGCCAGCACCAACAAGGCCGAGCACATCACGCATTTGCGCTCCCTTTTCCAGCGCCTCAGCCAACATGGGCTAATCATCAACCCGGCCAAATGCCAGTTCGGAGCAGCCCAAATTGACTTTCTCGGCCACAGAATCTCGCCAAGGGGAGCCATTCCACTACCTTCCAAGGTGCAGGCGGTGGCAGACTTTCCCCAGCCCACCTTGGTCAAGGCGCTGGAGGAATTTTTGGGGATGGTCAATTTCTATCACCGTTTCGTGCCCAAGGCCGCCTCACTCATGCGCCCCCTCTACGAAGCCACCAGGGGCAAAACGGGCAAAGAGCAACTCACCTGGTCCAGCAAGATGGCAACAGCCTTCCACCAGACCAAAAGCGCCTTGGCCAACGCCACACTACTGGCCCACCCCATCCCAGGCACCAAGATCGCCCTCACCATGGACGCCTCGGATTACGCCGTCGGCGCCATCCAGCAACAGTGGGTCGAAGGCGCGTGGCAGCCACTGGCATTTTTCAGCCGACAGCTGCGCAAAAACGAGCAGGCCTACAGCACGTTCGACAGAGAGCTCCTGGCCCTGTTCCTGGTAATCCGGCACTTCCGTTTCCTCCTGGAAGGCCGGCCGTTCACTGCATTCGTGGACCACAAGCCGCTCACTTTCGCCATGGCCAAAGTAACCGAACCCTGGTCCGCGCGCCAACAGCGCCAACTCAACTTCATCTCGGAGTTCACCACGGACATCCGCCACGTCGCCGGCAAGGACAATTTGGTGGCCGACTGCCTCTCAAGACCCTCACTCCACGCAGTGCACCTGAGCGTCGACTACGCCAGCTTGGCGAGAGACCAGGCCGCCGACGCGGAGATCCAGGCCCTCAGGACGTCAACCACCAGCCTCACCCTGGCCGACATCCACTTCCACGCAGCCGGCACAACCCTCCTGTGCGACGTCTCAGTCCCCTCGCCTAGGCCGGTCGTCCCATCCGCCTGGCGCAAGCGAGTTTTCGACATCATCCATGGCCTCTCACATCCAGGGATGCGTGCGTCTCAGAAACTCATGTCCGCCAAATTTGTCTGGCCTGGACTCCACAAGGATGTGAGAGACTGGACCAACACATGCGTGGCGTGTCAGCGCGCTAAGGTCCAGCAGCACACCAAGGCGCCATTGGAGTGTTTCCCGGTGCCCGAGAGGCGTTTCGACCACGTCCACATCGATCTGGTAGGCCCCTTGCCACCGTCGCACGGTTTCACACACCTGCTCATGATCGTCGACCACACCACCAGATGGCTCGAGGCGGTTCCCCTCGCCTCCACCACCACGACCGACGTCGCGCGAGCATTCGTCTCGACATGGGTGGCCTGGTTCGGCGTGCCGACCGACATATCCTCGGACAGAGGCCCCCAGTTCACTTCCCACTTGTGGAATGCCATCACCGCCGGCCTCGGCACCAAGTTGCACAGGACAACAGCCTACCACCCGCAGGCCAACGGGCTCTGCGAGCGCTTTCATCGTTCCTTGAAAGCCTCCCTCCGCGCCAGCCTGGCCGACACCAGCTGGATCGACAAACTACCCTGGGTCCTCCTGGGATTGCGCACCGCGCCCAAAGAGGACCTCCGCGCCTCCGCGGCCGAGATGGTCTACGGCCAACCGCTCAGAGTACCAGGCGACTTCCTCCCCCTGATAACGGAGCTGTGGTCGGCCGCCAGACAGCTTTCCCTGCACCAGGGCGTGGCCCAGCAATTCCGTCCAGTGCCCACTTCGCAACACAGCCCGCAGCCGTCCTACGTGCCTCGAGACTTACGACATGCGGAGTTCGTCTTCGTGCGCCGGGACGCACACAGAGGCCCGCTGCAGGCACCATACACCGGCCCCTTCCCAGTATTGGAGACGGGGGACAAAGCTTTTCTTATCGACGTCGGCGGGAAGCCGGACCTTATTTCAGTAGACCGCCTCAAACCGGCGCACCTGGACCTCAGCTTCCCGTTTCGGCCAGCTCTTCCCCCACGGCGGGGCAGACCTCCCGCGTTGGCGGCGACCCCACAAGAGGACCAAGACACGCCAGAACCTTACTTCCCGGCCGCCGCCCCACCTTCGCCGGCAGCCCATCCAGCCAGCCCACCGGCAGACCAGCCGCCAAACCAGCCGACGAACCAACTGGCCGACCTCCCAGACAGCCCTCCTCACACGCCAGGTGGCTACTACAGCCGCTACGGCCGCTTGGTCAAACCTCCGCAGAGACTGACTTTTACAGTTAACGAGGATTCTGGGGGGGCGTATGTGGCATTGCCACATTGGGGAAACACTGTGTGTATGTAGATAAACCTATATAATCCCCTTTTAACTGCTGTATTCCCCTCCCCCGCAAGACAGTTGCAAGCTGAGAGGAATAAGGCATGTTCAGACTTGCCTGCTGCTGAGAGAAGGAAAACCAATCAGGTTCCAGCAGGTGACCAATCCGTGAGTCATCACAGGTTCGCGGGCTTTACGAATTCAGTTCTGTATTGTGAGAGTTGGAGTAAAGACCTATTTCTTGTAGCTCGCTGTGTTGCCTATTTCTTTACGCGGGAGACCGTAGTCCCCCACAAGGGCTCAGCAACAGTCTGCTGTCCTGAGGCTGTGCAGGGGATGAGATGTCCATCTCAGTTCGGTGAGGACTCTGGTGGGGCTCTGACCGAGGGCTTTGCAGTGGCATGGTCGTGTGAGCACTTGGAGTGGATCCTCCACTTCCTTGTTGTCTGCCGCCAACATCCCTCTCATGGGTCAGCCCCACTTCAGAGCTAGTAAGTGGCTTGACAGCACCTTGCTGCACTTCAGGCGGGGCCATAAGGATCCGCACTGGAAGTTCTACTCCAGAGGACTTCCATGAAGGTTTGGTTTCTATGCTCAATAGCTGACCATCGCTCCTCAAGAGATGCCAGTCTATTCTGAACAATGACTATGTTTTCAACACGCTGGCGACTTAGCTCCTCCATGGCCATAGCCATCCTCTCCTCTACCATAGCCATCCTCTCCTCTACGGTAGCTAGCCTTGCCATGGAGGTAGTTATCCTTTCCACGGAGGTTGCCATCCTTTCCGTGGTGATGCATTCTTGCGCCAATGCCTCCACAAAGGCTCTGCTCATGTTCGCGATGGACTCCTCCATTCGCTCCACACTCGCAGCAACCCTGGAGACAAAACCTACCAGAGACTCCTGCACCTGTTCTTGGAGTTCCAGCACCACTCTCCTCCTGGATGGACCTGGAGGCCCAGGGTCGACATGCAGCTAAGCCGAGCTGGCAAAGTCCTGCACCCTCCAACGAGAACTCTCCACCATCTGCTGATGCTCACTTGTGAGCTGTGAAACACCAGGTGACAACACTACTCTATGTCCCGAAGGTCCCACCGAGGTGTGTGTGTCTGCGCTGGTGCTGGGTGCGCTGAATTCTGCTGACGCTGTGACCTCAGAGGTTGCAGCTTCCTCTGAGCAGTCTTGAGGCTCAGGCTGTTCCTCCTGGACAGTGGGGACGGGGGCTATTGATAGTCCTGTGGGGGAGTAAATGAAAGAGTTAGAGATGTGAGGTAAAGGTTGCATGCACAGTGAATTGTGCAGATGGTCATAAGTCAATCTGTTAGAGCATCAGAATCATTATCAGTCACTCATGCAATGTCAATGAGAGAGATGCCAAACTATTCTGTCACCAGCTTGCTGTGATGCGCCCGTCTGTCCGTCCCCCACTTGCGCATCTTCCTCGACACCGGCGATTTCCAGGGCCGCCTCCTCCCAGGGGGTGAGCTGGGCTACTGAGGGTGGCCCTCCTCCTGTCCTTGCTCTTTCCCTCTTATTGTGGGCTCTCTTTTCAAGTAATGAGGGACACAAGTGGAGTTGGAGCAAAAATGAAGGAGTGTAGAGAATACATAGCATAGATGCTTAGAAGGAGACAAAGGGCCCTCCCTGTGTTTTGTAAGTTGCTGTCATTGCATCACAGTGATAGGGAGTGTGAGGGCTGCATGTTCGAATAGCTAAGTGAATGTGACCATAGAGAGAGAGGGAATGGGTAAGGGTGCAGGGATGTAAGGATGTGGAGGAAGAGATTGGCAAAGCAGAGTGTTGGTGAGGAGAGACGATGGGGATGAGATTGAGGGTGATGAGAAAGTCATACTCACTTTTCCTGTGCGGAGATGGTCATGAAACCTCTTCCTGCACGGCAGCCAAGTTCTGCGGCACATAGAGATTGAGTTGACCTCCTGGGCCACTTGCAGCCACACAGCTTTAGTCTGCTGGGAGGCTTTTTCCTCCCTGAGGAAGGGAAGAGCACCTCCTTATTTGATCTTGCTCCCTCCGCCAGAGCTTGGAGGGAGGCCTCATCGAACCTTGGAGCACCTTTAGCCTACTGCTGGACATAATTGCTGAATGAAGTGATCACAACAATGGGCATAAAGTTTAAAGTCTCCAGAAGAAGCAAGACTGCTTGCAGGCCTTAAATCCAGCAGCATCGATGATGTCATCAGAGGCAACTTTCTGTATGAAAAGACTCATTGGGCCAGGGGTTTCCACACGCTGGAAATCAAGTGACCAATTAGGGCAAAATTGCACTTTTTTCCCACTTCACGTTGGAGTCGGGGTCCTAACGCGAAAACCACCTGACATACCCCAGCCCACCTCCAATGGCAAAAGAGTCAAATAAATGTGAGTCAGATAAAAGTGAGAGTCAGATAAAAGTGAGAGACAAATAAAAGAGAGAGACAAATAAAAGAGAGAGACAAATAAAAGTGAGTCAAATAAAAGTGAGTAAAGTAAAACTGAGGGGGCGATTTTCCCAGCCCCGAGGAGGCGGCTTGGAGGCGGGACAGTTGGCAAAATGGCAAAAACTGAGGGTGGGTTCAGAACCCACCTTCAACCCGCCTCCGCACAATTTTGCCGGTGGCGGGTTTGATGGGTGCGATTCGGTCCCACCTCCATCAGTCGGGAGAGGTAGTTAAGACCCTTAAATAGTAGTTAAGGGCCTCTATAATCCTATATTGACAGGCCTTTGTAATTTTGCCACATTTTGTGCATGTTGCACGACCCTCCTACACCACGCCAGCTAATCCTGCGGGGTTGACAAGTGGGTGGCCTCCTCCAGCTGCAGCTCCACCATTAAAGCAGAGCTTTCATCTGGGATCAATTGCAGGTGGCAGAACTTTTGTTCCACAGGTCTTTCAGCACTTTAGCAGGCCTACCGCAGTCGGAGGTGCTGCAGCTTCTATGGGCTGGCTTTTGTGAATGGAGGCGAGTTGGAGGCGGGACTGCTGCTTGTCGTGTCAATGTCCCACCTCCATCCTCGCCTGACCAACCAGAGGGATGTTCCCTGATTGACCTTGTTAAGCCCACCCTGCGGGCTCAGCAGGCCAATTAGGGAGGAAGTCACTGACAGAGCACGTCAACGTCAGACGTACTATCTGTCAAGACTCCCTGAAAGAAAAAATGTCAGCGTTTGACAGCTCTGTGAAGCTGTTAAACACTGACATTCTCTTTAGTTTCATGAGTGCTTGTGTTCAGGACTCATCAAACCTTTCAAATTTGTAAATTTCACATGGCTGTTGGGTCGGAGGTTCCAACAACCAGTCTGTGAAATTGACAAGGAGGACGTCGGCTCCCCTGATCCACCGCTGCTGAAGGCTGTAGGAAGAAAACAAGGTAAGTGAACACTTTTTAAAACTTATCACTCACCTTGCATACTTACCACTCCACACTTGCACCCATCACTCACCTCTACATCTTACTTCCAGATGCCTCCGACTGCCGCAGACCTCCTCCACGTCTCCTCCAACCCAACGGGGTTTGCCGAGGTCGGGAAGCCTTCACCTGTGAAGGTAAAATGGCAGTTAAAAGGATTAAATGTCTTTCCCGCCTCCCCTTGACATTCAGTGGCATTACCATCACCGAATCCCCCACTATCAACATCCTGGGGGTGACAATTAACCAGAAACCTAACTGGACCAGCCACATAAATACTGTGCAACAAGAGCAGGTCAGAGGCTAGGTATACTGTGGCAAGTGTCTCACCTCCTGACTCCCCAAAGCCTATCCACCATCTACAAGGCACAAGTAAGGAGTATGACGAAATACTCTTCACTTGCCTGGATGAGTGCAGCTCCAACAACACTCAAGAAGCTCGACACCATCCAGGACAAAGCAACCCACTTGAGTGGCACCCCATCCACCACCTTAAATATTCACTCCCTCCACCACCAGCGTACCGTGGCTGCAGTGTGTATCATCTACAAGATGCACTGCAGCAACTCGTCAAGGCTTCTTCGGCAGCACCTCCCAAACCCGCGACCTCTTCCACCTAGAAGGACAAGGGCAGCAGGTGCATGGGAACACCACCACCTCCAACTTCCCCTCCAAGTCTCACACCATCCTGACTTAAAAGTATATCGCTGATTCTTCATCGTCGCTGAGTCAAAATTCTGGAACTCCCTCCCGAACAGCACTGTGGGAGTACCATCACCACACGGACTGCAGCAGTTCAAGAAGACAGCTCACCAACACCTTCTCAATGGTAATTAGGGATGGGCAATAAATGTTGGCATTGCCAGCGATGCCCTGATCCCATAAACAAATTTTATAAATAGGAGACGGGACCCGAAGCTGCACATCTTCCCGCCTCCTGGCAAAAGGGCACGGAGAAGGGATGGGGGCGGGTTTGCCATCCGCCCCCACTTTCTCTGAATTTACCGGCTGTCCCACCTCCATGCCTGCCTCCTCGGGGTTTGGAAAATCCAGCTCTATCTCTCAACTGTGAGACCTCCTTGGAAGACCCTTTCCCCGCTTGGACTGAGCGCTTCTCCAGTGGCAGTATCTGTCAGCAGCATGGGAAGCATTTATTTCCTTTCACCTTGGACCTCAGATTTGGATGAGGAGCAGCCACGGCAGCAGCAGAATCAGGCAGCTCAGCAGCAACAACAGCAGGAGCCCCAACCTCCTGCTCACCCACCTGATGCTGCACAAGGCAGAAGGTGCCAGCGCATGGAAGCACATCACCACAGGAGATATCCCCCTCTCAGGGTTTACAGACAGAGGATGAGCTACCTCAACATGACTGAACTGCAGTGCCAAAGGAGGCTGAGACTTTCGCGAAAGGTTGTCTAAGACACCTTTGCACTGCTGCACCAACACCTGGAGCCCAGAGGAGCGAGTGGAATCACCTTACCAGTGGCTGTCAAAGTCACCACCGCACCCAACTTTTTTGCCTTAGGCTCCTTCCAGGGATCATCAGCAGACATCAGCGGCATCTCCCAGTCGGCCACCCACAGTTGCATCTCACAGGTTACCGATGCCCTTTACGCAAAGGCCCACAATTACATCCACTTCTCAAGGGATCAAGCAAGTGTAACCGCCCGTTCAGTTGGCTTTGCAAATACGGCAGGCTTGCCAATGGTGCAGGACATCATAGGCTGCACACATGTGGCCCTTAGGGCACCCCATCACAACCCAGCTATCTTTGTCAACCGCAAGGGCTTCCACTCCCTCAATGTACAGCTGGTGTGTAACCACAAGGAGATTTTGCATGTTTCCACCAAGTTCTGTGGTAGTTGCCATGACTCTTTCATCCTGCAGAACTCTAGTGTTCCTCTGCTCTTCAATCCGCCAAACCAACTGAACAGATGGCTCCTTGGTGACAAGGGCTGCCCCCTGAAGAAGTGGCTAATGACGCCGATCAGGAGGCCAGCTAACGAGGCTGAAGAGCGCTAAAACGCCAGCCACATTTCGACCAGGTCCATCATCAAGCAAACCCATTGGCTTGCTGAAGATGTGATTCCGATGCCTTGACAGATCAGGTGGAGCCCTGCAGTATTCAACAGCCAAGGTCTCCAGAATGGTTGTGGTCTGTTGTGCACTGCACAGCATGGCACAGCATCATGGCTTGCAGCTTCCTGATGAGCAATTGGCTCAGTTCATAGCCTCCTCAGATGAGGAGAAGGAGGAGGAGGAGGAGCAGGAGGTGGAAGAGCAGGAGGAGGAGGAGGAAGAGGAGGAAGAGGACCGAGCAGCAGAGTATTGACCAGCAGCAGCGGCAGCACATGAGCACATGGTTGCCCGTGATGCAAGGGGTGCACTCATCCTGGCCAGATTTGCATAGGTTGCCCATTTTGGCACATGTCCTTAGCTCCGTCTAAACACATGATAGACAATGGATATGACTCTCTGGCCTCCTTTCACTCTGGCCACCAACTTGACCACGCAAGTGTCGCGGAGTCCGCAATGTTAAGGTGAAATAGAGTTATAGTCAGAGTTATACAGTACAGAAAGAGGCCCTTCGGCCCATCATGTCTGTGCCGGCCATCAAACCCTGTCTATTCTAATCCCATTTTCCAGCACTTGGTCCGTAGCCTTGTATGCTATGGCAGTTCAAGTGCTCATCTAAATGCTTCTTGAATGTTGTGAGGGTTCCTGCCTCCACCACCCTTTTAGGCAGTGAGTTCCAGATTCCAACCACCCTCTGGGTGAAAAAGGTTTTCCTCAAATCCCCTCTAAACCTACTGCCCCTTATCTTGAAACTATGCCCATTGGTTATTGACCCCTCTACTAAGGGGAAAAGTTACTTTCTATCTACCCTATCTATGCTCCTCATAATTTTGTACACCACAATCAGGTCCCCCCTCAGCCTTCTCTGCTCTAAAGAAAACAACCCCAGCCTGTCCAGTCTCTCTTCATAGCTGAAGCGCTCCAGCCCAGGTAACATCCTGGTGAACCTCCTCTGCACCCTCTCCAAAGCAATTACATCCTTCCTATAATGTGGAGATGCCGGTGTTGGACTGGGGTGGACAAATGTAAGAAGTCACACAACACCAGGTTATAGTCCAACAGTTTTATTTGAAATTGCAAGCTTTCGGAGCGCTGCTCCTTCGTCAGGTGAAGTGGAGAGATGCATATAGGCACAGCATATATAGTCAGAGAATACTGCCAGATAGACAGGTAATCTTTCTAACTGTCCTTTATCACACCTCGGCAGAGAGATAATCACAGCAATCAAAAGTGTGAATGGTGTCCAAACAGTTCAGTCAGGAAAACATTACATCAAAGAACAATCAGGTGGGGTCACAAGGGGTCAAATGCTACAGATGCTGGGGTCTGTATGAAAAACAAAAATCAAACAAAAAACTAATTTTTTGCTGGAAACCACAGCAGGTCCGGTTGCATCTGTGTAGAGAGAACAAACCAACGATGACTCGAGTCTGGATGACTCTACGTCAGGTGGGGTTACATATAGCGTGACATGAACCCAAGATCCCGGTTGAGGCCGTCCTCATGAGTGCGGAACTTGACTATCAGTTTCTGCTTGACGATTTTGCGTTGTCGTGTGTCTCGAAGGCCGCCTTGGAGAATGCTTACCCGAAGATCGGAGGCTGAATGTCCTTGACTGCTGAAGTGTTCCCTGACTGGGAGGGAACACTCCTGCCTGGCGATTGTTGTGCGGTGTCTGTTCTCCGTTGTTGCAGTGTCTGCATGGTTTCGCCGATGTACCATGCTCCGGGGCATCCTTTCCTGCAGCGTATGAGGTAGACAATGTTGGCCGAGTCACATGAGTATGTACCATGAACCTGGTGGGTGGTGTCCTCACGTGTGATGATGGTATCTGTGTTGATGATCTGGCATGTCTTGCAGAGATTGCCGTGGCAGGGTTGTGTGGTGTCGTGGTCGCTGTTCTCCTGAAGGCTGGGTAATTTGTTGCGAACGATGGTCTGTTTGAGGTTAGGCGGCTGCTTGAAGGCGAGTAGTGGAGGCGTGGGGATGGCCTTAGCGAGGTGTTCATCATCATCGATGACATGTTGAAGGCTGCAAAGAACATGGCGTAGTTTCTCCACTCCGGGTAAGTACCGGACGATGAAGGGTACTCTGTTGGTTGTGTCCTGTGTTTGTCTTCTGAAGAGGTCTATGCGATTTTTCGCTGTGGCCCGTCGGAACTGTCGATCAATGAGTCGAGCATCATATCCCATTCTTACGAAGGCATCTTTCCGCGTCTGTAGGTGTCCATCGCATTCCTCCTCCTCTGAGCAGATCCTTTGTATTCGCAGGGCTTGTCCATAGGGGATGGCTTCTTTAACGTGGTTAGGGTGGAAGCTGGAGAAGTGGAGCATCCTGAGGTTGTCCGTGGGCTTGCGATAGAGTGAAGTGCTGAGGTGTCCGTCTTTGATGGAGATACGTGTGTCCAAGAATGAAACCGATTCTGAGGAGTAGACCATGGTGAGTTTGATGGTGGGATGGAACTTGTTGATGTTATCGTGTAGTCTTTTAAGTGATTATTCGCCGTGGGTCCATAGGAAGAAAATGTCGTCGATGTATCTGGTGTATAGCGTTGGTTGGAGGTCCTGTGCAGCAAAAAAGTCTTGCTCGAACTTGTGCATGAAGATGTTGGCATATTGGGGTGCAAATTTGGTCCCCATGGCTGTTCCGTGTGTTTGGGTAAAGAACTGGTTGTCGAAGGTGAAGACATTGTGGCCAAGGATGAAGCGGATGAGTTGTAGGATGGCGTCTGGAGATTGGCTGTTGTTGGTGTTGAGTACTGAGGCTGTCGCAGCGATGCCGTCATCATGGGGGATACTGGTGTAGAGTGCCGAGACATCCATTGTGGCGAGGAGTGTTCCTGGTTCAACTGGTCCGTGGGTGCTGAGTTTCTGTAAGAAGTCTGTAGTGTCACGACAGAAGCTGGGGGTTCCTTGTATGATGGGTTTCAGGATGCCCTCGACATATCCGGCGAGGTTCTCACACAGGGTTCCATTGCCTGATACGATAGGACGTCCGGGTGTGTTGGTTTTGTGTATCTTTGGGAGGCAGTAGAAGTCTCCCATGCAGGGAGTACGTGGGATGAGAGCACGTAGGATGCTTTGAAGGTCTGGATCGAAGGTCTTGATCAGTCTGTTGAGTTGGCGGGTGTGTTCTTTCGTCGGCTCTGCGGGTAACTGTCTGTAGTGTTCCTGGTTGTCCAGTTGTCGGTATGCTTCTTTGCAATAGTCCGTTCTGTTCTGTATGACGATGGCTCCTCCTTTGTCTGCTGGTTTGATGACGATGTTGTGGTTGATTTTGAGAGCGTGGATGGCGTTGCGTTGTGCTCGGGTGATATTCTGGACTGTCTTGTGAGTGCGGCTGATGAATCTGGCGTTGATGCATCTCCTGACAGCTTGAGCATACATGTCAAGCTTAGGGCAGCGACCCTCCGGAGGGGTCCAATTTGACTCTTTCTTCTTCGGTTGCTGCACTACGGATCCCTCTGTCTGCTGTTCCAGATCATTGTTTGTCTCATTGGGTTCGCTGCTGACATCTTGGGATTTGTGGAAGAATTCCCGGAGCCTCATTCTCCCGATGAATTCCTCTGTGCCACACTCCCTTGTGCCGTTACATATTTTCTCTGCCTTCCAACCTGACTTGCTTTTTCCTCTATATTTGGCTGTGCATCACCCCCTACTATAGCTCCACTCCATCTCCCATCCCCCTGCCAAGTTAATTAAAACCCCCCTCCGCAACAGTACTAGCAAAACTCCCCGCAAGGATGCTGGTCCCATTCCGGTTCAGGTGTATCCCGTCCGACTTGTACAGGTCCCACATTCCCCAGAAGTAGACCCAGTGATCCAGGAAACTAAAGCCCTCCCTCCTGCACCAACTCTTTAGCCATGCATTCACCTGCTCTATCCTCCTATTCCTAGACTCACTAGCACATGGCACCGGAAGTAATCCAGAGGTTACAACCTTTGAGTTCCTGCTTTTTAATCTGCTACCTAGCTCCCTAAATTCTTGTTGCAGGACCTCATCCCTCTTTCTACCCATGTCGTTGGTCCCAATGTGAACCACGGCCTCTGACTGTTCACCCTCCCCCTTCAGAATGCCCTGCAGCCGTTCAGTGACATCCTTGACCCTGGCACCAGGGAGGCAACATACCATCTGTAATGATATCAGCAAATAGTGATGGTATTTGCCTGTTTGATTATGATGCCTTACCAGCATATTTGCCTGATTGATTATTTATGCCTGACCAGCAGAGGGCATGTGAGAGACAAGCAGTTTAGTTTTGGTTTGGTTTTAGATGGGTCTCTAACATGATGTCTCCTGTAATGCTGTTAACTGAGTTGAACATACTTTAGATAAAAAGTCATTCTCTTTCATGAATGTGTCGTCATTGAACCCACATACAAATCAATACACCATCCTGGGGTCACATCTGCGGCCACAGAAATGTCTACCTGTTCCCCTTACGATAGTATCCCCTATCACTATTGCTCTCCCACTCTTTTTCCTCCCCTCCTGTGCAGCTGAGCCACTCGTAGTGCCACGGACTTGGCTTTTGCTGCCTTCCCCTGAGAAACCATCTCCCCCATCAGTATTCAAAATGGAAAAACTGTCGGAGAGGGAGATGGACCCAAGGGATTCCTGCATTACCTTCCTAGTTCTTTTACACTGTCTGGCAGTCACCCATTTCCTGCCTGCCCTTTTCCTGGGGATGCCTGCGATCTGACAAGAGAATTCTTGACAGATTGCAAGTTCCAGGCTTTAGCGCATGCTGTTTGCACAACTTCCGCCCGCTGAATGCCTGTCAAATTCATACGCCTGGTAAAAGCATAAGAGTTTTATAAATTTAAAAATACTCTTCAAAAAATATTTTTAGCCCCATAAAAACATTTAATTTATTTTTTCAAAAAATTTGTCCCTCAATCAACATAACAAAGGCGGATTGTCTGGTCACTGTCACGTTGCTGTTTGTGGGAGCTTGCTGTGTTTCCCACATTGCAGCAGTGGCTGCACTCCGGGGCTGTGAAGCACTTTGAGATGTGCGGTGGTCGTGAAAGGCGATATAAATGTAATTCTTTCCTTCGATCTTTGTGTCATCGGCAAATTTGGATATATGACTTTCTATGCCATCATCTAAGTTGTTAATAAATATTGTGAATAGTTGAGGCCTCAACACAGATCCCTGTGGGACACCACAGGCTCGAGTTTGCCAGTGTGGGCGGGCTGGGGCGTGTCAGGTGTTTTTAGAGTTCTGAACCCGACTCCGGTGTGATGTGGGGAAAAAGAGCGAATTTCCCCTCATTGGGCAATTCATTTCCAGCGTGTGGGAACCCCTGGCCCAATTAGTCTTTCCATCCTGAAAGTCGCCTCCGATTACATCATCAGTGCTGCTGGATTTAAGGCCTTGCTTCTTCTGGAGACTGGAAACGCTTTGGACATTGTATGAAAGACTTCATTTGCCAACAATGTCCACCAGCAAGCAAAAGTGTGCACTTTGATTTGATGAGCCCTCCCTCCAAGCTCTGGTGGAGGGCGCAAGATCTAATAAGGATGTGCTCTTCCCTTCCTCAGGGAAAAAAAAGCCACCACAACAAACTAAAGCTGTGTGGCTGCAAGTGCCCAGGGAGGTCAATGCCATCTCTATGTTCCGCAGAACCTGGCCGCAGTGCAGGATAAGGTTTCATGACCTTCTGCTCACAGGAAAAGTGAGTATGACTTTCCCTTCACCCTCAATCTGATCCCCATCGCCTCTCCTCACCAGCACTCTGCTTTGCCAACCTCCTCCTCCACATCCCACTTGACACTTACATCCCTGCACCCTTACCCATTCCCTCTCTCTCTATGGTCACATTCACTTAACTATTCTACCATGCCGCCCTCACACTCTCTATCACTGTGATGCAATGACAACTTATGGATGATTCCCAATTTGAGTACCTACCCATTATCCCTACTCTCTGTCTCTTGCCACTCAGCCAATTCCTAACCAGGTCAATAATTTGCCCTCAATTCCATGGGCTTCTACCTTAGATAACAGTCTCTTAAGTGAGATTTTATCAAATGCCTTCTGGAAGTCCATATAAATAACATCCATAGACATTCACCTGTCCACTACTTTAGTCACCTCTTCAAAAAATTCAATCAGGTTTGTCAGGCATGACCTACCTTTCACAAATCCATGCTAGCTCTCTCTGATCAACTGAAAATTTTCAAGGTGTTCAGTCACCCTATCCTTAATCATATGGGGCGATTTAGCTGGTGCTCAGTGGTTGGGTTTGGAGGTGGGACTGCTGGAAAAATCAAAAAGATTGGCAGCGGGTCCTGAACCCGCTTCCAACCCGCCTCCAATCAATCTTCCCAGGTGTTGGGTCCCCGATTTGCGCAGGGACCTGACTTCTAGCGGTGGGAAGAGGATTATAGCCACTTAACTGCTTGTTAATAGGTAGTTAACAGGCAGTTAAGAGGCTTTTTCCAATTTTGACATTTCTACTGCCAGCTTCCTGACATCAGGACACCACGCCAGGTAAGTGTGGCATGCTGTGAGTCTACTGTAATGTTTGTATAGATGACAGCCGCAGAAGTGGTGTGAAGGATCCAGTGGGATACTTGTGGTGTATGTAACCTGTTCCACCTTAAGAGAACTACATTAAGAGATGTACTACTTTCTCTTGGCTGCTGTATACTGTAATACCGGTGGTGACCACACCGGTATATAAGTGTTGTGTAGGGAATATGCTGGGCAGTTCAGCCCTGACCTCCGAATAGTAAAGACCTGTTAAAAGTTATTCTTGTTGTCTGTGTCCAGTGATTGATCTTAAGCATAACTGGGACACACAGACTCAACAGTGGCGACGAGTCCGATCTTACCCTGCGGCAGTTTTACATCCAAGGCAGCTTCGTCCTCAGAACGGGTGTCAAGAAGAGGCATCCGCCCTCATCATCCTGCTGAGCACCATCGCATGGGAGGCATCGAGAACCCGGGTTAAAAAGAAAAATTCTGACCACGAAGCCCTCCATCAGCGACAGGCAGTGATCATCCCTTCTACCACGGTGGTGGGTAAGCCAATCAGCGACACGAGCAGAAAGTCGGCCGCGTTGGCTGTGGAGCAGGGGAGGGAAAACGGAGGAATAAGGGCGGAGAACTCGACCACGGCTGGTAAAAAGGGCCGGGCTGCAATCGAGGCCGAGAGGCGCAGCGACTGGGGCAGCTTAAGGCACGAGAGCCGCGGAGAACTTAAACGCAGTCGGTGTAAAGGACCAGGCTGCAAGCGGGGCTGCGAGGCAAAGCAGCGTCGGGGAATTGAGAACCGCTGGGGAGGCGAGAACGGCAGCAGCACGGCAATCGCCATTGCAGCCAGCGGGGGAAGAAGGCAAATGCGGGAATCCGCCATTTTAGTAGGCGGGGGAAGAAGACAAGCGCGGGAAGCCACTATTTTGAGAAAAAGAAAAATTTAAAAACTTGCAAGGATGCCTAAACATGGGAACATTAATACCTTTGATAGCGATATCAAAGATTGGACCACGTATGTAGAACGCGTGGAAGTTTATTGTAAAGCAAATAAGGTACCAGATGATGCGAAAGCACTAACCTTATTAAGCTCAATGGGTGCGAAGACATACGGGCTATTGAAGCACCTTCTATCACCAAATAAACCGGCAGGTCAGACTTTCGCGAATATTGTTACTGTCCTGAAAAATCATTTAAACCCCACGCCGCTGATGATAGCGGAACGATTTAAATTTTCCAGAAGAACGCAGCTGAAAGACGAAAGCAACGCTGAATTTTTAATTGAACTGCGTAAGCTATCGAAGTACTGTCAGTTTGGAACAGGACTAGCAGATGCGCTGAGAGATAAATTTGTGTGTGGATTGTTAAAAGAAGGAACACAAAAGCGACTGCTTGAGGAGAATGATCTTACGCTTGATAAAGCTGTCACTATTGCAGCATCGCAAGAAGCCGCAGCGAGAGGCACGGCGGAAATGCAGCTACGGTCACCGGAACTCAGCACCAATCAAATGGTCTTGGGTACAGTAAAATGTTATTGTTGTGGAAAGACAACGCACGATCAGAACCAGTGCTGGTTCAAAAATCAGGAATGCAGAAAATGTGGCAGGCTTGGTCACATAGATAAAGAATGCCGGTCAGGAAAGAAGACCAGCAACAAAAAGTCACCGCAGGAAAAGTACAGAAAGGTACACAAGGTGACAGAGAACAGTTCGAACGAACAGAAGTCAGATTCAAACTCCAGCAGTAATGAACTGGGTAGTCTAAGAGTACACAATGTTGGTAAGGAAGCAGACCTCCAAACAATTTGGGTCACACTTCAGATAGCAGCAGTCCAAGTGAAGATGGAATTGGACACTGGATCGGCATTGACGGTCATGAATAAGCAAGATTACAAAAGGTTATTCCCACATATTCCCCTACAGGATACGGAGATTGTATTGAAAACATACACGGGGCAAAGAGTATACCCCATCGGGAAGATAGAGGTAAAGGTGGTCCACAAGGGCAAAGAAAGCCGAGGAATGGACTTATATGTGCTACCTGAGGGAGGTCCACCACTACTGGGACAGGAGTGGATTAGGAAAATAAATATGGACTGGCATTCCTTAAAAGCACTAACGGTAGATTCCGGTAAAAAAGATGTCAAACCTAAACGATTGTCCAGAATATTGGACGATGCTAAAGAGGTGTTCCAACAGGGACTGGGAACACTGAGAGGAATTACGGCAAACATCAAGGTTGAAGAACATGCAAACCCGAAATCTTTCAAAGCCAGACCGGTACCTTATGCGATACGACCTGCTGTGGAAGCTGAGCTGGAAGGGCTAGAACGTTCAGGAGTACTGTCTAAGGTAGACTGGAGTGAGTGGGCTACGCCCATTGTTCCCGTCATGAAGCGTTCATCGAGCAACAAGCCGGGGGAACCGGGGAAGGTTTGCATCTGTGGAGATTTCAAGATCACTGTTAATCCGGTGCTTCACACGGTGCAGTATCCGCTTCCGCGGATTGAGGATATCTTCGCTTCGTTGTCTGGCGGGAAACACTTCACCAAGATAGACCTGGCGCAGGCGTACTTACAGATGGAAGTTGAGGAAGAGTCACGCCAGTATCTCACGATCAACACGCATAGAGGCTTGTACCGGTATAATAGACTGGTCTTTGGAGTGGCATCGGCTCCAGCAATTTGGCAGAGGGCCATGGAGCAGGTATTACAGGGAATTCCAGGCACACACTGTTACCTGGACGATATTCTGATTACAGGAGATGATGACGAGGAACACCTTGCAAATTTGGAACTGGTGCTCACCAGATTGAAAGAATATGGACTTCGAGTTAATCGCCAGAAATGTGAGTTCTTTCAGAAGCGGATCTCGTACTGTGGTCATGTCATTGACCAGGAGGGGCTTCATAAGTCTCCTGACAAGATCGAAGCTGTTGTGAAGGCGCCCGCTCCGGATAATGTATCCCAGTTGAGGTCGTTCCTAGGGTTGATTAACTATTACCATAAGTTTCTGCCAAATTTATCCACGGTGCTGCACCCGCTGAACGCTCTTTTGCAGAAGGGAGTACCATGGAAGTGGAGCGAGGACTGTAAGAGGGCCTTTCGCGAAAGCAAGGCATTGATCACCTCAGAGGAAGTGTTGGCTCACTTCAACCCAACACTGCCTATTCGTTTGGCTTCTGATGCTTCTCCATATGGTATTGGGGCAGTACTCTCACACAAGTTGCCAAATGGCCTGGAGAGGCCAGTCGCGTTCGCATCCAGATCATTGACCTCCGCGGAGCGCAACTATGCTCAGATAGATAGGGAGGCTCTCAGCCTTGTGTGGGGAGTAAAGAAGTTTAATCATTACCGGCAGGGCCAAAAGTTTACGCTTCTGATAGACCACCAGCCGTTGGTATCCATTTTTAACTCTAAGAAGGGTGTTTTGGTGATGACAGCACAGAGACTCCAGAGATGGTCCCTTTTCCTAGGGGCACATCAATATCAGATTGAATTCAAAGGTACAAAGCAGCATGGTAATGCTGATGGGCTGTCGCGCCTGCCACTACCTACAGAGGAGGAGGCACCGACGGTTGACCCTGTTGAGTTATTTCACTCGACCATCATCGAATGTTTACCAGTCACCAATGCAAGTATTGAAAGAGAAACCAGGAACGGCCCGACACTGTCCCGGGTCTACGAAGTGACAGTGAAGGGATGGCCAGCACATGGTGATCCACTGTTACCGGCATTCTCAGCAAGACGAGAACAGCTGTCAGTGTGCCAAGGAACATTGATGTATGGAACAAGGGTGATTATTCCTCCTAAGTTAAGAGAGAGAGTTCTAAAGGAACTGCATGAAGGTCATCTGGGGGGAGTCAAGATGAAAAGCCTTGCTAGGGCTTATGTGTGGTGGCCGGGTATCGACCAACAGATAGAGGATCTGACGAAAAGCTGCTCAGGGTGCCAAAAAGTGCAAAATGCACCTCCGATTGCACCGCTGCATCCATGGGAATGGCCTTCAACCCCATGGCAACGTGTACATATTGACTTTGCTGGTCCATTCATGGACTCCATGTTTTTAATTGCGGTGGACGCACATTCTAAATGGCCAGAAGTGATTAAGATGACTACCACTACCTCGGAAAAGACGATCGCGGTGCTAAGAACGATATTTGCAAGAAATGGATTGCCAGAACAAGTATGTTCAGACAACGGACTGCAGTTCGTGTCAGAAGAATTCCAGAAATTCATGAAGAAGAATGGGGTGAAACATTATACCTCTGCCCCATATCATCCGGCTACAAACGGGTTGGCCGAGAGATTTGTACAAACGTTCAAAAAAGCAATAAAGGCCATGAGCGAAGATCAGATTCCACTACAACACAAGGTGGACAAATTTCTACTGGCATATCGAAACGCCACTCATGCAGTGACAAACCAAAGTCCTGCCATGATGTTCTATAACAGGAGGTTGCGGTCCAGGTTGGACTTGTTAAAACCAAATGTGCGGAGGGAAGTTGAAAACAAACAGTTCCAGCATATAAATAACAAGACCACTCGGAGTTTCGAAATAGGACAACCAGTGTTAGCCCGGGACTATAAAAATGAGAAATGGCAATCTGGAACAATTCGGGCCAGACAAGGACCCCTGATGTACATGGTAGATATTGGTGAAAATGTAATACGGCGTCATGCTGACCAACTGGTAGAATCGAGAACAAGGGTCGAACCCATGGTTACGGCAGAGACAACCGTGGAAGAAGTTAGTGAACCTGAAGCATCTACCTCAGAAGTGAATGTACCTGATGATGATGTCCAATCCATAAGAGACCAACTAGATGAGTCACCCCAGCAATGAGAATCAGAGACCCCTGAAAGGCGTTATCCAACTCGAATCAGGAGGCCTCCTCAGAGACTGAATCTTTGAACTGTTTTGCATGAAGTTGTATATATATATATGTTATTATGTTATGTTAAATGGGGATATAACTGTTAAGCTAAAAAGGGAGGATTGTGGTGTATGTAACCTGTTCCACCTTAAGAGAACTACCTTAAGAGATGTACTACTTTCTCTTGGCTGCTGTATACTGTAATACCGGTGGTGACCACACCGGTATATAAGTGTTGTGTAGGGATTTGCTGGGCAGTTCAGCCCTGACCTCCGAATAGTAAAAACCTGTTAAAAGTTATTCTTGTTGTCTGTGTCCAGTGATTGATCCTAAGCATAACTGGGACACACAGACTCAACAATACTGGTGAGTTGCAGAAGTAAGAAAATGTTGGGAAAGTCATTTTTAATGTGTTTAGAATTTTCTGTATGTGACAAGCTTTGAAGTGTTTGTGTAGTCCCACCTCATTGGGAGAACCTCTCTCACCAGTGACAGATCGCTTCTGTAACCTCACCTGCAGCTGCCATCTGTTTTAGCTGAAGGAGAGAGTCACTGGAGAGCCTGGGAGCAAGGGCTCACCTTTGTACAGTGATTGTCAGTTTTTGCAGCACCTCAATGCTGTCAAACACTGAAAAAATCATCTGTGAAAAAGAAATGGTGGTGGCCCCTTTAAAAAAACCGGCTGATGACGCGTCATCAACTGATGTCATCTGACACCAGCTTTCTCTTAATTGGCCGCCAAGCCCGCAGGCTGGGCTTAACAAGGCCAATTGATGCAAAATAGCGTCTACACATCGAATGTCGCTGGGGCGGGACTAGAACCCGAAAGGCAGCAGTCTCATCCCCAACGTGCCTCTTCAGCTAAGATCCCGGCCATAGATGCTAGCAATTTCCCGACAACAGATCTTAGGCTAACTGGTCTATAATTCCCTGGTTTCCCTCTCTCGCCATTCTTAAATAGCAGAGTCACATGTGGTTCCTGAATCTAGAGAACTTTGGAAGATTATAGTTAGGGCATCTGTAATGTGCTCACCTACTTCCTTTAAAATCCAGGGATGGAAACCATCTGGCCCTGGGGATTTGTCTCTCTTTAGTGCCATTATTTTCTTCATTACTGTTATTTTACTTATGTGAATTTTATTGAGTCCCTGTCCCCGATTCAATATTAGTTTCTTTGGGATTTCTGGCATGTTATCCTCTTCTTCTACTGTAAATACTGACGCAAAGTAATTACTCAACATGTCCGCCATTTCCCCATTGTCACTGACAATATCACCATTTTCAGTTTTTAAGGGGCCAACATTGCTCCTGACCACCCTCTTTTTCCTAATGTAACTAAAAATTCTTCATATTGATTTTGATATCCCTTGCAAGTTTATTTTCCTACTCCCTTTTTGTAGTTCTTACTATCTGTTTTGTAACCCTTTGCTGTTCTTTGTATCTTTCCCATTCGCCAGGATCTGTGCTATTTTTTGCATTTTTGTATGCCCTTTCCTTTAGTTTTATGCTGTCCCTTACCTCTTTAGTTGTCCATGGCTGGTTTTTTTTGGCAAGCAGATCTCTTGCCCCTCAAGGGTATAAACTAGTTCTGTAGCACATTAAATTCCTTTTTAAACATCTCCCACTGATCTCCTGTCATTTTACCCATTAACAGATTTGCCCAGTTTAATGTGGACAGTCTCTGCCTCAT
Organism: Somniosus microcephalus; assembly: GCF_052327205.1. Lineage (NCBI taxonomy): Eukaryota > Metazoa > Chordata > Chondrichthyes > Squaliformes > Somniosidae > Somniosus > Somniosus microcephalus. The sequence continues at coordinate 37,102,639 of NC_140998.1, forward strand.
CCCGTTGAAGTCGGCTTTACCTATATCTAGAATATTAGTAGCTGTTCGCATTTCTCCCTTTCAAACATTACATTGAACTCAATCATGTTATGATCGCTATTGGATAAATGTTCACGCACAGTTAGGCTGTTAACTAAATCTGGCTCATTACGCATTACTAAATCTAATATGGCTTGCCCCCTTGGTGCTTCTATGACATAATGGCCCAGAAATTCGGGTCGTGGGCTTCCCACGGGTGCAAGCCCCAGATCTGCACTTACCTTGCGCGCCGGCCGTTGAGCTGCAGGGCCCCGTGGAATTCCGATCCGGGGCCTGGTCCAGCAGCCGGCGCGCAGTGCTTGCGTATCCCAGGGGCGCAGTTAGTTTGATGCGTCCCCTGAGATCACGTGGGCCATGGGCAGCCAATCGGAGCAGGGAATGCTCCACTCATAAGTCTGATAGGAAGAGCTGTCAAGACTTATAAATACTACGGCCCCAAAATAGCACTAAACATTCAAATAAATTTTTAAAAAACATCACATTTTTAAAATAAACTATAAATTACATGAAATAACTACTTTAAACAATAATTTAAATTTTTGAAAAAATAATTTTATATTCTAACGGGGCTAAAAATAAACTTACCTTGCTTTAAAGTATTTAAAAATTGGCCCAGAAATTCGGGTCTCCAGGGGTGAGTACGCATGGGGTACTCACCCGTAGGCCTGATGGAAGTCCCGGTTTTCTGCATGCACTGCGCATGTGCGGGAAATCGGCACTTCCGTTCCTCTGAACGAAGAGGTTCAGAGGTTGAACACGTGCGCGGGGGAGGCTGCGCGTGCGCATCAAACTTTTTTTTACATGTTTCTCCGGGATCGTAAGCCTGCAGGATTTAGAAATGTAAAAAGCAGGTGTAAGGCCTGCTTTTTACAAGGTAAGTGGTGAATTAATTAAAATTAAAACATTTTTTCCACAGGTTTATTGGCCTAAAAATTGGGTATAGCCCCGCTTGAGGCGTTAGAACTGGCGCTGCGCAAAGTTTATAGCCAGGCAAAACTTATCGCTGTCTGGCGCGATATTGGGTTACATCGCCCCCAAAGGGGATTGAGGCGTGAAATCAGACGTTGCACGGGGCTCCTAAGGCGCAAAAGTTCAGGCGCTACCCAATATTGGCGCGGACGGGCGCAGGTGATCTCAATTACCGAAAACCACGAGACTTCCAGGCGCCGGCCGGCTCTTAAAGGGGTGGGTCAATCAGCCTGAGCTGCCACACTCAACGCCCTGCAGACCTCAGAATCGGCGCTCGCCCTTCTCTGGTGCAAAAAACTTGGTGAGGATGGAGAAGGTGAGACAGAGAGCAGAGCGCTTCAGCACTGAGGCTCTGGACCAGTTGGTGTCCGCAGTGGAGCACCGTCGAGATGTTCTGTATCCTGACAATGGCAGGAGGCCGAATCAAAAGGATTACCGGCGATCTTGGAGGGAGGTTTCTCTGAGGGTCAACTCCAGCAGTATGGCGACCAGGACCCCTGTTCAGTGCAGGAAGAAATTCAACGACCTCACTCGGGTCGTTAGGGTGAGTGTTGTTTATGCAAACTTCTGATTCCCTCCATCTGCACCTGACTTCGCGCACCCTGTTGCCATGATGCCCCAATAGCCATTTGTCAGCAAGCACACATGGCCCTTTCTGGGCACACACATGGACATTTGAGTCAAGGCCACATGTAAGGGCTCTTGCACCATGGGGGGCATGCGATGATCTCTCAAGGCCTCATGTAAGGGCTCTTGCACCATGGGGGGCATGAGATGATCTCTCAAGGCCTCATGTAAGGGCTCTTGCACCATGGGGGGCATGAGATGATCTCTCAAGGCCTCATGTTACAGAACTTCCCCTTCTTTCCCCTGCAGTCCAAGCTGGCGGCGATGCGAAAGGACCAGCTTCGAACCGGTGGCGGGCCTCCACAAGTCGTCACTCTCACGGATCTCGAGGAGAGAGTGCACCAGATTCTTGGAGGACGTCTGAGTGGCCCTGTTACCACTGCAGCTGCCGACCCCATTCTCGACAGCGAGGGTAAGGCTCTCACCTTTTTCAGCTGTTTCCTTCCACTTGGTCCCCCCGCCAGCATGCTTCCTCAGTGTGCAGCCATGTCAGAGCCTTGCCGCAATCTGGCATGCCTTGCCGCCAACCTGTCCTTTTGCTAAAGCCACTCTTCCACCTCCCTGCTTTCAGATGATTCATCACCAACTCGGGATCAACGCCCTGAAGCTGCCAGTGCCAGTGCCTCTGGAGGCGAGGATCAGGAGGAAGCCGGAGCAGGTGTCCTCTCTCGGCAGGTGACCATTCCACATGCCAGCGCTGGTACGTCTGCAGTGCAACTGCCACCACCTGCAGGGCACACTGCTTCCAGCCATGCTCAGATCAAGCAGCCTGCGTCCGCACCCTCGAAGACCAGAGGATGGCCAGGCCGTCCCTCAGGGGCTTCTGCGCTTCCACACAGTCAGCAGGCATCCCCCAGCCTTGACCCCGCCACTGGGGTTCATTTACATAGGAGCAGCAGGGAGGGAATGGGCCGACCGCGAAAGAGAAGTCGTTCTCCATCAAGGGGCCAGCAGTAGAGGGAGGTGCTGAGATGTTTCTTTGGCCAAATTCAAGGACACCCTCACCTGTTGTAATTGTTGGAAATGGTTTGGTTAGTTTTGCGGCTTTGCCGAAGAGTTAACTGTTATTTTGTTAGTTATGGTTTCTGTTGACTTGACGTTGTTTTGCTGTAATGAAAGACTTTTGTGACAATAAAGAAAAGTTTTAATGTGCTATGGTACACGTGACTATTTACAGTGATGCTGGCCTTCAGAGGCTTTCAAAGATCCAAAGTGCGCAGGAGTAAAGACACCCATCATTCCGCCAGAGGGGCCTCAAAATGAGTCCTGATGAGCCTCTGACGGATGGCCCTTCCACTTTCAGGAGCCCTTCCATCCTCCTCCTCCTCCTCCTCCTCGTCCGCATGTTCCTCCTCCTCCTCCTCCACCTGCTCTTCCTCCTCCTCCTCCTCCTCCTCGTCCGCCTGCTCTGCTGGACGTTGAGGGACAGCTGGAATTGGCTGGGTGCGTCGAATCGCCAAGCTGTGGAGCATGCAGCAGATGACGACGATGTGACCCACTTGCTCCGGCGTGTACTGCAGGGCTCCCCCCGAATGGTCCAGACAGCGGAAACGCTGTTTGAGCACACCAATAGTGTGCTCTACAATGTTCCTGGTCGCCTGATGGCTGCTGTTGAACAGCTCTTCTGCTGGGGTGGCGGCCAGACGGAGTGGTGTCATCAGCCATGGGCAGAGAGGATAGCCCTTGTCCCCAATAAGCCAGCCTCGTGGTCAAGCCAGCCCCTCAAAAAGGTCACAAACTGAGGTCTGCCGCAGGATAAAGGCATCGTGGCTGCTCCCTGGGAATTGGGCGTTGACTGCCATGATGATTTGGCGGTGGTCACAGGCCAGCTGCACGTTGAGGTAGTGGAACCCCTTGCGGTTGCGGAAGTCCTCAGGATTCCAGAATGGCGCCCTCAAAGCCACGTGTGTGCAGTCAATCGCCCCCTGCACCATGGGGAAGTCCGCAATAGCAGCGAAGCCCTGCGCACGCTCCGCCTGCTTCTCCAGGGTCAGAGGGAAGATGATGAATTGATGCCTTCATCTATAAAGGGCAGCTGTAACTTGCCGGATGCGACAGTAGACTACAAACTGAGAGATATTCGCTATGTCACCAGTGGCTGACTGAAAGGATCCGGTGGCATAGAAATTGAGGGCAACAGTCAGTTTTACGGCCACCGACAGAGAGGTCCTGCACCGTAGACACGGCTGCAGATCCTCAGCAAGCAGGTGGCACAGCTCAGTAACAACGTCCTTCCCGAATTGAAGCCTTCGCACACACTGCTCCTCCGACATGTCAAGGTATGACACCTGCTGCCTAAAGACCCTCGCAACATACCCTCGGATTGGCCGACCTCCATTGCCCCTCCTCCTTCTGGCCAATCCCAGCCCTCTCTCCCGCCGTCTCTCTGCCCCTTCACAGTGTTCGGCCATGAGGCCGTTGCCCTCCAATGCAGCTCCCACTCCGATGCCAGTTGGTCAAAACGCTGTTAGGTGTAGTGCTCCAACTGCTCCGGACAGGTTTGAAGGTCCCAAGTACTCTAATGCTAAATTCCAAAAACTCTGCTCCACAGTAGCTCACCAACTCTCTCCAGCAACGATCGCAATGAACAGGCCAAGTGGCTGCAGCTTTTATACTAGAGCTGTCCCCTTTAAATAGCGCCCCCCGACTCCGAGAAGGGCCTGCTAATGTTCCTTTGAACTGTCACTAACAGCGCTAGGCGTAAAGGTTCCGGGCGCCACCCAATATCTGGTCAGGGGCGCCTAAAAGGCGTTGCACACTGAAATGATGTAATGATCTGCTTGCGCATGCGGGCGCGCGCAAACACTTAGCGCAGGCGTTAAATGTATAGTCAATATGGGAGTTGTCACTATCTTCATTGCGCCCGCCCCAACATTGAGTTACGCCCCAATTCTCGGGCTCTTTAGGCGCTAACCGCTGGCGCTACCAACCGAATTTCTAGGCCTTTAAATCATCTCTTATCATTGAAGTAATGTCATCCTTAATACTAAGGCTACTCCTCTCCCTCGGCCATTTTCCTTATCTTTCCTGTAGACCTTATAACCTGGTATATTTAGTTCCCAATCCTGACTGTCAAATTGGGCTCATTTTTGGGTGCTACAAGGCCCCTTAAGGTTCCAAAATGATGTCCATGGCACACGCACACACTTCTGACGCAAAGTGCTCCAGACGCCATGTTAATAAAGGGGTTAGTGTGATAACATCCACCGGAAGCATGCAGAGCAGGCAGACCATAAAGTCAATCAGCGTGCACCGCTAGCACTGCCATCGTGGAGCTCCACGCTCCAGCTTATGCCCTCTCTTAACCTTGCACAGCTGAATATGACGTTAAGCAGCATGAAGGACCCCCCACCAGCGCTATTTAAAGGGATAATCAACTACTTACAGGTTAGTTGCTGGCTTATTTCTTCTGGCTATTGCTGCAATTCTACATGTTTTGGGTGCTTTCTAGCGTTGTTTAAAGTTTCAAAAGTCTACAGGGAGTGTTGTGGCAGGTGCTGAATACTTTTTTGCTGACTTCAAGGCTTCAGGAGCAATTCTCCTACCTGAACTTCAGCGACGACCAATGTTTGAGACATCTACTCTTCAGTAAAAAGGTCATCACTAAAATCTGCCAACTACTGTAGCCACAACTCCAACCTCAGAGCAGGGCAAGGACTGCTGTGAAGGTGACCATGGCTAGGAACTTTTATGTGTCTGGCTCTTTCCAGGCTGCTGCTGGAGATATTAGCAGCAGTTTGCAGTACACCACTGCATAAGGCAGGTAACTGAGGCTTACTATACAAAGCGAGATGACTTCATTTCATTTCCTCTTGACAGAGAGAAGCAGGCGGAGCAGGGTTTGCAAGGATTGTAGGCTTCCCCATGGTGCCATTGACTGCACGCATTGCTTTGCGTGCACCTCATGTCAACTCTGCCATGTACCTGAACTGAAAGGAATTCCACTCTCTCAACATACAGCTGGTGTGTGACCATAGGCCAATGCCCAGTACCCTGGCAGCAGTCATGATGCATTCATTCTGCAGCAGTCCTCTGTGCCAGTTATATTTCAACCACCATGGCATACCAAAGGGTGGCTACTGGGTGACAAGGGTTATCTGCTGATGACATGGCTCATGACTCTGGTTCACAACCTGTGCACAGCAGGCATACAGAGAGCCATGCTGCCACAAGAAATCTGATAGAGCAGACCATTGGTGCCCTGAAGCAACGATTCCACTGCCTGGACCACTCTGGAGGAGCCCTACAGTACTTGGCTGAGTGGGTCTCAAGATTTGTCGTGGTATGCTGCATGCTGCTCAACCTTGCCATCATGAGGGAACAGCCCTTGCCACCACCTATCAGGCGAGGAGTTGAGGAGCAGGAGGAGGAGGAGGAAGAGGAGGGGGAAAAGGAAGGGAGGCTGCAACCTAGACAGCCCATTTCTGCCCAGGCTGTACATGAACAACTAATTCAAGAGTGATACCAGTAACCTCAACCCCAATACCCCATTCACCAACAGTCCCACACTCCTTACCTTCCCTCTGTCACTGGCCATCACTTCGTCTTCTTACCCACAACTCAAAAGTAAAAGGCAACACAAAATATAGATTCCAATCCAAATTTATAAATTAAATCATGCTATACTGCATGCAAAAATAAACCAATCACACTTGTGCATTCCCTTATTGCCTGTCGTACGTGTGCCTTATCCTGTCCTAGTACTCCTACGAAGTGCTACCCCAGTGGCTGCAGCATAGCTAGTGAAAGGCTACTGACTTTCAGTGGAGAAAACTGCAGATGGCTTTGGAGGACAACCTCGAGCAGCTCAAGGCCTAGAAGGCCCAGCTTCAGAGTGTACCATCTCAGCCTGGGCAGCAGCAGTCTGGGCAATCTGGCTGACAGGCAAGAGCAAGGACACTGACAGAGTGGCAGGGGTGCGAGCATGAAAGCTGTCATCCTGAGAGAGGACAGCAGCTTCATACTCCATGGAGCCACTGTCACTGTCCCGGGGCAGCGCCTCAGCAATCCTAGTAATCTGTTGGAGAACTGATTGCTGAACTACTGTGACATCCTGGAAGCCCCTTTGAACACTGGTATCCAGAACCACGATGGCAGCAGTCTGAGCTTCCACTGCAGTACTCAGTTGGGTGGCTGCTGCTTGTGATGCAATGGAAGCTGAGACATTGGCCATCAGACGCTGCATCAATGATTGGGTCCACAAGTGTGTTGATGGAATTGGCCACCCACTCCATGCTGGAAGGGATGGGCTCCAAGCTCTGTGCAAAGCCCTGTGCCAAGTTGGTGCTGGACTCCTTCATGCTCCTTGACATTGAGCACGGGCTTTCTGGCAGGCTTTGCAATGCACCAAGCATTTCGGTGTGTACACCCATCAGCCTTTTTCTGTAGCCTTCCCCATTGAAGTCCTCATCTGAGTCCTCTGCAGCAGAACTGGGATAGATTCAGAACAGATCTAGCAGCTCAAAACTGGGCATCCTTGCGGCACTGTGGGCCATCAGCAGCAGCAAAATTGTATACCACCACAATCTGTATCCTCATGGCCTGGCATATACCATTACCATCAAGCCAGGGGACCAACCCTGGTTCCTAAAGGGGGGGTACAAACAGAGAGACCTGGGGGTATGTGTGCATAAATCGTTGAAGATGGCAGGACAGGTTGAGAAAGCAGTTAAAAAGGCTTACGGGATCCTGGGCTTCATAAACCAGAGGTATAATGGGCTAGAATTTCCCAGGGCCGTGGAGGCGGGAATGGAGGCATGTGGGGTGTTAAAATCGGGGGGCACAAACCCATCCCGCCCCCAACCCGCCTCCATGCCCGTTTCCCAGGAGGCAGGTACCCGACCTGTGCTGGGAGCCGCCTCCCCAAGGCGGGAAGGGGATTAGTGCCAATTAACTGCCTGTTAACAGGTAGTTAACAGACAGTTTTTAGCATAATCCCTATTTTTATCCCTGAAGTGTGGGCTGCCCGACGGCTCCAAACCACACCAAGTTAGCGAGGCGGACCGTCAGGCTGAAGGACTTGGAGGGTGTTCAGGTGAGTGATGGGTGCATGAGTGCAGAGGTAAGTGTGTTTGGTGTGTGTAAAGTGTTTAAATAAGTTTTACTTACCTTTACTTACTAATGCAGGCTTCCTTCCTTCAGATCTCAGGATCACAGAATCACACAGAATCACAGAAACCCCACAGTGCAGATAGAGGCCATTTCGGCCCATCGAGCCTGCACCGACACATATCCCACCCGATCCCCGTAACCCCTACACCAACACATATCCCACCCTATCCCCGTAACCCCACGTATTTAATCCCCCTAACACTAAGGGTCAATTTATCATAGCCAATCAACCTAACCTGCACATCTTTGGACTGTGGGAGGAAACCGGAGCACCCGGAGTAAACCCACGCAAACACGGGGGGAATGTGCAAACTCCACACAGACAGTCGCCCGAGGCCGGATTCGAACCCGGGTTCCTGGCGCTGTGAGGCAACAGTGCTAACCACTATGCCACCGTCCCTCATCTCACCGGCACAGAAAGCAGAATGGCCGCGAGCTGTCAAAATCTGCAGCATTCTGCTTTCTGTTCTCAAGAGATCTCTAAATCAGCCTGAGAGGAAGGAATTAACTTAGAGTACAGATTGTTAGTGTTTGACAGCTTCAAAGAGCTGTCAAACGCTGATATTTCATCTGTCAAAAGCTCTTGACAGATGAAATGTCAATCTGTGACGTCACCTGTTGCTGGGTGGCTCTTAATTGGCCTGCTGAGGCCTCCTACTCGCCTCCATTGATAAAATCCAGCCCATAGAGTACAAAAGTGTGGAAATTTTGATGAACCTGTATAAAACGCTGGTTCGGCCCCAACTGGAGTATTGTGTCCAATTCTGGACACCACACTTTAGGAAGGATGCGAAGGCCTTAGAGAGGGTGCAGAAAAGATTTACGAGAATGATTCCAGGAATGAGGGACTTCAGTTATGTTGATAGACTGGAGAAGCTGGGGTTGTTCTCCTTGGAGCAGAGAAGATTGAGAGGAGGTTTGATAGAGGTGTTCAAAATCATGAGGGGTCTGGACAGGCTAGATAGAGAGAAACTGTTCCCATTGGCGGAAGGGTCGAGAACCAGAGGACACAGATTTAAGGTGATTGGTAAAAGAACCAAAGGCGACATAAGAAAAAAAAAATTACGCAGCGAGTGATTAAGATCTGGAATTCACTGCCTGAAAGGATGGTGGAGACAGACTCAATTTTATCTTTCAAAAGGGAATTGGATAAGTGTCCGAAGGGAAAAGAAATTGCAGGGCTACAGGGAAAGAGCAGGAGAGTGGGACTAGCTGAGAGTCGGCATGGGCTCGATGGGCCGAATGGCCTTCTTCCATGCTGTAACCATTCTATGACCATTCTATGATAAAATTAAATTTTTGTTTACAATATTTCATTAAATGGCATTTTAATTAATTTTAAATATGTAATTAAAAAAATTATTTCATATGTTGGTGTATTTTTTAAGTGATCCCCATTCATGCTTATGACAGTTCCGTACGTACAGAACTGTTAAATATATGAATGGGGATTCCCTTCTTTTATTGGTTGGGCTGGCCCACGTGATCCCAGGAGCGCCTACGAACCACACGTGCCCCTGGGATACATGGGGGTTCTGCCCGTGTGGACCCGGAGAGGCCCAGGAGCGCAAGCCGCCATTCTTCTTGGGCCACCGGGTACTTTCGTAGACATTTTGCAGGTCGATGGCGTCCGCCCGCGGGGAGCCCTCCGGTCGCAAATGTTGGCCCTATAAGATGGTGACAGGAACAGTGTGGGGACTTGGTGCTTAGGAGAGTGTCTGGAAATCTGTGGCACAAAGTAGTGTAAACATAATCCTTGTGACACAGGCTGCTTTTCAAATTATGAGCTCATCTCTCTATCTGTATCCATAACTGCCCACATTGATGAGAAGTCGGGGATGAAGGAGGAGGGGGAGCAGGAAACAGTTCAGTAGTAGCTGTTTGTCTATGATGGGATAAATTATATAGCTAGAGACCACATTGGGCCCTTAAAACAAAATCTACATGCATTTATATAGCAGCTCTGGAATTCCCTCCCTAAACCTCTCCGTCTCCCTACCTCTCTCTCCTCCCTTATGACGCTCCTCAAAAACTACCTCTTTGACCAAACTTTTGGTCACCTGTCCTAATATCTCCTTATGTGGCTTGGTGTCAATATTTGTTTGATAATCGCTCCTGTGAAGTGACTTGGGACGTTTTACTATGTTAAAGGCGCTATATAATTACAAGTTGCTGTTGTTACTTAGGCCAAAGAGCCGCAGAAACCCCAGAAAAATGGCATACATGAAGTTAGCTGTGTGAAAAACAAAGCAGAGCTCATCATAATGCGATAAAGGGAGCTGGTACAGGAGTGATGGACTATATCGGAATAGGGTAGGAACCAGGAGGCTTGCGAGGAATATAGAAACAGATATTGGGCACACTTCAAATTAGATGGGGGAGGAGAGGAATGGTGGGGTCAGGGCTGTGCAGAAGACCAGACAGGATAATGGAAGTGATCAGGACAAGGCCAAAAATACAGCACCACAAGGAGTATCATGTTATCTAGATATCAAGACTAGGCAATTAAATAGGAAGGTTAAGGGGACAAAGACTAAAATTAGATGTGTATATGTATGACTGTCAGAAGCATTCAAAATAAGGTGGTTGAACTTGAGGCATGGGTTGCAACTGGTAATTATAATGTCGTAGGAATCACAGAGACAGGGCTAACCCAGGGTGATGAAAATGAATGTAACTTACAAAGATAAAGGGAGTCAGGAAGGATGGGAGGGGACAGGATATGTGGAGAGTTTGCCTTATTGTAAGGAACACTGGGAGGTTAAGAGCCAGCATCGCAGGGAAAGTGTCTGAACTCTTTGGCTAGATATGTGTAATAAGGAAAAGGACAGAATAACACTTGCAGGTAATTTTCCAACTTCACACTCCCAGTGGGAAACCTCATCCACTGATAATGCAGATCGACAATCTTGGCATGCACTGTGCATGATTTTATGGTCATTAATTTAAATAGAAAGTCATGCACAACACACACTCAATTTTCAGTGGGCACTACTGGTGAGTGGGTCTACCTGTCGGAAGCACAACGTTGGAAAGTTACTCCTTTGAGAACTGAAATAGACCATCAGGGCAAAATAAGGGGAATCATCCCTCACATTATGATGAGATTAGATGGGTAAGCAAGAAAAAGAAGGCCGACTTTCAAGAAAGGGGATATCAATTAGGCTGTAGGAATCAACGGATTCCGAACTGAATCACTGAGGTCGAGTCAGTTCAGTAAATCAACCGAATTTAATTAAACAAGTGAACAAAACAAAAACATGCAGGAGCAACAGCAAACAGGTCTATACAGCAGCTTGTTCCACGAGGTCTGAACCCAGGACCTCCCACTCTCTGACGTCATGACGTCATCCCATTTCCCGCCGTTTGGGGCATCACGTGACCAACGTGATGACATCATCGCGTTGTTTCAGGGCTTTTACAGAAAGTCTGTTTACACTCAGCAAACGAACATAGATGCTGTAACATTGGTTTAAAGACAGTTATGCGTTTGTACAGGAGTTCATTGGTGGTTTTGCCACATGCGCCCCCCCAGAAGTGTCTTTCATCGTCAAAGTCAATCGCAGAGGAGGTCGGACAATCCTGTCGGAGCGACTCCGATATTCCCGGAATCACCAACTGTCAGCGTGGACGCGAAACCGACCTCAGGGTCTCCCCTCCGGTCGCGCAATCGGTTTTGCTGCTTTCTTGGTGCCGGCAGCACGAATTTACACGGGGGTCGGCAGCATCTGGCTTTTGTGGTGTATGTGCCTTTAAGAGCAATTATGGTGTATGTGCCTTTAAGAGCCCCAGGTGTGCGTAATGCCGGTAATTGCCACTTGGCTATATAAGCCTGTGTATTGTGTATATCCTTTAGAAACCCCCCCCCAGACTTGCTTAGTAAATACCTATGAACCAACTCCTGTCTTCAGTGTCTTTATCTACACACGGACACTACAGTGGCGACGAAGTGGAAACGGACTTACCTGCAATTCGGCAGCACCTCAAGGACATCGATTCCTCCAGCGTCCAGAAGACTCAACGAAGTAAGAGAAACTGTGGTTTCACCAGCTGGCCAAGCTGGTGACAGGTACTGCGCTAATCCTTCCTGGGCGTCAGGCTGGAGCTCCAGCGGCGGGCTCTACAGCTGAGACAGGCAGCGAAATCGGAGGCAAGCAATAACGGACTGGGAGGGTGCACTCGAGAGACGGCCGGCGCGGCAAGCAGGTCAGCGTTTAGACCTCCGTCGGGAACGAGTCTCCAACAGTGAATAAATGGAAACCACAGTAAAACAGCGTTGTTATCGGTAGCAGTGGCGGGAAAGTGCGGGAAGCGCCATATCGTTGCTACAGAGAGAAAAAAAAAAGCGCGGGAAGCGCCATATCTTTTCTGAAATGCCTAAATCTGGTAATATTGAGGCTTTTGATGGCGAAATAGAAGATTGGACCACATACGTGGAAAGAGTAGAGGTTTATTGCACTGCAAATGGAATAACAGATGAAAAAAAAGCTTCAGTACTTCTGAACTTAATGGGCGCGAAGACATACGGGCTGTTACGAAATTTAATCACTCCAGCCAAACCAAAGGACAAGACTTTTAAAGAAATTGTTGATACCCTGCAGGAGCATTTAAACCCAACACCGCTGCTGATAGCGGAACGATTCAAGTTCTTCAAGAGAAATCAACACAAGAATGAAAGTAACGCTGATTACCTAACCGAATTAAGAAAGCTATCAAAGTACTGCCAATTCGGAGCAGGACTATCGGATTATCTTCGAGACAAATTTGTTTGCGGTCTCTTAAGTGAAGGAACACAAAAAAGACTGCTTTCTGAAAAAGATTTAACATTGGACAAAGCTTTCAGTATGGCTGTATCATACGAAGCAGCAGCAAAAGGAGCTGCAGAGATACAACAAGAGACACAGGACTTCGGCACCCATAAAATGACACAGGAGTTTGGAAGATGTTATTGCTGCGGCAGATCCACCCATAACCAGAGGGACTGCTGGTTCAAGGGCAAAGCATGCAGGCAATGTGGTAAGATTGGACACATTGCACGGGTATGCCAATCTGGACAAAATAAATCCACTGACAGAAAACAGAAAATCAATAAAGAAAAGTACAGGAAGGTACAAATGATGACGGGCAATAGCTCCGAAGACCAGAATAGCGATAGCGACTCCGGAAACAAGAGACTAAGCTGTCTCAAATTACATAATGTACTTGCCAAAGAGGATTACCAAACCATTTGGGTTACCCTCACAATAGCAGGGTCCCCAGTTAAAATGGAGCTAGATACAGGATCAGCTCTAACCGTAATAAATTGATGAGATTACGAGAGGCTATTTTCGCATATACCTCTAAAAGACACATCCATTATCTTAAAAACATATACGGGGCAGAAAGTCTACCCCAAAGGAAAAATAAGGGTGCCTGTGGTATACAACGGCAAAGAAATACAAAAGTTGTATTTATACATTCTACAAGATGGTGGTCCACCGTTGTTGGGACGTGAATGGATAAGGAAGATACGTTTAGACTGGCACTCCATTCAGGCACTGACGGTGACCAGTAAGGAAAAAAACAATGATGACATCATACCTGAACGATTAAAAGACATCTTGGCCAACGCCAAAGAAGTGTTTCAAGAGAAACTAGGAACCTTGAAAGGCATCACCGCCTCAATAAAAGTGGAAGATACAGCAATTCCAAAATTTTTTAAGGCAAGACCGGTGCCATATGCAATACGTCCAGCAGTCGAGGCAGAGCTGAAGAATTTGGAAAAGGCAGGCGTATTATCCAAAATAGATTGGAGCGAATGGGCAACACCCATCGTTCCAGTCATGAAAAAAACATTGAAAAATAACTCTGAGGAACAGAAAAAAATTCGCATCTGTGGGGACTTTAAGGTGACTGTAAACCCGGTCCTTCACACGGTACAGTATCCTCTTCCGAGGATAGAAGATATTTTCGCCTCACTATCCGGAGGGAAACGTTTCACAAAAATTGACTTGGCACAGGCATATCTACAGATGGAGGTTGAGGAGACCTCTAAAAAGTATCTCACAATAAACACACACAAAGGCCTGTACCAGTACAATCGACTGGTTTTTGGAATAGCATCAGCTCCAGCTATCTGGCAAAGAGCTATGGAGCAAGTCCTACAAGGGATTCCGGGGACTCAATGCTACCTAGACGACATCCTTATAACAGGAGAAAATGACAACGAGCACCTTGCCAATTTGGAGCAGGTGCTCACTAGGCTGAAAGAATGGGGCCTACGAGCAAATCGCCCCAAGTGTGAATTTTTCCAAAATCAGATATCATATTGTGGCCACATAATTAATAAGGAAGGGTTGCATAAGTCACCTGAAAAAATTGAAGCAGTTATAAAAGCCCCAGCACCTGAAAATGTTTCACAATTAAGGTCATTCCTGGGATTAATAAATTACTATCATAAATTTTTACCGAACTTATCAACTATTCTACACCCTCTTAATGATCTTCTACAGACAGGAGTTATTTGGAAATGGAACGAAGACTGTAAACGTGCTTTCCATAAATGTAAAGACTTAATCACATCCGAGAAAATTTTGGCTCATTACAACCCATCACTACCAATCAGACTGGCGTGCGATGCATCCCCTTACGGCATAGGAGCGGTATTGTCCCATAGATTCCCTGATGGCTCGGAACGGCCGATAGCTTTTGCGTCACGCTCATTGAACTCAGCTGAGCGTAACTATGCCCAGATAGACAGGGAAGCACTCAGCCTGGTATGGGGAGTGAAGAAATTCAACCATTACCTACACGGACAAAAATTTACCTTGCTGACTGACCATCAACCCCTCCTCTCCATATTCAACCCTAAAAAAGGTGTCCCCATTATGACGGCACAAAGACTACAGAGGTGGTCCCTTTTTCTAGGGGCACATCAATACAACATTGAATACAAAGGGTCAAAGCAGCATGGGAATGCTGACGGTTTATCACGCCTACCGTTGCCAATGATAGAAGAGGCACCTAAAGTAGACCCAGTAGAGATATTCCACTCTACCATAGTGGAATGTCTACCGGTGACAAATTCTGCCATTGAAAGGGAGACAAGAAATGACCCGACTCTCTCACGGGTCTACGATTTAACAGTGAAGGGATGGCCAGCACATGGCGAACCACTGTTGCCAGCATTCTCGCAAAGAAGAGAACAGCTGTCAGTGTGCCAAGGAACCTTGATGTGTGGATCCAGAGTGGTGATTCCACCCAAACTCCAGGATAAAGTGCTAAAGGAGCTTCACGAGGGGCATCTGGGTGGAGTGAAAATGAAGAACCTAGCTAGGGCGTTTGTATGGTGGCCAGGTATCGATGGAGACATCGAAGACATGACCAAGAGCTGCCTAGGATGCCAGAAGGTCCAAAATGCTCCGCCACAGGCCCCTCTACATCCATGGGAGTGGCCCTCATCTCCCTGGCAAAGGGTGCACATCGACTTTGCTGGTCCATTTATGGACTCAATGTTCTTAATCGCAGTTGATGCACACTCCAAGTGGCCGGAGGTAATAAAGATGTCCTCCACCACCACGGAAAAAACCATCACAGTATTAAGGACCATATTTGCCAGGAATGGGCTGCCGGAGCAGATATGTTCTGATAATGAACCGCAATTTGTGTCCGAAGAATTCAGAAAGTTCTTAAAGAACAATGGGGTAAAGCACTACACGTCCGCCCCATACCATCCCGCCACCAATGGATTGGCTGAAAGGTTTGTCCAGACCTTCAAGAAGGCCATCAAGGCCATGGGTAATGAAGACATAAAACTTCAGCACAAGGTGGATAACTTCTTATTTGCATATAGGAATGCAACACATATGGTTACTAACCAAACTCCCGCCATGATGTTCTACAATAGAAACCTAAGATGCCGGCTGGATTTCGTCAAGCCCAACATCCGAAGGGACGTGGAGAACCGGCAGTTTCAGGGCATGAATGAAAGGCCAACTAGGGCCTTCCAGATAGGCCAACCGGTTTTGGCCCGGGACTACCGTACCGAGAAATGGCAGCCTGGAACTATCTGCACACGATTAGGACCACTGATGTATACCGTGGACATCGGAGACAGCATAATAAGGCGCCATGCTGACCAAATCATCAAGTCATCCGAAAAGGGACAACCTACACCACCACTCTATACATCTAACGATGAAGTAGAGATACCCATATCTACCTCCGATCCGGTGATACTGGAGCCCGATGAACCCGACACTGGCCTTCAAGCCGAATCAGCCTTGCCAGAAGAACCTACTACACCACCAGAAACTACTACACCCCCGAGGTGTTATCCGGACTGAGTCAGGAAGCCTCCTGAGAGACTAACTTATAATTAATTAATACAGCAATGTATATTATTTTGCATATAACATGTAATTAATAATTACTTAAAATATGATGTACTAGTTAGCTAGAAGGGGAGGAATTGTGGTGTATGTGCCTTTAAGAGCAACTATGGTGTATGTGCCTTTAAGAGCCCCAGGTGTGCGTAATGCCGGTAATTGCCACTTGGCTATATAAGCCTGTGTATTGTGTATATCCTTTAGAAACCCCCCCCCCCCCCCCCCCCCCAGACTTGCTTAGTAAATACCTATGAACCAACTCCTGTCTTCAGTGTCTTTATCTACACACGGACACTGCAACTTTCTGACTGAAACGGGCATGGTAGTAGCAAAGGCCGGTCTGTGGAGGCGCCAAGGTGGGCTTCTTGGAGGCGGGACGCGTCGAGGTGGCACAGTACTGCTGCATCACCGTGTAAATGGTGTCGGCTTCGGCCACACCGTCCGTAGCCGTCAACCTGGCCAGGGCTGCTTGCACCTGCTCAGGGAGCTGGCTCAGGAACAGCTCCTGAAATATAAAACACTGCGGCTCAGACCTGAGGAGGGTGAGCATGTGGCTCATCAACTCGGAAGGCTTAGCATCGCCTAACACGGGGAGTGCGAGCAAGCGTCGCGCGCACTCCGCCTTCGTGAGACCGAATACTTGCATGAGGCGCGCCTTGAACGTTTCGTACTTGTTCTCCACGGGCGGGGTCTCCAGCAGGCTGATAATTCGGGAAGCCGTTGAGCTGTCCAGTGCGGAGACCACATAAAGGTAACGGGTCTGATCCAGCACTGTGTTTCGCAGTTGGAACTGAGCCTCCGCTTGCACGAACCAGGAGGCTGCCTGTTGTTCCCAAAATTGAGGGAGCTTCAAACTCACTGCATTCACATCCATCTTGTTCTCGAGCTTGACTCCGCAAAAATCGTCCGCGTAGCTTCGGGGTCACCAATGTAGGAATCAACGGATTCCTAACTGAATCACTGAGGTCGAGTCAGTTCAGTAAATCAACCGAATTTAATTAAACAAGTGAACAAAACAAAAACATGCAGGAGCAATAGCAAACAGGTCTATACAGCAGCTTGTTCCACGAGGTCTGAACAAAGGACCTCCCACTCTCTGAGGTCATGACGTCATCACGTTTCCCGCCGTTCAGGGCATCACGTGACCAATGTGATGACATCATCGCGTTGTTTCAGGGCTTTTACAGGAAGCCTGTTTACACTCAGCAAACAAACATAGATGCTGTAACATTGGTTTAAAGACAATTATGCGTTTGTACAGGAGTTCATTGGTGGTTTTGCCACAAGGCCATCATAAACTGGGAATGCCCAAGTTGGAAGGAATTTGGCTGAGCTAGTCAATGTATTGCAGAAATACTTTCTGACTGAGTGGGGGAGAAATTCGACTCCCACACAACAGAGGCTCAGAGTCAAAGGTACGACCACTCCACCTGCCCATTCGTGCCAGAATGAGACCCGAACCAAATTCAGGTTTGGGCCTCAGTATCAGGCCCAAACGGGTGTCCAGTTGCAGCTCGTTGGCTCTGGGAGGCATAATATCAGGTGGCCTGGAGGCCGACCAAGCCAGCAGGAAGGTAGATAGGTGTGAGCGAGGGGACTGATTGAGGAGGAGAAAGAGCCCAGGATGGCAATGAGCCACGTTATTCTTGTGGCGTCTCCATACCTTGTGAGTAACCCAGATACTGTCAAGGAATAGAGATAGACACCATGAGGTAATGGTTGTTATGTCAGAATAACACTCCAACTGGTGTGAAAATAACTAGATGCTTTAGTTCCCAGAACCTCCAGAACATTTCATCAAGGAATAACAAAGCAACACAAGAGAAGATCTTGACATGTAGTTGCTACAATGTGCTTACTCCTATCAGGGGACCATCTGGTGTTTAGTTAACAATAGTCGCCGGGAGGCCTGGTTTCTCGCAGGCCCTGCCAACTTTAACAGCAGGGTCTGATTTGAATGCGAGGCCTCGGTTTCCCGCCCGCAGCCAGCCAGATGGAGAGGCTGGCTGGCTGCAGGTGGGTAGGCCTGCGGGACTAGGCCGCACAGAAGAGGGAGGGTGGGATCAGGTGGGGGCCGGTGCCGGCCTTCAGAGGATGGGGGGGTCAATGAAAGATTGCTGACACCGTGGGACCGGGGAGGCAGAGAGAAGAAGATTGTCGACATCGTGGGACCTGGGTGGTGGTGGGGGGTGGGTGGGAGAACAAGATCGCCGACATCATGGGACAAGGCCGGGAGGTGGGGGGGGAGGGGAAGATCGGGGACAGCAAGGGACGGGGGGTGGGTAGGGAAAGAGCACATCAGGATTGGCCACCAGAGGTCGTGGCCGGCCTGAAGATCATTGGTTGAGGGGGAGGGAAGATCACATCGGAGCCAGCCACAGAGGATCATGGCCAGCCTGAAGATCGTCGATGGGGGGGGAGGGATTCAGGAGGTAGGTGTAAAGGCACTTACCTCCTGGATGCAGCAGTCCTCGCCTTGCTGTAACTGCCGGGTGTTACGAAGTATAAAACCTGTCCAGATGCACTTAAAAACAAAATGGAGGTTAAAGAAGAGGCTTTCAGCCTCATTGTATTAATTAAATTGACGTCCGCCTACAGCGGGTTGGCTGCGCACCCCCGGCCCACATCCCGTCCCACCTCCATTAAAACTGGAAGTAGGCCGGTTGGAGGTGGGTTCAGGTCGGGAATCCAATTTTTAACAATTTAACTACCTCCAAAATCCAAACCCATCCAATTTTTAATGTTAAAATTGCCCCCTGGGTGAGGACAGAATTGGTGCATAAACAGGATTTCCGCCACACTTCCGGCCGAGTAACACCGGTGGAGCGGAATCATCTCCAAGGAATTTCTTAGCCATAGTTAGACCAGATAGACTTTACCAGAAGACTTTAGACCAGGTCCCGTTCACGCTGAAGTTTAGCACAACAAATGTGTCTATTACTTTTTTTAAATCTTCTAAGCAGAGATAGTTAAGCCTGTAACTGCTGTGAATCTATAGTGCGTCATTGCTACTGTTCACTTATCCAGTTAGTGTTTAATAAATCTATTTGGCAGTTTGTAGCTTAAGCCATGGTTGACTGAAGGACTGACTCTACCACCTTCCAAAGTCAGGGAAGCTTACAACAGGGCACTTGATAGAACCAGTCACCGAAATGATAAGAGTTTTCTATTTAATACCTGTGTTTACTACAAATTACCTGGATATTCTTTACAGTGCAGTGAAGAGAAAAAGATTGGTAAAGTCAAGCGTAGGTCCCTTGCAGTCAGAATCAGGGGAATTTATAATGGGAACAAAGACATGGCAGACCAATTAAATACATACTTTGGTTCTGTCTTCACAAAGGAGGACACAAATAAACTCCCAGAGATGTCGGGGAACATAGGGTCTAATGAGATGGAGGAACTGAATGAAATCAGTATTTGTAGGGAAATGGTGTTAGGGAAATTGATGGGATTGAAGGTTGATAAATCCCTAGGGCCTGATAATCTACATCCTAGGGTACTTAAGGAAGTGGCTCTAGAAATAGTAGATGCATTGCTGGTCATCTTCCAAAATTCTATAGACTCTGGAACAGTTCCCATGGATTGGAGGGTAGCTAATGTTACCCCACTATTTAAAAAAGGTGGTAGAGAAAAAATGGGGTATTACAGACCGATAAGCCTGACATCGGTAGTGGGGAAAATGCTAGAGTCCATTATAAAAGATGTAATAGCAGAGCACTTGGAAAACAGTGACAGGATCGGACAAAGTCAACATGGATTTACAAAAGGTAAATCATGCTTGACTAATCTACTGGAATTTTTTGAGGATGTAACTGGTAGAATAGATAAGGGAGAACCAGTGGATGCGGTGTATTTGGGCGACTTTCAGAAGGCTTTCGATAAGGTTCCGTATAAGAGACTAGCATGCAAAGTTAAAGCACATGGGATTGGGGGTAAGGTACTGACTTGGATAGAAAACTGGTTGGCAGACAGGAAGCAAAGAGTTGGAATAAACGGGTCTTTTTCTGAGTGGCAGGCAGTGACTAGTGGGGTACCGCAGTGATCGGTGCTAGGACCCCAGATATTCACAATATATATTAATGATCTAGACGAGGGAACTAGATGTAATATCTCCAAGTTTGCAGATGACACAAAGCTGGGTGGGCATGTGTGCTGTGAGGAGGATGCAGAGAAACTCCAAGTTGGGCGATTGGGCAGATGCATGGCAGATGCAGTATAATGTGGATAAATGCGAGGTTATCCACTTTGCTGGCAAAAACAGGAAGGCAGATTATTATCTGAATGGCAATAGATTGGGAAAAGGGGAAGTGCAACGAGACCTGGGTGTCCTTGTGCACCAGTCGCTGAAGGTAAGCATGCATGTGCAGCAGGTGGTTAAGAAGGCAAATGGTATGCTGGCCTTCATAGCGAGAGGATTTGAGTACAGGAGCAAGGATGTCTTGCTGCAGTTTTACAGGGCCTTGGTGAGACTACACCTTGAGTATTGTGTGCAGTTTTGGTCGCCTTATCTGAGGAAGGATGTTCTTGCCATGGAGGGAGTGCAGCGAAGATTCGCCAGATTGATACCTGGGATGGCAGGAACGACGTATGAGGAGAGATTGGGTCGATTAGGCTTATATTCGCTAGAGTTTAGAAAAGGCTCTTTTGTCGGCACTCGCGATTGGGGATCGCGCTGTTGCAGGCCCCTCCCCCTTATCAATGGGAGGAAGGCCTGCAGCACTGCAGCGTGCCGTGCCGCAGCGTGTGACGCTGCAGCACGTTGCGCTGCGATATTCAGTTTCAGTGCCCTAAGAGGGACGCAGAGCGCCTCAAGCCTCGCCCCGTCTCCCTCTAGGGGCGCTGAAACTGAATTTCTGACGCTCGTTAATGCTCCGAATGCTGCGCAAAAATCAGCGCCCAGGCGAACTTGGCGCCACTTTGGCGCCTCAACCCAATTTCTAGGCCATAAAATTCTAACAGGACTAGACAGACTAGATGCAGGAAGGCTGTTCCTGATGGCGGGGGAGTCCAGAACCAGGGGTCACGGTCTAAGAATAAGGGGTAAGCCATTTAGGACTGAGATGAGGAGGAATTTCTTCACCCAGAGAGTGGTGAACCTGTGGAATTCTCTACCACAGAAGACAGTTGAAGCCAATTCATTAAATATATTCAAGAAGGAGTTAGATATATTTCTTAAGGTTAAGGGGATCAAGCGATATGGGAGAAAGCAGGGACAGGGTACTGAATTTGGATGATCAGCCATGATTGCATTGAATGGGCGGAGCAGGCTCGAGGGGCCGAATGGCCTACTCCTGCTCCTATCTTCTATGTTTCTATGTTTCTATGAGGCAGTGCTGCACCGTTAGAGGTGATGTCTTTCGGATGAGATGTTAAACCGAGGCCCTGTCTGCTCTCTCAGGTGGACGTAAAAGATCCCATGGAACTATTGCGAAGACAAGCAGGGGAGTTCTCCCCAGTGTCCTGGCCAATATTTATCCCTTAACCAATATGACTAAAACGGATTATCTGGTCATTATCATATTGTTATTTTGTGGGATCTTGCTGTGCGCAATTTGGCTGCCACGTTTCCTACATTACAACAGTGACTACACGTCAAAAATACTTAATTGGCTGTAAAGTGCTTTGGGATGTTCTGAGGTTGTGAAAGGCGCAAAATAAATGCAAGTCTTTCTTTTTATTATTGGGCAGGTACAGACGCGATGAGCCGAGTGGCCTCCTTCTGTGCCGTAAATTCTTATGGTTCTATGATTGTATAAAAGGAACACCCAGGTCACAGGGAGACATGGCTCACCTATGGGAGTGGTCTGTGACACTGACCTGAAGTTAAAAACAATCTAGTGTAAAACCGCAAAAACATAACAGTAACCGTTCCAAAATAGAAAGTGTTGGGGAATTGCAGGCATGCAGCTTCAGAGTAGGAACAACATTTCTGAGATCTCAGAGCACTGCTAAAATTCAGAAACTGCAATCTAGATGCTGGACTATGAGTGAGCAATCCCATAGGAGATCAGCTAGTACAAAATAAAAGAAGACAAATCTAAAATTCGCACTCGTGGCTCAAGCTGTCTGCTGCCATCTTTGATGTTAGTCAATGAGATACTTTTTCTTCAAAGTAACATCATCATAGAGTGCCATTTTGCTAATGCAGTTTTTGGCTTGCATGCCAGAATTTCTGGACTGCATAGCATCCTTAATATAAAAAAAAGACTCAAAAAAACACTTGCCAGTTCAAATAAATCACTTCAAAGTCCTCCTCCCCTTAAAGGGGCAAGTCACATCAGCTTGAATTCCTCTTCCTTAAAAATGACAATGTGTCACTTTAATCTCTCTGGATTTATCTGAGTTCAGCCTCTTGAAGTCACTCTAAAGATGTGAAAACAAACATCACACAGTTCATCCAAGCAACAGCGAATCATTTCCAGAGATTATTATTTTCTAATTGCTTAACCTTTTCAGATTGAAACCATTGTGAAGTACAGATTTGTTTAATAGGTCACATTGTACAGCTTGAGAATTTCGTTATCAGCCGGCGAGGCAACATGGGTTAGATCATCATTCTTTCTATAGGGACAGATGGGATGGAAATCTATTCCTTTTCCGGCTCCTAATGAAAGTGTTCGGGCCAGGATCTATTGGACTTGAATCCAGAGACAAAACTGTCCACACATAACTTGTGCTAATTTAATTATCTCACTACAGAGCAGCCAAAAGAACAGAACAGCATGGCATTGTGGTGGAAGTGGCACAGTGTGTTGGTCTAGTAACACAAGGAATGGCAGGAAAATTGTTTTGCATCCATGAGATCCTATTCTCACTCAGGCTATCTGAGCAGGTGCCAAGCAGATGACAAGTACTTACTCACAGGAAGGTGGGGAAAACTCCACTGCTCCTGCACCCTTCTCAGTTCCAGAGCATCACAGGCTAGAGTGGGCTATAGAGTACAGAGAGAATTACTTTTAATGTTCTGCCTTGTTCATGAGAAGTGCTGAGCTGCACGAGAAGCTGTTGCTGAGCTTCTTGTTCCTGAAGTAAAGCAACGAGAAGATTATCTCTTGTATTTCACTAAGGGTTATCTGTTATTCTCTGGGAGCGATTTTAACCCTACCAGAAACCAGGTGGGTGGGCAGTTAAAATTGGCCAAGTTACTTACCCGCTCTGGAGCTGGCAGGAGCTTTGACAGTTCCTGAGTTTAGCCTGCTCAGTTGAACAGGCTTCAAGGACATCCACCCAAAGTCAACGGGCTCATGTTTTACATACACTTGTCAGTGTTTAATCATTGGGACCTGACTGCAATTTTAACTGGGCATCAGTGAGCTTCCTGCCACATGAAGACAGCGGGGAAGAGGATCGGGGTCAGAAGAGGTCCAAAAAGGTCATTTTGGTTTTACTTTGGGGTCAGGAAGGGCAGGAGTGCTTCACTGGTCCCACAAGGAAAGCTTAGGCAACCCCTGCCAAGGAAACACGCCGCATTCCTAAATAACAACAGAAAATGCACACAGGAAACACGCCCCATTCCTAATTGAGAGATTCCCGTAGGACATCCCTGGCAGCCAATCCCACCGGCTATCTAGTCTTATCAGGCAGCCTCCAGGCCGCGTGATCTTACACTGCTTCCCTCTATCTTCCCAATGGGAACAGGTAGGAAGCCGACCGGCTGGATTTAAATGAGGCCTGGGAGGAGCAATGGGTGAGTTTCTAACTCACACCACGGCTCACCTGCCAAATACTGGCCTGGAGTTAAAATCGGGCCTTAGTGTCGACAACTCTGGGTTGGATTTCTGTGCTGTAAAAGGCAAGTAGGTAATTTTCATGGCAAAATAGTATCAGTAATGTTATACTAGCTTTCAAATAACATTACCAAAACACACTGCATCTGTCTGCATGTGTTTCCAGATAGCTAAAGGAATATTAGGAGGTTTAATTTCCTCTGATAGCACACTGGCCAATGAATTCACATAAAATTCCTTCCTGCCATATTTTAGTGCTAGTTGCTAACCCCCTTGGAGTAACCACTGTGTCAGAATAGAGCATTTAAAGGGCTTTATGCAAACGCATAAATCAGTGATCCACCAAAGAAAATGAAACATCTAAAGAAAGTTGGAGCTGGTACATATCCCTATTTCTATTCTTGAGCGATGAAGAGTGTGCACAGTGGAGCGAATGGTGGGATTTACTAAGTCTATCCCACACATCTTGACCTTTGTCACTAGTGGAATCAATATATATTACTCAGTGGGAGACAGACATGTGGACCTTAAGACATGAATCTGCGACACTCGTGAAGGAAATCAAACAAGAAATTAACTGGGAAATGTACCAGTATAGACAACCACATTCAAAAGCAGGTTTGATATGAATAGGTTCTCTTTATCTGCAAGATTATTCCATGTATGCATCTTCGCAATTCACACCAACGCACTTCAATTCTTGAGAAGAAGCAATTCCTCTCAGAAGTGAGGAATTTTTTTATTTTCAAAAGAGGAATGTTGGATTTGCAGTCAGCATCTGAATGGGAAAATTAGGTTAGCATTTCAGGTAGAAAGCTTCATCAAAGCTGGCATGGTCGAGCAGGAGAAGCCCCTGTGTAGGACTGACCAAAACAACCGAGGGAAGGGAGACCGGGTAGAAGTCAAGATAACTACTTTTACATTGAGACGACTAGTCTTTAAATGAAATAAAAACAGAAAATACTGGAAATACTCAACAGGTCAGGCAGCATCAGTGGAGAGAGAAACAGAGTTAATGGATGGAATTTTCTGGGGTCCATGGGGGCACGATCGGAGGTGGGCGGGTTATTTGTAAAAAGTGGAAGCGGGTCAGGAACCCACCATCATCCCGCCCCCAAACGCATTTCCCTCGGGCGAATTTGCCGGTGCAGCAGCGACCCGACCAGCAGAGGCAGGCGACCTAATTGAAATCATTATAACTGTTTACAGACACTTAAGAGCTTTTTACCCCCTACATTTTAAATTTACCTGTATGGCTACAGGAACCACGCTGCTCGGTAACCACGTCTGTCAATCTGAGGCGGGAGTTGAGTGGCCATTGCTCCAGCTGATTAGTTGACAGCACAAAATGTATTACTAAAGCGCCCACCTGACAGCTGATCACTTTCCTCAGACAGAAGCTGTTGCTCACTGCATTCTCAGCACAGATTCTGCAGGCTGCAAGTCTTTCCAACAAAGTCTCCATTCAGTGTCACCTCATTGGAAGAACCTCTCTCACCATTGACAGATTACTTCTGTCATCTCTACTTCACCTGCCATCTATTCCATCAACATGGATGCTGTTTATACTGTCTCACCTTGGTCCTCAGAATCCCACCACGATCAGACCCAACACCAGCAGCACCAGGCACACCAGCAGCGCCAACAACAACACCACCAACATTCTCCGCAATCACCTGATCCTGCACAGGACAGAGGGCATCAGCACCCGACCACATTGCGGCCCGAGAGGCCAGGGATGGCCTCATCATGGACAGATTTATATAACTTAACACTGTACACCTATATGGCTGCCAGATGATGTGCCAGGTTGGCACCACCCCACACCAACACCATAAAGCACCCCTGCAATGACCAAGCCATTCCTTTCATACTCACCACCATTGCTGAAGGTACTGTTATGTTTCACCATTCACTGCAACTCACTAAGCCGCTCCAAAGGTGCACACAAATGTGTCCAAGACGGGAAAGTAGTGAAAATAAAGATTTGTATGTTTGACAGCACATTAACGGAAAGTTTACATAACCATTGGATAAAACAGCCAAGTTGCTACCCTTGTGAATCTACTTGTGTGCCATCTTTCTCTTCCGCGTGCTTCTACCAGGAGCTAGCCCTGTGGTTTCAGCAGAGGTAGAGGCAGCCTGCTCATTTCCCTGCTGCCAAGGAGCTGGAGAGCACCTTGCTGCACATCAGTGGACCCACGTCTACACTGACATTCCTCCTAGAGAGTGTATGAGCCTCTGCCATTTATTCTCCATAGCCATCTATTCTCCATAGAGACCATGTGCTCCTGTGAGTGGCACATTAGCTGCTCCATGTAGGTGGCCATCCTATCTATGGAGGAGCCAACAATCGCCATCGCCTGTGACACAGAGGTGCGCATGTTGGAGATGGACTCCTCCATTCTCTGAACATTTGCAGACATCGCACTCGCAAAACCTCTCATAGCCCTCTGCACTTCTTCCTGCACCTCCAGGAACGCCCTCTTTCTGGATGGCCCCCGAGGCTCAGTGTCTGCATGCAGCTGAGTAGAGCTAGGAGTGTCCTTCGCCCTCTGGCGAGGAGCCTCCATTGCTGTCCCTGTCTCCACCATCTGCCCTTGCTCACTTGTGAGTTGTGAGACACAAAGGTCTAGAAATTCAGTTGGTAGCGCCAGCCGCTAGCGCCTTAAGAGGGCGATAAGTGGGGTGCGAAGCGGCTAACGCCCGGGCGCAGCGCGATCTGCGCCTCTCGCGAACTTGAGTGAAGATTTAGCGGCAGCGCAAAACTGCAACGCCCACTCAGCTGCGCGCGCAGATCCTGACGTAATTTCATGGTGCAACGCCCTTGGTGCGCCCCGAACCAGAACTTCAGTGGCGTCCCCCCCTTCTTTCCGCCTGGCGCTCGCAGCGACTGGTTGAGTGGAACGGTTCCCAGTCGCTGTGGGGCTGGGGGGGCGCTATTTAAAGGGGACTCTTCCTGCATTCTTTGCGGTAGCCATTTTGGACCACTCTTTCTGTGTGAGAGAGAGAGAGATTTGCAGAGAGACAAAGGGAGAGAGCTTTCTGCTTTGACTCAGCGCTCGCACAGGTACTTCTGGCTTCAGCCCAGAGCTTTGCAGTTGGATTGATTTTTCAGTGCCATAGCCTTGAGTGGCCACATATAATGGGGGCTGCAATGGGTGGAAACGTTGGGTTTCTCCATTGCATTGAGAGGGCTCAGAGACGCCGAGAGAGAGTGCCAATCATGGCCACACAGAGGAGGGCCAACAGGCGTCGGCACAGGAGGCCTTACCCTCCCAGGGTATACCGCCAGCACTTCACCTACCTCAACATGTCTGAGGAGCAGTGCATTCGGAGGCTTCGATTCAGAAGGGAGGTGGTCACTGAGATCTGCCACCTGCTTCAGAGAGATCTGCAGCCTCAGCTGAGGAGCAGGACGTCTCTGTCGGTGGCAGTGAAGGTGACAGTGGCTCTCAACTTCTATGCCACCGGCTCCTTCCAATCCGCTACTGGGGACATTGCCAATGTCTCCCAATTCGCGGTGCATTGCTGCATCCACCAGGTCACGAATGCCCTCTTCAAAAGGAGACGTCAGTTCATTTCCTTCCCCATGACCCTGGACAAGCAGCAAGAGCGTGCAATGGGATTTGCAAGAATAGCGGGCTTCCCCATGGTCCAGGGCACCATTGACTGCACGCATGTGGCTTTGCGGGCGCCTCTAGAGAATGCCGAGGATTATCGCAACCGGAAGGGGTTCCATTCGTTGAACATGCAGTTGGTGTGTGACCACAGGCAGCTGATACTAGCTGTCAATTCCCGCTTTCCAGGCAGCAGCCACGATGCCTTCATCCTGCGCCAGACTTCTGTGGCAGACATTTTTGAAGCCCCGGCTCACCCAGGAGGCTGTCTTCTCGGGGACAAGAGCTATCCTTTGTGCACCTGGCTGATGACCCCGCTCTGTGCGCCCACCACCCCTGCTGAAGAGCGATACAATGATAGCCATCAAGCAACTAGGAACATCATTGAGCACACAATCAGCATGCTAAAGCAACGGTTCCGATGTCTGGACCATTCTGGGGGAGCCCTACAATACTCACCTGAGCGAGTCTCCCATTTCGTTGTAGTGTGCTGCATGCTGCACAACCTGGCTATCCTCAGGATTCAGCCACTGCCAGCAGACATTGGAGGACCACCAGAGGAGGAGGAGGAGGAGGAGCACCAAGATGGGAGGGAGGCACAAAGTGCAAGGGCCATCCGTCAGCGGTTCTAGGCCCCCTCTCAGGGAATGGCTTGTGCCATTGAAAGCACATGAATGGACCCGCTCCGCAAACCCTGAGCCGGTCAAGGCAACAAATAGTTCAAAGTGCAAATATGCACAATCTGAATAAAGACAATTATTTATTGAACAAATTCTGTGCCCTTCCCGCATGACAAACAAATACAGAGAAACCCCCCAAAAAACAGTCAGACACATAACTGGCTCTCTCAACCTGGAGACAATGAACAAAGGAGTTAAACAAAAATGACCATGATCCTCAGCCTTCACAAAAAAGAAACACAACATTTTACCACACCTCCTACTTTTTGGCCTGCGAGGGTGATCTGCCTCGCTTGTGAGATTGGCCCCTTCCCGCCCTGCCGCTCCTCCGCAATGGGACCCCAGTGGCTGCAGCAAGGCTGGGGGAAGGCTGCTGAGGGTCAGATAGTGAGTCGGCAGATGCCCTTGGGGGACGGCCTGGACCAGCTCTGGGCCTAGAGGGCCCAGCTGCTGACTGCTCCAACTCTGCTTGGGCGGCAGCAGTCTGTCCTATGGGTGGTGGCAGCTGCAGTGGAGGAGTGACACTGTTGGCAGCAGGCATGCTGCCAACCTGACAGAGCACAGGCACTCCCTGGTCGGACGAGACACTGGCATTCACACGGGGCAGCACTGAAGCATGCGCAGCAATCTGCTGAAGCACAGACTGCAGGCCTGCGAGGGCCCCGGCGAATCCTGGCCGATCCAGCGAGGGTGGCAGCAGTTAGTGCTCATGTGGCCCTGATCTGTGTCTGCATCAGACCAGCCAGTGACTGCATGGCAGAGACTAAGCACTTGGCTGGAAGTCGCGTGTGCTGCACCGAAGTCCTGCAGAATTCTTGCCTGTGCTGCCCTGAAGTCCTGCAGACTCCTTGCCTCACCTGCCCCAAATTCCTGTACACTCCTTGCCAGTGACTCTATGGAGTCAGGCATCCTTGCCACTGCAGCCATGAGCTCAATGTGCCTGCGCTCCGCCTGGGCGCCCATTTCACCAAGGAGCCGCACCCCCTCTGCGCTCACTGTAGCAGGACTGGAGGCCACACTCACCCTCCGGGGAGAAGGCCGACAAGCTTCCCTACCCCCCCCGCATTGCTGCAGCCCGCTGGGCCCCGGAGCTTCACCCTCCTCAGACCCTTCCCCCCTGCTCCCCTCCAGGGAAGACGCGCCCCCATCATGGCCATGGGCTGCCTCGGCTGAGGGTGGCACTGATGTTCCGGCTTCCTCTTCCTCCTCCTCGCCTTCCGATTCACTCACAGTGCCAGCTTGAGGGCCCGCCTCCTCACCTGGCGAATCAGCATCTGAAAGCAGGGAGGTACAAGAGTTGCTTTAGTGTGAGGACAGGGCGGCAGTGAGGGAGGCATGAGTGCTGCAATGCATTGCATTGGTTCGATAGTGGCAAAGAATGTAAAGTCCACGCCTCAATAATACACGGACTTCGGGAGAACAGTTTAACAGGTACTTTACTGAACAAGAGGCAGCTTGAAACTGAAACTACAGAAGCCTGCTAGGGCATTTTATACAGGGGTGGTCACTGCTGGTACTGCACTCTAAGACCAGTTATTCCCTTAAAGGTACATGCACAGCAATTCCTCCCCTTTTAGATAAACAGTACATAACATTCATTTAACAACTAAATAATAACTAATTACAATTACAATTTCCTCAGTAATATATACATCAACTGAAATAGTCATTTATAAGTTCAGTCTTTGAGGAGGCTTCCTGATCCAGACTGGATAGCGCCTTTCTCAAGTATCCTGTTCTGGCGGTGGAGTCAATTCTGGCTCATTGTCATTGGTTGGTTCGTCAGCTTCCGATACCCCTGCTTCTGAGGTAGACGCAATCTGTACTTCGGGCTCATTACCAGGTGCACATGCTTGTGGTACAGGTTTGGCTTGTTCCTGTGACTCTAGAATCTGGTCAGCATGGCGTCTCACAATGCTCTCTCCAACGTCCACTGTGTACATTAGTGGTCCCTGCTGTGTGCATATCGTGCCTGGCTGCCATTTTTCTGTTCGGTAGTCGCGGGCCAAGACTGGTTGCTCTATCTTGAAGCTCCTGGTTGGCTTCTCATTTATGTGCTGGAACTGCTTATCCTCAACATCTCGTCTTATGTTTGGTTTGAGCAAATCCAAGCAACATCTTAATCTCTGGTTGATAAACAGTACGGCTGGAGTTTGGTTGGTTACTGCATGTGTCGCATTCCGGTAAGCAAACAGGAAGTTATCCACCTTGTGTTGCAGTGGTATGTCGTCATTATACATTGCCTTTATGGCCTTTTTAAAGGTCTGAACAAACCTCTCAGCCAATCCATTTGTGGCTGGATGATATGGGGCAGATGTGTAATGTTTCACCCCATTATTCTTCAGGAACCTCCGGAAATCCTCAGACACAAACTGTGGGCCATTGTCGGAACAGATCTGTTCTGGCAACCCATTCCTGGCGAAGATGGTCCTTAGGACTGCAATAGTTTTCTCTGTGGTGGTGGAGGACATTTTAATGACCTCTGGCCATTTCGAATGGGCGTCCACAGTGATTAGAAACATTGAGTCCATAAATGGACCAGCAAAATCAATGTGTACCCGTTGCCATGGAGATGAGGGCCACTCCCATGGATATAGCGGGGCCTGTGGTGGAGCGTTTTGGACCTTCTGGCATCCTGTGCATCTCTTGGTCATATCCTCGATTTCTTTATCGATTCCCGGCCACCACACAAACGCCCTGGCTAGGCTCTTCATTTTTACCCCTCCCAGATGACCCTCGTGAAGCTCATTGAGTACTCTATCTCTCAACTTGGGTGGAATTACCACTCTGGATCCACACATCAAGGTTCCCCGACACACTGACAGCTGTTCCCTCCTTGGCGAGAATGCTGGCAACAGTGAGTCGCCATATGCTGGCCATCCCTTCACCGTCAAATCATAGACCCGAGAGAGTGTCGGGTCATTTCGGGTTTCCATCTCAATACTTGCGTTTGTAACAGGCAAACATTCGACTATGGTCGCATGGAATATCTCCACCGGGTCCACTGCAGGTGCTTCTTCCACCGTAGGCAACGGTAGGCGCGACAGCCCATCAGCGTTTCCATGTTGTTTCGTACCTTTGTACTCTATGTCATACTGATGTGCCCCTAGAAAAAGTGACCATCTTTGCAGCCGTTGCGCCGTCATCGCCGGAACACCCTTCTTTGGGTTAAAAATTGAGACCAGGGGTTGATGATCAGTCAGTAGGGTGAATTTCTGCCTGTGCAGATAGTGATTGAACTTCTTCACCCCCCATACCAGGCTGAGGGCCTCCCTGTCAATCTGGGCGTAGTTACGCTCGGCTGAGATTAGCGAGCGCAATGCAAAGGCTATTGGCCTCTCTGAACCGTCACGGAATTTGTGTGACAGCACCGCTCCAATGCCGTAAGGTGACGCATCACATGCCAACCGAATCGGTAGTGTTGTGTTGTAGTGGGCCAATACTTCTTTTGAAGTGATTTGGCATTTACATTCCTGAAAGGCACGCTTACACTCATCACTCCATTTCCATGTTACACCAGTTTGAAGGAGGGCGTTCAGTGGGTGCAGAATTGTAGATAAATTCGACAAGAACTTATGGTAGTAGCTCACCAACCCGAGGAACGACCTCAGTTGCGACACATTTTCTGGTGCTGGAGCCTTGACTACAGCCTCAATCTTGTCCGGTGACTTATGCAACCCTTCCTCATCAATCATGTGGCCACAATACGAGATTTGTCTGCTGAAGAACTCGCATTTGGGACGGTTGGCTCGTAGCCCATATTCCTGCAATCTCATGAGCACCTGTTCCAGGTTGGCAAGGTGTTCATTGTCATTTTCACCCGTAACCAGGATGTCGTCCAAATAACACAGGGTCCCCGGGATCCCTTGCAGGACTTGTTCCATTGCCCTCTGCCACATAGCCGGGGCCGATGCTACCCCAAATACCAGTCGATTGTACTGGTAAAGGCCTTTGTGAGTGTTTATCGTGAGGTATTTCCTAGATGCTTCTTCCACCTCCATTTGTAGATACGCTTGAGCCAGGTCAATCTTTGTAAAACGTTTTCCTCCAGATAGTGAGGTGAAAATATCTTCTATCCGCGGAAGTGGATACTGTACTGTGTGCAGGACTGGGTTCACAGTCACCTTGAAGTCCCCACAGATGCGAACCTTCCTTGGCTCCCCAGGCGTGCTGCTCAATGCTTTCTTCATTACAGGAATGATGGGTGTGGCCCACTCGCTCCAGTCCACCTTAGACAGCACTCCCGAATGCTCCAGACTCTCCAGTTCAGCTTCCACAGCTGGGCGTATCGCGTATGGCATCGGTCTGGCCTTGAAAAATTTTGGGGTTGCGTTATCCTCAATCTTTATGGTTGCCTTTACTCCTTTTAGAGTCCCAAGTCCTTGTTGGAACACCTCTTCTGCGTCAGATAGAATTTGTGACAGACGTCCAGGTGCGACGTCATCATCTTTTTTGTCAGTCACGGTTAGTGCCAGAATGGAATGCCAATCCAATTGTAGTCTTCGGATCCATTCACGTCCCAATAATGGTAGTCCTCCATCTCGTAGTATATACATGTATAGTTTCTGTGTTTCCTTTCCGTTATATTCAACTGGCACCCTTATTTTTCCTCTGGGGTAGACCTTTTGCCCCGTGCATGTCTTCAATACAATGGACGTGTCCTTTAAGGGTATGTGTGAGAATAGCCGCTCATAGTCTTGTCGATTCATGACAGTTAGGGCTGATCCTGTGTCCAATTCCATCTTCACTGGGGACCCTGCTATCATGAGGATGACCCAAATGGTTCGGTGATCTT
Organism: Somniosus microcephalus; assembly: GCF_052327205.1. NCBI lineage: Eukaryota > Metazoa > Chordata > Chondrichthyes > Squaliformes > Somniosidae > Somniosus > Somniosus microcephalus. The sequence continues at coordinate 37,135,576 of NC_140998.1, forward strand.
CTTTTGCGATCACGTTGTGTAACTTTAAACAACTTAGTCGCCTGCTCCCGGAGTCCTTATCACTCTCCTGATCTTCTGAACTACTATCTGTCAGTTTCTTTACTTTCCTGTACTGTTCCTTAGTAGTACTTGTCGTGTTGGTCTTCTTTCCCGACCTGCAGACTCTTGCTATATGTCCCATTTTCCCGCATTGCCTGCATATTTTGTCTTTAAACCAGCAGTCCTTCTGCTCATGGGTTGTTCTGCCGCAGCGATAGCACTTTTTGGCTCCATATGCCATTTCGTTAGCGCTGTATTCTTGTGGTTTCTGTTGTATTTCCGCAGCTCCCCATGCTGCTGCTTCGTAGGATACTGCCATGCTGAAAGCCTGTTCTAGCGTCAGGTCCTTTTTTGAAAGTAGTCGTTTCTGGGTTCCTTCACTCTGGAGCCCGCAGACAAACTTATCCCGTAAGGTGTCTGCCAGTCCTGCTCCGAACTGGCAGTGCTTCGATAACTTGCGTAGTTCCGTAAGATAGTCAGCATTGCTCTCATCTTTGTGCTGGTTTCTTTTATGGAACTTGAATCTTTCTGCTATCAGCAGTGGTGTAGGGCTTAGATGTTCCTGTAAGATATGAACAATCTCCTCAAAACTTTTCTCCAATGGTTTAGCTGGGGTAATTAAGTTCCGCAATAGGCCGTACGTACTCGCACCCATCAGATTTAATAATACCGACGCCCTCTTTCCATCAGCCATCTCATTTGCCTTGCAGTACACTTCAATTCTTTCCACATACGTGGTCCAGTCTTCTACCTCGTTGTCGAAAGCAATGATACTGCCACTTTTCGGCATCTTGGGCGATTTAAAATGGCGCCTCCCGCGCTTTTGCTTCTTCCCCAATGGAATAAAATGGCGCCTCCCGCGCTTTTGCTTCTTCCCCAATGGGATAAAATGGCGCCTCCCATGCTTTTGCTTCTTCCCCTTACTGCCACGCTGCTCCTAGCGTCCTACGGGGTAATGGCGGTGACCCGCAGCTTCGGCGCGTCTCGCTTTCCTTCCCCCTCGCTTAGTTTCTCTCCGCTGTCCTGTTCTCGAGCACCGACCGCGCCCTGTGCGCTCCACCCTCTCTCTCTTGTTTTCTTTTCCCGGTGACGCTGCGCGGCCCGATTTGTAGAGCCGCTCGATCGAGCTTGAGCCCGCCGCAGTCCGGAAGGGTCAGTGCACTACCTGCTACCAGCACGATTCGCTGGAACTACAGTCTCTCCCGCAATTCTCCAAACACCGATGGATTCTTCGGGCGGTTGCCCTCGGTCGACGCCCGTTGCTCAGACTACGACCTTCCAGGACCTTCCTTTCAGGCGAGATCCCCGTGAGATGATGCCACACTGCAGGTGAGTTCGAACTTACTCGCCGCCACTGTAAAGTCCGCGCCTCAATAATACACGGACTTCGGGAGAACAGTTTAACAGGTACTTTACTGAACAAGAGGCAGCTTGAAACTGAAACTACAGAAGCCTGCTAGGGCCTTTTATACAGGGGTGGTCACTGCCGGTACTGCAGTCTAAGACCAGTTATTCCCTTAAAGGTACATACACAACAAAGAATGCTGGTGTGAGGCACGTGGAAAGAGAGAGGTCAAAAAGGTGATGACCTTACCATTGCTGTCCAGAATGGGGTCGGCATCTCCAGTGGCGACGGGGCCAATCAGCCGGCCTGCCATAATCCGTTCCACTCGCTGCTCCAGATTGCTGAGGTCTTTAAGTTCAGGACAGCCTCCCCCAGTCCGTTGCTGCTGCCTCCTATTGTGGGCCAGCTTGCCCTGCAAGAGAAAGGACGGGCTCTGAGTACAGTGTGAAGCCCTGATCTTACCTGCACTGCCTCCCATGGTGGAATAGCCCTGACAGTGTGAAGCCCTGATCTTGCCTGCACTGCCTCCCATGGTCGAATAGCCCTGACAGTGTGAAGCCCTGATCTTGCCTGCACTGCCTCCCATGGTCGAATAGCCCTGACAGTGTGTAAAGTGGTGAATGTGCATGTGATTTTCATGAGAGTCCCATAGGTGTTGGATGAGGGCTGGGCATTGGAGCTTTCAGGACCCTTTGGCCATAAAGTGAGGTGCACATGCAGGGATGAAGAGGATACTGGAAAGGGTACTCACCCTGACAACCCGAATGAGGTCGTTGAACTTCTTCCTGCATTGCGTTGGGGTCCTAGGGACCATGCTGCTGGATGTCACTCTGTGTGCCACCTCCCTCCAAGCTTTTCTATATTCGCTGGGCAGCGGCCTCCTGCCACTGTCAGGAAAGAGGATAGGTCACCTGCCCTCCACTGCGCCAACCAGAACCTTCAGGGCCCCCTCACTGAAGCGCTGCGCTCGCTTCCTGGCCCTCTCCATGGTCGTAGGCATAACGATGCCGCAGCAGGTCTGTCCAGGCTTAGAATCAGGGCTCCAATGTGCAGGGCTTGGCTGCAAGCCAAATCGACCCTCCCCCTTTAAGAGGTGACCAGTGCCAGCGTGTCTGCCTGCAATCGCTAACTCGCCGCACCTGTGCTGCGCCCGCCCTCGGTGGTATCGCCTCGGCTCGCCGGCTTAGCGCCTTTGGATAGTCGTGCACCGCCTGCTTTATCGCAGCAGCAACCTCTTGGGGCGATGCAGCTCAATTTCGGTGAAGGTGGCGCTAAGTTGCGCCGGGTGCTAAATTTAGCGCACGCTCGACTGTAGCGCCCCAAACGTGGCGATACTGAATTTCTAGGCCCAAGTGACAACAACTGCTCTATCTCGCGTGGGACCCACCCAGGTGTGCATATCTGTGCTGGTGCTGGGTGCGCTTATGTCTGGTGACGGTGCGCCCTCAGAGGCTGGAGGCTCCTCTGAGGAGTCATCTTCCTCTTCCTCCTGGATAGTGGGGGGTGGGGGGGGTGGGGGGAGGAGGCTCTTGATGGACCTGAGGGAGAGTAAAGAGATGAGTTAGATATGCCATATGAAGAATGGGTACAGATACCATTATGCACATGATGGCCATTCACTGGATGCTGACTTCAGTCCCCATATGAGTGACTGTTGTATGCCATGTAGTTGTATGATATGTGATTCTGTCATTAGGTTGCTGAGATGTCCCCGTCTCTCAGTCTCTCACCTCCAGCTTCTCGGTGATGCCAGATATTTCTAAAGCAGCCTCCTCTGCTGTTGTAAAGTTTGCAAATGATGGAGGGCCAACAACAGATCTCTCACTCTCCCTCTGATTTTGGGCTAACTTTTCCTGAAAGGAGGAAAAGAAGAGAAGGTTGAGTGAGAGTGATGGAATGTGTAAGGAATGGATGGGTTAGATCTTTAGAGGGAGACTATGATGGAGTGGGGTGCCAAAGCCAAGTGGCCTCCTTGTGTGTTGTTAGTTGGTATGATTGCACTAGGAAGAGGATGAGTGTGAGGGATGGCTAGTGAGATGGGGATGTGATAATGTAGATAGAGAGAGAGAGGGGTGGGTGGACGTGCAAGGTATGTAAGTGTGAGTAAAGATGTGCAGGAGTAGGGTTGGGAAGGCAGAGTGATGGGGATGTAAGAACATAACAACATAAGAAATAGGAGCAGGAGTAGGCCATTTGGCCCCTCGAGCCTGCTCCGCCGTTCAATCATGGCTGATCTTCTAACTCAACTCCACTTTCCTGCACTTTCCCCATATCCCTTGATTCCTTTAATATCCAACAATCTATCGCTCTCTGTCTTGAATATACTCAATGACTGAGCCTCCACAGCCCTCTGGGGTAGAGAATTCCAAAGAATCACCACCGTCTCAGTGAAGAAATTTCTCCACATCTCAGTCCTAAATGGCCGACCCCTTATTCTGAAACTGTGGCCCCTGGATGAATTTGAGTGTGGCTTTGTACTCACTTTTACTGATCTAATGAGATCATTGAAATCTTTTGAGGCACTGCACCATGGTCCTCCTGACCACATCCCTGCTGAAAGCGTGTCATGAATGACGTTACCAGACCAGCACCATTTCATTGGGCCGGATAACGTGCAGGGTGGGTTTAATAGGCCATATTAACGTAAAATCGTTCTGTGAAGTGGGATGGAACCAGCAATGGGCTTGTGATCCGCCATGGCGGCCGCCCGCACCGGATCCGCCCAGGTAAAGAAAATTCCAGCTAACATTTCAGGTCGATGACCTTTCGTCAGAACTGGAAAAAGTTGGTGATGTAATAGATTTTAAGCAATTGCAGAGGCAGTGTAGGGGGTGGCGGGTGTGGCGCGTGCGCCCAGTCAGTTATGCCTCTGACTGTTGGAGAGCGGTTCGAATCGCTCCCACGCCCCTGGGTTCTAGACACCAGACTTAGGTACAGGCGGCAATTCAGAAAAACTCGAGTAGACAAGTGGTTTGCATGTGAGAAAAACAAGGTTTTATTAAAACAGAAAATAAAACAGTCTTATGAGAAGTCACTAGTATAAAAATACAGGCAAATTACAAAATAACTATACTTATACAGGGTGTAAGAGCCATGAAAGTTTAAGAAAATACTTTAAAATATTGGTTAAATAGCATAATACGGTTAATTTACCTGACTGACTTATTGTATTAAGAAACCCCCTATTTTCTTGCTCCAGTAGTATAGTCCGAGATACCCCCTTCATTCTTGCCACAATGGTACAGTCCTTAAGATCGTCACATAGCCAGCAGCCATTTTACAGTTTAAACTCCACGTGGCTGAAGGAGGCAGAAGTTGTGAGGGCTGGAGCAATACAGTTTTTGACCGTGTTCGTTTATACGTGTTTGCTTTGTAATTCTGTTCGTAAAGTGTTATAGTAAACAGTTTAAAAGACAAAGCTACGTTTGGGAACGTTTTATTTCGACACACGTCTACTCGTTGTTAAAAGCCCCACAGCTCAGTGGCTGCCTGTTTGGAAACTAAGAAGCGCCACTACATTAGTCAAAAACTAGCTCCCTAAGAAGGAAAGGACGGAATTGTCGGCGAACGTATACATGAATGGTCACGGAGCCCGACGACAATATAAGAAAGCGAAGGTACAGTGACTGTTACTTGCTTTGTTCATTCTATTGAGAAGCTAAATAAGAGCTGCGGGTAAAATGGCCGAGGCCTTACGGAGCCAGGAGCGTCCCCCAGCCAGAAGGATTGCTGGCCAAAAGAGGGAAATAAAGCTCACCCCAAAGGCAATGGAAGAGAAGTTACATAGAAGCATAGGTGCAAGGAAGGCTAAATTAGCTCAGGTAACTGGAAAAATGAAGATAATTGATTGTCTCATGGAAGATAATGCTAATATTAAGAAAGCTGAAGACATAATGCATTACGATTTCTCCAAGCTGCATGAAGAATTTAATATACTCAATGAAGATGTATTAGCACTTTTGTCTGAAGAAGAGGGAAAAGCCGATCAGCACAACTGGTTTGATCTTAAATCATCCAGCAATAAGGACTATGTCAAGGCCACAGAACAGTGGATGTTAAGGATTCGTCAAGATGCTGATACAGCAGAGAAAGATAAAGTTGACGATGAAGTCAGACCAGATGATAGCATTTCAGAGACTTCAGCCAGACTGAGCAAAAATCGAAAAGAAGGTAGCTCTGTTTCTGGACGCAGGTCAGTCGCTTCTACCACATGCTCATCATGACGCATGAGAGAGGAGGTTGAACGGGCGGCGTTGATGGCGCGCGCAGCATCTTTAGCAGAGAAGCAAGCTCTTGAACGGGAAGAGGCCCAACTGCAGGCCCAAGAGGCCCAACTGCAGGCCCAACTGCAGGCCCAACAGGCCCAAGTGCAGGCAAAGAAAGAACAGCTGGAGATAAAAACAGCTATTGCGGTCTCAGATGCCAGGTTGAGTGTGTATGAAGATTACGAAGGCTCACGGGACGGCGTGAGCGAATACTGCCAGTCAATGTTGTCACATAGAGTTGGATCCAGGGCACCTTCAAGAGTTACAAGAGAGTCCGAAGGCCATCTCCTGGCATTACAGCGTGGAAGAGTGGCCTCTCCACTAACAGGAGCACGTGATGCTACCCCAGACATCAGACGGTCTAGACTAGACCCTGCTGATGACCACCAGAGGCCTGAAGACACAGGGAGAAGCCTATACCGAGTGATGCAACGTCAGAACAAAATTACAGAGATGCTTGTAAAACAACAGAATCTGTTTCGACTCCCTCAAAGAGACATACCAGTGTTCCAAGGCGACCCACTCAAGTATAAGCCCTTCATCAGATCCTTCGAACAAGCCATTGACTCCAAAACAGAGAGCAGCAGTGATAAGTTGTACTACCTGGGACAGTACACCAGTGGTAAACCACAAGATCTGGTCAGAAGCTGTGAACACATGAGACCGGACCGGGGATACATAGAAGCCAGGAAGTTGCTGCAGGAGCACTATGGTAACGAGCTGAAGATAGCCACTGCATATATTGAAAAGGCTACCAAGTGGCCACAGATCAGATCAGAGGACGGAGAGGCATTGAACGCATATGTTCTTTTCCTCATAGGATGCCGCAACACCATGGAGGATGTTGAATTCATGGAAGAGATGGACAATCCTACGACTATGCGAATCATCATCTCTAAGCTTCCTTACAGGATGAGAGAACAATGGAGAAGAACAATGGGCAGCACGGTGGCATAGTGGTTAGCACAGTTGCCTCACAGCGCCAGAGACCCGGGTTCGAATCCGGCCTCGGGTGACTGTCTGTGTGGAGTTTGCACATTCTCCCCGTGTTTGCGTGGGTTTTCTCCGGGTGCTCCGGTTTCCTCCCACAGTCCAAAGATGTGCGGGTTAGGTTGATTGGCTATGATAAATTGACATTTGTGTTAGGGGGATTAAATACGTGGGGTTACGGGGATAGGGTGGGATATGTGTTGGTGTAGGGGTTGCGGGGATCGGGTGGGATATGTGTCGGTGCAGGCTCGATGGGCCGAAATGGCCTCTATCTGCACTGTGGGGTTTCTGTGATTCTGTGATTCTGTGAACAGCCTTTGAGATAATGGAGAGATGGAAAAGTAGAGCCAGGTTTGCAGACTTAGTGAATTTCATAGACAAACAGGCTAAAATTGCTAGGGACCCATTGTTTGGAAACATCCAGGATGTCAGCCCGACTACTGATGGAAGAGTGAAAGCCAAGCCTGTTGAATCAAAGACTCTCAGGAAAGGTGGTTCCAGGGGAAGCAGCTTTGCAACTATCGTCACTCAGGCTGGGGAAGAAAGGTCTCAGAACTCATCTCCCGAAAAGAGCAGCACAGTGACGCCTGCTAATGCCTTTCAGAAGCCATGTTTATTCTGCCAGCAGAATCATACATTGGATTTCTGCAGTGACATCAAAGCACAGCCACATAAGGACAGAATCGAATTCCTGAAGTACAATGGCCTATGTTTTGGATGTCTCTCTCAGGGGCACCTGAGTAGAAACTGTAAGCAAAGAACGACATGCAGAGAGTGCACTCGGAAACATCCCAGTCTGCTGCATATCCATAAAGAAGAACAAGTCTCTAAGAAGAGTGAAGAAAACAATACCGACGAGAAGGTTGTTTCAAGTGCTCTGGTGTCGCTAGAACCAGAGACTTGTGGATTCACTGGGGCCGGTGACAGTGATTGTATTCTTGCCATCGTACCAGTAAAGATCAAGTCTAAGAGGAGTGAGAAGTTCGTGGCGACTTACGCCTTCATGGATCCAGGTAGTTCAGCAACGTTCTGCACAGAATCACTCATGCGACAGCTGAACGTTAGAGGCAGAAGAACAGAAATCCTATTACGCACCATGGGTCATGAGAAGTCAATGCAAAGTTATATCCTGTCAGACCTAGAAGTGTGTGGACTTGAAGAGAAGGGCCTAGAAATTGAGTAGCCTTAGCGCCGCATTTGAGGCGCTAGAGGGCCTAGCGCCGGAGTTATGGCCAGTTGGGAAATTGAGTGGGGCCCTTCCGTCGGCGTTAAGCCGGTAGCGCTGCGCCGCACCGATGACGTCATCGGTGTGCGCAGCGTCCCGGTTGCCATGCCGACGGGCCCCAGCGCCGAAATTCAGTTGCGGCCGCCTCGCCCGTGGCAGCCGCAACTAAGACTCTGGCAACCGAGTCTTCCCCGAGTTAGCGCCGGCGCATTAAGGTCGCGCGGCGGCCGGCCGCTTTCCCGTCGGCTGCCTGCCCGCACCTCCCTCCCCGGACTCCTCCACCCCCCCCCCCCGCGGAACAGATGCGTCTGGCCTGCAAGCCCGGCACTTGTCCGAGGTGCCGGGCTCATTTTTTCAATATTTGAACGGACAGCGGGCGGGTGCAGGCAGCTCCTCCTTAACTGAAGGAGGAGGCCTGCACTTCCCCAGCCTGCCGCACCGCATCGGGTGCCGCAGCGCCGGATTTGCGCCGCAATTCGGCACTCAGCGCCCATTGGGAGGCGCTCACGCCCGCCAGTAGCGCCGGCAGCCGTCTGGGCGCGGCGCTACTGAATTTTTGGCGCGCGCAAGGGAATTAGCGCCGGCGCTAAATTTCCGGCGCTAAAGCCCTGGCGCGGCGTCAACTCAATTTCTAGGCCAAGGACTTCATAGACCTGCCTAATGTTTTCACACAGAGGGAGATTCCTGTTAGAATAGGGAACTTAGCCCTGCAGAAGGATGTGGATAGATGGCCTTACCTAGAAAAGGTGCGTCTCCCATACATTGAAGCAGAAATTGGCCTATTAATTGGAACCAATGCCTACAAAACTATGGAGCCATGGCAGGTGATAAACAGCAAGGATGACGGACCCTACGCCGTCAGGACAGCCCTTGGATGGGTAGTCAATGGACCGTTAAGGAGAGATGATGGCAACAAGTCGAACAAGGAGGAACGACAAAATGTCACAGTTAATCGCATCTCTATCGCAAGCATTGAAGAGCTGTTGATACAGCAGTTCAACGCAGACTTTTCAGAACGCAGCTGTGAGGAAAAGACAGAGATGTCACAAGAAGACCATCAGTTCATGGATTTGATGACAAGGTCTACACAGTTCATCGATGGCCACTATCACATTGGTTTGCCACTGAGAAGACAGACCGCGAAGATGCCGAACAATCGCTGCATAGCAGAGCAACGCGCCATCAGTCTAAAGAGAAAGCTGAACAAGAACCCCGACTTTCACGAAGACTACAAAGGCTTCATGAGAAACATCATAGCGAAAGGCTATGCTGTAAAAGTGCCCGAGGAACAGTTGAACAGAGATGATGGAAGGGTCTGGTACATTCCTCATCACGGTGTGTATCACCCAAAGAAGAAAAAGATCCGTGTAGTGTTTGACTGCGGGGCCCCATTCAGAGGAACTTCACTGAACGACCAGCTGCTTCAAGGTCCTGATCTTACTAATACCCTCATTGGCGTCTTGACTAGGTTTAGACAAGAGCTCGTTGCCATGATGGCAGACATAGAATCAATGTTCTACCAAGTCAGAATCCCTGATGAAGATGCTGATCTCCTGCGTTTCCTTTGGTGGCCAGATGGCAACGTTAGTCAAGCGATGGTGGAATGTAGAATGGCTGTACACTTGTTCGGAGCCACATCATCTCCCAGCTGTGCAAGCTACGCTCTCAGAAAAACTGCAGAAGATGGCAAAGGCAAAGCACCATCAGAGGCTGTGGAGACAATCTTCAGAAACTTTTATGTCGATGACTGTCTGAAGTCCGTGTCAACAGAAGACGATGCCATTGCACTGTCAAAAGACCTTAGAACTCTGTGTTCGAATGGAGGATTCCATCTGGATAAGCAACAGCAGAGCAGTTCTAGCGTCTATCCCAGAAAAGGAAAGAGCCACTGAAGTCAAAGATCTGGACCTGAGCCACGATGTCCTTCCTATCGAGAGAGCTCTTGGTGTACAATGGTGCATTGAGTCAGGCACGTTCAACTTCAGAATAATGGTGAACGAAAGACCATCCACAAGACGAGGGATTCTCTCCGTGGTCAGTTCCATCTATGACCCTCTTGGATTCCTGGCACCACTCATTCTGCCGGTGAAGCTGATGCTACGAGAGCTGTGTAGAGACAAGAGAGGATGGGATGAAGATATCCCAGAAGGTCAAGCTCAGAGATGGCTCAGATGGTTGACAGATTTGCAGCAACGTTCTAGCTTCAACGTCAGTAGATGCATCAAGCCTGTGAGTTTTGGAGTTACAAAGACGGCTCAACTACATCATTTCTCGGACGCCAGTGAGGACGGCTATGGCACGGCTACTTACCTCTTGCTGACAAATCAACAGGGCCAGAAACATTGTGCCTTCCTCATGGGGAAATCCAGGGTGGCTCCGCTGAAGCAGGTCACCATCCCGAGACTGGAGTTGACGGCAGCGGTTGTTGCAGTTAAAGTTGACCAGGTGATGCGGAAAGAGTTACAGCTCCCACTAGAAGAATCTGTCTTCTGGACGGATAGCACGACGGTGCTGAAGTATATAGAGAATGAGAAGATACGCTTCAAGACCTTCGTAGCAAACAGAATCTCATCCATTAGAGAAGCTACACAACCATCTCAATGGAGGTATGTAAACACCTCATTAAACCCAGCAGATCAAGCCTCACGGGGATTGAAGGCTGAAAACTTCATGAGGAGTGAAACTTGGATACAAGGCCCAAGTTATCTGCTGGAAACAGAGAGATCATGGCCAGAAAGACCAGATATGGCAAGTCAGATTGCTGAAGACGACGTCGAAGTCAAGAGATCAGTCACAGTAAATCTCATAACTACGAAAGAGAACTTTGACACAGTGAACAAGCTTGTTAACCATTTCTCAGGATGGCACCAGTTGAGGAAAGCAGTTGCATGGTTTCTAAGGTTGAAAGAGTTGCTGCTACACCTGAGCGGTAAGAGAAAAGAGTACCGAGCCACTATCAGTCAGTCTGAAAGTAACCCTGATAAGCAGAGAATGCTTCTACAGCAGTATATGCATCAGCACGAGACCACATTGGGTAAGAATTCATTGACCGTGGCGGATTTGGCCAAGGCTGAGAGGGAGATAGTTTGCTTCAGTCAAAGACAAAGATACCCAGAAGAAATCGAAGCTTTACAGCGAAATATTCCAATCAAGAAAGGTAGTCATATCTACAAGCTGGACCCTACACTGCAAGATGGAGTACTGAGGGTGGGAGGGAGACTAAACAAATCTGCTATGCCAGAGGAGGCCAAGCATCCTGCTATCCTTTCTAAGGACCTCCGGGTTGCCACTCTCATTCTTCAGCATATACACCAGAGTATTGGACACATTGGGAGGAATCACGTGCTTGCGAAGCTAAGACAAAGATACTGGATTCCAGGAGCTAATTCTGTAATAAGCAAAATACTCTCTGAATGCATTGTTTGCAGACGGTTACACGCTAGAGCTGGGGAGCAGAAAATGGCAGACCTGCCTGAAGACCGTTTGTTACCAGACAAGCCCCCATTTACAAACGTAGGGGTGGACTATTTCGGGCCTTTCGAGGTAAAGCGAGGACGGAGCCTTGTCAAGAGATATGGTGTGCTTTTCACTTGTTTGACCATCAGAGCAGTTCATATTGAGGTGGCACACATGCTTGACACTGATTCCTGTATTAACGCCTTGCGGCGCTTTGTCTGTAGAAGAGGACAGGTGTCCATTATGCGTTCTGATAATGGCACTAATTTCGTCGGAGCGGAGAGAGAACTACGGGAAGGTATTGAAGGTTGGAATCAGCTTAAAATACAGGAAGCCATGATGCAAACAGGAATTAAGTGGATCTTCAATCCTCCGGCTGCATCCCACCATGGAGGTGTCTGGGAAAGACAGATACGCACCGTAAGAAAACTATTCAGTTCTGTACTGAAGCAGCAAGCGCTTGACGACGAGGGACTCCAAACCGTTCTGTGTGAGGTCGAAGCCATCATTAATGACCGACCGATAACTAAGACATCAGATGATCCCAATGACCTCGAAGCCCTGACTCCGAACCACCTGTTGTTGTTGAAAACACAGCCAGCCATGCCCCCGGGAGTCTTCAAAAAGGAAGATCTGTATGCTCGTCGGAAGTGGAGGCAAGTTCAGTATATGTCGGACCTTTTCTGGACCAAATGGACAAGAGAATACTTACCTCTGCTACAGGAGCGTCAAAAATGGTCCAAAATAAAGAGGAACTTCATTGTCGGAGACATTGTCTTAATCGTGGATGATTCAGCCCCTAGAAATTCTTGGTTGATAGGAAAAATAATTATGACCATGCCAGACTCCAGAGGCGTCGTTCGTCACGTTTGTTTGCAAACCAAGACCAGTACCCTGGAAAGACCGATCACAAAGCTCTGCCTGCTACAAGAAGCAGCGTGAAAAGTTCCTGAACGAAAAAAGTGGCCACTTATATTGTAAATATGTTGAACTCATTAGTTTATGACTCTTAATGTTTGAGTAATTGATATGCTTCATGTGCCTAGTCAATTAGGGGCTGGAATGTAAGAGCCATGAAAGTTTAAGAAAATACTTTAAAATATTGGTTAAATAGCATAATACAGTTAATTTACCTGACTGACTTATTGTATTAAGAAACCCCCTATTTTCTTGCTCCAGTAGTATAGTCCGAGATACCCCCTTCATTCTTGCCACAATGGTACAGTCCTTAAGATCGTCACATAGCCAGCAGCCATTTTACAGTTTAAACTCCACGTGGCTGAAGGAGGCAGAAGTTGTGAGGACTGGAGCAATACAGATTTTGACCATGTTCGTTTATACGTGTTTGCTTTGTAATTCTGTTCGTAAAGTGTTATAGTAAACAGTTTAAAAGACAAAGCTACGTTTGGGAACGTTTTATTTCGACACGCGTCTACTCGTTGTTAAAAGCCCCACAGCTCAGTGGCTGCCTGTTTGGAAATTAAGAAGCGCCACTACACAGGGAATGAGGAACACACGGCACATTGAGGGAAAACAAACTACATTAACAATCCCCTTATCCTTATCTCACCCCCTATACCTAACTAGGTTAAGCTATGAGGGGCCAGAATTCATGCTCACCAATCCAAAGCAAAGCCAACTGTTAACGAATGCAGGTTTAGAGGTTTGGTTCTCTGTCCTCTTAGGTACCCCGTCACCATGTGATCTTCAGGGGCGTGGTGCTGGAGCTGCTGCTGCGACACACCTTCTTCTCCTCCGCTGCCGTCGTCGTCTCGTCGCGATGGGTTCTCCTCTTCTTCTCCCTCGGGCGGTCGTCGGCGGTAACGTTATGCCTAAAAGGTAGTTGGCAGTTTTTACTGCATAGATGTTCCTACCCAAGCGTGAGAACGCCAGTATACTCATCATGGCATGGACACCTGCATTTTCGCAGTGTTCAACAAGATGTTCGTCTCACCAAGTGCCAGCTTTTCTGTAGGGGGTGGCAGGTGTGGCGCGTGCGCTCAGTCAGTTATGCCCTGACTGTGGGTGAGCGGTTCGAATCACTCCCACGCCCCTGGGTTCTAGACACCAGACTTAGGTACAGGCAGCGATACGGAAAACTTGAGTAGACAAGTGGTTTTGATGTAAGAAAACCAAGATTTTATTAAAAACAGAAAATAAAATAGTCTTATGAAAATCACCAGTATAAATTACAGGCAAAATACAAAATAACTATACTTATACAGGGAATGGGGAACACACGGCACATCGAGGGAAAACAAACTACATTAACAATCCCCTTATCCTTATCCCACCCCCTATACCTAACTAGATTAAGCTATGAAGGGCCAGAATTCATGCTCACCAATCCAAAGCAAAGCCAACTGTTTAACGGATGCAGATTTTGAGGTCTGGTCTTCTGTCCTCTTAGGTACCCTGTCGCCACGTGGTCTTCAGTGGTGCAGTGCTGGAGCTGCTGCTGCGACACACCTTCTCCTCCTCCGCTACCGTCGTCATCTCGTCGCGATGGGTTCTCCTCTTCTTCTCCCTCGGGCAGTCGTCGGCGGTAACGTTGTGCCTATAGGGCAGTTGGCAGTCTTAACTGCCTAGATTTTCCTACCCATGCGTTAAAACACCAGTATATTCATTGTGGCGTGGACACCTGCGTTTTCGCAGTGCTCACTGTTATGTTCATAAATAAATAGACGTTTTCATTATGAACAGCTAGCTTGAGCTAGTCATTTATTCAGCCATGTGGACTAGTGTACAGGCATCCATCTTGACTGCTGCCTTGTGGGTAGCCCACTACTAAACATACAGCTCCACCTAGTGTACCATTCTAGAATGGCATGTTACTGATCATTACATCCCCCTTCCTTAGAGGTTAAACAATATCAATCAATATCAATCAATCATAATGACATAAACATCTTCACAACAGTCAACACATTTTCAAAGCTTTACTTTATGAACTCTAAGCTTTTCATTCTTTTATTATAGTTTTCTTTGCACTCAAAGATTAAGTCTATCAGGCTTTTTTACTTCACATGTGGATCTTCTCAGCATAGGTAAGTCTGATGTGTTTTCATGAGAGCCTGTATGTGTGCTGGTGTTAGATTGTTCTGGTGGTGAGTGACAAGATTCAGTTGCGACATTGTCATCGATTTGCTCTTGGATAGTTTCTTGTGTTTTCAGGAGGGAACGGCGGTTCCTCCTGAGAATCTGTCCTTCCTCAGTTCTAACAATGTATGATCTTGGTCCTACTTCCTCAAGAACTGTAGCTTTCCTGTTCCATGCATCTGGATCCTCAATCCTGACAACAGCATCCCTTGTCAATGGTTTCAGAGTTTTGGATGACTTGTCATAGTGTGATTTCTGTTTCAGCTTTAACAGTTGAAGTCTCTGTCTCAGTTCCTTACTCTGCTTTTCTTTTGCACAGCAGGGTAGCGTGGTGCGCAACTTGCGACCCATTAGGAGCTCAGCAGGTGAAGAACCACAGTCTAACGGGGAGGCTCGGTAGCTCAGCAGGGCGAAATAAGGATCAGACTTGCTTTCTGTTGCTTTCTTCAGTAGCTGTTTGAGAACTTGAACACCTTTCTCTGCCTTACCATTTGACTGAGCATACAGAGGACTGGATGTGATGTGTTGAAAGTCATAATGTGCTGCAAACTGTTGCCACTCCTTACAGTTGAGGCACGGACCATTGTCGCTAACGGCAACCCTGGGAATTCCATGTCTGGTGAAGATGGATTTAACATGCATTATGACACTGCTTGCTGATGTGCTTGAGAGCAGCGCTATCTCAGGATAGTTGGAATAGTGTCAATCACTATTAGATAGTCTTTACCATTCAAATGAAAGAGGTCCATACCAACCTTTTGCCATGGTGCTGTTGGTAAGTCAGCTACTATCATTGGTTCCTTTGCTTGTTTGTTTTGGTGTTTCTGACATGTCTCACATATGCCTATCATGTTCTCAATGTCCTTATTTATGCCAGACCAATAAACAGTGTCTCTTGCTCTCCTTTTGCATTTTTCAATTCCGAGGTGTCCCTCACGAACCCTTTTGAGCATGTCTTGATGTAGAGCCTGTGGAATGACTATTCTGTTCTGTTTTAGTAATAGTCCACTTGCGACACTTAACTCTGACCTGATGTGATAGTACTTTGGACAGGAAACTTTTGGCCAACCATGATGAATGTTCTCTATTACTGTTTGTAACACTGTATCTTTTACTGTTTCTTCTGCTATTTGCTTTGATTTTGTGTCTGACACGGGCAGCGCAGTAGTGACCATACTCACATGAACATCCACGTCTTCCTCAGTAGAGCTCACATGACTCATTGTGGGTGCTCAGGATAGTGCATCTGCTAACACTATGTGTTTGCCTGGTGTGTAGATCAGTTCAAAGTCATATCTTTGCAGCTTCATCATGAGTCGTTGAATCCTTGGAGACATCTCATTCAGATTTTGTTTTATGATGGCAACCAGTGGGCAGTGGTCTGTCTCAACTGTGAAAGTGTGAAGTCCATATATGTAGCCATGGAACTTTTCTAGTCCAACTACCAAGCCTAGAAATTCCTTTTCAATCTGGGCGTATCGACACTCAGAGTCAGTCATAGACCTGGAGGCATAGGCAACAGGCTTCCAATCTTCACCCTCTGCTTGTAGCAAGACCGCGCCTAGGCCATCTTTTGATGCATCCGTTGACACTTTGATTCTCTTTGTTGGGTCAAAGAAGGTGAGTACAGGTGTGGTTGTCAGCACTGTTTTGAGGTTCATCCACTCTTGTTCATGTCTTTCTGTCCATGCGAACTCATTTGTTTTATGTAGCAGGTCTCGCAGACAGGCTGTCTTGGCTGACAAGTTAGGAATTAACTTTCCAATGAAGTTTATCATTCCCATGATGCGTAGCACTCATTTTTTGTCAGTGGGTTGGGGCATTTTGAGTATGGCGTTTACTTTTTCCATATCTGGCTCTATTCCTTTACCAGATAGATTATCTCCTAGGAAAGTGACTTCCTGGATGCCAAACTGACACTTGGCTTTGTTGAGCTTCAGTCCATTCTGGCGTATGCTCTGTAGCACTTTAGTCAGCCTCTCATTGTGTTCTTTCAGTGTGGAGCCCCAGATGATGATGTCATCAACATAGACCCGAGCTCCTTCCAGACCTTCAATTATGTGTTCCATCGCTCTATGAAAGGTTTCAGGTGCAGATATTATCCCGAAAGGCATTCTGAGGAAACAATACCTGCCAAATGGTGTGTTGAAGGTACAGTATTTGGTGCTCTCCTCATCCAGTTTTAGTTGCCAAAATCCTTGTGAGGTATCGAGCTTTGTGAAGTATCTGGCACCTGACATTTCACTGGTGATTTCTTCTCGCTTGGGAATCTGGTAGTGTTCATGTTTTATGTTTGCATTTAAGTCCTTTGGATCCATGCATACTCTTAGATCATTGTTCTTTTTCTTTACACGTACCATGGAGTTAACCCAGTCTGTTGGCTCTTCGACTTTCCTGATGACTCCTAGTGTGGTCATTCTGTCCAGTTCTTTCTTGAGCCGGTCACGCAGGGGTGCTGGAACTCTCCGTGGAGCATGTACCACTGGTTGAGCATCCTGCTTTAGCTGGATCTTGTAAGTGAATGGTAGAACTCCAAATCCTTTGAACACATCCTGGAAATTACTCACTATAGAATCCACCAAGTCATCTGGTCTGCTTATGGCACCGTTTATACGGTAGACTCTCTTGACCAGTTCTAAGTCCTCACAAGCTTTGTCACCTAGTAGTGAATCAAGTCCTTCAGCCACAACAGAAAACATGAGATGATGCACTTTGTCTTTGACTGTCACTTTAAGTCTGCATACACCTAAGCTATCTATTTTCTGTCCATTATAGTTCTTCAGTAGTACTGACTTTTTCTGTATTTTGGGCTTTTCTTTCATATTTTTAATGTCACTCATACTGATTAAGTTTGCTTTTGCCCCAGTGTCTAGTTTCAATGTAACTAATGCTCCATTTACCTGCAGTGGCATTATCCATTTGTCCTCTTTTACTGCATTAACTTTATGTTCAGCATTGTCCACTCCTGAGGGCTGCACATTTTCTGTATCCTTTTCTATATTGTCACATGACAGCATTCCTACAAAAAATGTCTCACTTAAATCAGTGTCCTCAATCACATTGACTTGTTGCCCTTTCTTTGTTTTTGCTTTTGAAAAGCATTGTTTGGCAAAGTGATTCTTTCCATTACATTTTGTGCACATTTTTCCAAATGCTGGGCATTGTCTTGACTGGTGCTGGTAACCATAGCATTTACAATGAAAAATTCCATCCTCTGATTGCTTTGCATTTCTGTTCTGCCCCTGTTTCTTCCCCTCGTAGGACACAGCACCCACAGCAGCACAGTCACTTACTCCACTGGCATTATTATTAATTTCACTGAAAGTCTTTGCGTGCTGTTGAGCTAGCTCACTGGCATGGCATATTTTCACAGCTTTCTCCAATGTTAGTTCAGTTTCTCTCAACAAACGTTCTCTAACCTTTTTATCATGAATACCAAACACAATCTGGTCACGAATCATGGATGATTTCAGTTCAGAGAAATTACATGTCTGTGCTTTCAGTTTCAGATCGGTCACAAAGCTATCAAAAGTCTCATTTTGCTGCTGCGTCCGTGAACGGAACACGTACCTCTCATAGGTCTCGTTCTATTTTGGAGAACAATGTGTATCAAACTTCTTTAGCACATCGTCCATTTTTTCTCTGTCCTCCTCTTGATCAAAGACAAATGTATTAAATACCTCTATCGCCTGCGGGCCTGCAACCGTGAGCAGTAATGCTATTTTCCTTGTGTCTGGCATCGTACCGAACCCGATGGCAGCAGTATAGAGTTCGAATTGTTGTTTGAAAGTCCGCTAATTGCAGTCGACATTCCCCGTGAGTTTAACACCCTCTGGTGGCTTCAAATTCTCCATGTCGCATTTCACAATATTCAGCAGATATTACCAATCCTGGTACCATGTTATGTTCATAAATAAATAGACGTTTTCATTATGAACAGCTAGCTTGAGCTAGTCATTTATTCAGCCATGTGGACTAGAGTACAGGCATCCATCTTGACTGCTGCCTTGTGGGTAGCCCACTACTAAACATACAGCTCCTCCTAGTGTACCATTCTAGAATGACATGTTACTGATCATTACACTCGCCAAAATGTTTGTCTCACCAAGCGCCAGCTTATATCTAGACGCTTGGCCTCATCAATATGTTTTTCGCTGCCCTGCTCTGCTCTTATCGAGTTGTTACCTTCTTCTTCATCTCGATTCGTCTCATCTCGTTTAGTTACTATACAAGTCCTGGACTGCCAACTCACTTTCGCCTCGCCTTTTTTGCGGCCTGGGCATCCTGGATGGCTATGGACTTGGGTCTTGTTCCCCTCCCCTACAATTGGTATAATGTCCTTAGCTGATGAAACTCTGCTACAGGGAGCAAGGAGAGAGCCCGCCATGAGGCCAGGGCACAAGTACGAGCGGCGGCAGCCCAAGACCAGACGAGAGGTCAAAGTCAAGAGTCAAGAGAGCGATTGCTACTGAGGGCCTACAGTTATACTCCTTTCGAATAGCCCTTATCTGCGCGCCAAATCATGTTAGTTCATTGTTTCAATTTTGGCGGGCTGTTTTAAATAATTATAGCAATCTAAACTAACTGTTTTTAGATGGCCATTTATCGCACCTAATGGCCTGATGTCCGGGCTGTATTGTCATTAATGCATTCTAATCGGCCTGACCAGCCTTGATGGCTCCCATAAGCTGTTTCTGATTATTTATGCGGACAACCTAATGGCCTCAAGTATAGGCCTAACTGGTTTTGACCTGTCTACATATTCAATGTTTGCTGTCTGTTTTCCAAAATACAAAGTCCTTTTTCACAGAAACTGCATTTTAGGTTTCGATTTCCCCAAAAGTTGCTTGTGCTGCCACAAAGTCCAAGCTTTTAAAATCTTGCAGGCTTTTGGTCACGAGGTGCATGTGGTAAACCACTGTTACCGTTCACAACCGTTCACTATTGTTACACTGTTGTTATCACTGTTTACACTGTTGTTATCGCTACACAAGGTTACCTCTTGCCACGCACACTGCTATACCTGGGCTTACCTCAGCTGACTCCGCCCATGGCTCCGCCTGCTTGCCCAGGTATAAAGGTGACCGCTTGGCTAGTATTCTCCCTTGTTGGAACCGATCGCCCACGAGGGTGGGCTCTGTTATTTAGCCAATAAAAACCTATAGTTACTATCTTAACTCGTCGCTTTTCATGGAATGAATTGATAGGCATATCAATTTTATTGGCTAAATTTTGAAATGAGTGGATCGGAGCAGCCAAACGACCAGCCAAACGGCCAGCTACAACAGCCATAGCAGCCGGCCTGGCTGTGAGCCCTCCGACCGCCGTACCTGGATCTAAACCCACAGGCAGCGAACTCAGCCCTCGACTTCGAACACTGGCTGAGCTGTTTCGAATCCTACCTGGGAGAATCCGGCGTGCCTCCGGGATCCAAACTAAGAGTTCTGACCGCCCAGGTGAGCCCTAAAGTATTTGCATTCATCCGGGACCTTGCTACTTACGAGGACGCCCTCAACCTGCTAAAAGAGCAGTACCAGAGCCCTGTAAATTCTATGTATGCCAGACATCTCCTAAGATCCCGCTCGCAACAGCCAGGAGAGTCTGTAGATGAATTTTTACGGGCGCTACAAACACTCGGCAGGGACTGTGACTTTAAAGCTGTAACGGCTGCAGAAAATACTGAAGGAAATATCCGCGATGCCTTCATGAAAGGCCTTCGGTCCGACTACTCACAGCAAAGACTGCTCGAATCAAAGGACCTCGACTTGAATACAACTGCAGCCCTCGCTCGCTCTCTGGAAGTGGCCCATCGGGACCTCGAGGCGTACTCCAGGTACTGTGCTGCGCGACCCTGGGACTCGGGCCCGACTCCGGCCGCAACTCCCCTCGCACCGCCGCCCCTGGGACCCACCACGGCGTCGGTGTCCCGGAATCGATCGGGACCGCCACCCCCGGGACCCGCTGTGGCAGCGGACCTCCGCGATCGGGCCACCAGCTGCTTCTTCTGTGGCCAGGCAAAACATCAAAGGGCACGCTGCCCTGCAAGGAACGCGACCTGCTCCAGCTGCAAAAAGAAAGGCCACTTTGTAAACGCCTGCAGGGGGAAAGCCACAGACGCCAGCATTGCCTCATGTGAGTTGTGGGGGTGGCCATCTTTGATCAAGGCCACAGACGCCAGCAGTGCCTCATGTGAGTTGTGGGGGCGGCCATCTTCTCCGCCATTTTGTCCAACTTCGTGGGGACCCGCGTCATGGGCGCCGCCATTTTGTTTGCCGCAGTCGGCCGCCGTTTTGCCTCCAGACCCGACCACCGCCTCGCCTGCAGACTACAGCAGCTCGCTCAGCCATACACTGGCCTCCGTCACGCTTGACCAAGCTCTCCCGCATCATCTGTCCAAGTCCATGATGGACATCGAAGTAAACGGCCACGCCACGTCCTGCCTGTTCGACAGCGGAAGCACGGAGAGTTTTATTCATCCAGACACGGTGAGCTGCTACTCCCTCACTGTCCGGCCAGCGCGCCATCGGATCTCGATGGCGGCGAAGTCCCATTCAACAGACATTAGCGGCTACTGTGTAGTGACCCTGTTGGTTAGGGGCACGGAATATAAAAATTTTAAACTTCTCGTCCTGCCCCAGCTCTGCGCTGCCGTCCTACTAGGGCTGGATTTCCAATGCCACCTTCAAAGTGTCACTTTGGCTTACGGTGGACCCCTCCCCCCACTCACAGTCTACAACCAGCAAATTTTAAACCGCCCACCGCGTACCACCTGCGGCCTCTCCACCCTCAAAGTCCCGCCCCCTCCCTTGTTCGCTAACCTCACCCGTGACTGTAAACCTGTCGCCACCAAGAGCAGGCGGTACAGCGCCGGGGACAGAGCTTTTATTAGCTCTGAGGTGCAGCGACTCCTGAAGGAGGGCATCATCGAGGGGAGCACCAGCCCCTGGCGTGCCCAGGTCGTAGTCGTTAAGACTGGCGATAAACACCGCCTGGTCATCGACTACAGCCAAACCATAAACCGGTACACCCAGCTGGACGCATACCCCCTTCCCCGCATATCTGATATGGTCAACCAGATTGCACAGTACCGGGTATTCTCCACCATCGACCTCAAGTCAGCCTATCACCAACTCCCTATCCGCCCTGAGGACCGCCAGTATACCGCCATCGAGGCGAACGGCCGCCTCTACCACTTCCTTAGGGTTCCCTTCGGCGTCACCAACGGAGTCTCGGTCTTCCAAAGGGAGATGGACCGGATGGTTGACCAGAACACGCTTCAGGCCACGTTCCCTTATCTAGATAACATCACCATCTGCGGCCGCGACCAGCAGGACCATGATGTTAATCTGGAGAAATTCCTCCGTACGGCCCAACGGCTGAATCTCACTTACAATAAGGATAAATATGTGTTTAATACCTCGCGCCTTGCCATCCTCGGCTGCGTAGTAGAGAACGGAGTCATCGGCCCCGACCCCGAAAGAATGCACCCCCTCATGGAGCTTCCCCTCCCCCACTGTCCAAAGGCGCTGAAGAGAACCCTGGGGCTCTTCGCTTACTATGCCCAATGGGTGCCGAATTATGCGGACAAAGCCAGACCCCTCATGAAGTCCACCTCCTTCCCCCTGACAGCAGAAGCAGGCGCAGCCTTCTCCCTCATAAAAGGAGACATTGCGAAGGCCACAATGCACGCAGTGGATGAGTCCATCCCCTTCCAAGTGGAGAGCGATGCCTCCGACTTCGCCCTAGCGGCAACCCTTAACCAAGCGGGGAGACCTGTGGCCTTCTTCTCAAGGACTCTCCAGGGCCCTGAGATCCGACACTCTTCTGTCGAGAAGGAGGCCCAGGCGATTGTGGAGACGGTACGATGCTGGAGGCATTACCTGGCAGGCAAACGATTTACCCTCCTCACCGACCAGCGTTCGGTTGCTTTTATGTTTAATAACAAGCTGAAGGGCAAAATCAAGAACGACAAGATCTTGAGGTGGAGAATTGAGCTCTCCACCTACGATTACGATATCTTGTACCGGCCTGGTAAACTCAACGACCCCCCGGATGCTCTATCACAAAGTACTTGCGCAAACGCGCAAGTTGATAGACTACGGACCCTCCACAACGACCTCTGCCACCCCGGGGTCACCAGACTTTACCACTTCATTAAGGCTCGCAACCTGCCCTACTCCATCGAGGAGGTCAGGACCATGACCAGGAACTGCCAAACCTGTGCCGAATGCAAACCGCACTTCTATAGGCCGGACAGAGCAAGCCTGATCAAGGCGACCCGCCCCTTCGAGCGCTTGAGCATCGATTTTAAGGGGCCCCTCCCGTCCTCTGACCGTAATGTGTACTTCCTCAACATTATTGACGAGTACTCCCGTTTCCCTTTTGCCATCCCCTGCCCAGACATGACCAGTACCACGGTCATCAAATGCCTGAACGACCTCTTCGCCTTGTTCGGGTTCCCGAACTATATACATAGCGACCGGGGCGCATCCTTCATGAGCGAGGAACTTCGCCAGTTCCTGCTCGCGAGAGGTATTGCTGCGAGCAGGACCACCAGCTACAACCCCCGGGGGAACGGCCAGGTGGAAAGAGAAAACGCGACAGTTTGGAAGGCCGTCCTCTTAGCCCTAAAGTCTAAGGGCCTCCCAATCTCTCGCTGGCAGGAAGTCCTCCCGGCAGCACTCCATTCCATCCGGTCACTGCTTTGCACTGCCATTAACGCCACCCCCCATGAACGAATGTTTGTTTTCCCCAGGAAGTCGACTACGGGAACCTCGCTACCAACATGGCTGACTTCCCCGGGGCCCGTCTTGCTGCGGAAGCACATGAGGGCCCATAAAACAGACCCCCTGGTCGAGAGGGTGGACCTCCTGCACGCCAACCCCCAGTACGCCTATGTGGCATACCCAGACGGGCGGGAGGACACTGTCTCCTCTCGGGCACCCCCGAGATACCACCGTTACCCCCCACCACTCCCCCAAATCCAGCTCCTGTAGACGGCATGCCAGAACCCCAGGAGCCTTCGTCGACCACGCAGACACCAGCATTACCATCGGATACTGCACCACCGCCGCCGCTGCTGCGCCGATCAGAAAGGCTTACGAGGCCTCCTGAGAGACTGACATACACGAACTGGTAGTACACTTCACCCCGCTGGACTCAATTTTAAAAAAGGGGTGAATGTGGTAAACCACTGTTACCGTTCACAACCGTTCACTATTGTTACACCGTTGTTATCACTGTTTACACTGTTGTTATCGCTACACAAGGTTACCTCTTGCCATGCATACTGCTATACCTGGGCTTACCTCAGCTGACTCCGCCCATGGCTCCGCCTGCTTGCCCAGGTATAAAGGTGACCGCTTGGCTAGTATTCTCCCTTGTTGGAACCGATCGCCCACGCGGGTGGGCTCTGTTATTTAGCCAATAAAAACCTATAGCTACTATCTTAACTCATCGCTTTTCATGGAATGAATTGATAGGTATATCAGTGTGGATGCCATCTTTTGGGTACCCTTTTTAAAATGTCCATGCAGGGTCCCTTTTATTAATAACTTTGGGGGAATGTGGGAATTTTGCGAATCTTACAGCAGGGAAAGGGAAGCAGGGAGTAAAGAACAAAAGGGAAGGTCTGTGATAGGGTGGAAGGCAGGAGTGATTAAATGACAAATGGTATGATAATACAAAGCAAAAGGAGATGGTGATGGGAGAAGTAAAGAAATAATAGATGAGCCTAGAAGTGGTATAAATGGGAATGGCAGAAACATCAACAGCTGCCATGTGAAAGAATAGGGGCCGAGGTTGTGGTCTGAAATTGTTGAACTCGATGTTGAGTCCAGAAGGCTGTAAAGTGCCTAATCGAAAGATGAGGTGCTGTTCCTCGAGCTTACATTGAGCTTCGTTGGAACAGTGTAAGAGGCTGAAGACAGTGAGGTCAGAGTGGGAGTGGAGGGGAGAATTAAAGTGACAGGCGACTGGAAGCTCAGGGTCATGCTTACGGGCTGAACAGAAGTGTTCCTCAAAGCGGTCACCCAATCTGCGTTTGGTCTCCCTAATGTAAAGGAGACCACATCGTGAGCAGCGAATACAGTATACTAAATTACAAGAAGTACAAGTAAATCGCTGTTTCACCTGGAAGGAATGTTTGGGGCCCTGGACAGTGGGATGGGAGGAAGTAAAAGGGCAGGTGATGCATCTCCTGCGCTTGCACGGGAAGGTGCTGTTGGAAGGGGAGGGGCTGTTGGAGGTGATTGAGGAGTGGACCAGGGTGTCGCAGAGGCCACTTGTCCCTTTGGAATGCTGAAAGGGGAGGGAAGGGGAAGATGTGTTTTGTGGTAGGATCACGTTGGAGGTGGCAGAAATGGTTGAGGATGATCCGTTAAATGTGGAGGCTGGTGGAGTGAAAGATGCGGACAAGGGGAACCCTATCATAATTCTAGGAGGGAGGGAAAGGGGTGAAAACAGAAGTGTGGGGAATGGAATGAACACGGTCGAGGGTCATGTCAACCACGGATGAGGGGAATCCTTGGTTGAGGAAAAGGAAGACATATCGGAAGGTGGCATTGTCACATCAGCTGCGATGGAGACAGAGTAACTGGGAGAATGAAATAGAGTCCTTACAGAAAGCGGGGTGGGAGGAAGTGTAGTCCAGGTAGCTGTGAGAGTCAGTGGACTTATAGTGAATGTTTATCAGTAGCCTATCCCAAGAAATGGAGACAGAGAAGTTTAGGCAGCGAAGGGAAGAGTTGGAGATGGACCATGTGAAGGTGAGGGAAGGGTGGAAATTGGAAGTAAAGTGAATGAAATTTTATAGTTCAGGGCAAGAGCAGGAAATGGCACTGATACAGTCATCAATGTATCATAAAAAGAGATGAGGGAGGGCACGGGAGTAGGACTGGAACAATGAATGTTGACAGTAGACAGGGCTTTAAGCTAATGAAAAGGGGGTGTGAGGATTCAGGAAAGAGTAAATTTAAAAGCAGTAAGAGAAATGTCAAGGTTCTAGAGCAGTGTATAGTTTTGGGTAAAAATAAGCAGAGTGGGTCAAGAAGGGACAGAGAGAGTAACAAAGGTAATAAGGCACCAGTGACTAAGGTGACATCAGGGAAAAATAGAAATAGGTCAAAGCTAAAGGCATTATATCTGAATGTGTAAAGCATTCACAACAAAATAGATTAATTAATAGTGCAGATAGAAATTAATAGGTTTGATCTAATAGCCATTATGGAGACGTGGTTGCAATGTGGCCAAGGTTTGGAACTAAATATTCCAGGATACTTAACTTTTAGAAGAGATAGACAAAATGGAAAAGGAAGAGGGGTAGCCCTGATTATAAAGGATGGGATAAAAACAGTAGAGAGAAAGGATCTTAGCTCTGAAAATCAAGCAGTAGAATCAGTTTTGGTGGAGCTAAGAAACAGCAAGGGACAGAAAACATTGGTTGGAGTTGTTTATAGGCCCCCAAACAGTAGTTGTAATGTACGGCAGAGTATAAATCAGGAAATTAGAGGTGCATGTAACAAGGATAATACAATAATCATGAGGGACTTTAATCTACATATAGACTGAGCAAAACAAATTTGCAGTAATAGTGTGAAGGACGAATTCATGGAATGTATGCAAAATAATTTTCTAGATCAGTATGTTGAGGAGGTGGGACTGCTGGCAAAATCAAAAAGAATGGAAGCGGGTCCCAAACCCGCTCCCAACCCACCTCCAACCAATCTTCCCGAGAGTCAGGTCCCCAATTTGTGCAGGGACCGACTCCTAGCGACGGGAAGAGGATTATAGCACTTACCTGCCTATTAACAGGTAGTTAACGGGCACTTAAGAGGCTTTTTCCAATTTTTAGACTTCTGCTGCGGGCTTCCCGACGTCGGGGAACCCCACCAGAGTAAGTGAGGCGTGCTGTGGGTCTGATGTACTGTTGGAGTACAGATGACAGCTGAAGAAGTGGTGTTAAAGATGCAATGGGCCACTGGTGAGTATCAGAGGTAAGGAATTATTGGGAAAGTCATTTTTAATGTGTTTAGAATTTTCTGTAGGTGACAAGGTCTGAAGTGTTTGTGTGGCCTCACCTCAATGGGAGAAGTGACAGATCGCTTCTGTACCGTCACCTGCAGCTGCCATCTGTTACATCCTAAGGAGAGAGTCATTGGAGAGCCTGTGTGCAAGGACTCACCTTTGTACAGTGATTGTCAGTGTTTGACAGCATCTCAATGCTGTCAAACACTGTCAAATCATCTGTCAAAAATTTATGGTCCATGTGCCTTTAAGAAAACTGGCAGATGAAGTGTCATCTGACACTTAATTGGCCAATCAGGGTAAAATAGCGTCTGTGCGTCGGACATCACTGGGGGCGGGATTAGAACCCGGAAGACAGCAGTCTCACCCCCAACTCGTCTTGGAGAGTAAAATCCAGCACTTTGTGTCTGTCTTCACTGAAGAAGATGAAAAAAACTTCCCGGAAATAGTGGAGTACCAAGGGTCTAGCGAGAATGAGTAACTGAAAGAAATTAGTATTAGTAAAAAAATAGTACTGGAGAAATTAATGGGATTAAAAGCCGATAAAGCCCATGGACCTGATGGCTTACATCCTAGGGTTTTGAGGTGGCTACAGAGATAGTGGATGCATTGGTTGCCATTTTCCAAAATTCTATAGATTCTAGAATGGTTCCTGTGGATTGGAAGGTAGCAAAAGTAACCCCACTATTTAAGAAAGGAGGGAGAGAGAAAATGGGGAACTACAGACCAGTTAGCCTGACATCAATAGTAGGGAAAATGCTAGAATCTATTATTAAGGACATGGTAACAAGGCACTTAGAAAATAATAATAGGATTGGGCAGAGTCAACACAGATTTATGAAAGGGAAATTGTGTTTGATAAGTCTGTTACGAGTTTTTTGAGGTTGTAACTAGCAGAATAGATAAGGGGGAACCAGTGGATGTGGTGTATTTAGATTTTCAGAAGGCATTCGATAAGGTAGCACACAAGAGGTTATTAAACAAAATTAGGGCTCATGGAATTGGGGGTAATATACTAGCCTGGATTGAGGATTGGTTAATGGACCGAAAACAGAGAGTAGGAACAAATGGGTCATTTTCGGGTTGGCAGGCTGTAACTAGTGGGGTACCGCAAGGATCAGTGCTTGGGCCTCAGCTATTCACAATCTATATCAATGATTTGGATGAGGGGACCAAATGTAATATATCCAAGTTTGCTGATGATACAAAGTTGGGGGGAATGTAAGTTGTGAGGAGGATGCAAAAAGGCTTCAAGGGGATATAGACAAGCTATGTGAGTGGGCAAGAACATGGCAAATGGAATATAATGTGGAGAAATGTGAAGTTATCCACTTTGGTAGGAAAAATAGAAAAGCAGAGCATTTTTTAAATGGTGAGAGATTGGGAAATGTTGGCATTCAGAGGGACCTTGGTATCCTTGTACACGAATCACTGAAAGTTAACATGCAGGTACAGCAAGCAATTAGGAAAGCAAATGATATGTTGGCCTTTATTACAAGAGGATTTGAGTATAAGAGTAAAGACATCTTACTGCAATTATATAGGGCCCTGGTGAGACCACACCTGGAGTATTGTGTACAGTTTTGGTCTCCTTTCCTGAGGAAGTGTATACTTGCCATAAAGGGAGTGCAATGCAGATTCACCAGACTGACTACTGGGATGGGGGGATTGTCCTATTAGGAGAGAAGAGTTTAGAAGAATGAGAAGTGAACTCATTGAAACATACAAAATTCTTACAGGGCTTGACAGGGTAGGTGCAGGGAGGAGATGAGGAGAAATTTCTTCATTCAGAGGGTGGTGAATCTTTGGAATTCTCTACCCCAGAGGGCTGTGGAGGTTCAGCCATTGAGTATACTCAAGACAGAGATTTATAGATTTTTGGATATTAAGGGAATCAAGGGATATGGGGAGAGTGCAGGAAAGTGGAGATGAGGTAGAAGATCAGCCATGATCTTATTGAATGGCGGAGCAGGCTCGAGGGCCAAATGGCCTACTCCTGCACCTGATTCTTATGTTCTTATGTTTATGTTCTTACATGTCCCACAAAAAGGCAGGCATAGCTAGGACCCACGCGGGTTCCCATAGTAACACCTTTAAATTGGAGGAAGTGAGTGGAGTCAAAGGAGAAGTTATTCAATGTGAGAACAAGTTCAGCCAGTGGGAGGAGGGTTGTGATGGATGGGGACTGGTTGGGCCTCTGTTCAATGAAGAAGCAGAGAGCCCTCAGGCCATCCTGGTGGGTGATGGAGGTGTAGAGGAATTGGATGTCCATAGTGAAAAGGAGACGGTTGGGGCCAGGAAACTGGAAACTGTTAAAGTGGCAGCGGGCATCGGAAGAGTCGAGGATGCAGGTGGGAAGAGCCTGGACTGTTAGATCTGTGATTCTGAGAGTATGATGTTTTTCAATAACCACACGGGTGCTGTAACTTAACAATCAACAGGTATTTACTGGAGTAGGGTAGTCTCAAGACTGGCATACAGAGGCATGCTCAAGGCTTATATACAGGTGTGGTCACTGCCGGTACTACAGTATACAGGAGCTGTAAAAGTAGTTCTCTCTTAAAGGTACATACACTACAATTCCTCCCCTTTTAGATTAGTAGTACCCATAATATTCAAATAACAATTAACACTTTAACATATACATTAAACAACAATAGTCCATTTATAGATTCAGCCTTTGGGGCGGCTTCCTGATCCTTTCGGGATAGCGCCTTTCCTGAGGTTCTTGTTCTTGGTGCGGAGGCGATTCTGTCCCCTTTTCATCGGTTAGTTCATCGGGTTCCACTGCTACTGGTTCGGAGGTAGATGCTACCGGTGTGTCGGGTTCATCCCCAGGTACACAAGACATGGGGTTGACTCGTTCCTGTGACGCTAAGATCTGATCAACGTGGCGTCTCACAATGTTCTCCCCGACATCCACTGTGTACATTAATGGCCCCTGCCGTGTGCATATCGTTCCGGGTTGCCATTTCTCTGTTCGGTAGTCATGGGCCAAGACTGGTTGTCCTACATTGAAGCTCCTTGTCGGCTTCTCATTGATGTGCTGGAATTGTTTATCCTCAACATTTCTTCGCACATTTGGTCTAAGCAAGTCCAGACGAGATCGCAACCTTCGGTTAAAGAACATCATGGCCGGGGTCTGGTTGGTAACTGCATGTGTCACGTTTCGGTCGGCTAATAAGAAATTGTCCACCTTATGCTGTAGTGGAATTTCATCGTCGCACATGGCCTTTATCGCCTTCTTAAAGGTTTGTACGAACCTCTCAGCCAATCCATTTGTGGCTGGATGATACGGGGCGGATGTGTAATGCCTTACCCCATTCCTTCTCATAAATTTTCGAAACTCTTCGGACACAAACTGTGGTCCATTATCAGAGCAAATCTGCTCTGGCAAGCCGTTTCTGGCAAATATGGTCCGTAGGACTGCAATCGTTTTCTCTGTAGTGGTTGAGGACATTTTTATCACCTCAGGCCACTTCGAATGAGCATCCACTGCTATTAAGAACATTGAGTCCATGAATGGAACAGTAAAATCAATATGCACCCATTGCCATGGATAGGAGGGCCACTCCCATGGGTGTAGAGGGGCATGTGGTGGTGCATTTTGGACCTTCTGGCATCCTGAGCAGCTCTTGGTTAGGTCTTCGATTTGTTGATTGATTCCCGGCCACCACACATAAGCCCTAGCAAGGCTTTTCATTTTCACTCCCCCCAGATGACCTTCATGTAGCTCATTTAGCACTCTCTCCCTTAACTTGGGTGGAATCACCACTCTGGATCCACACATCACTGTCCCCTGGCATACTGACAGCTGTTCTCTTCTGGATGAGAATGCTGGCAACAGTGAGTCGCCATGTGTTGGCCATCCCCTCACCGTCAAATCATATACCCGAGACAGCGTCGGATCATTGCGGGTCTCCTTCTCTATATCCGCGTTCGTTACTGGCAATCGTTCAATTATTGACGAATAAAATATCTCGATAAGGTCCACTGCTGGTGCTTCCTCCACAGTAGGCAGTGGCAGGAGCGATAGCCCATCAGCGTTCCCATGCTGTTTTGTGCCTTTATATTCTATTTCCTATTGATTCACCCCTAGAAACAGGGACCATCTTTGTAACCGTTGTGCAGTCATCACTGGACCGCCCTTCTTAGGATTAAAGATAGAGACAAGTGGTTGGTGGTCAGTCAGCAAGGTGAACTTCTGCCCATGCAGATAGTGGTTGAGTTTTTTTTACTCCCCATACTAGGCTGAGGGCCTCCCTGTCAATCTGGGCATAGTTGCGCTCGGCTGAGGTTAGTGATCGAGACGCAAAGGCTACTGGCCTCTCCAACCCGTCTGGGAATTTGTGCGACAGCACCGCTCCAATACCATAGGGTGATGCATCACATGCCAAACGAATTGGTAGTGCTGGGTTGAAATGGGCCAACACCTCTTTTGATGTGATCAATTCTTTACACTTCTGGAAAGCTCGTCTACATTCGTCATTCCACTTCCTTGGTACCCCTGTTTGCAGTAGGGTGTTCAGTGGGTGTAATACCGTGGACAAATTTGGTAAGAACTTATGGTAGTAGTTTACCAGCCCGAGGAACGACCTCAGTTGTGACACACTTTCCGGTGCTGGAGCCTTGACTACTGCCTCAATCTTTTCAGGGGACTTATGTAACCCCTCTTCATCGATGACGTGGCCACAATACGAGATCTGCTTCTGGAAAAACTCGCACTTGTGGCGATTAGCTCGTAGCCCATATTCCTTTAATCTGGTGAGCACCTTCTCCAAGTTGGAGAGGTGATCACTGTCATTTTCGCCTGTGACCAGGGTGTCGTCCAAATAACACTGGGTCCCTGGAATCCCTTGCAGGACTTGGTCCATCGCCCTTTGCCAAATAGCCGGAGCCGAAGCTATCCCGAACACCAGCCGGTTGTATTGATAAAGATCTTTATGAGTGTTAATCGAAAGGTATTGTTTCGAGGCTTCTTCTACCTCCATTTGCAAGTACGCCTGGGCTAGATCAATTTTGGTGAAGCCTTTACCTCCAGATAGCGAGGCGAAAATATCCTCAATTCGTGGAAGCGGATATTATACTGTGTGAAGGACTGGGTTCACTGTCACCTTAAAATCCCCACAGATGCGGACCTTCTTTGGTTCCCCAGGCGTATTACTCAACGACATCTTCATTACAGGAACGATGGGTGTAGCCCACTCGCTCCAGTCTACGTTGGACAGTACTCCTGAATGTTCCAACCCTTCCAGCTCTGCTTCGACAGCTGGTCTGATCGCATAAGGCACTGGTCTGGCCTTAAGAAACTTTGGGCTTGCATTTTCCTCTATTTTAATCATTGCTGTTATGCCTTTTAGTGTTCCGAGTCCCTCCTGGAACACTTCTTTTGCGTCAGTTAGCATTTTTGACAGTCATCCAGGTGTGACGTCGTCATCCTTTTTGGCCTCAACCTTCAGTGCCTGTATGGAATGCCAATCTAATTGTATCTTCCGGATCCATTCACGTCCTAGCAGTGGTGGTCCTCCATCTGGCAATACATATATATCCATTTTAGGTGTTTCCTTGCCTTTATATATCACTTTCACCCTTATTTTTCCTTTGGGGTAGACTTTTTGCCCCGTGTACATCTTCAAGACAATCTCTGTAGCTTTCAAGGGTATATGTGAAAATAGCCGCTTGTATTCCCTTTGGTTTATGACTGTTAGGGCTGATCCTGTGTCCAATTCCATTTTCACTTGGACTCCGTCTATCTTGAGTGTAACCCAGATAGTCTAGTGATCCTCCATTTTGGTTACCTTATGTAGTTTCAGACAACCCAGCTCCTTGCTTCCGGAGTCTGTGTCACTTTTCTGTTCGTCTGAACTACTGTCCATCACCTTGTGTACCTTTTTGTACTTCTCCTGTGGAGATTTCTTACTGTTGGTTTTCTGCCCAGACCTGCAGACTCTTGCTATGTGTCCTGCTTTTCCACACTGTCTGCACACTTGGTCCTTGAACCAACAATCCTTCTGGCCATGTGTTGTTCTGCTGCAGCAATAGCACTTCCCTGTTCCATAGGACATTTCATTGGTGCCATATTCTTGCGGTCTCCGTTGTATCTCTGCAGCGCCCCTTGCGGCTGCTTCGTGTGATACTGCCATACTGAAAGCCTTGTCCAGCGTAAGATCCTTTTCTGATAGAAGCCGTTTCTGGGTTCCTTCACTTTGCAGCCCACACACAAACTTGTCCCTTAACGTATGTGCTAGTCCCGCTCCAAACTGGCAGTGTTTCGATAGCTTGCCAGTTCCGTTAGGTACTCAGCATTGTTTTCGTCTTTGTGTTGGTTCCTTTTATGGAACTTAAATCGTTCTGCTATCAGCAGCGGTGTGGGGTTTAAGTGGTCCTGTAGGATTTCTACTATACTTTCGAAATTCTTGTTCACAGGCTTCTCTGGGGTTATTAGGTTTCACAGTAACCCATAAGTTTTTTCACCCATGGAATTTAACAAAACCAGTGCTTTCCTAGCATCTGGCACTTCATTTGCCCTGTAGTACATCTCAACACGTTCCACATATGTCGCCCAATCTTCGACTTCATTGTCGAACGTAGAGATACTGCCACTCTTCGGCATCCCTGGGTGTGATGTAACTGTCAAAAATGGCGTCTCCCGCGCTTTCCCTTCTTCTCCGCTGGCACAAAATGGCATCTCCTGCACTTTCCTTTCTTCCCGCGCTCGCCCTTCTTCTCCGCTGCGGCTTCCAAAAACGGCGTCTCCCGCGCTCTTCCTTCTTCTCCACGGCTCAATGGCGTCTCCCGCGCTCTCCCTTCTTCTCCCCGCGGACACTGTTCAGCCCTTGAACCCTGGCTGCGCTCTGCGCGGTTTTTTTTTTTCTGTGCACCTTTCCCGTTTCCGCCGCTCGGTCCTGAACCTGGCTGCTGCTTTACCCTCTCTCTCTCTGTTTTGTTTTTCCTCGACGCCGCTCGGTTTTCAACCCTCGGCTGCGTCCTGTGCGCTTCACCCTTTGTCTTACCCCGTCGACGCTGCTCGGCTTTCTCTCTGCCGTCGGTCGGCTCCAGCCGCCGCTGTCCGGGAAGGGTCTGCGCTGTACCTGTCGTCAGTCTATTGCTGATCGTCGTGGCTAGGGAACGAAGCCCGGCTCTCCACAGCCTCCCCTGCGATGTTCACTCTCTGCCGGACGACTGGGCGGTTGCTCGTGGTCGACGCCCGTGCTTCTGGCCTCGACTTTTTTCCACCGCCCTCCCGGAGCAAATCCTCGAAGGGAAATGCAGAGTTGCAGGTAGATTCGAATCGACACTCGTCGCCACTGTTAGATCCGTGATTCGGAGAGTATGATTTTTTCAATAACCACACGGATGCTGTAACTTAACAATCAACAGGTATTTACTGGAGTAGGGTAGTCTCAAGACTGGGGTACAGAGGCATGCTCAAGGCTTATATACAGGTGTGGTCACTGCTGGTACTACAGTATACAGGAGCTGTAAAAGTAGTTCTCTCATAAAGGTACATACACTACATGGACAAGGGGAGAAAAAATAGAGTCGAGATAGGAAGAAATCAGTTCCATGGGGCAAGAACAGGCTGAAACAATGAATCTACCAGGGCAGTCCTGTTTGTGGATCTTGCAATGGAGGTAGAAGCGGGCTGTGCGGGGTTGGGGAATTATGTGGTTGGCCGCGGTGGAGGGAAGATCTCCAGAGGAGATCAGGTCAGTGACAGTCTTGGAAATGATGGCTTGATGTTCGATAGTGGGGTCATGGTCCAGGGGGTGATAGGGGGAGGTGTCAGAAAGTTGATGTTCAGCCTCCACAAGGTTCGCCAAACAACAACAGCGCCACCCTTGTCAGCAGTGACAAAATGAATATTACATTTTTATCTCTTTATTAAAAAAAAATCTTTAGTCCTACTTTACAGATTGTGATGGCAGGGAAGGTCAGTTTTATTTGTTTGACATGTCTAACCACAAAGTATCTGATGCATTTTACTGCCAATTTTTTGAAAGTTCCTTCAATGTGTTTTGTAGGTTCTACAGTATTCATAAAATAAGAAACACTTTTATCCTTTTATATCAGCTCTGCACTCAATTATTGGAAAGAGAATACCGAATAGGAGCAATTTTGGATATAAGTAAGATTTCTTTTGGCAAAATTATACTATTCTTAGAAGCTGGCGTTGCCATGGTGAAGCGTCTTTATAATATTTACACATCGAAGAGCAGGCAGTTATACAACAGGGGTTCTAATGACATTTGTGCCACACAAATCACTTTGAGCATGGCAAATTTATTAGTGTTCTCCTAGTCTTAATCAAAACTAATTTTATTTTAAAGTAAACTCTGTGTAGAAAATTGCACACTGCATCCTAAAATGAATTCCCCCGCAATATAATTTTAACACTGAACATCGCCAATGGAGTTTTAAAAATAGGTTGTTTCAGGAATTGAGTCTATTAACCCTCACCATCACCTAAACCAAAAAATCAGTCAAAAAAAAACATATATGGTGACACCACCGCTTTAGTAACAATTCATTATATTTGAGACAAGCAGATAAAACAGATTCACACAATAAAAGGGAAAGTGTTGGACAGTAACGATGAGGACCAATATATTCTACTGCCCGAGCACTTTCTGGAATCATTTAATGAAGAATCATCCTCGGTCAAAACCAATACGGCAGCCCAATAATCCAGACGCAGAGTTCAACATCTCTTCAAGCAGAAAGGCCCCAGTGTGTCCAGTGTGGCACCCCTGAAGAATGAGGGAAAGTTCTGTCTCCAAACCACTGGATGAATTTCTAAGTCCCAAGCCTGATAGTGTCAAGCCAAAAGAATCTCTATAGTTTGAATATAAATACCAGCTCCAACAAAATTCTTTCGGCACAATATCCTGGTCGTGTTACTTAAAATGTAATTCTGCCCCCAGCTGGCAAATTAACAAGTATGACAGAATGTGGCTTTCTGTAGTAAGTAGGCATAATTAGACTTATATTTTTTAGTAGCTTTTTAAAACACAAAGGGATTATTATTTTGTGCTTTGTTTCTCCAGGCACTTTGCTGAAGTGTGGGTAATAAACTCCTGGCGAGCAAGCAGCATTTTGTAGCAATTGTAATAACTAGCATTACTGTTAAATTTTGGATGGGGGGGCAGGGAGGGGGCAGAATATATTGGGCCCGAAACTTCCATCGGAGGCTTCCCGCGGGCGGATGCCTCCGATCATCAAAAAATCTACGCATTTACCTGGTGGTCCGGGAGATACGGAGGCTTGCGATCCTGAGCCTCTCCTGGTAGAAATACTTAGAGGCCCACATATCCCAGGAGCGCATGCAGTTCGCAAGCATCCCTGGGATCACATGGGCTGGCCCAACCAATGAAAGAAGAGAATCCCCATTCATACTTATGGGGATTCCGTACGTACGGAACTGTCATAAGTATGAATGGGAATGACATAAAAAATACACGAACACATGAAATAATTTTTTTTTAATTACATGTATAAAATTATTTAAAATGGCATTTAATTAAATATTTTAAACAAAAATTTTTGAAAAAAAAATTATGTTTTAACGGAGCTAAATATAAACTTACCTTATTGGACAGAGCTTTTAATGTATAAGTGAGAGATAACATTTTATTTTTCTATTTTTTTAAACTCTTGTTCTGGTAAAAGCAGGCCTTACACCTGCTTTTACCAGGCGTAAGAATTTCACGACCTTTCAGCGGGCGGAAGTTGGGCGAATAGCGCAACTCTCCCCCCGCGGAGGCCCAACTCTCGGGGCTGCGGAGGATTCTTGACAGATCGCAAGTGCCGGGTTTCAGTGCATGCGCTTCGCATGGGTAAACCCGGAACTTGCGCGGACCCTACGGGCGTGTGCGCACCTCGTACGCACACGTAGGGGTCGCAAAATACGGCCCATTAATATCAACTGTGTGCAGCATGCTTACAAAGAAAGAAAGACACATTTTTGTGCGCCTTTCACAACCTCAGGATGTCCCAAAGCACTTGACAGCCAAGGAAGTACTTCTAAAATGTAGGAAACTTGACAGTCAATTTGCGCACAGCAAGATCCCACAAACAGCCGTGTGATAATGACCAGATACGCTGTTTTAATGATGTTGTCTGAGGGATAAATATTGGCCATCACGCTGAGGAGAACACCCTTGCTCCTCTTCAAGTAGTGCGGTGGGATCTTTTCTGTCCACCTGAGAGGGAAAATGGAGCCTCTGTTTAATGTCTCATCCAAAAGATGGTGGGGGAGAAATTCGGTGGAGCCGCAAACGGGGTACCAAGCTCGCCTGGGCGCCGGAATTAGCGCAGCGATCGGAGCAGTTGCGACCGCCGGAAATTCAGCTTGAACGACCCAAGAGGGACACGGGGCGAGGCTCGAGGCGCTCCGCGTCCCTCTTAGGGCGCTGAAACTGAATATCGCAGCGCAACGTGCCGCAGCACCACACGCGGCACGGCGCGCTGCGGTACTGCAGGCCTTCCTCCCATTCTTAAGGGGGAGGGGCCTGCACCAGCGTGATCGGAGATCGCGAGTGCCGGCAAAAGAGCCCGGCGCCGAGGAGAAGTGCCGGGCTCTCAGAAAACAGCCTGCACTGCCGCGGGGGGAGATCAGGAGGCCGGGGACGGAGGTGCTGGCAGGCGGCCACCGAAAAAAAACGGCCGCCCCGCACCTCCACCTTAATTTGCACCACTGCCGCCACAGGTAGGCCGTGTGAACCAGGCGCGATTTGCGAACGGCGCTACAGAGGCGGGCGCTACCGAATATCGAGATCGGGGCAGTAGCGGGGCGCTGTGCACACCGATGACGTCATCGGTGGTGGCGCAGCGCAACAGGCTAATGCCGCCATTAGCGCCCCAGCTAAATATCGCGGGAGGTGTGGCCAGTGGCGCTAAAGCCACTGAGTGCCCTCTTTAGGCGCTAACTGGTGGCGCAGCCCACCGAACTTCTAGGCCAGTGCCTCTGACAGTGCAGCACTGCCTTAGTACTGCATTGAAGTATCAGCCTAGATTACGTGCTCAACTCTATGGAGTGGGGCTTGACCTCACACCCTTTGGCTTCAAAGGCAAGAGTGCTGCCACTAAGCCACGGCTAACATCTATACTGGAAACTCTCTTTTAACCAGCAAAATTCAGGAGTAGGTTCAGGTAAGTTTTACTATATATTAGTGGCCGTGAAACCGGGGTTCCTGGATCTGTGGCCGTGTAACCGGGGTTCCTGCATCTGTGGCCGTGCAACAGGGACTCCTGGATCTGTGGCCGTGTAACTGGGACTCCTGCACAAGTGCCGTGTAACCGGGGCTCCTGCACCTGTGGTCGTGTACGGGGCTCTCGTACCTTGGTAAGTATACCTCTCTGTAATCCGGATTTTTTGATCAACCGGCACCACACCGGTCCCATCGGTGCCGGATAAAAAAGAGTTTCCTGTATATAGATGGGTGCAAGGACAAACCCTAGAAATCAAAATCAGGTACAATAGGCCCATTCCGAATGTCCTGTACAAATGGTGGGGGGGGGAGGGCGCTGGGATGCGGGGGAGGGGGGCGGGAGGCCGAGGGTGGGTGGGGTGAGATAGGTTATTGAAACTTCTATTAGACAGGCATACATAGCAAATGTGCCCAGTTATAACACTGCAAATTTACTGAATATGCATTTAATTCCTTCTCCACTTCTCATCCCTGAGATTTTATTAAAAAATGAATTAGCACACACGGATAAGCCCCATCACTGACTTTCCCATTAGACGATTACACAGCTGTAATAATTGAAGTCGAAAAGGTCAACCAGATTGTACAACTGGCTTGGGATCGAGGGATGTTCACCATTAAGGCCGTCAACCTCCAGATCGGAGATGGCACCCGAGGATACTGAATAATTAAGGTGTCTGTTTTTCTAAAGTCAGGCACATG
Organism: Somniosus microcephalus; assembly: GCF_052327205.1. Taxonomy (NCBI): domain Eukaryota; kingdom Metazoa; phylum Chordata; class Chondrichthyes; order Squaliformes; family Somniosidae; genus Somniosus; species Somniosus microcephalus. Next base: position 37,173,931 of record NC_140998.1, read on the forward strand.
TATTTGTATTGGAATGAAGGCTGAAGCAAATTCCAAAATCAAAGTGCTCTTGATCAGACTAATTTAGGCTAATTCACTAATTGCCTGAATTTGGACTGCTTCATTTTAGGTTGCTCTTTCCTTTTGCAAAGTATGCCAATGCACAGCAGCAAAGGGAAAAAATGTCCTTCTATACATTTCTCCCATACATAAATGGCAAGAAAAGGTGAATCTGCAGTTAGGATGCAACCTCTTTACGCAGTAAATGATGCACATGTGGAATGGTCTGCTCAGTGCTAAATTTTTGACAGAGCTTTGGAAAAGTATAAGCGATAAAGTGCGATAGCATGCCTGTGAACTTGGAGACTGTTTTTACCGGCGGAACGAGGACCAATTTTGGATGCCAACATCGTCCCCAAGTATGCCTGAAAGACGTCTGACCCGATATTGGGTCGGGCCATTTTTCTGGTGGTGCCTAAAACAGCCATTACGCCCCTCCTAAAATATATTACCTCACATTTCTCTACAACAAATAGCATCTGTCACCTGTCTCCCCTTTCCTCTAACTTAAGTCTTGCTGAAGTCCTCTTTGCTGTTTCCCAAGCCCAATAATTTTTTGTCATCAGCAAATGTTGTCATTGTGCTTGCAGTCCAAATCAGTTAAAAATATATATATATCTCAAGAACAAAAGTGGACCTATCAATGAATCCTGGGGTCCACCATTTTTAACCCTTTCCCAAGTAGTCCCTATTCACTTTAACCCTTTCTTTTCCGAGCGTCTACCAACTTTCTATCCATGCTGCTTCATTTCAATTTTGTAACAACCCTCTTGTGAGGCTCTATATGGAATGCTTAGAAAGTTGTGATGTGAACACATCCTTCATGAAAAATTTGTCAATGCTGCTTTCTTTCATTGACAGTGAAGCATCATATAATTATATATATTTTAAACTAGTGGATCTCCTGTGGCTTTGCCCTTGAAAAGTCAGAGAACAAAGCGAAGTTCCCTCAGGGTGCATTAGTGATGCTGCAGGTATAGGTTTGGGGATCTGCAGCTTCTGGAGAAATGAAGCTCCATCCAGGAATAGAAGTGTGCAGCTGCAGGTGTGACCTTGTGTCACAGAATGTTAATGCTCAAATAAGGGGTGTGTGGCATGCATAGCAAATTGAATATATTCCAGATAAATACAGTTTGTAAGGTTTGGGGCATTATTCGAACACCTTTTCACATGCAGTGAAAATGAATCTACAGCGTTCTAATAATATGCATATAATGTCAAATATTTTCTTGTTCATAGTGTTACTTCAAGATGCTTTTGCCCTACAATCTGCAGTAACATGTTGATAAAGGTCATTACATAGCGACCTCTGACACTCAGGATTAACCACGCTTCCACAAAAGACTGAAAAAAAACTTGGAGAATGTTAGCTTGGAAGGAAATTTCCTCCTGCTACACATCAGTAAATTTCAACAGTGATAACAAAGCAGACAAGAATAATTTCCATTTATCTGAATCCTTTTAATCTATTCAACGAGACAATGGGTCAGATAGTCAACTTCAGTAAATTACTATTTGTAACAGCACTAATGGTGACAGAGTGCTGCCCTGTGGATGCTCCCATTGTTTGCCATTAATTTGAAAATTATTATTATACCTAGTAATGGCTACATTATAATGCTGTCTAATTCCTGATAGCATGCATTGTACAGTTCTGTTGGTATGTGTTGTACTGCAGTGAGCATTGTGTATCCCTCTCCATTTCTCTCTCATAAATATCCTTGGGATAAATTCCACACAAGCTCACTTTCGGCTGAGCTACTGGATTGATTCAGAGGCTGTGAGTACATACCAGATGTTGTCTGTGCAGTTTTACACATATCTGCAAGCATAATTCCCACTGAATGCAATAATGCTTTAAACTAGGAGGGAGAAACTAAACCTTTTAATTATCTGGTACAGCATAATTCACAGACCAAATGTACTCACTGGTGATACAGAAATTCTGGTGAGTTATAGGGAGGACAATCATTGTTTTTGTAGCTACACAGCAATCGAATGAGAGAGCAGGGAGGGACATAGGAGGAAAGTCACAAAAACTGGAGTTAAGGCCAGCGTTAGCAGAGGCTAGGATTTAAGACAATAGCAAAATACTGCGGATGCTGGAAATCTGAAATAACAACAGAACATGCTGGAAACGCTCAGCAGGCCAGGGCAGCATCCGTGGAGAGAGAAACAGAGTTAACGCTTCAGGTCTGTGACCCTTCGTCAGATCCGGAAAAAGTTAGAGATGTAACAGGTTTTAAGCAGGTGCAGAGGCAGGGAAAGGGTGGGGGGAAGGGGAAGGAAGAACAAAAGAGGCGGTCTGTGATAGGGTGGAAGGCAGGAGAGATACAGGGCTAGATTTTCAGTATAGACAGTTTTGGGGCGCTAACCTTAGCGCCCGCCCGAAGTTAGCACCCGCCCCAAAGTAGCGCCCCGTTGCCGGAAATTCAGTGGCTTCGCCTTAAGAGATTGGTGGAGCGCTAAAAGAGGCGTTCCACTCCTATCTTTAGGCACTAAGCCGGCGGTCCAGAGGGATAGCGCCCAGGCGGGGCGCAGCGCGGGTGCGGTCATTTTTGGACTGACAGCAGACCCCGTGGCGCCGACCAGCTCTTAAAGGGGGAAGGGACGAATTGGTCTGCTGCCACGCCCTGCACACTGCAGCCTTGCAAAGAGGCCTCAACACTGCTGCTCAGCCCCAGGGAGTCATGGCAATGCCAGAGAAGGCCCGTCAGCGTGCCCTGCGCTTCTCAGAGGGTGATCTGGACATAATGGTCACAGCTCTGGAGGTGAGGCGCAAGATCTTGTTCCCAGAGAGTGGGAGGAATCCAACCCACCACGACTACACCAAAGCCTGGAAGCAGATCGCCCAGAGGGTGACGTTCACCGGCGATGCCCCCAGGACCCACAAACAATGTCGTAAAAAATACAACGATCTGACCAGGATTGTGAAGGTGAGTAGCCTTTCCAGTCTCCTCCTCATTCTTGCATGTACACCTGACATGATGGGCAAAGGGAGCTGAAAGTCCTATTGGCCAGCCCTCAGCCAGCAGCATTGGGACAGTCATGAGCATCACATGGCCATTCGGCACTCTACACTTTGTCCAAGCTATTCCACCATGGGAGGCAGTGCACACTACATCAGGGCTTCACTCTGTCCACGCTATTCCACCATGGGAGGCAGTGCACACTACATCAGGGCTTCACTGCGCACTTACAGCCCGTCCTTTCTCTTGCAGGCTAAAGTAGCGTTTAATCGCCAGGCGCGTGCCAGGGGTGGCCGCGCCAAGCTGCAGAAGCTCACTCGGCTGGAGGAGCGCGTGTGTGTGCTCATGGGAGCCCGTGTGATTGTCCCCACAGCGTGCGGAGTATCCGACCCTCCACTGCCCAGCAATGGTAAGGACCTCGCCTTTTGGCCCTCTCGCGTCGCACTGGCCCATCCGAGCTACCTCCTTTGCCACTGTCCCACCAATGCGCTGAATGCCACCAGTCCTAACTCCCTCGCTGATGCCGTCTCCTCACTCTGAAGCTACTCTTGTGCATTCCTGCTTTCAGCTGGTGACGACCAGGACCCTGAAGCTGCCAGTGACAGCACCTCCAACCAGGAGGAGGAGGAGGAGCAAGCCGGACCTTCGGGGGAACAGTCACGTCCCGCAGGAGAGGAGGAAATGCTTGACACTTCCTCACTGGACGAGTGCCTGGAGGAACTGTCGCAGGGCAATGCAGCTTCTGGGACCAGTGGCGTCCAGCCACCCAGGAGCCGTGCGCGTGGCCCGCGGCCTTCCCCCCAAAGGGGGGAAGGATCAGAGGGGAGTGCTGCTGATCGGCACACTCGCCGCCACCAACGCGGCAAGGGTCCCCTAGTTCGGCCCCCTCCTCCCCAGTGGGAGAGTCGCGACTCCAGTCCGGACACCTTCACCTCGGAGGAGGTGCGGAAGCTGGATAAGATGGCCGAGGATTCGGACCGGCGCCACACGGAGCTCATGAGCATGGTGGGGCGCATGCCTGAGGCCATCGAGTCGCTGGTGACCAGTGTGCGCGAGTTCGGGGCAGCAACTGCCGCGAGTGGCCGCATGCTGACTGATGCCGTCAAGACCCTGGCGGCTGTGATGCGCGCGCACACCAGGACCACAGGGGCACTCACTGCTGCCACACGCGCTGTCTCAGGCAGGCATCGCCAGGGCAGCCGCCGCGCTGGACCATCCCAGCAAGCCGCCCCTCGGCTGATTGTTGCGGATCCTGCAGTGCGGGCCCGTCCGAGTGCCACCGCGCCACAGCACCAGCCAGCGCATCCCAGACGCCAGCTGGCCCACATTGCGCCATCCGTCGCTGCCATTCCCCCACTGGGGCGTCAAGGGCAAGCGGCTGCAGCTGATGGTGGCCAGGCTCAGGTGCGCCACTCAGCAGACGGCCCCTCGAGGCCCAAACGCCGTGTAGGCCGCCCCCCAGCGGCATCTGGCGGAAGGGCATCTGAGCCTCAGGCGCCTTCCCCCAGCCTCGCAGCAGCCACTGGGCAGAGCTTGCGAAGGAGCAGCAGGCCGGGCAGGGGAGGCAAAAGGCTGGGCAAGGTCTCGCCCTCGCGGGCCACTCAGTAGAGGGTGTGGGCAGCTTTCCTTTTATATGGCGGTGGCCATCTTTATTTTGCCCATGGTTGTGTTGTTGGAGGGCTTATTTTTTGCGTTAGGCCGACGTTGAGGCCCAGTTTGAAGAAAGGTGGAGTGACTCCTCCCCAGTTTGTGGGAGTGAGTCGTTTGTTGGGCTTTTTGTGGGGCCCGTTTATTGTTTTTGGGGATTCATGTGGGAAGGGCTTTTCATTTTTGTGTAATAAAAAATTATCTTTATTCATGCAGTCTCCATGGTTGTTCTTCTTAGTGTTTGTTGGCTTCGCCGGCTGAGGGCTTGCGGAGCGGCTGCATTCATCTTCCCTCATGGCCCCTGGCCGTTCCCTGACAGGGGGCTTAGAAGTACCGTGTAATAAGGTGGCGTCGTGCGGCCCTTGGCCCTGGTCACTCCCTCCTGGGAACGTACTCCTGCTCCTCCTCCTCCTCCTCCTCCTCCTCCTCATGCTCCTCCTGCTCCTCCTCCTGAGGTGCTGGTCCAACGTCAGGTGGCAGTGCCTGAGTCCTGCGGATAGCCAGGTTGTGTAGCATGCAGCAAACCACCACAAATTGGGAGACCCGGTCCGGCGAATACTGGAGAGCTCCTCCGGAGCGATCAAGGCAGCGGAACCGCTGCTTGAGGACCCCAATAGTTAGCTCGATGATGTTGCGGGTGGTTTGATGGCTCTCGTTGTAGGCCTCTTCAGCAGCGGTCCTGGGCGCGCGGAGCGGGGTCATGAGCCAGGTGCACAAAGGATAGCCTTTGTCCCCGAGTAGCCATCCTCTTGGGGGAGGCTGTGCCTGGAACATGTCATGCACAGTACTCTGCCGCAGGATAAAGGCATTGTGGCTGCTGCCTGGGAAGCTGGCATTGACTGCCATGATGCGCTGCTTGTGGTCACAGACCAGCTGCACATTCAGAGAATGGTAGCCCTTCCTGTTGCGATACTGCTCGCCATGCTCCAGAGGGGCCCGCAAAGCCACATGCGCACAGTCAATGACGCCCTGCACCAAGGGAAATTCCCCGAGTCTGGAAAATCCCAATGCGCGCTGATGCTGGCTCTCCAGGGCCATGGGGAAGGAGATGAATTGGCTTCTCCTTCTGAACAGTGCTTCGGTCACCTGGCGGATGCAGCGATGCGCGCCGTACTGGGAGATGTTTGCTATGTCCCCAGCAGCGTATTGGAAGGAGCCGGTGGCATAGAAGTTCAATGCCACTGTCACCTTCACTTCCACCGACAGAGACGTCCTGCACCTGAGCTTTGGCCGCAGATCTCGGCGAAGCAGGTGGCAGATCTCTGCAATCACCCCCTTTCGGAATCGGAGCCTTTTAACACATCGCGCGGCACTCATGTTTAGGTAGGAGCGCTGCTGGCGGTATAGCCTGACTGGGTAAGGCCTACGTGGCCGACGCCTGTAGCCCCCTCTGCCTCTAGCCAGGGCTGCCCCTCTCACAATGCGTCTGCGAGCCCTACGGACATGGAGCTGCAGCTCCGCGTTGGCACCCCATGCAACCCCCATCAAATCCTGGCAAACACTCTAATTTCCAAAAGGCCACTTGCAGCGCTCTGGCCTGAGTCCAAAAATACCTGGCTCTTGCTGCTTGAAACCAGTTAGCTATCCTCCTTGTTGTGTCTCCAGAAATGCGTTGCACAAGAGTGTTTTCTGAAAAAAGGCTGGCCTTTATACTGGAGAGTACGTCCCCTTTAATTTGCACCCCCCGGGGCCCGCACTGGTTGTGTTGCGTTCCTTTTTCCAAACGCTCCGGCCGCCAGCTGCACAATGGGGCGGTCCGACTGAAGTTTGGAATCGGGGCGCACAAAGGGCGTTGCACGAGGATGTGACGTCATTTTCTGCGCGCGCATCCGGGCGGGCGCTAAACTTTGCGCCGGCGCTAACGGGCAACTTAATTTGGGGCGGGGCGCAAACTGCGCTGCGCCCGGGCGCTACACGCATAGCGCCCGAAAATCACTTCTCTTAAGGCGCTAACTGCTGGCGCAAGCGACTGAAAATCTAGCCCTAAATGTTGCAAACGGGGATGGCAGAATAATCAACAGCTGCCATGTGAAAAAATAGGGGCAGGGGTTATGGTCAGAAATTGTTGAACTAGGATTTAAGACCTTTGTAATTGAGAAATCTAGGTGAATGGCCAAGATCTGTATTACTGGACGCCACCATGATTGAACAAAAACATGCTAGAACATGAAGTAAATCAAGAAAGTAGAAATGAAAGAAAGAACTTGCATTTATAGAGCGCCTCTCACATCCTCTGGACGTCCCAAAGTGCTTCACAGCCAACAAAGTAATTTTGAAGTGTAGTTACTGTTGCAACATAAGGTGTAAGGGGTGGCGGTATGGGTGTTATTTGTCAGCTTCACCTCTGACTCCTTTGAGCGGTTCGAATCGCTCCCACTCCCTTCTGTTCTAGACTTTGGACTTATTTGGGGGTTGTAATAAACTTGCAACAGACACCTGGGTTAGTCAAAAGAATTCAGATCTTTATTTTGAGACAGGAAAATATACAATACAATAAAACTTATACTTTAAAAGGGTGGGGAACACACGGAATAAGCGAGGGAGAATCACAATACACAAAATCTCTTAACCTCCCAACCCCACTACACTAGCTAGGCTAGAGTCCAGAGGACCAGGAAATGCTCACCAAAACAACTTCCTTGATAGTTGTAGAGGTTCGCGTTTTCGGGGTTCTCTTCAGTTGTGGCGGTTGGGGCCTGCTGTACCTCGGACATGGTAGAAGCTTGCACCTGCGTTGGGTCTTCAGTTTGGTTGAGTCCGCTGATGTGGTTAGTCGCTCTGTTGGATCTATCGGGTAAGTACCCAATTTCCTTTGGTTAGGGCTAGTTTTAGGGTCTTTTATGTCCAAATCTTACCCAGGGGTAAGTCAGACTAGCCTGTAGAGTGGAAACAAGTCTTTGGTTCGTGAGTTTTTCGGCGGTTGGTTTCTTGTTGGTCGCGGTGGCCCAATATTAGCTGGTTGGTGGTAATATTGGCTGTTGTTGGTTTCTGTAGGCCTTTGGTTGCCGCGATCTTTGTTTCTTCTTTTCTTCCTTCGAGTCTCCAATGATGGTCTTTCTCTTGAGCTGGTTGGCTGAACTTGAACTCGGACTTCTGAGCTCGAACTGGTAACAAACTGACCGACTGTGTTGTACTGCCTGTACTGAAAAGGCAGGCCTCAATTATACTAATTTGGGGCCTGGCTTATCTGACTGCCAAATCTCATTTCCTTTGTTAAATTTGGCGGGCTTGTTATTTTTAATGTCCTTTAAAACTTTAATGAGCTTCGGGGATGGCCCATCCAGACTTAGCGAGTTTAGGGGATGGCTCACCCAAACTTATTCGGCCTTTAACTGGTTTCGGGATTGCCTTGAAACCAATTTAAAATGCAAAACGTTTGTCAATCTCTTTAATTGACTTTGGACTGTGGTTTGTTTATGGTGACCTGTAGGGCGGATGTTCTTTCTTTTGTATGGTTGTGGACATGTCCTGTTTACTCGATACCTGGCTCTGCAGCTTATGGGCGGGAAAACAGGCTTCATTGACCTCATGCATAACTGGGGCGGCTCTGGACATTCCTTAGACAGTCCAATATCCAAACCTCGGGGGCCCACCCCGCCTCCCTGTTGTTCCAGCCTTTTGCAAGCCTGAACATGTCTTTTAAACCAGCCAAATCTTCCTGGGATTTTGTTTTAAATCCCTTTTGCCCAATAACTCTTTAAAACAGTCCAAAAATCTCTTCCTTAATCAACTCTTTAAAATCTGCTGTTTTTGCCCAACCACTACAATTATCCTTTTTGTAGATACCTTCTGTAATGTTCCAAAATCATTTTAAAATGATGCTTTCTTTCTGTTCAGGGATTGTGCAGAAATTTTCTAACCTTACAAAGGAAGGAGTAGTGATCAGCTGAGACTAAGTTGGTGTTTCAAAACATTTGAAGATTGTAAGAGAAAGGAAAGGCGGGGGGAGGAGAGGAGTTCCAGTTTGGAGGTACAGGAAAGAATGAGATTAAGAGATAATTCTTTATTCCACCACAATGAGGATGCAGACAAAAAGAAAAGCAGGTAGGGTGGTGTATTTGAAGCTTGGGATGAGTGAGAGAAAAGAGTTAACTGAATAAAGTGAACATAGTATTATTGATAAAATAGAGAGAGGTGTGAAAAGTTGCAGCAGAGAGGGAAGTTGGAAGTTAATAGTTTGTGTTAAACCAATGACTGAGGCAGGTGTGCTATAATAATCATAGAAAGTTCATGAAATAAATTAATTACAGATATTCTATTGAAAAGGTAAACATGTAATTTTATACTAAAATGTACAGGAGAATAATAAATAATGCAAAGCATTTTCGGGTAAATAAATGTTGTTAGTGGAATAATTCAGTAAATTTTACCACAGCAGTATTGATCAAAGAAACTTTTTAAACACTGGAAAGGGAGGATCGAGCTGAGGGATCAAAGACAGAATTGCCTGTATATTCCAGGGCCTCCAGGTGCGTACGCAACTAGTAAGGGCCCCTGTCAAGAATCTTCTTAACAGATCCTCCGCATCCTCGGGAAAAGGGCATTCGTGAGCGGAGAGTTTGGTTATTTGCACAACTACTGCCCAGCGAATGCCCATGAAATTCTTACGCCTGGTAAAAGCAGGCGTAAGGCCTGTTTTTACCAGTGTAAGAGTTTAAATGAATATTTTTTTTAAATTTCAATTATTTAAACATTAAAGCACCTGTTAAATAAATTTTTAGCCCCTTTAAAACATTTAAATTTATTTTTCAAAATTTAAATTTTTGTTTTAAATGTTTAATTAAATTGTATTTTAATTAATTTTAAATATGTATTTTTTTTTATTTATTTGGTATGTAAATGTGTTTTTTATGTGATCCCCATTCATGCTTATGGGGATTCCATATGTACGGAATCCCTATAAGCATGAATACGGATCCCCCTTTTGTCATTGGTTGGGCTGGCCCACGTGATCCCAGAGGCACTTACGAACTGCCTGCGCCCCTGGATACGTGGGCCTCTACGCATGCCTACACATAGAGGCCCAGGAGCGCGAGTCTCGGTGGATCCCGATGCAGAAGGTAGGTGCGGATTTTATTTGCGGATCAGAGGCATGTCCACGCAGGAAGCCTCCGACCACAAACTCAGGCCTATTATATTTGGTTAGAACTAAGAAACAAAAAAGGAGCTATTACACTACTGGGAGTGTACTATAGGTCACCAAATAGTAGGATGGAGATAGAGGAACACATTTTCAGGAAAATTACAGAAAGATGCAAGAATCAGAGTAGTGATAATAGAGGGCTTCAATTATCCTAATATAGACTGGGATAGTAATAGTGCAGTTGGCAAAGAGGGTGAGGAACTCCTGAAATGTGTACAAGAAAACTTTCTTGATCAATGTGTTTCCAGCCCAATGGGGAATGAAGTGGAGCAAGTGGACCATGTTTCAGTGGTGGAGCATTTGGGGACCAGTGATCATAATATTATTAGGTTTAGAATAGTTATGAAAAAGGACAAGGAACAATCAAGTGTAAAAATACATAACTGGAGGAGGGCTACTTCAGTGAGTTGAAAAGTGATCTGGCCCAGGTGGATTGGAATCAAAAATTGGTAGGCAAAACAGTAATTCAACAATGGGAGGTTTCCACACTTTCCCATGAGGGGAAAAGGAAAGGCAGCCAAAGCTAGAGCTCCCTAGGATAACTCAAGATATACAGATTAAAATGAGACAGAAAAAGGCTTATAACAAATGTAAGGTTCATAATACAGTAGAGAACCAACCTAAATATAGAAAGTACAGAGGATATCTAAAAAAAGGAATAAGAGGGGGAAAGAGAGAGTATGAGAATAGATTAGCAGTAACATAAAAGGGAACGCAAAAGTCTTTTTGTAAACATATAAATAATAAGAGTAGTCAAAGGAAGGGTGGGGCTGATTAGAGGCCAAAAAGGAGATCTTCTTGTGAAAACAGAGGGCATGGCTGAGGTACTAATGAGTACATTGCATCTATCTTCACTAGAGAAGAGAATGCTGCCAATGTAGCAGTAAAGGAGGAGGTAAAATAGGATAGGCTAAAAATAGATAAAGAGGAAGTACTTAAAAAGCTAGCAGTCCTCAAAGTAGAAAAGCTACCTGGTCTGGGTGGGATGCATCCTAGGTTACTGAGAGAAGTAAGGGTGGAAATTGCAGAGGCTCTAGCCACAATCTTACAATCCTCCTCAGATATGGGCTTGGTGCCAGAGGACTGGAGGATTGCAAATGTTACACCTCTGTTTAAAAAAGGGGAGATGGATAAACCCGGCAACTACAGGCCAGTCGGCCCAACATCGGTGGTGGGGAGAGTTTAAGAGACAAAAATCCAGGACAAAAATAATTGGCATTTGGAAAAGTATGGGCTAATAAATGAAAGTCAGCATGGATTTGTTAAAGGCAAATCATGTTTGACTAAGTTGATTGAGTTCTTTGATGAAGTAATGAGAGGGTTAATGAGGGTAGTGCAGTTGATTTAATGTATGTTGACTTTCAAAAAGCGTTTGAAAAAGTACCATATAATAGACTTGCTATCAAAATTAAAGCCCATAGGTTTAAAGGGACAGTGGCAGCATGCATACAAAATTGGCTAAAGGACAGAAAGCAGAGAGTAGTGGTGAACGATTGTTTTTCAGACTGGAGGGCAGTATACAGTGGCGTTCCCCAGGGGTTGGTACCACTGCTCTTTTTGATATATATTAATGACCTGGACTTGGGTATACAGGGCATAATTTCAAAGTTTGTAGATGACACGAAACTCAGAAATGTAATAAATAATGAGGAGGATAGTAACAGAATCCAGGAGAAATTTAACAGGAGGACATAGACAGACTGGTGAAATGGGTAGAAGACACATGGCAGATGAAATTTAACACAGAGCAGTGTGAAGCGATACATTTTGGTAGGAAGATGAGGCAAGGCAATATAAATTAAATGGTATAATTTTAAGGAGGATGCTGGAACAGAGATACCTGGGGGGTGTATGTACACAAATCTTTGAAGGTGGCAGGACAAGTTGAGAAGGCTGTTAAAAAAGCACATGGGAACCTTGGCTTTATTAATAGAGGCATAGGGCTGGATTTTACTTACCGAGACGAGTTTGGGGTGGGACTGCTGCCTTCCAGGTTCTAGTCCCGTCCCCAGCGACGTCTAACAAACAGATGCTATTTTGCCCTGATTGGCCTTGTTAAGCCTGCCCTGCAGGCTTGCCGGCCAATTAAGGGAAAGCCGGTGTCAGATGCCGTCAGTTGATGACGCTTCATCTGCTGGTTTTCTTAAAAGCATATACACCACACTTGTTTGACAGATGAATTGTCAGTGTTTGACAGCATTGAAGTGCTGTCAAACACTGACAATCACTGTACACAGGTGAGCCCTTGCACTTAGGCTCTCCAATGACTCTCTACTTAGGATAAAACAGATGGCAGTTGCAGCTGAGATTGCAGAAGCCATCTGTCACTTCTCCTGATGAGATGAGGCTACACAAACACTTCATAGCTTGTCACCTGCAGAAACATCTAACCACATTAAAAATTACTTTCACAACATCCCCTTACCTCTGATACTAACCATTGTCCCACTGCATCCTTCACACCACTTCTGCAGCTGTCATCCAAACACCAAAATAACAACAGACCCACAGCACTTCTGCAGCTGTCATCCAAACACTGATGTCAGGAAGCCCACAGCAGCAGTCAAAAAATTGGGAATAGCCTCTTAACTGCCTGTTAACTACCTGTTAACGGGCAGTTAAGTGGCTATAATCCTCTTCCCGCTGCCAGGAGTTGGGTCCCTACGCAAATCGGGGACCCGACTTCCGGGATGATTGGTTGGAGGCAGGTTGGGAGTGGGTTCGGGACCCGCTCCCATTCTTTTTGACTTTCCCAGCAGTGCTGCCACCAAACCCGCCTCCTCAGGGCTGGTAAAATCCAGCCCTTAGAGTACAAAATCAAGAAAGTTATGCTGAACTTTTATAAAATACTGGTTAGGCCCCAGCTGCAGTATTTTGGGCACCATACTTTAGGAAGGATGTCAATGCCTTAGAGAGGTTGCAGAAGAGATTTATTAGTATGATACTAGGGGTGAGGGACTTCAGTTATATGGAGAGACTGGCGAAGATGGGATTGTTCTACATAGCGCAAAGATTAAGAGGCGATTTGATAGAGGTGTTCAAGATCATGAACAGTTTTGATAAAATAAAGTGGCAGAAGAGTCAGTAACTAGAGGACACAGACTGATACCTGGGATGGCAGGAATGAAGTATGAGGAGAGATTGGGTCGATTGAGCTTATACTCGCTGGAGTTTAGAAGAATGAGAGGGGATCTCATTGAAACTTACAAAATTCTAATAGGACTAGACAGACTAGATGCAGAAAGGATGTTCCCGATGGCGGGGGAGTCCAGAACCAGGGGTCACAGTCTAAGGATAAGGTGTAAGCCATTTAGGACAGAAATGAGGAGGAATTTCTTCACCCAGAGAGTGGTGCACCTGTGGAATTCTCTACCACAGAAGGCAGTGGAGGCCAATTCATTAAATATATTCAAGAAGGAGTTAGATATATTTCTTAAGGCTAAAGGGATCAAGGGATATGGGGAGAAAGCAGGGACAGGGTACTGAATTTGGATGATCAGCCATGATCACATTGAATGGCGGAGCCGGCTTGAGGGGCCAAATGGCCTACTGCTGCTCCTATCTTCTATGTTTCTATGTTTCTAGAAGATGATTGGTAAAAGAACCAGAGGCGACATGAGGAAACATTTTTTTACACAGCAAGTTGTTATGATCTTGAATGCCCTGCCTGAAAGTATGGTGGAAGCAGATTCAATAGTAACTTTCAAAAGGGAATTGGATAAATACTTGAAAAAATACAAGGCTATGGGAAAAGACCAGGGGAGCGGGACTAATTGGATAGCCCTACCAAAGAGCTGGCACAGGAATAATGGGCCGAATAGCTTCCTTCTGTGCTATGTCATTCTGTGATTCTATGAACAGGAGATCCTAAGCGTGATCAAACTTATTAGTTCGATTGTATGCTTAAGTTTATTTTTTTGTGGTATAATCAAGAGAGTATAAAATGATTTTGAAGTCTAATGTTTATCCCATTTTGAAAGACTAACATGAGACTGCTTTTTAAATTTAAGTTTTCAAACTTTTATATAATCCATAAATAATGTTGATCTATCAACATGGAAGATAAACTCTATAGGGGATGCATTAGAAATTCTCACTCCAAGTGAGGAGCTTTGCCCTCCAGAAACACATATCAATGGTTCAAAATATGAAGGTCAGCAAGTTACACATGAATGAAAAAACCTGTAGGGCCTGCTGACCTCAGCAGTGGCGTGCGTGAGTGTCTTTCAATCCACATTGGCCAGGCCGGAGTGCAGATGGGCAACGCTTGCTGGGAGATGTATTGCCTGGAGCATGGGATCCAGCCGGACGGGCAGGTGCCCAGTGACAGGGGTCATAGTCTAAAGATAAGCCATTTAGGACTGAGATGAGGAGGAATTTCTTCACCCAGAGAGTGGTGAACCTGTGGAAATCTCTGCCACAGAAGGCAGTGGAGGCCAATTCATTAAATATATTCAAGAAGGAGTTGGATATATTTCTTAAGGCTAAAGGGATCAAGGGATATGGGGAGAAGACAGGGACAGGGTACTGAATTTGGATGATCAGCCATGATCTCATTGAATGGCGGAGCAGGCTCGAGGGGCTGAATGGCCTACTCCTGTTCCTATCTTCTATGTTTCTATGTGCCCCTGGAGAACAAAGTTATGAAGCAAGTGTAAAAGTTCATAAAATCTATCTTTATATCCAAAAATATTTCCTTCAGCTGCTGAACCTGTAGTCCACACCTTCCTCAGCCCAAGGCTTGACTTGTCTAATGCCCTCCTAGCTGGCCTTCCCACCTCAACACCTTCCACAAGCTTCAACGCAGCCAAAACATTGCAGCGTGTAACTTCATCTGCACAAAGTCCCAGGCTTCTACTGCCATTGTCCTCTCTAGCCGCCACAGCGTATCGGTTTGAGGTCTCTTCACAGCCATACTCTACTTTCATGATCTCCTCCTGCCTTACATCACCAAATGCCTTTTCTAACACTGGCCTCTTCCTCATGCCTCACTCCCATTATATACAGTTGGAGGCCGCTCACTCAGCTTCTATGCTCTTGCCCTCTGAAGCTCTCTACCAAGTTCTCTTTGTACTTTCTCTTCAAGCTTTCAAAACCCTGCTTTTCATCATGTTTGCGCACCCCAACCTAGTCTCTCCTTTCTTACCCTTTAGCTAAGCTCGATGCCCTCTATATCTTTTTCCGCCTTATTGTAAAACACTCTGACAGATTTTCTGCATATGAGTAGTGCTATATAAATACAAGTTAGGTGGCACATTTCAATTACACTGGAATTTCGCGGGCTTTTTTTCACAGGCCATTGTCGGGAGCAGTGAGAGCGGAGTTTCAGTGAGTATATAAACTCACTTTCACGAGCTTTTTTTCACAGGCCATTGTCAGGAGCAGTGAGAGCAGAGACTCAGTGAGTATTTAAACTCACTTTCACGGGCTTTATTTCACAGGCTTACCAATCTCGCAGACCGGCAGCGGCGTTCCAGAGCCACGTCATGATTCAAAACATGACACAGGCAGGAGGAAGCAGCTGATTGGGTGTGTATTTATACTACTCTATAGTTTGACAGTTAAGGTTCATAGTTTATAAGGTTTAGAAGGTCTTAATTTTGTGGTTATAGTTTCTAAGGTCTCTGTTTTGTAGCAGGGAGTGCTAGGAAACAAGGGCCCTTGAGTATATCATTTAATTGTAGTATAATTGGTGGTATTAATTTAATTTAAATTAATTAAAGGGTAAGTCATGGCAGCACAGCTTGGCCCCATGGCATGCCCCTCCTGCACTATGTGGGAAATCAGGGACACTTCCTGTGTCCCTGACAACCATGTGTGCGGGAAGTTTATCCAGCTGCAGCTACTGACAGACCGCATTGCGGCACTGGAGCTGTGAATGGATACATACTGGAGCATTTGCGATGCTGAGGACGTCGTGGATATCACGTTTAATCAGTTGGTCATACCGCAGGTAAAGGCTGCACAGGCAGGAAGGGAATGGGTGACCGCCAGGCAGAGTAGTAGGTGCAGACAGGCAGTGCAGGGGTCCCCTGTGGCGATCCCCCTCTCAAACAGATATACCGCTTTGGATATTGTTGGGGAGGATTGCTTATCGGGGGAAGGCAGCAGCAACCAACTTCCTGGCATCATGGGTGGTTCTGCTGCACGGGACAGGAAGAAAAAGAGCGAGAGAGCTATAGTGATAGGGGATTCTATTGTAAGGTGAATAGATAGGCATTTCTGCAGCCACAAACGAGACTCCAGGATGGTATGTTGCCTCCCTGGTGCAAGAGTCAAGGATGCCTCGGAGCGGCTGCAGGGCATTCTGGAGAGGGAGGGTGTAGAGACAGTTGTCATGGTGCATAAAGGTACCAACGATATAGGTAAAAAACAGGATGAGGTCCTAAAAGCTGAATATAGGGAGATAGGAGGTAAATTTTAAAAAATAGGACCTCAAAGGTAGTAATCTCAGGATTGCTACCAGTGCCACATGCTAGTCAGTGTAGAAATAGAAGGATATTTCAGTTGAATATGTGGCTAGAAGAATGGTGCAAGGAGGAGGGATTCAAATTCCTGGGACATTGGAACCGGTTCTGGGGGAGGTGGGACCAGTACAAACTGGACAGTTTGCACCTGGGCAGGACTGGGATTGATGTCCGAGGGGGAGTGTTTGCTAGTGCTATTGGGAAGGGTTTAAACTAAAATGGCAGGGGGTTGGGAACCTGTGCAGGGAGACAGAAGAAAGGGAAGCAAGGATAGAAGCAAAAGACAGGAAGGAGAAAAGCAAAAGTAGTAGTCAGAGAAATCAAGGGTGTAAATCAAACATGGCCACAGTAAACAATAATTCTAAAAGGTCTAAGAGTGTTAAAAAAACAAGCCTGAAGGCTTTGTGTCTTAATGCGAGGAGCATTCGTAATAAGGTGGATGAATTAGCTGTGCAAATAGATGTAAACAGATATGATATAATTGTGATTACGAAGACATGGCTCCAGGGTGACCAAGGCTTGGAATTCAACATCCAGGGGTATTCAATATTCAGGAAGGACAGGCAAAAAGGAAAAGGCAGTGGGGTAGCATTGCTGGTTAAAGAGGAGATTAACACAATAGTAAGAAAGGATATTGGCCTAGAAATTCAGTTGGCTGCGCCAGCCGTTAGCGCCTTAGGAGGAGTAGATCTCGAGCGCTAGGTGCTTAGCGCCCGGGCGCAGCGCGATCTGCGCCTCGCCCCAACTTCAGTAGACATTTAGCGCCGGCGCAAAGTCATTGCGCGCGCTCATGTGCGCGCGCAGATCATGACGTCATTTCGTCGTGCAACGCCCTTTGTGCGCCCGGAACCGGAACTTCACTCGCGCCGCCCCATTGTGCGCCTGGCGGCCTTAGCGACTGTTGAATCGAACGGTGCTCAGCCGATGCTGGCCGCGGGGAGCGCAAATTAAAGGGCACTCCTGCAGTAGAAACGGCAGCCGTTTTGCAACACTCCTTCTTTGGGAGGAGGAGGAGGAGGAGGAGGAGGAGACCGGTACCACATAACAAAGTGATCGAGAGAAGCCCTCCCCTAGTCTCGGCCTTTCAAAAAAATAAATCCACCCTCCCCCTTTAAGAGCTCACCGGAGCCAGTGTCTGCCGGCAATCAGCAGCTCGCCGCACCTGCCCTGCGCCCAACTTCCGGTGTTAGCGCCCCGGGCTGCCGGCTTAGCGCCTAATGATAGTCGTGCATCACCTGTTTTAGCGCAGCAGCAACCTCTTAGGGCAATGCAACTGAATATCGGCGAAGGGGGTTCGACTTTGCGCCGGGCGCAAACTTTAGCGGCCGCTCGACTTTACCGCCCCAAAAGTGGCTATACTGAATTTCTAGGCCATTATCTCTGATAATGTGGAATCTGTATGGTAGGAGCTGAGAAATACCAAGGGGTAGAAAACGTTAGTGGGAGTTGTATACAGACCCCCAAACAGTAATGCTAAGGTTGGGGGTGGCATTAAACGGGAAATTAGAGATGTGTGCAATAAGGGCACAGGAGTTATCATGGGTGACTTTAATCTACATATAGATTGGTCTAAACAAATTAGTAACAATACTGTGGAAGATGAATTCCTAGAGTGTATACGGAATGGTTTCCTGGACCAATATGTCAAGGAACTAGCTAGAGATCAGGCCATCTTAGACTGGGTATTATGTAATAAGAAAGGATTAATTAGCAATCTTGTTGTGCGAGGCCCCTTGGGGAGGAGCGATCATAATATGATAGAATTCTTCATTAAGATGGAGAGTGAAGTAGTTGAGTCAGAGACTTGGTTACGGAATTTAAATAAAGGAAACTACGATGGTATGAGGCGCGAGTTGGGTAGGATGGATTGGGGAATGTTACTTAAAGGGTTGATGGTGAATAGGCAATGGCAACATTTAAAGATCGCATGGATGAACTACAGAATTTGTTCATCCCTGTTTGGCATAAAAATAAAGCAAAAAAGGTGAATCAACATTGGCTAACAAGGGAAATTAGGGATAGCATAAGATCCAAGGAGAGGACATATAAATTGGCCAGAAAAAGCAGCAAACCTGAGAATTGGGAGCAGTTTAGGATTCAGCAAAGGAGCACAAAGGGATTAATTAAGAGGGGGAAAATAGAGTATGAGAGTAAGCTTGCAGGGAACATAAAAACTGACTCTAAAAGTTTCTATAGATTTGTGAAGAGAAAAAGATTGGTAAAGTCAAGCGTAGGTCCCTTGCAGTCAGAATCAGGGGAATTTATAATGGGGAACAAAGACATTGCAAACCAATTAAATACATACTTTGTTTCTGTCTTCACAAAGGAGGACACAAATAAACTCCAAGAGATGTCCGGGAACATAGGTTCTAATGAGAGGGAGGAACTGAATGAAATCAGTATTTGTAGGGAAATGGTGTTAGGGAAATTGATGGGATTGAAGGCCGATAAATCCCCAGGACCTGATAACCTACATCCTAGGGTACTTAAGGAAGTGGCTCTAGTAATAGTAGATGCATTGCTGGTCATCTTCCAAAATTCTATAGATTCTGGAACAGTTCCCATGGATTGGAGGGTAGCTAATATAACCCCACTATTTAAAAAAGGTGATAGAGAAAAAACAAGGAATTATAGACTGGTAAGCCTGACATCGGTAGTGGGGAAAATGCTAGAGTCCATTATAAAAGATGTAATAGCAGAGCACTTGGTAAACAGTGACAGGATCGGGCAAAGTCAACATGGATTTACAAGAAGTAAATCATGCTTGACTAATCTACTGGAATTTTTTGAGGATGTAACTGGTAGAATAGATAAGGGAGAAACAGTGGATGTGGTGTATTTAGACTTTCAGAAGGCTTTCGATAAGGTCCCGCATAAGAGACTTGCATGCAAAGTTAAAGCACATGGGATTGGGGGTAAGGTACTGACTTGGATTGAAAACTGGTTGGCAGACAGGAAGCAAAGAGTTGGAATAAATGGGTCTTTTTCCAAGTGGAAGGCTGTGACGATTGGGGTACCGCAGGGATCGGTGCTAGGACCCCAGCTATTCACAATATATATTAATGATCTAGATGAGGGAACTAGATGTAATATCTCCAAGTTTGCAGACAACACAAAGCTGGGTGGGCGTGTGTGCTGTGAGGAGGATGCAGAGAAACTCCAGTACGATTTGAACAGGTTGGGCGATTGGCAGATGCATGGCAGATGCATTAAAATGTGGATAAATGCGAGGTTATCCACTTTGGTGGCAAAAACAGGAAGGCAGATTATTATCTGAATGGCAATAGATTGGGAAAAGGGGAAGTGCAACGAGACCTGGGTGTCCTTGTGTACCAGTCGCTGAAGGTAAGCATGCAGGTGCAGCAGGCGGTTAAGAAGGCAAATGGTATGCTGGGCTTCATAGCAAGAGGATTTCAGTACAGGAGCAAAGATGTCTTGCTGCAGTTGTACAGGGTCTTGGTGAGACCACACCTTGAGTATTGTCTGCTGTTTTGGTCGCCTTATCTGAGGAAGGATGTTCTTGCCATGGAGGGAGTACAGCTAAGATTCACCAGACTGATACCTGGGATAGCAGGAATGACGTATGAAGGGAGATTGGGTCGATTAGGCTTATATTCGCTAGAGTTTAGAAGAATGAGAGGGGATCTCATTGAAACTTTTAAAATTCTAACAGGACTAGACAGACTAGATGCAGGAAGGCTGTTCCCGATGGCGGGGGAGTCCAGAACCAGGGGTCACAGTCTAAAGATAAGGGGTAAGCCATTTAGGACTGAGATGAGGAGGAATTTCTTCACACAGGTGAACCTGTGGAATTCTCTACCACAGAAGACAGTTGAGGCCAATTCATTAAATATATTCAAGAAGGAGTTAGATATATTTCTTAAGGCTAAAGGGATCAAGGGATATGGGGAGAAAGCAGGGACAGGGTACTGAGTTTGGATGATCAGCCATGATCTCATTGAATGGTGGAACAGGCTCGAGGGGCCGAATGGCCTACTCCTGCTCCTATCTTCTATGTTTCTATGGAGCCTTGGGTAACGTAGGGTAATCGAAGATTCAATATTGGTCAGGACTCTATGTTATCATCCCACTTTTTGTGATTAATACCATGAGCAGGTAAATGTGACCTAATTTTAGGATCTCACCAAAGGAAGGTCTCTTTATCAGTGTGTTCCTCCCTTTATGTGCACATTTTCAAATTGTTACTGTGGGTTTTGGATGTGTAACCTTTGGCTAAGAAATAGTGGCTGCCCATGTTGTGGGGATTTCTATGTCTATTAAAGTTGAACAGTGCCATTAGGGGATTATAATCAACCTCACCAGTGCTAGTAGCAACCACAGAACACAACCAACCCATTCAATATTCTGTTCATTCATGTCTTTCTTTCTGGTTTTCCTCCCCCGCCTCTCCTGAAGGCTCGGACTCAAGCTGGGTTACAGTTTCCTTGGTATTGCCCTTCACCCGCCTGGCTAAGTGATGCATCTTCATGTATGTAAGCCTGTTCAGTGCTAGCAGACTGTTTTACTCTGTGAGGCATCACTGCTGTTACTGTCCTCACCTGATATCCACACATATGCACTTTCTAGCAGCTGTCAGTAGAGAGCTGTCCGGAGTAGGAACCCTGGCTGATTTATTTTTTTCCCCTCTCACTACTCCAGGGATTTCAGGTGAGCTGTTGGTCATGGTTTTTTCATACAATAATCTATTAAAAGGCTAGAACTATTTGGGGAATGAGATAACTTAACTTTCAATATGAAGTCGGTGTTGGGCCCATCCCAGATGTTATCTCAGCTTCATGGTTAGTCAATAGAGTTGATGTTGGGCTGGGAAGTCCTGTTGGTGTCTTCATGGCAATAGGAGAAAGGAAGAAAGAAAGACTTACATTTCTATAGCGCCTTTCACGACCACCGGACGTCTCAAAGCGCATTACAGCCAATGAAGTACTTTTTTGGAGTATAGTCACTGTTGTAATGTGGGAAACGCAGCAGCCAATTTGCACACAGCAAGCTCCCACAAACAGCAATGTGATAATGACCAGATAATCTGTTCTTGTTATTGTAAAGTCTGTGGGTTGTGCAGTTAATAAATACACAGACTTCTGAAGTAACAAACAAACAGGTCTTTACTATTCGAAGGTCAGGGCGAATCTGCCCCAGCAATCCTGCCACAACACTTATATACTGGTGTGGTCACTATCGGTATTACAGTATACAGAAGCCAAACAAATAGTGCCACGCCTAAAGTAGTTCTCTTAAAGGTGAACGGTTACATTCAATAGTTCCCTTAAAGGTAGACGGGTACATACACTACAGTTATGTTGATTGAGGGATAAATATCGGCCAGGACACCGGGGATAACTCCCCTGCTCTATAAAATATTTTCTCCTGCTAAGCACGCTGGCTAACACTTCCCACTATACACTTACAGTTTAACTAATGAAGTGGATGTCACAGGGGAGTGCGCTTTGTTCAGGAACTATGAGTCCCTAATTACATAATTTACCCATTATTAGCAGGACAATTATGTCACGGCAACCCAGGTGGCCTAAGTAAGTGAGCAGAGAATATTTAGTCCAGAGGAATGAGAAGCAACTGAGAACCATTCAAAGTAATTAAATGTAAAAATAGAGTGCATAAAATACTGAAAGGAATTGGCTTACCACCGAAGTTTAATGATAGTCACAGTAATATCTCTAAAATATCTGTCTACTGGCCAGCTATAGATTTAGTTTGTTTCATTCTGCAGCTCTGTTGTCATTATAGATTAATATAAATCCTAAAGTTACATTGAGCTAATTGAGCCCTCTATAGAGCTGACTCCCCGATTGGGTGCTCCTGGTGAGGAGCAGTGCTCGTAGGGAGCCCTAGTCAGGAAAGCGCAGGCACACAATCCCCAATTTTCCGCCCATTAATTTAAATGGATTTTGTGGCCAGTGCTGGCTGCGAGAAAGAAATGACTTACTTTCTTGTTTCTCAATGCAAAGTAGAATATGTTTCAATGCAAACAGTGCAAATTGATCCAGATATTAATTCAGATCTCAATTTCTTTAAAAGCAATTTCAAAACGGATATCTTATTGCAGAACAAGACCGTGTTTTGATGAAATGGCGATGAGTCAAACAGCGTTACTCTTTTTTTGTGATATGTATTCAGTACTGATGACAGTTTTTATTTTAGGTTGCTTGACTAATTAAATATCTTTGTTTACTTGCTTGTAATGTGGACTTTAGACAATATACCACTAGCAATGCAGAGTGCTACTCTGCTCATAATTAATAACTTAATAAAATATTTATGAGGCAACCTGAAACTTTATGCATTTGCTTTCCTCTTTATTTACATTTATCACAGGTTTCCGTGTCTCCTGCAATTATGCTTCCCAGTTAAACCAGGACAGTGACCTGACCTTGGCCACTAACTTTTCAACAGTTGCTGTTGATGGGCCAGCACTAAGTGGGACTAATTGCTGCCAGTTTCTCCTTCTTAGATGGAGCAGTTCAATACTGTGCGGTTATGAGCCTCATGAATAGGGTGGTGGAGGCAGATTCAATCGTGGCTTTCAAAAGGGAATTGGATAAGTACCTGAAGGAAAAAAATTTGCAGGGCTACGGGGCAAGGACGGGGGAGTGGGACTAGCCGAAATATTCTTGCAGAGAGCCGGCACGGGCTCGACGGGCCGAATGACCTCCTTCTGTGCTGTAACCATTCTATGATTCTATCATTCTATGAAGTTCTCCGAAGAGGATGGCGGGGGTGGGATAGCTGGGGCAGGCAGAAGAGTCCTAATATCAGTCAAAGCAAGAATTCAAGCTTATGGCTTTTGTAATAAGAACAGAATGAGCATTCAGATAGACTCAGGCGGAGTGCAAAATTCCGATCTTCTGTATCTGAATTTGAATTTTAACTTTTACAATATCAGTTACAAAGTAGAGAAGAGCCTGATTGTCAGAAGCTCAGGCATACATCATCACTAGACCTCCAGAAACTGAGGTACACATTACCGCTATACCACCAGATACTTGGACATACTGGCAGAGACTCTGACGTGCAGCACCATTACACTGCCATTAATTTTTTGGGATTTGGTTGAATATCACCACTATATGGGTAAGGACTTGGATGCATATCACTGCTACACTGCCAGGGACATATATTCCCTCAGTAGCACCCAGCAAGCTAAAGTAAAAATATGATTAGAATGTCAGAAATCAGTTACCTTTTCCCCTCTCCACACACAATACCCAGGCAAGTCACCGAGGAAACTGATATCCTTTTCTAATTTGAATAAAAAAGTTCTTGGACACATCTTTAGATGGGCAGAGAACGAGATTGAAACTGGAAAACCACCAATAAAAATTTTTAAAATGCAGTCATTCCCATCCACTAATGCCCCCTTTGAAACTTTTTAATACTTCAGAAAATAGCAAATGTGACTTTTTTTAATGATCAATGTTTGGTAGAGAGTGCATCTGTGCACTGCAAAAAAAAATGGCTTCTGGAATTGAGAGGGTTAAGAGCAGCTTCGATCTGTGTGCAGATTTTTTCCTCCATCTATTATGACATCAAGAGCAGGCTTATTCATTTCATTATTTTTGCAGCTTCAGTGACCCCAGTGATCTAAAGTAACCTTTCATCCTGCAGTCTGCCCCATTATAAAATGAGATCATGCGGATGTGGCTGTTTACTTCACCGAAGAGCAATTCACACCAATCCACCAGCTTTAAACCAATTATTAATAGTGGGAAGATGAATTCTTAATAAGACCAACCTCAGTTAACAAGAAGTTAATGTTTTCTTTTTGCAAAGTTAGGAGAATGTATTTATCATCTACAGAAATATGTTCATATCAAAGCTTTATCTTCAGGAGTTCATATCGAGACCTAAACAATCTTCAAGGAAAATACAAACTTAATTATCAATCAAAACATTTGAGCATTTATTTCACACTACAGCAGTCACAGGTTCGAGCCCCATCTGTGGCTGACACTCCAATCTGCCAGCCACACGTGTCAGGAGTTTCAGCAGTTCTCAGCTGCTAACTGGGACACCTCGCAGAAGTGGAGGAAGTGAAGTATCGCACCTCAGGGCAGAGCGCAGTGCATTTCAGCCCATTTACACTGCTGCTAGGGATATGCAGTTTGGTTCAGTTTGAAGTGGCACTAGCCCGCTGAATTTGAATCTCGATACGATCAACTTGTTTTGCCTTCAATGTCAATAGTACAGATAGGAAATCTGGCTCAGCTGCAAGATTTTCTCTTTTTTTGGAGCCCAGCTTGAATCCAAACCCTGTCCGATCAATACGCCCATTTTTTGCTGCGCTAGACTTTTTCAACATAGTACAGAAAACTTTGTGATATCCGGCACCGATGGGACCGAGCTGTTGCCGTCCCATCAAAACTGCCGGACAAACCAGCGCTAATGTTAAAACATACAGAAGCTTTTGAGCTCCGTATCTAGCAACAAACCCTGTGCTTCTAAACAGTCGGCAGTAGCTTGCAAGCGTCTCTGTAGCTAAGCAACAGCTTTAGCTAGACCTTGCAGAGCCTGACTGGTGAAAAAAAAGCAATGAAAAGAAAAAAAACTTACTGAACCAACTCCTGAATTTTGCCGGTGGCTCGAGCATTCCGGACAGTTAACCTCCGGATAAACCAAAGTTTCCTGTACCACATTCAGTTCAACCAATTACATGGAGAAATTCAAGTCCAGCCTCACTTTCCATGGTGATTACCCGCAGTCCTCAAAACTTTGCAATTGAGCTCAGTACAGCGGCATCATTTTACCACCCTGCTTCAGGGCTTAAAGGGTTAAATTATGAGGACAGATTGTGTGAACTTGGTTTGCATTCCCTTGAGTTTAGAAGATTGAAGGGTAATCTAATTTAAGGGGAACCTAGATAAGCACATGAGGGAGAAAGGAATAGAAGAATATGCTGAAAGGGGTAGATGAAGAGGGGTGGGAGGAGGCTTGTGTGGAGCATAAACGCCGGCATGGACCAGTTGGGCCTGTTTCCGTGCTGTATGTAACTCTATGTAATCAAGGTCTTTAAAATGATAAAGAGGTTCAATAGGATAAATCAACCCTGTTGAATTCCTTTATCATTTTAAAATCTGGAACCCGCTCCCCCAAAAAGCCGTGGATTCTGCGTCAATTGAAATTTTCAAGAGTTAGAGCAATAGATTTGTATTAGGTAAGGGTATCAAGGGATATGGAGCAAAGGAGGGTAAATGGAGTTGAGGAACAGGTCAACCATGATCTTACTGAATGGCGGAACAGGCTTGTGGGCATAAGTGTTCTACTCCTGTTCCTGTGTTTCTCTGTTCTTCCGTTGCCTAGAAACACAAGAAGCATGTAACAATAGCTGGATTCCAGTGTGAGTCCAGGCCTACGTCTGCATTACATCGGCACTTGGATTAGGGGCAAGAATCAAGTTGCATTTTGAATTACAATCTGAAATTAAGCCCTGTTAATAATATATATATTTTGAAACATTGTGCCAACCTTAGGGCTGTAGTAAGGATGCAGGAAAATATTCTTCACTTGACTACCAGAGGCTCAGACACACTCTTCGTGAAGCTCTAAGTGTTGATAGGTCTAACCCATGCTATGGATGATAGACTATTTCCATGATTGGTGGAGACCAATGGCTGTAATGCTGGAAACTTCAAAATGTTTTGGATAATCTACCCTTACTCAATGTGTTTCTTAAGTGAGAATGGATTAAAGGATGTGATGAGAAGGCATGCAAGTAGGATGAGATCAGCAAAAGGCCTTTTGACTAAAGAAGCCAATCCCTTTTAGATTGACCTCACCCCGACCTACCTGCCTCTTCATTGCATCCCTCGATCCTTTCTCTCTCAAGAAACACATCTATTTGTCTTAATTTATACCATCCACTTCAAGGGCCTTCCCCAACCTAAAGGGAATAACTTCTTCTTCTTCTTCTTAGGCAGTCCCTCGGAACCGAGGATGACTTGCTTCCACATTAAAAAACCTAAAGGGAATAACACACAGCGACAACTTACATATAGCAACTTCATGTAGAAAAGTGTCCCAAGAGTGTAAATAGACAAAAATCAACACGAAACCAAAGAAGGAAATATTAGGAGGGTGACTAAAAGCAAGGTTAAAGGGATAGTTTTAAGGAAGGTCTTAAAGGAGGAGAGGGAGGTGGGGAAGCAGAGAGGTGTTAGGAGGGAATTCTAGAAATTAGGGCCTAGACAATGAAGCCACAGCTGCCAATGGTGGGACAAATGGATTTTGGGATGCACAAAAGTCCAAAGTTGGAAGAACGCAGAGTTCTTGGCATTACAAAGAGCTGGATGAGCAAGGTTATGAAGGCATTTGAACGCAAGGATGAACATTTTAAATTGGAGGCATTGGGGAAAGGGGAATCAGTGTAGATCAGCTGGGACAGATGTGATGGGTCAGCAAATTTGGTGCAGATACGATCCATGCAGAATGAGCTGAAGCTTATGCAAGGTGGAGGATGTGAGGCTGGCTAGGAGGGCATTGGAATAGTCGTCTGGAAGTAACAAAGGCATGGATGAGGGTTTCAGCAGCAGATGAGCTGAAGCAGGGGCAGAGATGGGTGATATTATGGAGATGGAAGTAGGTGGCATTTGTAATGGAGAGAATGGCCCAGAAATTCGGGTCCCAACGCGTGAGTACGGATGGAGTACTCACGCGTGGGCCCGATGGAAGTGCCGGAATCTTGCATGCACTACGCATGCGCGGGAAACCGGCACTTCCGATCCTCTGAACCAAGGGGTTCAGAGGTCGAACGCGTGCGCGTTGAACTTCCTTTTTTTTTTACAGGTTTTAACGTGCGGGTAAGACCGTACATTTTAGAAATGTAAAAAGCAGCTGTAAGGACTTCATTTTCAAAGGTAAGTGGTGAATTATTTAAAATTAAAACATTTTTTCCACAGGTTTTTTACTTTTAAATACTTTAAAGCAAGGTAAGTTTATTTTTAGCCCCGTTTTTTTATAAAATTATTTTTTTCAAAAATTTAAATTTTTGTTTAAAATAGTCATTTAATGTTATTTATAGTTTATTTACAAAGTGTGATTTTTTTTTTAATGTATTTGACGGTAAAGTACAGGTTTACAGCCTCAGCATTTATACGTTTTGACAGGTCTATCTGTCAAGACTTATGAATGGAGCATTCCCTGCTCCGATTGGCTGCCTGTTGCTCACGTGATCCCAGGGGACGCTTCGCACTAACTACGCCCCTGGGACACGCCAGCATAGCGCGCCGGCCTCTGGGACAGGCCTCGGAGAGGAATTCCACGCAGGCCAAGAGGTCAACTGCCAGCGCGCTAGGTAAGTGTAGGTCGGGGGCTTGCACCCGCGGGAAGCCCCCGACCCGAATTTCTGGGCCGATATGTGGTTGGAAGCTCAAATAGGACTCTGAGGTTGCAAGTGGTGCGGTTCAACAACAAATTGTTTTTATTATAGCGACTTTAACATAGTTATAAGTCCCAAGGCGCTTCACAGGAATGCCTTAAAACAAAATTTGACACCGAGTCACATAAGGAGAAATTAGGACAGATGACCAAAAGCTTGGTCAAAGAGGTAGGTT
Organism: Somniosus microcephalus; assembly: GCF_052327205.1. NCBI lineage: Eukaryota > Metazoa > Chordata > Chondrichthyes > Squaliformes > Somniosidae > Somniosus > Somniosus microcephalus. The sequence continues at coordinate 37,201,778 of NC_140998.1, forward strand.
TTAAGGAGCGTCTTAAAGGAGGAAAGACAGGTAGAGAGGCAGATGGGTTTCGGGAGGAAATTCCAGAGTTTAGGGTCTAGGCAGCTTAAGGCACAGCCGCCAAATGTTGAGTGATTAAAATCAGGGATGCTCAAGAGGCAAGAAATTGAGGAGCGCAGATATCTCGGGGGGTTGTGGGGCTGGATAAGATTACAGTAATAGGGAAGGACGAGGCCATGGAGGGATTTGAAAGCAAAGATGAGAATTTTAAAATCAAGGCATTGCTTAACTGGTTTAACCTGAAAGAAGTAGCCAGGGAGGGGAATGCAAACAATGGCATGGGTACGGAGTTTGTGGCAGGAGGCCTACGACAATGGTTTTGGTCGTCCCAACGTTTAACTGGACAAAATTGTGATTCATCCAGAACTGGATGTTGGACCAGCAACATCTGAGTCTAACAACATAGAAGCAGTGGAGGGGTCATCAATGTACATGTGGCCATTGATCTGACCCCATGTCTTCGTACGATGGTGCCTAGGGCAGCATATAGACGAAGAAGAGGAGAGGGCCAAGGACAGATCCATAAATTATGTGTCGTTACAATAGTATTATACCACACATGCAGTCTGGGAACCGTGAAAATAGCTTTATAGCCAATCTTGCTGTGTGGAATATTATCATATGAAGGCTGACTGTTTTCATACCAAATTCTTTTACCTGCTATTTCAATAGATGTGTTAACCTAGCTATTTTTAAAAGGAGATGCCTCCATTAAAGGTCATTATTATAAACACCCTGGGGGTAGGTTTCCGCTTTGGCGCAATCGGGAAATTGGGAGCAAATTGCACTTGAAATTGCGCTGGTTAAGTTACAGTGCAAGTTTCTGCTAAAGTTCATTTGCATAATCACAAACATAAAATAGGAACATAGGAACATAGGAAGAGGGGTGGGCCATTCAGCCCCTTGCGCCTGTTCTACCGTTCACTGAGATCATGGCTGATCTGTGGATTAACTCCAGATACCTGCCTTTGGCACATATCCCTCAATACCTGTGGTTAGCAAAAAGCTATCAATCTCCGAATTAAAATTAACAATTGATCTAGCATCAATTGCCATTTGCAGGATGAGAGTTCCAAACTTTTACCACCCTTTGTGTGTAGAAGTGTTTCCTAATTACACACCTGAAAGGTCTGGCTCTAATTTTTAGACAATGACCCCTGGTCCTAGAATCCCCAACCAGCAGAAATAGTTTAGAACATAAGAACATAAGAAATAGGAGCAGGAGTCGGCCATTCGGCCCCTCGAGCCTGCTCCGCCATTCAATAAGATCATGGCTAATTTTCTACCCCAACTCCACTTTCCTGCACAATCCCCATATCCCTGGATTCCCTTAATATCAAAAAAACTATCGATCTCTGTCTTGAATATACTCAACAACTGAGCCTCCACAGCCCTCTGGGGTAGAGAATTCCAAAGATTCACCACCCTCTGAGTGAACAAATTGCTCCTCATCTCAGTCCTAAATAGCCAACCCCTTATTCCCTCTCTCTATCTACCCTATCTGTACCCCTTAATATCTTAACATAGAAACATAGAAGATAGGAGCAGGAGTAGGCCATTCAGCCCCTTGAGCCTGTTCCACCATTTAATGAGATCATGGCTGATCATCTAAATTCAGTACCCTGTCCCTGCCTTCTCCCCATATCCCTTGATCCCTTTAGCCTTAAGAAATATATCTAACTCCTTCTTGAATATATTTAATAAGTTGGCCTCAACTGCCTTCTGTGGTAGAGAATTCCACAGGTTCACCACTTTCTGGGTGAAGAAATTCCTCCTCATCTCTGTCCTAAATGGCTTAACCCTTATCCTTAGACTGTGACCCCTGGTTCTGGACTCCCCCGCCATCGGGAACATCCTTCCTGCATCTAGTCTGTCTAATCCTGTTAGAATGTTATAAGTTTCAATGAGGTCCCCTCTCATTCTTCTAAACTCCAGCGAATATAAGCCTAATCGACTCAATCTCTCTTCATACGTCATTCCTGCCATCCCAGGTATCAGTCTGGTGAATCTTCGCTGCACTCCCTCCATGGCAAAAACATCCTTCCTCAGATAAGGCGACCAAAACTGCACACAATACTCAATGGCCCAGTAATTCGGGTCCCAACGCGTGAGTACGGACGGGGTACTCACGCGTGGGCCCGATGGAAGTGCCAGTTTTCAGGATGCACAGCGCATGCACTGAAAACTGGCATTTCCTGTCCTCTGAACCAAGGGGTTAAGAGGCGGAACGTGTGTGACGTTTCAGGCAGTGCGTGCGCGCTGAAATTCCATTTTTTGTGAAGAGTTGCCCGTGCGTAAAGGCCTCCGGTTTTTACGCTTGAAAAAACCAGACGTAACTACTTTGTTTTACAGGTAAGTGGTCTATTAATACAATTTAGAAATTTTTTTCAACAGGTTTATTATTTTTAAAGAATTTACAGTAAGGTAAGTGTATTTTTAGACCCGATTTGTTAAAAAATTATTTTTTTCAAAAATTTGATTAATTGTTTAAAATAGTTTTTTACAGTTATTCATAGTTCATTTATTTATTGGGATTTTTTAAAACTTTTATTTGTAGTTTAAGTGCTGTTTTGGGCACCCTGAGTTTTCATGAGTTTGACAGTTCTTACTATCAAACTCATGAATGAACTTTTGCAACCTCCCATTGGTTGCCCAGTGCCCACGTGATCCCAGCCGGCTCATCAAAATAACTACGCTTTAATTCTGTTTAAAACTACTTTACATTCTTCAAAAATTATAAAGTATTTAAAACTTTATAAAAGTTAGCTAAAGATGAATAAAAATACAAAAAATTTATTTAAAATGCTGCTCTGCATGTGAAATTGCTTTTCAGCTTGTGTTAAAAATTGGGGGCATGGCCTATAGTAAGGAGACCTCAAGGGGCATGTCTAACTTAGACTCCACGCTCGAGGCTTCGCGCTGGCTGCACTCCTGGGCGGCATGCTGTCAGACGCTGCCCGGGAGTAATCAACTGAAAAAAGGAATTCCAAGCGTCCCGGGAGCAGAACGGCCAGCGCGCAGTGTAAGTGCACATCGGGGGCTTGCACGCGTGGCAAGCCCCCGAACCTAATTTCTGGGCCATTGTGTGGTCTCACCAAGGTCCTGTACAACTGCAGCAAGACATCCTTGCTCCTGTACTCAAATCCTCTCGCTATGAAGGCCAACATACCATTTGCCTTCTTAACCGTCTGCTGCACCTGCATGCTTACCTTCAGCGACTGGTGCACAAGGACACCCAGGTCTCGTTGCACTTCCCCTTTTCCCAATCTATTGCCATTCAGATAATAATCTGTCTTCCTGTTTTTGCCACCAAAGTGGATAACCTCGCATTTATCCACATTATACTGCATCTGCCATGCATGTGCCCAATCACCCAACATGTCCAAATCGTACTGGAGTTTCTCTGCATCCTCCTCACAGCACATACGCCCACCCAGCTTTGTGTCATCTGCAAACTTGGAGATATTACATCTAGTTCCCTCATCTAGATCATTAATATATATTGTGAATAGCTGGGGTCCTAGCACTGCTCCCTGCGGTACCCCACTAGTCACTGCCTGCCACTCGGAAAAAGACTTGTTTATTCCAACTCCTTGCTTCCTGTCTGCCAACCAGTTCTCTATCCAAGTCAGTACCTTACCCCCAATCCCATGTGCTTTAACTTTGCACGCCAATCTCTTATGTCGGACCTTATCGAAAGCCTTCTGAAAGTCTAAATACACCACATCCACTGTTTCTCCCTTATCTATTCTACCAGTTACATCCGCAAAAAATTCCAGTAGATTAGTCAAGCATGATTTACCTTTTGTAAATCCATGTTGACTTTGTTCGATCCTGACACTATTTTCCAAGTACTTTGCTAACTTTGAAAACTTTGATCAGATCACCCCTTAACCTTGTAAATTCTAGGTAATACAACCTTAATTTGTGTAATCTCTCCTTGTAACTTAACCCTTGAAGTTCCAGGTATCATTCTGGTTAACCTACGCTGCACTCCCTCCAAGGCCAATATATCCTTCCTAAGGTGTGGTGCCCAGAACTGCTCACAGTACACCAGGTGTGGTCTAACCAGGGTTTTGTATAACTGCAGCATAACCTCTACCCCCTTGTATTCTAGTCCTCTAGATATAAAGGCCAGCATTCCATTAGCCTTTTTGATTATTTTCTGTACCTGTTCATGATATTTTAATGATCTATGTACCTGGATGCCCAAGTCTCTTTGGACATCCACTGTTCTATCCTTTTTAGGTCCAAAGTGGATGACCTCACATTTGCCACAGTTTTGCCCATTCACTTAATCTATCGATGTCCCTTTGTAATTTTATGCTTTCATCCACACTGCCTACAATGCCGCCTATTTTTGTGTCATCGGCAAATTTGGATATATGACTTTCTATGTCATCATCTAAGCCGTGAATAAATATTGTGAATAGTTGATGCCCCGACACAGATCCCTGCGGGACACCACTAGTCACATTCTGCCAATTTGAGTACCTACCCATCATCCCTACTCTCTGTCTCCTGCCACTCAGCCAATTTCCTAACCAGATCAATAATTTGCCCTCATGGGGCATGGGCTTCCACCTTAAATAACTTTATCAAATGCCTTCTGGAAGTCCATATAAATAATATCCATAGACATTCCCCTGTCTTCTACTTTAGTCACCTCTTCAAGAAATTCAGTCAGGTTTGTCAGGCATGACCTACCTTGCACAAATCCATGCTGGCTCTCTCTGATCAACTGAAATTTGTGTTCAGTCACCCTATCCTTAATTATAGATGCTAGCAATTTCCCGACAACAGATGTTAGGCTACCTGGTCTATAATTCCCTGGTTTCCCTCTCTCGCCATTCTTAAATAGCGGAGTGACATATGCAATTTTCCAATCTAAAGGGACGGTTCCTGAATCAAGAGAACTTTGGAAGATTATAGTTAGGGCATCTGCAATGTACTCACCTACTTCCTTTAAAACCCTGGGATGGAAACCATCTGGTCTTGGGGATTTGTCACTCTTTAGTGCCATTATTTCCTTCATAACTGTTATTTTACTTACGTGAGTTTTATTGAGTCCCTGTCCCCAATTCAATATTAGTTTCCTTGGGTTTACGGCATGTTATCCTCCTACTATAAATACTGACGCAAAGTAATTATTCAACATGTCCGCCATTTCCTTATTATCATTGACAATACAGCTGTATCACCAATTTCAATTTTTAAGGGGCCAACATTGCTCCTGACTACCCTCTTTTTCCGAATGTAATTGTAAAAATTCTTCATATTGATTTTGATATCCCTTGCAAGTTTCTTTTCACACTCCCTTTTTGTAGATCTTACTATCTGTTTTGTGACCCTTTGCTGTTCTTTGTATCTTTCCCATTCTCCAGGATCTGTGTTATTTTTTGCATCTTTGTATGCTTTTTTGTTTAGTTTTATGCTGCCCCTTACCTCTGGCTGTTTTTTTTGGCAAGTAAAGCTTTTGCCCCTCAGGGGTATAAACTGGCTCTGTATCATATTTAATTATTTTTTAACATCTCCCACTGATCTTCTGTCATTTTACCCATTAACAGATTTGTCCAGTTTATTGTGGGCAGCCTCTGCCTCATCCCGTTGAAGTCAGCCTTACCTAAATCTAGAATCTTAGTAGCTGTTTCACGTTTCTCCCTTTTAAACACTACGTTGAACTTGATCATGTTATGATCGCTATTGAATAAAAGTTCATGCACAGTTAGGCTGTTAACTAAATCTGGCTCATTACCCATTACAAAATCTAATATGGCTTGCCCCCTTGTTGCCTCTAGGACCTATTGTTGTATAAAACTATCCTGGACAAACTCAAGAAATTCACTACCTTTCTGACAGGTACTACTCTGCTTTTCCTAATCTGTATGAAAGATAAAATCCCCCATTAAAACCACTCTGCATTTACTACACGCTTGTCTAATCTCTGCATTTATACAATCTAGCACTTCACAGCTGCTACCAGAGGGCCTATACACAACTCCCACTACAGTCTTAAATCCTTTCCTATTTCTTAATTCTACCCATAAAGTCTCCACTGCCTGCTTACCTCTCTTTAGATCCTCTCTTATCATTGAAGTGATTTCATCCTTAATCACCTCCCCCTCTACCAGTTCCTTTATCTTTCCTGTAGACCTTATAACCTGGTATATTTAGTTCCCGGTCCTGACTGTCTTGCAGCCATGTCTCAGTAATGGCTAAAATGCCACACCCTCCAATTTGAATTCGCACCTGCAGTTCATTCAATTTATTCCTTATACTCCGTGCGTTTGTATAAAGAACGCTTATTTGGGCCACACGCCCTGGCCTGTCCTTCAGCTCTAATGCTTTACTGCCATGAACCAGCGCAATTGGCCAGCCTAGTAAAATGTAATCATTTTTTTCTTTTCTTTACATTAAAAAATATTCATTGATGAATTTAAGAGTGTTAACCTGGTGACGTTTTATTAATACAGCTGAAAATTGGTTTATCACAAAAAATAAGCATTTTTAATAAGAGTGTCTCATCCTCTACCTGTGAGTTACCTGATTTTAAATCACTGAAAATGACTTACAAAAAAACATATTGACAAAAGGTCATCGAGCTGAAACGTTAACTCTGTTTCTCTCTCCACAGATACTGCCTGACCTGCTGAGTATTTCCAGCATTTTCTGTTTTATTTCAGATTTACAGCATCCGCAGTATTTTGCTTTTGTAATACTGAACAATTTACTAATTTCATTGGTATACACGAGTCAGTTTCTTAGTAAGTTAAATATTTTTAAATGTTCCTACTAGTCCCTGTGCACCTAAGGAAACAAGCTCAATTTGAAGAGCCTCCTTGAATGGGCGCAATCGGCAGAAACTCACCATGCTCATTATTTCCATCTGGGGGGTGTGGCCAGTTCTGTGGGTGGGGACGGCTACTGTCAAAATGATTTTTAAACCAGCGTTAAAGATTGCGGAAACTCGATTTATGCTTAACATAATCTACGTTAAAATTCGCTGATATTTTGAACTAGCTCAGCCGATTTCACCCGGATTGCACTGATAAAACGAGCGCAAGCTAGTGGAAACTCTACCCCTTTAACTGTTCGCATTTATGGTTTTATATAAAAAAATAGTTCACAAATACTTGACCAGAAATAGTCAGATCCAACAGTGATATTTGATAACCCACTCACATGATAGGTCTACTTCCAAATACTTCACAATTTCCCTTTACATATTGTCTATATGATAGTCTTGTGAAGCCATGCTGGATTCAACTATGGACATGGAGGAAGGGAAGCTGTTTAAACATCATGGTTATACTCTTATATTCGGCGAAGACTTTAATTAAAAAATAAGTTGAATACCTGGAACAGAAACACGAACATTTTTGAAGTGTGATTGAATTGTAATGGAAGCATGTGTGCTGTGTCTTGTTGAATTAACCTCAGTCATTCAGGCTATCCTCAATTTGGCAGCACAGTACATACATGTCTATCATTGCTTAATTAAAAACATACACATACATTTAGTAGGCTAGCTTCAAATATACAATTAAATGGAGAAGGGGTGTTTTTCCACCGACAACATTAAAGATATTTTGTATTTGCCTTTACATTTTTCAAGCTTCATTGCCATAAAGAATTCTCTGGCTGGGAGAAGAGGCAGGAAGCAGGTGTCCAGGTCAGTGCCAATGTAAGCTTGTAACCAGCCAATGCGAGCTGTGCAATTCTGGCCTGCGTAAACTCACTATATCCCCCTGACAGCCCGGCTGAGATTAGGAACTCGTTATTTTGGAAATTGTTGGCATTTGCTGCATTCCACTGCTCTATTTCATACTGAATTGGCACACCTTGGCACACCTTGGCATGCCCCACTTAATCCCCAAAGCCTGCAGCACAGCACATGGCTACTTGAGAGTTCAAAAGTAGAACAATACACCCAAGTGGACTTGGTTCTAATTTGACAATACCATCATTATGCACACGCACAGAACGGTGAGCTTCCCTTTCCTATTATGGTCACGTTAATTTAATCACGACAACTGAAAAAGAAAGGTTCTTTTTTTTTCCGCACTGTCATACTATCACCTATGAGTACACAAAGAAAAAAGGATCTTCTGAATGCATTTTTATGAAATATGACTGAAAGCAGACAGAGCTGCTTACAGTGACAATCCAATTACAATGCCTATCAAACTTAACTTTACAGCTTATAGCCTCTAATTGCCTGACAAAAATTGACAGTTCAGTTGCAACAGTGTAATATAATTGGAGGTCAAATTAAATTTGATCAGTGCAAGAGAGATGCTATCATTTACCAGTTCCAGCACTGTAGTACGACTCACCTGCCACCCTATCACAGATCTGCAAATGAGAATTAATCATTAATCTAGTTGATTCCCTCATAATAGAAACGACACATTTAGATATCTTTTAATAAACAGTAATAATGAAATAGGTGATGTGTTTAACATGATATACAGACTATCTCGCATATATTAAAAAGGCAATATATGGTTGATCTGATTTCTTTCTCTCTCTCTCTTTGCGTACTTATCAAAGTCCTAGAGAATAGCAACAATTTCCCTGTGTCTGTGCATCTAGCAACAACATGAAGCACACTGCCAGGTCAGGATGGCCCAGATCATTTGCATGTCTTGACAATGCATTCAACTCTTCACCCGTAGGAGTGGTGCCACACCAATCAATTACATAAAAATCTAAATAATTAATTGATAATTTTTAACATTGAAGAAGCAGGTGTGGCTGACCCTACATTGCCTTGGTAACATTTTTTAGGTTCTCTAATGGGGCAGATTATGAGAGGGGATCTTTACTTGCACAGCGGGAATGTGACTGGAACTCACAGCTCGATGGTCTGTGTGTTTGCGATGACTGGGGACATAGACAAGGGTAAACTCGGATGACCTCGGACTCCAAAGTTGGATGGTAGTGGGATTTGCGTGTGATTGACTGTTTGATGGAGAGGCAAATCTTTCAAAGGCGAGTATGCACTAAACCCATCAGATGTGCCCAGTGAGGGAGCATTTTGTATCGTATGAGAAGATTTACAGCATAAACTACAGGAGCGGTAGCACAGTGGTTATGTTACTAGATTAGTAATTCAGTGGCCTGAACTAATGATCCAGAGATGTGAGTTCAAATCCCACGATGCCAGCTGGGGAATTTAAATTCAATTAATTAAATAAATCTGGAATAAAAAGCTAGTTTCACTAATGGTGACCATGAAACTACTGGATTGTCATAAAAACCCAGCTGGTTCACTAATGCCATTTGGGGAAGGAAAGCTGCCATCCTTACCCAGTCTGGCCTATATGTGACTGCAGACCCATAGCAATGCGGTTGACTCTTAACTGCCCTCTGAAATGGCAAGCCAGTCAGTTGTACCAAACTGCTACAGAAAATAAGAAGAATAAAACTGGACGGACCACCCGATACCGACCTCGGCACCGGCTTTGGACACGACAAAGGCACACCCAGCCCAGTCGACCCTGCAAAGTCCCCCTCACTAACATCTGGGGACTTGTGCCAAAATTGGGAGAGCTGTCCCACAGACTAGTCAAGCAACAGCCTGACATAGTCATACTCAGAGGATCATACCTTTCAGCCAACGTCCCAGACTCCTCCATCACCATCCCTGGGTAATTCCTGTCCCACCAGCAGGACAGACCCACTAGAGGCGGCAGCACAGTGGTATACAGTCAGGAGCGAGTGGCCCTGGGAGTTCTCAACATTGACTCCGGACCCCATGAAGTCTCATGGCTTCAGGTCAAGCATGGGCAAGGAAACCACCTACTGATTACCACCTATCACCCTCCCTCAGCTGATGAATCAGTACTCCTCCATGTTGAACACCACTTGGAAGAAGAATTGAGGATAGCAAGGGCACAGACTGCTATGAGTGGGGGACTTCAATGTCCATCACCAAGAGTGGCTCGGTAGCACCACTAGTGATTGAGCTGGCCAAGTCCTGAAGGACATAGCTGAATGTGGAAAACTGCCCAGGTATGTCCTGTCCACAAAAAGCAGGACAAATCCAATGTGGCCAATTACCGCCCCATCAAACTACACTCAATCATCAGCAAAGTGATGGAAGGTGTGATCGACAGTGCTACCACGTGACACTTACTCACCAATAACCTGCTCATCGGTGCTCAAATTGGGTTCTACCAGGACCACTCGGGTCCAAACCTCATTACAGCCTTGGTCCTAACATGGACAAAAGAGCTGAATTCCAGAGGTGAGGTGAGAGTGACTGCCCTTGACATCAAGGCAACATTTGACCAAGTGTGGCATCAAGAAGCCCTAGTAAAATGGGAATCAGGGGGAAAACTTGCTACTCACTGGAGTCATACCTAGCACAAAGGAAGATGGTTATGGTTGTTGGAGGCCAATCATCACAACCCCAGGACATCACTGTAGGAGTTCTTCAGGGCAGTGTCCTAGGCCTAACAATCTTCAACTGCTTCATCAATGACCTTCCCTCCATCATAAGGTCAGATGTGGAGATGTTCGCTGATGATTAAACAGCGCTCAGTTCCATTCGCAACTCCTCAGATAATGAAGCAGTCCATGTCCACATGCAGCACGACCTAGACAACATTCAGGCTTGGGCTGATAAGTGGCAAGTAACATTCGCACCACACAAGTGCCAGGCAATGACTATCTCCAATAAGAGAGCGTCTAACCAACACCCCTTGACATTCAACGGCATTACCATCGCCAAATTCCCCACCATCAACATCCTGGGAGTCAACATTGACCAGAAACTTAACTAGACCATTTACAAGAGCAGGTCAGAGGTTGGGCATTCTGCAGTGAGTGTCTCACCTCCTGACTTCCCAAAGCCTTCCCACAATCTATATGACACAAGTCAGGAGTGTGATGAAATACTCTCCACTTGCCTGGATGAGTGCAGCTCCAACAACACTCAAGAAGCTCGATACCATCCAGGGCAAAGCAACCCGCTTAATTGGCACCCTATCCACCACCTTAAACATTCACCCCCTCCACCACCGGCGCACCGTGGCTGCAGTGTGTACCATCTACAAGATGCACTGCAGCAACTCGCCAAGGCTTCTTCAACAGCATCTCCCAAACCTGTGACTTCTACCACCTGGAAGGACAAGGGCAGCAGACGCATGGGAACACCATCACCAGCAGGTTCCCCTCCAAGTTACACACAATCCTTACTTGGAAATATATCGGCGTCCCTTCATAGTCACTGGGTCAAAATCCAGGAACTCCCTCCCTAACAACACTGTAGGAGTACCTTCACCACACGGACTGCAGCGGCTCAAGAAGGCAGCTCACCACCACCTTCCCAAGGGCAATTAGAGATAGGCAATAAATGCTGGCATTGCCAGCGATGCCCACATCCCAGGAGCAAATAAATAAATAAATGAAATACTATACCAGGCATTTTTTCAAACTATCTAATCCTTTGATGTGCATTTTCTATCAGTTGTTAAAATAATAGAGATTTTCATTTTATTTGGCATTAGTTACTGTAAACAGTTCTTGTACTGTATTGCTATGCTCTCACTCTCTGATCTGATCAGAATTGTGCTGTGCCCAATTCTTCATTATGAATCAATGCGTTCCATGGCATTTAGCACCTATGAATGCAATATTTAGATGGCATTCCCATTCTATGACCATTGTATCTGTAATGTTCACATTAGTTTTAAAGTCTAAATTAAAGGTAATGTAAAGATTAGCCTTTACCTAGTATTAAGTCAGTGCTTGGGGCATGGTATGTACAGGAGGAAGTGAAACCCACTGAAGTTAGGAAAACTATTTCTTCGGTAATCCTTCAAAGCATTAGGATAAACTTTAGAGAAAGGAATTTTATTTGTTGCATTGTCTGTTTTAGTTTTCTAGGCATTTCTAATAAATAGGTAATAGAGATTAGGTAAGTCTGCAATTGTTGGCATTTGCCATGACCTGAAAGAAAATTTAGGGAGTATTTCTGGTTAGCAGAGCCTTGTTAATAAACAGTAAAGATTATGCTTCTCTTGCAGGCTGTCATCTCGTTGCTCACTTTTGAAGGCAACAGTTAAACTGCCCTGCATAGCTTTATTGACTAGATTATGGCTGGACTGGCCAAGACAGTAGATTATTATATCTGTTTGCCGTGGACAAGAATAGATAGACTGAAGAGAGACTTCCTCTGCACACTGTAGCTAAATCATAATGCGACTCCCAAGAATTTTACCATAATTTTGCTACAAACAGCGAGTAGGGGGTAGCTTCCCTGATGTGAGTTTATGACAGTTCAGAATCCCCAAGCATCCAGGATGTTGCTCATCATGATATGGTTGTGAATCTGTTGAGGCTGTGTCAAGAAACATTTGGTTTCAATTTCTGTCTTTACGGAAGGTCGAAGAATGACAAACCTCTTGGGAATTCGCTGATAGTTAAATGTATTTTCATTCTGAGTGCCTAAAAAGCTACAGAACCCATCTTAGCAAACGGTGAACTAAATACCACATTATTATCATTTTAGTTTTTTTTCCAAGCAACAGTGATTGGTTTCAGTCCGAAACTCTAGCTGATGCTAAGCCCTAGTACTCCTGGTAATGAACAATAACACTGCATGCACTAATCCACTTAGTATGTGATTGAGCAGACCTTTGACATGCCAAATAAGTATGTCAAGTACCTATTCACCTGCATAACAATACATGCACCTCCGCACTTTCAGATGTTTCTGAGAGATATGATAAGGTGCTACATAATAAAGAAATATCAGAATATTTGAAGGATTCGAAAATTTCATACATCTCCCCCCCTCCCAAAGATTTATTTGGTTTTTAAAAGAAACCCTGGTCAAACTGAGTTTTAAAGTCCAGGGCACAACAAAATGGCTGCGGTCAGACCTCATGACCGAAAGCCTGTCAGTTTCAATTCAGACCCTGGCAAGCTAACAGCTTGTGTATTTCAATGTCTGCAGCAAGGAGATCACGAAACCAGACAAGACTTTTGCATATGCATTGGCGACAAACCCAATTACAATCAGACCTACGCATAAAGGCCATCAAGGTGTTTGCTCAAACAATCAAAATAATCAGTGGGGCCATCGAGACTGGGCTGGCCCCCATCAAAGAACCTGTTGGACAAAGGAGAGAGTTGCAGATCCGGCAGGAACCGATTACCGGCCATCCAAGTCGATGGGCCAAGATCGATACCTTTTGTTTAATTCCAGCCCGCTCAAATCAGACAAAAGAATGAACTGATTGAGTGTAGAGATAAGGGCTACCGAGGGGGGTATAACTAGCCTCTCGAGAAGCCATTCGCTCTCTCTCGCCTCACCTCCTGCGCCCTGCCTCGTCATCAACCAAGGAAGAAGACCATCGAAGGAGAGCCCATCCAGAGAGGTAGGATACCCTGTCAGAGACCCTTTAATTACTGGGGTAGCTCTACCTGGACAGTGAAGTCTGTGCAACAGCGGGACCACGTGACATCGGCAGGCAACAGGGCAAAGGGGCAAGGCTTTTCTTTCAACATCTCAGACCGGTGAGCATTATACTTCTGACCCATCGCAAGATAATCTAGCTAGGTGTAAAGGGTGGGTGTTAAGGAGATTGCTGAATTGTCATTTTAGCCATTTTCCCTCAATGTGCCGTTTCTCCTCCCCTGTTAAGTGTAAGTGTACTGCATTCATATCATCCTTTTGTATAGTATTGTTATCTTATTTTCTCTGTTAATAAATTTTGGTTTTCTTTGTACCAAACCACTGGTCTGCTCGTTTGTCTATATCGCTATCTGCTAATAAGTCCGGGGATTAGAACTAAGCGGTGAGCGATCCGAACCGCTCAGAGATAAGGCAGCCGGAGACATAACCGACTGGCCAAAGCAAGTAGCAAAACCCCTTACATATTGTGGTATAATATATGTTTCAACACATTTGCCACTTACTGTGGAATGTTCATACATTAAATATAGACAGGCAGCTGTAATAGATTTCACAAAATCATAAGCTAATTACGGATGTAAGATATAGTCTAGAACATCTCCAAATGCTTCAGGACAATGAGGCAGCTGAGTGACAAATCCAACAAGTAGGAAAATACTCATGGTGGGAGATGGCGTATAATGCAGGCCAGCATCCGTAGTACCGTTTCTTATCTGAATCTTTAATTGCTGCTCAGATTGTGGTACCGGGGGCTTTGCTCATTTTAGTCTGTTGATTAGAGGTGCTATTAAACACTTAAATAAGAAAGTACATAGACATGAAGTAGCAGCTTTATTAAGGGAACAATAATAGTGATAATAGTGATTTATCAGAAGAAGTTCTTCTCCCTCAAACAAAAGCAAAATACTGTGGATGCTGGAAATCTGAAATAAAAACAGAAAATGCTGGAAATACTCAGCAGGTCAGGCAGCATCTGAGGAGAGAGAAACAGAGTTAACATTTCAGGTCATCAACGTTAACTCTGTTTCTCTCTCCACAGATGCTGCCTGACCTGCTGAGTATTTCCAGCATTTTCTGTTTCTGTCTCCCTCAAGTTGAAATATGATGAAGTAACTATTTTTATACAATTGAATTATAATGAATTAACTCTTTTAAATCACTGTCTTAGATGACCTTAACCTCGTTACTGCTTAGATGGCCTTAGAGGGACTTAACCTCGTTAAATCTTAGATGGCCTTAGAGGGACTTAACCTCGTTAAATCTTAGATGGCCTTAGAGGGACTTAAATATGTTAACTGTTAACAATGTATGCTTTGACAGTTGATTAGAGGGAGGCCGCGCCTAATTCTAGGCAAACAAGGGCACAGTAGTCTGTGTAAGATAATGGCTGTTTTAAGCTAGGCAGATTGGAGCCAATCAGGCTGTGTGTGATGAGTTTTGGCTAATGCAAGAGCAAACGTCAACAACAGTGCAATAAGGAAAGGGGGTATAAATGAAAGAGTGCAAGCAGACAAAATGTAGCAGATTTGAACAAGACCCAGTACGCTGCACTGGTGTCCAGAGACTCGGACGGAGTAATACCGACCTTGATTCTGTTCATTGTTGCTTGAATACTGTGTGCATGATGGATTCTGCTATGTTACAATAAAGCCTTGTTATACCTAATTTGGATAGCCGAATCATTGACAGGGCAACATAGGGCCGAGCACCCCTGACACGGGTACCATGTAACACGGATGGGGAAGGGCATTTCGCCGATCTTAATTCATCTATCCAGAATCACCCTAGAGTCCCCCAGATTTCAACATCCAATTTTTTCTAAAACTATTCTACGAGTTAAGGTATCTGAAAATCCATTCCATTTGTTGATCACTCTTTGTATGGAGATGAACTTCCTGATATCAATCTTAAATTTTGTGATCATTTCATTTGAAAGAAGGTTTTATTTCTAACCAAGCAAAGTTTCTTGCAAAGTCTCTGAATTAGTAAAAATGAAACATTATATATTGCTTCAAAATATGATCGAGTTTAATACACCTATCTGCCTCCCTCAGCTGATGAATCAGTACTCCTCCATGTTGAACACCACTTGGAAGAAGCACTGAGATTAGCAAGGGTACAGAATGTACTCTGGGTGGGGGGACTTCAATGTTCATCACAAAGAGAGGCTCGGTAGCACCACTATTGACCGAGCCGGCCGAGTCCTGAAGGATATAACTGCCAGTCTGGGCCTGCGACAGGTGGTGAGAGAACCAACACGAGGGAAAAAACCTATTTGACCTCGTCCTCACCAATCAACCTGTCGCAGGTGCATCTGTCCATGACAGCATTGGTAGCAGTGACTGCCGCACAGTAATTGTGGAGACAAAGTCCCATCTTCACACTGAGGACACCCTCCATTATGTTGTGTGGCACTACCACCGTGCTAAATGGGATAGATTCAGAACAGATCTAGCAGCTCAAAACTGGGCATCCATGAGTCACTGTGGGCCATCAGCAGCAGCAGAATAATTTTACACTACAATCTATAACCTCAAGGCCCGGCATATCCCTCACTCTACCATTACCATCAAGCCAGGGGACCAACCTTGGTTCAATAAGGAGAGTAGAAGTGTGAAGGAATAAGCCATATTTCAGAAAAATACACCATCATATGAACAGAATTCTGATATTATTAAAACATGACATACTGGGTTTAAAAATCTAAAGTCTCAACGACACAAGCTGTGCAAACAGGTTTCTGAGATAAGATGAAGTGTTAACATACAAGCTTTTGAAATGGGAATTGGTTAAAAATACTAAAACAATGGCCCTATTGAAATAACAGTTTGGCGCTTCCAGTAGGTCTGGAGTTTGGGAGAAACACAATGGAATGGCCCAAATAAAGTGTTAAAAACTGACACTTCAAACAGGAACACAGAATATTAAAAAACCATGTGCCTTTGTAAAAGTAACATCAAATGAAACAGGAAACACAATATAATATAACCAACTAAGATGGCTAGGAAAACAAACACCCTAGTTGAAGTGTCTTTAATTTACATGTTGTAAGTATGGTACCTACAGAACACATTGAAGATATGACTTCAATAGATGCACCAAGCAATCACATTGTGTTTGTGTTGAACTTGGAAGTTAGTAGGCATGACGTCTGTTTTCAAACAGCAGAGCTGATTTAGAAATTGAATGGAAGACCTTCGATAAGAATGGTATCAAATAAATACTAATGTCATATTGTTTTATGATAAGTTTTTGAAACACCTAAACAACAGACAGAAGTCTGCGAGTTGGCAGCTGAAATGACAGTAAGAATAGTAAGAATTCAACAGAGAGAATGAATAAAGCTTACATCAGCAGAAAACTTCAAAGAAAATATCACTAAAAAAAAGGTATAAAAATAGAGCTTTCCAGATAGACAGTCAGAAGTCGCTGGAAAGGGTGAGCGATTCTCTCTACTTCAGAGCCATCTGTCAGTTTTTAACTTTGAGTCTTGGGGATCACAGGGTACTTTTAATTTGATTTTGGTGGATATTCTGGATTAGAAAGAATAAGAAATGTAAGCTATTTGATTTTGAACTGTTAATGTTGCGATTGACTCAACAGTTGTTAACTGTACGTCAGCTCTTAAATAAATCTATATATTTTTAGAATTGTCTCAAGTAGTATTTCTGTATCAAACTCGCGAACTCAATTGCTGTACACTCTTTTGTAAGGAGTTACAGAATTCTGTGGGGTTTTCCGGACCCTCTTAATATCCGAAAGGTTACAGCCTAGTTAAACTTATTAAAAGTGCTATCTGGAGGATGGTAACATCTTCAGTCATTCCTTTCCTTTAGGGAGAGATAGCCTGGATGTTTTGACCCAATTAAGCATCTTATAGAATTCGGCTATCTCTAACTTTAGTTGAAGGTGAATGTCTGGGGAAAACGCCTGATCTGGAGTAGCTTGAAAAGGGCTAGGACTAGTAATTATCCCTTCAGAAGAGCATGCCAGGTGCAGCACCAGGCGTACCTAAAAATGCAGTGCCAACCTGGGGAAGCTGCAACACATGCATGCTAAAAAGCAGAAGCAGCATGCTATAGACAGATCTAAGCGATCCCACAATCAATGGATCAGATCAAAGCTCTGCAGTCCTGTCACATCCAGGCATAAATGGTGGTGGACCATTAAACAACTAACAGGAGGAGGAGACTCCATGAATATCCCCATCCTCAATGATGGTGGAGCCCAGCACATGAGTGCAAAAGACAAAGCTGAAGCATTTGCAACCATCTTCAGCCAGAAGTGCCATGTAGGGGGTGGTGTGGGGTGGCGCGTGCGCCCAGTCAGTTATGCCTCTGGCTGTTTATGAGCAGTTCGAATCGCTCCCACGCCCCTGGGTTCTAGACACCAGACTTAGGTACAGGCGGCGATACAGAAAACACTCGAGTAGGCAGGTGGTTTCAATGTGAGAAAACCAGGATTTTATTAAAGTAGAAATTAACACAATCTTACGAAAAAGTTACTAGTATAAAATTACAGGCAAATACAAAAAACTATACTTATACAGGGAATGGGGAACACACGGTACATCGAGGGAAAACAATTATCTTAACAATCCCCTTATCCTTATCCCACCCCTTATACCTAACTATATTAAGCTATGAGGGGCCAGAATTCATGCTCACCAATCACAGATCAGCTGAATTCAAACAGTGGTGGGGCTTGGGGTTCGCTCTTTGTGCTCTCTGGGGCCTGCCGTCGTCACGTGGTCTCGGGGTGCTGCAAGGGCGTTGTTCAGGTACAAGTCCCCCAAAGTTAAAGTCTCTGCTTGGGTACTCTACCTCGCAGGGATGATGGTTCCTCTTCCTCAGCCGGCAGTTGGAGTTTGTATGAAGATAGTCACAGGTCAGCTGGATTGAAGGCCTGATTATTCAAAGCTTTTCTTCAATCGTCTTCCCATTCGTCTTCCCAATTCATCTCACCTCCTCACCTCATCGCATCCCGCCTCGCCTGGCCTGGTTTGTCCGTGTCCGCCTGGTGCAATGCCGGGAGTTCCTGATGGGATGGGAAAGGCATGGGCAGTGGCCGGGCGGTAAGCGCGGGACAGGGGAAGAGCAGCAGCCATGAGGGCGAGGGGCCGGAGCAGGAGGCAGGAGCAAGGGCAGGGAGCAGAGAGAGAAAGTTGCCAGTGGGCCTACAATTATACTCCTTCGGATGGCCCTTATGTGCGCGCCAAATCAGGTTAGTTCATTGTCTCAATCTTGGCGGGCTAGTTTAAGTAATTGTAGCAATCTAAACTAACTGTTTTTAGATGGTCGGTAATCGCACCTACTGGCCCGATTCCTGAGTTGCTTTTGTTATTAATACATCTTAATCGGCCTGTCCAGCCTCAATGGCTTCCCTAAGCTGTTTCCAATTATTTATGCAAACAACTTGATGGCCTTACATATAGGCCTCACTGGTTTTTGATCTGTCTCCGATTTGACTTAATGCATAATTCAAAGTCCTGTCTGTTTTCAAAACACAAAAGTCTCTCTTCACAGAAAACTGCAGCTTGGGTTTCGATTTCCCAAAAGCTGCTTGTGCCACAGAGTCCAAGCTTTTTAAATCTTGCAGGCTTTTGGCCACGAGGTGCGGACACCATCTTTGGGTACCCTTTTCATTAAAATGTCCACGCAGGGTCCCTTTTATTACTAATAACCTTTGGGGAAATGTAGAAATTTTGCAAATCTAACACTCCCCCCTGTGATACTAAAACTTGCTTGAAGTATCATACTTACAAGGTGAGCAAAATTTTTCTGACCCTCCATAGTCAACCTTCCCCTGTAATTACATATCTAATACACCCACGACACATGCACTTCCCATTCCGCGAAAATGTAGTGTACATCAGCATACAGAGAGTAAATTACCGACTTTACACACATCCAAGCATGGAGGGGTCCAGCACCCCTGCGCCAATTGGTACACATACATCTTTATTAAACGCGTTGCAAAAAAACAACAGAAAAACCTTTATTAAAAATAACAAAACACAAAAAAAACCAACAACCTTTAATCAAAAATACAAGGAAAAAGACTTAAACAGGTGTATCTCCCTCCACCTTTACATAATGTTCCTTCCAGATCTTCTGGTTATGGAATTCTAGCAACTGACCTTTTCCCTTACACTGAATGCAAACTAGATACAACACTATCCCTAACTGGCAAACCATGAGAATGTGGGAAGCCAGTCTGATCCATGAAGGGACCTCTATGTTATTGAAAATGTCCCCCCATGGTGGAATCACAATATCCAATGTCTTAGTCCCTATCTCTACTGTTTTCTGCTCTAGAGTGTAAAAATGTTTCTGCAAAACTATGACGGCTTTGAGTATTTTGGTAAGGTGTTCAGGGAGAGGGGAAATTTCGTAGCCAAAGTGTGCTACGTACTTTTGCAAATCCGTAAAATTCTCCTTCACAGTGAGGTGAACAGTGGAGGGTTCAGGAATGGGGACAATTCGCTCCTGGGCCACTTGAACTTCTGCCTCGGGTTTAAAACAGAAGCTGCTGTCACTAACCGGACACCAGCTATGCTGTCCATGCTGGTAGTGGGACGTGCCGGTGGTGACACAATATGTCCCACCTCCTATATATGCTACCTGCGGGGGAACATGGCCTTGTGCCATTGCCTCCATGGTACAATTTATAGGTTTCGCGCCAGCAGCTCTGAACCCACACTATGGTTTTGAATAGGCATTCAAGTGCTGGGACACAGGATTATGTGTGCTCCCCGGCTCCGACACCCTGAGAGGTCAGTACCTGTCATAGCATGCTCCCACTTAATGACGTAAGTTGGGACCGCTGTGAAACGAATGTGTGCACCCCCTTGAATGACTCCAATCTTCTCAACCCTGTATACCGGTGCGGGTCGGCTGTTCTACCTATGACCAGCATCCTAACTACTACTCCCATGATTGTGTGGTTGGACCGCCTACAATCCACGGGAACTGGGTAGGCCTCGGAGGCTAGCCGAAGTTGGCAAAGGCTTAATGCATTCTCAAATGGGTGGAGGGCTGCGACGTGCTTGTTGCTAATCCAGGAGGGGACTAAACCCTGTTTTAAATCCTCCAGATTACCGCGGCCTTCACCCAGTAACCACGCCCCGTATAACACGCACACCTCATTCTGCGCAGCCTGGTCAGAAGCATTTCGGTCTTCCCTTATGAGAGCATTTACCGTCTTTGTGTGCTTTGCCAACTCCGCTATAATTTCCTTTAAATGGACCGTCATGGCCTGGTCCTCATGCAACTCCGAGCCCACTACTTTGTTCTCATCCAGTAATATCTTCTTTAACTGTGTTTTCAAACCATTTATCTGGGTCTGCAGCTCTTTGTCATCTAAACTGTTGATGACAGAGGACCCAGTATTAAACGCAGTAGAAACATCATTCCAAACACCCCTTCTTTGCCTCCCTGCATTACCCAAAAACTCTCGGTATGTGGTGTAGAGTTCGGTTTTGTCTACGTGGGCGAAACAGAACTCATAAAACTTCTTGAACATGTCCTTTAATAGGGCCTCATATAGCTGCTCTGTTTCTTTGGGACACCACTCCGGTAAATGTACCTCAGTGAGATTTAAAATCACGGAGGCTACCGCATAGTGTACCCCCTGGTACAGCACCTGATCGGTAGATACTAGTATCAACCCATTCCCTGGTCCCTTGGTGGTGGTGGGGCAACCTTCCCTGTGTAACCTCGCCGCCTGCGCTGTGGGCAGGGGCTTATGGGGGCGGGTTACCAGCTGAGTGGCATTGACTGGGATCGGGGAGAATGGGACTGTGCACGCCTTCAGGCTGGTATCCCACTTCATCCCCTCCCCGGCGTCTTGCCACTGCCGGTGGAAAAAGATGGATATGCCTGCGGGGCAGACCTCCTTTGACCCCCACATACAGATATAAATCCCTTGGTCCGGTTCCCACCACTTGTCCCAACACACACTTAATCCTCCATGAGTCCCTGTAATCGTCTGGTGGGTGTTGTTCCCCAACCGTTCCCACTCGACTTCGGGGTTCCTCATATCTTTGCTCAGCTTTCTGAGCCACCACCACCTATCCAGAGGAATGTGTCCTTTACACGTTAAACATATTCGCTTTCCAACGGTGACGCTGACCCTCGTGGTAACGACTCGTACCCTGGGGCACAGGAGGGAGGTCCCCCTGTACGTGAATCTGGTTTGGCTGGGGTGCTGAGACGAATTGGACCCCAGCCATCCTGGCCACCTTCCCTCGTGGACGTAGACGGCGGTCTCCTCTGCATCCCGTTCACCACTTCCATCGATCGCTGTGGGCGCCTTGTCTCCCGAGCACCCGTAGATGTGGGAATCCTGAACGTCGCCTCGTCTTCCCACGCTCATCCCAATCAGGGCGAATAGGATCACGATCCCCTCCATCCTGAAAGTCTTCCTGTAAAAGATACAAAAAACATGCAGCCAGGTCCCCAAGATATTCTCTGGCTTGGTGAAGCACGGTCGGGTCCCACGACCTCGACCCAAATATACACACTCTTAGCAGATTACTTACTTAAAGCTACCCATCACCTTATTTGACTTAAGCTAAAACACCCAAACTTAAGCTAAATTATTAAACTTAACAATAAATAATAACCAAAACTTAAACTATACTATATATACATCCGCCGCCCGTCTCCGGGCAGCCAGGCTAATCCCTGGTCGGACTGCGGCTCACCGCCGCCCCTGGCATGACCGCACCGTCCTTCACTGTTGGTCCCTCGCAGCCCGTGGCTGCTGGCTGAGGACCTCTGTCCTTGGACCTCTCCCTGGCTCGAGGGGCGGCCCTTGGTAACTGGAGGGCTGGTGACCATGGCTTTCTCAGCTGGGGTGTCCGTGGGGACCTTCTGAGGGCCTTGGCGGGTGGGGCTTTCTTGGCCGCTGGGCCTTTAACCCGAACCGCCGCTCCCTCAGGCTTGACCTCTCCCGAACCTGGGCTGGGGGCAGGTAACTTTTCGCAGCCTGCTGCTGCGAGCTGAGAGTCTCCGCCCTCAGGTCCCATGGCTGGGTCCGGGGCGGGGTTTTCGACCTCAGGTCCCTCCCTCTCTACACCTTGGTTAGGGCGAGCATTTCGCCCTCAGGTCCCTCCCCCTCGTCTGGATCCCAGAAGAGCGGGGAGTGTCCCAATCGATGGGCGGGATGGTCCCTCCCTTCAAGCAAGCCACAGCGCCTGCCTGTGCAGTCTGTGAACTCGCTCCTGCTGCAGGCTGAGGATCTTTATCCTCAGCCCTTTTCCCAACTGGCTGTTTCCCCCTCAGGTGTAAACAGCTTACACTGGTTGATATGAAACCATTTTGTACGCTGGGGCATCTTCACGGCGTATACCATGGGGCTGGCTTTATCTACAATGCTGTAGGGCCCCATGTACAATGGCTCCAAACTCCCCACTCGGGCATAGTTTCTTACCATGTCCTGATCTCCTACCTCCCACTCATGGTGCTTTCTCGGTTCAAGCAGCAATCGGTTACTCCGATGCTGCCTTCCCATGTTCCCAGCCGCCTGCTCGTGGACCTGCTTCAGGTGCTCAAAAAGGTTTCGGGCGAACCTGTCCCGGTTGACCTCCCTGAGCTGACCCTCCGTGAGCACCGGGGCTAGTACATGGGTGGGGGTCCGCATAACCCTACCAGTCATTAGCTCGTACGGGGAGTACCCCGTGCTTTTAGACTGGCTGGCCCGGATCCCCATCAAAACCAACGGTAGGACTTCGGCCCATTTATGGGGCGAGTCCACTGTTGGCTTCCTCAACCTTTCCTTGAGGGTCCGGTTCATACATTCCACAATCCCGGATGACTGGGGGTTGTGGGCCACGTGCCATTTCCCCTCAATGCCTAACAGCATAAGGGTGTTCTGCATCACCTGTCCGGTGAAGTGACTCCCTTGGTCGGACTCCACAAACTGTGGTAGTCCCCACCGCGAGAACACTTCCCGGATCAGGATCCTGGCAGTACCCAGAGCTGTGGCTGTTCTGCAGGGAAAGGCCTCTACCCATTTGGTAAACACGTCCACCAGGACTAGGCAGTACTTATAGCCTCCCTGGGCGGTGGGCAGGGGCCCGATGTAGTCGACCTGTATCGACTGTCATGGTCCCATAGGTACCTTCCTTTTGTTGGGGTTGGGGTTATTTGCAGCGCACACAAGACAGCCTGCACAGAACTCGCAGATATCGTCCCTGAGTCCCGGCCACCATCCCGCCTGTTCCACCCGCTGCCAGGTGGTCTCAGGCCCGGGGTGTCCCGCTCCTGGATCCTCATGGGCCAGTTGAGGAATTCCCTCTGGTGCTGATGCAGCACAACCCACTGTTCCCCCCGGAACAGCATACCCTCTTTAACAGAAAGGGTCGCTGTGACGTACGGACCTTCTATTCCCTTTCCCTCAGCGACTGCACCGTACTGGAACCGTCTACATAGATCTCGTGGCCTGTGGGATGTATCCCAGCCCGTAAACCTATGTTTACTTCCCAAACCCCTTCAATGGCACACCGGTGGGCTGTTCCAGGATGTACCAGGTTGGCTGCGAGCTTTGGCTCACAGAGACCCTTCACCTTCAGATCCATCTGTGAGAGGAGCAATGTCCAGCAGGCAATGCGGGCACTGCTTACTGTTCCATCCTTGATCCTCCCATCCAGAAGCATCTGGGTGGGTGTGTGATGGGTGAGGAGGGTGATGGGAGAGGTGCCTGTGAAGATCGATGATCTTTTCACAGCCCAATGTGTGGCCAAAGGGTGCTGCTCACAGTTGGAATAGCTCCTTTCCACATCAGTGAGTATCCTGGAGGAGTATCCTGGAGGAGTAGACCACCGGCCGCAGCCGGCCGTGCCACTCTTGGAGCAGCACAGCACTCAGGTTGTCCCCGCTGGCCGCTACCTCCAGGAAAAACTCTTTCCCCCCATCTATGGCCCCTAGAGCTGGTG
This sequence comes from Somniosus microcephalus, assembly GCF_052327205.1. Lineage (NCBI taxonomy): Eukaryota > Metazoa > Chordata > Chondrichthyes > Squaliformes > Somniosidae > Somniosus > Somniosus microcephalus. Next base: position 37,226,185 of record NC_140998.1, read on the forward strand.
CGGTCTGCAAGTCTTTCTTGAGCCTGATAAATGCTGCCTGGCAACCCTCATCCCAAAGCCACTCCACTCCCTTGTGTAGGAGTCGGAGCAGAGGGGCTGAGGTGGCCGCATAGTCCTCAATGAAATCTCTACAGTACCTGGTTAGCCCCAGAAACGACATCACACCCATTACTGTGTTAGGGACCGGTAGTTCTTGTACCGCCTCCCGCCTAGCCTTATCTATGGCCCTTTCTCCAGCACGCACGGTCAGGCCGAGGAATTTTACCTCCTGCTGGCCGATCTGCGCTTTCTTGGGGTTTACTTTGAAACCCTTCTGCTCTAGCAGCTCCAGCAGTTCGGCCAATAGCGGGACATGATCCTCTCTTGAATCAGTGAACAGGAGCAGGTCATCCACATATTGGACCAACTGTCTGGGCTGGCTAAAATCTTTCAAACTGTTGGCCATGCACTGATGGAAAATGCTGGGGCTGTTGTGGAAGCCCTGCGGCAAACAGTTCCACGTGTACTGTTACCCTTTAAACGTAAAGGCAAACTTATACTGATCCTCCCTCCTTACAGGGATGGACCAAAACCCATTGGAAATATCCAGCACTGTGAAAGTGGTCGCGGATGCTGGAATACTCCCGATCAGGTCGGCAACTGCTGCTACTGTGGGTGCGCAGGCTGGGATGTTACCATTGAGCACCCGATAATCCACCGTGGCCCTCCAGGAATTGTCCGGCTTTCTGACCAGCCATAATGGAGAATTCACATGGGTAGCTATCGGTCTCAGAACTCCCTGCTGCACTAACGAGGACATGGCTGCTTCCATGTCCGGCTCTGCTTCCCTGGGGAAGTTATACTGTTTCTGTGGTCGGGCCATGGGGTCCCCGTCTACGCTGACCTCAAACCCTGTGACCCTCCTGCAGTCATGTTTGTGAGTGGCAAATGTGGCCAGGTGGGCCTGCACATTGCCTGGAACTCTGGTGGGGTGTTACTGACCATGAGCCCGAGGTTATAATCCTCTTTGGGCTTCATGGTGCAGAGGGTCCCCTTCACCTTCTTTCCCGGGATTACTACGATCTCTCCATTCTTTATTTTATCTGTCCCCCAAAGGCAGTGATTCCTCAAATCCACTAGGATCCCATGGCCTACGATAAAGTCGGCTCCCAGGACCCCTCTTCCACCCTCCACTTCCCATTTCATCAGGACACAGGTCCACTTGGAGCGGAACGGTCCTAACCGAATGGCGAGCGGGATGGAAAACGAGCCAACCTGTTCCTTACCCGTGAACCCCAATAGACTGTATGGGATCCCGCTGGAGAGAGGTGAGGTGGTGGGGTTAGCTGAGTAGAGCACGGTGCACGATGCCCCCGTGTCTAACAGATAGGTCCTCGTCACCTTTTCCACCTCCATCTCCAAAAGGGGTCTTTTCCACTCATCATACCGGAGAGAACACAATTTCAATTTCAATTTCAATTTTATTTTATTTGTCACATAACCAAATACAACAAGTGAAATCCAGTCAGTGAAATGCTTTTTTCTTAACGAGCCGAGCACACCAAGCAGCAAAGGACACTTAGCTGCCTGGTACGCATGAAGCCCGCAAGGACAGCAGCCATCTTCATCGGCGCCATCACAATAGGGTCCGCTCTCACCTCGCTCCGCCTTTCCCGCACTCCTGCCCGACAGTCTTCAGCCGCCGTGGTACCGACGTCCCGGGGCCTGCTTCTCCCTGGCTCTCCTTCCACCCGGTCTGACCTCCGAGCCTCCCGCGGTGTCCGACATTCCAGGGCCTGCTTTTACCGCCCTCGGTCCGCTGGCCGCCTCCCCTCCTACCGGTTCGACCTCCGAGCCTCCCACCGAGGAGCTAGATTGCCCTTTGATCTTGCTTGCAGCTTCCTCCCGTACGTCTTGGCTACCTGGCTTCGTACCGGCCTTGCGGCATGCGAGTCCCAGCCTTAGTCAAAGTCCGTCTCGGTTGGAAGAGCAAGGCTCAGCTCCTCTTCGACGTTCCGTTGTGTGGAGGGCAGGACAGAGATTAACAGGCTGCGCTGGCTCTAGTCACGGCTGTGGGTTGGGTGGGGCGGATGGGGTGAGAGCTCCGGTGGCGGCTGCTACTCTCCCCTGGCCAGTCAATAAGGACGTCATGGTGTCCAGAAGTGACTCGACCTCTGCGGAAGGGATCCCTGCCCCTGCCTTTTGGGCTGGGGCTGTGGGATGCTTTCCCTTGTTATCTTTCCAAGGGTTTTTGCACTCCTTCCGCCAGTGACCATCCTTCCCACACCCGTAACAATTGGTCTTTGTGTTGGGGGGGTTACTCCCTTCCTGGTGCCACTCTTTCCTACCCGGTCCGGGTTTTACCTCATGCACCTTTCCCTTGGGTGGGTGTGCATCGACTCCCCTACCGTTTTTGTAAGCCAGAGTGAGCTGCCTAATTACCGTAAGTTCAGTGGTCTGGGGATTTTTGGGATCGAACCAGGCCTCTGCCTTGGCCCGGACCTCTGGCAAGCTGTTCGCCACCAGGCAACGGAGCCAATGGGCCAGGGAATCCCCGTTCAGGAACGCCCAATCCGGCGTCCCCGGACAGGCCCTCAGGTATACCGGTCACAGCTGGCCCGCAAAAGCCTGCAGGGTTTCCCCTGAGAGCTGGATCGTCTTCTGCACACGGGAGAAAGGACTTCCCTCATCCATCCCCATGGCCTCCAGAACCGCATCTCTAAGCTCCTCATACCCGCACTGCCCCCTTTTGCACTCGTCAGAGAGGGATTGGAGGAGACTACTCTCCAGGGAGAATAGCTGCATTTTGCCCTTCTCAGCGTCATCACAGTCGTTGATGTTGGCTGTCTGCTCTACTTCCCTGAAGTGGATCGAGGGGTCTCCCTTTTCGGAGAGCCTCGGGAGATGGTTGACCATAGCCCTAAGTTGTTGGGTGTTAAAGGGTAACACGAACTGGTTTTGGAGGGGTCCCTCAATGTCGCCATTGCCGGGTGGGCCGAACCTCTGATGCCGTGCTGGGCACATCGGTCCCGGCTCCGACCTCTCTGGCGGGGGTTGCTCTACCTCCGCCTCCACCTCTGGCTCCACTCCTGGTTCAACCCCCCCTTGCTGCCAAACCTCGCTGAAACTTGGCGCTACGGGTGGTGGTCGTGAGGTCTCCTCTCTCTGAACTGGGTCGTCCCTCGACACTACCGGTGACGTTGGAACTGTCCTCCCCTCGTTCCCCATAAAATCTGCCTGGCCTGCCTTTGGGCTTATGAGGCATACCATGCCTTTTGCCTTCCGGAGGGCCCGGCTCAGATTTTCTATCCTCTTTTACAGGGGCCGTGGTCTGCCTGTAGAATTCACAAAATTGAACATTGTCCTATAAGGGTCTATTGGCAGAAATGGCCTTAATTTTTAAAGACTGTTTTAAAAAGAAACCCAGAAAAAGGGACACACAAAATGGCCACCAGGCCCCGTGACCAGCTTTTGGGACACTTTAAAATGGTTCCTGCAGTCCCCAGACAGCTTTTGTGGATTCAGCCCACAGTAGGTTCTGGAAGGCAGTTTCAGGGAAAACGAAACCAGACAGAGCCCCATACATATAGATTGGATGCAGATCCGATCAGATCGGCCTGTAGATAAAGGCCATCTAAATGTTTACCCAGACAAAGGGGAACAAATTCAAGTTCGAAGAGGGACATTAAAGACAATACAGGGTCGTTCCAGACCAGAGATGGCAGTTACCGGCCATCCCGAAGATACTTTAAAAACAAAGAATACCCCGCTGTGCTACAAGCCCACCAAAAGTTAAACAAAGACTAACCTTGATTTGGAGGGAGATAAGGGCCTCCATGGAAAAGTATAACTGGAGGCCCGGGGTAGCCATCGGTAGCTGGTAGCTTTTGCAGCTTTTGGAGCTTGGTGGAGAGCTTTGGCAGCGTTCGCAGTTTTCGGTACGCTTCTTAGCCTTGGGAAGGCTTGACATCGGAGAAGGTGGTTCGAAGAAGAAGAAGACGAGACCCGGGGTAGTCATCGGGAGATCATCGACAAAAACTCCGGGCCGTTGACGAGAAGAAGAGAGGAGACGAAACGCCCTACCGATCGGGTAGCCAGCGTTGAGCGCAGGAGCACGGAAAAATCGAGGCTGTGACCACCATCGTCGTCTGCAGGAACACCGAGAAGACAGCCGGTGGGCGAAACGATGGATAGCGAGTCCTGCTGACTTAAGGTGGCTGAGACGCCATCCGCCTGGGCAGCCGCTGCACCTACAGTCCACTGACTACGTGGAGACAGGACGCCTGAGAGGATCAAAACGCAGACTTCAAAACCTCTATGTTTCTAACTGGGATTGGTGAGCATGTTTCTGGCCCCTCGTAATCTAATCTAGCTAGGCTTAGGGGGTGGGCATTTTGGGTATAATTTAACAATGAGTTATGGTCCCTCGATGTTCCGTGTGTTTCCCTATTTCAGGATGAACCTTGTAAAACATATTATGCCTGTAGATATGTTGGTTAGTACTGTATAATGATTTGTTTTTCCCCCCCATGTACCTTATTGGCTGATATTCAATTTTCCTTTGTACAATAAAATTTCATTTTGTTTATTTAAACTTTGGTCTATCGAGTATTCTCTGCATTGTAGTTCCTGCCTCAAAGTCCAGTGCATAGAACCTAAGGGGTGAGTGGGGTCGAACCACTCGGTGAATTACTGTGCAAGAGAGCGAGGCCTCTAGAGTGAGAGAGAGAGAGACCTCGGCAATCGAAAACCCCTTACAGCCTCCTCAAACCCCTGTTCACTCGCTAACTTTACGCTGCCTTTACCTCCTGTAATTTCTCTTCCTGTTCCCTAATCTGCCTTGCCAAGCGGGCGTTTTTCTCCCACAACCTTGACTCATTTCCCTTGGCCTCGGTGACTTGGCACCGTAGGTATTCCAACTGGGCCTAGTGCTCTCCCACTAAATGCACTCTCTCCTGATTCAAAGCCTGCAAAGCTACTAATAACTTCTCCCCTGCAAGAGCCTTATCCTGGATCTCCAGGGCTGACTCCCTTAACTCGACTGCCTGTGCTGCAACGAGCCTGTCCAAAAGCTGGACCTGCTTTTTAAAACACATCCGTCAAACTGCCTTCTCTAAGGACTTCTTGTGTTCCTTTCCCTCTGTCCACTTAGCTGCTGCATCTACCGGACGCCCAGCCTTTAACCGAGTGGTGATTCACTTCTTAGTGATATTCACCTTGCTAAACACATAATCAGAAATCCCTTCCTCCATCACGGTTCGCTCATCCAAACCATTGTCTACTGTATCGCAACCCTGTTGCCGGTGTCTTGCCGCGGTCGCCATTTCTGTTGGGGGTGGGGTGGGGTGGCGCATGCGCCCAATCAGTTATACCTCTGACTGTTTATGAGCGGTTCGAATCGCTCCCATGCCCCTGGGTTCTAGACACCAGACTTAAGTACAGGCGGCGATACAGAAAAGACTCAAGTAGACAGATGGTTTGGATGTGAGAAAACCAGGATTTTATTAAAAGTAGAAATTAACACAATCTTACGAAAAACTTACTAGTATAAAATTATAGGCAAATACAAAATAACTATACTTATACAGGGAATGGGGAACACACGGCACATCAAGGGAAAACAACTATCTTAACAATCCCCTTATCCTTATCCCACCCCTTATACCTAACTAGATTAAGCTATGAGGGGCCAGAATTCATGCTCACCAATCACAGATCAGCTGAATTCAAACAGCGGTGGGGCTTGGGGTTCGCTCTTTGTGCTCTCTGGGGCCTGCCATCATCACGTGGTCTCGGGGTGCTGCAAGGGCATCGTCCAGGTACAAGTACCCCAAAGTTAAAGTCTCTGCTTGGGTACTCTACCTCGCAGGGATGATGGTTCCTCTTCCTCTGCTGGCAGTTGGAGTTTGCATGAAGATGGTCACAGGTTAGCTGGATTGAAGGCCCGATTATTCGAAGCTTTTCTTCAATCGTCTTCCCATTCGTCGTCCCAATTCGTCTCACCTCCTCTCCTCGTCGCGTCCCGCCTCGCCTGGCCTGGTTTGTCCTTGTCCGCCTGGTGCAATGCCGGGTGTTCCTGATGGGATGGGAAAGGCACAGGCAGTGGCCGGGCGGTAAGCACGGGACGGGGGAAGAGCAGCAGCCACGAGGGCGAGGGGCCGGAGCAGGAGCCAGTAGCAAGGGCAGGGAGCAGAGAGAGAAGGTTGCCAGTGGGCCTACAATTATACTCCTTCGGATGGCCCTTATCTGCGCGCCAAATCAGGTTAGTTCATTGTCTCAATCTTGGCGGGCTAGTTTAAATAATTGTAGCAATCTAAACTAACTGGCCTAGAAATTCGGTGGCGCCCCATTTGGGGCGCCAAGCTCGACTGGGCACCGGAATTATCGCTCCGGACGGAGCCGCTTGCGCCAGCCCGATATTCAGTTTCAGCGCCTCAAACGGAAGCGTGGCGCTGCTCGAGGTGCCCCGCGTCCCTCTTGGGGTGCTGAAACTGAATATCGCAGCGCAACGTGCCGCAGCACAAAGGAAGATGGTTGTGGTGGTTGAAGGTCAATCATCACAACCCCAGGACACCGCTGCAGGAGTTCCTTAGGGCAGTGCCCCAGGCCCAACCATCTTCAGCTGCTTCATCAATGACCTTCCCTCCATCATAAGGTCAGAAGTGGGGGTGTTTGCTGATGACTGCACAGTGTTCAGTACTATTCGCAACTCTTTAGATAATAAAGCAGTCCATGCCCACATGCAGCAAGACCTGGATGACACTGAGGCTTGAGCTGATAAATGGCAGTTAACCTACACGCCACACAAGTGCCAGGCAATGTCTATCTCCAACAAGCGAGCATCTAACCACGGCACCTTGACATTCAACGGCATTACCATCGCCAAATCCCCCACCCTCAATATCCGGGGGGTCAGCATTGACCAGAAACTTAACTGAACCAGCCACATAAATGCTGTGGCAACAAGAGCAGATCAGAGGTTGGATATTCTGCGGCGAGTGTCTCATCTCCTAACTCCCCAAAGCCTTTTTACTATCTACAAGGCACAAGTCAGGAGTGTGTTGGAATACTCTCCACTTGCCTACATGAATGCAGCTCCAACAACACTCAAGAAGCTCGACATCATCCAAGACATAGCAGCCCGATTGATTGGCACACCATCCATCACCTTAAACATTCACTCCCTCCACCACCAGCATACCATGGCTGCAGTGTGTACCATCTACAAGATGCACTGCAGCAACTCGCCAAGGCTTCTTCGGCAGCACCTCCCAAACCTGCGACATCTACCACCTAAATGGACAAGGGCAGCAGGCGCATGGGAACACCATCACCTCCAAATTCCCCTCCAAGTCACACACCATCCTGACTTGGATGTTTATCTCTGTTCCTTCATCGTCACTTGGTCAAAATCCAGGAACTCCCTCCCTAACAGCACTGTGGGAGTATCTTCACCACACGGACTGCAGCGGTTCAGGAAGGTGGCTCACCACAACCTTCTCAAGGGCAATTAGGGATGGGCAATAAATGCTGGCCTTTCCAGCAACGCCCAAATCCCATGAACGAATTTTTAAAAATATGTTTATTAAGCACTTTCCTTTGTCTTGTGTACCATCAAAGTCAACCTTAGTTTGAAATCTCAGCTTCAGATGTTAGTTCATAAAATCATGGAATAGTACAGCACAGAAGGAGGCTATTTGTCCCATCGAGTCTGTGCCAGTCTCTCTGGACCTGAGCTATTGGTTACCGCCAAGTTCAGATTCCGCCAAGACCACTCGGCTCCCGACCTCATTACAGCCTTGGTCCAAACATGGACAAAGGAGCTGAATTCCAGAGGTGAGGTGAGAGTGACTGCCCTTGACATCAAGGCAGCATTTGACTGAGAGTGACATCAAGGAGCCCTAGTAAAACTGAAGTCAATGGGAATCGGGGGGAAAAAGCTCCACTGGCTGGAGTCATGCCTAGCACAAAGGAAGATGGTTGTGGTGGTTGAAGGTCAATCATCAGAGCCCCATGACATCACGGCAGGAATTCCTCAGGGCAGTGTCCTAGGCCCAACCATCTTCAGCTGCTTCATCAATGACCTTCCCTCCAACATAAGTTCAGAAGATGGAGATGTTCACTGATGACTGCACAGTGTTCAGCGCCCTTCACAACTCCTCAGATAATAAAGCAGTCCATGCCCGCATTCAACAAGACCTGGATGACGTTCAGGCTTGTGCTGATAAGTGGCAGGTAACATTCACGCCACAGAAGTGCCAGGCAATGACTATCTCCAACAAGTGAGAGTCTAACCATCTACCCTTGACATACAATGGTATTGCCATTGCCAAATCCCCCACCATCAACATCCTGGGAATCACCATTAACCAGAAACTTAACTGGACCAGCCACATAAATACTGTAGCAACAAGAGCAGACTAGGTATTCTGCGGCAAGTGTCCCACCTCCTGACTCCCCAAAGCCTTTCCGCCATCTACAAGGCACAAGTAAGGAGTGTGATGGAATACTCTCCACTTGCCTGGATGAATGCAGCTCCAACAACACTCAAGAAGCTCGACACCATCCAGGACAAAGCAGCCCGCTTGATTGGCACACAATCCACCACCTTAAACATTCACTCCCTCCACCACCAGCGTACTGTGGCTGAAGTGTGTACCATCTACAAGATGCACTGCAGCAACTCACCAAGGCTTCTTCAGCAGCACCTCCCAAACCCGTGACCTCTTCCACCTAGAAGGACAAGGGCAGCAGGCCCAACCATCTTCAGCTGCTTCATCAATGACCTTCCCTCCAACATAAGTTCAGAAGATGGAGATGTTCACTGATGACTGCACAGTGTTCAGCGCCCTTCACAACTCCTCAGATAATAAAGCAGTCCATGCCCGCATTCAACAAGACCTGGATGACGTTCAGGCTTGTGCTGATAAGTGGCAGGTAACATTCACGCCACAGAAGTGCCAGGCAATGACTATCTCCAACAAGTGAGAGTCTAACCATCTACCCTTGACATACAATGGTATTGCCATTGCCAAATCCCCCACCATCAACATCCTGGGAATCACCATTAACCAGAAACTTAACTGGACCAGCCACATAAATACTGTAGCAACAAGAGCAGACTAGGTATTCTGCGGCAAGTGTCCCACCTCCTGACTCCCCAAAGCCTTTCCGCCATCTACAAGGCACAAGTAAGGAGTGTGATGGAATACTCTCCACTTGCCTGGATGAATGCAGCTCCAACAACACTCAAGAAGCTCGACACCATCCAGGACAAAGCAGCCCGCTTGATTGGCACACAATCCACCACCTTAAACATTCACTCCCTCCACCACCAGCGTACTGTGGCTGAAGTGTGTACCATCTACAAGATGCACTGCAGCAACTCACCAAGGCTTCTTCAGCAGCACCTCCCAAACCCGTGACCTCTTCCACCTAGAAGGACAAGGGCAGCAGGCGCATGGGAACGCCACCAACTCTAAGTTCCTTTCCAAGTCACACACCATCCTGACTTAGAAATGTATCGCCGATCCTTCATCGTCACTGGGTCAAAATCCTGGAACTCCCTCCCTAACAGCACTGTGGGAGTACCTTCACCACACGGACTGCAGTGGTTCAAGAAGGCGGCTCACCACCACCTTCTTGAGGGCAATTAGGAATGGGCAATAAATGCTGGCCTTGCCAGCAATGCCCACTTCCCATAAACGATTTTTAAAATGTATATATATATGAGCTTTTGCATTTTCCTTGGCTTAGTAAGCTCCCTTGGCATGGACAGAGGTTCAGAGAAGGCAGACCCAGAAGCTGCTCCTCCCAGATATATCTATCATCAGCACAATTGCTGTTCTACAGATTTCCCCCATTCTTAGCTGTGGATGAATGAAAACAAGCAAAAAACAAAGATACTGATATCAATTGAATTTAGCTTGGTAAATGTGCCTGCAACTAATTCATTGAGAAGGAATGTCAAAATTAATCATACAGATGCCATGTTTCCTCAGTATGTATCCTATTCTGCAGTACACGAGTCCATGGGGTGAAATTTGGGATTTTTCTGGCAACAAAGCAAGGCCCTAAAACTCCCCGATGAATGGATCACCATCTTCATCCATTGGATATGGAGGTTACAAGTTTCCAATGCCTTTTTCCAATATTGGAAACCATATAAGATAGCAATTATGCTCCTTAAGCGGGGGCTGTAATGCAGTTTCTGCATACTTGGGGGTCCTGCATACCCATTGTTCGTAAGCCCCAACTCAGAGTTGGCACTTTCGGGACAACATCTTTATTAGACTGTACCCAGCAGCAGCACTGCATCGTCGAAATTTGTTCTCGGACGACTGCCATCATCCTTTTAATTGAGGAGCTGGATGAATGGAAGGCTTGGGAAAATCTGCTTGCCACACATTACAGTTGAAGCAATCTCATGTGCCAAAGCAAATCAAGTCACATACTGATCTGGCTCACACCGGATAACTCACCCATGAAAATAATTTAACATTTTACGTGAAGAGCTTTGAGGCATTTCTGAAAGACATGATAAGGCACTACATAAATGCAAGTCTTTCAAGTGTTCCTTTCGAGCACACATCAGAAATATTACACATATGTCAGTACATTTCAATTACAAAATCGTCATTAAGTGTTTTTCCTTTATGTGACATCAGCAACCATTTCCATTCTGTAAAATTACAGTTGTTGTATACCTAATCAAAAATACATATAAAATGGAGGGAACACAAATAATAGTGATTAGAAATAAATGTATTATGTTCTTGCATGTGTAAAATATGTGCAGAATAAAACACAAAGCAACATAGCAATCATCTAGACATGAGAAGATCATCTAGCCTATCCTTTAAGCCATCCATCAGTTTACTCACTATGATTATGGAGCAACTAGCCCCGTATCCTATTTCCTAGTAGGAATTCATCCAGCTCTTTTTTGAAATCTGCCCTGGCTTTATTTTACGAGGAGAGGTTACACAAACTAGGGCTGTATTCCCCGGAATTTAGACGGTTAAGGGTTGATTTGATCAAAGTTTTCAAGATATTAAGGGTAACTGATAGGGTAAATAGAGAGAAACTATTTCCGCTGGTTGGGGAGTCTAGGACTAGGGGAGATAGCTTAAATATTAGAGCCAGGCCTTTCAAGTGTGAAGTTAGGAAACACTTCTACCCGCAAAGTGTGGTAGAAGTTTAGAACTCTCTTTCGCAAGCGGCAATTGATGCTAATTCCATTGATAATTTTAAATCCATTAGATTTTTTTAAGGGATGTGGGGCAAAGTTAGGTCACAGACCAGCCATGATCTCATTGAATGGCAGAACAGGCTTGAGGGGCTAATTGACCTACTCGTATTCCTATGTGCCTATGCTCCATCACCATTGCTGGCAATCTGTTCCACACTATCACCCTGTCAGTAAAAGAAAATGTTACCTAAATTTCCCTTTTTCTTTTGACACCTTTAACTGGAAACTGTCCCTGATTCCTTGAATCCTGTGCCTGATGGAAGAACTTCACTGTATCTTATTTCTCCATGCTGCCCAAAATGTAATCAAATCCACCTTGATCCTCGGTACATTTTAGCCAAAACCTTCTGTTTATTTCTTTGGTACAGTCTCAGCATAGTCAATCTTACCTCATAACTCAGCCCTCTAAGTTCAGAAATCGGCCTCGTACACCTCTTCTGGACACCCTTCAATAATTCCATACAACTGTTTGTTTAGTTGCAACATCAAATTTATAAATTAGTCTTCAAATTAACGACTCATTCCCACACATATACCAAAGAAGATTCACAGATGGGTGCCATTGGCTATCTTGGATTGGAAAATAGATAACAGGAAATCATTTTCACATTCTTTACACTCTCCATGATCTTTTTAATTAGGTTTAGGCATCCCATTTCCTTCCAGGATTTGACCCTCAGCAGGCTTTGGAAAACTGAGAATTCTCTTTCTGAGGGCTTCCACAATAAGTCCAGGGGTTTCTTGCGGTCGTGCAAAACAAGTGTTATCACATTTTCCACCTGTAGTACACCCTGCCCGATAGTAAACCCCATTCATGTCAATTGAACTGAATATCAGGTGGGATGTGTAATGGTCAGTAACCTGTCATTCTGGAATGGTACACTAGGTGGTGCTGTATGTATATAAGAGTGGGCTACCCACGATGCACTAGGCTACCTACAAGGCAGCAGTCAAGATGGATGCCTCTACAGATACTGTACCTAGTCCACATGTGCTCAATAAAGTGTCTAGCAAAAGCTAGCTGTTCTTAATAAAAATGACTAGTTATTAATGAACATAACATGGTACCAGGATTGGTAAGATCTGCTGAATATTGTGCAACGCGACATGGAGAATTTGAAGCCAGCAGAGTAAGGAACTGAGACAGAGACTTCAACTGTTAAAGCTGAAACAGAAATCATACTATGACAAGTCATCCAAAACTCTGAAACCATTGACAAGGGATGATGTTGTCAGGATTGAGGATCCAGATGCATGGAACAGGAAAGCTACAGTTCTTGAGGAAGTAGGACCAAGGTCATACACTGTTAGAACTGAGGAAGGACAGATTCTCAGGAGGAACCGCCGTTCCCTCCTAAAAACACAAGAGACTATCGAAGAGCAAATCGATGACAATGCCGCAACTGAATCTTGTCACTCACCACCAGAACAATCTAACACAAATACACATACAGGCTCTCATGAAAACACATCAGACTTACCTGTGCTGAGAAGATCCACACATGAAGTAAAAAAGCCTGATAGACTTAATCTTTGAGTACAAAGAAAACTACATTGAAAATGTATTGACTGTTGAAGATGTTTATGTTGTTATTGATTGATATTAATTGATACTGATTTTGTTTAACCTCAAAGAAAGGGGGATGTAATGATCAGTAACCTGTCATTCTGGAATGGTACACTAGGTGGTGCTGTATGTATATAAGAGTGGGCTACCCATGATGCACTAGGCTACCCACAAGGCAGCAGTCAAGATGGATGCCTCTACAGATACTGTACCTAGTCCACATGTGCTCAATAAAGTGTCTAGCAAAAGCTAGCTGTTCTTAATAAAAACGACTAGTTATTAATGAACATAACAGGATGTATAATGGGTGGCTAATGTGATACTGTTCGTCTTGCGCTACCACCCATGAGGTATTTCTGCCATTTTCCTAGACAGGACAAGCATGCATGTCACACTTTTATTGTGCACTACACACCATTACCATTTTATTTGTATGTGCGTATTGTATTCACCTCAGGGTCACCCATATGGAGAGAAAAATAGCTTCTTATGCAATATTATACAATACAAAATGGGTGAAATTGTGCTCAACATTGTTCCTGAAAATGCATCAGCAACGACAATCATAAATAATTAAGATCAACCAATTAAGAGCAAATTTATTTAAAAGCCATTTTAATCCCTGTACAGATTTTCGCCTGTTTATTTTTATAGTGCTAAATTTAATTAAATGTGTGTTTCAGAACTAGACAGAACTGGAGCTCCATGCACCAAAGTTCATGCCCTATTAATTATAGATAAAAATAACATTCCAAATTTAATTTACAATTTGAGATATGTCCTATAATGTGATTTGGCGCTTGTGTTTCTGATCCCAACGGGAGGTAGCAATGTTTCAATGTTTTTTGCCTCATCCTTTGATCTTTCCATGGAGAGCATGTGAGATGACAATATTGAAAACTAATTCTCTTGCCCCCTTTTAAGAAATGTTGTACTTTGCGCTCATAAGCATGAAGCTCAAGAATTCTGAAAATTGGCACATTTCTTTACATCCAGCACCAGCTATAACATGGGTCGGTAGCCCAAGGCACTCCATTAAAGTTTTGAAAGGCTACTTTGTGATACAGAAACAGTTGTGAAATTGTTTTTTGTTTGTAATCCAACTGATTGAGAAGTGTGAGAAAAACAAGTGCATCATATTGCAGGTTGAAACTCCATTAAAGAAAAAAGGAAAAGACTTTAATTTATATCGCACTTTGTGATTTCAGGACATCCCAAAGCGCTTTACAGAACAATTAAGTACTTTTGAACTGTAGGCACTGTTGTCATGTAGGAAATGCGGCAGCCAATTTGGGCACAGCAAGCTCCCACAAACAGCATGATATTGTTTTTTAGTGATGTTGGTTTAGGGATAATTATTGGACAGGACACCAGGGAAAACTCCCCTGCTCTTCTTCGAATTGTGCCATGGGATCTTTTATGTCCACCTGAGAGGGCAGACGGGACCTTGGATTAACAACTCATCCGAAAGACGGCACCTCCAACAGTGCAGCACTCCTTCAGTACTGCACTCGAGTGTCAGCCTAGATTACGGAACTCAAGTCTCTGGAGTAGGACTGGAACCCATAACCTGCTAACTCAGAAGCGAGAATGCTACCACTGAGCCAAGGCTGACATCAAAATGATTTAAATGGGAAATGTAATGCTATCATGGCCCGTAATTTGCGGCCCCGCCCGTAAGGGCCGCGCGACTTCCGGGTTTTCGAGTGAGAAGCGCATGCACTAAACGCATGCGTGAAAACCCGGAATTTGCGATCTGTCACAAATCTATTTGCCCAACTTCTGCCCAGTAAATGCCCGTGAAATTTTTACACCTGGTAAAAGCAGGCATAAGGCTTACTTTTACCAGCGCAAGAGTTTAAATGAACATAAAAATAAATTTTTTCCAATCATTTAAATATTTTTAAAACCTGTACTATAAGGTAAGGTTATTTTTAGCCCCTTTAAAACATTTACATTTATTTTTCAAAAATGTAAATTTTTGTTTTAAATATTTAATTAAATGGCATTTTAATTAATTTTAAATATGTAAAAATAGAAATACTTGATGTGTACACGTATTTTTTGGGGTATTCCCATTCATGCTTATGGGGATTCCATATGTCCAGAATCCCCATAAGCATGAATGGGGATTCCCTCCTGTCATTCGTTGGGCCGGCCCACATGATCCCTGGGTGCTTGTGAACCACCTGCGCCCCTGGGATACATGGGCCTCTACCCGCGGGTACCCGGAGAGGCCCAAGACTGTGAGTCTCCGTAACTCCCGGACCACCAGGTACGCGGACATTTCCTCGCGGGAAGCCTCAGACCGCAAATTCAGAGCCATTGTATTACTAGGTATTACAAAGTATTTACAGCACAGAAACAAGCCATTCAGCCCAACAGGGCCATGCCAGTATTTATGCTCCACACAAGCCTCCTCCCAATTTTTCATCTAATCCTATCAGCATATCCTTCTAAAAGGGGGGCTTTTGGCAGTTACAAAAGACTAAAGACGGAAGAAGCCCTAGAGGAGTATAAAAAATGGAGGGGCATACTTAAAAAAGAAATTAGGAGGGCGAGGAGGGGCCATGAAATAACACTGGCGAGCAAAATAAAGGAAAATCCTAAGATGTTTTATAAGTATATTAAGGGCAAGAGGATAACCAGGGAAAGGGTAGGGCCCATTAGGGACCAAAGTGGCAATCTGTGTGTAGAGCCAGATGATGTAGGCGGGGTTTTAAATGAATTTTTTGCATCTGTGTTCACTATGGAGAAAGACGATGCAGACATAGAAATCGGGCAAGGGGGCTGTGACATACTTGAACATATTAGCATCGAGAGGGAGGAGGTGCTAGCGGTTTTAGCAGGCCAAAAAGTGGATAAATCCCCAGGCCCAGACGAGATGTATCCCAGGCTGCTGTGGGAGGCAAAGGAGGAGATTGCAGGGGCTCTGACACAAATTTTCAGAACCTCTCTGGCCACAGGGGATGTACCAGAGGACTGGAGAACAGCTAACGTAGTACCATTATTCAAGAAGGGTAGCAGGGATAAACCAGGGAATTACAGGCCAGTGAGCCTAACATCTGTGGTAGGGAAATTATTGGAAAAAATTCTGAGGGACAAAATTAGTCTCCACTTGGAGAGGCAAGGATTAATCGGGGATAGTCAGCATGGCTTTGTCAAGGGTAAATCATGTCTGACAAATCTGATTGAATTTTTCGAGGGGGTGACTAGGGGGGTGGATGAGGGAAATGCTGTGGATGTGGTTTACATGGACTTCAGTAAAGCTTTTGACAAAGTCCCGCATAGGAGACTGGTCAAGAAGGTAAGAGCCCATGGGATCCAGGGTGCCTTGGCGCGTTGGATCCTAAACTGGCTGAGTGGCAGGAGGCAGAGGGTGATGGTCGAAGGTTGCTTTTGTGACTGGAAGCCTGTGTCCAGTGGGGTACCTCAGGGATCGGTGCTGGGTCCCTTGTTGTTTGTGATCTACATAAATGATTTGGATGAGAATGTAAAAGGTATGATCAGTAAGTTCGCAGATGACACGAAAATTGGTGGGGTGGTAAATTGTGAGGAGGAAAGCCTCAGGCTACAGGACGATATAAACGGGTTGGTCAGATGGGCGGAAAAGTGGCAAATGGAATTTAACCCTGAAAAGTGCGAGGTGATGCATTTTGGACGGACAAATAAGGCAAGGGAATACACAATGAGTGGTAGGACCCTAGGAAGTACAGAGGGTCAGAGGGACCTTGGTGTACATGTACATAGATCCCTGAAGGCAGCGGAACAGGTAGATAAGGTGGTTAAAAAGGCATATGGGATACTTGCCTTCATTAGCCGAGGCATAGAATATAAGAGCAGGGAGGTTATGATGGAACTGTACAAAACGCTGGTGAGGCCACAGCTGGAGTACTGTGTGCAGTTCTGGTCGCCTCACTATAGGAAGGATGTGATTGCTTTGGAGAGGGTGCAGAGAAGATTCACCAGGATGTTACCTGGGATGGAGCGCCTCAGCTATGAAGAGAGGCTGGACAGGCTGGGGTTGTTTTCCTTGGAGCAAAGAAGGCTGAGGGGGGACCTGATTGAGGTGTACAAAATGATGAGGGGCATAGATAGGGTAGACAAAGAGGAACTTTTCCCCTTAGTAGGGGGGTCAATAACAAGGGGGCATAGATTCAGGGTAAGGGGCAGGAGATTTAGAGGGGATTTGAGGAGGAACTTTTTCACCCAGAGGGTGGTTGGAATGTGGAACTCAATGCCTGAAAGGGTGGTAGAGGCAGGAACCCTCACAACATTCAAGAAGCATTTGGATGAGCACTTGAAATGCCATTGCATACAAGGCTATGGACCAAATGCTGGAAAATGGGATTAGACTGGACAGGGATGGATGGGCGGCGCAGACACGATGGGCCGAAGGGCCTCTTTCTGTGCTGTAAAACTCTATGACTCTATGACTCTATGACTCCTCTCTCCCACATGTGCTTATCTAGTTTTCCCTTGAATGCATCTATGCTCTTTGCCTCAACTACTCCCTGTGGTAGTGAGTTCCACATTCTAACCATTCTCTGGGTAAAGAGGTTTCTCCTGAATTCCCTATTGCACTTTTTAGTGACTATCGTATATTTACGGCCCCTAGTTCTGGTCTCGCCCACAAGTGGAAACATCTTCTCTATGTCTACCCTATCAAACCGTACCATAATCTTGAAGACCGCTATCAGGTCACCCCTCAGTCTTCTCTTTTCTAGAGAAAAGAGCCCCAGCCGGTTGAATCTTTCCTGATGGGTATCACCTCTCAGATATGGTATCCTTCCCTTTTGGGATCGGTGCTGACTGCTCTTTATTATATTTTCAGTTTCATGAGCCTAGAAATTGCAGTACGCTGGAAACCTGCCAGTGCCACCGCAGACCAAAGTTAATGGCCACCCCAAATCATAGCGCAGGCAGCATTGGTATTTTGGTGCTGCCTGCTAATTTAAATTAGTGTGCTAAACCTACGGTGCAAACCTCTTTTTCTGGTGCTACTCTCAGCAGGAGGCTAATGTAGCATAGCCATAGCATCCCTGAAGTAATAACAACCTTGTCTTAAAGCAAGGCTGTCATTTTAGAAAGCAGTGACAGTCTCTTAAAGGGGAACTGCCTTATAAAATAAAACAAATTAAAAATCATTTTAAAAATAGACAGTTTTTAACTCTTAGAGCTCAACTGCCTTTAAAAAAAACAGACAATAAAAATAATTCCCAAATGGCAGTCTTCAGCTCTTAAATCTGAACTGCCTTTCCGCACCTAAAGAAATGGTAAAATGCTTCAGCACTAACACAAAATGTCTCAACAAGCCAGGGAAGGGGCACCCAGGGTCTCACACGCAATGCTCCAGCTTGTGCAGGAGGTCACCACTGCAAGAACGGTCCTCTACCCACAGGGGCCAGGAGGCCCTCCAGAAAGAAGGCTGTGGGACCAGATCACTGAGACCGTCACTGCCAGGAGTGTTGCCCCCACGACCTGACTCCAGTGCCCAAAGAAGTTCATGATCTCAGACCAGTGGTCAAGGTCAGTGAATGCATCTTCAAAAGCCATCTCCTACCATCTGCACCACTGGCCTCACACACTGCTCATTGCACAACCGCCCTCCACCATCACTCACCTACCAAACACGTGGCACACCTCCCATTCATAGCTTCATCTCACCTACTTGGAGGAGATGGTGCTGGCCATTCTTGGCAGGGGCATGGCTGAGCCCTTGGCCGGCGGTGGGGCTGAAAGGATACAAGATGCCAGTATCCTCATACGTTAGCTTCCTTTTGACATCCGACTTCCCCCTCATCCCAAAATATCAATTTATGAGGTGTGCATGGTGTAGGCATGCACCTCTTGCTTTTCCACCTTCCCCTCACCACAACTCTACCCTTGTGCCTTCCCCATTTCACACACAAAAGAAATCCAGCCTGCCCAGCCAGTGGGTGACCAAGAAGAGGGAGAGGAGAGTGAAGAACAAGAACAAGAAACACCATCACTGGATTTGACACTCCCAGCCACCAGCTCCTTGAGGTTGTTCTGCAAGGCCATCTGCAGCGTCCCCCACTGAAATCAGCAGCTTTCCATCAGCCTTGCTGCAGCCACTGGGGTGGCACTGCACGACATCAGTAGGATAGGCAAGGACACACACAAGACAATCACTAACAGCATGCATAAGGGTGATTAGTTGATTTCTTGATGTCATATTGGATGGATAGATGTATAAATTTGGATTGGAAAGTTTGCTTTGTGGTGGCTTTTATTTCAGCATTGTGGCTAAGAGGATGCTGTGATGATAAGTAACAGAGGGAAGGTAAGGTGTGAGGCTAATGTTGAGAGTGGAATTGGGCTTGTGGTCACTGGTACCGGGGGTGATGATTCGATCACAGACCTCCCAGACAGAAAGGGGCTGCCTGGGTTGCATACTTCCGTCCGCTTCCTCCTTTTCTGCGACTTCCTCTTCCTTCTTTGAGCGAAAGCTGGAAATCTGAAAAAAAAGCAGAAAATGCTAGAAATACTCAGCAGGTCAGGCAGCCTCTCAACTTGAGACTTGAACTATGTTTCTCTCTCCACAAATGCTGCCTGACCTGCTGAGTATTTTCAGCATTTTCTGTCTTCTCAGAGGCCTTCCTTTACCATCCGAAGCCTTGCATGTGTCCAGCAGCATTCACTGCCCACTTTAAAACTTTTAACATCTATTGCACCAAGCCACTACTTCCATAAAATATTTTAAAAATCAGTCCAAAAGCTTAAATCCAAACTTTCCTGAAAGATGTGTGTGTGTCTCTTTAAAAAGTGCTGACAGCATCTCTGCAGGTCTGCAGCACGCACGCTTTTCTGAGTGTGCTTAGGACCCGGCAGTAAACTCAGTGAAAAGGTCAACGTTTGCAGATATGGCTTCAAGTCAGCCTGCAGACGTCACACTCTGTTGATTTACATTTCTAGGGCCAGCGCTGCCAACAACAGCACTATGGCCCTTACCAAAATGGCAGCCTCCGAATCCTGCACCAGAAGCGGGTGGAAATGAGGCGACCAACTTTTTTTCCCAAAACCGGACCTGAAACGTTGGGTTTGATTTTGCCAGGCCCGAGCAGGCGGGATTGGAGGCATGTGAGGTGTTAAAATCACCAAAAATGGCGGGCGGCACTTATCCCGCCTCCAGCCCGCCTCCGAGTAATTTTCCCAGAATCGGGGTTTCAGACCCCATTTCCATCCCACCTCCAAGAGGCGGGATAGGCCCTTAAGGCCCTTAACAACCAGTTAAGTGCCTCTATAATCCAATTTTGAGAGGCCTTTCTGAATTTAACACTTTTCCCCCATGCTGCACACCTCATCTGGAACACACCAGTTAATCCTGGCAGCCTCACAAGTGGATTGCTTACTAACAGCTGCAGCTCCACCATTAAAAAAGAGTTTTCGGCAATCATTATTTGCAGGTGGCAGAACTTTGTTGTCTCAGGTCTGGGGGAACTTTTAGCAGGCCTACTCATTGTTGTGGAAGTTTGGAGCCTGAGATCCATCTCCAGTGTGACTTCCTGGGAAACCCCTCTCCCCACCTTGACTGAGCACTTCCTCAACTGAGGTATATACCTGAAGAATGGGAACCATTTATTTCCTTTCCTCCTGGACAGTGGGGAGGGGGGCTGTCGATGGTCCTGTGGGGGAGTAAAGGAAAGAGTTAGACATGTGAGATAAACGTTGCATGCACATTGAATTGTGCAGATGATCATAAGTCAATCTCTTAGAGCATCAGAATCAATTTCAGTCACTCATGCAATGTTAATGAGAGAGATGAAAATCTATTCATTCACCAGCTTGCTCTGATGCGCCCGCCTGTCCATAGATGACGTCATCGGAGGCGAGTTTCAGTATTAGAAGATTAATTGGGCCAGGGGTTCCCACATGCTGGAAATCAAGTGCCCAATTAGGGCAAAATCGCACTTTGTCCCGCCTCACATCGGAGGCGGAGTCCTGACACGCCGACTACCTGACACGCTCCCAGCCCGCCCCCAATGACAAAATCCGGCCCGTCAACTCTGTTTCTCTCTCCACGGATGCTGCCTGACCTGCTGAGTATTTCCAGCATTTTCTGTTGTTTTTTACTATAGTTTCTGGGACTTGTTGTATCTCCCTTTTTATATACAGGAATCACATTAGCTGTCAGCCAGTCCTCTGACACTATTCCCTTTTCTAATGAATTTTTATATATATGTAATTGTGCTTCTGCTATCTCTTCCCTAACTTCTTTTAATATGCGCGGATGTAATCCATCCGGACCAGGGACATTGTTTCAGTGTTGAATTCTCTGATTTAAACTATGTACTATCAAAAGGCAATTAGTAATCTGGCTGACTGATACCAGGCATCCTTTATCCCATGACTCCTTTCACAACAACAACAATGTTCTGCAAATCTGTAAAAGAAAATGTCTCAGAGCATTTGACAAGGCGGATCAAATGCACACCTAGCAGGAGATAAGGAGGACAAATTGGGGTGGTAGGGTGAAGAAAGGCCAAAGGCACAATCAAAAAGATAGGGAGGTGGAAAGACAAAGTGGTTTTGGGAGGCGAATCCAAATGGTAGGAGATAGTGACTGAACGACTGGCATCTGATGGTGGAGCTAGAGGGAACCAGCAGCAATCTGTGTTGGAGGAGAGGAGTGTACTTGCAGGGACTTCAGGTTGGAGAACCCGAGAGTTTGCTTGGTTTCCAAAAGGCATGATTGTGCCATAATCTAGAGTTTCTTCTTTCCTGCCCCAACAATGTACAGGAAACTTTGGTTTATCCGGAGGTTAACTGTCCGGAATGCTCGATCCACCGGCAAAATTCAGGAGTCAGTTCAGTAAGTTTTTTTTCTTTTCGTTGCTTGTTTTTCACCAGTCAGGCTCTGCAAGGTCTAGCTAAAGATGTTGCTTAGCTACAGAGGTGCTTGCAAGCTACGGCCAACTGTTTAGAAGCTGTTGCTAAGGTGCAAGGGTCAAGGATGTCGCCGAGCGGCTGCAAAACATCTTGGGAGGGGAGGGTGAACAGCCAGTTGTCGTGGTGCATATAGGCACCAACGATGTAGGTAAAAAGCGGAATGAGGTCCTAAAAGCGGAATATAGGGAGTTAGGAGGTAAATTAAAAAACAGGACCTCAAAGGTAGTAATCTCAGGATTGCTACCAGTGCCACGTGCTAGTCAGAGTAGAAATAGAAGGATACTATGGCTAGAGGAATGGTGCCAGGGGGAGGGATTCAAGTTCCTGGGACATTGGAACCGGTTCTGGGGGAGGTGGGACCAGTTCAAACCGGACAGTCTGCACCTGGGCAGGGCTGGAACTGATGTCCTAGGGGGTTTGTTTGCTAGTGCTGTGGGGGAGGGTTTAAACTAAAATGGAAAGGGGTTGGGAATCTGAGCAGGGAGACAGAGGAAAGGGAAACATGGATAAAAGCAAAAGATAGGAAGGAGAAAAACAAAAGTGGCAGTCAGAGAAATCAACGGTTTAAATCAAACATGGCCACAGTAAATAATAATTCTAATAGGTCTAAGAGCTTTAAAAAAACAAGCCTGAAGGCTTTGTGTCTTAATGCGAGGAGCATTTGTAATAAGGTGGATGAATTGGCTGCGCAAATAGAGGTAAACGAATATGATTTGGTTGGGATTACGGAAACGTGGCTCAAGGATGGCCAAGACTGGGAACTCAACATCCAGGGGTATTCGATATTCAGGAAAGATAGGCAAAAAGGAAAGGGAGGTGGGGTAGCATTACTGGTTAAAGAAGGGATTAATACAATTGTAATGAAGGATATTAGCTCTGAGGATGTGGAATCTGTATGGGTAGAATTGAGAAATACTAAGGGGAAAAAAACATTAGTGGGAGTGGTATATAGACCTCCAAACAGTAAGGCAGAGGTTGGGGATGGCATTAAAAGGGAAACTAAAGAAGCGTGCAATAAGGGCACAGCAGTCATCATGGGTGACTTTAATCTACATATAGATTGGGCTAACCAAATTGGTAACAATACTGTGGAGGAGGAATTCCTGGAGTGTTTACGGGATTGTTTCCTGGACCAATATGTCGAGGAACCAACCAGAGATCAGGCCATCTTAGACTGGGTATTATGTAACGAGAAAGGATTAATTAGCAATCTTGTTGTACGAGGCCCCTTGGGTCGGAACGATCATAATATGATAGAATTCTTCATTAAGATGGAGAATGAAGTAGTTGACTCAGAAACAAGGGTCCTCAATTTAAATAAAGGAAACTACGATGGTCTGAGGAGCGAGTTGGGTAGGATTGATTGGGAAATGGCACTCAAAGGGGTGATGGTGGATAGGCAATGGCAAACATTCCAAGACCGAATGGATGAACTACAGAAGTTGTTCATCCCAGTTTGGCACAAAAATAAAACAAAAAAGGTGACTCAACCGTGGCTAACAAGGGAAATTAGGGATAGCATAAGATCCAAGGAGAGGACATACAAATTGGCCAGAATAAGCAATAATCCTGAGGATTGGGAGCAATTCAGGATTCAACAAAGGAGGACAAAGGGATTAATTAAGAAAGGGAAAATAGAATATGAGCGTAAGCTTGCAGGGAACATAAAAACTGACTGTAAAAGCTTTTATAGATATGTGAAGAGAAAAAGATTGGTGAAGTCAAGCGTAGGTCCCTTGGAGTCAGAATCGGGGGAATTTATAATGGGGAACAAAGAAATGGCAGACCAACTAAATACATGTTTTGGTTCTGTCTTCACAAAGGAGGACACAAATAACCTCCCAGAAATACCGGGGAACATAGGGTCTGATGAAAGGGTGGAACTGAAAGAAATCAGTATTTGTAGGGAAATGGTGTTAGGAAAATTGATGGGACTGAAGGCTGATAAATCCCCAGGGCCTGATAATCTACATCCCAGGGCACTTAAGGAAGTGGCCCTAGAAATAGTAGATGCATTGCTGGTCATCTTCCAGAACTCGATAGACTCTGGAACAGTACCCATGCATTGGAGGGTAGCTAATGTTACCCCACTATTCAAAAAAGGTGGCAGAGAAAAAGCGGGGAATTATATGACATCGGTAGTGGGGAAAATGCTAGAGTCCATTATAAAAGATGTAATAGCAGAGCACTTGGAAAGCAGTGACAGGATTGGACAAAGTCAACATGGATTTACAAAAGGTAAATCATGCTTGACTAATCTACTGGAATTTTTTGAAGATGTAACTGGTAAAATAGATAAGGGAGAACCAGTGGATGTGGTGTATTTGGACTTTCAGAAGGCTTTCGATAAGGTCCCGCATAAGAGATTAGCGTGCAAAATTAAGGCACATGGGATTGGGGGCAAGGTATTGACTTGGATAGAGAACTGGTTGGCGGACAGAAAGCAAAGAGTTGGAATAAACGGGTCGTTTTCCGAGTGGCAGGCAGTGACTAGTGGGGTACCGCAAGGATCGGTCCTAGGACCCCAGCTGTTCACAATATATATTAATGATCTGGACGAGGGAATTGGATGTAATATCTCCAAATTTGCAGACGACACAAAGCTGGGTGGGAGGGTATGCTGTTAAGAGGATGTCGTGAAACTCCAGTACGATTTGGACAGGTTGGGTGATTGGGCAGAAACATGGCAAATGCACTATAATGTGGATAAATGTGAGGTTATCCACTTTGGTGGCAAAAACAGGAAGGCAGATTATTATTTGAATGGCAATAGATTGGGAGAAGGGGAAGTGCAAAGAGACCTGGGTGTTCTTGTGCACCAGTCGCTGAAGGTAAGCAAAATAACAACAGAAAATGCTGGAAAAACTCAGCAGGTCAGGCAACATCCGTGGAGAGAAATTTGAGTTGACGAAACGTCAACTCAAATTTCTCTCCACGGATGTTGCCTGACCTGCTGAGTTTTTCCAGCATTTTCTGTTGTTATTTCGGATTTCCAACATCTGCAGTATTTTGCTATCGCTGAAGGTAAGCATGCAGGTGCAGCAGGCGGTTAAGAAGGCAAATGGTATGTTGGCCTTCGTAGCAAGAGGGTTCGAGT
This sequence comes from Somniosus microcephalus, assembly GCF_052327205.1. NCBI lineage: Eukaryota > Metazoa > Chordata > Chondrichthyes > Squaliformes > Somniosidae > Somniosus > Somniosus microcephalus. The sequence continues at coordinate 37,250,992 of NC_140998.1, forward strand.
ACAGGAACAAGGATGTCTTGCTACAGTTGTACAGGGCCTTGGTGAGACCGCACCTTGAGTATTGTGTGCAGTTTTGGTCGCCTTATCTGCGGAAGGACGTTCTTGCCATGGAAGGAGTGCAGCGAAGATTCACCAGGCTGATACCTGGGATGGCAGGAATGACATATGAGGAGAGATTGTGTTGATTGGGCTTATACTCACTGGAGTTTAGAAGATTGAGAGGGGATCTCATCGAAACCTATAAAATTCTGACAGGACTGGACAGACTAGATGCTGGAAGGATGTTCCCGATGGTCGGGGAGTCCAGAACCAGGGGTCATAGTCTAAGGATAAGGGGTAGGACATTTAGGACTGAAATGAGGAGGAATTTCTTCACCCAGAGAGTGGTAAACCTGTGGAATTCTCTGCCACAGAGGGCGGTGGAGGCCAGTTCATTAAATATATTCAAGAAAGAGTTGGATATATTTCTTAAGGCTAAAGGGGTCAAGGGATATGGGGAGAAGGCAGGGACAGGGTACTGAATTTCAATGATCAGCCATGATCTCATTGAATGGCAGAGCAGGCTCGAAGGGCCAAATGGCCTACTCCTGCTCCTATCTTCTATGTTTCTATGTTTAATAGGGTTTGTTGCTAGATACGGAGCTCAAAAGCTCCGTATGTTTTAACATTAGCGCTGGTTTGTCCGGCAGTTTTGATGGGACGGCAACAGCTCGGTCCCGTCGGTGCCGGATATCACAAAGTTTCCTGTACCTTGATCCTAAAATCAGGTAAGTCAACACTGAACCAATGTAGAATTACTATGCAGAACATCTTTCTGGTTTACCTTTTAGTGCCAAACTGTATTAAGCTTAGAGGGGTTTTGTACTGTGATCCTTTGCCTGGACTTAGGAATCAAATGAATTTGGGACATTTGAAAGAAGTCTCCAGAAAGAGAATATCATCCCATCCTTTTAAACATAGAAACATAGAAAAATAGGAGCAGGCGTAGGCCATTCGGCCCTTCGAGCCTGCTCCGCCATTCAACATATGTAACTTCTGGTTTACAGAATTGAAACAACGGTCTCACTTACTTTGTCAGCCAATCGCTTCACTTTCCAAGATATTTCTTCTAACTTTGTGCTTTTTTAAATATATATTTCTGTTCCATTATGCCAAGTAGTAATAAAGGGAAATTCATGTGTTCATGACTTGTTGCACTAGAGGATTATGGAGTCTATTACAGATAGAAAGTGGGCACTAAAATTGGTAACCTATTACTGAAGACTCCCTTTTACTCATTGAGAAAAGTGACTTCAATTATTTCAACTTTGCCCTTGCTTCGACCCCCATTTCAACATTCTCCATATCACTTGCTGATTCTGCAAGCTTTTAAATGGAATTCTATCTTCCCTGGTGTCAAACTGACCACCCTGGACTACTGTAGCCTGCAGGAGATCACAGGAAGCAAGCGTAGCTGCGGTATCCATTTCATTCGAGTTCAATAACAGTCACGAACCATCTCTATAACCTGTCCTAAAGCACCAAGTTTTAAAAATTCATCCTTTCAGTCACTAATTAAACCTTAATCTTCCCTCCTGTCGATAAGTCTAACCAAAATCAATAGAAAGACAGATTATTACTGACACTTCGAGCTGTTCTCAAGGCTGACAGGAAATATATTCACGGCACTGGGTCAGCTCGGATGAAGGGGAGTGGACTTTATGTTTGCTGAATGGTACCGTCTGCAGAATTTGAGCATCCCTGTGATGATTCTGGTTCTTAATTGGCCAAGAAAAGCACTATGAATCTCGGAGAATAGTACAAACACTGTACATCCTGAACCGCTATCAATACTAGGCCAAACAGACACTATCTTATCACAATCCTCATCTTGGCCTTAGCACTTTAAGGACTACATTATTGTTTCCGCTCAAGAAGTAAAACACAACTATATTTATATATTTAAAGTTATTCAGGAAATATTTTTTAAAGGCAGTGAGCTCAATATTCAGCAACAGTTGGCAATTTGTTAGATGCCAGTAACTTGACCAGCTGATCAGTAGATAGTAATTCCTACTGGAGTTCCTCATTTTGAGAGAGAGATATTTTAACAGTATCAGCCAGAGTGTTCTGGACTATGTCCAAAATTCAAAGCAGCACCACATGTTTTCCAATGTAACTGCAATAGAACTTGTCTATTATGGTCACCCATGGGACTGGCCAAATCGGCTATAATTCACAGGTACCTGCCTTATTCAGAATGTCAGTCAGCAGCAGAGAAAATGCAGCAGCAAGTCCATAAATGTTATGAGTTTGGATAGTCATCAGCAAAATATTTTCATCTTATTTATTGTTACTGAGCTTTTTAGAAAACATCTGTCTGATTTGATTTATGCTTTGCTGTGATTCTCCAAAATCGCTCAGTCTCAGTACTATAACTACTTGTGCAGGGCTATGGGGATAGAGCAGGGGAGCGGGACTAATTGGATAGCTCTTTCAAAGAGCCGGCACAGGCACTATGGGCCAAATGGCCTCCTTCTGTGCTATGATTATGATGAAGAAGCCTGTGTAAAACATTGTTATTGTCATAGCCTCATAAAAAATCTAAACAGTATTCTGTTCTAGTCAATAAAAATAAAAATGATCTCCTCAGACCACCTGGCCCAGCACACTGAACTCAGCAGCTTCTCACCCTCAACCCCATTCAACAGCCTCAAACTCCAAATGCAGTCCAATCCAGCAGCCTCTAACTTTGACTGCCACTCAACTCAACAGTCTTCAACGCTAACTCTTACCCAACTCAGTAGCTTCTGACTCCCACCCTGATCACAAGTTCCAACTGTTCTAGACAGGTGCAGTTCAGTGGCTATAATACAGAATGCCTGGATTGAGTGATCACAATACGAAGTACACAGGTGACCTTCATTGTCGTCCTACAAACGCCACCACCGAAAAGCGAGTAACTGGTCATTTATCTCATCGCTGTCTGTGCAATCTTACTGTGCGCAAATGGCTGCCATGTTTGCCGACTTAAGAATAGTGACTCCACTTGAAAGTAATTGATCGTACATGAACTTCTTTGAAGTGTCTCTGAATGTGTTGAGAAGGTGCCATATAGATGCAATTACGTCTTGCTCTTGATTATATCTGTGTCCCTTCCAGTGAGCATCAAAGCCATTTGGGGATGGCAGCAAACAAAAACACGTGAAATCGAGAAAAAATGTGAAAAAGACCTTCAGTAGTGAAAGAGTTTCTAACTATTTTAAACGCTGGTCACCATGTTTTACTTTTTCGTGTCTGACATTACCTTTTTATTCTCTTAGCATTTTGTCAAGTGATTGCTCCCCAAGTGAAAGTAAAACATGAAAAGAAATTAAAAGAAGATTTACCTTTGTTCTCCTATTTGATATAATTATATAGTTTAGAATTGAATAAAGGATCACTAATGATATCCGGCAGCCATCTGACCACCTGAAGTTGTTTAGTATATAACAATGTCTATGTAATCACACAGAACTGATTAAATTAGATTGTTTCACAAGCTTCCTTCATTTAAGAACAAGAAGGTTGATTTCCAAAACACTCACAATATTACAAGGGCATTTATAACTCGCAAATGTTTTGCAAATCAACCTTCTGTAATTTTCCCCAATGCAGGCAAAATTTTCAAAGAATTGAACATAAGATCACAAGGGTAGTAATGAGACATTTTGGGATCAGGCGAAAGGTGAGTAAATTTCTCTGTTTACAAGCCCCTCTTGTGACATTACTGTGGCCAAATGTGACACCAATCCCTCATGGTACCTTCACCCTGCCGCTACATCGGATGATTACACATGAAAATGGATGGTGTTTGTAACTTTTGTCTAGCTAAGCCAGCAGAAGAGATACCCAGAGGGTCTATGGGTATGGGTCAGTGGATGGGAGTGCAGAAGGCAATTTTTATAAACAATTTGCAGCTATTTGCTGATAAGGTCTCAGCTCCCTTGTATCTGTTGTTGATAATATGGGTCCAGGTCATTGGCAGTGAAAAAATGTAAGAGTGAATCACAGAGCTGCATTTGTTGCAATATGGCCGCAAGTCCAGTGAAAAATAATCGAATTGTAAAAAAAAATTGTCACGTGGAAAAAGTAAATATCGATTCCATGAGGACTTTAAAAAATCAGATCTAAGCTGGATCAAAATACTTACCTTACACCAGTGTAGGAGCACCATTGCCACAAAGACTGCAGCAGTTCAAAGAGAGCACCCACCACCACCTTCGCAGGACAAGTATGGACAGGCAATAATGCAGCCTTGCCAGGGTCGTCGTATCCCGAGAACAAATGATAAAGAAAAGAAACATTTATCCTTAGGTAATTGATAAAATAGAAATAGTGAAAATGCAAAGCTCTCACAATAGTAATTTCTCTTTAAGAGTAGTTTTGGTGTTAGAAAGACCCAGCGGGGTAGATCTTGACTTTGTGCGATAGTGTAAAATGGGTGATAGTGAGTCGGCAGCCCGCTTTACTTCTCTCCTGATTTTTAATTTCGTTGAAGTCAATTAGAAAGATGTAAAACTATTGCTCCTATTTCTTATGTTCTTATGTTCTAAAAAGGGCTACGATCTCACTATCGCCTGTTTTGCACTATCACACAAAGTTAAGATCTACCCCAATTAGAGACAACTGCTAGCTCTCATGGATTCCCAACTATAATTGTAGGCTCCAGCCAGTCAAGTCAGGCTTGCCTTAGTGCTGAGATTTGCTAACTCTTGGCTCAACCATTCAGCGGAGAACTCGGGCACAGCAGAGTCGAACTTCTTGTTGACAAATTAACAAAATGCTGTTTGTTTTTGTTTATTCGTTCCACTCTGCTTTGTAAAGCTCCTTGGTTGTCACACACCATGCTCTCTCCTTCAGCTAGGAAAGGGAGATGATGTCCACATGAATTAATTTCAGAGATGCTGTCAATCTATCGCATGGAGCTGTTTAAATTCACGTAGTTGCAGTTTAAGGATGAAGGGGCAAGTTTTCAAGATGGTTGAAATTTTAAAGGTAATTTCCTAATTTGCAAATTTGATTGAAATTACATCTGTGAACAAGGTTACTTTAATCAGTTGCCTGTGATTACATAGACAACGCAGGATAGATTGCATGAATTCATGCTCTAATACTCAAATTAAGGACGAAGGAAAACCTTGTGGGGACCTTTGACCTCTGCGTCCGAATTTCCATGGTGCACACCTTGCACACAAAGCCCAATCCAGAAGGATGAATTCATAAAATCTACATCCGTGTATTCAGTCAACTCAGAGCGGACATCTTTGCTGCCAAGGGAAAGATCCATTGCTCAGATTATCTTATACACACATCTCATGAACAATGCATTGTGGATGGCAGCAATGGAATTTAAAATAGGAGAGAGAATAGTTAAGCTAAAACTTATAGGCGCATAAGGGAAACTTGTGAGAGGAACTGACTGCAGTGAAAGACAGAGGTGATACTGGACTCTTTGGGGGAAAAATTTGGTTGGTTTGCGTCTCCCGTTAGTGCCCTAATAATTCCGCAGTAACAACAAAGGGAGAAAAATTGAGTTGTAAGAGGGCACTAATGGGGCGCAAGGCAATTAGCGCCTGGGCGTGGCGCCGCCAACGCCTCCCGCGAAATTCAGCGGGAGGTTAGCGGCGGCGGTAACCATTAGTGCCTCATGGCACTGTGCCACCGGCGATGATGTAATCGCCGTGCGCAGTGTCCCGCTCGCACCACGGCCGCAATCTTCGGTAGCGCCCCCTGACTTACCGCTGGAAGCTATGTCCGACGGGGTCAGGGGGGCCTACCTGCGGCCGGGGCGGCGCTAATTAAAGGCGAGGTGCCGGGCGGCCGTTTTTGTTGCTGGCTGCCTGCCAGCACCTGCCCCCGTTGCCGTCCCCAGCGTCCTCTGCAGCCCCCCGCGTGGTGCAGGCTGCGCTCCGTGAGCCCGGCACTTCTCTTGCGTGCTGGGCTCTTTTGCTGGCACTCCAATCCCTGGTGGCCCAGCTGGACCCCGGGTCACGCTGCGCAAGGCCCCTCCCCTTTAAAAAGGGGAGGAAGGCCTGCAGTACCACGGCACGTAGCACCGCGATATTCCCTCGCAGTGCCCCAAGAGGGAGGCGGGGTGCTTCCAGTAGCGCCCCGCTTCCCTCTTGGGGCGTTACTGATGAATTTCGGCGGCGGGGGCACTAATTTTTTCCCCGGCGAAGTTAGCGCCCCAAAGGGGGCGCGACTCAATTTTTCCCCCTTTGTTGTTACTGCGGAATTATTTACGGATGGCCCACTGGGCCCAAATGAGCCAATCTGAGCGTCGCTGCAATCACACAGGGCCAGAATAACTCCTAGCTTTCAAAACAAGTTCTGAGCCTTTTTAAGAGTAAAAACACTTTCCCTGGTAAGCTCTCCCCCTACATATGGAAAAATTATAATTATCAACACAAGACAGGGTATAACTGTGCAATATCATTGCGCTCCAAGTCTGGAAAGCATTTACTGGGGAGGTCTGTTGAGAGATATCATTCATTAGAACCTGGCGAATTGATCCCAGGTCCATGGATTAAGTAAACAGCATCATTTTTAAGTATGAACACTGGGTGGTAAGAGTTTGTGTCTGGGGATATATAGATAAGATTTGATTTCTCAAGTATAGTTGTGGTTGGGGTTCGGCGCACAGTGAGAACACAGCCCTTTGCCTGTCTGATTGGTGTTTGGATCCAGCCAGGTAAAAAGGCCGATCGTCTCTTTTACTGAATGGCTGCTAATGGGGCCAAAGTGAATATAGTTGGAACTTTCACAGTCCAAATCCTAATGGCCAAAATTCTACAGCACAAAAATGTCTTCAATTCAAAAGCAGCCTTGCCAGGGTCGTCGTATCCCGAGAACAAATGATAAAGAAAAGAAACATTTATCCTTAGGTAATTGATAAAATAGAAATAGTGAAAATGCAAAGCTCTCACAATAGTAATTTCTCTTTAAGAGTAGTTTTGGTGTTAGAAAGACCCAGCGGGGTAGATCTTGACTTTGTGCGATAGTGTAAAATGGGTGATAGTGAGTCGGCAGCCCGCTTTACTTCTCTCCTGATTTTTAATTTCGTTGAAGTCAATTAGAAAGATGTAAAACTATTGCTCCTATTTCTTATGTTCTTATGTTCTAAAAAGGGCTACGATCTCACTATCGCCTGTTTTGCACTATCACACAAAGTTAAGATCTACCCCAATTAGAGACAACTGCTAGCTCTCATGGATTCCCAACTATAATTGTAGGCTCCAGCCAGTCAAGTCAGGCTTGCCTTAGTGCTGAGATTTGCTAACTCTTGGCTCAACCATTCAGCGGAGAACTCGGGCACAGCAGAGTCGAACTTCTTGTTGACAAATTAACAAAATGCTGTTTGTTTTTGTTTATTCGTTCCACTCTGCTTTGTAAAGCTCCTTGGTTGTCACACACCATGCTCTCTCCTTCAGCTAGGAAAGGGAGATGATGTCCACATGAATTAATTTCAGAGATGCTGTCAATCTATCGCATGGAGCTGTTTAAATTCACGTAGTTGCAGTTTAAGGATGAAGGGGCAAGTTTTCAAGATGGTTGAAATTTTAAAGGTAATTTCCTAATTTGCAAATTTGATTGAAATTACATCTGTGAACAAGGTTACTTTAATCAGTTGCCTGTGATTACATAGACAACGCAGGATAGATTGCATGAATTCATGCTCTAATACTCAAATTAAGGACGAAGGAAAACCTTGTGGGGACCTTTGACCTCTGCGTCCGAATTTCCATGGTGCACACCTTGCACACAAAGCCCAATCCAGAAGGATGAATTCATAAAATCTACATCCGTGTATTCAGTCAACTCAGAGCGGACATCTTTGCTGCCAAGGGAAAGATCCATTGCTCAGATTATCTTATACACACATCTCATGAACAATGCATTGTGGATGGCAGCAATGGAATTTAAAATAGGAGAGAGAATAGTTAAGCTAAAACTTATAGGCGCATAAGGGAAACTTGTGAGAGGAACTGACTGCAGTGAAAGACAGAGGTGATACTGGACTCTTTGGGGGAAAAATTTGGTTGGTTTGCGTCTCCCGTTAGTGCCCTAATAATTCCGCAGTAACAACAAAGGGAGAAAAATTGAGTTGTAAGAGGGCACTAATGGGGCGCAAGGCAATTAGCGCCTGGGCGTGGCGCCGCCAACGCCTCCCGCGAAATTCAGCGGGAGGTTAGCGGCGGCGGTAACCATTAGTGCCTCATGGCACTGTGCCACCGGCGATGATGTAATCGCCGTGCGCAGTGTCCCGCTCGCACCACGGCCGCAATCTTCGGTAGCGCCCCCTGACTTACCGCTGGAAGCTATGTCCGACGGGGTCAGGGGGGCCTACCTGCGGCCGGGGCGGCGCTAATTAAAGGCGAGGTGCCGGGCGGCCGTTTTTGTTGCTGGCTGCCTGCCAGCACCTGCCCCCGTTGCCGTCCCCAGCGTCCTCTGCAGCCCCCCGCGTGGTGCAGGCTGCGCTCCGTGAGCCCGGCACTTCTCTTGCGTGCTGGGCTCTTTTGCTGGCACTCCAATCCCTGGTGGCCCAGCTGGACCCCGGGTCACGCTGCGCAAGGCCCCTCCCCTTTAAAAAGGGGAGGAAGGCCTGCAGTACCACGGCACGTAGCACCGCGATATTCCCTCGCAGTGCCCCAAGAGGGAGGCGGGGTGCTTCCAGTAGCGCCCCGCTTCCCTCTTGGGGCGTTACTGATGAATTTCGGCGGCGGGGGCACTAATTTTTTCCCCGGCGAAGTTAGCGCCCCAAAGGGGGCGCGACTCAATTTTTCCCCCTTTGTTGTTACTGCGGAATTATTTACGGATGGCCCACTGGGCCCAAATGAGCCAATCTGAGCGTCGCTGCAATCACACAGGGCCAGAATCAACTCCTAGCTTTCAAAACAAGTTCTGAGCCTTTTTAAGAGTAAAAACACTTTCCCTGGTAAGCTCTCCCCCTACATATGGAAAAATTATAATTATCAACACAAGACAGGGTATAACTGTGCAATATCATTGCGCTCCAAGTCTGGAAAGCATTTACTGGGGAGGTCTGTTGAGAGATATCATTCATTAGAACCTGGCGAATTGATCCCAGGTCCATGGATTAAGTAAACAGCATCATTTTTAAGTATGAACACTGGGTGGTAAGAGTTTGTGTCTGGGGATATATAGATAAGATTTGATTTCTCAAGTATAGTTGTGGTTGGGGTTCGGCGCACAGTGAGAACACAGCCCTTTGCCTGTCTGATTGGTGTTTGGATCCAGCCAGGTAAAAAGGCCGATCGTCTCTTTTACTGAATGGCTGCTAATGGGGCCAAAGTGAATATAGTTGGAACTTTCACAGTCCAAATCCTAATGGCCAAAATTCTACAGCACAAAAATGTCTTCAATTCAAAATGTTTCGGTTACCTCATTCTGACAGGACATAAAGACCACAAAATATGTAGAAGTGCGCTTTTCTGAGTGAAAGGTTTAGAAATCACAGAAATCACAGAATCACAGAAACCCCACAATGCAGATAGAGGCCATTTCGGCCCATCGAGCCTGCACTGACACATATCCCACCCGATCCCCGTAACCCCTACACCAACACATTTCCCACCCTATCCCTGTAACCCCACGTATTTAATCCCCCTAACACTAAGGGTCAATTTATCATAGCCAATCAACCTAACCCGCACATCTTTGGACTGTGGGAGGAAACCGGAGCACCCGGAGAAAACCCACGCAAACACGGGGAGAATGTGCAAACTCCACACAGACAGTCGCCCGAGGCCGGATTCGAACCCGGGTCTTTGGCGCTGTGAGGCAACAGTGCTAACCACTATGCCACCGTGGATGAAGTAAAAAAAAATCTCTGCGTTCTTCCAATTCTGGCCACTTGCGCATCCCTGATTTTAATCGCTCCACCATTGGCAGCCGTGCTTTCAGTTGCCTTGGCCCTAAGCTCTGGAATTCCCTCCTTAAACCTCTCCGCCTCTCTATCTCACTCTCCTCTTTTAAGATGCTCCTTAAAACCTACCTCTTTGATCAAATTTTTGGTCAACTGTCCTGATATCTCCTCCTGTGACTCGTGCCAAATATGTTTTTATTGATATCGCTCTTATTAAGCGCCTGGGGCCGTTTTACTACATTAAATGCGCTATGTAAATGTAAGTTGTTGTTGTAAAAGAAGCTGTGCATTGGACTTGGCTTATACAACACTTGCTTTGTTCGGGATTATTAGGGGCAAAAGAAAAATTACTTTATTCCTCCGTGCATACGGCATACACAGAAAGAATGTCACTTAAAAATAGAAGCGGGTACATCACCCTATGTATGAGGGTTCAATTCAGGCGGAACTAAGCCACAAAGCCTTCATCGGTCCCCTCTTATTTTGATGTCCAAACAATACTCAGGTTTATTACTCCTGCAGATTCCTTGTTGATCAGCAACTGAATGTGAAATCATTTTTAAAAAAATATTACAGCGGGAATAAGAGTCCCTCAGAGAAGTGAATATTTGAATGGAATTTATTGTTAAATTCAGCTATAACATTTGCATCTGACAAATTCCCATCGAATAGAAGGCAGCTTCCTCTGCTCCACTCTGCCTTCTGCTGACCTTACAGGTGAACTGCAGAAACTGATTTGTTAATTTACCCAGCTGAACAGACTCCCGTTCAAAATATCAGTCTTTTTACACTGTGAATTATTTGTGGTCTGCAAACAGCATAGCAGTTTTTTACATTTCCATCCTCTGTGAAAATCTTGATCGACTTATTTGAAGCAATTATAGATCCGTAGCAAATTTTAAAGAAAATTGCTGAACACAAATTAAAGTTCTTTGCTTATCACTCAGCAAGTGGAAGATTCCCTGAAATATACTGACAGATAGGAGTTGATTCTTTCATCTTCGGCAGCACCTCCCAAACCGGTGATCTCCACCACCTAGAAGATCAAGGGCAGAGGTGAATGAGAACAGCATCACCTCCAAGTTCCCCTCCAAGTCACCAAACATCCTAACTTGGACATACATCACCGTTCCTTCATTGTCGCTGGGTTAAAATCCTGGAACTCCCAACCTAACAGCGTTGTGGGGGCATCATAACCACATGGACTGCGGCAGTTCAAGAAGAAGGCTCACCACCACCTTCTCAGGGCAGCTAGGGATGGGCAAAAAATGCTGGTTTTTGTCAGCGATACCCACATCCAGAAAATGAAATAAATTAATTCTTCCTTGTGACGCAACCCTTCTCTGCTGTGAGTTCTCATTCCTCGCCAAAGCATGCACGTGCCATCATCTCACTCTAAATGCATATTATGTGAACTTCCTTGCTCATTTGTATGCTCTGTTGTATAAAATAGTATTGTGAAAGTCTGGCTAGTCAACTACCTGCCACATCCAATGTTCTAATATTTGAGAAACATCTTTCGTCCATTTACCGACAACTCCCTATGGCAGTGTTTCCATAACCTGCCTCCAGGCTTCAATTGACGTTTTATTTGCAGGTAGGCCCCTAACAAATTGAGCTGGTGGTGAGCAATTTCAGAGATTTGGTGGCAGTGGAATCTATTACACCAAGCAGGAGATCAAGAAGGTGACTAAATCAAAAATATTTGTGGCGAACAGTAAAAAGTGCAAAATTGTACTTACTGTATATGAAGCAGCAATGTTAAGTATCTAAATGAAGTATCTAAAATGTTCTGGGTTATTAAAAAATGATGACAAGTGGCTCTTTTCCTGTAATTTTCTCCCTCTATCTTATTGAAAGTTAAACATAGAAACATAGAGATAGGAACAGGAGTAGGCCATTCGGCCCTTCGAGCCTGCTCCGCCATTCAATGAGATCATGGCTGATCTTCGTCTGAGATCATAGCTGATCTTACCAGTTCAGTACCCCGTCCCCGCCTTTTCTCCGTAACCCTTAACCCCCTTAGCCTTCAGAAATATATCCAATTCTCTCTTGAAAATATTTATTGAATTAGCCTTCGCAGCCCTCTGTGGCAGGGAATTCCACAGGCTCACCACTCTTTGAGTGAAGAAATTCTTCCTCATCTCTGTTTTAAATGATTTGCCCGCTATTTTTAGACTGTGGCCCCTGGTTCTGTGCTCCCCGGCCATTGGAAACATTCTCTCTGAATTCAGCCTGTCCAGGCCTGCCATAATTTTATATGTTTCGATGAGATCCCCTCTCAATCTTCTAAACTCCAGTGAGTACAAGCCCAAACTATTTAATCTCTCTTCGTAGGTCATTCCCGCCATTCCAGGTATCAGCCTGGTGAATCGCCGTTGCACTCTTTCCATGGCAAGAACATCCTTCCGCAGATGGGGCGACCAAAACTGTACACAATACTCCAGATGCGGTCTCACCAGCACCTTGTACAGCTGTAGTAAGGTATCCCTATTCCTATACTCGAACCCCCTTGATATGAAGGCCAACATACCATTTGCCTTCTTAATCGCCTGTTGCACCTGCATGCTCTCCTTCAGTGACTGGTGCACAAGAACACCCAGGTCCCTCTGCACTTCCCCATCTCCCAATCTATTGCCATTTAGATAATAATCTACCCTCCTGTTTTTACCCCCAAAGTGGATAACCTCGCATTTATCCACATTATAGTGCATCTGCCACGTATCCGCCCATTCCCCCAACCTGTCCAAATCGCACTGTAGCCTCCTGACATCCTCATCAGAGCCCACCCCTCCTCCTAGTTTAGTGTCGTCAGCGAATTTGGAAATATTGCATCCAATTCCCTGATCCAGATCATTTATATATATTGTGAACAGCTGGGGTCCCAGGACAGATCCTTGCGGCACCCCGCTGGTCACTGCCTGCCACTCCGAAAACGAGCCGTTTATTCCAACTCTCTGTTTTCTATCCGCCAGCCAGTTCTCTATCCACGTTAATACTTTGCCCCCAATCCCATGAGCCTTAATTTTGCATGATAATCTTTTGTGTGGAACCTTATCGAAGGCTTTCTGGAAGTCAAGGTACACCACATCCACTGGCTCTCCCCCATCTATTTTACCAGTTACTTCCTCAAAAAATTCCAGCAGATTAGTCAAACACGATTTACCCTTTGTAAATCCATGTTGACTCTGTCCGATCCTTTCCCCATTTGTCAAGTGCTCCGCTATTTTATCCTTAATAATGGACTCTAGCATTCTGCCCACAACCGATGTAAGGCTTACTGGTCTATAATTCCCTGCTTTCTCTCTACCCCCCTTTTTAAATATTGGGGTAACATTAGCTACCCTCCAATCCACGGGTACTGTTCCCGAGTCAATGGAGTTCCGGAAGATGATCCTTAGAGCATCTGCTATCTCCAGGGCCACCTCCTTAAGTACCCTAGGATGTAGTTTATCAGGCCCCGGGGATTTGTCGGCCTTCAGTCCCCTCAACTTACCCAGCACCATATCCCTAGAGATACTAATTTCTGTCAGCTCCTCCCTCTCATTAGTCCCTATGTTTGCCGATATTCCTGGGAGGTTATTTGTGTCCTCCTTTGTGAATACAGAACCAAAGTATGAGTTTAATTGGTCTGCCATTTCCTTATTCTCCATTATATATTCTCCCGAATCGGACTGCAAGGGACCGACTTGGGATTTTACCAGTCTTTTCCTCCTGATATACCGATAAAAGCTTTTGCAGTCTGTCTTTATGTTTGCTGCAAGTTTACTTTCGTATTCTATTTTCCCCTTCCTGATTAATCCCTTTGTCCTCTTTTGCTGTATCTTGTACTGCCCCCAATCTTCCGGTCTGGTGCTTTTTTTTGCCAGTTGATATGCCCTTTTTTTTGATTTTATGCTGTCCCTAATTTCCCTCGTTATCCACGGTTGAGTCACCTTTTTAGGTTTATTTTTGTGCCAAACCGGTATAAACATGTTCTGGAATTCTTCCACTCTATCTTTGAATGCTTGCCATTGTCTATCCACTGTCAATCCCCCCAGAAACACCACCCAATCAATCTTACCCAATTCCCGTCTCATACCCTCGTAATTCCCTTTATTTAAGTTCTGGACCTTAGTCTCTGATTCAATTTCCTCACTCTCCATCTCGACTGAGAGCTCGATCATATTATGATCGCTCTGACCCAAGGGGCCTCGTACAAGAAGATTGCTGATAAGTCCCTTCTCATTGCACAATACCCAGTCTAAAATGGCCTGATCTCGAGTCGGCTCCTCGACATATTGGTCCAGATAACCGTCCCGAAAACATTCCAGGAATTCCTCCTCCTCAGAATTTTTACTAGTTTGGGTAGTCCAATCAATATGTAAATTAAAGTCACCCATGATGACAGCTGTGCTCTTATCGCACGCTTCTCTAATTTCCCTTTTTATGCCTTCCCTCACCTCCATATTACTATTTGGAGGCCTATATATCACACCCACTAACGTTTTCCTCCCCTTGCTATTTCTCATTTCTACCCATACAGATTCCGTTTCATCCGAGTTAATATCCTTCCTTTCCATTGCATTAATCCCCTCCTTTACCAGCAATGCTACCCCACCTCCCCTACCTTTTTGCCGATCCTTCCTAAATATTGTATATCCCTAGATGTTAAGTTCCCAGCCTTGCCCACCCTGCAGCCACGTTTCTGTAATCCCAATCAAATCATACTTGTTTACCTCTATTTCCACAACTAATTCATCCACCTTGTTCCTAATGCTTCTAGCATTAAGATACAAAGCCTTCAGGCTTGCTTTTTTCACACTCTCATTATGAATTAGTTTGGCCCTTTGTGTTTCTCTCCTTTGCTTATTGCTTCTCACCTTTCTACCATCTATTTCTGACTTCATATGACTTCCCTCTTTTCCACTACCTAGGTTCCCATCCCCCTGCCAAATTAGTTTAAATCCTCCCGAACCGCCCTAGAAAATATTACCCCGAGGACATCGGCTCCCTCACAGTTCAGGTGTAGACCGTCCCCTTGGTACAGGTCACTCCTCCCCAAGAACTGGTTCCAATGCCTCAAGAATTTAAATCCCTCTCCCTTGCACCACTGCTCAAGCCACGTATTTAGCTTATCTATCTTACTCTCTCTAAACTTATTAGCTCGTGGCACTGGTAGCAATCCAGAGATTACTACCTTTGAGGTCCTACTTTTCAATTTAGCTCCTAACTCCCTAAATTCAGCTTGTAGGACCTCCTCCCTCTTTTTACCTACATCGTTGGTACCTACATGTACCACGACAACTGGCTGATCCCCCTCCCCCTTCAGAATGCTCTGCACCCGCTCCGAGACATCCTTGACCCTTGCACCAGGGAGGCAACATACCATCTTGGAGTCTCGGTCTCGGCCACAGAAACTCCTGTCTATCCCCCTTACAATTGAATCCCCTATCACTATAGCCCTATCCCTCTTTTTCCCGCCCTTCTGTGCAGCAGAGTCAGTCATGGTGCCCTGAACCTGGCTGCTGGTGCCTTCCCCTGATAAGTCATCTCCCCCAACAGTACCCAAAACGGTAAACCTGTTTTGGAGGGTTACTTTTAAAAAAAATCATTCACAACACAGGCTATGGCGTCGCTGGCAAGGTCAGCATTTATTGCCCATGCCAGGCTGCCCTAAGAAGGTGGTGGGTCTTCTTCTTGAACCGCTGGTAGTGGTTTGATACAACTGAGTGACTTGCTAGGCCACTTCAGAGGACAGTTAAGAGTCAACCACATTGGTGGGACTGGAGTCACATGTAGGCCAGGCCAGGTAAGGACGGCAGGTTTACTTCCCGAAGGACATTCGTGAACCAGTTGTTTTTTTTACGACAATCAGACAGCTTCAGGGTGACTTTTACTGACAGCAGCTTTTTATTCCCAGATTTTTAAAACTGAATTCAAATTCGCAAAACTGCCATGGTGGGAATTAAACTCGCATCCTCTGCATTATTAGTCCACTATGCTACTGTACCGACCCTTTAATGAGGTATAGCCAAATCTGCATAAAACGCATATGTTGATACAAAAAGGCTTCCAAAGTCCCGATGGCATATAAGTGTATCGGGGCTCTGTTACCTAAGGCATGCCTCTGTTCACACTTCATTTTCAGTGCAGTTTATTTAGAGCACAAGAAGGCAAGTGATTCACTTGGTTTTATAGCACCAGCCACATACTGCGCTGCCAATGATTCACAGATACTTCTTCATACTCATAGCCTTAACTTTACACCTTCTAGGCTCCAAAAAAGCCCATCACTGCAACATCGTATTCAGATCCATTGCTAATAGGTGCATATGGTTCAACCCCTTATTTTTACATGCCCTAAACTTGACTTCAAAGTGTGTGGGGAGGACTACAGTTCTTCATTATGTGGTGTATTGCAAGCAGGATGGCTGGCAGAATAATATATTAAACACATAGCTTAAACATGCGGCGTACATAACTTGCACATAAGGGATGATTCCATATTCCCAGCGAGGAGTGACACTTGTGGGGAGCGTATGGCAGGAAATCGCAGGCCCACAGCCTGTAATTTTCCGTTCATTCATTTTCAGAAAGTTGCAAGCTTCATGCTCATAATGTGCTGCCTCACTCACCATTGGGAACACGGGAGTGCAGAAAGCAGAAGCAGCCTATAGTTCTACTGTTCTAATGTTGTGACACCCAAACCATTGGATTCAGTTTAAAGTAAACTGATGAGTTTTATCTTTCTTTGACAGGACCTCCCAAACACGCGGCCTCTACCACCTAGAAGGACAAGGGCAGCAGGTGCTTGGGAACACCATCACCTCAAAATTCCCCTCCAAGTCACACACCATCCAGACTTGGAAATATATCGCCGTTCCTTCATCGTCGCTGGGTCAAAATCCTTTCACTCCCTCCCTGTCAGCACTGTGGGAGTACCTTCACCACTCGGACGGCAGCGGTTCAAGAAGTCGGCTCACCACCACCTTCTCAAGGACAATTAGGGATGGGTAATAAATGCTGGCCTCACCAGTGACGCCACATCCCATGAATGAATTTTAAAAACTCTTGCTAGTAATTTGGGAGACCATTTCAAGAAAATGATGACAACTGGCTTCCAAGAGCTTTGGGGCAGCATCTCTCAGGGTCTGCAGGATCTTATAGGTACTGTTAGCATCAGGTCTGCCCTCAATGAAGTCCGGTGGTCCAAGGTATGGCCCACTGGACTTCATTCCTCATTTTTTGTGTCTGAGGGGTGTTTGGAGGTAGCACAAACTAGTCAAGCAACAGCCTGACATAGTCATGCTCACAGAATCATACTTATCAGCCAATGTCCCAGATTCCTCCTTCACCATCCCCAGGTATGTCCTGTCCTACCAGCAGGGTAGACCTACCAGAGGTGGCAGGGCACAGTGATATACAGTTGAGTGGGAGCAACCCTTGGAGTCATAAGAAGGTAAGAACATAAGAAATAGGAGCAGGCGTAGGCCATTACGCACTTCGAACCTGCTCCGCCATTCAGTAAGATCATGGCTGACCTTCAACCTCAACTCCACTTTCCCGCCCTATCCCCATATTCCTTGATTCCCTTAGTATCCAATTATTTCCTTAGTATCCAAGAGTATACAACATTGACTCCGGATCCCATGAAGCCTCATGGCCTCAGGTCAAACATGAGCATGGAAACTTCCTGCTGATTACCACCTATCACCCTCCCTCAGCTGATGAATCAGTGCTCCTACTTGCTGAATGCCACCTGGAGGAAGCGCTAAGGGTAGCAAGTGCACAGAATATGCTCTGGGTGGTGGACTTCAATGTAGTACCATCACTGACTGAGCTGGCCTAGTCCTGAAGAACATAGCTGCCAGACTGGGTTTGCAGCAGGTGCTGTGCGAACCAACACAAGGGAATAACCTGCTTAGCCTCATCCTCACCGATCTACCTGACATGTCTCTCCATGACAGCATGGGGTAATAGTGACTTTATGGAGAACATCCCATCTGAGGACCCCTTCTATTGTGTTGTGTGGCACTACCACTGTGTAAATTGGGATAGATTAAGAACAGATCTAGCAGCACAAAACTGGGCATCCATGAGACACCGTGGGCCATCAGCAACAGCAGAATTCCAATCACACAGAGACAGAATAGGGACAAAGGAATCCATAGCCCTCTGACTTAGCCTGAGCAATGCCACAGGAAATCCTCTTGTGTCTGTACACAAGGACAAAGTTACAGCAGTCTTGTCCTAGAGGGGTTTATATGAAGATGGAGGACATCACCCCTCTGTGTGATTTGACAACCAAAATTGCCATAGAGAGAATGCATTTTCAAATATTCCATCCCTACAGTTATTTCTGGGAGCAGTTAAATAAATTGGCCTGATATCAGTTAGAGCCCACTGACTTACCTCATTAACCACTGGCAGCTGAGAAGATTTTGCCCTTGAGATAACAAGGGGAAGCTAGTTTATTACCACCTGTAGTGGCTCCCATTGTTTCACAATGGTGCACCTCCTTACTCAGTCTCTGAGATTTCTTGTCCTGTAAATTTAACCCTTAGTTTGCTGGCCATCTGAAAAATCCTGCTCAATGCACAGTAAGGACACACAAATAGCAGGATTAAAGCTCATCCAAACACAAATTTACATGTTGTTTTTAAACAAAGTATATAAAAACATTTTTAAAAATTGTTTGAAACTATTAGCAGTTAGAGGTGGATGGATGCTACCACTTACATTTCCACACTTCCATAATTTCAACCGTTAGGATGCCTTGTATTGCCACCACGTGTTCCCCAGGACCATTAACGAGTTAGCTCATCGAGCGGTCAGAACGCCTGATCTTGTGCTTAAAGTGACCTGAAAGAAAACCGGCGAGGTGGCCATGTCTATTTTTCTAATCCCCAGGAATGACCTTTGCAGCTGGCATTCAGTCAATCACAGGTCAGGTTTGGATGAGGTGGGAACCCTGGCAACTCAGAAAAATAGTTAAATATTTCAACTTTTACGTTTAAAAAAAAAGTTGGGGGAGAAATTCAGTATCGCCCCGTTTGGGGCCGGTAACTTTTGAAAGCTGGGAAACTTAGCGCCAGGCACTAATGATTCCCAGCTTTTATAAAATTGGGTTTTTGCGCTCCAGGAAGGAAGGGGAACGCTAAATCAAGCGCTCCACTTCCATCCTGGAGCGCAGCAGGCAGCAGGCGGGGCGGTAGGTGAGCACAATGGGCCATGCAGCGCTGCCACGTTGGAAGGCTCCTTCCCTCCCTTAAAGGGAAGGGCCATCGCTGCAGGCTCTGCAAGGGGAAAACTTACCTGGTCCCCGACGGCAGCCACGATCCGGCCCGATCAGCCCGATGCACTGCAGCAGCGTGCCGGGCTGATCGATCGCTGGTGAAGACAAAGGAAAAAAATAAGTGAAAGATCATTAAAAAAAAATGTTACTTACCTCAGCCACCTCTCCTTTAAGTATCGCCCTCGAAGCGCCCGGCCTCCCAATGAACGCCTCCTGCAGCTGCCGGTGTTTTCGCTAGCGCCCTGATATCGACCCCAGAGGTGATAACGGGAGGCGCTAACAAGGCCAATTTCTAGCCCAAAGTTATTGGAAAGCTAAAATACTTAGAAATAAAGGAAAATTGAAATAATAAAGCAGAGGGAGAATGGAGACAAGAAATGGCAAGCAGAAGCAAAATACTTTTTTTAATAGTTTTGAAGTATTTATTTTAATAATTTACTTTGAATATTACAGTAATAAAGCTATTTCAGACACATAAGAGACTTTGGGCTAGAAATTGGCCTCCTTAGCGCCTCCCGTTATCGCCTGCGGGGGGGGCGATAAAGAGGTGCTAACGACTTAACACCCAGGCGTGGCGATGTTATTGCCGCCCGCGAAATTCACCTGGCGGTTTGCGGTGGCGGTAACCCCTAGCACCACGACCTCCTGCACCCGGAGATCATAACATCATCCGGCTGCGCAGCGCCCCAGACCCGAACTTTGGTTGCCCCATCTGCAGCGTCGCCGTTAGAAAACACCGGAAGCCGCAGGAGGCGTTCATCAGGAAGCCGGGTGCTTCGGGGCGATACTTAAAGGAGAGGTGGCCGAGGTAAGTAAAAAAAAATTCTGAAATACTCTTTCTCTTTTTTTTCCTTTGTCTTCGCCAGCGATCGATCAGCCCGGCACTCTGCTGCAGAGCATCGGGCCGGATCGCAGCTGCTGTCGCGGACCAGGTAAGTTTCCCCTTGTACAGCCTGCACTTTTCGAGGGCGATACTTAAAGGAGAGGTGGCTGAGGTAAGTAAAACAAATTTTTAATGACCTTTCTCTTTAAGGGAGGGAAGGAGCCTTCCAACGTGGCAGCGCTGCACGGCCCATTGTGCTCACCTACCGCCCCGCCTGCTGCCTGCTGCGCTCCAGGAAGGAAGTGGAGTGCTTGATTTAGCGTTCCACTTTCTTCCTGGAGCGCTAAAACCCAATTTCTTTAAAAGCTGGGAATCATAAGCACCTGGCGCTAAGTTTCCCAGCTTTCAAAAGTTACCGGCCCCAAACGGGGTGATACTGAATTTCTCCCCCTTTAGCCCCAATTTTAACCCAGTGTACTTGGTGTAAATGGGGTGTGTTCAGGTCGGATGTCCGATTTACACCTCGTCCGATTTTACGCTATTGACTTCAATGGAGCCAAAGATCGAGAGGGGTGTAAATCGGGCGTTCGCCCATACGCACCCCGTTTACACCCAGCGGGTTAGGTTAAAATCGGGGGCTTTTATTACGGTAATATTAGGGTTTGTTTCAGTGCCATGGTGCTTGACCTCTATGCTTACAAAATGGCCAACCTTGCAGTCCAGTCCTACTGGCAATCTAGCAGTTAAAACAATGGGATAGGGAGTGTGTTGTTTAAGGAGGGAGTCTCACCATTAAGCTTCTTTTTTTTTTAAATAAAGAAAAGAAACTAACAGCTGAAATTAATCCTGTTGATAATGTCGGTGAAAAATGCCAGAGCAAATAGGAATCCATTTTATACTCGGCAGCTTTTTTGCTAAAATTATCTACAGGAGGATTTTGACTCCACTAATAATTGCAAAGGATTATGATTATTATTAGCATCATTTTGTTTTAATCTGTCAGTTTTCCTATTTTTTTTTTCTTTGGCTTAAATGAATTACTGAGTCTGCCTGTGAGGGAGTTGAACTGTTATCAGTAAAGATACAATCATAAAACTGGGGACGATTCAGCAGCAACTGTGTGTTAATTCAACTCCCTCGCATTAGTAATCCTTTTCAAACCGCTATCCTCCCAAAGATGCCATCAGGTTTCACCATTAAAAGTTTAAAAAAATGAACAGAAAAATGACAGCAAAAACGGAAAAAATCTAATGTTGATTGTAATTCTTCATCATTTGAGTTTTAAAAGGGCCCTTGATGCAGAGATTCTGATTATTTAATCCATTAATGCACTTTTCTCAGATGCATCCGACAATAGCAAGAAAAGCTTATGAGAAGTTTTGCCTTTGTAAAAATCTTGTAGAGTCTATCTTTCTTGCAGGTTGGTCCATATTAACCATGTGGTATTACCAATCATGTGGGCAACAGTGACCAATCAGATTGGAAAACCAACAAACAGCAGGCTGCTAGGACGATACCCAGGCAATTTTGCTCCTGTCCATCTTGGCTCAGTGGTAGCACTCTCGCCTCTGAATCAGGAATGAAAGTCGGGCGTGTTCTACAACAGGTTCACTGGTTTACTGCCTAAGCGATGAAAGTGAAAATTACCCCCATCAGGTGGTCATTTATCTTATTGCTGTTTGCGGGACCTTGCTCTGTGCAAATTGGCTGCCGCATTTCCCAACATTATAACAGTGACTACACTTCAAAGGCACTTGATGTGGCTGTAAAGCGTTCCGTGATGTTGTGAAATCTGCTTTATCAATGCGAGTTCTTTCTTTATGCTCTTCAGCCCTTGACTTTCCTTTAATTTTACAGAGAAGCAAATGCTGGTACAGTGTGCACACACCTTATGTACGTAAGGCCGACTGTGTAAAAGTCTTCAAAGAGCAAAAGGGACGCATTACTAATGATTATTTTGTTAAGTTGTTTGGAGAATGGCAATTCAATGTATGGAAAGTAAACCGAACTCTCTAGATCTCTGAAAGATCTGTAACCTAATATTTTAAAGTTGGAGGACCCTGCTTCATTTTTCCATCATATATATGTCGAGTACTATAGTGCGGCATCTTGTACCACATCTCCCGACCTTCCTTGTTTTACTTTCAGCTGAAACCTTTTTTGAAGAGTAAAAGATTAATCTTGCAAGGGCTTTGTGTAACAGCACCACCACCTTTAGGCCAGAGACTGGCTCAACTTCGCATTCCAGAAAAGGGAATTAATTTCATATTTGAAGGTGACAACATAAGCCTTTGCTAATACCCACTCGACCCACAACAGAAACTCACTAGTATTCATAGCTCCTAATTTAAAAACCATTAGGCTGTTCTGCTTGGTGAACCGGATCTAAATATTCTTTAAGGGGTGTTTTAATTTAATCAGAGCCTTAACAAGCCCCCTTTTAAAATGATGATCCGCAGAATTCAGGGGATTTGTTTTTTTGGAATCTGATCCAATAACAGGCTTTGCACCAAGACACCACGGTCGCATCTGATTTAGCATCGAACGGGCGATAATCAGGAAAATTGCTTTGCATATTTAATCACTGTGAAAACACAAGCAAAACCACTTTCTAGAGATTACTTTTTAATGTGCTATGCCGCTGGCATGCCAATGACCCTGACTTCAGCTGTAACACTGGGCAGGGAGCAGAGCTCCGAAGGGGCTCAGTCAATGTGTTATTCAGGCCGCTTCAGTCTCCAGTAGCCTGTTGTATCTCTATTAAGTAGTAACGGAAGATTAAAATTGTTCCCTTTTCCCAAAGCTAGGCCGCTAAAAGTAATTTTTAAATAAAAGATCCAGCAAAGTAAAGTCTTTCCTGTTAACATGTTCTTGTCCAAGTAAAGGAGTCAATTTTCAACTTCCTGCCCAGACATGAAACTAACTGGAATCAGCGGAGGTGACGGGCGTTCGATCCACAACGTCAGTTTTACACCCGCGCGGCAAGTTAAAAATCTACCCACGAAATTCTAAGTAACACTTTGCATTGTACTGTCAAACTTACATTACTTCAGGCCATCCTACTGATAATATAAGTTGTGTTCAGCATTTGACATCCCCCAGCGAAGTAAATAACCGGATATGAGGAATGTGACTCATAATCTTGGCAGTAACATTAGATGTGTACGTTCAGGAGTATGAACACTTTGAACATTGAGTGTAATGAACAGACCCGTTAGTTGTCAGAATTTTCCAAAAAAAAGTCTTCTATTAACTTCAGAGTTCACTCCAAAAGAATACCTCAGCTCCGACACAACCACAATTCATCTCCCACACGCTAGCCTGATGGGCTCATGAAATAAGGTGTTCCAATTGGTGCCAGATCATTAGGATTTATCTTGCCCATAGCCACTCAGAACCAGATTGTGCCATCTTCAACTCATTTTGCTTAGGACACCAAAACCTTCATGTGAGGGAAGGAGGAGGCCTTTCCTTCCCTCTGTCCAGACTGTAATTAAACTCAGATCGCCATGCTGTAAGAACAGAGTACGAATTCACTGTAGTACACAGTGACTGTGACTGGAGCAAATAAAACAGGGATAAGAAGAAAGTTTGAATTTAACAAGCCTTTTGTAAGAGGTAGATTATGATGGCAGGCTACTATCTTTGCGTGCGTGCTCTTTCTTGCTAGTTTGCCTGGACTAAATAGTCTAATAGATGGCCTGTTTCTGTATACGTGTTAGGAAAGCATGTAACCATGTACTGTAGAGAGTTTGCCAGTTTGATACCACAATGTGATACAAGAAGTCACAGAAAGCTACAGTGTTTTGCCAGTTCGCCTGCACCCCTCACCTCGCCACCCCACCATTTCATATTAAAGGAGCCATGTTGTAACAAAAGTGGATGAGACTGCACCATGGCAGCTCTATGCACAGACACAACATTCTGGTGTAGACAGAGTTTCTGTTGATAGGGAGTCACAACACCAACGAGTGATGGTAAGAGCCACTTTTGTACTGGTGCAAGGAGGAATGCACAGATTTGGAGTTGGCAGGGGTCAGGTTACTTGACTGCACTGTCTTTGTCTTCATCACCCCTACTGATTATGCTGAGTGAAGACGACGTATAAGATGTGGCCCCTTTAAGGACCCATCAAAAGGGTGAATTTCATTCAAGTTGGATTTTTGATTTGTGATGCTTATAATGGCAAATGCAAGTTGAATCAGCCATTCATTACACTCCCATTTGGTGCTATAAATGGGGTATTAGATTAGCCCGAGGTGCTAACATAGCAACTGCTACCATAGCGACTGTATCACAGTACAATCATTGAAGGAGCTGAAAATACAAGACTGCTGCAAATTTATAACAAAGATATTTCTGGAGAGTTTTAAAAAAGTGTGTTTTTCATATAAAAGCTCAAGGAAAGATCATCAACAAGAACTTCTTGCTTGTGAGCCACATATTCCTGATGCTACGCAGTCCATATGTGTGAAGGAACAAAATATTGTACTGAAGCCTTCAACATGGACCTTTTTTTTTGCAAAACAATTATCGCAAGTCATCAATTCCAGCTAAATGCTCAGTTGATATCCTGGAGTTTTTTATTCAGCTACCTCAAGGGCTTGGAGATTTCCTGTAAGGCTTACTTGTAGTTGATTGAAGGACATTAATTAAGTTATGGAGGGTCCATGATAATAGAAATTATACACATTCAGTTGGAAAGAGTGAGCTTGAGGATCTCAATGGGCTTTTTCTCATTTTTCATTTAGTTCTTGTATAAATTCATAACCCTGAAACTATGAATTGCAGACCACTTCCCATCCACTCTTATTGTACTGAATTACTGATGCAAGTGTAGTATGTCTTCAAATTATCTGGATTTTTTTAACATCCAACACATTAAAGATAATTGATACACTACCAGGTCTCACATGGAGGCCAGCATTGTGCTGGATATATTGTTAAATGTTGTTCCGATTTTATTGTGATTGAATCAATTATTTAATTATTAAGTGAACTATGTGTTTGAGTCCCACATTAGGGTCTGAAGTAGTAAGTGAAATATAGGTTCAATCCCAACAGTAGGGTTCAAAGCATTCTCTAAACAGACACTCCAATGCAGTCGTGTGGGGTGCTCCTTTGCTCGAGGGCCGAACCTTCAGATGAGACCTCAAACTGAGGTCCTATCTGCCCGTCCCAGTGGTTGAGGTGGGTGCCAAAGATACCATGGTGCCATTCACAGATCAGGTAGTTGTCCTAGTGTCCTGGATGTTTCTTCCTCAAGTAAAACCATCAAAAATAGATCAAGGGGTCATTCATCTCATTGCTCTTTGTGGGACATTGTTGGCACAGAATAGCTGTCATTGCAGTTCAAAGCAATTCATTGTGTGCAAAGTGCTTTGAGACATTTCAAACTCATAAGGCGCTATACGAATACAAGTATCAGTTATTTATTATAAGCATTGGCTGAGGTGTATTTCTAAAGCAGTTCTAACATTTCTTGGTAAAATAGTTGTTCATTTATCAGGATTCAACCCTGTATCCCTGTAACCCTAAAAGAGCTCCCTATCTAATCCAAACTTCCATGCTGGTCCCTACATATAAATGTACTTGGTGCAAGCAAATATGAAAGAAAAAGCAGACACTAAAGGACAAGAAGTATCAAATAATGGTAGATAGGGAGTTAATGCTGCCAAGCAATTCAGACATCATCAGCTACAAGTTAACTGCACTTAACTCTTGACGCTGTACACGCATGTTTCACAATACAATATGTACAATCTCACTTTCTATTCATCCAGTTTGGAAATCAGTGCCAATTTCAATATCCTGAACTTCCCCAGGTCCTTCTGCTGTGAAAACAGGTGATGGAACTGAAGGATATAAACTTTGCGATATAAACAAGTGCAACTCCATCCATTACGAGTTCTTAGGATATCAACAAGGTTCATTTTTGCAATGCGATACTGTCTTATTCATTACTCTGTGTACACAGTGTTATAGCAATACCGTATAGTCCCCTTCAGAACAAGAATACTGCCTTTTCAAATCAAAGCAAGCAGATTACATTTAACAAATCCACATTAGGCAAATCGCCTCTTTCATGTGATCTGAGATCATTTAAAGCATTTTTTTCTCCTTTGGCTTTGTGTTTTAATCATCTCAAGGAACACAACTGCACGATGACCTCCGAACTCAGAGAAATGGAATTTGAAAGGAGAAAGCGCCCCACCTCTTCGAACAAGCACACCAGTTATTAACTAAAGAGCACTCGGGCTAACACACAAATTGTAGGTTCCTTTCTAAGGGCTGCATGCATAATTTATCTGGATAGAGATCTTAACAGCTCCTAAAGAAGTCTCTTAGGCATTCCAGTACTTAACCAGAAAAGGCTGTGTTTTTTTTAAACGCTGATATTCTTTTTTCAACTAACAGATTATGCAATGACTGAGGGCTATTTTATATCAAACATTTCTTGCAGAGGAATGGATTGCTTGCAGATTTCCATGGTTGTTTAAGTCAGTGGCCAACACCGATGTTAATTGTGAACCTTATTTCAGATATAAACCTACAAGCGGATCTATGTAAACAAAGTGCCAACAGTGTAGCCAAGTCATAGCTTGCATTTATTTTAAGAGCAAATGCTTCATTTTTACTTAACCTTGGCTCCTTTATTTCAAACGCCAGCCGTAATTTGCAATTAAATGACTTAAAAGGCAAGCAGCCTTGTCGTTGTGTTCTGCAGCAGAAAACAACAATTGTGAAACAGGGAACAGAACGACAACACAAAAAAAACAAACCAGAAGTGCAAACTGACATTGAAATTCACACATTATTGTCAGGATTTGCATAAGGGTAATTTCCAGAAGGTGTTAACGTGACTCTAAAATGAGAATGAAATTGAAAAGTAAGTTAAACCTAAGTTTTGTGCTTACGGTTTCTAAATTAGGAGCAATTTGGGAAAAATGTAGTTTTATATCCAGTACTGGACTGGCTTATATTTAGGTACGCACTGCTATTTCCAATTAGCCAAAGAGAAACTGCAGGATAAATATGACAGAGCACAAAGCGTGAGGAAAACCACTAAAAGGTATATGGTGTAAACCAAATACCATGGGAAAGGGACGACAAAATGGATGAATTATTGACAAAGAACGAGATTCTTTACCTGACATGGCCAGATACTGATGCATTTGAAAATGAAATATTGCACTTTCTCCTACCGTTCACACGCATTACATAGAATTACATAGAATATACGGCACAGAAACAGGTCATACAGCTCAACCAGTCCATGCCGGAGTTTATGCTCCACTCGAGCCTCCTCCTATCCTTCCTCTTCTAACTCTATCAGCAAAAACCTCTATTCCCTTCTCTCTCATGTGCTTATTTAGCTTCCCCTTAAATACATCTATACTATTCACCTCAACTACTCCCTGTGGTCACGAGTTCCACATTCTCACCACTCTCTGGGTAAAGAAGTTTCTTCTGAATTTCCTATTTGAATTGTATTGAAGGCCTCTAGTTTTGTTCTTCCCCACAAGTGAAAACACTCTCTCTAGCCGCGATTTTCCCTACCTCAGTGGGTCCGTGGCGGGCGACGTTGGTGGTCGGTCCCGGTCCCGCTCCTGTCTCCATCCCAGCCTCCGACATGACTTTCCCCTGATTGGGCTTGTTAAGCCCGCCCAGCAAGTTTCCTGGCCAATTGAAGGAAGCGGGTCTGATGACGTCATTGGATGATGCATCATCAGCCGGTTTCCTTAAAGGGACCTTGCGCAAATTTACTTTGGCGTTTGTGCTGTCAGTGTTCTACAGAATTGAGGTGCTGCAAACACTGGCAAGCACTGCACAGGGGTACACGGCTGCACGCAGGCGCTCCCATGACTCCCTCCATATACTTATGGAGGTAGTCACAGCACGCAGGGAGGTCCTCTTCCCTTCTCATGGGCGGAAGAGACCTCCCCAGGAGATCAACACAGCCTGGTTGCACACTGCACAGGAGGACACAAGCAGGGATGTCATCAGGTGGACCAGGCTGCAATGCCGATGTCATCAGGTGGACCTGGCTGCAGTGCCGCAAACCTTTCAATGATCTCAGTAGATCACGAAATGTTACTGCAAAGCCACACTCAACCTCATCCTGCTGTACCACTCATCACATCCCCATCACTCTGCCTTTCCTACCCTAATCCTGCACATCCTTACTCACACCAACTTAGCTTGCACCTCCACCCATCCCTCTCTATCTACATTATCACTTCCCCATCTCACTAGCCACCCCACACACTCACCTTCATCCTAGTCCAATCATACCAACTAGCAACACACAAGGGTAGGCACTTGTGTGTTTTAGCCAACGATCATTTGAAGTTTCTGTTAATGTGCTGTCAAACATTGAAATCTTTATTTTCAACACTTTGCGTTCTTGGACAGATTTGTGTGTGCCTTTGGAAGTGACTTTGTGAGTTGCAGTGAATGGTGAGGCATAACGGTGCCCCCCGCAATGGTGATGAGTGTGAACGGAATGGCTTGGGCATTGTAGGGATGTTTTATGTTGTTGGTGTGTGGTGGTGCCAACCTGGCACATTATGTGGCAGCCAGGGTGTGAAGCATCAAATGAAGTAAATGTGGCCATGATGAGGCCATCCCTGGCGTCCCGGGCAGCAATGTGGTCGGGTGCTGATGCCCTGTGTCCTGTGCAGCATCAGTTGATTGCGGAGAAGGTTGGTGTGGTTGTTGGTACTGCTGGTGTATTTGGTGATGCTGGTGTTGGGGCTGATCATGGTTAGATTCTGAGGACCAAGGTGAGAGAGTATAAAGTGCGCCCATGCTGATGGAATAGATGGCAGGTGAAGTAGAGATAACAGAAGTGATATGTCAATGGTGGGAGAGATAATGAGGTCAGGCTGCATGGAGACTTGTGTAAAGACTTGCAGCATTCTGAATCTGTAGTGGAAATGCAGTTTAGAGAAGCTAGTGGTTAAGGGAACATTTCTCATTCATCTGGGAGCTTTGACTTGACATTTAAAGATGTCAACTCATCAGCTGATTCAACAGCCATTGACCTCCCACCTCAGCTTCACATACGAGGTCTAGGCACAGTGGGAAACCGGTGGGCGACCTGTCAAATTCAAAAAGCTGAGGAAGAAAGCATTGTTAAGTGACTGTAAACAAGCCACTAATGATTTGAATTGGGTCCCCTGCCGCTGCCTGTCGGGTCTGTTCAGCGCTGACAGACCTGACATCGGGAAATGCAGGTGTGCCCATTTTGACAACGGGTTCCCTACCCATTGTCAATCATTTTAAATTTCACAGCTGACGTGCCACCCATCCCATCCACTGAGTGCCAGCAAAATTGCAGCCTCTGTGTCTACTCTATCAAAATCTTTCATAATTTTAAAGACCTCAATTAGGTACCCCGTTAAAAAAAAGAAAGACTTGCATTTATATAGCGCCTTTCACGACCACCGGATGTCTCAAAGTGCTTTACAGCCAATTAAGTACTTTTGAAGTGGAGTCACTGTTGTAATGTAGGAAACGCGGCAGCCAATTTGCACACAGCAAACTCCCACAAAAAGCAATGTGATAATTAACCTTCTCTTTTCAAGAGAAAAGAGACCCAGCCTGTTCATCCTTTCCTGATAGGTATACCCTCGCATTTCTGGCATCATACTTGTAAATCTTTTTTTGCAACCTCTCCTGTGTCTCTATATCCTTTTTATAATATGGCAACCACAATTTTACACAGTACTCCAAGTGTGGTCTAAACATTAAAATTTGCGTTGCAACATATGACATTCAGCAACTTTTTTCTCTGCAACAGTGGGCACTCACATGGAGGCGGCATTGCTACGCTATCAGGGGAGTCTCCAAGCACGTAGAAACTGCTGGTGTTGCTCAATCTAAAATAGCAGCCCTTTTAGGATCCTTTAGCATACAGTAGCCCCGTAAGGGAAACAGCTGACTCGCATTGTATCAGCGTGTCTGTCAAGGGCTTAATGGGATATGTCAACGTAAGTGGAAGTATTTAAGTACATTGGGGGAAAAATTCAATATCGACCATTTTGGGGCACTAACTAATTAGTGCCGGCGACCACAAAATTCAGTTTTATCGGCTCAAGAGGGAAGTGAAGCACTAAATCAAGCACTACCCATTCCTCTTAGGGCGCTAACGTCGGGGAGCGGGGCGCAATCGCAGAGCGCTTCTCAAGTTCCGGCGCTGTCAATTACAAGTACTCAGACAGACTGGCAGTTCTTAAAGGGGAGGTTCAATCATGCTGCACAGCCTCACTCTGATCACTGCTGCTTGTGAACTGAGCCTGCGAGGAGCTGCAAACCATCCTTGAAGGATCTCATGGCTGATCAGGGGCCGAGGGAGAGAGCTTGCCGGCTCAGCGGCCAGGCTTTGGAGGCACTGGTAGTGGCCGTGGAAAGCCAACGGGCAGTGCTCTACCTGGACCCTGGCAGGAGACCATTGACCAAGGACTTCAGGAGGATGTGGAGGGAGGTGGCCCAGTACGTCTCGGCCAGAAGTGTGGTCCACAGGACTCCCACTCGGTGCTGCAAGAAGTTCAATGACTTCACTCAGGTGGTCAGGGTGAGTACATGCTTCAAAAACCTCTACATGCCACCATCTCAACCTCACTCTGTGCACAGACAGTATCAACCACCAAATCCCCAACACTCACCCACCAACTATGCTCACCTACTAAAAGCCACATTCACATCTCACGCCTTGCATACATTAACAGCTATTCAACTATGGTAGGCACATCTACCAAAACACATGGCTGCACACTCACTCCTTTTTCTTGCAGGCCAAGCTTGTTCATAACAGGAGGGAGCAGCAATGCACAGAAGGAGGTCAGGTGGAGCTGCACCCGCTTACAGACCTGGAGGAGTGAGTGCACAGCATCATCGCGGCCCATGTCATGGGCGCTGTGGCAGTCGGAGACGTCAACCCCTTGGGGACAACAACGGTATGTTCATCACCTCTCCCTCTTCTCTCCTACCACTTCCCCTCACAACACAAGCCTTTCCCATTTTCCATCTAAGTATACTGTCTCCATTCCTTGCTCCCTTCCTGCCTCCCTTCTCTGACATTAAACCCACTCTTGTACCTTTATGCTTTTAGATAATTAACCACCAGCTGACCAGCCCGTCCCTCAGCCTCCCAGTGGCAGCGACACGGGAGAGGAGGAGGAACAACAAGTCAGAACCTCACTTCCTGTGTCTCCTGAGGGCGAGACATCCGATAATGGGGCCACGCGGTCGCTGGAGGGGAGCAGAGGAAATGGCTCTGATGTGGGTGAAGCTCTGGGACCCAGCGGACTGCAGCAATGCCACGGGGAAAGGGAAGCTCGGGGGCCATCTTCCCGGAGGGTGAGTGCGCGCATGAGTTCTGCTGCACAGGACTCAGATGAGGACCACGAGATGGAGGCCTTGACCACACAGGCAATGAGTATGCATACTGAGCTCATGGGTGCAATGGCAAGGATGCCCAAGAGCATGGATGCACTGGCTAGGAGTGTGTAGGAGTCTGCCTCCAACATTGCTCTCAACACTGCGCAAACCATCGAGCCCATCCTTGGCAGTTTACAGAGGATGATTGACTCGCAGAGAGACCGTGGGGACCCAGACCTCATGCTGCGTGTCATGGGTGATGTGGCAGCAGCTATTGCAACACAGGCCGAGGCAACGCAACAGCTTAGTGCTGTAATGGAGTCAGTGGTTGCTGGCATCCAATGTCAGACTGCTCTCATGCAGTCTCAGATTGATGCCACGCAAGCGCTGACTGCTGCCATCCTTGCTGGGTCGCCAACTGTCCACCGGAGATCTCACGGTGCCGCAGCAGGCCAGTAATCTGTGCTCGAACAGATTGCTCCGGATGCTGAGGTTCTGCCCCGGGGGAGTGGCAGTGTGTCGATCGAGCAGGAAGCTACTGTCCTCGCTCAGGATGACAGCATTCCTGCTCCCACCACTGCCACTCCGCCATTGTACTTGCCATAGCCTGTAACCCAGCCAGTCCAGACTGCTGCCGCCCATGCTGAGTTGGCACAGTCTGCAGCCAGGCCTTCCAGGCCCAGAGCTGGTAGAGGGTGTCCTGCAAGGCCATCTGCAGTCTCTGGCTCCCAGACTCAGCAGCCTTCCACCAGCCGTGCTGCAGCCACTGGGGCCACATTACAGAGGAGCAGTAGGGTTGGGAGAGGGGAATTGCAAAGGGGAGGGAAATCATTGAAGAAGGGTGAGTGAATAATACGGGACTAGCAAATGGGGGGAGTGTGTGTTAATAAATTGATGTATTTGTAAATATATTGTTGAGTTTGGTAACAAATAGTTCAGTTTGCCAAGAACCAGTTGTATTTGTTGATAAATTGTTGTGTAGGTTTATTATTGGTTGTGTTTCATAAGAGAGAGTTGTGCACAATAATACATTTTTATTTTGACGTAGCACATTTTGTGATGTTTCTCATTTGAGCTGGGGCTGCGAGCTGGCTGTAATGATGTGGTTGTTCTGCGCAAAGGCCATGTGCTCTCTCAGTTATTGGAAGCGCTGTGTAATGAGGCGATCACGAACGGCCCTTGCAGAAGCAAGATTGAGTGGCTCCCTCCTACTTTGCTGCTGCTCCTCCTCCTCTTCATCCTCCTCCTCTGCCTCCACCTCCTCCTGTCCCTCTTCCTCCTCCTGAGGTGGACCTGCAATCCCTGGTGGCAATGGCTGGACCCTCAGAATGGCCAGGTTGTGCAGCACACAGCACGCAACAATGAAGAGGGAGACTCGATCAGGGAAGTACTGCAGGGCTCCTCCAGAGCGGTCAATGCAGCGGAACCATTGCTTTAGCTCACCGATAGTTTATTCGATCAGGTGGCAATATGTCTGTCATTGTATGCATGTTGAGCAGGAGTGTTGGGGTTGCGGAGAGGTGTCATCAGCCAGGTGGCGAGTGGATAACCCTTGTCTCCGAGCAGCCAGCCACAAGCTTCATGTGGTGGGTGGAACAGTGCTGGGACTCCGGTCTCACGCAGGATGAATGCATCGTGGCTGCTGCCAGGATAGTGGGCATTGATGGCGAGGATGAGCTGTCTGTGGTCGCACACTAACTGAATGTTCAGAGAGTGGTAGCCTTTGCAGTTACGGAGCACCACTGCATTGTGATGAGGTGCCCACCGTGCCACGTGGGTGCAATCAGTGGCGCCCTGAACCATGGAGAAGCCCACTATCCTTGCAAAGCCACATGAGCATTCATCCTGTTTCTCCCTGGTTATGGGGAATGAGATGTACTCCCTTCTCCATCTGTACAGAGCATCTGTTACTTCCCGGATGCAGCAATGGACGGCGAACTGCGAAATGTTTGCAATATCCCCTGTTGAAGCCTGGAAGGAGCCACAGGCGTAGAAATTGAGGGCGACTGTGACCTTCACTGCCATTGAGAGAGACATCCTGGTCCTGAGCTGAGGCTGGAGCTCTGGCTGCAGGAGGTGGCAGAGCTCTGTGACCACCTCCTTGCTGAAGTGGAGCCTTCTAAGGCACTGCTCCTCTGAGAGATGAATGTAAGAGAACTGCTCCCGGAATACCCTGGGAGGGTAAGGCCTCCTGTTGAGAGCCCTGTTGCCCTCCTCCCTCTGGCCACGTTTTCCAATCTTTCTCTCTGCCTCCGCTGCCTCTGACGGTGAAGCTGGAGGGCGAGGCCCCGTGCCAGTACAGCCCCCATTAAGTGTTGGAAATGTTGCAGTATCAAAAGTAAGACAAATGAAACTGATAAATTTTTGTCAGGAACAAAACTCCTTCAAGTCGGAAAACCTCAAATCGGTCAAAACGCCTGTCTGCTTCTGTCAAACTGACAAGGCAGCATTATTTGCCGACTTAAAAATAAACGGAAGTTCATGCCTTTAAATAGCGCTCCTCCAGCTCTCAGCTGACTGCAAACCGCCTCCACTAACTGTCATTCCTAACGGCAGGCGCTGAGGCAGGGGGCGAGAATGAATTTCCGGTCCGGGGCGCTACCGGGGCGATGCACCGCTGGATGACGTTGTGATCTCCGGCCGCAGGCGGGCATGGCGATAGTGGTTAGCGCCGCCGCAAACCATCACGAGGCAGCCTGTAGCATAAAAGTTGGCCCTTCGACTGGTGTGATGATGTTGATGATTGCAATTCTCTGTTGTTTAATGTGCTGTCACTAAAAGTTCACAGTTGTTCCGTATTCTGTGACTGAAAGACGTACCAATCAGATACTGCTCGATAACAGCTTCAAAAGAATGATTCGAAATATCAAGACCAATGGTAAAAAAAAATGCTCATTCCAAACATTACATTACCTGCTAGAACTTGGAACCATAATGATGCAACAAAACTTAATTAGATGCTACAGCTTTTGAGTACCAAATGTTCTTTGCAGCTTTTACAAAAATATATATACTTTTTCATTCACAGGATGTGGGCATCGCTGGCAAAGCCAACATTTATTATCCATCCCTAGTTGCCTTTGAGACGGTGGTGGTGAGCCGTCATCTTGAACCGCTGCAGTCCGTGTGGTGAAGGTATTCCTATGCTGTTAGGTAGGGAATTCCAGGATTTTGACCCAGTGATGATGAAGGAACTTGGAGGGGAACTTGCAGGTGGTGGTGTTCCCCTGTGCCTGCTGCCCTTGTCCTTCTTGGCAGTAGAGGTTGCAGGTTTGGGCGGAACTGTTAAATAACCTTGGCGAGTTGCTGCAGTGCATCTTGTAGAGGGTACACACTGCAGCCACAGTGCGCCAGTGGTGGAGGGAGTAAATGTTTAAGGTGGTGGATGGGGTGCCAATCACGCGGGCTGCTTTGTCCTGGATGGTGTTGAGCTTCTTGAGTGTTGTTGGAGCTGCATTCATAGAAACATAGAAACATAGAGATAGGAACAGGAGTAGGCCATTCGGCCCTTCGAGCCTGCTCCGCCATTCAATGAGATCATGGCTGATCTTCGTCTGAGATCATAGCTGATCTTACCAGTTCAGTACCCCGTCCCCGCCTTTTCTCCGTAACCCTTAATCCCCTTAGCCTTCAGAAATATATCCAATTCTCTCTTGAAAATATTTATTGAATTAGCCTTCACAGCCCTCTGTGGCAGGGAATTCCACAGGCTCACCACTCTTTGAGTGAAGAAATTCTTCCTCATCTCTGTTTTAAATGATTTGCCCGCTATTTTTAGACTGTGGCCCCTGGTTCTGTGCTCCCCGGCCATTGGAAACATTCTCTCTGAATTCAGCCTGTCCAGGCCTGCCATAATTTTATATGTTTCGATGAGATCCCCTCTCAATCTTCTAAACTCCAGTGAGTACAAGCCCAAACTATTTAATCTCTCTTCGTAGGTCATTCCCGCCATTCCAGGTATCAGCCTGGTGAATCGCCGTTGCACTCTTTCCATGGCAAGAACATCCTTCCGCAGATGGGGCGACCAAAACTGTACACAATACTCCAGATGCGGTCTCACCAGCACCTTGTACAGCTGTAGTAAGGTATCCCTATTCCTATACTCGAACCCCCTTGATATGAAGGCCAACATACCATTTGCCTTCTTAATCGCCTGTTGCACCTGCATGCTCTCCTTCAGTGACTGGTGCACAAGAACACCCAGGTCCCTCTGCACTTCCCCATCTCCCAATCTATTGCCATTTAGATAATAATCTACCCTCCTGTTTTTACCCCCAAAGTGGATAACCTCGCATTTATCCACATTATAGTGCATCTGCCACGTATCCGCCCATTCCCCCAACCTGTCCAAATCGCACTGTAGCCTCCTGACATCCTCATCAGAGCCCACCCCTCCTCCTAGTTTAGTGTCGTCAGCGAATTTGGAAATATTGCATCCAATTCCCTGATCCAGATCATTTATATATATTGTGAACAGCTGGGGTCCCAGGACAGATCCTTGCGGCACCCCGCTGGTCACTGCCTGCCACTCCGAAAACGAGCCGTTTATTCCAACTCTCTGTTTTCTATCCGCCAGCCAGTTCTCTATCCACGTTAATACTTTGCCCCCAATTCCATGAGCCTTAATTTTGCATGATAATCTTTTGTGTGGAACCTTATCGAAGGCTTTCTGGAAGTCAAGGTACACCACATCCACTGGCTCTCCCCCATCTATTTTACCAGTTACTTCCTCAAAGAATTGCAGCAGATTAGTCAAACACGATTTACCCTTTGTAAATCCATGTTGACTCTGTCCGATCCTTTCCCCATTTGTCAAGTGCTCCGCTATTTTATCCTTAATAATGGACTCTAGCATTTTGCCCACAACCGATGTAAGGCTTACTGGTCTATAATTCCCTGCTTTCTCTCTACCCCCCTTTTTAAATATTGGGGTAACATTAGCTACCCTCCAATCCACGGGTACTGTTCCCGAGTCAATGGAGTTCCGGAAGATGATCCTTAGAGCATCTGCTATCTCCAGGGCCACCTCCTTAAGTACCCTAGGATGTAGTTTATCAGGCCCCGGGGATTTGTCGGCCTTCAGTCCCCTCAACTTACCCAACACCATATCCCTAGAGATACTAATTTCTGTCAGCTCCTCCCTCTCATTAGTCCCTATGTTTGCCGATATTCCTGGGAGGTTATTTGTGTCCTCCTTTGTGAATACAGAACCAAAGTATGAGTTTAATTGGTCTGCCATTTCCTTATTCTCCATTATATATTCTCCCGAATCGGACTGCAAGGGACCGACTTGGGATTTTACCAGTCTTTTCCTCCTGATATACCGATAAAAGCTTTTGCAGTCTGTCTTTATGTTTGCTGCAAGTTTACTTTCGTATTCTATTTTCCCCTTCCTGATTAATCCCTTTGTCCTCTTTTGCTGTATCCTGTACTGCCCCCAATCTTCCGGTCTGGTGCTTTTTTTTGCCAGTTGATATGCCCTTTTTTTTGATTTTATGCTGTCCCTAATTTCCCTCGTTATCCACGGTTGAGTCACCTTTTTAGGTTTATTTTTATGCCAAACCGGTATAAACATGTTCTGGAATTCTTCCATTCTATCTTTGAATGCTTGCCATTGTCTATCCACTGTCAATCCCCCCAGAAACACCACCCAATCAATCTTACCCAATTCCCGTCTCATACCCTCGTAATTCCCTTTATTTAAGTTCTGGACCTTAGTCTCTGATTCAATTTCCTCACTCTCCATCTCGACTGAGAGCTCGATCATATTATGATCGCTCTGACCCAAGGGGCCTCGTACAAGAAGATTGCTGATAAGTCCCTTCTCATTGCACAATACCCAGTCTAAAATGGCCTGATCTCGAGTCGGCTCCTTGACATATTGGTCCAGATAACCGTCCCGAAAACATTCCAGGAATTCCTCCTCCTCAGAATTTTTACTAATTTGGGTAGTCCAATCAATATGTAAATTAAAGTCACCCATGATGACAGCTGTGCTCTTATCGCACGCTTCTCTAATTTCCCTTTTTATGCCTTCCCTCACCTCCATATTACTATTTGGAGGCCTATATATCACACCCACTAACGTTTTCCTCCCCTTGCTATTTCTCATTTCTACCCATACAGATTCCGTTTCATCCGAGTTAATATCCTTCCTTTCCATTGCATTAATCCCCTCCTTTACCAGCAATGCTACCCCACCTCCCCTACCTTTTTGCCGATCCTTCCTAAATATTGTATATCCCTGGATGTTAAGTTCCCAGCCTTGCCCACCCTGCAGCCACGTTTCTGTAATCCCAATCAAATCATACTTGTTTACCTCTATTTCCACAACTAATTCATCCACCTTGTTCCTAATGCTTCTAGCATTAAGATACAAAGCCTTCAGGCTTGCTTTTTTCACACTCTCATTATGAATTAGTTTGGCCCTTTGTGTTTCTCTCCTTTGCTTATTGCTTCTCACCTTTCTACCATCTATTTCTGACTTCATATGACTTCCCTCTTTTCCACTACCTAGGTTCCCATCCCCCTGCCAAATTAGTTTAAATCCTCCCGAACCGCCCTAGAAAATATTACCCCGAGGACATCGGCTCCCTCACAGTTCAGGTGTAGACCGTCCCCTTGGTACAGGTCACTCCTCCCCAAGAACTGGTTCCAATGCCTCAAGAATTTAAATCCCTCTCC
This sequence comes from Somniosus microcephalus, assembly GCF_052327205.1. Classification (NCBI taxonomy): domain Eukaryota; kingdom Metazoa; phylum Chordata; class Chondrichthyes; order Squaliformes; family Somniosidae; genus Somniosus; species Somniosus microcephalus. Next base: position 37,289,068 of record NC_140998.1, read on the forward strand.
CTTGCACCACTGCTCAAGCCACGTATTTAGCTTATCTATCTTACTCTCTCTAAACTTATTAGCTCGTGGCACTGGTAGCAATCCAGAGATTACTACCTTTGAGGTCCTACTTTTCAATTTAGCTCCTAACTCCCTAAATTCAGCTTGTAGGACCTCCTCCCTCTTTTTACCTACATCGTTGGTACCTACATGTACCACGACAACTGGCTGATCCCCCTCCCCCTTCAGAATGCTCTGCACCCGCTCCGAGACATCCTTGACCCTTGCACCAGGGAGGCAACATACCATCTTGGAGTCTCGGTCTCGGCCACAGAAACTCCTATCTATCCCCCTTACAATTGAATCCCCTATCACTATAGCCCTATCCCTCTTTTTCCCGCCCTTCTGTGCAGCAGAGCCAGTCATGGTGCCCTGAACCTGGCTGCTGGTGCCTTCCCCTGATAAGTCATCTCCCCCAACAGTACCCAAAACGGTAAACCTGTTTTGGAGGGAGATGACCGCAGGTGACTCCTGCACTACCTTCCTGCCTTTACCCTGCCTTTTGGTCACCCATTTACTGTCTGAGCTAGCCTTTACCTGCGGTGTGACCAACTCACTGAATGTGCTATCCACAACATCCTCAGCATCGCGTATGCTCCAGAGTGAGTCCATTCGCAGCTCCAGCGCCGCCATGCGGTCCGCTAGGAGCTGCAGCTGGACACACTTCCTGCACACATAGTTGTCAGGGACAGTGTCCCTGATTTCCCACATGGCACATCCAGGCAAGTGGAGAGTATTCCATCACACTCCTTACTTGTGCTTTGTAGATGGTGGAAAGACTTTGGGGAGTGTAGGGGGTGGTGTGTGCCCAGTCAGCTTCACCTCTGACTATCCCTGAGCGGTTCGAATCGCTCCCACACCCCTGGGTTCTAGACACCGGACTTAGGTACAGGCGGCGATACAGAAAATCGAGTAGACAAGTGGTTTGGTGCAATAAAACCATAATTTTATAAAAGGCTCAATAAAACACAATCTTAACTGAGAATTACAGGAATAATTACAGGCATAAACAATTACACTTATATGGGAATGGGGAACACACAGCACATCAAGGGAAACAATACATTAAAAATTCCCTTATCCTTATCCCACCCCCAATACCTAACTAGATTAAGCTATGAGGGGCCAGGAATTCATGCTCAGCAATTTGAAACCTGTTGTTTTAACTGGTTGTGGGTTTTGAGGTTCACTCTTCTTGTCCTTTGGGGTTCGTCGTCACCACGTGGTCACAGGGCGCGGCGATGGAGTTGTTTGTGCGAAGCACCCTCTTTTTCTCTCGTCAACATCTTTGTTGGGTACTTTTTTGCGATGGGTCTTTTTCTTCGGGCGGTCGCTGACGGTATTGCTGTGGTTGGGGTTCAGTTGGCGGTCTTTACCGTTAAGATTTTCCTACCCAAGCTTCGAACACCAGTTTATTCTCAATTGGGCTTTACTGTCCAAGTATCAAATGCCAGCTTATAACTAAGCTGTTTTTCTTGATTTTTCCTGTCCATGCTTCCAACGCCAACTTATTCATCAAATGCCAGTTTAATAACTGGGCCGTTTGTCTCCAACGTGTCTTCCCGCTGCCCTTCTCTGCCTTTACCAGTTTTTACTGTCTTTTCTCGTCTCGTCTCGTCTGTATGTGGCCCCATGTGTCCTGTGCGTCTTCGAATTCGGGTCTCGTTCTCCTCCTGCGTTTGGCCCCGGTGTAATGGGCGTCCTTGGTGTTGAGTGGCGCGGGGAGGGAGAAGAGGGCCTGCCACGAGGCACGAGAGCGAGAGGCAGGAGCCCGGAGCGAGGGGCAAGCGGCAAGAGCTAAGGGATAAGAGAGCGACAAGAGACCGATCACTGCCGGTGGGCCCACAATTATACCCAGTTCTTCACCCCTTATCTGCACGCCAAATCAGGTCAGTCCTTTGTCTAACCTTTGGCGGGCTTGTCTAAAATGATTACAGCCATTTACTTTAACGACATCTGGGGTGGTTGTCTCCTGGTATAATGGCCTCGATATCCTGGCTGTTTGTCATTTATGAAACTTAATCGGGTTTCCTGGCTTGGCAGCTACCTGTGAGCTGTTACCGATTATTTATGCGAAGAGTTGATGGCTTTCAGATTAGAGCCATCCTGGCTTGATCTGTTCCAAGGTGAAGAATGCATATTCTGTGTTTACCTAGCTGTCTGGCTCTACAAAGTCTTTTCACAGATTTATGCATGTTAGGTTTCGTTTCAGGGCCTGCCTTTTTGCAGGGCCTTGCTTTGAAAATCCTGTTGGTTTTGGTCACGAGGTTTCAGAAACCATTTTGGGTACCCTTATTTAATAACTTGTCCATACAGGGTCCCTTTATCCATAACTTTGGGGAATGTGGGAATTTTGAGAACCCTACAGGAGTCAGGAGGTGAGACACTTGCCGCAGAATACTTAGTCTCAGACGTGCTCTCATGGCCACAGTATTTATGAGGGTGGTCCAGTTAAGTTTCCGTTCAATAGTGACCCCCAGGATGTTGATGGTGGGGGATTTGGCGATGATAATGCTGTTGAATGTCAAGGGGTGGTGATTAGACTCTTGCTTGTTGGAGATCGTTATTGCCTGCCACTTCTGTGGCGCGAATGCTACTTGCCACTTATCAGCCCAAACCTGAATGTTGTCCAGGTCTTGTTGCATGCGGGCATGAACTGCTTCATTATCTGAGGAGTTGTGAATTGCACTGAACACTGTGCAGTCATCAGCAAACATCCCCAATTCTGACCTCATGATGGCGGGAAGGTCATTGATGAAGCAGCTGAAGATGGTTGAGCCTAGGACACTGCCCTGAGGAACTCCTGCAGCACTGTTCTGGAGCGCAGATGATTGGCCTCCAACTACCACAACCATCTTCGTTTGTGCTAGGTATGATTCCAGCCAGTGGATTTTTCCCCCTGATTCCCATTGACTTCAATTTTACTAGGGCTCTTTAATGCTATACTCGGTCAAATGCTGCCTTGATTCAACTCTTTTGTCCATGTTTGGACCAAGGCTCTAATGAAGTCTGGAGCTGAGTGGTCCTGGTGGAACCCAAACTGAGCACCGGTAAGCAGGTTATTGGTGAGTAAGTGTCACTTGTTAGCACTGTCGATGACACCTTCCATCACTTTGCTGATGATTGAGAGTGGACTGATGGGGCGGTTATTGGCCACATTGGATTTGTCCTGCTTTTTGTAGACAGGACATGCCTGGGCAATTTTCCACTTTGTCGGGTAGATGCCAGTGTTGCAGCTGTACCAGAAAAGCTTAGCTAGAGGAGTGGCTAGTTCTGGAACACAAGTCTTAAGCACCACAGCTGGGGTGTTGTCGGGTGTGCTCAGCCATTTCTTTAATCACGTGGAGTGAATCGAATTGGCTGATGACTAGCTTCTGTGATGGTGGGGACCTCAGGACGAGGCAGAGATAAATCATCCACTCGGCACTTCTGGCTGAAGATGGTTGCAAACGCTTCAGCCTTGTCTTTTGCACTCGTGTGCTGGGCTCCGCCATCATTGAGGATGGAGATGTTCATGGAGCCTCCTCCTCCCGTTGGCTATTTAATTGTCCAGCACCATTCACAACTGATCTGATCCGTTGGTTGTGGAATTGCTTAGCTCTGTCTATAGCATGCTGCTTCTGCTTTTTAGCATGCCTATAGTCCTGTGTTGTAGCGTCACCAGGTTGGCACCTCATTTTTAGGTACGCCTGGTGCTGCTCCTGGCATGCTCTTCTACACTCCTCATTGAACCAGGGTTGGTCCCCTGGCTTGATGGTAATGGTAGAGTGAGGTTACAGGTTGTGGTGGAATAAAATTCTGCTGCTGCTCATGGATGCCCAGTTTTGAGCTGCTCGAACTGTTCTGAATCTATCCCATTTAGCACAGTGGTAGTGCCACACAACACAATGGAGGGTGTCCTCAGTGTGAAGACGGGACCTTGTCTCGACTCCTACCAATACTTTCCTGGATAGATGCATCTGCGACAAACAGAGGACGATATCAAGTAGATGTCATGCACATTTTTTATTAAATAACATATTACAAAACTGAGTTTCAGTACTTCTTTTGATCTTGAACACGTAATCCACATGCAGTAACATTAAGGTTATTCATTTTTAATTGAAGGCAAAGTTACATTTATTTGAAATTTGGCAATACTTTAACAAGATTATTTAAAATGCAATTACAAAAAGGAACATGTTCAGTAATAAATTGAGGCTGTGACCAGATACCTTTGTGTTGTTTCCATAGCATGATACTGTTAAATAAATGAATGTTATATGTAAAAATATGTCATTATTCATTACAGAAATAAATAGCTTTTCTAAAATTAATTAGATCAAATGACAAAAACGTATGCTTCAGTTTGCTTTTTGTTTGTGTTCTTCATTATATAGCAACTACATATTTTAGGTAAAGCTGCAAGAAAACCTAAGAGCTTCTATTTATCATATTGGATCTTTAGATTCTGATTTCAGAAATCCCAATGCAAAATGTGGTAGTAATGATGAACAGATTTTAACATTATCAGGATGAGAAGATAAACAGCGTACTATTGCCAGCCATCTTGGGTTTCTTCTGATCATATGCAGTTAATAGAAATATAGCTTTGCTAATATGAAGTAAGGGTTTGCTCATATAAAGCACAAATTTGCTCGAATGAAGCCACGGGCAGCATCAGTTCTCAATTTTAAGCAGCAACAAGCATTGATAGATTGACAGATTCTTGGGCACCAAGGAAATGAAGGGATATGGGGATAGGGAGGGAAAGTGGAGTTGATGCAAAAGTTCAGCCATGGTCTTACTGAATGGCGGAGGAGGCTCGGTGGGCCGTATGGCCTACTCCTGCTCCTATTACGTTCTTAACTTGTATGAACTCACATAAATATGGGAATTTTTAAATCATCACCTTTAAGACTCACAAGAAAGGTTTGAATGAAGAAAGCTGGGCTCATATGTTGATCACCTTCTGTGTAAAAACTCTATTACTTCCTGATGTCTACCTATAACTTGTCTCTCACAACTCTGCACCTAGGCCCACTTGTCCTGCTCCCTTGGCCTATCTGAAATATTGGGGGGAATTTTTTGAGGGGGGTCAGCGGGCGCGTTTGGTGGCGGGTCAGGTGGGAATTTGTTTTTTACAGCAGGTAGGGAAACAGCTGTCAACCCACCTCAACGCTAGTCTCCCAGATGTCGGGTCTGTCATTGCTGAACAGACCCAGAACCAAGCGGCGGGGGTGGCAATTTAGATCATTAGAGAGATTGTTAAGATGCACTTAAAAAGTATTTTAAGCTTACCTTTCAATTTGACGTGATCCCCCACATCTTCCCTGCTGCTCGGGGATCACGTCAGCTCAGCATGTCTTGATTGGATTCAGCATTGAATTATCTGATTACCTGACAGCTACAAACGTTGTATAAAAGCTCCCATCTCACAGCTGTTCACTTTGCAAACTCAGAAACTGTTGCTTACTGCAATTGCAAGACAGCCAACTCTCTATCCCGTGCCATCTCATTGTAACAGCCTCTCAGCAATGACAGATTTACTTCTGTCATCTCTACTTCACCTGCCATCTATTACATCAGAATGTTTATACTCTCTCACCTTGGTCTTCAGAATCCGACCACAATCAGCCCCAACACCAGCAGCACCAAGCACACCAGCAGCACCAACAACAACACCAACCTTCTCCGCAATCAACTGATGCAGTACAGGACACAGGGCATCTGTACCTGACCACATTGCTGCCCGGGATGCCAAGGATGGCCTCACCATGGCCAGATTTACTTTATTTGATGCTGTACACCCTGGTTGCCACATGATGTGCAAGGTTGGCACCAACCCACACCAACACCTTAAAGCATCCCTACAATGCCCAAGCCATTCCTTTCACACTCATCACAATTGAGGGGGTACCATTATGTCTCACCATTCACTGCAGCTCATTAAGCCACTTCCAAAGGTGCACAAAAATCTGTCCAAGAACGCAAAATGTTCAAAATAAAGACTTCAATGTTTGACAGCACATTAACAGAAACTTCACATGAACTTTGACTAAAACATACAAGTGGCTACCCTTGTGTGTTGTTAGTTGGTATGATGGACCAGGATGAGGGTGAGTGTGAGGGGTGGCTAGTGAGATGGGGATGTGATAATGTAGATAGAGAGGGATGGTGGAAGTGCAAGGTAAGTTGATGTGAGTAAGGATATGTAGGAGTAGGGTAGGGAAGGTAGAGTGATGGTGATGTGATGAGTGGCACAGCAGGATGAGGTTGAGTGTGGCTTTGCAGTAACATTTTGTGATCAACTGGGATCATTGAAAGGTTTGCGCCACTACAGCCTGGTCCTCCTGCGGCATCCCTGCTTGTGTCCTCCTGTGCAATATGCAACCAGGCTGCGTTGATCTCCTGGGGAGGTCTCTTCCGTCAATGGGAAAGGAAGAAAACCTCCCTGCATGCTGTGACTCCCTCCATAAGCATATGGAGGGAGTCAGGGGAGAGCCTGGGTGCAGCCGTGCACCTCTGTGCAGTGCTTATCAGTGTTTGCAGCAACTCAATGCTGTAGAAAACTGACAGCAGAACTGTCAAAATCAATTTGCGCATGGTCCCTTTAAGGAAACTGGCTGATGACACGTCATCAAATGATGTCATCAGGTCCGCTTCCTTCAATTGGCTGGGAAACTCGCTGGGCGGGCTTAACAAGTCCTATCAGCGTAAAACCTTTTCACAGAGCGGGCTGGAGCCAGCAGCGAGGTCGCACCCAGCCACCGACCCCGGCCACACCGGACCCGTCTCGGTAGGCGAAATCGCAGCTGACATGAATCAGTCATTCATGAAAGAAAGACTTATGAAATGATACTGAGCAGCCTGCAGGTGGCGTTGTCCAGGGAGAGTATAAATACTCGGGCATGGGCCCAGCTTGCGCAGGACATTCTTAACAGGAACTAGTGAAGGACACAACTAGGCCGCCATGTTGTAAAACAGTTGATTAAAGCTTTGTTTAACACTTAGACCAAGTGCCTAGCAGTTTTCTTACATCAGCGGCCATTGTTTCAGGTTCACTCTCCCCTATCCTGGATACTAAATAGTATCTTACATAGCTTTATAAGGTCCCATCCGAGATGTCTCTTTTCAAAGCTGAACAGCCCTAGCTTATCAAATCATTCCTCATAGCTCATCCCTATAATATTGGTCTTATTTCTCTCCACTGTATTAGCTTTAGGGTCTGGCTAGACTCCCTGCATCTCAGTGACCAGAATTGCGTACGTGTGACCTGATCAAATCAATATACAAGTTTGGCATGATTTCTGAGGATTTGAATTCAACAGGTTTGCCAATATTTTGCTTGCTGCCATCTCACACTATTTGGACATGGCGAGTGATGAGTAGACAGGTCTCTTTCAACTGCTACCTTGGTAAGTTCCATCCCACCCATGGAATACTTGTACGTTCAATTTATACTTCCAAATTGTAGTACCACATTTATCCATATTGAACTTGTTGGCACGGATCAGCTCAGGAGATATTCCCTAAGGTGATGAGAAGCTTTAGGTCTGAGGTGAAACTAGAGAAACTGAAGCTCTTCTCGTTAGAATAAATGAGGGTAGGGGGGAGATCTGATAGCGGTGATCAAAATTATGAGGGGAAAAACTATTTCCGCTAGTCAGATTTGTTAACTAGAGAGCATAAATCTAAGATCACCAAAAGGACAAAGAGGGTAGGAGGAATTTTTCATGCAAAAGGTTGTCATGGACATGGAATGCTCCACCAGAAGCAGTGGTGGCAGTAGAATCCATAATAGCTTTTACGAGGGAAGTGAATAAATAGTTAAAAAATAAATGTTTAAAAGAGAATGGGGAAAGAGACTAAGGGGAAAAATTCGGTATCGCACATTTTGGGGCGCTAATATCGGCCGGGCGCAAAATTCAGTGTCCGCCGCAAATTATCACTGGCGACCGGGAAATTTGTCTCCAACATCCCTGGAGGTGATTGGAGTGCTAAATCAAGCGCGGCACACCTCTCTTAGGGTGCTAACATCGAGAAATGGCGTGCTGTCTCAGAGCGCTGCTCAAGCACCGGCGATATCAATTACCTTATACTCAGACAGACTGGCGCCTTCCAGTTCTTAAAGGGGTGGGTCCATCATGTTGCACAGCCTCACCCTGATCATTGCTGCATTTGACCTGGGCCTGCAAGGAGGTGCAAATCTTCACCAAAGATTATCATGGCTACTCAGAGGCCCAGGGAGAGAGCTCGCTGGTTTAGCGACCAGGCATTGGTGGCTCTGGTTGGCGCTGTGGAACGCCGATGGGCAGTGCTGTTCCCAGACACTGGCAGGAGGCCATTGCCCTGGGAGTTTACAAGGGTGTGGAGGGAGGTTGCCCAGTACGTTTCATCCAGGAGCCTGGTCCAAAGGACTCACACGCAGTGCCGCAAGAAATTCAACAACCTCACTCGGCTGGTCAAGCTGAGTAGATGCATGAACTTACTCTACATCCCACCAGCTCAACCTCACTCTGTGCACAGATGGTGTAAAGTCCCAAATCCCCAACACTTACCCAACAACTATGCCCATCTACTAAAAGTCACATCACCATCCCACACCTTGCAGACATTAATGGCTATTCAACTATGGTAGACACATCTGCCAAACACATGGCTGCACACTCACTCACACGCTGTCCTTTTTCTTGCAGACCAAGCTTTTGCATAACTGGAGGGAGCAACAACGCACGGGAGGTGGTCAGGTGGAGCTGCTCCCCTCACACAGCTGGAGGAGTGAGTGCACAGAATAATCGCGAGCTATGTCGTGGGTGCTATGGCAGTTGGAGAGGTCGACCCCCTTGGGGACAGTAATGGTACATTCATCATCTCTCTCTCCTCTCTCATAGCACATCCCCCTCACAACACAAGCTCTTCCCACTTTTCATCTAAGTGTCTCCATTCCTTGCTCCCTTCCTGTCCCCCTGCCCTCACGTTAAAGCCACTCTTGTGCCTTCCTGCTTTCAGATAGTGGGCCACCATCTGCCCAGTCTGTCCCTCAGCCTCCCAGTCACAGCGACACGGGAGAGGAGGAGGAATACGAAGCCAGCGCTTCGCCGCCTGCATCTCCCAAGGGCGAGACATCCGATACTGGGGCCATGCATTCACTGGAGAGGAGCAGGGGATTTGGATTTAATGTGGGTGAAGCTCTGGAACCCAAAGGGCTGCAGCAACGCCATGGGGAAAGGAAAGCTCAGGGGCCATCTCCCCGGAGGGTGAGTGCGCACACGAGTTCTGCTGCACAGGACTCAGATGAGGACCCCGACATCGCGACCATGAATACTCAGGCAATGAGCCTGCACACTGAGCTCATGGATGCACTGGCTAGGTGCGTGGAGGAGTGCGCAGTCAGCACAGCTGTCATCTATGCACAAACCTTCGAGCCCATCATTGGCACTTTGCAGAGGATGGTTGAATTGCAGAAAGACCGTTGGGAATCAGATCCCATGCCATGTGTAATGGGTGAGGTGGCAGCATCAATTGCAGCACAGGCTGAGGCAACAGAATGGCTTAGTGCTGGAATCGAGTCATTGATTGGTGCTATCCAATCTCAGGCTGCTCTGATGCAGTCTCAGATTGATGCCACGCAAGCGCTGACTGCTGCCATCATAGCTGGATCGACCACTGTCCACCGGGGATCTAATGGTGCCGCAGCAGGCCAGCAATCTGTGCTCCAGCAGATTGCTCCGGATACTGTGGTTCTGCCCCAGGGGAGTGGCAGTTTGTCGGTCGAGCAGGAAGGTGCTGTCCTCTCTCATGATGACAGCATTTCTGCTGCCACCAGTGCCACTCTGCAACTACACTTGCCACAGCCTGTAGCCCAGCTAGCCCAGACTGCTGCCGCCCATGCAGAGTTGGTGCAGTCTGCAGCCGGGCCCTCCAGAGCTGGTCGAGGGCGTCCTTCAAGGCCATCTGCAGTCTCTCGATCTGACATTCAGCAGCCTTCCGCCAGCCTTGCTGCAGCCACAGGGGCCACATTACGGAGGAGCAGTAGGTGTAGTGATCAATAGCATGTCATTCTATAGTGGACACTAGGTGGAGCCGTAGAGCTGTATATAGCTGTATGTATAAGACTACACTACCCAGCTATATATTATATTAAGACTACATTACCCATGAGGCTAGGCTACCCACAAGGCAGCAGTCAAGATGGAAGCCTCTACAAGATGCTGTACAAGTCCACATGTGCTCAATAAAGTAACTAGCAAAAGCTAGCTGTGTTCATAATAAGAATGTCTATTTATTAATGAACATAACATGGTACCAGGGTGGTGAAGATCTGCTGAAAATTGTGAAAAGCGACATGGAGAATTTGAAGCCACCAGAGCATTTGAAACTCACAGGAAACATCGACTACAATTGGCAGACTTTTAAACAGCAATTAGAACTCTACATTGCAGCCATCAGATTCGGTACGAAGCCAGACGCAAGGAAGATAGCGTTGCTGCTTATGGTTGCAGGCCCACAGGCGATAGAGGTATTTAATACGTTTGTATTTAATCCAGCGGAGAACAGAGACAAATTAGACAATGTGCTACAGAAATTTGATGCACATTGTTCTCCCAAAAAGAATGAGACGTATGAAAGATACATCTTCCGTTCTCGGACACAGCAACAAAATGAGACTTTTGATAGCTTTATAACTGATCTGAAACTGAAAGCACAGACATGTAATTTCTCTGAGCTCAAAGCATCCATGATTCGTGACCAGATTGTGTTTGGTATTCATGATAAAAAAGTCAGGGAACGTCTGTTGAGAGAAACCGAACTAAATTTGGAAAATGCGGTGAAAATATGCCAAGCCAGCGAGCTAGCTCGAAAGCACGCGCAGACTTTCAGTGAAATCAATAATGATGCGATTGTAATGAGTGATAATGCTGCTGTCGGTGCTGTGTCCTATAAGGGGAAGAAACATGGGCAGAACAGAAATGAAAAGCAATCGGAGGATGACATTTTTAATTGTAAACGCTGTGGTTACAAACACCAGTTAAGACAATGCCCAGCATTTGGAAAAATGTGCACAAAGTGTAATGGAAAGAATCACTTTGCCAAACAATGCTTTTCAAAAGTACAAACTAAGAAAGGGCAACGAGTTAATGTAATTGAGGACACTGATTTAAGTGAGACATTTTTTGTAGGAATGGTGTCATGTGACAATATCAAAAAGGATACAGAAAATGTGCAGCCCTCAGAAATGGACAATGCTGAACATAAAGCTAATGCAGTAAAAGAGGACAAATGGATGATCCCACTGCAGGTAAATGGAGCATTAGTTACCTTGAAACTAGACACTGGGGCAAAAGCAAACTTAATCAGTATGAGTGACATTAACAATATGAAAGAAAAGCCCAAAATACAGAAAAAGTCAGTACTACTGAAGGACTATAATGGACAGAAAATAGATAGCTTAGGTGTATGCAGACTTAAAGTGACAGTCAAAGACAAAGTGCATCATCTCATGTTTTCTGTTGTGGCTGAAAGACTTGATTCACTACTGGGTGACAAAGCTTGTGAGGACTTAGAACTGGTCAAAAGAGTCTACCGTATAAACTGTGCCATAAGCAGACCAGATGACTCGATGGATTCTATAGTGAATAATTTCCAGGATGTGTTCAAAGGATTTGGAGTTCTACCATTCACTTACAAGATCCAGCTAAAGCAGAATGCTCAGCCAGTGGTACATGCTCCACGAAGAGTTCCAGCACCCCTGCGTGACCGGCTCAAGAATGAACTGGACAGAATGACCACACTAGGAGTCATCAGGAAAGTCGAAGAGCCAACAGACTGGGTTAACTCCATGGTATGTGTAAAGAGAAAGAACAATGATCTAAGAATATGCATGGATCCAAAGGACTTAAATGCAAACATAAAACGTGAACACTACCAGATTCCCAAGCGAGAAGAAATCACCAGTGAAATGTCAGGTGCCAGATACTTTACAAAGCTCGATGCCTCACAAGGATTTTGGCAACTAAAACTGGATGAAGAGAGCACCAAATACTGTACCTTCAACACACCATTTGGCAGGTATTGTTTCCTCAGAATGCCTTTTGGGATAATATCTGCATCTGAAATCTTTCATAGAGCGATGGAACACATAATTGAAGGTCTGGAAGGAGTTCGGGTCTATGTTGATGACATCATCATCTGGGGCTCCACACTGAAAGAACAGCAAAGTGAGGAACTGAGACAGAGACTTCAACTGTTAAAGCTGAAACAGAAATCATACTATGACAAGTCATCCAAAACTCTAAAACCATTGACAAAGGATGATGTTGTCAGGATTGAGGATCCAGATGCAAGGAACAGGAAAGCTACAGTTCTTGAGGAAGTAGGACCAAGGTCATACACTGTTAGAACTGAGGAAGGACAGATTCTCAGGAGGAACCGCCGTTCCCTCCTAAAAACGCAAGAGACTATTCAAGACCAGATTGATGACAATGCCGCAATTGCATCTTGTCATTCACCGCCAGAACAATCTCATGAAGACACATCAGACTTACCCGTGTTGAGAAGATCCACACGTGAAGTAAAAGAGCCTGATAGACTTAATCTTTGAGTACAATGAAAATCTTTGAAAATGTGTTGACTGTTTTGAAAATGTTTATGTTTATAGAGCACTAACAAAAGTGTTACTGATATTATCTTTATTGTTTTCTTGAAAGTTGATTGATATTGATTTTGTTAAACCTCAAAGAAAGGGGGATGTAGTGATCAATAGCATGTCATTCTATAGTGGACACTAGGTGGAGCCGTAGAGCTGTATATAGCTGTATGTATAAGACTACACTACCCAGCTATATATTATATTAAGACTACATTACCCATGAGGCTCAGCTACCCACAAGGCAGCAGTCAAGATGGAAGCCTCTACAAGATGCTGTACAAGTCCACATGTGCTCAATAAAGTAACTAGCAAAAGCTAGCTGTGTTCATAACAAGAATGTCTATTTATTAATGAACATAACAGTAGGGTTCGAAGGGGGAAAGTGTGAAGGGGAGGGAGATCGTTCTCGAAGGGTGACTAACTAAAAATTCTCTAACAAATGGGGGAATTGTTTGTCCCAAAGTTGGATGTATATTGTTCACTCTGTTAAAACTTATCTCGATGTGGTAAGAACCAGTTTTGTTTGTTAATGAATTGTTATGTTTGTTTGTTATTTGTTGTGCTTAACAAGACACAGTTGATCAAAAAATAAACATTTGAAATGAAACGTTACACATTTGCTCATGAGGCATTCATGAACGGCCCTTGCAGAAGCAACATTGAGCGCCTCGCTCCCACGTTGTTGCTGCTCATCCTCCTCTTCATCCTCCTCCTCCTCCTCTCCCTCTTCCTCCTCCTGAGGTGGTGCACCAATCCCTGGTGGCAATGACTGGGTCCTCAGAATTGCGAGGTTATGAAGCATGCAGCACACAATGAAAACTGATACTCAATCGGGGAGTACTGCAGGGCTCCTACAGAGTGGTCAAGACACTGGAACCATTGCTTCTGCTCAATCAGGTTCCTAGTTGCGCTCGGGTGGTAAGTCATTAGCGCCCCATTAGCACCCCCGGAGGTGTTAACGGGAGGCGCTAACCAGCCGAATTTTCCCCCCAAGTGAATAGCTCGTTCATAGAGCCAGCACAGGTACAATGGGTCGAATAGCCTCCTTCCATGCTTTAAAAGCTGATGATACTAGCTGTGTACCATATCAAGCTCGCTTTGACAAATATTGGTGCCTCTCCTGAGTCCACAGACACCCCCAACCCCCACCCCCAGCTTGGTGTTATCATGTCAATTGATTTACTGCACTGAGATTCAGGTCATTATGTACAACAGCCTCTGCAGCATCCCATATGAGTCAACTTTCCCTTATAGCTACCTTCTGTTTTCTTTCCTTGAGCTATGCCCATGTTTTATTTTAGGATGCTCTGAACTTTCAAGGAGTTGTGACTATAAGATCATTAGAGCACTGTCTCATCATCAAAAAAAAGTAAATATAATGGTCGGAAGGCAGATACAAAACTTGTCACCAAATGACTGTATGGTTTTAAATTTATGATGGTGGGAGGACAATTAAAATGTCCTGGTGACCATTTTATCAGGTTACAGCCGGTTCTGAAAAGAAGCAAGATTTTCTGGTAGGAAATCGTTATGACGATTTGTTTGCTCAGTAACTGCTGACCACTGCATTGGAAGTAAATAACTTAAATTGACAATATTCTGATACTGAGCTAAAAATATGATGAATTCTTTATATTTTCAGGTCTTGCTCAGATTGATTTGTGACTGACTGTACAGAAGTGAACGGACGAGAGCATAAACGCTGCAAACAGATCTTTCCATTCAGTTTACATGCAGATTGATTAAGTTTCTTTTTGTTAGAAAGATATGTAAAGCCAGTCATCGGTGATGCCAGGAGGTCTATGAAAATGACTGGTCAAAGTGTCAGGAGAGTTTCCACCAAGAGTTTCAGTGAAAAGGTTTTTTAGTTGATTTCCAAACAGTTCAAGTTATCCAGTCTATCCCACGCAATATCGAAAATCTGTAGCCCCGTCAATTATTAGCACATGGATCCAATTAGCTTTTGAGTTACTGCAACTTTCTGTCATGCTTTTAACCTTCTTCCACAGCAGAGTTTAAACATCTTGGAATTCTCTACCCCAGAGGGCTGTGGATGCTCAGTCATTGAGCATATTCAAGACAGAGATCGATAGATTTTTGGATTTTAAGGGAATCAAGGGATTATGGGGGTAGTGCGGGAAGGTGGAGTTATAGTAGAAGATCAGCCATGATCTTATTGAATGGCGGAGCAGGCTCGAAGGACCAATGCTCCTAGTTCTTATGTGCTAAAAATCTTCAGGGGGGCTGCATCCACGTAAGTGCCGATGTGCCTGCCTGTGTCCTCTGGCGCTGACAACACCAACGCTAGCTGGGTCGGGGAGGGGTTCTGTATTTACACAACTCCCGGCAGGTGCCCGTTCCACTAGGAGTGGCAGATCCGGTACCTGCCTGCCCCAGGAGCCCAGAAATCCTGGCAGATATCTGACTGCTTCAGTGGGCAGTGCCAGGCTATACCCCACCCCCTCAACAAAGAGAGAATTCTAACTGCCCCTAAAACCCCTTTAGAAGTTACGGTGGTACTGCAGCAGAACAGCTGGGGATGCTTGGGCCCAATTAGACCAGGTTTAAAAACTCCATGGCCCAGAAATTCCGATCCCTACGGGTGTGTACACGCTGTGTACTCACCCGTAGGGACATCGGAAATGCCGGTCTCAGGCATGCACTGCGCATGCGCTGGAAACCGGCATTTCCGAACTGTGAAGAAAGGGCTTGACAGGTCAAACACCTGCGCCAGAGAGGCAGCGCTACCGGCTAAAAGTTCCCTTTTTTTCTCAGTTGCTTCAGTCCAGGTAAGTCGGAAACAGCTGCATCTGGAAAAGCAGGCGTACAGTCGGCATTCAAGCTCCAGGAAGAAGAACTCTTTCAGCAGTGGGGCTTGTAAACGGAACAGTTTTAAGTGTGAAAGTGAGCAAAGTTCTTTGTAGAAAGCCTGAGGTAAGTTCTTATCAACTTTAATTTGTTAAAAATGGTGTTGGATCTTGTTTTGAGTAGTGTAGTTATAAAGAGCAACTCTTGCTGTGTGCATGGCCTAATTGAATTAGATTTTTTTCTTAAATGTGAAAAAGACTGTTTAAAAATGAATTATTTAACATTTACTAAAGATTAAAAAAATTATGCCAGAAAGTATCAATTATATTCCTTTAAAAATTTAATGTATGTATGACTTTGTGAAAATGTTAAAGTTCTTAGAAAATCATGTCGGGCCATGATATTCATCAGGTGGGTATGACATGTTCCCAATCCGATACCACATGTTTCCCACCATAGCCCGACGTGATTTTCTAGCCACTCACTTTATTAAAATTACTTTTACAACTCTTTCCATTTTTTTCCTTACAAGTACTTCATCTGTTTAAAGAGGAAGCCTGTGAGGGAGAAACATGCCCTTTGAGGGTGCTGCCCTGATCCTCGGTGCGATTGTGCTTCAGAGAATTGGAAATGCCAGGGAACAAGAAAGAAGACTGAGGAACCATCACCGTCTCCTGATCAGGAGGAACTATTACCCACCCCAGGGAGTGTACAGGGAGAGGCTGTCACTTGAGATGCTGTCGGAGGAGTTGTGTGTGAGGAGGCTGCGCTTCAGTAAAGAGGCAATCGGCCGACTATGTGACATGTTAAAGGAGGACCTTCAAACTGTAAGGTTCGCAAAATTCTACAGATTCCCCCAAACCAAGAAAAGGAGAGATTTTGGACTGTTTTAAAGAATATTGGGCCAAAAGGGACTTAAAGTCAAAACCCCAGGAAGATTTGGCTATTTTAAAAGGCATGTCCAGGCCTGTGGAAAGCTGCAACAAAGGAACTGGGTTGGGCACTGTGGGACAGACAGTTTGAGTATTGGAAAAGGCCAGATTGTCTGGGAATGTCCTGGGCCGTCCCAGTCATTCTACATAAAGACAATGGCCTAGAAATTCAGTGGCCTGCGCCACCAGTTTGCGCCCAAAGAGGGCACTCAGTGGCTTTTGCGCCATTGGCCACACCTACCGCGAAATTTAGCGGGGCGCTAATGGCGGCGTTAGCCTGTAGCGCTGCGCCACCGCCGATGACGTCATCGGCGTGCGCAGCGCCCCGCTCCCGCCCCGATGACCATATTTGGTCGCGCCCGCCTCTTCAGCGCCGGCCGCAAATAGCGACCGGTACACAGGGGCCTACCTGTGGCGGTAGTGGTGCTAGTTAAGGTGGAGGTGCGGCCGGCCGCTTTTTCGGCGGCCGCCTGCCAGCACCTCCGTCCCCGGCCTCCTACACCTCCCCCCTGCGGCATTGCCGGCTGCTTCCCGAGAGCCCGGCACTTCTCCTTGGTGCCGGGCTCATTTGCCGGCACTCGCGAGCGGGGATCGCACTGTTGCAGGCACCTCCCCCTTAACAGTGGGAGGAAGGCCTGCAGCACCGCAGCCTGCCGTGCCGCAGCGTGTGGCGCTGCGGCCCTTAGCGTGCCGATATTCAGTTTCAGCGCCCCAAGCGGGGCGCGGGAAGCCTCGATTAGCGGCCCGCTTCCCTTTGGGGCGCAGAAACTGAATATCCGGATGGCGCAAGTGGCTCCGCTCGCAGCAGTAATTCCGGCGCCCAGGCGAGCTTGGCGCCCCAAACGGCGCCCAACTGAATTTTTAGCCCAATAGGCCCACGGAAGGACAATTCCCGCCGAAACCTACAGGGCCATCAAGAACATGAATAATACAATACATGCCACTAATCAACAAAAGAGACCCTGGCCCCAGCAGGAGAAGACAATCAAACAACAGTTTAAAACCACTCAGAGAGACATCCAAAACCACTTTGCACACGTAAACTGATTTCGAAGCAATCTCAAAACTAGTTAAAGGTCAATTAAAAATAGATGGGACCAGCCCCGAAACTCGAAAAGCATTTTAAAACTATTAAAATTAATGAGCCTGACAAAATTAACAATGGGCCAGAAGAGATTTGGCGGTCAGATAAGCCAAGCCTCAAAACAGTATAATTGAGGCCTGCTTTGATACAGAAGACAGTTCAGTTCACAAGTTCAGTGCAGTACAGGAGAGCAGTTAGAAAGTACGTTTCAGAAGGGTACTACTCATCATCATCATTACCGCACACAGTCGGAGAATCGGAGACTTGGAGGAGAAGAACGAAATGAAAGGAGAAAGGAATCACGACAACCAAAGGCCTCAAGAAACCAACAACTAACAATATTACCACCAACTAGGTAATATTGGGCCACCGCAACCATTTAATTTAATTTAATTTAATTTAATTGCAATTAACTAAAGGGTAAGTCATGGCAGGACAGCCCGGTGCCGTGGTATGCACCTCCTGCAATATGTGGGAACTCAGGGACACTTCCTGTGTCCCTGACAACCATGTGTGCAGGAAGTGTGTCCAGCTGCAGCTACTGGCAGACCGCATTGCAGCGCTGGAGCTGCGATTGGATTCATACTGGACCATTCGCAATGCTGAGGACGTCGTGAATAGCACGTTTAATCAGTTGGTCACACCGCAGGCAAAGGTTGGACAGGCAGAAAGGGAACGGGTGACCAACAGACAGAGTACTAGGAACAGGCAGGTAGTGCAGGGGTCCCCTGTGGACATCCCCCTCTCAAACAGATACACCACTTTGAGTACTGTTGGGGGGCATGGCTTATCAGAGGAAGGCAGCAGCAGCCAACTTCCTGGCACCAGGGGTGGTTCTGCTGCACAGGACGGGAGGAAAAAGAGGGGTAGAGCTATAGTAATAGGGGATTCTATTGTAAGGGGAATAGATAGGCGTTTCTGTGGCCGCAAACGAGACTCCAGGATGGTGTGTTGCCTCCCTGGTGCAAGGGTCAAGGATGTCTCAGTGCGGCTGCAGAACATTTTGGCAGGGGAGGGTGAACAGCCAGTTGTCGTGGTGCATATAGGTACCAACGATATAGGTAAAAAACGGGATGAGGTCCTAAAAGCTGAATATAGGGAGTTAGGAGCTAAATTAAAAAATAGGATCTCAAAGGTAGTAAACTCAGGATTGCTACCAGTGTCACGTGCTAGTCAGAGTAGAAATAGAAAGATATTTCAGGTGAATATGTGGCTACAGGAATGGTGTGAGGGGGAGGGATTCAAATTCCTGGGACATTGGAACCGGTTCTGGGGGAGGTGGGACCAGTTCAAACCAGATGGTTTACACCTGGGCAGGGCCGGGACCGATGTCCTAGGGGGAGTGTTTGCTAGTGCTCTGGGGGAGGGTTTAAACTAAAATGGCAGGGGGTTGGGAACCTGAGCAGAGGGACGGAGGAAAGGGAAAAAAGGATAAAAGAAAAAGATATGAAGGAGAAAAACAAAAGTGGCAGTCAGAGAAATCAGCAGTTTAAATCAAACATGGCCACAGTAAATAATAATTCTAATAGGTCTAAGAGCGTTAAAAAAACAAGCCTGAAGGCTTTGTGTCTTAATGCGAGGAGCATTCGTAATAAGGTGGATGAATTAGCTGCGCAAATAGAGGTAAACGATTATGATTTGATTCGGATTACGGAAACATGGCTCCAGGGTGGCCAAGGCTGGGAACTCAACATCCAGGGGTATTCAATATTCAGGAAAGATAGGCAAAAAGGAAAGGGAGGTGGGGTAGCATTGCTGGTTAAAGAAGGGATTAACACAATTGTAAGTTGTAAGGAAGGATATTAGCTCTGATGATGTGGAATCTGTATGGGTAGAACTGAGAAATACCAAGGGGCAGAAAATGTTAGTGGGACTGGTATATAGACCTCCAAACAGTAATGCGGAGGTTGGGGATGGCATTAAAAGGGAAATTAGAGAAGCGTGCAATAAGGGCACATCATGGGTGACTTTAATCTACATATAAATTGGGCTAACCAAATTAGTAACAATATTGTGGAGGAGGAATTCCTGGAGTGTTTACGGGATGGTTTCCTGGACCAATATGTCGAGGAACCAACCAGAGATCAGGCCATCTTAGACTGGGTATTATGTAACGAGAAAGGATTAATTAACAATCTTGTTGTATGAGGACCCTTGGGTCGGAGCGATCATAATATGATAGAATTCTTCATTAAGATGGAGAATGAAGTTGTTGACTCAGAGACTAGGGTCCTGAATTTAAATAAAGGAAACTACGATGGTCTGAGGCGCGCATTGGGTAGGATTGATTGGGGAATGTCACTCAAAGGGTTGACAGTGGATAGGCAATGGCAAACATTCAAAGACTGCATGGATGAACTGCAGAATTTGTTCATCCCAGTTTGGTATAAAAATAAAACAAAAAAGGTGACTCAACCGTGGCTAACAAGGGGAATTAGGGATAGCATAATATCCAAGGAGAGGACATATAAATTGGCCAGAAAAAGCAGTAAACCTGAGGATTGGGAGCAGTTTAGGATTCAACAATGGAGGACAAAGGGATTAATTAAGAAGGGGAAAATAGAATGTGAGAGTAAGCTTGCAGGGAACATAAAAACTGACTGTAAAAGCTTTTATAGATATGTGAAGAGAAAAAGATTGGTGAAGTCAAGCGTAGGTCCCTTGCAGTCAGAATCAGGGGAATTTATAATGGGGAACAAAGAAATGCCAGACCAATTAAATATATATTTTGGTTCTGTCTTCACAAAGGAGGACACAAATAACCTTCCAGAGCTGTCGGGGAACATAGGGTCTGATGAAAGGGAGGAACTGAAAGAAATCAGTATTTGTAGGGAAATGGTGTTAAGGAAATTGATGGGATTGAAGGCCAATAAATCCCCAGGGCCTGATAATCTACATCCTAGGGTACTTAAGGAAGTGGCCCTAGAAATAGTAGATGCATTGCTGGCCATCTTCCAACATTCGATGGAATCTGGAACAGTACCCATGGATTGGAGGGTAGCTAATGTTACCCCACTGTTCAAAAAAGGTGGTAGAGAGAAAACGGGGAATTACATCGGTAGTGGGGAAAATGCTAGAGTCCATTATAAAAGATGTAATAGCAGAGTACTTGGAAAACAGTGACAGGATCGGGCAAAGTCAACATGGATTTACAAAGGGTAAATTGTGCTTGACTAATCTACTGAAATTTTTTGAGGATGTAACTCGTAAAATAGATAAGGGAGAACCAGTGGATGTGGTGTATTTGGACTTTCAGAAGGCTTTTGATAAGGTCCCACATAAGAGATTAGCGTGTAAAGTTAAGGCACATGGGATTGGGGGCAAGGTATTGACTTGGATAGAGAACTGGTTGGCAGACAGAAAGCAAAGAGTTGGAATAAACGGGTCTTTTTCCGAGTGGCAGGCAGTGACTAGTGGGGTACCGCAGGGATCGGTCCTTGGGCCCCAGCTATTCACAATATATATCAATGATCTAGACAAGGGAACTAGATGTAATATCTCCAAATTTGCAGACGACACAAAGCTGGGTGGGCGTGTGTGCTGTGAGGAGGATGCCAAGGAACTCCAGGATGATTTGGACAGGTTGGGTGATTGGGCAGAAGCATGGCAGATGCAATATTATGTGGATAAATGTGAGGTTATCCACTTTGGTAGCAAAAACAGGAAGGCAGATTATTATCTGAATGGCAATAGATTGGGAGAAGGGGAAGTGCAACGAGACCTGGGTGTCCTTGTGCACCAGTCGCTGAAGGTAAGCATGCAGGTGCAGCAGGCGGTTAAGAAGGCAAATGGTATGTTGGCCTTCGTAGCGAGAGGGTTTGAGTACAGGAACAAGGATGTCTTGCTGCAGTTGTACAGGGCCTTGGTGAGACCACATCTTGAGTATTGTGTGCAGTTTTGGTCGCCTTATCTGAGGATGGATGTTGTTGCCATGGAAGGAGTTCAGCAAAGATTCACCAGGCTGATACCTGGGATGGCAGGAATGACGTATGAGGAGAGATTGGATCGATTGGGCTTGTACTCGCTGGAGTTTAGAAGAATGAGAGGGGAACTCATCAAAACTTATAAAATTCTAACAGGACTAGACAGACTAGATGCTGGAAGGATGTTCCCGATGGTCAGGGAGTCAAGAACCAGGGGTCACAGTCTAAGGATAAGGGGTAGGCCATTTAGGACAGAAATTAGGAGGAATTTCTTCGCCCAGAGAGTGGTGAACCTGTGGAATTTTCTACCACAGAAGGCAGTAGAGGCCAATTCATTAAATATATTCAAGAAGGAGTTGGATATATTTCTCAAGGCTAAAGGGATCAAGGGGTATGGGGAGAAGGCAGGGACCGGGTACTGAATTTGGATGATCAGCCATGATCGCATTGAATGGCGGAGCAGGCTCGAGGGGCCGAATGGCCTACTCCTGCTCCTATCTTCTATGTTTCTATGTTTCTATCAAGAAACCAACCTGCGAAAACCCAAAGATTCGCAAACTTGTTTCCACTCTACAAGCTAGCCTGACTTACCCCTGGGTAAATTTTAACACAATAGAGTCTAAAAACTATACCAAACTAAAGGAAATTGGGTACTTACCCGATAAATCCAACGACACACCCGACCGCATCAGCGGACAGGCGTAGACTGAAAATCCAATGCAGGTGCAGTCTTCCACCATTTCCGGGGTACGGCAGGCCCCAACCGCCACAGCTAGAGAGAACCCCGAAATCGCGAACCTCTACAACTTTCAAGAAAGTCGTTTGGTGAGCATTTCCTAGTCCTCTGGAATTCAACCTAGTTAGTACAGTGGGATTGGGAGGGGTAAGGTATTTTGTTTATTGTCATTCTCCCTTGCATATTCCGAAGTGTTCCCCCTTTTAGAGTATAAGATTTATTTTATTGTATATTTTCCTGTCTCAAAAATAAAATCTCAATTCTTTTGACCAACTCAGTTGTCTGTTGCAATTTTATTACAACCCCCAAATAAGTCCAAAGTCTAGAACCAAGGGAGTGGGAGTGATTCGAACCGCTCAGGGAGTCAGAGGCAAAGCTGACCACACACACCACCCCTTAGAAAACACACTCGAAGACCCGCGCTGCCTTGTCAGTGAACATGAAGGTAACCACAGCATTGAACTTCTTTGCAAGTGGGTCATTTCAGGCAGGTACCGGTGACATAACCAACATCTCCCAGAGTGCTACGAGGGCCTGCATTCACCAGGTCACAGATGCCATTTGCCGTAGGGCTTCAGAGTTCATAGACTTTGACTTGTCCACTCGCCATCAAAAGGAGATGGCCCTTGCATTTTATAGCATTGCTGGATTCCCCAAAGTGATTGGGGCCGTCGATGGAACCCATGTTGCATTGAAGGCACCACTAGATACACCTGTGACATACATCAACAGGAAGGGGTTTCATTCAGTGAATGTCATGATAGTCTGTGATGCGCACCTCAGGATCCTAAACATGAATGCAGAGCACCGGGGAAGTAATCATGACTCCTTCGTCCTCTGTAACTCGGACTTATATGGCACCCACAGCACATTGCCTCCAGGATCCGCATGGATATTGGGTGACAAGGGCTACCCGCTAAGACCATGGCTGATGACTCCCTACCACAAGACCAATAATGAGGCTGAGGAGAGATACAACCAGGCACACGTGTCCACACGGCAAGTGGTGGAGAGGACAATTGGGGTTCTGAAATCACGCTTCTGGTGCCTGGACAGGTCAGGGGGGACCTTGCAGTATTCTCCTCTGAAAGTGGCAAGGATTGTGGTGGCCTGTTGTGCTTTGCACAATTTTGCCCTGCAGGAAGGACTGACCCTTAACCCTGCAGAGGAGCTCCCTGCTGAAATGGAGGACATGGACGATGCCAATGTGCCTGTGGCCAGGCCTGATGGGGAGGAGCCAAGTGCTGCTGAAAGTAAGGCTGCTCGGGAACTGCTAGTAGCCAACACCTTCACGAGGTGTTGATAGTGTCGCCTTGTACCTCCCCCTCCCCCAGCAAGGCAAAGAAAGGAACAGACACAATTTAAAGTGAAACAGTGAACTTTTATTGCAGCATCAAAGACTTTTGAGGTTCAGTTTTGATGTACATAGTTTATAACTTTTAAATGTTAACTAGCTATTTTCTACTTTTCAAACATTCGCAAACATAATTGTTTTGAATAAAATTTGTAAACAGTTTAAAGTGACTTTTTTGGTTTCTTAGTGCAATAAAGACATTCAAGATGGAAACTAGCTATTTATAATTTTTAAACAGTTGTAATTTTAAATATTTTTGCAAATAAAAAAGTTTAAATTTTTTTCAAAGTGACTACAGGCTGTACTTTTTAAATGAAACGGTTACATTCACTTTCAGTCACAAATATATATTTCAATAAAAAAAGCAACGACAACATTTAACATTTAAATAAAATGAAACATTAAAGAATTGAATGATTTGCCCCCTCGCATCTGTGCCTGAGGGCCAAAGGAGGTGGATTGTGCAAAAGGTGACAACCTACTGTCTCCTGCGCTTTCCCCTTCCCCGTGACCAGAGCCCTCTGCTGCCAATTGAAAGGCCCCCGTGTGCCATCTCTTGCCCTTCAGCAATTGCCTCCTGACAGGGTTGCTGCTGCTGTGCTACTGAAAGGCAACGTTTGCTTGCATCAGGACTGGCGGAGCTGCTGTCTCGTGGGCCTGCACTGTTTCTGCGCTGGGAGCTGGTAAGGGCGGTTCTGCGGGAGTCAAAGTAATGGCATTGTTCTGCTGTCCGTGGAATGGTGGAGTTCGCGCTGACAGCCTGGGCAACTTCTGTCCAAGCTGTCATCTGTCCTTTGCGCGGCGCCCTGGACTTCTCATTCCCAAGGATCCGTGGGCGCTTCGCCTCAACCTCATTGGGGAGTGTGCTGATGTCATCGTCACAGAAATCCTGAGCTCTCTTAATGATGTGAATTGTGCTCAGTCCTTCCATTTCACTTTGCTGATTAATTAAAATGAATGAAAAAAATGTTTTCAGGGCTTTTAAAACTCTTTAAATTGCTTCAAATCTCTTTAAAAATATTTAAGATTCTTCCAATCCATGTAAAAGTCTTTAAAAGTTTCTAAAAATTTGCAAAAGATTCAAAAAAACTATAAATAAGCAATTTACCATGCAGTTTTACAGCTTCTTCCAGTTTCCAATGTTTCTGAAAAAAGTTGAAAAAAATCAGGGGCATGGCCTATGCAAATACAACATTTGAGGCCGGGTCTCCCCTACGCTCGTCGCCCTAGACTCCGCGCACGCTGCACTCCTGGGCGGCATGATGTCAGACGCTGCCCGGGAGTCCTCAGGATAAAAACAAAACTTTACGCGGGCCCAGAGCATTAAGGTCGGCGCGGTTCTTTTTTGCAGGTCGGGGGCTTCCGCCTGGAGGAAGCCTCCGAGCGGAATATCCGGGCCCATATTTTGACCAATTAGTGACTAACCTCCTTAAGCAAGGGAGCAAAGTTTGGTCTCTTTATGATCAGGTTGACTCCAAGATGATAGGAACCAAGTCAGCCTTCTGTGGCAGACTCGGTGATCCAATACCAGATAGGTCTGCTATACTCCAGAGAACTGTTGATGATTGACCAGCTAGCCTGGCTCATTAATGGGACTATTGTGGCGTACTGAGCACAGAACGGACACAATCCGCTTTCCAGTCCGTAGACTATAAATCAGGCGTCATGCCTTTAAGAAGGTTCACACCTTTAAGAAACTCGATCTGCAACATAGTTAAGCCCAGAGCGGGGGAGGAGCAGTTGAAGCTGTGCACTGATGAAAGACAGTTGTACTTTGTGTAGTCTCTGACTCCATTTTGTGTTCAGCATGCAGCCTCAACAATTAAACCTTTTCTGTTGAACCTCTCCGAGTTCAGTATTTTTTGCTAGGAGTACGTAGACTCCTACATTGGTGACCCCGACGCTCAGGATGACTCCTAAGCGTAACCATGGCTGACACAAACGCAGTTTCTGTGAAGCTGCCGGAGTTCTGGGAGAACCTGACCACCACCTGGTTCCTTCAAGCCGAATCGCAATTCTGACTCCGCGGCATCACCACCGACGCAACGATGTACGACTACCTCCTCGCCTCCCTGGGCAGCTCCACAATCACGAAAGTCTGGACAACACTACAAAACCCTTCGGAGGAAGGCAAATATGCACATCTCAAGGCCGCGCTCATTAAAAAATTCACAGCCTCCCAATTCGTGCGCAACTGCCACCTCCTCGACCTCCCGGGCCACGGTGACTCCACGCCGTCAGACTTGCTCTCACACATGCTTGCTCTGACCGACGAGAAATCGCCCGGCTCCCTCTCCCGCACGCTCTTAATCCGCCAACTACCTCCCAGCATCCGCCCGGTGATCGTGGCGTCCAGCCTCACGGACCTCGAGGACCTGGCCGATGAAGCCGATAAGCTCCTGTCCGCCAGCTCCAACCACGCTGTCACCCCTGACCTGGCCTCCGCAGCATCGGCGCGCGCTCCACCATCTATCGTGCGGCCACACAGCTCGGCCATGAGGTCCCCCAAGCCCCCACGTCCCCCAAGCCCTCCGACCCAGGGCTACTGCTACTTCCATACCCGGTTTGGCGCATGGGCACGCCGCTGCAGCCATCCCTGCATGTTTCCAACCGCCCCCACACCGGCCTACACGATGGCCGTGGTGTAAGCAGGCGCGCTGCTGTACGTTACGGACAGCGCCTCCGGACGCCGTTTCCTATGCGACACGGGCGCGCAGCGCAGCATCATCCCCGCGTCCGCCCTCGAGATCCAGCGAGGCGGCCGCGGCCCTGCGCTGGCTGCCACCAACGGCACCAACATCCGGACATACGGCACCCACACCATCACCATCGACCTCGCAGGCCGCCGCTACCACTGGGAGTTTATCACCGCCAAGGTGCTCTCCCCGCTCCTCGGTGCGAATTTCCTGTGCGCCCACGGCCTGTTGGTCGACATGCCTCGGCGCCGCCTCGTGGACATGAACACCATGTCACCTGTCCCGGGCACCATGGCCCCCCCAACCCGCCGAAATGGCGTGGCAGTGCCGCGCCTGCTCAACGGACGACTACTCAGCACTCCTGGCTGGGTTCCCAGCCCTCACCAACCCGACCTTCTCCGCGAAGGTTGCTAAGCACGGGGTAGAACACTTCATCCCCACCACAGGCCCACCGGTGTATGCCCACGCCCGCAGGCTGGACCCGGCCAAGCTGGAGATCGCGCGGGCCGAGTTCGCCACAATGGAACAGCTCGGCATCATCCGCCGCTCCAACAGCCCCTGGGCCTCCCCACTCCACATCGTCACCAAACCCGATGGGGGATGGCGCCCCTGCGGGGACGACTGGCGCCTAAACGACGCCACCACGCCGGATCGGTACCCCATACCACACATTCAAGACTTCTCGGCTAGACTGGCCAGCCGCTCAGTCTTCTCCAAAGTCGACCTGGTGCGCGGTTACCATCAGGTTACCTGAAGTTCCTCTTTGTCTACCTGGATGACATCCTGGTAGCTAGTTCCTCCAAGCAGGAACACATCGAGCACCTCCGCACCCTGTTCCAGCGGCTCAGTGAGCACGGGCTCATCATCAGCCCAGCCAAGTGCCAATTCGGCCTCAGCAGGATCGAATTCCTCGGCCACCACATCACGCAGGACGGAGCCATTCCCCTGCCCGCCAAGGTGCAAGCCGTCCAGCAGTTCCCCCGGCCTACCACCATCAAAGGCCTCCAGGAGTTCTTGGGGATGATCAACTTTTACAACCGCTTCATTCCCGGAGCGGCCTCCCTCATGCGGCCCCTATACGAAGCCCTCCGGGGTAAGAAAGACAGAATGGCGATCGAGTGGTCGGCGGACATGTTGACCGCTTTCGACTTGACCAAAAAGGCGCTCGCCAACGCCACCATGCTCGCTCACCCACAGCCCAACGCCAGGGTGGCCCTCACCATGGACGCCTCCAACCACACGGTCAGCGCCGTGTACGAACAGTGGGTCGACGGGGCCTGGCAACCGCTGGCCTTTTTCAGCTGCCAACTGCGCCCCCCGGAGGCCAAATACAGCGCCTTTGACCGCGAGCTCCTCGCACTGTACCTGGCAGTCCGCCATTTTAGATTTCTTCTGGAGGGCCACCCCTTCACCGCGTTTGTCGACCACAAACCCCTGACATTCGCGATGGCGAAATCTGCGGACCCGTGGTCAGCCAGGCAACAACGCCAGCTCGCCGCGGTGTCCGAATTCACCACGGACATCCGGCACGTCTCCGGTTGAGACAACGTGGTGGCCGACTGCCTATCCCGCCCCGCCGTCCACGGCACCCACCTGGCAGTGGACTATGCTCAACTGGCAGCGGAGCAACGTACCGACCCCGATCTGCTCTCCACGCCCACTACCCTCCCAGGGCTGCGACTGACCGACGTCGCCTGCGGCCCGTCCGTCGTCACAGTCAAATGCGACACCTCCTTGGCGCAACCCCGCCCCGTAGTCCCGGCGTCCTGGCGAAAATGGGTGTTCGACATCGTCCACGGCCTCTCACACCCCGGCACCCGCGCGTCCATTAGACTGGTGGCCAACCAATTTGTCTGGCGTGGCCTGCGCAAAGATGTGCACGTCTAGGCCAGATCCTGCATAGCTTGCCAGCGTGCCAAAATCCACCAGCATGTCAAAGCCCCACTCGAGGAGTTCACCGTGCCAGAAAGAAGGTTCGACCATGTCCACATCGACCTCGTCGGCCCCCTGCCGCCATCACAAGGTCACACGCACCTGCTGACAATCGTGGACCGTACCACCCACTGGCCCGAGGCCATTCCACTGACGTCCACCACCACCGCCGACATCGCGAGGGCGTTCATCGGTACCTGGGTCGCTCGGTTCGGCGTCCCCTCCGACATGACGTCGGATAGAGGCCCGCAGTTCACCTCTGATCTGTGGGCCACCATCGCCCGAAACCTCGGGGTGGCCGTTCACCGCACCATGGCTTACCACCCCCAAGCCAACGGACTCTGCGAGCGTTTCCACAGGTCCATGAAGGCGTCCCTCCGCGCCAGCCTCGAGGACGAGGCTTGGATCGACCACCTCCCATGGGTGCTACTCGGCCTACGCTCCGCGGTCAAGGAAGACCTGCAAGCCTCGGTGGCAGAACTCATGTACGGCCAGCCACTGCGCGTGCCCGGAGAGTTCCTGCCCACCGCCACGACCCCCTGGTCGGCTGACCAGCAACGCCGTGCTTTCGCCAACTGAGCACAACAGTTCGCTCCGGTACCCACCGGCTGGCACGGCGAACCAGCAACCCGCATGCCACCTAGCCTGCACATGGCCAAATTTGTTTTTGTGCGCCATGACGCCCACCGAGGACCTCTACAGCCCCCATACAACGGACCCTACAAGGTACTCCAGACGGGGAACAAGTTCTTCCTCCTTGAAGTGGGCGGCAGAACTGACAAGGTGTCGGTCGACCGGCTCAAGCTGGCGCACCTAGAGCCCGACGAACCCGTTCAAGTGGGCCAACCCCCACTGCGGGGCAGACCGCCTAAGAGCCCGACGCGTCCGACCGCCCCGCTCCCGACACCAACCGCCAAGAGCCGTTCTGGCCGTGCCATCAAGCCACCATGCCGGTTCGTACACTCCCTACTAGCGGATTCTGGGGGGAGCTGTATGGCGTACCGAGCACAGAACGGACACAATCCGCTTTCCGGTCTGTAGACTATAAATCAGGCGTCATGCCTTTAAGAAGGTTCACACCTTTAAGAAACTTGATCTGCAACATAGTTAAGCCCAGAGCGGGGGAGGAGCAGTCGAAGCTGTGCACTGATGAAAGACAGTTGTACTTTGTGTAGTCTCTGACTCCATTTTGTGTTCAGCATGCAGCCTCAACAATTAAACCTTTTCTGTTGAACCTCTCCGAGTTCAGTATTTTTTGCTAGGAGTACGTAGACTCCTACACTATCACAAGAGGATGCAATCCTTTCCATTGGGTCCAGATAACCCTGCAAGTCAGTGCTCTAATGAATAAGGTGGTATTAGCTGGACAAGCAGCAGGAAGCTCATCAGTGCTGTATGCTGGTAAATTGCATTGCTTTAGTTAGGTAAACAGCTTTGACCCAGAACACATTTGGAATCTAATTTTGCACAACAGTTGCTAAAGTGCTACGGTACTAAAATATAAATCATTGCAACATTAGGTTTGAAATTATGACCAACATATTTAACTATAAAGCATTCATTTTAATGATGATATAAAAGTCAGATTTTAGTGGAACAAATTATATTTTGTTCACTTGCAGACTTTAGACATCAATATCTGAGAAACTTCAGAAATAAATCCTTAATGGCTACCCTTATGATGGAATCACACATCAGCTACAAGACTAGCAGACAATGCCAGGCATTCAGGGACGCCTTAAGATGACTCTATTGCTTTTCTTGATATATATTAATGACTTGGACTTGGGTGTACAGGGCACAATTTCAAAATTTGCAGATGACACAAAACTTGGAAATATAGTGAACAGTGAGGAGGATAGAGACAGGCTTGAAGAAGACATAGACAGGCTAGTGGAATGGGCGGACACGTGGCAGACGAAATTTAACGCAGAAAAGTGCGAAGTATTACATTTTGGTAGGAAGAACGAGGAGAGGCAATATAAACTAAAGGGTACAATCCTAATGGGGGTCTATGTGCACAAATCGGTGAAGATGGCAGGGCAGGCTGAGAAAGCAATTAAAAAAGCATACGGGATCCTGGGCTTCATAAATAGATGCATAGAATACAAAAGCAAAGAAGTTATGATAAACCTTTAAACTGGTTCGGCCTCAACTGGAGTATTGTGTCCAATTCTGGGCACCGCACTTTAGGAAGGATGTGAAGGCTTTGAAGAAGGTGCAGAAAGGATTTACAAGAATGCTTCCAGGGATGAGGGACTTCAGTTACATGGATAGACTAGAGAAGCTGAGGTTGTTCTCCTTAGAACAAAGAAGGGTGAGAGGAGATTTGATAGAGGTGTTCAAAATCATGAGGGGACTAGGCAGAGTAGATAGAGAGAAACTGTTTCCATTGGCGGAAGGGTCGAGAACCAGAGGACACAGATTTAAGGTGATTGGCAGAAGAACCAAAAGCAACATGAGAAAAAACATTTTTACTCAGCGAGTGGTTAGGATCTGGAATGCACTGCCTGAGAGGGTGGCGGAGGCAGATTTAATTGTGGCTTTCAAAAGGGAAATGGATAAGTACCTGAAGGAAAAAAATTTGCAGGGCTCCGGAGAAAGGGCAGGAGAGTGGGACTAGCTGAAATGCTCTTGCAGAGAGCTGGCATGGGCTCAATGGGCTGAATGGCCTCCTTTTGTGCTGCAACCATTCTAGGATTCTATTGAGGGCTGAATGGTAATAGGAGGGAGAAAGACTTTTCGAATCTCATGCCACCATGCTCTTCATTTTGATTACTTTGCTTGCTGAGTTATTTCCCTTTCAGTATGTTTTCTAATATCAGTTTAAACTTTACTTTTTAGTTATTTAAATTTACTTCTGATCCTTCCAGCCTGATGTATTTGAAACGATATTCTGAACAGGTATTATCCTGTTCTTTCTCTTTTCGAAGCTCTTCAACCAATTATACTTTGCCAGCAATTTCTGTTTTATTTTCAGGCCTGATCTGTAGACTCTCTTCCATTTTCTTGCCTTTTGCCTGGGCCTCTCACTTTTGTTTCTTTTATATCTTTAATTTCTTTGATGCTTCTTTCTACTGCCTGGTTAGGATAACCTTTAACAGCATCTAACAATTATTTCAGCAATTCTCCTTCTCTGGCTCTCTGTTTTCTTTTATTTTCCCCTTCCCTTTTTCTATGCTTGTTCATCTTTTATGTTTCAGTTCGGAAGAAGGGACCCACCTGAAATGTCAACTTATCATTTCTCTCCACAGATGCTGACTGACCTATGGGATTGGGGGTAATATATCAGCATGGATTGAGGATTGGTTAACGGACAGAAAACAGAGAGTAGGAATAAACAGAATTTTTCGGGTTGGCAGGCTGTAACTAGTGGGGTACTGCAAGGATCAGTGCTTGGGCCTCAGCTGTTTACAATCTATAATGGCCCAGAAATTCGGGTCTCCACGGGTGAGTACGCACGGGGTACTCACCCGTAGGCCCAATGGAAGTGCCGGTTTCCTGCATGCACTGCGCATGCGTGGGAAACCGGCACTTCCATTCCCCTGTTCCGTTACAGTGTTCGAACGCGTGCGCGGGAGAGGCTGCGTGTGCGCATCAAACTTAGTTTTTTTTACAGGTTTTCCCGGGAGGGTAAGTCTGCAGGATTTACACATATAAAAAGCAGGCGTAAGGCTTGCTTTTTACAAGGTAAGTGGTGAACTAATTAAAATTAAAACATTTTTTCCACAGGTTTATTATTTTTAAATACTTTAAAGCAAGGTACAGTAAGTTTATTTTTAGCCCCATTAGAAAATAAAATTATTTTTTTCAAAAATTTAAATTAATGTTTAAAATAGTTATTTCATGTAATTTATAGTTTATTTTAAAAATGTGATTTAAAAAAAAAAATTATTTGAAGATTTAGTGATGTTTTGGGGCCCGTAGCATTTATAAGTTTTGACAGCTCTTCCTGTCAATCTTATGAATGGAGCATTCCCTGCTCCGATTGGCTCCCCATGGCCCATGTGATCCCAGGGGCCGCATTGAAATAACTGCGCCCCTGGGATACGCAAGCACTGCGCGCCGGCAGCTGGAGTAGGCTCTGGATCGGAATTCCACGCGGGCCCACAGCTCAATGGCCGGCGCGCAAGTTAAGTGCATGTCAGGGACTTGCACCCGCGGGAAGCCCCCGACCCGAATTTCTGGGCCATTAATGATTTAGATGAAGGGACTGAGTGTAACGTATCCAAGTTTGATGATGATACAAAGTTAGGTGGGAAAGTAATCTGTGAGGAGGATGCAAAGAGTCTGCAGAGAGATATAGACAGGTTGACTGAGTGGGTAAGAACATGGCAAATGGAATACAACGTGGGGAAGTGTAAAGTTATCCACTTTGGTAGGAAAACAAAAAAGCAGAATATTTTTTGAATGGTGAGAGACTAGGAAATGTTTGCATTCAGAGGGACCTGGACCTGTACATGAATCACAAAAACTTAGCATGCAGGTACAGCAAACAATTAGGAAAACAAATGCTATGTTAGCTTTTGTTACAAAGGGATTAGAGTATAAAGGTGAAGAAGTCTTACTACAATTATACAGGGCATTGGTGAGGCCACACCTGGAGTACTGTGTACAGTTCTGGTCTCCTTACCTAAGGAAAGACATAGTTGCCTTCGAGGGAGTGCAATGAAGGCTCACTAGACTGGTTCCAGGGATGGGGGGATTGTCCTATGAGGAGAGATTGAGTAGACTAGGCCTATATTCCCTAGAGTTTAGAAGAATGAGCGGTGATCTAATTGAAACATACAAAATTCTTAAAGGGCTTGACAGGGTTAATGCTGAGAAAATGTTTCCCCTGGCTGGGGAATCTAGAACATGGGGTCACAGTCACAGACTAAGGGGTTGGCTATTTAGGACTGAGATGAGGAGAAATTTTTTCAATCAAAGGGTTGTGACTCTTTGGAATTCTCTACCCCAGAGAGCTGTGGATGCTCAGTCATTGAGTATATTCAAGACAGAGGTCAATAAATTTTTGGGACCTAAGGGAATTAAGGGATATGGGGATAATGCGGGAAGGTGGAGTTGAGGTAGAAGATCAGCCATGATCTTGTTGAATGACGGAGTAGGCTCGAAGGGCCAAATGGCCTGCTCCAGCTCTTATTTCTTATGTTCTTATGCTCTTATGGCCTGTTGCGTGTTTCCTGCTTTTTCTGGTTTTGTTTCTGAATTTATCTTGTATATACCATTTAGTATTTTATATACCGCGATGAAGTCCCCTCTTAATCTCCTTTCAGAACAGTACAGCATGACCTTCTTTAATCTTTGTTCGTAGCTTATTATCATATTATTATGAATCAAACTTGTTGCTCTTCTCTATACTATAAGGAAGCTGGCTGTGGTTGTTGGAGGTCATTCATCTCAATCACATGACATCACTGCAGGAGTTCCTCAGGGCAGTGTCCTAGGCCCAACCATCTTCAGCTGTTTCATCAATGACCTTCCCTCCATCATAAGGTCAGAAGTGGGGATGTTCGCTGATGATTGCACACTGTTCAGCACCATTCGAGACTCGTCAGATACTGACGCAGTCCGTGTCCATATGCAGCAAGACCTGGACAACATTCAGACTTGGGCTGACAAGTGGCAAGTAACATTTGCACCACACAAGTGCCAGGCAATGACCATCTCCAACAAGCGAGACTCTAACCATCTCCCCTTGACACTCAATGGCATCACCATCGCTGAATCCCCCACTATCAACATCCTGGGGGTTACCATTGATCAGAAACTGAACTGGACCAGCCATATAAATACTGTGGCTACAAGAGCAGGCCAGAGGCTGGGAATTCTGCGGTGAGTGTCTCACCTCCTGACTCCCCAAAGCCTTTCCACCATCTACAAGGCACAAGTCAGGAGTGTGATGGAATACTCTCCACTTGCCTGGATGAGTGCAGCTCCAACACTCAAGAAGCTTGACACCATTCAGGATTAAGCAGCCCGCTTGATTGGCACTCCATCCACCACCTTCAACATTCACTCCCTCCACCACCGGCGCACTGTGGCTGCAGTGTGTACCATCTACAAGATGCACTGCAGCAACTCGCCAAAGCTCCTTCAACAGCACCTTCCAAACCCGCGACCTCTACCACTTAGAAGGACAAGGGCAGCAGACACATGGGAACATCACCACCTACAAGTTCCCCTCCAAGCCACACACCATCCTGACTTGGACCTGTATCGCCATTCCTTCACTGTCGCTGAGCCAAAATCCTGGAACTCCCTTCCTAACAGCATTGTGGGTGTACCTACACCATATGGACTGTAGCGGTTCAAGAAGGCGGCTCACCACCATCTTCTCAAGGGCAATTAGGGATGGGCACTAAATGCAGGCCTAGCCAGCCAGCGACGCCCACATCCCATCAATGAATAATAAAAAAAATACTCTCCCAATGTATAATATAATTTCTGTAGCATGATTACCAAGTGTGAACGCAAATATAAGCATCACATTGACTGCAGAGATGACAGTGACAATTGGTCTCATTGTTATTGAAGACACTTTGCAATGTTCTTCCATCCTATCCATGTAGTTGAACCAATATTGAAGCATGTCTATATGTGGATCCATCCTCTGATATATGAAACTAAGCTTTTCCTTTTTCACGCTTTGGGAATGAGGAGGGAAAGTGGAGAGGCATCTGCTATGAACTTCGGTTGATGCGTTCCTCTTATCTGTCATAGTCCTGCCCAGCATACCTCCATTGAGATTACCCTCCACTGCCCAACCACATTTATTAGAGACGATAGAGGGTAATTTTAACTTATTGGCAATAGTGTAAATGAAAATCAGGAGCGGTGTATAATGGGCGGCCGATCCGATATGGCCCTGTTTACACTATCGACAAAAGTTAAAATGACCCCATATCTCCCTACATGAACTTTGTTACATATTTTTAGTTTACTTGTCTTTATAAGCAACACCAGGTTTTCATGCTGGGTGGGAAGCTTCTCCATAAGAAACCACAGTGGATTGCTGTAAATGTGAAAGCACAAGCTGAGGAGACATAAGAACAAGGGTTTTGCTTGATTGTTGTTGGACTGCATGAGTTTTCAAACAGAAAATGATAATTGCGCTAAATTTATGCGAAAGCAAATGATTCTGCATATGTACTTTGAAGGACCTGCATAAATATTATTACAACACGTACCATTTATCCTGAAATGAGAATAGGTGAGACTGTGATATATGAATTAGTAGAATATCAGCTTCATAAAATAATGCAAAAGTCACCGGAACAAATTTATTGAGAGCTGTTAGCCCTGTGAGCTGTGAGATGGAATATTATGGCCACTCTTTGTTCTCACATGAAGTTGTTTTCCTTTAGTGCATCAGTAGGTTGCATCAATGTACAACAAACAAACCACAAAGATGACCCTTAATCACAACCTTTTGGATCTTTCTGCACAAGAGCACATTTTCTAATTTTGTAAATCATTTTATAAACACTATTAAAAATTATGTTGAGAGTTTAGGTTGCAACTTTGGGGTAGATTTTCATCCTCAATGCCTGGGCATTAATCTGGCAGAGCGGATCCCCCTCCTTTTGTAGAAACCACCCAATTTTAATTCCCTTGATTTCGGCTGGTTGAAGAATACACTTCAAGCACCAGTCTGCCTGCAACCTGAAAGATAACCTGCCCCTTGGTGTCTACTTTTGCAGTGAGATTCATGATGTGGTGTAAAATGTTTATAATGATATCTTAACACATTGCGCACACACCTTGACCACAACGGACTTTCCACGTTTGCCGCCCAGGACTACCCATCTGAGGAAGCCCAGGAAATCTGTACCAGGTCTTCGTGCCCTTTTCCTCTTTGTAGTGTCTGGAAAATAAGCGTCAGGGAGAACAATACTGTATTATGGTCAACAAGTTTAAAGTGCAGTCATTTTTTTATGCTTGCAAGTGCATTGTACAACACCAAGTCAGCTTTTATCCTATCCTTATATGTTGGGTTCAGTTGTCCTCTAAACCTAATCATCAGTATCCAGTTATAGTTACGCAATAGCTTTTTGGGATATTTCAGAAATAATTATTGTAAAAAATAACTGCAGTTTAATAACGGCAGCATTCAGAAATTCTCGTAAAGATGTCAATGTCCTTAATGATCCCACCAACAAATGTACATTGGGTCAATCATTGTTGCGAGGCATTCCAAGCTCAACAAAAGAAAACACACATGCATGTTAATGCTATTTGGAAGCACACAGCCGTGAGAAATCAATGAGTGCATATGGTGATTTACCACGGCTTTAAGCGGGTTGCAAACAGCATTGATATCATTGATTTTTTTTCAGGGTCCTTGCTTTGTTTTGTCAAAAACACACAATGATAGGCTTAACCCTTTGAATTCCTATCAATTGTAGGCAGTTCCAACAGTGTGGCTAACACATAATATCGCACCAGAAACTCCTTGTATTTTTATTTAATTCTACTTGGCCGCATTTGTTGATATCCGACCTCTTTGACCTCTTTTCTGGTTCTTATCCTTTGGCTTGCTTCTTAAGCATCTTTTTATTTTACCTTTCCTACAACTCCCCAATCCTCATTCCCTATCTCGTCAGCCTCTTCCCTGACTAGCTGAACTCTTTCCAGCCTTTTCAAGCTTCCGCTCTCCCCCCCCACCCCGCCCAACCAGCCCCTGCCACCACCAATCCAACCCCACACCATTTTGACATCCGCAATATCTACAAACTTCTTCGTTCTGGACGATATGATCCCGTGTTGGCACAGTCAACGAGAAACTGTTCCTGTTTGAAATTTTTAGCATTTTTACTTCCCATCCAACCCAAACCCACCTGTTTTAGGGGGTCAAAATCGCCTCCTATGATTCTATAAGATCAACAAAATGGCAGTCTGGCCATCTGAGAACTATTGAGAATTGCAACATCAGATTGTGTCAGTCAATAATGGGCCAGCACTCATGAATCACTGCTGTGAGCTGCGGAGTGTCCAGAATCAATAGGCTGCTAAAATGGAACATTTTGCATATTCACTCACCTGAAGCTGTGGAAAAAAAAATCTATTTGCCAATTACTTTGGTTGAATATGAGTTCAGTACATATTCAACTGTATGCGACCATCTAGAAAATTGAGTTGTTAGATCATTTTCATACCAATTTTGTTCCCCCTTAAACTCAACTTTTCCCAAGTGTGGCGCCCATGGTTCTGCAAAGGACAAAAAGGCAAATGATCAGCAATGCTAAGCAGCCATTTCATACTAATAAATAGTTTTTGTTCCATTTTTATCATCTCCATCTTAGCCTTAGATATCATTATTAATATTTGCACCAGACATGCATCACTAAACATTTTTTAACTGCCTGATTATTTAATTTCTGGGCACAGCATCTACACTGAAATTTTCTAATACCTTGTAACAATTGTATTTGAATAATCTGTTACCAGTTCTGGTCTCAATGTAGGCTTTTTATTTAAGAGTGTAAATTTTTAGTCCTTTAGCATTTTTGTAATCATGTGTATGATTGTTCAGATGGGCAGAGATGAAGTGATCGAAAGGTACCATCATACAAAATGGATGGAATTTTGACATTTGGACCCACCCGGCGTGGGGGGGTCCCGGTAGTCCGGGTTTCCCCGCACCTCCACAGCATGATTGATAGGCTGGCTTCTAGTCGACTGGGAATGCTGGACAAGAGGCCGCAACTCCAGGTAGATGCGAGCCCCACCCCCGGGGGGTTGGGTCCGATCCCAAGGGTATCCGATCCCTGACCCCGGGGTGTCCGATCCCCGACCCCAGGGGATACTCGATCTTTGACCCCGGGAAGGGGAGTGACCGATCCCTGACCTCAGGGGGGAATCCGGTCCCCGACTCCAGGTGATGTCCGATATCTGACCCCGGGGCGGGGGGTCTGGGGTGTTCAATCCCTGACCTCCGGGGGAGTCCAATCCCTGACTCCAGGGGATACCAGATCCCCAACCCTGTGGGAGGGGTCCGATCTCCGACTCAGTGGGGGGGGCGGGGGCAGCGCAATCCGTGACCCGGGGGAGGGTGGTATCTAATCCTCGACCCCCGGGTGGGGGGGTGTGATGAAATAACTCTGTGTTCTGGCATTTGTATTGTCTGTTGTTGTTGTACTTGCTAATGTCTGGAATGTTCTACAGATGTAACCACTAATGCTCCTCCCTAGCCCCGCCCCTCTGGATCCTCCGGATTGGTGTGAGTCTTACTCATAAGGGCTGGGTCGGTGATGAATGGTGGCTGCCTTGTGTTAACTCGATGCCATGTTCTTACTTAATAAAAGCCTTTAGTTTTAAGCTTTAACCTCTTGGATTCAGGCAGTTATTTGGCACATCAATTTTATTAAGTAACAACTTTTGGAAGATGGATCGATTTTTGAAACCAAAGCATCTGGATATCGATCCCCATTCGGCAGATGCGTCGAAGAAATTTACGCATTGGCTTCGATGTTTTGAACACTTCATTGCATCGATCGATCCGACGGTTAACAAGTTGGGTCTTCTAACCAACTTGGTAAGTCATCAAACTTACTCTATAATTGAAGATATTACTACATATGAAGAGGCCCTCACAGCTCTTAAGGCCCAGTACCTTAAGTCGGTTAATGAAGTATACGCCAGGTATCTTTTGTCTACTCGCAGGCAATTACCCGAGGAATCCCTGGACGATTTCCTGCAGGACCTTAAGGCTTTGGCTAAGGCTTGCAACTACAAGGCTGTCTCTGCCATAGTGTATCAGGAAGAAGCCATCCACGATTCTTTCATATCTGGCCTCCGATCTAATTATATTGGACAGAGACTCCTCGAGAACGACTCGTTAGTTTTAAAAATGGTCGTCGCTACTGCTCGATCGTTAGATGTAGCCCAGAAGAATTTAGAAGTGTATGCATCAGCCCATGCGTCTCTCTCAGCCTCATGTGTTCCGAGTATGGAGGCATCCATAACACCAATGGAGCCTCCACTTAATCCTATTGTTGCGGCTGTACCCCATGGGTCTAAGTGTTATTTTTGTGGCCAATCTAAACATCCCAGGCAAAGATGCCCAGCCAGAGAGGCTACCTGTTTTAAATGTAAGAAACGGGGACATTTTAGTAAAGTGTGTAAGGGTAATCCTGTACCCGATGTCTTCTCTGCTGCCGCCTATCGTTTTACTCTAGCCTCGGCTACGGTTGACCAGACCATACCGTGTTCCTTGTCGAAATCTATGATGGACATCAAGATTAATGGTCGTCCTACTGGGTGTTTGATAGACTGTGGCAGTACTGAAAGTTTTATACACCCCAACCTTGTTAACTCCTGTTCATTGAAGGTGTATCCTACTCGAAGTGAAATTGTGATGGCATCCAAGTCCCTTACTTCGGAGGTAACTGGATATTGTAAAGTCACATTGACCGTTAAGGATACGGAGTATAAGGACTTTAAACTCCTCATATTACCTCAGTTGTGGACTTCCAGTGTCAGCATGAGAGCGTTACCCTTAAGTATGGTGGATCTCAGCCTCCACTCACAGTCTGCGGCCTTTCTACTTTAAAAGTAAGTCCGCCTTCTTTGTTCGTGAACCTTGCTCCTAATTGTAGACCTATAGCAACTAAGAGTTGACGGTATAGTTCAGAAGATAAAACATTTACAAAAGAGGAAGTGGAAAGGCTTCAACGGGAGGGAATCATCGAACACAGTAATAGCCCGTGGCGTGCCCAGGTGGTGGTAGTTAAAACTAATGAAAAGAAAAGACTTGTGGTCGATTATAGCCAGGCTATAACCTTGTATACCCAATTAGACGCCTATCCTTTGTCTCGTATTTCTGAGATGGTGAACCAGATAGCTCAGTACCGCGTGTTCTCCACCATTGATTTAAAGTCTGCCAGACGTGCTGCATTCCATAAGGTCTCTTTTGTGTGCAGCGACGAATGCCACCCCTCATGAAAGGATGTTTAGCTTTCCAAGAAAAGCTACTAATGGAGTATCATTACCCACATGGTTGATGACCACGGGCCCTGTGCTGTTGCGCAGACATGTGAGAGGCCACAAGACTGATCCACTGGTGGAGGAAGTACAACTCCTCCATGCTAATCCCCAGTATGCGTACATTCAATATCCGGATGGGCGAGAGGATACGGTCTCTTTTAAAGATTTTGCACCTGCTGGAGCTCGAAAAGAGTTCGACTCTGAGAGTAGAGTTTTCAATCGTGGTATTGGACCTTCAGAGACACAAATCCTCAGTGTGGAAAACACTGATGATTCTGGGAATTTGAATGAACCAGAGTTAGTACTCCGGGAGGAGCCTCAGCAAGAGTTACGTCGTTCCCAGAGGATTATCAGACCTCCTGACAGACTGAATCTATAGCAGGGGGTGAATGTGATGAAATAACTCTGTGTTCTGGCATTTGTATTGTCTGTTGTTGTTGTACTTGCTAATGTCTGGAATGTTCTACAGATGTAACCACTAATGCTCCTCCCTAGCCCCGCCTCTCTGGATCCTCCGGATTGGTGTGAGTCTTACTCATAAGGGCTGGGTCGGTGATGAATGATGGCTGCCTTGTGTTAACTCGATGCCATGTTCTTACTTAATAAAAGCCTTTAGTTTTAAGCTTTAACCTCTTGGATTCAGGCAGTTATTTGGCACATCAGGGGGGAATCCGATCCCCAACCGGGGAGAGGGGGTTTCTATGGGGGAACTTGGAGAGCTGGGAAAAAGAACTCCTGCTCCTCCCAGCCCACAAGGATTGCTCCCTAAGGCTGTCCTCGCCTCGCTGTAGCTGCGGGGAATCCCGAGGCCCGGGAACCTTGGCCGGCCACTGTTAAACTTGCAAAGCAGGTTAAATCTGAGACTTCCAGCCTCATTATCATATTTACATTGCTAACCCGCCTCCTGGGAGTGAGTTGGCTGCCTGCCCCCCGTCCCACCTCCATTAAAACCGGAAGTGGGAGAGGTGGAGGCAGGTTGGGGTCAGGATTCAGATTTTTAAATTTAACCTCCCACCTGACCCCAACCCACCCATTCTTTGGGGTTAAAAGTCCTCGTAATGTCTTGCACACAAACTCATTCATGTTTAAGTAAGTATAGCTACTTTGTTTAATCTTTACTGTAAAATAATTTTGAGTTACATTGCTGGAATACTCGTTACGCCACCCATTCATAGCAAAATTTAGTCCTTTTTGTCATTGTACAATTAATAGGTACAGAACAATCCACACAGAAATGCTATGGGGGAAAATTCAGTTGTTTGCTCCTCTCATTAGTGCCTTAAGAGGGCGCCAAGTGGGGCGCAAAGCAACCAGCGCCTGTGCACAGCGATGTTTGCGCCGCTCGCGAAATTAACTAGACATTTTGCGGCGGTGCTAAACACTACCGCCACGATCTACTGCGCCCACAGATCGTGACGTCAGTCGAGTGCGCAACGCCCCATTAGCGCCCCAGACCGGAAATTGAGCGTCCCCTGCCTTACCGCCTGCCGCTAGCAATGACAGGTTGAGGGGAGCGTTATGCTGTCAGAGAGGGACTAGAGGAGCGCTATTTAAAGGTGACCACTTCCTGCCTTTTTTTGTTGTTGACATTTTTGCACCACGCATTCTGAGAGAGAGAGAGACTTCTGGAGAGATTCAGCGCTGTGTGAAGGAGTTTTGGGTACTAAGCAGCACTTTGCAGGTTGATTGTGATTTGCCCTTCCTTGTATCGATTTAGAAGAGACTGTGGGGTCTGCACTCTGAGCTCTTTCCCTGGTTCTCTCCATTGTTCTTTCCAGCAGATTTGATGTACAGGTCTCTCCAGGCTGAGATTCAGGCCGAGATTCAAGGCTGCAATGAGCAGGATGTGGATGGAGAGCAAGATCAACCCTCCCCTTTAAGATAAAAACAGAAAATGCAGGAGAAACTCAGCAGGTCAAGCAGCATCTGTGATGAGAGAAACAGAGTTAACGTTTCAGGTCGATGACCATTCGTCAGAACTCCCCTTTAAGAATTGGACGGTGCCAGTGTGTCTGTGTTCCATTGCTGACTGACATCACATGAGCTTCGCCAGCGCTGTGAGATAGCGCCTCGCTCCTCGGCCTTAGCGCCTTAAGAGAGGTGTGTAGTGCCTGATTTCGCACTCCAATCACCTCCAGGGGCGATAGAGGCGAATTTTGCAGTTGGAGGCAATAATTAGCGCCGGGCGCTAAACTTTGCGCCCAGCCGATATTAGCGCCTCAAAATGGGCGATACCGAATTTTTCCCCCTATGTCTTTCCACCAAAATAATATTATTTCGTAACTCTAGATGATACCAGGACCACCCATCTCCTTACTAAGATCTTGGGGGACAAAATTCAACATTGTTGCGTCCATTTACAGCCATAACAATGACAAATTAGCAGTGGGAAGGCCACTGGCAGGAGAGCCGGTAACCAGAGGACACAGATCTAAAATAATTGGTAATAAAGCGAGGGTGGAGATACGGAGAAATTACCACATGTGTTCAGGCCACTGCTAAATCAGTCGGGCCCATTTTTTAGGCGTACCTGCAGTGTTCAGCCCCTTACATATGTAAGTGAGGGGCCGAACATCTGTTTTAGGTCCCCTTGCTGAAATTGGTTGAACGATGCAGGAGGCAACTCGCCCAAATTATGCTAATGAAGCATGAGGGCCAATTTTGGGCCAGCTCCCAGTTGGGGCACTCGCTATTGACGGGCTGCTGGTTATGGAAACGAGCCTTGACCAATTTCTAGCCCCTTACATCTAGGTACAAACAACTACCTCACAACCAGGGGAATTACTAGATATGTGCTGAATCCTGGTCGCCCCAAGTTTGACATCCTGGGGTAGAATTACCACAGGAGTTTCCCCATCTCTTGTCGTAACTTTGGTCGAAGAGCAGTAGAAACCCTGGAGAAATGGCACAAATGGCTTCAAAGAAAATGAAACAAGCACACAATATTTTTAATGTCCCTATTATTTTTCTCCTGGGTAGCTCGCAGTTAATCTTTAATCTCTGGAGACTACAGGAATATCCTGGATTGTTTGCAACCCTATGTGTGATGTGTGAGTTTTTTCCCTTGGTGCTACCCCTTAGT
Organism: Somniosus microcephalus; assembly: GCF_052327205.1. Classification (NCBI taxonomy): domain Eukaryota; kingdom Metazoa; phylum Chordata; class Chondrichthyes; order Squaliformes; family Somniosidae; genus Somniosus; species Somniosus microcephalus. The sequence goes on from NC_140998.1 coordinate 37,332,273, forward strand.
GTTTGGGGTATTGTGTATGCCATTTAACCCTTCTTCTAAGTACTTCGCCTGTGGAAGGTGGCTGCAAGGATTCAGTATCAGTAGGTAGTGCCATCTACCTTCCTGTGGCAGTTCAGGAGATGGCCCTGCAGATGATTCAGCCAAGCCCACTGTGCACTTTTGCTATTATACAATTTTCCCCAACACCCATCATTGTACTGAACTTGGGCAAGCCTTTCGCTTCACCATCCCCAATCCCTCATTACTTTCGCACTCAACGATGTCCAGGGTGGCCTCCTCAAATGGGGTCAAGGGTTCGCAATGCCTGAGATAGTTCAGCACCAAACAGTTTTCAAATTATGAGGATATACATTGTGGCAAGCCTATTTGGGGCAGGTACTCAGCAAATTTAGCAGCTTTCATCAGGTCACTGTAATGTATGTACCTTTAAGGGGGAGAACTACTTTTTACAGCTCCTGTATCCTGTAGTACCGGCAGTGACCACACCTGTATATAAACCCTGAGTAGTGATCTGTACAGTCAGTTGCAGTTTAAACCCTCATTCAGTAAACACCTGTTGATCGTTCCCTGCAGTCTGTTGTCTGATTATTGAAGGACACAACATTAAGATACACGGATATAACATTGGCGACGACGCAGATTCGAACCTACCTGCAACTCTGCATCACCTCCCAGGGATTCACTCCTGGAGAACAGTGGAAGGAGGTCGAGTCCAGAAGTATGGGCGTCGACCACGGGCAACCGCCCAGTCATCCAGTGGAGATTTGAGCATCGCAGGGGAGGCTGTCGAGAGCCAGGCTTGGCTTTCCAGTCACGGTGGTCCAGCGAAACGGGCTGGCAACAGGTACTGCGCAGACCCTTCCCAGACAGCGGCGGCTAGAGCCGACTGAGCGGCACAGAAAAAGGCCGAGCAGCGTCGACGGGGGAGAGAGAGAGGGCAGAGTGCACAGGGCGCAGCCGGTGTTCAGGACCAAGCGGCATCAACGGGGAGAGAGACGAGAGAGAGCAGAGCGCAGCCGGTGTTCAAGGGCCGAGCAGCGTCAACAGGGAAGAGAGGCGTGCAGGAAAATGTGAGGCGCTGCCAGTGCCACGAGGGCTGCAGAGAGCGGCATTGGCAGCAGCGCAGGAGCAGCGCACGAAACCCACAGGGCGTCGCCATTTGCCACGAGGACCGCCGACAGCGACGTTGGCAGCAGCACGGGAGACGCCATTTTAAGCCGCAGCGGGGAAGAAAGGAAAGCGCGGGAGACGCCATTTTAAGCCGCAGCGGGGAAGAAAGGAAAGCGCGGGAGACGCCATTTTAAGCCAGTCTAACCACACCCAAAAATGCCGAAGAGTGGCAGTATCACAGCATTCGACAATGAAGTAGAAGATTGGACGACATATGTCGAAAGCATAGAAGTATACTGCAAGGCGAATGAAGTGCCAGATGACAAGAAAGCGCTGGTATTGTTGAACTCAATGGGTGCAAAAACGTATGGCTTACTACGAAACCTAGTAACCCCAGAGAAGCCAGTAGAAAAGGATTTTGAAAACATAGTGTCAATCCTACATGACCACTTAAACCCCACACCGCTGCTGATAGCAGAAAGATTTAAGTTTCACAAAAGGAACCAGCATAAAGATGAAAGTAATGCTGAGTATTTAACGGAACTGCGCAAGCTATCGAAACACTGCTAGTTTGAAAAGGGACAAGTTTGGTTGTGTGCTTCAAAGTGAAGGAACCCAGAAACGGCTTCTATCAGAAAAGGATCTTACGCTGAGCAAGGCTTTCAGCATTGCAGTATCACACGAAGCAGCAGCACGAGCCGCTGCAGAGATACAACGGAGACCGCAAGAATATGGCACAAATGAAATGTCATACGGAACAGTGAAGTGCTATCGCTGCAGCAGAACAACACACGACCATAATGATTGCTGGTTCAAGGACAAAGTGTGCAGACAGTGTGGAAAAGTAGGACACATAGCAAGAGTCTGCAGGTCGGGAAAGAAAACCAGCAGCAAGAAATCTCCACAAGAGAATACAAGAAGGTACATAAGGTGACGGAGAGTAGTTCAGACGAACAGAAGAGTGATACAGGCTCTGGAAGCAAGGAGCTGGGTTGTCTGAAACTACATAATGTGATCAAAACGGAGGATCACCAAACTATCTGGGTCACGCTCAAGATAGCAGGAGTCCAAGTGAAAATGGAATTCGACACAGGATCAGCCCTAACAGTCATAAACCGAAGGGACTACAAGCGGCTATTCTCAAATATACCCTTGAGAGATACAAAGATTGTCTTGAAGACGTACACGGGGCAAAAAGTCTGCCCCAAAGGAAAAATAAGGGTGAACGTTATATATAACGGCAAGGAAACACCAAAAATTGACCTATATGTATTGCCAGATCGAGGACCACCACTACTAGAATGTGAATGGATCCGGAAGATACAGCTAGATTGGCATTCCATACAAGCACTGATTGTAGATGCCAAAAAGGATGACGGCGTCACACCTGGATGACTGTCAAAAATGCTAACTGACACACAAGAAGTGTTCCAGCAGGGACTCGGAACACTAAAAGGCATAACAGCGATGATCAAAATAGAGGAAAATGCAAGCCCAAAGTTTTTTAAGGCCAGACCGGTACCTTTTGCGATCCGCCCAGCCGTCGAAGCAGAGCTGGAAGGTTTGGAACATTCAGGAGTACTGTCCAAAGTGGACTGGAGTGAGTGGGCTACACCCATCGTTCCTGTAATGAAGAGGTCATTGAGTAATACGCCTGGGGAACCAAAGAAGGTTCGCATCTGTGGGGACTTTAAGGTGACAGTGAACCCAGTCCTTCACACGGTACAATATCCGCTTCCGCGGATTGAAGATATTTTCGCCTCGCTATCTGGAGGGAAACACTTCACTAAGATTGATCTGGCCCAGGCGTACCTGCAAATGGAGGTAGAAGAAGCCTCGAAACAGTACCTCACAATCAACACTCATAAAGGTCTCTACCAATACAACCGGCTGGTGTTCGGGGTAGCATCAGCTCCGGCTATTTGGCAAAGGGCAATGGAACAAGTCCTGCAAGGGATTCCAGGGACCCAGTGTTATTTGGACGACATCCTGGTCACGGGCGAAAATGACAGTGATCACCTCACCAACCTGGAGCAGGTGCTCACTAGATTGAAGGAATATGGGCTCCGAGCTAATCGCCACAAATGTGAGTTTTTCCAGAAGCAGATCTCGTATTGTGGCCACGTTATTGATAAAGAGGGGTTACATAAGTCCCCTGAAAAGATTGAGGCAGTAGTCAAGGCTCCAGCACCGGAAAATGTGTCACAACTGAGGTCGTTCCTCGGGCTGGTGAACTACTACCATAAGTTCTGTAGTGTCCGCGTATCAATAACACACGGACTGCAGGAGAACGGTAATAACAGGTGTTTACTGAACAGAGGGTATGCTGGAACTAACTGTACAAATTACTACACGGTGTTATATACAGGTGTGGTCACTACTGGTACTGCAGTATACAGGGGCTGTAAAAGGTAGTTCCTCTCTTAAAGGTACATACATTACAAGTTCTTGCCAAATTTGTCTACCGTACTGTGGTAAACCACTGTATTGTATATTGCCACCTCTGGGTGGCGCTGTGTATGGAGGCATGCCTCAGCTGACTCCACCCACCACTGTGTGGGTTTCGTTCAGACTTGTTCAGTCACTCACGAAGAAGCATGGTCTCTTCTTAGCTAATAAAAGCCTTATTCATCTCTTCTTTCGACTCATCATCTCTTCTTCGACTCATCACCTTTTATGAAGTAATTGATAAGCGTATCAATTTTATTAGCTAAAAGTTAAATGGCGACACCTGAGGAGCAACAACAGCAACGGATACAGCAGACATTGCTGAGAGCCCTCAGACCACCACGCCTGGACCTCGACCCTCAAGATGTGGGTGCATCAGCCAAGTTTGAACACTGGCTGAGCTGCTTTGAATCCTTCCTCGCAATCTCACAGGTTACAGAGGAGGATCACAAACTGAAAATTTTGACCGCCCAGGTGAGCCATCAAGTATATATGCTAATCCGGGACTCTAATACGTACGTGGCGGCCCTCGAGCTACTAAAAGGGCAATATACGCGCCCAGTGAACACAATTTACGCCCGACACCTCTTGGGATCCTGCAGGCAGCAACCGGGAGAATCGGTAGGGGCATTTGCACGGGCGCTACTGGCACTCTGCAGAGACTGCGATTGTAAAGCGGTAACGGCTGTGGAGCACGCGCAGGGACTCGCCTGTGATGCCTTCGTCAGGGGCCTCCAGTCAGACCACACCCGGCAGAGACTGCTAGAAAGCAAGGAACCCGACCTGAAGACGGCCATTGCCCTTGCGCTCTCGTTAGAGGAGGCCCACCGAAACCTCGAGGCATACCCCCGTAACGGCGCCGAGACATGGCAATCGAAACCGTGGGACACGGGACCGCCGCCCCCGGCACCAACCGCTGCAGCGACCCAACCGAGACAGCAGCCTCCGGTAAGAACTGCTTCGATGCCCAGTAACCAGGCCCAAAAATGCTATTTCTGTGGCCAGTTAAAACATCCCAGAGCGCACTGCCCAGCTAAGACAGCTACCTGCTCGGGCTGCGGGAAGAAAGGCCATTACGCTAACGCCTGCAAGGGGAAGCCAGCCAGCAGCGCAGCGTGCGGGCCGTGGGAGCAGCCATCTTATCCGCCATTTTGTGTACCCCCGGCCGCATGGCATCCGCCGCCATCGTATCCAACGCACTCAACCGCCATTTCGTCACCGGAACCGACCACCGTCTCGGCGGATGACTATAGTGACTCACTAAGCCACATACTGGCCTCCGTGACGCTGGATCAAGGCCACCCTCACCATCTATCCAGCTCCATGATGGATATCGCGGTAAACGGCCGCGCCACCAGTTGCCTGATCGACAGCGGGAGCACAGAGAGTTTCGTCCACCCCGACACGGTACGTAGCCACTCCCTCACGATTCTGCCAACGCACCATCGCATTTCTATGGCGTCCAAGTCCCAGTCAATGGACATCAGCGGCTACTGTGTGGTGACCCTGTCAGTAGGGGGCACTGAATATCAAAAATTTAAACTGCTAGTCCTGCCCCGTCTTTGCGCTGCCGTCCTGCTAGGGTTGGATTTTCAGTGCCACCTTAAGAGTGTCACACTAGCATACGGTGGACCCCTCCCCCCACTCACAGTCTGCAACCAACAACTTTTAAATCGCCCGCTGCAAACCACCTGCAGCCTTTTCACATTAAAAGTCCCCCCCCTCCCCTGTTCGCTAACCTCACCCGCGACTGTAAACCCATCGCTACCAAAAGCAGGCGGTACAGTGCCGGGGACAGAGCTTTTATCAGCTCTGAGGTGGAGCGGCTCTTGAAGGAGGGCATTATCGAAGGTAGCACTAGCCCCTGGCGAGCCCAGGTTGTAGTCGTTAAAACCACTGCAAAACGCCACATGGTAATCGACTACAGCCAAACCATAAACCGGTACACCCAGCTGGACGCGTACCCCCTCCCTCGCATATCTGATATGGTCAATCAGATTGCGCAATACAAAGTATTCTCCACCATCGACCTTAAGTCAGCGTACCACCAGCTGCCCATCCGCCATGAGGACCGCCAGTATACTGCCTTCGAGGCAAACGGCCGCCTCTACCACTTCCTTAGGGTCCTCTTCGGCGTCACCAACGGGGTTTCGGTCTTCCAAAGGGAGATGGACCGAATGGTTGACCAGAACGCGCTGCGGGCAACCTTCCCCTATTTGGATAACGTCACCATCTGCGGCCACGACCAGCAGGACCACGACGTTAATCTAGCAAATTTCCTCCGTACGGCCCAACGGCTGAACCTAACGTACAATAAGGAAAAATGTATGTTTCACACCAAGCGCCTGGCCATCCTCGGCTGCGTGGTGGAGAACGGAGTCATCGGGCCCGACCCCGACAGAATGCGCCCCCTAATGGAGCTACCCCTTCCCCACTGCCAAAAAGCACTGAAGAGATGCCTGGGGTTTTTCTCCTACTACGCCCAGTGGGTGCCCCTCTATGCAGACAAAGCCAGGCCCCTCATCAAAGCCACCTCCTTCCCCCTGACACCAGAGGCGTGTGCAGCCTTCACTCTTATCAAGAACGATATCGCGAAGGCCGCAATGCACGCGGTGGATGAGTCCATCCCCTTCCAAGTGGAGAGCGATGCCTCCGACTTCGCCCTAGCCGCGACCCTTAACCAGGCGGGCAGACCCGTGGCCTTTTTCTCAAGGACCCTCCAGGGCCCCGAGACGAGACACTCCTCCGTCGAAAAGGAGGCCCAGGCTATTGTAGAAGCGGTGCGTCACTGGAGGCATTACCTGGCCGGGAAACGATTTACCCTGCTCACTGACCAGCGTTCAGTAGCTTTTATGTTTAATAATAAGCAGAGGGGTAAAATCAAGAACGACAAGATCTTGAGGTGGAGAATCGAACTCTCCACCTACAATTATGATATCTTGTATCGGCCAGGGAAACTCAATGAGCCCCCAGATGCCCTATCACGTGGTACATGCGCCAACGCGCAGAGTGATAGGCTGCAGTCCCTCCACAATGACCTCTGCCACCCGGGGGTCACCAGGTTTTTCCATTTTATCAAATCCCGTAACCTGCCCTACTCCATCGAGGAGGTCAGGACCATGACCAAGAGCTGCCAAATCTGCGCCGAGTGCAAACCGCACTTCTATAGGCCGGACAGAGCAAGCCTGATCAAGGCCACCCGCCCCTTCGAACGCCTGAGCGTCGATTTTAAAGGGCCCCTCCCCTCCGCTGACCGCAATGTGTACTTCCTCAACATAGTTGATGAGTACTCCCGTTTCCCCTTTGCCATCCCTTGCCCAGACATGACCAGTACCACGGTCATCAAGTGTCTGAATGACATCTTCGCTCTGTTCGGGTTCCCCAGCTATATACATAGCGACAGGGGCTCATCGTTCATGAGCGACGAACTTCGGCAGTACCTGCTAACAAGAGGTATCGCCACGAGCAGGACCACCAGTTACAACCCCCGGGGGAACGGCCAGGTGGAAAGGGAGAACGCGACGGTTTGGAAGGCAGTCCTCTTAGCACTAAAATCTAAGGGCCTTCCGACCTCCCGCTGGCAGGAGGTCCTCCCTGCAGCGCTTCACTCCATTCGGTCACTGCTTTGTACTGCCACTAATGCGACCCCTCATGAGAAAATGTTCGTTTTCCCCCGGAAGTCTACATCGGGAACCTCGCTACCGGCATGGTTGACTTCTCCTGGGCCCGTCCTACTGCGGAGGCACGTGAGGACGCATAAAACGGACCCCCTGGTCGAGCGGGTGCACCTCCTACACGCCAACCCCCAGTATGCCTGGGTGACATACCCAGACGGGCGGGAGGACACGGTCTCCATACGAGATCTCGCACCCTCGGGTACCCCTGAATTACCACCGTTATCCCCCTTACCACCGTTATCCCCCTTACCACTGTTATCCCCCACCACCCCTCCCAACCCAACCCCTGCAGACGGCATGCCAAAGCCCCAGGAATCTTCGCCAACCACCCAGACACCAGACCCGACGTCGGATGCTGCAACACCACCGCCGCCACCACGACGATCAGGACGTCAGACAAGGCCTCCTGATAGACTTAACTTGTAGTACCCTTCGCCCCGCCGGACTTCACATTAAACAAGGGGTGAATGTGGTAAACCACTGTATTGTATATTGCCACCTCTGGGTGGCGCTGTGTATGGAGGCATGCCTCAGCTGACTCCACCCACCACTGTGTGGGTTTCGTTCAGACTTGTTCAGTCACTCACGAAGAAGCATGGTCTCTTCTTAGCTAATAAAAGCCTTATTCATCTCTTCTTTCGACTCATCATCTCTTCTTCGACTCATCACCTTTTATGAAGTAATTGATAAGCGTATCACGTACTACACCCACTGAACACCCTACTGCAAACGGGGGTACCATGGAAGTGGAGTGACGAATGTAAACGAGCTTTCCAGAAGAGCAAAGCATTGATCACATCAAAAGAGGTGTCGGCTCATTTCAACCCAGCACTACCAATTCGGTTGGCGTGTGATGCATCACCCTATGGCATTGGAGTGGTGCTGTCGCACAAATTCCCGGATGGCTCAGAGAGGCCAGTAGCCTTTGCGTCTTGGTCACTAACCTCAGCCGAGCGTAACTACGCCCAGATTGACAGGGAGGCCCTCAGCCTAGTGTGGGGAGTGAAAAAGTTCAATCACTATCTGCACGGGCAGAAGTTCACCTTGCTGACTGACCACCAACCACTTGTCTCCATCTTTAATCCAAAGAAGGGCTTTCCGGTGATGACTGCGCAACGGCTACACAGATGGTCCCTTTTCTAGGGGCGCACCAATATGAAATCAAGTATAAGGGCACGAAACAGCATGGAAATGCTGATGGGCTATTACGCCTGCCACTGCCTACTGCGGAGGAAGCACCAGCAGTGGATCCTGTCGAAATATTTCATTCGACTATAATTGAATGCTTGCCAGTAACTAACGCTGGTATAGAGAAGGAGACCCGAAATGACCCGACACTGTCTCGGGTATATGATTTGACGGTGAAGGGATGGCCAGCACATGGCGACTCACTGTTGCCAGCATTCTCATCCAGAAGAGAACAGCTGTCAGTATGCCAGGGGACCTTGATGTGTGGATCCCGAGTGGTAATTCCACCCAAGTTAAGGGAGAGAGTGCTCAATGAGCTTCACGAAGGTCATCTGGGAGGGGTGAAAATGAAAAGCCTTGCTAGGGCTTATGTGTGGTGGCCGGGGATCGATCAGCAAATCGAGGACCTGACAAAGAGCTGCTCAGGATGCCAGAAGGTCCAAAATGCACCACCACATGCCCCTCTACACCCATGGGAGTGGCCCTCATCTCCATGGCAACGGGTGCATATTGATTTTGCTGGTCCATTCGTGGACTCAATGTTTTTAATAGCCGTGCATGCGCACTCGAAATGGCCTGAGGTGATCAAAATGTCCTCCACCACCACGGAGAAAACTATTGCAGTCCTACGGACCATTTTTGCCAGGAACGGCTTGCCAGAGCAGATTTGCTCTGATAACGGACCACAGTTTGTGTCCGAAGAGTTTCGAAGATTTATGAAAAGGAATGGGGTAAGGCATTACACATCCGCCCCGTATCATCCAGCCACAAATGGATTGGCTGAGAGGTTCGTACAAACCTTTAAAAAAGCAGTAAAGGCCATGTGCGATGACGACATTCCACTGCAGCATAAGGTGGACAATTTCCTGTTAGCCTACAGAAATGCGACAGATGCAGTCACCAACCAGGCCCCGGCCATGATGTTCTTTAACCGAAGGTTGAGATCTCGTCTGGATTTGCTCAGACCAAATGTACGAAGAGATGTTGAGAGTAAGCAATTCCAGCACATCAATGAGAAGCCGACAAGGAGCTTCAATGCAGGGGAACCAGTCTTGGCCCACGACTACCGAACAGAGAAATGGCAACCAGGAACGATATGCACACGGCAGGGGCCACTAATGTACACAGTGGATGTTGGGGAGAACATTGTGAGATGCCATGCTGACCAGGTCCTAGAGTCACAGGAACGAGTCAACCCCATGTCTCGGCCATACGTGCCTGGTGAGGAACACGACGTACAGGTCGCATCTACCTCAGAAACAATAGCATTGGAAGCTGATGAATCAACTGACGACAGGGTGTTAGAATCGCCTCCGCACCAAGAGCGAGACACTCGGGAAAGGCGTTATCCAGAAAGAATCAGGAAGCCTCCCCAAAGACTGAATTTATAAATAGACTATTTTCAGTTAATGTTGCATGTTAAAAGTGTTAATTGTAATTAGTTTGATATTTAATTGTTAAGTGAGTGTTATGGTACTGTTAATCTAAAAGGGGAGGAATTGTAATGTATGTACCTTTAAGGGGGAGAACTACTTTTTACAGCTCCTGTATCCTGTAGTACCGGCAGTGACCACACCTGTATATAAACCCTGAGTAGTGATCTGTACAGTCAGTTGCAGTTTGAACCCTCATTCAGTAAACACCTGTTGATCGTTCCCTGCAGTCTGTTGTCTGATTATTGAAGGACACAACATTAAGATACACGGATATAACAGTCACCACTCTCTTCCTGACCTGTATCCAAGTCTGTTGGGTCCTGAACCCAGCATTTACTCTGTCGCCAATCTGCTGCCAAGGTAGCTGAACAAGTCATTAATGAGGAGGATGCCCTTCTGTCCCATATAGGCCTGCTCCCCTTTCCCAAACTTCATGAATAAGGACCTTGAATCTTGCTATTCATAGAATCATAGAATAGAATCATAGAATGGTTACAGCATGGAAGAAGGCCATTCAGCCCATCGAGCCCGTGCCAGCTCTCTGCAAGGGCACTTCAGCTAGTCCCACTCCTCCACCCTTTCCCCATAGTCCTGACAATTTTTTTCCTTCAGGTACTTATCCAACTCCCTTTTGAAAGCCATGATTGAGTCTGCCACCACCACTCTTTCAGGCAGTGCATTCCAGATCCTAACCACTCGCTGAGTAATAAAGTTTTTCCTCACGTTGCCTTTGGTTCTTCTGCCAATCACCTTAAATCTGTGTCCTCTGGTTCATCATCTTCTTTCTACAGGAAAGCAGTTGAGAACGTCCTTTACCGGCTCTCTCCTGTGTCAGTGCATGGGTTTAAATGCCCGCTTGACCCATTGAACGGCTGCTGTACATGTTAATGATTTCTAGCCATGGAGGGAGTGCAGCGAAGATTCACCAGACTGATACCTGGGATGGCAGGAATGACGTATGAGGAGAGATTGGGTCGACTGAGCTTGTACTCACTGGAGTTTAGAAGAATGAGAGGGGATCTCATTGAAACTTATAAAATTCTAACAGGACTAGACAGACTAAATGCAGGAAGGATGTTCCCGATGGCCGGGGAGTCCAGAACCAGGGGTCACAGTCTAAGAATAAGGGGTAAGCCATTTAGGACAGAGATGAGGAGGAATTTCTTCACCCAAAGAGTGGTGAACCTGTGGAATTCTCTACCACAGAAAGCAGTTGAGGCCAATTCATTAAATATATTCAAGAAGGAGTTAGATATATTTCTTAAGGCTAAAGGGATCGAGGGATATGGGGAGAAGGCAGGGACAGGGTACTGAATTTGGATGATCAGCCATGATCTCATTAAATGGCGGAGCAGGCTCGAGGGGCCGAATGACCTACTCCTGCTCCTACCTTCTATGTTTCTATATTTCTATGTTTCTATGTTGCTGGGCGGGAGGAAGGTTGCACAGTTTACACATGCAGCTAAAAACAGTGATCCTGGGGGGTGTAATGGGCAGGCAGAATTTTACCCCAAAACTTTTAGTAACTTACCTTTAACCCTGGATAGTACAGAAATTTCTATCCATTAGCTGATAAGTGTAGGTTTTCTGCTTTAGTGCTCCCTGCATAAAGCTTACCCACCAGGAACACATAGGGTTGCCAACTCTCCAGGATTTTCCTGGAGTCCGCAGACGTTAAAGATTAATGGGACATATCATGAAATCACATGCACACAATCAGTGACTTTCTTTCCACAATGGATGGAAAATTAAAAGCTGCATAAGCTCAGTTTCCCAATACCCTCTTCCAAAGGGACAAGTTTCTGCTTTGAAAGTTTTCTTGTATTATTTTAACAGCTCTGCAGGACTCATTAGTATGTTATCTTCTTATATGTGTATGCGTAGATGTGATGACTACATGAAAGGATGCGTATTGTGATGGATTATAGACATATCCCCTAACAGAAATAAAGGACAACGTGTCAGATCAATAAAAACTAAACAGCAAGCTTGAATATGAAATACATTTAATGACCTAAAATGTTTTCCCAGATTTGCAAAGTTAAAGATGAAGAAACAATTACATTTTCATTACCCCCTGTGTCAGGAGTCCGCATTGTCAATTTAGTAACATGCAAGGGCCTATTATCTCAGGGGTTTATCTATCATAACACACTCAGATTAGCTTGTTTCCACATCTACAAACAAAGGACTCTATAGCTGTTGTTTGAGATCCTTACTATATACATTTTGCAATAAAATTGCAAACTAGAGGAAAAGAAAACTCCTGTGCTATTTCCCTCCACTTTTATTTCCTCTAAGAGCCTAAACCAAAGACCATTATGAAAAATGTCAATAAAGAAAGAAAGAACTTTTATTTATATAGCTCCTTGGGATTGCCTGTTTTCTGATGTAGTCACTGTTGTTTTGTAGGGAAACCCAGATGTCAATTTGCACACAGCAAGGTCCTATGAACAGCAATGAGATAAATGCATAACTGGTATAGTTTTTGTTTACATCATCTAGAATTAGGGCATAGTATTTCTGATATTTTTAATATCAGACTATAATTTATAACTGTTATGTCTGACATTGGTGATAGGTACTCGATTGCCTTGGCCTGAGCACATGGAGTTTGATAGTGCTGTTATCATTGTATTGTGTATAGGTATTCGATTGCTTGTGCTTGGAAGTATGTGTGTGTGGCAGCCATTATAAAAGCAACATGAACTGAACTCGACTGACGGTCTCTGGATTATCTTTGCAAACGCAACATTTGGCGACAAGGATGGCTGAAATCTCTCTTACACCACCTCCTCCCTTCCTTGCACTACCAGGTGAGCCCCCGGTCCCATGGGTTCGCTGGTTACAGTCCTTTGAAACCTACCTTATTGCTTTTGGACTAGAAACTGTGAGTACGGCTCGGAAAAAGAGCACTGTTATCCCATTGCTTGGGAGCGGAAGGCCAGCGTGTTCTTGGGACATTATGCACAACAGACTCAATTCAAACATATGATGAGGCTGTGGCTCTGTTAAGCACACACTTCTCTGCCCCACAAAGTGCCCTCCTGCGGCGATTCATTTTTAGACAGCGTCACCAACTCCCCGGCGAGTCTGTGCATCAATACGTGGCTAATTTGAGGGGGTTAGCTAGCTCGTGCAAATTCAGTGCATTACAAGACGAGATGGTACGTGATCAACTAATAGAGCACACAAACAACGTGAGAGTGCGTGAAAGACTGTTACTCGAGTCCGACGATCTGTCGTTGTCACAGGCAGTCAACATTGCCTTTCAAGTGGAGTCTGCAGCCGAATGTGCAGCGAAACTAGCACACACACCCAGTGACAGCGCCCTCGGCCCCGACAGCTCTGACACGGTAATGCTCGCGCGACGGCAGCAATGCACGCTACTGCGGCAACAGTGTGGAAACTGTGGATCTCGTTCACATGCTACCAGAGCGCAGAATTGCCCCGCGCGCAGCCAAGCCTGTCGCAATTGTGGAAAACAAAATCACTTTGCCAATGTCTGCCGCTCTGCCCCGGTTGCTACAAATGAACACTCTCAGTCCTCAAGCATTATAATTCACAACGTGAGCTCTGGGCCAGTAGTGGCTTTCAAGTCATGCACAATTAACCTGAATGATGTGTGCATCCCGCTGTTGTTGGATACCGGTGCCAGCGTCTCACTGCTGAATGTGGACACATTCAAACGCTTTTTCAGCTCCCTGCCACTCTCTGCACCCTCCACTACCCTTTGCGGGTATGGTAATTCGAAAATTGGACTAGTGGGCTCAGTCAACCTCACTGTACGCTATGGAACAAAAGTTTTGCCAGATTTTTGTTTTCATGTGGCACGCCAAGGAGCTAACCTGATGGGACTGGATCTTTTCACTGACCTGGGTTTTTCTCTCTTGGACACCGGCGGGTCTTCGATTCTGCACGTCGCCTCACCGTGGCGCCAAACATGGCCAGCACTCTTCGAGGGTCTGAGCTGCCTGACTACCTTCACCCACCAGCCCATGGTTGACTCCACCATTACCCCTATCATTCGGCCACTGTGCCGCATCCCGCTTGCTCTCTGTGACGGGGTCACAGCTGAACTAAAGCAGCTACTGGAAGCCGGCATCATCGAACCAGTTGATGCCTCCCCATGGGTCTCCAACCTGGTGGTCGCAATGAAAAAGTCAGGTGGTCTACGCGTCTGTGTCAATCTTCGAGCAGTGAATAAGGCCGTAATCCCTGACAAGTATCCACTGCCCACATCAGAGGAACTCACAGCGCAGTTCTATGGTTCCATCCTGTTCTCAAAACTGGACCTTCGACAGGGCTATCTACAGGTTCTCCTCCACCCCAGCAGCAGGGACCTCACTGCTTTTGTGACACATGCTGGCGTCTTTCGGTACACCAGGATGCCATTTGGACTTAGCTCTGCACCCAGCTGCTTCCAAAAGGTGATGTCCTCTGTGCTCGCGGGCATTCCTGGGGTGGCCATCTACCTGGATGACATCGTCGTGCATGGGCCCTCGAACTCCACTCACGGCGAACGCCTTCACAGAGTTTTCACAGCTCTCGCAAAACACAAGCTCACACTGAATGGCGAAAAGTGTGTCTTTGCTGTTTCAGAGATCGAGTTTGTGGGGTTTCGGTTGTCGGCTGACGGTATATCCTCACTCCAGTCAAACGTAGATGCCATTCACAGCATCCCAGAACCCAGCTCTGCAGCACAGGTTGCCTCTTTCCTTGGCATGACTGGGTACTACCTGAAGTTTTTGCCCCAGTACTCAGCCACCACAGCCCCACTGCGCCAGCTCCTGCGAAAGGATGAGCCCTGGGTGTGGTCACAAACCTGTATGGAAGCTGTTCGCCTCCTCAAATCGCAGCTCACGTCGCCTCCAGTGTTGGCTCACTTTGATGTCGCCAGCCCCACCCTCGTCACCTGCGACGCGTCCGCTGCAGCTGTGGGGGTGGTGTTATCGCAGATACAGAATGGAGTGGAGAAACCAATCGCCTTTGCCTCCCGAGCCCTCAGCCCCACTGAACAGAAGTACTCAGTAGGCGAGCATGAAGCGCTGGCGTGCATCTGGGCATGTGAGCGGTGGCACCTGTACACGTATGGCCGTGCCTTCACCCTGCGAACCGATCACCAGGCTCTCACTGCCCTGCTGTCGACATCCGGCACGGGCCACAGACCACTGCGTCTACACCGCTGGTCTGACCGCCTCCGCCAATACAATTTCAGTCTCCAGTTCACACCAGGACGTGACAATGTTGTTGCAGATCTGCTCTCCCGCACTGTCTCTGCCCCAGCCCCACTCGTCGGGTCTGAACATGTGGAACAGGATATCGTCCAGATGCTGCACATGCCTCTCCAAACCACAGACTCTCTCCAGGAGCTCAAAGAGGCCTCTGAACAGGATCCGGCCCCCTCCCAGCTGTGCACCTTCATCAGAGATGGCTGGCCTCGCAAGGTGCCTGAGGAACTGTCTGCCTACTCCAGAGTTAAAGAGGAGCTCTCCTGCTGGAATGACTCCTGTGTTGCACGTGGGCTCTGCACTGTGGTCCCAAGTGCCCTTCGTGAGCGTGTTTTATCCATGGCGCATGAGGGCCACTTGGGCATAGTAAAGCTCAAACAACGGTGCCGAGACCTAGTGTGGTGGCCGGGTATCGACAGGGAAATTGAGGCCTTGCTCAAGGACTGTGCAGCCTGCCTTGTAAGTGGCAAGACTGGCCACCAAGCTCCCCCACCCCTGCAACCCCTTGCCTGGCCCTCTCAGCCCTGGGAGCACCTGCAGCTGGACGTCTGCAGGGAGATCCATGGTGTCCCCCACCATCAACGGTTCCTAGTGGTGACCTATGACCTGCACTCAAAATGGCCAGAGGTCACTGCCGTGGGCTCCGTCACCTCTCGGGTCATCATTGATATCCTTGAGTCACTCTTCTCCCGCTGGGGGCATCCAAAGGCCATCACCACAGACAATGGCCCCCAAATGGTCTCTTCGGAACTCTCCTCTTACCTTGAGAGCAAGGGCATCCATCACATTCGCACAGCGTACTACCAGCCCGAGTCAAATGGGGGGGGTGGAGCGTTTTAACCAGACACTGAAAAATGGCCTCAGAGCACACCTATCCCAGGGTTGTGCATTTGACAAGGCCCTCCTCCACACACTGCTGCACTACAGAGCCTCCCAGCATTCCACTACAGGGGTCTCACCTGCATCCCTCATGCTAGGCCGTGAGCTCATGCTGCCCCTTGGCAGGCTCCGTCCCTCGCTAGCACAGAGCCCTGCTCCACCGGCTAAAGCCACAGTTGCTAGACAGCAGAAGATGAAACTCTGCTTCGACCAGTCGAAGAGGGCCAAGGCGCCCAACATCTCAGCCTCCGATTGGGTCAGAGTCCGTAGGCCTCACCGCAATAATAAGATGGCGTCATTCTGGCCCTCCCCTCTCCAAATCAGCCGCCAACTTGGACCAGCCACTTTCTGCCTCACTGACGGCTCTCGGTGGCATGCCAGCCGCCTTCGGAAGGTGCCAGCACCCCCTGATGCGGGATTATACGGACCTAACCCCCAGAGTGGCGGGATGCACATGTGACTCAGCCAGCCAACCCCCAAGCAGATGTTGTGCCTCAGCCTGCTCCTCAGCAGTCCCCACTTCGGCCTGCTCTTCACCAGTCCACACCTCGGCCTGTTCGTACACGTTCTCGCCCTGGCCACCTACAGGACTTTGTCACTACATTTCATGTTTGAAATTCTGTGAGGGGGGAGGAAATGTTATGTCTGACATTGGTGATAGGTACTCAATTGCCTTGGCCTGAGCACATGGAGTTTGATAGTGCTGTTATCATTGTATTGTGTATAGGTATTCAATTGCTTGTGCCTGGATGTGTGTGTGTGTGGCAGCCATTATAAAAGCAACATGAACTGAACTCTGCTTACGCTCTCTGGATTATCTTTATAAACGCAACAATAACCAAAACTAAACTATTAAAACACTGAAGTTATGTCAACTGCTGCAGCCACACTCAAGCCTCAAACCAGGGCATCTGCACCACCATTGTTGTGTATGTACCTTTAAGAGAATAACTGGTCTCAGACTGCAGTACCGGCAGTCACCACCCCTGTATAAAAGGCGCTAGAGAGCCTCTGTTTGTTAGTTTCCACTATTGACTTCCACCAGTAAAGACTTGTTTGTTTTCACTCCTGCTGGTCCGTGTCTCAATCATTCACGGACTTAACACTGGCGACGAGTAAGAAACGAACTTACCTGCAACTCGGCAGCACCTCAGACGACGTTGTTGAAGGCCAGAAGAAAGAAAAAAAAATAGAGTCCAAAGAAACTCGGGAAACGGGCGTCGACCGTCAATCATCGGTTTGAAAACTTGCAGGAGAGACTGTCCAGAGCCAGGCTGGGTTCCTCGGTCTGTGGTTTCCCAGCTAATCGGGCTGGTGGCAGGTAGTGCTCTGATTCTTCCTGGGCTGCGGCGGGCTGAAGCTCGATCGGGTGGCTTTTCAACGGGGCCGGGCAGCGAGTCGGGAAGCAAAGAGAGAGAGAGAGGGTGAAGCACACAGGGCGCGGCCGGTGCTTCGAAGCCGGGCAGCGTTCGGACCTAAGAAGAGGGAGGGAAGTGTCCCAGAAGGTCCGCTCCACGACGGGAAAATAATAAAAGAAAAAGAATCAATATTTAACGCGCAAGAAACCGTGGAAAGCAGCGCTAACAACAGCGGGGAAGAAGGCAAAGCGCGGGAGGCACCATTTTGTTAAATTGGGGAAGAAGGCAAAGCGCGGGAGGCGCCATTTTAGATTTGCAAGATGCCGAAGACTGGCTGTATCACTGCTTTTGATAATACATTAGAGGACTGGACCACGTATGTGGAAAGAGTCGAGGTATATTTCGAGGCAAACGAAATAGCAGAGGGGAAAAAGGCATCGATATTGCTAAACTGAAAGGGCGCTAGAACGTACGGCCTATTGCGGGACCTGATTACTCCAGCCAAACCGAAGGCGAAGAGTTTTAACGAAATTGTTGCTGTCCTACAGGAACACTTAAACCCTGCACCGCTGTTGATAGCAGAAAGATTTAAATTCCACAGGAGAACTCAGCACAAAGATGAGAGCAATGCTGAGTATCTTACGGAACTACGCAAGCTATCAAAGCACTGCCAGTTCGGAGCAGGACTGGCAGATACCCTACGGGACAAATTTGTCTGTGGACTCCTGAGTGAAGGAACACAGAAGAAGTTACTCTCAGAAAAAGAGCTGACGCTAGATAAGGCTTTCAGCGTGGCAGTATCGTATGAAGCAGCAGCCAGGGGAGCTGCAGAAATTCAACAAAAACCACAGGAATACGGCACCCACGAAATGACACGGGGATTTGCAAAATGTTATCGCTGCGGCAGAACTAACCATGACCAGAAGGACTGCTGGTCCAAAGACAAAATATGCAGACAATGCGGGAAGATTGGACACATTGCACGAGTTTGCAGGTCTGGGAAGAAGACCAGCGACAACAAAAAGGCTACTAAGGAACCGTACAAGAAAGTACAAAAGATGACGGACAGTAGTTCCGAAGACCAGATGAGCAACAGTAAATCAGGAAACAGGAGACTAAGCTGTCTCAAACTTCACAATGTAATCGCAAAAGAGGATCACCGAACCATTTGGGTCACCCTCACGATAGCAGGGTCCCAAGTTAAAATGGAATTGGATACAGGATCAGCGCTAACCGTCATGAATCGACGAGACTACGAGTGGCTATTTTCACACATACCCTTGAGAGAGACATCCATCGTCTTGACGATGTATACGGGGCAAAAAGTATACCCCAGAGGAAAAATAAGGGTGCCTGTCGAATACAATGGCAAGAAAATACGGAAATTGTATCTCTACATACTGCCAAATGGTGGACCACCGTTATTTGGATGGGAATGGATCAGGAAGATAAACTTAGATTGGCATTCCATTCATGCAATGACGGTGGATGGTAAAAAAGATGAAGACGTCACTCCTGGACGATTGTCAACAATCTTAGCTAACGCCAAAGAGGTATTTCAACAAGAACTGGGCACGCTTAAAGGCGTAACCGCCTCGATAAAAATAGAAGAGAATGCAGTTCCCAAGTTTTTCAAAGCAAGACCGGTACCATATGCAATTCGCCCAGCCGTCGAGGCAGAGCTGGAGAATCTGGAGAAGGCGGGCGTGTTGTCTAAGGTCGACTGGAGCGAGTGGGTGACACCCATCGTTCCTGTCATGAAGAAAACGTTAAGCAATAAGTCCGGAGAGCCAAGGAAAATTCGCATCTGTGGGGATTTCAAGGTGATGGTGAACCCTGTCCTTCACACAGTACAATATCCTCTTCCAAGGATAGAAGACATCTTCGCCTCACTGTCTGGAGGGAAGCGTTTTACAAAAATTGACCTAGCACAAGCATATTTGCAGATGGAGGTTGAAGAGTCCTCTAGGAAGTATCTCACGATAAACACTCACAAAGGTCTTTACCAGTATCATCGATTGGTATTCGGAGTAGCATCGGCTCCGGCGATATGGCAAAGAGCGATGGAACAAGTCCTGCAAGGGATTCCGGGGACTCAGTGTTACTTGGACGACATCCTTGTAACAGGTGAAGATGACAGTGAACACCTTAACAACCTAGAACAGGTGCTCACTAGACTACGGGAACATGGGCTGTGAGCCAACCGTCCCAAGTGCGAATTTTTTAAGAAACAGATATCGTATTGTGGCCACGTGATTGATGAAGAGGGGTTACATAAGTCCCCTGACAAAATTGAAGCGGTTGTTAAGGCCCCAGCGCCTGAAAATGTGTCGCAACTGAGGTCATTCCTCGGATTGGTGAATTACTATCATAAGTTTTTGCCGAATTTGTCGACAATTCTGCACCCACTGAACGCCCTGCTACGAACGGGGGTAGCATGGAAATGGAACGATGATTGTAAGCGTGCTTTTCAGAAGAGTAAGGACTTAATCACTTCAAGGGAAGTATTGGCTCACTACAACCCAGCACTGCCAATCAGGCTGGCGTGTGATGCGTCTCCCTACGGCATTGGGGCGGTACTGTCACATAAATTCCTTGATGGTTTAGAGAGGCCAATAGCTTTTGCGTCACGCTCGTTAACTTCTGCCGAGCGTAACTACGCCCAGATTGACAGAGAGGCCCTCAGCCTAGTGTGGGGGGTGAAGAAGTTCAATCACTATCTGCACGGTCAAAAATTTACTCTACTAACCGATCATCAACCTCTTGTCTCCATTTTCAACCCTCAGAAGGGCGTACCGATAATGACGGCACAACGGCTGCAGAGATGGTCCCTTTTCCTAGGGGCACACCAATATGACATCGAGTAAAAAGGAACTAAACAGCATGGAAATGCTGATGGATTGTCATGCCTACCGTTGCCAACGGTGGAAGAAGAAGACCTTGCAGTGGATCCAATGGAGTTATTCCACTCGACCATAGTCGAATGTCTCCCTGTGACGAATGCAAACATAGAAAAGGAAACACGGAATGACCCGACACTATCACGGGTCTATGATTTAACGGTGAAGGGATGGCCAGCACATGGCGAACCACTGCTGCCAGCATTCTCGCCGAGAAGAGAACAGCTGTCAGTGTGCAGAGGAACCTTGATGTGTGGATCCAGAGTAGTAATTCCACCTAAGTTGATGGATAGAGTGCTCAATTAGCTTCATGAGGGTCATCTGGGTGGGGTAAAAATGAAGAACTTAGCCAGAGCGTTTGTGTGGTGGCCGGGAATCGATAGAGAAATCGAAGAGATGACCAAGAGCTGTGCAGGATGCCAGAAGGTCCAAAATGCCCCACCACAAGCTCCTCTGCATCCATGGGAGTGGCCCTCATCTCCATGGCAAAGGGTGCACATTGATTTTGCTGGTCCCTTCATGGACTCGATGTTTTTAATTGCGGTGGATGCACATTCAAAGTGGCCAGAGGTAATAAAAATGTCCTCAACCACCACGGAAAAAACTATCACAGTTTTGCGAACCATATTCACCAGGAATGGGCTGCCTGAACAGATTTGCTCTGACAATGGACCACAGTTTGTGTCTGAAGAGTTCCAGAGGTTCTTAAAGAACAATGGCGTTAAGCATTACACATCTGCCCCATATCATCCAGCCACTAACGGATTGGCCGAGTGGTTTGTCCAAACATTCAAGAAGGCTATCAAGGCAATGTGTAATGAAGATATACCCCTACAACACAAGGTGGACAACTTCTTATTTGCCTACCGGAATGCGACACATGCGGTTACCAACCAAACCCCAGCCATGATGTTCTTCAATCGAAGACTACGATGCCGCTTGGATTTGGTTAAGCCAAACGTCTGAAGAGATGTGGAGAACAGGCAGTTTCAGAATATGAATGAAAGGCCGACCAGGAGTTTTAAGATAGGTCAACCAGTTTTGGCCCGGGACTACCGCACTGAGAAATGGCAGCCAGGAACGATTTGTACACGGCAAGGACCTCTCATGTATACCGTGGACGTTGGAGAGAGCATTGTAAGACGCCATGCTGACCAGATTCTAGAGTCACTGGAAAACGTCAACTCCACACCACGATCTGATACACCTGGCAATGAAATCGACGTACCAATTGCAGCTACCGCAGAATCCGTGATATTGGAAGCAGATGAACCAAACAACGACATTGATCTCGACTCAACATTGCCAGAAGAACCTGATACCCCAAAGAGGCGTTATCCAGACAGAATCAGGAAGCCTCCTCAAAGACTGAACTTATAATTGCTTAAACTTAACCAATGTATCAACAACCGTAATTGTGATTGTAATTAGTTATCATTTAGTTGTTAAATGAATGTTATGTACTGTTTATCTAAAAGGGGAGGAATTGTTGTGTATGTACCTTTAAGAGAATAACTGGTCTCAGACTGCAGTACCGGCAGTCACCACTCCTGTATAAAAGGCGCTAGAGAGCCTCTGTTTGTTAGTTTTCACTATTGACTTCCACCAGTAAAGACTTGTTTGTTTTCACTCCTGCTGGTCCGTGTCTCAATCATTCACGGACTGAACAACCATAACCCTTAACCTTTATGCAACAGGCTCCCTCCAGGCTGCAGCTGGTGAGATCAGTGACATTTTGCTGTTTACAGTTCACCGCTGTATCAGGGAGATCACCAAGGCTCTCTACGCCAGGAGGAACAGCTATATCTCTTCCCCATGGGCAGTGTGAAGCAGGACGAGAGAGTACTAAGCTTCGCCTGCATTGCAGACTTCCCTGGGGTGGAAGGTGCCATAGGCTGCACTTACATTGCCTTGCGTGCTCCCCATCCTGGCATCTTTCTGAAAAGCAGGGATTTCCTCCCACAATGTTCAGCTTCTTTGCAACCACAGGCAGTGCATCACACAGGCCGGTGCCCAGTGTCCTGGAAGCAGTCATGATGCATTCATCCTGCACCAGTCCTCTGTCCTGGCTTTATTCCAACCAGGCTGTCAGGTTACAGGCTGGCTACTGAGGGACAGGGGCTATTCCCTTTAAACTTGGCTCATGATCCCTGGTACGTACCTGGGCACAACTGCAAAGTTGGCCTACAAGGAGAGCCATGCTTCCACCAGAAACATCATCATGCAGACAGTCAGCATCTTCAAGCAGCACTTCCGCTCTCTGGACCATACTGGAGGAGCTTTGCAGTACATCCCTCAGTGGAAATCCAGGTTTGTGGTCACCTGCTGCATGCTCCATAACCTTGCCATCATGAGGGATCAGCCCTTACCATCACCTGGGCAGCAAGAAGTGCAACAGGTGGAGGAGCAGGCGCACAATGAGGAGCAGGAGGTAGAGGAGCATGAAGAGGAGGAAGACATTGACCACCACTGCCCCCAACTGCCAGAGCTCTCAGAGAGTAGGTCAACTGAGAACACTTAATGTGAACCATCCTTCCCCTCCCCAATGCAGCAATAGTCCCGCAATCTTTATCGCCACCGTCCTTTCTACCGCCATTCGATTGCCTTCCTTCAGTCCAGTGTTAAGGGTCTTGCCCTCACTTCACTACAAATATAAACACCAACACCAAATGCAGAACGACAAACAAATTTATCTAATAACTTAATTCCATCTGTGCCTGGCACCCGGAAAGTTAACATGTCTGTCCTCTCTGCAGATGTTGCCTGACCTGTTGAGTCTTTCTAGCATTTTCTATTTTTGTGTTACATTTCCAGCATTTGCAGTCTTTGGGGGTTTTTTTCTATCAGAATCTTTCTGAGACGTTCTAAGAAAGACTGGAGGTGGATCGGTGCAGTCAACGATATTTGGGTTTCTATAACAGTAAAGGTAGATTCATCACTTGACTGTGGAGTAATTGTGTGAGTATGTGCAACATGGATAGTGAGGGCATTACACAGTGGTAGGCCCATTGATGGGTTGTAAAGACAGTTGACTTCACCAATGAGAACAATTGTATTTGTTTGAATATATTAGGCTCTGACATTTGTCATGATGACAGTGGCTAATTGCCACAGTCAGCCTAGTCTATTCTTTCAGCAATATCATCTTCTGCAGGACCAGTGCCTTCCGAGTCTCATCTTCCTCCTCTAATATTACCACAGGATGGTACGTAACATGATGAAGAATACAATAAGCTATAATTTTGCTGGCTTGAGGCAGAGAATATATGAATGATAAGAGCAGCTGAAACAAGATTTTATCGTTCCAGTTTTCCATTCAATGATGACTGGTTTCCCGACTGATGCTGGCATGAGTTACATTCTAGTGTCACTCAGCACTTGAATACTGGGAAATGAATAAAGAAAAACTCCTTATACTTTAAGCCACAGCGCTGGTCACCTAAACTTAAAAATTACCATTGGCGATGTCAGTGGATGAATGTTGAATGTGTTCATATGACATTCCCGTGTCCGCTATCTTAACAGAGGCCTCAATCCACTTGTTTTAAATGGGCTATCACCACCAGTAAAATAGCAGACAGAGGAATAACATGCTGGTGTGTTAAGTGTTCGTCCTCTGATGTCACAAACAGTAATCCAACAGTAATTACTTTATCTTCACATCAAATGGACTCATCAGCAGGGAACTTGAGAAAATAAGCTGCTGGCAGAACACAATGTGATAGCAGTACAATTAACTCCCACAATGTCCCATCCCTGTGTTTGAGTTATAATTCTGGTGCTCTGTCACTGGACAATGAGTACTTTGTTCATGAAATTGCACAAGGAAGAGGAATATTATTTATGATATGAAAAAAGGAAACCCATGATGTTGTTTCATTGTATCCTGGAAGCATTTTGTTTATAGAATCAAACAACGATTTATAGATTTATAGATTATGGCAATGTTTCTGCTCATCCTGTATCTCAATTAAGATGGAGTTTAACCCAGAACAGGCAACCCTCACCAGCACCAACACCTGCTTAAACAAACAGCTTAACACATCCCACTGCACCATCTGTAATCAACTTTAACCCGACACATCTGAATTGTTAAAACACTCACATGAAGAGCCTAATGCTATCAGTGCTTTCCAGATGTAAATCCAGCACATGCAAAACCTCCCTGCCACTGCTTAAAAATCTCTCCTCCCTAACCTTTTCCAGTTCTGACGAAGGGTTCGACCCGAAACTTTGACTCTGTTTCTCCTCTCCTCGATGCTGCCTGACCTGCTGAGTGTTTCCAGCACTTTCTGCTGTTATTTCAGATCAAAATAGTGGGTTACTTTTTGCACTGGTCTGTGATGAGGAAATTCTTGCGATCAGACCTCAATACGATTAAAGCCAACAAGCAGAACTCATTTTACCGGTCGTTACAGTGTGAAATTGCAACCTTAAACTGCCAAGAACGTGTTGGTGCTGTTAGTCATTGAAAAGCCAATTTGGCAATTCAAATTATTGCACAAGACAGGACAATGTACTAATGATTGGGTAGCATGCTCCATCAGATTTCAACTGGCCGGGTGGGTTAATGCTTCATTTTGGGCCAAAGGAAAAGAAACAGTGTTGTCATCTCATCCTGCTATAAGTAATCTTGCTATGAGTCAGCTGTGGCTCAGTGGGTAGCACTCTCATCTCTGGGTCAGAAGCTTGTGGGTTCAGAGTCCCACTCCAGGGACTTGAGCACAAAATCAGTGCAGTACTGAAGGAGTGCTGCACTATTGGAGATGCCATCTTTTGGATGAGACATTAAGCCAAGGCACCGTCAGCTCTCTTAGGTGGACGGAGAAGATCCCAATGCATTATTCCGATGTCCTGCCAATATTTATCCTTCAACCAATGTCACTAAAAACAGATTATCTGGTCATTATCATATTGCTGTATGTGGAACCTTGCTGTCGCAAATTGGTAAGATCGCATTTCAATTCAATTCAAATCAATTCAATTTTATTTGCCATATGTAACCAGTACAAGTACAATTACAATGGAATGCTTGTTCCCCGTAGGGATACGTCAGCTATACATACAGCGCCGCGTTCAGAAAGTCAATACAATGGCTTCCCGTGGCAGTGGGAGCACGATGTCCCTCAGCCGCTCCATCCTCCTCGTCACCGCGGCCTCCTCCTCACTGTTGCCGGCTCCAAGTGGTGGCCTGCTTCTCCCGCTCACGATCCGACCTCTGGCCACCATGCCCGGCTCCCCTCCTCCCAGTTGGACTGCGAGCTTCCCGCCATGGAGCTGCCGGCCGACGTGCTGCAGCGGGTCGTCATGGCTGCTGCTGCTGCTCGTTGCGCTGCGCTGCCTCCGCCCAACTCGCCGAACACATCGTCGGGATGTGAATGCTCCGGTCGCCGCGGCCTCCTCCTCACCGTCGCTGGCTCCACAGTCCGACGGCCCGGGGCCTGCTTCTCCCTCTCACGGTTCGGCCTCTGGCCGCCATGCTCGGCTCCCCTCCTCCCAGTCGGAATTCCTTCCCGCCGAGGAGCTGCCGGCCGACATGCTCCAGCGGGTCGACATGGTTGCTGCTGCTGCTTGCTGCGCTGCGCTGCCTCTGCCCGACTCGCCGAGCACCTCGCTCCAGTTGCGGGAGCGAGCGGCGAGAGCTGGCCGCCCGAACCAGGGAGAGCGCGCTCAGCACAGGACCGTCTCGGCCGCCATCTTGACTCATTTCACACATTACAACAGTGACTACACTTTTAAAGTACCTCATTGACTGTAACGCCCTTTGTGACATCCTGAGGTTGTGAAAGGCGCTATATAAATGTAAGTCTGTCTTTTCTTTTTATGGGCCAGCTAAACAGCAGCGTTGACTTTAGTCATGGTGGTGTCTGTGTCCCAGACCATCTTGCCTCCTGGCTAAAGGGAACTGCATAATGACAGGGCCTCCTTTACACCAACAAAAGCAAAGAAAATATCAAGCATTAAAAACAATACAAAAAAAGTTTAGATCAGCTACTGTCAGTGCATGCTAGATTTCCTTTTTACCCAACACTGCTTTTCGAGAGAGTTTTAATAGCTAATAGTTGAGCAGCATGAAAGCAATAATCCAATTGTTGTCAAGAGGAGGTCCAGTGTAACTATGAGTTGTCACATTGTAATCGTACTGCGTATAAGAAGCGGCAATGAGATGGCAGCAAGGATTTATAAAGTCCAGATCTAATTCTGATACAGAGAAATAGAATTTCAAATCCAGATGGCTTATCATTGGCCTGTCCCTTCACAGAACTGATTTCCCCAGCAAGAAGCTGTCACCACAATCGTATTGTACAAGGAAGCTATTTACTCCTGTAGCTAAGCAGGGTCACCGGTGCTGTTGTTCCTGTAATGTTGCGTGTTATCAGGGAGAAAAATAGCATTACAACTGTCAGAGCAAGAGAGAAATTTAATTGAAAAGTATCAATCAAAAATATAGAATTGTGTTAGTGGGAACGCTGGACTGAGCGTTTTTTTCTTGTTAGGGTGAAAACCAGGGGCAAACCAACACTAGAGGCTGGTCCATTTTCCACTCTACCATGTTGTGGAGAATTCATGAAAATATAAATTAGAGACCGACAGGGTCAAGGCGGAAATCTGCACCTCAAACTAATCCAGAGGGCTAACACAAACTTTTCTTCAAATAAATATTTGAACCATTTTCAGTGAGGCGAGGAAGGCCAACTGGAGTCGGGTTACAGTTCCGTCTGAGCATCTGCACTTCTGTAACTGAGACTGATAGCAGGCAGAATATTTCATCACCATGTGTAAAATCTCGCAAAGTGTCAAGCTGCTCAAAACGTTTGCTGCACCTTGGTACCAGAGGTTGCTGGGAGAAAGCTGCAAGAAATAGTCTTTGGGCTGTTTCATTTGAATATATTACCTATTGCAAGGCAAGTTGTCTCTGCAGCATGCAGGCTAGACAGGCAGCCACTGTGCTCGTTGCCTTGAGTGTTTGAAATGAGGCTCACATGATCAGGGCTCCTTTACAAATCAAGCACTTTGATTCACAACAAAAAAAATCTGATTAGCTCTGACAGCCTTCTTGTTTCTGTTCACTTTTATGAATATTTCTGTGTAGCCCATGTGTGCTGGTGACAACAACAGGGGACCTTGCGTGATGGAATTATAGTGTCAGACAATGTGCGGGAGCAAAATGAACCTAGGGTACTTTGGTGAACTGTGTCCTTCATCTGTTTATATATTGAAAACACCAAGACACTAATGGGACTCCATAATCCTTCATAGGCAGTTCATGTAAATGATGAGGTCTGCTGTTTAAACTAATAATATGTAATCAACAGAAAGATGCAGGAAGAAGTGCGTCTTAAAGTTAACCATCTATAAGATATTGCTTTGTATGTCACACACTCCTTATTTGGGCATCATCATTCTGTGACACACAATCACGCCAGCAGTGGCACAATTTTAAAAAATTAATTCTGGGGATATAGGTGTCTCTTGCAAGGCCAGCATTTATTAATTGCCCTTGAGAAGGTGGTGGTGAGCCTTCTTTTTCAACCATGGCAGTGCATGCGGTGAAAGTACGGCCATAGTGCTGTTAGGCAGGGTTTCCAAGATTTTTGGCCCAACAACGATGATGGAACGGCAATATATGTCCAAGTCAGAATGGTGTGTGACTTGGAGGTGATGGTGTTCCCGTGCACCTGCTGCCTTTGTCCTTCTAGGTGGTAGAGGTCGTAGGTGTGGGAGGTGCTGCCGAAAAAGCTTTGGCGAGTTGCTGCAGTGCATCTTGTAGATGGTACACACTGCAGCCATGGTGCGCTGGTGGTGGAGAGAGTGAGTGTTTAAGGTGGTAGATGGGCTGCCGATCAAACAGGCTGCTTTGTCCTGGATGATGTCGAGCTACTGTTATTGGAGCTGCACTCATCCAGGCAAGTGGAAAGTATTCCATCACACTCCTGATGTGCCTTCTACCATTAGATAGCGCTTCAGTACTCCAGAAATTGCAGATCCCTGAATCTATACCTACCACATCACTAATGCACTGAGAGAAATTCTCTTCATCCTAACTATCTGTGGGGAGAGAAATTCTCTTCATCCTAACTATCTGTGGGGAGAGAAATTCTCTTCATCCTAACTATCTGTGGGCAGAGCCATGGGAGATCTGCTAATATCCCGTTATGATGGGCAGAGATGGTAAAGGTGAATCTATGATCCCACACTCCCAGCTGGGAGCCGCGCGAGTGCACACCCCATGATTCCACCCTCCTGCCTGCACCCCCCCTGACCGCCTCCATTAAAATGAATGGTGGAAAATCATGGGCTGCATGCTTGCAACTTCCAGTATTGCAACCTCCCCCCTACTGCCCTCCCCACCCCCACACCATCACGAGTGCGGGATAATAGAATTGACCCTGGTGAGACACTGTTTAAGAGAAAATTCTAATAATTTTATCCAAATACTTTATTTGACTGATTGTCACTCATTTTGTCTTATTACATTTGTCCTTAAATGAAAGACTAGTCACAGGAAAAGCTACTGAGGTAAGGAAAAGGAGCATGCTTGTTATTTGTTTCTTTATTTCCTGACACACTCTGATGATGTGACTGAGCTGCTTTCCTATTCTGAATATGGATGTAGTGAGCAGTAAGAGGGAACAAAGTGGCTTTGTAACGGTCAGGGCTAGAAATGGAGACAGGCTGAATTCTTGACGAATGCACTGAGTTCTGACGAAGGGTCATCGACCTGAAATGTTAACTCTGTTTCTCTCTCCACAGATGCTGCCCGACCTGCTGAGTATTTCCAGCATTTTCTGTTTCTCTTTCAGGCTGAATTCTTGTTTGATCCGGCTCCATGATCTCATTGTAACAAGTAAAAAAGCTTCATTCCCGTCTATAATGTATCGCGTTAATTGACTTCTTTCTGTCTTGGCACATAACAAGGTAAATAAAAACAGGTTCACTCACAGAAATGGCCCAGCTTGTTTGATACACAATGGCCCCAGAATGTAGATTTACGTCTGCGTCAGGCCATGACAGAGAGGCTAAGTCACTCAAGTCAAATGCTAGCATCTCATGTAAAAATAGAAAATGCTGGAAGGAAAGCGCATTATCAGTCAGCCTCTGTAAAGAGAAATGATGGGCTATGGCGTTTCAGTGTGCGTAACCCTTCATCAGAACGCAAGGCTTCAATTCTGATGAAGAATTACACACCTGAAATGTTATAACCGTACTGTTCTCTTTACAGATATTGACTGACCTGCTGTGTACTTCCAGCCTTACTGTTTTTATTTCAGATTTCCTAAACTTGTAATTTTGTTTTTAATTGTGCGCTTTGTTTGAATGTAATGTTTGATTAGCTGCTCTTTTTGAGTGTAAGAGCTACATACTGTATTTAAATTTTCTTTGTCCCAATCAGTTTTGAATTGTATTTCTCGGCTTTTCTTGGTCCAATTTAGCAGTCTGTCTGAAGCCATCAGAGACTTCAGATCGGCCAGAGGTGATCAGCAGTGAACCTCCACATAAGGATAATAAGGGGTGAATCTCCATGGGTGTTCTCTGCTCATCGTCCCTAACTTCAACGGAGGAGCCACGGAATCCATGGGGAAATGGCATTAACGGCATCTACACTGCTTCTCTGGGGTGTCAGTGGATCTTCCACCAAAGTTATTCCAGATGAGTGCGATAAACCCCACAGAAATTCACCTCCAGTAAGTTTAGAACATAGGAACGTAAGAAATAGGAGCAGGAGTAGGCCATTCAGCCCTTCAAACCTGCATTCAATAAGATCATGGCTCCAACTCCACTTTCCCACCCTATCACCATATCCTTCGATTTCCTTAGTATCCAAAAATCTATCGATCTCTGTCTTGAATATACTCAGCGACTGAGCATCCACAGCCCTCTGAGGTAGAGAATTCCAAAGATTCCCAACCCTTGGAGTGAAAAGAATTCTCCTCATCTCAGTCCTAAATGGCTGAACCCTTATTCTGAGACTGCGACCCCTAGTTCTAGACTCCCCAGCCAGGGGAAACATCCACCCAGCATCTACCCTGTCGAGCCCAGATGTGTGGAATAGTATAGTAGAAGCGCCTGCTTATTATGGGAATTTAGAATTACCTTCAGCAGTCTAAGCCCTAAGCTCTGGAATTCCCTCCCTAAACCTCTGTGCCTTTCTCCTCCTTTAAGATGCTTCTTAAAACCTACCTCTTTGACCAAGCTTTTGGCTTTTGGCCATGTGTCCTAATATCTCCTTATGTGTCAAATTTTGTTTGATAGCGCTCCTGTGAGGCACCTTGGGATGTTTTACTATGTTAAACACACCATATAAATGCATGTTGTTGTTGTTTTGGAACACTCAAAACAATTCCTATTCTGACCACTTTAGTAGCTGCAAGCAAAACACTAGCTGGTTTAAAACTGTTGAAAGAAACAGAGTTGAAATAAAAGTCTTTCAATGTAAAAAAAAAATCAGGTTTAAACAGCAACAAAAATTAATGCACCAATGAAAATAAAGCAATATCATAAGACAGATAGGTAGAGCTATTATTGTCAGTGGGGAATTTAGAATTATTTTTCCTTCTATTGCTATATTTGTTTTATTGATGTATTGATTGTTGTTGCTCTTTATGCACATAGGTACTTACAACAAGGCATGAAATATAACACAAGTATATGTTGGTTAAAGGTAAATGAGAGGGAGAAAGATTTGGGAGAGACCATTGACTTCTCCCTCAAGATTCAACCTTAGTGCCAGGCAACTGCAGACAAAGCCAACATGGTCCTCAGTTGCATTGCCAGAACTATACATTGCAAAATTAGGATGACAAGCCTTTGCTATGTCCTCATTTGGAGTACAGTGGCCAGTTTTGGCTCCCCCACCTCAGGAAGGACATTTCAACCCTGGAGAACGTGCGAGAAGAGCAACAAGGATGATCATGGGTCTCAGATCATTGAGTTATGACAACAGACTTTGATGCCTTGGGTTTGTACTTTCCGCAGAGAAGGAGACTTAAGTTGAATGTCTGGAAGTTTTACTTTGCACAGAAAGTGATCGACTCCCTGTGGAACAGGGTTACAGAGGAAGTGAGGGAGACTGATTCCATACAAGGAGGCCTAAATAAAGGTGGATTTCTGGAAAACATGGTGATCATCGCATATGGAAGATAAGAATAAATTAGTCTGGAAAGTAATGCATGGATCTGGGACCTTCTTATAATTGCCTAACTAACCATGTGGGCTTGGAGAGAATTTTTAACAGAGGACTCCTGAACTGTGTACAGGTGACTGGGTTTTTGCCCCCTGCACAGGGTCTGGGGGAAGAGATGACTGGTCCAAGGGCATGTCACATCCGAAAGGCTGAGTGAATCCTGCCAGACTTCAAAGCTATCGTCATAAGGCCCAAAGTCTGGCACGCAAATGATTGCACTGCCACAACTCAGTACAGAAATTTATTTAAACTTAAAGAAGAAAAATGCTCTGAGGAAGAACACTAATGTGCTCATCCCATAAGTAGTGTAATCTTCATAACTCTTTCTCTCTTCAAAGAGGAATTTCCTATTCACTAAATCTCACAGACCATTTGTGTTGGTAATTTGATGGTGCAGCTGGTACTAAATATTTTAGCTCTGATTGGAGAACACAATTAGCATTTAGGACCAAGAAAGACACTTAATATGGTGAGAGATGGTTGCTGCTGGACCATCAATATGGCAGAGATGAAAAGAAAATGCTGCAAATCAGAAATAAAACAGAAGATGCTGGAAATGCATAGCAGGTTCCTTACCATCTCACAGAAAAATGGTTAACATTTTGATTGATGGTGATCATCACAATTGGACCCTTCATCAGAGTATCCATTAATAGGGAGGATACTCAGCCTGGTTGTCCATTGCCAGCTCTAGCTTGACTACCTTAAAAGGTATTGCCACTGCAGCCAAATAACCTTGTTACATGCAGAATGGTAAGGATAATCCCAAGCTCCTTCACTATCAACTATTTCCTTCGAGCTGCCTGCCCTGCTTCCACATACCAGCCACCTTCCAAGATGTAACCATCTCACCCCTTAAAAAGACTACTACTGGCCTCTCCGGCCTCACCTATAGCCCCATATCTTGCCTCCCGTCCTCTTTAAGGTTCCTAAATGTGTCACCACTACCTAATTCCGTGCTCCCCTCTTCCAATACTCCTGCTATTGACTCCCCATCACTTAGTGCATCAACTTCAAAATAACCATCCTTGTTTATAAATCCCTCCATAGCCCCTACAATCTCCTCCAGCTTTATACTTTTCTCCCAATCTCTGGTCGACTGCACATTCTCCTCTCCCACTTTTTTACCATTGGTTGCAGAGCTTTCACCCGTCTCACCCTCACACTGTGGACCTATCTCCCTATACCCGTCCACATTGCGACATATCTCCTCACCTTCAAAATCCTCCCTCAAGCCTACTTCCTCAATGGTATCTTCAGCCACCTAACCTAATTTCCCTTGAGCTTGGGTTTGACTCCTGAATGTGACAGCAATGGGATATTTTGCTACTTTAAAAGACCTGGAGGGAAAAATTCAGTTGGTTTGTGCCTCCCGTTAGCGCCTTAAGAGGGCGCTAATAGGGCGCTGAGCAACTAGCGCCCGTGGGTGCCGATGTTTGCGCCGGTCACGAAATTAACTAGACATTTTGCAGTGGCGCTAAACACTACCACCATGATCTCCTGCGCCGGCAGATCGTAGCGTCAGTCGAGTGTGCAACACCCCAGTAGCACCCCGGACCGGATATTGAGTGGTGCCCTCTGCCTTTCCACCTGCTGCTTGCAACGACAGGTTGAGGGGTGCATTTTGCAGTCAGGAAGAGACTGGGGGAGCACTATTTAAAGGCGACCGCTTCCTGACTTTTATTGTTGGTGACATTTTTGCACCACGCATTCTGAGAGAGAGAGAGAGCGAGACTTCTGGAGAGATTCAACGCTGTGTGAAAGAGTTTTGGGTACTGAGCAGCACTTTGCAGGTTGATTCTGATTTGCCCTTCCTTGTACCGATTTAGAAGAGGCTATGGGGGCTGCACTCTGAGCTCTTTCCCTGGGCCTCTCCATTGTTCTTTCCAGCATGTTTGATGTACAGGTCTCTCCAGGCCGAGATTCAAGGCTGCAATAAGCAGGATGTGGATGGAGAGCAAGATCAACCCTCCCCTTTAAGAACTGGCCGGCGCCATCGTGTCTGTGTTTCATTGCTGACTGACATCACATGAGCTTCACCAGCGCTCTGAGGTAGCGCCTCGCTCCTCGGCCTTTGCGCTTTAAGACAGGTGTGTAGCGCCTGATTTAGCGCTCCAATCACCTCCAGGGGTGCTAAAAGCCAAGTTTGCAGTTAGAGGCGATAATTAGCGCCAGGGGCTAATCTTTGCGCCCGGCCGATAATTGCGCCCCAAATGGGGCGATACTGAATTTCTCCCCCCTAGGCCCTAAAATTCAGAGGGTGTTGTTGGGACGGGGTGTTCTCCCAATCTTCCTCTGTAACTTCGGTGGGAGACTGGCAGTAATTCCAGAGATACAGCTGAAGACCATTTCTTTGGGGATTCTGCCGATCCCACAACAAACTTACAGCGAAAGAGTGCAATAAAACCCCGCTGAATTTGCAGGCCACTATATAAGTTGCTGTTAGCGCTAACAAGTTGCTGTGAATCAGTAAATGTAGAATTTCTCCTTGTAAAAACATCTTTATGCTTTTATTTATTAGAGAAAGTACTTTCAATTGGAGGCATTTATTGTCCAAAAATGACTATAAGTATATTTATGAGCATTGGATGGGATATTTACAAAGCTTTAGCTTGGTGGATTCCAGTGGACTCTGAAGCAACTCAGTAGGCAGAGGCAGCAGGGTGAAGTAGTCAGTTCCTGCTTGATTTAACCATTCAACACCGTTTATTGCTGCCTGACCTGCTGAGCGTTGCCAGCCTTTTCTGTTTGTAAATCAATAAAGTTTATTGTTTCTTTAATTTGTGTCGTCCCGAAAGTCTTTTTTTTTTAAATACCTGCGGAATTCAGTGTACCCTGTCTCACTAGAAAATTGCAGCCGCTTTCAAACAAATCACATAGAATGTTTGCCTTTCCTGTGCCGAATTTTCCGACTTTCGCTGCAATGATTGGAGCTGAGAGTTGGATCAATGACTCACGTGATTGGCCATTCGCACTATCAATCACCCTGCACCCAACTTTTCCCTCCTCTCACTTGTACATGGCTGTTTGCATCTGGTGCCTGTCCATCAGCTGAACAAGCAAAGAAGCACACACCTCCAAAATCATCAGCCTCTGACCTTCTTGTGGAGCAGAAGGATAGGCACAAGATAGCAGAGAGACCAAAAGAATTCAAACATCTAAACTCTTGTTATTTTATATTTTAAGGCGAAAGTCATAGGAAGGATTAGCACTATTTTAACAAATGGAAGTTTAAGGCTTGCCATTTTGGGGAGTTGGAGGACATGTAAGACTTATGTGATAAGAGGATGTCAGCTTTACGTGTATGAATATATATTAGTCGCACACATACAGCGTAGTACATTGAAAATGAATATCCATAAAACACTTCATAGCTACAATGAGAATTATAGGTTTGTGTTAGCAATATAGGCAACACAATGCAGCCGAAATGATACAATATAACAAACTATATTTCAAATTGCATAATATATAAAGCAGTATAAATTCTCTATATTTATAATTAGGTTTTTTTTTAAAAATCCATTGATAGTGGAAAGTCATTGAAGAGCCAAATCACACTAGAAGCAGAAGAATAAATCTTGGGAAGTGAAATGGGAATAAGGAGACAAAGATCAGGGTGACAAAGTTAGCAAAAAAAAAATGTGAAATAGGTTATTTAATATAAGCTGCAATGTAAAACAATCATCAGTGCACATGACAGAACAATAGATATCCTTCACTGCCGGAGAACATTCTAAAATATGGTCTATAGATTGCAGGGGATTTGCTGGCTGTGTAATTGAACCTCTCCAGGCCAGTCATTGTATTTTTTATTCCAATTTCAATCCTGTGCTCTGCTCTGTGTGCTCATCAAGCACCAGAGTCAGTATTCGACCCTGGGGACCAGACTGTGCTTCTATATGCAAATGCAGCTGCACCTGGGCAGCAAAGCAAGCCTGCACATAGTTTAGCTATGCTAATCTGATTGATCGAAAGCATATTGCAGAACACACGCAGGCCAGAGATAAGAAGAACCATTTTTCAAAAAACGGGAGCCGGCTGAAAGGGAAACCATTGCAGGGAAAGAGGAACTGTAGCCTTTGGATTTCATGGGGAAAGATTCTTTACTGCAAGGATTATACTGATTGTAAATCCTCATAATTAAATTATTGCTATAATCTAATAAGAATGAGTTGGCAGAGTATATATACTGTGGAAAAAGATAAATACAATTTATTATATGTTATTATCTAAAAGTATTTAATGGAAATAATTCAAATAATAAAGAAAGAAAAATCTAGAAGAATGCGTAATTTTAAAACTAGGACATTAGATAAAAACTCCTATTTTATTTAGTTTTGTGCCAGTGCCAAATGTCACAAACTGCACCGATTCCATAGAGTTTGGGGATTATTCAATTTTTATATTTTAACATCAGCCTTCATTTCTTTATTTATATTTTTTTTACTTTTTAGGTTCTTTTCCCTCCATGCCTCCGTGGGCAGGCAGCCTGCTCAAAGCCCTCCGCCCGTGTTACTCGCTAATCATCTGGAAGGCAGTGCGTGAGACATTCACCTTCCCGTTGTCCCTTCCATGGCATACAGAGGACCTAGCCTCCATTTGGTTCCTCTCCCTGATGATGCAGGCCGAGATTGGGAGCACGCCATGTGGGGAAGCATAGACGCAAGCCCACATTGTGCCAACCTGTGCAGTGGCACATCGGCTTCTACCACTCTGCAGCATAGCAAGTTATTACATGGTGTCACTGACTCTTCAAGATGGTTTTATTATATCAATCATGCGAACATCCTCAATGCATTGAAATTAGAAGGTAGGGGAGTGAGCAGGAGAGTGGGATTAAATTAGATGACTTGTAGAGAAAACTACTGGCACAGAATCGATGGGCTGAGTGGCCAGTTCCTATACTGTAACGTTCTCTGATTCTGTGAAATCCAGACTCATCGTAGCGTCTTCCACTTTAACTCGTTCCTTCCCCGGACTACAAATCAGTGGAACGCTTTACTTCCTTTGATCCCCCCTTCCTCCTACAATGTTTTTTAAACCGAGCTGTGACATCACTGAATTGTTCCTTCTTGATTTATCTCTTCTCCCATTCTTTTCAATGTTGGCAGAGTCCTGCACTGTGGGCCTGGCCTTGGCTCATCGCTTTGATTCTCAATTTTAAAAATCCACTGTTAAAGCATCGCACTTTCATGCTCAAGGTGCCAAAAAAACAATATTCCAGCCAGGACTCGTGGAATTGCAATTATCTATTGCCAGCAAACCTATTTTAGAAAGTTTCTGTAAAACATCTGTAAAGGAAAATAACTCCAGGAAAAAAAAAAATTCAAACACTTTCTTTACTCAATGCAGTCAATCCGTCCTGGTGCAGGTAATAAAATGGCAGCTTCAGGCACATATAGCAAGAGCCACGTTATCATATTATTTGAATGCATTTTGCAGTCCATAATACCTAAGCACGGCCCTGCAATAAATACCACTTCCTTGAGCACAGGCACAGTCGTCATGGAGATTGTGTTTGCGCCACACATGACATAGAATCAGACCCTTTCATGGTTGATGCAGATTTAAGGTGCTTGTCAGAAGTGCACTTGTACTGCCGGGTTGGCTGTAGCTCTTACTGTGATTAAGCAGTATTCTATTCCAGTAGAAGTCTAAACTCTGTGATTTGATTCCTATATCAGCACTCTTCTTGAACAAAAGAACTGAAAGAAATCTTCAAACTGGATTCTTTTAAGTTGATAGATAGATATTATAGATACATAAAGAAGGAAGAACATGCATTTATATAGCATTTCAGGACATCACAAAGCACTTCACAGCCAATGAATTGTTTTTTGAAATGCAGTCACTGTTACATAGGCAAACATTGCAGCCAAATTGCACACAGCAAATTCCCCAAAACAGCAAATGAGATGAATCTGTTTTTTTCTTTCGATGATGATGTGGGTTGATGAAGGAATGTTGGTGCAAACATTGGGAGAACTGCTTGCATCATGAATAGTTCCACCAGACCCCCCGAACAGGGGGTCTCCGATTTAACATCTCCTCTGGCAATGCAGCACTCCCTCAATACTTCACTGAAGCATCAGCTCAGAGTCTTGTGCTTGAAACTCAATCTTCGAACACGAGGCAAGAGACAAACCAACTTATATGTGTGCATGAAGGTACTCCTGGTCTTCCACGTTTTTACATAATAATCAATGGTGTGCCCTTAACAAGAAGCCATATAAAGTAGTCTGTAATAAGCATTAAACATCATTTAAAATATTTACAATAACATGGTACTTTTGAACAGCATAAAATAACAGAATGATTTTTGCACCACCTAACCTCCAGTAGTAGATTGACAAATAATTAGAAAAAATTGCAGTTGTGTGAATGGCTTATAGGCTACAGTGTTACTTCACTTAAAGGAAAATTACCCTTATTATCAAGCAAAATAAATGTTTATAAACGCTAACCGGGGCAATTGTGGGATTTTGAAGAACTGTCTTAGTGTCGATACACCAAAGTTAAGAGGGGCAATTGTAGGCCTTCGAAGGTCTGCCACTTAGTGTTGATTCACCAAAGCACCAAAGACTGTTTCAATTTGATACAGTGGAACAGGCTTTTTCAAGATGTACCTCCATTCACACCAGCCTCAGTGTCATCAACATTTGATCCATGAGGTTTCCAGTTTGGCTCAAATTACAAGGAACAATTTAACCTACTCGTCAGAGAATCAAATGGAGCGACTGGTTCTGAGATACGCAATGAAGAAATTGGTACATGAGCCAGTTTGCAAAATTTGAATAAGAATGAGTTAAAATAGCATAAAAGCAGGCAAAATCTCATTATTGCCAACTCAGGGTGACCGACAAAGTAGCATTTCTTATCTGGAGTTCATCTTGTATGCCTGGAACTGACTATTTGTGATATTAGACAATGAACAGTAAATGCATTCGTATGACAGATCTCTGTGTGCTATCTTAATGCAAGTATTGGTCCATTTATTTTAAATGGGTTAACACCACCTCTAAGATAGCAGGCAGAGGAATGTCAAATGCCATTTCTAAACTAGAGAGATTTGAATCACCTTCTGACTATAATGGAGCTCCCATCTAAATCAAAAGTAAGACTTGTAATAGTATATTGTTATACTATCCTCTATTTGTGACTTAGCAAATAGATGTGAGTGTAAGAGAGTGCTCCCTGTTTTATACTCGCATCTACTTTTTCCACTAAAATCTGTGATTCGGAGGTGGAATTGAACTTACGGCCATTCCAAACAAGGCCATTGGTGTAAGAGGGGCTGGGGCGGGGGCAGCGACTCTTAGCCCGGGAGTTGCTGCACCCCCAGTATGAGAAACACCAGAGAAGGAATTGGTAGTTGACATACCCATATGAACAAAGCATACCAGCATCACCGATGGCGATTGTGGGGACCACCTTGGGGATCCATTCCTGAGATGTGTCAAGGACCCCTGACGATTCAGGTAAAATCTTATAAAGGTGACCAGTGGGGACACTATTAAGATGTTGTTAAGGGGGTCCCGCCACTTCCCCACCCCCAGAGCAGCCAGTGCGCGCTGGAATTCTCAACTTTCCCAGACTCATGGGCACTTGAGATGCACCCCTAGTGGCGTAGGCAGCTACCATTGGAATTTAAATACAGCGATCTCCCCTAACCCTCATATGCAGATGGGATCTGCAGTCAAGGTCCTGAGTGGTTGCATCTTAGCATTTATAGCCGTGGATTTTTTAGACCCTTTGTTTTTTAACTTTGTAGGAAATAGTAAATCAACTTATCCCTTGATAAGAAAGCTAATCTCCCAGGTGCTTTGCAAACACCAAAACCTAACTTTTATAATGTACCTAAAGACCATAGACAAGATAAACATCAATATGTTTAACATACTCACAGATTCTACAATAGGAGAGCATGATCTCAAACTTAGATGAGGGAAGCTAAAAAGACAGCTCAGCTTTAACTACTATACACAGCCAGTGGTGAATGTATGAAATGAACATTCAAGGGAATAGGGGCTGATTGTACCAGAAAATTCAAGATAATTTGATGGAGGGTTGTTGTGGGACCTGACATATCTAGACACTGGGATCAGATAGATGGATTGCAATGGCCTTTTCTGCTCCTATTCATTTCTATGTTCCTACATTCTGTGCTGTTGCCTTACTGCTAGGCTCTGTTGACCATAGTTTCATATCTACCTGTTGAGAATATCCTGCAACAAATCAGACTGTATGAAATAGCCCTGTTCTATTTGGCACCAGCAGCAAAATTTTGCTCCCAGCGTGGAACCTCATTCCTTCGGAGTGTGGATTGAAAAATGAGGCATGGATGTTCCACTGGTAATCTTGTTCCAAATTGTACACATTTCTGGAACTCTGCTTGTGAATACTTTGATGATTCATTCCTTAGTGCCTTGGACATTCCAAAACCTTTGCCAGTCCAAGTGCTATGCACATCAAACCAAGTGATCATCATATGACCTCCCATCACAGTTCGGATAACTATGGCTGCACTCCCCCACTGGAGAATCAGGGGCGGAACAAAGACAGGAATAGTGGGTGAGGACCACCTAATAATAACAATCGGAAGGATAGACATCAGTGCCCTCCTCATGATGACCATAAACCTTATCGCGACTCCTTGGGTGAGTTGACAGCCCGTTTCAATCCATATTTATGGCTAACTGTTTTCCTCACAAATCCCTTTATCTGTGCTATGGTTCATCATTTTCTGCTAACTCGGTGATTTTCTGGTAGTCTGTTCACTCTCCCACTCAGTTCCTTCTTCGTATCAGTTCTCATAGCCTCCAGTCCACTTGCAGTCCAAATGGCTGACTCACTACGTTATGATCTCCTCCATGCCCTTTAAAGTAACAATGAAAATCTTAGCCCCGAAATTCCTGGTGGGACACTCTATTGCCGAAAGTGCAGCAGGACAGGACTTCCACCCGCCGGCCAGTTGACCCAGCCGTTGACCTGGTCCCACATCCCAGGGAAAGGGTCATCTGCACAAAGGGGATAAATGGTCGCACCATTCATGGCACTTTTTCAGCATTTGGCCCGTGGATAGGCCAGGAATATTGGAGCTGTAGCTTGCTGCTCCGTCGAGGTGGGGGTGGGGGGGGGTGCAGGTGTGGGGGAGGCATTGTGGCTGACAATAGAGGAAATACTTTAGAACATCTATGTCATCAAGAGTCCTATGTTGCCCCTTTCCTAACGCCAATCCATTGCTTTAAGGTCAATTACAATTTGGAAATGATTTTGCGGGTTCCAGTTATGTTTCTGTGCTTTATGTTGGCTTCCAGACAGATGAAACTGACAGGATTTTTCGTCAATGATGTCATCCCTTCAGACCTGCCTCTTTCAATGATATCACAATGGAAGGGGGTATGGGCACAGAAACATCCATTTCCTCCCCGCCCCCCCATGGATTTTCAGATTGTGGGCAGAAAGGATTAGAGTTCCAACAGAACCTTGCCCCAAAGTCCCGTCCCCCACCACTCAAATTGTGAGATTTTTACACTCAAAATGATGGGGCTTTTGTTTCTCCTCTGAGTCCACAGCAATAGAGAACCCTAACACGGATACAGATCCATCTGGGTTGGTGACAGCTATAGGTAGTGGATTTTCTGTATCCCTGCACTAATGAACGGAGGAAAATATTCCCATATGACTGCTAGCAAACCAACAATTGCTTATGCATATGGCTTATAAATTCACCTTCCAAACATTTGTGGCACTCAGGCCAACCTACAGCCTCCTCTAGCATTTCAGCTTCAGCCGCCTGTGAATCATTCTTAATGGAGCAGATCGTAAGTGCGATGGCATCATTTCCTGGCTTTTATATCTTTTAGTCATGGTATAGATGCTTACGGAGGTTCCTTATATTTTAAGCATGAACTTGGAACCTCTTGCAGGCCAAATTTTAAATCAACATCCTTCAGACATAAACATCTCATGAGGAGAGGGTCCCTTGGCTACATTTATTTACTCCAGCATCTGCTGCTGCTTTTGATTTTGCCTATCTGTTGAATGCCATCAACAAAATTGGACCAACTACTCATAGATGCACCATTCTTTTGATCCATCATTTTAATTGCCACCATGAGGATTGGCTAGAAAGCAAAATTTAAACCACCAAGGCCATGCTGCATTCTCCTTCACAGTTGCTAATGGTCTCTCCCAGCTGGCTCACTCTCCAACAAGAGGTAATGCCTACTTAGATCTAACATTCACCGACTTCCCTGATCACTCAGAAGCGCTTAACAAACCCCCTGTTGGCATATCTGACGACCACTTGGTCTGCACCCAATTAGCCATTATTATATTGAAAGCAATACCAAGCACAGGATTTGGCTGCATAATTGGGCCAATTGGAAAGATCTCAAGCAGGAAATTGTTACTCAGACTGGCATCCAATCTACTAGACAAAAGATCCAGACTTTGGGGCTCAGACCAAGCAGATCACATTTTGTGCTGCACAGTCACATAACCCATCCAAGTAGCTAAATATTGCCATCAGCTCTCAACCGTGGCTTCATGGAAGATACGCTGCAGTACTAGACAAAAGCAAAAATGCTTCAGTACAGGAGTATGCAAGCAATGCAAGCATCCAAAAGGACACAGAATCCTACAACAATGAGAAGGCCACTTGTCGTATTGTGCCTATGCCGGCTCGTGAAAAGAGCTGTCCAATTAGTCCCACTCCCCTACTCTTTCCCTATAGCCCTGCAAATTTTTCCTTTTCAAGTATCTTTACAATTCCCCTTCAAAAGTTACAATTGAATCTTATTCCAGTGCATTCCAGATCGTAGCAACTTGCTGCATAAAAAATTTCTCCTCATTTCCTGTTTTTTTGCCAATTTCCTTAAATCTGTGTCCTCTGGTTACCGACCCCCCTTCCAGTAGAAACAAATTCTCCTTATTTATCAAAACCCTTCATAATTTTAAACCTTTCCATTAACCTTCTCTGCTCCAAGAAGAACAATCCCAGCTTCCCTAGTTTCTCCACAAAACTAAAGTCCCTCATTGCTGGTATCATTCTAGTAAATCTCCTCTGCACCCTCTCCAAGGCATTGACATCCTTTCGAAATAATGATGCCCAGAATTGGACAAAATGCTTCAGCTGAGGCCGAACCAGTGATTTATAAAGATTTAGCATAACTTTGTTGCTTTTGTACTCTCTGCCTCTGTTTATAAAGCCCAGTATCTCATATGCTTTTTTAACAGCTTTACCAACTTGTTCTGCCACCTTCAAAGTCGTGGGCGACTGTTTCATACAAAAGAGCTCATATGAAGAAACCCTGCTACGATAGCAAAATACTGCAGATGTTGGAAATCCGAAATAACAACAGAAAATGCTGGAAAGACTCAGCAGGTCAGGCAACATCCGTGGAGAGAAATATGAGTTGACGTTTCGGGTCGAACCCTTCTTCAAAACTTAGGCCAGTATGGATAGTATCGCAGCCACCAAAGGAGACTTTCACCCTATCAGCATAGTCTTGGATTTGAACTTAGCTCACATTAGTGATAACAGTGTATTAACTCACATTGCCTCTACCCAGCATACAAAATCTAAACACAATATTAACCATCACTTTCTAAGCCCCGGTTGCCAGACCATACATAAGACTGCAGGAAATTTGGGGCATGCCTGTTGATCCCCTGTATAATTGATCTAAGTCCTCTTGGACTGTTAACAACCACCAAGGTCAATTTCATGAGAAATCCTGTTGCAATTTTCTCCATTTCTATGCTATCTAAATATACTAACTGAAAAATAAAAATGAGTGAAACATTCTTTTTTTTTCATTGAATGCAGGTGTCATACTGGAAAGGTGATGCTTTATGAGGTAAGTGAATTGAAGGAAATTGATTTTTGTTGCTGGTGTTAAGAGTGGCAGCATAAAGGACTCAGTCGGACAAGGCACACAGTCGTGTATTTAAGGTGCATGATGAACTGGGTGATCTGTTCTTTTCTCATCATGATATCATAAACCATACTTGTGTAGTAGAAAATGTGGTCGAGAAATTGTACCACGGCCTGG
Organism: Somniosus microcephalus; assembly: GCF_052327205.1. NCBI lineage: Eukaryota > Metazoa > Chordata > Chondrichthyes > Squaliformes > Somniosidae > Somniosus > Somniosus microcephalus. The sequence continues at coordinate 37,375,747 of NC_140998.1, forward strand.
AGATATACACTAACCTTGAACAAACAAAAGCATAATTTCCCATTCTTCATTGCCCGAGAGTTGCCTGGACGTACACTGCCATGCAGAATGTGACCTGTTCCATTGCAATCATCTGTCTGAGGCTGAACAACACTGTTCACAACCTTGGTGTCATATTTGACCCTGAAATGAGCTTCTGACCACATATCCGCAGCATAACAAAGACTGCCTACTTCCACCTCCGTAACATCGCCCGTCTCCACCCTTGTCTCAGCTCATCTGCTGCTGAAACCCTCATCCATGACTTTGTTACCTCTAGACTTGACTATTCCAATGCACTCCTGGCTGGCCTCCCACATTCCACCCTACGTAAACTTGAGGTCATCCAAAACTTGGCTGCCCATGTCCTAACTCGCACCAAGTCCCGTTCGCCCATCACCCCTGTGCTCGCTGACCTACATTGGCTCCCGGTTAAGCAGCGCCTCGATTTCAATATTCTCATCCTTGTTTTCAAATCCCTCCATGGCCTTGCCCCTTCCTATCTCTGTAATCACCTTCAGCCCCACAACACCCCGAGATATCTACGCTCCTCTAATTCTGCCCTCTTGAGCATCCCTGATTATAATCGCTCAACCTTTGGTGGCCGTGCCTACTATTGCCTAGGCCCTAAGCTCTGGAATTCCCTGCTTAAACCTGTCCGCTTCGCTACCTCTCGTTCCTCCTTTAAGATGCTCCTTAAAACCTACCTCATTGACCAAGCTGTTGGTCATCTGCCTTAATTTATCCTTGTGTGGATCGGTGTCAAATTTTTTGTCTTAAAATACTCCTGTGCAGTGCCTTGGGACGTTTTACTATGTTAAAGGTGCTATATAAATACAAGTTATTGTTGTTATTGTAGCTTTCAAATGCAATTCACCAACATTTAAACATTGCAGTACAGTATTCAAAATCTTCTCGAGTACATTATTTACCACTTGAACTATGAGATTATTCTAATACTCCAGGACAACTTTCATTTCATTTTTTTATGCTGCTCGCTCATTTTAAATATTAAAAATCTTGTTGCAGGTTCTTCATCATTATATATGTTTATTTTTCTCAAATTCATATTACCAATGATTAATAATAAAATGAAAACAATGTTATAAAAGGTAGAGGAAGATACTTGCCTCCATGTTAAAAGCACGCTTCTCTTGATTCCCCCTCCTGCAAATTAGATTTGCTCAATTAATGCATCGAGAAGCTGGTCTTAGCATAGAGAAAAATACTTCAAACTACAATTATAGATTCGAAGTTGGAATTTTTTGGAAGGTCATAGGATTCAAGAGATCCAACAATATATGGCTCATTGATCTATTAGTGAGTAGCATTATGGGTAAACACAATTTTTTGCCCTATACCTAAATTCATTTATGTATGTATAAACACTAAGGGGGAAGAAATTTGTCCCCTTAGCGCCTCCCGTTTGCGCCAGTAGATGGTGCAAATGGGGCACCAGACCAGTATCGCCATGGTGAGGCGAATCCAGCGCCGCACACCAAATCTGGCCCTCCTGTAGCACCGCCGGTAGGAGATATCGCCGGGAACGTCAATGACAGGTAGATCATGATATCAGTGAGTGTGCAACGCTCACTGACCGCCCGATTTGCAAAATTGATTTTCGCCACTTATCTCATCATCTGGAGTAAACACCGACAGGGAGAGCTGGCATGCAGCGCCAGGAAGCTGGCTCCAGTTATTTAAAGGGATCATCAGTAATCAGCTGTCAGGTTAGTGCAGTTTCAATGGTCTTTTGTTAGTTTCACCCACTACAAGAGTTTTATTCACTAATTTCAAGGTTCTTTTGTATCAGGAGTCTTCTGGCAAGCATAAAGTAGCTACATTTATTCTTCAAAGAATCAAACTGCTACACTTGGTAACATTAATGGGGGCTGTATTGGCCACCTCGACCTCCAGGATCTACGGCGGAGGAAGCGAGAAATATGGGAACATGTGCGCAAAGGGAGGGGGCAGGCCATCAGGGCTCTCACCAAGAGGGCTTACCCTCCAAGGGTATTCTGAGAGCACTTCTCCTACCTTCAAGTAAGCGAGGAGCAGTGTATTAGAAGGCTTTGCTTCACCAAGGAGGTGGTCACAAAACTCTGCCACCTCCTGCAACCAGACATCCAGCCTCAGACCAAGGTGACCACGGCTCTCTCAATGGCAGTCAAGGTCACTGTGGCCCTCAATTTCTTCGCCAGTGGATCCTTCCAGTTTGCAACAGGAGACATAGCTAACATCTCACAGTTTGCCATCCATCGCTGTTTCCGGGAGGTCACTGAGTCTCTCTACAGCAGGAGAAGGGACAACATTGGCTTTCCGGTCACCAGAGAGAAGCAGGATGAGCGTGCATGTGGCTTTGACAGGATAGCAGGCTTCCCCATGGTGCAGGGTGCCATCGACTGCGCCCACGTGGCTTTGCAGGCACCGCATAACAATCCTGAGATCTTCCATAACCGCAAAGTCTACTGCTCACTTAATGTGCAGTTGGTGTGCAACCACAGACAGTGAATCCTTAATGTCAATGCCCGTTATCCTGGCAGCAGCCATGATGCCTTCATCCTGCACCAGACCGGTGTGCCAGCACTCTTCCAGCCATCACGCCAAGCTCAAAGACAAGGGCTATCCGCCCTCCACCTGGCTTATGACTGCCCTCCACAACCCCAACACTCGTGCCCAAAACTCATATAATGATAGCCATGCTGCCATCAAGAACGTCATCAAGCAGACGATCGGCTTATTGAAGCAACGCTGCCTTGACCTCCTATACTCACCAGAGTGGGTGTCCCATTTCATGGTGGTCTGCTGCATGCTCCACAATTTGGCTATCATGAAGGCGCAGCCCTTGCCAGCAGGGATTGCGGGACCACCTCAGGAGGTGGAGGAGGCAGAGGAGGATGAGGAGGAGGACAAAGAGGGAGAGGATGAGGAGGAACAGGAGGAAGGGAAGAGGCAGAAAGACAATTGCCCTTCTGGACAGGCTGTCCATGACCAGCTCATCAGACTCCGATTCACATGAATGAAACCCCAGATCCCCATAGCTCACCATATCCCCGTCATTCAACCCCTGTCTCATGGTGTATCACAGCGTCCTCCTGGGTGCAAAGGTGAAATGAGAGAGACCACAAAATATTCCAAAGACATTAATAAATTTATCTATAAATGCATCACACATATCACATGAATTCTAATAACTAATGACCCTTGTGCCTGCCATAGTTGAATAGCTGTCATTGTGTGTGAGATGTGGGTGTGAGTGTTGGTAAATAGAGATTGTTGGTGGGTGAGTGCTGGGGGTGTGGTGCTTTGGGCAGTGTGTGAAGATTGTGGTACAGATGGTGGTATGTAGCATTTGTTGAAGCACTCACTCACCCTGACCACCCAAGTGAGGTTGTTAAATTTCTTTCTGCCTTTGTGTTGGTCCTGGGAACCACAGTGCTGCCCGAGATGTGCTGCGCTACCTCCCTCCACATGGTGCGGAAGACTTGTGGTGAGGGCCTCCTGCCACTTGCCGAATAGGGCACCACCCTCCATCTCTCCACAGCGAAAACCAATGCTTCTAATGCTTCATCTGAGAATCTGCAGGCTTTCTCCCTGGAGCGTGGACCTGCCATGAGCCCATCTGGTTCAATCCTCCGGCTCCTTCTCCTTGTTCTGCTTCTGCTTGCTGAGGCAGCAGCAAATCCAACAATGCTGAGAATGAGGTTCTGCAGCATCAATGAACCTCCCCTTTAAGTACTGAAAAAAGCCTGTGGCAATGATGAGTTGTGATTAGACTGCACCCGATATTGGTCCACTCTTTAAGTGTAACTCCAATGAGCTTGGGTTTTAAGACTTGATTTAGGACTCCAATCATTTCATTGAGCAGTGAGCACAAATTTTTCATGCAGTTTAAAGCATCTGCGCCTGGCACTAATTCTTAAACTTTTCTACTGGCACCGCCCATTCCTTGGCTATAATGAATTTCTAGCCCATAATGCACAAATCTTATCCTGGATTAGTGACCAGAGGCCCACTAACAAGCCAAATGCAAGGGCCTTGGACGGCTGCAGGGCATTCTGAAGGGGGAGGGTGAACAGGCAGAGGTCGTGGTTCACATTGGGACCAACGACATAGGTAGGAAGAGGGATGGGGTCCTGCAACAAGAATTTAGGGAGCTAGGTAGCAGATTAAAGAGCAGGACCTCAAAGGTTGTAATCTCTGGATTACTCCCGGTGCCACGTGCTAGTGAGTATAGGAATAGGAGGATAGAGCAGATGAATGCGTGGCTAAAGAGTTGGTGCAGGAGGGAGGGCTTTAGTTTCCTGGATCACTGGGCCTGCTTCTGGGAAAGGTGGGACTTGTACAAGTCGGACGGGTTGCACCTGAAACACAGCGGGACAAATATCCTTGCGGGGAGGTTTGCGAGCACTGTTCGGGGGGGTTTAAACTAAAATGGCAGGGGGTTGGGAACCTGAGCAGGGAGACAGAGGAAAGGAAAACAGGGATAAAAGCAAAAGATAGGAAGGAGAAAAACAAAAGTGGCAGTCAGAGAAATCAACGGTTTAAATCAAACGTGGCCACAGTAAATAATAATTCTAATAGGTCTAAGAGCGTTAAAAAAACAAGCCTGAAGGCTTTGTGTCTTAATGCGAGGAGCATTTGTAATAAGGTGGATCAATTGGCTGCGCAAATAGAGGTAAACGAATACGATTTGGTTGGGATTACAGAAACGTGGCTCAAGGATGGCCAAGACTGGGAACTCAATATCCAGGGGTATTCGATATTCAGGAAAGATAGGCAGGGAACATAAAAACTGACTGTAAAAGCTTTTATAGATATGTGAAGAGAAAAAGATTGGTGAAGTCAAGCGTAGGTCCCTTACAGTCAGAATCAGGGGAATTTATAATGGGAAACAAGGAAATGGCAGACCAACTAAATGCATACTTTGGTTCTCTCTTCACAAAGGAGGACACAAATAACCTCCCAGAGATGCCGGGGAACATAGGGTCTGATGAAAGCGAGGAACTGAAAGAAATCAGTATTTGTAGGAAAATGGTGTTAGGAAAATTGATGGGACTGAAGGCCGATAAAGCCCCAGGGCCTGATGGTCTACATCCCAGGGTACTTAAGGAAGTGGCCCTAGAGATAGTAGATGCATTACTGATCATCTTCCAGAACTCGATAGAATCTGGAACGGTACCCATGGATTGGAGGGTAGCTAATGTTACCCCACTATTCAAAAAAGCTGGTAGAGAAAAAGCGGGGAATTATAGACCAGTAAGCCTGACATCGGTACTGGGGAAAATGCTAGAGTCTATTATAAAAGATGTAATAGCAGAGCACTTGGAAAGCAGTGACAGGATCGGACAAAGTCAACATGGATTTACAAAAGGGAAATCATGCTTGACTAATCTACTGGAATTTTTTGAGGATGTAACTGGTAAAATAGATAAGGGAGAACCAGTGGATGTGGTGTATTTGGACTTTCAGAAGGCTTTCGATAAGGTCCCACACAAGAGATTAGCGTGCAAAATTAAGGCACATGGGATTGGGGGCAAGGTATTGACTTGGATAGAGAACTGGTTGGCGGACAGAAAGCAAAGAGTTGGAATAAACGGGTCGTTTTCCGAGTGGCAGGCAGTGACTAGTGGGGCACCGCAAGGATCGGTCCTAGGACCCCAGCTGTTCACAATATATATTAATGATCTGGACGAGGGAATTGGATGTAATATCTCCAAATTTGCAGACGACACAAAGCTGGGTGGGAGGGTAAGCTCCGAGGAGGGTGTCGGGAAACTCCAGTACGATTTGGACAGGTTGGGTGATTGGGCAGAAACATGGCAAATGCACTATAATGTGGATAAATGTGAGGTTATCCACTTTGGTGGCAGAAACAGGAAGGCAGATTATTATTTGAATGGCAATAGATTGGGTGAAGGGGAAATGCAAAGAGACCTGGGTGTCCTTGTGCACCAGTCGCTGAAGGTAAGCATGCAGGTGCAGCAGGCGGTTAAGAAGGCAAATGGTATGTTGGCCTTCGTAGCAAGAGGGTTCGAGTACAGGAACAAGGATGTCTTGCTACAGTTGTACAGGGCCTTGGTGAGACCGCACCTTGAGTATTGTGTGCAGTTTTGGTCACCTTACCTGAGGAAGGACGTTCTTGCCATGGAGGGAGTGCAGCGAAGATTCACCAGGCTGATACCTGGGATGGCAGGAATGACGTATGAGGAGAGATTGTGTCGATTGGGCTTATACTCACTGGAGTTTAAAAGATTGAGAGGGGATCTCATCAAAACCTATATAATTCTGTCAGGTCTGGACAGACTAGATGCAGGAAGGATGTTTCTGATGGCCGGGGAGTCCAGAACCAGGGGTCATAGTCTAAGGATAAGGGGTAAGCCATTTAGGACTGAAATGAGGAGGAATTTCTTCACCCAGAGAGTGGTGAACCTGTGGAATTCTCTGCCACAGAGGGCGGTGGAGGCCAGTTCATTAAATATATTCAAGAAAGAGTTGGATATGTTTCTTGAGGCTGAAGGGATCAAGGGATATGGGGAAAAGGCAGGGACAGGGTACTGAATTTGGATGATCAGCCATGATCACATTGAATGGCGGAGCAGGCTCGAAGGGCCGAATGGCCTACTCCTGCTCCTATCTTCTATGTTTCTATGTTTCTATGAAACCTCTGTTATTCTGTCTTGGTCTTTCCTGCCAGATGCCTCATGCCAAGGGACAAACATGTTGTTATTACAGGCTAATTATACCAGAACAAAAGTAACTAAACACTTTATAATTGCATGTAAATGTGCAGACAGAGGCCAAACAGATGACTAATGTTTGCTTCAAACAGAACGGTTTGTTTGTCCAAATTGTCTGAGGTCTCCCCAGTTTAAAAGTTCTCCCATTTTAAGAGAGCAGGATTGACAATGGCCAAACATATTTCACTTTTCAGTAACCTTTACACATCTTCCCTGGAAACTGTCAAAATGTGTGCTTCCTTCCCATACATTGGGCTGGATTTTGCTGGAGGAGGGCATCTCGCAACATATGCCATTAGTTAGACAGTTTCCTGCTCTCTTCAACTCAAAATATTTTTGCGCTATAACTGCTGATAACGGTGTGGCAAGGGAAACAGGGCATCTGGGACCTCAGCAATGGCGGGACCAACCATGTATCTCCCTAACCAATAAGATTTAAGGATTGAGAAATAAACAGAGAAAGGACCAAAAGGAGGGTGAATTTGAGTCAAATCAGGTACAGAAAGAAAAGGAAAGAAATAATGGCCCAGAAATTCAGGTCGGGGGCTTCCCGCGGGTGCAAGCCCCTGACCTGCACTTACCTTGCGCGCCGGCCGTTGAGCTGTGGGCTCCCGTGGAATTCCGATCCGGGGCCTGGTCCAGCTGCCGGCGCGCAGTGCTTGCGTATCCCAGGGGCGCAGTTAGTTCTAAGCGTCCCCTGGGATCACGTGGGCCATGGGGAGCCAATCGGAGCAGGGAATGCTCCATTCATAAGATTGACAAGAAGAGCTGTCAAAACTTATAAATAGTACAGCCCCAAAACATCACTAAATCTTCAAATAAATTTAAAAAAAACACATTTTTTAAATAAACTATAAATTACATGAAATAACTATTTTAAACAATAATTTAAATTTTTGAAAAAAATAATTTTATTTTCTGACGGGGCTAAAAATAAACTTACCTTGCTTTAAAGTATTTAAAAATAATAAACCTGTGGAAAAAATGTTTTAATTTTAATTAATTCACCACTTACCTTGTAAAAAGCAGGCCTTACGCCTGCTTTTTATATGTGTAACTTCTGGAGACTTACCCTCCCGGGAAAACCTACAAAAAAAAACGAAGTTCGATGCGCACGCGCAGCCTCTCCCACGCACGCGTTCGACCTCTGAACCCCTGCTTTCAGGGGAACAGAAGTGCCGGTTTCCCGCGCATGCGCAGTGCATGCAGGAAACCGGCACTTCCATTGGGCCTACGGATGAGTACCCCGTGCATACTCACCCGTGGAGACCCGAATTTCTGGGCCAATATTGGATTAAGAGAGAGAGAAAAAGAGACAGAAAGGAAAAGTAGGTAAAATAAAAACATTTAAAATTTAAAAAATCTCTAACAACAATTTACCACCTGAAGGAATGAGACTCCAGTTTAAATTGTTCAGTTTCTGGGCCAGAGAGGTTGATTGGCACAGCATTGACAATTATCACGTTGTTTAAAAGGTACTTATGCTGTTAATTAACGGATGTAACTTTCTGTGGTGAGTTTAATGGGCAATTAATGTGCAAATGAGCAAGTTCTTAAAAATAACGTGGAGGCTAAAAACGAGATGCAGTTTGTGCAAAGCAAATGGCGGAATGGCAGAAATCAACCAGCAAGTTCTGGAGATTCGCAACTCATGGTGTATCTCTTAATCCCCAGAACTTGCTGGTCGATTTGCACATTAGCAATGCCATGCATCATTAACATGCTATTATTTTTCCAGCAAGATCCAGCCCAATATTAGCAATAATGGTTTCCTATATATTCTTAAATGTAATATTTTAAACTAAAATGAGGAAAATGTAGCAAATCACACCATCATCTTTACCTTAGGCTTCACTCATGCCTCCAGCCCTCTGTGCGCCTCCATCCTAAAAGTATTTAATAGTCACATGAACTTCAAACTTCTAGTGCTTATGTATTCCTTTGTTTCTAGAATGTAAGCAATCCTTTTTGCTGCCTTTATCTCCTCTGTATCTCCATCCCCACCTATTCCCTGCTTTCCCTGCTCCTACCCTCCCTCTCAACTCAGCCCCCTGCCCTCTCTGCAGCTTCAACACATCTCTTCCCTCAAATCTGATCAAACTCCACTTCTCTATAAAACCACAACCAGCTCCCTTAACTCTCATATAACCCAACTGCTGACTACTCAGTTGTTCCCTTCCCTTTATAGTGTCAACCTGCCTTTTCCTTCCACCAGAATCCTAGGCCACTGGACTATCCAGCTTTAACTGTTCACACATCTGTGCCTCGTATTCAGTTTTTATTTCTCTACTTTCTCTTATTAATCTCCGCTATTATATGTTATTATCACTTCTGTCATTTACCCATCTCCTGTTCTCCACATACAGGCCAATCTTTTCCTTTTCTTGTGTATGTGATCTTCACCAGCCAGCACCCCCCAATCTTCCCTTGCTCTATTCCTTCTTATAATAGCTTCCAGTTCTGAAGGGTTATACCCCTGAAACGTGAACTTTTTTTCCTTTTTCCATGGATGCTGACTGACCTGCTGAGTGTTTCAAGCATTTTTCTGTTTGTGTTTCAGATTTCCAGCATCTGGAGTATTTTGTTATTTTGTTCCTTTACCAAGTTTGCCAACACCACAAACTGTTCTCTTTTCTCTGGCATTGTAACCCCCAACCCCATTATTAAACCATCATCATCAGCACTTTACTTTTTTTTAACAAAGTTCACTCTTGATATCTCTATTTTCTTTCAAACTAGCACCTCATACATAACTTGCTGTCTGTCTTCAAGGCCTTTGCCATGCCAAACATATGCTCACTTCCCTCTCCACTCATTGCTCAAGTTCCTCCAATGTGATTGACTGACCCACATACAGCACCAAGACCATCCTGGTCAAAGTTACCTACAACACAGTGTGAATTTGTCCATGGCTCGATGTCGATAATCTTCCCTCTCGACCCTCTTCTACCTTTGGCACTGTTTAGTGTTCCATTCCGCTTAACCACCTCTCTTCTATAGTCCTTCTCTGCAGCCTTAAATCTCATAGTTTCACTCCTATTGCTCCCAATACAGTAACTGCATCTTTTAAAACAGTTTTCACCCAATCCCACACTGTCATCTCCAGCCTTGGTGCAACTTCTATCCATCACTTAGAAGGCTAACTCTCCATCACATCATTCAGAAGCAAGAGGGCAGTTTCCATTGTATGCCAACAACACCCAACTCTATCTCTTCTATACCACCATTAACTCTAAAGATGTTCCTAATATTATCCAACTGCTAGTCTAACATCATAAGAACATAAAAACATAAGAAATAGGAGCAAGAGTAGGCCATTCGGCCCTTCGAGCCTGCTCCACCATTCAATAAATCATGGATGATCTTCTACCTCAACTCCACTTTACCATCCGATCCCCATATCCCTTGATTCCCATAGAGTCCAAAAATCTATCGATCTCAGTCTTGAATATACTCAATGACATCCACAGCCCTCTGGGATAGAGAATTCCAAAGATTCACAACGCTCTGAGTGAAGAAATTTCCCCTTGTCTCAGAACTAAATGGCCGAACTCTTATCCTGAGACTATGAACCCAGTTCTGGACTCTCCAGCCAGGTGAATCTCGGTCATTTAATTGTCTCCTGTTCTCCACCTAATCACTTTACAGGCCATTCTTTTTCATTTTTGTGTATGTGATCTTCACCATCCCCCTTCCCTTGCTCTGTGAGTAAGGATTTAAGGGATGAAACACAAAGGTTGATGCTAGGCATGAGCTTGGAGGAAATGTCTGACCTCATCCGCCCTCACTTCTCTTATTGCCTGCACACTCAAGAGCACTCTCTTCAGAAGGAGTCAGCAATTGAAGATTAGTTGACCCCTCTTCGGTCTGCATACACTAGGGCGAGTTATGTGTGGCTTTATATTACAAACAGATAGAAATGGAGCATATGTTTGAAAAAGGAAAATTAAAGGAGTGTCTCACCCAAGTGCCCAGATCAACAGCCACCTTATGTGAGTGTGTGAACATGCAGCATGCATGTACCTGTGTGGTAGTGTGCTTGGTGTTTGTTGCTTGCCACATGTACTGTAGTGGTAGCGAAGCTGAGTAGCCTGGTATATCAGCGGCATGCCTGTGCATTTGGAAAATACAAGCACGACCATGTTAGCGAGAGCACTACCAGTGAGCCAAACTGACACTTGGCTCGGTGGTAACATTCTTGCCTGCGAGTCAGAAGGTTGTGGGTTTAAACTCTTCTCCAAGACTTAAGCAAATATTCTAGACTGACACTTTAATGCAGGAGGGAGTGTTGCATTGTCTGAGGTGCTGCCATCAGCTAAGCCATTAGACAAGGCCCTGTCTGCCTGCTCAGGTGAATGCATTGTTGCCTTGCTCCAGGTATTTTTCCCTCTTTTCTGTAGCAGGACAATTTTAAGGACAAGCAGCAGCCCTTTAATAAGAACATAAGAACATAAGAAGTAAGAGCAAGAGTAGGCCATACCACCCCTCTGTAGTGTATGTACCTTTAAGAGCCCCTGTGTACTGTAATACCGATAGTGACCACTCGGGTATATAAGCCTGTATAGTGTCTTGTATCTTTTAGTTCACCTCCAGACTTTGTTCAGTAAACACCTGTTAAACCAACTCCTGCATTCCGTGTCTCCATTAACACACGGATACAACAGTGGCGACGAATTGGAAACGGACTTACCTGCAATTCGGCAGCACCTCAAGGAGATCGATTCCTCAGACGAAGGTCGAAGAAAAAAACAAACTGTGAGTTCACCAGCTAGCCGGGCTGGTGGCAGGTACTGCACTAATCCTTCCTGGGCAGCGGGCTGGGGCGCGATCGGGTGGCTCTGCAGCGGGGCCGAGCAGCGAGTCGGAAGGCGAAGGCAAACAGAGACGGAGGGTGGAGCACTCGGGAGACGGCCGGCACTGCAAAGCAGGTCGGCGTTCGGACCAAGCAGAGGGAGGGAAAAGTCCCAGAGAGTCCGGCGGGAACGAGTCTCCAACTATTAAAAATATCTGTGTAAATAAAAACCACGGAGAACAGCTTTGTCAGCAGCAACAGCGGCAGGAAAGCGCGGGAGGCGCCATTTTTTTCTCGGCAGGGAAGAAAGGAAAGCGCGGGAGGCGCCATTTTTGATTTTCAGGATGCCTAAGACTGGCAATATTACTGCTTTTGATAGTGATATAGAGGATTGGACCACATATGTGGAAAGAGTGGAGGTATATTGCACAGCGAATGAGGTAGAGGATGATAAAAAGGCATTGGTACTTCTAAATCTGATGGGCGCAAGGACATACGGGCTGTTACGAAACTTAATCACTCCAGCCAAACCGATGGACAAGAATTTTAAGGAGATTGTTGATACCCTACAGGAGCACTTAAACCCAACACCGCTGTTGATAGCGGAACGATTCAAATTCTTCAGGAGGAATCAGCACAAGAATGAAAGTAACGTTGATTACCTCACCGAATTAAGAAAGCTGTCAAAGCACTGCCAATTCGGGGCAGGACTGGCAGATTCTCTACGAGACAAATTTGTCTGCGGTCTCCTAAGTGAAGGAACACAGAAAAGGCTACTTTCTGAGAAAGATTTGACACTGGACAAGGCTTTCAGTGTGGCTGTATCATACGAAGCAGCAGCAAGAGGAGCTGCAGAGATACAGCAAAAGCCACAAGACTTCGGCACCCATGAAATGACACGGGGTTTCGAGAGATGTTATCGCTGCGGCAGATCCACCCATGACCAGAGGGACTGCTGGTTCAAGGACAAAGCATGCAGGCAATGCGGAAAGATGGGACACATTGCACGTGTATGCCGATCTGGAAACAAAAAATCCACTGACAAAACAAAAATCAATAAGGAAAAGTACAGAAAGGTGCAAATGATGACGGACAGCAGCTCCGAAGACCAGAAGAGCGATAGCGACTCCAGAAACAAGAGACTAAGCTGTCTCAAATTATATAATGTAATTGCCAAAGAAGATTACCAGACCATTTGGGTTACCCTCACGATAGCGGGGTCCCCAGTTAAAATGGAGCTAGATACAGGATCAGCTCTGACCGTCATAAGTCGACGGGATTACGAGCGGCTATTTCCGCATATACCTTTGAAAGACACATCCATTATCTTGAAGACATATACGGGGCAGAAAGTATACCCCAGAGGGAAAATAAGGGTGCCTGTTGTATACAACGGCAAGGAAATACAGAAGTTGTATTTATACGTTCTGCAAGATGGTGGTCCACCGCTGTTGGGACGTGAATGGATCAGGAAGATACGTTTAGACTGGCACTCCATTCAGGCACTGACGGTGACCAGTAAGAAAAAAAATGAAGATGACGTCATACCTGAACGATTAAAAGACATCTTGGCCAACGCCAAAGAAATGTTTCAACAGGAACTAGGAACCTTGAAAGGCGTCACCGCATCAATAAAAGTAGAAGATGCGGCAATTCCCAAGTTTCTTAAGGCAAGGCCGGTGCCATACGCAATTCGTCCAGCAGTCGAGGCAGAGCTGGAGAATTTGGAAAAGGCAGGCGTGTTATCCAAGGTAGGTTGGAGCGAGTGGGCAACACCCATCGTCCCTGTCATGAAGAAAACGTTGAATAATGATAAATCTGAAGAACAGAGAAAAATTCGCATCTGTGGGGACTTCAAGGTGACTGTAAACCCGGTCCTTCACATGGTACAGTATCCTCTTCCGAGGATAGAAGATATTTTCACCTCACTATCCGGGGGGAAACGTTTCACCAAAATTGACTTGGCACAGGCATATCTACAGATGGAGGTTGAGGAGGCCTCTAAAAAGTATCTCACGATAAACACACACAAAGGCCTGTACCAGTACAATCGACTGGTTTTCAGAGCAGCATCAGCTCCAGCTATCTGGCAAAGAACTATGGAGCAAGTCCTGCAAGGGATTCCGGGGACTCAATGCTACCTAGACGACATCCTTGTAACAGGAGAAAACGACAACGAGCACCTTGCCAATTTGGAGCAGGTGCTCACTAGGCTGAGAGAACGGGGCGTACGAGCAAATCGCCCCAAGTGCGAATCTTTCCAGAAACAAATATCATATTGTGGCCATATAATTAACGCAGAAGGGTTGCATAAGTCACCTGAAAAAAATTGAAGCGGCCATAAAAGCCCCAGCACCTGAAAATGTCTCACAATTAAGGTCGTTCCTGGGATTGATAAATTACTATCATAAATTTTTACCGAACTTGTCAACTGTCCTGCACCCTCTTAACGCACTGCTACAAACGGGAGTAATTTGGAAATGGAGCGAAGACTGTAAACGTGCCTTCCATAAATGCAAAGGCTTGATCACATCCAAGGAAGTGTTGGCTCATTACAACCCATCACTGCCAATCAGACTGGCGTGCGATGCATCCCCTTATGGCGTAGGAGCGGTATTATCGCATAGATTCCCTGATGGCTCGGAGCAGCCGATAGCTTTTGCGTCACGCTCATTGAACTCAGCTGAGCGTAACTATGCCCAGATCGACAGGGAAGCACTCAGCCTGGTGTGGGGAGTGAAGAAATTCAACCATTACCTACACGGACAAAAATTTACCTTGTTGACTGACCATCAACCCCTCGTCTCCATATTCAACCCTAAAAAGGGCGTTCCCATTATGACAGCGCAAAGGCTACAGAGGTGGTCCCTTTTCCTAGGGGCACACCAATATGACATAGAATACAAAGGATCAAAACAGCATGGGAATGCTGACGGTTTATCACGCCTACCGTTGCCAACGGTAGAAGAGGCACCTACAGTGGACCCAGTGGAGATGTTCCACTCAACCATAGTGGAATGTCTACCAGTAACAAATTCTACCATTGAAAAGGAAACGAGAAATGACCTGACTCTCTCACGAGTCTACGATTTAACGGTGAAGGGATGGCCAGAACATGGCGAACCACTGTTGCCAGCATTCTCGCAAAGAAGAGAACAGCTGTCAGTGTGCCGAGGAACCTTGATGTGTGGATCCAGAGTGGTGATTCCACCCAAACTCCAGGATAAAGTGCTAAAGGAGCTTCACGAGGGGCATCTGGGTGGAGTGAAAATGAAAAACCTAGCCAGAGCGTTTGTGTGGTGGCCAGGTATCGATGGAGACATCGAAGAAATTACCAAGAGCTGTCTAGGATGCCAGAAGGTCCAAAATGCCGCACCACAAGCCCCTCTACATCCATGGGAGTGGCCCTCATCTCCATGGCAAAGGGTACATATCGACTTTGCTGGTCCATTTATGGACTCAGTGTTCTTAATCGCGGTTGATGCACACTCCAAGTGGCCAGAGGTAATAAAGATGTCCTCCACCACCACGGAGAAAACCATCACAGTATTAAGGACCATATTTGCCAGGAATGGGCTGCCTGAACAGATCTGTTCTGATAATGGACCGCAATTTGTGTCCGAAGAATTCAGGAAGTTCTTAAAAAACAATGGGGTTAAGCACTACACGTCCGCCGCATACCATCCCGCCACCAATGGATTAGCTGAAAGATTTGTCCAGACCTTCAAGAAGGCCATAAAGGTCATGGGTAATGAAGACATAAATCTACAACATAAGGTAGATAACTTCTTGTTTGCGTACAGGAATGCAACACATGTGATTACAAACCAAACTCCCGCCATGATGTTTTTCAATAGAAGACTAAGATGCCGGCTGGATTTGATCAAGCCAAACATCAGAAGGGACGTAGAGAACAGGCAATTTCAAGGCATGAATGAAAGGCCAACTGGAACCTTCCAGATAGGTCAACAAGTTTTGGCCCGGGACTACTGTACCGAGAAATGGCAGCCTGGAACTATTTGCACACGACTAGGACCGCTGATGTATACCGTGGACATTGGAGAAAGCATAATAAGGCGCCATGCTGACCAGATCATAGAGTCATCCGAAAAGGGACAACCTACACCACAACTCTATACGCCTAATGATGAAACAGAGATACCCATAGTATCTACCTCCGCTCCGGTGATACTGGAACCAGATGAACCCGACACTGGCATTCAAGCCGAATCGACCTTGCCAAAAGAACCTACTACACCACCGAAAACTACTACACCACCGAGGCGTTATTCGGACCGAGTCAGGAAGCCTCCAGAGAGACTGACTTATAATTGATTAACTGCAGCAAATGTGTAGATTATTGTTCTTGTAAACATGTTAATTAATGATTACTTAAAATGTTATGTACTAATTATCTAAAAGGGGAGGAATTGTAGTGTATGTACCTTTAAGAGCCCCTGTGTACTGTAATACCGGTAGTGACCACTCGGGTATATAAGCCTGTATAGCGTCTTGTATGTTTTAGTTCACCTCCAGACTTTGTTCAGTAAACACCTGTTAAACCAACTCCTGCATTCCGTGTCTCCATTAACACACGGATACAACACCCTCGAGCCTGCTCCACCATTCAGTAAGATCATGGCTGATCATCAACCTCAACTCCACTTTCCCGCCCTATCCCTATACCCCTTGATTCCCCTAGAGTCCAAAAATCTATCTATCTCAGCCTTGAATATACTCCAAGACTCAACATTCACAGCCCTCTGGGGCAGAGAATTCAAAAGATTCACAACACTCTGAGTGAAGAAATTCTTCCTTATCTCAGTCTTAAATGGCCGACCCCTTATCCTGAGACTATGCCCCCTAGTTCTGGACACTCCAGCCAGGGGAAACAATCTCCCAGCATTTACCCTGTCAATCCCCTTCAGAATCTTGTATGTTTCAATGAGATCACCTCTCATTCTTCTAAACTCCAGAGAGTATAGGCCCATTCTACACAATCTCTCATCATAGGACAGCCCTCTCACCCCAGGAATCAATCTAGTGAACCTTCGTTGCACCGCCTCCAAGGCAAGTTTATCCTTCCTTAGAAAAGAGCTGCTGCCCTCAATATTCTGCCCTCTGACCTTGCTGCGCTCTGTACTCATCATACATTATGCAATGAAAGCACTATGATATTAAGCACAAGCTAAATTTTCAGAAAAAAATACCTTTAGAGTGCACATTAACAAAAAAGAGTCACATGAATGACTAAACGACTAAAAATAACTGGAAAATAATTGAAAACAGGCAATAGTTTAATTAAATAATTGGATGAAATGAGAGGGAAAAAATGGGCAGCAAGGTCCAGCTAAGCAATTAATGGTCAGGGAAGCATTAAAACTCAAGTCACAGGCATCTGACACAAGGATAGATGTTTGGAAGAATATATATTTGCAGGGATTAATAATACAGTACTATGAAGGCAACATATTAGATAGGTTTTAGAGTAACCGTTTCTGTTTTTATATGTTTCTTACATCATAAAGTAACATTTTTAGTTGGCTGACTTAGGAAACAAGATACTTGCTGAAAGAATTCAGAAAAATTATTTGAGCAATTTGCTTGGTTGGTTTTGTGGTATTTACCGGTTGATGAATGGTAGCTTTGACAAAATATTGAAGGATTCATTTGTTCGTTTCCTGCTGGTTACTCACCCCTCATTGTTTCTTTTTGCTAACTTTGATTCATTGGCATGCAGTAACAGGGTATTTGATTGGTTGCCTGGGCCCTAACCTCTGGAACACCCTCCCTAAACCTCTCCGCCTCACTACCTCCTTTAAGAAGCTCCTTAAAACCTACCTCACCTGCCCTAATATCTCCTTATGTGGCTCGGTGTCAAATTTTGTTTGATAACGCTCCTGTGAAGTGCCTTGGACATTTTACTACGTTAAAAGTGCTATATAAATGCAAGTTGTTGTTGTTGTAGGTTAGCTAACAGGTAAGTGGTGATTTGAGCCAATCATGATTTTTTATTTTGTCCTGCAGATCTCTGACGTGTGAGACATGACACTCTGAGATGTGACACCACCAAGCCTGCACTTCCAGATGTGAGCCCTCGAAACGGTATTATCTACCGATGTGTGCTGTAGCTTCATAATACCGTTTATTAAACTGTTTCTATTTACATTTTGTTATTGCCCCTTCTTAAAATGTATTTTCCTTTTTTGCCTTCTTTCAGCCTCCCAACACCACTCACCATTCTTTGAAAAAGATGACCCAGCCTCTGGCAAGCTCAACGTCACTCTGCATTGATTTGTCCAGTGAATTTCCCCCTCCATAAAAGAATTCTCTGTTTCCTGCTTCTTGTACTATTTCTACAGACTGCTGATTTGTGGGATTGGGCTTTGCAGAACATCTACTAGCACCCACCAGCAAATAAAATACATCTGTTCCAACTGGAATTCCAAAATCAATATCAAGTAATTGAAACAATCGCCAAACTTGAAAGATGGCCCTGGGAGGCAACCTCGCAGCCCTGGAAAATGACACTCTTGTGAAAAACACAGTCAGAAACCGTACATAGATTCTACTGGTGCCCATGCATCGATCAGGGTCATCACAGGCAGACTATTGGCATCTTGAAACAGCACTTTAGATGCCTGGACAGATCAGGGAGGTATTGTAGTGCAACCCTGTCAGGATCTTCAAGAACATCATTACCTAGTGCGTGCTGCAGAATTCTGTCTTCCAAAGAAGCTTCCTTATGAAGAAGGTTGAAGAGGAGGCCTATCTGTGGCCAGCAGCAGAGGACAGTACTGACAGCAACCCTGAGGGTATCGCTGCTGAAACAGCTTTGCAGAGTAATATACCAGGAGACATTTACCTGAATGGCAAACTCACCTGCTTCACTAACAGACCTGCCCACCTATGCACTATGCAGTTGCCCAAAAACACATCTCCAACGTTATCCTCTACAGTACCTAAGCTACCATGGAAGCCCATCCTTGTATCTGCTGCTACCTTATTTTGCATGAGTATAAACATACTTTCTGGACAAGATAGAAATAAAGTTTGTTCTCCTCAAAGTGATTGGTACCTATGTGCTCAGTTTTCTTTGCTCTAGTGCTTCCCCTTTGATGACACTGTATTGTACAAGTCTGCTAGAACCCCTTCTAGGTTTTCCCCTAGAGGGATCAGTAAGGGACGTGGCTGAGCATTGAGGAGAAACATGTGGAGGCGGCAGTGGAGGACCAGGAACCTGCTGTCCGGAGCTTCTTATGATTGAGGTGGCCTTTTAGCTCCTTGTGCCAGGCAATGAAATGGCTCTGGTACAGGTTCTATCACATCCATTGCTTTGGGAGCTGCTTGGCCCTGCTCATCTTCTGGCAGATCTACTGTCATTAGAGATTGAGGCCTAGCTGGCCCTGAGAGATAGCAACCACATCCATGCCTACTCCATTCACAGTCCAGCTGCTGAACTCTCCCACAGCCTGTCCAGTGAACTGGGTGAGAGCAGATCTCTGGGCAGCAATGAGGGCAGTGAAACCCTGTGCCTTCAAATTGACTTTCTTCGTCTAATTCTTCAGCACTGTCAAATTGGAAAGTGTTATATCCGTGTATCTTAATGTTGTGTCCTTCAATAATCAGACAACAGACAGCAGGAACGATCAACAGGTGTTTACTGAATGAGGGTTCAAACTGCAACTGACTGTACAGATCAATACTCAGGGTTTATATACAGGTGTGGTCACTGCCGGTACTACAGGATACAGGAGCTGTAAAAAGTAGTTCTCCCCCTTAAAGGTACATACATTACAATTCCTCCCCTTTTAGATTAACAGTACCATTACACTCATTTAACAATTAAATATCAAACTAATTACAATTAACACTTTTAACATGCAACATTAACTGAAAATAGTCTATTTATAAATTCAGTCTTTGGGGAGGCTTCCTGATTCTTTCTGGATAACGCCTTTCCCGAGTGTCTCGCTCTTGGTGTGGAGGCGATTCTAACACCCTGTCGTCAGTTGATTCATCAGCTTCCAATGCTATTGTTTCTGAGGTAAATGCGACCTGTACATTGGGTTCCTCACCAGGTACGTATGGCCGAGACATGGGGTTGACTCGTTCCTGTGACTCTAGGATCTGGTCAGCATGGCATCTCACAATGTTCTCCCCAACATCTACTGTGTACATTAGTGGCCCCTGCCGTGTGCATATCGTTCCTGGTTGCCATTTCTCTGTTCGGTAGTCGCGGGCCAAGACTAGTTGCCCTACATTGAAGCTCCTTGTCGGCTTCTCATTGATGTGCTGGAATTGCTTACTCTCAACATCTCTTCGTAAATTTGGTCTGAGCAAATCCAGACGAGATCTCAACCTTCAGTTAAAGAACATCATGGCCGGGGCCTGGTTGCTGACTGCATGTGTCGCATTTCTGTAGGGTAACAGGAAATTGTCCACCTTATGCTGCAGTGGAATGTCGTCATCGCACATGGCCTTTACTGCTTTTTTAAAGGTTTGTATGAACCTCTCAGACAATCCATTTGTGGCTGAATGATACGGGGCGGATGTGTAATGCCTTACCCCATTCCTTTTCATAAATCTTCGGTTTATGGCTGTTAGGGCTGATCCTATGTCCAATTCCATTTTCACTTGGACTCCTGCTATCTTGAGCGTGACCCAGATAGTTTGGTGATCCTCCGTTTTGATCACATTATGTAGTTTCAGACAACCCAGCTCCTTGCTTCCGGAGTCTGTATCACTCTTCTGTTCGTCTGAACTACTCTCTGTCACCTTATGTGCCTTCTTGTACTTCTCCTGTGGAGATTTCTTGCTGCTGGTTTTCTTTCCCGACCTACAGACTCTTGTTATGTGTCCTACTTTTCCACACTGTCTGCACACTTTGTCCTTGAACCAGCAATCATTATGGTCGTGTGTTGTTCTGCCGCAGTGATAGCACTTCACTGTTCTGTATGACATTTCATTTGTGCCATATTCTTGCGGTCTCCGTTGTATCTCTGCAGCGCCCCGTGCTGCTGCTTCGTGTGATACTGCAATGCTGAAAGCCTTGTCCAGCGTAAGATCCTTTTCTGATAGAAGCCGTTTCTGGGTTCCTTCACTTTGAAGCCCACACACAAACTTGTCCCTTAAAGTATCTGCTAGTCCCGTTCCAAACTGGCAGTGTTTCGATAGCTTGCACAGTTCCGTTAAATACTCAGCATTACTTTCATCTTTATGCTGGTTCCTTTTGTGAAACTTAAATCTTTCTGCTATCAGCAGCGGTGTGGGGTTTAAGTGGTCCTGTAGGATTGACACTATGTTTTCAAAATCCTTTTCTACTGGCTTCTCTGGGGTTACTAGGTTTCGTAGTAAGCCATACGTTTTTGCACCCATTGAATTCAACAATACCAGTGCTTTCTTGTCATCTGGCACTTCATTCGCCTTGTAGTATACTTCTATGCGTTCGACATATGTCGTCCAATCTTCGACTTCATGTCGAACGCTGTGATACTGCCATTCTTCGGCATTTTTGGGTGTGGTTAGACTGGCTTAAAATGGCGTCTCCCGTGCTTTCCTTTCTTCCCCGCTGCAGCTTAAAATGGCGTCTCCCGCACTTTCCTTTCTTCCCCGCTGCGGCTTAAAATGGCGTCTCCCGCGCTGCTGCCAATGCCGCTCTCGGCGGTCCTCGTGGCAAATGGCGACGCCCTGTGGGTTTCGTGCGCTGCTCCTGCGCTGCTGCCAATGCCGCTCTCTGCGGTCCTCGTGGCAATGGCAGCGCCTCGCATTTTCCTGCGTGCCTCTCTCCCCCGTTGACGGTGCTCGGCCCTTGAACACCGGATGCGCTCTGCTCTCTCTCACCTCTCTCCCCCGTTGACGCTGCTCAGCCCTTGATCACCGGCTGCGCTCTGCTCTCTCTCGCCTCTCTCCCCCGTTGACGCTGCTCGGCCCTTGAACACCGGCTGCGCTCTGCTCTCTCTCGTCTCTCTCTCTGTTGACGCCGCTCAGTCCTGAACACCGGCTGCACCCTGTGCGCTCTGCCCTCTCTCTCTCCCCCGTCGACGCTGCTCGGCCTTTTTCTGTGCCGCTCGGT
The DNA here is from genome assembly GCF_052327205.1 of Somniosus microcephalus. Lineage (NCBI taxonomy): Eukaryota > Metazoa > Chordata > Chondrichthyes > Squaliformes > Somniosidae > Somniosus > Somniosus microcephalus. The sequence goes on from NC_140998.1 coordinate 37,397,372, forward strand.
CGGCTCTAGCCGCCGCTGTCCGGGAAGGGTCTGCGCAGTACCTGTTGCCAGCCCGTTTCGCTGGACCACCGTGACTGGAAAGCCAAGCCTGGCTCTCGACAGCCTCCCCTGCGATGCTCAAATCTCCGCTGGATGACTGGGCGGTTGCCCGTGGTCGACGCCCGTACTTCTGGACTCGACCTCCTTCCACTGTTCTCCAGGAGCGAATCCCTGGGAGGTGATGCAGAGTTGCAGGTAGGTTCGAATCTGCGTCGTCGCCAATGTTATATCCGTGTATCTTAATGTTGTGTCCTTCAATAATCAGACAACAGACTGCAGGAACGATCAACAGGTGTTTACTGAATGAGGGTTCAAACTGCAACTGACTGTACAGATCACTACTCAGGGTTTATATACAGGTGTGGTCACTGCCGGTACTACAGGATACAGGAGCTGTAAAAAGTAGTTCTCCCCCTTAAAGGTACGTACATTACAGAAAGGACAGCCTTTTGTAAGTTGGATCCCAAAGCCTGAGTCTAAGCATTAGTCTGAGCATTCACGGGAACTTAAAGCTGATGGTGTTCCCACAATATTACTGCTCTTGTTCTTCTTGGTGGTAGAGTTTGTAGAGTAGGAAAGTGCTCTCTAAGTAACTTTGGTGAGTTGCTACAGTGCACCCTGTCGATTGTACATACTGCAGCAACAGTGCACCAGTGGTGAAGGGAGTGGATATTGAGTCCAGTGGCAGAGGCACCAATCAAGCAAATTGTTCTGCCTTGGATGGTGTAGAGCTTATTGAGTGTTCTTGTGGCTGCACCCATTCAGGCAAGTGGTGTGAATTCCTTCACACTTCTGACATGAGCTTTATAAATGATGGAGAGGCTTTAAGGCAGTCAGGGGGCACTCGTTGCAGAGTACCCAACCTCTGCCGTGCTCTTGTAACCATGGCGTTAATATGTGTAGTCCAGTTCCACTTCTGGTCAAAAGTGACCCTGGGCAAGATGGCTGGACTTAGTCGTGTTCGAAAAGGTCATTACCTGGCACTTATGTGTCACGAATGTTACCTACCACTTGTCAGATTAAGTCTGGACGTTATCTGAGTCCTGCTGTAAACTGGCAGGAGCCGGTTACCAAGTTGCATTAGTGCCTTATTTGCAGATTGCACTTGCTTCAGTGAAAAACAGTCAGCAGTACACCATGAATAGGGTAATATTAGACTTAGTTCATTCTGATTGGGTTTAACTGTGTTCTTGAATGGATGCAATGGATCAAACCATTAAAGTAATCATTTACTGTGTCACATTCTTTTCACTGCAATCATTTTAATTTTGCAGAGATAAATAGTTTTTTTTCAATTTCTCTGCAGTTAATAATTTTGTTTTTACTGCAGCGATTAAAGTGTTAGTTTCACTAATGCAAGTACTTTCACTGCAGTGAATATAATTTACATTTCACGACAGTAATTATTTTTACTTTGCCTATAGTGAACTCTCATTATAATTCATCGCAGTGATCATCATTTTAATTTCACTGCACTGAATTAGAACGCTGCTTGGCAGTGAGATTACCATTCACTCCTGAAGATTAACATGAGTGCGTGAACAATAAACTGTTGGATTGCTTTTAGCTTCCCCTCAAAAATATTTACTTAACAGGTATTGGTGCAATGGGAATTGAATGACGGGCATTTGATTTTTAGTCTAAAAGTCTTTGAGATGAATTATGATTAATGATAATCTGATCCAAAGTTCAATGGGTTTTTCTTTTGATTAGGTAAAGGATGCTTGAAAACTCAATGGAAAAAGTCTGTGTATACAGCCTGGTTGAGATTTGAAGATTAAACCCCAACTGTGAGACATAATGCAGCTGTTACTTTTTTGGGGGTCTTCAGCTTGACTGCACCTTTGTCCCACTCTCATCACCGCCAAAAAAATGGCCATCTGACAGGCAGCGGCAGACCCTGGGTCAGGGAACAGGTGCTGAGAAAGGTCACATTTTAATCGCTAGCCACGATACCTCACTCCGTCATTCCAAACAGCTGACAAACAAAAGGGCCGGTAATAGTGACTGACAGGATTCTTAATTGTATGCAGTCATTCATGACAATTTGATTAAAATATTACGAAAAAGTCTCGCCCCCTGTTTGTTTCGATCCTCGAAATCTAATTTTAAATTTTCAAAAGGAGATTAACTTCACAAGCATGACTTGGATGCCATTAACTTCTACTTAATCTTTATTACTGATGAGAATTTAACATATGTATGGGTTTGTCTCGGTGCTCCTGGCTCTCTGAAGTAATGTCTAGAAAATACAAATGGTGGACCCTAATTTGCAATTAAAGAGATAGTATCCTTTTTTATAGCTGGACTAAACTGTGTGCATTTATAAATGATTTAAAGGAGAAAATAAAATCAAACCTTTGATAATCAAAGCAGAAAGCTTTGTTATTTACCAGTGATCAATCAGTACATTTTTTTCTGAAATTTGCTTTCACTGGTACAGTGGTCCTATGTATACAGTCTCTGTATGTAACAGGCTTACAGTGACCATGCTGAGACACATTCACAAACTTCAAACTTCAGACAATTGCATTTGCATAATGTTTTGTTATGGCAACACGTCCAAACTGCTTTGTGTAATTAATAACTTTTGAAGCACAGTGACTGTGGTTATGTCAGGGAACACGGCAGCCATTCTGCACCAGCAACATCCCATAAGCAGTAACGAGATGAACGGCCAGTTAATCTGTTTTGCTGGGGGGTCCTGGTTAAGGGAGGAATGTTGGGAAAAACAACAAGACAACTTCCTGAAATAGCACAGTGGAATTCTTAACATCCATAGGAACATGTGGAATATCTCATCCATTTTTAACAATAAAGTTAAAACAGTTAAATTCCGTTGCGCTCTGCCTATTTATCACAGGTGTCATAGTTATATCAGTTCCAAAGAGAGGGGGTCTTCATAACATTGATTATCTAAATAATAGGAAACAGACTCTTTCTCGCTATGGAGTAGATTTTGACTTTGTGTGATAACGTAAAACAGGTAATAGCGAATCAGAAGCCCGTTTTACATCTCTCCAGATGAATGGAAGAGGAGGATAGCAATTTCTGGAGATGCTCTGCCTAAGTATGGATAGGAAGAGTGGAATCAAATGAGGACAGTCCCACTGAGCTGGATAATGGGGAAGAGGTATTAGAGGAAGATGGTCTGGTCAATCATGTCAAAGGCTGCAGAGAGGTTGAGGAGGACAAGGAGGGAAAATGTACCCAGACACACTCATAGAGAATTCTATTTGGGACTTTGATTAGGGCCAATTCCGTGCTGTGGCATGTGCAGAAACCAGATTAGAGGGATTCAAACATAGAGTTGCGGAAAAGGTGCGCATGGATTTGGGAGGCAACAACACATTCATGGACTTTGGTGAGGAAAGGGAATTTGGAGATGGAGTGGTAGTTTGGCAGAACAGAGGAGTCGAGGATGAGTTTTTTGAGGAGGGGTGATCATGCCAGTTTTGAAAGTAAGGGGAACAGTACCTGAGAAGAGGGAACCATTTATAATGTCAGCTAGTATTGGGGCCAGGAAGGGAAGTTTGGAGATCACTGGTTTAGTGGGAGTGGGGTCCTGGAGCAGGAGGTGGGTCTCATGTATAAGATGATGCTCAGAGAGGGCATGAGGGGAGATAGGAGAGGAGCTGGAGAAAGACGCGGGTTCAGGGCTAGGACAGGGGCAACCCTGCGGATTGGTTTAGCAAGGGAGGGAAACAGCAGAGGCAGCTGAACAGAAGGTCTCAATTTAGTGACAAAGAAGTATGTGAGCTCCTCACACTTGTCATTGAAGATGTGGGTGGGGGGCAGTACAAAGGGGTTTAAGGAAACATTTGGCAGCGAGAAAAGATGCCGGTGGTTATATTTGCTCTCCAGGATGTCCCTGGAGTGGTGGACAGTTTTGGCAGCGGAGAGTGAGGCCCGATATTGCTTGATATGATCCAGACAGATCTGGGGATAGATGGTTAAGCCATTTGTGCACCAGATACACTTAAGCCTGCACCCCTTGGGCTTAAGGGAATGAAGGTGGGGGCCATACTGGAGGGATGACCAGGAAGGGAGGGATTAAGGATTTTATTGATGTCCCTACTGGCCCACTAGAAAAAACCTGAGGCAAAGAACTGAAGGTGGTATCACCTTCACTGCTAATGTCATTGCCATGCCCAATCTGGAGACGGGCTAGAGGTTCACTTGCAGCATGTTGCACAGCTCTGGCTCTGCCTCTGGTGAGCTGAAGGCTCCGAGGCCATCGCTCCTCTTTGAGGTCCAGAATCTTTTTGTGTCCAATATATTTGGTTGGCAGTGTAACAGTGGGTAGTCGCACCTCCTACTGCAATGGTGACACACAGCGCTGATATCCAAAAATTCTTCCTGGCTCTCCTTTTCATCCAAGTAGCACATGAGAAGTGGTATTCTGAATGGAACATCATTATGCTAAGGGGATGGTGGGAGCCAAAAACTATGCGTAACTCCCCAGTTCTTAAATGTGCCTGGACACCGGGTAGCCCCATTGCACTGATAAACTTTTACATTTTGGTCTCCTAACCACCCAAACAGTCAATTGACCAGGCACAGTCCAAGTTGGTGCCTGTCTCTTTACGTGTCTGTAGATTTTAGACACAGCCCAGCAGCTGAGAATGCCCAGTTTATATGGACGCTATCAACCCATTGAAACATGTAAGATACTGAGGTAGATGCTGACAGGTTGTTTCCCCTGGCTGGAGAGTCTAGAACTGGGGGGTATAGTCTCAGTAAATGGGGTCAGCCATTTAAGGCTGAGATGAGGAGGAATTTCTTCACTCAGAGGGCTGTGAATCTTTGGAATTCTCTGCCCCAAAGGGCTGTGGATGCTGAGTCGTTGAGTATAGATAGATTTTTGAACTCGAGGGGCATCAAGGGATATGGGGATCGGGCGGGAAAATGGAACTGAGGTCGAAGATCAGCCATGATCTTATTGAATGACGAAGCAGGCTCGAAGGGCCAAATGGCCTACTCTTGCTCCTAATTATTATGTTCTTATTAACCCATGACCTGAGTGCAGGGGAGAAATAGATGCAAGGATCAGAACAGCGTCACTTCCAGCTTCCTTAAATTTAATTTGCATCACAGCACTTGTTTCAGTCATGATCCTTTGTATCCATGACTGGAAATGCACGACAAGCTCAAGTGGGTTGGAAACCAGGCAGGAGGGGTTTACCAGGTAGGTGCAAACAGGGTGCTAAACAGAAGAAAATCAGCCCAATATCTTCAAAGACGCACCAAAATTTATTTCAATTTTATTTTCAGAACGGTTTTGATCTTAATGACTATGAAAGAGAAAAAAATATCTAAATGAAGTGCCCTGCAGCTTAAGTGTCCTCCTACTGTTCTCTACTAAAAGTTTATTCATACATAATGGACACAGAACAGTACAATCAGTCACATACTGTGTAATGTGTATCATGCCAAGATGTAGATGACCATTACTCTGCACACTTAATTAAAATGAGCCTTTTTTGCTGTGTATTTACATAGCATTGTTGAAGACTGCAGAGGATTGGATTTGAAAAGCTTTCCACCTCATTCCCACCAATAGAGAGTTTGTGGCCTTGGCTTGACCACTGAGGAATGGCACTAAAGGTGAGATTTTGACCTTTGGGAGGAGAGGATACTGGAAGATGAATCAGCACATACACTTCTAAACCACCTCCTATTGTGCAGAGGTCTTTGGGAAGGAGGGAGAAATCAACACAGTACATGACCCGGGAGAGGCTCAGAAGGGGAGGAAATATATCTTTTAAACGTTGATAATGTATATTTTTTAACAAAAAAGAGTGCAGTTATGTCCCAGGTGGTGCTGCAGTTTAACTAGTTTGTGCGCTGGAGTGTTGTACAGTAAACTCTTTCTTATCCAGCACCTATGGGACCAGGATGGTGCCGGTTGATGAAAAATTCTGGATAACAGAGAGGTCTACCTACCAAGGCAATTTTTAACACATACAAAAATAAAAACCACTGACTAACTCGGCCACCGCAGGAGACTCGGACTCGGCAAAACGAGTGCTGGATGGATGCGGCAAGATTACCGGTTATCTATTTTGCTGGTTATTAAAGTATTCCGGATGATTAAGTGCCGTTTAAACAAGAGTTTACTGTAGTATGCAGGGTGTTGCGTTAAGTGTGTGTGGAGTCAAATAAAATTGAAGAGACACTATTCTTTTTGGAAGATTACTGCCTATTCCTTCACCAGCACATGTTCTATCTAGTTTATCCTCTCTATCTCAGTCAGGAGTTTCCCAAATAAAAGACAGCATAACTTCCAGGTCAAGCTTACTCTGCTGGACACATAGGTAATTGTATAATATCGGCTGGGAATTTCCTCAGAGCTGGTTCCACCCCACTGTCGCCGTGAAAACAGGGTTTCTGCCAGACTTCCAGCAAAGGTACGGCGGCAGAGTGACAAGGAAATTCCCGCCCATGGTGTTGAACGCTGCAGAGTGGTAGAATTCAGGTTCCTTCTTGAGTTGACCCAACTGGGAATAACTCTTACAAAAGAAAAATACTACGGATGCTGGAAATCTGAAATAAAAACAGAAAATGCTAGAAATACTCAGCAGGTCAGGCAGCATCTGTGGAGAGAGAAACCGAGTTAACATTTCAGATCAGGTTCTGACGAAGGGTCATCGACCTGAAATGTTAACTCGGTTTCTCTCTCTACAGATGCTGCCTGACCTGCTGAGTATTTCCAGCATTTTCTGTTTTTATTTGGGAATAACTCTTTGCTGTCACTGAAAATTAATTTGACCAAAATTTTAAATGTCCAATCATTTGCTTAAATGAAACATTTGGTCAGTAGTGGCAGTCTTCTGTCTCATCCTATACCAGGGCTTATTTATTGAGCCACACAAGAGCCGGAGGGGCCAGGTTCAATCCCGGGTCAGTGCTGATCTCAATAAGGATGCTACAATTTGCTTCACTGCCCTTGGGCTGGAAAGGGAATAAAAACCAACCAGGCTTTCAAGCTCATGATCACTCCCTGATATCTGCTAATGGAGATCCACATGTGAACACTGAATGAGGACAGGATCAGATTTGGCTATAAAATCACCAATGTCTGAAATATCTTATCAAAACTCATTGCCTAACCTCATACGTAAAGAATGCTCACTTCAATTTACCAGAGGCAGCAAGCACTCTTGTGAGGCCGGACCCCACCACGAGTCAAGAAAGAAGGGGAAAATGGAGGTGTGGGGTCGGGGTTGGCGGGGGGGGGGGCAGTGGCTTGTGGATAGGAGCAGAACATAAGCACTATTTGCCTTGTTATGCTAAACTAAGATGCCTGGAATTTAAACCGGTGGAAGATTGGCGGAAATCCTACTGTTTCTGCAGGGTATCTGCCGATCACTCGCCGAAGTTACAGCAAGAGATCGGGAGAACTCCGCCAAAATTCTACCACAAATCATTTTAACTTTGTGGTTGTAACTGAGTGGTGGCCAGCAGAGGCCTGTGGTTTTAATGTGAAGCCGGGAAGAGCACTCCTGCTCCTACATAGAGGGAGAAATTCGGTATCGTCTTGTTTGGGCCGCGAACTTTTAAAAAATTTGGGGTTTGCAATCCAGGAAGGAAGTGGAACGCTAAATCAAGCGCTCCACTTCCTTCCTGGAGCGCAGCAGGCAGCAGGCGGGGCGGTAGGTGAGCACACTGAGCCGTGCAGCGCTGCCACGTTGGAAGGCTCCTTCCCTCCCTTAAAGGGAAGGGCCATCGCTGCAGGGTCTGCAAAGGGAAAACTTACCTGGTCCCCGACGACAGCTGCGATCTGGCCCGATCAGCCCGATGCACTGCAGCAGAGTGCCGGGCTGATCAATCGCTGGTGAAGACAAGGAAAAAAAAAGAGGAGCATTTCAGAAATTTTTTTTACTTGCCTCGGCCACCTCGCTTTTAAGTATCGCCCCCGAAACGCCCAGCTTCCTGATGAACGCCTCCTGCAGCTGCCAGTGTTTTCGCCCGGCGATGCTGCAGGGGGCGGAACCGAAGTTCGGGTCCAGGGCGCTGCGCAGCCGGATGATGTCATGATCTCCGGTCACAGGAGATCGGGGTGCAACGCCATACCGCCGCCGCAAACCTCCCGCCTAATATAGCGGGAGTCGATCTTCTCGCCGCGCCTGGTCGGTAAGTGCTTACCGCCCCGTTAGCGCCCCCGGAGGCACTAATGGGAGGCGCTAAGGTGCCCAATTTCTCCCCCATTGGTTTCACAGTTAAAATGTTAGCAACGTGGGAGTACCTTCACTGCAGCGGTTCAAGAAGACGGCTCACCAAAACCTTCTCAAGGGCAATTAAGGATGGGCAATAAATGCTGGCCTTGCCAGCAACGCCCACATCCCATGACCGAATAAAAAAATTCCTTTACCACCATAACAATGAGTGAAAAAAAGTTGTGTCGCAGATATTTCAGTTTATTCAGAAGATTCCAGGTTTACGAACAGTCGCAGTTTTATGAGCAACTTATTCACTTTACCCAATTTTTTTTTTAAAGATGCACAATGTGCTGAAGTGAGGGAGAGAGGAAATTATCTTGATTCTTTCCTTGTGCATTACGCGATAAAACAGTAGTGCAAAATCAGTGTCAACAAAATCACAAGAGTTGACAATCCTGTAGGCATTATTTTTCACCCAGAAGTCGTCAAAGTAATGTCCAGTGACCGTGTCACTTGAAGTAATAAGTACCATGGCCGTCACAATTACAAAAATAGCACAATAACATAACAAAGGTGCAGATGATGGAACCTATGGGAAAAAACGCAAATATAAGATAGAAAAAACGCTTAAACAGGATTCAGGGGTAACTTGAAATGTGACAGGAAAGAGTCCTGGTGAGGAGATAGCTGAAATGGAACAAGCAAAAAGACAAGAAGAAACTCTTTATATCTGTAAAGGGTCAAGGGAGAAAGAACGTGAAAGATCACTTGATTAGAAGCAGTGAAGCAGAAGGACAATAAAAAAGGATGTCCGGAGGGAGACATCTTGCATGCTTGGAAGCGGTGGTTTCAGGAACTCTTGAACAGGGTTGATGACTTTGATTCACATCAGGGCATGAAATGTAACATGTCTAATCAGACAGCTGGACAAATTCTAGAAACACAACTTTAGAAACACATCTCTCCAGAAGGTAGAGATGGAGGTCTAGTGATTTCTAGTCCTGATATTATTTGCTCGTACAAGAACCTCAGATCACGTGTTGGTGCAAATGGCTCCCTAAAACCTGCCTCTGGTTTTCATAAACATGTCAATAAAGGATGCTTGCCAATTAAAGGAGTACAGTAATTAGAATAGACTGCCACTTGGATAATCAATAAAAGAACAGAGTTTTGATTTATTAAGGAATACAGGGATATGGGTTTAGCACCAAAGCAAGAAAGGGATGAAAGTGGTCTGAGTGAGACTTATCCATGGACCTCAGTGACAGGGCAAGCTAGCTGAGACAGAGGAGAAAAACAGAAATGTATGTACAAAAATGAAGGAATAATATTAAAATGTGCTGATGACACCAAATTGGGTGGGCAGTATGACAAATTGCAGCATGGATTATGAAACACTGCAATGGAACATGGGCTAGCAGCTAAGGGCAGGTGCAATTCAATGTGAAAATAATACCTTTTGGAAGTAAGAACAGGAAAAAGAAATCCACCTTAAATTGTAAGATGTTAAATGAAGGAGAGAAGCAGAGGAATCTCGGTATGGAGATACACAGGTCATCAAAGGTGGAAGCGCATCATAATTAGGCCATAAAAAAGGCAAACAGAATCCTTGGCTTTGTATCCAGAGGCATCGCTGGTGAAATTCAATGAAGTCAATGCAAAGAAAAATTGGGCAGGGTGTATAATGGGCAGCCCTTCTGCACCCACCCATTTTGTGCCCCAACTAAAGTTGAATTTCACTCTCGTGGAATATAAAAGCAAGGAGGTAATGTTATACTTGTACAAGACTTTAGAAACACATCTCTCTAGAAACCATATAGGTAGGCCTCATTGGAGTATTGTCTGTCATTTTGGAGAGCCCATTGTAGGAAGGATACTAAAGATACAGTGTAGATTTACTAGAATATTATGAGGGATAGTACAGTTATGAAGAGAGACTTGAAAATTTAAGGCTTCTTCACTAGAGTTGAAAAGTCTAAGGAGTAATTGGATAGGGGTCTTCCGAGATTATGAAGGGTTATGACAGGGCAGGCGGTTTGCTCTGGTCAGTGAAATCATAATGAGAGAATTCAAATTTATAATAACCACAAAGAAAATTAAAGAGGAGGTTACAAGAAAATGTTTACAACGGAATGGTTAGAAAGTGGAAATCTCTGCCACATACCAATTCATGTAGTAACAGAAGGGGGGGGGGGTTCCTTGTTGTCTTCAGTGCATTAGCAGTGTATTTACAGCACATGAATTTTGGATATTGGGCATCAGCTGTTTCTGACTGATTCCTGCCACTGAAACATTTCTCACGAGCTCGCTCATGCTTTTTGAACCTTCCCGCGCTCCGTTGGCCAAGACCCATCCTAATGCACTCTGGGTAACTTAGACTGAGATTGAGAAGGCGCTGCCAGGATCAGCTGAGACAGGCGGAAGTGAGGAATGTCGGACGCAGAAGAGATTGGCGCGTTTCACCAGTGATTTCTGCAGCCAGCACTGATGAGGACTCCTCAGTGACTGCAACAAGTGTAATCTCATCACTCAAGTTTTTTCTACCTTCACCATTCCACCGGGCCTTGGATCTGTAGCCCCACTGATCAGTGCGATAGCTGGTAGGGCTGCTAGCAGTTCCTAAAAGTCCAGCGAGACAGCTGTCATCATGTTCTGTAAGTCACTATGCAGGCTGCATTCTATTCTCTCCCCTATTGCCACCTGAACTGCACCTGCCCTTCCTTGGTGCTGAAGACAACGAAAGGATCCTGGCTGCTTCTTAGCCGGGGATCTGCTGCAGATTCCAGTGAAGCTGCCACACACTGGTGCCTGCAATAAAGACAAAGCTTCCCTGGTGTTGTCGCATATGAGAGCTGTAGACTCGAGAGCCACACGAGTCAGTTGCCACACATCCTTGGCGTTCTGGATCCCATGACCCTGAAGCCAAAGACATCCTTCTCCTCGACTCCTGTTGGGAAAATGGCGCATCCTCATCCACTTCTCAGTTCTCCCAGGCTCCCTCAAGCTCTTTGAACCATCCAGTACCACATCGTCACCATCACTAAGAATCTGACTTGGTGTCTGGGAGTGAGGAAGCATGTGCCACAGGGGAGACATTGAAAGGGTTGCGGCTGAGAAACATAGGGTAGGATCATGTTCCAGGGACTGCTCTCTCAGCCTGGTCCTTATCATCCTCTTCCTCACCAATATAATCATCGTTATAGTCCATGAGGAAGAAATGTCTTCCCTGCTGCTCCTACTCCTCATCATTATCATTATCTTTTGCTCTGCCTCTTGTTGCTGTGGTGGAACTGAAGGGCCCCTGAAACCTTTCCTTATTCCTATTCCATGTATCCAAGATTGTCTGCCCTGTCTGCCCTCTCCATGTCTCCAGATTCAACCTGCCATCTCCATTTTTCCCAGAATCCTTTCCCTTTGATGCTTCCCCTCATAATTCCACCTCAGAGTCTCATCCTCCCACCTGTCCAATGCCAGATTTGAGCCAACACCTTTCCTGTTCCCTAATCACTTCAAATACCCTTCCCATCTATTTTATTGCTATCCCTGCATTTCCTGTGCTCTCTCCTCTCTCTAGCAGTGATACAGGCAGTGCTGTGGTGGGAGGACTTTCTTGGTTTTCTTATTGGACATGGAATCAGTCTATTCCCTTCCCTATAGCTTAGGATGTCAAGAAAGCCATATTATTTATATTCATTCCTGGGATGTGGGCGTCACTGGCAAGGCCAGCATTTATTGCCCATCCCTAATTGCCCTTGGGAAGGTTGTGGTGAACCGCCTTCTTGAACCGCTGCCGTCGTTGTGGTGAATGTCCTCCCACAGTGCTGCTAGGGAGGGAATTCCAGGAATTTGACCCAGCGATGATGAAGGAACGGCGATATATTTCCAAGGTATTCATATATATTCCAGAAATAAAACTTCCTACATTTGTCCACCCCAGTCCAACACCGGCATCTCCACACCATATATATTCCAGAGGATCCCTATTAGATCAAAGCTAAAAGGAAGCTGCAAAAAAGCAACCACGAAGAGAAAAATAAAAACAACCATACAGCAAGGCATTAGGTTATTTCGGGCTGATTGAGAGTGACCAAATAGGGGAGAGACTTAAAATATGCATTGGACAGAAATGAGAGGGAGTTGGAAAGAGCCTTAGATCTCATAGAGAAGAAACAGACAGATGTGGCGGAGTCGGACATTAACCCATTCAATGATAAAATGTCAACATTTGTCATCTCCAAGGAGGTACAGTGAATTAGCAAACTGGGACCTGAGGGTACTGATGGGATCAGAGTGTCTTCCATTTGTTGTCTGTCAGGTCTCTGCATAATATTAACCTGAGTCAGCATCAATCCGGTTCCTGAGAAAAAGAATGACTTGCATTTATATAGCGTCTTTCACGACCATCAGACGTTCCAAAGCGCTTTGCAGCCAAATTTGAAATATAGTCACTGTTGTAATGTGGGAAACGCGGCAGCCAGTTTGCGCACAGCAAGCTCCCACAAACAGCAATGTGATAACGACCAGATAGTTTGTTTTTTAGTGATGTTAATTAAGGGATAAATATTGGCCAGGACACTGGGGATAACTCCCCTGCCCTTCTTTGAAATAGTGCCATGGGATCTTTACATCCACTTGAGAGAGTAGGCGGGACCTCGGTTTAACATCTCATCCAAAAGACGGCACCTCTGGTAGTGCAGCATTCCTTCAGCACTGTACTGGAGTGTCAGCCTAGATTTTTGTGCTCAAGTGTCGGGAGTAGGACTTGAACCCATGAACTATCTGATTCAGGAGGCGAGGATGTTACCAACTGAGCCATGGCTGACAGGAGAGAGAGCTGAGAGGAGAGACCCACAAATTCAAACTGCTGATAATTTGATAGTAAATCAGCAGCCTCACTCAGGGGGCTTTAATTCCCTCTGTCACTATTTTTAGAAAGAGCACTTAGTAGCTGGTCAATCTTATATCCAAATAGGGAATGCCTGAAGCTGACACTTGGGTACCTAAAGTGGAAAAGTCTTCCTTTCCCCCAGCTCTCAAATTCCTCACTGAAAAAAATTAGCCCCTCACTCAAAAAAAACCTGCTGATTTTTGGCACTTTATTCCAATATACTGTCCAAAATATTATGTTAAAGAGGGCAATGGACTGTGACAGAGATTACTTAATATCAGTAATTGCATTACAGACATTTCCACTCCCTCCCATCTGCACTCTAATCTTCCTATGCATGCACAAGTGTCAGAAGGTAGTAATTGCAGTGCAGCTAGACCACAGCTATAGAACCTAATAGCGCAGTGCCATAGTACTTAACTCCATGGTTAGTGGTTCTCTAAGGTTACACAGGACCCGACCCCTCCTGTACTGTACTGTCCAATATGTTGGGAATGTTGCTTTAATAATGAATTGGGATCAGTATACCTTGTTACATCAGTAGTCTACATGCTTTACTTTAATATGTACATTACTGGTGTATACGATCCAACCAGTAGTTGAGATATGGGCATAGCAAAGGGAGAGAGCAAAAAAATCCAGGCTCTGCAATTTACAGCCTGTGTGTAGTTTCTTTATTAATATGTTTCTGTAAAACACACACATATACAGACATTACACATCTCCAATTTGGGGAAGAGGTACCTGTTATGTACATTGACAGAGCAGGACATTGTAGACTCTGTTCCACCATGCAAACTGAAACATTCCAGGCTTCATTTCACTTCAGGAACCCCAAAAATATGCGAGAGGGAGATTGTCGTCCCATCTATGCCAGTGGGAATATCATCGCAGCCCAATACATTCTATCACGTGGTATTTCTCAGTATTCAATATTTTTGTTTTGACCGAAAATGGTGCTGTATTTTAACAGCAAAAATAAAATAACATGAATCCTCCAGTAGCGGCAATAGCACAACTATATTTAAACCACCAACACTTCAATACTTGTAATCTGCAGCATAGCATTCATTTATTTGGGCACAAAGGTGCATTAAATTTGATTAAAATACTTGCACATGGAAATACCACAGGTCTATTTATGCTAGTGTTGCACCCCTGTGCTGGGACTTCCACCTACTGCTGCCATAAATAGCGGGATCAGCTTATTTAACTAGCCATTGGCAGTTCAGTAGTGAAGTTCCCATGTAGCATGGGAGTAGTGTACTGGTAGGGCCTGGAATTTAGGAGTGCAGCCTTTAAATTGCAGCAGCAGGCTGGGAGAGCAGCAGGTAAGTAGGAGAGTGTTTGGCTCAGCGAGTTGATTGGCAGGTACCTGTAACAGATGGCTCATGTATGACTTTGGGTGATTTTCAAAGCACATCATCAAGTGGAGAACTTGTTAGAAGCACCCAAAGAAGAGAGCAGAGCCATTGCAAGAGGGCAGAAAAAGAAGTGCACACAATTTGAACGAGACTGGCTGTCAGTCGCTCCTGGATGTGATGCAGCCAAGGAGAGAAAGGCTGCTGGGTGCCCATGTCGAGGAAACCAAAGAAAAATGTCTCATGTGCCATGTGGAGGGAGACAGCAGTGGCACTGAGTGCTACCTCGCTCACCCCCCAAAACTGAAAACCAGTGTCGGAAAAAGTTCAATGACCTGACGAGGGTAAGCAAGATAACATACATCCCTTTTGTTCCCTGAGGACAGTGACTCTTCACAGTGATCTGCTGTTAAGGATGTCACTAATTCGGGATCTTCCAGTATATGTCGCCATCTCCCCCTAACAACAATGACTTGAATGCAGAACTTTACAACCCTATCCTATACTTTAAATGGGTGATACCAGTAGATGTATTCCATCAAATGTCTGACGCTACTTGGGAAAAATCCCTCAAATGTTAACCCTCACTTACTTCCCTCAATCTTGTTTTAGAAAAAATTTGCACACAATACCTGTGACAGACAAGGACTGGAGAGGGCACTCCAGACATTAGAGTGCTCACTCCCTACGAGCAGCCGACCACGTGGGCCAGGTTTTGATGGACCAGCTGGTCTTCTCCTGCCTGTCATTTTCATATAGAGCTTCTGTAGAGGCACTCTGCTGAAGCCATGGAAGATGGATGGCACAGTGCAGGCAGCAGGTTAGTAGTTGTACACCTATACAGTTATTTCCCTATGAAGCAGCATACAGCTAGAAGTTTCCACAAAACGTCTCTATCTTCTTAAGCCCAAGGGGATTATGCTCAGCCATTCCTAGTTTATATTATCCTCCACTTCAACAACATCTTCATCTTCTTTCTCTTCATCATCCTCTGTGACATTGGAGCACATGGGGTACAAGAGGCCCATGACTCACAGCAAGTATTACATCATGTAATATCTAAGCACTGAGACTGTGCCTGGAGTGGGTCACCTCAAAGAAGAAAATTCTGCGGGGACACCTCACTGCACGTTGATGGAGTACTTCCAGGCACCCACTTGAGCAAAGCATTCTCTGGTCACGACGCTCTGGCCATACTGAGTGTTGAGCAGGCTTGATGGACCAGCTGGTCTTTTCCTGAAGGTCATTTTCATATGTTTGTATTGGGGGAGCGGGATTAAGGAAGATTGAGAGAGTTATCAGTGGGTTAAAATTTCCCACATTCTAGGGAGTTACCTCATCAGTCACTGAAGCAGTCCAGAATACAGGAAAGAAGGAAAGACTTGCATTTATATAGTGCCATTCACGACCTCAGGACATCCCAAAGTGCTTTACAGCCAATCAAGTGTAGTCACTGTTGAAATGTAGGAAACACGGCAGCCAATTTGCGCACAGCAAGCTCCCACAAACAGCAATGTGATATTGACCAGATAACTGTTTTAGTGGTGTTGGTTGAGGGATAAATATTGACCAGGACACCAGGGATAACTCCCTGCTCTTTTTCAAAATAGTGCCATCTTTTATGTCTACCTGAGAGAGCAGACAGGGCCTTGGTTTAACATCTCATCTGAAAGATGGCACCTATGACAGTGCAGCACTCCCTTTGTACTGCACTGCAGTGTCAGCCTAGATTTTGTGCTCAAGTCTGTCGCGTGGGACTCACAACCTTCTGACTCAGAGGCAAGTCGCTACCAACTGAGCCACAGCTGCATCAACCATAAGCCAGAATTTCCAGGAGAAGAGCAGAGATCTTGACCAACATAGCATTCCTGTGCAATAACTAAGTCAATTGAAGTACAGTTGAAGGTCTGGAGTGGAGTCAGTTGCCTGGTCTCTCAGAGACAGTCCCTCTGTGGTTCATGGGGGAGGGGAAGAAGAGATGTTGGCCCAGAAATTCGGGTCTCCACGGGTGAGTACTCACCCGTAAGCCCAATGGAAGAGTCAATTTCGTGCATGCACTGCGCATGCGCAGGAAACCGGCACTTCCTTTCCCCTGAAAGAAGGGGTTGAGAGGTGGAATGTGTGCGCAGGAGAGGCAGCGCGTGCGCATCGAACTTACGATTTTTTTCCAGGTTTTCCCGGGAGGGTAAGTCTCCAGGAGTTACACTTTTAAAAAGCAGGCGCAAGGCCTGCTTTTAACAAGGTAAGTGGTGAATTAATTTAAATTAAAACATTTTTTCCACAGGTTTATTATTTTTAAATACTTTAAAGAAAGGTAAGTTTATTTTTAGCCCCGTTAGAAAATGTAATTAATTTTTTCAAAAATTTAAATTATTGTTTAAAATAGTTATTTCATGTAATTTATAGTTATTTTAAAAATGTGATGTTTTTTTTAATTTATTTGAAGATTTACTGATGTTTTGGGACTTATAGTATTTATAGGCTTGACAACTCTTCCTGTCAAACTTATGAATGAAGCATTCCCTGCTACCATTGGCTCTCCATGGCCCACGTGATCCCAGGGGACGCATTGAACTAACTGCGCTCCTGGGATACGCAAGCACTGCGTGTCGGCAGTTGGAGGAGACGCAGGGTCGGAATCCCACGCGGGCCTACAGTTCAACGGCCGGCGCGGTAGGTAAGTGCAGGTCAGGGGCTTGCACCCGCGGGAAGCCCCCGACCCAAATTTTTGGGCCATTATCTTCAAAGTTCGAGAGGTACTTAATGTCACCAATAAAATAATCAATAAATAAACTGGGGTGGAATAGATTGGGATATTACCTGTGCTGCATTCAGCTATATTATGTAATTCTAACATTACTAACAATGAAAAAACTGCAATAAAAACAGAAAATGCTAGCAACACTCAGCAGGTCAGGCAGCATCTGTGGAGAGAGAAACAGAGATAACGTTTCAGGTCGATGACCCTTCGTCAGAACGTAAAAACTGCGTTATTCTAAAACATTACGATTCAAAATGGCATCACTTACTGGTACAGTCCAAAAGAATATAACATTAGCAGTGCGTTTCCTGAGTAGTACTATAAGGTGCATTTAGATCATCTAAAAAAAAAGCACTGTTCATTTAAGAATTTGATCTACATGTGTGTAAAAATCCCAAATAATGAAACAGTTGTGTGATTTCTCTTTTTGTTATTTCCAGTTGATTTCTAGATTTGGACTCCCTGATGTAGCATGCCTGGTATCATTGCAATCTTTCTGGTGCATCAGTTCTGAACTGAAAAAGTTCATTCAGCTGAGGCCGGCAGATTCAAGTGAAATGCAGCTGTGAAAATCAAACGAATATCTTTCCGGCTGGAGGCAAACACTCTATACTAACAGGCCCGCTTACATGAAAACAATCTGCAATAATATGTGAGTGGGAATGAGTTACAACTACCGCTAAAAGGATTCGAAGATGTTATAAGTCAGAGAGCAAAGTTCAGGCATGTTATAAATGCTACCCAAACTATGAAACTGTGTAAGAACATTGTAGCTAGTATTCTATCTAAACATCTCGGGCGGGTACCTCTCTCATTTAGTGGCAGAGCTGGACTTCTGGCCATCCCATGTGATACCGCTGGGAACCCACAGCATTTTCCTGGAGTGGGGGCTTCATTTCATTCACCGGGTGGGTTTACAATGGTATTCTTGCTCCTTTCTGCTTTGCCACTGTGGGGAGGGAGGGAAATAAGATTTAGCCTTTAATAGGCTAGAACTGACTAAAGGACCAGCAGCACTTGAATTGCGGAAGAGAGAGGGAGAGCAATGGTTGATGGTGGAGCAGCATTCATGGCACCTGCTGTGGAAAGAACCTCCAGGTTTTCAGGTGAACTTGTGAAGGTGTAATTGATAGAGATAATGTCCAGAGATAATTGGCTCTTTGCAACCCCTGACTGGACACCTCATAAGAGGGTGGTGTAGGCAGTATAGAGTCAGTGCCACCTCGACAATCCCACCAGCATCATAGTGTCGCCAAAATGTAAAGACATCACAAGGTTGACCAAGGTATATCCTGAGCGATTGCTAGAAGCACGGACCACCTACACCCCCATCATGCCCTCACAGTGTAACTTAATAAATAGATGAGTAGCCACAATGGATCTCACACCGCAAAACACGTGTGCGTACGCGCGCACACACTCACATGCAGGAGCTTTATACTAGGACCCAACAAACCTTACAAATGCAACAGCAGTATAGGCGGAAGCAGATTCTTCAAGGACAGCAATTTCGTTAAGAAGAGTGTCACCTCAGTCTTCAAAGCCTCAAATGGAAAAGTTACAACCATGCTCCTTTCTGTCATTAAGCGGGCACTACATAGAAATAACAGGTTAGGAGCACATATTAATAAGAAAGTAGACACCAGGAGTAGGCAGCACCCTAAAGTAAGTGACTCCTTGTTCTTTATGTAATATAACGAGCGAGTGACACATTCCTGAAAGAGCCAAAGATTTATTGCATTGGCGAATAGTGCTCATAGGAGGGTGGCCGAGGGGGCTTCCGCAATATTTCATGGTGAGATATGAAAGCCATGATGGATCCTTTTGGCCAGCCTCTGCATGATCTGCTGAATGGGGGCTTCTTCCTTCAACCATCTCTTCATTCTCCTCACCATCACCTGGCAGGATTAACCCTTTCTGAGTTGGATAGTTTGTGCAAACACAGCAGGCAACGGGAATTCTTCAAATCTGCAGGGATCTTCCTGACCTATCAAGGCATCTGAAATGGGACTTCAATATGCCAATTGCTTACTCAATAATTATTCAGATGGAACATAATGCCTAAATATACCTATTCTCTGTTGCAGAGCTTGGATGCTGGAGAGATACCATCATCCACGAGTGCAGGTGGTATCCCTGGCATCCAATCAAAGGCGTGTTCTGTCTCATCAACACAGATATAGTTGGTTGTCAAAGTGCAAAAGCATCATGGAAGCTTCCTGGGTAACAAGCATTCGCGTGCAAGGTCATGTAATTGGCATCACACACTAGCTGCACATTGGTAGAATGATGCCCTTTTCTGTTGATATCATTTAAAGGGTTCTCATATGGGGCTTTCAATACAACACAAGTTCCATTGATTTCATTGCAAAATACTGCGGATGCTGGAAATCTGAAATAACAACAGAAAATGCTGGAAATACTCAGCAGGCCAGGCAGCATCCGTGGAGAGAGAAACAGGGTTAACGTTTCAGGTCTGGGACCCTTCATCAGAACTGGAAAAAGCTGGAGATGTAACACATATTAAGCAGGTGCAGAGACAGGGAGGGGGGGGTGGGTAGGAGGGGAGGAAGAAATAGAAAGAACATCCTGTATTTTTGTAAGAGGCAGGAAAGATAAAATGTTGCAAATGGGAATGGCAAAAATCATACTGCATGAAAAATGGGGGCAGGGATAATTATCTGAAATTGTTGAACTCAGTGTTGAGTCCAGCAGGCTGCAAAGTGCCCAATCGAGAGAGGAGGTGCTGTTCTTTTTTTTTCTTCCTTTCTGATGTCAAGGATCGCAAGCTTCGTCAACTCGTGGACACCAACGCCCCCCCAGAACCTTCTTCCCCGTTACTTCCCTCTGATCCGATCCCTTCTTCCAGTCTCACCCCCTGCCGTGTTTTCACTATCCCCTCTGACCTTCCCCTCTCTAACCCCGAACGTTCAGTCCTCAACAAAGCCCTGAGCTTCATCCCCTTACGCCCCCACCTGAATGAATTTCGAGCTCGGCACGATGCTGAGCTCCTCTTCCGTCGCCTTCATCTCTGTGCCCACTTCTTTGGCCAGGAGTCTTCCCCCCGCACGGCTGATCCTTTCTCCCGCTTTCTAAATTCTCGTTCTGCTTGGATCCCTCCCTCTGGCCTTCTACCCTCTCCAGATCTTTTCATTGCTAACTGCCGACGTGACATTGGCCGTCACCATTTCTCTGCTCCCCTCACTCACTCCAACCTAACTCCCTCTGAACTTGCAGCAATCCAGCCTCTCCGATCCAACCCTAACATAATCATTAAACCTGCTGATAAGGGTGGTGCTGTTGTTGTTTGGCAAACCGACCTCTACCGTGCGGAAGCTGAACGCCAACTCTCCAACACCTCCTCCTACCTCCGCCTGGACCATGACCCCACTAGCAAACATCAAGCCATTGTTTCCAAGTGTGTCATGTTATGTATTGTGTGTTCTATTGTGTGTTCTCCTCCCACCTGTGGTGGCGCTGCCACAGGAGATAAATGGTTGGGTGTTCTCTGTTAAGTTTAGCTCTCTTTGTTCGGAACTTGCCAGAACTTCCTTTCCTTCCAATAAAGCACTTCATGTTTGAATCTCTGAGTTCTGAGTCCTAAATTGTGTCTAGGTAGAAAGGTACCGACACAACAAGTGGCAACGAGGAGCGGATGAATCTGCGTACGTTACGGGTGCAGTGAGTAAACAGAAAATTTAATTTGAAACGTGAGATGGCTACTATATTAGGAAACATCTGTGATTTTGATGAAAATGTGGAGCAATGGAGCGCTTATACAGAACGTTTTGACTATTTTCTATTGGCGAATGCGGTGGCAAATGAAAAGGTCGTGCCTACCTTTTTGAGTGTAATCGGGCCGAAGACATTCAATTTACTTTGCAGCCTCGTGCAACCAGATAAGCCAGGAACTAAAACATATAAGCAACTAGTGGAAATTCTTGGAGCACATTTTTCACCAAAACCTCTGGTTATTGCTGAGAGATTTAGATTTCATAAACGGAATCAAGAGGAGGGGGAATCAGTGACGATGTTTATTGCTGCTTTAAAAAGGTTGTCGGAACACTGCCAGTTCAAGGAGGTGCTGAATGACACCATTAGAGACAAACTTGTGTGTGGTCTGCAAAATGCAGCCACACAGAAGCGCCTTCTTACTAAGGACAACCTTACTCTTGAAAAGGCCATTGAAGTTAGTTTCTCCATGGAGATGGCGGAAAAGGAGGCTCACCAGTTGAGTTCAACAGGGAGAGTTCACAAGGTGTCGTCTGAGCCTAAAGGTGCGCGGAACGGCACATGTTACCGTTGTGGGAAAACGGGCCATCACGCTAATGACTGCTGGTGTACGGAGCTGGAATGCCGAAATTGTGGCAAAAAGGGTCACATTGAACGCGCCTGTAGAGGTAAAAAAAGAACAAACAGAGCTGGGAAGCATAGAAGCAAAATGTCTGTATTTGGACAAGAGAGGAAAAAGAGTGTTCATTCAGTGCAGTATGATGGAACAAGCAAAACAGAGGGGAGCGACACCTCTGAGGAGGAAGAGGTGCACATACTGACGGCTGCAGGTGATTCAAATGGCTACTGGGTGTCACCACTGGTGGAGGGACAATCAGTGCGGATGGAGGTGGACACAGGCGCGGCTGTGTCCCTTGTTTCAGACACTGTCTACAACAAAATGCTAAAGCATCTTACCCTTCAGCCAACAAACATTGTGCTAAAGACATATACCGGCGAACCTGTGGCCATGAGAGGCGTCATTGAGGTGACAGTTAAATTGAATGGACAGACTGCAAAACTGCCACTATATGTGGTAAAGGGAAATTACCCATCGCTACTGGGACGTGCGTGGCTAGAGAAAATCACGCTGGACTGGCCTGCAGTCCGCATGATGTCAAAAGGGGAGTCAGGTCTGACTGCAGTGTTAAACAAACATGCAGAACTCTTCAATGGGGAACTTGGGAGCATGAAAAAGATCAGCGTGAGACTGGGCATTAAACCTGACAGCAAGCCGAAGTTTCACAAAGCCCAACCTGTACCCTATGCAATTAGGCCAAAAGTTGAGGCTAACTTGGAGGCCTTAGTCGAGAATGGAGTCCTGGAGCCTGTGAGAGTGAGCAAATGGGCCACACCCATTGTTCCTGTCCTGAAAAAAGATGGATCTGTTCGAATCTGCGGAGATTTTAAAGTGACTATTAACCCGGTGCTGTCTGCGGAACAGTACCCTCTTCCCCTCATTGATGATCTTTTTACGGGCCTGGCCGGAGGGCAAAAGTTCAGCAAAATAGACTTATGCCAGGCTTATCTACAAATGCATGTCGATGACAAATCAAAGGAGCTGCTGACAATTGTGACACACAAGGGGCTATACAGGTACTGCCGCCTTCCGTTTGGAATTACGTCGGCCCCTGCTCTATTCCAAAGGGCAATGGATCAGATTTTGAGTGGACTGCCAGGAGTCCAGTGCTACCTGGACGACATCCTTGTCACTGGGACAAATGAGGAGGATCATCTTCTGAACTTGGATACGACACTACAACGACTGAAAGAGTACAGACTCAGAGTTCGTAAAGACAAATGCGAATTCTTTCAGTCTTCAGTTGAGTACCTGGGGCATGTGATTGACGCTACTGGCCTGCATAAGGCGCCGTCAAAGGTCAAGGTGATCGTGGAGGCCCCAGCTCCCCAGAATGTGAGCCAGTTATGTTCATTTCTGGGGCTACTTAACTACTTTGGGAAGTTTATTCCAGACTTAGCAACATTGCTGAAGCCGTTACATCAGTTGCTATTTCAAGGTAAAACATGGAAATGGACTGAACTGTGCAACGAAGCTTTCGCCCAAGCAAAGAAAGCATTGCTGAAATCGGAGGTCCTGACACACTTCGACCCAAAGCTACCCATGCAGCTAGCATGTGATGCATCACCATATGGTGTGGGAGCAGTCATATCCCACATCATGCCTTCGGGTGAAGAGAAACCTATCGCCTTCGCATCACGCACCTTGAACAAGGCTGAGAGTAACTATGCGCAGATCGAGCGCGAGGCCTTGGGAATCGTTTTTGGAATTCGAAAATTTCATCAGTACCTGTTTGGGAGAAGGTTCACACTCCTGATAGACCACTGTCCATTGACTTCAATCTTCGGGCCCCACACCGGAATTCCGTCTCTCGCTGCAAGCAGGATGCAAAGGTGGGCTTTACTGTTGTCAGGACACACGTACGACATCAAATATCGCAAATCAGACTTGCACGGCAACGCAGGCGGTCTCTCGAGGCTACCCTTGCCTGTTACTCCCCCAGAGCCTCGTCAGATAGACATCTTCTACTTTAGACAAGTGGAGGGAGCACCTGTTACTGCAGTTCAGGTGCGAAGGTACACCCGCAACAATCCAGTCCTGTCTGAGGTAATGGACGATGTCATTCGAGGGAGAGCTATAGGAGATTCTCCTGGTTTGAAACCATACGTTTCAAAAAGAAATGAACTCTCCGTCCAGGCAGGTTGTCTTCTTTGGGGACGCCATGTCATCATTCCGCCACCTCTGAGGGAACCTATACTGCAACAACTTCATACAGGCCACAGTGGGATGGTTCGAATGAAGGAAATGGCAAGAAGCTACTTCTGGTGAACAGGTCTCGATGGGAATATTGAGGAGAAAGCCAAAACATGTTCCCCATGTCAAAGGGTCCGGAATGTTCCACAGCTGGCAACCCTACACCCCTGGGATTGGCCTGCAGAAGTGTGGCAGTGAGTACATGTGGACTTCGCCGGTCCTTTCGAAGAGAAGATGTTTATGGTGGTTGTGGACGCTCGTAGCAAGTGGCCGGAGGTCGCTGTGATGAGGTCTACCACGGCAGAGAAAACAATTGAGAAACTTGGTGAGATGTTCAGCCATTGTGGCTCACCGGAACAACTCGTAAGTGACAACGGTCCACAATTTGTATCACAGGAGTTTGCAACCTTCCTGCATGTGAATGGTGTCCAACACATCAGGTCTGCGCCCTATCATCCCTCTACTAACGGCCAGGCAGAAAGGTTTGTGCAAACTTTGAAGCACGCCTTGAAGGCATCGCAAGGTCAGGGCTCAATCCACCAACGTCTGAATAGCTTCCTGTTGTCCTACAGGAACGAGCCGCATGCCACAACCAAAACTTCCCCCGCTTCGCTCATGATGAAGAGGCAGTTGTGGACAAGTTTTGACTTACTCAAACCTCCAAGGGTAGAACAGGTTGTCCATTGTCAATAACAAGCTCATGTTGAAAAGAGAGAGAAAAGAGCCAAGGAGAGATGGTTTCACCCTGGAGAGCACGTCCTAGCTCGAAACTACAACACTGGACCGAAATGGGTTCCTGCTACGGTGATCGCGCAGACGGGCCCTGTGTCTTACATGGTTGAGACTGCTGAGGACGTCGTCTGGAGAAGACACACAGATCAACTGCTGCTAGGAGCAGAGACAGCCACAGAGGCTCCAACGGCTGGTTGGCCTGAACTGTTTCCGAATGATACCGCAAACCAGCATCCTTTGCCACAGTGCTCTTCTCCAACACAGGAAGTCAAAGAGACTGTTCCACCTGTGCAAACTCCTGACTTTCGACTGACACAGGCACCTTCTCCAGCCAGGCCTGTGTCAATGCCTACTGCTGTGGAAGCCAGCGATGACCGCCGGTATCCTGTCAGAGAGTGGCGGCCTCCAAGACGCATGGATCTGTAGGCTTAGTGACTTACCCACAAGAATGGGGCAGAATAAACCCCAGGGTAAAGTCAGGGTTTGAGGCAGTCTACCTCTACCCTAGGTTCGTTGAGTGCATTGAAAGTAACTTACCTGTTGAGGAATACTGTGGACCTTCCACTTAAGAGGGGAGGAAATGTTATGTATTGTGTGTTCTATTGTGTGTTCTCCTCCCACCTGTGGTGGCGCTGTCACAGGAGATAAATGGTTGGGTGTTCTCTGTTAAGTTTAGCTCTCTTTGTTCGGAACTTGCCAGAACTTCCTTTCCTTCCAATAAAGCACTTCATGTTTGAATCTCTGAGTTCTGAGTCCTAAATAGTGTCTAGGTAGAAAGGTACCGACACAACATGTCACTGACCTCATCTCCTCTGGAGATCTTCCCTCCATGGCCGCCAACCTCATAGTCCCCCAAACCCGCACAGCCCGCTTCTACCTCCTTCCCAAGATCCACAAACAGGACTGCCCTGGTAGACCCATCGTTTCAGCCTGTTCTTGCCCCACGGAACTTATCTCTTCCTATCTCGACTCTATTTTTTCTCACTTTAACAGTTTCCAGTTTCCTGGCCCCAACCGTCTCCTTTTCACCATGGACGTCCAATCCCTCTACACCTCCATCCCCCACCAGGACGGCCTTCGGGCACTCTGTTTCTTCTTGAACAGAGGCCCAACCAGTCCCTATCCACCACCACTCTCCTCCGCCTGGCTGAACTTGTTCTCACATTGAACAACTTCTCCTTTGACTCCACTCACTTCCTCCAAATTAAAGGTGTTGCTATGGGAACCCGCATGGGCCCTAGCTATGCCTGCCTGTTCATGGCACATGTGGAAAATTCTTTGTTCCAGTCCTACTCAGGTCCCCTCCCTCACCTCTTTTTCCGGTACATCGATGACTGTATTGGTGCCATTTCCTGCTCTCGCCCTGAACTGGATAAGTTCATTCACTTTACTTCCACTTCCCACCCTGCCCTCACCTTCACATGGTCCATCGCCGACTCTTCCCTTCCCTTCCTTGACTTCTCCGTCTCCATTTCTGGCGATCGACTTTCAACAAACATCCACTACAAGCCCACCGACTCCCACAGCTACCTGGACTACACTTCCTCCCACCCCGCTTCCTGCAAGGACTCTATTCCATTCTCCCAGTTTCTCCATCTCCGCCGCGTCTGTTCTGACGATGCCACCTTCCATACTAGTGCTTCTGACATGTCTTCCTTTTTCCTCAACCGAGGATTCCCCTCTACCATGGTTGACACGGCCCTTGACCGTGTCCGTTCTATTTCCCGCACTTCTGCTCTCACCCCTGCCCCTCCCTCCCAGAACCACGATAGGGTTCCCCTTGTCCTCACCTTTCACCCCACCAGCCTCCACATTCAACGGATCATCCTCCGCCATTTCCGGCACCTCCAACGTGATCCCACCACCAAACACATCTTCCCCTCACCTCCCCTTTCAGCATTCCGAAGGGACCGCTCCCTCCGCGACACCCTGGTCCACTCCTCAATCACCCCCAACAGCCCTGCTCCTTCACCTGGCACCTTCCCGTGCAAGCGCAGGAGATGCAACACATGCCCTTTTACCTCCTCCCTTCCCACTGTCCAGGGCCCCAAACACCCCTTCCAGGTGAAACAGCGATTTACTTGTACTTCTTGCAATTTAATATACTGTGTTCGCTGCTCACGATGCGGTCTCCTCTACATTGGGGAGACCAAACGCAGATTGGGCGACCGCTTTGCGGAACACCTCCGTTCAGTCCGTACGGGTGACCCTGAGCTTCCGGTCGCCTGTCACTTTAATTCACCGCTTCACTCCCACTCTGATCTTTCTGTCCTCGGGCTATTGCATTGTTCCAATGAAGCTCAACGTAAGCTCGAGGAACAGCACCTCATCTTTCGATTGGGCACTTTGCAGCCTTGACAACATTGAGTTCAACAATTTCAGATAATTATCCCTGCCTCCATTTTTCATGCTCTATGATTTTTGCCATTCCCATTTGCAACATTTTATCTTTCCTGCCTCTTACAAAAGTACAGGATGTTCTTTCTATTTCTTCCTCCCCTCCTAACACCACCCCCCCCCCTCCCTGTCTCTGCACCTGCTTAATATCTGTTACATCTCCAGCTTTTTCCAGTTCTGATGAAGGGTCCCAGACCTGAGACGTTGGCCTAGAAATTCGGTAGGCTTAGCGCCGCTTTTGAGGCGCTAGAGGGCCTAGCGCCGGAGTTATGGCCAGTTTGGAAATTGAGTGGGTCCCTAAATCGGCGTTAGGCCGTTAGCGCTGCGCCGGCACCGATGACGTCATCGGTGTGCGCAGCGTCCCGGTTGCCATGGTAACCCGCCCGAACTCCGAAATTGACTTGCGGCCGCCTCGCCCGTGGCAGCCGCAAGCAACGTTCTGGCAGAGGTGCCTTACTGGACTTTGCGCTGGCGCATTAAAGGCCCCGCGGCGGCCGGCCGCTTTCCCGCCGGCCGCCTGGCCGCAGCTCCCTCCCCGGACTTCTCCCCCCCCCCCCCCGGGACAGATGCAAGCCCGGCACTTGTCCGAGGTGCCGGGCTCATTTTTACAATGATTTTCACGGGCCACGGCTGGGTGCAGGCAGCTCCTCCTTAAGGGAAGGAGGAGGCCTGCACTTCCCGAACCTGCCGCACCGCAGCGGGCGCCGCAGCGCCGGAATAGCGCCGCAATTCAGCGCGTAGCGCCAGTTTTCAGGCGCAAACAGCTTTCAGCAGCGCCGGCAGCCGTTTGGGCGCAGAACTAGTGAATTTTTGGCACGCCCAGCGCGACTTAGCTCCGGCACTAACTTCCGGCGCTAAAGCCGTCGCTGCGCCAAAACCAAATTTCTAGGCCGTTAACTCTGTTTCTCTCTCCACGGATGCTGCCTGGCCTGCTGAGTATTTCCAGCATTTTCCGTTGTTATTTCCATTGATTTCACGCTGGGGTAATCCTGCTATTCGATGAACGCTCGCTGCGCATTTTCATTGTTTGACCAGAGCAAGATATAAATTGAGAGGTTAGTCTTAAAAAAGCATCCATCACCTTCTTGGTACAGTGATGCACTGCAGATTGACTTATGTGACTGAGGTCACCTGTGGCTGCCTGGCATAAAAATTCATGGCTGTGGTTACTTTAAGAGCTGCTGACAAGGCCGTGCTCCTTGATGAGGTGGGCTGCAATTCTGCAGCCAGCAGCTGGCACAATTCTCCAATAGCCTCCAGGAGGAAGCACAGCTTTCTACCACATTGCCTCAAGGCAGGACTTCTGAGGCCAATAAACCCTCTGGAGTGGGTATTGACATGTTGGAACAAGCAACTTCTGTGATACCTCACTCAACAGTCATCCAAACAAGCCTCTTTCATATCCTCATCCTCCTCTTTGTAAAACAGAGGGGTTCCCGTGGGCGAAATCCATCTCTCCACTGCTAAATTTTAATTTTGCCCGCTATACACTGTAAAAAGAAGACCTCTCAGTGAGGCTCCTGAACAACCAAAAAATCACTGTGCAAATACATCTCCAGAAACATCCAATAAAATTCTTCAACAATGGCCTCCTGTAAGGGGTTTTCTCTCTGAGATCGCAGAGATTTCTCTCGCCAGAGGCCTCTCTCTCTCTTTTGCACAGTAAAACCTTGAGTGGTTCGACCCACTCGCCCCTTAGGTTCTAGACACTGGACTTAGGTGCAGGAACTACAATGCAGAGAAGACTCTTATAGACCAAGTTTAATGAATCAAAAATGGAATTTTATTGCATAAGGAAAAACAAATCAAATGCAAGCAAATAAGAGGGTACATGGGAGGGAAAAACAAATCATAACAATACAGTACTAGCTAAAATAGATACAGGCATATTATAGCTTACAACAGTCATTATGAAATGGGGAAGCACATGGAACATTGAGGAACAACAACTCATGTTAATTATACCCAAAATGACCACCCCCTTTACCCTATCTAGATCCGATTATGAAGGGCCAGAAATATGCTCACCAATCCAGTTGGAAAAGTATAGAGTTTTGAAACAG
This sequence comes from Somniosus microcephalus, assembly GCF_052327205.1. Classification (NCBI taxonomy): domain Eukaryota; kingdom Metazoa; phylum Chordata; class Chondrichthyes; order Squaliformes; family Somniosidae; genus Somniosus; species Somniosus microcephalus. The sequence goes on from NC_140998.1 coordinate 37,426,319, forward strand.
GTCTGCGTTTTGATCCCCTCAGGCGTCCTGTTACCTCGTGGTCAGTGGAGCCACAGCGGGCTGCGCCACACCTCACTCTCTCTCTCTCTCTCTCTCTCTCTCTCTCTCTCTCGAGGTGAAGGTCACGGACAGGCTGGACACTGACGGGCCTGGATGTTGGCGGAGATCATTTGCTTGACCACGGTTGGAAGCCCCTAGCCGGCTTTCATATAGGTTTCTTCGGTAGGTTTTCTACCCTCCCGTTTCGTCAATGGCCCGGGGTTGGTCGATGATCTCCCGATGTTTTACCCCGGGGCGGGACGCCGACTCGAACCGTCTTCTTCTCCGAACTCCAGCTGCTATCGAAGGTAACGGCTATTACCGAAGGTCCTACGAAGATGATGAAGAAAAGGAACCTCTCTCTTCCCAATATCTAAGATGAAGCTTTTTTTTCGCTACCCCGGGTGTCTCCAATTATACTTCTCAGAAGAAGCCTCTATCTCCCGCCAAATCAAGGTTAGTCTTTGTTTAACTTTTGGCGGGCTTATGGCACAGTGGGGTAGTTATTATATTTAAACTGCTTTCGGGATGGCTGGTGATGGCCATCTCTGGTCTGGAATGACCTGGTAATGTTTTAATGTTTTCTTGATGTCTTTAACGGGTCCTTGATGCGTTCTTTATGAATATGGAACTGTTCCCCTTTGTCTGGGTAAACATTTAGATGGCCTTTATCTACAGGCCGATCTGACTGGATCTGCATCCAATCTTTATGTATGTGTTAAAGTCTGGTTTCATTTTCTCAGAAACGGCTTCCAGAACTTACTATGGGTTGAATCCACAAAGGCTGTCTGGGGACTGCAGGAACCATTTTAAAGTGTCCCAATACGTCAGTCACGGGGTCTGGTGGCCATTTTGTGTGTCCCTTTTCTGGGCTTCTTTTAAAACAGTCTTTTAAAAGTCACGGCCTCTTCTGCCAGAGGACCCCTATAATACAATATTAATTTTGCGAATTCTACACTCCTCAAAGCAGTGTCTGCCTCACGGGTACCAGTGTGTTGCTCCTACTGCTACAATTATATAGTCGTTGTTTCCTGACGTCAGGTATGGGGCACTAATTGTGGGGACAGCTTGGACATGCACACCCATTTGCGTGCTCAGGATGGATGGTAAGTTTTAAGCAAACGACAGTTTTCTGAGAGAAGTAGTCTGATGACCATTTGCAGGAGTGGGATTCTGACAGTAAGACACCCCCGCTCTTTTTAACGCTGCAAAACTACCCCAAAATGGATAGTTTGAGCAAGGAAAATCCAGACCCTGGTAGTTTGTTTTTATTATTAATTCCCTCCTCTTTTCTGCTCCACTTCACAAAACACTATTCCCCATCCAGTTAATATGCTGCCTGTCCTCCGTCAACTAGCCATTAGGACGTGTGCTAAAGCAGCTCAGTTTACTTCCGGCAAAAAATAACTCTCCTCCATTCAGTGCCTCTCCATGATGTGCCTACTACAGGGGGGCAAGTGTGGATGTAAGCCTGTGGCCTACTACTTTTTACGCCAAGCTGTTCTAATTCTAACACTGCACTTCATACCATTCAACCATTACTATGTGACACTTAAAAAAGCCATATACCCATTGACTTACTGCAGTGGACTGATGTCAAAGAGAAGGATTAATTTTGCTACGTCAGTGATTGCAAGCTGCAACACAATCATAGAATCATTGAACCATATAAGTTTACGGCACAGAAGGAGGCCATTCGTCTCATTGTGTCTGTGCCGGCCGAAAAAGAGGTATCCCGTCTAATCCCACTTTCCAGCTCTTGGTCCGTAGCCCTGTAGGTTATGGCACTTCAAGTGCATATCCAAGTACTTTTTAAATGCCTTTCAGGCAGTGAAATATATGTGAGAGCAAGAGTATTGATCACATGACTGGAAACAAGTGTTGCAAGGTTATTTTAATACAATGGGATTATACATCATTCCCCAGTGCATAATGCACATTACAGATACTGGGTAGAAATTGGTATGTGTTGTGCCCGATTTTCGGGCATAAAATGGGCATAAAGCATACCAATTTTGCAGTGGGATGGCCTGAGTCCAATCTACGCTGGCATTGGTCCCACTGCTAAACGCATTAGGCTTTTTTTTAGGTGTCCAGCCAGACACCTAAAACAGGCATCAGGTCCCTTAAATATGCAAATTAGAGGCCTAACGCCTGTGGAAGGGCTCCATTAGGGAAGTCGTCAGCGATGAGCGGGGCAGGCGTCGGACCCACCCCGCCCAGGGTACTTCAGCGGCGCCCCGCGGCCGCCAACTCCAGGTAAGTGATTGACATTTGTTTCTCTGTTTAATAAAGTAGCTTTCTGTGGAGGAGTCAGGAGGAGCAGGAGTGCAGACCTAAGTCCCAGGCCACTGTGTCTCGTGGGAAAGCAACGACTCAGCATTGAAACAGTTAATTTTCTTTTTTTGTTGAATTTCTTTATCTATGACTATGTGTACTGCAAAATGTTCACGAAAGGCAATATCTACAGTCCAAATGGTTTAACACAAATAACAACTACAGGCTTCTGTTCGCCGGCATGAGATACAAGAAAAATCAATCAAATCTCTGGAAGGGGGATTTGGAAAAAACATGTACTCTGCACCTGATTTGAATTGCGCCTCCCTGTGAACCTCAGCCAAATAATTTTGTACATTAAAAATTGGTCAGGGATGATGAGATTCCATTTCCATGGTTGACAATGCAGAACCACTGAAAGAATACAATTACCAGTGCCAGCGTAAACCCTCGGAATGTCAAGTTGATGTAAATGATCAACTACTGACAAAAAGAACCACACAGAAAAAGCTTCAACTTTTTTTTTCCCCCTGCTCCGCTCCGCTTTCTTTAACCCTTTCAGCCGGGCTGAGTCGAGAAACTCAAGATGTCTGCGTCTCAGATCTCCCAGCTGAGGGCATTGCTGTTAATTGGAGGTTAACCAGGCAGAAGGGCGAGAGCCTCCTATTTAACGCTATCCATTGTGCATCATTGTTCTTTCTCGTGTTTTTTGTACCACGTACTGTGGACCAAGTGAGAGGGAGTCATTTTATGTGAAGAAAATAGCTTCCCACATGTCTGATGCAGCTCAGGCAACAAAAAAAAAGATTCAGGCATTCATTCAAACAGTTGGGTTGAAATTGTGCAAACGCATTAAAGGGCATGTATGAATTCCCTCCCTGTGTTATTTTAAGAAAGGCCATTTAAAAATAGCGTAGATACCTTTAAGGGGAAGCTAGATAACTACGTGAGGGGGAAAGGAACAGGAGGATATGCAGATAAGGTTAGATGAAGTAGGGTGGGAGGAGGCTCGTGTGGAGCATAAACACAGGCAGAGGCCAGGTGGGCCAAATGGCCTGTTTCTGAGCTGTTTCTATGTAGGTTGGGAGAAGGGGAAATGCAACAAGACCTGGGTGTCCTTGAGCACCAGCCGCTGAAGGTAAGCATGCAGGTGCAGCAAGCAGTTAAGAAGGCAAATGGTATGTTGGCCTTCGTAGCGAGAGGGTTCAAGTACAGAAACAAGGATGTCTTGCTGTAGTTGTACAGGGCCTTGGTGAGACCACATCTTGAGTATTGTGTGCAGTTTTGGTCGCCTTATCTGAGGAAGGATGTTCTTGCCATGGAAGGAGTTCAGCGAAGATTCACCAGGCTGATACCTGGGATGGCAGGAATGACGTATGAGGAGAGATTGGGTCGATTGGGCTTGTACTCGCTGGAGTTTAGAAGAATGAGAGGGGATCTCATTGAAACTTATAAAATTCTGACAGGACTGGACAGATTAGATGCAGAAAGGATGTTCCCGATGGTCGAGGAGTCCAGAACCAGGGGTCACAGTCTAAAGATAAAGGGTATGCCATTTAGGACAGAAATGAGGAGGAATTTCTTCACCCAGAGAGTGGTGAACCTGTGGAATTCTCTACCACAGAAGGCAGTAGAGGCCAATTCATTACATATATTCAAGAAGGAGTTGGATATATTTCTTAAGGCTAAAGGGATCAAGGGGTATGGGGAGAAAGCAGGGACATGGTACTGAGTTTGGACGATCAGCCATGATCTCATTAAATGGCGCAGCAGGCTCGAGGGGCCGAATGGCCTACTCCTGCTCCTATCTTCGATGTTTCTATGTTTCTATGTAATTCTATGTAAACTGGTTAAAACCTTCATTGAAAACAGCCACAGGAATTTCACACAAATTTGTGGCTAACATCATGCAGTGTAATTTCAATTCAAAGGGATACTGAAAGTGTAAGTTTTAGTTTTGCTACCCAGGCCTGACAGCGCTCACCTTGATGAGCACAGCATCTCATGAAAACGTCATGAGGTTGTCCATACGCTTCTGAAATGAGTCCTGATGCAAAAGTGACCCATTTTTGTTCATTTTGCACTTTATGTCAGAGGTCTCCAATATGCAGGCCTATGGTTAAATGCGGCTCCCAATCCCTGGCAGTCTGGCCCCCAAAGCCCAGGCTGATCAGTCCTATTTGTACTTGTATTTCTCACTTCATGGTTTATTGTTGGAACGTTGCGGGTCTGTAAAGGACTGTTCTTATTGGCCTGGAGCTTCCGCTCGATTGCGCTGTTTCTTTTGGCGCAATTCCCCCGATATCACCGCGCAAAAGATCGCGGAATTTTAAGCGCAAATTGCGTTCAGCGCAAATCGCTAGTTTTAAAAACATCGCCCCCACAAAACTGGCCAAAACAGGGTTCATTAATCACCATTGGGAGTTTCCGTTAATTGCGCTCGTTTGCAGGCCTTCGAGGAGGCTCCAAAAACTAAAATGGAACTTTTGGGTGCAAGGACACTGATAGGTGCATTTTGAAATGTTTTGAATGTTTTTTTTTCATACTTACTGAGGAAATTACTGCTGCCAATCTAACTACAAAATAGTTTTGCATTTTTTTTCAAAATCCTTTCTGTAATTTAAAATCGGGTTACTGACAAGTGGTGGAGTGACACTGTGATTTAAAAGGCTTATTTTTTTTGTGATAAACCCATTTTCAGCTGTATTAATCAAACTTTACCAAGTTACCACTCTTCAATATATCAAGGAATATTTTTCAAAGCAAAATTTTTTTTACATTACGTTTTAAAACGCTTCCCAATTGTGCTGGCTTAAGTCAGATTTTGAGTTCAGTGATATGCAAATGAATTTCAGTGGAAACTCAGGGGGGAAAAAAATATTTTTCAAAACGGGCGCAATTTTGGGCCCAATTTATGCCAGAATCACCGATTGGACCCAAAGGAAAATCTACCCCGTGTGTTTGCCTCATTAGTGGATAAATCCTAAATCAGAATATTAAAATCTGTAAATCAGCAACTTGAGTTTAATGTGAAATTAATGTGAACAAGAATTTAATCTTTACATGCAGCCCCCAAGGCTCCAGACTATGTACTCATGTGACATACAAAGACAAAAATGTGGTTTGCATCATACTATTCAAAGATGGATTGGGGGTGAAATTCCCCTTTTAATGGGAAAAAGCTTTTCTTCATAATTAAAAACCCACAAACAGCTTTGAAATGTGTAATGCCTTAGAATGCGATTGTGTTAATGAGACCGTAATTACATAAGAAAAACACTCAGGGCTGGATTTTCAGGCCGTGGAGTCGGGATTGGAGGCGTGTGGGGGTTTAAAATCCTGAAATCGGGGGTCCCGACTCCATCCCGCCCCCAACCCGCCTCCATGCCAGTTTCAAAGGAGGCGGGTACCCGCCCCGCACTGGGACCCGCCTCCCCGAGGTGGGAAGGGGATTAGTGCCAATTAACTGCCTGTTAACAGGTAGTTAATGGGCAGTTTTTAGCCTAATCCCTATTTTCATTGTTGAAATGTGGGATTCCCGACGGCTCCAAACCACGCCAAGTTAGCGGACCGTTGGGATGAAGGGCTTGGAGGGGTCGAGATGTCCGGTGTTCAGGTGAGTGATGGGTGCATGAGTGCAGAGGTAAGTGTGTTTGGTCTGTGTAAAGTGTTTAAAGAAGTTTTACCTACCTTTACTTACCTTTACAGCCTTCCTTCCTTCAGGTCTCGGGAGTCCCTCATCTCACCGGCACAGAAAGCAGAAAGGCCGCCAGCTGTCAAAATCTGCAGCCTCTGCTTTCTGTTCCGGGGAGATCTCTAAATCATCCTGAGAGGAAGGAATTAACCTGGAGTGCAGATTGTCAGTGTGAAACGCTGATATTTCATCTGTCAATAGGTCTTGACAGATGAAATTTCAATCTGTGACGTCACCTGTTGCTGGGTGGCCCTTAATTGGCCTGCTGAGCCCGCTGGGCGGGCTCAACAAGGTCAATCAAGTCTAAATCGCATGGGTTGGCTACAACTCGATGGAGGCGGGACTACAACCCCAAAAGTTGTAGGCCCGCCTCCTACCCACCTCCTCAATGAAAATCCAGCCTTCAATGCCCTGATAATCATTAAATGAAGAATCTCACCTGATATTTGAAGGATTTTAAGGGCAGACTTGAATTTATAAGGCACCTAATCACAGCTCTCACATGAGTTACTTTGAAGTGCAGTGACTATTGTTATATGGGCAAGCATAGCAGTTATTTAGCGCACAGAAAGACTTTACAAACAGCAATGAACTGAATAGCTGGTTAGTGAGTTTGTTTTTAATGGTATTGGTTGAGAGAAAATGGCCAGAATATCTCCCTGCTCTTCTTTGCAATACTGCGAGAGGACCTTTAATGCTCAACTGATCAGGTAGGCATCTCACCTGAAGGATGATGGCGCAGCACTTCCAGTACTGCACTGAAGTATCAGCCTAGATTATTTATTTATTTATTTTTATTCATTCATTGGATCTGGGCATCGCTGGCAAAGTCAGCATTTGTTGCCCATCCCTAGTTGCCCTTGATAAGGTGGTGGTGAGCCATCTTCTTGAACCGCTGCAGTCCGTGCGGTGAAGGTACTCCCACGGTGCTGTAAGGAGGGAATTCCATGATTTTGACCCAGTGATGATGAAGGAACAGCGATATAATTCCAAGTCAGGATGGTGTGTGACTTGGAGGGGAACTTAGAGGTGGTGGTGTTCCCATGTGCCTGCTGCCCTTGTCCTTCTAGGTGGTAGAGGTTGCGGATTTGGGAGCCTTGGCGAGTTGCTGCAGTGCATCTTGTAGATGGTACACACTGCAGCCACGGTACGTCGGTGGTGGAGGGAGTGAATGTTCAAGGTGGTGGATGGGGTGCCAATCAAATGGGCTGAAGAGTTAAATTTACAGAGTGGGTTTGAACCCACAACTTTCTAACACTAAGGTCACAGTGCTACAAAATAAGCCAAGCCGTGCTTTGAAAAAAATAAGTGATATGAGCCCTACTTAGAAAATACATTTGTAACAATGGTTACTGACATTGCTCACTGAGGAGCTGCATCTGTGAAGAATTCAGTAAGCTTCACGTATCCCCCAAAGATCATATTTTAAACTTTTATTTAAAGTGATTCCAGTGGAACAGTAGCTTAAATTGCTAGCTTTGTGCCACGGAGTATAACAGCATTGATTCTCCTTGCAGTTCTTCACGCAGTGGATTCCTGTTTTTAGTCTGGAGTTTTGCTGATTGGTGATAAAGCCCCTCCAGAAAAGGGATGGTGGGAAAAAACAACGAGGGTGGGTCTACTCTGACCACGAATACACATCTTTCAGCAGAGGATTGCCAACTCTGGCTGGATGTATTCATGGAGGTTTTATCACATGACCTCCTCCCTCCAACTGCCCCGCCAACACACTCCCACCATTGATCGTGCAACATGTCCATTCTCACGGCGCCCCACTTTCCCACGGCAATTGGAAAGCGACTCTTTGTTACCCGACTGGATGATTCTTGACTGTCAGTTAAACAGCCTTTCTTTCTCAACTCCCACATTTTGATAACTAATAAACAAAAATATTGAAAGAAAATTATTTGTTTTTTAATGCCTCAATTATTTTTCTCCTGGGTTGTCCTAAAGGTTAATCCTCAATTCCTGGAGGCTTTTTTTTATTCATTCCTGGGATGTGGGCGTCATTGGCAATGCCAGCATTTATTGGCCATCCTGAATTGCCCTTGAGAAGGTGGTGGTGACCCGCCTTCTTGAACCGCTGCAGTCCGTGTGGTGAAGGTACTCCCACAGTGTTGTTAGGGAGGAAGTTCCAGGCTTTTGACCCAGCGACTATGAAGGAACAGCGATATACTTCCAAGTCAGGATGGTGTGTGACTTGGAAGGGAACTTGCAGGTGTTGTGTTCCCATGCACCTGCTGCCCTTGTCCTTCTAGGTGGTAGAGGTTGTGGGTTTGGGAGGTGCTAAGACGCCTTGGCAAGTTGCTGCAGTACATCTTGTAGATGGTACACACTGCAGCCACAGTGCACTGGTGGTGGAGGGAGTGAATGGTTAAGGTGGTGGATAGGGGTGCCAATCAATGTCCTGGATGGTGTTGCGCTTCATCAGTGTTGTTGGAGCTGCACTCATCCAGGCAAGTGGAGGGTGTTCCATTACAATCCTGACTTGTGCCTTGTAGGTAGTGAAAAGGCTTTAGGGAGTCAGGAGGTGAGGCACTCACCACAGAATACCCAGCCTCTGACCTGCTCTTGTTGCCACAGTATTTATGTAGCTGGTCCAGTTAAGTTGCTGGTCAATGGTGACCCCCCCAGGATGTTGATGGTAGGGGATTCGGCGATGGTAATGCCATTGAATGTCAAGGGGTGGTGGTTAGATGCTCTCTTGTTGGAGATAGTCATTGCCTGGCATTTGTGTGGCGCGAATGTTACTTGCCGCTTATCAGTCCAAGCCTGAATGTCATCCAGGCATGGACTGCTTCATTATCTGAGGAGTTGTGAATGGAACTGAACACTGTGCAGTCATCAGTGAACATCCCCACTTCTGACTTTATGATGGAGGGAGGGGCATTGATGAAGCAGCTGAAGGTGGTTGACCTAGGATACTGCTCTGAGGAACTCCTGCAGCGATGTCCTGGGGCTGAGATGTTTGGCCTCCAACAACCACAACCATCTTCCTTTGTGCTAGACAATGACTCCAGCCAGTGGAGAGTTTCCCCCCTGATTCCCATTGACTTCAATGTTACTAGGGCTCCTTGATGCCACACTCAGTTAAATGCTGTCTTGATGGCAAGGGCAGTCACTCTCACCTCACCTCTGGAATTCAGCTCTTTTGTCCATGTTTGGACAAAGGCTGTAATGAGGTCTGGACCCAAGTGGTCCTGGTAGAACCCAAATTGCGCACCAATGAGCAGGATAGTGGTGAGTAAGTGCTGCTTGATAGCACTGTCGATGACACCTTCCATCACTTTGCTGATGATTGAGATTATACTGATGGGTTGTTAATTGGCCGGATTGGATCTGTCCTGCTTTTTGTGGACAGGACATACCTGGGCAGTTTTCCACATTGTCGGGTAGATGCCAGTGTTGTAGCTGTACTGGAACATCTTAGCTAGAGGCGCAGCTAGTTCTGGAGCACAAGTTTCAGTACGACAGCCGGGATGTTGTCGGGGCCCGTAGCCTTTGCTGTATCCAGTGCGCTCAGCCATTTCTTGATATCACGTGGAGTGAATTGAATTGGCTGAAGACTGGCTTCTGTGATGGTGGGGACCTCAGGAGAAGGCCGAGATGGATCTTCCACTCGACACTTCTGGATGAAGATGGTTGCAAACACTTCAGCCTTGGCTTTTGCACTTGCATGCTGTGCTCCGCCATCATTGAGGATGGGGATGTTCATTGAGTCTCCTCCTCCCATCAGTTGTTTAATGGTCCACCACCATTCACGACTTGTAGGATTCGCAAAATCCAGGAAAATACAGCCTACATTTTAAAACCCCTGAAATGGCCACATTTTTAAGAGCACAAGATGGAGTCGGCAGATCACATGACTCATTTCAGAAGGACATACCACTGCAATACCTTAAAGAAACCTGAGTCACCACCGATTGGAAAATTCCAGACTGACTGCAATTGATATGGTAATAAAGGTAGCAGCAGTAACGAAGTCAAAAACAAAGGACTTGCACTTGAAAAGGTCATGTTAACCGCCAGATAAACGTAAACCCATCACTGAAATCACAGAGCACAGACAGGACCCATTATCTGCATCAAACTCAGCGGGACACAGGACATAACCCATCAGTTTGGTTTCAGCCACGATTAAAGTCGTTAAACTAAAGTACCAGCTTTTGTCAAAGTAGCCGGCCCAAAACTTTGACAAAAGAAAACCCCTGATTTGGTGCCAAAGATAAGGGCAAGGAAACGGTATAACTGTTGGGGGAAAATCGATGGGCAGAAGGTACGATCGGAGGCAGAGAACAACGAGAGGTTAAGGTTAAGTTGAACGGTTCGAGTGGAGAGGTCCGATTAGGAGGTTCGATTATGGTTCGAGGAGCACGGAGGTTCTACAAGTTCGAGCAGGAGAGCAGGTTCAGGAGCCCGTCCCAGAAGGAAGATCAATCGGGAATCCCGGAAGCTACAGGAGCACCAAGGTCGAGGACAGTTTTAAAACCCTGGTGAGCATAGAGGCCCAACTCCACCTAGCTGACCTAGTAGAGGGATACTTTAGAGACGGGAGGGTTTTAATATTAAGGGCTTTGTAATCGGGAGTGTTATTTATCCTTCGTTGTACCGCATGCTTTCCCCACCCCCCGTTTTATTATACCGCAGCTAATGAATTGATGTATTTTAAGATAGTCAAAGTAATTCTTGTGTGTTAAATTTTAGTTCCCATTGGGAGGCGTGTTAATGATTTTGTTTGTGTTGTTTCTTTGTTCCCTGTGTTTTTATTCTCCTTATAAATAAAGAAACCATTAATTTTAAAACTTACCTTGTCTCACCTGATCCATTTGTCTTCCGAGTCACAAGTTGGGCCAACACATCAAGGTAGTCTGGCAATAAGTCCAATGTCTAGAATCAGTGAGGGGGGAGTGCTTCGAAACCGCTCACGAGCAGTGTGAAATCAAGAATCGATCTCGAACACCACAAGCTCGTTAAAAAGACCCCTTACAGAATGGCGACCGCGAGGAATTCCCTCCGGTGCTGCTGAGGCACCACCCACTGCGCTTCCTTAAACAGCATCCCCTCTCTTATGGACAGGGATGCTGCACTATACGGGCCTTCCACTTTCTTCCCCTCGCTAACCGCGTTAAATACCCCTCTCAGGGCAGGGTCCTGAGATTGGACCGATTTGTGGTCCGGGGCTAGCGCTACCCCTACACTCTCCTGGATCCCACCCCTGCCTCTTACAGCTGTCACTGGTCCGGACCCGTAGGGGTCCCAGAAAATGCCGGTCTGGGCACCCTCTCTCGCCAGTGCGTCAGCTCGCTGGTTCCCCTGACCGCGAGGTTCTGTGGAGGAGTGAGCCTTCACCTTATGGATGAAGACCTCACCCTTCTCCCCCATGGCTGCCAGGATCTTCTCCAGCAGGGGCTTTACCACCAAGGGTCTCCCATCCGCGGAAGTGAATCCGCGACGGGACCAGATGGCCAGGTATTCGGTACACGAATTGCATGTGAACATGCTGTCTGAGCAAATCGTGTACGGGGTAGGGAAAACTTCGGGATGGGTAACCACATACACCACAGCAGACAGTTCTGCCTGCTGGGCACTCATGGTACTGGGGAGTTTAATCGCCAACGCAATGTCTGCCGTTGGGTCATAAACCCCGAACCCCGTGAGCCACTTTCCAGCGGATACTGTGCTGGAACCATCTACGTAAATCTCTCGGCCGGTGGGATGTATCCCAGCCCGGAGACCAACGTCGACCTCCCATACCCCTTCAATGGAACATTGATGGGCTGTTCCAGGGTAAGCCAGGTTGGCGGCTAAGTAATGCAGAACACCCTGATGCTGCTGGGCATTCAGGGGAAATGGCACGTGGCCCACAATCCACAGTCATCTGGGATTGTGGAGCGGATGAACCGCACCTTAAAAGAAAAATTGAGGAAAGAGATAATGGGTTCGCCCCAAGGGTGGGCAGAAGTCCTGCCTCTTGTCCTCATGGGGATCCGCGCCAGCCAATCGAAGAGTACGGGGTACTCTCCGCATGAGCTCATGACCGGAAGGGTCATGAGAACCCCCACCCATGTCCTGGCCCCAGTTCTAACGGAAGGGCAGCTAAGGGAGGTGAATCGGGATAAATTCGCCCGCACGCTCCTTGAACGCCTCCAAAGGGTCTATGAGGGGGCCGCAGGTAACATGGGGAGGCAGCACCAGGGAAATAGGATGCTGCTGGAGCCCAGTAAAACCCATCGCTGGGAGGTAGGGGATCTAGTGATGGTAAGGAACTACGCCTCTGTGGGGAGTCTTGAGCCACTTTACATGGGTCTCTACAGCATCGTAGATCAAGCCAGCCCCATGGTGTATGCTGTGAAACTGCCCCGGCGCACAAAATGGCTTCACATCAATCAGTGCAAACTGTTTAAGCCGGAGGCAGGGAAGCAGGCAGCGGGGGCTGGAAAAGGCAGCAGAGAGTTAAAAACTGCAGGGGGGCTGCAGCCGCAGGTCACACAGGCAGGACGAGCAGCCTGCAAGAGGGGAGGAGTTGTCCCGTCCACACGGGAGACTCCCCCATTGTTCTGGGACCCAGAAGGGGAGGAGCCGGAGGTCCTAGGTCCTGTCCCTGGTCACAGGAGAGGGGGGGAGCCGGAGGTCCTGTTAAGTCTGTGTGTTCCAGTTGTATTAAGATTAATTACTGACACAGACTACAAGAATAAAGTTTCAACAGGTCTTTACTAGTTGGAGGTCAGGACTATACTAAATACAATATCACTACAGTACTTATATACCGGTGGTCACCACCGGTATTACGTATACAGCAGCCAGAGAAAGTAGTACATCTCTTAAGGTGGAACAGGCTTAAGTTCTCTTAAGGTGGAACAGGTTACATACACCACACTCCTCACTTTTTAGCTTAACAGTCATATCCCCATTTAACATAACATAATAACATATATACATATATAACTTCAGGTATAAACAGTTCAAAGGTTCAGTCTCTCAGGAGGCCTTCTGATTCGGTTTGGATAACGCCTTTCAGTGGTCTCTGATTCTTGTTGCTGAGGTGAATCTTCTTGTTGGTTTCCTATGTATTGGACGTCATCATCAGGTACAGTCCCTGCCGAGGTAGATGCTTCAGGTTCATTAACGTCTTCCACAGTTGTTTCTGTCGCAACCATGGGTTCGACCCTTGCTCTTGATTCTACCAGTTGATCCGCATGACGCCTTATCACATTGTTACCAATATCTACTGTGTACATCAGAGGTCCTTGTCTGGCCCGAATTGTTCCGGACTGCCATTTTTCGTTTCCATAGCCCCTTGCCAACACTGGTTGTCCTATGTCGAAACTTCGAGTGGACTTGTTATTAATATGCCGGAACTGTTTGTTTTCCACTTCCCTCCGCACATTTGGTTTTAACAAGTCCAACCTGGACCGCAACCTCCTGTTATAAAACACCATGGCAGGACTTTGGTTAGTCACTGCATGAGCGGCGTTTCGATATGCCATTAGGAAATTGTCCACCTTGTGTTGTAACGGAATCTGATCATCGTTCGTGGCCTTTATTGCCTTTTTGAATGTTTGGACAAATCTCTCGGCCAACCCGTTTGTCGCCGGATGATATGGGGCAGAGGTATAATGTTTCACCCCATTCTTCTTTAAGAATTTTTGGAATTCTTCCGACACGAACTGTGGTCCGTTGTCTGAACATATCTGTTCTGGCAATCCGTTCCTTGCGAATATTGTTCTTAACACCGCAATTGTCTTTTCTGAAGTAGTGGTATTCATCTTGATCACTTCTGGCCATTTGGAATGTGCGTCCACCGCAATTAGGAACATGGAGTCCATGAATGGACCAGCAAAGTCAATATGTATGCATTGCCATGGGGCTGAAGGCCATTCCCATGGGTGTAGCGGTGCGATCGGAGGTGCATTTTGCACTTTTTGGCACCCAGCGCAGCTTTTTGTCAACTCCTCTATCTGTTGGTCAATGCCCGGCCACCATACATAAGCCCTAGCAAGACTTTTCATCTTAACTCCCCCCAGTTGACCTTCATGCAGTTCCTTTAGAACTCTTTCCCGTAACTTGGGAGGAATAATCACTCTTGTCCCGTACATCAAAGTACCATGTCAGACGGACAGCTGGTCTCGCCTTGCCGAGAATGCCGGTAACAGAGGATCACCATGTGTTGGCCATCCCTTCACTGTCACCTCGTAAACTCGGGACAGTGTCGGGTCGTTTCTGGTTTCTCTTTCAATACTTGCATTGGTGACTGGTAAACACTCGATGATGGTCGAATGAAATAACTCAACAGGGTCAACTTTCGTCGTCTCTTCCGCTTCAGGTAGTGGCAGGCGCGACAGCCCATCAGCATTGCCACGCTGCTTTGTACCTTTGAATTCTATTTGATATTGATGTGCCCCTAGGAAAAGGGACCATCTCTGGAGTCGCTGTGCTGTCATCACCGAAACACCCTTCTTAGGGTTAAAAATGGATACCAACGGCTGATGGTCTGTCAGAAGTGTGAATTTTTGGCCCTGCAGGTAATGATTAAACTTCTTCACTCCCCATACAAGGCTGAGAGCCTCCCTATCGATCTGCGCATAGTTGCGCTCAGCGGAGGTCAATGATCTGGATGCAAACGCGACTGGCCTTTCCGTGCCATTTGGCAACTTGTGTGAGAGTACTGCCCCAATACCATATGGAGAAGCATCACAAGCCAACCGAATAGGCAGTGTCGGGTTGAAGTGAGCCAACACTTCCTCTGAGGTGATCAATTCTTTGCTTTTGCGAAATGCCTTCTTACAGTTTTCGCTCCATTCCCATGGTACCCCCTTCTGTAAAAGAGCATTCAGCGGGTGCAGTACCGTGGATAGATTCGGTAGAAACTTATGGTAATAGTTAATCAATCCCAGAAACGACCTCAACTGAGAGACATTATCCGGAGCGGGAGCCTTTACAACTGCCTCTACCGTGTCAGGAGACTTATGAAGCCCCTCCCGGTCAATGACATGACCACAGTACGAGATCCGCTTCTGAAAGAACTCACATTTCTGCCGATTAACTCGAAGTCCATACTCTTTCAGTCTGTTGAGCACCAGTTCCAAGTTTGCGAGGTGTTCTTCATCACCATCACCTGTAATCAGAATATCGTCCAGCTAACATTGTGTGCCTGGAATTCCCTGTAATACCTGCTCCATGGCCCTCTGCCAAATTGCCGGAGCCGATGCCACTCCAAAAACCAGCCTATTATACCGGTACAAACCTCGATGCATGTTGATCGTGAGGTACTGGCGTGACTCTTCTTCAACCTCCATCTGCAAGTACGCCTGCGCCAGGTCTATCTTGGTGAAGTGTTTCCCGCCAGACAACGAAGCAAAAATATCCTCAATCCGCGGAAGCGGATACTGCACCGTGTGAAGCACCGGATTAACGGTGATCTTGAAATCTCCACAGATGCGAACCTTCCCTGGTTCTCCTGGCTTGTTGCTCGAAGGACGTTTCATAACGGGAACAATGGGCGTAGCCCACTTACTCCAATCTACCTTAGACAGTACACCTGAACATTCTAGCGCTTCCAGTTCTGCTTCTACAGTATGTCGTATTGCATAGGGTACCGGTCTGGCTTTGAAAAATTTTGGTTGTGCATGTTCATCAATCTTGATGTTTGCCGTAATTCCTTTCTGTAGTGTATGTAACCGTTCTACCTTTAAGAGAACTATTGTATGTAACCGTCTACCTTTAAGAGAACTATTTTAGGTGTTGCACTACTTTATCTTGGCTGCTGTATACTGTAATACCGGGAGTGACCACACCGGTATATAAGTGCTGTGTAAGGATTTATTGGGCAGATTCGCCCTGACCTTCGAATAGTAAAGTCCTGTTAAAGTTACTCTTGTAGTCTGTGTATTAATTCACCATATAACCCACAGACTTTACAGTGGCGACGGGTTCGATCTTACCCTGCGGCAGCGACACACCCGAAGCAGTTAACGAGCGTCGAGAAGAGGCACCCGCCCTCGTCGTTCTGCTGAGAGAAGACTCGAGCCTGCAGAGCAAGGAAGAAGGAAGGATTCAGACACGAAGCCTTCCATCAGCAACAGGCTGTTATTGTCCCTTCTGCCACGGCGGTGAGTGAGCCGATCAGCCAAGAGAAGCAAGTCGGCCACGTTGACTGTGAGTAGGGGGAAAATAAAAAGAAACGGAGGATAAGGGCGGTGAACTCGACCACATAAAATAACAGATGATGATAAAGCTCTCACCTTATTAAACGCAATGGGGGCGAAGACATACGGGCTATTGAAGCATCTTCTATCACCAGCTAAACCGGCGGATCAGACTTTCGCTGATATTGTTGCTGTCCCGAAGGATCATTTGAACCCCACACCGCTGATGTTGGCGGAACGATTCAAATTTTATGCGAGAACGCAACGGAAAGAGGAAAGCAACGCGGAATACTTGATCGAACTGCGTAGACTAGCGAAATACTGCCAGTTTGGGGAAAATCTGACAGAGGCATTGAGAGACAAGTTCGTGTGCAGGTTGTCAAAGGAAGGAACACAAAAGCGACTGCTCGAAGAGAACGATCTTACACTTGACAAAGCTGTCCTTATTGCAGCATCACACGAAGCAGCCGCGAGAGGCACTGCGGAAATGCAGCTGAAGGCAACGGTACTCAGCATGGATCAAATGACTTCGGGTACAACAAAATGTTATCGTTGTGGGAAGACAACACACGACCAGAACCAATGCTGGTTTAAAAAACAGGAATGTAGAAAATGTGGCAAGCTTGGTCACATAGCTAAAGTATGCCGGTCAGGAAAGAAGACCAACAACAGAAAAAAGTCACCGCAGGAAAAGTACAGCAAGGTACACAAGGTGGCTGAGAAGAGTTCAAATGAACAGAATTCGGATTCAGACCCGAACGGCCAGGAACTGGGTAGTCTGAGAATTTACAATGTGAGTAAGGAAGCTGACCTACAAACGATCTGGGTCACACTAAAAGTAGCCGGAATCCAAGTGAAAATGGAATTGGACACAGGATCAGCCCTATCAGTCATAAATCGAAGGGATTACAACCGGCTATTCTCACATATACCCTTGAGAAATACCAAGATCGTATTGCAGACATACACGGGGCATAAAGTATACCCCATGGGAAAGATACAAGTCAAGGTGAGAGACAGGGGCAAAGAACACCAAGGAATGGACTTATATGTACTACCTGAGGGAGGTCCACCACTTCTGGGACGGGAGTGGATCAGGGAAATAAACATGGAATGGCACTACCTAAAAGCAATAACGAGTGAGAACTCGGTGAAGACAATCAGCTCAGACTCTGAAACGGATGACGACAAGACCAGCCCAGGTACGAAAGACAAGTCTAAAATGGACTTGCTGACTAAGGTTGGAAAAACGAAGGAGTGCATAAATACTAATGCTTCAAAGGAGAACAAAGTTTCAGAACAGAATTCCACTGAACAACAACAACATAGGTTGGCAGAGAATTCTGAGTCTGTCCAGTTTACAGACATGCACAAGTCTGAGGAACACCGGGCTCGAACTCAACTCCATTTCAAATTACAACAGCAATTAGAACAATTGAGTTGCCGTCTCGAGCAAGAGATAAAAGCAATGAAAACGTTCTTTGACACAGAGTGGGAGAACCTGGAAAGACAACAGAAACAGCTGAGGGAGAAAAGGGAGCAGGAGCACACAAACCGTCTGCGCAAGGAGGCCAAACGAATCAAAGTTGATTCGGTTTCTGAAGGTGCGTGCTCTAATCTGGTGGAGCAAGATGTTCAGCAACTGAAGGCGCTTGTTAGCAGATTGCAGGCAGAAAAGGCTGAGTTGGTCGCCATGAATTCCGAGCTCCTACTGAAGTTGGGTGCAGCATCACCGGACGATTCATTTGTGGAAATTCGAATGGTGGAGGCTGCGGATGATGGCGAAGTAGAAACAGCAAAGGAGCCCCAGGGCAAGGTTATAAACAGCCCTGCAGCCACTGGGA
Source organism: Somniosus microcephalus (assembly GCF_052327205.1). Taxonomy (NCBI): domain Eukaryota; kingdom Metazoa; phylum Chordata; class Chondrichthyes; order Squaliformes; family Somniosidae; genus Somniosus; species Somniosus microcephalus. The sequence goes on from NC_140998.1 coordinate 37,444,318, forward strand.
AACGGATGAGGTCAGAAGAGTCAACGGTCAGCCAACTCCTTTATATGCTGAGGGACAAGAATCTGAAATGGGAACAATTTGGACATGAGTCTAAATCTTCAAAGGAGAGGGATTTGGAGCTCCCAAAAGTTATTGGAATAGCTGAGGTTGCAACACAGACTGAGAAGATGGCAGCAGAGCGAACCTTGGATGCCAAAAGTACGCTGATTCACGTCAATATTGAACAACAGAATGCTGAAACAGCTGCTCCAGTAGAGGGATTGAATAATACAACCAATCAATCTCCCAATGAAATTGAAGTATTGAAATCACGAATGAGGTCATTAGTAAAAGACTTGCAGGAAGCCCAGAAAAAGCTGGATGAAACTGAACGCATGAAGAAGTCTCTTCAGGAAAGATGTCTGGATTTGGAACAAAAGCTGGCTAACGTCCAGCTGAGTATGGAGGAAATAGAAGACCCTCTCGCTGGCCTAGCTCAGGACGACACCGAATATTACCATGACCTGTTGGATGACACCGAATATTACCATGACCTGCTCTGCCCAGCTTGTGATGAAAACTCCCAAAGTGCAGAAACCATGAAGAATCATCTAAAGTCTAAGGAACATCGGGAGATGGTGGCGCTACTACGGAAAAAGGAGGACGAGAAGGAGGAACGGTGCATGCAGCTGGCAGCTGACAGTGGACCCAGAGAGTCTCCAAGAAGCAGAAAAGGAAAAGACGAAGCAGAAGATGATGACCATCTGAACCATTATCACCTCTACCAGGTCATGCACGTGGTCTCTCCGTACGGAGCCAAATCAGTTTGAAAGTAGAAAAACTTCCCAAGGTACTCAAGCTTTTAGAAGTCAACAATGCTGGTTCAGAAGTGACGGAAGTTCAAGCTGTTAAGTCCAGTGAAGGACTATTGGATGAGTCACTCCAGCAACGTGAACCGACTACACCGAGACTGAATCTGTGAACTGTTTTCCCGCAGAGACTGAATCTGTGAACTGTTTCCGCAGAGACTACATCTGTGAACTGTTTTTACATGAAGTTGGATATATGTTATGTTTAATAGGGAATAAGTATGTTGTAAGCTAAAAAGGGAGGATTGTAGTGTATGTAACCGTTCTACCTTTAAGAGAACTATTGTATGTAACCGTCCACCTTTAAGAGAACTATTTTAGGTGTTGCACTACTTTATCTTGGCTGCTGTATACTGTAATACCGGGAGTGACCACACCGGTATATAAGTGCTGTGTAAGGATTTATTGGGCAGATTCGCCCTGACCTTCGAATAGTAAAGTCCTGTTAAAGTTACTCTTGTAGTCTGTGTATTAATTTACCATATAACCCACAGACTTTACACTTTCGGTGTTCCCAGTCCTTGCTGGAACACCTCTTTAGCATCATCCAATATTTTGGACAATCGTTTAGGTTTGACATCTGTTTCCCCGGAATCTACCGTTAGTGCTTTTAAGGAGTGCCAGTCCATATTCATTTTCCTAATCCACTCCCGTCCCAGTAGTGGTGGACCTCCTTCAGGTAGCACATATAAGTCCATTACTTGGCTTTCTTCGCCCTTGTGGACCACTTTTACCTCTATCTTTCCGATGGGGTACACTCTTTGCCCCGTGTATGTTTTCAATATAATCTCCGTATCCCGTAGGGGAATATGTTGGAATAACCATTTGTAATCTTTCTTATTCATGACCGTCAATGCCGATCCAGTGTCCAATTCCATCTTTACTTGGACTCCTGCTATCTGAAGAGTGACCCAAATTGTCTGGAGATCTGCATCCTTACCAACGTTGTGTACTCTTAAGCTACCCAGTTCATTACTTCTAGCGTCTGAATCTGACTTCTGTTCGTTCGAACTGGTCTTTGTCACCTTGTGCACCTTTATGTAATTTCCTTGCGGTGACTTTTTGTTGCTGGTCTTCTTTCCTGACCGGCATGCTTTAGCTATGTGGCCAAGCCTGCCACACGTTCTGCATTCTTGGTTTTTAAACCAACACTGGTTCTGATCGTGTGTTGTCTTTCCACAACGATAACATTTTACAGTACTCAAACCCAATTTATTTGTACTGAGTTCCGGTGACCGTAGCTGCATTACTGCCGTGCCTCTCGCTGCGGCTTCGTGTGCTGCTGCCATAGTGACCGCTTTCTCAAGCGTCAGCTCATTCTCCTCGAGCAGTCGCTTTTGTGTATCTTCTTTTAATAATCCACACACAAATTTATCTCTTAGCGCGTCTGTTAGTCCCGTTCCAAACTGACAGTACTTTGCTAGCTTATGCAATTCCATAAAATATTCAGCATTGCTTTCATCCTTCAGCTGCCTTCTGCTGTAAAATTTAAATTGTTCCGCTAGCATCAGCGGCGTGGGGTTTAGATGATTTTTCAGGACAGTAACAATCTCCTCGAACGTCTTATCCGCCGATTCATCTGGTGATAAAAGGTGTTTCAATTGCCCGTATGTCTTCGCACCCATTAAGTTCAATAAAGTTAGTGCTTTCTCTGCATCTGGGATTTTATTTGCTTTACAATAATTTTGTATGCGTTCTACATACATGGCCCAATCTTCGATGTCGCTATCAAAGGTATTAATGTTCCCATGTTTAGGCATCGTTGCAATTTATTTTATTTATTTATTTATTTTTTTATCCCAAGATGGCGGCTTCCCGCTCTTGTCTTCGTCCTCCGCCTACAAAATGGCGGTTTTCCCGCGCTTGGCGGTCTTCACCCACTGGCTGCAATGGCGTTTGGTGTGCCGCTGCTGCTCCCCTTTCCCAGCGGTTAGTAACTCCCCCGACGCTGTCTCCGCTTCACCGCGGCTCCCTCGGGCATTCGCGCTTCCCCGATGTCGCGCCTCGCAGCCCTTCTTGCAGCCCGGTTATTAGCACCGGCTGCGTTCGCCTTCACCGCGGCTCTCGCGCCTTCAGTCGCCCCAGACGCTGTGCCTTTTTGGCCCGAAAGCGGCCCGGCCCTTATCACCAGCCGCGATCGATGTCCCCGCGCTGCGCCTTTCGGCCCGAATGCGGCCCGGCCCTTATCTCCAGTCGCGATCGATCTCACCGCCCTTATTCCTCCATCTTCCTCCCCCCGTCTGTACAGCCAACGCGGCCGACTTTCTGCTCGCGTCGCTGACCGGCTTACCCACCGCCGAGGTAGAAAGAAGATAGCTGACTGCCGCTGATGGAGGCTTTGAATTCAGGATGTCTTCTGCACTCCACGTGTCTTCCAGCAGGGTGATGAGGGTGGATGCCTCTCTTCGACGCCCGTTCTGTGGACGAAGCTGCCGTGGATATAAACTGCCGCAGGGTAAGAATCGGACTCGTCGCCACTGTTAAGTCTGTGTGTTCCAGTTGTATTAAGATTAATTACTGACACAGACTACAAGAATAAATTTTCAACAGGTCTTTACTAGTTGGAGGTCAGGACTATACTAAATACAATATCACTACACAGTACTTATATACCGGTGGTCACCACCGGTATTACGTATACAGCAGCCAGAGAAAGTAGTACATCTCTTAAGGTGGAACAGGCTTAAGTTCTCTTAAGGTGGAACAGGTTACATACACCACAGGTCCTAGGTCCTGCCCCTGGTCACAGGAGAGGGGAGGAGCTGGAGGTCATAGGTCCTGTCCCTGGTCACAGGAGAGGGGAGGAGACGGAGGTCCTAGGTCCTGTCCCTGGTCACGGAAGAGGGGGGGAGCCAGCAAGGTTAGGTCCCGCCCCGGTTTTTAGGAAGGAAGCCGAGTCGGAGGACGAAGGTCCCGCCCCCGGCTGCGGTGAAGGGGAGGAGCCGGAGGTCTTAGGTCTTGCCCCTGAGTACAGCATCAGAGAGGTGGCGTCTGGGGGCGGAGACTCTCAACCTGGAGTCCCAAATAGCGGAGAGGTGCCTGCCACTGACCCAGAGCCTAGGGAGGCGGAGCCTGCGGGAGGAAGCCCACAGCCGGCAGTCGTGGGGAAGCCACGGGCTGCAGCCAGGGCCAAAGCTCCAGCCAAGGGTCCGACCCACAAGGAAGCCTCACATGTGGTGACTCTCAGACGGTCAAATAGGAAACCGCAACCGAGGAAGGTTTGGTCGCCGGCTTCCACAAAAGGGACCCCCCGGAAGAAAGCTGCGGGAAGTTTAAACGGTCCACAGCCAGCAGCCACGGGCGGCCAGGGACCAGCAGCTGAGACCAATGTGGGAACGCAGCAGGGGGAGGCCTGCGACGGTCCCCACAGGTTATAAGCTGGCCGTCCAGAGACGGGCCTCCCCCTGCTGCGTTCCCATATATATAGTGTATATATATATATATAGTTTTGGGGTAATAAGGTTAGTTTAATTGTAATTTTGGTAAATAAGTAAGTGGTCTTCTGGAAGTATGGTAGCACTTTGGAGCGATAGAATGTGGCAAGTTTTAGGTGAGCTAGGGTCGCGGGACCCACTCACCCCGCACCCAAGCCGAGGAGCCCAGGGAGCCTGGCTCGAAACCTTTTTTTATCTCTCCGCCAGATAGTAACAAGATGATGCCAGTAGGAGGCATCATCCTCGCGGCCCTGGTGGGCCTCAACATCGCCTGGAGGGGAGAGACGGAGGATCACCGTATCTTTGGCTGCTCCGGGGAAACTGCGCCTCTGGCCCACGACAGGCAGGGCCTGCGCGAAGCAGAGGAAGTCGCTGGGTACACCCACGAGGGCAACTGGCCCGGATGGCTGGGGTCGAACTCCACGAAATATTCGAGCGAGACCGGCTTCGCCTACGGAGAGGTCTCTCTGTCGTGTCCCCAGATCAAGATCCAGGCCACGCGGATTAGTGTGACCATGGGGAAGCGTATTTGCCTAACCTGCAGGGGGAACGTCCCCCTGGATAGGTGGTGGTGGCTCAGGAAACTGAGCAGGGACATGGGGAACCCCAGAGTAAAGTGGGAAAGGTTAGGGAACGACACTCACCGGACTATCACAGGGACCCAGGGAGGGTTGACAGTGTGCTGGGATAAATGGTGGGAACCCGATCAGGGGATTTACGTGTGTATGTGGGGTTCAGAGAAAGTCTGCCCCACAGGTGTTTCCATCATTTTCCACAGCCAGTGGCAAGATAACGTGAGGGGGATAGACTGGGAATCGTGCTTGGACGCATGCGCGGTCCCCTACTCCCCAATCGCGGTTAATGCCACTGAGCTAGTGACCCGCCCCCGACAGCCCCTGCCCACGACCCAGACACCACGGACAGTAGCAGAGGGATGCCCCACCACCACCAAGGGACCAGGGAACGGGTTAGTATTAGTTCCCACTGACCAAATGGCCTATCAGGGGGTCCATTACGCGGTGGCCTCGGTCATCCTCAACCTGACCGAGGTGCACCTGCCGGAATGGTGCCCCATAGAAATGGCAAGGCTGTATCAGGCCCTGCTGAAAGAGACCCTGCAGAAGTTTTACGAGTTTGACTTCGCGGGGATCAATAGAACCGAACTCTACACCGAGGGCCACAAGGAATGGGAGCAAGTGGGGAGACAAAGAAGGGGCGCCGTGAACGACTGGTTCACAGGGTTCAACACTGGGTCGTCCATCATAAATAGTATGGACGACATCGAATTACAACGGCAGGTTAACGGGTTAAAGACCCAGTTGAAGGGGATCCTCACGGACGAAAACCGGGTGGTGGGTTCGTAGCTCCATGAGGATCAGGCTATGACTCTCCATTTAAAGGAGACCATAGCAGAGCTGGAGAAGCAGGCTCGGACGGTCAACACTCTCATTAGGGAGGACAGGAACGCCTCAGATCAGGCTGCCCAGAATGAGGTGTGCGTACTGTACGGGGCATGGTTGCTGGGCGAAGGCCGCAGCAATCTGGAGGACTTAAAACAGGGTTTGGTCCCCTCCTGGATCAGCAACAAGCACCTCGCAGCCCTCCACCCCTTTGAGAACGCGTTGAGTCCATGCCAGCTCCGGCTCGCTTCTGAGGCCTACCCAGTCCCTGTGGACTGTGGTCGCTCCAACCACACCATCATGGGGGTCATCATGCGGATCCCAGTAATGAGTAGGGTCGCCCGACCTGCGCCGGTGTATAGGGTGGTGAACATTGGAGTCATTCGGGGGGGAGCACACGTCCGTTTCGCAGCGGTCCCACCCTACGTCATTAAGTGGGAGCATGCTATGACGGGTACTGACCTCTCGGGGTGCTGTAGCTGGGGAGCACACATAATCCTGTGTCCCCAGCACTTGAATGCCTATTCAACACCACAGTGCGGGTTCAGTTCTGCTGACGCTAACCCTATCAATTGCACCATGGAAGCCATGGCACAGGGCCATGTTCCCCCACAGGTGGCATACATAGGAGGTGGGACATACTGTGTCGCCACTGCAGCATCCCACTACTGGCACGGACAGCACAGCTGGTGCGCAGTCAGTGAAAGCAGCTTCTGTTTCAAACCCAAGACAGTAGTTCAAGTGGCACAGCTGCAGATTATCCCGATCCCTGAGCCATCCACTGTTCACCTCACTGTCAAGGAGAACTTCATCGATCTCCAGAAGTACGTGGCCCACTTTGGTTTCATAATTCCCCCTCTCCCAGAACATCTAACCGAACTGCTGAAAGCAGTTACTGTCTCCCAAAAGCACTTCTATACTTTAGAGCAGAAGACCATCGACATAGGGGCAAAAATCTTAGACATAGTGGTTCCACCATGGTGGGACATCTTTGATAATATAGAGATCCCATCATGGATCAGATTGGCTTCCCACGTTTTAGTGGTGTGCCAGATAGGGATCGTTCTGTACCTGGTCTGTGTCCAGTGCAGGAGGAAGGAACTCGACAGGGAGTTCCCTAGTCAGCAGACTTGGCGGGACCACTATGTTAACATAAACGGGGACTCGCCGGTGTAACTACCTTATTTTCTCATCTGTTTTTTTGTGTATTATAATAAAGAGTGTGTTGCATCGGGTTATGACTCTAATGCGAGTCTGCACGTAGTATAAATGTTTCTCCGGTGAGGGATATCTACTCAACTCCGTTTTCGGGATGAGGAAAGTGCGTGTGCAAGGTACACTCCATAGTCAGGTAAACTATGGGGAAAGTCAGCTGGGGAGGGAATGAATTTATGCTCACCCTAAAACATTCATGATACAAAAAGACGATTCAAGATGTCCATTGTATCACAGGGGGGACTGTAGGATTCGCAAAATCCAGGAAAATACAGCCTACATTTTAAAACCCCTGAAATGGCCACATTTTTAAGAGCACAAGATGGAGTCGGCAGATCACATGACTCATTTCAGAAAGACATACCACTGCAATACCTTAAAGAAACCTGAGTCACCGCCGATTGGAAAATTCCAGACTGACTGCAATTGATATGGTAATAAAGGTAGCAGCAGTAACGAAGTCAAAAACAAAGGACTTGCACTTGAAAAGGTCATGTTAACCGCCAGATAAACGTAAACCCATCACTGAAATCACAGAGCACAGACAGGACCCATTATCTGCATCAAACTCAGCGGGACACGCGACATAACCCATCAGTTTGGTTTCGGCCATGATTAAAGTCGTTAAACTAAAGTACCAGCTTTTGTCAAAGTAGCCAGCCCAAAACTTTGACAAAAGAAAACCCCTGATTTGGCGCCAAAGATAAGGGCAAGGAAACGGTATAACTGTTGGGGGAAAATCGACGGGCAGAAGGTACGATCGGAGGCAGAGAACAACGAGAGGTTAAGGTTAAGTTGAGCGGTTCGAGTGGAGAGGTCCGATTAGGAGGTTCGATTACGGTTCAAGGAGCACGGAGGTTCTACAAGTTCGAGCAGGAGAGCAGGTTCAGGAGCCCGTCCCAGAAGGAAGATCAATCGGGAATCCCGGAAGCTACAGGAGCACCAAGGTCGAGGACAGTTTTAAAACCCTGGTGAGCATAGAGGCCCAACTCCACCTAGCTGACCTAGTAGAGGGATACTTTAGAGACGGGAGGGTTTTAATATTAAGGGCTTTGTAATCGGGAGTGTTATTTATCCTTCGTTGTACCGCGTGCTTTCCCCACCCCCGTTTTATTATACCACAGCTAATGAATTGATGTATTTTAAGATAGTCAAAGTAATTCTTGTGTGTTAAATTTTAGTTCCCATTGGGAGGCGTGTTAATGATTTTGTCTGTGTTGTTTCTTTGTTCCCTGTGTTTTTATTCTCCTTATAAATAAAGAAACCATTAATTTTAAAACTTACCTTGTCTCACCTGATCCATTTGTCTTCCGAGTCACAAGTTGGGCCAACACATCAAGGTAGTCTGGCAATAAGTCCAGTGTCTAGAATCAGTGAGGGGGGAGCGCTTCGAAACCGCTCACGAGCAGTGTGAAATCAAGAATCGATCTCGCACACCACAAGCTCATTAAAAAGACCCCTTACAACTAGATGTGGCAGGACTGCAGAGCTTTGATCTGATCCGTTGGTTGTGAGATCGCTTAGCTCTGTCTATAGAATGCTGCTTCCCTTTTTTAGCATGTATGTAGTCCTGTGTTGCAGCTTCCCCAGGTTGGCACCTCATTTTTAGGTACACCTGGTGCTGCTCCTGGCAAGTTCTTCTACATTCCTCATTGAACCAGGGTTGATCACCTGGCTTGATGTTAATGGTAGAGTGAGGGATATGACGGGCCATGAGGTTACAGATTGAGGTAGAATACAATTCTGTAGCTACTGATGTCTCACAATGCCTCAAGAATGCCAGTTTTGAGCTGCTAGATCTGTTCTGAACCTATCCTATTTAGCATGGTGGTAGTGCCACACAACACGATGGAGGGTGTCCTCAGTATGAAGACGAGACTTCATCTCCACAAGGACTGTGCGGTGGTCACTGCTACCAATACTGTCATGGACAGATACATCTGCGACAGGTAGATTGGTGAGGATGAGGTCAAAGTAGGTTTTTCCCTCATGTTGGTTCTTTCACCATCTGCTGCAGGCCCAGACTGGCAGTTATGTGCTTCAGGACTCGGCCAGCTCGGTCAGTAGTGGTGCTACCGAGCCACTCTTGGTGGTGGACATTGAAGTCCCCCACCCAGAGTACATTCTGTGCCCTTGCTACCCTCAATGCTTCTTCCAAGTGGTGTTCAATGCTTGGCATTACTTTGGGAACCCTACTTCAGCAGCTAGTTGAAAAATGGCACTGGAAACACTCCAGACCCTGTTGATTTGGGAATGGTACATGGCAAGAGCATATCCAAACAACTTGGAGAATATCAAAATCATAAAATATTGGCGTCAAAAGATATCTCTTTGTCCAAGGTACTGGATAGGCCTCCACATAAATCCACATCTGATCCAAATACTAGTTTTTACAATTATACCGAGGCATTTCCCATTCACTTCCAGGGTAAAAATTCCCAATCTAAGGATAATCTGTTTCCAGTTCTCCATTTTTAATGCTCGCCACATTTAATTAATACAGTCAATCCACTGCCAAATTCTACCCGGAGACAGCAGCATATGCTGGAAGTCTAATCACTTCTGTGTAAAATCCAGGGTTTTGTTAAGTGTTTTTTTAAAAAAAAATTGTCTTTAGATTGAATTGCTGAGTGAATGATTAAATGGGCTATGCGACAAAGGTTTACAAGTTAGTTATCTTTAACTACAGTTTATAGGAATCCTAATCTAAGCAGATCCAAATGACTTATGTGCTTACCAAGATTTCGTCCTACAGTAAACTGAATAGGCTCATTTAAAATTTGTGATTGCTTATGAGGCATTTCTACATTGTACCAATAGTAAAACTGTAGTGTAAAGGGAAGAACTTGCATTTATATAGCGCCGTTCACAACCTCAGGGCTTTACAGCCAATTAAGTACTTCTGAAGTGTAGTCACTGCTGTAATGTGGGAAACACGGCAGCCAATTTACACACAGCAAGGGCCCAGAAACAGCAGCGTGATAATGACCAGATAATCTTTTTTCGTGATGTTAGTTGAGGGATAAATATTGACCAGGACACCAGGGTGAACTCCGTTGATCTTCTTCGAACTAGTGATCTTTTACAGCCAGTTGAGAGGGCAGATGGGGCCTCGGTTTAACGTCTCATTCGAAAGATGGCACCTTCAACAGTGTAGGGCTCCCTCAGTGCTGTACTGGAGTGCAGCCTAAATTGTGTGCTCAAGTCTCTGGAGGGGGACTTGAACCCACAACTTTATGGGGGAGAAATTTGGAAGCGCCCCATTTGGAGGCGGTAACGGTTGAAAGCTGGGAAACCTAGCGCCAGGCGCTAATGATTCCCAGGTTTTTCTAAATTCGGTGTTTGCACTCCAGGAAGGAAGTGGAGCGCTAAACCAAGTGATCCACTTCCTTCCTGGAGTGCTAAAGGACGCAGGCGGTGGTGGGGGGGGGGAGGGTGGGTGGTAGAGGTACAGCGCTGCCCAATGTCCTGGGCAGTGCTGACGCAATCCGAGGCTTCTTCCCTCCCTTAAAGGGAAGAGCCATCACTGCAGGCTCTGCATTGGGGCCAGTTAGTTGGTCCCCGACAGCAGCCACGATCCGGCCCGATCAGCCCCATTCAATCCAGCAGAGTACCGGGCTGATCGATCGCGGCCCAGGAGAATGGAAAAAAATTGGAAAAAAAGCATTTTATAAATTTTCCTACTTACCTTGGCAACCTCCCCTTTAACTACCGCCCCCAAAAGCGCTCGGCCCCCCCGAACAACGCCTCCTGCAGCTGTCGGCGTTCTCGCCCGGCGATGCTGCAGGGGGTGGAACTGAAGTTCGGGTCCGGGGCGCTACCGGGGTGATGCCTACGGCAATGATGTCACGATCTCCAGGCGCAGGAGACCGCGGTGCAAAATGTTACCGCCACCGCAAACCTCCTGGCCAAGTTAGCGAGAGTGGTTCATCTCGCTGCGCCCGGGTGGTAAGTCGTTAACATCCCATTATCGCCTCCCAGAGGCCATAATGGGAGGCGCTAAGTAGGCCAATTTCTAGCCCATAGTATGACTCTGAGGTGAGAGAGTGACCAACTGAGTCACAGTTTACCCTTGGATTTAAGACCTAACCTAAGTCCACAGAGAAGCCAGGTGAGATTCCCTGGAGGAGGGTGTCCTAAACCATTTGGATTTGACACCGCAAAGAGTGTAACGCCAATGTGGTGTCAAACCAGGTTTAAGACGAGCCTTGCGGGATCCCTTGACCTTCCGGGCATATCTTAAACCAAGCTTGAATAAATTTAAATGTTTAGAAGATGAAACTACTCCCGTCAAATACTCATGATCTTTTCAAATTTAACTGTTGGAAGAGTGGCTCTGCGCATGCGTATGACCAAGTTTGCATGGATCACTCGCCTGGGCTGCAGAGTTGGAGTTCGTGTATCTGCAGTATAATTGCAGAAATAGTGAAAACCAGCTGTTAGAGCTGGATAGTGATGTCCCCCAGCGATCTGTACTGGGGCTTCAAATTTTCACCATATTTATCAATGACTTGGATGAAGGAATAGAGAGTTGTATATCCATGTTTCAATATGACACTACGTCAAGAGGTACAGAAAATAGTGCAGATGGGAGCAGGAAGTTACAAAGGGACATAGACAGGTTAAGTGAGTGGGCAAAACTGTGGAATTTAATGTGGGGAAGTGTGAGGTCATCCACAGTTGATCATAGAAAGACAAATCAGTGTATTTTCTAAATAGTGAGAAACTGGGAACTGTGGAAGAGCAAAGAGATTTGCATGTCCATGTACACAAATCACTAAAGGCTAGTGGGCAGTTACAAAATGCAATCAAAAAGGCTAATGGAACATTGATCTTTACCTCAAGAGGGCTGGAATACAAAGTGGAGGAAGTTATGCTTCAGTTGTATATAGCCTTGCTCAGACCCCATCTGCAGTATTGCATTTAGTTTAGTCCCTCAAACCTCATGACAGATATATTGGCCTTGGAGGGATGCAGTGCAGATTCATCAGAATGATACTGGGTTCGAGGGTTAAATTATGAGGACTCTGCATAAACTTGGCTTGTATTTTCTTGAGTTTAGAAGACTGAGCTGTGATCTAATCGAGCTGTTTAAAATAATGAAAGGATTTGAGAAGAGAATCTGTTCCTTCTGGTGGGGGAATCCAGAACAAAAGAGGGCATAATCTCAAAATCAGAGCCAGCCATTCAGAAGTGAAATCAGGAAGCACTATTACACAAAAAGGGTAGGGAAATCTGGAACTCTCTCCCCCAAAAGGCTGTGGATGCTAGGTCAATTGAAACTTTCAACACTGAGATTGACAAATTTGTGTTAGGTAAGGGTATGAAGCGATATGGATCAAAGGCAGGCAAATGAAGTTGAGATGCAGATCAGCCATGATCCAATTGAATGGCGGAACAGGTTCGAGGAAGCTAAAGGGCCTACTCCTGTTGCTATCTTCCTATTAATGACAGACAATTCCCTTTTACATGTAGGAGGTAGTCACATTGTAAACAATCTACTGCAATATCATTATCAATGATAGGCCTTAATTAAATCAAGTAAGAATCCTTCTCATTCTCTTAATGACATGAGTAGGGTTGACAAGTCAATTTCACCATGGCTTAAGCAATATGTAATCATTTCCCAACCTCACCAAGATCCACCAGCTCCCTCTCTGTACCCCAGAGAATTAATTTTAAAATTGAGTACAAATCTCTCTATAGACTCATTCCATCCTATCTGGGACTTGTTTCTCCGACTGTTTTCCCAACCCACACACACAGTTTCTCTAATTCTGGATTAATGTTTATACCCTGCTTCCCTGTCAAGAGTTAATCTTTCAGCTGCTCTAACATTAACCTCTGAAACTCACTCCCAAACTGCTTCACCTCATTGCCGCGCTCCCTGTTGTTAAAGGTTTTAACCGTTTCTTCAGTTTCCCACAAGTTCTTTCAATTGCCTCTTGATACCCACGCTCCCCCCCGCCCTCCCCCACCCCCACCCATTGTAAAATACTGAGACTTCCTTTACGTAATGGGCAATGTATGTATGAAACCTGTTGTAGACGTTTCTGGTGTCCTCTGCAACTCAATGCCAAATTTAGAGGCTGAATCTATTTTCTTTTATTGTTTTACCTTTATTTGCAAGCATGGGATTAGTCGAATGCCATTGGAATAAAGAAAGTAATACATTTCAATGAGATCCAAAGGAAACCATGCCTTCATTTTGCCATCGACCCAATCCACTAAATCAATATGTTGTAAAAGCAATAGATGATTTTAAGGGAGCTCCAAGACATTTCCACATTTTCACAGTTCAAAAATCATTTGTAATCCATTGGAATTGCTTCACAATGTAATCGCCTCTGACTCAATCCTGCCCCTGTCTCGTTCCATATGCGGCAGGTTTTAATGTGGTACATTCAGAGGGATGGAATCAATTTTTCCAGCAACAAAATAGAGTTGTTGTCTCTTATTAGAATAACTGATTTGTCAGCCAAATTGATATTAAGTTAGTTATGGTGTTAAATAGGATGGGAAAGTAACTGAAGAGAGTACAAACTGGAGTACATTCATAATAAGAAGGCGATTAAGAAAGTAAAATATAGAACAATCCATTGGTGCAATATCAGGGTATAGTACAGTTCACACACATGATTCCTCCCATATTGTGTCACTGAGTCTGTCTGGAGGAAGCACTGGTTTAGGTGCGGTGTTATTTTCATGCATCTTCTAACAGTGGTTCAAGAGCAATTTGAGTCAATAACAGCTAGGTCTGACTTTAGAAGAGCGAATTAATCAACATGGTTTAATATGTCTAGAAATGTAAGGGGAAAATCTTTGCGACAGCACTCCTAGCACACACTATATCAAGAAATGGTGAACCTCCACCCCATGATATTCTATCCATTAATTTTAATAGATGGAATATCACTGGCTGGAGGTGCATAGTTTCCTGATATACACTCTCCATGTGCATTGGGAACACCGATTGGAAAACCTCCCCTATAATTACTGAAAGTTGGTAAGTCACCCAGTCCAGATGGAATACATCCTAGGTTGCTGGTAGAAATAGCAGAGGCATTGGTCACAATCTTTCAATCCTCATTGGCTAATGTTATACCACTATTCAAGAAAGGGGAGATGGATAAACTAGGAAACTACAGGCCAGTCAGCCTAACATCGATGGTGGGAAATTATTGGAAACCATTATCAGGGACAAAATAAACATTAACTTGGAAAGGCATGGGTTCATCAAGGAGAGCCAGCATGAATTTATTGAAGGTAAATTGTGTATGACTAACTTGATTGAATTCTTTTTTGAGGGAACGGCAAACATAGGTGGATAGGCAATGGCAAACATTTAAAGATCGCATAGATGAACTAGAGAATTTGTTCATCCCTGTCTGGCATAAAAATAAAACAAAAAAGGTGGTTCAACCGTGGCTAACAAGGGAAATTAGGGATAGCATAAGATCCAAGGAGAGGACATATAAATTGGCCAGAAAAAGCAGCAAACCTGAGGCTTAGGAGCAGTTTAGGATTCAGCAAAGGAGGACAAAGGGATTAATTAAGAGGGGGAAAGTAGAGTATGAGAGTAAGCTTGAAGGGAACATAAAAACTGACTGTAAAAGCTTCTATAGATATGTGAAGAGAAAAAGATTGGTGAAGTCAAGCGTAGGTCCCTTGCAGTCAGAATCATGGGAATTTATAATGGGGAACAAAGAAATGGCAGGCCAATTAAATACATACTTTGGTGCTGCCTTCACAAAGGAGGTCACAAATAACCTCCCAGAGATGTCGGGGAACATACGGTCTAATGAGAGGGAGGAACTGAATGAAATTAGTATTTGTAGGGAAATGGTGTTAGGGAAATTGATGGGATTGAAGGCCAATAAATCCCCAGGGCCTGATAATCTACATCCTAGGGTACTTAAGGAAGTGGCCCTAGAAATAGTAGATGCATTGCTGGTCATCTTCCAAAATTCTATAGACCCTAGAACAGTTCCCATGGATTGGAGGGTAGCTAATGTAACCCTGCTATTTAAAAAAGGTGATAGAGAGAAAACGGGGAATTATAGACCGGTAAGCCTGACATCGGTAGTGGGGAAAATGCTAGAGTCCATTATAAAAGATGTAATAGCAGAGCACTTGGAAAACAGTGACAGGATCGGAAAAGGTAAATCATGCTTGACTAATCTACTGGAATTTTTTGAGGATGTAACTGGTAGAATAGATAAGGGAGAACCAGTGGATGTGGTGTATTTGGACTTTCAGAAGGCTTTCGATAAGGTCCCGCATAAGAGATTAGAGTGCAAAGTTAAAGCACATGGGATTGGGGGTAAGGTACTGACTTGGATAGAGCACTGGTTGGCAGACAGGAAGCAAAGAGTTGGAATAAACGGGTCTTCTTCCGAGTGGCAGGCAGTGACTAGTGCAGCACCGCAGGGATCGGTGCTAGGACCCCAGCTATTCACAATATATATTAATGATCTAGACGAGGGAACTAGATGTAATATCTCCAAGTTTGCAGACGACACAAAGCTGGGTAGGCATGTGTGCTGTGAGGAGGATGCCGAGAAACTCCAGTATGATTTGGACAGGTTGGGTGATTGGGCAGATGCATGGCAGATGCAGTATAATGTGGATAAATGTGAGGTTATCTACTTTGGTAACAAAAACAGGAAGGCAGATTATTATCTGAATGGCAATAGATTGGGAAAAGGGGAAGTGCAACGAGACCTGGGTGTCCTTGTGCACCAGTCGCTGAAAGTAAGCATGCAGGTGCAGCAGGTGGTTAAGAAGGTAAATGGTATGTTGGCCTACATAGCGAGAGGATTCGAGTACAGGAGCAAGGATGTCTTGCAACAGTTGTACAGGGCCTTGGTGAGACCACACCTTGAGTATTGTGTGCAGTTTTGGTCGCCTTATCTGAAGAAGGATGTTCTTGCCATGGAGGGAGTGCAGCGAAGATTCACCAGACTGATACCTGGGATGGCAGGAATGATATATGAAGAGAGATTTGGCCGATTAGGCTTACATTCGCTAGAGTTTAGAAGAATGAGAGGGGATCTCATTGAAACTTATAAAATTCTAACAGGACTAGACAGACTAGATGCAGGAAGGATGTTCCCAATGGCGGGGGAGTCCAGAACCAGGATAAGGGGTAAGCCATTTAGGACTGAGATGAGGAGGAATTTCTTCACCCAGAGAGTGGTGAACCTGTGGAATTCTCTACCACAGAAGGCAGTTGAGGCCAATTCATTAAATATATTCAAGAAGGATTTAGATATATTTCTTAAGGCTAAAGGGATCAAGGGATATGGGGAGAAAGCAGGGACATGGTACTGAGTTTGGACGATCAGCCATGATCTCATTAAATGGCGCAGCAGGCTCGAGGGGCCGAATGGCATACTCCTGCTCCTATCTTCTATGTTTCTATGTAAAAGGTTGGCCAAGGTAATGCAGTAGATGTACTTTCGGAAGGCATTCGACAAAGTGCCACACAGGAGACTTATAAAGAAGATGGAAGTCTCTGGAATTGAAGAGAAAGTGGTGATATGGATACAAAATTGGCTCAGTGACATGCAGCAAAGGGTGGTGGTGAATAGATGTTTTTCAGACTGGGTGGATGTTTGCAGTGGTGTTCCCCAAGCATAAGTTTTGATTCCATTATATTTTTCAATTTTTATAAAGGACCTCGCCTCGGGTGTAGGGAGCAGCATTATAAAGTTTTCAGGCAAAGTAGTAGATAGTGATGTGGATGCTCATAGGCTTCAGGGTGACATAGACAGGATGGTGAAATGGGCAGAAGCATGGAAGATGTTCAATATGGAGAAGTGTGAAGTGATGCACTTTGGGAGGACTAATATTGAAAGACAGAAATCCAAAAATGGCACGATTTTGAAAAATGTAAATGAGCAGAGAGACTTTGGTGTCCATATAAACAAATCCTTAAAGGTAAGTTGATAAGGTGGTTACAAAAGCATATGGGTTACTCGAGCTTGTAAATAGAGGAATAGAATATAAAAGCAAAGAGATCATGCTACAACTTTATAAATCACTGGTTCGGCCTCAGCTGGAGTATTGTGGACAATTCTGGGCACCACACTTCAGGAAAGATGTAAAGGCCTTAGAAAGGGTGCAGAGGAGGTTTACCAGGATGTTACCAGGGATGAGAGACTTCAATTATGAGGAGAGGTTGGAAAAGTTAGGACTGTTCTCCTTGGAACAGAGAAGGCTAAGAGGTGACCTAATAGAGGTTTTCAAGATGATGAGAGATTTTGATAGTGTAGCGAAAAACTATTCCCTTTGGCAAGTGGGTCAATAACCAGAAGTCATAGATTTAAAATCATTGACAAAAGATCAAGTGCTGGATTTTGCCGGTGCTCAGAGGGCGGGTTTGGAGGCGGGCCAAAGGTTAAAATCATTTTGATTGCCAGCGGGTTGCAATCCCGCCGTCAATCCGCCTCCAAACAATTTTCCCAAGTGTCGGGTCCTCGATTTGCACATGGATCCGACACCTATCGGCAGGAAGAGGATTAAAGGCAATTACATGTCTATTAACAGGTAGTTGCTAGTAGTTGACAGGCTATTTTTAAATTTTGCCGCTTCTGGCTTGGGTTTCCCGATGTCCGGACACCACGCCAGGTAAGTGTGGCGTGCTGTGAGTCTGCTGTAATGTTTCTGGATTGATGACAGCTGTGGAAGTGGTGTGAAGGATCCAATGTTGCACTGGTGAGTCTCAGAGGTAAAAAAATGTTGGGAAATGCATTTATAATACATTTACACATTTCTTTAGGTAACAAGTTTTGAAAATGATGTCTAGTGCCACCTCATTGGGAGAACCTCTCTCACCAGTGACAGATCGCTTCTGTCACCTCACCTGTAGCTGCCGTCTATTCCAGCCTATGGAGGAAGTCATTGGAGAGCCTGGCTGCAAGAGGTCACCTTTGTACAGTGATTGTCAGTGTTTGCAGCACCTCAATGCTATCAAACACTGAGAAATCAACTGTCAAAAAAGAATTGTGCGTGGTCCCTTTAAGAATACCGGCGGAAGACGCGTCATCAAATAACGTCATCTGACCGGCCTCCTCTTAATTGGCCGGCAAGCCCGCAGGGCGGGCTGAACAAGGTCAATCAACGTAAAATCACGTCTGTGCGCCAGATGGCGTTGTGGGTGGGACTGGAAGCCGGAAACTACCTGACCCACACCCAACCCACCTCCATTGATAAAATCGCGGCCCTACAGTTGAGAAGAGGAGAAATGTTTTCACTCAGAGAGTTGTCGGGATCTAGAACGCTCTACCTGAAAAGGCAGCGGAAGCTGATTCTGTAAATAATTTTAAAAGGGAGTTGGACAGGTACTTCAGGATGAGGAACTTACAGGGTTATGGACAAAAAGTGGGGATGTGGGATTAAGAACGACTGCTCTTTCAAAGGACCTAATTGTCTCCTTCTCTGCTGTAGGTTTCTACGATTCTTTGATTCTATGAATTCCCTTTGATCATGATTTTTGCTGCATTGGTTGACATGTTTGCCTTCATTAACTCAATTATTTTAAATGGACTAAGGATTGTGTTAAAATAGCTGAGATAGGAAGTTAAAGATAGCTCACAGGAGGAATTATATTCTCTAATGTCTATGGCCTAGCAATTTGTTGACATCGCACCCGTTTTAAAGGCATAAAATGGCTGCCAAAGCATCCAATATGGCGGGTGCGAACATACATTCCGCCCCGGAGGTACGGTGCCCGTCATATTGATAAAGCTGAAGTATAGGTTGTTATGTTCATTAATAACTAGTCGTTTTTATTAAGAACAGCTAGCTTTTGCTGGACACTTTATTGAGCACATGTGGACTAGGTACAGTATCTGTAGAGGCATCCATCTTGACTGCTGCCTTGTGGGTAGCCTGGTGCATCATGGGTAGCCCACTCTTATATACATACAGCACCACCTAGTGTACCATTCCAGAATGACAGGTTACTGATCATTACATCCCCCTTTCTTTGAGGTTAAACAAAATCAGTATCAATCAATATCAATCAATCATAACAACATAAACATCTTCAACAGTCAATACATTTTCAATGTAGTCTTCTTTTTACTCAAAGATTAAGTCTATCAGGCTTTTTTACTTCACGTGTGGATCTTCTCAGTACAGGTAAGTCTGATGTGTTTTCATGAGAGCCTGTATGTGTATTTGTGTTAGATTGTTCTGGTGGTGAGTGACAAGATTCAGTTGCGGCATTGCCATCGATTTGCTCTTCGATAGTCTCTTGTGTTTTTAGGAGGGAACAGCGGTTCCTCCTGAGAATCTGTCCTTCCTCAGTTCTAACAGTGTATGACCTTGGTCCTACTTCCTCAAGAACTGTAGCTTTCCTGTTCCATGCATCTGGATCTTCAATCCTGACAACATCATCCCTTGTCAATGGTTTCAGAGTTTTGGATGACTTGTCATAGTATGATTTCTGTTTCAGCTTTAACAGTTGAAGTCTCTGTCTCAGTTCCTTACTCTGCTTTTCTTTTGCACAGCGGGGTAGCGTGGTATGCAACTTGCGACCCATTAGGAGTTCAGCACTTCCCCACCCCCAGAGCAGCCAGTGCGCACTGGAATTCTCAACCTTCCCACACTCATGGGCACTTGAGATGCACCCCTAGTGGCGTAGGCAGCTACCATTGAAATTTAAATACAGCGATCTCCCCTAACCCTTATATGCGGATGGGGTCTGCAGTCAAGGTCCTGAGTGGTTGCATCTTAGCATTTATAGCTGTGGATTTTTTAGACCCTTTGCTTTTTAACTTTGTAGGAAATAGTAAATCAACTTATCCATATCCTTGATAAGAAAGCTACTCTCCCAGGTGCTTTGCAAACACCAAAACCTAACTTTTATAATGTACCTAAAGACCATAGACAAGATAAACATCAATATGTTTAACATACTCACAGATTCTACAATAGGAGAGCATGATCTCAAACTTAGATGAGGGAAGCTAAAAAGACAGTTCAGCTTTAACTACTTTACACAGCCAGTGGTGAATGTATGAAATGAACATTCAAGGGAGTCAGTAGGGGCTGATTGTACCAGAAAATTCAAGATAATTTGATGGAGGGTTGTCGTGGGACCTGACATATCTAGACACTGGGATCAGATAGATGGATTGCAATGGCCTTTTCTGCTCCTATACATTTCTATGTTCCTACACTCTGTGCTGTTTCCTTACTGCTAGGCTCTGTTGACCATAGTTTCATATCTACCTGTTGAGAATATCCTGCAACAAATCAGACTGTATGAAACAGCCCTGTTCTATTTGGCACCAGCAGCAAAATTTTGCTCCCAGCGTGGAACCTCATTCCTTCGGAGAGTGGATTGAAAAATGAGGCATGGATGTTCCACTGGTAATCTTGTTCCAAATTGTACACATTTCTGGAACTCTGCTTGTGAATACTTTGATGATTCATTCCTTAGTGCCTTGGACATTCCAAAACCTTTGCCAGTCCAAGTGCTATGCACATCAAACCAAGTGATCATCATATGACCTCCCATCACAGTTCGGATAACTATGGCTGCACTCCCCCACTGGAGAATCAGGGGCGGAACAAAGACAGGAATAGTAGGTGAGGACCACCTTATAATAACAATCGGAAGGATAGACATCAGTGCCCTCCTCATGATGACCATAAACCTTATCGCGACTCCTTGGGTGAGTTGACAGCTCGTTTCAATCCATATTTATGGCTAACTGTTTTCCTCACAAATCCCTTTATCTGTGCTATGGTTCATCATTTTCTGCTAACTCGGTGATTTTCTGGTGGTCTGTTCACTCTCCCACTCAGTTTATTCTTCGTATCAGTTCTCATAGCCTCCAGTCCACTTGCAGTCCAAATGGCTGACTCACTACGTTATGATCTCCTCCATGCCCTTTAAAGTAACAATGAAAATCTTAGCCCCGAAATTCCTGGTGGGACATTCTATTGCCGAAAGTGCAGCAGGACAGGACTTCCACCCGCCGGCCAGTTGACCCAGCAGTTGACCTGGTCCCACATCTCAGGGAAAGGGTCATCTGTGCAAAGGGGATAAATGGTCGCACCATTCACGGCACTTTTTCAGCATTTGGCCCGTGGATAGGCCAGGAATATTGGAGCTGTACCATGCTGCTCCATCGAGGAGGGGTTGGGGGAGGAGGCATTGTGGCTGACAATAGAGGAAGTACTTTAGAACATCTATGTCATCAAGAGTCCTATGTTGCCCCTTTCCTAACGCCAATCAATTGCTTTGAGGTCAATTACAATTTGGAAATGATTTTGTGGGTTCCAGTTATGTTTCTGTGCTTTATGTTGGCTTACAGACAGATGAAACTGACAGGATTTTTCGTCAATGATGTCATCCCTTCAGACCTGCCTCTTTCAATGATATCACAATGGAAGGGGGTATGGGCACAGAAACATCCATTTCCTCCCCGCCCCCCATGGATTTTCAGATTGTGGGCAGAAAGGACTAGAGTTCCAACAGAACCTTGCCCCAAAGTCCCGTCCCCCACTGTTATTTTCATTAATAACTATTTGCTAGACACTTTATTGAGCACATGTGGACTCGGTACAGTATCTGTAGAGGCATCCATCTTGACTGCTGCCTTGTGGGTAGCCTAGTGCATCGTGGGTTGCCCACTCTTATATACATACAGCACCACCTAGGGTACCATTCCAGAATGACAGGTTACTGATCATTACATCCCACTTTCTTTGAGGTTAAACAAAATCAGTATCAATCACTATCAATCAATAACAACATAAACATCTTCAACGGTCAATACATTTTCAATGTAGTTTTCTTTGTACTCAAAGATTAAGTCTATCAGGCTTTTTTACTTCACGTGTGGATCTTCTCAGCACAGGTAAGTCTGATGTGTTTTCATGAGAGCCTGTATGTGTATTTGTGTTAGATTGTTCTGGTGGTGAGTGACAAGATTCAGTTGCGGCATTGTCATCGATTTGCTCTTCAATAGTTTCTTGTGTTTTCAGGAGGGAACGGCGGTTCCTGCTGAGAATCTGTGTTTCCTCAGTTCTAACAGTTTATGACCTTGGTCCTACTTCCTCAAGAACTGTAGCTTTCCTGTTCCATGCATCTAGATTCTCAATCCTGACAACATCATCCCTTGTCAATGGTTTCAGAGTTTTGGATGACTTGTCATAGTATGATTTCTGTTTCAGCTTTAACAGTTGAAGTCTCTGTCTCAGTTCCTTACTCTGCTTTTCTTTTGCACAGCAGGGTAGCATGGTACGCAACTTGCGACCCATTAGGAGTTCAGCAGGTGAAGAACCAGAGTCTAAAGGTGAGGCTCGGTAGCTCAGCAGGGCGAGATAAGGATCAGACTTGCTTTCTGTCGCTTTCTTCAGTAGCTGCTTGAGAACTTGAACACCTTTCTCTGCCTTACCATTCGACTGAGCATACAAAGGACTGGATGTGATGTGTTGAAAGTCATAATGTGCTGCAAACTGTTGCCACCCCTTACAGTTGAAGCACGGACCATTGTCGCTAACAGCAATCCTGGGAATTCCATGTCTGGCGAAGATGGATTTCACATGCATTATGACACTGCTTGCTGTGGTGCTTGAGAGCAGCGCCATCTCAGGATAGTTAGAATAGTAGTCAATCACTATTAGATAGTCTTTACCATTTAAATGAAAAAGGTCCATACCAACCTTTTGCCATGGTGCTGTTGGTATGTCAGCTACTATCATTGGTCCCTTTGCTTGTTTGTTTTGGTGTTACTGACATGTCTCACATTTGCCTATCATATTCTCAATGTCCTTATTTATGCCAGGCCAATAAACAGTGTCTCTTGCTCTCCTTTTGCATTTTTCAATTCCGAGGTGTCCCTCATGAATCCTTTTGAGCATGTCTTGACGTAGAGCCTGTGGAATGACTATTCTGTTCTGTTTTAGTAATAGTCCACTTGCGACACTCAATTCTGACCTTATGTGAAAATATTTTGGACAGCAACCTTTTGGCCAACCATGATGAATGTTCGCTATTACTGTTTGTAATACTGTATCTTTTACTGTTTCTTCTGCTACTTGCTTTGATTTTGTGTCTGACACGGGCAGCGCAGCAGTGACCATACTCACATGAACATCCACGTCTTCTTCAGTAGAGCTCACATGACTCATTGTGGGTGCTCGGGATAGTGCATCTGCTAACACTATGGGCTGGATTTTGCTACGGGGCGGGTTGGAGGTGGGAAACCCACATTCGGGCTTGTTGTCCCGCCTCCATGGAGATGTGGCCAACCCACTGGATTTTCCTCTGATTGACCTTGTTGAGCCCGCCCTGTGGGCTCAGCAGGCCAATTAAGGGCCACCCGGCAACAGGTGACATCAGAGATTGACATTTCATCTGTCAAAAGCTTTTGGCAGATGAAGTATCAGTGTTTAACAGCTGTTTGAAGCTGTCAAGCACTGAAAAACTGCTAATTCAGCCTCAGTCCTTTCTCAGGATAACTTTAAAATCATTTTGCTGCAGAAACCAAGAAGCTGATTTTTTTTTTTAAATCGGAGCTTCTGTGGCTCTTGCAGCCGACTCCCGACACCGGAATGCAGGACTCCTGTAAAGGTAAGTAAAAGTAAGTTAAACTTATTTAAACACTTTAAACACTTGCAAAACACTTACCTTTGCACTCCTGCACCCCTCACTCACCTGAACACTGGGCATCTCGACCCCTCCAAGACCTCAGACCCACATCACACCTCGAAAACTTTTCGTGGTTTGGAGCTGTCGGGAAGCCCACAAACCAGCAATAAAAATCGTGAATAGGCAAAAAACTACCTGTTAACTACCTGTTAACAGGCAGTTTAATTGCCTTTAATCCCTTCCCGCCTCTGGGAGTCGGGTTCCAGCACTTGTCGGCAACCCGACTCCTATGAAATTGACATGGAGGCGGGGTCGAGGCGGGATGGGGTCGGGACCCCCGGATCTCCTATTTTTATCGCCCGCACGCCTCCAACCCGACTCCAGGGGCTTAGGAAAATCCAGCCCTATGTATTTGCCTGGTGTGTAGATCAGTTCAAAGTCATATCTTTGCAGCTTCATCATGAGTCGTTGAATCCTTGGAGACATCTCATTCAGGTTCTTTTTTATGATGGCAACCAGTGGGCTGTGGTCTGTCTCAACTGTGAAGGTGGGAAGTCCATATATGTAGCCATGAAACTTTTCTAGTCCAACTACCAAGCCTAGACATTCCTTTTCAATCTGGGCGTATCGACACTCAGTATCAGTCATAGACCTGGAGGCATAGGCAACAGGCTTCCAATCTTCACCCTCTGCTTGTAGCAAGACCGCACCTAGGCCATCTTTTGATGCATCCGTTGACACTTTGATTCTTTTTGTTGGGTCAAAGAAGGTGAGTACAGGTGTGGTTGTCAGCACTGTTTTGAGGTTTATCCACTCTTGTTCATGTCTTTCTGTCCATGCGAACTCATTTGTTTTACGTAGCAGGTCTCGCAGACCGGTTGTCTTGGCTGACAAGCTAGGAATGAACTTTCCAATGAAGTTTATCATCCCCATGATGTGTAGCACTCCTTTTTTGTCAGTGGGTCGGGGCATTTTGAGTATGGCATTTACTTTTTCCATAACTGGCTCTATTCCTTTACCAGATAGATTATCTCCTAGTAAAGTGACTTCCTGGAGGCCAAACTGACACTTGGCTTTGTTGAGCTTCAGTCCATTCCGGCGTATGCTCTGTAGCACTTTAGTCAGTCTCTCATTGTGTTCTTTCAGCGTGGAGCCCCAGATGATGATGTCATCAACATAGACCCGAACTCCTTCCAGACCATCAATTATGTGTTCCATCACTCTATGAAAGATTTCAGATGCAGATGCTATCCCGAAAGGCATTCTGAGGAAACAATACCTGCCAAATGGTGTGTTGAAGGTACAGTGTTTGGTGCTCTCTTCATCCAGTTTTAGTTGCCAAAATCCTTGTGAGGCATCGAGCGTTGTAAAGTATCTAGCACCTGACATTTCACTGGTGATTTCTTCTCACTTGGGAATCTGGTAGTGTTCACGTTTTATGTTTGCATTTAAGTCCTTTGGATCCATGCATATTCTTAGATCATTGTTCTTTTTCTTTACACATACCATGGAGTTAACCCAGTCTGTTGGCTCTTCGACTTTCCTGATGACTCCTAGTGTGGTCATTATGTCCAGTTCATTCTTGAGCCAGTCACGCAGGGGTGCTGGAAATCTTCGTGGAGCATGTACCATTGGCTGAGCATCCTCCTTTAGCTGGATCTTGTAAATGAATGGTAGAACTCCAAATCCTTTGAACACATCCTGGAAATTATTTACTACAGAATCCACTGAGTCATCTGGTCTGCTTATGGCACAGTTTATACGGTATACTCTCTTGACCAGTTCTAAGTCCTCACAAGCTTTGTCACCCAGTAGTGAATCAAGTCCTTCAGCCACAGCAGAAAACATGAGATGATGCACTTTGTCTTTGACTGTCACTTTAAGTCTGCATACACCTAAGCTATCTATTTTCTGTCCATTATAGTCCTTCAGTAGTACTGACTTTTTCTGTGTTTTGGGCTTTTCTTTCATGTTTTTAATGTCACTCATACTGATTAAGTTTGCTTTTGCCCCAGTGTCTAGTTTCAATGTAACTAATGCTCCATTTATCTGCAGTGGGATCATCCATTTGTCCTCTTTTACTGCATTAATTTTATGTTCAGCATTGTCCTTATCTGAGGGCTGCACATTTTCAGTATCATTTTTGACATTGTCACATGACACCATTCGTACAAAAAATGTCTCACTTAAATCAGTGTCCTCAATCACATTAACTCGTTGCCCATTCTTTGTTTTTACTTTTGAAAAGCATTGTTTGGCAAAGTGATTCTTTCCATTACACTTTGTGCACATTTTTCCAAACGCTGGGCATTGTCTTAACTGGTGTTTGTAACCACAGCGTTTACAATTAAAAATGTCATCCTCCGATTGCTTTTCATTTCTGTTCTGCCCACATTTCTTCCCCTTGTAGGACACAGCACCGACAGCAGCATTATCACTCATTACAATCGCATCATTATTGATTTCACTGAAAGTCTTCGCGTGCTTTCGAGCTAGCTCGCTGGCTTGGCATATTTTCACAGCAATTTCCAATGTTAGTTTGGTTTCTCTCAACAGACGTTCCCTGACTTTTTTATCATGAATACCAAACACAATCTGGTCACGAATCATGGATGCTTTGAGCTCAGAGAAATTACATGTCTGTGCTTTCAGTTTCAGATCAGTTATAAAGCTATCAAAAGTCTCATTTTGCTGCTGTGTCCGAGAACAGAAGATGTACCTCTCATAGGTTTCATTCTTTTTGGGAGAACAATATGTATCAAACTTCTTTAGCACATCGTCTAATTTTCCTCTGTTCTCCTCTGGATTAAATACAAATGTATTAAATACCTCTATCGACTGTGGGCCTGCAACCGTGAGCAGCAACGCTATTTTCCTTGTGTCTGGCTTCGTACTGTACCCGATGGCAGCAATGTAGAGTTCGAATTGTTGTTTAAAAGTCTGCCAATTGTAGTTGATATTTCCTGTGAGTTTCAAACGCTCTGGTGGCTTCAAATTCTCCATGTCGTGCTGCACAATATTCAGCAGATCTTACCAATCCTGATACCATGTTATGTTCATTAATAACTAGTCATTTTTATTAAGAACAGCTAGCTTTTGCTAGACACTTTATTGAACACATGTGGACTAGGTACAGTATCTGTAGAGGCATCCATCTTGACTGCTGCCTTGTGGGTAGCCTGGTGCATTGTGGGTAGCCCACTCTTATATACATACAGCACCACCTAGTGTACCATTCCAGAATGACAGGTTACTGATCATTACATAGGTGTCCAGGGCCAGCGCATGAACGAGGCCTTCAGGACCCTTTCCCGAAATTGGGCTGCCCTGAACAAAGCGGTGCCAGTTAACCAAGTCTACATGCAGCCTAACCAGTGGTCCTTGGAGAGACCGCTGGAAACCGCCACCAAAAAGGTACGTTTTAAAAATAATACTTAACCTGAATGTGGAGCTGGGAAAAGCAGGAGTGCTCCTTCAGTAATCCCAGTGACCGTTGCCGGTCCTCGATCGACCTTCTCCCGATCATCTCCCCTCCCCTCCTGATTGCCCCTGTCCCACATGATCTCCCCCACACCCCCCACCCCTCTCGATCCCCTGCCACCCCCTTCCAGGACATACCCGAGGGCCGGTGCCAGCAATTTACATCCGTTCTGCAAGCTTGCAGCCTGGGGACACGCAGCAGGCATCCGTAGCTTGCCAGTCTTATTTAAATGAGGCCCAAAGGCCGATTTGGATCTGGCCTCGGGCCTACCCATTGTAGCACAGCAATCGTTGCCTTGATGAAGAACACTGTGGCCATCAACATTCTGAACTGAAAAGGATGTAGTTGTGCCTATCTGCTCCGTGTCCAAAGGGAAAAAAATCAAGATCCCAGTAACATTTGGTAATTTGATAAAGAGCTTAAATTGTGGCTTTTTACTATCTTAAAAGTATATAAGTAATTTTTTTTAATGCAATACCGGCAGCTAGTGATAGAAAATCAATATTGTAACTTTGTGTTGGTTAACATGTTTTTATTCACTTATATTAATAACCAGATGACAGACCTAAACTAGACAATGGTTTATCCAGGTTCAGATGACACAATATATTAAAACACACTTGCTGCTGGGAAATGAAATTTTAATTTAGCTAGGCACGACTGAGAACTAATATTCAGATGATGATTTCTCGCTCTTTCTCTCTCTCTCTCTCTCTCTCTCTCTCTCTCACATTCACTCACACAAACTGAATATATTTGGGCAGCTTCTGTACTGGTCCTATTGGACATCACTTTGCAATATGAAAACTGCCCTCAAGGTTCAGGGACATTCATTGTTTTAAAAATGGTCTTCTGAAGCGTGGGCTTTGGAATGTGGTTGGGTCATGAAAAGGAGTTCTGCCTAATATCTACATTCTACTTTAATACTACTGCTCAGTATGAAAAGGATTGTATTCCACTTCTCCACAGCTATTACACAATACCTTTACTTCAGGAACAGCAACAGCAATGTGCATTTATATAGCGCTTTTAACGTAGTAAAACGTCCCAAGGCGCTTCACAGGAGCGTTATCAAACAAAATTGGATACCAAGACACATAATGAGATATTAGGACAGGCTTGGTCAAAGAGGTAGATTTTAAGGAGCGCCTTAAAGGAGGAAAGAAAGATAGGGAGGTAGAGAGGTTTAGGGAGAGAGTTTCAGAACTTAGGGCCTAGGCAAACTTCAGAGAATTTTAAGTAATTTAGTGCTCAATAAAGGAGATAAAGCCTGTGCTGAGGAATGGACCTATGCTCTTTGCACTTATCCTGACCTGCAGTTTAAAGCTTCTTAGGCACGGCTTCAAAAATGTTTTCTTAATCTCAAAGTCAGTGGAACACATCCCTATCTAGCTTAACAGAGTAGTTTTATTTACCAAACCAGCTATCTTTACAAACTGAGTGAGTGAACGAGAGTGAGATTGGCCAATCAGTGTCGAGTTTGGTATTTTACATCAATGAGCACAACAACAATCTGCAATCTAATCCTTTAATTAAGGAAAGAAAATTGTAAAAGCTATCAGATGACAAAGCTGGTGAAATTAGAGCCTTGCACTGCCATGGATCTATATTTGGGTCTGTGCTAAATACTTTGCTCAAGCTGCATAGTTATCCATGTAACTCCACTTGAGAGCAAGTTTTAAGAGCAATTTAGAGTAAAGGCTATAGCAATAATGTGAATGTAAAGAGTAAAGTTATTTGGAGGGTGGGGATAGAGAGGACCTCTGCTGACTCCTAAGAGGAACTGACTGTATTTTCATTCTATTTCTGTCTTCTGGGTTAAATCAGATCAATTAAATACTTCATCTTGTTGCTCTACTCACACAATATCTAAAGGAGTTTTATACACAGACACACAGACATATGTGCATAAATAATACTGTGCATAACATGAGATTTTTTTAGTATTATGATAATCCATCATGAAGGGTTATATATGATGGTAATACATTAACAATGAAGACATGAAAGTTTCTAAAATTGTATTATACTAGTACATCGCTCATGGTTATTGTTTCTGAGCCAAGTATGAGGAGAAGCAAATCTGCTGGTGTTTACACAGATGCAGAGGCCAGAATGGAAAGTGAGCAGCAGGCGTGGATCGAGTCAGAGGATCGGAGGCCCAAGGAGAGAGTGGCAGGCAAGGCTGAAACTTGTAGTGGGAGCAGGGAGCAAGCGATAGGCAAGGTAAGGGCCAGTGAGAGACTGGGAGGCCACAGAGGGGATGCGGAGTTCTAAGAAAGGTCCAAGAATGAGAGGGTGTCACAGGAGTGAGGAGGAGGCTCATGGCACAAGCTGCTGAAGCCAAGGATGGGAAACTCTCATGGCGGCTGAAAAAGATCAGAAAATGCCATTCCTAGTATTTCATAGATTGTTTTCGTGAAATATAATTGGAACAAGTCAGAAAGAAAGCATTGTTTTGTATCAATCAGAAATGATACCAACACTAAACCAATCAGAAATACTAGAATTGACACTACAAACACCAATCAAAACCAGCAGAAAGCTGAGACATGATCCTACAGCCAGACATGAAACATTTTAATAAGTTAAACCAAAGCAACAATAAAATTCAAACACAGTTGCAACAAGACCACACCAGTACTGTAATACAATGCAAGAGATTTTACATGTACACAATGGTGCAGTATGGGAGATCAAACGCATGCACAGGCATTGACTAACCTTTTGCTAAATACAGTGGGCTAGATTTTCAGTTGCTTGCGCCAGCAGTTAGCGCCTTAAGAGAAGTGATTTTCGGGCGCTATTCGTGTAGCGCCCGGGCGCAGCGCAGTTTGCGCCCCGCCCCAAATTAAGTTGCCCGTTAGCGCCGGCGCAAAGTTTAGCGGCCGCCCGGATGCGCGCGCAGAAAATGACGTCACATCCTCGTGCAACGCCCTTTGGCCGCCCCGAATCCAAACTTCAGTCGGACCGCCCCATTCTGCGGCTGGCGTCCAGAGCGTTTGTAAAATGGAACGCAACACACCCTGGGGAGCGCAAATTAAAGGGCACTCCTCCTGCACTATAAACGGCAGTCTGCATGTGTTGTGTGGAAGGATCCAGTGTGTTGTTGTGAACGGTTGTTCCTCCTCCTCCTCCTCCTCCTCCTCCTCCTCCTCCTCCTCAAAAAACACATGCACCCTTCCCCTTTAAGAGCTCACTGGCACCAGAGTGTCTGCCGTGCGCTGCGCCCGAGCTCGGGCGCTGCGCTCTGCACCGCCGGCTTAGCGCCTAAAGATAGTAGTGGAACGCCTCTTTTAGCGCTCCACCAACCTCTTAGAGCGAAGCCACTGAATTTCGGGCAACGGGGCGCTACTTTGGGGCGGGCGCTAACTTCGGGCGGGCGCTAAGGTTAGCGCCCCAAAACTGTCTATACTGAAAATCTAGCCCAGTGCGTCTAACTTACATAACGAAACAATGCCACTTTAAATGTAAATGTTATCAACTTTTGAAATGTTTGTAAGAAGGCAAATGGTATGTTGGCCTTCGTAGCGAGAGGATTCAAGTACAGGAACAAGGATGTCTTGCTGCAGTTGTACAGGGCCTTGGTGAGACCACATCTTGAGTATTGTGTGCAGTTTTGGTCGCCTTATCTGAGGAAGGATGTTCTTGCCATGGAGGGAGTGCAGCGAAGATTCACCAGACTGATACTTGGGATGGCAGGAATGACGTATGAGGAGAGATTGGGTCGATTGGGCTTATACTCGCGGGAGTTTAGAAGAATGAGAGGGGATCTCATTTAAACTTATAAAATTCTAACAGGAGTTACGGGGATCGGGGGTGGGATATGTGTCGGTGCAGGCTCGATGGGCCGAAATGGCCTCTATCTGCACTGTGAGGTTTCTGTGATTCTGTGATTCTGTGACTAGACAGACTAGATGCAGGAAGGATGTTCCCGATGGCGGGGGAGTCCAGAACCAGGGGTCACAGTCTAAAGATAAGGGGTAAGCCATTTAGGACAGAGATGAGGAGGAATTTCTTCACCCAGAGAGTGGTGAACCTGTGGAATTCTCTACCACAGAAGGCAGTTGAGGCCAATTCATTAAATATATTCAAGAAAGAGTTAGATATATTTCTTAAGGCTAAAGGGATCAAGGGATATGGGGAGAAGGCAGGGACAGGGTACTGAATTTGGATGATCAGCAATGATCTCATTGAAAGGCGGAGCAGGCTCGAGGGGCCGAATGGCCTACTCCTGCTCCTATCTTCTATGTTTCTATGTTTCTATGTTTCTAATGAGGCCAGGAACTGAGCCCAGACCATTTATTCATCGAAATCCTGGTAACTACCGAAAGCAACTTAGCCGAGGTGATGATTAGCTTCAGCCG
The DNA here is from genome assembly GCF_052327205.1 of Somniosus microcephalus. NCBI lineage: Eukaryota > Metazoa > Chordata > Chondrichthyes > Squaliformes > Somniosidae > Somniosus > Somniosus microcephalus. The sequence goes on from NC_140998.1 coordinate 37,475,678, forward strand.
AGCTTTTTGAAGACATCATAGCAACAAGAGCGTGATCTCACAATGGGCTCAACCCCAGGCGGAATGGAGGGGTCAAGGGAGGTGATAGTGCACAGCCCACTATTTGGTTTAAACTGTTTCTTTACAAAATTGGCAGCTCTCATATTGATATAAATTCCAAAGGTGGAATATACTGTAATATGAAACAGTCAGAAGCCTTATGAGAGAGTGAGAGAGAAAGGAACAATTTTTTGTCTTCACTACACGCCATAAACAAGCAGACACATAGCAAAATAAAATGGGCAGAGGTCAGTACCCCGGATCTCCGTCCATTTTGCATCCGACACGATTCCAACAGCAATTTAAATTGGCCAGAAGCAGGCTGGAGCTTCATCATTGTAATATGCTAAAGGGTCATTTAGATGTTCGCATGATTTTTCACCATTTACACTGGTTCCAAATGGGTTCATAATAATGCCCATGTACAACTGGTGTCCAAGAGGACTGCAAAAAAAAAAACAGATTTGGAAGCAATTCCGTTTGCACAGTTTCCTGTGTTCCTTTAGTTGCAGGCTTTGTGCCATGGATTCTGCCACTGCCATATTGTGCCTCAGTGCTGGAAATTCTGCAAACGGGTTTCTCAAGAGGAGTCCCATCATTTTGATGTTTTCACAAGGAAGAAGAGGAGCAACTGATGGATGCCAGGCAACTGATGTTTCAGCACATGAGGCCCGCGGAGTGTGAGTACCACTGCCGTTATCCACCTACCACCCACTAACCCACCGGGAGAAGAGCATTTATCTAAACCTGTCTGATGAGTTCTGCCTGGATGGGCTTCAATTCACCTGCAAGGCATTGGCACAGTGGTGCCGTCTACTGCAATCTGTATCCAAACGGTACTAAAGTCATGGCACTTTAAGGAGCTCTGTAGGTCACCTCACTCTTTCCTTTTTATGCCGCAGGGAGGGCAAACCTTCTTGCGCCACCTAAAGCAGCATAGTATTCATGTCATGCCGGGCTTCTCTAACGCTTGCCCGCTGGCTGCGCACGGTGCCTCCACATTGGGTTCCTCTTTAGCCTGTCACACTATTAGTACACTACACCTCTGGATAGTTTTGCACCAGTTCTTAACCATCACCAAGACATCAATATCAACCCTAGAATGTTAGAACTGAGAGCCTTGTAATGAGGGGAGAGAATGGACACAGATGTATAAAGAGTAAAGCACAGGCAGAAAGAAGAGACAGAGGCCTAGAAATTCGGTGGGCTGCACCACCAATTAGCGCCTAAAGAGGGCACTCAGTGGCTTTAATGCCACTGGCCACGCCTCCCGCGATATTTAGCTGGGGCGCTAATGGCGGCGTTAGCCTGTTGCGCTGCGCCGCCACCGATGACGTCATCAGTGTGCGCAGCGCCCCGCTACCGCCCCGATCTCGATATTCGGTAGCGCCCGCCTCTGTAGTGCCGTTCGCAAATCGCACCCGGTTCACGGGGCCTACCTGTAGCGGCAGTGGCGCAAATAAAGGTGGGGCGGCCGTTTTTTCGGCGGCCGCCTGCCAGCACCTCCGTCCCCGGCCTCCTGATCTCCCCCCGCGGCAGTGCCGGCTGTTTTCCGAGAGCCCGGCACTTCTCCTCGGTGCCGGGCTCTTTTGCCGGCACTCGCAATCTCCGATCACGCTGGTGCAGGCCCCTCCCCCTTAAGAATGGGAGGAAGGCCTGCAGTACTGCAGCGCGCCGTGCCGCAGTGTGTGGTGCTGCGGCACGTTGCGCTGCGATATTCAGTTTCAGCGCCCTAAGAGGGACGCGGAGTGCCTCGAGCCTCGCCCCGTGTCCCTCTTGGGGCGTTCAAGCTGAATTTCCGGCGGTCACAACTGCTCCAATCGCTGCGCTAATTCCAGCGCCCAGGTGAGCTTGGCGCCCCGTTTACGGCTCCACCGAATTTCTCCCCCAGAATGTTATATGCGTCAAAATATTATTTTCATTTTGTTTCAACTTAAGAATTGATTTTTTTTTCAAATCAAATGAAGGAAATGAGCACTTAAGAATGTTGCAAGCATTTATAGTTGCAATGATTATGTCTTTTTTACATTATGTTGATACTGTTTTTATGATGCTTAAAGAACTAATCCTACTTGATGTGATCTGTACATTTGGGAGAATACCTGAATGTACACAAAGTCAGTGATTAAGGCATTGCAGAAACACTGAAAAACTATAATGCGCATCAAACGACAGAGTATCAAGTTCTTTGGTGGTCATGTTGTTTGGTCACACCATGCTAACAGTTGACAGACAAGCCCAGATCAGTCTTTTCTATTAATGCTACCACTAAGAACAGTTCAATTGCTATGAACCCCCCCCCCAAAAGACTGATTTAGTACGTAAAATAGACCATATGAATCTCTCATTGCAGCCTCATAATGTGCATTCGTTATGGCTCCTTGATTAATAGAGAACCTCTTTATAAAATGCTCTTTGTATGGCTCCTAAAGAAGGCATCATAATACTGTAAGAGGATTGCAATATTTTATAAAGTACTGGAATAGAAGACTGAAAGGGAGTTAAAGGTTGCAACACAATCTCTGGGTTCAGATAATGTTCAAGCACTTGAGTTTTGTTCTTGCGTCGGGATGATATGCCTGAACCTTTTGATTATGCTGTGGCCATTGAACTGCTTCTCTGTTATCTGCTATTGCTTCTTTACTGGTGAATAGCCGTGCATCGTAATTTTTTTTATAATGTAAAACAAAAAAGTGCTCCCGTGCCACCTTCCCAATTAGGGACAGAAGGAGTTAAATGATTATGCAGCAAATTAGAAAATTCATAATTTATCATTACACCCAGTCAAAATGCCACCCAGCTGAGTCGCACTCCTGCAAAAACGAGGAAAAAAAAGCACAGAGAAGCTGTCAAAAAACTGCCACAGCCGACGGACAAAATTAATATGCAAATGTATGCAAGAAATTAAAAAGCAGCATTACACAGGCAAATGAGGTAGCTACACTTGAATTGTTAGGATTATGAATAATTACTGCGAATTTTCTGCTCCTAATATAACTTGTTTTTTGATAAACAAAGACTTAATTATCAAGATGCGCTGGAGAATTTCCGTGGCGCTCATTAATCTTGCAAAAAACAAGTCCCTGGTGTCTCTCGGTAATGAAGCACGCGTGCCCGGAATTCTCAGAAAGATCAGAGGCACCAGGGTGCCAGGGTAAAAAAAAACTGCAGTGCCACTGCCTCCCCTCACCCGCACCCCCCAACCCCCACCCTCCCACCCCCATCCCCCCCCCCGCCACCCACCCCCAACCCCCTGCCTTCCATGCACCTGGAGTACCATCAGTTCTCCCCTAAACTATCAGAGGGACCTATTTCTGTCAGGCATTGAGCTACAAGTCTAATTGACAATGCTGTCCGCAGTTGAGTAACAATCTGATGATCTGCTGTGAGATGGCATCTTCTAGTGGCTGCACTCAGTCCTGTTTTCGTATCAGTGATTACGAGCCACATCGTGCTCCCAGTGCTGGGAGTTTGTGGAAATGCTATGGCCTGATGGACTGAACTACAAGAAAGATCCCGGGTTGCTTACTCAGGGGGGCTCTCTGCTAAACAGTTCACTGTGGTGCCCATTGAAGGAATGAAGGCACAAATTGCAAACTTGATGTCTGTGCCCGACATCTTGAATGAGCCTGTATCTGTGGACTATGAGGACTTATTCTGTTGGCTTGCATTTTATTAATCCAAAATGTAAATCTTTACATAGAATTACATAGAATTTACAGCACTGAAACAGCTCATTCGGCCCAACAGGTCTATGCCGATGTTTATGCTCCACACAAGCCTCCTTACTTTATCTCACTCTATCACCATATCCTTCTATTCCTTTCTTCCTCATGTACTTATCCTGCTTCCCCTTAAATGCATCTATGCTATTCACCTCAACCACTCCACGTGGTAGTGAGTTCCACATTCTCATCGCTCTCGAAGAAATTTCTCCTGACTTCCTTATTGGATTTATATCTTGTTACTTAAGGGATTTAAAACTGTATATATTATTTTTCCACTAAACTTAAGCACCATCCAAAAATGTATGCGCGCACATTATAATCATGAAAGATGGAGGCGCTGTCTTGTTAAACCGTGGCCCCATCTGCCATCTCAGGAGGATGTAAGAGATCCCATGGCACTAATTTGAAGAAGAGCAGGAGAGTTCTCCCTGGTGTCCTTGACAATATTTATCCCTCAACCAACATTACTGAAACAGATGATCTGGTCATTATATCATTCCTATTCGTGGGAGCTTGCTGTGCGCAAATTGGCTGCCATGTTTCCTGCATTACAACAGTGACTACACTTCAAAAGTACTTCATTGGCTGTAAAGTGCTTTGGGACATCCTGGTGGCATTTCTAATACAGTAGCAGATGAGCTGACAGGCTACTCAGCTCTTTGCTTTCATTGGAAATGTAAGAGTTGTAATCTGAGTTTTTTTCAAACTTTGGGGAGAAATTCAAATCATGGCACCTGTTTTGCACCTGAAAACAGGTAACCAGGTGGGGAAAATTGGTGGGGGGGGGGTGGAAGCGGGGGTTAGGGAGGTGGGTGAGAGGGGCACTTCTGCCACCACATTGACGCCAAGGTCTGCCTGATGCCATTTACAGATGAGCCTGTAAACAGGCGAGGGGCCTGCCCACATGAAACAGGCTTCTTTATTATGTAAGTCAAGTTGTAGGACCCCAGTGCAAAATTCAGGTACAAGTGGGAGGAGCTTGCACTGCGCAGGCTCCGCCTAGTTGTACCAGGCCTTGAGTGGCCTAACCAACAGTCCCGTCAGTTTCCCACCAGCCGAGTTAGGTTAAAATTGCCCCCATAGTGTCTAATTCTGTGTGAAAGTAGGCCCAAAGTTGCCTATACAAGTGGCTGAAATGCCAAAGAGCTTTTTTATTTTCAACTTAAATTTTCTTGCCTCGTGTGGTAGTGCTAACTATTTCTCAACTAAGCCCTGAATAGCAGTCAGGTGTTTCGTATCTCAGATAGCGAAGAAAACTGACATCCCCTCCTCAATCAATGGGAATTGGTTGTGGAATGGGTTGGGCACTGGCCTGTCACCTGCAGAACTTGGGTCCAGTTCCAGCCCAGGTTGATGGAATAAAGTCTCCTTTATCTACTGTATATGTGTTGTATTTGAAATTGGTCTGAACCCAGTTCATCATGGGCTTGGGCCACAAACACAAGTGTGTTTGTATTAAACTGGCAGTCTCACTCAGAGGAACAACAAGATGGTTGTTGTGGGATATGGAAAAATGCTGTATATGGGGTGCTTTTCTGAGGTTGAGACAGGCACACTGGGGAGAGAGCTTTACTCTGTGTTTAAACACGCCATACCTACTGTGGAAGTACTCAATGCCGACACTGTGTTAACATCCCGAGCACTAGCACCCTTTGGCTTCCAGAGCACAAAATCCACGCTCTTACAGAGCGCAAAATTCATATTAAAAATAGTCACAACCCCCGCTGGTCAGCCATGCTGTGGCTGCCATAGAGAAATGCAATTTAGACTCACACGTCATCCAGATTTGGGGGCAAAAATATCTAAAACAACTGCGGGCAGGACGAGAGCCGTATCTCTGAGTTAGCACCTGCTGACACACTAAATCCTGCCCCTACGCTCCACACTTGGTGCTGCGTGTGATGAAATATGCCTTCATCAGACCTGCTTGTATTTTACCTGCTTGTATTGTGTGAACCACACCCTTTTGTTCCTATTGTGTGTATTGGCTACGCCCCTGTCTTTTGCCATATAAAGGTCTCAGGAGCTGTATGAGTCACTCACTACCAGATGAACTCGATGTGGGAAGACCTGCTATGCTGCTATGTTCTTAGTGATTAAAAGCCTTTAGTTGAATCCTTTAAAATCCTTGTCTTTGAGTTATTGAAGGCACATCAATTTTAATCACTAAAACAACAAGATGGATCGACTCCTGAAACCAGAGCGCTTGGATCTGGACCCCCATGCCTCAGACGCAGCCACACAGTTCGGACACTGGTTCCAATGCTGACACTGGTTCCAATGCTTCGAATTTTTCATTGCAAACTCATCCACTGCCATAGCCGCAGCCGAAACCGCTACCGGAGACATGAAACTGGGAATCCTGCGAAACTGGGTGAGCCATCGGGTCTCCCCTCTCATCCAAGATGCCACCAGCTACGAGGATGCCTGCACCATCCTGAAGGCCCACTACGCGCGGCCAATAAACGTGGTGTACGCCAGGCATCTTCTGACTACTCGCACGCAGCGGCATGGTGAGTCACTAGAGGACTTTATACTAAACCTAAAAGTACTGGGCAGTGACTGGAACTGTAAGGCCGTGTCTGCCATCGTGTACACGGAGGAGCTGATTCGAGACTCCCTTATTGCGGGCCTCAGTTCAAACTATATTCGGCAGAGACTGTTTGAAAAGGAGGGACTGGACTTAAAACAGGCTATAGATATAGCGCGATCGCTGGATATGGCCCAGAGGAACTCTGAATCCTGTTCCCCAGGCCACGCGGCCCACTCCGCCTCGTGCGCGCCGTGGGGGCCGCCATCTTGGAAGCCATCTTCACCTCCCAGGTCTCAGGCCAGCCCAGCACCATCGGAGCCCCAGCCTCCACCCAGAAGCCCCACTACTGCCGCGATGCATCGGGGCCCGAAATGCTATTTCTGCGGTCAGGACAAACACTCCAGGCATCTGTGCCCAGCGAAGGGCACCACCTGTTCTAAATGCGGGAAGAAAGGACACTTCAGCAAAGTCTGCAGAGGGAACCCCGCCTCCAACTCCACCACTGCCGCGTGTGCGCCGTGGGAGCGGCCATCTTGGAAGCCATCTTGTCCACCCTCATGGAGTCCACCATCTTGCCCCGACTACACAGACCTCCAGGACCCACTGGTGGCCTCGATCACAGTGGATCAATCCAGGCCACATCCGTTGTCTAAATCGATGATGGACATAGAGGTAAACGGGAACAAGGTTAAATGCTTGATTGACTGCGGGAGCACCGAAAGCTTTATTCATCCTAGCCTGGTAAAACGACTTTCTCTAATGATAGTCCCCACACAGGGCAAAATCGCCATGGCCGATAAGACTCATACCTCAAAAATTACAGGTTTCTGCGCTGTTATGTTGTCGGTAAAAGGCAATGATTACAGAGATTTTAAACTATTGATAATGCCAGATCTCTGTGTGAGCGTGATCTTGGGTCTGGACTTCCAGTGCCACCACCAAAGTATCACGCTTACCTACGGTGGGTCCCAGCCGCCCCTCACAGTGTGCGGTCTGGCTACCCTGAAGGTCAAGCCGCCCTCTCTGTTCGCCAACCTCGCACCCAACTGCCGACCCATAGCGACCAAGAGTAGGCGGTACAGCTGGGAGGATAGACGGTTCATTGCGTCGGAAGTAGAAAGACTCAAGCGGGAGGGTATCATCGAATGCAGTACCAGCCCGTGGCGCGCCCAGGTAGTAGTAGTTAAGGGTAGCGAAAAGAAGCGGATGGTGATAGATTATAGCCAGACGGTTAATCTATACACCCAGCTAGACGCCTACCCTCTGCCCCGCATAGCGGATATGGTTAACCAAATCGCGCAATACCGGGTGTTTTCCACCATCGACCTAAAATCGGCATACTACCAGCTCCCCATTAGGCCGGAGGACCGTCCATACACCGCCTTCGAGGCGAACGGACGTCTCTACCACTTCCTCAGAGTCCCCTTTGGGGTAACGAACGGGGTCTCGGTCTTCCAGCGGGAGATGGACCGCATGGTCGATGAGAACCAGTTAACAGCCACCTACCCATACCTAGACAATGTCACCATCTGCGGCCACGACCAGCAAGACCACGACTCGAACCTCGCGAGATTTCTGAAAACCGCCCTCAGACTCAATCTCACCTACAACGAGGATAAGTGTGTCTTTAGCACCACGCGCCTCTGTATCCTGGGCTGCGTGGTGGAAAACGGGGAAATCAGCCCGGACCCCGACCGATTGCGCCCCCTACGGGAGCTACCCCTGCCAAACACTCCCAAGGCCCTGAAAAGGTGCCTGGGGTTCTTCTCCTATTACGCCCAATGGGTCCCCAATTATTCCGACAAGGCCCGTCCCCTCCTGAAATCAACGTCCTTCCCGCTCACAGCCGAGGCCCACGCCGCCTTCAACAGCATTAAACACGACATTGAGAAGGCCGCGCTGCGGGCAGTGGACAAAAACATCCCTTTCCAGGTCGAAAGCGATGCGTCCGACTTCGCTTTAGCAGCCACCCTCAACCAGGATGGGCGGCCCGTAGCCTTTTTCTCAAGAACCCTCCAAGGGCCCGAGATCAGACACTCCTCGGTAGAGAAGGAGGCCCAGGTCATAGTGGAGGCAGTGCGGCACTGGAGGCACTACCTAGCCGGCAAACGCTTCACCCTGCTTACCGACTGCTATCGGTAGCCTTCATGTTTAACAACAAACAGAGGGGGAAGATCAAGAACGACAAAATTCTCAGGTGGCGGATCGAACTCTCCACGTTTGAGTACGACATAATATATAGGCCGGGGGCCCTCAACGAATCCCCCGACGCCCCATCACGAGGGATGTGTGCCAGCATCCAGGGGGACAGGCTACAGGGCCTCCACAATGGCCTCTGCCACCCGGGGGTCACCCGGCTATTCCACTTTATAAAATCCCGTAACCTGCCCTATTCCATCGAGGAGGTCCGGTCTAGGACCAGGGACTGCCGCACCTGTGCGGAATGCAAGCCCCGTTTTTTCAGACCCGACCGAGCCCACCTGATCAAAGCTACACGGCCATTCGAGCGCCTGAGCAGAGATTTCAAGGGACCACTCCCCTCCACCGACCGCAATGTGTACTTTCTCAACATTGTGGACGCGTACTCCCGCTTCCCATTCGCCTACCCCTGCCCAGATATGACCAGTGCCACGGTCATCAAGTGCCTCGGCAACCTGTTTTGCACGTTCGGCATGCCTAACTACATCCACACTGACAGGGGGGGCGTCGTTCATGAGCGATGAACTGCGCCAATACCTGCTGTCGAAGGGGATAGCCACAAGTCGGACCACTAGTTATAACCCCCGGGGTAATGGGCAAGTGGAGAGGGAAAACGCGACAGTGTGGAAGGCGGTCACCTTAGCACTAAGGTCTAAAGGCCTCCCCACCTCCCGCTGGCAGGAGGTCCTCCCAGACGTACTCCACTCGATAAGGTCGCTACTGTGTACTGCTACTAACGCCACTCCTCACGAGAAAATGTTTGTTTTTCCCTGCAAATCAACCTCAGGAGTATCCCTACCCTCGTAGCTCTCCACCCCAGGGACAGTCCTGTTACGGAAGCATGTGAGGGGCCACAAAACGGATCCCCTCATGGAGGCAGTACACCTACTCCACGCAAACCCACAGTACGCGTACGTCAAGCACGCCGACGGGCGTGAAGACACCGTGTCCATAAAGGACCTCGCCTCGGCAGGAAGCGACGACAACGACCCATCACCACCACCCCCAGAAGAACCTCCACCATCCCCAGAGGTATCCTCACCACCCCCAGAAGTACCTGCAACACCCCCGGCACATGGGTATGCCCAGGAGGGCACCACAGACTCCCGGTCGGAACCCGAGGTACTGTTGCGACGTTCAGGAAGGACTATCACACCCCCGGACAGACTAAATCTGTAGAAGGGGTGAATGTGATGAAATATGCCTTCATCAGACCTGCTTGTATTTTACCTGCTTGTATTGTGTGAACCACACCCTTTTGTTCCTATTGTGTGTATTAGCTATGCCCCTGTCTTTTGCCATATAAAGGTCTCAGGAGCTGTATGAGTCACTCACTACCAGACGAACTCGATGTGGGAAGACCTGCTATGCTGCTATGTTCTTAGTGATTAAAAGCCTTTAGTTGAATCCTTTAAAATCCTTGTCTTTGAGTTATTGAAGGCACATCACTGCGATCATAGGATTATAGAATCTTACAGCACAGAAGGAAGCCATTTGGCCCATCGTATCCGTGCCGACGCTTTGAAAGAGCTATCCAATTAGTCCCACTCCCCTGCTCATTCCCCATAGCCCTGCAATTTTCTCCCACTTTTCCTTGTGTTGAACTTGTGTAGATGGCTGAGCCCTTCTTACCTGTGTAGTAACGATTGTCTGTTGCTAACTATTTTTCATATCTCTACAACTGACAGCTCTCATTTTTTTTTTGTGTCCTTGCCAAACTTTTTGATACTGAAAATCTGTGCTGGAAAATTCTCTTTCCTTTCCTGCATATTTCCTCACTTGCACGTGCGCCAGATGGCGTTGCGCTTTGTGTCAAAAGATAACAAGAGCGGCTTTAGTGAGGGCCTGGTATCCGAGCTATTAGAGAACTCAAGAGAGTAGAACTGCAATCTGACATCAATGAAAGGCTATTATAACACCTCATGACATAAGTGAATGGAGGATTGCACCATCATGTGCTGCCAGAAGGTCATTATTACAAGTTTTTTTTTTCAAAGAACAGGAGTTAACAAGTAATAATGCACATTTTGAAAATGAGCATATGGATTTATGCAGCGTTTGCCTTTAGCAGGCCCAAATTGTAGGTCTATGTAAAACCCACATCAAGGCTGCTCTGCTCCTAGGCCCCTGGGGATGAGACACACATTTCCAGCTTTATATCACAAAGTTCTGAAAAGCCTTATTTTATTCCACTCCACCTTGGTGCAATTGGGAGGATAAAACCGATAAGATCACATATTGACTTAGATCATAATTCCATCCTGTTACAAGAAGGTGTTAATGTGAGAAAGCACAGGCTTCTAACATGCTGCACTAAGGGTGAAATTAGGCAACGTGCTAATGATATTCAGTGTGCTCAGCATTGAAAATATGAATAATTGAGGAAAATTGTATGTTTGAATCAGGATTATATATTCAAGTGTTATGCCTGGATCAGAAACTCTAAGCAATGGCAGTGAATAGGAAGTGATTTGGTACATTAGAAATCTACACTTGGACCAGGTTAAGTGTTTCTGGAGCCAGCTGTACTACTAGCTTCCCACTGTTCACAAGTTTCTTAGTAGCACTGGGTCTGCATTGCTGGGTACTGAATTAAAAAATGGACTCCACAACAATCCAAGGCAGCTATTTTTACACTGGTGTGCTGCCAGTTTCCCCCTCCCCATCCCTTGTCTCCTTCCCATCATGCTTCAAGTTATTGTGTCAGTTGTGGCTCAGTGGGCGGCACTCTCGCCTCTGAGTCAGAAGGTTATGGGTCAAGTCCCACTCCAGAGACTTGAGCACAAAAATCTAGGCTGATACTCCTGTGTGGTATTGAGGGAATGCTGCACTGTCAGAGGTGCTGTCTTTTGGATGAGACACCAGCCCTCTCAACTGGACATAAAAGATCCCAGGGCGCTATTTTTCCGAAGAAGAGCGGGGGTGTTCTCACCAGTGCCCAGGCCAATATTAATCCTTCAACCAACATCACAAAAACAGATGATCTGGACATTAACTCATTGCTGTTTGTGGGACCTTGCTGTGCACAAATGGGCTGCTGCGTTTCTTACATTACAACAATGACGACACTTCAAAATAACTTAATTGGCTGTAAAGTGCCTTGGGATGTCCTGATGTCATGAAAGGCACTATATAACTGATAGTTCTTCCTTTTCTTTTTTCTTTTAGCTCTCTTTATACTTTTCAGCCTTCGCTTCACACACCATCCCATCTTCAGTGGGTATGGGGAGAGAAATAGGGTGAGAAACATGTGCCCAGGCCTTGGCTCATGTCTCTTGCTTAGCCAACGGCAAAGACTTGCGCAAGTACAGTCCTGAGGGACTCACCCGCCTATTTTTCCATGCTCTGAATGGGAAAGAACGTTACCTGCATGTTGTGCCACTGCTGATCGGCACGATAAGATCAGAAAGTCACCACGTGGTGAAACCGTGAGCAACAAACCAGCAGCTTACACATGAAGCAGAGTATGTTGGCATGCCAGTGCACTGAACCATTCAAACCTAGCAGGTTTTACATGTTGGCAAGTCAGTATCACAGTTTACTAATAGAAAGGGTTATCTGGGAAGTCACTTCTTAATCCAGTTCAGGTCAACTATCCTTTTCCACTAAAGGCCTGGAGTGGGTGTTGACAAAGAAAGCATATGATTCTCTACAAGCTAACATCTTTCCAGAAACTTCTTTTAGCATGAGTTATACAAAGAGTAGATTGAAGAATGTGGGAGGGCTGCCTTTTGAAGGAAATACTTTCAAGGTTTCTCTGTTAGAAAAAGGGAGCCAGAACAATGTTTGTTATATCAGAGATTGCGGCGTATCAGGAAGCCTTATAAAAGGAGTCCATGGAACATAAATATGGTCAGAAAAGTAAAAGTCCATGGGATTGGTCAGCAAAGTAAAAGCCCATGGGATCCAAGGGAAAGTGGCAAGTTGGATGCAAAATTGGTTCAGTGGCAGGAAGCAAAGGTTAACGGTCAACGGGTGTTTTTGTGACTGGAAGGCTGTTTCCAGTGGGGTTCCGCAGGGCTCAGTACTAGGTCCCTTGCTTTTAGTGGTATATATCAATGACTTAGACTTCAATGTAAGGGATATGATTAAGAAGTTTGCAGATGACGCAAAAATTGGCCGTGTGGTTGATAGTGAGGAAGAAAGCTGTATACTGAAGGAAGATATCAAGGGACTGGTCAGGTGGGCAGAAACGTGACAAATGGAATTCAATCCGGAGAAGTGTGAGGTAATGCATTCGGGGAGGGCTAACAAGGTAAAGGAATACACAATAACTTGTAGGACACTGAGAAGTGTAGAGGAACAGAGGGATCTTGGAGTGCATGTCCACAGATCCCTGAAGGTAACAGGACAGGCAGGTAAGGTGGTTAAGAAGGCATATGGGATACTTTCCTTTATTAGCTGAGGCATAGAATAGGAGAGCAGGGAGGTTACACTTGAAATGTATAAAACACTAGTTTGGGGCCCGTGCAGTCCTACAATCATTCTTTTTTTGTTGTTGCTTTTAAATTGATGTGATACCCATGAAGCTTGTCAAGTTCGAGAATAGGACCGGGATGGGGCACAGACTGGGACCATGACTCAAGCTCTGATGATGAATATTAATTGAAATCTTCAACAGCCTCAATCGGTTATTAAGAAATCTCACAACTGTCGACATAGGCAGATGAAAACTCTATTGTAATGACATATTAAAGTTGCATTGAGTCAGCTAATGATCAGGGATGTGATTGATATATGTGCTCAAAGAAGGAGGCAGACGTTTTGGGTAAAGCTGTAGACGGTCTCCTGAGAGTTGTTGTTCAAGTAGGTGACAAAGCTTTGCACCTATGTGAAACATACAGGGCTTCAATTAGATGGCGAGCTTGGGACTCAGAATATAGTTGCAATCGTGAAATTTCCTTCTCTAATAAACCATTGCTTATATGCCCTTACCTATAAATGTGAACCTTTTTATTTATTCTGTAGGAATGAGCAATGTTTTCACTGCCCAGTGGAGTCATAATTTGGGAATGAGAAAAATGAAAATAATATACAGTACATGCATATTATTCTCACTTGTCAAGGGCTGCCATGTGCAACAATTCTGTGTTAATTTAAAGGTGTGCTGGGATTATGAACCATCCATAAAATAAGGGCCCAGAATTTGCGGTCCTGATGACGATGAACTGGCAGCGTTCGCCATCATTTCACCTTTGAAACTGACCGCAACGTCAGGATTTAGCGCGTGCGCAGGCTAACGCGAAAATCCTGAAGTTGCGGTCGGTCATTCACTGCTCCTCCACAGGCTGCGCTGTGCTCCCCCCACACACCCCTGACCCCCTCCCCCACCCCAGCCCCACAGAACCGGCAATCAGTGAAACCTCTCAACTCATGGAAACTGACGAAAACTTCAGCTCTTCCTCAGTAAATATTCTGTGAAATTCTCCACTAAAAGTTCAACCCAAAGGGATTTGGTGTAACTGGGGTTTTAACAGCGTATTGACTGCTAAACAAAGGTTATGGCCCTGAAAAACTAATTTTAATTTTGTGCAGTGTCAAATTTATCCATTTTAATAAAAATTAAAATTTTTAAGATACCTTAAAAATATATATTTTTTTTTTAATTTGTTCATCTTTATTTCAGCTTTGCCTTTTCCCCATGTGAGAGCCCTAATCTTTGTTTTGCTCTCTCTAACATTTTTGAAAAGTTAGCATTTTAAGAGCTTACCCACTTCCTTGTTTGCTGTCTGTGGGAATTCTGCATTTTGATTGGCTGCTTCATCAGCTAGTTGACGTCACAGCAGCCCGCACTATGGTATCCCCACTATACACCGTTGATTTGAATTACACATCGGAAAACCCAAATTTCTCGACACAGAGATCACGAGGTCTTTGTGCGAAGCTTTCTTCGGGGCCAGCGGCGAACGCCTATGCTTCGCCGCTGACCGCAAATTCAGGGCCAATGTAAAATACCACCAAAGATTGAGAGTTCTGTAAAATCTTTGACCCTTCCAGCAGCCTCTTTCAAATTTTCTCCCAGAAGAGATCAAACGTAAAATGCAGCCTTCCAGCACCTTGCTCAAGTATCTATTCTTCATGTCTAAGTTTAGACTACTGAGTATTCTGAGGCTGTTTTCCCATGGAGGTCACCACAACTGAGCTCAATCATGTCCTTGCCTGCTGTCCACTCACATGCAATTTCCAGACACCTTGACTGCCTGATTGAAGCCCAAGGCCCACCTGATTCTATATTCAGAAAGGCCTGTAAATGAGCGACCAGCACGCCTGCCTGACAGGCATAAGAAACATAGAAACATAGAAGATAGGAGCAGGAGTAGGCCATTCGGCCCCTCGAGCCTGCTCCGCCATTCAATGCGATCATGGCTGATCATCCAAACTCTGTACCCTGTCCCTGCTTTCTCCCCATATCCCTTGATCCCTTTAGCCTTAGGAAATATATCTAACTCCTTCTTGAACATATTTAATAAGTTGGCCTCAACTGCCTTCTGTGGTAGAGAATTCCACAGGTTCACCACTCTCTGGGTGAAGAAATTCCTCCTCATCTCAGTCCTAAATGGCTTACCCCTTATCCTTAGACTGTGACCCCTGGTTCTGGACTCCCCCACCATCAGGAACATCCTTCCTGCATCTAGTCTGTCTAGTCCTGTTAGAATTTTATAAGTTTAAATGAGATCCCCTCTCATTCTTCTAAACTCTACTGAATATAAGCCTGATCGATCCAATCTCTCTTCATACATCATTCCTGCCATCCCAGGTATCAGTCTGGTGAATCTTCGCTGCACTCCCTCCATGGCAAGAACATCCTTCCTCAGATAAGGCTGGTTTACTATTCAAAACGGGGTCCTATGCTGGTTGTAAGACCCCCATCCTGGTGTAAAATTCAACTACAACTGGGCAAAGCCTATTTGTGTCTGGTCTTCAGACTAACCAGTAATCCTTAAAGAGACCACTCAATAAAAAGTCACATCACTTTTTCAAAGTAATATTTTTTTGTGGAGCCGGAAGGAGCGAGAGTGCGCCTCCTGGCTCCACAAAAATACTGCTGGGTACTGGTGGTCCACCCCCCTCAGATTCACCTCTGCCCCAACCACCCCACCCCAGATTCCACCTGCAGGCCGGCTCAGCTTTGTAGTTGATCAAAACTTGTCAAGCCCCAACAGGGGAGCTACACTGGGATGTCTGTTTAGTGCCCACAGCTCATCGCTTCCATTCAAATGAGGACTGGTGCTGAATTTGCCTCAGGCCTCAGTTGCCCCACATAATTGGTCCATGAATTTGCCGCCTATTTTGGGCACAAGTCTAATTCCCCACCGCATCGCCCCCCCCCCACCCCCCCCCCCCCCGCCTTCACCTGCCCACCCCTCAATATTTCTTCATGACAATACTGGAACTGCATTAAAAATCTACTGATGGCTTAAATGCACTGCCCATTGTGAAACTGAGCCATACAGGACAAGAGAATCCCAGGTTCCGACCCCAGCTTATACTGAGTCAGCTAATCTGAGCCAGAGCGGCAGTGTGGACTGTCTGAGGAAGGATGTTCTTGCCATGGAGGGAGTGCAGCGAAGATTCACCAGACTGATGCCTGGGATGGCAGGAATGATGTATGAGGAGAGATTGGGTCGATTGGGCTTATACTCGCGGGAGTTTAGAAGAATGAGAGGGGATCTCATTGAAACTTATAAAATTCTAACAGGACTAGACAGACTGGATGCAGGAAGGATGTTCCCGATGGCGGGGGAGTCCAGAACCAGGGGTCACTGTCTAAGGATAAGGGGTAAGCCATTTAGGACAGAGATGAGGAGGAATTTCTTCACCCAGAGAGTGGTGAACCTGTGGAATTCTCTACCACAGAAGGCAGTGGAGGCCAATTCATTAAATATATTCAAGAAGGAGCTGAATATATTTCTTAAGGCTAAAGGGATCAAGGGATATGGGGAGAAGGCAGGGACAGGGTACTGAATTTGGATGATCAGCCATGATCTCATTGAATGGTGGAGCAGGCTCGAGGGGCCGAATGGCCTACTCCTGCTCCTATCTTCTATGTATCTATGTATGTCTCCTTACCCTGGGAAAAGGAGAGGGAAATTAATCAGGGTTCCTACTCCTGATCACTTTCCAGTAGCCCCCGCCGGAAACTGCACATCACAAAAGGACATGATCAGGCTCAGTTGCGATGCCCTTCATGCTGGAATAGTCTGCTGGTGCTCCCCGTCTAGGTTCACTTATGAAAAATTGTCACTCAGACAAGGTTCCAGAAGGCTGTCGGTGCCTCCAGAATCCAACGCCATGGAGGAACCAACTCCCTCAAGGGAAGGAAGGAGAAACATGAAAGAATTTAAAAAATAATAATCTTGCATGTAAGTCGGAGGCAGTTAAAGGCAGAATTTGATCTCTGGAATCAGTTAATAAGTATAAATTGTTTATGTTTTGCTGCTGTGGCTTTCGATACTTTTTCAGACCCTTTGTTCCATGACCATCTTACAACACCACTCTTAACAATATACATGTCTCCATATACTTTCCATATGTACCTATTTGAGAATGCATACGTGGCTTGAAATGAAGGGTTTCAGGTGAATCGGCGATGAGGCTGTAGCCCTTTACTGATTTAATATTTCACTGACGATCTGGCTGTGAAAGACACTTGCAGATGCGACTTACTGATCCGTCAATCAAACGAGATGGCAAATCAACATCTAATGCTAAACCTCAAGTATATTAACCATTTCAGGACTTTATAGATAAGCAAGGCCTGTAAGAACGAGGACAGTGGTAGCTGCTGATGGATTTTCCCTGTCGATTTTTTATGGCTATGTGCACATGTATGCATGATGAGGCCATTGCATAAGCAAAGCCCGGATGCACCCCTAATGATGCAGTTAAAACAGTGCATAAACGGTACACTGCCAGACAGGGAAGGCAACCAGCCAGCATGTACCTGACTACTGCAGTGTTGCAATTCCTTTTTCTGTATCAATTTTATTAACAGTTCCCAACAAAATGGAATGTTCCACTGAAGCTAAGATCAAATAGCTTTCTTCAACAACTATAATACTGTATTATGATTGAGGAACGATAATAACCAGCTTGTTTTTAATAAGTATCAGGAGCGCACCATCCTCTGTGGAGCAAGGCTTTGCCAAGTAATACAATCGATCCTATGCTCTTCATATGACTTAACAAGTTGGACTAGTGCCAGATGTGGTGAAGCTTCTCTCCAACATACAGTACTCAGTTTTCTTTGAATTAAAATAAATTTTAGGTAACACTTTTCTTTCTTTCCTTCGGTAGAGAGAAGGGGTTAAATTGACTTTAAAGGTGACATGCTTGGTGATGGGAGACTGGATGCTCTGTGGCAGCCTTGGCTATCTGACAGCTGAGTTAGGCACATCAGTAGTATTTCATATTGCTCTTAATAATTGACCAGCCAGATTGGCTCATTGATGGTACCTGGAGTAGTCCTATTGCTGGGGGTGGGATTCTTTCCACTCAGTTCCAGATAACCCTGCAAGCCAATGCTCTGGCCGATAAGGTGGCCCTAGTTAGACAAGCAGTGGAAAGCTGCACAAGCAGTGGAAAGTTCACGAGTGGTGTGTGCTGGTTACGTTCATGGTTTTAGCTTGCTTTACTCAACAGTGCCTCTATGCACGCTTGGGAGTTTCTAAGCCATGGCTCTAGACAATGTGAGCTTGGGCTTAGCTAAGTGGACTATGTTTCCATGGTCAAAGAATATACATTCCTTATTGGGCAAACATAACCTCTACCTGTGCATATTTCAAAGTAGCTTGGCTTGGAAACTACAGCATGGTTTTGGGTTTCTGTCGGTGTCAGGCACCCAACTGATCAATAGAACTCTTCCCCTTCCTGCCTATTAATTCGTTTATCTAACTGCCATCTTCTTTCTTTACCTATTTCTTTTTATCTTTATTTTCTTCCATCTATATCGTTCTATTTCTGGAGTTTTTTGTTTGCTTTAATGGCCCAGAATTTGCGATGGGTAATGATGCCGAACTGTTAGTGTTCGCCGTCATTACCCAAATTCAGGATTTAGCGCATGCGTATTTAAACGCGGAAATCGTGAAGTTGCGGTCAGTCATTCACTGCTCCAACACCAGCTGCGCTGTGGAACCTCCCCCCTTCCCCCCCCCCCCCGCCCTGCCCTGCAATAGCTGGCAATCAGTGTAATCAGTGAAATCAGTGAAACTGACAAAAACTTGGGCTTTTCTGCATTAATATCGCTGTTAAATACCCCATTAAATGTTAATCCTTGTTGAATTAGGTCTAAGTGGAGTTTTAACAACGTGTTGACTGGTGAATAAACGTTCTGGCCCTGAACATCAAATTTTTATATTTGTGGAGTCAAATTTCTCCATTATGATAAAATTACATTAAAGTTTGTTCATGATATTTTAGCTTCTACTTTATCCCCATGTGAAAGCCCCAATCTTTATTTCGCCCTCTGTAACATTTTTAAAAAGTGCGGATAAAAGCAACTTCTCATTTCCTGGTTTCCTGTCTGTGAGAATTATTCAATGTGTATATATAACTTTTCATGACCTCAGTGCGCCCCAAAGCACTTTACAGCCACTGAAGTACTTTTGAAGTGTAGTCACTGTTGTAATGTAGGGAAACATGGCAGCCAATTTGTGCAGAACAAATCCCCACAAACAGCATTGAGATAATGACCGGATAATCTGGTTTTTTTCAGTAATGTAGGTTGCGGGATGATTATTGGCCAGGACACTAGGAGAACGCCCCTGCTCTTCTTCAAATAGTACCATGGGATCTTTTACATCTACCCGAGAGGGCACAAAGAACCTTGGTTGAAAGTCTCATATGAAAGTCGGCACCTCCGACATTGCAGCACTCCATCAGCGCTGCACTGGAGCGTCAAACTTAATTATGTGCTCAAGTCTCTGGGCTGCGACTTTAACCCACAGCCTTCCGACTCAGAGATGAGAGTGCTGTCAACTGAGCCACGGCTGATGCCACCCTACTCACATCTCTGAGTTATCTGATGGACAGCATGGTAGAACTGATGGAGCAGTCTCAAGCTCTCTCCCTTTCAGAGGCTTGCTCTGTATTGACAACTCCTCTCAAAGCTAGACTTCAGTCTTTCTGTACAAATGTAATCAATGGTGAAATTAACCCGTTTTTTTAATTCCTTAAAACTAAAATGTATGTTATCAAACATTTGTTAGATTAAAATATTGTTTCTCATCACTTCTGCATCTAGATTTCAGAAAAATGGTTTGTACTTAAAATTAAAATAGAGAAGTAGTGCAGTAGCAGTGCCGCATAATTATCCTCATTATTTTAATGCATGCACGTATAAGGTGTGCGAGGTAATTCATCAAAATAGTTGGACAAAGAGCTGTTTCCATCTCAGTGAAAACTTGTTAGAATCTGTTTAACCATACCAGAAAACCTAGTTTAATCTTCGTTGCTAATTTGTAAAGATCGTACTTTTGTTTGAAAGCTGTAGAACTGGACTTGACTTCTAATTATCGGCTTAATTGTTGATTTTCTAGCGAGGCAGTAACACAATGGTCACTGGGTTCACTGATTCATTTAAGAAGCAGTGAGTTGCTGTAACAGGAAGCTTGGTGGGGTTTAGTGTTCTGGACGGACGAGACCAAATTGGCCAAAAGGGCCTTTTTCGTAGGAACTTATCCGGTGACTTACTAGCTGCAACTATCTTATCATGTGTGAAGGAACCCATGGGTAATAGTGGCTGTAGTAGATTGGTCAACCTATCACAAGAGGCATCACTTCATCGGAAAACTAATAAAATTATAAGTTGCTCCCTTATAGTTAAAAGATGCAAAAATCAATGTGAATTTGCTACATACGCACCAAATTTTTTTTAATACAGTAGTTTTTTCTTTAGATTTTGCACCTGCCTCTGCTCATTTTGTCTGCTCTTTCACTCATAGTAAAATAAACCTTCATAGGTTGAGATCCATAAGTTGTTTTATGTTTTGAAGCTGTTAGTCTGCTATCCAGAGACAAACTAAAATTGACGGAATTGGTTCGGGTTTTTATGTTTTGAATGTGGTGGCAGATTGGAATGAGAACAAAGCATCTCTCAGAACTCCAACAGGGGTCCATGACATGTCACTCAATGCTTTCTGCTCCTGTCTTCAAAGCAATCTCATCCCAACTGATCAACATTCATGTTGTTTAAAACCAGTTGTTTCTTTACGTATTTTTAGCAGCCAAGTCTGAAATATATTTTTCATGGTGTTCAGTTCTATAACAATTGGCTTTGCACAGGGACACCAACAGTCTGCGTGCCTCACGCATCCCTTCCAGCCTCTGGGTGGAGTGGTGCTGGTCACCTAAAGTTCAACGCACTTACCAGGCAAAATCCGTTTTCAACCCAATCCTTTGGCAGGGTAAATGCAATGTGCTTGGAGATACTATAACAGATCTATATCAGCATTGGAGATACTCTTACCAGATCTGAAATAATAATAGCATTGGAGATAATCTTACCAGATGTATGCTAGCACTAGATCTGTATGCCTACCTAGCATCAGAAATGCTCTCACTTGATCTGTACCTATACTAGCTTTGAGAATACTCTTACCAGATCTGTATTGGTATTTGACACTTAAATCAGATCTGTAATGATGTAAGTGGTACTTTTACCAAGTCTGTACTGCTATTGGATATTGTAACCAGATCTGTCCTATTCCCAGATGTACACTGACATTGGAGGTACTCTTCTGATATCTATACTAGTATTACAGGTACTCTTACTGGACCTGTACTGGTTTTCAATATTGTAACCAGATCAAAACTGGGATAGGATACTCTTATCGGGTATGTGCCAGTACTGTTGCTTACTGGATCTACACATTTAGGCAACCCCAAATTAGGATTCTTAATGCTGTCAGTAAGAGGCACCTTTATACTTTCTCTTTAGGATAACCCTAAGTCTTTGAGGTAAAAGGAAAAATTGAACACAGCACACTATCATGTTCCGCATCAGAAAAAAAAACCTTCCTCCTTTTATCTGGGCTGGATTTGTAGTCAGTTTCTGAAAGTGAAAGGAAAGGGCAGTTTGCTCACACGTCTCCTAATCACCTCCATGCTGCATTCTAGAAATAAATAAAATAAAAACTCATTAAGAGGTAGTCCAATAGGAAACTAATGATTAACTGAGCGGGTCCACCACAAATTGTACTCATCTTTGGCGTTTTCCTTTGCTCTGTGACATAGCTCTCTGGTCAAAGGCTTGGGCGTTATGAAACAGCAGCAGCATTGAACAAAGGGATTTCGAATGTTAAAGGCTGTGCCATGCTGATTTGAGTTGTACTTCCTTTATTGCCTGCACTGTGTTTGCTAGACTGCCCCTAGGCAGGAATCCATTCCACGGAAAAAAGGATTTCAAGCCTAAATAGGATATCATGTATAAATGTTTGTAATAAATAAATACACCTGTCATTGTTTAGTTAGCTCCGTCAGTTCTCAGTACGCCCACTGGATGGAGCACCTCACAGTAATAGGAGACTGTCGCTGGTTGGGGGAAGGGAGGGCAATGTTGATGGAAAAGCTGATCAGATTGACTCATGCGCTTTAAAGGTGCACTGTGATCAGGAATCTCTGTGGGAAGGAACACAAATTCATGCCCAAATAAGTCAATTTGGAGCTAACTAAAATGATGGAAGCAACAGAGCCCCTCATCACTTGCACCATTGCAATGTTCCAAACAGTTTCATAGGCAACAAACAGCGTCGAGACAATCTATAGTTTGCTGCTATGAAAATTCCGCCAAGATTCTGTTTCCGCCTATATTTTGGATTCTCCTAAAATTGGCCCTGTGCCATATCTTCTCGGATGTGTAAATTGCTGCTATCCTGACAATCGAAGGCAACAAAAATTATATTTTAATAAAGTGGAAATATCTAACAGTACAGAACTCAAAGTCGGGAGTTTATCTATGTAAAACCTGCTAGAATTTATCACACGATGAATCACATTTCCCTGTGCTAAACTCCAGATAAGTACACACCTTATAATTATCTAATTATTGACTTTAGAAATTAAGGAATGAAGAGTGCAATTTGTTAAGAAGCATTTTCACATTTTTTTTACTTTATTGTTAATATACAAAAAACAACAAATTATCTAAAACCAAATCATTATAAATACCAACCAAAAGACCAATGAAAACTAATTTAATAGGCAGTCTATTCATATTTTGTTTTAATGTTATATCATTCATGATACCGATGATTCTAGATTTTTGTTCTTGCCAGTTTTATAAGCCAGATTTTAACGGATGGTTCAGACTCTCATTCTGGAACGAAGCTGAGAGATTTAGAATTGTAGTACACCATTTCTTTTCAAATAATCGTATGAAATAATACGTTTTTAAACTGACAGGTTAATTGATAATCTTAGTTCAAGAACATAAAAGCATAAATGGGGAAAAGAGACAGTCCTGGTCTTTCATTCAATTCTCATTACTCAGCCTCCCCTCTTCTGAATGTCAAACTCTTGTCGTGAAGGCGGAACCTTCCAGAGCAGTAGAACACGTCGAGAGTGACAGTGACAAATAGTCACCAAATTACAATGACTTCTGGCAAAAATTAAGTTCAAAAAGGACACAAGCAATGATCAGTGAAGGAAAAAAAAGCTGCTGTTAATTTTCTCTCCTGGTGAAATAACGTTTTCACAGGTGAATGAGCCCAGTGCAGGAGCACTTGACAGAGTTTCATCAGTACTGAGAGGGAGCTGACATATTGAAGGTGCGGATGGACACAGAAACAAATGAGGCAGCAGAGAGCCTTGGTTTGCTGATCTATCTGCCAGGAGGCTGCAATACTACCTCTCTCCAATAGAAGATGCTATTGCCTCTCTTTATTTACCATATTGATTGTGGTGGCTGTCACTTGCACAGTTGATTCCTAATGTAGACTACGTCATACATGGTGATATACTTTGATCATGATTTCTGCAAACAGTATTTAAAACTGGCTGATTTGGTCAACTTAAATATAATTGCATGCAATCTAAAGCAGACCCATTCAAAACCTTTATTAGTATATTGACTACCTTTACACCTTTATAATCACAGGCTATATTTTTGTACATAACCCCCCAAAACATGTTTCTTTTTAAATTTTAACGATTACAGGGTCGATCCATCAGTTTCACACTGGGATAGCTATTGCCATCTGCAAACTCACTAGTGCGAATAGACAAGTGTTCTTTACTTCCAAACTCTCCTCCAGACTCCGCCGAGGATTGTGGTATGCCACTGGCATGTAGCCTTTGTGTTTTAATTTTTTAATACTTTCTCCCTGGTTTCCCAATGGTAAGTCTCCAGCCACACACCATCCCTGCTCTAAAGGGCAAGCACCTATTCCCCGGTGTCTGACAATGACACTATAGTTGAACTGCTAGAAGGTGCATAAAAGTGGGCTGAATTTCCTCTCCTGATTTTTTTTTTCCTTCTGCCACTAGGAGGAAGCACCTACACTTCACGGGGGTGAAGTTTCTCTTGGGCAGTAACACAAAATGAGCTTCAGAGCACCGGCAGCCCAGGCTACGCTCCGCCTGTTTTTATAACATGGAAAAGAAAACATGGCGGAGTGTAGAACGGATTGCCAATGCACTAGCTCTCATTTTGCGCTACCCCACCCCATCTCACCATAACGGAGCAGCTGTGGTCACAAGCTCACTGCATTCTAGTTCCGCTGAAAGGTGCTGAATAATAATTGTGATGGAATTACTGCTAGTTTGTGAAGTATGAATTTGTAGTTGGTTATAGGGAAATACAAAGGGCAGTTTATAAAAACTTGCATTTATATTGCGCTTTATCGCATCTCAGAAATGTCCCAGAGCATTTCTCATACAATGGATTATTTTGCAGTTGTTTTTTAGGCAAACGCAGAAGCCATTTTGCACATAGCAAAATCCCACAAGCAGCAATCAGATGAATCATTTTTTTGGTAATGTTAATTTGTTGATTTATGGAAGGAGTATTGACCAGTACACTATAAGATCTCCATCCCTATTCTTTGAATGGTGACATAGGAAATTTAATGTCTACCTGATGAAGCCTGGGTTTATCATCTCATCTGTAAATGTTACTCCTCTAGTATTGCTTAGATTACTGGTAAATAAATGGGGCAATAAACATATAACATACATTTGAAAAGAAAGAATTTGCACTTATATAGCAGCTTATCACCACCTGAGAAATATCCCAAAGCACTTCACAAATAATAAATGACTTTGAAGTACCAGCTTAGGTTATGTGCTCAAGTCCTGGGGTGGATGTCAAACCTGCAACCCTTTAACAGTCGGGCCGTAATTCCTTGAGTTTTGCTCCACCATTAGAAATCTAGAGGGACAGTGTTGTGTATGTCCCTTTAAGGGAATAACTGGTCTCAGACTGCAGTACCGGCAGTGACCACCCCTGTATAAAAGGCCCTAGCAGGCTTCTGTAGTTTCAGTTTCCAGGTTGTCTCCATTCAGTAAAGACTTGTTAAACCAACTCCTGCATTCCGTGTCTCCATTAACACACGGATCTAATACTGGCGACGAGTAAGAAACGAACTTACCTGCAACTCGGCAGCACCTCAGACGACGTTGTTGAAGGTCGAGGCAAGAGAAAAGAAAAAAAAAATCCAGAGAGACTCGAGAAACGGGCGTCGACCGTGGGCAACCGCCCTCCAAATCAAAAATATTGAGGGGTGCAGGAGAGACTGTCGTGAGCCAGGCTTGGTTCTTCTGTCTGTGGTTTCCCAGCTAATCGGGCTGGTGGCAGGTAGTGCACTGATCCTTCCTGGGCTGCGGCGGGCTAGAGCTCGATCGGGTGGCTCTGCAACGGGGCCGGGCAGCGAGTCGGGAAGCAAAGAGAGAGAGAGCGGGTGGAGCACACAGGGCGCGGCCGGTGCTTCACAGCCGGGCAGCGTTCGGACCTAAGAAGAGGGAGGGAAGTGTCCCAGAGGGTCCGTTCCATGACGGGAACGGTTAAAAATGTTGGCAGCAGCGGCAGCGGCGGGAAAGCGCGGGAGGCGCCATCTTAACTCGGCGGGGAAGAAGGAAAAGCGCGGGAGGCGCCATTTTGATCCATCGGGGACGAAGGCAAAGTGCAGGAGGTGCCATTTTAGATTTTTAAGATGCCAAAGACTGGCGATATCACTGCCTTCGATAATGCAATAGAAGACTGGGCCACGTATGTGGAAAGAGTCGAGGTATATTGCGAGGCAAACGAAATAGCCGATGACAAAAAGGCATCGGTATTGCTAAATTTAATGGGCGCAAGAACGTACGGCCTATTGCAGGACCTGATTACTCCAGCCAAACCGAAGGCAAAGAGTTTTAACGAAATTGTTGCTATCCTACAGGAACACCTAAATCCTACACCGCTGCTGATAGCAGAAAGATTTAAATTCCACAGGAGAAATCAGCATAAAAATGAGAGCAATGCTGATTACCTTACGGAACTACGCAAGCTATCAAAGCACTGCCAGTTCAGAGCAGGACTGGCAGATACCTTACGGGACAAATTTGTCTGTGGACTCCTGAGTGAAGGAAGCCAGAAGAGGTTACTCTGAGAGAAAGAGCTGACGCTAGATAAGGTTTTCAGCGTGGCAGTATCGTACGAAGCAGCAGCAAGGGGAGCTGCGGAAATACAACAAAAGCCACAGGAATACGGCACCCACGAAATGACACGGGGATTTGCAAAATGTTATCGCTGCGGCAGAACAAACCATGACCAGAAGGACTGCTGGTCCAAGGACAAAATATGCAGGCAATGCGGAAAGATGGGACACATTGCACGAGTTTGCAGGTCTGGGAAGAAGACCAACAACAACAAAAAGGCTACTAAGGAACCGTACAGGAAAGTACAAAAGATGACGGACAGTAGTTCCGAAGACCAGATGAGCGATAGTGAATCCAGGAACAAGAGACTAAGCTGTCTCAAACTTCACAACGTAATCACAAAAGAGGATCACCGAACCATTTGGGTCACCCTCACGATAGCAGGGTCCCAAGTCAAAATGGAATTGGATACAGGATCAGCTCTAACCGTCATGAATCGACGAGACTACGAGCGGCTATTCTCACACATACCCTTGAGAGAGACATCCGTTGTCTTGAGGACGTATACGGGGCAAAAAGTATACCCCAGAGGAAAAATAAGGGTGCCTGTCGAATACAACGGCAAGAAAATACGGAAATTGTATCTCTACATTCTGCAAGATGGTGGACCACCGTTATTGGGACGTGAATGGATCAGAAAGATAAGTTTAGACTGGCACTCCATTCAGGCACTGACGGTGGCTGGTAAAACGGATGACGACGTCACTCCTGGATGATTGTCAACAATCTTAGCTGACGCCAAAGAGGTATTTCAACAAGAACTGAGCACTCTTAAAGGCGTAACCGCCTCGATAAAAATAGAGGAGAATGCAATTCCCAAGTTTTTCAAAGCAAGACCGGTACCATATGCAATTCGCCCAGCCGTCGAGGCAGAGCTGGAGAATCTGGAGAATGCAGGCATGTTATCTAAGGTAGACTGGAGCGAGTGGGCGACACCCATCGTTCCTGTCATGAAGAAAACGTTAAACAATAAGTCTGAGGAGCCAAGGAAGGTTCGCATCTGTGGGGACTTCAAGGTGACGGTGAACCCAGTCCTTCACACAGTACAATATCCTCTTCCAAGGATAGAAGATATCTTCACCTCACTATCTGGAGGGAAGCATTTTACAAAAATTGATCTAGCACAAGCATATTTGCAGGTGGAGGTTGAAGAATCCTCTAGGAAGTATCTCACGATAAACACTCACAAAGGTCTTTACCAGTATAATCGATTGGTATTCGGAGTAGCATCAGCTCCGGCGATATGGCAAAGAGCGATGGAACAAGTCCTGCAAGGGATTCCGGGGACTCAGTGTTACTTGGACGACATCCTAGTGACAGGTGAAGATGACAGTGAACACCTTGCCAACCTAGAACAGGTGCTCACTAGATTACGTGAACATGGGCTACGAGCCAATCGCCCCAAGTGCGAGTTTTTTAAGAAACAGATAACGTATTGTGGCCACGTGATTGATGAAGAGGGGTTGCATAAGTCCCCTGACAAAATTGAAGCGGTAGTTAAGGCTCCAGCGCCTGAAAATGTATCGCAACTGAGGTCATTCCTCGGATTGGTGAATTACTACCATAAGTTTTTGCCGAATTTGTCCACAATTCTGCATCCACTGAATGCCCTACTACGAAGGGAGTAGCATGGAAATGGAGCGATGAATGTAAGCGGGCCTTTCAGAAGAGTAAGGACCTAATCACTTCCAGAGAAGTATTGGCTCACTACAACCCATCACTACCGATAAGACTGGCGTGTGATGTGTCTCCCTACGGCATTGGGGCGGTACTGTCACATAAATTCCTTGATGGTTCTGAGAGGCCGATAGCTTTTGCGTCACGCTCGTAACTTCAGCCGAGCGTAACTACGCCCAGATTGACAGAAAGGCCCTCAGCCTGGTGTGGGGGGTGAAGAAGTTCAATCACTACCTGTGTAGTAACCTGGGAGGTTCTGAGTAACCTGATCCACCAGGTGGTGCTGTGGCAATTGCTCTCCTGAGTTAAGTCTGATCTGTACTGGTTGTACTCTTTGTTTTTGCTGCCTCATGGCAGAAGCTTTTATGTGCAAGTGTTGATTAAACCATGTTAAGGAGTTAACCGGTGTCCGTCTCCATCTATGGCCACCTCAAGATACCACATATGGCGACGAGAATAAAGGACGGAAGAGTTTTGGAGTATTCGGAAGAGGTGCTCGGGTTGGTTAGCAAACTAGTCGGAAAAGCACAAGGCTAGGCCGCGGGAGTCGAAACGGAGTTTGATTTTTTGGCTGAAGTGACCGGACTCCAAGGATGGCAAGAACAGTAGGCTCCGTGGCACCTTTTGACAGCAAGTCGCAGTCTTGGGAGGAGTATATTGAAATACTGAGCCATTTCTTTATGGCAAACGAGGTGGACAGTGCTGAAAAGAAAAGGGCCATTTTACTGAGTTGTGTGGGAGCACAAACCTATACACGGATAAGGAATCTGCTGAGCCCGGAGCGGCCAGGAGAAAAATCTTTTGACGAGTTGGTGAGTCTACTAAAGAATCATTTCAATCTGAAACCTAGTGAAATAGTACAGAGATGGAAATTCAATTTGAGGATTAGGAGGCCGGAAGAAAGCCTTACTGAGTATGTGGAGGAGCTTTGGAAGCTCGCACAGGACTGTAATTTTGGAAATGCGCTCACAGTCATGTTAAGGAACAGACTAGTATGCGGAGTTAACGACGACAGTATACAGCAAAGGTTGCTGTCAGAAGAAGGATTAACGTTTGAGACGGCACTTAAAAAAGCACAAGCCATGGAGACGGCTAACAAGGACATTAAGGACTTAAACAGGATGAGCAAGGAGAAATGGAGTAAACCAGTGGGAGGAGCTGTTTTCAAGATGGAAGCTGGTGCAAAAAGTCCACCAGTCGGGGTTGGGGATTGCTACCGATGTGGCGGGACGAGCCATTATGCAAAGGACTGCAGGTTTGCAAAGACAAAGTGCCACAATTGTGGAAAAATAGGGCACTTAAAGAAAGTCTGTAAAAGGGCAGTGAGTGAGAGAAGCAGTGCTAAAGGGGCAAAGCATGCAAAAGGGGGGAGAGAGAAGTACACAAAGCGGGCAAATTACATACAAGAGGAGGGAGAGTCTAGTGAGTCTAGTGAGGAGGTTTTCACTGTATACAGTATAGACACTTCAAGGCCCAGCGTACCCCCTCTCACTCAGTATTTGATAGTGAACGGAGGTCAAGTAAAGTTTGAGATTGACACCGGATGTAGTGTAACCATAATGTCGCAGACTGAGTACACCAAGCTATGGGGGGAAGCAAAAGTACCAGAGCTAGGTACATGCCCCATTAGTCTCAAAACCTACACAGGACAGAAGGTGGACATTTTGGGGGCGGCCGAAGTACAAGTGGAAAACAAAGGAGTCACCAAAGAGCTTACGGTGGTAGTGGTAGCAGGGTCAGGGCCAAACCTGTTAGGGCGAGGGTGGATCAGTGAGTTGAGTGTGTACTGGCAGACAATGAATAAAATGGAGGACAGTACAGAGGCACTGCAAGAAGTGCTGATGAAGCATGAGTTAGTGTTCAAGGACGAACTGGGCACCTTAAGGGGAGCCACAGCCAAGATTCATGTAGCCAGTGATGCCACGCCTCGTTTCTTTAAACCAAGGTCGGTACCTTTTGCAATGAAAACCAAGGTTGAGGCGGAACTAGATCGCCTGCTAAGGGACAAAGTAATAGAACCAGTGAAATTTTCAGACTGGTCGGCACCAATAGTCCCGGTATTGAAGCCCGACGGTAGCGTAAGGGTGTGTGGTGACTATAAGTTAACAGTGAACAGAGTATCATCACTGGAACAGTGCCCCATTCCGAGAATGGCGGACATGTTAACATCGCTCGCTGGGGGAGAAAGATTCAGCAAACTGGACATGAGTCATGCGTATCAGCAGATATTGCTAGATGAAGAATCAAAAAGGTTTGTCACAGTGAACGCGCAAAAGGGGCTGTTCACGTATGCCAGGTTACCATTTGGTGTCAGTTCTAGCCCAGCAATATTCCAACGGACTATGGAGGGCATTCTGCAGGGCATTCCAAAGGTGGCCGTGTACTTAGATGATATTCTGCTAACAGGAAGTGACGATCAGGATCACTTAAAAACACTGGACAAAGTGCTACAGCGGCTAGATGAGGCGGGGCTACACCTGAAACGGAGTAAGTGTAGTTTCATGGAGAAGGAAGTTACATTCCTGGGACATCGGGTGGATGCCACAGGCCTCCATCCATTACCAGGGAAAGTGCGGGCAGTGCAGGATGCAGCGGCACCCACCTCAGTGACTGAACTGAAAGCCTATCTAGGGCTCCTGAATTATTATAACCGGTTTCTTCCAAACTTATCGATGCTGCTGGCACCCCTGCACAAACTGCTGAGAAAGGAGGAGCCATGGCGTTGGGGGCCAGAGCAAGCGAAAGCGTTTCAGCAGTCAAAGGAGCTACTTCAGTCCAGCAGGGTGTTAGTGCATTACGATGAGAAGAAGGAGCTGATAATGTCCTGCGATGCATCACCCTATGGAGTGGGGGCAGTGTTGGCCCACCGCATGCCAGATGGAGCAGAAAGGCCCATCGGGTTTGTTTCACACACGCTCACAGCTGCGGAAAAGAACTATTCACAGCTTGATAAAGAGGGGTTGGCCATTATATTTGGAGTAAAGAAATTCCATAAGTACATATATGGGAGGAAGTTTATAATCAGTACTGACCACAAGCCTCTTATTAGCTTACTGAATGAGATGAAAGCGGTGCCTCAAATGGCATCACAGAGAATAATGAGATGGGCAGTAATACTAAGAGCCTATGAATATGTGATCACGTACAGAGCTGGCAAGGATAACAGGAACGCGGATGCTCTCAGCCACCTGCCCCTCTCAAAATCTCCTCGCAGTACTTCCCCTGAGGAGCACGTCCTGATCCTGGATCAGGAGATCAGTCCCCTGATGACTTCAGCGCAAATCCAGGGCTGGACAGCCAAGGACCCCGTTCTGTCAAGTGTCCGTGAGTATGTGTTGAAAGGCTGGCCAGATCACCGTGAGGGACCGGAGTTCGCGCCGTACAGACAGAGACAGCACGAGCTCAGTGTCCAGGATGGATGTGTGCTATGGGGAGCACACATCATAGTCCCAGAGCGGGGACGCTCTACTTTGATGGAACAGTTGCATCAATCGCACCCAGGAATGACTAGAATGAAAGGACTGGCTAGGAGCTACCTGTGGTGGCCTAACTTGGATGCTGAAATTGAGTAAAAGGTAAAGTCATGCACTATATGTCAGGAACAGAGGAAAGCACCTGCCGGGGCACCACTCCATCCCTGGGAGTAGCCCAGCAAACCCTGGAGGAGAATTCACATAGACTATGCGGGACCTTTTATGGGCAAAATGTTTTTGGTGCTGGTTGACGCTCACTCAAAGTGGATCGACGTTTATCCAGTGAGCTCTGCAACGACTGATGCCACACTGAATTGTCTCAGGAACAGCTTCAGCACGCATGGTATTCCAGAAATGATTGTATCCGACAATGCACAGTGTTTTGTTAGTGAAGGGAGCAAAGAATTCATGGTAAGGAATGGAATCACACATGTCACCTCGGCTCCATATCACCCAGCCGAGCGAGCCGTGCAGACTTTTAAGGAGCTCATGAGGAAGAGCTCAGGGGACACCCTGGAGACCAAGCTCAATAGAGCCTTGTTTAGTTATCGTATAACACCCCAAGCTACCACGGGGCTTTCTCCGGCTGAGTTGATGATGGGGAGAAAGTTGCGGTGCACGTTAGACCTGATACACCCAGATCTCAAAAGCAAGGTTGAGACAAAACAAACAAACCAAAAAGCGTACCATGACAAACATACTAAAGCTCGCCATTTCGCCATAGGGGACTCTGTGTACACCCGGAACTTCGGTTATGGACCGAAATGGATACCAGGACTAATCCAGGACATTACAGGACCTGTGTCGTACTCCGTGTTACTAGGGGATGGTCAAGGGGTTTGTCGGCATGTGGATCAGCTTTTCAGCCGGCAGCAGGGGGAACTGCCTCAGATGGAACAAAGGGCAGTAGAGGAGGCTGTTCCAGGACCCAGCACGGCTTATAAGGTGCCAGTGGACACTGGTACTGCCAGGCCACAGCGGGACAGAGTAAAACCAACATCAGAGACTACTCCAATCTCAAGTGCGAATCAATCTGAGAATCCACCACAAGTGGAATTAAGACGTTCACAAAGGATTCGCAAGCAACCAGAAAGACTTATACAAACCTGTTAAATTAGTCAGGGGTTAACCATGGTTAGAGCATACTGGTTAATTAAAACGTAGTACCTAGTAAGGGTTATTGTTTAAGAATTGCATACGACAATCTTAAGTGGGGAGGAGTGTAGTAACCTGGGAGGTTATGAGTAACCTGATCCACCAGGTGGTGCTGTGGCAATTGCTCTCCTGAGTTAAGTCTGATCTGTACTGGTTGTACTCTTTGTTTTTGCTGCCTCATGGCAGAAGCTTTTATGTGCAAGTGTTGATTAAACCATGTTAAGGAGTTAACCGGTGTCCGTCTCCATCTATGGCCACCTCAAGATACCACAACCTGCACGGTCAGAAATTTACTCTACTAACTGATCATCAACCTCTCGTCTCCATTTTCAACCCTCAGAAGGGCGTACCGATAATGCCAGCACAACGGCTGCAGAGGTGGTCCCTTTTCCTAGGGGCACACCAATATGACATTGAGTACAAAGGAACTAAACGGCATGGGAATGCTGATGGATTGTCACGCCTACCGTTGCTGACGGTGGAAGAAGAACTGGCAGTGGATCCAGTGGAGTTATTCCACTCGACTATAGTCGAATGTCTCCCTGTGACGAATGCAAACATAGAAAAGGAAACACGAAATGACCCGACACTCTCCTGGGTCTATGATTTAACGGTGAAGGGATGGCCAGCACATGGCGAACCACTGCTGCCAGCATTCTCGCCGAGAAGAGAACAGCTGTCAGTGTGCAGAGGAACCTTGATGTGTGGATCCAGAGTAGTAATTCCACCCAAATTGAAGGATAGAGCGCTCAATGAGCTTCATGAGGGTCATCTGGGAGGGGTAAAAATGAAGAACTTAGCCAGAGCGTTTGTGTGGTGGCCGGGAATCGATAGAGAAATCGAAGAGATGACCAAGAGCTGTACAGGATGCCAGAAGGTCCAAAACGCCCCACCACAAGCCCCTCTACATCCATGGGAGTGGCCCTCATCTCCATGGCAAAGGGTGCACATTGATTTTGCTGGTCCATTTATGAACTCGATGTTTTTAATTGCGGTGGATGCACATTCAAAGTGGCCAGAGGTAATAAAAATGTCCTCAACCACCACAGAAAAAACTATCTCAGTCTTACGAACCATATTCGCCAGGAATGGGCTGCCTGAACAGATTTGCTCCGACAATGGACCACAGTTTGTGTCTGAAGAGTTCCGGAGGTTCTTAAAGAACAATGGTGTTAAGCATTACACATCTGCCCCATATCATCCAGCCACTAATGGATTGGCCGAGAGGTTCGTTCAAACATTCAAGAAGGCTATCAAGGCAATGTGTAATGAAGACATACCACTACAACACAAGGTGGATAACTTCTTGTTTGCCTACCGGAATGCGACACATGCGGTTACCAACCAAACTCCAGCCATGATGTTCTTCAATCGAAGACTACGATGCCGCTTGGATTTGGTTAAGCCAAACATCAGAAGAGATGTGGAGAACAGGCAGTTTCAGAATATGGATGAAAGGCCGACCAGGAGTTTTAAGATAGGTCAACCAGTTTTGGCCCGGGACTACCGCACAGAGAAATGGCAGCCAGGAACGATCTGTACACGGCAAGGACCTCTAATGTATACCGTGGACGTTGGAGAGAGCATTGTAAGACGCCATACTGACCAGATTCTAGAGTCACTGGAAAACATCAACTCCACACCACGATCTGATACACCTGGCGATGAAACCGAAGTACCAATTGCATCTACCGCCGAATCAGTGATATTGGAAGCAGACGAACCAAACAACGACATTGATCCCGACTCAACCTTGCCAGAAGAACCTGATATCCCAAAGAGGCGTTATCCAGACAGAATCAGGAAGCCTCCTCAAAGACTGAACTTATAATTGCTTAACTTCAACCAATGTATCTAGCAACCGTAATTGTAATTGTAATTAGTTATTATTTAGTTGTTAAATGAATGTTATGTACTGTTTATCTAAAAGGGGAGGAATTGTTGTGTATGTCCCTTTAAGGGAATAACTGGTCTCAGACTGCAGTACCAGTAGTGACCACCCCTGTATAAAAGGCCCTAGCAGGCTTCTGTAATTTCAGTTTCCAGGTTGTCTCCATTCAGTAAAGACTTGTTAAACCAACTCCTGCATTCCGTGTCTCCATTAACACACGGATCTAATAGACAGAACCTCCACTGCCGGGGTGGCCTCGCATTGACCCCATTCCAAATGCTATTTGCATAAAGGGGGTGGGCACCCACGCCTTTTACAGTGCACCCAGGGCATCCACCTCATGGGGGATGGCAGGACTATCAGAGTGGCACCAAGCTGCTCCATTAGGAAGTGAGCCATTGTGGTCGAGGATAACATTTGCTTTAATATAGAAAACCTTCATTCTTCTGTTGCCACTTTCCTAATTGTATTCCATCGGTCTAAGACCAATTGCTGCTGGGGAACAGCATTGTGGGCTGTACTTCGGCCTTTATACAGTAAGTACACCTACATCATGCAAGTGACTTTTAGGGTGGCTGCAAGTGAGGTGGAACTGGCAGGATTTCTGACGGAAGACATCATCCCACCAGTCCCACGTATTAAGTCACATTAGGACGAAAGGGAAGGGTGCTAGGCAACTGAGACAAACTGACATAAAAAGAGAAAATGCTGGAGAAACTCAGCAGGTCAGGCAGCATCTGTGAAGAGAGAAACAGAGTTAACGTTTCGGGTCGATGACCTTTCATCAGAACTGGAAAAAAGCCGGAAATGGAACAGATTTTTAAGCAAGTGAAGAGGCTGGGAAAGGGGGGGAGGGGATGACGGAACAAAAGGGAAGGTCTGTGATAGGATGGAAGGCGGGAGAGATTAAGAGACATTAAGAGATATTCAAGGCAAAAGGAGATGGTAATGGGACAGGTTAAGAAACAAAGGATGGCTCTAGATGAAGTGTGAATTGCGTTGGCAGAATGAAAGACAGCTGCCATGTGGGGGAGAAGAAAAAAAGACAAAGAGTGTGGATAAAATATATATATACATATATATATGATAGGGGCCGAGGTTATGAACTGAGTCAAACTGACACTTGACACCATTAATAGAAATGCATATTCAAAGATGATTTGCTTACAGATATCTCTTGGTTCCGAGTACCTGAGCAGTGTAAACCCACAATTAGGGATGTGAAGAAGGCTCATTTCAGACACATGTGACTTGAATGGACAAAAGTCAGATTTTTCTAAATTCAAGACAGTCACTGTTAATATTTTTGTAAACCTGCCAAATCTGCAACTACATTGTTGTATATATGTATATTTAGAATAATACAATGTAGTTAACCATTATCATGTAAGATATTATAATTCCTTATAAAGGTATCAGTTGAACTAAAACATAATTAATTCTGGGTCAATCAATACCTATAACTTTGAACTGAATCAATATGTATCTAGAAAGAGAACTGAAGGTTAAAGATGTATTAATAGGTCTGCTTGAGTTACATGGGAATTAGGAAGAAGGTTTAGAGATCTTGTGGGAGTCAAGAAAGAGTTCTTGATTAAGGTAGTCATACCTGGACTGCAGAAGGAGTGGTCTTGATGTTCCCAAAGGCATTTTTCTCAATCCAAGGTTTCCTTTGTGTGTGGTGTTTCTCTTGATAACAACAGTCACTTACGCTAAATGCAGGAGGAGATTGTGTCTCTGAAATTCCACAATGGTTGCACTGGTATCCCACTGTAACTCCAGCCATTTTCAGCTGCTCACCTAGTTTCCTTGGGGATTCCATTGGTCTCCAACCAGAGTTATGCCAGAAAACAGGTAGAACCTTTCCCCCCACCACCTCCTTCCTGGAATTTCTTCCCTATCCACTCCTGAAGATGGGAATATGGTCTCATACACATCAGCAATACCTTGCTAAACTGGCCTTTCTTAATGTATGAACCTAAACAGTAAGTGTTGGGTTTCATCAGGCAATGTGACCATGGGAGAAGGAAGGGAAGGCGGGGAGGGGAGTGGAAAGTTTGTAGGTAGTCGAACTTCATACACTTTCCGGTAGGTGTTACTACTATCAGGAATTGCTTTTCTAGCTCCCCCCGCTCCCCCACCCCCAGTCCAGGGATGCTAAGCCCAACTGCAGTGTCCTCACCACCTTCCCATCTAAAGTCAGCATAGACCAGGGATAAAACAAGAGACCTTCCAATGTGGCTCAATGATAAACCATGTGATGCACTAACCTACTTAGCTACTATGGGCACCCAGCAGCTGTCCTGTACATGTTATATCATTTTAAAAATATGTTCTTTCCCCTGAAAAAATCACAATTGTACATGTGGAGATCTGTACAATTCATGGAGCTGAGATTTGAGGACTTTGAGAACTTGTCCTTCTAGTACTTGAACTTGTATCACATTGTGCAGGGGCCATCTTGTATGTGGAACTGAGATTGTACTTTTTTTTTTAAAAGGCCAAGCCTAAACTAAGAGGCCAAGCTTGCTTCAATTATAATGGGGAAAGGTACTTCAGAAGTCTCCTGTTCAGTAAAAGGGACAACATCTTTATGAAACAGTGTTTAGAAAACCATTTATTGTTTGTGTAGGGAGAAAAGCTATGTATCATATCACAGAAACCTCACAGAAACCTCACAGTACAGATAGAGGCCATTTCGGCCCATCGAGCCTGCACCGACACATATCCCACCCGATCCCCGTAACCCCTACACCAACACATATCCCACCCTATCCCCGTAACCCCACGTATTTAATCCCCCTAACACTAAGGGTCAATTTTTATCATGGCCAATCAACCTAACCCCGCACATCTTTGGACTGTGGGAGGAAACCGGAGCACCCGGAGAAAACCCACGCAAACACGGGGAGAATGTGCAAACTCCACACAGACAGTCACCCGAGGCCGGATTCGAACCCGGGTCCCTGGCGCTGTGAGGCAACAGTGCTAACCACTATGCCACCGTGCTGCCCATATCACATGCTGGTCACACAACAATGCATATATGATTTACAACTTTACATTATGTGCTTGCAAGTAAACCAGCAAAAGGTTTGTCAAATGCTTTTGTTTTCATGAAGACTTATTCCATTAAAAGGGTTGAATTGACTTGCAAAATTGTCTTACGAGGGAAAAAAATTCACAGAGTCAGAATGGGGATGAAAGGTGATATCGTGGCACTGGTGATCAGTTTGCTCTCACACACTTCCTGCCTGTCAGATCGCACTTCCTGTGTCACGCATTGGGTAGCACACTTTTCATTGGTTAAAATTTCATATTCAATAACAAGTAAGGCAGCAAATTTGAACCAAGTATGTAGGAAATGTACGAATCAAAGGTGGGCAAAATCCAGCTAGAAATCTACGAATATGGAGGCATTAAGCAGGAAGAACCAGGAGTCTATCTTGTTTCAAAGCACAAAGACTCTAAGGGGAGATTTTTCTGGATTGGCTATGTGCAGCGAATATCAGAAAACTGGGCATTCAGAGCATGTGCCTCAATCTGCCTGATTTTCCTTCCCTTCATTTAAATGGAACAAAATTGGGTGATTCCCTTTACAGGTGCACAGACCCACCCAAGTTTTGGATGTCCGCTGTGCCCAGATGACACAGGCCCAGATCAATAAGGACTTCAAGACATTTTACTGTCCTGTAACAGATTCTGTATTTAAGTGAGAAACACTCTGATTTGTTTTTACATTTGTTTCTGCTAATTTCTTAACAAGCTGGATTCATAGTTGAAGCCTGTGGATGTCAAATGTGTCAAAGTGTTACTTGTTCGTCAGTCAGAGAGGATCAGAGTTAATGGGGTGGGGGGGGGGATTTTTGACTTTCCAACCTGGGTGTAAACCTGGCTCAGCGATTGGTCACCCGTTATAGTTACCACCGGATCTGCATTTACATGGGTGTCATTGGAAATGAAAATCGGGCGGTTTCTATAACGAGCGTCCGACCCACAACATTAGTTTTACACCCAGGCGACAAGTTGAAAATCTACGCGTGTGTTGGCAGTGTAGACCATCGATTGTAAGCAGGGTTATTGTTCACCTCCCACTCTACCTACCAGATTCATTTGCACATAAGGTGACGTTTCAGCTCACAGGAAGCATGGGTTTGCCTGCGGTTTCTTGTGGAAGTGGTTCCTTGCACTGAGCACAAGAAGAAATATCTGAAGAGCGGCTGAACCATTGTACTGAGCACGCTTGAAAGCAAGGACTCTCATATAAGCAGTCAGCAAAAGAGAAAGGAAAAGGGGACCTAATCAAATTACTGAAAAGATTCTGAAAATTAGGTTTTTAACATAATAAAGACATTAAAAAATAAAGCATATTACGCAAATCATGGTTAAACTTAAAGTTGTCCTTTCTGTCTTTGGGTACCTCCATCAACATTCTTATTCAGAGGTCTGGGCCTCTCTGTAAAGCACAGGACCGTGTTGATATTCTTCCCATAATTATTGCGTTGTCAGTTGAAAAGAATTCACAACTACAGTTTCTGGCATGTCACAGTCAGCTTGTGAGGCATTCTCCCAGCATGCATCTGCACGATTCTATTAAGTAATTGTGCACAACTCCAAAAGAGTCTTCCCTCAGGTTATAGCAGTAAATATGAATTTGCTTTTCCAAATGACTTCCCAACAAGCTAGACACTGAACTTTAGAGCATTTTTGTGTTAAATTTTGACAGAAAAACTATTTTCAAGAGCTTATTTTTACATCAGAGAGAAAGACTGAGAGAGAGAGACAGACAGACAGAGAAAAGAAGGGAGAGGAAGGGCTGGCAGAAAGAGGGTGGCTGAGGGGAGAAGAGAGTCCAGGTGGGAGAAGGGGAGACACCAGCTGAGAGATGCTGGCTAAGACAGGCTGAGAGAAAGAGGGTGAGAGGAACAGACGTACAAAAGGAGAGAGACATAAATCAGTATGAGAGTGAGACAAAGAAACCCACACACAGATAAAGAAACAGAAGCAAAGGGAGAATGAGAACAATGAAGAGGAATAGAGATAGGGAGGAAAAGAGACAGACAGACAGGGAGCACAGGAGAGAGAGAGTAGAATCTTCAGTCATCATGACTAATAGTGGACGCATTGCTTGTCATCTTCCAAAATTCTATAGATTCTGAAACGGTTCCTGCAGATTGGAGGATGTTATGTTCATTAATAAATAGACATTCTTATTATGAACACAGCTAGCTTCTAGCTAGTCATTTATTCAGTACACGTTCTCTAGGTACAGTATCTGTAGAGATGCAGCATGTGTGCTCCTGTGTGCAGGCTGCCATCTTGACTGCTGCCTTGTGGGTAGCCTAGTGCCTCATGGGTAATGTAGTCTTAATATATATACAGCTGGGTAGTGTAGTCTTATATACAGCTCTACACAGCTCTATGGCTCCACCTAGTGTCCACTATAGAATAACATGTTATTGATCATTACATCCCCCTTTCTATGATGTTTAACAAAATCAATATCAATCAACTTTCAAGAAAACAATCAAGATAATATCAGTAACACTTTTGTTAGTGCTCTATAAACATAAACATTTTCAAAACAGTCAACACATTTTCAAAGCTTTACATTGTACTCAAAGATTAAGTCTATCAGGCTCTTTTACTTCACGTGTGGATCTTCTCAACACGGGTAAGTCTGATGTGTCTTCATGAGATTGTTCTGGCGGTGAATGACAAGATGCAGTTGCGGCATTGTCATCAATCTGCTCTTGTATAGATCGAGGTCTCCTTGTGATCTTTGCTTGGAGAGGGTTTCAGTGTTTCCTTCACTCTTCATGCCATAACTCTCAATGTAGTCAATGCACTCTCGGAAAACTGCTGGCAGCTGGATCCCATCATACAGCATAGTCCTCTCAGCAGCCTCGGCTAATGGAACACCAAAGATTGGCCTGAGGGAAGAAGGAGTATCCACCGGAACTGCTTCCTGCCCTGGTGCAGGCTTCTTCTTTTTCTTTTTCTCTTTCCACTGCTTAACAACATCTGCTGCGGTTATATCTTTGGACTTTTTCTCCTTGTGTTTTTCCTCTTTGTGCTTTTCTTCCTTTGGCTTCTCTTTGACCTTAAAGTCTTTTTCTTTCTTCTTGGAGAAACTAGGCTTTTTGAAGACATGGATACCCTTTGGCCTTTTCATCCTTGATGGGCTCTCTGCTTCATCACCTGAGTCATCTGGTCTGCTTATGGCACAGTTTATATGGTAGACTCTTTTGACCAGTTCTAAGTCCTCACAAGCTTTGTCACCTAGTATCGAATCAAGTCTTTCAGCCACAACAGAAAACATGAGATGATGCACTTTGTCTTTGATTGTCACTTTAAGTCTGCATACACCTAAGCTATCTATTTTCTGTCCATTATAGCTCTTCAGTAGTACTGACTTTTTCTGTATTTTGGGCTTTTCTTTCATATTTTTTATGTCACTCATACTGATTAAGTTTGCTTTTGCCCCAGTGTCCAGTTTCAATGTAACTAATGCTCCATTTATCTGCAGTGGGATCATCCATTTGTCCACTTTTACTGCATTGACTTTATGTTCAGCATTGTCCATTTCTGAGGGCTGCACATTTTCTGTATCTTTTTTGATATCGTCACATGACACCATTCCTACAAAAAATGTCTCACTTAAATCAGTATCCTCAATTACATTAACTCGTTGCCCTTTCTTAGTTTTTACTTTTGAAAAGCATTGTTTGGCAAAGTGATTCTTTCCATTACACTTTGTGCACATTTTTCCAAATGCTGGGCATTGTCTTAACTGGTATTTGTAACCACAGCATTTACAATTAAAAATTTCATCCTCCGATTGCTTTTCATTTCTGTTCTGCCCACGTTTCTTCCCCTTGTAGGACACAGCACCGACAGCAGCATTATCACTCATTACAATCGCATCATTATTGATTTCACTGAAAGTCTTCGCGTGCTTTCGAGCTAGCTTGCTGGCTTGGCATATTTTCACCGCATTTTCCAAATTTAGTTCGGTTTCTCTCAACAGACGTTCCCTGACTTTTTTATCATGAATACCAAACACAATCTGGTCACGAATCATGGATGCTTTGAGCTCAGAGAAATTACATGTCTGTGCTTTCAGTTTCAGATCAGTTATAAAGCTATCAAAAGTTTCATTTTGTTGCTGTGTCCGAGAACGGAAGATGTATCTTTCATACATCTCATTCTTTTTGGGAGAGCAATGTGCATCAAATTTTTTTAGCACATCGTCTAATTTTCCTCTGTTCTCCTCTGGATTAAATACAAATGTATTAAATACCTCTATCGACTGTGGGCCTGCAACCGTGAGCAGCAACGCTATTTTCCTTGCGTCTGGCTTCGTACCGAATCCGATGGCTGCAATGTAGAGTTCGAATTGTTGTTTAAAAGTCTGCCAATTGTAGTCGATTTTTTCTGTGAGATTCAAATGGTCTGGTGGCTTCAAATTCTCCATGTTGCTTTTCACAATTTTCAGCAGATCTTCACCACCCTGGTACCATCTTATGTTCATTAATAACTAGACATTCTTATTATGAACACAGCTAGCTTCTAGCTAATCATTTATTCAGTACACGTTCTCTAGGTACAGTATCTGTAGAGATGCAGCATGTGTGCTCCTGTGTGCAGGCTGCCATCTTGACTGCTGCCTTGTGGGTAGCCTAGTGCCTCATGGGTAATGTAGTCTTAATATATATACAGCTGGGTAGTGTAGTCTTATATACAGCTCTACACAGCTCTACGGCTCCACCTAGTGTCCACTATAGAATGACATGTTATTGATCATTACAGAGGATAGCAAATGTAACCCCACTATTTAAGAAAGGAGGGAGAGAGAAAACGGGGAACTACAGACCTGTTAGCCTCACATCAGTAGTTGGGAAAATGCTGGAATCTATTATGAAGGATGCAATAACTGGGCACTTAAAAAATAATAGTAAGATTGGGCAGAGTCAACATGGATTTATGAAAGGGAAATCCTGTTTGACAAACCTATTGGAGTTATTTGAGGATGTAACTGGTGGAGTCGACAAAGGGGAACCGGTAAATATGGTGTATCTGGATTTTCAGAAGGCCTTCGATAAGGTCCCACACAAGAGGTTGGTGAACAAAATTAGGGCACATGGAATTGGGGGTAATATACTAGCATGGACTGAGAATTGGTTAACAGGCAGAAAACAAAGAGTAGGGCTAAACGGGTCTTTTTCAGGATGGCAGGCTATGACTAGTGGGGTACCGCAAGGATCGGTGCTTGGGCCCCAGCTATCCACAATCTGTATCAAGATTTGGATGAGGGGACTAAATGTAACATTTCCAAATTTGCTGATGATACAAAGCTAGGTGGCAGTGTCAGTTGCAAAGAGGATGTGAAGAGGCTTCAAGGGGATCTCGACAGGCTCAGTGAGTGGGCGAGAACATGGCAGATGGCATATAATGTGGATAAATGTGAAGTTATCCACTTTGGTAGAAAAAACAGAAAGGCAGAGTATTTCCTAAATAGTGAAAGGTTGGGGAATGCAGATGCTCAAAGGGACCTGGGTGTCCTTGTACATGAGTCACTGAAAGTGAATGTGCAGGTGCAGCAAACCATTAGGAAGACAAATGGTATGCTGGCCTTCATTACAAGAGGATTTGAGTACAGGAGTAAAGAAGTCTTACTCCAATTATTGGTGAGACCATACCTGGAGTACTGTGTACAATTTTTGTCTCCTTACCTAAGAAAGGATATACAGGAAACTTTGTGCTATCCAGAGGTGAGCTATCCGGCAATCTGGAGCCACCGGCAAAAATCAGCAGCCGTTTTTTATTCTTTTTGTTTGTTTTTTTTGCATTGTTTGAACAGTCAAGCTGTGCAAGGTCTGTAGCTATAGCAACAGCTTCAGCTACAGAGCTTTAGGGCCACACCCGAGTGTTTAGAAGCTGTTGCTAAGCAACAGTGTTTGTTGTCAAATACGGAGATAAGAATCTCCGTATCTCTCAACATTAACTCTGGAGAGTACGGCAGTTTTGAGGCAACGGCAGCAGCTCGGTCCCGTGGGTGCCGGATAGCACAAAGTTTCCTGTACTTGCCATAGAGGGAGTACAACGAAGGTTCACGAGATTGATTCCTGGGGTGGCGGGGCCTGTATTCTCTTGAATTCAGAAGAATGAGAGGGGATCTCATTGAAGCATACAAAATTATTATAGGGCTTGATAGGATGGATGCTGGGAAAATGTTTCCCTAGGCTGGGGAATCTAGAACCAGGGGCCACAGCCTCAAGATAAATGGTAGGCCAT
Source organism: Somniosus microcephalus (assembly GCF_052327205.1). Taxonomy (NCBI): domain Eukaryota; kingdom Metazoa; phylum Chordata; class Chondrichthyes; order Squaliformes; family Somniosidae; genus Somniosus; species Somniosus microcephalus. Next base: position 37,519,304 of record NC_140998.1, read on the forward strand.
TCAGGACTGAGATGAGAAGAAATTTCTTCACACAGAGGGTGGTTAATCTTCCCCAGAGGGCTGTGGAGACTCAGTCATTGGGTATATTCAAAACAGAAGTCGATAGATTTCTGAATAGTAAGGGCATCAAGGGATATGGCGATAGGGCCGGTGAATGGAGTTGAGGCAGAAGATCAACCATGATCTCATTGAATGGCGGAGCAGGCTCGAAGGGCCGAATGGCCTACTCTGTAAGCGGTTTTTGGTCCTAGCCCAATTGCTAGACGGACGGTTCAAATCGCCCCCGCCTTACGAAAGTTCTATACCTGGGAATTATTATTCAGGGTGTAAATGAAATAAGTCACGGACAGGAATGCTTCGGTGAAAAATCAAACTTGTATTTATTTGGTCTAACATACACTGGCTAAAACATGCACTACTAAACGAAATCACTGTCTCTGTGGAGAATAAAATCCAGGTTACAATCAACATACATACAGTACAAAACTGGGGACTATAAAAAGCAGTAATTCCCTTGTTGCTATGGTGGACTATAATTCCACCCATATCAACAAATTACCCAGTCGCATAAACCTCTTCGCCTAGCTGAACCAAACGAAGCTCCCACCCTCGGAATAGCCCAAAAGCTTCACTTCTGAGAGACTATGCTTACCCCCACACGCGGTCAGTTTCAATTGCTCTGCTCATTGGCTTCTCTGGTATTTCTTGTTAGTTCGATCTTGTAGGAACAGGGAGCAAGAAAGAGAGAGAGAGAGAATGGTGGAAAAGAGTCTATCTTTATAGTAGTCCCTATCTTTTTCCCGCCAATCTTCAAAATCCATTTGCTTCTGAGCACTTAATCAGTGATGAGTCATCCTCGGACCCATGCGTATTGGATTAATGGCCCCAAGTCTGGGACATATCTTTCGGTCTTTGTGTTGGGAAAAAAAACTGGCTCCTTTTTGGCTGGCTGAGGCCAGTGGGTTCATTGTTCTGCTTCTCTTCTGAGATGGAGGTGAGAAGTGCTTTTGCATATTAGAGTGATTCTAATAGAGATATTCTAATCAAGTTCAATGGCCCCCTTTGTTGTGTATGTACCTTTAAGAGAAGAACTGATTCTATACTGCAGTACTGGCAGTGACCACCCCTGTATATAAAGCCATAGCAGGCTTCTGTACTTCAGTCTTAAGTTACCCTCTGTTCAGTAAATACCTGTTATTATTGTTCTCCTGCAGTCCGTGTATTATTGATACTCGGACACTACACTGGCGACGAACAGCTTCGAACTCACTTGCAGTACTGCATCACCTCACGGGGATCTTTCCCTGAGAAGAATCACCTCACGGGGATATTTCCCTGAGAAGAAGCTTCTTTGAGGTCGAAGTCAGAGCAACGGGCGTCGACCGCGGGCAACCGCCCAAGGATCCATCGGAGTTCGGAGAGTTGCAGGAGAGGCTGTGGAGAGCTGGGCTTGGCTCCCCAGTCAAGGTGTTCCAGCAAATCATGCTGGTAGCAGATAGTGCACTGACCCTTCCGGACTGCTGCGGGCTCGAGCTAGATCGAGCGGCTCTGCAAAGGGGCCGTGCAGCGTCATCGGGAAGAAAAGAGAGAGAGAGGGTGGAGCGCACAGGGCGCGGTCGGTGCACAAGAACTGGGCAGCGTAGCGAAAATAAATGAGGGGAAGGAAAAGTGAGACGCGCCGAAACCGCGGGTCGCCGCCATTGCCCTGTAGAATGCTAGGAGCAGCGTGGCAGCAAGGGGAAGAAGGAAAAGCGTGGGAGGCACCATTTTATTCCATTGGGGAAGAAGGAAAAGCGCGGGAGGCGCCATTTTAATCCATTGGAGAAGAAGAAAAAGCGCGGGAGGCGCCATTTTAAATCACCCAAGATGCCGAAAAGTGGCAGTATCACTGCTTTCGACAACGAGGTAGAAGACTGGACCACGTATGTGGAAAGAATTGAAGTGTACTGCAAGGCAAATGAGGTGGTCGATGGAAAGAAGGCGTCGGTATTATTAAATTTGATGGGCACGAGAACGTACGGCCTATTGCGGAATTTAATTACCCCAGCTAAACCAATGGAGGAAAGTTTTGAAGAGATTGTCAGTATCTTACAGGAACATCTAAACCCTACACCGCTGCTGATAGCAGAAAGATTCAAGTTCCATAGAAGAAACCAGCACAAAGATGAGAGAAATGCTGACTATCTTACAGAACTACGCAAGTTATCAAAGCACTGCCAGTTCGGAGCAGGACTGGCAGACACCTTACGGGATAAGTTTGTCTGCGGGCTCCAGAGTGAAGGAACCCAGAAACGACTACTTTCAAAAAAGGACCTAACGCTAGAACAGGCTTTCAGCGTGGCAGTATCCTATGAAGCAGCAGCACGGGGAGCTGTGGAAATACAACAGAAACCACAAGAATACAGCGCTAACGAAATGGCGTATGGAGCAGAAAAGTGCTATCGCTGTGGCAGAACAACCCATGATCAGAAGGACTGCTGGTTTAAGGACAAAGTATGCAGGCAATGTGGGAAAATGGGACACATAGCAAGAGTCTGCAGGTCGGGAAAGAAAACCAACACTACAAGAACTACTAAGGAAAAGTACAAGAAATTAAAGAAATTGACAGACAGTAGTTCGGAAGATCAGGAGAGTGATAATGGCTCCGGGAGCAGGAGACTAAGTTGTCTAAAGTTACACAACATGATCGCAAAGGAGGATCACCGAACCATTTGGGTCACCCTCATGATAGCAGGGTCCCCAGTAAAGATGGAATTGGACACAGGATCAGCCTTAACTGTCATGAATCGACGAGACTATGAGCGGCTATTCTCAAACATACTCTTGAAGGACATGTCCATTGTATTGAAGACATACACAGGGCAAAAAGTCTACCCCAGAGGAAAAAATGGGTGCCAGTTAAATACAACGGCAAGGAAACACAGAAACTGTATCTATATATACTACAAGATGGAGGACCACCATTATTGGGACGTGAATGGATCCGAAAAACACAATTGGATTGGCATTCCATTCAGGCGCTAACTGTGACTGACAAAAAGGATGATGACGTCACACCTGGACGACTGTCAAAAATTCTAACTGACGCGAAAGAGGTGTTCCAACAAGGACTTGGGACGCTAAAAGGAGTAACGGCAATGATAAAAATCGAAGATAACGCAAACCCAAAATTTTTTAAGGCCATACCGGTACCTTACGCGATCCGCCCAGCCGTTGAAGCAGAGCTGGAGAGTCTGGAGCGTTCGGGTGTGCTGTCCAAGGTGGACTGGAGCGAGTGGGCCACACCCATCGTTCCTGTAATGAAGAAATCATTGAGCAGCACGCCTGGGGAGCCGAAGAAGGTTCGCATCTGTGGGGACTTCAAGGTAACTGTGAACCCAGTCCTGCACACAGTACAATATCCACTTCCACGGATAGAAGATATTTTCGCCTCACTATCTGGAGGGAAACGCTTTACAAAGATTGATCTGGCCCAAGCGTATCTACAAATGGAGGTGGAAGAAGCATCTAGGAAATACCTCACGATAAACACTCACAAAGGCCTTTACCAGTACAATCGACTGATATTCGGGGTAGCATCAGCCCCGGCTATTTGGCAGAGGCGATGGAACAAGTCCTGCAAGGGATCCCGGGGACCCAGTGTTATTTGGACGACATCCTGGTTACGGGCGAAAATGACAGTGAACACCTTGCCAACCTGGAGCAGGTGCTCACTAGATTACAGGAATATGGGCTACGAGCCAACTGCCCCAAATGCGAGTTCTTCAGGAGACAAATCTCGTATTGTGGCCACATGATTGATGAGGAAGGGTTGCATAAGTCGCCGGACAAGATTGAGGCTGTAGTCAAGGCTCCAGCACCGGAAAATGTGTCGCAACTGAGGTCGTTCCTCGGGTTGGTGAACTACTACCATAAGTTCTTGCCGAATTTATCTACAATTCTGCACCCACTGAACGCCCTGCTGCAAACTGGAGTAACATGGAAATGGAGTGATGAGTTTCTTTCAGAAATGTAAATGCCTAATCACTTCAAAAGAAGTATTGGCCCACTACAATCCAACACTACCGATTCGGTTAGCATGTGATGCGTCTCCCTACGGCATCGGAGCGGTGGTGTCACACAAATTCCTTGACGGTTCAGAGAGGCCAATAGCCTTTGCGTCTCGCTCGTTAACCTCAGCCGAGCGTAACTACGCCCAGATTGACAGGGAGGCCCTCAGCCTGGTGTGGGGGGTGAAGAAGTTCAATCACTATCTGCACGGGCAGAAATTCACCCTACTGACTGATCATCAGCCCCTGGTCTCCATTTTTAACCCAAAGAAGGGCGTTCCGGTGATGACGGCGCAACGGCTGCAAAGATGGTCACTTTTTCTAGGGGCACATCAGTACGACATAGAGTACAAGGGTACGAAACAGCATGAAAATGCTGATGGGCTGTCGCGCCTACTGTTGCCTACGGTAGAGGAAGCACCTGCAGTGGACCCTGTTGAGATATTCCATGCAACCATAGTCGAATGTCTACCTGTTACAAACTCAAGTATAGAGAAGGAAACCGAAATGACCCGACACTCTCTCGGGTCTATGATTTGACGGTGAAGGGATGGCCAACGCATGGCGACTCACTGTTGCCAGCATTCTCGCCAAGGAGAGAACAGCTGTCAGTGTGCCGGGGGACCTTGATGTGTGGATCCCGAGTGGTAATTCCACCCAAGTTGAGAGATAGAGTGCTCAATGAGCTTCATGAGGGTCATCTGGGAGGGGTAAAAATGAAGAACCTAGCCAGGGCGTTTGTGTGGTGGCCGGGAATCGATAAAGAAATCGAGGATATGACCAAGAGATGCACAGGATGCCAGAAGGTCCAAAACGCTCCACCACAGGCCCTGCTACATCCATGGGAGTGGCCCTCATCTCCATGGCAACGGGTACACATTGATTTTGCTGGTCCATTTATGGACTCAGTGTTCCTAATCGCCGTGGACGCCCATTCGAAATGGCCAGAGGTCATCAAAATGTCCTCCACCACCACGGAGAAAACTATTGCAGTCCTACGGACCATCTTCGCCAGGAATGGCTTGCCAGAACAGATTTGCTCCGACAATGGCCCACAGTTTGTGTCCGAGGATTTCCGAAGGTTTCTAAGGAATAATGGGGTGAAACATTACACATCTGCCCCATATCATCCAGCCACAAATGGATTGGCTGAGAGGTTTGTTCAGACCTTTAAAAAGGCAATAAAGGCGATGTATACCGACGACATTCCACTACAACACAAGGTGGATAATTTCTTGTTTGCTTACTGGAATGCGACACATGCAGTCACCAACCAAGCTCCAGCCATAATGTTCTTCAACCGAAGGCTAAGATGTCGCCTGGATTTGCTCAAACCAAACATAAGACGAGATGTTGAGGATAAGCAATTCCAGCACATCAATGAGAAGCCAACCAGGAGCTTCAAGATAGGGCAACCAGTCTTGGCCCGCGACTACCGAACGGAAAAATGACAGCCAGGAACGATATGCACACAGCAGGGACCACTAATGTACACAGTGGACGTTGAGAGAGCATCGTGAGATGCCATGCTGACCAGATTCTAGAGTCACAGGAACAAGCCAAACCCATACCACGAGCAGGTGCACCTGATAATAAACCCAAAGGACAGATTGGCCTAGAAATTCAGCTGTTTGCGCCAGCCGTTAGCGCCAGATTTCCGGCGCTATCCACTTAGCGCCCGGGCACCGCCGGATCTGCGCCTACGCCGAAATTCAGCTGGGCTTTAGCGCCGGCGCAAAGTGTTAGCGCCCGCTCAGCTGCGCGCGCATCTTATGACGTCATTCCGTCGTGCAACGCCGTTTGTGCGCCCCAAACCGGAAATTCAGTGGCGCCCGGCCGATGTGGCCGTGGCGCTGCTAAGAACTGTGAAATGGAACTCAACAGAGGCCCTGTGGGATTCGGGGAGCGCTAATTAAAGGGCACATCCACTCACCCATAAAAGCCAGCCATTTCGCTGCAATGACTTGACTGGTTTGGATTTCTGCACAGAGAGCAAGGCACAGAGATTACTGATTTCGGACACCATAGGAGAGGTATTTTTGACTTCTAGCCAGTGCTTTGACATTTGCATCCTTGTGATTTTGCTGTTTGGAACTTTGTAATGGGGGCTGCATGGGGGGCCAACCCTCAGTTCCTACATTTTGTGCGAAGGGCTCGCAGATGCTTTGAGAGAGGGCCAGGCATGCCTAGACGCAGAGGGGCCATTAGGCGTCGCCAACGTAGGCCTTACCCAGTCAGGCAATACCGGGAGCAGGTCTCATATCTCACCATGACTGCGGCGCATTGTGTTAAGAGGCTGCGCTTCAGAAGGGAGGTGGTTGGAGAGATCTGCCAGCTGCTTCATGCAGATTTGCAGCCACAGCTCATGTCCAGGGCGTCTCTCTCGGTGGAAGTGAAGGTCACGGTGGCTCTCAGCTTTTATGCAAGCGGCTCCTTCCAAGCCGCTGCTGGGGACATCGCGAACATCTCCCAGTTCGCCGCGCATCGCTGCATCCGACAGGTCACCGAAGCACTTTTCGCGAGGAGGCACCAATTCATCTCCTTCCCCATGACCCAACACAAGCAGGAGCAGCGTGCATTCGGATTTGCCAGGATCGCGGCCTTCCCCATGGTGCAGGGCGCCATTGACTGCACGCATGTGGCTATGCGGGCACCTATCCACAATGCCGAGCAATACCGCAACCGGAAGGGCTACCATTCCCTAAATGTGCAGCTGGTGTGTGACCACAGGCAGCGCATCCTAGCTGTCAATGCCCGCTTCCCAGGAAGCAGCCACGATGCCTTTATCCTGCGCCAGACTACTGTGGCTGACATGTTCCAGGCACAGCCTCCACCAAGGGGATGGCTTATCGGGGACAAGGGCTACCCTTTGTGCAGATGGCTCATGACCCCGCTCCGCGCGCCCAGGACCCCAGCGGAGCTGGCATACAACGAAAGCCATCAAGCCACAAGGAACCTAATAGAGCAAACGATAGGCGTCCTCAAGCAACGGTTCCGTTGCCTGGATCGTTCGGGCGGGTCTCTTCAGTATTCGCCGGATAGAGTCTCCCAGTTCGTCGTGGTGTGCTGCATGCTCCACAACCTGGCTATCCGCAGGACTCAGGCACTGCCACCTGACATTGCCCCACCACCTCAGGAGGACGAGCAGGAGGACCCTGAGGAGGAGGAGCACCAGGCCAGGAGGGAGCGACAAGGTCCAAGGGCCGTCCGCCGGGGGCTTATTGCTCGACACTTCTAGGCCCCCTGTCAGGGAATGGCCTGGCCCACTGAACGCAGCCGCTTCGCAAGCCCTCAGCCGGTTAACCCAACAACCACTTGAAACATGACACCTGCACATGGTGAATAAATAAACATCTTTATTTCAAAAACTCAGGGCCCTTCCCACATGGAAGAGCAAAACAGAGAAGACCCCCAAAAAACAGTAACAAACTTCTGTCACTCCCAAAACCTGGGGAGGACTAACATAACATCACCATCCAAATGGCCTTCGTCACTGGCCTAACAAAAACAAGCCCCCCCCACAACACAAAGACCCCCATAAAACCAAACCACATAATGCCCCCAGAACAGAAGCCCCCGCATCACCCAAACCCTCGCTCAACACACTCTATTCGGTGTGGCGAGAGGGCGAGTCTGTCGACAGCCGTCTTTTGCCTCGGCCCGTCCTGCTGCTGCGCCTCAAGCTGGGCCGTGAGGCTGTGGCGAGGCTGGGGGAAGGATCCTCAGGGCGACAAGGCGTCTCGCCAGATGCCCTTGGGGGTCGGCCTACACGAGGGCGGGCCCGGGAGGGGCCGGCTGGTGGCTGCTGCAGCTGTGGGTGGCCCTCTTCACTGGCTGCAGTAGCTCCTTGCACCCTGGCTGGGGGAGTCGCAGGCTTGCCTGCACCAATGGGGACAAGGTGGGTGATGCCAGGCGCGCGCTGGGCGCCAGACACACGTGCACTCGGCCGGCCTGGCCGGGGAGCAAGCGCGCCAAACTGTTGGTCGCCAGACCGGTGTGCGGCAGCAGGGCGGCGGCTGGCCTGGCGATGCCTCCGCGCCAGTGCGAGGGTGGCAGAAGTCAGTGCCCCAACTGCGCCGGCATGTCCCCGCATCTGCAGTGCCATTGTCTGCACAGCACCTCTCAGCTGGCGACTGGCGTGCTGCGCTGCCTCGAGTTGTTCGACCCCCCTCTCATGCGCTGCCACAAGGAGCTCCACCCCCCTGGCGTGCGCTGCTGCGAATAGCTCTAGGCCCCTGGCCTGGGATTGGCCGAAAGCCACCACACTTTGAGCGAGGCTTTCGATGGCGTGAGGCATCTGTGCCACCACCTCCATGATTTCGACGTGCCGGCGCTCCGACGCCGCCGACATCTCGTCCAGGAGGCGCACCTCCTGGGCGACGTCCGAGTCCGGACTGGAGGGCGCCTCCACCCTCTGGCCAGAAGGCTGGCGTGCCGCCGGAGCATTGCCGCGTGCGGCCACGCCACTGGGACCAGGTTCTGCCCTCCCCTCCACCGCCTCCCCCCTCTGGGCAGAAGGCTGGTGTGCCGTCGGAGCCTTGCCGCGTGCGTCCATGCCACTGGGACCAGGTTCGGGGCTCCCCTCCCCCGCCTCCCCCTGGCTCTCCGGCACGCCAGACGTCTCCCCTTCATTGCCATCTCCTGGAGCGGAGGAGGGTTCCCCCGAGGTGGCGCCTTCCTGCTGCTCCTCGACGTCCGCCTCCTCCGAGGGCCTGGCTGTGTGGGCTTCAGGGAGCACCTCCTCCTCACCAGCTGAAAGCAGGAAGGCACAAGTGTAGCTTTAGAGTGAGGACAGGCCGACAGCGAGGGAGGCCGCACTGGTGCATTATGCGCATTTTTCGGCCAGTGGGGAAGGATGTAGATCTGATGCGCGAGGGCAAGGAGAGAGGTGCACCCGGTCCTGTCCTTACCAGTGGGTTCCAGTATAGGGTCGGCGTCGCCGAGCGCCACAGGCCCAATCACCGGGTGACGCAGCAGTCGGGCCACCCTCTCTTCCAGAGCTGTTAGCTCCTGGTAATCGCGAGGGCCTCCACCAGTGACACGCAGGCTCCTGGCGTTCCTCGCCAGCTTGGCCTGCAAGAGAAAGGAGGGCGTCTAAGTACAGTGTGGTGCCCCATTGCTGTGTGTGAGGCCTCCCATGGTGGAATAGCTTGCACAGTGTGGTGCCCTGTAGCTGTGTGTGAGGCCTCCCATGGTGGAATAGCTTGCACAGTGTGGTGCCCCGTTGCTGTGTGTGAGGCCTCCCATGGTGGAATAGCTTGCACAGTGTGGTGCCCTGTTGCTGTGTGTGAGGCCTCCCATGGTGGAATAGCTTGCACAGTGTGGTGCCCTGTTGCTGTGTGTGAGGCCTCCCATGGTGGAATAGCTTGCACAGTGTGGTAAGTGCAGAAAGAGCTATTGATTAACATGCAAGTGCCATTGCAGCGGCAGCAGGGCTGGGCATTAGACCTTGGATGTCCCTTTGGCCCTAATGGGAGGTGCACATGCAAGGATGAGGGGGACATTGGAAAGGGTACTCACCTTGACCAGCCGACATAGGTCATTGTATTTCTTGCGGCACTGGCCCGCACTCCTGGGAACATCGGAGTTGGAGGAGACCCTCCGGGCAATTTTGGTCCACGCCTCCCTGAACTGGCTCCTGGGAGCCTTCCTGCCACTAGCCGGGCACACGACCCGTCTTCTTTTGCGCACCCCATGAAGGAGCACACCCAGCGCATGCTCAGAGAACCGCTGGGCTCTTTCACGGGCCCTCTCCATGACCTCCAGGCGTTGATATGGCACACAACCAGTCCTGAGGCCTAGTTGCAGGGCTACAGCATGCAGGGCGTGGCTGCAGTCAAAGTTGACCCTTCCCCCTTTAAGAGCTGGCCGGCGTCAGGGTGTCTGCTGACACTCACCACATGATCGCACCTGCGCTGCGCCCGGAATCGGCGTTATCAGGCTGCATCGCCGGATTAGCGCCTGAACACAGGGTTCCAACGCCTTTTGCAGCGCTCGGCCAAAAAGTTGGCCAAATCTACTGAATTTCGGCGAGCTCGCCTGCACTTTCCGGCGGCCGCTAAATTTGACGAGCGCCCGACTTTAGCGCCGCAATAGCGTCCGAACTGAATTTCTAGGCCATTGTGTCTGCCTCAGAAGCAGTGGTATTGGAAGCTGACGAGCCAACCAATGACAATGAGCCAGAATTGACTCCACCGCCAGAACAGGATACTCGAGAAAGGCGCTATCCAGTTAGGATCAGGAAGCATCTTCAAAGACTGAACTTATAAATGATTATTTCAGTTGATGTATATAGTACAGCAAAAATTGTAATTGTGATTAGTTATTATTTAGTTGTTAAATGAATGTTATGTACTATTTATCTAAAAGGGGAGGAATTGTTGTGTATGTACCTTTAAGAGAAGAACTGATTCTATACTGCAGTACCGGCAGTGACCACCCCTGTATATAAAGCCATAGCAGGCTTCTGTACTTCAGTCTTAAGTTACCCTCTGTTCAGCTGCAAGCACGAGCAGACAGACTTTGGAGAGTGGATTAAAGTGGTGGTCCCCTGACCAGGAAGAGGAGGAGAACGTTGGACCACCACCACCAACTCCACCATCATTACATCAACTGAGGTGCCTGGAGAGAGAGGACAGAGGAGGAGAAGGAGAAAGGAGGCCTACATCAACATCAACCAGGGGAGAGGCCTTTCTATCACTGCCTCCCCAAATTGGCCTCCACTTCAGGAGAGGGAGAGAGGGGAGAGAAACCAACTGCTTGAAAGGAGGGAAGAAAACTTCATCCGGAACATCTACAGGTGGGTGTTATTTGGGGCACTCTCCCAAGACTTTGTATTTTAGGTGGGGGGAGAAAAGAAGAAGCAAGGCCGGATCATCAAGGGGTGTAGTGTGTGTGTGTGCTCTTGTTAAAAGCTAGGCCACACACACCACTAATTAGCATCCCTTCTATTGCCTGCCCTGGGAGAGCTTGGAGCTGCCCAAGGTGAAGTCCTTAATTTAATTTAATTACATCGTTAAGACCTGTTGCAGGACTAAGCCTGGGCTTCTCCAGCTTTTCCAGGTGAAGACGTCTTCTCCCCCTGCCAGAAGACCACCATCACCAAAGACTTTTTCCATCGGAGAGTGCAACCCTGCCAACACCCACCCACCATCCTGAGTGGCAACACTGCCCTTTGCGGCCTCCCTCCTTCCCACCCCCCCACCTCTCTCTCTCTCTCTCTCTCTCTCTTTGTCTCTCTCTGCCTGTCTTTCTAAGGCACCTTAGTTTCATCTATTTTATTAATTGCCAATTGAGCAGAGGGGAGAGGCCACTCTCCCAATTTAAATCAATAAGGAGAGAGGTGTGTCCTCATTTTAATCAGCTCCCTCTGCTCAATAGAGGACAAAAAAAATATATATACACCGAGGCCATTAACACCTTCAGGCCTGTGACTTGGGGTGAGTGTAGCCCTTAAAAAAAGCACCCCAGAATGGCGACTGCGTCTTCGCCGGTGGCGGGGCCAGCCGGGACCTATGCGAGAGTGGTAGCCACGGCCACAGCTGCTCCCGCTGTTCCTGCTGCCCCGTCACCTTTTCGATTAATAACAAAAAAGCTTGGGGTGAAGAGCTACACTCACCCCACTATGACCATCGAGGCCTGCGTCAAGGCCATGGCTGGGGTTGTCGGCCCCTCAGCCATCGTCGCGGCCTCGAAAATGTATGGGAAGGCTGTGTTCTTCCTGGGGTCGGAGCGGGCGGTGTCCCTGGCTGTCGCCAAGGGGCTCACCGTGGGCGGGACCTTCCTGCCGGTGGATCCTCTCGAGGCCACCGCGCAGAGGATCATTATTTCCAACGTCCCGCCCTATGTTCCTGGTGAGCTCCTCCTTCCCCATTTGCGACAACTTGGGGAGGTGAGGTCGGGGATCACGCCCATCCCGCTCGGCTTCCGGGAGGCCAGCCTTCGCCACGTCTTCTCCTTCCGGCGCCAGCTGTTTATCCAGCTGGCGCGGGAGGAGGACACTGAAGGGGCGTTCGTCGTCCTCCACGAGGGGACCGCCTACCGCGCCTTTTGGACGTCGGACGGTGTGAGGTGCCATGCCTGCAGGGAGGTGGGGCACATCAGGAGGAACTGCCCTGCCTCCAAGGCCGCCGGATCATCTCGTGCGGCCGAGGCTGGCGCCGCCGCCGCCGCCCTTCCCCCCGGATCTGCCCACGCGTCAAGTACGTCTGATGCGCGGTTGACGTCGGGGGCCGATGCCACCAAGGCCTCCGGCGGGGGGGAGGGAGCGTGTCCGGCCGGAAAGAAGGCGCGGGGAAAAAAGAAGCACCTTAGGGCAGGTCCCCCCGTGGATGGTGAGCCCTTGCCCCTTGAGCCCCTTACACCCGCGCTCCTCGCGGAGTTGATCAGGGCAGATGTGAGCGGGAGGGGCCCCGTGCCCGAGCCTGTGGCCGCAACCGCCGCAGCGGTAATGCCAATACCTGCGGCCGGGCTCGGGCCCGAGGAACCCGACAAACCTGCTCCGCCGGAGGGAGTCGAGGAGGAGGCCTTTGCAGACATGGAGGTCTCCCTCGCTCCCTCCGTGCTAAAAAGAAGGCGCGACCCCCTGGATGAGGAGGAGGACCGGGAGGAGGAAGGTCCCTCCGAGCAGGGGGAGTCGTCGCCCGCCGCGGGTACTGCGCCCCCCCGCCCCCCCAGCGCTGTCGTCATCACCAGCGATCGGCAGGGGTCGCCTGTCCCTCGGGAGGCTGAGGCAGATGTGTCTGTCCAGCACGTGCCTCCCGGGGATGGGGATGAGACCCTGCCCGTGGGGGGGGTTGCGGAACAACCCGCGGCAGTAATTGAAGTTGACCTTTTATCGGTGTCGTTACCCCTCGCCGGGTCGGGCAGCCTGGGGGTTGGGTCGGGCGAGCTCGAGGATAATGAGCTCGCCCAATGCGACCCGGACGTCTCCCAGGGGATGCTCGTCCTGGTAGAGCTTTTAATTCAAAACCCCCCGTCCGCTGGGTCGGAGGTTGGTGGCGGGGAGGAGGATGGCCCCCTGGCTGCGTCTCTGGTGCCGGACGTACTGGAGGAGCTGGAAATTGTTCTCTCCCCGGTTTCTCCGGTCGTTCCGGTGTCTGAGGCGGAGGGGAGCTCTGAACCGCCGCCGTCTTCTGGCCCGGCACCCCTAGAGGAGCCCAGGGAGAAATCCTCTGCCGCCGATCCTGGGGGTGGGATCCGGGCGGAGGCGGGGCTGGCTGGCGCGGCCGAGTCGTTCGCTTCGCACTGCGCGGCGGACGGGTCGGCCGCTGGTGACGACCCCCTGGAGGAGGATGGGGACTCGGTGATGGGCACGGAGGACGATTCGGACTCCAGCGCCGACGTGGCGATGGATGACCTCGTGCCCCTTGCCAAGTCTCCCCTCATTTCCGTAAGGGAACTCCGGGATTTTATGGCCACGTGCCTGGGTCAGCGCAATAAGGTCCGGCTGGCCCTCGACAGGTGGTCGGAGCTGGCGCTGCTCATCGATTCCGTCCGCGCCGCCGTTAAGATCTTGGGCGCGGACGAGGGTGTGAACCCGCTCGAGCTGCGTCGGCTCACAACGTTTCTCACTGGGCTGCTGAGGAAGTGGCGGCGGACCAGCGGCTGCGCTTCCTCGCCCCGTTAGGTGTAGGTAGAGGTTGCACTATGCTTCTGACATGAAGATAACCATAGCCAGCCTCAACATCAACGGCAGCAGGGAGGCGCGCCGCAGATTCAATAACTTCTCGGTCCTTCGGGACGGGAAGTATGCGGTGTGCTTCCTGCAAGAAACCCACACCGTTCCGGGAGACGAAGCCACGTGGCTCCTGGAGTGGCAAGGAGGGGTCAGCATGAGTCACCTCTCCAACAATTCCAGCGGGGTGGCTATCTTGCTGGCCCCGCATTTTCAGCCGGAGATCTTGGGGGTCAAGGAGCACGTGCCGGGCCGCTTGCTCCATGTCACTGTTCGCCTGGGGGGCGTGCCGCTCCATCTAGTGAACGTGTACGCCCCTCAGACCAGTGCGCAGCAAGTGCGCTTCTTCGAAGAAGTGTCCGCTCTCTTGGGCTCCATCGACGTGGGCGAGTGCGTCATCCTCGGGGGGGATTTTAACTGCACCCTCGAGGCGAGGGACCGTTCGGGTCCCCCGCGAAGCCCGGCGGCGATGGAGAAGTTGAGGGACCTGGTTGGGTCCTTCGACTTGGTGGACGTCTGGCGAAATCTCCACCCCGACTCCAGCGCCTTCACTAGCGTGAGGTCTGGGGGAGGAAGGTCCAGAATCGACCGCCTCTACATTTCCCGGGCGTTCGTCTCCTGCGTTCCGGCAGCTTCCATGCGGCCGGTGCCGTGCACGGACCACCACCTGGTGTGGGCGGAGCTCGCTCCGCTGCGCGCGCGGGGGGGGTCCGTGTACTGGCATTTTAACAACCTGCTGCTGGAGGACGCACGGTTCCGGGATTCGTTTCGTCGATTCTGGGCCGACTGGAGAAGGAAGCAGGGGGGCTTCCCCTCCTTGAGGCTATGGTGGGATGTGGGCAAGGCTCACATCCGTCTCTTCTGTCAGGAGTACGCGAAGGGGTCGACCAAGAGGCGGGAGGCCCGGGTCGGGCGGTTGGAGAAGGAGGTGCTCGACCTGGAGTCCCGTCTCGGTCAGGTCGTCGAGGACCCGGCCCTGCGGAAGGTGTACGAAGAGAAGAAGGGCGCGCTGAAGGACCTGCAGCTCGTCGGGTCCCGAGGCGCGTACGTGAGGTCGCGGATCCAGCTCCTGCGGGACCTGGACCGCGGCTCCCCCTTCTTCTACTCGCTGGAAAAAAGACGGGGGGTCCGTAAGCAGCTCTTGGGGCTGCTGGCCGACGACGGATCTCTGGTCTCGGATCCGGAGGGAATCAGCGCGGAGACCCGCGCCTATTACGGGGCTCTGTTCTCTCCGGATCCGTCCAGCGAGGATGCGCGCAGAGTTTTGTGGGAGGACCTGCCGAAGGTTGGCCCGGAGGGCGCCGAAAAATTGGACGCTCCGCTAAGTCTGGCGGAGCTGACCGGCGCCCTCCGCCAGCTCTCTAGGGGAAAGTCCCCGGGGCTGGACGGGCTGACCGTGGAGTTCCACAGGGCGTTCTGGGACGTCTTGGGGGGCGACTACGCGCGGGTCCTGGGGGAAAGTTTGGCGACCGGGGAGATGCCCCTCTCTTGGCGCAGGGCGGTCATTGTCCTGCTGCCTAAGAAGGGCGATCTCCGCCTCCTTAAGAACTGGCGCCCGGTCTCCCTCCTCAGCACGGACTATAAAATCTTTGCCAGGGCCATGTCTGCTCGCCTTGGCACCGTGCTGGCCCACATGATCCACCCCGACCAGTCCTACACGGTCCCGGGCCGGACCATCCACGATAACATCCATCTGGTCCGGGACCTGGTCCACCACTCCCAGAGGGCTGGTCTGTCGGTCGCCTTCCTTTCCCTGGATCAGGAGAAGGCGTTCGACAGGGTGGATCACGAGTATCTCTTCGGGACTCTGCGCGCATTCGGGTTCGGGACGCATTTCGTCGCCCGGATCCGACTTCTGTACGCCGCCGCGGAGTGTCTGATTAAAGTTAACGGGTCCTTGACGGCGCCCCTTCGCTTCGGGAGGGGGGTGCGTCAGGGATGCCCCATGTCCGGTCAGTTATATGCCATTTGCGTGGAGCCTTTCCTGCGCCTCTTGCGGAAGAGGTTGACGGGACTGGCTCTGCAAGGGCCGGGCTTGGAGGTGGTCCTCTCGGCTTACGCCGATGACGTGCTCCTCACGGTCACGGATCCCGCTGACTTGCGGAGGATGCGGGAATGCCAGCAGATTTACTCGGACGCATCCTCCGCCAAGATCAACTGGGAGAAATGTTCCGGACTCCTGGTGGGTCAGTGGCGGGTGGACTCCCTGCTGGAGGAGTTCAGGCCTTTCGCCTGGAGCACCACGCACCTCCTCTATTTGGGAGTCTACCTTAGCCCTGCCGAGGACGCTTGGCCGGCGAACTGGCAAGAGCTGGAGGCCAAAGTCACCGCTCGCCTAGGACGCTGGACAGGACTGCTCCGAGTGTTGTCCTACAGGGGTCGAGCGCTGGTCATAAACCAGCTGGTGGCCGCCATGTTGTGGTACCGGTTGGTCACTTTGATCCCTCCCCCTGCGTTTGTCGCCAAGATTCAGAAGAAGCTCATCGACTTCTTCTGGGACAAAAGGAAGCACTGGGTCTCTGCCGCGGTTCTGTGTCTCCCGCTTAGGGAGGGCGGTCAGGCGCTGGTGTGCCTTCGCACCCAGGCTGCGACTTTCCGTCTTCAGACGCTGCAGAGATACCTGTACGTCGAGAATCCTCCGAGATGGTGTGCGCTGGCGACGTTTTTCTTCCGCCAGCTGCATGGCCTCAATTACGACACGCAGCTCCTGTTTGCGAAAGTGGGCAGCAGGCGTGCCGGCCTGCGGGAGCTGCCTGTCTTCTACCAGGAACTACTATGGGTTTGGAACTACGTCGCTTCCAGGCGGAGCTCTCCCCCGTCAGGAGCGGCGGCTCTCCTTCGGGAGCCGCTGCTCAGGAATCCGCACCTCCACGAACACGGGTTCGGGCGGCTGGCGGAGGGTAGGGCTGTGGCTGGCAAGGTGACCAGAGTCGGGGACCTGCTCGATGGCGGAGGAGCGGGCTGGATGGCGCCGGAGGAGCTGGCGCGGCGCCTGTCCTGGGCCAACGTCCAGCTCGCGGTCGAAACCATCGAATCGGTAAAAGCGGCACTGGGCCCCGACTCCACTAGGTGTATCGAGGCGGCTCAAGCACGTGGGGCGATCCCGTCCGAGCTTACCCCCGTTCGGACGGAATTCCTCATCGGCGCCCGGCCCCGAAACTCCCCTCGGGAACCGGCGCCTCACAACTTGAGCCGTCTCGAGGAAATACCCTCCGTGCCTTTTCATTCCGCGCGGAGGGGTTTCCTGTATGGGCTGCTCCTGCACACTCTCCACTTTGCCATCTTCGTCTACCGTCCGGACACGCCTTGGCGTGGCGTTTTGCCGACCGGCGGTAGCGGAGGTCCCCAATGGAGGGCTCTCTATGCGGGAGTCCTCCCTTGTTCCATCGGGGACTTGGCCTGGAGGGTGTTGCACGGAGCGGTCCCGTGCAATAAGGTTTTAAGTAGGTTCACGGACTCCCAGGCCGCCTGCATTTTTTGCGGCCTGGAGGAGTCCGTGTTTCACGTTTATATGGATTGTGAGAGGTTGCAGCCCCTCTTTCACTACTTGAAGGGGCTGCTCCTCGATTTTTGGTTGCACTTCAGTCCCACGCTCTTGATCTACGGTCACCCGGTGCGGAAGGGAGCGGACAGGTTGGAGGACCTCCTTGTGGGCCTGCTCCTGGGCCTGGCTAAAAGAGCCATCAATTGGTCCAGGCAGCGGGCGGTCGAGGGGGTCGTCCAGCCGGATTGCCTGCATCTCTTCCGCGGCCATGTTCGCGCCCGGGTGGCCCTGGAGATGGAGCACGCGGTGTCCGCCGGTGCGCTTGAGTATTTCCGCGACCGGTGGGCGCCGCGGGGACTGGAGTGCATCATCAACACAGATAACCAAATTTTAATTTGATTTGTTAAGCTTTAGTTGAACTTTTGTTTATTTACAGTCGAATTGTTTTTTTTTGGGTCCAAATAAAAGAGTACCCTCTGTTCAGCATTCACAGCATTGCTGGCTGTGCAGCTGCAAGCACAAGCAGAGGGAGCAGCCAGACTAGGAGAGTGGACTAAAGTGGTGGTCCCCTGACCAGGCAGAGGAGGAGAATGCTGGACCACCACCACCTCCACCTCCACCATCATCATAGCAACTGAGGTGCCTGGAGGGAGAGGACAGAGGAGGAGAAGGAGAAGGGAGGCCAGCAGCAACACCAACCAGGGGAGAGGCCTTTCCCATTACTGCCTCCCCAAATTGGCCTCCACTTCAGGAGAAGGAGAGAGGGGAGAGAAATCACTATCAACCAACACCAACTGTTCGGAAGGAGGGAGGAATATCATCTTCAAAATATCTACAGGTGGGTGTTATTTGGGGCACTCTCCCAAAGACTTTGTATTTTAGGTGGGGGGAGAAAAGAAGAAACAAGGCCGGAACATCAAGGGGTGGCTGTGTGTGTGTGTGTGTGGCTCTTGCCAAAACTAGGCCACACGCACCACAAATAAGCATCCCTTCTATTGCCTGACCTGGGCCAGCTGGAGCTGCCTAGGTGAAGCGGTTAATTCCATTAATTACATCGTTAAGACCTGGTGCAGGACTGAGCCTGGGCATCTCCAGCTTTCCCAGGTGAAGACATCTTCTCCCCCTGCCAGAAGACCACCACTATCAGAGACTTAAATTTTCCATCAGGAGAGTGCACCCCTGCCAACACCCACCCACCCGCCATCCTGAGTGGCGACCCTGCCTTTGTGGCCTCCCTCCTTCCCACCCCCCCTCTCTCTCTCTCTCTTTGTCTCTCTCTGCCTCTTTCTCTAAGGCACCTCAGTTGACTCTATTAATTAATTGCCTATTGAGCAGAGGAGAGAAGGCCCCCCCCCCAATCTCAGTCAATAGGGGGAGAGGTGTGCCTTCATTTTAAATAGCTCCCTCTGCTCAATAGAGGACCAAAAAATACCTGAGGCCATTTCCACCTTCAGGCCTGTGACTTGGGGTGAGTGTAGCCCTCTATAATACCACCCCAGAATGGTGACTGCATCTTCGCCGGTGACGGGGCCAGCCAAGATGTTTGCGGGAGTGGCAGCCACAGCCACAGCTGCTCCCGCTGCTTCTGCTGCCCCGTCACCATTCAGACTGATGACAAAAAAGCTTGGGGTGAAGAGCTACACTCACCCCACTATGACCATTGAGGCCTGCGTTAAAGCCATGGCTGGGGTTGTCGGCCCCTCAGCCATCGTCGCGGCCTCAAAAATGTATGGGAAGGCTGTGTTCTTCCTGGGGTCGGAGCGGGCGGTGTCCCTGGCCGTCGCCAAGGGGCTCACCGTGGGCGGGACCTTCCTGCCAGTGGATCCTCTCGAGGCCAACGCGCAGAGGATCGTCATTTCCAACGTCCCGCCCTATGTTCCTGGTGAGCTCCTCCTTCCCCATTTACGCCAACTTGGGGAGGTGAGGTCGGGGATCACGCCCAACCCGCTCGGCTTCCGGGAGGCCAGCCTTCGCCACGTCTTCTCCTTCCGGCGCCAGCTGTTTATCCAGCTGGCGCGGGAGGAGGACACCGACGGGGCGTTCATCGTCCTCCACGAGGGGACCGCCTATCGCATCTTTTGGACGTCGGACGGTTTGCGGTGCCACGCCTGCAAGGAGGTGGGGCACATCAGGAAAAACTGCCCTGCCTCCAAGGCCGCCGGATCATCTCGTGCGGCCGAGGCTGGCGCCGCCGCCGCTCCTCCCCCCGGATCTGCCTGTGCGTCGAGAACATCTGATGCGCGGTTGACGTCGGGGGCCGATGCCACCAAGGCCTCCGGCGGGGGGGAGGGAGCGCGTCCGGCTGGAAAGAAGGCACGGATAAAATCAAAACACCTTGGGGCGGGTCCCCCTGTGGAGGGCCAGCCCTTGCCCCTTGAGCCCCTTACACCCTCACTCTTAGCGGAGTTAATCGGGGCGGACGTGAGTGGGAGGGGCCTCGTGCCCGAGCCTGTGGTCGCAACCGCCGTTGCGGAAACGCCGATACCTGCGGCCGGGCTCGGGCCCGAGGAACCCGACAAACCTGCTCCGCCGGAGGGAGCTGAGGAGGAGGCCTCTGCAGACATGAAGGCCTCCCTCGCTCCCTCCGTGCTAAAAAGAAGGCGCGACCCCCTGGAAGAGGAGGAGGACCGGGAGGAGGAAGGTCCCTCCGAGCAGGGGGAGTCGTCGCCCGCCGCGGGTACTGCGCCCCCCCCACCGCTGTCATCATCACCAGCAATCGGCAGGGGTCGCCTGTCCCTCGGGAGGCTGAGGCAGATGTGTCTGTCCGGCGCGTGCCTCCCGGGGATGGGGACGAGACCCTGCCCGTGGGGGGGTTCGCGGAACAACCCACGGCGGAAATTGACGTTCTATCGGTGCCGTTACCCCTCGCCGGGTCGGGCGGCCTGGGGTTTGGGTCAGGCGAGCTCGAGGATAATGAGCTCGCCCAATGTGACCCGGACATCTCCCAGGGGCTGCTCGTCCTGGTAGAGCTTTTAATTCAAAACACCCCATCCGCTGGGTCGGAGGTTGGTGGCGGGGAGGAGGATGGCCCCCTGGCTGCGTCTCTGGTGCCGGACGTGCTGGAGGAGCTGGGAATTGTTCTCTCCCCGGTTTCTCCGGTCGTTCCGGCGTCTGGGGCGGAGGGGAGCTCTGAACCGCCACCGTCTTCTGGCCCAGCACCCCTAGAGGAGCCCAGGGAGGAATCCTCTGCCGCCGATCCTGGGGGTGGGATCCAGGCGGAGGCGGGGCTGGCTGGTGCGGCCGAGCCGTTTGCTGCGCACTGCACGGCGGATGGGTCGGCCGCTGGTGACGACCCCCTGGAGGGGGATGGGGACTCGGTGATGGGCACGGAGGACGATTCGGACTCCAGCGCCGATGAGGCAATGGATGACCTCGTGCCCCTTGCCGAGTCTCCCCTCATTCCCGTAAGGGAACTCCGGGATTTTATGGCCACGTGCCTGGGTCAGCACAATAAGGTCCGGCTGGCCCTCGACAGGTGGTCGGAGCTGGCGCTGCTCATCGTATCCATCCGTGCCGCCGTTAAGATCATGGGCGCAGACGAGGGTGTGAACCCGCTCGAGCTGCGTCGGCTCAGAACGTTTCTCACTGGGCTGCTGAGGAAGTGGCGGCGGACCAGCGGCTGCGCTTCCTCCCCCCGTTAGGTGTAGGTAGAGGTTGCACTATGCTTCTGACATGAAGATAACCATAGCCAGCCTCAACATCAACGGCAGCAGGGAGGCGCGCCGCAGATTCAATAACTTCTCGGTCCTTCGGGACGGGAAGTATGCGGTGTGTTTCCTGCAAGAAACCCACACCGTTCCGGGAGACGAGGCGGCTCAAGTACGTGGGGCGATCCCGTCCGAGCTTACCCCCATTCGGACGGAATTCCTCATCGGTGCCTGGCCCCGAAACTCCCCTCGGGAACCGGCGCCTCACAACTTGAGCCGTCTCGAGGAAATACCCTCCGTGCCTTTTCATTCCGCGCGGAGGGGTTTCCTGTATGGGCTGCTCCTGCACACTCTCCACTTTGCCATCTTCGCCTACCGTCCGGACACGCCTTGGCGTGGCGTCTTGCCGACTGGCGGTGGCGGAGGTCCCCAATGGAGGGCTCTCTACGCGGGAGTCCTCCCTTATTCCACCGGGGACTTGGCCTGGAGGGTGTTGCACGGAGCGGTCCCGTGCAATAAGGTTTTAAGTAGGTTCACGGACTCCCAGTCCGCCTGCATTTTTTGCGGCCTGGAGGAGTCCGTGTTTCACGTTTATATGGAATGTGAGAGGTTGCAGCCCCTCTTTCACTACTTGAAGGGGCTGCTCCTCGATTTTTGGTTGCACTTCAGTCCCACGCCCTTGATCTATGGTCACCCGGTGCGGAGGGGGGCGGACAGGTTGGAGGACCTCCTTGTGGGCCTGCTCCTGGGCCTGGCTAAAAGAGCCATCAATTGGTCCAGGCAGCGGGCGGTCGAGGGGGTCGTCCAGCCGGATTGCCTGCCTCTCTTCCGCGGCCATGTTCGCGCCCGGGTGGCCCTGGAGATGGAGCACGCGGTGTCCGCCGGTGCTCTTGAGTATTTCCGCGACCGGTGGGCGCCGCGGGGACTGGAGTGCATCATCAACCCGGAAAACCAAATTTTAATTTGATTTGTTAAGTTTTAGTTGAACTTTTGTTTACAGTCCAATTTGGGTTTTTTTTGGGGTGCAAACAAAAGAGTTACCCTCTGTTCAGTAAATACCTGTTATTATTGTTCTCCTGCAGTCCGTGTATTATTGATACTCGGACACTACACCCTTCCTTTTTCCAGGATTGTCGGGCGAACCCATGCATACTGGATGACGGACAGTTCTTTTGTCACAGCCAACTGCCATGCGTTCTCTAGAGTTTTAACAAACTAGTCTTTCACGTATCTGCACAGGGCGATCCCATAACAAGGAAAATACCCTCATAAAAATCCCATAAAGTCCACAAAATTTTCCTGACTGAGTCCATTCTTCAGAGATTTTGCGATCTCTTCAACTCCTGCTCCTATTTCTTATGTTCTTATGAGGTGTGGAGCAGGCTTGATGGACCAGCTGATCGTTTCCTGACCATCATTTTCATATGTCCATATATTAATGACGCCAGGGCTGGAGATTTAGTCGGGGTCATGGGGGAGCATTTTCATGGTGTTTCCTGCACTTCTGGAGATGCATCCCAACAAGAAAATCTTATAAGTAAGTCAACCTGTTGTGGATTTGATTAGGGTAGGTGAGACAATGTTGTGAGAGCCGGTTATTTGGTTCCTGCAGATATGAGAGGGATTTCAGAAAGATTAATGGGCTGGGTGGGTCGATGGGGCAGTGAATATTGGTTCAAAAAGTGTTGAGGATTTTTATGGGTTGTAGTTTGTACTGGGGATATAGTAGTAAAAGGGGGAGATGTAGTGAGTGGTTCAGGGGTGGAGAAGGTAATGGGGTACTGAATATTATGGGGGACTTTTGTAGTGAGTAGTTGGGATGTGCAGAGTGGGAAACGTAGATTTTGGTTTGGCGGGCGGAGATAAAAAACGCTAGTGGTGTTGAATAAAGAAAGAAAGACAATAAAAACAAGCCTTTTAAAAAAAAAAGTAGAGAAAGAAAGGAACAAAATGTGTTGTGGTGTTTTAAATAAAAGGAAAGGGAAAACAAATAAGACCGTGTAATAGATCTTTTAAAAACAGATTAAAAAAGTTTATGAAAAGGGAAAGTTAAATCAGCAGAATGAGGGCTATTTAAAAAGGGAGAACAATCGAAGGGTGTGCGGATAGGGTGAGATGAAGAGGTGTGGGAGGAGGCTCGTGTAGAGCATAAATGCCGGCATGGACCAGTTGGGCCGAATGGCCTGCTTCTGTGCTGTAGACTTGATGTAACTCAATGTAATCAGGTAAATTTTAAAAAGGCAGCACAACCGGGGCTATTAAAAGCACAACCAGAAGCTCAGGAGTGAGCAGTAGGAAGAAGAGTGGGCCGCCTCAGACCCAGAGATAATGGCAGAAGAGCAAAGGCACAGAGCTTGGAAGAGATCCAAAGGATGGAAATGTAATGCTGCAGAGAGGTTTATGGCGGTGAGTAGGAGAGAGGTAGGTGCCGAGTGGATGGTAAAATGAGAGTTGGGCTTTGAGTGACAGGTTGAAAATGAAGGAAACATAGAAATATAGAAAAATAGGAGCAAGAGTAGGCCATTCGGCCCTTCGAGCCTGCTCCGCCATTCAAAATGATCATGGCTGATCCTCTGGGCCCGATTTTTGGCTTGTGTGGGAAATGGTCGGGTTTCCCCAAATGTGGGGTTTCTGACACGCAAAAAAATGTGTTAGCCAGCTCCACGCAATTTTCCCCTCAAGTGGCCAATTAATTCCCAGCATGTGGGCAGCCTTGCTAATTGTCCAATTCGTGTCAGAAAGCCCCACAGTATGATGTCATCATTCATGGCGCTTTCAAAGTGTCCAGCAAGCTTCTCCATCTCTGCAGGCTTCTCAACCACTCTTGCACAATGGCAGAGGAGCCTGCACCAGCTGCTGCCAGCAGCAGAGGCCGAGCTGCGGCCAAATTCAACGAGATGTCATTGCAGACCTTGGTGGATGGGGTAAGGGCCCACAGGGAGGTCCTCTACCCTCGCTCAGGGAGGAAGAGGCCTCCCAAAGAGTCCACGGCTGCCTGGATGGAGGTGGCACAGTGACTCTCTGGGAGTCACCCGTCGCACCTGGCTGCAGTGCAGGAAGCGCTTCCATGACCTGCTCCGCACAGGGAAAGCAAGTACGAAGTTTCCATCACCCTCATCCTGATCCCAATTGCCTTTCCCCAACAGCACTCAGCTTCAGCAATCACTTCTTCCACATCCCACTTTACAGTCACATCCATGCACCCTTACCCATTCCGTCTCTCTCTGTGCTCACATTCACAGAACGATTCCACCATCCAGCCTTGTAAATAGTTTTAATGCCATCATTTTCCTGTACATAAAAAATCTGGTGCCAGCTGCTGCAGTTATGGCGTCTGTCATTTGGCAAATGGGGATGTCACATAGAGGCCTTAGGATAACTTGCAGATGACTGCAAGCTGGTCAAAGTTGTTGGAAAGTGCAGGCATGGGCCACTGTCCATGGTCAATTCAGAAGCAGTGAGGCTGCAGTGTTTGATGTTCCAGGCTACGCAAATTTCTTCTCATCTCAGTCCTACGCAAATCTGCCCAGGATGAATGCGTTCCTTGCATTCCACCCAGCAATGTTCTCGCGCACTGGTGCCACTGGTTGGCGGGCCTCTGCAGGATGCTCGTTTCTGTCCTCCTCCTCCTCCTCCTCCTCCTCCTCAGCATCATCCTCATCCGAGGTGGCTCTGTGAGGAGCCTCTTGGTCCTGCGGAATCGGCAAGCCACAACGCTGTGCCATGTTGTGAAGCACACAGCATACCACAACGATTTTGGAGACCCTGGCTGATGAGTACTGTAGGGCTCCACCTGATCTATCGAGGCATCTGAAGCGCATCTTCAGCAATCCGATGGTTTGCTCGATAATGCATCTGGTGGTAATGTGGCTGGAGTTGTAGCGCTCCTCAGCTTCGCTGGCTGGTCTCCTCAACGGCGTCATTAGCCAAGAGCGCAGGGCATAGCCCTTGTCTCCAAGTAGCCATCCTTGAAGATCGTTTGGTGGACTGAATAGTGGAGGCACAGTAGACTGGCGCAGTATGAAGGAGTTATGGCAGCTGCAAAATCACCTTCTTGTGGTCACACACCAGCTGAACGTTAAGGGAGTGGAAGACCTTGTGGTGACAAAAACTCCTGGATTGCGGTGGGGTGCCCTAAGGGCCACATGTGTGCAGTCAATGACGCCCTGCACCCTTGGAAAGTCTGCCAGCTGAGCGAATCCACGCACACGCGCCCTCACACTTGCGCGATCCCTGGTGAAATGGATGTGATTGTGCGCGATGGCAAAGAGGGCATCGGTTACCTGCGTGATGCATGTGTGTGCGGCCGCCTGGGAGATGCCGCTGATGTCTGCTGCTGATCCCTGGAAGGAGCCTGAAGCATAAAAGTTGAGTGCGGTGGTGACTTTGATGGCCACTGGCAAGTAGTGTGAACCTGTTGCTCTGGGCTCCAGGTCTGGCTGCAGCATTGCGCAGATGTCAGTCACAACCTCTCGCGAAAGTCGGACCGGCCTCTGGCACTGCTGCTCAGTCATGTTGAGGTAGCTGACCCTGGGCTGGATTTTCCTAAGACCCTGGAGTCGGGTTGGAGGCGTGCGGGCGATAAAAATAGGAGATCCGGGGGTCCCGACCCCATCCCGCCTCCAGCCCGCCTCCATGTCAATTTCATAGGAGTCGGGTTGCCGACAAGTGCTGGAACCCGACTCCCAGAGGCGGGAAGGGATTAAAGGCAATTAAACTGCCTGTTAACAGGTAGTTAACAGGTAGTTTTTTGCCTATTCGCGATTTTTATTGCTGGTTTGTGGGCTTCCCGACAGCTCCAAACCACGAAAAGTTTTCGAGGCGGGACGTGCGTCTGAGGTCTTGGAGGGGTCGAGATGCCCAGTGTTCAGGTGAGTGAGGGGTGCAGGAGTGCAAAGGTAAGTGTTTTGCAAGTGTTTAAAGTGTTTAAATAAGTTTAACTTACTTTTATTTACCTTTACAGGAGTCCTGCATTCCGGTGTCGGGAGTCCACAGAAGCTCCGATTTTTAAAAAAAAATCCGCTTCTTGGTTTCTGCAGCAAAATGATTTTAAAGTTATCCTGAGAAAGGACTGAGGCTGAATTAGCAGTTTTTCAGTGCTTGACAGCTTCAAACAGCTGTTAAACACTGATATTTCATCTGCCAAAAGCTTTTGACAGATGAAATGTCAATCTCTGACGTCACCTGTTGCCGGGTGGCCCTTAATTGGCCTGCTGAGCCCACAGGGCGGGCTCAACAAGGTCAATCAGAGGAAAATCCAGTGGGTTGGCCACATCTCCATGGAGGCGGGACAACAAGCCCGAATGTGGGTTTCCCACCTCCAACCCGCCCCCGTAGCAAAATCCAGCCCCCTGTGTCTGTACATCCTGTTTGGGGGGTATCTCCTGCGCCAACGGCCTTCCATGCTGTTATATCCGTGTATCTTAATGTTGTGTCCTTCAATAATCAGACAACAGACTGCAGGGAACGATCAACAGGTGTTTACTGAATGAGGGTTACTCTAGAACTAAATGTACAGATCACTACTCAGGGTTTATATACAGGTGTGGTCACTGCCGGTACTACAGTATACAGGAGCTGTAAAAAGTAGTTCTCTCCCTTAAGGTATATATACATTACATACATTACAATTCCTCCCCTTTTAGATTAACAGTACCATAATACTCATTTAACAATTAACAT
This sequence comes from Somniosus microcephalus, assembly GCF_052327205.1. NCBI lineage: Eukaryota > Metazoa > Chordata > Chondrichthyes > Squaliformes > Somniosidae > Somniosus > Somniosus microcephalus. Next base: position 37,545,842 of record NC_140998.1, read on the forward strand.
TTTTAATATACAATGTTATATGAAAATAGTCCATTCATATATTCAGTCTCTGGGGAGGCTTCCTGATTCTTTCTGGATAACACCTTTCCTGAGTGTCTCGCTCTTGGTGCGGAGGCGATTCTAGCACCCTGTCGTCAGTTGATCCATCAGCTTCCAATGCTATTGTTTCTGAGGTAGATGCGACCTGTACGTCGGGTTCCTCACCAGGTACGTATGGCCGAGACATGGGGTTGACTCGTTCCTGTGACTCTAGGATCTGGCCAGCATGGCATCTCACAATGTTCTCCCCAACATCCACTGTGTACATTAGTGGCCCCTGCCGTGTGCATATCGTTCCTGGTTGCCATTTCTCTGTTCGGTAGTCGCGGGCCAAGACTGGTTGCCCTACATTGAAGCTCCTTGTCGGCTTCTCATTGATGTGCTGGAATTGCTTACTCTCAACATCTCTTCGTACATTTGGTCTGAGCAAATCCAGACGAGATCTCAACCTTCGGTTAAAGAACATCATGGCCGGGGCCTGGTTGGTGACTGCATGTGTCGCATTTCTGCAGGCTAACAGGAAATTGTCCACCTTATGCTGCAGTGGAATGTCGTCATTGCACATGGCCTTTACTGCTTTTTTAAAGGTTTGTACGAACCTCTCAGCCAATCCATTTGTGGCTGGATGATACGGGGCGGATGTGTAATGCCTTACCCCATTCCTTTTCATAAATCTTCGAAACTCTTCGGACACAAACTGTGGTCCGTTATCAGAGCAAATCTGCTCTGGCAAGCCGTTCCTGGCAAAAATGGTCCGTAGGACTGCAATAGTTTTCTCCGTGGTGGTGGAGGACATTTTGATCACCTCAGGCCATTTCGAGTGCGCATCCACGGCTATTAAAAACATTGAGTCCATGAATGGACCAGCGAAATCAATATGCACCCGTTGCCATGGAGCTGAGGGCCACTCCCATGGGTGTAGAGGGGCATGTTGTGTTGCATTTTGGACCTTCTGGCATCCTGAGCAGCTCTTTGTCAGGTCCTCGATTTGCTGATCGATCCCCGGCCACCACACATAAGCCCAAGCAAGGCTTTTCATTTTCACCCCTCCCAGATGACCTTCGTGAAGCTCATTGAGCACTCTCTCCCTTAACTTGGGTGGAATTACCACTCGGGATCCACACATCAATGTCCCCTGGTGTTGAGTCTGTGCTTTCAAATGTAGTTATGCTGAATAACTGGACACAGACTACAGAAATACTTAAACAGGTCTTTAGTAACTGAGGGTCAGGGCTGAACTGGAATACACTTTGCTCCACAGGGTTTATATACCGGTGTGGTCACCACCGGTACTACAATGTACAGGAGCCATCAAAAAGTAGTCCATCACCTTAAGGTATCCTCTTAAGGTGGTACAGGTTACATACACTACAATTCCTCCCCTTTTAGCTTAACAGTGTACACCCCAATTTAAACATTACATGGACAACATATATACAACTTTCACACAAAACTGTTCAAAGATTCAGTCTCTGAGGAGGCCTCCTGATCCGGGCCGGATAACGCCTTTCAGGGGTCTCTGGTTCTCATTGCTGGGGTGACTCATCCATTTGATCTCCTATGGATTGAACATCATCATGTACGTTCGAGTCTGAGGTAGATGCTACAGGCTCAATAACTTCTTCAACTGGTGTCTCTGCCGTAGACATGGGGTCGACCCTTGTTCTCGATTCCACAAGTTGGTCAGCATGACGTCGTATTACGTTCTCTCCAACGTCTACCGTGTGCATCAAGGGTCCTTGTCGGGCACGAATTGTTCCGGATTGCCATTTATCATTCCTATAGTCCCTGGCCAACACTGGTTGTCCTATTTCGAAACTCCGAGTGGCCTTGTTATTTACGTGCTGGAATTGCTTGTTTTCGACTTCCCTACGCACATTGGGTTTTAACAAATCCAACCGGGACCGCAACCTCCTGTTATAGAACATTATGGCAGGGCTTTGATTTGTCACTGCATGCGTGGCGTTTCGATATGCCATCAGGAAATTGTCCACCTTGTGTTGTAGTGGAATATGGTCTTCGCTCATGGCCTTTATCGCCTTTATGAACGTTTGTACAAATCTCTCGGCCAACCCATTGGTAGCCGGATGATATGGGGCAGATGTATAGTGTTTCACCCCATTCTTTTTCATGAATTTCTGGAATTCTTCTGACACGAACTGTGGTCCGTTGTCTGAACATATTTGTTCCGGCAACCCATTCCTTGCAAATATGGTTCTTAGAACTGCGATCGTCTTTTCAGAGGTAGTGGTCGACATCTTAATCACTTCTGGCCATTTAGAATGTGCGTCTACCGCTATCAAAAACATGGAATCCATGAATGGACCTGCAAAGTCGATATGCACACGTTGCCATGGGGTTGAAGGCCATTCCCACGGATGCAGCGGTGCAATTGGAGGTGCGTTTTGAACTTTTTGGCACCCTGAGCAGCTTTTAGTCAGATCCTCTATTTGTTTGTCGATACCTGGCCACCACACATAAGCCCTAGCAAGGCTTTTCATCTTGACTCCCCCAGATGACCTTCATGCAGTTCCTTCAGAACTCTCTCCCTTAATTTAGGAAGAATAATCACCCTTGTTCCATACATCAATGTTCCTTGACAGACGGACAGCTGTTCTCGTCTGGCTGAGAATGCTGGTAACAGTGGGTCGCCATGTGCTGGCCATCCCTTCACTGTCAAATCGTAGACCCGAGACAGTGTCGGGTCGTTTCGGGTCTCTCTCTCAATACTCGCATTGGTGACTGGTAAGCATTCGATGATGGTCGAGTGAAATATCTCGACAGGGTCAACTGCCGGTGCCTCTTCCGCTGTAGGTAGTGGCAGGCGTGACAGCCCATCAGCATTACCATGTTGCTTTGTACCTTTGAATTCGATATCATATTGATGTGCCCCTAGGAAAAGGGACCATCTCTGAAGCCTCTGCGCCGTCATAACCGGAACACCCTTCTTAGGGTTAAAAATGGAAACCAACGGCTGGTGATCTGTCAGCAGCGTAAACTTTTGGCCTTGCAGGTAATGGTTAAATTTCTTAACTCCCCACACAAGGCTGAGAGCCTCCCTATCTATCTGAGCATAGTTGCGCTCTGCGGAGGTCAATGATCTGGATGCGAACGCGACTGGCCTTTCCAAGCCATTTGGCAACTTATGTGAGAGCACTGCCCCGATACCATATGGAGAAGCGTCACAAGCTAAGCGAATAGGCAGCGTTGGGTTAAAGTGAGCCAACACTTCCTTAGAGGTGATCAGTGCCTTGCTTTTTTGAAAAGCCCGCTTACAATCCTCGCTCCACTTCCATGGTACTCCCATTTGCAAAAGAGTGTTCAGCGGGTGTAACACCGTGGATAAATTTGGAAGAAACTTGTGGTAATAGTTAACCAACCCAAGGAACGACCTCAACTGGGATACATTTTCCGGAGCGGGCGCTTTCACAACAGCTTCGATCTTGTCAGGTGACTTATGGAGCCCCTCCTGGTCAATGACGTGGCCGCAGTACGAGATTCGCTTTTGAAAGAACTCACATTTCTGGCGATTAACTCTGAGGCCATATTCTTTCAATCTGGTGAGCACCTGCTCCAAATTCGCGAGGTGCTCCTTATCATCATCTCCTGTAATCAGAATGTCGTCCAGGTAGCATTGTGTGCCTGGAATTCCCTGCAATACCTGCTCCATGGCCCTTTGCCAAATCGCTGGAGCCGATGCCACTCCAAAAACCAGTCTATTATACCGATATAAGCCCTTATGTGTGTTGATCGTGAGATACTGGCGTGACGCTTCATCAACTTCCATCTGTAGGTACGCCTGTGCCAGGTCTATCTTGGTGAAGTGTTTCCCGCCAGACAGCGAAGCGAAGATATCTTCAATCCGCGGAAGCGGATATTGCACCGTGTGAAGAACCGGATTAACAGTGATCTTGAAATCGCCACAAATGCGAACCTTCCCAGGTTCCCCCGGCTTGTTGCTCAACGAACGCTTCATGACGGGAACAATGGGTGTGGCCCATTCGCTCCAGTCCACCTTTGACAGCACTCCTGAACGTTCTAGCCCTTCCAGCTCTGCTTCCACAGCAGGTCATATCGCATAAGGTACCGGTCTGTCTTTGAAAAATTTTGGGTTTGCATGTTCTTCAACCTTGATGTTTGCCGTAATTCCTTTCAGTGTTCCCAGTCCCTGTTGGAACACCTCCTTAGCATCGTCCAATATTTTGGACAGTCGTTTAGGTTTGACGTCGTCCTCTTTACAGGAATCTACAGTTAGTGCTTGTATGGAATGCCAGTCCACATTTATTCTCCGGATCCATTCCCGTCCCAGTAGTGGCGGACCTCCCTCAGGTAACACATACAAGTCCATTTCCTGACTTTCTTTACCATTGTAGACCACATTTACCTTTATCTTTCCGATGGGGTATACTCTTTGCCCCGTGTATGTTTTCAATACAATCTCCGTATCCCTCAGGGGAATGTGTGAGAATAACCTTTTGTAATCTTGCTTATTCATGACCGTCAATGCCGATCCAGTGTCCAATTCCATCTTCACTTGGACTCCTGCTATCCGAAGCATGACCCAGATAGCTTGGTGGTCTGCTGTGTTACCCACATTATGTATTTTTAGACAACCCAGTTCCTTACTGCTGGCGTCTGAATCCGTCTTCTGTTCATCCGAACTGTTCTCTGTCACCTTGTGTACTTTTTTGTACTTCTCCTGCAGTGGTTTTTTGCTGCTGGTCTTCTTTCCTGACCGGCATACTCTCGCTATGTGACCAAGTTTGCCACATTGCCTGCATTCTTTATCTTTGAACCAGCACTGGTTCTGGTCATGCGTTGTCCTTCTGCAACGATAGCACTTTACTGCGCCCAATGCCATTTCATTGGTGCTGAATTCCAATGGCCTTTGCTGCATTTCTGCAGTGCCTCATGCTGCTGCCTCGTGCGATGCTGCAATGCTGAAAGCTTTGTCCAGCGTAAGATCCTTTTCCTCTAGCAGCCGCTTCTGGGTTCCTTCCCTTAGGAGCCCACACACAAACTTCTCTCTCAGTGCGTCTGCTAGCCCTGTACCGAACTGACAGTACTTTGCTAACTTGCGCAGTTCGATTAAGAATTCAGCGTTGCTTTCCTCTTTAAGTTGAATTCTTTTGTAGAATTTAAATCGTTCCGCTATCAGCAGCGGCGTGGGGTTTAAATGCTCTTGCAGTATAGTAACAATATCCGCGAAACTCTTTCCTACCGGTTTATCTGGTGTTACAAGGTTCCTTAATAACCCGTACGTCTTCGCACCCATCGAGTTTAATCGGGTTAGTGCTTCCTTATCCACCGGTACCTCATTCGCTGTACAGTAAACTTCAACGCGTTCCACATAAGTGGCCCAATCTTCCACATCGCTATCAAAAGCAGTGATGTTACCCGTTTTTGGCATCCTTGTTGAGTTTCCTTTCCTTCGGATTATGATTATTATTTAATTTTATTTTTCAAAATGGCGGCTTCCCACGCTTGGCGGCTTTTCCCGCGCTTGTCTTCTTCCCCCGCCGACTAAAAATGGCGATTACTGTGCTGTTGCCGTTCTCGCCTCCCAGCGGTCCTTTATTTTCCCCGACGCTGCTGCTCTTGTTCCCCGCCGCTCCCGCGGTCCTTGTGGACATAAATGCTTTTCTGGCTGCTGCGCGTCTCTGCCCCGATTGCAGTCCGGCCCCTGACACCGGCTGCGGTCGTGTTCTCCGCCCTTTTCGTCGTTTCCCTCCCCTTCTCTTACTGACAACTCGGCCGACTTCCCCCCCGTGCCGCTCGATCGGGCTTACCCGCCGCTGTTGTCGAAGGGATGTTCACTGATGTTAGACTTCGTGGCCAGAACCCAACCCGGGTTCCCGATTGCCTCCCGTTCTATGCAGTGCCCAGCAGGATGTTGAGGGTGGATGTCCTTGTTCGACGCCCGTTTCAGAGGCGAAGCTCCCTTTGTTGCAACTGCCGCTAGGTAAGATCAGACTCGTCTCCACTGTTGAGTCTGTGCTTTCAAATGTAGTTATGCTGAATAACTGGACACAGACTACAGAAATACTTAAACAGGTCTTTAGTAACTGAGGGTCAGGGCTGAACTGAAATACACTTTGCTCCACGGGGTTTATATACCGGTGTGGTCACCACCGGTACTACAATATACAGGAGCCATCAAAAAGTAGTCCATCACCTTAAGGTATCCTCTTAAGGTGGTACAGGTTACATACACTACACCTGGCATATTGACAGCTGTTCTCTTCTGGATGAGAATGCTGGCAACAGTGAGTCGCCATGTGCTGGCCATCCCTTCACTGTCAAATCATATACCCGAGACAGTGTCGGGTCATTTCGGGTCTCCTTCTCTATACCAGCGTTAGTTACTGGCAAGCATTCAATTATAGTCGAATGAAATATTTCGACAGGATCCACTGCTGGTGCTTCCTCCGCAGTAGGCAGTGGCAGGTGTGATAGCCCATCAGCGTTTCCATGCTGTTTCGTGCCCTTATACTCGATTTCATATTGGTGCGCCCCTAGAAAAAGGGACCATCTTTGTAGCCGTTGCGCAGTCATCACCGGAACGCCCTTCTTTGGATTAAAGATGGAGACAATGGTTGGTGGTCAGTCAGCAAGGTGCCCATGCAGATAGTGATTGAACTTTTTCACTCCCCACACTAGGCTGAGGGCCTCCCTGTCAATCTGGGCGTAGTTACGCTCGGCTGAGGTTAGTGACCGAGACGCAAAGGCTACTGGCCTCTCCGAGCTGTCTGGGAATTTGTGCAACAGCACCGCTGCAATGCCATAGGGTGATGCATCACACGCCAACCGAATTGGTAGTGCTGGGTTGAAATGAGCCAACACCTCTTTTGATGTGATCAATGCTTTGCTCTTCTGGAAAGCTCGTTTACATTCGTCACTCCACTTCCATGGTACCCCCGTTTGCAGTAGGGTGTTCAGTGGGAGTAGTACAGTAGACAAATTCGGCAAGAACTTATGGTAGTAGTTCACCAGCCCGAGGAACGACCTCAGTTGTGACACATTTTCCGGTGCTGGAGCCTTGACTACTGCCTCAATCTTTTCAGGGGACTTATGTAACCCATCTTTATCAATAACGTGGCTACAATACGAGATCTGCTTCTGGAAAAACTCGCATTTGTGGCGATTAGCTCGGAGCCCATATTCCTTCAATCTAATGAGCACCTGCTCCAGGTTGGCGAGGTGATCACTGTCATTTTCGCCCGTGACCAGGATGTCGTCCAAATAACACTGGGTCCCTGGAATCCCTTGCAGGACTTGTTCCATTGCCCTTTGCCAAATAGCCGGAGCTGATGCTACCCCGAACACCAGCCGGTTGTATTGGTAGAGACCTTTATGAGTGTTGATCGTGAGGTACTGTTTCGAGGCTTCTTCTACCTCCATTTGCAGGTACGCCTGGGCCAGATCAATCTTAGTGAAGCGTTTCCCTCTAGATAGCGAGGCGAAAATATCTTCAATCCGCGGAAGCGGATATTGTACAGTGTGAAGGACTGGGTTCACTGTCACCTTAAAGTCCCCACAGATGCGAACCTTCTTTGGTTCCCCAGGCGTATTACTCAACGACCTCTTCATTACAGGAACGATGGGTGTAGCCCACTCGCTCCAGTCCACTTTGGACAGTACTCCTGAACGTTCCAAACCTTCCAGCTCTGCTTCGATGGCTGGCCTTAAAAAACTTTGGGCTTGCATTTTCCTCTATTTTGATCATCGCTGTTATGCCTTTTAGTGTTCCGAGTCCCTGCTGGAACACTTCTTGTGCGTCAGTTAGCATTTTTGACAGTCGTCCAGGTGTGACGTCGTCATCCTTTTTGGCATCTACAGTCAGTGCTTGTATGGAATGCCAATCTAGCTGTATCTTCCGGATCCATTCACGTCCTAGTAGTGGTGGTCCTCCATCTGGCAATACATATAGGTCCATTTTTGGTGTTTCCTTGCCGTTATATATAGCGTTCACCCTTATTTTTCCTTTGGGGTAGACTTTTTGCCCCGTGTATGTCTTCAAGACAATCTTTGTATCTCTCAAGGGTATATGTGAGAATAGCCACTTGTAGTCCCTTCGGTTTATGACTGTTAGGGCTGATCCTGTGTCGAATTCCATTTTCACTTGGACTCCTGCTATCTTGAGCGTGACCCAGATAGTTTGGCGATCCTCCGTTTTGATCACATTATGTAGTTTCAGACAACCCAGCTCCTTGCTTCCAGAGTCTGTATCACTCTTCTGTTCGTCTGAACTACTCTCCGTCACCTTATGTACCTTCTTGTATTCTCCTGTGGAGATTTCTTGCTGCTGGTTTTCTTTCCCGACCTGCAGACTCTTGCTATGTGTCCTACTTTTCCACACTGTCTGCACACTTTGTCCTTGAACCAGCAATCATTATGGTCATGTGTTGTTCTGCCGCAGCGATAGCACTTCACTGTTCCGTATGACATTTCATTTGTGCCATATTCTTGCGGTCTCCGTTGTATCTCTGCAGCGCCCCGTGCTGCTGCTTCATGTGATACTGCAATGCTGAAAGCCTTGTCCAGCGTAAGATCCTTTTCTGATAGAAGCCGTTTCTGGGTTCCTTCACTTTGAAGCCCACACGCAAACTTGTCCCTTAAAGTATCTGCTAGTCCCGTTCCAAGCTGGCAGTGTTTCGATAGCTTGCGCAGTTCCGTTAAATACTCAGCATTGCTTTCATCTTTATGCTGGTTCCTTTTGTGAAACTTAAATCTTTCTGCTATCAGCAGCGGTGTGGGGTTTAAGTGGTCCTGTAGGATTGACACTATGGCCCCGATTTTCGGCTTATGTGGGGAATGGTCGGATTTCCCCGAATGTGGGGTTTCTGACACACATAGTGTCAGCCAGCTCCACGCAATTTTCCCTCAAGTGGCCAATTAATTCCCAGCATGTGGGAAGCCTTGCTAATTGTCCAATTCGAGTCAGAAATCCCCACACTATGATGTCATCATTCGTGGTGCTTTCAAAGTGTCCAGCAAGCTTCTCCACCTCTGCAGGCTTCTCAACCACTCTTGCACAATGGCAGAGGAACCTGCACCAGCTGCTGCCAGCGGCAGAGGCCGAGCTGCCTTCAAATTCGACGAGGCTTCACTGCAGGCATTATTGGATGGGGTTAGGGCCCACAGGGAGGTCTTCTTCCCTAGGTCAGGGAGGAAGAGGCCTCCCACTGAGACCAATGCTGCATGGATGCAGGTGTCAGCAGATGCCAACTTGCTGGGAGTCACCAGAAGAACCTTGGCATTGCATCTCTAACTCCTTCCTTTACTCCCCCACAGTACCATCCAGAGCCCCTGTCCTCACTGTGGAGGAGGAAGAGGCTGTGCAGCCAGAGTCCTCAGAGGAAGCTCCAACCTCTGAGGGCGCAGCATCAGCAGAAGTAAGCGCACCCAGCACCAGCGCAGACACTCACACCTCGGGGGGACCTTCGGGACATAGAGTAGTGTTGTCACCTGGTGTTTCACATCTCACAAGTGAGCCTCAGCAGATTCTGGAGACAGGGACAGCAGTGGAGGGTCCTCGTCGGAGGGCGCAGGGCTCTGCCAGCTCAGCTCAGCTGTGCTGCATGACGACCCTCTGCCTCTGGGTCCATCCGCAAGAGAAGAGGTGATGGATCGCCATGCACAGATGCAGCAGTCTCTGGCAGGTTTTGTCTCCAGGGTCGCTGCGAGTGTGGAGCGAATGGAGGAGTCCATAGCGACCATGAGCAGAGCCTTTGTGGAGTCATTGGTGCATGAACGCAGCACCATGGAAAGGTTGGCAACCTCCATGGAGGAGATAACTCGCCAGCATACGGAAAACATGGTGAGTGCTCATAAGAGAATGACATCTCTTGAGGAGCGTTGGCCATCTGTTGAACAGAGAAACCAGATCTTCATGGAAGTCCTTCTGAGTAGGACTGCCAGTGCAGAAACGGGACCCACTGGCCCCCTAAAGCGCAGCAAGGTGCTCTCAAGCCACTTCCAAGCGCTGGCCCCTTCTGGCTTGTGCAGCTTCAGGTGAGTGAGCAGCAGCCTGGTGCTCCTGGTAATCATCCTGCTGTTCCTGGTTCTGCTGCTGTCACCTCTGCTGTTGGAGATCCTCTAATGCCAGGAAGGGAAGGTGCCAAAGGCCTCCCATGCTTCCAGCAGATGCCTCAGTTGAGGAGGTCCCGAGTTAGGGTGGTGAGAGGGGCTTCCCAGGAGCTCACACTGAAGAAGTGTGTGAGGCTCCAACTTTCTGCAGCTGCTCCTAAGGCTTCAAATAGTTCCCCCAAGCCTTGATCAACAAGGTCCTGCAGCCTGCAAATGCTGCCTCTTTAAATCTCTTCAGCCCTCAGCGACCTGCTGCTGCAAGCAAGCAAGCCAGCTGTTTTCACGCCAGCTCTCATCGGCGGGGTTCCCTGCAGGCGGGTTTCAGGTGGGGAAAGCCCCAAAGTCGCAACGGCACGGGAAAATTGTCCTTAACAAGGTGATCATTGGTGATTAGTGCTCCGACGAGCAGTCCCGCCAGCGGCGGGCGGGACTGAAGTGGGGCGCGTGGAAACGGCGGTCCGAAAGTCAGACAGGGTGGGGAATCAGGCCGGGGGGGGGGGTCCCGACCCGCTTTTTCCGCGATTTTCGGACCACGGCCGCATGAAAAGCCGCCCGACAGCTGCCCGAAAATCGGGGCCATAAAATCCTTTTCTACTGGCTTCTCTGGGGTTACTAGGTTTCGTCGTAAGCCATACGTTTTTGCACCCATTGAATTCAACAATACCAGCGCTTTCTTGTCATCTGGCACTTCATTCGCCTTGCAGTATACTTCTATGCGTTCGACATATGTCGTCCAATCTTCGACTTCATTGTCGAACGCTGTGATACTGCCACTCTTCGGCATTTTTGGGTGTGGTTAGACTGGCTTAAAATGCCGTCTCCCGCGATTTCCTTTCTTCCCCGCTGCGGCTTAAAATGGCATCTCCCGTGCTTTCCTTTCTTCCCCGCTGCGGCTTAAAATGGCGTCTCCCGCGCTGCTGCCAACGCCGCTCTCGGCGGTCCTCGTGGCAAATGGCGATGCCCTGTGGGTTTCATGCGCTGCTCCTGCGCTGCTGCCAATGCCGCTCTCTGCGGTCCTCGTGGCAATGGCAGCGCCTCATGTTTTCCTGCGCGCCTCTCTCCCCCGTTGACGCTGCTCGGCCCTTGAACACCGGCTGCGCACTGCTCTCTCTCGTCTCTCTCCCCGTTGATGCCGCTCGGTCCTGAACACCGGCTGCGCCCTGTGCGCTCTGCCCTCTCTCTCTCCCCCGTCGACGCTGCTCGGCCTTTTTCTGTGCCGCTCGGTCGGCTCTAGCCGCTGCTGTCCGGGAAGGGTCTGCGCAGTACCTGTTGCCAGCCCGTTTCGCTGGACCACCGTGACTGCAAAACCAAGCCTGGCTCTCGACAGCCTCCCCTGCGATGCTCAAATCTCCGCTGGATGACTGGGCGGTTGCCCATGGTCGACGCCCGTGCTTCTGGACTCGACCTCCTTCCACTGTTCTCCAGGAGCGAATCCCTGGGAGGTGATGCAGAGTTGCAGGTAGGTTCGAATCTGCGTTGTCGCCAATGTTATATCCGTGTATCTTAATGTTGTGTCCTTCAATAATCAGACAACAGACTGCAGGGAACGATTCAACAGGTGTTTACTGAATGAGGGTTGCTCTAGAACTAACTATACAGATCACTACTCAGGTTTTATATACAGGTGTGGTCACTGCCGGTACTACAGTATACAGGAGCTGTAAAAAGTAGTTCTCTCCCTAAAGGTATATATACACATGAAATAAAGAATAGATTTGCCTTCCAAAGCTAGGCTTTATTAACTTTAAAATCTGCAGCACATCTTTCCACATCCAGTCCCAACCAAAGCTGGAAAAGAACTGAATTTAAGGTGGCCACCACACATCATGTGACATCAACTACCAATGAGATTACAACATATATCCCAAGGCAGTTAACAAACAACCAATCACAATACTTTTACTAAACAAGGAATAATCACCACATTCACCCCTCCTTTTAAAATATACTACAACCTAAATAACCTTTACAATTTATAATTAATTATTTACAACTAAAACTATGCACAACAAGAGTAAAACTGTTTACATGACACAATACTAAGTGAACAACAACAAATAATAACATTGCACATAAGTATTAAGTATCTCTCAACTAAAACAATATAATATTTCAACAATTTTAAAACATTACTATCAATTTAAAAGTCCATTTTCAATCGGTCGACCAGATATCTTGTTCGTGTCGACCTTCTTAACCTTGGTGAAATTCCTTGCCCTCCCACACCAGAAGGCACAGAAGTATCTTCAGCAGGAAGGCTATCCATATCCCGATTTTCAACGGTTTCTGGATTAGAAATCCCATCAGAAGGTAAACTGGGACGGTCATAAACATCCATCAAAGGCTGACTAATAGAAGTATAATTATCTGCAATCGGATTGGAGACATTCGTAGTATCTGTAACAGCATCCACATTATCTAAATCATGACTATTGTTAATATCCTCAGAAGAGGGCTGGCCACCACAAGGAGCCAAGTCTTTAATTGAAACGGTACTTTCTTTCCCATCTTGGAATCGAATATGAGCATATTGGGAATTTGCCTCCAACAGCTCCACCTCCTCCACTAAAGGATCATATTTTGACAATCTAACATGGCGTCGAAGCAGCACAGGTCCCTGCATAGTAAGCCATGAAGGTACCGAATATCCCGTAGTAGATCTCTGCAGATAGTTAAAGAGCCTTTCATGGGGGGTCACATTAGTAGCCGTTGAAAGCAATGATCTAATGGAATGCAGGGCATCAGGCGGTACCATTTCCCACTGTGTATTCTTAAGGTTCCGGGATGTCAAAGCCAACATAACTGCCTTCCAGATCACCCCATTGTATCGTTCGCACTGTTCATTACCCTGGGGATTATACGGGGTAGTTCTACTAGTAGAAATTCCCCGACTCTGAAGGTATTCCTTCAACTGGGAAGACATAAAAGAACTTCCCTGATCCGAATGGATATACGCAGGCATCCCAAAGATGACAAAAAGTTGAGTCAGACATTTGATAACTGTAGCAGCTGATACATCTGCACAAGGAAAAGCAAAAGGGAACCTTGAAAACTCATCCACAACAGTAAAAATATATCGGTTTTGAGTAGTTGAAGGAAGAGGCCCCTTAAAATCGACGCTCAAACGTTCAAAAGGAGAAGTAGCCTTTATAAGATGAGCTCATTGAGGCTTAAAGAAATTCGGTTTACACCGAGCGCAGATAAAACATGATGAAGTCATCCGCTTGACGTCTTCAACTGAAAAGGGCAAATTCTTACTGCGTACGAAGTGTATCATCCTCGTAACCCCAGGATGACATAAGGCATTGTGAAGATTAATAAGCGTATCTCCGTGAATCACAGAACAATAAGCCCTCGACAGTGCATCAGCAGCAACATTATCCTTCCCCGGACGATAAACTATGTCAAAATGGTAACATGCCAACTCAATCCTCCATCTCATTATTTTATCATTTCTGATCTTTCCAAAATGTTTAACATCAAACATAAAGGACACAGATTTTTGATCAGTTACCAACGTGAAATGTCGCCCCGATAAATAATGTCTCCATTTACGCAATGCTTCTACTATTGCGTATGCCTCTTTCTCTATTGTTCAAAGTACGTGAGAAAAAGGCCACAGGTCTTCCATTTTGGTTCAGAGTAGCCCCAATTGCAAAATCAGAAGCATCCGTCTCAATCACAAAAGGAACCTGCTCATCAATAGAATGCACAACTGCTCCTAAAATATCCTTTTTAAAATTCTCAAAACATGTCCTGGCCTCCCATGATAGAGGATATGTCGTAACCCGAATAAGAGGCTGGATTTCCGTGAAAAATTTGCAATCCAATTAGAATAATAAGAAAACAGTCCAACAACTCGTTGCAAAGCCTTAGAATTAGTAGGACAAGGTAAATCAATCAATGGTCGCAGACGTTCTGGATCTGGTTTAATCTTGTTTCCCGAGATAATATACCCCAATAGATTTACCTCAGTAGTCGAAAAGATACATTTCTCTTTATTAAAAGTTAAACCAACTTTTTCCGCAGCTTGAAGGAATCTTTTTAAATTAGAATCATGCTCCACCCTTGATTTGCCACACACTGTGATGTCATCTAAGTATGAAAAGGTGTCAGAGAGGGAGTTATCACTTATAAAAGCATCCATTGCCCGTTGAAAACAAGCAACACCATTAGTAACACCAAATGGTATTCGGCAAAACTGATACAGCTTTCCACCAGCCTCAAAGGCCGTATATGGTTGATCCTTCTTAACAATAGGAATCTGATGATAAGCACTCTTTAAGTCAATAGTGCTAAAAACCTTATACTGAGATACTTTATTGATAAGCTCATCAATCTTAGGCAAAGGGTACGCATCTAATTGAGTATACCTATTAATAGTTTGGGAATAGTCTATCACCATTCGTTTCTTGTGTCTCTCGTTAGTCGTGACAACTACCTGTGCTCGCCAAGGCGAACAACTAGGTTCAATGATTCCTTCCAATAAGAGACGTTGAACTTCAGAATTAATAAATTCTCTATCCTGACTACTATATCATCTTGACTTGGTAGCAATTGGCTTACAATCCGGCATCAAATTGGAAAAAAGTGATAATGGAGAAATGGATAAAGAGGTTAATCCACAAATAGATAAAGGTGGCTTAGTCCCTCCAAATGAAAGACTAAGAGACTCGTGTAACTGAAGCACATCATGTCCAATCAAAATATCTGCACAGAGATTAGGCAAAACAGATAGGCGTATATCAGTATACATATTACCTAGAAGAATCATTTTCACAAAGCAACAACCAGCTATTTGTGAAGTAAGGGTCGTCTGAGCCATACACACCTGATACGTAACAGGCGAAATTTTCAAATGCTTCTCCTTCGCAAACTGAAGACTTATAAAACTCTCAGTACTGCCCGTATCTATAAGGGCCTTCACTTCCAACCCATTAACTTGAGCCGTAACTATAGCTTTGTTTAGGCCATGAGCAAATGCAGCAGAAATTGATGCAATAAACACCCTATCTAAAGGCTGAATAGTCACAGAGGAGGAGGTGGTAGAGGAGGGCCCTCCCACACCAGGAGAGAAGGAGGTAATTGAACCTGATGATTTGCACACACGTGCATAATGACCTCTCTTGCCACATTTACTACACACAGCCTCCCGAGCAGGACACTTCAGACGAGGGTGCCGGGTATTCCCACAAAAATAACACTTCTGAATCCTAGAGGCAACAGCCGCCGAAGTAGAAACTGTTTCAGAATCTAGTAAACCACTCCCATTAAGTCCACATAATTCCTTTTCATCCGAAACTGCCGAAACCATAGTCGCAGGCCGATTAAAAAGAGCATAAGAATCTGAACTTCTCTGAGCCACATCCAATGTAGAAGCTTGCTCAAAAGCACTTTTAAGATCCAAAGTCTTATTTTCTAACAACCGCTGACGAATTGATCTAGACAGTAATCCATTAATAAAAGCATCCCGTACCGATTCTTCCTTATATTCTTCAGCCGTCACAGCCTTATAATTACAGTTAACACTAAGGCACCGAAGTGCTTGTAAATAAGTATCCAAAGATTCTCCCACCTGCTGCCTATGGGCAGATAGAAGGTGACGTGCAAATACCTCATTCTTTGGTTTAACAAAAATCTTTTCCAATGTAGAAATAGCCACTTCATAAGTTTTACAGTCCAAAATATATTTATATACATCCGGAGCAATGTAGTTGATCAGCACATTCAGCTTATTTAGAGACTCTTGATCCAACACGCCCAAAAAGTTTTTAAATGTACAATACCAATGTTTCCATTTATCATCCACTCCAGCAGAATTGGGGTCAGCCTTGAATCGTTCTGGTTGAAGATATTGCTCCATTCTAACATAAAGTTAATAAATTGAAATAAAGAATAGATTTGCCTTCCAAAGCTAGGCTTTATTAACTTTAAAATCTGCAGCACATCTTTCCACATCCAGTCCCAACCAAAGCTGGAAAAGAACTGAATTTAAGGTGGCCACCACACATCATGTGACATCAACTACCAATGAGATTACAACATATATCCCAAGGCAGTTAACAAACAACCAATCACAATACTTTTACTAAACAAGGAATAATCACCACAATACATTACATACATTACACATGTGCTGACCCCTTCTGGCCCGTGCTGCCTCAGGTGGGTGAGCCGCAGCCTGCCGCTCCTGCTGGTGTTGCTGGTGATGCTGTTACTGGATTTGCTCCAGCCTCCTCTGCTGTTGGAGATCCTCTAATGCCAGGAAGGGAAGGTACCAAAGGCCTCCCATGCTTCTGGCAGATGCCTCCGTTGAGGAGGTGCTGAGAGGGGCTTCCCAGGAGCTCACACTGGAGAAGTGTGTGAGGCTCCAACTTTCTACAGCTGTGCCTAAGCCTTCAAAAAGTTCCCCCAAGCCTTCATCAACAAGGTCCTGCAGCCTGCAAATGCTGCCTGTTTAAATCTCTTCAGTCCTCATTGACCTGCAGCTGCAAGCAAGCAAGCCAACTGACGGGGCGGGGAATCAGGCGGGGGGGGGGGGTCGCGACCCACTTTTTCGGCGATTTTTGGCCCCCGGCCGCCTGGAAAGCTGCCCAACGGCTGGCAGAAAATCGGGGTCCCTATCTCAATACCATATTCCCACTCTCTCCCCATACCCCTTGATGCCTTTTGTGTCTAGAATAAAGGAGTAGGATAATTAGGGGTTTCAGAGATTTTGGTTGTAATAAGTGCAAAGCAGACTAATGTGATGAGGTATGAGCAAGAAAGAAAGTTAGGGTAGTTATTAAGAGAGAATAGTGAGGGAAAAGGTGTGGAAGAATTTTTAAAATATTGGTATAATATATATAGCATTCAGAAAGGGAGCCTCAGAGTTTGGAAATATCATGCGATCCTGTGTGTGTCAGAATTTGCAAGGGTGCTTTACAGGGAGAGATGGGGAAGATGTTTCTGGGTAGAGGAGTGGGTTGTACGAGCAGCGGGATGGGTGTCCCAGGTCTGGGAGTATTGGGAGTGGTGTATGGGGATGTGGTAAAGGTGGGTGAAGGGTTACAGGGTCTGGCAAAGGTGCTGGGATGTAAGAGTAAGGTTCAGGGATTTAAATGTAGAGGAGGTGGCTTTAGAACAGGGAATACTGGGAATGGGGCTGTGAGATGTGGGAATACTGGGGGAGCTTAAAATATGTTTATGTTGAAGTGCATTCCTTTTATAAATTGAGAATCCTAGGTGAAGCGCCATGAGTAATAGTGCAGGACATGACCAAGGTCGAAAAGAGTAAGTGCAATAAACTGGAACAAAAGTTATTCCTGATAAGTTAGAGTGGAACTTTTTCACCACTCATCATAGTATCATTATTAAGGTAGCCTCAATCAAACTCAGCTGTCTTCAATCAAAAATTGAGGACATCTTTCAGTCAATTATCTCTTCGCTGTTCATTCAGGTAATTGAATTTACTTTTATGAATTGGACCTGATGGTGAACAAAGGGTGGTTGGAAAAAGAATTCTTTTCTTGAGGCCTCATCTAATCAGAAAAGTAGATAAGCCTAATTATTTTCCAATATGAATTAAATATAGATAGTACTTCTTATTTATGAAGGAAATACAATTTCATAGTCAGATTTAAGAAAAATGGAAGCGCACATTTTTAGACTTATTACAGGACCTGAGTTAGGCAAGGTCCAAATTATTAACAATTTCCTACATTTCACATAACTTAATGAACGACTGATCTCATTTTTAGATTTTAAAGAGGTTTATGCAGTCCAATAGCACCTGCGGCAGTTGATCACGTGACATTTCATCCTGGGATATTTGATCACGTGACGCTTGGCCGCAGTTTGAAAATGTTATTGCGTTTTCCTTCTAAAGGTTGGGGCCCCTGTAGTTGAGTATTTATGCTCACGATTTCACACCATTAGCTGCTGTGCAAGATGTTCCAAAAACTAGGAGGCCACCCGTGAACAGGCGCAAACCGTAGGTGCGAAGTGCAAGTTCTACATTTCTCCCGGGTTGGCAGCAGCAGAGTCCAGGAGATTAATCTTCCATTCCTGGAGAGTCCCAGACAACACAGGAGGGTTGGCAACCTGATCTTAACCCTGATCCCTACCCACCCATCTTTTATCAATTCTTAATTTGTTCTTGGCGTAATCAAGAGTACTGCTATTATTCTTTTGTTATTATTTTCAAGATTGTTTCTAAACACCTATTTTGTTCAATCCAATTTATTACATGGAACAGGATTCCACTGCATTTAATTCAATTTGCGAACCAAATAATAGAAAACCACCAAGGAATCTCTTCTACAGTATTTGTTGGCAAGGAGTGTTTTAGACTCCTCCTGATTGAACTCATACTCATACTCCAGCATGTGAGAGAATTACTCCACTAATAAATGTAGGGAATAGCGAGTGCTTCTCAGATTACCTACAAAGTGCAACATTGACATGAAAACATCATTATCAAATGTTGAGTATAACCAATTTAGATTGCACTTAACAAATGGATCCAATACCAAAACACATAAAGCCAGAGATAATAGACACATTTATCTCATTTCCCTCCCAATGTCAAAGAGAACTGAGAAAGCAATTCATCAGTGCTGCAGGATTAGACTTATTAGAGAGTCTTAAAACCAGGTACTGAAATTTGGGTGAAGCCCATATCTTGTTAAACTAAAATACAAAAAGTTGCCATTTAACTTACTGACCGTCTAATCATAATGATCTACATTGGCTCCTAATCCACCAATTTTAAAATTCTCATCCTTGTGTTCAAATCCCTCCATGGCCTTTCCCCTCGTTATCTCCGTAACTTCCTCCAGCCCTCCAACTCTCCAAAAGCTCTGCGTTCCTCCAACTCTCGACTCTTGTGCATCCCCCACTCCCTTCGCCCCACAATTGGTGGCCATGACTTCAGCCATTTAGGCCTTAATCTCTGGAATTCCCTCCCTAAATCTTTCATTCTCTCCACCTCTCTCACCTCCTTTAAGAACCTCCATAAAACTTATCTCATTGACCAAGCTTGTAGTCATCTGTCTTATTATCTCCTTCTTTGGTTCTGTGTCAAATTTTGTATTCTTACACTCCTGCGAAGTGCCTTGGGATGTTTGCCTACATTAAAAGGGGTTTATAAATGCAACTTCTTTTTGTTGATAAGTACAACTGGTTCAGAGTTCACTGACTGGACATTACTTAGCATGTCAGAAAAAGCTTATCTTGTTATCCAAAGAATGCCTTCCTATGATGAATCCCGCCAATGCTATATTATTTATGAAGGTCAGAGATTTTCTAATCCACCGGATACAACTTGAAGCAAGATATTATTAATCTGCATTAAACAGAACATTGGCCTAGAAATTCAGTTGCGTTCGCCAGCCGTTAGCGCCATAAGAGGGGTAGATTTCGAGCGCTAGGCACTTAGCGCCCGGGCGCAGGCCGATCTGCGCCTACGCCCAACTTCAGTTGACATTTAGCGCCGGCGCAAAGTGTTTGCGCCCGCTCAGCTGCGCGCGCAGCTTATGACGTCATTTCGTCGTGCAACGCTGTTTGTGCGCCCCAAACCGGAAATTCAGTGGCGCCCGCCCAATGTGGGCGTGGCGCTGTTAAGAACTGTGAAGTGGAACGCAGCAGAGGCCCTGCGGGCCTCGGGGAGCGATAATTAAAGGGCACTTAGACTGAACTATAAAGGCCAGCCATTTTGCTGCAATGACTTTAGTGCTTTGGATTTCTGGACAGAGACCAAGGAACAGACCTTACTGATTTGGGACAACATAGGAGAGGTATTTTTGGCTTCTGGCCAGAGCTTGGAAATTTGACTCATTGTGATTTCACTGTTTGCAAGTTTATTATGGGGGCTGCATGGGGTTCCAACCCTCAGTTCCAGCATTATGTGCGAAGGGCTCGCAGACGCTGTGTGAGAGGGCCAGCCATGCCTAGACGCAGAGGGGCCATCAGGCGTCGGCAACGTAGGCCTTACCCACTCAGGGAATACCGCCAGCAGGTGTCCTATCTCACCATGACTGCCGCGCATTGTGTTAAGAGGCTGCGCTTCAGAAGGGAGGTGGTTGCAGAGATCTGCCAGCTGCTTCACAGAGATCTGCGTCCACAGCTGATGTGCAGGACGTCTCTGTCGGTGGAAGTGAAGGTCACGGTGGCTCTGAACTTTTATGCAAGCGGCTCCTTCCAAGCCGCTGCTGGGGACATAGCGAACATCTCCCAGTTCGCCGTGCATCGCTGCATCCGGCAGGTCACCGATGCCCTTTTCGCAAGGAGACACCAATTCATCTCCTTCCCCATGACCCTAGAGAGGCAGGAGCAGCATGCAGTCGGTTTTGCCAGGATCGCCAACTTCCCCATGGTGCAGGGCACCATTGACTGCACGCATGTGGCTATGCGGGCACCTATCGACAATACCGAGGATTACCGCAACCGGAAGGGCTACCATTCCCTCAATGGACAGCTGGTGTGTGACCACAGGCAGCGCATCCTAGCTGTCAATGCCCGCTTTCCAGGAAGCAGCCACGATGCATTTATCCTGCGCCAGACTACTGTGGCTGACATGTTCGAGGCACAGCCTCCACCAAGGGGATGGCTTATTGGGGACAAGGGCTACCCTTTGTGTACATGGCTCATGACCCCGCTCCGCGCGCCCAGGACCCCTGCTGAGGAGGCATACAACGAAAGCCATCAAGCCACAAGGAACATCATAGAGCAAACGATTGGCGTCCTCAAGCAACGGTTCCGCTGCCTGGATCGTTCCGACGGATCTCTACAGTATTCGCCGGATAGAGTCTCCCAGTTCGTCGTCGTTTGCTGCATGCTGCACAACCTGGCTATCCGCAGGACTCAGGCACTGCCACCTCACGTTGGACCACCACCTCAGGAGGACGAGCAGGAGGACCATGAGGAGGAGGAGGAGTACCAGCCCAGGAGGGAGCCATAAGGTCCAAGGGCCGTCCGCCGGCGGCTTATTGAATGACACTTCTAGGCCCCCTGTCAGGGAATGGCTTGTGGCAATGAACGCACCTGAATGCAGCCACTCCGCAAGCCCTCAGCCGGTTAATGCAACAACCACTTGAAACATGACACCTGGACAAGCTGAATAAATAAAAAGCTTTATTTAACAAACTCAGGGCCCTTCCCACATGAAACCGAAAAACAGACAAGACCCCCAAAAAACAGTCAAAAACATATCTCACTCCCAGAACCTGGGGAGGAATAACAAAACTTGTCCATCCAATTGGCCTTCATCCTCGGCCTAACCAAGACAAACCCCCCCATACAGAACACAAACACCCCCATATAAAAACACAGTTGCCTTCATCTTCGGCCTTACCAAAATAAGCCCCCCCCATACAGAACACAAACACCCCCATATAAAAAAACAGTTGGCAACACACTCTACTTGGTGTGCCGAGAGGGCGAGTCCTTGTGCAGGCTTCTCCGGCCCCCGCCCGACCTGTTGCTCCGCCTCAACCTGGGCCCTGTGGGTGTTGCAAGGCTGGGGGAAGGCTCCTGAGGGGTACAATGCGTGACGGCAGATGCCCTTGGGGGTCGGCCTAGACGAGGTCCGGCCCTGGAGGGGCCGGCTGCTGACTGCTGCAGCTGTGGCTGGGCAGCATCAGTCTCTGCAGCAGCTCGTCGCAGCTTGGCTGGGGGAGTGGCAGTGGCGGCTGCAGCAATGGGGGCAAGCTGGCTGATGCCAGACGCTCGCTGGTCGCCAGAGACACTGGCACTCGGCCGGGCTGGCACTGCAGCAAGCGCAGCAATCTGGTGAAGGCCAGACCGCTGTGCTGCAGCAGGGCGGCGGGTGCCCTGGCGATGCCTCCGTGACACAGCGAGTGTGGCAGAAGTGAGTGCCCGAACTGCCCTGGTCTGTGCCCGCATCAGACCAGCCAGTGTCTGCACGGCACCACTCAGGAACTCTCGACTCGCGTCCTGTGCTGCCGCGAGTTGGTCGACACCCCTGGCCTGTGAGTCCCCGAAATCGGCCACACTATGAGCCAGGGACTCAATGGCCTGAGGCAACTGTCCCACAACCCCCATGAGCTCGGTGTGGCGCCGCTCCGAGTCCGCGGACATTTCATCAAGGAGGCGCACCTCCTGGGCGAGGACCGTCTCCGGACTGGAGGCCGGACTCTCCCTCTGGGGAGAAGGCCGCCGAGCTGCCCGACCCTTCCCGCGTGCCTGGACGCCACTGGGCCCAGCAACTGCCCTCCCCTGCAACACTTCCCCCCTCTGGGGAGAAGGCCGCCGTGCTGCCCGACCCTTCCCGCGTGCCTGGACGCCACTGGGCCCAGCAACTGCCCTCCCCTGCAACACATCCCCCCTCTGGGGAGAAGGCCGCCGTGCTGCCCGACCCTTCCCGCGTGCCTGGACGCCACTGGGCCCAGGAGCTACACCCCCCTGCAACACTTCCCCCTGGCTCTCCTCCAGGCAAGACGTTTCCCCTCCATTGCCATCCCCTGGCGCGGATGAGGGTTCCCCCGATGTGCCGCCTTCCTCTTGGTCCTCGTCGTCCTCCTCTTCTGAGGGACTGGCACTCTCAGCTCCAGGGACCTCCTCCTCACCAGCTGAAAGCAGGAAGGCACAAGAGTAGCTTTAGAGTGAGGACAGGGCGTCAGCGAGGGAGGCATGAGTGGTGGCATTATGCGCATTGGTGGGACAGTGGCAAAGGATGTAGATCTGAAGCGCAAGGGGAACGAGAGAGGTGCAAACGGTCATGTCCTTACCATTGGGGCCCAGCACAGGGTCGGCATCTCCAATAGCTACGGGGCCAACCACCCGGGCACGCATGAGTCGAGCCACGCGCTCCTCCAGGTCACTGAGCTCCTGGAACTGGACACGGCCTCCCCCGGTGACAGTCCGGCTCTTCAGATTCTGCGCCAGCTTGGCCTGCAAGAGAAAGGACGGCCTCTAAGTACAGTGTGGTGCCCTGTTGTTGTGTGCACTGCCTCCCGTGGTCGAATAGCTTGGCCAGTGTGGTGCCCTGTTGTTGTGTGTACTGCCTCCCATGGTCGAATAGCTTGGCCAGTGTGGTGCCCTTTTGTTGTGTGCACTGCCTCCCATGGTCGAATAGCTTGGCCAGTGTGGTGCCCTGTTGTTGTGTGCACTGCCTCCCATGGTCGAATAGCTTGGCCAGTGTGGTAAGTGCAGAAAGTGCTATTGATGATCATGCCAGTGCCATAGCTGCGGGAGGAGGGCTGGCCATTAGGCCTTTGAGGTCCCTTTGCCCATAATGTGAGGTGCACATGCAAGGATGAGGAGGACACTGGAAAGGGTACTCATCCTGACCAACCGAGTGAGGTCGTTGTACTTCTTGCGGCATTGGTCACCAGTCCTGGGGACATCGCTGTTGGCTGAGACCCTCTGGGCGATTTCCCTCCAGGCTCTCCTGTACTGCCTCCTGGGAGCCTTCTTGCCACTGTCCGGGCACAAGATCTCTCTTTTCTTTTCCAAACCCCTAAGCAGCACCCTCAAAGCATGCTCTGAGAAGCGCTGCGCTCGTTCACGGGCCTTCTGCATGGCTTCAGGCGCTATTTGGGTCCACCAGCAGTGTTCAGGCCTAGCTGCAGGGCTCCACTATCCAGGGCGTGGCAGCAGACAAAGTCGACCCTTCCCCCTTTAAGAGCTGGCCGGCGTCAGGGTGTCTGCTGTCAATCAAAACATGATCGCACCTGCGCTGCGCCCGGCCTCGGCGTTATCAGTCTGCACCGCCGGCTTAGCGCCTAAAGATAGGAGTGCAACGCCAGTTTCAGCGCTCGCCCAAACTCCTTGGCCAAAGCTACTGAATATCGGCAAAGTGGCCTCCACTTTCCGGCGGGCGCTAAATTTAGCGCCCGCCCAACTTTACCGCCCCAAAAGTGGCTATACTGAATTTCTAGGCCATTGTTTTCATACCTTCACACTTTTCCTTTGGAGAATAATGTGATGTAGTCGAAGGATTTGCAGGCTGATTAACAGCCTGACAGGCCACAACCTGAAAGCTCCTTCCAGGGCCATACACATCTTTATATCAGCTGATTGGGTGGTTAGTTCTATATGGCAGGAGGGTTTTATGGGCTCCCATAACCCATATGATGAGGGGGGGACCACCCATACCTACCAGACACAAGTATCCCGCTGGATGTCAATCCAGAATTCAAAGCCGGAGCTCCGGTCTCCAATTGTCTTGACAGTCTGGAGTGGGGTTCAAACCCTTCACTTTCCGCCTCTCAGGCAGGAATACTAGCACAAAGTGAAAGGCTCACTCCCATTAAATTGAATAAGCTGATATAGATTATGGATAGTGGCTGCAAAATTGGGAGATTTAGTGCCGGCCATTAAGGCCGATTTTGCAGAAAAAATGGCGGCTGCCTCGCTTGTGCCGGCTTCTGGCACGGAACGCGGCCACCGCCAACTTGGGCAGGTCTGTAGCGCTGCTGTTACCTGCGCTCACCACCCACAGTTAAATTATGCAAATTGTGTCGTCAGTCGGCATGCAACGCCTGAATTGACACACGATCAGTGATTTGTGATGACACCGCTCTTGATAACGCCCTCTCCAAACCATGCACGGAAGAACGTGCGTACAGCAGTCCAACAGGGACGCTGCCAGCGCTTCTTAAAGAGACACACACAACTTTCACGTAAGTTTAGATTTTTGCTTTTGGACTGGTTTCTTTACATTTTATTGGAGTAGTGGCTTGGTGCAATACATTTTACAAAGTTGTTAAAGTGTGCAGGGAGTACTGCTGGATGTTTGCAAAGCTTTGGCTGTTAAAGAAAAGCCTCTGAGAAGACTACTTGCTCCTGGGGATCTAGTTGTAGTGGAGATGCAGCAGAGGCAGCAAATGGGACAAGCGGCTTGCAGAGGGAGGTGGAAGCAAAGGAAAAAGCAGAAGAGGAAAAATCAGAAGAGGAAAGAGCAGAAGGAAGGAGGCAACCTAAACAGCACCTTTCTGGCTGGGATATCCGGGATCAAATCATCTGCCTGCAGTACCAGTCAACACAACCCCAATTCCCCTTTCAACATTTGTCCCACACCTTAACTTCCCTCTGTTACTGACCATCACACTGTCCTCTTGGTCACAATGCCGAAATAAAAGCCACCACAAAGCAAACTCTTCAATCCAACTTTATACATATATGCATTCAATATTACATCAAAAAATCAACTAATTACCCTTGTGCATTCCCTTAGTGAGTGTCTTGCGTGTGTCTTTGTCTACCCCAGTGTCTGCAGCATGGCTGGCGGAAGGCTGCTGAATTTCAGGGGGGACACTGCAGATGGCCTTGCAGGATGACATCGAGGAGCTGGTGAGAGTGTAAAATCAAGTGAGGATGTTTCTTCTTCTTCTTCACTCTCCTCTCCCTCTTCTTGGTCAACCACTGGCTGGGCAGGCTGGATTTCTTGGGTGTCTGAAATGAGTAAGGTACAAGGGTAGGGTTGTGGTGAGGGTAGGGGGGTAAAGCAAGAGGTGCATGCTTACACCATGTGCAGTTTGTAAATCAAAAGAGTTTGTGGGATAAGGGGGAAGTGGGATGTGAGAGGGAGGATAATGTATGAGGATACTGGCATCTTGTATTTTTTCAGCCCCACCGCTGGCCAAGGGCTCAGCCATGTTCTTGCCAAGAATGGCCAGCACCATCTCCTCCAAGGGGGTTAGGTGAAGCTAGGAATGTGAGGTGTGCCTCATGTTTGGTAGAGATTGTTGGTAGGTGAGTGATGGGGAGGGGGTGGGAGTCATGCATTGAGCAGTGTGTGAGGCTAGTGGTGCAGTTGGTAGGAGACAGCTTTTGACGATACATTCACTGATCTTAACCACTTGTCACAATTCATGAAACTTCTTAGGGCATTGGAGCCAGGACCTGGGGGGGGGGGGGAGGGGTGGCGACACTACTGGCAGTGACCGTCATGATTATCTGGTCCCACATCCTTCTTTCTGGCGGGCCTCCTGGCCCCCTATGGGTAGAAGACCTCTTTTCCCATGTTTACCCCCTGCATAAAGCTGGAGTGCTGCATCCGAGGCCCTAGGTGGCCTTTCCCTGGCCTGTTGAGCCATTTGTGCTGAAGCACTTTTAGCATTTTTTATGTGCAGCAGGAAGTTCAGCTTTAAGAGCTGCAGACTGCCTAGTTCTGAAAGATTTTTAATTTTTTTGCAGAAGGCAGCTCAGCTTTCAGAGCTGCAGACTGCCTAGTGCTGAAGGATTTTATTTTGCAGAAGGCAGTCCAGCTTTCAGAGCTAGCGACTGCCTTGAAAAGGAGCAGGCTTGCTTTAAGTAAAGCTAGCCTCGCTCCAGCGATGCAAACTTGGGCCTCCTGCTGAGCGTACAGCCTGTCAGCAGCGTGTTGGTCGCTAGGCTGTGCGCTCCTATCATGGTAATTAACAGGCAGCACCAAATTGACGTGCTGCCTGTGCTTTCTGAACAGACGTGGGCATTTCTCCCCCAATGGATCCTTGCCATTTTACAGTAAATATAAACTTATAATTCCTTCACAGTGTTCAAATAGCTACCATTATCCAAAATACTCTGGAACTACATCAACTTCTAGTTTAACATATTTTTTTAAAATCTGACATCTACTGGGACTTTCCAAAGTTCAGAAGCTTAAGATCTTGGAGCTACACTTTATTGAAATGATGCTGTTCCCCTCTCCTTATGTGCCTAAGTGTCAGTTTGGCTCCGTTGGTGGCACTCTTGTCTCTATGTCAGAGGGTTGCAGGTTTAAATCCCACTACTGACTTCAGTGCATTATCTAGCCTGAAGTGCAGTCCTGAGAGTGCTGCATTGTTGGGGGTACTGTCTTTTGAATGAAATATTAAATGAGGCCTGTCTGTTCAGGTAATTGTAAAAGATTCCTTGGCGTGCTGTGAAGAATTATTTACTATGCCTCCCATTTTAGTATCATCTGCAAATTTGGACACCACTCCCTCTCACCCTATTTCCAAAGCATTGATGTACACTTGAAGGTTCTGTTCTGGGAACACTTCTGTTCACTGTGTATATCAATGCTTTGGAAAGAGGGTTAGAAGGAGTGGTGTCCAAATTTGCAGATGATACTAAAATGGGAGGCATAGTGAATAATTCTGAGGACCATAGGAAGCTGCAAGGGGATATTGATAAGACAGTGGAATGCACAACAATGTGGCAGATGGAACACTATGTCAGTAAATGTGAGGGGGGGGAAAGTAATAATTATAATTTGAATGGGGGAATGCTGGGTGATGTGGCAAAACGGGGATTTCGGGGTTTAGGTTCACAAGGCATTAAAGGCAGCATCCCCAGTGGTTAAGGCCATAGAAAAAGTTAATTGAATATGGCATTTTTTTGCAAGACTATAAAAGTGGAGATAGTGAATCTATATAAAGCATAACTAAGACCACAGTTGGAGTATTATAGGCAGCTTTGGGCTCCACACTATAGGTGGGATGTTGATGGAATAGACAAGGCGCAGCGCAGAGTCACTAGAATGCTGCCTGGTATGAGGAAATACAAATATAAAGAAAAATTGGAGCTGTTTTTGTTAGAACAGAGGAGGTAAAGCAGTGATATGATCGAGGTGTTGAAAGTTATGAAGGGTTATAAAGACAGAAGGTTGTGAGGCTGTGGAATACACTACCAGAGTTAGTGATTGAAGATGAGATCATGTCAACATTTAAGAATAGGTTAGATAGGTGGTTGAAGGAAAGTGGAATAAAGAGGTATTGGAACTTGTTGGGCATGTGGGCTCAGGACTATTGCTTATGTACAACAGCATTACGGCCCATTTCCATGTTGTAATTTCTATGAAATTTTAAGTTACCTTTTTGGATATTAAAACAAACTATATAGTCAGGATTTTAAACCTTTAAAAATTATGACTTTTGGAGAGTTTAAAAAAAATATTTATCTCTACTATTTTAAAGTTGAGATTTGCTTAGACTTCATATTTGCTTCAAATGCTGGGAGAGATATTGAGAAGTACAGTCAATAAAGGCTACAGATATTCAATTTTTTCCTTGGGGCTTTGTCTTTTCAAATCCTGTCTATGGTTTGCTTGATTTCATGAGTTTTCAAATATTGATTTAGCTTATCCTGTATTTTTAGATTTGCTCCCTTCTATGAATTTCAGAAATTTACATTATTTTGAATTGGAAATGTCCAATTTTCTGACAGACATACATATTCAGCATTATAGCTGTTACATGGTATAGCAGAACCTAGGTGAACCATTCATTTAGCTTTGCCAATTTCCATTTTTTTGGAGTGTGTGTGTGTGAAACTCCTACAAAATTTGTGATCAATTCTTGACCTCCTCACTTTCTTCACCCCAGATCTACACAAGCACAAAGTTTAGATGATTTTTTCCAGTTTTCTCTCCTCCTCGAAATGAAGGTGTTGACTGCTCCACTGGGGTACGGTTCTATAAGAAGTTGCTTTTGGTGTCTCCCCATTGTTTATGTGTGACCCTTGACAGTGAGTACTGGCAAGCTTTTGTCATAGTCACATTTTGTCCTGACCTCACCCAGCAGCCACACATATGCACTTCCAGAAGTGATTTGTTACATAAAACTTAGGAACAGGCGCGATTTCCCTTCTCTTAACCAAAAGGTCCCTTCAATACGTTGGCTTTA
The DNA here is from genome assembly GCF_052327205.1 of Somniosus microcephalus. Classification (NCBI taxonomy): domain Eukaryota; kingdom Metazoa; phylum Chordata; class Chondrichthyes; order Squaliformes; family Somniosidae; genus Somniosus; species Somniosus microcephalus. Next base: position 37,574,563 of record NC_140998.1, read on the forward strand.
ATCAGCTAACTCAGCACATATTAGCGATCGAACTTGGGCCCTTTCTGATTTATAAGGCTCAAAGACGGAGACATTCCCTCTGAGCTATTGGAACACTGATTATTCTTTCATGTTGGTACAAGGGTGAGGATTGAAAGTCACATTAATTGAGTATGCAACAATTAGAGTAGTTTATTATCAAATGTAAAAAAAACTTTTGATGTTGGAATCATCATTATTTGTAAAAAAAATTATAACGCACGTAGAAATAGAGTAGGGCTGAAAATCCATGAAACTCCTGATGCCGTCTTGTCAAATCTCTGATGGGAGTGCACCAGAAATACCTGTGGGGAAGAGGGCTGTGTAGAAGTTACACCATGTTGTAACAGGTCAAGCTTGATGGAGCGACTAGTCTTTTTCCTGTGCATTTCCGTATGTTTTTCATCTATTGGGCAGTAGAATCAAGATTTAAGGGCTCGAATTTCCAAGCCCCGCGGAGGCGGGTTTGGAGGCGGGAGTGGGGTGAAAATTGCAGAATTGGGGGGCACAAATCCTTCCCGCCCCCAACCCGTCTCCATGCCCGTTTCCCAGGAGGCGGGTACCCGACCTGTGCTGGGAGCCGCCTCCCCGAGGCAGGAAGGGGATTAATGCCAATTAACTGCCTGTTAACAGGTAGTTAACAGGCAGTTTTTGGCCTAATCCCTATTTTTAGCCCTAAAGTGTGGGCTGCCCGACGGCTCCAAACCACGCCAAGTTAGCGGACCGTCGGGCTGAAGGGCTTGGAGGGTTCGAGATGTTCAGTGTTCAGATAAGTGATGGGTGCATGAGTGCAGAGGTAAGTGTGTTTGGTGTGTGTAAAGTGTTTAAATAAGTTTTACTTACCTTTACTTACTAATGCAGGCTTCCTTCATTCAGATCTCGGGAGTCCCTCATCTCACCGGCACAGAAAGCAGAATGCCCGCGAGCTGTCAAAAGTTGCAGCATTCTGCTTTCTGTTCTGGAGAGATTTCTAACTGAGCCTGTGGAGAAGGACTCAAGTTAGAAGTCAGATTGTCAGTGTTTGACAGCTTCACAGAGCTGTCAAATGTTGATATTTCGTCTGTCAAAAGCTCTTGTCAGATGAAATGTCAATCCCTGACGTCACCTGTAACTGGGTGTCCCTTAAGTGGCCTGCTGAGCCCGCTGGGCGGGCTCAACAAGGTCAATCAAGGGAAAATCGCGTGGGTTGGCCACAAATCGATGGAGGCGGGACTACAACCCAAAAAGTGGGAGTCCCGCCTCCATCACGTCCCCATTGACAAAATCCAGCCCTACGTCACCAGGGAAGGCTATTGCAGCAAACAGCAGAGGCAGAAGACAATTAATTATGTTCTTGAAGAGAGAAGGGATTGAAAGATGCGGTGAGAAGGTTGGGTAAATGGGTTTGATCCCTGAAAAGGCATGGACCTCTTTGGCCGAATACATTTTCCTGTTCCTACAAACTTCACTGCAGGTGATGGAAAGTTTAAAGTGTCACCATCTTGTCAGGCAGCATTTTCAAACCAGTGGCGCATCAGAATTCTAAAAAAAAGTACATTTTTAAAATCATTTTTCTTTCTTGTTTTGTCTTCTCCGTGACTTTAGTTTGAAATGGTTGCTAGTAGATTGCTATGCCCAAGCTCCCTGTGGAGCAATATTAAGAATGCTATTCTTCTCTTGCTCCCCTGACTTTCAGATGGTTTCACTTAGTGAGTTTGATTAGCATTGGTAAAAAAAAATCATAGGTAGTACCAGCAGACTTAGCTCATCCATTGAGTTGGTTCAAGCCTGTGACCACAACACTGTTAAATAACAACCTTATTCACAGAATACTGGAATATTTTATTGGTAAATTATCAGATGAAATATTTTCATTTTTGTCATACTTAGACAATCAATCATTTTGGATAATCAAATTGATGATATTATAAGTGGAATTCACTGTATCAAAAACTGCATCAGTTTAGATGATTTTTTTTTATTTTGCCCATTTCTTGCTCATTGGAACGATGATGGTAAGGAATGCAACATGTTAACACATTCTATATGTTAATGCATGTGGAAACTATTTCTTACTGGGATAAAGTGTCATTACAAGCACTGGTGGGTGAAAAGAATGGTGAGACACCAGCCGGCCACAGCATTCAGCAGTAAGCCCGACGCAATGCAGATCTCCTACATTATCCTGACTAATGTGTCTACACCAGCGTAACAGAACAATGCCGTCTACTGGAATAACTTTTTTTAATTTACCACGTTCCCTTACTACATTTTGCCTGGGAGTGCAAAGTTTAAGGATTTCTTTCTTGCCCAGTAGCTGTGGACGCAGAATTGAATTTAAGTTTTTATATATATGTATATATGTTCCCGGGATACGGGCAACGGTGCTAAGGCAGCATTTACTGCCCATTCCTGGTTGCCCCGAGAAGGTGGTAGTGAGCCTTGTCTTCGAACCGCTGCAGTCCTTGTGGTGAGGGTGCTTCCACAATGGAATGTTAGATAGAGAATTTCAGGATGTTGACAATGAAGGATATACGTCATGATGCTGTGTGACTTGGAGGGAAACTTGTAGGTGATGGTGTTCCCACAATATTGCTGCTTTTGCTCTGCTTGGTAGTAGAGATTGGAGAGGAGGGCGGGGCTGTCAAATTAATTTTTGGTAAGTTGCTGTAGTGCATCCTGCTGATCATGCATAATAGAACCGCAGCATGCTGGTGTCCTTGTTTCACTTGATTCCATGAGGAGAAGACTGTTCCATTTTTTAAATTTCTCAAGATATAGGCACGGTTGCATATATTGCCCACCCCTAGTTACCCTGAGAAGATGGCAGTGGACCTTCTCTCATAGCAATTGTTTTACAACTGAATGGTTTACTGGGTCACTTGAAAGGACATTAAGAGCAGTGTGGGACGAGAGTAGCATGGAGGCCAGAGCAGGTAAGAGTGACAAATTTCCTTCCCTGAAGGACATTATTGAACCAGTTGGGTTTTTATGACAAATCAGCAGATCTTGTGGTCATTTTTTTCTGTTCTTCAAGGGAATTTGCTCCTCCAACCTGATCTAGCCTACATGTGACTCCAGTCCCACACTACATGGTTGACTCTTAATGCCCTCAGGGCAACTAGGGATGGGCAATAAATGCTACCTTGCCAGTGCCACCCACATCCCAAGAATGAATAAAAAAACACTACCAACTTTATAACTTGTCATGGTGGGATTTGACCTCATATCATTACTAGCTCAGTACCATAGCCACTTTGCGAGCACACCCACAGCACAATTACCTAGGCTGGATTCAAATTCAGGTTTAGTACATAAACATGCACCACTACCACCAGTCACATTGTTTCTTCTATGCTAAAAATGAATTATTTCCCACTGCTCATATGTTATGTTGAATGATAAACATATTTTCCATCATCTCGACAAATTTAATTCTGATTTTGTCTATGAGCATAATCATTTCACTTTAAAGGTGGTCCAAATTGTACGCGTGCGAATGCTGAATGAGGACAGGATTGTGGCTGTGATGGCGTTCACAGTTGAATAACCTCCCAACAATCATTGTCCTGGCCTACAAATGAAGAATGGCTACTTATGCATGGTATTGGAGGGCTCCTGTGTAAATGGACCCCAGCATGAGTCAGCACTTCTGGCCACAAAAGAGCAGAAAATTGGGAGAAAGGAAAACCTTCTCCCTCACTCAACACTTGTGGTTCTTCAGCTTGTGGGGACCCACCATTTTGAGGTTCCTCTCTCACCAGAAAGCTGCTTTGCTGACGGCAACTGTAGGGGCATTGGTGAGAGGCTCCATCAGGAATCTGTGGAGACACGAATCTGGGGCCAATCTAGATGTCAATCGAAATGTGGCCAAGCTAGAAAAAAAATCAGTATGAGTTAGGTACTACTGTGTGTTGGTCACTCCAGCAATAAATAAATATACTGTATGGAGTCAGTCACAACGTGTAATGGAAGATTTTTCATGAATACATAAAAAAATCTAGCAGGCACAAGAGAGTAATGAGTCCTTTGCCTGACTGAAGTCAGTAATGCACAGTAATGGGTGATATTCTGTATGTTAATACTAGGATAAGAGTGTCATTACAAGCACTGGTGGGTGAAAAGCATGATGAGGTGGCAGGCAAGTCATTCTGTTCACGAGTGCCAGTGCGATAGATGACACTCTTATCCTGGTTAGAAGTACAGTTTTCAAAAATCATTAATATAGTTTTCAGTCATTTGTGTTAGAAATTTAATCAACTCTCCCCCTCTACTGAGGAACATTATTTCAGTTGAAATAAATAGCACAGATACGTGAGAGAACAGCTGAAGAATCAACTCGTTAAGGGCAATAGTGCTGCTGTTACCTTCACTGCATAATTTATAGTATTTATTTCATGGTTGAATCCTGTCATATTTAAAAATACAGAAGACTATGTCCAGGAATTTCCTTGGAGCTGCTCCGCTATACTGCTGTAACTTCTCCAGGAGTGCCGCAGAAATATTTATGTGCATAAATGGGGCTTCTGCTGCACTTCTGGCAGAGTTAGGGTGGTGGAGCGAGAGCAGCTCCAAGGAGATTCCCAGCCCATAGCCCTAATGCCATAGACAGTAAATGCCCCATATAGTGTGATATTGGACTATACGGACCAGGAAGGTCCCAGGTTTGACTTGCAGTTTGTTTTGGCTTAGCTCATTCCAATGGTGATTGGGGTGCTCTGCTTGGCTGTAGGGCCTAGGGATGGGGGTGGGGTGTGGGGTGGGGGGGGGGAAATCAGTCAAGGTTTGTCCTCATGGTCACTGTGCATTGATAATTGCACCCGTGTGAATGTCAGATGAGGGCAGGTTCAAGCTTGGCTGTGATATTGTCCATGGTCCTGGCCAGCCTCTCACCTTGAGCCCTTTGTGAACTTGAGCTTATCCAAAACACTGCTGTGCGTATCCTAATTCACACAAAGTCCCGATCACCCTTCACGCCTGTGCTCGCTAACCAACATTAGCTCCCGGTCCAGCAACACAATTTTAAAATTCTCATTCTTGTTTTCAAATTCCTCCATGGCCTCGCCCTTCCCTATCACAGTAACCTCCTCCAGCCCTACAACCCTCCGAGATCTCTTAGCTCCTCCAATTCTGTCCTCGTGTGCATCCCTGATTTTCATCGCTCCACCATTGGCAGCTGTTCCTTCAGCTGCCTAAGCCCTCAGCTCTGGAATTTCCTCACTAAACCTCTCCACATCTCTATCTCTCTCCTCCTTTACGATGTTCCTTAAAACCTACCTCATTGACCAAGCCTTTGCCTTTGCTACAGTACAAGATATACTGCAGCAACTCGCCAAAGCTTCTTCAGCAGCACCTCCCAAACCCGCAACCTCTACCACCTAGAAGGACAAGGGCAGCAGGCGCATGGGAACACCACCACCTCCAAGTTCCTCTCCAAGTCACACACCATCCTGACTTAGAAGTATATCACCGATCCTTCATCATCGCTGGATCAAAATCCTGGAACTCCCTACCTAACAGCACTATGGGAGCACCTTCACCACATGGACTGCAGCGGTTCAAGAAGGCGGCTCACCACCACCTTCTCAAGGGCAATTAGGGATGGACAATAAATGCTGGCCTTGCCAGCAATGCCCACATCCCATAAAAACGAATTTAAAAAAAACTGTCCTAATAGCTCCTTATGTGGCTCGGTGTCAAATTTTGTTTGATAACGCTCCTGTGAAGCACTTGGGACATTTTACTACATTAAGGGTGCTATATAAATGCAAGTTGTTGTTGTGGTTGAATAACCAACTTGCACATAAACCAAGGCCAGTCGGGGGAAGTAGAAGAGCGTGCTTTCATTTCATTTCTCTGCCTTTTTTTTTACAAACATCATCCCTGTGGGCTAGTTAGTATCCAAGAATTTTGCCCGTCCTTAGCATCTGCTAATGGCATTCTGAAGTGGCCACTGGAGATACATAGAGCAGCAAAGGTTAACTTGTCTTCTGCTTTTGACCGCACCATTCTTCCACCCCACTTTCCTAAATACTTGCCTCAGCTCAGTACCATGTCCCAAATGATTAAGCTAGCAAATCAGTGACTCGTCGGAGGAGAAATGAGAGGGAGACCCCATAATCCCACCACTCTACAATGCAAGAAATTAGTGTTATGCCAGCGGGCACACCATCCCTTTATGCTTTGAGTGTACTCTGGGCCAGACCTAGTGGATCAAAGAATTAAGTGGCAAAGAACTGCAGTGAATTATAGCGTCGCTGGGCTGTGAAATTATTCAATCCCATAGAATAAATAGGCAACTAGAAAACAGCTGGTCCTAATCAAAACCAACTGTGACCTCTTCTGACACATTCCACTTCTGCCCCCCGGCCACCACTACCCTCACCAAGGGTCACTGCCTCTCCCCCAACTGCAGAACAGTGGGGTTTTTTTTAGCTCAATATCTGCATTAACCTTCCCAAGGTAACCGCTACCCAACCATACAAAGACAATCAGCGTCAAAAAACAAAAAAAATCAACTAACCTCTGTGGGGCATGTGATAATTAATGAAATACCTTCATAGCCAACAATTGGCACGCACATTACTGTTTGGCTGCTGAAATATTTTTAACCTAAAATCTGTTATTTTAGGTTAAAAACTGTTACGAGCTTGTTAATGGCTGTGAAGACCCTGTTAAATGCCCATGTTAAGAAACAGGTGCAGCTGGGTAGAGAGGCAAAATAAACAAAAAGGTTTGTCCTGAACTACCCACCAGAACAGGAGTTAGTGAAATGAAGGAAGAACAAATGGATATAAACCTGTCTTTAGCTCAGTTGACTGTCAGTATTTGTAGTGCATAGGATTTTTCAGACTGTGCATGTATTTGTAGAGCACATCAAGAGGAACAGAAGGAAATGTGAATTCTGTTCTGATGGAATCGGGTTGGAGAAGATTGCTGTTGCAAGCCATGTGGCAGTATATAACAACATGACCTGACAACTGGCGTGTGAAAATCTGTTCATGTTAAGGTTTGGATTTGGGGTGGGTTTTGCAGAAGACTTGGGCTGAGAAGGAGCAAACCTAAATGTACATGAAATGGGGAACAGAAAAAATATAACCAGAAGATGAATAGCCGTGATGAGGGAGGTGATGTGTTAAAAATCTAAGAAATAAAATTAGTATAATGTAGATAACTTAAATATTTACATTAACATGAAGATCACAGATATATTACTGGAGCATAAAAGTTATGTGTTGGAAAAGATAGATAACAGAATAGTGATTAAAGACTTGGGTTTTATATGGTTGGCTTGAAATGTTTTGAAAAGATTAAGGATTGGAGGCACTGTTACTAAGGGAAGATCTGGGAGTAACCTGAGAAATGATTTAACCTAAATGATGAAGGGAGAAATAAATCTATTTCAACAACAATTTATGTTTATAGCACACCTTTAACATAGAAAAACATCCCAAGCCATTTTACAGTGGCATAATCAGACAAAATAAAATGGACCCAAGAGGGGCAACTAAAAGCTTGGTCAGAAAGGTGAGTTTTAGAGGGTAAAGGAGGAAAGGATTTTAAAGGAGGATAGTTAGAGAGGCACGGGGTTTAGGCAGGGAATTCCCGAGCATAGGCCTACGCTGTTGAAAGCACAGCCACCAATGGTGGGGCGAAGGGGGGGAGGTGGATGCGGGGGTGGAAAATGCACAAGAAGCCAGCGTCGGAGGAGTAGAGAGTTCAGGTTGCGTTGTAGGGCTGGAGGAGGATACAGAGGTAGGGAGGAGCAAAGCCATGAAGGGATTTAAACACAAGGATGAAGGTTTTAATCTGGAGGCGTTAGGGGACTGGGAGTCAATGTACGCCAGCAGGAGAGCTGCGATGGGCGAGCAGGACTTGGTGCGGGATAGGATATGGAGAGCAGAGTTTTGGATGAGCTGAAATTTATGGAGGGTGGAGGATGGAAAGCTGGTCAGGGAAGCATTGGAATAGTTCAGTCTGGAGGTGACAAAGGCATAAATTAGGGTTTCAGCAAGAAATGGACTGAGGTAAGCGATGTTAGGGAGGAGGAAATAGGCTCAGCTCAGAGTTAAATAGGATGCTGAGTATTCCAGTGGAAACCTGAGACAGATAAAGAAGCCAATATTATGGTTACTGAAAAATAGAAATAACATGAGTAAAGGAAACATTTCTTGGGGGTAAAAACCAACACAGCAAACATCAGATCGTCTTGAAGGAGAATGTGGCAGTCTTATGGCAATGATGGTACTGTAGGAATTCACCAATGCCGGAGGTCACCGATGTAGGAATTCGGGGTCACCAATGTAGGTATTGATGTATTCCTAACTAATAACTGAGGTCGACTCAGGAGAAGAATCAAATAGGTCTTTAATGTAAAATTCGACGAATTGCAGAGAACAACAGAGATCGATGCAGGAGAGCCGTGGAGCAGATCTTCACCCGACGGGGATGCCACGAGGACTGACTCGGCAGCCCCGTGGATTGCGTCGTGATGTCATCGCGTTTTCCCACGCTTGGGGCGGTCACGTGTTGTGCGACGTGACGTCATCGCGTTTGCCCGCGCTTGGGGCGGTCACGTGATGTGCGACGTGACGTCATCGCGTTTGCCCGCGCTTAGGGCGGTCACGTGATGTGCGACGTGACGTCATTGCGTTTGCCCGCGTTTGGGTAGTCACATGATGTGCGACGTGATGTCATCGCGTTAGGTCGCGTTCTTAAAGGGGCAACGCCCCGTACATGCAAACTCTAAATAAACATAGTTAAAGGGAATTATGTACAGTAAGTAAGAGACACTCGGTGGTACCGCTACATACGCCCCACCAGAATTCGCTTTAACGGACAAAGTCAAACGGTGAAGTGGTCTGACGAGCCTGTCCGAACGGCTCCTGTAGTCTCGAGACGGAGACTGCTGGGTGGCTGGCGGTCGTACTTGGTCTGCCGTAACGACGATGGGTGGCCGGTGGTCTCGGCAGTCATGCTGTCTCGACTTGGCGGGCGAGGTCTAAAGGTGCTGGTCGTGAGCAGATCCTTGCGTGCGTCGTGGCGAATAATACGTATCCAGCCTTGCAAAGGACCGTGGCGTCATGGCGAATAAAACGTATTCAGCCATGCGAAGGACCGTGGAGACGTGTGACCTCTGCAGCCCGTGGTTCGAAGCGGGCGCCGGGGCGAAACAGCTGGCCTCGTCATAGTGGCTGGCAGGTTGGGCAGACGTGGACAATGGCTCTGTCGTTGTTGTTAAGAAGTCCCCTGTTGAACGAAATATTGGTGGGAAAGCCAAAACGGGCGATCCAGGAAGAAATTAACGTGGGTCTTGCCGGTCGGGGAACTCGCCGAGCAGGCGAGCAAACTCCTCGGAAGTCGGGAACGCACAATCGGTGCGTGCCGTAGTGTTACTGCGGTAACACAGAAGAATTAACAGTTGCTGCGTTGATCAGCCACCGGTGCAAAGGTGAGGCCGAGATCAGTGATGACAGCAATTGACCGCGTGGCCGATCGCGATCGCGGCCGCGGGAGGCCCGTTCGACCCGTACCTCGTTGGTCGGAGTGTCGGTTGTTGTTTCGTTCGTGGGGAAAACTGCCGGGAGGGCGGCAACGCTTCGCTTTCACGCCGAACTGCGCGTGGTAGATTACACAAACCAGCAGGCTGACGGGCTGGTGCGGCGTCGGCGGGGGATGAGTCTTCGTGGTTCGCGAGGGATGGGTCTTCGTGGTTCACGAGGGATGGGTCCTCATGGGTTGCGAGGGGTGAATCCTCGTGGTTCACAAGGGGTGAATCCGCGTGGTTCGTGAGGAGTGAGTCCTCGTGGGTTGCGAGGGGTGAGTCCTCGTGGGTTGCGAGGGGTGAGTCCTCGTGGGTTGTGAGGCGTGGTTTGCGAGGACTGAGTTCCCGTGGCATCTCCGCTGGGGTGCGCTCCGATCTTGTGGGCCCGAAAAACCTGCAGTACCCTCGCTTTGAGGGGTTTCATGCTTGCTGTTTTGTTGGGGGTTGTCGTGGAGGCGGACGATCCGTGAGGCGGTAGAGCTGTCGAATACGGAGACCTCGTTGGTCTGCGCCGCATCGATGTTCTTGGCGAATGGGGCTTCTACCTGAATAAAGCACGAGGGCGGTTGCTGCTCCCTGAATTGCGGTAGCATCAGCGAAATGGCTGTTGCTTCCATGGCGTGCTTCGTTTGTGAAAAACGTTCACAAAACTCGGAGTCCAGCTGCGCTTCTTTCGTGAAAATCGTTCACGAAACTCGGGGTCACCAATGTAGGAATTCACCAATGCTGGAGGTCACCGATGTAGGAATTCGGGGTCACCAATGTAGGTATTGATGTATTCCTAACTAATAACTGAGGTCGACTCAGGAGAAGAATCAAATAGGTCTTTAATGTAAGATTCGACGAATTGCAGAGAACAACAGAGATCGATGCAGGAGAGCCGTGGAGCAGGTCTTCACCCGATGGGGACGCCACGAGGACTGACTCGGCAGCCCCGTGGATTGCATCGTGACGTCATTGCGTTTTCCCGTGCTTGGGGTGGTCACGTGATGTGCGACGTGATGTCATCGCGTTTGCCTGCGCTTAGGGCGGTCATGTGATGTGCGACGTGACGTCATCGCGTTTGCCCGCGTTTGGGTAGTCACGTGATGTGCGGCGTGACATCATCGCATTAGGTCGCGTTCTTAAAGGGGCAACGCCCCGTACATACAAACTCTAAATAAATATAGTTAAAGGGAATTATGTACAGTAAGAGACACTCGGTGGTACCGCTACAGTACAATTATAATTAAGGGTTAAAAAAGGAAACATGCATAAGTTTGATGCTGATATTTTAATTTAAACTGTTTGTAACTGCAAGTATATATACTTGTTTATTTTAAAAGTGGAGTTGCTACAGAAACTAATATGATTTATTTTTCCAGCTACATTTTATTACATTGCATAAGTCACTGTCCAAACATTACAACATTCATTGGTTTAATAAGACCTCACAGCGGCAAAGAAGCAAAAAATTATGGCAAACAGAGACTGATTTGTTATGACAGCAAATGGCATTGACAAGAAAAGAGGCCTTTACCTTGCTGCCTTTGTATCAAACGCCACCCCCCCCCAAAAAAAATGCTGTGAACATGGAGAAAATTTGATACAATATAAATCATGCTCTGTATGGATTTATTACACACACTTACAGTGTTCACACCTGAGGTAGCAACTCTGCTCCTTAAGGTGATTTAACAATTAGTTCCCTGATTTATTTTGTGTTCAGAGTCCACCAATAGACAGAAAACATAGAACAGTGCACACACCAGGATACTTTGTTCTAATGGTTGTGTCAATGAACAGAATTAATAAGTACATTATATCAACAGCAGTTAAGTGTGTTGCTCAAATGGAGAAAGCCATTATCTGCTCTTTGGAAGTTTTAAACTTTGGCACAGATACAATTATTCCAAATGGAGTAAGTATCAATACCCAGGTTGCAGCTAGTTTAATGATACAAGAAAGAAAAGAAAGACTTACATTTATATAGCGCCTGTCACAACCCAAAGTGTTTTACAGCTAATGAAGTACTTTTGAAGTGTAGCCACTGTTGTAATGTAAGAATCGCGGCAGCCAATTTGCACACAGCAAGGTCCCGCAAACAGTAATGTGATAATGACCAGATAATCTTATTTTTATTTAATGATGTTGTTTTAGGGATAAATACTGGCCAGGACAGGGGAGAACTTCCCTGCTCTTCTTTGAAATAGTGCCATGGGATCTTTTACCTCCACCTGAGAGGGCAGATGGGGCCTCGGTTTAACATCTCATCCAAAAGACAGCACCTCCAACAGTGCAGCACTCCCTCAGTACTGCACTGGAGTGTCAGCCTAGATTTTATGCTCAAAGTCTCTGGAGTGGGACTTGAACCCACCAACTTCCAATTCAGAGGTGAGAGGGCTACCAACCAGCCAGTTCAGAAGAGCAGTTTTACGTGCAGGAAATGATGGAATTGGAATTTTCTGCATTTTCGTGCAACCTTTTTCACACCAGCTTTGCGCACACACAGCTAGCTTCACAAAAGTTTTATCTGTTGTAATAATTAACAGACAACTTAGGTAATTCATAACTGTGAAGCCAGTATTATTTCGGACGAGTCATGGTTGGATGGTTTTCTGCTGTTACCACTATCAAACTCATCTTTTATGAATACGATAATGGTAAAACTGCTACCAGCCACCATTCTGATCAGTAGCTGGTGAAATACATATTCTAACTTTTACTAAATAAAGGAAAGTTTGTGCAGAGCCCTTCTATTACAACATATTTTGGTTCAGAATGTTTAATGAGGATGTTAGACTATTTTCAAAGATTGCAGACATGTAGGGGCCTTAATTTGCTCTATGCTTATTTTTAGTACAGTAGCTAATGAGTTCCTGCTAAATTCCTGTCTGTGCTATTTTAATCCAGTCATTAACCCATTTATTTTAAATTAAATTTCATAAAGAGATCTGTACAATTTTTTGATAGGTCATGCAAGATCGCGGGATTTAATAATCTGATATTTTAAGAACTCTACTTACCAAGGCATTTAGAAATATTTTTAAAAAATTATTATTTTGATAATGTGAATGTTAGCTAAAGCATCTTTTTTTTTTAAATGACAGAAATGACTGGCCCAGAAATTCCCTACCTTAACGCCACAAATTAGCACCACAATCCTGGTGAAAAATTGTGACCGCTACTCTAATGCCCTTCTCTGGCACAGGACATGGCAGCCGCCATTTTGAGGGCCTTAGCGCAATGCCAACTTAACGACACGCTCTGCAAACTCGGACCTTAGCACTGAGTTAAGCACTGGGTCCTAAGCTTGCTCTGAAAAGTGAGCATGCAGCAGACTCCAATACAGTGGGCTGGATTTTGTCAATGGGGAGCTTTAGGAGGCAGGACACCCACTTGCTGGGTTTTAGTCCCACCTCCATCGACTTGTGGCCAACCCACGCTATTTTCCCTTGACTGACCTTGTTAAGCCCGCCCAGCGGGCTTAGCAGGCCAATTAAGGGAAAGCCAGTTACAGGTGACGTCAGCCACTGCCGTTTCATCTGTCAAGAGCTTTTGACAGATGAAATGTCATTGTTTGACAGCTCTGTGAAGCTGTCAAACACTGACAATCTGTCTTCTAAGTTGTGTCTTTACTCAAGACTCAATTAGAAAGCCTTCCTGACCAAAAAGCAGAAGGCTGCAGCTTTTGACAGTTCAGCGGCCATTCTGCTTTCTGTGCCGGTGAGCTGAGGGACTCCCGAGACCTGAAGGGAGGAAACCTGCAGGAAGAAGTAAAGGTAAGTAAAACTTATTAAAACACTTTACACACAGCTCACACACTTACCTCTGCACACATGCACCCATTACTCACCTGCACACCGGACATCTTGGCCCCTCCAACCCCTACAGACTGACGGCCCGCCTTGCTGACCCTGGCGAGGTTCAGAGCCATTGGGAAGCCCACACTTCAGGGCTCAAAATAGGGATTAGCCAAAAAACTGCCTGTTAACTACCAGTTAATTGGCATTAATCCCCTTCCCGCCTCGGGGAGGCGGGACCTGGCATGGGTCGGCTACCCGCCTCCTGGCAAGATGGCATGGAGGCACCCGCCCCCAAATTCTGCCATTTTCCCAGCAGTCCCGCCTCCAAACCCGCCTCCCCAGGGCTGACAAAATCCAGCCCACTGTCAGCACTTCTTAAAGGGATACACACATCTTTCAGGTAAGTTTGCTTTTGGACTGGATTTTTAAAATGTTATTGAAGTAGTGGTTTGGTGCAATACATGTTAAAGGTTTTTTTTAAATGTGCAGTGTGTGCTGCTGGATGCTTGCAAAGCCTCAGATGGTAAAGGAAGGCCTCTGAAAAGACAGAAAATGCTGGAATACTCAGCAGGTCAGGCAGAATTCGTAGAGACAGAAACAGAGTTCACGTCTCAGGTCAAGATGCTGCGTGGCCTGCTGAGTATTTCCAGCATTTTATGCTTTTCTTTCAGATTTACAGCATCCGCTCACAGAGGGAAGAGGAAGACGCAGAAGAGGAGGAAACAGAAGGAAGGATGCAACTCCGACAGCCCCTATCTGGCTGGGAGATCCAGGATGGAATCACCCACCTCTGTTACCAGGGACAACCACAATTCTCCTTTCAACATTATTCCCACAACTTACCTTCCCTCTATTACTGATCATCACAGTGTCCTCTTGGCCACAATACTGAAATAAAAGCCACCACAAAGCAAACTTTCCAATTCAACTTTATACATCTATCCATCCAATATGACATCAAGAAATCAGCTAATCACCCTTATGCATTTCCTTAGTGACTGTCTTGTGTGTGCCTTTGCCTATCCTCCTGATGTCATGCAGTGTTACCCCAGTGGCTGCAGCTTGGCTGGTGGAAGGCTGCTGACTTTCAGTGGGGGACACTGTAAATGGCCTTGCAGGTTGATCTTGAGGAGCTGGTGTCTGGGAGTATGAAATTGAGTGGCAGTGTTTCTTCTTCTTCACTCTCTTCGCCCTCTTCTTGGTCAACCACTAGCTGGGAAGGCTGCATTTCTTGGGTGTGTGAAATGAGGAAGGCACAAGGGTGGAGTTGTGGTGAGGGTAGGGCAGGAAAGCAAGAGGTGTATACAAGAAAGAGGATAACGTATGAGGATTCTGGCATCTTGTATCCTTTCAGCAACACCACTGGTCAAAGGCTCAGCCATGCCCCTGCCAAGAATGGCCAGCACCATCTCCTCCAAGGGGGTGAGGCAAAGCTGGGAATGGGAGGTGTGCCTCGTGTTTGGTTTGCTAGGTGAATGATTGGGGGTGGGTGGGTTATACATTGAGCAGTGTGTGAGGCTAGTGGTGAAGTTGGTAGGAGATGGCTTTTGAAGATGCATTCACTGACCTTGACCACTGGTCTGAGGTCATGAAGCTTATTTGGGTACTGGAGCCAGGTCATGGGAGTGACACTGCTGGTAATGATGGCCTCGGTGACCTGGCCCCGCTTCCTTCTTTCTGGAGGGCCTCCTGGCCCCTGCAGGCAGAGGACCTCTCTTGCACTGTTGACCCCCTGCACAAAGCTGGAGTGCTGTGTGCGAGACCCTGGATGCCCCTTCCCTGGCTTACTGAGCCATTTGTGTGAGTGCTGAAGTACTTTTCCCATTTTTTGCGGTGCGGAAGGAAATTGAGCTTTAAGAGCTGAAGTCTCCGATTTGGTAATTCTTTTTAATGTTAATTTTTTTCCAGAAGGCAGTTGAGCTGTAAGGGTTAAAAACTGCCTATTTTTACATGATTTTTATTTTTTTCATTTCCGAAGGAACCAAACTGCTTTCTGAAATGACAGCCTTGATTTAAGAGAAGGCTGTTCTTGATGCATTGATGCTACGGCCACGCTACATTTTTGGGGCCTCCTGCCGGGACTAAAGCCACCAAAATGGCCTTGCACGTTAAGTTTAGTGCTGGGCTAATGTTAATTAGCCACCAGTGCCAATTTACCGGTCCTGCCAGTGCCATCAATTTCGACAGCTGTTAACGCTAGCCTATGGTGGCACCGGCAGGTTTTTAGCGATGTGGAATTTCTAGGCCACTATCTTTAACATCCTTTGTTGACTTTTTTTGAGTTATTCAGTTGTAATGATCCATTCAGCATCTTCATGCAGTAGACCCAATCATTCTTGTAAATCAGTTCACACGTCATCAGCATTTATTCTTCAAATCAAAATATTAAGAAAAGTCAATAGATTGGTAGTGCAGCAGATTATAACACTACTCTTTCACTTTAGGTACCTGGATTTCAATGCAGAATACAGGCCAGGATTTTGTTTTAAATTTGTTCTGGGGATGTGGATGATGCTAGCAAGGCCACATTTATTTCCCACCCCTAGTTCCCTCAAGAAGGTGATGACAGGTCGCTTAAACTGCTTGTCCAATCCTTGTGGTGATTGCACATAAAAACTGAGTGGCATGTTAGGCTACTTCATAGGGCATTAAGAGTCAACCACATGCGCTCCCTCACTCTCACACTTCCACTAATTGAGTCATCTGCACAGAATGATTGACAATTGGCAAATTTAGTCAAATACAGCACAGAAATAGCTGGGGTGGGAAATGGAAGTGTTACCCTGGTGTAGTATGCAATGTTTTTTGGAGACTGGTGTTAAGGTTTATGTCGAAAACGGTAAAGGGAGCTTTACTCTGTATCTGGCCCATGTTCTTCCCAACCTGGGAGCAATGCTAAAATTGTCCAAGAGGTGGGCAAAGTGTGTCCTTCCCCAGTACTGGTATCCCTCACCTTGCTGAGTGTACTATCATAAATCAATAGGAGCACCAACCTAATGTGAAAGAGAGCCAACGCTACACTACAGGGACAAAGACTAGGGGACTCGATGGCACACTCTATTGTATTGTCACTGGTGGGAGTTCAATTAAAAAATAGCTCAGGCAGAAAGGATGGAGGTCCTGTATCTCTGACAGCTACACATTGCGCTCTGGCAGTCTCAGACCAGTACCGGGTGCTGCAGACTTACTGCCAAAGTATACAGCACAAATATGCTAATTTTCTTCCGGATACAAGGATAGGGAGTTCTGCGAATGGCCATATCAGACGACTCTCGTTCACATGTCTCTCTGTGAGGGGGAAGGGCATTGCTCTTTCGAGCTTAGAATTGTTGGGACAGTTCTAAAGGGAGGCTCGATATTGCAGCTGACAGAAGTCGTACTTGATCTGTACGTGTGCACGATGCTATCACTGGATGCAAACTATAAAACAAATGTTCCATCTCACAGTATCAACATCCCTTACTTCAGTGAACAAGCGCACAAAAAAAATCATCTTTCGGAATAAACACCTGATATTACTTAATGTAAACTAATGTCTGAAATACCCTTTGCACACTGACCTTCAGGGATCACTTTCTGCATATCATATAAAGCCCCCAGTCTGTTCATCTTGAGTCCATTAATCCTCTCTGTACTCAATTTCCTTTGCAGCTTTCAAAGTATACACGTTTTCTATCATATAGCAGCTGCCAAATGGATTTTCTGTGCACTGCCACTGCTGAATTTTGTAAAGATTAGTGGATGCATGAGGCAATACTATCTTTCTTAATTCACAATTTCTGTTCTGAATAAACCAAATATTGCAAATGATTTTATTTATTTCTTGCTGAAGAAATTATCCTGCAGTTTTCAAAAGGTTAACCCCGCTCCTCGCACTGCTCTGCGGATGACACATGCTTGTGTTTCTTATCTGCTGTTTCAGAGGAGTATCAGTAGGTTCCCCTGGGGTCTGAATGCATCAATCCATAGCTCATCCATCCTTTTGCTTGCGTCTCAGTCTGTATTTAGTTCTCTCAAAATGCACATTTTCTTAGCAACAAAAGGATCAATCCAACAGCTCAAGATCTTCAGCCCTGTGATAAAATCGCCGCTGCAGTGGCAAAATATGAGTCAACAATATTGTTGGGTTTTTTTTGTTATTCAAAATTTACTGAGATTTAAGAAATATTCTACTATTACTTACCATTTTTACCATTCTAATTTAAAATTGATACAGAACAGTTATGGTACAGTACATGATAAACACTATAAGACACATTTTCCCACTACTATGTAGAAATGCACACAGGCACATTTACCTGTCCAGTGTTCATTTGGATATTCGCTTATGTGCACAACACGTGCTCATACGTACAAGTACTGTCTTCATTTTATTCTCAGCCTTGTGGCACACTGTACACGTTAACTGTGAATATACACGTGAAACGATCCAAAGAGGCCGGTTTTGCCTCTTTTGCATGACTTCCCCATCAATCATGGCCATTGTGCTTGTGTAGTTTAGTCCCAGGGGCTGGATATCTTTCAAATACCAATTGTTGGACAAAATATCTATCATAGAACTGACTTGGTTAGAAAACATATGCAAAAAAACCACTTCATGTAAAAAAATATATTGGATGGGGAATTTGGTTCTTCCCTGCTGGGTAGGGCTTTTACCTTGCACATGCATCAGAATAATGGCCACAACTGCATTCACCCTGTACAGGAAATTAATTTCAATATTTGAACTACCTCATTACTAGTATGAAAAATAATACCAGTTAAAAATACAGGTAAATCCCTGTTGCCTGAGCACAGTTATAGGCCTTCAAATATATAAAGGTATTGGTTAGAAAGAAGGACCACTGACTGCTGTAATTAGCTTAAATTCTGAGATCACATTAGACAAAGGTTTGGGATGCAAGTGAGGGTCATATGCTCATGATGTATTGGTCAAGGTGATTTGACGACGAGTTGATGCAGCTCACAAGCTCTTCTGGCCAAGACCAGAGCGAAGGGAAAAGCAAAGTAATTTCCAAGACAGCTGCAGTAGATCCCATTATTTATAGGCCTGAAGTAGGATGTACATCCACTTATGAAACATGCAGGGACCAAGAGCCGAGCTGGAGTCTTTGGGCAGGATTTTCATTGGGCCATGGAGTCGGGATTGGAGGCATGTGAGGGGGGTTAAAATCCCGAAATCAGGGGTCCCGACCCCATCCCGCACCCATGCCAGTTTCAAAGGAGGCCTGCACTGGGACCTGCCTACCCGAGGCGGGAAGGGATTAGTGCCAATTAGCAGGAAGTTAACAGGCAGTTTTTAGCCTAATCCCTATATTTAAGGTTGAAGTGTGGGATTCCCGACGGCTCCAAACCATGCCAAATTAGAAGAGGCGGGCTGTCGGGTTGAAGGACTTGGAGGGGTCGAGATGTCGGTGTTCAGGTGAGTGATGTGTGCATGAGTGCAAAGGTAAGTGTGTTTGGTGTGTCTAAAGTGATTAAAGAAGTTTAAATGACCTTTTCTTACCTTTTCAGCTTTCCTTCCTTTAGGTCCCGGGAGTCCCTCATCTTACCGGCACAGAAAGCAGAATGGCTGCGAACTGTCAAAAGTGACGGCCTTCAGCTTTCTGTGCAGGAGAGATTTCTAACTGAGTCTGTGGTGAAGGACTCAGGTTAGAAGTAAGACTGTCAGTGTTTGACAGCGTCAAACAGCTGTGAAATGCTGATATTTCATCTGTCAAAACCTCTTGACAGATGAAATTTCAATCTGTGAAGTCACCTGTTGCCAGGTGGCCCTTAATTGGCCTGCTGAGCCCACTGGCCGGGCTCAACAAGGTTAATCAAGTTAAAATCTCGTGGATTGGCCGCATTTCGATGGAGGCAGGACTACAACCCCGAAAGTTGTAGTCCTGCCTCCAACCTGACTCCTGAATGAAATTCCTGCCCTTTATGTGCCAAGTCCTTTATCAAGTAACATAATTCCCAAATATTCCCATTCACAGACAAATGAAATGCAGCCCTGACTGAAGCATATGATCCAATGTTGCTGGGCTAAGTCCTTTGTCTAACAACTTCTGCAGATAATATAGCAATCTGGATGACATCACAAGAAAGAACACCAAGGTTCTAAATCTGCCATCAAAGGGGACATCTCTTCCACTTCTGAAAGTAAAGTCTCTGAAGAGTAAACTTATAAGATATAATGGGCCAGAAATTGGTGAACGGGGCTTGCCGCGCGCGCAAGCCCCGTATATGCACTTACCCCGCGCTACTGCCGATCAGCTCCAGGGACGCCTGGACTTGGTGTTTGAAAAAGAAGAATCCCGGGCAG
This sequence comes from Somniosus microcephalus, assembly GCF_052327205.1. Lineage (NCBI taxonomy): Eukaryota > Metazoa > Chordata > Chondrichthyes > Squaliformes > Somniosidae > Somniosus > Somniosus microcephalus. The sequence continues at coordinate 37,594,199 of NC_140998.1, forward strand.
CGTATGACGTCACGCCGCCCAGGAGTGCAGCCAGCGCGAAGCCAGGAGCGTGCAGTGTAAGTGAGACACGCCCCTTGAGGTCTCAGTTTCACTGGACACACCCCCAATGTTTCTGTCAAGCTGCTAAGCATTTTTACATGCAAAGCAGCAGTTTCAATAGGTTTTTGGAAGTTTTTTGTAGATTTTGGTAACTTTTATAAACTTTTTAAAATGTTTACATTATTTTGAGTAATCTGAAGTAGTTTTAAAGAGAATTAAAGCAATTTAAAGACTTTTAAAAGCCCTAAAAGAATTTTTTTAATTCCATTTATTTATTTAGCAATGTCGTCGTCATACGTGTCTTCACACTGTTCCCTTTGGGGAACTGTATGAAGTGGTGGAAGGATTTATGGCCATGATTAACGCTCATTCCGTGACCGTAACCATCTTTGAACCAGCCATTAGGGCGGTTAGTCCTATGGCGGGAGGGTTTTACGGGCTCCCACAAGCTATACAAGGAGGGGGCGCCACCCACACCCACGGACGCAAATATCCCACTGGATGTCAACCCAAAATTTAGAGCCGGAGCTCCGACTCCACTTGCCGGGACTGTCTGGAGCGGGGTTCGAAACCCTACCCTGATCTGGCCCAGCGGCGGGGATCCTACCGCTATGACAAAGGCCCAATCCGATTAGCAACGTGAAATGGCAGCATAGGGCTCCAGTCACGGGGAGGGAAAAGGCGCAGGAAACGTATGGGTGTCTCCTTTTGTGCGGAGTGGGCCTTTTGCGTAGCAGTAAGCATCCCCGCCGCTGGGCCAGAAGGAGTAGGGTTTTGAACCCCACTCCAGACAGTCCCGGCAAGTGGAGTCGGAGCTCCAACTTTAAATTCTGGGTGGACATCCAGCGGGATACTTGCGTCTGTGGGTGTTGGTGGCCCCCCCCCCCTCAGATGGGTTGTGGGAGCCCGTAAAACCCTCCCGCCATAGGACTAACCACCCTAATGGCTGGTTCAAAGATGGTTACGGTCACGGAATGAGCGTTAATCACGGCCATAAATCCTTCCACCACTTCATACAGTTCCCCAAAGGGAACAGTGTGAGGATACGTACGATGATGACCTCTTGCGCAATGCACCTCCTTGGACCCTCAGTCGCAGATGCGAGGGGGCAAGTCGTGCAATTGTTAAATTTTTCATTTTATTGACATGTAAAATGTTGGCCCAGTAATTCCCTTCCAAATGCGCGAGTACGGTCGGGGTACTTACGCATCTGGCCGGATGAAATGCCGGTTTTCAGCATGCACAGTGCATGTGGGGAAAACCGGCATTTCCTGTCCTCTGAACGAAGGGGTTCAGAGGCAGAACACGTGCGACTGCCCAGGCAGCGCGTGCGCAGTATAATTCGCCGCTTTCATTAATGCTTTCAGTGAGGTCAAGTCCTTACAACTTACACATGAAAAAAGCATGGGTACAGTTGCTCCAGAGGCTGCGGAGGAAGATATTTATTATCGTGGAGCTTCTGAAAGTATGTATGTCTGTATATATTCCTTTGCGTGTTATGTATATATTCCTTTACTTATGTGTATGAATGTTTTATTTAATTATAACTTTCAGAGAAAGTAACTTATTGGAAAATCATAATTAAAAACATACATTCATACACATTAGTAAAGGAATATAAAACATACATACATATACGTAAAGGAATATATGTGGACATACATACATAACTCATTCTCACATTCCATTCACACAGCCACAATTGCTCCTTCTACCTACCGTTCCGAAAACCCTTTAAAAAAAAAAAAAATTTAAACTTTAAAACTTACTTAAAATAACTTCCCTCCCTTTCCCAAACAAAAATATTGCATTTCAGAAGCTCCACGATAAAATATGTCTTCCTCCGCAGCCAATGAACAACTTTACACTTGCTTTTTTCAAGTGTAACTTCTAAGGACTTACCCTCACTGAATCCATCATTGAAATCCACAAAGTTCACTGCGCAAGCGCTGCCTGTGCAGTCGCACGCGCTGTGAATAGACCTCGGGTCTGGAAATGCCGGCGTTCCCCGCATGCGCTGTTCCTGCTGAACGTCGGCATTTCCAACGGCCAGATGCGTGAGTACCCCGACCGTACTCACGCTTCTGGCCGCGAATTTCTGGCCCAATGGGTTGAAAGACCATCAGATTGAACCCTTCTGTCAGCTTCAGGATGGAAGAGGTTAGTGTTGAGTCTGTGCTTTCAAATGTAGTTATGCTGAATAACTGGACACAGACTACAGAATACTTAAACAGGTCTTTAGTAACTGAGGGTCAGGGCTGAACTGAAATACACTTTGCTCCACAGGGTTTATATACCGGTGTGGTCACCACCGGTACTACAATGTACAGGAGCCATCAGAAAGTAGTCCATCACCTTAAGGTATCCTCTTAAGGTGGTACAGGTTACATACACTACAATTCCTCCCCTTTTAGCTTAACAGTGTACACCCCAATTTAAACATAACATGGATGACATATATACAACTTTCACACAAAACTGTTCAAAGATTCAGTCTCTGAGGAGGCCTCCTGATCCGGGCCGGATAACGCCTTTCAGGGGTCTCTGGTTCTCGTTGCTGGGGTGACTCATCCATTTGATCTCCTATGGATTGAACATCATCATGTACGTTCGAGTCTGAGGTAGATGCTACAGGCTCAATAACTTCTTCAACTGGTGTCTCTGCCGTAGACATGGGGTCGACCCTTGTTCTCGATTCCACAAGTTGGTCAGCATGACGTCGTATTACATTCTCACCAACGTCTACCGTGTGCATCAAGGGTCCTTGTCGGGCATGAATTGTTCCGGATTGCCATTTATCATTCCTATAGTCCCTGGCCAACACTGGTTGTCCTATTTCGAAACTCCGAGTGGCCTTGTTATTTACGTGCTGGAATTGCTTGTTTTCGATTTCCCTACGCACATTGGGTTTTAACAAATCCAACCGGGACTGCAACCTCCTGTTATAGAACATTATGGCAGGGCTTTGATTTGTCACTGCATGCGTGGCGTTTCGATATGCCATCAGGAAATTGTCCACCTTGTGTTGTAGTGGAATATGGTCTTCGCTCATGGCCTTTATCGCCTTTTTGAACGATTGTACAAATCTCTCGGCCAACCCATTGGTAGCCGGATGATATGGGGCAGATGTATAGTGTTTCACCCCATTCTTTTTCATGAATTTCTGGAATTCTTCTGACACGAACTGTGGTCCGTTGTCTGAACATATTTGTTCCGGCAACCCATTCCTTGCAAATATGGTTCTTAGAACTGCGATCGTCTTTTCAGAGGTAGTGGTCGACATCTTAATCACTTCTGGCCATTTAGAATGTGCGTCTACCGCTATCAAAAACATGGAATCCATGAATGGACCTGCAAAGTCGATATGTACACGTTGCCATGGGGTTGAAGGCCATTCCCACGGATGCAGCGGTGCAATTGGAGGTGCGTTTTGAACTTTTTGGCACCCTGAGCAGCTTTTAGTCAGATCCTCTATTTGTTTGTCGATACCTGGCCACCACACATAAACCCTAGCAAGGCTTTTCATCTTGACTCCCCCCAGATGACCTTCATGCAGTTCCTTCAGAACTCTCTCCCTTAATTTAGGAGGAATAATCACCCTTGTTCCATACATCAATGTTCCTTGACAGACGGACAGCTGTTCTCGTCTGGCTGAGAATGCAGGTAACAGTGGTTCGCCATGTGCTGGCCATCCCTTCACTGTCAAATCGTAGACCCGAGACAGTGTCGGGTCGTTTCGGGTCTCTCTCTCAATACTCGCATTGGTGACTGGTAAGCATTCGATGATGGTCGAGTGAAATATCTCGACAGGGTCAACTGCCGGTGCCTCTTCCGCTGTAGGTAGTGGCAGGCGCGACAGCCCATCAGCATTACCATGTTGCTTTGTACCTTTGAATTCGATATCATATTGATGTGCCCCTAGGAAAAGGGACCATCTCTGAAGCCTCTGCGCCGTCATAACCGGAACACCCTTCTTAGGGTTAAAAATGGAAACCAACGGCTGGTGATCTGTCAGCAGCGTAAACTTTTGGCCTTGCAGGTAATGGTTAAATTTCTTAACTCCCCACACGAGGCTGAGAACCTCCCTATCTATCTGAGCATAGTTGCGCTCTGCGGAGGTCAATGATCTGGATGCGAACGCGACTGGCCTTTCCAAGCCATTTGGCAACTTATGTGAGAGCACTGCCCCGATACCATATGGAGAAGCATCACAAGCTAAGCGAATAGGCAGCGTTGGGTTAAAGTGAGCCAACACTTCCTTAGAGGTGATCAGTGCCTTGCTTTTTTGAAAAGCCCGCTTACAGTCCTCGCTCCACTTCCATGGTACTCCCATTTGCAAAAGAGCGTTCAGCGGGTGTAACACCGTGGATAAATTTGGAAGAAACTTGTGGTAATAGTTAATCAACCCAAGGAACGACCTCAACTGGGATACATTTTCCGGAGCGGGAGCTTTCACAACAGCTTCGATCTTGTCAGGTGACTTATGAAGCCCCTCCTGGTCAATGACGTGGCCGCAGTATGAGATTCGCTTCTGAAAGAACTCACATTTCTGGCGATTAACTCTGAGTCCATATTCTTTCAATCTGGTGAGCACCTGCTCCAAATTCGCGAGGTGTTCCTTATCATCATCTCCTGTAATCAGAATGTCATCCAGGTAGCATTGAGTGCCTGGAATTCCCTGCAATACCTGCTCCATGGCCCTTTGCCAAATCGCTGGAGCTGATGCCACTCCAAAAACCAGTCTATTATACCGATATAAGCCCTTATGTGTGTTGATCGTGAGATACTGGCGTGACGCTTTATCATCTTCCATCTGTAGGTACGCCTGCGCCAGGTCTATCTTGGTGAAGTGTTTCCCGCCAGACAGTGAAGCGAAGATATCCTCAATCCGCGGAAGTGGATATTGCACCGTGTGAAGAACCGGATTAACAGTGATCTTGAAATCGCCACAGATGCGAACCTTCCCAGGTTCCCCCGGCTTGTTGCTCAACGAACGCTTCATGACGGGAACAATGGGTGTGGCCCATTCGCTCCAGTCCACCTTTGACAGTACTCCTGAACGTTCTAGCCCTTCCAGCTCTGCTTCCACAGCAGGCCGTATCGCATAAGGTACCGGTCTGGCTTTGAAAAATTTTGGGTTTGCATGTTCTTCAACCTTGATGTTTGCCGTAATTCCTTTCAGTGTTCCCAGTCCCCATTGGAACACCTCCTTAGCATCGTCCAATATTTTGGACAGTCGTTTAGGTTTGATGTCGTCCTCTTTACAGGAATCTACAGTTAGTGCTTGTAAGGAATGCCAGTCCACATTTATTCTCCGGATCCATTCCCGTCCCAGTAGTGGTGGACCTCCCTCAGGTAACACATACAAGTCCATTTCCTGACTTTCTTTAACATTGTAGACCACCTTTACCTTTATCTTTCCGATGGGGTATACTCTTTGCCCCGTGTATATTTTCAATACAATCTCCGTATCCCTCAGGGGAATGTGTGAGAATAACCTTTTGTAATCTTGCTTATTCATGACCGTCAATGCCGATCCAGTGTCCAATTCCATCTTCACTTGGACTCCTGCTATCCGAAGCATGACCCAGATAGTTTGGTGGTCTGCTGTGTTACCCACATTATGTATTTTTAGACAACCCAGTTCCTTACTGCTGGAGTCTGAATCCGTCTTCTGTTCATCCGAACTGTTCTCTGTCACCTTGTGTACTTTTTTGTACTTCTCCTGCGGCGACTTTTTGCTGCTGGTCTTCTTTCCTGACCGGCATACTCTCGCTATGTGACCAAGTTTGCCACATTGCCTGCATTCTTTATCTTTGAACCAGCACTGGTTCTGGTCATGCGTTGTCCTTCCGCAACGATAGCACTTTACTGCGCCCAATGCCATTTCATTGGTGCTGAATTCCAATGGCCTTTGCTGCATTTCTGCAGTGCCTCGTGCTGCTGCCTCGTGCGATGCTGCAATGCTGAAAGCTTTGTCCAGCGTAAGATCCTTTTCCTCTAGCAGTCGCTTCTGGGTTCCTTCCCTTAGTAGCCCACACACGAACTTATCTCTCAGAGCATCTGCTAGTCCTGTACTGAACTGACAGTACTTTGATAACTTGCGCAGTTCGATTAAGAATTCAGCGTTGCTTTCCTCTTTAAGTTGAATTCTTTTGTAAAATTTAAATCGTTCCGCTATCAGCAGCGGCGTGGGGTTTAAATGCTCTTGCAGGATAGTAACAATATCCGCGAAACTCTTTCCTACCGGTTTATCTGGTGTTACAAGGTGCCTTAATAACCCGTACGTCTTCGCACCCATCGAGTTTATTAGGGTTAGTGCTTTCTTATCCACCGGTACCTCATTCGCTGTACAGTAAACTTCAACGCGTTCCACATAAGTGGCCCAATCTTCCACATCGCTATCAAAAGCAGTGATGTTACCCGTTTTTGGCATCCTTGTTGAGTTTCTTTTTTTTATTTTTCAAAATGGCGGCTTCCCGCGCTTGGCGGCTTTTCCTGCGCTTGTCTTCTTCCCCCGCCGATTAAAAATGGCGATTACTGCGCTGTTGCCGTTCTTGCCTCCCAGCGGTCTTTTATTTCCCCCGACGCTGCTGCTCTTGTTCCCCGCCGCTCCCGCGGTCCTCGTGGACATCAACGCTTTTCTGGCTGCTGCGCGTCTCTGCCCCGATTGCAGTCCGGCCCCTGACACCGGCTGCGGTCGTGTTCTCCGCCCTTTTCTTTGTTTTCCCTCCCCTTCTCCCACTGACAACTCGGCCGACTTCCCCTCCGTGCCGCTCGATCGGGCTTACCCGCCGCTGTCGTAGAAGGGATGATCACTGCCTGTTGCTGATGGTGGACTTCGTGGCCAGCAAACCAACCCGGGTTCCCGATGGCCTCCCGTGCGATGCAGTGCTCAGCAGGATGTTGAGGGCGGATGCCCCTTTTCGACGCCCGTTCTGTGGACGAAGCTTCCTTGGATGCAAAACTGCCGCTAGGTACGATCAGACTCGTCGCCACTGTTGAGTCTGTGCTTTCAAATGTAGTTATGCTGAATAACTGGACACAGACTACAGAATACTTAAACAGGTCTTTAGTAACTAAGGGTCAGGGCTGAACTGAAATACACTTTGCTCCACAGGGTTTATATACCGGTGTGGTCACCACCGGTACTACAATGTACAGGAGCCATCAGAAAGTAGTCCATCACCTTAAGGTATCCTCTTAAGGTGGTACAGGTTTCATACACTACAGTTAGGTTCCCAACCACTAAAACGAGAGGAGAGGAGAGCTGATCTGTCAGATAAGATGGGGCACATCTCCAAGGAGGTTAAAAGAACCATGGTTGCTTTAGACAGTGTAGTGCTATTAAGAATTAATTATTAACTAATGGATTAGCATTTAAATTTAGTTAGCTAAAATAATAAAACTTTTATTGGGCTTCGAGAAAAGCTATGAACATCACACACACAGGACTAGAGTGTATTTTACCAACTAATACTCCTGACACAAAATGCTGAAGGAAAGAAGCCCTTTAGGGAGACAGAACAGTGATCAGCTATGGTTTTGGGTGTAATACAATGGGCATCATTTTCTTAGCACCAAAGAAAAAATGCTGCTTGTGCCAGCAGTAATGGATTTTGGCTCCTGACACTGACACAAACTCATGGTTTGTCATGGCATTATGGTAGTGACACTTAACCCTCTCCTGCCTACTTCAAGAGAGCTCAAGAATAAGGGTCAACTTCCTTACAACAGATGTTCCCCTCGAGTCAAAATATTGCACCATATATGGTGACAGGGCTGGCCTTGAGTTACATTAGGAAAACATATCACAAGTGAGTCAGAAGTCCAAAAAAAATTGAGATTAAAAACAAGCGTGGAACTGGAAAACATTTACATTATAACATTATTCCATTGATGAAATTATCAAAATATTGACTAAAGCAGAGGGAAACCTTTGCTTCTGTTCTATCGACTTATTTACATATGAGGGAGGAAGGAATAAGGGTTATAAAAACACAAAATGCTGGAAATACTCAGCGGGTCAGGCAGCATCTGTGGAGAGAGAAACAGAGTTAACGTTTCAGGTCGATGACCTTTCGTCAGAAGGAATTTTGCTTTTGCAGGACAAATACAATCTAGTTTCTCCAACAATTTACCAAGTTTATCCAGTGAGCAGATGACATCTTGGGGTCAATAGCTGATCTCAACTAAGATGGCAGTAAGTGTTCTGTAGTTGGCTCTGGATTATTGAAAGTTAAATCAGCCATGGCCCACACTCCTGATCACTGTTCTGTTTCCCCTGCTGTGTGTGGACATAGGGTGAAGACAGTACCAGCCTCATCTGTGCCATCCCACCACCATGGCCGTAGTCTCTTGGCACTCACTGATTCAGGCTTTTACATGAATAATGGTCATTTGAGTGAGGTTCCCAATTTTCCACCCTCCATAAATTTGAGCTCATCCCAAACTATGGTGGTTGCATCCTAACTCGCACCAAGTCCCATTCACCCATCACCTCTGTGCTCACTAACCTACATTGGCTCCCGGACCTGTAATGCCTCGGTTTTAAAAATTCTCATCCTAGTTTACAAATCCCTCCATGGCCTCGTCCCTCCCTATCTCTGTAACCTCCTCCAGCCCTACAACCGTTGTGAGATCTCTGCGCTCTTCCAATTCTGGCCTCTTGCGCATCCCTGATTTTAATCACTCTACCATTAGCGGCCGTGCCTTCAGCTGCCTAGGCCCCAAGTTCTGGAATTCCCCTCCTAAACCTCTCTGCCTCTCTCTCTCCTCCTTTAAGAAGCTCCTTAAAACCCATCGCTTTGACCAAGTTTTTGGTCGCCAGTCCTAATATCTCCTTATATGGCTTGGAGTCAAATTTTGTTTGATAAAGATCCTGTGAAGTGCCTTGGGACGTTTTACTACGTTAAAGGCGCTATATAAATGCAAGTTGCGGTTGAGGTAGTGGACAGCAACCGGCACTCATGGGGCCCAATTTTAGCAAGGGCACAACACACTCAGGAGAGAAGAAAATGGGAAGGAGTTGACAGAATAAAATGACAAGAAAATAAGCATGATGCATTTCTGTTACGTATTCATTGGAAATATCATTTCGAGTCATTTTAGGAGGGGGATTGAGCTCCGTGTCCAAACATCCAATCTGCCTCAGTGACGAAAAGACTGAATAATTCTCCACATTTATATTCTGGGAAAAATGTAACCCAAATAATCAGTTTCCATAATGTAATCAGAAGTTTTTAATTGCAAACTTAAAATGTTAAATGAACATTTAAAAAAAAATGGTTTTGAACATGATACAATTGAGATATAACTGAAGGTGTGATCATGGGAATTGCACAGTACGACCTTAAAAAAAAAAACCAGCCTGTGTAGGCCAATGTAAAAGGGATGCTACACACTTAATAGCTGTTTCTTGAATAAACTGGAAAAAAATTGAGCCTGTCATTTTTGGACATGGTCTAGAAATGTTCACACAGTCCCTGGAGGATTTAATTATTGCATCTTCTCAGTCAGTCCAATTCGATTGAACCGAAAAGGTCACTCAGCACAGTCCATTTCTGTTAAAGAGTAAAGAGTGACTGAACCTTGGCACTCCATTTATCCTACACTCTCTGCCATCAAGAGATAAAACAATATAAAGTGATGTACCTGACAAGAGAGAGCCTGGATTCCAGCATATGAGAATGTAGCCAATGCTATCAGACTCAAGGTCACATAATTTTTCACCCTGCTTTCGAACTGCACTATCAAGATGTAATTTCATCAATATTCTTCCCAGTAAATTATCTCTGTCGACAGAACACTACATAACTGCTTTTTCAAGTCTTCAATCCAGCCAAATGGTTCGTGCACAACACATGGCTAGATTTGTGACAGAAAAAAAGAGAGGACTCAGTCAACATGTCATTCTGGCAATAATAAATGAGAACGCATGGTTGATAAGTATGCATTCAATCAATAAAAAACATTCTATTAAACTATCCTCAAATGATCAAAGCAATACAGGGCTACAGGATCCAGGAAGCTTTTTTTAAAAAAAATTTAAGAGTCTGGACCTATGGCTACTTCAACATCAATAGACCAGTTAAAAAAAAACAGGAGGTAAACTATTGTGCTGCAGTATCTGATTTTTGCCAGTAGCGAAAACAATATAAGCTACACTTGAGGTTACTGCCTAATGGGGACTGAATAGGTGTTCCAGGTTTATTACTGTACCGTATATGGGATTCTGGCTGGCATTTTGGTTATTGCATTGCACGATTCTGGTCATCTTTAAGTTCAGAAATATACCTTACTGTCACTGATTTCTTCTGCACTTTCGCATAACAAATTCCAAAAAAAATCTTCAAAGAAACAAAAAAAAACTTGCCGATTTCTGATCATGAATTCATCTTTCCATCATGAATAATGGACCGATACCTTTATACGAAAGGTACATTTGTTTTAGTCAAATTGGTTGTAACTGAAGTGACCTGTTAAACACATTGGGCCATTCTTTGCTGTGCCAGGGCATCTTGACGGCATCTGCCATTAGACTTGCCCTTGCATGTTTAGGTTTTTAAAATGTTTGTGTGGCAAGTTGCTGAAAGCGCGAGCTGATAACGTCACAGCGAGGGAAACAGGGTATCTGGGACCCGAGTGAACAGGGCTGGCAATTGTGCATCTTAACCATCAGATTGAAGGATTGTGAAATTAACAGCGCCAGGACTAAGAAGGAAGTGCAAGTTAGAATGGGTGAATTCAATGTCAAATCAGGTGCAGAAACAAAGACGGAAAGAAAAATTGGGAGAGAAAAAGAGAAAGGAAAAGTAAAAAAAACACACATTTTTAAAATCCCCAACAATTCAAAACTGAATAGTTAATTTTCAATGCCAGAGAGGTTGACTGGCAGTAATTAACACTTATCACATTGTTAATAGGGTACTTAGACTGAAATGGACAAGACTGAATTTTCTGTGCAGAGTTTAGTTCGTCTCTACCGCACAAATACAGCAAAACTTCACACAGTTCAATGGTGAGGCTAGACAGCGAGATGTCATTTTCATGAAGCCAACGGCGGAACGGCACATCTCACACAGCAACTTTTGAATTTTCACGTTTAACTGCACATCAGCCCCATGCCTGAAGTTGCTGTAGCATTTGCAAATAAATAATGACAAGCGCCATTAGCCTCACTTATTTTGACAGCAAATTATGGCCCATTATAGTACAGGTTGAACGTCCCGAATCCAGCAACCTCGGGACCGAGGCCGAGCTGGTTTTCGGGTTTCTCCGGACTTCGGAACGTGTTCCTGATGTCCGAAGTCCAGAAATTTCGCAACCTGGGCTCGGGCATTTCTGGACTTCGGACATCAAACACGTTCCGAGCCTGGAAATGCCTGGGCCCGGCTGGCGGTGGAAACAGGGTGTCCGGATTCCGGAACATTTTACAGATTCCGGACGACCCTGCCACCAATCGTCCCGGAGTCCGGAACTCCGGATTTTGGGCACTCAACCTGTACCTCTTATTGTTTTACCACATACAGTAGCTGAAAATACATCCAACTAAAAATTTATGGTTTAAAATTGTGTAAGCTAACATTTCCTTTAACATTTTCCTGTCATATATACATCCTTTAAGCCACACCTCTTTATTATGCTTTCCTGTCATAGGCATAAAACAGGCATCTAGGGGTCCAATATGGTGGGTGGCACGTGCGGGCTTATTCTGTGCTGGCCTCCATTTTGGTCCAGGCCTTAAAAAGGCGCTAGGCCCTTTGCATATGCAAATAAGTGGGGGGGGGGTGTATTGATTTCTTTGTGGGTTCAATGATGAGACATTTATGAAAGAGAATGACTTTTTATCTAAAGTATGTTCAACTCAGTTAACAGCATTTACAGGAGACACCATCTTACAGATCCATCTAAAACAAAACTAAAACTCCTCTCCTTGTCTCTGTCACATGCCCTCTGCTGGTCAGGCATAAGTAATCAATACATGCAATTATGCTGGTAAGACATGATAATCAAACAGGCAAATAACATCACTATTTGCTGATATCATTACATCTCCTTTTCTTAAAACAAAAGTATTTTACTTTTAACAACATGTTTTCTTTGTATTAATCTGCATTTTAACTGTAACACTTAATGAACTTACATTATCATTATCATGATCAAGGTTTTTTAACCTTGCTTTGTGTGTTCACATGAAATATGTAAATACACTAGAACTTGAAGAAAGAATAAGATAACATTACTTCCTTCTATAACAATAGTCCTTAAATTTGCTCAATGAGTCTCTCAGGAGGCTTCATGTGTCTTGAGGATTTTCTGATTGATTGTCCTTGAATCTGAGTTGTTGCCTCAGATGATTGGTTCTCAGCTGTGTGATCAGGTTGTTCAACAGTATCAGTCTCTTGACCTGCTGTGGCTGGTCCCATGAGAAGATCTCGACGATTTCTTCTCAGAACAGCACCCTCATCTGTCTGAATGGTGTATGATCTTGGTTGAACTTCACTCAGGACAGTTCCCTTCCGAGTCCATTATTTTATCTAACTTCATTTTGTCTCCATCAGCAGCGAATGTGAAGTTATTATACACCTCCAGCGCTTCATCACCCACGACATGCAAGAACAGTGACGCTTTCATTTTATCACCTTTCTCGTCAGCTCCGATTGCTGATAAATACAACCCCAAATGTTGTTTGAACCTCCTCCAATTTTCAGCCACATTACCTGTCAACTGAAGCATCACCGGTGGGTGTAAACCTTCCATTTTTCACTTCGTTAGCTATTCTCCAATGGTAAGCAACGATGTTCTCTTTTGGCTTGCTAATTTGTGGAGAGCTGATTTAACTTCAGATTTTTTCTCTTCATCTCTTTCAATCACTTCTGACACCATGTATTGATTTCTTTGTGGGTTCAATGATGAGACATTTATGAAAGAGAATGACTTTTTATCTAATGTTCAACTCAGTTAACAGCATTTACAGGAGACACCATCTTACAGATCCATCTAAAACGGATGGTTAGCAGCCAAAGCAGTGCTCCTTAAAAGGGATCACTGGAGGTTGCCATCAGAAAGTTAAGTTGCAACTTTATTTTAAACTTGCCTTATTGTGGAGTGGGAGCAGCAGGGCTGCTCCTTAGCTCTTTGCTTTCCGAATGTAAATACACATAGGGATGCAACATAAACCAATGTGGCCTATTGCATAATGAATAAAGAGTATCATTCTTGTAAAGGACAAGCTTTTTTTGGAAAAACCTAAATGATCTTCAGAAGGTAATTATTTTTTTTAACATCTTGGGGGTGAAATTCATTTTGGCCGGTAATGCAAATGGATGCGAGCGAATCGGCAGCCCGTTTTACATTTTTTAAATCATGGAAAGTGACTGTTGAGTCGCTATCGCCCATTTCGACAAATTTCACCTCCCTGGTCTCTTTCCTTTTAAGTACATCTCACTAAAATACAAAAGATGCATTTAAATAAGCTGAAGGTTTTTTTTAAGCTCAAACAGCTTTTGCTGCTCTCTTGCAGTTATCTCTTAGGGATTTGCTGCTGTCATCAACAGTTATATTTGACTTTTTATACCTGACATTGGACTTTCACTTGACTTTCTCCCAAGGCATAACAAAAACCCACCATCTGTCATTGGCTGGTCCAATGGAGGCTTTCTCAGGCCAAATTTAATACTGTGTGGTCAGAATCGGCAGGGAGACTGCAATTTTGTTTAATTAGGGATTCAGAAACCTATTATTTGATCCCTAACTAGCAGATGGCAGGCTGCTATTCCATTCCCTGCTCTCTGCACAATCTGGTCAGTCAAGATGTTAAATGGGATACTTATATCAGACCACCTTTAACTCTGGCCAAATTACGCTTGCATTTTGGTGTTCATTAGGTTGAGGGTCGATAGTACTGCAGAATGGAACTATTTTAGCTTTGTATCTGTTAAGACATCCAATTATGTCAGCAACACAGGCTCACCAGAAACTTCAGGTAACTGCTCTCAATGGGATATTATGATTCAATTTTTCTTTTATATCTTCAGAAAACCATCATTCTTTCCTTGCTATACTGACTCGCTGTCCTTATAGCATCAACGTTTTTGTGACATTTCCTATCTATTGTCATTTCACAAATCCCAATTCCTTTTGATCAAGCTCCAGTTTCTTTTCAAGAGAAAAAATGTCCTGCATGAGCCATCTAACTTGATTTAAAAATTAATTTTCATGGTAACTTATTAACGCAAAGTGGATGGGTCCAGAAGTAAAATTAAAATGTTGATTTTCATCATATAGCTTCAAATGAACACAATCTAATTTGCAAGTCTGAGCAATCTTACCTAGCAGGTTCAGTGACACCAACCGGAAACTTGGAGGTGATTATTTGAAAAAACACAACTATAGTCGGCATGTGGCCTTGAGATAGCGGGTTTGGGGGGGGGGTTGCTGTGGGGAAGGAGGAAACGGGAGTAAAAAAAGGTCTCCGTGTTAAAAAGCATTCTTAATGATACCAGTTAATATAGGAAACATAGGAACAGGGGTAGGCCATTCAACCCCTCAAGTCTGTCCTGCACCTAGTGTGTAAGAAGAGCTTACCTCAGTTAGAACGAGAAGCTGGCTGTTTGTAGATTGGAAGTCTGGAATTCTGAAGATTTAAAGTGTTTGTGCTGGACACCACCTGCTTTTCCAGAGGAATCGAATGTTGCACAAATAGGAAGTATTTTCTCTTTCCTCCACCCGTCCCCAAAATTGATGAGCAGTTTGTTGAGCATGTCTTGCCACACTGCTATTAACGTTTAAACACAAACGTGGACAGTAACAGCCAGTGGTATAAAGGGCAAAGTACTGTTGAAATCACTGGGGTATTAATTTAAGTTCTAGCAGTCAATTCAGTACTCATCTAAATGTTTCCACAGGTGAATAAAGTACTCGGAGGTGAGGGCATTCATTCTTTATATATTGACACAGTACATGTTGAGTTTGTTGCACTGCTTTATGTTTAAGATTTGTGTCCTCACAAAGGGTATTCAAATTGTGAACACGCATATGCCAATTACATTACATAAAACTTTCGACCAAACTCCAGCCTCAAGTTGTTAATATAGCATCTCCACATACTGAATCCCATCACAATCTCACGACATGTGCACTACATCTGGCCAAAAACAGCTGGACAATCAGGTTATGAATCTTGAACATGTATATAAAATATTTTATTCAATGTATTAGAGTGCACAATGGACAGGTGGCTTACGCAAAATAAACTGAGCATGCTAGGACAATCACAACTCATTCACATTTGAAGCACTAATGAGTTTATCAGCACATCTTGCTAAATTTTGTGCCAGTTACTAGCATCCCTTTCCCCCATCTATATGTATTTTCAGTACATCTGGGAGCAGGAAAAGGTAAGCGTAGCAAAATTTTCCCAAACTCCTGTTACTTCATTTGTGACTCACTTGCTCCAGCCTCAATCCACTTTTGCATCAATGTAGCACCACCATCTGGTGAGGGGTGAGGGGGTGGGGGGGTAAGAGATTTCCTGTGTGCTATTTTAAGCAAAACTGTAAACACATTCTTTGGAGGCAGGTTTAAAATTTAATTGAAAACACACAAAATAAATCTTCCTCCATAGTCTTCCCATGAACAGAGACCGATCTTTAGTGTTGGGCTATGGTTATTCTCATTTGAGCCAGCAAGCAAATATCAAACAGGCAAAACAGCCGCAAACAACTTTGAATTAGTCATTATTAAAACAAGCTCATCAAAATTAGAATGTTATAGTGAACCACAAAGTACGATTGATTGTTTTAAAGTGCAGGTGGTGAAGAGATCAGCTCTCTCAACAAATGCGTGGCTCAAAGAGTGGTGTGGGAAAATGGAGTTTCAATTCATGGGGCACTGGCACCAGTACTGGGGAAAAGAGGGAGTTGTTCCATCGAGACAGGCTCCACTTAAACCGACCAGCGTCCTGGCGAATCGAATAGCTAGGGCTGTAGATAGGGCTTCAAACTAAAAAAGTGGGGGTGGGGGTGGAGGGGTCGGGGTCAGGTGAGGGGAAATTTAGAAATCTAAAGAGAAAGGTCAAGGCAATAGAGCAGTGCAGTGATTTGGGTAAAAATAAGCAGAGTGTGACAGGAAGGGACAGAGAGTTTAATGACAGCAGTGCAGTAGAGAATAAGGTCAAAGCAGGGAATAATGGTAAAAAATTATATTAAAGGCTCCTTATCTGAATGCATGAAGCATTCGTAACAAGATAGACAAATTAGTGGCACAAATAGAGATTTCATCTAATAGCCATTACAGAGACATGGTTGCAAGGTGGCCAAGGTTGGGAACTAAATGTTCCAGGGTACTTGACGTTTCAAAAAAAGGCAGAATGGAAAAGGAGGGGGAGTAGCCCTGATAATAAAGGATGACATAAGGACAGCAGCGAGAAAGGAACGACAAGGGGCAGAAAACACTGATAGCAGTATATAGGCCCCCTAACAGTACCTATAACATTGGACAGAATATTAATCAAGAAATAGTAGGAGCTTGCAACAAAAGTAATGCAATAATCTTGGGGGACTTTAATCTTCATATAGATTGAACAAATCAAATTGGCAAAGGTAGTCTGGAGGACGAGTTCATGGAATGCATGTGGGACAGTTTCCTAGAACAATGTAATGGAACCAACCAGGGAAGAGGCTATTTTAGATCTTGTATTGTGTAATGAGACAGGGTAAATCATAGTAAAGGATCCTCTGGAGCAGAGTGATCATATGATTCTGAGTGACTTGCCGAAGTCCAAAACTAAAGTCTTAAACTTAAATAAAGCCAATTATATAGGTATGATGAGGGGCGAGTTAGCTAAAGTAGATTGGAAAAATAGATTAAAAGGTATGGCGGTAGATAAGCAATGGCTAGCTTTTAAAGAAATATTTCATAATTCTCAACAAAAATACATTCCATTGAGAAACAAAAACTCCACGGGAAAAGTGATCCAACCGTGGCTAACTAAAGTAGTTAAGGATAGCATTAGATTGAAAGAAGCTTATAATGTTGCAAAGAATAAATTGATAAAAAGGGAAAAAATAGAATGAGAAAACAAGCAAGAAATATAAAAGCAGATTGTAAGAGTTTCTACAAGTATGTAAAAAGGAAAAGATTAGCAAAAGTAAACATTGGTCCCTTAGAGGCTGAGACAGGAAAAATTATTATGGGGAATAAGGAAATGGCAGAAATGTTAAACAAATATTTTGTATCAGTCTTCACAGTAGAAGTCACAAAAAGCATACCAAAAATGGTGGGGAACCAAGGGTCTAATGAGGGTGAGGAACTTAACGTAATTAATATAAGTAAAGAAAAAGTACTAGAGAAACTAATGGGACTAAAAGCCGACAAATCCCCATGGCCTGACAGCATACATCCTAGGGTTCTAAAAGAGGTGGCCAAAGAGATAGTGGATGCATTGGTTTTGATCTTCCAAAATGCTAGATTCTGGAATGGTCTCAGCGGATTGGAAGGTCGCAAACGTAGCACCGCTATTCAAGAAAGGAGGGGGAAGAAAAACAGGGAACTACAGGCCAGTTAGCCTGACAACAGTTGCTGGGAAAATGCTGGAATCCATTGTTAAGTAAGTGGTATCAAGTCACTTAGGAAATCATAACATGATTAGGTAGAGTCAACATGGTTTTATGAAAGGGAAATAGTGTTTGAAAAATTTATTAGTGTTTTTTGAGAATGTAACTAGCATGGTAGATAAAGGGGAACCAGTAGATGTAGTATATTTGGATTTCCAAAAGGCATTCAATAAGGTGCCACATGAAAGGTTATGACACAAGATAAGGGCTCATGGGATTGGGGGGTAATATAGTAGCATGGATAAAGGATTGGTTAACGGACAGAAAACAGAGTAGGGATAAACAGATCTATTTCAGGTTGGCAGGCTGTAACTAGTGGGGTGCCACAAGGATCAGTTTGGGCCTCATCTAGTTACAATCTATATTAATGACCTAGATGAAGGGACTGAGTATAATGTATCCAAGTTTGCTGATGATACAAAGTTAGGTAGAACAGTAAGCTGTGAGGAGATCAGAGTCTGCAAAGGGATATAGATAGACTAAGTAAGTGGGCAGTAAAGTGGCAGATGGAGTATAATGTAGGGAAATGTGAAGTTATTCACTTTGGTAGGAAGAATAGAAAAACAGAATATTTTTTAACTGGTGAGAAACTTTCAAATGTTGGTGTTCAGAGAAACACAGAAAGCTAGCATGCAGGTACAGCAAGCAATAAAGAAGGCAAATGGCATGTTGGCCTTTATTGCAAGGGGGTTGGAGTATAAGAGTAAGAAAGTCTTGCTACAATTGTACAGGCCCTTGGTGAGACAACACCTGGAGTACTGTGCTCAGTTTTGGTCTCCTTAACTAAGGAAAGATATACTTGCCTTGGAGGCGGTGCAACAAAGGTTCACTAGATTTGATTCCTGGGATCGGTGCTAGGACCCCAGCTATTCACAATATATATTAATGATCTAGATGAGGGAACTAGATGTAATATCTCCAAGTTTGCAGACGACACAAAGCTGCGAGGAGGATGCAGAGAAACTCCAGTATGATTTGGACAGGTTGGGTGATTGGGCAGATGCAGTATAATGTGGATAAATGCGAGGCAATCCACTTTGGTGGCAATACCAGGAAGGCAGATTATCTGAACGGCAATAGATTGGGAGAAGGGGAAGTGCAACGAGACCTGGGTGTCCCTGTGCAACAGTCGTTGAAGGTAAGCATGCAGGTGCAGCAGGCGGTTAAGAAGGCAAATGGTATGTTGGCCTTCATAGCGAGATGATTCGCGTAGAGCAAGGATGTCTTGCTGCAGTTGTACAGGGCCTTGGCGAGACCACACCTCGAGTATTGTGTGCAGTTTTGGTCACCTTATCTGAGGAAGGATGTTCTTGCCATGGAGGGAGTGCAGCGAAGATTCACCAGACTGATACCTGGGATGGCAGGAATGACGTATGAGGAGACACTGTCTGTGTGGAGTTTGCACATTCTCCCCGTGTTTGCGTGGGTTTTCTCCGGGTGCTCCGGTTTCCTCCCACAGTCCAAAGATGTGCGGGTTAGGTTGATTGGCTATGATAAATTGACCCTTAGTGTTAAGGGGTTAAATACATGGGGTTACAGGGATAGGGTGGGATACGTGTTGGTGTAGGGGTTACGGGGATCGGGTGGGATATGCGTCGGTGCAGGCTCGATGGGCCGAAATAGCCTCTATCTGCACTGTGGGGTTTCTGTGATTCTGTGAGATTGGGTCGATTAGGCTTATATTCGCTAGAGTTTAGAAGAATGAGAGGGGATCTCATTGAAACTTATAAAATTCTAACAGGACTAGACAGACTAGATGCAGGAAGGATGTTCCTGATGGCAGGAGAGTCCAGAACCAGGGGTCACAGTCTAAGGATAAGGGGTAAGCCACTTAGGACTGAGATGAGGGAATTTCTTCACCCAGAGAGTGGTGAACCTGTGGAATTCTCTACCACAGAAGGCAGTTGAGGCCAATTCATTAAATATATTCAAGCAGGAGTTAGATATGTTTCTTAAGGCTAAAGGGATCAAGGGATATGGGGAGAAAGCAGGGACAGGGTACTGAATTTGGATGATCAGCCACGATCTCATTAAATGACAGAGCAGACTCGAGGGGCCGAATGGCCTACTCCTGCTCCTATCTTCTATGTTTCTATGAGAGGGTTGTCCTATGAGAGATTGTGTAGAATGGGCCGATACTCTCTAGAGTTTAGAACAATGAGGTGTGATCTCATTGAAACATACAAGATTCTGAAGGGATTGACAGGGTAAATGCTGAGAGGTTATTTCCCCTGGCTGGAGTGTCTAGAACTAGGGGACATAGTCTTAAATGGCCTACCCCTTATCCTGAGACTGAGAGGAGGAAGAATTTCTTCACTCAGGGTTGTGAATCTTTGGAATTCTCTGCCCCAGAGGGCTGTGAATGCTGAGTCTTTGAGTATATTCAAGGCTGAGATAGATAGATTTTTGGACTCCAGGGGAATCAAGGGATATGGAGATCGGGCGGGAAAGTGGAGTTGAGGTCGATGATCAGTCATGATCTTATTGAATGGCGGAGCAGGCTCGAGGGGCCGTATGGCCTACTCCTGCTCGTATTTCTTATGTTCTTATGTATTCCTCCGGTGACAATAAATATCACTAGATTTTCACGCCTATGCACAGAGATTAGAACTGTTGAAAATCTGTGTGTGAATAAAATCTCAGTAAGATCAACATTCGATCTCCAAGTCTTGGGCAATGCACAGAATTTCCTATAGGAGCAGATTCCAGATTTACCCCACGTCCTCACCTCCATTTTCAGGAGTACCACACCATTCTTACTTTCTTCTCTACTGTGCTCAGATGCCTACAGCTTTTAAAGGTTCGCAGAATACACATAACTTACAACAAATTACTACCATGCAATCTGTGTCCACACTGCCACAGTAACTCAGAGCCTAGGAGCCTGCTCCAGGTAATGTGCAATGTAAAGTGATCAGTTTTTAAAAAATAATAATAATTTGCACTTAAACATAAGCCAGGTAATTGGTAAATAAGTTATACAATGTAGTCTGGCCTGGAGAAAAATTTCATTGGAAGGTTCTTTATTTTGCTGAGAACATTTAACTAGCTGTTTTTTGCAAATAGCTTAAAAATTAAATCATACTCTCATGTGATCAGAAAGTAAGGAAAAATAAATGCTTAAATAGTCACACTGCTCAAGTAATACAATTCAAATGTCACATTTACAATATTACATTTTGTCTTTAAAAACAAGGTGAAAGGAAACTCCAGGCTACAAACTATAATTAAGGATGATTAATTCTTCTAGATTCCACCACCCAAAACAACCTGGCATCCTATATCATAGCCCGATATCCTGGGAGATCATGAGCACGAGCACCTACTATTCCATTGTGCAAAGCACGAGGGCCCACACCATTTGCCGTCTAACAATATTTCCTTTCTTTCTCTTTCCCCTCAAAAGAGGGAATTGAACATCTCTCAACTTCTTGCCATTTTACATGTTGGAACTTCATGATATTGTACATTAGTTCATTTATTCAGAAAACTGAAAAGCAGCAGAAAAATAACTAATGTCTGCACTGTGTAAAAAGAGAATTAAACTTTTAATGTTTAAATGTTTATTTCGGCAACACAAAAAAGCACAACACATAAAACCCAGCATAAAAATGATACGAAATACTTTTTTTTAAACAATGAAACCAATATTCAGAACAACTTCATTCTAAAGAATCAGACTTTAATTAAAAATAAGTAAAGAAGCAAAGGGCAATCGTAATAAGGTTGTTTCTTTTTCTGAAAGTTAACATTTACTTTGGGGTTTCCTTTTCCCAGGTCCTGCCATGACCGGTGGAGAAGTCTGAGTGCCCATTTCAACCAGCTCTTTCTTCAATTTCTTTTTTGCTATCGGCTTCTTGGCTTTAAAAAAAAGACATTACACTTTACTAAGGAGAAAAAGACATTACACCTTACTAAGGCGATAAAGAACCTTTTTCTTTTTTGCATTTCTGTAGATTAGGCAAAACCCTGGCTATTTTGCTATTGCTTTTTCTCACCTTGCAGAACAAGGGAGTCTCACCTTCAACAAAAAAGCCTGAAGAGATTGAGTTATAAAAGGAGACAGGAATAGTTGATACAAACTAAAGTTGAGCCATTACGCAAGACAAAAGTGAAAGACAGATTGCTAAATGAAACTAAACTAGGTGGAAAGGAAGAAAACATTCATAGGCCATATAAAAGCATTTAGAATACAATAAGGCTGGTTTCTTCATTAGCCATGACTTAAACTTCAATACTTGCAAAGCAAAGACGTTAGAACTTGCCAAGGACATTATTCTTCTGTTCTTTCAGCTACTTTTGTAAAAGTTGGAGTTCAAAGAAAAAAAATGAAGAAATCCTCTTCAGTGAGTGGAAATTCTCATGGTGAGAGTGAGCTACATAGTCTGAAACTTGTACCACTTAGAACCTCACCTAGCTCCCAATGGCAGTTTGTCATTCTGCAGGAACATAACTTTGAACTATGCATTGCAATTTTTTGCAGATGTTACAGTTCTGTAGATTAAATCAGTGGCTGCCTACGTCATACTGAATTTTTATAGGTGTTAGTGTCTACTCTTACTTATATATTTTCATGTACATTTGTCTATGGCTTCCTATATGGCATTGCTACACACAATTGAGAGAAGACCCACAGAACCATTTGTTAAAAACGCTGATCTATTGGGCTACTGTAATCTTTTTTAGCCTGCAAGGTTCTCACTGCATGTACTTGTAAGTACCATGTACCCAAATGCATCTGAAAGTGCAATCTAACCTCTAGTGAACTATAACGCAAGAATGCATGTAAACCTCATTAAATTCAAAATGAACCTTAAAAAAAAATTGCATGTCTTGAATTTACATCAGTTTAATGTGTGTGTGATGGACACAGTCTCAGAATGTTTCCTACTTCGTATTCAGTGTTTAAGTTTGTAAATATGATTAATGCTTTAGAGTTTCCACAGCTGGAAGCAGTGCATAAACATTCAAAATTTGCCATAAAACTATGCATAAAGACAGAACACAAAATATTTGCATCAATAAGTTTAACAACTCAATTTGGACATGGGAGAATTTACTGAACTGTAAATAAACCAAATTACATACATCTATATGCATGGAAAGTTACATTCTATGCATATAAATATACTATATATACACACATATAACCCCTTCCGCATTTAAAGATCACTGCTTTCTCCATCCAGATATACAATGTTACAAAGTACTTGCAAAGCACGCCTACCAGGACATCAAGCACTGAAAACCATGCCAAGGAATATCAATATAGGCAATACTTTTACTCAGTAACGTTACTCATGATTCCTAGCAGAAAAGGGGTCATAACAATCAGAAACCCAAACAGGCAATAGTGTGCACTCTGGCTTTAACAGAACGCACATTACATGACCCCACCCCTTCCTGTGCACTATCCATCCCTTGTTATGCAACTGTTTTTTCTTAAAAAAAAGTAATCTAACTGTGCATTTATAAGAGCAGCTCAGTGAAATATTTACAAATAGGCTGTCTTTACTTTTAAGTAAATTTTGTAACAAAAATAAAAACTGGTAACATACTCCAATTGCCTCTACTTCTAGTATTTAATGAAAACATTTGGCCAGCACAGAGAGGTATACTTACCAAGGTACGAGAGCCCCGTACACGGCCACAGGAGCAGGAGCCCCGGTTACATAGCACTTGTGCAGGAGTCCCGGTTCCACAGCCACAGATCCAGGAGTCCCTGTTCCACGGCCACAGATCCAGGAACCCCGGTTACACAGCCACTAATCTATAGTAAAACTTACCTGAACCTACTCCTGAATTTTGCCGGTTAAGAGAGATTTCCAGATATTTAGGCGCCGGTTAAAAGAGTTTTTCCTGTAGTAATATCAGTTAATAGATAGAGGCTACCTTCTAAACTTCAAATTAAAGCCAATAGAAAATTTATAGGTTCCACTCCAAAGAAACTTGCATTATAACAATGCAAGAATCAGAGGAAAAGAAAATCCCTTTCTCTTCAATCATGTTTTTGTTTCTTGTTGAGTTACAAGTACAAGAAAAGCATCAATACCAAATACCAGCGTAAAATAAGTCATTTGTAGGGCCCATCTCCTACCCAATAGCAGTAGGAAACTAAGCATTAGAGATCAGTTGAGATGTCCAGCTGGCAGTTCAGCTCAAAAGGGGGCACATTCCTGGCTGGCTCAACACCCAAATCTGGATACATTTGCTCTTACCTTTTTGTGTTTTCCGTGGTCTCTTTCCACCTTTTAATTCAGAATCGGAGGTGCTGCCCTCAAGATCATCATTCAGCTTTGAAGCACGTCGTTTCTTTAAAAAAAAAGTGAAAGGCATTGGTGGGATCAATTATTATCTGCAATATTTTGGTCACTGCCCTTATATGAAATAAAAACAGCAATTAGGCAAGATTCAAAAGAACAGACTGAACTGTGGAAAGGGACTGAATGAGCAGTTTTCGGGAAATAGTAGTACCGGATCCAAGATTTTTAAAAGTAGTAAATAACAAGATGGAAGCTTGGGTAGTTAGTGCAGCTGGCTAGGACAATGACCTGTCACCTAGAGGCCTGGGTTTTACACCAACCTGAAGTGATAATGATGAAAGCTTCTTTCATATACTGCAAACAAAAATAGCTGCCTACACTGTTCAGAAAGGTTAAGTAGCACATATATTAGTAAAAGCTCCACAGCACAAAACTATCCATAACACATTGATTTGCCAATCCAACTGATTTGCCAATCCAACTCAATTGGCCACAAGGGTGCCTGCTACAGCAAATTCACAATGGCATAGTAAATGAGAACAAGTGCATTGATGAGCAGATTAGAGGAGGCTTTACCCGAGAACTGATGCACTGTGTACCTGACGAAGATGTGGTGGAGGCCAATACTGGACCTCAAAATTTGAAGCTTGCTCCATCAAGCTAAACAATTACATAAGAAAGTAGGGTGGTTGCGCAGCAACATTTTCAAATCAAAAGTAAAAACAAAAAAAATGGAGCTGAAAATAATCTGACTGGATCTTGAAAGGTTGTAGCAGATAGCTTCTCTGGCCTTCTCGTTCCTACCTACTTGGACACCAAGGGCTGGATTTTAACTCCTGGGTGGGAACGCGGCAATAAAAGCCACGTGCCCGCTCGGGAGCAGGCAGGCTCAGCCAATCTTAGCATGCTGCCTGCTGGCTCCCCAAACGAAAGGGCTGGAAAATTTGGCAGGAAGAACAGCTGGCCAATGTTAAAAATCAGGCAGCAGGAGGTCGTTGTCGGGGACCCATGGGAACAATCCCAGACATATGTTCCAGGAGTGAACTTCCAGTCCCGGGGGGGGGGGGGGGGGGGAGAAAGAGAAAAGAGGGTGGTGCCAGGCAAGAATTACACCAGGGCAAGGGAGGCCCAAGGTTTTCTTTTGGGGCATTCCTGCTCCGCCTGCCACAAGGAAACTAAAAACTAAACTAAATTCTAAACTAAATTAGCCCCGACTCCGGTTCATCACCCGAGCCCGATCTGCATATTTAAAGAGGACCCCGCCGGCTTCAGGTAGGTGTCCTTACCAGCTGTAATCTAATATTGCAGATTAGGGTAGTCACCCACTCCATTTTAACTGGTCCCCTCGACTGGTTTCTGCTGGGGAAGGGGGAAGAAGCCCAAAATCGGCCCCCAAGTGTGTGGAAAAGCAATTTAATTCCAGCTTCTGTAGACTAAGGTAAAATTTCAAATTTTATAACATGCAATGCAAACTGTGATGGAAGCTTGGGATAGGGATTAGGGCATCAGTCTGTAAATCACCATAAAGTAGCCATTTGAGTGTGGTTTCTCAACAACAACTTGCAATTATATAGTGCATTTAACATAGTAAAACATCCCATGGCGCTTCTCAGGAAGGTTATCAAACAAAATCCGACACCAAGCCACATAAGGAGATATTAGGACAGATGACCAACAGTCGTGCGATTAAAATTAGGAATGTGCAAGAAGCCAGAATTGGAGGAGTGCAGAGATCCTGCAGGGTTGTAGAGCTGAAGGAGGTTAGAGATAGGGAGGGGCGATGCCATGGAGGGATTTGAAAACAAGGATGAGAACTTTATAGAGGCATTGCCTGACTGGGAGCCAATGTAGGTCAGCGAGCACTAGGCTGATGGGTGAATGGGACTTGGTGTGAGTTAGGATACCGGCAACAGGCAGGAAGAGGTCAAGTCTATGTAGGCTGTATGATGCAAGGCCAGCCAGGAGAGCTTTGGAATAGTCAAGCCTAGAGGTAACAAAGGCATGGATAAGGGTTTCAGCAGCTCAACAGTTCCACTGCACAGAATGTCATGTTCTGGTATCACAAAGCTTTGGGTAAGGCAATAGCACAGAGACAGAGTTGAGTCAGTGAGGCAAAAACATTAAGTTCCTACTGCTCTGGCACAGACTGCAGGAGGGAGCTTCATACATGGAAGATAATCCATATTCAAAAATGAAGACAACCATACCTACAGTAGACCAATGTTCCCTGTAATTTTTTTCCCCCGTGTGCTGGCCCTTTAACTGGCTGCGCGGCTCATTTAAATCTTCGCGCATGCGCAGTTATCCCCATTGAAAAGCCGGTGAGCAGCCTGCACGGGATCTCCAGACCGCTGTGCAGGATCTCCAGACCGTTGCGTGGCTGCGCAACTCAACAGGAACGTTGCAGTAGACAATCTAAAAATTCTTCCTCGTACCAATGAATTGAACCACATTCAGATGCCCTCACAGACATGAATAAAGCACTGCTCAGACTTTTGGCTCATACTGATGAGCAGAGTATGAAAAACCAAGACAGCAAGCCCCTTTTAATTGTTAAGATCAGATTGCAACTGCTGCATCATGAGAGATTTTATTTTTAAAAACTAACAGCATGTCAAGTGAAATGTCTTGGCGGTGACCTCACCTGTGCTGTTATTGGCCTGCAGCAGCAGTTTTACTGTACTATTTTGGTACCAGCACCACTAAAATGTGCATTTTGATTGGAGCTAAAAATAATGCAGAAATTACTATTTCTTGGGAAAGTCCAAAGACATCTGCTGCATTGTAATGTAGCAATAGCATGAATGAACTGAACTTTTATTTGATGGTTCGCAACCAACTGGAGCAATATTAACTACTTTGCTACTTTATTGCTTGGTCGTGAGTTTACCTAGTATTGCTTTCAAATAAAATAGGTAACTGGCAGGCTTGCTTTTCACCTGCATAGAAAGCGAAGGCTCTACTAAGTTAAAGCGTAAGAGGCAAAAGTTAAAATTCAGCAGTTATTTCTCAAATTAAGAGAAACTTGGGCACAATTTCTGGTCAAAATTTGAATGTGGTCTTAAGACTTCTCCTTCAATATCATAAAATAAGATGGATGCAAACACCCTAGCATGAAACTTATTGTGTAAACAAGAACACGTAAAGCACTCAAGAGCACAAATTTAACCATAGGCTGAAATGCAACAAGTGTCTGCGGCTTTTGAAATGCTGTCTTTCGGATGAGACATTAAACCGAGGCGCCGTCTGTCTCAGGTGGACGTAAAAGATCTCATGGCACTATTTTGAAGAGCAAGGGGGCTCTCCCCCATGTCCTGGACAATATTTATACCTCAATCAACATAAACAGATTATCTGGTTATTACCAATGAGGAAGGATACATTACTGGATCTGGTTCTGGGGAATGAGGTAGGTCAAATGGAGCAAGTGTCAATAGGTGAACATTTAGGGAACAGTGGATACAATCCAAAATGGGGTGCATGAACAGAGACACCTAGGGGTATCATAAGGTTTAGATTAGCTATGGAAAAGGACAGGGAGCAATCTAAGAGTAAAAATACTTAATTGGAGGAAGCTCAATTTCAGTGGAATAAGAACAGATCTGGCCTGGGTAAACTGGAATCAAAGATTGGCAGGCAAAACTGTAATGGAACAATGTGCTGCTTTTAAAGAGGAAATAGTTTGGGTACAGTCGAGGTACATTCCCACTAGGGGGAAAGGTAGGGCAACTAATGTCAGAGCTCCCTGGATGATGAAACAGATAGAGAGTAAGGTAAAGCAGATAAAGAGCACGTATGACAGATGTCAGGTTGAGAATACATGAGAATCAGGCTAAATATATAAAGTTCAGAGGAGAAGTGAAAAATAAGAGGGGCATGAGAACAGAATGGCAGCTAACATAAAAAGGAATCCAAAAGTCTTCTATAGGCATATAAATAGTAAAAGGGTAGTAAGAGGAGGGGTGGGGGCAATTAGGGACCAAAAAGGAGAGCTACGCATGGAGGCAGAGAGTATGGCTGAGGTACTAAACGAGTACTTTGCATCTGCCTTCACCAAGGAAGATGATGCTGCCATAGACATAGTGAAAGAGGTGGTAGAGGAGATAATGGATGGGATAAAAATTGATAGAGGTGTACTGGCTATACTTAAAGAAAGTAAGTCACCAGGACCAGATGGGATGCATCCTAGGACACAGAGGGAAGTGAAGGAAGAAATTGCAGAGGTACTGGCCATAATCTTCCAATCCTCCTTAGAAACAAGGGTGGTGCCAGATGACTGGAGAATTGCAAATGTTACATCCTTGTTCAAAAAAGGGTGTAAAGATAAACCCATAAACTACAGGCCAGTCAGTTTAACCTCGATAGTGGGGAAGCTTTTAGAAACAATAATCAGGGACAAAATTAACAGTCACTTGGACAAATGACGATTAATTAAGGAAAACCAGCAGAGATTTGTTAAAGGCAAATCGTGGTTAACCAACTTGATAGTTCTTTGATGAGGTAACAGAGGGGTTGATGAGGGTAATGCAGTTGACGTGGTGTACATGGACTTCCAAAAGGCATTTGATAAAGTGCCACATAATAGGCTTATCAGCAAAGTTGAAGCCCATGGAATAAAAAGGACAGTGGCAGCATGGATACGAAACTGTCTAAGTGACAGGAAACAGAGTAGTGGTAAACCGTTGTTTCTCGGACTGGAGGAAGGAATACAATGGTGCTCCCCAGGGGTCGGTTCTAGGACCACTGCTTTTCTTGATATATATTAATGACTTGGATGTGGGTGTACAGGCCACAATTTCAAAATTTGCAGATGACACAAAACTTGGAAGTATAGTGAACAGTGAGGAGAATAGTGATAGACTTCAAGAGGACCTAGACAGGCTGTTGAAATGGGCGGACACATGACAGATTAAATTTAACGCAGAAAAGTGCAAAGTGATGCATTTTGGTAGAAAGAATGAGGAGAGGCAATATAAACTAAAGGATACAATCCTAAAGGGGGTGCATGAACAGAGAGACCTAGGGGTATATGTGCACAAATTGTTGAAGGTGGCAGGGCAGATTGAGAAAGCAGTTATAAAAGCTTACGGGATCTTGGGCTTCATGAATAGAGGTGTAGAGTATAAAAGCATGAAAATTATAAACCACCTGTATAAAACACTGGTTCGGCCTCAACTGGAGCAGTGTGTCCAATTCTGGGCACCGCACCTTAGGAAGGATGTGAAGGCCTCAGAGAGGGTGCAGAAAAGATTTACAAGAATGATTCCAGGGATGAGGAGCTTCAGTTTCGTGGATAGACAGGAGAACATAAGAACATAAGAAATAGGAGTAGGCCAATCGGCCCCTCGAGCCTGCTCCACCATTCAACAAGATCATGGCTGATCTGATCCTAACCTCAAATCTTCTATCACTCTGCATCCACCCGAACCCATGTGATCTCCCGGGAGAGGCGAAAAACCAGATAAAGACCCAATGGCCAATTTGGGAGAAAAAAATCTGGGAAATTCCTCTCCGACCCATCTAGGCGATCGAAATTCTTCCAGATCACTCTGTCCCTATATTTTCTACAGTACTTACCTTCTGTAAAGGCGATCTCCACCCCAGCCAGGAACAGGAATAAAACCATCTCCTGAAATCTAACAGAATTAGAACACAGTAGGAGCAGAACAAGGCTACACGGCCCCTGGGCCCGCTCCACTACCCACAGGGCCATGACCATTCCGAACCCAGACTCATGTCCAATTTCCTGCCCGCTCCCCGTAACCCTTTATTCCCTTTACTTCTAGGAAACTATCTATTTCTGTTTTAAATTTATTTAATGATGTAGCTTCCACAGCTTTCTGGGGCAGCAAATTCCACAAACCTACCACCCTCTGAGTGAAGAAGTTTCTCCTCATCTCAGTTTTGAATGAGCAGCCCCTTATTTTAAGATTATGCCCCCTAGTTCTAGTTTCACCCATCATTGGGAACATCCTCACCGCATCCACCCGATCAATCCCCTTCACAATCTTATATGTTTCAATAAGATCGCCTCTCATTCTTCTGAACTCCAATGAGTAGAGTCCCAATCTACTCAACCTCTCCTCATATGACCACCCCCTCATCCCCGGGATTAACCGAGTGAACCTTCTTTGTACTGACTCGAGAGCAAGTATGTCTTTTCTTAAGTATGGACACCATACATGGGGTTGTTCTCCTTAGAGCAGAGAAGAGTAAGAGGAGGTTTGATAGAGGTGTTCAAAACCATGAGGGATCTAGACAGAGTAGATAGAGAGAAACTGTTCCCATTGGCAGAAGGTTGAGAACCAGAGGACACAGATTTAAGGTGATTGGCAAAAGAACCAAAGGCGACGCAAGAAAAAACTTTTTTTTTTCTTCTTTTTTTTTTAAACGCAGTGAGTGGTTAGGATCTGGAATGCACTGCTTGAAAGGGTGGTGGAGGCAGAATCAATCACAGCTTTCAAAAGGGAGTTGGATAAATACCTGAAGGAAATTTTTTTGCAGGGCCACGGGGAAAGGGCGGAGGAGTGGGACTAGCTGAAGTGCTCTTGCAGAGAGCCAGCATGGGCTCGAGGGGCCGAATGGTCTTCTTCCGTGCTGTAACCATTCTATGATTACATTGCGGTTTGTGGAACCCTGATGTGCACAAATTGGCTACTGCATTTCCTTCATTACAACACTGACTGCACTTCAAAAAGTACTTCATTGGCTGTAAAGCGCTTTGGGACGTCCGGAGGTCATACAAAGAACTATATAAATGCAAGTCTTTTAATTTTTGATAATTCAGGTTATTGGCAGTCGTAAGTGGATGAATGTTTAAAGTTTCAGGCACGTAACATGGAAATACCATTTGGATGTTCAAATGAATTTCCTGTTAAGGGCACATGAACTCTTAAGGAACTAGACTGATAGAATCTGAGATAGCAATGATTTCAAATAGAGAAGAGCCAGGGTTATCATACCTAAAGTCTAAAATGTTGAACTCATTATCCCAAGATCAAGTGACTCCTGTGGCAAAATCTCAACCTCTGATCTGGAAGTTCACTATGAGATTCATCTGTAATCACATGTCGTAGATTATTTAAAGGGTCTCAAGATTAACTTGGTCATTGAACTTGATCCTTGTTCAAACCGTCTTTCACAACATTCATCATCTAAGAGATGTTCTTGTTCTGCCAGTAGCAATGACCAACATACACAGTATACTGGCACAAATAGTGGGAATAACTCCCTCCCTGTATATTGATGCACTGTGGTCGTATTCGAATAGACACAAATACCAACAATTCATTCCAATTGTCCAAGAACTAAACTTTCTCAGTGTGGGGTTACCAAAATTACTGTTGGTAAAAACAGATTCTCTGAATAGGGCCAGTGACATTGCTTTGATTTTGCTATTTATGCGACAGCTGATATGTTTGAATCGATACATTGCAATTCTAACACCTTCACAGATGGGTGCCCCATTCTACAAAAAGTGTCTCCTTCAGGGAGGCAAGAGAAAAGGTATTCGACTTAGCACGTTTGGTCGTGACCATTTTAAGGCAACAGGTGGTTCCGTAGATATCAAATTCCTGAAAGTTAGCTAACTGAATTGAAAATGGCTCCATCTTGTGGCAATGACAACTGCCATGTTGCAGGGATCTTGGTCCTTTGTCAACTGCTGTTCGTACTATGCACGAAGATATTTGCAATGTCAAATTTGTGGGTGATTCAACAACAAGTATTTATATAGCACCTTTAACTTAGTAAAAGGCCCCAAGGCGCTACACAGGAGTATTACAAGACAAAAAATTTGACACCGAGCCACATAAGGAGAAATTAGGGCAGGTGGCTAAAAGCTTGGTCAAAGAGGTAGGTTTTAAGGTGCGTCTTAAAGGAGGAGAGGCGGAGAGGTTTAGGTAGGGAATTTTTCAAAAAAACTTCTTTCATGGGATGTGGGCGTCGCTAATAGGCCAGCATTTATTGCCCATCCCTAATTACCCTCGAGAAGGTGGTGGCGGTGAGCCGCCATTTCAGAGGTCAGTTAAGTGTCAACCACATTGCTGTGGGTCTGGAGTCACGTATAGGCCAGACCAGGTAAGGATGACAGATTTCCTTCCCTAAAAGACATTATTGAACCAGATGAGTTTTTAAAGACAATCTGGTAGTTTCATGGTTGCCATTACCAATACTAAATTTTTTTTAAATTCCAGATTTTATTTAATTAAATTCCCCAGCTGCCGTGATGGGATTTGAACTCACGTCTCCAGATCATTTGTCCAGGACTCTGTATTACTAGTACCCACTATCCCGAGCTAAAGGCCTAGGCAACAGAAGGCACGGCCACCAATGGTTGAGCAATTATAAACAGGGATGCTTAAAAGGTCAGAATTAGAGGAGCGCAGATATCTCCGGGGTTGGGGGGGGGGGGGGGGTGGTGGTGGTGCCTGTAGGAGATTACAGAGATAGGGAGGGGTGAGGCCATGGAGGGATTTGAAAACAAGGATGAGAATTTTGAAATCGAGGTGTTGCTTAACTGGGAGCCAATGTAGGTCAGCGAGCACAGGGCTGATGGGTGAACAGGACTTGGTGAGAGTTAGGATAGGTGCAGCCGAGTTCTGGATGACTTCAAGTTTACGTAGGGTAGAATGTGGGAGGCCAGCCAGGAGTGCGTTGAAATAGTCAAGTCTAGAGGTAACAAAGGCATGGATGAGGATTTCAGCAGCAGATGAGCTGAGGCAAGGGCAGAGATGGGCGATGTTGCGGAGGTAGAAATAGGCGGTCTTAGTTATGCTGTGGATGTGTGGTCGGAAGCTCATTTCAGGGTCAAATGTGACACCAAGGTTGCGAACAGTGTGGTTCAGCCTCAGACAGATGTTCAGGAGAGGGATGGGTGAGTTGCTAGGGAACGAAGATTGTGGTGGGGGCCGAAATAATTGGCTTCAGTCTTCCCAATATTTAATTGGAGAAAATTTCTGCTCAGAACTGGATGGTGGAGAAGCAGTCTGACAATTTAGAGACCGTGGAGCGGTCGAGAGAAGCAGTGGTGAGGTACAGCTGGGTGTCATCAGCGTACTTGTGGAAACTGACACTGTTTTTGGATCATGTCGCCAAGGGGCAGCATGCAGATGAGAAAAAGGAGGCGGCCAAAGATAGATCCTTGGGGGACACGAGGTAACAATGCGAGAGCGGGAAGAGAAACCATTGCAGGTGATTCTCTAGCTACAATTAGATAGATAAGAATGGAACCAGGCAGGTGCAGTCCTGCCCAGCTGGACGGCCGTGGAGCGGCGTTGGAGAAGGATGGAGTGGTCAACCATGTCAAAGGCTGCAGACAAATCAAGAAGGACGAAGATGGATAGTTTACCTTTGTGATGTCATTTGCGACTTTGATGAGAGCTGTTTCGGTACTGTGGCAGGGGCGGAAACCTGATTGGAGTGATTAAAACATGGAGTTGCGGGAAAGATGGGCACGGATTTGGAGGCGACCACACGTTCAAGGAATTGAGAGGAAAGGGAGGTTGGAGATGGGGCGGTAGGTTGCAAGGACAGGGGGGTCAAGGTTTTTTTTTAAAAAGGGGTGATGACAGCAAATTTGAGGGAGAGGGGGACAGTATCGGAGGAGAGAGAACCGTTAACAATGTCAGCTAACATGGGAGCCAGAAAAGGAAGTTGGGTGGTCAGCAGTTTGGTGGGAATAGGGTCGAAGAAGCAGGAAGTGGACAAGATGAGCCTGGAGAGATCATGCGGGGAGATCGGAGAGAAACTGGAGAAAGATGCAAGTTCAGGGCAGGGGGGGAACCTTAGAGGAAGTTTGGCCCGGTGGGCTAGGGGAAGGAAGTGGCAGAGGCAGCTGAACGGATGGTCTCAATCTTAGAAACAAAGAAGTCCATGAGCTCCTCACACTTGTTGTTGGAGGGGAGGGTGGAGGAGACAGGTAGAGGGGTTTAAGACAGTTAGCAGTGGAGAATAGAAGCCAGGGTTTTCTTTGCATTCCAGAATGATTCTGGAAGTGAGCAATTTTGGCAGACGAGAGCAGGACCCGATAATGCTTTATGTGGACTCAACTTTCATCCTGGTCCCCTATGCCAGTTGACATTTTAACTGGTTCCCTCCTCTCCTCAGTACTGTCCCTCTTCCTTTCAAAACTACCTACCTCGTCAAAAACTCCACCCTCGACCTCTCTGCAGTCTACCGCCCCATCTCCAACCTCTTTCTTTTCAAAAGTCATTGAACGTGTTGTCACCTCTCTACCTCCAATGCCTGTCGTCCGTTGTTCAGCAAGGACAGTTCCTTGGTTCCCCTCTCACTTATCCAATCGTTGCCAGAGCATATCCAGCAATGGCCTTGCTTCCCACTCCACACACTGTTATCTCTGGAGTCCTTGGCCCCTTCTTTTTCCTCATCCCGCACTCCCTTTGGCAGCCGTGCCTTTAGCTGTCTTGTGGACAGAGCCGAGAACTCCCTCCCGAAACCGCTCCGTCTCTCCAGCCCTCTCTCCTCCAAGACCTTCCTTAAAACCCGCCTCAGATCAAGCTGTTAGTCACCCCTACTTCAATGCCCATTTTTGTCTGATTACACTTCTGTGAAGCAGCTTGGGTCGTTTTTCTATGTTAAAGGTGCTACTGTATATAAATGCAAGCTGTTATGTATCTATTGATAAGCAGGATTGAGGATTACAGAGATACTTAACACTGCTTGTTTTTTGTCACCGTAGGACAGATAGTAGGAAATTAGAATTTGCTACAATACGACATCAACAGGTTGCTTAAGAAGGACTACGAAAAATTCAAAAATGGGTTTAGAATACATGTACGTAAACGCACAAAGTGTGGTGAATAAGGTTGGTGAGCTACAAGCACAATTAGCCATGTAGCAATAATGATGTTGTGGCAATAACGGAATCGTGGCTTAAAAATGGTGAGGACTGGGCACTTAATAGTCAAGGATATACTGTTCAGAAAAGATAGGGAAGGAAGAAAGGGAGGTGGGTGGCCGTGCTGATTAAGGAAGACATTGTAGTGTTGGAAAGGGAGGATGTTCTTGAGGGGACAAGGACAGAATCCATTTGATTAGAGTTGAGGAGCAAAAAGGGTATGATCACACTATTGAAACATAGAAGCTAGGAGCAGGAGTAGGCCATTCGGCCCCTCGAGCCTGCTCCGCCATTCAATGAGATCATGGCTGATCATCCAAATTCAGTACCCTGTCCCTGCTTTCTCCCCATATCCCTTGATCCCTTTAGCCTTAAGAAATATATCCAACTCCTTCTTGAATATCTTTAATGAACTGGCCTCCACCACCCTCTGTGGCAGATAATTCCACAGGTTCACCACTCTCTGGGTGAAGAAATTCCTCCTCATTTCAGTCCGAAATGGCTTACCCCTTATCCTTAGACTATGGCCCCTGGTTCTGGACTCCCCGGCCATCGGAAACATCCTTCATGCATCTAGTCTGTCCAGGCCTGACAGAATTTTATAGGTTTCGATGAGATCCCCTCTCAATCTTCTAAACTCCAGTGAGTATAAGCCCAATCGACACAATCTCGCCTCATACGTCATTCCTGCCATCCCAGGTATCAGCCTGGTGAATCTTCGCTGCACTCCTTCCATGGCAAGAATGTCCTTCCTCAGATAAGGCGACCAAAACTGCACACAATACTCAAGGAGCAGTCTCACTAAGGCCCTGTACAGCTGCAGCAAGACAGCCTTGTTCCTGTACTCGAACCCTCTTGCTACGAAGGCCAACATACCATTTGCCTTCTTAACCGCCTGCTGCACCTGCATGCTTACCTTCAGCGACTGGTGCACAAGAACACCCAGGTCTCTTTGCACTTCCCCTTCTCCCAATCTATTGCCATTCAAATAATAATATGCCTTCCTGTTTTTGCCACCGAAGTGGATAACCTCACATTTATCCACATTATAGTGCATTTGCCATGTTTCTGCCCAATCACCCAACCTGTCCAAATCGTACTGGAGTTTCACGACATCCTCCTCACAGCATACCCTCCCACCCAGCTTTGTGTCGTCTGCAAATTTGGAGATATTACATCCAATTCCCTCGTCCAGATCATTAATGTATATTGTGAACAGCTGGGGTCCTAGGACCGATCCTTGCGGTACCCCACTAGTCACTGCCTGCCACTCGGAAAACGACCCGTTTATTCCAACTCTCTGCTTTCTATCCGCCAACCAGTTCTCTATCCAAGTCAATACCTTGCCCCCAATCCCATGTGCCTTAATTTTGCACGCTAATCTCTTATGCGGGACCTTATCGAAAGCCTTCTGAAAGTCCAAATACACCACATCCACTGGTTCTCCCTTATCTATTTTACCAGTTACATCCTCAAAAAATTCCAGTAGATTAGTCAAGCACGATTTACCTTTTGTAAATCCATGTTGACTTTGTCCGATCCTGTCGCTGCTTTCCAAGTGCTCTGCTATTACATCTTTTATAATGGACTCTAGCATTTTCCCCACTACTGATGTCAGGCTTACCGGTCTATAATTTCCCGTTTTCTCTCTACCACCTTTTTTGAATAGTGGGGTAACATTAGCAACCCTCCAATCCATGGGAACTGTTCCAGAGTCTATCGAGTTCTGGAAGATGACCAGCAATGCATCTACTATTTCTAGGGCCACTTCCTTAAGTACCCTAGGATGTAGATTATCAGGCCCTGGGGATTTATCGGCCTTCAGTCCCATCAATTTTCCTAACACCATTTCTCTACAAATACTGATTTCTTTCAGTTCCACCCTTTCATCAGACCCTATGTTCCCCGGCATCTCTGGGAGGTTATTTGTATCCTCCTTTGTGAAGACAGAACCAAAATATGTATTTAGTTGGTCTGCCATTTCTTTGTTCCCCATTATAAATTCCCCTGATTCTGACTGCAAGGGACCTACGCTTGACTTCACCAATCTTTTTCTCTTCACATATCTATAAAAGCTTTTACAGTCAGTTTTTATGTTCCCTGCAAGCTTACTCTCATTCTATTTTCCCCCCTTCTTAATTAATCCCTTTGTCCTCCTTTGTTGAATCCTAAACTGCTCCCAATCCTCAGGATTATTGCTTTTTCTGGCCAATTTATATGTCCTCTCCTTGGATCTTATGCTATCCCTAATTTCCCTTGTTAGCCACGGTTGAGTCACCTTTTTTGTTTTATTTTTATGCCAAACTGGGATGAACAAATTCTGTAGTTCATCCATTCGGTCTTTGAATGTTTGCCATTGCCTATCCACCGTCAACCCTTTGAGTGCCATTCCCCAATCAATCCTACCCAACTCGCTTCTCAGACCATCGTAGTTCATTCTCCATCTTAATGAAGAATTCGATCATATTATGATCGCTCCGACCCAAGGGGCCTCGTACAATAAGATAGCTAATGAATCCTTTCTTGTTACATAATACCCAGTCTAAGATGGCCTGATCTCTGGTTGGTTCCTCGACATGTTGGTCCAGGAAACCATCCCGTAAACACTCCAGGAATTCCTCCTCCACAGTATTGTTACTAATTTGGTTAGCCCAATCTATATGTAGATTAAAGTCACCCATGATGACTGCTGTGCCGTTATTGCACACTTCTTTAATTTCCCTTTTAATGCCATCCCCAACCTCCGCCTTACTGTTTGGAGGTCTATATACCACTCCCACTAACGTTTTCTGCCCCATAGTATTTCTCAATTCTACCCATACAGATTCCACATCATCAGAGCTAATATCCTTCCTTACAATTATGTTAATCCCTTCTTTAACCAGTAATGCTACCCCACCTCCCTTTCCTTTTCGCCTATCTTTCCTGAATATTGAATACCCCTGGATGTTGAGTTCCCAGCCTTGGCCATCCTCGAGCCACGTTTCCGTGATCCCAACCAAATCATATTCGTTTACCTCTATTTGCGCAGCCAATTCATCCACCTTATTACGAATATTGGGGGCATTCTACAGGCCTCCAAATAGTGAGAGGGAGGTAGAGGAGCAAATCTGCAGGGAAATCAGAGATATGCAAGAGCTATAGAGTGGTGATATTGGGGGACTTTAATTACCCAAATATCGATTGGGATAATGCTTGGGTAAAGGGAAAGGAAGGGGAGGAATTTCTGAAATGTGTTCAGGAGAATTTCCTTGACCAGTATGTTCTTGGCCCAACTAGGATGGAGGCATTACTGGATCTGGTGCTGGGCCAGGTTGACCAGGTGTCTGTGGGAGAACACTTGGGTAGAGTGATCATTGTATCATAAGATTTAGATTAGCAATGGAGAGGAGCAAGGAACAATCTAGAGTGGAACTTCTAAACTGGAATAGGGCTAACTTCAATGAAAGCGTAAGGGAACAAAAGCAAGGGCTCCTTGGATGACGAGGGAGATAGAGAAGATGATGAAACCAAAAAAAGAGGGTGTATGATGCATGTCAGATGAATTCTTCAAGGGAGAACCAGACCAAATACAATAAGTTGAGAGGGGATGTGAAGATGAACATAAGATTGGCAAAGAGAGAATATCAGAGTAGAATGGCAGTTAACATAAAAGGGAACCCAAAAATATTTTACCAGCATGTAAACAGTAAGCGGGTAGTAAGAGGCGGGTGGGGCCTATTAGAGACAAAGAAGGTGATATGCTTAGAGGCGCAGGGCAAGGCTCTAATGAGTATTTTGTATCGGTGTTTACTAAGGAGGTACTGACAAAATATTGGTAGAAGTGGAAAAGGTAGAAGCAATGGAAGGGGTGAAAATTGATAGACAGGATGTACTAGAAAGGCGGGGTATGCTTAGAGTGGACAAGTCGCCTGGTCCAGACAGCTTGCACCCCAGGTTACTAAGGGAATTGGGGGAGGAGATAGCGGAAGGGCTTGCCATAATTTTCCAATCTTCCCCAGATGCGGGGAGGTGCAGAAGGATTGGAAAGTGGCAAATGTGACACCATTGTTCAAAAAAGGGTGCAAGGACAATCCTATTAACTACAGTAGCAAAATACTGCGGATGCTGGAAATCTGAAATAACAGAAAATGCTGGAAATACGCAGCAGGCCAGGCAGCATCCGTGGAGAGAGAAACAGAGTTAACGTTTCAGGTCTGGGACCCTTCATCAGAACTGGAAAAAGCTGGAGATGTAACAGATATTAAGCAGGTGCAGAGACGGGGGGGGGGGGGGGGCGTTTAGGAGGGGAGGAAGGAATTGAAAGAACATCCTGTACTTTTGCAAGAGGCAGGAAAGATAAAATGTTGCAAATGGGAATGGCAAAAATCATAGAGCATGAAAAATGGGGGCAGGGATTATTCTGAAATTGTTGAACTCTATGTTGAGTCCGGAAGGCAGTATAGTGCCTAATCGAAAGATGAGGTGCTGTTCCTCGAGCTTACGTTGAGCTTCATTGGAACAGAGAGATCAGAGTGGGAGTGAAGCGGAGAATTAAAGTGACAGGCGACCGGAAGCTCAGGGTCACCCTTACGGACTGAATGGAGGGGTTCCGCAAAGCGGTCGCCCAATCTGTGTTTGGTCTCCCCAATGTAGAGGAGACCGCATCGTGAGCAGCGAATACAGTATATTAAATTGCAAGTAGTACAGGTAAATTGCTGTTTCACCTGGAAGGGGTGTTTGGGGCCCTGGACAGTGGGAAGGGAGGAGGTAAAAGGGCATGTGTTGCATCTCCTGCGCTTGCACGGGAAGGTGCCAGGTGAAGGAGAAGGGCTGTTGTTAAGGGTGATTGTGGAGTGGACCAGCGTGTCGTGGAGGGAGTGGTCCCTTCGGAATGCTGAAAGGGGAGGTGAGGGGGAAGATGTGTTTGGTGGTGGGATCACATTGGAGGTGACGGAAATGGCAGAGGATGATACGTTGAATGTGGAGGCTGGTGGGGTGAAAGGTGAGGACAAGGGGAACCCTACCGTGGTTCTGGGAGGGAGGGGAAGGGGTGAGAGCAGACGTGCTGGAAATGGAACGGGCACGGTCAAGGGTCGTGTTAACCACAGTAGAGGGGAATCCTTGGTTGAGGAAAAAGGAAGACATGTTGGAAGCACTGGTATGAAAGGTGGCATCGTCAGAGCAAACGCGGCGGAGACGGAGAAACTGGGAGAATGGAATAGAGTCCTTACAGGAAGCGGGGTGGGAGGAAGTGTAGTCCAGGTAGCTGTGGGAGTCAGTGGGCTTGTAGTGGATGTTTGTCGAAAGCTGATCGCCAGAAATGGAGACGGAGAACTACAGGCTGGTCAGTTTAACATCAGTGGTAGGTAAAGTTTTAGAAACAATAATCAAGGAAAAAATTAACAGGCACTTGG
This sequence comes from Somniosus microcephalus, assembly GCF_052327205.1. Classification (NCBI taxonomy): domain Eukaryota; kingdom Metazoa; phylum Chordata; class Chondrichthyes; order Squaliformes; family Somniosidae; genus Somniosus; species Somniosus microcephalus. The sequence goes on from NC_140998.1 coordinate 37,634,373, forward strand.
GAGAGGTTTAAGCTAATTAAGGAGAGCCAACACGGATTTGTAAAAGGCAGATTGTGTTTGACTAATCGAATTGAATTTTTTGATGAAGTAACAGAGGATTGATGAAGGGAATGCAATGGATGTTGTCTACATGGATTTTCGGAAGGCGTTTGACAAAGTACCACATAGAAGGCTGGTTAACAAAATGGAGGCTCATGGAATAGGTGGGTCAGTGGCAGCTTGGATAAGGAATTGGCTTAAGGGCAGAAAACAGCGAGTTGTGGTAAATGACTGTTTTTCAGACTGGAGGATGGTAGATAGTGGTGTTCCCCAAGGGTCAGTGCTGGGGCCACTGCTTTTTTTGATATACTATGTATTCCAATATCCAGGACATTTTTATAGAGTAGAATTTCTAAATTTACCGATGACACCAAACTTGGGGGTGTGGCAAACAGTGATGATGATACCAATTGACTGCAACAGGACATAGAAAGGCTAGCAGAATTGGCAGATGGAATTTAAGAGAGAGAAATGTGAGGTGATGCATTTTGGCAGAAGGAACAGGGAGAGGCAATATACACTTAATGGCAGTTTTAAAAAAAGTGTGCAGCGACAGAGGGACCTGGGAGTTAATGTGCATAGGTCCCTGGAGGTGGCAGGACATATTGAGAGAGTGGTTAACAAAGCATATGGGGTCTTGGGCTTCATATATAGAGGTATTGAGTACAAAAGTAGAGAAGTTATGCTAAACCTTTATAAAGCGCTGGTTAGGCCACAACTGGAGTACTGCGTCCAGTTCTGGTCACCACACTTTAGGAAGGATGTGAAGGCCCTTGAGGATGCAGAGGGGATTTACCAGAATGGTTCCGGGGATGGGGGATCTTAGCTACAAGGACAGGTTGGAGAAGCTGAATTTGTTTTCATTAGAGCAAAGGAGGTTGAGGGGTGATTTGATAGAAGTGTACAAGATTATGATGGGTTTGGATAGGCTGGATGGGGTAAGGCTGTTCCCACTAGTTGATGGTACAAGGACTAGCGGACACAGATTTAAGGTTTTAGGCAAGAGATACGGTGGGGGGGGGGGGGGGGAAACACTTTTTTATGCAGTGAGTGAGGACGACCTGGAATTTGCTGCCGACGGAAGTGGTGGCAGCGGGCACACAATGTTTTCAAGGGGAGACTGGATAGGCACTTGAGGGAAATAAACTTGCAGGGCTACGGGGATAGAGCGGGGGAATGGGACTGACTGGATTGCTCTAGATAGCTGGCACGGACTCGATAGACCGAATGGCCTCCTTCTGTGCCGTTATGACTCGATGACATCCACAATAAATAAATCATACGTGAGCATCTAGCTGGAGCAGGTTGAATGCCCTTTGCTTGCTCTGGATTTTATAATCGTAAATCTAATTTTTGTAACTAAATGTGGAACAATCCAGCACCAGATTAGTTTCCAATTTACTCAACATAATACGCAAACTAATTGCTTCACAATTTTATAAGCCCTTTTTTCCCCTCCCTTTCTCTTACTTTGTGTGCCGTACACCACCCGAGAGGCAACCTGCTTCTAAGCTTCGGCTGAAACTACTCTATAATCAACCAACCAGCTAACAGCAAAGAGTATTTTCGCTCTGCCTGCAGTTCCATTCTGCATTCATCAGCTCCCCATGACAGCACCTCAAACTAATCATTCACTTGGTCGGGGGTGGCGGTGGAGGAAGAACTGATTAACTTGCAAACAAACTGAACAGAAATATTCAATAAATTGCTCTTTTTAAATGAATTCTTCAATTTTTTTAAGTCAGCTGACATTTAATTTAATTGTGGTGTCGACGAATACCAAAACACAATATCCAATGTAAAGAGATGCTTAATTCAACGCCTAAGTGGCAACGGAATGATCAACGTGAGGCTGCAAACACCTGATGGCGCTTATCCAGATTTAAGTCATCTATTTCTTCTGAAATTTTTGTGAACAGACTAATTATTCAATATCACAGCTGTTCTTCCCCAGAGTTAAAAGCTTAAAAAACAACCTGGGACTAAGAACTTTTCATTGGCTGAAAACAGTTAACAGCTGGAATACTTCAGAGGACCGCACTGCCATCATTTAGCAGTTCCATCCATGTAGGAATATACATCTGGTATAAAATTACCAAGTGTTTAAAATGTTTAATTCTCCTCCTTGCATTTAAATCCCTTCAGGGCCCTGCCCCTTCCTACTTTGGTAACCTCCTCCAGCCCTACAGCGACCCCCTACCTCGAACTCTCCAGTCCTCGAACCCTAGCCACTTCTGCAGCTGCTCCCTTTACCCCATCATAGACAGCTGTGCCCTCAGCTGCCTAGGCCTCATGCTTTGGAATTCCCTCAGCCTTACCACTTGCCTCCCTCCAAGGTGTTCCTTAGAACCCATCAATTCAACCAAGCTTTTGATTGCTGCTCCTAATCTTTCCTTTTTCTGGCTCAGCATCCATTTTTTAGATTACGCCTCAGTGAAGCACGGTCATATTTTTCTTTGTTGAAGGTACCACATAAATGCAAGATGTTTAAAAACATACATGTTGCCTAATAAAGCCAGAAGATTCAGCAATACAGTTCAAGTAATCAGTCAATATTGAGTAATTGTCCACAAGATAGCAAGTACTGTTTCTTAAATGAGTATTATGCAAAATGCACATTTGAAGCAATGCCTCTGCCAGTAAACAAAGATCAGACTGCAAAGTTTAATTTGCCAATTTAAGAAACCTTTACTATGAAATAAGAAAAAGCCTAAGAGTATCGGGCCCAAATGTGGGCACAATTAAAGCGTCCCTACAAGAAAAAAAAAGGTCTGGCATCAGAATAATTGTACTATAGCAACAGGTACAAGTAATAGTCCAAGATTTTTTTTATATACACACACACAGCTTTGGACAACAGCCTAGATAAGCAGACAATAAAGAGGATAAAGACAAAATTTAAGCTGCAATTAGTCAAATACTATGGCAGATCTTTGTTTAGCTAATTGTTTTCCCATAGCCAAATGGCAAGCTCAGCCAAGGAATCAATACAGAGATTACTGCTGGTACTGCCTGGCCCAAGAAATTGAGTACAGCTAATTCTCCTGTGTTTCAACAAATTGTTCAGATTCTTCAATTCCCATTTTAAACCTTGGATACAGTCCAGGGCATACTACAGTACACAGTATTTTATCACTTCATGCTAACTCCGAACAAGTTTTAAAATGTTTCGCAACAACTGGATTAGACTCTAATCACAGCAATTATTTTAAGATGCTGACTACTGCTTAATACAGCATTTCATTTTTGAAGATGTTACATACTTTCCAACTGCTTATGGAAAAAAAGGGTTTTGTATAGCCGTTAATGAAATTTGGCAATTTTTTTTCTTTTTTGAGGGCTTATGTCGCTGCTTTGTACACTACCATCTTGGCCAATAGCTGCTAGATGTAATCAACAGGCCACAATGGCTCATCTCTGCAATGGCTGATTTTACATTGAAAATGTAACAGCAGGTTGCTAAGAGCTTTCCTTTGGATGTGCAGTAATGAATCAACAGCTAGGATTCACAGCTACCAAAGAGTAGTGTGCATCTTTTCCCTTCATCTCTGCCTCATCATTACCATCTAAACCCTGCTGCGCTGAACAGATTGGTTTGATAATTACACACAATAACTGCAGTGGGCACATAACCCTCAGCTGGCACAGGGCAGATCCCGAGCGGCAAGTTCCATATGTAAACTACACTGATTAAGTGTATGAGGTACATCCTCCCCTGCCTGTCTGTAGCTCTGATTAGTAGCATTCAGACACTGATATTACCATATGCCATCAAAATCATGAGGTAGCAGGTCAACGAAGAGTTATAAAAATTTCAAAGTGCTATTCAATCCATCACTGTTCCACTATAGAACAATTAGCCATAATACAGCGCCAGAATTAAAAACTACAATCTCAAAAGTAAACCTTTAATCAAGATTTCACACCACTTTAGAAATTCTCATTTTTTACTTAATAGTTTTTCTCAGTTATCATTCCCTTCTCCATCTTCCTGAAGGCAGTGACACTGTTGCAAAGTGTCAGTAACTCTTTGCCACCTCACCCAAATGGTCCTCTATCACGTTTGAGCCTAGACAACAAATGCTGACAGATTAGCTGCAAGCAGAGAGGGCAGGGTGGGAGATGAGAGTGAGGCTGAGAAGGGGGGGGGGGGGAAAAGAGAGGAAGAAAGAGAATAGGGCGAGGTCAAGAAGGGGGAGCGGGGAGAAGGGGGCAAGGCCAAAGGGGGGGGGGGGGGAGAAAAAGAGAGAGAGGAGAAAGAGGTGGGAGAAGAGGGCCGGGGGGCAGGGGGAAGAGAGAGAAGGCGGTGAGGCCGAGGGGGGGGGAGCACAAGAAGAGGGCGAGGCCGAGAGCAGGGCGGGAGAAGAGGCCGAGAGCGGTGCAGTAGGAAAGGGCAGTCTGAGAGTGGCACAGGAGAAAAAAATTGCAAAGTGACGTCACGGCACAAGGTTGGGCATCAGGGGTAAGTTACAGGTAAATATCTATAACTTAAATTAGATAAAGAATATTATTAAAAAACTAAAAAACATAAGCTACAGGAAACTTTGTGCTATCCGGCACCGACGGGACTGAGCTGTTGCCGTTCCCTCAAAACTGCCGGACAAACCAGCGTTAATGTTGAAGCATACGGAGCTTTTCAGTTCCGTATCTGGCAACAAACACTGTTGCTTAGCAACAGCTTCTAAACAGTTGGCGGTACCTTGGAAGCGTCTCTGTCGCTTAGCAATAGCTTCAGAGAGACTTTGCAGAGCCTGACTGTTGAAAAAGAAAAGCCACGAGAAGAAAAAAAACCTAACTAAACGGCTCCTGATTTTTGCCGGTGGCTCGAGCTTGTTGGACATTTAGCCTCCGGATAACACAAAGTTTCCTGTAAATTGATTAAATACATAAAACATGGTTAGTTAGGGATGGCAGTGCGGGAGGTGTGCCGCAACAGCAGCATGTGGAAGCTTGTGGCGAGCATTGCAATCCCAGACAACCACATCTGCAGTAAGCGTCTGCATCTCGAGGAACATCAGCTCAGAGCTGTGGAGCCGGAGTCCAAGTTGCAGACATTGCAGAGCATCAGGGAGCAGGAGAGTTACCTTGGTTATGTAGTGGTACAGGTCTGGTTAGTGGTCAGGGACAGGAGGGTGTGACTGCGATTCAGACGGGTAAGGGAACCCCAGGTGCAGTGCTGGGGGAGCTTCAGCCTTTGCCCTTATTCAACAGGTACAGGAGTGGGAAGGGTGGGGGGGGGGGGGGGGGGGGGAAAGAGAGGAAATCCGGTTGTCATGGTCCACGTAGGAACCGACGACATAGGTAGAACTAGGAATGACATTCTGCCGAGAGAGTTTGAGGAGCTAGGGTCCAAATTAAAATGCAGAATCTGTGGATTGTTACCTGTACCACCTGCAAATTGGAATAGGGACAAATAGATTGGAAGGGTAAATGCTTGGCTGAAAGAGTGGTGTGCGAGTCAGAGTTTCAATTCATGGGGCACTGGCACCAGTTCTGGGGAAAGAAGGAGCTGTTCCATTTGGACAGCCTCAACTTAAACTGGATTGGAGCAGTGTCCTGCCAAATCGAGTAACTGGGGCAGGAGATAAGGCTTCAACTAATGAAGGGGGAGAGGGAGGATTCAAGAAAGGGTGAATTCAAAAGCAGCAAGGAAAATGTCACGGCTGTAGAGCAGAGCAGCAATTTGGGTAAAAAGCAGGAAGGGACAGAGAGCTTAACAAAAGTAATAGGGTATTAGAGACTAAAGTGACATCAGGGAAAAACAGAAAAAAAGTTAAAGCTAAAGGCACTATATCTAAATGCGTGAAGCATTTGCAACAAAACAGATAGAAATAAATGGGTTTGATTCAAAAGCCATTACGGAGCCATAGTTGGAGTGATGAAGGTTGGAACTAAATATTCCAGGATACTTGATTAAGAAAAGATAGGCAAAATGGTAAAAGAGGGGGTTGTAGCCCTGATAATAAAGGATGGAATAAAGACAGTAAAGAGAAAGGATCATAGCTCAGAAAATGAAGGTGTAGAAGCAGTTTGGGTGGAGCCAAGAAATAACATTGGGCAGAAAACACTGGTATGCCCCAAACAGTAATTGTAGTGTCGGGCAGAGTATAAATGAGAAAATTAGAGGTGCATGCAACAAGGGTAATACAGTAATCATCGGGGGCTTTAATCTTCATATAAACTAGGCAAACCAAATTTGCAGTAAAAGCGTGAAGGACGAGTTCACAGAATACATTCAAGATAGTTTTCAGTATATCGAGGAACCAACTAGGGAACAGGCTATTTTAGATCTAGTATTGTGCAATGAGACAGAGTTCATTAATAACTTTGTAGTAAAGGAGCCTCTGGGGAAGAGTGACCATAATATGATGAATTTTATATTAAGTTTGAGAGTGATCAAGTTGAGTCCGAAATTAGGGTCTTTAATCTGAACAAAGCAAACTACGTAGGTATGAGGGGCGTGTTGGTTAAGGTAGATTGAGAAATTAGATTAAAAGATATATGATGGTAGATAGAATCATAGAATGGATTCAACACGGAAGGCGGCCATTCGAGCCCATGCCGACTCTCGGCTAGCCCCACTCGCCTGACCTTTCCTTGTAGCCCTGCAATTCTTTTTCCTTCAGATACTTATCTAACTCCCTTTTGAAAGGTAAGAGAGTCTGCCTCCACCACCCTTTCAACCACTCGCTGTATAAAAAAGTTCTTTATGTCGCCTTTGGTTCTTTTGCCAATCACCTTAAATCTGTGTCCTCTGGTTCTCGACCCTTCTGCCAATGGGAACAGTTTCTCTCTATCTACCCGGTCCAGACCCCTCATGATTTTGAACACCTCTTTCAAATCTCCTCTCAATCTTCTCTGCTCCAAGGAGAACAACTCTAGCTTCGCTAGTCTATTCACAAAACTGAAGCCCCTCATTCCTGGAATCATTCTCGTAAATCTTTTCTGCACCTTCTCCAAGGCCTTCACATCTTTCCTAAAGTGCGATGCCCAGAATTGGACACACTACTACAGTTGGGGCCGAACCAGATTTTATACAGGTTCATCATAATTTCCACACTTTTGTACCCTATACCTCTATTTATGAAGCCCAGGATCCCGTAAGCCGTTTTAACTGCTTTCTCAACCTGCCCTGCCACCTTCAACGATTTATGCACACATACCCCCAGGTCTCTCAGTTCGTGCACCCCCTTTAGGATTGTACCATTTAGCTTATATGTCCTCTCCTCATTCTTTCTACCAAAATGCATCATTTCACACTTTTCTGCATTAAATTTCACGTGTCTGTCCATTTTACCAGCCTGTCTATGTCTTCCTGAAGTCTATCACTATCCTTCTCACTGTTCACTATACTTCCAAGTTTTGTCTCATCTGCAAATTTTGAAATTGTGCCTTGTACACCCACGTTCAAGTCATGAATATACATCAAAGAAAAGCAGTGGTCCTAGAACCAATCCCTGGGGAACACCACTGTATACCTTCCTCCAGTCTGAAAAACAACCGTTCACCACTACTCTCTGTTTCCTGTCACTTAGCCAATTTCATATCTAGGCTGCCACGGTCCCTTTTATTTCATGGACTTCAATTTTGCTGGCAAGCCTATTATGTGGGGCTTTGTTGAACGCCTTTTAGAAATCCATGTACACTACGTCAACCACATTACCCTCATCAACTCTCTCTCTTAAGCAGTCCCTTGGAACCGAGGATGACTTTCGGTTACCTCCATGTTACCCCATCAAAGAACTCGATCAAGTTGGTTAAACACGATTTGCCTTTAACAAATCCATGCTGGCTTTCCTTAATTAATCCACACCTATCCAAGTGACTGTTGATTTTGTCCCCGATTACTGTTTCTAAAAGCTTCCCCACTACTGACTGGCCTGTAGTTGCTGGGTTTATCTTTACACCCTTTTTTGAACAATGGTGTAACATTTGCAATTCTCCAGTCCTCTGGCACCACCTCAGTATCTATGGAGGATTGGAATATTATGGCCAGTACCTCCACGATTTCCGCCCTCAATTCACTCAGCATCCTGGGATGCATCCCATCCGCTCCTGTTGATTTATCTACTTTAAGTACAGCCAGCCTTTCTAATACCTCTTTATCAATTTTTATCCTATCAAGTGTGTCTCTACTACCTCCTCCTTCACTATGTCTATGGCAGCATCCTCTTCCTTGGTGAAGACCGATACAAAGTACTCATTTAGTACCTCAGTTATACCCTCTCCCTCCATGCATAGGTCTCCTTTTTGATCCCTAATTGGCCCCACCCCTCCTCTTACTATTTATATGCCTATAGAAGACTTTTGGATTACCTTTTATGTAGGCTGCCATTCTATTCTCATATCCTCTCTTTGCCCTTCATTTTCTTTTTCACTTTTCCTCTGACCTTTCTATATATAGCCTGATTCTCAGATGTATTTACAACTTGACATCTGTCATACGCACTCTTTTTCTGCTTCATCGTATTCTCTTTTTGTCATCCAGGGAGCTCTGATTTTAGTTGCCCTACCTTTCTCCCTCGTGGGAATATACCTTGACTGTACCCGAGCTATTTCCTCTTTAAAGGCCATTGTTCCAGTACAGTTTTGTCTGCCAATCTTTGACTCCAGTTTATCCAGGCCAGATTTGTTCTCATCCCACTGAAATTGGCCTTCCCCCCAGTTAAACATAAGCAATGGCAAACATTTAAAGAAATAATTCATATTTCACAATGAATATAAATTCGCTGAAGGAATAAAAACTCCATGGGAAAATTGGTCCAAAGGTGGCTGACAAGAGAAGGTAAAGATAGAGGCTTTTAGATTTCAGCAAAGGATGACCAAGAAATTGATAGAGAGTGAAAATAGAATACAAGAGTAAACTAGCAAGTCATAAAAACAGATTGTAAAAGCTTCTTACAGGTATGTAACACGGAAGAGATTATCAAAAGTAAATGTGGGTCCCTTACAGGTAGAGACAAGAGAAATTATAATGGGGAATAAGGAAATGGCAGACATTAAACTAATACTTTGTATCTGTCTTCATGGTAGAAGACAAAAAAATTCCTGAAATAGTGGGGCACCGAGGGTCTTGAGAAGAGAATGAGGAATTTGAAGAAATTAGTGTTAATAAAGAAATAGTACTGGAGAAATTAATGGGACTAAAAGCTGACAAATCCCCAGCACCTGATGGCCTACATCCTAGGGTTTTAAAAGAGGTGGCTACAGAGATAGCGGATGCATTAGTTTTGATCTTCCAGAATTCCCTAGATTTTAGAATGGTCCCCGCAGATTGGAAAGTAGCAAACATAACCCTGCTAGTCAAGAAAGAAGGGTGAGAGAAAACAGGGAACTATAGGCCAGTTAGACTGACATCAGTAGCAGGGAAAATGTCAGAATTTATTAGGGGCGTGGTTCCCGGGCACTTAGAAAATCTTAAGATTGGGCAGAGTCAACACTGATTCATGAAAGTGAAATTGTTTCTGACAAATCTGTTAAGAGTTTTTTGAGTTTGTAACTAACAGGCTGGATAAGGGGGAAACCAGTAGATGTAGTGTATTTGGATTTTCGGAAAGCATTCGATAGGTGCCGCACAAGAGGTTGTTACACCAAATTGGGGGTAATATATTAGCATGGATTGAGGATTGGTTAACGGGTAGAAAACAGAGAGTAGGAATAAACGGGTAATTTTCTGGTCGGCAGGCTGTAACTGGCAGGGTACCGCAAGGATCAGTGCTTGGGCCTCCGCTATTTACAATCTATATCAACGACTTAGATGAGTGGAACGAGTGGAATGTATTCAAGTTTGCTGCCGATACAAAGCTGGGTGGGAAAGTAAGCTGTGAGCAAAGGGATATAGACAGGTTAAGTGAGTGGGCAAGTACGTAGAGAAATGTGAAGTTATCCACTTTGGTCGGAAAAATAGAAAAGCAGAATTTTTTTTTTTTTTTTAAAAAGGGGAGACTGGAAAACGTTGGTATTCAGAGGAACCTGGGTATCCTTGTACACAAATCACTGAATGTTAACAGGAAGGTACAGCAAGCAATTAGGAAAGCAAATGGTAGGTTAGCCTTTATTACAAAGGAATTGGAGTACAAAAGTAAAGAAATCTTACTGCAATTATAAGACCTTGGTGAGACCACACCTGGAATATTGTGTACAGTTTTGGTCTCCTTACCTAAGGAAGGATATACTTACCTTAGAGGGAGTGCAACAAAAGTTCACTAGACTGATTCCTGGGATGAGGAGATTGCCTGATGAGGGGGAACTGAGTAGACTCGGCCTAGACTTTGAAAGAATGGGAGGTGATCTCATTGAAACATAAAATTCTTAGAGCTTGACATGGTAGATGCTAGGAGAAGGTTTCCTTGGCTGGGGAGTCTAGAACTAGCAGTCACAGTCTCAGAATAAGGGGTCGGCCATTTAGGACTGAGATGAGGAGAAATTTCTTCACTCAGAAGATGGTGAATCTTTGGCATTCTCTACTCCAAAAGGCTGTGGATGCTCAGTATTGAGCATATTCAAGACAGATTGATAGCTTTTTCAATATTAAGGGAATCAAAGGATATGGGGATAGTAGGGGAAGGTGGAGTTGAGGTAGAAGATCAGCCATGATCTTATTGAATGGCTGAGCAGGCTCGAAGGGCTGAATGGTCTACTCCTGCTCCTATTTATGTTCTTATGTTTATATCACAGACAAGCCCAACCCCTCCTTACTCCATGTCTATATACGTACTTTCCAGCAGGAGTCACTGGAAAGCTTTCAAGAATGGAAATTTGGATTTTTTCCCCCTCATTAACTTAGGAACACTAAAAATACTACCTTATGTCTCAAACATCCCAAAGGAACTTCACATACTATAAATTACAGGAAACTTTGGTTTATCTGGAGGTTGTATGTCCGGAAACCTCGATCAACATTAACTTTGTATGTCCGGCAGTTTTGATAGATCGGCAACAGCTCAGTCCCGTCAGTGCCGGATATAACAAAGTTTCCTGTGCAGGAAACTTTGGTTTATCCGGAGGTTGTATGTCTGGAAACCTCGATCTAACGGCAGAAATCAGCCGCCGTTTTGGTTAGGTTTTTTTTTCTTCTCCTAGCATTTTTTTTAATAAAAACAGTCAGGCTCTGGAAAGCGTCTCTGTAGCTTAGCAACAGCTTCAGAGACGCTTCCAAGGTACGGGCCGAGTGTTTACAAGCTGTTGCTAAGCAACAGTGTTTGTTGTCAGATACAGAGATGAAAACCTCCGTATCCTTCAACATTAGTGCTGGTCTATCCGGAAGTTTTGATAGATCGGCAGCAGCTCGGTCCAGTCGGTGCCGGATATCGCGAAGTTTCCTGTACTTTGAAGGACAGTCTGACATGCAGCCATTTTTGGCATATCAAGAAAAGGTATTTCCTAACCTTCACTTTTATATGTTGGGTAAGAAATGTTGGATCCGATATGCCCCATGTAGAAATATTTTGAATACCACCATATCTTACCTTATTTCACCAACTGTGTAAAGTTAGTATCCCACTAATCCACAGCTTAATATGTATTCCAGTAAATAGTCAGCTTGGCTCAACTGGTAGCACTCTTACCCGAGTCAGAAGGTTGAAATTTCAAGCTCTACTACAAGCTTCTCACATAATCTAGGCTGACACTTCAATGCAGCACTCCTTCAATATTGTATTATTGGAGCACGAGAAAATAAACCAAGGCCCTGTCTACTCAGGTAGACTTAAAAATACTATTCAAAAAGAGGTATTTTGTCATCAACATTCCTCCCTCAAGCACTTCCAAAAACACATGGGCCCGTATTGCCCAATCGGAGGCCTCCGATCTGGAAAAAATCTACGCCCTTACCCGAGGGCTCCAGTGGTCCGCTCCACGACGAAATGCGCAGGGCTCAGGTATCCCAGGGGCGCATGCGGTTCGCAAGCATCGCTGGGATCACGTGGGCCATGGGGAGCCAATGGGAGAAGGGAATCTCCCTTCATACTTTTGACAGCTTAGACATGTCAAAAGTATGAATGGAGATCACTCCAAAAAAAAAATACATTTTAAAAACATCACGCTTTTAAAATTAGTTAAAATTACATTAAATTAAATATTTAAAACAAAAATTTGACTTTTTGAAAAAAAATTAAGCTTTTTACGAGGCTAAAAATAAACTTACTTTTTAAAAAAAAAAGTATTTTTAAATTATAAATGAGTGAAAAAATGTTTTTTTTTACTTTTTTAAACTCTTATGCTGGTAAAAGCAGGCCTTACACCTGCTTTTACCAGGCATAAGATTTTTAAGTAATTTTAGCGGGTGGAGCTTCTGCAGAAAGCGGAACTCTCCCCCCGCAGAGGCCCTTCTCCAGGGCAGGGGTGCGATCTGTCAAGAGGATTCTTGACAGATTGGAAATGCCGGTTTTCAGCGCATGCGCTTCACATGCCTGAAACCGACATTTGCGAGGTTCCTTCGTGTGTGTACACACCTTGTACACACCTGTAGGGATCGAAAATACAGGCCATTATCTGGTCATTCATTCAATTCAATTCAATTCAAATCGCTTTATTGGCATGATAAGGTACATCTTATGTTGCCAAAGCATCGAAAAACATTTATGGTTGAACACATAAACGCAGATCTATTCATACAGTGTATAAACAGATATATCCCTGAGCGTATAAATATACATTCGTATAATTTGTATATACTCTTTTCTTAGGTTTACTGGTTGTCCCTCATTTATGGCAAGCTGTAACATAGTGTGCCGCTAAGGTTACACAGTTTCTCTGTTCCCCTAGTAGGTATGGGAGTTTTTGGTCGTCATTCAAATTTCTGAATTCAGGGCATATTTGTGTGAATTTTTGGTAGAAATTCTCTCTGATGCCCTGATATTTTCCACAAGCTGTGAGGAAGTGCATCTCTGTCTCCACCACTCCCTGACTGCAGTGAGAGCATATCCTGTCCTCTCTTGGCAGCCGGGTCTGTCTGTGTCTGCCTTTTTCGATGGCCAGGCTATGTTCACTAAGTCTGTACCTTGTCAAGGTTTTTCTCAGTTTGCTATCCTTTACCATTCACTGTTGGACCTTGTGTGCAAATCGGCTGCTGTGTTTGCTTAATTAACAGTCAAAATACAGCAAGAAAAATGGATGGGTTAAAGTAATAAATGGTTTATTTATTTATTTATTTTTTTAAATGAATTTCATAACATTGCCAGCCTCTCCTTCGCCTCAGCCCACCTATTGATGAAACTCATCCATGTCTTTGTCAAATCGCCTATTTCGATGCTCTTCTAGTTGGCCTATCATTCTCCAGCTTATCTGTAACTCTTGCCCATATTCCATCCTGCATCAAGTCCCACTCACCTATCACATCTGTCCTTAATAATCTACACTGCCGCCTGGTCCCCCACTGCTTTGAATTTAGAATTCTTAATCTCGTGTTTAAATGCCTTCATGGCCTCAGCCCCCCACCCCTCATCTCTAACTTAAATCTTCCCACCCCCAACCAGAGAACTTCACATTCCTCTGACCGTGGCCTCTTGCACATTCTCCATTCTTTTGCCCCACCATTGGCAGCTCTAGCATTGCCCTTCCAAAACCTCTCCACCTCCCTCTCCGCCATTAAAACTGTCCTTAAAACCCACTTTTTGACCAAGCATTTGGTCAGCCCATCTAATATCTCCTTCTTTGGCTCAGCTTCCATTTGTCTGATTATGCTTCTGTGAAGTGCCTTGGGTCATTTTTCCACACTATACGTGCTATATAAATGTAAGTTGTCATCTGCGTAGTAGGAGGAGAGAATCCACTGTACCTTTAATTCTTCTTTAAACTGTTTGGAATTTCACCAGTGGAGACTGGGTGAACTTTATGCATGCAATTATACACGTCGAGCTTGGCTTTCCCCAATAAGACTTGTGAAAATGGCTGGTACAACTTGATGCTGCCTACACTGTTCGAAGAAGAAATGGTGCTGGTGCCAAACTGGTAGATGCAATCACACTAGGAACTACAACCCTTTAAAAACCTAAATGCAAGTTAGTCTAATCTGTGCATCAAAGGAGCACTTGTATACTTGACACATATGCTGATGGAACTGGTCTGGGCAGTCCTCCATCTGTAATAGTCTCATTCATACTGACAAATGCTGCAGAATCTGCTGTAGCTTAAATGACAGTCTCTAAAGTGTCTGCTCTTACTTGATCTTTAGCAATTATTTAAATGACTTCAATCTGAATGGGCCATTTTCCTTTGGCTAGCAAACATTCCCTTGTATTCTTCATCCAGTTTATTTGGGACTAATCATCTGAACATTTGCAGCATCATCTCTTATGGCTTTTGAACACAGCCAGTAAAAATAACTACACATCAGCTATACTTCAATCTACCCATCAGCTTCCAGCAAATCAAACTTGCTCCTTTACATTAAACACCAAAATTAAAAAGAGAAACACATTGCTAAGTCTCCACATCAGGGGAGTTCCAACTAGTGCAAGGAAAGTGTCATTTTAGCAACTCCCCTACTGTGATCATCAGTTGATCAATAAATAAACAGATGTCATGGAAATTTCTGTATTTCATCTAAATGTCAAAGATATGGGGAAAATTGGAAAAGCAAGGACATGGTTTTTGGACAGGTGCAACATTTGGTACAATTCACTGCCCCTTCCTACTCCCTCTGTTGCAAGTTTCCTAGTCCATAAAGCTGCATCTTTCTCCAAGAATGTAACACTTCCACAGCAGGACAGATATACTGAGCACTATTTGGAAGTGGCCAAAACTGATCTTCTGAGTTAAAGTACAAGGGCAGTTGGCCCTACTGCCTAATGTTTCTGAAATGACTGTGGGAGAGAGAGAGGGAATAGGCAGGAGGTTTAGACTCAAGGAACAGATGAGAGAGAAAATACTTTGGAATGTCTTCAAAAATCACATCTGTTATTGTCCACCATGCACTAAACTCAGTTTTGTGATGATGGGAAACAGCCTTGCTACAGTGAGTTTTTTTTGCATCAGATTGCTCTTCTGTCTTTCCCCTTTAAAAAATTCACCCGCCAAGACAATTTTGCTGCTGCAAGATGTGCACCCTTCAAGATTGAAAAGTTTTTTTAAAAATGCTTATCTAATTTTTGCATTTGGATGTGAATAAAAAAAAGACCCCAGGACATTCCAAAGTGCTTTACAGACAATGAAGTACTTTTTGAACTGTTCCGCACTCATGAGGATGGGCTCAACTGGGATCTTGGGTTCATGTCACGCTACATGTAACCCCACCTGACGTAGAGTCATCCAGACTCGAGTCGTCGTTGGTTTGCTCTCTCTACACAGATGCGGCCAGACCTGCTGTGATTGCCAGCAAAAAAAATCGTTTTTTGTTTTTCATACAGACCCCAGCATCTGCAACATTTGACCCCTTGTGACCCCACCTCATTGTTCTTTGATGTAATGTTTTCCTGACTGACCTGTTTGGACACCATTCACACCTTTGATTGCTGATTATCTCTCTGCCGAGGTGTGATAAAGGGTAGTTAGAAAGATTACCTGTAATCATCTGGCAGTATTCTCTGACTATATATACTGTGCCTATATGCATCTCTCCACTTCACCTGACGAAGGACCAGCGCTCCGAAAGCTTGTGATTTCAAATAAAGCTGTTGGATTATAACCTGGTGTTGTGTGGCTTCTTACATTTGTCCACCCCAGTCCAACACCGGCAGCTCCACATCAGAATTACTGCCAGTACAGGCAAGCAGCAATTTAATTAGCAGCAAATTAACCAGGTGCCACCAGCCTACAGGACTAGTTTCAAATCAGGTACCTAATCACAGTACAGCAAAATGCAACTCAAATTAGGTCAAAAAAACTTTAATAATGAAGTTTCACCCATTTTTTTAAAAATCTGAAGAACCAATGGAAGAAACTCCAATTACAAATGTTCAAAAGGAGGGAGAGAGGACACTAGCAGCGTCCATTTTTGCAGCCATGCTGTTCCCATATCCCTTCAACCCATTTTCCTTCATCAACCTTCACAATTTGATCTTGAATGTTGAGATAATTTCTGCCTCAACTACTAATCTTGGAAGTAAATTCCAGCCTCTCAACTCTGAAGTAGTTTCTTCTGCCCTCTATAAATCTCTTGCATTTAATCTTGTATCTGTGGCCTTTCATTCTTGACATCTCAACTACTGGAAATGGTCAGCTTCTATCTACCCAGTCCTATTCTTTCATAATTTTAAACACTTCTATTATAGTGCCCCATAATCAGCGTTGACAAAACAAATCCAATTTTTCCAAGTCATTCTTCGTATATGCATTTCCTCATTCCAGGCTGAAACAGCTTGGAATGCAAAACAGAGCAGGTAATGGCACTTTGATGTATTAAGGTACACAACAGTTACCATGAAGGTATGGAGCAGGAACATTATAAACAGAAGTCGTACCTGTTGCTTGGATGTTGTTGGGGCATCACCATTGGAAGATGCTCCTAAAGCCAAAATACCATCATCTATGCAGCCTATGGATTTAAGTCCTTGCTTGAGGATGTCTCTCAGTCTCTGGTACCGGGGTCTGTCTTTGTAATCCAGAGATATCACATCTTCGAAATATTTTGACAACTCCGCTGCATTAAAGAAATACATTTTTAAGTCTCCTTGGAACAGTGGTTAAATGTCCAACTAAATTCATCAGAGCAATTAATTTTTTATTCAGTTTTGTTGATGAGGGCAACTGAAGAGTTACCCTTCCCAATCCCGTCCCTCTACCCTCCACATCCAAACAGCAACAGCATTGTATAACCAGCTGTCAGTAACAGCATATACTACCCATACACTAATTTTCCACTTCTGTAGACCGCTGAAACGTAACTGCTATTTCACATGATGTAAATGCAAAAATGCTAACTACGGAGTACCATAAAGTTTGTTAGGACAAACTGAGGGCAGTCATTTAAGAAAAAGGGAAAAGGGTCAGCAATATTAAGCACTCAGCTTAGGAGGTAAATATAACATCTGGTGCAGTACTGAGGCATATAGCTCAGGAAGGTCCCAAGTTCAACCTAGGCCAAGTGATTAGCTCTCATCCAGAATTACTTCAATTGGTTTCAGCGCCCTGAACCAACATTCCTCCAAGACAAAGCCACGATGCCCAATTTTTTACACAACTGCCTAAATACTATATTGTCATACGGCGAGATCATGGGCATCTTTCCTTTCTTCAAGAGCAGGGAAATTGTCAACACTGCTGAAAACAAATTCAGTAGCATGGTTACAAGACCAAGATCAGAAAGTTGCCCTCAAGAGGACCAACTGACAAGAATTACATGCAATGCACAAAGTACTGGCTGGAGTACACAGCACCAGAGCTCTTATAAGCATTGCTAGTTCAAACCATCAAACCGTTATGCACGTTTCATGAAGTTTAATCGGTTGGGAAGTAGGAATTGGATCACACTTTACGGAGAACGGTAGCGTAGTGGTAAAGTCACTGGGCTAGTAATCCACAGGCCTGGACTAATGATGCAGAGACGGGAGTTCAAATCCCACCACGGCAGCTGGGGAATTTAAATTCAGTTAATTAAATAAATCTGTAATAAAAAGCTAGTATCAGTAATGGTGACCATGAAATTATTGAATTGTCGTTAAAAACCCATCTGGTTCACGAATGTCCTTTAGGGAAGGAAATCTGCCGTCCTTACCTGGTCTGTGACTCCAGACCCACGCTGCCCTCTGAAATGGCCTAACAAGCCACTCAGTTGTAACAAACTGCTACGAAACAAAATATGAAACCGGACGGACCACCCGGCATCGGCCTCGGCACCGGTTACGGACACGGCAACGGCACACCCAGCTCAGTCAACCCTGCAAAGTCCTCCTCACCAACATCTGGGGACTTGTGCCAAAATTGGGAGAGCTGTCCCACAGACTAGTCAAGCAACAGCCCGACATAGTCAACCTCACAGAAATCATACCTTTCAGCCAATGTCCCAAACTCCTCCGTCACCATCCCACCGGGAGGACAGACCCACCAGGGGTGGCGGCACAGTGGTATACAGTCGGGAAGGAGTGGCCCTGGGAGTCCTCAACATTGACTTCGGACCCCATGAAGTCTCATGGCTTCAGGTCAAGCATGGGCAGGGCAACTTCCTGCTGATTACCACCTACCACCCTCCCTCAGCTGATGAATCAGTACTCCGCCATGTGGAACAACACTTGGAAGAAGCATGGGCACAGAATGTACTCTGGGTGGGGGACTTCAATGTCATCACCAAGAGTGGCTCAGTAGCACCACTACTGACCCAACTGGCAGAGTCCTGAAGGACATAACTGCCAGTCTGGGCCTGCGACAGGTGGTGAGAGAACCAACACGAGGGAAAAACCGACTTGAAGTCTTCCTCACCAATCCACCTGTTGCAGATGCATCTGTCCATGACAGTATTGGTAGCAGTGACCACCGCTCAGTCAGTCATTGTAGAGACAAAGTCCCGTCTTCACACTGAGGACACCCTCCATCGTGTTGTGTGGCACTACCACCGTGCTAAATGGGATAGATTCAGAACAGATCTAGCAGCTCAAAACTGGGCATCCATGAGGCGCTCTGGGCCATCAGCAGCAGCAGAATTGTATTCCACCACAATCTGTAGCCTCATGGCCCGGTATAACCCTCACGCTACCATTACCATCAAGCCAGGGGGCCAACCCTGGTTCAATAAGGAGTGTAGAAGAGCATGCCAGGCACAGCACCAGGCATACCTAAAAATGAGGTGCCAACCTGGGGAAGCTGCAACACAGGACTACATGCATGCTAAAAACCAGAAGCAGCATGCTATAGACAGGGCTAAGCGATCCCACAATTAACACATCAGATCAAAGCTCTGCAGTCCTGCCACATCCAGTCGTGAATGGTGGTGGACCATTAAACAACTACCGGGAGGAGGAGGCTCCATGAACATCCCCATCCTCAATGATGGAGCCCAGCACGCAAGTGCAAAAGACAAGGCCATCTTCAGCCAGAAGTGCCGAGTGGATGATCCATATCGGTCTCCTCCCGAGGTCCCCACCATCACAGAAGCCAGTCTTCAGCCAATTCAATTCACTCCACATGCTATCAATAAACGGCTGAGCGCACTGGATACAGCAAAGGCTATGGCAAGTGATTAAGAAGGCCAATGGAATGTTGGCTTTCATTGCTAGGGGGATAGAATATAAAAATAGGGAGGTATTGCTTCAGTTGTACAAGGTATTGGTGAGACCGCACCTGGAATACTGCATACAGTTTTGGTGTCCATACTTAAGAAAAGACATACTTGCTCTCGAGTCAGTACAAAGAAGGTTCACTCGGTTAATCCCGGGGATGAGGGGATGGACATATGAGGAGAGGTTGGGTAGATTGGGACTCTACTCATTGGAGTTCAGAAGAATGAGAGGCGATCTTATTGAAACATACTACTCATTGGAGTTCAGAAGAATGAGAGGCGATCTTATTGAAACATATAAGATTGTGAAGGGGTTGGATCGGGTGGATGCGGGGAGGATGTTCCAGATGATGGGTGAAACTAGAACTAGGGGGCATAGTCTTAGAATAAGGGGCTGCTCTTTCAAAACTGAGATGAGGAGGAACTACTTCACTCAGAGGGTGGTAGGTCCATGGAATATGTTGCCCCAAAAAGCTGTCGAAGCTACATCATTACATAAATTTAAAACAGAAATAGACAGTTTCCTAGAAGAAAAGGGAATTAAGGGTTACGGGGAGCGGGCAGGAATTTGGACATGAGTTTAGGTGCGGATCGGTCATGGCCCTGTGGGTAGCGGAGCGGGCCCAGGGGCCGTGTAGCCTGATCCTGCTTCGTGTGTCTAATTCTGTTAGATTCAGGAGATAGTCCTGTCATAGTGGATTGGCGGTTAGGATCAGATCAGCCATGATCTTAATGAATGGCGGAGCAGGCTCGAGGGGCCAATTGGCCTACTCCTGCTCCTATTTCTTATGTTCTTATGGGCCCCGACAACATCCCGGTTATCGTGCTGAAGACTTGTGCTCCAGAACTAGCCACGCCGTTCCAGTACAGCTACAACACTGGCATCTATCCGACAATGTGGAAAACTGCCCACAAAAAGCAGGACAAATCCAATACGGTCAACTACCGCCTCATCAGTCTACTCTCAATCATCAGCAAAGTGATGGAAGGTGTCATCGACACTGCTATCAAGCGGCACCTACTCACCAATAACCTGCTCACTGATGCCCAGCTTGGGTTCTACCAAGATCACTCAGCTCCCAACCTCATTACAGCCTTGGCCCAAACATGGACAAGAGAGCTGAATTCCAGAGGTGAGGTGAGAGTGACTGCCCTTGACATCAAGGCAGCATTTGACCGAGTCTGACATCAAGGAGCCCTAGTAAAACTGAAGTCAATGGGACTCTGGGTGGGGGGTGAACTCTCCACTTGCTGGAGTCATACCCAGCAGAAAGGAAGATGGCTGTGGTGATTGAAGGTCAATCATCACAGCCCCAGGACATCGCTGCAGGAGTTCCTCAGGGCAGTGTCCTAGGCCCAACCATCTTCAGCTGCTTCATCAATGACCTTCCCTCCAAAATAAGGTCAGAAATGGGGATGTTCGCTGATGACTGCACAGTGCTCAGTGCCATTCACAACTCCTCATATAATGAAGCAGTCCATGCCTGCATGCAACAAGACCGGGACGACATACAGGCTTGGGCTGATAAGTGCCAGGCAATGACTATCTCCAACAATCGAGAGTCTAACCACCGCCCCTTGACACTCAATGGCATTACCATCGCCAAATCCCCCACCATCAACATCCTGGGGGTCACCATTGACCAGAAACTTAACTGGACCAGCCACATAAATACTGTGGCAACAAGAGCAGGTCTGAGGCTAGGTATTCTGCAGCGAGTGTCCCACCTCCTGACTCCCCAAAGCCTTTCTACCATCTACAAGGCTCAAGTAAGGACTGTGATGGAATACCCTCCACTTGCCTGGATGAGCGCAGCTCCAACAACACTCAAGAAGCTCGACACCATCCAGGACAAAGCAGCCCACTTGATTGGCACCTCATCTACCACCTTAAACATTCACTCTCTCCACCACCAGCGGACCGTGGCTGCAGTGTGTACCATCTACAAGATGCACTGCAGCAACTCGCCAAGGCTTCTTCGGCAGCACCTCCCAAACCTGCGACCTCTTCCACCGAGAAGGACAAGGGCAGCAGGCGCATGGGAACACCACCACCTCCAAGTTCCCCTCCAAGTCTCACACCATCCTGACTTAGATCCTTCATTGTCACTGGGCCAAAATCCTGAACACCCTACCTAACAGCACTGTGGGAGTACCATCACCACACGGACTGCAGCAGTTCAAGGCAGCGGCTCACCATCACCTTCTGAAGGGCAATTAGGGATGGGCAATAAATGCTGGCCTTGCCAGCGATGCCCACATCCCATAAAAAAACAGAAAAAAATGTAACTTATCTGCTTACTAAAAATTAAACTGAGCCAGTCACCAACTCCCTACCCAATCTCCATCCCAAATCGCTTGCCCGAACCAACCAGGCAATCCTATGTAAAAATTTGGAATTTCCCACCTGGTTTATTTTTGCACGGAAAGCATTTTGCCATCAAACTTGGAAGGTCTTCTCTGTATCTAGAGTAGAAAAACAGATTCAGTAAGAGTAAAGCTTGTTCTCATACTACAACCTTTTCTAAATGGTAAGAATATTGGGTCCAATGTTCCAATTCAGGAATTGAAGCGCATTGTAGATTGAAAGAAATCAGCAGCAGCACAGGATAAAGGGCGCGGGGCCCAAGGCAGCAGACCTGAAAGGAATCGGCAGCAGAGGCGGCAGCATAGGATAGTGCGCGCAGGGTCGCCGAATTCCAAAAGCACAGCAAAAGCAAGGAGTGATGTCACAGGACTGCAGGTAGGAGATTGGTGGGTGAGTGTTAGTGTTTTATTCGCTCTAACGTAACTAGATAAACTAATTAATATAACTATAAACAATCGTGTGCATAAAGATTTTAACTAAGAGCGAGAGCAGCAGCCAGAGACTTTTAAGACTCTTTTAGTCTAAAGTTTATTTCTGTAAGTTAGTTAATAAATAGTCTATTAAATAGAGGCATGGCAGGGCAGCTCAGTCCCACGGAATGCAAATCCTGTGTCATGTGGAAAATCCAGGACGCTTCCCGTGTCCTGGACAACCACCTGTGCAGATGTTGTCAGCTGGAGGAGCTCGAGCTCCAGGTTTTGGAGCTTGAGCAGCAGCTGGCGTCACTGCAGTGCATCTGTGAGGTCGAGAGCTTCGTGGATAGCACGTTTCAGGCTGTGGTCACCCCACAGCTAAGGAGTTCACAGGCAGAGAAGGAATGGGTGACTGCCAGACAGAAGAGGAGCACCAGGCAGCTAGTACAGGAGTCCCGAGTGCATCTCGCTCTCCAACCAGTATTCGGTTCTGAGTACTGTTGAGGGCAATGGTTCCTCTGGGGAGCACAGCCAGAGCCAAGTCCACGGCACCAAGGGTGGCTCAGCTGTACAATAGGGGAGGAAGAGTAGTGGGAGAGCAATAGTGGTAGGGGATTCGATAGTTAGAGGAGCAGACAGACGTTTCTGCAGCCGCAGACTTGACTCCAGGATGGTATATTGCCTCCCTGGTGCCAGGGTTAAGGATGTCATTGAGTGGCTGCAGAACATTCTGAGGGAGGGAAGGGTGAACAGCCAGAGGTCGTGTTCCATATTAGTACCAACGACATAGGTAGAAAGAGGGATGAGGTCCTGCAACTAGATTTTAAGGAGCTAGGAAAGATTAAAAAGCGGGACCTCAAAAGGTAGTAATCGCCGGATAATTCCCGGTTTCACACGCGAGTGAGTATAGAAATAGGAGGATAGAGCAGATGAATGAGTGGCTGGAGAGATGGTGCAGGAGGGAGGGCTTCAGATTTTTGGGGCATTGGGACTGGTTCTGGGGGAGGCGAGACCTGTACAAGCCAGATGGGTTGCACCTCAACTTGGCCGGAACCAATATCCTTGCAGGGAGGTTTGCTAGTTCTGTTGGGGAGGGTTTAAACTAATTTAGCAGAGGGATGGGCACCAGGATGTAACATTAGAAAGGGGAAATAAAGTGCTCAAAGGGTTGGGAGAGGCAGATAAAGTAAGAAATAGTAAGGTATTAGGTGGGGTCAAACTAAAAGAGAATACAGGATGGTCTAAGATGGGTTTACAGTGTATGTATGTGAACGCACAAAGCGTAGTAAACAAGGTAAGTGAGCTGCAGGCACAAATAGCCACGTGGGAATATGATGTTGTGGCAATAACTGAGACCTGGCTCAAAAAAGGGCAGGATTGAGTATTATAAGGTGCTCAGGAAAGATAGGAGGTGGTGTGGCAGTATTGGTTAAGGAGAATGTTACAGTGCTGGAGAGGGAGAATGTCCTGGAGGGGTAAAGGGCAGAATCTATTTGGTTAGAGTTAAGAAATAATAGAGGTGCCATTACACTAATGTATTCTATAGACCACCAAATAGTGGGAAAGATATGGAGGAGCAAATATTGCAGGGAAGTTAGAGAGTTGCAAGAACAATAGAGTAGTAATAATGGGGGACTTTAACTATCCTAACATAGACTGCGATCATAATAGTATAAAGGGCAGAGAAGGGGAAGAATTTCTGAAGTGTTCAGGAGAACTTTCTTGATCAGTATGTTTCCGGTCCGACGAGGGAGGAGGCATTGCTGGATCTGGTTCTGGGGAATGAGGTACAGGAAACTTTGGTTTATCTGGAGGTTATATGTCCGGAATACTCGATCTAACAGCAAAAATCAGGAGCCGTTTTCTATATTTTTTTTAGTTCTCGTTGCTTTTTTCCCCCCCCAGTCAAGCACTGCAAGGTCTGTAGCTATAGCAACAGCTTCAGCTACAGACGCTTGCAGCTGCAGCCGATTGTTTTGAAGCTGTTGCTAAGCAACAGGGTTTGTTGATTCACACGGAGCTTCTCAGTTCTGTATGTTTAAACATTAACTCTGGTATGTCCGGCACTAGCTCAGTCCCGTCAGTGCCGGATATCAGAAAGTTTCCTGTAGATCAAGTGGAGCAAGTGTCAGTAGGTGAACATTTAGGGAACAGTGATCACAGTATCAAGGTTTAGATTAGCTATGGTGTGGAGATGCCGGAGTTGGACTGGGGTGGACAAATGTAAAAAGTCACACAACACCAGGTTATAGTCCAACAGCTTTATTTGAAATCACAAGCTTTCAGAGCGCTGCTCCTTCTTCAGGTGAAGTGGAGAAATGCATAAAGACACAGCTTATATAGTCAGAGAATCATGTCAGATGTTTACAGGTAACCTTTCCAACTGCCATTTATCACACCTCGGCAGAGAGATAATCAAAGCAGTCAAAGGTGTGAATGGTGTCCAAACAGGTCAGTCAGGGAAACATTACATCAAAGGACAATGAGGTGGGGTCACAAGGGGTCAAATATTGCAGATGCTGGGGTCTGTATGAAAAACAAAAAAAAGACAAAAAACATTTTTTTTGGCTGGAAATCACAGCAGGTCCAGCCGCATCTGTGTAGAGAGAACAAGCCAATGTCGACTCGAGTCTGGATGACCCTGCATCAGGTGGGGTTACATGTAGCGTGACATGAACCCAAGATCTCGGTTGAGGCCGTCCTCATGGGTGCGGAACTTGGCTATCAGTTTCTGCTCGACGATTTTGCGTTGTCGTGTGTCTCGAAGGCCACCTTGGAGAATGCTTACCCGAAGATCGGAGGCTGAATGTCCTTGACTGCTGAAGTGTTCCCCGACTGGGAGGGAACACTCCTGCCTGGTGATTGTTGCGCGGTGTCCGTTCATCCATTGTCGCAGTGTCTGCATGGTCTCGCCGATGTACCATGCTCCGGGGCATCCTTTCCTGCAACGTATGAGGTAGACAACGTTGGCCGAGTTACATGAGTATGTACCAACCAACGCTATACACCAGATACATCGACGACATTTTCTTCCTATGGACCCACGGCGAAGAATCACTGAAAAGACTACACGATAACATCAACAAGTTCCATCCCACCATCAAACTCACCATGGACTACTCCTCAGAATCAGTCTCGTTCCTGGACACACGAATCTCCATCAAAGACGGACACCTCAGCACTTCACTCTACCGCAAGCCCACGGACAACCTCACGATGCTTCACTTCTCCAGCTTCCACCCTAACCACGTTAAAGAAGCCATCCCCTATGGACAAGCCCTGCGAATACACAGGATCTGCTCAGACGAGGAGGAACGCGATGGACACCTACAGACACTGAAAGACGCCCTTGTAAGAACGGGATATGACGCTCGACTCGTCGATCGACAGTTCCGACGGGCCACAGCGAAAAATCGCATAGACCTCCTCAGAAGACAAACACGGGACACAACCAACAGAGTACCCTTCGTCGTCCAGTACTTCCCCGGAGCGGAGAAACTACGCCATGTTCTTCGCAGCCTTCAACATGTCATCGATGACGACGAACACCTCGCTAAGGCCATCCCCACGCCTCCACTACTCGCTTTCAAACAGCCGCCTAACCTCAAACAGACCATCGTTCGCAGCAAATTACCCAGCTTTCAGGAGAACAGCGACCACGACACCACACAACCCTGCCACAGCAACCTCTGCAAGACATGCCAGATCATCAACACAGATACCATCATCACACGTGAGGACACCACCCACCAGGTACATGGTACATACTCGTGACTCGGCCAACGTTGTCTACCTCATACGTTGCAGGAAAGGATGCCCCGGAGCATGGTACATCGGCGAGACCATGCAGACACTGCGACAACGGATGAACGGACACCGCGCAACAATCACCAGGCAGGAGTGTTCCCTCCCAGTCGGGGAACACTTCAGCAGTCAAGGACATTCAGCCTCCGATCTTCGGGTAAGCATTCTCCAAGGTGGCCTTCGAGACACACGACAACGCAAAATCGTCGAGCAGAAACTGATAGCCAAGTTCCGCACCCATGAGGACGGCCTCAACCGAGATCTTGGGTTCATGTCACGCTACATGTAACCCCACCTGATGCAGGGTCATCCAGACTCGAGTCGACATTGGCTTGTTCTCTCTACACAGATGCGGCTGGACCTGCTGTGATTTCCAGCCAAAAAAAATGTTTTTTGTCTGTTTTTTTTGTTTTTCATACAGACCCCAGCATCTGCAATATTTGACCCCTTGTGACCCCACCTCATTGTCCTTTGATGTAATGTTTCCCTGACTGACCTGTTTGGACACCATTCACACCTTTGACTGCTGTGATTATCTCTCTGCCGAGGTGTGATAAATGGCAGTTGGAAAGGTTACCTGTAAACATCTGACATGATTCTCTGACTATATAAGCTGTGTCTTTATGCATTTCTCCACTTCACCTGAAGAAGGAGCAGCGCTCCGAAAGCTTGTGATTTCAAATAAAGCTGTTGGACTATAACCTGGTGTTGTGTGACTTTTTAGATTAGCTATGGAAAAGGACAGGGAGCAAGCTGGTATAAAAATACATAATTGGAGGAAAGCCAATTTCAGTGGCATGAGAACGGATCAGGCAAACTGGAATCAAAGATTGGCAGGCAAAACAGTAATGGAACAATGGGCTGCCTTTAAAGAAGAAATAGTTCAGGTACAATTGAGGTACATTCCTATTATTAGGGGGAAAGGCAGGGCAACTAATGATTAAACAGATAGAGAATATGATGAAGCAGAAGAAGAGTGCGTATGACAGAAGTTGAGTTACAAATACATCTGAGAATCAGGTTATATATAGAAAGTTCAGAGGAAAAGTGGACAAGAAAATAAGAGGGGCAAAGAGAGGGTATGAGAATAGAATGGCAGCAAACATAAAAGGTAATCCAAAAGTCTTCTGTAGGCATATAAATAGTAAAGGGTAGTAAGAGGGGCGGGTGGGGGCAATTAGGGATCAAAAAGGAGACCTATGCATGGAGGCAAAGGGTATGGCTGAGGTACTAAACGAGTACTTTGCATCTGTCTTCACCAGGAAGAGGATGCTGCCATAGACATAGTGAAGGAGGAGATAGTAGAGACACTTGATAGGATAGAAATTGATAGAGGTATTAGAAAGGCTGGCTGTACTTAAAGTAGATAAATCAACAGGAGCGGATGGGATGCATCCCAGGATGCTGAGGGAATTGAGGGTGGAAATCGCAGAGGTACTGGCCATAATATTCCAATCCTCCATAGATATGGGGTGGTGCCAGAGGACTGGAGAATTGCAAATGTTACACCATTGTTCAAAGGAGGGTGTAAAGATAAACCCAGCAACTACAGGTCAGTCAGTTTAACCTCAGTAGTGGGGAAGCCTTTAGAAACAGTAATCAGGGACAAAATTGTCACTTGGATAGGTGTGGATTAATTAAGGAAAGCCAGAACGGATTTGTTAAAGGCAAATCGTGTTTAACCAACTTCATCGAGTATTTTGATGAGGTAACAGAGAGGGTTGATGAGGGTAATGCAGATGATGTAGTGTACATGGATTTCCAAAAGGCGTTCGACTAAGTGCCACAGAATGGGCTTACCAGCAAAGTTGAAGCCCATGGAATAAAAGGTAGTGGCAGCCTTGGCTAAGTGACAGGAAACAGAGAGTAGTGGTGAACGGTTGTTTTTCGGACTGGAAGGTGGTATACAATGGTGTTCCCCAGGGGTCGGTTCTAGGACTGCTGCTTTTCTCGATATATATTAATGTCTTGGACGTGGGTGTACAGGGCACAATTTCAAAATTTGCAGATGAAACAAAACTTGGAAGTATAGTGAACAGTGAGGAGGAAAGTGATAGACTTCAGGAAGAGACAGACAGGCTGGTGAAATGGGCGGACACGTGACAGATGAAATTTAACGCAGAAAAGTGTGAAGTGATACATTTTGGTAGAAAGAATGAGGCGAGGAAATATAAACTAAATGGTACAATCCTTAAGGGTTGTACAAAGAGAGACCTGGGGGTATGTGTGCACAAATCGTTGAAGGTGGCAGCGCAGGTTGAGAAGGCAGTTAAAAAGGCTTACGGGATCCTGGGCTTCATAGAGGTATAGAGTACAAAAGTGTGGAAGTGATGATGAACCTGTATAAAACACTAGTTCGGCCCCAACTGGAGTACTGTGTCCAATTCTGGGCACCACACTTTAGGAAGGATGTGAAGGCCTTAGAAAAGGTGCAGAAAAGATTTACGAGAATGATTCCAGGAATGAGGGACTTTAGTTACATTGATAGACTGGAGAAGCTGGGGTTGTTCTCCTTGGAGCAAAGAAGATTGAGAGGAGATTTGATAGAGGTGTTCAAAATCATGAGGGGTCTAGACAGAGTAGAGAGAAACTGTTCCCATTGGTGGAAGGGTTGAGAACCAGAGGACACAGATTTAAGGTGATTGGCAAAAGAACCAAAGGTGACGCAAGAAAAAACTTTTTTACGCAGCGAGTGGTTAAGATCTGGAATTCACTGCCTGAAAGGGTGGTGGAGGCAGACTCAATCTTATCTTTCAAAAGTGAATTGGATAAGTAACTGAAAGAAAAAAAATTGCAGGGCTACGGGGAAAGGGCAGGGGAGTGGGACTAGCTCAGAGTCAGCATGGGCTCGACGGGTCGAATGGCCTTCTGCCATGCTGTAACCATTCTATGATTGTCATTCGCAACCCAATAAACAAATTTGCCAGGCTTGACTTTGGGAATTGGGAGAAATAGGGAACAATCCCTCAGTGTTCAAGCAGAGCAAGACGACCAAGAAGCCATAGCACCTGTGCAGTCGTTCATTAATCACCACTACAGATAGAAAAGCTGTGCAACATCATGGTACTCTCCACATTCAAGGCACTAGTGGGGAAACTTTTACTTTTAAAGTCATCCATTGCAAAAAAAAAAAAAGTTTGAATTCCATTTGAATTTGAACTCATCTTCCTATCACTTTATTTACCCCAACCAGTTCATGAAATAAATTATTGCAACTCAGATTTATATAGCTCCTTTAACATAGCAAACTGTCCCAACGAGCTTCACAATTGGGGGCCAAATTAGGGAGAGAAATAAAAAGCAGATTTGGGGCAAGTGGCCAAACATGGTATCAAGAGGATTTTGACAGTGGGGAGAGAAATAGAAAGAGAAATCATAGAAGTGGTTCAGTCTGTTGTATCTGTGCTGGCTCTTTGCTACAGCAATCCAAAACCAAGAAAACTTCCCAACTCATTCACCACAGCTTTGTATCTTTCTCCATTTTAAATATTGATCCAATGTTCACATAAATCTTCCTTTTCTACTGAGGCACCCAAAATTATGCATAGACTATCTGTGGCCTAATGTTTTGTATTAAATCATTACTTCTTTATTCTTACCAACCTTGACACAGTGGTAGTACTCGTCTCAAAGTCAGAAAGTTGTGGGTTCAAGTGTCACTCGAGACTTGAATACATAATCTCGGCTAACACTTCAGAATAGTACTGAGGGTGCACTGCACTGTTAGAGGTGCCATCTTTCGGCTAGGTTAAAACATCCCGGTGGATGTAAAAGATCCTATTGCACTATTCAAAAAGGAGCATGGGAGTTCGCCAGGTGTCCAAACCAATAGTAACAATGGATCAAGTCGCTTAATTTATGCAAGCCAATTTACTTAAAGCAATGAAGAGAGAAAGAGAGAGCAGGTCCATCAGCATCTGAAAGAAAGAGACAGGGTAGTGTTTCATTAGAACTGCATAATTAAGTTCAAGATGGCATCTATCCAGATTCTTACTTGAGTTTTTCATCTCTGACATAGTTGGCATCCTTTAGATTATCCTCCCAGGGCAGTTGCCCACTGAGCCACTGTAACATGCAATATCCCAAGATTTCCAGATCACCACGTCTGGAAGCAGCTGAAGGGAGGGATACAGTGTTAGAAAGATTTTAAAAAACGTATGGGGTTATAATTGAAGTATTAGGACAAAACCCTTTTCCATTCATCCATAAAAAAATCTCTTCAGTGAAGAACAAGGATACCAAATCTTATTTCATTTAGCAGGAATTCACCTGAAAGAGTATTAGCATTGTTTAAATACAAGGAAGCTAAACAATTCAATTAAGTCAGTTAATTTAAAGAAAGATAAACTGTTAAGGAACAGGGGGAATGGTCTTAAGCCCCACTATGATGTAGTACAGCAATTGGTGTCTGTAATTCAACACGGTAAGTTACAGATCTAAGCTTTGCTATTACGAGATGCTAACTGGAGGTCAGGTATTTGCCAAAAGAAAATGGGGTGGGGGCCAAGAGAGATTTTAATTCTTATATCTCTTAAAGGACAATTCTGATTTAGAACAGAAAGATGCTGGATATGATGCAAGGTATGCTACTAAATGGGCAGTCAGTTTCAGCATGTCTGTGGCCTGACCTTCACGGTGTAAATTCTTGAATGGTTGGATGACTGCCTTTACAGACATCATGGCATTACACATGGAGAGGCACCTGATTCGCTAGATTCAGAATCTGGAGCTGGCCCATATACTTCTAACTCGACTCCGAATTCAGGGCCGCAGCACTTTTAAACTGCACTCCTTGAACCCAGGCTACGATATAAATGTGTCCTGTATACAGAGATTCTGAAAGAACAGTCTTCCCATCTCACTGAAGTGCTGGATTACTACAAAAATGATTTCAAACAAAAAATTAAATTTTATAAAAGTATGTTTGTTTTAAATGATTGGTTATCAGTCTTTTGGATGATACATTAAACCGAGGCTCCGTCTGCTCTCTCAGGTGGACGTAAAAGATCCCATGGCACTATCTCGAAGAGCAGGGGAATCCTCCCTGGTGTCCTGGCCAGTATTTATCCCTCAATCAACATCACTAAAACAGATTATCTGGTCATTATCACATTGCCGTTTGTGGGACATTGCTGTGCGCAAATTGGCTGCCGCATTTCCTACATTACAACACTGACAATGCTTCAAAAAGTACTCTATTGGCTGTAATGCACTTTGGGACGTCCAGAAAGGCACGATATAAATACAAGTTTTTCTTTCTTCTATAGTCAGTTAGAATAACCTAAAGATGAAGCATACTGCAGCTGCTCACAACACAACTAATTAACTACTTACTATTTTCAAGAACCAACTCGGCCCATCTTTAAAACAGACATGTCTTGCAAATCAAAAGCATTACAATCTTGCTAGACATCTAACAGAAGTGAAGGGCGCTGCCTCCTCCAGCAGGGTTACAACTTGCACATTGTCTGAAAATGTAGCATTCACAAAGTACAGGGTTTCCTCTGGAGCCCACAGATCTGTTTAGTAAGGGCAATCAGATGTGCTACTGAGGAAGACACTGCAGAAATGAACACTAGTTAGTGGGAGCCATTTTGCAGTTTAGTTGAGTGACTTTGGTGGCCGTGCCTTCCGTTGCCCAGGCCCTAAGTTCTGGAATTCCTTGTCTAAACCTCTCCGCCTCACTACCTCTCTTTCCTCCTTTAAGACGCTCCTTAAAACCCACCTCTTTGTCCAATCTTTTGGTCACCTGCCCTAATTTATCCTATGTGGATCGGTGTCAAATTTTTTTGTCTTAAAATACTCCTGTGAAGTGCCTTGGGACATTTTACTATGTTAAAGGTACTATATAAATACAAGTTGTTGTTGACTATTTGATCCTGTACTAAAATGAATATCCAGTAACACCTTGGGTAAAATTTCTCAGTCCAGGCTAATTAGCTGGTAAGAGGTCAGCCATTTCTAGAGTTGTCTTTTGGTTGCTATGAAACCAATCTAATGGAAAGCTCAAAGAAAGGAACGGGGTTCTATAAAGTTGTGTCACTGCTCAGTTCTTTATTGAAGCCTATTTTAGAAATAATCTGAATGACGGAAATCAATTTCATCCCCATCATTTTTCTCCTAAAAGTGATTTAAATTTCTATTATAGTAATCTATAGTGCTTCTTAATCAGCCTCAATACTTAAGAGGCCATTGGTCAATTTGAAAATATGAAATTGTCCTTTAAATTAATCAGTAGATCACTGAATAGAGATACAGCAGCTTTAACTCTTTGGAAGAATGCAGTGGCACTTCTAAATTAATAGAAGGAAAACTGAATATGGTTAGAATAGTTGAGTTTATAAAAAGAAAAATAGCACTGTCCAACACTAAGTTTGTAATATAGTTAGAATTTGGAATATATTCAATATAATATTTTACAAAACACACAAGTTGCATGAAAATAATGCTACATTATCCACAGTGCACACATCTCCACAGGGTTAAAGTGGCCGAAAGAGTAATTTTCCAGTCCATATAAAGACATGGGTAATTTGTGTCTGTTCAGTATAAAATAAAGGTTATAGTTTAATGTGATAAAGTGTTTAGTTAACTTGCTCACTAATGACTAGAATCAAACCTTGCATGATAATGTTAAAGTCTGCTACCAAGCTGTAGCGATAGGCCAATTATTAATAAGCAGAATGTCATGTGAATGAGATTATCTGGAGATAAATGACAAGTTAGTTAAGGGTCACTCAGCCTCTGGTGCAAGGTCATTCTAACAGCTGACTATATTCATTAAAGTGTCATTTACTCTCACTGTGCAATTCACACTGCACATTAAAAATTATTCTACTAGTCGGCTCTAGATAAATGCACACCTGATCCAAGCAATCAATTTTAATATTTCCTATTCAGTCATAGTATATACGCAATTCTATAACAAGTACTCCAGGTTCAAACAAAACATTATCAATTTGTTACATTTAGCATTTCCAACATGGTATTGACAATTCATCCAATTCCACAAATTAACTGCAGCTTAGTTTAATTTTGTTTTTCCTAAAAAAAAGCACCAAAAGCAAATTACAACAGTATGTTGCTTTACTTTAAACTGATAAGAATATATTTGTCATATGGTAATTTTTAGAACTCAGGATTGAAGAATAGTGAATTTGAATAGAACAGATAATTAAATATAAAACAAACACACCCAATGTAATAGCCCCCACCACCTTTAATGGATCTAAAGCTTGTGTATAATGAGCAATGTGGACATTAAAAATCTTGACTTGTCCAGGAGAAGCAGCCAAAAATCCAGTCTTGTCCAGACCAGAACCAGCCAAAACCAGAGAACAGATTGCAGCCAATTTTAGGATTAACAGGATGTTACAGTTGGGACTTTTTCCTAACACTTTTTCTCATGTTCACAGCTAGACATGGTTCCAAAAGCAGCCAGAGTCCCTTATGAACCCGAAGAAATTTGCCAATATAATGAAAAATAATTCAGCCAGATGAGATGCTCAAGACAAAAAATAAGACAATCCTTTACCTAGTTTGTTGAACTAAATAAAGAGACACCCTACTTTCTGGGCTGGCTTTGCAACAAGACCAAACAATTCATCAAAATGTCAGATAAATTAGATACAGACCTCAACAGCTTGACAAATGTTTTCAAGGTTGTCATGGAATGCATCATTTAGTTTATTCAAACTTGATCCCTTAATTTCTGATTTAAAACCTTGAAGACCAGATCATCAAACTGGCTTATGGCTACTTTTTCCAACCCAACCTTTTAAGAATGGAATTGGGATTCACAACTGTGGAGGGCAGTGCCTTGTACATGCAAATATTTAAACTATGTATTATACTGAAGAGAAAGGGGAAGAAATGAAAAAATGATTGAAACATAAGATCCTGGGGGGTCTGGACAGAGTGGATGCGGAGAGGATGTTTCCTCTTGTGGGAGAATCTAGAACTAGGGGTCACTGTTTAAAAATAAGGGGTCGCCCATTTAAGAGAGACGAGGAGAAATATTTTCTCAGAGGGTCGTGAGTCTTTGGAACTCTCTTCCTCAGAGGGCGGTGGAAGCAGAGTCTTTGAATATTTTTAAGGCAGAGGTAGATAGATTCTTGGTAAGCAAGGGGGTGAAAAGTTATCAGGGGTAGGCGGGAATGTGGAGTAATCAGATCAGCCATGATCTTAGTGAATGTCGGAGCAGGCTCGAAGGGCCGAGTGGCCTACTCCTGCTCCTAATTCGTATGATAACCCAATTCACGTGCTTTAAAAAATGTTAATGTACCAGCAAGTCATCTACAAATTTCATAAATGTATTCCAATTACGATGGGTTCCTTCCCCCTTTTCCCCATCAGGTCTTGCTGCTTCTCCTCTCCTGAAGGCATTAACTCCATACAGATTCACAGGGACCAGTCTACTTCTGGCACAGATTGGCTATTCTTTCTATGCGTGCCTAGACAATGAATGTCGGTATGCTATTTGGCCGTAGAGGGGCATCACGGTTGATACCATTCTGTTCTCACCCGACATCAACACAATTCTAGCCAAAATTTTGCTGAATAATGATAAGAAATAGGAAGCTTGGCCCTTTCTGTTAGTACAGGAAACTTTGGTTTATCCGGAGGTTATATGTCCGGAATACTCGATCTAACGGCAAAAATCAGGAGCCGTTTTCTTTAAGTTTTTTTAGTTCGCGTTGCTTTTTTTCCCCCCAGTCAGGCACTGCAAGGTCTGTAGCTATAGCCATGGTGTGGCGATGCCGGAGTTGGACTGGGGTGGACAAATGTAAGGAGCTGTTGGACTATAACCTGGTGTTGTGTGACTTCTTACATTTGTAGCTATAGCAACAGCTTCAGCTAGAGACGCTTGCAGCTGCAGCCGACTGTTTTGAAGCTGTTGCTAAGCAACAGGGTTTGATGATTCACACGGAGCTTTTCAGTTCCGTATGTTTCAACATTAATGCTGGTATCTCCGGCACTTTTGATGGTATGGCACCAGCTCGGTCCAGTCAGTGCCGGATATCAGAAAGTTTCCTGTAGCCTTATGACCATCAGGGTGAAGATCGGCTAATAAAAAATGTGGGAATCAAGTCAGGAGACTAATCAGAATTTTTTTGATAATAGCACCCAGTGATGAATAACAAATTACAAAATTGAACCCATCACAAAAGCCACCCTTCTGTTGGGTACTGCACCTGCAGGACCTTGAGAACACAGAGGAAACACATGTGCTCTCATTTAATCTAATCAATGAACAGGGTGTAATCCATAAACACAGCTGCAAATGCAAAAGGTTTAAATTGATCTCAATTGAAGAAAATACTGTCTTTTGCATACTTTTCTTTATTTCAAGTTATTCATCGCTCTTTCTTGGCCACATTCCTACTGCATTAAGAAAGGTGCAACTACTCGTAAGCATTCATTAATGCTGATGCAGTAAAGAGTTCTGCCAAATTTCCTTCCCTTCGACAAGTCCATTATCTTCCTAGCAATGGAAATCAAAGCCCATGTCTGGGGGGTGCGGGGGAAAGAGATAAGAGAGAAAATAGGAAGAGAAGAGATGTGTGCGTGCGTGCGCGTACAAACACATCCCTCAACACTGAAGTAACTTCTTGCCTATTTTACCACTATGAAGTGCTTCTCCCCCCCCCCCCCCCCGCCCCGCGGTTTCAGCATGGGTGGTGGGAGGCTGCTGATGCTCACGAGGGCCCTCGAGACTCTCATGGTCGACGACCTCCAGCTCAGGCCTGAGAAGGCCCGGCTGCAGACTCCAGCTGCTGGGGCAGTCTGGAGCAGCTGACTTTCTGGCACCATGGTGGACATTGGTTGAGGGGGTGATGAGGGAGCAGACGTGTTGTCATCTTGAGAAGGAGCAATATGGGTCACTTCCATAGTCCCACTTCCAGTCCACTGGGGCTGCAGCTCAACACTCTCACTGATTTGTGCGAGAGCATATTGTCGGAGATCAGCGATGCAAGTTAAGCCCCTATCCATGCATTTCCCCCAGCCTTGCAAAGGCAGTGGAGCCCAAAGCCTGAATGGCACCAGTTTGAGTTTCGATCAAATGCACGAGCTTGTGACAGACTCCTGGTGTTATAATCTGCCTGCAGCATCCAAGCGGTGATCACACTCTCCATGGTAGCCTGCAAATTGCTAATGCGTTGCACCATGCAAGCTGGAAGTTGAATCCTCCATGTCTCAGACATGGTGCAGCAGCTCCCGTACAAACCTTCCAATACCTCATACAATTGCACACGTGAAGAAAACAATTTCCTTTTGAAGGCTGTACCCCTGAAGTCTGCATCTCTGTCCTCATAGCTAAGACCCAAGCTTGCCCTCTGGGGAGCCATCTCCTGGGTTCACCTAGCCCTTGCACCTGCTCACTTTAGCAGTTTGATTCACCAGGTGCAGGCCCCTCTCTCTCACTATCTATGCCACCGGGGTTGCCGAAATCTGTGCTGGTGCTTGGGAGGGATGGAGTGAGTGTCGGTGCTTCTTTAGGAGAATTGCCCTCCTGCTGGTAATGTTTTTCAGATGGATCTAGAAAAAGGAGAAAGGGACAAGAGTCAGCATAGCACAGAAAGGTTAGGCAATACCAGATGATTGGCAGCACTATGTAGCACCAGCTTACCATATCGCCTGAATGTGTGATTGCTTGAGGAAAGAGAAAAGGTACAAGTCATAGGTAGACACCTGGCTCCGCTTCGCCTCCAGTCCTGCCCTGATGTCCAAGGCTTCCTCCTCCATGCGGGTGAGGGCCTGGATACAAGCTGGTCCTCTCCCAGTTGTGGTCCCAGTTATTGTGAGCAAGCAGCTCCCGAAGAAGGAAAGGGAAAGAATTAGTGAGTGGCTGTTGTAAAGGGTTTGTGCAGATGTATGGGGCAACTTCATACAGAGTGCATGCTGAGACGGAGAAACAGCAGGTTGCGTAGAGAAGGGTCATGTGCAAAAATGTGGCTTCAATGTGAAATCAGCCAGCAGAGGAGTGAAATGCTTAGCAGTTTTAACCTGGTGAAAGCAGAATACTGTTGAACTCAGCAGTAACAGGCGAGTGTGTGACTAGAATGAGAAGGGTTGGTAATGGCCCAAAACTTCGGGTCTCCACGGGTGAGTACGCACGGGGTACTCACCCGTGGGCCCGATGGAAGTGCCGGTTTCCTGCATGCACTGCGCATGCGTGGGAAACCGGCACTTCCGTTCCTCTGAACGAAGAGGTTCAGAGGTCGAACGCGTGCGCGGGGGAGGTTGCGCGTGCTCATCAAACTTCGTTTTTTTTTTATATACAGGTTTTCCCGGGAGGGTAAGCCTGCAGAATTTAGAAATATAAAAAGCAGGCGTAAGGCCTGCTTTTTACAAGGTAAGTGGTGAATTAATTAAAATTAAAACATTTTTTCCACAGGTTTATTATTTTTAAATACTTTAAAGCAAGGTAAGTTGATTTTTAGCCCCGTTAGAATATAAAATTATTTTTTTCAAAAATTTAAGTTATTGTTTAAAATAGTTATTTAATGTAATTTATAGTTTATTTAAAAAAAGAGATGTTTTTAAAAAAAATTATTTGAAGGTTTAGTGCTATTTTGGGGCTGTAGTATTTATAAGTCTTGACAGCACTTCCTGTCAGACTTATGAATGGAGCATTCCCTGCTCCGATTGGCTGCCCATGGCCCACGTGATCCCAGGGGACGCATCGAACTAACTGCGCCCCTGGGATACGCAAGCACTGCGCGCCGGCAGTTGGACCAGGCCCCGGATCGGAATTCCACGGGGCCCTACAGCTCAACGGCCGGCGCGCAAGTAAGTGCAGATCGGGGGCTTGCACCCCCGGGAAGCCCCCGACCCGAATTTCTGGACCAGTGTCCTGGTGAAGAAGCATATGGTGCGGGGGAGAAAAGTGCTTAGAGTGCTTGGGGAGGTGTGAGAAGAACTGCTGCAGCTGGGTGTAATGCAGAGAAAGGGAGAGATAGGAAGCTATCATGCTCACCTTTGCTGTCCAGGTCAGGTCGCTGAAGCACTTCTGGCATTGAACCCACATCCTCGGGGTGATGGTGCGAGCATTGACATTGACCTCCCTCCGGGCCTGTTGCAGCGTCTATTTGGATACCATCCTGCCATCTCAGGGGAACAGGACTGGTCTATGTCCCCTCACCCACTCCATAAGTACCTCCACCGGTGTATCCAAGAAGTGAGATGCTCTTGTCGGAGACATGCTGCTCTCTAGAAACTTCCCAGGAGCAACTATGATTTGAACCGAATTGAATGACACATCGCTTTAAGAGATGCATTCATTTGTAAATGGCCGGCAGGACCCCTCCCACCACCCCCGGAAATCCCATCCTCCAACTGGGCAAGCTGCTATCGCTGGAAATGTGTGGGCAGCCCACCAAATAGTGCAGGTCTCAGACTGATGACATCGGACGGCCATCTGAAAATTGGCCACATTTAAAATTGGCCCTTGTATTTTAGGAAACTATGGGATCATTACTACAGAGAAAACAGTGGTTATGTGAGCATTTGAATGAGGATGACACCAATACCCAGTTATTTCCATAGGTGAACAATTTACAGAAAGTGGTGGAATAACCAGAGCAGTAGAAGTAGCTCAGCGTATGCTTGTGTATAACCTGAAAGATTGCCTAAAAATGATTAAATATACACTGAAAGCTTGTTCGCACATACCTGCTCCTTTATGTGCATCAGTGCTTGTAAACTCAAGGGTCCCATCATGGCAACGTTTTGGATCTTCCTTGTATTCTTTGTGTACTCCTTCTGGACAGTATCTATATGCAAGGCCATAATCAACTAAATACACCTACAAAAGTTTAAAGGACAAACAAAATCAGACTCTGTGCTGGACCATAAA
The DNA here is from genome assembly GCF_052327205.1 of Somniosus microcephalus. Classification (NCBI taxonomy): domain Eukaryota; kingdom Metazoa; phylum Chordata; class Chondrichthyes; order Squaliformes; family Somniosidae; genus Somniosus; species Somniosus microcephalus. The sequence continues at coordinate 37,673,006 of NC_140998.1, forward strand.
ATCTAGCTAGATCACAAATCAATAAAACTTCAATTTGCAAAATTGTAAATGACCATGTACATAAAATTCAATAGATACACCTTGACTTTATAAATACCACAACTCCAAGATCACATCACATTAAGTTCTGATCAAAAAAGATTGCTAACTCCCTATGACTCATGATTGACCATTTTGTTAGTCAATTCTGAATGTGAAACTATGATCAGAGCTTTATAGTCAATACATTTTTCTGTTCACAATTTAGATAAATGTAAAGAAACTAAATCAGTGGATAACTAATCTTTAATAACAAATTTCCCAAAGATAAGTAGGAGTTTGCTGAACCAATAAATTTAATTTCTGAGGAGCTTAAACCAGATTAGCATCTATTAAGATAGATCAATTCAATGGTGTAGAAGGAAGTGATTGACCATCACCACTCTGACAAAATATTCACTTTTCCTAACACCTAGTTCCTTTTATTCCCTCAGCACTGTAACACTGGAAGCATGTGTGTCCTGAAAACAACTTCAGTTTGCCCCAGGGGGCAGACAGTGAACATTCTGGAATCTGACCATTCCTATGGATGTTGGGGGCAGTGTGGGAGAAAAGATAGAGAGGGAGAAAGAATACATGAATCATTTTCTGATTTTGTCAGTACTTCTAAAACTCTGGTATTTCCTCAACTTCTTGTGCTGGAGTAATTTTCTTTCAGAAGTGAGCCCTAATTCCTTTAAAAAAAAACTTGAAATGCATAGTGAGTTACATTGCCTGTGTGGTACACGACAAATCCACGTCTATGCTACCAAAGTGAGACACTGAATCAAGTCATTCTTAGGGCGGGTGAATTTTACCTAATGAGCTCAGATGCAGCCACCCTCGGCTGCTGCATTCCCGAGGGTGCATTCTCCTGTCCACATATTCAATTTCTTAAACTTCTTTGTAGTGATCTTATACTTCTGGAGAGGACTTCTTATACTCATCTTATATTTAGATTACAAAGAATCAGCTAAAAATATTAAGTGGCAAGTACATGAAGGCAGTTCCTCCTCCACCTTGATAGAGGATTCCCAAAGATGATCACAATTCCCTAAGGATCAGCCAAATCCAAATGAAGACTCCATAAAGGCCCAAGTCACTAACTCTTTCAGAAGCAAAATTTAACCAGCACTCTACTGAATCACAGGAGAACCAATTATTAAATTGTCATTTGATGTGAGGTAATAGAGCTTGCATTTATTTAGCCCCTTTACACTTCAGAAGTACTTCATTGGCTGTGAAGCACTTTGGGACGGCCTGAAGAAGAGTGACTGTAATGTAGGCAATGGGAGAGCAACTGCCCTCGACATCAAGGGAGCTCTACTGCATGTGGCACTAAGGAAATTTAGTGAAACTGAAGTCTATTGGGATCAGTGGGGAAAAAGTCTCCAATGGCTGAAGTCTTATACTGACAGGCTAGCCTTCACTTTTAAACATGAAATGATTGGTTAGAAAACAGTTAGAACGAGAGAGAAAATGCTGCATATAATTTTTCTTTTCTCCTCTTTACTACAAGTAATTTACCATTGTACTAAATATGTAAAAGTAAAAAGAACCTCATTAGGATTCTTGTAACTGAGGAGAAGATTGGAAGCTTTGATGTCCCCGTGCACGTACTCGTGGTCATGGATGTATTCTAGAATGTCAATCTATCAAAAGAAAACAATTGTAAATTAAACAGATTTGGATAGGAGTCATTAGGATCCGGAGAGCATTTTGTAACAATGTGCTAATGTAATAAAGTTTCATTCATGCAGCAGAATATCCATCTACATACAACTTGAAGTAGATATATATCATTTAACTATATATCCAACACTGGAAATTCCAATTTAACCCTTAGACTATCAATATTTCATTCAGTGGACCAGACTTTTTAAAGACTTGACTACACCTGAATTAGACCATCTGTTATAAGCTTTCTGATGAACTCCAGAAGTTACATGTCTGAAATATATATCATCATTACTAATTCTATGAAAAGGATTTGTTTTGGGAAGCTTGATTTTTATACAATTGTAACAAAAACTGTACATCACAAAAGCTACAAATAAATCCTTCTGCAGTCCAAATTGAACAAAGTTTGGTTAATCAGAGCTCCCACTGGTGAAGGGTTCAGTTTATCCAAGTGTGCTTCCATACAGAGCAGGGTGGCATGAACTTTACCCACCTTGCCATTTGTTTGCACCTTGAAAATAGGTTTAAAAAGGGTGCACACTAGAATTGTTGAACCTTCATCCTCACATCATGCACTTCACAATCCAATGTAACTGTACTTTTGTGATATGTGGAAGGTACAGGAAACTTTGGTTTATCCGGAGGTTGTATGTCTGGAAACCTCGATCGAACGGCAGAAATCAGCAGCCGTTTTGTTAGGTTTTTTCTCTTCTCCTAGCATTTTTTTTTTTTTTTTAAATAAACAGTCTGTCTCTGGAAAGCCTCTCTGAAGCTGCTGCTAAGCTACAGAAATGCTTCCAAGGTACAGGCCAACTGTTTGCAAGCTGTTGCTAAGCAACAGTATTTGTTGTCAGATACGGAGATGAAAACCTCCGTATCCTTCAACATTAGCACTGGTCTGTCCGGAAGTTTTCATAGATCGGCATCACGCCGGTCCCGTCGGTGCCGGATATCGCGAAGTTTCCTGTAGCTCGAAAAATGGCTTTTTCAAAGCGGATTTTCTCCTCAGATTATATATTTTGTGCGGATGTTGTGGAAACAGACCATGTTTGCTTCAAATCACAAGTTCCTCCCAACAGCACTAGCACTGTTAGCTTGCTCAGGAAAAACACAATGACTCGGAATTTGCGGCCCATTGATGACGTCGAACTGGCAGTGCTCGCCGTCATTTCACCTTTGAAGTGGACTGCAACTTCAGGATTTAGTGCATGCGCAGCGTAAGGCGGAAATCTTGACGTTGCGGGCTGTCATTCACTGCTCCGAGACTGGCTGCGCTGTGCGTACCCTCCTCCCCAACCCCTCTCTCTCTCTCTCTTCACCCCCACCCCCCGGCTCTCTTTCTCTCGCCCCCCCATAGAGCTAGCAATCAGTGTAATCTCGCAAATCATGGAAACTGACAAAAACTTCAGCTCTTCTGCAGTAATTACACTGTTAAATACTCCATTAAAAGTTAGACCCTTTTGGATTAGGTGTAACTGGGGTCTAAACAGCATATTGACTGCAAAACAAAGATTATGGCCCTGAAAAACTAATTTTAATTTTGTGCAGTGTCAAATGTATCCATTTTAATGAAAATTAAAATTAAGAAACTTAAAAAAAATTCTTTAAAGTTTGTTCATCATCTTTTCAGGTTTGCCTTTTCCCCATGAGAGCCCCAAACTTTGTTTTGCTCTCAAACATTTTTAAAAAGTTAGAATTTTCTCCTTCCTAGCCCAGAGGCTAATTGTAGAGCCCCCTGCTGCCAACCTGGCTTTCAGCACAGGACAACAATCAAAGCAGGGACATTGTGGCCTAGTTCTATTGCATGACAACTGAGCCACTGGGGCTTTCTGATGTTTATTTCTGTTGATGCTGATAGAGGAACGGTCTGGAATACCCTGCTGAGGCCAACAGTACAGATTAGCTGCACAATCAGTAGAGATGGATCTCTAAGCTGTAGCACACTCGTGAAAATCATTTCAGTCAATATTCAGAGTAATTTTTGGATGGAAAAAATCAAACTATCCTTTAATTTGAATTAAATATAAATAACAACCAAATGGGGAGTTTGTGCCAAACTTTTTTGAATTATCAAATAATTTGAAGTTCCAACTGAGTATATTAAACTTAGGTGAGCAAAACTCCAAACCAACCCAAGATCCTTATTCTTTTAACAAAAAAAAAGGTAAACCGTAATTCTTAGTAATTTTATGAAAAATAGCACAAATGGCAAGAATCCTTTAGAAATTGAGACGGCGAAAAGCTGCAGTGCAGGTCACCACCAGGTTAAAAAAACACAAGGTAAATCATGATTCCGTAACACCAAACTGAAGTTTTAAAATCCTTTAGATTGTAATAATTTTCTTGAAATACTGAAAAGCAATTACAGCACGCGTCATTGTCCTCATCCTATCTGGTAAACCCCAGTGGGGTAGTTAGTGAGAATCAGAAACAATGCCAGATTGAAAAGACAACGATAGGAAAGGCTAATTACACTATTCAGGTTTATAATAATTGAGATTGTTATAAAACCATTAATAGTGTGAATAACAATTCATCCAAATCAATTCTCAGAGGCCTAGGGTATCCAAACTAAAGCCCACGAGCCACATGTGGTGCTTGAACCTTGGCTATCCAGCCCATGAAGCTCTAGTGAAGAAGTTTATTTTTGCCATAACACATATTAATGTGCAAGATGTTTTTAATTAGACAAAATTAATTTTAAACTATAGTCTGCAACTTAGCTTGCAGGGAATGCTTTTATGCAAATTTAATTACAGAAAATTAGATTTTAATTTAGAGTGGTGGTTGATGTTCTATACTGCAATTATTCATATGTGGCCAAGAGGCTCCATAGTACACAGCTGAGTGGCCCACGAAGACAGAACGATTTGGATGCTCATGTCATGTAACTTTGCATTTCTTTTCTTCCCCACAAACTATGCACTCCCTTGCCGAGATAGTTTTCCAAAGGCAGTGTGTAATGCATTGTACCCTTCCCAAGCAGCCATCTGATCATGGAAATACTGCTGCTGAGATCAGCTAGCTCAGCACAGACCAAAGATCAAACTTGGTACTTTACTCATCTGTATGGCTGAGAGACTGTGTCTCCATTTCAAAGTCATCAGAGGAACGTTTACTCTGCATTATTAAATTCCACAAGGTCCCAATCTCAACTGTCAAAAGTTCCAAGTAAAGACCAGATTATTTCCAGAGGGAGATTCTTTTTTAAAAAAGGGCAAGACCACTCCAGGCCAATTGTGCACATTCTAACAATCTGTTCAAGATGAACACTGGTAGCGACCTGGAATAGGCTGAGAAAATAATAATTCTAGTCTCCAGCAATAATGGATTATCTATTTGGGACATGTTACAAAAATGCCAAATTTTCATTGACACAGTATAAAGATCAAAATAAAATTGTCACCACAATGGAACCTTCCAGGTAACGAACACTAAAACTTACCAATCGAATACCTAACTGTAGCACAAATTTCTGAGGGAATCTCTTATGGTTTTGCTCAAATATTTTCTGCAGGTCAGATCCAAATCGATCCATCACCATAAATCTATAACTGAAGAATAAAGAAAGTGAGTTGAAGCTTAAAATGCAGTGCTTCTAGCATTCATTTGTGATTGACATTCTATGAATGGTATGTTTTGGGAGTAATTTTTTCCCCCCAGATTAGATTACACTAAATTCTTCAAATTCTTACTAATTTTTACTTTATGCAACAGATATGGTATGACATTATAGTTAATGTACCAAATGTGTATATTTGCCTGAAGAAAGGGTGGTAAACAGAAGAGAAGGGCTGGGAGGGGGGGGGAAGGAGGAGGAGGGGGGAAAAATAAAGTCAGAATGTAACTTACACTTTTGGGTATTCACACAAGGGCCTAGAATTTAATAGCACCACATCTGTTTGTCAAGTGCAAAATGGTAAGCATCCAATATGGTGAGCGGTGCACGTATTCATTACATGCTGGAAGTGTGCTGCCCGCCAAATTTGAAATGGTAGAAAAAGAGGAATCGAGGGCGTTAGGTGCTCTATTTGCACATGCAAAGGGAATAACACCCATTTGTGGCCCCATTTGGAAAAATAGGGCTGCTCTGAATAGCGCTGGGCCGGATACGTTTAGGAAAAGGTAGCCTAGGTAGAATCATAGAAACAAAAAATAATACTGCACAGGAGGCCATTCGGCCCATCGTGCCCGTGTCAGACATGCAGCCTAACCAGCGGTCCTTAACCAGCTGGAGGCTGCCACCAAAAAGTTAAGTGTTTTTTTTTTTAATACTTGCCCGAATGTGGAGCTAGGCTCCTCCCTGGTTGACTGCAATGCTGAATACCCTCAGCCCCCTCCCAATCCCTTCCTCTCCCAAGATCTACCCGAGGCTGAGCTGTCTGGGGATGCCCAACAAGCGTCTGCAACTCGTTGGAACTCGTATAAGCAAGCCTTTTCTTGCCATGAACCGGAGTGTGCCATTACTTGGTCCAATATCTAGATAAATGTAGCAAGCCCAGTTTTTGAACAGAAAACCTGTCACCGTAGTTATTGAACAGCAAACAGATAATGGCAGCAAGAATGGATTTACAGTAATTTATAACAAACCTCCTCAGGATATATAAAAAGAATAATTTTTCCAGCACTAATGCTCAATGTACCACTGATCCTTAAAAGACAGCCCCCAATTGGGGGCTTCGCTGCTGACCTACTAGAGTTGCTAGCCTGCCCCGATCCCTAATTACTTCAGAATGACAGCCAACTTGTAAGCAGTCAGCCCCAAGTAGATCACCAAAATTTTTTGAAGTTATATACTGAAACAAAGGGAAAAAATGTTTTAATGACCTCAAATTCAATTAGAGCTGCCAATTAAATTTTAAAAATATCCACAGGATATTGTACAGTCTCTTAATTCAAAGCCACTGAATCCAACATTTTTGGTACAACTTTGAATCATCAGAAGAACCCTGCACCTAAATTGAATGACTTCGGACAGGCTTGTGAGACACATCCCCTTCAGAAACAGTGGCTACGCTAAACATTCACATAACAGGACCTTCCTGAACTATATTAATTCCCAATTTATCAGCCAGATTGGGTCATTCAAGTAAATTAACCTATTTTTAGCCTTGTGTACCTTATGACCGGCAAGAAGAAGGAGCCAATAATACTTTTGTCACAGCTACATGTGTATTTCCAACTCTCTGGCCACAAGATTAAAGAAAGTCATTTCATTGCATAACCACTGGGTGATGTAGTATTTTCTGGGGTCAAATACTCCTCCATGAACTTTCTTCCCCTTTTAATGATCTTTGACTGCACACAAGCTTATTCATCTTATAAAAAGAATGGCCGTACATACCTTTTGCCTCCTTTATCGTATAGTCCTGATCCCCAATACTTGGGTACACCAAGGTAATTCAATTTTCGGGACGACATCCAGCTATGAACTGTGCGAAGTAAGAACGCAGTAATCACACAAATAAATATTTCAGACAAACCACTTGCACCATGTTATGAGTCATTAGAATCCCAGAATCCATGAGAAGCATAATCATATTTTACATATGGGGAAATGGCAGAGACTCTGAACAAATATTTTGCATCTGTCTTCACTGTAGAAGACGCAAACAACATCCCAATAATGGATAATCAAGGGGCCACAGGGAGTGGGGAACTACAGGCAATCACTATCACTAAGGAAATAATACTCGGTAAAATAATGGGACTAAAAGATGACAAATCCCCTGGACCAGATGGCCTGCATCCCAGGGTCTTAAAAGAATTGGCTGCAGAGATAGTGGATGCATTGGTTGCAATATACCAAAATTCCCTGGACTCTGGAGAGGTCCCAGCGGATTGGAAAACCACTAATGTAACACTCCTATTTAAGAAAGGAGGGAGACAGAAAGCAGGAAACTATAGACCAGTTAGTCTAACATCTGTCATTGGGAAAATGCTGGAGTCCTTCATTAAGGAAGCAGTAGCAAGGCATTTAGAAAAACATACTGCAGTCAAACAGAGTCAGCATGGTTTTAGGAAAGGGAAATCATGTTTAACAAATTTGCTGGAGTTCTTTGAGGATGTAACGAGCAGGGTGGACAAGGGTGAGCCAGTGGATGTGGTGTATTTGGATTTCCAGAAGGCATTCGATAAGGTGTTACATAAAAGGTTACTGCATAAGATAAGAGCTCACAGAGTTGGGGGTAATATATTAGCATGGATAGAGAATTGGCTAATGAACAGAAAGCAGAGAGTCAGGAAAAATGGGTCATTTTCTGGTTGGCAAACGGTAACTAGTGGGGTGCCACAAGGATCGGTGCTGGGGTCTCAACTATTTACAATCTACATTAATGACTTGGATGAAGGGATCGAGTGTAATGTAGCCAAGTTTGCGGATGATACAAATATGGGTGGGAAAGCAAGTTGTGCAGAGGACTCAAAGAATCTGCAAAGAGATATAGACAGGCTAGGTGAGTGGGCAAACATTTGGCAGATGGAGTATAATGTGGGAACGTGTGAGGTTATCCACTTTGGCAGGAAAAATAAAAAAGCAAACTATTATTTAAATGGAGAGAGATTACAAAATGCTACAGTTCAGAGGGAGTCCATGTGCATGAAACACAAAAAGTTAGCATGCAGGTACAGCAATTAATCAAAAAGGCAAATGGAATGCTGGCCTTTATTTCAAGGGGGTTGGAGTATAAAAGCAGGGAAGTCCTGCTACAACTCTACAAGGTATTGGTGAGACCACACCTTGAGTACTGCGTACAGTTTTGGTCTCCTTATTTAAGGAAGGATATACTTGCATTGGAGGCAGTTCAGAGACGAATCACTAGGTTAATTCCAGAGATGAGGGGGTTGTCTTATGAGGAAAGGTTGAGCAGGCTGGGCCTATACTCATTGGAATTTAGAAGAATGAGAGGTGATCTTATCGAAACATATAAGATACTGAGGGAGCTCAACAGGGTAGATGCAGAGATGATGTTTCCCCTCATGGGGAAATCTAGAACGCGGGGGCACAGTCTCAGAATATAGGGTCGCCCTTTTAGAACTGAGATGAGGAGGAACTTCTTCTCTCAGAGGGTCGTAAATTTGTGGAATTCTCTGCCCCAGAGAGCTGTGGAGGCTGGGTCATTAAATACATTTAAAGTGGAGATAGACAGATTTTTACAAGATAAAGGAGTGAAGGGTTATGGAGAGCGAGCTGGGGAAGTGGCTTTGAGCCCAAGATCAGCCATGATCTTATTGAATGGCGGCGCAGGCTCGAGGGGCCAAGTGGCCTATTCCTGCTCCTATTTCTTATGTTCTTATGTTGTTATGTTGTTAAAACTGCTTTAGGAGCAACGGTTTGGAAAAAAACAAGGTTTGGTGCACTCTGATTGCAGGTTCAAATATATTTGGAGTATTGCAAGACAAATACTACTTTACCCCATTTTGGGATCATAATCCTTACATACTTTTTTTTAAATTTTCAACTAGAACAGTGACAGTGGCACAGTTGCTTAATTTCTACTCCCATAGATTTGAAACATCTCATGGCTTTTCATTATGCAATTATATAAGTGAGTAGGAAAAAAATCTTATTTAATTAGTGACAGCCAAAGCTTCAGATAGAATGGATTTGAAAATACCACATTTTGAAAGAATCAATTTTTACAATTGGTGACTTAATCTTTTAGAAATTGATTGCTTGAATTATTTGATACTCATTTTGCTCGCCAGGTTTGCGAGTTAAGCTCGTCTAAAACTTGTCAACAAATGTGCACTCGAGAACCAAGGTGAAGAATGATCTCCTCTACATTGGGGAGACCAAACGCAGATTGGGTGACCGCTTCGCGGAACACCTCCGTTCAGTCCGTAAGGGTGACCCTGAGCTTCCAGTCGCCTGTCACTTTAATTATCCGCTCCACTCCCACTCTGACACCTGTCCTCAGCCTCTTACACTGTTCCAATGAAGCTCAATGTAAACTCAAGGAGCAGCACCTCATCTTTCTATTAGGCACTTTACAGCTTTCTGGACTCAGAGTTCAGCAATTTCAGACCATAACCTCTGTCCCTATTTTTTCAGGCGGCAGCTGTTGATGATTCTGCCATCCCCATTTGCAACCTTTAACCATTCCTGCCTTCCACCCCATCACAGATCATCCCTTTTGTTCTTTCTTTCCCTCCCCCCTTTCCCTGCCTCTGCTTAAAATCTGTCGCGCATCTCACTTTTTCCAGTTCTGACGAAGGGTCACAGGCCTGAAACGTTAACTCTGTTTCTCTCTCCACAGATGCTGCCTGACCTGCTGAGTGTTTCCAGCATTTTCTGTTATTATTGAAAAATGACCTGATTCCCTCTCCAGTTTACTTTTTCTCAATCTTAGTCCTAAGATGTACTTTACCCAAGTTTCTCTTTCCTTCTGTTCAATACCCACCACTTCCTTGTTTGTAACTTCCTTTTACTACCACTTTCAAACTGATTCGCTTGAAACTGCAGCTAACTGGAATGAATGCGAGCAACAGCAGCATTTCACACTAAATCCCGCTCTTGCCCTGGTAATCAGGAACTAAAAAATTGAGCATCGACAGACTGGGGAGTGATCACTTGAGAGCATGTTAAAACCCAGGGACTTACATACATATATCTAAAAACCATAGAAGCTGCAGAATTAAGCATCTGACAAAAAGAAATTGCTGCATATTCTGTGCTGCCTCCTAAACGACTAATACTGTAAGTTTCAAATACTTATTTATGGATATCAGCAGTTATTTAGAATAAACTTTTACAAACACAAGATGAATCAGTGGGTACAGGAATGATGCAACAGCCCAAACATAATCACAAGCACTATATATTTGATGGGTATACTGGTGTAATAAAAAAAAACTGGAGATATTTAGAGATTGCTAACAAATATCAGCACTTCAATATTATTAAATCAAATGTGTTCTCAGTTTGGTTTCAGACCGCGGGTGTCGGCGGGAGGGGGGAAGCTTAAAAAGGCTTCAGAGACCCAGGTAAGGCGTACCAATCTCCAAAGTCAGAGGGAAGGAGAGAGGTAAAAAGTAATCCAAGTGTGACGTCACCAGAAAGTGGGTAAGTGATTGGTTGGTAAGTATTTCTCTCTTTTTAAGCTTAAACTCTGTGGTTTATAGTTTCTAAGGTGCGATATTCATCATCTAGAATCGGGGCAGAGGGTATTTAAAAATATTAATAAATTTAATTAATTACATAGAATGGGAGATCAGGTGATGTGTTGCTGCTGCAATATGTGGGAGCTGGTGGACACCATTGATGTTCACGGTGATCACATTTGCAGTAAGTGTCCAAAGATGTGCCGGTTAGGATGATTGGCTATGATAAATTGACCCTTAGTGTTAGGGGGATTAAATACGTGGGGTTACAGGGATAGGGTGGGATATGTGTCGGTGCAGGCTCAATGGGCCGAAATGGCCTCTATCTGCACTGTGGGGTTTCTGTGATTCTGTGACGTGTTGGCTGCTCGGGGAATTCCGGCTCCGTGTTGAAGAGCTGGAGTCCGAGCTTCAAACACTGAGACACATCAGGGAGGGGGAAGAGTTACCTAGACTCTGTGTATCAGGAGGTAGTCACACCAATTAGATTAATTAATTCAGATGCAGTCCGTGGCCAGGGTCAGGATGGTGTGACTAGAAGTGAGGCAGGTACGGGGATCCAGGAGGTAGTGTTGGAGGAGCCGCAGCCCTTGCTCTTGTCCAACAGGTTTGAGGCGCTCACTCCCTGTGAGGATGGGAACAGAGACTGCGGGGAGGATGAGCAACCTGGCCACAGCACCGTGGAGCGGGGGGCCATTCAAGTGGGGGGGAGATAAAAGAAATGTTGTAGTGGTAGGGGATAGTATCGTTAGGGGGATAGATAGAGTTCTTTGCAGCCGAGAGCGAGAGTCCCGAAGGCTGTGTTGCCTGCCCGGTGCCAGGGTTAAGGACATCTCCTCTGGGCTGGAGAGAAACTTGGAGTGGGAGGGGGAGGATCCAGTTGTCGTGGTCCATGTTGGTACCAACGACATAGATAGGACAAGGAAGGAGGTTCGGCTGAGGGAGTTTGAGCAGCTAGGGGCCAAATTAAAAAGCAGAACCACAAGGGTAATAATCTCTGGATTACTACCTGAGCCACGTGCAAATTTGGCTAGGGTAAATAAAATTAGAGTGTTAAATGCGTGGCTCAAAGACTGGTGTGGGAGAAATGGGTTTTGCTTCCTGGGACACTGGCATCAGTACTGGGACAGGAGAGAGCTGTTCCGTTGGGACGGACTTCACTTGGCCAGTGCTGGGACTAGAATCCTGGCGAATTGAATAACTAGGGCTGTAAACTAATTAGTGGGGGGGAGGTTTTAAGGAGCGAAAAATAAAAATGACAGCAGAGAAGGCAATAGAGCAAGGTAGCAGTGGGGGAATTAAAAACCAGAGCGTGTCAGGAAGGGACAGAATGTATAATGATAAAGGTAAAGTAGTAAAAGGGGTAAAAGCAGGAATAAATTGTCAGAAAACATATTTGAAAGTTCTTTATCTGAATGCATGCAGCATTCATAACAAAATTGATGAGTTGACAGTGCAAATAACTACACATGGGTATGATCTGGTGGCCATTGCGGAAACATGGCTGCAAGATAATCATGAATGGGAACTAAACATACAAGGGTATTTGACAATTAGGAAGGACAGACAGGAAGGAAAGGGAGGTGGGGTTGCTATGTTAATCAAGGATGGAATCACTGCAATAGTCAGAAATGATATTGGGTCAAAGGATCAGGATAGTGAAACAGTTTGTGTGGAGATAAGGAATAATAAGGGGAAAAAGTCACTAGTGGGCATAGTCTATAGGCCTCCTAACAGTTGCAACTCCCTTGGTCGGAGTATAAATCAGGAAATAGTTGGGGCTTGTAATAAGGGAACAGCTATAATCATGGGGGATTTTAACTCATATTGACTGGACTAATCAAATTGGGCAAGGCAGCATTGGGGAAGAGTTCATAGAGTGTATTAGGGAAGGGTTCCTTGACCAGTATGTAACTGAACCAACCAGGGGGCAGGCAATCTTAGATCTGGTCCTGTGTAATGAGACAGGATTAATAAAAAATGTCCTAGTAAAGGATCCCCTTGGAATGAGTGACCATAATATGGTTGAATTCCAAATTCAGTTTGAGGGTGAGAGAGTTGGATCTCAAACCAGCGTACTGAGCTTAAATAAAGGAGACTATGAAGGTATGAGAGTAGAATTGACTAAAGTGGACTGGGAAAACAGATTAAAGTGTAAGACGGTACAAGAGCAGTGGTCTACATTCAAGGACATATTTCACATCTTTCAAGATAAATATAGTCCACTGAGGAAAAAGGGGAGTAAAAGAAAAGACAACCATCTGTGGCTTAGTAAAGTAATAAAGGATAATATGCGACTGAAAACAAGGGCATATAAATTAGCCAAATCTAGTGGCAGGTTAGAAGATTGGGAAGCATTTAAAAGCCAGCAAACAATAACTAAAAGATTAATTAAGAAAGGGAAGATAGATTATGAAAGTAAACTAGCAAAAATATAAAAACAGATAGCAAGAGTTTCTACAGCTATATAAAAAGAAAAAGGGTGGCTAAAGTGAACGTTGGTCCCTTAGAGGGTGGGACCAGGAGACTAGTGGTGGGGAACATGGAGATAGCAAAGACGCTGAACAAATATTTTGTATCAGTCTTTACAGTAGAGGACACTAAAAATATCCCAACACTGGACAAACAGGGGGCAATGGGGGGGGGGGGGAGGAGGAGGAGCTCAACACGATTAAAATCACTAAGGAGATGGTACTCAGTAAAATAATGGGACTTAAGGCGGATAAATCCCCCGGACCTGATGGCCTACATCCTAGGGTCTTGAGAGAAGTGGCGCTAGGGATTGTGGATGCATTGGTGATCATTTTCCAGAACTCCCTGGACTCAGGAAAGGTCCCGGCAGATTGGAAAACTGCTAATGTAACACCCTTATTTAAGAAGGGAAGTAGACAAAAAGCTGGAAACTATAGACCAGTTAGCCTAACATCTGTGGTTGGCAAAATGTTGGAGTCCATTATTAAGGAAACAGTAACAGAGCATTTGGATAAACATAATTGAATAGGACAGAGTCAGCATGGTTTTACGAAGGGGAAGTCATGTTTGACAAATTTGCTCGAATTCTTTGAGGATGTAACATACAGGGTGGATAAAGGGGAACCAGTGGATGTAGTGTATTTGGACTTCCAAAAGGCATTTGACAAAGGTTCCACACAAAAGATTACTGATGAAGATAAAAAATCACAGGATTGGGGGCAATATACTGGCATGGGTGGAAGATTGGAAATCTAACAGAAAACAAAGAGTTGTGATAAATGGTTCGTTCTCAGGCTGGCAATCAGTAACTAGTGGTGTTCCGCAGGGGTCAGTGTTGGGACCCCAACTCTTTACAATCTATATTAACGATTTGGAGGAAGGGACCGAGTGCAACATAGCCAAGTTTGCCGAAGATACAAAGATGGGAGGGAAAGCAGTGAGTGAGGAGGACATAAAAAACCTGCAAAAGGACATAGACAGGCTAAGTGAGTGGACAGAGATTTGGCAGATGCAATATAATGTTGGAAAGTGTGAGGTTATGCACTTTGGCAGAAAAAAATCAAAGAGCAAGTTATTATCTAAATGGAGAGAAACTGCAAACTGCTACAGTACAAAGGGATCTGGGGGTCCTGGTGCATGAAACACAAAAAGTTAGTATGCAGGTGCAGCAGGTGATCAGGAAGGCCAATGGAATCTTGGCTTTTATTGCAAGGGGGATGGAGTATAAAAACAGGGAAGTCTTGCTGCAGTTATACAAGGTATTGGCGACACCACACCTGGAATACTGCGTGCAGTTTTGGTTTCCATATTTAAGAAAAGATATACTTGCTCTCGAGGCGGTTCAGAGAAGGTTCACTCGGTTGATTCCAGAGATGAGGGGGTTGACGTATGAGGAAAGGTTGAGTAGGTTGGGACTCTACTCATTGGAGTTCAGAAGAATGAGAGGCGATCTTATCGAAACATAGAAGATTGTGAGGGGGCTTGATCGGGTGGATGCGGTGAGGATGTTTCCACTGATGGGTGAGATTAGAACTAGGGGGCATAATCTTAGAATAAGGGGCTGCCCTTTCAAAACTGAGATGAGGAGAAACTTCTTCACTCAGAGGGTAGTAAATCTATGGAATTTGCTACCCCAGAGAGCTGTGGAAGCTGCAACATTAAATAAATTTAAAATGGAGATAGACATTTTCCTAGCAGATAAGGGAATTAGGGGTTACGGGGAGAGGGCAGGGAAGTGGACGTGAGTCTAGGTTCAGATCAGCCATGATCCTATTGAATGGCGGAGCAGGCCCGAGGGGCCGTATGGCCTACTCCTGCTCCTATTTCTTATGTTCTTAGGAAGACCATTTACTTCCACACCACATTGCATTTCTGACTTTTCACATATGATATAATTAACTCACTTAGCTCTGGTTTTGCTGCTCTCATATAAAACTTGAGCTCTGAAAACAGTGGTCCATTGTCACTGGGTTCCTAGAAATAGAAGAAAAGAAAGCAGATGGGTCCTTTAAACGACTGAAATTGCCTGACGCACTAAGTACTTTTGTAAGGAAAACAGCCATACGTAAATAGTTAGGCCGTAATATGACATTACAAGCAGTAAGTGAGCTTCAGTAGTTCACGAATGTTGCATGAATCAAGATATTAATTACTGCTTTATACTCAGCAGTCCAATTTATTAACCTATATAGTTTCAGTTAAAATGCTAAGGGCCAAACTGGTGCTGAAGGTATACTTGATTAATGATGGAGTGGCTATGATGCCATTACAGCAGAATACTGCCAAAATTCAAAAAAGTCAACAATTTTTCAGCCCGAACATACAACATAGAAAAATAGGAGCAGGAGTAGGCCATTCGGCCCTTCGAGCCTGCACCGCCATTCAATATCATGGCTGATCCTCTATCTCAATACCATATTCCCGCTCTTTCCCCATACCCCTTTGATGCCTTTTGTGTCTAGAAATCTATCTATCTCCTTCATAAATATATTCAGTGACTTGGCCTCCACAGCCTTCTGTGGTAGAGAATTGCACCCTCAGTGAAGAAATTTCTCCTGATCTCAGTCCTAAATGTCCTACCCCACATCCCGAGACCCTCGTTCTAGACCCCCCCCCCAGCCAGGGGAAAACATCCTCCCTGCATCCAGTCTGTCTAGCCCTGTCAGAATTTTATATGTTTCAATGAGATCCCCTCTCATTCTTCTAAACTCTATCAGAACATAATATATAATAGAAGCATGCAGTATATATGCAACTAATAAACCAAGTAGCATACAGGCACCAGATGTTTGAAGGCAGGTTTAAAGCACTGCTTTGGGGAGCGGGGGTGGGGGCGGGAGGGAAAGAGAAAAAAAGAACTACAGAGTAAAACAGTCTCTGCTTTGCTACAACCAAAATGACATCCTCCACTGACATTTCCACTTTCAAGCCAGTCATCCCAGTGATATTCTCTCAGAGATTTTATTTGTTATATTTTTGCACTGTGAACCCACAACCACCAGGAGGTGGGATCAGACTGCCCAAACTCCTTTTCCTTAGAAAGAGGACAGAAATGACCACTTCATCCCATCAGACTGATTCTAATTCAGGTTCCAAAAGGTGGAAGGGCAGTAGACTGTTAACAGCCCCTCATTTAAGTTTTTTTCTCGCTTGTCCAACAATAATGAACTTGCTGGAATTGCAGTTCTACCTGTACTGCAGGAAGAATTATTTAACTGATTCGTGCCCATCTGTGCTGTGCTGGTGAAAGGAATGTGGTTGGGGCGGGGGCAATCCACGGCTATTACACTCAGGAACTGTATAGTACAACGCACCAGATTTCCAGTAACACTTCACTCAGAATAAAGGTTCTATACTCCTATTTAATGGATCAGTTACATTTCACATCACAGCTTTCCAAAAAGATGATATCCAATTGAAATAAGTGTTATTTTAGCCATTGTACTTCAGTGACCATTTTTCCAAGCTATAAAAGTCTCCAGTGTTTAAATCTACAAGCTAATTTAACAGAACATTCTGCATTTAATTTGACACATCAGTTGCAAAATGTCCTATTAGCACTTTTTTCAGCCACTACTAATCAAACAGAGAAAAGCTACAGCACAACATTGTTTAGTCAAAGTTATTGTCTAATTGCTACTTCAATGGGTTAGAAATCAATCCAGATGTTAGTGTCAGTGATGCCCAAGAGAAATTTAATTAAAGCAAATTGGCAACGATATTTTTTTCGCAATGAAAAATAGCTACAGCATACAAGGCTGTCAATGTAATATTAACATACAGAACACGAGAGCGCTCAACTACAATTGTTTAGATCAAAGGTTCTCAACGGGGAGTCCGCCGCCCCCTAGGGGTTTGCAAGAGGATTTCAGGGGGTCCGCCATAAATAACCTCCAGGGATTTAAAAAAAAAGAAAAACACGCAGTCACGTAAAGGTGGGATCGAGCCGAGCCTATACCTTGAGTGTGAGCAGTCTTGCTCTACCAAGAAGGGTATCACAGGCAGACCTGATTGTTCGCACCCATTGTTGGCCTCCAGCTAAGATTTTAAATTTCCAGGATTGTCCCGGAGTCACCAGGAACAAAACATTAATCTAGACACTACTGCAGTTGGGGAATGGGAGCAGAGATGAAGAGAATGGTTTCCCCCTTTTCCCCCCACCCAGAGTTTCCCCTCTTCGCATGCTCTCGGGTGGCCTCTGGATTTAAGATTCTCAATTACAGGGGACCCAACCTTTAGAAGGTAAATCATGTGCAGAAGTCATGTGATCTGACATGCGTCATCCATGGCTCAGTGGTAGCACTCATCTCTGAGTCCAAAGGTTGTAGGTTCAAGTCCCACTCCAGAGACTTGAGCACAAAAATCTAGGCTGACGCTCCAGGGTAGTACTGTTGGGGGTGTCGGACCGTCGGAGGTGCCGTTAAACACCCCGTCTCAGGTGGACATAAAAAGATCCCATGGCACTATTTCGAAGAGGAGCAGGGCAGTTCTCCCCGGTGTCCTGGCCGATACTTACCCCTCAATCATCATCACTAAAACAGATTAACTGGTCGCTATCACATTGCTGTTTGTGGGAGCTTGCTGTGCGCAAATTGGCTGCCGCATTTCCCACAATGCAATAGTGATTACAGTTCAAAAGTACTTCATTGGCAGTAAAGCACTTTGGGAGGTCATGAAAGGCACTATAGAAATGCAAATCTCTCTTTACTTTTCTGAAGTCACACGATCTAACATCACATGGTCAAACCTCCAGTAACACCTCCAACTAGAATGACAACCCTACTGCACCTGTACTTCTGGTACTGATGAGCTGCTAACAACCCCCTGCCCACCCCCCAGCACTTCAAACATTTGCAGCTGCAGCACACAGAGGGAGGGGGCCCCGGACAGGGACCTGCAGCACATTAATCCACCCCCACCACCCAAATTTGGCTGGGATCTGCCAGGCACTCCGGCCCTACAGCAGCCACTTCACCCTTTGCAGGCTGCCAACAAGGCAGATCCCAGGATCAGGACATCCCTCCTTCAATGGAAAAGGACCCTGGGATGGCAATGAACTAGGAAACCTATCGAACAGAAAATGAACTGAAATCACATCCTGCTGGCAGGGCTCCAGAAGTAGGCATGTTCCCAGGTGAGGGTGAAAAAAGGAATGCTGCAGGAGATACAGCCATTCCCGGAATATTTGGCTCATCCGGTTTACTGTACATACAATCATTTTGAAAATAAGGACACCTGACGCATGTCCCTTAGGTCAGTGGTTCTCAAACTGGGGTCCATGGAGCCCATACAGTCTTTCCAGGGGGTCCACGCAGAGCGAGCTGGTGTGCAGCGGCCAAGCACTGCTGAATGGGACGGTGAATGGTTACCATGGCGGCGGCGGTGTTTTGCAGGAAGGGGAGGACAAGGAGGGAGGGGAAAAAGACTGCAGGCCAACAGATTCTTTGATTGACAGCCAATCAGCTGTTCGATTCTTTGACAGCTGTTCACAGGCCTGGCAGCAGAGGGAATCAATCACAAGGCGAAGTGACGGGCCGCAGCCAATGGAAAAGCAAGGAAGACGGTGCAGCAGCCGCCATTGTGAATCGGGGGCGGTTGGAGTCAGGCCGTGGCTTTGCGTTTCCCCCTTCCCCGGGCTGAGCTGCATTGTGACGGTAGTGGTCACCTGCCCGCGCGGCGAGGGTGGTGAAGTTGCCCCCGGAGGTGCGACGGGACGAGGTCCAGCCATGGTTTGTGCAGTTCGGCAGAGTCAGCGAGTGCGATCTGGTGAGGGCGAGACTTGGGTGGGGAGAGGAGAAATGGTGGAGAGTGACAGGGAGATGGGGTAGAGGAATGGGAGAAAGATGGAGGGAGAGAGAGAGAAATGGGGAAGAGTGACAGGGAGAGAGAGATGGTGTACAATGAGGAATGGGGAGAGGGGAATGTGAGATAGGGAGAGAGAGGTGATTCTAGGTACAGAGAATAAAGGGAGGGATGGGAGTAGAGAGAGATGTGGAAGAGTGACGGGGGAGAGATAGAGAAGAGTGACTGGGAGAGAGAGTGGGTAGAGAGGAATGGGAGATAGGTGGAGGTAGAGAGAGAAGAATGAGAGAGAAATGCGAGAGGTGGGGTTACAGAGTGAGGGGATGAGACGCAGGGGAGGGGGAAAGAGACCGAGACCAGTGGAGAGGGGGGGATGGAGTGGCGAAATGAAGAGATTGACGTGGCTGGGGGGGGGGGGGGGGGGGGGGAGAGGAGAGGAGTGTGAAGGAGATTGGGAGGCGAGAGAGGTAGTGAGAGGAGTAGACACTGAGGACAAGAGACTGAGATACAGGGAAAAGGGTCAAGACAGAGATGAGAGAAAGAAGCTGGGAGGTCATGGGAAAAAGACAGACAGGAGAGCGACTGACAAATGGATGTGAGGGGGAGAGAATGGAAAGGGGGGCAGAAGAGAGAAATCAGAGGGGTTGGGGACAAAAGAGCTGAACTCAAGAGGTGAGGTGAGAGTGACTGCCCTTGACATCAAGGCAGCATTTGATCGAGTGTGGCATCAAGGAGCCCTAGTAAAACTGAAGTCAATGGGAATCAAGGGGAAAACTCTCCATTGGTTGGAATCATACCTAGCACAAAGGAAGTTGGCTGTGGTTGTTGGAGGTCATTCATCTCAATCACATGACATCACTGCAGGAGTTCCTCAGGGCAGTGTCCTAGGCCCAACCATCTTCAGCTGTTTCATCAATGACCTTCCCTCCATCATAAGGTCAGAAGTGGGGATGTTCGCTGATGATTGCACACTGTTCAGCACCATTCGAGACTCGTCAGATACTGACGCAGTCTGTGTCCATATGCAGCAAGACCGGGACAACATTCAGACTTGGGCTGACAAGTGGCAAGTAACATTCGCACCACACAAGTGCCAGGCAATGACCATCTCCAACAAGCGAGACTCTAACCATCTCCCCTTGACATTCAATGGCATTACCATCGCTGAATCCCCCACTATCAACATCCTGGGGGTTACCATTGATCAGAAACTGAACTGGACCAGCCATATAAATACTGTGGCTACAAGAGCAGGCCAGAGGCTGGGAATTCTGTGGCGAATGTCTCACCTCCTGACTCCCCAAAGCCTTTCCACCATCTACAAGGCACAAGTCAGGAGTGTGATGGAATACTCTCCACTTGCCTGGATGAGTGCAGCTCCAACACTCAAGAAGCTCGACACCATTCAGGATAAAGCAGCCCGCTTGATTGGCACTCCATCCACCACCTTCAACAATCACTCCCTCCACCACCGGCGCACTATGGCTGCAGTGTGTACCATCTACAAGATGCACTGCAGCAACTCGCCAAAGCTCCTTCAACAGCACCTTCCAAACCCGCGACCTCTACCACTTAGAAGGACAAGGGCAGCAGACGCATGGGAACATCGCCTACAAGTTCCCCTCCAAGCCACACACCATCCCGACTTGGACCTGTATTGCCGTTCCTGAATCCAAAATCCTGAAACTCCCTTCCTAACAGCATTGTGGGTGTACCTACACCATATGGACTGCAGCGGTTCATGGCGGCGGCTCACCACCATCTTCTCAAGGGCAATTAGGGATGGGCACTAAATGCAGACCTAGCCAGCCACCGACGCCCACATCCCATCAATGAATAAAAAAAGACACCAGAGGCAAGGCGAAGAAAAGTGAGGCACACAAGGGGGGGGGGGGGGGGAAAGAGGAGAGGGGGAAGGAGAGAAGAGAAGGGAGGAGACTGATAGATGGATGGGGTGACAGGAAAGAGGGCGATGAAGAGGGTGTTCCAAGTTTTTAAAAAATCATTCCTGTAGGTAAGCCCACACAGTCAGTTAACTGAAGTGACTTTATATGCCAATATCTGGTAATGTAGCACTGCCCAAGGTCAATCAGAACACTCGTATTGTAATTTACTAATTGGATGCGACAGCAGCCCTCCCATGTATCTGGATAATGGAAGAATAATCCAGTGGTTCTCAAACTGGGGACGCACAGACAGGCCGGTTAACAGCAGAGCGGGTGGGAAACAAACCCTGAAACACTCAGCAGCTGTGCAGCGAGTAGGCGGGCGGTGGAGGGTTACACCTCAAACGGTGCCAGTGTTCCCAACAGGAGCCACCGAGCCTAATCTCACTCCAGGAAGAGGAGGGAGGTGTTGTGCGTGAAGTATTCAACAGGCATGTTGCTGAACCTGTAGGGTTACCTTTCAGCTGAAGGGAAGATAAAAGTTTTTACATCATCAATGTTCACTAGATTGGACAGCCCTGGCAAAATTTCATGCAAATCCCTTTAACAGGACATGGATGAACTTTACATTCAGAAATGTAAATGTGCAAGGGGTTTATAGTATTATAATTTAGATGGGGGGGGGGGGGGGGGGTCCGTGATTACTAATCCATTTGAAAAGGGAGGTCCTTCAACCAAATTTACAGGATTCACTGTGCAGTTAAAATAAAGTACTTGCAGAAAAGGGAATAATTTCCCTAAAATGTTAGATAGCTACAGCTGAGTCACCGGGGTGCAATGATGTAAACTAGATCAGCTTTTCTAGTCAGCAGAGCAATGGAGTGGAATGCTGATAAAGTCTGAGGCAGGTGGGTGGAAAGCAGCAGTTACCAGCAGTATAAATACTGTGGTGTTCTCGATTATCCACTCGTGGGAGTCACATATGGTGGATTTTTGAAGTTTCACTACCAGTCTCCTTTCATATAGTTTCTCTTTTTAGTATCTGTTTTACATCACCACATCTCTCAACTGAAATTCTGTCCTGCGAAATGTACAAATTTGGAGACAGACAGACATGCCCAAAGAATCTGGCCTTGCACAGATTATACTTATTTGCTCTCCATATTACTGCCTGGTAAACCCAGAGTAAATCTGTGCATTCAAAATTATGAGTACCTAAATGCAATTTTAAAATCACATTTGTTCATTTTCAAGCTACCAGAAACTAAGCAGGTTTTAAAGCAACATAAACGTTAAATGAATGGCCATTTTCACCACCGTCTACTACGGTCCTGGTACTGCAAAGCAGTCTGGATTGTGAAGGTTAACTAGCAAGTAACTATTCTACTCCAGGAGAAATGCCAGAAATTAGCATATCAGTGCATTACAACACAATTCACATAAAAAATCAACATAAAAAGGCCCAACTTTGCTCGTACTCACCACTTTAATGACATATGAAGCACAATTCCCAACTGCTTTGGACGAATTTTCATCAGCTAAAGCACAAAATAAAGTCAAAATATAAATCTAATTTCATTCAACTGAAATATCAGCTCCATACAATAGTCAATATCCATACCAAATCCACAGCATTTCACACACCATGTTAGAACACAATCATCTGCCACTTACCATTAGGAACAAAGTGACTA
Source organism: Somniosus microcephalus (assembly GCF_052327205.1). Taxonomy (NCBI): domain Eukaryota; kingdom Metazoa; phylum Chordata; class Chondrichthyes; order Squaliformes; family Somniosidae; genus Somniosus; species Somniosus microcephalus. The sequence continues at coordinate 37,695,660 of NC_140998.1, forward strand.
TACTTTTGGGAAGAGAAAGATAAAGATAAACAGGATTTCTTTGGGGTCGAGTCGGCTTGTAGGTCACATGACCAGTGATTGGAACCAAGTCAATCCTCTGTGACAGGCTCAGTAATCTAATACGTGAGTCAATGTCTCAACAAGTAGGGTGGTCCGAGCTGGACAAACTTTAGGAAACTAACTGGTAAGCTGGTAGTTTTAGCTGTTTAAACTCCAGCAGTACCCTTGTGCACACTTGTATTGGGGGGCGGGGGGGCGGCGGGGGCCGGCACAATTTTGGCCCTTGCCCACCTATGCCCAAGTTCACTGGGTTTAGATAATTGGGGGGAGTCCCCAAGGAGAGTGTATAAACTCCGTATTATACAAACAGAAATTCTATATACGTGGTAGCGAGTTTCTGTGATTCAGACACATGTCAGATGAAAAAATTAGATGGTACAGGATTTCACAAAGGTATGCAGTACCAAAGTTCTCCAGAAGTAGTTGTAGAAACAATTCAAAAACAGTTAGTGATTCCTTATGAAAAAAACATGGTGTAATTTAAGAGGGGGTATTTTCAGATAATCTGTATTATCCGATAATCTGTATTATCCATTTGTTTACACCAAGTTTGATTCAATATATGCAGTTATACTTTGATGTTTCAACTCGAGGGAGGGTTTCCACTCGTGACTGTAATCAAGTGACTCCTGCTGGCAAGTGTGCATCTGGACACGTTACGTGGAGGAGGATTTGGGTCTGCTGTGAAGTCCTTCATGTTTGAGAAACCTGCTGACCATTACTGGACATCTGCACAATTTACTGGAGTGCTATAGGCACCCATGGGATTATACTCTTGCAATACTTATAACAATTTGTATTTATGTAGCACCTTTAACATAGTAAAACGTCCCAAGGCGCTTCTCAGGAGTGTTACAAGACAAAAAAATTGAGAGAGCCACATAAGAAATTAGGGCAGGTGACCAAAAGCTTGGTCAAAGAGATCGGTTTTAAGGAGCGTCTTAAAGGAAGAGAGAGGTAGCGAGGTGGAGAGGTTTAGGGAGGGAATTCCAGAGCTTAGGGCCTAGGCAGCTGATGGTTGAGCGATTATAATCAGGGATGCTCAAGAGGGCAGAATTTGAGGAATGCAGATATCTCGGGTGGGGGGGGGGGGGGCGGGGGGGTGGTGGAGAGGGGGTTTGTGGGGCTGAAGGAGATGAGAGAGATAGAGAGGGGAAAGGCCATGGAGGGATTTGAAAACAAGGATGAGAATTTTGAAATCGAGGGCATTGCTTAACCAGGAGCCAATGTAGGTCAATGAGCGCAGTCATGGGTGAACGGGACTTGGTGCGAGTTAGGACACGGGCAGCCGAGTTTTGGATGACCTCAAGTTTACGTAGGGTAGAATGTGGGAGGCCAGCCAGGAGTGCGTTGGAATAGTCAAGCCTAGAGGTAACAAAGGCATGGATGAGGGTTTCAGCAGATGATGAGCTGAGGCAGGGGCAGAGATGGGCGATGTTGAAGAAGTGGAAGTAGGCGGTCTTAGTTATGCCGCAGATGTGGTTGGAAGCTCATTTCATGGTCAAATATGACACCAAGGTTGCAAACAGCCTGGTTCAGCCTCAGACAGATGTTAGGGAGAGGGATGGAGTCAGTGGCTAGGGAACGGAGTTTGTGTCGGGGCCCGAAGACAAAGGCTTCGGTCTTCCCAATACTTTATTCTCAGAAAAGGAACAAAGAACATTTGAGAAAAAAAGTTTAGTTCCTTCAACTTAAGATTTTTCATGTAATTTCACACCAAATTGTACATTTATATTCTACTGTGTCTAGTTTAAAAATGCACATGTAAAAACTCGATATCTAAACAAAATGGGGAAACATTTCCCCAAACCATGAAACAAGAACAATTTGAATCTGAAACCAGAATAATTTGAATCTGAAACCTGTTCTCCCCACCCTCTTACATTCTGTCTTGCATAGTTGACAACCCTTCCATTGTTAACCTAAACTCACAGGGAATTAAACAGGCATAAATATGCAAATTATACAAGAATGTATGTTGCAAAATAAAAAAAGTGTAAATCAAAAGCATCAAGCATTAATGAATTTATTCAGACTTCGGCTCCCTACATTCCCAGTGTAAAATACTGATGGCAAAGCTAGTATTCTCTGGATGACGGAGATTGTGGGGAACCAGACTGTGGCAAACACTGCAAAGATCACAAACAAATGTGGCACAGAAGACAGCTTCTTAGGATGTTCTATAGGCTCTTTGACCATCATGGTAAATCTTTCTGCTTTGTAAGATCTTGGTTTGTTAGTCACACACATACAATCTGAGGAGCTGGAGTATGCAGAACAGGATATACGACTGGCTACGCTCTGAATTTTGTCCTGCGACTCCTTTTCTACACCCACAATGTAGTGACGTTTTCTATTGCTTATAGATTCTGTCATTTCTCAATCTGGAGGCAAGACAGTTACTTTTTTTTTTTAAAAAGGTCTGGAAACATGTATTTTCAGGTCTTGCAAACCAAGCCAAAAATCAGAAATTCAACTGTGGAATCTGACCCCGCATTCAACTACAGGAAACTTTGGTTTATCCGGAGGTTATATGTCCGGAATACTCGATCTAACGGCAAAAATCAGGAGCCGTTTTCTGTAAGTTTTTTTAGTTCTCGTTACTTTTTTTTCCCCCAGTCAGGCACTGCAAGGTCTGTAGCTATAGCAACAGCTTCAGCTAGAGACGCTTGCAGCTGCAGCCGACTGTTTAGAAGCTGTTGCTAAGCAACAGTGTTTGTTGTCAGATACGGAGATGAAAACCTCCGTATGCTTCAACATTAACTTTGTATGTCCGGCAGTTTTGATAGATCGGCAACAGCTCGGTCCCGTCGGTGCCGGATATAACAAAGTTTCCTGTATCCTTAGGTGAATTATTTTGGCACCAAACACTATCACTGGTATTTTTTCCTTTCCTGAAGGTGCAAACTTGGGTGGCCGTGAGATGAGTGAGCGGCAACAAGGAGTGCTAACAGGTTTTTCATTCCTGGGAGTCAATGGATGGCAACTACCTATTCTGTCTAATCATAAATGCAGCACAAAACTTTTTCCAGAAACGGCACCTCTGACTTAAATCATATGCTTTAATATAATGACTTGATTTTATACACACATTCACTAGCCTCCAGACTGATTAACTGACACCTGTTTATTTCCCATTTTACAGGAATCAGGATTATTTACTTGTTTAACAATTAAATCAATCTAACCAAGAATCAAACTCAAACCAAACAGACAAGACAATTGAATGCAGTTCTTTTAAAGTTTAAAAATACAATTCATTCTAAATTTATGTTAGTTCTGCATTTAAGTATCTAATTATTTTAGTAGTTAACAATGTTAATTACTTTATTTTTAAAACAGAAGGATTACAAAGACACAAACTAAGGGACTGGCGCATCAAATTAATCCTTGATTAATTTCAAGAGATTGCATAATTGTATAACCTATTTAACTGCATAATGCATTTCAGGTTCCTGGGATTCACAATTAATGAATGTGCTGTTCTTAAATACTCAGTCGGGTAGTTACTGAAATTACAAGTTAATGTTTAAAGTACAAAATGTTTATAGATGCATAAAACAAAGTACTGACAGTTCTCAACATTTGTAATTTCAAAACGACCGTAAAGAATAGTGAATCATCAAGATTGTGATGGCATATGTGGTCACTTCACATCACTTGTGTAAGTAGAGAATTATATGTGGTCACTTCACAAGAATAGGCAGATCACCTCCCCCCCCACCCAAAAAAACAGCAGAAATTAATCTCGGCATTTACATTATAATTTATCAGGAAGCCAGATGACCCAGTCCAAGGATCTATCCAAGATGTTGTCAAATGGTCATCCTTTCACGACTGACTAAATAGTTTGTCATCCCTTCTCTGAAACTAGGAAAGCTTAATATCAAGCACAAGATCACTTTTTACATGTATGAATGAACACTTGCATCACTTTAACATGCTTTTTAAAAAAAAATAGTTCACAATGGGATGAGTCCTGAAATTCTAAAACGTCGATAAAACCCCACAGAAGTGGTCCAACAATGGCTAACAAGAGAAGTTAAAGACAGTATTAGATCAAAGGAAGAGGCCTATAATGTTGCCAAAAAGAGCAGTAAGCCTGAGGATTGGGAGGATTTTAGAATTCAGCAAAGGAGGACCAAGAAATTGATAAAGAAATGGAAAATAGAATAGGAGAGTAAGCTAGCGAGAGACATAAAAACAGACTGTAAAAGCTTCTATAGGTATGTATAAAAAGGAAAAGATTAGCGAAAGTAAATGTGGATCCCTTACAGGCTGAGACAGGAGAAATTAGAACAGGAATAACGAAATGATAGAGAAATTAAACAAATACTTTGTGTCTGTCTTCACGGAAGACGCAAAAAGCTTCCCAGAAATAGTGGAGAACCAAGGGTCTAGTGAGAATAAAGAACTGAAAGAAATGATTAGAAATAAAAATAATAGTACTGGAGAAATTCATGGGACTGAAAGCCGATAAATCCCCATGACCCGATGGCCTACATCCTGGGGTTTTGAAAGAGGTGGCTATAGAGGCAATGGATGTCATTTTTCAAATTTCCATAGATTCCAGAACAGTTCCCGCGAATTGGAAGGTAGCAAATGTAACCCCACTATTTAAGAAAGGAGGGAGAGAAAACGGGGAACTACAGACCAGTTAGCCTGACAGTTAGCCACAGGGATCAGTGCTGGGACCTCAACTATTTACAATCTATATTAATGACTTGGATGAAGGGACCGAGTGTACTGTAGCCAAATTTGCTAATGATACAAAGATAGGTGGGTTAGCAAGTTGTGAGGAGGACACAGAGTCTACAAAGGGATATAGACAGGTTAAGTGAGTGGGCAAAAATTTGGCAGATGGAGTATAATGTGGGAAAATGTGAGGTTACCCACTTAGGAAGGAAGAATGAAAAACAAATTATTTAAATGGAGTGAGGCTACAAAATGCTGCGGTACAAAGGGATCTGGGGGACCTAGTACATGAAACACAAAAAGTTAGCAGGCAAGTACAGCAAGTAATTAGAAAGGCAAATGGAATGTTGGCCTTTATTGCTATGGGGGTGGAATATAAAAGTAGGGAAATCTTGATGCAACTGTACAGGGCGTTGGTAAGACCGCACCTGGAGTACTGTGTACAGTTTTGGTCTCCATATTTAAGGAAGGATATACTTGCATTGGAGGCAGTGCAGAGAAGGTTTACTAGGTTGATTCCTGGGATGAAGGAGTTGATGTATGATGAAAGGTTGAGCCTATACTCATTGGAGTTTAGAAGAATGAAAGGTGATCTTATTGAAACATAAGATTCTGAGGGGGCTTGACAGGGTGGATGCTGAGAGGATGTTTCCCCTAGTGGGGGAATCTAGAACTAGGGGGCATAGTTTCAGAATAAGGGGTTGCCCATTTAAAACAGAGATGAGGAGGAATTTCTTCCCTGAGGGTCGTGAATCTTTGGAATTCTCTACCCCAGAGAGCTGTGGAGGCGGAGTCATTGAATATATTCAAGGCAGAGATTGACAGACATTTGAACTACAAGCGAATCAAGGGGTATAGGGAAAGAGCGGGAAAGTGGTGTGGAGGACAAGATTGGATCAGTCATGATCTTACTGAATAGCGGAGCAGGCTCGAGGGGCTGATTGGCCTACTCTTGCTTCTTACATCAATAGTAGGGAAAATGCTAGAATCTATTAAGGACATGTTAACAGGGCACTTAGAAAATAATAATAGGATTGGGCAGAGTCAACACGGATTTATAAAAGGGAAATCATGTTTGACGAATCGGTTATCGAGCTTTTTGAGGTTGTAACTAGCAGAATAGATAAGGGGGAACCAGTGGATGTGGTATATTTGGATTTTAAGAAGGCATTCAATAAGGTGCCACACAAGAGGTTATTAAACAAAATTAGGGCTCATGGAATTGGGGGTAATATACTAGCATGGATTGAGGATTGGTTAACGGGCAGAAAACAGTAGGAATAAATGGGTCATTTTCAGGTTGGCAGGCTGTAATTAGTGGGATACCACAAGGATCAGTGCTTGGGCCTTAGCTCAATATCAATGATTTGGATGAGGGGACCAAATGTAATATACAGGAAACTTTCTGGTATCCGGCACGGACGGGACCGACGTGCTGCCGGTTCATCAACAATTCCGGATAACCGAACGCTATAGTAAAAGATATGGAGCTCAGAGCTCCGTATAAAGCAACAAACCCAGTTGCTTAGCAACAGCTTCAAAACAATCGGCACAAGTTGCAAGCTCTCTGTAGCTTAGCAACAGCTTCAGCTACACCCTTGCACAGCAACAAATCAATTAAAAAAAGTAACTAAAAGTAAAAAAAAGTTACCTGAACCGACTCCTGAATTTTGCCGGTGGATAGAGCGTTCCGGTTATTTAGGGGCCAGTTAATCGAAAGTTTCCTGTATCCAAGTTTGCTGATGATACAAAGCTGGGTGGGAATGTAAGTTGTGAGGAGGATGCAAAGAGGCTTCAAGGGGATATAGACAGGCTAAGTGAGTGGGCAAGAACATGGCAAATGGAATATAATGTGGAGAAATGTGAAGTTGTCCACTTTGGTAGGAAAAATAGAAAAGCAGAGTATTTTTTAAATGGAGAGAGATTGGGAAATGTTGGTGTTCAGAGGGACCTGGGTGTCCTTGTACACAAATCACTAAGTTAACATGCAGGTACAGCAAGCAATTAGGAAAGCAAATGTTATGTTGGCCCTTATTACAATAGGATTTGAGTATAAGAGTAAAGATGTCTTACTGCAATTATATAAGGCCCTGGTGAGACCACACCTGGAGTATTGTGTAAAGTTTTAGTCTCCTTTCCTAAGGAAGGATATACTTGCCATAGAGAGTGCGACAAAGGTTCACCAGATGGATTCCTGGGATGGGGGGATTGTCCCGTGAGGAGAGATTGAGTAGACTAGGCCTATATTCTATGAAGTTTAGATAAATGAGAGGTGATCTCATTGAAACATACAAAATTCTTACAAGGCTTGACAGGGTAGATGCAGGGAGGATGTTTCCCCTGGCTGGGGAGTCTAGAACCAGGGGTCAGTCTCAGAATAAGGGGTCCGCCATTTAGGACTGAGAGGAGGAGAAATTTCTTTAATCAGAGAGTGGTGAATCTTTGGAATTCTCTACTGTGGAGGCTCAGTCGTGGAGTATATTCAAGACAGAGATCGATACATTTTTGGATATTAAGGGAATCAAGGGATATCGAGACATTGCAGGAAAGTGGAGTTGAGGTAGATGATCAGCCATGATTCTATTGAATGTTGGAGCAGGCTCGAGGGGCCAAATGGCCTACTCCTGCTCCTATTTCTTATGTAACTGCTAGTTTAAAGTTACCTGAGCCACTGCCCACCACCGCCCCCCCCCCCCCGACCATGCTTGCTCTTTGTTTTCATCAGTGAGCACAGGATCTTTGCTCAAACTTGGTTTCCAAATTCCTGGACGTCAACACCACGCTTCTCCACTGCAAGACTCAACCGTGTCTCTGATCTGCAATTCAGTTGCTAAAGTTTTACAGTAACTTTGTCTAAGCCTGCAGATCTTCTAACTGTCCTACTGGTTTTCAGCTTCAGCTAGCGTGGTTCCTGGCCAGAAATTCACTCTCCTTTCCCACGGAAATAACTCCAGCAATGCGTCCACCAATTTATTTTTTTTATTCGTTTATGGGATGTGGGCGTCGTTGGCAAGGCCAGCATTTATTGCCCATCACTAATTACCCTTCATAAGGTGGTGGTGAACCGCCTTCCTGAACCGCTGCAGTCTGTGTGGTGAAGGTACTCCCACAGTGCTGTTAGGGAGGGAGTTCCAGGATTTTGACCCAGCAACGATGAAGGATCAGCAATATACCTCCATGTCAGGATGGTGTGTGACTTGGAGGGGAAGGTGTCCCCATGCGCCTGCTGCCCTTGTCCTTCTAGGTGGAAGAGGTCGCGGGTTTGGGAGGTGCTGCCAAAGAAGCCTTGGCGAGTTTGTGCAGTGCATCTTGTAGATGTTACACACTGCAGCCACGGTACACCGTTGGTGGAGGGAGTGAATGTTTAAGGTGGCAGATGCGGTGCCAATCAAGCGGGCTGCTTTGTCCTGGATGGTGTCGAGCTTGAGTGTTGTTGGAGCTGCACTCATCCAGGCAAGTGGAGAGTATTCCATCACACTCCTTACTTGTGCCTTGTAGATGGTGGAAAGGCTTTGGGAAGCCAGGAAGTGAGACACTCGCCGCAGAAAACCTAGCCTCTGACCTGCTCTTTTTGCCACAGTATTTATGTGGCTGGTCCAGTTAAATTTCTTGTCAATGGTGACCCCCAGGATGTTGATAAGGGGGTTTCGGTGACGGTAATACTGTTGAATGTCATGGGGAGGTGGTTAGACACTCACTTGTTGGGGATAGTCATTGCCTGGCACATAAAAACATAAGACATAGGAGCAGGAGTAGGTCATTTGGCCCCTCGAGCCTGCTCTGCCATTCAATAAGATCATGGCTGCTCTGATTTTGGCCTCAACTCCACTTCCCTGCCTGCTCCCCATAACCCTTGACTCCCTTACCTTTCAAAAATCTGTCTGTCTCCACCTTAAATATATTCAATGACCCAGCCTCCACAGCTCTCTGGGGAAGAGAATTCCAAAGATTCACAACCCTCCGAGAAGAAATTCCTCATTTCCGATTTAAAAGGGTGCCCCCTTATTCTGGAATTATGCCCTCTAGTTCTAGATTCCCCATGAGGGGAAACAGCCTCTCTGCATCTACCCTGTCAAGCCCCTTCAGAATCTTATATGTTTCAATAAGATCCCCTCTCATTCTTCTAAACGCCAATGATTAAAGGCTCAACCTGCTCAACCTTTCTTCATAAGCTAACCCCTTCATCTCCAGAATCAACCTTGTGAACTTTCTCTGAACTGCCTCCAATGCAAGGATATCCTTCCTTAAATAATGGAGACCAAAACTGTACGCAGTACTCTAGGTGTGGTCTCACCAATGCCCTGTACAGTTGTAACAGGACTTCCCTACTTTTTATACTCCATTCCCTTTGCAATAAAGGCCAACATTCCATTTGCCTTCCTAATTACTTGCTGTACCTACATGCTAACTTTGAGATTCATGTACAAGGACCCCCAGATCCCTCTGTACCTCAGCATTTTGTAATCTCTCCCCATTTAAATAACTTGCTTTTTTTAAATTTTTCCTACTAAAGTAGATAACCTCACATTTCCTCACATTAAGCGCCATCTGCCAGATTTTTGCCCACTCACTTAGCCTATCTGTATCCCTTTGGAGACTCTTTGCGTCCTCCACACAATTTGCTTTCCCACCTATCTTTGTACCATCAGTAAATTTGGCTACATTACACTCAGTCCCTTCATCCAAGTCATCAATATAGATTGTAAATAGTTGAGGCCCCAGCACTGACCCCTGCGGCACCCCACTAGTTACAGTTTGCCAACCTGAAAATGACCTATTTATCCCGACTCTCTGTTTTCTGTTCGTTAGCCAATCCTCTATCCATTCTAATATATTACCCCCAACCCCGTGAGCTCTTATCTTGTGTAGTAACCTTTTATGTAGCACCTTATCGAATGCCTTCTGGAAATCCAAATACACGACATCTATTGGTTCCCCTTTATCCACCCTGCTCATTACATCCTCAAAGAAATCCAGCAAATTTGTCAAACATGATTTCCCTTTCATAAGACCATGCTGACTCTGTTTGACTATACTTGTATTATGATTTTCTAAATAAATGTCCTGCTACCACTTCCTTAATGGACTCCAGCATTTTCCCAATGACGGATGTTAGGTTAACTGGTCTATAGTTGCCTGCTTTCTGTCTCCCTCCTTTCTTAAATAGGGGCGTTACATTTGCGGTTTTCCAGTCCGCTGGGACTGCTCCAGAATCCATGGAATTTTGGTAGGTTACAACCAATGCATCCACTATCTCTACAGCCACCTCAAGACTCTAGGATGCAGGCCATCGGGTCCAGGGAACTTGTCCATCTTTAGTCCCATTAGTTTGCCTAGTACTTTCTAGTGATAGTGATTGTTTTAAGTTCCCCCCACCACCACCCCAATAGCCCCTTGATTATCCATTATTGGGATGCTTTTAGTGTCTTCCACCGTGAAGACCGATACAAAATATTTGTTCAAAGTCTCCGCCATTTCCCTGTTTCCCATTATTAATTCCCCAGAGCACTTCTGTGGCGCGAATGTTACCTGCTACTTATCAGCCCAAGCCTGAATGTCGACCAGGTCTTGTTGCATGTGGGCATGGACTGCTTCATTATCTAAAAAGCTGTGAATGGCACTGAACACTGTGCAGTCATCAGCGAACATCCCCATTTCTGACCTTATGTTGGAGTGAAGGTCATTGATGAAGCAGCTGAAGATGGTTGGGCCTAGGACACTGCCCTGAGGAACTCCTTGCAGCAATGTCCTGGGACTGTGATGATTGACCTTCAATCACCAGAGCCATCTTCCTTTGTGCTAGGTATGACTCCAGCCAGTGAAGCGTTTTCCCCCCCGATTCCCATCGACTTCAGTTTTACTAGAGCTCCTTGATGCCACACTCAGTCAAATGCTGCCTTGATGTCAAGGGCAGTCACTCTCACCTCATCTCTGGAATTCAGCTCCTTTGTCCATGTTTAGATCAAGGCTGTAATGAGGTCGGGAGCCGATGGGTCTTGGCAGAACCCAAACTGGGCATCCATGAGCAGGTTATTGGTGAGCAAGTGCCGCTTGATAGCACTGTCGATGACTCCTTCCATCACTTTGCTGATGATCGAGTACACTGATGGGGCAGTAATTAGCTGGGTTGGATTTATCCTGCTTTTTGTGGAAAGGACATACCTGGGCAGTTTTCCATTGTTGGATAGATGCCAGTGTTGTAGCTGTACTGGAACAGCTTGGCTAGAGGCGCAGCTAGTTCTGGAGCACAAGTCTTCAGCATGATAGCCGGGATGTTGTCGGGGCCCATAGCCTTCGTTGTATCCAGTGCGCTCAGCCGTTTCTTAACATCACGTGCAGTGAATCGAACTGGCTGAAGACTGGCTTCTGTGATGGTGGGGACCTCAGGAGTAGGCCGATATGGTTCATCCACTCGGCACTTCTGGCTGAAGATGGTTGCAAACGCTTCAGCCTTGACTTTTGCACTTGCGTGCTGGGCTCCACCACCATGGAGGATGGGGATATTCATGGAGCCTCCTCCTCCCGTTAGTTGTTTAATGGTCCACCAACATTCACGACTGGATGTGGCAGGACTGCAGAGCTTTGATCTGATGTGTTAATTGTGGGATCGCTTAGCCCTGTCTATACCATGCTGCTTCCGCTTTTTAGCATGCATGTAGTCCTGCGTAGCAGCTTCCCCAGGTTGGCACCTCATTTTTAAGTATGCCTGGTGCTCCTGGCATGTTCTTCTACACTCCTTATTGAACCAGGGTTGGTCCCCTGGCTTGATGGTAATGGTAGAGTAAAGGATATGCCAGGCCATGAGGTTACAGATTGTGGTGGAATACAATTCTGCTGCTTCTGATGGCCCACAGCACCTCATGGATGCCCAGTTTTAAGCTGTTAGATCCATTCTGAATCTATTCCATTTAGCACAGCGGTAGTGCCACACAACACGATGGAGAGTGTCCTCAGTGTGAAGACGGGACTTTGTCTCCGCAATGACTGTGCGGTGGTCACTGCTACTAATACTGTCATGGACAGATGCATCTGCGACAGGTAGATTGATGAGGACGAGGTCAAGTAGGTTTTTCCCTCATGTTGGTTCTCTCGCCACCTGTCGCAGGCCCAGACTGGCAGTTATGTCCTTCAAGACTCGGCCTGCTCGGTCAGCAGTGGTGCTACCGAGCCACTCTTGGTGACGGACCTTTCATCAGAACGGGAAAAAGTTGGAGACATAACAGGTTTTGAGTAAGTACAGAGGCAGGTAAAGGGGATTTGGGGGGGGGGGGGGGGGGGGGTGGAGGAAAGACCAAAAGAGAACATCTGTGATTGGGTGGAAGGCAGGAGAGTTTAAATGACAAAAAGGGATCATCCAGCTGGGTAGGACTGCCTTTGTCTGGTACCATTCTTATCTATCGGGTCGTAGCCACAGAATCACCTGCAATGGCTTCTCTTCCCACTCCCGCACCATTACATCTGGAGTCCCCCAAGGATCTCTCCTTGGCCCCCTCCTATTTTTCCATCTACATGCTGCCCCTTGGCATCATCTGAAAAAACGCCAGGTTCCAAATGTGCACTGACGACACCCAGCGCTACCTTACCACCACTTCTCAACCCCTCCACTGTCTCTGAATTGTCACACTGTTTGTTCAACATCCAGTACTGGAAGAACAGAAATTTCCTCGAACCAAATATGGCAAATACCAGAGCCATTGTGCCACAAACTCTCTTCCCTAGCCACCGACTCCATCAATCCTGGAATTCCCCACTTAACAGCACTGTGGGAAGTACCTTCACCACACGGACTGCAGCGGTTCAAGAAGGCGACTCACCACCACCTTCTCAAGGGCAATTAGGGATGGGCAATAAATGCTGGCCTTGCCGCAACAGCCACATCTCGTAAATGAAAAAAAGATCGAAGAAGTTGACAGAAACCTGATAATTTGGGTTCGGGGGAGTGAACGAAAAGAAAGAAAGCGGAGGAAAATAAATACTGCCAGCTCCAGCTCTCTCAGCAGGAACACAATGCACTGACATACATCTCCAGCTTCCAGCAAAGCTGTTCTCCTCCTTCATTTGGGAACTGCGGTATGTGGTTTCCTGAAACAAGCATTTAAAAAGTACGGATATGTACTTGAAGTGCCGTAATCTACAGGGTTACAGATCAAGAGCTAGATAGCTCTTTTCTGGCCGGCACAGACGCAATGGGCCGTAAATTTCTAAGATTTTATGTCCCAAATGAAGGAGGAGAACAGCATTGCCGGGAGCGGAAGGCATATACCAAATCAGTGCATGGCTGAGTTTTTTTTTACATGTCTACAATGGCACCTGAACGTCAGCTGTTTCTGCCAGGAGGATCAAAAGAAGCTCTGCTGTCCAAAAACACATTCACAAGTGGGCTAGGAATTAGACACCCTTACTCAAGGATACTGAACTGAACTGTAATACTCCTACTGATGTACCAAATGAGATTAGCTTACACAAGAAAAAGGTATTGATAGAATCGGAGACCTTCCTGGCATATACTGTAGAAAATTGCTATTTATCAACTGCACAATAAGCCACCTTCCAAATTTTTTTTACTGTCGGATATATTCCAACAACACTGAAGAAGCTCAACGCCATCCAGGACAAAGTAGCCTGCTTGATTGGCACCCCATTCACCACCTTAAACATTCACTCCCTCCACCACCGGCGTACCGTGGCTGCAATGTGTACCATCTACAAGATGCACTGCAGCAACTCGCCAAGGCTTCTTCGGCAGCACCTCCCAAACCCGCAACCTCTACCACCTAGAAGGACAAGGGCAGCAGGCGCATGGGAATACCATCACCTCCAATTTCCCCTCCTGATTGAAAGAATGGCGATATATTTCCATTGTCGCTGGATCAAAATTCTGGAACTCACTCAATAATAGCACTGTGGAAGTTCCTTCGCCTCACAGACTGCAGTGGTTCAAGAAGGCGGCTCATTACCACCTTCCCAAGGGCAATTAGGGATGGGCAATAAATACTGGCCTTGCAAGCGACGGCTACATCAAATAAAAATTAAAAAAATTATTTTATCCCAATCCTGAGCTACGTTCTCCTCACCAATAACAGAACCGATCTTCCACAATTATCCAACTGTGAGCTGTTAAACCTTATCCTTCAGGTGCTAGACAGATCAACATGACAGTTATTGTATGCTGTCTGCCATTTGAATCATCACACAAGGTCCATTGTCTATGGTCTGTATTTACCTAGGTACAAGAGGCCAAAGCCACCCTTTCCGATTGGCTTCCCAATTTTCCATTGCTTTTTTCCAGTGTCGGTCATCACTTCCCCTGGTTTAAGTTCCTCTGCCATCTTTCTCTTGGGCGGAGCCCTTGTCCTGGCAGCTGCAACACGTTTGGGAGGCATCTGAAATTTTAAAAACACACCTCTGAAATAATGACAAACACACCTTCGAACAACTTAAATGCAGAAAAAATATCAATATACAGTAATGCCATTTCTTTACAGCAGAAGTGGAGATGCTGAGAGTGACCACATGAAATCCTCAAATGGTAAGGCTGTCAGCAATACCTTTTAAGAAATTTTAAAACAAGCGCTTATTTCTGTTAGTTACAATTCATTTCTAGGCCAAGAGGTAATTGACTCCCAAGCACCTCCCCAAGTCAGGCAAGTCGGTTGTCAGCAGACACTGCATAAGCATCTCAGAACACGGTGTTTTCCGGTTTCCCCTGCCCCGTGAGCTGTTGCTCGCCACCTTTTTCTAATAGAGGAATCAAACAAAATCAAATGCACTTTTTAAGGTATTGCAAAAAAGAGAGCCTATACTCAATGGAATGCTGCACAAGTAAAGAAAGAACTTGCATTTATATAGCACCTTTCACAGCCTCAGGACATTCCAAAGTAGTTCACAACCAACAAATTACTTTTGAAGTGTAGTCACTGTTGTAATGGAGGGCAACACAGCAACCAATTTACGCAAAGCAAGATCCCACAAACAGCAAGGAGAGAAATGAACAGACAACCTGTTGTGGTGTATTGGTTGTGGGATAAACATTTGTCCAGAACTCACCTACACTTCTCCAAATAGTGCTGCACAGAGTGTCAGCCTAGATTATACACCCAAATCTCTGGCTTGAACCCACGATCTTCTGACTCAGACAAGAATGGTATCACTGAGCCAAGACTACTACGTATCTCAAGATGCATAGATTCAGGGTAAGGGGCAGGAGATTTAGAGGGGATTTGAGGAGGAACTTTTTCACCCAGAGGGTGGTTGGAATGTGGAACTCAATGCCTGAAAGGGTGGTGGAGGCAGGAACCCTCACAACATTCAAGAAGCATTTGGATGAGCACTTGAAATGCCATTGCATACAAGGCTATGGACCAAATGCTGGAAAATGGGATTAGACTGGACAGGGATGGATGGGCGGCGCAGACACGATGGGCCGAAGGGCCTCTTTCTGTGCTGTAAAACTCTATGACTCTATGCTACACAACAGTTAAAAATTACGGAAACATCTTCAGTTTTAAATTGCATCCGCCATTTCTCTGCCCACTGATCGAACTGGTCAAGAGCCTTTTGAATTTGTGTGTACTGATGCACATCATTTGCCACTGCTCCCAATTTGGGATCGTCTGCAAATCTGAGCAGTTGGACATAATTCCCTCTTCTAAATCATTTATAAAAATTATAAACAGCAGCAGCCCAAACATTGAGTGAACCCTGTGGCACTCCACTGGTAACTAGCTGCCAACCACATATCTACCCATCAATGTTCCCGCTAAGCTGCACAGCGGCGCAGCGGTCTGGAGGCCCCACATAGGCCGCTCACCACTTTACAATGGGAATAACCGCACATGCGTGAGAAATTGAATGGACCAGTTAAAGGGCCTGCGCACGTTAAAAAAAAAAATTAGTGAACCTTGCTGCCCATGTATTACCACTGTTGTCTACCAACCAACCATTTGCCAATCCATTTTAATACATTCCGATCTAACCTTGGACCTTATGTGGTAGCCTATTTTGTGGGACAGTGTCAAATGCCTTCCTGAAATCCAGGAAGACAACATCCACTGTCTCTCCCCTATCTACAAGGTTCGTCATCTCCTCAAAGAAAGCCAATAAATTAGTCAAGCATGACCTCCCACTCCTAAAACCATGCTGACATTCTCGAATTATCTCATGCCCCTCAAGATGCTTACTTATATTATTCCTCATAAAACTTTCAAACACTTTCCGAACAGTGGAAGTAATGCTTACAAAGTCTGTAATTCTATGGTTCCCGCGCCCATTTTGCAAAGATGGGAGTCACATTTACTATTTTCTGATCCTCCGGAATTTGGTCCGAGTGTAGTGAACTCGGAAGAATATCTATCTGCAAGATGACTCGCAAGCATTTGAACCAATTCATTCATAACCTTGAGATTAAAGTTATCTGAGCCAGTCGCATGATTTACCTTAAGCTTCGACAATCTCCCCAATATGTCCTCTCGTGACTTTAAGCATTTCAGTCTACATTCGCCTTTAAACTGCACTCCCGATTCTGGCATTTCTCCCCCCATTTCTTTTGTGAACACTACTGAAAGTAACAGCAAAGTACTTCAGCACTTCTATCTTCGGGCACCACTTCCCTACTGTCATTTTTTAGTGGGCCAACTCCTCTGTGCACCCTTTATTTACTCCTGACATACTTAAAACAGAACAGTAAAGCATTGTTTTGAGCTAAGTTTTCCTCATGAACTCTCCTTCCGGCCCTAATCAGTTCCTTAGCATTCCTCAGCCTATCGTTGTATATATCTCCCTGTACTGCTCCTTTCCTGAACATTTAAAACATTTTGTTTGCTTTCGCAATCTCCAAATTGCCTTTCAGAACTTTGTTAGTAAGCTAGACTAGTCAGAGTCTTTTATTCTGTAATAACAACAGAAAATGCTGGAAAAACTCAGCAAGTCAGGCAACATCCGTGGAGAGAAATTTGAGTTGACGTTTCGGGTTTGACCCTTCTTCAAAACTGGAGAGAAAAGGAACTAGATCGAAGGCAGGGCTGCGATCGGACAAAAGAATAAAAGAACCAAAAGAAGTAAAAGAGATTAGAAGCTAGACGAGATGGTAATAGGCTGTGATTAGGTGTAAAGTGTACTGGCAGGGCAAGAGATAGCTGCCAGGTGTGAGAGAGAAACAAAAGGAAAGGGGGGGGGGAAAGGAAAGGAGTGGAAAAATATAAGTGAAAATGAAATAGGGGCCGAGGTTATGATCTGAAATTGTTGAACTCGATATTGAGACCGGAAGGCTGCAGACTGCCTAATCGGAAGATGAGGTGCTGTTCCTCGAGTTTACGTTGAGCTTCCGTGGAACAGTACAAGAGGCCAAGGACGGTGAGGTCCGAGTGGGAATGGAGCGGTGAATTGAAATGACAGGCGACCGGAAGCTCGGGGTCACCCTTACGGACTGAACGGAGGTGTTCCGCAAAGCGGTCATCCAATCTGCGTTTGGTCTTTTATTCTGTCCTTGACCTATTTCAGGGATAAATTCCTTTAGGATTTTATAAACTATCCCTTTGAAACTATTCAACTTTCCTTCTACATCTTATCCTTCCAGTGTCTCTTCCCATTTTATCATGCCGATGCATTCTCGCATACCTTTAAGATCAGCTTGAATAAAATTTAGCTTTTTAATTGGCTTCCTTTTGCTTTCTTCCCTCTAAGCACTCTTGCCTCTGCGTCAGAAGGTCGTGAGTTCAAGCCCCACGCCAGAGATTTGAGCAGATAATTTAGGCTGTCTAGGGAGTGCTGCATTGTTGGAGGTGCCGTCTTTCGAACGAGGCCTTAAACCGAGGCCCTGTCTTCCCTCTCAGGTGGATCTCAGGGCACTATTCGAAGAAGAGCAGGGGGGCTATTTTGCTGTCCTGGCCAACATTAATCCCTCAACCAAAATATAAAACAGATTATCTGGTCATTTATTGCATTGCTGTTTGTGGGGCCTTGCTGTGTACAAATTGACTAACGTCTTTCCTACATTGCCACAATGACTACACTCGCTGTAAATCACTTTGGGACATTGAGGTCATGAAAAGCGTGATATAAATGCAAGTTCGTTCTGTCTTTTTATGTCTACCCCTATACAACAAAGGAAAGAAAGCAAAGGAAAGAAAGACTTGCATTTATATAGCACCTTTCACGGCCACCGGATGTCCCAAAACGCTTTACAGCCAACAAAGTACTTTTTGAAGTGTAGTCACTGTTATAATGTAGGAAACGCGGCAGCCAATTTGCGCACAGCAAGCTCCCACAAACAGCAATGTGATAATGACCAGACAATGTTTAGTGATGTTGATTGAGGGCTAAATGTTGGCCAGGACACCGGGGAGAACTCCCCTGCTCTTCTTCAAAATAGTGCCATAGGATCTTTTACATCCACCTGAGGGGGCAGACGGGGTCTCAGTTTAATGTCTCATCCGAAAGACTAGATACCAAATATTCCTTTACATCTACCTCACAGCGCCAGGGACCCGGGTTCGAATCCGGCCTCGGGTGACTGTCTGTGTGGAGTTTGCACATTCTCCCCGTGTTTGCGTGGGTTTCCTCCGGGTGCTCCGGTTTCCTCCCACAGTCCAAAGATGTGCGGGTTAGGATGATTGGCTATGATAAATTGACCCTTAGTGTTAGGGGGATTAAATACGTGGGGTTACGGGGATAGGGTGGGATATGTGTTGGTGTAGGGGTTACGGGGATCGGGTGGGATATGTGTCGGTGCAGGCTCGATGGGCCGAAATGGCCTCTATCTGCACTGTGGGGTTTCTGTGATCTACCTGGACACTTTGATCCAGGAGACAGCCACACCCCTTAGGTTATGTAGTGGTACAGGTCTGGTTAGTGGTCAGGGACAGGAGGGTGTGACTGTGACTCAGGTAGGTAAGGAGACCCCAGGTGCAGTGCTGGAGGAGCCTCAGCCTTTGCCCTTGTCCAACAGATGTGCGGTTTTTGCTGCCTGTGTGGAGGAGGGAAAAGCCTGCAGGATGGGTGAGCAAGCTGACCATGGCGCAGGAGACCATTCAAGTGGGGGGAGTGAAAGGGAATGTAGTTGTGGTAGGGGACATTATAGTCAGAGGGATAGATACTGTTCTCTGCAGCCGCAACCGGGAGTTTCGAAGGTTGCGTTGCCTGTAAGGTACCAAGATTAAAAACATCTCCTTGCGGCTGGAGAAGAAATTCAAGTGGGAAGGGGAGGAACCAACGACATAGGTAAAACTAGAAATGAGATTCTGCTGAGAGTGTTTCAGGAGTTGGGGTCCAAATTAAAAAGCAGAATCTCAAAGGTAATAATTGGATTGTTACCTGAGCCACGTGCAAATTGGCATTGGGATAAGCAGATTAGAAGGTTAAATGCGTGGCTGAAAGAGTGGTGTGGGAGGCAGGGGTTTTGTTTCATGGGCCACTGGCACCAGCACTGGGGAAAGAGGGAGCTGTTCTGTTGGGATGGGCTCCACTTAAACCAGTCTGGAACCAGTCTCCTGGCGAATCGGATAACTAGGGCAGTAGACAGGGCTTTAAACTAATGAAAGGGGGGTGGGAGGATTCAGGAAAGAGTAAATTTAAAAGCAGCGAGAGAAATGTCGAGACCCTAGAGCAGAGCAGGGTTTTGTGGAAAAATAAGCAGCGTGGGTCAGGAAAGGACAGAGTGACAAAGGTAATAGGGCTTTAGAAGCTAAGGTGACATCAGGGAAAAATAGAAAAAAAAAGTCACAGCTAAAGGCACTAAGTCTGACTGCGTGACAAATAGATGAATTAATAGCGCAGATAAACATTAATAGGTTTGATCTAATAGCCAAATGGAGACATGGTTGAAAAGTGACCACGGTTGGGAACTAATTATTCCAGAATACTTAACTTTTAGGATAGGCAAAATGGAAAAGGAGGAGGGGCAGCCCTGATAATAAAGGATGGGATAAAAAAATCTTAGCTCAGAAAATCATGAAGTAGAATCAGTTTGGGTGGAGCTAAGAAACAGCAAGGGGCAGAAAACATTGGCAGGAGTTATTTATAGGTCCCCAAACAGTAGTTGTAATGTAGGGCAGAGTATAAATCAGGAAATTAGAGGCGCATGCAACATACAGTAATCGGGGGGGGGGGACTTTAATCTACATAGACTGGGCAAACCAAATTTGCAGTAATAGTGAGGGGGATAGTTCATGGAATGTATACAAGATAGTATGTTGTAGATCAGTATGTTGAGGAACCAACTAGGGAACAGGCTATTTTAGATCTAGTATTGTGCAATGCAAAAGGGTTAATTAATAACCTTGTAGTAAAGGGGCCTTTAGGGAAGAGTGACCATAATATGATAGAATTTTATATTGAGTTTGAAAGTGATTTAGTTAAATCCAAAACTAGGGTCTTAAATCTAAACAAAGCAAACTACATCGGTGTGAGGGGCAAGTTGGCCAAGGTAGATTGGGAAACTACATTAAAAGATATGATGGTAGACAAGCAATGGCTAGCATTTAAAGAATTAATACATTATTTACAACAAATATACATTATTTTAAAGCACAAAAAACTCACAGGAAAAGTGGTCCAACCGTGGCTACCAAGAAAAGTTAAAGATAGTATTAGATCAAAGGAAGAGGCTTATAATGTTGCCAAAAATAGTAAGCATGATGATTGGGAGGATTTTAGAATTCAGCAAAGGAGAACCAAGAAATTAATAAGAAAAAAAAAGTAAATTAGCAAAAGACGAAACCATATTGTAAATGTTTCGAGAGATATTCCCCGCGTGCGGATGCCTCCGATCGGGAAAAATCTACGAACTTACCTGAATGTTCCGTAGGTCCGGAGACTTCCGCTCCTGGTCCGCGCGCGCAGAGGCCCAGGTATCCCAGGGGCGCAGGCGGTTTGCAAGCGTCCCTGGGGTCACGTGGGCCATGGGGAACCAAAGGGGGGAATCCCCGTGCACACTTTTGACAGGTCTCTTCGCATAGATCTGTCAAAAGTGTGAATGGGGATCACTCAAAAAAAGTTAAACATTAAATAAATTTAAAAACATCATGTTTAAAGTTAGTTAAAATTACATTAAATTAAACAATTTATACAAAAATTTAATTTTTTGAAAAAAATTAAAGTTTTTTACGGGGCTAAAAATAAACTTACCTTTTTTTAAAGTATTTTTAAATTATAAATGAGTGGGGAAAAAAAAAAATTTTAATTTTTTTTTTTTAACTTTTTTAAAACTCTTATGCTGGTAAAAGCAGGCCATACACCTGCTTTTACCAAGCGTAAGATTTTTAAAGGTTTTCAACGGGCGGAGGTTGTGCAGAAAGCGGAACTCTCCACCCGCAGAGGCCCTTCTCCAGGGCAGGCGTCCGATCTGTCAAGAGAATTCTTAACAGATCGGAAGTGCCGGTTTTCAGCGCATGCCTGAATCCGGAACTTGCGAGGCCCCTACGGGTGCGTACACACCTCTTACCCACCTGGGGGGGGGGGTCGGAAAATCCGGCCCACGGTATCTGTCTTCACGGTAGAAGACACAAAAAGCATTCCAGAAATATTGGGGAACCAAGAGTCTGGTGAGAATGATGAACTTAAAGAAATCAGTATAAGACATAGTAGTGGATAAATTAATAGGGCTAAGTGGCAACAAATCCCCTGGACCGGACAGCCTGCATACGCGGGTTTTAAAAGAGGTAGCTGCAGAGATAGTGGGTGCATTGGTATTAATCTTCTAGAATCTAGGGAATTCTGGAACAGTCCCCAAGGACTGGAAGGTAGCAAACATAACCCCGCTATTTAAGAAAGGTCGAAGAGAAAAAATGGGAAACTATAGGCCAGTTAGCCTGACATCAGTAGTAGGCAAAATGCTAGAATCTATTATTAGGGACATGGTAACAGGGCACTTAGAAAATTATAATCTGATTAGGCAGAGTCAACATGGTTTTATGAAAGGGAAATCATGTTTGACAAATCGGTTAAGAGTTTTTTTGAAGATGCAACTAGTAGGACAGATAAGGGGGAACCAGTGGATGTAGTGTATTTAGATTTTTAAAAAGCATTCGATAAGGTGCCACACAGGTTATTACATAACATTAGGACTCATGGTATTGGGGTAATATATTAGCATGGATTGAGGATTGGTTAATGGACAGAAAACAGAGTAGGAATAAATTGGACTTTTCCAGCTTGGCAGGCTGTAACTAGTGGGGTACTGCAAGGGTCAGTGCCTGGGCCTCAGCTATTTACAATCTAGATTAATGACTTAGATGAAGGGACTGAGTGTAATGTATCCAGGTTTGCTGATGATACAAAGTTAGGTGGAAAAGTAATCCGTCAGGATAACGCAAAGAGGCTGCAGAGAGATATAGACAGGTTGACTGAGTGAGCAAGAACATGGCAAATGGAATACAATGTGGGGAAGTGTGAAGTTATCCACTTTGGTAGGAAAACAAATAAGCAGAATATTTTTTGAATGGTGAGAGACTAGGAAATGTTTGCATTCAGAGAGACCTGGAGCTGTACATGAATCACAAAAACTTAGCATGCAGGTACAGCAAACAATTAAGAAAGCAAATGGCATGTAATATTCTAATCCCTTTGCAACAAAAGCTAAGAGTAAAGAAGTCTTACTACACTTATACAGGGCATTGGTGAGGCCACACCTGGAGTAGTGTACACAGTTCTGGTCTCTTTACCCAAGGAAAGACATACTTGCCTTAGAGGGAGTTCAACGAAGGTTCACTGGACTGGTTCCTGGGATGAGGCCTATATCCCCTAGCGTTTAGAAGAATGAGAGGTGATCTAATTGTAACATAAAATTCTTACTGGGCTGGACAGGGTTAATGCTGAGAAAATGTTTCCCCTGACTGGGGAATCTAGAACACGGGGTCACAAAATAAGGGGTAGGCCATTTAGGACTGAGGTGAGGAGAAATTTCTTCCAAAAATTTACAACGCTTTGAATTCTCTACCCCAGAGAGCTGTGGATGCTCAGTCATTGAGTATATTCAAGACAAGGGGTCAATAAATTTTTGGGAATTAAGGGATATGGGGATAGTGCGGGACGGTGGAATTAAGGTAGAAGATCAGCCATGATCTTGTTGAATGGCGGAGCAGGCTCGAAGGGCCAAATGGCCGACTCCTGCTCCTATTTCTTGTGCAGTACTGAGGGAGTGCTGCAGTGTCAAAAGTGTCTTCTTTTGGAAGTGACATTAAACCGAGGCACCGGTTGCCCTCAGGTGGACAGAAAAGCTCCCACAGCATTCCGAAGCGGAGCAGGGGAGTTGTCCCCAGTGTCCTGGCCAATCTCTCAACCAAGATCACTTAAAAAAAACGAAAGATTATCTGGTCATTATCACATGTTGTTTGTAGGACCTTGCTGTGCGCAAATTGACTGCCGCGTTTCCTACATTGCAACAATGACTGCACTTCAAAATCACTTGCTGTAAAGCATTGGGATGACCCACGGTCGTGAAAGGCGCTATATAAATGCAAGTCTTTCTTTTCTATTTTCCCTCTTCCTTCATCCAGTGTTATTTTGGAAATGTAATTCCTCAGAAGTTTGCGCCTTCATTCTAAGTTGTTGCGTATTAAAAATGTGCTTTTACATGGCAGTGAATTCAACCTCAAAGACATGTTGATCCCTGATCACGTAAATTAGTGTAATAGTTATGTAGCTGGACTAGAGGCCTGGAGTAATAATGCAGAGAACAAGAGCTCAAAACCCAACACTGGAGTTTGAGAATGTAAATTCAGTTGCAAAGAAAATTTGAAAATAAAGGGCTGGTATCAGTAAAGTGACCATGAAGCCATTAGATTGTCGTGAAAACCCAACTGGTTCACTAATGTCCTTCAGGGGGAAAAAAACTGCCGTCCTTACCCAGTCTGGCCTGACTCTCCAGTCCCACATCAACATGACTGACTCTTAACTGACCTCTCAAAATGGCATAGTAGGCCACTTAGCTGTATCAAACCGCTACAAAGAATACAGCGGTTCAAGCAGGTGGCCCACTACAGGAAACTTTCTTTTATCCGGCACGAACAGGACCGACATGGTGCCGGTTCATCAAAAATTCCAGATAACCGAACGCTATAGTAAAAGATACGGAGCGGAGAGCTCCGTATAAAGCAACAAACCAACAGGTTCAAAACAATGGCCACAAGTTGCAAGCGTCTCTGTAGCTTAGCAACAGCTGCAGCCACACCCTTGCACAGCAACACATGGAGCAAGGCAAGTAATAAAAGTTACCTGAACCTACTCCTGAATTTTGCCGGTTAATCGACATTTCCGGTTATTTAGGGGCCGGTTAATCGAAAGTTTCCTGTACTACCTTCTCAGGGCAACTCGGGAAGGGCAATGAATGCCGGCCTCGCCAGCGACGCACGCATCCCGTGAATTCATTTTAAAAATTGAACTCTATCGCATTTTTTGTTGATAAATGACAGCAGGTGCATTCCGAGCAATAGAACAGTTAGCTTAGACTGTATTACAAGAGGGTACTGCTTACAGAAGAATTACACATCAGCAGAATTTTATTTTTCTCTCTACAGGAAACTTTCGTTTAACCGGAGGTTAAATGTCCGGAAAGCTCTATCCACCGGCAAAATTCAGGAGTCGGTTCAGATAAGTTTTTACTTCTTGTTGCTTTTTTTCTCCAGTCGTGGCTCTGCAAGGTCTAGCTGAAGCTGTTGCTTAGCTACAGAGACGCTTGCAAGCTACGCCGACTGTTTTGAAGCTGTTGCTAAGCAACAGGGTTTGTTGCTTCACACAGAGCTCAGAAGCTCCGTATGTTTTAACATTAGCGCTGGTTTCTCCAGCAGTTTTGATGGAACGGCAACACGGTCCCGTCAGTGCCGGATACCAGAAAGTTTCCTGTATATTCTTATTATTTCCTATCAGCTCACCACTAACAATCCTGGTCTACAACACTTGTCTTTTAGTACCATGGGAGACACAGTTTGGGAATCATAACAATGGCATTTACAGGAGATGCGAGCATCAACAGAAAAGCTACATAGAGAGTTAAGACAAGATCTTGAGTAATTATAAGGTCACTTAACTTCACTGTCATAGTTCATGAAGTTACACAAACACAACTGCCTTTTCAGCCTTGTAATATACACAATCAAGGAAGACGCATCATAAGCCAAAACAGTCAAGCCCCAACGATTTGTAAAGTCATCACAAGTCCTAAAAATGTATTAGTGTCTTGTAACACACAGTTCAACGTAATACATTTGGTTGGGATTTCACAGAACTTACTCACTGCAAGTCTTTGAATTTAATGGCATTTGAAGTGACATCACAACAGTAATGACATGGCAAGTCTTTATGTGATGCTCTTTTGTCCCCCAATCACAAATTGCTTACCAAATTAGGATGCAAAAGCAGGGCTATAACAGCATTTCAACAAAATCAGCTACAGACAAGCATCAGAGAAAGTAGATTAAGTAGAGAAGACCATCTAAGATTTCAGGGTGGATTTTTTTAAAAACATTGAAGAAAATTTAGGAAGTAGGGACTACTTCCCCAATCTATGAGAAAATAACAGAACCTCAACTGTTTCCCATAACTCTTCTCCTGACAGCTAACAGAAATGAACTGAAGAGTCCAAACTATTAATTAGCACTGCTGATTGCATTGTCTTTCACCACTAAAGCCCGAGTCTTTTCCATCAGCACTCACCTTCATTATTCCTGCCAACAAGATCAACTGGTATTGTGACAGCTGATCAGCTCTCCCATGACTCAAGCTACTGAACCAGCCACAGAATCATAGAATCTTACAGCACAGAAGGCCATTCGACTCATCTTGCATGTGCCTGCTGTTTGAAATCGCTATCCAATTAGTCCCACTCACCCACTCTTTCGCCAAAGCCCTGCAATTTCTCTCTTTTTCAAGTAGATGTCCAATTCCGTTAAAAGCTTCCACCACCCTTTCAGGTAGTGCATTCTAGGATTATAACAATGCGCTGTGTAAAGACATTTTGACCCTCCCGCCAGTGGAAACAGTTTTTCCCTATCTACTCTGTCAAAACCCTTCATAATTCTGAACATCTCTCCCCTTAACCTTCTTTGCTTTAAGGAGAACAATCCCAGTTTCTCTAATCTCTCCACATAACTGAATTCCCTCATCCCTGGTACCATTCTAGGAAATCTCCTCTGCAGCCTCTCCTAGGCCTTAACATCCTTCCTAAAGTGTGGTGCCTAGAATTGGAGGGCAAAAGTGATCAAATGACAAATGTGGAGATAAGGCAAGGCAAAAGGAGGTGATAAGACAAGTATAGAAACAAAAATGAGTCCAGAAGGGGTATAAATGGTTTATAAACCAGAATATCAGAGGATGGAAGCATGGAAAATCTGAAGATTTTCGCTGGGTGGAAGAAAGGCAGGTAGACCCCAGGGGGTGAGGATCTGCCTGTCTTTCTCCCACCACGGGAGCCTGCTCCTCTTTGCCATTTTTTTTCATGCTTCCCTCCTCTTCTGTTGCAACCATTTCTCTCTCCACAGAATCTGCCTGACCTACTGAACGTTTCCAGCATTTTGTTTTTATTTCAGATTTCAAGCATCTGCAGTACAGGAAACACTTTGGTATCCGGCACCGACAGGACCGGGACGGTGACGGTTGATTAAAAATTCCAGACGGAGAGGGTTATCTACTGAGGCTATTTTTAACAAACAAAAATTTTAAAAATCAAGAAATGTGCAGTATACAGTAATTGGGTACTACCGGCAGCGCGGGAGAGTCAGGCTCCTGTTATTGAGGTGTTCGGACTTCCGACAGCCCCAAGAAGCCGAGTAGTGGCAGTTTGGAGAACTACCCCCACTGACTAACTCGGCCACGGCAACATTGCCGGTTATGGAGGTGTTGTTTTCGGAGTATGAATTTTGCCGGTTAATAGAGAATTCCGGATATTTAGGTACCGTTTAAACGAGAGTTTCCTGTATCTTGCTTTTGTTTTACGGAGAGTTCCCAATTCGACCAACCCCACATTGATCCAATACAAGTGATCACAAGATAATTGCGTGAGTAGAGCCATTCAAGTCATCTTAATTCATCAATCTAGAAGTACACGCCAGTTCTTCGTTTATAACATTCAACTGTTTAAATGATTCCAGGTTTACACCTCCACTACTGTATCGAGGAGTCCTTCCATGTGTTCAACAAAACCATTGTCCTGCCATTCAAAATATTTACAGATTTGATTATATAGATGGTAAAAACTTAGTGCCACATACACTTTCCTTTGAGGACAAATACCTAGGCTCTGACCTCCTCTTCATAAACAGTGGTAGCAAGTTAGCTATGCTTTTCAATGGCAACTGACACAGGTTAATTACACTGGTTAATAAAAGGTAGAAAATGTGGCAGAGCACAAGACTGAACGTAATTTATCAGTTAAATAGCATAGGACTAGATGAAGTCAATTGGAAAACCAAGCAATATTAAGATACTGTTAGCTTTTTTTTTTATTCGCATATGGGATGTGGGCATCGCTGGCAAGGCCAGCATTTATTGCCCATCCCTCGTTACCCTTGAGAAGGTGGTGGTGAGCCGCCTTCTTGAACCGCTGCAGTCTGTGTGGTGAAGGTACTCCCACAGTGCTGTTAGGGAGGGAGTTTCAGCATTTTGACGATGAAGGATCGCCAATAAACTTAGTCAGGATGGTGTGTGACTTGGAGGGTAACTTTGAGATGGTGGTGTTCCCATGCACCTGCTGCCCTTGTCCTTCTAGGTGGAAGAGGTCGCAGGTTTGGGAGGTGCTGCCGAAGAAGCCTTGGTGAGTTGCTGCAGTGCATCTTGTAGAGGGTACACACTGCAACCACGGTGCGCCGGTGGTGGAGGGAGTGAATGTTTAAGGTGGTGGATGGGGTGCCAATCAAGCGGGCTGCTTTGTCCTGGATGGTGTCAAGCTTCTTGAGTGT
Source organism: Somniosus microcephalus (assembly GCF_052327205.1). Lineage (NCBI taxonomy): Eukaryota > Metazoa > Chordata > Chondrichthyes > Squaliformes > Somniosidae > Somniosus > Somniosus microcephalus. The sequence continues at coordinate 37,723,301 of NC_140998.1, forward strand.
TGTTGCAGCTGCACTCATCCAGGTAAGTGGAGAGTATCCATCACACTCCTTACTTGTGCCTTGTAGATGGAGGAAAGGCTTTGGGGAGTTAGGAGATGAGACATTCGCCACAGAATACCTAGCCTCTGACCTGCTCTTGTTGCCACAGTATTTATGTGGCTGGTCCAGTTAAGGTCAATAGTGACCCCCAGGATGTTGATGGTGGGGGATTCGGCGATGGTAATGCCGTTGAATGTCATGGGGAGGTAGTTAGACTCTCGCTTGTTGGAGATAGTCATTGCCTGTGGCGCGAATGTTACCTGCCACTTATCAGCCCAAGCCTGAACTTCGTCCAGGTCTTGTTGCATGCGAGCATGGACTGCTTCATTATCTGAGGAGTTGTGATTGCACAGTGTTCAGTGCCAGTCATCAGCGAACATCCCTATTTCTGACCTTATGTTGGAGGAAAGGTCATTGATGAAGCAGCTGAAGATGGTTGGGCCTAGGACACTGCCCTGAGGAACTCCTGCAGCAATGTCCTGAGGCTGTGATGATTGACCTTAAGTCACCACAACCATCTTCCTTTGTGCTAGGTATGACTCCAAAATAAGAAATAACGAGAATAAGCAATTTCTAGGACCAATTATAAAACAGGAATCTCATTCAAAGGTTTAAATATCGTAACCCACAACAGTGATGGTATAACTTTCATCTCAACCACAAAGTGACATTCTTGAAATCAATTCTGGATTCAAGCATATAAAAACAGCAATTCCATTTTGTCTTAGGCATTTTTGGGGCAGATGGGGAATGTGAGAAAAAGGAGAGATACAGTCCCCATCACTTACATCGTCCCCGTTTATCCCAGACAGCCTATATCGGGCAGAGGGCACTGACCATTTGCTATTACCATAGGTGTCAATTACAAAGATGCTGCTTAAACCATATTAAGCAGGCCGGCTATTTCAGGCATTTCAAGCTGTGGGATTACCTGTCAGACGTTAATTGTATATTGAGCAGCAGTTTCCCTGTCCAGTGACCAACATAGAACATAGAAAAATAGGAGCGGGAGTAGGCCATTCGGCCTTTCGAGCCTGCTCCGCCATTCAATATGATCATGGCTGATCCTCTATCTCAATACCATATTCCTGCTCTCTCCCCATACCCCTGGATACCTTTTGTGTCCAGAAATCTATCTCCTTCTTAAATATATTCAGTGACTTGGCCTCCACAGCCTTCTGTGGTAGAGAATTCCACAGGTTCACCACCCTCTGAGTGAAGAAATTTCTCATCTCAGTCCTAAATGTCCTATCCCGTATCCTGAGACTGTGACCCCTCGTTCTGGACCCCCCCCAGCCAGGGGAAACATCCTCCTTGCATCCAGTCTGTCTAGCCCTGTCAGAATTTTATACATTTCAATGAGATCCCCTCTCATTCTTCTAAACTCTAGTGAATACAGGCCTAGTCGACCCAATCTCTCCTCATACGACAGTCCTGCCATCCCAGGAATCAGTCTGGTGGACCTTTGCTGCACTCCTTCTATGGCAAGTATATCCTTTCTTAGGTAAGGAGGCCAAAACTGCACACAGTACTCCAGATGTGGTCTCACCAAGGCCCTATATAACTGTAGTAAGACATCCTTGCTCCTGTAGTCAAATCCTCTTGCAATGAAGGCCAACATACCATTTGCCTTCCTAACTGCTTGCTGCACCTGCATGTTTGCTTTCAGTGACTAGTGTACAAGGACACCCAGGTCTCATTTGTACATCAGCATTTCCTAATCTATCACCATTTAAATAATACTCGATCTTTCTGTTTTTCCTACCGAAGTGGATAACTTCACATTTATTCATGTTAGACTGCATCTGCCATGAATTTGCCCACTCACTCAACTTGTCTAAATTGCCTTGAAGCCTCTCTGCATCCTCCTCACAACTCACAATCCCACCTAGTTTTGTGTTGTCAGCAAACTTGGAAATATTACATTTGGTTCCCTCATCCAAATAGCTGGGGCCCAAGCACTGATCCCTGCGGTACCACACTAGTCACAGCCTGCCACCCCGAAAAAGACCCATGTATCCCTACTCTTTGTTTCCCGTCTGTTAACCAATTTTCAATCCATGCCAGTACTGTATATTACCCCCAATCCCATGTGCTTTAATTTTGCACACTAACCTCTTATGTGGAACTTTATTAAAGGCCTCCTGAAAATCCAAATAAACCACATCCACTGGTTCTCCCTTATCTATTCTACCAGTTACATCCTCAAAAAACTCCAGGAGGTTTGTCAAACCCAATTTCCTTTTCATAAATCCATGTTGACTTTGTCTAATCCCGTTGATATTTTTTAAGTGTCCTGTTATCACATCCTTTATAATAGACTCTAGCATTTTCCCTACTACTGATGTTAGGCTAACCGGTCTGTAGTTCCCTGTTTTCTCTCTCCCTCCTTTTTTAAATAGTGGGGTTACATTTGCCACCCTCCAATTTGCAGGAACTGTTCCATAATCTATATAATTTTGGAAGATGACAACCAATGCATCCACTATTTCCATGGCTACCTCTTTTAGTACTCTGGGATGCAGATTATCAGGCCCTGGGGATTTATCGGCTTTCAGTCCCATTAATTTCTCCAGCACTATTTTTTTTACTAATACTAATTTCCTTTAATTCCTCCTTCTCACTAGACCCTCGGTTCCCTCGCATTTCTGGGAAGTTATTTGTGTCCTCTTCCGTGAAGACAGAACCAAAGTATTTGTTTAATTGCTCTGCCATTTCCTTGTTCCCCATTATAAATTCTCCCGTTTCTGACTATAAGGAACCTACATTTGTCTTCACTAATCTTTTTCTTTTTACATACTTGTAAAAGTTTTTACAATCCGCTTTTATGTTCCTTGCAAGTTTACTCTCGTACTCTATTTTCCCCCTCTTGATCAATCTCTTGGTCCATTTTTGCTGAACTCTAAACTGCTCCCAATCCTCAGGCTTGCTACTTTTTCTGGCAACTTTATATGACTCCTCTTTGGATCTAATACTACCCTTAATTTCTTTTGTTAGCCATGGTTGGTTGGGCCGCTTTTCCTTTTGTGTTTTTGCGCCAGAAAGGAATGTATAACTGTTGCAATTCATGCATTTGTTCCTTAAATGTTAGCCATTGCCTATCCACCGTTAATGAAGCTCCCCAACCTATCATAGCCAACTCACTCCTCATACCTTCGTAGTTTCCTTTGTTTAGATTTAGGATCCTAGTTTCGGATTGGACTTCTTCATTTTCCATTTTAATGAAGAATTCCTAATATTATGGTCACTCTTCCCTAAAGGACCCCGCACAACAAGATTATTAATTAACCCCTTCTCATTGCACAATACCCAATCTAGGATAGCCTGTTCCCTAGTTGGCTCCGCAATGTACTGGTCTAAAAAACCATCTCGTACACACTCCAGGAATTCATCCTTCACAGTATTATTGCTAATTTGGCTCGGCCAGTCTATATGTAGATTAAAGTCACCCATGATGCCATCCCCTACATTACCACTACTGTTTTGAGGCCTATAGACAACTCCCGCCAATGTTTTCTGCCCCTTGGTGCTGCTTAGCTCCACCCAGACTGATTCTACATCTCGATTTTCTGAGCCAATATCCTCTCTCACTATTGCTGATTTCATTCTTTACTAACGAGGCCACCCCACCTCCTTTTCCTTTTTGCCTGTCCTTCCTAAATATCGAATATCCTTGAATATTCAGCTCCCAGCCTTGGTCACCCTGCAGCCATGTCTCCGTAATCGCTGTTAATTGGTCTACTTTATTACGAATGCTTCGTGCATTCAGATACAGTGCCTTTAGGTTTGTCTTTAACATTTTTAGACATCTTAACATTTTTTTTGTACTATGGCCCTATTTGTCTTATTACCATTTTTTCTTACCCGGACCCTATTTGTTCATGCACTCCTTTGTTTGTACGCTCTGTCCCTTCCTGACACAATCTGGTTATCCTTACCCCAATCACTTTCCTGCACTGCATCCTTGTCTTTTCTCTTTAGCATTCTAGATTTCTCTCCACCAGGACCCTCCCTCTCCTCTCCCACCACCCCCCCACCCTTACTTAGTTTAAAGCCTTATCTACCTCCCTAGTTATTCGATTCTCTAGAACTCTGGTCCTAGCGTGGTGCAGGTGTAGCCTGTCCCAACAGAACAGCTCTCTCTTTCCCCAGTACTGGTGCCAGTGCCCCACGAATCGAAACCTACTTCTCCCGCACCAATCTTTGAGCCACACATTCATCTCCCTACTCCTATTGACCCTGTGCCAATTTGCTCCAGGCTCCGGTAATAATCCAGAGATTATGACCTTTGTGGTTCTGCATGCACGAGTTCTTATGAATTGGAAGGTTATTGGGTATATGACAACTCGTGGTACTGTTTGCTTCAGAATTGGGGTCACTTTCCATCCACCCCCATCACAGTCATAGAATCTTATAACACAGAAGGTGTCCATTCTGCCCATCGTGCCTGTGCCAGCTCTTTGAAGGAGCTATCCAATTAGTCCCACTCCCCTGCTCTTTTCCTGTCTAACCGCCTCTTAAAAGTTCCTCAGCTTTAATCTCAACAAAATCGGCAGATTCATCGGTGCATTGACTGCTGGTGCAAGTCATCACTGTTGAAATAATTGTTTTGCAGACAAGCTAGGGTAAATAAATGCTTGTTCGTGATATTTACTTTTGCGCTACGGGGTTATTATGGAATCCAATGGATTTACCATCCACCATGTATAGCAGGAAAATCGCATTAGTGCGAACATGCCCACTATACGCGGTGTGAACTGTACTACCAATCATGACATCACAACAAAGAAAAGCTGCAACAAAATAGTAGCAAGTTTCTCATTAAGTGATCATTTTTAAAAAATCATTCTGGGAATGCAGACGTTGCTGGCGAGACCGCCATTTATTGCCTATCTTCCGTTGCCCAGAGAAGGACCTTCACATTCAACCCCTACATAAGAACATAAGAAATAGGAGCAGGAGTAGGCCAATCGGCCCCTCGAGCCTGCTCCGCCATTCAATAAGATCATGGCTGATCTGATCCTAACCGCCAATCCACTATCACAGAACCATCTCCTGAATCTAACAGAATTAGACACACGAAATAGGAGCAGGATCAGGCTACACGGCCCCTGGGCCCGCTCCGCTACCCACAGGGCCATGACCGATCCGAACCTAGACTCATGTCCAAATTCCTGCCCGCTCCCCGTAACCCTTAATTCCCTTTACTTCTAGGAAACTGTCTATTTCTGTTTTAAATTTATGTAATGATGTAGCTTCTACAGCTTTTTGGGGCAGCATATTCCATGGACCTACCACCCTCTGAGTGAAGTAGTTCCTCCTCATCTCAGTTTTGAAAGAGCAGCCCCTTATTCTAAGACTATGCCCCCTAGTTCTAGTTTCACCCATCATCGGGAACATCCTCCCCGCATCCACCCGATCCAACCCCTTCACAATCTTATATGTCTCAATAAGATCGCCTCTCATTCTTCTGAACTCCAATGAGTAGAGTCCCAATCTACTCAACCTCTCCTCATATGTCCATCCCCTCATCCCCGGGATTAACCGAGTGAACCTTCTTTGTACTGACTCGAAAGCAAGTATGTCTTTTCTTAAGTATGGACACCAAAACTGTACGCAGTATTCCAGGTGCAGTCTCACCAATACCTTGTACAACTGAAGCAATATCTCCCTATTTTTATATTCTATCCCCCTAGCAATGAAAGCCAACATTCCATTGGCCTTCTTAATCACTTGCTCCAGTTATATCCAACCCTATAGGTTGGATATAACTGGAGTGGCTTGCGAGACCAATGGTTCTCAATCTGAGGTCCGTAGAGACTTTCTAGGGGGGTCTACGAAATAATGTGAACGGACGGGACCCATTGGTGCAACGGCGTGGGTCGGGCTCGCGCTGTTGGCCATTATTTTGATTTACTTCGTCCACTCAAGCAGCACAGCTGGGGCGTTTGATGTCAGGCCCAGGGGCCTGGTGCACTCTCACAGCGAGACACTGGTAAGCGATCTCCGGGCAGACACTGGGGCCGAGGCAGCTCTGGAAACGGACAGGTAACTGGATTAGCCGGGCCTCAGACTGACTGAGAATCCAGAGACAAGAGGCCACAGAGACACCAGCAGTGGATTTGCAGGGCTGGAGCTTGGGGAGGGTAAGAAGGAGCCGCCGCGTCAGCCTTGTCCAAGGGCCTGGAATGACGGTCAAGCCAAGCTTTGTTCACTGAGTACGGTAGCTGGGCCTGTGACTGGACCCAGTCTAAAGCCGTGGTCCCAATTACTCACGGTGTCCCGATGGCATAAATGCCACACACCAGGCAGCGTGTCAGCGATATTCCAGCACAGACAGGCTGGTAAACAGCAAAGGGGAAGGGAAAAAACCCTGAAACACTCAACAACTGTGCAGTGAATAGGCAGGCAGTGGAGGGTTACATCTGAAAGAAGCCACCAAGCTTAATCCCACTCCAGGAAGAGCAGGGAGGTTTTGTGCAGTGAATTATTCAGCAGGCATGTTGCTGAACCTTTTAGCTGAAGGAAAGACAAAAGTTTTCACATCACCAATCAAATCAATGTCCACTATATCAGACAGCCCTGGCAAAATTTCATGCAAGTCCCTTTAACAGGACACTAATGAATTTTACATTCAGAAATGTAAGCGTACAGGAATTGAAGTATTATAATTTAGATGGGGGAGGCAGGGAGTGTGATTACTATATAATAGCAAAATACTGCAGAAGCTGGAAATCTGAAACAACAACAGAAAATGCTGGAAATACTCAGCAGGCCAGGCAGCATCCGTGGAGAGAGAAACAGAGTTAACGTTTCAGGTCTGGGACCCTTCATCAGAACTGGAAAAAGCTGGAGATGTAACAGATATTAAGCAGGTGCAGAGACAGGGGGAGGTGGGGGGAGAGGGGGACGTTTAGGAGGGGAGGAAGGAATTGAAAGAACACTCTGTACTTTTGTAAGGCAGGAAAGATAAAATGTTGCAAATGGGAATGGCAAAAATCATTCTGCATGTAAAATGGGGGCAGGGATAATTATCTGAAATTGTTGAACTCAATGTTGAGTCCGGCAGGCTGCAAAGTGCCCAATCGAAAGAGGAGGTGCTGTTCCTCGAGCTTACGGTGAGCTTCATTGGAACTAATACATTTGAAAAAGGGGTCCTTCAACCAAAATAGTTTGAGAACCACTGTGCTGGACCACTTCAGCGGGCAATTAAGAGTCATGCACAATATTGTGGGACTGGAGTCACATGTAGAATCATAGAATGGTTACAACACAGGAGGCCATTCGGCCCTTCATCAAGCCTGTGTCTGCACACTGCACGAACACTTCAGCTAGTCCCACTCCACTGCTGTTTCCCCGTAGCCCTACATATTTTATTCCTTCAGGTACTTATCAAATTCCCTCTTGAAAGCCACAATTGAATCTGCCTCCACCACCCTTTCAGGCAGTGCATTCCAGATCCTAACCACCCGCTGGGTAAAAAAGTTTTTCCCTCACATCGCCTTTGGTTCTTTTACCAATCACCTTAAATCTGTGTCCTCTGGTTCTCAACCCTTCCGCCAATGGGAACAGTTTCTCTCCATATACTCTGTCTAGACCACTCATGATTTTGAACACCTCTATCAAATCTCCTCTCAACCTTCTCTGCTCTAAGGAGAACAACCCCAGCTTCTCCAGTCTCTCCACATAATTGAAGTCCCTCATCCCTGGAACCACATAATTTTTTTCTACCAAACCAGGTAAGGACAGCAGTTTTCATTCCCCGAAGGACATTAATAGCTTCAATATCACTTTTCCCAATGCCAGCTTTTTATTTTCAGATCTTTTTTAAACTAAATTTTACAACAATCCAACATCAATATCACATTTTCTGGTACCAGTTTCTTTATTTTTCAAAAAAAACTGAACTTAAATACCAACTGCCTGGTAGGATTTGAACTCTTTTCCTCTGGATTTAGTGTAGACTTCGGGATTACTAGGCCAGTAACATAACCAATGGACTCCGGTGAGCGAATAGGCGATGCCAATAGATTTAAGGGGATTGAGGACCATGTCGGCAGCACTTTACCAGACCCAGTAACCGGCTCAAATCATCCCAAGCAATCCTGATTACTGAAGCAGGTTGAACACGGGCTGGGAGCTCTTCGCAGCCCATTTTAAGGGAACAGCGGTAGAATCGTCTGATTTTTTTTTTACACAACAACGCGGGAGGGAACTGGGGCAACAGGGCGCTGGGCCCGGCCTCGGCCTCCCACCAGCCGTCGGCTCGTGTTCAGGATACCCGCGCGGGGGTGACCGCGGCCTAAGGGCGCTGCTGACGCCTCCCGGAGCCCAATGTCGGGCTTGACGCGGCGTGACTCCGGCTCCTGGGCCGTCCACCTGACCAGCCCGGCCGCTAACACTCCCACTGAGGCAAGAGGGGGTTCTCCGCGGGTACCCGGCTCCTCTCTCACCGGCCCGGATTCTCACTCACCGCAAACCCGCCGGCTGGCTCTCTCTCCCTCGCTGTCCGAAATTGGCGCACAAACTGTCACCGGCCCCTCACCCTCCCCCCGCCCCGAGCACCGGCAATTCTCATTGGTCGGCGCCGCTTTCAGTCAAACCGCCTTCCATTGGCCTAGTCTAACTCCGCCCCCTCCACCCGCGCCCCTCGGCTGGGAGGCGGGGCCTCTGCCTCCACCAGCTGTCAATCACATACAACAACAACAACAACAACTTGTATTTGAATACAAGAGCAAAAAAATTTACTGCGGATGCTGGAAATCTGAAGTTAATAAACATGAAGGCGCTGCAAGAAGTTCAACGCCCTCACTCGGGTGGCCAGGGTGAGTAGATGCTTAAAAGACATGGCCCCATCTCAATCTCGCTCTGTGCACAAACGCTATAAACTGACAAATCCCCAACACTCAACCAGCAACTATAAAAAAATAGAAACATAGAAGATAGGAGCAGGAGTAGGCCATTCGGCCCCTCGAGCCTGCTCCGCCATTCAATGAGATCATGGCTGATCATCCAAATTCAGTACCCTGTCGCTGCTTTCTCCCCATATCCCTTGATCCCTTTAGCCTTAAGAAATATATCCAACTCCTTCTTGAATATATTTAATGAATTGGCTTCAACTGCCATTTTTGGTAGAGAATTCCACAGGTTCACCACTCTCTGGGTGAAGAAATTCCTCCTCATCTCTGTCCTAAATGGCGTACCCCTTATCTTTAGACTGTGACCCCTGGTTCTGGACTCCCCCGCCATCGGGAACATCCTTCCTGCATCTAGTCTGTCTAGTCCTTTTAGAATTTTATAAGTTTCAATGAGATCCCCTCTCATTCTTCTAAACGCCAGTGAATATAAGCACAATCGACCCAATCTCTCCTCATACGTCATTCCTGCCATCCCAGGTATCAGTCTGGTGAATCTTCGCTGCACTCCCTCCATGGCAAGAACATCCTTCCTCAGATAAGGCGACCAAAACTGCACATCAATACTCAAGGTGTGGTCTCACCAAGGCCCTGTACAACTGTAGCAAGACATCCTTGCTCCTGTACTCGAATCCTCTCGCTACGAAGGCCAACATACCATTTGCCTTTTTAACCGCCTGCTGCATCTGCATGCTTACCTTCAGCGACTGGTGCACAAGGACACCCAGGTCTCGTTGCACTTCCCCTTCTCCCAATCTATTGCCGTTCAGATAATAATCTGCCTTCCTGTTTTTGCCACCAAAGTGGATAACCTCACATTTATCCACATTATACTGCATCTACCATACATCTGCCCAATCACCCAACCTGTCCAAATCATACTGCATCCTCCTCACAGCACACACGCCCACCCAGCTTTGTGTCGTCTGCAAACGTGGAGGTATTACATCTAGTTCCCTCGTCTAGATCATTAATATATATTGTGAATAGCTGGGGTCCTAGCACTGACCCCTGTGGTACCCCACTAGTCACTGCCTGCTACTCGGAAAAAGAGCCGTTTATTCCAACTCTTTGCTTCCTGTCTGCCGGCCAGTTCTCTATCCAAGTCAGTACCTTGCCCCCAATCCCATGTGCTTTAAATTTACATGATAATCTCTTATGCGGGACCTTAGCGAAAGCCTTCTGAAAGTCCAAATACATAACATCCACTGGTTCTCCCTTATCCTACCAGTTACATCCTCAAAAAATTCCAGTAGATTAGTCAAGCACGATTTACCTTTTGTAAATCCATGTTGACTTTGTCCGATCCTGTCACTGTTTTCCAAGTGCTCTGCTATTACATCTTTTATAATGGACTCCAGCATTTTCCCCACTACTGATGTCAGGCTTACCGGTCTATAAATCCCCGTTTTCTCTCTACCACCTTTTTTGAATAGTGGGGTAACATTAGCTACCCTCCAATCCATGGGAACTGTTCCAGAATCTATAGAATTTTGGAAGATTACCAACAATGCATCTACTATTTCTAGGGCCACTTCCTTAAGTGCCCTAGGATGTAGATTATCAGGCCCTGGGGATTTATCGGCCTTCAATCCCGTCAATTTCCTTAACACCATTTCCCTACAAATACTGATTTCATTCAGTTCCTCCCTTTCATTAGACCCTATGTTCCCCGACATCTCTGGGAGGTTATTTGTGTCCTCCTTTTTGAAGACAGAACCAAAGTATGTATTTAATTGGTCTGCCATTTCTTTGTTCCCCATTATAAATTCCCCTGATTCTGACTGCAAGGGACCTACGCTTGACTTCACCAATCTTTTTCTCTTCACATATATATAGAAGTGTAGTGGCGCTTCGTAATTTCCAAACATGCTTTCGACACGCGTCTACTCGTTGTTAAAAGCCTCAAAGCTCAGTGGCTGCATGTTTGGACATTACGAAGCGCCACTGCAAGAAGCTTTTACGGTCAGTTTTTATGTTTCCTGCAAGCTTACTCTCATACTCTATTTTCCCCCTCTTAATTAATCCCTTTGCCCTCCTTTGCTGAATCCTAAACTGCTACCAATCCTTAGGTTTGCTGCTTTTTCTGGCCAATTTATATGTCCTCTCCTTGGATCTTATGCTATCCCTAATTTCCCTTGTTAGCCACGGTTGATTCACCTTCTTTGTTTTATTTTTATGCCAAATAGGGATGAACAAATTCTGTAGTTCATCCATGCGATCTTTAAATGTTTGCCATTGCCTATCCACCATCAACCCTTAGAGTAACATTCCCCAATCAATCTTACCCAACTCACACCTCATACCATCGTAGTTTCCTTTATTTAAATTCAGGACCCTAGCCTCTGAGTCAAATACTTCACTCTCCATCTTAATGAAGAATTCTATCATATTATGATCGCTCCGCCCCAAGGGACCTCGCACAACAAGATTGCTAATTATTCCTTTCTCATTACATAGTTCCCAGTCTAAGATGGCCTGATCTCCAGTTGGTTCCTCGACATATTGGTCCAGGAAACCATCCCGTATACACTCCAGGAATTCCTCCTCCACAGTATTGTTACTAATTTGGTTAGCTCAATCTATATGTAGATTAAAGTCACCCATGATAACTGCTGTGCCCTTATTTCACGTGTCACGTGTCTCTAATTTCCCATTTAATGTCATGCCCAACCTCCGCATTACTGTTTGGGGGTCTGTATACAACTCCCACTAATGTTTTCTGCTCCTTGGTATTTCTCAGCTCTACCCATACAGATTCCACATCATCAGAGCTAATATCCTTCCTTACAATTGTGTTAATCTGCTCATTAACCAGCAATGCTACCCCACCTCCTTTTCCTTTTCGCCTGTCTTTCCTGAATATTGAATACCCCTGGATGTTGAGTTCCCAGCCTTGGTCACCCTGGAGCCATGTTTCCATAATCCCAATCATATCATATCCATTTACATCTATTTGTGCAGCTAATTCATCCACCTTATTACGAATGCTCCTAGCATTAAGACACAAAGCCTTCAGGCTTGTTTTTTTAACACTGTTAGACCTTTTAGAACTATTATTTACTGTGGCCATGTTTGGTTTACACCCTTGACTTCTCTGCCTGCCACTTTTGCTTTTCTCCTTCCTGTCTTTTGCTTCTATCCTTGTTTCCCATTCCTTGTCTCCCTGCACAGGTTCCCAACCCCCTGCCATTTTAGTTTAAACCCTCCCCCAGAGCACTAGCAAACACTCCCCCTAGGACATCGGTCCCAGTCCTGCCCAGGTGCAAACCGTCCAGTTTGTACTCATCCCACCTCCCCCAGAACCAGTTCCAATGTCCCAGGAATTTGACTCCCTCCCCCTTGCACCATTCCTCTAGCCATGTATTCATCTGAAATATCCTTCTATTTCTACTCTGACTAGCACGTGGCACTGGTAGTAAATTACTACCTTTGAGGTCCTATTTTTTAATTTACCTTCTAACTCCCTATATTCAGCTTTTAGGACCTCGTCCCGGTTTTCACCTATATCGTTGGCACCTATATGCACCACGACAACTGGCTGCTCACCCTCCCCCTCCAGGTGCTCTGCAGCCGCTCCGAGACATCCTTGACCCTTGCACCAGGGAGGCAACATACCATCCTGGAGTCTCGTTTGTGGCCGCAGAAACGCCTATCTATTCCCCTTACAATAGAATCCCTGATTACTATAGCTCTCCCACTCTTTTTCCTCCTGTCCTGTGCAGCAGAACCACCCACGGTGCCAGGAAGTTGGTTGCTGCTGTCTTCCCCCGATAAGCCATCCCCCCCAACAATATCCAAAGCGGTATATCTGTTTGAGATATGCCCATCTACTAAAAGTCACATCCACATCTCACACCTTGCAGACATAAACAGCTATTCAACTATGGTAGGCACATCTGCCAAACACATGGCTGCACACTCACTCACACGCTGTCCTTTTTCTTGCATAGATTTCTCATAACTGGAGGGAGCAACAATGCATGGGAGGAGGTCAGGTGGAGCTGCACCCCGTCACACAGCTGGAGGAGCGAGTGCACAGAATAATCGCGAGCCATGTCGTGGGCGCTGTGGCAGTTGGAGAGGTCGACCCCCTTGAGAACAGCAACGGTATGTTCATCATCTCTCTCTCCTCTCTCATAGCACATTGCCCTCACAACACGAGCTCTTCCCACTTTCCATCTAAGTACACTGTCTCCATTCCTTGCTCCCTTCCTGCCCCCCTCCCCTCACGTTAAAGCCACTCTTGTGCCTTCCTGCTTTCAGATAGTGAGCCAGCATCCGAAGAGCCGGTCCCTCAGCCTCGCAGTGGAAGCGACGTGGGAGAGGATCAGCAACACCAAGCCGGAGCCTCACTGACTGTGTCTCCCGAGGGCGACACATCAGATACTGGGGTCACGCGGTCACTGGAGCGGAGCAGGGGATTTGGCTGTGATGTGGGTGAAGCTCCGGGACCCAGCAGGCTGCAGCAATGCCATGGGGAAAGGGAAGCTCAGGGGCCATCTCCCCGGAGGGTGATTGCGTGCACGAGTTCTGCTGCACAGGACTCAGATGAGGATCTCGATATCGCGGCAATGAATACTCAGGCGATGAGCATGCATACTGAGCTCATGGGTGCAATGGCAATGGTGCCCAAGAGCATGGATGCACTGGCTAGGAGCATGGAGGAGTCCGCCTCCAGCACAGCTGTCATCTGTGCGCAAACCCTTGATTCCCATCCTTGCCTCATTGCAGAGGATGGTTGATTGGCAGAGAGAGCGTGGGGACCCAGACCCCATAGCATGTGTAATGGGTGAGGTGGCAGCATCTATTGCAGCACAGGCCGAGGCAACACAGTGGCTTAGTGCTGGAATCGAGTGATTGGTTGGTGTCATCCAATCTCAGGCTGCTCTGATGCAGTCTCAGATTGATGCCACGCAAGCGCTGACTGCTGCCATTGTAGCTGGGGCAACCACTGTCCACCGGGGCTCTCACGGTGCCACAGCAGGCCAGCAATCTGTGCTCAAGCAGATTGCTCCGGATCCTGAAGATCTGCACCGGGGAAGTGGCAGCGTGTTGGTCGAACAGGAAGTTGCTGTCCTCTCTCAGGATGACAGCATTGCACTTGCCACAGCCTGTAACCCAGCCAGCCCAGACTGCTGCCGCACATACAGAGTTGGTGCAGTCTGCAGCCGGGCCCTCCAGGCCCAGAGCTGGTCGAGGGCATCCCGCAAGGCCATTTGCAGTCTCTGGTTCCAAGATTCAGCAGCCTTCAGCCAGCCTTGCTGCAGCCACTGGGGCCACATTACGGAGGAGCAGTAGGGTTGGGAGGGGTGAAGTTCAAAGGGGAGGGAGATCATGCAAGAAGGCCGACTAACTAAAATGTTTCGACCAAATGGGGGGAGTGTTTGTACCAAAGATGGGATGTGTTTGTAAAAATATTGTTCACTTTTTTAAGAATTATTTTGATGTGCTAAGAACCAGTTGTCTTTGTTAATAAATTGTTCTTTTCAATGAGGTTCCTGGTGGTGCTATGGCTCTCATTGTATGCAAGCTGAGTCAAGATGGCGGCCGAGACGGTCCGGTGCTAAGCGCGCTCTCTCTGCTTCGGGCGGCCTGCTCTTGCCGCTCGCTCCCGCAACCGGAGCGAAGTGTTCGGCGAGTCGGGCGGAGGCAGCGCAGCGCAACGAGCAGCAGCAGCAGCCACGATGACCCGCTAGAGCACGTCGGCCGGCAGCTCCTCGTTGGGAAGGCATTCCGACTGGGAGGAGGGGAGCCGAGCATGACGGCCAGAGGCCGGACCGTGAGAAGCAGGCCCCGGGCCGTCGGACCGTGGAGCCGGTGACGGTGAGGAGGAGGCCGCGGCGACCGAAGCATTTACATCCCGACGATGTGTTCGGCGAGTCGGATGGAGGCAGCGCAGCGCAACGAGCAGCAACAGCAGCCACGACGACCCGCTACAGCACGTCGGCTGGCAGCTCCTTGGCGAGAAGCTCGCAGTCCGACTGGGAGGAGGGGAGCCGGGCATGGTGGCCAGAGGTCGGATCGTGAGCGGAAGAAGCAGGCTACCACACGTGGAGCTGGCAACAGTGAGGAGGAGGCCGCGGTGACGAGAAGGACGGAGCGGCTGAGGGACATCGTGCTCTCACTGCCACTGGATGCCATTGAATTGACTTTCTGAACACGGCGCTGTAAGAATAGCTGACGTGTCCCTACGGGGAGTAAGCATTCCATTGTACTTGTACTAGTACTAGTTACATATGGCAAATAAAATTGAATTGAGCTCAGCAGGAGTGTTGGGGTTACAGAGCGGTGTCATCAGCCAGGTGCAGTGTGGATAACCCTTGTCCCCAAGGAGCCAGCCATGAGGTTGATGCGGTGGTTGGACAGGTCTGGGACACCAGTCTGGCGCAGGATGAATGAATCGTGGCTGCTGCTAGGATAGCGGGCATTGACGGGGAGGATGCGCTTTCTGTGGTTGCAAACCAACTGCACATTCAGTGAGTGGTAGCCTTTGTGGTTGCGGAAAACCTCTGCATTTTCATGAGGTGCCCGCAATGCCACGTGCGTGCAGTCAGGGCACCCTGAACCATGGGGAAGCCCGCTATCCTAGCGAAGCCACATTCGCATTCACGCTGTTTGTCTCAGGTCATGGGGAGTGAGATGTACTCCCTTCTCCTTTTGTACAGAGCATATGTGAACTCCCAGATGCAGCAATGAACATCGAATTGGGAGATGTTCACAATATCTCCCGTTGAAGCCTGGATGGAGGCTCGGTGTAGAAATTGAGAGCCACTGTCAGCTTCACTGCCACCAACAGAGACGTACGTCCTGGTCCTGAGCTAAGGCTGGAGCTCCGGCTTCAGGAGGTGGCAGAGCTCTGTGACCACCTCCTTGCTGAAGTGGAGCCTTCTAAAACACTGCTCCTCAGACAGATGGATATAAGGGAATTGCTCCCAGAATACCCTGGGAGGGTAGGTTCTCCTGTGCAGAGCCCTGTTGGCCCTCCTCCCTCTGGTCACGTTTGCCACTCTCTCTCTCCGCCTCCGCTGCCTCTGACGCTGAAGCTGGAGGGCGAGGCCCCGTGCTGGTACAGCCCCCATTAACTCTTTTAAATGTCGTAGTACAAAAGGGTACAGAAATGGGAACCTGATAAGTGTTGCTGATGACCAAATCTGCTTCAAGTAGGACAGCGTTAAATGTCTCCAGACGCCTCTCTCCCTCTCTCAACCTGCAGTATACTTAGATGGCCGACAGGAAAAAACATGTGGTGCACGCCTTTAAATAGTGCTCTCCCAGCCGACTGAAACCGTCCCCCTCTACCTGTCGTTCCTAGCGGCAGGCGCTGAGGCAGGGGGTGAGAATCAATTTCCGGTCCGGGGCACTACCGGGGCGATGCATGCTTGGATGATGTCACGATCTCTGGGCGCAGGAGTGTGATGAAATAACTCTGTGTAATGGCATTTGTATTGTTGTTGTTGTACTTGTTAATGTCTGGAATGTTCTACCGGTGTAACCACTAATGCTCCTCCCTAGCCCCGCCCCTCTTCTGAAATGTTCTACCAAGGGCTGGGCTGGTGATGAATGATGGTTGCCCTGTGTTAACTTGATGCCATGTTCTTACTTAATAAAAGCCTTTAGTTTTAGGCTTTAACCTCATGGATTCAGGCAGTTATTTGGCACATCAATTTTATTAAGTAACAACTTTTAGAAGATGGATCAATTTTTGAAACCAGAGTGTCTGGATATCGATCCCCATTCGGCAGACGTGTCGAAGAAATTTACGCATTGGCTTCGATGTTTTGAACACTTCATCGCATCGGTCGATTCGACGGTTAACAAGTTGGGTCTTCTAACCAGCTTGGTAAGTCATCAAACTTACTCGATAATTGAAGATATTACTACATATGAAGAGGCCCTCGCAGCACTTAAGGCCCAGTAACCTTAAGTCGGTTAACGAAGTATACACCAGGTATCTTTTGTCTACTCGCAGGCAATTACCCAAGGAATCTCTGGACGATTTCCTGTAGGACCTTAAGGCTTTGGCTAAGGATTGCAACTACAAGGCTGTCTCTGCCATATTGTATCAGGAAGAGGCCATCCGTGATTCTTTCATATCTGGCCTCCGATCTAATTATATTATACAGAGACTTCTCGAGAATGACTCGTTAGTTTTAAAAACGGTCTTCGCTACTGCTCGATCGTTAGATGTAGCCCAGAAGAATTTAGAAGTGTATGCATCAGCCCACACGTCTTTCTCAGCCTCGTGTGTTCCGAGTATGGAGGCATCCATAACACCAATGGAGCCTCCACTCAATCCTATTGTTGCGGCTGTACCCCATGGGTCTAAGTGTTATTTTTGTGGCCAATCTAAACACCCCAGGCAACGATGCCCAGCCAGAAAGGCTACCTGTTTTAAATGTAAGAAACAGGGACATTTTAGTAAAGTGTGTAAGGGTAATCCTGTACCCGATGTCTTTTCTGCTGCCGCCTATCGTTTTACTCTAGCCTCGGTTACGGTTGACCAAACCATACCGTGTTCCTTGTTGAAATCTATGATGGACATCAAGATTAATGGTCGTCCTACTGGGTGTTTGATAGACTGTGGCAGTACTGAAAGTTTTATACACCCCAAACTTGTTAACTCCTGTTCATTGAAGGTGTATCCTACTCGAAGTAAAATTGTGATGGCGTCCAAGTCCCTTACTTCGGAGGTAACTGGATATTGTAAAGTCACATTGACCGTTAAGGATACGGAGTATCAGGATTTTAAACTCCTCATATTACCTCAGCTGTGTGTGAACTTAATTTTAGGCTTGGACTTCCAGTGTCAGCATGAGAGCGTCACCCTTAAGTATGGTGGATCCCAGCCTCCGCTCACAGTCTGCGGCCTTTCTACTTTAAAAATAAGTCCGCCTTCTTTGTTCGTGAACCTTGCTCCTAATTGTAGACCTATAGCGACTAAGAGTCGACGGTATAGTTCAGAAGATAAAAAAATTTATAAAAGAAGAAGTGGAAAGGCTTCAACGGGAGGGAACCATCGAACACAGTAATAGCCCGTGGTGTGCCCAGGTGGTGGTGGTTAAAACTAATGAAAAGAAAAGACTTGTGGTCGATTATAGCCAGACTATAAACTTGTATACCCAATTAGACGCCTATCCTTTGCCTCATATTTCTGAGATGGTGAACCAGATAGCTCAGTACCGCGTGTTCTCCACCATTGATTTAAAGTCTGCCTACCATCAACTCCCCATTAAAATAGAAGATCGACCTTATACGGCCTTCGAAGCTAATGGGCGCCTGTACCAATTCCTTAGGGTGCCCTTTGGAGTGACGAATGGGGTATCCGTCTTCCAACGGGAGATGGATCGTATGGTGGATGAATACGTGTTGGAAGCAACATTCCCGTACCTGGATAATATTACTAGCTGTGGGTGCGACCAACGGGAGCATGATCAAAATCTCGCGAAGTTCCTAGAGACTGCAAAGAGGTTAAACCTGACCTACAACGAAAACAAGTGTACCTTCAATACTACACGTTTGTGTATTCTTGGTTACGTTGTGGAGAATGGGGTATTCGGGCCAGATCCTGAAAGATTACGCCCACTTAAGGAATTACCTTTACCTCACACTGTAAAAGCTTTAAGAAGGTGTCTGGGATTCTTCTCGTACTATGCCTAGTGGGTGGCTAACTACTCAGATAAAGTCTGACCTCTTATTAAGTCGACGTCTTTTCCGCTATCGGCGGAAGCTCAGGAGGCTTTCCTTAATATCAAACGGGACATTGAGAAGGCAGTGGTATGTGCCGTGGATGAGAAGATCCCTTTTCAAGTGGAAAGTGATGCATCTGATTTTGCGTTGGCAGCAACTCTTAACCAAGCTGGTAGACCAGTAGCTTTCTTTTCTCGTACATTGCAAGGACCAGAAGTTCGACATTCTTCAGTGGAAAAGGAGGCACAGGCGATTATCGAAGCAGTCAGGTATTGGAGCCATTATCTCGCTGGCCAATGTTTTACACTCATTACTGACCAGCGATCCGTGGTCTTTATGTTCAACACTAAGCAGAGAGGCAAGATCAAAAATGATAAGATTTTAAGATGGTGAATAGAACTGTCAACATATGACTATGATATTCAGTACAGGCCTGGAGTATTTAATGAGCCATCGGATGCTTTGTCACAAGGAGTATGTGCTAGTCTAGGTATAGATAAGCTTCAAAGTCTCCACGACGCACTCTGCCACCCTGGGGTTATCAGAATGTACCACTTCATTAAGTCCCACAATCTACCCTACTCTATTGAGGAGGTCCGGACAATGACCAGAACCTGTCGTGTTTGTGCTGAATGCAAACCCCGCTTCTATAAGCCGTCTGAGCCAGCTCATCTTATTAAAGCAACTCGACCATTTGAGCATTTGAGTCTCGATTTTAAAGGTCCCCTTCCATCAAGCGACCGTAATGTCTATTTTCTTAATATTATAGACGAGTTCTCTCGGTTCCCTTTTGTTATCCCCTGTCCGGATGTGACTAGTGCTGTTGTAATTAAATGCCTCTGCCAACTGTTTTCCTTGTTTGGCATGCCTAACTATATACATAGTGATAGGGGTTCATCCTTTATGAGCGAAGAATTGCGACAGTTTTTGCTATCGAAAGGGATTGCAACGAGTAGAACTACCAGCTATAACCCTCGTGGTAATGGGCAGGTCGAGAAAGAAAATGCAACAGTGTGGAAGGCTATCGTACTGTCTCTGAAGTCGCGAGGCCTGCCGACCTCTCGCTGGCAGGATGTCCTGCCAGACGTGCTGCATTCCATAAGGTCTCATTTGTGTACAGCGACGAATGCCACCCCTCATGAAAGGATGTTTAGTTTTCCAAGAAAAGCTACTAATGGAGTAATGTTACCCACATGGTTGACGACCACGGACCCTGTGCTGTTGCGCAGACATGTGAGAGGCCACAAGACTGATCCACTGGTGGAGGAAGTACAACTCCTCCATGCTAATCCCCAGTATGCATATATTCAATATCCGGATGGGCGAGAGGATACGGTCTCTATTAAAGATCTTGCACCTGCTGGAGCTCGAAAAGAGTTCGACTCTGAGAGTAGAGTTTTCAATCGTGGTATTGGACCTTCAGAGACACAAACCCTCAGTGTGGAAAATACTGATGATTCTGGGAATTCGAATGAACCGGAGTTAGTACTCCGGGAGGAGCCTCAGCAAGAGTTACGTCGTTCCCAGAGGATTATCAGACCTCCTGACAGACTGAATCTATAGCAGGGGGTGAATGTGATGAAATAACTCTGTGTTCTGGCATTTGTATTGTTGTTGTTGTTGTTGTAGTGTCCGTGTGTTGATAGAGACACTGAAGACTGGAGTTGGTTCATAGGTGTTTACTAAGCAAAGTCTGGGGGGGGTACTAACGGATATAACACAATATACAGGGTTATATAGCCCGAGTGGCCATTACCGGCATTACAGCACACATGGGGCTCTTAAAGGCACATACACTACAATTCCTCCCCTTTTAGCTAACCGGTACATCATATTTTAAGTAATTATTAATTACATGTTATAAGAAAAATAATATACACATTGCTGTAGTTAATTAATTATAAGTCAGTCTCTCAGGAGGCTTCCTGACTCCTGATAACGCCTCGGTGGTGTAGTAGTTTCCGGTGGTGTAGTAGGTTCTTTTGGCAAGGCTGATTCGGCTTGAATGCCAGTGTCGGGTTCATCGGGTTCCAGTATCACCGGATCGGAGGTAGATATGGGTATCTCTACTTCATCGTTAGGCGTATAGAGTTGTGGTGTAGGTTGTCCCTTTTCGGATGACTCTATGATTTGGTCAGCATGGCGCCTTATTATGCTTTCTCCGATGTCCACGGTATACATCAGTGGTCCTAGTCGTGTGCAGATAGTTCCAGGCTGCCATTTCTCGGTACGGTAGTCCCGGGCCAAAACTTGTTGACCTATCTGGAAGGTTCTAGTTGGCCTTTCGTTCATGCCTTGAAACTGCCGGTTCTCCACGTCCCTTCTAATGTTGGGCTTGACCAAATCCAGCCGGCATCTTAGGTTTCTATTGAAGAACATCATGGCGGGAGTTTGGTTGGTAACCATATGTGTTGCATTCCTGTATGCGAACAAGAAGTTATCCACCTTGTGCTGAAGTTTTATATCTTCATTACCCATGGCCTTTATGGCCTCCTTGAAGGTCTGGACAAACCTTTCAGCCAATCCATTGGTGGCGGTATGGTATGGGGCGGACGTGTAGTGCTTAACCCCATTGTTTTTAAAGAACTTCCTGAATTCTTCGGACACAAATTGCGGTCCATTATCAGAACAGATCTGTTCCGGCAGCCCATTCCTGGCAAATATGGTCCTTAATACTGTGATGGTTTTTTCCGTGGTGGTGGAGGACATCTTTATTACCTCCGGCCACTTGGAGTGTGCATCAACCGCGATTAAGAACATTGAGTCCATAAATGGACCAGCAAAGTCGATGTGTACCCTTTGCCAGGGAGATGAGGGCCACTCCCATGGATGTAGAGGGGCTTGTGGTGGAGCGTTTTGGACCTTCTGGCATCCTAGGCAGCTCTTGGTCATTTCTTCGATGTCTCCATCGATACCTGGCCACCATACAAACGCCCTGGCTAGGTTCTTCATTTTCACTCCACCCAGATGCCCCTCGTGAAGCTCCTTTAGCACTTTATCCTGGAGTTTGGGTGGAATCACCACTCTGGATCCACACATCAAGGTTCCTCGGCACACTGACAGCTGTTCTCTTCTTTGCGAGAATGCTGGCAACAGTGGTTCGCCATGTGCTGGCCATCCCTTCACTGTTAAATCGTAGACCCGTGAGAGAGTCGGGTCATTTCTTGTCTCCCTTTCAATTGCAGAATTTGTTACTGGTAGACATTCCACTATGGTGGAGTGGAACATCTCCACTGGGTCTACTGTAGGTGCCTCTTCTACCGTTGGCAACGGTAGGCGCGATAAACCGTCAGCATTCCTATGCTGTTTTGATCCTTTGTATTCTATGTTGTATTGGTGTGCCCCTAGAAAAAGGGACCACCTCTGTAGCCTTTGCGCTGTCATAATGGGAACACCCTTTTTAGGGTTGAATATGGAGATGAGGGGTTGATGGTCAGTCAACAAGGTAAATTTTTGTCCGTGTAGGTAATGGTTGAATTTCTTCACTCCCCATACCAGGCTGAGTGCTTCCCTGTCGATTTGGGCATAGTTACGCTCAGCTGAGTTCAATGAGCGTGACGCAAAAGCTATCGGCCGTTCCGAGCCATCAAGGAATTTATGCAATAATACTGCTCCTATGCCGTAAGGGGATGCATCGCACGCCAGTCTGATTGGCAGTGATGGGTTGTAATGAGCCAAAACTTCTTCGGATGTGATTAAGTCTTTGCATTTATGGAAGGCACGTTTACAGCCTTCGTTCCATTTCCAAATTACTCCTGTTTGTAGCAGTTCATTAAGAGGGTGTAGAAGAGTTGATAAGTTCGGTAAAAATTTATGATAGTAATTTATTAATCCCAGGAACGACCTTAATTGTGAAACATTTTCAGGTGCTGGGGCTTTTATGACTGCTTCAATTTTTTCAGGTGACTTATGCAACCCTTCCTTATTTATTATGTGGCCACAATATGATATTTGATTTTGGAAAAATTCGCACTTGGGGCGATTTGCTCGTAGGCCACGTTCTCTCAGCCTAGTGAGCACCTGCTCCAAATTGGCAAGGTGCTCGTTGTCGTTTTCTCCTGTTACAAGGATGTCGTCCAGGTAGCATTGAGTACCCGGAATCCCTTGGAGGACTTGCTCCATAGCTCTTTGCCAGATAGCTGGAGCGGATGCTACTCCGAAAACTAGTCGATTGTACTGGTACAGACCTTTGTGTGTGTTTATCATGAGATATTTTTTAGAGGCCTCTTCAACCTCCATCTGTAGATATGCCTGTGCCAAGTCAATTTTGGTGAAACGTTTCCCTCCGGATAGTGAGGCAAAAATATCTTCTATCCTCGGAAGAGGATACTGTACCGTGTGAAGGACCGGGTTTACCGTCACCTTGAAGTCTCCACAGATGCGAATTTTTCTCTGTTCTTCAGATTTATTATTATTCAATGCTTTCTTCATGACTGGAACGATGGGTGTTGCCCACTCGCTCCAATCTATTTTGGATAATACGCCTGCATTTTCCAAATTCTCCAGCTCTGCCTCGACTGCTGGACGAATTGCGTATGGCACTGGTCTTGCTTTAAAAAACTTGGGAATTGCTGCATCTTCCACTTTTATTGAGGCGGTGATGCCTTTCAAGGTTCCTAGTTTCTCTTGAAACACTTCTTTGGCGTTGGCCAAGATGTCTTTTAATCGTTCAGTCATGATGTCATCATCGTTTTTTTTCTTACTGGTCACCGTCAGTGCCTGAATGGAGTGCCAGTCTAAACATATTTTCCTGATCCATTCACGTCCTAACAGCGGTGGGCCACCATCTTGTAGAATGTATAAATACAACTTTTGTATTTCCTTGCAGTTGTATATAACAGGCACCCTTATTTTTCCTTTGGGGTATACTTTCTGCCCCGTATATGTTTTTAAGATAATGGATGTGTCTTTTAAAGGTATATGCGGAAATAGCCTCTCGTAATCCCGTCGATTTATTACGGTCAGAGCTGATCCTGTATCTAGCTCCATTTTAACTGGGGACCCTGCTATCGTGAGGGTAACCCAAATGGTCTGGTAATCATCTTTGGCAAGTACATTATGTAATTTGAGACAGCTTAGTCTCTTGTTTTCGGAGTCGCTATCGCTCTTCTGGTCTTCGGAGCTACTGTCCGTCATCATTTGTACCTTTCTGTACTTTTCTTTATTGATTTTTTTTTCCTGTCTGTGGATTTATTTTGTCCAGATCGGCATACCCGTGCAATGTGTCCAATCTTTCTGCAGTGCCTGCATGCTTTGTCCTTGAACCAGCAGTCCCTCTGGTTATGGGTGGATCTGCCGCAGCGATAACATCTTTCGAAACCCTGTGTCATTTCATGGGTGATGAAGTCCTGTGTCTTTTGTTGTATCTCTGCAGCTCCTCTTGCTGCTGCTTCGTATGATACAGCCATACTGAAAGCCTTGTCCAGTGTTAAATCTTTTTCAGAAAGCAGCCTTTTTTGTGTTCCTTCACTTAGGAGACCGCAGACGAATTTGTCTCGAAGATAATCTGATAGTCCTGCCCCGAATTGGCAGTATTTTGATAGCTTTCTTAATTCGGTGAGGTAATCAGCGTTACTTTCATTCTTGTGTTGATTTCTCTTGAAGAATTTGAATCGTTCCGCTATCAGCAGCGGTGTTGGGCTTAAGTGCTCCTGCAGGGTATCAACAATATCTTTAAAATCCTTGTCCTTTGGTTTGGCTGGAGTGATTAAATTTCGTAACAGCCCGTATGCCTTTGCGCCCATTAGATTCAGCAGTACTGAAGCTTTTTTTTCATCTTCTATTCCATTTGCAGTGCAATATACCTCTACTCTTTCCACATATGTGGTCCAATCCTCTATTTCGCTATCAAAAGCATCAATATTGCCAGACTTAGGCATCTTAGAAAAGATATGGCGCTTCCCGCGCTTTTCTTTCTTTTCTGCAGAAAAGATATGGCGCTTCCCGCGCTTTCCCACCGCTGCTGCCGATGACAACGCTGTTTCCGTTATTTTTTTAAAAATGTATTTATTTACAGTTGGAGACTCGTTCCCGCTGGACTTTCTCTCTAGGTCTGAACGCCGACCTG
This sequence comes from Somniosus microcephalus, assembly GCF_052327205.1. NCBI lineage: Eukaryota > Metazoa > Chordata > Chondrichthyes > Squaliformes > Somniosidae > Somniosus > Somniosus microcephalus. The sequence continues at coordinate 37,748,012 of NC_140998.1, forward strand.
CTTGCAGCGCCAGCCGTCTGCCGAGTGCTCCCTCCCCATCTGTTATTGCTTGCCTCCGATTTCGCTGCTTGTCCCAGCTGTAGAGCCAGCCACTGGAGCCCCAGCCTGACGCCCAGGAAGGATTAGCGCAGTACCTGCCACCAGCTTGGCCAGCTGGTGAAACCACAGCTTCTTGCACTTTCTTGAGTCTTCTGGACGCCCGAGGAATCGATGTCCTTGAGGGGCTGCCAAATTGCTGGTAAGTCTGTTTCCACTTCGTCGCCACTGTAGTGTCCGTGTGTTGATAGAGACACTGAAGACTGGAGTTGGTTCATAGGTGTTTACTAAGCAAAGTCTAGGGGGGTACTAACGGATATAACACAATATACAGGCTTATATAGCCCGAGTGGCCATTACCGGCATTACAGCACACATGGGGCTCTTAAAGGCACATACACTACAGTTGTTGTACTTGTTAATGTCTGGAATGTTCTACCGGTGTAACCACTAATGCTCCTCCCTAGCCCCGCCCCTCTTCTGGAATGTTCCACCAAGGGCTGGGTCGGTGATGAATGAAGGTTGCCCTGTGTTAACTTGATACCATGTTCTTACTTAATAAAAGCCTTTAGTTTTAAGCTTTAACCTCATGGATTCAGGCAGTTATTTGGCACATCAAGGAGATCGTGGCGTTAGTGTTTAGCGTCACCGCAAACCGCCACTTCAATTTTGCGGGCAGCGCTAACCAACCAAATTTTTCCCCCCTTGAGTTTTGTTTTAATCTATATAGATTGTGTACAAAAAAAAGTTCTTTTGAGTTGATATTTTTAAATTCTAAATCATTTTGCATTGTAAAGTGATAATTGCCACACTAAACTAATCGGGCAGGTGATTTATTGCTGATTTAATTTCACACAAGGAACTGTTTTTTATTAACAATTCCAGTTCTGATGAAAGGTCATTGGCCTGAAATGTTAACTCTGTTTCTCTTTCCACAGATGCCGCCTGACCTGCTGAGTGTTTTCCAGCATTTTCTGTTTTTATTACATTTGAATAGCTCTTTTAACGTAGTGACACATCCCAAGGCGTTTCACAGGAGCATTATCGCACAAAAATTTGACATCGAGCCACCTAAGGAGATACCGCATCTTGTCTCAGTTGAGTCGGCATGTGCAGTCTAACTGTCATCCGCCAACTTTGTAAGGGGTGAGGTTACCAGGCGACTGCAACAGTGAAATTTCTAATTCAAATTTTTCAGTTTATGCTTAAATGTTTCTAGTGAGCTTGCTGTTACTATTTCGTTATCTAACTGGTTCCAGTTGACAATTGTTCATGGGGAAAAAGCTGATATTAGGACAGGTGACCAAAAGTTTGGTCAAAGAGGTAGGTTTTAAGGAGCGTCTGAAAGGAGGAGAGGTGGAGAGGTTCAGGGAGGGAATTCCAGAGTTTAGAGCTAATGGTGTGGCCACTAATGGTGGAGCGATTAAAAATTGGGGAGGCGCGTGGCCAAAATTGGAGGAGGGTGTAAGGGTTTGGGGGCTTCTTTAAACTGGTTTAAAGTAATTTTCCTGGTCTTGCAGCCTTTCGTCTGCACTCAGACCAATTCCAATAAAACCAATTTTAAAACAGCGGTTCCGAATCGCTACCCCACCTTTAGTTCTGAGTGGAGGAACTTATAATTAATGATATTAAAACGGAACAAGTGGTTTGGATGAGAGAAAAAAAATCAAGTTTTATTACCTAAATAAACTACAATCCAAAGAATAAACTATACCACACGAACACAGTAATTACAGTAAAACGATATAACGGGGGGTTGCAGACGGCGAAGACGAGGGATACAATGGCTACAATGTTATTTAAACAATCTTAGCAATACCCTTAAATCACCACCCCAAACTCCTGCTAGGTTGCCTTGTTGAGGAGTCAGAACACCCTGCCCACCTTTGGTCCAGCGAAGTAAGAGAGCGAGATAGCTTCTCAGCATCTATCTTTATACCTGGTGAGGCCCCTGCCGTTCTGCCTTGCAAGGGCTGTGTGCAAAATTCCCCACCCAAAGGGTCCAATACACAAGAGAAAGCTGTGATTGGCTAACTCAAAGTGGTTAGACTGGGTTAATGTGTCTTCCGGAGCTCCCTGGGCTGAAACAAAAGAATGCAACAGCCCTATTGTCCAGTGCTGGGTGATTTAAAACCCATTCAATTGTTAAACGTTTCCCATTCAAGGTACAAAAGTCTCTTCTGCAGTTTAGATGTATCCACTCGATATACAAACAAATGCTAATAGCATTCAATTGCTTTGTAAACAAAGCATTGTCCTTTGTCTTCGGCCATGTGGTGACAGCCATTTTTATCCCTGGAAATTTAAAAGCACAACGCCCAGGGATTCTTTAATCAAAAAATTGATCTTCAGAACTGTAAATTATTGCGAATTCTTACAGTCCGCCCTTGGATACTTCCAGCTTGCTTTTTGTATCCTCTTGAAGAAATGAGCAATAATTTCTGACCCCTCACAAACAACCATCCCCTGTATTTACCTAATAGCTATCTGCCACTGATCCCCGTCCCGTCTATTCCCCTTTAATTCAAGGAAAAAACCATGATACGGTAGGCATCTTACAGATACTTCAGTTTTCAATAAGGGGTCTCATACCCCTACACGCTTGTAAAATTATACAAGGTAAGCGAAACTTACAATCACTTTTTTTTACATCATAAGTTATTACAAAATGTTGCAATCTTAGTTACACAATGTAATCAAAATGATCCCAAGCATGGAGAGGGTCCTACGCCTCTGCTCAACTTGGAGTTGTCACAAACTGGTCCCAAGCACGGAGAGGATCCTACGCCTCTGCTCAACTTGGGGCTGCAACACAAAATACAAAAAATCATTAAACAACACGCTTAAATGAACCCCGATCACGTGCCGATGATGGGTCGCGAAATTCGAGTGGGTATTGCTCCTCCCACTCGGGCAGTAAAAGTACCTTCCACCCCACTTTGATCATCTTAAACTTTAAAACAGGCAGAATGGATTTACAGACCAGCCTGCTCCGCCAGCCCCGAACCGTTCCCTTGTCCCTTTGTGGAGGCGGGGTACCCCTCACATTTAAAATTACCTTGGCACAGACCGAGACCGGGGAGTATGGGATCTCATGACTCCCAGTCCCTCCCCCTCCCGTCTTCCCTCGACTGGCTGCAGAAAATGATGGGTGCCTGTGTGGCGGCTCTCCCTGGCCCCACACTGATCCGGCCACCCACTCATCCTTCCCAGCCACACTTATCCTCTTTGCCCGTGGGCCCCCGGGTGAGTTCCTCCCTCCCCCGACCGCACCCACGCGACTCTTGGGTCTCCCCCTCCTCTATACGATCTTTCCCGGGTCATCACCACCCACCCCCGAGGAACGCGTCCCTATCACAAGGCGCCCGCGCTTCCCCATCGTGACTCCTCAACAGCGAGGTCTCCCGCAAGTGAGCTTCGGTCAGGATAGTGCTGGGTTGGGGGCCGTGCCCCACCCAGCTGGGGCCATCTCCTCCCCGTAGGAGGAGTAGGCAAGTTCCTCCGGACCCTGTCCGGTTTTTCCCGAAGATCGCTGTGGGGTCTCCTGGATTCGTCCGGTGGCGAGGTGATCCCCAACATTCTGTCTCCATATCTTCATTCGATGCCCAGCTCGGGCTGGGCGAACATGGCTGCTTCATTTTCCAATCTCCTGTAAAAACTTAAAAGGACATGCAGCCAGGTCTCACGGACCTGCTGCCTTAGGTGGAGACATGGTCGGGTCCCTCGACCTTGGACCAAAATACAAACATTTGGCACACATGTAAACTTAAACTCTTTGCACTTTAACTTAAAACTAGTTAAATCAACAAAACTTAAAATACACCTTAAAAGCACGCTATATACACACACATAGCTATAATACAAATGCCGCCCGTCTCCGGACGGCCAGACTAATCTCTGGCACTGTCGCAGATTGCTGCTGGCTGCAGCGAAGCTGGACTGCCTCCTGTCTCTGGTCCCTCACAGCTTATGGCTGTTGAGTGGGGGCCTCTGTTCTCTGGCTTCTCCCTGGCTCGGGAGATCGCCTTACTCCACTGTAAAGTGGGTGACCATGCTTTCTTAGGCTGGGGCACCCGCTGAGACCTTCTGAGGGGTGTCTCTATGGGGGAAAACTTTGGCTGGCGGACCCTGAGCTTAGGTCACAGCCCCAGCTGGCTGGGAACCTTCTCCCCCATGTCCAAATAGCCCGCACTGTATAATGTACCTGGCAGCCTGCCGGTGCAAATCTCTCTCTGGGTTTGTCTGCTCTTCCCTGCCCACTCCTGTGCTGGGGGCAGGTATACTCTCACCACCCGCTGCTGGTGGCTGGAAATTTTCCTCCCCATGTTTAAAACCTGGTGTCAGCTCCCTCCCTATGTCTCCTGCAAGAGGGATTGCTATCCCTGCCCCCGCAGGGTCCCACATCATGGGGGGGACCACTCTAGAAGCGGGCTGGGAAGCTGGTCCCTTTAAACAGGCCACAGTGCCTGTCTTTACAGGCGGTGAACTTGAACTTGCATGGACAGCAAACTCATGTTCCCTCACCCAGGTGGCTTTAACTGGGGAATTTTGGACCTGCCTTTTTTCTGGGGCCAAAACTATCCCCTGTGTGCCTCCCTTGTCCCGGATTTCTGCTACTGGACCTGCTCTACAGGGGTCCCAGAACTCTCCTTCCCTGTTCCCTGGCTTAGACAGCTTACTCTGAACATGAATGGCTCCTCCCCCCACACAAGCCACAGTGCTTGCCTGTGAACTCGAACATGCTGTGGGCTGAGGATTCTATTCTCAGGCTCACTCCTCACGGGCGGACCGTACCTCCCTTGTTGGAGGGGGTACACTGATCCTGGCCCCCGCCTGCCTAGCGGGACCTGCTGGTATTCTCCTACCACCCCATTGTCCACCCCTCCTCGCTGCCAGGGCTCCTCAAGACTCGGAGCTGTGGGCTGCGGTATTGAGGTCTCTAATTCCCAATCCAGCACCATTCTGGTTGTTGCCTGTGGGATGGTTCTACTTGGGCTGCCAGTAAAGTCCGGCTGACCTGCCTTCAGGCTGATCATGCAAATCATCCCCTTTGATGCATTTAAAGCCATGTTAAGGCTTTCTATCTCTGCCCTACAGGGGCCATGATCTGCTTCCTCAAACTTTAGGGCGCAGGCCAGCTTATAAGCTGCCTTTGCTTCCCTAAACCTTTCCTCCTGCTCTCTCTTCACACCCTTCCTAATCCAGCCACCTATACCCCGATAGGTCAGCCTACACGCTGCTGCTAACATACGCAGGGCTACCCACATACTGAAAACAACGAGAGAAACAAGAGCTGATGCTTTCTCCAGATCCAGACCACCTATTAAATCAAAAACTGCCTCCACTCCTGGCTGGCTCGCCATTGTAAGGGTTTGGGGGCTTCTTTAAACTGGTTTAAAGTAATTTTCCTGGTCTTGCAGCCTTTCGTCTGCACTCAGACCAATTCCAATAAAACCAATTTTAAAACAGCGGTTCCGAATCGCTACCCCTCCTTTAGTTCTGAGTGGAGGAACTTATAATTAATGATATTAAAACGAACAAGTGGTTTGGATGAGAGAAAAAAATCAAGTTTTATTACCTAAATAAACTACAATCCAAAGAATAAACTATACCACACGAACACAGTAATTACAGTAAAACTATATAACGGGGGGGTTGCAGACGGCGAAAACGAGGGATACAATGGCTACAATGTTATTTAAACAATCTTAGCAATTCCCTTAAATCACCACCCCAAACTCCTGCTAGGTTGCCTTGTTGAGGAGTCAGAACACCTTGCTCACCTTTGGTCCAGCGAAGTAAGAGAGCGAGATAGCTTCTCAGCATCTATCTTTATACCTGGTGAGGCCCCTGCCATTCTGCCTTGCAAGGGCTGTGTGCAAAATTCCCCACCCAAAGGGTCCAATACACAAGAGAAAGCTGTGATTGGCTAACTCAAAGTGGTTAGACTGGGTTAATGTGTAACCCAGCTCCCTGGGCTGAAACAAAAGAATGCAACAGCCCTATTGTCCAGTGCTGGGTGATTTAAAACCCATTCAATTGTTAAACATTTCCCATTCAAGGTACAAAAGTCTCTTCTGCAGTTTAGATGTATCCACTCGATATACAAACAAATGCTAATAGCATTCAATTGCTTTGTAAACAAAGCATTGTCCTTTGTCTTCGGCCATGTGGTGACAGCCATTTTTATCCCTGGAAATTTAAAAGCACAACGCCCAGGGATTCTTTAATCAAAAAAATTGATCTTCAGAACTGTAAATTATTGCGAATTCTTACAGGGCAGAGATCACAGAGAGTTATAGTGCCGGAAGAGGTGAGGCCATAGAGGGATTTGGAGAACAACTTAGAGAGAACCAGATTCTAGCACCCACAAGTAATGATGACAAGTTTAATAAGAAAATATAATATCAGAGACATTAGGAAGGATGGAAAGAGAAAATGCATTTTGGTCCATCAAACCACTTCTTCTGGTGACTATGCAAACTCTACCCTATCATGGGCCCTGTGCCATTCACTTAATCTCCAGATGGAGCATTTTGTACCAATACTCCTTGATGCCCAAGGATTACAAAGCAATAATTCAAAATATTCATCCATCCCCACATCTTCACTACTGGCCACAATAGACAACTTTCCCTTCCCGACTCTGGCAGCAGAGGACCATTGCGCCCAATAGTGTATTTGAAGGTGTTCATTAGATTCTCAATGGCTTTTGTTGAGAGTTCATAAAATCATAGAGTCATAGAATGGTTACAGCACAAAAGGAGGCCATTCAGCCCGTCAAGCCTGTGCTGGCTCTTGCAAGAGCACTTCAGCTAGTCCCACTCCCCCGCCCTTTCCCCGTAGCCCTGCAATTTTTTTTCCTTCAATTCCCTTTTGAAAGCCACGATTGAATTTGCCTCCACCACCCTTTCAGGCAGTGCATTCCAAATCATAACCACTCGCTGCGTAAAAAAGTTTTTCCTCATGTCGCCTTTGGTTCTTCTGCAAATTACCGTAAATCTATGTCCTCTGGTTCTCGACCCTTCTGCCAATGGGAACAGTTTCTCTCTATCTAATCTGTCTAGACCCCTCATGATTTTGAACACCTCTATCAAATTTCCTCTCAACCTTCTCAGCTCTAAGGAGAACAACCCCAGCTTCTCTAATCTATCCATGTAACTGAAGTCCCTTATCCCTGGAACCATTCTTGTAAATCTTTTCTGCACCCTCTCTAAGGCCTTCACATAAAGTGCGGTACCCAGAATTGGGCACAATATTCCAGTTGAGGCCGAACCAGTGTTTTATAAAGGTTCATCATATCTTCCTTAATGATCCCAAATCTACACTCTGAGGGACAAAACACGAGACTAGATTTTCAGATTGGTTTTACTTTAATGCCAGAGTGTAAGTGGTTTTCTCGGGCACACCAAAAACACACCTCTTACTACAAGTTCTGGATGATAGGGATTATATGGAACAGATCAGACTCGGACACCCGTTTGAGCTCAACCGTATTGGCCCTGAAATTAGGATCGGGAGCTTGCCGCGCGTGCAAGCCCCCGATGTTCACTTACCCGGTGCGCTGACATTTTAATCCTGGCCCGCATTGCATTTCCTCTCACTGGCCCGCTTGAGGTTCTGCGTGCGTGACCCAGTGGCGTACTTAGTGCGATGAGCCGGCTGGGATCACGTGAGCACAGGGCAACCAATGGGAGGTTGCAAAAGTTCATTCATGAGTTTGACAGTAAGAGCTGTCAAACTCATGAAAACTCCTGGCCCCAAAACACTACTTAAACCTGAAAGAAAATTTAAAAAAACATTGCACTACTTAAATGAACCATAAAGAACTCTGAAAAACTATTTTAAACAATAATTTTAAAATTTGAAAAAAAAAATTATATAAAAAATCGGGGCTAAAACTAAACTTACCTTACTGTAAATTCTTTAAAAATAACAAACCTGTGGAAAAAAAATTTCTCAATTGTATTAATAGACCACTTACCTGTAAAACTAAGTACTTACGTGTGGTTTTTCAATGCGTAAATACCGGAGGCCTTTACACACGCGCAACTCTCTAAAAAATAGAGGAAATCCAAGTCGCACGCGCTGCCCGATACCGCGCACGTGTTCAGCCTCTTAACCCCTTGGGTCAGAGGACAGGAAATGCCGGTTTTCAGCGCATGCGCTGTGCATACTGATAACCGGCAATTCCTCCGGGCACACGCGTGAGTACCCCGTCCTTACTCACGCGTTGGGCCCGGAATTACTGGGCCATTGTGTTTAATAGGATTAACAATAACACTTGTAACAGTACAAAACAAATACAACCCTGGCTTGTCCAACAAGCCATACCATGCTAAATTACCACGGTCTAATAAAAGAACCCTCCCGTGAAATAAACTAACACAGGACCCCAGCACTAAACCCCTCTAAGGTTTGGTTGGGACTTACAATCACCCCCTCACACAGCTAAGTGGTCTTGTGGATGTGTAGGCGCAGGCAATATGCTCACCCCGATTGCCCGTTGTCTTGCTTGCAGCTTTTTCCTGTACGTCTCACTCCTGGTTCCGTATCCTAGTTCCAGTTTGAGTCGAGGTCCGTTGGTGAGGGATGAAGAGCAGCGCTCAGCTTCTTGCAGTGTTCCGTCGAGCTGAGCCCCACTCAGGAGACTCACTGTAGACTGATGCTGAGGAGAAGAAAAAAGTAAAGAAAACCCCCCTGTGGCCTGGAGTGACTCATGACCTTTGAAATCTTTATGAAAAATGATATTCCGTTACCCCGCTCCCAGGCCTGGCACCTGGAGAGACAATGAGTGCTGATTACTGGATGTCTGTCGTTTCCTGAGTTGATGGCACCCATTAGCAGGTAATAGGTTTCAATCTCAAACCGAACTTGCTTAACTGGTTTATCCCCTGGAAGACAATGGCCTGGCCATCTCCTGCCTTCCACCAGTTTCGGTTGGGACTTTGCTTTATTGATGTGAGGACATAGTGTCTCTGAGTTACCTCTCGGGGTATTGTTCCCAGTAATCATGTTAGATGGTGATGACGTCAATCGGCCTGGGTTCCCTTCCTCCCAGCCTGTCAGTGTGAGATGGCCGTTTGCATATGAATGCACCTTAGTCAGGTTGGCCTGGCTTGCAATCCGATTCCCTAAGCCACTCCCACAAGCTTGCCCAACAGTACAGTTCTTTTCTTGGGGTTTTGGATATAAAATATGATTCATATAAAAATGACCAGAAAGCTGGTGCTACACAGAGCTAAAGTAACGTTAATCAGAAAATCTTGGCAACTATCTCCTCATTTCTTAGGGTTTTTACACCTGTATCCTCTTGTTCTGCACTCATTGTTTAAGCCAAAGAGCTGGCTTGTATCTCATTCAGGGGTGCCCCAACTTGGCCTGGCAACTTGGCCCTTGAAGCTCAGTTCACTCGGTCTAATTTGTACTTGTATTTCATATCCACTAGTTTATCATGTTTAAATTTTGTAGCCTAGAGGTTTGGAAAAGGCTATTTTCATATTGTTGTCACACAAAAATCTGTTAATATAACATTAAAAATAATAAATTGCATTGACACAGGGCTGATCACACCCTTACACATCAAAGCGTTTGTAGACAATTAATTCTTTGGAAATAGTCACTCAGTCTTGAGATATATGTAAATTAATGGGAACATGGATTTAAACTTTACGTCTGACCCCAAGGCACCATGGTATGCACTTGTGCAGCCCGTGAAGACAAAAAGATCAAATGCCCCACTATAAATCATCTCCGCCTTTTCACATTTTAAATAGCAAGATAAAGTTTCCTCTCGACCTCTTTTTTGAAGTACAAGCTACAGAAGATGCAAAATTAAAAGGGGATTCTTCTTTTACAGAAGTGAGTAATAGAATACAGGTGTTATCAGCTAGTTAACTGCACGTTCTGGGTCCAGCCTCTTTTTACTGTAACAAGTCACTCATCGTTTTGCTCTAGGCGTTCTGTCACATGACCTATTACTGCTGCCAAGAGACAGGACTTGGAGGTGGATCCATTAATGCCAATAGCCATCTGCAGGGGAGGAAAATTGAGAAGTAAAATTCATAAAATATCAATTAATCATGGATCTTGTAGGCCGGCAAGTAGCACAGATCCATTTTGGATCAGATTTTGTATCTTTAAAATATTTTCCCTGCAGTATATTTATCGGCAACTAATGGAATGACAGTTGTCAGTATTTGGTATAATTTCATGTACCCTATGCACACTTGGATGACTCCAGATATGTCAGTGCCATTTTCATTGCATCAAACATTCAAGTATGACAAACCTGGTTACAAGGTATGGAACACTTAAAAATGTAAGTAAATATTTCGTTTATAAAAGAAAATAATTTGCACTGGCAGAATGTGAGGAAAACAAAATGAGTGTGGAACTTTATAGTTTCACAGACAGGTTCATGTGAACTTAGGTTGGTATTAAATTATTAAACTGCAGTTAAGATATCACGTGGACAGTTGTGTGAAACTTAAGAATGCTGTGTCTATGTTTTCACATCAGGCTTTGAACAATGAGATGAGTGCAACCAAAAAAGTCTGCACTGGAGAGCTGCAAACACCCACATCTTCTGACAATGTGGATGCCAAAGGTGACTGTACTGTTCAGCAGGATACAAGTCTAAATAGCAGATGGAAAATTAAACCAACAAAACATGTCTCTTTCCCTTCGGGGGAAGAGATTGTCTCTGGATCTGCAGAACCCTGGAACCCATGGGAAGCTGGTAAGTTCAGTGCACTATCGTGCTAACATGTTCATCTAAAGTTGAACCTTTTTACTACAAACTTCTGGGTACTGGTAAAGGAGCTCTAATGTGAAGTTTGTTCTACAACAACTTGCATTTATATAATGCTTTAATGTAGAAAAGTATCCCAAGGTGCTTCAAAGAGGTGTCATTTAAAAAAAAATGTTGCGAGTTCAGATCCCCTGCTTGTATGGAGCTTGAGTGGTAGCACTCTTGCCTTAAGTCAGAGGTTAGGGGTTCAAGTCCCACTTGAGCACAGAATGTAGGCTGACAGTCCAGTGTAGTACTGAAAGAGTGCCACGCTATGGAGGTGCTGTCTTATGGATTAGATGCTAAACTGTCTGCCCTCTCAGGTGGCTGTAAAAGATCCCATGACACTTTTCAAAGAAGAGCAGGAAAGTTCTCCTGATGTCACCGCCAACATTTATTCCTCAATCAATATAATTAAAACAGATTCTCTGGTCACAGCTGTTATGGGAGCTTGCTGTGCGCAAATTGACTGCTGCATTTCCCTACCTTATAACGGTGTCTAAAACTCAAAAGTACTTCATTATCTGTGAAATGCTTTCCGATGTCCTGAGGTCATGAAAGGCGTTATGTAATTGCAAGTTCTTTCTTAGAAGAAGTTTGTTATAATGTCCAAGATTACTATAGCAAAATAAGGATTGTCTTTTTCATTGAGGCTAAAATCAACCGCCAAAATTATGAAAATTGATCAAGACCGGGGGGAGAAATTCACTAACGATTTCAAACTTTTGAAAAATTCGCCGTTTGCGCTCCAAGAAGGAAGTGAAGCATTCAAAGACTCTTTCCCTCCCTTAAAGGGAAGGGCCAATGCTGCAGGCTCTGCAATATAAAAAGTACCTACCTGGACCACCAAGGCAGCCACGATCCCACGCGATTAGCCCAGCACTCAAGCAGAGTGCTGGGCTGATCGATCGTGGGCAGGAACCCACAAAAAAAACTGGAACAAGAAAGGTAGGTTTGTTTTTAATTACCTCGGTCACCTCGCCTTTAATCATCACCCCAGAAGCGGCCGGCCGCTCGATGCACGCCTCCTGCAGCTGTCGGTGTTTTCGACCGGCGCTGCTGCAGGGAGCAGAAGTCAATTTCGGGTCCGGGGCGCTACCGGGGAGATGCACACAGTGATGACGTCATGATCTCCAGGCGAAGGAGATCGGGGCGCAACGCTGTAGCGTTGCCGCAAAACTCCCGCCGAATATGACGGGAGTCAATGCCAGCGCCGCGCCCAGTCGCAAAGCCATTTGCCGCCCCCGGGGACACTAACGGGAGGCGCAAAGGCACCCAATTTCACCCCCCAGATCTTCAGCATGTTGAGTCTGAAGTGGCAAAACCATTGAAAATAAAAATGTATAAATAATGCATTGTAAAGGCTGCTGTAGTTTTATATTACTGTATGATTAGTTTGGTCGCTTTGGCCCTTTGAGGCAGTATGGCCATTGTGAATAATTATTAGTTTTTGATACCTATGCATGTTCACAGTACATACACAAGCTAGCAGGATTAGCATTTAGAGAATTAGGGTTGGAGATGTCTATGGCATAATTATATTCATGTTAAGTAACTTCTGTCACAGATGTTTACCCTCTAACTTTACTGTTTGCACTTTTTTAATGAATCCAACGTTATCAGCTACTTGAGATGCAACTAACAACTTTTGGTAATAAATAATTCTTCCATGCCTATAGCATATCTGTCCACAGTCAGTTTGAAGTGCAGCCTCAATTAATATGCCATTATTAAATTAAATATATGCAGTGGGGACCAGGGCTATTTGCAGTTGTACCACGGGGAGCATACCCAATACTGGCCTAAGATGTTATTATTACAATTCCCAATTTCACTGTAGTCAGTTTGCCTGTCTCAGCCAGCATCAGACTTTGCTGAAATTAGTTGTTCAATCAATATTAGAAATCACTCAATATATACCAGTACCCGGATTGTGGCAGAGTCGTTTCCGATAGGCGGCTTCCTGCGTGCGGACGCCTCCTAGTGGAAAAAATCTACGCACTTACCCGAGGGCTCCCGAGGTCTGGACACTTCCGATGCTGGGCCTCTCCACAGTCGAAATGCGCAGGGCCCACGTATCCCAGGAGCGCATGCGGTTCGCAAGCGTCCCTAGGATCACGTGGACCAGGCAAGCCAATGAAAGAAGGGAATTCCCCATCATATTTTTGACAGATAGAACCATCAAAAGTATGAAGGGGAATCACTGAAAAAAGACACTAAAACATTAAATAAATTTTTTGAAAACCATCATGTTTTTAAAATGAGTTAAAATTACATTAAATTAAAACATTTTAAACAAATTTAATTTTTTGAAAAAAATAATTAAGGTTTTTTACGGGGCTAAAAATAAACTTACCTTTTTTAAAAGTAATTTAAAATGATAAATGAGTGGAAAAAAAATTATTTAAAAAAAGTTTTTAAAACTCTTATGCTGGTAAAAGCAGGCCTTACACCTGGTAAAAGCAGTTTTCAGCGGGCGGAGGTTCTGCAGAAAGCGGAACTCTCCACCCCGCAGAGGCCGTAAGATTACCGTACAAATCTAAGCTGCGGCCTGTGTGATTTACATGTCATAACCAGCGGGGAGGGTCTCAAAATTATAGGCCAGGTGCCTGATTTCCCTCCTTGTCTTTAGGTTGGATGAGTGTGTGACGAAGTTACCCTAACTATTGCTTGCCACTGTCTAGCATGTTGGCAGCAAGCACAATGAGCCCCACCTTTGGCTTAAGTCACATCCCACACTTCAGTAATCCTGAGCTGTCATATATGGATTCTGCCAATTTATCTGTGCCGCCAAAAGCCTTTTGTCGTAATAAGACCATAAGAACATAAGAAATAGGAGCAGGAGTCGGCCATTTGGCTCCTCGAGCCTGCTCCACCATTCAATAAGATCATGGCTGATCTGATCTTGGCCTCAACTCCACTTCCCTGCCCGCTCCCCATAACCCTTGACTCCCCTGTAGCTCAAATAACTGTCTATCTCCACCTTGAATATATTCACTGACTCAGCCTCCACAGCTCTCTGGGGTAGAGAATTCCAAAGATTCACGATCCTCTGAGAGAAGAAATTCCTCCTCATCGCTGTTTTAAATGGGTGACCCCTTATCCTGAAACTATGCCCCCACTAGATTCTAGGTTCTGCAGCATTCTGTAGTCTCTCTCCATTTAAATAATATTTTGCTTTTCTGTTCTTCCTACCAAAGTGGATAACCTCACATTTTCCCACACTATACTCCATCTGCCAAATGTTTGCCCACTCACCTAACCTATTTTTATCACTTTGCAGACACTTTGGGCTCGAATTTCATCGGGCCCGAATTTCATCGGGCCGTTGAGGTGGGACTGGAGGCGTGTGGGGGGTTAAAATCGCGAAATCGGGGGGCACGAACCCATCCCACCCCCAACCCGCCTCCATGCCCGTTTCCCAGGAGGCATTTACCCGACCTGTCAAAATCTGCAGCATTCTGCTTTCTGTTCTGGAGAGATCTCTAAATCAGCCTGAGAGGAAGGAATTAACTTAGAGTACAGATTGTCAGTGTTTGACAGCTTCAAACAGCTGTCAAACGCTGGTATTTCATCTGTCAGAAGCTCTTGACAGATGAAATGTCAATCTGTGATGTAACCTGTTGCCGGGTGGCCCTTTATTGGCCTGCTGAGTGTGATGAAATATGTCATTCATCAGACTCTGTATTTAACTACATATATTGTATTGCCTGCTCCTGTGTTTGTATTGCCTGCTCCTGTGTTTTACCTTGTATTGTATATAGTGCACCGCCCCCTTTCTCCCCATTGGGTGTGTCGGCTCCGCCCATACCTGGCCCTACTTAAGACAAGCCCAGGCTTGTCTTGCAGCAGAACAGCAGAATGCTAGGTGAAGACACAGGCATCTTTCTTTGCTAATAAAAGCCTTGTTTTATCCAGTTAACTTTGAGCCTTGAAGTTATTGAGGCGCATCACTGAGCCCACTGGGCGGGCTCAACAAGGTCAATCAAGTGAAAATCAAGTGGGTTGGCCACAACTCGATGGAGGCGGGACTACAACCCCAAAAGTTGTAGTCCCGCCTCCTACACGCCTCCATTGATAAAATCCAGCCCCTGGTGTCCTCCTCACAACTTGCTTTCCCACCTATCTTTGTTACAGTACACTTGGTTGCTTCATCCAAGTCATTAATATAGATTGTAAATAGTTGCGGCACCAGCACCGATCCCTGTGGCACCCCACTAGTTACAGTTTGCCAACCTGAAAATGACCCATTTATCCCAACTCTCTGTTTTCTGTTAGTTAGCCAATCCTCTATCCATGCTAATATATTACCCCCAACCCTGTGAGCTCTTATCTTGTGTAGTAACCTTTTATGTGGCACCTTATCAAATGCCTTTTGGAAATCCAAATACACGACATCTATTGGTTCCCCTTTATCCAACCTGCTCATTACATCCTCAAAGAACTCTAGTAAATTTGTCAAACACGATTTCTCTTTCATAAAACCATGTTGACTCTGCTTGATTGTATTATGATTTTCTAAATGTCCTGCTACTCCTTCCTTAATAATTCTTAATAATGGATTCCAGCATTTTCCCAATGACAGATGTTAAGCTAACTGGCGTATAGATTCCTGCTTTCTGTCTCCCTCCTTTCTTAAATAGGGGAGGTACATTTGCAGTTTTCCAATCTGCTGGGACCTCTCCAGAATCCTGGGAATTTGGGTAGATTACAACTAATGCATCCACTATCTCTGCAGCCACTTCTTTTAAGACCCTAGGATGCAGGCCATCAGGTCCAGGGGAATTGTCAGCCTTTAGTCACATTAGTTTGCCTAGTACTTTTTCTCTAGTGATGGTGATTGTTTTAAGTTCCTCCCTCCCTATAGCACCTTGATTATCAATTATTAGTGGGATGCTTTTAGTGTCTTCTACTGTGAAAACTGATACAAAATATTTGTTTAAAGTCTCTGCCATTTCCCTGTTTCCCATTATTAATTCCCCAGTCTTATCCTCTAAGGGACCAACATTTACTTTAGCTACTCTCCTCCTTATTATATACCTGTAGAAGCTCTTACTGTCTTTTTTATATTTTTTGCTAGTTTACTCTCATAATCTATCTTCTCCCTCTTTATTATTTTTTTAGTCATCCTTTGCTGGTTTCTAAAAATTTCCCAATCCTCTGGCCTACCACTAATCTTCGCAACATTGTATGCCTTTTCTTTCAATTTGATATCATCCTTAACTTCCTTAGTTAGCCACGGATGGTTCATCCTTCTCATAGAGTCTTTCTTTCTCACTGGAATAAACCTTTGCTGAGAGTTATGAAATATCTCCTTAAATGCCTGCCATTGCTTATTTACCGTCTTACCCTTTAATCTATTTTCCCAGTCCACTTTAGCCAACTCTGTCTTCATACCTTTGTAATTGCCTTTACTTAAGTTTAGGACACTAGTTTCAGAGCTATGTTTCTCACCCTCAAACTGAATTTGAAATTCTATCATGCTATGATCACTCTTCCCTCCTTTACACTGAGATCATTAATTAATCCTGTCTCACTACACATTACCAGATCTAAAATAGCCTGCTCCCTGGTTGGTTCTACAATGTATTCTAAGAAACCATCCTGAATATCCTCTATGAACTCGTCCTCAAGGCTACCCTTGCCAAGTTGATTTGTCCAATCTATATGAAGATTAAAATCGCCCATGATTATTACAATACCTTTCTTACAAGCCTCCCATTATTTCTTGATTTATACTCTGTAGCTACTGTTAGGGGGTCTATAGATTACTCCCACCAGTGACTTCTTTCCCTTACTATTTCTCATCTCCACCCAAACTAATTCTACATCATGATCTTCTGAGCCAATATCATTTCTCACCACTACACTGATCTCATCCTTTATTAACAGAGCTACCCCACCTCCTTTTCCTTTCTGCCTATCCTTCCGAAATGTCAAATACCCCTGAATATTCAATTCCCAGCCTTGGTCACCTTGCAACCACATCTCTGTAATGGCTATCAGATTGTACCCTATTATTTCTATTTGTGCCATCAACTCTTCTATCTTGTTACAAATGCTGCATGCATTTAGATAAAGAGCCTTTAATTTTGTCTTTTTACCGTTTTTCTCTACTCTGATTCTATTTGCTGGTGCACTCTTAGGTTTGTATGCGCTGTCTCTTCCTGTCACACTCTGGTTATCATTACCCCTATCGCTACCCTGCACTATTGCCTTCTCCTTTCTCTTTGACTTTCTAAATACCGCTCCATCTGAACCCTTCCCCTCACTTTTTAGTTTAAAGCCCTATCTACAGCCCTAGTTATTCGATTCGCCAGGACACTGGTCCCAGCATGGTTCAAGTGAAGCCCATCCCAACGGAACAGTTCCCTCTTTCCCCAGTACTGGTGCCAGTGCCCCATAAGTCAAAACCCATTTCTCCCAATCTTTGAGCCACGCATTCAACTCTCTGCTCTTATTGACCCTATGCCAATTTGCTCGTGGTTCAGGTAGTAATCCAGAGATTATTACCTTTGTGGTTCTGCTTTTTAATTTGGATCCAAGCTCCTCAAACTCCATCAGCAGAACTGCTTTCTTAGTCCTACCTATGTTGTTGGTTCCTACATGGACCATGGCAACTGGATCCTCCTCCTCCTACTCCAAGTTCCTCTCCAGCCCCAAGGAGATGTCGATAACCCTGGCACCAGGCAGGCAACACAACCTTTGGGACTCACGCTCTTGGCTGCAGAGAACAGTATCTATCCCCCTAACTATACTGACCCTACCACTACTGCATCAAAGACCCTACCCACCCCAGCCACAGTCTGTTCGCCCTCCTGCCATCTGGGGGACGCTACAGATGCATTCGCACCCGTACGACCAGATTTAGGAACAGCTTCTTTCTCAGGGCTGTCATCCTACTGAACTCCACAAATAAACTCTAAAGCCTGCACATCTGCCAATGCACTTTATTATGGTTATGTTTATGTTAATGTATTACAAGCCAAATGTATGTTGAATGTTTAAATGTCTTAATCTAAATGTACACTCTCGGGAGCCGCAAGCCTACATCTCGTTGTACTGCACTTGTGCACTAACAATGACAATAAAGTTGATTATTATTATTATTATGAACTTGAATGGCCCCCTGAACCACGGTGCTGTGGTCAGTTTGCTCATCTTCCCTGCAGTCCCTGCTCTCGTCCACACAGGCTGCAAGAACCTCGTATCTGTAGGACAAGTGCAAAGGCTGAGGCTCCTTCAATGCTACCTTCTGGATCCCCATACCTGCCTCACTCACAGTCACACCCTTCTGTCCCTGACCACGGAACAAATTTGAAGTATTTAACCTAAGGGGTGTGACTGCCTCCTGGAACAAAGTGTCCAGGTAACTCTCCCCCTCCCTGATGCATCGCAGTGTCCGAAGCTCAGACTCCAGCTCATCAACTCTGAGTTGAAGTTCCTTGAGCTGCAGACACTTACTGCAGATGTGGTCGCTGTGATGAAATATTCCATTCATCACTGCCTGTGACTGTGGTTGGTTTCAGGTTTCCCCTCACCATTGTATTGCCTGTGACTGTGGTTGGTTTCAGGTTTCTCCTCACCATTGTATTGTATATTGGAATGTATGGAATGTGTTGTGTGTAGGGCTCCGCCCATACCTGGCCTCTATGTAAGCCAGCTCAGTCTGGCCTCATATCCAGTACTGCAGAGCTCCAGATGGAAGATACCTCTCTCCACTGCGTGTTATCTTCTAAGTTAATAAAAGCCTTGTTTTGTTCCGCCAACATCGAGTCTCGGGATTATTGAGGCACATCAGTCGCCGTGCATCACACTGGTGTCCACCAGTTCCCACATGCTACAGCTGCAACACATCACCTGCCCTGCCATCTCTATTGTATTTTATTTAACGAATTAGGTTTACAAGTTTGGAATATCACTTACTTATCTATGTTTAGTTTTTAATCTAAAATCACGGCTCTTAATTTAAACCAATGCCCTAGTTTAGAGAAAGAGAGAAAAAAAGAGAAGTACTCACCAACCAATCACTTGTCTGCTTTCCTGTGATGTCATACTTAGTTTTTTTTTCCCCTTTCACAGGTCCGTTCACTCCGCAGGCAGGCAGCTGCTCCCGCTCCCGCTCTCGGCTCTGTTTAAATCAGCGTCTCCCGCTCTCGGCTCTGTTTAAATCAGCCTCTCCCGCTCTCGGCTCTGTTTAAATCAGCCTCTCCCGCTCTCGGCTCTGTTTAAATCAGCCTCTCCCGCTCTCGGCTCTGTTTAAATCAGCCTCTCCCGCTCTCGGCTCTGTTTAAATCAGCCTCTCCCGCTCTCGGCTCTGTTTAAATCAGCCTCTCCCGCTCTCGGCTCTGTTTAAATCAGCCTCTCCAGCTCTCGGCTCTGTTTAAATCAGCCTCTCCCGCTCTCGGCTCTGTTTAAATCAGCCTCTCCCGCTCTCGGCTCTGATTAAATCAGCCTCTCCCGCTCTCGGCTCTGTTTAAATCAGCCTCTCCCGCTCTCGGCTCTGATTAAATCAGCCTCTCCCGCTCTCGGCTCTGTTTAAATCAGCCTCTCCCGCTCTCGGCTCTGTTTAAATCAGCCTCTCACGCTCTCGGCTCTGTTTAAATCAGCCTCTCCCGCTCTCGGCTCTGATTAAATCAGCCTCTCCCGCTCTCGGCTCTGATTAAATCAGCCTCTCCCGCTCTCGGCTCTGTTTAAATCAGCCTCTCCCGCTCTCGGCGCTGTTTAAATCAGCCTCTCCCGCTCTCGGCTCTGTTTAAATCAGCCTCTCCCGCTCTCGGCTCTGTTTAAATCAGCCTCTCCCGCTCTCGGCGCTGTTTAAATCAGCCTCTCACGCTCTCGGCTCTGTTTAAATCAGCCTCTCCCGCTCTCGGCTCTGTTTAAATCAGCCTCTCCCGCTCTCGGCTCTGTTTAAATCAGCCTCTCCCGCTCTCGGCTCTGTTTAAATCAGCCTCTCCCTCTCTCGGCTCTGTTTAAATCAGCCTCTCCCGCTCTCGGCTCTGTTTAAATCAGCCTCTCCCGCTCTCGGCACTGTTTAAATCAGCCTCTCCCGCTCTCGGCACTGTTTAAATCAGCCTCTCCCGCTCTCGGCACTGTTTAAATCAGCCTCTCCCGCTCTCGGCTCTGTTTAAATCAGCCTCTCCTGCTCTCGCCGCTGTTTAAATCAGCCTCTCCTGCTCTTGGCTCTGTTTAAATCAGCCTCTCCCGCTCTCGGCTCTGTTTAAATCAGCCTCTCCCGCTCTCGGCTCTGTTTAAATCAGCCTCTCCCGCTCTCGGCTCTGTTTAAACCAGCTTCTCCCGCTCTCGGCTCTGTTTAAATCAGCCTCTCCCACTCTCGGCGCTGTTTAAATCAGCCTCTCCCGCTCTGGGCTCTGTTTAAATCAGCCTCTCCCGCTCTCGGCTCTGTTTAAATCAGCCTCTCCCACTCTCGGCTCTGTTTATATCAGCCTCTCCCGCTCTCGGCTCTGATTAAATCAGCCTCTCCCGCTCTCGGCTCTGTTTAAATCAGCCTCTCCCGCTCTCGGCTCTGATTAAATCAGCCTCTCCCGCTCTCGGCTCTGTTTAAATCAGCCTCTCCCGCTCTCGGCTCTGATTAAATCAGCCTCTCCCGCTCTCGGCTCTGATTAAATCAGCCTCTCCCGCTCTCGGCTCTGTTTAAATCAGCCTCTCCCGCTCTCGGCGCTGTTTAAATCAGCCTCTCCCGCTCTCGGCTCTGTTTAAATCAGCCTCTCCCGCTCTCGGCGCTGTTTAAATCAGCCTCTCCTGCTCTTGGCTCTGTTTAAATCAGCCTCTCCCGCTCTCGGCTCTGTTTAAATCAGCCTCTCCTGCTCTTGGCTCTGTTTAAATCAGCCTCTCCCGCTCTCGGCTCTGTTTAAATCAGCCTCTCCCGCTCTCGCCATTGTTTAAATCAGCCTCTCCCGCTCTCGGCTCTGTTTAAATCAGCCTCTCCCGCTCTCGGCTCTGTTTAAATCAGCCTCTCCCGCTCTCGGCTCTGTTTAAATCAGCCTCTCCTGCTCTCGGCTCTGTTTAAATCAGCCTCTCCCGCTCTCGGCTCTGTTTAAATCAGCCTCTCCCGCTCTCGGCTCTGTTTAAATCAGCCTCTCCTGCTCTCGGCTCTGTTTAAATCAGCCTCTCCCGCTCTCGGCTCTGTTTAAATCAGCTTCTCCCGCTCTCGGCTCTGTTTAAATCAGCCTCTCCCACTCTCGGCGCTGTTTAAATCAGCCTCTCCCGCTCTCGGCTCTGTTTAAATCAGCCTCTCCCGCTCTCGGCTCTGTTTAAATCAGCCTCTCCCGCTCTCGGCGCTGTTTAAATCAGCCTCTCCCGCTCTCGGCTCTGTTTAAATCAGCCTCTCCCGCTCTCGGCTCTGTTTAAATCAGCCTCTCCCGCTCTCGGCTCTGTTTAAATCAGCTTCTCCCGCTCTCGGCTCTGTTTAAATCAGCCTCTCCCGCTCTCGGCTCTGTTTAAATCAGCCTCTCCCGCTCTCGGCTCTGTTTAAATCAGCCTCTCCCGCTCTCGGCTCTGATTAAATCAGACTCTCCCGCTCTCGGCTCTGTTTAAATCAGCCTCTCCCGCTCTCGCCGTTGTTTAAATCAGCCTCTCCCTCTCTCGGCTCTGTTTAAATCAGCGTTTCCCGCTCTCGGCTCTGTTTAAATCAGCCTCTCCCGCTCTCGGCTCTGTTTAAATCAGCCTCTCCCGCTCTCGGCGCTGTTTAAATCAGCCTCTCCCTCTCTCGGCTCTGTTTAAATCAGCCTCTCCCGCTCTCGGCTCTGTTTAAATCAGCCTCTCCCGCTCTCGCCGTTGTTTAAATCAGCCTCTCCCGCTCTCGGCTCTGTTTAAATCAGCCTCTCCCGCTCTCGGCACTGTTTAAACCAGCCTCTCCCGCTCTCGCAGTTGTTTAAATCAGCCTCTCCCGCTCTCGGCTCTGTTTAAATCAGCCTCTCCCGCTCTCGCCGTTGTTTAAATCAGCCTCTCCCGCTCTCGGCTCTGTTTAAATCAGCCTCTCCCGCTCTCGGCTCTGTTTAAATCAGCCTCTCCCGCTCTCGCCGTTGTTTAAATCAGCCTCTCCCGCTCTCGGCTCTGTTTAAATCAGCCTCTCCCGCTCTCGGCTCTGTTTAAATCAGCCTCTCCTACTCTCGGCTCTGTTTAAATCAGCCTCTCCTGCTCTCAGCTCTGTTTAAATCAGCCTCTCCCGCTCTCGGCGCTGTTTAAATCAGCCTCTCCTGCTCTCAGCTCTGTTTAAATCAGCCTCTCTCGCTCTCGGCTCTGTTTAAATCAGCCTCTCCTGCTCTCGGCGCTGTTTAAATCAGCCTCTCCCGCTCTCGGCTCTGTTTAAATCGACCTCTCCTGCACTCGGCGCTGTTTAAATCAGCCTCTCCCGCTCTCGGCGCTGTTTAAACCAGCCTCTCCTGCTCTCGGCTCTGTTTAAATCAGCATCTCCCGCTCTCGGCGCTCTTTGAGCCACTGCTCCCGCTCTCGGCGCTCTTTATACTGCTGCTCCCGCTCTCGGCGCTCTTTATACTGCTGCTCCCATTCTCGGCGCTCTTTATACCGCTGCTCCCACTCTCGGCGCTCTTTGTACCGCTGCTCCCACGCTTGGCGCTCTTTATACTGCTGCTCCCACTCTCGGCGCTCTTTATATCGCTGCTCCCGCTCTTTGGATTTCGTGCACAAATCTTTGAAGGTGGCAGGACAGGTTAACAAAGCAGTTAATAAAGCATATTGGATCCAGGGCTTTGTAAATAGCGGCATAGAGTACAAAAGCCAGGAAGTTATGCTAAAGCTAAAAAAAAAGCTTGTTCGGCCCCAGCTGGAGTATTGGGCGTGAAACTCGGAATGTGTAGTGCTGGCCATTAAGGCCTGTTTTACTGAAAAAATGGTGGCTTTTGAACTTATTTTTTCCTTTTATTGGAGTAGTGGCTTGGTGCAATACATTTAAAAGTTGTTAAAATATGCAGGGAGTGCTGCTGGATGCTTGCAAGGCTTTGGATGTTAAAGGAAGGCCTCTGAGAACACCACTTGCTCTAGTTGCAGTCCCTTTTGGGCTGCAACATCTCATGGAGATGAAGCAGAGGCAGCAAAGGGAACAAGCTGCTTGCAGAGGGAAGAAGAAGAAGAAGGAGAAGAGGAGGAAGCAGAAGAGGAGGAAGCGGAAGGAAGGAGGCAACCCAGACAGCCTCTTTCTGGCCGGGATCTCCGGGATCGAATCATCTGCCTGCGGTACCAGTGAACACAACCCCAATTCTACTTTCAACATTTGTCGCACACCTTACCTCCCCTCTGTTACTGACCATCACAGCGTCCTCTTGGGCACAATGCTGAAATAAAAGCCACCACAAAGCAAACTTTCCTATACAACTTTATCCATATATGCATTCAATATTACATCGAAAAATCAACCAGTCACCCTTGTGCATTCCCTTAGTGAATGTGTTATGTGTGCCTTTGCCTATCCTAGTGATGTTAAGCAGTGCTAACCCAGTGGCTGCAGCATGGCTGGTGGAAGGCTGCTGACTTTCAGTGGGGACATTGCAACTGGCCTTGCAGGATGACTTCGAGGAGCTGGTGGCTGGGAGTGTGAAATCAAATGACAGTGTTTCTTCTTCTTCACTCTCCTCTCCCTCTTCTTGGTGAACTACTGGCTGGACAGGCTGTATTTATTTGGTGTCTGAAATGAGGAAGGCACAAGGGTAGGGATGTGGTGAGGGGATGGCGGGAAAGCAAGAGGTGCATGCTTATACCACGTGCAGCTTGTACATCAGAAGAGATTGTGATGTTCCCGATGGCCGGGGAGTGCAGAACCAGGGGTCACAGTCTAAGGATAAGGGGTAAGCTATTTAGGACAGAGATGAGGAGGAATTTCTTCACCCAGAGAGTGGTGAACCTGTGGAATTCTCTACCACAGAAGGCAGTTGAGGCCAATTCATTAAATATATTCAAGAAGGAGTTAGATATATATCTTAAGGCTAAAGGGATCAAGGGATATGGGGAGAAGGCAGGGACAGAGTACTGAATTTGGATGATCAGCCATGATCTCATTGCATGGCGGAGCAGGCTCGAGGGGCCGAATGGCCTACTCCTGCTCCTATGTTCTATTTTTCTATGTTTCTGGCCCACCTCCAATCAATCTTCCCAAGTGTCGGGTCCCCAATTTGCACATGAACCCAACACCTAGCAGCGGGAAGAGGATTATAGCCACTTAACTTTAACTGCTTGTTAACAGGCTTTTTGCAATTTTGACACTTCTACTGTGGGTTTCCCAACATCCGTACACCACGCCAGGTAATTGTGGCGTGCTGTGGGGCTACTGTCATGTTTCTGCATTAATGACAGCTGCAGAAGTGGTGTGAAGGATCCAATGGTGCACTGGTGAGTTTCAGAGGTAAGATAATGTTGAGAAAATAATTTTTAATGCATTTACACTTTTCTGTAGGTAACAAGTTTTGATTTGTATGTGTAGTCCCACCTCATTGGGAGAAACTCTCTCACCAGTGACAGATCGCTTCTGTAACCTCACCTGCAGCTGCCATCTGTTCTAGCCTAAGGAAGGAGTCACTGGACAGCCTGATTGCTGTCAAGCACTGAGAAATCAGCTGTCAAAAAAAATGTGCGTGGCCCCTTTAAGAAAACCGGCATATGATGCGTCATCAACTGACGTCATCTG
This sequence comes from Somniosus microcephalus, assembly GCF_052327205.1. Taxonomy (NCBI): domain Eukaryota; kingdom Metazoa; phylum Chordata; class Chondrichthyes; order Squaliformes; family Somniosidae; genus Somniosus; species Somniosus microcephalus. The sequence goes on from NC_140998.1 coordinate 37,772,500, forward strand.
ACCGGCTTCCTCTTAATTGGCCGGCACGCCCGCAGGACGGGCTTAACAAGGCCAATTGATGCAAAATCATGTTTGTGTTTCTGATGTCGTTGGGGACGGGACTGGAATCCGGAAGGCAGCTGTCCCGCACCCAAGCCGCCTTGAACCCAAAAATCATGGCCAAAGAGTTTGCAAAGGGATATAGATAGGTTAAGTGAGTGGACAAAAATTTGGCAGATGGGGTATAATGTGGGAAAATGTGAGGTTATACACTTTGGTAGGAAGAATAGAAAATAGGTACAGCAAGTAATTAGGAAGTCAAATGGAATGTTGGCCTTTATTGCTAGGGGGATGGAGTATACAAGTAGAGACGTCTTGCTACAACTGTACAGGGCATTGGTGAGACTACACCTAGAGTACTGCGTACAGTTCTGGCCTCCTTATTTAAGGAGGGATATACTTGCATTGGAGGCAGTTCAGAGAAGGTTCTCGAGGTTGATTCCTGAGATGAAGGGGTTGTCTTATGAGGAAAGGTTGAGTAGGTTGGGCCTATACACATTGGGCCTGAAATTTGGGTTGGAGGCTTCCCGTGGGCGCAAGCCCCCGACCTGCACTTACTCAGCGCGCCGGCCGTTGTGCTGTGGGCCCGCGTGGGATTCCGATCCTGGGCCTCCTCCAACTGCCGGTGTGCGGTGCTCGCGTATCCCAAGGGCACAACTAGTTTGCAGCGTCCCCTGGGATCACGTGGGCCATGGGGAGCCAATTGGAGCAGGGAATCTCTATTCATAGATTTGACAGGAAGACCTGTCAAATCTATGAATAGAGATCGGCCCCAAAACCTAAGTAAAACTTCAAATAATTTTTTTTTTAAATCACATTTTTAAAATAACTAAATTTAAACAAAAATTAAAATTTAAAAAAAAATTAATTAAAGTTTTTAACGGGGCGAAAAATAAACGTACCTTTCTTTAAAGTATTTTAAAATGATAAACCTGTGGAAAAATTTTACTTAATTAACTTCTCACCTTGTTAAAAGCAGGCCTTGCTCCTGATTTTTCCATGCGCAGCTGTTAGGGACTTACCCGCACGGAGAAAGCTGTAAAAAAATCGGAAGTTCCAGGTCTACGTGCTGCCTCTCCAGCGCTCGCGTTTGACCTGTGAACCCCTTCCTTCAAGGGAACGGAAGTTCCGGTTTCCAGCGCATGCGCAGTGCATGCGCGAAACCGGCACTTCCGTTGGCCTTACGGATGAGTACATAACGCGTACTCACCCGTGGGGACCCGAATTTCTGGCAGAAGAATGAGAGGTGATCTTATTGAAACATATAAGATTCTGAGGGGGCTTGACAGGGTAGATGCTGAGAGGATGTTTCCCCTCATGGGGGAATCGAGAACTCGGGGGCATAGTTTCAGAATAAGGGGTCGCCCATTTAAAACGGAGATGAGGAGAAATTTCTTCTCTCAGAGGGTCGTGAATCTTTGGAATTCTCTACCCCAGAGAGCTGTGGAGGCTGAATCATTGAATATATTCAAGGCTGAGATTGACAGATTTTTGAACTACAGGGGAGTCAAGGGTTATGGGGAACAGGCAGAAAAGTGCAGTTAAGGCCAAGATCAGATCAGCTATGACCTTTTTGAATGGCGGAGTGGGCTCGAGGGGCCGAATGGCCTACTCCTGCTCCTATTTCTTATGTTCTTATGTTTAAAGTTATGAAGTGTTTAGACATTGTAAATAAAGAGAAACTGTTTCTAATGGCTGAAGGATCGATAATGAGAGAGCACAGATTTAAGGTGATTGGCAAAAGAACCAGAGATGACATGAGGAAAAACCTTTTTATGCAACGAGTGGTTAGGATTTGGAATGCACTGCCTGATAGGGTGGTGGAGACAGATTCAATAGTAACCTTCAAAAGGGAATTGGATGAATACTTGAAGGAGAAAACAATGCAGGGATATGGGGAAAGAGCAGCGGAGTGGGACTAACTGGATTGCTCTTTGAAAGAGCCGGCACAGACTCGATGGGCCGAATAACCTCCCTCGGTGCTGTACTATTCTATGATTGTATGAAATATCTTAGAGAACTAGGGTTTCAAATGCCCATCACACAATTATTCATATTTGTTGTTCTGTCTTGTGTAACCGGTTTTTGCGGTGGCCAATTTCCTATGGCCCCTGCCGCAATCGCCAATTATTGTAAGTGGTTTCACCCTGCCCACAGCGAGCATGCAAACCGCCTTACTACAAGTTCTGGATGATAGGGATTACTGAGGACAGATTTGAACATGGACAGTGTTTTCGGGCTCACCCGTACGGTGTTTATTAAGATTGACAAAACCACTCCACTCACATACAGTACAGTTTAAAACTGTACAACCCTGACTTGTCCAACAAGCCCCTGCCATGCTGACTTACCACAGCCTAAAAACACCCTCCCATGAACTAAACTATCACAGGACCCTTCCAACGCTAAACCCCCTCTGGTTTGGTAGGAACATACAGGCACCCCCTCACATAGCTAAGTGATCTTGTGGATGTGTAGGCTTGGCAATGCTCACCTAGATTGCCCTTGATCTTGCTTGTAGCTTCCTCCCGTCCGTCTCAACTACCTGGTTCCGTACTGGCCTTGCGGCATGCGAGTCCCAGTCTGAGTCAAAGTCCGTCTCAGTTGGAAGAGCAAGGCTCAGCTCCTCTTGATGTTCCGGTGTGTGGAGGGCAGCAGAGAGAGAGAGAGCTATCTAAACTGTTCTCTAATACACAGACCACTGTCTGTAGTTTTAATGGACACATGGCCTCAGGGAAATGGTTTCCAGGCTTCCTCCCAGGTTTGGATGGTTTAGATCTCGTTTCGATCTCCCAGCCGATTAACTTAACAAGCTCATCTTCTCCAGAAACAATGAGTTGCCAGCCTCATTATTCATCGCTTGGGAGTGGGCCTCTCGGACCATTGTTCCCAAGGACAGTTCGTTACCATACGAATGCAACCTGGTTACGTCAGCCACCTTCAGCTTGAGTGGTTTTCCACTGCTTTCCCCCAAACAGCCTGTCCAGTTTTTAATAAGGGTATATGTTCATAATCTAAAAAAATCCATAGCATCTGGACTGACGGCTACACTTGTTTGCTCTCTGTAATCTTGTATTACGTGGTGTATTTGTACCCACAGTCCTCAAGAGAAGCTGACAGTTTTTTGCAATGCCAATAGATCATAGTCACAAAAGAGGTTACTGGTGAATTTGGTGGTTTCATTGCTGTGGGTGGGGCAGATACTGGGCTAAAGGTATTCAAACAGGGAGACGTGAAGTTCTTGAGGACCTTAGAGAGGAGAGGGAGGTTGGAGATAGGGTGGTATTTGGAGAGGGAAGAGGGATTGTAGGTGGGCTTTTTGACAAAGTGGGGTGAGCACAGTTTTGAAGGATGGGAGAACAGTGACATGAAAGGGAGCAATTGATAATGTCAGTGGGCCTTAAACTAAGGGAAGGTAGTTGTGTGGTTTGGATTTGGAACTGTATGGGTTGAGGGCTCAGGAGTTAAGTTTCATACAAGGGATGAGCTTGATCTGGAAGCAACTACAGGCTCAGGCTAGGGTAAGGAGAGAGCTTGTGGAGGGGGGCATTGGGGCGAACAAGCAGGTTAAGATAGCTGAGTGGATAGTTTCAATCATCGAGACTGAAATGCGCACGGGGAGCGGAGAGATGGACAGGGAGGAGGTTGGAAAGGTTTGTTCCTGGAGAGAGAGAGGTGGGCAGGAGCTGTATCAATAGATGGGAATGCGACAATGTGGGCTTCTACTTTTGGAGATCCAACGGCAGGAGCAACAGTGGATAAGTGGAGGATGCCTAGGATGGAGTTGAGGGAAGTCATGGGCCCGTAGAGGGGGAACTCAATCCTCGGATGGCAGGCGAGAAATTTGTAGGTGACAAAATTGCCCCAGTAAAGGAAATGAAAGCCAATAATTGATGTATTGGTACCTCAGATTGCCTCAACTACATACAGGTCTGTAACCACCAGTATTTCACACCTATATTCCATATGCTCCCTTCAGAGACAGTCCAAGTTTGGCAGATCAAAGTTCCGAATAGTGCTGCAAGTGTTTTTTCCACAGTGCAAGGAGACATAGTACAAATAAAATCACACCAACATCATTATCCTTTATGCAAATCCTAGTTCCAAAACTGAAAGCTCATAGTGATGAGTGCTGTAGTATTTTGAGTTTTTTTTCAACATCTGTTTACAGGTAAGTATTCTATTAAGTGTATATCTCATTAAAATGATTTATAAATGTTTTTCTTGTCAAATAACAACATATATTGACAGAATAAGAGCCTTATCTTTAGCACTGACTTGCACTGAGAAACATAATTACTAAGCATTTAGACATATGGTAAAACAGTAACGTGAGCTGCCTCAAAGCTACACTGCAGTGCAGTATGACACTGAAAAATTATGATACAAGCAATGATCTGAAAATTAAAATCCATCTTGTGCATCAAGTTCTTCTGTGTATCACCCACATACACTAAACTCACACTTGGGACATGATAAATAAATATTATAATGATGTTTGAATATTCAAAGCAAGATCCTTTGCTTTAGCAGTTAGCACTAATTTACGTTTTAGATCAAATATCATTATTGCATTATAACAACATTGTGAAACGGCAAAAATTATATGAAATCCTTACAGAGGACATTAGTTAGACTGGGTGGTACAGTGAGTTTACACAGTGCCCTTTTAGCCTTTGAGTCCTTGGTTTCAGCTCAGTCAGAATGTTGGGATGTAACTCTCCTGTCTCTGCTGTTTGTAAAGTGAAATGAGTTTGGGCAATCCCTTTTGATGTTTATTGCTCATTTTCTCCATCAATTCTTTCTCCTCTTCTTTTTCCTGTATTGGATCCCTATATTTCTACAGGTACTGGTAGCCCTCAAGTGACTTGTCCTTGTGGTCGTTATTCATAATTGAGGGCAAACAATGTGTATTGGCAGGCTATTTGGCTGTGGAGTACATCAAAGCTGAGCATGATCATGTCTTCATCATAGAAACATAGAAGATAGGAGCAGGAGTAGGCCATTTGGCCCCTCGAGCCTGCTCCGCCATTCAATGATCATCCAAATTCAGTACCCTGTCCCTGCCTTCTCCCCATATCCCTTGATCCCTTTAGCCTTAAGAAATATATCTAAATCCTTCTTGAATATATTTAATGAATTGGCCTCAACTGCCTTCTGTGGTAGAGAATTCCACAGGTTCACCACTCTCTGGGTGAAGAAATTCCTCCTCATCTCTGTCCTAAATGGCTTACCCCTTGTCCTTAGACTATGACCCCTGGTTCTGGACTCCCCGGCCATCAGGAACATCCTTCCTGCATCTAGTCTCTCTAGTCCTGATATAATTTTATAAGTTTCAATGAGATCCCCTCTCATTCTTCTAAACTCCAGTGAGTATAAGCCCAATAGATCCAATCTCTCCTCATACGTCATTCCTGCCATCCCAGGTATCAGTCTGGTGAATCTTCGCTGCACTCCCTCCATGGCAAGAACATCCTTCCAAGGCCCTGTACAACTGCAGCAAGACATCCTTGTTCCTGTACTCGAACCCTCTGGCTACAAAGGCCAACATACCATTTGCCTTCTTAACCGCCTGCTGCACCTGCATGCTTACCTTCAGCGACTGGTGCACAAGGACACCCAGGTCTCTTTGCACTTCCCCTTCTCCCAATCTATTGCCATTCAGATAATAATCTGCCTTCCTGTTTTTGCCACCAAAGTGGATAACCTCGCATTTATCCACATTATACTGCATCTGCCATGCTTCTGCCCAATCACCCAACCTGTCCAAATCATACTGGAGTTTCTCAGCATCCTCCTCACAGCACACACGCCCACCCAGCTTTGTGTCATCTGCAAACTTGGAGATATTACATCTAGTTCCCTCGTCTAGATCATTTATATATATTGTGAATAGCTGGGACCTAGGACCGATCCCTGCGGTACTCCACTAGTCACTGCCTGCCACTCGGAAAAAGACCCGTTTATTCCAACCCTTTGCTTCCTGTCTGCCAACCAGTTCTCTATCCAAGTCAGTACCTTGCCCCCAATCCCATGTGCCTTAACTTTATACGCTAATCTCTTATGCGGGACCTTATCGAAAGCCTTCTGAAAGTCCAAATACACCACTGATATGCCATCAATGACTCAAAGACAAGGATTCAACTGAAGGCTTTTAATCACTAAGAACATAGCAGTATAGCAGGTCTTCCCACATCGGGTTCGTCTGGTAGTAAGTGACTCATACAGCTCCTGAGACCTTTATATGGCAAAAGACAGGGGCGTAGCCAATACACACAATAGGAACAAAAGGGGGCGGTTCACAATACAAGCAGGTAAAATACAAGCAGGTAAAACACGTGTTGATGAAGGCATATTTCATCACATTCACCCCTTCTACAGATTTAGTCTGTCCGGGGGTGTGATAGTCCTTCCTGAACGTCGCAACAGTACCTTGGGTTCCGACCGGGAGTCCGTGGTGCCCTCCTGGGCATACCCACGTGCTGGGGGTGTTGCAGGTACTTCAGGGGGTGGTGAGGATACCTCTGGGGATGGTGGAGGTTCTTCTGGGGGTGGTGGTGATGGGTCGTCATCATCGCTTCCTGCCGAGGCGAGGTCCTTTATGGACACGGTGTCTTCACGCCCGTCGGCGTGCTTGACGTACGCGTACTGTGGGTTTGCGTGGAGTAGGTGTACTGCCTCCACGAGGGGATCCATTTTGTGGCCCCTCACATGCTTCCGTAACAGGACTGTCCCTGGGGTGGAGCGCCACGAGGGTAGGGATACTCCTGAGGTTGATTTGCGGGGAAAAACAAACATCTTCTCGTGAGGAGTGGCGTTAGTAGCAGTACACAGTAGCGACCTTATCGAGTGGAGTACATCTGGGAGGACCTCCTGCCAGCGGGAGGTGGGGAGGCCTTTAGACCTTAGTGCTAAGGTGACCGCCTTCCACACTGTCGCGTTTTCCCTCTCCACTTGCCCATTACCCCGGGGGTTATAACTAGTGGTCCGACTCGTGGCTATCCCCTTCGACAGCAGGTATTGGCGCAGTTCATCGCTCATGAACGACGCCCCCCTGTCAGTGTGGATGTAGTTAGGCATGCCGAACGTGCAAAACAGGTTGCCGAGGCACTTGATGACCGTGGCACTGGTCATATCTGGGCAGGGGTAGGCGAATGGGAAGCGGGAGTACTCGTCCACAATGTTGAGAAAGTACACATTGCGGTCGGTGGAGGGGAGTGGTCCCTTGAAATCTAAGCTCAGGCGCTCGAATGGCCGTGTAGCTTTGATCAGGTGGGCTCGGTCGGGTCTGAAAAAACGGGGCTTGCATTCCGCACAGGTGCGGCAGTCCCTGGTCATAGACCGGACCTCCTCAATGGAATAGGGCAGGTTACGGGATTTTATAAAGTGGAATAGCCGGGTGACCTCCGGGTGACAGAGGCCATTGTGGAGGCCCTGTAGCCTGTCCCCCTGGATGCTGGCACACATCCCTCGTGATAGGGCATCGGGGGAATCGTTGAGGGCCCCCAGCCTATATATTATGTCGTACTCAAACGTGGAGAGTTCGATCCGCCACCTGAGAATTTTGTCGTTCTTGATCTTCCCCCTCTGTTGTTAAACATGAAGGCTACCGACCGCTGGTCGGTAAGCAGGGTGAAGCGTTTGCCAGCTAGGTAGTGCCTCCAGTGCCGCACTGCCTCCACTATGGCCTGGGCCTCCTTCTCTACCGAGGAGTGCCTGATCTCGGGCCCTTGGAGGGTTCTTGAGAAAAAGGCTACGGGCCGCCCATCCTGGTTGAGGGTGGCTGCTAAAGCGAAGTCGGACGCATCGCTTTCGACCTGGAAAGGGATGTTTTCGTCCACTGCCCGCAGCGCGGCCTTCTCAATGTCGTGTTTAATGCTGTTGAAGGTGGCGTGGGCCTCGGCCGTGAGCAGGAAGGACGTTGATTTCAGGAGGGGACGGGCCTTGTCGGAATAATTGGGGACCCATTGGGCGTAATAGGAGAAGAACCCCAGGCACCTTTTCAGGGCCTTGGGAGTGTTTGGTAGGGGTAGCTCCCGTAGGGGGCGCAATCGGTCGGGGTCCGGACCGATTTCCCCGTTTTCCACCACGCAGCCCAGGATGCAGAGGCGCGTGGTGCTAAAGACACACTTATCCTCGTTGTAGGTGAGATTGAGTCTGAGGGCGGTTTTCAGAAATCTCGTGAGGTTCGAGTCGTGGTCTTGCTGGTCGTGGCCGCAGATGGTGACGTTGTCTAGGTATGGGTAGGTGGCTGTTAACTGGTTCTCATCGACCATGCGGTCCATCTCCTGCTGGAAGACCGAGACCCCGTTCGTTACCCCAAAGGGGACTCTGAGGAAGTGGTAGAGACGTCCGTTCGCCTCGAAGGCGGTTTATGGACGGTCCTCCGGCCTAATGGGGAGCTGGTGGTATGCCGATTTTAGGTCGATGGTGGAAAACACCCAGTATTGCGCAATTTGGTTAACCATATCCGCTATGCGGGGCAGAGGGTAGGCGTCTAGCTGGGTGTATAGATTAACCGTCTGGCTATAATCTATCACCATCCACTTCTTTTCGCTACCCTTAACTACTACTACCTGGGCGCGCCACGGGCTGGTACTGCATTCGATGATACCCTCCCGCTTGAGTCTTTCTACTTCCGACGCAATGAACCGTCTATCCTCCCAGCTGTACCGCCTACTCTTGGTCGCTATGGGTCGACAGTTGGGTGCGAGGTTGGCGAACAGAGAGGGCGGCTTGACCTTCAGGGTAGCCAGACCGCACACTGTGAGGGGCGGCTGGGACCCACCGTAGGTAAGCGTGATACTTTGGTGGCGGCACTGGAAGTCCAGACCCAAGATCACGCTCACACAGAGATCTGGCATTATCAATAGTTTAAAATCTCTGTAATCATTGCCTTTTACCGACAACATAACCGCGCAGAAACGTGTAATTTTTGAGGTATGAGTCTTATCGGCCATGGCGATTTTGCCCTGTGTGGGGACTATCGTTAGAGAAAGTCGTTTTACCAGGCTAGGATGAATAAAGCTTTCGGTGCTCCCGCAGTCAATCAAGCATTTAACCATGTTCCCGTTTACCTCTATGTCCATCATCGATTTAGACAACGGATGTGGCCTGGATTGATCCACTGTGATCGAGGCCACCAGTGGGTCTGTGTAGTCGGGGCAAGATGGTGGACTCCATGAGGGTGGACAAGATGGCTTCCAAGATGGCCGCTCCCACGGCACGCACGCGGCGGTGGTGGAGTTGGAGGCGGGGTTCCCTCTGCAGACTTTGCTGAAATGTCCTTTCTTCCCGCATTTAAAACAGGTGGTGCCCTTCGCTGGGCACAGATGCCTGGAGTGTTTGTCCTGGCCGCAGAAGTAGCATTTCGGGCCCCGATGCATCGCAGCAGTAGTGGGGCTCCTGGGTGGGGGCTGGGGCTTGGATGGTGCTGGGCTGGCCTGAGACCTGGGAGGTGAAGATGGCTTCCAAGATGGCGGCCCCCACGGCGCGCACGAGGCGGAGTGGGCCGCGTGGCCTGAGGAACAGGATTCAGAGTTCCTCTGGGCCATATCCAGCGACCGCGCTATATCTATAGCCTGTTTTAAGTCCAGTCCCTCCTTTTCAAACAGTTTCTGCCGAATATAATTTGAACTGAGGCCCGCAATAAGGGAGTCTCGAATCAGCTCCTCCGTGTACACGATGGCAGACACGGCCTTACAGTTACAGTCTCGGCCCAGTACTTTTAGGTTTAGTATAAAGTCCTCTAGTGACTCACCATGCCGCTGCGTGCGAGTAGTCAGAAGATGCCTGGCGTACACCACGTTTATTGGCCGCGCGTAGTGGGCCTTCAGGATGGTGCAGGCCTCCTCGTAGCTGGTGGCATCTTGGATGAGAGGGGAGACCCGATGGCTCACCCAGTTTCGCAGGATTCCCAGTTTCATGTCTCCGGTAGCGGTTTCGGCTGCGGCTATGGCAGTGGATGAGTTTGCAATGAAAAATTCGAAGCATTGCAACCAGTGTCCGAACTGTGTGGCTGCGTCTGAGGCATGGGGGTCCAGATCCAAGTGCTCTGGTTTCAGGAGTCGATCCATCTTGGTGTTTTAGTGATTAAAATTGATATGCCATCAATGACTCAAAGACAAGGATTCAACTGAAGGCTTTTAATCACTAAGAACATAGCAGTATAGCAGGTCTTCCCACATCAGGTTCGTCTGGTAGTAAGTGACTCATACAGCTCCTGAGACCTTTATATGGCAAAAGACAGGGGCGTAGCCAATACACACAATAGGAACAAAAGGGGGCGGTTCACAATACAAGCAGGTAAAACACATGTGTTGATGAAGGCATATTTCATCACAACCACATCCACTGGTTCTCCCTTATCTATTCTACCAGTTACATCCTCAAAAAATTCCAGTAGATTAGTCAAGCACGATTTACCTTTTTTAAATCCATGTTGACTTTGTCCGATCCTGTCACTGTTATCCAGATGCCCACATGTGCACTTCCAGAAGGGGGTCACTGGATAGCAATCAAGACTGGGAATCCTAGCCAATTTAGCTCATCCCTAATTCAGGGGTGCTGAGGCCAATTATTGTGCTCTTACTGCCTAGCTTCTGCCCCCGACCCTGCCCCCTACCTCCTGGGTGAGATAAGCTAATTCAGCATAAACCAGAGATAAAATCTGGAACTTTATCCTTGTTTGTATGTTTCAGCCACTGACTGGATAACTCACTGAGCCGTGAGAGGAGCCTGAGTTTGGGCAATCTCAACTTCTCATAGGAACATAGCACAAAACTGCCCCAAAAGCAAGGACCAAATTGGCAATGTCACACAGAGCATCCATAAGGATAGCTAATTTGAAAAAAGTTCACACCGGTGGAGTAAGAGATGCTCTTCTGAGGAATTACAGCAGACTTATAGGACGCTTTGACGTAAGAAAACTAATAAGCACTTGCTTTGAGTATAAAACAAGGCTTTAATCAACTGTTTCACAACCATGAGCTCTAGTTACATCACTAGTTCCTCTTTACAAAAATGTCCAGAGTAAGCTGGGCCCACGCCCGAGTATTTATACTTTCCTTGGACGGCGCCACCAGCTGGTCACCCAGTGTTATCTCATGAGCCATTTCTACACGAATAGTAAGATTCATGGCATTCTTCCCGCCTGAAAAATTTGGAAGTCCGACGACTTCCTTCTAGCGGATTAGGCAGACCACGAATAGCCGCACTTTTTTAGATCTCTGTTTGTGGCTGGAAGACACGTCTCCTCGGACCGTGTCTTGGTCCCTGGGTCACTTGGTTTGTACCGGTAGATTGACAGGGCCCGTGTCGCCTTGATTGACCTGAGGGGTACTGGGGAGATCGTGACTCCGGGTGCAGGTCCCCACAGGTGCAGAGCTGGCTTCATCTTGCTCGGTAGCCGGAGATTGATCAGCGTCTTGGCTTCGGGTGGCCATCCCGTGGGGAGCTCTCTGTTCCCCAAGTTGATCCAGCGGAGTAGCCGGCAGATCCCTTAATGTCCTGGGTAGGGCATCATCCTCAAAGGAGCGCAGAGTGTCGGCATCATTACTATGAATTCCTCTATCGGTTGGGTCCATGGGACCGGTTGGACAGGGAGCCAGATCTCGGAGTGAAACGGTAGACTCCCGGCCATCAGGGTACCGCACATGCGCATACGTGGGATTACCGTCTGTTAGTTCCACCTCGTTGACGAGGGGATCATTCTTAGAAGATCAGACGAATCTTCGGAGCAGCACGGAGCCGGGAGCTGACAACCATGATGGTAGGGACGTCCCATGAGTGGAGCGACGCTGGAATCGTTCGTGAGGAGTGACATTGGTGGATGTAGAAAGAAGAGACCTGATGGAATGCAACGCGTCAGGGAGCACAGTTTCCCACTGCTGGTCTGGTAGGTTGCGTGACCTCTGTGCAAGACGAACAGCGTTCCAAATGATAGTGTTGTATCTCTCAACCTGACCGTTACCGATAGGATGATACGGTGTCGTTTTACTTGTGGTGATTCCCCGTTGGGAAAGATAACTTTTGAGTTCGCTTGACATGAAGGAGGGACCCTGATCAGAGTGGAAGAATTTGGCCGTACCGCAAAGGGAAAAGACCTGATCGAGGCATTTGATCACTGTGGAAGTAAGCATATTGGGACAGGGGAAAGCAAAGGGAAAGCGTGAATATTCGTCCACCATAGTAAGCAAGTAGGTGTTTTGCGTTGAGGAAGGCAGTGGCCCTTTAAAGTCAATGCTGAGTCGCTGCATAGGCTGCATAGCATGTATGAGCGAGCCATCCGACGGATGGAAGAATTGCGGTTTTAATTCTGTGCAAATTCTACAAGTGGAGCATGTTCTTTTCACGTCTTCCGTAGAAAATGGGAGATTTTTAGATCGCACAAAGTACAACATACGGGTAACGCCAGGATGGCACAAGTCAGTATGAAGATCCGCAAGAGTCGAAGTTGACATGGAAGAGCAGAATGCACGTGTGAGGGTATCCGGGGCCACATTCTCTTTGCCGGGTCGGTAATGTATGGTGTAGCCAAAGGCGACCAATTACATCCTCCAGAGCTGTATTTTGTTATTCTTGATTTTAGTGCATTTCCGGTTATCCAGCATAAAGGCCACGGAGTGCTGATCGGTTATAAGTGTGAAATGGCGACGAGCGAGAAAATTACTCCATTTACGTACTGCTTCGATGATAGCCATAGCCTCCTTCTCAACAGGAGGATAATGGAACTCGCTACCCTGCAAAGTTCTGGACAGAAATGCAACGGGTCGACCACCTTGATTCAAGGTAGCCGAGATCACCACCTCCGATGCATCGTACTCGACCACGAAAGGGAGATTTTCATCGATGGAACGAAGCGTGGCTTTTTCCAGTTGTCGCTTGAGGAGGTTGAAAGCTGAAATAGCCATTGCCTCCAACGGAAATGACTTTGCGTGATGCAGGGGCTGGATCTTGTCGGAGAAGTGGGGTATCCACTTTGCATAATAGGCAAACATGCCGAGTGCCCGACAAAGAGAGCCGAGATTCGTAGGAGGAGCGAGCTCCTGAAGTGGACGAAGTCGCTCCGGATCTGGTTTGATGACATCATTGCCCACCCAGTAGCCAAGGATGTTGACTGATGGTACTGATTTCACAGATTTGGACTCATTTAAGGTTAAGTTGTGACGACGGAGAACTTCAAAAAATTTCTGGAGGTTGGCATCATGCTCCTTCTGGTCATGACCAGCAATGGTGATATTATCCAGATATGGAAAAGTGTCCGTTAAGTTCTCCTGTTTGACTAGGCTATCCATTGCCCATTGAAGGACGGCCACCCCATTGGTGACCCCAAATGGAAGGCGACAAAACTGGTAAAGCCGACCATTGGCCTCAAAGGCCGTATACTTTTTGTCAGAGTCCTTTAACGGTACTTGATGGTATGCGCTCTTTCAGTCAAAAGTTAAAAATACCTTGTAGTTGGCAAGGTTATTGACCATGTCATCGATGCGTGGTAGTGGGTAGGCATCCAGGTCGGTATACTGATTAATAGTTTGCGAGTAATCGATGCAAAGAAGTTTCTTGTGTTGCTTCAGAGGATTTTTAACAACGACGACTTGAGCTCGCCAGGAAGATGAACATGGCTCAATAATACCGTCAGCTAGAAGGCGAGAGATTTCTGCCTCGATAAAGGATCGATCATCTTGGCTGGGCTTACATCGGGGGGAAAGATTGGCAAACAAGGAGGGCTCGTCGAGCGAAGCCACCGAAAGCGCATGAAACGGTACTTTGGAAATAGTAAGCTCCAGCTTTGACCCTCCAAACTCGAAACTGAGTCTTTTGTGTTGTTTCTGGAAATCCTGTCCCAGGAGCACATCACTGCATAGGTTTTTGAGCGCCCCGAGCCGGGTGGAGAAATAAGTGCGGCCATTGAGAATAAGGTCGACAAGACAAAAGCCGGAAGAGTTGGTGGTCAGTGTCGTCTGAGCCATTGCAATTTCCCTGTCCGAGGGGTAAATACACAGTTTTAACTTACTGACAGCCCGCTCACTAATGAAGCTGTCAGAGCTGCATGAGTCGATTAGTGCACTCAAAATGTGTGCATTTACCGAAACCTTCATGGCTGCATGGGACGGCTTTGGGGAAAAACAGCTGTGATGGGAGGAGGAGCAGTTTTACCCTTGACAGCTGTAACCTTAGTAGTGGTTCTTGGGGGAGGAGCAGTTTTATAGATAGTAGCTGCAAAACTAATAGGGGCTCTCGACGGGTATACCTTAGAAAAGTGGCCTTACTAACAGCGGCTCTTGACTGGCATACCTTAGAAAAGTGACCTTTCTTACTGCAATGATTGCAGATTGCGTTACGAGCAGGACAAAATTTCCTATAGTGGAATGCACCTCCACAGAAGAAACACTTCCTTCCAGATTGCCAAGATACCGCTAGGGCAGGGTCGTCATCAGTGAAGGCTTCTAGGGTAGGGTTGTCATCTGCTAGGTTAGAGTCATCATCAGTGAGGGCTTCTGCCCGAGACCTATCGAAGGAGTCACTAAAAGTGATAGCAGCAGCCCGTGCACATGGTAAAAGATAGATATCTGCATTCCTCTTTGCTAAGTCCAGAGAACATGCCTGGTCATAGGCAGCCTGTAACTCGAGGGTTTTATTCTCCAACAGACGCTGGCGTATGAAGGGAGACGCAATCCCGTTAATAAAGGAATCACGAATTAACTCCTCCTGGTACTGCTCAGCTGTGACAGCTTTAAGATTACAATCCTTGCTGAGCCTGCAAAGCTTTTGAAGGGATTCGTCAAGTGATTCCTCAGGTTGTTGTCGAGTTGTGGCCAGTAGATGCCGAGCAAAAATTTTGTTTGGAGCCTTAACATATAGTCGCTGTAACATTAAGATAGCGGAGTCACAGTCTACACAGTCTTCTATATAATCAAACACATGAGGAGATACATAATTGGCAAGTATCTCTAATTTATCAGGAACATTTTCACCACACACCCCAAGGAAGTTGCTGAAGGTACGATACCAGTGTTTCCATACCTTAGCTGTTGTAGGTGAATTCGGGCCCAGGTCAAGACGGGCGGGTCTGAGTAGTTTGCCCATGATGGATTGATTACTACGTCAGAGTTCCCTTCTACAGTTGAAGTCGTAGCTGGCTGTTCCCAAAATCACTCAGAGCGTGGAGCCAATACAGTTGATTAAATTGACGTAAGAAAACTACTGAGCACTTGGTTTGAGTATAAAACAAGGCTTTAATCAACTGTTTCACAACCATGAGATTCTAGTTACATCACTAGTTCCTGGTTACAAAAACGTCCTGGGCAAGCTGGGCCCACGCCCGAGTATTTATACTTTCCTTGGACGGCGCCACCAGCTGGCCGCCCAGTGTTATCTCATGAGTCATTTCTACATGAATGGTAAGATTCATGACATGGGTTACGGCAAGTTTTACTCTGAATCAAACCCATGCTGTACCTGGCCAGGGAAAGTTTGACGCTGTGCCAAAAGTGGAAAAAATTCCATTCTCCAACGTTGACTTTCCTCGGTGTCCTTGATGAGCAGTAAGAATATTCCATTCTGCGAAGTGTGTAGAGATATGCACTTAGGGATTTGAGACGCAGAAACCCATGACATAAGGCTGAACAGCTTTGGCGCTTAAAAGTCTTATGGTTCTATGGTGTATGAAGCAATTTCAGAGCCAGCATTAAATAGTTCAGAAATTAAATAATTTAGAAAATTAATCAAAAACCAATTTCCCTAATTTATTCATCTATAAATCTGGGTATTTATTAATTTAGTAATTCACTCAAATTAAATCAGAAATCAATGTATTAATTGATAAATATGCATATTTGTACATTAATTTCTAAATTAAAGCAATTCCCAATTACATCCCATTCCCATCCTCATTATAATCTTTCAGTTATAAGTCTGTCTTTGTTATAAGACTACTGGAGCTTAGCTCTCAATTTTTTTTTCATGTCAGATTTTATGCTATTTTATGGAACATTTACTATGGAATTATAACATGAAACATGTTTGACTCCCAAACCGCAAAGCATTCTGCTGGTGGTTACAGAATGCTGTCTGAAACATTGCGCAAATTCTATTTCTCTAACTTTCTTTGAAAACGAACTCAGAAGTTCCTTAAGAAAGATGGAAACGCAACGCTCCTGTTTACAGCTGTTCCCAGATAGCAACAGTCATGAATTATTAAAGAAAGGAAACAGTATCATATTTATGGACTAAAGGGAACTTCCAATCAAATCATTCCATTTACATGGTGTATCTCAGTTTTCTCATAAAATGTATTTCTAAATTAAATGTATAATTAAGGTTGTGGTCCCCTTGTGAGCATGTAATGTACTGTAATGAAAGGAATTACTCCAATGCTGGGGTTTACTATAGCTCCCCTTGATAGGATTGTTAACGTAACAATATAATCAGGGTATGTTATAAAAGTAATGGACTAATTAGCCTGTAGAGGTAATCTGCTGTAGCAGAGATTTGCAATACTGTTGAAATCAATAGGAATAGTAAATATGTACAATGTAAGGCAACATGCAGCTTTGCTGCCCTCTCATTGCTTGTTTTGAGCAGGAGAAATATTTTACACTAAATGTGCATTAGATCGCCTTTAAGTTAGAAAACCTTGGAGTTTTTTCATCACAATTTTTAACAATATGCTTGGTATTTAAACTCAGCTTTTTAGTATATTTTCATTGAAAGAGCTAGCAAAATATATACAGTATGATGCTGGTTTGCTGTTATTATTGTCATGGCAAAAAGGCTCGAGTGGAGCATAAATGCCGGCATAGACTGGTTGGGCCGAATGGCCTGTTTCTGTGCTGTATATCCTATGTAATCCTATGTAAAATGTACAGAGTCGCAGAATGCGATGTTCAAAACACTGTTAGAATTTCCAGAATCATGATAAAAATGGAATTTGATGAATTCAGGTACTCTTAAAATGGTGTCTCTGTATACGATGCTTTAGAAATATTTAAGACGTTGTTCATAAAATAAAGGTACCTGGGCTACTGCTGTTTGTGCTGATTTTATATCCTCTTTATCACCTGCTTTGAGGACACAAACCCATTCTGGTGGTAGGTATTACCATGTCTGCAAGTAGTTCACCCTATTGCCAAATAAATGTCAACTACAAGTTACTCCAGCTCATTTCTTCAGGATGAACAGATCTGAGAACCAATAAATTGAATCGGTCCAGTCTGTCACATGAACAACTAAGGGTGGATTTATACTGCAATTTTAATGTATGAAATTTCCTGGAGGAGGCAATATCACGCTGCTTGGGTTTGACACCCAATGCAGTACAACTCCAGTGCAGAATCAAACCAAGATTTCAAAAGTGCTTGGGGTGGGGGTGGCGGGGGTGGCGGGGAGATGTCTTTGATCACCTGACCTCTTTTAAAACATATCTGGAGTTAATTTAAATGCTAATGCCCATGCTCTCTACATATTGACATTTCAGGAGAGGAGCTCTGTGCATGGCTGTAATTACACATGCGCAGAGTTTTGTCCCGGGCAGAAGAAGAGCAGTTCAAGTCAGGCAGTGTAAACAGGTACTTCCAGACTGGAAGCAATCTTAATTAAGACTGGTTGATCGATTGTACTGAGACTGGTTGGTCGATTCCCCTGAGACTGGTTGCTGCAGTATAAATACAGGCTAGAATCAGTTTGTAATGTGAACACTTTCAGTTGTTGGCATAAATCCAAAGTGTTTGCAACACAGGTGTAGACCACATCCAATTGTCACATTACCTGCATAGTATGTACTTTGACCAAAGGACCACCAAGTTGTTAATCTAATTTCTTCTGTGTTTCAGCTGCCAGTGTTACAGTGGAGGCGATCATCACATCCTACAAATTAAGCTGCAAGAAGCTTGGTGTGCAGCCCATTCACAAATTGCTGACACAACTGCAGGTAAACTCTGTCCAGACATACTAACCTCTGCAACTTATTTTTTCCCACTCCAAACAACAGAATGTGATTGGCCTTAATGTGACTTTACAAAGCGTCTTTCTGTCATTATCCACACAGATTTGATTTTATTTCCTGAAATTTGTATAACCAGTTATGAAGTAGTATCCCTTTGACGTCAGTTTTTCTTTTTGTTGGGTATTATGAAATAAATTTGAGAAGGTTTTGTTTAATCAACCTGTTAATTTTGTCACCAATTTTCTCCCTGCTGGTATCTTTAAGCATTGCACATGTGCTACAAGGGCAGGGAAGTGACCTGCTCCGAGAATTAATAGCATCATACAGCACAGAAGGAGGCCATTCAGACCATCATGCTTATTCTGGCTCTTTGAAAGAGCTATCCAATTAGTCCCACTCCACCACCCTTTCCTGAAAGCCCTGAAAATTCCTCCTAGATGTTGGTTTAAAGTAGTTAGCAGGAATACATAAAAGTGGCCCAGACCTAACTTCCTTTGATTTCCTTTTTCCTTGTCAGGAGGGATATTAATGGCCCAGAAATTCAGGTCTCCACAGGTGAGTACGCATGGGGTACTCACCCGTAAGCCCAATGGAAGTGCCGGTTTCGTGCATGCACTGCGCATGCGCGGGAAACCGGCACTTCCATTCCCCTGAAAGAAGGGGTTAAGAGGTGGAATGCGTGCGCGGGAGAGGCAGCGCGTGCGCATTGAACTTACTTTTTTTTCCAGGTTTCTCCGGGAAGGTAAGTCTCCAGAAGTTAGACATGTAAAAAGCAGTTTCAAGGCCTGCTTTTAACAAGGTAAGTGGTGAATTAATTAAAATTAAAACATTTTTTCGACAGGTTTATTATTTTTAAATACTTTAAAGAAAGGTAAGTTTATTTTTAGCCCCGTTAGAAAATGTAATTAATTTTTTCAAAAATTTAAATTATTGTTTAAAATAGTTATGTTTCTATAAAGCAGGGACCGGGTACTGAACTTGGATGATCAGTCATGATCACATTGAATGGCGGAGCAGGCTAGAGGGGCCGAATGGCCTACTCCTGCACCTATCTTCTATGTTTCTATAGTTATTTCATGTGATTTATAGTTTATTTTAAAAATGTGATTTAAAAAAAATTTATTTGATGTTTTGGGGCTTA
Source organism: Somniosus microcephalus (assembly GCF_052327205.1). Classification (NCBI taxonomy): domain Eukaryota; kingdom Metazoa; phylum Chordata; class Chondrichthyes; order Squaliformes; family Somniosidae; genus Somniosus; species Somniosus microcephalus. The sequence goes on from NC_140998.1 coordinate 37,791,624, forward strand.
TAATATTTATAGGTTTGACAGCCTTTCCTGTCAAACTTATGAATGATGCATTCCCTGCTACCATTGGCTCTCCATGGCCCGCGTGATCCCAGGGGATGCATCGAACTAACTGCGCCCCTGGGATACGCAAGCACTGCACGCCGGCAGTTGGAGGAGGCCCAGGATCGCAATTCCACGGGGGCCCACAGCTCATCGGCCGGCGCGCAAGGTAAGTGCAGGTCGGAGGCTTGTACCCGCGGGAAGCCTCCGACCCGAATTTCTGGGCCTCTGTGTTCTTCTTTATGCTATATATCATCCTTAAGGGTCATAATGAAAATTAAAGTAATGAAAGGTATAGATAAGGTTGAAGTAAGCAGGCAAGTTACCTCAGAGAATGAGCAATAGATTGGAAGACAATAGTAGAAAATTAATAAAGTTCAGTAGAAAAAGTAAGGTTAGAGATTAGAAAATCCTATTTTCTCCCACAGGATAGTGGATACGTGGAATGGACTCCAAGAGAAGGGAGTTAATATGGAGGTCAATTGACACTTAAAGATAAGTTGGATTGCTACCTGTTGAGAAGGGGCATTCAGGAGTATAGCAATATTAATAGCACTCCTTCAATTTTTTTTCGGGGAGGCAGGGGAAGGAACGTAGTACTGCTGAAAGCAGCAGATCAATAGGTCATGGTGGTGGAGTGAAGTTCCTGACATGATAATCATACGTGGACTTTGGATAAAGTTGCCTTGATGGAGCAAATGACTCACTCCAGTTTTTTAAAGTTCATTCCACAATTGCTGAGTGTTCCCAGCATTTTCTATTTTTATTTCAGATTTTCAGCATCTGCAATATTTTGCTTTTGTTTTGTTAAGTTCTTCTTATGTTGCTAATAATCAAGTATTAAATAAAAAGGGAATAATAACTAACTTTTTTGTGGTTTTAAACAACTCCAGATTCAACCTCTTCTTGTAAACTCATCTCACAGAGTGACTGACTTCTTCAGTTTGCATTTAACAGGTTGCTTAAATTTATCATTGATACAGTACATGCTGATGTTAGAGGAAACATCTCTCAAGTCTCATACTTGGGCTAATGTATCATTACAGACTTGGGGTCCACTCTATACCCCACCACAGTGATGCATCAGGGATCATTAATTGAGTAGAGCGGGAGATCGAAAAGAGCCATTTTCCTCACTTTTGTTTTGTGCTCTCTACGATTGGATTGGAACTGAGGCTTTTCTACTTGGTGCAGAGTGTAAGGCCCCTTTCCACCATACTGCCAAGATATAATTCTGATACAATTCAGCTCCCATCAGAAAGTCCACACCTCCCCCCCCAATTATACCCTCTCCCTACTCACTCAGGTTAATCCCCCCATGTGCAACCTCAGTTGACTCTGAGCTGAGCTTCAAACCCACATCCCATCCTTCACTAAGACTGCCTGCTTCTGCATTCTGGAACATTTTGTACCTCTCTCTATACCTCACCATCAGGGGAACTCCCTGCTCTTCTTTGATTAGTACCCATGGCTCTTTAACACCTATCTGAACAAGCAGGCAGGGACTATGGTCGAACATTTCATGCCATAAGAACATTGGGATTAATACCCTGACAAGAACATTCATCAAGGACACCAGATGAATCCTTAACCCCCACCCCTCTCCCCACCACTTGAACTCCTGGTCAAGGATCTATCTGGATTTACCATCCAGTGTATGCCTAGGAGTTAATGATACCTAAATTTGGCTCGCCAAACTGTTTTACATCAATCAGTTCAGATAATATTAGAATTTATACTGCCAACCTCCCATCAGGATCTGCACAAGTATGAATTAACCCTTTCTTGCCAGTTATCAAAGAAGTCAGACAACAAAGTCATGAACTAACAATTGTTTATTAACCTTAGAATCATAGTTAACAGCATTTATAATTAAACATTGAGCATGCAAATCATTAAATAAGGTTAATTGACAAAATAAATAAACAAGGTTACAAAGGCTGTTTAGTTATGTCACAGTAATTCAGCATTAACTGCTTGCTGATTATAAATTTACACTTGAGATCAGTGTCTGAGATTGATACAAATTGGTGAAATTGATTTAGGATTAGATTCCTTAGACAGTTGACAAGTTAATAGCATTAGATAGCCAGTCTATTTATTAGATTAAAGTCTACAACTTTGTAGTTAACAATATTTCCGGAACTTATACAGGCTCACCCTTACGAGCTGGAGTGGATGAATTGATTGCATTGCCTTCCTTTGTGAGGATGGTTTTAGCCTTCTGAGACATCAAAGTGATGAATTTCTGTAGAGATGCTATCCATTCTTCCTGGATCCTCTGCTCCTGGGTAAATTCACTTCAACACTGGTAGCTGTACATGGACTAGCTGGTTTAAATCTCACCTCTCTTGATCTCCAGGAAACCTGTACATCTAAGTGACATACTTATATTTGCCTGTATCTGCTAGTATAGCCATACAATTTACCCTGCTGTAACTTTTCTCTCTCTGTGCTAGAAATGCAGTTTTCAATTTTACAGAGACACCCTCCTACTAGATAAAGAACTTCTAATACAAAGACTACTACAAGAACTTCTCAAGAAACTAGAACTAAACTAAAACTAAGGACTGAAAACTAAAGAGTGAGAATGGAGGATTGAATTTTAGTGTTAAAACACTATCTTATATATCCTTCATTTCCAAAGAAATCTTCTCAGTTCTATTGACCAATCTGAGTGACATGTGTTAGAAGAGTTCAGCCCTTCTGGTGCTAACCACCTCACACAGCCTTGTTGGTAACCTTGATGGCCTCCAAACCAATAAAACACCAGCATCTAGGCATGTCAGGTGACTCATTTACACCTTAGCTTCTCAGGTCTTTGCTAACAAAGGGGTCGTACACAGGTCCAGAAAAGTCAGGACATCTTTATGTCCTGCTTAATGAGCCGTATATGGACCTTTGGTCTTGATGGCTTATCTTCTATCCCAAGTAAGGAATGTTTTATTTGTATATAAGTTTTCAAGGTCTTTCCTTTCCTAGCATTCAGTCTGACTACTGACACAATTTTGAGGACAAATTTAAGGCAATTATTAGGGCATTTCCCCTACAATGTAAAGGACCGTATCTCCAATAATGCAGTAATCCCTCAGTATTTAGATTGACTTTAAACTCCCAGTGTGATGCTCCAGCCCACAACCTTCTGACCCAGAGGCAAGAGTGCTACCTCTGAGCCAAGCTGATACACACTACCAGCAGATTTAAATTAAAGAATTAATATTAATTTGGCAGTGTGAAAATGCACAGTACTCTAACCAATTAGAATATATATTTCATGCCATGATGCACAGAATTGTGTTTTGCATACCAATTCATGCCAGCAGAAAAAATAACATTGAGTTCAGAGGCCTTAATTCCTAGACATAGCTTTTGAAACGCCTGGCGGGAAACAAGAATTCAGTTCTGAAACTATCTGATCGGGATGACCAGGTTTTCACACATCTATTACCAAGAAAAAGTGTGGCAGGCATCTTTATTTGTTCTCTTTGTGAGACCTGTACACCTGTGCAGATTTAGTGGAAGACTCAAGCCAATAGCAGTTTTCTCGCCCTACTGTCTAATCAGAGCATTGCTCAATGTAACAAGAAATGTTCACACTGTATTAATATTAACTTGGAAGTGCTAATGAGGGAACCAGGCAATAACAGGCTAAGCACAAGTAGTTAAAGACTGGGATCTTTGGGGAGATAAAAAATAGTGGATAATGTAATAAGTGAAATGAGAAACAGTAAAGCTGCTGGGAGAGATAGTATTTCAAATGAAATTATACAGATTGCAGATTGAAGAGAAGTATTAACACCTTATTTAATGAGATAATCAGGGTTGAAGTAGTCACTGTGGAATTGAATATAAGTCGCCTCCTTTTTTTCTTTATTCCAACTTGGTTTTCTCCATTTTTGCAGCCTGTCTGCTGAGCTGTCCTTCCTTTGATACTGTTTATTGATGTGACACAGTTCATAACGATGCTGAGTAGATGTGGTTTTCAATATGTTCATCATAAGTTGCATGGAATAGCTAAATAATATAAAAATCATATACGTAAGACTTTGTTATCCAAATTGCCTGCATGAAAGAAGAATAAATCCATATCATTATGTTGAGAACAATTCTGATATACATGGGATGCAGCTTGAGGTCATAAAGATCTCACATGGCTGAAGCAAACAGGACCGTACACAGACTTTACTGAAAAAGGCTCTACTCTGTGAGTGCTGAAGCATAGTTGTCTAGGGAGCTCTTGCTAATTTAGAGGTGTTCAGTGGCATGCTTCCTTAGAAAATCTTTGTTTCACCAAAATGGTGAATTCTGCGCATTCTGATGAAAGAAAAGACTCCTCAATCGATAACAAGTAAAATTATAGCTTTTTCAATACCATATTATTTGCTTGCCTTCTCAACCCGCCTTCTTTCCTCCCTCACTCCAACATCCATGCATAACACAAGCAACAGCAACAGTAAGCCATTCAGACCTAGGGTGAACTGAAGGAGCTAGTTAAAGGCAATCATGCCCCCACATTTGCACTATGACTCCAGATCGGCAGAATTGATTTGACTTTGCAGGGGACAAGCATGCACAATCACTCCTCCACTTAGTTCAACCCAAAAGCATTGGCCAAAATCAGATAAATTATTCTGCTTCATTATCATGGCTACAGGGAACTGTGCAAGTATGATTGAGTGCTGTCTTCTCTTCCTATTCCCCATATTGTCACCTCTGGAGTTTTCTAAGAATCTATCCTTGGCCCTCTCCTCTTCCTCATCTACATGTTGCCCCTTCGTGACATCATCAGCCTCCACATATATGCTGATAAAACCGAGCTCTACTTCTCCAGCACCTTCTCAACTCCTTGACTAACTCTGTGCTGTCAGACGGCTTTTTTAAAATGTGTTTATGGGATGTGGGCGTCGCTGGCAAGGCCAGCATTTATTGCCCATCCATGATTGCCATTGAGAAGGAGGTGGTGAGTTGCCTTCTTGAACCGCTGCAGTCCGTGTGGTGAAGGTACTCCCACAGGCATATTAGGGAGGGAGTTCCAGGATTTTGACCCAACGATGATGAAGGATCGGTGATATATTTCTAAGTCAGGATGGTGTGTGACTTAGAGGGGAACTTGGAGGTGGTGGTGTTCCCATGCACCTACTGCCCTTGTCCTTCTAGGTGGAAGAGGTTGCGGGTTTGGGAGGTGCTGCCGAAGAAGCCTTGGCGAGTTGCTGCAGTGCATCTTGTAGATGGTACACACTGCAGCCACAGTACGCCGGTGGTGGAGGGAGTGAATGTTTAAGTTGGTGGATGGGGTTCCAATCAAGCAAGCTGCTTTGTCCTGGATGGTGTCAAGCTTCTTGAGTGTTGTTGGAGCTGTACTCATCCAGGCAAGTGGAGAATATTCCATCACACTCCTTATCAAATCAAATCAAAATCAAATCAACTTTTATTGTCATTGTTAGTGCACAAGTGCAGTACAACGAAATGTAGGCTTGCAGCTCCCGAGAGTGTACAATTTGGATTAGGACACTTAAACATTTCAACATACATTTGTACATATATATTAGCATAAATATGACCATAATAAAGTGCATCGGCAGATGTGCAGGCTTTAGTGTTTATTTGTGGAGTTCAGTAGGATGACAGCCCTGGGAAAGAAGCTGTTCCTAAATCTGGTCGTACGGGTGCGAATGCATCTGTAGCGTCTTCCAGATGGTAGGAGGGCGAACAGACTGTGGCTGGGGTGGGTAGGGTCTTTGATGATGGACCGTGCCCTCCGTAGGCAGCGTTTCTGATATATATGTTCTATGGTCGGTAGCCGGGTGCCGGTAATGCGTTGGGCAGTTTTGACTACCCGCTGCAGGGCTTTCCGGTCATGGGAGCTACAGCTGCCGTACCATACCGTGATACAGTTTGTCAGGATGCTCTCTATAGTGCAGCGGTAGAAGTTAGAGAGGATCGGGGGTGACAGATTACATCCCTTCAGCCTCCTCAAGAAATATAGGCGCTGCTGGGCCTTCTTCACCAGAGAGGAGGTGTTGAGGGACCAGGAGAGGTCTTCCGTGATGTGGACTCCGAGGAACTTAAAGCTGGCCACCCTTTCCACCTCCGCCCCATTGATGTGGATGGGGGTGTGACTTCCGCCTTTGGACTTCCTGAAGTCCACGATTATTTCCTTTGTTTTCTTGGTGTTAAGGGCCAGGTTGTTGTCAGCGCACCACTTCACAAGATGCTGGACCTCCTCCCTGTAGGCTGACTCATCGTTGTTGGTGATCTGGCCTACTACCGTGGTGTCATCTGCAAACTTGATGATGGTGTTGGAACCATTAACAGCCACACAGTCGTGGGTGAAGAGGGAGTAGAGGAGGGGGCTCAGCACACATCCTTGTGGGGCCCCCGTGTTCAGGGTCGGGGGGGGGAGGTGTGGTTACCTAATTTGACAGACTGGGGTCTGTTTGTTAGGAAGTCCAGGGTCCAGTTGCAGAGGGAAGTGTTCAGGCCAAGCCTTGTGCCTTGTGCCTTGTAGATGGTGGAAAGGCTTTGGGGAGTCAGGAGATGAGACACTCGCCACAGAATACCTAACCTCTGACCTGCTCTTGTTGCCACAGTATTTATGTGGCTGGTCCAGTTAGGTTTCTGGTCAATGGTGACCCCCAGGATGTTGATGGTGGGGGATTCGGCGATGGTAATACCATTGAATGTCAAGGGGAGGTGGTTAGACACTTGCTTATTGGAGATAGTCATTGCCTGGCACTTCTGTGGCGCGAATGTTACCTGCCACTTATCAGCCCAAGCCTGAACGTCATCCAGGTCTTGTTGCATGCGGGCATGGACTGCTTCATTATCTGAGGAGTTGTGAATGGCGCTGAACACTGTGCAGTCATCAGCGAACATCCCCATTTCTGATCATATGTTGGAGGGAAGGTCATTAATGAAGCAGCTGAAGATGGTTGGGCCTAGGACACTGCCCTGAGGAACTCCTGCCACAATGTCCTGTGGCTGTGATGGCTGACCTTCAATCAACACAACCATCTTCCTTTGTGCTAGGTATGACTCCAGCCAGTGGAGTGTTTTCCCCCCGATTCCCGTTGACTTCAGTTTTACTAGGGCTCCTTGATGCCACACTCGGTCAAATGCTGCCTTGATGTCAAGGGCAGTCACTCTCACCTCACCTCTGGAATTCAGCTCCTTTGTCCATGTTTGGACCAAGGCTGTAATGAGGTTGGGAGCCGAGTGGTCTTGGTGGAACCCAAACTGGGCATCAGTGAGCAGGTTATTGGTGAGTAAGTGCTGCTTGATAGCACTGTCGATGACACTTTCCATCACTTTGCTGATGATTGAGAGTAGACTGATGGGGTGGTAATTGGCCAGGCTGGATTTGTCCTGCTTTTTGTGGACCGGACATACCTGGGCAGTTTTCCACATTGTTGGATAGATGCCAGTGTTGTAGCTGTACTGGAACAGCTTGGCTAGAGGCACGGCTAGTTCTGGAGCACAAGTCTTCAGCACGATAGCCGGGATTCTGTCGGGGCCCATAGCCTTTGCTGTATCCAGTGTGCTCAGCCGTTTCTTGATATCATGTGGAGTGAATTGAATTGGCTGAAGACTGGCTTCTGTGATGGTGGGGACCTCAGGAGGAGGCCGATATGGATCATCCACTTGGCACTTCTGGTTGAAGATGGTTGCAAACGCTTCAGCCTTGTCTTTTACACTCACGTGCTGAGCTCCACCATCATTGAGGATGGGGATATTCATGGGGCCTCCTCCTCCTGTTAGTTGTTTAATGGTCCACCACCATTCACTTGTCTGAATTCCAGTCCTGGATGAATCATGACTTCCTCCAGTAGAACATTGGAAAAACTGAAGCCATCGTCTTCAGTCCCATACACTCCTCTCCCTTGCCATTGGTTCCATTCCTCTGTCTGGCCAATGTTTCAGGTTGAATGAGACTGTTTGCAACCTTGGTATCCTGTTTAATGCTGAGCTTAATTTCCGACCTTAGCTCCATCACTGAAACTGTCTACTCTAACCTCTGCAACATCGCCTGTGTCCCCGCTAATGCTCTCTTTGCTGGTTTCCCATCCTCCACCTTCCATAAACTCCAACTTTTCCAAAACTCTGCTGCATGTATCCTGTCATGCACTAAGTCTTGCTTATCTATCACCTTGTCCTCACCGACCTACGTAGGCTCCCCACTCTCCGAATGCAGTAAATTTTAAATCCTTATGCTCTTTAAATATATCCATGATCTCTCCTCATTCTATGTCTGCAAACTTTCTCCAGTCATATATTCCTCCGAACACTCTGTTAATCTGATTCTGGCCTCGTACTTCTCCCCTTACTTTAACTCCCCATCGGTGACAGGGCTTTCAAATCCCTGTGTCCTATCATTTCTAATTCCCTGGCTAAACTTCTTCGACTCATTTACAAATTTCCTCAAATCTCAACTCTTTGACCAATCTTTTGGGCACTTGTTTCTATCTCAATGCCAGTTTCCACACCCTTCTTCTGTGAAGTGCCTTGGTCCTTTTTTATAATGCTAAAAGCACTACATAATGAGATTGTTGCTGTTCTTCTCTGCACAAACCTGCAGCTGGCAATAATTGTACAAGTGTGAACCATCACAAACACGCACGTGTTACTACTACAAAATACTGCGGATGCTGGACATTTGAAATAAAAACAGAAAATGCTAACAACTCCTCCCCCATCCTTTTATGAGAATATACAAGAAGTGCAAATGTTTAATTACATACTGATCAAATTTTTGCTGCCCATATCTTATCCTGCACAAGGACTTGCTCACCCATCGCGCACCGCCCCCCCCCCCCCACCCCACCCTCACCACCTCCTCACTGACCTACATTAACTCCAAGTCTTCCACCTCAAATTTAGGCTTTGTGTTTAACTCCCTTCACCAGCCTTACTCTTCCCTGGTTCTGTAACTTCCCCTGGATTTACAACGCCCCCGTCCCCAAACTCTCCGTTCCTGACTCCAGCCTCTTGTGCACCCCCACTCCCTTTACCTCACCATTGACGACAATGCCTTCAACCACTTAGGTGCCATTCTCTGAAATTCCCTCTCTAAACCCCTTTGCTTCTCCACCTTCCTCTCTTCATTTAAGACCCTCATGAAAACCTACCTCTTTGATGACCCCCTCCTGATATCTCCCTATTTTTCCTCATGCCTGTGCTATCTTCTATGTAAATACTGTGGCATGTTTTGTTCTATGTTAAAGGCACTAATAAATGTAAGTTTTTGTCATGCAATGTTGTATTGTCATGTAATTCTATAGAGTTCAGCAAGTTCACACAAGTGGATGATTATGAGCCTAGTTTAACCCTAGTCTAGTAATACCAGTTGAGGAAGGGGATACACCTATACGTGGATGATCACTTTGTGGGGTATGCATAATAAATGCCACTGTTCATCTGTATATCATCATCTTTGTGATTGAGATTAATAGCAGCAATAATCACTCACCTCTATATAATTTAGCTAACATAAGTTAAATTAGAAAAAAGCATTGCCATTGAAAAGCATTAATTACTGTGCTATGGATAAAGATTAAGCACACAGACAGAACATATAAATGCTAAACAGATAGGCTGTAAGCACCTCTCAAAACCCGAGAAACTAATGGCAGGGTTACACAGAGCACACTAAAGGTCTGAGCTTGCTATGTAAATAAGTGGTTTATGCAATTATAGGACGAGTTAAAGTAGAAGTATATACTATTATATTGATATGTACTCCTGAATGTTATAAAGGGAGACATCTGCATACTTATCTTTGTCTCTCAGTCACCACTTGCTACCATATTTTATACTTCAAAATTACTAGCTAGAGGCAGCCTGGGAGCAGATATTTTATTTAAACTGCCCCTGATGGAACATCATGAAGTTACACACACACAGCCTATTTCTAGGCTGCATCTAACTTGCATTTTTAAAGCATAATGCATGGTAACAAGGAGACTGAAAAATGCAAAGTGCACAGCTCTATCTCTTTGCAATGTTTAGGAGTGTGACAGTTTAGTAGAATACAGTGCTCCTTTAAAGGGGCAGAGTCCTCATAAAAAATGCTGAGCAGGTTTTTTTTCCCTCTCTTTTCTCTCCTCCCCACCTCTCTTGAAGATGTTGACTCTTTTCTGGGACATGGTTCCAAGGACATCTGGTGCTCTCTGATCCCTCACCGAATTGTCCATTATTCATCCGTGAGCCTTGACAATGGGTGTTGGCAAGCTACTCGAGCACAGAGGCATCACAAATGAAATTGATCCTCACCTGCCATCCACACGATCACTTCCTGTAGGGATCACTGGATTGCGATCAGTAGCAGGAACCACAGCCAATATTCCCCTCCATAACCCAGATAATCAAGGTCATTTGCCGTGCTCCTACTGTGCCTTAACCAAGATCAGCTAACTCAGCAGACTATTGCACAGTTTTCACAATCCTAACGCCATCCCAAGCTTGAACCTGGGACTTTTGAGGTCTTCCGGGTTAAGCAACGCCTCAATTTTAAAATTCTCATCCTTGTTTTCAAATCCCTCCATGGCCTCGCCCCTCCCTATCTCTGTAATCTTCTCCAGCCCCACAACTCTCCGAGATATCTGCGCTCCTCTAATTCTGGCCTCTTGAGCATCCCCGATTTTAATCACTCCACCATTGGCGGCTGTACCTTCAGCTGCCAAGGCCCAAAGCTCTGGAATTCCCTCCCTAAACCTCTCTGCCTTTCTACCTCTCTTTCCTCCTTTAAGATGCTCCTTATAACCTATCTGCCCTAATAGCTCCTTATGTCGGTTGATGTCAATTTTTTTGTTTTATAATACTCTTATGAAGTGCCTTGGGTCATTTTACTATGTTAAAGGCGCTATATAAATACAGGTGGTTGTTGTTGTTGCATAGTTCAGTTATTCACTGGATGAACTTGCTGAGCCATTGGGGGAAGAGCAAGCTTTTTTGTTTTGTTTATAAACACACAACACCGTGACTTAAATTTCATCAAAATATATCATTGCATCACTTTTGCATGGATTCATTAGCAGGAAAATGACATACAGCTCTTCTGGCTCCCCTCCCCCACACCCAAAGTTTGAATGTTTATGATACATTCAAACTATTGACCTTCATAAGAGAACCAATTGATTGTGTTGCTGCCTTTAAAGAAGGTTGGAGCCAGCCGTTATTCATCTAATTCAGTAGGATGCATCCCATTGGAAATTCTGGGGTTGTAATGTAGCTTTACATATTTGTGACAATCGATGAAGTATTTAGTTAAGCAGGTGAAGGAGTTGCATCCTCCTGTGTTGGTAAAGATAACTATAACTTCAGTATGTGTGAATAGGTAATTATGAGTTATAGAAAATGGTGTGAAAGGATTCATTGGTTGTGTTTGAATCTTCATGTGTAAATAGGGAAACATAGAGCAGCAGGCATCAACTGATGGCTACATTTCTGAATGGAGCAGGCTTGGGGGTCTCCCATCACAAAAAAAGTGGATTTCAAACTTCCAGCTGGCAATATTTGTGAAACTTTGGTAGTTAATTTCATGTTCTTCAGTGTCTTACATCAATATAATTACTTAGATATTTTTATTTTGCATGGTCCAGTGATATGTTTTAAAGTATTTGAAAACTTGGGAAAAATAGAGGGACAAATGTCAATCATGACAATGATAAGCATCTTCCTTTTCCACTTTTGCCAGTTGACACTTTGGGCTGGATTTTCATTGAGGAGGCAGGTAGGAGGCGGGACTACAACTTTTTGACTTGATTGACCTTGTTGAGCCCGCCCAGTGGGCTCAGCAGGCCAATTAAGGGCCATCCAGCAACAGGTGACATCACAGATTGAAATTTCATCTGTCAAGACCTTTTGACAGATGAAATATCAGCGTTTCACAGCTGTTTGAAGCTGTCAAACACTGACAATCTGTACTCCAGGTTAATTCCTTTCTCTCAGGATGATTAGAGATCTCCCCGGAACAGAAAGCAGAGGCTGCAGATTTTGACAGCTGGCAGCCATTCTGCTTTCTGTGCTGGTGAGATGAGGGACTCCCGAGACCTGAAGGAAGGAAGGCTGTAAAGGTAAGTAAAGGTTAGTAGAACTTCTTTAAACACTTTACACAGACCAAACACACTTACCTCTGCACTCATGCACCCATCACTCACCTGAACACCGGACATCTCGACCCCTCCAAGCCCTTCATCCCGACGGCCCGCCTCACTATCTTGGTGTGGTTTGGAGCCGTCGGGAATCCCACATTTCAACAATGAAAATAGGGATTAGGCTAAAAACTGCCTGTTAACTACCTGTTAACAGGCAGTTAATTGGCACTAATCCCCTTCCCGCCTCGGGGAGGCGGGTCCCAGTGCAGGGCGGGTACCCGCCTCCTTTGAAACTGGCATGGAGGCGGGATGGGGTCGAGACCCCCGATTTCAGGATTTAAAACCCCCACACACCTCCAATCCCGACTCCACGGCCCAATGAAAATCCTGCCCTTTGTGTTCACGCTTCCTGTGCCACTGTGGCTTGCTTCACAGTTACGTTCCAGTTATTAGCCCATCCACATCATTTGTTCAGATCCCGTTGAGTGCTATCAATATCAACTGGCCACAGCAAAGTTTGCCATCACCACTGAAAAAACCCCCACATTATCTGGTCATCCATCTTATTGGTGTTTACAGAACTTTACTGCGTACAAAATGGCTGCTGTGTTTGCCGACCGAACTACAGTAATTGTAGTGCATTGTTGGTGAAATGTTTTGTGAGAGATGTAGTAAAGTGTCTTATAAAATACAAGTTTTCTGTTTTGGTATTGTAAAGTCCACTTTCAATAAAAACAACAATAACAACAACAACTTGCATTTATATAGCACCTTTAATGTAGCAAAATGTCCAAAGGCGCTTCACTGTCAGTTAACATGCCATTTATTCTGTGAACCTTGATTTTCTTTCGAAGTTTCGCTAAAGTTTTTTCTGATTAATTATGCCCACTGAATAGCCCTTATCCTCTAACGTAGTCATGTCCTCAAAGAATTCCAAAGATATGCGATGGATGACTTATTGCTTCCAAAACCACTATTCCTTGTGCCTTCTACACTCATTAGATTAATGTTTATAGCATCCGTAAAATAGACGAGAGCATTTTGCTCACTATGATTCCCTTATTGTGAACAGACTGCATCAACTTTCAGCACTGAGATACAAACCTTATATTTATAGAACTTTCAAAAATCTTGTAGTTTGCATTAATTCAAAATATGTAAATATTGGAAATACTCTTTTGGAAGTTAAAATGCATTGAATGAGGATTTTGAAATAAACTAACTATTTTGAGGGGATGTAACTTTAAATGCAGTTGCACTTCTTTTACTAGTCATTTCAGTATTGTAATAAGACCAGCTGTCTGTAGGTGTCACTATTGGGAACTGCAAAAGCTGCAGGCTTTTAGGTTTAGCACAGCTTGAAATAAACTTTTGAAAATAGGCAAAAGAAATCATATTTTAGAGCAATTGAAGTTTATCCATGAAATGTATCAGTTGTGAATTTAATTTAAATTTAAATTTGAAGTGCAACATTAATAATTGCGTGAAAAGAAGACTATGATATTTGATAATGCTGTTTTAAAGTCATCACTATGGAGGCCATTTTTCATTTGGGATTAGGTACAGATTTGTAGATGGAAATTTTATTAAATTTTCCATTCTCATATAGTCATTTAAGAAGTAGTCACTTGCAAGTGACTATACTGCTAACAGTTAATTTGAATATAAATTACTTCACTATACTAGAAATGACTGATATGTTTAGCGACAGATTGTTGGACTCTAAATGCAGAGGGTTTGCACTTGATTGTCATCCTTGACTGACGCTCAACCGTAGCTCAGTTTACTGTGTGAAATTTGTCACTTTGTGGTCAAGTTAGCAGACGGAATACTGTGTATGTGTTTTTGCATGTGTACGTGTATGTGTGAAGGTGGGGCAAGTGAGAGAACATTAAAAACTGTTAAACTCAATCTTGCCCAACAAAAGATTGCCTATGGGCGGACAGCTGTGGAGTGGTACTGATGGCAAGATAGTACTGAGGAATGTAAATTGAAGAAGGAATGGATAAAAATGCTGTATAAAGTGAAGGCCCTTGGAAATTTGGTGTGGAACACATTCATATTTTAAGTTGACGACATATTAGCTACCATTTTGACAAGTGACTACAGATTCATCTTAAACAAGACTTAACAGAAATTTACTGTACTAAGGTGGTCCCGGTTTAGTATGAGGTTTTGCATACAACACAAAAAAGTAGTAGAAATATTATGATGGCCATTTAAAAATTTTGTGTACGTTTTAATTTTGTAATGATAAATTAAGTTGCTAATTTTGGCTCTGCTCTTTGTAGACACTGCAGGTTTAATTGCTAATTGTTAACAATGAATATATTTGCATAATAATAAGCTTCAAATTTACATCTTCAATGTGTTTCTTTCAAAGGATACATGATAAAAAGGTCATGTTGTTTAAATAATTCATGCATTATTGCAATAAAGGAGCTATTACTGTATGTGCCTGCATATATATTGACTTTTGAAGCAGAAATATTCAGCCCTGTGGAGAAATTAATTTTTACAGCTTATAGCATGCTGGCGTGCATTTTACTGACTAAATCATCATTTTCTATATGAGATTTCTTTGAAGCTCACTCTTATAAGCAAGTTTAGGAATTCATTGTCATTCTGATCTGGCAATGGAGTCAATGGTGACCACATTAAGAAAGCTGTAACATCAAGCCAATCTAAACCAAGTCTCAATCCAGTTCCCGATGGACACGAGTCCACAGCACAAAACTGTCCTGGTTTCGGCACTTAATTCATCAATCTCAGTCTGGGCTGCCAGAAAATAGAGACTGAAAAGAATAGAAGTGTCACAATGCTGCTGAACAGGGACATTTATGAGGTCATAATTAATATCACTCAACCCTATTATGTACCTAACCAGGGAATATATTACATGAATGGAAGCTATCCATTATTTGGATGTATAGTTTCCTTAAGTGAGCAAAATCTTGGAATTCCAACCAATTTCGCTGCACGTTACTCCTTCTAAGAATTTAGGAAACCAATGATTCAGCTCTGGTTCACCCAATCATTCCACAATTTGAACATGGTTGCCCACAAACTTCCAACCCTGGAAAAAGAAGCTTTGTTTGTGGCATCAGGTATCGGGAAAACACCCGTGGAAAGTATGAATCTTTTGAAAACATGCCACAAGTGAAATGCGTGAGACTTGGAAGTATTCCTAAGCAGTTTGTTGTGTGCTTTGCTGCAGGTAGTTGTCTATGTATTGCGGGAGTCACATATACGTCACTCACACAGACAGCAAGGATTATTGCTTTACAAATCAAATAATGAGACTATTTATATGACAGTTTTATACTTTGAAGCTTCTCCTGTCAAAATATATAGCATTGTACTGTATGTTGAACAAACAGTGGTGTGAGATCATTCTGGAGGGGGAAGGGTCTAAGTCCCTAATACTTAAGCATACTTCGGCAGTGCTTTATCATTCCCTACTAATACTTCAATATGTACTTCGGCAGAAGGAAAATGTCAGCTGGGTTTACACAGTGTCAACTTATGTTGGAATTATCCAAAAGGGAACGCTGTTTCACTTTAATTGATAGCACTAGTGGGTTCTTCGATATACTTTGACATCATTAGCATCATTGTAAAGTTGTTAGCATTGACACAGTTGCCATCCTTCATGTAAACGCCTTATGTCAGATAATATGCAAAGAGTCCCAGAAAGTTGACATTTGTCAACATATTTTGATTAAAATCTTCAATGCTTATAAACAGGAGGATGGCATCGATGACCGTGAAATGTTGAGTTGTTGAATACATTGGCATGTAGTGATGTCTTGCTGAAAGTCTGACTGACATTAAAATATCCTCGTTATTGGGGAGTATGTGCTCTCCTAATAGGCACACACCCTTTCTTCCCATTGCTGGTCCCTACCAGGCCCTGCATCTCCAGCATCTTCGGGGCCAGAGAAGGTTGTTTTCCCTGATATTTCTCTTGGCTAACTCCAAAATGGTGAACAAGAACATCCAGTGGAAATTCTCTTCCTCCTCCCATCCCCCACTTCCATAAGGATTTGCCAGGCTTTGCTCATCATCTCGTCACCACACCATGGCTAAGGTTGGCAACGCAATAGTGCATGCATCCAAAACTTTATTACTCATTCACTCTGTGGAGGGGCAATCTACCCCTGTGCTGTCCAGCAGCAATATTTCTGAATCATTGGATGACTTTTCAGGTGATGTCAGGGGTATATTCACACTGCAGGTGCAGCTTTATTTTACTCATATAGAAATAACAAAGTTGAAATGTCCTGAAACCAAGAAAGGTAAATAAATGGTTAATTAAAAAATGGAGAGCCTAGGTTGCTAAAGACTGCATGGATGACCTCACATACACACTGCAGATCTTATATTGAATGGAACTTTGAAGCCCTGGCAATGCACCTTGTTTGCTCACTGATGTGCAGGTCGACAAGGTGAATTCATGGTTTTTGCTGGAGGCACTAAGTGCAGTCAGGTTACTTTACCAGAGGGTGGAAGAAAAGACAAATCAGAGACAATCAATATATGATGGTCTCATTCATTTTCTAGTGCCTGATTCAACAAACGCATTGATACAGTCTAAGAGCAGGTTGTCTGCTGATCCTTTTGGACAGGAAATGTTGTAACACAAGAATGAGCCTCAAGTGGATCTGCGGACAGTTATGTTTTGAAAGGAGTATGGTAAAGTAAAGAGATTTAAACTTAATTTTGTATTGGCGAGGTGAAGATACTGTTCAAGTAATTTTTTTTTTAACCTGTTCAGTCACTTTCAATCACAATCTTCGGCAGATTGACTGGAGACATTTCTTAGACATAATGGGCCAGAAATAACAACAGAAAATGCTGGAAAAACTCAGCAGGTCAGGCAACATCCGTGGAGAGAAATTTGAGTTGACGTTTCGGGTCGAACTTCGGGTCCCCACGGGTGAGTACCCGCTGGGTACTCACGCGTAGGCCCAACAAAAGTGCCAGTTTCGTGCATGCACTGCGCATGCGCGAGAAACCGGAACTTCCGTTCCCTTAAAGGAAGGGGTTCACAGGTCGCACGCGTGCGCTGGAGAGGCAGCACGTACGCCTGGAACTTCCGTTATTTTTGCAGGTTTCTCCGGGAGATAAGTCTCCAGGAGCTACGCTTGTAAAAAGCAGTCGCAAGGCCTGCTTTTAACAAGGTAAATGGTGAATTAAGTTAAACTAAAACATTTTTTCCACAGGTTTATTATTTTTAAATACTTTAAAGAAAGGTAAGTTTATTTTTAGCCCCGTTAGAAACTGTAATTAATTTTTTCAAAAATGTTAATTATTGTTTAAAATAGTTATTTTATGTAATTTATAGTTATTTTAAAAATGTGATTTAAAAAAAAAATTATTTGAAGTTTTAGTGATGTTTTGGGGCTGAATTGTATTCATAGATTTGACAGCTCTTCCTGTCAAATCTATGAATACAGATTCCCTGCTACCATTGGCTCTCCATGGCCCACGTGATCCCAGGGGACGCTTTGAACTAACTGCGCCCCTGGGATACGCAAGCACTGCGCGCTGGCAGTTGGAGCAGGCCCAAGATCGGAATCCCACGCAGGCCCACAGCACAACGGCCGGCGCGCTAGGTAAGTGCAGGTCGGGGGCTTGCACCCGCGGGAAGCCTCCGACCCGAATTTCTGGGCCATTAAAATGAAAATTATTTCCTAAAGGTGAGACACTGTTGATGCTAGTGCATCATGTTTCAACATGTCTTGTGTTGCTGTTTATCCTATTTGGTGGTATGAAGTAACACTTTTTGCCACAGAACAAATATTGAACATGTTTTCGTGCTGGCATGCCACAGAGTTCCAAAGATATGATTTTGCAGGATGCAACACTAATGCTATGGCTAACTCAGTGTTATGGACCAAATTTTAACCTCAAAAATGTTGCCGTTGACAAGTTAGAGCAGATTTTCCTGGGAAAATCGGGCAGGGAGGATTGCACACAAATAAGAGAGCCCACTTGATTTTCTGTCCATTTAAATGAATGGACGGAGAATTGATGGGCTCCTTATGGGCTTACGTTCCTCCCGCCCAATTTTCTCCATGCACTACACTCAACCGATCCAATACACCCAGGCACAGGAATGGGAGCATCTGTCCCATTTCATTGTTTAGTGCACAGGCCAGTGGTGCCCAATCTTTCAGAGGAGTGGGCCACATCTGATTTAAGTCAGGCAAAATTATAACTAAATGTTATGTCCAAGTCTCAATCTATTTTTAAAAACCAGAAAATGCTAGAAATGCACAGCAGGTCAATAAATGTCTATAAAGAGCAAAGATAAGGCATGATGTTTTAAGTGTGTACCCTTCATCTGAATGGCAAACTAAAAGATAAGCAGGCATTTTAGTACGGTTGGAGAAAATAAACGGAGAAGGTGAGAGGAGAAAGTATCAACAGATATGCCAATCACAAAGAGGGAGTTAATGAGTAGAATAATCCACAAACCATTTAGTGGAATACCGTTATGTGATATAAAAGGTCAACGTTTCGAGCTGGGGTCCCTTCGTCCTGCTGGCCTACCATTTCTAAAGATATGGCTCTAAATTTCCACTGACTTCTCCCAATCTTCCATTGTAACTTTGCTGATTTTCACCATTTAATCCAATCTCTCGCTGGAGAACCCCGTGCGAATTCCGTGCAATTGTTTTGATTTACAGTTTCTATCTTATTAAGGATTCTAAAAGTTACAAATGATTTTACTAAATGTTAATGTACATTTAACAAATGATTCTAATAAATATACCAGGCACATCTTGCGGTGGAATTTTCCCCATTAACTATACATGGATAGGAAAATTTCTCTCTAAACAAAGAATAAGTTGGATAGCATTTGAACCAACAATATTTGGGCATCTTGGCAGTAAGGGCCCATTGCTGGTTTATTTTTTAGTGAACCATTACTCCTATGTACACACAGTGCTTCTGATATCTATATGATACATGTATTGAAAATCTTACATCTTCGCACATTTCTCTTATAAATTCCTATGTCCACATTTATAATGGAGAGTGCCTATGTAAACTTGTCACACTGTAATTAGACTCTCTTGCCAGTGATGGCACTGCTTTTAATTTTTCACTTCCCAGCTCCTCAGCCTCCACTGCAGAAAAACTCCGATTCTCCAACCAACTCTACTTCTCTGCTTACCAAATTTCCCTAACTGTAAATAATATAAAATCAAAGTATTATATAAAAGTAAGGGCAGAATATATAGCCTTAAAATTAGAACTGAATTATGTCTGCACATCCTGATGAATTTTACCCTAGCCTCCTAGACTACATTTGGCCTTCATGCCCCATGTGCTAAGCCACAAGAGATCAAGTAGTAAGTATATAATTTTCTATATGTCAATGGTACTATACATGTAAAAAGGGAACTTTTTTTTATTTCATTCACAAGACAGACCTCGTTGGGCTTTATTGCCTATCCCTAATTGCCCTTGAGAAGGTGGTGGTGAGCCATCTTCTTGAATACAATAGAATGGTTTGCTAGGCCATTTACAGAGGACAGTTAATAGTCAACCACATTGCAGTGGGTCTGGAGTCACATATAGGCCAGACCGGGTAAATACAGCAGATTGCCTTCCCAAAAGGACATTAGTGAGCCAGATGGGTTTTTAACAACAATTCAGTTTCATGATCACCCTTACTGACACTAGCTTTTTATTCCAGATTTATATTAATTGAACTTAAATTCCCCAGCTATCATGGTGGGATTGAACTCATGTCCTATGGATTAGTAATCCAGGTCTTTGGATTACTAGTCCAGTAACATAACTACTATGCTACCATTCCCTTATATTCTGTAAGTTAAGAATAGAGGGAACCCCACTGGGAAATACATGTCCCCAATGCAAAGTGATGGTTTGAGCAGTGCTGAGTGAAACTAATAGTAACATTTGTGACTAAACCTCCAAAGTACTTCACAACCAATAAATTATTTTACTGTCGATGGGCCAGTAATTCCGGTCCCAACGCGTGAGTACGGATGGTGTACTCACGCGTGGGCCCGTTGGAAGTGCCGGATTTCAGCATGCACAGCGCATGCGCGGGAAACCGGCATTTCCTCTCCATCGAACTAAGGGGTTAAGAGGTCCAACGTGTGGGCGCAGGACTCTGCACGCACGCGTTGAACTTCCTTCTTTTTGACAGGTTTGCGCGTGTGCAAGGGACTGGACTTTTTAGAAATGAAAAAAGGAGGCGTAAGGAGTGGATTCTTGCAGGTAAGTGGTCTATTATTTAAAATTATTAAATTTTTTCCACAGCTTCATTGTTTTTAAGGACTTTACAGTAAGGTAAGTTTATTTTTAGACCCGATTTTGTAAAAAATTCTTTTTTCAAAAATTTTATTAATTGTTTTAAATAGTTTTTTAAAGTTACTTATAGTTTATTTAATTATTGGGATGTTTTTTAAAATTTTAATTAAAGTTAAAGTAGTCTTTTGGGCACCCGTACTTTTCATGAGTTTGACAGTCTTTACTATCAAACTCATGAATGAGTTTCCCCTCCCCTGATTGGCTGCAGAGTGCTCACCTGATCCCAGCCGGCACATCGCACTAACTACGCCGCTGGATCAGGCAAGCACATCGCGCCGACATCTGAACCAGGCCAGTGACAGGAAATGCAAGCAGGCCCGGGCTTCAGATGTCGGCGCGCAGGGTGAGTGCACATCGGGGGCTTGCACGCGCGGCAAGCTCCCGATCCTAATTTCAGGGCCATTATTGTTATGTAGGCAAATGTGAAAGGCAATTTTTTACACAGTAAGATCTTACAAACAGCAAATGAGATCAATGAATAACTAGTTCATTTGCTTTTGGTGGTGTTGGTTGAGGGAGAAATGTTAGCCAGGTCACATGTCTGCGCTTCTTTGAATAGTATCATGGGATCTTTTATATCCATTGAAACAGTCAGTTTTATATCTCATCTGAAAGATGGCACCTCTGACAATGCAATACTAAAGTATCAGTCTGGATAATATTGCACAAGTCATGAAGTTGAGCTTGAACCGAAAACCTCTGACTTAGAGGCGACTGAGCCAAGATGGCACTGATAGGAATTTGCCTTTATATCATTCAGATAGAATATGTTATATCACCTTTTTGTTTGTCTTCCAGGAGATCACAGAGGTACATCATAGGATCAAATGTTTAGATCTAAAGGGTAAGTTATTGATGTTCCTGCTACCTTCTTTAACTCCACAGGTACAAGTCAGCACATTGTGGCCTGAATTTTCCTCTGAATTACTGCCGGTTTTGGAGCAGATTTGAGGAGGTAAATAGAGTAAAATAGGTTTTTCGTGGTTACCCAGCTCAAATCCATTGCAAAAAAATCTGCACCTGAATTATCCTTCAAAAAAAGACTTCAATCCACTTTCAGAACTACCTGATGTAAATGGAGTCAAGGGGTTGTGGCTAACCTCTGTGATCCATTTCCCCAACTTCTGCCCCAAACCTGCCCCAAATAATAACTGCCACTCTATAAGTGGAGAAAGGAGCTGCAGGAACGTATCTCCCTGAGGCAGATAACAAATTGAAGAGGCCATTTTGTGTGCTGCTCCTGAAGGTTGGTGTTACTATGGCTGCATATCAATCTCTATAGTACTTTGGAGATTCAATCGTGAATTTTTCTGCTAGTTCATTCAACTTTGCTCACAATACTGCTTTACATTGGGAATATGGATTTTCAAATGACAACCCTCTATTCTTATACTACAAAGAGGCAGAGGATGAATATAGGGAAGAGGCTAGATTGGAAGTACTTAGAGTCAGGTTTCACAGAAGATGTCTCTTCCCTAGATGCTCATACCCACTCACTAAGAAGGCCTTACTTAGACTTTTCTGACAGTTAATACCTCAGAAAGCTGCGCTTGCCCCCCAGAAGTTGTTGGGCAAATATGTCTACTGCTGGCTGAAGACCTGCAGCCCACTGCCGCTAGGAGAACAGTATTGTCTGTGCCAGTCCAGGCCCATGCCCACTTCCACAGGTTCTCTTGTCTGCCCGCCCAGTTTGCAGCGCCTGTTCATCATATGTGATCAGGGTTTTTAGCGCTGCTGCTCCTCCCTGGTTTTAATTTTTTGGCGTTGGTTGTGGCCCATTTTTTCCTTTGGAGGGAGAGAAGACAACGTTAAGGGTATGTGAGTATCACAAACACTTTACCCCATTGAGTGCATTCATCGCAGGATGATGAGATGTAGAGATGCATTAGCCTTTTATATGGAGTTAGGTCACAAAACAGGCATGATCTCTTTGAATGATGGAACAGGCTCAAGGAGCTAAATGGCCTACTCCTGTTCCTATGTTCCTTCCTATGTTCCTACTTCTACATGCAAAGGGTGGTAGAAGTTTGGAACTCCTGCAAACGGCAGTTGATGCTGGGCCAATTATTACTTTTAAAATCTGAGATTGATACATTTCTGTTAACCAAAGGTATTAAGGGATATGGGACATAGGTGGGTATATGGAGTAACATCACAGATCAGCCATTGAATGGCGGAACAGGCTCAAGGGGCTAAATGGCCTACTCCTGTTCCAATGTTCCTATAAATCAAGCATCCTTGAAGACTAGCAGTAGCCTTTGTGAGAGAAAGTGTGAGCTGGCAGAGTGGCTTTGAGAAAAGAAGATGCCTGAGTGCTTGCAGAGGTTGTCCTTTGAAGAAGTGAGTTCCCTTGACACCCAGATGCTGAGAGGAAAAGAGTACAAGAGGTAATGGGGTGAGCGAAGGCTGTTGGATTGGTGGAGGATATGTATTGGCAAGTGTGTCTAGACTTGCCTTAGCTGCCCTTGTAAGGTTAGTGAACCTCTTCCTACACTGTGTGTACTTGGGGTGTTGGAGGAAGCACTAACTGTCTCAGCCACTTCCCTTCAGACAACCTGCACTATTCTCTTATGGGACCTCCTGTCCTCAGTGCTCAATAATCTTACTCTTCTGGCCTTGACTTCTGCCAAAAGGATCTCCGAGAATCTGGGAGCTTGTCTAGCTGTTGATATCCTGAGGCTGATTCTACTCCACCCTTTCTTGCAGAAAAGTGATGCTCCTCTTTAACGGACTTTATCAGAACTGTATATCCCTCCCTCCTGGGGCGGTAATCTTATCAGAAGTAGTATTACTGCTCCAAACTCATTCTGCAGAGCAACTGAGAGCCCTGGGTTGGAAATTGCACTGGGCTAGCTGCAGAATTATATGGGTGGGCAGTATTCCCACTCCACTGCTAACCCACCAATGGGAGGGAAATCCAGGCATGTGGTCCCACTTCAAGCTCCATTTCTCACGAGTACAGTGGAACCTCTATTATCACCACTCTAAATATCCATATTTCCCAATTATGTGCTAGAAATTGTATGGGAAAAGCCTTGCACGAGTTGTCACTTCCTTGTGCGACCCACTAATGTTTCTTTTCTAATTTGAATTTTATCTCCATTTCTTGGTGAATAAAACAACCCAATGAGTTAAATTTTGCCGGCGCTCAGAGTGCAGGTTTGGAGGCGGGTCCGCTGTCAAAATCGAAATGATTGACATCGGGTTGGGAACCTGCTCCGAACTCGCCTCTGTGTAAGTTTCCAAAGTGTCAAGTCTGCGATTTCAGAACAGACCCGACATCAAACAGCGGGGGAGGCATTTAAGATAGTTAAATGCTTGTTAACCACTATTTTGCCAGCCTTTTTCTATTTTCTCACTTTTTTAATGAGGTTGCCGACATTTGGAGATCACGTCAGGTAAGTAGGTTGGGTTCTCTATGTCATAAGAACATAAGAACATAAGAAATAGGAGCAGGAGTAGGCCAATCGGCCCCTCGAGCCTGCTCCGCCATTCAATAAGATCATGGCTGATCTGATCCTAACCGCCAATCCACTATCAGAGAACCATCTCCTGAATCTAACAGAATTAGACACACGAAATAGGAGCAGGATCAGGCTACACGGCCCCTGGGCCCGCTCCGCTACCCACAGGGCCATGACCGATCCGAACCTAGACTCATGTCCAAATTCCTGCCCGCTCCCCGTAACCCTTAATTCCCTTTACTTCTAGGAAACTGTCTATTTCTGTTTTAAATTTATGTAATGATGTAGCTTCTACAGCTTTTTGGGGCAGCATATTCCATGGACCTACCACCCTCTTGAATGAAGTAGTTCCTCCTCATCTCAGTTTTGAAAGAGCAGCCCCTTATTCTAAGACTATGCCCCCTAGTTCTAGTTTCACCCATCATCGGGAACATCCTCCCCGCATCCACCCAATCCAACCCCTTCACAATCTTATATGTTTCAATAAGATCGCCTCTCATTCTTCTGAACTCCAATGAGTAGAGTCCCAATCCCAATATGTCTCCCCATTGCTGTGATAGGTGACAGCTGCAAAAGTGGTATGAAAGATACCATTTCACAGCTGTTCACTTTCCAATGTCAGAAGCTTGAGCCTTCAGGATTTGGAAGACACTTTTGAGCGGTATGCAGTTTGGAAGTGTTTGGAGTAAATTCTCTATCCACTGTCACCTCCTTGGAGCAAGCTCTCTCACCATTGACAGATCACTTCTGTCATCTCAACTTCAGCTGCCATCTATTCCAGCAACATCGGTGCCCTTGAAAAAATCTCACCTTGGTCCTCTGAATCCCTCCACGATCAGCCCCAACACCAACATCACCAGGCACACGAGCATCACCAACAACAGCACCAACCTTCTCTGCAATCACCTGATGCTGCACTGGACACAGGGCATCAGCACCCGACCACATTGCTGCCCGGGAGGCCAGCGATGGCCTCACCATGGCCAGATTTTTACTTCACTTGATGCTGTACACCCTGGCTGCCACATGATGCGCCAGGTTGACACCACCCCACACCAGCACCATAAAGCATCCCTACAATGTCCAAGCCATTACTTTCACACTCATCACAATTGGAGGGGGGGGAGGCGGATGGAGTTATGTCTCAACACTCACTGGAACTCACTAAGACACTCCTAAAGGTGAGCACAGACCCTTCCAATAAGGGAAAGTGTTCAAAATATAGATTTCAATGTTTGACAACACATTAACAGAAAATTTACATGAACATTGCTTAAAATGTCCAAGTGCCTACCCTTGAGTGTTGTTAGTTGGTATGATTGCATTAGGATGAGGGGGAGTGTGAGGGGTGGCTTGTGAGATGGCGAAGTGATAATGTAGATAGAGAGGGATGGGTGGAGGTGCAAGGTAAGTTGGTGTGAGTAAGGATGTGCAGGAGTAGGGTAGGAAAGGCAGAGTGATGGGGATGTGATGAGTGGCACAGCAGGATGAGGTTGAGTGTGGATTTGCAGAAACATTTCGTGATCTACTGACCACATCCCTGCTTGTGCCAACCTGTGCAATGTGCAACCAGGCTGTGTTAGTGTCCTGGGGAGGTCTCTTCCGCCCATGGGAAGGGAGGAGAACCTCCCTGCGTGCTGTGACTCCCTCCATAAGCAGGAGCGGCAGCCTGGGTGCAGCCGTGCACCTTTGTGCAGTGCTTGTCAATGTTTGCAACACCTAAATGCTGCAGAACACTGACAGAACAACTGTCAAAATCAATGTGGCCGTGGTCTCTTTAAGGAAATTGGCTGAAGGCACATCATCAAATAACGTTATCAGACCAACTTCCTTTTAATTGGCCGGGAACCTCGCAGGGCGGACTTAACAAACCCAATCAGGGGAAAATCCTTTTCACAGTGCGGCTGGTGCTGGGACCGGGATCAGGACCCGCCAACAACCTCTCTCGCTGCGATTCCAACTCCGATGGTGAAATCACGCCCAATGTGTCTATTATAAAAGCAAAATGCTGCAGATGCTGGAAATCTGAAATAAAAACAGAAAATGCTGGAAATACTCAACAAGTCAGGCAGCATCTGTGGAGAGAGAAACAGAGTTAACGGGGTCGATTTTCATTAAGCTGTCGGGAAGGAGGCGGGACTACAACTTTTGGGTTTTAGTCCCGGCTACATCAACGTCCGGCCAACCCACGCGATTTTCCCTTGATTGACCTTGTTGAGCCCGACCAGCGGACTCAGCAGGCCAATTAAGGGCCACCCGGCAACAGGTGACGTCACAGACTGAAATTTCATCTGTCAAGAGGTCTTGACAGATGAAATATCAGTGTTTCACAGCTGTTTGAAACTGTCAAACACTGACAGTCTGACTTCTAACCTGAGTCATTCTACACAGACTCAGTTAGAACTCTCACCGGCACTAAAAGCTGAAGGCTGTCACTTTTGACAGATCGCAGCCATTCAGCTTTCAGTGCCGGCTGAGTGATGGACTCCCGACGCCTACAGGAAAAAAGGCTATTAAGGTAAGTACAGGTAATTTAAATTTCTTTACACACTTTAGACACACCAAACACACTTACCTTTGCACTTATGCACCCATCACTCACCTGAACACCGACATCGCGACCCCTCCAAGTCCTTCAACCCGACGACCCGCCTGCTCTAACCTGGCGTGGTTTGGAGCCGTCGGGAATCCCACACGACACCTCTCAAAATAGGGATTAGGCTAAAAACTGCCTGTTAACTACCTGTTAACAGGCAGTTAATTGGCACTAATCCCTTCCCGCCTCGGGTTGGCGGGTCCCAGTGCGGGGCGGGTACCCGCCTCCTCTGAAACTTACGTGGAGGCGGGTTTTGGACGGGATGGTGTCGGGACCCCCGAATTCGGGATTTTTGCCCCCCGCCCGCCTAAAAGCCCGCCTCACGGCACACTGAAAATCTAGGCCAACATTTCAGGTCGATGACCTTTCATCAGAACTGGAAAAAGTGAGAGATGTAACAGATTTTAAGCAAGTACAGAGGCAGGGACGGGGGGAGGGGAGGAAAGAACAAAAGGGAAGGTCTGTGATAGGGTGGATGGCAGGAGAGATTAAATGACAAAAGGTATGATAGTACAAAGCAAAAGGGGATGGTAATGGGACAAGTAAAGAAACAAAAGATGAGTCTAGAAGAGGTGTAAATGGGAATGGCAGAATCATCAACAGCTGCCATGTGGAAAAATAGGGGCAGAGGTTATCTTCTGAAATTGTTGAACTCAATGTTGAGTCCAGAAAGCTGTAAAATGCCTAATCAAAAGATGAGGTGCTGTTTCTCGAGCTTCGTTGGAACAGTGTAAGAGGCCGAGGACAGAGAGGTCAGAGTGGGAGTGGAGTGGAGAATTAAAGTGACAGGTGACCAGAAGCTCGGGGTCACGCTTACAGATTGAACGGCGGTCACCCAATCTGTGTTTGGTCTCCCCAATGTAGAAGAGACCGCATCGTGAGCAGCGAATACAGTATACTAAATTATAAGAAGTACAACTAAATCACTGTTTCACCTGGAAGGAGTGTTTGGGGCCCTGGACAGTGGGAAGGGAGGAGGTAAAAGGGCAGGTGTTGCATTTTCTGCACTTGCACGAGAAGGTGCAGTGGGAAGGGGAGTGGGAGTTGGGGGTGATTGAGGAGTGGACCAGGGTGTCGCGGAGGGAGCGGTCCCTTCGGAATGCTGAAAGAGGAGGGGACGGGAAATGGTGGAGGATGATTCATTGGGTGTGGAGGCTGGTGGGGTGAAAGGTGAGGACAAGGGGAAACCTATTGTGGTTCTGGGAGGGAGGAGAAGGGGTGAGAGCAGAAGTGCGGGAAATGGAACGGACACGGTCGAGTGCCATGTCAACCACGGTGGAGGGGAATCCTCGGTTGAGGAAAAAGGAAGACATATTGGAAGAACTAGTATGGAAGGTGGCATCGTCAGAACAGATGCAACAGAGACAGAAACATTGGGAGAATGGAATAGAGTCCTTACAGGAAGCGTTGTGGGAGGAGTGTGGTCCAGGCAGCTGTGGGAGTCAGTGGGCTCATCGTGGATGTTTGTCGACAGCCTATCCCCAGAAATGGAGAAAGAGAATTCAAGGAAGAATGTTAACAATGTTTCTATTGCTCTTTGTTTCATTCTTATCTTCATTTCATCGTACAAAGCATTGACAGTTAGATTACCATGTGCAGTTTTACCCCAGTATCAAAAGGCACATGAAAGGCATTGAGAGTATACAGCATAAATTCCCCAGGTTGATAGCATGGATGGAAAACTATAGTTATGAGGAGAGACTTCAGACACTGGGGTTATTTCCACTGGAGCAGAGATGGATAAGATGAGACTTAATAGAGATTTTTAAAATAATGAAGGTTTTGATAGGGTGACTAGGGAAAGAATATTTACTTTAGTTGGGATTGATCAGGGATCATCAATTTAAAATTAACACGAAGAGTGTGAAGAGAGGATGGGACAATTTTATTTATGCAGAGAGTTGTAGGAGCGTAGAATGCTTTGTCACAGGGAGTACTTGAGGCACAGGGAGTGGTTACACAATTTGAGGGAAGAACAGAAAAACATTTGAAATAGAAGAAAATAGAGGTTAGGACAGGCAGATTCGTTTTTGATTGTTTTAGCAAAGAACTGATACAGACATGATTTTCCAAACTGTCTCCTTGTGTACTGTAATCTTCTATGGGTCTCTGCCTAGCTGTTTCGGGGTCTCTCGATTATCCTCAACTTTCCATTATTCACTGTGGAGAGGAGAGGCACATCCACTTTAGGAAGTAATGGAGATTCTACTCCAATGAATGTCGTACAACAATTCTATAGGCACCAGCAAATAAATGTACTGTACATTTGGTTGAGGTGAAGCAGCTTCATCTCCTTAAATTAGCAAAATAGCAACTGGTTGATGCAGGACATTATCTTCTTTCTTCTTAGGCAGCCCCTCGGAACCGAGGATGACTTGCTTCCACATTAAAAATGAGTTCGCAGGTGACTGATGAGTCCAATGCGGGACCTACAGTCTCTGTCACAGGTGGGGCAAACGGTGGTTGAAGGGGCGGGTGGGTGGGGTGCTTGGGTTGACGTGCGCTCCTTCCGCTTGCTCCCGGTGAAGAGACTCAAGGTGTTTGGCGCCTTCCCGGATGCTTCTCCTCCGCTTTGTGCGGTCTTGGGCCAGGGATTCCCAGGTGTCGATGGGGATGTTACACTTTTTCAAGGAGGCTTTGAGGGTGTCCTTGAAGCATTTCCTCTGCCCACCTGGGGCTCTCTTGCCGTGCCGGAGCTCTGAGTAGATTATATAATAACAATGTTGAACGTCAGTGCCAAAACATTGGGGGGGATTTTAACCTAAGAACACCGGGTGGGTTGGGGGCGTGTGGGAAGTTAAAGTGTTAAAAACCTGAACCCGCCTCCATCCCCCACCCACCTCCTGTTTTAACGGAGGCGGGACTTGGGGGGGTGGGGTGGGTGCAGGCAGCCAATCTGCTGCCAGGAGGCGGGTTGTCTATTTAAATATTATAATGAGGCTGGAAGCCTCTGCTTTAACCTTCATTTTGATTTTAACTTTAGCTGGTCAGGTTTTGCAGGCCTCATGAAACATGCCAGCTAATGCAAGGTGAGGACTGCTGGATCCAGGAGGTAAGTCCCTTTACACTTACCTCCTGGATCCAGGGTTCCTGCCTAACCCACTCCCATGATCAGAGACACCCCCCATGAGGCCTCCGATTCCCCGCCCCTCGCTCCTCCTGGCCAGTGATCTCTGCCTCCCCCACCCACCTGGTCCTCCCGGCCCGCGATCTCTGCCTTCCCCACCCACCTGGTCCTCCCGGCCCGCGATCTTTGCCTCCCCCACCCACCTGGTCCTCCCGGCCCGCGATCTCTGCCTCCCCCACCCACCTGGTCCTCCCGGCCCGCGATCTTTGCCTCCCCCACCCACCTGGTCCTCCCGGCCCGCGATCTCTGCCTCCCCCACCCACCTGGTCCTCCCGGCCCGCAATCTTTGCCTTCCCCACCCACCTGGTCCTCCCGGCCCGCGACCTTTGCCTCCTCCCCACCGTGCGTGCTAGTCCTGGACCCCGATTGCTTTCGACTACCCCCCCAACCCCCATCCTCCAACCACCCTCCCTCCCTCCTCTCTGCGGCCCAGTGCCACAGGCCTACCCGCCCAGAACCAGCCAACCTCTCAATCTGGCTGACTGCGGGTGGGAAACAGAGGCAAATCAGACCCTGCCAATAAGTTCAGCAGGGCCAGCTGGAAACCCATTCTCCTAAATTTGCTGACCATCCCGGAGCCCCTCCCCCCACCGGCCCGGTCCCAAACCGTCTTCCCCATTAAAATTCAGCCCTTTTCCCTTCCATCCTTGGAGTCTGAGTTTGAATTCAGCCTGGATAAAGGGACACAGATCTGTCTGACAACAGTGAGATGTACATAGTGCAATGGCTTAGAGCAGTTATAATTCATTTTGTTGTGTATGTAAACCTGCCTCAGATTTGGCACCTACTGACATTAGTTTATTGTTCTTGTTTAGAGAAGCCACAGAAATGGGAGTTTGAGATTCAAGATTTCTCATGGGTGTTTGTTTTGAATTAAACTTACAATATTTTATAGAAGTCTATAATTTGTATCTCTAATAAAATTGAATACATTTATTTTCCAGGTGAAAAGTTAGACTATGAGAGCTGCGAGGCCCTCGAAGAAATCTTCAAACGGATACAGTTTAACCTGATTAATTTGGAGTGGGCGAAGCTGGATGAAGATGTAAGGGTATCAGTAGAATTTCTATTGCTGTGTTTGTTCTGCTGTTTGTGACCGCCATTGGCAAATCTGCCAGTGGGGAATAAAATGAACAGACAGTGCTGCTAACTCTTTCATTGAGAGCATACCAGGTGAATACCCACCTCCCTCTGTTGGCAGCAATGCTGTGGCCTTCAGGTCGAGACCTGCCCCAGTAATCCACTTCAGATCCCCTCCCAAGTCTCACACCTTCCAGACTTGGACATATATCGCCGTTCCTTCATCATCGCTGGGTCAAAATTCTGGAACTGCCTACCTAACAGCATCGTGGGATTACCTTCACCACACGGACTGCAGCGGTTCAAGAAGAAATCTCACCACCACCTTCTCAAGGGAAACTAGGGATGGGCAGTAAATCTTGGCTTTGCCAGCGATGCACACATCCTGAGAATGATGTTTTTTTAAATCCCGACTGGAGGTGTAGAGCAGTGATTCTGGAAGCGGGAGCTGCTGAGGGCTCTGTTTTATTTCTACGAGCAGATCAATCGTTTCTGCTGATGAGATGTTTTGAAGTGATTACAGGAAACTTTCTGGTATCCGGCACGGACGGGACCGACGTGGTGCCGGTTGAGCAACAATTCCGGATAACCGAACGCTACAGTGAAAGATGCGGACCTTAGAGCTCCGTATGAAGCAACAAACCCTGTTGCTTAGCTTCAGAAGAACGTCCACAAGTTGCAAGCGTCTCTGTAGCTTAGCAACAGCTGCAGCCAAACCCTTGCCTTCCTCAATTTGTTGCTGTGCAAGTAATAAAAGTTAGCTGAAACCGACTCCTGAATTTTGCCGGTTAACCGACATTTCCAGTTATTTAGGGGCCGGTTAATCGAAAGTTTCCTGTAATAACACTTACCTCACATATCTGTGACTCTGTGCTGGGTGCGGGGAGCAGGGAGCAATCAAGTAAAATCAGAGGTGAAGCAAATCTTTTTTGAATGAGGATAGCTAGCTGGCTGGATGAAATTATGAAGCAGATTTGACACCACAGGTGTAGTCAGTACACAGCACACTGCATACACACCAGCCTGTATCCTAAACCATTGTTGGAGCAGAGTAATTGGAATACAACACTTAAATCAACCTGTAGCATACCTGTTCCTTCATTGCAGAGTAATACTGACACCAACCTGCGCCACATTTGAAATATTATTAGGAAATTACATTTATGTCGTTAATCCGATTTAGAAATTCAGAGACAAATGAGGCTAGGTTTTCTTCTCTGAGCAATGCTGCTGAAAGTGTGGCAGGAGAGGACTTCCATCCATACAAGTAGCCTACCACTGACCCCAGCACAATTCCTGGCGTCAGCCTCATTTGCATTTTTTTAGGCAGGGCTCCTCGCAACATTCTCTTGTAGCTCACTACTGGACTTGGGGAAGGGTTGAGAAATAGATGCCGCTGCAGGAGTCAAACAGCTTCAATTGGCAGGCTTAATTAGTTGGGTAGGATTGATTGGGGAATATCACTCAAAGGGTTGACGGTGGATAGGCAATGGCAAACATTCAAAGACCACATGGATGAACTACAGAATTTGTTCATCCCAGTTTGGCATAAAAATAAAACAAAAAAGTGACTCAACCATGGCTAACAAGGGAAATTAGGGATAGCATAAGATCCAAGCAGAGGACATATAAATTGGCCAGAAAAAGCAGAAAACCTGAGGATTGGGAGTAGATTAGGATTCAACAAAGGAGGACAAAGAGATTAATTAAGAAAGGGAAAATAGAATACGAGAGTAAGCTTGCACGGAACATAAAAACTGACTGTAAAAGCTTCTATAGATATGTGAAGAGAAAAAGATTGGTGAAGTCAAGTGCAGGTCCCTTGCAGTCAGAATCAGGGGAATTTATAATGGGGAACAAAGAAATGGCTGACCAATTTATTACATATTTTGGTTCTGCCTTCACAAAGGAGGACACAAATAACCTCCCAGAGATGTCGGGGAACATAGGGTCTGATGAAAGGGAGGAACTGAAAGAAATCAGTATTTGTAGGGAAATGGTGTTAGGGAAATTGATGGGATTGAAGGCCAATAAATCCCCAGGGCCTGATAATCTACATCCTAGGGTACTTAAGGAAGTGGCCCTAGAAATAGTAGATGCATTGCTGATCATCTTCCAATATTCAATGGAATCTGGAACAGTACCCATGGATTGGAGGGTAGCTAATGTTACCCCACTATTCAAAAAAGGTGGTAGAGAAAAAGCGGGGAATTACAGACCGGTAAGCCTGACATCGGTAGTGGGGAAAATGCTAGAGTCCATTATAAAAGATGTAATAGCAGAGCACTTGGAAAACAGTGACAGGATCGGACAAAGTCAACATGGATTTACAAGAGGTAAATCATGCTTGACTAATCTACTGGAATTTTTTGAGGATGTAACTGGTAAAATAGATAAGGGAGAACCAGTGGATGTGGTGTATTTGGACTTTCAGAAGGCTGTCGATAAGGTCCCGCATAAGAGATTAGCGTGTACAGTTAAGGGACATGGGATTGGGGGCAAGGTATTGATTGGATAGAGAACTTGTTGGCAGACAGAAAGCAAAGAGTTGGAATAAACGGGTCTTTTTCCGAGTGGCAGGCAGTGACTAGTGGGGTACCGTAGGGATCGGTCCTTGGACCCCAGCTAGTCACAATATATATTAATGATCTAGACAAGGGAACTAGATGTAATATCTCCAAACTTGCAGATGACACAAAGCTGGGTGAGCGTGTGTGCTGTGAGGAGGATGCCGAGAAACTCCAGTATGATTTGGACAGGTTGGGTGATTGGGCAGAAGCATGGCAGATGCAATATAATGTGGATAAATGTGAGGTTATCCACTTTGGTGGCAAAAACAGGAAGGCAGATTATTATCTGAATGGCAATAGATTGGGAGAAGGGGAAGTGCAACGAGAACTGGGTGTCCTTGTGCACCAGTCGCTGAAGGTAAGCATGCAGGTGCAGCAGGCGGTTAAGAAGGCAAATGGTATGTTGACCTTCGTAGCGAAAGGGTTTGAGTACAGGAACAAGGATGTCTTGCTGCAGTTGTACAGGGCCTTCGTGAGGCCACATCTTGAGTATTGTGTGCAGTTTTGGTCACCTTATCTAAGGAAGAATGTGCTTGCCATGGAAGGAGTTCAGCGAAGATTCACCAGGCTGATACCTGGGATGGCAGGAATGACGTATGAGGAGAGATTGGGTCGATTGGGCTTAAACTCGCTGGAGTTTAGAAGAATGAGAGGGGATCTCATTGAAACTTATAAAATTCTGACAGGACTGGACAGACTAGATGCAGGAAGGATGTTCCCAATGGTCGGGGAGTCCAGAACCAGGGGTCACAGTCTAAGGATAAGTGGTAAGCCATTTAGGACAGAAATGAGCAGGAATTTCTTCACCCAGAGAGTGGTGAACCTATGGAATTCTCTACCACAGAAGGCAGTGGTGGCCAATTCATTAAATATATTCAAGAAGGAGTTGGATATATTTCTTAAGGCTAAAGGGATCAAGGGGTATGAGGAGAAAGCAGGGACCGGGTACTGAATTTGGATGATCAGCCATGATCGCATTGAATGGCGGAGCAGGCTCGAGGGGCCAAATGGCCTACTCCTGCTCCTATTTTCTACGTTTCTATGACTTGTTGCTGCCTCTGAATCCAGATCCAATGATAAAGTTATGAGGGTCTGCACGTTGATTGTTCCACTATGGATTTGGTGTCATGCCAACGCCATTTAATTTTTTTCTGACATTCCACTAACAAAGAGGAAATGACAACAATAGAAGTCAAGAGGGACATTACAACATAAGACTGGAAAAAAGAGATGCTGGACAAACTAACCAAATTTAGGGAGGTCAAAACCCTGGGTCCAGTCGGATTGAATTCACAATCCTCACTGGTTAAGGGCATATCCAACTCTTTATCCTGTAGTATAGCTGCACAGCTCCCCAAATACACAACAACTGCCTTGCACAAACCCAAAAATCCCTTCCTCTACTTTAAGACCTTCATTCCTCCACATCTCTTACTTCACCTCTCCCATGCCACTTGCTACACCCTTCTTATTGGCTAGCCTTACCCTCATTTGCTTATCTCATTGCAGGCGAAATTGTTAGAACATAAGAAATAGGAGCAGCAGTCGGCCATTTGGGCCCTCGAGCCTGCTCTGCCATTCAATAATATCATGGCTGATCTGATCTTGGCCTCAACTCCACTTTCCTCCCCGCTCCCCATAACCCTCGACTGCCGTACCTTTCAAAAATCTATCGATCTCCACCTTAAATATATTCAATGATTCAGCCTCCACAACTCTCTGAGGTCGAGAACTCCAAAGATTCACGACCCTCTGAGAGAAGAAATTCCTCCTCATCTCTGTTTTAAATGGGCGACCCCTTATTCTGAAACTATGCCCCCTAGTTCTAGATTCCCCCACGAGGGGAAACATCCTCTCCGCATCTACCCTGTCAAGCCCCCTCAGAATCTTATAGGTTGCAATAAGATCACCTCTTATTCTTCTAAACTCCAATGAGCATAGGCCCAACCTGCTCAACCTTTCCTCATAAGACAACCTCCTCATCTCAGGAATTAACCTCGTGAACCTTCTCTGAACTGCCTCCAATGCAAGTATATCCCTCCTTAAATAAGGAGACCAAAACTGTATGCAGTACTCCAGGTGTGGTCTTAGCAACGCCCTGTACAGTTGTAGCAAGACTTCCCTACTTTTATACTCCATCCCCCTTACAATAAAGGACAATATTCCATTTGCCTTCCTAATTACTTGCTGTACCTGCATGCTAACTTTTGTGTTTCATGTACAAGGACATCCAGATCCCTCTGTACCGCAGCATTTTGTAGTCTCCATTTAAATAATAAGTTGCTTTTTTATTCTTCCTACCAAAGTGGATAACCTCACATTTTCCCACA
This sequence comes from Somniosus microcephalus, assembly GCF_052327205.1. NCBI lineage: Eukaryota > Metazoa > Chordata > Chondrichthyes > Squaliformes > Somniosidae > Somniosus > Somniosus microcephalus. The sequence goes on from NC_140998.1 coordinate 37,827,277, forward strand.
TTATACTCCATCTGCCAAAAGTTTGCCCACTCACTTAACCTGTCTATATCCCTTTGCAGATTCTTTGTGTCCTCCTCACAACTTGCTTTCCACCTATCTTTGTATCATAAGCAAATTTGGCTACATTACACCCGGTCCCTTCATCCAAGTCATTAATATAGATTGTAAATAGTTGAGGCCTCAGCACTGACCCCTGCGGCACCCCACTAGTTACAGTTTGCCAACCTGAAAATGACCCATTTATCCCGACTCTGTTTTCTGTTCGTTAGCCAATCCTCTATCCATGCTAATATATTACCCCCAACCCTGTGAGCTCTTATCTTGTGCAGTAACCTTTTATGTGGCACCTTATCGAATGCCTTCTGGAAATCCAAATACGCTACATCTACTGGTTCCCCTTTATCCACCCTGTTCGTTACATCCTCAAAGAACTCCAGCAAATTTGTCAAAGACGATTTCCATTTCATAAAACCATGCTGACTCTGCTTGTTGCACAATGCCCACCAAAGGCAGGCCACCAGAGGGGGCTTTCCCACATCTCACCCCCTCTGAGGACAATCTATGCAGCTCGTGGAAAGGCACGCAGCTCTTTCCATGGGAGATGCTGAGGTTGGCGGCATCTTGCAGGCGCCAGGTTACCTGCACTGTCACCCTGGCACCCCTGTGAAGAACCACACAAACAAAACCTTCCACCCCTTCTTAATCCCAAGGGGGTGATGCACATCCATTCTTGCCTTCAATCCTCCCTGCAGATCTACTGCAGCAATGGGTGACACAGGAGGAAGAAGGTGGTGGTGAAGAGGATCATGAGGATCAAGCTATTTAGGATTTGCAGCTGCATGTTACTGCCGGTCCTCAAGATAGGCCTACAGCTGTCCCCCTCAGAGCACCATGCCTGTGGAACATGGGAGGCAAGACCAGGCTGTTCAGAGCACCCGCTATTGATGCAGTCATACCTACTCTTGAGTTGCCCTGATGTTTAACTTCTCCCCAATAAGTCAGCTGACAAACCTGGAGTCTGAGCCATGGGTCACAAACATTCCATCACTCTTGGCACAGTTACGGCAATGTGGTTCTTCACAGGGATGCCAGGGTGATAGTGCAGATAACCTGGTGCCTGCAAGATGCTGCCAACCTCAGCATCTCTCATGGAAAGAGCTAAGTGCTTTTCCACAAGCTCCATGGACTTGTCCTCAAAGGGAGGGTGCGGGGTGGGGAGATCTTGAAAGGTGGGAAAGCCTCCTCTGGTGGCCTGCCTTTGGCACGCATTGGGCCAGAAATTGGTGAACGGGGCTTGCAGCCCCGTTTCTGCACTTACCCCGCGCTACTGCCGATCAGCTCCAGGGACGCCTGGAATTGGTGTTTCCAGAAGAAGAATCCCGGGCAGCGTATGACGTCACGCCGCCCAGGAGTGCAGCCAGCGCGAAGCCAGGAGCGTGCAGTGCAAGTGAGGCACGCCCCTTGAGGTCTCAGTTTCACTGGACACGCCCCCAATGTTTCTGTCAAGCTGCTAAGCATTTTTACATGCAAAGCAGCAGTTTAAATAGGTTTTTGGAAGTTTTTTGAAGATTTTGGTAACTTTTATAAGCTTTTTAAAATGTTTACATTATTTTGAGTAATCTGAAGTAGTTTTAAACAGAATTAAAGCAATTTAAAGACTTTTAAAAGCCCTAAAAGAATTTTTTTAATTCCATTTATTTATTTAGCAATGTCGTCGTCATACGTGTCTTCACACTGTTCCCTTTGGGGAACTGTATGAAGTGGTGGAAGGATTTATGGCCATGATTAACGCTCATTCCGTGACCGTAACCATCTTTGAACCAGGCATTAGGGCGGTTAGTCCTATGGCGGGAGGGTTTTACGGGCTCCCACAAGCTATACAAGGAGGGGGGGCCACCCACACCCACGGACGCAAATATCCCACTGGATGTCAACCCAGAATTTAGAGCCGGAGCTCCGACTCCACTTGCCGGGACTGTCTGGAGCGGGGTTCGAAACCCTACCCTGATCTGGCCCAGCGGCGGGGATCCTACCGCTATGACAAAGGCCCAATCCGATTAGCAACGTGAAATGGCAGCATAGGGCTCCAGTCACGGGGAGGGAAAAGGCACAGGAAACATATGGGTGTCACCTTTTGTGCGGAGTGGACCTTTTGTGTAGCAGTAAGCATCCCCGCCGCTGGGCCAGAAGGAGTAGGGTTTTGAACCCCACTCCAGACAGTCCCGGCAAGTGGAGTCGGAGTTCCAACTTTAAATTCTGGGTGGACATCCAGCGGGATACTTGCGTCCGTGGGTGTTGGTGGCCCCCCCCCCCCTCAGATGGGTTGTGGGAGCCCGTAAAACCCTCCCGCCATAGGACTAACCACCCTAATGGCTGGTTCAAAGATGGTTACGGTCACGGAATGAGCGTTAATCACGGCCATAAATCCTTCCACCACTTCATACAGTTCCCCAAAGGGAACAGTGTGAGGATACGTACAATGATGACCTCTTGCGCAATGCACCTCCTTGGACCCTCAGTCGCAGATGCGAGGGGGCAAGTCGTGCAATTGTTAAATTTTTCATTTTATTGACATGTAAAATGTTGGCCCAGTAATTCCCTTCCAACTGCGCGAGTACGGTCGGGGTACTTACGCATCTGGCCGGATGAAATGCCGGTTTTCAGCATGTACAGTGCTTTTGGGGAAAACCGGCATTTCCTGTCCTCTGAACGAAGGGGTTCAGAGGCAGAACGCGTGCGACTGCACAGGCAGCGCGTGCGTAGTATAATTCGCCGCTTTCATTACTGCTTTCAGTGAGGTCAAGTCCTTACAACTTACACATGAAAAAAGCATGGGTACAGTTGCTCCAGAGGCTGCGGAGGAAGATATTTCTTATCGTGGAGCTTCTGAAAGTATGTATGTCTGTATATATTCCTTTGCGTGTTATGTATATATTCCTTTACTTGTGTATGAATGTATTATTTAATTATGACTTTCAGAGAAAGTAACTTATTGGAAAATCATAATTAAAAACATACATTCATACACATTAGTAAAGGAATATAAAACATACATACATATACGTAAAGGAATATATGTGGACATACATACATAACTCATTCTCACATTCCATTCACACAGCCACAATTGCTCCTTCTACCTACCGTTCTGAAAACCCTTTTAAAAAAAAAAAAAAATTTTAACTTTAAAACTTACTTAAAATTTCTTAAAATAACTTCCCTCCCTTTCCCAAACAAAAATATTGCATTTCAGAAGCGCCACGATAAAATGTTTCTTCCTCCGCAGCCAATGAACCACTTTACACTTGCTTTTTTCAAGTGTAACTTCTGAGGACTTACCCTCACGGATTTCATGAATGAAATCTACGAAGTTCACTGCGCAAGCGCTGCCTGTGCAGTCGCACGCGCTCGAGGTCTGGAAATGCCGGCGTTCCCCGCATGCGCTGTTCATGCTGAACGCCGGCATTTCCAACGGCCAGATGCGTGAGTACCCCGAGCGCACTCACGCCTTTGGCCGCGAATTTCTGGCCCATTGTGTACGTTGTGGCAGTGCACCCTCACACTCAATTTTTCTTAATTTCCCTTCTGATTTTCTCCCAGTCATCCCTCACCCTGAAGATGCTGGGTTAGATTTTCAACTTGCTGTTAGGATCGCCCACCCATCATAGAAACCTCCCGATTCTGACAGTCTCAGAATAAGGGATCGGCCATTTAGGACTGAGATGAGGAGAAATTTCTTCACTGAGGGTGGTGAATCTTTAGAATTCTCTATCCCAGAGGGCTGTGGAGGCTCAGTCGTTGAGTATATTTAAGACAGAGATTGATAGATTTTTGAATATTAAGGGAATCAAGGGATATGGGGATGGTGCAGGTAAGTGGAGTTGAGGTAGAAGATCAGCCATGATCTTATTGAATGGCGAAGCAGGCTCAAGGGGTCGAATGGCCTACTCCTGCTCCTATTTCTTATGGTTCTTATGTTCATATTTGCATTTCCATTGACTGAAATAAGCTAACTCAGAGCAGACTGATGTTTGAACCTATGATCTTCCTGGTCAATATGGCAAAGTACTACCGGGTGGTGCCTTTGCCCACCAAACCAGTAGGAAAGTCGAAACTCAAAGTTACATTCCAATTAAACAAAAGTACAGTCCAGCAGAAAAAGATGTTTGACAATTTCAAATCTCTGATTAATGTGTTCATAACTTGATTTCAGGGGGCTTCTGCATTGTTTAATATAATGGAGTACTATGACTCGGCAGTCCACCTCAGCATCTCCTTCAACACGCATATTGGAAGCAGGGGCTGGGTGGCAGCAGCTCAGCTGATTAGGAAGGTAATGGCACTGTATATTTCTCTTATGTTTTCTGAAACTTATCAGTAGAAATTGATGACCTATTTCGTAGAATGTTTTTGGTAGCACTTGCCATGTGAATGCAATTTTTTTTCATTTAATCCTTAAACACATCAATACCACTCAACTACATGCTCATCTATTTCACCAATCCCTGTTCAAATTAATTTCTGATCCATTTCTGACCTGCCCACAGCATTGAGATCAACCTCGTCAAAGCCACCAATAACACCCTGTGTGACTCTAACTGTGGCTATCTGTTCCCCACTCCCCCAGCCCTCGATGATCTCTCTTTGACACTGTTCACTATTCCATTCTCTTCCACTTTCTTTCCTTCATGTCCACTAATGTGGTGCTTTTATTTGTGGTTCCACTCCTATCTGTATCAACGCAGTCACTACATTTTCTCAGAGGTTTCTTTCCCCATGCTCAAATGGTCATCCCTGGTGTGCTCTAGTGCTACATCCTCAGCTCCCTCCAATTCATCATTTACATGCTACCCATTAGTAACATCATTCATAAGTACAGGGTCAGCTTCCACGCACACTAAGTTTACCCAGCTCCCTCTCTCCACCATTGACTCCAGGGCTCTTGCTGTACTATCAGACTGCTTGTTGACATCAAGTCCTGGATGAGCTGAAATTTCCTCCAGGTCAGCTTCAACAAGACCAAAGCCATCTTGTTTGGCTCTCACAAGCACCTACATGCTTCTGGCTCTGACTCCATCATCCTCTCTCATTTCATGCTCAGACTGGACCCAGTGCAAGACTGCCTACTTCCACTTCTGGAACAATGCCCGCTTAAGCCCTTACCTCCTCCTCCTTGCTGTTGAAACCTTTATCCACCTTTCATCACCTCGAGCATCAATTTCTTTAATATTCTCCTCGCCAGCTGCCCCACCTTCACAATCTTCAGCAATCTGGTTGTCTCCTACACAAAGTCCCACAACTCCCATCCTTGCCAAACTAATTTCCAAGCAATTCAATTTCAAGATCCTTCTCATCTTCAAGTCCATCCACAGCCTTGTGCTAGCCGCCCTAGAAATCTCCAAATCTATATTGCAGCCCACAACCTCTGTTCCTCTGAGTCTGGATTATTTCTTGTTCCCAGCTCGCTCCTCTCTACCGTCTTGGACGAGGCAATATTTCAGCCACGACACTGCTGCCCTTTGGAATCATCTTCCAAATTATGGCTCTCCTGCCTTCGAAAGCTTCCTGGTCCCTGGCTGCAATCTCGGCCTGAATCAGCAAGTGAGGGTATTACGAGGAACCTTGGCTTGCCGCTTGACCCTGAGCTCAGCTTTGTCCTCCACTCTCACTCAATTACTAAAGATGCTTTCTTCCACCTATCTCAGATTTCGCACCCAGTATTCACACGTATTGTGAAATCGTGGGCAGTATGCCTGTGATTTCCTGATTATGCATGGTTGGCAGGTGAGGTCCCCTGCCAATTGTGGGCATATATAAAATTGTACAACAGAAAACTTGTGAATTCCATTTTGCCACCTTAAATAAACAGGCTGTTTTTATTTCCCCAGAGTAGCAGCTTGCAGGAGTTTCAGGCATCTGGAATCCCCTTGATGGAGCACACCGCATGCTTTGTGGCACAAGGCCTGAAGTTTAACAGTCATCTGAGGGTATTACGTTTGGATAATGCCAGTCTGAGTGGTCGTCCGCTGATGTTGCTAGGTGAGCTTTTCATCCCGTCTTGTTCTGAATGTCTTGCAGGATGAAACGATGGGCGACTGTGAGAAGAGGAAATTTTGATCTGGTGCAGAAGGAGGGTGCTCACCTGAGATTGAGGTTGGGACTCTGGTTGAACAGCAGGTTATTCCTCTACTTAGTCTTTGATGTGGGAGTGTTTGATATTGATACTGAGTGCAAAAATAACCAACCCTTGTTGTGGGGCTTGGGGGAAAGGATGCTGAGGTAGGGGAGATATATCACAGATATAGAGATATAAATCAAACATATAGGCTGAGGATTAGCTTTTGCATATTTAACATTAAAAAGCAACCTCTCTGAACTTCAAATCAAATCAAATCAAATCAAATCATAAAAACAAATGACTTCTAGAGTTAGCAAAGTATTTTAATTACTGTTTTTTTTAAATGACTGGAATCTCAGTAAAGAATAAGTAGAACATTAAGGAGTATAATTAACCTCAGTAATTCACTACTTAGTGTGTTCACGCAAAATTCTTCTTTGTGTTATTTTAATGCAATTGTTAACCCATAGGTTAACGACTCCATTAGAAGTATGCACAAAGGAATTTTATGTGACTATATTACGCAATGCACTACCCAAGGAGATTAAATCCCCTGAGAGCTGATATTGGTGCCCAGACTTTTTGAGCACTCATTTTCATATTTCACTATTTTTGTGCAGCTGAATCTGTTGTTTCCTCTCTGACTTCCCACAGTTTCTGCCCTGAATGTGAACCAAATGCTACAGGAACTTTACTTAGCAGACAATAACCTGAACAGTGTTCAAGACTCCATGTACCTGCGAGAGCTGCTGCAATCTAACGGTACCTTAAGACTGTTAGACCTTAAAAACAATTGTATCTTCAACACAGGTAAATAGCAGTGGTACACTATAAGATAAATCTTAGCAACTGGTAGATAATTCTTCTCTCATCTCATCTCCAAATTTTCCTTCTGTTGCAACTTATCGGGTTGGATTTTCTTACTTGGGGCAGGATGGAGCTTTTGTCTGCCATTCTGATTCCACTTCAAATCTGATCTGTTTTCCTGGATTGGGTTCATTGGTCATGCAGGGTGGTCTTCCAGTGGGATTACCACTACCAATAAGGAGCTGTGGAATTGAGAAATTGTGTCAGCTGTGGCTCAGTTGGCAGCACTCTCAACTTTGAGTCAGAAGGTTGTGAGTTCAGAGTCCCACTCCAGAGACTTGTGCAGAAAAAGCTAGGCTGATACTCCAATGCAGTGCTGAGGGAGTGCTGCACTGTTGGAGGTGCCGTCTTTCGGATGAGATGTAAACTGAGGCCCCGTCTGCTCTCTCAGGTGGACGTAAAAGATCCCATGGCACTATTTCGAAGAGCAAGGGCATTATCCCCAATGTTGCCCCTAATTTTTTTGATGGGGGCGCAGACCCTTTAATGGGCTGCGCGGCCCATTCAAGGTTCCGTGCACACGCAAAATTTCACATTGGAAAAGCCGGTCCTGGGCTGCGTGGCCGCGCAGCTTAGAGGGACCATTGGTTATCCTCGGTGTCCGGGCCAATATTTATCCCTCAACCAGCATCACTAAAAAAAACAGATGATCTGGTCATCATCATATTGCTGTTTGTGGGAGCTTGCTGTGCACAAATTGGTTGCTGCGTTCTGTACATTACAACAGTGACTACACTTCAAAAGTACCTCATTGGCTGTAAAGCACTTTGGGATGCCCTGAGCTCATGAAAGATGCTGCTGCAGTGAGACCACGACTGTAGAACCCTAGGCCTATTTCCTGACATGGAATACAGATAGTATAGTAATTGATCAGGACTTGCATCAAACTCCAACAGTACAGCAATGAAGTGCTGGCCTAGATTATGTGCTTAAGTCTCTGGAGTGGGGCTTGAAACTACAACCTTCTGAGTCTGTGATAAGAGTGCTACCACTGAGCCAAGGCTGACAGTTGATGCATTCCTTCCCTTGGTGCTTTAGCATGGATTCTTCATCTCTTTACGTTGGTGCCCTTGTGCTGTGTCTGTATTTAGTTGGTCTGCCATTTCTTTGTTCCCCATTATAAATTCCCCTGATTCTGACTGCAAGGGACCTACGCTTGACTTCACCAATCTTTTTCTCTTCACATACCTATAAAAGCTTTTACAGTCAGTTTTTATGTTCCCTGAAAGCTTACTCTCATATTCTATTTTCCCTTTCTTTAATTAATCCCTTTGTCCTCCTTTGTTGAATCCTAAACTGCTCCCAATCTTCAGGATTATTGCTTTTTCTGGCCAATTTATATGTCCTCTCTTTGGATCTTATGCTATCCCTAATATCCCTTGTTAGCCACGGTTGAGTCACCTTTTTTGTTTTATTTTTATGCCAAACTGGGATGAACAAATTCTGTAGCTCATCCATTCGGTCTTTAAATGTTTGCCATTGCCTATCCACCATCAACCCTTTGAGTGCCGTTCCCCAATCAATCCTACCCAACTCGCTCCTCAGACCATCGTAGTTTCCTTTATTTAAATTGAGGACCCTAGTCTCTGAGTCAACTACTTCATTCTCCATCTTAATGAAGAATTCTATCATATTATGATCGCTCCGACCCAAGGGGCCTCGTACAACAAGATTGCTAATGAATCCTTTCTCGTTACATAATACCCAGTCTAAGATAGCCTGATCTCTGGTTGGTTCCTCGACATATTGGTCCAGGAAACCATCCCGTAAACACTCCAGGAATTCCTCCTCCACAGTATTGTTACTAATTTGGTTGGCCCAATCTATATGTAGATTAAAGTCACCCATGATGACTGCTGTGCCCTTATTGCACGCTTCTTTAATTTCCCTTTTAATGCCATCCCCAATCTCCGCCTTACTCCCACTAACGTTTTTTTTCCCCTTATTATTCCTCAATTCTACCCATACAGATTCCACATCATCAGAGCTAATATCCTTCATTACAATTGTGTTAATCCCTTCTTTAACCAGTAATGCTACCCCACCTTCCTTTCCTTTTTGCCTATCTTTCCTGAATATCGAATACCCCTGAATGTTGAGTTCCTAGTCTTGGCCATCCTTGAGCCACGTTTCCGTAATCCCAACCAAATCATATTCGTTTACCTCTATTTGCGCAGCCAATTCTTCCACCTTATTACAAATGCTCCTAGCATTAAGACACAAAGCCTTCAGGCTTGTTTTTTTAACGCTCTTAGACCTATTAGAATTCTTATTTACTGTGGCCATGTTTGATTTAAACCGTTGATTTCTCTGACTGCCACTTTTGTTTTTCTCCTTCCTATCTTTTGCTTTTATCCATGTTTCCCTTTCCTCTGTCTCCCTGCTCAGGTTCCCAACCCCCTGCCATTTTAGTTTAACCCTCCCCCACAGCACTAGCAAACACTCCCCCTAGGACATCGGTTCCAGCCCTGCCCAGGTGCAAACCGTCTGGTTTGAACTGGTCCCACCTCCCCCAGAACCGGTTCTAATGTCCCAGGAACTTGAATCCCTCCCCCTGGCACCATTCCTCTAGCCACGTATTCATCTGAAGTATCCTTTTATTTCTACTCTGACTAGCACGTGGCACTGGTAGCAATCCTGAGATTACTACCTTTGAGGTCCTGTTTTTTAATTTATCTCCTAACTCCCTATATTCCGCTTTTAGGACCTCATCCCACTTTTTACCTATATCATTGGTGCCTATATGCACCACGACAACTGGCTGTTCACCCTCCCCTTCCAAGATGTTCTGCAGCCGCTCGGAGACATCCTTGACCCTTGCACCAGGGAGGCAACACACCATCCTGGAGTCTCGTTTGCGGCCACAGAAACACCTATCTATTCCCCTTACAATTGAATCCCCTATTACTATAGCTCTACCCCTCTTTTTCCTCCCATTCTGTGTAGCAGAGCCACCCCTGGTGCCAGGAAGTTGGCTGCTGCTGCCTTCCTCTGATAAGCCATCCCCTCCAACAGTACTCAAAGTGGTATATCTGTTGGAGAGGGGGATGGCCACAGGGGACCCCTGCACTACCTGCCTGCGCCTAGTACTCTGCCTGTTGGTCACCCGTTCCCTTTCTTCCTATCCAACCTCTACCTGCGGTGTGTCCAACTCTGTAAATGTGCTATTCACGATGTCCTGAGCATCGTGAATGCTCCAGTATGCATCCAATCGCAGCTCCAGTGCCGCAATGCGGTCTGTCAGTAGATGCAGCTGGATGCACTTCCTGCACATGTAGTTGTCAGGGACACAGGAACATATTTTGGTTCTGTCTTCACAAAGGAGGACACAAATATCCTCCCAGAGATGCCGGGGAACATAGGGTCTGATGAAAGGGTGGAACTGAAAGAAATCAGTATTTGTAGGGAAATGGTGTTAGGAAAATTGATGGGACTGAAGGCCGATAAATCCCCAGGGCCTGATAATCTACATCCCAGGGTACTTAAGGAAGTGGCCCTAGAAATAGTAGATGCATTGCTGGTCATCTTCCAGAACTCGATAGACTCTGGAACAGTACCCATGGATTGGAGGGTAGCTAATGTTACCCCACTATTCAAAAAAGGTGGTAGAGAAAAAGCGGGGAATTATAGACCGGTAAGCCTGACATCGGTAGTGGGGAAAATGCTAGAGTCCATTATAAAAGATGTAATAGCAGAGCACTTGGAAAGCAGTGATAGGATCGGACAAAGTCAACATGGATTTGCAAAAGGTAAATCATGCTTGACTAATCTACTGGAATTTTTTGAGGATGTAACTGGTAAAATAGATAAGGGAGAACCAGTGGATGTGGTGTATTTGGACTTTCAGAAGGCTTTCGATAAGGTCCCACATAAGAGATTAGCGTGCAAAATTAAGGCACATGGGATTAGGGGTAAGGTATTGACTTGGATAGAGAACTGGTTGGCGGACAGAAAGCAAAGAGTTGGAATAAATGGGTCATTTTCCAAGTGGCAGGCAGTGACTAGTGGGGTACCGCAAGGATCGGTCCTAGGACCCCAGCTGTTCACAATATATATTAATGATCTGGACGAGGGAATTGGATGTAATATCTCCAAATTTGCAGACGACACAAAGCTGGGTGGGAGGGTATGCTGTGAGGAGGATGTCGTGAAACTCCAGTATGATTTGGACAGGTTGGGTGATTGGGCAGAAACATGGCAAATGCACTATAATGTGGATAAATGTGAGGTTATCCACTTTGGTGGCAAAAACAGGAAGGCAGATTATTATTTGAATGGCAATAGATTGGGAGAAGGGGAAGTGCAAAGAGACCTGGGTGTTCTTGTGCACCAGTCGCTGAAGGTAAGCATGCAGGTGCAGCAGGCGGTTAAGAAGGCAAATGGTATGTTGGCCTTCGTAGCAAGAGGGTTCGAGTACAGGAACAAGGATGTCTTGCTACAGTTGTACAGGGCCTTGGTGAGACCGCACCTTGTGTATTGTGTGCAGTTTTGGTCGCCTTACCTGAGGAAGGACGTTCTTGCCATGGAAGGAGTGCAGCGAAGATTCACCAGGCTGATACCTGGGATGGCAGGAATGACGTATGAGGAGAGATTGTGTCGATTGGGCTTATACTCACTGGAGTTTAGAAGATTGAGAGGGGATCTCATCGAAACCTATAAAATTCTGTCAGGCCTGGACAGACTAGATGCAAGAAGGATGTTTCTGATGGCCGGGGAGTCCAGAACCAGGGGTCATAGTCTAAGGATAAGGGGTAAGCCATTTAGGACTGAAATGAGGAGGAATTTCTTCACCCAGAGAGTGGTGAACCTGTGGAATTCTCTGCCACAGAGGGCAGTGGAGGCCAGTTCATTAAATATATTCAAGAAAGAGTTGGATATATTTCTTAAGGCTAAAGGGATCAAGGGATATGGGGAGAAGGCAGGGACAGGGTACTGAATTTGGATGATCAGCCATGATCTCATTGAATGGCGGAGCAGGCTCGAAGGGCCGAATGGCCTACTCCTGCTCCTATCTTCTATGTTTCTATGTCTGTATTTTCCAGTGGGTTGAAATTCTGACATGCACTCTTTGTGGTACATTAGTTAACGTGCTTGTGTAAAACTCCGGGGAGGAATATATACCTGTGATGCTTGATCCCTCATGGTCTGGTGAGACCTGTGTAGCAGCCTGCATTTTGTCTTTAACTTTGTGAATATATGAATTTTAAGATCTCTAATTTGAAGCTGGAATTAATAAAACTGAATGCTGTTCAGCAATACCTCAATTTTAAAATTCTCATCCTTGTTTTCAAATCCCTCCATGGCCTCACCCCTCCTCTGTAACCTCCTCCAGCCCTACAACCCTTCGCGATATCTGCGCTCCTCCAGTTCTGGCCTCTTGAGCATCCCCGATTTTAATTGCTCCACCATTGACGGCCGTGCCTTCAGATACCAAAGCCCTAAGCTCTGGAATTCCCTCCTTAAACCTCTCCGCCTCTAACCTCTCTTTCCTCCTTTAAGACGCTACTTCAAACCTACCTCTTTGACCAAGCTTTTGGTCATCTGCCCTAATATTCTTCTTATGTGGCTTGGTGTCAAATTTTGTTTGATAACTTTCCTGTGAAGCACCATGGGACACTTTACTATGTTAAAGGCGCCATATAAATACAAGTTGTTGTTGTTACTAACACGTATGTTGAATGTAAATGAGCCGAAGCTTCAAAATCACAGGGACAATTCACTGCTGGAATGGGCAGCTGACGAGCATTCTCTCGGTCAGTCACCCAAAAGTCAAAATAGACCCCCCTTTGCACTTCCAATGAAGTGTCCCCCTCGTAATCTCTATGTTTTGTGCATCCACACGCTAACATTTCACAGTCACTCGGCGCTGGGTCAGGACATGTTGTGCAACATCTGAAAACAACATAAAGGTTACATGTGGGTTGACTAGTTAAATCTGTTTCTAGGACTGGAAGACATCTGTGAAGGTCTTAGAAGACAGAAGCAAGGACTGAAAACACTTATACTTTGGAACAACAAACTGACACACAAAGGGATGAGTCACCTAGCTGCCATTCTAGTAAGTTAATTGGTTTAACAATTGCAGTTATATTGTACAGTATATAGCTGGCATATAGTAGATTTGCTTATTGGTTAAGGTGCTTGCTGTAGCTTCAATTTTGAACTCTGAGTTTAATTCTCAGGATTAGCTGAAATCAAACCCATTGTGATGATGAAGAGATTCATACCAGTTTCTAATGTTGTGTTTCATTCTCGTGGATAAAAGAGAAAAGACAGACCTTCTGAGGGGCAAGCAGTGAGTAGCAGTATATAGTGAAGCTAAACCAATGGTTACTATTCCCTTTTGTTAATCAAATATGCCATGAAGGGCAGACTATTCCTTCTTTGCTGAGTTAATAATCACAGAAATCACAGAAACCTCACAGTACAGATAGAGGCCATTTCGGCCCATCGAGCCTGCACCGACACATATCCCACCCGATCCCCGTAACCCCTACACCAACACATATCCCACCCTATCCCCGTAACCCCACGTATTTAATCCCCCTAACACTAAGGGTCAATTTTTATCATGGCCAATCAACCTAACCCCGCACATCTTTGGACTGTGGGAGGAAACCGGAGCACCCGGAGAAAACCCACGCAAACACGGGGAGAATGTGCAAACTCCACACAGACTGTCACCCGAGGCCGGATTCGAACCCGGGTCCCTGGCGCTGTGAGGCAACAGTGCTAACCACTATGCCACCGTGCTGCCCTACAACTTGCACCTTTAATGTAGCAATGCAACAAATGCACTACACAGGGGAGATGGGGAGGAATTCAGACACTGAGCAGTGATTGGGAGAAGAGTTAAGGCAAGTGACCAGGAGGTAGTTTTTGTGGAGCCTTTTGAAAGTGGGGAGAGATGAAGCAAAGGGGAAGGGAGTTTCAGAGAGATGTCTGCTGGAGGCCTGGGCAACAATGGTGGAGCAAGGGAGGGGGGGCATACTATTCCAGACTGAGAAGAGCAGAAGGCATGAGCTGAGATAGAAAGAGCTGGAGCAGTGCAGAAGCCGGATGGAGCAAGGGCATGAGGAGATTTATAGTTGAAGACAAGGGTTTTAAAGTGAATGTTTTGGGGAATGGAAAAATCAGTGGCGGACAGTGAGGAGAGGTGATAGGTGAGTTGGATTTAGTGTGGGATAGGACGTTCATGGTGGTACTCGAGAAACCAGCAGGGACAGTATGGAGAAAAAGAACCATGAGGTGACAAAGGCATGGATGAGCTTTCATTATAATGAGTTTCTGAATCCTGAAGTCCAGTATGTTCTAGGTAATATCATCGAAGCAGCAATCTTGGAGGAATTGAAGACACAATTGGATATTGTGATGAGGAACCAGAATTGTTTTCTAAATGGATAAACTTTAATAGTCCAAATGGCCTTCCTCGTCCATATTTATCTTGTGCTCTTGTAAATTGGAAATTCTTTCTAAATTTTGTTGTAAACAGCATATTGAATTTTTCCTCAATAGAGTAACAACTGGGAGTGGACATCTGGCTGTCTTCCAGATTCAAGTTTGGCTTTGAGAATCCTAAATTTCAGGTTTTTGTGAAACCAAAGATCTGATACATATCCAGTCTTCCTCAATGAATCCTCGAGTTCAGCCACTGCAAACTCCCAATTTTACTTTAAAAAAAATAATAATTTGGAGTTTTTTTTACATTAACTTCTAGTTGGTCACCTTCGTGAAAAGGTTATCGTTCTTCAACAGCATTCACATTAGCCTCCGTATGTCTTGCATTAAACGCCATGGCAGTAGATACTGCAGCACAAAGTCATCACAAGTATTTTGAAAATGTAAAACTTACAATGGCCCAAAAATTCCTGTAACCAGTCAACTAATGGCACCCGCCATTAGTTAGACTTGCCCTTGCCAGTTTAATTTCCATGACATTTTGTGTGGCAAGTTGCTGGAAACAGCGTGGTGCCCTCTACAGGGCATCTGGGATCTGAGTGAACAGGGAAAGCAACTGCGTATCTCCTTAACTAATCAGATTGAAGGATTGTGAAATGAAGAGCGCAAGGTCTGAACAAGGAAGTGTAAGTTTGAGTGGGTGAATTCAATGTCAAAAGGTACAGAAAGAGAAATAAAGAGAGGGAAAGAAAGATTGGATTAAGAGAGATAGAAAAAAGAGACAGAAAGAAAAAGTAAAAAGAAACAAAAATTAAAACCTGAAGAGATGAGACTCCACACTTGTAATAGTTAATTTTCAATGCCAGAGAGGTTGACTGGCAGTAATTACAGGAAACTCTTTGGAATCCGGCACCGACGGGAGCGGGATGCTGCCTGTTGATTAAACATTCCGGATGACGGAGAGGGTTATCTACCGAGGCTATTTTTAACAAACAAAGAGTCAGACTCCTGTTATTGACAGTGCCAAGAAGCCGAGTAGTGGCAGTTTGGAGAACTACCCCCACTGACTAACTCCGCCACCGCGGGAGACTCGGACTCGGCAACATTTCCGGTTATTGAGGTGTTGTTTTCGGGGTATGAATTTTGCCGGTTAATAGAGAATTCTGGATATTTAGGTGCCGTTTAAACAAGAGTTTCCTGTAACACTTACCATGTCGTTAAAAGGGTACTTTGACTTGATTTGACTTTCTGTGGTAAGTTTACTTTGTACCTACAGTGCAAGTGCAGGAACTTCACGCTGCTCAGTGTATTTGAATGGGGAGAACAGACAGCGAGATACTGTTTTCACAAAGCTAACAGCAGAGCGGTGCAACATCAGCAACTTCTCGAGTTCTGGGTTTAATCGCGCATCTGCCCGTGCCTGAAGTTGCCGTGGCATTTGCACTTAAATAACAGCGAGCGCTATTAGCTGCAATAAGAGTCCCAACAATTTGTTTTCATTATATCTTTTTAATACACTCTGAAATCTCTGAAAGGAATAAATCTGTTTTCGTTCTATTGCTGCTTAATTACAGAAAATGGTTAGCTGTATTTTTCCCTTCATGAATTTCTCTAATTTTATTGAATGTCCCTCTATTCATAAACTGTTTATTTCTTTCTACTTATTTGTGTGTTTCAGCACTGATCCACTCCCAATCTCCCAATCTAACTAGCATCAAAACCTGCAGAAAGATAAGTGTAATAAAGCACAATCAAATGGCAATGCATTCATTATTTGAATATCTTGTACTAATTTCCTTGCATTTCCTTTATGAATAATTGGACAATTGCCGATATTCTAATGCCAGTTCCGTAGATTGTAGATACTAGTTTGATCTCCCCATTCGCTCCAGCTGATTGATTAATCACACAACCTGCTTGTTTGCAAAAAAAAAGCCTCTGGATCTGACCTCATGCAATTAAACAGTAAGTACTGTAATTTTGGTGATATCGCCACTGCCAGAAAGTAACTCATCAACGATATATTGGAAGAACCCCCTGCTGCTACTCGACATTCATGTAGAATCTCTGACAGTATCCGCTCCCCAGCTAAAAATATTCATTGATAAGGTAAAAACGACCATGTAATCTGACAATACATAAGGTGGAAGGGAGACAGATTAAAGACCCAGTGCTGATTTTTTTTAACATTAAATTGCAAGGCTTGCACATAGAAACACAAAATAAGAGCAGCCCTCTTCCGTGCGGGTGCCATTTCCCTGTGAAGATTTTGATTAAATAATACATGCCTCATATAAAAGCGTCAAAGGCCAACCTTGTACTATGTGATTAGGAGAGATAAGCAGACATTCTTAAAGCTGTGATTATTGTAATTAGCTCGCAGTGTCAATTGAGTTCAAACGATGACACTTGTAAAGTGTTACTAAGGCATTTATTATCCTTATAAACAGTTATGCCTCCTGCTTCTAGTGCAAAAGCCAGACAAGGCTCTTCGTATTGTTAGAGAGTCCTTTTTTAAGCAAGGATATATTTATTTCATATCAATTTTTTTCTAATAATGTTTCTTCAGTTTAATGGGGGCTGAAAGGACTCGCCCCAACCTGTTCATCTCTCTGTGTAGCTGAGACTGATATTAACCTTCGTATCTCGCCTACGTGTGAAATTTTAACCACAATAAAAATGTGATAAAGGCAAAAGTCTGATAAAGTCAAAAGGCAATGAAAAATATCAGTTCCTTACAATTGAGTGCATCTAAAAGAAGAAATATTTGCATTTATATAGCACTTTAACCTCATTGTCAAAAGGTCTCAAAGTGCTTCATACAATGATTTTATTTTGGAGTTATTCTTGAAATGTAGACTAACTTATTGCTTTTTTGTAGACAAATCATTGTTATTTTGTGGAGTTAAAAAAAAGCCAGGAACAACTTGCCCTGAAAGTCTAGTTTAATGTTTGGCATACTGACAGTAGGAAAATTGATGTTGCAGCACACGTGATATCTACTGTAGTGTTGTGATCTATCATAAAGATCACTCTGGGTTCTGAGTGCAGATTCCCAGGTGCAATACGCATAAGAAAGTATTGAACAAGAATGGGTCATTCACCACACAAAATCTGCTCTTTTTAATGTAACAGGTATCGTTTATATTGATGTGGATTCTCCCTCACTTCAGATGGTTTTAGTTTTGCACTTACTCTGTTTCAGGAAACGTGAACATTTCTTTCCTCTGGTTGGGGAGTCAGTGACGAGACGTTCGCAATTTAAGTCATCGCTAAGAGAATGAGGAAAGATTTTTTTGGCAGGGTTGTGGGAGAATGGAATGCCTTACTATAGAGAACAGTTGAGTGAGAGACCATTGCATCTTTCAATGGAAAATGGATAAATATTTGAAGCAGAAGATGATACAGGGCTAACAGGAGAGAGAGCATGGCAGTGGAATGAGTTTGGGATTTTTCTCGCAAAGAGTCAGCACAGACATGATGGGCTGAATGGCCTCCTACTATGGTTCTGCAGGTGAATGACCCTGTGGGTTGCTCCCCAGCTTTTAGTTGGCAACTTGGAAGCCAGCCTCTGTAGAGCTACTGTGCTCCCCTATATAATGAGAAAGATCCAGAGTGCAAATGTGGGACTAACTCCCTGCATTTACTTTGTAGAAACTACACTCTCTTAATTCTAATCTTTAAATTTGTGGGTCTATGATCTACAGGAAAAGTTCTGATATCCGGCACCGACGGGACCGGCGTGTTGCCGATCTATCAAAAGTGCCGGACATGCAAAGTCAACGTTGAAGCATACGGAGATGAAAATCTCCGTATTTGACAACAAACACTATTGCTCAGCAACAGCTCGTAAACACTCGGCCCGTACCTTGAAGCATCTCTGAAGCTGTTGCGAAGCTCCAAAGACGCTTTCCAGAGCCTGCCTGTTAACAGAATGCTAGGAGAAGAAAAAAAAACTAACTAAAACGGCTGCTGATTTCTGCCGTTAGAGCAAAGTTTCCGGCCATACAACCTCCGGATAAACCAAAGTTTCCTGTAGTTGGCTCTCAGACCCTCATCTCCTTTACACTACAAAGTGCAGCCAACAGAGGGAGAGATTAGGGCTCAGAATTTAAAAGGGTCTTTCTTACACACTCGTGGGAGTGCAGCAGAGGGCTTGGGAATCAAACCAGTATCCTGGGTTCTGCCCACCATTTAGAGTTTCTGGCGGGTCATGTTTAGAGTTGAATCCATTTGCCCCAAAAATGGCTCATGATGTTGGCAGGAGTCTGGCTGGAGGAGAAAATTCCCAGGCTGGGAATTTCCTCAACCCTAGCCTCAGTTACACTGAGTGGCAGGTACGGCGGGATGAATAAAGCATACTGGCTTGCTCAGCAGCCTAAGTGGAGCCCAGCTGGGGATCCCAGCCTGGATCCTGGAAGAAAAAAGCTAGCATCTGGAAGAGATTGGCTCCTTGTAAAGAGGGCCATTGGCCCATCCTGAAAAAAAACTTGGGCCATGGCGCTGGATGAAGAGCACTGGACTTCCCACCGCCACCTCTCCTGTTCCCCCTGCTGCAGGTGGCCGCCAGTTTCATATTAATTAGAAAACCTTCCCATGATCCCAAAGACTACAGAGCATTGGAAGTTCCCGGCATTTATGGTGAAGGCCCGTGGATCTTTGGTTCCTGGGTGTCTACCTATGGCTGCATATCTATAGTGTAAAATCTCCTTTATTTAATGGAGGTGTACAACCACAGGTAAAACTTCCAAGAAGGGACAATGCTCTGAAGCTCCCCATTGGCACCTGTAGGACAAATCCAATCTGGCCAATTACCGCCCCATGAATCTACTCTCAATCATCAGCAAAGTGATGGAAGGTGTCGTCAACATTGCTATCACGCGCCACTTACTCACCAATAACCCGCTCACCGATGCCCAGGTTGGGTTCTGCCAGGACCACTCAGCTCCAGACCTCATTACAGCCTTAGTTCAAACATGGACAAAAGAGCTGAATTCCAGAGGTGAGGTGAGAGTGACTGCCCTTGACATCTAGGCAGCATTTGACCGAGTGTGGCATCAAGGAGCCCTAGTAAAATTTGAAGTCAATGGGAATCCGGGGGAAAACTCTCCACTGTCTGGAGTCATACCTAGCACAAAGGAAGATGGTTGTGGTTGTTGGAGGCCAATCATCACAGCCCCAGGACATCGTTGCAGGAATTCCTCTGGGCAGTGTCCTAGGCCCAACTATATTCAGCTGCTTCATCAATGAGCTTCCCTCCATCATGAGGTCAGAAGTGGGGATGTTCGTTGATGATTGCACAGTATTTAGTTCGATTCGCAACTCCTCAGATAATGAAGCAGCCCATGCCCGCATGTAACAAGATCTGGATAACATTCAGGCTTGGGCTAATAAGTGGCAAGTAACATTCATGCCACACAAATGCCAGACAATGACTATCTCCAACAAGAGAGAGTCTAACCACCGCACCTTATCATTCAATAGATTACCTTTGTTGAATTCCCCCACCATCAACATCCTTGGGGTCACCATTGACCAGAAACTCATTGTCTCACCTCTTGACTCCCCAAAGCCTTTCCACCATCTACAAGGCATAAGTCAGGAGTGTGATGGAATAATCTCCACTTGCCTGGATGAGTGCAGCTCCAACAACACTCAAGAAGCTCGACACCATCCAGGACAAAGCAGCCCGCTTGATTGGCACCCCATCCACCACCTTAAACAGTCACTCCCTCCGCCACTGGCGTACCATGGCTGCATTGTGTACCATTTACACGATGGACTGCAGCAACTCGCCAAAGCTGCTTTGCCAGCACCTTCCAAACCCATGAACTCTACCACCTAGAAGGAAAAGGGCAGCAGGAGCATGGGAACACCACCCCCTCCAAGTTCCCCTCCAAGTCACGCACCATCTTGACTTGGAAGTATATTGCCGTTCCTTCATCGTCGCTGGATCAAAATCATAGTACTCCCTCCCTAACAGCACTGTGGGAGTACCTTCACCACAGGGACTGCAGCGGTTCAAGAAGGTGTCTCACCATTACCTTCTCAAGGGCAATTCAGGATGGGCAATAAATGCTGGTCATGTCAGCGACGCCCACATCCCAGGAATGAATAAAAAAAAGGGAATGAAGCTGGAGCTACAAGATATCAGACTAACATTACAATCTACCCTAATGGAAGTACAGTATTGGAACTTATCGAACTCTTTCTTAAAAACTAAAATGCAAGATACAGTAGAGGCAATGGAAGGGAAGCTGGAAAGCTCAGATGAAAATTTGCTCCTTTGACCCTCAGGGTTTTACTCTCCTCCATTCACTGTTAGCATGAGTATAAAGTGAAGAAAGTTGCTGAAATGTATAAAGACACTTGGACTTGTGAGAGGCTTGCCGTGGAAATGGGAGGCTCGAACTTCCCCAATCAGTGGCGTTCAAATATGAATATTTAATGCACTTATGCTCTATTCCCGTATGCATTATTTTTACACAAATGCTAACATGTTTATTTTAAAAATAGCAGTCCATTTTCTGCTTCTTTGTCTTATGTGACTGCACTTGTTTTTAAAGGTATCATTAGAGCAAAGGAAACAGAACTACTACCATGATTCCATCCTTATTCCACCCCTGATCTGATTCTGTCTACCCCACAATCCCCTCTTCCCCACCATTTTGCTTTGTACTGTGCAAAAGACTGAAATGCTAACTTTAAAACAGCTGTCTTGGTATCGGTTTCCCAACTGCTGAGCACCCTCGTTTATGCGCATGTCTGAGTGAAAAATGTCCTCCCTTCACAGGTGTTACTCTATATACAAGTTCAAACAAAGAAGGTCTCCAGGATGACATTTACCTATATTTAAGTTTGCACTGCTGTATTTTCCTGTTGGTATAATTAGCACGCTTACAGCATCCTGCGAACGAAGATCGCATGCAGCAGATGTGCTCAATTAAGACTTTATGAGAATTAGTTTAACAAATAAGTCAAATAACGAGCAAAAGGGAATGAAACATTGTTTTCCGTCAGCTGGAATACGGCACATTATTACTGTACTTTAATGGAGGCCGTCTGAGAGTTTTTCTTTTCTTATTTGTCAAAAGTTGTGAGCAGCTTCTGCCTGAATTTGCAATAAGCTCCTAGGGCTGGGCGCTGAAGAAGAAAATCTGGCCCAGAATGTCTGCAGCTTCTTACTTGATCTTACCAATCACACTTAATGAAGAGACAAACAAAGCCCTGCAGACTGACTAAGAATTGAGCTCTGAATGGACTTACTCAGTTTTTGCTTAACAGCAATTATAATCTGTTACTTTAAAAGGACAAAGTTTAACCTCAGCAGCAGAATAATAGATTGTGCTTTACACATGGTAATGCTTCTGTTTTTATTAGATAGCATATCATCCCAGTTACGCAGAATATTACAACTAGAATCCTTGTAAAAATTGTAAGATACATAGGTCGCACTTTACATCTCATACCGTCACACATTGACATTTCTGTCCCATTCAAATAAAATGTATAAAGAGATGAAAGCTAGTCATTTCCAATCTAGAGAGAAAGTATTAAAGCAACAGGAAAGGATGAACAGGCTGGGTCTCTTTTCTCTTGAAAACATAAGGCTAAGGAGTGACCTAATAGCGGTTTTTAAAATTATGAAAGATTTTGATAGAGTAAACACAGAGAGAATGTTTCCATTTGTGGGGTAGAGTAAAACTAGAGGCCATCAATATAAGATAGTCACCAAGAAATCAAATAGGGAATTCAGAAGAAAGTTCTCGACCCAGGGAGTGGCAAGAATGTAGAAATCGCTACCACATGAGTAGTTATTGTAAATGGCATAATGGGAGATAGTATTTTGTTATTTATTCTGTACTGCATTCTGTCATATATTAGGCTTCTTGTTGGGCAGAATTTGAGTGACGGAGAAGACTAAAGCAGTAGATATTTCTTGCCCCATTGCCATTATTTCTCTTTCATAAGATCATTTTGCAATGAGTAAAGGTCTTTCGGTCCATCAAGCCTCACTGCTTCTACACTCGATGTATAGCTATCTTAGTTTGGTCTGCCCCTTCCATCCAAAATCTCTGTACTGTATAATTTTCCTAAACCCTAAATGAGATTTAAACTCGAGAAACTCTTCAATTGCAGTTAAATGCTTTACCAATGTGCTTATACATCCAACTGTTATAATGAACTCAATTAAAATAAGAATTAGAACACCAATTTCTTCATATCTTCACTGTATTACTCCAGTAATAGTAAATGTGGATGCAGTTCTCGCAATCAGTAAAGCAAGCCACACAAAAGATACCACAGACAGCACGGAGATGAATTACCAGTTAATAATTTTTTGGCGGTTCTAGTTGAGTCAGAACAGCTCCCTGTTGTTTGATCTTTAATATCCACCTGAATTAGGCAATCAGCATCTTTGTTTAAATATCTCAGCTGAAGGATGGCACCTCTGACAATGGAGCACTCCCTCACTGTTGCACTTGCATTATGTGTTCAAACTCCTGGTGTGGGGCTTCAACTCGTAACTTTCTGGCCCAGAGCCAGGAGTGCTAGTATCTGCGGCAAACTGATACACTTATCACCATGTGTTTGGTTGTGCCATTCAGCAGCTATGATCGGTCGTATCCAGTGCCTGTTGTTCGAGTGAGCAGCTCTGTGCTTCTCTGTTCCATCAGGATTTTTCATTTTCCAGGTCATTTGTGTAAAAGTCGGATCGCTAGGTTGTGAAGGATAGAATACTAGAGCCAAGTCTTCAGTCGCTTATATGCCTTTATTTACAAAGACATACATGACATATTGTGCACCCCCAAGATAACCGTCCCCCACGTCCCGCGCCTGTTCCCATATATATGACCAAGAGGGTACCTAATTAATACCCAGCACCTGAGTACAATTAACACCCAATTACTATACACCACCTGAATATAGTTAACAGATTCTCTTCTCTCTCTTTAAATAAAAAAATAAACTTTATATATATATTTATATATATATATATTAATACAGCCAAAGTTTCAAAAAATTAAAGACTTCCATACTCTGTACAAAGCATTACATTGTGAGATGACCCTTCCCCAGGACCCCATATAATTTCTTTGTACATGCACTTCTTTTAGTAAAACAAGCCGATAGTTGATGGCTTGAATCCACCCATTTAATTTTAGAAATTTCCTTTCTCTCCAGCATTCGTTTCAAGCCAGCAAGGTCAATCCATAATCTTTTCTCACTCACACTTTTCGTAGAGTGTACGTTATCCCACAGTGAACGATTGTCTACATAGCATTCAATGGGTATACTATCTTCAGTACTCCCATTGTACTGGATGTCACTCAAGGTATTTGCCAAATAGAATCCGATATCCACCCCCTCCACAAGAGCCAGTGTTTCAACAACCCTTTTTATTTTCTTAGCTTCCCAAGCTAACAGACAACATTTCCCATTCTCACCCATAAGAAACACTATGAAACTAGCTGCACTATAATACCCATCAGGAAGATTAGCATGTGAAGCATCGCTAAAGGTAGCTAGCTTCATGTTCTTTGGGTCACTTAAGGATGGGAACTTAAGTGTGCATGTATCCAGATTTATTTTGTAATGTTTTATTTTCCCTTAAAACATTCTCTACTATGGGGTGTTTCATTGAAGTACTTAACTCCAACAGATCAAAACTAGCATCTGGTCTCGCCTGAGTGCACAACCAATTCAAGTGACCAATCAAGCTTCACAATTGCTCTGTCTCTTCTTCAGATATAACATCACCTTTCTGTGATGACCTAGTATGATTAACTGAGATGGGAATAACACTCTCTAAATAGGGCTGTTGATTTAAAGTTATACCAGACCCACTTTGCTAAATATCTAAACCAATATGTTTAAAAAGCCCCACAGGCCTGACTCCCAATTTTAAATTCTACTCTAATCTTATTAATGACAAATTTCTCAAATTCTGCAGTACCACCCCATATGAAATCATCAACATGCATCATGAAGATGCCTGAAGGTTTCCTTTATGGTACCAATAAAACATTGCAGGATCTGATTTTAGTTGAACACAACCTATTTTCAGCAAAACAGATCTCACCGAACAATACCATACCCTGGCAGCATCATTCAGGCCATAGATGCATTTGTTTAGTTTCCATAGTTTTCCTTCTGCATCTGCTGCCTCTTTAAGCAGTTTCAGAAACACTTCTTTCTGAAAAGTATCGCCCTGCAGAAATGTGGCTTTTATGTCAATTGACCTACACTCCCATGAATATGTGGCCAAAAGAGCCAAAACGATTACTTTTCCAGCAGTGAGAGAGTCCACTCTAACATCTGTATCACCCAGTTTCTCTTCAAAACCCCTAGCTACCAACCTCACTTTAGCCTGATAAATCCCATCTGCAAGGACTTTTTCAGTACAAACCCATCTATGCGACAAGGCTGGTTGTCCCTTATCTGCTACCTCAGAATAAAATCCAAATTTTTTCCAACTATCTAACTCCCTTTGTTTTGCCTCTCTTACTTGTTTATCTTCAAGTTTATTGGCAGCCATGAAAACTT
Organism: Somniosus microcephalus; assembly: GCF_052327205.1. Classification (NCBI taxonomy): domain Eukaryota; kingdom Metazoa; phylum Chordata; class Chondrichthyes; order Squaliformes; family Somniosidae; genus Somniosus; species Somniosus microcephalus. Next base: position 37,852,208 of record NC_140998.1, read on the forward strand.
CACGATCTTGAGGACTTCTACTTCTAGTTCCGTTATGTGACTGGTCTGTGCTCTTTGTTTCATTGTCTGATCTATTCAAGCTGCGGCCTCTACTTCCTCTATGTCTGTAGGGACTAAAACTGCGAGATCTCCTTCTTGCACTCTTTCTCTAATTTGTGATTGTTTTCTGATGTGAGAGTCACTTCCGGACTCCCTATTACTACTTGTACTGCGCTTTCTTAATTTCCACTCTTTCACCCCATTCTGCCAAGCCATGGACTTCGCTTCTTGGCCATCATCCTGAACATTCAACCAAAATTCAAACCTGCCAGTAAGCTTTACCTGCACGTCCCAAAATTGTCGCATCTCTCCATTCATTAGTCCCTTCTGGAACATATGTCACCTGTGTTCTCACTTTGGGTAATTGTTCTGTGAATGTGATAGTTCTGTCATGTGTGTCATGATCACTCACGTTACCACTGTCCAGCCCTTGATCTACCTCATTCTGTTCTTCAGGACCCTCCTCAAAAATCATGAACATTTGAGCTACAAGGTGCCTTGTTTACTTCTATCAGCTGCTCAGAGTCCAAGATTTTATAATTAATTCCAATTAATCGTGAGGAATGAACCTTAACATGTTTGACAAGTAATGTCTTACCATCATGACCTATTACCTTACCAGAGCCTTTCCATTCCCTATGACCCTCTGTTATAGTGTACCAAATTTCCTGAATTGAACTCTATCTCAGATGGTCTAATACGATGCCTCAGTACTCTACGGATTTTCTCTGATACCTCAGCCTTGATAAAAGCCTGTCTCCCTGCAAGCAAAGCATTTAAATGCTCAGAAAATATGGCATTAATTGTAGTACCTTCTAGAGCAGGAGGATTATCACAAAGAACAGAAGGTAATTTGGGATTGCGCCCATAGACTTGTTGGCAAGGGCTATATCCTCCAACTATCTGAAGTGAACTCTTTACGTGAACTGCCTATGCTAGGGCAGTTGACAATTTACACTTTGGTCGATCAGCCTAAATTTTACGTACCATGTTATCAATCACAGCATGATTCCTTTCTCAAAGACCATTGCTAAAAGGGCTCTCAGCTGCTGTATTCATGACAATGATATTCATATTCTCACACATATCTCTGAACTCCTCATTAGCAAATTCACCTCCATCATCAGTCCAAAACTTTGCTGGTGTCCCAAGTCCAGTCCCTATCCATTTTTCCATAATTTTATCTATAATAACCTTCTCTTTATTATATATTAGTGTAGAAATACTAAATCTCATAGCCAGGTCATTAAAATGTAAGATGAAAACATTTCTCTCTTTGTCCCATACCTTTAGATCCATGGCAACTACCTTGTTAAAGTCACGTGCCAATGGAAGAATTATAGTAGGACGTGGGAGCGTCCTTCTATACTTCTTACAGATTTTACAGTTCTCACTAATCTCTTCTATTAGCCTTGTATACTCCTCATCAACTATACCTGCATCTATTAGCAGGATTTTTAAACATTGACAAGTAGGGTGGGCAAATTTTCTATGTAACTTTAAGACAATTTGTTTCTTTTTCTCTCTCTTATCTTTATCGCTTGATGCCATTAATACTTGCCTAAAACTCTGACGAGAAACATCAGGTTTTGTTAAAGGGATACAATAATGTCCTGACTGGGTAAACTGCAGATCAACCGATTTCCCCAAAATAATTGCCTTACCATGTCAAGTTCCAGTTGTGCCTTTTTCATGGAAGGTTTACTCAAAAGCATAGGTATCTCACTAGAGACTACATCTGTACTTATAAAATGGCTTACTCCAGCTATCTTACATGGAATTACCACTCTCTTGAGTGACCTCAATGTGTTGTCATCGCCAAACCTAAAGTATGTAGTATTTTTATATTCCTTAACCTTGTGTCGATCATCACTATTTAGTGATCAAGATAACATTTTAACCAATCTATCCCACCTGCAGTTGAAGTACATGCACTATCTAATACCATACAATTGAAGGAATCTGCGACAAATACATTCATTACAGGATTAAAACTCCTTGCCAGTATTATATGTTCATATTCATCATTATCTTTATCCTCTTCCTCAGAACTACTTTCTTCATGTGTCATTTCAAAGACCTTGCATCTTTGCTCTGGGCAATTCGCCACATAATGATACTTAAAGTCACATCTAAAGCATCTATTGACTTTTCCTTTGGGCATTCCTGGAATTCATTCGCCCATTATTACTGTCCCAATTTCGTCTTCTGTTGATGTAACTGAATTTTCTATATGTGCTTTCCTCACCATTCTGTCTGTCTTTATTCCTTCCGTTCCATTGACGCCTGCGTCTGGTATCTGGAATATTTTGAAACCTGGTAAACATTGAATCTTCTATTCTTTGTATCACAGCGGAATGCCTTATTTGTTCTATGAAAGCTGAAGGGAATGACTGTTTCCTCATGAATTTTTTTAAGGCAGCAGACATCTGATCCAATGGAGTCTCCTTTTCCGAGAACTGGATGCCAGTTGGGACCAGTTGCCTGTCCATATGAGACACCTTCGCACAATCTAGTAATTTAAATGAGAGTACCGATCCAGGGATTCCCAAACTGAACTTTGTCAACTTTTTGTACAGTTTGTTAAAGTCCATGATATACTCTTCCATTGAATGACCATCCGTTTTCTGAAAGCTATCAAATTCTGACCAGGCCGCATAGGCATTTAACGGGTCATCTTTCTAGTAGATTTTATCCAGGAGTTCTATTAGAGGGTCAAAACCTTCGTCATTATCCATCTCAGAAAATACCTTACTTCTGATTTTATTTCGTTCAGGAAGCGACAACACTAAGACCATACCTTGTTTTCTCTTTGGTAGAGTAGTAACCCGTGTCCATATATCAACCTCATTGTTCCACTGGTCATCCGATTCAAACTCTGAGAACATCAAAGCACCATGACAATTTAAACTTGCTTTCTGCAATTTTCCACAATGGCCACTAGGCTTTCAAGTTTTATGACCCCCCCCCCCCCCCCCCCCCCCAAAAAAAAATCATAGTTTCCAACCTCCACCTTTAGGCAACCATTATCTGCTACCATGTAAAAGTCGGATATTCAGGTGGTGAAGGACAGAATACTAGAACCTAGTCTTCAGTCACTTACATGCCTTTATTTACAGAGACACACATTACATACTGTGCACCCCCAAGATAAGTTTCCCCCACTTTCCGAGCCTGCTCCCATATATATGAACAAGAGAGTCCCCAGTTAATACCCACCACCAATGTTCCCTCTAATTTTTATCTTTGGTGCGCGGTCCCTTTGCTGCGCATGCGTGGTATCTTTTCCAGTGGAACAGCTGGTGAGCGGCCTGTGCAGAACCTCCCAATCAATGCGCGGGCACCTCCGCAGCCTAGGGTAAACATTGCCCATGACCTGAATACAACCAACACCCAACTGATATACACCATCTGAATACAATTAACAATTCGATCATGGGCAACATTTTCCTTTACCTAGTTATAGACATCCCTAAAATACTTGCAGCTATCTTTCAATGTTTCCTTAACCTGAGATATTTTCTATCTTTCAGACTATGTCGCTCAGGCTATTTTCCTTTTCTGGGAGAGAGGGAGTTGGAATCGCTGCAGATTTCCAAAATGTAGCTCCCAATTTTCAGGGCTTGTTTTAAGAGGATTTTGATTGGAGCAATCCGTCCATTATTCTTGTGACGTGTTTCTGCCACGTTCTACGTTTGTCTTGGTTATGCAGTGGAGTGCACTGTTTTTAATGTGGATGTGATTAATAGTGAATTTGCAAAGCAGGATTGGTGCAATTTGTTCCTGCAGCAGATTGAGATTGTGTACATTTGACTCAATTTCAGTGCCTATAAAGAGAAAAATGTTACTCTTGGAGTGTTGAAAACTTGATTTGCAAATACAAAGTGATATGGTTGACAAATTACTATGGTGTAGGAAGCAGAGCTGGGGTTTTACCCTGAGCTGAAGCTGTGAGACTGTTGCACTGCAAACTAGGAACAGTTGACCCTCCCAAAGCTGCTGGGATTGGCCTCCTTGAACATTTATTGTGAGCTCCCAACCGGGATTGTGCATTCCACAGGGTCCTCACTGAATGTATGGTGAGGGTGGGGGTGGAATGCAATGCACCTGCAGCTGTAAAAGCAGCTGCCAATAAATTTGGGAAGGCGTTTTTTTTTTGGCAGCAGTAGCCTCATGGGCAGCAAATGGATCATTTATATGGCGAATTTCACATCCTCAGGGCATTCCAAAGCTTTTCACAACCAACAAAGTACTTTTGAACTCACTTGTCATGTAGGCAAATGCACAGCAAGGTCCCACAAATAGCAATGAGATAAACAGATGGTCAATTTTAGTGGTGTTGGTTGAGGGAGAAACATTGGGCAAGACAGCTACTCGCTCTTCTTAAAATAAGGTGTCATCGGCAGTGCTATCAAGCGCCACTTACTCACCAATAACCTGCTCACGGATGCCCAGTTTGGGTTCCGCCAGGACCACTCGGCTCCCGACCTCATTACAGGCTTGGTCCAAACATGGACAAAGGAGTTGAATACCTGGGGTGAGGTGAGAGTGACTGCCCCTGACATCAAGGCAGCATTTGACCGAGTGTGGTATCAAGGAGTCCTAGTAAAACAGAAGCCAATGGGAATCGGGGGGAAAACTCTCCACTGGCTGGAATTATACCTAACACAAAGGAAGATGGGCGTAGTGGTTGAAGGTCAATCATCACAGCCCCAGGACACCACTGCAGGAGTTCCTCAGGGCAGTGTCCTAGGCCCAACCATCTTCAGCTGCTTCATCAATGACCTTCCCTCCAACATAAGGTCAGAAATGGGGATGTTCGCTGATGACTGCACAGTGTTCAGCGCCATTCACAACTCCTCAGATAATGAAGCAGTCCATGCCAGCATGCAACAAGACCTGGATGGTGTTCAAGCTTGGGCTAATAAGTGGCAGGTAACATTCACGCCACAGAAGTGCCAGGCAATGACTATCTCCAACAAGCGAGAGTCTAACCAACTCCCCTTGACATTCAATGGCATTACCATCGCCGAATCCCCCACCATCAACATCCTGGGGGTCACCATTGACCAGAAACTTAAACAGACCAGCTTCATAAATAGTGTGGCAACAAGAGCAGGTCAGAGGCTAGTTATTCTGCGGCAAGTGACTCACCTCCTGACTCCCCAAAGCCTTTCCACCATCTACAAGGCACAAGTAAGGAGTGTGATGGAATATTCTCCACTTGCCTGGATAAGTGGCAGCTCCAGCAACACTCAAGAAGCTCGACACCATCCAGGACAAAGCAGCCCATTTGATTGGCACCCCATCCACCACTTTAAACATTCACTCCTTCCACCACCGGCGTACCTTGGCTGCAGTGTGTACCATCTACAAGATGCACTGCAGCAACTCACCAAGGCTTCTTCGGCAGCACCCCCCAAACCTGCGACCTCTTCCACCTAGAAGGACAAGGGCAGCAGGTGCATGGGAACACCACTACCCCCAAGTTCCCCTGCAAGTCACACACCATCCTGACTTAGAAGTATACAGCCGATCCTTCATCGTCGCTGGGTCAAAATCCTGGAACTCCCTACCTAACAGCACTGTGGGAGTACCTTCACCACACAGACTGCAACGGTTCAAGAAGACGGCTCACCACCACTTTCTCAAGGGCAACTAGGGATGGGCAATAAATGCTGGCCTTGCCAGCGACGCCCACATCCCAAAAGCGAATTTAAAAAAAGCACCATGGTATCTTTTATGCCCACTTGAATAGGCAGATGAAGCCTCCGTTTAGCTTTCATCTGAAAGATGGCACCCCCAACAATGCAGCGTTCCCTCAGTACTGATAATGTGCTGAAGCCTCTGGAACAGGGCTTGCACCCACAACCTTCTATTTCAGCCATACGACTGTTACCATTGAGCCAAGGCTGACAGTGTGCATTGCTGGAAAGCAATGTCACCTGATCCTACCAAGAATCCCAGCAAGTATCGATTCAGCTGTGGAACTGGTCCTTCAAGAACTGGGTCGAAGGAGAGTGGCCTGTAGGGCGTTCCAGTGCATCCTGCCCATAGGATAGCCATCCAGTTTGTGTGGGAGGAGGTGGCCCAAATGGTCAATACCATTTGCCACATTCAGAAGATTTGGAAGCATACGAGGAAGCTTTTGTTGATGAGCGACTTTAATCGTACTCTCCGTTATTAATGTGCAAATTGTCCAGCAACTTGTGGCGAGGAAGAGATACCCCGAGAATTGCAAATTTCCACAAGTTCCTGGATGATTTGCGCCGCTCTGCTGTTAGCCTCGCAAAAACGGGAGCTCGCCCTCCCTGTGTGTTTTGTGAAATTGCTGCATTTGCGCATTAATTCCCCTTAAACAGGCAGAGAAATTTAGGGCTAATACTTAACAGCGTGAGTAACTTTTAAATGAGGAGATTTGTGTTCCTGCATTGCCAATCTACCTCTCAAGCTCAGATAGGGAACAATTTAAACTGTGGAGTCTCATTCCTGCAGATAATAAATTGTTGTTAGAGATTTTCAAAATTTAAAATTGGGGGAGAAATTCGGTATCGCCCCGTTTGGGGTGCTAGTATTGGCGGTGCGCAAAGTTTAGCGCCAGGCGCAATTTATCACCACCTTGAGCGATATTGGGTAGCTGCGCCCCTGAAGGTGATTGCGGCGCTAAATCAGGCGCTGCACGATAGTCTTAAGGCGCTAACCCAGCGGCGCGACGCAATTTCTCCGGGGGCGGTCGCAGCACAGGTGCTGTCAATTATCGATTTCACCCAGACACGCTGGCGCCGGCCAGCTCTTAAAGGGGTGGATCGATTATCATCTGCAGCCACACTCTGCGCCTTGTAGGCCTCAAACTCGGCGGCAACCTACCTGTGGCGGCCAAAACTTCAACCACATGGAGAGGGCCAGGGAGAGAGCGCAGCGCTTCAGTGAGGGGGCATTGGATGCTCTGGTTGGCGCAGTGGAGTGCCGGCGATCTCTGCTGTACCTGGAGAATGGCAGGAGGCCTCAACACATCGAATACCGCAGAGCTTGGAGGGAGGTTTCCCAAAGAGTCACCTCCAGCAGCATGGTTCCGAGGACTCCTGTGCAATGCAGGAAGAAGTTCAACGACCTCACTCGTGTCTCGTCAGGGTGAGTGCCTTTTTCAGAATCATCTTCATCCCTCCATCTGCACCTCACTTTATGGCCAGAGGGTGTGCAAAGCCCCAATGGCCAGCTGTCATCCAGCACCCATGGCCCATTCTGGAAACACACACGCACATTCAGCTCAGTGCATAATGTAAGGGCTATTCGACCATGGGAGGCATGTGATGCCAGATCAGGGCAGCATGTTTCATCACACCCCGTCCTTTCTCTTGCAGGCCAAGCTGGCGAGTAACCGCAGGCAACAGCTTTGGACCGGAGGAGGCCGGCCTCACCTGCAGACCCTTGCAGACCTGGAGGAGCGAGTCCACTGGATCGTCGCAAGCCGGATGAGTGGCCCCGTCGCCTCTGGAGATGCCGACCCTATTGTGGACAGCGATGGTAAGGTCATCACCTTTTTGACCTCTCTCCTGCCACTTGTTCCCCACACCAGCATGCTTTTTCACTCTCGAGCCAATTCAAAGCATTACAGCACTCATGCATCCCTTGCTGCCACCTTGTCCTTTCGCTAAAGCCACTCTTGAACCTCCCTGCTTTCAGATGCTGCATCACCAGCTCGGGAGGCGGGCCCTCAAGCTGCCACTGCGACTGACTCCGGAGGCGACGAGGAGGAGGAAGCCGGATCTTCCGTTCCACCCTCAGGCGAGCCAGCTAATTTCCAGACTTGGGAGACTCCTTCCCTGGAGGGGAGCGGGGGGTAATGGTCTGAGGAGGATCCAGCTCCAGGACCCAGCGGCCTGCAGCAACGCGAGGGGGGTAGGGAAGCTCGGGGGCCGTCTCCCCGGAGGGCGAGTCAGGCCACGAGTGCTGCTGCACAGACCGCAAAAGAAGTGCGTGCCCTCACTGAAATGAGCACCCAGGCTGGGCTGAGGCACACTGAGCTCATGGCTGCAGTGGGAAGGATGCCCGAATCCATTGAGACACTGGCAAGGAGTGTCCAAGACTTCAGCGCAGCACAGGCAAGGAGTGTGCAGGACTTCGGCACAGCACTGGCAAGGATTGTCCAGGGCTTCAGCGAAGCAATGGCACCTGCCACGCAAGTGCTGAGTGCTGCCACGCAGTCACTCGCTGGTCTCATGCAGATGCAGATTGAGGCCACGCGAGCACTGTCTGCTGCCACCCTCGCTGGATCAGGCAGGATTCCCCGGGGCCCTCGCCGCGCCACAGCAGGCCAGCAATCTGTGCACCAGCCGATTGCTGCGCATGCTGCGGTGCTGCCCCGTCAGAGTGCCAGTGTGTCGGCCGACCAGGGAGCTGCTGTCCGCTCTCAGGATGACAGCATTCCTGATGCCACCACTGGCACTTCTCCACTGCAGCTGCCACCACCTGTAGGACAGACTGCTGCCGCCCATGCAGAGTTGGAGCAGTCAGCAGCCAGGCCCTCCAGGCCCAGAGCTCGTCCAGGCCATCCCTCAGGGACACCTGCGGTTTCGAACAGTCAGCAGGCCTCCCCTAGCCTTGCTGCAGCCACTGGGGTCCCATTACGGAGGAGCTGCAGGGCGGGAAGGGGCCAATTCCGAAAGGGAAGCAGATCACCATCGAGGGGGAAAAAGTAGAAGGTGCTGCAGATTTCTGTTATTTGTTTCATTCAAGGCCGAGGATGCTGGGAGTGAGAGACACTTATGTTTTGGACAGTCTCCCGGGTGTGAGAGGAACTTATGTTTTGGACAGTCTCCCGGGTGTGAGAGGCACTTATGTGGCAGTCTGTTTGTTTTGCTTTTTGTTGCCATTGCTTTGTCATGCGGGAAGGAAACACATTTTGTTAAATAAACATCTTTCTTTATTCACAATGGCCATGTCTGTTCTTTGCACAAATGTTTCCCTTGCTTAGGGGTAGCAGAACGGTTCCATTCATGTTCTTGGAATGGCAGCAAGCATTCCCTGAGAGGGGCCTAGAAGTGACTTGCTATAAGCCTCTGACGGACGGCCCTTGCAGTTTGTGCCTCCCTCCCATCTTGGTGCTGCTCCGCCTCCTCCTCCTCCTCCTCCTCCTCTGCTGGTGCTTCAATGTCTGGTGGCATTGGCTGGGTCCTGAGGATTGCCAGGTTATGCAGCATGCAACACACAACCACGAAGTGGGAGACTCGCTCAGGTGAGTACTGAAGGGCTCCTCCGGAATGGTCCAGACAGCGGAACCGTTGCTTCAGCACACCGATTGTGTGCTCAATGATGTTCCTGGTCACTTGATGGCTCTCATTGTAATGTTCTTCAGCAGGGGTGCTGGGCGAACGGAGCGGGGTCATCAGCCAGGGGCACAGAGGATAGCCCTTGTCCCCGAGAAGCCAGCCTCCTGGGTGAACCGGGGCCTCGAAAAGGTCTGCCACAGAAGTCTGGCGCAGGATGAAGGCATCGTGGCTGCTGCCTGGAAAGTGGGCATTCACAGCGAGTATCAGCTGTCGGCAGTCACAGACCAGCTGCACATTCAAAGAATGGAACCCCTTTCGGTTGCGGAAATCCTCCGCATTCTCTAGAGGTGCCCGCAAAGCCACATGCGTGCAGTCAATGGCGCCCTGCACCACGGGGAAGCCCACTATCCTTGCGAAGCCCTCTGCGCGCTCTCGCTGCTTGTCCGGGGTCATTGGGAACGAGATGTACTGCCGTCTCCTTCTAAAGAGGGCATTAGTCACTTGGCAGATGCAGCAATGCACCGTGAACTGTGAGATGTTGGCAATGTCCCCAGTAGCGGCCTGAAAGGAGCCGCTGGCATAGAAGTTTAGAGCCACAGTGATCCTCACAGCCGACAGAGATGTCCTGCACCTTAGTTGAGGCTGCAGATCTGGCTGAAGTAGGTTGCAGAGCTCAGTGACCACCTCCTTACTGAAGTGCAGCCTTCGGAAACACTGCTCCTCCGACATGTTGATGTACATAAACTGTTCGCAGAAAACCCTGGCAGCGTAAGGTCTCGTGTGGCGACGTCTGTAGGCCCTCCTCCGTCTGGCCATGCCTGCCACTCTATCCCTGCGTCTCTGTGCCCTGTCAATATGATTGAGAAGCACGACGTTTCCATCCAATGCAGCCCCCATAGTAAGTGCGCACTGAAAGTTATGCCATTTGAGAAGCTCACCAACTGCAAAGTGATGTTCAGAAGGCTAAAGTTCCTCAGCCAGTGCTGGCTCACTGCAGAAATGGCTCTCCGTGTGTAGCTGAGCAAGTCTCTCTCTCTCTCAAAGAAGTTGTGGTCCAAAAATGGCTACCACTAATAATCCAGGAACAGTCCCCTTTAAATAGCGCCCCCCCAGCCCGACAGCGACTGGGAAACGTTCCAGGTAACCTGTCCTTGTTAGCGCCAGGCGGAACGGAGGGGGGCGCCACTGAATTTCCGGTCCGGGGCGCCCCAAGTGCGTTGCACACTGAAATTACGTCATGATCTGCGTGCGCCGGTGAGCGGGCGCTACGGTTTAGCGCCGGCTCTAAATGTCTGCTCAATATGGGAAGAGGCGCAGGGTTCGCTGTGCCCGGGCGCTAGTTGGTTAGCGCCCCGCTTCTCGACCTCTTTAGGCGCTAATGGGTGGCGCAACCAACCGAATTTTTCCCCCAAAATGTTTCAATTTTTTTCTTACCTTTCCTTTCTGTCTCTTTTTGCTATCTCTCTTAATCCAATCTTTCATTCCCTCTCTTTATTTCTCTTTCTGCACCTGATTTGACTCATTAAATCTCATTAGTTACGGAGATAGACTGTTGGTCCTGTCGTTCCCAATGCCCTCGAAGCACCGTTGCCCTCGCCGCGCCGTTATCAGCTTGCACTTCCAGCAACTTACAGGGCAACAACATTTTCAAGCTGCAGTGTAAGGGAGAAAACCTAACTAACGGGGCATGCCCGCTCCAGCTAATTCTGGGCCAGTATTGTGTAGGTAAGTAACACAGGCAGATAAGCATCCTAAGAAGACTCAACATCTGCAATGCTGATGGTTCTGCTTTGTATTTCCAGCATTTGCAGTTTTTATTTTCATTTCCAGCATTTGCAGTTTCCTTTTTTTTATATTCAATTAAGTGGGCTCTGTTTATAGCGGAGGGGATGGTTTTATGAGTCTTCACCGCAGGCGGGCGAGGGCACCTGCTGGCACCAAGGACTACTAAAATTACCCCTAGGACATAACAGGAGGATACAAGGTTTTAAGCATTTTAAGGGGGGGTTATGTGACTAAAATGAAACACCATGTCATTCAGCAGGAGATGCTATAAAATTCAGATACTTGTACTGGCATGTAGGTAACATAAACATGCAGCATTGTAATATTTCGAATTGATAACTATTTATCTATTTCTAATCTCCTGATTCTAGCTAAATTTTTTGCCACACCAGCCCAGCTTTCAAAAGTTAGGCACTGAAAATAGGCTGTAAATCTGAGTGGATCGTTTCTCATGAAAGCAAAATATTCCACATGTACTAGTTTAATGCAAATTAGATGTCTGTAATTAGTTCTAGAGTGGTAATTTAGTGCACAAAAATAATTATTCAAAACCTGTTTTTTCCAATTAATGCCCAAGACAGAAAAGTCTGGTTTACCCTTCCCCCCCTCCCTAAAGAAAACAAAAACATTGTGCTAATATATCATTATATCATCTAAACAAACTTTTAAATAGCCAGGCTGTAAAGAAAATGTTGTATAATGTGTTTCATGTGAAGTATTTTTCTATAAGATTCCCTGAGTAAAAAGGACATTGCAGTATCTCAGGAGTGTGTGGGTTAATTACGTTCAGCCAGCGTATATTATGGCTTGTTTCATTGGCTTGTGGAATTGGGAGGAATTTTCCAAAGTTTTTCTTGGAATTTGGGCCATGGGATTTTTCGCATCCCCAGGAATTAGCGGAATGAATTTTATGATTCAATGCTCCCAATGCAGAGCCTCACATGATAGGACCACCTTTGTGAATTCCAGAGTAACGGTCATTGCCTCCACAATGGATAAGGAATCACGCAGTCCACAAATCAAGTACAGTAATCTCTGCCCCCAAATCCCGACATGCACTCCCAGCACCCAAAACCCTGTGCCAGCAGTGCTAAATCAGAAAATATTACCAGCAGTTGGGTAAGACAGTGTGTAAAGTGTTGTCAGCCATGGCTCAATTGGTAGCCCTCTCACCTCTGAGTTAGAAGGTTCAAATCCCACTCTAGTGACCTGAGCACAAAATCAAGGCTGACACTCCAGTGCAGTGTTGTACTATCGGTGGTGCCGTCTTTCAGATGAGACGTTAAAGCGTCTGTCCTCTCAGGTGGACGTAAAAGGTCCCAGCGCACTATTTCAAAGAAGAGCAAGGGAGTTCTCCGCAGTGTCCTGGCCAATATTTATCCTTCATCCAACATCACTAAAACAGATTATCTGGTCATTATCCCATTTCTGTTTGTGGAAGCTTGCTGGGTACACAATGGCTGCCGCGTTTTCTACATTACAACAGTGATAACACTTTAACAGTACTTCTTTGGCTGTAAAGAGCTTTGGGACGTTCTGAGGTCATGAAAGGCACTATATAAATGCAAGGCGTTCTTTCTTTTCTTTTAGTGGACATTTCAAGCATTAATGGGCCTGGCTATCTCTTGTTATGTAAAGAAGGTCCTTTCATCAGTACCACTTTTGCAAACCAAACATTAATAAGAATTATTGCTTGAAGATGCCCCATGGCTTAGTGAGTAAATAAACTGGATGGTAGGCACTGAGCCACATGGACAAGGACATCTCGGGTTGGATCCCTTATCTGTCCCAAATTGGCTGCTATCAGTTGAGGCGGGGTAGTGGCGCACTACTGGCCTCAGCACCCCTGGGTTAGGAAGTGGAACATTCAGCCTAGATTTCCATTCTTAATTGCTATCCAGCGAACCCTGCAAGAAAGCGTACATGTGTGGGCGTGTGGTGGGGAGAAGATAGGGTTCAGCTGTGGTGTCCCCCACAGTCCATCACCCTGCCAACACTCATTGGGCCTGAATTTGTGGTCGGCGGCGTAGCTAAGGAGTATGACATCGACACCGCAAGTAAATCTGCACCTACCTTGTGTGATCCTCCCTGCGAGAACATTGTTTAAAATGCTGCAGAGTTCTGTGCAGCGTACTCCCCCACGGAGCCCAGGAGCACACCATTGTGCATATGCGAACCTGGGATAGAAACATAGAAACATAGAAGGCAGGAGCAGGAGTAGGCCATTCGGCCCCTCGAGCCTGCTCCGCCATTTAATGAGATTATGGCTGATGATCCAAATTCAGTACCCTGTCCCTGCTTTCTCCCCATATCGCTTGATCCCTTTAGCCTTAAGAAATATATCTAACTCCTTCTTGAATATATTAATGAATTGGCCTCAACTGCCTTCTGTGGTAGAGAATTCCACAGGTTCACCACTCTCTGGGTGACGAAATTCCTCCTCATCTCAGTCCTAAATGGCTTACCCCTTATCCTTAGACTGTGACCCCTGGTTCTGGACTCCCCCGCCATCGGGAACATCCTTCCTGCATCTCATCTGGCTAGTCCTGATAGAATTTTATAAGTTTCAATGAGATCCCCTCTCATTCTTCTAAACTCTAGCGAATACAAGCCCAATCGACCCAATCTCTCTTCATACGTCATACCTGCCATCCCAGGTATCAGTCTGGTGAATCTTTGCTGCACTCCCTCCATGGCAAGAACATCCTTCCTCAGATAAGGCGACCAAAACTGCACTCAATACTCAAGGTGTGGTCTCACCAAGGCCCTGTACAACTGCAGCAAGACATCCTTACTCCTGTACTCGAATCCTCTCGCTATGAAGGCCAACATACCATTTGCCTTCTTAACCGCCTGCTGCACCTGCATGCTTACCTCCAGCGACTGGTGCACAAGGACACCCAGGTCTCGTTGCACTTCCCCTTCTCCCAATCTATTGCCGTTCAGGTAATAATCTGCCTTCCTGTTTTTGCCACCAAAGTGGATAACCTCGCATTTATCCACATTATACTGCATCTGTCATGCATCTGCCCAATCACACAACCTGTCCAAATCATACTGGAGTTTCTCTGCATCCTCCTCACAGCACACACACCCACCCAGCTTTGTGTCATCTGCAAACTTGGAGATATTACATCTAGTTCCCTCGTCTAGATCATTAATATATATTGTGAATAACCGATCCCTGCGGTACCCCACTAGTCACTGCCTGCCACTTGGAAAAAGACCCGTTTATTCCAACTCTTTGCTTCCTGTCTGCCAACCAGTTCTCTATCCAAGTCAGTACTTTGCATGCTAATCTCTTATGCAAGACCTTATCGAAAGCCTTCTGAAAGTCCAAATACACCACATCCTCTGGCTCTCCCTTATCAATTCTACCAGTTACATCCTCAAAAAATTCCAGTAGATTAGTCAAGCACGATTTACCTTTTGTAAATCCATGTTGACTTTGTCCAATCCTGTCACTGTTTTCCAAGTGTTCTGCTATTACATCTTTTATAATGGACTCTAGCATTTTCCCCACTACCGATGTCAGGCTTACCGGTCTATAATTCCCCGTTTTCTCTCTACCACATTTTTTAAATAGTGGGGTTATTTAGCTACCCTCCAATCCATGGGTACTGTTCCAGAATGTATAGAATTTTGGAAGATGACCGGCAATGCATCTACTATTTCTAGGGCCACTTCCTTAAGTACCATAGGATGTTGATTATCAGGCCCTGGGGATTTATCGGCCTTGAATTCCCTAACACCATTTCCCTACAAATACTGATTTCATTCAGTTCCTCCCTCTCATTAGACCCTATGTTCCCCGACATCTCTGGGAGGTTATTTGTGTCCTCCTTTGTGAAGACAGAACCAAAGTATGTATTTAATTGGTCTGCCATTTCTTTGTTCCCCATTATAAATTCCCCTGATTCTGACTGCAAGGGACCTACGCTTGACTTCACTAATCTTTTTCTCTTCACATGTCTATAGAAGCTTTTACAGTCAGTTTTTATGTTCTCTGCAAGCTTACTCTCATACTCTATTTTCCCCCTCTTAATTCCTTTGTCCTCCTTTGCTGAATCCTAAACTGCTCCCAATCCTCAGGTTTGCTGCTTTTTCTGGCCAATTTATATGTCCTCCCCTTGGATCTTATGCTATCCCTAATTTCCCTTGTTAGCCACGGTTGAGTCACCTTTTTTTGTTTTATTTTTATGCCAATCAGGGATGAACAAACTCTGTAGTTCATCCATGCGATCTTTAAATGTTTGCCATTGCCTATCCACCGTCAACAGGATCACGTGGGGCAGTGCTCCTTTTACTTCCTGACTCTTCGCCTATAAGGTACAGCTGAGCCCTTAAATGCAAAGTGACAATGGGAGGGATTCACTCATATAGGATAAGAATGGAAATGAAACCATGAGGTAACTGGAAGATTATTAATATTGAAGGCGGGCTTCTTTTCTTTCTCTCCTTTCATTTTCCTCACTTTATAAAATAACAGTAATAAAAGATAAAAACAAATATTTTAAATTCCATCCTAATTTCAAGAGTTCTAAATTTTCACATCTGAATTGCATTTAATTCCACTCATATTTAAGACAGTTTTGAAACTAATTTGAGCCCGGATCTTTAAAAGCTGACCCATTACAAAGGGGTCCCCAAATGCATTGAATGGTAATCTGCATGATTGAGCCGAGGGAAACGGCCGAGCCCTTTCAGATTACAGTTGATAAAAAAAAACCTGAGAAAGTGCTTCAGAGATTCAGAGACAGCCTGAAAGCATACGCTTGCCATTTTTGGCATTTTACAAATTAAAATTAAATGGAACGTACCCTGCTGTGGATTTCCAAAATTTCCTGTTCTTATTTAATGCAAGATTTCCAGCACTCTGTTCTAAAATAGTCTGTTCCGGTCCCCCTTACGCTGTCCAACAGGCTTCCAGCGCCTGTTTGCACTAGTCTTAAAAATTTTCAACGTAATTAATTCGGAGTAGCTGGGCAATTCGCCCAACTTTTCGCCAGCACGTTGATTCCTATCAGGAGGTAAAAGATGCAGTGAAACCCCTGTGTAGTCGTAACTTCCATATCGCAAGTTTGGGATATAGCACGTGCCCCGAACTTCCAGTCAGTTTCAAAGGCGTAGTCTGACAGTTCACCGTCATAGCGACCGCAAATTCATTGTCTATGCTCACACTTGAAAAATACCACCTGGGTGAGGTACTGGCACCTGGGGAACTAGACCCCTGTATGAGTCAGTGCCTTCAGGAGAGGAAGAAATGAGAATCTGGGGGGGAGGGGTGGGGGGGCAAGTAAAATAATTATTATTACAATTAGTATCTTTAGTCTTGAAATTACACCGTGAGATAATGGGCCCAAATGCTTATTTTAAATAGACCACTGAAATGGCAAGAGTGTATTTCAGACAAACGCATCTATTTATCTCACAATGTAATTTAAAAGCTTGGTTTTGAACTGTGTCTTTCGATTGATATTTGGTTGTTTTTGTTAGAACAGTCCTGACGACACGAGAGAGAAGGCCTGGAGGAGTTGACAGTAAGAGGGGGCGAATTGGCACCAGCAGAGCAGCAGTGTACTCAGGGGGAGGCTTGATTTTGTTATGTGTTATATGTTGTAAGCAGAGTTGTTTTGATAGTGTTGAGACAATAATAACGGAAGTGCTGTCTCCTGTAGTGTGCTCTTTACCTGATGTTACATGTTTCATAAGCTTGTTTGTGCAGCGGAGGTTCCCAGCCCGAGGCACTGGATAAATCCTGTTCCCAGCGCTCTCTTCTGCAGCCTGCAAAATGGATTTACAAAGCTTGTAAACTGGCAACAATGCGCATATCGGATTTTCGCACAGAATTTCTAGACTTCAAGGTTTTGCTAAGTGTTGCTTCCCCTCCTGTTGTACTGGCAGAAGTGGGAGATGTCCCTCCCAGGTTGAAAAGATGACAGTTTTGAAATCTTCACTTTCCTGGTCCCTCAGTAATGTCCTGATGCAGTACCTGATTTCCACCATTAAGTGCTGTTATTGAGCTATGTAAATGCTTCAGCAGCTCCCAGTGGCAGAAACTGCAGAGTTACAATGTAGAACATCTTTCTCACAGCCCTGACGTAGCTCAAAGAAACAGTAATACTTTTTGATGCTGCCTGACCTGCTGAGCATTTCAACAACAGCGACAATAACTTGTATTTATACAGCGCCGTTAATGTCGTAAAACGTCCCAAGGTGCTTCACAGAAGCGTTATAAAACAAAATTTGACACCGAGCCATAGGAGGAGATATTAGGACAGATGACCAAAGGCTTGCTCAAAGAGGTAGGTTTTAAGGAGCATCTTAACGGAGGAAAGAGGTAGAGAGGTGGAGAGGTTTAGGGAGGGAATTCCAGAGCTTAGAGCCTTGGAAGCTGAAGGCATGGCCACCAATGACTGAGTGATTAAAACCGGGGATGCTCAATAGGCCAGAATTAGAGGAGCACAGATATCTCAGAGGATTGTGGGGCTGGAGGAGATTAGAGAGAGTTCCAGCATTTTCTGTTCATATTTCAGATTTTCAGCATCCACAGTATTTTGCCCTTTGGTAGTACTTTAACCTGGATTTTGCACTGGGGAAGTCCAAATCCCTGACTTTACTGTAAGCATTTGTATTAGACAGCAGGTATAACACAGTTTTTATTTTCTGTATTGTTTCCCTTTTAGCCAAATTTAACTTGTCTGGAGACGCTGAACCTAGGTCATAATCCGCTCAGCAACGAAGGAATCCATAGACTTAAAGAAGCATTGATAGCTAATCGATCAATTGTACGATTAGGACTGGCATCAACAGCAATAACCTGTGAAGGTAATGTCTAGAAATGGTGTGTGAAATCGTATGTTCAAATTGCAATTTTAAATTAGGCCACACGCAGGGCTAGAAGAATATATCAACCTTCCTTGCATCTCCGTATATGAAGAAAGGTCTAGTTGTGCACTCTAATTACGGTGGTTCTATGATATATCAGCCCACATTATATGTTAACATAAGACATAAGAAATAGGAGCAGGAGTAGGCCATTCGGCCCTTCAAGCCTGCTCCACCATTCAATAAGATCATGGCTGGTCTTCCACCTCAACTCCACCTTCCTGTATTATCCCCATATCCCTTGATTCCCTTAATATCCAAAAATCTATCGATCTTGAACATACTCAACAACTGAGCATCCACAGCCCTCTGGAGGTAGAGAATTCCAAAGATTCACCATCCTCTGAGTGAAGAAATTTCTCCTCATCTCAGTCCTAAATGGCCGACCCCTTATTCTGAGACTGTGACCCCTGGTTCTAGGCTCCCCAGCCAGGGGAAACATCCTCCCTGCATCTACCCTGTCAAACCCTGTAAGAATTTTATATGTTTCAATGAGATCACTTCTCATTTTTCTAAAATATAAGGAATGTAGGCCTAGTCTACTCAATCTCTCCTCATAGGACAATCTCCCCCATCCCAGGAATCAGTCTGGTGAACCTTTGTTGCACTCCCTCTATGGCAAGTAATAAAAACAGAAAATGCTGGAAATACTCAGCAGGTCAGGCAGCATCTGTGGAGAGCGAAACAGAGTTAACGTTTCAGGTCGATGACCCTTCGTCAGAACCCCAGCCAGGGGAAACATCTTCCCTGCATCTACCCTGTCAAGCCCTGTAAGAATTTTATATGTTTCAATGAGATCACCTCTCATTCTTCTAAAATATGGGGAATATAGGCCTAGTCTACTCAATCTCTCCTCATTGGACAATCTCCCCTACAATTCAATTCAATTCAATTCAATTTTATTTGTCATATATGCAGCAGACGTGTGTACTGCACAATGAAATGTTGATTTTTACGAGTCCTCCCAACATTGGAATAAATATGGCATAACAATGATAAAAATATTAATAGAAATACTAATAGAAAGACAGTAATAATAAATAAAACAACAGTAATAAATAATAATAAATTAATCCTTCATGAGTCTTATGGCCTGGGGGTTAATCATCGACCTGAAACGTTAACTCTGTTTCTCTCTCCACAGATGCTGCCTGACCTGCTGAGTATTTCCAGCATTTTCTGTTTTTATTTCAGATTTCCAGCATCCGCAGTATTTTGCTTTTGTATTCTTCCTTAGGTAAGGAGACCAAGGCCTAGAAATTGGGGAACGCTGGAAACCTGCCGGCCAGGGATAACGGCCACCGGCCGAGAGAGCGCGGGCAGTCCCAGCATTTTGGTACTGCCTGCTCATTCTAGTTGATTTTGCAGCGCGAATCTCAGAAGGAGGCCAAAGGTCGCCTCTGTCTTCCGCTCGCAGTGTAGGGGAATGGGGAAGAAAGGACCGACCCGAACAGTTGCTCTACGTGCTCCAAAATATTAGCTGCCACCCAATGTTTGTGGATTTTTTTAATAGTTTATGATATGAATGCATCTGCATTCTCTGTAACACTAATCTTTCCCCAATGGTTACTCTTGAAAGTGTTGAAATGTGTAGTAAACGTGGCAGCTTTTAATGGGTTTTGCATACACAACACAAAATTATTGATTAATAATTGGTTATGGAATTTTGAAAAAATTATTTATAATTCCTTAAAATCTTAAGCAGTTGAGCCCAGATTTGCTAACGGGTGACGTTCTGGTGAAGCTATCATCATAAAGATAAAAGAGATCTTCAGAGATCAGCTTCAATCATTGCTATGGAGTTCACCCATTGCTTTACTGACCCACAAACATTGCAGGCCTCCCGGAAAGCTGCCAGCAAATGCTAATCCCTACCCACCCCACCTCCCCCGCCTCCCCCCCGCTCGCCCCCCCCCCCCCCACCCCACTGCTACTGACGGGGGAAAAAAATGAAAGTTTAAAAGAAGAACCTTGGCAAAGGAGGCGTTTGAAGTTTCAGCATCCATCTGAAGTGTTTTCCACTTGTCAGCATTCCCCATCTTCGTAAGTCCTGCCAGAATGGCCGTTGACGCTACTGAAACACCTTTTAGCAGCAGCACTCACTGGCGTGATTTAGTGTAGGTGGCAATGGGAGCGGAGAACTCCAAAATGGATGGGCTGGCATCAACTTGGCGTTGCACGCTTATTGTCGTCACGCTCCAACTCATTAAAATACTTTTACTGCTGGCAGGCAAAGGCAGCGCTGCCGACCTGCCGAAAATGGCAGCCACCGCGGAACCCGCCACCAGCTGACGGAAGAGCGCCGGCCGCCGTTTATTCGCCATTTCATGCCGGTAACGGGTGGCACAAACCGCCCGAATTTCTAGGCCCAAGACTGTAAACTTGTCTCTAGCCAAAACCTATTAAAAGGGCAATACTCTTAGTTACAAATGCTTAATTTTAATCTTTATATTTGTTTAAATTAGTTAGCATCTTTTCATTTATAAAAGTAACAAAACTTGGATTCAGGGTTTTGGGTGCAAAAGTTGCTGGCCATTGATGACTTAGCAGGGCAACCAGTGAACAAGTTGCCTTCTGACCAGTAGGAGGTGGGATTGGATCCCAGTGCTACCTGCTACTTGAACCTGTTTTTTAGCATTATCAGTGCACAGATGGTTCACCAGGTGATGTGTTGCTAAGAATAGAAGTGCTTCAGGTTGGAATGTTGAAGAAAAACTGTGATTGTCCGGCCCATCCAGCTGGAATCTTTCCTCCTGGTTAGTGAAGAATCAAGTATTTGCAGCCCATTATCCGTCTATAGCCCAGACACTCTTAACTTTTCAACTGGGGAACAGGCAGCCTTTGAAAGATATTGAGGGGTTGAATTCTTGCTGTGTGATATTGGTAACACGTTCATTTGAAATTGCTCTGTCCACTATTTTAACTGCGGCGTTACCTGGTTTAAAATAAATGGGTTAAGTGCTTTGTTAAAATAGCAGGCAGAGCAATTTCATGCAAACATATTGGGGGAAAAATTCGGTTGATTAGCGCCTCCTGTTAGTGCCCTAAGAGGGCGCTAATGGGGCGCAAAGCAACTAGCGCCCTGGTGCGGTGCTGCTTGCGCCGCTCGCGAAATTGACCAGACATTTTGTGGCGGCACTAAACACTACCGCTCGATCTCCTGCGCCCACAGATTGTGATGTCAGTCGAGCGCGCAATGCCCCGGTAGCGCCCCGGACCGGATATTGAGTGGCGCCCCATGCCTTTCCACCTGCTGCTAACAATGACAGGTAGAGGGGAACCTTTTACAGTTGGAAAGGGACTGGGGGAGCGCTATTTAAAGGCGGCCGCTTCCTGCCTTTTTTTGTCGGCGACATTTTTGCACCACACATTCTGAGAGGGAGAGAGACTTCTGGAGAGATTCAACGCTGTGTGAAGGAGTTTTGGGTACTGAGCAGCACTTTGCAGGTTCATTTTGATTTGACCTTCCTTGTATTGATTTAGAAAAGACTATGGGGGCTGCACTCTGAGCTCTTTCCCTGGGCCTCTCCATTGTTCTTCCCAGCAGAATTGATGTACAGGTCTCTCCAGGCCGAGATTCAAGGCTGCAATGAGCAGGATGTGGCTGGAGAGCAAGATCAACCCTTCCCTTTAAGAACTGGCCGGCGCCAGTGTGTCTGTGTTCCATTGCTGACTGACATCACATGAGCTTCGCCAGCGCTCTGAGGTAGCGCCTCGCTCCTCGGCGTTAGCGCCTTAAGAGAGGTGTGTAGCGCCTGATTTAGAGCTCAAATCATCTCCAGGGGCGATATAAGCCAAGTTTGCAGTTAGAGGCGATAATTAGCGCCAGGTGCTAAACTTTGCGCCCGGCCGATAATTGCGCCTCAAACGGGGCGATACCGAATTTCTCCCCATTGAGTCATTTGTTACTAACATTGCACAGTGTGACTTTTAAGGAGTAACAAAAATAGAAAGCGCTGGAGATACGCAGCAGATCAGGTGCATGCGTCGAGAAAACACAAGGCAGTTGACGTTTCAGGTGTAAAACTGTAATGTATTATCACATGGTTTAGTATGAACATGCTCAGTTTGCTCTGGCCTAGTAAACAAGCACATTGACTAGCAATTCATCATGTCTCTGTCCTTCATTTGTTCTACCTGCATATATTATAGTTTTGGCGACGAGAATGGGATCCCAAAGCCATTTTTAGGGATCATGGAAGGACACAGTGTTCAACCTTCGAGTGGAAAAGTTTAAGGTGAATTTGTGACACCTAAACTGATTTGTTGCAATGTTTTACTATTAATGCTGATGCAGAATTGTTTGTGCTTCACCTTCGCGTGTATGTATACACAGCAACAGCGGCGTTGATTCCCACAGGTACACAGTTAGCATACTGAGTCACTGTTCGACGGGATCGAGAAAATCATGGCTGCACCTAAGGGATTCATCGGAAGACTTGGCATGGCCTTTATTGCAAGGGGGTTGGAGTATAAGAGTAAAGAAGTCTTGCTACAATTGTACAGGGTCTTGGTGAGACCACACCTGGAGTACTGTGCACAGTTTTGGTCTCCTTATCTAAGGAAGGATATACTTGCCTTGGAGGCGGTGCAGCAAAGGTTCACTAGATTGATTCCTGGGATGAGAGGGCTGTCCTATGATGAGAGATTGTTTAGAATGGGCCTATACTCTCTGGAGTTTAGAAGAATGAGAGGTGATCTCATTGAAACATACAAGATTCTGAAGGGGATTGACAGGATAGATGCTGAGAGGTTGTTTCCCCTGGCTGGAGTGTCTAGAACTAGGGGGCATAGTCTCAGGATAAGGGGTAGGCCATTTAAGACTGAGATGAGGAGGAATTTCTTCACTCAGAGGGCTGTGAATCTTTGGAATTCTCTGCCCTAGAGGGCTGTGAATGCTGAGTCTTTGAACATATTCAAGGCTGAGATAGATAGATTTTTGGACTCTAGGGGAATCAAGGGATGTGGAGATCGGGCGAGAAAGTGGAATTTTGGTCGATGATCAGCCATGATCTTATTGAATGGCGGAGCAGCCTCGAGGGGCCGTAAGGCCTATTCTGCTCTTATTTCTTATGTTCTTGTATACGACCGAGCTCACGATTCAGTTCTTACATTGAGCGGATGGAGCTGAATAACATTATTGAGACCAAAGGTGCAGATGAGAATGTTCAAGCTCAAAATAAAATAATTCGTGAATGGAAGAAAGCAATTTTTTTGATGGAGTTCTGGCCAGATATCTACAGAATGTTGACAAACCTACTTGTACTGGTCTCGCTAGACGTACTCTTATCCAGTTATCCAGTCAGCTAAACACTCATTCAAATAACTCCTCGAGAAACAGGGTGCGGTTTTGAAGCTTTACTTGAATAAAATTGCGAAACTGTAAACAAAGACAAAGGGCTGGATTTTCCTAAGCCCCTGGAGTCGGGTTGGAGGCGTGCGGGCGATAAAAATCGGAGATCCGGGGGTCCCGACCCCATCCCGCCTCCAACCCGCCTCCATGTCAATTTCATAGGAGTCGGGTTGCCGACAAGTGCTGGAACCCGACTCCCAGAGGCGGGAAGGGATTAAAGGCAATTAAACTGCCTGTTAACAGGTAGTTAACAGGTAGTTTTTAGCCTAATCGCGATTTTTATTGCAGGTTTGTGGGCTTCCCGACAGCTCCAAACCATGAAAAGTTTTCGAGGCGGGACGTGGGTCTGAGGTCTTGGAGGGGTCGAGATGCCCAGTGTTCAGGTGAGTGAGGGGTGCAGGAGTGCAAAGGTAAGTGTTTTGCAAGTGTTTAAAGTGTTTAAATAAGTTTAACTTACTTTTACTTACCTTTACAGGAGTCCTGCATTCCGGTGTCGGGAGTCGGCTGCAAGAACCACAGAAGCTCCGATTTAAAAAAAAAAAATCAGCTTCTTGGTTTCTGCAGCAAAATGATTTTAAAGTTATCCTGAGAAAGGACTGAGGCTGAATTAGCAGTTCTTCAGTGCTTGACAGCTTCAAACAGCTGTTAAACACTGATATTTCATCTGCCAAAAGCTTTTGACAGATGAAATGTCAATCTCTGACGTCACCTGTTGCCGGGTGGCCCTTAATTGGCCTGCTGAGCCCACAGGGCGGGCTCAACAAGGTCAATCAGAGGAAAATCCAGTGGGTTGGCCACATCTCCATGGAGGCGGGACAACAAGCCCGAATGTGGGTTTCCCACCTCCAACCCGCCCCCGTAGCAAAATCCAGCCCAAAGTATGTTTTGTACACAGAGCTGAGTACTATACATTAGATGTTACATAAGATACAAACATGTTTATGAAAACAGAATAGACTAACCGTATAAGTAAATAGCACTGAAGCTAAACCTCGGTAGCTAACAGCTAATAAACTTCTATGGAGAAAGTATTGTCAAAATACTATGCCGACAAGGTTGTTATCATGTTACTAAACAAGGATACTCACAGACATTGCGTCTTGCCTAGCATATAAGGAAGGATGGAGGAGGATTCCTGCCTCATGTGGCTTTGTTCACAACTCAGCGAAAATACTCCCTGGAATACTACTTCCGGGGCAAACAGGAAGGTGGTCAAATAACACACTGCAATACAATAACTACCACTAGAGGGTGCTATCTGCATGTAATAAGTCCAGAACACTACTCACACCAGGGGAAGCAGAGGATCGTGCGTTGCGAGATAAGTTTGTGTGTGGACTGGTAGATGAGCGCACACAGTCCAAATTACTGAACACTCCAAACCTAACGTTTGCCATAGCATGCAAAATTGCCCTACCTGTGGAGATGGCATTTTAGAATGCTTGGGAGATCCATCCAACTCAAAAAGTTCAGTGAATTGTTATCGCTGCAATGGAAATCACTCACCACAGTCCTGCCAATACAGAAATGCGAAGTGTTTTCACTGCCAGAAGCAAGGTCATATTTCAACAGCTTGCAGAGCTAGATCAAAAGCAGGAAGTAAGAATCATTCTAGTGGCAATGCAAAGCAGTGACAACAAAAGGGAGGAATCCACAATATTGAAGTGAACACACCTTATGTTGAAGAACTAGACATCTACAGTATCTATGCCACTAGCGGCAACACTAGCAGTCATGAGAAAGACTTCCATACAAAACTTTTGATCAATGACCAATATATTGATATGTATATTGACACAGCAGCTGGTTGCTCTATCATGAGTAAGGACACATATATGAGAGTAAGCTTAATCAAATACCACTTAGAAAGAGTACCGTAGAGTTAAAAACCTACTCCGGAGAAATCCTAGAGACATGTGGACAAATGGAATGTACAATTCAGCACAATGACCAGTCAGTAAGGCTGCCTAGTATTGTAGTGAGCTACAACAACAGGCCAACCCTCATGGGCAAAGACTGGTTGAGAAAGTAAAAAATAGACTGGAAAAAACATCTTCAGTGTAGATGTTTCAAAGAAGCAACTCGACACAATGCTGAACAAGTATAAAAACATGTTTTCAGACAGTTATGAGGGCATCACTGGGTATGACGTGCATATCTGCATCAAGTCCAATACGAAGCCTGTGTAAGGCAAGGCCGGTCCCCTATGCATTAAAAAGTCAGGTGGAGAATGAGCTAGCGAAGCTCAGAGAGAACAGAGTGCTAGTAAAAACTGACAAAAGAGAATGGGCTACCTCGATTGTGGTAGTGCCCAAAGCAGACAAAACTGTACGCTTGTGCGGTGACTACAAAGTTACTATCAACCAAGCAGTTGACGGTGAGCAGCACCCGTTGCCTACATCGCAAGATTTGTACGCAGCACTCTCTGGGTCAAAGGTTTTCTCTAAGCTTACGTTCAGCAGAATGTTGTTAAAGAGAGTCAACAGTATCTCACCATCAACACACACAAGGGTCTGTACTCATACACCAAGCTGTCGTATGGTGTAAAGTCCTCCCCCAAAATCTTCCAGGCTACGATGGATCTGATTTTGCAAGGAATTCCAAATTGCTTATGCAATCAAGACATTGTGCTGAGCGCAACAAGCAGCGAGGAAGAAAATCTAGAAGTGTTAGATTTAGTGCTTCAAATGTTGAATTCCCACACTGCCAAATTGAAAAGGAGCAAATGTGCTTTTGTGCAGCCCGAGGTTGTGTACCTTGGTCTGAAAGTTGATGCAAATGGTTTGCAACCAGTTAATGAAAATATGTCTGAGTTAAAATCTTTCCTTGGAATGGTCCAGTATTGGCATGTTTCTTACCTGAGTTAGCGACCATGTTAGCTTCATTGCACGAGCTCTTCAAGAAGGATGTCCAGCGGAAGTGGACAAAAGTGCAACAGGAAGCTTACGATGCTTGTAAGAGAAGTCTCTCTAGCGATGCTCTATTTGTGCACTACGACACAGAGCGTGAGCTTAAGTTAACGTGTGATGCTTCTAGCTATGGTGTGGGAGCTGTCATAAGCCACGTAATGGATGATGGCCAAGAGAAACCAATCGCGTTCGCAATGTGAACCCTCAAAAAGAGCGAAAGAAACTACGCGCAAATTGACAAGGAAGCACTCGGCATAGTGTTTGGAATCAAGAAATTCCAACAGTTCCTGATCGGCAGAAGCTGTAGCCTGATAACCGATTACAAGCCACTCCTAGCAATATTGGGGCCCAAATCTGCCATCCCTGCAATCGCCGCATCAAGAATGTAACATTGGGCAGTGTTGTTGTCACAATATGACTGCACGATTGAATATCGCACTTCAAAGCAAAACGCATTCGCAGATGCCTTGTCCAGGTTGCCACATGAAGACTACGACACAGAGCGTGAGCTTAAGTTAGCATGTGATGCTTCTAGCTATGTGTTGGGAGTGAAGGTGAGATTTTCACGTTAGGTGCAGTTGACAAAGACTTTTCCGTGAATGCAACCATCCAGGGATCGTCAGTATGAAATCAATTACAAGAAGCTTTGTTTACTGGCCTGGATTGGACAGTGATCTTGAATCACTTGTCAGCAAATGCAGCGTTTGCCAAAATTGCAGAAACAAACCACCCAAAACTCCACTACAACCCTGGTCATGGCCAAGTAGACCTTTTCAGAGAGTACATGTAGATTTCTGTGAGAATGCAATTGATTATTTCCTGGTACTTGTAGATAGCCACTCAAAGTGGATTGAAGTGAAACACATGGGTTCAAATACTAGAACTAAACGTACCATAGATGAGTTGAGGTCTATCTTCGCATGTCATGGCTTACCTGAAGAGCTTGTTTCTGACAGCGGCCCTCAGTTCCATTCTGCTCTATTCCAAGAGTTCATGAAATGGAACAGCATGAAACATACGCTTATTCCACTATATCAACCAGCTTCAAATGGAGCAGCCGAAAGGTCAGTCAGAATAGTGAAAGAAGCTCTCAAAAAGCAAATGTTGCAGGGTTGTTCGGGACTCAGCATGAAGCAATGTTTGGCATACTTCTTGCTGAAGTACAGAACTACTTCACACACTACAACTGGATATACCCCAGCAGAACCCTTGATGAAGAGGAGATTGAGAACACGATTGAGTCTTGTTCAACCAAATTTGGCCTCAAGAGTTGAACAGAAACGGTCGAGTCAGAAACGTTATTATGACAGCAATCAGAAAGAATGCAGTTTCATAGAAAATGAGTGTGTTCATGTTCTCAGTCGCCCTGGCAAGTCGAGTTCACACAAGTGGGATAGAGGAACCACAGTAAAGGTTGGTGGAACCAAGAGTTACTTGGTTGAAATTGGTGACAACATCCGAACTGTTCATATAGATAACGGCCCTGAAATTAGATCGGGGGCTTGCTGCGCGTGCAAGCCCCCGATCTGCACTCACCCTGCGCGTCGACATCTGAAGCCCGGGCCTGCTTGCATTTCCTGTCACAGGCCCGGTTCAGATGTCGGCACGCTGTGCTAACCTGATCCAGCGGCGTAGTTAGTGCGATGAGCCGGCTGGGATCAGGTGAGCACTGTGCAGCCAATCAGGGGAGGGGAAACTCATTCATGAGTTTGACAGTAAGAGCTGTCAAACTCATGAAAAGTATGGGCTGCCAAAACACTACTTTAACTTTAAATAAAATTTTAAAAAACATCCCACTGATTATAATAACTATAAATAAGTTTAAAGAAATGTTTTAAACAATTAATCAATTTTTTGAAAAAAATAAATTTTTAAAAAATAGGGTCTAAAACTAAACTTACCATCCTGTAAATTCTTTAAAAATAACAAACCTGTGGGAAAAACATTTCTACATTGTACTAAAAGCCCACTTACCTGAAAAACTAAATACTTACGTCTTGTTTTTCCATGCGTAAAGACCGGAGGCCTTTACACGCGTGCAACTTTGAAAAAAAAAGGAATTTTACTGCGCACGCGCTGCCTGTGCAGTCGCGTGCATTCTGCCTCTGAACCCCTTCGTTCAGAGGACAGGAAATGCCGGTTTTCCCCGCATGCGCTGTGCATGCTGAAAACCGGCATTTCCTCCGGCCAGATGCGTGAGAACCCCGACCGTACTCACGCGTTGGGACAGAAATTACTGGCCCAACATGATCTCTGCTAGAGATGAACCAAGACGTGATCTTGAACCACTTGATCGTGAACATATACATGAGTTTGACTCCTTTCAGACTTCAGAAACTGAAGTACCAGGTTCAAACAAATCTGAGATAGAAACAGGATCATCTTTGAGTTCGGAACCAGAACAAAACAGCCCGAAAATTGGTTCAACACCAAAACCTTTAGTAAGGTGATTAGGAAGGCTCTGCAAACCTGTTATTAATCTGGATTTGTAGTTCATTTGTAGCATTTGTAGTTGATTTAAAGGGGAATATGTACATTTTTTTTTAAGGAGAAAGCAGTGTAATGTTTATCACATATTTGTCACATGGTTTAGTATGAGCAGGCTCAGTTCGCTCTGGCCTAGTAAACAAGCACCTTGATGAGCAACTCATCCTGTCTCTGTCCTTCATTTGTTCTACCCACATATATTACAAAAACCTTCCCGCAGAACAAAAGGTTTTATACCTGAAATGTCGACTATCTCATGTTTTCTCGATGGATGATGTCTGACCTGTTGAGTATCTCCAACATCTTCTGTTTTTGTTTCAGATTTCCAGCACCTGCAGTATTTGCTTTTTGTTCATGATTTTAGAGGGCTCTGATTTTCTGAATATGCTCTCGGTGTAAACGTAGGGCCTGAGCTCCGTTAATTTGTCTTTTTATTAATCTTTAGGTGCCATAGCCACAGCTGAGTTTATAGTAGAGAGCACTGGGATCCTGAGGCTGGATCTTCGAAGGAACAGAATTAGAACTGGAGGTCTGATGGCCCTCTCTCTGGCACTGAGACTAAATCCTTCATTGGTCAGACTGGATTTGGACAAGGAACCAATGGGTGAGACAGTAAGTAGGAATGAGTTGGTCTGCAAGTAATTTTTAGATGCGAGTTACTGCCATTGCAGATTAATTTGGTACACTTGTAACCATTCTGCACAGTTGCAGGAATGACAGCATCTAGTGTCATTCCAGGACCAAGTAGGAATAACACCAATTTGGTGAATAACGTACCATAAATATTGAACTGGCTCATGGCATATTGATAACATTCCTAGTTAACAGCAAAGAAAAGGACTCGTTTGAAATGTGACATAATCTTTGAAGGAGTTTCTCTTTTTTTCATCTCCTTTTTCTGCCAATTGTATCCCTTCTCCTCACAACATTGGCATCTTGCTGGGTACAGTTCAACGGGTGCCAATTACCACGGGGTACCTTGCCTAAAACATCTTTCATCATGTGTGTACGTAAACACTCAGGCCATTCCTTTCCTCACCCAACATCCACATGCTCCAGCTGGGGGGCTATCAGTTTTGGTGCCCCATTATAGAAAGGGCATAGATTCACCATGATGATACCAGGGATGAGAAACTACAGTTTGAGGTGAGACTTGAAATACTGGGACTATTTCCACTGGAACAGAGAAGGCAAAAGTAAGATTTCATTGTTTTTAAAAAATAAATGAAAGGTTTTGGTAGGTTAATAGAGAAAAACTATTCTCCATTAACCTCGGGAAGCCAATGGCAAAGGGTCACCAATTTAAAATTGTTACTAAGAGAATGGGGATAGAGGTTGGAAGAAATTCCTTTACTCAAAGAGTTGTTGGAGCATGGAATGCTTTGTGATCGACAGTAGTTGAGGTAGCGACCATTGCATCTTTTAAGGGGAAAGTTGATGAATATTTGAAGAAGATGAAGATACAGGGCTATGGTGAGAGAGCAGGTTGGTGGGATTAATTCTGGGTTACTCTAGCAATGAACAAGCACAAACACAATGGGCTGAATGGCCTACTTCTATACTGTTAACTTATACGGTTCTACTCCTATTCATTTAAAAGCATATGTTCTTAGTTTAATAAGGACATTAGTGTGTGATTCCTCAGTCTGAACTATGATAGAAGAGCAATATGCTCTATTTAATTTCCATATGCATATGTAATCTATGATTAGTGCTTACAGCCTCCAGCTGTGTGTTTCCCTACAGACACATATAGCACTGTATTAACTTTTTAAAAAATTCATTCACGGGATGTGGGCATCGCTGGCAAAGTTAGCATTTCCTGCACATCCCTAATTGCCCTTGAGAAGGTGGTGGTGAGACGCCTTCTTGACATTTCAGAGGAGCAATCATGAGGGGTCTAGACAGAGTAGATAGGGAGAAACTGTTCCCATTGGCGGTGATTGGCAGAAGAAACAAAGGTGACATGAGGACAAACTTTTTTACGCAGCGAGTGGTTAGGATCTGGAATGCACTGCCTGAAAGGGTGGTAGAGGCAGATTCAATCATGGCTTTCAAAAGGGAACTGGATAAGTACCTGAGGGAAAAAATTTGCAGGGCTATGGGGAAAGGGCGGGGGAGTGGGACTAGCTGAAGTGCTCGTGCAGAGAGCCGGCACGGGCTCGATGGGCTGAATGGCCTCCTTCTGTGCTGTAACCATTCTATGATTCTACTATTTGAAGAAGAGTAGAAAGTTCTCCACCTGTCATGGCTAACCTTTCTCCCATGACCAATACCACCAGGGCCGGATTTTGCTCTGAGCAGAGAACAGACCCGGCCAGATGTTCGTTAGACTTACATTTGCCCACAGACTTTCTAGGGGCTTTTGCATGGCAAGTTCCAGTCAGCCAACCAGCCAAAAAGCGCAGCGCCCTCTACAGGGCATCCGGGACCTGTGTGAACAGGGAAAGCAACTGTGTATCTCCTTAACCAATCAGATTGAAGAATCGTTAATGAGCAGCGCAATCTGAGCCAGGAAGTGTCAGTTAGAATAGTGAATTCAATGTCAAATCAGGTACAGAAAGCGAATAAAGAGAAGGAAAGAAAGATTGGATTAAGAGAGAAAGATAAAAGAGACAGAAAGAAAAAGTAAAAAAAGGATTAACTTAAAAAAAAATCTCCAACAATAATTAAAATCTGAAGGAATGAGACTCCACACTTGTAAAAGATAATTTTCAGTGTCAGGAAGGTTGGTTGTCAGTAATTAAGACTTGCCGCACCGTTAAAAGGGTACTTACACTGGAATGGGCAAGCCCTAACTTTTTTTGGCGAGTTTTGTCCGTATCTATGAGGTAAGCACAGGAACTTCATGCCATTCCATGTATTTGAATGGTGAGTCAGATGGTGAGATGGCATTTTCACGCAGCTTTTGGGTATCTCGGACAGCAACTTCCTGCTTTCCGCATTTAACTGCGCGTGTGCTGTTGCTGAAAATTACTGTCCGATTTTCACATAAATAACGGTGAATGCTGTCAGCCTCACCATTGTTTTTACAGCAAAATCTGGCCCAATAGCTGCTCATTCATCTTATTATGGGACCTTGCTATGTGCAAATTAGCTGCTGCATTTACCGATATATCAACAGTAATTTCTGTAAAGTGTTGAAAGATGTTTCTCAAAGAAGTGATGTGATACAATATTATATAAATGCAAGTCTTTCTTAATATAGAAGAAGTTAAATGTTTTGGTAAGCTGGAAAAATTAAAGTTACAATACTTTGTAACACCCTCTATGTCACTTTAATGTTAGAAATTAAATTTACAATAAAATCATATTTCTGAACAGATTTGTTTTTAAAGGACTACTCAAATGATAAGAGTTTCTGTCTTCTCAAGTGTAAATAAAAAACCCTGCTCTATCTTTAGCTCAAAAATGTATTTCCTCCTTCCTGCATAGTACTTCAAGAGGTCTTTCTGTACATGAGGGATTTGGACAATGGCCCAGTAATTCGGGTCCCAACGCGTGAGTAAGCACCGTGTACTCCCGCGTGGGACTGATGGAATTGCCGGTTTTCTGCATGCACAGCGCATGCGTGGGAAACCGGCATTTCCGATCCTCTGAACCAAGGGGTTCAGAGGTCGAACGCGTGCGTGCAGGAGTCTGCGCGTGCGCGCTGAAATTCCTTTTTTTTTTTTTTTATACAGGGTTGCCCGTGCGATAAGGCCTCCAGTTTTTACGTGAGAAAAAAGCAGACGTTAAGTACTTAGGGCTAGATTTTCAGTTGCTTGCGCCAGCAGTTAGCGCCTTAAGAGAAGTGATTTTCGGGCGCTATTCGTGTAGCGCCCGGGCGCAGCGCAGTTTGCGCCCCGCCCCAAATTAAGTTGCCCGTTAGCGCCGGCGCAAAGTTTAGCGGCCGCCCGGATGCGCGCGCAGAAAATGACGTCACATCCTCGTGCAACGCCCTTTGGCCGCCCCGAATCCAAACTTCAGTCGGACCGCCCCATTCTGCGGCTGGCGTCCAGAGCGTTTGTAAAATGGAACGCAACACACCCTGGGGAGCGCAAATTAAATCATCATCATCATCATCCTCCTCATCCTCCTCCTCCTCCTCCTCCTCCTCATCATCCTCCATCTCCATCATCCTCCATCATCCATCGTCCTCCATCTCCATCATCCATCATCTCCATCATCCATCATCCTCCATATCCATCATCCTCCATCTCCATCATCCATCATCCTCCATCTCCATCATCCATCATCCTCCATCTCCATCATCATCATTCACTGGCACCAGAGTGTCTGTCGGGCGCTGCGCTCTGCACCGCCGGCTTAGCGCCTAAAGATAGTAGTGGAACGCCTCTTTTAGCGCTCCACCAACCTCTTAGGGCGAAGCCACTGAATTTCCAGCAACGGGGCGCTACTTTGGGGCGGGCACTAATTTCGGCCGGGCACTAAGGTTAGCGCCCCAAAACTGTCTATACTGAAAATCTAGCCCTTAGTTTTAAAAGGTAAGTGGTCTATTAATTAAAGTTAGAATTTTTTTTCCCACAGGTTTATTATTTTTAAAGACTTTACAGTAAGGTAAGTGTATTTTTAGACCCGATTTGTTAAAAAATTATTTTTTTCAAAAATTTGAATAATTGTTTAAATTAGTTTTTTACAGTTATTAATAGTTTTATTTGAAGTTTAAGTACTGTTTTGGGCGCCCGGAGTTTTCATGAGTTTGACAGTTCTTACTATCAAACTCATGAATGAACTTTTGCAACCTCCGATTGGTTGCCCAGTGCTCACGTGATCCCAGCCGGCTCATCGAACTAACTACGCCGCTGGATCACGCAAGCACAGCGTGCCGGGAGCTGAACCGGGCCACTGACAGGAAATCCACGCAGGGCCAGGCTTCAACTGTCAGCGCGCTATGTAAGTGTAGGTCGGGGGCTTGCACCCGCGGGAAGCCCCCGACACCAATTTCTGGGCCAATATGTTTAACTAAATACAAAACTTACGACCCAATAGCTGGCTTCCTAATTGCAATTGATATTTTGTTGTATTTCTGCGCTTGGATGCTGAAAAATGATATCCTGTGGCTCAACTTGGACTCCAGACGCCCCCTCGCTGATGCACTGAAATCAATGAGCAGTGGAAAGTGTGTTTTAACATCTCAGCATAGGTCTTATCCTGGTGTGTTTCTTTAAAATATTGTAATGGACTAAATTACGGCAGTGTAGCAGGCAAACTGCAAGACTAGATTTCCTTTACCTTTAAGGATTGAAATGACTGGTAGCACATAACAAATTTTGATGCAAAAATGTACTTACTATGAATCAATTATAAACATCTGTAGCAATAATAAATGTGATTAAAATGGATTTCCATGCTTTAGGGTCTCAATGGTGTGCATGTCAAATTGATACACAAAACTGTGTAATTGCTGTACATTTCCACAACTATACAACACTCCTCGATAATCAAATTTCTAGGGAAATTTCTGTCCCTGATGTTGGATCACTGGTTTGTTGCATTATTCCGTATTTCTTCCTAATTAGGAAAGAGTTAAAACTTGAGTGTGACTCATTGTTACATTTTATTTAAGGAGCGTTGTTTCTTTGCTTAGTTGCTTTCATAAAACTTTGGTTCATATTACCAGCCTTGTGATTTTAAAATGGAGAAGGACAAATTTTTAGAAGCAGTGCTTCCAATGTACCCTCACTTCAGAAGATAGTTACTGAGGAGGTTGGCTATTTGGGCATTTCAATTCATCCAGGACAAAGCAGTCCGCTTGATTGACACCCCATCCACCACTTTAAACATTCACTCCCTCCACCACCGGCGTACCGTGGCTGCAGTGTGTACCATCTACAAGATGCACTGCAGCAACTCGCCAAGACTTCTTCAGCAGCACCTCCCAAACCCGTGAACTCTTCCACCTAGAAGGACAAGGGCAGCAGGCGCATGGGAACACCACCATCTCAAAGTTACCCTCCAAGTCACACATCATCCTGATTTAGTAGTATATCGCCGATCCTTCATCGTCGCTGGGTCAAAATCCTGGAACTCCCTACCTAACAGCACTGTGGGAGTACCTTCACCACATGGACTGCAGCGGTTCAAGAAAACGGCTCACTACCACCTTCTCAAGGGCAATTAGGGATGGGCAATAAATGCTGGCCTTGCCAGCGACGCCCACATCCCATAAACGAATTTTTAAAAATCCACCTAGAAAGATCCTAAAGTCCCCCCATTTTACCATCCAGTGGGTTTTTTTGAAAAAAGATTCCAAAGTTTTTGTCTCCACTATTCCTGAAGGTTTATTCCTCACATTGACCACACTTTTTGTGAAGAAGAATTTCCTGCTTTCAGTCTTAATTTTTACATTTTACTTCTTTGAATCTGTCACCTTGTTGTAACCCCCCCCCACCCCCCAAATTTTACTTAAGGTAATATTCTGGACTTACCTTTTCAATTTCCTTGGCTGTCTTTACTTTTTCATCTCTCAGATGCCTCTTTTCTAGGGGGGAGAAATTCGGTATCGCCCCGTTTGGGGCGCTAGTATTGGCGGTGCGCAAAGTTTTGCGCCAGGTGCAATTTATCGCCACCTCGAGCGATATTGGGTTGCAGCGCCCCTGAAGGTGATTGCGGCGCTAAATCAGGCACTGCACGGTACTCTTAAGGCGCTAACCCGGTGGCGCTACTCAATTTCTCGGCGGCCGGGCGCAGCGCAGGTGCTGTCAATAATCGATTTCCTCGAGACACGCTGGCGCCGGCCAGCTCTTAAAGGGGCGGGTCAATTAACATCAGCAGCCACACTCTGCGCCTTGTAGGCCTCAAAATTGGCGGTGACCTACCTGTGGCTTTCAAAACTTCCAAGACATGGAGAGGGTCAGGCAGAGAGCGGAGCGCTTTAGCGATGGGGCATTGGATGATCTGGTTGGCGCAGTGGAGCGCCGGCGAGCTGTGCTGTACCCCAAGAATGGCAGGAGGCCTCATCAGAGCGAATACCGCAGAGCTTGGAGGGATGTTTCCCAAAGAGTCACCTCCAGCAGCATGGTGCCCAGGACTCCTGTGTAATGCAGGAAGAAGTTCAACGACCTCACTCGGGTCATTAGGGTGAGTGCCTTTTTCACAATCATCTTCATCCCTCCATCTGCACCTGACTTTATGGCCAGAGGGTGCGCGAAGCCCCAATGGCCATCTGCCAGCCAGCACCCATGGCCCTTTCTGGAAACACACACGCACATTCAGCTCAGTGCATAATGTAAGGGCTATTCGACCATGGGGGGGCACGTAATGTCAGCTCAGGGCAGCATGTTTCATCACTTCCCGTCCTTTCTCCTGCAGGCCAAGCTGGCCAGGAACCGTAGGGAGCAGCTTCGTACCGGAGGAGGCCGGCCTCACCTGCAGACCCGCACAGACCTCGAGGAGCGAGTCCACCAGATTGTTGGAAGCCGGATGAGTGGTCCTGTCACCTCTGGAGCTGCCGACCCCATTGTGCACAGCGATGGTAAGGTCATCACCTTTTTGAACTCTCTCCTTCCACTTGTTCCCCCACCAGCATGCTTTTTCACTTTGGACCCAAGTCAATGCATTGCAGCACTCATGCATCCCTTGCTGCCACCCTGTCCTTTCGCTAAAGCCACTCTTCAACCTCCCTGCTTTCAGATGCTGCATCACCAGCTCGGGAGCCGGGCCCTCAAGGTGCCACTGCCACTGACTCTGGAGACGACGAGCAGGAGGAATCCGGACCATTCCTACCACCCTCAGGCGAGCCAGCCCATCTGCAGACTGGGGAGACTACTTCCCTGGAGGGGAGCGGGGGGGGAATGCTCTGAGGAGGAACCAGCTCCAGGAACCAGCGAGCTGCAGCAACGCAAGGGGGGTAGGGAACCTCGGGGGCCGTCTCCCCAGAGGGCGAGTCAGGCCGCGAGTGCTGCTGCACAGAGCGCAGAGGAGGTGCGTGCCCTCGCAGAAATGAGTGCCCAGGCTGGGCTGAGGCACACTGAGCTCATGGCTGCAGTGGCAAGGATACCTGAATCCATCAAGACACTGGCAAGGAGTGTCCAAGACTTCGGGGCAGCACAGGCAAGGAGTGCGCAGGACTTCAGGACAGCGCTAGAAAGGACTGTCCAGGGCTTCGGGACAGCACTGGAAAGGACTGTCCAGGGCTTCACCGAAGCACTGGTACCTGCCACGCAACTGCTGAGTGCTGCCACGCAGTCACTCACTGGTCTCATGCAGACGCAGATTAAGGCCACGCGACCACTGATTGCTGCCACCCTCGCTGGATCAGGCAGGATTACCCGGGGCCCTTGCAGCACCACAGCAGGCCAGCAATCTGTGGACCATCTGATTGCTGCGCATGCTGCGGTGCTGCCCCGTCAGAGTGCCAGTGTGTCGGCCGACCAGGGAGCTGCTGTCCGCGCTCAGGATGACAGCATTCCTGATGCCACCGCTGGCACGTCTCCACTGCAGCTGCCACCACCTGCAGGACAGACTGCTTCCACCCATGCACAGTTGGAGCAGTCAGCAGCCAGGCCCTCCAGGCCCAGAGGTCATCCAGGCCGTCCCTCAGGGGCATCTCCACTTTCGGACAGTCAGCAGGCCTCCCCCAGCCTTGCTGCAGCCACTGGGGTCCCATTACGGAGGAGCTGCAGGGAGGGAAGGGGCCGATCTCGCAAGAGAAGCAGATCACCATCAAGGGGGGGGAAGAGTAGAAGGTGCTGCTGAAACGTCTTATTTGTAGAAATCAAGGCCGAGGATGCTGGTCTGAATGTTAGTTATGTTTTGGACAGTCTCCCGGGTGTGCGAGTCACTTATGTGTCAGTGTGTTAGTTTTGCTTTCTGTTGCCATTGCTTTGTCTTGTTGGAAGGAAGCACATTTTGTACAATAAACAACTTTCTTTATTTACAATGGCCATGTCTGCTATTTACATGCATTTTGCCCTTCACAGGCCTTGGGGTATCAGAATGGTTCCATTCCTGTTCTTGGAATGGCAGCAAGCATTCCGTGAGAGGGGCCTAGAAGCGACTTCTGATCAGCCTCTGACGGACGGCCCTTCCAGTTTGTGCCTCCCTCCCATCTTGGCCCTCCTCCTCCTCCTCCTCCTCCTCTGCTGGTGCTTCAATGTCTGGTGGCATTGGCTGGGTACGTTGGATAGCGAGGTTATGCAGCATGCAACATACAACCACGAAGTGGGAGACTCGCTCAGGCGAGTACTGCAGGGCTCCTCCGGAATGGTCCTGACAGCGGAACCGCTGCTTCAGCACGCCGATTGTGTGCTCCACAATGTTCCTCGTCGCCTGATGGCTCGCAGTGTAGCGTTCTTCAGCAGGGGTGCTGGGCGAACGGAGCGGGGTCATCAGCCACGGGCACAGAGGATAGCCCTTGTCCCCGAGAAGCCAGCCTCCTGGGTGAGCCGGGGCCTCGAAAAGGTCTGCAACAGAAGTCTGGTGTAGGATGAAGGCGTCGTGGCTGCTGCCTGGGAACTGCACATTCACTGCGAGGATCAGCTGTCGGTGGTCACAGACCAGCTGGACATTCAAGGAATGGAACCCGTTGTGGTTGCGGAACAGCTCAGTCACCACCTCCTTTCTAAAGCGCAGCCTTCT
Organism: Somniosus microcephalus; assembly: GCF_052327205.1. Classification (NCBI taxonomy): domain Eukaryota; kingdom Metazoa; phylum Chordata; class Chondrichthyes; order Squaliformes; family Somniosidae; genus Somniosus; species Somniosus microcephalus. The sequence goes on from NC_140998.1 coordinate 37,890,520, forward strand.
GATACACTGCTCCTCCGACATGTTCATGTAGGAAAACTGTTGTCGGAAAACCCTGGCAGTGTAAGGTCTGGTGTGGCGACGTCTGTTGGCCCTCCTCCATCTGGCCATGACTGCCCCTCTCTCCCTGCGTCTCTGTGCCCTTTCCAGATGATTCAGCAGCAGGACGTTCCCCTCCAAAGCAGCCCCCATAATAAGTGCGCACAGAAAGTTTCCCCATTTGAAATGCTCACCAACAGCAAGGTGATGGTCAGAAGGCTGAAGTTCTTCTGCCAGCGCTGGCTCGGTGGTGAAATGGCTCTCAGTGTGCAGCTCAGCAACTCTCTGTAACTCTCGAAGAAATTGTGCTCCAAAAATGGCTGCCGCTTTTATACCACAGCAGTCCCCTTTAAAGAACGCCCCCCCAGCCCGACAGCGACTGGGGAACGTTCCAGGTAAGCTGTCCTTATTAGTGCCAGGTGGAATGGAGGGGGGTGCCACTGAATTTCCGGTCCGGGGCGCCCAAAAGGTGTTGCACACTGAAATGACGTCATGACCTGCCTGCGCCCGTGAGCGGGCGCAAAGATTTAGCACCGGCACTAAATGTCCGCTCAATATGGGAAGAGGCGCAGGGTTCGCTGCGCCCGGGTGCTAGTTGGTTACCGCCCCACTTCTCGGCCTCCTTCGGCGCTAATGGGTGACGCAACCAACCGAATTTCTCCCCCCAAGTTTCTCCAGTCTTTCCTGATAACTCAGACCTTTCGCACAAGGGATCGGCCTTGTGGCTCTGCTTGGCACTGCCTGCAGCACTTGAATATCTCCCTTGTGTCTCAGTGGTGAGATCTAGACACCGGTACTCAAGGTGCAATCTGATCAGAGCAGTTTGCTCACAGTTTCCTCTGCCTTGTATTCTACTGCTTTGGTTATGAGGTTCAACATTATATTGGCTTTGCTGATTGCTGCCCTGCATTGGTTGGACCTGTTGCCCATTGAGTCTAGTATGGCTCTTTCAGCTTCATCTTTAGCTATGTCAACACCATTCGTGACACTTTTGTTTCCTTCTGTGCAATACTTAAATTTATTATGTCCGTGTATAATTGAGACACGGACTGCAGGAGTTGGTTATAACAGGTCTTTACTGAATGGAGGCAACCTGGAACTACTATGCAAATGTTACTACACAGGCTTATATACAGGGGTGGTCACTACTGGTACTGCAGTATACAGGGGCTGCAGAATATAGTTCCTTCTGCAAAGTACATACACTACAATTCCTCCCCTTTTAGCTAAACAGTATATAACATTCGATTAACAATGAAATAACATATTTACAATTACAGTTGCTAGATACATTAGTTGAAGTTAAGCAATTATAAATTCAGTCTTTGAGGAGGCTTCCTGATTCTGTCTGGATAACGCCTCTTTGGGGTATCAGGTTCTTCTGGCAAAGTTGAGTCGGGATCAATGTCGTTGTTTGGTTCGTCTGCTTCCAATATCACCGATTCTGAGGTAGATGCAATTGGTACTTCGGTTTCATCACCAGGTGTATAGGATCGTGGTGTAGATTTGACGTTTTCCAGTGACTCTAGAACCTGGTCAGCATGGCGTCTTACAATGCTCTCTCCAACATCCACGGTATACATTAGAGGTCCTTGCCGTGTGCAGATCGTTCCTGGCTGCCATTTCTCTGTGCGGTAGTCCCGGGCCAAAACTGGTTGACCTATCTTAAAACTCCTGGTCGGCCTTTCATTCATATTCTGAAACTGCCTGTTCTCCACATCTCTTCTGATGTTTGGCTTAACCAAATCCAAGCGGCATCTTAGTCTTCGATTGAAGAACATCATGGCTGGAGTTTGGTTGGTAACCGCATGTGTCGCATTCCGGTAGGCAAACAAGAAGTTATCCACCTTGTGTTGTAGGGGTATGCCTTCATTACACATTGCCTTGATAGCCTTCTTGAATGTTTGAACGAACCTCTCAGCCAATCCATTGGTGGCTGGATGATATGGGGCGGATGTGTAATGCTTAACACCATTGTTCTTTAAGAACCTCCGGAACTCTTCAGACACAAACTGTGGTCCATTGTCAGAGCAAATCTGTTCAGGCAGCCCATTTCTGGCGAATATGGTTCGTAAGACTGCGATAGTTTTTTCTGTGGTGGTTGAGGACATTTTTATTACCTCTTGCCACTTTGAATGTGCATCCACCGCAATTAAAAACATCGAGTCCATAAATGGACCAGCAAAATCAATGTGCACCCTTTGCCATGGAGATGAGGGCCACTCCCATGGATGTAGAGGGGCTTGTGGTGGGGCGTTTTGGACCTTCTGGCATCCTGTACAGCTCTTGGTCATCTCTTCGATTTCTCTATTGATTCCCGGCCACCACACAAACGCTCTGGCTAAGTTCTTCATTTTTACCCCTCCCAGATGACCCTCATGAAGCTCATTGAGCACTCTATCCTTCAATTTGGGTGGAATTACTACTCTGGATCCACACATCAAGGTTCCTCTGCACACTGACAGCTGTTCTCTTCTCAGCGAGAATGCTGGCAACAGTGGTTCGCCATGTGCTGGCCACCCCTTCACCATTAAATCATAGACCCAGGAGAGTGTCGGGTCATTTCGTGTTTCCTTTTCTATGTTTGCATTCGTCACAGGGAGACATTCGACTATGGTCGAGTGGAATATCTCCACTGGATCCACTGCAAGTTCTTCTTCCACCGTCGGCAACGGTAGGCGCGACAATCCATCAGCATTCCCATGCTGTTTAGTTCCTTTGAACTCGATGTCATATTGGTGTGCCCCTAGGAAAAGGGACCACCTCTGTAGCCATTGTGCTGTCATTATCGGTACGCCCTTCTTAGGGTTGAAATGGAGACAAGAGGTTGATGATCAGTAAGTAGAGTAAATTTCTGACCGTGCAGGTAGTGATTGAACTTCTTCACCCCCCACACCAGGCTGAGGGCCTCTCCGTCAATCTGGGCGTAGTTACGCTCGGCTGAAGTTAACGAGCGTGACGCAAAAGCTATCGGCCTCTCTGAACCATCAAGGAATTTATGTGACAGTACCGCTCCAATGCCGTAGGGAGACGCATCACACGCCAGTCTTATCGGTAGTGATAGGTTGTAGTGAGCCAATACTTCTCTGGAAGTGATTAGGTCTTTACTCTTCTGAAAGGCCCGCTTACATTCATCGCTCCATTTCCATGCTACTCCCGTTTGTAGTAGGTCGTTCAGTGGGTGCAGAATTGTGGACAAATTCGGCAAAAACTTATGGTAGTAATTCACCAATCCGAGGAATGACCTCAGTTGCGACACATTTTCAGGCGCTGGAGCCTTAACTACCGCTTCAATTTTGTCAGGGGACTTATGTAACCCCTCTTCATCAATCACGTGGCCACAATACGATATCTGTTTCTTAAAAAACTTGCACTTGGGGCGATTGGCCCATAGCCCATGTTCATGTAGTCTAGTGAGCACCTGCTCTAGGTTGGCAAGGTGTTCACTGTCATCTTCACCTGTCACTAGGATGTCGTCCAAGTAACACTGAGTCCCCGGAATCCCTTGCAGGACTTGTTCCATCGCTCTTTGCCATATAGCCGGAGCTGATGCAACTCCGAATACCAGTCGATTATACTGGTAAAGACCTTTATGAGTGTTTATCGTGAGATACTTCCTAGAGGATTCTTCAACCTCCATCTGCAAATATGCTTGTGCTAGGTCAATTTTTGTAAAACGCTTCCCTCCAGATAGTGAGCCGAAGATATCTTCTATCCTTGGAAGAGGATATTGTACTGTGTGAAGGACTGGGTTCACTGTCACCTTGAAGTCCCCACAGATGCGAACCTTCCTTGGCTCCTCAGACTTATTGTTTAACGTTTTCTTCATGACAGGAATGATGGGTGTCGCCCACTCGCTCCAGTCTACCTTAGATAACACGCCTGCATTCTCCAGATTCTCCAGCTCTGCCTCGACGGCTGGGCGAATTGCATATGGTACCGGTCTTGCTTTGAAAAACTTGGGAATTGCATTCTCTTCTATTTTTATCGAGGCGGTTATGCCTTTAAGAGTTCCCAGTTCTTGTTGAAATACCTCTTTGGCGTTAGCTAAGATTGTTGACAATCGTCCAGGTGTGACGTCGTCATCCTTTTTACCAGCCACCGTCAGTGCCTGAATGGAGTGCCAGCCTAACCTTATCTTTCTGATCCATTCACGTCCCAATAACGGTGGTCCACCATCTTGCAGTATGTACAGATACAATTTCTGTATTTCCTTGCCGTTGTATTCGACAGGCACCCTTATTTTTCCTCTGGGGTATACTTTTTGCCCCGTATACGTCTTCAAGACAATGGATGTCTCTTTCAAGGGTATGTGTGAGAATAGCCGCTCGTAGTCTTGTCGATTCATGATGGTTAGAGCTGATCCTGTATCCAATTCCATTTTGACTTGGGACCCTGCTATCGTGAGGGTGACCCAAATGGTTCAGTGATCCTCTTTTGCGATTACGTTGTGAAGTTTGAGACAGTTTAGTCTCTTGTTCCCGGATTCACTATCACTCATCTGGTCTTCGGAACGACTGTCCGTCATCTTTTGTACTTTCCTGTACGGTTCCTTAGTAGCCTTTTTGTTGTCGTTGGTCTTCTTCCCAGACCTGCAAACTCGTGCAATGTGTCCCATCTTTCCGCAATGCCTGCATATTTTGTCCTTGGACCAGAAGTCCTTCTGGTCATGGGTTGTTCTGCCGCAGCGATAACATTTTGCAAATCCCCGTGTCATTTCGTGGGTGCCGTTTTCCTGTGGCTTTTGCTGTATTTCCGCAGCTCCCCTTGCTGCTGCTTCGTACGATACTGCCACGCTGAAAGCCTTATCTAGCGTCAGCTCTTTCTCTGAGAGTAACCTCTTCTGGGTTCCTTCACTCAGGAGTCCACAGACAAATTTGTCCCATAGGGTATCTGCCAGTCCTGCTCCGAACTGGCAGTGCTTTGATAGCTTGCATAGTTCCGTAAGGTAATCAGCATTGCTCTCATCTTCATGCTGATTTCTCCTGTGGAATTTAAATCTTTCTGCTATCAGCAGCAGTGCAGGATTTAGGTGTTCCTGTAGGATAGCAACAATTTCATTAAAACTCTTCGCCTTCGGTTTGGCTGGAGTAATCAGGTCCCACAATAGGCCATACGTTCTTGCGCCCATTAAGTTTAGCAGTACCGATGCCTTTTTCTCATCAGCTACTTCGTTTGCCTCGCAATATACCTCGACTCTTTCCACATACGTGGTCCAGTCTTCTATTGCATTATCGAAGGCAGTGATATTGCCAGTCTTCGGCATCTTGGAAATCTAAGATGGCGTCTCCCGCGCTTTGCCTTCTTCCCCGATTTAACAAAATGGAGCCTCCCGCGCTTTGCCTTCTTCCCCGCTGGATTAAGATGGTGCCTCCCACGCTTTCTGTCTTCTCCACTGTTGCTAGCGCTGTTGCTGGCATTTTATGCCTTGATGGCGACGCCCTATGGTCTTCGCGCACTTCCCCCCGCGCTGCTGCTAATGCCGCTCCCCGCGGTTCCCGTGGCAAACTGCAGCTCCTCGCGGCTTTCTGCGCATTTAATTTTTTATTCTTTCCCCATCGTCGGAACAACCCTGCGGGACTCTTGCCTCCCTCTACTCGGGTCTGTATGCTGCCCGGCTTCGTAGCACCTGCCGCGCCCTGTGTGCTCCACCCTCTCTCTCCTCTTCCCGACAACGCTGCTCGGCCCGTTGCAAAGCCACCCGCTCGAGCTCTAGACCGCCGCAGCCCAGGAAGGATCAGTGTACTACCTGCCACCAGCCCGATTAGCTGAAGCACCATCGACAGGATAACCCAGCCCTGCACTCGACAGCCTCTCCTGCAAATCTTCAACTCCGCTGACTCAGAGGCGGATGCCCACGGTCGACGCCCGTTTCTTGTGTTTCTTTCTTCCTTCTGGCCTCGACCTCTGATAACTTCACTTCAGGGATGGATCCCCATGAGGTGTTGCAGACTGTAGGTAAGTTCGTATCTGCTCGTCGCCAGTATTATGTCCGTGTATAATTGAGACACGGACTGCAGGAGTTGGTTATAACAGGTCTTTACTGAATGGAGGCAACCTGGAACTACTATGCAAATGTTACTACACAGGCTTATATACAGGGGTGGTCACTACTGGTACTGCAGTATACAGGGGCTGCAGAATATAGTTCCTTCTGCAAAGTACATACACTACAAAATTGTCCCTTAAGGAGGGCATGTTATAGTCAGTAACCCGTCTTCCTCTCCCAAAGATGGTCAGAATTATTTGTTGCTGTTTAGTATTGAAAAGGCTTACTGGCGGCTCTTTCGATTTGATGGAGTAGGATGCAGTTTTGTACTTGCAATGCCCCAGGGCAAGGTGGAGAGTGAGAGAGGAATTAATCAGAGGGCACGTCACCTCAACCTGTCCTTGCATGACTCTTAGTGGCCCATTAAACCATGTGACTGGGAATAGGTTGCTTACCCACACCATCTTGGACCTGAAAATGGTACATAGCTTTTGGGAAAGGGTCAAAAAAAAACAACAAAAACATTTGAAACAAAAAAATTGTTTTGATGTTCGGCAGAAAAATGCCGATTCCAAACTGAATCCCATTGCTTGTAGCAATTTCCATTTTATCTGTTAGAAAATATTGCAGTCTCCTTTATTGTGTTATCTATATTGCAAGCACATCTACACACCTTAGTATGACAACTGAGGTGGCTAAATATTTGTCTGCAAAATATGGTCTCTACTATATTTTCTTCTTCAGACTTGTACAGCTGTATGCAGCACTCAGGAGAGGCCATGTCCCACAGCTATCATTACACATGTTTTCATTTGCGGTGGTTTCCTCACAGCTGTACCCTATGTCTTAATGAACACACCAGCCGACCACCACTGTCCTCTCTGTTAAACAAAAAAAAAGGACTTATTGAATTTAAGTAATTACAGTTCTCCACTTGCAGTTGCCAAGCAACCTAAACTCTGAACAATTAGATTTGTAGCCCTCCCCAAAGATTGCTGGGATATTACCAGCAGTTAAGCATCAAGCTGACCCAATAAAGGAAGCCCCAGGTGAATTCCTCAGATCAAAAAAAATGGAAAAGCCAGCTTTGTTCTACTATAATTATACAATGGTTTAATTAGTCCGACACAGAATTCTTCCTTTACAGATCTAGAAAGAGACTGTTAACTAGCACTCAACTGGTAGTGTTTGATCAGTGGAGTATATCTTTTGCTGTTTCTGCAGCAGTCCAACATTGTGCACTGGCCAGGTCAGTGAATGCACTCTCATTTCAACTGGTCCTAAGCGTGTGCCAATTTTGAACCGTGTCATCGGTGAATCTGAGCAGCTCATTGTCTCTTCATCTCAGTGGCAACGGAGACTCCAGGTTTCCATCTTCTGTCGTTTGAAAAAATACCAATTCAGATAGGCTCGGACTTCCAGACCTACATGTGTTCCCATTCCTACCATTGCTTTTCATTCGCAGGCTTCTTAGCTGTTTGCAATGAGCACTTCCACACTCTTGCCCCCCTGTTACTAATGTACTGGAGGGGTATGATTATCCAGGACTGCAGCAGTCAATTTACTACTTTTAACTTTGATGTTCAGATGTGGCTTAACAACGTCAACATTGTACAATATAGCTCCAAAAGAATGATGAGGCGACAAACCAATCCGGGAGGTTCAGACGAGCTCATAAACCAATACAGTGCTGAATTTAAACCACTGAAAATTTACTATCGTGTTTCCTGAGGCCACCTGAGCCTCACTCAAATGGGGATTGTCTTCAAGAAAAAGTGTTTGGCACACATTTAAGTAGAAGACCCAGAATAGCCATGCATCTTAAGTTTTTAAAATTTGTTTATGGGATGACGGCGTCGCCGGCAAGGCCAGCATTTATTGCCCATCCCTAATTGCCCTCGAGAAGGTGGTGGTGAGCCGCCTTCGTGAACCGCTGCAGTCCGTGTGGTGAAGGTAAGGAGGGAGTGTCAGGATTTTGACCCGGCGATGATGAGTTACAACAGCATCACATGCAAGGAATGAAATGATGAACGTTGAGGCAATTTACATCATTGTATCACACATTAGTGAACCAAAAAAAAAATTTCCAAGCACTTTTTTCATGACGAAAGTGGTCCTTTAAGAATAGGGTCACTAACTTTAAGGAACAATGTTTGGTAATTTAGTTTTTAACAACATGTCAGTGGCACAACAAGATGCCAGCCTTGGCTCATTGTACCCTTGCCCCTGAGTCGGAAGGTCGTGAGTTTGAGCCCCACTGCAGGATGACGTAAGAAAACTACTAGGCACTTGGTCTGAGTATTAAACAAGGCTTTAATCAACTGTTTTTCAACATGGAGATCTAGTTGTGTCCTTCACTAGTTCCTGTTAAAGAATGTCCTGAGCAAGCTGGGCCCATGCCTGAGTAGTTATACTCTCCCTGGACAGCGCCACCAGCAGGCCGCCCAGTATCATTTCATAAGTCATTTCCACATGAATGACAAGATTCATGTCACAGGACGTGAGCACATAATCTAGCCTGACACTTCAGTGCAGTACTGGGGGAGTGCTGCACTGTTGTGGGCAGCATAAGTAACGCTGGGCTAAGAGGGCACCACCGTGCTGTTTCCTCCTTCTCAGAGTCTGGAAGGCTCTGGACTGCTCTGCAGCTGCTGCCTGTGCCGCTGCGTAAACTGCCGAGATGTGGGTCAAGACAACAACTCCCTCTCCCAAGCTGGAAGCTGCGGCTAACAAGGTGCTCAGTTCGCAGAGCCAGCAGGGAACTCATTCCAAACAGGCACAGGCGCAGTAACAGCGCGACAAAGCCAGCATGAAGAAAGAGGAGAAATGGGGGTGGGAAATCTGGAAACAAAAGTATCACGCAAACCCCTCACCCATCACTAATGTACTCTTTCAGAATCCTCATTAACTATCGTAGCTATTCAACAATAAAAGAAAAACTCTTATAAGGTGGACATTTATTTTTTCATACCTCTTTGCCAGCTGTTTTTCTGTCATCCAGATTTAATATGCAATTGCATGTATTTGCATATTAAAGGGATAATTAGCTCCTGAGAGCATGTGTGTGAGAGTGGTAATAATTAGTGCGATAGCCGCCTGGGACCAATCTCTGGTGCATTCTTGTAGAATCCTGTGCCTTGTGCTGGTCTCTTGGAGTTAGTACTGACCATGTGCAGTTTGTAGTCGTCTTTGTTCCCAGACGCTGAGGGGCTGTACTGCATATGACTCCATTCTTGTACTTTTCGTCTCTTTGAAGTGTCTAGTCTGATCTCACTGAATGCCTGTCATTAAGCCAGATGCTGAAACTCTGGCACTGCTTTCATGGCAAGTAAAAAAAATCCACTTTTACTGCTTACATCATGCTAAACAGTCCCCGGCCACTCTGGGTGCTAAGGTCTCAGTTAACCCATTCCCTGGCTTGTACACTTATAACAAACTAGGAGCCGGAATACCTATCGGAGTTAATGTTAGCAAAACAAGTAGACATGAATAAGAAGTGTTATCTTTTACTCACATCTACAATTTTTTGCTAAAATTACAGAAATTTTGGTCCCTATATTCTTGGGAACCTCCTATTGTAAATAGTTTTTTCACTGATCCCATGTGAAGCCCCATTAAAACCTGGAGGAACAAATGAACACAAGAAGGCCATTCAGCCCCTTGAGCCTGCTCTGCCATTCAATTAGATGTCTTTCAGCCCTTAATGAGACATGTTTCATTTCCCTGTGTGGCTCAGTTGGCAATTGAGCTGCTCAGAGCGGACATATAGACCAGGAAGGTTATAGGTTTGATGCCCGGTGTGCTTTGAGTTAGCTTATCTCAGCCAGGGCAACAGTTGGGATTATGCAAGTGCTCCTGAGATGGCGAAGGGGGGGAGTAAATCAGCCAGGAATCCAGTTCCTAATTGCTTTCCAGAGACTCCTGCCAGAAAAGTCAGATCAGCCATGATCTCACTGAATGGCGGAACAGGCTCAAGCGGCTAAATGGCCTACTCCTGTTCCTATGTTCCTATGTAAAAGTGAGGACAGCAGGCGAAGACAGGAAAGGGTTGAAAAGCCTGACAACATTGACTATCTTGACTCAAGTGACTGCTTGGATGAGGTTTTGGAAGGTTGCCATCTTCGATGGAGCCATGCCCCAGCCGGAGTAAGGAAAGGCAGGGAGAAAAATGGAGGAAGGGATTCATTTTTAAAAAGACATGTCTCTTGTGATGAACATCCATTGGATGAAGACCGTATCTCACAACACAATCTGTACTGAATTTAAGCATCCGTATAACAGATTGAACAGTTATAATTATTTGGCACTTGTAGGAAGTGACAGGCAATTTTCCCAGTTCCTTCTGTTGATAGGGAGCCGCTCTCATTGGCTGTGCATGTGTGACTGTGAGCACACTGCCCATGATTTTCTATCTATTATGGGCAGAGAACTGAAGGGAACAGACCCGTGATACGCAGTCCAAAAGAGAGGCTCCCCGCCGACAGCACAAACTCAGACAATCGGCCTTCTAAATATCCCGGCTGGAGTTACAGAGTATGTACAATTTTCCAAGAAGGGACCAAAATGGGAGATTTTTGTCCGTGGTTAAGGATTCATGTTGGGACATTTTCTCAAACCTTGATCAGGTGAATAGTTGAAAAGAAATGTTTTGCCACTCAGTGTGAGTGCCTAATGCGAATTCACTCAAGCAATAATGGAATCCCGGAAAAGACTAAGTTGTAATTGAGAGGAAGCTGGTCAAGTTCTTCCATCAAACTCCTTGTCTCCGGTCAAAACTATATTCAAAATTGCCATTTAATTTATAAAAAAGAAATACAAATATTCAAAAAGTGTAGTCTATTTTTAAACTCTTGTTGAGGTTAGTGAGGACAGAGATGATGGGTGAGTGTAACCTGGTGTGGGATGGGATAGGGGCAGCAGAGTTTTGGGTGAGCTGGAGTTTATGGAAGGTGGAGAATGGGAGGCCAGCCAGGCGAGCATTGGAATAGATATTACTCATGTTATCAGCCATGAAATCCCTCCATGGGCAGTCCATTCCAACCATTCACCATTCTCCAAAGTAATTATATCTGATCTGTCCACTCACCTTCACTTTTCAGAGCTTCAACCCATGCCCCCTCATTGCCATTCCCAGGGTCATGGCAAATAGACTCTTCAGGGGGAATAATTCGGTGTCGCCCCTTTTGGGGTGCTATTGTCACCGGGGCACTAATTTTAGTGCCCTGAAAAAATTAGCGTCCCTCCGCCTAAAATTCAGTGGTAGCGTCCCAAGCAGGAGGCCGGGCGCTACTGGAAGCGCGCCCCCTCCTTCTTGGGCCGCTACCAGTGAATTTTGCGGCACTGCGTGCAACAGCGCCACGCGCATCGGCACGTAACGCCATGTCATTGCTAGCCTCCCTCCCCTGATTAAAGGGGAGGGGCCTAGCGCTGCGCGCACCGGGGCCCTTGCTGGACCACCGCGGAGCGGGCTGCTGGGAAAACAGTCCAGCACTCAAGAGGAATGCCAGGCTGAGTGATCACGGCCGGCACCCCGAAGAAAAAAGGGGAAGGAGGCAGGTGCTGGCAGTCGGCCAAAAAAAAATGGCCGCCCGACACCTGCCCTTTAAGTAGCGCCGCTGCGGCTGCCAAAACGCCCCCCTGACCCTGTCGGACATATTATCCGGCAATAGATCAGGGGACGCAACCCAAGGTTACGGCCAGGGCGCGAGCGGGGCGCTGCGCATGGCTGCCAACTTCCCGCTGAATTTCATGGGAGGCGCTGGCGGCGCCGTGCCCGGGTGCTAGGGGCTCTGCGCCCCGTTAGCGCAAAGCAATCCAATTTCTCCCCCTTAGGATTCAACTTGTTAATACCCTTAAGGATCTTGAATGCCTCATTAAGATCCCTTCTCAGTCTCCTTTTAACATCGTGCAAATAAACACAGCTTCTGTCGTCTTTTCTTGTAGCTCAGGCATCTGATGCCAGCTATCAGCCCTTTGCAGTGCCATGATGTTTTTCCTGTATTATAGTGACCAGAACTTAGTCACAGATTACCCTGTATTGTCTTCAGGTCTCCATTCCTTAGCCAAGAGAATGGGTGGGTTAATTGTCCTTTCTCCTTATCTATTGGCAAAGGATGTATAGTGACAAGCATCTAGCAAGAAAATGGGACGGAACAATCTCTCTATATTCAAAAAGTACAGTCATCTCATTACATTTCTGTAGGAAAAATGTTAAAGATCTACAGAAGAGAGAAAATATTTATAGCCATTTCATATTGCTCCAAAAATTAATAAATCTGCAGTGACAAAATTACTTTAACTAGTGCATATCTGCAGTGCTGCGCAGAGGATGAAGTGTACAGGCTCAGAAGCAAGCAGAGTGGTGAGTCCAAAGTAGGATGGAGAGCAATTGGCAGTCAGCGATCACTGCCCACAACAGTGGGAGAGCGGGATGGAGACAGGGCAGAGCGTGAACGAGAGCCAAGGATTGAGGCCCTGTCACACGAGAGGCCGGGGGGGGGGGGGGGGGGGCGGCACGAGCAGTAGGGAAGGTGCAGTTTCACTATTTCTCTCTCTCGTTCTCTTTCTCTTTCTCTCTAATACACATACTGGTGAATCTCCTGTGGCATTGCACATTGTACGTCAGATGATAAATGTTTATAAGGAGGTGAGCATTATGGTTTTTGTGTGACGTTAAGGCTGCAAAGTCCAATTGATGTTAAGTAAGCACTGGATGAGTTCAATCCAAGGTTAATTGCTCTTCCGGATGCAGATCGTGGAAAGGTAAATTAAGGGCTTGTAAACATTGTGCTTTCTGTTCATATAGAATTTGTCTGGATTTTTGAAATGACTGTCAAGAGCTTTGCCCAGAATAAGTTAACTATCATATAAATAGCCAGGAAGTGTGACACCGGAGTGTGGCACAGGAAATTTGATGCTCACATGACAGGAAGTGCATGCGGATCTACCATTTTTATTATATATCCCACCCCACCTTCTCCCCGTCCATCAACAGGGGACTCGTTTGCAACAGGTTTTCCCTCTCCCTCTCTCTTCTCATTTTGGCTCACCAGGGTTTCTCTCTCTTTTTCTTCCCCTCCCAATAAATAGGATGCCTTTCTGTTCCGGTTCTGCTTTCTTTGCTCCTCTCGAGACATGGCAGGATATGCCATGTTTTTTGTGAAATGCAGAAGAAAGTTGTAAGTTGACAAGTCTAGGTAAGGTTATGATTTATTTTGTGATCTTTTTTAACGTGTTAATTATGTAATGAATATTATTTTGTGGTAGACTGGGGGAGGAACTCTCATGGCAGCTGTATTTATCATAGAATCACAGAAACTTACAGCACAGAAGGAGGCCATTCGGCCGATTGTGTCTGTGCTGGCTCTTTGAAAGAGCAGTCATGTTTAGTCCCACACTCCCACCTTTATGTGGCAGGCTGTCTCTCTCTCTATTACCTCTCCCCACAGGATGTTTCTTTTTCTATTCCTGCATTTATTTAGAGCACAGCGCTGCTGAAAAGGATGAATGAAATCAGGCGTTTGTTCCTCAGAAGCAGCCTGCTGTGTGGGTGCATATCAGGACGACCATTAGTTATGTGAAAAAAGCAGCATGTTCGTTTGCATATATCTTGGAGCATGGGTCGCACAATAGTTCCTGGCAGTTGTAGTTTTTCACAGCGGAGACAGGCGTGTACGCATTTTGTGCAGGAACAGGAATAGGCCATTTAGCCCCTCAAGCCTGTTCCGCCATTCAATGAGACCACGGCTGATCTGTGACCTAACTCCTAATGTACGTTTGTATTAGGGGCCTTTATATTGAGCGGCTGAAGGCAAAGAGTCAGCTGGGCACTGTGGAGTATGGAAGGGGATGGTGTACCCGGGGCCCAGGATCTTCTGACACCTGCTGGGGTACACCATGATATTTGTGGAAGGGGCAAAGGAAACGGTTGGGGCCAAGTATATGGGATTTAAAAAAAAATAAACTTTTGACATGTTTATTATTTATTATGTTTGTTATAGGGGTACATAATGGGGTGAGTGAGGAACTGTCATGGCAGTTCTATCACAGAAAACCTTTTTGTTGAAATGTTATTGGGTGGATATTTTGGGGCATAATTTGATAGGGTGCAAGTTGAAATTTGTTCGGTGACTAAGTGGTAAATGATCAAATAAAAGAAAGACTTTCATTTATCTAACACATTTCATGATCTCAGGACCTTCCAAAGCGCTTTGCAGCCAATGAAGTAATTTTTGAAGTGGAGTCACTGTTGGAAATGTAGGAAACGCGGCAGCCAAAATTGCACACAGCAAGCTCCCACAAACAGCAATGTGATAAGACCAGATAATCTGTTTTAATGATGTTGGTTGAGGGATAAATATTGGCCAGGATACTGGGAGATTTCCCCTGCTTTTCTTCAAAATAGTGCCGTGGGATCTTTTACGTCCACCTGAGAGGGCAGACGGGGCCTCGGTTTAACATCTCATCCAAAAGACGGATGATAAACAATTAGAAAGGAGGGAAACACAGAACCATAACCAATAAGGAAGCAGAAAGGAACGGGGAAGAAGAAAATTGATGGATAGTCACAATGTAGAGGATGGTCCTGACAGAAACAAGAACACTATTTGTCGGTAGATGTTACTTTAAAATGGTTGCAGTATCACTAAGTACCTGCTGGTGGCGCTGTTGAACATTTGGCAGCCACTGGTCTGAGCATCGCCACCAAATGGCATTTAGTGTTACTGCAGCTGAAACCTATTTGTTTTAATAGTGCCATTTTTATTCAGACACAGATTTTTCACACTTGGAGTATTAAACATTGTAAAATGTCTGGTACTTAAAAGGTATGGGTCTATAGTAATCAAAGTACATTGATGTCATTTTTTTAATTGACTGCATTGTTGAGTTAATAGATTGTCGTAAAAAGAGAAAGTGCAGATTTAAGTGAATACAAACATTTTTATTATCATACGCACTGATGTTATCATGCATTGATTGCAAAACACTGGTTTTAGTCATTTATGTTTATTTGGTTCAGTACGATGCAGGCAACACTATGCATCTTGCCATGATTTGAACTGTTGGGTTGTGTAAACAAAAATTTTAAACATTTCCCAAATGCCTTTTCATGAAGATGGTGCCCTATAGGCACACACATCTGTATATATGGTGAATTATAGATAGATAAGGTTGCATGACCACCTGAACTGCACTGGGAAACTGAGGATAGCTAGAATAAAGAAAGACTTGCATTTATATAGCGCCTTTCACAACCTCAGGATGTCCCTAAGTGCTTCACAGCCAATGAAGGATGTTTTGAAGTGTAGTCACTGTTGTAATATAGGAAATGCGGCAGCCAATTTGCGTACAGCAACAAACGGCAATGTGATAATGAGCTGATAATCTGATTTTAGTGATGTTGTTTGAGGGATAAATATTGGCCAGGACATCAGGGAGAACTCCCCTGCTCTTCTTCGAAAAAAATAGTGCGCATGGAATCTTTCACAGCCACCTGAGGGGGCAGACGGGGCCTCGGTTTGTTTCTCCCCAAATTATGTGGCACTCAACTTGAACCACATGAAGCCGGCTCACAGCCGAGATGTGGCTGATGAATGCACCGAAAGCTGTGATTGCTTGATGTCCTAACATGGATCTTTCAATGACTTGTGTTGGTCCTGAAATTTGGCACTCACTGTCTTCAACTGAATTTCAAAAGCAGGTTACGGCCTATCAAAATGCTATATTTGCAACTCTATGATTGAACGAAAGTTAAAACTGCTTGATCAGTCATAACTAACCTAATATTAGGCACTTTTTTGGGAGGTTAACATTCGCGTGTTGCTTTTCCCCTTTTACATTTAGCATTACGAGACTATCTCTGTGAGCTTGCTGGGCTCTATTGTGTAATACAGAAACCCAGAGAGCAAACACACAGGTCCAGCTCTTCACAATTACTTTACAGGGGACAAGTGGCCTTAACTGAATTACACATTCGGAGGCCCTCACTTTTAGTCATCTATAATGCTGTCAGTTCCCCCAGTGTTGGACTGTGGAGTGTCGGCGCAAGAGACAGAAGCAGGTTTGCCATCGTGTACAGCCCTATCGTGTACAAGCAGCTGTTAACGTGCAGGCCCATTTATTCCACTCAACACAGAGCTTTGTCGGGCCTATTGTTAACTTTGTTTAAGGATTCATGTATTAATGTGCGAATGCGCATGACTTGTCTCACTCCTTGCCTGTTCTACAACATGGCGGCCGTACCTTCAGCTGCCAAGGTCGTAAGCTCTGAAGTTCCCTCCCGAAACCTCTCCGCCTCGCTCTCCTCCTTTAAGACACTCCTTAAAGCCTATCTCTGTGACCAAGCTTTTGGTCACCTGTCCTAATATCTCTTTATGTGGCTCGGTGTTCAATTTAGTCTGGCAACGCGCCTTGGGATGTTTTACTAGATTAAAAGCATTCTA
The DNA here is from genome assembly GCF_052327205.1 of Somniosus microcephalus. NCBI lineage: Eukaryota > Metazoa > Chordata > Chondrichthyes > Squaliformes > Somniosidae > Somniosus > Somniosus microcephalus. Next base: position 37,906,987 of record NC_140998.1, read on the forward strand.
GAAATGCAAGTTGTCATTGTTACCATGAGCAACACCATGGGAGATTTGCTCGTTTAGACAAAGTTATCTGAAAAACAACCAGAAGTAGGACTGTGGCCTTCTTGTGGAAATCCCTTCAATTTGGCACTTCTCTGAAAACAGGCACTTCAAAATATAAGGATATGGGAGGAGAACAAGTACTTTCTACCAAATGGACCAAGCCTCCAGGTATCTGATGTTACCGCAGTATCATAAATGTGGTTGGTTAATGGGCCATGATAATTTGAGCTGACGCTTTTTTAATTTGCTTTATCAGAATACTTGTACATTAGGCACTTGGACTGAAATATTCGTATGGCGGTGTTACCTTATCAAATATTTGTATGATATTCAATGCCCAGCTCTCACATTTCCCTTTACTCGACCCATAGTTTAATCTCCCAGCTGGACTAATAAGCCAACTGAGGTTGCCGTAACATTTGAAACAAGGAACGAGCCCACCAAACTTCTATGAACACCAACCCCAAAGTGCATCAGAAAAGAGGCTTTTTTTTAACGTCGCTTGTATTTATAACCAGTTATGTGTGGAACCGTGAGAGGTTCTCCCTCTTGTAGTGAAGCCGATTGACTTTTGGTTCCTTTTATTCCCCTAAATAATAAAAACATTGGGCCAACATTTGCGATCGGAGGCTTCCCGCGGGTGGACGCCTCCGACCTGCGAAAATTCTATGAACGTACCCGGGAAGACAGGGAGGCTCGCGATCCTGGGCCTCTCCGGGTCCGTGCGGGCAGAGGTCGGCGTATCCCAGGGATGCAGGCGGTTCGTAGACGCCCCTGGGATCACATGGGCCAGCCCAACCAATAAAAGAAGGGAATCCCCATTCATACTTATTGGAGTTCCGTACGTACGGAACTGTCATATGTTTGAATGGGGATCACTTAAAAAATACACCAACACATTAAATACATTTTTTAAAAATTACATATTTAAAATTAATTAAAATGCCATTTAATTAAATATTTTTAATAAAAATTTAATTAAAAAAAAAATTTATGTTTTTACGGGGCTAAAAATAAACGTACCTTATATGGAAGAGTATTTTAAATTTATAAATGAGTGATAACATTTTATTTTTCTATTTTTTGAAACTCTTATACTGGTACAAGCAGGCCTTATGCCTGCTTTTACCAAGCGTAAGAATTTGACAGGCATTCAGCGGACGGAAATTGTGCAAACAGCGCAACTCTCCGCCCGCAGAGGCCCTTCTCCCGGGGATGGTGAGGATCTGTCAAGAGAATTCCTGACAGATCGCAAGTGCCGGGTTTCAGCGCATGCGCTTCGCATGCTTAAACCCGGAAATTGCGCGGCCCCGACGGGCATGTACACACCTCGTACGCACCCTTAGGGGTCACAAAATACGGCCCAATCTTTTTCCGTTGGCATCCTTTGCGTAGTCAAATTAAATAACAACTGTTGGGTTCTCGTAAATGCCATCAGTAATCCAAATGCTCAGTTAATATGTGTTCTCGACAGCTTTGTTTTATAATACGTAGAAGGCTGGCAATAACTTCCCAGCAAAACTGCAAAACAAACAAGAGGACAAGAGGTGGCTAGCTGTGAATTACAACGCAGTAATTCAGCCGAACGGTGCTGATGGTGCAATAAACTACGCATAGTTCACGACTGAATTATTACGCTAGACTCTTTGCCAGCTATTCTTTCTCAACAAGTTTTTTGTTCGCCTTCCCCGATAATTCTTTTTTGGTCAATTTTAGACTTGTGGCAGATGTGCTGGTCGTGGTACAAACCTGTCTGAACAGGGACTAAGGCACAGACTGCTGTACGCACCTAAAAGTGCAAGACAACACACACTGTCACAAATCTTTAGCTCCTGTGTCACAATGTTTCCCCTCTTGGAAAAGAGAGGTGAGATGAGGGGAATTTTTTTTTTTTACGCAGCGAGTTGTTTTGATCTGGAATGCACTGCCTGAAAGGGTGGAGGAAGTAAATTCAACAATAACTTTAAATAGGGAATTGGATATATAGTTGAAGGGGAAACATTCGGAGGGTAATGAGGAAAGGGCATTGGAGTGGGACTAATCGAATAGCTCTTTCAAAGAGCCGGCACAGGCACGATGGGCCTAATGGCCTCCTTCTGTGCTGTGTGATTCTATGATTCTTTCTGGGAAACATTTTTTTACATTGAGAACAATTGATGACTGGGAGTAATTCACAGGTAGAGATTTAACTGAGGAGTTGAGATAATATCAGAAACTTTGAGAGTGAAGCTTCACCTCAACACCAAGTTTAGATTACTATCCTAAAGTCAGCTCAGGCGTGTGTAATTTTTTACAAAAGATATACTATAAACCAGCCCTCATTGTCGATACTGCCAGTATATTGTGGGTGCTCGATCACACTCACGCTGAAGGAATGACTATGTCATCACTTCGGCATGACAACAGGAAAGAATTTACTGTCAATTACTACACATTCTAAGTACTATAAACTTTAATGTATGAAATTTAAAAAAAGAGGATAACACACATAAGAGGGGAATTAAGTTCACAGCAGAGAGCAGCACAGGAAGGGAAGGCGGGTCAGGGAGTCAGCACTGCAGTGTTGTAGCTCTGTCTCCAAACCGTGCTCTCTTCAAAGTGCAGCTCTGAACTGGAAGTGGAGGATTGCTCAATTTAACCTTTACTGTAGTCTGTTACATTGCAGTTAACAGACAGAAGAACTGAGATAACGGTCTGAACATTGAGTGAAGAAAACTCCAGCAGTTTATCAACATCACGAATAAACATACTTCAACCTGCGTTGCTCTTCATAATATATATGGTACTTTTTAAAAATTGGATTCAGGTGTCATAGTGGACAGCATTCGCACAAGGAATTCGTGTTATTTGAACTGTGGTAACATTGGTTATTATTTAGAAGTACGTGTTTGATGTCACTTTGCAGTGACACATTTAATGTATTCAGCCTCCTTCTCATTCCCAATTCCTCATGCTCGCTCATTCAGGGTGCTGCTGATGTTCCCTCCTCCACAGTACTTCAGTAAAGTCGTGCTGATTCTCTCTCCCTCACACTACATCAGTGAGGACCTGCTGACTCTCTCTCAGTCACACTACATCAGTGAGGACCTGCTGGCTCTCCCTCAGTCACACTATATCAGTGAGGACCTGCTGACTCTCTCTCAGTCACACTACATCAGTGAGGACCTGCTGACACTCTCTCCCTCACACTACATCAGTGAGGACCTGCTGACTCTCTCTCCCTCACACTACATCAGTGAGGACCTGCTGACTCTCCCTCAGTCACACTATATCAGTGAGGACCTGCTGACTCTCCCTCAGTCACACTATATCAGTGAGGACCTGCTGACTCTCCCTCAGTCACACTACATCAGTGAGGACCTGCTGACTCTCTCTCCCTCACACTATATCAGTGAGGACCTGCTGACTCTCTCTCAGTCACACTACATCAGTGAGGACCTGCTGACTCTCTCTCCCTCACACTATATCAGTGAGGACCTGCTGACTCTCTCTCCCTCACACTACATCAGTAAGGACCTGCTGACTCTCTCTCCCTCACACTACATCAGTAAGGACCTGCTGACTCTCTCTCCCTCACACTATATCAGTGAGGACCTGCTGACTCTCTCTCAGTCACACTATATCAGTGAGGACCTGCTGATTCTCTCTCAGTCACACTACATCAGTGAGGACCTGCTGACTCTCTCTCAGTCACACTATATCAGTGAGGACCTGCTGACTCTCTCTCAGTCACACTATATCAGTGAGGACCTGCTGACTCTCCCTCAGTCACACTATATCAGTGAGGACCTGCTGACTCTCTCTCAGTCACACTATATCAGTGAGGACCTGCTGACTCTCCCTCAGTCACACTATATCAGTGAGGACCTGCTGACTCTCCCTCAGTCACACTATATCAGTGAGGACCTGCTGACTCTCTCTCCCTCACACTACATCAGTGAGGAGCTGCTGACTCTCTCTCCCTCACACTATATCAGTGAGGACCTGCTGACTCTCTCTCAGTCACACTATATCAGTGAGGACCTGCTGACTCTCTCTCAGTCACACTATATCAGTGAGGACCTGCTGACTCTCTCTCCCTCACACTATATCAGTGAGGACCTGCTGACACTCCCTCAGTCACACTATATCAGTGAGGACCTGCTGACTCTCTCTCAGTCACACTATATCAGTGAGGACCTGCTGACTCTCCCTCAGTCACACTATATCAGTGAGGACCTGCTGACTCTCTCTCAGTCACACTATATCAGTGAGGACCTGCTGACTCTCTCTCAGTCACACTATATCAGTGAGGACCTGCTGACTCTCTCTCCCTCACACTACATCAGTGAGGACCTGCTGACTCTCTCCCTCACACTACATCAGTGAGGACCTGCTGACTCTCTCTCAGTCACACTATATCAGTGAGGACCTGCTGACTCTCTCTCCCTCACACTATATCAGTGAGGACCTGCTGACTCTCTCTCAGTCACACTACATCAGTGAGGACCTGCTGACTCTCTCTCCCTCACTCTACATCAGTGAGGACCTGCTGACTCTCTCCCTCACACTACATCAGTGAGGACCTGCTGACTCTCTCTCAGTCACACTATATCAGTGAGGACCTGCTGACTCTCTCTCCCTCACACTATATCAGTGAGGACCTGCTGACTCTCCCTCAGTCACACTATATCAGTGAGGACCTGCTGACTCTCTCTCAGTCACACTATATCAGTGAGGACCTGCTGACTCTCTCTCAGTCACACTATATCATTGAGGACCTGCTGACTCTCCCTCAGTCACACTATATCAGTGAGGACCTGCTGACTCTCTCTCAGTCATACTATATCAGTGAGGACCTGCTGACTCTCTCTCCCTCACACTACATCAGTGAGGACCTGCTGACTCTCTCTCCCTCATGTGATGAAATATGTCATTCATCAGACTCTGTATTTAACCACATATATTGTATTGCCTGCTCCTGTGTTTTTACCTTGTATTGTATATAGGGCACCGCCCCCTTTCTCCCCATTGGGTGTGTCGGCTCCGCCCATACCTGGCCCTACTTAAGACAAGCCCAGGCTTGTCTTGCAGCAGAACGCTAGGTGAAGACACAGGCATCTTTCTTTGCTAATAAAAGCCTTGTTTTATCCAGTTAACTTTGAGCCTTGAAGTTATTGAGGCGCATCAATTTTATTAGCAAACTTTCAACGATGGATCAACTTTTGAAACCGGAATGCTTGGATTTGGACACACATGCTTCGGATGCATCGGCACGGTTTGGACACTGGTTCCAGTGCTTGGAATTTTTTATGGCCAACTCCGAAGCCGTCACAGCCTCTAGAGCCACCGGAGATGTGAAACTCGGAATCCTGCAGAATCGGGTAAGCCACCGGGTTTTTCCACTCATCCAAGACGCCGCCACCTACCTGGATGCCTGCAACATTCTAAAGGCCCACTATCAGCAGCCTACCAACGAGGTGTACGCCAGGCATCAGCTTGCTACCTGCACACAGCGACCCGGAGAGTCGCTAGAGGACTTTCTAGTCACCCTAAAAGTGCTTGGCAAAGACTGCAAATGCAAAGATGTGAAAGCCACAGTATACACAGACGAGTATTCGGGATGCCTTTATCGCAGGCCTTAGCTCTAATTACATCCGGCAGAGACTGCTAGAGAAAACGGGCCTAGATCTGACACAGGCTGTGGACACAGCGCGATCGCTGGATGTGGCTCAGAAGAACTCTGACTCCTACTCTTCAGGCCGCGCGGCCCACGCCGCCTCGTACGCACCAAGGGCGCCGCCATGTTGGAAGACATCTTCCCCGCCCGGTAGCCCAACACCGTCGGGGCCCTGCTCTCCCCCCAGAAGCCCTACGACCGCCGCGACGCATCGGGGCCCCAAATGCTACTTCTGTGGGCAGCCGAAGCACACCAGGAACCTGTGCCCGGCGAAAGGCACCACCTGCTGTAAGTGCGGTAAGAAGGGACACTTTGGGAAGGTGTGCAGAGGGAACCCCGCAGGCAAAACCGCCACCGCCGCGTGCGCGCTGTGGGAGCGGCCATCTTGGACGCCATCTTGTCCGACCTCGTGGGGTCCGCCATCTCGCGAGCAGACATCGTGGATGCCATCTTACCCGGCCTCGTGGGGCCCACCATCTTGTCCCGATCAGGGCCCTACAGTGGCGTCGATCACAGTGGACCAGTCCAGACTGCACTCACTATCCAAATCGATGGTGGACATCGAGGTAAACGGGTGCAAGGTTAAATGTTTAATTGACAGCGGGAGCACGGAGAGCTTCATTCACCCTGGCCTGGTACAACGACTCTCTCTAACTATAGTCCCTACTCAGGGCACGATCTCTATGGCCGACAAAACCCAGATATCGACTATTGCGGGTTACTGCGCGGTACGATTGTCCGTTAAAGGCACGGTATATAATAATTTTAAACTGTTAATTATGAAGGATTTATGTGTGAGCGTGATCTTGGGCCTGGATTTTCAGTGCCACCACCAAAGCATCACGCTCAATTTCGGTGGGACCCAGCCGCCCCTCACAGTGTGCGGTCTGGCTACCCTGAAGGTAAAGCCGCCTTCGCTATTCGCGAACCTTACCCCTAACTGCCAGCCAATAGCGACCAAAAGCAGGAGGTACAGCTGGGAGGACAGGCGGTTTATCGCGACCGAGGCAGACAGGCTCCTGAGGGAGCGCATTATTGAACGCAGCAACAGCCCGTGGCGCGCCCAAGTGGTGGTGGTGAGAGGTAGCGAGAAGAAGTGGATGGTGATTGACTATAGTCAAACAGTCAACATCTATACCCAACTAGACGCCTACCCGCTACCCCGCATATTCGAGATGGTGAACCAAATTGCCCAATACCGGGTGTTCTCCACTATCGACCTCAAGTCAGCGTACCACCAGCTCCCTATCAGACCAGAGGACCGTTCGTACACCGCCTTCGAGGCAAACGGATGCCTCTACCAGTTCCTCAGAATCCCCTTTGGGGTGACGAATGGGGTCTCAGTCTTTCAGAGGGAGATGGACCGCATGGTCGATGACCACCACTTGCAGGCAACCTTCCCCTATCTCGACAACGTCACCATCTGCAGCCACAGCCAACAGGACCACGGCTCAAACCTCGCGAGGTTTCTGAAAACCGCACAAAAACTCAACCTCACTTACAACGAGGACAAGTGCGTTTTCAACACCACTCGCCTCTGCATACTAGGCAGCGTGGTGGAGAATGGGGAAATCGGACCAGACCCCGACCGATTGCGCCCCCTACGGGAGCTGCCCCTGCCCAACACTCCCAAAGCCCTGAAAAGGTGCCTGGGGTTATTCTCGTATTATGCTCAATGGGTCCCTAACTACTCCGATAAAGCCCGCCCCCTCTTGAAAGCATCCTCTTTCCCGCTCTCTGCTGAGGCCCATGCTGCCTTCAAAAGCATTAAGCAGGATATTGAGCGGGCCACGCTACAGGCAGTGGATGAGAACACTCCCTTTCAAGTGGAAAGTGATGCGTCTGACTTTGCCTTGGCGGCCACCCTCAACCAGGCGGGGCGGCCCGTAGCTTTCTTCTCGAGGACCCTCCAGGGGCCCGAGATCAGACACTCCTCCGTGGAAAAGGAGGCCCAAGCCATCGTGGAGGCAGTGCGCCACTGGCGCCACTATCTAGCCGGCAAACGCTTCACCCTACTTACCGACCAGCGGTCGGTAGCGTTTATGTTCAATAATAAACAGAGGGGGAAGATTAAAAATGATAAGATTCTTAGGTGGCGGATCGAGCTCTCCACCTTCGAGTACGACATCATATACCGGCCGGGGGCCCTTAACGAATCCCCCGACGCCCTCTCACGAGGGTCGTGTGCCAACGCCACCGGGGATCGGCTACAGACCCTCCACAACAACCTCTGCCACCCAGGGGTCACACGGCTGTTCCACTTCATAAAGTCCCGCAACTTACCCTACTCGATTGAGGAAGTTCGGTCTCTGACCAGGAACTGCCGCACTAGCGCTGAGTGCAAGCCTCGGTTCTACCGCCCTGATAGAGCCCACCTAATCAAAGCTACACGGCCCTTTGAGCGGCTTAGCTTAGATTTCAAGGGCCCCCTCCCATCCGTCGACCGCAATGTTTACTTCCTGAACATTGTGGACGAATACTCCCGTTTCCCATTCGCCTTCCCCTGCCCAGACATGACCAGCGCCACGGTCATTAAATGCCTCAACAGCCTGTTCTGCCTGTTTGGTATGCCAAGCTATATCCACACGGATAGGGGGGCGTCCTTCATGAGTGAAGAGCTACGCCAGTACATGCTGTCCAAGGGGATTGCCACGAGCCGTACCACCAGCTACAACCCCCGGGGTAACGGTCAGGTGGAGCGAGAGAAAGGGACAGTATGGAGGGCAGTCACTCTAACTCTAAGGACCAAGGGCCTCCCTATCTCCCGCTGGCAGGAAGTCCTCCCAGATGTGCTCCACTCAATACGGTCACTATTGTGTACCGCCACTAATGCCACGCCTCATGAGCTAATGTTTGTGTTTCCCCGGAAATCCACCTCAGGCGTATCGATACCGTCATGGCTCTCCACCCCAGGTCCGGTACTTTTGCGGAAGCATGTGAGGGGCCACAATACGGACCCTCTCGTGGAACCAGTGCACCTGCTCCACGCCAACCCACAATATGCGTACGTCCGGCACGCCGACGGACGGGAGGACACTGTGTCCATAAAAGACCTCGCCCCAGCCGGTAACAACAGCAACAACGACAACGACTACAACAACAACAGCAACAACGACAACAACCACAACAACTATTACCCACCCACTCCACCCACTATTCTTTCATCACCCCCGGAAGAACACCAGCCAACGGTACCCCCACCACCTACTCCTTCAACAACCCCGGTGGCGCCCCCGGCAGAGACCCAGGAGGTCACCTGGGACACCCAGACGGCACCCGAGTCATCGCAACCGTTACGTCGGTCACAGAGGACTATCACACCCCCGGACAGACTAAATCTGTAGAAGGGGTGAATGTGATGAAATATGTCATTCATCAGACTCTGTATTTAACTACATATATTGTATTGCCTGCTCCTGTGTTTTTACCTTGTATTGTATATAGTGCACCACACCCTTTCTCCCCATTGGGTGTGTCGGCTCCGCCCATACCTGGCCCTACTTAAGACAAGCCCAGGCTTGTCTTGCAGCAGAACAGCAGAATGCTAGGTGAAGACACAGGCATCTTTCTTTGCAAACAAAAGCCTTGTTTCATCCAGTTAACTTTGAGGCTTGAAGATATTGAGGCGCATCACCTCACACTACATCAGTGAGGACCTGCTGACTCTCTCTCCCTTACACTACATCAGTGAGGACCTGCTGACTCTCTCTCCCTCACACTATATCAGTGAGGACCTGCTGACTCTCCCTCAGTCACACTATATCAGTGAGGACCTGCTGACTCTCTCTCCCTCACACTACATCAGTGAGGACCTGCTGACTCTCTCCCTCAGTCACACTATATCAGTGAGGACCTGCTGACTCTCTCTCCCTCACACTACATCAGTGAGGACCTGCTGAATCTCTCTCTCAGTCACACTATATCAGTGAGGACCTGCTGACTCTCCCTCAGTCACAATATATCAGAGAGGACCTGCTGACTCTCCCTCAGTCACACTATATCAGAGAGGAGCTGCTGACTCTCTCAGTCACACTACATCAGTGAGGACCTGCTGACTCTCTCTCAGTCACACTATATCAGTGAGGACCTGCTGACTCTCCCTCAGTCACACTATATCAGTAAGGACCTGCTGAATCTCTCTCCCTCAAACTATATCAGTGAGGACCTGCTGACTCTCTCTCACTCACACTACATCAGTGAGGACCTGCTGACTCTCTCTCAGTCACACTACATCAGTGAGGACCTGCTGACTCTCTCTCAGTCACACTATATCAGTGAGGACCTGCTGACTCTCTCTCCCTCACACTACATCAGTGAGGACCTGCTGACTCTCTCTCAGTCACACTATATCAGTGAGGACCTGCTGACGCTCTCTCCCTCACAGTACATGAGTGAAGACCTGCTGACTCTCTCTCCCTCACACTATATCAGTGAGGACCTGCTGACTCTCTCTCCCTCACACTATATCAGCGAGGACCTGCTGACTCTCTCTCCCTCACACGATATCAGTGAGGACCTGCTGACTCTCTCTCCCTCACACTACATCAGAGACGACCTGCTGACTCTCTCTCAGTCACACTACATCAGTGAGGACCTGCTGACTCTCTCTCAGTCACACTACATCAGTGAGGACCTGCTGACTCTCTCTCCCTCACACGACATCAGAAAGGACCTGCTGCCTCTCTCTCAGTCACACTATGTCAGTAAGGACCTGCTGACACTCTCTCAGTCACACTATATCTATGAGGACCTGCTGACTCTCTCTCAATCACACTATATCATTGAGGACCTGCTGACTCTCTCTCAGTCACACTGTATCAGTGAGGACCTGCTGACTCTCTCTCCCTCACACTATATCAGTGAGGACCTGCTGACTCTCTCTCAGTCACACTATATCAGTGAGGACCTGCTGACTCTCTCTCAGTCACACTAATTCAGTGAGGACCTGCTGACTCTCTCTCCCTCACACTATATCAGTGAGGACCTGCTGACTCTCTCTCCCTCACACTATATCAGAAAGGACCTGCTGACTCTCTCTCAGTCACACTACACCGGTGATGACCTGCTGACTCTCTCTCAGTCACACTATATCAGTAAGGACCTGCTGACTCTCTCCCTCACACGATATCAGAAAGGACCTGCTGACTCTCTCTCAGTCACACTACACCAGTGAGGACCTGCTGACTCTCTCTCAGTCACACTATATCAGTGAGGACCTGCTGACTCTCTCTCAGTCACACTACATCAGTGAGGACCTGCTGACTCTCTCTCCGTCACACTATATCAGTGAGGACCTGCTGACTCTCTCTCCCTCACACTCCATCAGTGAGGACCTGCTGACTCTCTCTCAGTCACACTATATCAGTGAGGACCTGCTGACTCTCTCTCAGTCACACTATATCAGTGAGGACCTGCTGACTCTCTCTCCCTCACACTATATCAGTGAGGACCTGCTGACTCTCTCTCCCTCACACTACATCAGTTAGGACCTGCTGACTCTCTCTCCCTCACACTATATCAGTAAGGACCTGCTGACTCTCTCTCCCTCACACTACATCAGAAAGGGCCTGCTGACTCTCCCTCAGTCACACTATATCAGAGAGGACCTGCGGACTCTCTCAGTCACACAACATCAGTGAGGACCTGCTGACTCTCTCTCAGTCACACTACATCAGAAAGGACCTGCTGACTCTCCCTCAGTCACACTATATCAGAAAGGACCTGCTGACTCTCTCTCAGTCACACTATATCAGTGAGGACCTGCTGACTCTCTCTCCCTCACACTATATCAGTGAGGACCTGCTGGCTCTCTCTCAGTCACACTACATCAGAAAGGACCTGCTGACTCTCCCTCAGTCACACTATATCAGAGAGGACCTGCTGACTCTCTCAGTCACACTACATCAGTGAGGACCTGCTGACTCTCTCTCAGTCACACTATATCAGTGAGGACCTGCTGACTCTCTCTCCCTCACACTATATCAGTGAGGACCTGCTGACTCTCTCTCAGTCACACTACATCAGAGAGAACCTGCTGACTCTCTCTCAGTCACACTATATCAGAGAGGACCTGCTGACTCCCTCTCCCTTACACTACATCAGTGAGGACCTGCTGACTCTCACTCACACTACATCAGTGAGGACCTGCTGACTCTCTCTCAGTCACACTAAATCAGTGAGGACCTGCTGACTCTCTCTCTGTCACACTATATCTGTGAGGACCTGCTGACTCTCTCTCCGTCACACTATATCAGTGAGGACCTGCTTACTCTCTCTCAGTCACACTACATCAGTAAGGACCTGCTGACTCTCTCTCCCTCACACTATATCAGTGAGGACCTGCTGACTCTCTGACCCTCACACTACATCAGTGAGGACCTGCTGACTCTCTCTCTGTCACACTATATCTGTGAGGACCTGCTGACTCTCCCTCAGTCACACTATATCAGTGAGGACCTGCTGACTCTCCCTCAGTCACACTATATCAGTGAGGACCTGCTGACTCTCCTTCAGTCACACTACATCGGAGAGGACCTGCTGACTCTCAGTCACACAATATCAGTGAGGACCTGCTGACTCTCTCTCTCTCAGTCACACTACATCAGAGAGGACCTGCTGCCTCTCAGTCACACTATATCAGTGAGGACCTGCTGACTCTCTCTCAGTCACACTACATCAGAGAGGACCTGCTAATTCTCTCTCAGTCACACTATATCAGTGAGGACCTGCTGACTCTCTCTCCCTCACACTATATCAGTGAGGACCTGCTGACTCTCTCTCAGTCACACTATATCAGTGAGGACCTGCTGACTCTCTCTCAGTCACACTACATCAGTGAGGACCTGCTGACTCTCTCTCCCTCACACTATATCAGTGAGGACCTGCTGACTCTCTCTCAGTCACACTACACCAGTGAGGACCTGCTGACTCTCTCGCAGTCACACTATATCAGTGAGGACCTGCTGACTCTCTCTCCCTCACACTATATCAGTGAGGACCTGCTGACTCTCTCTCAGTCACACTATATCAGTAAGGACCTGCTGACTCTCCCTCAGTCACACTATATCAGTAAGGACCTGCTGACTCTCTCTCAGTCACACTATATCAGTAAGGACCTGCTGACTCTCTCTCACTCACACTACATCAGTAAGTACCTGCTGACTCTCTCTCCCTCACACTATATCAGTGAGGACCTGCTGACTCTCTCTCAGTCACACTATATCAGTGAGGACCTGCTGACTCTCTCTCAGTCACACTATATCAGTGAGGACCTGCTGACACTCCCTCAGGCACACTATATCAGTGAGGACCTGCTCACTCTCTCTCAGTCACACTATATCAGTGAGGACCTGCTGACTCTCCCTCAGTCACACTATATCAGTGAGGACCTGCTGACTCTCTCTCAGTCACACTATATCAGCGAGGACCTGCTGACTGTCGCTGAGTCACACTCCATCAGTGAGGACCTGCTGACTCTCCCTCACACAATATCAGTGAGGACCTGCTGACTCTCTCTCCCTCAAACTATATCAGTGAGGACCTGCTGACTCTCTCTCCCTCACACTATATCAGTGAGGACCTGCTGACTCTCACTCACACTACATCAGAGAGGACCTGCTGACTCTCTCTCTCTCACACTACATCAGTGAGGACCTGCTGACTCTCCCTCAGTCACACTACATCAGTGAGGACCTGCTGACTCTCCCTCAGTCACACTATATCAGTGAGGACCTGCTGACTCTCTCTCCCTCACACTACATCAGTAAGGACCTGCTGACTCTCTCTCAGTCACACTACATCAGTGAGGACCTGCTGACTCTCTCTCAGTCACTCTACATCAGTAAGGACCTGCTGACTCTCTCTCCCTCACAATATATCAGTGAGGACCTGCTTACTCTCTCTCAGTCGCACTATATCAGTGAGGACCTGCTGACTCTCTCTCAGTCACACTACATCAGTAAGGAGCTGCTGACTCTCTCTCCGTCACACTATATCAGTGAGGACCTGCTTACTCTCTCTCAGTCACACTACATCAGTAAGGACCTGCTGACTCTCTCTCCCTCACACTATATCAGTGAGGACCTGCTGACTCTCTGACCCTCACACTACATCAGTGAGGACCTGCTGACTCTCCCTCAGTCACACTATATCAGTGAGGACCTGCTGACTCTCTCTCAGTCACACTATATCAGTGAGGACCTGCTGACTCTCTCTCCCTCACTCTATATCAGTGAGGACCAACTGACTCTCCCTCACACTACATCAGTGAGGACCTGCTGACTCTCTCTCCCTCACACTATATCAGTGAGGACCTGCTGACTCTCTCTCAGTCACACTATATCAGTAAGGACCTGCTGACTCTCCCTCAGTCACACTATATCAGTAAGGACCTGCTGACTCTCTCTCAGTCACACTATATCAGTAAGGACCTGCTGACTCTCTCTCACTCACACTACATCAGTAAGGACCTGCTGACTCTCTCTCCCTCACACTATATCAGTGAGGACCTGCTGACTCTCTCTCAGTCACACTATATCAGTGAGGACCTGCTGACTCTCTCTCAGTCACACTATATCAGTGAGGACCTGCTGACACTCCCTCAGGCACACTATATCAGTGAGGACCTGCTGACTCTCTCTCAGTCACACTATATCAGTGAGGACCTGCTGACTCTCCCTCAGTCACACTACACCAGTGAGGACCTGCTAATTCTCCCTCAGTCACACTATATCAGTGAGGACCTGCTGACTCTCTCTCAGTCACACTACACCAGTGAGGGCCTGCTGACTCTCTCTCAGTCACACTACACCAGTGAGGACCTGCTTACTCTCTCTCAGTCACACTACATCAGTTAGGATCTGCTGACTCTCTCTCAGTCACACGACATCAGTGAGGACCTGCTGACTCTCTCTCCCTCACACTACATCAGTGAGGACCTGCTGACTCACTCTCAGTCACACTATATCAGTGAGGACATGCTGACTGTCTCTCCCTCACACTACATCAGAGAGGAACTGCTGACTCTCTCTCAGTTACGCTATATCAGTGAGGACCTGCTGACTCTCTCTCCCTCACACTACATCAGTTAGGACCTGCTGACTCTCTCTCCCTCACACTATATCAGTAAGGACCTGCTGACTCTCTCTCAGTCACACTACATCAGTGAGGACCTGCTGACTCTCTCTGTCACACTATATCAGTGAGGGCCTGCTGACTCTCTCTCCCTCACACTATATCAGTGAGGACCTGCTGACTCTCTCTCAGTCACACTGCATCAGAGAGGACCTGCTGACTCTCTCTCAGTCACACTATATCAGAGAGGACCTGCTGACTCCCTCTCCCACACACTACATCAGTGAGGACCTGCTGACTCTCCCTCACACAACATCAGTGAGGACCTGCTGACTCTCTCTCAATCACACTATATCAGTGAGGACCTGCTGACTCTCTCTCTGTCACACTATATCAGTGAGGACCTGCTGACTCTCTCTCAGTCACACTACATCAGTAAGGACCTGCTGACTCTCTCTCGGTCACACTACATCAGTGAGGACCTGCTGACTCTCTCTCTGTCACACTATATCAGTGAGGACCTGCTGACTCTCTCTCAGTCACACTACATCAGTAAGGACCTGCTGACTCTCCCTCCCTCACACTATATCAGTGAGGACCTGCTGACTCTCTCTCAGTCACACTACACCAGTGAGGACCTGCTGACTCTCTCTCAGTCACACTACACCAGTGAGGACCTGCTTACTCTCTCTCAGTCACACTATATCAGTGAGGACCTGCTGACTCTCTCTCCCTCACACTACATCAGTGAGGACCTGCTGACTCTCTCTCAGTCACACTATATCAGTGAGGACCCGCTGACTCTCTCTCAGTCACACTACTTCAGAGAGGACCTGCTGACCCTCTCTCAGTCACACTATATCAGTAAGGACTTGCTGACTCTCTCTCCCTCACTCTACATCAGAAAGGACCTGCTGAATTTCTCTCCCTCACACTACATCAGTTAGGAGCTGCTGACTCTCTCTCCCTCACACTATATCAGTAAGGACCTGCTGACTCTCTCTCAGTCACACGACATCAGTGAGGACCTGCTGACTCTCTCTCCCTCACACTACATCAGTGAGGACCTGCTGACTCTCTCTCAGTCACACTATATCAGTGAGGACCCGCTGACTCTCTCTCAGTCACACTACTTCAGAGAGGACCTGCTGACCCTCTCTCAGTCACACTATATCAGTAAGGACTTGCTGACTCTCTCTCCCTCACTCTACATCAGAAAGGACCTGCTGAATTTCTCTCCCTCACACTACATCAGTTAGGAGCTGCTGACTCTCTCTCCCTTACACTACATCAGTGAGGACCTGCTGACTCTCACTCACACTACCTCAGTGAGGACCTGCTGACTCTCTCTCAGTCAAACTAAATCAGTGAGGACCTGCTGACTCTCTCTCTGTCACACTATATCAGTGAGGACCTGCTGACTCTCCCTCAGTCACACTATATCAGTGAGGACCTGCTGACTCTCCTTCAGTCACACTACATCGGAGAGGACCTGCTGACTCTCAGTCACACTATATCAGTGAGGACCTGCTGACTCTCTCTCTCTCAGTCACACTACATCAGAGAGGACCTGCTGCCTCTCAGTCACACGATATCAGTGAGGACCTGCTGACTCTCTCTCAGTCACACTACATCAGAGAGGACCTGCTAATTCTCTCTCAGTCACACTATATCAGTGAGGACCTGCTGACTCTCTCTCCCTCACACTATATCAGTGAGGACCTGCTGACTCTCTCTCAGTCACACTACATCAGTGAGGACCTGCTGACTCTCTCTCCCTCACACTATATCAGTGAGGACCTGCTGACTCTCTCTCAGTCACACTACACCAGTGAGGACCTGCTGACTCTCTCTCAGTCACACTATATCAGTGAGGACCTGCTGACTCTCTCTCCCTCACATTATATCAGTGAGGACCTGCTGACTCTCTCTCAGTCACACTATATCAGTAAGGACCTGCTGACTCTCCCTCAGTCACACTATATCAGTAAGGACCTGCTGACTCTCTCTCAGTCACACTATATCAGTAAGGACCTGCTGACTCTCTCTCAGTCACACTACATCAGTAAGGACCTGCTGACTCTGTCTCCCTCACACTACATCAGTAAGGACCTGCTGACTCTGTCTCAGTCACACCATATCAGTGAGGACCTGCTGACTCTCTCTCACTCACACTACATCAGTAAGGACCTGCTGACTCTCTCTCCCTCACACTATATCAGTGAGGACCTGCTGACTCTCTCTCAGTCACACTATATCAGTGAGGACCTGCTGACTCTCTCTCAGTCACACTAATTCAGTGAGGACCTGCTGACTCTCTCTCCCTCACACTATATCAGTGAGGACCTGCTGACTCTCTCTCCCTCACACTATATCAGAAAGGACCTGCTGACTCTCTCTCTGTCACACTACACCGGTGATGACCTGCTGACTCTCTCTCAGTCACACTATATCAGTAAGGACCTGCTGACTCTCTCCCTCACACGATATCAGAAAGGACCTGCTGACTCTCTCTCAGTCACACTACACCAGTGAGGACCTGCTGACTCTCTCTCAGTCACACTATATCAGTGAGGACCTGCTGACTCTCTCTCAGTCACACTACATCAGTGAGGACCTGCTGACTCTCTCTCCGTCACACTATATCAGTGAGGACCTGCTGACTCTCTCTCCCTCACACTCCATCAGTGAGGACCTGCTGACTCTCTCTCAGTCACACTATATCAGTGAGGACCTGCTGACTCTCTCTCAGTCACACTATATCAGTGAGGACCTGCTGACTCTCTCTCCCTCACACTATATCAGTGAGGACCTGCTGACTCTCTCTCCCTCACACTACATCAGTTAGGACCTGCTGACTCTCTCTCCCTCACACTATATCAGTAAGGACCTGCTGACTCTCTCTCCCTCACACTACATCAGAAAGGGCCTGCTGACTCTCCCTCAGTCACACTATATCAGAGAGGACCTGCGGACTCTCTCAGTCACACAACATCAGTGAGGACCTGCTGACTCTCTCTCAGTCACACTACATCAGAAAGGACCTGCTGACTCTCCCTCAGTCACACTATATCAGAAAGGACCTGCTGACTCTCTCTCAGTCACACTATATCAGTGAGGACCTGCTGACTCTCTCTCCCTCACACTATATCAGTGAGGACCTGCTGGCTCTCTCTCAGTCACACTACATCAGAAAGGACCTGCTGACTCTCCCTCAGTCACACTATATCAGAGAGGACCTGCTGACTCTCTCAGTCACACTACATCAGTGAGGACCTGCTGACTCTCTCTCAGTCACACTATATCAGTGAGGACCTGCTGACTCTCTCTCCCTCACACTATATCAGTGAGGACCTGCTGACTCTCTCTCAGTCACACTACATCAGAGAGAACCTGCTGACTCTCTCTCAGTCACACTATATCAGAGAGGACCTGCTGACTCCCTCTCCCTTACACTACATCAGTGAGGACCTGCTGACTCTCACTCACACTACATCAGTGAGGACCTGCTGACTCTCTCTCAGTCACACTAAATCAGTGAGGACCTGCTGACTCTCTCTCTGTCACACTATATCTGTGAGGACCTGCTGACTCTCCCTCAGTCACACTATATCAGTGAGGACCTGCTGACTCTCCCTCAGTCACACTATATCAGTGAGGACCTGCTGACTCTCCTTCAGTCACACTACATCGGAGAGGACCTGCTGACTCTCAGTCACACAATATCAGTGAGGACCTGCTGACTCTCTCTCTCTCAGTCACACTACATCAGAGAGGACCTGCTGCCTCTCAGTCACACTATATCAGTGAGGACCTGCTGACTCTCTCTCAGTCACACTACATCAGAGAGGACCTGCTAATTCTCTCTCAGTCACACTATATCAGTGAGGACCTGCTGACTCTCTCTCCCTCACACTATATCAGTGAGGACCTGCTGACTCTCTCTCAGTCACACTATATCAGTGAGGACCTGCTGACTCTCTCTCAGTCACACTACATCAGTGAGGACCTGCTGACTCTCTCTCCCTCACACTATATCAGTGAGGACCTGCTGACTCTCTCTCAGTCACACTACACCAGTGAGGACCTGCTGACTCTCTCGCAGTCACACTATATCAGTGAGGACCTGCTGACTCTCTCTCCCTCACACTATATCAGTGAGGACCTGCTGACTCTCTCTCAGTCACACTATATCAGTAAGGACCTGCTGACTCTCCCTCAGTCACACTATATCAGTAAGGACCTGCTGACTCTCTCTCAGTCACACTATATCAGTAAGGACCTGCTGACTCTCTCTCACTCACACTACATCAGTAAGGACCTGCTGACTCTCTCTCCCTCACACTATATCAGTGAGGACCTGCTGACTCTCTCTCAGTCACACTATATCAGTGAGGACCTGCTGACTCTCTCTCAGTCACACTATATCAGTGAGGACCTGCTGACACTCCCTCAGGCACACTATATCAGTGAGGACCTGCTCACTCTCTCTCAGTCACACTATATCAGTGAGGACCTGCTGACTCTCCCTCAGTCACACTATATCAGTGAGGACCTGCTGACTCTCTCTCAGTCACACTATATCAGCGAGGACCTGCTGACTGTCGCTGAGTCACACTCCATCAGTGAGGACCTGCTGACTCTCCCTCACACAATATCAGTGAGGACCTGCTGACTCTCTCTCCCTCAAACTATATCAGTGAGGACCTGCTGACTCTCTCTCCCTCACACTATATCAGTGAGGACCTGCTGACTCTCACTCACACTACATCAGAGAGGACCTGCTGACTCTCTCTCTCTCACACTACATCAGTGAGGACCTGCTGACTCTCCCTCAGTCACACTACATCAGTGAGGACCTGCTGACTCTCCCTCAGTCACACTATATCAGTGAGGACCTGCTGACTCTCTCTCCCTCACACTACATCAGTAAGGACCTGCTGACTCTCTCTCAGTCACACTACATCAGTGAGGACCTGCTGACTCTCTCTCAGTCACTCTACATCAGTAAGGACCTGCTGACTCTCTCTCCCTCACAATATATCAGTGAGGACCTGCTTACTCTCTCTCAGTCGCACTATATCAGTGAGGACCTGCTGACTCTCTCTCAGTCACACTACATCAGTAAGGAGCTGCTGACTCTCTCTCCATCACACTATATCAGTGAGGACCTGCTTACTCTCTCTCAGTCACACTACATCAGTAAGGACCTGCTGACTCTCTCTCCCTCACACTATATCAGTGAGGACCTGCTGACTCTCTGACCCTCACACTACATCAGTGAGGACCTGCTGACTCTCCCTCAGTCACACTATATCAGTGAGGACCTGCTGACTCTCTCTCAGTCACACTATATCAGTGAGGACCTGCTGACTCTCTCTCCCTCACTCTATATCAGTGAGGACCAACTGACTCTCCCTCACACTACATCAGTGAGGACCTGCTGACTCTCTCTCCCTCACACTACATCAGTGAGGACCTGCTGACTCTCCCTCAGTCACACTATATCAGTAAGGACCTGCTGACTCTCCCGCCCTCACACTATATCAGTGAGGACCTGCCGACTCTCTCTCAGTCACACTATATCAGTGAGGACCTGCTGACTCTCTCTCAGTCACACTACACCAGTGAGGACCTGCTAATTCTCCCTCAGTCACACTATATCAGTGAGGACCTGCTGACTCTCTCTCAGTCACACTACACCAGTGAGGGCCTGCTGACTCTCTCTCAGTCACACTACACCAGTGAGGACCTGCTTACTCTCTCTCAGTCACACTACATCAGTTAGGATCTGCTGACTCTCTCTCAGTCACACGACATCAGTGAGGACCTGCTGACTCTCTCTCCCTCACACTACATCAGTGAGGACCTGCTGACTCACTCTCAGTCACACTATATCAGTGAGGACATGCTGACTGTCTCTCCCTCACACTACATCAGAGAGGAACTGCTGACTCTCTCTCAGTTACGCTATATCAGTGAGGACCTGCTGACTCTCTCTCCCTCACACTACATCAGTTAGGACCTGCTGACTCTCTCTCCCTCACACTATATCAGTAAGGACCTGCTGACTCTCTCTCAGTCACACTACATCAGTGAGGACCTGCTGACTCTCTCTGTCACACTATATCAGTGAGGGCCTGCTGACTCTCTCTCCCTCACACTATATCAGTGAGGACCTGCTGACTCTCTCTCAGTCACACTGCATCAGAGAGGACCTGCTGACTCTCTCTCAGTCACACTATATCAGAGAGGACCTGCTGACTCCCTCTCCCACACACTACATCAGTGAGGACCTGCTGACTCTCCCTCACACAACATCAGTGAGGACCTGCTGACTCTCTCTCAATCACACTATATCAGTGAGGACCTGCTGACTCTCTCTCTGTCACACTATATCAGTGAGGACCTGCTGACTCTCTCTCAGTCACACTACATCAGTAAGGACCTGCTGACTCTCTCTCGGTCACACTACATCAGTGAGGACCTGCTGACTCTCTCTCTGTCACACTATATCAGTGAGGACCTGCTGACTCTCTCTCAGTCACACTACATCAGTAAGGACCTGCTGACTCTCCCTCCCTCACACTATATCAGTGAGGACCTGCTGACTCTCTCTCAGTCACACTACACCAGTGAGGACCTGCTGACTCTCTCTCAGTCACACTACACCAGTGAGGACCTGCTTACTCTCTCTCAGTCACACTATATCAGTGAGGACCTGCTGACTCTCTCTCCCTCACACTACATCAGTGAGGACCTGCTGACTCTCTCTCAGTCACACTATATCAGTGAGGACCCGCTGACTCTCTCTCAGTCACACTGCTTCAGAGAGGACCTGCTGACCCTCTCTCAGTCACACTATATCAGTAAGGACTTGCTGACTCTCTCTCCCTCACTCTACATCAGAAAGGACCTGCTGAATTTCTCTCCCTCACACTACATCAGTTAGGAGCTGCTGACTCTCTCTCCCTCACACTATATCAGTAAGGACCTGCTGACTCTCTCTCAGTCACACGACATCAGTGAGGACCTGCTGACTCTCTCTGTCACACTATATCAGTGAGGACCTGCTGACTCTCTCTCCCTCACACTATATCAGTGAGGACCTGCTGACTCTCTCTCAGTCACACTACATCAGAGAGGACCTGCTGACTCTCTCTCAGTCACACTATATCAGAGAGGACCTGCTGACTCCCTCTCCCTTACACTACATCAGTGAGGACCTGCTGACTCTCACTCACACTACCTCAGTGAGGACCTGCTGACTCTCTCTCAGTCAAACTAAATCAGTGAGGACCTGCTGACTCTCTCTCTGTCACACTATATCAGTGAGGACCTGCTGACTCTCCCTCAGTCACACTATATCAGTGAGGACCTGCTGACTCTCCTTCAGTCACACTACATCGGAGAGGACCTGCTGACTCTCAGTCACACTATATCAGTGAGGACCTGCTGACTCTCTCTCTCTCAGTCACACTACATCAGAGAGGACCTGCTGCCTCTCAGTCACACGATATCAGTGAGGACCTGCTGACTCTCTCTCAGTCACACTACATCAGAGAGGACCTGCTAATTCTCTCTCAGTCACACTATATCAGTGAGGACCTGCTGACTCTCTCTCCCTCACACTATATCAGTGAGGACCTGCTGACTCTCTCTCAGTCACACTACATCAGTGAGGACCTGCTGACTCTCTCTCCCTCACACTATATCAGTGAGGACCTGCTGACTCTCTCTCAGTCACACTACACCAGTGAGGACCTGCTGACTCTCTCTCAGTCACACTATATCAGTGAGGACCTGCTGACTCTCTCTCCCTCACATTATATCAGTGAGGACCTGCTGACTCTCTCTCAGTCACACTATATCAGTAAGGACCTGCTGACTCTCCCTCAGTCACACTATATCAGTAAGGACCTGCTGACTCTCTCTCAGTCACACTATATCAGTAAGGACCTGCTGACTCTCTCTCAGTCACACTACATCAGTAAGGACCTGCTGACTCTGTCTCCCTCACACTACATCAGTAAGGACCTGCTGACTCTGTCTCAGTCACACCATATCAGTGAGGACCTGCTGACTCTCTCTCACTCACACTACATCAGTAAGGACCTGCTGACTCTCTCTCCCTCACACTATATCAGTGAGGACCTGCTGACTCTCTCTCAGTCACACTATATCAGTGAGGACCTGCTGACTCTCTCTCAGTCACACTATATCAGTGAGGACCTGCTGACACTCCCTCAGTCACACTATATCAGTGAGGACCTGCTGACTCTCCCGCCCTCACACTATATCAGTGAGGACCTGCCGACTCTCTCTCAGTCACACTATATCAGTGAGGACCTGCTGACTCTCTCTCAGTCACACTACACCAGTGAGGACCTGCTAATTCTCCCTCAGTCACACTATATCAGTGAGGACCTGCTGACTCTCTCTCAGTCACACTACACCAGTGAGGGCCTGCTGACTCTCTCTCAGTCACACTACACCAGTGAGGACCTGCTTACTCTCTCTCAGTCACACTACATCAGTTAGGATCTGCTGACTCTCTCTCAGTCACACGACATCAGTGAGGACCTGCTGACTCTCTCTCCCTCACACTACATCAGTGAGGACCTGCTGACTCACTCTCAGTCACACTATATCAGTGAGGACATGCTGACTGTCTCTCCCTCACACTACATCAGAGAGGAACTGCTGACTCTCTCTCAGTTACGCTATATCAGTGAGGACCTGCTGACTCTCTCTCCCTCACACTACATCAGTTAGGACCTGCTGACTCTCTCTCCCTCACACTATATCAGTAAGGACCTGCTGACTCTCTCTCAGTCACACTACATCAGTGAGGACCTGCTGACTCTCTCTGTCACACTATATCAGTGAGGGCCTGCTGACTCTCTCTCCCTCACACTATATCAGTGAGGACCTGCTGACTCTCTCTCAGTCACACTGCATCAGAGAGGACCTGCTGACTCTCTCTCAGTCACACTATATCAGAGAGGACCTGCTGACTCCCTCTCCCACACACTACATCAGTGAGGACCTGCTGACTCTCCCTCACACAACATCAGTGAGGACCTGCTGACTCTCTCTCAATCACACTATATCAGTGAGGACCTGCTGACTCTCTCTCTGTCACACTATATCAGTGAGGACCTGCTGACTCTCTCTCAGTCACACTACATCAGTAAGGACCTGCTGACTCTCTCTCGGTCACACTACATCAGTGAGGACCTGCTGACTCTCTCTCTGTCACACTATATCAGTGAGGACCTGCTGACTCTCTCTCAGTCACACTACATCAGTAAGGACCTGCTGACTCTCCCTCCCTCACACTATATCAGTGAGGACCTGCTGACTCTCTCTCAGTCACACTACACCAGTGAGGACCTGCTGACTCTCTCTCAGTCACACTACACCAGTGAGGACCTGCTTACTCTCTCTCAGTCACACTATATCAGTGAGGACCTGCTGACTCTCTCTCCCTCACACTACATCAGTGAGGACCTGCTGACTCTCTCTCAGTCACACTATATCAGTGAGGACCCGCTGACTCTCTCTCAGTCACACTGCTTCAGAGAGGACCTGCTGACCCTCTCTCAGTCACACTATATCAGTAAGGACTTGCTGACTCTCTCTCCCTCACTCTACATCAGAAAGGACCTGCTGAATTTCTCTCCCTCACACTACATCAGTTAGGAGCTGCTGACTCTCTCTCCCTCACACTATATCAGTAAGGACCTGCTGACTCTCTCTCAGTCACACGACATCAGTGAGGACCTGCTGACTCTCTCTGTCACACTATATCAGTGAGGACCTGCTGACTCTCTCTCCCTCACACTATATCAGTGAGGACCTGCTGACTCTCTCTCAGTCACACTACATCAGAGAGGACCTGCTGACTCTCTCTCAGTCACACTATATCAGAGAGGACCTGCTGACTCCCTCTCCCTTACACTACATCAGTGAGGACCTGCTGACTCTCACTCACACTACCTCAGTGAGGACCTGCTGACTCTCTCTCAGTCAAACTAAATCAGTGAGGACCTGCTGACTCTCTCTCTGTCACACTATATCAGTGAGGACCTGCTGACTCTCCCTCAGTCACACTATATCAGTGAGGACCTGCTGACTCTCCTTCAGTCACACTACATCGGAGAGGACCTGCTGACTCTCAGTCACACTATATCAGTGAGGACCTGCTGACTCTCTCTCTCTCAGTCACACTACATCAGAGAGGACCTGCTGCCTCTCAGTCACACGATATCAGTGAGGACCTGCTGACTCTCTCTCAGTCACACTACATCAGAGAGGACCTGCTAATTCTCTCTCAGTCACACTATATCAGTGAGGACCTGCTGACTCTCTCTCCCTCACACTATATCAGTGAGGACCTGCTGACTCTCTCTCAGTCACACTACATCAGTGAGGACCTGCTGACTCTCTCTCCCTCACACTATATCAGTGAGGACCTGCTGACTCTCTCTCAGTCACACTACACCAGTGAGGACCTGCTGACTCTCTCTCAGTCACACTATATCAGTGAGGACCTGCTGACTCTCTCTCCCTCACATTATATCAGTGAGGACCTGCTGACTCTCTCTCAGTCACACTATATCAGTAAGGACCTGCTGACTCTCCCTCAGTCACACTATATCAGTAAGGACCTGCTGACTCTCTCTCAGTCACACTATATCAGTAAGGACCTGCTGACTCTCTCTCAGTCACACTACATCAGTAAGGACCTGCTGACTCTGTCTCCCTCACACTACATCAGTAAGGACCTGCTGACTCTGTCTCAGTCACACCATATCAGTGAGGACCTGCTGACTCTCTCTCACTCACACTACATCAGTAAGGACCTGCTGACTCTCTCTCCCTCACACTATATCAGTGAGGACCTGCTGACTCTCTCTCAGTCACACTATATCAGTGAGGACCTGCTGACTCTCTCTCAGTCACACTATATCAGTGAGGACCTGCTGACACTCCCTCAGTCACACTATATCAGTGAGGACCTGCTGACTCTCTCTCAGTCACACTATATCAGTGAGGACCTGCTGACTCTCCCTCAGTCACACTATATCAGTGAGGACCTGCTGACTCTCCCTCAGTCACACTATATCAGCGAGGAGCTGCTGACTGTCGCTGAGTCACACTACATCAGTGAGGACCTGCTGACTCTCCCTCACACAATATCAGTGAGGACCTGCTGACTCTCTCTCCCTCAAACTATATCAGTGAGGACCTGCTGACTCTCTCTCCCTCACACTATATCAGTGAGGACCTGCTGACTCTCACTCACACTACATCAGAGAGGACCTGCTGACTCTCTCTCTCTCACACTACATCAGTGAGGACCTGCTGACTCTCCCTCAGTCACACTACATCAGTGAGGACCTGCTGACTCTCCCTCAGTCACACTATATCAGTGAGGACCTGCTGACTCTCTCTCCCTCACACTACATCAGTAAGGACCTGCTGACTCTCTCTCAGTCACACTACATCAGTGAGGACCTGCTGACTCTCTCTCAGTCACTCTACATCAGTAAGGACCTGCTGACTCTCTCTCCCTCACAATATATCAGTGAGGACCTGCTAATTCTCTCTCAGTCACACTACATCAGTAAGGACCTGCTGACTCTCTCTCCGTCACACTATATCAGTGAGGACCTGCTTACTCTCTCTCAGTCACACTACATCAGTAAGGACCTGCTGACTCTCTCTCCCTCACACTATATCAGTGAGGACCTGCTGACTCTCTGACCCTCACACTACATCAGTGAGGACCTGCTGACTCTCCCTCAGTCACACTATATCAGTGAGGACCTGCTGACTCTCTCTCAGTCACACTATATCAGTGAGGACCTGCTGACTCTCTCTCCCTCACTCTATATCAGTGAGGACCAACTGACTCTCCCTCACACTACATCAGTGAGGACCTGCTGACTCTCTCTCCCTCACACTATATCAGTGAGGACCCGCTGACTCTCTCTCAGTCACACTATATCAGTAAGGACCTGCTGACTCTCCCTCAGTCACACTATATCAGTAAGGACCTGCTGACTCTCTCTCAGTCACACTATATCAGTAAGGACCTGCTGACTCTCTCTCACTCACACTACATCAGTAAGGACCTGCTGACTCTCTCTCCCTCACACTATATCAGTGAGGACCTGCTGACTCTCTCTCAGTCACACTATATCAGTGAGGACCTGCTGACTCTCTCTCAGTCACACTATATCAGTGAGGACCTGCTGACACTCCCTCAGGCACACTATATCAGTGAGGACCTGCTGACTCTCTCTCAGTCACACTATATCAGTGAGGACCTGCTGACTCTCCCTCAGTCACACTATATCAGTGAGGACCTGCTGACTCTCTCTCAGTCACACTATATCAGCGAGGACCTGCTGACTGTCGCTGAGTCACACTCCATCAGTGAGGACCTGCTGACTCTCCCTCACACAATATCAGTGAGGACCTGCTGACTCTCTCTCCCTCAAACTATATCAGTGAGGACCTGCTGACTCTCTCTCCCTCACACTATATCAGTGAGGACCTGCTGACTCTCACTCACACTACATCAGAGAGGACCTGCTGACTCTCTCTCTCTCACACTACATCAGTGAGGACCTGCTGACTCTCCCTCAGTCACACTACATCAGTGAGGACCTGCTGACTCTCCCTCAGTCACACTATATCAGTGAGGACCTGCTGACTCTCTCTCCCTCACACTACATCAGTAAGGACCTGCTGACTCTCTCTCAGTCACACTACATCAGTGAGGACCTGCTGACTCTCTCTCAGTCACTCTACATCAGTAAGGACCTGCTGACTCTCTCTCCCTCACAATATATCAGTGAGGACCTGCTTACTCTCTCTCAGTCGCACTATATCAGTGAGGACCTGCTGACTCTCTCTCAGTCACACTACATCAGTAAGGACCTGCTGACTCTCTCTCCATCACACTATATCAGTGAGGACCTGCTTACTCTCTCTCAGTCACACTACATCAGTAAGGACCTGCTGACTCTCTCTCCCTCACACTATATCAGTGAGGACCTGCTGACTCTCTGACCCTCACACTACATCAGTGAGGACCTGCTGACTCTCCCTCAGTCACACTATATCAGTGAGGACCTGCTGACTCTCTCTCAGTCACACTATATCAGTGAGGACCTGCTGACTCTCTCTCCCTCACTCTATATCAGTGAGGACCAACTGACTCTCCCTCACACTACATCAGTGAGGACCTGCTGACTCTCTCTCCCTCACACTACATCAGTGAGGACCTGCTGACTCTCCCTCAGTCACACTATATCAGTAAGGACCTGCTGACTCTCCCGCCCTCACACTATATCAGTGAGGACCTGCCGACTCTCTCTCAGTCACACTATATCAGTGAGGACCTGCTGACTCTCTCTCAGTCACACTACACCAGTGAGGACCTGCTAATTCTCCCTCAGTCACACTATATCAGTGAGGACCTGCTGACTCTCTCTCAGTCACACTACACCAGTGAGGGCCTGCTGACTCTCTCTCAGTCACACTACACCAGTGAGGACCTGCTTACT
The DNA here is from genome assembly GCF_052327205.1 of Somniosus microcephalus. Classification (NCBI taxonomy): domain Eukaryota; kingdom Metazoa; phylum Chordata; class Chondrichthyes; order Squaliformes; family Somniosidae; genus Somniosus; species Somniosus microcephalus. The sequence goes on from NC_140998.1 coordinate 37,935,340, forward strand.
CTCTCTCAGTCACACTACATCAGTTAGGATCTGCTGACTCTCTCTCAGTCACACGACATCAGTGAGGACCTGCTGACTCTCTCTCCCTCACACTACATCAGTGAGGACCTGCTGACTCACTCTCAGTCACACTATATCAGTGAGGACATGCTGACTGTCTCTCCCTCACACTACATCAGAGAGGAACTGCTGACTCTCTCTCAGTCACGCTATATCAGTGAGGACCTGCTGACTCTCTCTCCCTCACACTACATCAGTTAGGACCTGCTGACTCTCTCTCCCTCACACTATATCAGTAAGGACCTGCTGACTCTCTCTCAGTCACACTACATCAGTGAGGACCTGCTGACTCTCTCTGTCACACTATATCAGTGAGGGCCTGCTGACTCTCTCTCCCTCACACTATATCAGTGAGGACCTGCTGACTCTCTCTCAGTCACACTGCATCAGAGAGGACCTGCTGACTCTCTCTCAGTCACACTATATCAGAGAGGACCTGCTGACTCCCTCTCCCACACACTACATCAGTGAGGACCTGCTGACTCTCCCTCACACAACATCAGTGAGGACCTGCTGACTCTCTCTCAATCACACTATATCAGTGAGGACCTGCTGACTCTCTCTCTGTCACACTATATCAGTGAGGACCTGCTGACTCTCTCTCAGTCACACTACATCAGTAAGGACCTGCTGACTCTCTCTCGGTCACACTACATCAGTGAGGACCTGCTGACTCTCTCTCTGTCACACTATATCAGTGAGGACCTGCTGACTCTCTCTCAGTCACACTACATCAGTAAGGACCTGCTGACTCTCCCTCCCTCACACTATATCAGTGAGGACCTGCTGACTCTCTCTCAGTCACACTACACCAGTGAGGACCTGCTGACTCTCTCTCAGTCACACTACACCAGTGAGGACCTGCTTACTCTCTCTCAGTCACACTATATCAGTGAGGACCTGCTGACTCTCTCTCCCTCACACTACATCAGTGAGGACCTGCTGACTCTCTCTCAGTCACACTATATCAGTGAGGACCTGCTGACTCTCTCTCAGTCACACTACTTCAGAGAGGACCTGCTGACCCTCTCTCAGTCACACTATATCAGTAAGGACTTGCTGACTCTCTCTCCCTCACACTACATCAGAAAGGACCTGCTGAATTTCTCTCCCTCACACTACATCAGTTAGGAGCTGCTGACTCTCTCTCCCTCACACTATATCAGTAAGGACCTGCTGACTCTCTCTCAGTCACACGACATCAGTGAGGACCTGCTGACTCTCTCTGTCACACTATATCAGTGAGGACCTGCTGACTCTCTCTCCCTCACACTATATCAGTGAGGACCTGCTGACTCTCTCTCAGTCACACTACATCAGAGAGGACCTGCTGACTCTCTCTCAGTCACACTATATCAGAGAGGACCTGCTGACTCCCTCTCCCTTACACTACATCAGTGAGGACCTGCTGACTCTCACTCACACTACCTCAGTGAGGACCTGCTGACTCTCTCTCAGTCAAACTAAATCAGTGAGGACCTGCTGACTCTCTCTCTGTCACACTATATCAGTGAGGACCTGCTGACTCTCCCTCAGTCACACTATATCAGTGAGGACCTGCTGACTCTCCTTCAGTCACACTACATCGGAGAGGACCTGCTGACTCTCAGTCACACTATATCAGTGAGGACCTGCTGACTCTCTCTCTCTCAGTCACACTACATCAGAGAGGACCTGCTGCCTCTCAGTCACACGATATCAGTGAGGACCTGCTGACTCTCTCTCAGTCACACTACATCAGAGAGGACCTGCTAATTCTCTCTCAGTCACACTATATCAGTGAGGACCTGCTGACTCTCTCTCCCTCACACTATATCAGTGAGGACCTGCTGACTCTCTCTCAGTCACACTATATCAGTGAGGACCTGCTGACTCTCTCTCAGTCACACTACATCAGTGAGGACCTGCTGACTCTCTCTCCCTCACACTATATCAGTGAGGACCTGCTGACTCTCTCTCAGTCACACTACACCAGTGAGGACCTGCTGACTCTCTCTCAGTCACACTATATCAGTGAGGACCTGCTGACTCTCTCTCCCTCACATTATATCAGTGAGGACCTGCTGACTCTCTCTCAGTCACACTATATCAGTAAGGACCTGCTGACTCTCCCTCAGTCACACTATATCAGTAAGGACCTGCTGACTCTCTCTCAGTCACACTATATCAGTAAGGACCTGCTGACTCTCTCTCAGTCACACTACATCAGTAAGGACCTGCTGACTCTGTCTCCCTCACACTACATCAGTAAGGACCTGCTGACTCTGTCTCAGTCACACCATATCAGTGAGGACCTGCTGACTCTCTCTCACTCACACTACATCAGTAAGGACCTGCTGACTCTCTCTCCCTCACACTATATCAGTGAGGACCTGCTGACTCTCTCTCAGTCACACTATATCAGTGAGGACCTGCTGACTCTCTCTCAGTCACACTATATCAGTGAGGACCTGCTGACACTCCCTCAGTCACACTATATCAGTGAGGACCTGCTGACTCTCTCTCAGTCACACTATATCAGTGAGGACCTGCTGACTCTCCCTCAGTCACACTATATCAGTGAGGACCTGCTGACTCTCCCTCAGTCACACTATATCAGCGAGGACCTGCTGACTGTCGCTGAGTCACACTACATCAGTGAGGACCTGCTGACTCTCCCTCACACAATATCAGTGAGGACCTGCTGACTCTCTCTCCCTCAAACTATATCAGTGAGGACCTGCTGACTCTCTCTCCCTCACACTATATCAGTGAGGACCTGCTGACTCTCACTCACACGACATCAGAGAGGACCTGCTGACTCTCTCTCTCTCACACTACATCAGTGAGGACGTGCTGACTCTCCCTCAGTCACACTACATCAGTGAGGACCTGCTGACTCTCCCTCAGTCACACTACATCAGTGAGGACCTGCTGACTCTCTCTCCCTCACACTACATCAGTAAGGACCTGCTGACTCTCTCTCAGTCACACTACATCAGTGAGGACCTGCTGACTCTCTCTCAGTCACACGACATCAGAGAGGACCTGCTGACTCTCTCTCAGTCACACTATATCAGAGAGGACCTGCTGACTCCCTCTCCCACACACTACATCAGTGAGGACCTGCTGACTCTCTCTCAGTCACACTATATCAGAGAGGACCTGCTGACTCTCTCTCAGTCACACTATATCAGAGAGGACCTGCTGACTCCCTCTCCCACACACTACATCAGTGAGGACCTGCTGACTCTCCCTCACACAACATCAGTGAGGACCTGCTGACTCTCTCTCAATCACACTATATCAGTGAGGACCTGCTGACTCTCTCTCTGTCACACTATATCAGTGAGGACCTGCTGACTCTCTCTCAGTCACACTACATCAGTAAGGACCTGCTGACTCTCTCTCGGTCACACTACATCAGTGAGGTCCTGCTGTCTCTCTCTCCCTCACTCTATATCAGTGAGGACCTGCTGACTCTCCCTCACACTATATCAGTGAGGACCTGCTGACTCTCTCTCCCTCACACTACATCAGTGAGCACCTGCTGACTCTCCCTCAGTCACACTATATCAGTGAGGACCTGCTGACTCTCTCTCAGTCACACTATATCAGTAAGGACCTGCTGACTCTCCCTCCCTCACACTATATCAGTGAGGACCTGCTGACTCTCTCTCAGTCACACTACACCAGTGAGGACCTGCTGACTCTCTCTCAGTCACACTACACCAGTGAGGACCTGCTTACTCTCTCTCAGTCACACTATATCAGTGAGGACCTGCTGACTCTCTCTCCCTCACACTACATCAGTGAGGACCTGCTGACTCTCTCTCAGTGACACTATATCAGTGAGGACCTGCTGACTCTCTCTCAGTCACACTACTTCAGAGAGGACCTGCTGACCCTCTCTCAGTCACACTATATCAGTAAGGACTTGCTGACTCTCTCTCCCTCACACTACATCAGAAAGGACCTGCTGAATTTCTCTCCCTCACACTACATCAGTTAGGAGCTGCTGACTCTCTCTCCCTCACACTATATCAGTAAGGACCTGCTGACTCTCTCTCAGTCACACGACATCAGTGAGGACCTGCTGACTCTCTCTGTCACACTATATCAGTGAGGACCTGCTGACTCTCTCTCCCTCACACTATATCAGTGAGGACCTGCTGACTCTCTCTCAGTCACACTACATCAGAGAGGACCTGCTGACTCTCTCTCAGTCACACTATATCAGAGAGGACCTGCTGACTCCCTCTCCCTTACACTACATCAGTGAGGACCTGCTGACTCTCACTCACACTACATCAGTGAGGACCTGCTGACTCTCTCTCAGTCACACTAAATCAGTGAGGACCTGCTGACTCTCTCTCTGTCACACTATATCAGTGAGGACCTGCTGACTCTCCCTCAGTCACAGTATATCAGTGAGGACCTGCTGACTTTCCCTCAGTCACACTATATCAGTGAGGACCTGCTGACTCTCCTTCAGTCACACTACATCGGAGAGGACCTGCTGACTCTCAGTCACACTATATCAGTGAGGACCTGCTGACTCTCTCTCTCTCAGTCACACTACATCAGAGAGGACCTGCTGCCTCTCAGTCACACGATATCAGTGAGGACCTGCTGACTCTCTCTCAGTCACACTACATCAGAGAGGACCTGCTAATTCTCTCTCAGTCACACTATATCAGTAAGGACCTGCTGACTCTCTCTCAGTCACACTATATCAGTAAGGACCTGCTGACTCTCTCTCACTCACACTATATCAGTGAGGACCTGCTGACTCTCTCTCCCTCACACTATATCAGTGCGGACCTGCTGACTCTCTCACTCACACTATATCAGTGAGGACCTGCTGACTCTCTCAGTCACACTATATCAGTGAGGACCTGCTGACTCGCCCTCCCTCACACTATATCAGTGAGGACCTGCTGACTCTCCCTCAGTCACACTATATCAGTGAGAACCTGCTGACTCTCTCTCAGTCACACTATATCAGTGAGGACCTGCTGACTCTCTCTCCCTCACACTACATCAGTGGGGACCTGCCGACTCTCTCTCAGTCACACTATATCAGTGAGGACCTGCTGACTCTCTCTCCCTCACACTATATCAGTAAGGACCTGCTGACTCTCTCTCCCTCACACTATATCAGTAAGGACCTGCTGACTCTCTCTCCCTCACACTATATCAGTAAGGACCTGCTGACTCTCTCTCCCTCACACTATATCAGTGAGGACCTGCTGACTCTCTCTCCCTCACACTATATCAGTGAGGACCTGCTGACTCTCTCTCAGTCACACTATATCAGTGAGGACCTGCTGACTCTCTCTTCCTCACACTATATCAGTGAGGACCTGCTGACTCTCCCTCAGTCACACTATATCAGTAAGGACCTGCTGACTCTCTCAGTCACACTATATCAGTGAGGACCTGCTGACTCTCTCTTCCTCACACTATATCAGTGAGGACCTGCTGACTCTCTCAGTCACACTATATCAGTGAGGACCTGCTGACTCTCTCTTCCTCACACTATATCAGTGAGGACCTGCTGACTCTCTCTCAGTCACACTATATCAGTGAGGACCTGCTGACTCTCCCTCAGTCACACTATATCAGTGAGGACCTGCTGACTCTCCCTCAATCACACTATATCAGCGAGGAGCTGCTGACTGTCGCTGAGTCACACTACATCAGTGAGGACCTGCTGACTCTCCCTCACACAATATCAGTGAGGACCTGCTGACTCTCTCTCCCTCAAACTATATCAGTGAGGACCTGCTGACTCTCTCTCCCTCACACTATATCAGTGAGGACCTGCTGACTCTCACTCACACTACATCAGAGAGGACCTGCTGACTCTCTCTCTCTCACACTACATCAGTGAGGACCTGCTGACTCTCCCTCAGTCACACTACATCAGTGAGGACCTGCTGACTCTCCCTCAGTCACACTATATCAGTGAGGACCTGCTGACTCTCTCTCCCTCACACTACATCAGTAAGGACCTGCTGACTCTCTCTCAGTCACACTACATCAGTGAGGACCTGCTGACTCTCTCTCAGTCACTCTACATCAGTAAGGACCTGCTGACTCTCTCTCCCTCACAATATATCAGTGAGGACCTGCTTACTCTCTCTCAGTCGCACTATATCAGTGAGGACCTGCTGACTCTCTCTCAGTCACACTACATCAGTAAGGACCTGCTGACTCTCTCTCCGTCACACTATATCAGTGAGGACCTGCTTACTCTCTCTCAGTCACACTACATCAGTAAGGACCTGCTGACTCTCTCTCCCTCACACTATATCAGTGAGGACCTGCTGACTCTCTGACCCTCACACTACATCAGTGAGGACCTGCTGACTCTCCCTCAGTCACACTATATCAGTGAGGACCTGCTGACTCTCTCTCAGTCACACTATATCAGTGAGGACCTGCTGACTCTCTCTCCCTCACTCTATATCAGTGAGGACCAACTGACTCTCCCTCACACTACATCAGTGAGGACCTGCTGACTCTCTCTCCCTCACACTATATCAGTGAGGACCCGCTGACTCTCTCTCAGTCACACTATATCAGTAAGGACCTGCTGACTCTCCCTCAGTCACACTATATCAGTAAGGACCTGCTGACTCTCTCTCAGTCACACTATATCAGTAAGGACCTGCTGACTCTCTCTCACTCACACTACATCAGTAAGGACCTGCTGACTCTCTCTCCCTCACACTATATCAGTGAGGACCTGCTGACTCTCTCTCAGTCACACTATATCAGTGAGGACCTGCTGACTCTCTCTCAGTCACACTATATCAGTGAGGACCTGCTGACACTCCCTCAGGCACACTATATCAGTGAGGACCTGCTGACTCTCTCTCAGTCACACTATATCAGTGAGGACCTGCTGACTCTCCCTCAGTCACACTATATCAGTGAGGACCTGCTGACTCTCTCTCAGTCACACTATATCAGCGAGGACCTGCTGACTGTCGCTGAGTCACACTCCATCAGTGAGGACCTGCTGACTCTCCCTCACACAATATCAGTGAGGACCTGCTGACTCTCTCTCCCTCAAACTATATCAGTGAGGACCTGCTGACTCTCTCTCCCTCACACTATATCAGTGAGGACCTGCTGACTCTCACTCACACTACATCAGAGAGGACCTGCTGACTCTCTCTCTCTCACACTACATCAGTGAGGACCTGCTGACTCTCCCTCAGTCACACTACATCAGTGAGGACCTGCTGACTCTCCCTCAGTCACACTATATCAGTGAGGACCTGCTGACTCTCTCTCCCTCACACTACATCAGTAAGGACCTGCTGACTCTCTCTCAGTCACACTACATCAGTGAGGACCTGCTGACTCTCTCTCAGTCACTCTACATCAGTAAGGACCTGCTGACTCTCTCTCCCTCACAATATATCAGTGAGGACCTGCTTACTCTCTCTCAGTCGCACTATATCAGTGAGGACCTGCTGACTCTCTCTCAGTCACACTACATCAGTAAGGACCTGCTGACTCTCTCTCCATCACACTATATCAGTGAGGACCTGCTTACTCTCTCTCAGTCACACTACATCAGTAAGGACCTGCTAACTCTCTCTCCCTCACACTATATCAGTGAGGACCTGCTGACTCTCTGACCCTCACACTACATCAGTGAGGACCTGCTGACTCTCCCTCAGTCACACTATATCAGTGAGGACCTGCTGACTCTCTCTCAGTCACACTATATCAGTGAGGACCTGCTGACTCTCTCTCCCTCACTCTATATCAGTGAGGACCAACTGACTCTCCCTCACACTACATCAGTGAGGACCTGCTGACTCTCTCTCCCTCACACTACATCAGTGAGGACCTGCTGACTCTCCCTCAGTCACACTATATCAGTAAGGACCTGCTGACTCTCCCGCCCTCACACTATATCAGTGAGGACCTGCCGACTCTCTCTCAGTCACACTATATCAGTGAGGACCTGCTGACTCTCTCTCAGTCACACTACACCAGTGAGGACCTGCTAATTCTCCCTCAGTCACACTATATCAGTGAGGACCTGCTGACTCTCTCTCAGTCACACTACACCAGTGAGGGCCTGCTGACTCTCTCTCAGTCACACTACACCAGTGAGGACCTGCTTACTCTCTCTCAGTCACACTACATCAGTTAGGATCTGCTGACTCTCTCTCAGTCACACGACATCAGTGAGGACCTGCTGACTCTCTCTCCCTCACACTACATCAGTGAGGACCTGCTGACTCACTCTCAGTCACACTATATCAGTGAGGACATGCTGACTGTCTCTCCCTCACACTACATCAGAGAGGAACTGCTGACTCTCTCTCAGTCACGCTATATCAGTGAGGACCTGCTGACTCTCTCTCCCTCACACTACATCAGTTAGGACCTGCTGACTCTCTCTCCCTCACACTATATCAGTAAGGACCTGCTGACTCTCTCTCAGTCACACTACATCAGTGAGGACCTGCTGACTCTCTCTGTCACACTATATCAGTGAGGGCCTGCTGACTCTCTCTCCCTCACACTATATCAGTGAGGACCTGCTGACTCTCTCTCAGTCACACTGCATCAGAGAGGACCTGCTGACTCTCTCTCAGTCACACTATATCAGAGAGGACCTGCTGACTCCCTCTCCCACACACTACATCAGTGAGGACCTGCTGACTCTCCCTCACACAACATCAGTGAGGACCTGCTGACTCTCTCTCAATCACACTATATCAGTGAGGACCTGCTGACTCTCTCTCTGTCACACTATATCAGTGAGGACCTGCTGACTCTCTCTCAGTCACACTACATCAGTAAGGACCTGCTGACTCTCTCTCGGTCACACTACATCAGTGAGGACCTGCTGACTCTCTCTCTGTCACACTATATCAGTGAGGACCTGCTGACTCTCTCTCAGTCACACTACATCAGTAAGGACCTGCTGACTCTCCCTCCCTCACACTATATCAGTGAGGACCTGCTGACTCTCTCTCAGTCACACTACACCAGTGAGGACCTGCTGCCTCTCTCTCAGTCACACTACACCAGTGAGGACCTGCTTACTCTCTCTCAGTCACACTATATCAGTGAGGACCTGCTGACTCTCTCTCCCTCACACTACATCAGTGAGGACCTGCTGACTCTCTCTCAGTCACACTATATCAGTGAGGACCTGCTGACTCTCTCTCAGTCACACTACTTCAGAGAGGACCTGCTGACCCTCTCTCAGTCACACTATATCAGTAAGGACTTGCTGACTCTCTCTCCCTCACACTACATCAGAAAGGACCTGCTGAATTTCTCTCCCTCACACTACATCAGTTAGGAGCTGCTGACTCTCTCTCCCTCACACTATATCAGTAAGGACCTGCTGACTCTCTCTCAGTCACACGACATCAGTGAGGACGTGCTGACTCTCTCTGTCACACTATATCAGTGAGGACCTGCTGACTCTCTCTCCCTCACACTATATCAGTGAGGACCTGCTGACTCTCTCTCAGTCACACTACATCAGAGAGGACCTGCTGACTCTCTCTCAGTCACACTATATCAGAGAGGACCTGCTGACTCCCTCTCCCTTACACTACATCAGTGAGGACCTGCTGACTCTCACTCACACTACCTCAGTGAGGACCTGCTGACTCTCTCTGTCAAACTAAATCAGTGAGGACCTGCTGACTCTCTCTCTGTCACACTATATCAGTGAGGACCTGCTGACTCTCCCTCAGTCACACTATATCAGTGAGGACCTGCTGACTCTCCTTCAGTCACACTACATCGGAGAGGACCTGCTGACTCTCAGTCACACTATATCAGTGAGGACCTGCTGACTCTCTCTCTCTCAGTCACACTACATCAGAGAGGACCTGCTGCCTCTCAGTCACACGATATCAGTGAGGACCTGCTGACTCTCTCTCAGTCACACTACATCAGAGAGGACCTGCTAATTCTCTCTCAGTCACACTATATCAGTGAGGACCTGCTGACTCTCTCTCCCTCACACTATATCAGTGAGGACCTGCTGACTCTCTCTCAGTCACACTATATCAGTGAGGACCTGCTGACTCTCTCTCAGTCACACTACATCAGTGAGGACCTGCTGACTCTCTCTCCCTCACACTATATCAGTGAGGACCTGCTGACTCTCTCTCAGTCACACTACACCAGTGAGGACCTGCTGACTCTCTCTCAGTCACACTATATCAGTGAGGACCTGCTGACTCTCTCTCCCTCACATTATATCAGTGAGGACCTGCTGACTCTCTCTCAGTCACACTATATCAGTAAGGACCTGCTGACTCTCCCTCAGTCACACTATATCAGTAAGGACCTGCTGACTCTCTCTCAGTCACACTATATCAGTAAGGACCTGCTGACTCTCTCTCAGTCACACTACATCAGTAAGGACCTGCTGACTCTGTCTCCCTCACACTACATCAGTAAGGACCTGCTGACTCTGTCTCAGTCACACCATATCAGTGAGGACCTGCTGACTCTCTCTCACTCACACTACATCAGTAAGGACCTGCTGACTCTCTCTCCCTCACACTATATCAGTGAGGACCTGCTGACTCTCTCTCAGTCACACTATATCAGTGAGGACCTGCTGACTCTCTCTCAGTCACACTATATCAGTGAGGACCTGCTGACACTCCCTCAGTCACACTATATCAGTGAGGACCTGCTGACTCTCTCTCAGTCACACTATATCAGTGAGGACCTGCTGACTCTCCCTCAGTCACACTATATCAGTGAGGACCTGCTGACTCTCCCTCAGTCACACTATATCAGCGAGGACCTGCTGACTGTCGCTGAGTCACACTACATCAGTGAGGACCTGCTGACTCTCCCTCACACAATATCAGTGAGGACCTGCTGACTCTCTCTCCCTCAAACTATATCAGTGAGGACCTGCTGACTCTCTCTCCCTCACACTATATCAGTGAGGACCTGCTGACTCTCACTCACACGACATCAGAGAGGACCTGCTGACTCTCTCTCTCTCACACTACATCAGTGAGGACGTGCTGACTCTCCCTCAGTCACACTACATCAGTGAGGACCTGCTGACTCTCCCTCAGTCACACTACATCAGTGAGGACCTGCTGACTCTCTCTCCCTCACACTACATCAGTAAGGACCTGCTGACTCTCTCTCAGTCACACTACATCAGTGAGGACCTGCTGACTCTCTCTCAGTCACACGACATCAGAGAGGACCTGCTGACTCTCTCTCAGTCACACTATATCAGAGAGGACCTGCTGACTCCCTCTCCCACACACTACATCAGTGAGGACCTGCTGACTCTCTCTCAGTCACACTATATCAGAGAGGACCTGCTGACTCTCTCTCAGTCACACTATATCAGAGAGGACCTGCTGACTCCCTCTCCCACACACTACATCAGTGAGGACCTGCTGACTCTCCCTCACACAACATCAGTGAGGACCTGCTGACTCTCTCTCAATCACACTATATCAGTGAGGACCTGCTGACTCTCTCTCTGTCACACTATATCAGTGAGGACCTGCTGACTCTCTCTCAGTCACACTACATCAGTAAGGACCTGCTGACTCTCTCTCGGTCACACTACATCAGTGAGGTCCTGCTGTCTCTCTCTCCCTCACTCTATATCAGTGAGGACCTGCTGACTCTCCCTCACACTATATCAGTGAGGACCTGCTGACTCTCTCTCCCTCACACTACATCAGTGAGCACCTGCTGACTCTCCCTCAGTCACACTATATCAGTGAGGACCTGCTGACTCTCTCTCAGTCACACTATATCAGTAAGGACCTGCTGACTCTCCCTCCCTCACACTATATCAGTGAGGACCTGCTGACTCTCTCTCAGTCACACTACACCAGTGAGGACCTGCTGACTCTCTCTCAGTCACACTACACCAGTGAGGACCTGCTTACTCTCTCTCAGTCACACTATATCAGTGAGGACCTGCTGACTCTCTCTCCCTCACACTACATCAGTGAGGACCTGCTGACTCTCTCTCAGTGACACTATATCAGTGAGGACCTGCTGACTCTCTCTCAGTCACACTACTTCAGAGAGGACCTGCTGACCCTCTCTCAGTCACACTATATCAGTAAGGACTTGCTGACTCTCTCTCCCTCACACTACATCAGAAAGGACCTGCTGAATTTCTCTCCCTCACACTACATCAGTTAGGAGCTGCTGACTCTCTCTCCCTCACACTATATCAGTAAGGACCTGCTGACTCTCTCTCAGTCACACGACATCAGTGAGGACCTGCTGACTCTCTCTGTCACACTATATCAGTGAGGACCTGCTGACTCTCTCTCCCTCACACTATATCAGTGAGGACCTGCTGACTCTCTCTCAGTCACACTACATCAGAGAGGACCTGCTGACTCTCTCTCAGTCACACTATATCAGAGAGGACCTGCTGACTCCCTCTCCCTTACACTACATCAGTGAGGACCTGCTGACTCTCACTCACACTACATCAGTGAGGACCTGCTGACTCTCTCTCAGTCACACTAAATCAGTGAGGACCTGCTGACTCTCTCTCTGTCACACTATATCAGTGAGGACCTGCTGACTCTCCCTCAGTCACAGTATATCAGTGAGGACCTGCTGACTTTCCCTCAGTCACACTATATCAGTGAGGACCTGCTGACTCTCCTTCAGTCACACTACATCGGAGAGGACCTGCTGACTCTCAGTCACACTATATCAGTGAGGACCTGCTGACTCTCTCTCAGTCACACTACATCAGAGAGGACCTGCTAATTCTCTCTCAGTCACACTATATCAGTAAGGACCTGCTGACTCTCTCTCAGTCACACTATATCAGTAAGGACCTGCTGACTCTCTCTCACTCACACTATATCAGTGAGGACCTGCTGACTCTCTCTCCCTCACACTATATCAGTGCGGACCTGCTGACTCTCTCACTCACACTATATCAGTGAGGACCTGCTGACTCTCTCAGTCACACTATATCAGTGAGGACCTGCTGACTCGCCCTCCCTCACACTATATCAGTGAGGACCTGCTGACTCTCCCTCAGTCACACTATATCAGTGAGAACCTGCTGACTCTCTCTCAGTCACACTATATCAGTGAGGACCTGCTGACTCTCTCTCCCTCACACTACATCAGTGGGGACCTGCCGACTCTCTCTCAGTCACACTATATCAGTGAGGACCTGCTGACTCTCTCTCCCTCACACTATATCAGTAAGGACCTGCTGACTCTCTCTCCCTCACACTATATCAGTAAGGACCTGCTGACTCTCTCTCCCTCACACTATATCAGTAAGGACCTGCTGACTCTCTCTCCCTCACACTATATCAGTGAGGACCTGCTGACACTCTCTCCCTCACACTATATCAGTGAGGACCTGCTGACTCTCTCTCAGTCACACTATATCAGTGAGGACCTGCTGACTCTCTCTTCCTCACACTATATCAGTGAGGACCTGCTGACTCTCCCTCAGTCACACTATATCAGTAAGGACCTGCTGACTCTCTCAGTCACACTATATCAGTGAGGACCTGCTGACTCTCTCTTCCTCACACTATATCAGTGAGGACCTGCTGACTCTCTCAGTCACACTATATCAGTGAGGACCTGCTGACTCTCTCTTCCTCACACTATATCAGTGAGGACCTGCTGACTCTCTCTCAGTCACACTATATCAGTGAGGACCTGCTGACTCTCCCTCAGTCACACTATATCAGTGAGGACCTGCTGACTCTCTCTCAGTCACACTATATCAGTGAGGACCTGCTGACTCTCTCTTCCTCACACTATATCAGTGAGGACCTGCTGACTCTCTCTCAGTCACACTATATCAGTGAGGACCTGCTGACTCTCCCTCAGTCACACTATATCAGTAAGGACCTGCTGACTCTCTCAGTCACACTATATCAGTGAGGACCTGCTGACTCTCTCTTCCTCACACTATATCAGTGAGGACCTGCTGACTCTCTCAGTCACACTATATCAGTGAGGACCTGCTGACTCTCTCTTCCTCACACTATATCAGTGAGCACCTGCTGACTCTCTCTCAGTCACACTATATCAGTGAGGACCTGCTGACTCTCCCTCAGTCACACCATATCAGTGAGGACCTGCTGACTCTCTCTCCCTCACACTGCATCAGTGAGGACCTGCTGACTCTCTCCCTCAGTCACACTACATCAGTGAGGACCTGCTGACTCTCTCTCAGTCACACTATATCAGTGAGGACCTGCTGACTCTCTCCCTCAGTCACACTACATCAGTGAGGACCTGCTGACTCTCCCTCAGTCACACTATATCAGTGAGGACCTGCTGACTCTCTCTCAGTCACACTACAACAGTGAGGACCTGCTGACTCTCTCTCCCTCACACTATATCAGTGAGGACCTGCTGACTCTCCCTCAGTCACACTATATCAGAGAGGACCTGCTGACTCTCTCTCTCACACTATATCAGTGAGGACCTGCTGACTCTCTCTCCCTCACACTATATCAGTGAGGACCTGCTGATTCTCCCTCAGTCACACTATATCAGTAAGGACCTGCTGACTCTCTCTCCCTCACACTATATCAGTAAGGACCTGCTGACTCTCCCTCAGTCACACTATATCAGTGAGGACCTGCTGACTCTCCCTCAGTCACACTACATCAGTGAGGACCTGCTGACTCTCTCTGTCACACTACATCAGTGAGGACCTGCTGACTCTCCCTCAATCACACGATATCAGTGAGGACCTGCTGACTCTCTCTCCCTCACACTATATCAGTGAGGACCTGCTGACACTCTCTCCCTCAGTTACACTATATCAGTGAGGACCTGCTGACTCTCTCTCCCTCAGTTACACTATATCAGTGAGGACCTGCTGACTCTCTCTGAGTCACACTATATCAGGGAGGACCTGCTTACTCTCTCTCAGTCACACTACATCAGTAAGGACCTGCTAACTCTCTCTCCCTCACACTATATCAGTGAGGACCTGCTGACTCTCTGACCCTCACACTACATCAGTGAGGACCTGCTGACTCTCCCTCAGTCACACTATATCAGTGAGGACCTGCTGACTCTCTCTCAGTCACACTATATCAGTGAGGACCTGCTGACTCTCTCTCCCTCACTCTATATCAGTGAGGACCAACTGACTCTCCCTCACACTACATCAGTGAGGACCTGCTGACTCTCTCTCCCTCACACTACATCAGTGAGGACCTGCTGACTCTCCCTCAGTCACACTATATCAGTAAGGACCTGCTGACTCTCCCGCCCTCACACTATATCAGTGAGGACCTGCCGACTCTCTCTCAGTCACACTATATCAGTGAGGACCTGCTGACTCTCTCTCAGTCACACTACACCAGTGAGGACCTGCTAATTCTCCCTCAGTCACACTATATCAGTGAGGACCTGCTGACTCTCTCTCAGTCACACTACACCAGTGAGGGCCTGCTGACTCTCTCTCAGTCACACTACACCAGTGAGGACCTGCTTACTCTCTCTCAGTCACACTACATCAGTTAGGATCTGCTGACTCTCTCTCAGTCACACGACATCAGTGAGGACCTGCTGACTCTCTCTCCCTCACACTACATCAGTGAGGACCTGCTGACTCACTCTCAGTCACACTATATCAGTGAGGACATGCTGACTGTCTCTCCCTCACACTACATCAGAGAGGAACTGCTGACTCTCTCTCAGTCACGCTATATCAGTGAGGACCTGCTGACTCTCTCTCCCTCACACTACATCAGTTAGGACCTGCTGACTCTCTCTCCCTCACACTATATCAGTAAGGACCTGCTGACTCTCTCTCAGTCACACTACATCAGTGAGGACCTGCTGACTCTCTCTGTCACACTATATCAGTGAGGGCCTGCTGACTCTCTCTCCCTCACACTATATCAGTGAGGACCTGCTGACTCTCTCTCAGTCACACTGCATCAGAGAGGACCTGCTGACTCTCTCTCAGTCACACTATATCAGAGAGGACCTGCTGACTCCCTCTCCCACACACTACATCAGTGAGGACCTGCTGACTCTCCCTCACACAACATCAGTGAGGACCTGCTGACTCTCTCTCAATCACACTATATCAGTGAGGACCTGCTGACTCTCTCTCTGTCACACTATATCAGTGAGGACCTGCTGACTCTCTCTCAGTCACACTACATCAGTAAGGACCTGCTGACTCTCTCTCGGTCACACTACATCAGTGAGGACCTGCTGACTCTCTCTCTGTCACACTATATCAGTGAGGACCTGCTGACTCTCTCTCAGTCACACTACATCAGTAAGGACCTGCTGACTCTCCCTCCCTCACACTATATCAGTGAGGACCTGCTGACTCTCTCTCAGTCACACTACACCAGTGAGGACCTGCTGACTCTCTCTCAGTCACACTACACCAGTGAGGACCTGCTTACTCTCTCTCAGTCACACTATATCAGTGAGGACCTGCTGACTCTCTCTCCCTCACACTACATCAGTGAGGACCTGCTGACTCTCTCTCAGTCACACTATATCAGTGAGGACCTGCTGACTCTCTCTCAGTCACACTACTTCAGAGAGGACCTGCTGACCCTCTCTCAGTCACACTATATCAGTAAGGACTTGCTGACTCTCTCTCCCTCACACTACATCAGAAAGGACCTGCTGAATTTCTCTCCCTCACACTACATCAGTTAGGAGCTGCTGACTCTCTCTCCCTCACACTATATCAGTAAGGACCTGCTGACTCTCTCTCAGTCACACGACATCAGTGAGGACGTGCTGACTCTCTCTGTCACACTATATCAGTGAGGACCTGCTGACTCTCTCTCCCTCACACTATATCAGTGAGGACCTGCTGACTCTCTCTCAGTCACACTACATCAGAGAGGACCTGCTGACTCTCTCTCAGTCACACTATATCAGAGAGGACCTGCTGACTCCCTCTCCCTTACACTACATCAGTGAGGACCTGCTGACTCTCACTCACACTACCTCAGTGAGGACCTGCTGACTCTCTCTGTCAAACTAAATCAGTGAGGACCTGCTGACTCTCTCTCTGTCACACTATATCAGTGAGGACCTGCTGACTCTCCCTCAGTCACACTATATCAGTGAGGACCTGCTGACTCTCCTTCAGTCACACTACATCGGAGAGGACCTGCTGACTCTCAGTCACACTATATCAGTGAGGACCTGCTGACTCTCTCTCTCTCAGTCACACTACATCAGAGAGGACCTGCTGCCTCTCAGTCACACGATATCAGTGAGGACCTGCTGACTCTCTCTCAGTCACACTACATCAGAGAGGACCTGCTAATTCTCTCTCAGTCACACTATATCAGTGAGGACCTGCTGACTCTCTCTCCCTCACACTATATCAGTGAGGACCTGCTGACTCTCTCTCAGTCACACTATATCAGTGAGGACCTGCTGACTCTCTCTCAGTCACACTACATCAGTGAGGACCTGCTGACTCTCTCTCCCTCACACTATATCAGTGAGGACCTGCTGACTCTCTCTCAGTCACACTACACCAGTGAGGACCTGCTGACTCTCTCTCAGTCACACTATATCAGTGAGGACCTGCTGACTCTCTCTCCCTCACATTATATCAGTGAGGACCTGCTGACTCTCTCTCAGTCACACTATATCAGTAAGGACCTGCTGACTCTCCCTCAGTCACACTATATCAGTAAGGACCTGCTGACTCTCTCTCAGTCACACTATATCAGTAAGGACCTGCTGACTCTCTCTCAGTCACACTACATCAGTAAGGACCTGCTGACTCTGTCTCCCTCACACTACATCAGTAAGGACCTGCTGACTCTGTCTCAGTCACACCATATCAGTGAGGACCTGCTGACTCTCTCTCACTCACACTACATCAGTAAGGACCTGCTGACTCTCTCTCCCTCACACTATATCAGTGAGGACCTGCTGACTCTCTCTCAGTCACACTATATCAGTGAGGACCTGCTGACTCTCTCTCAGTCACACTATATCAGTGAGGACCTGCTGACACTCCCTCAGTCACACTATATCAGTGAGGACCTGCTGACTCTCTCTCAGTCACACTATATCAGTGAGGACCTGCTGACTCTCCCTCAGTCACACTATATCAGTGAGGACCTGCTGACTCTCCCTCAGTCACACTATATCAGCGAGGACCTGCTGACTGTCGCTGAGTCACACTACATCAGTGAGGACCTGCTGACTCTCCCTCACACAATATCAGTGAGGACCTGCTGACTCTCTCTCCCTCAAACTATATCAGTGAGGACCTGCTGACTCTCTCTCCCTCACACTATATCAGTGAGGACCTGCTGACTCTCACTCACACGACATCAGAGAGGACCTGCTGACTCTCTCTCTCTCACACTACATCAGTGAGGACGTGCTGACTCTCCCTCAGTCACACTACATCAGTGAGGACCTGCTGACTCTCCCTCAGTCACACTACATCAGTGAGGACCTGCTGACTCTCTCTCCCTCACACTACATCAGTAAGGACCTGCTGACTCTCTCTCAGTCACACTACATCAGTGAGGACCTGCTGACTCTCTCTCAGTCACACGACATCAGAGAGGACCTGCTGACTCTCTCTCAGTCACACTATATCAGAGAGGACCTGCTGACTCCCTCTCCCACACACTACATCAGTGAGGACCTGCTGACTCTCTCTCAGTCACACTATATCAGAGAGGACCTGCTGACTCTCTCTCAGTCACACTATATCAGAGAGGACCTGCTGACTCCCTCTCCCACACACTACATCAGTGAGGACCTGCTGACTCTCCCTCACACAACATCAGTGAGGACCTGCTGACTCTCTCTCAATCACACTATATCAGTGAGGACCTGCTGACTCTCTCTCTGTCACACTATATCAGTGAGGACCTGCTGACTCTCTCTCAGTCACACTACATCAGTAAGGACCTGCTGACTCTCTCTCGGTCACACTACATCAGTGAGGTCCTGCTGTCTCTCTCTCCCTCACTCTATATCAGTGAGGACCTGCTGACTCTCCCTCACACTATATCAGTGAGGACCTGCTGACTCTCTCTCCCTCACACTACATCAGTGAGCACCTGCTGACTCTCCCTCAGTCACACTATATCAGTGAGGACCTGCTGACTCTCTCTCAGTCACACTATATCAGTAAGGACCTGCTGACTCTCCCTCCCTCACACTATATCAGTGAGGACCTGCTGACTCTCTCTCAGTCACACTACACCAGTGAGGACCTGCTGACTCTCTCTCAGTCACACTACACCAGTGAGGACCTGCTTACTCTCTCTCAGTCACACTATATCAGTGAGGACCTGCTGACTCTCTCTCCCTCACACTACATCAGTGAGGACCTGCTGACTCTCTCTCAGTGACACTATATCAGTGAGGACCTGCTGACTCTCTCTCAGTCACACTACTTCAGAGAGGACCTGCTGACCCTCTCTCAGTCACACTATATCAGTAAGGACTTGCTGACTCTCTCTCCCTCACACTACATCAGAAAGGACCTGCTGAATTTCTCTCCCTCACACTACATCAGTTAGGAGCTGCTGACTCTCTCTCCCTCACACTATATCAGTAAGGACCTGCTGACTCTCTCTCAGTCACACGACATCAGTGAGGACCTGCTGACTCTCTCTGTCACACTATATCAGTGAGGACCTGCTGACTCTCTCTCCCTCACACTATATCAGTGAGGACCTGCTGACTCTCTCTCAGTCACACTACATCAGAGAGGACCTGCTGACTCTCTCTCAGTCACACTATATCAGAGAGGACCTGCTGACTCCCTCTCCCTTACACTACATCAGTGAGGACCTGCTGACTCTCACTCACACTACATCAGTGAGGACCTGCTGACTCTCTCTCAGTCACACTAAATCAGTGAGGACCTGCTGACTCTCTCTCTGTCACACTATATCAGTGAGGACCTGCTGACTCTCCCTCAGTCACAGTATATCAGTGAGGACCTGCTGACTTTCCCTCAGTCACACTATATCAGTGAGGACCTGCTGACTCTCCTTCAGTCACACTACATCGGAGAGGACCTGCTGACTCTCAGTCACACTATATCAGTGAGGACCTGCTGACTCTCTCTCTCTCAGTCACACTACATCAGAGAGGACCTGCTGCCTCTCAGTCACACGATATCAGTGAGGACCTGCTGACTCTCTCTCAGTCACACTACATCAGAGAGGACCTGCTAATTCTCTCTCAGTCACACTATATCAGTAAGGACCTGCTGACTCTCTCTCAGTCACACTATATCAGTAAGGACCTGCTGACTCTCTCTCACTCACACTATATCAGTGAGGACCTGCTGACTCTCTCTCCCTCACACTATATCAGTGCGGACCTGCTGACTCTCTCACTCACACTATATCAGTGAGGACCTGCTGACTCTCTCAGTCACACTATATCAGTGAGGACCTGCTGACTCGCCCTCCCTCACACTATATCAGTGAGGACCTGCTGACTCTCCCTCAGTCACACTATATCAGTGAGAACCTGCTGACTCTCTCTCAGTCACACTATATCAGTGAGGACCTGCTGACTCTCTCTCCCTCACACTACATCAGTGGGGACCTGCCGACTCTCTCTCAGTCACACTATATCAGTGAGGACCTGCTGACTCTCTCTCCCTCACACTATATCAGTAAGGACCTGCTGACTCTCTCTCCCTCACACTATATCAGTAAGGACCTGCTGACTCTCTCTCCCTCACACTATATCAGTAAGGACCTGCTGACTCTCTCTCCCTCACACTATATCAGTGAGGACCTGCTGACTCTCTCTCCCTCACACTATATCAGTGAGGACCTGCTGACTCTCTCTCAGTCACACTATATCAGTGAGGACCTGCTGACTCTCTCTTCCTCACACTATATCAGTGAGGACCTGCTGACTCTCCCTCAGTCACACTATATCAGTAAGGACCTGCTGACTCTCTCAGTCACACTATATCAGTGAGGACCTGCTGACTCTCTCTTCCTCACACTATATCAGTGAGGACCTGCTGACTCTCTCAGTCACACTATATCAGTGAGGACCTGCTGACTCTCTCTTCCTCACACTATATCAGTGAGGACCTGCTGACTCTCTCTCAGTCACACTATATCAGTGAGGACCTGCTGACTCTCCCTCAGTCACACTATATCAGTGAGGACCTGCTGACTCTCTCTCAGTCACACTATATCAGTGAGGACCTGCTGACTCTCTCTTCCTCACACTATATCAGTGAGGACCTGCTGACTCTCTCTCAGTCACACTATATCAGTGAGGACCTGCTGACTCTCCCTCAGTCACACTATAACAGTAAGGACCTGCTGACTCTCTCAGTCACACTATATCAGTGAGGACCTGCTGACTCTCTCTTCCTCACACTATATCAGTGAGGACCTGCTGACTCTCTCAGTCACACTATATCAGTGAGGAGCTGCTGACTCTCTCTTCCTCACACTATATCAGTGAGCACCTGCTGACTCTCTCTCAGTCACACTATATCAGTGAGGACCTGCTGACTCTCCCTCAGTCACACCATATCAGTGAGGACCTGCTGACTCTCTCTCCCTCACACTGCATCAGTGAGGACCTGCTGACTCTCTCCCTCAGTCACACTACATCAGTGAGGACCTGCTGACTCTCTCTCAGTCACACTATATCAGTGAGGACCTGCTGACTCTCTCCCTCAGTCACACTACATCAGTGAGGACCTGCTGACTCTCCCTCAGTCACACTATATCAGTGAGGACCTGCTGACTCTCTCTCAGTCACACTACAACAGTGAGGACCTGCTGACTCTCTCTCCCTCACACTATATCAGTGAGGACCTGCTGACTCTCCCTCAGTCACACTATATCAGAGAGGACCTGCTGACTCTCTCTCTCACACTATATCAGTGAGGACCTGCTGACTCTCTCTCCCTCACACTATATCAGTGAGGACCTGCTGATTCTCCCTCAGTCACACTATATCAGTAAGGACCTGCTGACTCTCTCTCCCTCACACTATATCAGTAAGGACCTGCTGACTCTCCCTCAGTCACACTATATCAGTGAGGACCTGCTGACTCTCCCTCAGTCACACTACATCAGTGAGGACCTGCTGACTCTCTCTGTCACACTACATCAGTGAGGACCTGCTGACTCTCCCTCAATCACACGATATCAGTGAGGACCTGCTGACTCTCTCTCCCTCACACTATATCAGTGAGGACCTGCTGACACTCTCTCCCTCAGTTACACTATATCAGTGAGGACCTGCTGACTCTCTCTCCCTCAGTTACACTATATCAGTGAGGACCTGCTGACTCTCTCTGAGTCACACTATATCAGGGAGAACCTGCTGACTCTCTCTCACTCACACTATATCAGGGAGGACCTGCTGACTCTCTCTCCCTCAGTTACACTATATCAGTGAGGACCTGCTGACTCTCTCTCAGTCACACTATATCAGTGAGGACCTGCTGACTCTCTCTCAGTCACACTACATCAGTGAGGACCTGCTGACTCTCTCTCCCTCACACTATATCAGTGAGGACCTGCTGACTCTCCCTCAGTCACACTATATCAGAGAGGACCTGCTGACTCTCTCTCTCACACTATATCAGTGAGGACCTGCTGACTCTCTCTCCCTCACACTATATCAGTGAGGACCTGCTGATTCTCCCTCAGTCACACTATATCAGTAAGGACCTGCTGACTCTCCCTCAGTCACACTACATCAGTGAGGACCTGCTGACTCTCTCTGTCACACTACATCAGTGAGGACCTGCTGACTCTCCCTCAATCACACTATATCAGTGAGGACCTGCTGACTCTCTCTCCCTCACACTATATCAGTGAGGACCTGCTGACTCTCTCTCCCTCAGTTACACTGTATCAGTGAGGACCTGCTGACTCTCTCTCCCTCAGTTACACTATATCAGTGAGGACCTGCTGACTCTCTCTCAGTCACACTATATCAGGGAGGACCTGCTGACTCTCTCTCACTCACACTATATCAGGGAGGACCTGCTGACTCTCTCTTCCTCAGTTACACTATATCAGTGAGGACCTGCTGACTCTCTCTCAGTCACACTATATCAGGGAGGACCTGCTGACTCTCTCTCACTCACACTATATCAGTGAGGACCTGCTGACTCTCTCAGTCACACTATATCAGTGAGGACCTGCTGATGCTCCCTCAGTCACACTATATCAGTGAGGACCTGCTGACTCTCTCTCAGTCACACTATATCAGTGAGGACCTGCTGACTCTCTCTCAGTCACACTATATCAGTGAGGACCTGCTGACTCTCTCTCAGTCACACTATATCAGTGAGGACCTGCTGATGCTCCCTCAGTCGCACTATATCAGTGAGGACCTGCTGACTCTCTCAGTCACACTATATCAGTGAGGACCTGCTGACTCTCTCAGTCACACTACATCAGTGAGGACCTGCTGACTCTCTCTCTCTCACACTATATCAGTGAGGACCTGCTGACTCTCCCTCAGTCACACTATATCAGTGAGGACCTGCTGACTCGCCCTCCCTCACACTATATCAGTGAGGACCTGCTGACTCTCCCTCAGTCACACTATATCAGTGAGAACCTGCTGACTCTCTCTCAGTCACACTATATCAGTAAGGACCTGCTGACTCTCTCTCCCTCACACTATATCAGTAAGGACCTGCTGACTCTCTCTCCCTCACACTATATCAGTAAGGACCTGCTGACTCTCTCTCCCTCACACTATATCAGTAAGGACCTGCTGACTCTCTCTCCCTCACACTATATCAGTAAGGACCTGCTGACTCTCTCTCCCTCACACTATATCAGTGAGGACCTGCTGACTCTCTCTCCCTCACACTATATCAGTGAGGACCTGCTGACTCTCTCTCAGTCACACTATATCAGTGAGGACCTGCTGACTCTCTCTTCCTCACACTATATCAGTGAGGACCTGTTGACTCTCCCTCAGTCACACTATATCAGTAAGGACCTGCTGACTCTCTCAGTCACACTATATCAGTGAGGACCTGCTGACTCTCTCTTCCTCACACTATATCAGTGAGGACCTGCTGACTCTCTCAGTCACACTATATCAGTGAGGACCTGCTGACTCTCTCTTCCTCACACTATATCAGTGAGGACCTGCTGACTCTCTCTCAGTCACACTATATCAGTGAGGACCTGCTGACTCTCCCTCAGTCACACTATATCAGTGAGGACCTGCTGACTCTCTCTCAGTCACACTATATCAGTGAGGACCTGCTGACTCTCTCTTCCTCACACTATATCAGTGAGGACCTGCTGACTCTCTCTCAGTCACACTATATCAGTGAGGACCTGCTGACTCTCTCTCAGTCACACTATATCAGTGAGGACCTGCTGACTCTCCCTCAGTCACACCATATCAGTGAGGACCTGCTGACTCTCTCTCCCTCACACTGCATCAGTGAGGACCTGCTGACTCTCTCCCTCAGTCACACTACATCAGTGAGGACCTGCTGACTCTCTCTCAGTCACACTATATCAGTGAGGACCTGCTGACTCTCTCCCTCAGTCACACTACATCAGTGAGGACCTGCTGACTCTCCCTCAGTCACACTATATCAGTGAGGACCTGCTGACTCTCTCTCAGTCACACTACAACAGTGAGGACCTGCTGACTCTCTCTCCCTCACACTATATCAGTGAGGACCTGCTGACTCTCCCTCAGTCACACTATATCAGAGAGGACCTGCTGACTCTCTCTCTCACACTATATCAGTGAGGACCTGCTGACTCTCTCTCCCTCACACTATATCAGTGAGGACCTGCTGATTCTCCCTCAGTCACACTATATCAGTAAGGACCTGCTGACTCTCTCTCCCTCACACTATATCAGTAAGGACCTGCTGACTCTCCCTCAGTCACACTATATCAGTGAGGACCTGCTGACTCTCCCTCAGTCACACTACATCAGTGAGGACCTGCTGACTCTCTCTGTCACACTACATCAGTGAGGACCTGCTGACTCTCCCTCAATCACACGATATCAGTGAGGACCTGCTGACTCTCTCTCCCTCACACTATATCAGTGAGGACCTGCTGACTCTCTCTCCCTCAGTTACACTATATCAGTGAGGACCTGCTGACTCTCTCTCCCTCAGTTACACTATATCAGTGAGGACCTGCTGACTCTCTCTGAGTCACACTATATCAGGGAGAACCTGCTGACTCTCTCTCACTCACACTATATCAGGGAGGACCTGCTGACTCTCTCTCCCTCAGTTACACTATATCAGTGAGGACCTGCTGACTCTCTCTCAGTCACACTATATCAGTGAGGACCTGCTGACTCTCTCTCAGTCACACTACATCAGTGAGGACCTGCTGACTCTCTCTCCCTCACACTATATCAGTGAGGACCTGCTGACTCTCCCTCAGTCACACTATATCAGAGAGGACCTGCTGACTCTCTCTCTCACACTATATCAGTGAGGACCTGCTGACTCTCTCTCCCTCACACTATATCAGTGAGGACCTGCTGATTCTCCCTCAGTCACACTATATCAGTAAGGACCTGCTGACTCTCCCTCAGTCACACTACATCAGTGAGGACCTGCTGACTCTCTCTGTCACACTACATCAGTGAGGACCTGCTGACTCTCCCTCAATCACACTATATCAGTGAGGACCTGCTGACTCTCTCTCCCTCACACTATATCAGTGAGGACCTGCTGACTCTCTCTCCCTCAGTTACACTGTATCAGTGAGGACCTGCTGACTCTCTCTCCCTCAGTTACACTATATCAGTGAGGACCTGCTGACTCTCTCTCAGTCACACTATATCAGGGAGGACCTGCTGACTCTCTCTCACTCACACTATATCAGGGAGGACCTGCTGACTCTCTCTTCCTCAGTTACACTATATCAGTGAGGACCTGCTGACTCTCTCTCAGTCACACTATATCAGGGAGGACCTGCTGACTCTCTCTCACTCACACTATATCAGTGAGGACCTGCTGACTCTCTCAGTCACACTATATCAGTGAGGACCTGCTGATGCTCCCTCAGTCACACTATATCAGTGAGGACCTGCTGACTCTCTCTCAGTCACACTATATCAGTGACGACCTGCTGACTCTCTCTCAGTCACACTATATCAGTGAGGACCTGCTGACTCTCTCTCAGTCACACTATATCAGTGAGGACCTGCTGATGCTCCCTCAGTCACACTATATCAGTGAGGACCTGCTGACTCTCTCAGTCACACTATATCAGTGAGGACCTGCTGACTCTCTCAGTCACACTACATCACTGAGGACCTGCTGACTCTCTCTCTCTCACACTATATCAGTGAGGACCTGCTGACTCTCCCTCAGTCACACTATATCAGTGAGGACCTGCTGCCTCTCTCTCAGTCACACTATATCAGTGAGGACCTGCTGACTCTCTCTCAGTCACACTATATCAGTGAGGACCTGCTGACTCTCTCTCACACTCTATCAGTGAGGACCTGCTGACTCTCTCTCAATCACACTATATCAGTGAGGACCTGCTGACTCTCTCTCTCTCACACTATATCAGTGAGGACCTGCTGACTCTCCCTCAGTCACACTATATCAGTGAGGACCTGCTGACTCTCCCTCACACTATATCAGTGAGGACCTGCTGACTCTCTCAGTCACACTATATCAGTGAGGACCTGCTGACTCTCCCTCAGTCACACTATATCAGTGAGGACCTGCTGACTCTCTCTCAGTCACACTATATCAGTGAGGACCTGCTGACTCTCTCTCAGTCACACTATATCAGTAAGGACCTGCTGACTCTCTCTCAGTCACACTCCATCAGTGAGGACCTGCTGACTCTCTCTCAGTCACACTATATCAGTGAGGACCTGCTGACTCTCTCTCACACTATATCAGTGAGGACCTGCTGACTCTCCCTCCCTCACACTTCATCAGTGAGGACCTGCTGACTCTCTCCCTCACACTATATCAGGAAAATTAGTCCAACCGTGGATAACAAGAGAAGTTAAAGATAGTATTAGATCAAATGTAGGTGGTGGTGTGTGTCGTCAGCTTTGCCTCTGACTCCTGAGCGGTTCGAATCGTTCCCACTCCCTTGGTTCTAGACATTGGACTTATTTGGGGGGTTGTAATGAAATTGCAACAGACAACAGAGTTGGTGAAAAAACTTGGATTTTATTTGAGACAAGAAAATAAACACAACACAACAGTCTTATCACTCTAAAAGGGGGGAACACTTCGGAATATACGAGGGAGAACAACCATAGACAGAATACTTCACCCCTCCCAATCCCACTACACTAAGTTGGACTCCAGAGGACCAGGGATGATGCTCACCAAACGACTTCTTTTGACAGTTGTAGAGGTTCGCAATTTCGGGGTTCTCTAGATGTGGCGGTTGAGGCCTGCCGTACCCCGGACATGGCAGAAGACTTCACCTGCGTTGCTGTTTCAGTCTCCTCGTGTCCGCTGATGCGGTCGGGTGCGTATTGGATCTATCAGGTAAGTACCCAATTTCTTTTGGTCAGAAACAGGGTTTAGAGTCTTTCCATCAAATCTTACCCAGGGGTAAGTCAGAATAGTTTGTAGAGTGGAAACAAACTTGCGAATCTTCGGTTTCTTCCAGGTTGGTTTCTTGTCGGTCGCGGTGGCCCAATATTACCTAGTTGCTGGTAATATTTTCAGTTGTTTGTTTCTTGGGGCCTTTGGTTGCCGCGAGGCGTTCGATGATGTCTTCTCCTGGCTTGGACTCCTGATACTTTTGTGATTTGACATGGCTTTTGAAGTCTTCCTCTTCTTCTCTTCTACATGAGCCGTGCTGTATTGAACGGACCGAAACCGAACTGCTCTCTTCTTCCGGACTGTACTGAACCGAACTCCTTGACCGAACGAACCGACTCACTAACCAACTGAAAAAGCAGGCCCTAATTATACCGTTTGAGGCCTTGCTTATCACAGGATCACAGAATCACAGAAACCCCACAGTGCAGATAGAGGCCATTTCGGCCCATCGAGCCTGCACCGACACATATCCCACCCGATCCCCGTAACCCCTACACCAACACATATCCCACCCTATTCCCATAACCCCACGTATTTAATCCCCCTAACACTAAGGGTCAATTTATCATAGCCAATCAACCTAACCCGCACATCTTTGGACTGTGGGAGGAAACCGGAGCACCCAGAGAAAACCCACGCAAACACGGGGAGAATGTGCAAACTCCACACAGACAGTCACCCGAGGCCGGATTCGAACCCGGGTCCCTGGCGCTGTGAGGCAACAGTGCTAACCACTATGCCACCGTGCCTGCCAAATCTTATCTGCCTGCCAAATCTTCTCTGGCCCATTGTCATTTTTGGCGGGCTTGTTAACATTAATAGTTTTTGAATTCTTTTACAGGTTTCGAGCTGGTCCCATCTATCTTAATTGGTTTAAGTTGGTGTGAATTAGTTTCGGGATGGTCCATCGAAACCTAAATTGGCTTTAAATGACCGTTTAATCTCTGGTTTGATTAGTAAGATTTGTCTTTTCCTGCTGGGGTCTGGGTCCCTTTTGTTGGTCAGTGGCATGTTCTGCATTATGCATACTTTGGATGGTTCTGTAGTTTTTGACGGGAATGGCTCTTCCGCTGGCCTTTTATCATTATGTAAAATGACTGAGACAGTCCAGAACGTTCCCAAACAGTTTGGCTTATGCCAATATCCAAACTGCTCGTTTTACAGAGGCCAATCCCAATTCCTTTTGTCGCAGCCTTTCACAGGCTTGAACATGCCTTTTCAAAATAACCAAAATCCTGGGGTTTTGACTTTAAGCCCCTTTTAGGCCCAATATTCTTATACCATTCTGACATGGTTTATTAACAGTCCAAAAATCCCTTCTTTAGGGTAATCTTCTTGGTTTTGGGGAATCTGTTGAATTTTGCGAATCTTACACAAAGGAAGAGGCTTATAATGTTGCCAAAAAGAGCAGTAAGCCTGCGGATTGGGAGGATTTTAGAATTCAGCAAAGGAGGACCAAGAAATTGATAAAGAAAGGGAAAATAGAATATGAGAGTAAACTAGCAAGAGACATAAAAACAGACTGTAAAAGCTTCTATAGGTATATAAAAAGGAAAAGATTAGCGAAAGTAAATGTGGGTCCCTTCCAGGCTGAGACAGGAGAAATTATAATGGGGAATAAGGAAATTGCAGAGAAATTAAACAAATACTTTATATCTGTCTTCACGGAAGAAGACGCAAAAAAAACTCCCAGAAATACTGGAGAACCAAGGCTCTAGCAAGAATGAGGAACTGAAAGAAATGAGTACTGGAGAAATTAATAGGACTGAAAGCTGATAAATCCCCTGGATCTGATGGCCTACATCCTAGGGTTTTGAAAGAGGTGGCCACAGAGATAGTGGATGCATTGGTTGTCATTTTCCAAAATTCCATAGATTCTAGAATGGTTTCTGTGGCTTGGAAGGTAGCAAATGTAACTCCACTATTTAAGAAAGGAGGGAGAGAGAAAACGGGGAACTACAGACCAGTTAGCCTGACATCAGTAGTAGGGAAAATGCTAGAATCTATTGTTAAGGACATGGTAACAGGGCACTTAGAAAATCATAATAGGATTGGGCAGAGTCAACACGGATTTATGAAAAGGAAATCATGTTTGACGAATCTGTTGGAGTTTTTTGAGCTTGTAACTAGCAGAATAGATAAGGGGGAACCAATGGATGTGGTGTATTTGGATTTTCAGAAGGCATTCAATAAGGTGCCATGCAAGAGGTTATTAAACAAAATTAGGGCTCATGGGATTGGGGGTAATATACTAGCATGGACTGAGGATTGGTTAACATAAAACAGAAAACAGAGAGTAGGAATAAACGGGTCATTTTCGGGTTGGCAGGCTGTAACTAGTGGGGTACCGCAAGGATCAGTGCTTGGGCCTCAGCTATTCACAATCGATATCAATGATTTGGATGAGGGGATCAAATGTAATATATCCAAGTTTGCTGATGATACAAAGCTGGGTGGGAATGTAAATTGTGAGGAGGATGCAAAGAGGCTTCAAGGGGATATAGACAGGCTAAGTGAGTGGGCAAGAACATGGCAAATGGAATATAATGTGGAGAAATGTGAAGTTATCCACTTTGGTAGGAAAAATAGAAAAGCAGAGTATTTTTTAAATGGTTAGAGATTGGGAAATGTTGGTGTTCGGAGGGACTTGGGTGTCCTTGTACACGAATCACTGAAAGTTAACATAGAGGAACAGCAAGCAATTAGGAAAACAAATGGTATGTTGGCCTTTCTTATAAGAGGATTTGAGTATAAGATTAAAGACATCTTACTGCAATTATATAGGGCCCTGGTGAGACCACACCCTGGAGTATTGTGTACAGTTTTGGCCTCCTTACCTAAGGAAGGATATACTTGCCACAGAGGGAGTGCAGCGAAGGTTCACCAGACTGATTCCTGGGATGGGGGGATTGTCCTATAAGGAGAGATTGAGTAGACTAGGCCTATATTCTCTCGAGTTTAGAAGAATGAGAGGTGATCTCATTGAAACGTACAAAACTCTTACAGGGCTTGACAGGGTAGATGCAGGGAGGATGTTTCCCCTGGCTAGGGAGTCTAGAACCAGGGGTCAAAGTCTCAGAATAAGGGGTCGGCCATTTAGGACTGAGATGAGGAGAAATTTCTTCACTCAGAGGGTGGTGAATCTTTGAAATTCTCTACCACAGAGGGCTGTGGAGGCTCAGTCGTTTTGTATATTCAAGAAAGAGATCGATAGATTTTTGGATATTAACGGAATCAAGGGATATGAGGATAGTGCAGGAAGGTGTGGTTGAGGTTGATGATCAGCCATGATCTTATTGAATGGCGAAGCAGGCTCGAGGAGCCAAATGGCCTGCTCCTATTTCTTATGTTCTTATCAGTGAGGACCTGCTGACTCTCTCTCCCTCACTCCCTCAGCAAGGACCTGCTGACACTCCCTCCCTCACTCCCTCAGTAAGGACCTGCTGAATCTCTCTCCCTCACTCCCTCAGTAAGGACCCTGCTAACTCCTCCTCCCTCACTCCCTCAGCAAGGGCCTGCTGACTCTCACTCCCTCAGTGAGGACCTGCTGACTCTCTCTCCTTCACTCCCTCAGTAAGGACCCTGCTAACTCCTCCTCCCTCACTCCCTCAGCAAGGGCCTGCTGACTCTCTCTCCCTCACTCCCTCAGTATGGCCCCTGCTGACTCTCTCTCCCTCACTCCCTCAGTGAGGACCTGCTGACTCTCTCTCTCACTCCCTCAGTGAGGACCTGCTGACTCTCTCTCCCTCACTCCCTCAGTGAGGAGCTGCTGACTCTCTCTCTCACTCCCTCAGTGAGGACCTGCTGACTCTCTCTCCCTCACTCCCTCAGTGAGGACCTGCTGACTCTCTCTCTCACTCCCTCAGTGAGGACCTGCTGACTCTCTCTCCCTCACTCCCTCAGTAAGGACCAGCTGACTCTCTCTCCCTCACTCCCTCAGTGAGGACCTGCTGACTCTCTCTCTCTCACTCCCTCAGTGAGGACCTGCTGACTCTCTCCCTCACTCCCTCAGTGAGGACCTGCTGACTCTCTCTCTCACTCCCTCAGTGAGGACCTGCTGACTCTCTCTCCCTCACTCCCTCAGTGAGGACCTGCTGACTCTCTCTCTCACTCCCTCAGTGAGGACCTGCTGACTCTCTCTCCCTCACTCCCTCAGTAAGGACCTGCTGACTCTCTCTCCCTCACTCCCTCAGTGAGGACCTGCTGACTCTCTCTCTCTCACTCCCTCAGTGAGGACCTGCTGACTCTCTCTTCCTCACTCCCTCAGTGAGGACCTGCTGACCCTCTCTCCCTCACTCCCTCGGTATGGCCCCTGGTGATTCTCTCTCTCTCACTCCCTCAGTGAGGACCTGCTGACTCTCTCTCTCTCACTCCCTCAGTGAGGACCTGCTGACCCTCTCTCCCTCACTCCCTCAGTATGGCCCCTGGTGACTCTCACTCCCTCACTCCCTCAGTGAGGACCTGCTGACTCTCTCTCCCTCACTTCCTCAGTGAGGACCTGCTGACTCTCCCTTCCTCACTCCCTCAGTGAGGACCTGCTGACTCTCTCTCCCTCACTCCCTCAGTGAGGACCTGCTGACTCTCTCTCCCTCACTCCCTCAGTATGGCCCCTGGTGACTCTCACTCTCTCACTCCCTCAGTGAGGACCTGCTGACTCTCTCTCCCTCACTCCCTCAGTGAGGACCTGCTGACTCTCTCTCCCTCACTCCCTCAGTGAGGACCTGCTGACTCTCCCTCCCTCACTCCCTCAGTGAGGACCTGCTGACTCTCCCTCCCTCACTCCCACAGTAAGTACCCTGCTGACTCTCTCTCCCTCACTCCCTCAGTAAGGACCTGCTGACTCTCTCTCCCTCACTCCCTCAGTAAGGACCCTGCTAACTCCTCCTCCCTCACTCCCTCAGCAAGGGCCTGCTGACTCTCTCTCCCTCACTCCCTCAGTGAGGCCCTGCTGACTCTCCCTCTCACTCCCTCAGTGAGGACCTGCTGACTCTCTCTCTCACTCCCTCAGTGAGGACCTGCTGACTCTCTCTCCCTCACTCCCTCAGTGAGGACCTGCTGACTCTCTCTCTCTCACTCCCTCAGTATGGCCCCTGCTGACTCTCTCTCCCTCACTCCCTCAGTGAGGACCTGCTGACTCTCTCTCTCACTCCCTCAGCGAGGACCTGCTGACTCTCTCTCCCTCACTCCCTCAGTAAGGACCTGCTGACTCTCTCTCCCTCAGTGAGGACCTGCTGACTCTCTCTCTCACTCCCTCAGTGAGGACCTGCTGACTCTCTCTCCCTCACTCCCTCAGTAAGGACCTGCTGACTCTCTCTCCCTCACTCCCTCAGTGAGGACCTGCTGACTCTCTCTCTCTCACTCCCTCAGTGAGGACCTGCTGACTCTCTCTTCCTCACTCCCTCAGTGAGGACCTGCTGACTCTCTCTCTCTCACTCCCTCAGTGAGGACCTGCTGACCCTCTCTCCCTCACTCCCTCAGTATGGCCCCTGGTGACTCTCACTCCCTCACTCCCTCAGTGAGGACCTGCTGACTCTCTCTCCCTCACTCCCTCAGTGAGGACCTGCTGACTCTCTCTTCCTCACTCCCTCAGTGAGGACCTGCTGACTCTCTCTCCCTCACTCCCTCAGTGAGGACCTGCTGACTCTCTCTCCCTCACTCCCTCAGTATGGCCCCTGGTGACTCTCACTCTCTCACTCCCTCAGTGAGGACCTGCTGACTCTCTCTCCCTCACTCCCTCAGTGAGGACCTGCTGACTCTCTCTCCCTCACTCCCTCAGTGAGGACCTGCTGACTCTCCCTCCCTCACTCCCTCAGTGAGGACCTGCTGACTCTCCCTCCCTCACTCCCTCAGTAAGTACCCTGCTGACTCTCTCTCCCTCACTCCCTCAGTAAGGACCTGCTGACTCTCTCTCCCTCACTCCCTCAGTAAGGACCCTGCTAACTCCTCCTCCCTCACTCCCTCAGCAAGGGCCTGCTGACTCTCTCTCCCTCACTCCCTCAGTGAGGACCTGCTGACTCTCACTCCCTCACTCCCTCAGTGAGGACCTGCTGACTCTCTCCCTCACTCCCTCAGTGAGGACCTGCTGACTCTCCCTCACTCCCTCAGTGAGGACCTGCTGACCCTCTCTCCCTCACTCCCTCAGTATGGCCCGTGGTGACTCTCTCTCCCTCACTCCCTCAGTAAGGGCCTGCTGACTCTCTCTCTCACTCCCTCAGTATGGCCCCTGGTGACTCTCACTCCCTCACTCAGGACCTGCTGACTCTCACTCCCTCAGTAAGGACCTGCTGACTCTCTCTCCCTCACTCCCTCAGTAAGGACCTGCTGACTCTCTCTCCCTCACTCCCTCAGTAAGGACCTGCTGACTCTCTCTCCCTCACTCCCTCAGTAAGGACCTGCTGACCCTCTCTCTCTCACTCCCTCAGTATGGCCCCTGGTGACTCTCACTCCCTCACTCAGGACCTGCTGACTCTCACTCCCTCAGTAAGGACCTGCTGACTCTCTCTCCCTCACTCCCTCAGTAAGGACCTGCTGACTCTCTCTCCCTCACTCCCTCAGTGAGGACCCTGCTGACTCTCTCTCCCTCACTCCCTCAGTAAGGACCTGCTGACTCTCACTCCCTCACTCCCTCAGTAAGGACCTGCTGACTCTCTCTCCCTCACTCTCTCAGTAAGGACCTGCTGACTCTCTCTCCCTCACTCCCTCAGTAAGGACCTGCTGACTCTCTCTCCCTCACTCCCTCAGTAAGGACCTGCTGACCCTCTCTCCCTCACTCCCTCAGTATGGCCCCTGGTGACTCTCACTCCCTCACTCCCTCAGTGAGGACCTGCTGACTCTCTCTCCCTCACTCCCTCAGTGAGGACCTGCTGACCCTCTCTCCCTCACTCCCTCAGTATGGCCCCTGGTGACTCTCACTCCCTCACTCCCTCAGTGAGGACCCTGCTGACTCTCTCTCCCTCACTCCCTCAGTAAGGACCTGCTGACTCTCTCTCCCTCACTCCCTCAGTAAGGACCTGCTGACCCTCTCTCCCTCACTCCCTCAGTATGGCCCCTGGTGACTCTCACTCCCTCACTCCCTCAGTGAGGACCTGCTGACTCTCTCTCCCTCACTCCCTCAGTATGGCCCCTGGTGACTCTCACTCCCTCACTCCCTCAGTAAGGACCTGCTGACTCTCTCTCCCTCACTCCCTCAGTAAGGACCTGCTGACTCTTGCTCTCTTTTACTACCTCATTCAAGGTATAGCTGACACACTGCTTCCTCCTGGCAGTTCACGTGTACCATTAATGTTATCAGCTGGGTTCTTTTCACTGTGACCTCAATTATAAAAATATTGAAATATGTCTTTGTATGATATGGAATATAAAATGTTTAGGGGTATGTCTGAAATCTGTAACGTGGAAGTTCAGCTGACGTTCTTAAATGACTCGTGCTTTACTCATGCAGTTTATCAGAGCCCCTCGCTGGATGACTGTTGTATTTCATTCTGTTATCCTAAGTGTGATGCGGAATGCGTATCCATTATGTACAGTTTTAATTCCTTCAGGATAACCCTCATTAAAAAGATTTTTTTTACAATCTATTTAGAAATATTTTAGCTAAATGAATGGAAATTGTACTTTTACCCTATGAGGACCACACTACAAATTGCTTGACGCAGAGAAATCCATGGCTCCTTATGCACATGTAATTTCTGTTTTAGGACTTTATCATGAGACTGGCAGAGAAAATTTCCATTTTAGAAATGCTGCACGTTAGAAAATGTGTGCATATTTTCAAAGATAGGCTGCAGTCGGAGGATTAAAGATTATTAGAATCTCTAAGCAGGAATGCGGCATCCAAACACTTCCCTGCATTAGCATTTAATTGAGTGCTTTAGACAGCCATGCCCTGTCATTATTGCTATCTGGGCATTTGCTACACGCACAGATTGCACTGTGCTGTCCTGTGGGGCTTTCAGCTAATGGGCATTGGCCATTACATACGGCCTTAGACAGACTTAGGGGAGGGGATGCTGGTGTGGCAGGGGCACAGAGTTGCCGACAACACTTGGGGCCGCAGTAATTACTGTCACAATGCTTGCCACACACCTGATGTCTACCTGTGGGCACAGCTCCCAGCACAGGGGATTGTGGGATTGCTGTTTGTCCTTGAATCAGCAGCTCACAGCTGTGCACTTTATTTTTTTTTCTCGTGTTTATCTGGAGGCGAAAAGGCTAGTCACCAAACCCACAACGACAGCAGGCTTTAAATATTATTCTCATCAATGTTCAAATTTGTTTCAGAAATTACTTACTAGCATTCAGGCAAATGCCAGACTTCTACTGGTATGCTCACACGGGTCTCAGATCCAGGAATGGTTTTAAAGGGGCATTGCCATCTATTGCAATGTCTGTCAATATATTTTACCTGTAGTTTGTACATATATTGACACATGATCATTAATGTAATGACCGCGTCATCTCACCAGTTGCATCTTTTAAGGCAAGCAAATGTTTTTAGCGTTATTTGCAAAAGTTCAGGCTACAACAGAATTAACAGCGTGCAATATTAGGGTATGAATACTTTTTATGTTCGCATTATTGATTTGTCGACGATATTAACAAGGGCATTGAGCTGTTTATTTTTTTTTAATTGAGTGAATGTGCAGTTGAAACACTGTCATACAGAGCGCCAAGTTCTCGTATGCTGGTATCATATGTTGGCTATGAGGTAATTTTATGAATTCATGGGGTTTCACCAGCTGGGAATACATATCAGGATTTCCGCTGTCTGTCCGAATTCCCAATATGCGCCCTCTGCGGGAGGAGCTCTATGCCAGGAACGCCAATTCATAAAATTACCCCTACCATGGCTGCTGCTACGCAAGCTTACTCCAACAGTTAACTCAACAAACAATCAGGGCAGTGGCTCTGTCACTGTTTAGTCTCGCCCTCTCTCTACTCTCATGTCTCATTGTTATCTAATCACTACTTCTTGATTTACATTATTTTCAACCTCAGTGGTATCCATAAGGTCCTGAATAATGATTTTTAAAGAACAATACCGCTACACTGCTCCGTTAATGGTAACTGGATAGCAAGGTCCCAATTTCACACCAGTGAATGACTAAAAATGTAGCACTTGCAACTTATGAATGCGCCACACATATGGTTGTGAGGCATTATTAGTTGCAGCATAGGAGATGCAAGGTCATAAGGGTTTTAGAGTAATTTGGGTTCTTGGGATGCAGACATATTAATTTACTCATCCCCTCCCCCAGTTAAACCGGATGCAAACCTGCAGCTTTTTGTTTTGTGATCAATCTCCTATGATAGCTTTTTTAAGTAAAATTCTCCGTGGCAATCAACTAAAGCTGGTGGTTCTGTGCCATGTCTGGAGGGACCATGGTGATTTTTGTAAGAGTGCGTGCTTTATTATTTGGCAACTTGCTGCTGCTGATGATGATGCGACTCTTGTAGTGAGGACATAGATCCTGCAGTCCTGCGGCAATCTCAGCACTAATAATCCGATATCCATATTTACAGGGACACAATTAAGAGTTTGCAACTTTATCACAACACAATGGGCATTGCTACAAAGCCAGAAGAAACATAGGAGACATTCTGAAAATTAGACCCTAGGTACAATACCTTGGCAGGATTCTCAGATCCGTGGCTTGGCACCTTGTAGTATTCCACCTTCAGTTTTAATTGACCTGAAAATAAAGCAGCCTCTTTCTCATGCTTCATGGATATACAGCATTGCTACTTGCTGCGCACATCTCAACAACAATCTGCGTTTATATAGCATCTTTAACATAGTGAATCTCATACTTTAAATGGTATTGCGAATAGGAAGGAACATTTCCTAGTTCTAGAAATCTAACTATATATATATATGTGTGATAGTTATTGGCACAAACACGATGGGCCAAATGGCCTCCTTCTGTGCTGTATGATTCTATGAAATGCTGAAATAAATGTATTGCCAATGGGGGAAAAAAGAACAAACGCAATGACCTCTTCTAAATTTCAGGAAGAGAAATGTTTTTGGG
Organism: Somniosus microcephalus; assembly: GCF_052327205.1. Classification (NCBI taxonomy): domain Eukaryota; kingdom Metazoa; phylum Chordata; class Chondrichthyes; order Squaliformes; family Somniosidae; genus Somniosus; species Somniosus microcephalus. Next base: position 37,972,993 of record NC_140998.1, read on the forward strand.
ACAAATAGGATTCTGTCTATGACACAAATCAGCGATCTATGTGAACACCTGCATGACTGAGTGTATGCTTGTAAATATATAGGGAAAAGTAATGTTCTTCCTTGGATTAAAGGAGGATTTCAGCACCAATGTAAGGTTTTAAAAAGGAGTTTATTCTGAGAATAGTCAGGGCAGATTATGTGGTCCCATTGTAGTGCAGGTAAGACTGCATCGCAGTGCATGTGCACCATGCAATTGACATGGATCTTGCTTGTATTTGCAAGGTCAGCTTATTTAAATAAGTTGAACATGCTCTTTTTCCTTATTAGCTGAGATGCAAGGAGCGTGACTGATGCATGGTTGGAGTATCTGGTGTGATGCAGCAACCCTTTAAGGCTGCTGGGACAATGTAAAGGAATGCAGCCACTTAAAGGTAAATAGGTGGCCAGAAATTCTTCGAGCCTTCAGAAAGGACAAAAACAACTTTTAATTATTTGTCCACTTTTTCAAAAGCTGTATGGAGGGGAAGACGTAGCAGGCCAAAAGCATGGGAAGGCAAACTCAATGTAGAGACACACATCACCTGGCTGCAATGGACTCAAATATCAGTCAAGAACTGACTCCCAAATTATACATCCAAGCATTAGTACCTACTCAAAACCACTTTCTATCTAGTGGCAGTATAACTGCAGCCGAAGATTCTAAGGGAACTGAATGTGGACAGTCCCAAAAAGTGCAAAACTGATCTGGGTTCAGCACTCATTGCTGTTATCGTATAAATTTTACATTTTAGCGACCCTGGTGCAGAACATTGCAAGCTGGGAGTGCCTATTGGGTACCGTGAATTGTACACCCATTATGTAGTCTGCCCAGTTTTTCATCCATTCAAAATCGATGGATAGAAAATCAGATGGGCTGTGTAATGGGCACACTGATCTCTGCACCCAGTATTCCAACATGCATCCCAGCAGGCGATGGTCTGTGCCGGGAATGCAAAAGCAGACAATTACCCCTTATGTTCACAGCCCCACTGTAAGACACTATAAAGTTGGCTGGTGTGGTAATTGGAAATGCCACACAGGTGCATTGGGAGGTTTTCTTCTGATCTAGGGGCAAACGTGAATTACTGGAGTTGAGGAGTGGGAGCTTTAGGTGCAACTAGCTCGCGTGTTTATTTGGAGTTCTTGATGCTGGCACTCAGTGCTAAAAGAGGGAAAATACCTTTCCACCCCCTTAATTTCTAACCCAATGAGTCTTTTTTAAAATTTTAAATGCCACTAATTTGACATGATATATAAACAGTTAGATGAGAGAGAGCCCTTTGCAGCACCAATTGGAAGCTTGAGACCGTAACAGCTTGTGCCTCTGGGTCCCAAAAACCACACTACAAAGGCATTGAATTTGGGCAATGCCGCCGTGAAACCAGTTTCTAAATAATAGAGTGTGATTTGTATCCTCTGTGATAAAGGAAGAACTTAAATTTAAGTAGCACCTTTCACATTCTCAAAGCGCTTCACAGACAATGAATTGCTTTTGAAGTGTAGTCACTGTTGTTAAGTAGGCAAAGTGCGATCCCACAAACAGCAATGAGATAAATGACCAGTTAATCAGTTTTAAGTGACGTTCGTTGAGGGAATAAATGTCAGCCAGGATACCGAGAGCTCCTCATCGAATAGGGCCATGAGATCTTTTATAGCCAGCTGAACAGGCAGACAGAGTTTCCGTTAATGTTTCGTCCGAAAGATGGCAGCTCCAACAATGTAGCCTTCCCACAGTACTGTACTGAAATGTCAACCTAGATTATGTGCCTCAACCTGTGAGTGGGGCTTAAAACCACAACCCTCTGACTAATTTAATATGATAATCCAGTGTGGCAGATTCCCAACAATATAGAGTTAACCATTGTCTCAGACTAAACATTCATCCATGTGTTTATTCCATATGTCAGTATTATCTACAGATAGACATTTCAAACATCTAGGCCTAGAAATTCAGTGGGCTGCGCCACCCGTTAGCGCCCTAAGAGGGCACTTAGTGGGTTTTGCGCCACTGGCCACGCCTCCCGCTAAATTTAGCGGGATGCTAATGGTGGCACTAGCCATTAGTGCTGTGCCGCTACCGATGACATCATCGGTGTGCGCAGCACCCCGCTACCGCCCCGAACGCGAAATTTAGTAGCGCCCCCTGCTTTAACGCCGGTCGCAATTTGCGACCGGTTCAGGGGGGCCTACCTGCGGCGGTAGAGGCTCTGAGGTGCGGGGCGGCCATTTTTTTTGCTGGCTGCCTGCCAGCACCTCCCCACGCCGCCGTCCCCGGCCTCCTGAGCACCCCACCGGCAGAGTGCCGGCTGTGTCCAAAGAGCCCGGCACTTCTCCTTGGTGCCGGGCTCTTTTGCTGGCACTCGCGCTCTTCGAGCGTGCTGCAGCAGGCCCCTCCCCTTTAAGAAGGGGAGGAACACCTGCAGTACCGCAGCGTGCCGTGCCACAGCGTGTGGCGCTGCGGCACGTTGCGCTGCGATTTTCAGTTGCAGCACCCCAAGAGGGATGTGGGGTGCCTCGAGTAGCGCCGCGCTTCCGTCTGGGGCGCTGAAACTGAATTTGCGGCAGGCGGCCGCGACTCCTTCCGGGGCGGTACTTCCGCCCTGGCAAGACTGGCGCCCCAAACGGGGCACCAGTGAATTTCTAGGCCATACCTTTTTTAAAGCTACTGTTTATAAAGAAGCCTAAAAGCCTTGGATCACTTATGATGCCGAGATGGTGTCACCTTACGAAGTAAAAAGTTTGTAGAAACCTGCTGCGTAGCTTCTCCCATTAGCAACAATTCAACTTCTCAGAGACAATAGGGAAAAATCAGGTACTAGTGGAAATCAGCAACAATTCAGGTACTCGGAGACATTAGGAACAATTCAAGCACTCGAGGACATGAGCAACAATTCAAGTACTCAAGGACATGAGCAACAATTCAAGTACTCAAGGACATGAGTAACAATTCAAGTACTTTCAGAAGGCTTTCGATAAGGTCCCGCGTAAGAGATTAGCATGTAAAGTTAAGGCACATGGGATTGGGGGCAAGGTATTTTTTAGATCCGTGTATTTTGATGTTGTGTGTCCTTCAATAACTAGACACGAGACTGCAGGGAACAATCAACAGGTGTTTACTGGATGAGAGTTACTCTAAAACTAAACGTACAGATCCCTACTCAGGGTTTATATACAAGTGTGGTCACTGCCGGTACTACAGTATACAGGAGCTGTAAAAAGTAGTTCTCCCCTTAAAGGTACATACACTACAATTCCTCCCCTTTTAGATTAACAGTACCATAACATTCATTTAACAATTAACACTTTTAACATGCACATTAACTGAAAATAGTCCATTTATAAATTCAGTCTTTGGGGCGGCTTCCTGATCCTTTCTGGATAGCGCCTTTCCTGAGTGTCTTGCTCTTGGTGCGGAGGCCCCCTGTCGTCAGTTGGTTCATCAGCTTCTGATGCTACTGTTTCTGGGGTAGATGCTACCTGTATGTCGGGTTCATCACCAGGTGCGCGAGACATGGGGTTGACTCGTTCCTGTGACTCTAGGATCTGGTCGACATGGCATCTCACAATGTTCTCCCCAACATCCATTGTGTACATTAGTGGCCCCTGCCGTGTGCATATCATTCCTGGTTGCCATTTCTCTGTTCGGTAGTCGCGGGCCAAGACTGGTTGCCCTACATTGAAGCTCCATGTCGGCTTCTCATTGATGTGCTGGAATTGCTTATTCTCAACATCTCTTCGTACATTTGGTCTGAGCAAATCCAGACGAGATCTCAACCTTCGGTTAAAGAACATCATGGCCGGGGTCTGGTTGGTGACTGCATGTGTCGCATTTCTGTAGGCTAACAGGAAATTGTCCACCTTATGCTGCAGTGGAATGTCATCATTGTACATGGCCCTTACTGCTTTCTTAAAGGTTTGTACGAACCTCTCAGCCAATCCATTTGTGGCTGGATGATACGGGGCGGATGTGTAATGCCTTACCCCATTCCTTTTCATGTATCTTTGAAACTCTTCGTACACAAACTGTAGTCCGTTATCAGAGCAAATCTGCTCTGGCAAGCCGTTCCTGGCAAATATGGTCCGTAGGACTGCAGTAGTTTTCTCCGTGGTGGTGGACGACATTTTGATCACCTCAGGCCATTTTGAGTGCGCATCCACGGCTATTAAAAACATTGAGTCCATGAATGGACCAGCAAAATCAATATGCACCCGTTGCCATGGAGATGAGGGCCACTCCCATGGGTGTAGAGGGGCATGTGGTGGTGCATTTTGGACCTTCTGGCATCCTGAGCAGCTCTTTGTCAGGTCCTCGATTTGCTGATCGATCCCCGGCCACCACACATAAGCCCTTGCAAGGCTTTTTATTTTCACCCCTCCCAGATGGCCTTCGTGAAGCTCATTTAGCACTCTCTCCCTTAACTTGGGTGGAATTACCACTCGGGATCCACACATCAAGGTCCCCTGGCATACTGACAGCTGTTCTCTTCTGGATGAGAATGCTGGCAACAGTGAGTCGCCATGTTTTGGCCATCCCTTCACCGTCAAGTCATATACCCGAGACAGTGTCGGGTCATTTCGGGTCTCCTTCTCTATATCAGCGTTAGTTACTGGCAAGCATTCAATTATAGTCGAATAAAATATTTCAACAGGGTCCACTGCTGGTGCTTCCTCCGCAGTAGGCAGTGGCAGGCGTGATAGCCCATCAGCGTTTCCATGCTGTTTTGTGCCCTTATACTCGATTTCATATTGGTTCGCCCCTAGAAAAAGGGACCATCTTTGTAGCCGTTGCGCAGTCATCACTGGAACGCCCTTCTTTGGATTAAAGATGGAGACAAGTGGTTGGTGGTCAGTCAGCAAGGTGAACTTCTGCCCGTGCAGATAATGGTTGAACTTTTCACTCCCCACACTAGGCTGAGGGCCTCCCTGTCAATCTGGGTGTAGTTACGCTCGGCTGAGGTTAGTGACCGAGATGCAAAGGCTACCGGCCTCTCCGAGCCGTCCGGGAACTTGTGCGGCAGCACCGCTCCAATGCCATAGGGTGATGCATCACACGCCAACTGAATTGATAGTGCTGGGTTGAAATGAGCCAACACCTCTTTTGATGTGATCAATTCTTTGCACTTCTGGAAAGCTCGTTTACATTCGTCATTCCACTTCCATGGTACCCACGTTTGCAGTAGGGTGTTTAGTGGGTGTAGTACTGTAGACAAATTCGGCAAGAACTTATGGTAGTAGTTCACCAGCCCGAGGAACGACCTCAGTTGTGACACATTTTCCAGTGCTGGAGCCTTGACTACTGCCTCAATCTTTTCAGCGGACTTATGTAACCCCTCTTCATCAATAACGTGGCCACAATACGAGATCTGCTTCTGGAAAAACTCGCATTTGTGGCGATTTGCTCGGAGCCCATATTCCTTTAATCTAGTGAGCACCTGCTCCAGGTTGGCAAGGTGATCACTGTCATTTTCGCCCGTGACCAGGATGTCGTCCAAATAACACTGGATCCCTGGAATCCCTTGCAGGTCTTGATCCATTGCCCTTTGCCAAATAGCCGGAGCTGATGCTACCCCGAACACCAGCCGGTTGTATTGGTAGAGACCTTTATGAGTGTTGATTGTGAGGTACTGTTTCGAGGCTTCTTCTACCTCCATTTGCAGGTACGCCTGGGCCAGATCAATCTTAGTGAAGCGTTTCCCTCCAGATAGCGAGGCGAAAATATCTTCAATCCGCGGAAGCGGATATTGTACCGTGTGAAGGACTGGGTTCACTGTCACGTTAAAGTCCCCACAGATGCGAACCTTCTTTGGTTCCCCAGGCGTATTACTCAACGACCTCTTCATTACAGGAACGATGGGTGTAGCCTACTCGCTCCAGTCCACTTTGGACAGTACTCCTGAATGTTTCAAACCTTCCAGCTCTGCTTCGACGGCTGGGCGGATCGCATAAGGCACCTTATGTAGTTTCAGACAACCCAGCTCCTTGCTTCCGGAGTCTGTATCACTTTTCTGTTCGTCTGAACTACTCTCCGTCACCTTATGTACCTTCTTGTACTTCTCCTGTGGAGATTTCTTGCTGCTGGTTTTCTTTCCTGACCTGCAGACTCTTGCTATGTATCGTACTTTTCCACACTGTCTGCACACTTTGTCCTTGAACCAGCAATCATTATGGTCCTGTGTTGTTCTGCCGCAGCGATAGCACGTCACTGTTCCGTATGACATTTCATTTGTGCCATATTCTTGCGGTCTCTGTTGTATCTCTGCAGCGCCCCGTGTGGCTGCTTCGTGTGATACTGCCATGCTGAAAGCCTTGCCCAGCGTAAGATCCTTTTCTGATAGAAGCTGTTTCTGGGTTCCTTCACTTTGAAGCCCACACACAAACGTGTCCCTTAAAGTATCTGCTAGTCCCGTTCCAAACTGGCAGTGTTTCGATAGCTTGCGCAGTTCCGTTAAATACTCAGCATTACTTTCATCTTTATGCTGGTTCCTTTTGTGAAACTTAAATCTTTCTGCTTTTAGCAGCGGTGTGGGGTTTAAGTGGTCCTGTAGGATTGACACTATGTTTCCAAAATCCTTTTCCACTGGCTTCTCTGGGGTTACTAGGTTTCGCAGTAAGCCATACGTTTTTGCACCCATTGAATTCAACAATACCAGCGCTTTCCTCTCATCTGGCACTTCATTCGCCTTGCAGTACACTTCTATGCGTTCGACATATGTCATCCAATCTTCGACTTCATTGTTGAATGCTGTGATACTGCCACTCTTCGGCATCCCTGGGTGTGGTTAGACTGGCTCAAAATGGCGTTTTCCCGCGCTCTCCCTTCTTCTCGCGGCTCAAAATGGCGTTTTCCCGCGCTCTCCCTTCTTCTCCGCTGCGGCTGCTCGGCCCTTGAACACCGGCTGTGCTCTGCACATTTCCCTTTCTTCCCCGCTGACGCGGTTCGTCCCTTGAACACCGGCTGCGCTCTGCGCGTTTTCCTTTGCGCCTCTCTCTCTTCTCCCGTCGACTCCGTTCGGTCCTGAACACTGGCTGCGCCCTGTGCGCTCTATCCTCTCTCTTCTCCCGTCGACACCGCTCGGTCCTGAACACCGGCTGCGCCCTGTGCGCTCTACCCTCTCTCTTCTCCCGTCGACGCCGCTCGGTCCTGAACACCGGCTGCGCCCTGTGCACTCTACCCTCTCTCTTCTCCCGTCGACGCTGCTCGGCCTTTTCTGTGCCATCGGTTGGCTCTAGCCGCCGCTGTCTGGGAAGGGTCTGCGCCGTACCTGTTGCCAGCCCGTTTCGCTGGACCACCGTGACTGGAGAACCAAGCCCAGCTCTCAACAGCCTCCCCTGCAATGCTCAAATCTCCGCCTGATGACTGGGCGGTTGCTCGTGGTCGACGCCCGTGCTTCTGGACGCAACCTTCTTCCACTGTTCTCCAGGAGCGAATCCCCGGGAGGTGATGCAGAGTTGCAGGTAGGTTCGAATCTGCCTCGTCGCCAATGTTAGATCCGTGTATTTTGAAGTTGTGTGTCCTTCAATAACTAGACACGAGACTGCAGGGAACAATCAACAGGTGTTTACTGGATGAGAGTTACTCTAAAACTAAATGTACAGATCCCTACTCAGTGTTTATATACAGGTATGGTTACTGCCGGTACTACAGTATACAGGAGCTGTAAAAAGTAGTTCTCCCCTTAAAGGTACATACACTACAGTATTGACTTGGATAGAGAACTGGTTAACATAAGAACATAAGAAGTAGGAGCAGGAGTAGGCCATACGGCCCCTCGGGCCTGCTCCGCCATTCAATAGGATCATGGCTGATCCGAACTTAGACTCACGTCCACTTCCCTGCCCTCTCCCCGTAACCCCTTATTCCCTTATCAGCTAGGAAACTGTCTATCTCCGTTTTAAATTTATTTAATGTCGCAGCTTCCACAACTCTCTGGGGTAGAAAATTCCATAGATTTACTACCCTCTGAGTGAAGAAGTTTCTCCTCATCTCAGTTTTGAAAGGGCAGCCCCTTATTCTAAGATTATGCCCCCTAGTTCTAGTCTCACCCATCAGTGGAAACATCCTCACCGCATCCACCCGATCAAGCCCCCTCACAATCTTATATGTTTCGATAAGATCGCCTTTCATTCTTCTGAATTCCAATGAGTAGAGGCCCAACCTACTCAACCTTTCCTCATAAGTCAACCCCTCATCTTCGGAATCAACCGAGTGAACCTCCTCTGGACGGCCTCGAGAGCAAGTATATCTTTTCTTAAATATGGAAACCAAAACTGTACGCAGTATTCCAGGTGTGGCCTCACCAGTACCCTGTATAACTGCAGCAAGACTTCCCTGCTTTTATACTCCATCCCCCTTGCAATAAAAGCCAAGATTCCATTGGCCTTCCTGATCACCTGCTGTACCTGCATACTAACCTTCTGTGTTTCATGCACCAGGACCCCCAGATCCCTTTGTACTGTAACACTTTGCAGTTTCTCTCCATTTAGATAATAACTTGCTCTTTGATTTTTTCTGGCAAAGTGCATAACCTCACACTTTCCAACATTAATTTTTGCCCACTCACCCAACCTGTCTATGTCCTTTTGCAGGTTTTTTATGTCCTCCTCACTCACTGCTTTCCCTCCCATCTTTGTATCATCGGCAAACTTGGATACGTTGCACTCGGTCCCTTCCTCCAAATCGTTAATATAGATTGTTAAGAGTTGGGGTCCCAGCACAGACCCCTGCGGAACACCATTAGTTACTGATTGCCAACCCGAGAATGAACCATTTATCCCAACTCTCTGTTTTCTGTTAGATAGCCAATCTTCCACCCATGCCAGTATATTGCCCCCAATCCCGTGATTTTTTATCTTGTGCAGTAATCTTTTGTGTGGCACCTTGTCAAATGTCTTTTGGAAGTCCAAATACACCACATCCACTGGTTCCCCTTTATCCACCCTATTTGTTATGTCCTCAAAGAATTCGAGCAGATTTGTCAAACATGACTTCCCCTTCGTAAAACCATGCTGAGTCTGTCCGATTAAATTATGCTGATCCAAATGTCCTGTTACTGCTTCCTTAATAATGGACTCCAACATTTTACCAACCACAGATGTTAGGCTAACTGGTCTGTAGTTTCCAGCCTTTTGTCTGCCCCCCTTTTTAAATAAGGGTGTTACATTAGCAGTTTTCCAATCTGCTGGGACCTTTCCTGAATCCAGGGAGTTTTGGAAAATTACCACCAACGCATCCACAATCCCTACCGCTACTTCTCTCAAGACCCTAGGATGTAAGCCATCAGGTCATGGGGATTTGTCCGCCTTTATTCCCATTATCTTACCGAGTACCACCTGCTTAGTGATTTTAATCGTGTTTAGCTCCTCCCCCCATAGCCCACTGTTTGTCCAGTGTTGGGATATTTTTAGTGTCCTCTACTGTAAAGACTGATACAAAATATTTGTTCAGTGTTTCTGCCATCTCCATGTTCCCCACCACTAATTTCCCGGTCTCGTCCTCTAAGGGACCAACATTCACTTTAGCCACCCTTTTTCTTTTTATATAACTGTAGAAACTCTTGCTATCTGTTTTTATATTTTTTGCTAGTTTACTTTCATAATCTATCTTCCCTTTCTTAATTTATCTTTTAGTTATTCTTTGCTGGCTTTTAAATGCTTCCCAATCTTCTATCCTCCCACTAGGTTTGGCTACTTTATATGCTCTTGTTTTCAGTTGGATACTATCCTTTATTACTTTACTTAGCCACGGATGGCTGTCTTTTCTTTTATGCCCCTTTTTCCTCACTGGAATATATTTTTCTTGAAAGTTGTGAAATATCTCCTTGAATGAACACCACTGCTCATGTACCGTCTTACACTTTAATCTATTTTCCCAGTCCACTTTAGTCAACTCTGCTCTCATACCTTCATAGTCTCCTTTATTTAAGCTTAGTACGCTGGTTTGAGATCCAACTCTCTCACCCTCCAACTGAATTCGGAATTCAACCATGTTATGGTCACTCGTTCCAAGGGGATCCTTTATTGGACATTTTTTATTAATCCTGTCTCATTACACAGGACCAGATCTAAGATTGCCTGCCCCCTGGTTGGTTCAGTTACATACTGCTCAAGGAACCTGTCCCTAATGCACTCTATGAACTCTTCCTCAAGGCTGCCCTGCCCAATTTGATTTGTCCAGTCAATATGAAAGTTAAAATCCCCCATGATTATAGCTGTTCCCTTATTACAAGCCCCAACTATTTCCTGATTTATACTCCGACCAACAGAGTTGCAACTGTTAGGAGGCCTATAGACAATGCCCACTAGTGACTTTTTCCCCTTATTATTCCTTATCTCCACCCAAACTGTTTCATTATCCTGCTCCTTTGACCCAATATCATTTCTCACTGTTGCAGTGATTCCATCCTTTATTAACATAGCCACCCCACCTCCCTTTTCTTCCTGTCTGTCCTTCCTAATTGTCAAATACCCCTGGATGTTTAGTTCCCAGTCATGGTCACCTTGCAGCCATGTTTCTGTAATGGACACCAGATCATGTGTAGTTATTTGTACTGTCAACTCGTCTATTTTGTTATGAATGCTGCGTGCATTCAGATAAAGAACTTTTAAATATGTTTTGTGACAATTTATTCTTGCTTTTACCCATTTTACTACTCTACCTTTATATCTTTATACATTCTGTCCCTTCCTGACACGCTCTGGTTTTTAATTCCCCCACTGCTACCTTGCTCTATTGCCTTCTCCGCTGACATTTTTATTTTTCGCTCTCTTGAAACCTTCCCCCCACTAATTAGTTTAAAGCCCTCTCTACAGCCCTAGTTATTCGATTCGCCAGGATTCTAGTCCCAGCACTGGCCAAGTGAAGTCCATCCCAACGGAACAGCTCTCTCCTGTCCCAGTACTGGTGCCAGTGTCCCAAGAAGCAAAACCCATTTCTCCCACACCAGTCTTTGAGCCACGCATTTAACTCTCTGATTTTATTTACCCAAGCCAAATTTGCTCGTGGCTCAGGTAGTAATCCAGAGATTATTACCCTTGTGGTTCTGCTTTTTAATTTGGCCCCTAGCTGCTCATACTCCCTCAGCAGAATCTCTTTCCTTGTCCTATCTATGTCGTTGGTACCAACATGGACCACGACAACTGGATCCTCCCCCTCCCACTCCACGTTTCTCTCCAGCCCAGAGGAGATGTCCTTAACCCTGGCACCGGGCAGGCAACTCAGCCTTCGGGACTCTCACTCTCGGCTGCAAAGAACCCTATCTATCCCCCTAATGATACTATCCCCTACCACTACAACATTTCTTTTTACTCCCCCCACTTGAATGGCCCCTCGTTCCACGGTGCTGTGGCCAGGCTGCTCATCCTCCCTGCAGTCCCTGCTCCCGTCCTCACGGAGTAAGAGTCTCGAACCTGTTGGACAAGAGCAAGGGCTGCGGCTCCTCCAACACTACCTCCTGGATCCCCGTACCTGCCTCACTCATAGTCACACCTTCCTGTCCCTGACCACGGAATACATCTGAATTAGTTAATCTAATTGGTGTGACTACTTCCTGGGACACAGAGTCCAGATAACTTTCCCCCTCCCTGATGTGTCCAGCTCATCAACACGGATCCGGAGTTCCTCGAGCAGTCAACACTTACTGCAAATGTGATCACTGTGAACAGCAATGGTGTCCACCAGCTCCCACATATTGCAGCAGTAACACATCACCTGCTCTCCCATTCTATGTAATTAATTAAAATTATTAATATTATTTTTAAATACCATCTGCCCCGATTCTAGATGATGAATATCACACCTCTATTCAATTGAACTTACCAACTTATAAAGGTTTAAAAGTGAAGGAAAAGTACTCACCAACCAGCCAATCACCTACCAGCTTGGCTATGAGGTCACTTTTGAATTCTGACCTCCCCTTGGAATGTTGCCTGTGGAGCCTGTTTATTTCTTCAGGCTAAAGGGATCAAGGGGTATGGGGAGAAAGCAGGGACCGGGTACTGAATTTGGATGATCAGTCATGATCGCATTGAATGGCGGAGCAGGCTCAAGGGGCCGAATGGCCTACTCCTGCTCCTATTTTCTATGTTTCTATATTTCAACGAAATGAGTAACAATTCATGTAGTCGAGGACATGAGTAACAATTTAAGTACTCCAGGACAGGAATAAAAATTCAAGTACTCGAGGAGATGAGTAACAATTCAAGTACTCAAGGACATGAGTAACAATTCAGGCACTCTGAGACACTAGGAACAATTCAGATACTCAGGGACATTAGGAACAATTCAGATACTCGGAGACATAAGGAACAATTCAGATACTCGGGGACATTAGGAACAATTCAGATACTCAGAGACATTAAGAATAATTCAGATACTTGGGGACATTAGCAACAATGCAAATACCCTGGGACATTAGGAACAATTCAGAAACGCGGGGAAATTAGGAACAATTCAGATACTCGGGGACATTAGGAACAATTCAGACATTCAGCGACATTAGAAACAATTCAGATACTCGGAGACATTAGGAACAATCAGATACTCGGGGACATTCGGAACAATTCAGATACTCGGGGACATTAGGAAGAATTCAGATACTCGGGGACATTAGGAACAATTCAGATACTAGGGAACATTAGGAACAATTCCGATACTCAGAGACATTCAGAACAATTCAGACACTCGGAGACATTCGGAACAATTCAGATACTCAGACATTAGGAGCAATTCAGATACTCGGATTCATTAGGAACAATTCAGATACTCGGAGACATTAGGAACAATTCAGACATTCAGCGACATTAGGAACAATTCAGATACTCGGAGACATTAGGAACAATTCAGACATTCAGCGACATTAGGAACAATTCAGATACTCGGAGACATTAGGAACAATTCAGATACTTGGAGACGTTAGCAACAATTCAGATACTCAGAGATATTAGGAACAATTCAGATACTCGGGGACATTAGGAACAATTCAGATACTCGGGGACATTAGTAACAATAAAGATACTCGGAGACAATAGGAACAATTCAGAAACTTGGGGACATTAGGAACAATTCAGATACTCGGGGACATTAGCAACAATTCAGTTCTCGGGGACATTAGGAACAATTCAGAGACTGGGGGATATTAGGCACAAATCAGACACTCGGGGACATTAGCAACAATTCAGTTCTCGGGGACATTAGGAACAATTCAGAGACTGGGGGACATTAGGAACAAATCAGACACTCGGAGACATTAGGTACAACTCAGATACTCAGGGACATTAGGATCAAACCAGCTGCTCGGGGACATTAGGAACAATTCAGATAATCAGTGACATTAGGAACAATTCAGATACTTGGAGACATTAGGAACAATTCAGATACTCGGAGACATTAGGAACAATTCATATACTCGGAGACATTAGGAGCAATTCAGCTACTCGGAGACATTAGGAACAATTCAGATACTCGGAGACATTAGGAACAATTGAGATCCTCGGAGGCATTAGGAACAATTCAGATACTCGGAGACATTAGGAACAATTCAGATACTTGGAGACATTAGGAACAATTCAGATACTTGTGGGCATTAGGAACAATTCAGATACTCGGAGACGTCAGGAACAATTCAGATACTCGGGGACATTAGGAACAATTCAGATACTCGGGGACATTAGGAACAATTCAGATACTCAGACATTAGAAAGAATTCAGATACTCTGAGACATTAGGAGCAATTCAGATACTCGGATTCATTAGGAACAATTCAGATACTCGGAGACATTAGGAACAATTCACACATTCAGCATCATTAGGAACAATTCAGATACTTGGAGACATTAGGAACAATTCAGATACTCGGGGACATTAGGAACAATTCAGATACTCGGAGACATTAGGAAAAATTCAGATACTCAGACATTAGAAAGAATTCAGATACTCGGAGACATTAGGAACAATTCAGATACTCAGTGACATTAGGAACAATTCAGATACTCGGGGACATTAGGAACAATTCAGATACTCGGCGACTTTCGGAACAATTCAGTTTCTTGGAGACATTAGGAACAAGTCAGGTACTCGGAGACATTAGGAACAATTCAGATATTCGGGGGATATTAGGAAAAATCCAGATACTCAGGCATTAGGAACAATTCAGATACTCGGGGACATTAGGAACAATTGAGATACTCGGACATTCGGAACAATTCTGATACTCGGGGACATTAGGAACAATTCAGATACTCGGGGACATTAGGAACAATTCAGATACTCGGGGACATTAGGAACAATTCAGATACTCAGACATTAGAAAGAATTCAGATACTCGGAGACATTAGGAACAATACAGATACTCAGTGACATTAGGAACAATTCAGATACTCGGAGACATTAGGAACAATTCAGATACTCGGGGACATTAGGAACAATTCAGATACTCGGAGACATTAGGAAAAATTCAGATACTCAGACATTAGAAAGAATTCAGATACTCGGAGACATTAGGAACAATTCAGATACTCGGAAACATTAGGAACAATTCAGATACTCGGCGACATTAGGAACAATTCAGATACTCGGAGACATTCGGAACAATTCAGACACTCGGGGACATTAGGAACAATTCAAATACTCGGAGACGAAGGTAAGCCTTAGCGCGGGCAGGCCTCACAGCGGCAGCAGCGGGAAGTCGAGCGGCTGCAGTATAAAAATCTAAGCCCGAGCACGGGTAGGTCTCAAAGCGGCAGCAGCGGGAACTTGAGCGGCAGCAGTATAAAAAGGTAAGCCCGAGCGCGGGTAGGCCTCGCAGCGTACTAATCTCCAATCTCAGGGAGGGAGAGAAGTAAAAAGTAATCGAGGTGTGACGTCACCACAAAACAGGTAAGTGATTGGTTGGGAGTATTTCTCTTTTAAAACTTTAACTCTGTGGTTTATAGTTTTTAAGGTCTCTGTGGTGTAGCGGAGACAGTTTGTAAACCAGGGCCCTTAAATATATTATTTAACTGTAGTGAAATTGGTGGGATTCATTGGTTTAATTTAATTGCAATTAATTAAAGGGTAAGTCATGGCAGGACAGCCCAGTGCCGTGGTATGCTCCTCCTGCGCTATGTGGGAACTCAGGGACACTTCCTGTGTCCCTTACAACCATGTGTGCAGGAAGTGTGTCCAGCTGCAGCTACTGGCAGACCGCATTATGGTGCTGGAGCAGTGATTGGATACATACTGGACCATTCGCGATGCTGAGGACATCGTGAATAGCACGTTTGATCAGTTGGTCACACACAGGTAAAGTTGGCACAGGCAGAGAGGGAACGGGTGACCAACAGCCACAATAGTAGGCGCAGGCAGGTAGTGCAGGGGTCCCCTGTGGCCATCCCCCTCTCAAACAGATATACCGTTTTGGATACTGATGGGGGGGATGGCTTACCAGGGGAAGGCAGCAGCAGCCAGCTTCCTGGCACCAGGGGTGGTTCTGCTGCACAGAACGGGAGGAAAAAGACTGGGAGAGCTATAGTGATAGGGGATTCTATTGTAAGTGGAATAGTTAGGTGTTGCTGCGGCCGCAAACGAGACTCCAGGATGGTGTGTTGCCTCCCTGGTGCAAGGGTCAAGGATGTCTCAGAGTGGCTGCAGAACATTTTGGAAGGGGAGGGTGAACAGCCAGTTGTCGTGGTGCATATAGGTACCAACGATACAGGTAAAAACCGGGATGAGGTCCTAAAAGCTGAATATAGGGAGTTAGGAGGTAAATTAAAAAATAGGACCTCAAAGGTAGTAATCTCAGGATTGCTACCAGTGCCACGTGCTAGTCAGAGTAGAAATGGAAAGATATTTCAGATGAATGTGTGGCTGGAGGAATGGTGCAGGGGGGAGGGATTCAGATTTCTGGGACATTGGAACCGGTTCTGGGGGAGGTGGGACCAGTCCAAAATGGACGGTTTGCACCTGGGCAGGGCCGGGACCGATGTCCTAGAGGGAGTGTTTGCTAGTGCTCTGGAGGAAGGTTTAAACTAAAATGACAGGGGGTTGGGAACCTGAGCGGAGAGACAGAGGAAAGGGAAACAAGGATAAAAGCAAAAGACAGGAAGGAGAAAAACAAAAGTGGCAGGCAAAGAAATCAAGGGTTTAAATCATCCATGGCCACAGTAAATAATAATTTTAAGAGAGTTAAAAAAACAAGCCTGAAGGCTTTGGCCTAGAAATTCAGTTGCTTGCGCCACCAGTTTGCGCCCAAAGAGGCCACTCAGAGGCTTTAGCGCCACTGGCCACAACCTCCGCGATATTTAGCGGGGCGCTAATGGCGGCGTTAGCCTGTAGCGCTGCGCCGCCACCGATGACATCATCGGTGTGCGCAGCGCCCCGGTACCGCCCCGAACGCCATATTAGGTCACGCCCACCTCTTCCGCGCAGGCCGCAAATAGCGACCGGTACACAGGGGCCAACCTGTGGCGGTAGTGGCGCGAGTTAAGGTGGAGGTGCGGCCGGCCGCTTTTTCGGCGGCCGCCTGCCTGCACCTCCGTCCCTGGCCTCCTACACCCCCACCCCCCCGCGGCATTGTCGGCTGTTTCCCGAGAGCCCGGCACTTCTCCTTGGTGCCGGGCTCATTTGCCGGCACTCGCGAGCGGGGATCACGCTGTTGCAGCCACCTCCCCCTTAACAGTGGAGGAAGGCCTGCAGTACCGCAACGTGCCGTGCCGCAGCGGGTGGCGCTGCGGCACTTTGCACGCTGATATTCAGTTTCAGCGCCCCAAGCGGGGCGCAGGAAGCCTCGTTTAGCGGCCGGCTTCCATTTGGGGCGCAGAAACTGAATATCCCGATGGCGCAAGTGGCTCCGCGCGCAGCGGTAATTCCGGCGCCCAGGCGAGCTTGGCGCCCCAAACTGAATTTTTAGCCCTCTGTGTCTTAATGCAAGGAGCATTCGTAATAAGGTGGATGAATTAGCTGCACAAATAGAGGTAAACGAATACGATATGATTGGGATTACGGAAACATGGCTCCAGGGTGGCCAAGGCTGGGAACTCAATATCCCGGGGTATTCAATATTCAGGAAAGATAGGCAAAAAGGAAAAGGAGGTGGGGTAGCATTGCTGGTTAAAGAGGGGATTAACACAATTGAAAGGAAGGATATTAGCTCTGATGATGTAGAATCTGTATGGGGAGAACTGAAAAATACCAAGGGGCAGAAAACGTTAGTGGGAGTGGTATATAGACCTCCAAACAGTAATGCAGAGGTCGGGGATGGCATTAAATGGGAAATTAGAGAAGCGTGCAATAAGGGCACAGCAGTTATCATGGGTGACTTTAATCTACATATAGATTGGGCTAACCAAATTAGTAACAATACTGTGGAGGAGGAATTCCTGGCGTGTATACGGGATGGTTTCCTGGACCAATATGCCAAGGAACCAATTAGAGATCAGGCCATCTTAGACTGGGTATTATGTAATGAGAAAGGATTAATTAGCAATCTTGTTGTGCGAGGCCCCTTGGGTCAGAGCAATCATAATATGATAGAATTCTTCATTAAGATGGAGAGTGAAATACTTGACTCAGAGACTAGGGTCCTGAATTTAAATAAAGGGGACTACAATGGTATGAGGTGCGAGTTGGGTAGGATTGATTGGGGAATGACACTCAAAGGGTTGACGGTGGATGGGCAATGGCAAACATTCAAAGATCGCATGGATGAACTACAGAATTTGTTCATCCCAATTTGGCATAAAAATAAAACAAAAACGGTGACTCAACCGTGGCTAACAAGGGAAATTAGGGATAGCATAAGATCCAAGGAGAGGACATATAAATTGGCCAGAAAAAGCAGTAAACCTGAGGATTGGGAGCAGTTTAGGATTCAACAAAGGAGGACAAAGGGATTATTTAAGAGGGGGAAAATAGAATATGAGAGTAAGCTTGCAGGGAAGATAAAAACTGACTGTAAAAGCTTTTATAGATATGTGAAGAGAAATAGATTGGTGAAGTCAAGCATAGGTCCCTTGCAGTCAGAATCAGGGGAATTTATAATGGGGAACAAAGAAATGGCAGACCAATTAAATACATACTTTGGTTCTGTCTTCACAAAGGAGGACACAAATAACCTCCCAAAGATGTCGGGGAACATAGGGTCTAATGACAGGGAGGAACTGAATGAAATCAGTATTTGTAGGGAAATGGTGTTAGGGAAATTGATGGGATTGAGGGCCGACAAATCCCCAGGGCCTGATAATCTACATGCTAGGGTACTTAAGGAAGTGGCCCTTGAAATAGTAGATGCATTGCGGGTCATCTTCCAAAATTCGATAGACTCTGGAACAGTACCCATGGATTGGCGGGTAGCTAACGTTACCCCACTGAAGGTAAGAGCCCATGGGGTCCAGGGTGCCTTGGCACATTGGATCCAAAACTGGCTTAGTGGCAGAAGGCAGAGAGTGATGGTCGAAGGTTGTTTTTGTGACTGGAAGCCTGTGTCCAGTGGGATACCGCAGGGATCGGTGCTGGGTCCCTTGCTGTTTGTGGTCTACATTAATGATTTGGATGTGAATGTAAAAGGTATGATCAGTAAGTTCGCAGATGACACGAAAATTGGTGGGGTGGTAAATAGCGAGGAGGGTAGCCTCAGTCTGCAGGACGATATAGATGGGTTGGTCAGATGGGCGGAACAGTGGCAAGTGGAATTTAACCCTGAAAAGTGTGAGGTGATGCATTTTGGAGGGACTAACAAGACAAGGGAATACACAATGAATGGTAAGACCCTAGGAAAGACAGAGGATCAGAGGGACCTTGGTGTGCATGTACATAGATCGCTGAAGGCAGCAGAACAGGTGGATAAGGTGGTTAAAAAGGCATATGGGATACTTGCCTTCATTAGCTGAGGCATAGAATCAAAGAGCAGGGAGGTTATGATGGAGCTGTACAAAACGCTGGTTAGGCCACAGCTGGAATACTGTGTGCAGTTCTGGTCGCCACACTATAGGAAGGATGTGATTGCTTTGGAGAGGGTGCAGAGGAGATTCACCAGGATATTACCTGGGCTGGAGCGCTTCAGCTATGAAGAAAGACCGGACAGGCTGGGGTTGTTTTCCTTGGAGCAGAGAAGGCTGAGGGGGGACCTGATTGTGGTGTACAAAATTATGAGGGGCATAGATAGGGTAGATAGAAAGGAACTTTTTCCCTTAGTAGAGGGGTCAATAACAAGGGGGCATAGATTCAAGGTAAGGGGCAGGAGGTTTAGAGGGGATTTGAGGAAGAACTTTTTCACCCAGAGGGTGGTTGGAATCTGGAACTCACTGCCTGAAAGGGTTGTAGAGGCAGGAACCCTCACAAAATTCAAGAAGCATTTGGATGAGCACTTGAAATGCCATAGCATACAAGGCTACGGACCAAATGCTGGAAAATGGGATTAGATTAGACAGGGCTTGATGGCTGGCGCGGACGCGATGGGCCGAAGGGCCTCTTTCCGTGCTGTACAACTCTGTGACTCTATGTTCAAAAAGGGTGGTAGAGAGAAAACGGGGAATTACAGGCCGGTAAGCCTGACATCGGTAGTGGGGAAAATGCTAGAGTCCATTATAAAGGATGTAATAGTAGAGCACTTGGAAAAAAGTGACCGGATCGGACAAAGTCAACATGGATTTACAAAAGGTATATCGTGCTTGACTAATCTACTGGAATTTTTTGAGGATTTAACTGGTAAAATAGATAAGGGAGAACCAGTGGATGTGGTGTATTTGGATTTTCAAAAGGCTTTCGATAAGGTCCCGCATAAGAGATTAGCGTGTAAAATTAAGGCACATGGGATTGGGGGCAAGGTATTGACTTGGATAGAGAACTGGTTGGCAGACAGAAAGCAAAGAGTTGGAATAAACGGCTCTTTTTCCGAGTGGCAGGCAGTGACTAGTGGGGTACCGCAGGGATCGGTCCTTGGACCCCAGCTATTCACAATATATATGTTAATGATCTGGATGAGGGAACTAGATGTAATATCTCCAAGTTTGCAGATGACACAAAGCTGGGTGGGCGTGTGTGTTGTGAGGAGGATACCGATAAACTCCAGTATGATCTGGACAGGTTGGGTGATTGGGCAGAAGCATGGCAGATGCAATATAACGTGGATAAATGCGAGGTTATCCACTTTGGTGTCAAAAACAAGAAGGCAGATTATTATCTGAATGGCAATAGACTGGGAGAAGGTGAAGTGCAACGAGACCTGGGTGTTCTTGTGCACCAGTCGCTGAAAGTAAGCATGCAGGTGCAGCAGGCATTTAAGAAGGCAAATGGTATGTTGGCCTTCGTAGCAAGAGGGTTTGAGTACAGGAACAAGGATGTCTTGCTGCAGTTGTACAGGGCCTGGGTGAGACCACATCTGGAGTATTGTGTGCAGTTTTGGTCGCCTTATCTGAGGAAGCATGTTCTTGCCATGGAAGGAGTGCAGCGAAGATTCACCAGACTGATACCTGGGATGGCAGGAATGACGTATGAGGAGAGATTGGGTCGATTGGGCTTATACTCGCTGGAGTTTAGAAGATTGAGAGCGGATGTCATCGAAACATAAAAAATACTAACAGGACTAGACAGACTAGATGCTGGAAGGATGTTCCCGATGGCCGGGGAGTTCAGAACCAGGGGTCACAGTCTAAGGATAAAGGGTAAGCCATTTAGGCCAGAGATGAGGAGGAATGTCTTCACCCAGAGAGTGGTGAACCTGTGGAATTCTCTACTACAGAAGGCAGTGGAGGCAAAATCATTAAATATATTCAAGAAGGAGTTGGATATATTTCTTAAGGCAAAAGGGATCAAGGGATATGGAGAGAAGGCAGGAACAGGGTACTGAATTTGGACGATCAGCCATGATCTCATTGAATGGCGGAGCAGGCTCGAGGGGCTGAATGGCCTACTCCTGCTCCTATCTTCTATGTTTCTATGTTTCTGTGAACAATTCAGATACTCGGGGACATTAGGAACAATTCAGACACTAGGAGGCATTCGGAAAAATTCAGATACTCAGACATTAGGCACAATTCAGATACTCGGAGACATTAGGAGCAATTCAGATAGTCGGGGACATGAGCAACAATTCAGATATTCTAAGACATTAGGAGCAATTCAGATACTCCGATTCATTAGGAACAATTCAGATACTCAGAGACATTAGGAACAATTCAGATACTCTGCGACATTAGGAACAATTCAGATACTCAGAGGCATTCGGAACAATTCAGATACTCGGAGACATTAGGAACAATTCAGATACTCGGAGACATTAGGAACAATTCAGATACTCGGAGACGTTAGGAACAATTCAGATACATGGGGACGTTAGGAACAATTCAGATACTCGGGGACATTAGGAACAATTGAGATACTCGGAGACATTAGGAACAATTCAGTTACTCGGAGACATTAGGATCAATTCAGGTACTCGGAGACATTAGGAACAATTCAGATATTCGGGGAGATTAGGAACAATCCAGATACTCAGGCCTTAGGAACAATTCTGATACTCGGGGACATTAGGAACAATTCAGATGCTCGGAGACATTAGGAACAATTCAGATACTCGGAGACATTAGGAACAATTCAGACATTCGGAGATGTTAGGAACAATTCAGACATTCGGAGATGTTAGGAACAATTCAGACATTCGGAGACGTTAGGAACAATTCAGATACTCGGGGACATTAGGAACAATTCAGATACTCAGTGACATTAGGAACAATTCAGATACTCGGGGACATTAGGAAGAATTCAAATATTCGGCGACATTAGGAACAATTCAGATACTCGGGGACATTAGGAACAATTCAGTTCTCGGGGACATTAGGAACAATTCAGATACTACAGGACATTAGGAACAATTCAGATACTAGGGGACATTAGGAACAATTCAGATACTCGGGGACATTAGGAACAATTCAGGTACTCGGAGACATTAGGAACAATTCAGGTACTCGGAGACGTTAGGAACAATTCAGAAAGCCGGTGATGTTAGGAACATTTCCGAAACTCGGGGACATTAGGAACAATTCAGATACTCGGAGACATTAGGAACAATTCAGAAACTCGGGGGCATTAGGAAAAATTTGATACTCGGGGACATAAGGAACAATTCAGTTACTCGTAGACATGAGGAACAATTCTGACACTCGGGGACGTTCGGTTAAATTCAGATACTCGGGGACCTCAGGAACAATTCAGATACTCGAGGACGTTAGAAACAATTCAGATACTCGGCGACATTAGGAAAAATACAGAAACTCGGGGACATTAGGAACAATTCAGATACTCGGTGACATTAGGAACAATTCAGATACTCGGGGGCATTAGCAAAAATTTGATACTCGGGGACATAAGGAACAATTCAGTTACTCGTAGACATTAGGAACAATTCTGACACTCGGGGACGTTCAGTAAAATTCAGATACTCGGGGACCTCAGGAACAATTCAGATACTCGAGGACGTTAGAAACAATTCAGATACTCGGCGACATTAGGAAAAATACAGAAACTCGGGGACATTAGGAACAATTCATATACTCGGAGACAGTGGGAAGAATTCAGAAACTCGGGGACATTAGGAACAATTCAGATACTCGGGGACATTAGGAACAATACAGACACTGGCAGACATTAGCAACAATTCAGTTCTCGGGGACATTAGGAACAATTCAGATACTACGGGACATTCGGAACAATTCAGATACTCGGAGACATTCTGAACAATTCAGATACATGGGGACATTACGAACAATTCAGATACTCGGTGACATTAGAAACGTTTCAGATACTCGGGGACATTAGGAACTATTCAGATGCTCGGGGACATTCGGAACAATTCAGATACTCGGGGACATTAGGAACAATTTAGATTCTCGGAGACTTTAGGAGCAATTCAGATACTCGGGGACATTCGGACCAATTCTGATGCTCGGGAACATTAGGAACAATTCAGATACTTGGAGACATTAGGAACCATCCAGACACTTGGGGACATTCGGAACAATTCAGACACTCGGGGACATTAGGAACAATTCAGATACTCGTGGACATTAGGAACAATTCAGATACTCAGGGACATTAGGAACAATTCAGACACTCAGCGACATTAGGAACAATGCAGATACTTGGAGACATTAGAAACAATTCTGATACTCGGAAACATTTGGATCAATTCAGATACTCGGAGACTTTAGGAACAATTCAGATACTCGGGATATTAGGAGCAATTCAGAGACTCGGAGACATTCGGAACAATTCAGGTGCTTGGATACATTAGGAACAATTCAGACATTCAGCGACTTTAGGAACAATTGAGATACTCGCAGAATTTAGGAACAATTCAGATACTCGGAGTCATTAGGAACAATTCAGATACTCGGAGACATTAGGAACAATTCAGATACTCAGAGACATTAGGAACAATTCAGACACTCGGAGACATTAGGAACAATTCAGATACACGGGGACATTAGGAACAATTCAGATACTATGGGACACTCGGCACAATTCAGATACTCGGAGACATTCTGAACAATTCAGATACATGGGGACATTACGAACAATTCAGATACTCGGTGACATTAGGAACGTTTCAGATACTCGGGGACATTAGGAACAATTCAGATGCTCGGGGGCATTCGGAACAATTCAGATGCTCGGGGACATTAGGAACGATTTAGATTCTCGGAGACTTTAGGAGCAATTCAGATACTCGGGGACATTCGGAACAATTCTGATGCTCGGGAACATTAGGAACAATTCAGATACTTGGAGACTTTAGGAACCGTTCAGACACTCGGGGACATTCGGAACAATTCAGATACTCGGGTACATTAGGAACAATTCAGATACTCGTGGACATTAGGAACAATTCAGATACTCGGAGACATTAGGAACAATTCAGACACTCAGCGACATTAGGAACAATGCAGATACTCGGAGACATTTGAAACAATTCTGATACTCGGAAACATTTGGGTCAATTCAGATACTCGGAGACATTAGGAACAATTCAGATACTCAGAGACATTAGGAACAATTCAGACACTCGGAGACATTAGGAACAATTCAGATACTCGGGGACATAAGGAACAATTCGGATACTCGTAGACGTTAGGAACAATTCAGATACACGGGGACATTAGGAACAATTCAGATACGATGGGACATTCGGCACAATTCAGATACTCGGAGACATTCTGAACAATTCAGATACATGGGGACATTACGAACAATTCAGATACTCGGTGACATTAGGAACGTTTCAGATACTCGGGGACATTAGGAACAATTCAGATGCTCGGGGACATTCGGAACAATTCAGATGCTCGGGGACATTAGGAACGATTTAGATTCTCGGAGACTTTAGGAGCAATTCAGATACTCGGGGACATTCGGAACAATTCTGATGCTCGGGAACATTAGGAACAATTCAGATACTTGGAGACTTTAGGAACCGTTCAGACACTCGGGGACATTCGGAACAATTCAGAGACTCGGGTACATTAGGAACAATTCAGATACTCGTGGACATTAGGAACAATTCAGGTACTTGGAGACATTAGGAACAATTCAGACACTCAGCGACATTAGGAACAATGCAGATACTTGGAGACATTAGAAACAATTCTGATACTCGGAAACATTTGGATCAATTCAGATACTCGGAGACATTAGGAACAATTCAGATACTCGGGATATTAGGAGCAATTCAGAGACTTGGAGACGTTAGGAACAATTCAGGTGCTTGGATACATTAGCAACAATTCAGACATTCAGCGACTTTAGGAACAATTGAGATACTCGCAGACTTTAGGAACAATTCAGATACTCGGAGTCATTATGAACAATTCAGATACTCGGGGACATTAGGAACAATTCAGATACGCGGATACATTTGGAACAATTCAGACAGTCGGGTACATTGGGAATAATTCTGATTCTCGGGGACATTAGGCACAATTAAGATACTCTGAGACATTATGAGCAATTCAGATACTCGGAGACATTAGGAACAATTCAGATATTCGGAGACATTAGGAACATTTCAGACATTAGGAACAATTCAGACACCCGGAGACATTAGGAACAATTCAGATACTCGGAGACATTAGGAACAATTCAGATATTCGGAGACATTTGGAACAATTCAGATACTCGGAGACATTAGGAACAATTCAGATACTCGGAGACATTAGGAACAATTCAGTTACTCGGAGACATCAGGAACAATTCAGGTACTCGGAGACATTAGGAACAATTCAGATACTCGGGGATATTAGGAACAATTCAGATATTGGCAGACATTAGGAACATTTCAGACATTCAGCGACATTAGGAAAAATTATGATACTCGGCGACATTAGGAACAATTCAGATACTCGGAGACATTAGGAACAATTCAGGTACTCGGAGACATTAGGAACAATTCAGGTACTCGGAGACATTAGGAACAATTCAGATACTCGGAGACATTAGGAACAATTCAGATACTCGGAGACATTAGGAACAATTCAGATACTCCGAGACATTAGGAACAATTCAGATACTCGGAGACATTAGGAACAATTCAGATACTCGGGGACATTAGGAACAATTCAGCTACTCGGGGACATTAGGAACAATAAAGACACTGGCGGACATTAGCAACAATTCAGTTCTCGGGGACATTAGGAACAATTCAGATGCTACGGGACATTCGGAACAATTCAGATACTCGGAGACATTCTGAACAATTCAGATACATGGGGACATTATGAACAATTCAGATACTCGGTGACATTAGGAACGTTTCAGATACTCGGGGACATTAGGAACAATTCAGATGCTCGGGGACATTCGGAACAATTCAGATACTTGGGGACATTAGGAACCGTTCAGACACTCGGTGACATTCGGAACAATTCAGATACTCGGGTACATTAGGAACAATTCAGACACTCGGGGACATTAGGAACAATTCAGATACTCGTGGACATTAGGAACAATTCAGACACTCAGCGACATTAGGAACAATGCAGATACTTGGAGACATTAGAAACAGTTCTGATACTCGGAAACATTTGGGTCAATTCAGATACTCGGAGACATTATGAACAATTCAGATACTCGGGATATTAGGAACATTTCAGACATTCGGCGACATTAGGAACAATTCAGACACCCGGAGACATTAGGAACAATTCAGATACTTGGAGACATTAGGAACAATTCAGAAATTCGGTGATGTTAAGAACATTTCCGAAACTCAGAGACATTAGGAACAATTCAGATACTCGGAGACATTTGGAACAATTCAGATACTCGGGGACATAAGGAACAATTCAGTTACTCGTAGACATTAGGAACAATTCTGAGACTCGGGCACGTTCGGTAAAATTCAGATACTCGGGGACCTCAGGAACAATTCAGATACTCGAGGACGTTAGAAACAATTCAGATACTCGGCGACATTAGGAAAAATACAGAAACTCGGGGACATTAGGAACAATTCATATACTCGGAAACAGTGGGAAGAATTCAGAAACTCGGGGACATTAGGAACAATTCAGATACTCGGGGACATTAGTACAATACAGACACTGGCGGACATTAGCAACAATTCAGTTCTCGGGGACATTAGGAACAATTCAGATACTACGGGACATTCGGAACAATTCAGATACTCGGAGACATTCTGAACAATTCAGATACATGGAGACATTACGAACAATTCAGATACTCGGTGACATTAGGAATGTTTCAGATACTCGGGGACATTAGGAACAATTCAGATGCTCGGGGACATTCGGAACAATTCAGATACTCGGGGACATTAGGAACAATTTAGATTCTCGGAGACTTTAGGAGCAATTCAGGTACTCGGGGACATTCGGACCAATTCTGATGCTCGGGAACATTAGGAACAATTCAGATACTTGGAGACATTAGGAACCATCCAGACACTCGGGGACATTCGGAACAATTCAGATACTCGGGTAGATTAGGAACAATTCAGACACTCGGGGACATTAGGAACAATTCAGATAATCGTGGACATTAGGAACAATTCAGATACTCAGAGACATTAGGAACAATTCAGACACTCAGCGACATTAGGAACAATGCAGATACTCGGAGACATTAGAAACAATTCTGATACTCGGAAACATTTGGATCAATTCAGATACTCGGAGACTTTAGGAACAATTCAGATACTCGGGATATTAGGAGCAATTCAGAGACTCGGAGACATTTGGAACAATTCAGGTGCTTGGATACATTAGGAACAATTCAGACATTCAGCGACTTTAGGAACAATTGAGATACTCGCAGACTTTAGGAGCAATTGAGATACTCGGAGTCACTAGGAACAATTCAGACACTCGGAGACATTAGGAACAATTCAGATACTCGGGGACATAAGGAACAATTGAGATACTCGTAGATGTTAGGAACAATTCAGATACACGGGGACATGAGGAACAATTCAGATACTCGAGGACATTAGGAACAATTCAGATACTTGGGGACATTAGGATCAATTCTAACACTCGGGGACATCAGGAACAATTCAGATACTCGGAGATATTAGGAACAATTCAGTTACTCGGAGACATTAGGAACAATTCAGGTACTCGTGGACATTAGGAACAATTCAGGTACTCGTGGACATTAGGAACAATTCAGGTACTCGGAGACATTAGGAACAATTCAGATACTCGGCGACATTAGCAACAGTTCAGATACTCTGAGACATTAGGTGCAATTCAGATACTCGGATACATTATGAACAATTCAGATACTCGGGGATATTAGCAGCAATTCAGATCCTCGGAGAGATTAGGAACAATTCAAATGCTCGGATTCATTAGGAACAATTCAGACATTCAGCGACTTTAGGAACAATTCAGATACTCGGAGACATTAGGAACAATTCAGTTACCGGAGACATTAGGAACAATTCAGATACTCGGAGACATTAGGAACAATTCAGGTACTCGGAGACATTAGGAACAATTCAGATACTCGGGAGACATTAGGAACAATTCAGATACTCAGACATTAGGAACAATTCAGATACACGGGGTCATTAGGAACAATTCAGATAGTCGAGGACATTAGGAACAATTCAGATACTCGGGGACATTAGGAACAATTCAGATACTCGTGGACTTCAGGAAAAATTCAGATACTCGGAGACATTAGGAACAATTCAGATACTCAGACATTCGGAACAATTCAGACACTCGGGGACATTAGGATCAATTCCGATACTCGGGTACTTCAGGAACAATTCAGATACTCGGAGACATTAGGAACAATTCAGATACTCAGAAATTAGGAACAATTCAGACACTCGGAGACATTAGGAACAATTCAGATACTCGGAGACATTAGGAACAATTCAGTTACTCGGAGACATTAGGAACAATTCAGGTACTCGGAGATATTTGGAACAATTCAAGTACTCGGAGACATTAGGAACAATTCAGATACTTGGGGACATTAGCAACAATTCAGTTACTCGGAGAAATTAGGAACAATTCAGGTACTCGGAGACAATAGGAACAATTCAGTTCTCGTGAACATTAGGAACAATTCCGATCCTCGGCGACATCAGGAACAATTCAGATACTCGGGGATATCAGGAACAATTCAGATATTGGGAGACATTAGGAACATTCCAGACATTCAGCGACAGCAGGAACAATTCTGATACTCGGCGACATTCGGAACAATTTAGATAGTCGGAGACATTAGGAACAAATCAGATATTCGGAGATGTTAGGAACAATTCAGAAACTCGGGGACATTAGGAACAATTCAGATACTCGGAGACATTAGGAAGAATTCAGATACTCGGAGACATTAGGAGCAATTCAGATACTCAGGAACATTAGGAACAATACAGATAATCGCGGACATTAGGAACAATTCAGTTCTCGTGGACATTAGGAACAATTCAGGTACTTGGAGACATGAGGAACAATTCAGATACTCGGCGACATCAGGAACAATTCAGATATTCGGACACGTTAGGAACAATTCAGATACACGGGCACATTAGGAACAATTGAGATACTCGGGGACATTAGGAACAATTCAGACACTCAGCGACATTAGGAACAATGCAGATACTCGGAGACATTAGAAACAATTCTGATGCTCGGAAACATTTGGATCAATTCAGATACTCGGAGACTTTAGGAACAATTCAGATACTCGGGATATTAGGAGCAATTCAGAGACTCGGAGACATTAGGAACAATTCAGGTGCTTGGATACATTCGGAACAATTCAGACATTCAGCGACTTTAGGAACAATTGAGATACTCGCAGACTTGAGGAACAATTGAGATACTCGGAGTCATTAGGAACAATTGAGATACTCGTAGACGTTAGAAACAATTCAGATACACGGGGACATGAGGAACATTTCAGATACTCGAGGACATTAGGAACAATTCAGATACTTGGGGACATTAGGAACAATTCAGACACTCGGAGACATTAGGAACAATTCAGATACTCGGAGACATTAGGAACAATTCAGTTACTCAGAGACATTAGGAACAATTCAGGTACTCGTGGACATTAGGAACAGTTCAGATACTCGGGTACATTATGAACAATTCAGATACTCGGGGATATTAGCAGCAATTCAGATACTCGGAGAGATTAGGAACAATTCAGGTACTCGGAGACATTAGGAACAATTCAGGTACTCGGCGACATTAGGAACAATTCAGATAATTGGGGACATTAGGAACAATTCAGATACTCGGAGACGTTAGGAACAATTCAGATACACGGGGACATTAGGAACAATTCAGATACTCGAGGACATTAGGAACAATTCAGATACTCGGAGACATTAGGAACAATTCAGTTATTCAGAGACATTAGGAACAATTCAGGTACTCGGAGACATTAGGAACAATTCAGATACTCGGGGACATTAGGAACATTCAGATACTCGGGGACATTAGGAACAACTCAGATACTCAGGGACATTAGGAACAATTCAGATAAATGGGGACATTAGGAACAATTCCGGTACTCGGGGACATCAGAAACAACTCAGATGCTCAGGGACAGTAGGAACAATTCAGATATTCGGGGAGAGAAGGAACAGTCCAGATACTCAGGCATTAGGAACAATTCAGATACTCAGGGACATTAGGAACAATTCAGATACTCCGTGACATTCGGAGCAATTCTGATACTTGGGGACATTAGGAACAATTCAGATGCTCGGAGACATTAGGAACAATTCAGATACTCGGAGACATCAGGAACAATTCAGACATTCGGAGATGTTAGGAACAATTCAGACATGCGGAGACGTTAGAAACAATTCAGATACTCGGGGACATTAGGAACAATTCAGATACTCGGGGACATTAGGAACAATTCAAATACTCATTGACATTAGGAACAATACTGATATTCGGAGACATTAGGAACAATTCAGATACTCGGATACATTCGGAACAATTCAGACGCTCGGGTACATTAGGAACAATTCTGATTCTCGGGGACATTAGGTACAATTAAGATACTCTGAGACATCAGGAGCAATTCAGATACTCAGAGACATTAGGAACATTTCAGACATTCAGCGACATTAGGAACAATTCAGACACCCAGAGACATTAGGAACAATTCAGATACTCGGAGACATTAGGAACAATTTAGATACTCGGAGACATTTGGAACAATTCAGATACTCGGAGACATTAGGAACGATATGTGTCGGTGCAGGCTCGATGGGCCGAAATGGCCTCTATCTGCACTGTGGGGTTTCTGTGATTCTGTGATTAGGAACAATTCAGATACTCGGGGACATTAGGAACAATACAGATACTACGGGACATTCGGAAGAATTCAGATACTCGGAGACATTCTGAACAATTCAGATACATGGGGACATTACGAAGAATTCAGATACTCGGTGACATTAGGAACGTTTCAGATACTCGGGGACATTAGGAACAATTCAGATGCTCAGGGACATTCGGAACAATTCAGATACTCGGGGACATTAGGAACAATTTAGATTCTTGGAGACTTTAGGAGCAATTCAGATACTCGGCGACATTCGGACCAATTCTGATGCTCGGGAACATTAGGAACAATTCAGATACTTGGAGACATTAGGAACCATCCAGACACTCGGGGACATTCGGAACAATTCAGACACTCGGGTACATTAGGAACAATTCAGACACTCAGGGACATTAGGAACAATTCAGATACTCGTGGACATTAGGAACAATTCAGATACTCAGAGACATAAGGAACAATTCAGATACTCAGCGACATTCGGAACAATGCAGATACTCGGAGACATTAGAAACAATTCTGATACTCGGAAACATTTGGATCAATTCAGATACTCGGAGACTTTAGGAACAATTCAGATACTCGGCATATTAGGAGCAATTCAGAGACTCGGAGACATTAGGAACAATTCAGGTGCTTGGATACATTAGGAACAATTCAGACATTCAGCGACTTTAGGAACAATTGAGATACTCGCAGACTTTAGGAACAATTCAGATACTCGGAGTCATTAGGAACAATTTAGATACTCGGAGACATTAGGAACAATTCAGATACTCGGGGACATAAGGAACAATTCAGATACTCGTAGACGTTAGGAACAATTCAGATACACGGGGACATTAGGAACAATTCAGATTCTCGAGGACATTAGGAACAATTCAGATACTTGGGGACATTAGGAACAATTCTAACACTCGGGGACATCAGGAACAATTCAGATACTCGGAGATATTAGGAACAATTCAGATACTCAGAAATTAGGAACAATTCAGACACTCGGAGGCATTAGGAACAATTCAGATACTCGGAGACATTAGGAACAATTCAGTTACTCAGAGACATTAGGAACAATTCAGGTACTCGGAGACATTAGGAACAATTCAGATACTCAGAAATTAGGAACAATTCAGACAGTCGGAGACATTAGGAACAATTCAGTTACTCGGAGACATTAGGAAAATTCAGGTACTCGGAGACATTAGGAACAATTCAGTTACTCGGAGACATTAGGAACAATTCAGACACTCGGAGACATTAGGAACAATTCAGACACTCGGGGACATTAGGAACAATTCAGATACTCGGAGACGTTAGGAAGAATTCAGATACTCGGCGACATTAGCAACAGTTCAGATACTCTGAGACATTATGTGCAATTCAGATACTCGGAGACATTCGGCACAATTCAGATACTCGGAGACATTCTGAACAATTCAGATACATGGGGACATTACGAACAATTCAGATACTCGGTGACATTAGGAACGTTTCAGATACTCGGGGACATTAGGAACAATTCAGATGCTCGGGGACATTCGGAACAATTCAGATGCTCGGGGACATTAGGAACGATTTAGATTCTCGGAGACTTTAGGAACCGTTCAGACACTCGGGGACATTCGGAACAATTCAGAGACTCGGGTACATTAGGAACAATTCAGATACTCGTGGACATTAGGAACAATTCAGGTACTTGGAGACATTAGGAACAATTCAGACACTCAGCGACATTAGGAACAATGCAGATACTTGGAGACATTAGAAACAATTCTGATACTCGGAAACATTTGGATCAATTCAGATACTCGGAGACATTAGGAACAATTCAGATACTCGGGATATTAGGAGCAATTCAGAGACTTGGAGACGTTAGGAACAATTCAGGTGCTTGGATACATTAGCAACAATTCAGACATTCAGCGACTTTAGGAACAATTGAGATACTCGCAGACTTTAGGAACAATTCAGATACTCGGAGTCATTATGAACAATTCAGATACTCGGGGACATTAGGAACAATTCAGATACGCGGATACATTTGGAACAATTCAGACAGTCGGGTACATTGGGAATAATTCTGATTCTCGGGGACATTAGGCACAATTAAGATACTCTGAGACATTATGAGCAATTCAGATACTCGGAGACATTAGGAACAATTCAGATATTCGGAGACATTAGGAACATTTCAGACATTAGGAACAATTCAGACACCCGGAGACATTAGGAACAATTCAGATACTCGGAGACATTAGGAACAATTCAGATATTCGGAGACATTTGGAACAATTCAGATACTCGGAGACATTAGGAACAATTCAGATACTCGGAGACATTAGGAACAATTCAGTTACTCGGAGACATCAGGAACAATTCAGGTACTCGGAGACATTAGGAACAATTCAGATACTCGGGGATATTAGGAACAATTCAGATATTGGCAGACATTAGGAACATTTCAGACATTCAGCGACATTAGGAAAAATTATGATACTCGGCGACATTAGGAACAATTCAGATACTCGGAGACATTAGGAACAATTCAGGTACTCGGAGACATTAGGAACAATTCAGGTACTCGGAGACATTAGGAACAATTCAGATACTCGGAGACATTAGGAACAATTCAGATACTCGGAGACATTAGGAACAATTCAGATACTCCGAGACATTAGGAACAATTCAGATACTCGGAGACATTAGGAACAATTCAGATACTCGGGGACATTAGGAACAATTCAGCTACTCGGGGACATTAGGAACAATAAAGACACTGGCGGACATTAGCAACAATTCAGTTCTCGGGGACATTAGGAACAATTCAGATGCTACGGGACATTCGGAACAATTCAGATACTCGGAGACATTCTGAACAATTCAGATACATGGGGACATTATGAACAATTCAGATACTCGGTGACATTAGGAACGTTTCAGATACTCGGGGACATTAGGAACAATTCAGATGCTCGGGGACATTCGGAACAATTCAGATACTTGGGGACATTAGGAACCGTTCAGACACTCGGTGACATTCGGAACAATTCAGATACTCGGGTACATTAGGAACAATTCAGACACTCGGGGACATTAGGAACAATTCAGATACTCGTGGACATTAGGAACAATTCAGACACTCAGCGACATTAGGAACAATGCAGATACTTGGAGACATTAGAAACAGTTCTGATACTCGGAAACATTTGGGTCAATTCAGATACTCGGAGACATTATGAACAATTCAGATACTCGGGATATTAGGAACATTTCAGACATTCGGCGACATTAGGAACAATTCAGACACCCGGAGACATTAGGAACAATTCAGATACTTGGAGACATTAGGAACAATTCAGAAATTCGGTGATGTTAAGAACATTTCCGAAACTCAGAGACATTAGGAACAATTCAGATACTCGGAGACATTTGGAACAATTCAGATACTCGGGGACATAAGGAACAATTCAGTTACTCGTAGACATTAGGAACAATTCTGAGACTCGGGCACGTTCGGTAAAATTCAGATACTCGGGGACCTCAGGAACAATTCAGATACTCGAGGACGTTAGAAACAATTCAGATACTCGGCGACATTAGGAAAAATACAGAAACTCGGGGACATTAGGAACAATTCATATACTCGGAAACAGTGGGAAGAATTCAGAAACTCGGGGACATTAGGAACAATTCAGATACTCGGGGACATTAGTACAATACAGACACTGGCGGACATTAGCAACAATTCAGTTCTCGGGGACATTAGGAACAATTCAGATACTACGGGACATTCGGAACAATTCAGATACTCGGAGACATTCTGAACAATTCAGATACATGGAGACATTACGAACAATTCAGATACTCGGTGACATTAGGAATGTTTCAGATACTCGGGGACATTAGGAACAATTCAGATGCTCGGGGACATTCGGAACAATTCAGATACTCGGGGACATTAGGAACAATTTAGATTCTCGGAGACTTTAGGAGCAATTCAGGTACTCGGGGACATTCGGACCAATTCTGATGCTCGGGAACATTAGGAACAATTCAGATACTTGGAGACATTAGGAACCATCCAGACACTCGGGGACATTCGGAACAATTCAGATACTCGGGTAGATTAGGAACAATTCAGACACTCGGGGACATTAGGAACAATTCAGATAATCGTGGACATTAGGAACAATTCAGATACTCAGAGACATTAGGAACAATTCAGACACTCAGCGACATTAGGAACAATGCAGATACTCGGAGACATTAGAAACAATTCTGATACTCGGAAACATTTGGATCAATTCAGATACTCGGAGACTTTAGGAACAATTCAGATACTCGGGATATTAGGAGCAATTCAGAGACTCGGAGACATTTGGAACAATTCAGGTGCTTGGATACATTAGGAACAATTCAGACATTCAGCGACTTTAGGAACAATTGAGATACTCGCAGACTTTAGGAGCAATTGAGATACTCGGAGTCACTAGGAACAATTCAGACACTCGGAGACATTAGGAACAATTCAGATACTCGGGGACATAAGGAACAATTGAGATACTCGTAGATGTTAGGAACAATTCAGATACACGGGGACATGAGGAACAATTCAGATACTCGAGGACATTAGGAACAATTCAGATACTTGGGGACATTAGGATCAATTCTAACACTCGGGGACATCAGGAACAATTCAGATACTCGGAGATATTAGGAACAATTCAGTTACTCGGAGACATTAGGAACAATTCAGGTACTCGTGGACATTAGGAACAATTCAGGTACTCGTGGACATTAGGAACAATTCAGGTACTCGGAGACATTAGGAACAATTCAGATACTCGGCGACATTAGCAACAGTTCAGATACTCTGAGACATTAGGTGCAATTCAGATACTCGGATACATTATGAACAATTCAGATACTCGGGGATATTAGCAGCAATTCAGATCCTCGGAGAGATTAGGAACAATTCAAATGCTCGGATTCATTAGGAACAATTCAGACATTCAGCGACTTTAGGAACAATTCAGATACTCGGAGACATTAGGAACAATTCAGTTACCGGAGACATTAGGAACAATTCAGATACTCGGAGACATTAGGAACAATTCAGGTACTCGGAGACATTAGGAACAATTCAGATACTCGGGAGACATTAGGAACAATTCAGATACTCAGACATTAGGAACAATTCAGATACACGGGGTCATTAGGAACAATTCAGATAGTCGAGGACATTAGGAACAATTCAGATACTCGGGGACATTAGGAACAATTCAGATACTCGTGGACTTCAGGAAAAATTCAGATACTCGGAGACATTAGGAACAATTCAGATACTCAGACATTCGGAACAATTCAGACACTCGGGGACATTAGGATCAATTCCGATACTCGGGTACTTCAGGAACAATTCAGATACTCGGAGACATTAGGAACAATTCAGATACTCAGAAATTAGGAACAATTCAGACACTCGGAGACATTAGGAACAATTCAGATACTCGGAGACATTAGGAACAATTCAGT
Source organism: Somniosus microcephalus (assembly GCF_052327205.1). NCBI lineage: Eukaryota > Metazoa > Chordata > Chondrichthyes > Squaliformes > Somniosidae > Somniosus > Somniosus microcephalus. The sequence goes on from NC_140998.1 coordinate 38,009,359, forward strand.
TACTCGGAGACATTAGGAACAATTCAGGTACTCGGAGATATTTGGAACAATTCAAGTACTCGGAGACATTAGGAACAATTCAGATACTTGGGGACATTAGCAACAATTCAGTTACTCGGAGAAATTAGGAACAATTCAGGTACTCGGAGACAATAGGAACAATTCAGTTCTCGTGAACATTAGGAACAATTCCGATCCTCGGCGACATCAGGAACAATTCAGATACTCGGGGATATCAGGAACAATTCAGATATTGGGAGACATTAGGAACATTCCAGACATTCAGCGACAGCAGGAACAATTCTGATACTCGGCGACATTCGGAACAATTTAGATAGTCGGAGACATTAGGAACAAATCAGATATTCGGAGATGTTAGGAACAATTCAGAAACTCGGGGACATTAGGAACAATTCAGATACTCGGAGACATTAGGAAGAATTCAGATACTCGGAGACATTAGGAGCAATTCAGATACTCAGGAACATTAGGAACAATACAGATAATCGCGGACATTAGGAACAATTCAGTTCTCGTGGACATTAGGAACAATTCAGGTACTTGGAGACATGAGGAACAATTCAGATACTCGGCGACATCAGGAACAATTCAGATATTCGGACACGTTAGGAACAATTCAGATACACGGGCACATTAGGAACAATTGAGATACTCGGGGACATTAGGAACAATTCAGACACTCAGCGACATTAGGAACAATGCAGATACTCGGAGACATTAGAAACAATTCTGATGCTCGGAAACATTTGGATCAATTCAGATACTCGGAGACTTTAGGAACAATTCAGATACTCGGGATATTAGGAGCAATTCAGAGACTCGGAGACATTAGGAACAATTCAGGTGCTTGGATACATTCGGAACAATTCAGACATTCAGCGACTTTAGGAACAATTGAGATACTCGCAGACTTGAGGAACAATTGAGATACTCGGAGTCATTAGGAACAATTGAGATACTCGTAGACGTTAGAAACAATTCAGATACACGGGGACATGAGGAACATTTCAGATACTCGAGGACATTAGGAACAATTCAGATACTTGGGGACATTAGGAACAATTCAGATACTCGGAGACATTAGGAACAATTCAGTTACTCAGAGACATTAGGAACAATTCAGGTACTCGTGGACATTAGGAACAGTTCAGATACTCGGGTACATTATGAACAATTCAGATACTCGGGGATATTAGCAGCAATTCAGATACTCGGAGAGATTAGGAACAATTCAGATGCTCGGATTCATTCGGAACAATTCAGACATTCAGCGACTTTAGGAACAATTGAGGTACTCGCAGACTTTAGGAACAACTCAGTTACCGGAGACATTAGGAACAATTCAGATACTCGGAGACATTAGGAACAATTCAGGTACTCGGAGACATTAGGAACAATTCAGGTACTCGGCGACATTAGGAACAATTCAGATAATTGGGGACATTAGGAACAATTCAGATACTCGGAGACGTTAGGAACAATTCAGATACACGGGGACATTAGGAACAATTCAGATACTCGAGGACATTAGGAACAATTCAGATACTCGGAGACATTAGGAACAATTCAGTTATTCAGAGACATTAGGAACAATTCAGGTACTCGGAGACATTAGGAACAATTCAGATACTCGGGGACATTAGGAACATTCAGATACTCGGGGACATTAGGAACAACTCAGATACTCAGGGACATTAGGAACAATTCAGATAAATGGGGACATTAGGAACAATTCCGGTACTCGGGGACATCAGAAACAACTCAGATGCTCAGGGACAGTAGGAACAATTCAGATATTCGGGGAGAGAAGGAACAGTCCAGATACTCAGGCATTAGGAACAATTCAGATACTCAGGGACATTAGGAACAATTCAGATACTCCGTGACATTCGGAGCAATTCTGATACTTGGGGACATTAGGAACAATTCAGATGCTCGGAGACATTAGGAACAATTCAGATACTCGGAGACATCAGGAACAATTCAGACATTCGGAGATGTTAGGAACAATTCAGACATGCGGAGACGTTAGAAACAATTCAGATACTCGGGGACATTAGGAACAATTCAGATACTCGGGGACATTAGGAACAATTCAAATACTCATTGACATTAGGAACAATACTGATATTCGGAGACATTAGGAACAATTCAGATACTCGGATACATTCGGAACAATTCAGACGCTCGGGTACATTAGGAACAATTCTGATTCTCGGGGACATTAGGTACAATTAAGATACTCTGAGACATCAGGAGCAATTCAGATACTCAGAGACATTAGGAACATTTCAGACATTCAGCGACATTAGGAACAATTCAGACACCCAGAGACATTAGGAACAATTCAGATACTCGGAGACATTAGGAACAATTTAGATACTCGGAGACATTTGGAACAATTCAGATACTCGGAGACATTAGGAACGATATGTGTCGGTGCAGGCTCGATGGGCCGAAATGGCCTCTATCTGCACTGTGGGGTTTCTGTGATTCTGTGATTAGGAACAATTCAGATACTCGGGGACATTAGGAACAATACAGATACTACGGGACATTCGGAAGAATTCAGATACTCGGAGACATTCTGAACAATTCAGATACATGGGGACATTACGAAGAATTCAGATACTCGGTGACATTAGGAACGTTTCAGATACTCGGGGACATTAGGAACAATTCAGATGCTCAGGGACATTCGGAACAATTCAGATACTCGGGGACATTAGGAACAATTTAGATTCTTGGAGACTTTAGGAGCAATTCAGATACTCGGCGACATTCGGACCAATTCTGATGCTCGGGAACATTAGGAACAATTCAGATACTTGGAGACATTAGGAACCATCCAGACACTCGGGGACATTCGGAACAATTCAGACACTCGGGTACATTAGGAACAATTCAGACACTCAGGGACATTAGGAACAATTCAGATACTCGTGGACATTAGGAACAATTCAGATACTCAGAGACATAAGGAACAATTCAGATACTCAGCGACATTCGGAACAATGCAGATACTCGGAGACATTAGAAACAATTCTGATACTCGGAAACATTTGGATCAATTCAGATACTCGGAGACTTTAGGAACAATTCAGATACTCGGCATATTAGGAGCAATTCAGAGACTCGGAGACATTAGGAACAATTCAGGTGCTTGGATACATTAGGAACAATTCAGACATTCAGCGACTTTAGGAACAATTGAGATACTCGCAGACTTTAGGAACAATTCAGATACTCGGAGTCATTAGGAACAATTTAGATACTCGGAGACATTAGGAACAATTCAGATACTCGGGGACATAAGGAACAATTCAGATACTCGTAGACGTTAGGAACAATTCAGATACACGGGGACATTAGGAACAATTCAGATTCTCGAGGACATTAGGAACAATTCAGATACTTGGGGACATTAGGAACAATTCTAACACTCGGGGACATCAGGAACAATTCAGATACTCGGAGATATTAGGAACAATTCAGATACTCAGAAATTAGGAACAATTCAGACACTCGGAGGCATTAGGAACAATTCAGATACTCGGAGACATTAGGAACAATTCAGTTACTCAGAGACATTAGGAACAATTCAGGTACTCGGAGACATTAGGAACAATTCAGATACTCAGAAATTAGGAACAATTCAGACAGTCGGAGACATTAGGAACAATTCAGTTACTCGGAGACATTAGGAAAATTCAGGTACTCGGAGACATTAGGAACAATTCAGTTACTCGGAGACATTAGGAACAATTCAGACACTCGGAGACATTAGGAACAATTCAGACACTCGGGGACATTAGGAACAATTCAGATACTCGGAGACGTTAGGAAGAATTCAGATACTCGGCGACATTAGCAACAGTTCAGATACTCTGAGACATTATGTGCAATTCAGATACTCGGAGACATTAGGAACAATTCTGATACTCGGATAAATTATGAACAACTCAGATACTCGGGGATATTAGGCGCAATTCTGATACTCGGAGAGATTAGGAACAATTCAGATGCTCGGATTCATTAGGAACAATTCAGACATTCAGCGACTTTAGGAACAATTGAGATACTCGCAGACTTTAGGAACAATTCAGTTACCGGAGACATTAGGAACAATTCAGATACTCGGAGTCATTAGGAACAATTCAGGTACTCGGAGACATTAGGAACAATTCAGGTACTTGGCGACATTAGGAACAATTCAGATAATTGGGGACGTTAGGAACAATTCAGATACTCGGAGACGTTAGGCACAATTCAGATACACGGGGACATTAGGAACAATTCAGATACTCGAGGACATTAGGAACAATTCAGATACTCGGAGACATTAGGAACAATTCAGTTACTCAGAGACATTAGAAACAATTCAGGTACTCGGAGACATTAGGAACAATTCAGATACTCGGGGACATTAGGAACAATTCAGATACTCAGTGACATTAGGAACAATTCAGATACTCGGGGACATTAGGAAGAATTCAAATATTCGGCGACATTAGGAACAATTCAGATACTCGGGGACATTAGGAACAATTCAGTTCTCGGGGACATTAGGAACAATTCAGATACTACAGGACATTAGGAACAATTCAGATACTCGGGGACATTAGGAACAATTCAGATACTCGGAGACATTAGGAACAATTCAGGTACTCGGAGACATTAGGAACAGTTCAGAAAGCCGGTGATGTTAGGAACATTTCCGAAACTCGGGGACATTCGGCACAATTCAGATACTCGGAGACATTCTGAACAATTCAGATACATGGGGACATTATGAACAATTCAGATACTCGGTGACATTAGGAACGTTTCAGGTACTCGGGGACATTAGGAACAATTCAGATGCTCGGGGACATTCGGAACAATTCAGATACTCGCAGACATTAGGAACGATTTAGATTCTCGGAGACTTTAGGAGCAATTCAGATACTCGGGGACATTCGGAACAATTCTGATGCTCGGGAACATTAGGAACAATTCAGATACTTGGGGACATTAGGAACCGTTCAGACACTCGGTGACATTCGGAACAATTCAGATACTCGGGTACATTAGGAACAATTCAGACACTCGGGGACATTAGGAACAATTCAGATACTCGTGGACATTAGGAACAATTCAGACACTCAGCGACATTAGGAACAATGCAGATACTTGGAGACATTAGAAACAATTCTGATACTCGGAAACATTTGGGTCAATTCAGATACTCGGAGACATTAGGAACAATTCAGATACTCGGGATATTAGGAACATTTCAGACATTCGGCGACATTAGGAACAATTCAGACACCCGGAGACATTAGGAACAATTCAGATACTTGGAGACATTAGGAACAATTCAGAAATTCGGTGATGTTAGGAACATTTCCGAAACTCAGAGACATTAGGAACAATTCAGATACTCGGAGACATTAGGAACAATTCAGATACTCGGTGACATTAGGAACAATTCAGATACACGGGGGCATTAGGAAAAATTTGATACTCGGGGACATAAGGAACAATTCAGTTACTCGTAGACATTAGGAACAATTCTGAGACTCGGGCACGTTCGGTAAAATTCAGATACTCGGGGACCTCAGGAACAATTCAGATACTCGAGGACGTTAGAAACAATTCAGATACTCGGCGACATTAGGAAAAATACAGAAACTCGGGGACATTAGGAACAATTCATATACTCGGAAACAGTGGGAAGAATTCAGAAACTCGGGGACATTAGGAACAATTCAGATACTCGGGGACATTAGTACAATACAGACACTGGCGGACATTAGCAACAATTCAGTTCTCGGGGACATTAGGAACAATTCAGATACTACGGGACATTCGGAACAATTCAGATACTCGGAGACATTCTGAACAATTCAGATACATGGAGACATTACGAACAATTCAGATACTCGGTGACATTAGGAATGTTTCAGATACCCGGGGACATTAGGAACAATTCAGATGCTCGGGGACATTCGGAACAATTCAGATACTCGGGGACATTAGGAACAATTTAGATTCTCGGAGACTTTAGGAGCAATTCAGGTACTCGGGGACATTCGGACCAATTCTGATGCTCGGGAACATTAGGAACAATTCAGATACTCAGAGACATTAGGAACAATTCAGATACTCGGTGACATTAGGAATGTTTCAGATACTCGGGGACATTAGGAACAATTCAGATGCTCGGGGACATTAGGAACCATCCAGACACTCGGGGACATTCGGAACAATTCAGATACTCGGGTAGATTGGAACAATTCAGACACTCGGGGACATTAGGAACAATTCAGATAATCGTGAACATTAGGAACAATTCAGATACTCAGAGACATTAGGAACAATTCAGACACTCAGCGACATTAGGAACAATGCAGATACTCGGAGACATTAGAAACAATTCTGATACTCGGAAACATTTGGATCAATTCAGATACTCGGAGACTTTAGGAACAATTCAGATACTCGGGATATTAGGAGCAATTCAGAGACTCGGAGACATTTGGAACAATTCAGGTGCTTGGATACATTAGGAACAATTCAGACATTCAGCGACTTTAGGAACAATTGAGATACTCGCAGACTTTAGGAACAATTGAGATACTCGGAGTCACTAGGAACAATTCAGACACTCGGAGACATTAGGAACAATTCAGATACTCGGGGACATAAGGAACAATTGAGATACTCGTAGATGTTAGGAACAATTCAGATACACGGGGACATGAGGAACAATTCAGATACTCGAGGACATTAGGAATAATTCAGATACTTGGTGACATTAGGATCAATTCTAACACTCGGGGACATCAGGAACAATTCAGATACTCGGAGATATTAGGAACAATTCAGATACTCAGAAATTAGGAACAATTCAGATACTCGGCGACATTAGCAACAGTTCAGATCCTCGGAGAGATTAGGAACAATTCAGATGCTCGGATTCATTAGGAACAATTCAGACATTCAGCGACTTTAGGAACAATTGAGATACTCGCAGACTTTAGGAACAATTCAGTTACCGGAGACATTAGGAACAATTCAGATACTCGGAGACATTAGGAACAATTCAGGTACTCGGAGACATTAGGAACAATTCAGATACTCGGGAGACATTAGGAACAATTCAGATACTCAGACATTAGGAACATTTCAGAAACTCGGAGACATGAGGTGCAATTCAGATACTCGGGGACATTAGGAACAATACACATACTCGGAGACATGAGGAACAATTCAGATACTCGGAGACTTTAGGAACAATTCAGTTACTCAGAGACATTAGGAACAATTCAGATACACGGGGTCATTAGGAACAATTCAGATAGTCGAGGACATTAGGAACAATTCAGATACTCGGGGACATTAGGAACAATTCAGATACTCGGGTACTTCAGGAACAATTCAGATACTCGGAGACATTAGGAACAATTCAGATACTCAGAAATTAGGAACAATTCAGACACTCGGAGACATTAGGAACAATTCAGATACTCGGAGACATTAGGAACAATTCAGTTACTCGGAGACATTAGGAACAATTCAGGTACTCGGAGATATTTGGAACAATTCAAATACTCGGAGACATTAGGAACAATTCAGATACTTGGGGACATTAGCAACAATTCAGTTACTCAGAGAAATTAGGAACAATTCAGGTACTCGGAGACAATAGGAACAATTCAGTTCTCGTGAACATTAGGAACAATTCCGATCCTCGGCGACATCAGGAACAATTCAGATACTCGGGGATATCAGGAACAATTCAGATATTGGGAGACATTAGGAACATTCCAGACATTCAGCGACAGCAGGAACAATTCTGATACTCGGCGACATTCGGAACAATTTAGATAGTCGGAGGCATTAGAAACAAATCAGATATTCGGAGATGTTAGGAACAATTCAGAAACTCGCGGACGTTAGGAACAATTCAGATACTCGGAGACATTCGGAAGAATTCAGATACTCGGAGACATTAGGAGCAATTCAGATACTCAGGAACATTAGGAACAATACAGATAATCGCGGACATTAGGAACAATTCAGTTCTCGTGGACATTAGGAACAATTCAGGTACTTGGAGACATGAGGAACAATTCAGATACTCGGCGACATCAGGAACAATTCAGATATTCGGACACGTTAGGAACAATTCAGATACACGGGCACATTAGGAACAATTGAGATACTCGGGGACATTAGGAACAATTCAGACACTCAGCGACATTAGGAACAATGCAGATACTCGGAGACATTAGAAACAATTCTGATACTCGGAAACATTTGGATCAATTCAGATACTCGGAGACTTTAGGAACAATTCAGATACTCGGGATATTAGGAGCAATTCAGAGACTCGGAGACATTAGGAACAATTCAGGTGCTTGGATACATTAGGAACAATTCAGACATTCAGCGACTTTAGGAACAATTGAGATACTCGCAGGCTTGAGGAACAATTGAGATACTCGGAGTCATTAGGAACAATTGAGATACTCGTAGACGTTAGAAACAATTCAGATACACGGGGACATGAGGAACAATTCAGATACTCGAGCACATTAGGAACAATTCAGATACTTGGGAACATTAGGAACAATTCTAACACTCGGGGACATCAGGAACAATTCAGATACTCGGAGATATTAGGAACAATTCAGATACTCAGAAATTAGGAACAATTCAGACACTCGGAGACATTAGGAACAATTCAGATACTGGGAGACATTAGGAACAATTCAGTTACTCAGAGACATTAGGAACAATTCAGGTACTCGTGGACATTAGGAACAGTTCAGATACTCGGGTACATTATGAACAATTCAGATACTCGGGGATATTAGCCGCAATTCAGATACTCGGAGAGATTAGGAACAATTCAGATGCTCGGATTCATTAGGAACAATTCAGACATTCAGCGACTTTAGGAACAATTGAGATACTCGCAGACTTTAGGAACAATTCAGTTACCGGAGACATTAGGAACAATTCAGATACTCGGAGACATTAGGAACAATTCAGGTACTCGGCGACATTAGGAACAATTCAGATAATTGGGGACATTAGGAACAATTCAGATACTCGGAGACGTTAGGAACAATTCAGATACACGGGGACATGAGGAACAGTTCAGATTCTCGAGGACATTAGGAACAATTCAGATACTCGGAGACATTAGGAACAATTCAGATACTCGGGGACATTAGGAACATTCAGATACTCGGGGACATTAGGAACAACTCAGATACTCAGGGACATTAGGAACAATTCAGATAAATGGGGACATTAGGAACAATTCCGGTACTCGGGGACATCAGAAACAACTCAGATGCTCAGGGACAGTAGGAACAATTCAGATATTCGGGGAGATAAGGAACAGTCCAGATACTCAGGCATTAGGAACAATTCAGATACTCAGGGACATTAGGAACAATTCAGATACTCCGTGACATTAGGAGCAATTCTGATACTTGGGGACATTAGGAACAATTCAGATGCTCGGAGACATTAGGAACAATTCAGATAAATGGGGACATTCGGAACAATTCCGGTACTCGGGGACATCAGAAACAACTCAGATGCTCAGGGACAGTAGGAACAATTCAGATATTCGGGGAGATAAGGAACAGTCCAGATACTCAGGCATTAGGAACAATTCAGATACTCAGGGACATTAGGAACAATTCAGATACTCCGTGACATTAGGAGCAATTCTGATACTTGGGGACATTAGGAACAATTCAGATGCTCGGAGACATTAGGAACAATTCAGATACTCGGAGACATCAGGAACAATTCAGACATTCGGAGATGTTAGGAACAATTCAGACATGCGGAGACGTTAGAAACAATTCAGATACTCGGGGACATTAGGAACAATTCAGATACTCGGGGACATTAGGAACAATTCAAATACTCATTGACATTAGGAACAATACTGATATTCGGAGACATTAGGAACAATTCAGATACTCGGATACATTCGGAACAATTCAGACGCTCGGGTACATTAGGAACAATTCTGATTCTCGGGGACATTAGGTACAATTAAGATACTCTGAGACATCAGGAGCAATTCAGATACTCAGAGACATTAGGAACATTTCAGACATTCAGCGACATTAGGAACAATTCAGACACCCAGAGACATTAGGAACAATTCAGATACTCGGAGACATTAGGAACAATTTAGATAGTCAGAGACATTAGGAACAATTCAGACACTCGGAGACATTAGGAACAATTCAGATACTCGGGGACATAAGGAACAATTCAGATACTCGTAGACGTTAGGAACAATTCAGATACACGGGGACATTAGGAACAATTCAGATTCTCGAGGACATTAGGAACAATTCAGATACTCAGAGACATTAGGAACAATTCAGATACTCGGGGACATAAGGAACAATTCAGATACTCGTAGACGTTAGGAACAATTCAGATACACGGGGACATTAGGAACAATTCAGATTCTCGAGGACATTAGGAACAATTCAGATACTTGGGGACATTAGGAACAATTCTAACACTCGGGGACATCAGGAACAATTCAGATACTCGGAGATATTAGGAACAATTCAGATACTCAGAAATTAGGAACAATTCAGACACTCGGAGACATTAGGAACAATTCAGATACTCGGAGACATTAGGAACAATTCATTTACTCAGAGACATTAGGAACAATTCAGGTACTCGGAGACATTAGGAACAATTCAGACACTCGGGTACATTAGGAATAATTCTGATTCTTGGGGACATTAGGTACAATTAAGATACTCTGAGACATTAGGAGCAATTCAGGTACTCGGAGACATTAGGAACAATTCAGATATATCGGAGACATTAGGAACATTTCAGACATTCAGCGACAGTAGGAACAATTCTGATACTCGGCGACATTAGGAACAATTTAGATACACGGAGACATTAGGAACAAATCAGAAATTCAGAGATGTTAGGAACAATTCAGATACTCGGGGGCATTAGGAACAATACTGATACTCGGAGACATTAGGAACAATTCAGATACTCGGGTACATTCGGAAAAATTCAGACACTCGGATATATTAGGAACAATTCTGGTTCTCGGGGACATTAGGTACAATTAAGATACTCTGAGACATTAGGAGCAATTCAGATACTCGGAGGCATTAGGAACATTTCAGACATTCAGCGACATTAGGAACAATTCAGACACCCGGAGACATTAGGAACAATTCAGATGCTCGGAGACATTAGGAACAATTCAGATATTCGGAGACATTTGGAACAATTCAGATACTCAGCGACATCAGGAACAATTCAGGTACTCGGAGACATTAGGAACAATTCAGATACTCGGGGACATTAGGAACAATACAGATATTCGCGGACATTAGGAACAATTCAGTTCTCGTGGACATTAGGAACAATTCAGGTACTTGGAGACATTAGGAACAATTCAGTTACTCGGAGACATTAGGAACAATTCAGGTACTCAGAGACATTAGGAACAATTCAGATACTCGGATACATTCGGAACAATTCAGACACTCGGGTACATTAGGAATAATTCTGATTCTTGGGGACATTAGGTACAATTAAGATACTCTGAGACATTAGTTGCAATTCAGATACTCGGAGACATTAGGAACAATTCAGATATATCGGAGACATTAGGAACATTTCAGAGATTCAGTGACATTAGGAACAAATCAGACACCCCGAGACATTCGGAACAATTCAGATACTCGGGGCTATTAGGAACAATTCAGATATTGGGAGACATTCGGAACATTTCAGACATTCAGCGACAGTAGGAACAATTCTGATACTCGGCGACATTAGGAACAATTTAGATACACGGAGACATTAGGAACAAATCAGAAATTCAGAGATGTTAGGAACAATTCAGATACTCGGGGGCATTAGGAACAATACTGATACTCGGAGACATTAGGAACAATTCAGATACTCGGATACATTCGGAAAAATTCAGACACTCGGATACATTAGGAACAATTCTGGTTCTCGGGGACACTAGGTACAATTAAGATACTCTGAGACATTAGGAGCAATTCAGATACTCGGAGGCATTAGGAACATTTCAGACATTCAGCGACATTAGGAACAATTCAGACACCCAGAGACATTAGGAAAAATTCAGATACTCGGAGACATTAGGAACAATTCAGATCCTCGGAGACATTTGGAACAATTCAGATACTCGGAGACATTAGGAACAATTCAGATACTCGGATACATTAGGAACAATTCAGTTCTCATGGACATTAGGAACAATTCAGGTACTTGGAGACACTAGGAACAATTCAGAAACTCGGCGACATCAGGAACAATTCAGATACTTGGGGATATGAGGAACAATTCAGATATTGGGAGACATTAGGAACATTTCAGACATTCAGCGACAGTAGGAACAATTCTGATACTCGGCGACATTAGGAACAATTTAGATACACGGAGACATTAGGAACAAATCAGAAATTCAGAGATGTTCGAAACAATTCAGATACTCGGGGACATTAGGAACAATTCAGATACTCGGAGACATTAGGAACAATTCAGATATTCGGAGACATTAGGAACAATTCAGATACTCAGACATTAGGAACATTTCAGACACTCGGAGACATGAGGTGCAATTCAGATACTTGGGGACATTAGGAACAATACAGATACTCAGAGACATTAGGAACAATTCAGATACTCGGAGACGTTAAGAACAATTCAGATACACGGGGACATTAGGAATAATTGAGATACTCGGGGACATTAGGAACAATTGAGATACTCGGTGACATCAGGAACAATTCAAATACTCGGAGACATTAGGAACAATTCGGACATGAGGTGACATGAGGTGCAATTCAGATACTCGTGGACATTAGGAACAATACAGATACTCGGAGACTTAGGAACAATTCAGATACTCGGAGACATTTCGAACAATTCAGTTACTCGGAGACATTAGGAACAATTCAGATACACGGGGACATGAGGAACAATTCAGATAGTCAAGGACATTAGGAACAATTCAGATACTCGGGGACATTAGGAAAAATTCTGATACTCGTGGACATCAGGAAAAATTCAGATACTCGGAGACATTAGGAACAATTCAGATACTCAGAAATTAGGAACAATTCAGACACTCGGGGACATTAGGAACAATTCTGATACTCGGGGACATCAGGAACAATTCAGATACTCGGAGACATTAGGAACAATTCAAATACTCGGAGACATTAGGAACAATTCAGATACTTGGGGACATTAGGAACAATTCAGATACTCGGATACATTCGGAACAATTCAGACACTCGGGTACATTAGGAATAATTCTGATATATCGGAGACATTAGGAACATTTCAGACATTCAGCGACATTAGGAGCAAATCAGACACCCCGAGACATTAGGAACAATTCAGATACTCGGAGACATTAGGAACAATTCAGATACTCGGAGACATTAGGAACAATTCATTTACTCGGAGACATTAGGAACAATTCAGGTACTCGGAGACATTAGGAACAATTCAGATACTCGGAGACATTAGGTACAATTCAGATACTCAGAGACATTAGGAACAATTCAGTTCTCATGGACATTAGGAACAATTCAGGTACTTGGAGACATTAGGAACAATTCAGATACTCGGCGACATCAGGAACAATTCAGATACTCGGGGATATCAGGAACAATTCAGATATTGGGAGACATTAGGAAAATTTCAGACATTCAGCGACAGTAGGAACAATTCTGATACTCGGCGACATTAGGTACAATTTAGATACACGGAGACATTAGGAACAAATCAGAAATTCAGAGATGTTCGGAACAATTCAGAAACTCGGGGACATTAGGAACAATTCAGATACTCGGAGACATTAGGAACAATTCAGATACTCGGAGACATTAGCAACAAATCAGATACTCAGACATTAGGAACATTTCAGACACTCAGAGACATGAGATGCAATTCAGATACTCGGGGACATTAGGAACAATACAGATACTCGGAGACATTAGGAACAATTCAGATACTCGGAGACATTAGGAACAATTCAGTTTCTCGGAGACATTAGGAACAATTCAGATACACGGGGTCATTAGGAACAATTCAGATACTCAGAGACATTAGGAACAATTCAGTTCTCATGGACATTAGGAACAATTCAGGTACTTGGAGACATTAGGAACAATTCAGATACTCGGCGACATCAGGAACAATTCAGATACTCGGGGATATCAGGAACAATTAAGATATTGGGAGACATTAGGAAAATTTCAGACATTCAGCGACAGTAGGAACAATTCTGATACTCGGCAACATTAGGTACAATTTAGATACACGGAGACATTAGGAACAAATCAGAAATTCAGAGATTTTCAGAACAATTCAGAAACTCGGGGACATTAGGAACAATTCAGATACTCGGAGACATTAGGAACAATTCAGATACTCGGAGACATTAGCAACAATTCAGATACTCAGACATTAGGAACATTTCAGACACTCAGAGACATGAGGTGCAATTCAGATACTCGGGGACATTAGGAACAATACAGATACTCGGAGACATTAGGAACAATTCAGATACTCGGAGACATTAGGAACAATTCAGTTACTCGGAGACATTAGGAACAATTCAGATACACGGGGTCATTAGGAACAATTCAGATACTCGAGGACATTAGGAACAATTCAGATACTCGGGGACATTAGGAACAATTCTGATACTCGTGGACTTCAGGAAAAATTCAGATACTCGGAGACATTAGGAACAATTCAGATACTCAGACATTAGGAACAATTCAGACACTCGGGAACATTAGGAACAATTACGATACTCGGGGACATCAGGAACAATTCAGATACTCGGAGACATTAGGAACAATTCAGATACTCAGAAATTAGGAACAATTCAGACACTCGGAGACATTAGGAACAATTCAGATACTCGGAGACATTAGGAAAAATTCAGTTACTCGGAGACATTAGGAACAATTCAGATACTCAGAAATTAGGAACAATTCAGACACTCGGAGACATTAGGAACAATTCAGGTACTCGGAGACATTAGGAACAATTCAGATACTCGGGGCTATTAGGAACAATTCAGATATTGGGAGACATTAGGAACATTTCATACATTCAGCGACAGTAGGAACAATTCTGATACTCGGTGACATTAGGAACAATTTAGATACACGGAGACATTAGGAACAAATCAGAAATTCACAGATGTTAGGAACAATTCAGATACTCGGGGACATTAGGAACAATACTGATACTCGGAGACATTAGGAACAATTCAGATACTCGGATACATTCGGAAAAATTCAGACACTCGGATACATTAGGAACAATTCTGGTTCTCGGGGACATTAGGTACAATTAAGATACTCTGAGACATTAGGAGCAATTCAGATACTCGGAGGCATTAGGAACATTTCAGACATTCAGCGACATTAGGAACAATTCAGACACCCAGAGACATTAGGAAAAATTCAGATACTCGGAGACATTAGGAACAATTCAGATACTCGGAGACATTTGGAACAATTCAGATACTCGGAGACATTAGGAACAATTCAGATACTCGGATACATTAGGAACAATTCAGTTCTCATGGACATTAGGAACAATTCAGGTACGTGGAGACACTAGGAACAATTCAGAAACTCGGCGACATCAGGAACAATTCAGATACTTGGGGATATGAGGAACAATTCAGATATTGGGAGACATTAGGAACATTTCAGACATTCAGCGACTGTAGGAACAATTCTGATACTCGGCGACATTAGGAACAATTTAGATACACGGAGACATTAGGAACAAATCAGAAATTCAGAGATGTTCGGAACAATTCAGATACTCGGGGACATTAGGAACAATTCAGATACTCGGAGACATTAGGAACAATTCACATACTCGGAGACATTAGGAACAATTCAGATACTCAGACATTAGGAACATTTCAGACACTCGGAGACATGAGGTGCAATTCAGATACTTGGGGACATTAGGAACAATACAGATACTCAGAGACATTAGGAACAATTCAGATACTTGGAGACGTTAAGAACAATTCAGATACACGGGGACATTAGGAATAATTGAGATACTCGGGGACATTAGGAACAATTGAGATACTCGGTGACATCAGGAACAATTCAAATACTCGGAGACATTAGGAACAATTCGGATACTCAGACATTAGGAACATTTCAGACATGAGGTGACATGAGGTGCAATTCAGATACTCGTGGACATTGGGAACAATTCAGTTACTCGGAGACATTAGGAACAATTCAGATACACGGGGACATGAGGAACAATTCAGATAGTCAAGGACATTAGGAACAATTCAGATACTCGGGGACATTAGGAAAAATTCTGATACTCGTGGACATCAGGAAAAATTCAGATACTCGGAGACATTAGGAACAATTCAGATACTCAGACATTAGGAACAATTCAGACACTCGGGGACATTAGGAACAATTCTGATACTCGGGGACATCAGCAACAATTCAGATACTCGGAGACATTAGGAACAATTCAAATACTCGGAGACATTAGGAACAATTCAGACACTCGGGGACATTAGGAACAATTCTGATACTCGGGGACATCAGCAACAATTCTGATACTCGGGGACATCAGCAACAATTCAGATACTCGGAGACATTAGGAACAATTCAGATACTCGGAGACATTAGCAACAATTCAGATACTCAGACATTAGGAACATTTCAGACACTCAGAGGCATGAGGTGCAATTCAGATACTCGGGGACATTAGGAACAATACAGATACTCGGAGACATTAGGAACAATTCAGATACTCGGAGACATTAGGAACAATTCAGTTACTCGGAGACATTAGGAACAATTCAGATACACGGGGTCATTAGGAACAATTCAGATACTCAGACATTAGGAACAATTCAGACACTCGGGGACATTAGGAACAATTCTGATACTCGGGGACATCAGGAACAATTCAGATACTCGGAGACATTAGGAACAATTCAAATACTCGGAGACATTAGGAACAATTCAGATACTTGGGGACATTAGGAACAATTCAGATACTCGGATACATTCGGAACAATTCAGACACTCGGGTACATTAGGAATAATCCTGATATATCGGAGACATTAGGAACATTTCAGACATTCAGCGACATTAGGAGCAAATCAGACACCCCGAGACATTAGGAACAATTCAGATACTCGGAGACATTAGGAACAATTCAGATACTCGGAGACATTAGGAACAATTCACTTACTCGGAGACATTAGGAACAATTCAGGTACTCGGAGACATTAGGAACAATTCAGATACTCGGAGACATTAGGAACAATTCAGATACTCAGAGACATTAGGAACAATTCAGTTCTCATGGACATTAGGAACAATTCAGGTACTTGGAGACATTAGGAACAATTCAGATACTCAGCGACATCAGGAACAATTCAGATACTCGGGGATATCAGGAACAATTCAGATATTGGGAGACATTAGGAAAATTTCAGACATTCAGCGACAGTAGGAACAATTCTGATACTCGGCGACATTAGGTACAATTTAGATACACGGAGACATTAGGAACAAATCAGAAATTCAGAGATGTTCGGAACAATTCAGAAACTCGGGGACATTAGGAACAATTCAGATACTCGGAGACATTAGGAACAATTCAGATACTCGGAGACATTAGCAACAAATCAGATACTCAGACATTAGGAACATTTCAGACACTCAGAGACATGAGGTGCAATTCAGATACTCGGGGACATTAGGAACAATACAGATACTCGGAGACATTGGGAACAATTCAGATACTCGGAGACATTAGGAACAATTCAGTTACTCGGAGACATTAGGAACAATTCAGACACACGGGGTCATTAGGAACAATTCAGATACTCGAGGACATTAGGAACAATTCAGATACTCGGGGACATTAGGAACAATTCTGATACTCGTGGACTTCAGGAAAAATTCAGATACTCGGAGACATTAGGAACAATTCAGATACTCAGATATTAGGAACAATTCAGACACTCGGGAACATTAGGAACAATTACGATACTCGGGGACATCAGGAAAAATTCAGATACTCGGAGACATTAGGAACAATTCAGATACTCAGAAATTAGGAACAATTCAGACACTCGGAGACATTAGGAACAATTCAGATACTCGGAGACATTAGGAAAAATTCAGTTACTCGGAGACATTAGGAACAATTCAGACACTCGGGTACTTAGGAATAATTCTGATTTTTGGGGACATTAGGTACAATTCTGATACTCGTGGACATCAGGAAAAATTCAGATACTCGGAGACATTAGGAACAATTCAGATACTCAGAAATTAGGAACAATTCAGACACTCGGAGACATTAGGAACAATTCAGATACTCGGAGACATTAGGATCAATTCAGATACTCATATTAGGAACAATTCCGAAACTCGGGGACATTAGGAACAATTCTGATACTCGGGGACATCAGGAACAATTCAGATACTCGGAGACATTAGGAACAATTCAGATACTCAGAAATTAGGAACAATTCAGACACTCGGAGACATTAGGAACAATTCAGATACTCGGAGACATTAGCAACAATTAAGTTACTCGGAGAAATTAGGAACAATTCAGGTACTCGGAGACAATAGGAACAATTCAGTTCTCGTGGACATTAGGAACAATTCAGATACTCGGCGACATCAGGAACAATTCAGATACTCGGGGATATCAGGAACAATTCAGATATTGGGAGACATTAGCAACATTTCAGACATTCAGCGACAGCAGGAACAATTCTGATGCTCGGCGACATTCGGAACAATTTAGATACTCGGAGACGTTAGGAACAAATCAGATATTCGGAGACATTAGGAAGAATTCAGATACTCGGAGACATTAGGAGCAATTCAGATACTCGGAGACAGTGGGAAGAATTCAGAAACTCGGGGACATTAGGAGCAATTCAGATACTCGGGGACATTAGGAACAAAAGAGATAATCGCGGACATTAGGAACAATTCAGTTCTCGTGGACATTAGGAACAATTCAGGTACTTGGAGACATTAGGAACAATTCAGATACTCGGCGACATCAGGATCAATTCAGATACTCGGAGACGTTAAGAACAATTCAGATACACGGGCACATTAGGAACAAAAGAGATACTCGGGGTCATTAGGAACAATTCAGATCCACGGGGACATTAGGAACAATTCAGATAGTCGAGGACATTAGGTACAATTCAGATACTCGGGGACATTAGGAACAATTCTGATACTCGTGGACATCAGGAACAATTCAGATACTCGGAGACATTAGGAACAATTCAGATACTCAGTAATTAGGAACAATTCAGACACTCGGGTACTTTAGGAATAATTCTGATTCTTGGGGACATTAGGTACAATTGAGATACTCTGAGGCATTAGGAGCAATTCAGATACTCAGAGATGTTAGGAACAATTCAGATATATCAGAGACATTCGGAACATTTCAGGCATTCAGCGACATTAGGAACGATTCAGACACCCGGAGACATTAGGAACAATTCAGATACTCGGTGCTATTAGGATCAATTCAGATATTGGTAGGCATTAGGAACATTTCAGACATTCAGCTACAGTAGGAACAATTCTGATACTCGGCGACATTAGGAACAATTTAGATACACGGAGACATTAGGAACAAATCAGAAATTCACAGATGTTAGGAACAATTCGGATACTCGGGGACATTATGAACAATTCAGATACTCGGAGACAATAGGAACAATTCAGATACTCGGAGACATTAGGAACAATTCAGATACTCAGACATTAGGAACAATTCAGTTACTCGCAGACATTAGGAACAATTCAGATACTCGGAGACATTAGGAACAATTCAGATACTCAGACATTAGGAACAATTCAGTTACTCGCAGACATTAGGAACAATTCAGATACACGGGGACATTAGGAACAATTCAGGTACTCGGAGACATAAGGAAGAATTCAGATACTCGGAGACATTAGGAGCAATTCAGATACTCGGAGACAGTGGGAAGAATTCAGAAACTCGGGGACATTAGGAGCAATTCAGATACTCGGGGACATTAGGAACAAAAGAGATAATCGCGGACATTAGGAACAATTCAGTTCTCGTGGACATTAGGAACAATTCAGGTACTTGGAGACATTAGGAACAATTCAGATACTCGGCGACATCACGATCAATTCAGATACTCGGAGACGTTAAGAACAATTCAGATACACGGGCACATTAGGAACATTTGAGATACTCGGGGACATTAGGAACAATTGAGATACTCGGTGACATCAGGAACAATTCAGATACTCGCAGACATTAGGAACAATTCAGATACTCAGACATTAGGAACATTTCAGACACTCGGTGACTTGAGGTGCAATTCAGATACTCGGGGACATTAGGAACAATTCAGATACTCGGAGACATTAGGAACAATTCAGATACTCGGGGACATTACGAAAAATTCAGAAACTCGGGGACATTAGGAACAATACAGATACTCGCGGACATTATGAACAATTCAGTTCTCGTGGACATTAGGAACAATTCAGGTACTTGGAGACATTAGGAACAATTCAGATAATTGGCGACATCAGGAACAATTCAGATACTCGGAGACGTTAAGAACAATTCAGATACACGGGGAAATTAGGAACAATTCTGATACTCGTGGACATCAGGAAAAATTCAGATACTCGGAGACATTAGGAACAATTCAGATACTCAGACATTAGGAACAATTCACACACGGGGACATTAGGAACAATTCTGATACTCGGGGACATCAGGAACAATTCAGATACTCGGAGACATTAGGAACAATTCAGATACTCGGAGACATTAGGAACAATTCAGTTACTCGGAGACATTAGGAACAATTCAGATACTCGGAGACATTAGGAACAATTCAGTTACTCGGAGACGTTAGGAACAATTCAGATACTCGGGGACAATAGGAACAATTCAGATACTGGAGACGTTAGGAACAATTCAGAAAAACGGGCAGATTAGGAACTATTCAGATACTCGGGGACATTAGGAACAATTCAGATACATGGGGACTTTAGGAACAATTCTGATACTCGGGGACATCAGGAACAACTCAGATGCTCAGGGACAGTAGGAATAATTCAGATATTCTGGGAGATTAGGAAAAATCCAGATACTCAGGCATTAGGAACAATTCTGATACTCAGGGACATTAGGAACAATTCAGATACTCCGTGACATTAGGAACAATTCTGATACTCGGGGACATTAGGAACAATTCAGATGCTCAGAGACATTAGGAACAATTCAGATACTCGGAGACATTAGGAACAATTCAGACATTCGGAGATGTTAGGAACAATTCAGACATTCGGATATGTTAGGAACAATTCACATACTCGGGGACATTAGGAACAATTCAGATACTCGGAGACATAAGGAACAGATCAGATACTGCGGGACACTATGATCAAATCAGACACTCGGGGACATTAGGAACAATTCTGATACTCAGAAATTAGGAACAATTCAGGTACTCGGAGACATAAGGAAGAATTCAGATACTCGGAGACATTAGGAGCAATTCAGATACTCGGAGACAGTGGGAAGAATTCAGAAACTCGGGGACATTACGAGCAATTCAGATACTCGGGGACATTAGGAACAAAAGAGATAATCGCGGACATTAGGAACAATTCAGTTCTCGTGGACATTAGGAACAATTCAGGTACTTGGAGACATTAGGAACAATTCAGATACTCGGCGACATCACGATCAATTCAGATACTCGGAGACGTTAAGAACAATTCAGATACACGGGCACATTAGGAACATTTGAGATACTCGGGGACATTAGGAACAATTGAGATACTCGGTGACATCAGGAACAATTCAGATACTCGCAGACATTAGGAACAATTCAGATACTCAGACATTAGGAACATTTCAGACACTCGGTGACTTGAGGTGCAATTCAGATACTCGGGGACATTAGGAACAATACACATACTCGGAGACATTAGGAACAATTCAGATACTCGTCGACATTAGGAACAATTCAGTTACTCGGAGACATTAGGAACAATTCAGATCCACGGGGACATTAGGAACAATTCAGATAGTCGAGGACATTAGGTACAATTCAGATACTCGGGGACATTAGGAACAATTCTGATACTCGTGGACATCAGGAACAATTCAGATACTCGGAGACATTAGGAACAATTCAGATACTCAGTAATTAGGAACAATTCAGACACTCGGAGACATTAGGAACAATTCAGATACTCGGAGACATTAGGAACAATTCAGTTACTCGGGGACATTAGGAACAATTCAGGTACTCGGAGACATTAGGAACAATTCAAATACTCGGAGACATTAGGAACAATTCAGATACTCGGGGACATTAGGAACAGTTCAGATACTCGGATACATTCGGAACAATTCAGACACTCGGGTACTTTAGGAATAATTCTGATTCTTGGGGATATTAGGTACAATTAAGATACTCTGAGACATTAGGAACAATTCAGATACTCGGAGACATTTGGAACAATTCAGATATATCGGAGACATTCAGAACATTTCAGACATTCAGCGACATTAGGAACGATTCAGACACCCGGAGACATTAGGAACAATTCAGATACTTGGTGCTATTAGGAACAATTCAGATATTGGTAGGCATTAGGAACATTTCAGACATTCAGCTACAGTAGGAACAATTCTGATACTCGGCGACATTAGGAACAAATCAGAAATTCAGAGATGTTAGGAACAATTCAGATACTCGGGGGCATTAGGAACAATTCAGATACTCGGAGACAATAGGAACAATTCAGATACTCGGAGACATTAGCAACAATTCAGATACTCAGACATTAGGAACAATTCAGTTACTCGGAGACATTAGGAACAATTCAGATACACGGGGACATTAGGAACAATTCAGATACTCGGGGACATTAGGAACAATTCAAATACTCGTTGACATTAGGAGCAATTCAGATACTCGGAGACATTAGGAACATTTCAGACATTCAGCGACATTAGGAACAATTCAGACACCCAGAGACATTAGGAACAATTCAGATACTCGGAGACATTAGGAACAATTCAGATACTCAGAAACATTTGGAACAATTCAGATACTCGGAGACATTAGGAACAGTTCAGATACTCGGAGACATTAGGAACAATTCAGTTCTCGTGGACATTAGGAACAATTTAGGTACTTGGAGACATTAGGAACAATTCAGATACTCGGCGACATCAGGAACAATTCAGATACTCGGGGATATCAGGAACAATTCAGATATTGGGAGACATTCGGAACATTCCAGACATTCAGCAACAGCAGGAACAATTCTGATACTCGGTGACATTAGGAACAATTTAGATACTCGGAGACATTAGGAACAAATCAGATACTCAGACATTAGGAACAATTCACACACGGGGACATTAGGAACAATTCTGATACTCGGGGACATCAGGAACAATTCAGATACTCGGAGACATTAGGAACAATTCAGATACTCGGAGACATTAGGAACAATTCAGTTACTCGGAGACATTAGGAACAATTCAGTTACTCGGAGACGTTAGGAACAATTCAGATACTCGGGGACAATAGGAACAATTCAGACACTGGAGACGTTAGGAACAATTCAGAAAAACGGGCAGATTAGGAACTATTCAGATACTCGGGGACATTAGGAACAATTCAGATACATGGGGACTTTAGGAACAATTCTGATACTCGGGGACATCAGGAACAACTCAGATGCTCAGGGACAGTAGGAATAATTCAGATATTCGGGGAGATTAGGAAAAATCCAGATACTCAGGCATTAGGAACAATTCTGATACTCAGGGACATTAGGAACAATTCAGATACTCCGTGACATTAGGAACAATTCTGATACTCGGGGACATTAGGAACAATTCAGATGCTCAGAGACATTAGGAACAATTCAGATACTCGGAGACATTAGGAACAATTCAGACATTCGGAGATGTTAGGAACAATTCAGACATTCGGATATGTTAGGAACAATTCACATACTCGGGGACATTAGGAACAATTCAGATACTCGGAGACATAAGGAACAGATCAGATACTGCGGGACACTATGATCAAATCAGACACTCGGGAGCATTAGGAACAATTCAGATACTCGGGGACATTAGGAACAATTCAGATACTCAGGGACATTAGGAACAATTCAGATACTCGGGGACATTAGGAACAATTCAAATACTTGGCGACATTAGGAACAATTCAGATACTCGGGGACATTAGGAACAATTCAGATACTCGGATACATTCGGAACAATTCAGACACTCGGGTACATTAGGAACAATTCTGATTCTCGGGGACATTAGGTACAATTAAGATAGTCTGAGACATTAGGAGCAATTCAGATACTCGGAGACATTAGGAACAATTCAGATATTCGGAGACATTAGGAACATTTCAGACATTCAGCGACATTAGGAACAATTCTGACACCCGGAGACATTAGGAACAATTCAGATTCTCGGAGACATTAGGAACAATTCAGAAATCGGAGCTGTTAGGAACAATTCAGATACTCGGGGACATTAGGAACAATTCAGATACTCGGAGACATTAGGAACAATTCAGATACTCGGAGACATTAGGAACAATTCAGATACTCGGGGGCATTAGGAACAATTCAGTTACTCGTAGACATTTGGAACAATTCTGACACTCGGGGACGTTCAGTAAAATTCAGATACTCGGGGACATTAGGAACAATTCATATATTCAGAGACATTGGGAAGTATTCAGAAACTCGGGGACATTAGGAACAATTCAGATACTCGGTGACATTAGGAACAATACAGGTACTGGCAGATATTAGCAACAATTCAGTTCTCGGGGACATTAGGAACAATTCAGGTACTCGGAGACGTTAGGAACAATTAAGAAATTTGGGGAAATTAGGAACAATTCAGATACTCGGGGGGCATTGGGAGCAATTCAGATATTCGGCGACATTAGGAACAATTCAAATACTCGGGGACATTAGGAAAAATTCAGCTACTCTGAGACATTAGGACGAATTCAGATACTCGGAGACATTAGGAACAATTCAGATACTCGGGGACATTAGGAACAATTCAGATACACGGGGACATTAGGAACAATTCAGATACTCGGAAACATTTGGAACAATTCTGATACTCAGAGACATTAGGAACAATTCATATACGCGGAGACATTAGGAACAATTCAGATACTCGGAGACATTAGGAACAATTCAGTTACTCGGGGACATTAGGAACAATTCAGGTACTCGGAGACATTAGGAACAATTCAAATACTCGGAGACATTAGGAACAATTC
Source organism: Somniosus microcephalus (assembly GCF_052327205.1). Lineage (NCBI taxonomy): Eukaryota > Metazoa > Chordata > Chondrichthyes > Squaliformes > Somniosidae > Somniosus > Somniosus microcephalus. The sequence continues at coordinate 38,034,856 of NC_140998.1, forward strand.
AGATACTCGGGGACATTAGGAACAATTCAGATACTCGGATACATTCGGAACAATTCAGACACTCGGGTACTTTAGGAATAATTCTGATTCTTGGGGACATTAGGTACAATTAAGATACTCTGAGACATTAGGAGCAATTCAGATACTCGGAGACATTAGGAACAATTCAGATATATCGGAGACATTCGGAACATTTCAGACATTCAGCGACATTAGGAACAATTCAGACTCCCGGAGACATTAGGAACAATTCAGATACTCGGTGCTATTAGGAACAATTCAGATATTGGTAGGCATTAGGAACATTTCAGACATTCAGCTACAGTAGGAACAGTTCTGATACTCGGCGACATTAGGAACAATTTAGATACACGGAGACATTAGGAACAAATCAGAAATTCAGAGATGTTAGGAACAATTCAGATACTCGGGGACATTAGGAACAATTCAGATACTCGGAGACAATAGGAACAATTCAGATACTCGGAGACATTAGGAACAATTCAGATACTCAGACATTAGGAACAATTCAGTTACTCGGAGACATTAGGAACAATTCAGAAACACGGGGACATTAGGAACAATTCAGATACTCCGGGACATTAGGAACAATTCAAATACTCGTTGACATTTGGAACAATTCAGTTCTCGTGGACATTAGGAACAATTCAGGTACTTGGAGACATTAGGAACAATTCAGATAATTGGCGACATCAGGAAAAATTCAGATACTCGGAGACATTAGGAACAATTCAGATACTCAGACATTAGGAACAATTCACACACGGGGACATTAGGAACAATTCTGATACTCGAGGACATCAGGAACAATTCAGATACTCGGAGACATTAGGAACAATTCAGATACACAGAAATTAGGAACAATTCAGACACTCGGAGACATTAGGAACAATTCAGATACTCGGAGACATTAGGAACAATTCAGTTACTCGGAGACATTAGGAACAATTCAGGTACTCGGGGGCATTAGGGACAATTCAAATACTCGTTGACATTAGGAACAGTACTGATACTCGGAGACATTAGGAACAATTCAGATACTCGGATACATTCGGAACAATTCAGATACTCGGGGGCATTAGGAACAATTCAAATACTCGTTGACATTAGGAGCAATTCAGATACTCGGAGACATTAGGAACATTTCAGACATTCAGCGACATTAGGAACAATTCAGACACCCAGAGACATTAGGAACAATTCAGATAATCAGAGACATTTGGAACAATTCAGATACTCGGAGACATTAGGAACAGTTCAGATACTCGGAGACATTAGGCACAATTCAGTTCTCGTGGACATTAGGAACAATTTAGGTACTTGGAGACATTAGGAACAATTCAGGTACTCGGCGACATCAGGAACATTTCAGATACTCGGGGATATCAGGAACAATTCAGATATTGGGAGACATTAGGAACATTCCAGACATTCAGCAACAGCAGGAACAATTCTGATACTCGGCGACATTAGGAACAATTTAGATACTCGGAGACATTAGGAACAAATCAGATATTCGGAGATGTAAGGAACAATTCAGATACTCGGGGACATTAGGACGAATTCAGATACTCGGAGACATTAGGAACAATTCAGATACTCGGGGACATTAGGAACAATTCAGATACACGGGGACATTAGGAACAATTCAGATACTCGGAGACATTCGGAGCAATTCAGATTCTCGGAGACGTTAGGAGCAATTAAGATACTCGGGGACATTATGAACAAATCAGATACTCGGACACATCAGGAACAATGCAAACATACACAGACAATAGGAACAATTCATATACGCGGAGACATTAGGAACAATTCAGATACTCGGGGACATTAGGAACAATTCAGACACTCGGAGACATTAGGAACAATTCAGAAATTCGGAGACATTAGGAACAATTCAGTTACTCGGGGACATTAGGAACAATTCAGGTACTCGGAGACATTAGGAACAATTCAGACACTCGGGGGCTTTAGTAACAATTCAGATACTACGGGACATTAGGAACAATTCAGATGCTCGGGACATAAGGAACAATTCAGATACTCGGGGACATTATGAACAATTCAGGCACTCGGAGACATTAGGAACAATTCAGATACTCGGGGGCATTGGGAACAAATCAGATATACGGCGACATTCGGAAGAATTGAAATACTAGGGGACATTAGGAAAAATTCAGCTACTCTGAGACATTAGGATGAATTCAGATACTCTGAGACATTAGGAGCAATTCAGATACTCGGGGCCATTAGGAACGATTCAGATACTCTGGGACATTAGGAACAATTGAGATAATCGGGGACATTAGGAACAATTCAGATACTCGGGGACGTTAGGAACAGTTCAGATTCTCGGAGACATTAGGAGCAATTCAGATACTTGGCAACATTAGCAACAATTCAGATAATCTGAGACATTAGCAGCAATTCAGATACTCGGAGACATTAGGAGCAAATCAGATACTCGGACACATCAGGAACAATGCAGACATTCACAGACATTAGCAACAATTCAGATAATCGGAAACATTAGGTACAATTCAGATACTCAGAGACATTAGCACCAATTCATATACTCGGAGACATTAGGAACAATTCAGATACTCGGAGACATTAGGAACAATTCCGATACTCAGGGACATTGGGAACAAATCAGATACTCAGGGACATTAGGAACAATTCTGATACTCTGGGACATTAGGAACAATTCAGATACTCTGGGACATTAGGAACAATTGAGATAATCGGGGACATTAGGAACAATTCAGATACTCGGGGACGTTAGGAACAGTTCAGATTCTCGGAGACATTAGGAGCAATTCAGATACTTGGCAACATTAGCAACAATTCAGATAATCTGAGACATTAGCAGCAATTCAGATACTCGGAGACATTAGGAGCAAATCAGATACTCGGACACATCAGGAACAATGCAGACATTCACAGACATTAGCAACAATTCAGATAATCGGAAACATTAGGTACAATTCAGATACTCAGAGACATTAGCACCAATTCATATACTCGGAGACATTAGGAACAATTCAGATACTCGGAGACATTAGGAACAATTCCGATACTCAGGGACATTGGGAACAAATCAGATACTCAGGGACATTAGGAACAATTCTGATACTCTGGGACATTAGGAACAATTCAGATACTCGGAGACATTAGGAACAATCCAGATACTCAGGCATTAGGAACAATTCTGATACTCAGGACATTAGGAACAATTCAGATACTCCGTGACATTAGGAACAATTCTGATACTCTGGGACATTAGGAACAATTCAGATACTCAGAGACATTAGGAACAATTCAAATACTCGGAGACATTAGGAACAATTCAGCTACTCGGGGACATTAGGAACAATTCAGATACTCGGATACATTCGGAACAATTCAGACACTCGGGTACTTTAGGAATAATTCTGATTCTTGGGGACATTAGGTACAATTAAGATACTCTGAGACATTAGGAGCAATTCAGATACTCGGAGACATTAGGAACAATTCAGATATATCGGAGACATTCGGAACATTTCAGACATTCAGCGACATTAGGAACAATTCAGACACCCGGAGACATTAGGAACAATTAAATACTCGGCGACATTAGGAACAATTTAGATACACGGAGACATTAGGAACAAATCAGAAATTCAGAGATGTTAGGAACAATTCAGATACTCGGGGACATTAGGAACAATTCAGATACTCGGAGACAATAGGAACAATTCAGATACTCGGAGACATTAGGAACAATTCAGATACACAGGGACATTAGGAACAATTCAGATACTCGGGGACATTAGGAACAATTCAAATACTCGTTGACATTAGGAACAATTCAGTTCTCGTGGACATTAGGAACAATTCAGGTACTTGGAGACATTAGGAACAATTCAGATAATTGGCGACATCAGGAAAAATTCAGATACTCGGAGACATTAGGAACAATTCAGATACTCAGACATTAGGAACAATTCACACACGGGGACATTAGGAACAATTCTGATACTCGAGGACATCAGGAACAATTCAGATACTCGGAGACATTAGGAACAATTCAGATACACAGAAATTAGGAACAATTCAGACACTCGGAGACATTAGGAACAATTCAGATACTCGGAGACATTAGGAACAATTCAGTTACTCGGAGACATTAGGAACAATTCAGGTACTCGGGGGCATTAGGGACAATTCAAATACTCGTTGACATTAGGAACAGTACTGATACTCGGAGACATTAGGAACAATTCAGATACTCGGATACATTCGGAACAATTCAGATACTCGGGGGCATTAGGAACAATTCAAATACTCGTTGACATTAGGAGCAATTCAGATACTCGGAGACATTAGGAACATTTCAGACATTCAGCGACATTAGGAACAATTCAGACACCCAGAGACATTAGGAACAATTCAGATAATCAGAGACATTTGGAACAATTCAGATACTCGGAGACATTAGGAACAGTTCAGATACTCGGAGACATTAGGCACAATTCAGTTCTCGTGGACATTAGGAACAATTTAGGTACTTGGAGACATTAGGAACAATTCAGGTACTCGGCGACATCAGGAACATTTCAGATACTCGGGGATATCAGGAACAATTCAGATATTGGGAGACATTAGGAACATTCCAGACATTCAGCAACAGCAGGAACAATTCTGATACTCGGCGACATTAGGAACAATTTAGATACTCGGAGACATTAGGAACAAATCAGATATTCGGAGATGTAAGGAACAATTCAGATACTCGGGGACATTAGGACGAATTCAGATACTCGGAGACATTAGGAACAATTCAGATACTCGGGGACATTAGGAACAATTCAGATACACGGGGACATTAGGAACAATTCAGATACTCGGAGACATTCGGAACAATTCAGATTCTCGGAGACGTTAGGAGCAATTAAGATACTCGGGGACATTATGAACAAATCAGATACTCGGACACATCAGGAACAATGCAAACATACACAGACAATAGGAACAATTCATATACGCGGAGACATTAGGAACAATTCAGATACTCGGGGACATTAGGAACAATTCAGACACTCGGAGACATTAGGAACAATTCAGAAATTCGGAGACATTAGGAACAATTCAGTTACTCGGGGACATTAGGAACAATTCAGGTACTCGGAGACATTAGGAACAATTCAGACACTCGGGGGCTTTAGTAACAATTCAGATACTACGGGACATTAGGAACAATTCAGATGCTCGGGACATAAGGAACAATTCAGATACTCGGGGACATTATGAACAATTCAGGCACTCGGAGACATTAGGAACAATTCAGATACTCGGGGGCATTGGGAACAAATCAGATATACGGCGACATTCGGAAGAATTGAAATACTAGGGGACATTAGGAAAAATTCAGCTACTCTGAGACATTAGGATGAATTCAGATACTCTGAGACATTAGGAGCAATTCAGATACTCGGGGCCATTAGGAACGATTCAGATACTCTGGGACATTAGGAACAATTGAGATAATCGGGGACATTAGGAACAATTCAGATACTCGGGGACGTTAGGAACAGTTCAGATTCTCGGAGACATTAGGAGCAATTCAGATACTTGGCAACATTAGCAACAATTCAGATAATCTGAGACATTAGCAGCAATTCAGATACTCGGAGACATTAGGAGCAAATCAGATACTCGGACACATCAGGAACAATGCAGACATTCACAGACATTAGCAACAATTCAGATAATCGGAAACATTAGGTACAATTCAGATACTCAGAGACATTAGCACCAATTCATATACTCGGAGACATTAGGAACAATTCAGATACTCGGAGACATTAGGAACAATTCCGATACTCAGGGACATTGGGAACAAATCAGATACTCAGGGACATTAGGAACAATTCTGATACTCTGGGACATTAGGAACAATTCAGATACTCTGGGACATTAGGAACAATTGAGATAATCGGGGACATTAGGAACAATTCAGATACTCGGGGACGTTAGGAACAGTTCAGATTCTCGGAGACATTAGGAGCAATTCAGATACTTGGCAACATTAGCAACAATTCAGATAATCTGAGACATTAGCAGCAATTCAGATACTCGGAGACATTAGGAGCAAATCAGATACTCGGACACATCAGGAACAATGCAGACATTCACAGACATTAGCAACAATTCAGATAATCGGAAACATTAGGTACAATTCAGATACTCAGAGACATTAGCACCAATTCATATACTCGGAGACATTAGGAACAATTCAGATACTCGGAGACATTAGGAACAATTCCGATACTCAGGGACATTGGGAACAAATCAGATACTCAGGGACATTAGGAACAATTCTGATACTCTGGGACATTAGGAACAATTCAGATACTCGGAGACATTAGGAACAATCCAGATACTCAGGCATTAGGAACAATTCTGATACTCAGGACATTAGGAACAATTCAGATACTCCGTGACATTAGGAACAATTCTGATACTCTGGGACATTAGGAACAATTCAGATACTCAGAGACATTAGGAACAATTCAAATACTCGGAGACATTAGGAACAATTCAGCTACTCGGGGACATTAGGAACAATTCAGATACTCGGATACATTCGGAACAATTCAGACACTCGGGTACTTTAGGAATAATTCTGATTCTTGGGGACATTAGGTACAATTAAGATACTCTGAGACATTAGGAGCAATTCAGATACTCGGAGACATTAGGAACAATTCAGATATATCGGAGACATTCGGAACATTTCAGACATTCAGCGACATTAGGAACAATTCAGACACCCGGAGACATTAGGAACAATTAAATACTCGGCGACATTAGGAACAATTTAGATACACGGAGACATTAGGAACAAATCAGAAATTCAGAGATGTTAGGAACAATTCAGATACTCGGGGACATTAGGAACAATTCAGATACTCGGAGACAATAGGAACAATTCAGATACTCGGAGACATTAGGAACAATTCAGATACACAGGGACATTAGGAACAATTCAGATACTCGGGGACATTAGGAACAATTCAAATACTCGTTGACATTAGGAACAGTACTGATACTCGGAGACATTAGGAACAATTCAGATACTCAGATACATTCGGAACAATTCAGATACTCGGGGACATTAGGAACAATTCAAATACTCGTTGACATTTGGAGCAATTCAGATACTCGGAGACATTAGGAACATTTCAGATACTCGGAGACATTAGGAACAGTTCAGATACTCGGAGACATTAGGAACAATTCTGTTCTCGTGGACATTAGGAACAATTTAGGTCCTTGGAGACCTTATGAACAATTCAGATACTCGGCGACATCAGGAACAATTCAGGTACTCGGGGATATCGGGAACAATTCAGATATTGGGAGACATTAGGAACATTCCAGACATTCAGCAACAGCAGGAACAATTCTGAAACTCGGCGTCATTAGGAACAATTTAGATACTCCGAGACATTAGGAACAAATCAGATATTCGGAGATGTTAGGAACAATTCAGATACTCGGGGACATTATGAAAAATTCAGAAACTCGGGGACATTAGGAACAATTCATATACTCGGAGACATTGGGAAGAATTCAGAAACACGGAGACATTAGGAACAATTCAGATACTCGGGGACATTAGGAACAATACAAATACTCGCGGACATTAGGAACAATTCAGTTCTCGTGGACATTAGGAACAATTCAGGTACTTGGAGACATTAGGAACAATTCAGATAATTGGCGACATCAGGAAAAATTCAGATACTCGGAGACATTAGGAACAATTCAGATACTCAGACATTAGGAACAATTCACACACGGGGACATTAGGAACAATTGTGATACTCGGAACATAAGGAACAAATCAGATACTGCGGGACATTATGATCAAATCAGACACTCGGGAGCATTAGGAACAATTCAGATACTCGGGGTCATTAGGAACAATTCAGATACTCAGGGACATTAGGAACAATTCAGATACTCGGGGACTTTAGGAACAATTCAAATACTCGGCGACATTAGGAACAATTCAGATACTCGGGGACATTAGGAACAATTCAGATACTCGTATACATTCGGAACAATTCAGACACTCGGGTACATTAGGAACAATTCTGATTCTCGGGGACATTAGGTACAACTAAGATAGTCTGAGACATTAGGAGCAATTCAGATACTCGGAGACATTAGGAACAATTCAGATATTCGGAGACATTAGGAACATTTCAGACATTCAGCGACATTAGGAACAATTCAGACACCCGGAGACATTAGGAACAATTCAGATACTCGGAGACATTAGGAACAATTCAGAAATTCGGAGATGTTAGGAACAATTCAGATACTCGTGGACATTAGGAACAATTCAGATACTCGGAGACATTAGGAACAATTCAGATACTCGGAGACATTAGGAACAATTCAGATACTCGGGGGCATTAGGAACAATTCAGTTACTCGTGGACATTAGGAACAATTCTGACACTCGGGGATGTTCAGTAAAATTCAGATACTCGGGGACCTTAGGAACAATTCAGATACTCGAGGACATTAGGAACAATTCTGATACTCGTAGACATTAGGAACAATTCATATACTCGGGGACATTAGGAACAATTTAGATACTCGGAGACATTAGGAACAAATCAGATATTCGGAGATGTTAGGAACAATTCAGATACTCGGGGACATTAGGAACAATTCAGATACTCGGAGACATTAGGAACAATTCAGATACTCGGGGACATTACGAAAAATTCAGAAACTCGGGGACATTAGGAACAATACAGATACTCATGGACATTATGAACAATTCAGTTCTCGTGGACATTAGGAACAATTCAGGTACTTGGAGGCATTAGGAACAATTCAGATAATTGGCGACATCAGGAACAATTCAGATACTCAGACATTAGGAACAATTCAGATACTCAGACATTAGGAACAATTCACACACGGGGACATTAGGAACAATTCTGATACTCGGGGACATCAGGAACAATTCAGATACTCGGAGACATTAGGAACAATTCAGATACTCGGAGACATTAGGAACAATTCAGTTACTCGGAGACATTAGGAACAATTCAGATACTCGGAGACATTAGGAACAATTCAGTTACTCGGAGACGTTAGGAACAATTCAGATACTCGGGGACAATAGGAACAATTCAGACACTGGAGACGTTAGGAACAATTCAGAAAAACGGGCAGATTAGGAACTATTCAGATACTCGGGGACATTAGGAACAATTCAGATACATGGGGACTTTAGGAACAATTCTGATACTCGGGGACATCAGGAACAACTCAGATGCTCAAGGACAGTAGGAATAATTCAGATATTCGGGGAGATTAGGAAAAATCCAGATACTCAGGCATTAGGAACAATTCTGATACTCAGGGACATTAGGAACAATTCAGATACTCCGTGACATTAGGAACAATTCTGATACTCGGGGACATTAGGAACAATTCAGATGCTCAGAGACATTAGGAACAATTCAGATACTCGGAGACATTAGGAACAATTCAGACATTCGGAGATGTTAGGAACAATTCACATACTCGGGGACATTAGGAACAATTCAGATACTCGGAGACATAAGGAACAGATCAGATACTGCGGGACACTATGGTCAAATCAGACACTCGGGAGCATTAGGAACAATTCAGATACTCGGGGACATTAGGAACAATTCAGATACTCAGGGACATTAGGAACAATTCAGATACTTGGGGACATTAGGAACAATTCAAATACTTGGCGACATTAGGAACAATTCAGATACTCGGGGACATTAGGAACAATTCAGATACTCGGATACATTCGGAACAATTCAGACACTCGGGTACATTAGGAACAATTCTGATTCTCGGGGACATTAGGTACAATTAAGATAGTCTGAGACATTAGGAGCAATTCAGATACTCGGAGACATTAGGAACAATTCAGATATTCGGAGACATTAGGAACATTTCAGACATTCAGCGACATTAGGAACAATTCAGATACTCGGGGACATTAGGAACAATTCAGATACTCGGAGACATTAGGAACAATTCAGATACTCGGAGACATTAGGAACAATTCAGATACTCGGGGGCATTAGGAACAATTCAGTTACTCGTAGACATTAGGAACAATTCTGACACTCGGGGACGTTCAGTAAAATTCAGATACTCGGGGACATTAGGAACAATTCATATATTCAGAGACATTGGGAAGTATTCAGAAACTCGGGGACATTAGGAACAATTCAGATACTCGGTGACATTAGGAACAATACAGGTACTGGCAGACATTAAGGAAGCTAAAGGGATTGAAGGTGGACAAATCCCCAGGGCCTGATAACATGCATCCTAGGGTACTGAAGGAGGTGGCCCTAGAGATAGCGGATGCACTAAGGATGATTTTTCAGAATTCATTAGACTCGGGAACAGTGCCGATGGATTGGAGGGTAGCTAACGTTACCCCACTATTCAAAAAGGGGGGTAGGGAAAAAGCAGGTAATTACAGACCTGTAAGCCTTACATCAGTTGTGGGCAAAATGCTGGAGTCCATCATTAAGGATGAAATAGCGGAGCACTTAGCAAATGGGGACAGGATAGGACAGAGTCAACATGGATTTACAAAGGGTAAATCGTGCTTGACTAATCTATTGGAATTTTTTGAGGGAGTAACTGGTAGAATAGATGGGGGAGAGCCAGTAGATGTGGTGTACCTGGACTTCCAAAAGGCCTTCGATAAGGTCCCACATAAAAGATTAGCATGGAAAATTGAGGCTCATGGGATAAAGGGGAAAGTTTTGGCGTGGATAGGGAACTGGCTGTCAGATAGAAAACAGAGAGTTGGAATAAACGGCTCATTTTCTGAATGGCAGGCAGTAACAAGTGGGGTACCACAGGGATCTGTCCTGGGCCCCCAGCTGTTCACAATTTACATTAATGACCTGGATCAGGGAGTCGGATGCAGCATTTCCAAATTTGCAGACGACACTAAACTAGGAGGTGGGGTGGGCTCAGAGGAAGAGACCAGGAAGCTCCAGAGCGATTTGGACAGACTGGGCGATTGGGCGGATAAATGGCAGATGCACTATAATGTGGACAAGTGCGAAGTTATCCACCTTGGGTGCAGGAACGGGAGGGCAAATTATTATTTAAATGGCAATAGATTGGGAGAGGGGGAAGTACAGAGAGACCTGGGTGTTCTTGTACACCAGTCACTGAAGGCGAGCATGCAGGTGCAACAGGCGGTCAAGAAGGCAAACGGTATGCTGGCCTTCATAGCAAAAGGGTTAGAATACAGGAACAGGGATACCTTGCTGCAGCTGTACAGGGCACTGGTGAGACCACACCTCGAGTACTGTGTACAGTTTTGGTCGCCTCATCTGAGGAAGGATGTTCTTGCCATGGAGGGGGTGCAGCGGCGATTCACCAGGCTGATACCAGGAATGGCGGGAATGACCTATGAGGAGAGACTATGTAGTTTAGGGATGTACACACTGGAGTTTAGAAGATTGAGAGGGGACCTCATAGAAGTGTATAAAATTCTGACAGGTCTAGACAGACTGGATGCAGAAGGAATGTTTCCCTTGGCGGGTGAGAACAGAACTAGAGGACATAATTTAAGGATAAGGGCTAAACCATTTAGGACAGAGATGAGGGGGAATTTCTTCACTCAGAGAGTGGTGAACCTGTGGAACTCATTGCCACAGAGGGCAGTGTACGCCAGCTCATTAAATATATTTAAGAGGGAATTAGATATATTTCTACGGGCAAAAGGGGTTAAGGGTTACGGAGAGAAGGCGGGGACGGGATACTGAATTAAAGGATCAGCCATGATCTCATTAAATGGCGGAGCAGGCACGAAGGGCCGAATGGCCTACTCCTGCTCCTATCTTCTATGTATCTATGTATCTATGTATTAGCAACAATTCAGTTCTCGGGGACATTAGGAACAATTCAAATACTACGGGACATTAGGAACAATTCAGATAATCGGGGACATTAGGAACAATTCAGGTACTCGGAGACGTTAGGAACAATTAAAAAATTTGGGGAAATTAGGAACAATTCAGATACTCGGGGGGCATTGGGAGCAATTCAGATATTCGGCGACATTAGGAACAATTCAAATACTCGGGGACATTAGGAAAAATTCAGCTACTCTGAGACATTAGGACGAATTCAGATACTCGGAGACATTAGGAACAATTCAGATACTCGGGGACTTTAGGAACAATTCAGATACACGGGGACATTAGGAACAATTCAGATACTCGGAAACATTAGGAACAATTCTGATACTCAGAGACATTAGGAACAATTCATATACGCGGAGACATTCGGAACAATTCAGATACTCGGAGACATTAGGAACAATTCAGTTACTCGGGGACATTAGGAACAATTCAGGTACTCGGAGACATTAGGAACAATTCAAATACTCGGAGACATTAGGAACAATTCAGATACTCGGGGACATTAGGAACAATTCAGATACTCGGATACATTCGGAACAATTCAGACACTCGGGTACTTTAGGAATAATTCTGATTCTTGGGGACATTAGGTACAATTAAGATACTCTGAGACATTAGGAGCAATTCAGATACTCGGAGACATTAGGAACAATTCAGATATATCGGAGACATTCGGAACATTTCAGACATTCAGCGACATTAGGAACAATTCAGACTCCCGGAGACATTAGGAACAATTCAGATACTCGGTGCTATTAGGAACAATTCAGATATTGGTAGGCATTAGGAACATTTCAGACATTCAGCTACAGTAGGAACAGTTCTGATACTCGGCGACATTAGGAACAATTTAGATACACGGAGACATTAGGAACAAATCAGAAATTCAGAGATGTTAGGAACAATTCAGATACTCAGTGACATTAGGAACAGTTGAGATACTCGGGGACATTAGGAACAATTCAGATACTCGTGGACATTAGGAACAATTCAGACATTGGAGACATTAGGAACAATTCAGATCCACCTTTTCCCTTGCACTGAATGCAGACTAGATACAACACTATCCCTAACTGGCAAACCACGAGAATATGGGAAGCCAGTCTGATCCACGAAGGGACCTCTATGCTATTGAAAATGTCCCACCAGGGTGGAATCACAATATCCAATATCTTAGCCCCTATCTCTACTGTTTTCTGCTCTAGAGTGTAAAAGTGTTTCTGTGAAACTGTAACGGCCTTGAGTATTTTGGTGAGGTTTTCTGGGAGAGGGGGATTTCATAGCCAAAATGTGCTACATACTTCTGCAGCTTGGTAAAATTCTCCTTCACAGTGAGGCGAACAGTGGAGAGTTCAGGAATGGGGACAGTTCGTTGCTGGGCCACTTGAACTTCTGCCTCGGGTTTGAAACAGAAACTGCTGTCACTAACCGGACACCAGCTATGCTGTCCATGCTGGTAGTGGGACGCTCCTGTGGTGACACAATATGTCCCACCCCCTATGTATGCTACCTGCGGGGGAACATGGCCTTGTGCCATTGCCTCCATGGTACAATTTATAGGTTTCGCGCCAGCAGCTCTGAACCCGCACTGTGGTTTTGAATAGGCATTCAAGTGCTGGGGACATGGCATTATGTGTGCTCCCCGGCTTCGGCACCCTGAGAGGTCAGTACCTGTCATAGCGTGCTCCCACTTTATGACGTAAGGTGGGACCACTGTGAAACGAATGTGTGTGTTAAGTCTGTGAATGATTGAGACACGGACTAGCAGGAGCGCAACAAACAAGTCTTTACTGGTGAAAGGCATAAACGAAACTAACCAACAGAGGCTCTCTAGCGCCTTTTATACAGGGGTGGTCACTACCGGTACTGCAGTCTGAGACCAGATATTCTCTTAAAGGTACATACACAACAATTCCTCCCCTTTTAGATAAACAGTACATAACATTCTTTTAACAACTAATGATAACGAATTACAATCACAATTACTGTTGCTAGATACATTGGTTAAGTTTAAGCAATTATAAGTTCAGTCTTTGAGGAGGCTTCCTGATTCTGTCTGGATAACGCCTCTTTGGAGTATCAGGTTCTTCTGGCAATGTTGAGTCGGAATCAATGTCGTTGTCTGGTTCATCTGCTTCCAATATTACCGGTTCTGCGGTAGCTGCAATTGGAACGTCGATTTCATTACCAGGTGTATCAGATCGTGGTGTGGAGTTGACGTTTTCCAGTGACTCTAGAATCTGGTCAGCATGGCGTCTTACAATGCTCTCCCCAATGTCCACGGTATACATGAGAGGTCCTTGCCGTGTACAAATCGTTCCTGGCTGCCATTTCTCAGTGCGGTAGTCCCGGGCCAAAACTGGTTGACCTATCTTAAAACTCCTGGTCGGCCTTTCATTCATATTCTGAAACTGCCTGTTCTCCACATCTCTTCGGACGTTTGGCTTAACCAAATCCAAGTGGCATCGTAGTCTTCGATTGAAGAACATCATGGCTGGAGTTTGGTTGGTAACCGCATGTGTCGCATTCCGGTAGGCAAACAAGAAGTTGTCCACCTTGTGTTGTAGGGGTATATCTTCATTACACATTGCCTTGATAGCCTTCTTGAATGTTTGGACAAACCTCTCGGCCAATCCATTAGTGACTGGATGATATGGGGCAGATGTGTAATGCTTAACACCATTGTTCTTTAAGAACCTCCGGAACTCTTCAGACACAAACTGTGGTCCATTGTCAGAGCAAATCTGTTCAGGCAGCCCATTCCTGGCGAATATGGTTCGTAAAACTGCAATAGTTTTTTCCGTGGTGGTTGAGGACATTTTTATTACCTCTGGCCACTTTGAATGTGCATCCACCACAATTAAAAACATCGAGTCCATGAAGGGACCAGCAAAATCAATGTGCACCCTTTGCCATGGAGATGAGGGCCACTCCCATGGATGCAGAGGAGCTTGTGGTGGGGCGTTTTGGACCTTCTGGCATCCTGCACAGCTCTTGGTCATCTCTTCGATTTCTCTATCGATTCCCAGCCACCACACAAACGCTCTGGCTAAGCTCTTCATTTTTACCCCACCCAGATGACCCTCATGAAGCTCATTGAGCACTCTATCCGTCAACTTAGGTGGAATTACTACTCTGGATCCACACATCAAGGTTCCTCTGCACACTGACAGCTGTTCTCTTCTCGGCGAGAATGCTGGCAGCAGTGGTTTGCCATGTGCTGGCCATCCCTTCACCATTAAATCATAGACCCGTGATAGTGTCAGGTCATTCCGTGTTTCCTTTTCTATGTTTGCATTCGTCACAGGGAGACATTCGACTATGGTCGAGTGGAATAACTCCATTGGATCCACTGCAAGGTCTTCTTCTTCCACCGTCGGCAACGGTAGACGTGACAATCCATCAGCATTTCCATGCTGTTTAGTTCCCCTGTACTCGATGTCATATTGGTGTGCCCCTAGGAAAAGGGACCATCTCTGCAGCCGTTGTGCTGTCATTATCGGTACGCCCTTCTGAGGGTTGAAAATGGAGACAAGAGGTTGATGATCGGTTAGTAGAGTAAATTTTTGACCGTGCAGATAGTGATTGAACTTCTTCACCCCCCACACTAGGCTGAGGGCCTCTCTGTCAATCTGGGTGTAGTTACACTCGGCAGAAGTTAACGAGCGTGACGCAAAAGCTAACGGCCTCTCCAAACCATCAAGGAATTTATGTGACAGTACCGCCCCAATGCCGTAGGGAGACGCATCACACGCCAGCCTGATTGGCAGTGCTGGGTTGTAGTGAGCCAATACTTCCTTCGAAGTGATTAAGTCCTTACTCTTCTGAAAAGCACGTTTACAATCATCGCTCCATTTCCATGCTACCCCCGTTCGTAGCAGGGCGTTCAGTGGATGCAGAATTGTCGACAAATTTGGCAAAAACTTATGCTAGTAATTCACCAACCCAAGGAATGACCTCAGTTGCGACACATTTTCAGGCGCTGGGGCCTTAACAACCGCTTCAATTTTGTCAGGGGACTTATGTAACCCCTCTTCATCAATCACGTGGCCACAATACGATATCTGTTTCTTAAAAAATTCGCACTTGGGGCGGTTGGCTCGCAGCCCATGTTCCCGTAGTCTAGTGAGCACCTGTTCTAGGTTGTTAAGGTGTTCACTGTCATCTTCACCTGTTACAAGGATGTCGTCCAAGTAACACTGAGTCCCCGGAATCCCTTGCAGCACTTGTTCCATCGCTCTTTGCCATATCGCCAGAGCCGATGCTACTCCGAATACCAATCAATGATACTGGTAAAGACCTTTGTGAGTATTTATCGTGAGATACTTCCTAGAGGACTCTTCAACCTCCATCTGCAAATATGCTTGTGCTAGGTCAATTTTCGTAAAACGCTTCCCTCCAGACAGTGAGGCGAAGATGTCTTCTATCCTTGGAAGAGGATATTGTACTGTGTGAAGGACAGGGTTCACCGTCACCTTGAAATCCCCACAGGTGCGAATCTTCCTTGGCTCTCCGGACTTATTGCTTAACGTTTTCTTCATGACAGGAACGATGGGTGTCACCCACTCGCTCCAGTCGACCTTAGACAACACGCCCGCCTTCTCCAGCTCTGCCTCGATGGCTGGATGAATTGCATATGGTACCGGTCTCGCTTTGAAAAACTTGGGAACTGCATTCTCTTCTATTTTTAACGAGGCGGTTACGCCTTTAAGCGTGCCCAGTTCTTGTTGAAATACCTCTTTGATTGTTGACAATCGTCCAGGAGTGATGTCTTCATCTATTTTACCGTCCACCGTCATTGCATGAATGGAATGCCAATCTAAGTTTATCTTCCTGCTCCATTCCCGTCCCAATAACGGTGGTCCACCATTTGGCAGTATGTAGAGATACAATTTCCGTATTTTCTTGCCATTGTATTCGACAGGCACCCTTATTTTTCCTCTGGGGTATACTTTTTGCCCCTTATACGTCGTCAAGACGATGGCTGTCTCTCTCAAGGGTATGTGTGAAAATAGCCGCTCATTGTCTCGTCGATTCATGACGGTTAGCGCTGATCCTGTATCCAATTCCATTTTAACTTGGGACCCTGCTATTGTGAGGGTGACCCAAATGGTTCGGTGATCCTCTTTTGCGATTACATTGTGAAGTTTGAGACAGCTTAATCTCCTGTTCTCGGATTCACTATCGCTCATCTGGTCTTCGGAACTACTGTCCGTCATCTTTTGTACTTTCTTGTACGGTTCCTTAGTAGCCTTTTTGTTGTCACTGGTCTTCTTCCCAGACCTACAAACTCGTGCAATGTGTCCAATATTCCTGCATTGTCTGCATATTTTGTCTTTGGACCAGCAGTCCTTCTGGTCATGGTTAGTTCTGCCGCAGCGATAACATTTTGCAAATCCCCATGTCATTTCGTGGGTGCCGTATTCCTGTGGTTTTTGTTGAATTTCTGCAGCTCCCCTGGCTGCTGCTTCATACGACACTGCCACGCTGAAAGCCTTATCTAGCGTCAGCTCTTTTTCTGCGAGTAACTTCTTCTGTGTTCCTTCACTCAGGAGTCCACAGACAAATTTGTCCCGTAGGGTATCTGCCAGTCCTGCTCCGAACTGGCAGTGCTTTGATAGCTTGCGTATTTCCGTAAGATACTCAGCATTGCTCTCATCTTTGTGCTGAGTTCTCCTGTGGAATTTAAATCTTTCTGCTATCAACAGCGGTGCAGGGTTTAAGTGCTCCTGTAGAACAGCAACAATTTTGTTAAAACTCTTCGCCTTCGGTTTGGCTGGAGTAATCAGATCCCGCAATAGGCCGTACGTTCTAGCGCCCATTATATTTAGCAATATTGATGCCTTTTTCCCCTCCGCTATTTCATTTGCCTCGAAATATACCTCGACTCTTTCCACATACGTGGTCCAGTCCTCTAATGTATTATCAAAAGCAGTGATACAGCCAGTCTTCGGCATCTTGCAAATCTAAAATGGCGCCTCCCGCGCTTTGCCTTCTTCTCCGATTTAACAAAATGGCGCCTCCCGCGCTTTTCCTTCTTCCCCGCTGTTGTTAGCGCTGCTTTCCACGGTTTCTTGCGCGTATTCTTTTTCTTTTATTATTTTCCCGTCGTGGAGCGGACCCTCTGGAACACTTCCCTCCCTCTTCTGAGGTCCGAACGCTGCCCAGCTTCGAAACACCGGCCGCGCCCTGTATGCTCCACCCTCTCTCTCTCTCCTTGCTTCCCGACTCACTGCCCAGCCCCGTTGCAGCCCAGGAAGGATCAGAGCACTACCTGCCACCAGCCCGATTAGCTGGGAAACCACGGACCGAGGAACCCAGCCTGGCTCTGGACAGTCTCTCCTGCAAGTTTTGAAATCGATGATTGACGGTCGACGCCCGTTTCTCGAGTTTCAATGGCCTATTTTTTTTTTCTGCTTTCTTCTGACTCCGACCTTCAACACGTCGTCAGAGCTGCTGCTGAGTTGCAGGTAAGTTCATTTCTAACTCGTCGCCAGTGTTAAGTCCGTGAATGATTGAGACACGGACTAGCAGGAGAGAAACAAACAAGCCTTTACTGGTGAAACGCATAAACGAAACTAACCAACAGAGGCTCTCTAGCGCCTTTTATACAGGGGTGGTCACTGCCAGTACTGCAGTCTGAGACCAGTTATTCTCTTAAAGGTACATACACAACAGTCTGCACCCCCTTGTATGACTCCAATGTTCTCTATCCTGTATACTGGTGCGGGTCGGGCTGTCCTACCCATAACTGGCATCCTACCTACTATTCCAATGATCGTGTGGTTAGACCGTCCACAATCCACTGGGACTGGGTAGGCTTCGGAAGCTAGCCGGAGTTGGCACGGGCTTAATGCATTCTCAAACGGATGGAGGGCCGCGAGGTGTTTGTTGCTGATCCAGGAGGGGACTAAACCCTGTATTAAATCCTCCAGATTACTGCGGCCCTCGCCCAGCAACCATGCCCCATACAGCACACACACCTCGTTCTGCGCAGCCTGGTCAGAAGCATTTCTATCCTCTCTTATGAGGGCGTTTACCATCTTTGCGTGCTTTTCCAACTCCGCTATAATCTCCTTTAAATGGACCGTCATGGCCTGGTCCTCATGCAACTCCGAGCCCACTACCTTGTTCTCATCCATTAATATCTTCCTTAACTGTCTTTTTAAACCATTTATCTGGGTCTGTAGCTCTATGTCATCCAAACTGTTGATGACAGAGGACCCAGTATTAAACGCAGTAAAAACATCATTCCATACTCCCCTTCTTTGTCTCCCTGCATTACCCAATAACTCACAGGGTGTGGTGTACAGTCAGTTTTGCAAACATTGGCGAAATCGAACTCCTAAAACTTCCTGAACATGTCCTTTAATAGGGCCTGGTATAGCTGCTCTGTTTCTTTGGGACACCACTCCAGTAAATGTACCTCGGTGAGATTTAAAATCACGGAGGCTACCGTGTAGTGTATCCCCTGGTACAGTACCTGATCTGTAGGCACTAGTACCAACCCATTCCCTGGTCCCTTGGTGGTGGTGGGGCACCCTTCCCTGGGCAGGGGCTTTCGGGGGCGGGTCACAAGCTCAGTGGCATTGACTGGGATCGGGGAGTATGGGACTGCGCACGCCTTCAGGCTGGTATCCCACTTCATCCCCTCCCCGGCGTCTTGCCGCTGCCGATGGAAAATGATAGATATGCCTGCGGGGCAGACTCTCTCTGACCCCCACATACAGATGTAAATCCCTTGGTCTGGTTCCCACCACTTGTTCCAGCACACACTTAATCCCCCGTGAGTCCCTGTAATCGTCCGGTGGGTATTGTTCCCCAACCATTCCCACTCGACTGCGGGATTTCTCATATCTTTGCTCAGCTTCCTGAGCCACCACCACCTATCCAGAGGAATGTGTCCCTTGCACGTTAAACATACACGTTTCCCTACGGTGACGCTGACCCTTGTGGTAACGACCCGTACCCTGGGGCACAGGAGGGAGGCTTCCCCGTACGTGAACCCGGTCTGGCTGGAGTACTGAGACGAATTGGACCCCAGCCACCCTGGCCACCTTCCCTCGTGGACATAGACAGCAGTCTCCTCCATATCCTGTTCGCCGCTTCCGTCGGTTGCTATAGGTGCCCTGTCTCCGGAGCACCCATAGATGTGGGATTCCTCCACGTCGCCCCTCCTTTCAAGGCTCGGTCCTATCAGGGCGAGTAGGATTATGATCCCCTTCATCCCGACAGTCTTTCTGCAACAGATACAAAAACATACAGCCAGGTCCCCAAGAGATTCTCTGGCTTGGGTGAAGCATAGCCGGGTCTCGCGACCTCGACTCAAAATACACACTCTTAGCAGATTACTACTTATCTAAAACTACCGATCACCTTATTTAACTTAAGCTAAACACCCAAACTTAAGCTAAATACCAAAACTTAACAATAACCAAAACTTAATTTACCTAAACTATATACATCCGCCGCCCATCTCCGGGCGGCCAGGCTAATCCCTGTTAGAACTGCGGCCCACCGCTCCCTCCGGCGTGACCGCACTGTCCTGCACTGTTGGTCCCTCGCCGCCCGTGGCTGCCGGCTGGGGACCTCTGTCCTTTGACTTCCCCCTGACTCGGGAGGCTGTCCCTTTAAACTGGGGAGCTGGTGAACATGGCTTTTTCGGCTGGGGCGTCCGCGGGGACCTTCTAGGGACTTTGGCGGGTGGGGTTTTCTTGGCCGATGGGCCTTTAACCCGAACCGCTGTCCCCTCCGGTGCGGCCTGTGGGCTTACCACTACCGCTGGCTGGGGATAGAAACATAGAAACATAGAAGATAGGAGCAGGAGTAGGCCATTCGGCCCCTCGAGTCTGCTCCGCCATTCAATGCGATCATGGCTGATCATCCAATTTCAGTACACGGTCCCTGCTTTCTCTCCATACCCCTGGTTCCCTTTAGCCTTAAGAAATATACCCAACTCCTTCTTGAATATATTTAATGAATTGGCTTCTACTGCCTTCTGTGGTAGAGAATTCCATAGGTTCACCACTCTCTGGGTGAAGAAATTCCTCCTCATTTCTGTCCTAAATGGCTTACCCCTTATCCTTAGAATGTGACCCCTGGTTCTGGACTCCCCGACCATCGGGAACATCCTTCCTGCATGTAGTCTGTCCAGTCCTGTCAGAATTTTATAAGTTTCAATGAAATCCCCTCTCATTCTTCTAAACTCCAGCGAGTACAAGCCCAATCATCCCAATCTCTCCTCATACGTCATTCCTGCTGTTCCACCTTAAGAGAACTTAAGCCTGGTCCACCTTAAGAAAGGTACTACTTTCTTTGGCTGCTGTATACGTAATACCGGTGGTGACCACACCGGTATATAAGCACAGTGTAATAATATTGTATTCAGTTTAGTCTGACCTCCAACCAGTAAAGACCTGTTGAATTTATTCTTGTGGTCTGTGTAGTAATTCTCACTATAACACACAGACTTAACAGTGGCGACGAGTCCGATTCTTACCCTGCTGCAGTAATTTCCACGGCGACTTCGTCCACAGACAGGACGTCGAAGAGAGGTTTCCACCCTCATCACCTACGGGAAGACACGTCGAGCGGCAGGCATCGAGCAACCGGAGTGCAGAAGACATCCTGACCTCGAAGCCTCCATCAGCGACTGTCAGCTTCTTCTACTACCTCGTGGTGGGTAAGCCGGGCAGCGACGCGACAGAAAGTCAACCGCGTTGGCTGTACAGACGGGGCTGGGAAGACGGAGGAATAAGGGCGGTGAGGTCGATCGCGACCGGAGATAAGGGCCGCATTCGGGCTAAAGGCGCAGCGTCTGGGGAAACTGAAGGCGCGAGAGCCGCGGTGAAGCGGAGACAGCGTCGGGGGACGGGTGAAGACCGCCAAGCACGGGAAAACCGCCATTTTGTGGGCGGAGGACGACGGCAAGAGCGGGAAGCCGCCATCTTAGATAACATTAAAAATACGATAAATTGCTACGATGCCTAAACATGGGAATATTAATGCCTTCGACAGTGATATAGAAGACTGGGCTATGTATGTAGAACGCATACAAAACTATTGTAAGGCAAATAAAATTCCTGAGACAGATAAAGCACTAACATTACTAAACTTAATGGGTGCGAAGACATACGGGCAATTGAAACACCTGTTATCACCAGATGAACCGGCGGATAAGACGTTCGAACAGATTGTTACTGTCCTAAAAAATCATCTTAGCCCCACGCCGCTGATGCTAGCGGAACGATTTAAATTTTACGATAGAAGACAGCGGCAAAATGAAAGCAATGCTGAATATTTGATGGAATTACGTAAGCTAGCAAAATATTGTCAGTTTGGAACGGGACTGACAGAGGCACTTCGAGATAGATTTGTGTGTGGTTTATTTAAACAGGATACACAAAGGCGACTGCTCGAGGAGAATGAGCTGTCTCTCGAGAAGGCGGTCACTATGGCAGCAGCACACGAGGCCGCAGCGGGAGGCACGGCAGTAATGCAGCTACGGCCACCGGAACTCGGTACAAACAAATTGGGTTTGAGTTCTGTCAAATGTTATCGTTGTGGAAAGACAACGCACGATCAGAACCAGCGTTGGTTTAAAAACCAAGAATGCAGAACATGTGGCAGGTTTGGCCACATAGCTAAAGTATGCCGGTCAGGAAAGAAGACCAGCAATAAAAAGTCACCGCAAGGAAAATATGCAAAGGTACACAAGGTGACAAAGAACAGTTTGACTGAACAGAAGTCAGATTCAGACGCTAGCAGTAATGAACTGGATAGCTTAAGAATACACAAAGTTGGTAAGGATACAGACCTCCAGACAATTTGGGTCACTCTTAAGATAGCAGGAGTCCAAGTAAAAATGGAATTGGACACTGGATCGGCATTGACGGTCATGAATAAGAAAGATTACAGAAGGTTATTCCAACATATTCCCTTACAGGATACGGAGATTATATTGAAAACGTACACAGGGCAAAGAGTGTACCCCATTGGAAAAATAGAGGTAGAAGTGGTCCACAAGGGCGAAGGAAGCCAAGTAATGGACTTATATGTGCTACCTGAAGGAGGTCCACCACTACTAGGACGGGAGTGGATTAGGAAAATGAATATGGACTGGCACTCCTTGAAAGCACTAATGGTAGATTCCAGGGAAACAGCTGTCAAACCTAAACGATTGTCCAGAATATTGGATGAGGCTAAAGAGGTGTTCCAGCCGGGACTGGGAACACTGAGAGGAATTACGGCAAACATCAAGATTGATGAACATGCACAACCAAAATTTTTTAAAGCCAGACCGGTACCCTATGCAATACGACCTGCGGTTGAAGTGGAGCTGGAAGCACTAGAACGTTCAGGGGTACTGTCTAAAGTAGATTGGAGTGAGTGGGCTACGCCCATTGTTCCTGTTATGAAACGTCCTGCGAACAATAAGCCAGGAGATCCAGGGAAGGTTCTCATCTGTGGAGATTTCAAGATCACCGTTAATCCGTTGCTTCACACGGTGCAGTATCCGCTTCCACGGATTGAGGATATTTTCGCTTCACTGTCTGGTGGGAAACACTTCACCAAGATAGACCTGGCGCAGGCGTACTTGCAGATGGAGGTTGAAGAAGAGTCACGCCAATACCTCACGACCAACACGCATCAAGGGTTGTACCGGTACAATAGGCTGGTTTTTGGTGTGGCATCGGCTCCAGCAATTTGGCAGAGGGCCATGGAGCAGGTATTACAGGGAATTCCAGGCACACAATGTTACCTGGACGACATTCTGATCACAGGTGATGGTGATGAACAGCATCTCGCTAACTTGGAACTGGTGCTCAACAGACTGAAAGAGTATGGACTTAGGGTAAATCGGCAGAAATGTGAGTTCTTCCAGAAGCGGATCTCGTACTGTGGTCATGTCATTGACCGGGAGGGGCTTCATAAGTCTCCTGACAAGATAGCGGCAGTTGTAAAGGCTCCCGCTCCGGAGAATGTCTCTCAGTTGAGGTCGTTTCTAGGATTAATTAACTACTACCATAAATTTCTGCCAAATCTATCCACGGTGCTGCATCCGTTGAACGCTCTTTTACAGAAAGGGGTACCATGGGACTGGGGCGAAAACTGTAAGAAGGCATTTCGCAAAAGCAAAGAATTGATCACCTCAGAGGAAGTGTTGGCTCACTTCAACCCGACACTGCCTATTCGGTTGGCTTGTGATGCTTCTCCATATGGTATTGGGGCAGTACTCTCACATAAATTGCCAAATGGCACGGAAAGGCCAGTCGCGTTTGCATCCAGATCATTGACCTCCACTGAGCGCAACTATGCGCAGATCGATAGGGAGGCCCTTAGCCTTGTATGGGGAGTGAAGAAGTTTAATCATTACCTACAGGGCCAAAAATTCACACTTCTGATGGACCATCAACCGTTGGTGTCCATTTTTAACCCTAAGAAGGGTGTTTCGGTGATGACAGCACAGCGTCTCCAGAGATGGTCTCTTTTCTTAGGGGCACATCAATATCAGGTAGAATTCAAAGGTACGAAACAGCATGGCAATGCTGATGGCCTGTCGCGCCTGCCACTACCTGAAGATGAAGACACGACGGAAGTTGACCCTGTTGAGTTATTTCATTCGACCATTATCGAGTGTTTACCTGTCACCAACGCAAGTATTGAAAGAGAAACCAGGAACGACCCGACACTGTCCAGAGTCTACGAGGTGACAGTGAAAGGATGGCCAACACGGGGTGATCCTCTGTTACCGGCATTCTCGGCAAGGCGAGACCAGCTGTCCGTCTGCCATGGTACTTTGATGTACGGGACAAGAGTGATTATTCCTCCCAAGTTAAGGGAAAGAGTTTTAAAAGAACTACATGAAGGTCATCTGGGGGGAGTTAAAATGAAAAGTCTTGCTAGGGCTTACGTATGGTGGCCGGGTATTGACCAACAGATTGAGGAGTTAACGAAAAGCTGCGCTGGGTGTCAAAAAGTGCAAAATGCACCTCCGATAGCACCGCTACACCCATGGGAATGGCCTTCAGCCCCATGGCAACGCATACACATTGACTTTGCTGGTCCATTCATGGACTCCATGTTCCTAATCGCGGTGGACGCACATTCCAAATGGCCAGAAGTCATCAAGATGAATACCACTACTTCAGAAAAGACAATTGCGGTGTTAAGAACAATATTCGCAAGGAACGGATTGCCAGAACAGATCTGTTTGGACAACGGACCACAGTTTGTATCGGAAGAATTCCAGCAATTCTTAAGAAGAATGGAGTTAAACATTATACCTCTGCCCCATATCATCCGGCGACAAACGGGTTGGCTGAAAGATTTGTCCAGACATTCAAAAAGGCTATTAAGGCCATGAATGATGATCAGATTCCGCTGCAACACAAGGTCGATAAGTTCCTGATGTCATATAGAAACGCCGATCATGCCGTGACTAACCAAAGTCCTGCTATGATGTTTTATAACAGGAGGTTGCGGTCCAAGTTGGACTTGTTAAAACCAAATGTGCGGAGGGAAGTGGAAAACAAACAGTTTCGGCATATTAACAGCAAGACCACTCGAACTTTCGACGTAGGACAACCAGTGATGGCAAGGGGCTATGGAAACGACAAATGGCAGTCCGGAACAATCCGGGCCAGACAAGGACCTCTGATGTACACCGTAGATATTGGTCATAATGTGATAAGGCGTCATGCGGATCAACTGGTAGAGTCGAGAGCAAGGGTCGAACCCATGGTTGTGACAGAGACAGCTGTGGAAGACGTTCATGAACCTGAAGCATCTACCTCGGCCGAGAATGTATTTGATGATGATGACACCCAATACATTGGCAACCAACTAGAGGAGGCACCTGAACAACAAGAATCAGAGACCACTGAAAGGCGTTATCCAAGCCGAATCAGAAAGCCTCCTGAGAGACTGAACCTTTGAACTGTTATACCTGAAGTTATATATATATATATGTTATGTTTATTTGGGGATATGACTGTTAAGCTAAAAAGGGAGGATTGTGGTGTATGTAACCTGTTCCACCTTAAGAGAACTTAAGCCTGGCCCACCTTAAGAAAGGTACTACTTTCTTTGGCTGCTGTATACGTAATACCGGTGGTGACCACACCGGTATATAAGCACAGTGTAATAATATTGTATTCAGTTTAGTCCGACCTCCAACCAGTAAAGACCTGTTGAATTTACTCTTGTGGTCTGTGTAGTAATTCTCACTATAACACACAGACTTAACACCTGCCATCCCAGGTATCAGCCTGGTGAATTTTCGCTGAACTCCTTCCATGGCAAGAACATCCTTCCTCAGATAAGGCGACCAAAACTGCACACAATACTCAAGGTGTGGTCTCACCAAGGCCCCGTACAACTGCAGCAAGACATCCTTGTTCCTGTACTCAAACCCTCTCGCTACGAATGCCAACATACCATTTGCCTTCTTAACCGCCTGCTGCACCTGCATGCTTACCTTCAGCGACTGGTGTACAAGGACACCCAGGTCTCGTTGCACTTCTCCTTCTCCCAATCTATTGCCATTCAGATAATAATCTGCCTTCCTGTTTTTGCCACCAAAGTGGATAACCTCACATTTATCCACGTTATATTGCATCTGCCATGCTTTTGCCCAATCACCCAATCTGTCCAAATCATCCTGGAGTTTCTCGGCATCCTCCTCACAGCACACACGCCCACCCAGCTTTGTGTCATCTGCAAATTTGGAGATATTACATCTAGTTCCCTTGTCTAGATCATTAATATATATTGTGAATAGCTGAGGTCCAAGGACCGAGCCCTGCGGTACCCCACTAGTCACTGCTTGCCACTCGGAAAAAGACCCATTTATTCCAACTCTTTGCTTTCTGTCTGCCAACCAGTTCTCTATCCAAGTCAATACCTTGCCCCCAATCCCATGTGCCTTAACTTTACACATTAATCTCTTATGCGGGATCTTATCAAAAGCCTTCTGAAAGTCCAAATACACCACATCCACTGGTTCTCCCTTATCTATTTTACCAGTTACATCCTCAAAAAATTCCAGTAGATTAGTCAAGCACGATTTACCTTGTAGATCTTCCCCCTTAGGCTTGACCTCTCCTGAACCTGGGCTAGGGGCAGGTAACTCTTCGCAGCCTGTTGCTGTAGGCTGAGAGTCTCCGCCCCCCAGGTCACAAAACTGGGTCCGGGGTGGGGTCTTTGCCCTCGGGTCCCTCCTCTCCTACACCTGGGTTAGGGGTGGGGTCTTCACCCTCGGGTCCCTCCTCATCTGGATCCCAGAAGAGGGGGGGGGAGTGTCCCAATCGGTGGGTGGGATGGCCCCTCCCCTTAAGCAAGCCACAGCGCCTGCCTGTGCTGTCTGTGAACTCGCTCCTGCTGCAGGCTGAGGATTTTTATCCTCAGACCTTACCCCAATTGGCTGTTTTCCCCTTTCAGGTTTAAACAGTTTGCACTGGTTAATATGAAACCATTTGGTACGCCGGGGCATCTTAACGGCGTATACCATGGGGCTGGCTTTATCTACAATGCTGTAGGGCCCCATGTACAATGGTTCCAAACTTCCTACTCGGGCATAGTTCCTCACCATGACCTGATCTCCTACCTCCCACTCGTGGTGCTTTCGGGGTTCGAGCAGCAATCGGTTACTCCGATGCTGTCTTCCCATGTTCCCAGCCGCCTGCTCGTGGACCTGCTAAGGTGCTCAAAGAGGTTTCGGGCGAACCTGTCCCAGTTTACCTCTCTGAGCTGACCTTCTGTTAGCACCGGGGCTAGTACATGGGTGGGGGTCCGCATAACCCTGCCAGTCATCAGCTCGTACGGGGAGTACCCCGTGCTTTTTGACTGGCTGGCCCAGATCCCCATCAAAACCAACGGTAGGACCTTGGCCCATTTACGGGGCGAGTCCACCGTCTCCTTCCTCAACCTTTCTTTTAGGGTCCTATTCATTCTTTCCACAATCCCTGATGACTGTGGGTTGTGGGCCACGTGCCACTTCCCCTCGATGCCTAGCAGCATAAGGGTATTCTGCATCACCTGTCCGGTGAAGTGACTCCCTTGGTCGGACTCCACATACTGTGGTAGCCCCCACCGCGAGAACACTTCCCGGACCAGGATCCTGGCAGTACCCAGAGCTGTGGCCGTTCTGCAGGGGAAGGCCTCTACCCATTTGGTGAACACATCCACCAGGACTAGGCAGTACTTATAGCCTCCCTGGGTGGTGGGCAGGGGCCCGATGTAGTCGACCTGTATTGACTGCCATGGTCCCTCTACACTCCTGATGTGTCCCATAGGTACCTTCCTTTTGTGGGGGTTGGGGTTATTCGCAGCGCACACAAGACAGCCTGCACAGAACTCACGGACATCTTCCCTGAGTCCCGGCCACCATCCCGCCTGTTCCACCCATTGCCAGGTGGTCTCAGGACCGGGGTGTCCCGCTCCTGGACCCTCATGGGCCAGTTGAAGGAATTCCCTCCGGTGTTGCTGTGGCACAACCCACTGTTCCCCCCGGAACAGCATGCCCTCTTTGACGGAGAGGGTTGCTATGCCGTAAGGACCCTCTACCCTTTTTCCCTCAGTCACTGCACTGAGGACTGCCTTGAGGACGGGGTCTTGGGCTTGGACCGTCTTAAGGCCCGGGGCTAAAGCTACCCCTACACTCCCTTGGGTCCCGTCCCTACCTCTGACCGCCGCCATGGGTCTGGACCCAAATGGGTCCCAGAAAGTGCCTGTGCGGGCACCCTCCTTGGCGAGCATGTCAGCCTGTTGGTTGCCTTGACTGCGGGGTTCTGTGGAGGAATGGGCCTTCACCTTGCGGATGAAAACATCCCCTTCCTCCCCCACTGCTGCCAGGATCTTTTCCAGCAGGGGTTTTACTGTGAGGGGTCTCCCGTCGGCGGAGGTGTATCCGCGGCAGGACCAGATGGCCAGGTACTCCGTACACGAATTGTATGTAAACATGCTGTCCGAGCAAATCGTGTATGGGGTGGGGAAGATTTCGGGGTGTGTAACGACGTACACTACCGTGGACAGTTCTGCCTGCTGGGCGCTCATGGTGCTGGGGAGCTTAATCGCCAGGGCAATGTTTGCCGCTGGGTCATAAACTCCACACCCCGTGAGATGCTCACCAGCAGATACCGTGCTGGAACCGTCTACATAGATCTCGTGGCCCGTGGGATGTATCCCGGCCCGTAAACCTATGTTCACTTCCCGAACCCCTTCAATGGAACACCGGTGGGCTGTTCCAGGATATACCAGGTTGGCTGCGAGCTTTGGCTCGCAGAGACCCTTCACCTTAAGATCCATCTGTGAGAGGAGCAAGGTCCAGCGGGCAATGCGGGCACTGCTCACTGTTCCATCCTTGATCCTCCCATCCAGAAGCATCTGGGTGGGTGTGTGATGGGTGAGAAGGGTGATGGGAGAGGTGCCTGTGAAGATAAGTGATCTCTTCACAGCCCAATGTGTGGCCAAGAGGTGCTGCTCACAGTTGGAGTAGCTCCTCTCCACATCCGTGAGTATCCTGGAGGAGTAGACTACCGGCCTCAGCCGGCCGTGCCGCTCTTGGAGCAGCACAGCACTCAGGCTGTCCCCGCTGGCTGCTACCTCCAGGAAAAACTCTTTCCCCCCATCTACAGCTCCTAGAGCTGATGCGGTCTGCAAGTCTTTCTTGAGCCTGACAAATGCTGCCTGGCAACCCTCATCCCAAAGCCACTCCATTCCCTTGTGTAGGAGTTGGAGCAGAGTGGCCGCTGTGGCTGCATAGTCCTCAATAAAGTCTCTGCAGTACCCGGTTAGCCGTTACTGTGTTGGGGACTGGTAACTCTTGTACCGCTTCCCTCCTAGCCTTATCTATGGCCCTTTCTCCAGCGCGTACGGTCAGGCCCAGGAATTTCACCTCCTGCTGGCCGATCTGCGCTTTCTTTGGGTTTACCTTAAAACCCTTTTGCCCAAGCAGCTCCAGCAGTTCGGCCAAGAGTGGGCCATGCTCCTCTCTCGAGTTGGTGAACAGGAGCAGGTCATCCACATATTGTACCAACTGTCTGGGCTGGCTGAACTCCTTTAAACTGTTTGTCATGCACTGATGGAAAATGCTGGGGTTGTTGTGGAAGCCCTGTGGCAAGCAGTTCCACGTGTACTGTTGCCCTTTAAACGTAAAGGCAAACTTGTACTGATCCTCCCTCCTTAAAAGGATGGACCAAAACCCGTTGGAAATATCTAGCACAGTGAAAGTGGTCGCGGATGCTGGAATACTTCCTATCAGGTCAGCAACTGCTGCTGCCGTGGGTGCACAGGCTGGGATGTTACTATTGAGCACCCGATAGTCCACCGTGGCCCTCCAGGAATTGTCTGGCTTTCTAACCGGCCACAATGGAGAGTTTACGTGGGTGGCTATCGGCCTCAGAACTCCCTGCTATACTAACGAGGACATGGCTGCTTCCATGTCTGGCTCCGCTTCCCTGGGGAAGTTATACGGTTTCTGTGGTCGGGCCATGGCGTCCCCGTCTACGCTGACCTCAAACCCGTTGACCCTCCCGCAGTCGTGTTTGTGTGTGGCAAATGTGGCCAGGTGGGCCTGCACAAATGCCTGGAACTCCTGTGGGGTGTTACTGACCATAAGCTCGAGGTTATAACCCTCTTTGGGCTTCATGGTGCATAGGGTCCCCTTCCCTTCCTTTCCTGGGATCACTACTACCTCACCGTCCTTTCCTTTACCTGCCCCCCATAGGCAATGATTTCTCAAATTTACTAGGATCCCGTGGCCTACAATAAAGTCGGCCCCCAGGACCCCTCTTCCACCCTCCACTTCCCATTTCATCAAGACGCAGGTCCACTTGGAGCGGAGCAGTCCTAACCAAATGGCGAGTGGGATGGAAAATGAGCCAGCCTGTTCTTTGCCTGTAAACCCCGACAGACTGTATGGGACCCCATTAGATAGAGGCGGGGTGGTGGGGTTAGCTGAGTAGACCAAGGTGCATGATGCCCCCGTGTCCAACAGATAGGTCCCCGTCACCTTTTCTACCTCCGTCTCCAAGAGGGGTCTTTTCCATTCATCATACCGGAGAGAACACAGGTAAACAGGCTGCGCTGGCTCTAGTCAGAGCTGTGGGTTGGATGGGGCTGATGGGGTCAGAGCACCGGTAGTGGCTGCTAATCTCCACTGGCCAGTCAATAAGGACCTCATGGTGTCCAAAAGTGACTCGACCTCTGCGGGAGGGATTCCTGCCCCTGCCTTTTGGGCTGGGGCCGTGGAATTCTTTCCCTTGTTGTCTTTCCAAGGGCTTTTGCACTCCTTCCGCCAATGACCATCCTTCCCACACCCGTAACAATTTGTCTTCGTGTTGGGGGGGTTATTCCCTTCCTGGTGCCACTCTTTGCTACCCGGTCTGGGTTTTACCTCATGCACCTTCCCCTTGGGTGGGTGTGCATTGGTTCCCCTACCGTTCTTATAGGCTAGAGTCAACTGTCTGATCACCGTAAGTTCGGTGGTCTGGGGGTTCTTGGGGTCGAACCAGACTTCTGCCTTGGCCCCGACCTGTGGCAAGCTGTTCGCTACCAGGCAACGGTGCCAATGTGCCAGAGGATCCCCGTTCAGGAACAACCGGTTCGGCGTCCCCGGACAGGTCCTCCGGTACACCGGCCATAACTGGTCCGCGAAAGCCTGCGGGGTTTCCACTGCGAGCTGGACCGTCTTCTCCACATGGGAGAAAGGACTTCCCTCATTCATCCCCATGGCTTCTAGAACCAAATCTCTGAGCTCCTCATACCCGCTCTGCCCCCTCTTACACTCATCAGAGAGGGATTGGAGGAGACTACTCTCCAGGGAGAGTAGCAGCATCTTGGCCTGCTCAGCACCATCGCAGTCGTTGACGCTAGCTGCCTGCTCTATGTCCCTGAAGTGGATCGAGGGGTCTCCCTTTTCAGAGAGCTTTGGGATATGGTTCACCATAGCCCTAAGCTGCTGGGTGCTACAGGGTAATACGAACTAGTTTTGGAGGGGTCCCTCATCGTCGCCATTGACGGGTGGGCCGAACCTCCAATGCCGTGCTGGGCACATCAGTCCCGGCTCTGACCTCTCTGGCGGGGGTTGCTCCACCTCCGCTCCCACCTCTGGCTCCACCCCACCCTTGCTGTCAGACCTCGCTAAAACTTGGCGCTACAGGTGGTGGTCATGAGATCTCCTGACCCTCAACCGGGTCATCCCTGGGCACTACCAGTGATGTTTGAACTGTCCTCCCCTCGTTCCCCATAAAATCCGCCTGACCTGCCTTTGGGCTTATGAGGCATACCATGCCTTTTGCCTTCCTGAGGGCCAGGCTCAGATTTTCTATCCGCTCTTTGCAGGGGCCGTGGTCTGCCTCCTCAAACCCCTGTTCGCTCGCTAGCTTGTAAGCTGCCTTTACCTCCTGCACTTTCTCTTCCTGTTCCCTAACTTGCTTTGCCAAGCGGGCATTCTTCTCCCGCAACCTTAACTCATTTCCCTTAGCTTCGCTGACTTGGCACTGTAGGTATTCCAACTGGGCCTTGTGTTCTCCCATTAAATACAACGGCCTAGAAATTCATTAAGGTGCTGCCAGCTTTGCGGCCAGTTACCGCCTAAAGAGGGCTTCTGCGCCAAAAATGAGTTTCCGCTGATATTCAGCGCAGCGGTATTGGCGGCTGTAGTGTCCGTGTGTAGATAAAGATACTGGTGTAGATAAAGATACTGAAGACAGGAGTTGGTTCATAGGTATTTACTAAGCAAGTCTGGGGGGGGTTTTCTAAAGGATATACACAATACACAGGCTTATATAGCCCAAGTGGCAATTACCAGCATTACGCACACCTGGGGCTCTTAAAGGCACATACACCATAATTGCTCTTAAAGGCACATACACCACAATTCCTCCCCTTCTAGCTAACTAGTACATCATATTTTAAGTAATTATTAATTACATGTTATATGCAAAATAATATACATTGCTGTATTAATTAATTATAAGTTAGTCTCTCAGGAGGCTTCCTGACTCGGTCCGGATAACGCCTCGGGGGTGTAGTAGTTTCTGGTGGTGTAGTAGGTTCTTCTGGCAAGGCTGATTCGGCTTGAAGGCCAGTGCCGGGTTCATCGGGCTCCAGTATCACCGGATCGGAGGTAGATATGGGTATCTCTACTTCATCGTTAGATGTATAGAGTGGTGGTGTAGGTTGTCCCTTTTCGGATGACTTGATGATTTGGTCAGCATGGCGCCTTATTATGCTGTCTCCGATGTCCACGGTATACATCAGTGGTCCTAATCGTGTGCAGATAGTTCCAGGCTGCCATTTCTCGGTACGGTAGTCCCGGGCCAAAACCGGTTGGCCTATCTGGAAGGCCATAGTTGGCCTTTCATTCATGCCCTGAAACTGCCGGTTCTCCACGTCCCTTCGGATGTTGGGCTTGACCAAATCCAGCCGGCATCTTAGGTTTCTATTGTAGAACATCATGGCGGGAGTTTGGTTAGTAACCATATGCGTTGCATTCCTATATGCAAATAAGAAGTTATCCACCTTGTGCTGAAGTTTTATGTCTTCATTACCCATGGCCTTGATGGCCTTCTTGAAGGTCTGGACAAACCTTTCAGCCAATCCATTGGTGGCGGGATGGTATGGGGCGGACGTGTAGTGCTTTACCCCATTGTTCTTTAAGAACTTTCTGAATTCTTCGGACACAAATTGCGGTCCATTATCAGAACATATCTGCTCCGGCAGCCCATTCCTGGCAAATATGGTCCTTAATACTGTGATGGTTTTTTCCGTGGTGGTGGAGGACATCTTTATTACCTCCGGCCACTTGGAGTGTGCATCAACCGCGATTAAGAACATTGAGTCCAAAAATGGACCAGCAAAGTCGATGTGCACCCTTTGCCAGGGAGATGAGGGCCACTCCCATGGATGTAGAGGGGCCTGTGGCGGAGCATTTTGGACCTTCTGGCATCCTAGGCAGCTCTTGGTTATGTCTTCGATGTCTCCATTGATACCTGGCCACCATACAAACGCCCTAGCTAGGTTCTTCATTTTCACTCCACCCAGATGCCCCTTGTGAAGCTCCTTTAGCACTTTATCCTGGAGTTTGGGTGGAATCACCACTCTGGATCCACACATCAAGGTTCCTCGGCACACTGACAGCTGTTCTCTTCTTTGCGAGAATGCTGGCAACAGTGGTTCGCCATGTGCTGGCCATCCCTTCACTGTTAAATCATAGACCCGTGAGAGAGTAGGGTCATTTCTTGTCTCCCTTTCAATGGCAGAATTTGTCACCGGTAGACATTCCACTATGGTAGAGTGGAATATCTCTACTGGGTCTACTGTAGGTGCCTCTTCTATCATTGGCAACGGTAGGCGTGATAAACCGTCAGCATTTCCATGCTGTTTTGGCCCTTTGTATTCAATGTTGTATTGGTGTGCCCCTAGAAAAAGGGACCACCTCTGTAGTCTTTGTGCCGTCATAATGGGGACACCTTTTTTAGGGTTGAATATGGAGATGAGGGGTTGATGGTCAGTCAGCAAGGTAAATTTTTGTCCGTGTAGGTAATGGTTGAATTTCTTCACTCCCCATACCAGGCTGAGTGCTTCCCTGTCTATCTGGGCATAGTTACGCTCAGCTGAGTTCAATGAGCGTGACGCAAAAGCTATCGGCCGTTCCGAGCCATCAGGGAATCTATGGGACAATACCGCTCCTATGCCGTAAGGGGATGCATCGCACGCCAGTCTGATTGGTAGTGATGGGTTGTAATGAGCCAAAATTTTCTCGGATGTGATTAAGTCTTTACATTTATGGAAGGCACGTTTACAGTCTTCGTTCCATTTCCAAATCACTCCTGTCTGTAGAAGATCATTAAGAGGGTGTAGAATAGTTGATAAGTTCGGTAAAAATTTATGATAGTAATTTATTAATCCCAGGAATGACCTTAATTGTGAAACATTTTCAGGTGCTGGGGCTTTTATAACTGCTTCAATTTTTTCAGGTGAGTTATGCAACCCTTCCTTATTAATTATGTGGCCACAATATGATATCTGATTTTGGAAAAATTCGCACTTGGGGCGATTTGCTCGTAGGCCCCGTTCTTTCAGCCTAGTGAGCACCTGCTCCAAAATGGCAAGGTGCTCGTTGTCGTTTTCTCCTGTTATAAGGATGTCGTCTAGGTAGCATTGAGTCCCCGGAATCCCTTGCAGGACTTGCTCCATAGCTCTTTGCCAGATAGCTGGAGCTGATGCTATTCCAAAAACCAGTCGATTGTACTGGTACAGGCCTTTGTGTGTGTTTATTGTGAGATACTTTTTAGAGGTCTCCTCAACCTCCATCTGTAGATATGCCTGTGCCAAGTCAACTTTTGTGAAACGTTTCCCTCCGGATAGTGAGGCGAAAATATCTTCTATCCTCGGAAGAGGATACTGTACCGTGTGAAGGATCGGGTTTACAGTCACCTTAAAGTCCCCACAGATGCGAATTTTTTTCTGTTCCTCAGAGTTATTTTTCAATGTTTTTTTCATGACTGGAACGATGGGTGTTGCCCATTCGCTCCAATCTATTTTGGATAATACGCCTGCCTTTTCCAAATTCTTCAGCTCTGCCTCGACTGCCAGACGTATTGTGTATGGCACCGGTCTTGCCTTAAAAAATTTTGGAATTGCTGTATCTTCCACTTTTATTGAGGCGGTGATGCCTTTCAAGGTTCCTAGTTTCTCTTGAAACACATCTTTAGCGTTGGCCAAGATGTCTTTTAATCGTTCAGGTATGATGTCATCATTGTTTTTTTCCTTACTGGTCACCGTCAGTGCCTGAATGGAGTGCCAGTCTAAACGTATCTTCCTTATCCATTCATGTCCCAACAACGGTGGACCACCATCTTGTAGAATGTATAAATACAACTTTTGTATTTCTTTGCCGTTGTATACCACAGGCACCCTTATTTTTCCTTTGGGGTAGACTTTCTGCCCCGTATATGTTTTTAAAATAATGGATGTGTCTTTTAGAGGTATATGCGAAAATAGCCTCTTGTAATCTCGTCGATTTATTACGGTTAGAGCTGATCCTGTATCTAGCTCCATTTTAACTGGGGACCCTGCAATTGTGAGGGTAACCCAAATGGTTTGGTAATCCTCTTTGGCAAGTACATTATGTAATTTGAGACAGCTTAGTCTCTTGTTTCCGGAGTCGCTATCGCTATTCTGGTCTTCGGAGCTATTGTCCGTCATCATTTGTACCTTCCTGTACTTTTCTTTATTGATTTTTTGTTTTCTGTCAGTGGATTTATTTTGTCCAGATTGGCATACCCGTGCAATGTGTCCAATCTTACCACATTGCCTGCATGCTTTGCCCTTGAACCAGCAGTCCCTCTGGTTATGGGTGGATCTGCTGCAGCGATAACATCTTCCGAACTCCTGTGTCATTTTATGGGTGCCGAAGTCCTGTGTCTCTTGTTGTATCTCTGCAGCTCCTTTTGCTGCTGCTTCGTATGATACAGCCATACTGAAAACTTTGTCCAATGTTAAATCTTTTTCAGAAAGCAGTCTTTTTTGTGTTCCTTCACTTAAGAGACCGCAAACAAATTTGTCTCGAAGATAATCCGATAGTCCTGCTCCGAATTGGCAGTACTTTGATAGCTTTCTTAATTCGGTTAGGTAATCAGCGTTACTTTCATTCTTGTGTTGATTTCTCTTGAAGAACTTGAATCGTTCCGCTATCAGCAGCGGTGTTGGGTTTAAATGCTCCTGCAGGGTATCAACAATTTCTTTAAAAGTCTTGTCCTTTGGTTTGGCTGGAGTGATTAAATTTCGTAACAGCCCGTATGTCTTCGCGCCCATTAAGTTCAGAAGTACTGAAGCTTTTTTTTCATCTGTTATTCCATTTGCAGTGCAATAAACCTCTACTCTTTCCACATATGTGGTCCAATCTTCTATTTCGCCATCAAAAGCCTCAATATTACCAGATTTAGGCATTTCAGAAAAGATATGGCGCTTTTTTTTCCTCTGTAGCAACGATATGGCGCTTCCCGCGCTTTCCCGCCGCTGCTACCGATAACAAAACTGTTTTACTGTGGTTTCAGTTTATTCACTGTTGGAGACTCGTTCCCGACGGAGGTCTAAACGCTGACCTGCTTGCCGCGCCGGCCGTCTCTCGAGTGCACCCTCCCAGTCCGTTATTGCTTGCCTCCGATTTCGCTGCCTGTCTCAGCTGTAGAGCCCGCCACTGGAGCTCCAGCTTGACGCCCAGGAAGGATTAGCGCAGTACCTGTCACCAGCTTGGCCAGCTGGTGAAACCACAGTTTCTCTTACTTCGTT
Organism: Somniosus microcephalus; assembly: GCF_052327205.1. Classification (NCBI taxonomy): domain Eukaryota; kingdom Metazoa; phylum Chordata; class Chondrichthyes; order Squaliformes; family Somniosidae; genus Somniosus; species Somniosus microcephalus. The sequence continues at coordinate 38,072,196 of NC_140998.1, forward strand.
GAGTCTTCTGGACGCTGGAGGAATCGATGTCCTTGAGGTGCTGCTGAATTGCAGGTAAGTCCGTTTCCACTTCGTCGCCACTGTAGTGTCCGTGTGTAGATAAAGACACTGAAGACAGGAGTTGGTTCATAGGTATTTACTAAGCAAGTCTGGGGGGGTTTTCTAAAGGATATACACAATACACAGGCTTATATAGCCCAAGTGGCAATTACCGGCATTACGCACTCCTGGGGCTCTTAAAGGCACATACACCATAATTGCTCTTAAAGGCACATACACCACAGCGGCGGTAGCCGTTAGCGCTGCGCCGGCACCGATGACGTCATCGGTGTGCGCAGTGCCCCGGTTCCGCCCCGAAACCGGCCCGATCCCCATATTTAGTAGCGGCCGCCTCCTCCGAAGCGGCCGCAAACAGCGACCAGAAAACGGGGCCGTGCTGTAGCCTTAGTGGGGTGCTTTAAAGGGGAAGGTGCGGCCGGCCGCTTTTTCGGCGGCCGCCTGCCCGCACCTCCTTCCCCGGCCTCCTCCACCGCCCCCCCGCGGCATTGCCGGCTGCTTTCCGCGAACCCGGCACTTCTCCGTGGTGCCGGGCTCATTTGCCGGCACTCTCCAGCGGTGATCTCCCCGTTGCAGGCAGCTCCCCCTTAAGAGAAGGAGGAGGCCTGCAGTACCGCAGCCTGCCACCCCGCAGTGGCTGGCACAGCGGCGCCAAGAGCGCTGAAATTCAGTGTCAGCGCCCCAAGCGGAGGCGGGCACACCCTGGTATAGCGCCCGGTTCCGAATTGGGGCGCAAACACTGAATATCTGACGATCGCTAATGGCTCCCCGCCCAGCGCTAACTTTTGGGCGCGAGCGAGCTGGCCGCCCCAAAGTGAATTTCTAGGCCAACCTCTCCTGATTCAAGGCCTGCAATGCTCCCAACAACTTCTCCCCTGCTAGAGCCTTATCCTGGATCTCCAGGGCTGACTCCTTTAACTCGGCTGCCTGTGCTGCAACGAGCCTGTCCAAAAGCTGGACCTGCTTTTTGAAACACATCAGCCAGACTGCCTTTCTAAGGACTTCTTGTGTTCCTTTCCCTCTGTCCACTTAGCTGCTGCATCTCCCGGATGCCCAGCCCTTAACAGAGTGGTGATCCACTTCTTTGTGATATTCACCTTGCTAAACACATAATCAGAAATCCTTTCCTCCATCATGGTTTGCTCATCCGAACCATTGTCTACTGTATCGCAACCCTGTTGCTGGTGTCCTGCCGCAGTCACCATTTTCTGCAGGGGTGGCGTGTAACACGTGCGCCCAGTCAGTTATGCCCGATTGCCTGTGAGCGGTTCGAATCGCTCCCACACCCCTGGGTTCTAGACACCGGACTTATGTACAGGCGGCGATACAGAAAATCGAGTAAACAAGTGGTTTGGTGTAAGAAAACCAAGATTTTATTAAAACAGAAATAAAACACAGTCTTCTGAGAAGCTACTGATAGAAAATACAAGCATAAACAATTACACTTATATACTTATACAGGGAATGGGGAACACACGGCACGTCGAGGGAAAACCAACTACATTAACAATCCCCTTATCCTTACCCACCCCCTATACCTAACTAGATTAAGCTATGAGGGGCCAGGAATTCATGCTCACCAATCCAAAGCCTGTTGCTTTAACAGTTGCGAGTTTTGAGGTTTGGTCTCCTGTCCGCTGGGGTACCCCATCACCACGTGATCTCAGGGCACGGTGCTGGAGCTGTTGCTGTGATACACCTTCCCTCTCCTCAGCTACCGTCGTCGTCTCGTCGCGATGGGTTCTCTTCTTCTTCTCCCTCGGGCGGTCGTCAGCGGTAACGTTGCGTTTGTGGGGTGGTTGGCAGTCTTCACTGCTTAGATTTTTCTACCCATTCTTTGAACGCCGGTATATTCGTTGCGGCATGGACACCTGTGTTTAACATCAGCTTATTCACAGTGTTCAATAGCCAACTTATTCTCACTGTCCATACATATACTTTCTTCCCCAAGCGCCAGCTTATAACTAGTCGCTCGTTCATTATCAATGCATCTTCTGCTGCCCTTCTCTGCTCTTGTCGGGTCTTTACCTTTTTCTTCGTCTCGCCTTGTCTCGTTTCGTTTTGTCTGCCCCTTTTTGTGGCCCATGTAACTTTGAACTTGGTTCTCGTTCCACTCTCCGCGATTGGTATGGATGTCCTTGGTTGCACCCAATACGGGGAGCGAGAAGAGAACCCGCCACGAGGCCAGGGCATGAGTACGAGCGGCAGCAGCCCAAGACCAAACAAGAGGTCAGAGTCAACAGAGCAATTGTTACTGATGGGCCACCAATTATACCCGTTCTTCCACTCCTTGTCTGTGCGCCAAATCAGGTCAGTCCATTGTTTAACTTTTGGCGGGCTGTTTTAAATGATTATACCAATCTAAGTTAACTGGCTTTAGATGGCCATTTATCGCACCTGATGGACCGATGTCCAGGTTGTATTGTCATTAATGCATTTTAATCGGCCTGTCCAACCTTGGTGGCTCGCTTGAGCTTTTTCCAATTATTTATGCGGACAAACTAATGGCCTTATGATTAGGCCTAACTGGGTTTGATCTGTTTTGATCTGACGTAATGCATATTCAGTGTTTGCCTAGCTGTCTGGCTTTTCAAACACAAAGTCCTATTCACAGAAATGCATTTTAAGTTTCAATTTCCCAAAGCTGCCTGTTTGTGCTACAGAGTCCAAGCTTTTAAAAATCTCACAGGCTTTTGGTCATGATATGCAGACGCCATCTTTTGGGTACCCTTTTTAAATTGTCCATACAGGGTCCCTTTAATTAATAACCTTGGGGGAATGTGGGAATGTTGAGAACCTACACTGGAGGCATTTGGAACAATTCAGATACTCAGGGACATTAGGAACAATTCAGAGACTCGGGGACATTAGGAATAATTCGGATACTCGGAGACATTTGGAACAATTCAGTTACTCGGAGACATTAGGAACAATTCAGAGACTCAGAGACATTAGGAAAATTCAGATACTCGGAGACATTAGGAAAATTCAGATACTCGGAGACATTAGGAACAATTCAGATACTCGGGGATATTAGGAACAATCCAGATACTCAGGCATTTGGAACAATTCAGATACTCGGGGACATTAGGAACAATTCAGATACTCGGAGACATTAGGAACAATTCAGACACGCGGAGATATTAAGAACAATTCAGATACTCGGGGACATTAGGAACAGTATAGATGCTCGGGGACACTAGGAACTATTCAGATACTCGGGGACATTAGGAACAATTCAGATACTCGGGGACTTTAAGAACATTTGAGCTACTCGGAGACATTAGGAACAATTCAGCTCCTCGGGGACATTTGGAACAATTCAGTTACTCGGAGACATTAGGAAAATTCAGGTAGTCGGAGACATTAGGAACAATTCGGATACTCGGAGACATTTGGAACAATTCAGTTACTCGGAGACATTAGGAAAATTCAGGTAGTCGGAGACATTAGGAACAATTCAGATACTCGGGGACATTAGGAACAATTCAGATACTCAGGGATATTAGGAACAATCCAGATACTCAGGCATTAGGAACAATTCAGATACTCGGGGACATTAGGAACTATTCAGAAACTCGGGGACATTAGGAACAATTCAGATACTCGGGGACTTTAAGAACAATTCAGCTACTCGGAGACATTAGGAACAATTCAGATACTCGTGGACATTAGGAACAATTCAGATACTCAGGGATATTAGGAACAATCCAGATACTCAGGCATTAGGAACAATTCAGATACTCGGGGATATTATGAACAAATCAGATACTCGGAGACATTAGGAACAATTAAGATACTCGGAGACATTAGGAACAATTCAGATACTCGGGGAAATTAGGAACAATTCAGATACTCAGGTACATTAGGAACAATTCAAATACTCGGGGACATTAGGAACAGTTCAGATACTCTGTGACATTAGGAAAAATTCTGATACTCGGGGACAATGAGGAACAATTCAGATACTCGGAGACATTAGGCACAGTTCAGATACTCGGGGACATTACGAACAATTCAGATAATCAGGGACATTAGACACATAGAAACATAGAAACATAGAAGATAGGAGCAGGAGTAGGCCATTCGGCCCCTCGAGCATGCTTCGCCATTTAATGAGATCATGGCTAATCATCCGAATTCAGTACCCTGTCCCTGTGTTCACCCCATATTCCTTGATCCCTTTAGCCTTAAGAAATCAACATCCTGGGGGTTACCATTGATCAGAAACTGAACTGGACCAGCCATATAAATACTGTGGCTACAAGTGTCTCACCTCCTGACTCCCCAAAGCCTTTCCACCATCTACAAGTCACAATTCAGGAGTGTGATGGAATACTCTCCACTTGCCTGGATGAGTGCAGCTGCAACAACACTCAAGAAGCTCGACACCATTCAGGATAAAGCAGCCCGCTTGATTGGCACTCCATCCACCACCTTCAACATTCACTCCCTCCACCACCGGTGCACTGTGGCTGCAGTGTTACCATCTACAAGATGCACTGCAGCAACTCGCCAAAGCTCCTTCAACAGCACCTTCCAAACCCGCGACTTCTACCACTTAGAAGGACAAGGGCAGCAGACGCATGGGAACATCACCACCGTAAAGCTCCCCTCCAAGCCACACACCATCCTGACTTGGTCCTGTATCGCAGTTCCTTCACTGTCGCTGGGCCAAAATCCTGGAACTCCCTTCCTAACAGCATTGTGGGTGTACCTACACCATATGGACTGCAGCGGTTCAAGAAGGCGGCTCACCACCATCTTCTCAAGGGCAAGGATGGGCACTAAATGCAGGCCTAGCCAGCGATGCCCACATCCCATCAATGAATTAAAAAGAAATTTAAAAATTCAGATGCTCAGGAACATTCGGAAAAATTCAGATACTTGGTGACATTAGGAACAATTCAGATTCTTGGGGACCTTAGGAGCAATTTAGATACTCGGAGACATGAAGAATAATTCAGATACTGGGGGACATTAGGAACAATGCAGATAGTCAGCTACATCAGGAACAATTCAGATACTCGGGGAAATAAGGAACAATTCAGATACACAGAGATATTAGGAACAATTCAGATACTCGGGGACAATAAGAACAATTCTGATATTCGGAGACATTAGGAACAATTCAGATACTCGGTGACATTAGGAACAATTCAGATACTCGGAGACATTAGGAACAATTCAGATACTCGGAGACATTAGGAGCACTTCAGATACTCGGGGAAATTAGGAACAATTCAGATACTCGGAGACATTAGGAACAATTCAGATACTCTGAGACATTAGGAGCACTTCAGATACTCGGGGAAATTAGGAACAATTCAGATACTTGGGGACATTAGGAACAACTTAGACACTCGGGTACATTAGGAGCATTTCAGATACTCGGGGACATTAGGAACAATTCAGAAACTCGGGGACATTAGGAGCAAATCAGAAGCTCAGGGACATTAGGAACAATTCAGATGCTCTGGGAAATTAGGAACAATTCAGATATTCGGAGACATTATGAGCAATTCAGATACTCGGGGACATTAGGAACATTTCAGATACTTGGGGATATTAGGAACATTTCACATATTCGGGGACATTAGGAGCAATTCAGATACTCAGAGACATTAGGAACAATTCAGATACTCGGGGACATCAGGAACAATTCAGATACTCGGAGACATTAGGAACAATTCAGATACTCGGGGAAATTAGGAACATTTCAGACACTCAGACATTAGGAACAATTGAGATACTCGGGGACATCAGGAACAATTCAGATACTCGGGGACATTAGGAACAATTCAGATACTCGGGGACATTAGAAACATAGAAACATAGAAGATAGGAGCAGGAGTAAGCCATTCGGACCCTCGAGACTGCTTCACCATTTAATGGGATCATGGCTGATCATCCAAATTCAGTACCCTGTCCCTGCTTTCTCCCCATATCCCTTGATTCCTTTAGCCTTAAGAAATATATGTAACACGTTCTTGACAGTACTCGGAGATATTAGGAAGAATTCAGATACTCGGAGATATTAGGAAGAATACAGATACTCGTGGACATTAGGAGCAGTTCAGATACTCGGGGACATTCGGAACAATTCAGATACTCGGGGACATTAGGAACAATTCAGATAATTGGGGGCATTAGGAACAATTCAGATACTCAGCGACATTAGAAACATAGATACATAGAAACATAGAAGGTAGGAGCAGGAGTAGACCATTCGGCCCCTCGAGCCTGCGCCGCCATTTAGAGAGTTCATGGCTGATCATCCAAATTCAGTACCCTGTCCCTGCTTTCTCCCCATATCCCTTGATCTCTTTAGCTTCAAGAAATATATCTAACTCCTTCTTGGCATTACTCGGAGATATTAGGAACAATTCAGATACTCTGAGAAATTAGGAAAAATGCAGATACTCGGCGACCTTAGGAACAATTCAGATACTCGGGGAAATTAGGAACAATTCATACACTCAGAGACATTAGGAACAATTCTGATACTCGGGGACATTAAGAGCAATTCAGATACTCGGGGACATTAGGAGCAAATCAGATGCTCGAGAAAATTAGGTAGAATTCAGATACTCGGTGACATTAGGAACAAATCAGTCACTCGCAGATATTTGGAAAAATTCAGATACTCGGGGATATTAGGAACAATTCAGATACTCGGAGACATTTGGAACAATTCAGATACTCGGACACATTAGGAACAATTCAGATACTCGAGGACATTAGGAACAATTCAGATACTCGTTGAAATTAGGAACAATTCATATACTCGGGGACATTAGGAACAAATCAGATACTCGGGGACATTAGGAGCAATTCAGATACTCGGGGACATTAGGAACAATTCAGATACTCGGGGACATTAGGAGCAATTCAGATACGCTAGGACATCAGGAACAATTCAGATACTCGGGGACATTAGGAACAATTCAGACACTCGGGGACATTAGGAACAATTCAAAAACGCGTGGATATTAGGAACAATTCAGGTAATCGGAGACATTAGGAACAATTCAAATACTCGGGGAAATTAGGAACAATTCAGATACTTGGGGACATTAGGACCAATTCAGATACTCGGGGAAAGTAGGAACAATTCAGATACTCAGAGACATTAAGAATAATTCAGATACTTGGGGACATTAGAAACTATTCAGAGACTTGGAGACATTAGGACAATTCAGTTACTCCCAGACATTAGGAACAATTCAGAGACTTGGAGACATTAGGACAATTCAGTTACTCGGAGACATTAGGAACAATTCAGATACTCGGAGACATTAGGAACAATTCAGATACTCGGAGTCATTAGGCACAGTTCGGATACTCGGGGATATTACGAACAATTCAGATAATCGGGGACATTAGACACATAGGAACATAGAAACATAGAAGAGAGGAGCAGGAGTAGGCCATTCAGCCCTTCGAGCAAGCTCCGCCGTTTAATGAGATCATGGCTGATCATCCAAATTCAGTACCCTGTCCCTGCGTTCTCCCCATATTCCTTGACCCCTTTAGCCTTAAGAAATATATCTAACTCCTTTTTGACATTACTTGGAGACATTAGGAACAATTCAGATACTCAGAGACATTAGGAACAATTCAGATACTCTGGGACATCAGGAACAATTCAGATACTCAGAGACATGAAGAATAATTCAGATACTTGGGGACATTTGGAACAGTGCAGATACTCGGGTACATTAGGAACAATTCAGATACTCGGGGAAATAAGGAACAATTCAGATACACAGAGAAATTAGGAACAATTCAGATACTTGGGGACATTAGGAAAAATTCAGATATTCGGAGACATTAGGAACAATTCAGATACTCGGTGACATTAGGAACAATTCAGATACTCAGGGACATTAGGAACAATTCAGATACTCAGGGAAAGTAGGAACAATTCAGGTAATCGGAGACATTAGGAAAAATTCAGATACTCAGGGAAATTAGGAACAATTCAGATACTTGGGGACATTAGGAACAATTCAGACACTCGGGTACATTAGGACCAATTCAGATACTCGGGGATATTAGGAACAATTCAGATGCTCGGGGATAGTAGGAACAATTCAGATACTCGGAGACATTAGGAGCAATTCAGATACTCGCGGACATTAGGAACAATTCAGATACTCTGAGACATTAGGAGCAATTCAGATACTCGTGGACATTAGGAACAATTCAGATACTCTGAGACATTAGGAGCAATTCAGATACTCAGGGACATTAGGAACAATTCAGATACTCGGGGAAAGTAGGAACAATTCAGGTAATCGGAGACATTGGGAAAAATTCAGATACTCGGGGAAATTAGGAACAATTCAGATACTTGGGGACATTAGGAACAATTCAGACACTCGGGTACATTAGGACCAATTCAGATACTCAGGGATATTAGGAACAATTCAGATGCTCGGAGACATTAGGAGCAATTCAGATACTCGGGGACATTAGGGACATTTCAGATACTTGGGGACATTAGGAAAATTTCACACATTCGGGGACATTAGGAACAATTCAGATACTCGGGGACATCAGGAACATTTCAGATACTCAGACATTAGGAACAATTCAGATACTCGGGGAAATTAGGAACATTCTGATACTCGGAGACATTAGGAAGAATTCAGATACTCGGGGACATTAGGAATAATTCAGCTACTCAAGGACATCAGGAACAATTCAGATACTCGGAGACATTAAGAGCAGATCAGATACTCGAAGACAGTAGGAACATTTCAGATACTCGGGGAAATTAGGAACATTTCAGACACTCAGAGACATTAGGAACAATTCTGATACTCGTGGACATTAGGAACAATTCAGATACTCGTAGACATTAGGTACAATTCAGATACTCGGGGACATTAGGAACAATTCAGATACTTGGGGACATTAGGAACAATTCAGCAACTTGGAGACATTAGGCACACTTCAGTTACTCTGAGATATTAGGAACAATTCAGATACTCGGAGACATTAGGCACATTTCAGATACTCGGGGACATTAGGAACAATTCAGATACTCGGGGACATTAGGAACAATTCAGATACTCGGGGACATTAGGAACAATTCAGATAATCGGCGACATTAGATATATAGAAACATAGAAACATAGAAGGTAGGAGCAGGAGTAGCCCATTAGGCCCCTCGAGCATGCGCCGCCATTTAATGAGATCATTGCTGATCATCCAAATTCAGTACGCTGTCCCTGCTTTCTCCCCATATTCCTTGATCCCTTTAGCCTTAAGAAATATATCTAACTCCTTCTTGACATTACTCATAGACATTAGGAACAATTCAGATACTCGGCGATATTAGGAACAATTCAGATACTTGGGGACATTAGGAACAATGCAGATACTCGGGTACATTAGGAAGAATTCTGATACTCGGGGACATTAGGAACAATTCAGATACTCGCAGACATTAGGAACAATTCAGATATTCGGTGACATTAGGAACTATTCAGATACTTGTGGATATTAGGAACAATTCAGATACTCGGGGACATAACAAAATATTCAGATCGTCGGGGACATTAGGAACAATTCCGATACTCGCAGACATTAGGAACAATTCAGATACTCGGTGACATTAGGAACAATTTAGATACTCGGAGACATTAGGAACAATTCAGATACTTGGAGACATTAGGAGCAATTCAGATACTCGGTGACATTAGGAACAATTCAGATATTCGGAGACATTAGGAGCAATTCAGATACTCGGGGACATTAGGAACAATTCAGTTACTCGGGGACATCAGGAACAATTCAGATGCTCGGAGATATTAGGAACAATTATGATACTCGTGGACATTAGGAACAATTCAGACACTCAGAGACAGTAGGAACAATTCAGATACTCGGGGACATTAGGAACAATTCAGATACTCGAGGTCATCAGGAACAATTCAGATACTCGGAGCCATTAAGAGCAGTTCAGATACTCGAAAACATTAGGAACAATTCAGATACTCGGGGAAATTAGTAACATTTCAGACACTCAGAGACATTAGGAACAATTCTGTTACTCGTCGACATTAGGAGCAATTCAGATACTCGTAGATATTAGGTACAATTCAGATACTCAGTGACATTAGGAACAATTCAGATACTTGGGGACATTAGAAACTATTCAGATACTTGGAGACATTAGGCACAATTCAGTTACTCGGAGACATTAGTAACAATTCAGATACTTGGAGCCTTTAGGCACACTGAAGTAACTCAGAGACATTAGGCACTGTTCAGATACTCGGGGACATTCGGAAAAATTCAGATAATTGGGGACATTAGACATATAGAAACATAGAAACATAGAAGATAGGAGCAGGAGTAGGCCATTCGGCCCCTCGAGCCTGTTCCGCCATTTAATGAGATCATGGCTGATCATCCGAATTCAGTACCCTGTCCCTGCTTTCTCCCCATATTCCTTGATCCCATTAGCCTTAAGAAATATATCTAAAACCTTCTTGACATTACTCGGAGACATTCGGAACAATTCAGATACTCGGAGACATTAGGAACAATTCAGATAGTCTGGGACATTAGGAACAATTCAGATACTCAGAGACATTAGGAACAATTCAAATACTCGCAGACATTAGGAGCAATTCAGATACTCGGTGACATTAGGAATTATTCAGATACTCGTGGATATTAGGAACAATTCAATACTCAGAGACATGAAGAATAACTCAGATACTTGGGGACATTAGGAACAATTCAGAAACTTGGAGACATTAGGCACACTTCAGTTACTCAGAGACATTAGGAACAATTCACATACTCGGAGACATTAGGCACATTTCAGATACTCGGGGACATTAGGAACAATTCAGATACTCGGTGACATTAGGAACAATTCAGATACTCAGAGAGATGAACAATAATTCAGATACTTGGGGACATTAGGAACAATGCAGATACATGGGGACATTAGGAACAATGCAGATACATGGGTACATTAGGAACAATTCAGATACTCGGGGACATTAGGAACAATTCAGATACTCGCAGACATTAGGAACAATTCAGATACACAGTGACATTAGGAACTATTCAGATACTCGTGGATATTTGGAACAATTCAGCCACTCAGAGACAGTAGGAACAATTGAGATACTCGGGGACCTTAGGAACAATTCAGATACTCGGAGACATTAGGAATAATTCAGATACTCGAGTACATCAGGAACAATTCAGATACTCAGAGACATTAAGAGCAGTTCAGATACTCGCAGACATTAGGAGCAATTCAGATACTCGGTGACATTAGGAACTATTCAGATACTCGTGGATATTGGAAACAATTCAGTTACTCGGGGGACATAACGAACAATTCAGATACTTGGGGACATTAGGAACAATTGAGATACTCGGAGACATTAGGAACAATTCAGATATTCGGAGATATTAGGAGCAATTCAGATACTCGGGGACATTAGGAACAATTCAGACACTCGGACACATTAGGAGCAATTCAGATACTCGGGGACATTAGGAACAAATCAGATACTCTGGGAAATTAGGAACAATTCAGATACTCGGGGACATCAGGAACATTTCAGTTACTCGGAGACATTACGAACAATTAAGATTCTCAGGGAAATTAGGAACATTTCAGACACTCAGAGACATTAGGAACAATTCTGTTACTCGTGGACATTAGGAGCAATTCAGATACTCGTAGACATTAGGTACAATTCAGATACTCTGGGACATTAGGAACAATTCAGATACTTGGGGACATTAGAAACTATTCAGATACTTGGAGACATTAGGCACAATTCAGTTACTTGGAGACATTCGTAACAATTCAGATACTTGGAGTCTTTAGGCACACTTCAGTTAGTCAGAGACATTAGGAACAATTGAGATACTCGGAGACATTAGGCACATTTCAGATACTCTGAGACATTCGGCACATTTCAGATACTCGCGGACATTAGGAACAATTCAGATACTCGGGGATATTAGGAACAATTCAGATACTCAGAGACATGAAGAATAATTCAGATACTTGGGGACATTAGGAACAATGCAGATACTCGGGTACATTAGGAACAATTCAGATACTCGGGGACATTAGGAACAATTCAAATACTCGCAGACATTAGGAGCAATTCAGATACTCGGTGACATTAGGAACTATTCAGGTACTCGTGGATATTGGAAACAATTCAGTTACTCGGGGGACATAACAAACAATTCAGATACTTGGGGACATTAGGAACAATTCAGATACTCGGGGACATTAGGAACAATTCAGATACTCGGAGACATTAGGGACAATTCTGATAGTCGGAGACATAAGGAACAATTCATTTACTCGGGGACATTAGGAACAATTCTGATATTCGGAGACATTAGGAACAATTCAGATACTCATTGACATTAGGAACAATTCAGTCACTCGGAGACATTAGGAATAATTCAGATACTCTGAGACATTAGGAGCAATTCAGATACTCCGGGACATTAGGAACAATTCAGACAACTGGAGACATTAGGAATAATTCAGATACTCGCCGACATTAGGAACAATTCAGATACTCGGGGACATTAGGAACAATTCAGACACTCGGAGACATTAGGAATAATTCAGATACTCGGAGACATTATGTACAATTCAGGTACTTGGCGACATTAGGAAGTCTTCAGGTATTTATTTGGAACATGCAATTCCGTATGGAGATGAGGGAAAGTGATTTAATATGACTGACACCCACTTGCAGCTGCCCAGGTCTCAAACCTTCCTGCTTGAGGAAAACCTGCAGCCCTTGTGCTTCTGTAACTGGTGTTCTTCACCCTGTACCAGATGCAGTTCCTTTTGTGTGAATGGCGCTCTCTCTCTTACCTCCCCCATCCCACGCCCCCCCCACACACACCCATTTAAGCCAAGCACAGGAGATTCCCTCTAGCCCAGTTGAAATAGGCATTTGTCTATTTTAATATATTTTACTGCTTTCAGGTTTCCGTTGTTACTCTTATCTAACTTCTCACATTGGCCCCATAGCATCAGTCCCACTCCAGAGACTTGAGGGTATAATCTAAGCTGACACTTTGGTGTAGTGCGGAAGGAGTACTCCACTGTCATAGCTGCTGCTTTTCTGAGGAGACTATGGCCCAGAAATTCGTGTCGGGGGCTTCCCGCGGGTTCAAGCCCCTGACCTACACTTACCTAGCGCGCCGGCAGTTGAGGCCTGGGCCTGCGTGGATTTCCTCTCTGTGGCCCGGTCCAGCTCCCGGCGCTCTGTGCTTGCATGTCCCAGGGGCGTAGTTAGTGCGATGCGTCCGCTAGGATCACGTGAGCCATGGGCAACCAATCGGAGGAGGGAAAAGCCCATTCATGAGATTGACAGAAAGAACTGTCAAACTCATGAAAACTCCGGCCCCCAAAACAGTACTTAACCTTCAAATAATTTTTTTTTTAAATCACACTTTTTAAATAAACTATAAATAACATTAAATAACTATTTTAAACAATGATTTAAATTTTTGAAAAAAATAATTTTATAAAAAAATGGGGCTAAAAATACACTTACCTTACTTTAAAGTGTTTAAAAATAATAAACCTGTGGAAAAAATGTTCTAATTTTAATTAATTGACCACTTACCTTTTAAAATGAAGTCCTTACGCCTGGTTTTTAAATGTGTAAAATGTAGAGGCCTTCACGCACGGAAAAACCTGTAAAAAAAAAAGGAAGTTCAACGCGCACACGCAGACTTCCGCGTGCACGCGTTCGACCTCTGAACCCCTTTGTTTAGAGGATCGGAAATGCCGGTTTCCTGCGCATGTGTAGTGCATGCAAGAAACCGGCACTTCCATCGGGTCCACGCGTGAGTACTCCGTCCGTACTCACGCGTTGGGACCCGAATTTCTGGGCCATTAGTTCTGTCAGGTGGGTGTAAAAGAGTCGCGGCACTATTGAAGAAGAGTAAAGAGTGCTCCCATTGTCCTGGCCAACATTTATCTCTAACCTAACGCCAGTAAAGCAGATTATCTGGTTGTTATCTCATTACTGTTTGTGGGACCTTGCTGTGCGCAAATTGGTTGCCGCGTTTCCCTACTTTCAACAGTGACTCCACTTCAAACGTACTTCACTGGCTGTGAAGCGCTGAGGTCGTGAAAAGCGCCATTTAAGTGCAAGTTCTTTCTTTATGAATAAGCATATTCCTGTTGCTCAGTGGAGAGCTCAGCATCTTAATGAAACTAACGTTGGGATTGTTTGATTATTGTAAATGTAATCCATTCATTATATGCTTGCAGTATTTATATAGAATTATGTTGCGCTTAATTCGGGACATTCAAATATGTGCACTATAGGCAATGATTCAGTGTAAGTGGGTCTATTGTAAGTGGAGTCATTTGTAACATAAGAAACAAATGCTGGAGATTGCAAATAAAAGGAGAAAATATTGCAAACGTACAACAGTACCTGAATTTATTAAAGTAAAAATTAACTTTTTTAATGATTTCATAGTGTTTGACAAACTTTACAAAGTGCACCTGCAGTAACTATTTTGAATTTAATGCTGGTGCATTTTTTTTGGTTGAATAAACAGTGCGAATGTAGTCCACTTTTCACTGAAAGAATTTGCCCTACCTACAGGCTATTCTACTTGAGTGCCTTCACAATAAGTATATCTGTAAAATGAATAGAAATTAATATAAAACATAGCTCCTATTTATTGCATTGCATCCCTTATTGTTACTGAAACACTGCAGCTGCAAATTCAAATAACATAAAACCCTTCTCCAGCCTCCCTTCAAGGATTTATTTTGCTTATCCTTTTGATTTGCATCAAAACACAGCAAGTTAGACTTAAAAGGAGAGTATGAAATATAGCACTCCATATTGTACATGCAGAATAATAGAGGATGCAGTGAATTACAAGGCAGTTATTCAATCAAGGCATGTTGATGTTGCTTGGGAGGTTTATGAACATCAGCAGAATCCCCAATATTGAATTACCGCTTTCGACACACTACCTACTACTTTATGTAAAAATAACATTTGTTTTGGATTCTTCTTACTGTTATGCGTCAGGCACCAGAGCATGGTAGAGATAATTCAGAGTAATGACGACAATATTGGCATCAGTAGGACCTGGATATAGACATTATCTATATTGCACTGCATAATGAGCGTTACAGGATTACAATATGTACTCTTAATTGCAGTATGACTGATACTGTATATATTCATCTGAAATTTGACTCCTATTATATCAATGGCAACTTCATTTAAGTACATGACTACAGTTCGAAAGCACACAGGTAATTCACTTGTCTCCCAGATTTTCGTGATGTCAGTGATGTGCTGCCTCTCCTCAAACAATTAGGGTCTCTTCCATGAGCTCGCGTTGTTTGCTGAAATCAATCCATGAGGTGGCGAAGGTAGCTTTGCAGAGACTGTACCCTGCTGTGCAGCGCAGTGCAGTAACCGGGATTGTCACGCCGATGCTGGCTGCATTTGCAGCATGGAGGGAAGCTAATTGGATTTGTTGTCACATCTGAAGCTGCCAGGAGCACATGTCTAGTTGGGTTACAGATGAAGACATCACCGATACAGGCTTGGGGACGTTTCAGCTGCTCCCAGTGCTGCTAATGGAGTGGTGTTGATTTACTGTTTGAACGAAAGCAGCACAAGCAAGCTGTTCACAGGTTCTATTCCAAATAAAAGAAAAAGGATTAATGCGATACAGTGACTTACTGCAGTGCTGATGCTGTG
This sequence comes from Somniosus microcephalus, assembly GCF_052327205.1. Lineage (NCBI taxonomy): Eukaryota > Metazoa > Chordata > Chondrichthyes > Squaliformes > Somniosidae > Somniosus > Somniosus microcephalus. The sequence continues at coordinate 38,088,023 of NC_140998.1, forward strand.
CGGTGTCAGAAACCCCCACTTACAGTAACTCTGCAAATTCAAAGTTGATACCAATTCATACGCGATGTGACATGGGATAAAGGGGGAATCTGATTCTGCACCGCAGTGATCTGTACTGGGCTAGTTTGGATATATTTGTAAAAACCCACGTTTCAGTTCAGTTTGAATCCCAGAGTTTTTACACTTTAAACTAAAACGGCTGTACCAATTTGGGCTTTCTCCCACACACATTGCTTGATCACACATACTGCTGTAATTCATAATGCTGCCTTAGGTTTAACTTGCTTTGTTTTGATCCAAATTAAAAAGAAAAGCAATATTATGCCTTGAAAAGCTAATGAAGAAAGGGATGATGTTATTTTGAATTTACAACTGTTGTCCTCGTGATTTAGTGTAGTTTTATCAGTTAATAGGATTCAGCCAGTTTTAACGGTGGCATATACACCCAGTTTTTGTGCTGATTTAGTTTGGATACGTCCCTTTCACAGTTTGATTAAGACAGCCTTTGTTTAATATCTAGTACTGTATACACCCTCACCAACGTTTTAAAATCCATTTACAGGCTATTATTAAACCCATTAGCTGCTTGTTCGTAAAAGTAATTAGCATCGGGTTGGAATTCTGTTGGATCCATTTTAGGGGCAGCTCTTGTGTGGGACTGAAGGTTTGCCGACCTTTTGCCTGTGCCCCTGACCCCAACCTATTTCGCAGGGTCAGTGGTATTTAAGTATCTTGGGTGGATGCCAACGCCAGTTGCAGTTTGCTGGGATGCCCACTTTGGCTGGGGAGCAGGAGCAGGGCGATGGATTGTGGAATATCTCGGTGGAGCAGAAGGGGGACCAGCGATCCGGGACCAGCAATGAGGAATGTTTCTTTTTTTGTAAATGTCGTAAGTTTTCCTACAGCAATTGTCAGGAATATGACCTTTCAGAATTTAAATCCCCCAAAGGCCCTTAGTAACGGTGGACACCAGGGATGCATAAGCATTCAGCATTGCAACCCCATATCATCTCCATAACATCGCCCATCTCTGACCCTGCCTCAGCTCATCTGCTGCTGAAACCCATAATTGTAGTGTATGTGCTTTAAGTCAGAACTACTTTTTACAGCTCCTGTATACTGTAGTACCGGCAGTGACCACACCAGTATATAAGTTGTGCGCATGCCTCTGTACCCCAGTCTAGAGATTACCCTCCTCCAGTAAAGACCTGTTATTTGTTTATGTACAGCATCCGTGTAATTATTTATCCACTGAACCACGGATCTAACAGTGGCGACGAGTGTTGATGCGAATCTACCTGCAACATAAAAAAATAAATAGTCGAGTCCAGGAACACGGGCGTCGACCGCGAGCAACCGCCCAGCAGTCAGGCAGAGATCCAACTTTGCTGGGGAGGCTGTGGAGAGCCGGGCTTGGTTCCCCAGCCACAACGAGCAGAAAGAGACCGACGACAGGTCCAGAGCAGACCCTTCCCGAGCAGCGGCGGCTGGAGCCGACCGACGGCAGAGAGAGAGAGCCGGGCAGCATCGACGGGGTAAGAAAGAGGGTGAAGAGAGCAGGGCGTAGTCGGGGGTTGATCACCGAGCGGCGTCGAGGAAAAATACTGCAAACCGGAGAGAGAGTGGGTAAGAAACAGCCGGGTACTAGACTGAGCGGTGTCGACAAATATCAAGAGAAGAACACGCAGAGCACAGCCAGGGATCACGGGCTGATCAGGGTCCGCGGGGCGAAGCAAAGGGAGACGCCATTGAGCCGCGGAGAAGCAGGGAGAGCGCGGGAGATGCCATTGAGCTGCGGAGAAGCAGGGAGAGCGCGGGAGGCGCCATTGAGCCGTGGAGAAGAAGGAAGAGCGCGGGAGATGCCATTTTGCGAAGCCGCAGTGGAGAAGACGGGCGAGCGCGGGAAGGAAGGAAAGCGCGGGAGACGCCATTTTGTGCCAGCGGAGAAGAAGGGGAAGCGCGGGAGGCGCCATTGGGGATAGTTAATGCACAACCAAGGATGCCAAAGAGTGGCAGTATCTCTACGTTCGACAATGAAGTCGAAGATTGGGTGACATATGTGGAACGTATGGAGGTGTACTGCAGGGCGAATGAAGTGCCAGATGCTAATAAAGCACTGGTTCTGTTAAATTCCATGGGTGCAACAACTTATGGGTTACTGCGAAATCTAATAACCCCAGAGAAGCCGGTAAACAAGAATTTTGAAAGCATAGTAGAAATCCTACAGGACCACTTAAACCCCACACCGCTGCTGATAGCAGAACGATTTAAGTTCCATAAAAGGAACCAACACAAAGACGAAAGCAATGCTGAGTACCTAACGGAACTGCGCAAGCTATCGAAATACTGCCAGTTTGGAGCGGGACTAGCAGACACGTTAAGGGACAAGTTTGTGTGTGGGCTACAAAGTGAAGGAACCCAGAAACGGCTTCTATCAGAAAAGGACCTTACGCTGGACAAAGCTTTCACTATGGCAGTATCACACGAAGCAGCCGCAAGGGGCGCTGCAGAGATACAATGGAGACCGCAAGAATATGGCACCAACGAAATGACCTATGGAACAGGGAAGTGCTATCGCTGCGGCAGAACAACACATGACCAGAAAGATTGTTGGTTCAAGGACCAAGTGTGCAGACAGTGTGGGAAAGCGGGACACATAGCAAGAGTCTGCAGGTCTGGGAAGAAAACCAACAGTAAGAAATCTCCACAGGAGAAGTACAAAAAGGTACACCAGGTGATGGACAGTGGTTCAGACGAACAGAAAAGTGACACAGACTCCGGAAGCAAGGAGCTGGGTTGTCTGAAACTACATAATGTAACCGAAATGGAGGATCACCAGACTATCTGGGTTACACTCAAGATAGACGGAGTCCAAGTGGAAATGGAATTGGACACAGGGTCAGCTCTAACAGTCATAAATCAAAGAGACTACAAGCGGCTATTTTCACACATGCCCTTGAAAGCTACAGAGATTGTCTTGAAGACGTATATGGGGCAAAAAGTCTACCCCAAAGGAAAAATAAGGGTGAAAGTGACATATAAAGGCACGAGACAGCATGGGAACGCTGATGCGCTATCGCGCCTGCCACTGCCTACTGTGGAGGAAGCACCAGCAGTGGACCCTATCGAGATATTTTATTCGTCGATAATTGAACGATTGCCAGTAACAAACGCGGATATAGAGAAGGAGACCCGTAATGATCCGACGCTGTCACGGGTATATGAATTGACGGTGAGGGGATGGCCAACACATGGCAACCCACTGTTGCCAGCATTCTCATCCAGAAGAGAACAGCTGTCAGTATGCCAGGGGACAGTGATGTTTGGATCCAGAGTGGTGATTCCACCCAAGTTAAGGGAGAGAGTGCTAAATGAGCTACATGAAGGTCATCTGGGGGGAGTGAAAATGAAAAGCCTAGCTAGGGCTTATGTGTGGTGGCCGGGAATCGATCAACAAATCGAAGACCTAACTAAGAGCTGCTTAGGATGCCAGAAGGTCCAAAATGCACCACCACATGCCCCTCTACACCCATGGGAGTGGCCCTCCTCTCCATGGCAATGGGTGCACATTGATTTCGCTGGTCCATTCATGGACTCAATGTTCTTAATAGCAGTGGATGTTCATTCAAAGTGGCCTGAGGTGATAAAGATGTCTTCAACCACTACAGAGAAAATTATTGCAGTCCTACGGACCATATTTTCCAGAAACGGGTTGCCAGAGCAGATCTGCTCTGATAATGGACCACAGTTTGTGTCCGACGAGTTCCAAAAATTCATGAAAAGGAATGGGGTAATGCATTACACATCCGCCCCGTATCATCCAGCCACCAATGGATTGGCTGAGAGGTTCATACAAACCTTTAAGAAGGCGATAAAGGCCATGTGCAATGAGGAAATTCCACGACAGCATAAGATGGACAATTTCTTATTAGCCTACCGAAACGCGACACATGCAGTTACCAACCAGACCCCGGCCATGATGTTCTTTAACCGAAGGTTGAGATCTCGTCTGGACTTGCTCAGACCAAATGTGCGAAGAAATGTTGAGGACAAACAATTCCAGCACATCAACGAGAAGCCGACAAGGAGCTTCAATGTAGGGCAACCAGTCTTGGCCCGGGACTATCGAACAGAGAAGTGGCAACCCGGAATGATATGTACAAGGCAGGGGCCATTAATGTACACAGTGGATGTCGGGGAGAACATTGTGAGACGCCACGTCGATCAGATCTTAGCATCACAGGAATGCGTCAACCCCATGTCTCAAGTACCTGGGGATGAACCCGACATACCGGTAGTATCTACTTCAGACCCAGTAGCAGTGGAACCCGATGAACTACCCGATGAAAGGGGGTCAGAATCGCCTCCGCACCAAGAACAAGAACCTCCGGAAAGGCGCTATCCCGAAAGGGTCAGGAAGCCGCCCCAAAGACTGAATCTATAAATGGACTTTTGTTATTGAATGTAAATGTAAAAATGTAATTGTTATTTGATTATTAAGGGGGTATTATTAATCTAAAAAGGGAGGAATTGTAGTGTATGTGCTTTAATCAGAACTACTTTTTACAGCTCCTGTATACTGTAGTACTGGCAGTGACCACACCGGTATATAAGCTGTGCGCATGCCTCTGTACCCCAGTCTAGAGACTACCCTCCTCCAGTAAAGGCCTGTTATTTGTTTATGTACAGTATCCGTGTAATTATTTATCCACTGAACCACGGATCTAACAATATCCATGCCTTTGTTACCTCTAGACTCGACTATTCCATTGCTCTCTTCACCGGCCTCCCATCTTGCACCCTCTGTAAACTTGAGCTCATCCAAAACTCTGCTACCCGTATCCTACCTCACACCAAGTCCCGTTCACCCATCACCCCTGTGCTCGCTGATCTACACTGGCTCCCAGTGTGGCAATGCTTCTATTTTAAAAATTCTCATTCTTGTTTTTAAATCCCTCCATGGTCTCGCCCCTCCCTATTTCTGTAACCTCATCCAGCCCGACAACCTTTCCAGATCTCAGTGCTCCTCTTGCACGTCCCAGATTTTCTTAGCTCCACTATTGGTGGCCATGCCTTCAGCTGCCTCGGCCCAAAGCTCTGGAATTTCATCCCTAAACCTTTCCGCCTCTGTACCTCTCCTCCTTTAAGGTGCTCCTTAAAACCTTCCTCTTTGACAAAGCTTTTGGTCACCTGTCCTGATATCTCTTTTTGTGGCTCAGTGTCAAATTTTGTCTGATACCGCTCCTATGAAGCATCTTGGGATGTTTTACTAAATTAAAGGCATTTTATAAATGCAAATTGTTCTTTCAAGGGTGTAAAATATCCAGATTAGGTGTTAGCCATGGCTCAGTTGGTAGCACTTGTGTCTGAGCCACAAGATTGTGGGTTCAGGTCCCACTCCAGAGACTTGAACACAAAATCTAGGCTCACATCCAGTGCAGTACTGAGAGAGTGCTGCACTGTTGGAGGTGCTGTCTTTCGGATGAGGTGTTGAACGAGGTTCTGTCTGCTCTCTGGATGTAAAAATTCCCATGACACTATTGAAGAACATCAGGGGAGATCTCCCTGGTGTCCTGGCCAACATTGTCCCCTCAACCAACATCACTAAAACAGATTATCTGGTCATTATCACATTGATGTTTGTGGGATCGTGCTGTGTGCACATTGACTGCTGCGTTACAACAAGTGACCACACTTCAAGCGTACTTCATTGGCTGCAAAGCGCTTAGGGATGTTCTGAGGTCGTGAAAGGTGATATATAAATGCACGTCTTCTAGATTATGTTGGTTTCCCGATGCAATGACAGAGGAAAGTCCCAGATTTAGACCAGTTCTATAAGAGAACTCTCCTGCCTGACCATGTCAGTTCCAAAGTCCTACCTGAATTGTTAACCTATATTTTTTTCTGTAACATGCTGATCGGATTACTGTGCATGTTCTGTATTATTTTGGATTTCCACATTTACATTTTTCTTTCTTTTCATATTGGTTTTATGACACCTGTTTTCATGACAGTCTGGTGATGCGGGAATGTTTACACGGTGGATTGGTAGATTCAAATGCACATGACAATGCTTAAAGTACGCAGTTATGTGTGGCTAGTCTCTCCTGTTTTACAGGAATATGGATCTCCAATTGGAAGAGAAGGGGTGTCTGTTGGCTGTGAAACTGTTATCACATACAGTACAATACATTCTCCCATCACGTCTATTAACCACTAATGTTAAGAACATAGGAAAGTACATAATGCTTGGCCTTGCTTTAATCTTTAACTGACAAACTAATTTATTGAGCAGTACATAAACAAGCGGTTAAATAACAGTGATATAATATTTATTTTCAGTAGATGTTAGACAATGTTAGTTCTTTGCATTAGGAAGATAGTAAATGCTTTAGAATTTCTGTACTAAACTATATATTACAATAATATGCCAGTGCCCATTGAACTGTACCACAGCTAGAGTCAATGCTTTCAGAAGAGGGGAGGAAGACTGGATTTGACAGTTAAAAAATATATAGGAATTGTAATAAAATAATTCTGTAATTGAAATAGTTTGCACTGTTGCTAGATTGAAATCTCTGTTATTGCAATAGAACAGGTAAAGCTGGGTCTGTCAGGCCTGATAGTCAAGACTATGTGAGCCAATTATTACTCCAGTATGATTCAACACACTTGCCAGGAAACCCACTAACACTCACTAGCTTCTAACATTGGCTCATTACAACAAATGAATGTTTCTTATAATTGATGTGTTAGTAGAATTATTCTATTAACCTGAAATACTTGAGAAGACTAGCTAGAACAACATAACAGTGAAAATAATTGCAGAAATAAAGAATAGGTCACAGTCCTAGCAGTGGGTTATTAAAACTAACCCACGTTTGCTCTTGTACTAGGAACCGAGAATCTGCTGTCTCCTAACAGCGGGCATACTGTAGCAGTACCGCGTACTGTGCCCTTAAAACAAGCATCTGTTTCTAATTTTAATTCACAGGACTAACCAGTTCCTTCTGCATTTTTACTCTATAAAGAAGTAGCTTTTTAGCACCTTTGTTGAAATGAGTTGATTCTTAAGTCAAAGAAGGTGAATAGTTTAGAACGGACATTTTTTCCATTTCAACTACAAGTCTCGGACATCACTGGGGAGGAGACAGTGGGGTAGAAACTGGAACTCGTTGCACTTATTTTGCAGGCATAACACAGGCACAATAAAGCCCAATTTCGGGGTCCAATGTACTGCGCCCCAAGGACGTCTTAAAAAAAATGTCGGATACGAAAATAGGGAGCCATATTTTAGGCATCTGGGGTAGGCACTTAAAACTGGAGTTAGGCCCCTTGCAGACGCTAATGAAGAGCCAAATTGGGCTGCCCTGAGCAGAGCAAACATTGGGCCTACTCCGGTCAGGTTTTCTGAATGTGGATGCAGCCTAGCCAGCGGCGGCCGCCGAAAAGGTACGTCTAATTAATTTATTTAGTAAATTTATGTGAAGCCAGGAGGAGCAGGAGTGCTCCCATCCAATACCAAAGGGTATTGGATGTGATGCAAGGCTGAGTAAAGTTTCATAGTGGAGAAGGATGGTTAGGGGACAATGGAGATTGGTGAGGTGATAGGCGAGCACAACTCAGTTCACAACAGGATGAAAGCTATAGGGTTTTGGACAGATTGGAGTTTGTGGAACTTGGGATGCTGGTTAGTTGAGCGTTGGAAGAATTGAGTCTGGAGTTAACTATAGCAGCGACAGTAGGAGTGATATGCGACAGAGGTGGGCAGTGTTGTGGAGGTGGAAGCAAGCTGTCTTGATGATGGGTATGATATGGGGTTTCAAACTCGGCTCAAGGTCAAAACGGACAGTGAGTCCATTCACTGTCTGATTGAAATGGAGCAAGCAGCCAGGGAGGGGGAAGGAATTAGTGGCAGGTTTAGGGAAGTTTTGAGAAGGGTTGAATAAAACCACTTTAGTCCTCTCGGTTTTCAAGAGGAGGAATTTCTCAGTAATCCACAGCTTGATGCCACACAGGCAGTCTGACAATCTAATCAGATTCCTTATTTTTTTCTTGCCGTTCATCTTGCCACCTTGCAAAGTGCCCTGAGTGGAGTACTATGCAACGTAAGTTGTTAGCTCCAGATGCCTCCTCACTCTACCACTGCAAGAACTCTACTGAGTAGTTCTTGTTGTACAGCCATTGAGACCAACACTTTCAAATAGCCCATGCCTACAATTGTTTTAACAATGAGAATTTATTTAAAGGAGAGAACGATTTCCCTTCAAGAGTTAAAATTTAAAAAATAAATCATCCCCTTCACCATCACCTTGAGTCACACAATGTCAAACAAGAAGAGTAAAAGAACCATTCAGAAATGTTGAAGTAACATCTGCTGGGTTGCTAAGAATTAGAAGGTGTGAGGTCAGTTGTACTGAAGTTGTCTATCTCTTTGAGGTGAGTTAGGAGTTAAATGCAGCTGTCAGGTTTTTGACACGCGCATCTGCGATCAGCAAATTTCCTTTGATTCGTCCTGAATGACATTGTGACTTAGGCCACAGCGTGAATTTCCCACAATTCAGCCAATAATTCATTTTTTTACTGCAGAGCACATTCTACATTAATCAGCCTACAGGTGCAACATGTGTCTTACAAAAAAGAAAGACTTACATTTATATAATGCTTTTATCATGCCTTGCAGACAAACTCACTTTTTGAAGTACATTTGTTGTTGTGTAGGCATTGTGGTAGCCATTTTGCATGCAGCAAGATCTGAAAAACAATAAAGAGGTAAATGAGCACTTAATTTTTGAGCAGTTGTTGGCTTGAGGGAGGATAATTCTTCAGATATAAAATAGTGCACATAGGAAGGGTAAATGGGCAACATACATACTCCATGAATGATGCTGAAATAGCTAAGGATGAAGTTAAAAAAGATCTGGGAGTCTTAATGGAATTGATGCTCAAGGTGTCCAACCAATGTCGATCAGCAATCGTTAAAGCCAATAGGATATTGAGCAACATAGCCAAAACAGTAGAATATAAGTCAAAGGAAGTCATGACCAAACTGTATAGTGCTTTGTCAGATTACACTTTGGGACGGATTTCCACTTGGAAAAATTGGTGTTAACAGGGCTGTAATGGCCTAAAAAACAGTTTGGTAGCCTTTCCGTCTATTAACCCTGATGTTTGGACGGCTGTCATTTTGAAAGGGGCCTAATGCTGGGTGGTTGAAACACCTGCCTGTATCAGACAGTAAGGCCCTTTCAATATGCAAATAAGAGTCCTATGGCATACACAGGACCCCGATTGCGATCTTAGGAGAGAACTAATAGTGTGTGTTATGCATTTTCTATCCACAGGTGATAGAGGGGAAGATGCCCAATTTGAAATTATTTTTATGGGGCCAAGAGGAGCAAAAATAATCTGGGCCGCTGTTCGGGGATACTCCACCTCTCAGTGATTGCCACCCCACCCCACTTCCCCGCACCTATCGCATTTACTTTGCTGCCGGCTGGAGAGGCTCGATATTGGCCAGCCTTAATCCAGTGAGCTGCTTCGGGACGCCCTTGAGTGCTGTGTCTAGTTCTTGCCACTCAGACACATGGGAAACATCTTCAAGCATTGGAGGCCGTGCAAAGAAGTGCCGGATGATCCTTTAGTCTTGGAGGTCTAAGTAAAGAGGAAAGAGTGGACTAGCTTGGGCTTTTCAGCCTGAAGAGGAGGTGATCTTACAGAGGCATATAAGATTGTAATTATGATGGGCTGAATGGCCTTCCTCATCCATAACTAACTTGTGATCTTGTAGTGTAAATTTAAGAACTGAGTGGCTCCCCACTGCCTGTCATTCCATAAAAATAATCCCTTTTAAAAAGATGTGGGTAAGATTTCTGGTATGAATAACTGTTGAATATGCACAAGGTGTTTAAAGTGTTGAACAATTGTCAGTTCAATATACTCACCATATTGAAGTAATAATTTTTGTGACACTGGCTGACCCAATAGGTCTTCTAGTGGGAGTCACTTTCCTCAACCCTAAGAGGGTTAGTTGCCTTTTTTAACTGATCTATATAAATGACATTGGGTTGCCACAGTGTCATCAACAGAGGAACAAATTTGTATACGCCCCTTTGTTTTAAGGAGGCGCACTTAATAAAAGAATTTGGGGGCAATTTTAACCTAACCCGCCCAGTGGGAAACTGAGCGGACGGTTGGAAAGACAGGTTTGCACACTGTACTATTTTACTCTCCATTCAAGTCAACAGAGAGCAAATTCGGATGGGGTGTAAAACCGGCTCCTGACACGATCTGGCATGTGGTTTAAGTTTAAAATTACCCCGTAAAGTCCAATTTCAACAGAACCAAAAGGCAACTCATAAAACTAAAAAAATGTTATAATTTCTGTCTATTAGACACTCTATTCCCTGTGGAAGGCCTTGGGTGTCCCACATGCTCCCACTCCAGAGCCATCCAGGCACGAACTAGTTGCAGTGTCAGTCATTTTTTCATTTCAATACATTTCCTTCAGTATAATGCTTAATTCAAATCGCATTTAATAATCTGTCTCAGATATTATCTTTGTCATTTAGTGCTGCAGCTATAGCCATCCTGAAACCTCAATTGTGGAACTTGTTATTATTTAATACCTATTTCAATAAGTTGGCATCTGTGTGCCAGTTGAATTTACCCATGGAAATCTGCCCTTGCAATATCTGAATTTTTCTCATTATGATTGTGAAAACAAACTCACTTCTCTTTATAGCTTCACACAAATTTCCTATTTCCTCACCACCTCTCCTGAAGGTACTGATTCATGCTGGATACTGCCCATGACCACCTTCTAGCACCTTATCCATGTGGTTAGTGCTGGAGAGTGGAACTCCTGCCGTCTCAGGCATTCCCAGTGTCAGCATCGAGCACTCACAGGGTGTATATTACACAGCCAGATACAGAGGAAAGCTCCCACCTAACAATGTGCCTCAGCCCCAACAACAGACTGCACCAGTGTGGTATTTTTTCCACCCCACACCAGCTGAGATTGCAATTAGTGCCAAAGTAGGGAGAGTTTTAGGGGGGCAAAATTCGGTTGGTTAGTGCCGCCTGTTAGCGCCTCCAGGGGGCGCTAACCACTTATCACCCCTGCGCAGTGATTGTAGCGCCGTTTGCGATATTCAGTTGCCGGTTAGTGGCGGCGCTAAACAGTAGCGCCACGATCTCCTGCGCCCTCTGACATCATTCATGCGCGCAGTGCCCCAGTAGCGCCCCGGATGTGAAATTGGGTCGTGGCCCCTGCTCCAGCGCCTGGTGGCAGGAACGATAGTTACAGGGGGACGGTGCACAGTCGGCCGGGAGCTGGGGGAGCGCTATTTAAAGGCGCGCACTTCCTGTGTTCTCCCGTCGGCAAACTATTCTGCCTGCGCACGCGCAAGAGAGGGAGAGACGCATTTGGAGGGACTTCACACTTCCACATTTGAGGGACCGTTGGTCGGCAGAGAAACTTATCAGGTTCCCATTTCTGTTACCTTTGCTGCAGCAACACTTTGAAGATTTATTGGGGGCTGGAATGGCACGGGGGCTCGACCTCTAGCTTCATCATCGGAGGCAGCGGAGGCGGAGAGAGATGGTGCAAAACATGGGCAGAGGGAGGAGGGCCAACAGGCCTCTCCACACAAGACCTTACCCTCCCAGGATATTCAGAGAACAATTCTCATATATCCATCTCTCAGAGGAGCAGTGTATCAGGAGGCTGCGATTCAGCAAGGAGCTGGTCACAGAGCTCTGCCACCTCTTGCAGCCAGAGCTCGAGCCTTGGCTCAGGACCAGGACGTCTCTGTCGGTGGCAGTGAAAGTGACAGTGACCCTCAATTTCTAAGCCAGCGGCTCCTTCCAGGCGTCGACAGGGGATATTGCGAACATCTCCCAGTTCGCAGTCCATTGCTGCATCCGGGAGGTCACTGTTGCTCTGTACAGACTGAGAAGGGAGTACATCGCATTCCCCATGTGACAAGAGAAACAGTACGAACGCGCATGTGGGCTTCGCTAGGATGGCGGGCTTCCCCATTGTTCAGGGCGCCATTGACTGCACCCACGTGGCACTGCGGACACCTCATGAACATGCTGAGGTGTTCCATAACCAGAAGGGCTACCACTCCCTGAATGTGCAGTAGGTGTGCGCCCACCGACAGCGTTTCCTCACCGTGAATACCCGCTATCCTGGCAGCAGCAATGATGCTGCATCCTGCACCAGACTGGTGTCTCAACACTGTTTGAAACCCTGCATCAAGCTTGTGGCTGGCTCCTTGGGGACAAGGGATATCCACTCTCCACCTGGCTGATGACACCGCTCCGTAACCCCAACACTCCTGGTGAGCTTGCCTACAATGAGAGTCATAGCACCACCAGGAACCTCACTGGGCAGGCCTTTGGCTTGCTGAACCAACAGTTCTGGTGCCTTGACCACTCCAGAGGAGCCCTGCAGGAGTCCCCTGATCGAGTGTCGCTGTTCATAGTCATTTGCTGCATGCTGTACATCCTCGCCATTCTCTGGACCCAGCCACTGCCACCAGGGATACCTGAACCTCCTCAAGAGGAGGAGGAGGAAGACGAGGAGACAGAGGAGGAGGAGGAGGAAGAGGGGGACGAGGAGGCGGAGGAGGAGGACGAGGAGGATGAGGTGGCGGAGGAGGCGGAGGAGGAGGATGAGGAGGAGGATGAGGAGGCGGAGCCGCAACAACGTGGGAGGGGGCTGCGTAGTGTTGCCTCTGCGGGCCATGAACGCCTGATCAGACAGCGCTTCTCATGAGTGAGACATCACATGGCACTAGGGTTCCACAGCCACATCATCGCAGCCACGCCTCCACCCCTATGAGCAGCCAAGGTTGTAATGACAAAGATGACCAGATTTGTAACATGGAGACAGACACTTTTATTAATGTGAACAACTGTATCTTATTAACCACAACTGGTAACAGACAAACAATACAATTTATTAACAAACAGAAACTGGTGCTTAGCACACGCAAGAACTTCGTAACAGATTGAAAAACATATTTACAAATGCAATCAAATGTCTGAGAAACACTTCTCCTCCCCGCCCCCCCCATTTAGTGCAAACATTTCAGTTATTGGGCCTTCCTCGGTGATCTCCATCCCCTCCGCAATTCACCCCTACCAACCCTACTGCTCCTCCGCAATGTGGCCCCAGTGGCTGCAGCAAGGCTGGCGGAAGGCTGCTGAATGTCGGATCGAGAGACTGCAGATGGCCTTGCAGGACATCCTCGACCAGCTCTGTGTAATGATCAATAACATGTCATTCTATAATGGACACTAGGTGGAGCCGTAGAGCTGTGTAGAGCTGTATATAAGACTACACTACCCAGCTGTATGTATATTAAGACTACATTACCCATGAGGCACTAGGCTACCCACAAGGCAGCAGTCAAGATGGATGCCTCCACAGATATTGTACCTAGTCCACATGTGCTCAATAAAGTATCTAGCAAAAGCTAGCTGTGTTCATAATAAGAATGTCTATTTATTAATGAACATAAGACTCTGGGCCTGGAGGGCCCAGCTGCAGACTGCACCAACTCTGCATGGACGGCAGCTGTCTGGGATGGCTGGGTTACAGACTGTGGCAAGTGCAATGGCGGAGTGGCAGTGGTGGCAGCAGGAATGCTGTCATCCTGAGAGAGGACAGCATCTTCCTGCTCGACCAACACACTGCCACTCCCCCGGGGCAGAACCACAGCATCCAAAGCAATCTGCTGTAGCACAGATTGCTGGCCTGCTGCGGCACCGTGAGATCCCCGGTAGACAGTGGTCAACCCAGCGAGGATGGCAGCAGTCAGCGCTTGTGTGGCATCAATCTGAGACTGCAGGAGAGCAGTCTGAGACGGGATGGCACCAGCCAATGTCTCTGGTCCAGCACTAAGCCATTGCGTTGCCTCGGCCTGTGCTGCAATAGATGCTGCCACCTCACCCACTGCACGCAGCATGGTGTCTGGGTGCCCGTGATCCTCCAGCAATTCCACCATCGCCTGCAGAGTTGCCAGGATGGGCTCGAGGGTTTGTGCACAGATGACAGCTGTGCTGGCGGCGGACTCCTCCACGCACTCTTGCCATTGCACCCATGAGCTCAGTGTGCAGGCTCATTGCCTGAGTATTCATGGCCGCGATGTCGGGGTCCTCATCTGAGTCCTGTGCAGCACAACTCGTGCGTGAACTCATCCTCCGGGGAGATGGCCCCCGAGCTTCCCTTTCCCCAAGGCGTTGCTGCAGGTCACTGGGTCCCGGAGCTTCACCCACATCAGAGGCCATTCCCATGCTCCCCTCGAGTGACCGCGTGGCCCCGGTGTCCAAAGTCTCGGGCTCGGGAGATGCAGGCGCTGAGGCTCTGGGTTCATCTTCCTCCTCGTCTCCGGCCTCGCTGACACTGGCAGGCTGAGGGACAGGCTGGTCAGATGCTGGTTCACTGTCTGAAAGCAGGAAGGCACAAGAGTGGGTTTAACATGAGGGGAGGGGGGCAAGGAGGGAGCGAGGAATGGAGACAGTACAATTAGATGGAAAGGGGGAAGGGCTTGTGTTGTGAGGGGGAAATGGTATGAGGATAGAGGGAGAGGTGATGAACATATCATTGCTGTCCCCAAGGGGGTCGAGCTCTCCAATCGCCACAGCACCCATGACATGGCTCGCGACGATACTTCGCATTCATTCCTCGAGCTGTGTGAGCGGCCGCAGCTCCACCTGCCCGCCTCCCGTACACTGCTGCTCCTTCCTGTTGTGGCCCAGCTTGGTCTGCAAGAAAAAGGACTGCGTGTGAGTGAGTGTGCAGCCATGTGTTTGTCACATGTGCCCACCAGAGTTGAATAGCCGCTAAAGTCTGCGGGGTGCGAGATGTGGATGTGACATTTAGTAGGTGGGCATAGTTGGTGGGTGTGCTTTGGGGATGTGGCAATGTATACAATCTGTGCACAGTGGGGTTGGGATGGTGGAATGAGGAGGTTTTTGAAGCATGTACTCACCCTGACCTCCCAAGTGAGGTCGTGAGCGTCTTCCGACACTGGGTGTGTGTCCTTCCCACCACACTTCTGGAGGAGACATACTGGGCCAACTCCCTCCACAGCCTTGAAAATTCCCGGGGCAATGGCCTCCTGCCAGTGTGTGGGAACAGCAGTGCCCATCGCCGTTCGACTGCCAGGACCAGAGCCTCCAATGCCTGATCACTGAAGTGGTGGGCTCTCTCCCTGGGCCTCTGCAATGCCATCACTGTCTCAGTGCAAGGTTTGAGGCTCCCTCCCGGACCAGGTCACAAGCAGCAATGAGAAGAGTGTGGCTCTGCAGGATGCTTGAACGTCCTGTTTAAGATTCGGTGCGATACCCAGCACCTGGCCTTGGGTAGCGCTCTGAGGTAGTGTCCCGCTCCCCAACGTTAGCACCCTAAGAGGGGTGTGTGGCACTTGATTTAGCGCTGAAATCACCTTGGAGGCGAATATTGCGATGTCCAGCGTTAATTCTCACCGGGCGCTAAAGGTTGTGCCCAGCCGGTATTAATGCCCCAAAATGGGCGATACCAAATGTGGTATCTTGAGCTGGCCATAGATGGAGACAGACACAGGTTAACTCCGTAACATGGTTTAATCAACACTTGCACATAAAAGCTTCTGCCATGAGGCAGCAAAAACAAAGAGTACAACCAGTACAGATCAGACTTAACTAAGGAGAGCAATTGCCACAGCACCACCTGGTGGATCAGGTTACACATAACCTCCCAGGTTACTACACTCCTCCCCGCTTAAGACTGCCGTATGCAATTCTTAAACAATAACCCTTACTAGGTACTACGTTTTAACTAACCAGTATGCTCTAACCATGGTTAACCCCTGACTAATTTAACAGGTTTGTATAAGTCTTTCTGGTTGCTTGCGAATCCTTTGTGAACGTCTTAATTCCACTTGTGGTGGATTCTCAGATTGATTCGCACTTGAGATTGGAGTAGTCTCTGATGTTGGTTTTACTCTGTCCCGCTGTGGCCTGGCAGTACCAGTGTCCACTGGCACCTTATAAGCTGTGCTGGGTCCTGGAACAGCCTCCTCTACTGCCCTTTGTTCCATCTGAGGCAGTTCCCCCTGCTGCCGGCTGAAAAGCTGATCCACATGCCGACAAACCCCTCGACCATCCCCTAGTAACACGGAGTACAACACAGGTCCTGTAATGTCCTGGATTAGTCCTGGTATCCATTTAGGTCCATAACCGAAGTACCGGGTGTACACAGAGTCCCCTATGGCGAAATGGCGAGCTTTAGTATGTTTGTCATGGTACGCTTTTTGGTTTGTTTGTTTTGTCTCAACCTTGCTTTTGAGATCTGGGTGTATCAGGTCTAACGTGCACCGCAACTTTCTCCCCATCATCAACTCAGCCGGAGAAAGCCCCGTGGTAGCTTGGGGTGTTATACGATAACTAAACAAGGCTCTATTGAGCTTGGTCTCCAGGGTGTCACCTGAGCTCTTCCTCATGAGCGCCTTAAAAGTCTGCACGGCTCGCGCGGCTAACCCATTTGAGGCTGGGTGATATGGAGCTGAGGTGACATGTGTGATTCCATTCCTTACCATGAATTCTTTGCTCCCTTCACTAACAAAACACTGTGCATTGTCGGATACAATCATTTCTGGAATACCATGCATGCTGAAGCTGTTCCTGAGACAATTCAGTGTGGCATCAGTCATTGCAGAGCTCACTGGATAAACGTCGATCCACTTTGAGTGAGCGTCAACCAGCACCAAAAACATTTTGCCCATAAAAGGTCCCGCATAGTCTATGTGAATTCTCCTCCAGGGTTTGCTGGGCCACTCCCAGGGATGGAGTGGTGCCCCGGCAGGTGCTTTCCTCTGTTCCTGACATATAGTGCATGACGTTACCTTTGACTCAATTTCAGCATCCAAGTTAGGCCACCACAGGTAGCTCCTAGCCAGTCCTTTCATTCTAGTCATTCCTGGGTGCGATTGATGCAACTGTTCCATCAAAGTAGAGCATCCCCGCTCTGGGACTATGATGCGTGCTCCCCATAGCACACATCCATCTTGGACACTGAGCTCATGCTGTCTCTGTCTGTACGGCGCGAACTCCGGTCCCTCACGGTGATCTGGCCAGCCTTTCAACACATACTCACGGACCCTTGACAGAACGGGGTCCTTGGCTGTCCAGCCCTGGATTTGCGCTGAAGTCATCAGGGGACTGATCTCCTGATCCAGCATCAGGACGTGTTCCTCAGGGGAAGTACTGCGAGGAGATTTTGAGAGGGGCAGGCGGCTGAGAGCATCCGCGTTCCCGTTTTCCTTGCCGGCTCTGTACGTGATCACATATTCATAGGCTCTTAGTATTACTGCCCATCTCATTATTCTCTGTGATGCCATTTGAGGCACCGCTTTCATCTCATTCAGTAAGCTAATAAGAGGCTTGTGGTCAGTACTGATTACAAACTTCCTCCCATATATGTACTTATGGAATTTCTGTACTCCAAATATAATGGCCAACCACTCTTTATCAAGCTGTGAATAGTTCTTTTCCGCAGCTGTGAGCGTGTGTGAAACAAACCCGATGGGCCTTTCTGCTCCATCTGGCATGCGGTGGGCCAACACTGCCCCCACTCCATAGGGTTATGCGTCGCAGGACATTATCAGCTCCTTCTTCTCATTGTAATGCACTAACACCCTGCTGGACTGAAGTAGCTCCTTTGACTGCTGAAACGCTTTCGCTTGCTCTGGCCCCCAACGCCATGGCTCCTCCTTTCTCAGCAGTTTGTGCAGGGGTGCCAGCAGCATCGATAAGTTTGGAAGAAACCGGTTATAATAATTCAGGAGCCCTAGATAGGCTTTCAGTTCAGTCACTGAGGCGGGTGCCGGTGCATCCTGCACTGCCCGCACTTTCCCTGGTAATGGATGGAGGCCTGTGGCATCCACCCGATGTCCCAGGAATGTAACTTCCTTCTCCATGAAACTACACTTACTCTGTTTCAGGCGTAGCCCCGCCTCTTCCAGCCACTGTAGCACTTTGTCCAGTGTTTTTAAGTGATCCTGATCGTCACTTCCTGTTAGCAGAATATCATCTAAGTACACGGCCACCTTTGGAATGCCCTGCAGAATGCCCTCCATAGTCCGTTGGAATATTGCTGGGCTGGAACTGACACCAAATGGTAACCTGGCATACGTGAACAGCCCCTTGTGCGTGTTCACCGTGACAAACTTTTTTGATTCTTCATCTAGCAATATCTGCTGATACGCATGACTCATGTCCAGTTTGCTGAATCTTTCTCCCCCAGCGAGCGATGTTAACATATCCTCCATTCTCGGAATGGGGTACTGTTCCAGTGATGATACTCTGTTCACTGTTAACTTATAGTCACCACACACCCTTACGTTACCGTCGGGCTTCAATACCGGGACTATTGGTGCCGCCCAGCCTGAAAATTTCACTGGTTCTATTACTTTGTCCTTTAGCAGGCGATCTAGTTCCGCCTCAACCTTGGTTTTCATTGCAAAAGGTACCGACCTTGGTTTAAAGAAACGAGGCGTGGCATCACTGGCTACGTGAATCTTGGCTGTGGCTCCCCTTAAGGTGCCCAGTTCGTCCTTGAACACTAACTCATGCTTCATCAGCACTTCTTGCAGAGCCTCTGTACTGTCCTCCATTTTATTCATTGCCTGCCAGTCCACACTCAACTCACTGATCCACCCTTGCCCTAACAGGTTTGGCCCTGACCCTGCTACCACTACCACCGTAAGCTCTTTGGTGACTCCTTTGTGTTCCGCTTGTACTTCGGCCGCCCCCAAAATGTCCACCTTCTGTCCTGTGTAGGTTTTGAGACTAATGGGGCATGTACCTAGCTCTGGTACTTTTGCTTCCCCCCATAGCTTGGCGTACTCAGTCTGCGACATTATGGTTACACTACATCCGGTGTCAATCTCAAACTTTACTTGACCTCCGTTCACTATCAAATACTGAGTGAGAGAGGGTACGTTGGGCCTTGAAGTGTCTATACTGTATATAGTGAAAACCTCCTCTCTAGACTCACTAGACTCTTCCTCTTGTATGTAATTTGCCCGCTTTGTGTACTTCTCCCTCCCCCCTTTTGCATGCTTTGCCCCTTTAGCACTGCTTCTCTCACTCACTGCCCTTTTACAGACTTTCTTTAAGTGCCCTATTTTTCCACAATTGTGGCACTTTGCCTTTGCAAACCTGCAGTCCTTTGCATAATGGCTCATCCCGCCACATCGGTAGCAATCCCCAACCCCGACTGGTGGACTTTTCGCGCCAGCTTCCATCTTGAAAACAGCTCCTCCCACTGGTTTACTCCATCTCTCCTTGCTCATACTGTTTAAGTCCTTAATGTCCTTGTTAGCCATCTCCATGGCTTGTGCTTTTTTAAGTGCCGTCTCAAACGTTAATCCTTCTTCTGACAGCAACCTTTGCTGTATACTGTCGTCGTTAACTCCGCATACTAGTCTGTCCCTTAACATGACTGTGAGCGTATTTCCAAAATTACAGCCCTGTGCGAGCTTCCGAAGCTCCTCCACATACTCAGTAACGCTTTCTTCCGGCCTCCTAATCCTCAAATTGAATTTCCATCTCTGTACTATTTCACTAGGTTTCGGATTGAAATGATTCTTTAGTAGACTCACCAACTCGTCAAAAGATTTTTCTCCTGGCCGCTCCGGGCTCAGCAGATTCCTCATCCGTGTATAGGTTTGCGCTCCCACACAACTCAGTAAAATAGCCCTTTTCTTTTCAACACTGTCCACCTCATTTGCCATAAAGAAATGGCTCAGTATTTCAATATACTCCTCCCAAGACTGCGACTTGCTGTCAAAAGGTGCCACGGAGCCTACCGTTCCTGCCATCCTTGGAGTCCGGTCACTTCAGCCAAAAAATCAAACTCCGTTTCGACGCCCGCGGCCTAGCCTCGTGCTTTTCCGACTAGTTTGCTAACCAACCTGAGCACCTCTTCCGAATACTCCAAAACTTTTCCCTCCTTTATTCTCGTCGCCATATGTGGTATCTTGAGGTGGCCATAGATGGAGACAGACACAGGTTAACTCCGTAACATGGTTTAATCAACACTTGCACATAAAAGCTTCTGCCATGAGGCAGCAAAAACAAAGAGTACAACCAGTACAGATCAGACTTAACTAAGGAGAGCAATTGCCACAGCACCACCTGGTGGATCAGGTTACACATAACCTCCCAGGTTACTACACCAAATTTCTCCCCCTTAGACTGTAGACCCTAGCCTACTAGGAACTTGAGACTGGCCAAACGCATTTCACAACTTACAGGCAGTTAGAGGAGACATTCCGTGCTGGATTTTCTGAATGGGAAACTTTTGGAGGTGGGACTACTGCTTGCTGGGTCTCAGTCCCGCCTCCATCATCTTCTGGCCAACCAGCGGGAATTTCCCCTGATTGACCTTGTTAAGCCCACCCGGCGGGCTCAGCAGGCCAATTAGGGAGAAGTCAGTGATAGCACATCAACGTATGACGTGTCATCTGTCAAGAACTTTTGAAAGAAGAAATGTCATCATTTGACAGCTCTGTGAAACACTGACATTCTGTGTAGTTTGATGAGTCCTTCTGTTCAGGACTCATCAAACCTTTCTACTTGCAGAAATCAGCTGGCTGTTGGATCGGAGGATGCAACAGCCAGTCTGTGATCTCTACAATGGAGGTGTTGGGGACTCCGGCTCCACAGCGGCTGAAGGCTGTAGGTAGAAACAAAGTTAAGTTATTATTTTCTAACACTTTATATTCACCTCACATAATTACCACTCCACACTTGCACCCATCACTCACCTCTACATCACACTTTCAGACCCCTCCGACCCCCGCAGACCTACTCACCTCTTCCACCCTGGCGGGGTTCCCCCAGGTCGGGAAGCCTGCACTTCAGCACGAAAAATGGGGATAATCCTATTTTCTGCCTGTTAACTACCTGTTAACAGGCAGTTAATAGGCTTTAATCCCTTCCTGCCTCCAAGGAGATGGGACCCAGGGCAGGACGGCTTCCCGCCTCCTGGCAAGAGGGCACGGAGGTGGGATGGGGGCGGGTTTACCACCCGCCCCCAAATTCTGCAACTTACCCGGCAGTCCCGCCTCCATACCCGCCTCCTCGGGGCTGAGAAAATCCAGCCCTTAGTGTTTATAGTCTGAACTGGATTTGAATGCAGATCCAGAGGTGAAAGATTAGTATCGAACACACTGCAGCACTCAGTTCCTTCCCAAATGGCGATGCTGAACGTGTGAGCCTAGATAGCGCAGCCTAGATTTTACAATCGGGCTCGCATGATTTGCGAGTGTAAATTGAGCGATCCTCATCAGAGAATTGGGCAATGATCCCTTACATTGGGTATCAACCCTCTTTGTGTCAGACACAATTTCCCGTGGCTGGGGACTGCTGGCTTAAGATGCGTTTGCCTCAAACAGTTATGAGCATCTTTAAATATTAAACTGGCGAGGGGGCAACATCCTGAGGCCCAATGTTCTGGTGTGCAGGATTTCCATCCATCATCATACTCATGTGAAATAAGCATCTAGATTGGTAGTTATGGTAAGTATATGGAAGATCATGAACGTGACACAGTAGTGTCACGGTAAGAGTTTTTCAGTCATTTCTTAACTATTTTTCTTATTTATTGCTTCTTTTTTGCTGGTTCTTATGAACCCTGTGCCCATTGCCTTGATGCTTATTTTTGTCCCAGCAGCATTACTGGCACCAATGGCTTTTCAAATGGGGATCCCCCATCTGAGATATTTAGAAGTAGAAGAGGAAGCTCAATGGAGAAAATCTAGGCAGGTCAGACTGAATGAGAGGTGGTCCATACCCACCAACCACGACCACATCTGGAGTCAAAGGTGATCACACCTCACTTTGGCAGATGATCAGTTCATGTGGAGGCTTTTATTCCCAAAGGACAGCTTAGAAATGGCATCACTAAGACATGCAAATGTCTGAGTAACCATAATGTTGGATGCTTCATTGAAAGCTCCCCAGTTACTGTATGTCATGGTTTAAGTGGCACTGTATGAAAAAAGCTATGCCAGTGATAAACAGCTAGTGATTGGCCACACCTGCCAAGATGCCACCAACCATATCTACAGGTCCTGGAAAATGTATCTGGCAACAACGATGAGGACTTGTGTTCACAAATGACTATTGGGGCTGTGACTATTACATTATTTAAAAGGGAATGGGATAAATATTTGAAAATTAGGTATATAGAAGGATCTGGGGAGAATGGGGTTACAGGAGAGAGCACCATCACCGGCTCTAATGTCCATCATTCTACGAAAACTCTCCTTTATTGAGTCCAAGGCCATGGAGTGATTTAGAAATGTTGATATTGGTTTGAGTTTAGGACAATGTGACCTGTGAGAACTGCCCCAAACACACAGCCCGCTGCCCTTGATGCGAAATCTGTTTGGTTTGGGTCAGTCTGTGCCGGCCGGTTTTAACGTGTGATGTCCAAGTACAGATTGACTCTGATTGAAACTCCCAGTTCAGAGTTGTCACCTTCACACAGAACCTAAGTCCAAGGAGATAGGGAGTGAGATAGAGCCTGTTAGAAGTGGCATCAACTGGGGACCACACCCCAGCAAGTTACAGGATTACTACTAGTTACAGGTAAGATATTGGGGCATTAGACCTATTACTACCAATTACATATAGACTATCAGGGAGCTATTGTATTACGATAGCAAAATACTGTGGATGCTGGAAATCCGAAATAACAACAGAAGACGCTGGAAAAACTCAGCAGGCCAGGCAACACCCATGGAGAGAGAAATAGAGTCAACGTTTCAGGTCGAAACCTCTGAAGAAGGGTTTCGACCTGAAACGTTGACTCTATTTCTCTCTCCACGGATGTTGCCTGGCCTGCTGAGTTTTTCCAGCGTCTTCTGTAGCTATTGTATTACAGTTGGTTAGGAGGGAAATATTAGTATTACTAGTATTACTATTACTATCGGTGCAATTTCAGTTACTATTAGTTACTGGTATAATCAAAGTTCCTTCAACCTCTGGTTTCCCCCTACAAATCAGTTTCCCACCCTTGGTTTACCTTCTTCCCTTGCTCACGGGTGGCCTCCTGGTTCTCAGAATTGCTGGCATGAAACCATGAACAAAGACACTCAACTGCAAAGGACCCACCTATAAATTCCAGAAGTCACGTGGTCAGACATCACATGGTCAGATGTCATATGATCAATACCTCCAGCAAGAGTTAGCAATCCTGGTCCCATACATGTCCTTTGACTTATCTGCAATGAAACAGCAGATGTCTTATTTTAAAAAATCTTTTTTCTTCCTTGATTTATACAGGGCACACAATTTTAGAGATACATTTTAAATTTCTAATTGTCTGAGATTGACTAATTAGCCCAACAAAGATGATCTTTCAGCTTCTGTGGAGAGAAGATGGTAGGGTTAACATTTCAGGTTGATTGATGAGCCTTTGTCAGAACCAGTTAACCCCACCTTCATCTCTCCACAGATGCTGCCTGACCTGCTGAGTGTTTCCAGCATTTTCTGTTTTTATTTCAGATTTCCACCATCTGCACTATTTTGCTTTTTGTTTTAAAGATAATCTTCCATTGGCCTTATCTATATCATATTGTAACTTCTCTGAGCATAAGTCCCAGTTTTTAGACTTTTATCGCTAGTTGTTTGTGTCAGCTGTGGCTTAGTTGGTAGCACTCTCGCCCCTGAGTCAGAAGGTTGTGGGTTCAAGTCCCACTCCAGAGACTTGAAGCACAAAAATGTAGGCTGACACTCCAGTGCAGTACTGAGGGAGTGCTGCACTGCCAGAGGTGCCTTCTATCAGATGAGACGTTAAACCATCTGCTCTCTCAGGTGGACGTAAAAGATCCTATGGCCCTATTTTGAAGAAGAGCAGGGGAGTTATCCCTGGTGTCCTGACCAATATTTTTCCTTCAATTAACATAAAAAAGCAGATTATCTGGTCATTATCACATTGCTGTTTGTGGGAGCTTGCTGTGTGCAATTGGCTGCCGCTTACATCACAAACAGTGATTGCACTTCAAAAGTCGTTTATTGGCTGTAAAGCACTTTGGGACATCCTGAGGTCATGAAAGGTGTTATATAAATGCAAGTCTGACTTTCTTTCTTTTAAAAAATTCAACCAGCAGGCATCAAACTGAAACAGTAAAATCATTCCTCAGACAGCCTCAGCATATCAGAGTTTGGATGTCAGTGGGAACTGCATTCGCTAACTAATTCGAAAACATAATTACTGTTTGCAGGCACTTAACAATGGAGTCCTCTCCTCAGTTCTATGGAACTTTCTGCCTCCCTCAGCCTTCCCCTCCTCCTACGACCGACAAGCATTACGTGACAACTACAGGTTGACTATCCCTTATCCGAAAACCTTGGGACCAGCTGTGTTTCGGTTTTCGGAAATTTTCGGATTTCAGAAGGTATTATTTCAGACTGGGAAACTCTGAACATTAAATTAATTTGGTAATTAGTATTTGTATTTAATATAAATTTTAAAAGTTCAGGCTACCTCTTGCGACTGTTCCGTGTCTCATTCCCCTTCCTGCTTCTCTGTGCTGCCGCTCACAGTCTGTTTACAGCTCCCCCTGCTCCGTATCTGAATTCCTTTACTTAGCGGGGGTCTGGGGCTCGACAGCCGCCGCCAGTTGTGGGAAAGCCGGATATCGGCTGACTCCTATGCTAAGCTGGCCCGCAAATCAGGTCGGGCGGGGGGGGAGGGGGAGAAAAGAATATCGGACGGGCCGCTGCAGCTATCGGACAGGCCGCTGTATTGTTGGGTTCACTCTCCCGGTACCTCCTTCACACTGCCCGGCTCGGTCTGCAATCTCCTACCCAGGAGGGAACTCTGTGACCCTCTGCCCTGCTCACAGGGAAAGGCAGAGCTCCCTCAGTCACATTTAACGTCGAGAGCGAAGGCCGGCGTGTCGACAATCTGCAGGAATTCTTGTTCTGGGCCCCGGAGGACCACTCCTGTCATGTTTTGCGCCACTCGGGTCATGTCGTGCGCACGACTTACGCTGAACGAAAAAACTTTCGGTTTTCAGAGGTTTTCGGTTTTCGGAAGTTCGGATAAAGGATAGTCTACCTGTACTTCATTCTTAACCTCACGTTCTCTCCTTCGATTTCAACCTTGGTGGTGTCCTGCTCTATGGCTCCAGACCTTTCACAAAGATTTCTCAGTAATGTTAATAACGAAATAATAATTCATAAAACAGATAAGTTACAAGGAATGCTCGGATACTGTCATAGGTTTCCAATTCTACCGAATATTTTCTTCTAGTTCAATACCATAAAGCAATGCAATTATTGTATGAGAGCAGACCTTTATATAGTGTACACTGTGAGACCATTCTTCATTACAGTCTCTGTTTCATATTTCAACCTGTTACTTTGCTGCTTTGCAGTCAGCAGTCAATACAATACCACAGTTGAGTGCTTGTCCATTATTGATAAATCTGACCACAACTGCAATTACGTAATCCTTTTCATGAGTCTCATCTGATGGCATGTATGGAGAATATTGCTGTTATTGGTGGGGTCCGCCTAAAGTGTGGCTTCATATACCACAAGCGACAAAATGGTGAGTCAACCATTAATTCTGATCCCAAGTGTAACGAATACACAGCGCCCATTTTGATTAACTATTCAGTATGTATATACGGGTAAGGCTCGTACATTTTGTCATGGCATGAACTTTTTGCACAGGAGCCTGTAGTTCAGTGAAGTTGGAAGGAACCAGTGATTTGCACAGAAATATCTTGTAGATTTTAGGAATCATAGAATCATAGCATGGTTACAGCACGGAAGAAGGCTATCTGGCCCGTCGAGCCCGTGCCAGCTCTCTGCAAGAGCACTTCAGCTAGTCCCACTCCCCCGCCCTTTCCCCGTAGCCCGGCAAACTTTTTTCTTTCAGGTACTTATCCAACTCCCTTTTGAAAGCTGTGATTGAGTCTGCCTCCACCACCCTTTCAGGCAGTGCATTCCAGACCCCAACCACTCGCTGCGTAAAAAAGTTTTTTCTTATGTCGCCGTTGGTTCTTTTTCCAATCACCTTAAGACTTGTTTGATGAAAAATGGAAAGTTGAGTTACCTCAGTCTACTTTCCCATACCTCCTAGTCATATGTTAAAGAGTGGTAAAGGCTGAGGAATTGGGGAAGGCTACCTGCTCATCCTCTACGTAGTTGGGGATAGGTACTTATGCAGAGACCAAAATAGAGCTGAAAAATGGACTTGAAGTAAAAGATACAAATACTTTACCAATTTAAACTACTTAAATACCACTGACCTTGAGATATGGGTCTGGGTCGCTTACCATGGGGCAGAAGGAAGTCCCGCCATGCTTGGAATCCGCCGCTATCACGGGTCACTGAAATTTCTGGGTCCAGATATTTTGTGCCTCGTTTCAGAAATTTAGAACGGTAGCATAATTGTTATGTTACTGGACCAGAGGCCTGGACTAATGAACCAGAGACATGAGTTTAAATCCCAACCCGGCAGCTGGGGAATTTAAATTCAGTTAATTAAATAAATCTGGAATTAAAAAGCTAGTATCAGTAATGGGAACTGTTGTGTCCGTCAGTAGTAAGACACAGACTGCAGGAGAACGGTACAACAGGTGTTTACTCAACGTGGCTCACTCTGGAACTGAACTGTACAGATTACTACTCAGTGCTATATACAGGTGTGGTCACTGCCGGTACTACAGTATACATGAGTTGTAAAAAGTAGTTCCCCCCTTAAAGTTATATACATTACAATTCCTCCCCTTTTAGATTAACAGTACCATAACACTCATTTAACAATTAAATATCAAACTAATTACAATTAACACTTTTAACATACAAAGTTAGCTGAAAATAGTCCATTTATATATTCAGTCTTTGGTGAGGCTTCCTGATCCTTTCTGGATAGCGCCTTTCCCGAGTGTCTCGCTCTTGGTGCGGAGGCGATTCTGGCACCCTGTCGTCGGTTGGGTCATCAGCTTCCGATGCTACTGTTTCTGGGGTAGATGCGACCTGTACGTCGGGTTCCTCACCAGGTACGTATGGGCGAGGCATGGGGTTGACTTGTTCCTGTGACTCTAGGATCTGGTCAGCATGGTGTCTCACGATGTTCTCCCCAATGTCCACTGTGTACATTAGTGGGCCCTACCGTGTGCATATCGTTCCTGGCTGCCATTTTTCTGTTCGGTAGTCGCGGGCCAAGACTGGTTGCCCTACATTGAAGCTCCTTGTTGGCTTCTCATGGATGTGCTGGAATTGCTTACTCTCAACATCTCTTCATACGTTTGGTCTGAGCAAATCCAGGCGAGATCTTAACCTTTGGTTAAAGAACATCATGGCCGGGGCCTGGTTGGTGACTGCATGTGTCGCATTCCGGTAGGCGAACAGGAAATTGTCCACCTTATGCTGCAGCGGAATGTTGTCATTGTACATAGCCTTTATTGCCTTCTTAAAGGTTTGTACAAACCTCTCAGCCAATCCATTTGTGGCTGGATGATACGGGGCGGATGTGTAATGCCTTACCCCATTCTTCTGCATAAACCTCCGGAACTCTTCGGACACAAACTGTGGTCCGTTATCGGAGCAAATCTGTTCCGGCAAGCCGTTCCTGGCAAAAATGGTCCGTAGGACTGCAATAGTTTTCTCCGTGGTGGTGGAGGACATTTTGATGACCTCAGGCCATTTCGAGTGCGCATCCATGGCTATTAAAAACATTGAGTCCATGAATGGACCAGCAAAATCAATGTGCACCCGTTGCCATGGAGATGAGGGCCACTCCCATGGGTGTAGAGGGGCATGTGGTGGTGCATTTTGGACTTTCTGGCATCCTGAGTAGCTCTTGGTCAGGTCCTCGATTTGTTTATCGATTCCCGGCCACCACACATAAGCCCTGGCAAGGCTTTTCATTTTTACCCCTCCCAGATGACCCTCATGAAGCTCAGTGAGCACTCTATCCCTTAACTTGGGTGGAATTACCACTCGGGATCCACACATCAAGGTCCCCCGGCACACTAACAGCTGTTCTCTTCTTGTCGAGAATGCTGGCAACAGTGAGTCGCCATGTGCTGGCCATCCCTTCACCGTCAAATCATATGCCCGAGATAGTGTCGGGTCATTTTGGGTCTCCTTTTCTATACGAGCGTTAGTTACCGGTAGGTATTCAACTATATTCGAATGAAATATTTCGACATGGTCCACCGCTGGTGCTTCCTCCGCAGTAGGCAGTGGCAGGCGTGATAGCTCATCAGCATTTCCATGTTGTTTCGTGCCCTTATATTCAATCTCATAGTGGTGCGCCCCTAGAAAGAGTGACCATCTTTGTAGTCGTTGCGCAGTCATCACCGGAATGCCCTTCTTCGGATTAAAAATGGAGACCAGAGGTTGGTGGTCAGTCAGCAAGGTGAATTTCTGCCCGTGCAGATAGTGATTGAACTTTTTCACTCCCCACACTAGGCTGAGGGCCTCCCTGTCAATCTGGGCGTAGTTACACTCGGCTGAGGTTAGTGATCGTGACGCAAAGGCTATTGGCCTCTCTGAGCCATCCGAGAATTTGTGCGACAGCACCGCTCCAATGCCGTAGGGTGACGCATCACACACCAACCGAATTGGTAGTGCTGGGTTGAAATGGGCCAATACCTCTTTCGATGCGATTAGTGTTTTGCTCTTCTGGAAAGCTCGTTTACATTCGTCACTCCACTTCCATGGCACTCCAGTTTGCAGTAGGGTGTTCAGTGGGTGTAGTATTGCAGACAAATCTGGCAAGAACTTATGGTAGTAGTTTACCAGCCCGAGGAACGACCTCAGTTGTGACACATTTTCCAGTGCTGGAGCCTTGACTACTGCCTCAATCTTTTCTGGGGACTTATGTAACCCCTCTTTATCGATAACGTGGCCACAATACGAGATCTGTTTTTTTTAAAAACTCGCATTTGGGGCGGTTAGCTCGGAGCCCATATTCCTTCAATCCAGTGAGCACCTGCTCCAGGTTGGTGAGGTGATCACTGTCATTTTCGCCCGTGACCAGGATGTCGTCCAAATAACATTGGGTCCCTGGGATCCCTTGCAGGACTTGTTCCATTGCCCTTTGCCAAATAGCTGGAGCTGATGCTACCCCGAATACCAGCCGGTTGTATTGGTAGAGACCTTTATGGGTGTTGATTGTGAGGTATTTTTTTGATGCTTCTTCGACCTCCATTTGCAGATACGCCTGGGCCAGATCAATCTTAGTGAAGCTTTTCCCTCCAGATAGTGAGGCGAAAATATCTTCAATCCGCGGAAGTGGATATTGCACGGTGTGAAGGAGTGGGTTCACTGTTACCTTAATGTCCCCACAGATGCGAACCTTCCTTGGTTCCCCAGGCATGCTGCTCAATGACTTTTTCATCACAGGGACGATGGGTGTAGCCCACTCGCTCCAGTCTACCTTGGACAGTACTCCTGAACGTTCCAAACTCTCCAGCTCTGCTTTGACGGCTGGACGGATAGCATAAGGTACCGGTCTGGCCTTAAAAAATTTTGGGCTTGCGTTTTCTTCGATTTTAATTGTTGCTGCCATGCCTTTTGGTGTTCCGAGTCCTTGCTGGAACACTTCTTGCGCGTCGGTTAGGATCTTTGACAGTCGCCCAGGTGTGACGTCGTCATCCTTTTTGGCAGCCACAGTCAGTGCTTGTATGGAATGCCAATCCAGCTGTATTTTTCAGATCCATTCACGTCCCAGTAATGGTGGTCCTCCATCTTGCAATACATACAGGTCTAGTTTTGGTGTTTCCTTACCGTTATATATAACGGTCACCCTTATTTTTCCTTTGGGGTAGACTTTTTGCCCCGTGTACGTCTTCAAAATAAATTTTGTGTCTCTCAAGGGTATGTGTGAGAATAGCCGCTCATAGTCCCATCGGCTTATGACTGTTAGGGCTGATCCTGTGTCCAATTCCATTTTTACCTGGACTCCTGCTATCTTGAGAGTGACCCAAATGGTTCAGTGATCCTCCGTTTTGATCACATTATGTAGTTTCAGACAACTCAGCTCCCTGTTTTCGGAGTCGGTATCACTCTTTTGTTCGTCTGAACTATTCTCCGTCACCTTATGTACCTTCTTGTACTTTTCTTTTGGAGATTTCTTGTTGCTGGTTTTCTTTCCCGACCTGCAGACTCTTGCTATGTGTCCTACTTTTCCACACTGTCTGCACACTTTGTCTTTGAACCAGCAATCATTGTGGTCGTGTGTTGTTCTGCCGCAGTGATAGCACTTCTCTGTTCTGTATGACATTTCGTTTGTGCCATATTCTTGCGGTCTCTGTTGTATCTCTGCAGCGCCCCGTGCTGCTGCTTCATATGATACCACAATGCTGAAAGCCTTGTCCAGCGTAAGGTCCTTTTCAGATAAAAGCCGTTTCTGGGTTCCTTCACTTTGAAGCCCACACACAAACTTGTCCCT
Source organism: Somniosus microcephalus (assembly GCF_052327205.1). NCBI lineage: Eukaryota > Metazoa > Chordata > Chondrichthyes > Squaliformes > Somniosidae > Somniosus > Somniosus microcephalus. Next base: position 38,118,507 of record NC_140998.1, read on the forward strand.
TAAGGTATCTGCCAGTCCCGTTCCAAACTGGCAGTGTTTCGATAGTTTGCGCAGTTCTGTTAAATATTCAGCATTGCTTTCATCCTTATGCTGGTTCCGTTTGTGAAACTTGAATCTTTCTGCTATCAGCAGCGGTGTGGGGTTTAAATGTTCCTGTAGTATCGTCACTATGTCTCCAAAACTCTTTTCCACTGGCTTCGCTGGGGCTACTAGATTTCATAATAAGCCATACGTCTTTGCACCCATTAAATTTAACAACACCGGCGCATTCTTGTCATCTGACACCTCATTTGCCTTGCAGTATGATGTGCCTCAATAAATCCGAGACTCAATGTTAGCGGAACAAAACAAGGCTTTTATTAACTTAGAAGGTAACACACAGTGGAGAGGTGTCTTCCATCCAGAGGTCTGCAGCACTGGATGTGAGGCACGCTGAGCCTGCTTACATAGGGGCCAGGTATGGGCGGAGCCCTACACACAATACAATACAAGGTGAGGAAACGGAACTGAGGTAAGGGAAATGAAACTGAAACTAAACCACAGTCACAGGCACAATCACACAGAGAATACAGATGAGTGATGAATGGCATATTTCATCACATTCACCCCTTCTATAGATTTAGTCTGTTCGGGGGTTTGATAGTCCTCTGTGACCGACGTGGCTGTTGTGGTGCCGCGGGTGTCGGCTGGGTGTCCCCGGTGGCCTCCTGGGTCTCTGCTGGGGGTGCCGCCAGGGTTGTTGAAGGGGTAGTTGGTGGGGGTACCGTTGGTCGATGTTCTTCCGGGGGTGATGAAAGAGTAGTGGGTGGGTAAGAGTTGCTGTGATCGTTGTTGCTGCTGTTGTCGTGGTTGTTGTCGTTACTGGCTGGGGCGACGTCTTTTATGGACACGGTGTACTCCCTTTCATCGGCGTGCCGGACATACGCGTATTGGGGGTTGGCATGGAGTAGGTGCACTGACTCCACGAGAGGGTCCGTCTTGTGGCCCCTCACATGCCTTCGCACGAATACCGGACCTGGGGTGGAGAGCCATGACGGCATGGATCCGCCTGAGGTGGATTTCCGGGGAAAGACAAACATTCGTTCATGAGGCGTGGCATTAGTGGCAGTACACAATAGCGACCGTATCGAATGGAGCACATCTGAGAGGACTTCCTGCCAGCGGGAGATAGGGAGGCCCTTGGTCCTTAGAGCTAGAGTGACTGCTTTCCATACTGTCCCGTTCTCTCGCTCCACTTGACCGTTACCCTGGGGGTTGTAGCTGGTGGTACGGCTCGTGGCGATCCCCCTGGACAGCATGTACTGGCGTAGCTCTTCACTCATGAAGGACGCCCCCCTATCCGTATGGATGTAGCTCGGCATACCGAACAGGCAGAACAGGCTGTTGAGGCATTTAATGACCGTGGCGCTGGTCATGTCTGGGCAGGGGAAGGTGAATGGGAAACGGGAGTAATCGTCCACAATGTTCAGGAAGTAAACATTGCGGTCGACGGACGGGAGGGGGCCCTTGAAGTCTAAGCTGAGCCGCTCAAAGGGCCGTGTAGCTTTGATTAAGTGGGCTCTATCTGGGCGGTAGAACCGAGGCTTGCACTCAGCGCAGGTGCGGCAGTTCCTGGTCAGAGACCGAACTTCCTCAATCGAGTAGGGTAAGTTACGGGACTTTATGAAGTGGAACAGCCGCGTGACCCCTGGGTGGCAGAGGTCGTTGTGGAGGGTCTGTAGCTGATCCCCGGTGGCGCTGGCACACATCCCTCATGAGAGGGCGTCGGGGGATTCGTTAAGGGCCCCTGGCCGGTAAATGATGTCATAATCGAAGGTGGAGCGCTCGATCCGCCACCTAAGAATCTTATCATTTTTAATCTTCCCCCTCTGTTTATTATTGAACATAAACGCTACCGACCGCTAGTCGGTAAGTAGGGTGAAGCGTTTGCCGGCTAGGTAGTGGCGCCAGTGGCGCACTGCCTCCACGATGGCTTGGGCCTCCTTTTCCACGGAGGAGTGTCTGATCTCGGGCCCTTGGAGGGTCCTCGAGAAGAAAGCTACGGGCCGCCCCGCCTGGTTGAGGGTGGCCGCCAAGGCAAAGTCAGACGCATCACTTTCCACTTGAAAGGGGGTGTTCTCGTCCACTGCCTGTAGCGTGGCCCGCTCAATATCCCACTTAATGCTTTTGAAGGCGGCGTGGGCCTCAGCAGAGAGCGGAAAAGAGGGTGCTTTCAAGAGGGGGCGGGCTTTGTCGGAGTAGTTGGGGACCCATTGGGAATAATAAGAAAATAACCCCAGGCACCTTTTCAGGGCTTTGGGAGTGTTGGGCAGGGGCAGCTCCCGTAGGGGGCACAATCGGTCGGGGTCTGGTCCGATTTCCCCATTCTCCACCACGCTGCCTGGTATGCAGAGGCGCGTGGTGTTGTAAACGCACTTGTCCTCGTTGTAGGTGAGGTTGAGTTTTTGTGCGGTTTTCAGGAACCTCTCGAGGTTCGAGTCGTGATCCTGCTGGTTGTGACCGCAGATGGTGACGTTGTCGAGGTAGGGGAAGGTTGCCTGCAAGTGGTGGTCATCGACCATGCGGTCCATCTCCCTCTGGAAGACCGAGACCCCATTCGTCACCCCAAAGGGGACTCTGAGGAATTGGTAGAGGCGTCCGTTCGCCTCGAAGGCGGTGTACGGGCGGTCCTCTGGTCTGATAGGGAGCTGGTGGTACGCTGACTTGAGGTCGATGGTGGAGAACACCCGGTATTGGGCGATTTGGTTCACCATTTCTGATATGCGGGGTAGCGGGTAGGCGTCTAGTTGGGTGTACCTGTTGATCGTTTGGCTATAGTCGATCACCATCCGTTTCTTCTCGCTACCCCTTACCACCACCACTTGGGCGCGCCACGGGCTATTGCTGCGTTCAATAATGCGCTCTTTCAGGAGCCTGTCTACCTCGGTCGCGATAAACCGCCTGTCCTCCCAGCTGTACCTCCTGCTTTTGGTCGCTATTGGCCGGCAGTTAGGGGTAAGGTTCGCGAATAGCGAAGGCGGCTTTACCTTCAGGGTAGCCAGACCGCACACTGTGAGGGGCGGCTGGGACCCACCGTAATTGAGCGTGATGCTTTGGTGGTAGCACTGGAAATCCAGGCCCAAGATCACGCTCGCACATAGATTCTTCATGATTAATACTTTAAAATTATCGTATACAGTTCCGTTAACGGACAATTGTACCGTGCAGTAACCCATAATGGTCGATGTCTGGGTTTTATCAGCCATAGAGATGGTACCCCGAGTAGGGACCACCTTTAGGGAGAGTTGTTGTACCAGTTCAGGGTGGATAAAACTCTCCGTGCTTCCACTGTCAATTAAACATTTAACCCTGCACCCGTTTACCTCGATGTCCACCATTGATTTGGATAGCGGGTGCGGCCTGGTCTGGTCCACTGTGACCGATGCCACTGTAGGGCCCTGATCGAGACAAGATGGCGTCCATGCTGTCTGCTCACAAGATGGCGGACCCCACGAGGTCGGGCAAGATGGCGTCCAAGATGGCCGCTCCCACGGCGCACACGCGGCGGTGGCGGGTTTTCCGGCGGGGTTCCCTCTGCACACCTTCCCGTAGTGCCCCTTCTTACCGCACTTAAAGCAGGTGGTGCCTTTCGCCGGGCACAGGTTTCTGGTGTGCTTCGGCTGCCCGCAGAAGGAGCAGTTGGGTCCCCGACGCGTCGCGGCTGTCGTAGGGCTTCTGGGGGGAGAGCGGGGCCCCGGCGGTGTCGGGCTGCTGGGCGGGGAAGATGCCTTCCAAGATGGCGGTGCCCTTGGTGCACACGTGGCGGCGTGGACGGCGCGGGCTGAAGAGTAGGCGTCCAAGTTTCTCTGGGCCACATCCAGGGATCGTGCTGTGTCCGCAGCCTGTTTGAGGTCCAATCTCGTTTTTTCCAGCAGTCTCTGCCAGATGTAAGTGGAGCTGAGGCCTGTGATAAAGGCATCGCGAACAAGCTCGTCAGTGTACACTGCGGCTTTTACATCTTGGCACTTGCAGTCTTTGCCAAGCGTCTTCAGGGTGCCTAGGAACTCCTCCACCGATTCCCCAGGTCGCTGTGCGCGAGTAGCGAGCAGATGCCTAGCATACACCTCATTCGTAGGCTGCTGGTAATGCGCCATTAAGATGTCGCAGGCGGCCGGGTACGTGTCGGCGTCTTGGATGAGGGGGTAAACCCGGTGGCTTACCCAATTCCGCAGAATTCCGAGTTTCATACTCGCAGCGTCCGTAGCGTCTTTGACGGCTGCGGAATTGTCCAGGAAGAATTCCATACACATAAACCAGTGTCCGAAGCGTGCCGATGCGTCCGAAGCATGCTGGTCCAAATCCAAACGTTCGGCTTTCAAGAGTTGATCCATTGTGTTGAAAATTAAGTCAATAAAATTGATGTGCCTCAATAAATCCGAGACTCGATGTTAGCGAAACAAAACAAGGCTTTTATTGACTTAGAAGGTAACACACAGAGGAGAATGTATCTTCCATCCAGAGGTCTGCCGTACTGGATGTGCTGCAGGCTGGGCCAGCTTACATAGGAGCCAGGTATGGGCGGAGCCCTACACACAGTACAATACAATGGAAATGAAACTGAAACCAACCACAGTCACAGGCAGAGAAATAATGATGAGTGATGAATGGAATATTTCATCACAGGCACACCCAGTCCAGTCGACCCTGCAAAGTCCTCCTCACCAACATCTGGGGACTTGTGCCAAAATTGGGAGAGCTGTCCCACAGACTAGTCAAGCAACAGCCTGACATTGTCATACTCACAGAATCATACCTTTCAGCCAATGTCTCAGACTCCTCCATCACCATCCCTGGATAATTCCTGTCCGACCAGCAGGACAGACCCACCAGAGGTGGCAGCACAGTGGTATATAGTCGGGAGGGAGTTTCCTGGGAGTCTTCAACATTGACTCTGGACCCCATGAAGTCTCATGGCTTCAGGTCAAGCATGGGCAGAGAAACCTCCTGCTGATTACCAACTACAGGAAACGTTGTGATATCCAGCACTGACGGGACCGAGCTGTTGCCGTCCCATCAAAACTGCCGGACAAACCAGCGGTAATGTTAAAACATACGGAGCTTTTGAGCTCTGTATCTAGCAACAAACCCACAGCTTCTAAACAGTCGGCCGTAGCTTGCAAGCGTCTCTGTAGCTAAGCAACAGCTTTAGCTAGACCTTGCAGAGCCTGACTGGTGAAAAAAAAGCAACGAAAAGAAAAAAAACTTACTGAACAGATTCCTGAATTTTGCCGGTGGACAGTTAACCTCCGGATAAACCAAAGTTTCCTGTACCGCCCTGGCTCAGCTGCTGAATCAGTACTCCTCCACGTTGAACACTACTTGGAAGAAGCAGTTCTGGCCTATGGTGACCCTGGTGGTCACAATTGGCCAGAAACTTAACTGGACCAGCCACATAAATAATGTGGTCACAAGAGCAGGTCAGAGGCTGGGTTTTCTGTGGTGACTATCTCCCCTCCTGATTCCCCAAAGCCTTTCCACCATCTACAAGGCACAAGTAGGGAGTGTGATGGAATACTCTCCACTTGCCTGCTTGAGTGCAACTCCAACAACACACAAGAAGCTCAACATAATCCAGGACAAAGCAGCCCGCTTGATTGGCACCCCATCCATCACCTTAAACATTCATTCCCTCTACCACCGGCGTACCGTGGCTGCAGTGTGTACCGTCTACAAGATGAACTGTAACAATTCGCCAAGGCTTCTTCGATAACACCTACCAAACCTGCGACCTCTACAACCTTGAAGGCCAAGGGCAGCAGGTGCATGGGAACACCATCACCTCCAAGTTCCCCTCCAAGTCACATATTATCCTGACTTGGAAATATATCGCCGATCCTTCATCATCGCTGGGTCAAAATCCTGGAACTCCCTCCCTAACAGCACTGTGGGAATGCATTCACCACACGGACTGCAGCGGTTCAAGAAGGTGGCTCACCATCACCTTTTCAAGGGCAATTAGGGATGGACAATAAATGCTGGCCTTGCCAGCGACGCCCACATCCTAGGAATGAAAAAAAAAATAGTGAAGTGGTGTAATGTCTGTGTGCGTCTTTTGTGGAAACATGTTAAAAAAAAACTACGCAGAGACTGCAAGTTGTGGAGGTTGGATATTTTACCTCCAGCTTCACTCTGCAGACTTTGTCCAGAATGATTTAATCCTCTCTCTGGTTACATATTTAAATGAAGACTGTATGAAAGAAAAAAAAACTTGCATTTATATAGCACCTTTCATATCCTCAGTTTGATCCAAAGTGCAGTACAACCAATGAATTACTTTTGAAGTGTAGTCACTGTTGTTTTGTAGGCAAACATGACAACCAATTTGAACACAGCAAGGTCCCACAAAAAAGAATGAGATAAATAGTGGTGTTGGTTAAATGTTGGCCAGGACACCTTATCTGTTCTTCAAATAGTGCCTTTTACGCCCACTTGAAAGGGCATACGGGGAGGTTCGAAACAATTTGTGGAAATTGCAGGAGAGCGGGACTAATTGGATCGCTCTTTCAAAGAGCCAGCACAGGCACGATGGGCTGAATGGCCTCCTTCTCTCCTTCTGTGCTGCATCATTCTATGATTCTATCTCTAAGAAATCCAGTTGAGGTATATCGATCTGGAAATTATACTGTGTGATATTATTGTACAAATGCTTAGCATGCTTATACCAAATCCCTGTCTGCTCTCTCAGGTGGACGTAAAAGATCCCATGGCAGTATTTCGAAGACAAGCAGGGGAGTTCTCCCCGGTGTCCTGGCCAACATTGATCCCTCAACCGACACCATTAAAGCAGATTATCTGGTCATTTATCTCATTGCTGTTTGTGGGACCTTGCTGTGCACCAATTGGCTGCCGCATTTCCTACATTACAACAGTGCTACACTTCGAAAAGTAGTTTATTGGCTGTAAAGCGCACTGGGACATCCTGAGGTCATGAAAGGAGCTACATAAATGCAAGTTCTTTCTTTCTGTTTGCATTGCAGGAGACTCTGAGCTGTGCATGGCCCCTCCACACAATAGAAAGTCGCCCTGTCAAGAGAAACCACGGTTACAAGCCCACACCTACCAATCCATAGCGCACTGCTTTGGAGCCACAAGGTGCTGCCTCATCGCAGCTTCATCCTTTTATTTTTACTCTTTAAACATTGTCCCAGCGCTCCCCTAAGCCGGACGGGTTCTGCCTCCCCCTAAATCAACTGACGTAACAGCGGATTACCGTGCACCTCCTGCGATGTGGGGTAGCGTTGCGGTAGGTAGCCGAAGTCTGCTCAACTCACTCCCTTATAAACTGGCAACCCTATCTTACCATAAATTTCAAATTAAAATTTTAAAAAAATCTTATTTAGCAGAATCCTGTAGGGCGAATGTTAGAAATTGGACATATACCTGAAAAGGAAAAATTTGCTGAAAGAGTGGGAGAGTGGGACTAATTGGATAACTTTCAAAGCGCACAGGCATGATGGGCCAAATGTCCTCACTCTGTGCTGTATCATTCTATCATTCTATCACTAAGAAATCCAATTGAGGAATACAGATCTGGAAATTATACTGTGTGATATTATTGTACAAATGCCTAGCATGCTTCTATCAAATTCCTCAGTCTGCTACTCTAACGCAATTTTATATGATAAAATTAATTTTATATGAACTCGTTAACTGCTCTTGTGATAATATCGCACAGTGTAATGTTCAGGTTAGTGTTCCGTTAAAGTGTTATAAATAAGGTGCTTAGAAGCTTAACTGTGGCAATTATCTTGCATGGGTAAAAAACAAGTCTGCTTTGTCTCAAATGCCATGGATGAAAAATACATATGATCAGTTTCTGCTGGGTTTAAGTTTTCGATTTTCATACCCTTGTCGCTCGCAAAAGACACAGAATTTGTGTTAATGAGGTTTGACTGTATGTCATCTACAATCAGGCCCGAATCCAGTGTCACATGCAATAACGTCCCCCGATTGCTGACTCCTGCTCTTATTTAAACCCCTATTGGTATCTGTCCGGAACAAGCTGTCACATCGCAGCGTTGCCTGGACCTCCCTCCCATCATTACTGCAGCTGTAGCCGAATTTATCTTTTTCTACGACGTGGCAGGCCAGATTGACCCCCTGATAGCGTTTCATTTGGAAGGCTTTCTCCCAGGGGGTGCGCAGCCCCGGTGATAGGCAATAATTACCTGGCCCAGGTTCAGTCCCTCACCAGCTGGCCTGGGAGATGCACTGCTAACACCAGGCCTCCCTCCGCTGTCTGCCATTTCCAGTTAACTGGACAGCTCAATCAACGGCAAATACAACTGGTGGAGGGATTGAACTGCTAACAGTTTGAAGAAATTAGCTTTCAACTGAATATTAGCAGCGTGGGATTTTCTTTTTTTTCACGTAACTCATTTGCTTCGCAATGTCGCAGGCCTTATCCGGCATTTGTAACCTGAATGAGCAGCCGCTTACTAAATTGGTTAAAACAAATCATTTAAGAAAAAAAATTCAGGTTAACAAAACCGTCCATACAGTTGCATTGAACAGCTGTTCCTAAATAGAGGCACGCGATCAATAGCTCGGAAACTACTCGAATGCTTGAGTGAAGAGTGCGTAGTTTTAAAAGTAAGAACCGGATAATGCTGGCAACACACAGCAGGTCCGCCAGCATCTCTGTGTTTTCCGCATTTTCTATTTTTATTTGGCATTTCCAGCACTTTCATTTTCCCTGTGTATTTCTGCTGCTTCCCTTCCTGTCCCCTGGCTTTAACAGGCGCTCGCTTTAAGCAGGCTTTTTGTTTCGATTGTATGAATTGTGCGAATTAAAAGCCGCACAACATAACCTAGCCAATAAACCCTGAGTGAGGCATTTACTTTGACCCCCCAAAGTTCTTGAAACAAGCTAGTTGTACTCAGATAAGTCCCCATTTTAACCCCTGGCACTCGACTAGAAGGGGTCATGGGGAGGAGGGTTTAAAATAGGGGCGGAGTGCTTGCTTCCCCGTTTGGAACTGCACTTTGGCCGGCCGCAATTTTTACTCCTGGATTTTGGGTGGCAGGCAGGTGAGGGCCTGATAAATGTTCAAAAGTCAGGGTCTGATGGTGTCACTTGGACCTCGACATGATTTTAACCCTGGGCGGTGTGAGTTAATGCAGTGCCGATTACGCCTGGGGAAATGTGTCTCGAATTAGACGCAGGGCCATAAGATGCAGTATTAAATTTTTTAACAGTTTCATTGTGGGGCTTGGAGTGCTTCTCAAAGCCCCACAAGGAAGCCTCGGGCCTGCACTGCCCCTTTGCCTTTCCCGCGACTGCGATAACTTCGGACCAACCCCCTGATCACCTCTCTTGCCATGGACCGTACTCTTACATTGCCCGGCGGTGGTCTGCTGCCGGGCAATTACCTGCTCCATCACATCATTCCCACCAGCTCAAGGTGGGCTTTCGATTAAAGAGAAATTAAAAGGAGGCCCGGAGTTAGAACAAATTGAGCACCGTACCTCGGAGCCCCCCTCCCCCAGCGCCGTACCCTCGAGCCCCCCCTCCCCCAGGGCCGTACCCCCGAACTCCCCTCACCCATGGCCATACCCCCGAGCTCCACCTCACCCAGCACCACCCCCCCCCCGAGCACCCCCTCCCCCAGCGCCATACCGCCCGAGCCCCCCCCTCACCCAGCGCCGTACCCCCGAGCCCCCTCCTCACCCAGGGCCATACCCCGAGCTCCCCTCCCCCAGCGCCGTACCTCGGAGCCCCCCTCACCCAGCGCCGTACCCCTGGAGCCCCCCCCTCACCCAGCGCCGTACCCCCGAGCCCCCCCTCCCCCAGGGCCGTACCCCCGAACTCCCCTCACCCATGGCCGTACCCCCGAGCTCCACCTCACCCAGCACCATACCCACCGAGCCCCCCCTCCCCCAGCGCCATACCCACCGAGCTCCCCCCTCACCCAGCGCCGTACCCCCGAGCCCCCCCGTCACCCAGGGCCGTACCCCGAGCTCCCCTCCCCCAGCACCGTACCTCGGAGCCCCCTTCACCCAGCGCCGTACCCCTCGAGCCCCCCCCTCACCCAGCGCCATACCCCCGAGCCCCCCCCTCACCCAGGGCCGTACCCCCGAGCTCCCCTCCCCCAGGGCTGTACCCCCGAGCCCCCCTCTCCCCCAGGGCCGTACCCCCGAGCTCCCCTCCCCCAGGGCTGTACCCCCGGGCCCCCCCCTCCCCCAGGGCCGTACCCCCGAGCTCCCCTCCCCCAGGGCTGTACCCCCGGGCCCCCCCCCTCCCCCAGGGCAGTACCCCCAAGCTCCCCCCTCCCCCAGGGCCATACCCCTGAGCTCCCCTCCCCCAGCGCCGTACCTCGGAGCCCCGTCCCCCAGCGCCGTATCCCCGAGCTCCCCCCTCACACAAGGCCATACCCCCGAGCTCCCACTCACACGGTGTCGTACCCCCGAGCCCCCCTCACCCAGCACCGCACCCCCGAGCTCCCCCCTCACCCAGCACCGCACCCCTGAGCTCCCCCCTCACACAAGGCCGTAGCCCCGAGCTCCCCCCTCCCCCAGGGCTGTACCCCCGAGCTCCCCTTCCCCCAGGGCCGTACCCCCGAGCCCCCCCCTCCCCCAGGGCCGTATCCCTGAGCTCCCCTTCCCCCAGGGCCGTACCCCCGAGGCCCCCCCTCCCCCAGGGCCGTACCCCCGGGCTCCCCTCCCCCAGGGCCGTACCCCCGAGCTCCCCCCTCCCCCAGGGCCGTATCCCTGAGCTCCCCTTCCCCAGGGCTGTACCCCCGAGCCCCCCCCTCCCCCAGGGCCGTACCCCTGAGCTCCCCCTCACCCAGGGCTGTACCCCCGAGCTCCCCTCCCCCAGGGCTGTAACCCCGAGCTCCCCCCTCCCCCAGGGCCTTACCCCCGATCTCCCCCCTCCCCCAGGGCCGTACCCCCTAGCCCCCCCTCACCCAGGGCTGTACCCCCGAGCTCCCCTCACCCAGCGCCGTACCCCCTAGCCCCCCCTCACCCAGGGCTGTACCCCCGAGCTCCCCTCACCCAGGGCCGTACCCCCGAGCCCCCCCTCACCCAGGGCTGTACCCCCGAGCCCCCCCCTCACCCAGCGCCGTACCCCCGAGCTCCCCTCACCCAGGACCGTACCCCCGAGAGCTGCTCCTATTTCTTATGTTCTTATGCAGATTTTTGCAAGATAAGGGAGTGAAGGGTTATGGGGAGTGGGCTGGGAAGTGGCTTTGAGCTCAAGACCAGCCATGATCTTATTGAATGGCGGAGCAGGCTCGAGGGGCCAAGTGGTCTACTCCTGCTCCTATTTCTTATGATCTTATGTTCTTATGAGCACCCGCCTCGCTCATGCCCCGAGTTAAAATCATGGCTGCAGACATGTTAGCAAAGCCTTTGCTACAGCCAGCGAACCTTTCTGAAACATCAGACACAAGCACATGTTGGAGTCACATTTGTCTGTGTGAGCAGAGAACTTTTGTTTCGTCGAGGTTGACTTGACCTGTAACCGGACTGGCCTGCAATGCAACATTGGTAAAAAAAATATCGGGGCAAGAACTCAGAAATGGATGGGAATTTTCAGAAAGGATATTTGATTTTAATCATCAGCACTTCAGACCGCCATTGATTGCTGGACTGTTCTCCCCGTCTCATTGCGTCACCCGTACTGACACCTTGTCCCATCCTGCACTGTATGTTGTCGCTGAACTGTATCCTTTTCTTTTACTCACTTAACTGCATTCACTCTCCATGACCAACATCGAAACTGCCAAAAGTTATCCCATTTCTATGGCGTAACTGATGCGATTTGACACATCTGGTCACTGAAAAGTAAACCTTAACTGAAATGTTTATGCCACTTAAGGTTTTAAATCAACATTCTTGTCACAAATGCTTCCGTTCTGTCCCTCACTGATGAGAATACTTGTCCTTGCACAAGTGCTGGGACACGACGCAGGGCTTCCTCCGAGGCACAAAATGGTGGCACACTCGCAGTAACTGGGTTTGCCAAAACTAAGGCAAGACACTAAGGCAATACCTCGCAAATTTCGACACATCACGTGCAGCCTAATTTGTTGCCTCAGTATCGCCATTTTGTGAAAGTGCTGGCTTCTGAGTGCACTTGACTTGTAACAAATTACTTGCCCCCCCCCCCACCACAATTTTCTAAGAGCAGGCACCCAGCGGAGCGGCATGCCAACAGCGTGCCATGCCATACTTTGCCGTTATAGGATGCATGTCTGCTCTCTGACTCCCCGCACGGTAAATTCCTAGCTGCAGCTGGGATGCAGAGAGAAGGCATTTGACGTGGGATGGGTGGTGGGGGGGTGGGGTGGGTGGGTGGCGGTGAAGAAAATCAGAGGGTAGCCTAATCCATTAGTACATTAGTGTTACGGTACTAGGCAAGCAAACCAGAGGTCGTGAGTTCAAATCACACCATGGTCATTTGTGGCTATAAATGTAGTCATTTGTGGGCAGACACCAGATAAAATGATCACAGAAACTGCCAGATCATTGCAAAAACCCAACTGGTTCAGTAATGTCCTTCAGGAAAGGGAACCCGCCACCCTTATCCGCTTTAGCCTATGTGACTCCAGTCCAACTATTTAATGCTTAGAAAGCTGCTCAGTTGTAACAACTGTTACTACAGAAGCCCCTGTCCACCACATTCTCAGGGCGGCGAGGGATGGGCAATCAATGCCGGCCTTGCCATCATTGCCCGCATCCTGAGAACAAAGTAAGAAAAACCGATCTCACATCCCCCAGCAGTTAGCGTAAGTGCAGCGATAGCATTTGTGTGAATATAGTCATCCAGCATACCCTCTTGGTCAGGGGACTGGGTATGTGTCACGATCAGCACGAAGGAGGGAGAGAAACCTTATTGAATACATGGACGTGTTTATGCGTGTGAGTAAAATAATCCGTAAACTGTTTCTGTTAGTGCGCCTAAGGGTTCTGTAAATGTCTTGAACTGACTGCTTTCATTTGTTGCTTCAGTGTGAGGCACCATAATCCTCACCAGCCAACACACACACAGCACAGTGCTTCAGATAAAGCAGAGCGTAGGGAACGGAGAGCTGAGAATCTGCAGCTAAATGAGAGATGCTCACTTTGTGGGCGAGAAAAGTGGAAGTCAGGTATTTGAAAGCACACTCTATAATATTTAATCAACACGCTGATGTTTCTTTTTGTTGCCCTGGGAAACTTCCAACTCCTTTACCTATTTGATAAAGACAGCTCTTGTGCTGTTACGTGGGTGAGAGGCCAATAAATGGTTTATATATAAAAGGCACTGGATAGTATTGTGATTACTCAGGAAGAGTGGGTGGGGCGGGGTGTTGGGATATGAACCGTCCTGGTTACCCCAAGTGTGGTCAGCTGATTCCACCCACCCCCGCCACCAAAATCAGATGCTCCCAGCGAGGAGCAGAAATCACAGGGCACCCTGGTCAGGCTCACAGTCACTAATTCTCAGTCACCGATTTAAATGGAGGGCATGCCAGAGGCTGTGGGTCCACGATTTCCCTACCTGGCCTCCCTGTGAGAACTGCTCCTCGATCAGGCAATCAGGCCTAAAGCTCGACTCTAACTCAATCAAATGACGTGCTCGATATGCAGCACACGGGCTCTTCCCTGACCGTCCAATTTCCTGCTGTTGGTGACTAACCTTCGGGGATGTGGTTTCAGGGGCTTCTTCCAAGTCGCCGTTCTTCACTGCGCGAGCCTAAACAGCAAGCGGTCGCTCGACCGTGGGAAGCAGCACAACAGAGTCCCTCCTTCCTCTGAACATCCCGTACACACACTTTCCAGCAACAGTTGTTTGCTAGCGATCGGAAATGGCTGTTTTTCCTTCCCCTAGCCCAGCAGCGATGAAGTAAACTGCAGTTCCCTTAGAGCTGTCCTGGCTGAGATCGGCAAATCAGCACAGACTATTAATAATAGTGGGACCTTCTTTCATTCTGCTAGTGAACTGGTGAAATGATGGCTGAATTTATTTAGAGATCGCACTCAGTCTCCATTGTACAGATAAGCTGTCGTTACCCATTCTGCTCTCGCAGTTTATGTTTCTTACCCTGTGTCATGCGTTTAATGGAACATCACCTTTTGTAAGTGTTTGTCAAGCCCTTTTCAAATGGCTTGGGATGTTTCACTACGTTAAAGGTGCTATATAAATGCAAGTTGTTGTTGTTGTTGCTTGGAGAGGGAAAGGAGCTCGAGGAGCAAAGTGTCACATTATTGGCGAGGATGTCACACCCTTTCCACTTGACGTGTGAGAACACGAGGGAGACCAGTTTTGCCAAGCACATTTTCATGGAGTTGCCCCCTCCATCAGCAGAGAGCTCCTTTTTGCTGCTGGTACTGTGACTGGACTAAATTGCTGCTCTCAAGCTTTATTGCCTATGTTGGAACACAAATGGCCTGTGATTCACCGCATCAACTGTAACACCTATCATTCTCGCCACTTCAATTCAATACCGGCCTGCCTTAAGTGATCTTAGTGGGGTGGCCATTTCGATAATTGAAAACTGGACAGCAGAACTCTGCTTTTCAATTGCTGCGTTTGAAACGGCTCTGTGTGCTTGTGTGAGTGGACTCATTTTGCAGATACGTGAATGGATCTCTTTCGTCCATGAATACAGGGGGAGCATTTTCTTTTATTCGTCCTTGGGATGGGCGTCACCAGCACTCATTGCTCATCCCTAGTTGCCCTGAGAAGGTGGTGGCCGGTGGGCTTTCCTCTTGAACGGCTGGTTTGGTACAACTGAGTGGATTTGAACTCACGTTGTCCAGATTATTAGTTTGCCTTGCAAAGGTTTGGTTTGGGGCCCCTACATATTTATACAATCATACAGAACAGAAGGAGGCCATTTGGCCTGTCATGCCATTGCCGGCTCTTTGAAAGAGCTATCCAATTAGTCCCACTCCTCCCGCTCTTTCCCCACAGCCCTGCAAATTTTTCCTTTTTAAGTATTTATCCAAATCCCTTTTGAAAGTTACTATTGAATCTGCTTCTCCACCACCCTTTCAGGCAGTGCATTCCAGATCATAACAATACGTTGCTTTAAAATAAAAATTCTCCTCATCTCGTCCCTCCCCCGGCTTTTTTTGCCAATTATCTTAAATCTGTAACCTCTGGTTCACCGACCCTCCTGTCACTGGAAACAGTTTCTCCCTATCCACTCTATCAAAACCCCCTCATAATTTTCAACACCTCTATTAAATCTCCCCTTAACCTTCGACTAGACAATGATAAAAAATCAGGGCCCGGACTGGTTCGGAGCCCCGTGACGTTGCACGGGTGGCAGGGACTCAGGACCCCGATTTGGCCCCCCATTGAGAGGCCCGCTCGAAAATCAAGTCGGGCGGGCCTCAGGCAGCCAGTGGGCCGTAGGCACTTGTTTAAAATTTTCCGCCTGCCCATAGCCCCACCTTTCAGCGTGAATGTGGCGATAAATAGACAAAAAAAAACCTTCTGTGGCGTATTTGAGTAACAGGCTGATCAAGGGACGTGGAAGCGTTTCTCCTCAGGCCCAGTACAATACAGACTGATGTCCATTATTATTTGCTGCAGTGGGTATGATGGACACGTGTACTCTGTTCTGGGTTTGAATACTCTAGGTGTAGCATGGCTTCCTAAATTTAGGATTGAACACTGTTCTACATCTTTCATTGCCTTTTTCAAGTTAAGCTCAATAAAATTTGTAATGAATCGGATCGCAAATTAGAAAATAACTGATTTACTCTCAGGCAAATGTGATAAAAAGGTTGGAAACTGAGCTATTCACTGCCTTCCTATAGCTGTCAGTCACTGCACAAGAAACAGCCCAATGGCAATTTAAATGTAATTTTTAAGACCTTGTAAAATCCTGATATTTTTGTATCATTGTTAAGTTAAATCTTTTTCATCCAATTTTACTATCCTTAAAAATAAGTAACTCAATTTATAGCCACACAATAAAGAAAAGACAAGTCATGCTTGACGGAGTTGCTGATGAAAACACTGCCGCCTGATTGCTGAGCTGTGAAGGAGGCCAGGGCCTTCATTTTAAAGCCAGCACTGACATCTAGAGGCAGCATATGGAAGTGCAGGGTGCACTTAACACTTTCACAACTGAGGTAATGAAATGACTGCACCAGCTCAAAAAATGAATTCCTTGGGTGACCGCAGCTTAAAAGAAAATTGGATGAACTACAAAAAAAAGGGAAAGAGGAATAGGGAATTGATCTTGAATCTGCTATCACCTGAGTGTAGATGGGATGGAAGGTCCAGAGTCATTCCTTGTGAATGGTACGTTGTCATTTCCCGGCCTATCGTCCAGCACCTTATTGAATTTGAATTTGTAGGTATGGTGGCAGCAAGACTGTTGCTACATCATTGGGGCCTTCATTTCATGGGATACAATGTACCTGAGGACATTCAACAGAATGCTGCTGCTACCCCTCACCTTGTCAAGTGACATAACAACTGGCCACTGCCCTCAGAGGACCACCATGCTGGAGATTTGTAAACAGTAGTGAAATCCGCAGCAGCAGGTGCACTCAGCCGTCTTTTAAAAGCACAATGGTAAGCCAGCCCAGACAGAGTTTATTTCATTTTATCTCCCACTTATTAAGGAAGGTTTTCTTTTTCACTGACCAAAAGCCGCTCCTTAGTGAGAATCTAGCTGCTAACCCAGCACATTCAGTAGAGACCAGGGCCTAGAAATTCAGTGCCCTTAGCGCCGATTTTGCGGCGCTAGAGGGCCTAGCGCTGCAATTGGCGCCGGTTCCTAAATTGCCTGGGGCCTTTCCGCGGCGGTAGACCGGTAGCGCTGCGCCGGCACCGATGACGTCATCGGTGTGCGCAGCGTCCCGGTTGCCGTGGTAACCCGGCCCCAAGCCGAAATTCAGTTGCGCCCACCTCGCCCGTGGCAGGCGCAACTAAGACTCTGGCAACAGAGTCTTCCCCCAGTGTGCGCCGGCGCATAAAGGTGGAGCGGCGGCCGGCCGCGTTCCCGGCGGCCGCCTGCCCGCACCTCCCTTCCCGGACTCCTGCATTCCCCCCCCGCGGCCCTGATCAGTGTCTCATGCGAGCCCGGCACTTCCCCGAGGTGCCGGGCTCAGATGTCGGGTCAATCCGCCGGACAGTTGTCGGCTGCAGGCAGCTCCTCCTTAACAGGAGGAGGAGGCCTGCAGTTCCCCCGCCTGCTGCACCGCATCGGGTGCCGCAGCGGGGGATTAGCGCCGGGAAACCCAAGTTCACGCCCGTTTTGAGGCGCTAAAGGAGGGTTTTAGCGCCCGCCGCCGTCTGGGCCCGGCGCACCCGAATTTTCGTCGGGCGCTGCCGCATTACCGCTGGCGCAAACTTTCTGGCGCTACAGCCCTGGCAAGACCAGAACCCAATTTCTAGGCCCAGGTATCAAAACCCGGGACCTATTCCTTTACATAGCTCAGTATCACACCAGGGCCTAGAAATTGGGTTCTGGTCTTGCCAGGGCTGTAGCGCCAGAAAGTTTGCGCCAGCGGTAATGCGGCAGCGCCCGACGAAAATTCGGGTGCGCCGGGCCCAGACGGCGGCGGGCGCTAAAACCCTCCTTTAGCGCCTCAAAACGGGCGTGAACTTGGGTTTCCCGGCACTAATCCCCCGCTGCGGCACCCGATGCGGTGCGGCAGGCGGGGGAACTGCAGGCCTCCTCCTCCTGTTAAGGAGGAGCTGCCTGCAGCTGACAACTGTCCGGCGGATTGACCCGACATCTGAGCCCGGCACCTCGGGGAAGTGCCGGGCTCGCATGAGACACTGATCAGGGCCGCGGGGGGGGAATGCAGGAGCCCGGGAAGGGAGGTGCGGGCAGGCGGCCGCCGGGAACGCGGCCGGCCGCCGCTCCACCTTTATGCGCCGGCGCACACTGGGGGAAGACTCTGTTGCCAGAGTCTTAGTTGCGCCTGCCACGGGCGAGGCGGGCGCAACTGAATTTCGGCTTGGGGCCGGGTTACCACGGCAACCGGGACGCTGCGCACACCGATGATGTCATCGGTGCCGGCGCAGCGCTACCGGTCTACCGCCGCGGAAGGGCCCCAGGCAATTTAGGAACCGGCGCCAATTGCAGCGCTAGGCCCTCTAGCGCCGCAAAATCGGCGCTAAGGGCACTGAATTTCTAGGCCCTGGACTCTGCATCCACCACTGAGCCATCAGGGAGCTTTGTCTATATTAATGCATCTGTCCTATATTTATAATGAGCCGAGATGATAAAATGGGATCTTATTTGTTTGATAAATGTTACAGTGGCTGTTCACTGCAGGTGAAAACCCTATTGCAATCCATTTTGATCAGCAGCATATGGTTCCAACACATAACCAAACCTACTTACATGGGTGTCTTGATGCAGGTTAGCAGGACTGAGAATTCAAACAGTGCTGTGTCAGGATCGTGGTCCTTTTTTATATGGCGATCTGACAGAATCTAAAACACTCCACTGAGAGTGCCTGCGATATTTAACGATGCTTTTCCTTCACAGCTGATATCAGGAGCTCTGTAGAGTAAGGGTGAGCATTGAAACTAAGACCTTTCCCTTTGTGGGGTGTTAGTGTTCTCGAGGTCTTAAAAACTTAAAAGCTATGATCTGGAAAGCACTGCCAGAAAGGGCAGAAATAAATTCAATAGTAACTTTCAAGAGGGAATTGGATATATATTTGAAAAGGAAAGATTGGTTGGGCTATGGGGAAAGAGCAGGGGGAGTGGAACAAATTGGATAGTTCTATCAAAGAGGCACGATGGGCCGAACGGCCTACGTCTGTGCTGTAAGATTCAATGATTCTGAGTAACTTTTGCTGAATTTGTATCTTCAACAATATTGCCTGAGAATACAAGTGAGCAGAAATGTGTTTTTCTGATCCGAATTGAGTAAAAATGTGGATATTCAGAAAAATCCAAACTTTTGGACTAACTTGGAGGAGATGCAGCCTGCATGTTAGTCCCCGGGCTCTACTTGAAAGGAGTGACACTTTTATAGTTAGAATAAATAATGAGGGGGGAAAAATGCAACTGCTGAAAATCTGAAAATAAAATAAACAGAAAATGCTGGAAGCAGGTTGCAGTTCTGTCGGCATCTGTAAAGAGAAAAAAACATCTTAACGTTTCAGGTGTAAGCCCATAATCAGAACCTTATGGTTAGGGTTCATAGATTGTGGATGCCCATTCAACAAAACAAGACTTGTATGAGGAGTACATCCCATAAAGCAGGTCTGAAAACGCTTAGCAAGAAATGGACATCAAGTAGGAGGTGAGGTTTGGGGCACGGAAGGCTCAGACATTGAGCTAGGTCTCATGGAGGCTCTTGAAGGCAGGTATTGGGAAAAGTACGAAAATTAAGATGGCATGGGAGTGGTGGCCGGAAGAACTGCCTCAAAAATGAGTGTGCTGGGGTGGGGGGAACGAGTCGCAAACCCGAGTCAGTGTGAAGGATGCAAACTGGGTTTGGGCTGGAGGACATTACACGGACAGGGTGGTACAAGGCTCTGACGGGATTGGAAGGGGTGGACTGCTTGCCTTAGAGGTGATGCAGCAAAGGTTCACTAGATTGATTCCTGGGATGAGAGGGTTGTCCTATGAGGAGAGATTGAGTAATTGGGCCTATACTCGCTGGAGTTTAGAAGAATGAGAGGTGATCTCATTGAAACATATAAGATTCTGAAGGGGGATTGACAGCGTAGATGCTGAGAGGTTGTTTCCCCTGGCTGGAGTGTCTAGAACTAGGGGGCAGAGTCTCAGGATAAGGGGTTGGCCATTTAAGACTGAGACGAGGAGGAATTTCTTCACTCAGAGGTTGTGAATCTTTGGAATTCTCTACCCCAGAGGGCTGTGGATGCTGAATCGTTGAGTATATTTAAGGGTGAGATAGGTAGATTTTTGGACTCTAGGGGAATCGAGGGATATGGGGATCGGGCGGGAAAGTGGAGTCGAGGTCGATGATCAGCCATGATCTTATTGAATGGCCGAGCAGGCTCGAGGGGCCGAATGGTCCACTCCTGCTCCTATTTCTTATGTTCTTATGACGAGGATCGTTACCAGGGGTGCAGGAAGCCAGCGGAGCTCGAGGAGTACGGGGTGGTTGATGTACATTGTCTAGTGTGACACAGGGATTTGGTTGCAGCATTCTGGGTCAATAGAAAAGTGGTTATTTGCATCCAACTCCGAGACCATTACTGCATTTACAGTAACGGGATCGGGGCGTTCATTCCAAGAACCCTGCGAACTGTACAATCTTCAAATGATTCTCCGGATGTCTCCAGACAGCTCCAAAATATTCATCATTCCCAAATGCGGAAACTCATTTCCGCAGATGTCATACAAAAGAAAAGATGTGTGAAATGTGAAAACTGAAAGGGCCTTTCAGTTCTCAAAAGGTTAAAGCGTGTGATGGTTCTCAATTTAACACCCAGCAGTGCTGACAAGGTGAAGGTTTTGCAGATGGACCGCCATTGACTGAAAGATAGGCTGTTTGATCTCCCCCTTTGGGTAACTGGCACAAATGTGTTTTTGCTCTCTTGCTATAAGGATACCTTTTCCAGTCCGGGCACCGGGTCCTTGGAATGGCGGGCAAAGACGTTTGCCGAAATCTCGAACGATTGGTCTCATTACATATTCACGCCGAGCTCCCAGTCGAGATTGGGCCTGCCGACGGCAGGCCACTGTGACTGGGGAGTGGGAAATAATGCCCAGTTGTAGCTCTTAAAGGCTGCAGCTGGTACTTAAAAGGGGCAAAATAGTTCTTGGCGGGCTGCAAAGAAATGACGGCAGGAAGGATGCGTACTCCTGGAAGAACTGCAGCAAAGGAAGGGTGTGCAAGGCACCTTCCGGAGGAGAAATGGGCCAGTTGTTTGTCAATAGGTGGCAGTCAATGTAAACACAGTCTCGCAACAGCCAGAGGGCTTTGAAGCAAAAGAGGAAAAAAATGGCTAATAGCCTCAGGAAGACTGCCAAGGTAAGACTAGCCAGCATTGCAGTATATCAAATAAGTCTGCAGGCCACTAACAAGGGTGAGTTTCCTTTCACCCTGTTACTGCTTGACTGAGGCGGAGGGCTGAGCTGAGCCCTCACAAAACAACCAGGGGCCAAGCCAGCTCACTCGCTCTCTCCTGCCTCCTGGGCTGGGTAGGGGAGGACCTTAGACAAGCACTAGGGTAGGTCCCAGAGCGTACACAACATACAGTGTCAGCAGGGGGAAGCATTGGGTCAGCAAACACTAAGCACATACACAAATCACAGACAGGATTAGATATTTGGTGGCACTTTATGTCAACGGTGTCTAGAGAGCTTTCCTTGGTGTGGTGTAACAGCAGATGAAAGGAATGAGATCCATGGTTGTTGGGCGGTGCAGAGGCCAATTTTGGTGCAGATGTGTTTGGCCACTCCATCGTGTTCACGTCGAAAGGACTGTTGATGCACTGGGTGGATGCGGTGCTTAGCTGAAGATCTCATCAGTGAGATCCTGCCATATTACTGCCTACAAAGATGGCTCTGTAAGAATTTCTTCTGGCTTCTTGTCTTGCTCTGCTCATGGCTGGAGGAATGTGACCTCCTCAGCCATCACCTTTGGAGGGCAAAGTTGTGGATCATGTGGCTGACCATGAAGATCCCGAGCATCCTAGCGGCCTGTACCATAGCGTATCCTGATCTGCTCGGGGATCTGAAGTGCTGCTTCAAGTTACCTATAGTGTGTTCGACAATAATCTTGGTGGCTGTCATGCCTGTTCATGGCTGTTTCAAATGTGCCAGGAGGCAGGACTGAAGAAGTTAGCCTAGATCATCGAGGAGCCACCTTGCTCTGTTACATAAGCCTGGCGTAGTAAATTGCCATAAAATGAAGACATTATAACTGCCGCCTGGCAGCTAAAGATTCTCTTGTATGATCTTGTTTCCATGGTCTAAGGTGATCTGCATGTTGATGGAGTTGAAGCTGTTGTAGTTCGTGAAGTCATCCTCGGTTCAGAGGGACTGCCTAAGAAGAAGATAGTTCATGAAGGCTCTGACATTTTGAACAAGGGTCTGTCAGGACACATGGGCGCCATCAATGATGCCCGGAAATTGGGGATTCCGGCCATGTAAAAATAAATTGCACAGTTGTATAATGTTGCTGGTGTGCCTGTGGGAAGGTGATGAAATTGTTTGCCCTGACGAATAATGACTCAGTGATCTGCTCTGTGCATTTATGAACTGCAGATGGACTGATGTTCATGATGTCCCCTGTGGCAGCTTGGAATGAGCCAGAGCTGTGGTGACCTTGATAGCTACTGGCAGTGCTGTCCCTGTGGTGGAGGTTAGGCAGAGGCCAGATTCTAAGAGATGACACAACTCTATCACAACCTCCCTAGTAAAATGCAGCATGCCAAGTCTTCCTCTGATATCCCAAGGTATGCTATAAGGCTGAGTTCCGGTAGTCTTCCTCTGATTCAATTGGACCTGCTTCTCGGCATTCTTCCATCCTCTCCCAATAACACAAAACCCCATTGGAGTGTCCATTTTCAAAATTAGAATTGTAGCGACTGAAAATATGGCAGCCAAAACCCTCAGGCAACGCCAGAAATAACCTGACAAGGAATATCACTAAAATAAATTCCACATTCGGATATTCCTATTCAAAAACTCTTAATTGTCCTTTAAACACTGTCAGACCAGAAAATGCCTGCCTTGAAGGCAAATTCAATATGGACAAGGGTGGTTAGAGTGAGGAATTCTCTGCTGCAAACCACAGTCCATGAATTCTTTAAAAAGGGAAAAGAACATTAAAGTGTATGGGGAGCGAGCAGGAGAAGTGGGATTAGACTAAGGGCTCATTTGGAGCAAACACTGGCGTAGACGTGATGGCCCAACATGGCTGTTTTGGGGCTGTAACTTCCTATCATTCTAACCCCCCTATTCAAATTTTTAAAACTTAAAGTACTACAAATTGTTACGATACACACTTGGGCCTGTATCTTCCCTCACAGCGAATTCATGATCTCGACCAGGTGAGGGGGGAAGTGGTAAGTGGTGGTGAGGCTGCAGCTTACAGGGAGGGCAAGTCAGGTAGGCTACTGATGTGCACGGTTACAAAGCTGCACTACCAGAGGCCTGGAAAAAAGGGAATGGTGCATCCTGTGTGTGGTGGACATGATAAAAATAACCACAACATTGGAGGAGAAGAAAGAGGAGATGTGATGCGGAAGCGAACAATGAATTTTATTTTACAAGTAATTTCAGTGTTCTCAAAGTCTAAGGTAAAATCAACTCTCATCTTTTATCGCTATTACATGTGTTAGGTTCAATAAAAAAAAGTATTTGCTTCAAAAAATAATAACTGAAATCCTAATGAAAGGCTAAGGACAGAAAGTTTACCCTGCTGGCCCATAATCCAGGACTCGCTGTTCTGCTGTGTGTGCACCGAGTGCAGACCAACCTTTTCACACAAATAAAAATATCAACAATGCCCGCTCTCCAGTGAAAATATTTACGCCATTTTGGGCCCAGATGGGCGTAAACTGGCACACCTTTGTGCCCATATGCAAAACGCGATATCCAAATCCCTTGACATCGTCGTCAAAGGAAGCTGCCACGTTTGGGAGAAGCCCCTGGTTTGATCTCTATTAGGCTCAGTAGCCTGGCAAACAAAGAGAGCCCGTGCCCGTGGCATGGTGCCAGTAGCGGCCGTTGCCTGGAGCAGAGGCAGCTGTCTGCGTGGGTTAGATAGTCTGAAATGAAATCAAAGTGGGCTTCGGTCACAGGAGAACCTCTGTGACCGCAAGCTCGCCTGACTTGCTGAACGGTGTCAGAAAAGGCAAACAGTCGTCCCGTTACCTAAACATAGGGCTGGGTGAAAAGCGTCCTTTAAAATTCCTGTTCTCCCTAGTGCAGGGACAAATAATTTTAGTCTGTGGGTGGAAGTGTTATTTTAATTCTTCAATCGTATTAGTAGTCATGATATGTAGAATTATGCGTGCATAACGACAGCGAGAGCACTTCAAATGTAATCCATTAGTCGTCGGAAAACATCGGGGCATGCTGAGGACATGATAAGGCACTATATAAACGTAGGTTCCTCTGCCTTTGATTATGCAAGATTGTAACTTTAGCCAGGGATTCAGATATAACCATAAAACAGAGCGACAAAGCTCGAGTGGTTAATGGTTGGCATCTAAATCCTGAAAATTAAATACAGTAATAGCTTTTCACCCTGCGCCATCAATAATTTTTTTTTATATAATGTCTATTATGGTCTTGGCTCCATGAAAACAATACTAATGATGGGCAGAAATGAAATGGTATTGATTGAAAATTGTGAGCGGCTCATTGCTTTTTCATTGTTGAGGGATAATGTTGCCCCATAATTTATAGGAAGATATGATGACAAAAAGGTGCCTGTCCTTTGAGGGTGGGGCTGAAAGCACTCGCTATTGTTACAACCACAAGGTGTGGCCTTCCTAAAAAGACCATTGCCACGGCAAAGCCTGAAAGCCTCACACTTTGAATTTATTATTGCTTTCAGATCCTGACTTCCATTCACTGAACTGTACCTAAAAATTAACCACTGTTTTAAGATTCTTACCTAAAAAAAACCCCATGCCAAATACTGAACTAAGCAGTTTATAAAGAGAGGTTAAACAGTGACTGACAGTTAGTCATACCTCCAGCAGGGAAATCTTTAAATGGAAGTTTACAGAGAACTCTATTAAATATAATATTCTGTGTAACTCTTACCAACATGTTTATAGCACTCTGATAACCGGTCACACCAATGATATTGATTCTATCGTAATTTAACCTTTAGACTGCTGGCAGCTTGTGGCTCTCTGGGCCAGCTCGTGGCTCTCTGGACCAGCTCGTGATTCTCTGGGCCAGCTCGTGATTCCCTGGACCAGCTCATGATTCTCTGGGCCAGCTCGTGTCTCACTGGGCCAGCTCGTGATTCTCTGGGTGAGCTCGTGGCTCTCTGGGCCAGCTCGTGATTCTCTGGGCCAGCTCGTGGCTCCCTGGGCCAGCTCGTGATTCTCTGGGTGAGCTCGTGGCTCCCTGGGTCAGCTCGTGGCTCCCTGGGCCAGCTCGTGGCTCTCTGGGCCAGCTCGTGATTCCGTGGGCCAGCTCGTGATTCCCTGGGCCAGCTCGTGGCTCCCTGGGCCAGCTCGTGTCTCACTGGGCCAGCTCGTGGCTCTCTGGGCCAGCTCGTGATTCTCTGGGCCAGCTCGTGGCTCCCTGGGCCAGCTCGTGATTCTCTGGGTGAGCTCGTGGCTCCCTGGGTCAGCTCGTGGCTCCCTGGGCCAGCTCGTGGCTCTCTGGGCCAGCTCGTGATTCTCTGGGCCAGCTCGTGATTCCCTGGACCAGCTCATGATTCTCTGGGCCAGCTCGTGTCTCACTGGGCCAGCTCGTGATTCCCTGGGCCAGCTCGTGGCTCCCTGGGCCAGCTCGTGGCTCCCTGGGCCAGCTCGTGATTCCCTGGGCCAGCTCGTGATTCCCTGGGTCAGCTCGTGGCTCTCTGGGCCAGCTCGTGATTCTCTGGGCCAGCTCGTGATTCCCTGGGCCAGCTCATGATTCTCTGGGCCAGCTCGTGTCTCACTGGGCCAGCTCGTGATTCCCTGGGCCAGCTCGTGGCTCCCTGGGCCAGCTCGTGGCTCCCTGGGCCAGCTCGTGATTCCCTGGGCCAGCTCGTGATTCCCTGGGCCAGCTCGTGGCTCCCTGGGCCAGCTCGTGATTCCCTGGGCCAGCTCGTGATTCCCTGGGTCAGCTCGTGGCTCTCTGGGCCAGCTCGTGATTCTCTGGGCCAGCTCGTGATTCCCTGGACCAGCTCATGATTCTCTGGGCCAGCTCGTGTCTCACTGGGCCAGCTCGTGATTCCCTGGGCCAGCTCGTGGCTCCCTGGGCCAGCTCGTGGCTCCCTGGGCCAGCTCGTGATTCCCTGGGCCAGCTCGTGATTCCCTGGGCCAGCTCGTGGCTCCCTGGGCCAGCTCGTAATTCCCTGGGTCAGCTCGTGATTCCCTGGGTCAGCTCGTGATTCCCTGGGTCAGCTCGTGGCTCCCTGGGCCAGCTCGTAATTCCCTGGGTCAGCTCGTGATTCCCTGGGTCAGCTCGTGATTCCCTGGGCCAGCTCGTGGCTCCCTGGGCCAGCTCGCGGCTCTCTGGGCCAGCTCGTGATTCTCTGGGCCAGCTCGTAATTCCCTGGGTCAGCTCGTGATTCCCTGGGTCAGCTCGTGGCTCCCTGGGCCAGCTCGTGGCTCCCTGGGCCAGCTCGTGGCTCTCTGGGCCAGCTCGTGATTCTCTGGGCCAGCTCGTGGCTCACTGGGCCAGCTCGTGTCTCACTGGGCCAGCTCGTGTCTCACTGGGCCAGCTCGTGGCTCTCTGGGCCAGCTCGTGATTCTCTGGGCCAGCTCGTGGCTCCCTGGGCCAGCTCGTGGCTCTCTGGGCCAGCTCGTGGCTCTCTGGGCCAGCTCGTAATTCTCTGGGCCAGCTCGTGGCTCTCTGGGCCAGCTCGTGATTCTCTGGGCCAGCTCGTGGCTCCCTGGGCCAGCTCGTGGCTCTCTGGGCCAGCTTGTGATTCCCTGGGCCAGCTCGTGTCTCACTGGGCCAGCTCGCGGCTCTCTGGGCCAGCTCGCGGCTCCCTGGGCCAGCTCGCGGCTCCCTGGGCCAGCTCGCGGCTCCCTGGGCCAGCTCGCGGCTCTCTGGGCCAGCTCGTGATTCCCTGGGCCAGCTCGTGGCTCTCTGGACCAGCTGGTGTCTCCCTGGGCCAGCTCGTGGCTCCCTGAGCCAGCTCGTGATTCCTTGTGCCAGCTCGTGGATCCCTGGGCCAGTTCATGATTCCCTGGGCCAGCTCGTGATTCCCTGGGCCAGCTCGTGGCTCCCTGAGCCAGCTCGTGATTCCTTGTGCCAGCTCGTGGATCCCTGGGCCAGTTCATGATTCCCTGGGCCAGCTCGTGGCTCCCTGAGCCAGCTCGTGATTCCTTGTGCCAGCTCGTGGATCCCTGGGCCAGTTCATGATTCCCTGGGCCAGTTCATGATTCCCTGGGCCAGCTCGTGGCTCTCTGGACCAGCTCGTGTCTCCCTGGGCCAGCTCGTGATTCCCTGGGTCAGCTCATGGCTCCCTGAGCCAGCTCGTGATTCCTTGTGCCAGCTCGTGGCTCCCTAGGCCAGCTCGTGGATCCCTGGGCCAGTTCATGATTCCCTGGGCCAGCTCGTGATTCCCTGGGCCAGCTCGTGATTCCCTGGGCCAGCTCGTGGCTCCCTGGGCCAGCTTGTGGCTCTCTGGGCCAGCTCGTGGCATCTTGGGCCAGCTCGTGGCTCCCAGGGCCAGCTCGTGATCCCCTGTGCCAGATCGTGGCTTCCTGGGCCAGCTCGTGATTCCCTGGGCCAGCTCGTGGCTTCCTGGGCCAGCTCGTGATTCCCTGGGCCAGCTCGTGGCTTCCTGGGCCAGCTCGTGATTCCCTGGGCCAGCTTGTGGCTCTCTGGGCCAGCTCGTGATTCCCTGGGTCAGCTCGTGGCTCCCTGGGCCAGCTCGTGGCTCCCTGGGCCAGCTCATGATTCCCTGGGCCAGCTCGCGGCTCCCTGGGCCAGCTCGTGGCTCCCTGGGCCAGCTCGTGATTCCTTGTGCCAGCTCGTGGCTCCCTGGGCCAGCTCGTGGCTCCCTGGGCCAGCTCGTGGATCCCTGGGCCAGCTTGTGGCTCTCTGGACCAGCTCGTGTCTCCCTGGGCCAGCTCGTGATTCCCTGGGCCAGCTCGTGGCTCCCTGGGCCAGCTCGTGTCTCCCTGGGCCAGCTCGTGATTCCCTGGGTCAGCTCGTGGCTCCCTGAGCCAGCTCGTGATTCCTTGTGCCAGCTCGTGGCTCCCTGGGCCAGCTCGTGTCTCCCTGGGCCAGCTCGTGGCTCCCTGGGCCAGCTCGTGATTCCCTGGGCCAGCTCGTGATTC
The DNA here is from genome assembly GCF_052327205.1 of Somniosus microcephalus. Taxonomy (NCBI): domain Eukaryota; kingdom Metazoa; phylum Chordata; class Chondrichthyes; order Squaliformes; family Somniosidae; genus Somniosus; species Somniosus microcephalus. Next base: position 38,146,407 of record NC_140998.1, read on the forward strand.
CCTGGGCCAGCTCGTGATTCCCTGGGCCAGCTCGTGATTCCCTGGGCCAGCTCGTGGCTCCCTGGGCCAGCTCGTGATTCCCTGGGCCAGCTCGTGATTCCCTGGGCCAGCTCGTGATTCCCTGGGCCAGCTCGTGGCTCTCTGGACCAGCTCGTGTCTCCCTGGGCCAGCTCGTGGCTCCCTGGGCCAGCTCGTGGCTCCCTGGGCCAGCTCGTGATTCCCTGGGCCAGCTCGTGATTCCCTGGGCCAGCTCGTGATTCCCTGGGCCAGCTCGTGATTCCCTGGGCCAGCTCGTGATTCCCTGGGCCAGCTCGTGGCTCCCTGGGCCAGCTCGTGATTCCCTGGGTCAGCTCGTGATTCCCTGGGTCAGCTCGTGGATCCCTGGGCCAGCTCGTGGCTCCCAGGGCCAGTTCATGATTCCCTGGGTCAGCTCGTGATTCCCTGGGTCAGCTCGTGATTCCCTGGGTCAGCTCGTGGATCCCTGGGCCAGCTCGTGGCTCCCTGGGTCAGCTCGTGATTCCCTGGGTCAGCTCGTGATTCCCTGGGTCAGCTCGTGGATCCCTGGGCCAGCTCGTGATTCCCTGGGCCAGCTCGTGGCTCCCTGGGTCAGCTCGTGATTCCCTGGGCCAGCTCGTGGCCCTCTGGGTCATCTGTTTTCTCTTGGCTCTTTGGGCTATCTAATGGCTCCTTGGACCAGCCATTTCCCCTTCGCTTCCTGAAACAGTTCATGGGTCCCTGGGCCAGCCATTTTCCTCCTTTATCTCTCTCCCACCCCCCCCCCCTCTTCTGAGAGTACTGATTCATACTGAGGTGTAGTTCCACAGACAGCAGAAGCTCTCTGGTACCTTGCCCAAATGGTAGTGCTTTAGTTGTAGGCTAAAGAGTGAGTATCAGCAGACTATTCCACCATAAGGGCATTGTCGCTAAACCCAATCAATCTCGGCGTAAACCTTTTCAGTTTTTATCGTGTCCTAGAAAAGAAAGACAGAATGAACTTGCATTTCTATAGCACCTATCACGACCTCAGGACGTCCCAAAGCACTTTACAGCCAATGAAGGCATTTTGATGTGTAGTCACTGTTGTAATGTAGGAAATGGTCCATGGAGGAGGAATGGTGCTCGCCTGATACCGCTGGTGCCGCAGTCTGTCAGATGTACGTGGAGTTGGGGCCTCAGTGTGTGTTTACAGGTCCCACTGTTTCAACCGAGAAGCTGAGTCAAAGAGAAAGCAGAATGAGGAACAGTGGGGAGGGAAGAGAGGCAGGAAAGGCAAGCAGAGCAGCAAAAAAAAAACATGAAATAGGGACGTACCTGAAGAAACACAAATGCACTGCAGGAGCGGAACAAGCTGACAGGGACAGAAAGCGATTTGTAAGAAAATAATTGTCAGCTGGCAAAAGGGCTGCAATGGGCTGGGGCACACATGGCAACATTTAAAATAATTTCAAAAAGCGTTACTAAAGCATAAAGTGTAAAGCACTGGTAAACACAGATTTAATGTAAATTCAGGGCCTTGTTGGATTTAGTTTAATACTTGAGCCAGTCCCACATTACAACAGTGACTACACTTAAAAAAGTACTGCATTGGCTGTAAAGCACTTTGGGATGTCTGGTGGTCATGAAAGGCACTATAGAAATGCAAGTCTTTCTTTTTCTTTCAGTCACTTATAAAGTTTTTTTTTAGTGAATTTTAGGGTAAGTTCCACCATCCTGCACCCCCAGCTAGAAAGCTGTGCTCAATAAGGGCATGGGTTAGAGCTAGGACTACAATATTATAGCCCTGCAATTTTGACCCACGCTCCCTGTTAGAATGGCTCCCCAGTGGGAGCAAAGGGTCACATAATTGGCTCTTTAGTGCTCATTAAGGTGAGCGGTGTTAGTGCTGGGAAACAGAACATTTTCTATGTCTACACATTCAGTTGCAGCATCAAACACTCCCAAGCCAGGTATATCCAGGATAGATATTGGGTAATGGCCCCCTCTGCTTTGCCCAACAATATTGCCCCCCCCAATCTCAAAGCAAGTGTCCCTGGCTGCACTATTATGACATTTTGCACTTTCCTGGCTAATTAAGTGAAACGCCATTGCAGTAACCCAATGCACCATCCAGGCCTTGGATGTCTGTTCCGATGTCAAAGTACTGATGGATGTACCAAACTAATGACTTGTAATGTGAGATGGTTCTGGTCATGTGATATGGATTAGAGGGGAGTTGAGGAGAACTTTTTTCACCCAGAGGGTGGTGGGGTCTGAAACTCACTGCCTGAGAGGGTGGTAGAGGCAGAAACCCTCATCACATTTAAAAAGTACTTGGATATGGACTTGAAGTGCTGTAACCTGGAAAGTGGGATTAGGCTGGCTAGCTCTTTATCGGCCGGCACAGACACGATGGGTCGAATGGCCTCCTTCTGTGCCGTAACTTTCTATGATTCTATAATGCTATATGGTTACGGTCAAGTGACATGGTTAGTTTGTACTGGATGAACAATCCTACCTCAGTTGGAGTCTGGGTTTGTGGAAGTGTCAATGTTGTGTGGATCCTGGAACCCTTTCTGTGCAGATGACAAACGGTTCATTAGGTTAAACAGCAAGGTGGTGCTGAATAGTCAACTGAGACTATTCTCATCCAAGGTAGAAGAAAGATCATCAAGGTTCTATGTGCCAGAAGGCATTGTGCGAGTGAAATAAGCTGAGAAACAGGTTAAGCGTGGCGATGTGAGTTTGAGAGCTTAGCAAGAACTATTAAAATTTGTCAGCTATTTCCAAAAGAACTTACGCCAACAATTTAATATTTGGATTACAAATACTGTCCTGAAGAAAAAATGGCATCCGGAGAGTAGAATTTCTGCAGAAAACATTACAGGGCCATGTTGCAAAATGTTTCAAAGCATTTGTTTCCCGAGCCATTGTGTTTTCAGTTCAGATTTCAGCTTCATTACTAATTTTCTATTCTCCCGACCTGGACAATGGTCACTTAAACCCATTCAAAGCAGCACAATCAGCCAAATTTAAACACAGATACATACCGCTTTCAAAACAGCTAATCGACCAGCCAGTGGTATTTTCATGCTTAAATTAATAGTTAATTTAACCAGTCCAGTCAGTAGTTGCAAAAATAACCACCAGTTAAACAACTACAAGTATATTAACAGTTAATTAGTGAATAAATATCATATATTACTCACTAACTCCAGTTCACACCAAACACTCAGTACTCATGCAGTTGTCTTCTCACTCCACTGGCCTCCTGGAACCACCTTTCTTTCTCCTTAATCACACTGGGCTATATCCCTTTCTTTCTCTTTAATTCTATTGGACTAAACCCCTTTCTCTTTCATTCTCAAAAAATGTCAATATGGGTAGAATGCAAATTACCCTTATTCTCCCCTGATGCCCTCATTAGCTTTCCATCTTAGAAAGAGGAAGAGATAATTCGACCCGTCTAGCCTCGAGGTGGTAGTGTGGCTAACGAATAGCACAGAAACAAGAGACCCAGAGCTCACATACTTTTAGCCCCTTTGAATTATCTTAACTCAGATGACTGTCAACAGCAAAAGACTTCGCCCAAGCCCTGTGCGTCCTGATGAGGTGTGAATGGAAATTCTTGCAAACTCAAACATTTGCCTTCTGCGTTTTTGTTTTGAGTTCCATTGGGGAATCATTACTTTGGCTACAACAACACCAACACCTTATATTTATATTAGCACTTTTCACATCAGAAAGATGTCCCTGAGCACGTTTCAGATTGGAGAATGAAATGGATAGAAAGTAGGAGGGAAAAGAATTGGTAGAATGGAGTTAAAGGGTGGGTCAAAAGAGTGGTTGAAGAGAAAAGTCTTTTGAACGTAGGCTTTTAAAAGCAAGGAGGGTGGAGGAAAGACAGAGTGACTTTAGGAGGGAGTTCCAGCAGACAGGGACATTGTTGCTGAAAACACAGCCACTAATGGAGTAAAGACAATCAGGAATGAGGAGTAGACCAATGTCGGAGGATTGAAGGGAGTCAGCAGGGACATAGAGCAGCATTAGGTCACTAAAGCTGGAAGAAGGCCATGGAGGCACTTGAAGGTGAGAATAAGAATCTTGAAATTGATTTTTAGGGGCACGGGGACCCAGTGGAGCCTGATGAGCACTTGGTTAATGGAAATGCCGGGTTTTGAATGGGTAAGGATATGAGTAGTAACATTCTGAATGGGTTTCCGTTTGTGGAGGATGGAAAGTGGGGTCGGGGGAGGCTGGGTAGGAGAGATTTTGCAAAGTAGCAAAGGCAGGGATTAAAGTCGCACTAGTAGAAGGGAGAGGTAGGGGTGGAGATAGACAAGGTGGAAGAAAATGATGATTTTGGTGGCAGTGCAGATGTTTAGAAGGAAACCTCTTTCATCCTTTTGGACCATAGGTTGCAGTGCGGAGAGCTCCCATTTTATCAACAAGACTAAATTCAGAAATATAAGCAGTTAGTGCCCTTCAGAAACCTCCCATTCATTAAGAGTGGATGGGTTCTGTATAATGTGTATACTCTAAATGCTACTTAGCAGACAGAACTTCACCAAGGAGTTGGCAATTGGCACCTTGCCAGTGAAATGGCTAGCTTAAAGGCTAGTTTTAAAACCATCCCAGATGAGACCTCACATCATCAATACTGCAAATAATTAGCTCCCCAAGTCCAATGTTACAGTCATGGTGGAGTGTGTATTTCTCAGTACATATGAGAGTTGATTTTGTTAATCAGCTGTCATAAAACTTCTACTTTTAGTAAATACATAGCATAATACCAGAAGGGAATTTTTAAACATTTCTAAGCTGGTTTTCTGCTGTCTAGGCTTATAAATTTTCAGCTATATTTTTCTGATAACTGGAACATTTTCACAAGCTGCATTTCAAACTCCTTATTCCAGTAAAAAAAAACTGCTTCCTTGGACAGTTTCTGAGATACTTCTCTCAGTGACCCACAGTCCGTACTCTGCCAGGGACTCCAAGGCCATTGTGTATGAGAAATGCCATCAGTGCTCATGAAGCATGTAGAAGATTCATATGAGACTGGACCAGTATACAAACAGATTGTATACCACACACCTACTGCAGTGATGTCACATAACAAAAGGTAGCATTGGCCTGGAACTGACAGCGTTCACCGTCACTTCGCCTTTGAAACTGACCGCAATGTCAGGATTTAGCGCATGCGCAGCCTAACACAGAAATCCTGAAGTTGCAGTCGGTCATTCACTGCTGTTCCACAGGTTGCGCTGTGCTCCCCGCACCCCCCCCCACCCCCACCACCCCTCCCACAGAGCCAGCAATCAGTGGAATCTCTCAAATCAGGGAAACCGACAAAAACTTCGTCTCTTCCGCCGTAATTACACTGTTAAATTTCCCGCTAAAAGTTAGACCCAAAAGGATTAGGTGTAAATGGGCTTTTAACAGCGTTTTGACTGCTAAGCAAAGGTTATGGCCCTGAAAAACGAATTTTAATTTTGCGCAGTGTCAAATTTATCCAATTTAATAAAAAACAAAACTTTTAAGAAGCTTTAAAAACATTTTTTTTTGTAAATTGAGTGGTCATGCCCTAAGCAGGAAACAGGGCACAACTGGAAGTGCTCCCCCTCCTTCTTCGGACGCTACGTGCAACAGCGCCATGCGCGTCGGCATGTAGCGCCGCGGTATTGCAGGACTCCCCCCCTGATTAAAGGGGAGGGGCCCAGTGCTGCACACATCAGGGCCCTGCTGGACCAAGAGGAGTGCCGGACTGAGCGATCGTGGCCAGCACCCCTAAAATAAGAAGGGACGGGGGCAGATGCTGGCAGGCGGCCAGAAAAAATGGCCGCCCGACACCTGCCCCTTTAGTTATCGCTGCCACGGCTGCAGAATCGCCACCCTGACCCTGTCGGACATGTCGTCCGGCGATAGGTCAGGGGACGCAGCCGAAGTTTGCAGCCCGGGGGCGAGCAGGGCGCTGCACGCGGCGATGACGTCATCGTCAGAGGCGCAGCGGCGCAGGGCGCTATCCGCTACCGCCGCAGCTAATCTGCCGCTGAATTTCGCGAGAGGCATTAGCGGCACCGCGCCTGAGCGCTAGGAGCTTTGCGCCCCATTAGCGCCCCCCGGGGGTGCTAATGGGAGGCACAAAGCAACCCAATTTTTCCCCCATAGAGTCAGTTTTTCTATCCGGTGTCCCTGATATGAGCTGAAGTAGGAGTGACAGGTAGCACTTAAATTCAAACTCAGCGCTTTGATGCAGGTACTAACCTGAGCCACTGTGAGCAGGCTGAAAGAATGGGTGGACGACCAATGTACTCCCAGGCCTTATGATTATATTGGCTGCTTGGAGGTGTGCAGGAGCAGGATGACCATGTGGGGATTTATAGGTTGACTTAGTGTTGTACCATTCTGTTTCCCAGGGTTCGGAATTTACAGGCCTACCGGTGTAAGTTAAAAGAAAATTGAGTGACGACAGCATCACAATGGCTTTCACATTTGCTGAGCTGGTGCAGAGGCACTTGTTGGCATCAATAATTGAAAAGACAAAAAAAAAGGAGTGAGCTGTCAACTTTTATTAAACCTGAAGCAGATGGCTTAATTTTTGATTTTAAAATTCAGAGCATGTTTCCCACTCGCCAGTGCCAGTGAACTCAATTTTTTGGCTGTGCAATCATGCTGCAGGTGATGTCATTAAGACATGGTCGCAGTTTGAAACAGCCTGAGCTGTCCCAGGAAACATGCAGTTGCCCCAAATGGCCAGCAGGACAACACAGAGCCCTTAAAATGATTAGTGCAGAGCAAGCTGGGACTGTCTGCAGCGTACTTATTAGCCAAGGAACTTTACAGATCCTGGGCGGGGCTAAACTGATGACTTGGCAGCAGGCCGAGCATGCTGGGACTCAACTTATGTGACAGCCACTAAAGTAACTGGACCGGAGTAAATGGTAACCAGAGATCTACAGCTTATCGGGCGTTTAGTAATACTGCATTTGTTATAGATTGGTGCAGCTTAACATACTAGTTGATATCTATGAATGAGTTAATTTGTCTGGAGAAGAGGTTTGAGTTTGCATGTGAGGTCTAAAGGACCTCATTACTAAGCTTTTGCTTCTTTTGCGCATCACCGCATGTGTAATAGCTTCAAATAACTTGTACGTAAACTTTTGGTTTGACATCTGATCTCCGTTTTGCAATTGATTTCGGCAGTCCTTAAGTTACGTTGAACATAATTAAAGGTTTACAGCCTGTGTAAAATAATTGGGTTCTGATGGTAGGAGCAAAAAAGGATAAACTTACATTTATACATAGCATCTTATCACCTCCCCTCAAAGCCCTTCACATATAATCAATTCCTCGGAAGTGCGTTTACTATGTTGGTGAACATGGCAGCCATTTTGCAAACAGCAAAGTCCCACAGACAGCAGTGAGGTTAACAATCGCTTTTCTTTCGCTTGCTAGTTGAGGACAGAATGAATGTTGGCCAAAGGACCTCTGCTCTTCTCTATTGGATAGAGCTAATGTCCACTTGAACAGACAGATACAGTCTCAGTTTAATGTCTTCATTTGAAGGACATCACCTTCAATAACTCAGCACTTGTCACTACAACAGGTGTTAGCCTACATTATGTGCTCAAGTCCTGCAGGGGAGGTTTGAACCCACAACCTTCTAGCTTAGAAGGTAAGAGTGCTACCAACTGAGCCAAGCTGACACTTAACATAGAAGAAGCTGTTGTCGCAATGTCACAATAACAACAGCAATCAGTGTCAGTCTGTGGTAGTGAACTGAGCCAAGGCCAACAAATCATGGTGAGAGATTGAGAAGACAGAGTTGGACATGGAAAAGAAGAACACAAGTAAACAATGGAATTACTTATAAATGAAATATAATCAAGAAAATATAAAGCAATTAGGAAATGCATGTGTAAGTCTGCATCAAATGCTCTCATATTAGGAGTTAGATATATTTCTTAAGGCTAAAGGGATCAAGGGATATAGGGAGAAAGCAGGGACAGGGTACTGAATTTGGATGATCAGCCATGATCTCATTAAATGGCGGAACAGGCTCGAGGGGCCAAATGGCCTACTCCTGCTCCTATCTTCTATGTTTCTATTATACTGGATGTAGTTTACTCAAACCGTGTACCTCCTTATCATTTGACACAAATAAAATCACATACAGCCCCACATGTAGGAATGAGTGTCTGTCATTGAGCGAGGTTGAAATTGTACTGTGCGATATCAATAACAAAATCTCCAGCATTCTGACTGGGGCCAACTCCACCCCTTATTTTTTAAGATGAGCCATTTTCCGGTGGGTGTAGGGCATGGGTGACTCTTCCACCCGCTTGCACGGAGGGCCAACACCGACGCGGACTGTGTAGTGTATGTACTTTGCAGAAGGAACTATATTCTGCAGCCCCTGTATACTGCAGTACCAGTAGTGACCACCCCTGTATATAAGCCTGTGTAGTAACTTTGCATAGTAGTTCCAGTTTTGTCTCCACTCAGTAAACACCTGTTGTAACCAACTCCTGCAGTCCGTGTCTCAATTACACACGGACATAATACTGGCGACGAGCAGATCCGAACTTACCTACACTCTGCACCACCTCATGGGGATCCATCCCTGAAGCGAAGTTGTCAGAGGTCGAGGCCAGAAGGAAGAAAGAAAAAAAAACAAACAGAAGAAACGGGCGTCGACCGTGGGCAACTGCCTCTGATTCATCGGATTTGAAGATTTGCAGGAGAGGCTGTCGAGAGCGGGGTTGGTTATCCTGTCTATGGTGTTCCAGCTAATCAGGCTGGTGGCAGGTAGTACACTGATCCTTCCTGGGCTGCGGCGGGCTAGAGCTCGATCGGGTGGCTTTTCAACGGGGCCGAGCAGCGTTGTCAGGAAGAGGAGAGAGAGAGGGTGGAGCACACAGGGCACGGCCGGTGCTACGAAGCCGGGCAGCGTACAGACCCGAGAAGGGGGAGGAAAGCGTCCCGTAGGGTTTGCTCTGACGACGGGAAAATAAAAGAAATTAGAAGCGCAGAAAGCCGCGAGGAGCTGCAGTTTGCCACGGGGACCGCGGAGAGCGGCGTTAGCAGCAGCGCGGGGGGGGAGTGCGTGAAGACCATAGGGCGTCGCCATCAAGGCATAAAAACGCCAGCAACAGCGCTAGCAACAGCGGAGAAGACAGAAAGCGCGGGAGGCGCCATCTTAATACATCGGGGAAGAAGGCAAAGCGCGGGAGGCGTCATCTTAGATTTCCAAGATGCCGAAGACTGGCAATATCACTGCCTTCGATAATGCAATAGAAGACTGGACCATGTATGTGGAAAGAGTCGAAGTATATTGCAAAGCAAACGAAGTAGCCGATGAGAAAAAGGCATCGGTACTACTAAACTAAATGGGCGCAAGAACGTACGGCCTATTGCGGAACCTGATCACTCCAGCCAAACCGATGGCGAAGAGTTTTAACAAAATTGTTGATATCCTACAGGAACACCTATATCCTACACTGCTGCTGATTGCAGAAAGATTTAAATTCCACAGGAGAAATTAGCATAAAGATGAGAGCAATGCTGATTACCTTACGGAACTACATAAGCTATCAAAGCACTGCCAGTTCGGAGCAGGACTGACAGATACTCTACGGGACAAATTTGTCTGTGGACTCCTGAGTGAAGGAACCCAGAAGAGGTTACTCGGTGGCATAGTGGTTAGCACTGTTGCCTCACAGTGCCAGGGACCCGGGTTCGAATCCGGCCTCGGGTGACTGTCTGTATGGAGTTTGCACATTCTCCCCGTGTTTGCGTGGGTTTCCTCCGGGTGCTCCGGTTTCCTCCCACAGTCCAAAGATGTGCGGGTTAGGTTGATTGGCTATGATAAATTGACCCTTAGTGTTAGGGGGTTTATATACGTGCGTTGGTGTAGGGGTTATGGGGATCGGGTGGGATATGTGTCGGTGCAGGCTTGATGGGCCGAAATGGCCTCTATCTGCACTGTGGGGTTTCTGTGATTCTGTGATTCTGTGAAAGAGCTGACGCTGGATAAGGCTTTCAGCTTGGCAGTGTCGTACGAAGCAGCAGCAAGGGGAGCTGCGGAAATACAGCAAAAACCACAGGAATACGGCACCCATGAAATGACACGGGGATTTGAAAAATGTTATCGCTGCGGCAGAACAACCCATGACCAGAAGGACTGCTGGTCCAAGGACAAAATATGCAGGTAATGCGGAAAGATGGGACACATTGCACGAGTTTGCAGGTCTGGAAAGAAGACTAACGACAACAAAAAGGCTACTAAGGAACAATACAGGAAAGTACAAAAGATGACGGACAGTAGTTCCGAAGATCAGAAGAGCGATAGTGAATCCGGGAACAAGAGACTAAGCTGTCTCAAACTTCACAACGTAATCGCGAAAGAGGATCACCGAACCATTTGGGTCACCCTCACGATAGCAGGGTCCCAAGTCAAAATGGAATTGGATACAGGATCAGCCCTGACCGTCATGAATCGACGAGACTACGAGCGGCTATTCTCACACATACCCTTGAAAGAGACATCCATTGTCTTGAAGACGTATACGGGGCAGAAAGTATACCCCAGAGGGAAAATAAGGGTGCCTGTCGAATACAACGGCAAAGAAATACAGAAATTGTATCTGTACATACTGCAAGATGGTGGACCACCGTTATTGGGACGTGAATGGATCAGAAAGATAAGTTTAGACTGGCACTCCATTCAGGCATTGACTGTGGCTGGTAAAAAGGATGACGAAGTCACACCTGGACGATTGTCAAAAATCTTAGCTAATGCTAAAGAGGTATTTCAACAAGAACTGGGAACTCTTAAAGGCGTAACCGCCTCGATAAAAATAGAAGAGAGTGCAATTCCCAAGTTTTTCAAAGCAAGACAGGTACCGTATGCAATTCGCCCAGCCTTCGAGGCAGAGCTGGAGAATCTGGAGAATGCAGGCGTGTTATCTAAGGTAGACTGGAGCGAGTGGGCGACACCCATCGTTCCTGTGATGAAAAAAACGTTAAACAATAAGTCTGAGGAGCCAAGGAAGGTTCGCATTTGTGGGGACTTCAAGGTGACGGTGAACCCAGTCCTTCACACAGTACAATATCCTCTTCCGAGGATAGAAGATATTTTCGCCTCACTATCTGGAGGGAAGCGTTTTACAAAAATTGACCTAGCACAAGCATATTTGCAGATGGAGGTTGAAGAATCCTCTAGGAAGTATCTCACGATAAACACTCACAAAGGTCTTTACCAGTATAATCGACTGGTATTCGGAGTAGCATCAGCTCCGGCGATATGGCAAAGAGCGATGGAACAAGTCCTGCAAGGGATTCCGGGGACTCAGTGTTACTTGGACGACATCCTAGTGACAGGTGAAAATGACAGTGAACACCTTGCCAACCTAGAGCAGGTGCTCACTAGACTAAGAGAACACGGGCTACGAGCCAATCGCCCCAAGTGCGAGTTTTTTAAGAAACAGATATCGTATTGCGGCCACGTGATTGACGAAGAGGGGTTACATAAGTCCCCTGACAAAATTAAGGCTCCAGCGCCTGAAAATGTGTCGCAACTGAGGTCATTCCTAGGATTGGTGAATTACTACCATAAGTTTTTGCCGAATTTGTCCACAATTCTGCACCCACTGAACGCCCTACTACAAACTGGAGTAGCATGGAAATGGAGCAATGAATGTAAGCGGGCTTTTCAGAAGAGTAAAGACCTAATCACTTCAAGAGAAGTATTGGCTCACTACAACCCATCACTACCGATAAGACTGGCGTGTGATGCGCCTCCCTACGGCATTGGAGTCACATAAACTCCTTGATGGTTCAGAGGGGCCGATAGCTTCTGCGTCACGCTCGTTAACTTCAGCCGAGCGTAGCTACGCCCAGATTGACAGAGAGGCCCTCAGCCTGGTGTGGGGGGTGAAGAAATTCAATCACTACCTGCACGGTCAGAAATTTACTCTACTAACTGATCATCAACCTCTTGTCTCCATTTTCAACCCTCAGAAGGGCGTCCCGATAATGACAGCACAACGGCTACAGAGGTGGTCCCTTTTCCTAGGGGCACACCAATATGACATCGAGTACAAAGGAACTAAACAGCATGGGAATGCTGATGGGTTGTCGCGCCTACCGTTGCCGACGGTGGAAGAAGCACCTGCAGTGGATCCTGTGGAGATATTCCACTCGACCATAGTCGACTGTCTACCTGTGACAAATGCAAACATAGAAAAGGAAACACGAAATGACCCGACACTCTCCAGGGTCTATGATTTAATGGTGAAGGGATGGCCAGCACATGGCGAACCCCCGAGAAGAGAACAGCTGTCAGTGTGCAGAGGAACCTTGATGTGTGGATCCAGAGTAGTAATTCCACCCAAATTGAAGGATAGAGTGCTCAATGAGCTTCATGAGGGTCATCTGGGAGGGGTAAAAATGAAGAACTTAGCCAGAGCGTTTGTGTGGTGGCCGGGAATCGATAGAGAAATCGAAGAGATGACCAAGAGCTGTACAGGATGCCAGAAGGTCCAAAACGCCCCACCACAAGCCCCTCTACATCCATGGGAGTGGCCCTCATCTCCATGGTAAAGGGTGCACATTGATTTTGCTGGTCCATTTATGGGCTCGATGTTTTTAATTGCGGTGGATGCACATTCAAAGTGGCCAGAGGTAATAAAAATGTCCTCAACCACCACAGGAAAAACTATCACAGTCTTACGAACCATATTCGCCAGAAATGGGCTGCCTGAACAGATTTGCTCCGACAATGGACCACAGTTTGTGTCTGAAGAGTTCCGGAGGTTCTTAAAGAACAATGGTGTTAAGCATTACACATCCGCCCCATATCATCCAGCCACCAATGGATTGGCTGAGAGGTTCGTTCAAACATTCAAGAAGGCTATCAAGGCAATGTGTAATGAAGACATACCCCTATAACACAAGGTGGATAACTTCTTGCGACACATGCGGTTACCAACCAAACTCCAGCCATGATGTTCTTCAATCGAAGACTAAGATGCCGCTTGGATTTGGTTAAGCCAAACATCAGAAGAGATGTGGAGAACAGGCAGTTTCAGAATATGAATGAAAGGCCGACCAGGAGTTTTAAGATAGGTCAACCAGTTTTGGCCCGGGACTACCGCACAGAGAAATGGCAGCCAGGAACGATCTGCACACGGCAAGGACCTCTAATGTATACCGTGGATGTTGGAGAGAGCATTGTAAGACGCCATGCTGACCAGATTCTAGAGTCACTGGAAAATGTCAATTCCACACCACGATCCGATACACCTGGTGATGAAACCGAAGTACCAATTGCATCTACCTCAGAATCGGTGATATTGGAAGCAGACGAACCAAACAACGACGTTGATCCCGAATCAACTTTGCCAGAAGAACCTGATACCCCAAAGAGGCGTTATCCAGACAGAATCAGGAAGCCTCCTCAAAGACTGAACTTATAATTGCTTAACTTCAGCTAATGTATCTAGCAACTGTAATTGTAAATATGTTATTTAATTATTAATCGAATGTTATGTACTGTTTAGCTAAAAGGGGAGGAATTGTAGTGTATGTACTTTGCAGAAGGAACTATATTCTGCAGCCCCTGTATACTGCAGTACCAGTAGTGACCACCCCTGTATATAAGCCTGTGCAGTAACTTTGTATAGTAGTTCCAGTTTTGTCTCCACTCAGTAAACACCTGTTGTAACCAACTCCTACAGTCCGTGTCTCAATTACACACGGACATAATAGACTGGTTGGCCCAATGTCCTGTTTCCGTGTTGTAACTTCTATGTTGCCCCAAATTAAAAGGGCTATGCATGGGAGAGTTCCCAGCATACCCCAGGAATTCCACCCATTCTGCCCTCAGCTCACGCCAGCTCTCAGCTCTGCTGAGGCCTCGGGAAAGCTCCAGAACTTAAGCAAGCAAAAGTAATTGATCTCAGGAGGGCTTTCAATTTCTAATTTCTTACTGAGTGTGCCTCTTTGAAGCACCGATCTAAACATAGAAACATAGAAGATAGGAGCAGGAGTAGGCCATTCGGCCCCTCGAGCCTGCTCCGCCATTTAATGAGATCATGGCTGATCATCCAAGTTCAGTACCCGGTCCCTGCTTTCTCCCCATATCCCTTGATCTCTTTAGCCTTAAGAAATATATCTAACTCCTTCTTGAATATATTTAATGAATTGGCCTCTACTGCCTTCTGTGGTAGAGAATTCCACAGGTTCACCACTCTCTGGGTGAAGAAATTCCTCCTCATCTCTGTCCTAAATGGCTTACCCCTTATCTTTAGACTGTGACCCCTGGTTCTGGACTCCCCCGCCATCAGGAACATCCTTCCTACATCTAGTCTGTCCAGTCCTGTCAGAATTTTATTTTTTATTTTAAGTTTCAATGAGATCCCCTATCATTCTTCTAAACTCCAGCGAATATAAGCCCAATCGACCCAATCTCTCCTCATACGTCATTCAGTTCTATGAGAGATGGCCAATGTTTCCATCCCAAAAAAATGAAACTTTGGGCCTAACAACAATAACAACAACACCATTACAAGCAAGAGGGGGGAAGGCCCATTAGGACCTGAATGTTTCCAAACAACTGACTGGATTTTGTTCTCAAAATATACCCTGCGCACAATGAAAACAGATCCTAGCTGGAAACTACGGCCATTTGTTGATTAATTAGGTTTTCCTTTCAGGCAGCATATTTTCACCACGACGCAGGTTTGAAAATTATACTGTGCAAAACCAATCAGCATAAACACTGTGAAGCAGCAGTAGCTTAACGTACCTTAACTCAGCATGGTTCAGTGTTTGAATGTAAATAGTCAATTTTTTTCACAGCTTGTAATGTATTAATTGGTTTGGTTTCTCAAAAATGTTGCTACATGTTCACTAAACGCTGCGTTCTAAAAAAAAAAAATTTTTTTAAATGAAGCAAAATTATGGGGAGAACTGAGACATGCAAATATATTAAAACACTATGTTTTCATCTCAGGAAAATCGAGCCAGGCATGAGACGCAGGGTACAAGCTGCTTTCTATGATAGCTGTAAAGTGTCCTAAGTGAAATAGCTTTGGACTCTTTAAATATTGTTCCCAGTATGCACTTGCGTTTATAGTACTAAAATGTACCAAACAGCACTAATTTGGCTCTCTCACTTGGAAAGGGTAAAATAGAATGGAACAGTCATGCTGGTAGAGTAAAATGATTGTTATAATAGTATTTTTCTCTATGTTAGTCAGACGAAGGATGATACTGCTATTAATGGACTATTTCCTTACCTTGCATACAGTGACTGGACCAAGCACAGGGGTATGATAGCATAGTGGTTATGCTACTGGACTAGTAATTCAGAGGGCTTGATTAATGATCCAAGAACATGAGCTCAAATACCCACCATGGCAGCTAGGGAATTTAAATTCAGTTAATTAAATGAATCTGGATTCATAGAGTCATAGAGTCATGGAGTTTTACAGCACAGAAAGAGGCCCTTTGGCCCATCGTGTCTGCGCCGCCCATCCATCCCTGTCCAGTCTAATCCCATTTTCCAGCATTTGGTCCATAGCCTTGTATGCAATGGCATTTCAAGTGCTCATCCAAATGCTTCTTGAATGTTGTGAGGGTTCCTGCCTCTACCACCCTTTCAGGCATTGAGTTCCACATTCCAACCACCCTCTGGGTGAAGAAGTTCCTCCTCAAATCCCCTCTAAATCTCCTGCCCCTTACCCTGAATCTATGCCCCCTTGTTATTGACCCCCCTACTAAGGGGAAAAGTTCCTCTTTATCTACCCTATCTATGCCCCTCATCATTTTGTACACCTCAATCAGGTCCCCCCTCAGCCTTCTTTGCTCCAAGGAAAACAACCCCAGCCTGTCCAGCCTCTCTTCATAGCTGAGGCGCTCCATCCCAGGTAACATCCTGGTGAATCTTCTCTGCACCCTCTCCAAAGCAATCACATCCTTCCTATAGTGAGGCGACCAGAACTGCACACAGTACTCCAGCTGTGGCCTCACCAGCGTTTTGTACAGCTCCATCATAACCTCCCTGCTCTTATATTCTATGCCTCGGCTAATGAAGGCAAGTATCCCATATGCCTTTTTAACCACCTTATCTACCTGTTCCGCTGCCTTCAGGGATCTATGTACATGTACACCAAGGTCCCTCTGACCCTCTGTACTTCCTAGGGTCCTACCACTCATTGTGTATTCCCTTGCCTTATTTGTCCGTCCAAAATGCATCACCTCGCACTTTTCAGGGTTAAATTCCATTTGCCACTTTTCCGCCCATCTGACCAACCCGTTTATATCGTCCTGTAGCCTGAGGCTTTCCTCCTCGCAATTTACCACCCCACCAATTTTCGTGTCATCTGCGAACTTACTGATCATACCTTTTACATTCTCATCCAAATCATTTTTGTAGATCACAAACAACAAGGGACCCAGCACCGATCCCTGAGGTACCCCACTGGACACAGGCTTCCAGTCACAAAAGCAACCTTCGACCATCACCCTCTGCCTCCTGCCACTCAGCCAGTTTAGGATCCAACGCGCCAAGGCACCCTGGATCCCATGGGCTCTTACCTTCTTGACCAGTCTCCTATGCGGGACTTTGTCAAAAGCTTTACTGAAGTCCATGTAAACCACATCCACAGCATTTCCCTCATCCACCCCCCTAGTCACCCCCTCGAAAAATTCAATCAGATTTGTCAGACATGATTTACCCTTGACAAAGCCATGCTGACTATCCCCGATTAATCCTTGCCTCTCCAAGCGGAGACTAATTTTGTCCCTCAGAATTTTTTCCAATAATTTCCCTACCACAGATGTTAGGCTCACTGGCCTGTAATTCCCTGGTTTATCCCTGCTACCCTTCTTGAATAATGGTACTACGTTAGCTGTTCTCCAGTCCTCTGGTACATCCCCTGTGGCCAGAGAGGTTCTGAAAATTTGTGTCAGAGCCCCTGCAATCTCCTCCTTTGCCTCCCACAGCAGCCTGGGATACATCTCGTCCGGGCCTGGGGATTTATCCACTTTTTGGCCTGCTAAAACCTAGTATCAAACCTAGGATTAAAAAGCTAGCATCAATAATGGTGGCCCTGAAACTACTGGATTTGTCGTAAAAACCCATCTGGTTCACTAATGTCCTTTAGGGAAGGAAATCTGCCGCCCTTACCCGGTCTGGCCTATATGTGACTCCAGACCCACAGCAATGTGGTTCACTCTTAACTGCCCTCTGAAATGGCCTAGCAAGCCACTCAGTTGTAACAAATCGCTGCGACAAAGTCAACACTGTGGGAATACCTTCACCCCAAGGTTTGCAGTGGTTCAAGAAGGCTGCTCGCCACCACCTTCTCAAGGGCAATTAGGGATGGGCAATAAATGCCAGCCTTGCCATGTTAGGTAAGGTACTGTTTAGATAAACTAATAGGAGAGCAGCTTGTAGCCTAGGCCTCATGGCCGGCTTGCTTTTCCTCTGATTGTAATGAGTAGTAACATCAAAAAACGAGATGTAGCTTTTTTTGGGTAGGGAAACCAAATAAAGGAAATCTATACATACTCATTTATGATGTTGCTACACAGAGGAACCAGAGGAATTCGAACAGTTTAAAATTTCCCCAGAAATACCAGCTTGTTATGCCTACTAGTCTTCGCCCACAGAGTTTCCCTATTACCCTGGTAATATATCTCAAACACAAGTGCAAAAATATCCCCATTCCTGAACAAGTGGGAGATCCTTCCCCATTTTTCTCTTCTAGTGGTTTGTCGCAAGCACATGAATCCATAATAAACTTAGCCAGTTTGGCAGCTTGGACTAGTGAGAATTAAAAATGATCTGAACTGCCAGTGGGATGCTCCCAATTTTGCTAGTTGTAAGGCGAATGAATTGTCTTACCATAGGTAACAAAAAATCTTGTCACCGCCATACAGTTTTATGTACTTCATGGCCAGTATCCCAGTGGAAATGAGTACTGTGACGCTCCATACAAATCTGGCCAGTTCTCATGAATACTCTGTGCAGATACTGTGCTTTCTCCATATCTAGAGGTGAATATGTTATAATACCTTTCTGTGAAAGAGAGAATAATCTAGGCTTTATCTACAATAATTGAATAAGCAGATAGCAAACTACTGCAGGTGCTGGAAATCCGAAATAACAACAGAAAACACTGGAAAAACTCAGCAGGCCAGGCAACATCCTGACAAAGGGTCTTTGACCCGAAGCGTTGACTCTGTTTCTCTCTCCACGGATGTTGCCTGGCCTGCTGAGTTTTTCCAACTTTTTCTGTTGTTATTTATAATTGAATAAGCAAGCTGTTTCATCAGGCTAAAGGGTGGGCTTTTTATACTGAAAATAAATAACCCAAAACTGAAGAATATATTAAATTAACTAAATTTCCTTCTTCACCAAACATCTCTGGAATAGGACTTATTGTTACCAAAGAGCTGCTATTTATATACCCTGTCTAAAAGAAGTACTTTTTATACTGATCTCCCCTCCTTACTGAAATGGCCTTTCTAGGATTTTTCTCCTTCGGGTTAACCCTTTCTCTGCTGTCCTTGTTTTTTCGTATTCTCTCCTAGATATGCACAAGTCAAAGAAAATTCAACTGCCTTAGCCAGCCAGGATATATTGCAAAAATGAACAAGCAACACAAAAACATTTCAGACGCAACTTTTCACTTGTCACACCAGCTGGCAGAGCAGCATAGCCATCAGAAGCTATGGGACATATTGGGGCTTTATAGCCTCAACTGGTGCGCTGCTTGACGCATTTGCTTAAAATTCTTTGTACACTACTGTAGCAGATTGGGACCAGCCTCGAGTAACGCAGTGATCTTTTCTGGTCCTGTTAACATTCCTTGTTAACCCATTTCAAATAAACGACTGCCTTAAAACAACGCACGAGGGAATTTCATGCAACCGCATTAACCAGTGCGCCACCAGAGGAAATGAAATCCCTTTGTGGTATAGCAGCTTGATTCAGATGAAGGGAAATAGTGATTAGAAAAGCAATGTCTTTTAATAAGTACAGAACTCCTGAGACCTGCGTGCTAACACACCCCAATCAGGACACCAAGACCAGATATGGCTCAAGCAATCTGATACAAAACTTAAATTTAAAATTCACATAACTGTGTGAGATAAGAAGCACATCTGGGATCACTTTGGGCAGTTGCATGATGGCTGCTTTCGATTCTTCTGAGTGTGAGTGTGTTAACTAGTTGGCGTACTTGACAGATTAGACACTATAAAACCATTGCAAATGCCCTCAGGGGAGTGATATAAGCAGCACCAAAGCAAATCTAAATGCATTGATTACTGATTAAAACTTACAGGCATGATGTCTACTAAGCTTGAAGAAACAGATACAGTATTCCCTTTCCCAAAATTTAAAAGTGTTGAGCAACATGCTGTAAGCACTTAAGTCATGATAATTGAAGGATAATTGTTCTTTCAATTGGTAATTTTCTGAGAGTTTCTTGAAAAGCACTTTTTCCACTCGTCCAAGTGAGCAATATTAGCGCTGGGAATTAGAAACACGTTTCCATTTTTGGCACCCTGGGTCAGCAAGAATCACTCCCAGATTGGGTGAATTATGGTTAGATGCAAACTAAAGTGCCCTCTACTCTGCCCAAAACTCAGAAGAGCACCCACTACTGCAACCAATGTGGCAATTTGTTATTTCTCACATCGGTCGCCCCCGTGGCCCCTCAGAATGAGATTGCCAAATTATTTTTGTACTTTGGGCCCTTGTTCAGTAAGAACAGGTCTGAATTTGGATGTAGATGAATGTATGCTCTCTATTTTCCTTTTGATTTATAATTATAATATTCTTAGTTATAGGGCTGTTCTCTAGATAACTATGACAGGAATGGGCAGGCAGGAATGATATGGGACAAGAGGACCCACACTGAATGATTGCAATGTAACTAGTCTCACTAGAGTACAGAACATTGTCTCAGTGGTAACACTCTTACCTCTGAGGCAGAAAGTCACGGGTTCAAGCCCCACTCCAGAAACTTGAGCACATCATCTAGATTGACACTTTAGTGCAATACTGTCAGAGGTGCTGTCCTTCAGATGAAATGTTCAAATGAGGCCCTGTCTTCCCTTTTAGGCTGATGTAAAAGATGCCATGGCATTGTTTGGGGAAGAATGGGAGAGTTGTCCTGACCAACATTTATCCCTCAAGCAACGCCAGTAAATACAGATTATTTGGTCATTTATCTCATTGCTGTTCGTGTGCAAACTGGCTGCTGCATGACAACAATAACTACACTTCAAAAATACTTCATTGACCGTGAAGCCTGAGGACGTGTATACTAATGCAAATCCGTTCCTATAGGCCCTCCTTAAATTACATCCAACAAAAATGTCCCTGTTGTCTCCACAGTTTGTGGCAATTAAAATGAATTTTTGGATGGGTATCAGAGTTGACAAAAGCTTTCGGTGTGTTTTTCTGCAGCTAAAGGAAACCTTCAAGGTCACAAAGTCTAACTGAGATCAATTAGCGATTGTTTCTCTTGAGATTGGCAAATTGGGTGTAAATTCTTGGCTCCTCTCGAAAGTCAAGGGAGCCCATCATGCAATGACTGGCCTTTTTTTTTGTTTTTTTAAAGATTGATTTGCATCTGTAATAAATTGTGACATCTGGAGTGTGAGAGGCACATGCTGGACATGAGACTTTTATACACTGGGAAGGCCAAGTCATTTATTCTAGCAAGTGATTTGTTATCTGTTAAGAAGCTCCCAGCTTCACTGTCTCCGAGACTTTTTACTGAAAATTGCAGTACTTGGGAAGCAAATCGTGCCCTCAGTATGAGGTACCATAATTATTATTACTTTTTAAAATTTGCATTGATAGATTGACAATCTGGTAGCTTACAACTTGTTAATGCTCGAACTACATTCAGAACGTAGCCCTGAGCATTCAGGAAAAAGTCATGGAAAGTTTCCCTCCATCTTCGCAGAAAAACACTGCATAGATTTGGTGTTATTGCATTCCCCCACACATCTTTTACAGCTACTTGAAATTACTGAGGTTGCATTTGCTTACAACTAAAAGGAATAAATACACAACTGGGACTTGTTCTGTTTATCATCCATTAGCAGTATTAACTATAAGGAGCATCATTGTGCTGGGAAAGTGACACATTTTTCCATAGGTTTGTGGGATAGAGAATTTCTTATATATATATTAGTTCTCAGAATGTGGGTAATGCTGGCAAGGGCATATTTTATTGCCCAGCCCCTTTTGCCCTGAGAAGTTATTGGTGGACCTTATTCATCAAGTCATTGTGTTACGACTGAGTGGCTACTTCAAAGGGCATTAAAGAGTCAACCATGCAGAGTAGGGCTGGAGCTACATATAGGCCAGACAAGGTAGGGGTGGCAGGTTCATTTCCCTGAAGGACATTAGTGAACTAGTTAGGTTTTTACTGCAATTTGGTAGCTTTCGTTAATTTTTTTCTGGTGCTAATGCATAAATTACCAAACTAAATAAATTAAATTTCATATGTCACCATGGTGGGATTTGAAGTTATGACCTCTAAGTTGCTGGTCCAGAACCATAATGACTACACCACCGTACCCAATGAATTGATTAGCGATTACATTATCACATCACTAATCAAGCCTGCCAATAACTTGTTTCATTAACTTTGATTAAAAGTTTATTAGAAAGCAAATGATATTCCTCTTTTAATCCAGCAAAATTGGATGAATTTTTCTCCGCAACTAGTGAATTAATAACGAAACCACACTCCCAGAAATCACGCATTACAAAGTTGCAGGTTCCTGTGATTCCATTTATGGGAGTTTATTGTGGAGGAAAACTGGAGTTCTCCAATTTTCAATGGAAGGAGGAATATCAAACTCTTCAGGGGTTCTTGCAAAAACACAGTGCAGCAGTTTGTGGAGAGGTATCTTCATCAGGATGAAATTGCCCCACAGCAAAAAGCTCAGCTCGGGTACTGAGTTTGTAGAGGGTGCTGGTCCAGGAGTTAGACCCTGTCCGGATCCCTCTACCTCCTCCCTAACAAAAAAAAACATAAATGAAAAAATGATGATGCCCCTTTAAATCATAAAAAAGTACAGTATTTCCCACTTCATACTGGACTTAGTATTGAGATACAAATAAGAGAGTAAGAGTAGGAAGAAAGCAGAGTAACGTGATCCCTTTTCCCAACTAAAGTTGCCGGCTAAGTTAATTGCAAACTAAATAAGATCATCCATCCTTTGTTACAAAGAAATATATATATTTAAAAATAATTATAGATTAAAGAGAGAAAAAAAAAGCGCTTGTTCGAGGCACGGCAGATTGACTGAGGCGTTGGAAGGCCTGCTTTTTCTCTATGAACACTGTAGCTGTCTTGGCATGCTGTCGAGGAGCTGGCTGCGCTCAGCTGGTGGCGATATTCTTGGCTGTAAAAGCAGTGCTTGCCCTCTGCCACTCACGGGGAGCAATTCTGTTGAACTGTCTCATCCTGACATTTTCATCATCAATCTCTTCATTAGCAGCCTGGCTGCAGACAGAGAGCACAAGCAGGCGGCAGCCCTTTGTCACATCTCAAGGAAGCACCAGGCTTAGGAACCTTGTTCTTTTTCTTTGTGTTGCGGGGGGGGGTGGGGGGTGGGGGGGGGGGGTTTGGTCGGTGGGTGGGGGTGCGGGGGCGGGTGGAGGAGAGATGGAGCGATGTTGTAGCAAAAAGCTATGGCACTGTGAAAATTAGAGCAACTAGCAAACTAAACAATAACTATCCCTTTCGGAAACCTTTGTAGGTTAAACATTCAAAATCTCTTCCATTTACTTTTCCTAATTTACTGCCACACTGATACGCAGTCAGCACATTCTTTTTAACACACATCAGTCTTATACTTAAGTGGCAATATTTCACTTGTGTCAAATGGACTTCCCCGGAAATAAATGTGTCACAAGAATATTATTTTGGTCAGCGTTTCTCCTAGTTTACTTTAAGTTAAGTAAACTTGGAGAAAGCCTGACCAAAATAGTATTCTTGTGATACTTTTATTTCTGGCAACGTCCATTCGGCACAAGTGAAATGATGCCACTTAAGTTTGAGGCTGGGAAGGGGCGCTCCAAGATCTGCATTGTTAAGAGTATTTCCAACGTTCAGTCGTCCCTTGTTTTCTGCTAGTTGCATTCAAAGCACCTTAGGAGATATGCATGGACTCCGGGGGGAGCATTCGGGACGGGTGGGAGGACATGCCCCATGGGAATCTCAGCGTGAGGCCTGTGCCATCATAACTCCTGACCCACAGTTAAATATTCCTGCACTTACGGTGAAGATGCCACCGGAAGGGAACGGAGCAACCTCAAGCCAGTAAGTGGACTGGACCTAATCTGAACACCCTCCCGCACACCATTCCTACTTTGCAAGGGGGACTAAAATCGAGGCCCAGATGAAAGGCATCATTTGCATATTTAGGTTAATTTTTCTGACAAATGCAATGGGGGAAAAATTCAGTATCGCCCCGTTTGGGGCGCGATTATCGGCCGGGCGCAAAGTTTAGCGCTTGGCGCTAATTATCGCCTCCGACTGCAAACTTGGCTTTTATCACCCTTGGAGGTGAATGGAGCGCTAAATCAGTCGCTTCACACCTGTCTTAAGGTGCAAAGGCCAAGAAGCGAGGTGCTACCTCAGAGCGCTGGCGAAGCTCATGTGATGTCAGTCAGCAATGGAGTACAGACACACTGGCGCCGGCCAGTTCTTAAAGGGGAGGGTCGATCTTGCTCTCCAGCCACACCCTGCTCATTGCAGCCTTGAATCTCGGCCTGGAGAGACCTGTACATCAATTCTGCTGGAAAGAACTGTCTCTCACTTTTATTTGTCTCTCACATTTATTTGTCTCTCACTTTTAGTTCCCTCTCACTTTTATTTGTCTCTCATTTTTATTACTCTCTCATTTTACTTGTCGCTCACTATTATTCCTCTCTCAGTTTTAGTTCCTTCTCACTTTTATTTGTCTCTCACTATTATTTCTCTCTCACTTTTATTCGTCTCTGGGGGAAAGGTTTATTATTTTACAGAAGGCAACTCTCAGATACAGACTGCTAGCATCTTAGGGGGAAAAATTGGGTCATGCCCCCTTTGGGGCGCTAACTTCACCAGGGCGCTACTAACGAGGTGCAAAGCAACCCAATTTTTCCCCCTTAATATTTAATCAGACCAGTATGTAAACTATCAAAGCCAACATCGCCTGGTCAGAGCACTCACTTAGGGATCTTGCGTTTATTTTTGTTTAAGGAACGCTAAATTCAGAACTGCACATTCATCTAACGCTGGAAATTTCTAGAAAATCAGTTCTTCAGATGCAACATGACTTAAAATGGGTTTAAATTGGCTTTTCTTATGTCGTAACATTCACAATGTGACGTAGCTAGATGCCCAGTGAATTTATGATGTCACAAGCCTTATTGTTCATTGCCAATGGTCTCTGTGCATGCATCCTCTATACATACGTTATATAAAGTAAGGGAAGGTCATTACAGAGACACAGTGTAAGGCACGTGCATGTAAGTGCTTTGCCATTCCTACATATAATGGCCATGAAACAACTTGGGACTGTGCACACGCTTGGAAGTCACGTTTGGAAGTCATATCTGACCACCCATTCATCTGAGACACAGCCCACCATCATCTGATTAAGAGTGGAGTTCAGGCAGGGGAAAGTGGAGTTCAAAGAGCAGAGTAGAGTTTTGGCAACAGGGTTGATTTACTGTCATAGATTTACATCGGTATGAAAGTTGATGCGTAGATCTGCCCAAAATGAACAGCAATCTGCATTTCTCATGTACAGAATGACGTCTCAGAATGCTCTGCAAGGCAAAGGGAAAAAGTGGACACTGAGCAGGAGGGAAATGGAAAGGGGGTGGTTAGATGTGAAAGCACTGTCAAAGCAAAATGTTTTAAGAGGTGGTAAGTCCGAGGGATTTAATGAGGGAGTTTCAGAGGGATGGGCATGGAGGCTACAGAGAGATTTGAAGAAGAGGATAAAGACTTGAAATCAGGTTGCTGAGACATATGGAGCCTGGGGAGCTTGGCATAGATGGGGACAATGGGTCAGTAGGACTTTGCGTGGGTGGAGCATTGGTTGTACTCTTGATACTTACTGCTGATTTTCCAAAGTCTGTTTAAAATCCAAAAAATCCAAATTGCATTTGCAAGGGATCAGTCGGATGCTTTGGAAAGGATAACATCCAGGCAAGGATGAAAACACCAGAGTAGGAAAAGGATATGGAAAAATGAAAGGTGTACTGGTCTGATCTAGCTCTGTCAATGCAGCTACAGCCAAGGTGCCTGTGTGTTGTCTACTACATGTGCAACATCCACAGTCTCAGACTTATCCAGCACAGAAAAATTAGAAAAGAACATTTGACCCCCAGTTGGGTTGTGGGGAAGGGACATATCCTATGCGGCGTTCCATGCAGTGCCAGATAGGTCCAAAAGCAATCTGAAAAGAGCCACTATTTTTCAGGAATTAAGGAACTAACAAATCACAGAATGAGAAAAAACCATTGATGACCCATCACAGACAACAAGCCACCCTATTATACTCTCTACCCAAACCATGTTCAATCTACCCCATCATGCCTTCTACCCAAAGGAAAAGTTCTGCATAAATCACAGAATCACAGAATCACAGAAACCCCACAGTGCAGATAGAGGCCATTTCGGCCCATCGAGCCTGCACCGACACATATCCCACCCGATCCCCGTAACCCCTACACCAACACATATCCCACCCTATCCCCGTAACCCCACGTATTTAATCCCCCTAACACTAAGGGTCAATTTATCATAGCCAATCATCCTAACCCGCACATCTTTGGACTGTGGGAGGAAACCGGAGCACCCGGAGGAAACCCACGCAAACACGGGGAGAATGTGCAAACTCCAAAATGTTCCTTGATACCCAATGGTAGTCAAGCAAAACTCCAGACTATTCATCCTTCCTCAGGTCTCCATTATTTAACATGGGCCTCTTGTCTTCCAAAAGCAACCCCCTCTCCCCACCCCCGCTGCACCAGTAGCAGAGGACTATTGTGCGCGTGACATATTTGATCATCTATTCATGACCTCCAATACTAAGCATTGTGCAAATTCCATCTCATTGCAGAACCTAGTAACATTACATTTATGTTTAGCTAATTGGATTATATTCATGGTGAAAGAAAACATCATGGATAAAATGATATGTTACAAAGAAGGGCTGTCAGCTTCAATCTTTCTCACTTGTGCACACACAATCTGTTCTCCCACTGTGCACTGGAAGATAAAAGGCAATAAAAAGTAAAACAGATAAATACTATGGAGTGGGCCCACCACTCAGTGTAGTGCTAAACTAATAGGCTGCGTCCACATCAAGGTGAGATGATGAGTGAAACTGCAGCACTGCCTAGAACGAGCTAATGAAAACTGGCAGCCGCGTCATCTTGAACTGCTTTTGGGTATTTCTCAGTGGCCAGTCAGAGGTCAACAATGACTACCTGCTCACGCTCATAACTGACACACGTGACACATGGGCAGAAACTAGTTCCAGAATAACATAAAATGCTGAATCGCCAGAGCCATTTTAACATACATTTTCTTCCTTTATAGGAAGACTGGTTGATTGAAACACAGAAATTGCTACTGGTTGAGATTCCGAAATGCTGCAAGAGGAACTCGATCATGAGACAAGCAAAGCTGGAAGAGGAGAAGGATGAGGCTATGAAGACAGGACCATCTTTGTAACAAACATTCAAGTAGTCTAGAATAAAATTACAAATGGAAGTTAGGTAAGCTTAACCAGCTGGAATCACTGTGATGGAGTACAGCTCACACCAGGGTGGTGGTTGAAGAGCCCCTATAGACACAGCACATACAGACACAGCACATACAGGCACAGAATATATACACACACCACATGCAAACGCAGCACATACAGACCCAGCTCATATAGGCATAGCTCATACAGGCACAGCATATATAGTCACACTACATGCAAACACAGCACATACAGGCACAGCACATACAAGCACAGAATATATAAGCACACCACATGCAAATGCAACACATACAGACCCAGCTCATATAGGCACAGCTCATACAGGCCCAGCATATATAGTCACACTACATGCAAACACAGCTCATACAGACACAGCACATACAGGCAAATTACATGCAAGCACAGATATACAGACACAGCACATCGTGTCCAGACACATTATACATGTCATTTTTTACAAATTTCAGCAGAACCCAGTAAGATCACATTTATGTTTTTTCTAATTGGATCATTTTCATGCTTTAAAAAAATCCAGCACATACAAGCACAATATATACAGACCTATTTACATGATGTGACTGGACATTGATGTATGCACCAGCATTTTTGAAACAATGATATTTTAGAGTGCTTTACCATTTAATCATGATTCTGTAACTTGTAAGTTATACAGTGGGGCTCATTTTTGAAATAAAACTGGTGTCTAATCAATGAGTGCAGAGAATCTGCGATTTATTGCTTGAATGAGATAGCTCTCCTGATCCATCAGTAGTGAGGCCATAATTAAATCAATACAGCCTCGCTCACGGTCATATTATCCATTATACCACTACGCTCATTTGTGAAACAATGTTATATCGTCACAACTGGGTCTGATCTTCCATAAAATAATACTGGAGAATTGAGGATCTATGAATCATATACAAGTTTATACCAGATGTCTCCTAATCGCTGATGTTGACCCAGTTTCTAACTGCCACTCTTTCCATGAACTACAAATACCGCCAAAATTAGGACAAAGGCAATAACTAACATAATATTAACCACAGAAAAGCACAACTGAAAAGGAATTGCCACAGCTCAGCTTATTCAAAAATGTTCTAATTCCTCTTGCAATGCTGGTCAACTCTTCACAACTTTTTCTCTCCAGCTCCTTCTATAATCCTGCTCCAATCTCCTTCCGCCTCTGGCCATTGTCCAGGTCCTCTAAATAGCTGATTCCATGCAGCTGCTCCAATGAGCCAGGTCATAGCTTTGCTTCATCTCTTCTTCACAAAAAATGTTCTTCATCCTCTGCAATTTAGGGCTCTTTTGGCAGTTGCCTCCTTCTCCCATGCTTCCCTCCAGTTCATCCTATGGTCCAGGTATCTTTTACTGGCAGATTCCCTCCATCTCCTCCTATGACCCAGGTATCTTTTACTGGCAGATTCCCTCCATCTCCTCCTATGACCCAGGTATCTTTTACTGGCAGATTCCCTCCAGCTCCTCCTATGGTCCAGGTATCTCTTTCTGGCAGATTCCCTCCATCTCCTCCTATGGTCCAGATATCTTTTACTGGCAGATTCCCTCCATCTCCTCCTATGGTCCAGGTATCTCTTGCAGTCAGTTTCCCTCCATCTCCTCTTATGCTCCAGGTATCTCTTACTAGCAGATTCCCTCCATCTCCTCCTATGGTCCAGGTATCTCTTGCAGTCAGTTTCCCTCCATCTCCTCTTATGCTCCAGGTATCTCTTACTAGCAGATTCCCTCCATCTCCTCCTATGGCCCAGATATCCTGTACTGGCAATTTCCAGTCAGATCTTCCCACAGTCCAGGTCTTCTCTTGGTAGTTTCCCTCGAGCTTCTCTTACAGCCCAGATATTTGCTTCAGTGATACAGTTTGTTTCAGTTGTGACTTTCCTACCATTTCTGTTTCACCCACTGTCAGCATTCCTCTCACTCTAGTCGTTCCTTAGACCGGGCCCCTGC
This sequence comes from Somniosus microcephalus, assembly GCF_052327205.1. Classification (NCBI taxonomy): domain Eukaryota; kingdom Metazoa; phylum Chordata; class Chondrichthyes; order Squaliformes; family Somniosidae; genus Somniosus; species Somniosus microcephalus. The sequence continues at coordinate 38,175,165 of NC_140998.1, forward strand.
ATAAGTGCATTGTAGCAATATGTAGCTCCCTGAGATGATTCTCAGAGAATACAACCACACACATATAATAGATGTAATTGCTTTAGCACAGCTGCTTATGCCAATGTCACTGGACATTGCTCTGTCATCTGTAAAACTGAATAGTACCTAGAAAAAAATGTTATTAACAGAACTCACAGCTGGATACAGTTTTCATGTTACTTATGACTCCAATCAGTTTAGTTAACTGATGATTTTATTACTATTATACAGTTGGGTTCACTCATGGGAAATGTAAAAAAAAACTTGCTTAATCCCATGTCCAGTCACATATTCCAAATAATCCACATTGTAACTTCTGTATTTGAAGACTATGATGCTTTAGTTTTGATTTGCAAGGTGTGCTGCAATGCATTTGCACAATGTAATTTGTTGCATTTGCACAGTACATTACAGTGGATTTGCACAGTACATTGCAATGGATTTTTACAGTGCATTGGAATGGATTTCCACAGTCCATTACAGTGGATTTGCATAGTATATCACAGTGGATTTACACAGTACTTTACAGTGGATTTGCACAGTCCATTACCGTGGATTTACACAGTCCATTACCGTGGATTTGCACAGTTCATTACAGTGGATTGACACAGTCCATTACAGTGGATTTACACAGTCCATTACCGTGGATTTGCACAGTTCATTACAGTGGATTTACACAGTCCATTACAGTGGATTTGCACAGAACATTACAGTGGATTTTCACAGTACATTACAGTGGATTTACACAGTCCATTACAGTGGATTTACACAGTCCATTACAGTGGATTTACACAGTCCATTAGAGTGGATTTTCACAGTCCATTAGAGTGCATTTGCACAGTCCATTACAGTGGATTGACACAGTCCATTACAGTGGATTTACACAGTACATTACAGTGGATTTATACAGTCCATTAGAGTGGATTTTCACAGTACATTACAGTGGATTTACACAGTCCATTACAGTGGATTTATACAGTCCATTAGAGTGGATTTTCACAGTACATTACAGTGGATTTGCACAGTCCATTACAGTGGATTGACACAGTCCATTAGAGTGGATTTTCACAGTACATTACAGTGGATTTACACAGTCCATTACAGTGGATTTACACAGTCCATTACAGTGGATTTACACAGTCCATTACAGTGGATTTGCACAGTCCATTACAGTGGATTGACACAGTCCATTACAGTGGATTGACACAGTCCATTACAGTGGATTTTCACAGTTCATTACAGTGGATTTACACAGTCCATTACAGTGGATTTACACAGTCCATTACAGTGGATTTGCACAGTTCATTACAGTGGATTTACACAGTTCATTACAGTGAATTTTCACAGTACATTACAGTGGATTTGCAGTCCATTACAGTGGATTGACACAGTCCATTACAGTGGATTGACACAGTCCATTACAGTGGATTTTCACAGTCCATTACAGTGGATTTACACAGTCCATTACAGTGGATTGACACAGTCCATTACAGTGGATTTGCACAGTTCATTACAGTGGATTTGCACAGTTCATTACAGTGGATTTTCACAGTACATTACAGTGGATTTTCACAGTACATTACAGTGGATTTGCACAGTCCATTACAGTGGATTTACACAGTCCATTACAGTGGATTTACACAGTCCATTACAGTGGATTGACACAGTCCATTACAGTGGATTTACACAGTCCATTACAGTGGATTTACACAGTTCATTACAGTGGATTTTCACAGTACATTACAGTGGATTTACACAGTTCATTACAGTGGATTTACACAGTCCATTACAGTGGATTTACACAGTCCATTACAGTGGATTTACACTGTCCATTACAGTGGATTTACACAGTAAATTACAGTGGATTTACACAGTCCATTACAGTGGATTTACACAGTCCATTACAGTGGATTTACACAGTCCATTACAGTGGATTTACACTGTCCATTAGAGTGGATTTACACAGTCCATTACAGTGGATTTTCACAGTACATTACAGTGGATTTACACAGTCCATTACAGTGGATTTACACAGTTCATTACAGTGGATTGACACAGTCCATTACAGTGGATTTACACAGTCCATTACAGTGGATTTGCACAGTACATTACAGTGGATTGACACAGTCCATTACAGTGGATTTACACAGTCCATTACAGTGGATTGACACAGTCCATTACAGTGGATTTACACAGTCCATTACAGTGGATTTACACAGTCCATTACAGTGGATTTACACAGTCCATTACAGTGGATTTGCACAGTACATTGCAATGGATTTACACAGTCCATTACAGTGGATTTTCACAGTACATTACAGTGGATTTACACAGTACATTACAGTGGATTGACACAGTCCATTACAGTGGATTTACACAGTCCATTACAGTGGATTGACACAGTCCATTACAGTGGATTGACACAGTCCATTACAGTGGATTGACACAGTCCATTACAGTGGATTTACACAGTCCATTACAGTGGATTGACACAGTCCATTAGAGTGGATTTACACAGTCCATTACAGTGGATTTACACAGTCCATTAGAGTGGATTTACACAGTCCATTACAGTGGATTGACACAGTCCATTACAGTGGATTTACACAGTGCATTACAGTGGATTTACACAGTCCATTACAGTGGATTGACACAGTCCATTACAGTGGATTTACACAGTACATTACAGTGGATTTACACAGTCCATTACAGTGGATTTACACAGTCCATTACAGTGGATTGACACAGTCCATTACAGTGGATTGACACAGTCCATTAGAGTGGATTTACACAGTCCATTACAGTGGATTTACACAGTCCATTACAGTGGATTGACACAGTCCATTAGAGTGGATTTACACAGTCCATTACAGTGGATTTACACAGTCCATTACAGTGGATTTACACTGTCCATTAGAGTGGATTTACACTGTCCATTAGAGTGGATTTACACAGTCCATTACAGTGGATTTTCACAGTCCATTACAGTGGATTTACACAGTCCATTACAGTGGATTTACACTGTCCATTAGAGTGGATTTACACAGTCCATTACAGTGGATTTTCACAGTCCATTACAGTGGATTTACACAGTCCATTAAAGTGGATTTTCACAGTTCATTACAGTGGATTTACACAGTCCATTACAGTGGATTTACACTGTCCATTACAGTGGATTTACACAGTCCATTACAGTGGATTTACACAGTCCATTACAGTGGATTTACACAGTCCATTACAGTGGATTTTCACAGTTCATTACAGTGGATTTACACAGTCCATTACAGTGGATTTACACTGTCCATTACAGTGGATTTACACAGTCCATTACAGTGGATTTTCACAGTCCATTACAGTGGATTTTCACAGTCCATTAGAGTGGATTTACACAGTCCATTACAGTGGATTTACACTGTCCATTAGAGTGGATTTACACAGTCCATTACAGTGGATTTTCACAGTTCATTACAGTGGATTTACACAGTCCATTACGGTGGATTTACACAGTCCATTACAGTGGATTTTCACAGTCCATTACAGTGGATTTTCACAGTCCATTACAGTGGATTTACACAGTCCATTACAGTGGATTTACACAGTCCATTACAGTGGATTTTCACAGTCCATTAGAGTGGATTTACACAGTACATTACAGTGGATTTACACTGTACATTAGAGTGGATTTACACAGTCCATTACAGTGGATTTACACAGTCCATTACAGTGGATTTACACAGTCCATTACAGTGGATTTACACAGTCCATTACAGTGGATTTACACAGTCCATTACAGTGGATTTACACAGTCCATTACAGTGGATTTTCACAGTTCATTACAGTGGATTTACACAGTCCATTACAGTGGATTTACACTGTCCATTACAGTGGATTTACACAGTCCATTACAGTGGATTTTCACAGTCCATTACAGTGGATTTTCACAGTCCATTAGAGTGGATTTACACAGTCCATTACAGTGGATTTACACTGTCCATTAGAGTGGATTTACACAGTCCATTAGAGTGGATTTACACAGTCCATTACGGTGGATTTACACAGTCCATTACAGTGGATTTACACAGTCCATTACGGTGGATTTACACAGTCCATTACAGTGGATTTTCACAGTCCATTACAGTGGATTTTCACAGTCCATTACAGTGGATTTACACAGTCCATTACAGTGGATTTACACAGTCCATTACAGTGGATTTTCACAGTCCATTAGAGTGGATTTACACAGTACATTACAGTGGATTTACACTGTACATTAGAGTGGATTTACACAGTCCATTACAGTGGATTTGCACAGTCCATTACAGTGGATTTACACAGTCCATTACAGTGGATTTACACAGTCCATTACAGTGGATTTACACAGTCCATTACAGTGGATTTACACAGTCCATTACAGTGGATTTTCACAGTCCATTAGAGTGGATTTACACAGTACATTACAGTGGATTTACACTGTACATTAGAGTGGATTTACACAGTCCATTACAGTGGATTTACACTGTCCATTAGAGTGGATTTTCACAGTCCATTACAGTGGATTTACACAGTCCATTACAGTGGATTTACACAGTCCATTACAGTGGATTTTCACAGTCCATTACAGTGGATTTACACAGTCCATTACAGTGGATTTACACAGTCGATTACAGTGGATTTTCACAGTCCATTAGAGTGGATTTACACAGTACATTACAGTGGATTTACACTGTACATTAGAGTGGATTTACACAGTCCATTACAGTGGATTTACACAGTCCATTACAGTGGATTTTCACAGTCCATTACAGTGGATTTACACAGTCCATTACAGTGGATTTACACAGTCCATTACAGTGGATTTTCACAGTCCATTAGAGTGGATTTACACAGTACATTACAGTGGATTTACACTGTACATTAGAGTGGATTTACACAGTCCATTACAGTGGATTTACACAGTCCATTACAGTGGATTTACACTGTCCATTAGAGTGGATTTACACAGTCCATTACAGTGGATTTACACAGTACATTACAGTGGATTTACACTGTCCATTAGAGTGGATTTTCACAGTACATTACAGTGGATTTACACAGTCCATTACAGTGGATTTACACAGTCCATTACAGTGGATTTACACAGTCCATTACAGTGGATTGACACAGTCCATTACAGTGGATTTACACAGTCCATTACAGTGGATTTACACAGTACATTACAGTGGATTTACACAGTCCATTACAGTGGATTTACACAGAACATTACAGTGGATTTTCACAGTCCATTAGAGTGGATTTACACAGTCCATTACAGTGGATTTATACAGTCCATTACAGTGGATTTACACTGTCCATTAGAGTGGATTTACACAGTACATTACAGTGGATTTGCACAGTCCATTAGAGTGGATTTTCACAGTACATTACAGTGGATTTACACAGTCCATTACAGTGGATTTACACAGTACATTACAGTGGATTTACACTGTACATTAGAGTGGATTTACACAGTCCATTACAGTGGATTTACACAGTCCATTACAGTGGATTTACACAGAACATTACAGTGGATTTACACAGTCCATTACAGTGGATTTACACAGTCCATTACAGTGGATTGACACAGTCCATTACAGTGGATTTACACAGTCCATTACAGTGGATTTACACAGTCCATTACAGTGGATTTACACAGAACATTACAGTGGGTTTACACAGTCCATTACAGTGGATTTACACAGTCCATTACAGTGGATTTACACAGTCCATTACAGTGGATTTGCACAGTTCATTACAGTGGATTTACACAGTCCATTACAGTGGATTTACACAGTTCATTACAGTGGATTTTCACAGTACATTACAGTGGATTTACACAGTCCATTACAGTGGATTGACACAGTCCATTACAGTGGATTTACACAGTTCATTACAGTGGATTTTCACAGTACATTACAGTGGATTTACACAGTCCATTACAGTGGATTTACACAGTCCATTACAGTGGATTTTCACAGTACATTACAGTGGATTTACACAGTCCATTACAGTGGATTTTCACAATACATTACAGTGGATTTACACAGTCCATTACAGTGGATTGATACAGTCCATTCCAGTGGATTTTCACAGTACATTACAGTGGATTGACACAGTCCATTACAGTGGATTTACACAGAACATTACAGTGGATTTACACAGTCCATTACAGTGGATTTACACAGTCCATTACAGTGGATTTTCACAGTACATTACAGTGGATTTACACAGTTCATTACAGTGGATTGACAGAGTCCATTACAGTGGATTTTCACAGTACATTACAGTGGATTTACACAGTCCATTACAGTGGATTTACACAGTTCATTACAGTGGATTTTCACAGTACATTACAGTGGATTTACACAGTCCATTACAGTGGATTTACACAGTACATTACAGTGGATTTACACAGTCCATTACAGTGGATTTACACAGTACATTACAGTGGATTTACACAGTCCATTACAGTGGATTTTCACAGTACATTACAGTGGATCTACACAGTCCATTACAGTGGATTTACACAGTACATTACAGTGGATTTACACAGTCCATTACAGTGGATTTACACAGTTCATTACAGTGGATTTTCACAGTACATTGCAGTGGATTTACACAGTCCATTACAGTGGATTTACACTGTCCATTACAGTGGATTTACACAGTTCATTACAGTGGATTTTCACAGTACATTACAGTGGATTTTCACAGTCCATTCCAGTGGATTTACACAGTTCATTACAGTGGATTTTCACAGTACATTACAGTGGATTTACACAGTCCATTACAGTGGATTTACACTGTCCATTACAGTGGATTTACACTGTCCATTACAGTGGATTTTCACAGTCCATTACAGTGGATTTACACAGTTCATTACAGTGGATTTTCACAGTCCATTACAGTGGATTTTCACAGTACATTACAGTGGATTTACACAGTCCATTACCGTGGATTTACACAGTCCATTCCAGTGGATTTTCACAGTACATTACAGTGGATTGACACAGTCCATTACAGTGGATTTACACAGTCCATTACAGTGGATTTTCACAGTACATTACAGTGGATTTACACAGTCCATTGCAGTGGATTTTCACAGTACATTACAGTGGGTTTACACAGTCCATTACAGTGGATTTACACAGTTCATTACAGTGGATTTACACAGTCCATTACAGTGGATTTTCACAGTACATTACAGTGGATTTGCACAGTACATTGCAGCAGATTTTTACAGTGCATTGTAATGGATTTGCACAGTCCAATACAGTGGATTTACACAGTCCATTACAGTGGATTTACACAGAACATTACAGTGGATTTACACAGTCCATTACAGTGGATTTACACAGTCCATTACAGTGGATTTTCACAGTACATTACAGTGGATTTACACAGTTCATTACAGTGGATTGACAGAGTCCATTACAGTGGATTGACAGAGTCCATTACAGTGGATTTTCACAGTACATTACAGTGGATTTACACAGTCCATTACAGTGGATTTACACAGTTCATTACAGTGGATTTTCACAGTACATTACAGTGGATTGACACAGTCCATTACAGTGGATTTAAACAGTCCATTACAGTGGATTTACACAGTCCATTACAGTGGATTTACACAGTCCATTACAGTGGATTTACACAGTACATTACAGTGGATTTACACAGAACATTACAGTGGATTTACACAGTCCATTACAGTGGATTTACACAGTCCATTACAGTGGATTTTCACAGTACATTACAGTGGATTTACACAGTTCATTACAGTGGATTGACAGAGTCCATTACAGTGGATTGACAGAGTCCATTACAGTGGATTTTCACAGTACATTACAGTGGATTTACACAGTCCATTACAGTGGATTTACACAGTTCATTACAGTGGATTTTCACAGTACATTACAGTGGATTTACACAGTCCATTACAGTGGATTTACACAGTACATTACAGTGGATTTACACAGTCCATTACAGTGGATTTACACAGTACATTACAGTGGATTTACACAGTCCATTACAGTGGATTTTCACAGTACATTACAGTGGATTTACACAGTCCATTACAGTGGATTTACACAGTACATTACAGTGGATTTACACAGCCCATTACAGTGGATTTACACAGTTCATTACAGTGGATTTTCACAGTACATTGCAGTGGATTTACACAGTCCATTACAGTGGATTTACACTGTCCATTACAGTGGATTTACACAGTTCATTACAGTGGATTTTCACAGTACATTACAGTGGATTTTCACAGTCCATTACAGTGGATTTACACAGTTCATTACAGTGGATTTTCACAGTACATTACAGTGGATTTACACAGTCCATTACAGTGGATTTACACTGTCCATTACAGTGGATTTACACTGTCCATTACAGTGGATTTTCACAGTCCATTACAGTGGATTTACACAGTTCATTACAGTGGATTTTCACAGTCCATTACAGTGGATTTTCACAGTACATTACAGTGGATTTACACAGTACATTACAGTGGATTTTCACAGAACATTACAGTGGATTTACACAGTCCATTACCGTGGATTTACACAGTCCATTCCAGTGGATTTTCACAGTACATTACAGTGATTGACACAGTCCATTACAGTGGATTTACACAGTCCATTACAGTGGATTTTCACAGTACATTACAGTGGATTTACACAGTCCATTACAGTGGATTTTCACAGTACATTACAGTGGGTTTACACAGTCCATTACAGTGGATTTACACAGTTCATTACAGTGGATTTACACAGTCCATTACAGTGGATTTTCACAGTACATTACAGTGGATTTGCACAGTACATTGCAGCAGATTTTTACAGTGCATTGTAATGGATTTGCACAGTCCAATACAGTGGATTTACACATTCCATTACAGTGGATTTACACAGTCCATTCGAGTGGATTTACACAGTCCATTACAGTGGATTTACACAGTCCATTAGAGTGGATTTACACAGTCCATTAGAGTGGATTTACACAGTCCATTACAGTGGATTTTCACAGTCCATTACAGTGGATTTACACAGTCCATTACAGTGGATTTACACAGTCCATTCGAGTGGATTTACACAGTCCATTAGAGTGGATTTACACAGTCCATTACAGTGGATTGACACAGTCCATTACAGTGGATTTACACAGTCCATTACAGTGGATTTACACAGTACATTACAGTGGATTTACACTGTCCATTAGAGTGGATTTTCACAGTCCATTACAGTGGATTTACACAGTCCATTACAGTGGATTTACACTGTCCATTACAGTGGATTTGCACAGTCCATTACAGTGGATTTTCACAGTCCATTACAGTGGATTTACACAGTCCATTACTGTGGATTTTCACAGTCCATTACAGTGGATTTTCACAGTACATTACAGTGGATTTTCACAGTACATTACAGTGGATTTGCACAGTCCATTACAGTGGATTTACACTGTCCATTAGAGTGGATTTACACAGTCCATTACATACAGTGGATTTACACTGTCCATTAGAGTGGATTTACACAGTCCATTACAGTGGATTGACACAGTCCATTACAGTGGATTGACACAGTCCATTACAGTGGATTTACACTGTCCATTAGAGTGGATTTACACAGTACATTACAGTGGATTTGCACAGTCCATTACAGTGGATTTACACTGTCCATTAGAGTGGATTTACACAGTCCATTACAGTGGATTTACACAGTACATTACAGTGGATTTACACAGTCCATTACAGTGGATTGACACAGTCCATTACAGTGGATTGACACAGTCCATTACAGTGGATTTACACTGTCCATTAGAGTGGATTTACACAGTACATTACAGTGGATTTACACAGTCCATTAGAGTGGATTGACACAGTCCATTACAGTGGATTTACACAGTCCATTAGAGTGGTGGATTTTCACAGTCCATTACAGTGGATTGACACAGTCCATTACAGTGGATTTACACAGAACATTACAGTGGATTTACACAGTCCATTACAGTGGATTGACACAGTCCATTACAGTGGATTTACACAGTCCATTACAGTGGATTTGCACAGTTCATTACAGTGGATTTACACAGTCCATTACAGTGGATTTACACAGTTCATTACAGTGGATTTTCACAGTACATTACAGTGGATTTACACAGTCCATTACAGTGGATTGACACAGTCCATTACAGTGGATTTACACAGTTCATTACAGTGGATTTTCACAGTACATTACAGTGGATTTACACAGTCCATTACAGTGGATTTACACAGTCCATTACAGTGGATTTTCACAGTACATTACAGTGGATTTACACAGTCCATTACAGTGGATTTTCACAGTACATTACAGTGGATTTACACATTCCATTACAGTGGATTGACACAGTCCATTCCAGTGGATTTTCACAGTACATTACAGTGGATTGACACAGTCCATTACAGTGGATTTACACAGAACATTACAGTGGATTTACACAGTCCATTACAGTGGATTTACACAGTCCATTACAGTGGATTTTCACAGTACATTACAGTGGATTTACACAGTTCATTACAGTGGATTGACAGAGTCCATTACAGTGGATTTTCACAGTACATTACAGTGGATTTACACAGTCCATTACAGTGGATTTACACAGTTCATTACAGTGGATTTTCACAGTACATTACAGTGGATTTACACAGTCCATTACAGTGGATTTACACAGTACATTACAGTGGATTTACACAGTCCATTACAGTGGATTTACACAGTCCATTAGAGTGGATTTTCACAGTACATTACAGTGGATTTACACAGTCCATTACAGTGGATTTACACAGTCCATTACAGTGGATTTTCACAGTACATTACAGTGGATTTACACAGTACATTACAGTGGATTTACACAGTCCATTACAGTGGATTTTCACAGTACATTACAGTGGATTTACACAGTCCATTACAGTGGATTTACACAGTTCATTACAGTGGATTTTCACAGTACATTACAGTGGATTTACACAGTCCATTACAGTGGATTTACACTGTCCATTACAGTGGATTTACACAGTTCATTACAGTGGATTTTCACAGTACATTACAGTGGATTTTCACAGTCCATTACAGTGGATTTACACAGTTCATTACAGTGGATTTTCACAGTACATTACAGTGGATTTACACAGTCCATTACAGTGGATTTACACAGTCCATTACAGTGGATTTTCACAGTCCATTACAGTGGATTTACACAGTTCATTACAGTGGATTTTCACAGTCCATTACAGTGGATTTTCACAGTACATTACAGTGGATTTACACAGTACATTACAGTGGATTGACACAGTCCATTACAGTGGATTTACACAGTCCATTACAGTGGATTTACACAGTCCATTACAGTGGATTTACACAGTACATTACAGTGGATTTACACAGTCCATTACAGTGGATTTACACAGTCCATTACAGTGGATTTTCACAGTCCATTACAGTGGATTTGCACAGTTCATTACAGTGGATTTACACAGTCCATTACAGTGGATTTACACAGTTCATTACAGTGGATTTTCACAGTACATTACAGTGGATTTACACAGTCCATTACAGTGGATTGACACAGTCCATTACAGTGGATTTACACAGTTCATTACAGTGGATTTTCACAGTACATTACAGTGGATTTACACAGTCCATTACAGTGGATTTACACAGTCCATTACAGTGGATTTTCACAGTACATTACAGTGGATTTACACAGTCCATTACAGTGGATTTTCACAGTACATTACAGTGGATTTACACAGTCCATTACAGTGGATTGACACAGTCCATTCCAGTGGATTTTCACAGTACATTACAGTGGATTGACACAGTCCATTACAGTGGATTTACACAGAACATTACAGTGGATTTACACAGTCCATTACAGTGGATTTACACAGTCCATTACAGTGGATTTTCACAGTACATTACAGTCGATTTACACAGTTCATTACAGTGGATTGACAGAGTCCATTACAGTGGATTTTCACAGTACATTACAGTGGATTTACACAGTCCATTACAGTGGATTTACACAGTTCATTACAGTGGATTTTCACAGTACATTACAGTGGATTTACACAGTCCATTACAGTGGATTTACACAGTACATTACAGTGGATTTACACAGTCCATTACAGTGGATTTACCCAGTACATTACAGTGGATTTACACAGTCCATTACAGTTGATTTTCACAGTACATTACAGTGGATTTACACAGTCCATTACAGTGGATTTACACAGTTCATTACAGTGGATTTTCACAGTACATTACAGTGGATTTACACAGTCCATTACAGTGGATTTACACTGTCCATTACAGTGGATTTACACAGTTCATTACAGTGGATTTTCACAGTACATTACAGTGGATTTTCACAGTCCATTACAGTGGATTTACACAGTTCATTACAGTGGATTTTCACAGTACATTACAGTGGATTTACACAGTCCATTACAGTGGATTTACACAGTCCATTACAGTGGATTTTCACAGTCCATTACAGTGGATTTACACAGTTCATTACAGTGGATTTTCACAGTCCATTACAGTGGATTTTCACAGTACATTACAGTGGATTTACACAGTACATTACAGTGGATTGACACAGTCCATTACAGTGGATTTACACAGTCCATTACAGTGGATTTACACAGTCCATTACAGTGGATTTACACAGTACATTACAGTGGATTTACACAGTCCATTACAGTGGATTTACACAGTCCATTACAGTGGATTTTCACAGTACATTACAGTGGATTTACACAGTCCATTACAGTGGATTTTCACAGTACATTACAGTGGGTTTACACAGTCCATTACAGTGGATTTACACAGTTCATTACAGTGGATTTACACAGTCCATTACAGTGGATTTTCACAGTACATTACAGTGGATTTGCACAGTACATTGCAGCAGATTTTTACAGTGCATTGTAATGGATTTGCACAGTCCAATACAGTGGATTTACACAGTCCATTACGGTGGATTTTCACTGTACATTACAGTGGATTTGCACAGTCCATTACAGTGGATTTTCACTGTACATTACAGTGGATTTGCACAGTCCATTACAGTGGATTTGCACAGTACATTACAGTGAATTTGAGTAGTACATTACAGTGGATTTGCACAGTACATTGCAATGGATTTGTATGGTATGAATTGGATAGGTCCTTTTTTGCATTTATACAGTGTGTTTCACTGGATTTGTGCAACAACAACAACAACTTGTATTTATATAGCTCCTTTAATGTAGTAAAACATCCCAAGGCACAAGTCATTGGATTTTACAACATGGGTTCATTTCATTGGATTTCTACAGTGCATCTCACCATGAATTTGTACCATGCATTTCACTGTAATGAGACAGTGAATTTGTATGGTGTGTTTTATTGCATTGTAGGTTGTATTTTGTGTGGATTGTGACGGTGCTTTTGACTTGATAGGATTTGTTGGGTTCGTTTGTTGTATTTTATTGGATTGGTACAGTGTATTTCATTGGATTTGTAAAACATTATGGCCCAGTAATTCCGGGCACAACACGTGAGTAAGGACGGGGTACTCACGCGTGTGCCCGGAGGAATTGCCGGTTTTCAGCATGCACAGCGCATGCGCTGAAAATCGGCACTTCCTGTCCTCTGACCCAAGGGGTTAAGAGGCTGAATGCGTGCGCGGTATCGGGCAGCGCGTGCGACTTGGATTTCCTCTATTTTTAGAGAGTTGCGCATGTGTAAAGGCCTCCGGTATTTACGCATTGAAAAACCACACGTTAGTACTTAGTTTTACAGGTAAGGTGGTTTATTATACAATTGAGAAATTTTCTTTCCACAGGTTTGTTACTTTTAAAGAATTTACAGTAAGGTAAGTTTAGTTTTAGCCCCGATTTTTTATAAAAATTTTTTTCAAATTTTAAAATTGTTTAAAATAGTTTTTCAGAGTTCTTTATGGTTCATTTAAGTAGTGCAATGTTTTTTTAAATTTTCTTTCAGGTTTAAGTAGTGTTTTGGGGCCAGGAGTTTTCATGAGTTTGACAGCTCTTACTGTCAAACTCATGAACTTTTGCAACCTCCCATTGGTTGCCCTGTGCTCACGTGATCCCAGCCGGCTCATCGCACTAAGTACGCCGCTGGGTCACGCACGCACAGCGCGGCAGGACCTCAAGCTGGCCAGTGAGAGGAAATGCAATGCGGGCCAGGATTGAAATGTCAGCGCGCCGGGTAAGTGAACATCGGGGGCTTGCACGCGCGGCAAGCTCCCGATCCTAATTTCAGGGCCATTATCTAGTAATATATCTCATTGCTGTATGTGGAACCTTGCTGTGTGCAAATTTGCTGCTGCATTTCCCTACAATGTCTACACTTCAAAAGTAGTTCATTGGCTGTAAAGTGCTTTGGGACATTCTGAGGTTGAGAAAGACGCTATATAAATGCAAGTTTTTTTCTTTTCTTTTTTATTGGATTTCTACAGTCCATTGCATGGGATCTGTATGATCTGCTTCATAGCATTTGTACAGTGTGTTTATCTGGGTTTGTATAATCTGTCATTGTATATTTTGTTGGATTTGCTGGTGCTTTCCATTGGACTTGTATGGTGTTTCATTGAGTTTGCATGTGGACTTCATTTGATTTGTACAATGGGCTGGATTTTCCTAAGCCCCTGGAGTCGGGTTGGAGGCGTGCGGGCGATAAAAATCGGAGATCCGGGGGTCCCGACCCCATCCCGCCTCCAACCCGCCTCCATGTCAATTTCATAGGAGTCGGGTTCCCGACAAGTGCTGGAACCCGACTCCCAGAGGCGGGAAGGGATTAAAGGCAATTAAACTGCCTGTTAACAGGTAGTTAACAGGTAGTTTTTTGCCTATTCGCGATTTTTATTGCAGGTTTGTGGGCTTCCCGACAGCTCCAAACCACGAAAAGTTTTCGAGGCGGGACGTGGGTCTGAGGTCTTGGAGGGGTCGAGATGCCCAGTGTTCAGGTGAGTGAGGGGTGCAGGAGTGCAAAGGTAAGTGTTTTGCAAGTGTTTAAATAAGTTTAACTTACTTTTACTTACCTTTACAGGAGTCCTGCATTCCAGTGTCGGGAGTCGGCTGCAAGAACCACAGAAGCTCCGATTTAAAAAAAAAAAAATCAGCTTCTTTGTTTCTACAGCAAAATGATTTTAAAGTTATCCTGAGAAAGGACTGAGGCTGAATTAGCAGTTTTTCAGTGCTTGACAGCTTCAAACAGCTGTTAAACACTGATATTTCATGTGCCAATAGCTTTTGACAGATGAAATGTCAATCTCTGACGTCACCTGTTGCCGGGTGGCCCTTAATTGGCCTGCTGAGCCCACAGGGTGGGCTCAACAAGGCCAATCAGAGGAAAATCCAGTGGGTTGGCCACATCTCCATGGAAGCGGGACAACAAGCCCGAATGTGGGTTTCCCACCTCCAACCCGCCCCCGTAGCAAAATCCAGCCCAATGTGTTTCATTGGATTTATACAGTACCTTTCATTGGATTTCTGTGGTATTTTATTGGATTTGCACATGGGATCGCTTTATTTCATTGCATTTGTGCAGTGTATTTTGTTGGATTTGTACAGTGTTGTTCATGGGATTTCTTTGTGCCTTTCATGGGATTTGTATCATCTTTTTCATTGCATTTGTAGGGTGCATTCCTTGGGTTGATAATGCATGTTTCACTGAGTTGATATATGGATTTCATTTGATTTGTATGGAAGGAAAATCTATTTCAAACATTCCTGACAACAAGAAGAGCATTAATACAAAAGAGAACTTTTAACGATGGCTAAACCACGTTAAACTACAAGTTGAGAACAGGAATATGAAGGAACATTTTTAACAGACATTACTCAGACAAAAAAGCAGCCATAGCCAAGGCCAAATTGGGAGTTGTTATGGAACCAGCGGGATCGACCAGCACTGTCTTAAAATAAGACCTTCATTAAACTGCAACAAGTGACACGCATGATGAAGTAACCCCACTAAACTTTGAACCAGCTACAAACAACAAGGGGAAAAGCCATACTTGAAGGAGCCAATCATTGAGGTATACACGTGAGAGCCACTAGAAAATTCTGAACACAAAAAATATAAGAATGGCCAGGACAAACGTAGCCTGGTCTAATGAAAAGAAGCCATCTAAAGATTCCAACAGACTTCAAGTGAGCGTCGGTTTGGCCACCGGGCACTTGAAGACTCCAGGACAGCTTAAATTGGATTTTTATTTAATCCGTGTGTTAGTGGTTAAAATATCTCTGGGAGATAGTGTTTCTGTGTGGTTTTCTGTTAAGCTGGATTCAGGTATAAGAACCCCTACTCTAACACCTAATGTGGGAGGTGTGAAAGTCATAAATAATCCTATAGTATGATGTGTTTCACTGGATTTATACAGCGCATTTCATGGGATTTGTATGGTGCATTTCATTGGAATTCTGCAGTGCGTTTCATTTGATTTGTACGGGGTGTGTTTCATTGGATTTGTATGGTGTGTTTTACTCTAGTTATATGTTATGTTTTATTGGATTTGTATGCTGTGTTTCATTAGATTATTATATTACATTTCATCAGATTTGGACATTGCGTTTCACTCACTTGGTACATTGAATTTCATTGGATTTGCATGGTAAATTTGCTGAATTTGCATGGTTTATTGCTTCGGGTATGCACAGGCATATTCATTGGATTTACACAGTGCATTTTGTTGCTTTTGCACAGTTCATTGTGATGGATTTGCACTGTACATAGATTAATTCCATTGCTGCTTTACATTGGGGCTTTGAAACTCCATGCGGTTCTATGTGTCAGCCGTGGCTCAGTGTGGTAGCACCCTCACCTTTGAATCAGAAGGTTATGGGTTCAAGTCCCACTCCAGAGACTTTGAGCACATAAAGTTAGGCTGACACTCCTATGCAGTCCTGAAGGAGTGCTGCACTGTCGGATGGTGCTGTCTTTCAGATAAGACATTAAACCGAGGCCCCGTCTGCTCTCTCAGGTGGATGTAAAAGATCCCATGGCACTATTTTGAAGAAGAGCAGGGGCGTTCTCCTGGGTGTCCTGGACAATATTTATCCCTCAATCAACATCATTAAAATAAAAACAGATTATCTGGTCATTATCACATTGCTGTTTGTGGGAGCTTGCTGTGCATGAATTGGCTGCCGTGTTTCCTACATTACAACAGTGATTACACTTCAAAAAGTACTTCATTGGCTGTAAAGCGCTTTGAGACGTCTGGTGGTCGTGAAAGGCAATATATAAATGCAAATCTATCTTTCTACTGATTTCCCTCCATAATCCTGGTGGGAGAGTGGCCGAACCCCCAGGGGAACCCCATAAACAGCTGGAAATGCTGTTTCTCTGAGGGTTCGGCCAGACTTCCACCACATTTACAGCAGGAGACCTGCAGGATTCCCGGACCTACATTTGCATGGTGTGTTCCATTGAATTTCCACGGCCTGTTGCATTGTATTTACATGGTGCGTCTTGTTGCTTTTGCACAGTATGTTGCAATGTTTTTGCACAGTGTATTGTTTACATGGAGCATTACATTGGATTTGCATAGTGTGTTTAATTGGATTGGCATGGTGTGTTATAATGTATTTGCATGGTGTGTTATGGTGGGATTACACAGTGCATTTTGTTGCATTTGTACGGTATGTTTAGTTGGAGTTGCCTGGTATATTTTTAATGGAATTATATGCTACATTACAATATATTTCCATGATGCATTGTGAAGTACTTGCATGCTGTGTTGCAAAGAATGTGACGGATTAACACAGTGAATTTCATTGGATTACATGTTGAATTTTGTTAGAATTGCATGGTGTATAGCAACATGTTTGCATGATGCATTGTTCGAGTTACACAAAATGTTTCTGTAAATTTGCGTAATGTTTAGTTGGATTTGCACAATGTGTTGCGATGCACTTTCATGGTACGTTACAATTTCATTAGATCCGTGCAGTGTTTTGTAACGAATTTGCACCATGCACTTTATTGGGGTCGCATGCTGCATTTTGTTGGGTTTGCATGGTGCGGTGTGATGGATTTGTCCTTTGGATTACATGGTGCTTTGCAGAGTGCATTTTGTTGGCCTTCATTGCACTGTGCATTTTGATGGATTTGCACAGTGAGTTGCAAGGATCTGTAAGTGCATTGTGATGGAGTTGTATAACACACAGTGCCTTTTGTTGGACTTTTTTTAGTGTGTTTCGTTGGATTTATATGGTGCATTGGGATCGATTGGCACAACTGTTTGCGATGGATCTGCGCAGTGTGCTCATGTTGAATTTTGCTTTTCTGATAATGGGCCAGTAATTCCGGTCCCAACACGTGAGTACGGACGGGGTACTCACGCGTGGGCCCGTTGGAAGTGCCGGATTTCAGCATGCACAGCGCATGCGCGGGAAACCGGCATTTCCCCCAAGGGGTTCAGAGGTCCAACGCGTGCGCGCAGGGCTCTACGCGCACGCGTTGAACTTCCTTCTTTTTGACAGGTTTGCCCATGTGTAAGGGCCTGAATTTTTTAGACATATAAAAAGGAGGCGTAAGGACTTGATTCTTTAAGGTAAGTGGTCTATTATTTAAAATTATAACATTTTTTCCACAGCTTTATTGTTTTTAAGGACTTTACAGTAAGGTAAGTTTATTTTTAGACCCAATTTCTTAAAAAATTATTTTTTTCAAAAATTTGATTAATTGTTTAAAATAGTTTTTTAAAGTTATTTATAGTTTATTTAATTATTGGGATGTTTTTTAAAATTTTATTTAAAGTTAAACTAGTCTTTTGGCCGCCCGTACTTTTCATGAGTTTGACAGTTCTTACTGTCAAACTCATGAATGAAGTTTCCCCTCCCCTGATTGGCTGCACAGTGCTCACCTGATCCCAGCCGGCACATCAAACTAACTATGCCATTGGATCAGGTAAGCACAGCGCGCCGACATCTGAACCGGGCCAGTGACAGGAATTCCAAGCAGGCCCAGGCTTCAGATGTCGGCACGCCGGGTGAGTGCACATCGGGGGCTTGTACGCACGGCAAGCCCCCGAACCTAATTTCTGGGCCATTGTACATCTGGGCTGTTTATAATGCTTCGCCACAGTGCAGAAAACCTGCCCTTGTATCACCTTCCGACACAATGAAGTTACCATGGTGGCTGTTATTGCAAGAAAATGTTGCCAAATGTGGCGGTGGCTTGGCATTTAGCTAGTCAGACACCAATTGGTTATTGTGTGGCATTTCTACCTCACTCCAAAGTGGCATGATTGACGGCATGAGGAGGACAGAGTTATGGTCAGTTTGTTCCGTATTTAATTACAATAATGATGTGGTGCCATTGCTACACTTTCTCAGTGCTGCGAGGTGATCCTCGTGTGCAGCTGCTGCTAGAGGGGAACAGGACACGCAGTTTATTGGTGTCCTACCCAATTGGGTTTGACCCGTGATTCGCAGCAAGAAAGCCATCATACAATGCTGCAGGGGAATCAAATCCCAGAGTGCTGAAGGGTGGGGGATCCCTTGATTAACACTGAGACTATGAACCCTCAGTTAGACCCGGATACCGTGGGGTTAAAATTGGATATGGGCAGGGCACAAAACAGGCGGAATCACATTGGTCGCTTGTTATACGCCCCGCCCGATATTCAGCTCCATTGATTTCAATAGAACTGAATAGCGAGCATGTCGAATGCCTGTTTTGCATACCCACCCATGTCACATTTCACCTTTGTATATTGACGGGTATTTTCACATTACAGTCAACAGACAGTATTTATGGGCTCGTGCTGAAATCGTCAATTATCTTATTTACATGAAGTGATTTGTTTTCTCCCTCTGACTTTTTCTTTCCTGAATGTGTTGGCTCAGGGTGCTGTGCCCGAGCATCCATTCTTCGCACACCTAGATAATAAGCGTCAATTGGCAATTCAACTGTGAGGAGACCGATGGTGTCCTCGGATGTGGCCAGCGCATTTTCATTGTAATTACATGTTGAATTTTGTTAGCATTGCATGGTATATAGCAACAGAAGTTACTGAATAACAATCAGGAGCGAGAACCCCGTCTTTTTTTTGGCCTCTCTCTTGCCCAGATGTTGAGACCAATTGTAGCACCCCATACCAACTCATCGCAGACCAGGATCCTAACTTAGGCCCTCTCTGGTCTCTATGGCTCACCTCGTACAAATACTAGATGGTGTATTTGTCAAGCAAGCCATTGGGGAACTAATTCTTTTGAGGGTGCCTATATACTGCAACTTTCAGCTTCACACTGGACATAAATACGGTGTTAAAAGCTCGATGTGACTGCAGAGAGGAGCAGAGGGAGACTCCGTCCTCCAGCCTGCATTTACACAATGCAGATATGTGATTTCAATGGACGGGGAATCATGGGCAGCTCGCCCGCCATTTGCCAACACGCACTGGTAGCGGGCATTGGGAAGAGCCTCCAGGGGAACTGTAGCGTCAGTGCGAAGTGTAAATGCACCGAGATTACACGATGCACTGACGAGGAAGTGAGTCCATGGCTGCTGGAGCTCACAAAGAATCTGGTCGCACTTCCTAAAGGCTAATCAATAAAGCAGCCATGAAAAACCTTGCTGACAAAAATAGCAACTTTCAAACTCTTTGCATGTAAAACAGTCCTTTAAATGAATAGAAAGGTAGAAATTTCAGGAGTGGAGTGGAGCCAGTCAGCCTTTCTTGCCTACATTGAATTTAGGCCGCACTCGGGGGCTGATTTTACATAGTCCCATTTTCCTGATTTCTCCCCACGTTAATCCTCCCCACCCGCCCCATTTTTTCTCCATACCCATTTTTATTCTTCTTCTTTATGTAATTATTCAAAACCTTTCTAATTGCTGCCATCAATTTACCATCAAAGCAGTCCATAGGAACAGGAGTAGGCCATTTAGCCCCTCAAGCCTGTTCCACTATTCAATGAGTTCATGGCTGATCTGTGACCTAACTCCATATACCCGCCTTTGCCCCATATTCCTTAATACCTTTGGTGAACAAAGATCTATCAATCTCAGATTTAAAATCAATTGCCGTTTGCGGAAGAGAGTTCCAAATTTCTACCACCCTTTGTGTGTAGAAGTGTTTCCTAATTTCATTCCTGAAAGGTCTGGCTCTAATTTTTAGACTATGCCCCCTAGTCCTAGACTCCCCAACCAGCGGAAATAGGTTATCTCTATCTACCCTGTCTGTTCCCGTTAATATCTTGAAAACTTAGAGCAAATCACCCCTTAACCGCCTAAATTCCAGGGAATACAATAGTTTGTGTAATCTCTCCTTGTAATTTAGCCCTTGGAGTCCAGGTATCATTCTGGTAAATCTACGCTGCACTCCCTCCAAGGCCAGTATATCCTTCCTAAGGTGTGGTGCCCAGAACTGCACACAGTACTCCAGATGTGGTCTAACCAGGGCTTTGTACAGCTGTAGCACAACCTTTACCCCCTTGTATTCTTGTATTCTAGATATAAAGGCCAGCATTCCATTAGAAAAAGGAAGAAAGACTTGTATTTATGTAGAGCCTTTCACGGCCACCGGACTTCCCAAAGCGCTTTACAGCCAATGAAGTCATTTTTTTTTGGCATGTAGTCACTGTTATAATGTAGGAAATGCAGCAGCCAATTTGTGCACAGCAAGCTCCCGCAACCAGCAATGTGATAATGACCAGATAAAAATATCAGTGGAAAATGCAATAGAGCAAGGTAGCAGTGGGGGAATTAAAAACCAGAGCGTGTCAGGAAGGGACAGAATACATAAAGATAAAGGTAAAGTAGTAAAGGGGGTAAAAGCAGGAATAAATTGTCACAAAACATATTTAAAAGTTCTTTATCTGAATGCACGCAGCATTCGTAACAAAGTAGACGAGTTGACGGTACAAATAACTACACATGGGTATGATCTGGTGGCCATTACAGAAACATGGCTGCAAGGTGACCATGACTGGGAACTAAACATCCAGGGGTATTTGACTATTAGGAAGGACAGACAGGAAGGAAAGGGAGGTGGGGTAGCTATGTTAATCAAGGATGGAATCACTGCAATAGTCAGAAATGATATTGGGTCAAAGGATCAGGATAGTGAAACAGTTTGGGTGGAGATAAGGAATAATAAGGGGAAAAAGTCACTAGTGGGCGTAGTTTATAGGCCTCCTAACAGTTGCAACTCTATTGGTCGGAGTATAAGTCAGGAAATAGTTGGGGTTTGTAATAAGGGAACAGCTATAATCATGGGGGATTTTAACTTTCATATTGACTGGACAAATCAAATTGGGCAGGACAGCCTTGAGGAAGAGTTCATAGAGTGCATTAGGGACGGGCTCCTTGAGCAGTATGTTACTGAACCAACCAGGGGGCAGGCAATCTTAGATCTGGTCCTGTGTAATGAGGAGAGATTGTGTCGATTGGGCTTATACTCAGTGGAGTTTAGAAGATTGAGAGGGGATCTCATCGAAACCTATAAAATTCTGTCAGGCCTGGACAGACTAGATGCAGGAAGGATGTTTCTGATGGCCAGGGAGTCCAGAACCAGGGGTCATTGTCTAAGGATAAGGGGTAAGCCATTTAGGACTGAAATGAGGAGGAATTTCTTCACCCAGAGAGTGGTGAACCTGTGGAATTTTCTGCCACAGAGGGCGGTGGAGGCCAGTTCATTAAATATATCCAAGAAAGAGTTGGATATATTTCTTAAGGCTAAAGGGATCAAGGGATATGGGGAGAAGGCAGGGACAGGGTACTGAATTTGGATGATCAGCCATGATCTCATTGAATGGCGGAGCAGGCTCGAAGGGCTGAATGGCCTACTCCTGCTCCTATCTTCTATGTTTCTATGTTTCTATGTTTTTTTTTATTGAGGGATAAATACTGGCCAGGACACCGGGGATAACTCCCCTACTCTTCTTCAAAATAGTGCCATGGGATCTTTTACGTCTACCTGAGAGAGCAGACAGGACCTCAGTTTAACATCTCGTGCTAAAGATGGCACCTCTGACAGTGCAGCACTCCCTCAGTACTGTACTGGAGTGTCAGCCTAGATTTTTGAACTCAAGCCTCTGGAGTGGGACTGTGAACCCACAACCTTCTGACTCCGAGGCAAGGGTGCTACTGACTGAGCCACAGCTTATTTTCTGATTACTTCCAGTAACTCTTTGTGTGAAAAATTGCTCTAATATCCTCCTTTAATATTGAGGTCATCATCTTTGATTTAACTACTGATGGAAATAACCTATCTGTGATTACTTTATCTATTCCTTTTATCATTTTGCACACCTCTATCAAAAAATGCTCATTCTTCTCAGTTGGAGAGGTCAGTCTTAGTTGCTCCAGCTGTCGCCTCTATGTAACTCTTATGTAGATGCTGCAGTCTTCTCATCCCTAGTACCATCCTAGCAAATCTTTCTTGCATTTTCGCCCTCCAATAGTGAGGAGCCCAAAACTGCACACAGCATTCCAGGTGTGGCCATCATGACGTCTCTGCTTTAGAACGCCATCCCTCTTAATGACCCTTCTTTCTGCTTTTTTTTAACCTGACCACCCACTTTTAAGAATCTAAGGGGAAAAAATGTGGTTGCTTTGCGCCTCCCGTTAGCGCCCTAAGAGAGCGCTAATGGGGCGCAAAGCAACTAGCGCCCGGGCGTGGCGATGTTTGCGCCACTCGCGAAATTGACCAGACATTTTGCGGCGGCGCTAAACACTACCGCCACGATCTCCTGTGCCTGCAGATCGTGACGTCAGTCGAGCATGCAACGCCCCGGTAGCACCCTGGACCGGATATTGAGTGGTGCCCCCTGCCTTACCGCCTGCCGCTAGCAATGACAGGTTGAGGGGAGCGTTTTGCAGTCGGGAAAGAACTGGGGGAGCGCTATATAAAGGCGACCGCTTCCTGCATTTTTTTGTTGGCGACATTTTGCACATCGCATTCTGAGAGAGAGAGAGAGAGACTTCTGGAGAGATTCAACGCTGTGTGAAGGAGTTTTGGGTACTGAGCAGCACTTTGCAGGTTCATTTTGATTTGACCTTCCTTGCATCGATTTAGAAGAGACTGTAGGGGCTGCACTCTGAGCTCTTTCCCTGGGCCTCTCCATTGTTCTTTCCAGCAGATTTGATGTACAGGTCTCTCCAGGCTGAGATTCAAGGCTGCAATGAGCTGGATGTGGATGGAGAGCAAGATTGACCCTCCCCTTTAAGAACTGGCTGGCGCCAGTGTGTCTGTGTTCCATTGCTGACTGACATCACATGAGCTTCGCCAGCGCTCTGAGGTAGCGCCTCGCTCCTTGGTGTTAGCACCTTAAGAGAGGTGTGTAGCACCTGATTTAGTGCTCCAATCACCTCCAGGGGTGATAGAAGCCAAGTTTGCAGTCGGAGGCGATAATTAGCGGCAGGCGCTAAACTTTGCGCCCGGCCGATAATTGCGCCCCAAACGGCGCTATACCGAATTTCTCCCCCTATATATCCTAATACCCCTTGCTTCTGCACTGCAAGCAAACTCTCTTTGCAGCAGACACTAGTTGTTGAATTTGAATGTGCAGATTTTCTTCACTTACGAGCACAACAGATATCGGGAAACCACAAAATTAATCGATAATCCGACTCATTGACAGATACCATGCTACTTACCAGCCATATGTAAACAGACTGTGGCATCAATATTTCATAATCTTTGAGTGAATTTGCCATAATTTGTAAAGGAATAATCATCAGCACATTACTGTAAAAAGGAGCAATAGGACTAAAACTGTGATGTTGTGTATTTATTTAAAACATTACTTGTTAGAAATCACTGCTGCCCATGTTAACATGCTTGTATTATATTAATCTCGCTGCTATTCAGCACAGATGTTAACCCATTTATTAAGCATTAAGGGTTTATACCATAATAAATTTGCAGTCATTCCTGCCCCAATACATTAGCAGATGCGTTGTGCATTAGTTGAAATATTAATTTCTGCCATTGGAGGGCACAGTACCACACGATACTATAAAACAATAGTGGCTGTTTGCCACCTAGGGGCAGATGGTGGCAGTGCAGAGACATTTCCCACACTAAAACGAGTTCTTGTGCATGTTACAATATGCAGAGACTGCAATTATCGTTTAGTGAAGGGGGAAAAGGAGGCGTTTTTTCCACCTTGTCTTTAATATTACAATTGCAGAACTGCAGTGAGTGTCTGCCTAGGACTTAGTTTGTTACTAGTTGTAAACTGCAGTCATTTATTCCAAGAAATGCTGACTTAAACTGACAAAGCTTGAGAACCAAATACAGCAAATAAATTAATTAATTAATTAAATGCTTCCAATGATTTAATTAGCACCAAAATGTTTGTCCCCTTCCTTCATACACAGTGGACCCAGGTACCATCGAGGCTTTCCTGTTCCTGGTCTTGTGTCTCTGTCTACGTTACTCGATAGCCAAGTGCTTAAGAAATAATGGAGGTGCTGGTCAGGTTTACCTAATGAATTCCCTTTCTCCCTTTAGCGAAGCCCTTGGCCTCCCACCCCCGTGACCCATATTGAGAGTAGCTCGTGAGCCTGTGTCGTGTCACACTATGGTGCAGCATCCATCTTGTGTTCTGAGGTTCAGCAAAGTTAGACATCCCCAGGACATCTCTTTAAATATCCACCAAAAATGGACACGCAAACTGTCAAACAAGTCCTCAATCTCCTAAATGGGGTAACACTCACTCTTCTATTACGGTGTACGGAGGTAAGGTTATATATATTGCATTGCGCTACATTGGCCCCTTCTGTTCTCAAACCCTGTACAAGGCCAAATAAACAGACTTCCTTGGAACTGTCTCGAAGGGACTTTTTTTGGCCTTTATGATTTGATATATTTACAAACAGTGATATTTGCCACACTTGATAAATATTCCCATGAATTAATATGAGAACCATGGTTTTACAGAAAGAACTTTGAACTGAACATCCTGTAAACGGGAACAAATTAAATAGGACGTAAAACAAATTTGTAATTATTACCATGGTCTTACAGTGACACCTGCTGGTCACGAAACAATATTACATTTTAAAAAATTGAATCTCAGTTTTTATTCTCCTCACTTCAGAAACCATAGGGCAGATTTTCAACTTACACCCGGACATAAAACTGGCACTGCAGATTATCGCCATTATCGAAACCGCCTGGTAAGCTGAAAGTCCATCCCCACACCTGTGTATGCACATAAAGGGTCATTTTAACTCTGGGCTATAGGGTAAGACAGGCAATATCAGATCAGCTGCCTGTTACACATCTCTCCCCGAATCAGGAGAGATGTATCATAGGCAGCTGATCTGATGTTGCCTGTTTTATACTATCGCCCAAAGTCAAAATGACTCCATAATCTTTAAAGCATTTCAAGGATGCTTATTTCTGCACTGCCCACTGACCTCAAACTCACTCACTGCTGTGTCCCAGGAGTAAACTCAATTAATACATAACTCACTCTGACATTGCGAATTACTGCAGAGCAGATTAAAAATAAATACTAAATTAGGGCAGTTATCTCCAAATAACTCAACAGGTTTTCAATCACCGCTCAATCCACAAGTCTCCTTGTATAGATTATCAGAGTTTGACAAAAAGAAAAAAAAGGAAGACTTGCATTTATATAGCGCCTTTCACAGCACCCCAAAGCGCTTTACAGCCAATGAAGTACTTTTGAAGTGTAGTCACTGTTGTAATGTAGGAAATGCAGCAGCCAATTGCACACAGCAAGGTCCCACAAACAGCAATGTGATAATGACCAGATA
Organism: Somniosus microcephalus; assembly: GCF_052327205.1. Classification (NCBI taxonomy): domain Eukaryota; kingdom Metazoa; phylum Chordata; class Chondrichthyes; order Squaliformes; family Somniosidae; genus Somniosus; species Somniosus microcephalus. The sequence goes on from NC_140998.1 coordinate 38,202,026, forward strand.
ATCTGTTTTTGTGATGTTGATTGAGGGATAAATATTGGCCAGGACGCTGGGGATAACTTCCTGCTCTTCCTCGAAATAGTGCCATGGGATATTTTACGTCCACCTTAGAGAGTAAACAGGGCCTTGGTTTAACATCTCATCTGAAAGATGGCACCTCTGACAACGCAGCACTCCCTCAGTACTGCACTGGCGTGTCAGCCTAGATTTTTGTGCTCAAGGCTCTAGAGTGGGACTTAGACCCCACAACCTTCTGACTCAGAGGTGAGAGTGCTACCAACTGAGCCATGTCTGGCACCTTAGTGGGTTACTATGAATGTGCGATTAAAGGAGCATCAGCTCCCTTTTTAAAGAGGAAATTAAGTGGAAGGAGAAAGAAAGCCCAGGGCTGCAACTCCTTTGAAAATAAATAACATATTTAGTAATTCATTAGAAAAAGGTGTAGTGCCAGAGGACTGGCGGATAGTTAACATAATACCTATATTTAAGAAGGGAGATAGAACATGATCAGTCCGCTTAACATCGGTGGCAGGAAAAATAATGGAATCCCTGTGGTAAACCACTTTTATCGTTCACTATCGTTACACTATGGTTATCACTGTTTATATCGTTACACTATGGTTATCACTGTTTACACTGTTGTATCACTACACAAGGTCACCTCTTGTCACGCTGTTATACCTGGGCTGACCACAGCTGACTCCGCCCATGGCTCCGCCTGCTTGCCCAGGTATAAAGGTGGTCGACTGGCTGGTATTCCTCCTTGTTGGACCCGATCACCCACGAGGGTGGGCTCTGTTATTTAGCCAATAAAAACCTATAGTTACTATCTTAACTCGTCGCTTTTCATTGGATGAATTGATAGGTATATCAATCCCTACTAAAGGAGAAAATGGAAGAACATCAAGAAACCAAAAATATAATAATAAATAGTCAGCATGGATTTCAAAAGGGAAAGTCTTGCTTGACCAACCTAATTGAATTTTTTGAAGAGGTAACAGAGAGTAGACATGGGTAATGCAGTAGATGTAATTTATCTAGACTTTCAAAAGGCCTTCGATAAGGTACCACATAATGGACTAATGAATAAAGTCAGAGAATGTGGAGTCGGGACAAGTAGCAGAATGGATAGCTAGCTGGCTTCAAGACAGAAAACAGAGAGTAGGGGTAAAGGGTAGCTAGTCACAATGCTAGAAGGTGGGAAGTGGTGTTCCACAAAGACCACTGTTCACAATTTATATTAATGATTTAGACTTTGGAATCAAAAACACAATTTCTAAATTTGCAGACAACACCAAATTGGGGGGATAGTCAATACTGAGGAGAACTGCAACAAATTACAAGAAGAAATTAATAAACTTGCAGAATGGGCATATAATTGGCAAATGAAATTCAACACAGATAAACGTGAGGTATTAATTTTGGTAAGAAAAATAGGGAGGCCACATATTGGAAAATAAGAATCTAAATGGGGTAGAGGAGCAAAAAGATCTCGGAGTACAAATACACAAATCACTAAAAGTATCGACAAAGCCATTAAAAAAAAAAACAAGCACTAGGGTTTATTTCTAGAGGGATAGAATTGAAAAGTAGTGAAGTTATACTAAACTTGTATTGAACCTTGGTTAGACCACACTTGGAGTACTGCGTACAATTCTGGTTGTCATATTATAAAAAGGGTGTAGAGGCACTGGATGCACTGGGTGCAGAGAAGATTTACAAGGATGATACCAGAAATGTGAGGGTATACCTGTCAGGAAAGGATGAACGGGCTGGGTCTCTTTTCCCTTGAAAAGAGAAGGCTGAGGGGTGACCTAATAGAGGTCTTTAAAATCATGAAAGGTTTTGATAGAGTGGATACAGAGAGAGTGTTTCCACTGGTGGGGAAGAGCAAAACTAGAGGCCATCAATATAAGATAGTCACCAAGAAATCAAATAGGGAACTCAGAAGAAACTCCTTTACCCAGAGAGTGGTGAGAATGTGGAACTCGCTACCACAGGGAGTGGTTGAAGCGAATAGTTTAGATGCATTTAAGGGGCGGTTTGATAAGCATATGAGGGAGAAGGGAATAGAGGGTTATACTGATAGAGTTAAATGAGGAAGGATGAGAGGAGGCTCGAGTGGAGCATAAACGGCGGTATGGACTGGTTGGGCTGAATAGCCTGTTTCTGTGGCGTATATCCTATATAATCCTATGTAATCCTATGTAAAAGTAAAGTTCCTGATCAGTCCATTATCGGACTGTGCAGAACTGATATGCTCCTAGTGGAAACCTGTTGAGAGAGCGGGAAGGTTGTGTGGTGGGGGTGCAGGGGTGGAGTTGTGTCTGACGCCAGTGGAGTACATCAAGTTTCCACAAAATTACAGCCTGCCGAGCTGAATACATTGTCAGCAGATAAGAGGGGTTTGAAACAAATATATATTTTTTTATTCATTCATGGGATGTGGGCGTTGCTGGCAAGGCCAGCATTTATTGCCCATCCCTAATTGCCCTTGAGAAGTTGGTGGTGAGCCGCCTTCTTGAACCGCTACAGTCCGTGAGGTGAGGGTGCTCCCATAGTTCTGTTAAGGAGGGAGTTCCAGGATTCTGACCCAGCGACGATGAAGGAACAGCAATATATTTCAAAGCCAGTATGGTGAGTTTTCATAGGGGATAAGCACTTCACATTGAATGTGAGAGTATTAATTGGTCCTGTACCAATGGGGCTGGGGGAAGAGAGAATCACTCTTGCCAGTTAAGGGGAAGCTAGATAAGCATATGAGGGAGAAGGGAATAAAGGGTGATGCTGATAGAGTTAGATAAGGAAAGATGGGAGGAGGCTCGAGTGGAGCAGGAATGCCAGCATGGACTGGTTGGGCCGAATGGCCTGTTTCTGTGCTGTACATTCTATGTAATTCCATGTAATTCATGAGTAATTTCCTTATATCCCAGGGTATAGAGAATGGACTATCATTGGACTGGCACTGCCCACAGCTGCAGAGGAGCTCAGCTGGCAGAATTGACCACAATAGGCAGCTGCAGTTCCCACCTACAGCAGCCCCACCAACGTTCCTGTGCACCAACACTTCTAGTTAACCAGATTACACTGAATTATTCTACCTCTGCCATTAACATTTCAGGAAACAGTAATGCTAAATCACAAAGAGCTTTGTGGTCTGAGGGTTAATCGGCAATCTATTAGGTTATTAGATTTAGATTGGCCTAAATTAGGTTGGCTTTTAACTTTTACACCCCACTTGATAATGGGAAGCTAAACACTGCATTCACTGAATTCCTTAGAAGAGTTTGCTTGTGTGATACTAGACTAATTTTGTGGAAGGTTAGCAATAGCCCATTTATGTTGCACAATGTATTGCAGTTGTTGGTGCTCTGAAGTGCTTTATTTAGATTGCTTGATTCTGAGCGCTAGCACCAATACTGAATCAACTGTACGTGTGCAAGACTTGTGTGTACAGAGTTGTTCGAACATTACAATTGTGACTGGTTTTCTTTGTTGCCAATTTCCCCCACTCCTGTTGGCCATGGCTCACTGGGTAGCGCTCTCACCTCTGAGCCAGAAGGTTGTGGGTCCAAGTCCCACTCCAGAGACTTGAGCACAAAAATCTAGGCTGACACTCCAGTGCAGTGCTGAGGGAGTGCTGCACTGTCAGAGGTGCCGTTTTTCGCATGAGACGTTAAGCCGAGGCCCCATCTGCCCTTTCAGGTGGACGTAAAAGATCCCATGGCACTATTTCAAAGTAGAGCAGGGGAGTTACCCCTGGTGTCCTGGTCAATATTTATCCCTCAATTAACATCACTAAACCAGATTATCTGATCAATATCACATTGCTGTTTGTGGGAGCTTGCTGTGCACAAATTGTCTGCCGCTTCTCCTGCGTCACAACAGTGACTACACTTCAAAAAGTACTTCATTAGTTATAAAGCACTTTGGGACATCCTGAGGTCATGAAAGTAGCTATATAATTGCAAGTATTAACAGAAAATGCTGGAAATACTCAGCAGGTCATGCAGCATCTGTGAAGAGAGAAACAGAGTTAACGTTTCAGGTCGATGACACTTCGTCGGTGCCGGGCCAATGTCGACTCGAGTCTGGATGGCCGCCAAATCGTCGAGCAGAAACTGATAGCCAAGTTCCGCACCCATGAGGACGGCCTCAACCGAGATCTTGGGTTCATGTCACGCTACATGTAACCCCACCTGACGCAGGGCCATCCAGATGCGAGTCGACATTGGCTTGTTCTCTCTACACAGATGTGGCCGGACCTGCTGTGATTTCCAGCAAAAAAAAAAATGTTTTTTGTCTGTCTTTTTGTTTTTCATACAGACCCCAGCATCTGCAATATTTGACCCCTTGTGACCCCACCTCATTGTTCTTTGATGTAATGTTTTCCTGACTGGCCTGTTTGGACACCATTCACACCTTTGATTGCTGTGATTATCTCTCTGCCGAGGTGTGATAAATGGCAGTTGGCAAGATTACCTGTAAACATCTGACATTATTCTCTGACGATATAAGCTGTGTCTTTATGCATTTCTCCACTTCACCTGACGAAGGAGCAGCGCTCCGAAAGCTTGTGATTTCAAATAAAGCTGTTGGACTATAACCTGGTGTTGTGTGACTTCTTACATTTGTCCACCCCAGTCCAACTCCGGCATCTCCACACCATAAAATCAGGAGAACATAGAAATACATGTAACGGTGCCTACTGGCTAGAGAATGGCTGTCAGCGACCATGGTGCTTTGCTTCCTGAAGCAAGGAGTGAAAGCCCCTCGAGAGATGATGTTCTGAGCCTCTGGGGGCCTGTTTAAATAAGACCACTGTTTTTTCATGATGTAGGGGCTGTTTTGAACCGCTGACATTTGCATATGGATATGTGAATCTCCTGTGATGTGCCTTGTTTTATTTCTACATAGAAATGAATCACCCCCTCGTAATTGTGCTCACATCACAAATCAATTGTAATCTAGCATGCGTTCTACAATCTTATGTTAACTTTGTTTTCCAGAACAAATGAGGTACTTGTAAATCAGAAACAAAGAACTCCTAGAAGATCAACTGAAATGATGAGCTGGGATTGTATTTCGTACCACTGGAACTAAAGGCAAATCTACCCAGCCCAGCAGATTAGTAGTTTAGTATACTTCATTTGAAAATCATTTATGATATGCTAAAGGAGTGAGGTGCTGATTATTAAAATATACCTTAAAAAATATTGGGGGAGAAATTGGGTTGAGCCAAGCTCGCCTGGGCGCCAGATTTTGCGCTACGATCGGAGCAGCAGCGATCGCCGGAAATTCAGCTTGAGCGCCCCAAGAGGGACACGGGGCGAGGCTCGAGGCGCTCCGCGTCCCTCTTAGGGCGCTGAAACCGAACATCGCAGCGCAACGTGCCACAGCGCCACACACTGCGGCACGGCGCGCTGCGGTACTGCAGGCCTTCCTCCCATTCTTAAGGGGGAGGGGCCTGCACCAGCGCGCTGAGCGATTGCGAGTGCCGGCAAAAGAGCCCGGCACCGAGGAGAAGGGCCAGGCTCTCGGAAAACAGCCAGCAATGCCGCGGGGGGGGAACAGGAGGCCGGGGACGGAGATGCTGGCAGGCGGCCAGGCCACCGAAAAAAAACGGCCGCCCCGCACCTCCACCTTAATTTGCGCCACTGCCGCCACAGGTAGGCCCCGTGAACCGGGCGCGAGTAGCGAGCGGCACTACAGAGGCGGTCGCTGCCAAATATCGCGATCGGGGCGGTAGGGGGGCGCTGCGCACACCGATGACGTCATCGGTGGCGGCGCAGCGCAACAGGCTAACGCCGCCATTAGTGCCCCAGCTAAATATCGCGGGAGGCGTGGCCAGCAGCGCTAAAGCCACTGAGTGCCCTCTTTAGGCGCTAACTGGTGGCGCAGCCCACCGAATTTCTCCCCCAACTATGTCATTTTTCTAATTAATTATCCAAGTTCATCCCAATGCAGGGAGTCCCACTTATACATCTTCTTGTGAAGAGCAGGGGAGTTCTTTTAGGCGTCCTGGTCAATAATAATCCCTCAACCAGCACCTCTTAAAAAAGCAACAGATTATCTGGCCATTATCACATTGCTATTTGTGGGATCTTGCTGTGCGCAAATTAACTGCTGCGTTTTCTACGTTACAACAGCGACGACACTTCAAAAGAAAGTCACTGGGTGTAAAGCGCTTTGGGACGTCCTGAGGACATGTAAGGGGCTGTATAAATGCAAGTTCTTTCTTATGAGGTTTGGGTTCCATGATTCAATTACACTGCAGTAATTGGTTGTTATTTATGCAGGAGCTCAAACGGTGAGCGATAGCAAGTTCTATTACCATAAGAGGCACCATAGCCAACCCCAATCCTGTCCTGACTTGACGGCCAATCACCTACACTTATCTCCACCTATCGTATCTGGCACTCCCCACGTGCAGTCTGGAAACAAGCTTAGGCGGAAAGTCATTAGCAGCGCACAGTCGAATCTATCCCTTTGTCCATGTTCTAGGTTATGGCCCAGGGAAGGTAGCAAGAGGCTGCTACTTGGAATAATGACAGGGGAATGTCTATGGATGTTATTTATATGGACTTCCAGAAGGCATTCGATAAAGTCCCTCATACGAGACTGTTGGCTTAAGTTGAAGCTCATGGAATTGAGAGCAAATTATTGACCTGGTTAGGAAATTGACTGAGCGAAAGGAGACAGAGAGTAGGGATAATGGGCAGATACTCTAATTGGCAGGATGTGACTAGTGAACATAAGAACACAAGAGCTAGGAGCAGGAGTCGGCCATTTGGCCCTTCGAGCCTGCTCCGCCATTCAATAAGATCATGGCTGATCTTCTACCTCATCTCCACTTTCCTGCACTATCCCTGTATCCCTTGATTAGCTTAATATTCAAAAATCTATCGATCTCTGTCTTGAATATACTCAATGACTGGGCCTCCACAGCCCTCTGGAGTAGAGAATTCCAAAGATTCACAACCCTCTGAGTGAAGAAATTTCTCCTCACCTCAGTCCTAAATGGCCGACCCCTTATTCTGAGACTCTGACCCCTGGTTCTAGACTCCCCAGCCAGGGGAAACATTCCTCCTGCATCTACCCTGTCAAGCCCTGTAAGAATTTTGTATGTTTCAATGAGATCACTTCACAGCCTAAGCTAAACTCTAGAGAATATAGGCCTAGGCTACACAATCTCTCCTCATAGGACAATCCCCCCATCCCAGGAACCAGTCTGGCGAACCTTTGTTGCACTCCCTCTATGGCAAGTACATCATTCCTTAGGTAGGTGGACCAAAACTGTACACAATACTCCAGGTGTGGTCTCAGCAGGGCCCTATATAATTGCAGTAAGACGTCTTTACTCTTATACTCAGGGTCTGTGTTGGGGCCTCAACTATTCACCGTATTTATTAATGACTTAGATGATGGGACTGAAAGCCACATATCCAAGTTTGCCGATGACACAAAGATAGGTGGAATTTTTTTTTATTCGTTCCTGGGATGTGGGCATCGCTGGCAAGCCAGCATTGTAAACAGTGTAGATGAAAACATAAAACTACAAAGAGAAATTAATAGATTAAGTTAATGGGCAAAACTGTGGCAAATGGATTTCCATATAGGCACGTATGAGGTCATCCACTTTGGACCGAAAAAGGATAAATCAGAGTACTTTCTAAATGGCAAAAAGCTTGAAACAGTGGGGGGGGGGATTGAGTTGCGCCTCCTTTGGGCCGGTAACTTCGCCGTTTTTAGCGGCCCCCAAAAATTAGCGCCCCCGTGGCCAAAATTCATTGGTAGCACCCCAAGAGGGAAGGGGGGGTGCTACTGGAAGGGCCCCGCCTCCCTCTTGGGGTGCTGCGAGGGAATATCGCGGCGCTACGTGCCACAGCACCATGCTGTCTCAAACTCAAGCTCTCTGCAAGTGTGGTTCCCCACTGACACTGCACCACAATTCTTCTTCACCTGTAGCAGATTATTCGGGGGTCAATTTTAAGACGGGGCTGGATCGGCACTGGTCGGGGGGGGGTGTGTGGAGGATGGGGGGAGAGGAAGGGGGGAGAGGAAGGCAGGGGGGCCCAAAGCAGGCGAAGCACCTGGACATCATGAAGGGAGCAAGGTCCAGCTAATTTTAGCTCTAGGTCATGTGCTCAAGACCTAGAGTAGGGCTTGAACCCACAGCCTTCTGGCTCAGAAATGAGAATGCGGCCAACTGAGTCATGCTGTTGAGCTGCAGGTTAAGTTATGTGGTAGAAGCCAATTTTATTGCAGTTGGCGCATTCGTGCATTAATTCCATGGGCCTTTATATCTTTTGTTACAAGCAGAAGATTTGAAACTTTATCAGTGCCTTATGAAAATACTGGAAAGTCGATTAATTTAGTTACCTTCTCAAAGAACTTCAGTAGTTTTATGATGCATGGGTTATCCAATCTAAACCTAGGTTGACTACCCCTTTTATACTTTACATAAACCGTAATGAAGTCCTATAAATTAGTATTCAGAATTTTGGCCATTACTGATGTTGAGCTAACTGGTCTATAATTCACTTTTTCCTGTTTAACTATGTTTTCTAGATACACTATAGGTATAGCCTCGCATTTGGCCAAATTCCTAAAAATGTTAACTAGAGCCTTCTCTATTTCCTCACTCACTTCTTCGAGGACTCTAGGTTACCTCCCATTTGAACAAGATTTCTTCAGAAGACCTATTGCAATCTCCATGTGCTCAGTCAGGCACATGCCCACACTTTTCTTTAATGAAGACAAAATTGAAGAATGAATGTGTATTTCTAAAGCGATCTCTCTCCAGCAGATGTGCTTTCCAACAGCTGTTAGAGAGAAAGAAAAAAATCCTTGGGGGAAGAAACAGATTTGCAGCTCTGCTTTTGGAACGATAAAATACAGTAATTCTCCAGTGTGCGAACTTTACTATTTTTTGGTTGTTCCACCTTGGGGGAAATGGTCGGCAAATGCTGGAGAATTCATGAGTGAGTTACTGCATGCAGCTGTCAATCACTGCTTAAGTGTGACATGGGACTTCAGAATACCAAGAAAGTGCCCTCCTCCCCGAGGTTGAACTTGCTGTGCATCACTGAGCGGCTGCCATTAATTAAACGGCCCTGAAAACTAACTCCACAGTCCACAGAACAGCAAACCCAGCATGATTTTCAGAACCTGGCCTTTTAATGGACCATTAAACCTCACCTTCGATAGCAAAACACTTAGCCTCCTTAAACTAAGGTGACCTATTACCACAGATTAATTCTCTTCAGGTTAAGTCTGGTAACTTTTGTGATTTTTAACAGGCGGCTTTCAAGGTTCTATTTGATATAATGCCGCAGTAAGTGCATATAAATGGTCCTTGATATAAAGAGAGATCTGTTTTCATGTAAATGGATAAAACCCCCATTCATTAGATATAAGGACAGCATTTTCAAATAGATTTTATTTCGGAGGATTTTGACAGATTGATTGCAGTATATTTGATTTAATTTAATGCACAAATGAATACATAAAAACTGAAGTAAATCAAGTGCTCATTTCACGTAAGTGGAGCGTTTGATTTAATTCATTTAAAAATGTCGCTGTTTCAAACTCTTGCCTTAGTGTTTCAATTCATGCTAAACAATAAACACATTTCACTCTAAGCATTACAAAAACTGTCATGATATCTGTTTCTCACCAACAAGCTGATTGCTTATTCCTGCTTATTTTTAAAAAAAAATTACATATGTAAACGCATACAAAGAAAATATAAATGATAACCAGACTGAGTGTATAGGAGAATACACCAGTGCTCCCTGGATGTAACAAAGGCCGAGGCTGCAGATCCACTCGGCCCTCATTGAAGCCAGAAGTTATTTTAAATGATGATTTCTTAACTCTTTAAAACCATAGATGAAGGGGCAAAGCTCATAGTGCAGAATGTGAACAAGGTTAAGGAGTAGGGGAGAAAACTGTAAGGCTACGAGGAAGGAGCAGGGAAGTGGGACTAATTGGATCGCTCTTTCAATGAGCCGACACAGGCATGATGGGCCGAAAGACCTCCGTCTGGGCTGTAAGGTTCTATGATATGATGATTCTCTGATCAGGGACTCGGGCGAGGTGTAGGAAGTGCTGGTAGGGAAAGTGCAAGGCTGCAGACCCTGATAATCTGTCCATTCACAAGATAACTTACCACTTGCCCAAAGCCACTACTTCATACTTTGAATTGGATTCACCTTTGTTTGCTTTTGCCCTGCCGTTCTTTTGCTCCCCCAAATACAGCTTTTGGAAATGCTGACAAATACTTAAAAATAACGTCTTTCCCTACATTACAACAGTGACTACACTTCAAAAAGTAATTAATTGGCTGTAAAGCACTTTGGGATGTCCTGAGGTCGTGAAAGGTGCTTATATAAATGCAAGTTCTTTCTTTCTAAATGCTAGAATTTTTTTCCCGCCATGCGACCATTTAGAAAGAACTTACATTTATAAAGCACCTTTCACATTCCTTCGCATGTCCCAAAGGACTTCGCAGCCAATGAATTAGTTCCGACGTGGAGTCACCGTTGTTTTGTAGGCAAACCTTTCAGTTGTACCTTTCAAGTTGCCAGCTACCTGCACCATCAGTGAAGTACCTATACCTGGCCAATGCGTGCAGGGAATGCATTCTAATGATTTAAATGACTTGGTATCAGGTGATGTGAGCTCAGTGTGCTAATGATACACATTACTCTCCAGAAGCAGCGTCCTGCTACTCTGTGACAGGGCCATGGAGTCGGCCCCACACGCCAGGCGTGACAAAAATGGTGTATTTTTTTGTCCATAGTGTACGGGGCATCGCTTTTCTGTTTGTTTCATGGATTAAAACCAACTTCTTCAATAAAGATGCTACCTTCAAAATGGCTGCTGCTACTGCATGCTGTGAAATTGGCTCGTATTCCTTTGGCTTGGCATGCAAGGATATCGGAGCAAAGCCAGCCAAGTCAATGCTGTTGACTATTGTTGGACGTGCGCAACTTGGAAAACAATCACTGAGCACGCCCAAGTGCTACAAGCAATCACTGGGTTATTAAGCAACATCAGGATAGCACTCGTATAGACTGCATTTGTCTAACATCATGGGTGGCCATCAGTGCGCCTTTATATGTTACGGAGCTGGATATTCAGGTTAAATCCCTCAGTCTCGCAGATTGTCTGCACAGAGTTTTTGGGGTGTAAGGTATGGACATTTTTCGACATATTAGTTCAGTACTATTTTGACCTGACTGCCGCAGATGTTGAGACAAACATTAAGCAGCGGGTAGGAATGCCTATGTAATTTCAGAAATGGCAGTAACTGATTGGGTTGGCTATTCCCTTCCTGAGAGATAGTTCTACCATTTGTCAAAAAAAATCTGCAAGGAAAGCCATTCAAAGGAACTCGACTGACTGGTGCCTTTTTTTTTTAACCTTTTCATGATTGGTTTGAAAACCACTGTGTTACATATTTCTGCAAATGACTGAATAAACCTGTTTGGTTGTTAGTGTGTTGTGAACATGACTGGTGTGAAATGATGCTAATCACCTCCTGAAGTGCACAGTAATTTTTTTTTAGATGTAATTCAGAAAATACACAGGTTGATTGTTCGTCTATAGCATGCTCTCCCAGAGTACTTTGTGTGCAAGGCCTTGCTTAATTTCATAGGAAATGCACGTTTGCCCAAGGGAGCTGGCCTTTGTGTTGGGCATGAGAACATGTATCTGGAGAAACCCAAATCATATCAATTGAAGCTTTATATACCATCTACTGAGAACACAGACTGTAGCTGACGAATCAATTGGATATGATTTAAGTCAGTCGAGCTGGCCTGATATACAGTACTATCTGAAATATTATGATCCCCCTGGGTGTAATGTTTATAATATTTGGCATGCCGTGAGACTATTTGTGATTTGCAAAGAAGTCAGAAATCAACCTCATGACACTGTTTATTCGCATATTTATTTTCAAAGGAGCAGGTGCAATGTCACAAGGGGCTTGTGATATTTCAGGGATAGGGACAGAGAATGCAGTAACGTTCCCATGTACTAACCTCAGACATGAGAGCCCCGACCGACCTTGTGATCAACCCCTTACTTAGCTTCAACCAGCGGGGAAGCTGTCACTGTTTGGGAAGAAATCACTTCTGCATCAGGGCCAGCCATCAGCATTTGAAACCAACAGTTAAGAGCCAGTTTTATGAACGAGCGCTCCCAGAGGGGAGCCTCGCCTACCGGACGCACACAATCGTAAGATCTACCCTTTAGTGATTCACTGCGTTATATTTTTGGGTTCTTTTACCCTTTTTGGTCAAGCTAATTTTGGCTTTCATGTTTTAGACCACTCTTTGAGGTAAATCCTAGCTCCCTATGCCCTCAAGAATATTTTCGCTTGCCCTCGGTAGGTTTCATAGCATGCCCAGGAAAATAAGCAGAGTTTTTTTTTAAGATTACTTCAGTTCCAGGATCTATATTGTGCCTTTTTATCTTCTCACTAACTTTGCAAGTATCTGGCCCGGCTAAAATGCTTCAGAAGTTTCAAACAGAATCACTTTGAACATTACGGACAAGTTCTCTCCTCTTTGAAAGTCCCAGCCACATTCATTGGTCCAACAGCTGTAACCAGAGCCAAACAATATGCAAATAGCCAGCTGTTCATGTTTTTTTAAACTGCCATTCAAATACCTATTTTAACAGATCGCACAGCATGTTTGTATTTGAATTGAGTGCCTTGACTTTTCACTCAAGTAAACTGTATCATCATTGCAATAATGCATTCAATCAAGCTGGGGCACAAATTATTGTGGTTTCTTGTGACAATATTAATGAACCCAACAGAAGGTCAATTCTTAGACAAGGATGCTTCCTTTCTGTCACAGTATCAACCAATCAGATCATTGGAAGGTGGGACTGGGGCCTGTCAGGCCCAATCAATCAGATGTTACTTTCCCTCACTGTTGGTTGTGCAAAAGCCTGAGGCAAGAAGGTTTTAAGATGAGCTGATGGAGGCTGAAATACAATGAGCCCGACAGTTACCATCCATGGGCAAATGTGAAGAGTGGCATTAATATGAGTAGAATAGATTGCAAACAGTAAGACCACAGGAAGTTAGTCAGGTCACCCTGAGAGCACAACATTCAGATCTCTCTGCCTGTTCCTGCAAACCATAGTGCTGTGTACTTAAGTGTGTTATATATTTTTTTTCCAAATGATTGCAATCTGTAACGAGTTTTGTCTCTAGTACAGTTCTGATGAAGGGTATAAACCCAAAGTGTCATAACCTGTCTTTTCTCTTTACAGATGCTGAGTTGCCTGCTGAGCATTTCTGATTTTATGACGAGAAAAATAAAACTTTTTGACAGGATCAAAAGTATAATACGGGCTGGAGATTACTGTTGCCGATAATAGCAGACGGATGCTTTAACACGTTCATTTGACATTCCTCTGCCTGCGGTTTCAACAGACTAATTAACCTGTTCATTTTAAATGGGTTAAGGTCTACTGTTAAAATAGCAGACACAGGAATGTCATAGAAATGCATTAAGCCTCGGTCTACTCACTCCCCAGCAATAATTTTTAGCCTCGTCTTTAAAGGTTTTTAAAAAAATGTTTCAAATGCGCAGCAGGTTAACGACCCTATAAAAGAGGAAGTGACAGGTTAATGGTTCAGTGTGATCCTTCATCGGAGCTCAGTTCCCAGGGCTTTGTTTTGATGGTATTGACTTACCCTTATCTCTCCCGAAGCTACTTAAAAATAAAAAATAAATGTTTATTTTAAATAGTTAAACTCGCCTATCCTCAAGCCTGGCCGGTCCCCTTAACCTCCTCAGCCCCCCACCTGCCTGTGCAATACCATAGCGTCACTGATACAGTCAGATGTGCATATGAGCCAGTTTTGTCATTTGAATTTAGAATGGACTGTCAGTTGGGATTATTTAGGGGCATGTTAGAAAAGGTTTTAGTTCACAAATTAACATGGCGTATCTGGAAATGCAGAGCAGGTCAGTCAGCGACTGGAAAGAGAAAGGACAAGCCAATGTTTCGTGTACAGGGTTTTACGCTCAAAATGTTAACCTGTCTTTTTTCTTTTGCAAATGATAGATACTGCTACAATTTTCTGTGTTAATTTCAAATTTCCAGCACTTGCAGTAGCATCCTTTTTCTTTATAATGCACCTGGGATTAGATTCCCAGCAAAAGGAGTTGGATCTTGACAAGTTGTGAGGAAAGGGCCATTCGCCGGGTCTCAGCTCCCAGGCGGGAGCCTTACATATGGGGAAAAATCACTGGTGAGACCACACAGATGTTTTTGTCCAAAAATAGAGGAAAACAGTGGACAATGTGCCTGTGATCTCCTGATTTGCACAGCCAGTGGGCAAGGCTTCTTGCTGGTATGATCAACTCAGACTATTACTCCTAAAGTCTCTACAGCTACCTTTAGGTAAAATATCTGTAACCTTCCAGGGGGAAATTATTGTTGGTTTGAAAAGAGTGATCTCTCTCTCATTCTTCCTCTGTATGGCTCCCACGCACACCCATTGTTAACTAGGAGGAGAGATTGAGTAGAGTAGGGCAAAATTCCCTAGAGATTAGAAGAACGAGCGGTGATCTCATTGAAAAATATAAAATTCTTAAAGGGCTTGACAGGGTAGATGGGAGGATGTTTCCCCTGGCTGGGGAATCTAGAATTATGGCTCAGAATAAGGGGCCGGCCATTTAGGGCTGAGATGAAGAGAAGTTTCTTCACTCAAAGTGTTGTGAATCTTTGGAATTCTCTACCCTAGAGAACTGTGGAGGTTCAGTTATTAAGTATATTCAAGACAGAGATCAATAGATTTTTGGATACTAAGATAATCAATGGATATGGGGATAGTGTGGGAAGGTGGGGTTGAGGTAGAAGATCAGCCATTATCTTATTGAATAGCAGAGCAGGCTCGAAGGGCCGAATGGCCTACTCCTGCTCTTATTTCTTATGTTCTTATGTAACTCTTATCTCAGCCTCCTTCCACACACCCATCCATACTTCTGTCTCGGAAAGCTGAATCTTTTTACTCTAGGAAAGCATAGACGGGATAATTTGATTGAAGTATTTAAAATGATGAAGGGGCTAGACAGTGCCCATGTATCAGAGTAATTAAATTGGACAAGTTAGGGATTGGGTCAAGCCACCATGTATTCCTATCATGTTTTCTAACATGACCTCTACATCCCAGTCTCTGAAATGGAATTTACAAAATCCTCATTGAGCTATTTAAACAAAACTTTGTTCACTCACAACTGGATGAATTAAATATTTCCCATTCATGCTCAATAATCTTGTCATTACATGACAATGGCCAAAATAAAATGTGGAGCATCCACCACTTTGATTGGCACTGCTAAACACAATGAAAAACAGAGTGATTAACTTTTCTTTAGGAAAATGTGCCCCTGGTCTAAGTGCAATATTACACAAGGATTTCAAGAAAGTGATAATGTAACGTGAGTTTGCAGATAATCCAGTGCAGAGATTACTGAAATTGTTAATCCAATGGGCATTTCAATAAAGACAATTCATTGAACAATTTACAGTTCCTAGATCATAGGGAACTCCATTGAGAGAGAGAAAGTGGTGGTTTAAAACCCCTGAAATCATAATATTTAAAAGAAAAACTTGATATGAAATATATCCGTAACTAAAGTCTCAATAATTAGTTTTGTATTAGCATAAAATTCCCTCTCGGCTAATGATAATCTTTGACTCAGTCTTTCAAAAGATTAAATTCAGTTGCAATGCCAAATTTAATGCTATCAATTAAGGCATCGCAATGAGGCGGGTGCACCATTCTCAGGAGATAATCTATAGCTAGTTAGAATGTCCTACCCATGCTTGTATCCACAAGTTGTGAGCTGAGCAATTCTGATATATGGGAAGAACTCAAGAGAATATATTTTCTGAACAGAAATAACTAACATGATAAACATTATACATCCCTAGAGTTTGATATTTAAAGAAAATATTTTGTAAATTGCAAGTTTGCAAATTTCTTTCATCATTTTGTAAATAAATCCTTGACCAATATGAATTAAGAGAATTGCCATCAAATTTAAATGATGTCTGGCTAAGAGCATACATTCCAAGAACCTCCGCTCCTTAAGACTATCTATACGATGTTGGAAAATGACTTATCAATTACAAGTGACACAATTTACAATTCCCGCTGTAGAAGGTGTTTTATTAATTTCACCATGTATTACCCATTTCAGAAGGTGCTGTATTTATTGCAGTATATATCGAGTGCAGACCCACTCAAGCCAAGAGTGATAATAAAACACGTCAGGCACTTGGTGACATTTCTTGGAGAATGCCGATGGAACCCAATTCTTATACAGTGGCAAATGGTCCTTGTTTTTTGCAAATAAGGCAAAGAAAGAGAAAGGCTATAAATTTGCTTTTTTTTCCCTTATAGTTGAAGCCTTTTAAGGCACTTTATTAGTTGTTTAGTTGTAGGATTTTACCCACTTTGTAGGATTTCACTCTAATGTCTATAGGTTTCAGGTTCCCACCCACAGGGGAGATCAGTCACAAACATAAGCCAATGCATTGATAAAATCAACAATGCTTTATTACTTTCTGTAAGGGGTTTTTGCTAGGTCTCCCTCTCTCTGGTGAGACCTCTCTCTCTGTTGCACAGTAATTTACCAAGTGGTTTGACCCACTCACCCCTTAGGTTCTGTACACTGGACTTTGAGGCAGGAACTACAATGCAGAGAATACTCTGTAGACCAAGTTTAATGAAACAAAGTGACATTTTATTGCATAAAGGAAAAATTGAATGTAAGCCAAATAAGGTACATGGGAGGGAAAAACAAATCATAATACAGTACTAACCAATATATCCACAGGCATATTATACTTTACAAGGTTCACCATGAAATAGGGAAACACACGGAACATCGAGGGACAACAACTCATTGTTAATTATCCCCAAAAATGCCCACCCCCTAGACCTAGCTAGATTAGATTATGAGGGGCCAGAAACATGCTCACCAGTCCCAGTTAGAAAAGTCTTCAAAACGTCTCCGATCCCAATCGTCTACCGAATCGTCTTCTTCTTCCGAGTCTGAATGGCCTCTCTACCGCACCCAAACTCCTAACCGAACTGCACCTTCTTCGGACCCCCGAACGATCTCTCGAAAATGATCTCTACAATGCTCTTCTTGCTCTTCCACACTGCTCTCTCTCCGAACTTGAACTCCTAATGGCTACCCCAGGTCTCCAGTTATACTTCTCATGGAGGCCCTTATCTCCCGCCATATCAAGGTTAGTCTTTGTTTAATTTTTGGCGGGCTTGTAGCACAGAGGGGTAGTCATTGTGTTTAAAGTACTTTCGGGATGGCCGGTAACTGCCATCTCTGGTCTGGAATGACCTTGTATTGTCTTTAATGGGTCTTGATGTCCCCCTATGAATTTGAAGCTGTTTCCCTTTGTCTGGGTAAACATTTTGATGGCCTTTATCTACAGGCCGATCTGATTGGATCTGCATCCAATCCATATGTATGGGGTTCTGTCTGGTTTCGTATTCTCCGAAATTGCATTCCAGAACTTAATGTGGGCTGAATCCACAAAAGCTGTCTGTGGACTGCAGGAACCATTTTAAAATGTCCCAAAATGCTGGTCACGGGGTCTGGTGGCCATTTTGTGTGCCCCTTTTCCTGGGCTTCTTTTAAAACAGTCTTTAAAATTAAGGCCTTTTCTGCCAATAGACCCTTATAGGACAATGTTCAATTTTGCGAATCCTACACTTCTACCAATTATTCAATGAACAGTTAACAATAATACAACCTTAAAGGAGAGTTTGTATAATGTAATGTAATGTAATGTATTATGTAATGAGAAAGGAATAATTAGCAATCTTGTGCGAGGCCCCTTGGGGCGGTGCGATCATAATATGATAGAATTCTTCCTTAAGATGGAGAGTGAAGTATTTGACTCAGAGACTAGGGTCCTGAATTTAAATAAAGGAAACTACGATGGTATGAGGCATGAGTTGGGTAGGATTGATTGGGGAATTTTACTCAAAGGGTTGACAGTGGATAGGCAATGGCAAACATTTAAAGATTGCATGGATGAACTACAGAATTTGTTCATCCCTGTTTGGCACAAAAATAAAACAAAAAAGGTGAATCAACCGTGGCTAACAAGGGAAATTAGGGATAGCATAAGATCCAAGGAGAGGACATATAAATTGGCCAGAAAAAGCAGCAAACCTGAGGATTGGGAGCAGTTTAGGATTCAACAAAGGAGGACAAAGGGATTAATTAAGAGGGGGAAAATAGAGTATGAGAGTAAGCTTTCAGGGAACATAAAAACTGGCTGTAAATGCTTCTATAGATATGTGAAGAAAAAAAGATTGTGAAGTCAAGCATAGGTCCCTTGCAGTCAGAATCAGGCGAATTTATAATGGGGAACAAAGCAATGGCAGACCAATTAAATACATACTTTGCTTCGGTCTTCACAAAGGAGGACACAAATAAACTCCCAGAGATGTCAGGAACATAGGGTCTAATGAGAGGGAGGAACTGAAAGAAATCAGTATTTGTAGGGAAATGGTATTAGGGAAATTGACGGGATTGAAGGCCGATAAATCCCCAGGGCCTGATAGTCTACATCCTAGGGTACTTAAGGAAGTGGCCCTAGAAATAATAGATGCATTGCTGGTCATCTTCCAAAATTCTATAGACTCTGGAACACTTCCCATGGATTGGAGGGTTGCTAATGTTACCCCACTATTCAAAAAAGGTGGTAGAGAGAAAACGGGAAATTATAGACCGGTAAGCCTGACATCAGTAGTGGAGAAAATCCTAGAGTCCATTATAAAAGATGTAATAGCAGAGCACTTGAAAAACAGTGACAGGATCAGACAAAGTCAACATGGATTTACAAAAGGTAAATCGTGCTTGACTAATCTACTGGAACCTTTTGAGGATGTAACTGGTAAAATAGGTAAGGGAGAACCAGTGGATGTGGTGTATTTGGACTTTCAGAAGGCTTTCGATAAGCTCCCGCATAAGAGATTAGCGTGTAAAGTTAAGGCACATGGGATTGGGAACTGGTTGGCAGACAGGAAGCAAAGAGCTGGAATAAACGGGTCTTTTTTCGAGTGGTAGGCAGTGACTAGTGGAGTACCGCAGGGATTGGTCCTAGGACCCCAGCTATTCACAATATATATTAATGATCTAGACGAGGGAACTAGATGTAATATCTCCAAGTTTGCAGACGACACAAAGCTGGGTGGGTGTGTGTGCTGTGAGGAGGATGTCGAGAAACTCCAGTATGATTTGGACAGGTTGGGTGATTGGGCAGATGCATGTCAGATGCAGTATAATGTGGATAAATGTGAGGTTATCCACTTTGGTGGCAAAAACAGGAAGGCAGATTATTATCTGAATGGCAATAGATTGGGAGAACGGGAAGTGCAACGAGACCTGGGTGTCCTTGTGCACCAGTCGCTGAAAGTAAGCATGCAGGTGCAGCAGGCGGTTAAGAAGGCAAATGGTATGTTGGCCTTCGTAGCGAGAGGGTTCGAGTACAGGAACAAGGATGTCTTGCTGCAGTTGTACAGGGCCTTGGTGAGACCACATCTTGAGTATTGTGTGCCGTTTTGGTCACCTTGTCTGAGGAAGGATGTTCTTGCCATGGAGGGAGTGCAGCGAAGATTCACCAGGCTGATACCTGGGATGGCAGGAATGACGTATGAGGAGAGATTGGGTCAATTGGGCTTATACTCGCTGGAGTTTAGAAGAATGAGAGGGGATCTCATTGAAACTTATAAAATTCTAACAGGACTAGACAGACTAAATGCAGGAAGGATGTTCCCGATGGCTGAGGAGTCCAGAACCAGGGGTCACAGTCTAAGGATAAGGGGTAAGCCATTTAGAACAGAGATGAGAAGGAATTTCTTCACCCAGAGAGTGGTGAACCTGTGGAATTCTCTACCACAGAAGGCAGTTGAGGCCAATTCATTAAATATATTCAAGAAGGAGTTAGATATATTTCTTAAGGCTAAAGGGATCAAGGGATATGGGGAGAAGGCAGGGACCGGGTACTGAGTTTGGATGATCAGCCATGATCGCATTGAATGGTGGAGCAGGCTCGAGGGGCCGAATGGCCTACTCCTGCTCCTACCTTCTATGTTTCTATGTTTCTATGCCCAAAGTGAAGGGTTGATCATGCCCTTGTCCCGACGTTGCCTTTCCTCTTGGAGGTGGATTCCTTCCCTGCCGACTGCAGCCTTTTCTCTTCTTTTACAGGGTTAAATAGTCCTTCTTTATACCCTGGCTGCTGGAAAACCAAACTTCTCCGTAACTTACCATCCTCCCTCTCTCTCTGATGCAGTTTTCTAATGTTCCCGCAGTCTCTCAAGGACTAGCTGGGCAGCTGTCTTCTTCAAACTCGTCCCTTATCTCCGCAAAAGTACATTGTCTCAGTTAGCCTTCTAAGCAGTTAGGTTATTCTTTGTTGTTCTTTCATTTGTTGTTAATACTTTGAACCAACTTATGCTTTTTGAACAATCCAGGGTTTCTTTTTAGTTTCTTTAAAACTGGTATTAAAAGTTTCATCATCCTTCATAGTTATCTGTGCCCTTGACTCTCCACTGGGTAGGCCCATCACACGCTGTTGCTACATTGATTTTGTAGATATCTATCAACATTAATCCTATTCTTGGATTTCTGATTTTCTTACTACCCCATCTTGAGGTGGTTGAATTGCACCTCTGCCAACTATTAAGGAGCCCTTGTTGTACTTCTCTTGCACTCCTGGACAAGGTGCACGAAAGAGAGGATTGTCCAATAAGGAATCCTTCTCTCACCTCTAACCTCTCATTACAACTTTCTTTTCTCTTTCATCCATACTGCTATGGTCATTGCTCCTCTGAAGTTTCCTTTCTTGTGGCTCCTTGTAGCTACAAGTACAGTATGTTCCTCCCACCACACATCCTCACTGTGTTAAAATGAAGACCCATCACACCATCTCTTATTCTAACTCACTCTTTCGCTGCAACTCAAAACCTGAAAACTTGCATCTTTCAGTTTTCTCTTCCTCCTACACACTCCAGGCTTTTAAAATCCAAACTTGCTATCACTTAAACCTCTAACTTTTGGTGTGCCCCCTCTTCTGTTCTGCACTTTTCAACCTTGGTGGCATGGGTCTTGCTTCTTCACCCAGGTTTCCCAATCAAAAAAAGAGTGCACCATTTTCCTGTGTGTGCCCATTGGAGTGGTAATGCTTCATGTCCATCAGGGTCAGAAGTGTCCACTGCCAACCAATTTGCTGAGGTTCTAAAAACACAATCTCCTCTTTAACAATATTTCAACCATTGTGTAAAAGAAACAAAATAAGTGGACTCCTTTCTCCATGTGGCACCACCCAAACCATTTGTATTTCTCATGTTTGGTTGATGACCATATCTAATTTTTTTTTAAATCCTCACTGGCGATGGCATTCATTACTTGTTTATATAAATGGCTGAGTGTGGCCTGCTGTTAGTTAAGTATTTAAATCTAGCACATATCGTCCTGAGCAGATAATAGGCCTCGTCACAGATAATGATTAGATGAAGAGGTTCAAAACACTGAATTCTAGTGGATCTGAGAAGATTAACATGTTTGTTCTTAATTTTGATTAAAAATTAATCAAAAACATGGACTAGTTACTTTTATGATATGTTCCTAAAAATAGTTTTCAATTAATATATTAAAACACAATTTTCTTATCAAAGCATACGGACTAATGTACGCATAGTTTTTGAGTTTGTTAAAATCCAGCCATCATTCTGAAAATTTGTGCCTGAAATACTTCTTGTATTGTCCAGTAGAAAGTTACAAGACAGCTTGGATAATATACACATCACGAATTATTTTTTGCTGTATTAATTACAATATGTTTTGTCCCCTTTGCCCTTGAAAGGTGGTGAGTCCATTGCCATGGGCCCAGAACACCCTCTGATACTACACCCCAAGTAATGATCTTTTCTGTGGTAGACTATTCACCATGATGGGTGCCCAGCCAAGCATTATCCTATCCTTACCCAACATATACTCGTATATTTTCTAACAGTCGTCACTGGGGAGGTTTGCCTAATTCCCCCTACCCCCACCCGAGCTAAGGACACGGAACCCACTTATAGCATCCCTACTGTTGCCATGCCTGGGATCAGTTAGCATAGAACAGGCCAGAGATCAAACTTGGGATATTCCTGGCTGGTATAGCACTGTACCAAACCACATGGTGCATTCATTTCCCAAGCCATTTTATAAGGATATACATTTTTTGATTGTGGCTCCTGGTGCAGAGTCCATGACTTTCCATCCATTCATTTTAATGGATAGGAAATCACGGGCTGCACCCATGATTAATGATTACATTTATTAATACATGCTGAATACGTAGTCAAGTAAAAAATGTATGAGTAGCTCAATATATCCATGTTACTTCTTATAGTATAGTCACAAAGGGGTGAGCAACTTTAAAACATTTATCCTTCACAGTCATACATCTGGGCATTTGCACTCTTTGTAGTTGGGAGCGCCTGTACTCTTGCACCAATTTCCATCTCAAAACACTTTGTAAGCCTGGTTGAAGTAGATCAAAAAAAGTTAACAAACAGCACAAAAGGTAAGGTAAATGCAGAAACATCTATTTGTGACTGCGCAGCAGACACAGTGGTGGATGGTGGAGGCACAGAGGCGACACTGTTCAATCGGGTATAAATGTAAGGGTGTTCCTGCGAAGAGGGCAAGAAGCATTGTTACTAACAGGCATTCAAAAATCATAGATAAAGCCCTGGTTAGATCACATCTGGAGTACTGTGTGATGTAAGAAAACTACTAGGCACTTGGTCTAAGCGTTAAACAAAGCTTTAATCAACTGTTTTTCAACATGGAGATCTAGTTGTGTCCTTTACTAGTTCCTATTAAAGAATGTCCTGAGCAAGCTGGGCCCATTTATACTCTCCCTGGACAGCGCCACCAGCAGGCCACCCAGTATTATTTCATAAGTCATTTCCACATGAACGACAAGATTCATGTCACTGTGTACAGTTCTGGGCACCACAACTTAGAAAGGATATATTGGCCTTGGAAGGAGTGCAGCGCAAATTCACCAGAATGTTACCTCGGCTCCAAGGGTTAAATTACAAGGAGAGATTACATAAACTAGGCTTGCATTCCCTGGAATATAGAAGGTTAAGGAGTTATTTGATTGAGGTTTTTAGGATTTTGAAAGGATTTGATAGGATAGATTGAGAAACTTTTTCCACTGGTGGGGGGAGTCTAGGGCAAGAGGACATAATCAGAGCCAGGCCATTCAGGAGAGAAGTTAGGAAACACTTCTTCATGCAGAGGGCAGTAAAAGTATGGAACTCTCTCCCACAAAAAGTGGTAGATGCTAGCTCAATTAATAATGTTAAATCTGAGATCAGTAGATTTTTACTAGCCAAGGGTATTAAGGGATATGGAGCCGAGACGAGTAAATGGAGTTAGGATGCAGATCAGCCATGATCTCATTGAATGGTGGAACAGGCTCGAGAGGCTGAATGGCCTATGTCTGTTCCTATATTAGTAACTACAAATATATTAAGATGCAAGTTAGGGACTGCATGGTTCAGGGTGTTTTAAAATAAAGCTGTCATGTCCACACTTGATCTGCAGTTACATTTTTACCATGTGTGAACCAAGAAGTTTGGCTTTTTTGTCTTCTTCATGCATCTCTCTTGAAGATTTTCAACAAGTTGATTTTAATGCTATAGGGTTTGTTGAAACAGGATAGAAGGAGCTTTGCCCAGCAGCTGATTGTGTTGTGTTGTACCTGACCTGGGAGTCCTTAATATTGACACGGGGCTGTCAGAAATGGGAATGTGTTCCACTACCCAGCAGTAACATTCTCTTACTTTGATAACCATAAAAAGAAAGCAGCATAAAAAAAAAATCACGAAATATTTCTAAAGCTGTAAAAGATGATATTAATATGCACCGCATAACTCATGCATACCGAGCAACACTACTTTGTTAAATTACTCATCCGAATCTCATAACCTCTCTGTTGTACCTTTGTTGGACAAATGAGCTGCACTGGTTTGGAAACTGAGTAAATTTCCACCTTCTGGCCTTCAGGTTGAAACTAAATCAAGGGGGATAAAAAGAACACAAGTCATTAGCACACCATAATGAAAGACGCATATTCATTTTACATCAGTGTCGTGCAGATAATCAGATGTAGTGGCAGTTTTTAATATTAGTTATACAGTACCTCTGAATTGTTCCGTTCAGTATTTTCTAAGCTGTGCAAGTGCCTAGACGATTCTGTCTGTCCCTGTGCCCAATATTGCACCCCCCACAGCACATGCCCATTAATAGGCTACCACTATTTCATCATATTGGGAGAAGCTTTGCATTGGTGTAGTCACATCATCAATACAATCCAAAATAATATGTTTGTGAGCAACCAGAGCCATTCCGCCCTGACAGTGTCAGTCTTCTGACATTGCATCAATAAAGTCCTCTAAATGTCATAAATGTTGCTTCAATTCATTTTTAAGATACTATTACCTCAAAAAAAATTGTCACTCACTTTGTTCTAGATGAATAAGCATTTATTCTATCCTGTTATTGTTAAGTCTGTGAATTATTTAGTTAATTAAGACACAGACTAATGAGTAACAATAAAAACAGGTCTTTACTGGTTGGAGGTAGGGACTATACTGAATACAAGATTACTGCACAGTGCTTATATACCGGTGTGTTCACCCCCGGTATTACGTCTACAGCAGCCTGAGAAAGTAGTACATCTCTTAAGGTGGAACAGGCTTAAGCTCTCTTAAGGTGGAACAGGTTACATACACAACACTCCTCCCTTCTTAGCTTTATAGTCATACCCCCCATTTAACATAACGTAATAACATATATACATATATAACTTCATGTTTAACGTAACATATCACAGATTCAGTCTCTGCGGAAAACAGTTCACAGATTCAATCTCTGTGGTGTAGTCGGTTCACGTTACTCATTCAATAGTCCTTTCATGGATTTAACAGCTTGAACTTCCGAACTGATTTGGCTCCGTTCGGAGGGACCACGTGTGTGATCTGGTAGAGGTGATAATGGTTCAGATGGGTCATCTTCTGTTTTTACTTTTCCTTTTCTGCTTCTTGGAGACTCTCTGGGCTCCATTGTCAGCTGCCACAGCTGCCAGCTGCATGCGCAGTTCCTCCTTCTCTTCCTCCTGTTTCCGTCGTAGAGCCAGCTTCTCCCGATGTTCCGTAGACTTTTGGTGCTCCTCCGTGATTTCTGCACTTTGGGAGTCGAAGTTACAAGCTGGGCAGGACAGGACATCGTAATATTTGGTGTCGTCCACCAGGTCATGGTAATATTCGGTGTCGTCCTGAGCTAGACCAGTGAGAGGGTCGTCTATTTCCTCCATACCCAGCTGGACGTTAGCCAGCTCTTGTTC
The DNA here is from genome assembly GCF_052327205.1 of Somniosus microcephalus. Lineage (NCBI taxonomy): Eukaryota > Metazoa > Chordata > Chondrichthyes > Squaliformes > Somniosidae > Somniosus > Somniosus microcephalus. The sequence continues at coordinate 38,227,514 of NC_140998.1, forward strand.
CAAATCCAGACATCTTTCCTGAAGAGACTTCTTCATGTGTACCTCTGCATCCAGCTTTTTCTGGGCTTTCAGCAAGTCGTTTACTAGTGACCTCATTTGTGATTTTAATACTTCAACTTCCTTTGGAGATTGATTGATCGGACTATGCAATCCCTCTACCGGAGCAGCTGTTTCAGCGGTCTGTTGTTCTACATTGACGTGAGTCAGCGTACTTTTGGCATCCAATGGCTGCTCTGTTGCAGTCGTTTCAATCTGTGTCGTCACATCAGCCATCTCAATGACTTTTGAGAGCTCCGAACCCTTTTCCTTTGAAGATCGCAGCTCGTGTTCAAGTTTTTCCCATTTCAGAGTCTTGTCCCTCAGCATATGAAGGAGTTGGCTGACCGTTAACTCTTCTGACACCAGATTATGGCACGCACCTTCAGAACCTGAATCAGCTTTGATTCGTTCGGCCTCCTCGCGCAGATGGTTGGTGTGCTCCTGCTCCATTTTCTCCATCAGTTGCTTCTGTTGCCTTTCCAGATTCTCCCACTCTGTAACAAAGAACTTTTTTATTTCATTCATCTCTTGCTCAAAATGGCAAATCATTTGTTCTAATTGCTGTTGTAGTTTGAAATGGAGTTGAGTTCGAGCCCAGTGTCCCTCAAAAATGTGCATATCAGTAGACTTGACAGACTCAGAATTCTCTGTTAAACTATGTTGTTGCTCAGTGGAATTCTGTGCTGAAACTTTGTCTTTTGCACATGGGTTGGTCTTACCATCATCAGTTCTAGAGTCTGGGCTGATTATCTGCACCGAGTTCTCACTCTTTATGGCTTTTAGCGAATGCCAGTCCATATTTATGTTTCTAAACCACTCCCGGCCTAGTAGTGGTGGACCTCCCTCCGGTAGCACATATAAGTCCATTATTTGACTTCCTTCGCCCTTGTTGGCCACTGCAACCTTTATTGTCCCGATGGGGTACACTCTCTGCCCCGTGTAGGTTGTCAATATAATCTCCGTATCCTGTAGGGGAATATGTTGGAATAACCTTCTGTAATCTTTCTTATTCATGACCGACAATGCCGATCCAGTGTCCAATTCCATTTTTACTTGGACTCCTTCTATCTGAAGAGTAACCCAAATTGTCTGGAGGTCTGCACCCTTACCAACGTTGAGTACCCTTAAGCTAGCCAGTTCAATACTGCTTAAGCCAGCCAGTTCATTACTGCTAGCATCTGAATCGGACTCCTGTTCGGCCACCTTGTGTACTTTTGCGTATTTCCCTTGCGGTGACTTCTTGTTGCTGGTCTTCTTCCCTGACCTGCATACTCTAGCTATATGTCCAAGCCTACCACAAGTTCTACATTCTTGGTTTTTAAACCAACATTGGTTCTGATCATGCGTTGTCTTTCCACAACGATAACATTTGCCAGAACTCACACCCAATTTGTGTGCACTGAGCTCCGGTGACCGTAGCTGCATTACTGCCGTGCCTCTCGCTGCGGCTTCGTGTGCTGCTGCCATAGTGACCGCCTTCTCAAGCGTCAGCTCATTCTCCTCGAGCAGTCGCTTTTGTGTATCCTGTTTAAATAAACCACACACAAATTTGTCTCGTAGTGCATCTGTCAGTCCCATTCCAAACTGGCAATATTTCGCTAATTTACACAATTCCAGCAAATATTCAGCATTGCTTTCATGCTGTAGCTGCCTTCTGTCATAAAATTTAAATCGTTCCGCTAGCATCAGCGGCGTGGGGTTTAGATGATCTTTCAGGACAGTAACAATCTCATCGAACGTCTTATCCGCCGGTTCATCTGGTGATAACAGGTGTTTCAATTGCCTGTATGTCTTCGCACCCATTAAATTTAATAATGTTAGTGCTTTATCAGCCTCACGAATTTTATTGGCCTTACAATAATTTTTAACTCGTTCAACATATATGGCCCAATCTTCGATGTCACTATCAAAGTTGCTAATATTCCCGTGTTTAGGCATTGTAGTACTTTATCAGATTTGCAATTTCTCAGATTTTTTTTTTTTTACTGCTATCCAAGATGGCAGCTTCCCGCTCTTGCCGTCGTCCTCCGCCCACAAAATGGCGGTTTTCCCGCGCTTGGCGGTCTTCACCCGTCCCCCGACGCCGTCTCCCTTCAGCCCCGAATGCGGCCCTTATCTCCGCCGCGATCGATGGCCCGCGCTTTTCACCGCGGCTCTCGCGCCTTCAGTGTCTGCCGACGCTGCGCCTTTCAGCCCGAGTGCGGCCCTTATCAGGGATTGCGATTGATGGCCCTTATCTCCCGATCGCGATCGCCCTTGTACCTCCGACTTCCCCCAGCCCTGTCTTTGCAGCCAACGCTGCTCGGCTTACCCACCACCGAGGTTGAAAAAGAAGCTGCAGGATGTCTTCTGTCCTCCAGTTTTCAGTTGCTGATGGAGGCTTCAGGGTCCTAATGCCTGTCGCTTCCAGTGGGGTGGTGCGGTTTGAAACCTCTCTTCAACGTCCTGTCTGTGGACGAAGCCGCCGTGGAATAACTGCCGCAGGGTAAGAACCTGACTCGTCGCCAGTGTTAAGTCTGTGAATTATTTAGTTAATTAAGACACAGACTAATGAGTAACAATAAAAACAGGTCTTTACTGGTTGGAGGTAGGGACTATACTGAATACAAGATTACTGCACAGTGCTTATATACCGGTGTGTTCACCCCCGGTATTACGTCTACAGCAGCCTGAGAAAGTAGTACATCTCTTAAGGTGGAACAGGCTTAAGCTCTCTTAAGGTGGAACAGGTTACATACACAACAGTTATGTAGCACAGCTCTCAAAGCTGGAGGTCCACAGGTAGGGTGCAACATTTAGATGTTCGTTCTTACCATATTGTTCCAAAGTGCTTTCGCCATCTCCTTGTGCCCCTTTATGGTAAAATGGAAGCAGTCTGGACTAAAAAAGGAGTAGTCAATCTCTCCAGCCTGAATAAATAAATAAACAGGAAGAAATAATCCTATCGCACTTTATCGCAAAGTTCCAAAGAGTTTTGTGCAATTAATTACGTTTGGAGTGCAGTGACTGTTACTCAATCAAGTAACATGGAGAAGCTTTGGTGACTGGATTACTTTGCCAGTGGAGGATTGATTACTGAAACAGTAATTTAAAATAAACAACTATTGAAATCTGAATTGCTCAGTTTCTTATGTTAAATTACTGATTTTTTACCTTTGCAACCGAGTCTGGCACAGAAGCATCATGCACGCTGATTTTCCAATGTTGGTTTGAGGTGCACTGTCAGAACAATGCAAGAAGCAATTTTATATTACACCTGATTCCCTAATGTTCTTGACCTAAGAGTTTAATTCTGCCTTTGAGGGGGAAAATGTAGGAAAGATTCTATTCCTGGAAGTCTTCATTATAACCTTGATAAAGTGACATTGTGTACATTATTTACATTGAGTAACTTGAATGCAAGTTTGTAAATGCTTATCTGTCCACTAACACGACGGAGGCTGTCCTCACTGTTCCAACAGAAAATTTACACAGCTTCAAATGTCACCATGGCTGCTCTGTGCAAGCCATGTCATCATATTACCAGCAGGCAATATCTTGCAAAGTACTTTCCCATTCATTATAAGGTAAACAGTTGGATAACAGTTTACAACAGCCAATTCAAGCTGCTTATAATTTTCAATCATTTCTGGATCCCGGAGCTTAAAACAAGTACATCGAAATGAATGGCGGGGGGGGGGATAAAAACATACTGGGAAGATAAACAGTTGTAATCCAAGTACGCTATTGAAAATCACTGCTTGGGGAATGAGCAGCTTGAAATCTAATGTCCTTCAGGGAAGGAAACCTGCCATCCTTACTTGGTCTGGCCTATATGTGACTCCAGTTCCAAACCAATGCGATTGGCTCTTAACTGCCCTCTCAAGCCACGCAATCAGGTCAACTAGGGAAGGGCAATAAATGCCAATTATGCCTACATCCTAAGGATGAATAAAGTAAATATGCATGTTGATGGTTAGCCTATATAATGGTGATGGTACTGAAACCAAAGAGGAATTTATTTTTATTCACCAGAACAGAGATCAATTGTAGTGATAGGAAGAAGAGAAGAATTCACAAGAGGGTAAAAGTGGACAAGAAGCAACTGCACCATTCACAAAATTATTTATTTTCCACTTAATTCTTCCTATTGCAGTGACTTGAATTTCCCATTTTAATTGGTGAAATATCCTGAAAGAGGTACAGGAGAAATGATGTATAAATTTGCTTTAATTTTGGCTTTTATAATAAAATAAAATGAAACCTTATATTAGACATCTTCTGCCTTTCAATTCTTCACATTCACTCTGTGAAATTTATTTAATATGACAAAAATATTAATTGTGGTATTGCTCTCGTGCTGAGGACAAGTCAATTGTGGAGATTTTGAGGCCTCCTGCCTGGGGAAAATGGGGGAAAATGGTGCAGAATGACTTACCCCCCTGTTCCCACCGATGTGGCCACGCTATATTCCCAAGGCCTACTGCTGTGCGGTTGGAGTGCCCACCTAAGTCAGGTGGCAGTCCCTTTAAATATGCAAATCAGGGTCCTATGATGTACACAGCAGCCCGATTGTCACTTTAGGACTCAACTGCACCGAGAACGCTCTGCACAGTTTCAGCTGGCGGTCTGGCCGAAGAGGCGTCCAGAAGGTAAGTTTTTATTTATTTTTGTGGGGCCGGGAGGAGCAGAAGTGCTGCGCTCCACAAAAACAACTTGAACCGCTGGCACACCGGGTCCCCCGCCATAGAATCATACAGCACAGAAGGAGGCCATTCGGCCCGTTGTGCCTTTGTCAACTCTTTGAAAGAGCTATCCAATTAGTCCCACTCCCCTGCTCTTTTCCCACAGCCCAGCAAATGTTAACCTTTTTAAGTATTCATTCAACTCCCTTTTGAAAGTTATCATTGAATCTGCTTCCACCCCCTTGCAGGCAGTGCATTCCAGATCATAACAACTCGCTGCATAAATGTTTTTTTCCCTCATGTCGCCATCCCTGGGTTTAGATTTTTACGGGCCCGGAGACAGGCCTAGCTAGCCGATATTGCAGCACACAATACAATCCAATAACTAATACACAACACTGTTTACAATAAACAATTACTAACTCCATTGAAAAGAACGTGGGATTAAATAATTTACCACATTTAACGGAGGTGTTGCACTTTTCAGGAAGGGTTGAAGTATCACGGTGAAATCTTCTTTTTGGTCAAATCTCCCAGATGCAACCAACTCTTCCAGATTTGTCTGAGGGGAAAATGATTTACCAATTTTCAGTAAAAACACGCATTTGCACAACTGTACAAAACCATAAATCAGTTCCCAGCTCAATGAAATAACAACAGAAAATGCTGGAAAAACTCAGCAGGCCAGGGCAGCATCCGTGGAGAGAGAAACAGAGTTAACGTTTCAGGTCGATGACCTTTCGTCAGAACTGGAAAAAAGCAGGAAATGGAAAGCAGGTGTAGGGGCTGGGAAAAGGGGGGAGGGGATGAAAGAACAAATGGGAAGGTCAGTGATAGGAAAGAAAGCAGGAGAGATTAAGAGGCATTGAGAGACATTAAGAGATATTCAAGGCGAGAGGAGGTGGTAATGGGGCAGGTTAAGGAACAAAGGATGGCTCTAGATGAGGAGTGAATTGCGCTGGCAGAATGAAGGACAACTGCCATGTGGGAGGGAAGAAAAAAAAGAAGAAAATATATATGTGTGATAGGGGCCGAGGTTATGATCTGAAATTGTTGAACTCTATGTTGAGTCCAGAGGGCTGTAGAGTGCCTAATCGAAAGATGAGGTGCTGTTCCTCGAGCTTACGCTGAGCTTCCGTGGAACAGTGCAAGAGGCCGAGGACGGTGAGGTCTCAATGAACCTTTGTTCAAAGCCCAGCCTTGATGACTAATTGATATTGCTACATGTAAACATAAGCAAAACCACTTTAGAAAATACAATGGCCCTGAAATCCTTGGGCGCTGACAATACAATGCTCAGCACCCACATACATTGGGTGCCGGTACCCCTGGTTATGGGTGCTTCAGAGCAACTCCTGGCAACAAAAGTGGTGGCAGAGCTTTCAACCACCTAGCCCCTGCTCTCAAACGGCCTCCCAAGATCCCTTTACCTCAAAGTTCTGCTCCTCTTACTATTGACACTGTAAATAGACTCAGAACATTTGGTACATTAAAGGCACTCTAGGAACGGAAGTTTTTTGGCATATTGTGCCTTTCATATGGCCCTCTCTTCCAACTTTTGTTCCTCGGCCTTGTTTCTTCGGCCTCTGATAGGCCAAACACTCAGAAGGTTCATTCCACCCTAAGCCTTTATGGTTTTCTATAGAATGTATTCATTTGAATTTAGAAGCTTGCGTAGTGATCTAATCGAGGTGTTTAATGTGACAAAGGAATTCTATCGGGTAGATATAGAGGGGGAGAAATTCAGTTGGCTGCACAACCCGTTAGCGCCTTAAGAGGGTGCTAAGTGGGTCGCCAGCCAACTCGCGCCCGGGCACGGCACTGCCCACGCCTCCCGCTAAATTCCGTGGGACGTTAGTGGTGGCGCTAACCGGTAGCGCTGCGCCGCTGCCGATGATGTCATCGGTGTGCGCAGCGCCCCGCTGACACCCCGGCCGCGATATTCGGCAGCGCCTCCTGATTTACCACCGGACGCTATGTCCGACAGGGTCAGGGTGGCGTACCTGCGGCCTGGGAGGCGCAAATTAAAGGCGAGGTGCGGGGCGCCCATTTTTGTTGTTGGCCGCCTGCCAGCACCTGCCTGCGCTCCTGTCCCCAGACTCCTGAACACCACCCCCACCCTCCCCCCCCGCGGAGTGCTGGCTGCGCTCCAAGAGCCTGGCACTTCTCCTCGGTGCCGGGCTCTTTTGCCTGCACTCACGTTCCTCGGGGGCCCAGCTGGGCCCCAGATCGCGCTGCACAAGGCCCCTCCCCTTTAAGAAGGGGAGGAAGGCCTGCAATACTGCAGCGCGACGACGTTGCGCCACGATATTCACTCGCAGCGCCCCAAGAGGGATGCGGGGCACCTCCAGTAGCGCCGCGCTTCCCTTTGGGGCGCAACCACTCAATTTCCGGTGCGAGGGCGCGAATGTTTCCGGGGCACTACTTTTAGCGCCCTGGCGAGGCTGGCGCCCCAAACGGGGCTATGCTCAATTTCTCCCCCAGAGAAACTATTTCCTCTGGTGGGGAAATCCAGAACAAAGAGGCGGGATCTTAAAATCAGAGCGAGGCCAATTAGAAGTGAAATCAGGAGGCATTTTTTCACAAAAAGAACGCTTGCCCCCCCTCCCCGCCAAAAATAAGGCTGCGGAAGCGGACTCATTTGAAATTTTCAAGATTGAGTTTGATAGATTTTTGTCATGTAAAGGGTATCAAATATATGGATCAAAGGAGTTGAGGTACAGATCTGCTATAATCTAATAGAATGGCGGAACAGATTTAAGGGATTGAATGGCCTATTCCTGTTCCTGTAAAAGACAGCCAGTGGCCCTTCAATAGCTACTGGAACCTGACATTCCAGTTGCCAACACCTACGCCACTCTCGGCAGGTCATGTTTTAAGCACCAGGAGAGTCACAAAATATTTAAATGAGCTGACCTCCCAGCCAGAAGCAAGGTCAGCTGAATGGGGCATAGGTGCGCACAGTGCCCGGCCTGTGTGTTGCTTAGTAATGCTGATAAGACGACTTTGGTGGTGAATTGAGCCACCCATTTCATCATCTGAGTTTAACATCTATCGGGACCTGCGTCTAAACAACTCCTGCTGGGTGGGGTTCCTCATAACATTTGGTCCTATTTCCATAATGTTGCTGCGAAATTTAAACGGTTCCAAGGTAAGGGGCCTGCTAACTTACTGGCACAAGGTACGGCCATTCATTCATAGCATTCAAAGCGTTGGCATTGCGGCAACAAGGCTGAAATACGAGATACTAGGAAGGTGAGGACTTGCATTTATATAGCACCTTTCACGACCTCAGGACGCTTTACAGCCAATGAAGTACTTTTGAAGGGTAGTCATCGTTGTAATTTATAAATGATGGTTTTACGCATTCAAACATTGGCGCACGGCAGTGTGCTGCTCAATAAAATGCAATTGTTTTGCGCTGTAATGATTACGAGCTGTGCCCAACATTTCCCTTGGCAGGGGTGTAATTATTACATTTAAACTGCGGAAGAATGCAGCTTTAAGAGGCTGTGTGCTATTTATCACTCGTCTAAGAATGACAACTGAACTTATAATTGAAGATGACGGTGTTGAACTCTCTAGGGATGATGGATTCTCTTAACCATTGTCAATTAAAGCTGTTATGCATGCAGTTATCAGTCAGAAATAATTAATTTCATCATGCATGTGAGTTAAAGAGACCACACACCAGCATTGTGCTGAAACTACAGCTGTTTTTCAATGCTGAAGGCAAAACAAGTTTTTCTAAATGATTACTTTAATAGGCTATTGAAAATCAATATTGCTGTTCTTTGTCATGCACCCTTCAATTGTACTACAGATTAAGCAGTTTATCACTGTAATCACCTACCTGAAACTCTCTATTAATTCTGCGTAATTCCTTTAATTCAGCTGAATCAGGAGTAGGGTTTACTAAACACGGACAAAATTTCCTGCAACAATAATATCACTTTTAGTAGACACTGCAATCAAGCATGAATGATTTAGACATCAACGTACTTGGAAAGATTCCACCTTTCGGGTTGGTTTAATTGACAGCAGTTGTAATGTTCCTCATCATTGCATCAATATTTATACAGTGGTGTCATGACATGGACTTGTTGGGCCGAATGGCCTGTTTCTGTGCGGTAAATACTATGTAATGGCAAATTGAGAATCTTTGATGTGTGGAGATTTCTGCTCCTGGCCTACTCCTGCTTACCTGGCTTCTCCAGCACTGATCCCACTCTGTCACATTGCCCTCATGTCCTTCAGGCATTGTGCAATACCTGCACGTCTCCAGTTCTCCAGCAGAGGGCCGGGAGCCAGAGCAGTCACTTCAATGGCTGTGCAACTGTATTCCAAGCCAGGCTTGTAAGATTGAATTTTGTTGGCTCAATGAGATAGTAAACAGCTGTTCTCAGTACTGCTCCACCAATGCGAGAGCATAGAGTCATAGCACGGTGGCATAGTGGTTAGCACTGTTGCCTCACAGCGCCAGAGACCCGGGTTCGAATCCGGCCTCGGGCGACTGTGTGTGGAGTTTGCACATTCTCCCCGTGTTTGCGTGGGTTTCCTCCGGGTGCTCCGGTTTCCTCCCACAGTCCAAAGATGTGCGGGTTAGGTTGATTGGCTATGATAAATTGACCCTTAGTGTTAGGGGGATTAAATATGTGGGGTTACAGGGATAGGGTGGGATATGTGTTGGTGTAGGGGTTACGGGGATCGGGTGGGATATGTGTCGGTGCAGGCTCAATGGGCCGAAATGGCCTCTATCTGCACTGTGGGGTTTCTGTGTTTCTGTGTGTTACAGCACGGAAGAAGGCCATTCGGCCCATCGAGCCTGTGCCGACTCTCAGCTAGTCCCACTCCCCCGCCCTTTTCCTGTAGCCCTGCAATTTTTTTTTCCTTCAGATACTTATCCAACTCCCTTTTGAAAAATAAAATTGAGTCTGCCTCCACCACCCTTTCAGGCAGTGCATTCCAGATCTTAACCACTCGCTGCGTTAAAAAGCTTTTTCTTATGTCGCCTTTGGTTCTTTTGCCAATCACCTTAAATCTGTGTCCTCTGGTTCTCGACCCTTCTGCCAATGGGAACAGTTTCTCTCTATCTACCCTGCCCAGACCCCTCATAATTTTGAATACCTCTATCAAATCTCCTCACAATTTTCTCTGCTCCAAGGAGAACATCCCCAGCTTCTCCAGTCTATCAATGTAACTGAAGTCCCTCATTCCTGAAATCATGCTTGTAAATCTTTTCTTCACCCTCTCGAAGGCCTTCACATCCTTCCTAAAGTGTGGTGCCCAGAATTGGACACAATACTCCAATTGGGGCCGAGCCAGTGTTTTATACAGGTTCATCATAATTTCCACATTTTTGTACTCTATGGGGACTAAATTCGGTTGATTTGCGCCTCCTGTTAGTGCCCTAATAGGCAGTGGATGTGGTATACATGGATTTCAGTAAGGCCTTCGATAAAGTCCCGCACAGGAGACTGGTCAAGAAGGTAAGAGCCCATGGAATCCAGGGTGCCTTGGCACATTGGATACAAAACTGGCTTAGTGGCAGAAGGCAGAGGGTGATGGTCGAAGGTTGTTTTTGTGACTGGAAACCTGTGGCCAGTGGGGTACCACAGGGATCGGTGCTGGGTCCCTTGCTGTTTGTGGTCTACATTAATGACTTGGATATGAATGTAAAGGGTATGATCAGTAAATTCGCGGATGATACTAAAATTGGTAGGGTGGTAAATAGCGAGGAGGGTAGCCTCAGTCTGCAGAACGATATAGATGGGTTGGTCAGATGGGCGGAACAGTGGCAAATGGAATTTAACCCGGAAAAGTGCGAGGTGATGCACTTTGGGGGGTCTAACAAGGCAAGGGAATACACAATGAATGGTAAGACCCTAGGCAAGACGGAGGGTCAGAGGGATCTGGGTGTGCAGGTACACAGATCCCTGAAGGCGGCGGAACAGGTGGATAAGGTGGTAAAAAAGGCATATGGGATACTTGCCTTCATTAGCCGAGGCATAGAATATAAGAGCAAGGAGGTTATGATGGAGCTGTATAAAACACTGGTTAGGCCACAGCTGGAATACTGTGTGCAGTTCTGGTCGCCACACTACAGGAAAGATGTGATCGCGTTAGAGAGGGTGCAGAGGAGGTTCACCAGGATGTTACCAGGGCTGGAGCGCTTCAGCTATGAAGAGAGACTGGGCAGATTGGGTTTGTTTTCCTTGGAGCAGAGGAGGCTGAGGGGGGACATGATTGAGGTGTACAAAATTGTGAGGGGCATAGATAGGATGGATGCTGAGGAGCTTTTCCCCTTAGTAGAGGGGTCAATAACTAGGGGGCATAGATTCAAGGTAAAGGGAGGGAGGTTTAGAGGGGATTTGAGAAAGAACTTTTTCACCCAGAGGGTGGTTGGAGTCTGGAACTCACTGCCTGAAAGGGTTGTGGAGGCAGAAACCCTCACAACATTTAAGAAGCATTTGGATGAGCATTTGAAATGCCATAGCATACAAGGCTACGGGCCAAATGCTGGAATATGGGATTAGATTAGACAGGGCTTGATGGCCGGCACGGACACGATGGGCCGAAGGGCCTCTATCTGTGCTGTATTACTCTATGACTCTATGACTCTAAATCAACTAGCGCCTGGGCGTGGCGCTGCTAACGCCTCCCGTGAAATTCAGCGGGAGGTTAGCGGTGGCACTAACCGTTAGTGGTGCGTGGTGCTGTGCTGCTGGCAATGATGTCATCGCCATGCGCAACGCCCCGCTCGCACCCCGACTGTAATATTCGGTGGCGCCCCCCAACTTACCGCCAAATGCTATGTCCGCCGGGGTCGGGGGGGCCTACCTGCAACCGGGGCGGCGCCATTTAAAGGGGAGGTGGTGGGTGGCCAGCACCTGCCCCCGCTGCTGTCCCCGGCCCCCATGAAGCCTCCTCGCAGGGTGCCGGCTGTTCTCTGTGAGCCCGGCACTCCCGATCCCTGGTGGCCCAGTTGGGCCCCAGGTCGCATTATGCTAGGCCCCTCCCCTTTAATAAGGGGAGGAAGGTCTGCAGTACCGCGGCACATAGCGCCGCAGTGCCACGCAGCGCCGCAATATTGGTTCGCAGCGCCCCAAGAGGGACGCGGGGCGCTTCCAGTAGCCCCCATCCTCCCTCTCGGAGCGCTACCTGAGAAAATCGCCGTGGGGGCACTAAATTTTTCAGGGCGCTAAAATTAGCGCCCTGGCGAAAGTAGCACCCTATGAAGCACAGGATCCCATAAGCCTTTTTAACTGTTTTCTCAACCTGCCCTGCCACCTTCAACGATTTATGCACACATACCCCCTGGTCTCTCTGTTCGTGCACCCCCTATAGGATTGTACCATTTAGTTTATATGTCCTCTCCTCATTCTTTCTACCAAAATGCATCACTTCACACTTTTCTGTGTTAAATTTCATCTGCCACGTGTCTGCCCATTTCATCAGCCTGTCTATGCCTTCCTGAAGTCTATCACTCTCTCAGCAGTGTGCTGAGAGAGTGAGAGACAAGCACTGAAGAATCGAGTTCAATATACAAGACCACCCCTGTATTTTATTGAGGCTGACTTACAAATCTACTTTATATTTGTGGGTATATATGCAGTTTTAATGCATATATTCTCTCCAAAGATTTCATAAGAAATCAAAGAGTGTAAGATTAAGAACTCAAACTTTCCTTTCCTCTGCAAAATTTCTGGAAAATAGATAGGGGGAGAAATTCATTATAGCCCAGGAATGGACGGTAACTTTTGAAAAGTTTGAGAATTAGCGGCAGGCACTAATGCTTCAGACTGCACGCAAAATTCAGTCTCATTGCACAAAGAAAGGTTTGGAGCGCTAAATCAAGCGCTAATGGCCTAGCTCAGTGGCGTTAAACTTGAAGTGCTGACCAATATCAGGTGCAGTCTAATCACAAGTCCTCATTGCCACAGGCTCTTTCCAGTTATTAATGGGGAGGTTCATTGATGCTACAGATCCTCATTCTCATCATTGCTGGCTGTGCTGCTGTCTCAGCCAGCAGCAGCAGGTCAAGGAGAAGGAGCCGGACGACTCAAGCAGCCGTAATGATAGCAGATCCAGGCTCCAGGGAGAGAGCCCGCAGATTCTGCGACCATGCATTGGAGGCATTGGTGTTCGCAGCGGAAAGACGGAGGGTGGAGCTCTATCTGACAAGTGTCAGGAGGCCCTCGCCGCAAGTCTTCTGCACCATGTTGAAGGAGGTAGCCCAGCGTGTCTCGGGCAGCACTGTGGTCCCCATGACCCACACACAGTGCAGGAAGAAATGTAATGACCTCACTCGGGTGGTGAGGGTGAGTCAATGCTTCAACAAATGCTATATACCACCATCTGGACCATAGGCTTCACACACTGCCCAAAGCACCACACCCCCAGCACTCACCTACCAACACTCACACCCACATCTCATACCTTGCACACAATCACAGCTATTCAACTATGGCAGGCATATCACTCAAACACATTGCTCCACACTCACTCACAGACTTTCTTTTCTCTTGCAGGCCAAGGTGGCTCGCAACAGGAGGGAGCAGGAGCGCATAGGCGGGGGACAAGCCAACACCCAACCACTGTCTGAGCTAGAGAATCGAGTGCTGCAGATTATAGGGCACCAGGTGGTGGGCGCCGTGGCCACCGGTGACGTTGACCCCCTTGGGGAAAATTACAGTTTGTTCATCCCTACTCATTCTTCTCACATCCCACTTCCTCCTCACCCCACAAGCGTTTCGTGCTTGCATGCATGCATTTATCTCTTCCTGCCCCCCCTCCCTTCACCTTAACCCAAATCTTGTACCTTTATGCTTTCAGATAATGAGCAAGCACCTGAGCAGCCTGTCCCTGAGGGCACCATTGAGAGTGAAGCTGGAGAAGGAGGAGGAGGAGAAGACACCTTGAATGTCTCAATGCATGTCTCACCCACAGGCATCAGCTGAGATACTGGCACTACGGGTTCTTTAGAGGCTAGTATAGTAGTGGGATCTGCACAGGGTGATGCACCGGGGATGAGCGGTCTGCAGCAAGGCCACGGAGAAAGGGTAGCTCGGTGGCCAGCTCCCCGGAGGGCGAGTTCACGCGCAAGTTCTGCTGCACAGGACTCAGATGAGGGCCTCAATGGGGAGGGCTTTAGAAGAACAGTGATGGGCATGCACACGGAGATGATAGGTGCGATGGCAAGGGTGCCCGAGAGCCTCTCGGCAATGGTAAGGAGCTTGGAGGAGTCCACCTCCAACATTGCACAGATCTCTGCGCACACCTTGGAGCCCATCATTTCCAGTCTGCAAAGGATGGTAGACTCCCAGAGAGACCGTGGTGACCCAGACCTGATGCCATGTGTGATGGGCGATCTGGCAGCTTCCATTGCAGCACAGGCGGAAGCGACGCAACATCTTAGTGCTGTAGTGCAGTCTATGCTTGGTGCCATTCAATCTCAGACTGTTCTCATGTAGTCTCAGCTTGATGTAACGCAAGCTCTGACTGCTACCATCGTGGCTGGGTCTACAACCATCAACCAGGGCTTTCACGGTGTCGCAGCAGGCCAGCAATCTGTGCTGCAACACATTGCTCGGGATGCTGAGGTGTTGCCCCGGGGGAATGGCAGTGGGTCAGTGGAGCGGGAAGCTGCATTCCTCTCTCAGGGTGACAGCATTCCTGCTCCCACTGGCACTCTGCCATTGACCGTGTCGCTGCCTGTCATCCAGCCAGCCCAGACTGCTGCCACCATGCTGAGGTGGTGCAGTCTACAGCCGGGCCTTCCAGGCCCAGAGCTGGTCGAGGGTGTCCTGCACAGCCATTTGTAGTCTCTGGCACGGACACTCAGCAGCCTTCCACCAGCACTGCTGCAGCCACTGGGCTAACACTTCATAGGAGCGCTAAAGTAGACAAAGGCACAGTAACGAGAGGCACTAAGGGATTGCACAAGGGTGAATAGGTAATAATGTTGCTGTAAATATGTGTTCACTGATTATTGATAAATCTATTAATTCAGTTTGGATTATTGTGTGGTGTCTCTCATTTCAGCTTTGCGCTGTGATATGGCCTGCGACAGGGATGGAATGATGGGGATGTTGTGAGCAACGGGGATTTGGGATTTAATTTATTGGAACCGCATTCTGATGAGGCGAACACGGACTGCCCTTCCGGAAGGCCGATTGAGTGGCTGCCGCCTCCCTCGCTCCTGTTCCTCCTCCGCTTCCTCCTTGTCTTCCTCCTCCTCCTCCTCTCCCTCTTCCTCCTCCTGAGGTGGTCCCACAATCCCTGGTGGCAAGGGCTGGGCCCTCATGTTGACCAAGTTGTGGAGCATGCAGCAGACCACGACGAAATAGGATACCCGCTCAGCCGAGTACTGGAGGGGTCCTCCCGAGCGGTCAAGGCAGCGGAACCATTGCTTGAGTACCCCAATGGTCTGCTCGATGATGTTCCTGGTGGCAGCATGGCTCTCATTATATGAGTGCAGGGCAGGAGTGTTGGGTTTGCAGAGGGGAGACATGGGCCAGGTGGAGAGCGGATAGCCCTTGTCTCCGACCAGCCAGCCGCGAGGTTGACGTGATGGCTGGAAGAGTGCTGGCACACCAGTCTGGCGCAGGATGAAGGCATCATGGCTGCTGCCAAGATAGCGGGCATTCACATTGAGGATTCGCTGAAGGGCAAGGTCGACTGCCAGTACTGCCCCCATTAATGTAACCAAGTGTAGTATTTTGATATGTTGTGAGAATAAATGTAACTAATTGTTCATAACATTCCTGATACCAAACAACCTTTAAATGACTGTGAAACAGTTTAATTCAATGTCAACTGACAAGGAAGCAATGAAACAGCACTAACCTGACAGCTGCAACTCATTACTCATGACCCCTGGAGCTGGCATCCGCCTAGTTGACGCCTCCTCTCCCTGTCACTGTCGGGGCAAGGTGCTAAGGCAGAGGGGGCGACAATGAATTTTGCAGATCGGGTGCCCAGTGAGTGTTGAATGCTCACTAACGTCATGATCTGCCTGGCGCTGAGGTCCCCGCCAGTAACTCGTAGCTGCGGCGCTACGGGAGGACCGGATTTGCCGTGCGTCGCTGGATTCGCCTCGCCCTGGTGCTACTGCAACATCGCCCTATTAGCGCCCCCACCAGGCGCTAACTGGAGGTGCTAACCAACTGAATTTTTCCCCCATAGCCTTTTTTTTTGTAACCTCCAGACGTTTATGCCATGTCCATTCTTGTCTCTTCCGGCAACCTTGCTTAAACATGAAGGTGGGAGCTGAACATGCGAGGTAATAGAAATCTTATTAACTTTTTACCAAATGATAAAATAAGTTCACCACAGAATGGGCTGAACGTTACAGAGTTCCACTACATTGGCCTGACATTGAGTATTACAGCTCAACACTATTGTTATACTATGGGCATCAGCAAGAGTGAGATGAATTAAAGAATGCCTCCTAACTCATGCTAGCAAGGTTGCACTTGTCTGCAGTGGTGGTACTCTATTTATCCTCTAAATCTCAGAGTGCGACTGCACACGTGCAGATACACAATGATGATACCGCAAGTACTTGCTTGCATACGTACAGTGGAACTCTTGAGTTTTGAAAGGAACTAGAGAACCAATATGTGTGGACTGCTTCACCTGGGAACATATTTAATTCTATCTAGCTGTACAAGTTTACTGGCTTGGCAGACAGGTAGGTTTTAATGTTGTCCGGATACACATCAGTTTCTGGAGTGCTGTACTGGCTCCAGGTGCTATACTAGAGTTGACGCAGGACTGCTTCCGTGTCATATCGTCTATTTAGCTGGCTTTTGCAGGAGCTGGTTTTGGTGCACTGATCTTAGATTCATCTGTGTTGTACTACAAATATATGCTGATAACAGTATTGATTAGAGTAAAGCAGGTTGGGATGAGACACACTTGGCGAAATGGACAGTATGTAATCAATCAGGTTATTTAACATGGACTATGAGCACAGAACACACAAGTACAATGTTGGCAAGCCTTGAGCAAGACTTGCGACTAGGAGATTTCCCCTCCCCCATGGAGTAGTGGATATAGGGAATAAACTCCCAACTAAATTAAAGCAATTACTGTGGTGTACATTAATACCTGTGAAAAAGTTATGGGTTGATACAAAATTGAGGGTAGGTACAGGTAGAGACATGGCCCAGAAATTCGGGTCCCAACGCGTGAGTACGGACGGAGTACTCACGCGTGGACCCGATGGAAGTGCCGGTTTCTTGCATGCACTACGCATGCGCGGGAAACCGGCATTTCCGATCCTCTGAACCAAGAGGTTCAGAGGTCGAACGCGTGCGCGCAGGAGTCTGCACATGCGCGTTGAACTTCCTTTTTTTTTTACAGGTTTGCCCGTGCATGAAGGCCTCTACTTTTTGCACATCTAAAAACCAGGCATAAGGACTTCATTTTAAAAGGTAAGTGGTCAATTAATTAAAATTAGAACATTTTTTCCACAGGTTTATTATTTTTAAATACTTTACAGTAAGGTAAGTATATTTTTAGCCCCGATTTTTTATAAAATTATTTTTTTCAAAAATTTAAATTATTGTTTAAAATAGTTATTTAATGTTATTTATAGTTGATTTAAATAGTGTGATTTTTTTTCAAATTTATTTTAAGGTTAAGTACTGTTTTGGGCGCCCGGAGTTTTCATGAGTTTGACAGTTCTTTCTGTCAAACTCATGAATGGACTTTTCCCTCCTCCGATTGGTTGCCCAGTGCTCACGTGATCCCAGCCGACGCATCGCACTAACTACGCCGCTGGATCACGCAAGCACAGCGCGCCGGGAGCTGGACCGGGCCACAGACAGGAAATGCACGCAGGGCCAGGCCTCAACTGCCGGCGCGCTAGGTAAGTGTAGGTCGGGGGCTTGCACCCGCGGGAAGCCCCCCGACATGAATTTCTGGGCCATAATGCGATGTGGAACTGACTGTCATTGTTCCTGTTCCTGGGATGAAGGAAATGCAATACCATGGAAGGATGCAAAGTTAGTTAAATATTCTAGTTTCCTTGATTCACTTATGACAAGCAGGGAGAAATTATGCAGAACCTAAGTCATGAGATTCAATTAATTATATTGAGCACACAGTGGAGTAAATTATACATGTTATGTGAAAGGGACTGCCTTGATGGGCAGAATATCTCATTCTGTGATATTTCAAGTTCTTAAGAACTTGGTGCTACATTTTAAATATATCAGATTAAGCAACTTTAATGTACTAATGTGATGTTCTGCACTTCTTAATGCTCTCTCTTCAAGTCATCTCTTCCTCTGAAGAAGCTGTTGAGCTCAGGCTGGAGCTTTTGGTAGTTTTGCATTTTGGACTTGCATCTATTGGATGTCAAATTAAGATTGCCTGAACTAATTTCACAAAGGACCATTGGGTTGGAATTCAAAAGTAAGGAAGTGATGTGTCAGTTGTACAGAACCTTGGTCAGACCCCACCTGGAGTGCTGTGTTCAGTTTTGGGCATCGAACTTCAGGAGATATATATTGGCCTTGGAGGAGGTACAGCACAGATTCACCAGAATGACTCCAGGACTTAAAAGGTTAAGTTATGAGGACAGGTTGCATAAATTTGGCTTGTGTTAACTTGAATTTAGATAGTTGAGGGGTCATTTAATTGAGGTGTTTAAAATGATAAAATGATTCGATAGTGTGGATACAGAGAAGCTATTTCCTCTGGCGAGGGATCCAGAACAAGGGGCACAGTCTTAAAATTAGAGCTAAGCAATTCAGGAGTAAAAACAGGAAGCACTTTTTCATACAAAGGGTAGTAGAAATCTGGAATTCTCTCCCCCAAAAGGCTGTGGATGCTGGGTCAATTGAAATTCTCAAGGCTGAGGTCAACAGATTTTTATTAGGTAAGGGTATCAAGGAATATGAATCAAAGGCTTGTAAATAGAGTTGAGTTGCAGATCAGCCATGATGTAATAGAACGGCGAAACAGGCTCGAGGGACTGAATACTCCTGTTCCTATGTTCCATTCACAGTTATCAAAGGGAGAGAGAGAAGATTCCCATTCCATTTGTATGGGATGGATTCAAATCGGGGTCCCAAAGGTGACATGGCCATGTTCTAACCCACATTCATTCTCAATACATTTTATTTCTATTACTATTAAGTTATTGCCATCCATGTGTATTAGCTTACCTACACGGATTCCGCCATGGACCTGATCATTTTTTGAAGTGTTACATTAATCAAGTTTAAATTTCAGAAAATATTGACGATAGTAACAGTCAAAATAAGAATTCAAGGCTTGAATTTGAGTGTGGGCGGATAACATGAATTAACCATAGGCAACAAGTAAAAAAGTTTAACACAGCAAATGTTTTAAATATTTCAATTTTTTTGACTGCAGTGTTCAAGAACTTTCATTCCAAAATCAAAGCAAATTCCACCAGTTAAGCGGGGGTGGTATTCTCGGCCCCGAGGCAAACGTGGGCAGGATGCAAAAAGAAAATACACAAAATGGTTTACCTCCCCCGAATGAAACTTAATCAGATGACTGGAGCCCTGCCCCACAGAAATCAACCATTCATTCCAGTAGTTGGGAACACATGCCCGACTTTAGGAAACTCACGTGCAGCCTATGCCCTTCCAGCAGACAAGGCACCCTGCTCGAAGCAGGGAGTCAGAAAATTACCCTGATAATGTCAATCTATTTCTATCCTGAGAGAAAGTTAACATTTCTGAAAACCATGCAAAAGTACAAAATATTGTACCTACAAATAAACAAATAGAAATCTATTGCTACTAAACGGAGGAGATCAGATAAAAGAGGAATAAAGTACCTTTGCAGTAAACAGCCAAAAGAGCCATCGTTGACTAAACGGAGACCTTCTATTGGCAGCAACTGCACTAAGTTTACTATGGTCCTAGGCATCTGTGTATAAAAGATCAAATGTTATTTTTATTCATTTTAAAACTTTGACTCTTTAAAATTGCACTTTCATAGATCTGGACAAGTTTAGGGTACAGAGCAGCAGCATGAAAACATAGGGCAAAGTAAATGCCCAGGATTTGTTCGTATACGTAAACGCATTGCTCAGTTTAGGTCTTTCGAGTTGAAAGTAAAAATGTAAATATGAAGCAATGTTAGAGAGTGACAGAATTATTTTAGAAAACTGGCAAACTAGGCAGGTTTTTTTTAATGGAATTTTACATCTTTCAGTTAAAAACAAGTGAATAAACGAGGGTATGGGGTACTCAAATATAACAATATAATTGGTTTAAAGTGCCATCTTTCGATTAGGCACTTTACAGCCTTCTGGACTCAACATCGAGTTCAACAATTTCAGACCATAACCTCGGCCCCTATCATTGTTTTTTCTCTCTCTCACATGGCAGCTGTTGATCATTCTGCCATTTACACTTCATCTAGAGTCATTTTTTGTTTCTTAACTTGTCCCATTACCATCTCCTTGCACCATCACCCCTTTTGTCTCTTAATCTCTCCTGCCTTCCATCCTATCACAGACCTTCACTTTTGTTCTTTCCTTCCCTCCTCCCTCTCCCTGCCGCTACACTTGCTTAAAAACCTGTTCCGTCTCCAACTTTTTCCAGTTCTGACGAAGGGTCATCGACCTGAAATGTCAATTCTGTTTCTCTCTCTATAGATGCTGCCCGACCTGCTGAGTATTTCCAGCATTTTCTGTTTTTATTTCAGATTTCCAACATCTGCAGTATTTTGATCATCGTTGTTGAGTTCAAAGGAGCACAGCATCTATCAGGCTGAATGACAGTACAAATTGGCTCCTCAGTTATTGGGAGATAGATAAAACTGCTGTGTAGTAAAGAATGCAGAGGCCAACGTAATTGTAGTGGGTGATGCTTTTAGTCCATGAAAAATACACACTATGCAATCATTATTTCCCAACCCCATAAATGTAGCTACAATAGCTGTAGGCAAGCTGCAGGTTTGCCAACCTTCAAATTTTAATGGAGGTATCAGGAAGGAGAAAGCATATGAATGGGAAACATGCGGGAAAATTGTTTACAAGAAACTACTTCTTCTTAGGCAGTCCCTCGGAACCGAGGATGACTCGCTTCCACATTAAAAATGAGTTCTCAGGTGACTGATGAGTCCAATGTGGGACCTACAGTCTCTGTCACAGGTGGGGCAGATGGTGGTTGAAGGGGCGGGTGGGTGGGGTGCTTGGGTTGACGTGCGCTCCTTGTGCTGCCTGCGCTTGGTTTCCGCTTGCTCCCGGCGAAGAGACTCGAGGTGTTCGGCGCCTTCCTGGATGCTTCTCCTCCATTTTGTGCGTTCTTGGGCCAGGGATTCCCAGGTGTCGAGAAACACAAATGAATAAATAAGGGAGAGTTTCCCAATAACCTTCTGGTAAAGGCACAGCCAAGATAGCACTGAGCTTTACAGGTCAGAAGGATCCCAGATGCGGTTCTCAAGTCTGTGCTATGTTGGCTGACCTCTGAAGAAGCAGCAATCGATCTCAGTATCGCAGGCTAGGTGGAAAGAGAAAAAACATAGCCTGGTTTTGTTTTCCCAATTGCTGTCCAGTCACCTCTATATATGTGCATGTCAAATGAGAACAGGGTTGGTTCAGCTGTGATACCTTCCAGGTATTGCCTGCAGCCAACTGCTGTGTCGACTTACAAAAAGAATGGCCACTTGGGCAAGGTAGTGGAGAACTGTTGGCATCCATGGATTTATTGCCCAGAATCTACATGAGAGAAGGGTTAAATTGGAAAAATGAAGCGGGTGGCCAAGCAACTTTAGTGTTGGAGTGTCGGAGTCCCACTCAAATACACAGGCGTTTGAATCACAGCCTCCACTGGCATTTGGATCTGCATGAGTCACTTTCAGCAGTTCTTGGATGGATTGCTAAATGGAGTATCTTAGAGCAGCGACAAATAGCTCCAATTCAAGAGAGGAGTAAACATCCCCAGAGACAGAGCTGAATTAAAGTCTATGGTTCTCCCATTTTCTTAATCGAAAAGTTATTAACAGGAGCACCCAAAAGGCGGAGAACAAGTAGGAACAAAATATAAATAAAATGAGGGAAAGAAGAATGAAAGAAATATTAAATGATGTAACTTTTGAGTCTAACAATAATTTGCT
The DNA here is from genome assembly GCF_052327205.1 of Somniosus microcephalus. NCBI lineage: Eukaryota > Metazoa > Chordata > Chondrichthyes > Squaliformes > Somniosidae > Somniosus > Somniosus microcephalus. Next base: position 38,249,329 of record NC_140998.1, read on the forward strand.
TGGTCGAGAATCACAAATTTATAATATAGCACAAAATGACTTGGAGAAACTTGAATTAATGAGCATGGATTTACAAAGGGCAGGTCATGTTTGTCAAGATTAAACTTTTTTTTTGAAGAAATAACAAGATGGATGAAGGAAATGCAGTAAATATGGTATAAATTGATTTTTTTAAAGAATGTGAGACAAGACCACTTTTGGCAAAGCTACTAGCACATAGAATTAGTTGGAATGCAGAAAGCAAAGAGAATGGGTAAAAAGCAGTTTCTTGGCTGAAAAAATGTGGTGATTGATGTTCCACAGGAGGCCATATTTGAAGGCCACAATTATTTATTATATACTTAAATTGATCTATACTTAGGATTTGAGGAACAATATCAAATGTTTCTGTTGATAGCATCATGTGGCAGCCAGGGTGTATAGCATCAAGTGAAGTAAATCTGGCCACGGTGAGGCCAACTCTGGCCTCCCGGGCAGTAATGTGGTCGGGTGCTGATGCCGTGTGTCCTGTGCAGCATCAGTTGGTTGCAGCGAAGGTTGGTGCTGTTGTTGGTGCTACTGGTGTGCCTGGTGATGCTGGTGTTGGGGCTGATCGTGGTGGGATTCTGCGGACAAAGGTGAGAGAGTTTCAAGGGCACCCATGCTGATGGAATAGATGGCAGGTGAAGTAAAGAAGACAGATGCTATCTGCCAATGGTGGGAGAGATAATGAGGTCAGATTGGATGGAGACTTATATAAAGACTTGCAGCATCCTGAATCTGTAATAGAAATGCAGTTTAGAGAAGCTAGTGGTTAAGGGAACATGTCTCAATCAGCTGGGAGCTTTGATTTGACATCTGAAGCTGTCAACTCATCAGCTGATTCAATGGCCACTGACCTCCCACCTCAGCTTCACAGACAAGGTCTAGGCACAGCAGAAAACTGGTGGGTGACCTGCAAAATCCAAAAAGCTGGGAAAAAACCATTGATAAGTGGCTGTAAACAAGCCACTAAAGATTTTAATTGCCTCCCCCCACCGCTGCGTATCAGGTCTGCTCAGCGCTGACTGACCCAACATTTGGTAAAGGCGTGTGGCGGCGGGTTCACAGCGGGGTCCCGACCCGCTGGGGAACAAAACCACTTTCCCACCTGACCTGCCACCGATCGCACCCGCTGACCCTCTGCAAAATCCAGCCCTTTGTCTCAGTATTTACCAGGGACACTAACAAGGTGGGCGTGACATTAGTAGATTTCAAAAAAGATATAAAGACATTTAAGATAGAAAGAGGGGAGATAATTGATAAACTAATCAAACTCCGAGAGGATAAAACCCCTGGCCTGGATGGATTGTATCTGCGCATATTAAAAGCGTTAGGGAAGAGATTGTAGAGGCATCGTTACATATACATAACAATTCATTAGAAAAGGAATAGTGCCAGATGACAGGCAGACAGTTATATTTAAAAGGAAGATAGGACAAGTCCTGGGAACTAAAGACCAGTTAGCTTAACGTGCTTTTGTTAAAAGAGAAAGTAGTTTCTGTGACTAATTATGTAATAATGTAAACAATATGGTTTCAATTAAGGTCATCATAAATGTCTGCTGAAAAATGTTGAACAGTGTGATTCATTGTGTAATTAATAGCAAGTACGCATACAATAAATTGAGACTGAATTCACTATAAATCAACTATAGCTGTGACTGATTAAAATCTAGACTGATTTATGAATAAGGATGTGCATAAGGGAAAGTGGAGGAGTGCCTTCTAGATGATTAGATACAGAATCCTCTAGACTTTGAGGGAAATAGATGCCTTAGATCCCCTAAACCACTTGGAAAATGGGTGCCTCAGATGCATGACACTTTAATTGATCAACAAAATGGCTATCGTGAAGATATAGGCCCGTATTTTCCGATCCCTATGGGTGTGTACGAGCTGTGTACACATCCGTAGGGACATCAGAAATGCCGGTTTCAGGCTTGCGAAGTGCATGCGCTGAAAACCAGCATTTCCGATCTGACAAGAATCCTCTTGACAGATCGGACGCCTGCCCTGGAGAAGGGCCTCTGCGGGTGAAGAGTTCCGCTTTCTGCAGAACCTCCGCCCGCTGAAATCACTTAAAAATCTTACCAGCATAAGAGTTTAAAAAAGTAAAAAAAAAAAATTTTCACTCATTTATAATTTAAATACTTTTAAAAAAGGTAAGTTTATTTTTAGCCCCGTAAAAAACTTTAAATTATTTTTTTCAAAAAATAACATTTTTGTTTAAAATATTTAATTTAATGTAATTTTAACTAATTTTTAAAACGTGATGGCTTTTTACAAAATGTACTAAATGTTGTAGTGTCTTTTTTCAGTGATCCCCATTCATACTTTTGACGGGTCTATCTGTCAAAAGTATGATGGGCGATTCCCTTCTCCCATTGGCTCGCCTGGCCCGGGTGATCCCAGGGATGCTTGCGAACCGCATGTGCCCCTGGGATACGTGGGCCCTGCGCATTTCGACTGTGGAGAGGCCCAGGAGTGGAAATGGTCGCACCTCTGGAGCCCTCGGGTAAGGGCGTAGGTTTTTTCCCCCGATAGGAGACATCCACACGCAGGAAGCCTCCTATCGGAAACTACGGGCCATAGATTTCTATCCTCCTCTTGTACACCAAGGGAATGGATAACAACCCTCACTGGTAAGCTCAAAAATCCGGTGGGTAAGTATGAGTGACTGCTCAAGAACTAGTTGCTAACCTTAGAAGCCCATTAAGAAATACAAGGTAGGATTTGCTTTGGGAGCTTATAGTTTTACTTGTACAAAACAAAATACAGCAAAATGTTGCACTATCCATGGATAGTAGCATGTCTGAAGGAGACAGGATTTCAATCCAAACTAGTTTTTTATGTATTGGATTTGAAATTCTAATTGTAGTTCATTCCCAGTTAATTGACCTCGTATAATCCCAAAATCAATAACATTTTACCAACCATCAGCATGTTAAGGTGATAGTACCTATTTGTCAGCTTCTCCGTGATATGCTAGATCTGTTTTCCCCACTGCCCCCAATAGAATTGGAGATTGTTAGGATCAATCCATTAGATCATTTGGAAGGTGGGACTGGAAAGTGTCAGACCCAATCAAATTGGTTGGAAGGTGGGACCGAAGGCTGTCAGAACCAATCATGCATTACTTCCTCCTATTGTTGGTTACACATGAAATTGCAGAAGAATTTAAAGTGAGGTGTTGAACAGTCACGATTACAAGTGTATTTATTTAGTGTTGCTCCTCTGAGAAATTAATGTACAGCACGGTGGCATAGTGGTTAGCACTGTTGCCTCACAGCGCCAGGGACCCGGGTTCGAATCCGGCCTCGGGTGACTGTCTGTGTGGAGTTTGCACATTCTCCCCGTGTTTGCGTGGGTTTTCTCCGGGTGCTCCGGTTTCCTCCCACAGTCCAAAGATGTGCGGGTTAGGTTGATTGGCTATGATAAATTGACCCTTAGTGTTAGGGGGATAGGGTGGGATATGTGTTGGTGTAGGGGTTACAGGGATCGGGTGGGATATGTGTCGGTGCAGGCTCAATGGGCCGAAATGGCCTCTATCTGCACTGTGGGGTTTCTGTGATTCTGTGATATAGGGAGAGAGCAGGGCAGTGAGATTAGTTTTAGATTGCTGCAGCAGAGTTGGCATAGATGTAATGGGACGCATGGCCTCCTTCTGTGCTGTAAACTTCTAAATAAGTTGCTGAAGTGCAGCTTTAAAAAAAAACGTTTTCTTTTCCTCAAAGCAACTTTCTGGGTCATGCCCGGATTATTGTCTTATGTGAAGGTTTATTTTCTTCAGGAATAGTGCAGCTGATTTTTTTGAGATGAGGACGATATTCCCTGGTGCGAATGTATTAACTCTTTATTGAAGCATTCTTGTCACTGCATTATTGGAATCGGCAGGGTTTGGAAATAAAATGGAGAGTAGAATTGTCCTGGTGATGAGGCTTGGCATTTTATGCTCATAAATACAAATGCTTATATGCTCCAAAATGTTGGAAAATGCACCAAATGAGGTGTCAGTATGTGACATTTTCTGGGGAGGGAGTTGTGCCCATACCCTCTTAGAGAATACATATAGAAACATAGAAGATAGGAGCAGGAGTAGGCCATTCGGCCCCTCGAGCCTGCTCCGCCATTTAATGAGATCATGGCTGATCATCCAAATTCAGTATCCTGTCCCTGCTTTCTCCCCATATCCCTTGATCCCTTTAGCCTTAAAAAATATATCTAACTCCTTCTTGAATATATTTAATAAGTTGGCCTCAACTGCCTTCTGTGGTAGAGAATTCCACAGGTTCACCAATCTCTGGGTGAAGTGCATGCATTCAGCACTCACATCCACCTTTCGTAATTTAAAAATTCACCATTGCTGCAATTTTGTGTACTGCATCTTAAGTTATGACAAACCGCTGTTCTACTGCAATTTCCGCTGTTTTTTACGTACTAACCAGGAAAGATTAACAAGCAAGTCATATTTTCATTATAACTAGATTGTATTCAGTTACAATTTTTATTAATCTATATATGAATTGATTATAAATAGGTTCCATTGTGTTTCTTTCCAATGAGGATTTCTAGTCAAAAAATTTAGTTGGAAAAATATCACGACTTTAAGATGTGTCTTACCTCATCGGAAAGTATGTCCAAGGCTGCAGTGACATTGTATACAAAGCTGTAAGGTGAAAAGAGATCCTGTGTAAAAAGTGGTATTACAGTGTTAGTAAAATCATAAGGTAGATATCAGAAGCACTCAATAGAATATGTTTCTATAAACAGTATGCAGGCACGGTACTGTAAATTTAATTTTGCAGACTCAAATTCAAAATTAAAACTAAGTACATATGAGGAGGGTGGGAACCTTTTATCACCTCAGGACATGCCAGTGCACTTCACAGCCAAATGTTTTACTTTTTGAATGTGTAATTATTGTTATTTTTGTAAGCAAATTTAGCAGCAGCAGGTGCAACAAACAGCAATGAAACAAATGACCAGCTAATTGGTTTTGGTGATGTTAGTTGCAAGATGAGTGTTGGCCAGGACACTGGGAGGATTCCCTGTGTTTCTTTCAAAAGTGCCACAGGAGCTCTTACAGTTGCCTGAGCAGGGAGCGGGGCCTGGGTTTAATGTCTCATTTGAGACAATGCAGCACCTCCTCAGTACTACACTGACCCCAGTAGTTTCCACAGGGGTTCTCCCGATCTCTCTCCGTAACTTTGGTGGAAGATCGGTGGAAACCCCAGAGAACGACGCAAGTAGTCAGAGTTATGGTGGGAGATGAGCGAACCCTTCGGATATTCTTCCCTGAAATGCTAGTCTAGATTATGTGCTCCAGTCCTGGAGTGAGGTTTAAACTCACAACTCCCTGACTCAGAAGCAAGAGTGCTACCACCAAACCAAGTAACATCGAACTTCTAGCACATTGGATCAACTTCAGAGTACTAGAAAAGGAGATATTTAAAAAACTTTATTATTAATGGGCCAGAATTTGCGATGGGTATGATGGTGTATTCTGAGAGTATGGCGTCACACCGCCTTTGAAATGCACAGCAAATTTGGGATTTCCGCATGTGCTTGCACGCGCGCTAAATCCCGAACTTGTGATCTGTCAAGTTCCGACTTGACAGGTCATCCACACCAACGCCACACCGATCAGAAAACCTAATTGCTAGCACAGCGTTGATGCCCAGCAATTATGTACAAAAAAATTTACGGCATAAGGAGACACCTCCTGACAAATGCAAGAAATGTAATAACTTATGAGGCCAGAAATGGAAGCATTTTTAGTGTTTTTTCCATGAAAAGTATTTATTTGTCCATGAAACGTTTGGAGGAAGCGATTGCTACATTGATAAAATTTGTTATTTTTTTGGCATCTATCTTTGGCATATAAGCTTAAAAAAAATCCAAACTGAAAGTATACACGTTTATCCTCGAAGGCTCTAGTAATGAGTTTTTTTTTTCCCTTTCCGGAAATTATAAATGAATGAGAGACCTTCTGTTTGATGATTGGAGTTGCAGGCTCACGTTATCCCAGGTACGCTTCTGCACACTCTCTGCCCCTGGGATCCGTGTGCCATTACGCTGCCCTTGAATACGCAGCGTCAAACAGCAAGTTCACGAAGGAGGGTCCCCATCAGGTATTTTCGGATTCTATTTGGATGCCTACTCCGTAGGTACGCTGCCGGCCGCAAAATCCAAGTCATTGTGTATAGCATTTCAACAGTGACTACACTTCAAAAGTACTTAATTGGTTGTAAAGTGCTTTGAGACGTCCTGAGGTTGTGAAAGGCACTATATAATTGCAAGTTCTTTTTTTCTTATAAGCTGATAGCCACCACTAAAGGAAAGAAAGACTTGCATTTATATAGCGTCTTTCACGACCGCCAGATGTCTCAAAACGCTTTACAGTCAATGAAGTACTTTTGAAGTGTAGTCACTGTTGTAATGTGGGAAACGCGGTGGCCAATTTGCACACAGCAAGCTCCCACAAACAACAATATGATAATGACCAGATAATGTTTTTATTATGTTGATTGAGGGATAAATATTAGCCAGGACACCAGGGTTAACTCCACTGCTCTTCTTCGAAATAGTGCCATGGGATCTTTTACATCCACTTGAGAAAGCAGATGGGGCCTTGGTTTAATGTCTCATCCAAAAGACAGCACCTCTGACAGTGCAGCACTCCCTCAGCACTGCAGTGTCAGCCTAGATTTTTGTGCTCAAGTCCTTGGAGTGGGACTTTGAACCCACAACCTTTGTGCTTCAGAAGGCAAGAGTGCTCCCCACTGAGCCACAGCTGACACACTATAGGGAAAGGCCAACGTTTTTTATGGCTGTTGACAGGCTGAGCGGCTCACGTTAGGCGTACAAACTAGTAATCAGATTTGCCGTTTGCTGATCTATATTACCTTTAGTAACTATTGTCTGCCAGCCAGAAATAAGGCTGCCATCCATGACTTTCAGTCAACTGTGCTTGAGCAAGCTTGTGTCTGCTGCTTCAGTGCTATGGAATCCTATCCACAATATAAAAGGGACAGATTTCACAGCACCAGTAATCTAAGGCTACATTATGGAACCACCTCTTGAACTGGTTCTCAAAATAGTATATATAGAGAGTGCATTATAAAATGGCGCAATACCATTGATCTGATGCATTAACCAGTCTGGCCATTGGAAATTAATGATGTGCTCAACCTGCATACCTGACCTATTCCACATAATACTGCACATTTGCTGTATTCATTGGTCAAATGACCAATTATGATGTTACAGCATGAATGGGAAGCAGAGCTCACCATTACCATCATAACATTATCCCACGCTACTTCACTCAAAGTTGCAACAAGCCCTCCCTCTAAATGAAATAAAAATAAAAAACTCTCTTTGTTTCAGACTCAATCTGAAAGAAAAGCAAGTCACTAGTATAGCATATTTCATACAGTATGCATGGATACCATAATTATTGCAATTATACAAATATATAGGGTTAAATTCTATTTTAATCATTTTACCTCTAGTCCCTGATACCTACGCTTACAAAACTTGAAAGGTTGTCTTTTTACTATGAAACTTGTTGTCTATGTAAGCTGCATAAACAATTCTTACCTTGTCCTTGCAGTAGTCACATAAATCGTTAACTCCGATGAAGACAGTGACTAATTTCCAGTCCTGGGTGAAGTTTATGCCCTAAATTTTAGCAAAATATGGCTTAATACTTTCTACAGTGTTTTTCAGCAGTATGACCAATAACAATTAGGCTCTTACTTTAGACAATAATGACCTTCACTTTTACTATAGTGGATGCCAACCGGGTGATGTAATGCCACACTGGCATATTTCCAAAGCTATCAACATTCATGAATGTCCCTAGGTTGACCTCTTTGACAGCCATGATCAAAATCACTTTACCCAACACCTGCACTTTATATGCCACTGCTTGTGCATTGTACAATAAAGCTTTACCTCAATTGCTACCTTTTTCGCTCTTGTAAAATTTAGTGGCCCAGGAATTCGGGTCGGGGGCTTCCCGCGGGTGCAAGCCCCCGACCTACACTTACCTATCGCGCTGACATTTGAAGACTGGGCCTGCGTGGATTTCCGGTCTGTGGCCCGGTTCAGCTCCTGGCGCGCTGTGCGTGCATGATCCAGCGGCGTACTTAGTGCGATGAGCCGGCTGGGATCATGTGAGCACTGGGCAACCAATGGGAGTTTACAAAAGTCCATTCATGAGTTAGACATAAGACCTGTCAAACTCATGAAAACTCCGGGCGCCCAAAACACTACTTAAACTTTAAATAAAAGTTAAAAAAAATTCCAATAATTAAATTAACTATTAATAACTTTAAAAAACTATTTTAAACAAGTATTCAAATTTCTGCCAAAATTTTTTTTTCAATAAATCAGGTCCAAAAATACACTTACCTTACTGTAAATTCTTTAAAAATAATAAACCTGTGGAAAAAAAATTCTAACTTTAATTATTAGACCACTTACCTTTTAAAACTAAGTCCTTACGTCTGCTTTTTACATTCGTTAAAAAGTGGAGGCCTTCACGCACGGACAAACCTGTCAAAAAAACAAAGTTCAACGCGTACGCGCTGCCTCAAACGTCGCAAGGGAACCGCCTCTTAACCCCTTGGTTCAGAGGAGAGGAAATGCCGGTTTTCCGCGTATGCGCTGTGCATGCTGAAATCCGGCACTTCCAACGGGCCCACGCGTGAGTACCCCATCCGTACTCACGCGTTGGGACCGGAATTACTGGGCCACTATTTATGATTGTGTAGAAATGCTGCTACCTGCTCATCCATTCTAGAGAGGAGCATAAGCAAAATTCAGATTGTGGGTTATTTACAGACTTGAATGCCCAAAACTTAGCTCCTTAAAAGCTGAATCCAAAGGCTGAATTTTAAACCCGTCATTTCAAAAAACAAGCAATGGTTGTTCTTAGCTGCGCTCCATCGTATATTTCTAGAAGGTTATAAAAGGATTTTATCAATCCTCACAAGCATGCGAGAATTGTCATTAGTTGGACTTCCAGAGTGCACAGGGCAGTGGTTTCCCTAGCTAAGGAGTTTGGACAGGGATTGGACAGATGTACACTCACCATGAGGCTGCAAATCCTCCTGATCACTAGTCTACCAGGAGGCTGACAGATGCATAACTATCGCAAGCCAGTGTGCCCCTCTCTAGCAAAATTAATGGGACTAAAAGTTGATAAATCCCAGGGACCGGATGGTCTACATCCTAGGGTTTTGAAAGAGGTAGCCATTGGAATAATGGACGCATTGGTTGTCATCTTCCAAAATTATATAGATTCTGGAACGGTTCCTGCAGATTGGAGGATAGCAAATGTAACCCCGCTATTTAAGAAAGGAGGGAGAGAGAAAACGGGGAACTACAGATCTGTTAGCCTCACATCAGTAGTTGGGAAAATGCTGGAATCTATTATAAAGGATGCAATAACTGGGCACTTAGAAACTAATAGTAAGATTGGGCAGAGTCAACATGGATTTATGAAAGGGAAATCCTGTTTGACAAACCTGTTGGAGTTCTTTGAGGATGTAATTAGTGGAGTAGACAAAGGGGAACCAGTAGATGTGGTGTATCTGGATTTTCAGAAGGCCTTCGATAAGGTCCCACACAAGAGATTGGTGAACAAAATTAGGGCACATGGAATTGGGGGTAATATACCAGCATGGATTGAGAATTGGTTAACAGACAGAAAACAAAGAGTAGGGATAAACGGGTCTTTTTCAGGATGGCAGGCTATGACTAGTGGGGTACCACAAGGATTGGTGCTTGGGCCCCAGCTATTCACAATCTATCAATGATTTGGATGAAGGAAACTAAATGTAACATTTCCGAATTTGCTGATGATACAAAGCTAGGTGGCAGTGTCAGTTGCGAAGAGGATGTGAAGAGGTTTCAAGGGGATCTCGACAGGCTCAGTAGTGGGCGAGAACATGGCAGATGGAATATAATGTGGATAAATGTGAAGTTATCCACTTTGGTAGAAAAAACAGAAAGGCAGTTTTTTTCTAAATGGTGAAAGATTGGGGAATGCAGATGTTCAAAGAGACCTGGGTGTCCTTGTACATGAGTCACTGAAAGTGAATGTGCAGGTGCAGCAAACCATTAGGAAGGCAAATGGTATGCTGGCCTTCATTACAAGAGGATTTGAGTACAGGAGTAAAGAAGTCTTACTCCAATTATATAGGGCCTTGATGAGACCACACCTGGAGTTCTGTGTACAATTTTGGTCTCCTTACCTAAGGAAGGATATACTTGCCATAGAGGGAGTGCAACGAAGGTTCACGAGATTGATTCCTGGGATGGCAGGACTGTCGTATGAGAAGAGATTGAGTAAACTAGGCCTGTATTCTCTTGAATTCAGAATAATGAGAGGGGATCTCATTGAAGCATACAAAATTATTACAGGGCTTGATAGGATGGATGCTGGGAGAATGTTTCCCTTGGCTGGGGAATCTAGAACCAGGGGCCACAGCCTCAAGATAAAAGGGTAGGCCATTCAGGACTGAGATAAGAAGAAATTTCTTCACATAGAGGGTGGTGAATCTTTGGAATTCTCTACCCCAGAGGGCTGTGGAGGCTCAGTCATTGGGTATATTCAAAACAAAAGTCGATAGATTTCTTACTAGTAAGGGCATCAAGGGATATGGCGATAGGGCCGGTGAATGGGGTTGAGGCAGAAGATCAGCCATGATCTCATTGAATGGCGGAGCAGGCTCGAAGGGCCGAATGGCCTACTCCTTCTCCTATTTCTTATGTTCTTATGTTCTCTTTGCTGAAGTACCACGGATGAATGTGATGCAAAACCGCCACATGGTTGTGCATTCCCTCCCTCAAGACTATCAGAGATTTGGCATATGCATATTCACTCAAGTCCATGTAATCATCTCCAAAACTCCACTGGATTACAAATAATGAAACCTTGTTTCAAACATAACAAAATGTAATAAAAATTACAACTTGTTACCATGGCTCCAGTTAGAGCCAATTCATTGGGAAGTGGTATTATAGTGACAAAACACAATTGTGGTGATTAAGATGGTGATGCACTTGGGAACACTTGACATTTTTTTTAAAGGGAAATGCACAGTTGAACTAAAAAGGATTCCATTAAGGTTCACAATTCAGTGCAGTATTCATTCTTACGGGCTTCTCATAGGTTAAAATTGACAGGAAAAACATCAAAAATCTCCAGCAAAATAGGCTGGAACACAACTCCAACAGGTGACAATATGTATGTTCCTACCCAAGCATCCAAGAGATGATACATTTTGGCAGAAGGAACAGGGAGAAGCAATATACACTTAATGGCACAGTTTTAAAGAGTGTGCAGGGACAGAGGGACCTGGGAGTTAATGTGCATAGGTCCCTGAAGGTGGCAGGACATATTGAGAGAGTGGTTAGCAAAGCATATGGGATCTTGGACTTCATATATAGAGGTATTGAGTACAAAAGTAGAGAAGTTATGCTGAATCTTTATAAAGTGCTGGTTAGGCCACAACTGGAGTACTGCATCCAGTTCTGGTCACCACACTTTAGGAAGGATGCGAAGGCCCTTGAGAGGGTGCAGAGGAGATTTACCAGAATGGTTCCGGGGATAGGGGATCTTAGCTACAAGAACAGGTTGGAGAATCTGGATTTGTTTTAATTAGAGCAAAGGAGGTTGAGGGGTGATTTGATAGAGGTGTATAAGATTATGACGGGTTTGGATAGGCTAGACGGGGAATGGCTGTTCCCACTAGTTGATGGTACAAGGACTAGGGGACACAGATTTAAGGTTTTGGTCAAGAGATACAGGGGGGATGTGAGGGAAAACTTTTTATGCAGCGAGTGGTGAGGAACTGGAATTCGTGCCAACGGAAGTGGTGGAAGCGGAGACACTCAATGTTTTCAAGGGGAGACTGGATAGGCACTTGAGGGAAATAAACTTGCAGGGCTACGGGGATAGGCGGGGGAATGGGACTGACTGGATTGCTCTACAGAGAGCTGGCACGGACTCGATGGGCCAAATGGCCTCCTTCTGTGCCGTATGACTCCATGACTCTATGACACTTAAAACTGGTCATGGAAAAGTCATCCCCCTAACTAAACTCCAAGCTTCTTCACTTATCACTGCATAGCTGCCACAAAGATACATGCTTTTCTACTATTTTTCATATTTTAACCTGAGTTGGTCAGGAATGGGATTGAAAATTACTCCTGTTTAGGAAATCATTCAGCCGTACTTAAATTTGGCAAACTTGTTCACATAATTTATTACCATTCAATCCCATTTTTAAACAGTTAGACATGTTTTAGCATTTGAATTACATGAACAAAATAATGGATTATTTAAATACATTTTTGCTGCACAGTCTGTGGCTGAAGCTACCGAGATATCCTCAATCAAGCTCAAATGTAGGCCGAAGCCAAGGGGCCAACAAAGAAACAGACCTGTGCTCCAGAGATTTCAAAATAAAATGGTTACTCTACAAATGCTAGTCCAAAGGAACAGTAACTACTGCCATCCTTTGCAACCATTAATACTTCAGAAGATGCTACTTCCAATCAAATAACATCCCAACAAAAAGGTACAGCTTCCAACCATATCAATGGGGGTAACTTTAACCTAATTTTTAACCTAACAAGATTGGGTGGAACGCTGGTTTTACACCCCGCCCAATATTACTCGCCATTGACTTCAATGCAGCACATCCGCAGGTAAACCGCAGGTCCAGATTATAAGCCGTAGCTTGTTAAGTTTGTGTTTGTGACAGGAAGGCTCGTCAATCAACAAGGAAACCCAATGGAGGGAGAGAAGGCTGCTACAAGGCCTTCTGGGGACACCTCAGGGTGATTACCACTGCTTCCTGGGGCTCACCGCCACCTTCGCCATGGCAACCCCAAGGAAGTGGCTGGAAAGAAGGAAAATCTGCCAGGACCCGGGCCCCCAACCCACCACCATTTGTATTTCAGGCAGGATTGTGGAGAAAATGCCTCCCTCCCTATGAGATAAGCAGATTGCCTTTGTAGTGAAGGTCAAATCATTGACTCTTTTGTTTCTTTTTCCAAAGGTAGTTTAATTTTGATGAAATACAACAGCTTCCCTGAAGTTCAGTCAACTTTACTTTTTTCTCATCAACACAACCTAGACCTTGTCAAAGATATGAAAATCTGACAAAAATTTGGCAATGTTTATTTCATGATTATTTTAGTGCCAGTAAAATTCAACTTGTTTGCTTGACTTTAGTTACAATTATTTGTACCACTTACAGGAAATGTTTTCATTGTGTCAACCAGATGTCTTGCTTGTTTAGGTAACTGGCTGGAGAAAAAGTGACAAAAACAAATGAGAATATGTATAAAACAAAAACAACTTACGCTTATACAAGTGCCAGTTTGGCTCAGGTAGTAAAGGGTCATGAGATCAGAACTTCCTGGGATCAAACTCCAGTCCAGGGGGTAGATCTTGACTTTGTGCGATATTGTAAAACGAGTGATAGTGAGTCAGTAGCCAGTTTTATATCACTCCTGATTTTTATTTCCATTGGGGTCAACGCGAATACAAATTGGAAGAGATGTAAAAGGGGCTGCCAACTTGCTATCACCCGATTTACACTATCGCACAAAGTCAAGATCTAACCCAAGACTTCAGCACATAATCTAGGTGACCAACCCCACCAAAAACAGTTTAACTAGTCACTTGTCTCACTGCTGTCTGTGGGACCTTGCTGTGTGCAAATTCCCCACTGTTTTTAACAAAATAACAACATGGCTATACTTTAAAAGTGATTTGAAACGTTTTGGGATGTGAAAGGTGCTAAGAAGGAGAGATTAAGAGGGGTGGACAAAAGCTTAGTCAAGAAGTGGTTCTTTTAAGACCCTCCTTAAAAATCAGCATTTGACTAAGCATTTGTCCATCCCTAATATCTCCTTCTTTGCCTCAAAATCCAATTTTTACCTTATGCCTCTGTAAAGTTCCTTGGGAGATTTTTCTACATTATAAGTGTTATAGAAATGTAAGTGGTTGTAAATTTAAAACATTCAACTAGTTCCTCTGGTTGCTCTTTAGTAAAACAAATAACATTCGTCTCTTCATTATTGTTAATCATCATATCCCGTCACACACCAAGTCCTGCTCACCCATTACTCCAGTCCTCTTTGCCCTCCAAATTGATTTAAAAAATGTGGAGATCCCACCAATCTACATCTGCAACCTTCCAATTCACATTCCCTGTTCTTCTGAAATAACAACAGAAAATGCTGGAAACACTCAGCAGGTTGGGCAGCATCGAGGAGAGAAAAACCAAGTCAACATTGGGTCGAGGACCCTTTGTCAGAACTGGAAAAGGTTAGAGAAGAGAGATTTTTAAGCAGGGGCAGGGAAGAGGGGAGGAAAGAACAAAGGGAAGGTTAGTGAGGCTGGAAGGCAGGAGGGATTGACTGACAAAAGGGATGATGGTGCAAGGCAAAAATAGAGGTAATGGGGCAAGTTAAAAAACAAAAGATGACTAGATAAGGTGTGAATGGCGATGGCAGAATCATCAACATCTACCATGTGAGAAAACAAGGGAAAAATTGATGAACTCGATGTTGAGTCCAGAAGGCTGTAAAGTGCCTAATCGAAAGATGAGGTGCTGTTCCTCGAGCTTACGTTGAGCTTCGTTGGAACAGTGTAAGAGGCCGAGGATGGAGAGATCAGAGTGGGAGTGGAGCAGAGTATTAAAGTGACAGGCGACCGGAAGCTCGGGGTCACCCTTACGGACTGAACAGAGGTGTTCCGCAAAGCAGTCACCCAATCTGTATTTGGTCTTCCCAATGTAGAGGAGACCGCATCGTGAGCAACGAATACAGTATACTAAATTGCAAGAAGTACAAGTAAATCGCTGTTTCATCTGGAAGGAGTGTTTGGGGCCCTAGGCAGTGGGCAGGGAGGAGGTAAAAGGGCATGTGTTGCATCTCCTGCCCTTGCACGGGAAGGTGCCGGGCAAAGGGGAAGGGGTATTGGGGGTGATAGAGGAGTGGACCAGGGTGTCGCAGAGGGAGCGGTCCCTTTGGAATGCTGAAAGGGGGGGGGGAAGGGAAGTTGTGTTTGGTGGTGGGATCACGCTGGAGATGGCGGAAATGGCGCAGGATGATCCGTTGAATGTGGTGGCTGGTGGGGTGAAAGGTGAGGACAAGGGGAACCCTATCGTGGTTCTGGGAGGGAGGGGAAGGGGTGAGAGCAGAAGTGCAGGAAATAGAACGGACACAGTCGAGGGCCATGTCAACCATGGTAGAGGGGAATCCTCAGTTGAGGAAAAAGGAAGACATACCGGAAGCACTAGTCAGAACAGATGCAGTGGAGATAGAGAAACTGGGAGAATGGAATCAAGTCCTTTCAGGAAGTGGGGTGAGAGGAAGTGTAGTCCAGGTATCTGTGGGAGTCAGTGGGCTTATAGTAGATGTTGGTCGATAGCCTATTCCCAGAAATGGAGACAGAGAAGTCAAGGATGGGAAGGGAAGAGTCGGAGATAAACCATGTGAAGTTGAGGGAAGGGTGGAAATTGAAAGCAAAGTGAATGAAATTTTCTAGTTCAGGGCAAGAGCAGGTAACGGCACCAATATAGTCATCAATGTACTGGAAAAAGAGGTGAGGGAGGGGACCTGAGTAGGACTGGAACAAAGAATGTTCCACATATCCCACAAAAAGGTAGGCATAGCTAGGGCCCATGCGGGTTCCTATATCAACACCTTTAATTTGGAGGAAGTGAATCGAGTCAGAGGAGAAGTTGTTCAATGTGAGAACAAGTTCAGCTAGGTGGAGGAGGGTGGTGGTGGATGGGGACTGGTTGGGCCGTTGTTCATGGAAGAAGTGGAGCGCCCTTAGGCTGTCCTGGTGGTGGATGGAGGATGTAGAGGGATTGGACGTTCATAGTGAAAAGGAGATGGTTGGGGCCAGCAAACTGGGAACTGTTAAAGTAGCGGAGGGCATCAGAAGAGTCACGGATGTAGGTGGGAAGAGACTGGACAAGGGGAGAAAAAAAGAGTCCAGATAGGAGCCTGAGCCTGGACAGCTGTATGTCTCCCTCCTCTACTCCACCCATTGGCAACAGAACCCCCAGCTGTCACAGCTTCACTCTTTGGAATTCTCTCCTTAAACCTTGCCACATCTTTGCCAACCTTCAAAAGTGTCTGCAAAATCTATCCCATCAACACATCTTTGGTCACCTCCCTTATCTCTTCCCCAAAGTTCTTATCGGTGTCAGATCAGCCTTTCTGTGAAGTGCCTTGAGATGCTTTTCTGTGTTACAAAAGAAAGAACTAACTTGTGTTTATATAGCACCTTTCATGTCCTCAGTATATGCCAAAGTATTTCAAATGACATTTGACGTATAGCCATGCTGTTACTTGGGCAAACACAAAGGCATGGATGACAGTTTCAGCAGTAGATGGGCTGAGACAGGTACACTCAGATAGAGCTATTCACAGATGAGATCTCTTTACACTTGTACAGCTATGGTGACAGTACTTATTATTTCCCCATGGTATCATATTACTTACTATGTGTTGGCTCCAGTCACTGCAAAGTTAAATCCCGTCTGCTCTAGTGTTGGTGGCATCTGGTGGAAAGTTTTTCTTTTTGAGTAACCGGTGATGTTGGGATTGAAGAGTTTTAAAATATCTGGAAATATAACAAATTCTTTATTTACTTTCGGTTAGATAAAGTAAAGATTCAAGGTCTCTGCATAATGTAGGTGGATTTTAGCTTTTTTTGCAACAATGCACTCTAAGAATATACAGCAAATATTGCATGTATTTAAAAAGTGCACAGTCTGCTGATGTCAAATGTATTAATGAGCTCTTTGAGTACCAAGCTTTTAAGGTTCTTGCCCCAGTTCTTTATTCTCATTCTCACTGCAAAAGACCTCTTCCGTTGGCAAACCCATGCTCTCTATAATCTGAAGCTTACCGTATACATTTAGTGTATCGCATATAGCATGCTGCAGGATTAGCAATCTTCCCTTTCATTGTAATCTTATTACTGGATCGTTTGCAAGATTCCATAGCTCCAGAAGATAGATAATATTAGCTGCACCAGACACTTTCTATAACAGGCTAATCTATAAAATAGGTTTAGTTATTTACAGAATCAAGCAGTATGCGAGATGTTGAACAGCTCAAAACTGTAGCAGAAGCCTGGATATCAGTTTGGATAAGTCACTAAAACCGATCAGCAAGGCAAGCTTCTTTGCATTCTGGCTACAGATCTTGATGTGATCTACTTCTCAGAAGGGAATGGCAATCTTTTTCCACAGGTAAGCATAACCTTACAGACCCCAATTAATAACTGTGTGCCACACCAAGACAAGGCAAACTCCAACACGTGAAATGTGCTATTTTTTTTATACCCTCAAATCCAGTGAAGAACCGGCACTTGCTTTGAAGGCCTGTTAGATAAAAATGATCAGCTGAGCATTATCAACAATTTTGATGACCTCCCCAGACACAAAGGCATGAAGGTGACCAGCTGGAGGTATTAATGAGGATCACATATCAACACTGTCTGGGTTTGGTAATTCGGCACAATCCCAACCCACAATAGACATTAGCCAATTTACATTCACACCTGGTTCACGGTGCTTTAATATCATTTAACAATTATTTGTGACCAGAAGCAAGCGGTCTTCTCCCTGCAGCGCAACATGATGGAACTGCAATCAAAACATTAGCAAGTCAAAATACTTCGTCCTTTTCAAACAGGCCTTGTGCCCAGTGCTCGATACGCCTTTTGTCTCAGTGAACATGCTGGCCGTCAGTTTGACAGGCGATATTGATTCAGCCACCCATCGTACATCTCTCCCAGTTTTAGCTTTCATCGAAGTCAATGGAGAAATGTATAATGAGAGGCTGAATCGATATCGCTCGTTTTACACTATCACCCAAATTCAAAATTCCTCCCGCTGACTATTAAAGCAGGTGTGCAAAATTGCTACTTTAAAAAGGAAGCAAAACCACAAATTTCATTGGTCACATAAAGATCTTTTAAGCTCAAAAATGGTGCATCTTTCCTATTACTGTATAACTTTATAACAGTAGCACAAATGTTTACATCTTATCTACCAAAATTATCCTCTATAGGTTTCTACGGCTAAATACATTTACATACAAAAAGTATGATGTTATAGAACATTTTTAAATTAATTGTAGGCTCTGAATGAATTATCAGGTAATTATTTAATGTCAGTCCATGTAGTAATACACCTTATGAACACAGCTAAGTACAGGACTACAGAAGGTTTTGCTAGCCCCAAAAACTAATAGCTCTCAATCACCCGCTCCCTCAAATATCTATCTAATTTTCCCTCAAATGTTTCCACACTTCCTTCCTCCACAGATTCCCTGAACATATTAAACAACTTTTGTATAAACTGTACACTTCCTCTCTTCTTAGATTAAGCCCATATCCCCTGGTGCTAGAGCTTGTGGCAATCTTAAACATATTACTGGGGTTCAATTAATCTATTCCCTTAATCATTTTGAATACCTTCACTGAGCCTTATCTTCTTCAGGCTCTTCAACACCTCTTCATAGCTCAGATGACTTAAGGTATCAGTTTGGTTACCCCTTTCTCCACTGCTGTCAGTGCCTGGATATCTGTGGACAACACTCCAGGTGTAGTTATACCAGGGATTCACTATGAAGGAAAAGTCTGTTTAAACATTCCTAACAACATGAAGAACTTTAATGATGGCTAAACCACGTTAACTGCAAACTGAGAAACAGGAATATAGAGAAACAGTAACAGACATTATGGACTGGGTTTTCATGGGGAAGGTGGGTTGGGGGCGGGGCGGCTCCGATGCAGGCGGGAGATCTGGGAGAACGGATTTCCCGCAGGCCCTGCCGACTTTAATGGCAGTGCTGATTTGCATCTGAAGCCTCTGTTTCCCACCCGCAGCCAGCCAGATGGAGAGGCTGGCTGGCTGCGGGCGGGTAGGCCTGTGGCACTAGGCCGCATAGAGGAAGGAAGGAGGGATTTGGTGGGGACAGCGCTGACCTCTGGAGATCAGGGCCGTCAAGGGACCAGGGAGGGGGGAGGCAAGTGGAGATCAGGGCCATCGAGGGACCAGGGAGGGGGGAGGCAAGTGGCGATCGGGGCCGGCCACTGGAGGATCGTGGCCAGCCTCTTGCTCAGTGGTGGGGAGGGGAGGGGGTCGTCTGAGAGGGTGACTGGAGACCTCGTGAGGGGAGTCTCCGATCGCAGGAAGTGGGTTAGGTAAGGACCCTAGATCCAGGAGGTAGGCGTAAAGGCACTTACCTCCGGGATGCAGCAGCTCGCGCCTCACTGTAACTGCCAGGTTTTACCAAGTATGTAAAACCTGACCAGATGCAGTAAAAACAAAATGGAGATTAAAGACAAGGGCCTAGAAATTCAGTGGGCCTTGCGCCCACTTAGCACCTAAAGAGGTCTTTTGCGCCGGCGGGGTGGTAGCGCGGAAATTGAGTGCAGCGGTATTGGCGGCGGTAGCCGTTAGCGCTGCGCCGGGACCGATGACGTCATCGGTGTGCGCGGTGGCCCGTAACGCCCCGAAACCGCCCCGATCCCCATATTTATTTGCGGCCACCTCCTCCGAAGCGGGCGCAAACAGCGACCAGAAAACGGGGCCGTCCTGCTGCCATAGTGGGGCGCTTTAAAGCGGAAGGTGCAGCCGGCCGCTTTTTCGGCGGCCGCCTGCCCGCACCTCCTTCCCCGGCCTCCTCCACCCCCCCCGCGGCATTGCCGGCTGGTTTCCGTGGAGCCCGGCACTTCTCCGTTGTGCCGGGCTCTTTTGCCAGCACTCGCGATCAGGGCTCCGGCCGTTGCAGGCACCTCCCCCTTAAGAGAAGGAGGAGGCCTGCAGTACCGCAGCCTGCCGCACCGCATCAGGTGGCGCTGCGGCAACTAGCGCGCCGATATTCAGTTGCAGCGCCCCAAACGGAGGCGGGCACACCCTGGTATAGCGCCTGCTTCCGAACTGGGGCGTTAACTTTTGGGCGCGAGCGAGCTGCCCGCGCCCAAGTGAATTTCTAGGCCAAGGCATCCAGCCTCATTATAATATTGAAGTTGACATCCCGCCTCCTGGCACTGGGTTGGCTGCCTGCTCCCATACCACCTCCCATCCTGCCTCCATTGAAACCAGAAGTGGGTGGGTTGGAGGCGGGTTCAGGTTGGGAATCCGATTTTTAACAACTCCCACGCTCCAAACCCACTCATTTTTTAGGTTAAAATTCCCCATTCTCTGTCAGACAAAGGCAGCTGGTAACCAAAGACAAATCATGGGCTGCTATGGGATCAGAAGAATGGGCTGGTACAGTCTTGAGACAAGAAACCACTAAGCAGCAGCAAGTAACATGCATGATGAGGTCACCCCACTAAACTTTGAACCAACCATGAACAACAACGGGTATAGGCACGCCTGAAGGAACCAATCATTGAGATGTATATGTGAGAATCATGAAGGAAGTGTGGACACAAAGAATATAAGAGCTTAACAATACTTAGCTCCTTCTGCAGTTGACTAGGACAAATGGGTCCTATTCTAATGGAAAAAAGACGTCTGAAGATTCAACAAGCTTTGAGTGATCATCAGTTTGGCCAACTTGAAGACTCCAGGACAGGTCCAGTTGTGTTTTTTATTTAATCTGTGTATTATAGGTTAAATAAAGGTAATCTCTGTGAGAGATAGAGTATTTCTGTTAAGGCAGATTCAAGTTCACGAACCCCACTTTAACATCCACTCT
The DNA here is from genome assembly GCF_052327205.1 of Somniosus microcephalus. NCBI lineage: Eukaryota > Metazoa > Chordata > Chondrichthyes > Squaliformes > Somniosidae > Somniosus > Somniosus microcephalus. The sequence continues at coordinate 38,270,118 of NC_140998.1, forward strand.
TGGAGGTGTGATATGATAATTCCTACAACTATCACCCCTAATCTTTCCACTTGTTCTCTTCCTCTATCTCTTTCCTTCTGCCTCTGTATATCTATCATTTTTCACCTGCACTCCTCTTTCTGCTGCTCTCTTTTATTTTATCCCTCTCTTTGTGCTTCTTGTTCTTTGCCAATTCATTTTTTTTCTTTCCTGTTCTTTCTGTTGTCTAATTGAGTTTGATTAAAAAAATGGATAATTCATGTCCTTAACAGGAACTTGGGTCAACATCAACAGGCACACAGTTGGAGTTGCAAATCGTTTTCCCTCATACTTACTTGGAAGAGTAATAACTGCACTGAATGTTCCAGAGCCACCAATACTAAAAACAAAATCAAAAGGTTTAATCATTATTTTTACATTCTCAAAGGATGGTGAAGAAAACTCTTACTAGATTTGCGTATCACTACTTCACATCTCTTTGTTGATCTCGATTTAACTTACCTCCAAGAAACATGCCTATATTCAATTGGCAACTGCAACACATTTGTAGCGTTTGCACCAATTGCAGTCTGAAAGAAGAAATACAGTCTTTACTCATTGTACCATGTATTATTTTTATAATATATACTATATGGCAAATATTGAGAGACTCCACTGCACCTTCACAGAAGAAGCAGAGCCTTGCAAATTCAGCCCCCAAAATAAAAGAAATCACTGCAAATAAGCTGGCCTGAAATAGAAAACATTTCTTTACGTTAACTGATAACTAGGTCAATGGGTGAATCTGACTGGATAACTCAGAGGTAGGTGAGTTACAATTACTTCTATAGCTCATTATGCCATATTTTCATTTATAACATGCGATACAGGTTTTCAATTCAGGAAATTAATTTTAATAAGCGTTTTTGTAGCCAAAACTAGTTGAAGGTGCGTGATCAGGTACAGCTTTTATTTCCACTGTTACTCTTCCACAAGTGCCACAAATGATGTTGATTGAAGACCATGGCCTAGAAATTGGGTTTTGGCGCAGCGACGGCTTTAGCGCCGGAAGTTAGTGCCGGAGCTAAGTCGCGCTGGGCGGGCCAAAAATTCACTACTTCTGCGCCCAAACGGCTGCTGGCGCTGCTGAAAGCTGTTAGCGCATGAAAACTGGCGCTATGCGCTGAATTTCGGTGCTATTCCGGCGCTGCGGCGCCGGCTGCGGTGCGGCAGGTTCGGGAAGTGCAGGCCTCCTCCTTCCCTTAAGGAGGAGCTGCCTGCACCCGGCCGCGGCCCGCGATAATCTTTTTAAAAATGAGCCCGGCACCTCGGACAAGTGCCGGGCTTGCTTCTGTTCCGGGGGGTGGGGGGGGGGGGGAAGTCCGGGGAGGGAGCTGCGGCCAGGCGGGCGGCGGGAAAGCGGCCGGCCGCCGCGGGGCCTTTAATGCGCCGGCGCAACGTTCTGTAAGGCACCTCTGCCAGAACGTTGCTTGCGGCTGCCACGGGCGAGGCGGCCGCAACTTAATTTCCGAGTTCGGGCGGGTTACCATGGCAACCGGGACGCTGCGCACACCGATGACGTCATCGGTGCCGGCACAGCGCTACCGGCCTAACGCCGATTTAGGGCCCCTGTCAATTTCAAAACTGGCCATAACTTCGCCGCTAGGCCCTCTAGCGCCTCAAAAGCGGCGCTAAGGCCAGTGAATTTCTAGGCCCATGGGTGGTGACTGTCAGGACCACTTTAATATGATTACTCAATACGCCAAATTACATTTAGTTTAATTCCATAAATAATCATTTTGGAGATTGAATATTACAATTCTGTCTACCTGTGTGTTAAAATGGACAAGCAGTTGGCCTTGTCTATAATTTTTTTTTTAAATTCATTCTCGTGATGTGGGCGTCGCTGGCAAGGCCGGCATTTATTTCCCATCCGCAGTTGCCCTGAGAAGGTGGTGATGGGCCGTCTTCTTCAACCGCTGATTCTGTGTAGCAGTTTGATATAACTGAGTGGCGTGCTAGGCCACTTCAGAGGGCCGTTCACAGTCAACCACTTTGATGTGGGCCTGGAGTCACATATAGGCCAGGACGGCAGGATTCCTTCCCCGAAGGATGTTCATAAGCCAGTTGGGTTTTTACGACAGTCTGACAGCTTCATGGCCACTTTTTATTGATACCAGCTATTTATTTACAGAAATCAAATTCTTAAACTGCCGTGGCAGAATTTAAACTCACATTCTCTGGATTATTAGTCCAGGCATATGGATTGCTCATCCAGTAAAATAATCACCACTCTACCATACCCTAAATTTTTAAAAGATAAAAAACATTTCCAATACAAATAGTCTTAAATGATTGATTTTCCAGATATGCAAATTTTGTTTTGATTTGCACTGATCCAGATTTGGTGCTTAATCTTCATCTTAACTGCTTTATAAAACCTAATGCATAATTTAATTTAAAACCTTTTAAATTCCCTTATAATACTGCTTTCAAGGTGTAGTATACAAGGGGCTGCTTTTCCCTTTACTGAGGCATAAATAAGGAGCGTGATGGAATACTCTCCACTTGCCTGGATGAGTGCAGCTCCAACAACACTCAAGAAGCTCGACACCATCCAGGACAAAGTGGACCGCTTGATTGGTACCCCATCCACCACCTTAAACATTCACTCCCTCCGCCACCGGCGTACCGTGGCTGCAGTGTGTAACATCTACAAGATACACCGCAGCAACTCGCCAAGGCTTCTTCGGCAGCACCTCCCAAACTCGCGACCTCTACCACCTGGAAGGACAAGGGCAGCAGGCACATGGGAACACCACGACCTCCAAGTTCCCCTCCAAGTCACACACCATCCTGACTTGGAAGTATATCGCCGTTCCTTCATCATCGCTGGGTCAAAATCTTGAAACTCCCTCACTAACAGCACCTTCAACACACGGACTGCAGCGGTTCAAGAAGGCAGCTCACCACCACCTTCTCAAGGGCAATTAGGAATGGGCAATAAATGCTGGCTTTGCCAGCAACGCCCACATCCCAGGAACAAATTAAAAAAAAAAACTGGTTTATGGTAACCGAATAAGCCAAATTCTATTTTTATTAAATGGGATTCTTGGATTTATACCAAGGTTTCCGGGAGCCCATTTTGCAATTGTGCCTGTTTTTCTGAGAAAAATTTAATCCAGCAGCATTAGCTATAGTGATGTCATTGACGATGGAATAATGGCCCAGAAATTCGGGTCTCCACGGGTGAGTACGCACGGGGTACTCACGCGTGGGCCCGATGGAAGTGCCGGTTTCTTGCATGCACTGCGCATGCGCGGGAAACCGGCACTTCCGTTCCTCTGAAAGCAGGGGTTCAGAGGTCGAACGCGTGCGCGCGGGAGTCTACGCGTGCGCTTTGAACTTACTTTTTTTTAAACAGGTTTTTCCATGAGGGTAAGTCTTTAGAATTTAGAAATGTAAAAACCAGGCGTAAGGCCTGCATTTTAAAAGGTAAGTGGTCAATTAATTAAAATTAAAACATTTTTTCCACAGGTTTATTATTTTTAAATACTTTAAAGCAAGGTAAGTTTATTTTTAGCCCCATTAGAATATAAAAATTCTTTTTTCAAAATTTAAGTTATTGTTTAAAATAGTTATTTAATGTAATTTATAGTTTATTTAAAAAGTGTGATGATTTTTAAAAATTAATTTGAAGGTTTACTACTATTTTGGGGCCGTAGTATTTGTAAGCTTTGACAGGTCTTCCTGTCACTACTTATGAATGGGCTTTTCCCTGCACTGATTAGCTGCCCATGGCCCACGTGATCCCAGGGGATGCATCGAACTAACTACGCCCCTGGGACACGCAAGCACTGCACGCCGGGAGCTGGAGCAGGCCCCGGATCGGAATTCCACGGAGCCCTACAGCTCAACTGCCGGCACGCAAGGTAAGTGCAGGTCGGGGGCTTGCACCCGCGGGAAGCCCCCGACCCAAATTTCTGGGCCAATATCATGCGATTGCTGGGGTTTAGAATGGAGAATTTTATTTCAGTTTGAAAAGCAGAATTATAAAGAAATTAAGAGCCTGGTTCTATTAAGGTTTTAAAATAAAATGACTATGAATGAATTGCTAAACTGCATTCCAAGTACCAAACCTGAATCAGTGCAAATCAAAACAAATCTTGCATATGTGGAGAAAAAAACTCAAAATGTTTGAATCATTTAAGGCTATGGGGTAGAAATTGGTAGGTGTTGTGCCTGTTTTTTGAGCGTAAAATGGGAGCAAAGCATTCCAATTTAGCAGTGCGGCAGCCTCACCCAATCTGTGCAGGCATTGGTCCCACTGCTAAATTCATGGGGCCAGTGTAAAATGTGTTCGTAATGAGTGGGACAAGTATCGAGTCTTTCCCACTCAGGATTCTAAAGTGGTCCTGCGGCCGCCAATTACAAATAAGATTTAATTTTTTTTTTTTTTTAAATACCTTTCTCTGGGGCCAGGAGGAGCAGGAGTGCTTGTCCCGACTGCACAGTCCTGACGATCACCCTACCCCCATTGTCCGCTCCAACTTCCTCCCAAAACTTACTTGAGGACCTCTGCCGGCCGGGCAATCGGCCTGAAATTTCCCAGCAGGCTAGCGGCCTGTGGAGGTGTGACCAGTGCAGGCTGCTCGCCCCAATCGTTCAGGTGAGGCCCGAGGACCAGTTTCTTTCAATCCTCAGGCCTACTGGTTCAGGTGCTCTCTGCCTCCGCAGTGCCAGACTCATTTCTACCCCTATTTGTATTTGGAATGCTTGCTCTTGTTTAAAATTCAATAGTCTGTATGCATGAATTAGTAACGCCAGTCTTCATCCACTGTGTTAACATGCATTTGATCATCAATGCAATGTGATCACTGACACATCTGCTGCATTTTCATGTGGATAGCACATTTTAATACCCCACTAGTATTTAAAGCTGCCATTTTATCACAGATTTCAAGCGACCAACAAGGCATTGTAGCAGAGTTTTCAGAGCAAACCGTTCCCAGGCCTTTGGTCGCCCTGAAAACTCCTCAATATGGCTACATGATCCCTTTAAAGCGACGTAATTGTCAGATACTGACATATTCTCCTGGTCCTCAACAGTAATTTGTGATGTTTATATTCCTCTCACACACAATTACATATTTGCAACAGTGCAATGTTCAAGTGTTGTGACTTACTGTCAGAGAGTCTCCCAGAGCAGCAACTATTTTAATATCTGCTGGTTTTAAAGTGTGAACTAAAATCAGAAAGAGAAAAACATTTTTTTTTTTTAAAAAGGCCCTCCGTGTGGAATAACAAATAGAAAACAGCAACATATTGCAATCACAATTTTCATTTTTCAGCTTTTATTTAGAGCTTCGCTCTCCATCTGACGCGCTATACCTGACCTGCGTGTGCTCAATGCTGACGTCGGTGCCAATATTCAAAGTGTTCTGTTGCCCAACACTGACACATTTCACCTTGAAGTGCAAAAAATAGAATTGGATAACACTCTCCAGTGAGTCAATATACAAACCAATTATAGAGAATACACATTAGACAGCAGTGTGCAGAAATTTATTCCACGTTCTGATGTACTACGGAGATTTTACTTATAAATGGAAAAATGTTACATCCTTCTGCTCCCAGCTGTACATTTAATTTGCATTGCAGACACCAAAAAATAACCCATGCACATTTAAAGGGTGAATGTCGCTCTTCATACTTCCAAATTAAGCTATTGCAATATTAAATTTGATGGTGGCTTTTTTGTGCTCATCAAGGCGAGAGTGTCAGTAAATCAGTATCAAGGCAGAGATTCACATTAGTAGATGCCCAGTATTGCCATGCACCTGGAGTGCTTGAAGCACTTGATGGTTAGACATTTTTTCCTCCACCTAATATGCTCTCCGGTCCTTGTCCTGCCCAATGTTCCTATGTTTAAATGAAACATAGAAGATAGGAGCAGGAGTAGGCCATTCGGCCCCTCGAGCCTGCTCCGCCATTCAATGCGATCATGGCTGATCATCCAAATTCAGTACCCGGTCCCTGCTTTCTCCCCATACCCCTTGATCCCTTTAGCCTTTAGAAATATATCCAACTCCTTCTTGAATATATTTAATGAACTGGCCTCCACCGTCTTCTGTGGCAGAGAGTTCCACAGGTTCACCACTCTGAGTGAAGAAATCCCTCCTCATCTCTGTCCTAAATGGCCTACCCTTTATCCTTAGACTGTGTCCCCTGGTTCTGGACTCCCCGACCATCGGGAACATCCTTCCTGCATCTATTCTGTCCAGTCCTGTCAGAATTTTATAAGTTTCAATGATATCACCTCTCATTCTTCTAAACTCCAGCGAGTACAAGCCCAATCGACCCAATCTCTCCTCATGCGTCATTCCTGCCATCCCAGGTATCAGCCTGGTGAATCTTCGCTGAACTCCTTCCATGGCAAGAACATCCTTCCTCAGATAAGGTGACCAAAACTGCACACAATACTCGAGATGTGGTCTCACCAAGGTCCTGTACAACTGCATGAACACTGCTTCCGCCTGCTTTCATAGTCTTTCATTACAACAGTGACTACACTCCAAAAGCACTTCATTAGCTGTAAAGCGCTTCGAGATGTCAGGCAGTCGTGAAATGCAATTCTTTCTTTCTGTCAGAATCTGACAACACCACAGGGAGGCTACACTATTCCAGTCTCCTTCATACTCTGAAACCAATCTATTCTCACTATAGCGGAGGCCTGGCATACAGTGAGGTAACTCTTGCCAATGATCCAGTCAAGATCAAGAATTTACCACGTGGAATATTGTCATGCCACTCTATGACAAAGCACGTGGGTTACACAAGCCCCACCACATTACCACTCTGTGGCACAGCATGTTGATATACAAACATCCAGGTGTTCTCGCTCTGGCATGACACATAAATCTGCTGTGTTATCATCCTGTGGCACAGAGTGTTGGTACATAAACATTGGTGTGCTTCCAAGCCAGCTTGCTGCTCTTAAAATCAGAAACTGCTCCTGTCTGATTAATCGCTGCTGTGATTTTAACTTACATCATGATGAACCATGTTTTTATTTGAACGCGTTCTGTAAAAATTATACTTTAGTTTACCTGAGATCGGTACCGTTTCTGAAGGCTTCATATCAGGACAAATAAATGGAGGGTGTCGTGGATTCTTAATTTGAATAATATTCTCGTGAAAGCCCTTAAAAAATATACAAAGTAACACTTTTACTTTTTGTTCTCTGTAATAACTGTCTAGATCATTACAATGCAGTATTGCTGTGGATAAACTGAATTGAAACACCTCCTTAACCTGAATTTCACATGTGTTCAATTATGGATATCATGGCTTTTCTCAACAAGTAAGTTGTAAATTCCACTTGGCTTTTTTGAACAGCTAGGATAATTGCATATCTATCTTTGTGTTGCACCTGGGTTTATTTATGCCTCGCTTGTGATTTATTTTTGTAAGATCTCGAGCTTCTGCACTTGTAGTTATATTAATATTCATAAAGGAAAGACAACAAAACACTTCAAACCAAAAACAACGCATATGAATGAACTGAGAGTAATGGGGCTCCTCTCCGCAGAATTGTGTCCAGCCTATCCGCATAAGACAATGCCACTGTTGACTAAGGCCGATGGTATTTAATTGTCACATGAGTCTTGCCTTTGTGACTATCGAACCTAATGAATGACCCATGGTAAAAGCATCCCAATCTCTGCAGATACAGATTTCATTCTAAATGCCTGTAACATTAACATGCTGGTGAAGATGCACTGAGAAGTAAGAGAAATCATCTTTGTTTTTGTAACAAATGTAAGGAGAAGCTGGTTATAAACACGCGCCCTTTAGGCCTTGAGCTATTTTGCGCCATCGACAACACATTTTCAGTGAGAGCATGTCACCTATTAGAATGCATGAGTGCAATTTTCAGGTAAGTGCCTTTACAGCACTGTTTGTAGGCCAGGAGAAACAGGAATGTTTCCTCCAGGCCCAACAAACTAACTTGTAAATGCCACCCCCCACCTCTACACACAGGATCACCAACCAACCTCACAATCACCGACCACCCCCCTCCCTGCCCCCCACAATCTTAGATTCTTCCCTGACCACCCCATCTCTCCTTCTGATCTCTCCCTGACCCCCCATCTCTCCCCCCGATCTCTCCCTGAAACCCTCCCGTGATTTCTCCCTGACCCCCTATCTCTCCCTCCAATCTCTCTCTGAAACCCCCCTGCGATCTCTCTGACCCCGCCATCTCTCCCTCTGATCTCTGAAACCCCCCTGCGATCTCTCCCTGATCCCCATATCTCTCTGAAACCCCCCTGCAATCTCTCCCTGACCCCCCATCTCTCCCTCCGATCTCTCTCTGAAACCCACCTGTGATCTCTCTGACCCCCCATCTCTCCCGCCGATCTCTGAAACCCCCCGCGATCTCTCCCTGATCCCCATCTCTCCCACCGATCTCTCTCTCAAACCCCCCGCGATCTCTCCTTGACCCCCCATCTCTCCCTCCGATCTCTCTCTGAAACTCCCCTCTCTCTCTGAAACTCCCCTGTGATCTCTCCCTGATCCCCATCTCTCCCACCGATCTCTCTCTGAAACCCCCCTGCGATCTCTCTGACCCCGCCATCTCTCCCTCCGATCTCTCTCTGAAACCCCCCTGCAATCTCTCCCTGACTCCCCCTCTCTCCCTCCGATCTCTCTCTGAAACCCCCCTGCGATCTCTCTCTGACCCCCCATCTCTCCCTCCGATCTCTGAAACCCCCCTGCGATCTCTCCCTGACCCCGCCATCTCTCCCTCCGATCTCTCTCTGAAACCCCCCTGCAATCTCTTTCTGAACCCCATCTCTCCCCCCGATCTCTGAAACCCCCCTGCGATCTCTCCCTGATCCCCCATCTCTCCCTTCGATCTCTCTATGTGTGAAGGAATTCTACTATATAACTGCGATATCCGAGTGGTAAGGTCAGAAACTGAGATAAGCCAGACTTCAGGAACCAAAACTCAACTGTTTAATTATACATATGTAGCAGAGAAACATCTCTTACAGCTACAGGCAAAGCACTTCCAATTCTTACTGTGCGATCACCAAGTTGGAGGATCAACCTCTGAGTCATACCCAGAATGCAATGCCACTACCTTAATAAGTGGTGTGCCAGGACATTACCTCAATACTGGTAAATATGATCCCTTAATAGTTGTCTCCATCTGGTGGATAACTTAAGCATTACATCCCAGATTACTATATCCCCCCCTCTTATGTTTACAATAATTTCTTAACAACATTCTTAAAAAGTCCATAAGGAAACTCCTTTAATGATAGTCCATACTGAACGAATCTAGCAGGTCGTGATCAATCTCTCTGGCGGCTTGTGAGTCCTTGGTGAACGTCTTGCAGTCAAGTCCCTGCTTGGTTGTGATAGAGCCACCAGCTGCTCCCGAGCAGTACTCAGAGTATCTGACTCTGCTACGATGGTTTCCTCATGACAAAGGGGTCAAGGTATAACTGGCTCTGTTCGTGGTGTTGGTACCACCAATGCATTTGGATAACTGGGGACCAACTTGTCCTCCAACATTTCCACTGGAACCTCCAGTTCGATTTCCCTTTGTCTGGTCAGTATCTGATCCACATGTCTGCGTACTACCTGACCAGTTCCCACCATGACCGTATATGAAACTGGACCGGTCATTGAGTCTATGACGCCAGGAATCCATTTTGGACCATAACTGAAATTCCTGATAAGGACCGTATCTACTTCTCCAAAACTGCGGCTCTTTGTCCTTCTGTCATGGATCTCCTTTTGTTTGATTTGTCGGTTTTCCACCTTCCTTTTTAGATCTGGGTGAACCAGGTCAAGAGTGGAGCATAGTCGACGTCCTAACAACAGCTCAGCAGGAGAGAGTCCTGTGGTAGATTGAGGTGTTATTCTGTAGCTGAACAGAACTCATGACACTTTTGCTGCCAAACTCCCTTCCGCACTTTTTTTCATCATCTCCTTAAATGTTTGTACGGCTCTCTCCGCAAGTCCATTTGAAGACGGATGATATGGAGCTGAAGGTCACGTGCACTATGCCATTGTTTCTCATGAACTCTTTTGTTTCTGTACTCACAAAACACGTGGCATTGTCACTTACTACGATCTCCGGTATCCCTTGATTACTAAAACTTCTATGCAGGCAGTCTATAGTAACAGTAGATGAAGCAGAATTTACAGGATACACATCCATCCATTTGGAATGTGCATCAATGATTATGAGGAACATCTTCCCCATGAATAGACCCGCATAATCTACATGTAATCTTCTCCATGGTTTATCCGGCCACTCCCAGGGGTGGAGTGGAGCCGCTGCTGGTGCCTTCCTGTGTACTTGACAAGTGCTGCATGTCTTGACCAGATTTTCTATCTCCTCATCTAGCTTTGGCCACCACAAGTAAGTCCTTGCCAAGGCTTTCATACGCGAAACTCCAGGATGACACTGATGTAGTTGCCCTAGGATAGACTGTCGTGCTGGCTGTGGAATAATCACTCGAGCTCCCCACAACCATCCTGCACACTCAGCTCTGTCTTCCTGACACTGTAAGGTGTGAAATCAATCCCTTCCGGATGTTGTGGCCAACCCCTCATCACATATTCTCGGACTCTAGACAGTACTGGATCTTTACCTGTCCATGTTCTTACTTGTTCTGCGGTCACAATTGCCGTATCCGTGTCCTCCAACATCAAAACTCTGTCCTCTAGAGCTGCATGGATAGGTGTACCTGGTAGTGGAAGACGGCTCAAGGCATCTGCGTTCCCATGGTACTTGCCCGCCTTGTAAACGATGACATACTCATACGCCCTTAACGTCATTGCCCACCTCTGGATCCGGGGTGACACCATCTGTGGTACTGCTTTCATCTCATTAAAAAGAGATAGAAGAGGTTTATGATCGGTGCATATGGTGAATTTCCTGCCATATATGTACTTGTGAAACCTCTGTAACCCAAACATTACTGCTAATCCCTCTTTATCTAACTGGGAATAGTTTTTTTCCGCTGGTGTCAGAGTTCGAGACATAAACCCTATCGGTCTTTCTGTTCCATCTTCCAAGCTGTGTGAAAGAACTGCCCCCACCCCGTAAGGTGAAGCATCACAAGAGAGAATGATGTCTTTCTCTGCATTGTAGTGAACCAGCACATCCGAGGACATCATCAGTTTCTTGGACTGTTCAAATGAAACCCTCTGTTCCTCTTCCCACTGCCACTGTGTCTCCTTGCGCAGTAGTTTGTGAAGAGGTGCTAACACTGTTGACAAGTTTGGCAAAAACCTGTTATAATAGTTTAGCAGTCCCAGGTAAGCTTTTAACTCAGTCACATTTGTAGGAGCTGGGGCCTCCTGCAGTGCTTGTACCTTCTCCTTGATTGGATGGAGCCCGGTGGCATCCACTGTATGTCCCAGGAACACGGCCTCATTCCCCAGGAAAGTGCACTTACTCCTCTTGAGCCGTAACCCAGCCTTATCCAATCTTTGTAGTACCTCTCAGAGTGCTCAGATGCTCCTGGTCGGTTCTTCCCGTCACCAGACTGTCATCCAGATAAATAGAAACATGCGGAATCCCTTGCAGTACACCCTCGATAGTCCTCTGGAAGATAGCTGGACTAGATGAGACATCGAATGGTAAACGGTTATAGGTAAACAAACCCTTGTGTGTATTTATGGTTACACACTTCTTGGATTCCTCATCTAGTGTAATCTGCAAGTATGCATGACTCATATCCAGCTTCGTGAATTTCTTCCCTCCAGCCAGGTTTGCAAAAAGATCCTCAGTTTTAGGAATAGGATACTGTTCAAGTTTAGACACCCTATTTACTGTCAATTTATAATCTCCACAGATTCTTACCGAATTGTCTGGTTTTAAAACAGGTACAATGGGAGCTGCCCATTCTGAACATTTTACGGGTTCCAGAATGTTCTCTCTCAAAAGACGGTCAAGCTCAGCCTCTACCTTTGGTTTCATGGCATACGGCACAGGTCGTTGTTTAAAAAACCTTGGCAGTGCCTCCTTGTCGACATAAATCTTAGCTGGGGGGCCATTAAATGTTCCAAGTTCTTCCTTGAACACGTTCTCATGTTCAATCAACACATCTTGCAAAGACAATTGTTTGCCTCCCTCTAGTTGATTTATTGCTCCCCAATCTAATTGAAGTTCTCGTATCCAGCCCCGACCTAACAAGTTTGGTCCAGAACCCGATACTACAACTACAGGTAGCTGTTCCACGGTGTCCCTGTGTTTCACAGTTACAGTAGCTGTACCCAATGTCGCCACTTGTTCACCGGTATATGTTTTAAGCTGCATAGAGCAAGACTTTAACTCTGGGACTTTTGCACGGTTCCACAATTTTGAGTACTCCTCCCTGTTCATTATGGTAACACCACATCCGGTATCCACTTCAAAGTTGACCTTAGAGTCATTTACTATCAGTTGCAAAGTGATAGGATCCACTTTTGGAATGTCCTCTACCATACTATGCAATATGAACATGTCGTCTTCTTTCTCAGCTTCTCCGCTGATGTGATGTGCTCCCTGTTTTTTCACTTCTCTTACTAGGTTTTGCTTTTCTCCCCCTTTAGGTTTGTATTCCTCCCCGGGGCCTTTGGCTCTGCATGCACGTTTTATGTGTCCTTTTCTCCCACGCTTGTGGCACTTTTCCTCCAGAAACCTGCATTCCCTCGCCAGGTGATCTCCATTGCATCTATAACATGCCTTCACATGCTCACGTTGTGATTTCGGACCCATATTTAAACTTGTGCACCAGCGGATCTGCAACTTGTCTCGTAGTAGCCCAGTCTGAACCTTGTATTTCTTTTACATCTCGGTTAGCTGTCTCTATGGCTTGAGCAAGTTCCAACGCTTTTTCATACGTAAGCCCAGTCTCGGACAATAATCTCCTCTGCATTCGAGCATCCATTATCCCGCAAACAAGCCTATCTCTCAGCATGTCTTTCAAACTGTTCCCGTAATTGCAATCGTGTGCCAGTTTTCTCAACACCGCTACATAATCCAATACAGTCTCTCCCGGTTTCCTGTTCCATGAATTAAATTTGAAATGCTGTACTCGGTCTGGGATTGAAATGTTCCTTCAGCAAGGCCACTAAGTTAGCAAATGTAATGTCTCCAGGCTTTTCAGGACTGCATAAGTTTCTCATTAAACTATACGTCTGACTTCCCATGGAAGTAAGCAAAATAGCTCTCCTTTTTCCAACATCAACTATATCATTTGCTTCAAAGAAATGCAGTAGCAACTCACAGTACTCGTTCCAGGTCTGTGTCTGAACATCAAAAGCAGAGAACTGTCCTACCATAGCAGCCATGATTCTTTGATTCAGTGCTTTTCTTTTATTTTTCCTTCTTCAAGATGAGATCTGTTCAGCCTCGTCACCAAATGTGATATCCGAGTGGTAAGGTCAGAAACTGAGATAAGCCAGACTTCAGGAACCAAAACTCAACTGTTTAATTATACATATGTAGCAGAGAAACATCTCTTACAGCTACAGGCAAAGCACTTCCAATTCTTACTATGCGATCACCAAGATGGAGGATCAACCCAGAATGCAATGCCACTACCTTAATAAGTGGTGTGCCAGGACATTACCTTAATACTGGTAAATATGATCCCTTAATATTTGTCTCCATCTGGTGGATAACTTAAGCATTACATTCCAGATTACTATAATTACCTTTTTAGAAAAATATACTATATAAGATAAATACACTATAGCCTTTTTAGAAAAATACACTATATAACTTTTTTAAAAGAAGGCATGGCAAGCTGAATCTGGAAATCCTACCTTCTGAAAGAATTCTGGCCTCATTGAGATAAGACAGTGGCTAACCCTGAAGAGTACCTTATAAGGAACTCTACCTTATAAATTCTTTGGAAGATGATAAACTGGGTTTGGAAATTTAGAAACCTATCTATGAAATTGCTATGAAAGAATTCTGGCTATTAAATAGGACAAGTTGTTGACCCTGAATAAGTAACCTTATTGAAACAGAAGAATGGGTGGCTCCGAATGGGTAACCTTATTAAAACAAGACAATGGTCAACCCTAGATGAATGACCTTGATTAAAACCTCTTGAGAATGACGTGATGTAAGGTACATCTGCCCTTTGCCCACATATGGTAAACTCCCAATAGCTATTGATTATGTAGGTCAGCTAAAAGATGATTAGTGATAATTAACTTGGATCAACAGAAACCTTATGAAAAACAACTGAAAAAGGGGTATAAATATTGGAGTCTCGAATGAGAAAATCCGACTCGCTTTAATCTCGACTACAGGGGCGGCTCTGTAGTTCTTCACTCTTTTGTACCTCAGGGATTGAAGGTAACTGTTACCTTGATAATTGATGGATATCCTGTAAAAGACAAGTTTAAGAACGGTAATACTGTAGCGAAGTTAAGATTTATAAGTAGGATTCTCCTTTAAGAATAAGATTGTATTTTGTCTCTTTTTAAAACTGTTAACATTGCGATTTACTGATTCACCAACTGTAAATTGCATGTAATTTTTTTAAATAAATCTCTATATATTTTTAGAATTGTGCCATATAAGTCTACTGTATCAATAACTCGTGAACCCAATCTTTGTACACTCTTTGGTGAAGAGCTACAATTTCTGAAGGAAATCTCCGGACCCTCATAATATGCGGGACTTTACTGTCTGGCTAAACTTATTAAAAGCGCTATCTGGAGGACGGTAACATTCTCGGGTTGTTCCTTTCCTTTAGGGAGGGATAGTCCGGACCTTTAGACCCAGTTAAGCGTCTTTAGGATTCGGTTACCTCAAACTTTAGTTAAAGGTGAACATCTGAGAAATACGCCTGATCCGGGATAGCCCCAAAGGGGCTAGGACTAGTAAAAATCCTTTCATACGAACCCCCTCCAATCTCTCCTTGACCACCCCATCTCCGACCCAATCTCTCCTTGACCACCCCATCTCCGACCCAATCTATCCTTGACCACCCCATCTCTGACCCGATCTCTCCTTGACCACCCCATCTCCACCCCAATTTTTCCCCAACCACCCCCACCGTGATCACCCCCTGATCTCTCTCTGACCCCCCTACAATCACCCTCCGACCCTTCAAATCACAGTGTACCCACCCTTGCGATCTGAACCCTGAGCAACACAAAACTCACCTGCTCCAGGGCTGCGGCCTCTTCTGCAGCCTTCCCCGCCCGATAGGGAGCCAAGCCTGTCAATCAGGCTGGCTTCCTGGCCGGGAACTTGTTAAAAAAGAACATGCACGCTAAAGCTCTACGGAGTTCGGGGAAACCCGGACTTCGGCCAGAACTCCTCCCCCCCCAGCTTGGAAATCCCACCCCAGTAAATATCGGGGCCAATAAGTCAGAAAATGTACATTGGAAATGTCTGCAAAGAGATTCCCCCCAGACAAGCCTACCTTTCACTCTGGAGCATGGCATTTGAATTCTGCTTCATTCCCCTGATTCCACTTCATACTTGGGCCTTGGTTAAATAAAGAGGCTCAGTCAAGTAGCAGATGCATGCTAAACAGCGGAAGCAGCAAGCTTAAGACAGAGCTAAGTGATCCCACAACCAATGGATCAGATCAAAGCTCTGCAGTCCTGCCACATCCAGTCATGGATGATGGTGGACAATTAAACAACTAATGGGAGGAGGAGGCTCCGTGAACATCCCAACACTCAATAATGGTGGAGCCCAGCATGTGAGTGCAAAAGACAAGGCTGAAGCATTGGAAACTATCTTCAGCCATAAATGCTGAGTGGATGATCCATCTCGGCCTCCTCCTGAGGTCCCCAGCATCACAGAAGCCAGTCTTTAGCCAATTCGATTCATTCCACGTGATATCAAGAAACGGCTGAGCGCACTGGATACAGTAAAGGCTGTGGGCCCCGACAACATCTTGGCTGTAGTGCTGAAGACTTGTGCTCCAGAACTAGCCACACCTCTAGGCAAACTGTTCCAGTACAGCTACAACACTAGCACCTGGCTGACAAAATGGAAGATTGCCCAGGTATGTGCTGTCCACAAAAAGGACAAATCCAATTTGGCCAATTACCGCCCCATCAGCCTATTCTCAATCATCAGTAAAGTGATGGAAGGTGTCATCGACAGAGATATTAAGTGGTACTTGCTCACCAATAACCTGCTCACCAATGTTCAGTTTGGATTCTGCCAGGACCACTCAGCTCCAGACCTCATTACAGTCTTGGTCAAACATTGACAAAAGAGCGGAATTCCAGAGGTGAGGTGAGAGTGACTGCCCTTGACATCAAGGCAGCATTTGACCAAGTGTGGCATCAGGAACCCGAGTGAAACTGCAGTCAGTGGGAATCAGGGGGAAAACTCTTCACTACAAGAGCAGGTCAGAGGTTGGGTATTCTGTGGCGAGTGACTCACCTCCTGACTCTTCAAAGCCTTTTCACCATCTACAAGGCACAAGTCAGGAGTGTGATGGAATACTCTCCACTTGCCTGGATGAGTGCAGCCCCAACAATACTCAAGAAGCTCGACACCATCCAGGACAAAGTAGCCCACTTGATTGGCACCCCATCCACCACCTTAAACATTCACTCCCTCCACCACCGGCGTACCGTGGTTGCAGCATGTACCATCTACAAGATGCACTGCAGCAACTCACCAAGGCTTCTTCGGCAGCACCTCCCAAACCCGCGACCTCTACTACTACAACAACTACTACTTGTATTTATATAGCACCTTTAACATAGTAAAATGTCCCAAGGCACTTCACAGGAGTGTTAGAAGACAAAAAATTGACACCGAGCCACATAGGAAATTAGGGCAGCTGACCAAAAGCTTGGTCAAAGAGGTAGGTTTTAAGGAGCGTCTTAAAGGAGGAAAGCGAGGTAGAGAGGTGGAGAGGTTTAAGGAGGGAATTCCAGAGCTTAGGGCCTCAGCAACGGAAGGCACAGCCACCGGTGGTTGAGCGATTATAATCAGGGATGCTCAAGTGGGCAGAATTTGAGGAGCGCAGACATCTCGGGGGGGGGGGGGGGTTTGTGGGGCTGGAGGAGATTACAGAGATAGGGAGGGGCGAGGCCATGGAGGGATTTGAAAACAAAGATAAGAATTTTGAAATCAAGGCGTTGCTTAACCGGGTGCCAATGTAGGTCAGCGAGCACAGGGAAGGGCAGCAGGCACATGGGAACACCGCCACCTCTAAGTTCCCCTCCAAGTCACACAGCATCCTGACTTGGAAATATATCGCCGTTCCTTCATCATCGCTGAGTCAAACTCCTGGAACTCCCTTCCTAACAGCACTGTGGGAGTACCTTCACCTCACGGACTGCAGCGGTTCAAAAAGGCGGCTCACCACCACCTTCTCAAGGGCAATTAGGGATGGGCAATAAAAACTGGCCTTGCCAGCAACGCCCATATCCCACGAATCAATTTTAAAAATAGATGCCTGGAATGAATTCATGTCACAATAAGAACATAAGAAATAAGAGCAGGAGTGGGCCATTCCGCCCCTTGAGCCTGCTCTGCCATTCAATAAGATCAGGGCTGATCTTCTACCTCAACTCCATTTTGCTGCACTAATAAGAACACCCAGAATGAAGTTTTAGCCTGTCATAATCTACTGAATCTAATGTATTACTGAACATTGAGGGTGGAGCTTACAAACAGGAAATTACTGTAAGCTCTCAGGATGTCTGGTCTGGTTGTCAGTCATAAAAAAATGCTTTAAAGACACATCCCAAATTTCCGACTAGATATTTTCTTTCTCTTCCAGATACAGTTTTCTGGTTGGAAATCAAATAGTTGTTTTCTTTGGAACAGAGGAGGCTGAGTGGAGACTTAATTGAGGTGTACAAAATTATGAGGGGCCTAGGTAGAGTGGATAGGAAGCACCCATTTCCCTTAGCAGAGAGGTCAATAACCAGGGGTATAGATTTACAGTAATTGGTAGAAGGATTAGAGGGGTGTTGAGGGGAAATATTTTCACCCAGAGGGTTTAAAAACATTTTTTTAATTCATTGCTGGGATGTGGGCGTCGCTGGCTAGGCCTGCATTTAGTGCCCATCCCTAATTGCCCTTGGTGGGGGTCTGGAACTCACTGACTGAAAGGGTGGTAGAGGCAGAAACCCTCATCACATTTAAAAAATACAGTAAACTCTTGTTTAAACGACACTTAATCATCTGAAATTCTTTAATAACCGGCAAAATAGATAACCGGTAATCTTGCCGAATCCATCCAGCACTCGTTTTTCCGAGTCCGAGTTTCCCGCGGCGGCCGAGTTAGTCAGTGGTTTTTATTTTTTTTGTGTTAAAAATTGCCTACCTCTCTGTTATCCAGAATTTTTCATCAACGGGCGCCATCCTGGTCCCGTAGGTGCCGGATACGAAAGAGTTTACTGTACTTGGCTATGCACTTGAAATGCCTTAACCTACAAGGCTACGGGCCAAGAGCTGGAAAGTGGGATTAGGCTGGATAGCTCTTTTTCGACCGGCAGAGACATGATGGGCCAAATGGCCTCCTTCTGTGCTGTAAATTTCTATAACTCCAACACTATAAATGGTAAGCCCTTTTATTTTGAAATTCTCTGTTCTTCTCTCCATTCACCTCCCTCCATTGCAATCCACTTGCTTTGCCCTATCTTTCTCTAACTCCCTTTGAGCTCTTCTCTCCAGTCCTGCTGTGCTCTATTTATTGACCCCACTGTGCTTTATTGCAGAGCCTGCAGCTCAGAATGGATCACGTCAAAATGCAATTCTGACCTCAGACTACTGATGAGCAATGCCACAGGTGGTTAGCTAATCATTTATAGACACCATACATTACTTACAAATTTTAAACTCTTCTACAACTCCTTTTTTGGTGATTTTCTCCCCCATTTCCCTCTTCTCCTAGAAGGTGCTAACACTTGCTTTGCAGAAGTTGGGTTCCAGAGGTCCTGCAGTACCTTACCCAAGTGTTTTTTCTTCAACGTGAATCTAGACAGCAAGTTGTTCAACCATAGAATCATAGAATTATAAAATAGTACAACACAGAAGGAGGCCATTCGGCCCATCGGGTCTGCGCCAGCTCTTTCGAAGAGCAATCCAGTTAGTCCCACTCCCCCGCTCTTTCCCCATATCCCTGCAATTTTTTCTCCTGCAAGTATTTATCCAATTCCCTTTTGAAGGCTACTATTGAATCTGCCTCCACCACCCGATCAGGCAGTGCATTCCAAATCCTAACCACTCGTGTAATAACGTTTTTCCTCATGTCGCCTCTGGTTCTTTTGTCAATCACCTTAAATCTGTGTCCTCTTGTTACTGACCCTTCAACCATTGGAAACAGTTTCTCTTTATTTACTCTATCTAAACCCTTCACGATTTTAAACACCTCTATCAAATCTCCTCTCAGCCTTCTCTGCTCCAAGGAGAACAACCCCAGCTTCTCCAGTCTATCCATGTAACTGTAATCCCTCATCCCTGGAACCATTCTAGTAAATCTCTTCTGTACCCTCTCCAAAGCCTTCACGTCCTTCCTAAATGTGGTGCCCAGAATTGGACACAATTCTCCAACTGGGGCCGAATTAACCATGGGATGTGTTCCAAGCACCTTCTGTGATTGCACAACTTGCCGTCTAAATTCTGTCCTGCATTTTATAATAAGTGTCACTGAATAGTGACAGAACCCTGTCTGATTTTTCCTCTTCCTAGACCAGTGGTACTAAGTCCAATTGTATCACCCCTGTGGCTTTTTGGTTGAGGTTAGCCAACCCAGCACACATCAAACATAGGACCTTGTGATCTGTATGGCTTAACACTACATTGGACAGTGTCTTTACCCACTAGACCCTCAATGGAGAGCTCATTACGGACTCTAATAATATATCCTAATCGATCAATATATCAAATCAAGCTTGCATATTACAGTATATCTGTGACCGATTTGCAGCTTAACATTTCTTGTAACAGAAGAAGGGTATTGAAGTCTGTTATAAAGGTGCCTTATATTTTAAGTGCACAAAAATCTATAGAATTACTGATTAGTTTTAAAACTCAGATGAAAATTCATTATTAATACTTATGTATAAATCAGCCAATTTATAGTCAATATATACCATACCTTTCACGTACAAATTCCTGACCAGAACTGCTTCATTAAAATATTTTGATATGTACTGCTGGGTTATTCTGCTTATCAATTGTATTTACAAAAAAAACCTGATCTTTGGAGAGACTTAAAAGATTGATCTTGATATCTATGGTAAATTTAGAATGAAAATGGGTTTGATGATCCTACGAAAGTCAAATAACTGGCATGACAGGCTGTTCCAATCTTTGTATTAACAATGTTTCTAACCTGTTCAAAAGAGACGGTTGAGCTTTTGGCTCTGAAAGTATTTAGAAGTAATGACTGAACTCCAACACATTTCTGCAAACAGATACAATCCCTTTAAGACAGCCCATCTTTTGCAGGATGTACTAGTCAAAAGAAGCAGTTATCAAAAAAAAAAGTCTGATTTACAACCTGGCAAATATAATTAAGTAATCTGTTGGAACTAATGATGTCATGAAGGTTGGCAGCTTGAATCTTCTCAGCTGTTGCAACAGTATAAATCAGCTCCAAACACATTTACACTGCACAATCCAAATTGTATGACGTTCAGATTTGATAGTTTGTTTCTAACAGTGTAACACTCCACTGAATGCTAGATTAGATTTTAGTGTTACCCAGTTTCCATTAGACAGAGTGAAAGACAGAGCAGACATTGTGAAAATGAGTGCTTTGGGCTTCACAAGTGAAAACAACACAACGCTGAGCATTATACAACTCAAAACACAACATACAGAAAGTTCTTAATGGTGTAATTCAATGTAAAAATGTAAATGCTGCATCAGCTGTGTGCTGACCTATAAAGTCTGTACGCTAGACCTGCAAAACATACTTACGCCGGGTCCAAACTGTGAAATATAATCTTTGATCCCATTCTCATAATTTTCCCACCACTGAGAACCTGTCACAAAAAAATTGACATCGAGTAAATTGAAAATGTTTGCACAGTTGTCACAATCCTGGATGCTGAAGGAAGCAGTGGATGGCGAATACCTTGCACATATGAGCTGAACAATGCACAGATGGAGAGAAGCAGTGCTCTCTTTTCCATAGTTCACATGTCAGTGAAAGGCAGCAGCAGTCAGCAATTGTCTAAAGCCTATGGAAGAGAGAAACGATAGGACTGATTACTCACTCCTCTTTCATGGAAGTTCTCAGCACAAGCCTGGTAGTAAAGGAAAATGCAGTTGATCGTGAACTAGATTAACGTCAGGGTCAGATGGACCCACCGCCCTAGCATTTTTAAAAGGGAATAAAGATAACAATCTGCTGACTGTTAAGTACAGATGCAACAATTATTTGAATAAATGAATATTGTTTAACTCTTGGAGTACCAAGTTTCCTCTGCAGTTTCCAAAAATGGAAATAGCCCACACTTAAACAGAAATTGAAATCATGCTGTGTAATAATAACAAAGCAAATTGAAGAAATTTCATCTTTCACTGCTACAACAAAGAACCTGAAGGGCAGAGATACCCAAAACTCATTTTCTCCACTGCAAAATGCCTCTCAAACCCTTCTTCCCTGCACCCTTCACCCACACCCTTAACAAAAGCTCATGGATTTCTTAGTCGTCAAGATAGAGAACATCTGATCAGCTTACTTCCTCTGGGATGCCAGTGTCAGCCTCCTTGTATTTCAGCATGTTGAACCTCCAATGGTCTTTCACTAGCTATTTGTGTTAAAAAAAACCTTTTATTCGCAAATAAACCTTCTTGATTTTGTCGTTAAGCAATCTGAGTGACATGTGTCTGACGCCTAAAACACTTTGGACAAAGTTCAGCTGGGCTTTTGAAAACTCAATTTTGGAGGACATTTAAGGCATTTTGGGGAAATTTTCACTGTATATGCTTTCCCGCACCAAGTCACGCTTGCCCATCACCCTATCTTTATTGACCTACATGGGCTCCTGATTTCCAACAGCTCAAATTTAAAATTCTCATTGGGAACCTGAGCAGGGAGACAGAGGAAAGGGAAACAAGGATAGAAGCAAAAGAAAGGAAGGAGAAAAACAAAGGTGGCAGTCAGAGAAATCAAGGCCTAGAAATTGGGTATAGCCCCGCTTGAGGCGTTAGAATTGGCGATGCGCAAAGTTTATAGCCAGACTAAACTTATTGCCGCCTGGCGCGATATTGGGTTGCATTGCCCCCAAAGGGGATTGAGGCGCTAAATCAGCCATGGCATGGTGCTCTTAAGGCGCAAAAGGTCAGGCGCTACTCAATATCGAAGCGGACGGGCGCAGCGCAGGTGAACTCAATTACGGGAAAGCACGAGACCTACAGGCGCCAGCCGGCTCTTAAAGGGGCGGGTCAGTCAGACTGAGCTTAAACACCCAACGCCCTGTAGGCCTCAGATTCGGCACTCGCCCTTGTCTGGCGTTAGAAACTTGTGCATTATGGAGAAGGTTAGGCAGAGAGCAGAGCGCTTCAGCACTGAGGCTCTGGACCACTTGGTGGCTGCAGTTGAACACCGTCAAGAGGTCCTGTATCCGGATAATGGCAAGAGGCCAAATCAGAAGGCTTATCGACGATCTTGGAGGGAGGTTGCTGTGAGGGTGAATTCCAGCAGCATGGCGACCAGGACCCCTGTTCAGTGCAGGAAGAATTTCAATGACCTCACACGGATCGTTAGGGTGAGTGATGGTTTACCAAACTTGTGCTTCCCTCCATCTGCAGCTGACTTCGGGCACCCTGCTGCAATGATGCGCCAATGGCCATCTGTCAGTATGCACCCATGGCCCTTTCTGACCACACACATGGACAGATGTCTCAAGGCCTCATGTAAGGGCTCTTGCACCATGGGGGGCATGCGATGAGGTCTCAAGGCCTCATGTAAGGGCTCTTGCACCATGGGGGGCATGTGATGAGGTCTCAAGGCCTCATGTAACAGAACCTCCCGTTCTTTCCCCTGCAGTCCAAGATGGCACAGATTAGAAAGGAGCAGTGTCGAACCGGTGGCGGACCTGCACAAGTGGTCACTCTCACGGATCTGGAGGAGAGAGTGCACCAGATACTTGGAGGACGTCTGTCTGGTCCAGTGACCACTGCATCTGCTGACCCCATTACCGACAGCGAGGGTAAGACTCTCACCTTTTCCACCTGTTGCCTTCCACTTGGTCCCCCCGCCAGCATGCATCCTCAGTGTGCAGCCATGTCAGAGCCTTGCCGCAATCTGGCATGCCTTTCAGCAAACCTGTCCTTTTGCTAAAGCCACTCTTCCACCTCCCACTTTCAGATGAAGCAGCACCAACTCGGGCTCAACGCGCTGAAGCTGCCAGTGCCAGTGCCACCGGAGGCGAGGACCAGGAGGAATCCGGACCAGCCGTTGCAGAATCCGGGGAGCGGAGACATCTGCAGACTGGGGATAGTAGTCCCCTGGAGGGGAGGGGGGTGGCTCTGAGGATGAACCACTTGCCGGACCAAGCGGCATGGAGCAACGCAGGGGGGATAGGCAAGTTCGGCCACCGTCTCCCCGCAGGGCAAGGCAGGTCGTCATGACTGCTGCACAGAGTGCAGATGAGGTCCGTCGCCCTCCAAACAAGCTCCCATTCTGATGCCAGTTGGTCAAAAGGCTTTTAGGTATAGTGGTGCAAGTGCTTCGGACAGGGTTGAAGGTGCCAAGTACTGTAAAGCTCAAATCCCAGAACTCCTCTCCACATTAGCTTGCCAACTCTCTCTAGCAGCGAGCGCAATGAGCAGGCCAAGTGGCAGAAGATTCTGCAGTAGAGCTGTCCCCTTTAAATAGCGCCCCCCTACTCCGAGAAGGGCCTGTTAGCCCTCCTTCGAACTGTCACTAATAGTGTTGGGCGCTAAGGCTCCGGGCGCCACCCAATATGCGCTCAGGCGCTCCTAAAAGGCGTTGCACACTGAAATGATGTCATGAGCTGCTTGCGCTCGCGGGCGCGCGCAAACACTTAGCGCAGGCGCTAAATGTATAGTCAATATCTGAGTTGGCGCTATCTTCATAGCGTCCGCCCCAACATAGCGCTTCGCCCCAATTCTAGGTCTCTTTAGGCGCTCAGCGCCGGCGCTACCAACCCAATTTCTAGGCCCAAGGGTTTAAATCAAACATGGCCACAGTAAATAATAATTCTAAAAGGTCTAAGAGCGTTAAAAAAACAAGCCTGAAGGCTTTGTGTCTTAATGCGAGGAGCATTCGTAATAAGGTGAATGAATTAGCTGCACAAATAGAGGTAAACTAATATGATGGCCCAGAAATTCATGTCGGGGGCTTCCCGCGGGTGCAAGCCCCCGACCTACACTTACTTAGCGCGCCGGCAGTTGAGGCCTGGGCCTGCGTGGATTTCCTGTCTGTGGCCCAGTCCAGCTCCTGGCGCGCTGTGCTTGCGTGATCCAGCGCCGTAGTTAGTTTGATGAGCCGGCTGGGATCACGTGAGCACTGGGCAACCAATCGGAGGTTGCAAAAGTTCATTCATGAGTTTGATAGTAAGAACTGTCAAACTCATGAAAACTCCGGGCGCCCAAAACAGTACTTAACCTTAAAATAAATTTGAAAAAAAATCACACTATTTAAATCAACTATAAATAATATTAAATAACTATTTTAAACAATAATTTAAATTTTTGAAAAAATTAATTTTATAAAAAACCGGGGCTAAAAATACACTTACCTTACTGTAAAGTATTTAAAAATAATAAACCTGTGGAAAAAATGTTCTAATTTTAATTAATTGACCACTTACCTTTTAAAATGAAGTCCTTACGCCTGGTTTTTAGATGTGCAAAAAGTAGAGGCCTTCACGCACGGAAAAACCTGTAAAAAAAAAGGAAGTTCAACGCGCACGTGCAGACTCCTGCGCGCACACGTTCGACCTCTGAACCCCTTGGTTCAGAGGATTGGAAATGCCGGTTTCCCGCGCATGCGTAGTGCATGCAAGAAACTGGCACTTCCATCGGGTCCACGCGTGAGTATTCCGTCCGTACTCACGCGTTTGGACCCGAATTTCTGGGCCGATATGATTGGGATTACGGAAACATGGCTCCAGGGTGGCCAAGGCTGGGAACTCAACATCCAAGGGTATTCAATATTGAGGAAAGATAGGCAAAAGGGAAAAGGAGGTGGGGTAGCATTGCTGGTTAAAGAGGGGATTAATACAATTGTAAGGCAGGATATTAGCTCTGATAATGTGGAATCTGTATGGGTAGAACTGAGAAATACCAAGGGCAGAAAACGTTAGTGGGAGTGGTATATAGACCTCCAAACAGTAATGCGGAGGTTGGGGATGGCATTAAAAGGGAAATTAGAGAAGCGTGCAATAAGGGCACAGCAGTTATCATGGGTGACTTTAATCTACATATAGATTGGGCTAACCAAATTAGTAACAATACTGTGGAGGAGGAATTCCTGGAGTGTATACAGGATGGTTTCCTGGACCAGTATGTCGAGGAACCAACTAGAGATCAGACCATCTTAGACTGGGTATTATGTAATGAGAAAGGATTAATTAGCAATCTTGTTGTACGAGGCCCCTTGGGTCGGAGCGATCATAATATGATCAAATTCTTCATTAAGATGGAGAGTGAAGTAGTTGACTCAGAGACTAGGGTCCTGAATTTAAATAAAGGAAACTATGATGGTATGAGGCGTGAGTTGGGTAGGATTTATTGGGGAATGTCACTCAAAGGGTTGACGGTGGATAGGCAATGGCAAACATTCAAAGATCGCATGGATGAACTACAGAATTTGTTCATTCAAGTTTGGCATAAAAATAAAACAAAAAAGGTGACTCAAACGTGGCTAACAAGGGAAATTAGGGATAGCATAAGATCCAAGGAGAAGACATATAAATTGGCGAGAAAAAGCAGTAAACCTGAGGATTGGGAGCAGTTCAGGATTCAACAAAGGAGGACAAAGGGATTAATTAAGAGGGAGGAAATAGAGTATGAGAGTAAGCTTTCAGGGAACATAAAAACTGACTGTAAAAGCTTATATAGATAAGTGAAGATTGGTGAAGTCAAGCGTAGGTCCCTTGCAGTCAGAATCAGGGGAATTTATAACAGGGAACAGAGAAATGGCAGACCAATTAAATACATACTTTGGTTCTGTCTTCACAAAGGAGGACACAAATAACCTCCCAGTGATGTCGGGGAACATAGGGTCTAATGAGGGAGGAACTGATAGAAATTAGTATTTGTAGGGAAATGGTGTTAGGGAAATTGATGGGATTGAAGGCCGATAAATCCCCAGGGCCTGATAATCTACATCCTCGGGTACTTAAGGAAGTGGCCCTAGAAATAATAGATGCATTGCTGGTCATCTTCCAAAATTCGATAGACTCTGCAACAGTACCCATGGATTGGAGGGTAGCTAATGTTAGCCCACTATTCAAAAAAGGTGGTAGAGAGAAAACGGGGAATTATAGGCCAGTAAGCCTGACATCGGTAGTGGGGAAAATGCTAGAGTCCATTATAAAAGATGTAATAGCAGAGCACTTGGAAAACAGTGACAGGATCGGACAAAGTCAACATGGATTTACAAAAGGTAAATCATGCTTGATTAAACTACTGGAATTTTTTGAGGATGTAACTGGTAAAATAGATAAGGGAGAACCAGTGGATGTGGTGTATTTGGACTTTCAGAAGGCTTTCGATAAGGTCCCGCATAAGAGATTAGCGTGTAAAGTTAAGGCACATGGGATTGGGGGCAAGGTATTGACTTGGATAGAGAACTGGTTGGCAGACAGAAAGCAAAGAGTTGGAATAAATGGGTCTTTTTCCGAGTGGCAGGCAGTGACTAGTGGGGTACCGCAGGGATCGGTCCTAGGACCCCAGCTATTCACAATATATATTAATGATCTAGAGGAGGGAACTAGATATATCTCCACGTTTGTAGACGACACAAAGCTGGGTGGGCGTGTGTGCTGTGAGGAGGATGCCGAGAAACTCCAATATGATTTGGACAGGTTGGTTGATTGGGCAGAAGCATGGCATGCTGCAATATAATGTGGATAAATGCGAGGTTATCTACTTAGGTGTCAAAAACAGGAAGGTAGATTATTATCTGAATGGCAATAGATTGGGAGAAGGGGAAGTGCAACGAGACCTGGGTGTCCTTGTGCACCAGTCGCTGAAGGTAAGCATGCAGGTGCAGCAGGCGGTTAAGAAGGCAAATGTATGTTGGCTTTCGTAGCGAGAGGTTTCGAGTACAGGAACAAGGATGTCTTGCTGCAGTTGTACAGGGCCTTGGTGAGACCACATCTTGAGTATTGTGTGCAGTTTTGGTCACCTTATCTGAAGGATGTTCTTGCCATGGAGGGAGTGCAGCGAAGATTCACCAGACTGATACTTGGGATGGCAGGAATGACATATGAGGAGAGATTGGGTCGATTGAGCTTATACTTGTTGGAGTTTAGAAGAATGAGAGGGGATCTCATTGAAACTTATAAAATTCTAACAGGATTAGGCAGACTAGATGCAGGAAGGATGTTCCCGATGGCTGGGGAGTCCAGAACCAGGGGTCACAGTCTAAGAAGAAGGGGTAAGCCATTTAGGACAGAGATGAGGAGGAATTTCTTCGCCCAGAGAGTGGTGAACCTGTGGAATTCTCTACCACAGAAGGCAGTAGAGGCCATTTCATTAAATATATTCAAGAAGGAGTTAGATATATTTCTTAAGGCTAAAGGGATCAAGGGATATGGGGAGAAAGCAGGGACAGGGTACTGAATCTGAATGATCAGCCATGATCTCATTGAATAGCGGAGCAGGCTCAAGGGGCCGAATGGCCTACTCCTGCTCCTCTTTTCTATGTTTCTATGTCTTGAGGTGTCTAGACCCATGACTTGGACTTTCTTCCCTGAACTCCTCCACTTCTCTTTCATCTTTTAAGACACTCCTTAAAACCCACCTCTTTGACCAAACCTTTGGCCGCTCCTCCTAATATCTCTCTTTGCTTGGCATCCATTTTTTTGTTTAACTTATCCCTCTGTGAAGCACCTTTGGATGTTTTTCGACAACAAAGGCACTGTATAAAAGTAATTTGTTGTACCTCAGCAACGCAAAAAAATCCAACAAGATTCTTGGCTCAATTTTTTATTTAGCAGCTGAAATTGTATGACATGGAAGCAATTTTAACCCTACTCGCTCAGCAGAAACCTAGCGGGCGGGCAGTTAAAATCGCCCTGGCTTTTACCTTGTCCGAAAGCTGCCATGATCGTAACATCTGCAATTTTAACCTACTTACCTGAGCAGGCAGCAAGGACACGTGCCCAGAGCCAACAGGGTCCTTCTTTACATATGCATGTTGCGGCCCAATGACATCATTGAGATCCGACTGGAATTTTAACTCAGGCCTGAGTGGGGAATCCACCTGGAGTAAAAATCGGGGCCATTCCCCACTGGTTGCACCGCGCCATGATTATTCGCAAATTTTCTGGTGAATTATCAGAAGAACAGAATGAAAACTATGGGCTCGATTTTAACAGCCCTGAAGAGGCGGGTTTGGAGGTATGTCAGCTGCTAAAATCGGAAAAAATGGCTTCAAACACCAAACCCGCCTCCATCCCGCCCCCATGCGATTTTTGTGAGTGTCTGTTCATCTGCTCCCAGACTGACCCGACTCCAACTGGTGGGACAGGTAATTAAGGCAGTTAAGAGCTTGCTAACTGCCTTGATAATCCTATTTTGATGGAGGTTTCCCATTTTCGTGCCTCTGGCTCCTGTTTCCCGTCTTGTCAGAAACAGTCCTGCTGCAAGGAGATGAGTTGGTGGAGGACATGATTAGTAGTCATTATTGTTGTGTCCGTGTGTTAATAGAGACACTGAAGACAGAAGTTGGTTTCACAGGTGTTTACTGAACAAAGTCTGGAGGGGAACTAACTGATACAACACAATATACAGGCTTATATAGCCCGAGTGGCCATTACCGGCATTACAGTACACAGGGGGCTCTTAAAGGCACATACACTACAATTCCTCCCCTTTTAGCCAACCAGTACACAATATTTAAAGTAATCATTAATTACACTTTACAAGAAAAATAATCTACACATTGCTGCAGTTAATCAATTATAAGTCAGTCTCTCTGGAGGCTTCCTGACTCGGTCTGGATAACGCCTCGGTGGTGTAGTAGTTTCTGGTGGTGTAGTAGGTTCTTTTGGCAAGGCTGATTCGGCTTGAATGCCAGTGTCGGGCTCATCGGGTTCCAGTATCACCGGATCGGAGGTAGATACTATGGGTATCTCTACTTCATCATTAGGCGTATAGAGTTGTGGTGTTGGTTGTCCCTTTTTGGATGACTCTATGATTTGGTCAGCATGGCGCCTTATTATGCTTTCTCCAATGTCCACGGTATACATCAGCGGTCCTAGTCGTGTGCAGATAGTTCCAGGCTGCCATTTCTCGGTACGGCAGTCCCGGGCCAAAACTTGTTGACCTATCTGGAAGGTTCTAGTTGGTCTTTCATTCATGCCTTGAAATTGTCGGTTCTCCACGTCCCTTCTGATGTTTGGCTTGATCAAATCCAGCCGGCATCTTAGGCTTCTATTGAAGAACATCATGGCGGGAGTTTGGTTTGTAACCATATGTGTTGCATTCCTGTATGCAAACAAGAAGTTATCCACCTTATGCTGAAGTTTTATGTCTTCATTACCCATGGCCTTTATGGCCTTCTTGAAGGTCTGGACAAACCTTTCAGCCAATCCATTGGTGGCGGGATCGTATGGGGCGGACGTGTAGTGCTTAACCCCATTGTTTTTTTAAGAACTTCCTGAATTCTTCGGACATAAATTGCGGTCCATTATCAGAACATATCTGTTCCGGCAGCCCATTCCTGGCAAATATGGTCCTTAATACTGTGATGGTTTTTTCCGTGGTGGTGGAGGACATCTTTATTACCTCCGGTCACTTGGAGTGTGCATCAACCACGATTAAGAACATTGAGTCCATAAATGGACCAGCAAAGTCGATGTGTACCCTTTGCCATGGAGATGTGGGCCACTCCCATGGATGTAGAGGGGCTTGTGGTGGAGCGTTTTGGACCTTCTGGCATCCTAGGCAGCTCTTGGTCATTTCTTCGATGTCTCCATCGATACCTGGCCACCATACAAACGCCCTGGCTAGGTTCTTCATTTTCACTCCACCCAGATGCCCCTCGTGAAGCTCCTTTAGCACTTTATCCTGGAGTTTGGGTGGAATCACCACTCTGGATCCACACATCAAGGTTCCTCGGCACACTGACAGCTGTTCTCTTCTTTGCGAGAATGCTGGCAACAGTGGTTCGCCATGTGCTGGCCATCCCTTCACTGTTAAACCGTAGACTCGTGAGAGAGTCGGGTCATTTCTAGTTTCCCTTTCAATGGCAGAATTTGTTACTGGTAGACATTCGACTATGGTAGAGTGGAAAATCTCCACTGGGTCTACGGTAGGTGCCTCTTCCACCGTTGGCAATGGTAGGCGCGATAAACCGTCAGCATTCCCATGCTGTTTTGATCCTTTGTATTCTGTTATGTTGGTGTGCCCCTAGAAAAAGGGACCACCTCTGTAGCCTTTGCGCTGCCATAATGGGAACACCCTTTTTAGGGTTGAATATGGAGATGAGGGGTTGATGGTCTGTCAACAAGGTAAATTTTTGTCCGTGTAGGTAATGGTTGAATTTCTTCACTCCCCATACCAGGCTGAGTGCTTCCCTGTCGATTTGGGCATAGTTACGCTCAGCTGAGTTCAATGAGCGTGACGCAAAAGCTATCGGCCGTTCCGAGCCATCAGGGAATTTATGCGATAATACCGCTCCTACGCTGTAAGGGGATGCATCGCACGCCAGTCTGATTGGCAGTGATGGGTTGTAATGAGCCAAAACTTCTTTGGACGTGATTAAGTCTTTGCATTTATGGAAGGCACGTTTACAGTCTTCGCTCCATTTCCAAATTACTCCTGTTTGTAGCAGTTCATTAAGAGGGTGCAGAAGAGTTGATAAGTTTGGTAAAAATTTATGATAGTAATTTATTAATCCCAGGAACGACCTTAATTGTGAAACATTTTCAGGTGCTGGGGCTTTTATGACCGCTTCAATTTTTTCAGGTGACTTATGCAACCCTTCCTTATTAATTATGTGGCCACAATATGGTATTTGATTCTGGAAAAATTCGCACTTGGGGAGATTTGCTCGTAGGCCCCGTTCTCTCAGCCTAGTGAGCACCTGCTCCAAATTGGCAAGGTGCTCGTTGTCATTTTCTCCTGTTACAAGGATGTCGTCTAGGTAGCATTGAGTCCCCGGAATCCCTTGGAGGACTTGCTCCATAGCTCTTTGCCAGATAGCTGGAGCGGATGCTACTCCGAAAACCAGTCGATTGTACTGGTACAGGCCTTTGTGTGTGTTTATCGTGAGATACTTTTTAGAGGCCTCTTCAACCTCCATCTGTAGATATGCCTGTGCCAAGTCAATTTTGGTGAAACGTTTCCCTCCGGATAGTGAGGCGAAAATATCTTCTATCCTCGGAAGAGGATACTGTACCGTGTGAAGGATCGGGTTTACAATCACCTTGAAGTCTCCACAGATGCAAATTTTTCTCTGTTCTTCAGATTTATCATTATTCAACGTTTTCTTCATGACTGGGATGATGGGTGTTGCCCACTCGCTCCAATCTATTTTGGATAATACGCCTGCCTTTTCCAAATTCTCCAGCTCTGCCTCGACTGCTGGACGAATTGCGTATGGCAGCGGTCTTGCCTTAAAAACTTGGGAATTGCCGCATCTTCCACTTTAATTGAGGCGGTGATGCCTTTCAAGGTTCCTAGTTTCTCTTGAAACACTTCTTTGGCGTTGGCCAAGATGTCTTTTAATCGTTCAGGTATGACGTCATCATCATTTTTTTCCTTACTGGTCACCGTCAGTGCCTGAATGGAGTGCCAGTCTAAACGTATTTTCCTGATCCATTCACGTCCCAACAGCGGTGGACCACCATCTTGTAGAACGTATAAATACAACTTTTGTATTTCCTTGCCGTTGTATACAACAGGCACCCTTATTTTTCCTTTGGGGTATACTTTCTGCCCCGTATATGTTTTCAAGATAATGGATGTGTCTTTTAAAGGTATATGCGGAAATAGCCACTCGTAATCCCGTCGAATTATGACGGTCAGAGCTGATCCTGTATCTAGCTCCATTTTAACTGGGGACCCTGCTATTGTGAGGGTAACCCAAATGGTCTGGTAATCTTCTTTGGCAATTACATTATGTAATTTGAGACAGCTTAGTCTCTTGTTTTCAGAGTCGCTATCGCTCTTCTGGTCTTCGGAGCTACTGTCCGTCATCATTTGTACCTTTCTGTACTTTTCTTTATTGATTCTTTTTTTCCTGTCCGTGGATTTTTTTTGTCCAGATTGGCATACCTGTGCAATGTGTCCAATCTTTCCGCATTGCCTGCATGCTTTGTCCTTGAACCAGCAGTCCCTCTGGTCATGGGTGGATCTGCCGCAGCGATAACATCTCTCGAAACCCTGTGTCATTTCATGGGTGCCGAAGTCCTGTGTCTTTTGTTGTATCTCTGCAGCTCCTCTTGCGGCTGCTTCGTATGATACAGCCATACTGAAAGCCTTGTCCAGTGTTAAATCTTTCTCAGAAAGCAGCCTTTTCTGTGTTCCTTCACTTAGGAGACCGCAGACAAATTTGTCTCAAAGATAATCTGCTAGTCCTGCCCCGAATTGGCAGTGCTTTGATAGCTTTCTTAATTCGGTGAGGTAATCAGCGTTACTTTCATTCTTGTGTTGATTCCTCTTGAAGAATTTGAATCGTTCCGCTATCAGCAGCGGTGTTGGGTTTAAGTGCTCCTGTAGGGTATCAACAATTTCTTTAAAATTCTTGTCCTTTGGTTTGGCTGGAGTGATTAAGTTTCGTAACAGCCCGTATGTCTTTGCGCCCATTAGATTTAGAAGTACTGACGCTTTTTTATCATTTTCTATTCCATTTGCGGTGCAATATACCTCCACTCTTTCCACATATGTGGTCCAATCCTCTATCTTGTTATCAAAAGCATCAATATTGCCAGCCTTAGGCATCCTGGAAAAAAAATGGTGCTTCCCGCGCTTTTCTTTCTTTTCTGCAGAAAAGATATTGCGCTTCCCGCACTTCCCCGCCACTGCTGCCGATGACAACGCTGTTTTCCGCGGTTTTTAAAAAAATTTTAAAATTTATTTACAGGTGGAGACTCGTTCCCGCCGGACTCTCTCTACTTGGTCTGAACGCCGACCTGCTTGCAGCGCCGGACGTCTCCCGAGTGCTCCCTCCCCATCTGTTACTGCTTGCCTCCGCCTTCGCTGCTTGGCCTCGCTGCAGAGCCAGCCGCTGGAGCCCCAGCCCGACGCCCAGGAAGGGTTATTGCAGTACCTGCCACCAGCTTGGCTAGCTGGTGAAACCACAGCGTTTTCTTTTTCTTGCTTTTCTTCGACTTTGGACGTCAGAGGAATTGATGTCCTTGAGGTGCTGCCGAATTGCAGGTAAGTCCGTTTCCAACTCATCGCCACTGTTGTGTCCGTGTGTTAATAGAGACACTGAAGACAGGAGTTGGTTTCACAGGTGTTTACTGAACAAAGTCTGGAGGGGAACTAACTGATACAACACAATATACAGGCTTATATAGCTCGAGTGGCCATTACCGGCATTACAGTACACAGGGGGCTCTTAAAGGCACATACACTACAATTATTGGTGCAGAAATTTAAAAGCGCTCCTGTAACATGGCTGGCATTCAAATGCAACAACTTTGTTGTTGGAGGTTTGGGTTAAGGTTTTGCAAATCTACTGACCTTGTGACTGGTCAAGCTGACACACATCTGCTGTTTGAACTGATTGGGAATAATTTCAGGCCACTTTGAGTGTGTACTTGCAAGCTTCTTGCCTCAACTAAAATCTATAACAACGGGATGGGAACCATTTACATCCTCTCATCCTGGTCATCAGATTCGGAGGAAGAGCAGCGCGGCTTAGTGCTGCCGGATGAACAAGTGGCTCAGCACACCGCCTCCTTGGAGGAAGATGAAGAGGATGAGGAAGAGGACAAATGGGAGGATGGGGAGTGATGCCTTGCGGGGCTGGATGTGGCCAATCCAGCAGCAGGCGACCACATGGCTGGCTGTCGGGCAAGGGATGCACTCATCCATGCCTGATTCACATGAGCTTACACTTCAAACACAGGTGGCTGGCTGATGGAGATGAAGATACGGTCAAGATTCTTAACACGCCATACATCATCTGTCCAATAAATGGTGCTTTCCGATCACTGTCACCACCATCATTATAAATGGAATTAGCCCTGAGCCCTCACTGTGCAACTTCCATTTCCCAGAACACACAGACCAGAAACTCAACTGCTTGCCATCACTTTTGTTTAATGACATCACAAAAGGAGGACACTCGATAATTTACAGCACAATAAAACACCCATGTGACTACGCTTGTGCCCATTTGTGTGTTAACTTCCCCTTATGCATGCTTCTAAGTGGTGCTTCCCCTGTGGCTTCAGCAGATGTAGAGGCACCTTGCTCACTTTGGTGCTGCGCCTGCCTAGACGCCTTTGGTGGGCGTCCTCTGGGTTTGGGAGCCGGGGAGGGCTCCTCCACAGTCTGCTCTTCCTGCGGCTGTGCAGGGGCTGAGACGGCCATCTCAGTTTGGTACGGAATGTGGAGCTCTAACCGAGGGCTCCGCAGTGACATGGTCGTGTGAGCGCTTGGAGAGGAACCCACACTTCCTTGTTGCCTGCCACCAACATCCCTCTCATGGGTTGCCCGCACTTCAGTGCTAGCAAGTGGCTGGAGAGCACCTTGCTGCACATCAGGAGGACCATGAGGACCCATCTCTGTACTGGCAGTCCTCATAACAAGGACGTGCATGAAGCTCTGGAGTCTCTCCTCAATAGATGCCCATCTCTGCTCCATTGCAGATAATCTATTTTGAAGAGTCACCATGTTTTCATTAGTCTGGAGACTTATGTCCTCCATGGCGGTTGCCAGCCTCTCCATGGCGGAACGATCATGTGCAATTGCCTCCACAAAGGCAGTGCTCATGTTAGAGATGGACTTTTCCATTCTCTGCACACTCGCAGTTACCCTGGAAGCAAACTCTGTCAGAGACTCCTGCACTTGTTCCTGGAGGTCCAGCAACGCTCTCTTTCTGGGTGGCCCCACAGGCACAGCGTCTACATGCAGCTGAGCAGAGCTAGGAGAGTCGTGCGACCTCCGATGAGGACTCCCCACTGCTGTCACTGTCATAGAGTCATACAGCACAGAAAGAGGCCTTTCGGCCCATCGTGTCCATGCCGGCCATCAAGCCCTGTCTATTCTAATCCCATTTTCCAGCACTTGGTCCGTAGCCTTGTATGCTATGGCGTTTCAAGTGCTCATCTAAATGCTTCTTGAATGTTGTGAGGATTCCTGTCTCTACCACCCTTTCAGGCAGTGAGTTCCAGATTCCAACCACCCTCTGGGTGAAAAAGTTTTTCCTCAAATCCCCTCTAAACCTCCTGCCCCTTATCTTGAATCAATGCCCCCCTCGTTATTGACGCATCTTCTAAGGGGTAAAGTTCCTTTCTATCTACCCTATCTATGCCTCTCATAATTTTGTACACCTCAATCAGGTCCCCTCTCAGCCTTCTCTGCTCTAAGGACAACAACCCCAGCTTGTCCAGTCTCTCTTCATAGCTGAAGCGCTCCAGCCCAGGTAATATCCTGGTGAATCTCCTCTGCACCCTCTCCAATGCAATTACATCCTTCCTATAGTGTGGCGACCAGAACTGCGCACAGTATTCCAGCTGTGGCCTAACTAGCTCCATCATAACCTCCCTGCTCTTATATTCTATGCCTCGGCTAATGAAGGCAAGTATATCCCATATGCCTTTTTAACCATCTTATCTACTTGTCCTCCTGCCTTCAGGGATCTATGTACATGCACACCAAGATCCCTCTGATCCTCTGTCCTTCCTAGGGTCCTACCATTCATTGTGTATTCCCTTGACTTGTTAGTCCTCCCAAAATGCATCACCTCACACTTTTCAGGGTTAAATTCCATTTGCCACTGTTCTGCCCATCTAACCAATCCATCTATATCATCCTGTAGCCTGAGGCTTCCCTCCTCGCTATTTACCACTCCACCAATTTTCGTGTCATCTGCGCACTTACTGATCATACCTCCTACATTCATATCTAAATCATTAATGTGCACTACAAACAGCAAAGGACCCAGCACCGATCCCTGCGGTACACCACTGGACACAGGCTTCCAGTCACAAAAACAACCTTCGACCATCACCCTCTGCCTCCTGCCACTTAGCCAATTTTGGATCCAATGTGCCAAATTGCCCTGGATCCCATGGGCTCTTACCTTCTTGACCAGTCTCCCATGTGGGACTTTGTCAAAAGCCTTACTGAAGTCCATGTAGACTACATCAACTGTACTACCCTCATCCATGCACCTAGTCATCCCCTTGAAAAATTCAATCAAATTGGTCAGACATGATCTCCCCCTGACAAAGCTATGCTGACTATCTGTTGTGTATGTAACCGTTTACCTTTAAGGGAACTATAGAATGTAACCGTTCGCCTTTAAGAGCACTACTTTAGGGTGGCACTATTTATTGGCTCATGTATACTGTAATACCGATAGTGACCACACCAGTATATAAGGGTTGGAATACGTTAACTAGGGCAGGAATCGCCCGAGCCTCTGAATAGTAAAGACGTGTTTTATTTTGTTAACCGTGGAGTCTGTGATTATTTATAATACAACCCACAGACTTAACACTGGCGACGAGTCGGTTCGAACCCTGCGGCAGTTATTCCACGGCAGCTTCGTCCAAAGACAGGACGTTGAAGAGAGGTTCCAATCCTCAACACCCCACTGAAAACTGAAGGGAGCGAGCAAGAGCCGCCGAGCGGGTGAGCCAGAGGCCGGGAGCCGCTTCAAGCGGGAGGCGCTTAGCGGGCCAGCGATCGCACCGGTGATAAGGGCTGAGAACCGTTTCGGGCGGGCGGCGCACCAGCGATCGCACAGGAGATAAGAGCCGCAGTCGGGCTGAAAGTCAGCGACGAGAAGCGCGGGAAAACCGCCATTGAAGTGGGCGGGGAGAGCGAGAAGCGCGGGAAAGCCGCCATTTTTCACGGGAAAACCGCTGGGGAAGAAGGCAGAAGCGGGAAACCGCCATCTTAGAAAATTAATAAGAATTTTCAGAAACAAGAAAATTAATAATAAGTAAAGAAATACTTGTGTTGTTCTCGAGAAGAGTAGAAGATGCCTAAACGAGGTAATATCACCAAATGCTATCGTTGTGGGAAGTCAACACACGACCAAAAGCAATGCTGGGGTAAAAACCAGGAATGCTGGAAATGTGGCAAGATCGGGCACATAGCTAAAGTGTGCCGGTCAGGAACGACGTGCAACAATAATGAGTCCTCACAAAAATGGGACAGAAAGGTACATGACGCAAATAGGAAGAGTCTGAAGGAACAGAAGTCGGACACACACGCCAAAGGCAGAGGACTGGACGGTCTAAGAATTCACAACTTGAGCAATGAAGCCGACCGGCAAACTATTTGGATAACGCTACCGATTGAAAAGGTCCCAGTAAAAATGGAAGTGGACACCGGATCGGCGTTGACGGTCATGAATAAGCATGACTATCAAAAGTTTTTCAAGCATATTCCACTACGGGATGCGGATCTGATACTGAAGACATACACGGGGCAAAAAGTATTCCCCATCGGGAAGATAGAGGTCAAGGTGAAATACAAAGATAAAGTTCACCACCGGTTGGAGCTGTATGTGTTGTCTGAGGGAGGCCCACCACTTCTGGGACGGGAGTGGATCCGGAAAATAAAGATGGATTGGCATGCACTAAACACCATGACGGTGGAGCCCGAAAAAGAGGACATCAAACCTGAACGGTTGGCCAGAATATTAGACGAAGCTAAAGAGGTATTCCAGCAAGGACTGGGAAAGCTACGAGGTATTAAAGCAAAGGTCAAGATTGCAGAACATGCAAGCCCAAAGTTTTGTAAGGCCAGGTCGGTACCGTATGCAATACGACCAGCAGTGGAGGCAGAACTAGAAGAACTTGAACGATCAGGGGTTCTGTCAAAAGTAGACCACAGTGAGTGGGCCACGGCCATTGTACCCGTCATGAAATCCTCACCAAGTAGTAAGCCAGGGGGACCGGGGAAGGTCCGTATCTGCGGGGATTTCAAGATCACAGTGAACCCGGTACTTCAGTCGGTACAATACCCGCTGCCAAGGATTGAAGATATTTTCGCTTCGTTGGCTGGAGGAAAACACTTCACGAAGATAGACCTAGCTCAGGCATATTTACAGATGGAGGTTGAGGAAGAGTCACGCCAATACCTAACTATCAATACCCACAGAGGGTTGTACCGTTATAACAGACTGGTCTTTGGAGTGGCTTCGGCACCAGCAATTTGGCAGAGGGCCATGGAACAGGTGTTACAAGGAATTCCAAGCACGCAGTGCTATTTGGATGATATCCTAATCACGGGAATGGATGAAGAGGAACACCTCACGAATTTGAAACTGGTACTCACCAGGTTAAAGGAGTATGGCCTTAGGGTTAACCGCAATAAGTGTGAGTTTTTCCAAAAACGAATCTCATACTGCGGTCATATCATTGACCGCGAGGGACTACATAAATCACCGGAGAAGATAGAAGCAGTCGTGAAGGCTCCCGCTCCAGGGAACGTGTCACAGTTAAGATCATTCTTGGGGTTAATCAATTACTACCACAAGTTCCTACCAAATTTGTCCACGATGCTGCATCCACTGAATGAGCTGTTGCGAAAGGAGACACCATGGAAGTGGAGTGAGGAGTGCAAAAAGGCTTTTCGCAGAAGCAAGGAGTTGATTACCTCTGAAGAAGTGTTGGCTCATTTCAACCCAGCGTTACCCCTTCGGCTGGCGTGTGATGCTTCACCGTACGGAATTGGAGCAGTACTTTCGCACAGGCTACCAAATGGCTCGGAAAGGCCAGTGGCTTTTGCGTCCCGATCTTTGACACCCGCGGAGCGAAATTACGCCCAGATAGACAGGGAGGCCCTCAGTCTTGTGTGGGGCGTGAAGAAATTCAACCATTACTTGCAATGTAAGAGGTTCACATTGCTGACAGACCACCAGCCGTTGGTGTCCATATTTAACCCGAACAAGGCCGTGTCCAACATGACAGCACAAAGGCTACAAAGATGGTCAGTCTTACTTGGGGCACACCAGTATGATATTGAATACAAACGGTCCAAGCAACATGGAAACGCTGATGGGCTATCACGCTTGCCATTGCCAATGGTAGAAGAAGCGAGGACAGTAGACCCAGTAGAGTTGTTCCACTCATCAATAGTGGAGTGTTTGCCGATCACGAACTCAATGATCGAAAATGAGACAAGGAATGACCCGACTCTTTCACGAGTCTATGACTTAACGATGGAGGGATGGCCAGCGCAGTGCGAACCAACACTGCAAGCATTCGCACAGAGGAAAGAACAACTATCTGTGTGTCGAGGAACCCTGATGTGTGGGTCTAGAGTGGTGATTCCACCCAAACTCCAAAAGAAAATACTCAAGGAGCTGCACGAAGGACACCTGGGGGGCGTAAAGATGAAGAACCTAGCTAGGGCGTTTGTGTGGTGGCCAGGCATCGATGGGGACATAGAGGAGATAACGAAGAATTGCCTAGGATGTCAGAGGGTTCAGAACGCGCCACCACAGGCTCCTCTGCACCCATGGGAGTGGCCCTCATCTCCCTGGCAAAGAGTACACATCGACTTTGCGGGCCCTTTCATGGACTCGATGTTCTTAATAGCGGTAGGTGCCCACTCCAAGTGGCCGGAAGTAATTAAGATGACCACCACCACGACGGAAAAAACCATTACGGTGCTAAGGACAATGTTTGCGCGGAATGGTCTGCCAGAACAGGTCTGTTCCGATAATGGGCCGCAATTTGTGTCTGAGGAATTTAAGAAATTTCTAAAAAGCAATGGGGTTAAACATTACACATCAGCCCCATACCATCCCGCCTCCAATGGACTGGCTGAAAGATTTGTCCAGACCTTCAAGAAGGCCATAAAGGCCATGAGTAATGAAGACATAAGTTTACAGCATAAGGTGGATAGCTTTTTGTTGGCCTATCGAAATGCAACACATGCGGTCACGAATCAAACTCCCGCAATGATGTTTTGCAATAGACGCCTAAGATGCCGGCTGGATTTGCTCAAACCAAACGTAAGGGGGGACGTAGAGAACCGGCAATTCCAGGGCATGAATAAAAGGGCCACCAGATCTTTCCAGATGGGGCAACAAGTTTTGGCCCGGGACTACCGTACGGAGAAATGGCAGCCTGGAACTATTAAAAAAAGGCTAGGACCATTGATGTACACGGTGGACATTGGGGACAAGGTAATAAGGCGCCATGTTGACCAGATCATAGGGTCCGCCACAAATGAGCAGCCGACTTCACCACCTTACCCGAGTAATGTTGAAACTGAAGTACCCAGAACACCTACTTCTGATCTAGTAATACTAGAATCAGATAAACCTGACACTGTTGTTCCAGCTGAGTCGACTTTATCAGAGACACCTACTGGACCGCTGGGAATGACGACACCACTGCAGCGTTATCCGGACAGAATCTGGAAACCTCCACAGAGACTGAACCTGTAAACTGTTTCCACTAAGAGTATGTTGCAACTGTTCCTACGGAGACTGAATCTGTGATCTGTTTTGACATGAAGTTATATATGTTATTATGTTATGTTAAACATGAAGTTATATGACGTTGACTCCATCGAGAGTATATCTGCAAACTGTCTATATAAGTTGAAGATTGTATGTTTAACGGGATTCTGTAAGTAATAAGCTAGAAAGGGAGGAGTGTTGTGTATGTAACCGTTTACCTTTAAGGGAACTATAGAATGTAACCGTTCGCCTTTAAGAGCACTACTTTAGGGTGGCACTATTTATTGGCTCATGTATACTGTAATACCGATAGTGACCACACCAGTATATAAGGGTTGGAATACGTTAACTAGGGCAGGAATCGCCCGAGCCTCTGAATAGTAAAGACGTGTTTTATTTTGTTAACCGTGGAGTCTGTGATTATTTATAATACAACCCACAGACTTAACACTATCCTTGATTAATCCTTGCCTCTCCAAGTCGAGGCTAATTCTGTCCCTCAGAATTTTTTCCAATAAATTCCCTACCACTGCTGTTAGGCTCACTGGCCTGTAATTCCCTGGTTTACCCCATCTACCCTTCTTGAATAATGGTACGTTAGCTGACCTCCAGTCCTCAGGCACCTCCCCTGTGGCCAGAGAGGTTCTGAAAATGTGTCAGAGCCCCTGCAATCTCCTCCCTTGCCTCACACAGCAGCCTGGGATACATCTCATCTGGGCCTAGGGATTTATCCACTTTTAAGCCTGCTAAAACCGCTATTACCTCCTCCCTCTCAATACTAATTTGTTCAAGTATATCACAACCCCCCTGCCTGATTTCTATGCCTACATAGTCCTTCTCTATAGTGAACACAGATACAATGTATTCATTTAAAACCTCACCTACATCTTCTGGCTCTACACAAAGATTGCCACTTTGGTCCCTAATGGGCTCTACTCTTTCCCTGGTTATCCTCTTGCCCTTAATATAATTATAAAACACCTTGGGATTTTCCTTTATTTTGCCCGCCAGTGTTTTATCATGCCCCCTCTTTGCCATCTGTCTCCACCATCTGCTGATGCTCACTTGTGAGCTGTGATACACCAGGTGACAACACTACTCTAACTCACGATGGCCCCACCGAGGTGTGCGTACCTGCGCTGGTGCTGGGTGCGCTGAGTGCTGGTGATGCTGCTCCCTTTGAGGCTCCAGGTTCCTCTGAGGATTCCTCTGACTCTTCCTCCTGGACAGTGGGGAGGGGGACTCTCAATGGTCCTGTGAGAGAGTAAAGGCATGAGTTAGACATCAGATTTTCAGGTAGCAGACACATCCTATTGTGTAGATGATCAGAAGTCAATCCCTATGAGCATCATATGCCATTGTCGTCAATCATGAATTGTAAATGCGAGGGATGAAAATGCATTCTGTCACCAGCTTCCTCAACTACGCCCATCTCTCCTTCCCCCACTTCCAGCTCCTCACCACCTCCCACGATGTTGTGAGCAGCCTCGCAGCATTTGTTAATGTGGCCAGGGATGGTGTGCCTCCTCCTGTCTTGGCACTCTCCCTCTTATTGTGGGCTAGCTTTTCCTGCAAGGAGGGACACAAGTGGAGTTTCAGCGAGAGTGATGGAGTGAGTGTGAAGAATCCAAAACCTAGAAGCTTAGAGGGAGACCAAGATGAAGTGAGGTGGCAAGAGAAAGCTGCCTCCATGTGCATTGTTAGTTGTTGTCATTACATAACAGTGAGAGCGAGTGTGAGGGCTGCATAGCAGGATGGCGAAGTGATTCAGTACAGAGAGATAGAAAGGTAAGGGTGCAAGATAAGTAAGGGTAAGGTGGGATGTGGAGGAGCAGACTGACAATGCAGAGTGCTGGTGATGAGAAGAGAAGGGAAGCAGTTTGAAGGTAAGTGTGATGTGATACTTACTTTTGATGTTCGCACAAGATCATTGAAGCATTTTTGGCACTGGACCCAGGTGCATATACATCGTGACCTTGTGCTTACCTCCTCAGCAATCTGCAGCCAGGCTACCTTTGTCTGCTGTGGAGGCCTCCTCCGGCCATTGGGAGGGAACAAAATCTCCCTGCGTCCTCTTACTCCCTGCACAAGAGTTTGCAGGGACTCCTCAGTGAATCGGGGAGCAGCCTTGGATTTTGCAGCACTCATGGTCACCTTGGCCCATTCAAACTGCAGCAGGAACAAGAAATGAGAGGCTGAGGCTACAGGGAGCCCTTAAAAACAAGTGCAGCAAAGACCTCATCAGTGCAGACCAACAGACCCGCTCCCAGTCAATGCAGCAGGACGGGACTAATTGATCCAATTAAGACAAAATGGGACACCGGGAGCGGCTGAAACCGGCAGCAGGTCCGAAACCCGCCCTCAACCTGCCTCCATTAGTCAAATCAAGCCCTTCACCTCCCATAATGCATATCTTACACACAATTTTACAACGGGACCGGAACTCCCTAGCCCAGTTGAAGGATCCTTTTCTAGTTGCCTATTGTTGTGTCTCAAGGGGTTTTATACCCTTACCTATATAACAATTAAGAAGGACTCCGGGGTAGAGAGTTTAGTTAACGGCCATTTTATTTACAATGTGCTTCTTCACTCAATGCACTACATTTCCCATAGTGCATTGCAAATCACCACTACAGTATCCCATGTGGGAAAATTCTAATACACATTCAAAATACACAACATATTTCTTCCCCCTTAAAATAGAATGTCCACAAAACAGAATAACTGAAAATGACTATAACTTTGGAAGAGAGGGTAGACTGCCTCTACGTTCCACTAACCCTGGGGATTATTCTGCCCCATGCACACAGGTTAGCACTAACTAAGGCACTCTGGAGGCTGCCTTTTTCTTTGGGGGTAACGCCTAGTCTCAGGAGCAGGCTCTGGCTGGCTCTCCCGTGACCCTGCAGGCGTGGCTTCCTCCCTCGATGGCACAAGAGTGGATGGTGCCACCGTCTCAGGGTCGGACGACCAGTCCCTGCTGGAGCCCCCAGCAGGTCCTTGATCCTCTGTTTCTTGGGTTACCTGTGGCGACTGTCTTGGCAGTAACTGGTCTACATGCCGTCTCCATGTTCGGTCATCTCCGGTGCGGACTCGGTATGAAACGGGGCCCGTCTTTTGAATGACCGTAGCCGGGACCCACCGCTCCGGGGTGGTGTAGTTACGCGCGAGGACTTTGCCCCCCACCACAAAGTGTCGTTCTTTGGACCTCTGAGCTTGTCTGCTGACTTGATCCTGCTGATTGGCATGCACCACTGCTTCTGTGGACGTTGGTCTCAGCAGGTCAAGGCGTGTCCGTAGCTGCCTTCCCATGAGTAGGTAAGCAGGAGATGCTTCAGTCGTAGCATGAGGCGTGTTTCGGTATTTCAGCAAGAAAGCATTCAGGCGCTGCTTTAGAGGAGCATCACTTCTTGCCGCTTTCAACGCGCGTTTCAGCGTTCTGACAAATCTCTCCGCCAATTTATTCGTGGATGGATGATAAGGCGTGGAGAACATGTGCTGGATTCCATTGCTCTTGAGGAACTCCTCCATCTCCTGGGATGTGAACTGTGTTCCATTGTCGGTTACGATTTGCTCCGGCAGACCAAATCGCCCAAACAGCTCTCTCAGAGTTTCGATGGTTTTCTCCGTAGTGGTAGTGGACATTACTGCAACCTCTGGCCATTTGGAATGGGAGTCCACCGCGACCAGGAACATCGCTCCTTCCACTGGTCCCGCGAAGTCCAGGTGGATCCGTTGCCACGGTGTCGCCGGC
Source organism: Somniosus microcephalus (assembly GCF_052327205.1). Classification (NCBI taxonomy): domain Eukaryota; kingdom Metazoa; phylum Chordata; class Chondrichthyes; order Squaliformes; family Somniosidae; genus Somniosus; species Somniosus microcephalus. The sequence continues at coordinate 38,314,608 of NC_140998.1, forward strand.
CATTCCCATGGATGCAGTGGCGCTGCTCTTGGCGTATCCTGGTTGTCTCGCATGATGGGCATGATTTCGCTTCAACTTCAATTTCATGATCCAGACCGAGCCACCAGAAGTAGCTTCGTGCCAGCTCCTTCATCCGGACAATACCACAATGTCATGAGTGCAGCTCGTTGAGGACATGTTTCCGCAGCTTTGGTGGTATGATCACTCGCATGCCCCAAAGGAGGCATCCTGACGTGACAGACAATTCCTTCCCTCTTGACAGGTAAGGTAGGAGCTCAGGTGGTGCGTCTGACACCCGTGATCCGTCTCCTCGCATCACCCGATCCAGCACCTTGGATAGCGTAGGGTCCACTCTGGTCTCTTTCTTGACCTGCCGGGCTGTGACAGGGGCATTGCTCACCATGTCAAAGTAGAAAATCTTCTGCTCACAGCCTTCAGAGGGCACAGGCAGCGGAAGTCTTGGCAATCCGTCCGCATTGTCATGTGCTGCTGACCTCCAGTATTTGATGTTGTAATTGTGAGCGCTTAACATCAGCGCCCAGCGCTGCATCCTGCCAGGGAGGGTATTCCTGTGTGTGGACCAAAGATCGATGTCAGAGGATGATGATCCGTCAGCAAGGTGAATTTCCTTCTGAACAAGTAGTGATGGAACTTTTTGATTCCAAAGATGATGCCCAAAGCCTCTTTTTCGATCTGCGGGTATTTCACCTCCGCCTTGCTCAGGGACCTTGATGCGAATGCAATCGGCTTCTCTTCGCCTGAGGGAAAGATGTGGGACACGACTGCGCCGACGCCATAAGGCGACGCGTCACAGGCCAGCTGAATCTGCAATGACGGGTCAAAGTGCGTCAACACTCTGGGGTCAGTCAAAGCTGCTTTGGCTTTCTTGAATGCAGCTTCGCACTCCTTTGTCCACGCCCAGGCCTTGCCCTGACACAGCAACTCATGTAATGGCTTCAACAGTGATGCCAGCTGTGGAATAAACTTTCCATAATAGTTCAGGAGACCTAAGAATGACCGCAGCTGGCCAACATTTGTAGGTGCAGGAGCGTCGGCAATGGCTTTCACTTTCGACGGTGCTGTGTGTAGGTCGTCCGCGTCGATGACATGGCCTAGGTACTCCACTGATGGCTTGAAAAATTCACATTTGTCCTTGCGAACGCGTAAGCCATATTCTTCAAGTCTTCCCAGTGTCTTCGTCAGGTTCTGCAGATGCTTGTTGTCATCCTTTCCTGTGACAAGGATATCATCGAGATAGCATTGTACCCCTGGAATGCCACTTAAGATCTGGTCCATAGCCCACTGAAACAATGCTGGTGCTGACGTGATACCAAAGGGTAGGCGGCAGTACCTGTAGAGGCCCTTGTGGGTGGTGATGGTGAGGTACATCTGTGAGTCCTCTTCTACATGCATCTGCAAGTAGGCTTGGCATAGATCAATCTTGCTAAACATCTGACTGCCTGCTAGACCCGCGAAAAGATCTTCAATGATGGGGAGGGGGTACTGTTCAGCTGAGAGCACAGGATTCACTGTTACTTTGAAATCTCCACATAAGCGAACCGCGCCGTCACTCTTCATCACTGGTACCACGGGCGTGGCCCACTCACTGTGCGAAACCGGCACCAGGACCCCTATCTTGACCAGACGCTCCAGGTCAGCCGCCACCTTTGGTCTGAGGGCATAGGGAACGTTCCTGGCCTTCAGGAATCGTGGCTGGCTGTCAGGCTTCACCTTGAGTTTGACCATAATCCCCTTCATACTCCCCCATTCTCCATCAAAGACAGCTGCATGCTTTGTCAACACTGCCGCTAGCCCCGCCTCTTCGACTGACACCGCATTCACTTTTTCCCAATCCAGATGAATTTTCTCCAACCATGGCCTGCCCATCAGGGATGGATAGTCACCCTTGACCACATAAACTGGCAACATCACGGTTTGTCCATTAAGCTCCACCTTGACCTCCGTCTTACCCAGCACTGGGACTGTTTCCCCAGTGTAGGTCTTTAAGATTAGCTTGGCCGGCGTCAGTGATAGGTGGTTCAGTTTTTCTTTGAATAGCTTCTCTGAAATCAAGGAGACAGCGGCCCCCGTATCCAGCTCCATTTTGACGGGTATTCCCTCTAGTAGTGGAGTGACTCCATAGCCTGATGAGCCTCCATTCACCGTTAACACATGGAGATTCAGCTCCCCATCAGAATCTGTGTCACTGTCTTCCTGTTCTTGTTTCACCATGTGTAGGTTTTTCTTTTTAGAACGCCAGTTGGATGTGTTTCCTTGTTTGTTTTTGTGTGTCTCTGTGTAGGATTGTTTGCTTTGCCCTTTACACACACGTTCAATGTGTCCTTTCTTTTCACATTTCTGAGGTCAGGTCTTTACACCAGTAGTCAGATGGCTGATGACCTGACCTTCTACATCTGTAACACTCTCTGGCGCCCCTTGCATGCTTATCCGGTGTAGCTGCTACCCTGTGCACTCTTATTGCAGCCCCCAACAGCTGTGCATCTTTAGCTGCTAACTCCATAGACACAGCGAGCTCCACTGCTGATTTAAGCATCAGCTTGTCAGTCATGAGCAAGCGCTTCTGTGTTACTTCACATCTTAATCCACACACAAACCTATCACGGACAGTGTCATTTAGAGTTTCACCAAACTCACAATGCTCAGTTAGCTTCTTTAGCACTGCAACATATTCGGCTATGGACTCACCCTCCCCTTGGTTTCGTTTGTGAAACCTGAACCTCTCGGCAATCAGCAGCGTCTTGGGTGCGAAATGTGTTTCCAAAACTTCCACAATCTGATCATATGTCTTAGCGCCGGGCTTATCTGGGTGCATCAAACTCTGTAACAAGCCAAATGTTTTTGCTCTGATCACACTGAGGAACGTCGCCACTTTCACGTCATCTTTAATGCCATTTGCAGTTACGAAAAATCCAAAACGCTCTGTATAAGCACTCCATTGCTCCGCCGTTTCATCAAATGGTCCAAACGCTCCAGTTAGCATAGCTATTTTTTTTTCTTTTTTTTTTTTTTCTTTACAGTCCTTTTCCTCTACTTTTATTTTTTTATTTTTACAGTCCTTTTCCTCCACTTCGTTTCACTGTATCGTTATTCTCCCCCTTCTTATTTGTGTAACACACGAACCGCCACCTTTATGAGGTGATTGCATCAGCACTAAACTGCGGGCGCGCCATTAAGAAAAGACAGGAACTTCTTACTTTAAACATCGCCGATTCCAGTGCAAAGTGATGCGCAAGTCCGTCATCCTCGTCGCCAGTTTTGTTGTGTCTCAAGGGGTTTTATACCCTTACCTATATAACAATTAAGAAGTACTCTGGGGTGGAGAGTTTAGTTAACGGCCATTTTATTTACAATGTGCTTCTTCACTCAATGCACTACATTTCCCATAGTGCATTGCAAATCACCACTATGGTATCCCATGTGGGAAAATTCTAATACACATTCAAAATACACAACACCTATCATAAGACTTGGGTTACCACGGTGTACTCTGGACATTAAAGTTCCATAGGAGCAGAACAGAAATTACAACTTCCACAGTTAATATGTGACATGCTTTACACAAAACTTAATTATATAGGTACTGTAACATTTTACAGCATATTTACAGTTTTTGATCTGCTGTCACATTGTCTCGGTTCAGATACTAACATCCAATGTGCTTCATAGTGTTGCAAAATTTCACACACATTCAAGGATTTACAATGTTATTCAAAGTTTTATTGAGAAGTAACTGATTGTTGTTAATGGGAAGGTTATTTAGTTAATGGGAAAGTCTATGTTAGTAAGTGTGAATCTGAACTCTTTACAGGGATTTTAAAAAACTATTAATGGGCCATAATTTGCTGTCAAAATAATGGCGAGGCTAATGGCATTGCGTCATTTATGCACAAGTGCTACAGCAGCTTCAGGTGAGGGCACATGCAAGGTTAAACATGGAAATCCAATAGTTGCTGTCTGAGATGTGCCACTCCGCCGTTAGCTTTCTGAAAACAGTATCTCGCTGTCTGTTTCACCATTGAAATGCATTGAATGGCGTGAAGTTGCTGTAGATGCACGGTAGACACGAACTAAACTTGCCATAGAAAGTTAAGCACTTCCTTTGCCCCACCATTGGTGGTCGTGCGTTCAGCTGTCTAGGCGCTAAGCTCTAGAATTCCCTGCCTAAACCTTTCTGCCTCTCTTCCTCTCTCTCCTCCTTTTAGACACTCCTTAAAACCTACCTCCATCTGTCCTAGGGGGAAAAATTTGTGTTCGCTGGCAAAGTTGCTGGTGTGACCAGCAACTGCAGTCAACGGCTGCTGGAAATGGCTGCAACGCTAACTGAGTCAAATTGGTCTGGGGGGCATGGAGATAGGTGGTGCAGTAATCACCTTCCATGCAACGCCGTCCTGGTGGTGTTGCTGGAGGGATCTGGGATGAAGTTTCTGTCCAGGTCTGGCATTGCAGCTTCCCACAGCCTCCAGGAGCTATGGAGCTCGCAAGGAATTGTGGGCAATGAAGAGGTCTGAGAATTAAAGGGGCCTTGCACCCTGAAGCAATAAAAAATAAAATGCAGTGAAACAATACATTTTTCAGCCCTTTCTGCCTTTTAAAAAATATTCAACATTTAAAAGAAGTTCCAAATGTGAATATTCAGCTGTTAAAGCTGAATTGCCTTCCTAACCTCAACAAAAGGAAAAACTGCCTCAGCACTAACACAAATGGCTCAGCAAGCCAAGGAAGGGGCACCGAGGGTCCCACACGCAGCACTCCAGCTTTGTGCAGGGAGTCAACACTGCAAGAGCGGCCCTCTACCCACAGGGGCCAGGAGGCCCTCCAGAAAGAAGGATGTGGGAGTAAATCACTAAGGCTGTCACTGCCAGCAGTGTGGCCCCCACCATCTGGCTCCTGTGCCCATAGAAGCTAAATGACCTCAGACCACTAGTCAAGGTCAGTGAATGCATCTTCAAAAGCCATCTCCTGCCAACTGCACCACTAGCCTCACATACTGCTCAATGCACGACCCCCAATCACTCACCTACCAACAATCTGCACCAATGACAAGGCACATCTCCCATTCCTAGCCTCACCTCACCCCCTTGGAGGAGACGGTGCAGGCCATTCTTGGCAGGGGCATGGGTGAGCCCTCGGCCAGCGGCAGAGCTGAAAGGATAAAAGATGCTGGTATCCTCTTACGTTATTCTCTTTCTGGCTTGCACCTCTTGCTTTCCTGCCCTCCCATCGGCACAACTCCACCATTGTGCCTTCCTCATTTCACACACCCAAGAAATGCAGCCTGCCCAGCCAGAGGGTCAACAAGAAGAGGCAGCCTGCCCAGCCCATGGGACCGCAGGTGGATGATTCCATCCCGGATATCCCGGCCACAAAGGGGCTGCCTGGGTGCATCCCTCCGTCTGATTCCTCCTCTTTGGCTTCCTCCTTTTCTGCATCTTCCTCTTCTGTGTCTTCCTCTTCCCTCTGCAAGTGGATGCTGTAAATATGAAATGACAGCATAAAATGCTGAAAATACTCGTTGGTCAGGTAGCATGTCGACCTGAAACATGAACTCTGTTTTTCTCTCCACGGATGTTGCATGAGCTGCTTAGTATTCGCAGCATGTTCTGTCTTATCAAAGGCCTTCATTTACCATACAAGCCCTTGTAAGCATCCAGCAGCACTCCCGACACACTTAAAAAACTTTTCACATCTATTACACTACGTCAATAAAATTAAAAAACAGTCCAAACCCTTAAATTCAAACTTACCTTAATGATGTGTGTGCCCCTTTAAGAGCTGCAGACATCGCCACTGTCAGCCTGCTTGCACGCCGATTGATGTCACCACGCTGCCATTTTTTTCCCAGGGCACTGCCAGTTATTGGCAGCACAAAGGGAGAGAGGACTATGGCAGCTGTCGCGGGACCCGCCACCAGTTGGCAGCCACCATTTTATGGCGCTACGGAGTGTCAGTAAGGTGATGCATTTCTAGCCCCTAATGTCTCTTTATATGGCTTGGTACCAAATTTTGTCTGATAAAACTTCTGAAGCACCTTGAGACGTTTTACTATGTTAAAGACATTATATAAATGCAAGTTGTTGTTGTCGTCTTGTCCATTTCAGTCTAAGTACCCTTTTAATGACGTGATAAATGTTAATTGCTGCTAAACAATCTCTCTGGCACTGAAATTAACTATTACAAGCGTGAAGTCTCATTCCTTCAGGTTTTAATTGCTGTTGTAGATTTTTAAAAGGTTGCATCTATTTGCAACACCAGATTTCTGATTGGTCCCCTTGGAGGACAAGACACACCCAGCAGTTTTTCTGGAATGTGTAATTAGATCTTGCCTGCCTAAGTAATCAAATACTTTGCAATGTGTAATTTGAGCCATTCATTCTGACTGCCAGGCTCCAGACAGAGCTCACAGAGAACAGAAAGGGTTCATCCTCGCAGGTTAGGACCTTCCCCCCCCCAACAAGTTCCTAACCTTCCCCCCCAACCCCCTACACACACATAGATGGGGCATTGTGTGAGAGTCACGGATTGTTAACAGGTTTATTGGGTATGAAATGAATAGTGATAATGGCATGACTTCCGGATTTCATCCAGTCCAATAATGCCACTTGCCACACTTGCACTGGGCTTTCTGAGAAATCAGCCAGGTCTAGGGGAAGGGGAGGGAAAACATGGGATGGGTGTACAGGGGGTGGGGGTGTTGTAGGAAGAACGTGATCCGTCTTCCCATCTGGATCACGTTCTCGCTCTCAGCCCACCCCCCTTTAGACTTGGATCACATTCTTCCCCACGGTGCTCTTCCATGCTCTTTACCAGTGCCCCCCCCCGCTGAGTTCCTGACCTCCTCTCCCCCCTCTGAGCTCCTCTGTGCTCTCCCTCTCCAATCCTCTCTCTTCCTTCAATTCTCTCTCCCCCTCTGATTCTCTCTCTTCCCTCCAATCTCCTCTCTTTCCCCCTTCCCCGAGTCTCTCTCTCCCTTTGATCCTCTCTCTCGCCCTTCAATCATCTCTCTCCCCTTCAATCCTGTCTCTCCCCCTTTGATCTTTCTCCCCTCCAATCTCCTCTCTCTTCCCCCTCCAATCCTCTTTCTCTCTCCCCCCCGGTCCTCTCTCCCTCTCCCCTTCCGATCTCCTTTCTCTGCCCCTCTGGTCCTCTCTCTCTCCTGCTCCGATCTCCTCTCTCTCTCTCTCCTCCTCCGATCTCCTCCCTCTCTCTCCCTCCAATCTCCTCTCTCTTTCCCCGATCTCCTCTCCCTCCCTCTGATCTCCTCTCCCCCCCTCTGAACCTCTCTCTCCCCTCCAATCTCCTCTCTCCCCCTTCCTCTCTCTCTCTCTCTCCCTTTGATCCTCTCTCTCCCCCTTCGATCCTCTCTCTCCCCCTTCAATCCACATTCTCCCCTTCAATCCTCTCTCTCTCCCTTTGATTCTCTCTCCCCTCCAATCTCCTCTCTCTCCCCCCTCCGATCCTCTTTCTTTCCCCCCCGCCCCTCAGTCCACTCTCCCTCTCCCCTTTCGATCTCCTCCCTCTCCCCCTCCAATTCTCTCTCTCGCCCTCTGGTCCTCTCACTCGCCCCCTCCGACCTCCTCTCTCTCTCTCTCCTTCCTATCTCCTTTGTCTTTCCCCGATCTATATCTCCCTCCGATCTCCTCTCTCCCTCCAATCTCCCCTCTCTCTCCCCCCCTCCTCGCTCTCCCCCTCCGATCTCCTCTCTCTCTACGCTCTCCCCCTCCGATCTCCTCTCTTTCTCTCCCTCCAATCTCCCCTCTCTCTCCCTCTGATCTCCTCTCTCTTTCCCCAATCTCCTCTCTCTCCCCCTCCGATCTCCTCTCTTTCCCTGATCTATATCTCCCCCTCCGATCTCCTCTCTCTCCCTCCAATCTCCCCTCTCTCCCCCCCTCCTCTCTCTACGCTCTCTCTCCCCTCCTCGCTCTCCCCCCTCCTCGCTCTCCCCCTCCGATCTCCTCTCTCTCTCCCTCCAATCTCCCCTCTCTCTCCACCTCCTCTCTCTCTCCCTCTCCGATCTCCTCTCTCTCCCTCTGATCTCCTCTCTCTTTCCCCAATCTTCTCTCTCTCCCCCCCCCTTTGATTCTCTCTCTCCCCCCTTTGATCCTCTCTCCCCCCCTTTGATCCTCACTCTTTCCCCAATCTCCTCTCCCCCTTTGATCCTCTCTTTCCACCTTTGATCCTCTCACTCCTCCCTTTGATCCTCTCTCTCTCCCCTTTGATCCTCTCCCCCCTTGATCCTCTCTCCCCCCCCTTGATCCTCTCTCTCCCCCCTTTGATCCCCTCTCTCCCCCTTTGATCCTCTCTTCCCCCCTTTGATCCTCTCCCTCCCCCCTTTGATCCTCTCCCTCCCCCCTTTGATCCTCTCCCTCCCCCCTTTGATCCTCTCTCCCCTTTCAATCATCTCTTTTCCCCCCACCTCCAGCCACCAACAGATTCCCTGACCTTCTCCGCCTGGAACCGAGGACAGCATGGCCCACGGTGTAGGCTGTTATCGGGTACTGCATATGTGCAGCTCCAGTATACCACGTGCATGCGCATAAGGCCACAAAGGTGTTCGTGCAAATAATCACAGTGTTTTAAAAATGTAAAAGGTAAAAATATTTTTTTTTACTTTTCCATTCTATCTCTTTTTATTCTCTCTCTCTTAATCTAATATTTCTTCCCCTCTTTATTTCTCTTTTTGTACCTGATTTGACATTGAATTCACCCATTCTAATTTACACTTCCTTCTCAGTCCTTGTGTTGTTAATTTCACAATCTTTCAATCTGATTGGTTAAGGAGGTATCACAATAACTTGCATTTATTTAGCACCTTTAACGTAGTAAAATATCCCAAGGCACTTCACAGGAGCGTTATCAAACAAAATTTGACACTGAGCCACATAAGGAGATATAGAATCATAGAATGGTTATAGCACAGAAGGAGGCCATTCAGCCCATCGAGCCTATGCTGGCTCTCTGCAAGAGTACTTCAGCTAGTCCCACTCCCCCGTCCTTTCCCCGTAGCCCTGCAAAAATTTTTCCTTCAGGTATTTATCCAATTCACTTTTGAAAGGCACAATTAAGTCTGCCTCCACCATCCTTTCAGGCAGTGAATTCCAGATCCTAACCACTCGCTGCATTTAAAAAGTTTTTCCTCATGTTGCCTTTAGTTCTTCAGCCAATCACCTTAAATCTGTGTCCTCTGGTTCTCGATCCTTCCGCCAATGGGAACAGTTTCTCTCGATCTACTCTGTCTCGACCCCTCATGATTTTGAACACTTCTATCAAATCTCCTCTCAATCTTCCCTGCTTTAAGGAGAACAACCCCAGCTTCTCCAATCTATCCACGTAAGTGAAGTCCCTCATCCCTGGAACCATTCTTGTAAATCTTTTCTGCGCCCTCTCCAAGGCCTTCACATCCTTCCTAACATGTGGTGCTTAGAATTGGACACAATACTCCAGTTGAGGCCGAACCAGTGTTTTATAAAGGTTCATCATAACTTCCTTGCTTTTGTACTATGCCTCTATTTATGAAGCCCAGGATCCCGTATGCTTTTTTAACCGCTTTCTCAACTTCCTTCAACGGTTTGTGCACATATACCCCCAGGTCTCTCTTTTCATGCACCTCCTTTAGAATTGTACCCTTTAGTTTATATTGCCTCTCCTCGTTCTTCCTACCAAAATGTATCACTTAACACTTTTCTGCGTTAAATTTCATCTGCCACATTTCCGCCCATTCCCCCAGCCTGTCTATGTCTTCTTGAAGTCGATCACTATCCTCCTCACTGTTCACTATACTTCCAAGTTTTGTGTCACCTGCAAATTTTGAAATTATTCCCTGTACACCCACATCCAAGTCATTAATATATATCAAGAAAAGCAGCGGTCCTAGAACCGACCCCTGGGGAACACCACTGTGTACATTCCTCCAGTCCGAAAAACAGCCGTTCACCACTATTCTCCGTTCCCTGTCACTTAGCCAATTCCGTATCCATGCTGCCACTGTCCCTTTTATTCCATGGGCTTCAACTTTGCTGGTAAGCCTATTATGTATCACTTTATCAAACGCCTTTTGGAAGTCCATGTACACCACAGCAACCCTCTCTGTTACCTCATCAAAAAACTCAATCAAGTTAGTTAAACACGATTTGCCTTTAACAAATCCATGCTGGCTTTCCTTAAATAATCCATACTTGTCCAAGTGACTGTTAATTTTGTCCCAGATTATCATTTCTAAAAGCTTTCCCACTACTGAGGTTAAACTGACTGGCCTGTAGTTGCCGAGTTGATCCTTACATCCTTTTTGAACAAGGATGTAACATTTGCAATTCTCTAGTCCTCTGGCAGCACCCCCGTATCCAAGGAGGATTGGAAGATTATGGCGAGTACCTCCGCAATTTCCACCTTTACTTCCCTCAGCATCCTCAGATGCATCCCATCTGGTCCTGGTGACTGTAGGGGGTGGTGTGGTTGGCGCGTGCGCTCAGTCAGTTATGCCCCTGACTGTTTGTGAGCGGTTCGAATCGCTCCCATGCCCCTGGGTTCTAGACACCTACTTAGGTACAGGCGGCTGTACAGAAAAGACTTGAGTAGACAGGTGGTTTGGATGTAAGAAAACCAAGATTTTATTGAAATAGAAATTAACAGTCTTATGAGAAGTCACTAGTATAAAATTACAGGCAAATACAAAATAACTATACTTATACAGGGAATGGAGAACACACGGCACATCGAGGGAAAACAAACTATATTAACAATCCCCTTATCCTTATCCCACCCCCTATACCTAACTAGATTAAGCTATGAGGGGCCAGAATTCATGCTCACCGAGTCAAAATCTGCTGAGCTCGAACAACAGAGGGGCTTGGGGTTCGCTCTTTGTGCTCTCTGGGGCCTGCCGTCGTCACGTGGTCTCGGGGCACTGCAAGGGCGTCGTCCAGGCAAAAGTACCCCAAGGTTAAAGTCTTTGCTTGGGTACTTTACCTCGCAGGGATGATGGTTCCTCTTCCTCAGGCAGCAGTTGGAGTTTGCATGAAAATAATTGAAGGCCCGATTATTCGAAGCGTTCTTCAATCTTCTCCCAATTCGTCTCGTCTCATCTCACCTCACCTCGCCTCATCTCATCCCGCCTGGTTTGCCCGTGTTCGCCTGGTGCAATGCCGGGCATCCCTGATGGGGTGGGGAAAGACACGGGCAGTGGCCAGGTGACAAGTGCGGGAGGGGAAAAAAGGAGCAGCAGCCACGAGGGCAAGGAGCAAGAGAACGTCGGTTGCTGGTGGGCCTACAATTATACTCCTTTGGATGGTCCTTATCTGCGCACCAAATCAGGTTAGTTCATTGTCCCAATCTTGGCGGGCTAGTTTAAATAATTGTAGCAATCTAAACTAACCGTTTTTAGATGGCCGTTGATCGCACCTAATGGCCTGATGTCTGAGCTGTATTGTTATTAATACATCTTAATCAGCCTGTCCAGCCTCAATGGCTTCCTTAAGCTGTTTCCGATTATAGATGCAAACAACTTGATGGCCTCAAGTATAGGCCTAACTGGTTTTGGTCTGTCTACGATTTGGCTTAATGCATATTCAGAGTTCTGTCTGCTTTCCAAAATACAAAAGTCCTTCTTCACAGAAACTGCATTTTAGGTTTCGATTTCCCCAAAAGCTGCTTGTGCCAGAGTCCAAGCTTTTGAAATCTTGCAGGCCTTTGGTCACGAGCTGCAGACGCCATCTTTGGGTACCCTTTTCAAATGTCCAAGCAGGGTCCCTTTTATTAATAATAACCTTTGGGGAAATGTGGAAATTTTGCAAATCTTACAGACTTATCTTCTTTAAGTATAGCCAGCCTTTCTAATACCTCCTCATCATCAATTTTTATCCCATCCAGTATCTCAACTATCTCCTATTTTACTAAATTTGGCAGCATCTTCTTCCTTGGTGAAGACAGATGCAAAGTACTCATTTAGTACCTCAGCCATGCCCTGTGCCTCCATGCGTGGGTCTCCATTTTGGTCGTTAAACAGCCCCACCCCTCCTCTTACTAGCCGTTTACTATTTATATGACTGTAATGACTTTTGGATTCCCTTTTATGTTAGCTGCCAATCTATTTGCCCCTCTTATTTCCTTTTCTCTTCCCCTCTGAACTTTTTATATTCAGCCTGATTCTCACTTGTATTCTCAACCTGACATCTGTCATACGCCCCCTTCTTTTTATGCTTCATTTTACTCTCTATCTCTTTTATCATCCAGGGTGCTTTGGCTTTGGTTGCCCTACCTTTCCCCCTCGTGGGAATGTACCTCGACTCTACCCGAACCATCTCCTCTTTAAAGGCAGCCCATTGTTCGATTAGGACAGATGATCAAAAGCTTGGTCAAAGAAGTCAGTTTTAAGGAACGTCTTAAAGGAGGAGAGCGAGGTACAGAGGCAGAGAGGTTTAGGGAGGGAAGTCCAGAGCTTAGGGCCTAGACAGCTGCAAGCACGGCTGCCAATGGTGGAGTGATTACAATCAGGCATGCTCAAGAGGCCAGAATTGGAGGAGCACAGGGGTCTCATAAGAACATAAGAAATAGGAGGAGTAGGCCAATCGGCCCCTCGAGCCTGCTCCGCCATTCAATAAGATCATGGCTGATCTGATCCTAACTGCCAATCTACTATCACAGAACCATCTCCTGAATCTAACAGAATTAGACACACGAAATAGGAGCAGGATCAGGCTACACGGCCCCTGGGCCCGCTCCGCTACCCACAGGGCCATGATCGATCCGAACCTAGACTCATGTCCAAATTCCTGCCCGCTCCCCGTAACCCTTAATTCCCTTTACTTCTAGGAAGCTGTCTATTTCTGTTTTAAATTTATGTAATGATGTAGCTTCTACAGCTTTTTGGGGCAGCATATTCCATGGACCTACCACCCTCTGAATGAAGTAGTTCCTCCTCATCTCAGTTTTGAAAGAGCAGCCCCTTATTCTAAGACTATGCCCCCTAGTTCTAGTTTCACCCATCATCGGGAACATCCTCCCCGCATCCACCCGATCCAACCCCTTCACAATTGTTGTGTATGTAATATGTGTGCTACTTTGAACCTATGGACAGGACTGCACTACTTGTAGGGCGTAGTGATACGCAGTACCACTCCTGGCCATAGGGGTATAAATAGTACTGTGGGTGCTGATCTCCCCTCAGTTCCCACCTGTGGGCATGAAGTAAAGACCTACGTATAGTCCCTACCTCCAACCAGTAAAGACCTGTTTTATTGTTACTGATTAAGTCTGAGTATTAATTACTTGAACAACTCACAGATTTAACACTGGCGACGAGTCTGATTCGGACCCTGCGGCAGTCACTCCACGGCAGCTTCGTCCACAGCCAGGACGTTGCAGAGAGGTTTCCACCCTCTCCACCCCACTGGAAGACATCCTGACCTCGGAGCCTCCATCGGCGACCGTCAGCTTCTTCTCCAGCTTGGTGGTGGGTAAGCCGTTGTCTGAGCCGGGCAGCGACGCGACAGGCAGTCGACCGCGTTGGCCGCACGAACGGGGCTGGGGGAGCTGGAGGAATAGGGCGCGAGAGCCGCTTCGAGCGGGAGGCATTTCAACAGAGCGATCGCATCTCCCGATAAGAGCCGAGAGCCGCTTCGCGATCCAGCGATCGCATCCGCTGATAAGGGCCGCACTCGGGTGATCGCGGCGAAGATAAGGGCCGCACTCGGGGGCTGAAGGGAGACGGCGTCGGGGGACGGGTGAAGACCGCCAAGCGCGGGAAAACCGCCATTTTGTGGGCGGAGGACGACGGCAAGAGCGGGAAGCCGCCATCTTTGATAACAAGTAAAGAAAAGAAAATCTGAGAAATTGCAAATCTACAATGCCTAAACACGGGAATATTAGCACCTTTGATAGTGACCTCGAAGATTGGGCCATATATGTTGAAAGAGTAAAAAATTATTGTAAGGCCAATAAAATTCGTGACCAAGATAAAGCTCTAACATTATTAAATTTAATGGGTGCGAAGACATACGGGCAATTGAAACACCTGTTATCACCAGATGAACCGGCAGATAAGACGTTCGATGAGATTGTTACTGTCCTGAAAGATCATCTAAACCCCACGCCGCTGATGCTAGCGGAACGATTTAAATTTTACGACAGAAGGCAGCTACAGCATGAAAGCAATGCTGAATATTTGCTGGAATTGCGTAAATTAGCGAAATATTGCCAGTTTGGAACGGGACTGACAGATGCACTACGAGACAAATTTGTGTGTGGTTTATTTAAACAGGATACACAAAAGCGACTGCTCGAGGAGAATGAGCTGACGCTTGAGAAGGCGGTCACTATGGCAGCAGCACACAAAGCCGCAGCGAGAGGCACGGCAGTAATGCAGCTACGGTCACCGGAGCTCAGTGCACACAAATTGGGTGTGAGTTCTGTTAAATGTTATCGTTGTGGAAAGACAACGCATGATCAGAACCAGTGTTGGTTTAAAAACCAAGAATGTAGAACTTGTGGTAGGCTTGGACATATAGCTAGAGTATGCAGGTCAGGGAAGAAGACCAGCAACAAGAAGTCACCGCAAGGAAAATACGCAAAGGTACACAAGGTGACCGAACAGGAGTCCGATTCAGACGCTAGCAGTAATGAACTGGCTAGCTTAAGCTGTAATGAACTGGCTAGCTTAAGGGTACTCAACGCTGGTAAGGGTGCAGACCTCCAGACAATTTGGGTCACTCTTCAGATAGAAGGAGTCCAAGTAAAAATGGAATTGGACACTGGATCGGCATTGACGGTCATAAATAAGAAAGATTACGGAAAGTTATTCCAACATATTCCCCTACAGGATACGGGGATTATATTGAAAACGTACACGGGGCAAAGAGTGTACCCCATCGGGAAAATAGAGGTTGCAGTGGTCCACAAGGGCGAAGACAGTCCAATAATGGACTTATATGTGATATCTGAAGGAGGTCCTCCACTACTAGGACGGGAGTGGATTAGGAAAATGAATATGGACTGGCATTTCCTACAAACAATAATGAGTGAGAACTCGGTGAAGATAGTCGGCCCAGACTCTGGAACGGATGATGGTAAGCCCAACTCAGGTGCAAAAGACAAAGTTTCAGCACAGAATTCCACTGAGCAACAACAACATAGTTTAACTGTGGATTCTGAGTCTGGCAAGTCTACTGATGTGCCCATTTCTGAGGGACACCGGGCTCGAACTCAACTCCATTTCAAACTACAACAGCAATTAGAACAAATGCTTCGCCGTTGTGAGCAAGAGTTGAATGCAACGAAAGAGTTCTTTGATATAGAGTTGGAGAATCTGGAAAGACAACAGAAGCAGCTGATGGAGAAAATGGAGCAGGAGCACACAAAACGTCTGATGTCAGAGGAGTTAATGGTCAGCCAACTCCTGCATATGCTGAAGGACAGGACTCTGAAATGGGAAAAACTTGAACACGAACTTCAATATTCAAACGAAAGGGGTTCGGAGCTCTCAAAGGTTATTGGAAGAGCTGAGGTGGCAACACAGACTGAGATGACTGCAACAGAGCAGCCCTTGGATGCCAAAAGTACGCTGACTCACGTCAACGTAGAACAACAGACCGCTGAAACAGCTGCTCCGGTAGAGGGATTGAATAGTCCGATCAATCAATCTCCAAAAGAAGTTGAAGTAGTAAAATCTCAAATGAGGTCATTAGTAAACGACTTGCTGAAAGCCCAGAAAAAGCTGGATGAAGAGGTACGCATGAAGAAGTCTCTTCAGGAAAGATGTCTGGACTTGGAACAAAAGCTGGCTAACGCCCAGCTGGGTATGGAGGAAATAGAAGACCCTCTCGCTGGCCTAGATCAGGACGACACCGAATATTACTATGTCCTGTCCTGCCCAACTTGTAACTTCGACTCCCACCATACAGAAATCATGGAGGAGCACCGAAAGTCTACGGAACATCGGGAGAAGGTGGCTCTACTACGGAAAAAGGAGGAAGAGAAGGAGGAACTGCGCATGCAGCTGGCAGTGGAGCCCAGAGAGTCTCCAAGAAGCAGAAAAGGAAAAGTCGAAACAGAAGATGACCCATCTGAACCATTATTACCTCTACCAGATCACACACGTGGTCCCTCCGAACGGAGCCAATTCAGTTCGGAAGTTCAAACTGTTAAATCCATGGAAGGACTATTGAATGAGTCACTCCAGCAACGTGAACCGACTACACCACAGAGATTGAATCTGTGAACTGTTTTCCGCAGAGACTGAATCTGTGATCTGTTTTGACATGAAGTTATCTATGTTATTCTGTTATGTAAACCTGAAGTTATATATGTATATATGTTATTACGTTATGTTAAATGGGGAGATGACTGTAAAGCTAGGAAGGGAGGAATGTTGTGTATGTAATATGTGTGCTACTTTGAACCTATGGACAGGACTGCACTACTTGTAGGGCGTAGTGATACGCAGTACCACTCCTGGCCATAGGGGTATAAATAGTACTGTGGGTACTGATCTCCCCTCAGTTCCCGCCTGTGGGCATGAAGTAAAGACCTACGTATAGTCCCTACCTCCAACCAGTAAAGACCTGTTTTATTGTTACTGATTAAGTCTGAGTATTAATTACTTGAACAACTCACAGATTTAACAACAATCTTTTATGTTTCAATAAGATCGCCTCTCATTCTTCTGAACTCCAATGAGTAGAGTCCCAATCTACTCAACCTCTCCTCATATGTCCATCCCCTCATCCCCGGGATTAACCGAGTGAACCTTCTTTGTACTGACTCGAGAGCAAGTATGTCTTTTCTTAAGTATGGACACCAAAACTGTATGCAGTATTCCAGGTGCGGTCTCACCAATACCTTGTACAACTGAACCAATACCTCCCTATTTTTATATTCTATCCCCCTAGCAATGAAAGCCAACATTCCATTGGCCTTCTTAATCACTTGCTGCACCTGCATACTAACCTTTTGAGTTTCGTGCACCAGGACCCCCAGATCCCTTTGTACTTCAGTACTTTCCAGTTTCTTGCCATTAAGATAATAACTTGCTCTATGATTTTTCCTGCCAAAGTGCATAATCTCACACTTTCCAGTATTGTATTCCATCTGCCAAATCTCTGCCCACTTACTTAGCCTGTCTATGTCCCCTTGCAGGTTTTTTATGTCCTCCTCACTCACTACTTTCCCTCCCATCTTAGTATCATCTGCAAACTTTGATATGTTATACTCGGTCCCCTCCTCCAAATCATTAATATAGATTGTAAAGAGTTGGGGATCCAGCACTGACCCCTGCGGAACACCACTAGTTACTGATTGCCAGTCTGAGAATGAACCATTTATCCCAACTCTCTGCCTTGTTAGATAGCCAATCCTTTATCCATGCCAGAATATTACCCCCAATCCCGTGACTTTTTATCTTAAGCAATAATCTTTTGTGTGGCACCTTGTCAGATGCCTTCTGGAAGTCTAAATACACTACGTCCTCTGGTTCCCCTTTATCCACCCTATATGTTACTTCCTCAAAGAACTCCAGCAAATTTGTCAAACATGACTTCCCCTTCATAAAACCATGCTGACTTTGTCCTATTAAATTATGGATTATCCAAATGTCCTGTTACTGTCTCCTTAATAGTGGACTCCAAAATTTTACCTACCACAGATGTTAGGCTAACCAGTCTATAGTTTCCAGCCTTCTGTCTACTGCCCTTTTTAAATAAGGGTGTTACATAAGCAGTTTTCCAGTCTGCCGGGACCTTTGCTGAGTCCAGGGAGTTTTGGAAAATTACCAATGCATCCACAATCCCTACCGCCACTTCCCTCATGACCCTAGGATGTAAGCCATCAGGTCCAGGTGATTTATCCGCCTTGAGTCCCATTATTTTACCGAGTACCACTTCCTTAGTGATTTTGATCATGTTTAGCTCTCGGTGGGTTGTAGGGCTGGAAGAGGTTACAGAGATAGGGAGGGGTGAATCCATGGAGGGATTTGAAAACAAGGATGGGAATTTTAAAATCAAGGTGTTGCCGGACCCGGCGCCAATGTAGGTCAGCGAGCACAAGGGTAGTGGGCGAACCGTTGCGTGCCCTGTTCACTCAGGTGCCAGATGCCCGGTTTCCCTCACTGCTACGTTATCAGCTCGCACTTTCAGCAACTTACCGGAGGGGGAGAGCGAAAGGAGGGGGTAGAGAGAGGGGAGATCGGAGGGGGAGGGAGAGAGAGGTGTGAGATCAGAGGGGGAGGGAGGATCGGAGGGGGGGGGGGGAAAAGAGAGAGAGAGAGAGAGAGAGAGAGAGAGAGATCGGAGGGGGAGAGAGAGGGGAGATCGGAGGGGGAGAGAAGAGAGGTTCGGAGGGGTAAGTCTAACTAATGGCAGATGCTATTAGGTGACCTTCTACAGCAAATTCTGGCCCATTCTCGAACAAGGCTGCCGGTGAAATGTTCTATTCCGCAATGTCAAAATACAAGAGATAACATTTTTATTCTTGCAAGGACAATTTCCCACACTTTATGAATTATTCTCAATTCCTCTTTGCTTCAACCTTGAAACATTGCCCATGTGTGCAAGTGTCGATCCAAGTTTTTAATCCCTTTCCATATTTAACATAAGCTGGTGTATACATAGCTTACCACGGGAGGGTGCTAATGCACAGACATCATTGAAAAGTACCAATGACCATGGCAAACAATTGAAGTGACTTTGGATTGTATTGTACCAGTCTTAATTCAGAATTAACATGAACCTCTGCAGAAATTTACAACAAAATTATGTTGAATGTTAGAATTAGAAATAGGTCAATGCACAAAGTGTCATAGTTTACAGCATTCTTGGAATAAGGTAAATTGAAGTTGAGAGGACTAAATGCCACTAAAGCACGTTACAATAAATACAATAAGTCCCACTTCAGGGACTTAGTCATAGAATTATACAGCACAGAAAGAGGCCCTTCGGCCCATCGTGTCTGCGCCGTCCATCAAGCCCTGTCCAATCTAATCCCATTTTCCAGCATTTGGTCCATAGCCTTGTATGCAATGGCATTTCAAGTGCTCATCCAAATGCTTCTTGAATGTTGTGAGGGTTCCTGCCTCTACCACCCTTTCAGGCAGTGAGTTCCAGACTCCAACCACCCTCTGGGTGAAAAAGTTCCTCCTCAAATCCCCTCTAAACCTCCTGCCCCTTACCTTGAATCTATGCCCCCTTGTTATTGACCCCCCTACTAAGGGGAAAAGTTCCTCTTTATCTACCCTATCTATGCCCCTCATCATTTTGTACACCTCAATCAGGTCCCCCCTCAGCCTTCTTTGCTCCAAGGAAAACAACCCCAGCCTGTCCAGCCTCTCTTCATAGCTGAGGCGCTCCATCCCAGGTAACATCCTGGTGAATCTTCTCTGCACCCTCTCCAAAGCAATCACATCCTTCCTATAGTGAGGCGACCAGAACTGCACACAGTACTCCAGCTGTGGCCTCACCAGCGTTTTGTACAGCTCCATCATAACCTCCCTGCTCTTATACTCTATGCCTCGGCTAATGAAGGCAAGTATCCCATATGCCT
Organism: Somniosus microcephalus; assembly: GCF_052327205.1. Classification (NCBI taxonomy): domain Eukaryota; kingdom Metazoa; phylum Chordata; class Chondrichthyes; order Squaliformes; family Somniosidae; genus Somniosus; species Somniosus microcephalus. The sequence continues at coordinate 38,334,150 of NC_140998.1, forward strand.
TTTTAACCACCTTATCTACCTGTTCCGCTGCCTTCAGGGATCTATGTACACGTACACCAAGGTCCCTCTGTACTTCCTAGGGTCCTACCACTCATTGTGTATTCCCTTGCCTTATTTGTCCGTCCAAAATGCATCACCTCGCACTTTTCAGGGTTAAATTCCATTTGCCACTTTTCCGCCCATCTGACCAACCCGTTTATATCGTCCTGTAGCCTGAGGCTTTCCTCCTCGCAATTTACCACCCCACCAATTTTCGTGTCATCTGCGAACTTACTGATCATACCTTTTACATTCTCCTCCAAATCATTTACGTAGATCACAAACAGCAAGGGACCCAGCACCGATCCCTGAGGTACCCCACTGGACACAGGCTTCCAGTCACAAAAACAACCTTCGACCATCACCCTCTGCCTCCTGCCACTCAGCCAGTTTAGGATCCAACGTGCCAAGGCACCCTGGATCCCATGGGCTCTTACCTTCTTGACCAGTCTCCTATGCGGGACTTTGTCAAAAGCCTTACTGAAGTCCACGTATACCACATCCACAGCATTTCCTTCATCCATCGACTGGAGCACATAAAGCTAGGCTGACACTCCAGTGCAGTGCTGAGGGAGTGCTACACTGTCAGAGGTGCTGTCTTTCAGATGAGATGTTAAACCGAGACCCCATCTGCCCTCAGGTGGACGTAAAAGATCCCATGGCACCACAGCCTACCACCCACAGGCGAATGGCCTCTGTGAACGTTTCCACTGGTCAATGAAGGCCGCCCTGAGAGCCAGCTTCCAGGACGCTGGATGGGCAGACAAGCTACCATGGGTCCTGTTGGGCCTTCGCACGGCCCCTAAAGAAGACCTTTACTCTTCATCAGCGGAGCTGGTGTATGGTCAGCCGCTGCGAGTCCCAGGGAACTTCCTACCAACAATCGACGGAGCAATGGTCCGCGTCTGCCCAGCTTGCTAGTCACCAAGAGGCGGCCAGATGTTTTGCACTGGTGCCCACTTTGCACCACGGGCCGCAGAGGTCACACGTTCCCACGGAGCTTCACAAGGTTGAATACGTCTTTATTCGCCATGACGTGCATAGGGATCCGCTCAAGGCTCCATATACCGGTCCCTTCCACGTGTTGGAAGCAGGGGACAAAACCTTCACGGTAGATGTCGGTGGTAAACCGGACCACATTTCAGTCAACCGCTTAAAGCCAGCACATTTGGACCTCGACCACCCCGTCGAGACAGCACAACCGCCGAGATGGGGTCGGCCACCCGTTGTCGTTATGGCAGACCAAGTGCGACCGCCCACCAGACCGCCAGCCGCCTCGAGAGTACAGGAGTCGTTCTGACAGGCTTGTCAGACTCCCTCACCATTTGACTTTGTCCGTTAAAGCGAATTCTGGGGGGGGGCGCATGTGGCAGAACCACTGAATGACTCTGACTAACTGTATATAAATTCTCTTTAACGAGGTTCTAACACCAGCCTAAACCTGTACCATTGTGTTAGGCATTGCTGTGTTTTGTATATAGAGTTTGCATGTACGGGGCGTGGCCCCTTTAAGAGCGCGGGCAAGCGCGATGACGTCACGTCGCAAACCACGGGACTGCCCAGGGAGTCCTCGTGGCATCTCCGTTGAGTAAAGACCTGTTTAATCGTTCTCTGGTGTCGATCTCAGTTATTCTTAGGAATTCGTTAATTCCTACATACTCATACTTTGACATTCACTTTCTTCCCTCCTTTATTTAAAAAAAAGATACAGTATATTGACTACTAATAAAAATACAGATTTAATCAATTTATTGGGGGGGTCTGTGCATAATTTAAAAATAATTATGCACAGGTTAAGTAACTGTATATAAGCAAACACATTTTAAAACAGAAGGATAATTACAACATGTACAAATTAAAAAACTGAATACATTTCAAACAAAATATTCGAAGGAAGAGTTAAAAAAACAAAAAAAATGTAATTGGAGAGTAATCAATTAACCGTGTAAAATTACATTTAATATTTTATGTCTTTGTGAACAACACCACTGAAGATTAAATAGTTTATTATATTTACTGTATGAAGTTTAATGGGAATGGTAGCATAGTGGTTATGTTACTGGACAAATAATCCAGAGGCCTGGACTAATGATCCAGAAATAGTGAGTTCAAATCCCACCACGGCAGCTTGGGAATTTAACTTCAGGGAAGGAAACCTGCCATCCTTACCTGGTCTGACCTATATGTGACTCCAGACCCACAGTGATGTGGTTGACTCTTAACTTCCCTCTGAAATGGCCTAGCAAATCACTCAGTTGTCAAGAAGGTGGCTCACCACCACCACTCTCTCATGGGCAATTAGGGATGGGCTATAAATGCTGGCTTTGCCAGTGACGCCCACATCCTGTGAATGAATAAAAATATTTTTAAAATTACTTTAATTCAGTAAGCTCAGTAATCAGATCTTAGATTACTGAAATGCTAAATTGACATCTCAAATATAATGGCCCAGATTTTGCAGTAGAGGCTATCAGCATTCATCCATCCATCCATAAGGAATAAATCAAACAGCAACTTCCGGCATCCACACATGCACAGTTAAACGTGGAAATCAGCAAGTTGCTGTCCAAGTTGCCCTGTTCCTCCAAAGATAGCAGTATCTCGTCAAGCGACCTGGCATTGGAACACATGACGGCTAGGAAGTTGCTGTACTTACCCACAAGATACCCACTAAACACGCTAGAAAAATTTAGAGCTTGTCCATTCAAGTGGAAGTGAATTTATAACGGTGTGATAAATTCTAATTACTGTCAAACAACCTCTCTGGCACTGAAAATTAACTTTTACAAGGGTGGCATACCTCAGATATTAATTATTGTCGGAGATTTTTAAAAAAAGTTAATACTTGTTTTTTTTTCTTTTTCTGTTTCTTTTATCTCTCTCTTAATCCTATCTTTCTTTCCCTCTCTTTATTTTGCTTTCCATACATGATTTTACATTGACTTAACTATTCTAACTTATGCTTACTGGTTTAGATTTTGTGGGCAAAAAATTCGGTCTAGTAGTGCCCATTATTTGGGCGCTACGGGTGCCGCTGTGGTTCAAAAATGGCATCCAAGCAGCACGTGCACACTTTTGGTGCAGGCCGTGCCAGATGCCATTTTGGTGAGGGCGTTAGCGTCGGAGTGTGCGGCGTAGGTATACAGTGTGCGCAAATTGTGATGTCAATCAGCGTGTCCAATTTGTCAAATCAGATTTGATAGCAGCACTGCCATGGTCGACCTCAACGCTCAAGCTAATGCCCTCTCTTAATCTCACCCAGCCGAACATGGTCAAGTTGTTTCATTTGAATGCATTTTGGTAATACAACATGCATGATTTCCTAGCCAGAGATACAGTCTAGACGTGCAGCAGGATTTATTTTGGGTGGTTAATGAATGAGGATGCATAGGAAGCTTAAATACACCATATGGTAGGCTCACTTTTGTTGTGTTTTAGTTGCACTGCTTGCTAGTTTTGTTTCCATTGTTCCCCCTTACGGGTTGGCACATTTGTTTTTCCACTGCATACAGATCAGTGTTTGGAGTCAAGGCCAATGATTGACACCCCTAAGCTGCCATAATTAAGATGACTTTTTAATTTGATGCCTTTACTGCATTGTCCGCCATCCAGTTCTGGATGAGCAGAAATTTTCTACAATTAAATATTGGGACGACCGAAGCCATTGTTTTTGGTCCCCGCCACAAACTCCGTTCCCTAGTCATTGGCTCCATCCCTCTCCCTTACATCTACCCGAGGCTGAATCACACTGTTCGCAATTTTGGTGTCATATTTGACCCTGAAATGAGCTTCTGACCACACATCCGCGACATAACTGAGACCGTCTTATTATGTCCGTGTGTAATTGAGACACGGACTGCAGGAGTTGGTTATAACAGGTCTTCACTGAGTGGAGACAACTTGGAACTACTATGCAAAAGTTACTACACAGGCTTATATACAGGGGTGGTCACTACTGGTACTGCAGTATACAGGGGCTGCAGAATATAGTTCCTTCTGCAAAGTACATACACTACAATTCCTCCCCTTTTAGCTAAACAGTGCATAACATGCGATTAATAATTAAATAACATTTACAATTACAGTTGCTAGATACATTAGTTGAAGTTAAGCAATTATAAGTTCAGTCTTTGAGGAGGCTTCCTGATTCTGTCTGGATAACGCCTCTTTAGGGTATCAGGTGCTTCTGACAAAGTTGATTCGGGATCAACGTCGTTGTTTGGTTCGTCTGCTTCCAATGTCATCGATTCTGAGGTAGATGCAATTGGTACTTCGGTTTCATCACCAGGTGTATCGGATCGTGGTGTGGAATTGACGTTTTCCAGTGACTCTAGAATCTGGTCAGCATGGCGTCTTACAATGCTCTCTCCAACATCCACGGTATACATTAGAGGTCCTTGCCGTGTGCAGATCGTTCCTGGCTGCCATTTCTCTGTGCGGTAGTCCCGGGCCAAAACTGGTTGACCTATCTTAAAACTCCTGGTCGGCCTTTCATTCATATTCTGAAACTGCCTGTTCTCCACATCTCTTCTGATGTTTGGCTTAACCAAATCCAAGCGGCATCGTAGTCTTCGATTGAAGAACATCATGGCTGGAGTTTGGTTGGTAACCGCATGTGTCGCATTCCGGTAGGCAAACAAGAAGTTGTCCACCTTGTGTTGTAGGGGTACGTCTTCATTACACATTGCCTTGATAGCCTTCTTGAATGTTTGAACGAACCTCTCAGCCAATCCATTGGTGGCTGGATGATATGGGGCGGATGTGTAATGCTTAACACCATTGTTCTTGAAGAACCTCCGGAACTCTTCAGACACAAACTGTGGTCCATTGTCGGAGCAAATCTGTTCAGGCAGCCCATTTCTGGCGAATATGGTTCGTAAGACTGCGATAGTTTTTTCTGTGGTGGTTGAGGACATTTTTATTACCTCTGGCCACTTTGAATGTGCATCCACCGCAATTAAAAACATCGAGTCCATAAATGGACCAGCAAAATCAATGTGCACCCTTTACCATGGAGATGAGGGCCACTCCCATGGATGTAGAGGGGCTTGTGGTGGGGCGTTTTGGACCTTCTGGCATCCTGTACAGCTCTTGGTCATCTCTTCGATTTCTCTATCGATTCCCGGCCACCACACAAACGCTCTGGCTAAGTTCTTCATTTTTACCCCTCCCACATGACCCTCATGAAGCTCATTGAGCACTCTATCCTTCAATTTGGGTGGAATTACTACTCTGGATCCACACATCAAGGTTCCTTTGCACACTGACAGCTGTTCTCTTCTCGGTGAGAATGCTGGCAGCAGTGGTTCGCCATGTGCTGGCCATCCCTTCACCATTAAATCATAGACCCAGGAGTGTGTTGGGTCATTTTGTGTTTCCTTCTCTATGTTTGCATTTGTCACAGGGAGACATTCGACTATGGTCGAGTGGAATATCTCCACCGGATCCACTGCAGGTGCTTCTTCCACCGTCGGCAACGGTAGGCGCGACAATCCATCAGCATTCCCATGCTGTTTAGTTCCTTTGTACTCGATGTCATATTGGTGTGCCCCTAGGAAAAGGGACCACCTCCGTAGCCGTTGTGCTGTCATTATCGGTACGCCCTTCTGAGGGTTGAAAATGGAGACAAGAGGTTGATGATCAGTTAGTAGAGTAAATTTCTGACCGTGCAGGTAGTGACTGAACTTCTTCAACCCCCACACCAGGCTGAGGGCCTCTCTCAACCTGGGCGTAGTTACGCTCGGCTAAAGTTAACGAGCGTGACGCAAAAGCTATCGGCCTTTCTGAACCATCAAGGAATTTAGGTGACAATAGCACTCCAATGCCGTAGGGAGATGGCCAGTCTTATCGGTAATGAAGGGTTGTAGTGAGTCAATACTTCCCTTGAAGTGATGAGGTCCTTACTCTTCTGAAAGGCCCGCTTAAATTCATCACTCCATTTCCATGCTACTCCGGTTTGTAGTAGGGCGTTCAGTGGGTGCAGAATTGTGGACAAATTCGGCAAAAACTTATGGTAGTAATTCACCAATCCGAGGAATGACCTCAGTTGCGACACATTTTCAGGCACTGGAGCCTTAACTACCGCTTCAATTTTGTCAGGGGGTTTATGTAACCCCTCTTCATCAATCACGTGGCCACAATACGATATCTGTTTCTTAAAAAACTCGCACTTGGGGCGATTGGCTCGTAGCCCGTGTTCTCTTAGTCTAGTGAGCACCTGCTCTAGGTTGGCAAGGTGTTCACTGTCATTTTCACCTGTCACTAGGATGTCGTCCAAGTAACACGGAGTCCCCGGAATCCCTTGCACGACTTGTTCCATTGCTCTTTGCCATATCGCCAGAGCTGATGCTACTCCGAATACCAGTCGATTATACTGGTAAAGACCTTTGTGAGTGTTTATCCTGAGATACTTCCTAGAGGATTCTTCAACCTCCATCTGCAAATACGCTTGTGCTAGGTCAATTTTTGTAAAACGCTTCCCTCCAGATAGTGAGGCGAAAATATCTTCTATCCTCGGAAGAGGATATTGTACTGTGTGAAGGACTGGGTTCACCGTCACCTTGAAGTCCCCACAGATGCGAACCTTCCTTGGCTCCTCAGACTTATTGTTCAACGTTTTCTTCATGACAGGAACGATGGGTGTCGCCTACTCACTCCAGTCTACCTTAGATAACACGTCTGCATTCTCCAGATCTGCCTCGACGGCTGGGCGAATTGCATATGGCAACGGTGTTGCTTTAAAAAACTTGGGAATTGCATTCTCTTCTATTTTTATCGAGGTGGTTACGCCTTTAAGAGTTCCCAGTTCTTGTTGAAATACCTCTTTGGCGTTATCCAAGATTGTTGACAATCGTCCAGGAGTGACGTCGTCATCCTTTTTACCAGCCACCGTCAGTGCCTGAATGGAGTGCCAGTCTAAACTTATCTTTCTGATCCATTCACGTCCCAATAACGGTGGTCCACCATCTTGCAGTATGTACAGATACAATGAGTTTCCTTGCCGTTGTATTCGACAGGCACCCTTATTTTTCCTCTGGGGTATACTTTTTGCCCCGTATACGTCTTCAAGACAATGGATGTCTCTTTCAAGGGTATGTGTGAGAATAGCCGCTCGTAGTCTCGTCGATTCATGACGGTCAGAGCTGACCCTGTATCCAATTCCATTTTGACTTGGGACCCTGCTATCGTGAGGGTGACCCAAATGGTTCGGTGATCCTCTTTCGCGATTACGTTGTGAAGTTTGAGACAGCTTAGTCTCTTGTTCCCGGATTCACTATCGCTCATCTGGTCTTCGGAACTACTGTCCATCATCTTTTGTACTTTCCTGTACTGTTCCTCAGTAGCCTTTTTGTTGTCGTTAGTCTTCTTCCCAGACCTGCAAACTCATGCAATGTGTCCCACCTTTCTGCATTGCCTGCATATTTTGTCCTTGGACCAGCAGTCCTTCTGGTCATGGGTTGTTCTGCCACAGCGATAACATTTTTCAAATCCCCGTGTCATTTCGTGGGTGCCGTATTCCTGTGGCTTTTGCTGTATTTCCGCAGCTCCCCTTGCTGCTGCTTCGTACGATACTGCCACGCTGAAAGCCTTACCTTGAGTCAGCTCTTTCTCCGAGAGTAACCTCTTCTGGGTTCCTTCACTCAGGAGTCCACAGACAAATTTGTCCCGTAGGGTATCTGCCAGTCCTGCTCCGAACTGGCAGTGCTTTGATAGCTTGCGTAGTTCCGTAAGGTAATCAGCATTGCTCTCATTTTTATGCTGATTTCTCCTGTGGAATTTAAATCTTTCTGCTATCAGCAGCGGTGTAGGATTTAGGTGTCCCTGTAGGATATCAACAATTTCGTTAAAACTCTTCGCCTTAGGTTTGGCTGGAGTAATCCGGTTCCGCAATAGGCCGTACGTTCTTGCGCCCATTAAGTTTAGTAGTACCGATGCCTTTTTCTCATCGGCTACTTAGTTTGCCTCGCAATATACCTCGACTCTTTCCACATACGTGGTCCAGTCTTCTATTGCATTATCGAAGGCAGTGATATTGCCAGTCTTCGGCATCTTGGAAATCTAAGATGGCACCTCCCGCGCTTTGCCTTCTTCCCCGCTGGATTAAGATGGCGCCTCCCTCGCTTTCTGCCTTCTCCGCTGCTGCTAGCGCTGTTGCTGGCGTTTTATGCCTTGATGGCGATGGCCTATGGTCTTCGCGCACTTCCCCCCCGCGCTGCTGCTAACGCCGCTCTCCGCGGTTCCCGTAGCAAACTGCAGCTCCTCCCGGCTTTTTGCGCTTCTAATTTTAAAAAATTATTTCCCCGTCGTCAGAGCAACCCTGCGGAACACTTGCCTCCCTCTTCTCGGGTCTGTATGCTGCCCGGCTTCGTAGCACCGGCCGCGCCCTGTGTGCTCCACCCGCTCTCGCTCTCCTCTTCCCGACAACGCTGCTCGGCCCCATTGAAAAGCCACCTGATCGAGCTCTAGACCGCCGCAGCCCAGGAAGGATCAGTGTACTACCTGCCACCAGCCCGATTAGCTGAAGCACCATCGACAGGATAACCAAGCCCCGCTCTCGCCAGCCTCTCCTGCAAATCTTCAACTCCGACGAATCAAAGGCGGATGCCCACGGTCGACGCCCGTTTCTTCTGTTCGTTTGATTTTTTTTTCTTTCTTCTGGCCTCGACCTCTGATAACTTCACTTCAGGGATGGATCCCCATGAGGAGGTGCAGACTGTAGGTAAGTTCGGATCTGCTTGTCGCCAGTATTATGTCCGTGTGTAATTGAGACACAGACTGCAGGAGTTGGTTATAACAGGTCTTTACTGAGTGGAGACAACCTGGAACTACTATGAAAGTGTTACTACACAGGCTTATATACAGGGGTGGTCACTACTGGTACTGCAGTATACAGGGGCTGCAGAATATAGTTCCTTCTGCAAAGTACATACACTACACGTCTATTTTCACCTCTAACATTGCCCGTCTCCGCCCTTGCATCAGCTCATCCGCTGCTGAAACCCTCATCTATGCCTTTGTTACCTCTAGACTTGACTATTTCAACACACTCCTGGCTGGTCTCCCACATTCTATCCTACGTAAACTTGAGGTCATCCAATACTCGGCTGCCCGTGTCCTAATTTGCACCAAGCCCCGTTCACCCATCACCCCTGTGCTCGCTAACCTCCATTGACTCCCAGTTAAGCAACACCACAATTTCAAAATTCACATTCTTGTTTTCAAATCCCTCCATGGCCTTGCCGCTCCCTATCTCTGTAATCTCCTCCAGCTCTACAACCCCCGAGATATCTGCATTCCTCTAATTCTGCCCTCTTGAGCATACCTGATGATAATCGCTCAAATATTGGTGGCTGTGCCTTCTATTGCCTAGGCCCTAAGCTCTGGAATTCCCTCCCTAAACCTCTCCGCCTCGCCACCTCTCTTTCCTCCTTTAAGACGCTCCTTAAAACCCATCTCCTTGACCTAGCTTTTTGTCATCTGCCCTAATTTCTCCTTATGTGGCTTGGTGTCAATTTTTTTGTCTAACACTCCTGGGAAACACCTTGGGATATTTTATTACATTAAAAGGTGCTATATAAATACAGGTTGTTGTTGTTGTTGTTGTAGGCTGATCCAGTTAGGTTTCTGGTCAATGGTGACCCCCCCCCAGGATGTTGATGGTGGGGGAATTCGGCAATGGTAATCCTGTTGTATGTCAAGGGACGGTGGTTAGAGTCTCTCTTGTGCATATTGGTCATTTTACGAAGAACTTCCAGTCATAAGTATTAAATTTGCCTTTTTTCAGTTTGAACCAGTGCCCCCTCCTCATAAGCTTGGTGTAATTTTAAGTAATGTTTTGGATTTACTTTAAAATCATCTTATGAGCTCTCCTCTCTAAACTTGGTCTGAAAAAGACCAGGCTTTCCTTTTGATAGCCATTTACTGTAATGATTTTTGGACTGTACAGCTCAAATATCTCCCTCGTGAACAGAACTGTACACAGTACTGAAATACGGTCTGATCAGAGTTTTAAGCACAACTTCCTCAGACCCGTGGACAATGACACGTCTGAATGCAAGCCTACCACCTGAAGGTGGCGATCAGCTGCAGTGGAGATCCATTTTTGCTTGCTTGTTTTCTAGACCTTACGTCAGGCCTACGGAGGTCCCTTCACTGCCTTCCATACATGCCAAGAGTTTGGTGGGACAGCATGCTTGTGTCAGGGTACGTGCACACCAAGGCATGAGCACTTCGCCAAGCAACAGCTTTTGTAGAAGTTTAAAACATTTACACACATGTACGGTACTCAAAAGCTCAGTGTCTGTTGACAGTACTTGCTTCTGCATAAAACAGCAGGCTGACTTTGCAGAAGACAGCTTAAGAGGCTTTATAAAATATGGGAGCAGCTCCACATCACGTACACTCTAGGAACAGAATATTAAAAAAGTCAAAGTGCTTTTAGTTTGCATTCGTCATAACTTCTACCAGTTTGCAGTGAGGTTCTGAATCCAACCATTAAATGTACAGCAAACATTTGGAGAGCCCACAACTAATTCCTGAGGCACTCAACTCAAAACTCTTCCCTCCTCCCCTACCATCGCCCACCCAACAAGTATCTACCTTTCCCTACCTCTCAACCAATTTCTTATCCATTGCTGGCTTTTACTTTGACCCACTGCTATAAAAAGGCTTTTATGGAAATCTAGGTACACTAGATCATGGGCTTTTCCATTTCCACAGTCCAGTTGGAGGCCACCTTAATCAAACAAGCCAGGAGGTCAGGCGGAGATGTCCTATCCGCATCCATATAGGCTGCTATTTACTACATTTTCATAGTCAATAATGATTTTCCCTAAAAATAGCATGGATAGTCAACACAAGTGAAATTTCTACAATCCACCATAATAATTTCCTAATTCACTGTGAAATAGTGGCCCTGCTAATTCTTTTTTATGTTTCAATACATTAGTTGAGGCCCTGTCACTCGTGGCTCAATTGGTAGCACTCTTGCTTCCGAGTCAGAAGGTTGTGGGTTCAAGTCCCTCTCCAGAGACTTGAGCACAAAATCTAGGCCAACACTCCAGTGCAGTGCCGAGGTGCCATCTTTCGGATGAGACGTTAAACTGAGGCCCTGTCTGCCATCCTAGCTGGATGTAAAAGATCCCATGGCACTATTTCGAAGGGCGGCGGGGGAGTTCTCCCGAGTGAACAGTGGCCAACATTTATCCCTTAACCAACATCACCAAGAACACTTGGTCATTATCACATTGCTGTTTGTGGGAGCTTGCTGTGTGTAAATTGGCTGCTGCGTTTCCTACAGTGACTGCACTTCAAAAAGTACTTCATTGACTGTAAAGCACTTTGGGATGTCCGGAGGTTGTGAAAGGCACTTTATAAAATGGAAGTTTTTCTTTTCCAGTCTCATTTTGGTCAATGATATACAAGTACTGTGGATTATTGCACTTCACGGCTAGTTTTAGCTACTGCACTATTAATGTTCGCATCTCAGGCATGGTGTAGTCACCATTTTCCTGGATTTCATGAACGAACCACTGCAGGTCATTCGCAGTTTACTAGAGAATGCACTGATCTGGGGATTAGCTGTGAATTGACACTGGTTTAAGCTAGTTAATAGCATTCAAAATAAATGGGAAATGTGGTGTTGAAGCTAAAGTGCACAAGTAGAATGTAGCCTAGGATACAGTGAGCTGATCACATGACATGCATTTGGTGACATCCCGGTTTAGAATTGATAAGTAGTTTTTAAAGTCTGGCAATAATATAAAATCCCAAAACAATTTCTTGCATGCATTTACACACTGATTTTAGTTGGTTATCTATTTTTCCCCCATGAAGTTAAAGCCAATACATCTAAATAGATGCACTATAATATTGTGCTTTGTTTGTAGCAAGAGCTGTCAATTCCACAAACATGACAATCAAGCATCAGGATGGGGAGTCGAGAGATGGCCTCTGTAAGCAGATGACTGCACTGTTAGACTTGCAATTGCATAACCTCTCCATTCAAAACACCATGAACAGATGGGCAGGAAGTACTTACAATAAATACTTAAATCTTTTGAAAGCTTCACATTAAAATTAGGATCAACTTGACATTTTCTTCAGGAATTTAACCCAAGTAAGAGCTAATGACATAATCAAGGGAATTGTTTGCAATGAGCTTTTATACCCAATAGTAAAAAGGCTGAATTAATGTATGGAATGATAAAGTAGTCAGAAATGTATTCGTTACTTTGAATTAAGGAAACCTTAAAAATAAAATAAAACATTCTGGCATGATATATAAAATGTTTCAGGACCTAGCTCTTTACAATTATTTAGGGATGTTTCTCCATCTTTTTCCATTTCCCCACCACAAAAATTATTCTGCTAGAGAAAGTTCAGGTGCTTTTTGTCACTAGATAATGGCCACCTATCTTACTTGAAGCAACAAAACTCCAAGGACAGGGGCCTGGATTTTCATGGGGAAGGCGGGTTGTGGGGTGGGGCTCCGATGCGGGCAGGAAACCCGGGAGAACGGGTTTTGTACAGACAATCTCATCGTGGCTAGCCTTAAGATCATCAGTTGTGGGATGGGGTGGGGGTAAACACTTTGGGGCCATGCACAAGAGTATGACTGGCCTCAGGATGATCGTGGGGGCCGGGAGGTTTGGAGGTTGTCCGGGAAGGCGATCAAAGGCCTCGTGACCGGGGGGGGGGGTCTCTGATCGCGGGGGATAGGCTAGGCAAGGACCCTGGATCCAAGAGGTAGGTATAAAAGGCACTTACCTCCTGGATGCAGCAGTCCTCACCGGTAACTGCCAGGTTTTATGAAGTGAGTAAAACCCGTCCAGTTGCAGTTAAAAACAAAATGGAGGTTAAAGAGGCTTCCAGCTTCATTGTAATATTTAAATTGACATCCCACCTCCTGGCAGCAGGTTGGCTGCCCGCCCCCGTCCTGCCTCCTTTAAAAACTGGGCAGGCTAGAGTCAGGTTTCGGTTGGGAATCTGATTTTTAACAATTTAACTACTTCCACACTCCAAACCCACCTGTTTTTTTTTTTAATGTTAAAATTCACAAGGAATCAGAAAAAAAAAAATCAGGTGATGAGGGGTAAATGGTGTGATGTGAAATGCATCCCATGGCAATATATTTATTGTTCAAAAGGCAAAATACTACCTTTAATACAAAACAGAAATATAAAGAGAAAATGCTGGAAATACTCAGTAGGCCAGTGCAAGATTTGCAAAATTTCTACCTTTCCCCAAAGGTTATTAATAAGAAAAGGGACCCTGCATGGACATTTTAATGAAAAAAGGGTACCCAAGATGGCGTCCACACCTCGTGGCCAAAAGCCTGCAAGATTTTAAAAGCTTGGACTCTGGGGCACAAGCAGTTTTTGGGAAATCGAAACCCAGGCTGCAGTTTCTGTGAAGAGAGACTTTTGTGTTTTGAAAGCAGACAGGACTTTGAATTATGCATTAAGTCAAATGGGAGACAGATCAAAACCAGTGAGGCCTATACTTAAGGCCATCAAGTTGCTCACATAAATAATCGGAAACAGCTTGGGGAAGCCGTCGAAGCTGGGCAGGCCGATTAAGACGTATTAATAACAAAAGCAAATCAGGAATCGGGCCAGTAGGTGCGAATACCGGCCATCTAAAAAGTTAGTTTAAATTGCTACAATTATTTAAACTAGCCCGCCAAGATTGGAACAAAGAACTAACCTGATTTGGCGTGCAGATAAGGGTTTTTGTAAGGAGTATAACTGCAGGCCCTAGGTAGCAATCGCTCGCTTGACTCTTGCTCGTACTCGTGCCCTGGTGGCGGGTTCTCTCCCCGGAGCAGATTTTCTGTAGCCAGTGACACCATACCAACTGCTAGGAAGGGGAGCGAGGCCCAAGTCCATAACCATCCAGGACGCAGAAAGGGGCGAGACGAAGTTGAGCAGGTAGCCCAGGATTTGTATGGTAGTCCGACGAGACGAGACGAAGCAGACGGTAATGACTCAATAAGGGCAGCGAAAAACGTATTGATAAGTAAACCAAGCGCCTAGTTATAAGCTGACACTTGGGGAAGAAAGTCCTTGTGGACGGTGAAGACAAACACCTGCTAATGTAACACCCTTATTTAAAAAGGGCAGTAGACAGAAGGCTGGAAACTATAGACTAACATCTGTGCTAGGTAAAATTTTGGAGTCCATTATTAAGGAGACAGTAACAGGACATTTGGATAATAATTTAATAGGACAAAGTCAGCATGGTTTTATGAAGGGGAAGTCATGTTTGACAAATTTGCTGGAGTTCTTTGAGGAAGTAACATAGGGTGGATAAAGGGGAACCAGTGGACGTAGTGTATTTAGGCTTCCAAAAGGCATTTGACAAGGTGCCACACAAAAGATTATTGCTTAAGATAAAAAGTCACGGGATTGGGGGTAATATTCTGGCATGGATAGAGGATTGGCTATCTAACAGAAGGCAGAGAGTTGGGATAAATGGTTCATTCTCAGACTGGCAATCAGTAACTAGTGGTGTTCCGCAGGGGTCAGTGCTGGGTCCCCAACTCTTTACAATCTATATTAACGATTTGGAGGAAGGGACCGAGTGTAACATATCAAAGTTTGCAGATGATACTAAGATGGGAGGGAAAGTAGTGAGTGAGGAGGACATAGACAGGCTAAGTAAGTGGGCAGAGATTTGGCAGATGGAATACAATACTGGAAAGTGTGAGGTTATGCACTTTGGCAGGAAAAAAAAAAATCGAAGAGCAAGTTATTATCTTAATGGCAAGAAACTGGAAAGTACTGAAGTACAAAGGGATCTGGGGGTCCTGGTGCACGAAACTCAAAAGGTTAGTATGCAGGTGCAGCAAGTGATTAAGAAGGCCAATGGAATGTTGACTTTCATTGCTAGGGGGAATAGAATATAAAAATAGGGAGGTATTGCTTCAGTTGTACAAGGTAGTGGTGAGACCACACCTGGAATAATGCGTACAGTTTTGGTGTCCATACTTAAGGACATACTTGCTCTCGAGTCAGTACAAAGAAGGTTCACTCGGTTAATCCCGGGGATGAGGGGATGGACATATGAGGAGAGGTTGAGTAGATTGGGACTCTACTCATTGGAGTTGAGAAGAATGAGAGGCGATCTTATTGAGACATAAAAGATTGTGAAGGGGTTGGATCGGGTGGATGCGGGGAGGATGTTCCCGATGATGGGTGAAACTAGAACTAGGGGGCATAGTCTTAGAATAAGGGGCTGCTCTTTCAAAACTGAGATGAGGAGGAACTACTTCATTCAAGAGGGTGGTAGGTCCATGGAATATGCTGCCCCAAAAAGCTGTAGAAGCTACATCATTACATAAATTTAAAACAGAAATAGACAGCTTCCTAGAAGTAAAGGGAATTAAGGGTTACGGGGAGCAGGCAGGAATTTGGACATGAGTCTAGGTTCGGATCGGTCATGGCCCTGTGGCCTGATCCTGCTCCTATTTTGTGTGTCTAATTCGGTTAGATTCAGGAGATGGTTCTGTGATAGTAGATTGGCGGTTAGGATCAGATCAGCCATGATCTTATTAAATGGCAGAGCAGGGTCGAGGGGCCGATCAGCCTACTCCTGCTCCCATTTCTTATGTTCTTATTAAACACTGCGAGAACACAGGTGTCTATGCCGCAACGCAACGAATATACAGGCGTTTGATGCACGGCTAGTAAAATCTAAACGACTAACGACTGATGACTGTTCAATCAATATAACGTTACCGCCGACGACTGCCCGAGGGAGAAGAGAACCCATCGAGCCGAGACAACGACGGTACCAGAGGGGAGGTGTGTCGCAGTTGCAGACCCAGCACCGCGCCCTTGAAGACCACGTGGCGACGGGGTACCGAGAAGGACCAGAGACCAGACGTCAAAACCCGCACTCGTTAACAGTTGGCTTTTACTTTGGATTGGTGAGCATGAATTCTGGCCCCTCATAGCTTAATCTAGTTAGGTATAGGGGTTGGGATAAGGATAAGAGGATTGTTAATATAGTTTGTTTTCCCTCGATGTGCCGTGTGTTCCCCATTCCCTGTATATAAGTATATAGTTATTTCGTATTTGCCTGTAAATTTTATACTCGGAAATTAACACAATCTTATGAAAAGTTACTTTTCAATAAAAATCCTGGTTTTGCTTACATCCAAACCACCTGTCTACTAGTCTTTTCTGTATCGCCGCCTGTACCCAAGTCTGGTGTCTAGAACCCAGGGGCGTGGGAGCGATTCGAACCGCTCAGTCAGAGGCATAACTGACTGGGTGTACGCGCCACCCCACCACCACCCCCTACACCAGGCAGCATCTGTGGAGAGAGAAACAGAGTTAATGCTTCAGGCCCGTGACCTTTCATTAGAACTGAAAAATATCACAGGTGTAACAGGTTTTAAGCAAGTACAGGGGGCAGGGGGAAAGAAGAACAAACAAAAAGGGAAGGTCTGTGATAGGCAGGAGTGATTAAATGAACAGCAGAATTATTACCAGCACTGGTGTCCAGAAAAAAAATGGGAGGAGCGGTTATGATCGGAAACTGTTGAACTCGATGTTGAATCCGGAAGGCTGTAAAGTGCTTAATTGAAAGAGGAGGTGTTCCTCGAGCTTCTGTTGAGCTTCATTGGAACTGCGTAGGAGGCTGAGGGCAGACAAAAGTGGGAGTGGGTCAGAGAATTAAAATGGCAAATGAGCGGAAGCTCAGGGTCACGCTTGGGGACTGAACAGAGGTGTTCAGCTAAGTGATCACCCAATCAGTGGTTGGTCTCCCCAATGTAGAGGAGACCGCATTGTGAGCAGTGAATACAATATATTAAATTGAAAGAAGTACAAGTAAATCACCGTTTCACCTGGAAGGAGTGTTTGGGGCCCTGGACGATGGGAGCGGAGGAGATAAAAGGGCAGATGTTGCATCTCCTGCACAATTTATTGTTCAGATGACACAATAGTGATCTAATTCTCTATGACAAGGACATGACCATCTGCATTACTGCTGCAGGCCTGTTCTAAATGCACATCACAGAAAAAGAAAAACAAACCTCTGGCATATTATTCTTTGTCCTAAATACAATCCCTTTAATAAATCAGCATATAATACAAAAAAGTCTCAAGACCCTGTTGTTGTGTCCGTCAGTAGTAAGACACAGACTGCAGGAGAACGGTACAACAGGTGTTTAAGAACATAAGAAATAGGAGCAGGAGTAGGCCAAATCGGCCCCTCGAGCCTGCTCCGCCATTCAATAAGATCATGGCTGATCTGATCCTAACCGCCAATCCACTATCACAGAACCATCTCCTGAATCTAACAGAATTAGAGACACAAAATAGGAGCAGGATCAGGCTACACGGCCCCTGGGCCCGCTCCGCTACCCACAGGGCCATGACCGATCCAAACCTAGACTCATGTCCAAATTCCTGCCCGCTCCCCGTAACCCTTAATTCCCTTTACTTCTAGGAAACTGTCTATTTCTGTTTTAAATTTATGTAATGATGTAGCTTCTACAGCTTTTTGGGGCAGCATATTCCATGGACCTACCACCCTCTTGAATGAAGTAGTTCCTCCTCATCTCAGTTTTGAAAGAGCAGCCCCTTATTCTAAGACTATGCCCCCTAGTTCTAGTTTCACCCATCATCGGGAACATCCTCCCCGCATCCACCCGATCCAACCCCTTCACAATCTTTTATGTCTCAATAAGATCGCCTCTCATTCTTCTCAACTCCAATGAGTAGAGTCCCAATCTACTCAACCTCTCCTCATATGTCCATCCCCTCATCCCTGGGATTAACCGAGTGAACCTTCTTTGTACTGACTCGAGAGCAAGTATGTCCTTTCTTAAGTATGGACACCAAAACTGTACGCAGTATTCCAGGTGCGGTCTCACCAATACCTTGTACAACTGAAGCAATACCTCCCTATTTTTATATTCTATTCCCCCTAGCAATGAAAGTCAACATTCCATTGGCCTTCTTAATCACTTGCTGCACCTGCATACTAACCTTTTGAGTTTCGTGCACCAGGACCCCCAGATCCCTTTGTACTTCAGTACTTTCCAGTTTCTTGCCTCTGGAACTGAACTGTACAGATTACTACTCAGTGCTATATACAGGTGTGGTCACTGCCGGTACTACAGTATACATGAGCTGTAAAAGATAGTTCCCCCCTTAAAAAGGTATATACACATTACAATTCCTCCCCTTTTAGATTAACAGTACCATAACACTCATTTAACAATTAAATATCAAACTAATTACAACTAACACTTAACATGCAACATTAGCTGAAAATAGTCTATTTATATATTCAGTCTTTGGGGAGGCTTCCTGATCCTTTCTGGATAGCGCCTTTCCAGAGTGTCTCGCTCTTGGTGCGGAGGCGATTCTGGCACCCGGTCGTCGGTTGGGTCATCAGCTTCCGATGCTACTGTTTCTGGGGTAGATGTGACTTGTACGTCGGGTTCCTCACCAGGTACGTATGGGCGAGGCATGGGGCTGACTTGTTCCTGTGACTAGGATCGGGTCAGCATGGTGTCTCACGATATTCTCCCCAACGTCCACATTAGTGGGCCCTGCCATGTGCATATCGTTCCTGGCTGCTATTTTTCTGTTCGGTAGTCGTGGGCCAAGACTGGTTGCCCTACATTGAAGCTCCTTGTTGGCTTCTCATGGATGTGCTGGAATTGCTTACTCTCAACATCTTTTCGTACGTTTGGTCTGAGCAAATCCAGGCGAGATCTTAACCTTCGGTTAAAGAACATCATGGCCGGGGCCTGGTTGGTGACTGCATGTGTCGCATTCCGGTAGGCGAACAGGAAATTGTCCACCTTATGCTGCAGCGGAATGTTTTCATTGTACATAGCCTTTATTGCCTTCTTAAAGGTTTGTACGAACCTCTCAGCCAATCCATTTGTGGCTGGATGATACGGGGCGGATCTGTAATGCCTTACCCCATTCTTCTTCATGAACCTCCGGAACTCTTCGGACACAAACTGTGGTCAGTTATCAGAGCAAATCTGTTCTGGCAAGCCGTTCCTGGCAAAAGTGGTCCGTAGGACTGCAAGAGTTTTCTCCGTGGTGGTGGAGGACATTTCGATGACCTCAGGCCATTGAGTGCGCATCCACGGCTATTAAAAACATTGAGAGTCCATGAATGGACCAGCACAATCAATACGCACCCGTTGCCATGGAGATGAGGGCCACTCCCATGGGTGTGGAGAGGCATGTGGTGGTGCATTTTGGACTTTGACATCCTGAGCAGCTCTTGGTCAGGTCCTCGATTTGTTTATCGATTCCCGGCCACCACACAAGCCCTGGCTAGGCTTTTCATTTTTACCCCTCCCCGATGACCCTCATGAAGCTCATTGAGCACTCTATCCTTTAACTTGGGTGGAATTACCACTCGGGATCCACACATCAAGGTCCCCCGGCACACTGACAGCTGTTCTCTTCTTGTCGAGAATGCTGGCAACAGTGAGTCGCCATGTGCTGGCCATCCCTTCACCGTCAAATCATATACCCGAGTGTGTGTCGGGTCATTTCGGGTCTCCTTTTCTATAGGAGCGTTAGTTCCCGGTAGGTATTCAACTATAGTCGAATGAAATATTTCGACAGGATGCACTGCTGGTGCTTCCTCCGCAGTAGGCGTGATAGCCCATCAGCATTTCCATGCTGTTGCATGCCCTTATATTCAATCTCAGTGGTGCGACCCTAGAAAGAGTGACCATCTTTGTAGTCGTTGCGCAATCACCGGAACGCCCTTCTTCGGATTAAAAATGGAGACAAGAGGCTGGTGGTCAGTCAGCAAGGTGAATTTCTGCCCGTGCAGATAGTGATTGAACTTTTTCACTCCCCACACTAGGTTGAGGGCCTCCCTGTCAATCTGGGCGTAGTTACGCTCGGCTGAGGTTAGTGATCGTGACGCAAAGGCTTTTGGCCTCCGAGCCGTCCGAGAATTTGTGCGACAGCACCGCTCCAATGCCGTAGGGCGACGCATCACACGCCAACCGAATTGGTAGTGCTGGGTTGAAATGGGCCAATACCGCTTTCGATGCGATTAGTGTTTTGCTCTTCTGGAAAGCTCGTTTACATTCGTCACTCCACTTCCATGGCATCCCAGTTTGCAGTAGGGTGTTCAGTGGGTGTAGTATTGTAGACAAATTTGGCAAGAACTTACGGTAGTAGTTTACCAGCCCGAGGAACGACCTCAGTTGTGACACGTTTTCCGGTGCTGGAGCCTTGACTACTGCCTCAATCTTTTCTGGGGACTTATGTAACCCCTCTTCATCGATAACATGGCCACAATACGAGATCTGTTTTTTAAAAAACTCGCATTTGGGGCAGTTAGTTTGGAGCCCATATTCCTTCAATCTAGTGTGCACCTGCTCCAAGTTGGCAAGGTGATCACTGTCATTTTCGCCAGTGACCAGGATGTCGTCCAAATAACACTGGGTCCCTGGGATCCCTTGCAGGACTTGTTCCATTGCCCTCTGCCAAATAGCTGGAGCTGATGTTACCCTGAATACCAGCCGGTTGTATTGGTAGAGACCTTTATGGGTGTTGATTGGGAGGTATTTTTTTGATGCTTCTTCTACCTCCATTTGCAGATATGCCTGGGCCAGATCAATCTTAGTGAAGCGTTTCCCTCCAGATAGCGAGGCGAAAATATCTTCAATCCGCAGAAGTGAATATTGCACGGTGTGAAGGACCGGGTTCACTGTTACCTTAAAGTCCCCACAGATGCGAACCTTCCTTGGTTCCCCAGGCGTGCTGCTCAACGACTTTTTCATCACAGGGACGATGGGTGTAGCCCACTCGCTCCAGTCTACCTTGGACCGTACTCCTGAACATCCAAACTCTCCAGCTCTGCTTCGACAGCTGGGCGGATCGCATAAGGTACCGGTCTGGCCTTAAAAAATTTTGGGCTTGCGTTTTCTTCGATTTTAATTGTTGCCGTCATGCCTTTTAGTGTTGAGTCCTTGCTGGAACACTTCTTTCGCGTCGGTTAGGATCTTTGACAGTCGCCCAGGTGTGACGTCGTCATCCTTTTTGGCAGCCACAGTCAGTGCTTGTATGGAATGCCAATCCAGCTGTATTTTCCGGATCCATTCACGTCCCAGTAATGGTGGTCCTCCATCTTGCAATACATACAGGTCTAGTATTGGTGTTTCCTTACCGTTATATATAACGGTCACCCTTATTTTTCCTTTGGGGTAGACTTTTTGCCCCGTGTACATCTTCAAAATAATGTGTGTGTCTCTCAAGGGTATGAGAGAGAATAGCCGCTCATAGTCCTGTCGGTTTATGACCGTTAGGGCTGATCCTGTGTCCAATTCCATTTTTACCTGGACTCCTGCTATCTCGAGAGTGACCCAAATGGTTCGGTGATCCTCCGTTTTGATCACATTATGTAGTTTCAGACAACTCCGCTCCCTGCTTTCGGAGTCGGTATCACTCTTTTGTTCGTCTGAACTATTCTCCGTCATCTTATGTACCTTCTTGTACTTTCCTTTGGTAGGTTTCTTATTGCTGGTTTTCTTTCCCGACCTGCAGGCTCGTGCTATGTGTCCTACTTTTCCACACTGTCTGCACACTGTGTCTTTGAACCAGCAATCATTGTGCTCGTGTGTTGTTCTGCCACAGCGATAGCACTTCTCTGTTCTGTATGACATTTCGTTTGTGCCATATTCTTGCGGTCTCTGTTGTATCTCTGCAGCGCCCCGTGCTGCTGCTTCATATGATACCGCAATGCTGAAAGCCTTGTCCAGCGGAAGGTCCTTTTCAGATAAAAGCCGTTTCTGGGTTCCTTCACTTTGAAGCCCACACACAAACTGGTCGCTTAAGGTATCTGCCAGTCCCGTTCCAAACTGGCAGTGTTTCAATAGTTTGCGCAGTTCTGTTAAATATTCAGCATTGCTTTCATCCTTATGCTGGTTCAGTTTGTGAAACTTGAATCTTTCTATTAGCAGCGGTGTGGGGTTTAAATGTTCCTGTAGTATCGTCACTATGTCTCCAAAACTCTCTTCCACTGGCTTCGCTGGGGTTACTAGATTTCGTAATAAGCCATATGTCTTTGCACCCATTAAATTTAACAATACCGGCGCTTTCTTGTCATCTGACACCTCATTTGCCTTGCAGTATACCTCTATTCGTTCGACATATGTAGTCCAATCTTCGACTTCATTGTCAAATGCAGTGATACTGCCACTCTTCGGCATTTTGGGTGTGGTTTGAAATGGCGTCTCCCACACTTTCCTTCCTCCCCCGCTGCCGCCAACGCCGCTCTTGGCGGTCCTCGTGGCAATGGCGGAGCCCTGTAGGTTTCGTGCGCTTCTCTCTCTCCTCGACGCTGCTCGGCCCCTGAACACCGGCTGCGCCCTGTGCGCTCTGCCCTCTCTCTCCAGTCGACGCTGCTCGGCCCTTTGCTGTGCCGCTCGGTCGGGCTCTAGCCCGCCGCTGTCCGGGAAGGGTCTGCGCACTACCTGTTGCCAGCCCGTTTAACTGGACCACCGCGACTGGAAAGCCAAGCCTGGCTCTCAACAGCCTCCCCCGCAATTCTCGAGTCTCTGCTAGATGACTGGGCGGTTGCCCGTGTCCACGGCCTTGACCTCCAATCTACTGGTCTCCAGGAACGAATCCCTGGGAGGCGATGCAGAGTTGCAGGTAGGATCGAATTTGCCTCGTCGCCAATGTTGTGTCCGTCAGTAGTAAGACACAGACTGCAGGAGAACGGTAC
Source organism: Somniosus microcephalus (assembly GCF_052327205.1). Taxonomy (NCBI): domain Eukaryota; kingdom Metazoa; phylum Chordata; class Chondrichthyes; order Squaliformes; family Somniosidae; genus Somniosus; species Somniosus microcephalus. Next base: position 38,356,923 of record NC_140998.1, read on the forward strand.
AACAGGTGTTTACTCAACGTGGCTCACTCTGGAACTGAACTATACAGATTACTACTCAGTGCTATATACAGGTGTGGTCACTGCCGGTACTACAGTATACATGAGCTGTAAAAAGTAGTTCCCCCCTTAAAAAAAGGTATATACATTACACCTGTAATTCAAAGATTTGATACTAACTGGATCTGTATATGCAGACTGGAACCCAACGACGTTAGAAACATTCCCATTATTTAAACCACACAAATCTCATTGCACATTTTTCTTTACGAGACTGTTTCAACATCCAATAGATATGTACAAATGTGGCCTTAATGGTTCTCGCATACATGGATTTTATTCAAAATCCTTGATACTGTATAATTGGGACAATGTCCACAACTTAGTTTTAACTGTTCCAGTTGCCTCCTGCTGAAAATGGAAAATAAATGAATACTGTGGCAAATGCCGAGTACAAGTGCTGTAAATCAACAGATAGCATACAGCGCGGAATCTACATGCTTGCACTTTAAATTTCATACAAAAACCATTTACCCCAGGTTATTATGGATTCAAAACCACCTCCTGGTTACACAATCTTCTGCAACAGCTGATGCATGATTTTATAAATCTAGTTCTTCGCTTTTAGGAGGGCAACTTTGAGAAGATGGACACTCATGGCGAGAATAGCAAGGTAGCTCATAGTAAAATGAGCATTCGACAACACAGACTTGTAAAACATTTATTCTACTTGAAAACCTGGTTACTTCCTTGTTTAACAATTTCAGATCATAACCGCTGACCCCATTTTTCCCCCAAACAGCAGCTGTTGCTGATGATTGATATTCCCATTTACTCCTCTTCCAGACCCATCTTTTGTTTCTTTACTTGTCCCATTACCATCTCCTTCTGCCTTGTACCTTACCCCATCAGACATTCCTTTTGTTTTTTCCTCCCCCCCGCCGCTGCTCTTTTCCCTGCCTCTGCACGTGCTTAAAGAAGGAACTTCTTTACCCAGAGAGTGGTGAGAATGTGGAACTTGCTACCACAGGGATTGTTTGAAGTGAATAGTATAGATGTATTTAAGGAGCGGTTAGATAAACATAGGAGGGGAAAAAGGGAATAGAGGGTTATGCTGATAAGAGTTAGATGAGGAAAAACAGGAGGAGACTCGAATGGAGCATAAACACGAGCATGGACTGGTTGGGCCTAAAAGCCAGTTTCTGTGCTGTATATTCTATGTAAAAAAAAAAAAAAAAAAAATTGTTAAATCTTTAACTTTTTCTAGTTCTGACAGAGGGTCAATGACTTGAAATGTTACCTCTATTTCAATGAGTTTTTCCAGAATTCTCTTTATTTCATATTTCCAGCATCTGCAGTATTTTGCTTTTGTAATTCGGGTCCTTTTTCTCAAGTTTATTTGGAAGTAGCTTTGGAGCTCACTGCTGAGGATTAAATTGGTGGAGTCTGCCACTGCAGATTTGCAAACAAATTGTGGAAAGAATAGCATCCATTGGCCAAGTGGCCTCTTCTCATTCGACATTTTAATCTTCTTGTTCGCTTGTGGTTAAAATGGTGGACTCTTGCCGTAGAATGTCGTCTTTAATAAAAGATACGTTGGGTGCATGCTAATGACAATGCTATAAACAAAGTCAAGTCTGGAGTACACCCAGAGCATTATTTAAAGTGAATATAGAAAGAGTCTACAGCAACTGCTCGACACTTTATTAAAACTCAAGCATAACTATACAGTTTCTTGGCAAATTGAGCTGGAATTTTCAATTCACAAAAGGTTATTAAAAGTCTGTACACCTTATTAACATTTTTAAACAATTTTACACAGCTTTTCCTTATTGCATTTACAATATAGTACATTTACAATACAGCTACCAATCCAATCCAATTGCCAGTTTTAAAGGGGGTACATACTTTCAAAGTTCAGCTATATTCCCAACAAAAGTGCAGCCATAAAGAGCTATTGTTCTCCCTAGAAATCAGTCTTTATTAGTCTGGTTTTTGACTAGACAATTGGGTTTGGAAATTTCTAAACTAGACACCCAAAGGTATCATGAGCCAAGCTGTAATTCCACCCTCTGCTCTACTAAATCATTCAAATCCATCATTAAACACCAATGCTGGCCCTAAATTAGACATGGGGGCAAGAAAGTCCATTGCAAACATATGGTCACTTGCCATTTATAAATAGAAGTATACTTCTACTTCCAGCTATTGTGACTGACTTTGCTAAAGGCCAACCGACTGTGGGCTTTTTCAGTCTTAGTTCTGCACATTTAAATTTTTCTAAAAAAAAAAATCCCCATTAAGCAAAATTCATCACACTGCAATGAAATGGCTCAAAAGAAAAAATCCACAGTACTAGTTTCAGGATTTTTTGATTCCTGCTTTGTAACAAGATCAAATTCTGCTTTGTAACAAGATCAAATTCATGAAGGCAAACTATACAATAACTAAAATTAATACCACGGGAATCCCCTTTCCAACACGGAACTGAGCAACTTCTATTTACAACTGTTATTTTAAAATATTTTCCTTTTAATTAGGTAACAGTTCCCAGATTTGCAACAAAGTTAATCCAGAAAAAGATTTCTATGCATTATTGCATTTCTTTAATCGACTCTCCTCAAAGTCTTTCTGTAGCCAAACGAAAAAAAAACAAAACACCTTCCTACAAACACATCCAGCAAAGCTCCACAAGGGCATGTGGTTGTTGAAAGCAGCGATTTTTTGAAGCTGGGTCAGTTGGTTGATGAATTCACCAAAAATAGGTATTAAGGTTCTTCATAGAAGAGCTGAAGTACTGGCAAAGATCTATTGGCAAATAACTGCAATGCTTCATTAGGTGGCTGTGCAATATTATACTCGTGTAGTGGCACTTCTAGAAGAATAACCCATTTGCAGGATTCAGTCGGGTTCATTAGTTACGTACATCTTCTAATGAAAAACAAATCGGCTATAAGCTCAAAACTGACAAACTTAATATATAAACTGCTGGACAATACCACAAAAAAAAAAAACCACTGTTGATTTTACAAGTTAGAAAGACCAGAAGCTTTTTGTAGACTTCATATAAAACGATTCTTCTGCTGCTGATCAAAATAGCTAAAAACTCAGCAAGCCTGAAAAATAGGCCTTATTTTATTAAGAAAATGTGAACTTCATACAAGTCAAGGGTTCAACTTTTTGTTGCTGCATAAAAATTGTTTGGTGGGGGGGGGGTGGAGAGGAAAGAAAAAAAAATGGACACCTGTACTGACTGTATCTTTGCTATTGTTGCTCACGTTGCGGTTCTGGTTGCTGGGGGCCTGGTGCCCGTAGCTCAGGCTGCTGCTGTCTTTGTCTGTAAGCAATCACAGTCCCCAATAGCAGAGCAAGTATAGTCATGAGGTAAAGATCCCACTCAGGGCCCAGCAACATGTCCAAGTCAACCTGCATCCACATCTCACGGAACTGCAACAACAAACAAGAGTACATGGCATTCACACAAAATAGAAAACTGCATTGGTTTTGGAGTCCAACTAAGCCTCAACAGTTCATTTATAACCATATACAAAATATCAAGTCCCAACAAAACTTGTGCACATTCCCCACCCCCTCCTTTGCATACTCTTAACTCTCTCCAAAGCACAGTTGAGGGAGGTATACTTGTTATCTAAACACTAGTGCTTTTTGAAACAAAACTTTGCTGTTAATGCAGAAGTTTCTGGCATGGAAGCTTTGAGGTTAATGTAAGAAATAAGACTAGGTGTAGGCCATACAGCCCCTTGAGCCTGCTCCATCATTCAATAAGATCATGGCTGAACTACTACATCAGCTACTTTCCCACCCATATCGCTTGGTGCCCAAAAGTCTAGTGATCTCAGTTTTGAATATATTCAATGACTGCCACAACCCTCTAGGGTAGTGAATTCCAAAGATTCACAACCCTGATTAAAGTTCTGGAGCAATTTTCAGGCCTCCTGTCTGAGAGGATTCCTCCCTGTAACCGATGCCCGAGGGGAAAGTACAGCCACAAAAACGATTTTTCAAAACAAGACATTTCAAATAACTAATTGTCTTCTATGCTTGGGGCGAGTGGGAAGATATCCTAAAAAAAGTGACGAGAGAGAGGTGGTGGAAATAGAAAAATATTGAACAGACTGAAGGTTTTTTTTTCCTGGTTAGATTGACATCAGTCTACACATCAGGTTCTATACTATAGGGAGTGATTTTCCAGTAGGTGTTGGAAATATAGACCGTCATTCAACACCAGTTCATGGTAGGGAGAACACCTGCAATTTTCCATGCACTGGTGGCAGGCAAGGTTCCTGATTATGAATACAAGTCAGGCAAATTTAGCCCATGGGTTATTTCATTACACTTCCAAGATATTTAAACCAAGACGCTAAATGTTACTCTTGATTGCATCATCACAGATGGCAGTGAAAGATTCCCTGTACATAAATGATAAATTGGATGGGGCAAGGACACCAAGAACTAGATTTTTTTTCCCATTAATAAAGTTCCTAGCACTACTTCATCCTTGTGTTTACTTACTTTGGTTTCTCTCAGGTAGTCCATTGAATACATCATGCCTAGTTTACAAAGCGCTAGGAAGACAGGGACTTGAGCATCAGGACTAGTCTCTGCAGCCATGTCATAAAACCGCTTTGCAAGGTAGATATCCTTTGGAAAAAAAAGTTTAAAAATTCTTTATAAAATAGTCAACTATTATTTTAATTAGAGAACCATATAGCACATTGATGCTACATTTATACTGCACTAAGCAATATCCTCTTTACACTACCTGGCTAGAACCAAATACAGGAAATTCTCGTTTAAACGGCACCTAAATATCCAGAATTCTCTATTAACCGGCAAAATTCATACTCCGAAAACAACCCCTCAATAACCGGCAATGTTGCCGAGTCCCCCGAGGTGGCCGAGTTAGTCAGTGGGGGTAGTTCTCCAAACTGCCACTACTCTGCTTCTTGGCGCTGTCGGAAGTCGGAACACCTCAATACCCCTGTAACAGGAGTCTGACTCTCCCACGCTGCTGGTAGTCATTGCATTGCATTACCCTCAACTGGCAGTACTGTACTTAATCAAGCATCTTCCACCATCCATTTAACAACATTCTGTAGGTGAGTACCCAATTACTGTATACTGCACATTTCTTGATTTTTAAATTTTTTTTGTTAAAAATAGCCTTGGTAGATAACCCGCTCCGTCATCCGGAATTTTTGATCAACCGGCAACACGCCGGTGCCGGATACTAAAGAGTTTTATATACACACACACGCACGCACACACGCACTCTGGTGGTTGAAATGTTAACAGGTTTGGAAGTGTGCACACCCTCAGCATTTAAATTAAATGCAGGAAGGCTTAAAAGTACCAGGAGCAATTTTTAACAACCAGGTTTTGACACTGCATTGGAGTTACATTTTATGTGATGTCAAACTAAAGGGGTATGGGCCAGCCTCCCTGAGCAATTCTCTCTCTTTCTCCAGGATTTGCATTGTAACAAATAAGTTAAATGTAGACGCTGCAGAATAAGAGGCAGCTTAAATAAAAGTGTGAGAAGAGGTTCATGATGTCTGAATTAAGGACCAATTGCTGCCACAATTTGGCACTTAAATCCAATTCCATTCTCTTGCACTATAATAGAAAGATCCCCTCAGAGGCCAAATTCCATTTAGTTTCAACTAGTGCAAGAGAAAGTGCTTATGGGCAAAAAAGGTGAAGATAATTCTAACAGGAACATAACCAAAAATTAGTGGAGTTTAGAAAAAAAATTGAAAGTTAACCGAAGCAAATAGAACAGTGAAGCATTCTAATTAGCTTCAGTAGGAACATTGGAACAGGAGTAGGCCATCCTAAGGTGTGGTGTCCAGAACTGCTCACAGTACTCCAGGTGTAGTCTAGCTAGGGCTTTGTGTAGCTGCAGCATAACTTCTGCCCCCTTGTATTCTAGTCCTAGATATAAAGGCCAGCATTCCATTAGCCTTTTTGATTATTTTCTGTACCTGTTCATGACATTTTAATGATCTATGTACCTGGACCCCCAAGTTTCTTTGGACATCCACTGTTTTTAGCTTTTCACCATTTAGAAAGTATCTTGTTCAATCCCTTTCTGGTCCAAAGTGGATGACCTCATTTGCCTACATTGAAGTCCATTTGCCTAGTTTTGCCCATTCACTTAATTTCTCAATATCCTTTTGTAATTTTGTGCTTTCATCTACACTGCCTACAATGGTCAGTGACCATGGTCTTGAGTGGGAGGGAAAATACCAGTTAAACAGGGCTCCTGCTGATTACGATGTAGTGTAAAAAGCACATTCAGCAATGCCAGGCGAGGAGAGATCAGCTACAATGCACACTGTACTGTAAAAACAATCCAGCTTGTGGGGTGTGCAAAATTGCTTTCTAGATGGTGCTTCTGCCACACAGGGCAGTAAATTTGATTCAAAACAATTAAGAGGGACGGGGGGGGAAGGGAAGAACACAAACTCCAAAATTAAAAAAAAGACAAAAAGTAGAAAATGGCTGCCTTATAAGTTTATCACATACCAAACCATCAACATTACAGGCTCACTACTAATACAAGTTACATAGACCTGAAACTACACTGTCAGACCAACAGCAGTGATTAAAACGGCACTCAATATAGAAGTTGGTGCATCCGAAGCAGCTAGTGAATCATGGCAAAGGCAGCAAAGATTGAAGGAACACAGTCAGTTTGTCCTTCAATTTAACACACAAGTCTGTTAAAAAATACAACTGGTGTGATTTTCAAACTTGTACCTGTTTAATGCCCAAACCCTTTTCGTGCATGTAGCCCAGGTTAAACATGGCCTGGGCACTGTGCTGTTGCTCAGAGGCGAGTCTGTAATGAATTACTGCCGTTTCATAGTCAATGTCTGTGCCGTAACCATAGAAATGATAATCTCCAAGTTTGATTCTTGCAACTGTATAACCTAAAACACAACACAATATTTAAATACATAGAACTTAATGACATTACTTGTCAATAGCAATTCTATTCCCCTCACACAGGATCCTCATTAAAACTAGTCTCCTCAGGAAAATAATTAATGATGCCACGACAGTTATTTGAGTATAATGATGCTCTGGTATGTCAGCATTTAGAAATGCAGGATTTCCTATTGCAATTTTCCATTCAGTCACCTAGATGGCAGCATCTCTCAAGTTCACACAAGAGCTTCCGAATCGTCAGGTTCTCGTCCTCATTCGGATTGCTTATAACTTTTTTTTTAAATAAAAAGCTTCTAACCAAAAAAGGGATTCTTGTTGCTTTCCTTAATTTTTGAAGGAAATAACACTTCTGTATCAGCTAAATTAGAAACAGCACAGCAGCCAGTGTTTTTTTTTAATATTGGTTTGATTTTAGTAGTTAAATATGTTATAACACTTATTCATCTCATCTGTAAGAGTTTTTTTTTTAAATAATAAAGTTAATGAACATTTTGAACTGGTGGAACAATCTGCATATGCAGAAAGTGGGAGAAAAATGTGGCATTGGAAGAAAAGGCCATCTGAAAGACAGCACCTCCGGCAATGCAGCACCCTTTCACTACTGCACTGAAGAACTAAACAATTGTGCTTGCGTTAAATTTGTGTGTTTAAAATGGAATTATTGGTGATCTATATAGTGATTAGTCTGGAAGCGTGCTTCAAGCATTAGCACCATTTTGTACCACTACTTTCCATCAAGCCAATAAAATTTACAATCTAAAAAGCTGTATTTAGTTTTTTTTTTAAAACACATGATTTTGCATAAAGACATCTCTTCCGTCACAAGAGTTTGGCAATGCTACTTTACAGCCACCTTCAAAACAGGAGGTGCACAAGCGTATCATGAATTCAATCTTCTGAGAGAACAGTCATCCTAGGATGTGGCTTGGGTATTGTGTTAGCATTCTACAATGTGTATAAACAGCACGGTAGAGCCAGATGCTTTGAATGACTAGCAACAGACAAGGATACGCAGCAATGTTCCACGAGCATTTAAAAAACAAACTGCAATAAGGCTGACCCCATGAATCTTAGTGCAGCACTATTTCGCTTTCCTTTACTGGTCTTGAAACCTCACCTTGTGCTGCCGCTCTATTCCAGTGCAGTAGTGCCCGTGGATAGGTCTCATTCTCGCCAAAAATGTTAGCTTCCTCTGTAAATAGAATAGAGAATGTAAATAAAAGGATTTATTGTTCAGTTACTGACGTTCCAGTAAACTTTGTCCATCACGTACATCCTTAAACCGCTGCAAGATTTTTTTTGCATAACTGACATGAATTTAAACTCGAATATATTCAGATCAAGTTAACCCTTTGGCTCATTTGATTTTAAAATTCCAAGATCCTCGTTTTCTCAAACAGTAACTTTCACCACTTAACATACCCAACCGTACTGCAAATCCAAGTTTATTTATTGAATTAATGTAATTCTACAGTGGATATTATGATTAAGTTAATAATGCCCCTCAACACCTAGCATTGTGAAACATTTTTTTAAACAAAAAAAAAGATTCTGGTATACAATATTTTACAACTCAATTATTATTTTATTTTTAATTTTTATTTTTAGTAAAAGTACTGTCGCGAGATTTGAACTAATGCAACAGTAATCTGTGACCATTACATTTTACCAGTGTTTGTTGGTGCCAATTATCTGCTAGTAAAAGTCAATTCTCACCAGGCGCTTCATGGCACAGCAGTGCAGATTCCTTTGAATTAAATCCAAGTTAGTTTAGCAGAAACTAGAGTATTAAAAATATGACTTCTGCTTTAATCCACATTGGCCACCTGTTTTGCAGCACATTTTCACAGGTGTGCAATTGAAGTAAAGTGACAGAGCACAGAATTGGGTCAATTAAAAATTTGTACGCTTTAGATATATGAAGTAAGATTGAACAAGGCAGTTGAAACACTGCTAGACTGGTCTTGGTTCTCACTTTGATCCAGAATGAACGCCGCATTGCTCTGGGCCACCTCGTAGCCTTGCTCAGCCAACAACAAGTACTGTACCAATGCAGAGTCAGTGTCTCCCTCCTTGTAGCTGCTGTATGCAGACATTAGCCGCTCTGACCAGCGACCTCGCTCACAGACATTTTTAAACAACTGCGAAAGGAAAGTAGAAATGTTTCAAAGTCTGCCAATGCAAACTCAAACTATAGCAGAAAAATGGAAATTTTACCAAATTGATACACAACCATAAAATATTTTTTTTTTTTAAAAGGCCGATCTGCACTCTTATAATAGCCGCAATCTTCTCTTGTTGCTTTTAAAGAGCTGGCGAGAGGCAACCTGGAACAAAGGTCTAACAATCACTCTCCAACTGACATTGTGAATTGATAAAGCTGCTTAGAACGGTGTTCCTAGGCAGGAAATCAGTGGATAGGGAATTCTAATTAAAATGTTAGCTCACTGGCTGCCTCTTACCAGCAGTTTAAGAGAAAAAACAAACACACACACCCCAACACCATGTATTTATATATCACCTTTAACATAGTACAACGTCCCAAGGCACTTCACAGGAGTGTTAGAAGACAAAAAATTGGACAGAGCCACAAAGAAATTAGGGTAGATGACCAAAAGCTTGGTCAAAGAGGTAGGTTTTAAGGAGCGTCTTAAAAGGAGGGAAGAGGCGCGGAGAGGTTTAGGAAGGGAATTCCAGAGCTTAGGGCCTAGGCAACAGAAGGCACGGCCACCAATGGTCAAGAGGAGCACAGACATCTCGGGTGGGGCGGGGGGGGTGGGTGGTTGCGGGGCTGGAGGAGATTACAGAGATAGGGAGGGGCGAGGCCATGGAGGGATTTGAAAACAAAGGATGAGAATTTTGAAATCGAGGCATTGCTTAATGGGAAGCCAATGTAGGTCAGCGAGCACAGGGGTGATGGATGAATGGGACTTGGTGCAAGTTAGGACACAGGCAGTCAAGTTTTGGATGACCTCATGTTTACGTAGGGTAGAATGAGAGAGGCCAACCAGGAGTGCGTTGGAATAGTCAAGTCTAGAGATAAAGGCATGGATGATGGTTTCAGCAGCAGATGAGCTGAGGCAAGAGCAGAGACAGGTGATGTTCCAGAGGTGGAAATAGACGGTCTTATTTATGCCATGGATGTGTGGTCAGAAGTTCAGGGCCAAATATGACACCAAGGTTGCAAACAGTGTGGTTCAGCCTCAGACAGATGCTAGGGAGAGGGATGGAGTCAGTGGCTAGGGAACGGAGTTTGTGGCAGGGACCGAAGACAAAGGCTTCAGTCTTCCCAATATTTAATTGGAGAAAATTTCTGCTCATCCAGTACTAGATGCCAGACAAGCAGTGTGTTGATTTAGAGACCGTGGAAAGGTCGAGAGAAGTGGTGGTGAGGTAGAGCTGGGTACAGCATACAGAATACAAGTATCACATTTGACATGTGAAATCAATAAATTGAGTGGAATAATTTACCACCATAAGTATACAGATACACAAAAGCATGGTGTGTTTTTACATGAACTTTAAAAAAAAAATTCTATAGCAGCTCAGTTGTTTACCACATAGGACAAAAATGAGACCACAGATCAGATTACATGGTTTCAGCTTCAATTCTCAGCCTGTGCCAAGTTAGCGGTTTTCAACAATACAAATAGTTGAGCTGGTACAATTGACTTCAGCGTCCCAGAGCTGGGAAAGGAAGCAGAGATCCTGCACTCTGTCACAATCCATTGACCAGAAGTGGAAAGTACATATACAGAGACGCCAAACTAGAATAGGATTGGACTCCGTTGTGCCAAACAAGGTCACTTGAACAAGGTACCAGAAGACTTCTAGCACTTGTGGAACTGTACCACAAAATGAGAGAAGACAAAAGGGAGGAGAAAAACCTAATGGTAGGAATCATTCATTTTTTTTTTACATCAAAGTCAACGTACTTGGAGTTAGATTCCTTGCATGGAGAGTGGAAGGTATCAGTAATTTGATGGCATACTACCAGCTACAGCAGATCCCTATGAATCAGAGTTGTGCTATCACAAACACAGCAGACTTGCAACCCAAACAATAAGTAATCATGTGGAGTGGAGCCTTAAATTTTCATAAGCATAACTCACTACACTTTAAACACTTACATGTAAAGATATTTTAAAATCAAAATAACCAAGAATATTTCCAGTCATTATATGATGCAAATTCTTACCTCAACAGCTGTATGACAAGATCTAAGCACACCACTGCCTATTGCATGCATTTGAGCCAAGTTATAAAAAGCCAGTATGTGTCCACCTTGTGAGGCGAGGTTAAAATACTTCAAGGCTTGTTTGTAATCTCTCTTCACACCTACACCATCTACAGAACAAACAAAGTCACTGCCATAAAGATACATGAACATTTTTACATTTCTATAGCAGCTCAGTTGTTGACCACACAGGACAAAAATCAGACCACAAAATTAAGCCTAAAAGAAGAAAGGTAAATCGGGGTGTAATTCATCTTAGGCAGTAACGCAAAGCCAGGGGTAGCGAATTGGCAGCCCCTTTTTCTTTTTCCGAGCGGAGTGAAAAATGGGCTGCAGATTTGCTATCACCCTCTTTGTGCTACTGCCCAAAGTTGAATTTCACCCCCACATACGGCACCTTGGGCATGATCAAATGTCTCAATGGCTTAATGGAGTAGGGGAGAACAGGCACTTGAAAGTAAGATTGCTCATTGGAGGTAGTTAAAAAACCACACTGTTATTAGCTGTTGGAAACTGCTCCAAGAACCTGAATAGTGCAGATCAAATGGTCTGTATAAAAAAGGTACTTTTTACTAAAAGTGCCTTAAATCACATGTAAACCTCAGTACACATAACATTGATGCCAGACCTTTTGTTCAAAAAGGAACTTGGAATAGATAAAATGGCCAATTGCTCAAGAGTTGCAACTGTTAATCCGAGAAGCACATTCTGAAGCAGAAATGATCAGAGACGGCTACTGCTCGAAAAGATAGTGTAGCTTTGAGACTATAATAGCAAAAAGCTCAAGGCACAGTCCCATGATTTTCATCTATTAATCCCAATCCTAATGCACACAAAAGGACAGATGCACAGGACTAAATCAATTCCAGTATCTTTCTCCCCCCTGTATATTCACAGAACTAGCTGTAGAATAAATCTTGTTGTATTCCTTCGCATTCATTGACCCATCAATAACATACATTGCATCAATTTTTGTTGTCATATTCAAATAAAAATGCACACGCCAGGAGCTGTATATCTGGTACAGAATAAATCTGGAAACTTCTAGATAGGTGGATAAATAATAAAGATATGCAGCTATGGCTTACTGTAATACATGGAACCCAGCTGGAGCTGTCCATCCACCCAACCCTGTTCAGCAGCTTTCTGAAAGTACTTCAGTGCCAATTCATGATTCTATTAAAAAGAGGGAAAAAAAGATAACCTGCGTTGCCACTCAATCACACATTATACCAGGTTCTAATTAAGAATACAAAATTGAAATTAGAACGAGAAAGGCCACTTGGCTCAGCAATCACCCAACATTGTACTCAATTGTATTTGAATAACCCATGTTTTTGCCTCCATTACATTGCTTAAAAGTATATGCCAATCATTTATTGTGTAACTGCACACAAACATTTCAAGAGGGTGGGGTTTGCATACATATATACCTGTACACAATTTTAAATGGTGGATCAATCTCCCATTACCAAACACTACATTAGTTGATTATTGTGCCAGTTATAAATTTCACATAGGCTGGATATCAGTTAAAAAAATAACCACCAGTTCTGCAATACTACTTGGCAAGGAAATTTTGCCTGTTTCTGTCTAAATTTACACTAAAATTTCATTTACGTCTTCTGGTCCTAATTTGAAGACTGCGGATGCATTTGTTTGGGTGGTGTGGTGACTGCCACCACAACTTGCATTTATATAGCGCGAAGGAGAGGGAATTCTAGCATAGATGGCTGAAGGCATGGCCGCCAACAGTGGAGTGAAGAGAGCTGGGGATGCAGGAGAGTTCAGAATTGAAGGAACGCAGAGTTCTTGGAGGGTTGTAGGGCTGGAGGAGATTACGGAAATAGGGAGGAGTGAGGCCATGGAAGGATTTGAACAGGAGGATGAGGATTTTTTAAAAAACCAAGGTGGTGCTGGACCAGGAGCCAATGCAGGTCAGTGAGCACTAGGGTGATGGGGGAGCGTGATTTGGTGTGGGCTAGATTATGAGTTTTGGATAAGCTCACGTATACGGAAGGTGGAAGTTGGGAGGCTGGCCAGGAAAGTATTAAAATAAGAGAGTCTCGAGGTAACAAATGCATGGATGAGTGTTTCAGCAGGAGATAAACAAAGGCACGGGTGGAGACAGGCAATGTTACGGAGGTGAAAATAAGCAATCTTTGTGATGGAGGGTGGTGTAGACCAGAAGTTCAACTCGGGATCAAATAGGATGCAGAGGTTGCGAACAGTCTGGGTCAGCCTGAGAGAATGACATGGGAAAGGAATCGGCGACGAGGAAATGCAGTTCGTGGCTTCCCAATATTTAACTGGAGGGAATTGCGGCTCACCCGCTACTGGATGTTAGACAAGCAGCCTGACAACAGAGGCAGTGGAGGGGTCAAGAGAGGTGGAGGCAAGGTAAAGATAGGCACCCTGATTCCAAAAGGTGCGTTGATGACACCATCTTTACCTTGCCTCCACCACCTCGGTGGTCAGGCTGCTTGTCTGACCAGTATATTTAATGGCTTACCATAACTTTTATAGATTTACATCCTAGAATTGGATCAGCCTTATCACCACGATTGGTTCTATCTAGGGCATTTATGTAGTAAAACAGGAGTCCAAGCAGTCGAGAGACTCCATTCAAAACCTTTTCTCCTCCTGCATGGCATTACACCTCAAATAATTAATTATTTGAAAAAAAAAGTTCCTTATGCAGTCTTACGTTCTCTTAACATTTATTTTCTAGTAAATTTTGGTCAGAGATGTATGAAAAATGAAAAGTTAAATCAGAGTGTGCTTTATTTATAACATCCTCAAAAGTTTAGGAAGTAATCTTGGTAAGCATACATGGAGGACAAAAAAACCACAAATCACACAAATCAACCAAGAAAACAAGGCTCAATTAAAAAAAAAAAAAAAAACTTAAGCCGGTGGGGGATAGGTCTCTGGGGTCAAAGATTTCCAGCAGAACAGACAATTTTAAGGGTGTTTTAACATATTTAATGGCGTTGCGTTTGATATATTGATTTATTTTAAAAAAGCACAGTTGAACATTAAAGTGATCCCCACTCATACTTTGACAGATCTGTCCGTACGGACCTGTCAAAAGTGTGAAGGGGTTTCCCTTCGATTGGTTCCCCATAGCCCACGTGATCCCAGGGACGTTTGCGAATCGCATGCGCCCCTGGGATACCTGGGCCTCTGTGCATTTCGGAGCAGAGACCCAGGATCGGAAGCCTCTGGACCTACGGAGCCAGCAAGTGCATGCGTAGATTTTTCCCCCGATCAGAGGCATCCGCATGCAGGAAGCCTCCGATCGGAAATTCAGGGCCACTATTGTTTTTTAAATTGTGTATACTCAACTGCCTGTTTAGGGCCATAGGTAGGAAATCAAGTAAGTTTGTGCATCTTGATTGGTTGTTTAAAGACATTTGTCAAATCAAGTGGTGGCTTTTGATTTTTTTTTTTTTTTATAAATATAAAAGCAGGTCATAACCCATAGCTTCTCTCAGATTGGAGGGCCATATAGTCTCGCCACAAGGTCTCAAGACTTTGCAATTGACTGACCAAATACAAGATTGATGCAAAAATTGGGTTCCCCACACACCTTTACCCAATTTAAGCATCAATTCTGTACCTAACCATAATGGAGCACTTCATGCTGGTTTAAAAACTGATCAGACACACAGCTCCAGGACGCAATTTAGCCTTGAAAGTGGGATTGCAAATGTTTTAATCATCATTTTATCAAATAGGCAGATGCAATGTCAGTTTTGTGAATTTGATATCACTTGATTAAAAAAAATGAACCTCTAAAGTACAAAGAAAGATATGAATTAATCCTCATTATGCCTCCGTAGTTTAAAAAAAAGTGGCATAAAACATAAGTAAAATGTGTCAGAAACTGGTAGAAATATAGACTTGAGGAAAATGAAGGGGGGTTGGGGAAGAGCAGAAGTCCGAGTGATAGAAGCACCATTATAGTAGATTTATAATTGTATTGTGTACCTGTTTCAGTGTTTATGGAATGCAATGGAAACCTAGAAAAATGAATCCGTTGCCACACAAAGAGTCAATAAAAGCACATTTTAACTAATTCAGATTATTCTCTCCAAAAGTAGCCACAGCAATTAGATATAAACAAATACAGTAATACGCACCACTGGGACACCCTTTCCATACAAGTAAGCCATTCCTAGGCCACTCTGTCCAACTGGATTACCCTGAAAATTAACAAAGAGTCACTGCCTGCCACACAATGTGTTTCAATCTTCAGATGAGATCAAAAAGTGGAGTGAAACAAGCAGAAGCGATTTTCTGCCAATACTAGATTACATAATACTAAACCATATACGCACCAAAAAAACACAGGAATTGGACTAGTGAAGTTGTAAGCCTCTGTGGACTTGCTAATATTCAGTATGATAGTCAAATCATGGAAAGGAGTCCCTAAATGCAATGTGTCAACTGGGAGTCTTAGAAGAACTGAAATCACCATATCCACCTATTGGTATACATCTTCTCGCGCCACAGATCAAACCCACCTACCCAAGTCGAGAGAGTTTAGTGCAGGCCAGAAACAGCCAAAAGTTAGAACTTCAGCACCACTATGCAAAGGGATATTGCTGGAGCTGGACATTGCTTGCCCAGTTAAGACATACTGAGGCACTGACTTGCTGATAAACTACTAGCCCCCTAGGTGAGGAGTCTACGCTATGGATTCCATTAATGCAGTAGGCCAACTGATCAGTGACCTGGCCTGTCTGGCTCAGAGTCAGTCATGGACAGTTGCTGGTTCTAAGCTTCCATCTAGGCACACTGTCTTGGATATAACTGGACTCCAAAGAAACCCCATTTATCCTCCTCAGGTAAAAGGGAGGGAAGAAGCACTAGTTGACAACCAGAGTGTCACAAGGATAGCTGGAATGGGAAAATAAACCATCAAACTGGAGGTGCATGCAAAGGTTGGAGCAGTAGAGGGAGTCATATCTTCCATCTATAACCAAGCGGTATCAGACACAGACATTAACACAAACATCCATCACCTCAAGGAACAGGAAAAAAATCCAGAATATTTACATTACATATGGAAATATAACAACACTTTCAGGCTTTGAAAGGTCATCATAAAACCAGTTTGGATGGGGAAAGAGAGAAAAAACACCATTAGAAGTAAAATTAATTTCTGACAGCTATTTAAAAAAAAGCAACTTACCATCTCTGCTGATTTCTTGAAATAATGTAAAGCAGTGTCATTGTTCTGGGGCACAACATTACTACCCTCTGAGTACATCTGTTTACGTAAAAAAAAAAGCTTTAAAGTTCTCTAATAGTCAGGGAGTCTGGTTTGTATGAAGTATATTATCTTACGCGTTTACCTTTCCAAGGAATGCCATTGCATGAGAGTTTCCAGTAGCTGCCGCTTGGTTAAAGTACTCGAAGGCTCTCTGCAAAGGAAAATAAACAAACCCAACATGTTACAAATTCAGATATCTACTTTAGGTTCAGTGTTGTCAGTTGCTCCCTTGAGCAGTCTGGTTGCCTGAATATACACACCCACTCCTGAATACACCTGCATGGAGCGCTCACCCAAGTTAGAAATTTTAAAAGTTTACAGAGCAGGAAGGGAAGAATTCCTGCTATTTAAACTAGGAAGTTGTGAAAAGTGCAGAATAGATCTAAAAAAAAACCTCTGAGCACTTGGCAAGTCCAATTTGGCACAGCACTGGGTTTACATTCCATGGGATACCAGACTGAAATGGAGAGAGAACACAGCTTCCAGGAAGTGTTGGTGCAAATGTGTGGTTTCCTCCAAGCATCCTTTGCAATAAGCAGATAAGCCCCATTATTTCTCAGGTGATCACAGCAATAATGTGCAGAGTCTGCAATACTAAAAAAATAAGCAACCTTCACAAAATGCAGTAGAAACCACACACTGCTTGGAACATTTCAAGCAAAGGATATGCATTCTGATTTCTCAAGTACTCTTGTAAACAGTTACCTGATAATTTTGTTCCACCCCTCTTCCTCCATGCAAATGCAACTGACCAAGTCCAACCTTAAAAATAAGACAACATTTTTTTTTTTTTTTTTTATAAAAGTTTACAGGAATCATTGTTCTCTTCAAGAATTCCATTTGAAGGTCTGTCACGTTTGCAAATTTTAACTAAATAGGAATTAAAATACAAAAAAAATTTCACCACACCCATGTTGTATGGCAATGCTGCTAAAAAGGGCTTTATACAATTTACTTTTGAAATGTAGCCAATATATATTTTCTACCTGGCTAAAGACCAACAAATACAAAGCTTTTACATTTTAGCTAATGGGTAATTCGGATTTTACTTTAGTACTAAGCCAGACTTTACTTTTATGCAGACTATTTCATTCAGACCATTTCAGTACTCTACCTGTGCTTGGACATCTCCCTTTTCAGCCAGAAATTGGTAATACTGGATTAAATCGTCTTCCAGCATTCCACTGCCAACACCAGAGTTTTCAACTTCATCAAGAAGACGAATTCTCTGAACAACATTACCACCAGTCAAAGATATGTCACTGGCAACTAAAGGAAGAAATGTGATCATTTAAAAAAATCAGTGAACTACTTTACCAACACAAGAGCATAGGTTTGAAGGACAGGCTCTGGAAAGATCACCTTTGATTATTAATTCTAGAAGGACAGAGTAAAACAATCACTGTATAAAAACTAAACTAATTGAAATGCATTCATAATTTCCTGCATGCAGAAGATATATTGGCAAACAAGACTATTAAACAAGGCAAGAAAAAAAATCCACTGCGCTACTCATCACATGCAGCAAGACTTTCATTTAAAATATCAGATGCATAAAGCCTTGTTCACACAGCAATAGGGTTATTCCATTAGCAAAAAACAAAATGCAGTCACTGATCCACAGGTAACCATAAATACAAGATTAAATGCAGGGGAAACTTCACAAACTTGAGGCAGTGGATTTCATTTCCAGGGTTCGTGGTTGAGGCAGCAACTAGGTCAATGTATATGCATGTCTATGTTTTTGACAGAAGGTTCAAGTTGATATCTACTCAAGTGAAATTTAGTGATTTCAGTGTCCTTTCTACAACAATTGCCTTGCCAAGATTTCAAAAATAAATGCGTATTCCCAGGACATTAGTAAAACAATTTTATCTGCGAATGCAAACTTTTAAAATGGAAAACGATTTGTAAATAGTTGGGGGGAGGGAAAAGGATATTTAATCCAGAGACTGCAACCCTTCTCTAATGGGAGCACACGCACTTAAAATCACTGGTGACCAAAATACACGCCGGCTTCCACTCTGTTTTGTGTTTGTTACTATTGGAGAAGTGGGCCAAAAATCACTCTTTTTGGTAGGTTACCAATCTTGGCAAGTCAGCACCCAAGTTAGCTGTAGAAGGCTGATAAAGCAATATTTTCATTGCTGCTAGCCTCTTACACATTTTAACAGCTGCTCACCTTTAGTACACAGCAATATTAAAAATTTGAATCAGTCAATTCCAGAAAACATAGGACCTTATTTACTCGGGACCACAGGAAGAGTGCAGAATAGTTCTCCTCATTTCTATAGAAAACACACGCACACACAATCCATGATTGCTTACCATAATTTGCCACTACTTTGTAATGAGTTAGTGCAGATTCACAGCTCTGAGGGACTCCTATGCCAGCCCAATATCTGTAACCCTGAGGAATTAAAAAATAGATGCATTATTGAAAAAGACTGGCTATAAACATGCCCATTCATAAAATGTTCAAAACTTTGCTACAGTATGAAGGGGATTATAGAAATTTATAAATTGTAGCAACAAAACTGACTCTTTTGATACAAGTGTTCATTTTAATATTTTACTTTTTTCTTTATTGCGTTGGTAAAAAAAACCATGGCCCAGAAATTCCATTTGCAGCCCTGCAATTTGGAAAAATCTCCGCTTGGACCAGAGGGCTCCCAGGAGGCGCAGAATTCCATTGCTGTGCCTCTTTAAACTGCCGGTGTGCAGGGCACGCGTATCCCAGGGGAGCAGGTAGTTCACAGCGTTCCTGGGATCACGTGGACCATGGGGAGCCAATCAGAGCAGGGAATCTCCATTCATAGATTTGACAGGAAGACGTGTCAAATCTATGAAGAGATCAGCCCCAAAACAGAAGTAAAACTTCAAATAAATTTGAAAAAACACATTTTTAAAATGACTATAAATTACATAAATTAACTATTTTAAACAAAAATTTAAATTTGTGAAAAAAAATTAACATTTTTAACAGGGCTAAAAATAAATTTACCTTTCTTAAAAGTATTTTTAAATGATAAATCAGTGGGAATTTAAAAAAAAAAAAAAACTTTCACCTCTTAGCCTGGTGAAAGCAGGCCTTTGACCTGTGAAGCTCTCTCTTCAAAGAACGGAAGTTCTGGTTTCCAGCGCATGTGCAGTGCTTGCCTAAAACTGGCACTTCCGTTGGCCCTATGGGCGAGTACACAGCACGTAGGGAACAGAATTTATGGGCCCTTATTGCACGGTGAATTTTTGCACGTGTGGATAATACAAGATTACTTACCAAAATCATATGTGACAACAAGTTTCCTCCAAGTGCTCCAAACGTGTAAAATAACAACGCCTTTAAAAAAGCAAAGCAAAAAGATTAAGTGTTTTGCTGCATGCAAGCTTTCAAGACCACATTCAGCAAGTGGGAGGTGACTGTGACCAGGTTAAAAATAAACCAAGTACCTTAGCTTGACTTGAGTGGACTCCCACTCCAGATGCATAAAGGAATCCAAGTGCCTAGAAATAGAATACAAGACAACTAGCATGTCAGAAAGATCTCGGCAAACTCCTTTATCGCTTTTCCTTCCCCCAAAAAAACCCCAAGCTATAGGAATTAAAGTAAGTAAATGATTTAGAGCTTCCAAATACTCAACCATTTAATTAAATCAGAGTTAATGTGCAAAAAGACTAGTCTCCACCCCACCAGTACCTACAAAGCTTTTTGAAATAAAAAAAGTGACATAACTACTTGTCTATTTTTCCTTACACAAATTTTTACAGCATATTATGTAATAAGTGTGACAATCTTGGGAGGGATGACCGACATCTAGTATTCAATACTTCACCATGCACTTTTACTGTACAAAAACACAGCCAAAAAGAGGAAAGATTAGGAGCAACCAAGAGCTTGATCAAAGGGTTTAAGGAGAAGATTAAGAGATGAAGGTGGAGAGGCAGAGGGGTTTAAGAATGGAATTCCAGAGCATGGGGCCTAGGCAAATAAAAGCATGACCAATAGTGGAGTTTAGGGAAAAATGCACAGGAAGCTAGAGTCAAAGGAACAGCAAGTTTGTGGCTGGCATTGGTTAGAGATAGGAAGGGACGAGATCATGAAGGGACATAAACACATGAATGAGAATTTTAAATCGGAGGTGTTTGAGGAACCAGGAGCCAATATAAGTCAGTGAAGATTGTGGTGATGGAATAGGATATGGGCAGAGTTTTGGATGAGCTGAAAGTTAGATGGTAGCAGACTGGAGGAAGTGCAGATTTGCCAAGGTAGGGGCAGAAGTAGTTGGTGTTATTCAAGCGCAAGTAGGTAGTCTTCTGAAAGTCAGGCTGGACTTCAATGATCTATTTGATTCTGAGCTGAGGCAGTGGCCAGGGAAGGGGGTGGAATCGTTGGCAAAGGCCCACCAGAATTTGTGCAGGGGCTGAAGACGATGGAGGACAAGAGGAAATGGAGGGATTTGATGGAGGAGAGAGAGCGCAGAGTGCCATTAGCATACATGGGGAAACTGATCCTAGTTTGCAGATAATGTCGACAAGGGAGAGAGATTTAAATAATGTAATATCTCCCAATTTGCAGACGACACAAAGCTGGGTGGGAGGGTAAGCTGCGAGGAGGATAAGCTGCGAGGAGGATGTCGTGAAACTCCAGTACGATTTGGACAGGTTGGGTGATTGGGCAGAAACATGGCAAAGTGAGGTTATCCACTTTGATGGCAAAAACAGGAAGATTATTATTTGACTGGCAATAGATTGGGAGAAGGGGAAGTGCAAAGAGACCTGGGTGTTCTGGTGCACCAGTCGCTGAAGGTAAGCATGCAGTATGTTGGCCTTCGTAGCAAGAGGGTTCGAGTGCAAGGATGTCTTGCTACAGTTGTACAGGGCCTTGGTGAGACCGCACCTTGAGTACTGTGTGCAGTTTTGGTCGCCTTATCTGAGGAAGGACGTTCTTGCCATGGAAGGAGTGCAGCGAAGATTCACCAGGCTGATACCTGGGATGGCAGGAATGACGTATGAGAAGAGATTGTGTCGATTGGGCTTATACTCACTGGAGTTTAGAAGATTGAGAGGGGATTGCATCGAAACCTATAAAATTCTGTCAGGCCTGGACAGACTAGATGCAGGAAGGATGTTTCTGATGGCCGGGGAGTCCAGAACCAGGGGTCATAGTCTAAGGATAAGGGGTAAGCCATTTAGGACTGAAATGAGGAGGAATTTCTTCACCCAGAGAGAGTGGTGAACCTGTGGAATTCTCTGCCACAGAGGGCGGTGGAGGCCAGTTCATTAAATATATTCAAGAAAGAGTTGGATATATTTAAGGCTAAAGGGATCAAGGGATATGGGGAGAAGGCAGGGACAGGGTACTGAATTTGGATGATCAGCCATGATCTCATTGAATGGCAGAGCAGGCGCGAAGGGCCGAATGGCCTACTCCTGCTCCTATCTTCTATGTTTCTATGTTTGAGAAGCTGACAAGAACTGAAAGCTATACTAGGCTAGAGAGGCAGTTAGTTGGCTTCCTAGAAGAGAGAGGAAAGCTTAGCTGATTCACCATATGCTCACATTCCTTTCCTCAATTCAAGTAAACACTGAATTATTGGCCCACTATCTCAGCTGAAGAATGGATCTGGATCAATCAATCATAATCATCCCAAAATAGGATGAAACACAAACAGAAGACAAAAACCATATTAAATTGTCAAGGACAAGACAACACAGGTTTAACTACAATGCATTTTTGTTCATACTGAAGCATCCAAAAAACCTTTACTGTTAAGAATGTAGTCATAAAACATTCCAGACCATGTACAGGAATACCTATAGGTAAAATTGTTAGGTTAATTGTTAAGTAAAACATCGGATTCTTCAATCTCAATTATATAACCTGCCATTTAAAAAATATAATTGTAACACCAAGAGGGAATTGAATACAATACTGCAGATTCACATTACAGCATTGTGTTACTGTTCAAAACTTATGAAGCTCAGATCAAGTTTTTAAAAACTACATTCAAGCCACTCTGTTGGTGCCACTATCATTTGAGGCAAGAACCGATGATGAATAAAGATTGTGTAGTTAAAGCACACCTACTGTTTGACCTTTCGGAGACCCCTGCTCTGCAAGCATCTCAAAGAAATTCTTAGCTGCTCCAATGTTTAACGTCAGGTAATCACCCAACAGCATGGCATAGCCCACCTTCTCCATGGCCTTGACATTTCCCATGTCAGCTGCTTTCACAAGTATTTGATACCCTCTAGATCGAAAAAGAAATGAAGAAAATAAATGGAACCAGCACCCAATAAGAGTTATGATTAAGGCAATGGTGAGACGGTCACACACCTGCAACATTGTTAGTGCTGGAGTACGTGCAAAGCCAAGTCTGGGGTCAAGCATACGCAATGCTGAAACCAAGAAGAATTCGGCATTGTATACTCCCAACTTCATACACATTTCCTTAACAGCAAAGGTTTTCCCATAAAGATGCCAGCATTTTCCTTTGAATAGTGCATGTTCCCAATGAACCCTGGTCCTACTTCCAACATTTAAAAAGTTCAAAAACCACCAATTTAAAATATTTATTTACACCAGGCTCTGGTACCTGTGAAGCCCTACAAAAGACAGGACAGCACCCACACAGTTCTAGCAGCCTAACAGAGTTCTAAACCAGGGCATTAGAGGTTATGCCTATAAAATTATTAAAGCTGGGACACCAATACAAAAAGGGCCATGTATCACAATACTCCACCTCAGTGGGGTGGGGAACAAAAATAGGAACTTCCTCCAAGAATTTTCATTGAGCCTGAATCCGCTGATCAGAGAAGATTTGTGTACTTTTGACCATCTCGCCCTCACGAGTGAAGGTGGAGGCCAAATGGCACCAAGCAGCCTACAGGGGGAGAAGTTTAGAATTAAAAGGAGGATGCTTACTCTTTTTTCTGATTCTTTTTACTTGTACTGTTGATCATTTTCATTCCAGTATGATAAAATCTCTCCGCCTCCTGTGCAAGTTTTCTTTGACTGGCTTCTTCGTCAGCTAGAACAGATAAAAGAGTACATCATCCTTAATACTTCAGGTAACCAGAGAAAGATTAACATCTAATTAATGTCAAGGCTACAAAGCTTTTTAAAACCCTTGTATGTAAAGGTATGTGGCTATACTCTAGATATGCAGAAAAGAACTATTTGAACATATCCATCCAAGATAATAGCCCATTGGAAGCTTTTAAAACACCATTGTAATAAGATAACTCACAAAAAAGCCCTCCCACAAGTTAATTCACTTTCATATAATGAAAATATTTTGTAGAAGTGGAATCCTTACTTTGAGGAATTGATCATTTAAATAGTTGTGTCTGGTCTATATTAGACTAGATTTCATAAGAAATAAGAGCAGGAGTCGGCCATTTGGCCCCTCGAGCCTGCGCCGCCATTCAATATCATGGCTAATCTTCTACCTCATCTTCACTTTCCTGCACTATCCCTGTATCCCTTGATTAGCTTAATATTCAAAAGTCTATCAATCTCTGTCTTGAATATACTCAATGACTGAGCCTCCACAGCCCTCTGGGGTAGAGAATTCCAAAGATTCACCAACCTGAGTGAAGAAATTTCTCCTCAGCTCAGTCCCAAATGGCCGACCCCTTATTCTGAGACTCTGACCCCTGGTTCTCGACTCCCCAGCCAGGGGAAACATCCTCCCTGCATCTACCTCGTCAAGCCCTGTAAGAATTTTGTATGTTTCAATGAGATCAGATCTCATGCAAAAGCCAAAAACTATACAAATTTAGTTCAGAATTTAATGGCTTCCTCTCGGTCAGATAATGAAAGACAGGTGGGGGGGGGGGGGGGGAAGAAAATCAGGAGGTGCAATATACAGAACGTAAAAGCCAACCATTTCATGCATGTTCACAGGTTTAAAAAAAATTGTGCACTGCATGGTGAATGTACATTTTAGTGGATCACCTTGCGTCAATACAGGGAATTAACATTTGTATATGTGCCAAAACAATTACTGGCGAGAGGAGGCAATAAACTCTGCTACCTAGAAAAACAGACCAACTATTTCCATGAAAGAGCTAGCATTGAGAATACTATTTTAAATGGGTACACCATTCAAACAGTATTTTGTAAACCACATATCCAGAGTATGTTATTTTGTATTGTGAGCTATCAAAAAAGGTAAAGCAGTTTAGCTGCAGGGAGGCACAAATATGCTGACCAAGATTTTTTTAAAACACTTATGATGAGAGGATTAAAAAAAAATTAATGCACCAACTACAGGCTTTACACAAAATGCTTCCCCCCCCCCCCCCCCCCCCCAAAATGTCTCAATGTTCCAGCCCCTTAATTCAGGCAAGCAATAAAAGTGATTCCAACCCACAATAGAGCTATGCCAAGGACATAATTACTTTCACAAATAATCCATTTCCATTTTGCCTTTGCAATTCAGTTACGGTCCAATATCAAAATTTATTAGAGAAACTAATTAACTCAGTTTTGCGCCATAAAAATAACTCATGGATTTACTATTAGAGAGGAAGTTAACGATTCCTCTAGATCTCAGCACTGCACTTCAGAATTAAAAAAAAGTATTTAAAATGGTCTTGGACTTAACATTCAAGCTTTTAGTGTATACATGTTTTCCAAACACAGTTCAACATCCTTGTTAACATAAGGTCCAGATGTGTAAACTGCACTCAGAAAAAGGTACTCACTTTCACAAAATCCCCACTTGTGGTCCCGATTGTAGTTATAGGTTGTTGCACACCAGAATCGGTCATCACCTCGTCCATCAGTAGTACAGCTCAAGTACTCCTGGTCCATAAACAGGAAGGGAAATACACAGGGCTCACCATCAGCAGTGCCACCAATTGCTGTTGGATCTGAAATGAATTAAATATTTATTTTATTCTAATCAGAAAATAAAATCTTGTAAAAGACAGGACTTGAACTTATATAGCACCTTTCACGACTAGCAGACCCAAAAGCACTTTACAGCCAATGAAGTACTTTTTGAAGTGTAGTCACTGTTGTCATGTAGGAAATGTGGCAGCCAATTTGCGCACAGCAAGCTCCCACAAACAGCAATCTGATAACATCGGTAAAACAGATTATCTGGTCATTGACTAAGGGATCAATGTTGGCCAGGACATCGGAGATAGCTCCCCTGCTCTTCTTCAAAATAGGGCCATGCCTTGTAGAAGCCAACGAATGAAACAGAATATTTTACTATACATGACAGATTGCATACACTACTATTTGGAACCAACAAGTTCTCAAATATTCCTAGATGTTTTATGGAAAGCTGAATTACTGCTTAATGCATGCAAGTTTTAGTCTCTGGTGTGTTGGTTATCAAAAAAATTTAAAAAAACAATTGAGGGAGAAGCGCAAAAAAGAAAACCAAGGGGCTGAATTATACAAATAATAACAATGCTACCATAACTCCAGAAGTGAAAATGTGATATTCTTCAATTAAAACATGTAGGACTCAAATTAAGTAAAGCTCATTTGCTTTTTTAATATCCACTTTATACTTAAAAAATGTAAACTGTACAATGCCATACACAAATTTAGAAAACCTAAATCATTTGTGCAATTAAAAAGCCATCTTTATAGATTGGTGCCCGCTTCAAAAATGGATAAAAATAAAACAAACAAAAAGGCAATCCAATCTAGCAAAATACAGACGGCCCAAAAAGTTTATTCAAAAGGTTGTTGTCTGGATTAGGTCAATACCAAAAATACATATCCTATATCGTTAAAAAGGGACATCCAATAAAAATTACATTCTGGTCAAAATAGTACATCGGTGTTCACGTATACACACACGTGTATTGTTCATTATAACAAACCTCCGATTTAAGATTCTTATATGGGTATATAAAAAGGCCATATGACAGCATAACTGAGCCTATATATATTATGCAAATAAGCCAAGAAATAAAAAGGGTCTAAAATCAGACGCATAGGTAAAGTTATTCTGCTACTTCAAGCTACTTCCAAATTTTGAATTCAAGATTTGAGAGTTTGAAGTGCAGTAAAATATGGTGAATTATTATTTCACCCGAAATCAAAAGGCTTATTTCACAAATAAAATGCTGGCACTTGGGTGGCTGCTCACACTCTTTCCCATATTGGATAAACATCTATCAAATTGTCCCAAAATGTATATTAAAATATTACATCCAACTGATCACATGATTAGATTTAACATTTGAAGAAATTATTTTCTGCCTTTTCTCTCCAACCTTCGTACTACACTATACAAACTTTTTCTTTGCATACGTGGCAAACTATTAATCATGTGGGTAGGAGGTGGGGGGAAACACCTGCTTAAGCCACCGCTGACCTAGTCTCATTACAGCTTATGACTGATATCATCAACTATATTATTTTTAGACACAAGTTTCAGATGGAGTCAAATACAAGCTACAACTATCAGCAGCAGGTTTTAACTTGGTAAGTAACCAAGACAACAACAACTTGTATTTACATAGCACCTTTACTGTAGTAAAACATCCTTCACAGGCACTTCACAGGAGTATTAAAAAGACAAAAAAATTGACACTGAGCCACATAAGGAGAAATTAGGGTAGGGGACCAAAAGCTTGGTCAAAGAGGTAGGTTTTCAGGAGCAGTCTTAAAAAGGAGCAAAGGTAGCGAGGCAGAGAGGTTTAGGCAGGGAATTCCAGAGCTTATGGCCTAGGTAACAGAAGGCACGGCCACCAATGGTTGAGCGATATTAATCAGGTATGCTCAAGGAGGGCAGAATTATAAAGCGCAGATATCTCGGGGGGGGGGGGGGGGGGAGAGAAATGAAGAGTTGTGGGGCTGGAGAAAATTAGAGATAGGGAGGGGCGAGGCCATGGAGGGATTTGAAAACAAGGAAGCAAATTTTGAAAGCGAGGCGTTGCTTAACCGGGAGCCAATTTAGGTCAGCGAGCACAGGGGTGACGGGTGAACGGGACTTGGTGTCAGTTAGGACATGGGCAGCCGAGTTTTTGATGACCTCAAGTTTACATATACAATATATGGGAGAGAAAAAAATCCCTCATTTTTCAAGGCTAACATACCAAGCTACTAGAAGTAAATCCAAACAGTTCTGTACTTGGTATTATTGCTATAATCATAGATGAGCTAATTCATAGTCGGTACACCACAACCCCACTTAGTAATTGACCAAATTTCAGCAGATTTAAATACTTTGCATTGTAGTCCAAATTTCAAACTCCACTGAACTTGAAAATTGAATTCTGGTAGGAAAAGGATATCGAAGAAAGCAACAAAGTAATAATAATCTATTTAATAGTAATTTCCAGTCAAAAAACAGAAATTATAGACATTCATATTGGTACATTACAGTCAATACAGATTCCTCTGGCATGGAGTCAATCCTTCCTCTGATTCTTAAGTAATTCATCCAACATTGCAGGTTAAGGCAGAGATCCAAAGTGGATGATTTCACTTTATATAGATATATAAAGGCTACAATATTCCCAAGTCCCTTATAGAAACAAAGATGATAGGAGCAGGAGTAGGCCATTCGGTCCCTCAAGCCTGCTCTGCCATTCAACGAGATCATAGCTGATCATCCAAATTCAGTACCCTGTCCCTGCCTTCTCCCCATATCCCTTGATCCCTTTAGCCTTAAGAAATATATCTAACTCTTTCTTGAATATAATTAATGAACTGGCCTCCACTGCCCTCTGACAGAGAATTCCACAGGTTCACCACTCTCTGGGTGAAGAAATTCCTCCTCATCTCAGTCCTAAATGGCTTACCCCTTATCCTTATACTATGACCCCTGGTTCTGGACTTCCCGGCCATTGGAAACATCCTTCCTGCATCTAGTCTGTCCAGGCCTGACAGAATTTTATAGGTTTCGAGGAGATCCCCTCAATCTTCTGAGCTCGTGAGTATAAGCCCAATCGACACAATCTCTCCTCATAAGTCATTCCTGCCATCCCAGGTATCAGCCTGGTGAATCTTCACTGCACTCCTTCCATGGCAAGAACGTCCTGCCTCATAAGGTGACCAAAACTGCACACAATACTCAAGGTGCGGTCTCACCAAGGCCCTGTACAATTGCAGCAAGACATCCTTGTTCCTGTACTCGAACCCTCTCGCTACAAAGGCCAACATACCATTTGCCTTCTTAACCGCCTGCTGCACCTGCATGCTTACCTTCAGTGACTGGTGCACAAGAACACCCAGGTCTCTCTGCACTTCCCCTTCTCCCAATCTATTGCCATTCAAATAATAATCTGCCTTCCTGTTTTTGCCACCAAAGTGGATAACCTCACATTTATCCACATTATAGTGCATTTGCCATGTTTCTGCCCAATCACCCAACCTGTCCAAATCGTACTGGCGTTTCACGACATCCTCCTCACAGCATACCCTCCCACCCAGCTTTGTGTTGTCTGCAAATTTGGAGATATTACATCCAGTTCCCTCGTCCAGATCATTAATTATATATATATATATATATATATATATATGTGAACAGCTGGGGTCCTAGGACCGATCTTTGCGGTACCCCACTAGTCACTGCCTGCCACTCGGAAAACGACCCGTTTATGCCAACTCTTGGCTTTCTATCTGCCAACCAGTTCTCTATCCAAGTCAATCCCTTGCGCCCAATCCCATGTGCCTTAATTTTGCATGCTTATCTCTTATGCGGGACCTTATCGAAAGCCTTCTGAAAGTCCAAATACACCACATCCACTGGTTCTCCCTTATCTATTTTACCAGTTACATCCTCAAAAAATTCCAGTGGATTAGTCAAGCACGATTTACCTTTTGTAAATCCATGTTGACTTTGTCCGATCCTGTCACTGCTTTCCAAGTGCTCTGCTATTACATCTTTTATAATGGACTCTAGCATTTTCCCCACTACCGATGTCAGGCTTATCGGTCTATAATTACCCGCTTTTTCTCTACCACCTTTTTTGAATAGTGGGGTAACATTAGCTACCCTCCAATAGAAACATAGAAGATAGGAGCAGGAGTAGGCCATTCGGCCCTTCGAGCCTGCTCCGCCATTCAACGAGATCATGGCTGATCATCCAAACCCTAGCACCCGGTCCCTACACCAACAGCCATCCCACACAAGCCCTATCCCCGTAACCCCACGTAATTAATCCCCCCCTAACACTAAGGGCCAATTTTTATCATGGCCAATCAACCTAACCCGCACATCTTTGGACTGTGGGAGGAAACCGGAGCACCCGGGCGGAAACCCACGCAAACACGGGGACAATGTGCAAACTCCACACAGTCACCTGAGGCCGGATTTGAACCCGGGTCCCTGGCGCTGTGAGGCAACAGTGCTAACCACTATGCCACCGTGCTGCCATGGGTACTGTTCCAGAGTCTATCGAGTTCTGGAAGATGACCAGCAATGCATCTACTATTTCTAGGGCCACTTCCTTAAGTACCCTGGGATGTAGATTATCAGGCCCTGGGGATTTATCGGCCTTCAGTCCCATCAATTTTCCTAACACCATTTCCCTACAAACTGATTTCTTTCAGTTCCACCCTTTCATCAGATCCTATGTTCCCCGGCATCTCTGGGAGGTTATTTGTGTCCTCCTTTGTGAAGACAGAACCCATATATGTATTTATAGTTGGTCTGCCATTTCTTTGTTCCCCATTATAAATTCCCCTGATTCTGACTGCAAGGGACCTACGCTTAACTTGACTAATCTTTTGCTCTTCACATATCTATAAAAGCTTTTACAGTTAGTTTTTATGTTCCCTGCAAGCTTACTCTCATTCTATGTTCCCCTTCTTAATTAATCCCTTGGTCCTCCTTTGTTGAATCCTAAACTGCTCCCAATCCTCAGGATTATTTGCTTTTTCTGGCCAATTTATATGTCCTCTCCTTGGATCTGATGCTATCCCTAATTTCCCTTGTTGGCCACGGTTGAGTCACCTTTTTTGATTTATTTTTATGCCAAACTGGGACGAACAAATTCTGTAGTTCATCCATTCGGTCTTTGAATGTTTGCCATTGCCTATCCACCGTCAACCCTTTGAGTGACATTCCCCAATCAATCCTATCCAACTCGCGCCTCAGACCATCGTAGTTTCCTTTATTGAAATTTAGGGCCTAGAAATTGGGTATAGCCCCGCTTGAGGCGTTAGAAATGGCGCTGCGCAAAGTTTATAGCCAGATGAAACTTATCACTGCCTGGCAAGATATTGGGTTGCATCGCCCCCAAAGGGGATTGAGGCGCGAACTCAGACGTTGCACGGGGCTCCCAAGGCGCAAAAGTTCAGGCGCTACCCAATATTGGCGCGGACGGGCGCAGCGCAGGTGATCTCAATTGCCGGAAACCACGAGACTTCCAGGCGCTGGCCAGCTCTTAAAGGGGTGGGTCAGTCAGCCTGAGCTGCCACACTCAACGCCCTGCAGGCCTCAGAATCGGCGCTCGCCCTTCTCTGGCGCAAGAAACTTGGTCAGGGTGGAGAAGGCGAGACAGAGAGCAGAGTGCTTCAGCACTGAGGCTCTGGACCAGTTGGTGTCTGCAGTTGAGCGCCGTCTAGATGTTCTGTATCCTGACAATGGCAAGAGGCCGAATCAAAAGGCTTACCGGCGATCTTGAAGGGAGGTTTCTCAGAGGGTCAACTCCAACAGCATGGCGACCAGGACCCCTGTTCAGTGCAGGAAGAAATTCAACGACCTCACTCGGGTCGTTAGGGTGAGTGCTGGTTATGCAAACTTCTGATTCCCTCCATCTGCACCTGACTTCAAGCACCCTGTTGCCATGATGCCCCAATGGCCATCTGTCAGCAAGCACCCATGGCCCTTTCTGGGCACACACATGGACATTCCACTCAAGGCCTCATGTAAGGGCTCTTGCACCATGGGGGGCATGAGATGATCTCTCAAGGCATCATGTTACAGAACTTCCCCTTCTTTCCCCTGCAGTCCAAGCTGGCGGCGAGGCAAAAGGACCAGACTGGAACCGGTGGCGGGCCTCCACAAGTCGTCACTCTGACGGATCTCGAGGAGAGTGCACCAGATTCTTGGAGGACATCTGTCTGGTCCTGTTACCACTGCAGCTGCCAACCCCATTTCCGACAGCGAGGGTAAGGCTCTCCTTTTTCAGCTGTTTCCTTCCACTTGGTCCCCCCCGCCAGCATGCTTCCTCAGTGTGCAGCCATGTCAGAGCCTTGCCACCAACCTGTCCTTTTGCTAAAGACACTCTTCCACCTCCCTGTTTTCAGATGATGCATCACCAACTCGGGCTCAACGCCCTGAAGCTGCCAGTGCCTCCGGAGGCGAGGATCAGGAGGAAGCACGGTGGCATAGTGGTTAGCACTCTTGCCTCACAGCGCCAGGGACCCAGGTTCGAATTGGCCTCGGGCGACTGTCTGTGTGGAGTTTGCACATTCTCCCCGTGTTTGCGTGGGTTTTCTCCAGGTGCTCCGGTTTCCTCCCACAGTCCAAAGATGTGCGAGTTAGGTTGATTGGCTATGATAAATTGACCCTTAGTGTTAGGGGGATTAAATACGTGGGGCTACGGGGATAGGGTGGGATAGGTGTTGGTGTAGGGGTTACGGGGATCGGGTGGGATATGTGTCGGTGCAGGCTCGATGGGCCGAAATGGCCTCTATCTGCACTGTGGGGTTTCTGTGATTCTGTGATCTGTTCCAATCTCAGGGGAGCATACACATCTACAGACTGGGGATAGTAGTTCCCTGGAGGGGAAGGGGGGGGGGGGGGGGGGGGGGGGTGCTCTGAGGATCAGCCAGTTGCCGGAACAAGCGGCATGCAGCAACGCAAGGTGGGTAGGCAAGTTCGGCCACCGTCTCCCCGGAGGGCAAGGCAGGTAGTGATGACTGCTGCACAGAGTGCAGAGGAGGTGCGTCGCCTGGCTGAAATGAGCACCCAGGCCCGGCTCAGGCACACTCTGAGCTGATGGCTGCAGTGGGGAGGATGCCTCAGTCAATAGATACACTGGCAAAGAGTGTGTTGGACTTCGGGGCAACAATGGAGGACTCTCGAGGGCTTTGGGCCAACAATGGAGAGGACTGTGCAGGGCTTCGAGGCCGCTATGGAAAGGTCTGTTCAGGGCTTCGGACAATCCCTGGAAAGGTCTGTCCAGGGCTTGTCCGAGGCAGTGGAGCGGTCGGCACCGGCCTTGTCCGAAGCAATGGAAAGAACAGTCCAGGGCTTCTCGGAAGCACTGGCACCTGGCTCACAGGTCCTCACTGCTGCCACGCAGTCACTTGCCGGCCTCATCCACACCCAGATTGAGGCAACGTGAACTCTCACTGCAGCCACCCTATCTGCATCAGCTAGGATCACCCCAGCCCCTTCCAGTCCCATACAAGGCCAGGAATCAGTGGAGCATGCGATTGTGGCAGATGAGCCGAGCCGGTCCCCTCAGAGAGCCAGTGTGCCATCCGACCATGGTGCAGGTGTCCCCTCTCGGCAGGTGACCATTGCACATGCCAGCACTGGTACGTCTGCAGTGCAGCTGCCACCACCTGCAGGGCACACTGCTTCCAGCCATGCTCAGATCAAGCATCCTGCGTCCGCACCCTCCAAGCCCAGAGGTCGGCCAGGCTGTCCCTCAGGGGATTCTGCGCTTCCACACAGTCAGCAGGCGTCCCCCAGCCTTCACCCCGCCACTGGGGGTCAATTACGTAGGAGCAGCAGGGAGGGAAGGGGCCGACCGCGAAAGAGAAGTCGTTCTCCATCAAGGGGCCAGCAGTAGAGGGAGGTGCGGAGACGTTTCTTTGGCCAAATTCAAGGACACCCTCACCTGTTGTAATTGTTGGAAATGGTTTGTTTAGTTTTGCGGCTTTGTCAAAAAGAGTTAACTGTTATTTTGTTAGTTATGGTTTCTGTTGACATGACGTTGTTTTGCTGTAATGAAAGACTTTTGTGACAATAAAGAGAAGTTTTAATGTGCTATGGTGCACGTGACTAATTACAGTGATGCTGGCCTTCAGAGGCTTTCAAACAACCAAAGTGCGCAGGAGTAAAGACACTCATCATTCCGCCAGAGGGGCCTCGATACGAGTCCTGATGAGCCTCTGACAGATGGCCCTTCCACTTTCAGGAGCCCTTCCATCTTCCTCCTCCTCCGCATGCTCCTCCTCCTCCACCTGCTTCTCCAGGGTCAGAGGGAAGATGATGAATTGATGCCTTCGCCTTTAAAGGGCAGCTGTAACTTGCCGGATGCAACAGTGCACTGCAACCTGAGAGATATTCGCAATGTCCCCAATGGCTGACTGAAAGGATCCGTTGCCATAAAAATTGATGGCAACAGTCAGTTTAACGGCCACCGACAGAGGTCCTGCACCGTAGACGCGGCTGCAGATCCTCAGCAAGCAGGTGGCACAGCTCAGTAACAACGTCCCTCCCGATTCGGAGCCTTCGCACACATTGCTCCTCCGACATGTCAAGGTATGACACCTGCTGCCTAAAGACCCTCGCAGCATACCCTCGGATTGGCCGACCTCCATTGCCCCTCCTCCTTCTGGCCAATCCTGGCCCTCTCTCCCGCCGTCTCTCTGCCCCTTCATAGTGTTCGGCCATGAGGCCGTCGCCCTCCAAAGCATCTCCCATTCCGATGCCAGTTGGTCAAAAGGCTGTTAGGTCTAGTGCTCCAACTGCTCTGGACAGGTTTGAGGGTCCCAAGTACTTTAATGCTAAATTCCAAAAACTCTGCTCCACAGTAGCTCACCAACTCTCTCCAACGATCGCAATGAACAGGCCAAGTGGCTGAAGCTTCTATACTAGAGCTGTCCCCTTTAAATAGCGCCCCCCAACTCAGAGAAGGGCCTGCTAATGCTCCTTCGAACTGTCACTAATAGCGCTAGGCGTAAAGGCTCCGGGCGCCACCCAAAATCCGCCCAGGCGCCCCTAAAAGGCATTGCACAATGAAATGACGTCATGATCTGCTTGCGCTCGCGGGCGCGCGCAGGCGTTAAATATATAGTCAATATGGGAGTTGTCGCTATCTCCATTGCGCCCGCCCCAACATTAGGCAACGCCCCAATTCTCGGTCTCTTTAGGCGCTAACCGCTGGCGCAAACAACCGAATTTCTAGGCCTGGGACCCTAGTTTCTGAGTCAACTACTTCATTCTCCATCTTAATGAAGAATTCGATCATATTATGATCGCTCCAACCCAAGGGGCCTCGTACAACAAGATTGCTAATTAATCCTTTCTCGTTACATAATACCCAGTCTAAGATGGCCTGGTCTCTGGTTGGTTCCTCGACATATTGGTCCAGGAAACCATCCCGTAAACACTCCAGGAATTCCTCCTCCACAGTATTGTTACTAATTTGGTTAGCCCAATCTATATGTAGATTAAAGTCACCCATGATGACTGCTGTGCCCTTATTGCACGCTTCTTTAATTTCCCTTTTAATGCCATCCCCAACCTCCGCCTTACTGTTTGGAGGTCTATATACCACTCCCACTAACGTTTTCTGCCCCTTAGTATTTCTCAATTCTACCCATACAGATTCCACATCATCAGAGCTATCCTTCCTTACAATTGTGTTAATCCCTTCTTTAACCAGTAATGCTACCCCACCTCCCTTTCCTTTTTGCCTATCTTTCCTGAATATCGAATACCCCTGGATGTTGAGTTCCCAGCCTTGGCCATCCTTGAGCCACATTTCCGTAATCCCAACCAAATCATATTCGTTTACCTCTATTTGCGCAGCCAATTCATCCACCTTATTACAAATGCTCCTCGCATTAAGACACAAAGCCTTCAGGCTTGTTTTTTTAACGCTCTTAGACCTATTAGAATTATTATTTACTGTGGCCACGTTTGATTTAAACCGTTGATTTCTCTGACTGCCACTTTTGTTTTTCTCCTTCCTATCTTTTGCCTTTATCCTGGTTTCCCTTTCCTCTGTCTCCCTGCTCAGGTTCCCAACCCCCTGCCATTTTAGTTTAAACCCTCCCCCACAGCACTAGCAAACACTCCCCCAGGACATCGGTTCCAGCCCTGCCCAGGTGCAAACCGTCTGGTTTGAACTGGTCCCACCTCCCCCAGAACCGGTTCCAATGTCCCAGGAACTTGAATCCCTCCCCATTGCACCATTCCTCTAGCCACGTATTCATCTGAAATATCCTTCTATTTCTACTCTGACTAGCACGTGGCACTGGTAGCAATCCTGAGATTACTACCTTTGAGGTCCTATTTTTTATTTTTTTTTAAATTTACCTAACTCCCTATATTCCGCTTTTAGGACCTCATCCCGCTTTTTATCTATATCGTTGGTGCCTATATGCACCATGACAACTGGCTGTTCACCCTCCCCTTCCAAGATGTTCTGCAGCCACTCGGACATCCTTGACCCTTGCACCAGGGAGGCAACACACCATCCTGGAGTCTCGTTTGCGGTTATGAAACCAAACGGATTCCAAGTAAAGAGTCAAAATATGGAAACATACTCCCCTCTGCCTTCAAAAAAGACAATTTAGTAAGAAGTCTTTTTTGGGGGGGGGGGGGGGGGGGGGGGGGCAGAGAAATGAAACACATTTAGTAAACTGTTCTGTCTGCACCAATTAATTGGCTTTAGACAGACTTCATATCAATCAACTAATAGCTAGTTATCAAATAATTACAGTATCACAACTATGAGCAATATAATTCAAGCACCTCTCATGGGTTTCCCACTTCAAAATTCAAGACAGAAAGTCTTATTCCAAAAAGCAGCACCAATGTATTTAACTTCTTATGACAGTACGCTCCCAATGTTTTTTTTTTATTTTTATAAAAGTGTCTTGGCCATTGGGGTTATGCTCAATATCAGAAATACAGTATTGAAACAATGCACTACTTATTTTTTGCCAAATTGGTCCTCAAGTGTTGACTCTTGCCAGCAGTCCTCATAGCGGTTTTAACCTAGACTAGATATTCAACAAGGAAGGCATCATAGCCAGGCCAAATATTTTCACTCGATAGCCGCACAAGCACACTTTCCAGCAGGAAGTCAATGAACAGCCAGCAGAAACAGTGCTTGCTTCCCCCACCCCCTCACAGCCCCAAAGCCAATTGTAGCACCCCAACTTCTCTTTTAGCCAATATCAGCAAACTGGGAAGCAAACCTAGCACCTGCTGCTCTGCTTGGCTTAGCTCTACACCAAACAATGCATTTTGCCACTGGGTCACAAGAGTTCTTAAGCATCTATTAAAAGTTGTTTTCAGTGAGTCACTTTGAAGGCTGGTCAAATAGATGATTTTTAGCCTTACTTTTTTTAACATCTTCCATATCGTCAGTGGTTAGACTTTCTTCATCAGAAGTAGAATGCTGGCGTTCTTCATCTTTACCTTCCCAGAGATCCTCTGTGGAGTCTATGATCTGCCCAGCAACTACACGGGCGCCAGTTGGACGATCTTTTTGATCACCCTGTTGATCAGTCTAAAAAAAGGGAACATGCGTAAAAAAAAATTCAAATCAATTTTTGATACAGGATCTCCATCTCACAAATGTTTTTTTTTTTTTTTAATAAAAAAAAAAGGTTGGGAGCAGGGGAGTTCTCCCCAGCTAGGAGAAACCACATTAACAGCTAAAGATTATAACATCTGCATGCCTCAGAGGATACCAGGGACAGAATACAAAAGATAATTCAAACTTTACTGCACAGCAAATGGTAGAAAACACCACTTTCAAAGAGCATGCATTAAACATTAACCTACTGCAAGAAAATAAAAAAAGTTGAAATATTTTATTTGTCAGTGAGGAAGTGACCACACACAAACGTCAACTTGCAACACTGGAACATCACAGTCGCAGGTTCAGAGCATCACTGACAAGAGGTCTGGTAGAGGATTGTGATTAGGGAGCAGTACATAGAGTCTACAGCATAGAAACAGGCTATTCGGCCCAACTTGTCTATGTCGGTGTTTATGCTCCACACAAGCCTCCTCCCACAGGTCTTCCTCTAACCACATCAGCATATCCTTCTATTCCAGAGGTGGGTAAAATACAGCCCGCCAATGGATTCTATTCAGCCCACAGGGCTGGTGCACTAGGTTGATTCCTGGGATGAAGGGGTCGACGTATGATGAAAGGTTGAGCCTATACTCATTGCAGTTTAGAAGAATGAAAGGTGATCTTATTGAAACATACAAGATTCTGAGGGGGATTGACATGGTGGATGCTGAGATGAGGTTTCCCCTAGTGGGGGTATCTAGAACTAGGGGGCATAGTTTCAGAATAAGGGGTCACCCATTTAAAACAGAGATGAGGAGGAATTTCTTCGGAGGGTCGTGCATCTTTGGAATTCTCTACCCGAGAGAGCTATGGAGGCGGAGTCATTGAATATATTCAAGGTGGAGATTGACAGATATGTGAACTACAAGGGAGTCGAGGGGTATGGGAAGAGAGCGGGAAAGTGCTGTGGAGGCCAAGGTTGGATCAGCCATGATCTCATTGAATGGCGGAGCAGGCTCGAGGGGCCGATTGGTCTACTCCTGCTTCTTATGTGCACAGTGGTCCTCAAACCTGGGGTCCTAAATCTTGCGATTTAAAAAAAAAAAAAATGCTGATTTGTACATGTGCAAATCAGCCATTTTTCCCCCCAGCAAAATTCCAAGTATTAGGCGTTTCTGGATTCATGAGGCAAGTCAAGTCGATTTCCTTGGGTTGTTGTTCCAGCTCTTGAATCATGGACAAACAGCAATATTTTGCACATTTGGCTGGACATTATTTTTAGTATGGGTTTGCACACCATCCCTGACTTGAGCAGAGTTAGACTGCAGTATTATTTACCCGAGTGGTTAATAATGTATTGAGTGGTTATGTAAAACAAGCGAGCGGGTTGAGGGGATACTATTCTCAATTGCATCTATAATGAAACACAATAAAAGATGGGCTTTGTCAGGATACACTGACTTGAAATTCAAGTCAATG
This sequence comes from Somniosus microcephalus, assembly GCF_052327205.1. Classification (NCBI taxonomy): domain Eukaryota; kingdom Metazoa; phylum Chordata; class Chondrichthyes; order Squaliformes; family Somniosidae; genus Somniosus; species Somniosus microcephalus. Next base: position 38,395,313 of record NC_140998.1, read on the forward strand.
TGTTACTTGTACCCATGATGCTGGGCTTGATAATTTGTGGTTTTCTTAGTAAATCATTTGTCTGCATCATGCATCCATTAGGGATTAATCGTTGCAGAGTCTATTTATCATGATTCAAATATAGTTTAATTTTGGCACAAGTTAAGCAAGATCTTTTCTCTCTCCCCTTCCCAAGTTCCCTCATTGCCAAGATCCTTACATCACAGCACCAGTTCAAAGGATTGATTCCACGATCAAGCAGGGAGAGCCGAATTGCAGAGTCATCCCCAAGGCAAACCAGTGACATGCTCAGAAACACACTGCATTTATCTTTGGGCTCCAAGTCAATCAAAACCCTTCTCTAGAAGTTGCCATAGTCTAATAAATAAAGTGTAGGAATCTGCATTTCATACCTGATCATTTTCACTGACATGTAAATTATACCATTGTTTCACCAAATACTTGTGCCGTGTGTCTCTGAAGTCTGTGATAATCCCAAATCACTTATGCTCTCTGGGTGAACACAGGGTCCAAAATGTTATGTCCTGACTTTTGGATTTGACTTTTTTTTTTAAAAATAATTTGTTCTTGGGATGTGGGCAACACAGGTAAGAAAACATGTGTTGCCCATTCCTAGTTGCCGTGAGGACATTAAAAGTTAATAACATCGTATGGGACTGGAGTCACGTGTAAACTTACAGCAGTCGTCGAGTAACCAGTTTTAATTATGGCATTTCATTAATGGCTAAGGTAAGTTTTGGGTAAACCTGTATCATGCTCATTAGCATGTTAATAAAAGTAACACATGTAACACCGCATTAAGTGTGGAAGCAACATGAAGGTTTCTTTATACAATAAACGCCATAACAAATTTTAATGGTAGCCGTTAACATAATTCATTGTGTGCAACCCTCATAAGAACACAAGAAGTAGGAGCAGGAGTCGGCCATACAGCCCCTCGAGTCTGCTCCACCATTCAATAAGATCATGGCTGATCATCGACCTCATCTCCATATCCCTTGATTCCCCTAGAGTCCAAATAAAATCTCTCAGCTTCAACAGCTCACCAAAATTTGTTAAGTGGCCCTCCAGCCCAAATAATTGCCCACCCCTGTTCTATTCCTTTCTCCTTCATGTGCTTATCTAGCTTCCCTTTAAATACATCTACGCTATTCAGCTCAACTACTCCTTGTGGTAGCGCATTCCACATACTTACCACTCTTTGGGTAAAGTTTCTCCTGAATTCCCTGTTGGATTTATTAGTGACTACACAAGAGTAAATAAGTTTGGAAAAAGCGCTTGCAAAGTTCTCAGTTCCGGCACTTCTCCTTCAAGACCATGAGGTCCTACACTAACAACAGTGCTCCGCGGCAGCTTTTTGGTGTGGCTGGTCACAACATGAAAGATTACCTTGGACTCCAGTGATTCATCAATTTCTTGTACATCTGTAAAAAAAAATACAAGAAAAAAAAAAGTGTCAGTTACCAGGGTAAAGATACCTTCACAATTATTACATAGACTAAACACAGACAAAAATTTAAATACCACTTAAACCATGTATTTAAAAACATTAAATTCATCAGACTGATCAAAAAAAGTCTCACCACATAATTTTAGCAAATCAGAAGTATTCAGAGTATGGAATGTGCCACAAGTAGTGGAGGTGAATAGCATAAATACATTTAAGGGGAAGTTAGATAAACACAGGAGGGAGAAAGGAATAGAACAAGGGTGGGCAATTAATTTGGCTGGAGGGCCACTTAAGTTTTGGTGAGCTGTTAAGGGCCGTACACAAAATGAAGTGCGTTAAAGCTACCATTACAATTTGTTATGGCATTTAAAAATGCAAAACTTTTCCAAAGAACACAAAGATTTGACTCGTGCAGAATACAGATGGTTCAATTATTTGTGTTTACATGGTTTAAATCGGCAGCACAGAAATATTTCTGCTGATCATTCAGCCTATCCAGAAAGTCCAATACCCACCTTCTAGAAAGGGTTTGTCACGTTATGGAAAAACAAACACCATTAGAAAGGAATATGCAAGTGAAAGCTGCATGACTGATCACACTCCTGTTTACTAACCTGGCAAATGGCCAGGTTAGAAAAATATTACATACGGTTGAATAAAGCAGATTCAATCAGTTTGTGGTAAATTGATTTAAAGGACTTGTTCCATTATGAAGATCCAGAACCAATTAACAAGCTGTCTGACCGATGAGGCATGTAAATAGTTCATACCTCAAGAAAAAGGCATCAAATATTCAGCCTTGCATTTATGTATTCTTAATTCAATTAGAAATGTGTACACGATATTGTTGATTCATCTGGGAACATTTAAGAGTTAACATGCGTTAAAAGTCAGAATTTGGGGCAAATAAAAGTCTTGATTATGAAAGGGTTTGATAGGGATAGACGTAGAGAAGAGGTTTCCACTTGCTGGGGAGGCCAAAACTCGGGGCCATAAATACAAGACAGTCATAAATAAATCCAATAGGGAATTCAGGAGCAACCTTACCCAGAGAGGGGAGCTCGCTCCCACAAGGAGTAGTTGATGCAACTAGCATAGATGCTTTCCAGGGGAAGCTAGGTAAACATAAAGGGGGGGGGGGGGGGGAAGGAAAGGAAGGTTATGCTGATCGGATTAAATGAAAAGGGGTCAGGGGGAAGCTCGTGAAGCGTAAACACCAGTGAACCAGTTGGGCGAATGGCCTGTTTTCATGCTGCACGTTCCAAGTAAAGAAAATCTTTGAGTCCATTTGAACAGGACACGGAGTTCACTTCAGTTGGAAGAAAGGGAGATCTGACAACAGGTCAGACAGATTCTTAATTTGTTCTGGATCTTCATGATAGAACAAGTCATTCCTCAGCCACATCGTAAATATTGTGCAAATACAGTGTGCCCTCTGGAGCAAGACCAATAGATTTCACATTGGTACTAACATGTAGAGGTAAAACTGGAAGATTTCCAGAAACTATGACCAATACTTCAATATTAAAATGTTCACACTATAACGTATTGGCATTCTGACCCTTAATGCTGATCAACCTCCCTCTCAGCTTCTACTCCTCCAGCTCCATGCTCTCCCTTGCAGTAGTTTTACGATTGCTTTGCAGCTTCATGCCCCACCTTCGTACTAAACCAGTCTCCAAATCACACCAGCTGCTCTGCCTGGCCCCATAGCTCACTCCATAGGCAGAGTGTGAAGCTTACAGGAGACAGAAAAATAAGAATTGACAAAAAGTGGCAAAAGCAGTCAGAAATGGAAGCAAAAGAAAAAAAAAGGGGGGAAAAAAAAAAAAGAGGATGTTATCAGATATGCAGCAAAACTCATCACGTTTAGGTATCTCCAATTCAAGGCACCGAGAAGTCTACACCCACCTGCAGGGTTGCTATTTACTCAATATGAAGTGCACACTGTCCCTTTAGGGATACAGCTCACATACCCATCCAGCTAGGATCACCCCAATTATTAGGGCTTTGGCCTGCAGGATTCTCTGAAGTAGACTGGAAAGAATCCCAGCAACCCCTTCCCCATCTTACCCCAGTGACCGGTCTACTTCTCCAGTTCCAGCAACAGTGCCAACAACCTGACTGGTTCGCTAGTCCATCCTAAAAAGTGTTGAATTGGCTCCCAACATCCATTGCCAGGCAGATCATCTTGGATCCACCTCCACCCTAAAGATACTCAACATGCCCTCCAGAAAGATAGTTATTGGCTTGTCAGCGGACAATTGACAAGCATGGATTTGGGCGCAGGTACGACAGGCTCCTCACAAGCAACATAATGAGCAGCACAACTCGCCATAAAAATTGAGTACATGGTCACCAGCCTCCAGGCCACTATACAGTATACCCTCCCACTAGTCAAAAGTGTGGAGCTTCAGCAGCAACTGCTGGCCTCTCTACAATCCAATCATGGTAGGCACCAAGCCCGAGACACGAGTACAAGTACATCACACTAGCTTCCAGGTAACACCTTCCAGCAGCAGTCATCAGCCCAACATTTCCTAGTCAGCTAGAAGATAAACATCTCCCTTTACAAGACAACTTGCATCATGCCAGCCACCTCGAGATGTCCAAGTGCAATGTCACATATCAGGCTTACTCATCACCAACTATTTATTCCAGGTCATCATGGCCTTTGGAACAGGACCTGCCTACTGTGAGGCCAACTGTTCCCTCCAGGGAACTCAAGGACAGGTTGACGTTTACAGGGTTCACCTTTGCAAGCACTTTCTCTTTTTTCCACAAATCCACCTCATAGCTTTGTCCAGGATCCTAGACATGAGTCAGAGGAAGCCTGTCCATGGCATTCCAAGGAGTTCTGAATGAAGAATTGTTTAGACACAGCTTATACACCAGAAACTTAGCTTGCATTGGGACTATGCGGTCATTGAATTGCACCCGTTGCCTCTTCTCAATGCAGTCCTGTATCCAGGCTGATACCAATATCCACCAGGACTCAAGTACTGATGTTAATCAACAATTCACAGATGTGCCCTGAAAGCCATGGGAAGGTAAACTCTTCTCCCCTTCTCCTGCCCACCACATGGCTATGCTTCTCAGTAAATTCACTTTAAAAAAAAAATTAGAAATGCAAATCAAAAACATCCTTCGCAAAGATAGTTCTGTCTTAATGCCAAACTGTTTGCACAAGAAAGATTTATACATAAAAAGGGGGGGGGGGGGGGGGGGGGGGGGGACATTTTGCTCAGGAAACAAAAAACATTTTGCCATATTACTGTAGTATGAAGCATGTCACCCATACTTTGCAACCAAGGCCAAGATACCACTCCCTTAAAACCACAAAACAAATGGAATGAATGTGTATGGGAGGTAATGTTTACATAAAAACACAAAACTACTCAGAAATGTCACTCGTAACAAGTCTTTTTTCAGATTGGAGGGTAAGGATGAACATTCAAATAATCCATATCTTCTACCATGACCCAAATTTTAAAAACAAAAACTGCCCTAACTCTTGGATGATCATTCTTCCTTCACAAGCAAGTTTGATATTCAACAAACAAAACTGCAAGATAACGGTTTCTGCAATTTCTAGTCACCGAGTGCTGATGCACATACTTATGGACTAGCATTGGTATATTGGGAGCTGACTTGAAATTGTGATACAAAAGCTAAATTACTGTCGATGCTGGAAATCTGAAATAAAAAACAGAAAATGCTGGAAACACTCAGCAGGTCAGGCAGCATCTGGAGAGAGAAACAGAGTTAATGTTCCAGGTCGAAACCCTTCGTCAGGAGGTTCCAGGTTGTTGACTTGGTGAAATTGCGATGCCTTTTTAAAATTTATGCTCAGGATGTGGGCACCATAATCATAATCAATTTTATTGTCATTGTTAGTGCACAAGTGCAGTACAACGAAATGTAGGCTTGCGGCTCCCGAGAGTGTACGTTTAGATTAAGACATTTAAACATTCAACATACATTTGGCTTGTAATACATTAACATAAACATAACCATAATAAAGTGCATTGGCAGATGTGCAGGCTTTAGAGTTTATTTGTGGAGTTCAGTAGGATGACAGCCCTGGGAAAGAAGCTGTTCCTAAATCTGGTCGTACGGGTGCGAATGCATCTGTAGCGTCGCCTAGATGGCAGGAGGGCGAACAGACAGTGGCTGGGGTGGGTAGGGTCTTTGATGATGGTCCGTGACCTCCGTAAACAGCGTTCCTGGTATATGTGCTCTATGGTCGGTAGCCGGTAATGCGTTGGGCAGTTTTGACTACCCGCTGCAGGGCTTTCCGGTCACAGTAGCTACAGCTGCCATACCATACGGTGATACAGTTCGTCAGGATGCTCTCTATTGTGCAGCGGTAAAAGTTAGAGAGGATCAGGGGTGACAGGTTACATCCCTTCAGCCTCCTTAGGAAATATAGGCACTGCTGGGCCTTCTTCACCAAAGAGGAGGTATGGAGGGACCAGGAGAGGTCTTCCGTGATGTGGACTCCAAGGAACTTAAAGCTGTCCACCCTTTCCACCACAGCCCCATTGATGTGAATGGGGGTGACTTCCACCTTTAGACTTCCTGAAGTCCACAATGATTTCTTTGGTTTTCTTGATGTTAAGGGCCAGGTTGTTGTTGGCGTACCACTTCACGAGATGCTGGACCTCCTCCCTGTTGTTGGTGATCTGGCCTACTACCGTGGTATCATCCGCAAACTTGATGATGGTGTTGGAACCATGTACAGCCACACAGTCGTGGGTGAAGAGGGAGTAGAGGAGGGGGCTCAGCACACATCCTTGTGGGGCCCCCCGTGTTCAGGGTCGGGGGGGGGGGGGGGCGGGGGGAGAGAAAGAGGTGTGGTTACCTAATGACAGACTGGGGTCTGTTTGTTAGGAAGTCCAGGGTCCAGTTGCAGAGGGAAGTGTTCAGGCCAAGAGTGTGGAGTTTGGTGGCCAGCTTGTTGGGGACGATAGTGTTGAATGCTGAGCTGTAGTCTATGAACAGCATTCTGATGTAGGTCTCTTTATCATCTAAGTGATTCAGTGCAGAGTGTAGAGCAGTTGTGATTGCATCCTCCGTTGATCGGTTTGCACGATAGGCAAACTGGTGTTGGTCAAGAGAGGCGGGAACACTGGCTTTGATGTGAGCCAGGACCAGTCTCTCAAAACACTTCATTATGATGGGTGTGAGTGCGACAGGTCGATAGTCGTTCAGGCACGCCACAGCCGTTTGTTTTGGCACAGGAATAATGGTAGCGGTCTTGAAGCATGTAGGGACTACTGCCTGGGCCAATGACAGATTGAAGATGGCGGTGAAGACATCAGCCAGCTGATAGAAACATAGAAGATAGGAGCAGGAGTAGGCCATTAGGCCCTTCGAGCCTGCTCCGCCATTCAACGAGATCATGGCTGATCGTCCAAACCCTAGCACCCGGTCCCTACACCGACAGCCATCCCACCCAAGCCCTATCCCCGTAACCCCACGTATTTAATCCCCCCTAACACTAAGGGCTAATTTTTTTTATCATGGCCAATCAACCTAACCCCCACATCTTTGGACTGTGGGAGGAAACCGGAGCACCCGGAGGAAACCCACGCAAACACGAGGAGAATGTGCAAACTCCACACAGACAGACAGTCACCCGAGGCCGGATTTGAACCCAGGTCCCTGGCGCTGTGAGGCAACAGTGCTAACCACTATGCCATCAGCACATTCCTTGAGTACCCGTCCAGGGATGCTATCCGGTCCAGCAGCCTTTCGTGTGTTCACTCCGCGTAGAACACCCCTTACGTCGGAGGTCGACAGAGTGAGCACCTGGTCTTCCAGGGGTGGCACCACTGGCAAAGCCTGTATTTATCATCATCCCTAGCTGCCTATGGCAGTTGGATACGATGGAGTGGCTTGCTAGGCAACTTCAGAGGGTAGTTAAAAGTCACAAACGTTGGAGTAAGGACATTAGTGAGCCAATTGGGCTTTTTATGACAATCAGGCAAGCTTTTTAACTTTAAAAAAAAAAATTCTCAAACTGCCATGGCAGGATTTGGACAAACTATGAACAGCCCAGGATTGCTAGTCCAATAACATTACCAATATCTGTGGGATAGAAACATAGAAGATAGGAGCAGGAGTAGGCCATCCAAATTCAGTACCTTGTCCCTGCCTTCTCCCCATATCCCTTGATCCCTTTAGCCTTAAGAAATATATCCAACTCTTTCTTGAATATATTTAATGAACTGGCCTCCACCACCCTCTGTGGCAGAGAATTCCACAGGTTCACCACTCTCTGGGTGAAGAAATTCCTCCTCATTTCAGTCCTAAATGGCTTACCCCTTATCCTTAGACTATGATCCCTGGTTCTGGACTCCCCGGCCATCAGAAACATCCTTCCTGCATCTAGTCTGTCCAGGCCTGACAGAATTTTATAGGTTTCGATGAGATCCCCTCTCAATCTTCTAAACTCCAGTGAATATAGAAAACAACAAGTACAGATATTGTGCAGAAAACAAAAAGAGCCACTTTAAAAGACCATTTACGGTGTAATGTCTGTGACTTCGGGGGGGGGGGGGGGGGGTGACCAGACCACTCCACTCAGCAACTGGAGCTAGCAGAACCCAGCCATTAGCTGCAGCCCCCGCCCACCCCGAACAACAGCCCCATACACATCACCAGTGGTGACTAGGTCATGTCCAGGGGCTGCCGATCACTGGCCCTCGGGTGCGTGTATTGGAAGAGCGAGGGGCCGGGCCCTGTGACCTGGGCGCAGTCTCCGTTGGGAGAAAAGAGAACCGACACCCCGGGGGATTACCATGGTTACTCACCCCCTGAAACCGGCTTCAGCGGCCACACCAGGAGCAGCAGCAGCGGCCAGATGCGGATCTTCCGGATTGGATTTCCAGTCATCTTCCCCCTGCCCCCCTCGCTCTCTAGTACCCGGAACGCGGCTTTCCTCCTTTCCCTTTCCTCCTCCCTCACTCGCTCAAACTTCCTCCTCCATGGCCGCCGAGTCGCTTTTATTCCTTCTCACAGGACCGCCGACCAATCAGCCGCGCCCACACATACCGGCGCCGGGTGAAAGCGGCGGACGCCACGTGTCCTCTCTGCATAGCTTCTCGCCATTGGCCCATCCCCGCAGGCACGTCGGAGCGGGCGGCCTATCGGATCTCGCGTCCTCGCCGCCGGTTCCCCCACAGCGGGCTCGCGGCGGCCGTAAACAAGGCGCGCGACCAGCAGCAGTTACAGAGAGAGGCGCGCGACCTGGAGGCGGGGCGGCTTGAAGTCCCGCCCCCTGGGGAGGGGGCGGAGCCAGAGCAGGTCCCGGGATGATAGCAAAATAACAGCAGAAAATGCTGCAAAAACTCAGCAGGCCAGGCAACATCCGTGGAGAGAGAAATAGAGTCAACGTTTCCGGTGAAACCCTTTGTCAAGACTGGAAAAGCACAGGAAATGAAATAGATTAAGAGGCCAGGCTGGGAGAGAACGAAAGATAAGTGAAGAGACATTAAGAAGTATTCATGAGACGAGATGGTGATAGGACTAGTGGAGACAAAAGACGGCTCTAGATTAGGTGTGAAATGCGCTGGCAGAATGGGAGACAGCTGCCATGTGGGAGTGAAAAAAAGGGGGGGAAAGGCCAAAACAAAGGTGTGGATAAAAAATAAGTAAAAAGGTAATGGGGGCCGAGGTTATGATCTGAAATTGTTGAACTCGATGATGCGGGGCTTCGCGTGAAGTGCCTCCGACGTCATCTTCGCTCAAGCCAGCCTGGTGGGTGCGTGGGCGCATGCACACAAAGGCAGCACCGGGACAGTGGCATCTGATTGGTGGAAGTGGCCGTCAGTCACCATTCTGGGTAATTGACACAGCTCCACCTGTTCAAAGGGGGACTGGGAAAAATGTCACTTCTGAGGCCAGCTCAGCCCAAAGGCAATAGAGAACCAGATTTCAGCCCCTTTTAAGCTACATTTTATAGCAAGAGTGATTTTTTAGAAAGACACTTTTTATGTTGCTTTTACTCGGCTGCCCCGTGTCTTAACTCGCACCAAATCCTGTTCACCCATCATCTTCTCTTCTTAGGCAGTCCCTCGGAACCGAGGATGACTTGCTTCCATATTAATAATGAGATCTCAGGTGTCTGATGAGTCCAATGCGGGACCTACAGTCTCTGTCACAGGTGGGGCAGACGGTGGTTGAAGGGGCGAGTAGGTGGGGTGCTTGAGTTGACGTGCGCTCCTTGCGCTGCCTGCGCTTGGCTTCCGCTTGCTCCCAGTGAAGAGACTCGAGGTGTTCGGCGCCTTCCCGGATGCTTCTCCACTTTGTGTGGTCTTGGGCCAGGTATTCCCAGGTGTCGATGGGGATGTTACACTTTTTCAAGGAGGCTTTGAGGGTGTCCTTGAAGCGTTTCCTCTGCGCACCTGGGGCTCTCTTGCTGTGCCGGAGCTCCGAGTATAGCACTTGTTTCGGGAGTCTCGTATCGGGCATGCGGACAATGTGACCCATCCATCGGAGTTGATTGAGCGTGGTCAAAGCTTCGATGCTGGGGATGTTGGCCTGAGCAAGAACACTGAGGTTGGTGCGCCTATCCTGCCAATGGATTTGCAGGATCTTCACCCATCACCCTTGTGCTCGCTGACCTACATTGGGTCTTGGTCTGGCAACGCCTCGTTTTTAAAATTCTCATCCTTGTTTTCAAATCCCTCCAAGGCCTTGTCCCTCCCTAATACTGTAACCTCCTCCAACCCCACAATCTACTACATTACAGATGTTATATAAATGCAAGTTGTTGTTGTTCATGTCTACAATTTACCTCGCTTCATTCAATATGTATATTTTGCTGGTAGGTAGGACTGTTCTCCAGTTAGCTACCAGTTATCCTTCATGGCACACCACTCTGCTAAGGGGAACATATGTATGTGTAAGTTTGAGCGAGGAAGTCATAGGGGGAGAAATTGGGTGGAGCCGCAAACGGGGCGCCAAGCTCGCCTGGGCGCCAGATTTAGCGCAGCGTTTGGAGCAGTAGCGACCGCCGGAAATTCAGCTTGAGCGCCCCAAGAGGGACACGGGGCGAGGCTCGAGGCGCTCCGCGTCCCTCTTAGGGCGCTGAAACTGAATATCGCAGCGCAACGTGCCGCAGCGCCACTCGCTGCGGCACGGCGCGCTGCGGTACTGCAGGCCATCATCCGCTTCTTAAGGGGGAGGGGCCTGCACCAACGCGATTGGAGATGACGAGTGCCGGCAAAAGAGCCCGGCACCGAGGAGAAGTGCCGGGCTCTCGGAAAACAGCCGGCAATGCCGCAGGGGCGATCAGGAGGCCGGGGACGGAGCTGCTGGCAGGCAGGCACCGGAAAAAACGGCCGCCCCGCACCTCCACCTTAATTTGCGCCACTGCTGCCACAGGAAGGCCCCGTGAACCGGGCGCCATTTGCGAACGGCGCTACAGAGGCGGTCGCTGCCAAATATCGAGATTGGGGCGGTAGCGGGGCGGTAGCGGGGCGCTGCGCACACCGATGACGTCATCGGAGGCGGCGCAGCGCAACAGGTTAACGCTGCCATTAGCGCCCCAGCTAAATATCGCGGGAGGCGCGGCCAGTGGCGCTAAAGCCACTGAGTGCCCTCTTTAGGCGCTAACTGGTGGCGCAGCCCACCGAATTTCTAGGCCATAGAGTCTTAGAGTCATAGCGGCACAGAAGGAAGCAATTCGGCCCATCGAGTTCATGCCGGCTCTCTGTAGAGCAATCCAGTCAGTCCCATTCTCCCGCTCTATCCCCGGAGCCCTGCAAGTTTATTTCCCTCAAGTGCCTGTCTAGTCTTCCCTTGAAAACATTGAGTGTCTCCGCTTCCACCACTTCCGTTGGCAGCGAGTTACAGGTCCTCACCACTTGCTGCGTAAAAGTTCTTCCTCACATCCCCCCTGTATTTCTTGCCCCAAACCTTAAATCTGTGTCACCTTGTCCTTGTACCATTAACTAGTGGGAACAGCCTTTCCCCGTCAAGTCTATCCGAACCCGTCGTAATCTTGTACACCTCTATCAAATCACCCCACAACCTCCTTTGCTCTAATGAAAACAAATCCAGCTTCTCCAACTTGTCCTTGTAGCTAAGATCCCCCATCCCCGTAACCATTCTGCTAAATCTCTTCTGCACCCTCTCAAGGGCCTTCACATTCTTCCTAAAGTGTGGTGACCAGAACTGGATGCAATACTCCAGTTGTGGCCTCACCAGCACTTTATAAAGGTTCAGCATAATTTCTCTACGTTTGTACTCAATACTTCTATTTATGAAGCCCAAGATCCCATAAGGTTTCCGAACCACTTTCTCAATATGTCCTGCCCCCTTCAGGGACCTATGCACCTTAACTCCCAGGTCCCTCTGTCCCTGCACACTCTTTAAAACTGTGCCATTAAGTGTATATTGCCTCTCCCTGTTCCTTCTGCCAAAATGCATCACCTCACACTTCTCTGTATTAAATTCCATCTGCCACATTTTTGCCTGTTCTGCTAGCCTTTCTATGTCCTGTTGCAGTCGATTGGTATAATCCTCACTGTTTGCCACACCCCCAAGTTTGGTGTCATTGGCAAATTTAAAAATTCTACTCTGTATTCCAATATCCAGGTCATTTATATATATCAAAAAAAGCAGTAGCCCCAGCACTGACCCTTGAGGAACACCACTGTCTACCATCCTGTAGTCTGAAAAACAGCCATTTACCACAACTCGCTGTTTTCTGTCCTTAAGCCAATTCTTTATCCAAGCTGCCACTGACCCACCTATTCCATGAGCCTCAATTTTGTTAACCAGCCTTCTATGTGGTACTTTGTCAAACGCCTTCTGAAAATCCATGTAGATAACATCCATTGCATTCCCTTCATCGATCCTCCCTGTTACTTCATCAAAAAATTCAATTAGATTAGTCAAACACCATCTGCCTTTTACAAATCCATGTTGGCTCTCCTTAATTAGCTTAAACCTCTCCAAGTGGCCGTTAATTTTTTCTTTGATTATTGTTTCTAAAACTTTACCCACCACTGATGTTAAACTGATCGGCTTGTAGTTACTAGGATTGTCCTTACACCCTTTCTTGAACAAGGGTGTCACATTTGCCACTTTCCAACCCTCAGGCACCTCCCCCTCAACTAGGGAAGATTGGAAAATTATGGCAAGCCCTTCCGCTATTTCCTCCCCCAATTTCCTTAACAATGTGGGATGCAAGCCACCTGGACCAGGTGACTTATCCACTCTAAGCATATCCAGCCTTTCTAGTACATCCTGTCTATCAATTTTCACCCCTTCCATTGCTTCTACCTTTTCCACTTTGATACGCTTATCAATTACTCTATAAAAGACGATGAATCAGGAAGGTGATGAAAAGGCTTTTATTAACTAGAGAACAGAGCATGCCTCTCGTGGGTGGCTGGTTCCAAGAAGGAAGTGAGTCGGCGAAACCCCCACCTTTATACCTGGTCATGTGGGCGGAGTCAGCTGAGGCATGCCTTGGTACACAGCGCCACCCAGAGGTAACAATATACAATAATAGTGGTTTACCACATTCACCCCTTGTTTAAAATTAAGTCCGGCAGGGTGAAGGGTACTACAAGTTCGTGTAGTTAAGTCTATCAGGAGGCCTTGTCTGACGTCCTGATCGTCGTGGTGGCGGCGGCGGTGTTGCAGCATCCAACGTCGGATCTGGTGTCTGGGTGGTCATCGAAGGGTCCTGGGGCTCCGGCATGTCGTCTACAGGGGTTGGATTGGGAGGGGTGGTGGGGGATAACGGTGGTAGTTCAGGGGTACCCGAGGGTGCGAGATCTCGTATGGAGACCGTGTCCTCCCGCCCGTCTGGGTATGTCACCCAGGCATACTGGGGGTTGGCGTGTAGGAGGTGCACCCTCTCGACAAGGGGGTCCGTTTTATGGGTCCTTACGTGCCTCCACAGTAGGACGGGCCCAGGAGAAGTCAGCCATGCCGGTAGCGAGGTTCCCGATGTGGACTTCCTGGGGAGGGAGGGCTTGATCCAGCGTAACGGAGGCCAGTGAGTCGGTATGGTCGTCCGACGAGACGGTGGTCGAGTCCGGAGACGAAGTGGCGGTTGAGTGCGGCGGATAAAATGGCGGCAGCCATGCGGCCGGAGGTGCACAAAATGGCGGATAAGATGGCTGCCCCCATGGTTTGCACGCGGCGCTGCTGGCGTTCGCTGGTTTCCCCCTGCAGGCATTGGCGTAATGGCCTTTCTTCCCGCAGCCTGAGCAGGTAGCGGTCTTAGCCGGGCAGTGCGCTCTAGGGTGTTTTAACTGGCCACAGAAATAGCATTTTTGGGCCTGGTTACGGGGCATCGCTGCGGTTCTTACCGGGGGCGGCTGTCCCAGTTGATTTCGGGACATCACTGCAGCAGTTGGTGCCGGGGGCGGCGGTCCCATGTCCCACGGTCGCGATGGCCATGGCGCGGCGCCGTTACGTGAGTATGCTTCGAGGTTTCGGTGGGCCGCATCTAGCGAGAGCGCAAGGGCTACGGCCGTCTTCAGGTCGAGCTCCTTGCTTTCGAGCAGTCTCTGCCGGGAGTAGTCGGACTGGAGGCCCCTGACGAAGGCATCACAAGTAAGTCCCTCCGCGTGCCCCGCAGCCGTTACCTCCTTACAGTCGCAGTCTCTGCAGAGTGTCTGTAACGCCCGTAAAAATGCCTCTACCGATTCCCCCGGTTGCTGCCTGCGGGATCCCAAGAGGTGTCTGGCGTAAATCGTGTTCACTCGGCGCGTGTATTGCCCTTTTAGTAGTTCGAGGGCCGCCATGTACGTAGTAGCGTCCCGGATGAGCGTATATACTTGAGGGCTCACCTGGGCGGTCAAAACTTTTAGTTTGTTCTCCTCCGATGTCACGGCGGAGGCTCCTAGGAAGGATTCAAAGCAGCTCAGCCAGTATTCGAAATTGGTTGATGAACCCGCTGCTTGAGGGTCGAGGTCCAGGCATGCCGGTCTGAGGGCTCGCAGCAACGCCTGCTGTTGTTGCTGTTCAGGTGTCGCCATTTTACTTCTAGTTAATAAAATTGATACGCTTATCAATTACTCCATAAAAGACGATGAATCAGGAAGGTGATGAAAAGGCTTTTATTAACTAGAGAACAGAGCATGCCTCTCGTGGGTGGCTGGTTCCAAGAAGGAAGTGAGTCGGCGAAACCCCCACCTTTATACGTGGTCATGTGGGCGGAGTCAGCTGAGGCATGCCTTGGTACACAGCGCCACCCAGAGTTAACAATATACAATAACAGTGGTTTAACCACACACTTCTACCAATATTTTGTCAGCATCCACATCCTTAGTAAACATCGATACAAAGTACTCATTGAGTATTCCAGCTTTGCCCTGCGCCTCTAAACATATAGGGGGAAAAATTGGGTGAGTAGCACCACCTGTTAGCGCCTAAAGAGGCAGTCAGTGGCTGTAGTGCCACTGGCTGCACCTCCCGCGATATTCAGTAGGGGCGCTAGTGGTGGCGTTAGGCATTTGCGCTGCGCCGCCACCGATGATGTCATCGGTGTGCGCAGCGCCCCATTCGTGCCCTGTTCGCGATATTTGGTAGTGAACGCCGCAGTTGCGCCGCTCGCTACCCGCGCCCGGTTCACGGGGCCTTACTGTGCCGGCAGCGGCGCAAGTTAAGGTGGAGGTGCGGGGCGGACGCTTTTTCGGCGGCTGCCTGCCAGCACCTCCGTCCCCGACCTCCTAACCCCCCCCCCCGCGCATTGCCGGCTGTTTCCCGAGTGCCCGGCACTTCTCCTTGGTGCCGGGCTCATTTGCCGGCACTCGCGAGCGGGGATCGCGCTGTTGCAGGCACCTCCCACTTAACAGTGGGAGGAAGGCCTGCAGTACCGCAGCGTGCCGTACCGCAGCGTGTGGCGCTGCGGCACGTTGCGCTGCGATATTCAGTTTCAGCGCCCTAAGAGGGACGCGGAGCGCCTCGAGCCTCGACCAGTGTCCCTCGAGCAGTAATGAAACTGAATATCTGACGATCGCTAAAGCCTCGAACGCTGCGCTAAATCCTGCGCTCAGGCGACTTTTGCGCCACTTTGGCGCCCCAACCCAATTTCTAGGCCATATCTCCTTCTTTGTCCCTAATAGGCCCCACCCCGCCTCTTACTACCTGCTTACTGTTTACATGCCCATTAATATTTTTTAAATGGTGAGAAACTTTCAAATGTTGGTGTTCAGAGAGAATTGGGTGTCCTTGTGCAAGAAACACAGAAAGCTAGCATGCAGGTACAGCAAGCAATAAGGAAAGCAAATGGCATGTTGGCCTTTATTGCAAGGGGGTTGGAGTATAAGAGTAAGGAAGTCTTGCTGCAATTGTACAGGGCCTTGGTGAGACCACACCTGGAATACTGTGCACAGTTTTGGTCTCCTTATCTAAGGAAGCATATACTTTCCTTGGAGGCGGTAAAACAAAGGTTCACTAAATTGATTCCTGGGATGAGAGGGCTGTCCTATGATGAGAGATTGTGTAGAATGGGCCTATACTCTCTGGAGTTTAGAAGAATGAGAGGTGATCTCATTGAAACATACAAGATTCTGAAGGGGATTGACAGGGTAGATGATGAGAGGTTGTTTCCCCTGGCTGGAGTGTCTAGAACTAGGGGGCATAGTCTCAGGATAAGGGGTGGGCCATTTAAGACTCAGAGAAGGAGGAATTTCTTCTCTCAGAGGGTTGTGAATCTTTGGAATTTTCTGCCCAAGAGGGCTGTGAATGCTGAGTCTTTGAATATATTCAAGGCGGAGATAGATAGATTTTTGGACTCAAGGGGAATCAAGGGATATGGAGATCGGGCGGGAAGTGGAGTTGAGGCAGAAGATCAGCCATGATCTCATTGAATGGTGAAGCAGACTCGAGGGGCCATTTGGCCGACTCTGCTCTTATTTCTTATGTTCTTATGAAGATTTTTGGGTTCCCTTTTATGTTAACCGCTATTCATAGAAACATAGAAAAATAGGAGCAGGAGTAGGCCATTCAGCCCTTCGAGCCTGCTCTGCCATTCAATATGATCATGGCTGATCTTTTACCTCAATACCATATTCCCACTCTCTCCCCATGTGAAGGAATAAGGAAAAAAACCTATTCAGAAAAATAGACTGTAGTGTATGTAACCGTTCCACCTTTAAGAGAACTATTTTAGTAACCGTTCCACCTTTAAGAGAACTATTTTAAGAGTTGCACTACTTTATCTTGGCTGCTGTATACTGTAATACCGGCGGTGACCACACCGGTATATAAGTGCTGTGTAATGATTTATTGGGCAGTTCCGCCCTGACCTTCAACTAGTAAAGACCTGTTAAAAGTTACTCTTGTGGTCTGTGTAATAATTCTCATTATAACACACAGACTTAACAGTGGCGATGAGTACGATCTTACCCTGCGGCAGAGATACATCCAAGGCAGTTTAACGGGCGTCGAGAAGAGGCATCCGCCCTCATCATTCTGCTGAGAGAAGACTCGGATCTGCAGAGCAAAGGAAGAATTCTGACACGAAGCCTTCCATCAGCAACAGGCAGTGATCATCCCTTCTATCACGGTGGTGGGTAAGCCGATCAGCGACGAGCAGCAAGTCGGCCACGTTGGCTGTGAAATAGGGAAGAACGGAGGAAATAAGGGCGGAGAACTCGACCACGGCCGGGGGAAAGAGCCGGACAGAAGTCGGGGCCAGAGGCGCCGAGACTGGGGCAGCGTAAGGCACGGAAGCCACGGTGAATGCAAACGCAGCCGGTGAGAGAGACCGGGCTACAAGCGGGCTGGGAGACGCAACAGCGTCGAGAGAGAGCTCGACCGCGACCGGTGAAAAAGGCCGGGCAGCTACCGAGGCCGCGAGGCGCAGCGACCGGTACAGCATAAAGCACGGGAGAAAATAGCGGGCTGGGAGACGCAACAGCGTCGAGAGAGAGCTCGACCGCGACCGGTGAAAAAAGCCGGGCAACTACCGAGGCCACGAGGCGCAGCGACCGGGACAGCGTAAGCGCGGGAGAAAATAAAAATAAAAAAACCGCGGAGAACTCAGCCGCAGCCGGGGGGGAAAGGACCGGACTGCAAGAGGGGCTGGGAGGCACGATCTGAAAACCGCTGGGGAGGGCGAACGCAGCAATACGGCAATCACCATTACAGCCAGCAGGGGAGAAAAGCAAACGCGGGAAGCCACCATTTTCGTAGGCGGGGGAAGAAGACGAGTGCGGGAAGCCGCCATTTTCGTAGGTGGGGGAAGAAGACGAGCGCGGGAAACCGCCATTTTGAAAAAAAAATATAAAAGAAAAATTTCTTTTTGTCTCTCAAGAAGATTGCGAGGATGCCTAAGCGTGGTAACATTAACGATTTCGATCCCGATGTTGAAGATTGGGCCACGTATGTAGAACGCATAGAGATATATTGTAAGGCTAATAAAATATCAAATGAAGATAAAGCACTAACCATACTAAACTCAATGGATGCGAAGACATGCGGGCTATTGAAGCATCTTCTATCACCAGCTAAACCGGCGGATCAGACTTTCGCTAAAATTGTTGCTGTCCTGAAGGATCATTTGAACCCCACACCGCTGATGTTAGCGGAACGGTTTAAATTTTATGCGAGAACGCAACTGAAAGAGGAAAGCAACGCGGAGTACTTAATTGAACTGCGTAAGCTAGCGAAATACTGCCAGTTTGGGGAAAGCCTGACAGAGGCACTGAGAGACAAATTCGTGTGTGGATTGTCGAAAGAAGGAACACAAAAGCGGCTGCTTGAAGAGAATGATCTTACACTTGATAAGGCTGTCTCTATTGCAGCATCGCACGAAGCCGCATCGAGAGGCACTGCGGAAATGCAGCTGAAAGCAGCGGTACTCAGCGTAGATCAAATGGCTTCGGGTACAACGAAATGTTATCGTTGTGGGCAGACAACACACGATCAGAACCAATGCTGGTTTAAAAACCAGGAATGTAGAAAATGTGGCAAGCTTGGTCACATAGCTAAAGTATGCCGGTCAGGAAAGAAGACCAGCAACAAAAAGTCACCGCAGGAAAAGTGCAGAAAAGGTACATAAGGTGGCTGAGAAGAGTTCGGATGAACAGAATTCGGACTCAGACTCCAACAGCAAGGAACTGGGTAGTCTGAGAATTCACAATGTGAGTAAGGAAGCTGACCAACAAACTATCTGGGCCACACTGCAGATAGCAGGAGTCCACGTGAAGATGGAATTGGACACCGGATCGGCGTTGACGGTCATGAATAAGCAAGATTACAAAAGGTTATTCAAACATATTCCCCTACGGGATATGAAGATAGTATTGCAGACATACACGGGGCAAAGAGTATACCCCATCGGAAAGATAAAAGTCAAGGTGGTACACCAGGGTAAAGAACACCAAGGAATGGACATATATGTACTACCCGAGGGAGGTCCACCACTTCTGGGACGGGAGTGGATCAGGAAAATAAATATGGACTGGCACTCCCTAAAAGCAATAACGGTAGATTCCGGAAAGAAAAAAAATGTCAAACCGGCACGATTGTCCAGAATATTGGATGAGGGCATATGCAGCAGTGACAGGGACAAAGCAGAGAGTGAGAACTCGGTGAAGACAATCAGCTCAGACTCTGGAACTGATGATGGTAAGACCAGCCCATGTGCCAAAGACAAGTCTAAAATGGACTTGCAGGCTAATGATGGAAAAACGAAGGAGTGCATAAATGCTTCAGAAGAAAACAAAGTATCAGAACAGAATTCCACTGAAGAACAACAACAACATAGTTTGACAGAGAATTCGGAGTCTGTCCAGTCTACAGACATGCACATTTCTGAGGAACACCGGGCTCGAACTCAACTCAATCTCAAACTACAACAGTAATTAGAACAAATGATTCGCCGTTTTGAGCAAGAGATGAATGCAAAGAAAAAGTTCTTTGACACAGAGTGGGAGAATCTGGAAAGACAGCAGAAGCAGCTGATTGAGAAAATGGAACAGGAACACACAAACCGTCTGCGCGATGAGGCCAAACGAATCAAAGCTGAGCAAGAAAGGGAATATGTCAAATTCATCGATCAGTTGAAAGCTAAGAAGAAAGAGCACCCTTTTGTGAGCAGTGTCAGCAGTAATAAGCCACTCAGGGAATTGGTGACAGAGGCAAAAACTGAAGATGCTGCAGAGATTAAGTTTGTTGCTGAAAGCGCTACTTCCAGAGCTTTGCTTCGAATTAAAGAATTGCCAGTTAAAATTGTGAAACCCTTAAGAGAGAAGATTGGCATGGAGAAACATCGTGTCATTTTCGAATGCAAGGTTTCCAGGCCAAATGCTGCTGTCAAGTGGTATTACAAAGACAAAGAGATTCATTCCAGTAATAAATATGAGATTGTGAGTGAAGATGTGTACAGGAAGCTCGTTATTAATAATGTCGCTTTTGAAGATGAAGGCAACTACATGCGCGATGCCATAGATGACCAAAGCACAGCAAAGTTATATGTAGAAGAGCAATCAATTGCCATCATTAAACCCATGTGTGATGTGGAAGCGACAGAGCCAAGTGACGCCATTCTTGAGTGTGAGCTTTCAGTTGCTGACGTGAAGCCTCCAAAATGGATACTAAATGGTGAAATTCTTCATGCTTCTGAAGATGTGGACATTGAGCATCGTGGCACTATTCATCGTCTCACTCTGAAGAAAACAACTTGTAAGATGACCGGCTTGCTGCAGTTTATCGCAGGGAAATCAAAATCTGAGGCGAGGCTGACTATTAAAGAGCCTCCGTCAAAGGTAGTCAAAGAACTACAGAACATTACAGTGGAAGAGAAGCATTCTGCTACTTTGAGCTGTGAGTTTACACCTACTTCCAAGATGGTCAGATGGTACAAAGACCAGAGCTTAATCGAATCTTCTGACCGATACAAATTTAAACAAAATAAGAATGTGATAGAACTTACCATTATAAATCTCACACCCAAAGACTCTGGTGAATATAGCTGCAAATCAAGTAATGCACAGACCACAGCCACACTCACAGTTGAAGCTCCAAAAATAGAAATAATAAAACATTGGGAGGACGTAGATACTGAGGAGGACAGCAATCTAGTATATTCATGTGAGTTGTCCCATGATGATGAAGATGATGACTCATCTGAACCATTATCACCCCTACCAGGTCACGCACGTGGTCCCTCCGAACTGAGCCAAATCAGTCTGGAAGCAGAAAAGCTTCCCAAGGTACTCGAGCCTTTAGAAGTCAGCAATGCTGGTTCTGCAGTTACGAAAGTTCAAGCTGTTAAGTCCAGTGAAGGACTATTAGATGAGTCACCCCAGCAACAAGAACCTACTACACCACCGAAAACTACTACACCACCGAGGCGTTATCCGGACCGAGTCAGGAGGCGCAGGAGGCGCCGCCTCAGAGACTGAACCTGTGAACTGTTTTTACATGAAGTTGTGTATATATGTTATGATGTTATGTTTAATGGGGAATATATATTCTGTTAAGCTAAAAAGGGAGGATTGTAGTGTATGTAACCGTTCCACCTTTAAGAGAACTATTTTAAGAGTTGCACTACTTTATCTTGGCTGCTGTATACTGTAATACCGGCGGTGACCACACCGGTATATAAGTGCTGTGTAATGATTTATTGGGCAGTTCCGCCCTGACCTTCAACTAGTAAAGACCTGTTAAAAGTTACTCTTGTGGTCTGTGTAATAATTCTCATTATAACACACAGACTTAACATAGACCATTCTATAAAAGAATTCTGACTTTATTAAAACATGACATACTAGGTCTGGAAAGCTCTAAACCTAACAATGGAGAAGCTGTGAACAGCATACAGGCTATTGAGATAAGATAAGTTGTTGACACTGAATCAATAGCCTTATTGAAACAGGAGGTTGGAGATTCCTGATAGTCTGAAGCCTTGGAAAGAACACAATGGTATACCATGTTAAGGTGTCTTAAATAACAATTTGGAAAGAAACACAGAAAATTAAAGAAACATGCCTTTGTAAAAATGACATCAAATGAAACACGGGAGACACGAGTCTGTGTTACAACCAGCTGAGGTAACTAAGAAGACAATGGTGCACCCGGTTGAGGTGTTTTTTAATTTACACATCGTAAAAAGACACAAACAGAAGACTCTGGTAAGAATGACATTAAGTAGATACACCTGCTCCACACCATTTTTTATGATAAGCTTCGAACACCTAAAGGTAGAGACATAATTCTTAATGCTACAAGCTGATCTAACTGTAAAAATAGCAGGGGTCAACAGAAAAATGACGAGATAATTAACTTAATTCAGCAGAAAACTTCAAAGGAAATACCACTGAGAAAGGGTATAAAAATTGAACTTTCAAATGGGAAGATAGATTCACTGTAAGGGGCAAAGCGATTCTCAGCTTCAGAGGCAAGCTGTGTAAGTCTACATCTCTTTGTATCTCGGGGATCAAGGTATTGTATTTGATTTTGGTGGATATCCTGGAATAAACTAAGAACTGTAAAACTAGTGAAGTTAAGATTTGAGAATAAGGATCTCTGATAATAGAATTGTAAGATTTCTGTATTTGGAACTGTTAATATGCGATTGAATCACAAACTGTAAATTACATGTTGGTTCTTTAATAAATCTATATATTTTTAGAATTGTCTCACATTGTCTCATTATGTATCAAACTCGCGAAATCAATCTCTGTACGCATCTTGGTGAGGAGTTGCAGAATTCTGGGGGAGATTTCTGGACCCTCATAATATCCAGAACATTACAGTCTAGGAGCAGTCTTATTAAAAGTGCTATCTGGAGGATGGCAACAGCTTCAGGTTGATCCTTTCCTTTAGGGAGGGATAGTCTGGACCTTTAGACCCAATTAAGCGTCTTTAGGATTCGGCTACCTCAAACTTTATTTGAAACTGAACGTCTGGGGAATACGCCTGATCTGGGGTAGCCCTAAAGGGGCTAGGACTAGTAATTATCCCTTCACCCATACCCCTTGATGCCTTTTGTGTCTAGAAATCTATCTATCTCCTTCTTAAATATATTCAGTGACTTGGCCTCCACAGCTGTCTGTGGTAGAGAATTCCACAGGTTCACACCCTCTGAGTGATGAAATTTCTCCTCATCTCAGTCCTAAATGTCCTACCCCATATCCTGAGACTGTGACCCCTCGTTCTAGACACCCCCAGCCAGGGGAAACATCCTCCCTGCATCCAGTCTGTCTAGCCCTGTCAGAATTTTATACGTTTCAATGAGATCCCCTCTCATTCTTCTAAACTCTAGTGAATACAGGCCTAGTCGATCCAATCTCTCCTCATACAACAGTCCTGTCATCCCAGGAATCAGTCTGGTGAACCTTCGCTGCACTCCCTCTATGGCAAGTATATCTTTTCTTAGGTTAGGAGATCAAAACTGCACACAGTACTCCAGGTGTGGTCTCACCAAGGCCCTGTACAACTGTAGTAAGACATCCTTGCTCCTGTACTCAAATCCTCTTGCAATGAAGGCCAACATACCATTTGCCTTCCTAACTGCTTGCTGCACCTGCATGTTTGCTTCTAGTGACTGGTGTACAAGGACACCTTTGTACATTGGCATTTCCCAATCTATCACCATTTAAATAATAATCTACCTTTCTGTTTTTCCTACCGAAGTGGACAACTTCACATTTAACCACGTTATACTGCATCTGCCATGTATTTGCCCACTCACTCAACTTGTCTAAATTGCCTTGAAGCCTCTTTGCATCCTCCTCACAACTCACAATCCCACCTAATTTTGTGTCATCAACAAACTTGGAAATATTACATTTGGTTCCCTCATCCAAATCATCATTGATATATATTGTGAATAGCTGGGGCCCAAGCACTGATCCATGCGGTACCCCACTAGTCACCGCCTGCCACCCTGAAAAAGACCCATTTATTCCTACTCTCTGTTTCCTGTCTGTTAACCAATTTTCAATCCATGCCAGTATATTACCCCAATCCCATGTGCTTTAATTTTGCACACTAGCCTCTTATGTGGAATTTTATCAAAGGCCTTCTGAAAATCCAAATACACCACATCCACTGGTTCTCCCTTATCTATTCTACCAGTTACATCCTGAAAAAACTCCAGTAGGTTTGTCAGACATGATTTCCCTTTCATAAATCCATGTTGATTTTGTCTAATCCCGTTGATATTTTCTAAGTGTTCTGTTATCACATCCTTTATAATACTCTAGCATTTTACCTACTACTGATGTTAGGCTAACCGGTCTGTAGTTCGCTGTTTTCGCTCTCCTTCCTTTTTTAAATAGTGGGGTTACATTTGCCACTCTCCAATCTGCAGGAACTGTTCCATAATCTATAGAATTTTGGAATATGACAACCAATGCATCCACTATTTCCATGGCTACCTCTTTTAGTGCTCTGGGATGCAGATTATCAGGCCCTGGGGATTTATCAGCTTTCAGTCCCATTAATTTCTCCAGCACTATTTTTTTTACTAATACTAATTTCCTTTAATTCCTCCTTCTCATTAGATCCTTGGTTCCCTAGCATTTCTGGAAAGTTATTCATGACCTCTTCTGTGAAGACAGAACCAAAGTATTTGTTTAATTGCTCTGCCATTTCCTTGTTCTACTCTCATATTCTCTCTTTGCCAATCTTATTTTCATCTTCACTTCCCCTCTCAACTTATTGTTTTTGGTCTGGTTCTCCCTTGAAGAATTCACCTGACATTCATCATACACCCTCTTTTTTTGTTTCATCATCTTTTCTATGTCCCTCATCATCCAAGGAGCCCTTGCTTTGATTCACTTACCCTGCCCTCTTGTTGGAATGTACCTAGCCTGCATTTGGAACATCTCCTCCTTAAAGATCACCCATTGTTCTGTTACAGTTTTTCCTGTCAGTCTTTCGTTCCATTTAACCCTGGCTAGATCCTTTTGCATCCCATTGAAGTTAGCCCTATTCCAGTTTAGAAGTTCCACTCTAGATTGTTCCTTGCTCCTAGAATCATAGAAAGTTACAGCACGGAAGGAGGCCATTTCGGCCCATCCTGTCCGCGCCGGCCAACAAAGAGCTATCCAGCCTAATCCCACTTCCCAGCTCTTGGTCCGTAGCCCTGCAGGTTAGAGCATCCCAAGTGCACACCCAAGTACTTTTAAATGTGGTTAGGGTTCCTGCCTCTACCACCCTTTCAGGCAGCGAGTTCCAGACTCCCACAACCTTTTGGGTGAAGAAATTTCCCCTCAGATCCCCGCTAAACCTTCCCCCAATTACTTTAAATCTGTGCCCCCTGATTGTTGACACCTCTGCTAAGGGAAATAGGTCCTTTCTATCCACTTTATCTAGGCCCCTCATAATTTTATACACCTCAATAAGGTCTTCCCTCAGCCTCCTCTGTTCCAAGGAAAACAGACCCAGCCTATCCAGTCTTTCCTCATAGCGAAGATTCTCTACTCCCGGCAACATCCTTGTAAATCTCCTCTGTACCCTCTCTAGTGCAATCACATCTTTCCTGTAAAGTGGTGACCAGAACTGCATGCAGTACTCTAGCTGAGGCCTAATTAGTGTTTTATACAGTTGAAGCATAACCCCGCTGCTCTTGTATTCTATACCACGGCTAATAAAGGCAAGCATTCTGTATGCCTTCTTAACCACCTTATCTACCTGGCCTGCTATCTTCAGGGATCTGTGGACATGCACTCCAAGGCCCCTTTGTCCCTCTACACTACTCAGTGTCCTACCATTTAATGTGTATTCCCTTTCTTTGTTAGCCCTCCCCAAATGCATTACCTCACACTTCTCTGGATTGAATTTTATTTGCTACTGTTCTGCCCACCTGACCAACTTTTGTGACCAGTCTGCCATGCGGGACCTTATCAAAAGCCTTGCTAAAATCCATATAGACTACATCAAACGCACTACCCTCATCGACCCTCCTTGTTGCCTCCTCAAAAAATTCAATCAAGTTTGTCAGACACGACCTTCCCTTAACAAATCCGTGCTGACTATCCTTGATTAATCCGTATCCTTCTAAATGAAGATTCATCCTGTCCTTCAGAATTCTTTCCAATAATTTTCCCACCACCGAGGTTAGGCTGACTGGCCTGTAATTACTCGGTCTATCCTTTTCTCCCTTTTTAAACAAGGGTACCACATTAGTAGTCCTCCGGCATCACACCTGAAGCCAGAGAGGATTGAAAAATGATGGTCAGGGCCTTTGCTATTTCCTCTTTTGCTTCGCTTAACAGCCTGGGATACATTTCATCCGGGCCTGGGGATTTATCCACTTTTAAAGCTGCTAAACCACTTAATATTTCCTCTCTCATTGCTAATCTAAATCTTATGATACAATGATCACACGTGCTCAAGTGTTCTCCCTACAGACACTTGGTCGACCTGGCCCACCTTATTACCCAGCACCAGATCCAGCAATGCCACCTTCCTAGTTAGGCCAAGAACATACTGGTCAAGGAAATTCTCCTGAACACATTACAGAAATTCCTCCTCCTCCTTTCCCTTTACCATAGCATAACCCCAATCGATATTTGGGTAATTAAAGTCCCACAATATCACCACTCTATAGCTCTTGCATATCTATGCGATTTCCCTGCAGATTTGCTCCTCTACCTCTCTCTCACTATTTAGAGGCCTATAGAATACCCCGAATAGCATGATCATACCCTTTTTGCTCCTCAACTCAACCCAAATTGATTCTGTCCTTGTCCCCTCAAGAACATCCTCCCTTTCCAACTCTACAATAGCTTCCTTAATCAGCACTGCCACCCCAACTCCCTTTTTTCCTTCCCTATCTTTTCTCAACACCTTGTACCCTTGACTATTAAGTGCCCAGTCCTCACCATTTTTAAGCCACATTTCCGTTATTGCCACAACATCATATTGCCACATACCTAATTGTGCTTGTAGCTCACTGTTAAGTCCGTGAATGATTGAGACACGGACTAGCAGGAGTGAAAACAGATAGATCTTTACTGGTGGAAGGCAATAACGAAACTAAACAACAGAGGCTCTCTAGCACCTTTTATACAGGGGTGGTCACTGCCGGTACTGCAGTCTGAAACCAGTTATTCTCTTAAAGGTACATACACAACAATTCCTCCCCTTTTAGATAAACAGTACATAACATTCATTTAACAACTAAATGATAACGAATTACAATCACAATTACTGTTACTAGATACAGTGGTTAAGTTTAAGCAATTATAAGTCCAGTCTTTGAGGAGGCTTCCTGATTCTGTCTGGATAACGCCTCTTTGGGGTAACAGGTTCTTCTGGCAATGTTGAGTCGGAATCAATGTCGTTGTTTGGTTCATCTGCTTCCAATATTACCGGTTCTGCGGTAGCTGCAATTGGAACGTCGATTTCATTACCAGGTGTATCAGATCGTGGTGTGGAGTTGACGTTTTCCAGTGACTCTAGAATCTGGTCAGCATGGTGTCTTACAATGCTCTCCCCAACGTCCATGGTATACATGAGAGGTCCTTGTCGTGTACAAATCGTTCCTGGCTGCCATTTCTCAGTGCGGTAGTCCCGGGCCAAAACTGGTTGACCTATCTTAAAACTCCTGGTCGGCCTTTCATTCATATTCTGAAACTGCCTGTTCTCCACATCTCTTCGGACGTTTGGCTTAACCAAATCCAAGTGGCATCGTAGTCTTCGATTGAAGAACATCATGGCTGTAGTTTGGTTGGTAACCGCATGTGTCGCATTCCGGTAGGCAAACAAGAAGTTGTCCACCTTGTGTTGTAGGGGTATATCTTCATTGCACATTGCCTTGATAGCCTTCTTGAATGTTTGGACAAACCTCTCGGCCAATCCATTAGTGGCTGGATGATATGGGGCAGATGTGTAATGCTTAACACCATTGTTCTTTAAGAACCTCCGGAACTCTTCAGACACAAACTGTGGTCCATTGTCAGAGCAAATCTGTTCAGGCAGCCCATTCCTGGTGAATATGGTTCGTAAAACTGTGATAGTTTTTTCCGTGGTGGTTGAGCACATTTTTATTACCTCTGGCCACTTTGAATGTGCATCCACCGCAATTAAAAACATCGAGTCCATGAAGGGACCAGCAAAATCAATGTGCACCCTTTGCCATGGAGATGAGGGCCACTCCCATGGATGCAGAGGAGCTTGTGGTGGGGCGTTTTGGACCTTCTGGCATCCTGCACAGCTCTTGGTCATCTCTTCGATTTCTCTATCAATTCCCGGCCACCACACAAACGCTCTGGCTAAGCTCTTCATTTTTACCCCACCCAGATGACCCTCATGAAGTTCATTGAGCACTCTATCCATCAACTTAGGTGGAATTACTACTCTGGATCCACACATCAAGGTTCCTCTGCACACTGACAGCTGTTCTCTTCTCGGCGAGAATGCTGGCAGCAGTGGTTCGCCATGTGCTGGCCATCCCTTCACCGTTAAATCATAGACCCGTGATAGTGTCGGGTCATTCCGTGTTTCCTTTTCTATGTTTGCATTCGTCACAGGAAGACCTTCGACTATGGTCGAGTGGAATAACTCCATTGGATCCACTGCAAGGTCTTCTTCATCCACCGTCGGCAACGGTAGACGTGACAATCTATCAGCATTTCCATGCTGTTTAGTTCCTTTGTACTCGATGTCATATTGGTGTGCCCCTAGGAAAAGGGACCATCTCTGAAGCCGTTGTGCTGTCATTATCGGTACGCCCTTCTGAGGGTTGAAAATGGAGACAAGAGGTTGATGATCGGTTAGTAGAGTAAATTTTTGACCGTGCAGATAGTGATTGAACTTCTTCACCCCCCCACACTAGGCTGAGGGCCTCTCTGTCAATCTGGGCGTAGTTACGCTCGGCAGAAGTTAACGAGCATGACGCAAAAGCTATCGGCCTCTCCAAACCATCAAGGAATTTATGTGACAGTACCGCCCCAATGCCGTAGGGAGACGCATCACACGCCAGCCTGATTGGCAGTGCTGGGTTGTAGTGAGCCAATACTTCATTTGAAGTGATTAAGTCCTTACTCTTCCGAAAAGCACGCTTACAATCATCGCTCCATTTCCATGCTACCCCCGTTCGTAGCAGGGCGTTCAGTGGGTGCAGAATTGTCGACAAATTCAGCAAAAACTTATGATAGTAATTCACCAACCCAAGGAATGACCTCAGTTGCGACACATTTTCAGGCGCTGGGGCCTTAACAACCGCTTCAATTTTGTCAGGGGACTTATGTAACTCCTCTTCATCAATCACGTGGCCACAATACGATATCTGTTTCTTAAAAAATTCGCACTTGGGGCGGTTGGCTCGCAGCCCATGTTCCCGTAGTCTAGTGAGCACCTGTTCTAGGTTGTTAAGGTGTTCACTGTCATCTTCACCTGTTACAAGGATGTCGTCCAAGTAACACTGAGTCCCCGGAATCCCTTGCAGGACTTGTTCCATCGCTCTTTGCCATATCGCCGGAGCCGATGCTACTCCGAATACCAATCGATGATACTGGTAAAGACCTTTGTGAGTGTTTATCGTGAGATACTTCCTAGAGGATTCTTCAACCTCCATCTGCAAATATGCTTGTGCTAGGTCAATTTTTGTAAAACGCTTCCCTCCAGACAGCGAGGCAAAGATGTCTTCTATCCTTGGAAGAGGATATTGTACTGTGTAAAGGACAGTGTTCACCGTCACCTTGAAATCCCCACAGATGCGAATCTTCCTTGGCTCTCCGGCCTTATTGCTTAACGTTTTCTTCATGACAGGAATGATGGGTGTCGC
Organism: Somniosus microcephalus; assembly: GCF_052327205.1. Taxonomy (NCBI): domain Eukaryota; kingdom Metazoa; phylum Chordata; class Chondrichthyes; order Squaliformes; family Somniosidae; genus Somniosus; species Somniosus microcephalus. Next base: position 38,424,487 of record NC_140998.1, read on the forward strand.
CCACTCGCTCCAGTTGACCATAGACAACACGCCCGCCTTCTCCAGATTCTCCAGCTCTGCCTCGACGGCTGGGCGAATTGCATATGGTACCGGTCTCGCTTTGAAAAACTTGGGAACTGCATTCTCTTCTATTTTTATCGAGGCGGTTACGCCTTTAAGCGTGCCCAGTTCTTGTTGAAATACCTCTTTGACGTTAGCTAAGATTGTTGACAATCGTCCAGGAGTGACATCTTCATCTTTTTTACCGTCCACCGTCATTGCATGAATGGAATGCCAATCCAAGTTTATCTTCCTGATCCATTCCCGTCCCAATAACGGTGGTCCACCATTTGGCAGTATGTAGAGATACAATTTCCGTATTTTCTTGCCATTGTATTCGACAGGCACCCTTATTTTTCCTCTGGGGTATACTTTTTGCCCCGTATACGTCATCAAGACGATGGGTGTCTCTCTCAAGGGTATGTGTGAAAATAGCCGCTCGTAGTCTCGTCGATTCATGACGGTTAGCGCTGATCCTGTATCCAATTCCATTTTAACTTGGGACCCTGCTATCGTGAGTGTGACCCAAATGGTTCGGTGATCCTCTTTTGCGATTACATTGTGAAGTTTGAGACAGCTTAATCTCCTGTTTCCGGATTCACTATCGCTCATCTGGTCTTTGGAACTACTGTCCGTCATCTTTTGTACTTTCTTGTACGGTTCCTTAGTAGCCTTTTTGTTGTCGCTGGTCTTCTTCCCAGACCTACAAACTCATGCAATGTGTCCAATCTTCCCGCATTATCTGCATATTTTGTCTTTGGACCAGCAGTCCTTCTGGTCATGGTTAGTTCTGCCGCAGCGATAACATTTTGCAAATCCCCGTGTCATTTCATGGGTGCCGTATTCCTGTGGTTTTTGTTGAATTTCTGCAGCTCCCCTGGCTGCTGCTTCATACGATACTGCCACGCTGAAAGCCTTATCTAGCGTCAGCTCTTTTTCTGAGAGTAACTTCTTCTGTGTTCCTTCACTCAGGAGTCCACAGACAAATTTGTCCCGTAGGGTATCTGCCAGTCCTGCTCCGAACTGGCAGTGCTTTGATAGCTTGCGTAGTTCCGTAAGATACTCAGCATTGCTCTCATCTTTGTGCTGAGTTCTCCTGTGGAATTTAAATCTTTCTGCTATCAACAGCGGTGCACCGTTTAAGTGTCCCTGTAGAACAGCAACAATTTCGTTAAAACTCTTCGCCTTCGGTTTGGCTGGAGTAATCAGATCCCGCAATAGGCCGTACGTTCTAGCGCCCATTAAGTTTAGCAATATCGATGCCTTTTTCCCCTCCGCTATTTCGTTTGCCTCAAAATATACCTCGACTCTTTCCACATACGTGGTCCAGTCCTCTAATGTATTATCAAAAGCAGTGATACAGCCAGTCTTCGGCATCTTGCAAATCTAAAATGGCGCCTCCCGCGCTTTGCCTTCTTCCCCGATTTAACAAAATGGCGCCTCCCGCGCTTTGTCTTCTTCCCCGCTGTTGTTAGCGCTGCTTTCCACGGTTTCTTGCGCGTTAAATATTGATTCTTTTTCTTTTATTATTTCCCCGTCATGGAGCGGACCCTCTGGGACACTTCCCTCCCTCTTCTTAGGTCCGAATGCTGCCCGGCTTCAAAGCACTGGCCGCGCCCTGTGTGCTCCACCCTCTCTCTCTCTATTTGCTTCCCGACTCGCCGCCCGGCCCCGTTGAAAAGCCACCCGATCGAGCTTCAGCCCGCCGCAGCCCAGGAAGGATCAGAGCACTACCTGCCACCAGCCCGATTAGCTGGGAAACCACGGACCGAGGAACCCAGCCTGGCTCTGGACAATCTCTCCTGCAAGTTTTTAAACCGATGATTGACGGTCGACGCCCGTTTCCCGAGTTTCAATGGACTCTTTTTTTTTCTTCTTCTGGCTCCGACCTTCAACAACGTCGTCAGAGCTGCTGCCGAGTTGCAGGTAAGTACGTTTCTTACTCGTCGCCAGTGTTAAGTCCGTGAATGATTGAGACACGGACTAGCAGGAGTGAAAACAGATAGATCTTTACTGGTGGAAGGCAATAACGAAACTAAACAACAGAGGCTTTCTCGTGCCTTTTATACAGGGGTGGTCACTGTCGGTACTGCAGTCTGAGACCAGTTATTCTCTTAAAGGTACATACACAACACTCACCAACCTTATTCACCACACTTTGTGCATTTACGCACATGCATTCTAAACCCATTTTTGAATTTTTCGTAGTCTTTCTTAGTCTGCTCCTATCTAATATGGTACCACTTCCGCCTCTAGTTCTACTTTCTTCTCTAGTACTATCCAACACACTCACTCTTTTCTGCACCTTATTCCTCTTTTCTACTCCTATATGCTGGTGCCCATCCCCCTGCCAAGCTAGTTTAAACTAGTGTGTAGGAGGGAGGAAGGCTGTACAAGAGGGGGGGATACGGTAGCATAGTAATCCAGAGGCCTGGACAAATGATCCGGAGACATGAGCTCAAATCCCACCACAGCAGCTGGGAACTTAAATTTAGTTAATTAAATAAAATCTGGAATTAAAAGTTATGTAGGGAGTTTGCACAATTCCCCCACCTCACCTGCTTTCCGAATCAAACAAAGTTGGCCACTTTTTAAACATACAAAATGGAGTTCTGGGACACGTAACCAGAAAGCTGCTGGAAGTGAGTCATTTTTCTCCCCAGCAACAAGACTGGAGACAGGGCCTGGAATTCCACAGTCACTATGTGGATTCCAGGCCAGACATGGAATTGAATATGTAATAGCAAGTCGCCAGTAGGCCGGTAAGAACAATGAACCTGGTTGCAATGCAATCAGGGTTAAGCTAGTTAAAACCATCATCGGGCCCATCCTAACAGATCCAATCATATCAGAAACCGTTTTAGAGGACTAGGCACCAGAGACACCATTGTGTGACTGAAACCAAAAACAATGAGGGCCGGTGATAAGGCCGTTAGTGGGAAATCGGCCGTTTTGCAGCCATTTACAGTTAACGAAGTAACCTGGAACACCTCTCAATCTGGGGGAGGCAAGGCAGATCGAGAGAGTATAACTGTTTTTAGTAAGCAGACAGAAAGAGCAGTTCGAGACACTTCGACTTGGAACACACTTCGGGAGAGACAGCTTCTACACTTCACTTCAATTTCATCCTGGGACTTCGCTGCAAAAGGGAAACTTCGAGGACTCTACTGGGAGAAGCAGTCTCCAAGACGGGGAAGGCTATGCGCAGCAGGCCCATGCTTTGGTAAGCAGGCGAAGCTCCCGGTCCGTACTGCCTCCCGATTTAAACCTAACTGTTCCCCCCGCCCCCCGTGCCCACCACCTCAGGCAGGGATTCAGAGTGGAACCAGGAAGACACGGGACGGAGTGCACCATCCCGGTACGGACCGGAGCCCAGAGCGGGCCTCGCTAAACGGCGCAGCCCGACCCAGGAGGGAAGCCTTTTCGCCCAGCCAAGGAGGAAGATCCACTACCTGACTGACGGGAGAGTGTGTGGCCAGTGCACACTGAACTTTACCAGGCCAGACCAACTAAAGCTGCAGTCCCAGGACAACCTAAAGGCCTTTGTTCCAATGTGTTGGGTGAGCATGAGAGTCTGACCCCCCTTTAGTTCGACCTAGGTTAGGGATAGTGTAGGAGGTGGGGATAAGGCTAAGGGGAGTGTTAATGTGTGATACCCCTCGATGTGTCGTACTCCTTCCTGCACTCGCGTGCCCTCTGTTTTGAATATATAGTATTCCTTTTTTTTTCTCTTTTTATAGTGTATAGGGCTGTAGCCTTGGTGTAGTATCGTTGAACCAATTAATTTCTCTGCTTGCTTGTTTTGTTTTATTTTTCTCTCAATAAAACCGTTATTATTTGAACCTTTCACCTGCTTGTCTGTCTCGAGCTTGTTATTCTGCGCATCAGCTGCCTGGTAGGATCCCAGTGTCAGAACTGAGTGGAAGTGTGGGGACACCTCGAAAACGTCCACTGGGTCAGGCCCGGGCCAAACCGACCCAACCAACAACCCCTACAAAATGGCGACCGCGGCAGGACACTGGGCGCAGGCATCTGGTGTTGTAGATGGCGAGTCGAATGAGACAAGCTTGATGGACGAGAGAATCTCGGACTATGTGTTCAGGAAGGTGAATCTCACTAAGAAGTGGATCACCGCTCTGCTGAAGGCTGACCGTCCAGTGGACGCCGCAGCTCAGTGGACGCAGGGGAGGGAACACAAGAGATCTCTTGAAAAGGCTGTGTGGCTGTGCTGCTACAAAAAGCAGGTACAGCTCCTGGATGGGCTCGTCGCAGCCCAGGCAGCCAGGTTAAAGGAGCTGGAACTGGAAGTCCAGGAGAAGGCTCAGGCAGGAGAGAAGTTAGTTGTGGCGCTGCAGGCTCTCGCACAGGAGAGGGTGCAGCTCTTAGGGGATTATAATTCCCAGTTGGAATACCTGCGGTGTCAAGTCACCGAGGCCAAGGGGAATGAGTTTAGGCTGTGGGACAAAAGTGCCCGCTTGGTAAAGGAAGTAAAAGAACAGGAGGAGAAAGTCAGGGAAGTGAAGGCAGCCTATAAGCTGGCCAGTGAACAGGGGTTCAGGGAAGCAGACCACAGCCCATGTCAGGAGAAGATAGAGAGTCTTAGCCGAGCCCTCCGGAAGGCAAAGGGCATGGTATGCCTGATGAATCCGAAGGCGGGTCAGGCGGATTTTCTGGGGAACGAGGGTAGGACCATTTCACCATCCCAAGTGGTACCTAGGGAAGCAATAGAGGAAAGAGAGGAAACCACGTGTCCACCACCCACTACTCCGAGTTTCGGGGAAGTGTGGCACCAAGGGGAGGTGAAGGCGGAGGTGGTCCAAGCCCCGGCTAGGACGGGAGCGGGGCCCATGTGCCCGGCCCGGCAGCTGAGGTTAGGTCCGCCCGCCGAAGGGGAAAGGGAAGGGCCTCTCCAGAACCAGTTTGTGGTCCCTTTTAATACCCAACAGCTTAGGAGTATGGTGAGCCATATTCCAAAGCTCTCCCAGAAGGGAGATCCCTCGGTTCATTTTAGGGAGGTAGAGCAGGCAGCCAGCGTCAACGACTGTGATGACGCTGAGCAGGCCAAAATGCTGCTATTTTCCCTAGAAAGCAGCCTCCTCCAGTCCCTCTCTGACGGGGATAAAAGAGGTCAGAGTGGGTATGAGGAGCTCAAGGACACAGTCTTAGAGGCATTGGGCATGGAGGAGGGTAGTCCGTTCTCCCGTGTGGAGAAAACGGTCCAATTGGTGGAAGAGACTCCGCAAGCTTTCGCGGACCGGCTGTGGCCGGTGTACCGGAGAGCTTGCCCAGGGACACCCAACCGAGTGTTCCTGAACGGAGATCTCCTGACCCATTGGCTCCGTTGCTTGGTGGCGAACAGCCTGCCGCAAGTTAGAGCAAAAGCGGAAGTTTGGTTCGACCCCAAGGATCCCGGGGCCACAGAAGCCGGGGTAATCCGGCAGCTCACTCTAGCCTACAAGAACGGTCGGGCAGCCGAAGCGCTCCCAGCGAAAGGGAAGCTGCATGAGGCAAAACCCGGGCCGGGTAGGAAGGAGTGGCGCCAGGAAGGGACTACCCCAACACACCCCAAACTTAATTGTTATGGGTGTGGTAAAGATGGCCACTGGCGGAAGGAGTGTAGAAACCCTTGGAAAGAGACCAGGGGGAAGGTGCCCACTTCCCCAGCCCAACCGGCGGGGGCAGGACCCAGCCAGGTCGAGATAATACTGGACGCCGTACGGTCCGTATTGTCTGGCCAGGGGAAGGTAGCAATGGCTACCGGCACTCTTACTCCGACAGCCCCAGCCAATTCCCAACCCTGACTAGCAAGAACGCAACCGGTCCACCTGTGCCCTGTCCGCTATGACGAGTGGGGGAGACCCCTTGTGGAGACGGAGGTGGAGAGGCTGAAGGGGACCTATCTGCTGGATACGGGAGCATCAAGCACCGTAATCTATGCAGATAACCCCGCCGCCTCGCCCCGCTTTCCATCAAGTTGGGACCACTCCACACCACATGGAAGTGCATCCTGATGAGGTGTGAGGTGGAGGGTGGAAGGGGAGTCCTGGGGGCCGACTTCATTGTAGGCCACGGGATTCTGGTGGATCTAAGGAACCACTGCTTGTGGGGAGCAGGTGGAATAAAGGATGGTGAGGTAGTAGTGATCCCAGGAAAGGAAGGGAAGGAGACTCTCTGCACCATGAAGCCAAAGGGGGGCTACGACCTCGGGCTTATGGTCAGTGGTGTCCCCGAGGAGTTTCGGGCATTCGTGAAGGGGCACCTGGCCACATTTGCCACTCACCAGCATGACTGCAGTAGGGACACGGGGTTTGAGGTCACGGTAGACGGGGATCCCATGGCCAGACCACAGAAACAGTATAATTTCCCAAGGGAAGCTGAGCCAGACATGGAAGCAGCCATGTCCTCCCTAGTGCAGCAGGGAGTTCTGAGACCTATAGCAACCCATGTGAACTCTCCATTGTGGCCGGTGATGAAACCGGACGGTGCCTGGAGAGCCACGGTGGACTATCGGGTCCTCAATAGTAACATTCCTGCCTGCGCCCCCACCGTGGCAGCAGTCGCTGACCTAACTGGGAGTATCCCAGCATCCGCGACCATGTTCATGGTACTGGATATTTCAAACGGGTTTTGGTCCATCCCTGTACGGAGGGAGGACCAGTACAAGTTTGCCTTTATGTTTAGGGGGCAACAGTACACTTGGAACTGCTTGCCACAGGGCTTTCACAACAGCCCCAGCATCTTCCATCAGTGCATGGCAGGTAGCATCAAGGAGTTTAGCCAGCCCAGACAACTAGTCCAATATGTGGACGACCTACTCCTCTTCACCGATTCAAAGGAGGAGCATGGCCCACTATTGGCCGAGTTGCTGGAGTGGTTAGGGCAGAAGGGGTTTAAAGTTAACCCCAAGAAGGCGCAGATCGGCCGGCAGGAGGTAAAATTCCTGGGCCTGACCGTGCGCGCTGGAGAAAGGACCATAGATAAGGCCAGGAGGGAGGCGGTGCAAGAGCTACCGATCCCAAAAACAGTATTGGGTGTGAGGTTGTTTCTAGGACTGACCGGTTACTGTCGAGATTTTATTGAGGACTATGCAGCCTCGGCAGCTCCTCTGCCCCGACTCCTGCACAAGGGAGTGGAGTGGCATTGGGATGAGGAGTGCCAGGCAGCGTTTGTCGGGCTCAAAGAGAATCTGCAGACCGCACCAGCTCTGGGAGCCATAGATGAGGGAAAGGAGTTTTTTCTGGAGGTAGCAGCCAGCGGGGACAGCCTGAGCTCAGTGCTGCTTCAAGAGCGGCACGGCCGGCTGCGGCCCATGGTATACTCCTCCAGGGTGCTCACTGATGTTGAGAGGAGCTACTCCAATTGCGAGAGGCATCTGTTAGCCACGCATTGGGCTGTGAAGAGGTCCCTAATTTTCACAGGCACCTCTCCCATCACCCTCCTCACGCATCACACGCCGACTTAGATGCTACTGGATGGGAGAATTAAGGATGGGACAGTGAGCAGTGCCCGCATTGCTCACTGGACCTTGCTCCTCTCCCAGATGGATCTGAGGGTGAAGGGTTTCTGCGAGCCAAAGCACGCGGCCAATTTGGTCTACCCGGGAACAGCCCATCGGTGTTCCGTAGAAGGGGTTTGGGAGGTGAACATAGGTTTACGGGCCGGGATACACCCCACAGGCCGCGCAATCTATGTTGATGGTTCCAGCACGGTGTCCGCTGGCAAGCGTCTCACGGGATGTGGGATTTATGACCCTACGGCAAGCATTGCCCTGGCAATTAAACTCCCCAGCACCATGAGTGCCCAGCAGGCTGAACTGTCCGCGGTGGTGTATGTCGTTACACACCCCGAAATCTTCCCTACCCCCTACACGATTTGCTCGGACAGCATGTTCACGTGCAACTCGTGTACGGAATATTTGGCCATCTGGTCCCGCCGCGGATACACCTCCGCTGACGGGAGACCCCTCACAGTGAAGCCCTTGCTGGAAAAGATTCTGGCAGCCATGGGGGAGGAAGGGGACGTGTTCATCCATAAGGTGAAAGCTCATTCCTCCACAGAACCCCGCGGTCAGGGTAACCAGCAGGCTGACCTGCTTGCCAAGGAGGGTGCCCGCACCAGCACTTTCTGGGATCCATTCGGGTCCGGACCTGTGGCAGCGTTCAGAGGTAGGGACGGGACACAAAGGAGGGTAGGGGTAGCATTAGCCCCGGACCTTAAGTCCGTCCAGGCTCAGGACCCGGCCCTGAAGGCTGTCCTCAGCGCAGCCATTGAGGGCAGGAGGGTAGAGGGGCTGTATGGGACAGTGACCCTCTCCATTAAAGAGGGCATGCTGTTCAGGGGGGAGCAGTGGATTGTGCCGCAACAGCACCGGAGGGAGTTCCTGCAACTGGCCCATGAGGGACCGGGAGCGGGACACCCCGGGCCCGAGGCCACCTGGCAGCGGGTGGAACAGGCGGGATGGTGGCCGGGACTCAGGGAGGACGTCCGCGAGTTCTGTGCAGACTGTCTCGTGTGCGCTGCAAACAACCCTGACCCCCGGAAAAGGAAGGTGCCCATCGGACACATCAGGCGGGTAGAGGGACCATGGCAGTCGATCCAGGTCAACTACATCGGGCCCCTGCCCACCGCCCAGGGAGGCTTTAAGTACTGCCTAGTCCTGGTGGATGTGTTCACCAAGTGGGTGGAAGCCTTCCCCTGTAGAAATGCCACGGCTCTGGGAACTGCAAGGATCCTAGTCCGAGAGGTGTTCTCGCGGTGGGGACTACCACAGTATGTGGAGTCCGACCAGGGGAGTCACTTCACCGGACAGGTGATGCAGACGGCCCTTATGCTGTTGGGCATTGAGGGAAAGTGGCATGTAGCTCATAATCCACAGTCATCCAGGATTGTGGAGCGCATGAACCGGACCCTCAAGAAACGGTTGAGAAAGGAGACGGTGGACTCGCCCCGTAAATGGGCCGAGATCCTGCCGTTAGTGTTGATGGGGATCCGGGCCAGCCAGTCAAAAAGCACGGGGTACTCCCCGTACGAGCTGATGACAGGCAGGGTCATGCGGACCCCCACCCATGTGTTAGCGCAGCTGCTTACGGAGGGGCAACTCCGGGAGGTGAATCGGGACAAGTTCGCCCGAACCCTCTATGAGCACCTGAAGCAGGTCCATGGGCAGGCAGCGGGGAACATGGGGAGGCAGCATCAGAGTAACTGATTGCTGCTGGAACCGAAAGGGCTCCAAGAATGGGAAGTGGGAGACCGGGTCATGGTCAGGAATTATGCCAGAGTAGGAAGTTTGGAGCCTTTGTACATGGGGCCCTTTAGTGTGGTAGACAAAGCCAGACCCATGGTGTACGCCGTGAAAATGCCCCAGCGTACAAAGTGGTTTCATATCAACCAGTGCAAGCTGTTTAAGCCAAGCAGGGCTGGACAGCTGGCTGGTCAGGGGTTGGGGAATAGAAATCCCCAGCCCGATATGGGAACCAGGTCACAGACCGCAGCAGGTCTGGTGATGTGTCTGAAGGGAGAAGCCACCGGCGAGTTGGGTGTTCCTCCACTTCTGTGGGATGTGGCTGAGGGGGAGGAACCCGAGAGCGGCGTCTCCAGCCTCAGCTCGGGTATAGAGGGGGAGGAGCCCGAGGGCAGCGCCTCCACTCTCAGTTCAGATGAGGAGGGGGGGGGGGGGAGACCGAGGAGAGTAGCCCCGCCCCTAGCTCAGGTGTAAGGAAGGAGGGACCTGAGGTCAGGAACCCCGCCCCGGACCCCGTCGTGGGAACAGGGGGCGGAGACCTGCGGGTCGCAGCAGTAGGCTGCAGCGGGACGTTTGTCCCAACAGTAGGAGGGGGGGATGGATGCAAGGGAGCGGCGGCCCGAGTCAGGGGACCACCGGCCAGGAAAGCTCCACCCACCCTCAGGAGGTCTTCCCGCACACCCCAGCCCAAGAAGACGTGGTCACCCGTCTTCCATTTGCCCAGAGCTGTCCCGAGGATTAGGAAAGCTGAGGACAGGGGTCCCCAGTGGCCGGCCACAGACCGCGAAGGGGCCATAGGTAGGGACACCGCGGGCCCGCCGGAAGCAATGGCAAGCCGGGGCCCTACCAGGGACTGACTTAGCCGTCCGGAGACGGGCGGCGGATGTATGTAGTATATTATAAGTTAAGTTAGGTTTATAAGTTTAGTGGTTAAGTAAGTCTTGTTGCTCACAGTGTATGTGTTTGGGTTCGAGGTCGAGGGACCCAACCACCGCTTAACCCAGGCCAGAGCATCTCCGGAGAGACCTGGCTGCATGTTCCTTTTTGTTTTACAGAGAGGCGTTCGCGCATGGCAGCTGGCCATCCTGCTCGCCCTAATCGAGGGGAGCAGAGGACTCCGGGGAGACATAGAAGACTCCCACATTTTTGGGTGCTCCGGACCGAGAGCTCCGGTAGTCACTGCAGGGAGCTGTGAGAGAGGCTACGAGGGATCCGCCACCTACACCCACCAGGGGCGCTGGCCCGGATGGGTCGGGTCCAATTCCACCCGGTATTCTGACCAGCCCGATTTCACCTACGGCGAGGCATCCCTAGTGTGTCCCACGGTGGAAATAGTGGTTGCGCGTGTGGGAGTCATCGTTGGCAAGAAGGTCTGCCTGACCTGCACCGGAAGGATCCCGGCCGCGCGATGGTGGTGGATCCGCAAGTTAAAGAATGACTTAAAAGACGCTTCATCCACGTGGGTGCGAATGGACAATGACACCCACCGAACTGTCACTGCTATGGCAGAAAGGACAAGTGTCTGTTGGGACAAATGGTGGGATCCGAGCAAGGGATTTATGTGTGTATGTGGGGATCGAAGGAGGCCTGCCCCGCAGGAATCTCAGTTGTCTTCTCTGCTGCCTGGCAGGACCAGGGGAAGGGGATAAGGTGGGGCTCTCACATACGTTCATGCGTGGTTTTTCAAGGGGCAGCCCCAGTTAAAGCCATGGAACTGGTGGCGCGCACCCGCAAGCCGTTACCCACCAATCCACCTAATAGGACACCCCGGGAAGGGCGCCCTACCACCACTAAGGGACCTGGGAATGGACTGGTACTAGTGCCTACCGATCAGGTGCTGTACCAGGGGGTACACTACGCAGTGGCCTCGGTGATCTTAAATCTCACCGAGGTACGTCTTCCCGAGTGGTGCCCCAAGGAAACAGAACAGTTATACCAGGCCCTCTTAAAGGACATGTTCGGGAGGTTTTACGAATTTGATTTTTCTAGTGGGGATAGGACTGAACTCTACACTACACCACGCGAGTTTTTGGGTGACACGGGGAGACAGAGAAGGGGTATTTTGGGTAATACTTTCACCTCGTTTAATACTGGGACTTCTGTCATCAACTCTTTAGACGACATTGAGTTACAGACCCAGATAAATGAGCTGAAAACACAGCTAAAGGGGATTCTCATGGATGAGAACAAAGTCGTGAGCTCGGAGTTGCATGAGGACAAAGCTGTGATGGTCCATTTGAAGGAAATCATAGCAGAGTTGGAGAAGCATGCGAAAACGGTAAATGCTCTCATACGGGAGGACAGGAATGCGTCTGACCAAGCAGCGCAGAGCGCGGTGTGCGTACTGTACGGGGCATGGTTACTGGGCGAGGGCCACAGTAATCTGGAGGACCTGAAACAGGGTTTGGTCCCCTCCTGGATCAGTAACAAACACCTCGCCGCCCTCCACCCGTATGAGAACGCATTGAGCCCGTGCCAACTCCGGCGAGCCTCCGAGACTTATCCAGTTCCCGTGGACTGTGGTCGGTCTAACCACACAGTCATGGGGGTGGTTGTTAGGATGCCGGTCATGGGTAGGACAGCCCGACCCGCACCGGTGTACAGGGTGGAGAATATTGGAGTGATCCAAGGGGGTGCACACATTCGTTTCGCCGCGGTCCCGCCTTACGTCATCAAGTGGGAGCACGAAATGACAGGCACGGACCTTTCAGGGTGCCGGAGCCGGGGAGCACACATAATCCTGTGTCCCCAGCACTTGAATGCCTTTTTAAGACTGCAGTGTGGGTTCAGAGCTGCTGGCGCGAAGCCTATAAATTGCACCATGGAGGCGATGGCACAAGGCCACGTTCCCCCCCAGGTGGCATATATAGGAGGTGGGACCTACTGTGTCACCACCGGCGCGTCCCACTACCGGCACGGACAGCACAGCTGGTGTGCGGTGAGTGATAGCAGTTTCTGTTTCAAACCCAAGGCAGAAGTTCAAGTGGCCCAGGAACGAATTGTTCCCATCCCGGAGCCCTCCACCGTTCACCTCACTGTTAAAGAGAATGTAACCAACTTGTTACAGTATGTAGCACACTTCGGCTACGAGATTCCCCCTCTCCCTGAACACCTCGCAAAGCTACTGAAGGCCGTATTGGTTTCCCAAAAACACTTTTACACCCTAGAGCAAAAGACGATAGATATAGGGTCCAAGATTTTGGATATAGTGGTTCCACCGTGGTGGGACATTTTTGAGAGTATAGAGGTCCCCTCGTGGATCTGTCTGGCCTCCCACATCCTGGTGGTGTGTCAGATAGGGATCGTACTGTACCTAGTCTGCGTGCAGTGTAGAGGGAGGGGTCGGTTGACACAGTTCCGCAACCAAAGAACTTGGCAGGAACACTACGTGGGAATCAACGGGGATTTGTCTGCGTAAACCCTCCCAAGGGATTCTCCGTACTATGAGAATTCTTGCGGCGTGGTTGTTAATAAAGATTGTGAATGATGAATGTACCTGTAGTGTCCGTGTGTAGATAAAAACACTGAAGACAGGAGTTGGTTCATAGGTATTTACTAAGCAAGTCTGGGGGGGGGGGGTCTAAAGGATATACACAATACACAGGCTTATATAGCCCAAGTGGCAATTACTGGCATTACGCACACCTGGGGCTCTTAAAGGCACATACACCACCATTGCTCTTAAAGGCACATACACCACAATTCCTCCCCTTCTAGCTAACTAGTACATCATATTTTAAGTAATTATTAATTAAATGTTATATGCAAAATAAGATACATTGCTGTATTAATTAATTATAAGTTAGTCTCTCAGGAGGCTTCCTGACTCGGTCCGGATAACGCCTCGGGGGTGTAGTAGTTTCTGGTGGTGTAGTAGGTTCTTCTGGCAAGGCTGATTCGGCTTGAATGCCAGTGTCGGGTTCATCGGGTTCCAGTCTCACCGGATCGGAGGTAGATATGGGTATCTCTACTTCATCGTTAGATGTATAGAGTGGTGGTGTAGGTTGTCCCTTTTCGGATGACTTGATGATTTGGTCAGCATGGCGTCTTATTATGCTTTCTCCGATGTCCACGGTATACATCAGTGGTCCTAGTCATGTGCAGATAGTTCCAGGCTGCCATTTCTCGGTACGGTAGTCCCGGGCCAAAACCGGTTGGCCTATCTGGAAGGTCCTAGTTGGCTTTTCATTCATGCCCTGAAACTGCCGGTTCTCCACGTCCCTTCGGATGTTGGGCTTGACCAAATCCAGCCGGCATCTTAGGTTTCTATTGTAGAACATCATGGCGGGAGTTTGGTTAGTAACCATATGTGTTGCATTCCTATATGCAAATAAGAAGTTATCCACCTTGTGCTGAAGTTTTATGTCTTCATTACCCATGGCCTTTATGGCCTTCTTGAAGGTCTGGACAAACCTTTCAGCCAATCCATTGGTGGCGGGATGGTATGGGGCGGACGTGTAGTGCTTAACCCCATTGTTTTTTAAGAACTTTCTGAATTCTTCGGACACAAATTGCGGTCCATTATCAGAACATATCTGTTCCGGCAGCCCATTCCTGGCAAATATGGTCCTTAATACTGTGATGGTTTTTTCCGTGGTGGTGGAGGACATCTTTATTAACTCCGGCCACTTGGAGTGTGCATCAACTGCGATTAGAAACATTGAGTCCATAAATGGACCAGCAAAGTCGATGTGCACCCTTTGCCAGGGAGAGGAGGGCCACTCCCATGGATGTAGAGGGGCTTGTGGTGGAGCGTTTTGGACCTTCTGGCATCCTAGGCAGCTCTTGGTCATTTCTTCGATGTCTCCATCGATACCTGGCCACCATACAAACGCCCTAGCTAGGTTCTTCATTTTCACTCCACCCAGATGCCCCTCGTGAAGCTCCTTTAGCACTTTATCCTGGAGTTTGGGTGGAATCACCACTCTGGATCCACACATCAAGGTTCCTCGGCACACTGACAGCTGTTCTCTTCTTTGCGAGAATGCTGGCAACAGTGGCTCGCCTTGTGCTGGCCATCCCTTCACTGTTAAATCATAGACCCGTGAGAGAGTAGGGTCATTTCTTGTCTCCCTTTCAATGGCAGAATTTGTCACCGGTAGACATTCCACTATGGTAGAGTGGAATATCTCCACTGGGTCTACTGTAGGTGCCTCTTCTACCGTTGGCAACGGTAGGCGCGATAAACCGTCAGCATTCCCATGCTGTTTTGACCCTTTGTATTCAATGTTGTATTGGTGTGCCCCTCGAAAAAAGGACCACCTCTGTAGTCTTTGTGCCGTCATAATGGGGACACCTTTTTTAGGGTTGAATATGGAGATGAGGGGTTGATGGTCAGTCAGCAAGGTAAATTTTTGTCCGTGTAGGTAATGGTTGAATTTCTTCACTCCCCATACCAGGCTGAGTGCTTCCCTGTCGATTTGGGCATAGTTACGCTCAGCTGAGTTTAATGAGCGTGACGCAAAAGCTATCGGCCGTTCTGAGCCATCAGGGAATCTATGGGATAATACCGCTCCTATGCCGTAAGGGGATGCATCGCACGCCAGTCTGATTGGTAATGATGGGTTGTAATGAGCCAAAACTTTCTCGGCTGTGATTAAGTCTTTACATTTATGGAAGGCACGTTTACAGTCTTCGTTCCATTTCCAAATCACTCCTGTCTGTAGAAGATCATTAAGAGGGTGTAGAATAGTTGATAAGTTCGGTAAAAATTTATGATAGTAATTTATTAATCCCAGGAATGACCTTAATTGTGAAACATTTTCAGGTGCTGGGGCTTTTATAACTGCTTCAATTTTTTCAGGTGACTTATGCAACCCTTCCTTATTAATTATGTGGCCACAATATGATATCTGATTTTGGAAAAATTCGCACTTGGGGCGATTTGCTCGTAGGCCCCGTTCTTTCAGCCTAGTGAGCACCTGCTCCAAATTGGCAAGGTGCTCGTTGTCGTTTTCTCCTGTTACAAGGATGTCGTCTAGGTAGCATTGAGTCCCCGGAATCCCTTGCAGGACTTGCTCCATAGCTCTTTGCCAGATAGCTGGAGCTGATGCTACTCCAAAAACCAGTCGATTGTACTGGTACAGGCCTTTGTGTGTGTTTATTGTGAGATACTTTTTAGAGGTCTCCTCAACCTCCATCTGTAGATATGCCTGTGCCAAGTCAATTTTTGTGAAACGTTTCCCTCCGGATAGTGAGGCGAAAATATCTTCTATCCTCGGAAAAGGATACTGTACCGTGTGAAGGACCGGGTTTACAGTCACCTTAAAGTCCCCACAGATGCGAATTTTTCTCTGTTCCTCAGAGTTATTTTTCAATGCTTTTTTCATGACTGGAACGATGGGTGTTGCCCATTCACTCCAATCTACTTTGGATAATACGCCTGCCTTTTCCAAATTCTTCAGCTCTGCCTCGACTGCCGGACGTATTGCATATGGCACCGGTCTTGCCTTAAAATTTTTTGGAATTGCTGTATCTTCCACTTTTATTGAGGCGGTGATGCCTTTCAAGGTTCCTAGTTTCTCTTGAAACACTTCTTTGGCGTTGGCCAAGATGTCTTTTAATCGTTCAGGTATGATGTCATCATTGTTTTTTTCCTTACTGGTCACCGTCAGTGCCTGAATGGAGTGCCAGTCTAAACGTATCTTCCTTATCCATTCACGTCCCAACAACGGTGGACCACCATCTTGTAAAATGTATAAATACAACTTTTGTATTTCTTTGCCGTTGTATACCACAGGCACCCTTATTTTTCCTTTGGGGTAGACTTTCTGCCCCGTATATGTTTTTAAGATAATGGATGTGTCTTTTAGAGGTATATGCGAAAATAGCCTCTCGTAATCTCGTCGATTTATCACGGTTAGAGCTGATCCTGTATCTAGCTCCATTTTAACTGGGGACCCTGCTATTGTGAGGGTAACCCAAATGGTTTGGTAATCTTCATTGGCAATTACATTGTGTAATTTGAGAGAGCTTAGTCTCTTGTTCCCAGAGTCGCTATCGCTCTTCTGGTCTTTGGAGCTACTGTCCGTCATCATTTGTACCTTTCTGTGCTTTTCCTTATTGATTCTTTTCCCGTTAGTGGATTTTTTATTTTCAGATCGGCATACACGTGGAATGTGTCCTATCTTTCCGCATCGCTTGCATGCTTTTTCTTTGAACCAGCAATCCCTCTGGTCATGGTTGGATCTGCCGCATCGATAACATTTCTTGAAACCCCGTGTCATTTCATGGGTGCCGAAGTCCTGTGGCCTTTGCTTTATCTTTGCCACTCCTATTGCACTGAAAGCCTTGTCCAGTGTTAAATCTTTTCTAGAAGATACCTTCTTTTGTGTTTCTACACTTAGGGGATCGCAGATGAATTTGTCTTGCAGAGAATCTGCCAGTCCTGCCTCGAATTGGCAGTGTAGGGTATCAACAATCTCTTCAAAATTCTTGTCCATCGGTTCGGCTGGAGTGATTAAGTTGCGTAACAGCTTGTATGTTTCTGCGCCCATTAGATCCAGAAGAACTGAAGCTTTTTTTTCATCTTCTATTCCATTTGCGGTGCAAAACACCTCCACTCTTTCTACATATGTGGTCCAATCCTCTATCTTGTTATCAAAAACATCAATATTGCCAAAGTTAGGCTTTGTTTCGTTATCAAAAGCATCAATATTGCCAGACTTAGGCATTTCAAAAAAAAGATATGGCGCTTCCCGCGCTTTTCTTTTCTCTGTAGCAATGATATGGCGCTTCCCGTGCTTCCCCGCCACTGCTACCGATAACAACGCTGTTTTACTGTGGTTTCCGTTTATTCACTGTTGGAGACTCGTTCCCGACGGAGGTCTAAACGCTGACCTGCTTGCCGCGCCGGCCGTCTCCCGAGTGCACCCTCCCAGTCCGTTATTGCTTGCCTCCGATTTCGCTGCTTGTCTCAGCTGTAGAGCCCGCCGCTGGAGCCCCAGCCTGACGCCCAGGAAGGATTAGCGCAGTACCTGCCACCAGCTTGGCCAGCTGGTGAAACCACAGTTTCTATTGCTTCCTTGAGTCTTCTGGACGCTGGAGGAATCGATGTCCTTGAGTGCTGCCGAATTGCAGGTAAGTCCGTATCCCATCCTCGTCGCCACTGTCGTGTCCGTGTGTAGATAAAAACACTGAAGACAGGAGTTGGTTCATAGGTATTTACTAAGCAAGTCTGGGGGGGGGGTCTAAAGGATATACACAATACACAGCCTTATATAGCCCAAGTGGCAATTACTGGCATTACGCACACCTGGGGCTCTTAAAGGCACATACACCACCATTGCTCTTAAAGGCACATACACCACAGTACCGAACTGAGCAGGGACATCCTCCCTTTCCGACACTACAATAGCTTCCTTAATCAGCACTGCCACCCCAACTCCCTTTTTTCCTTCCCTATCTTTTCTCAACACCTTGTACCCTTGACTATTAAGCGCCCAGTCCTCACCATTTTTAAGCCACATTTCCGTTATTGCCACAACATCATATTGCCACATAGCTAATTGTGCTTGTAGCTCACCAAACTTATTCACCACACTTTGTGCATTTACGCACATGCATTCTAAACCCATTTTTGAATTTTTCGTAGTCTTTCTTAGTCTGCTCCTATCTAATATGGTACCACTTCCGCCTCTAGTACTACTTTCTTCTCTAGTACTATCCAACACACTGACTCTTTTCTGCACCTTATTCCTCTTTTCTACTCCTATATGCTGGTGCCCATCCCCCTGCCAAGCTAGTTTAAACTAGTGTGTAGGAGGGAGGAAGGCTGTACGAGAGAGGGGGATATGGTAGCATAGTAATCCAGATGCCTGGACTAATGATCCGGAGACATGAGCTCAAATCCCACCACAGCAGCTGGGGAACTTAAATTTGGTTAATTAAATAAAATCTGGAATTAAAAGTTATGTAGGGAGTTTGCAAAATTCCCCCATCTCACCTGCTTTCTGAATCAAACAAAGTTGGCCACTTTTTAAATGTACAAAATGGAGTTCTGGGACACGTGACCAGAAAGCTGCTGGAAGTGAGTCATTTTTCTCCCCAGCAACAAGACTGGAGACAGGACCTGGAAGTCCACAGTCCCTATGTGGATTCCAGGCCAGACATGGAATTGAATATGTAATAGCAAGTCGCCAGTAGGCCGGTAAGAACAATGAACCTGGTTGCACTGCAATCAGGGTTAAGCTAGTTAAAGCCATCATCGGGCCCATCCTAACAGATCCAATCATATCAGAAACCGTTTTAGAGGACTAGGCACCAGAGACACCATTGTGTGACTGAAACCAAAAACAATGAGGGCCGGTGATAAGGCCGTTAGTGGGAAATCGGCCGTTTTGCAGCCATTTACAGTTAACGAAGTAACCTGGGACACCTCTCGATCTGGGGGAGGCAAGGCAGATCGAGAGAGTATAACTGTTTTTAGTAAGCAGACAGAAAGAGCAGTTCGAGACACTTCGACTTGGAACACACTTCGGGAGAGACAGCTTCTACACTTCACTTCGATTTCATCCTGGGACTTCGCTGCAAAAGGGAAACTTTGAGGACTCTACTGGGCGAAGCAGTCTCCAAGACAGGGAAGGCTATGCGCAGCAGGCCCATGCTTTGGTAAGCAGGCGAAGCTCCCGGTCCGTACTGCCTCCCGATTTAAACCTGACTGTTCCCCCCGCCCCCGTGCCCACCACCTCAGGCAGGGATTCAGAGTGGAACCAGGAAGACACGGGACGGAGTGCACCATCCCGGTACGGACCGGAGCCCAGAGCGGGCCTCGCTAAACGGCGCAGCCCGACCCAGGAGGGAAGCCTTTTCGCCCAGCCAAGGAGGAAGATCCACTACCTGACTGATGGGAGAGTGTGTGGCCAGTGCACACTGAGCTTTACCAGGCCAGACCAAATAAAGCTGCAGTCCCAGGACAACCTAAAGGCCTTTGTTCCAATGCGTTGGGTGAGCATGAGAGTCTGACCCCCCTTTAGTTCGACCTAGGTTAGGGATAGTGTAGGAGGTGGGGATAAGGCTAAGGGGAGTGTTAATGTGTGATACCCCTCGATGTGTCGTACTCCTTCCCGCACTCGCGTGCCCTCTGTTTTGAATATATAGTATTTCTTTTTTTTTTTCCCTTTTTAAAGTGTATAGAGCTGTAGCCTTGGTTTAGTATCGTTGAACCAATTAATTTCTCTGCTTGCTTGTTTTGTTTTATTTTTCTCTCAATAAAACCGTTATTATTTGAACCTTTCACCTGCTTGTCTGTCTCGAGCTTGTTATTCTGCGCATCAGCTGCCTGGTAGGATCCCAGTGTCAGAACTGTGTGGAAGTGTGGGGACGCCTCGAAAACGTCCACTGGCTCAGGCCCGGGCCAAACCGACCACCCAACCAACAACCCCTAGAGTTAGTATCAGTAATGGTGACCATAAAACTACTGGATTGTTGTAAAAACCCATGTGGTTCACTAATATTCTTGAGGGAATGAACTTTGCCATCCTATACGTGACTGCAGACCAATGTGGTTGACTCTTAACTGCCCTCTGAAATGGCCTAGCAAGCAATTCAGTTGTGTAAGGCTCACCACCACCTTCTCAAGGGCAATTAGGGATGCTTGCCTGCGATGCCAGCCCACATCCCATGAATATATATATATATTTTTTAAAAGAGTAAAGCCAGATCTAGCAGGCCAAAACTGGGCATCCATGAGGTGCTGAACAGTGGAAGATGTGTATAGCAGCACAATCTGTATCAAGGCCTGACTCACCCCTTACTCTTCTATCACCATCAAGCCAGTGTATCCGTCTTTCGGATGAGACTTTAAATCGAGGCCCCATCTGCTCTCTCAGGTGGACATACAAGACCCCATGGCACTATTCGAAGAAGAGCAGGAGAGTTCTCCCGGTGCACAGTGAGTACTCACCACTCGTGTGGATGGGTGCAGTTGCAATGACATTCAAGTAGCTCAACACCATCCAGGAAAGCAGTCCATTTGATTGGATTCAATAGCTACCCTCTCTGGCACTGGTGCACTGGCTGCAGTTTGCACAACCTATAGGATGTACTGTAACATCCCACCAAGCTTACAATGAAAGCACCTCTCTTGCACTGCCAAGTAGATCAAGAGCAGCAATGTCGAGGGAACATCATTGCTGCCAGGTTCCCCTCCGTGTCATGTACCATCCTGATTTGGGCATATATCGTGTTCCTTCATCATTGCTGGGTCAATATTTTGGAATTCCTTACATAGCAACTTTGTGGGAGCATGTACACCCCAAGCACTGCAATGGTTCAAGGAGTCTCACTACCACCAAGGGTAGGCAATAAATGTGGCTTAGCCAGCGTTATCCACATCTTGAGAATAATGAATTGATCTGGGATTCGTTCAGTACCTGGCTCACTAGTACTTTATATTGTACCTCTTGCTCCTTAAAACCTGCCTCTTTGACCAAGCTTTTGGTCACCTGTCCTAATACCTTCTTACGTGGCTTGGCCAACGCACTTGTGAAGTGCCTTAAGATGTTTTACTATGTTAAAGGAGCTATATAAATGTTGTTGTCACACTTTGAATAAAATCTTCCTCGTAAACTGATCCCATGTGTTTGGTACTTTAATATGGAAGAAATACGATGTTTGCAGAAAGGAAAGTAAACTATTTATGTATAAGAAGGCAAGAGAAAGAGAGAGTATGGTATGTCTATGTTTTACTGCAGAGGAAGGTAATTATGGGAGAAAGTACTTTCAAAGTAAAACTACTCCATAGAAAGAAAGACTTGTATTTATATAGCACCTTTCATGACCACAAGATGTCTCAACCTGCTCTACAGCCAATGAAGTACTTTTGAAGCGTAGTCACTGTTGCCATGTAGAAAATGCGGAAGCCAATTTGCAGACAGCAAGCTCCCACATCTCTTTAAAGGGGCATCATTAGGGTGAGTGATTTGTTATGATGCAGTGTCATATGACATGTAGTGTATGTAACCTGTACTACCTTAAGAGGATACCTTAAGGTGAAGGACTACTTTTTAACAGCTCCTGTACATTGTAGTACCGGTAGTGACCACACCGGTATATAAACCCTGTGGAGTAATATGTATCTCAGTTCCCGCTCTGACCCTCAATCACTAAAGACCTGTTTAGTTACTCTCTGTTGTCTGTCATGTTATTCATAATAACTGCACTTGTAAACACAGACTCAACAGTGGTGACGAGTCTGATCGAAACTAGCAGCAGTTTTGCATCACCTCCCCCAGTACTGAATCTGGGGTACATTGGAAGGAGGCTGTGTCCTGGAACACGGGTGTTGACCAAGGGCATCCGCCCTCAGCATCCTGCTTGGGTTTCTGGCCACGAAGTCCAGCATAAGGGCTGGCTACAGGTAGTGCGCAACCCTTCTAAGGCAGCGGCGGGTAAGCCCGATCGAGCGGCGCGGGGGAAGACGGCCGAGCTTGTCGGAGGGAGAAGGGGAGGAAAGTATAGAGGGCGGAGAACAAGACCGCAGCCGGTGTCAGGGGCCGGACTGCAATCGTGGGGCAGAGATGCGCAGCAGCCAGAAAGGCACTCCATTGCCACGAGGACCGCAGAAAGCGGCGTGGCAACAACAACAGCAGCTCAAGGAAGCGCACATACAGGGAAAAACAAGCGCGGGAAAAGACGCCATCTTGAGCCAGCGGAGAAGAAGACGAGCGCGGGAGCCGCCATCTTAAATTTAAAAAAAATAATATCCGAAGGGAAAGAAGAAACTCAACTAGGATGCCGAAAACAGGCAACATTATTGCATTCGACAACGATGTGGAAGATTGGTCCACTTATGTGGAACGCATCGAAGTTTATTGTAGAGTGAATGAAGTGCCGGATGATAAGAAAGCACTAACCCTATTAAACTTGATGGGTGCGAAGACGTACGGGTTATTGAGGAACCTGGTAACCCCAGATAAACCGGTAGAAAAAAGTTTCGCGGATATTGTTGCTATCCTGCAGGAGCACCTAAACCCTACACCGCTGCTGATAGCAGAACGATTTAAATTCAACAAGAGGAATCAGCATAAAGATGAGAGTAACGCTGATTACATTACGGAATTACGCAAGCTATCAAAGCACTGTCAGTTCGGAGCAGGACTGGCAGATTCCTTACGGGACAAATTCGTCTGCGGTCTCCTGAGCGAAGGAACCCAGAAAAGGCTACTCTCAGAGAAAGAGTTGACACTGGACAAGGCTTTCAGCGTGGCCGTATCATACGAAGCAGCAGCACGGGGAGCTGCGGAAATACAGCAAAAGCCACCTGAATTCAGCACCAATGAAATAGCATTGGGTGCAGTAAAGTGCTATCGTTGTGGTAGGACAACGCATGACCAGAACCAGTGCTGGTTCAAAGACAAAGAATGCAGGCAATGTGGCAAACTTGGTCACGTAGCGAGAGTCTGCCGGTCAGGAAAGAAGACCAGCAGCAAAAAGTCACCGCAGGAGAAGTACAAAAAAGTACATAAAGTGACAGAGAACAGTTTGGATGAACAGAAGACTGATTCAGACTCCAGCAGTAAGGAACTGGGTTGTCTGAAGATACATAATGTGGGCAACACAGCAGACCACCAAACTATCTGGGTCATGCTCAAGATAGCAGGAGTCCAAGTGAAGATGGAATTGGACACAGGATCGGCCTTAACGGTCATAAATAAGCGAGACTACAAAAGGTTATTCTCGCACATTCCCCTGAGGGATACGAAGATTGTATTGAAAACATACACGGAGCAAAAAGTATACCCCAAGGAAAAATAAAAGTAAACATGGTCTACAATGGTAAAGATAGTCAGGAAATTGACTTATATGTGTTACCTGATGGAGGTCCGCCACTACTAGGACGTGAATGGATCCGGAAAATACAACTGGATTGGCATTCCATACGAGCACTGACTGTGGATGCCAGTAAGGAGGATGACGTCAAACCTGGATGACTGTCCAAAATCTTAGACGATGCTAAGGAGGTGTTCCAACAGAGACTTGGGACACTGAAAGGAATTACTGCAACCATCAAGGTTGAAGAAAATGCAAGCCCAAAATTTTTCAAAGCCAGACCGGTGCCTTATGCGATACGACCTGCTGTGGAAGCAGAGCTGGAAGGGTTAGAACGTTCAGGAGTACTGTCCAAAGTGGACTGGAGCGAGTGGGCTACACTCATTGTTCCTGTCATGAAGCGATCATTGAGCAACACGCCTGGTGAACCTAGGAAGGTTCGCATCTGTGGTGATTTCAAAGTCACTGTTAATCCAATTCTTCACACAGTGCAATATCCGCTTCCGCGGATTGAAGATATCTTCGCTTCACTATCTGGCGGCAAGCACTTCACCAAGATAGACCTGGCGCAGGCGTACCTGCAGATGGAAGTTGATGAAGTGTCGAGACAGTATCTCACGATCAACACGCATAAGGGCTTATATCAGTACAATAGGCTGGTTTTTGGAGTGGCATCGGCTCCGGCTATTTGGCAACGGGCCATGGAACAGGTCTTGCAGGGAATTCTAGGGACACAGTGTTACTTGGATGACATCCTGGTTACAGGAGATAACGAGTGATCACCTCGCGAATTTGGAACAGGTGCTCATCAGATTGAAAGAATATGGGCTAAGAGCTAATCGCCAGAAATGCGAGTTTTTTTCAGAAGCAAATTTCGTATGCGGCCACGTTATTGACAAGGAGGGGTTACATAAGTCCCCTGACAAGATTGAGGCAGTAGTCAAGGCTCCAGCACCGGAAAATGTGTCACAGTTGAGGTTGTTCCTCGGGCTGGTTAACTACTACCACAAGTTTTTACCAAATTTATCTACGGTGTTACACCCACTAAACACCCTCTTGCAAACGGGAATACCATGGAAGTGGAGCGATGACTGTAAGCGGGCTTTTCAGAAGAGCAAGGCGTTGATCACGTCTAAGGAAGTGTTGGCTCACTTTAACCCAACGCTACCTATTCGGTTGGCTTGTGATGCATCTCCCTATGGTATTGGGGCGGTGCTCTCATATAGGTTTCCAGATGGCTCGGAAAGGCCAGTCGCTTTTGCATCCAGATCATTGACCTCCGCTGAGCGCAACTATGCTCAGATAGATAGGGAGGCCCTCAGCCTCGTGTGGGGAGTGAAGAAATTTAACCACTACCTGCACGGACAACAGTTTACACTGCTGACAGATCATCAACCATTGGTTTCCATATTCAATCCTAAGACGGGTGTTCCGGTAATGACGGCGCAGAGGCTTCAGAGATGGTCCCTTTTCCTAGGGGCACATCAATACGATATTGAGTTCAAAGGTACAAAGCAACATGGTAATGCTGATGGGCTGTCGCGTCTGCCACTACCTACAGCGGAAGAGGCACCGGCAGTTGATCCTGTCGAGATATTCCACTCGACAATCATCGAATGCTTGCCAGTCACCAATGCGGGTATTGAGAGAGAGACCCGAAATGACCTGACACTGTCTCGGGTTTACGATTTGACGGTGAAGGGATGGCCAGCACATGGCGAACCACTGTTACCAGCATTCTCAGCCGGACGAGAACAGCTGTCCGTATGTCAAGGAACACTGATGTATGGAACAAGGGTGGTTATTCCTCCTAAATTACGGGAGAGAGTCTTAAAAGAATTGCATGAAGGTCATCTGGGGGGAGTCAAGATGAAAAGCCTTGCTAGGGCTTATGTGTGGTGGCCAGGTATAGACAAACAAATAGAGGACCTGACAAAAAGCTGCTCAGGGTGTCAAAAAGTTCAGAATGCACCTCCAATTGCACCGCTGCATCCGTGGGAATGGCCTTCAGTTCCATGGCAACGCGTGCATATTGACTTTGCAGGTCCATTCATGGATTCCATGTTTTTGATAGCAGTAGACGCACACTCTAAATGGCCAGAAGTGATCAAGATGTCGACCACTACCACTGAGAAGACGATTGCAGTCTTGAGAACTATATTTGCGAGGAATGGATTGCCCGAGCAAATTTGTTCAGACACGGACCACAGTTCGTGTCAGAAGAATTCCAGAAATTCATGAAAAAGAATGGGGTGAAACACTATGGCCTAGAAATTGGGTTCTGGTCTTGCCAGGGCTGTAGCGCCAGAAAGTTTGCGCCAGCGGTAATGTGGCAGCGCCCGACGAAAATTCGGGTGCGCCGGGCCCAGACGGCGGCGGGCGCTAAAACCCTCCTTTAGCGCCTCAAAACGGGCGTGAACTTGGGTTTCCCGGCGCTAATCCCCCGTTGCGGCACCCGATGCGGTGCGGCAGGCGGGGGAACTGCAGGCCTCCTCCTCCTGTTAAGGAAGAGCTGCCTGCAGCTGACAACTGTCCGGCGGATTGACCCGACATCTGAGCCCGGCACCTCGGGGAAGTGCCGGGCTCGCATGAGACACTGATCAGGGCCGCGGGGGGGGGAATGCAGGAGTCCGGGAAGGGAGGTGCGGGCAGGCGGCCGCCGGGAACGCGGCCGGCCGCCGCTCCACCTTTATGCGCCGGCGCACACTGGGGGAAGACTCTGTTGCCAGAGTCTTAGTTGCGCCTGCCACGGGCGAGGCGGGCGCAACTGAATTTCGGCTTGGGGCCGGGTTACCACGGCAACCGGGACGCTGCGCACACCGATGACGTCATCGGTGCCGGCGCAGCGCTACCGGTCTACCGCCGCGGAAGGGCCCCAGGCAATTTAGGAACCGGCGCCAATTGCAGCGCTAGGCCCTCTAGCGCCGCAAAATCGGTGCTAAGGGCACTGAATTTCTAGGCCTATACATCTGCCCCATACCATCCGGCTACAAATGGGTTGGCCAAGAGATTTGTACAAACATTCAAAAAGGCAATAAAGGCCATGTGTGAAGATCATATTCCACTACAACACAAGGTGGACAATTTCCTAATGGCATATCGAAACGCCACGCATTCAGTGACAAATCAAAGCCCTGCCATCATGTTCTATAACAGAAGGTTGCGGTCCCAGTTGGATTTGTTAAAACCCAATGTGAGATGGGAAGTTGAACACAAGCAATTCTAACACATAAATGAAAAGGCCACTCGGAGTTTTGAAATAGGACAACCAGTGTTGGCCAGGGACTATAGAAATGATAAATGGCAACCTGGAACAATTTGTGCACGGCAGGGGCCTTTGATGTACACGGTAGACACTGGGGCCTAGAAATTCAGTGCCCTTAGCGCCAATTTTGCGGCGCTAGAGGGCCTAGCGCTGCAATTGGCGCTGGCGCCGAAATTGCCTGGGGCCCTTCCGCCGCGGTAGACCGGTAGCGCTGCGCCGGCACCGATGACGTCATCGGTGTGCGCAGCGTCCCAGTTGCCATGCCGACGGGCCCCAGCGCCGAAATTCAGTTGCGGCCGCCTCGCCCGTGGCAGCCGCAACTAAGACTCTGGCAACAGAGTCTTACATGACTTTGCGCCGGCGCATTAAAGGCCCCGCGGCGGCCGGCCGCTTTCCCGCCGGCCGCCTGGCTGCAGCTCCCTCCCCGGACTTCCCCCCCCCCCCCCGGAACAGAAGCAAGCCCGGCACTTGTCCGAGGTGCCGGGCTCATTTTTAAAAAGATTTTCGCGGGCCGCGGCCGGGTGCAGGCAGCTCCTCCTTAAGGGAAGGAGGAGGCCTGCACTTCCCGAACTTGCCGCACCGCAGCGGGCGCCGCAGCGCCGGAATAGCGCCGAAATTCAGCGCGTTGCGCCAGTTTTCAGGCGCAAACAGCTCTCAGCAGCGCCGGCAGCCGTTTGGGCGCAGAACTATTGAATTTTGGGCCCGACCAGCGCGACTTAGCTCCGGCACTAACTTCCGGCGCTAAAGCCCTGGCTGCGCCAAAACTCAATTTCTAGGCCTGGGTGTGGTGTATGTGCCTTTAAGAGCCCCTGTGTACTGCAATGCCGGTAATGGCCACTCGGGCTATATAAGCCTGTATAGTGTCTTGTATCTGTTAGTTCACCTCCAGACTTTGTTCAGTAAACACCTGTGAAACCAACTCCTGCATTTCATGTCTCCATTAACACACGGATACAACAGTGGCGACGAATTGGAAACGGACTTACCTGCAATTCGGCAGCACCTCAAGGAGATCGATTGCTCAGACGGAAGTCGAAGAAAAACAAGAAAGAAAAAAAACCAAAACTCTGGTTTCACCAGCTAGCCAAGCTGGTGGCAGGTACTGCAATAATCCTTCCTGGGCAGCGGGCTGGCGCTGCATCGGCTGGCTCTACAGCGGGGCCGAGCAGCGAAGGCGGAGGCAAACAGAGACAGAGGGGGGGAGCACTCGGGAGACGGCCGGCGCTGCAAAGCAGGTCGGCGTTCGGACCAAGCAGAGGAAGGGAAAAGTCCCAGAGAGTCCGGTGGGAACGAGTCTCCACCTATTGAAAAAAAAATCTGTGTAGATAAAACCCGCGGAGAACAACGTTGTCAGCAGCAGCAGTGGTGGGAAAGCGCGGGAAGCGCCATTTTTTTCTGCAGGGAAGAAAGGAAAGCGCGGGAGGCACCATTTTTTTTTCAGGATGCCTAAGGCTGGCAATATTAATGCTTTCGATAGCGATATAGGAGGATTGGACCACATATGTGGAAAGAGTGGAGGTATATTGCACAGCAAATGAAATAGAAGATGATAAAAAGGCATCAGTACTTCTAAATCTAATGGGCGCAAGGACATACGGGCTGTTACGAAACTTAATCACTCCAGCCAACCCAAAGGACAAGAATTTTAAAGAGATTGTTGATACCCTACAGGAGCACTTAAACCCAACACCGCTG
Source organism: Somniosus microcephalus (assembly GCF_052327205.1). Lineage (NCBI taxonomy): Eukaryota > Metazoa > Chordata > Chondrichthyes > Squaliformes > Somniosidae > Somniosus > Somniosus microcephalus. Next base: position 38,452,497 of record NC_140998.1, read on the forward strand.
CTGATAGTGGAATGATTCAAATTCTTCAAGAGGAATCAGCACAAGAATGAAAGTAACGCTGATTACCTCACCGAGTTAAGGAAGCTGTCAAAGCACTGCCAATTCGGAGCAGGACTGGCAGATTCTCTTCGCGACAAATTCGTCTGCGGTCTCCTAAGTGAAGGAACACAGAAAAGGCTACTTTCTGAAAAAGATTTGACACTGGACAAGGCTTTCCGTATGGCTGTATCATACGAAGCAGCTGCAAGAGGAGCTGCAGAGAAATAGCAAAAGCCACAGGACTTCGGCACCCATGAAATGACACAGGGTTTCGAGAGATGTTATCGCTGCGGCAGATCCACCCATGACCAGAGGGACTGCTGGTTCAAGGACAAAGCATGCAGGCAATGCGGAAAGATTGGACACATTGCACGTGTATGCCGATCTGGAAAAAAAAAATCCACGGACAAGAAAAAAATCAATAAGGAAAAGTACAGAAAGGTACAAATGATGACGGACAGTAGCTCCGAAGACCAGAAGAGCAATAGCGACTCCGGAAACAAGAAACTAAGCTGTCTCAAATTACATAATGTAATTGCCAAAGAAGATTACCAGACCATTTGGGTTACCCTCATGATAGCGGGGTCCCCAGTTAAAATGGAGCTAGATACAGGGTCAGCTCTGACCGTCATAAGTCGACGGGATTACGAGCAGCTATTTCCGCATATACCTTTGAAAGACACATCCATTATCTTGAAAACATATACGGGGCAGAAAGTATAACCCAAAGGGAAAATAAAGGTGCCTGTTGTATACAACGGCAAGGAAATACAGAGGTTGTATTTATACCTTCTGCAAGATGGTGGTCCACCGCTGTTGGGACGTGAATGGATCAGGAAGATACGTTTAGACTGGCACTCCATTCAGGCACTGACGGTGACCAGTAAGAAAAAAAATGATGATGACGTCATACCTGAACGATTAAAAGACATCTTGGCCAACGCCAAGGAAGTGTTTCAAGAGAAACTAGGAACCTTGAAAGGCGTCACCACCTCAATAAAAGTGGAAGATGCGGCAATTCCCAAGTTTTTAAAGGCAAGACCGGTGCCATACGCAATTTGTCCAGCAGTCGAGGCAGAGCTGGAGAATTTGGAAAAGGCAGGCGTATTATCCAAGATAGATTGGAGCAAGTGGGCAACACCCATCATCCCGGTCATGAAGAAAACGTTGAATAATGATAAATCTGAAGAACAGAGAAAAATTTGCATCTGTGGGGACTTCAAGGTGACTGTAAACCCGGTCCTTCACACGGTACAGTATCCTCTTCCGAGGATAGAAGATATTTTCGCCTCACTATCCGGAGGGAAACGTTTCACCAAAATTGACTTGGCACAGGCATATCTACAGATGGAGGTTGAAGAGGCCTCTAAAAAGTATCTCACGATAAATACACACAAAGGCCTGTACCAGTACAATCGACTGGTTTTCGGAGTAGCATCAGCTCCAGCTATCTGGCAAAAAGCTATGGAGCAAGTCCTCCAAGGGATTCTGGGGACTCAATGCTACCTAGACGACATCCTTGTAACAGGAGAAAACGACAACGAGCACCTTGCCAATTTGGAGCAGGTGCTCACTAGGCTGAGAGAACGGGGCCTACGAGCAAATCGCCCCAAGTGCGAATTTTTCCAGAAACAAATATCATATTGTGGCCACATAATTAACGAGGAAGGGTTGCATAAGTCACCTGAAAAAATTGAAGCGGTCATAAAAGCCCCAGCACCTGAAAATGTCTCACAATTAAGGTCGTTCCTGGGATTGATAAATTACTATCATTACTTTTTACCGAACTTGTCAACTCTTCTGCACCCTCTTAATGAACTGCTACAAACGGGAGTAATTTGGAAATGGAGCGAAGACTGTAAACGTGCCTTCCATAAATGCAAAGGCTTGATCACGTCCAAGGAAGTTTTGGCTCATTACAACCCATCACTGCCAATCAGACTGTCGTGCGATGCATCCCCTTACGGCGTAGGAGCGGTATTATCGCATAGATTCCCTGATGGCTCGGAGCGGCCGATAGCTTTTCTGTCACGCTCATTGAACTCAGCTGAGTGTAACTATGCCCAGATCGACAGGGAAGCACTCAGCCTGGTATGGGGAGTGAAGAAATTCAACCATTACCTACACGGACAAAAATTTACCTTATTGACTGACCATCAACCCCTCGTCTCCATATTCAACCCTAAAAAGGGTGTTCCCATTATGACAGCGCAAAGGCTACAGAGGTGGTCACTTTTCCTAGGGGCACACCAATATGACATAGAATACAAAGGATCAAAGCAGCATGGGAATGCTGACGGTGAAGGGATGGCCAGCACATGGCGAACCACTGTTGCCAGATTTCTCGCAAAGAAGAGAACAGCTGTCAGTGTGCCGAGGAACCTTGATGTGTGGATCCAGAGTGGTGATTCCATCCAAACTCCAGGATAAAGTGCTAAAGGAGCTTCATGAGGGGCATCTGGGTGGAGTGAAAATGAAGAACCTAGCCAGGGCGTTTGTGTGGTGGCCAGGTATCGATGGAGACATTGAAGAAATGCCAAGAGCTGCCTAGGATGCCAGAAGGTCCAAAACGCCCCACCACAAGCTCCTCTACATCCATGGGAGTGGCCCTCATCTCCATGGCAAAGGGTACACATCGACTTTGCTGGTCCATTTATGGACTCAATGTTCTTAATCGCGGTTGATGCACACTCCAAGTGGCCGGAGGTAATAAAGATGTCCTCCACCACCACAGAAAAAACCATCACAGTATTAAGGACCATATTTGCCAGGAATGGGCTGCCTGAACAGATCTGTTCTGATAATGGTCCGCAATTTGTGTCCGAAGAATTCAGGAAGTTCTTAAAAAACAATGGGGTTAAGCACTACACGTCCGCCCCATACCATCCCGCCACCAATGGATTGGCTGAAAGGTTTGTCCAGACCTTCAAGAAGGCCATAAAGGCCATGGGTAATGAAGACATAAAACTTCAGCATAAGGTAGATAACTTCTTGTTTGCATACAGGAATGCAACATGTGATAATAATAATAACTTCCGGGAAGTTATGTCATCACTTCCTGTGAACTGTGAACTATGAACTATGAACTTGGTACATACATCACTTCCTGTTGGACTGGTATAAATACTGAACAATTCAGTATTGTAAGAGGCTTCTACCAGAGGCATGGTGAAGACCTCTCTTGTATATAGTGTGTTTATAAGTTGCTTAAAGCTTACTTTAAAGTTACTTGATGTGTGAGACTCCTTTTTCTTACATCACAACACATGTGGTTCCAAACCAAACTCCCGCCATGATGTTCTTCAATAGAAGCCTAAGATGCCGGCTGGATTTGATCAAGCCAAACATCAGAAGGGACGTGGAGAACCGACAATTTCAAGGCATGAACGAAAGGCCAACTAGAACCTTCCAGATAGGTCAACAAGTTTTGGCCCGGGACTACCGTACCGAGAAATGGCAGCCTGGGACTATTTGCACACGACTAGGGCCGCTGATGTATACCGTGGACATTGGAGAAAGCATAATAAGGCGCCATGCTGACCAGATCATAGAGTCATCCGAAAAGGGACCACCTACACCACAACTCTATACGCCTAATGATGAAGCAGAGATACCCATAGTATCTACCTCCGATCCAGTGATACTGGAACCAGATGAACCCGACACTGGCATTCAAGCCGAACTGACCTTGCCAAAAGAACCTACTACACCACCAAAAACTACTACACCACCGAGGCGTTATCCGGACCGAGTCAGGAAGCCTCCAGAGAGACTGACTTATAATTGATTAACTGCAGCAAATGTGTAGATTATTGTTCTTGTAATATGTTAATTAATGATTACTTAAAATGTTATGTACTGGTTGTCTAAAAGGGGAGGAATTGTGGTGTATGTGCCTTTAAGAGCCCCTGTGTACTGTAATGCCGGTAATGGCCACTCGGGCTATATAAGCCTGTATAGTGTCTTGTATCTGTTAGTTCACCTCCAGACTTTGTTCAGTAAACACCTGTGAAACCAACTCCTGCATTCCGTGTCTCCATTAACACACGGATACAACACTGGGGAGAACGTAATACGACATCATGCTGACCAACTTGTGGGATCAAGAACAAGGGTCAACCCCATGTCTCCGGCAGAGACACCAGTTGAAGAATTTATTGAGCCTGTAGCATCTACCTCGGACTCGGTTGTATTAGACGATGTTGAATCCATGGAAGATCAATTGAATGAGTCACCCCAGCAACGGGAACAAGAGATCCATGAAAGGCGTTATCCGGCATGGATCCGGAAGCCTCCTCAGAGACTGAACCTTTGAATATTCATTGTGTGTAAATTGTATATATGTAGATATATTCATGTACTGTATTAATGGGGTGTCCACTGTTAAGCTAAAAGGGGAGGAATTGTACTGTATGTAACCTGTACTACCTTAAGAGGATACCTTAAGGTGAAGGACTACTTTTTAACAGCTCCTGTACATTGTAGTACCGGTAGTGTCCACACCAGTATATAAACCCTGTGGAGTAATATGTATCTCAGTTCCTGCTCTGACCCTCAATCACTAAAGACCTGTTTAGTTACTCTCTGTTGTCTGTGTCGTGTTATTCATAACTGCACTTGTAAACACAGACTCAACATGACAGATATGGTGATTTTCATCCAGCACCACTGTGGCCATCCCCAGTTTTTTCCCTTTGCTGGCAATTTACATTTTATCAGCAGTCTATTTTAAGTGCCGATGGGCCTCTTCCAACCGTTCCAGGAGTGAAGGTGGCTTCCAATTGGTTATTGTAACAATGTGTTTTACAATTGCCAAGAGCTCAGCTCACACTGTTCAAAATTTGTTTGAGTTACGGTGTTACAGAGCGCATGTAAAATCGAGGGCAATCAATCTTTTTTCTGCAAGAAACTAATTGTAGATATACCTGGGATTGTACCCAAAACAAAAACAAAAATCACCATCTAAACATTTGAACAATACCAATCAATTTTTATGTAAAATAATGTGGGAGCCAATTCTGGGAGTAATTAATGTGCTAGATTTACGAGCACCTGTTCCATTAAATGCTGGTCTTAAAGACTCAACAGGTTCCGCTAGCTTGCCAGCACTAATTCAAATTCTAAATTAAACTGTGCCAATGTGCTGAGTGCTCATCCACTGCACAACCAGCTGAAATTTGCTCAGCGTAAGCTCGAGGAACAGCACAGAGCAGTCTGCACAGAGCGGGATTAAAATGGAGTGCACTTAAACAGAGTGGGCTCGATTTTAATGGACCTCAGAGGGTGGGTTTGGAGGTGGGTCGGCAGCAAAAATTGGAAAGATTGCCGGTTGGCTGCGAACCCGCTTCCATCCCGCCCCCACGCTAATTTCATAAGTGTCGGATCAGCTGCTCCCGAAATGACCCGACACCAAATGGCGGGACAGGCAGTTAAGGGCCTTGCTAATCTTATTTTAAGCTGTGATTCTGATTTTGGTGCTTTTGGCTCCCGTTTCCTGTCTTCCAAGAAACACGGCAGCTGCAATGAGTCAGGTTTCTCGAGGACATGATTTGTTGTGAATTGCTGCAGCTGCTTAAAAGCGCTCTTGCAACATGGCTGACATTCAAATGCCACAGCTTTGTTGTTAGAGGTTTGGGATAAGATTTTGCAACTTGACTGACCTTGTGATTGTTCAAGCTGACAGCCATCTGCAGTGTGACCTGATTGGAATAATCTCAGGCCACTTTGACTGTGCACTTGCAAGCTTCTAGCCTCAACTGAAATCTATAGCAACGGGATGGGAACCATTTATACCCTCTCATCCTAGTCATCAGATTCAGAGGAAGAGCAGCTGCGGCAGCACTACAACCAACCACAACAGCAGCACCAGCACCAGGAGCACCAACCTTCTCCTCAGCCACCTGATGCTGCACAGGGTGGAGGGCGTCAGCGCAGGGCTGCATGTCGCCGCAGGAGATACTTCCAACACAGAGTTTACAGGCAGAGGATCAGCTTCCTCAGCATGACTGAACAGCAGTGCCAAAGGAGGCTGAGAGTTTTGAGAGATGTAGTCACTGACATCTGCGCAATGCTGCGCCAACACCCGGAGCCCAGAGGTGCGGGCGGACACGCCTTACCAGTGGCTGTCAAAGTCACCACCGCCCTCAACCTCTTTGCTTCGGGCTCCTTCCAGGGACCAGCTGCAGGCATCAGCGGCATCTCCCAGTCGGCCACACACACCTGCATCATGCAGGTCACCGATGCCCTCTTTGCAAAGGCCCACAATTACATCCACTTCTCCATGGATGGCCCAAGTGTGACCGCGCATGTGGTTGGCTTTGCCAATATGGCAGGCTTGCCAATAGTGCAGGGCATCATAGACTGCACACATGTAGCCATTAGGGCCCGCTATCACAACCTAGCTGTATTTGTCAACCGCAAGGGATTCCACTCCCTGAACGTCCAGCTGGTGTGTAACCACAGGAAGATTATCGTGCATGTTTGCGCTGAGAACCCTGGCAGTTGCCATGACTCCTTCATCCTGTGCCAGTCTACTGTGCCTCAGCTCTTCCATCCGCCAACCCAACTTTTCGGATGGCTACTTGGCGACAAGGGCTATCCCCTGAAAAAGTGGCTTATGACACCGATGAGGAGGCCAACAAATGAGTCTGAGGAATGCTACAATCTGAGTCAATTATCCACCAGAAGCATCATCGAGCAAACCATCAGCTTGCTCAAAATGCACTTCCGATGCCTGGACAGATCTGGTGGAGCCCTGCAGTATGCACCAGCCAAGGTGGCCAGAATCATTGTGGTCTGCTGTGCCATGCACAACATCCCACAGCAGCGTGGCTTAGTGCTGCCGGATGAACATGTGGCTCAGCACACACACTCCTCGGAAGAAGAGGAAGAGGAGGAGGAGGATGAGGAGGAGCATGAGGAGGAGGACGGGGAGCCATGCATTGTGAGGCCTGATGTGGCCAATGCCGCCGTACATGACCACATTGCTGGCTGTCTGGCAAGGGAAGCACTCATCCATGCCAAATTCGCATAAGCTTATGCTTCAAACACAGGTGGCTGACAGATGGAGATGAATATAAGGCCAACATTCTCCAAACCTCAAGCATCATCTGTCCAATAAACGGTGGTTTCCGCTCACTCTCACCACCATCATTATATATGGAATTAGCCCTGAGCCCTCACTCTTGAACTTCCATTTCCCAGAACCTCAACTCTTTGCCATCACTTTTGTTTAATTACATCACAAAAGGATGACACTCGATATTTAACAACACTATAAAACACCCAAGTGACTACCCTCATGTCTATTTGTGCTTTAACTTCCTCTTATGCATGTTCCTACGTGGGGTGCTTACCCTGTGGCTTCAGCAGATGTAGAGGCACCTTGCTCACTTTGGTGCTGTACCTGCTTATGTATTGATTTCTTTGTGGGTTCAATGACGAGACATTTATGAAAGAGAATGTCTTTTAATCTAAAGTCTGTTCAACTCTTTATACAGCATTCAGGAGACACCATTATGCTGGTGATGCATCTAGAACGAAACTGAAACTAAACTCCGCTGCCTTGCTTGTCTCGGTCACATGACCTCTGCTGGTCAGGCACAAGCAATCAATACCTGCAAACATGCTGATAAGGCATCATAATCAAACAGGCAAATAACATCACTATTTGCTGATATCATTACAGCTTAGACGCCTTTGGTGGGCATTCTCTGGGTTTGGGAGCCTGGGAGGGCTCCTCCACAGTCTGCTCTTCCTGCGGCTGTGCAGGGGCTGAGACGGCCATCTCATTTGGGTGAGGAACCTGGGGCTATGACCGAGGGCTCCGCAGTGGCATGGTCATGTGAGCGCTTGGAGAGGAACCCACACTTCCTTGTTGTCTGCCACCAACATCCCTCTCATGGGTCACCCGCACTTCACTGCTAGCAAGTGGCTGGAGAGCACCTTGCTGCACATCAGGAGGACCATGAGGACCCATCTCAGTACTGACAGTCCTCATAACGGGGACATCTATGTAGCTCTGGTGTCTCTCCTCAATAGATGCCCATCTATCCTCCATAGCAGACCATCTATTTAGAAGAGTCACCATGCTCTTTTGAGTGTGGCGACTTATCTCCTCCAAGGAGGTTGCCACCCTCTCCATGGCGGCACGTTCATGCGCTATTGCCTCCACAAAGGCAGAGCTCATGTTAGAGATGGACTCCTCCATTCTGTCCACACTCAGTTACCCTGGATGCAAACTCTGTCAGAGGCTTCTGTACTTGTTCCTGGAGTTCCAGCACCGCTCTCTTTCTGGATGGCTCCAGAGGCACAGTGTCCACAGGCAGCTGAGCTGAGCTACGAGAGTCCTGCGACCTCTGACGAGGACTCTCCACTACTGTCACTGTCTCCAGCATCTGCTGATGCTCACTTGTGAGCTGTGATACACCAGGTGACAACACTGCTCTAACTCACGATGGCCCCACCGAGGTGTGCGTATCTGCGCTGGTGCTGGGTGCGCTGAGTACTGGTGACGCTGCTCTCTCAGAGGCTGCAGGTTCCTCTGAGGATTCCTCTGGCTCTTCCTCCTGGACAGTGGGGAGGGGGGGCTCTCGATAGTCCTGTGAGAGAGTAAAGGCATGAGTTAGACATCAGATTTTCAGGTAGCAGACACATCCTATTGTGCAGATGATCAGAAGTCAATCTCTATGAGCAACAAATGCCATTGCAGTCAATCGTGAATTGTAAATGCGAGGGATGAAAATGCATTCTGTCACCAGCTTCCTCTAGTGCGCCCGTCTCTTGGTCCCCCACTTCCAGCTCCTCCCATGATGTCGCGAGCAGCCTCCTCAGCATGAGTTAATGTGGCGAGTGATGGTATGCCTCCTCCTGTCTTGGCTCTCTCCCTCTTATTGTGGGCTATCTTTTCCTGTAAGGTAGGACACAAGTGGAGTTTCAGCGAGAGTGATGGAATGAGTGTGAAGAATCCATAAGGTAGAATCTTAGAGAGAGGCCAGGATGGAGTGAGGTGGCAAGAGAAAGCTGCCTCCATGTGCGTTGTTAGTTGTTGTCATTGCATAACAGTGAGAGCGAGTGTGAGGGCTGCATAGCAGGATAGTGAAGTGATTCAGTACAGAGAGAGAGATAGAAAGGTAAGGGTGCAAGATAAGTAAGGGTAAGGTGGGATGTGGAGGAGCAGGCTGACAATGCAGATTGCTGGTGATGAGAAGGGAAGCAGAGAGAAGGTCAGTGTGATGTGATACTCACTTTTGATGTTCAGACAAGATCATTGAAGCGTTTGCGGCACTGGAGCCAGGTGCGTTCACACAGCGACCTTGCGCTTACCTCCTCAGCTATCTCCAGCCAGGCTGCCTTCGTCTGTTGAGGAGGCTTCCTGCGGCCATCGGCAGGGAACAGAATGTCCCTGCGCCCTCTTACTCCCTCTACAAGAGCTTGCAGTGAGTCATCATTGAATCTTGGAGCAGCCTTCTTGCCTGTGGCAGCACTCATGGTGATCCTGGCCCTTTCCAGCAGCAGCAGCAATGAAAAAGGAGAGGCTGAGGCTACATGGATCCCTTAAAAACAAGTGTAGCAAAGACCTCATCAGTGCAGACCAACAGACCCGCTCCAACTTATTGCAGCAGGCAGCGTGCACGACGGGACTAATTGGTCCAATTAAATCAAAATGGGACACCGGGAGCCTCTGAAACCAGCACTGGGTCCAAAACCCGCCCACCAGGCATCTCGACTCCATCCCACCCCCTCCATTAAAGTCAAGCCAGTGTTTTATTTGGGAATTTGGAAAGAGTGGGAATTCGGAGAAGAGGGGGAAGGAGTTGCTGTTTTTTGTCTGCACTACTTGTAGTGCTTTGTGTTACAGGTAGATATTTAATTTCAGTACCCATAATTAATTTAGATCAAGTAAGTAGTCAAGAAACTACACGCTAAACTGTTATCTAATTACAAATTTAATTAAATAAAACAATGTCATATAGGGATGGCAGTGCAGCTGGTGTGCCACAACTGCAGCATGTGGGAGTTTGTGGAGAGCATTGTGATCCTGGACAACCACGTTTGCAGTGAGTGCCTGCATCTTGAGGAACCTCAGCTCAGAGTCTTTGAGCTGGAGTCTGAGGTGCAGACATGAGGGGCATCAGGGATGGGGAGAGTTACCTGGACACTTTGATCCAGGAGACAGCCACACCCCTTAGGTTAGGTAGTGGTACAGGTCTGGTTAGTGGTCAGGGACAGGAGGGTGTGACTGCAACTCAGGCAGGTAAGGGGTCCCCAGGTGCAGTGCTGGAGGAGCCTCAGCCTTTGCCCTTGTCCAACAGGTATGAGGTTCTTGTTGCCTGTGTGGATGAGGGAAAAGCCTGCAGGATGGTTGAGCAAGCTGACCATGGCACCATGGTGCAGGAGGCCATTCAAGTGGGGGGAGTGAAAGGGAACGTAGTTGTGTAGGGGGACAGTATAATCAGGGGGATAGATACTGTTCTCTGTAGCCGCGACCAAGAGTTCTGAAGGTTGTGTTGCCTGCTCAGTTCCAGGGTTAAAGACATCTTATCGCGGCTAGAGGAGAACTTGGAGTGGGAGGATCCAGTTGTTATGGTCCATGTAGAAACCAGCGACATAGGCAGAACTAGGAATGAGGTTCTGCTGAGGGAGTTTGAGGAGCTAGGATCCAAATTAAAAAGCAGAACCTCAAAAGGTAATCTCTGGATGGTTACCTGAGCCACATGCATAGGGACAAACAGATTAGAGGTTTAAATGCGTGGCTCAAAGAGTGGTGTGGGAGGAAAGGGTTTCAGTTCATGGGGCACTGGCACCAGTACTGGGGAAAGAGGGAGCTATTCCGTTGGTACGGGCTCCACTTAAACCAGGCTGGGACCAGTGTCCTGGCAAACCGAATAACTAGGGCAGTAGACAGGGCTTTAAACTTGATACGCTTATCAATTACTTCATAAAAGGTGATGAGTCGAAGAAGAGATGACGAGTCGAAAGAAGAGATGAATAAGGCTTTTATTAGCTAAGAAGAGACCATGCTTCTTCGTGAGTGACTGAACAAGTCTGAACGAAACCCACACAGTGGTGGGTGGAGTCAGCTGAGGCATGCCTCCATACACAGCGCCACCCAGAGGTGGCAATATACAATACAGTGGTTTACCACATTCACCCCTTGTTTAATGTGAAGTCCGGCGGGGTGAAGGGTACTACAAGTTAAGTCTATCAGGAGGCCTTGTCTGACGTCCTGATCGTCGTGGTGGCGGCGGTGGTGTTGCAGCATCCGACGTCGGGTCTGGTGTCTGGGTGGTTGGCGAAGATTCCTGGGGCTTTGGCATGCCGTCTGCAGGGGTTGGGTTGGGAGGGGTGGTGGGGGATAACAGTGGTAAGGGGGATAACGGTGGTAAGGGGGATAACGGTGGTAATTCAGGGGTACCCGAGGGTGCGAGATCTCGTATGGAGACCGTGTCCTCCCGCCCGTCTGGGTATGTCACCCAGGCATACTGGGGGTTGGCGTGTAGGAGGTGCACCCGCTCGACCAGGGGGTCCGTTTTATGCGTCCTCACGTGCCTCCGCAGTAGGACGGGCCCAGGAGAAGTCAACCATGCCGGTAGCGAGGTTCCCGATGTAGACTTCCGGGGGAAAACGAACATTTTCTCATGAGGGGTCGCATTAGTGGCAGTACAAAGCAGTGACCGAATGGAGTGGAGCGCTGCAGGGAGGACCTCCTGCCAGCGGGAGGTCGGAAGGCCCTTAGATTTTAGTGCTAAGAGGACTGCCTTCCAAACCGTCGCGTTCTCCCTTTCCACCTGGCCGTTCCCCCGGGGGTTGTAACTGGTGGTCCTGCTCGTGGCGATACCTCTTGTTAGCAGGTACTGCCGAAGTTCGTCGCTCATGAACGATGAGCCCCTGTCGCTATGTATATAGCTGGGGAACCCGAACAGAGCGAAGATGTCATTCAGACACTTGATGACCGTGGTACTGGTCATGTCTGGGCAAGGGATGGCAAAGGGGAAACGGGAGTACTCATCAACTATGTTGAGGAAGTACACATTGCGGTCAGCGGAGGGGAGGGGCCCTTTAAAATCGACGCTCAGGCGTTCGAAGGGGCGGGTGGCCTTGATCAGGCTTGCTCTGTCCGGCCTATAGAAGTGCGGTTTGCACTCGGCGCAGATTTGGCAGCTCTTGGTCATGGTCCTGACCTCCTCGATGGAGTAGGGCAGGTTACGGGATTTGATAAAATGGAAAAACCTGGTGACCCCCGGGTGGCAGAGGTCATTGTGGAGGGACTGCAGCCTATCACTCTGCGCGTTGGCGCATGTACCACGTGATAGGGCATCTGGGGGCTCATTGAGTTTCCCTGGCCGATACAAGATATCATAATTGTAGGTGGAGAGTTCGATTCTCCACCTCAAGATCTTGTCGTTCTTGATTTTACCCCTCTGCTTATTATTAAACATAAAAGCTACTGAACGCTGGTCAGTGAGCAGGGTAAATCGTTTCCCGGCCAGGTAATGCCTCCAGTGACGCACCGCTTCTACAATAGCCTGGGCCTCCTTTTCGACGGAGGAGTGTCTCGTCTCGGGGCCCTGGAGGGTCCTTGAGAAAAAGGCCACGGGTCTGCCCGCCTGGTTAAGGGTCGCGGCTAGGGCGAAGTCGGAGGCATCGCTCTCCACTTGGAAGGGGATGGACTCATCCACCGCGTGCATTGCGGCCTTCGCGATATCGTTCTTGATAAGAGTGAAGGCTGCACACGCCTCTGGTGTCAGGGGGAAGGAGGTGGCTTTGATGAGGGGCCTGGCTTTGTCTGCATAGAGGGGCACCCACTGGGCGTAGTAGGAGAAAAACCCCAGGCATCTCTTCAGTGCTTTTTGGCAGTGGGGAAGGGGTAGCTCCATTAGGGGGCGCATTCTGTCGGGGTCGGGCCCGATGACTCCGTTCTCCACCACGCAGCCGAGGATGGCCAGGCGCTTGGTGTGAAACATACATTTTTCCTTATTGTACGTTAGGTTCAGCCGTTGGGCCGTACGGAGGAAATTTGCTAGATTAACGTCGTGGTCCTGCTGGTCGTGGCCGCAGATGGTGACGTTATCCAAATAGGGGAAGGTTGCCCGCAGCGCGTTCTGGTCAACCATTCGGTCCATCTCCCTTTGGAAGACCGAAACCCCGTTGGTGACGCCGAAGGGGACCCTAAGGAAGTGGTAGAGGCGGCCGTTTGCCTCGAAGGCAGTATACTGGCGGTCCTCATGGCGGATGGGCAGCTGGTGGTACGCTGACTTAAGGTCGATGGTGGAGAATACTTTGTATTGCGCAATCTGATTGACCATATCAGATATGCGAGGGAGGGGGTACGCGTCCAGCTGGATGTACCGGTTTATGGTTTGGCTGTAGTCGATTACCATGCGGCGTTTTGCAGTGGTTTTAACGACTACAACCTGGGCTCGCCAGGGGCTAGTGCTACCTTCGATAATGCCCTCCTTCAATAGCCGCTCCACCTCAGAGCTGATAAAAGCTCTGTCCCCGGCACTGTACCGCCTGCTTTTGGTAGCGATGGGTTTACAGTCGCGGGTGAGGTTAGCGAACAGGGGAGGGGGGGGGACTTTTAATGTGGAAAGGCTGCAGACTGTGAGTGGGGGGAGGGGTCCACCGTATGCTAGTGTGACACTCTTAAGGTGGCACTGAAAATCCAACCCTAGCAGGACGGCAGCGCAAAGACGGGGCAGGACTAGCAGTTTAAATTTTTTATATTCAGTGCCCCCTACTGACAGGGTCACCACACAGTAGCCGCTGATGTCCATTGACTGGGACTTGGACGCCATAGAAATGCGATGGTGCGTTGGCAGAATTGTGAGGGAGTGGCTACGTACCGTGTCGGGGTGGACGAAACTCTCTGTGCTCCCGCTGTCGATCAGGCAACTGGTGGCGCGGCCGTTTACCGCGATATCCATCATGGAGCTGGATAGATGGTGAGGGAGGGCTTGATCCAGCGTCACGGAGGCCAGTATGTGGCTTAGTGAGTCACTATAGTCATCCGCCGAGACGGTGGTCGGTTCCGGTGACGAAATGGCGGTTGAGTGCGTTGGATACGATGGCGGCGGATGCCATGCGGCCGGGGGTACACAAAATGGCGGATAAGATGGCTGCTCCCACGGCCCGCACGCTGCGCTGCTGGCTGGCTTCCCCTTGCAGGCGTTAGCGTAATGGCCTTTCTTCCCGCAGCCCGAGCAGGTAGCTGTCTTAGCTGGGCAGTGCGCTCTGGGATGTTTTAACTGGCCACAGAAATAGCATTTTTGGGCCTGGTTACTGGGCATCGAAGCAGTTCTTACCGGAGGCTGCTGTCTCGGTTGGGTCGCTGCAGCGGTTGGTGCCGGGGGCGGCGGTCCCGTGTCCCACGGTTTCGATTGCCATGTCTCGGCGCCGTTACGGGGGTATGCCTCGAGGTTTCGGTGGGCCTCCTCTAACGAGAGCGCAAGGGCAATGGCCGTCTTCAGGTCGGGTTCCTTGCTTTCTAGCAGTCTCTGCCGGGTGTGGTCTGACTGGAGGCCCCTGACGAAGGCATCACAGGCGAGTCCCTGCGCGTGCTCCACAGCCGTTACCGCTTTACAATCGCAGTCTCTGCAGAGTGCCAGTAGCGCCCGTGCAAATGCCCCTACCGATTCTCCCGGTTGCTGCCTGCGGGATCCCAAGAGGTGTCGGGCGTAAATTGTGTTCACTGGGCGCGTATATTGCCCTTTTAGTAGCTCGAGGGCCGCCACGTACGTATTAGAGTCCCGGATTAGCATATATACTTGATGGCTCACCTGGGTGGTCAAAATTTTCAGTTTGTGATCCTCCTCTGTAACCTGTGAGATTGCGAGGAAGGATTCAAAGCAGCTCAGCCAGTGTTCAAACTTGGCTGATGCACCCACCTCTTGAGGGTCGAGGTCCAGGCGTGGTGGTCTGAGGGCTCTCAGCAATGTCTGCTGTATCCGTTGCTGTTGTTGCTCCTCAGGTGTCGCCATTTAACTTTTATTAGCTAATAAAATTGATACGCTTATCAATTACTTCATAAAAGGTGATGAGTCGAAGAAGAGATGACGAGTCGAAAGAAGAGATGAATAAGGCTTTTATTAGCTAAGAAGAGACCATGCTTCTTCGTGAGTGACTGAACAAGTCTGAACGAAACCCACACAGTGGTGGGTGGAGTCAGCTGAGGCATGCCTCCATACACAGCGCCACCCAGAGGTGGCAATATACAATACAGTGGTTTACCACAAAACTAATGAAGGGGGGGGGTGGAAGGATTCAGGAAAGAGTAAATTTAAAAGCAGCGAGAGAAATGTCAAGGCTCTAGAGCAGAGTAGAGTTTGGGGTAAAAATACGCAGAGTGGGTCAGGAAGGGACAGAGAGAGTAACAAAGGTAATAAGGCGACATCAGGGAAAGAGAAATAAGTCAAAGCTAAGGGCACTATATCTGAATGCGCGAAGCATTCGCAACAAAATAGATGAATTAATAGCGCTGACAGAAATTAACAGGTCTGATCTAATAGCCATAATGGAGACATGGTTGCAAAGTGGCCAAGGTAGCAAATGTAACCCCACAATTTAAGAAAGGAGGGAGAGAGAAAACAGGGAACAACAGACCAGTTAGCCTGACATCAGTAGTAGGAAAATGCTAGAATTATTAAGGACATGGTAACAGGGCACTTAGAAAATAATAATAGGATTGAGCAGAGTCAACATGGATTTATGAAAGGGAAATCATGTTTGATGAATCTGTTGTAGATTTTTGAGGTTGTAACTAGCAGAATAGATAAGGAGGAACCAGTGGATGTGGTGTATTTGGATTTTCAGAAGACATTCGATAAGATGCCACACAAGAGGTTATTAAACAAAATTAGGGCTCATGGGATTGGGGGTAATATACTTGCATGGATTGAGGATTGGTTAATGGACAAAAAACAGAGAATAGGAATAAACGGGTGATTTTCGGGTTGGCAGGCTGTGATTAGTGTGGTATTGCAAAGATCAGTGCTTGGGCCTCAGCTCTATATCAATGATTTGGATGAGGGGACCAAATGTAATATATCCAAGTTTGCTGATGATACGAAGCTGGGTGGGAATGCAAGTTGTGAGGAGGATGCAAAGAGGCTTCAAGGGGATATAGACAAGCTAAGTGAGTGGGCAAGAAAAAGGCAAATGAAATATAATGTGTAAATATGTGAAGTTATCCACTTTGGTGGGAAAAATAGAAAAGCAAAGTATTTTTTAAATGGAGAGAGATTGGGAAATGTTGCTGTTCAGAGGGACCTGGGTGTTCTTGTACACAAATCACATGTAGGTAAAGCAAGCAATTAGGAAAGCAAATAGTATGTTGGCCTTTATTAAAGGAGAATTTGAGTATAAGAGTAAAGGGCCTAGAAATTCAGTGGGCTGCGCCACCAGTTAGCGCCCAAAGAGGGCACTTAGTGGGTTTTGCGCCACTGGCCACGCCTCCCGCTAAATTTAGCAGGGCGTTAATGGCGGCGCTAGCCATTAGCACTGCGCCACCACCAATGACGTCATCGGTGTGCGCAGCGCCCCGCTACCGCCCCGATCGCCAAATTTGGTAGCGCCCCCTGCTTTAACGCCAGTCGCAATTTGCGACCGGTTCAGGGGGGCCTACCTGCGGCGGTAGAGGCGCTGAGGTGCGGGGCGGCCATTTTTCTTGCTGGCCGCCTGCCAGCACCTCTTCGCGCCGCCGTCCCCGGCCTCTTGAGCAACCTCCCCGCGTTGTGCCAGCTGTGTCCCAAGAGCCCGGCACCTCTCCTCAGTGCCGGGCTCTTTTGCCGGCACTTGCGATCACCGATCGCGCTGCAGCAGGCCCCTCCCCTTTAAGAAGGGGAGGAAGGCCTGCAGTACCGCAGCGCGCCACACGCTGCGGCACGTTGTGCTGCGATTTTCAGTTGCAGCGCCCCAAGAGGGATGCGGGGCGCCTCGAGTAGTGCCACGCTTCCGTTTGGGGCGCTGAAACTGAATTTCCGGCGGGTGCTCGCGACTCCTCCCGGGGTGGTACTTCCGGCGCCCTGGCGAGACTGGGGGCGCCAGTGAATTTCTAGGCCAAGGAGTCTTACTGCAATTATATAGGGCCCTGGTGAGACCACACCTGGAGTATTGTGTATAGTTTTGGTCTCCTTACCCAAGGAAGGATATACTTGCCACAGAGAGAGTGCGACAAAGGTTCACCAGACTGATTCCTGGGATGGGGGGGATTGTCCTATGAGGAGAGATTGAGTAGACTAGACCTATATTCTCTGGAGTTTAGAATAATGAGAGGTGATCTCATTGAAACATACAACATTCTTAAGGGCTTGACAGGGTAGATGCTGGGAGGATGTTTCCCTTGGCTGGGGAGTCTAGAGCCAGGGGGTCACAGTCTCAGAATAAGGGGTTGGCCATTTAGGATTGAGATGAGGAGAAATTTCTTCACTCAGAGGATGGTGAATCTTTGGAATTCTCTACCCCAGAGGGCTGTGGAGGCTCAGTTGTTGAGTATATTTAAGACAGAGATCGATAGATTTTTGAATATTAAGGGAATCAAGGGATATGGTGATTGTAATGATATCAGCAAATAGTGATGATATTTGTCTGTGTTTGATTACTTATGCCTTACAGCATATTTGTCTGTGTTTTTGATTACTTGTGCCTGACCAGCAGAGGTCATGTGAGAGACAAGCAGTCCAGAGGAGTTTTACTTTCAGTTTCATTCTAGATGCATCACAGCATAGTGTGTTCTGTAAAAAGCTGTAGAAAGTCTTGAACAAGACTTTAGATTAAACAACATTCTCTTTCAGAAATGAGTCTTTATTGAACCCAAAAAGAAATCAAAACATGATGTCAGAAGTGGCTGAAAGAGAAAAAATCTGAAGTTAGCAACTTGATGGGACAGCGAAAGCAGTTGTGGCAAGTAAGCGAAATCAGCTCTCCACATATTAGCAAGCCAGAAGAGAACATCGTTGCTTACCATTAGAGAATAGCTAGCGAAGTGAAAAAATGGAAGGTTTACTCCCACCGGCGACGCTTCAATTGACAGGTAATGTGGCTGAAAATTGGAGGAGGTTCAAACAACATTTAGAGTTGTATTTAGCGGCAATCGGAGCGGACGAGAAAAGTGATAAACAAAAATCGTCCGTGTTCTTACATGTCATGGGTGATGCAGCGCTGGAGGTATATAATAATTTCATATTTGCTGTTGATGGAGACAAAATGAAGCTAGATAAAATAATGGAACAGTTTGAGGCCTACTGCATACCTAAACGCAACGTGACCTTTGAGAGGCACAAATTTTTCACATGTGTACAGAAAATCGGCGAGACGATTGATCAGTATGTGACTGAACTGAGAAACCGAAGCAAATCGTGTGAATTTGGGGGACTCACAGACTCGCTGATAAAAGACAGACTGGTGTGTGGTATTCCAGATAATGGTCTAAGGGAAAGACTGCTAAGAGAGCAAGGTCTAGACCTGGGAAAAGCCATAGCACTGTGTAGGGCTACAGAGACTGTGAAGTTGCAGGCAAAGGAGCTGTTCAGTGACAGTAGCTGCAACGTGGATGCAGTGAGAAAGAATGGATACAAACCGTTTAACAAAGAGAGCGCCAATGTGAAAAAAGAGACGTGGCCAGCAAACGAAAATGAAAGGGACAATCGGAAGTCATGTAGTCGATGCGGTACACAGCATCCACCAAGAAAGTGTCCAGCATATGGTAAAACATGCAATAGTTGCAACAAGAACAACCATTATGCCCGTTGCTGTAAGAACCAAGCGCAACAAAGCAAGGTCCATACAGTAGATGATAGCGCGATAGAGGCATTCAATGTAGATGTTGTGTCTGAAAACAAAAAAGAGACTGGATGTTGACACTAAAAGTGAATGACATACACATTCCATTTAAATTGGATACTGGAGCACAAGTTAATGTGATATCAGAGACCGATTTTAAGAGAATTAGACCCAGACCAAAGTTACATGGAATACAAGTGAAAGTGACCGGGTACTCAGGTACTGATATACCAGTGAAAGGAAAATGCATTGTCAAAGTAACACACAAGGACAGAGAGCACACGCTAGCATTAATCGTGGTGCCAAAGGATGTGCAAGCCATACTAGGGTTAAAAGCCTGTGAGAGACTGAACCTGGTAAAGAGAGTCCTCGTTGTGGAAAGCGAAGAAGAGACAGTCTATGATGAACTCATGAAAGAGTACAAAGACCTATTTAAGGGTCTAGGCTGCATTCCAGGAGAACACACGATCAGAGTAGATAAAAGTATGACACCGGTCATACATCCATGCAGAAAAGTTCCGTTTGCTCTTCAAAAGCAACTGAAGGCAGAGTTGGACAGGATGGAAAGCCTGAACGTGATTCAGAAGATAGATGAGCCAACTGAGTGGGTGAGTTCCCTCATCGTAGTGGACAAAAAGAATGGAAAGCTCAGAATTTGCCTGGATCCAAGAGATCTAAACAGAGCAATAAAGAGAGAGCACTTCAAGCTTCCTACACGTGAGGAAATCATGGCACAGTTTGCAATTGCAAAATATTTCAGCAAGTTAGATGCGTCCTCAGGATTTTGGCAGATGAAGCTGGATGAAGCAAGTTCAAGACTGTGCACGTTCAACACTCCATTTGGCAGATACAGATTCCTAAGGTTACCATTTGGCATTGCCTCAGCTCCTGAAGTGTATCACAAGACTATCCATATGATCTATGAGCACCTGGAGGGAGTTGATACATCAATGGATGACATCATAGTATGGGGAACCACACGAACTGAGCATGACGAGAGACTGAGAAAAGTGCTGGAAGCAACAAGGAAAACAAACCTGAAGCTGAATAGAGAGAAATGCCAGCTCGGGGTGACAGAACTGACATTCGTGGGAGATATCCTTAGCAGTGAGGGCATCAGACCAGATCCCAGAAAGGTGTCCGCCATTGAGAATATGCCAAGGCCACAATGCAAAAAGGACGTGCAGAGGTTTAATGGAATGATCAACTACATGGGTAAATTCATATCCAACCTCTCAGAAAAAATAGCGCCACTGAGAAGACTAACTGAAAAGAACATAGAATGGGAATGGAATCATGAACATGAGAAGTCATGGAGCGATCTAAAGAAACTGCTCACAGAGGAACCAGTTCTGAGGTTTTATGACCCAGCGAGACCCATCAAGATATCATCAGATGCATCACAGAGTGGGCTCGGTGCCGTTCTTCTGCAACAATATGACTACTGGCAACCTATTGCATATGCATCGCGCTCAATGACAGACGCGGAGACGCGATATGCTCAAATAGAAAAGGAGCTGCTCAGCATCACATACGCCTGTGAAAGATTTCACCAGTTTGTGGCAGGACAAGCAATCAGTGTAGAGACTGGCCATAAGCCCTTGATTGCATTGTTCCAAAAGCCACTGAATAGCTGTCCGCTTAGAATACAAAGAATGATGATCAGGCTGCAACGCTATACACTGAATGTTGCGTACACACCGGGTAAGCTGATGTATACAGCAGACACGTTGTCCAGAGCTGTTGACCTAAGTGAGCCCGCAAACACCACAATGGATGAAAAAGTGAACGCCTACGTGGACATGATCACAAGTGCACTGCCCATAGCAGATGCAATAATGGAGCTCATAAAGACTGAGACAAACAAAGATGAAGCAATGAGACGACTGAGAAAAAGCATCTTGGATGGATGGCCCAACATGAAGCAAGACTGCTCACCTGATATAGCAGAGTACTGGAACTGCAGGGCAGAACTATCAGTGGTCGAAGACATCATCGACAAAGGAAGTAAAATAGTTATCCCAAAGAGTCTGAGAAGAGAGATGCTAAAAAAGATCCATGGAGGACATCTGGGAATCGAAAAGTGTAAGAAAAGAGCACGAGAGGTGATGTACTGGCCACGAATCAACCAAGATGTGACAAATGAGGTGTCAAACTGCACAATATGCCTGAAATATCGAGCAAGCAATCCGGTAGAACCACTAAAGCCACACCCAGCACCAGACAGACCTTACCAGAAGGTAGGCGCTGACCTATTCGTATGTCAAGGGAAGGACTATCTTGTCGTCACAGACTATTACTCCCTGTATCCAGAGGTTTGTAGACTGTACACCACCACTGCAGAAGCTGTGATAAGAAGTATGAAAGCCATATTCTCCAGACATGGCGTGGCAAGCGAGGTCTTCACAGACAACGGACCCCAGTTTAACAATGCAAATTTCCGACACTTTGCCAAAGAGTGGGACTTTGTCCACACAACGTCAAGTCCTCACTATCCAGAGTCCAATGGACTAGTGGAAAAATCGGTCCAGACAGTGAAAAGACTGATGTACAAGGCAAAAGACAGTGGAACTGACTTCTACCAAAGCATACTTGTATACCGCACAACGCCGCTCGAGTGTGGTATGTCACCAGCCCAACTCCTGATGGGACGTCGGCTAAGGTCAAACCTACCCATCCCGGAGAACCTCCTGAAAACAAAAGAGGGGGAGAAAGTGAGGAAGTTCAAAGAGCAACAGAAAGAAAAGCAAAAGTACTACTATGACAGAGGAACACAAAACCTACCTGAACTCCACACTGGTGACCAAGTAAGGTTGAAAGACAAAACAAACACATGGACTCAGAAGGGAACTGTCCTGAGTGAAGTTCAACCAAGATCATACACCATTCAGACAGATGAGGGTGCTGTTCTGAGAAGAAATCGTCGAGATCTTCTCATGGGACCAGCCACAGCAGGTCAAGAGACTGATACTGGTGAACAACCTGATCACACAGCTGAGAACCAATCATCTGAGGCAACAACTCAGATTCAAGGACAATCAATCAGAAAATCCTCAAGACACGTGAAGCCTCCTGAGAGACTCATTGAGCAAATTTAAGGACTATTGTTAAAGAAGGAAGTAATGTTATCTTATTCTTTCTTCAAGTTCTAGTGTATTGACATATTTCATGTGAACACACAAAGCAAGGGTAAAAAACCTTGATCATGATAATGATAATGTAAGTTCATTAAATGTTGTTAGTTAAAAGTAAAATACTTTTGTTTTAAGAAAGGGAGATGTAATGATATCAGCAAATAGTGATGATATTTGTCTGTGTTTGATTACTTATGCCTTACAGCATATTTGTCTGTGTTTTTGATTACTTGTGCCTGACCAGCAGAGGTCATGTGAGAGACAAGCAGTCCAGAGGAGTTTTACTTTCAGTTTCATTCTAGATGCATCACAGCATAGTGTGTTCTGTAAAAAGCTGTAGAAAGTCTTGAACAAGACTTTAAACAACATTCTCTTTCAGAAATGAGTCTTTATTGAACCCAAAAAGAAATCAAAACAGTGATGGAGCAGGAAAGTGGAGTTGAGGTAGAAGATCAGCCATGATCTTATTGAATGGTGGAGCAGGCTCGAGGGGCCAAATAGCCTACTCCTGTTCCTAGTTCTTATGTTCTATTTGGCACTTTACAGCCTACCAGACTCAAAACTGAGTTCAACCATTTCAGATCATAACTTCTGCCTGAATTTTTTCAGACGGCAGCTGTTGTTGATGATTTTGATATTCCCATCTTTTGTTTCTTTACTTGTCCGATTACCATCTCCTTTCAGCTTGCACCATCATCCCTTTTGTCATTTAATCTCTCATGCCTTCCCTTGTGTTCTTTCCTCCCCTCCCCCCACTTTCCCTGCCCCTACACTTGCTTAAAACCTGTTACATCTCTGACCTTTTCCAGTTCTGACGAAAGGTCATCGACCTGAAACGTTAACTCTATTTCTCGCTCCACAGATGCTGCCTGACCTATTTCCAGCACTTTCTGTTTTTATTACAGCTGAAATTTGCTTCAGTCTTAGGTTGGTCTAGACAGAGAACATAAGAAAATTCAGAGCAATAAATGGCCTTTCATCTCATTAAGCCTGCTCCATCCACACTCCATGCATAACTTGGGAAATTGGGACTATTTCCATTGGGGTAGAGAAGGCTATGAGGAGATTTAATAGAAGTTTTTTAAATTATGAAGATTTTCTTACAGTGAATAGGGAAAGACTATCTCCTCTGGTTTTGGAGCCTGTGAATTTTGGATTGTCACTAAGAGGGTGAGGAGAGGGGTTAATAGAAATTCCTTTACGCAGAGGGTTGTTGGAGCATGGAATGTTTTACTGGCTGAGTGCTTGAGGCAGATGCCTTTGCATCTTTTAAGGGAAAATTGGATAAGTTTGCAGCATAGGAAGGTGCAAGGCTATGGGGAGAGTGCCGGGTAGCGCGATTAGCTTTGGATTGTTTTCGCGAAGAGCTGGCACACACAACGAAGGGCTGAATGGCCTCCTGTGCTGTAAACTCCAATGGCAATTATTCTGTGAGGGATTTCTCTCCCTTACCATTTGCTCATGCCCTACTTTAGGAAACATTGCAGGTAATTTTCACCTTCACCGCATGGGCAGTAAACTGGCGGAGCAGATTGGAGTGCCTGTTCATTACAGAACTCGCCCAATTTTCATTTCGGCTTCTATAACAGCTGGGTGATCCGCTCCATCAGTTTACTGCCCAAGTGGTCAAGATGAAATTGACTCGCGTTGATTTCCTTCCCTGAATAAAGCTCAAGCAATACTGTTGAATAAAAATCTTTATAACCCTTAATCCTGCTTTTCAACAGACAATGATCCACAATTAAATTCCTTCTCTGGGAGATTGGCTGGAATTTTAATTTGGAGGTGGGTAGGGAGTGTCTGGGGGCTGGAAATTGGTTGGGAAACCTGGAAGAATGGGTTTCCCGCAGGCCCTGCCAAATTTAACGGCAGGGCTTGATTAGCATTTCCAATCACTGATTCCCGCCCGTAGCCAGCCAGATGGAGAGGCTGGCTGGCTATTGGATGGATAGGCCTGCGGGACCAGGCTACAGCGAGGAGAGAGGATCAGTGGGGGGTGGGGGGTGGTGTGGTCGGAGGCTGGAGGAGGATCAGTGCCAAAGTCGGGGTGGTGGGAGGGCCAGAGCGTGATCAGGGGCTGGAGGGGGGAATGGGCCGGGGGCTGAGGCTGAAAGTCTAGAGGGGGGATTGGAGATCGGAGGCCTCGTGGAGTGGGGTTGGAGGCCTCGTGGGGGGGTGGGGGATTGTTGGGGAAGGGAGGTCGTGGTGAGATTGGAAGGGTCGGGGGGTGGGGGGGAAGTGTCCGATCATGGGGGGATTGGCGAGGCAGGAATGGTGGATCCGGCAGGTAAGTGGAAATACACTTACCTCCTGGGTCCAGCAATCCTTGCCTCCCTTTTGCTGGCGGGTTCCACGAGACCTGGGAAACGCGGCCAGCCAGAGTTAAATTTGAAATGGTGGCTCATCATGAGGCATAGAGCCTCATTATAATATTTAAATAGGCAACACGCCTCCTGGGAGCGGGTTGGTTGCCTCCTGGCAGCGGGTTGGTTGCCCACACTCCATCCCGCCTCCGATAAAGCTGGAAGTGGGCAGGTTGGAGGTGTGTTGGAGTCAGGAGTCATTTTAAAAAAAATTTTTTTTTTTTTAACTCTTTCGCCTCCTACTCGATCCCAACCCACCTGTTTTTTGGGGGTTAAAATTCCACCATTGTTCCACATAGCAACATCTTGCATTCATGCAGCAGGTTTAACATGAAAAATGTCCCAGAGCACTTTTTAAAAAGGTTAGTTTTCATGCAGTCCAGGAGTCCTTTGAGCGAGGCCTCCCTTCTTGCTCGAGTGATTTCAATTATGGGAAGTAGCCTGGGGTGGCTCTGTTGCCACTAATCCAATTTGTCTGACAATTACAGTGGAGCAGTCTGACCCTGGGAAAGAATACTCCAAGCTAGGAATGCACATTTCTCAAACTATAGCACAATTTCCCAGAGCTGGACGTCCTTACTGCAGTGGACAGACCAATATGAAGTTCATTCCATGGTGTTTACAGTGGAGCCATTCTAGGGCCCAGCTCCCCATAAAACACAGTAACCCCACCCACCTCACAACTTCCTGCTACAGAAATGTAAATTATAATTTGGCAATTCAAGAAGCAATAGCATGGCCTCAATTACCTTGCAGCCTCACCTATGAAGTTCTCATTACCATCAGTAGTAGCCCTACAAGTTAAATGGAGTTTATGAGCACTGAGTTGAAACCCATACATTTTTATATATATATATATACTAGCTGGAGTGCCCGGCGGTGCCGAGGCTTTTTCGAGGGCATGTTGTTGTTGGAAGAGAGAGAGAGAGAGCGACTGGGGGGCGGGGAGAGAGAGCGACTGGGGGGGAAGAGAGAGCACGACTGGGGGGGGAGAGTGGGGGGGGAGAGGGGGAAGGAGGAGGAGGAGGGAGGAGGAGGAGGGAGGAGGAGGAGGGAGAGGGGAGGGGGAGGAGGGAGAGGGGAGGGGGAGGAGGGAGAGGGGAGGGGGAGGAGGGAGAGGGGAGGGGAGGAGGGAGAGGGGAGGGGGAGGAGGGAGAGGGGAGGGGGAGGAGGGAGAGGGAGGAGGGAGAGGGGAGGGGGAGGAGGGAGAGGGGAGGGGAGGAGGGAGAGGGGAGGGGGAGGAGGGAGAGGGGAGGGGGAGGAGGGAGAGGGGAGGGGGAGGAGGGAGGGGGAGGGGGAGGAGGGAGGGGGGAGGGAGGGAGAGGGGAGGGGGGAGGGAGGGAGATGGGGGAGGGAGGGAGGGAGAGGGGGGAGATGGGGGGGAGGGAGGGGGGTGAGGGGAGAGAGGGAGGGAGAGAGGGGGAGGGAGGGAGAGAGGGGGAGGGAGGGAGAGAGGGGGAGGGAGGGAGAGAGGGGGAGGGAGGGAGAGAGGGGAGGGAGGGAGAGAGGGGAGGGAGGGAGAGAGGGGGGAAGGGAGAGAGGGGGAAGGGAGAGAGGGGGGAGGGAGAGAGGGGGGGAGGGAGAGAGGGGGGAGGGAGAGAGGGGTGGAGGGAGAGGGGGAGAGGGGGGAGGGAGAGAGGGGGGAGGGAGGGAGGGGGGAGGGAGGGAGAGAGGGGGGAGGGAGGGAGAGAGGGGGGAGGGAGGGAGAGAGGGGGAGGGAGGGAGAGAGGGGGAGGGAGGGAGAGAGGGGGGAGGGAGGGAGAGAGGGGGGAGGGAGGGAGAGAGGGGGGAGGGAGGGAGAGAGGGGGGAGGGAGGGAGAGAGGGGGGAGGGAGGGAGAGAGGGGGGAGGGAGGGAGAGAGGGGGGAGAGAGGGGGGAGGAGAGAGGGGGCGGAGGGAGGGGGGGAGAGGGAGGGAGGGGGGGGAGGAGAGAGGGAAGGAGGAAGAAACCGGGCAGCCCAGACTAAAGATGGCGCTGTTCAGGCCCACATTGAAGTTCCGCCATGATCAAAGATGGCGTCACGAGGAAATTGTCGTGCCGCCAGGATCAAATATGGCGCTGTGGTGTCGCTGCATTGAACTGCTGCCGGGATGAAAGATGGCCGGGCCCAGTTGCTGGGGTAACCCTCCTCCCCTCCCGCTCTCCAGAGCCGGTTGCCGGGTTAACCCTTGAGAGGGGGGTGGGGGAGAGGGGATAGGGGGCGGGGGCAGAAAGAAAAAAAAGCTGTCTGTCAACCTTCAGGGCGGGTGCGGCCAGCCTTGAAGGTGCATGAAGAAGCCGGCGGCCATTTTCTCATGTCTGTTGGAAGCACGGAAAAAAAAAAATTCTTAATTAAAAATTGCAAAATTTGTTTACTTTTAAAAAAATTAGCTGCAAGGTACAAAATCGGAAATCTTCTAACTTTATATCTTCTTTCCTTAAAAAACTTTCACCTTTTGAAAACCGAAAGTTTTTTAAGGAAAGATATAAAGTTAGAAGATATAAAAACGGAATTATTTATTCTCTATCTCTTCACTTACGTTGCAATAGTTGCTGCAGTCACTCCAGTGCTCGCGAAGACTAAAGTAACTTTTATTTATTCTGTCTTATTAAGCATCAGGCCCCGCCCACACACGCCATAGGATTGGTCAACCATCACGTGATGGGGAGACCGAAGGGGGGGGGTGAGGGGTGGGAGGAGCTTGCCACAAAACAATTGCCTCGGGTCCAGCATGGCTGGCAACAGATGCCCAGGCTTAGAGGCCTACCTGCAAAAACGGGGAAAGGTAGGAAAATTAATGAGATTAGATAAAAGATTTAGAAAGTAATTAACTTTTTTTAAAAACAATTTCTGAAAGTAATTAACTTTTTTAAAAAAGAATTTCTGTTTTAAAAGGAACTTTTTTTTTAAAAGATGCAGAAAGCGGGAAAAAGAAAGGAAAAGTTTGGAATCAAGATGGCGGCGACTCACCTCGGTTCAGAACGATAAGGCTCGCCCACACAGGCACCGATTGGTGGACCGTCAGGTCACCGAAGCGTAGGATTGGTCAATCGTCCCGTCACTCGACTGTCGGAGGGCCCGGCCGCACGTGCCAGGAACCCGCCGTACGATTGGTCGACCTCGACGTCACTCGATGCTAATGAGCGGAATGTTGAACGTTTTTTGGATACCGCGGGCGCAATTTTTGTCCGTCCGAAATGTAAATACGCTTAGGACGGTTCTGGAATCGTCAGCTTTCTTTCGACCTAATGCACGTGTAGGTACGCTCTATAACTTTCGAGTTAATTCAAGACAGACAGACGGAATGACAGACAGAAGTATCCTATATATATAGATATGTATAATATTAAGTTTTTTGCATGGGTAGACTTTCCATAACTAACATTTCCTGTAACAGCATTCTTGTCATACCTACTTACATTATGGCCCGGAATTTGTAGTCAGCGGTGAAGTGATGGTGATCGCTGCTGACCTTGAAGAAAGCTGCCCACAAAGATCTCATGATCTCTTTGGTGAAAACCTGAGCTTTCTCATCGTTAAATTGATTGTAGCGCTGTCAAAAGTGGATTCCTAGCATAGTGCAGCAGTGACATCATCAAGCTGTTTAAGCAGCCAATCACATTGAAGAATTCTCACAGCAAACCAGGAATTAAAAAGTACTGATTATCTGCACTTTTACAACATTTTACAGAGAATGAAATAAAGATTGGGGCATACACATAGGATTAAGATAGAAGCTGAAATATCATAAACAAACTTAAAAATGTATCTTTTATTATTTTAAAAATATAGAATGTTTTATCACAATGGAGATATATTTCTTAAGGCTAAAGGGATCAAGGGATATGGGGAGAAGGCAGGGACAGGGTACTGAGTTTGGATGATCAGCCATGATCTCATTAAATGGCGGAGCAGGCTCGAGGGGCTGAATGGCCTACTCCTGCTCCAATCTTCTATGTGTCTATGTAGAAATATAACATTCCACAAATATAAAATTAGTTTTTCAGGGCCAGAACAGTTGTTCAGCAGTCAATATGCCTTTAAAACCCCAGTTACACCTATTCTAACAAAGCTTAACTTTTTTGGGGGGTGTTTAACAGCACAATTAGATCGGAAAAGCTTAAGTTTTCGCAGGTTCAACTGATTTCACTGATTGCCGGCTATGGGGAGTTCCACAGTGCAGCCTGTGGCGGAGCAGGGAACGGCTGACCGTAACTTAAGGATTTCCGCGTTTAGCTGCCCATGCGCTAAATTTACCATCAGTTTCGGAGGGGTAATGACGACGAACGCTGGCAGTCTGGCGTCATTACCACCGCAAAATCCAGGCCTATATATATTTTCAACTTTTTCTTCTACTTGCACTTGATTGGATCATTCCTGACATGTGATTCTGTAATTTTTTTTTCACTCCACATAACCTTAAGAAGTTAGAACACTGCCAGTTATTTGTTTGTTTAAAAGAGAGTTTGCTTTTGATACTTGTTTTTAATCTGCTGGAAGTGATGTTTTGGGGTAAATAAAATGTAGAGAGTGTGTTATATTGTGTGTATGATGAATTAATCAGACTGTTGACTGTGTGGCACTGACCTGGAAATAAACATTCACACTGCGCTAATTATTTTTAAATAAAAGTGTTTGCACTTTTTTTTAATCACTTTAGGCTGAAAAATGTGCATCTTGGCTAAATTTCTCCACCTCCACCTCACTGCGTTCACTGAGGTTGCTGTGAAAGGGAGGGACATATTCTGTGACTCCCCGTGCCCTATGATGCTTGCGTACCCCTGCTTCCAGGCTTAAGAAATGCCCTCCCAAATGCTTACACACCCATCCTACCCAAGCTTCCAAATCTCTGAATCATGTCCCCATTGCTTCCTATCTATCTACATATGTATATACCCACATGATGAATCAAATCCATTTAGGTCATTATGACTCAGTTGCATACAAGGTGTTACATTTTCCACTCTTGTCAGTGGGCCACAATCCAGCAGATATTTAAAAGATAACTGTTCATTTCCACAGAGAGGTGGATTGGATGTGAAGGCTTGATTTTGACAATGTACTGGTGGTTGTCTGATGCAGGGAGGTAACTGTATCCCACTTGGTTGTGGAGTTATTTTGTATGCGGACTCTGGATTTACAATGGGTCGGATCTTGCTGGAAAAATAACGACATGTTAAATGACACATGCCATTATTAATGCACATATAAGCCAGCAAGTTTAGGGGATTAAGAGATACGCTGTGAGTTGCGAATCTCTGGAACTTACCTGTCGATTTATGCCGCTCGACTGTTTGCCTTGCACAAACGGCATCTTGCTGGATTGCACATTAATTGACCATGAAACTTAGCACAGAAGGTTAAGACTGGAAGTTAACAGGGTAAGTACCTTTTTAATGATGTGATAATTGTTAATGCATGCAGTGCCAATCAATCTCTCTGGCCCAGAAAGGGAACAATTTAAATAGCTTTTCTCTCTCTTAATCCAATTTTTTCTTTCCCTCTCTTTATTTCTCTTTCTGTACCTGATTTGTGAAATCTTTGTGGGCAGCTTTCTTCATGTTCAGTGGTGAGCGCCTTAGCTTCGCCGCTGACCCCAAATTACAGGCCAACAGTTAAGGAGATACACTGTTGGTCCCGTCGTTCACTAAGGTCTCAGATGCCCCATTGCCCTCGTCACACCATTATCAGCTCGCACTTACAGCAAGTTATGGCACAAACATTTTTTCAGGCAAAAGCCTAACTAACTGCACCACAAGATGCCCCACTCCAGCAAGATCCAACTCAATGTTGCTTTTGTGCTAGTGTTAAGTTGCATTTATTTAATTATGAAATAGTGTAAATGTATTCTAACTGAAATTGCATTGCTTTATTTATTTATTCTTCATCATAGAAGATAGGAGCAGGAGTAGGCCATTCGGCCCCTCGAGCCTGCTCCGCCATTCAATGAGATCATGGCTGATCATCCAAACTCAGTACCCTGTCCCTGCCTTCTCCCCATATCCCTTGATCCCTTTAGCCTTAAGAAATATATCCAACTCCTTCTTGAATATATTTAATGAATTGGTCTCAACTGCCTTCTGTGGTAGAGAATTCCACAGGTTCACCACTCTCTGGGTGAAAAAATTCCTCCTCATCTCAGTCCTAAATGGCTTACCCCTTATCTTTAGACTGTGACCCCTGGTTCTGGACTCCCCCGCCATCGGGAACATCCTTCCTGCATCTAGTCTGTCTAGTCCTGTTAGAATTTTATAAGTTCAATGAGATCCCCTCTCATTCTTCTAAACTCCAGCGAGTATAAGCCCAATCGACCCAATCTCTCCTCATACGTCATTCCTGCCATCCCAGGTATCAGTCTGGTGAATCTTCGCTGCACTCCCTCCATGGCAACAACATCCTTCCTCAGATAAGGCGACCAAAACTGCACACAATACTCAAGGTGTGGTCTCACCAAGGCCCTGTACAACTGCAGCAAGACATCCTTGTTCCTGTACTCGAATCCTCTCGCTACGATAGTATTTGTGATGATATTTTTGTTAAATAATATTTCACTTTTATTAGTTCAGTATTCATTGGGCTATTTCTTATACTGTTTCTCATGCTCCATTAGTGTATGCAAGACTTTCATTAAACATTTTTAATGTTTATACATACTATTAAATTTGGTTATATTTATTGATGCAAAGAGTCAACAGGCTGATTTTTCCTGACTGAGAAAGTGCAATTGCCTTTTCATTTGGTTTTCTGCATTTTTTTTTTTTTACAGCTCTGCCGGGGTAGAATTCAGTTATATAGAAATTGGTTACACTTGTGTGATTAAATCGAATTCTGCTGTTATTTAAATGCAGTTTGAGCTAGTTCAATGCTGTGAAATTGCTAAATCAGAATATACTGTATGCGTTACTGCAGCTGAATATTGATATATTGTGAAGGAGTTAAGAAAGTTCCTTACGAAGTGTGCAGTATATTGAACTTTTACATTCTTGTACACTCCTAACTCCTCTGGATTTAACAATAATGGTGCTCATGTTTTGTCAGGTTGACTGAATATGACAAAGGTTCCGTCCAGTGTCATGTTCCTGCTATAGTTGTATACAAGTACTTAGATTAATAGTTTCATCTCATAAATTATGGAACATCACTGAGAATATTACATTTGCTGGTAGTTTGTGTTCCACTAAAATAGATCAAGCCATTGTATAGCCAGTGGCAAGGGACTAGCAGTCACTGTTGTGTCTCCTAGCCTCTTACTGATTATTTTCCATGGTGATTTGAGAGGTGCTTGAGGAGGACAAGGAGAAGCCCAGTAGACAGTAATGTTTGGGACATTTTGAGGTATACTGATTAGACTGGTATGTGGGCATTGGAATTATATTAGCAGGGTGGCAAATATTGATCATGTGACAGTTAAAAGAGGGACAATGCTGTATTGTGGCTGTAATCAGTGGAAGCATCCTGAGATAATGAAATGAATAACCTGGAACAGGAACACTGTAACAAATGTGGATTTACAGGTGGTATCAATCGGAAACACATCGGAGTTTGCACGTAGAAAGAATCATTTTGTTTTTGTTATGTTTAGACACTTAATATTTTTAGTATTTCGATTTTAGTACATATTTTTTTTTACTTGGCATCGCATGTATTTTAAAAAATGCTGATTAAATAAATTGAAAAGCGAGTTTCTGATTTACAGTATGAATGGCAATGTGAAAGTGATAAAATAATGTATTACTGTGGGATGCGTATTTTTGGTAGGAGCAGTTGCTATTATACTGGAAGTGCTTTGCACAAATATTAATCAATAAACATCAGCTGTGGTAAGTAACTGGCGACACATCTGGTACATGCTGGTTTGGCTTTTTTGCGCCAAGGTATAACACAAAACAAAAACAATCTCACAGTAATAAAATTCTACAGTTTATTTTATTACTTTTCACGCACGTTCATATCAGATGAAGCTTTGGTCCTCTGCTGAATTAAAGAATGGTGTCATCACATTAACAGTATGTAGCTGAGAGATTTTAAACCAGTATGGCGGTAGACGCCTTGTGTAACACCACAGGAGATCTAATAGGCCTGAAATTACGATGCTCTAACAGCGTACGGAAGCCTTCAGAATTGTCCCATAAGTTTCGGGTTACCGCATGCGCTGCGCATGTGCGAAAACCCGGAACTTACGATCTGTCAAGCTTCGCTTGGATAGATCCTTAGCATCCGCTGCGAATCGCTGGTGCGGAATGGCATAAGACATTCTTTTACCAGTGTAAGGGTTAAAATGAAGGTTAAAATACATTTTTTTTAAAATGATTTAAACATGCACAAACATTGAAAATTAGTTTAGGTAAATTTTGGCCCGTTTTAAAATGTTTTTATTTAAATGCTTAATTGAAAGGTCTTTTAATTAATTTTGAACGTGTGATCATTTATTTTTATTTAAGTGGTGTGAATTCTTATTTATATGGCTATATGGCTACCGACCATAGAGCACATATACCAGAAACGCTGTTTACGGAGGTCACGGACCATCATCAAAGACCCTACCCACCCCAGCCACAGTCTGTTCGCCCTCCTGCCATCTGGGAGACGCTACAGATGCATTTGCACCCGAACGACCAGATTTAGGAACAGCTTCTTTCCCAGGGCTGTCATCCTACTGAACTCCACAAATAAACGCTAAAGCCTGCACATCTGCCAATGCACTTTATTATGGTTATGTTTATGTTAATGTATTACAAGCCAAATGAATGTTGAATGTTTAAATGTCTTAATCTAAATGTACACTCTCGGGAGCCGCAAGCCTACATTTCGTTGTACTGCACTTGTGCACTAACAATGACAATAAAGTTGATTATGATTATGAATATGCTTACGGGGGTTCCGTACAGAAATGGAATCCCCATAAGCACATAGGAATCCCCTTTTTTGATTTGTTGGCCTGGCCCAAATGATCCCAGGGACGCTTGCGAACCGTGTGCGCCCCTGGGATCCGTGGGCCTTTATGCAGGCCTATGCCTGCAGGCCCAGGACCTGAAGAGTCCGAAGCTCCAGAGACACCAGATAAGTCCATATTTTTTTTTTGGTTCGGAAGTGTATTCTTCAGGTACGCCTTCAACCGCAAATTCAGGGCCATTATATTTAAAGTTTCATCTATATGCAGCCTTCCTGTAAGTGTTGTATGTACTTCCTGTAACACTTTATTCTGGTCACACCTGCCTGTCACACTATGCATTATATTTGTCTCTCAATGAGTCCTCCTGGCTTTGTCTCCAAGGTAGACAGCGCTGTTTTC
Organism: Somniosus microcephalus; assembly: GCF_052327205.1. Lineage (NCBI taxonomy): Eukaryota > Metazoa > Chordata > Chondrichthyes > Squaliformes > Somniosidae > Somniosus > Somniosus microcephalus. The sequence continues at coordinate 38,486,085 of NC_140998.1, forward strand.
CATAGAGCCACCTGCCTGAGGCCTAGTAGGATAGGGCCTGTCATCTGATGGCCCACGTGCTGCTGCTATGGTGCCCTAATCCTGAGCTGGAAGGACTAATAGGGAGGCAAATATAACATTTAGGTAAGTTTAAGCATGATAGATGGGCACAACCAAAGGTAGATGACACATTTCTTACATACAACAGATGTGTAATAATAAAGTCCACAAAAATGTGGACATAATCAAACAATTTAAACCCAAAATGTTACTAGCTCTCCATATTACTTTGTAATAAAATCATAATTTCAATATTTAATCACCATAAATCAGTAACTTTTATATAGCATTAAACAGCGAATTCTTTGACGCACTTTGATATATAGAAAGATTTGCATTTATATAGCGCCTTTCATGACCACTAGGTGTCTGAAAGTGCTTTACAGCCAATTTTAAGTACTTTTGGAGTGTCATCACTGTTGTAATGTAGGAAACGTGGCAACCAATTTGCGTACAGCAAGTTCCCACAAACAGCAATGCAATAATGACCAGATAATCTGCTTTTGTTATGTTGATTGAGGGATAAATATTGGTCAGGACACCGGGGATAACTCCCCTATTCTTCTTCAAAATAGTTTCATGGGATCTTTTATATCCACCTGAGAGAGCAGGCGGGACCTTGGTTTAGCGTCCCATCCGAAAGACAGCACCTCCGACAGTGCAGCACTCCTTCAGCACTGCACTGGAGCATCAGCCTAGATTTTTGTGCTCAAGTCCCTGGAGTGGGATTTGAACCCACTGAGCCACTGGCTGACACACCAGTGCACTACTGAGGGGATATATGCATGGAGGATATGCTTTAGCAGATTAATAAACTGCTTATTACATGATACAGCCACTAATATATAATGCAAGTCATACTCTGGCATCACGTCAGTCTATATGTAAACTTTTGTGTCACATTCAGATCTAATGTGTTGAAATAAAAGAGCAACAAATCACAACTGACCAGGTAGCAAATGTACACATCAAATGCAGGTAGAAAAACTTTGAATGATGATTAACTAAGAACATATGAAAACAAAGAATCAGGCATGAGCAGTCTTCAAAAGTGAAAGGAAAAATGACAATAAAAGCCCCCACTTTAAATTTACCTCAGTTGAATATTTACCAGTAAATGGAACAACTATAACATAAGAAAACCACAACAATTAAATAATCCTGAATAAAGTGCTTATCCAAAATCACAGAGGTGCTTGTACCTTGTTATAAATCACAGGGAACTTTTTCTTGGAGAAGCCTATTTCTGTGTCATGAGACTGAGGTTCAATTTGGATCACTGAGTTGGAACTTGACTTATTGGGTTGGGCTTTGCTGAGTGTTTTTTCCCCCCCCATAATGGCTTTGCTTCTTACTGATTGGCTGTTGTCCATCACAGCAAGCCTCTCCCTTCTTCATTATATGTCCACACTATAAATGAAGGATTCCTTCTTTCGGAGTCTAATGAACATTCACAGACTTTCAGACCAGTGGAAAAAGTCTGGAAACCTTGTGAAGTAACTGATTTTTTCCTATATAATATCCTCAAAATATCATAAGCCACAAACTTTTAGCCTTTTTCTGAGGTAAATTATGTAAGTATGAAAAGGCCTATTTGTTTATGTTATGTTTATTAAAGCAACATATGTTTATTTATTATTTGAAAGTCAAACTATTCCCCAATAAATCATTTCACCTATCAGGAATACCACTCTGCTTTGCTTTTTACTCAATGTGTAGTCCTACGTTTCTGCGATAAAATAACTAATATTTTCTAGAAATTTTTGACCGACAGCAAGACTGAACATTCACAGAGCCAACCAGCACTATAAACTATGCCAAATTTCAAAATGAGACCTTTATTTTTTAATGTGTTCAAAAATTGGTTACATCAGTTGCCTGTTTTTTTTTGCTTGTACGGAGAATACTGTTAAAGCAATGATTGTTCATATGACCAGATATAATTATTTAACTGGTATTTGCCTATCAGTTATTTATTTTCCAGGAACCGATCAAAAACTACTTGCTTCACTGACTGTGGGGAGGTTTGCAAATATTTTTCTTCATTCTTTAACATTGAAGAGATTTAATAGAGATGTTCAAAATTATGAGGGAGAAACTGTTTCCACTGGCAGGGGATCAGTAACCAGAGGGCACAGATATAAGATAATTGGCAAAAAATGCCAGTGTGGAGAAGAGATTTTTTTATGCATCGAGTTGTGATGTGGAATGCAGCGCTTGAAAGCAGATTCAGTAGTAACTTTCAAAAGGGAATTGAATATATGCTTGAAAAGAAGACATTTGCATGGCTTTGGGGAAAGAGCAGGATAGTGGGAATAATTGGATAGCTCTACAAAGAGCTGTCACAGACACAATGGGCCAAATGGCCTCCCTCTGTGATAGGATATGCACCCTTCCTCAATTCCACACCCCTTGCAACAGTACAATGTCTGACTCACTGGGAGTAATGTCATAGGAGAACTGCTATGTATATAAATAAAAGTGTTGCATCTAGCATGTGTCTGTTACACAACATTTTAATTGACTCCAACCTTACTGGATTAATCAAATAGCACTTACTTCACTGTCTCTGAGCACATCTCCCAACAAATTCTTTCCAAATCCTTTCAGCGGTTAAGTGTACCCATATGTCATTCCCACATTGCAGCATCAACCCCTTGCAGCAATCTAACCCTGACTTAAAAAAAGCCAGCCTGACCTTTAATTGACCTGAGGATCTGCTAACAGCATTCAGCCTCCAACTGACCAGAGGATCTGCTAACAGCATTCAGCCTCCAATTGACCAGAGGATCTGCTAACAGCATTCAGCCTCCAATTGACCAGAGGATCTGCTAACAGCATTCAGCCTCCAATTGACCAGAGGATCTGCTAACAGCATTCAGCCTCCAATTGGCCAGAGGAAGGCAACGCAATTGCCCTTTATGGCCTTAAAAGGGACATACCAAGTTATATATAGCTATATTTAGCAGCAGAATAACACATTGTGCATTTCATGGCATAGACTTCCTATATCCTTATAAAACAGAGTAGCTTCTGACCTACTGAGTAGCAGCGTGAGAGATGCATTAGAGTAGGAATATAACAACTTCCAGATGTGGGAAATAGGATGTGATTTTGCACACGGATTAATATTTCAATAGCTTAAAATGAAAATAGAGCTTTTTTGGACTCATTTATTGGTTAGACTTGAAGGTTCTCTTTGTTTTCAATTTTTACTTGTTTAGATTTTCAGATTTTTAAAATTATTCCTGGTCAGGTTTTCATGTTTTTCCCTGCAAGTTGACAAATTTGTTAATTTGCAAATGGAAATGGATTCAATTTAATTTGATAATTATTTATGTATTTAATAACACATAATACAATATACAAACAGTGTCCTGAGGCACACTGAGCTACAAAAACATGGGCATCCACATAAACTGAAATCTGCCTTCAGATTTTGATGCAATTAAATTGAATTAGTGAATTGAAACCCAGTCTTGCCAGTTGAGGGTGCTGTAGTACAAGAGAATTTGCTCCCATCAGACTTCCTTTTGTGTGATTATATCTTGTGTCTTGACAAACGTGAGATGATTTAAAATGAATTCTTAGTATATAGAGGTGACCTTTACAATTTTGTCAAACATGCATTTCTTACTGCTATCTTCGATCAACATATCCAGTTTGGCCTTTGAACTGTTTGGAGTACACTGGCCATGCAAACAAACAATGGGACAAACTTTCACACAAATGCTTTATTTTACAAAAGTTTTGAAACGTATTTGACCTTAACATTGTTGTTGAAATCTGCTTTGGCTTAAATTTGAGATTCAGTTCTGTTTCTTTGTTCTACAGATAATCTTTTAAGCTCTATGGCAGAAACACCTTTTACTGTTAGAAAGACTTGCATTTATATAGCACCTTTCACAACCACTGGACATCTCAAAGCACTTTACAGCCAATTAAGTACTTTGGAGTGCAGTCACTGTTGTAATGTAGGAAACATAGCAGCCAATATTACACACAGCAAGCTCCCACAAACAGCAATGCAATAATGACCAAATAATCTGTTTTTTGAGGAATAAGTATTGGCCAGGACACCCTTTCGAAATAGTGCCATGGGATATTTTACATCCACCTGAGAGAGGAGATAGGGCCTCGGTTTAACATCTCAATGTACCACTTTCCTCAGCACTGCACTAGGATGTTAGCCTAGATTGTTGTGCTCTAGTCCCTGGAGTGGGATTATGAACCCACAGCCTTCTGACCCAGAGACAAGAGTGCTACCAACTGAGCCACAGCTATCACTATTAGTGCCCTCTTGTCAACAAAGAATATGACTGTTGTAACTGAGTGACGTATTGGGTCTGGGTGGAATAATATTGAAATGGCTAATTTTACTGCACCTGAATATAAAAACCACAATCCAATTTTATTCACGTGAAATCCTGCTTTTAAGGACCTGTGTATATTCATTTCCAGATCTAACTGTTCCTCAATGTGATTGAGGATTTTGCCATTTAGGATATACAGGTTGATCATCCAAAATCCGGAGTTCCGGAATCCGGACTCCGGGACGATTGGTGGCAGGGTCGTCCGGAATCCGTAAAATGTTCCGGAATCCGGACACCCTGTCAAACCGCAACCTGGGCCCAGGCATTACCGGACTCGGAACGTGTTTCTGATGTCCAAATGTCCGAGCCCAGGTTGCGATATTTCCAGACTTCGGACATCAGAAACACGTTCCGAAGTCCGGAGAAACCCGAAAACCGGCTCGGCCTCGGTCCTGAGGTTGCCAGATTCGGGACGCTCAACCTGTATTCCGATTCTCGGTTCTTTTACCGTAAGATGTGTTTTTTCACAGTTACTGATATTGAACTGGACTTGCCACATATCCACTCACTCCCCTAACAGGAACCACAACTTGTATTTATATAGCACCATTAGCAGAGTAAACTGTCCCGAGGCACTTCACAGGAGCAATTTCAAACAATATTTGGCACCAAGCCATGTAAGTTTGAAAACAAGGATGAGAATTTTAAAATCGAGGCATTGCCAGACCAGGAGCCAATGTAGGTCAGCGAGCACAGGGATGATGGGGAAATGGGACTTGGTGCTAATTAGGATACTGGTAGCAGAGTTTTGGATGAGCTCCAGTTTAAGGAGGGTGCAAGGTGGGAGGCGAGCCAGGAGAACATTGGAATACTCGATTCCAGAGGTGACAAAGTCATGGACGAGGCTTTCAGCAGCTGATGAGCTCAGGCAGGGATGGAGAGGAGTGATGTTACCGAGGTGGAAGTAGATGGTCTTGGTGATGGAGCGGATATGGGGTCGGAAGCTCAGCCCAGGGTCAAATAGGACACCAAAGTTGTGACCTTCTATCTGCTTCTTCATCAAATTTTAAACCCTTACGGACTGTATTCGCTGCTCACAATGCTGTCTCCTCTACATTGGGGAGACCAAACGCAGATTGGGTGACCGCTTTGCTGAACACCTCCGTTCAGTCCGTAAGGGTGACCCCAAGCTTCCGGTTGCCTGTCATTTCAATTCTCCGCTCCACTCCCACTCTGACCTCACTGTCCTCGGCCTCTTACACTGTTCCAATGAAGCTCAACGTAAGCTCGAGGAACAGCACCTCATCTTTCGATTAAGCACTTTACAGCCGTCTGGACTCAACATCGAGTTCATCAATTTCAGACCACGACCTCTGCCCTTACCTTTAATTTCATTTTTTTCCTCTCTCACATGGCATCTGTCGATCATTCTGCCATTGCCATTTACACTTCATCTAGAGTCATCTTTTGTTTCTTAACTTGTCCCATTACCATCTCCTTTTGCCTCGCACCATCATCCCTTTTGTCTCTTAATCTCTCCTGCCTTCCACCCTATCACAGACCTTCCCTTTTGTTCTTTCCTCCCCTCCCCCCTTTCCCAGCCCCTACACTTGCTTAAAAACCTGTTCCATCTCCAACTTTTTCCGGTTCTGACGAAGGGTCATCGACCTGAAACGTTAACTCGGTTTCTCTCTCCACAGATGCTGCCGGACCTGCTGAGTATTTCCAGCATTTTCTGTTTTTATTTCAGATTTCCAGCAGCCGCAGTATTTTGCTTTTGTCGCTGAAATTAATTATGTGCTTTCACTTAGTTGTAAACTTTAGGAAAATGACTGCTCATTTATTTTTATATCTTCAGATTCACTTTTACTTAATCTAAGCTGATCTCTCTATTTCTCAAAATTTAACAAGTTGAAATTATTTTAAATTAATCAAATTCAGTGAAAATGCAGATCTTAGCTTAAAGTTTATTGAGCTGAGGTAAAGTGACTTCATTTTCAGTGCTTTAATTATACAACCCACTGAACTAAAATAGAAATAAAGCTAAATAATTTGAAATCTGTGAGCTCAGTGTACAAGTTGAGGACATTCTTGGAAAGCAGCGCAGAAAAATGCATTGAGATACCAAAGCAGTAATAACTTAAGTGATTGTTCTTTGATAAATGTCACTACAGCTGTACTGGAGGGCTTTTCAGTAAAATGTATTATGCAGGGGAGAGAGCAAAATGAACAAGAAATCAAATTGCTTAGATGTAAAGAAAAAAATGAGTCCAATCCAGCCTTACCAGAAATTACATTTCAAGTTTTGTTTTTCATTAAATGGAAGGATCATGGAAAAAGATGGGAGCTGTCAGCATTAAGGAACAGTTGATGTTCTGCCCTTAGGGAAGACTTGCAAAATGCTGAGTATGACACAACATTCCTGCACCTTGCAGTTGGGTCAGGAAGTTTATTTGTGGATGGTATTTACAACTTTGTCAGCACATCATTTATCATAGATGTTATAATTAAGTAATAATGGATGGTTCCTGGTTCCATACTGGAGAATTAAGAATACGCAGGTCGATTGAAGGACAAGATTTCAGTCTCCCAATATATCACAGGCAGCCACCGATCATCGTGCTCCTACACCGTTTCAATCGCTGTTGTACGTTGTGCTGCTGGACTTCTACTTTAAGTGTCCGCTGTGGCTCAGTGGGTAGCACACTTGCCTCTGAGTCAGAAGGTTGTGGGTTCACAGTTCCACTCCAGGGACTTGAGCACATAAATCTAGGCTGACCCTCCAGTGCAGTGCTGAGGGAGTGCTTCACTGTTGGAGGTGCTGTCTTTTGGATGAGACGTTAAACTGAGGCCCTGTCTGCTCTCTCAGGTGGAAGTAAAAGATCCCATGGTACTATTTTGAAGAAGAGCAGGGGAGTTATCTCTGGTGTCTTGGCCAATATTTATCCCTCACTCAACATAACAAACACAGATTATCCCATTGCTGTTTGTGGGAGCTTGCTGTGCACAAATTGGCTGCTGCATATTCCACATTGAAACAGTAACTACACTCCAAAAGTACTTCATTGACTGTAAAGCGCTTTGAGATGTCCAGTGGTCGTGAAAGGCACTATATAAATGCAAGTCTTTCTTTCTGTGATTTTCAAAAGGTTATATGGAATTGTTGTTTCTATCTCAATTGTCTCGGAAGGATTTGAAACTAGCTGGTGCAGTCCTTAGTTATTATAAGTGTTACGTCCGTGAATAATTGAGACACGGACAGCAGGAGTGAACAAAGTAAGTCTTTACTGGTGGAAGTCAATAGTGAAACTAAAAACACAGAGGCTCAATAGCGCCTTTTAAACAGGGGTGGTCACTGCCGGTACTGCAGTCTGAGACCAGTTACCCTCTTAAAGGTACATACACAACAATAAGTATATGTGTCACCATCCTCTATGCTAAAAGTTAAACCGAAAGTTTGTTCCGTGATTATTGCAAGAACTATACCACTTTTGATTGTTTCGAGTTGTCCCAAGAGCTTCATTGTTAACTGTTCTACAAGGCGCTTTACGATGGCAAGTTTTATATTTAATTTAATTACATTCGTTTTTTAAATACAACTTTCTGAAAGTTTGCTTGCTGTGTTGTTAAGTTCACATGAAGACTGTTAAACCTGATTATGCACAAGCTATTAACCAAAATTCTCATCAGTTCATTATTAATGACAACAGACCACTTGCTGCAACAGCCCGACTGCATGCTGCATGAGTCAATGTGCATTGGAAAGTTGCAAAGGTTCACCAAAAAAAAACAAACATGCAATAATGGTTATGGTGATAACATACCAGGAACTGACCTTGGAGGTAGGCTGTGTGAAGCCTTTGTGGGATGTGAGTGTGCTAAGGGTTTCAGACATGAATTGCAGCTTGAATGCATGCAAGGCTGGAGTATGAGCATGCCTGGTAATGAATAAAGGAGCTGTAACATTGAGGGCTTGGCATGAGCCTGCAGCAAACCTGTAAGAGGTTGACAAACAACACATTGGAGGTGAAATTGTATAAAGCCTAAAATTGGGCACAGGCAGCGCGAAGCACGATGTGCCCACATCCGTTCAAAGCTCATTATAGTGATTGTAGTGCTGATCTCAGAGCTAAAGGTGCTGCTGTTTGGTTTAGCACTGAACAGGGGGGCCAATATCAGGTGCAGTCTACTGACCAATAAAAATTGGCCTAGACTCTCTGCACTACTTAAAGGGGAGGTGCTTTGTTGCAGAACCACCTCATTTTCATGGCCCAAGAGGTAAGATAGAGGGTGAGGAGGTTTTCGGCTGTGGCACTGGAGGCCTTGGTGCTGGGGTTCATAGATGACGTGAGATCCTCTAACAGCAGGGAGGCAGGAGGCCTTCCAGGCAGAACACCAGAAGGATGTGGGAGGAAATAGCTAAAGCCAGTGCCCTTACAGCTGCCTGTCATCATCCAGCCAGAGCAGACTGCTGCGTCCATGCTGAGGTGGTGCAGGCCACAGCCGGGACTTCTAGGCCCAGAGCTACTCGAGGTCGTCCTGCAAGGCTATCTGCAGTCTCCCCCACTGAAAGTCAGCAGCCTTCCACCAGCCATGCTGCAGCCACTGGGGTAGCACTGCGTAGAAGCACAAGAGTAGGAAAAGGAACATGAAAGACAGACACTAAGGGAATGCACAAGGGTGCTTCGTTGACGTTCTGTAGTATTGGAATTGATAAGTTTCTAAATGATGTTTGGACTGTTTTTTCTGTGGTGGCTCTCATTTCAGCTTTGTGCCCAAGAGGATGTTGTGATGTTCTGCGACAGAGGGATGGTAAGGTGGGGAACTGGTGAGCAATGGAAATCTTGGGTTTCATTCTTTGGAACCGGAGTCTGATGAGGTGCTCACGGACAGCTCGTCTGGAATGGGGATCTGCTGCCTGCCTCCTCCCTTCCTCTTCCTCCCCCTCCCCTTCCTCATCCACCTCCTCCTCCTCCTTCTTCTCCTCCTGAGGTGGTCCCAGAACCCATGGTGGCAAAGGCTGCACCCTCATGATGGCCAAGTTGTAGAAGATGCATCAGACCACCACGAAATGGGACACCCGCTCCGGCGTCTACTGGAGGGCTCATCCTGGTCGGTCAAGGCAGCAGAACCATTGCTTCAGCACCCTGATGCTCTGCTTGATGAGGTTCCTCATGGCAGCATGGCTCTCATTAAATGAGTGCTGGCCACGAGTGGTGGAGTTGTGGAGGGGAGTCATCAGCCAGGTGCAGAGCGGATAGCGCTTGTATCCGAGCAACCGCCCTCGGGTTTGACGTGATGACGGGAAGATTGCTGGCACACCAGACTGGCACAGGATGAAGGCATCATTACTGCTGCCAGGATACCAGGCATTCACCATCATGATGCACTTGGGCATGGTCGCACACCAACTGCACATTAAGTGGGTGGTAGCTTTTGCAGTTACAGTACATCTCAGCTTTGATATGTGGTGCCCGCAAAGTCACGTGTGTGCAGTCAATGGTGCCCTGCACCATGGGGAAGCCTGATATCCAGGCAAAGCCGCATACGTGCTCCTCCTGCTTCTCTCTGTTCAGAGAGAAGACAATGAAGTCCCTTTTCCTAGAGTACAGAGCCTTTGTGACCTCCTGGATGCACCGATGGACGGCAAATTGGGAGAGGTTAGCTATGTCACTTGCTCCAGACTGGAGGGATCTGGTGGCAAAAAATTTGGGGGCCACGGCGACCTTCAGGGCCACTGGCAGCGCTGTCGTCGCCCTGCTCTCAGGCTGCAGGTCTGGTTCCAGGAGATGGCAGAGTTCTGTGACCACCTCCTTGGTGAATCGAACCTCCTAATACACTGCTCCTGGCTTAAGTGCAGGTAGGAGAAGTGCTCCCGGAAGACCCTAGGTGGGTAAGGCCTCCTGCTGAGAGCCCTCCTGCCCCAACTCCTCCTCCCTCTGCGAATAGCTTGTCCTCTTCTTCGCTCCATCTCCCTGTCATACTCGAGCTCAAGGGGTCTGCAAGTAGAGCCCCCATGACTGGGAGCAAGTGGAATGAGCAGAACCCTTTAAATCAGAAGCAAGGCCTTCTCCACTTACAGCAGCACTCAGTCACCTCACTAACTTTAAATAACTGTAGAAAGCTCCAAACAGTTGTACAAACTTACACAGAGCCAGTAGAAATCAAAAAGCAGGTCAGCTACAAGTTGTTGCTGGACATTATGTGACATTCTGGACATTTTTACACGCAGTAGCACCCTCTGGTGGTAGTTATTGTGTTAGCAGTGTGTTTGTATGAAACAGAGGTCATTTGACCTTTGTTCCTTTCTTCCTGTGTGAGGTCATTTGACCTTTGTTCCTTTCTTCCTGTGTGAGGTCATTTGACCTTTGTTCCTTTCTTCCTGTGAGAGGTCATTTGACCTTCATACCTTTCTTCCTGTGTAACCCAGGAAGTAGAATCCCAGGAAGTAGAATTCCAGGAAGAACCTGGCAGTAATGGAGGATTCCGTAAGGGTTTCACAATCCAATGTAATCTGATTTCATATGTTAGGCCAAACGCAATATCTGTGAGTATCTTTGCTTGTTAGCATAATAGCAATGTTGTCAGAGTAGTATTTTGACAATAATGTGTTTATAAAAGATTAATATTTGATAGTTATAGAAGTTAGTCCAAATGTTAGTTAGTTATACAATTAGTCTATTCTACTGTTGTAAATATGTTTATATCTTATGTAATATCGAATGTATAGTACTCAGTTTATGTACAAAACATACTTTATCTTTGTTTACAGTTTCACAAATTTGTTCAAGTAAAGGCTTCAAACAGCAAACGGCTTCACGAAGAATTATTTTGAATAAGTGTTTAACTTGCTGGATAACCAGATAGGAGCACATCTAGCGTGGCCAGTACACCTTTAAATAGCATTGGTTAGGGGTGCTTCCTGCTGCTGAGCACACATTCAGCTATTCGTGATTTGGAGAGGGCGTTGAATGGAGTGGAGACGTTGAAAATGGCAGGTTGTGCGTCAAGTCAGCATTGCATGTCACAATCTGACTAATTTCCATATCTGAAGTGCAGGCAACTGCAGTATTGCCGACCTCCCCAAAATGGCGGCCGACGCAGGAAGTGGGCAGAAGTAAGGCGGCCGCCATGTTTTTCATCCAAACCGGCCTTAACAGCCGGCGCTGAGGAGCTGAATTTCACGGCCAATGTGACATGTATACTCGAGCCAGATGCCTGGCAAATGGTACTATAGGTAGCCTTAAGATAGCTCTTCTTCTTCCACATCTGTTCCCAGGTCCACTGGGTAATGGAAACAGCGATTCACTCTGGTCACTTACCTCCTTGTCAGGCATGATGCACTGTTACACTGTGGGGAAGATTCCTTGGAGTGTCATGTGGGCAATCCTCCTTTCACCCATCCCAATCAGCAACACCTCCACTTCGCTTCCCATCAAATGGGTGAGGGTGGGGGGTGAGTTCAGGTGCTGCACCACTCAAACACTTGGCCAGAGACTCCATTTCTCTGCATTCATATTTTATTTCGGCCATATAGAGAATTCTGCTAACCCTTCCTTCTTGCCATCCTCATTATTTTGCCCACTATAGAACATAAGAACATAAGAAATAGGAGCAGGAGTAGGCCAATTGGCCCCTCGAGCCTGCTCCGCCATTCAATAAGATTATGGCTGATCTGATCCTAACCGCCAATCTACTATCACAGAACCATCTCCTGAATCTAACAGAATTAGACACACGAAATAGGAGCAGGATCAGGCTACACGGCCCCTGGACCCGCTCCGCTACCCACAGGGCCATGACCGATCCGAACCTAGACTCATGTCCAAATTCCTGCCCGCTCCCCGTAACCCTTAATTCCCTTTACTTCTAGGAAACTGTCTATTTCTGTTTTAAATTTATGTAATGATGTAGCTTCTACAGCTTTTTGGGGCAGCATATTCCATGGACCTACCACCCTCTGAGTGAAGTAGTTCCTCCTCATCTCAGTTTTGAAAGAGCAGCCCCTTATTCTAAGACTATGCCCCCTAGTTCTAGTTTCACCCATCATCGGGAACATCCTCCCCGCATCCACCCGATCCAACCCCTTCACAATCTTATATGTCTCAATAAGATCGCCTCTCATTCTTCTGAACTCCAATGAGTAGAGTCCCAATCTACTCAACCTCTCCTCATATGTCCATCCCCTCATCCCCGGGATTAACTGAGTGAATCTTCTTTGTACTGACTCGAGAGCAAGTATGTCCTTTCTTAAGTATGGACACCAAAACTGTACGCAGTATTCCAGGTGCGGTCTCACCAATACCTTGTACAACTGAAGCAATACCTCCCTATTTTTATATTCTATCCCCCTAGCAATGAAAGCCAACATTCCATTGGCCTTCTTAATCACTTGCTGCACCTGTATACTAACCTTTTGAGTGTCGTGCAGTAGGACCCCCAGATCCCTTTGTACTTCAGTACTTTCCAGTTTCTTGCCATTAAGATAATAACTTGCTCTATGATTTTTCCTGCCAAAGTGCATAACCTCACACTTTCCAGTATTCTATTCCATCTGCCAAATCTCTGCCCACTTACTTAGCCTGTCTATGTCCCCTTGCAGGTTTTTTATGTCCTCCTCATTCACTACTTTCCCTCCCATCTTAGTATCATCTGCAAACTTTGATATGTTACACTCGGTCCCCTCCTCCAAATCGTTAATATAGATTGTAAAGAGTTGGGGACCCAACACTGACCCCTGCGGAACACCACTAGTTACTGATTGCCAGTCTGAGAATGAACCATTTATCCCAACTCTCTGTCTCCTGTTAGATAGGCAATCCTCTATCCATGCCAGAATATTACCCCCAATCCCGTGATTTTTTATCTTAAGCAATAATCTTTTGTGTGGCACCTTGTCAAATGCCTTTTGGAAGTCTAAATACACTACGTCCACTGGTTCCCCTTTATCCACCCTATATGTTACTTCCTCAAAGAACTCCAGCGAATTTGTCAAACATGACTTCCCCTTCATAAAACCATGCTGACTTTGTCCTATTAAATTATGATTATCCAAATGTCCTGTTACTGTCTCCTTAATAATGGACTCCAAAATTTTACCTACCACAGATGTTAGGCTAACCGGTCTATAGTTTCCAGCCTTCTGTCTACTGCCCTTTTTAAATAAGGGTGTTACATTAGCAGTTTTCCAGTCTGCCGGGACCTTTGCCGAGTCCAGGGAGTTTTGGAAAATTATTACCAATGCATCCACAATCCCTACCGCCACTTCCCTCAAGACCCTAGGATGTAAGCCATCAGGTCCAGGTGATTTATCCGCCTTGAGTCCCATTATTTTCCCGAGTACCACTTCCTTAGTGATTTTGATCGTGTTTAGCTCCTCCCCCCTTTTAGCCCCCTGTTTGTCCAGTGTTGGGATATTCTTAGTGTCTTCTACTGTAAAGACTGATATAAAATATTCATTCAGTGTTTTTGCCATCTCCATATTTCCCACCATTAATTTCCCGGTCTCATCCTCTAAGGGACCAACATTTACTTTAGCCACCCTTTTTCTTTTTATATAACTATAAAAGCTCTTACTATCTGTTTTTATATTTTTTGCTAATTTACTTTCATAATCTATCTTCCCTTTCTTAATCAATCTTTTTGTTATTTTTTGCTGTCTTTTAAAGTTTTCCCAATCCTCTATCTTCCCACTAGATTTGGCTACCTTATATGCCCTTGTTTTTAGTTGAATACTATCCTTAATTTCTTTACTTAGCCATGGATGGCTGTCTTTTCTTTTACACCCTTTTCTTCTCAGTGGAATATATCCTTTTTGGAAGTTGTAAAATAACTCCTTAAATGTACACCACTGATCATGTATCGTCTTACCCTTATATCTATTTTCCCAACCACTCTACTCAATTCCGCTCTCATACCTTCATAGACTCCTTTATTCAAGCTTAGCACGCTTGTTTGAGATCCAACCTTTTCACCCTCTAATTGAATATGGAATTCAACCATGTAATGGTCACTCATTCCAAGGGGATCCTTTACTAGGACATTTTTAATTAATCCTGTCTCATTACACAGGACCAGATCTAAAGTTGCTTGCCCCCTGATCGGTTCAGTTACATACTGCTCAAGAAACCCATCCCTAATACACTCAATGAACTCATCCTCAAGGCAGCCCTGCCCAATTTGATTTGTCCAATTAATATGATAGTTAAAATCCCCCATAATTATAGATGTTCTCTTATTACAAGCCTCAACTATTTCCTGCTTGATACTCTGTCCAACAGAGTTGCCACTGTTTGGAGGCCTATAGACTATGCCCACTAGTGTTTTTTTCCCCTTATTATTCCTTACCTCCACCCAAACTGTTTCATTATCCTGATCTTTTGACCCAATATCATTTCTCTGTATTACAGTGATTCCTTCCTTTATTAACATAGCCACCCCACCTCCCCTTCCTTCCTGCCTGTCCTTCCTGATCGTTAAATAACCTGGTATGTTTAATTCCCAGGCATTGTCACCCTGCAGCCATGTTTCTGTAATGGCCACAAGATCATACCCATATGTAGTTATTTGTGCCATTAACTCATCTATTTTGTTACGAATGCTACGTGCATTCAGATAGAGAACTTTCAAATATGTTTTGTGACACTTAGTTCCTGCTTTTGCCCTTTTTATTACTTTACCTTTTACGCCATACCTTCTGCCCCTTCCTGACACGCTCTTGTTTTTAATTTCCCCACTGCTACCTAAGTCTATGACCTTCTCTGTTGTCATTTTTATTATTTGCTCACTCGGAACCTCCCCCCCACTAGTTAGTTTAAAGCCCTCTCTACAGCCCTAGTTATATGATCCGCCAGGACTCTAGTCCCAGTACTGGCCAAGTGAAGCCCGTCCCAACGGAACAGCTCCCTCCTGCCCCAGTACTGGTGCCAGTGTCCCAGGAAGCAAAACCCATTTCTCCCACACCAGTCTTTGAGCCACGCATTTAACTCTCTAATTTTATTTGTCCTAGCCAAATTCGCTCGTGGCTCAGGTATTATTATCCTTGTGGTTCTGCTTTTTACTTTGGCCCCTAGCTGCTCAAACTCCCTCAGCAGAACCTCCTTCCTTGTCCTATCTATGTCTTTGGTACCAACATGGACCACGACAACTGGATCCTCCCCCTCCCACTCCAAGTTTCTCTCCAGTCCAGAGGAGATGTCCTTAACCCTGGCACCGGGCAGGCAACACAGCCTTCGGGACTCTCGCTCTCGGCTGCAAAGAACTCTATCTATCCCCCTAACGATACTATCCCCTACCACTACAACATTTCTTTTAACTCCCCCCACTTGAATGGCCCCCCGCTCCACGGTGCTGTGGCCAGTTTGCTCATCCTCCCCGCAGTCCCTGTTCCCATCCTCACAGGGAGTAAGAGCCTCGAACCTGTTGGACAAGTGCAAGGGCTGTGGCTCCTCCAACACTACCTCCTGGATCCCCGTACCTGCCTCACTTTTAGTCACACCATCCTGACCCTGGCCACGGACTACAGCTGAATTAATTAATCTAATTGGTGTGAATACCTCGTGATACACAGAGTCCAGGTAACTCTCCCCCTCCCTATAGTGGCCAAATTCCCTATAAATAGCTGCTGCAGCTCTTTACCTGGCTGCAGCACTTTACCTGGCTGCAGCAATATGGGATATTCAGCCACGCCAACAAATTCTGCAGGTCCCGCCTGATCCCCGTCGTCTGACACCACCCAACAAGCAGGCTCCCAGCACTAGGCAGATTACACACCAGGAGCTCACATTCCATAAGTAATTAGGCCAATTGCCAATAGATTTGTCGAGCTTGGCCATCCTGAAAGCAGGCAACTGTAAATCAAAGCTCCAAGAGCAGAGAGTACACCTCAGTCACCAACGCAATCCCAGCTCTGTCGTAAATTAAGTGACAGCAGAAAGAACACTCCAATTGGTCTCAATATTATTAGGCAATTGGCGGGGAGAATCAGCCAAGGATTTCAGTTTTATTCAAGCAAAATACTGTGGATGCTGGATGTCTGAAATAAAAACAGAAAATGCTGCAAATGCTCAGCACTTTGCCTGTCCTGCTGAGTATTTCCTGCATTTTCTGTTTTTATTTCAGTTTTATTGACTTGGGCCCTGTTCGAAAATGATTGCTGAGTGGGGACTGTATGACTGTGATGCCACCTCCTTCTCTCTCCCCCTATCCACAGTCTGTGCAAGGTACTGGATAACTGCATGCTCCCAATGAACTCTAGCCCTAGGATGAGCAGGGGAGAAAATGAGAAAAAAATGTGAAATTTGCTTTTATCGCGTAATCAGCTCAGCTTATTTAATGTGCTGAGGGAGATAGAAAACCAGAAGTCAAACTTGAAAAATGAGAAAACTTAAATTGTTCCCTGACAGATAGATGAGCAAATTTGTCAGCAAATTACAAGGGTTTGTAACAAAAATAGAGTAGTAATATTAGGAGACTTTAATTACCCTAATATAGAGTGGAAAAAAACATAGTGCTAAGGGTAGGGAAGGAGAGGAATTTCTGATATGATTACAGGAGAACTGTCTCCAGTCTAACAAGGAAGGAAGCAGAAATAGCAACAGAAAACGCTGGAAAAACTCAGCAGGCCAGGCAACATCCGCAGTGAGAGAAACAAAGCCAACATTTTGGGTCGAAACCCTTCTACAGAACTGAGAAAAAAAGGCAGGAAATGAAACAGATTAAAAGGCAGTTTGGGGGCTGGGAAATGGGGGAGGGGATGAAAGAAGAGACATTAAGAGATATTCAAGGTGAGACGAGATGGTAATAGGACAGGTAAAGAAACAAACAATGGCTCTAGATGAAATGTGAAATGCGTCGGCAGAGTGAAAGACAGCTGCCATGTGGGAGAGAGAGGAAAAAAAAAGGAAAAGGCACAAACCAAAAGTGTGGATAAAAAATATAAAAATATAATAGGGGCCGAGGTTATGATCTGAAATTGTTGAACTCGATATTGAAGCAGTGTTGGATCTGGTTCTGGGAAATGAAATAGGGCAATTGGAGTGTGTCACAGCAGGAGATCATTTAGCTAACAGTGACCACAACATAATTTGGTTTAAAGTAATTATGGAAAGAGACCAGAAAATATCGAAGGTGAAATGCTCAACTGGGGAAAGAGGTAATTTGGAACAGAGAAGGTTAAGAGGTGACCTAAGATTATGAGAGGTTTTGATAGAGTAGATAGCACGGTGGCATAGTGGTTAGCACTGTTGCCTCACAGCGCCAGGGACCCGGGTTCGAATCTGGCATCGGGTGACTGTCTGTGTGGAGTTTGCACATTCTCCCCGTGTTTGCGTGGGTTTTCTCCGGGTGCTCCGGTTTCCTCCCACAGTCCAAAGATGTGCGGGTTAGGTGGATTGGCTATGATAAATTGACCCTTAGTGTTAGGGGGATTAAATACGTGGGGTTACGGGGATAGGGTGGGGTATGTGTTGGTGTTGGGGTTACGGGGATCGGGTGGGATATGTGTCGGTGCAGGCTCGATGGGCCGAAATGGCCTCTATCTGCACTGTGGGGTTTCTGTGATTCTGTGATAGCGAAAAGTGATTCCCTCTGGCGAGTGGGTCAATAACTAGTGATCATAGATTCAAAATCATTGGCAAAAGACCCAGAGGGGATACGAGGAGATCTTTTCACACAGAGAATTATCGGAATCTGGAATGCTCTACCTGAAAAGGTGGTGGAAGCTGATTCCATTAATAATTTTAAGAGGGAGTTGGACAGGGACTGGAGGATGAGGAACTTACAGGGTTACAGACAGAAAGCGGGGATGTGGGACTAAGCACAATTGCGCTTTCAAAGAGCCAGCACAGGCACGATGGGCTGAATGGCCTCCTCCTGTTCTGTAAGTTTCTATGATTCTATAACTCCCGGACATCAGTCTAACATTACAACTGAAGAATGAGAGGGGATCTGATTGAAACGTATAAAATTCTGACAGGGTTAGACAGACTGGACGCAGGGAGGATGTTTCCCCTGGCTGGGGGGTCTAGAACGAGGGGTCACAGTCTCAGGATACGGGGTAGGACATTTAGGACTGAGATGAGGAGAAATGTCTTCACTCAGAGGGTGGTGAACCTGTGGAATTCTCTACCACAGAAGGCTGTGGAGGCCAAGTCACTGAATATATTTAAGAAGGAGATAGATAGATTTCTAGACACAAAAGGCATCAAGGGTTATGGGGAGAGAGCGGGAATATGGTATTGAGATAGAGGATCAGCCATGATCATATTGAATGGCGGAGCAGGCTCGAAGGGCCGAGTGGCCTACACCTGCTCCTATTTTTCTATGTTTCTAACTTATATTATTTAGCTCTGATAAAATGTGTTTCAGAGATATTTCATTGATCCTCACAGGATGGGGGAGAGAAAGTTCATAGACCATTCAATTTTATGTATGTAATTAAATGTATAACCATTATCCCTTTAATTTGATACTTCTCCAGCTCACTTTTTAAAAGTTAATATGAATAATTTTTGAGAAAAGCTTTCCACATTTCTGTCATCATTTAATTTAAATAACCTGGCTGGACCCAGATTTCAGCATTCTGTAAATTTAGTGAGTGTTGCTGTTCATCGACCTGAGAGATGTATCAGTGCCCATGAATGGAGCATTTCAATGACACTCACTGTCCGATTTGATCACTGTCAGCTTAGCTGCAGCCAAAAGTAGAGTAAAGCTTCTTTTTTTTTGAATTATGGGCTCAACACGGTGAAGGGTTTAGTGATTAAAAATGACTGTGGATCTGATCTTATTTTGCAAAGAGTCTGGAATAAGTCAATCAACATTTGAAAGCGAAAGATAGGCTAAAGTTTCCAAGCTATATGATTCTGATACTTCTTCATCAGAACTGGCACAATCAGGCGGGAACAGCTACTTTAGTGAACCGACGAAAAGGATGTTATATTTATAGGACTACATACCCTTGATAGAAGCAGCAACCCCCGCCCCTCCCCACCCCCACCGCCACTCGGTCCGAAGGATAGATTTCTGCGTGCTGGTATTGGTAGGGATGCATGATTTTTGCCTGGTGCTTGCACTGGTCTGCTGATTACGCCTAAACTCGGCATGATAGGAAATGCTCCACATTCTCCATTCACACACACGTCTGATTGGCTGTCAACATTCTGCCCACATAAACAACTGATCCCAATTGCTTTTAGCTACCACTTTACTCCTGTGACAGCTAACAAATGCAGGGGAACTGGCCCGGCACTGCAATTGAAGGCAAAGCAGTTGGCCTGGTACTGTTAATGAAGACAAAGAAGTGGAGTCAGTGCCAGTATAATGAAGATAAAAGAGTTGGCCTGATACTGCTGATGAATGCAGAGGAGTTGCTCTGAACCTATTAGTAGAGGCAAAGGAATTTTAAAGCTCTCTGATAAGGAGTTTCAAAACTACTTTCAGTGCAATGACTAACTAAGCTATCATGAAAATCCCCAATGGTTACCATCAATGTGATTGATTATAATTTTCTATCTGTAGTCCAATGCCCAGATTCAAACTGATCTGTGCACAAGCAAGGACTATTAAAGCTTATGGAAAAATTAATTGAATGTAACAGCAGTTGATGAAGATTATTAAGTAGGAAAAAATGACTAGGTTTTCTGATGTACATGCTGTAAATTTATCCTGAAACTTTACTTCAGCATTGTATAATATTAATAAATATAAATACGTCAGTAATGTTACAGTCCCAGTCTTATAAAGGATGCAGTGTTAGCCTAGGTTTTGGTGTAGCAGGAAGTACTGTTGAAGTTTATATCTGTTCTTCATCAAATTTGCATATCGTTGTCACCCTCAACAGATGCTGCAGATTTGGCTTGTGTACTTGTCTCATTTAAAAGATTGTCATAAAAATGTCGCTGCTTAATACGGAATACTTTAAATCACTTCACTGCTCTTTGCTATCCTTAAATGTATCCAGTGTAGTACTGTACATCAAAATGACTGTTATCTCAATTTATTTTAAGAAACTGAAAAAAAAATTCTATTGATTATCTTCTGACAGCAAGGAAGATTGGAGTTTAGAGAAAGGAGAATTGAAATGTCTATGACAGAGATTTAGCACCAACGTATTGATTGAAAATAATATGTTCGTTCAGTGCTTTGTGTCAAAAAAATCTTCCACATTTTTCATATTGATTACTGGTTTCAGCTGGAAATTACAGTCAGGTAGGTGGTAAAAAAAAAGTATGCGGCATTTAGGGCAAAGAGCAGTAGCTAGGAAGGGAACTGCCAGCTAAGGGGAATTCAGAGCAAGGTGCACCATAAGATACTGGTCAGTGGGTGAAAGAAAGGGTTGCAGAGGAAGATGTTACAATCCAATTAGGATTGGATGTTCTTGTCTAATTATAATAGTCGAACACATACTGAATGTTGAACACTGATCTCAGTAGGTAAGGATGTGGCAATAGTAATCACCGTGACACTGCTGTCGATATCCCTGCCAACTACTATAGTTGAAAATCCAAAAATGGAACAAAGTATTATTCTGATAAACCTTCAACAGGTTCTTTTTTATGACCAAGAGACAAAAATGACATTGTATGGTTCTTTCAAACATCCTAAAGTGCAATGAAAATGACTGGACTTGACTTCAAATGCCATGGTCCAGATATTTGTTAGATAAAAAAATCTACTTTTGGTAATCAGAACCAGTACCTTTTTCCAAAACGTATTTATCCCCTTGTTTGCTGACCCCGTGCCTGCTCATTATGCCGCTAAGGGGCGGCATGTAGATAAGGAAGAGGAGATGGGAAGCTTAGATCATTGGCAATCACGGTGGTGATGAAGCAGGGGGCGAAAAACGCCATGGCTGGCGATGCCATGGCTGTATATGGACAGGGAGGAATCGAACTATGTAAGGGCAGCTCCACGGAGCTCAATACTCAGTTCAGAACTTCGGAATATGGAATTTATTTTGTTCACAAGGAAGATCTTTTGAATTTGCTATAACTTTGCCATTCCCAAGATGCTAAATTTGGCCTAGTCATCGATTGCTTTATTCTTTTTAGTTTCTCATTGAGTATCCTCCATATAACATAATCCATTACAGTGCCATGCAGTGGTAGGAACCATGTACTACTGAAATCTTTTCTTTCAGTATCATATTCCTTTTGAAACGTTAGGTAACATAACGGCCCAGAAATTAGGTTCGGGGGCTTGCCGCGCGTGCAAGCCCCCGATGTGCACTTACCCGGCGCGCCTGCCGTTCTGCTCCCGGGACGCTTGCAATTCCTGTTTTCAGTTGATTACTCCCGGGCAGCGTCTGACGTCACGCCGCCCAGGAGTGCAGCCAGCGTGAAGCCTCGAGCGCGGAGTCTAAGTTAGACACGCCCCTTGAGGTCTCCTTAACATAGGCCACGCCCCCAATTTTTAACACAAGCTGCAAAGCAATTTTACATGCAGAGCAGCATGTTAAATAATTTTTTTGTATTTTTATTAATCTTTAGGTAACTTTTATAAAGTTTTAAATACTTTTACATTATTTTGAAGAATGTGAAGTAGTTTTAAACAGAATTAAAGCGTAGTTATTTTGATGAGCCGGCTGGGATCACGTGGGCACTGGGCAACCAATGGGAGGTTGCAAAAGTTCATTCATGAGTTTGATAGTAAGAACTGTCAAACTCATGAAAACTCAGGGCGCCCAAAACAGCACTTAAACTACAAATAAAAGTTAAAAAAACATCCCACTAAACAAATGAACGATGAATAACTGTAAAAAACTATTTAAAAAAATTAATCAAATTAAAAAAAATTTTTTTTTTTAACAAATCGGGTCTAAAAATACACTTACCTTACTGTAAATTCTTTAAAAATAATAAACCTGTGGAAAAAAAATTCTAAATTGTATTAATAGACCACTTACCTGTAAAACTAAGTACTTACGTCTGGTTTTTTCAAGCGTAAAAACCGGAGGCCTTTACGCACGGGCAACTCTTTACAAAAAAAGGAATTTCAGCGCGCACGCACTGCCTGATACATCGCACGCATTCTGCCTCTTAACCCCTTGGTTCAGAGGACAGGAAATGCCGGTTTTCAGCTGTGCATCCTGAAAACCGGCACTTCCATCGGGCCCACGCGTGAGTACCCCTTCCGTACTCACGCGTTGGGACCCGAATTACTGGGCCAATAATGCGATGCCGGCAAAAGCAAC
Organism: Somniosus microcephalus; assembly: GCF_052327205.1. Lineage (NCBI taxonomy): Eukaryota > Metazoa > Chordata > Chondrichthyes > Squaliformes > Somniosidae > Somniosus > Somniosus microcephalus. Next base: position 38,508,630 of record NC_140998.1, read on the forward strand.
TATAAGAGACAAGGCACACCTGATGTATTTGAAACTGGTGGATGTAGAGGACAGGAAAAAAATGGAGAAATTGTTCCAGGGGCCCGGTAGCAAATCACAGATTTCTCATAATGTTGCTTACTGCTGCAACTTGTAAGTTCAGCAAGTTATTAACTGTCCACATTGAACTTCTGTAGTGTTCAAGGTGAAAACAGTCACTTGGGAGAGAGTTCTGAGATTCGTGGGCAGATTCAATGTGTGAGGCTTCAGTGGTGGTATTCTGATTGGACTATTTCTGACTGTTGAAGTGCATTTAAAGCAGTTCCAGTGCACCTGTTATAGGAACAGGAGTAGGACATTCAGCCTCTTGAGCCTGCTTCGCCATTCCGTTAGATCATGGCTGATCTGTACCTTGACTCCATTTACCTGCTTTAGCTCCGTATTCCTTGATAACTTGACCCAACAAAAATCTATCGCTCTTAGTCTTGAAAGCTTAAATTGTCCGCCTTTTTTTGGTGGCGGGGGGGGGGGGGCGGGCGAGTGAAGGGGGGTGGAGGGAAGTTTCTGATTTCCCTCATGAATAGCCTAGCTCTAATTTAAGATTATGTCCCCTTGTTCTTGATTCCTTCATCAGAGGAAATAGTTTCTCTGTATCTAACCCATCAAATCCTTTTAATATTTTAAACACCTCAGTTAGATCACCCCTCAATCTTCTATACTCAAGGGAATAAAAAGTAAGTTATAACAGGTTGCCACAGCCTAACTCTTATTAGCATGTTTGAAAGGAGTGCTGGTCATGGTTGAGTAAAACAAAAGTAATGCATTAAGAAAGAAAAACAGGTTAGCAGCCAATATCACAGGTCATGGAGCCTGCCAGAATTACATTTGGCTTGCAACTAGACATGTAACTAACTAGGCATGCTTTAGTAAGCTCTGCTCTACAAATAGCTGAGCAACGATTAAATAAAGCAGCTAAATACTGTTCCATATACAGGGAAACTACTTCTTAAGCAGTTACACATCATGGTTTATGTTACCTGGTACAACTGAAGATAGGGAAATGTACTCTAAAATCAGAAGTGCAATACCTAAGCTCAGCATTGCGTTAGTATTTACGCATAAGGATTTTGGTTTCTGATTTTAAAATGAAAACCACCAATGAAATCACCCAAGATAAAAAATTTATGAACTTGTTTTTAATGATTTAAACACTGGAGAAACAGACTGAAACTATTTCTGCTGACTACAAAAAAAGTCTTTACAAAATACACTTCGATGCTCTTAAGATTTTTCAGTATCCTGTATGTTTGAATATTTTCAGAAATAATTCGTAAGTAAACTAACTTGCAAAATGTAAGCACTTCAGATGGTCGAATGAGACAGTTTTCTGATTACAAGAGTCAACCTCAGCATTATATTATAATTTTTAAACCGTTGCTTGTGGGACAGCTATCCCAACCAGGGCCCAGCTATTAGTGTTTTAGGGTCGACTGTGCTGGGATTATCTGAGGCTTGTCCAGATCTAATGTTTGGGTTGTTGCTGAAAGTTGACCTGATATTTCTCTTACGATTCTGTTCCGTAGCGGTTATTTTACAGAGTGGCTCACCTGGCCACTTCAGTGGGCATTAATAGTCAGCCACATAGTGTGCAGGACTGCAGTCACATATAGGCCAGACTAGATAGGGTTTGCTATGTTCCCTTCACCGAAGGACATCAGTAAACCAGTTGGGTTTTTACAGCAATCTGGCACAAATTACCAGATTTATTTAACTTTAGTTTCCTAATTTACCATGGTGGGATTTGATTGCACAATCTTCTGATTTGCTAGTCCAGTATCATAACCCCATCATCACTATACCCTTGCGAAACTTTTCCTCCATTTCGAGACTATTTCTTACATCAATTTGCTTTCCAAGGCATAATTCAAGCCTGTTTTAAAAATCAGTGCCAGGGCATCAATCAGCATGACACTTCTTATTTTTTCCTAAATCACGAAAATTCTTCAGCGAACAGGTTCCACATCAGTGCTTATGATTCATGTATAATCACCATCCGTGTTCCTTAGTGTTCTGCGATTAATCTACATTGATATTAATAAAGAGGCAATGCCATCGGGAATATTTAGCTGGAGAGAGGTGGAAGTGGGACAATCCCGTTAAGGTAACTCCCTTTGGAAAAATTCCCCTACAAACATTGAAGGGTTTTTATAACACAATGTGAGATACAAACAAAACATTTGGCTTGTAAAATGCTTCGGAGTATTTGTCTAGTGGGACTACTGCAGTTATGCTTGAAGTTAACTTTATTTAATTGTTTTAATGATTTTAATAACAATTTTATTAGAGCCTTCATTTGATTCCCATCTGTTACAAGCTTGCTTTATTTATAGAATGCCACACAGTTGAAAACTCATATTTACTGCATAAAACACAGAAAGCACATGGTAAGCTCGAAATAAGAACTTCTGAACCTGAATTGAACAAATGCACTATGTCCCTTCAAAAAAAATATTTTCCATCAAAAAGTGATTTCTGTAGTTTCATATGACTGTAGTTTGACACAGTTATATGGGGGATGAAACCATCCGAGACCAATACACCGGACGCTTTTCAGGCGTCCTTGGGGCATAGCTCGTGTCCCCGCAAAACTGGTCATTTCTGTCCCCGTTTTGCATCCATAAAACAGGCACAACGATGACCAATTTCTACCTCCTAGTTTCCTCGGAGTGAGTTGGACTTGGCCTCCTATGTGCCTGAACACAAGAAAATCACATGCAGGACATCTGCAAACCCATTTTAATAGTCAAGTGAAGCTCCCACCTGTTTTTGGATGGCAGCCCATCCCAAACTTGACCAGGCAAAAAGTAGGTGGAAATCAGATGGAAATGATGTCCTGTTTTTGGGCATAGCTGGGATGAAAATTAGACTACCTGATATTGCAAAATCCTCCATCTAGTGGATGAGCCGAACACACAACCCATCTCATCCCTCGGGAATAATCACCAGCACAGCAGTTCAGTATTTCACTGCTGGAGCTGATGGAACATTCTTCTTCTTAGGCAGTCCCTCGGAACCGAGGATGACTTGCTTCCACATTAAAAATGAGTTCTCAGGGGACTGATTAGTCCAATGCGGGACCTACAGTCTCGGTCACAGGTGGGGCAGACGGTGGTTGAAGGGGCGGGTGGGTGAGGTGCTTGGGTTGACGTGCGCTCCTTGCGCTGCCTGCGCTTGGCTTCCGCTTGCTCCTGGCGAAGAGACTTGAGATGTTTGGCGCCTTCCCGGTTGCTTCTCCTCCACTTTGTGCGGTCTTGGGCCAGGGATTCCCAGGTGTCGGTGGGGATGTTACACTTTTTCAAGGAGGCTTTGAAGGTGTCCTTGAAGCACTTCCTCTGCCCACCTGGGGCTCTCTTGCTGTGTCGGAGTTCCGAGTAGAGCGCTTGATTTGGGAGTCTCGCATTGGGCATGCGGACAATGTGACCCATCCATCGGAGCTGATCGAGTGTGGTCAAAGCTTCGATGCTGAGGATGTTGGCCTGAGCCAGAACACTGATGTTGGTGCGCTTATCCTGCCAATGGGTTTGCAGGATCTTGCGGAGGCAGCGTTGGTGGTACCTCTCCAGTGCTTTGAGGTGCCTGCTGTACATGGTCTAATGGAACATTACATCATTACTCAATTGTTTAATTTTCCTATTTTTTTCCTATAATCATACTAATGTGCATGAATTATTTTTAAGAAATAGATGGAAAATAAGCCAACTCATGAGGTTATGCTACGGCGCTGTGTGCGGGGAAACAGGTGCGCAATAGACAAATCTGTTCCTGTGTCCTGGACAGAGTTGAGGCTGGCTGCCACCTCCGGCCAGATCTGGCACATTGCCGACGTGTGAGGAAGGTACCCTGGAGTGCCAAGCAGGACAAATTCTCCTTGCGCCCATCTCATGTAGCATGTCGACCATTTTCCCCACAGGCTCCATTTTGTACCTTTACATTAGGTTTGCCTTCTCTTTCGTTTGGCCTGCATTTCTTTCACCCAATGCCGCCTTTGGAAAAACTGGCAAATATCGAAAAGAATATTTTCAGCCTTTTTAAAGACCACAAGAATTTTTCTCCCTATTTGGCCACATACAGGTGAAGTCTTTAGAAAGGCTGCAAATGTTTTTTTGGGTTAGTGGCTGCGTCGCATCAGATATCCCCCTCACGCTTCCAATCACGTTCCCTGTGCTTGAGCCGATGTTTGCAGAGAATGGATTCAAATGATTTAGACGGTTTGACCTTGTGAACTCGGAGAGGTCAGGTCACCATGTTATTTGTGTAGCACGTGCATGAGGTGCCGCAGTCACTGAAGCGGGATTGTATAATTAACCTCCAGGAACTAAGTAGCCCATTTATTTTTCGGATTCAAGGGTAATGACCTTTCTGGCAGTGTTTGATTGTGAGGTGCGTTAGAAATGACTGACTCCCACTGATTTAATGCTGAGACTGCAAGCTTAGGTGTTTAATCAAAGAAAGGAGCCATTAATTGCCAAGGGCACTTCGGAGAAACAGCTGCGTCATGGTTACACTATAGTACATTTTACTAGTAAGCAGCAAAGTAAATGTTTAAATACGTCATTATTTTAATATGTAGTTAGAGATATTAAAATAGAAATTGTGAGGCTCTTGCTGGTGGCAGACAGCCTCGGTGGATGTGAGTGTGGATTGGAGCTAGGGTTACAACATTGCATGCCCGATTCTGGGTCCCGTACTTGCAGTTAGCAAGGCTCTACCCCTGGCAACCTCAGCATACAACTCCTATCTTATTGTGATCCAACAAGGTGAAACAAGCACAACTTATGTGCATAGAGGAAGCTTCGTTGCATAACGGGGGTAAACAATTTAAATCTTACTAATTTTCAGAAGATATAAAAGAATCTAATTTTGATTGCTGGGTAAATCTCCTCTTAGCCTTCCCTACTCGAGTGCAATTAGGCCAGTATTTCAAGACTGTCCTCAAACTATGGTTTCTCATCCTTGCTATCATTCTGGTTAATCTACACTGTATGTTCTGTTATGAATTTAATATTCTTTACATAACCGGGTGCCAATAAGTGCACGTCGTTGCTTTTTTAACTAACCAGTGCCTTAAGCAAGTTCGTCATAATTTCTTTGATCTTGTACTATATGGGCCAGAATTTGCGATGGGTAGTAATGGCGAATTAACAGCATTCGCTGTTATTACCCCTTTGAAACTGACCGCATCTTCAGGATTTAGCGCATGCGCAGCCTAATGCGGAAATCCTGAAGTTGTGGTCGGTCATTCACTGCTCCGACACTGGCTGCACTATTCCCCCCACCCCCACTCCCACTAATAGAACCGACAATCAGTGAAATCTGTCAAATCAGGGAAATTGCCGAAAACCTCTGCTCTTCTGCAGTAATTATGCAGCACGGTGGCATAGTGGTTAGCACTGTTGCCTCACAGCGCCAGGGACCCGGGTTCGAATCCGGCCTCGGGTGACTGTCTGTGTGGAGTTTGCACATTCTCCCCGTGTTTGCGTGGGTTTCCTCCGGGTGCTCCGGTTTCCTCCCACAGTCCAAAGATGTGCGGGTTAGGTTGATTGGCTATGATAAATTGACCCTTAGTGTTAGGGGGATTAAATACATGGGGTTACGGGGATAGGGTGGGATATGTGTTGGTGTAGGGGTTACGGGGATCGGGTGGGATATGTGTCGGTGCAGGCTCGATGGGCCGAAATGGCCTCTATCTGCACTGTGGGGTTTCTGTGATTCTGTGATTCTGTGAAATACCCCACTAAAAGTTAGACCCAAAGGGATTTGGTGTAACTGGGGATTTAACAGGGTATTGACTGCTAAACAAAGGTTATGGCCCTGAAAAACTAATTTTAATTTTGTGAAGTGTCAAATTTGTCCATTTTAATAAAAATTAAAATTTTTAAGAAACTTTTTAAAAAAGCTACATTTTCTTTTAACGTTTGTTCATCTTTATTTCAGGTTTGCCTTTTCCCCATGTGAGAGCCCCAATCTTTGCTTTGCTCTCTCTAACATTTAAAAAAGTTAGGGTTAGAAATTCGGCTGGTTAGCGCCTCCTGTTAGCACCTCGGGGCGCTAACCACTTACTGCCTGGGCGCGGCAAGAATATCGCCTCCCGCTAAATTCGGCGGGAGGTTTGCAGCGGTGGTATAGCGTTGCGCCCCAATCTCCTTCGCCCGGAGATCGTGATGTGATCTCCGTGCGCATCGTCCTGATAGCGCTGCGGACCCGAACTTTGGTTTCGCTCCCTGCAGCATCGTCAGGTGACTACACCGGCAGCTGCAGGAGGCGTTCCTCGAGAGGCCGAGCACTTCGGGGGCGATACCTAAAGGCGAGGTGGCCGAGGTAGGAAGAAAATACTGAAATGCTCGTTCTGTTTGTTTTGCTTTTTTCCCTAGCGCTCGATCAGCTTGGCAGTCTGCTGCGTACATCGGGCTGATTGGGCCGGATCGCGGCTGCCGTCGGGGATGAGGTAAGTTTTCCTCTTGCAGAATCTGCAGCGATGGCCCTTCCCTTTATGGGCGGGAAGGAGCCTTCCAACATGGCAGCGGTGCACGGCCCAGTGTGCTCACCTACCGCCCCGCCTGCTGCCTGTTGTGTTCCAGGAACGAGATGGAGCGCTTGATTTAGCTCCACTTCCTTCCTGGAGCGCAAAAGCAAATTTTTTAAAAGTTGAAACTCATTAGTGCCTGGTGCTAATTTTTTCAACTTTTAAAAGTTAGCGCCCCAAACGGTGCGATAATGAATTTCTCCCCCTTAGAATTTTAAGAGCTTACTCACTTCCTTATTTGCTGTCTGTGAGAATTCTGCGATTTGATTGGCTGCTTAGACAGCTTGTTGATGTCACTGCAGCTGAAGAGGAGATAGTTAGAGCCAGAAAACTGGAACATGAAATCATTCTATGGAATAGAAATTGCGTTAGGCCCATTATCAGACCCGAAATGGGCCCCACGCACAGAGGCCGGCCTAAAAGGTGGGCCTCAGCCCTCATTAACATTATGTGAGCAGGCTTCCACAGATAGCTCACCCATTTTATAAAGGTGAATTTCAGTGCCCCGAAGGTAAGTCCTGGGAGGAGGTCATGGAGCAGCCATGAGGAAGTGTGGGGGGAGGGGGGAACAATTGAGATACTGTGGAGTCGAGGAGCACTCCTGCTCCTCCTGGCTCCAGAGAAACATTTGCTTCTCTCTATAAAATTGCACCTGGCCATTTTACTAATCTGTCTATATCCTCGTGAAGTCTTTGGCACTCCTCTCACTGTTTGCAAGCCCCCTATTGTTGTGCCTTCAGCAAATTTTGATATTGTGGTCTTTATAGCCAAGCCCAAAGAAACAAAATGGACCCAACACTGACTCTTGAAATAAAAACAGAAAATGCTGGAGATACTCAGCAGGTCAGGCAGCATCTGTGAAGAGAGAAACAGAGTTAACGTTTCAGGTTGATGACCTTTCGTCAGAACTGGAAGAAAGCAGGAAATGGAACCGATTTTTAAGCAAGTGTAGTGGCTGGGAAAGGGGGGAGGGGATGAAAGAACAAAAAGGAAGATCTGCGATAGGATAGAAGGCAGGAGAGATTAAGAGACATTAAGAGATATTCAAGGCAAAAGGAGATGGTAATGGGACAGGTTTAAAAACCTGACTCTTGCCTACAGACTTTCTATGGGCTTTTGCACTGTGACTTGCGGTGTTTAGAAATCCGGAACAGCACTGCGCCCTCTGCGCAGGGATCTGGAGCCTGCGTGAACAGGGTAAGCAACTGATTGTCTCCTTAATCAATCAGATTGAAGAATCCTTACTGAGCCACGCTGGCAGGAATTTTCCGGGGGGTCAGCGGGCGGGATCAGTGGTGGGTCGGGTGGGAAATGTGATTTTTTAGAAAGCCGGTCAGGACCCCGCTGTCAACCCACTGCAACGCGCCTTTCCCAATGTCGGGTCTGTCAGCGCTGGACAAACCTGACTGGCAGCGGCGGGCAACCCAATTAAACTCATTAGCATCTAGTTGACAGATCATTCACAGGCATTTTAATTACCTTTTCACTTTAACTTCATGGCCACGGAAACCATGCAGTTCGGGGACCATGGCTATTAACCTGAGGCAGGAGTTCAGTGGCCATTGCTCCAGCTGATTACTTGACAGCTTCAAATGTATGGTAAACGCTCCCACTTGACAGGTCATCACTTTCCTCAGCCACAAGTTGTTTCTCGGTCCATTTCCAGCACAGATTCTGCAGGCTTTCCACTTTTCATTCTCCATCTAGTAGCAACTCTTTGGAAGAACTCTCTCACCATTGACAGAATGCTTCTGTCATCTCTACTTCACCTGCCATCTATTCCATCAACATGGGTGCCCTGCATACTGTCTCACCTTGGTCCTCAGAATCCCACCACGATCAGCCCCAACACCAGGCAAACCAGCAGCACCAACAACAACACCAACCTTCTCCGCAATCAACTGATGCTGCACAGGACAGAGGGCATCAGCACCCGAGCACATTGCTGCCCAGGAGGCCAGGGATGGCCTCACCATGGCCAGATTTACTTCACTTGATGCAGTACACCCTGGCTACCACATGATGCACCAGGTTGGCACCACCCCACACCAACACCATAAAGCATCCCTACAATGCCTAAGCCATTCCTTTCACACTCATCGCCATTGCGGGGATACCGTTATGTCTCACCATTCACTGCAACTCACTAAGCTACTTCCAAAGGTGCACAGAAATCTGTCCAAGAACGGAAAGTGTTGAAAATAAAGGTTTCAATGTTTAACAGCACATTAACAGAAACTTTACATGAACATTGGATAAAAGACCCAAGTGGCTACCTTTGTGTGTTATTAGTTGATATGATGGCATGAGGATTAGGGTGAGTATAAGGGGTGGTTAGTGAGTTGGGTGATAATGTAAATAGAAAGAGAGAGGGATGGGTGGACGTGCAAGGTAAGTTGGTGTGAGTAAGGATGTGCAGGAGTAGGGTAGGAAAGGCAGAGTAATGGGAATGTGATGAGAGGCACAGCAGGATGAAGGCGAGTGTGGCTTTGTACTAATATTTCGCGATCTACTGAGATCATTGAAATGTTTGTGCCACTGCAGCCTGGTCCACCTGACGACATCCCTGCTTGTGACCTCCTGTGCAATGTGTAACCAGGCTCTGTTGGTCTCCTGGGGAGTTGTCTTCCATCCATCGGAAGGGAAGAGGACCTCCCTGCATGATCTGACTCCCTCCATAAGCATATGGAGGGAGTCTTGGGAGTACCTGGGAGCAGCCCTGTGCCTCTGTGCAGTGATTGTCAATGTTTGCAGCAATTCACTTCTGTAGAACACTGACAGCACAAATGTTAAAAGAAAGTTGGCTGTGGTCCCTTTAAGGAAACTTGAATGACGTCACCAACCAGCTTCCTCTAATTGGCCCGGGAAACGCACTGCTGGGCTTAACAAGCCTTATCAACGTAAATTCATTTTCGAGAGTGGGATGGAGTCAGCAGCGGGGTCGGGACCCACCACCGACATTGCCCGCCCTGGACCTGCCGAGGTAAGGAAAATCTCAGCCGCAGAGTCTGAACAGGGAAGTGTCAGTTAGAATAGGTATTGAATGTAAAATCATGTACAGAAAGCAAAATAAAGAGAGGGAACGAAAGATGGAAGTAAGAGAGAGAGAGATAAAAGAGACAGAAGGAAAAATTTTAAAGGAAGTTTTTAAATCTCCAACAATAATTAAAATCTGAAGGAATGATACTCCACACTTGTAAAAGTTAATTTTCAGTGGCAGAGAAATTGTGTGGCAGTAATTAAGACTTATCACACCATTAAAAATTCACTTACACTTGAATGGAAAAGCCCTAACTTTTTCTGGTATTTTTAATGGGTATCTATCACGCATATACTTCAATGTCGAGTCTCTCAGTGAGATACTGTTATAGTGAAGCTTCTGGAGGAGTAGGGCAACTCGTACGGCAACTTCCTGATTTCTGTGTTTAACTGCACATGTGTGGTTGCTGGAAGTTGCTGTCCGATTTACTCTTTCATAATGGTGAGCGCTGTTAGCCTCACTGATATTTTTACCGCAAAATCCAAGCCAATTAATTATCGCATTCCTGTCGTCAGACTCAGTGAGCACTGCCACAGGAGATCAGCTGGTCTTTTAAAAATAATTTTGGATAATTGTTGTCACAAATCTATACTGTCCATTTTGCTAATTCTTTGGATGAACAAAAAACTTGTACTGTCTGATGTAATAAAACTCACTATGCACTTGGTTTGAGTATAAAGCAAGGCTTTAATCAACTTGTTTCAGAACATGGAGGTCTAGTTGTACTTCACTAGTTCCTGTCTTACAAAATGTCTCTGGGCAAGCTGGGCCCACGCCCGAGTATTTATACTCCTTGGACGGTGCCACCAGCTGGCCGTCCAGTGTTATTTCATGAGTCGTTTCTTTATGATGATGAGATTTAGAACATTCTTCCTGCCTAAAAGATTTGGAAGTCCGACGACTTCCTCTTAGCAGATTAGGCGGACCACGAATAGCCGCAGTCTTTTAGATCTTTGTTTATGGCTAGAAGGCACATCTCCCCGGACCGTGTCTTGGTCCCTGGGCCGCTTGATCCGTACCGGTGGATCGACAGGGCCCGTGTTGGCCTGATCGACCCGAGGGAGGCTGGGGAGATCGTGACTCGGGTGCGGGTCCCCACAGGCGCAGAGCTGGCTTCATCCTGTTTGATAGCCGGGGATTGACCGGCATCCTGGCCTCAGGTGGCCATCCCATGGGGAGCGCTCGACTCCCCGAGTGGATCCGGTGGGGCAGCCGGCACATCTCTCGATGTCCCAGGTAGGGTGTCATCTTTGGGGGAGCACAGAGTGTCGGCATCATCACCGTGGGTCCCTCTATCAGTTGGGTCTGTGGAACCGGCTGGACAGGGAGCCAGGTCCCGGAGCGAAACGATGGACTCCCGGCCATCAGGATACCGGCACGTGCATGTATGTGGGATTGACATCTGTGAGTTCTACCTCGTCGACGAGCGGATCGTTTTTAGAAGATAGGACGAATCTTCGGAGCAGCACGGGGCCGGGAGCTGCCAACCATGACGAGTCATCAGAGAGTGCTGTAAGTTTGGGTAGTGTGAGAGTTCTTTAATTGTTATTTCTCTTTAAATCATTCTTGATAAGATTACTTAAGCAGTTTAAGTAAAGGGGAAAAGTTAAATATTTGGGATTCTGTTGGTTTAAGAAGAGTAAAAGAAGGTTACACTGCAGTAGGAGTAAATTGGCACAGCAGGCAGTGGAAACCAGTTTTCTAACCAATCAGCAGGGGTAACTCATTTGGCTGCAAACAAACAAACAGTATAAAAAGACCAGTCCTAGTGCGAGCAAACACTGAGTGCGAGTCATCAGAGAGTGCTGTGAGTTTGGGTAAGTGTGAGTTAGGGTAAGTGGGGTGTTAGGTGCTCTTTTCAAACTTTAACTCTGTGGGTTGTAGTTAATAAGGCCTTTCTGGTGCAGAGTGACTGTTGGTGAACCATTTAACTGATGTAATTAGAGGGATTGATTTAATTTAAATCCAATTAATTAAAGGGGATACTAGCATCTAAAATCGGGCAGAGGGTGTCCATAACTAACAATAAAAAATGTAATTAATTACATAGAATGGAGCAGGTGATGTGTTACTGTTGCGAGATGTGGGAGCCGGTGGACCCCATTGAGGCTCACGGTGATTACGTCTGTGACAAGTGTCTGCTGCTACAGGAACTCCAGATCCGTGTTGATGAGCTGGAGTCTGAGCTTCAGACACTACGACACATCAGGGAGGGGGAGAAGTACCTGGACTCTTGTGTATCAGGAGGTGGTCACACCTATGAAGTTAATTAATTCAGATGTAGCCCATGGTGCGACTACGAGTGAGGCAGGTATGGGGATCCAGGAGGTAGAGCTGGAGGAACCGCAGCCCTTGCTCTTGTCCAACAGATTCGAGGTTCTTACTCCCTGTGGGGATAGGAGCAGGGACTGCAGGGAGCATGAGCAACCTGGCCACAGCACCGTGGAACGGGGGGCCATTCAAGAGGGGGGAGTAAATAGAAATGTTGTAGTGGTAGGGGATAGTATTATTAGGGGGATAGATAGAGTTCTCTGCAGCCGAGAGCGAGAGTCCCGAAGGCTGTGTTGCCTACCCGGTGCCAGGGTAAAGGACACCTCCTCTGGGCTGGAAAGAAACTTGCAGTGGGAGGGGGTGGATCCAGTTGTTGTGGTCCATGTTGGTACAAACGACGTAGATAGGACTAGGAAGCCGGTTCTGTTAAAGGAGTATGAGCAGCTAGGGGTCAAATTAAAAAACAGAACCTAAAGGGTAATAATCTCTTACCTAAGCCACGAGCAAATTTGGCTAGGACAAATAAAATTAGAGAGTTAAATGCATGGCTCAAAGACTGGTGTGGGAGAAATGGGTTTTGCTTCCTGGGACACTGGCACCAGTACTGGGGCAGGAGGGAGCTGTTCCATTGGGACGGGCTTCACTTGGCCAGTGCTGGGACTAGAGTCCTGGCGGATCATATAACTAGGGCTGTAGAGAGGGCTTTAAACTAACTAGTGGGGGGAGGTTCCTAGAGAGCAAATAATAAAAATGACAACAGAGAAGGTCATAGACTTAGGTAGCAGAGGGGAAATTAAAAACCAGAGCGTGTCAGGAAGGGGCAGAAGGTATGGAGTAAAAGGTAAAGTAATAAAAAGGGCAAAAGCAGGAACTAAGTGTCACAAAACATCTTTGAAAGTTCTCTATCTGAATGCACGTAGCATTCGTAACAAAATAGACGAGTTAATGGCACAAATAACTACATATGGGTATGATCTTGTGGCCATTACAGAAACATGGCTGCAGGGTGACAATGCCTGGGAATTAAACATACCAGGTTATTTAACGATCAGGAAGGACAGGCAGGAAGGAAGGGGAGGTGGGGTGGCTATGCTAATAAAGGAAGGAATCACTGTAATACAGAGAAATGATATTGGGTCAAAAGATCAGGATAATTAAACAGTTTGGGTGGAGGTAAGGAATAATAAGGGGAAAAAAACACTAGTGGGCGTAGTCTATAGGCCTCCGAACAGTTGCAACTCTGTTGGACGGAGTATCAATCAGGAAATAGTTGAGGCTTGTAATAAGGGAACATCTATAATTATGGGGGATTTTAACTATCATATTAATTGGACAAATCAAATTGGGCAGGGCTGCCTTGAGGATGAGTTCATTGAGTGTATTAGGGATGGGTTTCTTGAGCAGTATGTAACTGAACCGATCAGGGGGCAAGCAACCTTAGATCTGGTCCTGTGTAATGAGACAGGATTAATTAAAAATGTCCTAGTAAAGGATCCCCTTGGAATGAGTGACCATAACATGGTTGAATTCCATATTCAATTAGAGGGTGAGAAGGTTGGATCTCAAACAAGCGTGCTAAGCTTGAATAAAGGAGATTATGAAGGTATGAGAGCGGAATTGAGTAGAGTGGATTGGGAAAATAGATTAAAGGGTAAGACGATACATGATCAGTGGTGTACATTTAAGGAGTTATTTTAAACTTCCAAAAAATATATATTCCACTGAGAAAAAAAGGGTGTAAAAGAAAAGACAGCCATCCGTGGCTAAGTAAAGAAATTAAGGATAGTATTCGACTAAAAACAAGGGCATATAAGGTAGCCAAATCTAGTGGGAGGATAGACGATTGGGAAAACTTTAAAAGACAGCAAAAAATAACAAAAAGATTGATTAAGAAAGGGAAGATAGATTATTAAAGTAAATTAGCAAAAAATATAAAAACATAGTAAGAGTTTTTATAGTTATATAAAAAGAAAAAGGGTGGCTAAAGTAAATGTTGGTCCCTTAGAGGATGAGACCGGGAAATTAATGGTGGGAAATATGGAGATGGCAAAAACACTGAATGGATATTTTGTATCAGTCTTTACAGTAGAATATCCCAACACTGGACAAACAGGGGGCTATAGGGGGGGAGGAGCTAAACACGATCAAAATCACTAAGGAAGTGGTACTCGGTAAAATAATGGGACTCAAGGCGGATAAATCACCTGGACCTGATGGCTTACATCCAAGGGTCTTGAGGGAAGTGGCGGTAGGGATTGTGGATGCATTGGTAATAATTTTCCGAAACTCCCTGGACTCGGCAAAGGTCCCGGCAGACTGGAAAACTGCTAATGTAACACCCTTATTTAAAAAGGGCAGTAGACAGAAGGCTGGAAACTATAGACCGGTTAGCCTAACATCTGTGGTAGGTAAAATTTTGGAGTCCATTATTAAGGAGACAGTAACAGGACATTTGGATAATCATAATTTAATAGGACAAAGTCAGCATGGTTTTATGAAGGGGAAGTCATGTTTGACAAATTCGCTGGAGTTCTTTGAGGAAGTAACATATAGGGTGGATAAAGGGGAACCAGTGGACGTAGTGTATTTAGACTTCCAAAAGGCATTTGACAAGGTGCCACACAAAAGATTATTGCTTAAGATAAAAAATCATGGGATTGGGGATAATATTCTGGCATGGATAGAGGATTGGCTATCTAACAGAAGGCAGAGAGTTGGGATAAATGGTTCATTCTCAGACTGGCAATCAGTAACTAGTGTTGTTCCGCAGGGGTCAGTGCTGGGTCCCCAACTCTTTACAATCTATATTAACGATTTGGAGGAGGGGACCGAGTGTAACATATCAAAGTTTGCAGATGATACTAAGATGGGAGGGAAAGTAGTGAGTGAGGAGGACATAAAAAACCTGCAAGGGGACATAGACAGGCTAAGTAAGTGGGCAGAGATTTGGCAGATGGAATACAATACTGGAAAGTGTGAGGTTGTGCACTTTGGCAGGAAAAATCGTTGAGCAAGTTATTATCTGAATGGCAAGAAACTGGAAAGTACTGAAGTACAAAGGGATCTGGGGGTCCTGGTGCACGAAACTCAAAAGGTTAGTATGCAGGTGCAGCAAGTGATTAAGAAGGCCTGTGGAATGTTGGCTTTC
The DNA here is from genome assembly GCF_052327205.1 of Somniosus microcephalus. Classification (NCBI taxonomy): domain Eukaryota; kingdom Metazoa; phylum Chordata; class Chondrichthyes; order Squaliformes; family Somniosidae; genus Somniosus; species Somniosus microcephalus. The sequence goes on from NC_140998.1 coordinate 38,523,651, forward strand.
ATTGCTAGGGGGATAGAATATAAAAATAGGGAGGTATTGCTTCAGTTGTACAAGGTATTGGTGAGACTGCACCTGGAATACTGCGTACAGTTTTGGTGTCCATACTTAAGAAGGGACATACTTGCTCTCGAGTCAGTACAAAGAAGGCTCACTCGGTTAATCCCGGGGATGAGGGGATGGACGTATGAGGAGAGGTTGAGTAGATTGGGACTCTACTCATTTGAGTTCAGAAGAATGAGAGGCGATCTTATTGAAACATATAAGATTGTGAAGGGTTTGGATCGGGTGGATGCGGGGAAGATGTTCCCGATGATGGGTGAAACTAGAACTAGGGGGCATAGTCTTAGAATAAGGGGCTGCTCTTTCAAAACTGAGATGAGGAGGAACTACTTCACTCAGAGGGTGGTAGGTCCATGGAATATGCTGCCCCAAAAAGCTGTAGAAGCTACATCATTACATAAATTTAAAACAGAAATAGAGAGTTTCCTAGAAGTAAAGGGAATTAAGGGTTACGGGGAGCGGGCAGGAATTTCACTGACTAGATTACACTTCTTGTATTTAGTTATGTGACCAATAAAATTGAAATTGAAATTGAATTTGGACATGAGTCTAGGTTCGGATCGGACATGGCCCTGTGGGTAGCGGAGCGGGCCCAGGGGCCGTGTAGCCTGATCCTGCTCCTATTTCGTGTGTCTAATTCTGTTAGATTCAGGAGATGGTTCTGTGATAGTAGATTGGCGGTTAGGATCAGATCAGCCATGATCTTATTGAATGGCGGAGCAGGCTCGAGGGACCGATTGGCCTACTCCTGCTCCTATTTCTTATGTTCTTATGTTCTTATGTAGGGATGTCCCGTGGGTGGAGTGACGCTGGAAGCTGAAGAATCGCTCATGAGGTGTGACATTGGTGGACATAGAAAGAAGGGACCTCATGGAATGCAACACGTCAGGGAGCATAGTTTCCCACTGCTGGTCTGGTAGGTTGCGTGACCTCAGTGCAAGACGAACAGCGTTCCAAATGATAGCGTTGTATCTCTCAACCTGTCCATTACCGATGGGATGGTGCAGTGTAATTTTACTTGTGGCGATTCCCCGTTGGGAGAGATAACTTTTGAGTTCGCTTGACATGAAGGAGGGACCCCGATCAGAGTGGATGAAATTGGCCGTACTGCAAAGGGAAAAGACTTGATCAAGGCATTTGATCACTGTGGAAGTAAGCATATTGGGACAGGGGAAAGCAAAGGGAATGCGTGAATATTCATCCACCATAGTAAGTAAGTAGGTGTTTCGCATTGAGGGAGGCAATGGCTGTTTAAAGTCAATGCTGAGTCGCTGCATAGGCTGCATAGCATGTATGAGTGAGCCATCCGATGGACGGAAGAATTGCGGTTTTAATTCCACACAAATTCTACAGGAGGAGCATGTTCTTTTCACATCTTCCGTAGAAAATGGGATTTTTAGATCGCACAAAGTGCAATATACGGGTAACGCCAGGATGGCATAAATCAGTATGAAGATCCGCAAGAGTCAAAGTTGACATGGAAGAGCAGAAAGCCCGCGTGAGGGTATCTGGGGCCACATTCTCTTTGCCGGGTCAATAATGTATGTTGTATCCAAAGGCGGCCAATTCCATCCTCCAGAGTTGTATTTTGTTATTTTTGGCCTTAGTGCGTTTCCAGTTATCCAGCATAAAGGCCACGGAGCGCTGATCGGTTATAAGTGTGAAATGGCGATGAGCGAGAAAATGACTCCATTTACATACAGCTTCGATGATGGCCATAGCCTCCTTCTCGACAGGAGGATAATGGAGTTCGCTACCCTGCAAAGTTCTGGACAGAAATGCAACGGGTCGACCACCTTGATTCAAGGTAGCAGAGATCGCCACATCCGATGCATCGCACTCGACCACGAAAGGAAGATTTTCATCAATGGAACGAAGCGTGGCTTTTTCCAGTTGTCGCTTGAGGAGGTTGAAAGCTGAAATAGCCGTTGCCTCCAATGGAAATGACTTTGCGTGAAGCAGGGGCTGGATCTTGTCGGAGAAGTGGGGTATCCATTTCGCATAATAGGCGAACATGCCAAGAGCCCGACGAAGAGAGCTGAGATTCGTAGGAGGAGGGAGCTCTTGAAGCGGACGAAGTCGCTCCGGATCCGGTTTGATGACACCGTTGCCCATCCAGTAGCCAAGGATGTTGATTGATGGTACTGATTTCACAGATTTGGACTCATTTAAGGTTAAGTTGCGACGACAGAGAACGTCAAAAAATTTCTGGAGATTGGCATCATGTGCGTTCTGGTCATGACCAGCAATGGTGATATTATCCAGATATGGAAAAGTGTCCGTTAAGTTCTCCTGTTTGACTAGGCTATCCATTGCCCGTTGAAAGATGGCCACCCCATTGGTGACCCCAAATGGAAGGGGACAAAACTGGTAAAGCCGACCATTGGCCTCAAAGGCCGTATACTTTTTGTCAGAGTCCTTTAACGGTACTTGATGATATGCGCTCTTTAAATCAAAAGTTGAAAATACCTTGTAGTTGGCAAGGTTATTGACCATGTCATCAATGCGTGGTAGTGGGTAGGTATCCAGCTCAGTATACTGGTTAATAATTTGCTAGTAATCGATGCAAAGACATTTCTTGTGTTGCTTCAGAGGATATTTAACAACGACGACTTGAGCCCGCCAGGAAGATGAACATGGCTCAATGATACCGTCAGCGAGAAGGCGAGAGATTTCTGCCTCGATAAAGGATCGATCATCTTGGCTGAAACGTTGTGATTTAGTGACTATGAGCTTACATCGGGGGGAAAGATTGGCAAACAAGGAGGGCTCGTCGAGCGAAGCTGCTGAAAGCGCACAAAACGGTACTTTGGAAATAGAAAGCTCCGGCTTTGACCCTCCAAACTCAAAAGTGAGTCTTCGTGTTGTTTCTGGAAATCCTGTCCCAGGAGCACTTCACTGCATAGGTTTTTGAGCACCCTGAGCCGGGTGGAGAAATAAGTGCGGCCATTGAGAATAAGGTCGACAAGACAAAAGCCGGAAGAATTAGTGGTCAATGTCGTCAGAGCCATTGCAATTTCCCTGTCCGAGTGGTAAATACGCAGTTTTAACTTACTGACAGCCTGCTCACTAATGAAGCTGTCAGAGCTGCATGAGTCAATTAGTGCGCTCAAAATGTGTCCATTTACCGAAACCTTGGTGGTTGCATGGGACAGACTTTGGGGAAAAACAGCTGTGATGGGCGGAGGGGCAGTTTTACTCTTGACAGCTGTAACCTTAGTAGTGGTTCTTGGGGGAGGAGCTGTTTCACAAATAGCAGCTGTAACCTTAGTAGTGGCTCTTGGGGGAGGAGCAGTTTTATAGATAGTAGCTGCAAAACTAACAGGAGCTCTCGACCAGTATACCTTAGAAAAGTGGCCTTTCTTACTAACAGTGGCTCTTGACTGGCATACTTTAGAAAAGTGACCTTTCTTGCTGCAATGATTGCAGGTTGCGTTAGGAGCAGGACAAAATTTCCTATAATGGAGTGCACCGCCACAGAAGAAACACTTCCTTCCAGATTGCCAAGATGCCGCTAGGGCGGGATCGTCATCAGTGTAGGTTTCTAAGGTAGGGTTTCATCAGCCAGGTTGGAGTCATCATCCGTGAGGGCTTCTGCCCGAGGGCTATCGAAGGAGTCACTAAAACTGATAGCAGCAGCCTGTGCACATGGTGAAAGATAGGTGTCTGCATTCCTCTTTGCTAATTCCAGAGAACATGCCTGGTCATAGGCAGCCTGTAACTTGAGGGTTTTATTCTCCAACAGACACTGATGTATGAAGGGAGACGCAATCCCGTTAATAAAAGAATCATGAATTAACTCCTCCTGGTACTGCTCAGCTGTAACAGCTTTAAGATTACAATCCTTGCTGAGCCTGCGAAGTTTCTGAAGGAATTCGTCAAGTGATTCCCTGGGTTGTTGTCGAGTTGTGGCCATTAGATGCTGAGCAAAAGTTTTGTTTGGGGCCTTGACATATAGCTGCTGTAGTATTTGGATAGCGGCATCATAGTCTACACAGTCTTCGATATAATCAAACACATGAGGGGATACATAATTAGCAAGCATTCGTAACTTATTAGAAACATTCTCACCACACTCCTCAAGGAAGTTGCTAAAGGTACAATACCAGTGTTTCCATACCTTAGCGGCTGTAAGTGAATTCGGGTCCAGGTCGAGACGGGTGGGTCTGAGTAGTTTCTCCATGATGGATCGATTACTTGTCTGAGTTCCCTTCCATGATTCAAGTCATAGCTGGCTGTTCCTGAAATCACCCAAAGCGTGGAGTCGATATCAAGTTGATTAAATTGATGTAATAAAACTCACTACACACTTGGTTTGAGTATAAAGCAAGGCTTTAATCAACTTGTTTCAGAACATGGAGGTCTAGTTGTACTTCACTAGTTCCTGTCTTACAAAATGTCCCTGGGCAAGCTGGGCCCACGCCCGAGTATTTATACTCCTTGGACGGCGCCACCAGCTGACCGCCCAGCGTTATTTCATGAGTTGTTTCTTTATGATGATGAGATTTATAACACTGTCTATGGTTATATGTGTTTCTCATTGGATGCTGTGATAATGTCATTCGATAATTCTATTCTCATGGTATAATATGCTAACTGTTAACTAATATTAAACAAGTTACATAAGATCAATTGTGGGAGAATTGTGCAGGTTGAAGATAATATGAGTCCGACGGTTCTGATAAACCAATGATTTAAGACTTGTGAAGGAATACGCCATAAAACCTATTCAGGAAAATACACCATTCTATGAAAGAATTCTGGCCTCATTAAAACATGACAAACTGGGTTTGGAAATCTAGAAACCTAACGATGAAAAAGCTGTGGTAACATTCAGGCTATTGAGATAAAATAGTTGTTGACACTGAATCAACAGCCTTATTGAAACAGAAGGTTAAAGGCTCCTGACAGTCTGAATCTTTCAGAACAAGACAATGGATCACCCTGGTTAAGGTGTTCTAATTTACACTTCATAAAGAGGCACAAACAGAAGGCCTTAGTAAAAATGACATCAAATAAAATGCACCTGCTATTACACCATTTTTTATGGTAAGCTTAGGACACCTAGACTAGAGATATAATTCTGTAATGCTACCAGCTGAAGTGACTGTAAGAATTGCAGAAGTCAGCAGAAAAATGACTAGAGATAATTAGCTTACCTCAGCAGAAAACCTTAAAGAGAATACCATTGGAAAAGGGTATAAATATTGAACTCTCAAATAGGATAGTAGACTCGCTGTAAAGGGGCAAAGCGATTCTCGGTTTCAGAGGCAGGCTCTGTAAGCCTACAACTCTTTCTATCTCAGGGATCAATGGTACTGTATTTGATTTTGGTGGATATCCTGAATAAAACTAAGAACTGTAAAACTGTAACGAAGTTAAGATTTGAGAACAAGGATCTCTGATAAGATTGTAAAACTTTCTCTTTTTGGAACTGTTAATGTTGCAATTGACTCACCAACTGTAAATTACATGTTGGTTCTTTAATAAATCTATGTATTTTTAGAATTGTCTCACATAATACTTCTGTATCAAACTCGCAAACTCAATCTCTGTACACTCTTTGGTGAGGAGTTGCAGAATTCTGGGGGAGTTTTCCGGACCCTCATAATATCTGGAATGTTACAGTCTAGCTAATCTTATTAAAAGTGCTATCTGGAGGATGGTAACATTTTCAGGTTGTTCCTTTCCTTTAGGGAGAGATAGTCCGGACCTTTAGACCCAATTAAGCGTCTTTAGGATTCGGCTACCTCAAACTTTAGTTGAAAGTGAACGTCTGAGTAATACGCCTGATCCAGGGTAGCCCTAAAGGGGCTAGGACTAGTAATTATCCCTTCAGACTGTCATTTAATATACAGCTAGGCTTTACTGTCCTTTTTAAATTATCTGATCTATCTTATCTACTGAAGCATTTCTACTTTCATTAACGTCGGGTCAGGTGGTCAGAACAGTGGCAAATGGAATTCAATCTGGAGAAGTGTGAGGTAATGCATTTGGGGAGGGCTAACAAGGCAAGGGAATACACTATAAATGGCAGGACACTGAAAAGCACAGAAGATCAGAGGGACCTTGGAGTGCATGTCCACAGATCCCTGAAGGTAGCAGGACAGGTAGATAAGGCAGTTAAAAAGGCATATGGGATTCTTGCCTTTATTAGCCGTGGCATAGAATATAAGAGCAGGCAGATTATGCTTGAACTGTATAAAACACTACTTAGGCTGTAGATGGAATACTGCATGCAGTTCTGGTCACCACATTACAGGAAAGATGTGATTGTACTAGAGAGGGTACAGAGGAGATTTACGAAGATATTGCCTGGGCTGCAGAATTTTAGCTACGAGGAAAGATTGGATAGGCTGGGGTTGTTTTCTTTGGAACAGAGGAGGCTGAGGGGAGACCTTATTGAGGTGTATAAAATTATGAGGGGCCTAGATAGAGTGGATAGGAAGGACCTATTTCCCTTTGCAGTGGGGTCGATAACCAGGGGGCATAGATTCAAAGTAATTGGTAGGTGGTTTAGAGGGGATTTGAGGAGTAATTTTTTCACCCAGAGGGTGGTGGGGGTCTGGAACTCACTGCCTGAAAGGGTGGTAGAAGCAGAAACCCTCATCACATTTAAAAAGTACTTAGATATACACTTGAAGTGCCGTAACCTACAAGGCTACGGACCAAGTGCTGGAAAGTGGGATTAGGGTGGATAGCTCTTTGTCGGCAGACACAGACAGGATGGGCCGAATGGCCTCCTTCTGTGCCGTAAATTTCTATGATTCTACAGAAGGGTTTCGACCCGAAACGTTGACTCTATTTCTCTCTCCACGGATGTTGCCTGGCCTGCTGGGTTTGTCCAGCATTTTCTGTTGTTATTTTAATATAGATTGGCAGTTGGTTTATAAACCTCATTAGAGGCTTTATTTAATCTCTAACAGGTTACAACTCTTTACAAAAACGATATTAATGCTTCTGAAAATGCTTTACACAAACACTGCCCCCGCTCCCCCGCCGTCCCCACCCGGCCATAGGCCACTCCAAGCCCCCTCCTGGGACTTGCCTGATTACTGGTGCTAACGTTGACGTCCTCGCTCGAGCAAGCTGCCCGTGGAGGCATGACCAGCGTCGGCAGCTCACCCCAAGTATGCAGATGCGGCCCGTGGACCGATTTCTATCGATCCTCGGGCTTCTTGCTTCCGAGGCCCCCCTCCCATGTTATAAAAAAAATCAAGGACCCCCTGTAACATAACAAGTAATTTTCCTGTATGAAAATTAGATATACAATTAAGCAGATTATTATTTTTGTTTTACTTACTTAATGTAAGAGCAGGAAAGTGCCTGGGTTCAATCCCTGGTCTATGCTGAGTTACCAGATCTGAGCGAGGGTGGCAGTAACATCAATGGGTTTCATGCCCTCAACTCAGGTTTCAAGAATTTCTAACTTCGTCTATTTTATTTAATATAGTTAAAAGCAGTGAGTGGGCTGAACTTAGAAACAATCAAGAAAAGCTATGCATGCACATTCTGAGACTATTCCAAATTGTCTCAATACACAGGGGAGCAGGGGAGACTACAGATGGGAAAAACAAACTAGTAATGGGACAGACCAACTCGCGGACCCCCGGAAATCTTCCCCTGGACCCCTAAGGGGCTGTGGACACCCCGGCCTGACCTAACCCACGGGTCCCAGAGCCAATCACCAGGAGGCATAATGAAGATTAATAAAGTAGGAAAAAGAAATCATGACTTCTCACAGTTGAATCGTGAGATTGCAAGTTGGGGTAAATTTTCGTTAAAAATCGCGATTAATTTGCACGAGTGGGCATTGCTTCCACCCCTGTACTAAAAGTTCCAAGGGGATCCTCCGAAAGTTTTCATTTAAATTTCAGCGTATTTTACTGCTGGGAGAGAGCCACACTTCTGTCCGCTTTCTTCATGATGTGAGGCTGGGGATTGAGGTCTTACATGTCTGCGATGGGCCTGCAGAGGCACAGGCTCAGCTCCACCCACCCCCAGGAAGCCCCGAAAATTCTGGGGCAATGTAAAGGGAGCCTAGACCTGGTGACACGGGTCTTCGTCCGCCCCCCCAACCCCCCTTTTCATGACCTTTGCACTCGGGAAATAGCCATTCCCTGGGGTGGAGCAAAGGTCAGGAAAATCAGTCAATATGTATATTTATGAACCCTAGGCATAGACTTTCATTCTGTCACACTTCCTTTTTATAATTCAGCTAAGATGTTTTGCTATGCATAAGAATTGTAATATTCGCATTTTTAGTTAAGAGATACATTATCTTGTAAGGAAAGCAAGGTACTGGAATGATTTATTCTACTTGAGCTTTGATGGCACACAAAAGAGACAGTTACTGTTTGCCATTTCTTACAATTATTCATTTGCTGAGACCCTGAAAAACCCTCTGAGTGATCGTAAACATTTCTAAAGAACATCTGCCTTCATTGTTACAATAAATAGTTATCCCTTCACAGCTATTCAGCATAACATACAAATATAATGAAAGATGTCAGCAAATTTAGAAACACAGCCATCTGTTATGTAAAGGTAAAGGTGTTGCTTCCAGTAAGTGTTAGAAATGTCTCTCGGGACCTGTAGTAATTGAGAATTATCCTCATGTTTTTAAAAAGAAATCAATAAATAGTTGTCCATCTTGACTTTTAGTGATAGGTATATAACTATTATGGAGCAAGAGAGATTAAGAAATTCATTTTTTTCTATTTTGATTTTGAATTCTACTTGCCTGTGCAAGATATAACTGGAGTTTCCCTATTTAAAATAATAAGCCCATTATTTTCAGAGTCCTGTGTAGCCATTCCTTGTAGAGGGAACCATCCCACCTTCCCCCATTAATTTCTGACTAATGGCTGTCATCCTTGGGAGGAGGTAAATGGGCTTACTTTGTGGTCAAGGTAGCTCCAAGTTGCTGCACCTGGTGATGGAAGATCAGAACCAAGAATGACTGCGCTGTGGCAGATTTAATAATCAGATGCCTAAGCTAGGCTGGCTTGCAGAACTGCTGCGGATTGGCTTGCTAGCCTCACTCATTAATGGACCTTGGGAGGGCAGACCTATCACTGGGAGCTGGAATTCATCCCAAAAGGCTCTAGATAGCTGATACCCTAACGTCTCATCTGAAAGATGGCACCTCCAACAGTGCAGCACTCCCTCAGTACTGCCCTGGAGTGTCAGCCTAGATTTTTGTGCTCAAGTCTCTGAAGTGGGACAAACAGTATGGAAGTTAACTGGTGTTCAATCCCTGTAGCTGTCTAAACTTCAGGAGCAACCTTACACACACTTGGAAATCCTTAAATGTTGGCATCATGCTGACTTGAGTCTAAACTCTGTGATGCTATAGGGAAAGATTATGCACTCCATGTTGAAAGAGAGAAAGAAAGACTTTACATAGGATTACATAGGATATACAACATAGAAACAGGCCATTCGGCCCAACCAGTCCATGCCAGCGTTTATGCTCCACTCAAGCCTCCGCCTGTCTTTCCTTATCTAACTCTATCAGCATAACCCTCTATTCCCTTCTCCCTCATATGCATATCTAGCCTCCCCTTAAATTCATCTATACTATTTACCTCAACCACTCCCTGTGGAAGGGAGTTCCACATTCTCACCACTCTCTGGGTAAAGAAGTTTTCTTCTGAATTCCCTATTTGATTTCTTGGTGACTATCTTATAATGATGGCCTCTAGTTTTGCTCTTCCCCACAAGTGGAATCACTTTCTCTGTATCCACTCTATCAAAACCTTACATAATTTTAAGTCCTCTATTAGGTCACCTCTCAGCCTTCTCTTTTCAAGAGAAAAGAGACCCAGCCTGTTCATCCTTTCCTGATATGTATACCCTCGCATTTCTGATATCATCCTTGTAAATCTTTTTTGTACCCTCTCCAGTGCCTCTATGTCCTTTTTATAATATGGCAACCAGAATTGTACACAGACTTACACAGGGGGGCACGGTGGCATAGTGGTTAGCACTGTTGCCTCACAGCACCAGGGACCCGGGTTCAAATCCGGCCTCAGGCGACTGTCTGTGTGGAGTTTGCACATTCTCCCTGTGTCTGCATGTGTTTGCTCCGGTTTCCTCCCACAGTCCAAAGATGTGCAGGTTAGGTTGATTTGGCTATGATAAATTGACCCTTAGTGTTAGGGGATTAAATACGGGGATAGGGTGGGATATGTGTCGGTGCAGGCTCGATGGGCCGAAATGGCCTCTATCTGCACTGTGGGGATTCTGTGATATATAGCACCTCTCATGATGTCCCAAACGCTTTACAGCCAATGAAGTACTTTTGAAGTGTAGTAATGTAAGAAATGCAGCAGCCAATTTGCAAGCACACACAAACAGCAATGAGCTAATGACCAGATATTCTGTTTCTTTTAGTGATGTTGATTGAGGGATAAATATTGACCTGGACATCGGGGATAATTCCCCTGCCCTTCTTCGAAAATAGTGCCATGGGATCTTTTGCATGCACCTGAGAGAGCAGACGGGGCCTCGGTTTAACATCTCATCTGAAAGACGGCACCTCCGACAGTGCAGCACTCCTTCAGGACTGCACTGGAGTGTCAGCCTAGATTTTTGTGCTCAAGTCTCTAGAGTGGGACATGAACCCACAACCTTCTGACATCAGAGGTGAGAGTGCTGCCAGCTGAGCCACTGCTGATACATTTGTTGGGCAAATGGAAGCTCTACCTGTTTGGATTTCTCAGTAGCTTGTCTTGGAAATTCGTAAATATACTGGTAGGTCTCTGTGCATGTCAGACACCTAGCTGGGCAAAATAAATATCCAATCCCCATGTTGGGAATCCTTCCTTTCTATTACGTGCCTGCTGGATTATACCTTGGTGAAATGTAATGACTACTGGAAGAATGCTGTAGGATTTCTAGGCCCTTGATGATGAAGTTGAGAAATCTCGTTCTCCATAGCACACTGCTCAGTGTCTTGCTGTGGGAATGGACAGCTATTGGAGCCCGCCAAGGTAGGGGTCAGAAAACAGGCAGCAGATGGGATGATGCTGAACATTGGCAACAGGAAGAAGAGGATAGAGGATTTCAAATTTCTGGATCTTGTTTAATTCCCACAACCACAATAAGAGTCAGGAGCAGATGAATGGCAGTATTTCAAAAAATAAATGAATGCAATGAAAAAGCCCATTGCACAATGTCATGCTTTCAAACAACTGCACAGCCATCTATTAAACCATTGCACAGTTTTGTGTCTAATAATATTGTTGTCTGTGAGTTTATAGGCTTTTTGCAACACGTACACATGAATGAATAAAAGTATACTAAAATTACATTGTCTTTCTTGTTTGTTATAAGATCCAATAAAAGACAAAACTGGAGCTCAGATGAAACTTCTAGGGTGCATGATTTGTTTTTGTTATAGTCACAGAAAGGGGCATCATGTTTATGGGTAAAGGAAGGCAGAGAAAGTAGTTTTATTTGAATAGCGGCCCAGGAGTGAAATGTAATGGCATTTGTAAAACTTGAGTTCCTACTGCAGCAAGTCCAGAGACACAAATCATGCCTGGCTGGAGGCTTTGCATTCCATTTAATGTTCCCATCTACTATGTACAGGTTTATGCTTTGCATCAATTCTTGATTTATATGAACTTCTCCTGCTCTTTTCAGCCATGGTGGCTTTCTGCACTCTGGGCCTTCACGTCACCTTGGTTTCCCAATTTCAAAAGTGCACATTACATGTCTGTAGATAAAGTGCTGACAGCAAATTGCCAAGTTAGTTTTAAATATTTTGATTTATTTCCTCACTGGTCTCCTCATTCCACCACACTTCATTCTTTAGCTGGAACAGCAACTTGCATTTATATAGTGCTTTTAACGTAGTAAAATATCCCAAGGCGCTTCAGAGGAGCAGAATCAGACAAAACAATTGACACCAAGCCAAAGAAGGAGGCATTAGGATAGGTGACGTAAAGCTTGGTCAAAGAGTAGGTTTTAAGGAGCGTCTGAAAGGAGGAGAGAGAGGTGGAGAGGTGGAAAAGTTTAGTGAGCGAATTCCATAGTTTAGGGCCTAGACAGCTGAAGGCACAGCCGCCAATAGTTTTTTTTATTTGTTCATGGGATGTGGGCGTCGCTGGCAAGGCCAGCATTTATTGCCCATCCCTAGTTGCCCTTGAGAAGGTGGTGGTGAGCTGCCTTCTTGAACCGCTGCAGTCCGTGTGGTGAAGGTACTCCCATAAGTGCTGTTAGGGAGGGTGTACCAGGATTTTGACCCAGCGACAATGAAGGATCGGCGATATATTTCCAAGTAAGGATGGTGTGTAACTTGGAAGGGAACTTGCAGGTGATGGGGTTCCCTGCTGCCGTTGTCCTTCTAGATGGTAGAGGTCGCAGATTTGGGAGGTGCTGCTGAAGAAGCCTTGGCAAGTTGCAGTGCATCTTGTAGATGGTACACACTGCAGCCATGTGAGTCAGTGGTCAAGGAGTGAATGTTTAAGCTGGTGGATAGGGTGCCAATCAAGTGGGCTGCTTTGTCCTGGATGATATTGAGTGTTGTTGGAGCTGCACTCATCCAGGCAAGTGGAGACTATTCCATCACACTCCTAACTTGTGCCTTGTAGATGGTGGAAAGGCTTTGGGGAGTCAGGAGGTGAGACACTTGCTGCAGAATACCCAGCCTCTGACCTGCTCTTGTAAACACAGTATTGATGTGGCTGGTCCAGTTAAGTTTCTGGTCAATGCTGATGTTGATGGTGGGGGAATTCGGCAATGGTGATTCCGTTGAATGTCAAGGGGCAGTGGTTAGACTCTCGCTTGTTGGAGATAGTTATTGCCTGGCACTTCTTTGGCACGAATGTTACTTGCCACTTATCAGCCCAAGCCTGAATGTCATCCAGGTCTTGCTGCATGCGGGCATGGACTGCTTCATTATCTGAAGAGTTGCGAATGGAACCACAATGGTGGGGCGAAGAAAGTCGGGGATGCGCAAGAGACCAGAATTGGAGGAATTCAGAGTTCTCGGATGGTTGTAGGGATAAAAAGACAATCTGGCCCTCGACCTCTCCAAAAGCACCATCAAAGCCAGCTAGTGTGAATAACTGTCAGATGGATCACCTTTAACCATTATACTAAACTTAGAAGTAGTTTGGTTAGCTACTAGAACAAACTCTTACTTCAAAGTCTTTAGAGAACTTTTTACTTCTGTGGGAATAAAGTTTCTCTCTTTTAAATCTCTGACCAGACTTTTCAAATCATTATTCTGAATTTATAAATTCATTCAAACACATTTTTTTAAATTTGGTAGGCTTAGGTGGAACAATTTGTTCAATTTCTGGGTTGCTATCAGTGGGATAGATTAATAACAACGGCTATAACAAGAGGCTGCTATTTTCAATATCCTTGAATCCCTTTGTAACAAAAGTGCAATTAATTATGTCCATCTTTTAAACTTAATCACTTTTGCACATTGTAGATTAATCTTGAAAATATATAGGACCTACTTTATCATATATTCTATTAAAGTGTGAAATGAAAAAGTCATCTGTCCGATCAGTTTGGGAACAAAATGCTGTTTCATAATTTACTGCCAAGAACATTCTTAAAATAATGCAAGCATTATGATTAAATTTGCTCATTTACTTTTGATTATGCATAGAGGAGATTCAATTTACATTCACATTGAAATTGAATGGACTGAAAGCTGCCAAAACCTGTTAGTGCACAAATCCCACTACTGGTTGCTGATTGGCAAATTCATCACCTTATACAAAATGAAGGTATTTAAATTCGTATTCCACTCTGAAGCACATTATTCATCAAATAAATATTTGCAAATTCATTTAGCAGTGACAAAAAGTACAGATACTTAACCACTGTCCCACTGAAAACTAGTGAGACATCACAACAGTAACTACACTTCAAAAATACTTAATTGGCTGTAAAACGCTTTTGGACATCCTGAGGGCATGAAAGCCTCTATGTAAATGCACATCTTTCTTGTTTGCTTCCTACCAATTTGATCTTCTTCTGGGTCAGAAACAGCACCATCTTTCACAGTTATTGAGTCCTATGAAGATGTCCTAAGGACTCTTCTTTTCTCTGCCCTCTTTTTCTTGCTTTCCTCACCTAACCCATTCGCTTCACTCTTTCTTATAACTTTATCTCCTCTTCCCAATGTCCATTAATATAGACACGGCTCTAGGTTTTATTTTCACCAATTGCTTCAGGAGCATTTGTAGCACATTGGCACTAAAACTCAAATTATTGTATGATATAAATTGGATAATCATGGCACTATATGAATAATAGCATGATTTTAATAAACCTGGCACATTTTTATACTGCTTGTAATGGCTTTTAAAGCAATATTGGCCAGGAATATCCGTCAACGGTGATATTGGCGACGAACGCCATAAGTTAGATTGCTGCATGCCCCAATCCTCCAGTGGTGAGTTTACTCCAAAATTTATTGGAAAACTGAGTTAGAAAATAGCTTCCAATATTCCTGTTTGCAATAACTAGAAATTAAGCTGCCCCTGTACTATGAAATGCACAAGTTAATCCAAGAAAAGTACTCAATTTACTCAGTTGTAATAAATATGAGATTTTGATTTCTTGTTTGTACATTAATCAAAATCATAGAAACATAGAACATATAACATTATCTACCTGTTGTAGATTAATTAATACAGACTGATTGCCATGAATAGCCAGCAACGCCATTATCATTGTATCATGTGACTATCAGCATGGTAGAAGGTGAACTTAATGCACCTTGGTCTTTTGTCCAGCAATTTTGATGTCCCTACGTACCTGAGGATACAAATGTTTGAAAATTATAAAAGAGCTGAAATTGTTCTGTTAATGCAATTTATGTTTTATTGCAATGTCTGACCTACTCGCACAACAACCCTACAGAGTAATTTAGTAAGACATAATGGCGGTTTCCGAGGATTAATTTAGAAAGCCCACCAGTGCCATTTTTTCCCAATGGTCTGAATGGCAACAACAATCAAATTAGCAATTGTTCATTCAGCAATAGTGTCAGTCTTGGCTCAGTGGTAGCACTCTCGCCTCTGAGTCAGAAGGTTGTAGGTTCAAGTCCCACTCCAGAGACTTGAGTACAGAATCTAGGCTGACACTCCAGTGCAGTACTGATGGAGCGCTGCTCTGTCAGAGGTGCCCGCTTTCAGATGAGACGTTAAACCACGGCCCCATCTGCCCTCTCAGTTGGATGTAAAAGATCCCATGACACTATTCGAAGAAGAGCAGGGGAGTTCTCTTCTGTGTCCTGGCCAATGTTTATCCCTCAACCAACATCACTAAAAACAGATGATCTAGTCATTTATTTTGTTGCTGTTTGTGGGACCTTGCTCTGTGCAAATTAGCAGCCACATTTCCTAAATTACAACAGTGACTGCACTTCAAAAGTACTTCAGTGGCTATAAAGCGCTTTGAGACGTCCTGAGGTCATGAAAGGCGTTATGTAAATGCGAGTTCTTTGCTAAATTCGCGATCGCCATTGGTTTTAAGGGAGTGTGGAACTATTATAATTAGTTGCTCACTGTTTCAGCGAGGGAAACGGCAAAACTGTGCAAAAGTTCAAGGAAATTATGATGTGGCGTAATTGATGGGGTAAGTCATTTATGAGGAAATTCCCAGCCCATGTATTTGTTAGATTAGCTGCACTGGGTTCAAGATGTTTCATGTTATTCATTTGGGTTGCTAGGGAAACTTCTAATTTTGAAATATGCTCTAATTACCTGAACATTTCTGCCTATAGAGAAATGATTTAATCTATAGTTTACTATCATATCCCTTTGAGAAGAATAATAATATTGTAAAACTACTGAAGGTTTAGCCACAGCTCACTCCCAAATGCGCACTACAGCTTCTTTTTTTAAATGTTTTCACATGGGTTATCTGAACCTAGCATAAATGGCACAGTAGGCAAATGCAGACACTTGGTGCAGTATTGAACCATGTAGACCAGGAATAATTCTAGATTAGATTCCTAGTCTGCCCTGAGTTAATTGATCTCAGTTGGGGCAGAGGAATGGTCTATCAGTGACGTCAGCGTCAGTGTCCCTAGCCTCGGGAGGCAAAGAATCAGACTGGGTTCCTGTTCCTGATTGCTCTCCTGCGACCCCTTGCTTGTGTGAGGACATTGAGCGAAGGTTGTCTCAGCTGTGAGGTTCCCCGTGGTTGAGTGGCCCTTCAGCACTTACTACCCAAGCTCATGTGTGAAGAATGGCCGACTCAAAGAGGTATCGGGAGGCACTTTGGCAGGAAAAATCATAGAGCAAGTTATTATCTTAATGGCAAGAAACTGGAAAGTACTGTAGTACAAAGGGATCTGGGGGTCCTGGTGCACGAAACTCAAAAAGTTAGTATGCAGGTGCAGCAAGTGACTAAGAAGGCCAATGGAATGTTGGCTTTTATTGCTAGGGGGATGGAATATAAAAACAGGGAGGTATTGCTGCAGTTGTACAAGGTATTGGTGAGACCGCACCTGGAATACTGCATACAGTTTTGGTGTCCATACTTAAGAAAAGACATACTTGCTCTCGAGTCAGTACAAAGAAGGTTCACTCGGTTAATCCCGGGGATGAGGGGGTGGTCATATGAGGAGAGGTTGAGTAGATTGGGACTCTACTCATTGGAGTTCAGAAGAATGAAAGGCGATCTTATTGAAACATATAAGATTGTGAAGGGGCTTGATCGGGTGGATGCGGTGAGGATGTTCCCAATGATGGGTGAAACTAGAACTAGGGGGCATAATCTTAAAATAAGGGGCTGCTCATTCAAAACTGAGATGAGGAGAAACTTCTTCACTCAGAGGGTGGTAGGTTTGTGGAATTTGCTGCCCCAGAAAGCTGTGGAAGCTACATCATTAAATAAATTTAAAACAGAAATAGATAGTTTCCTAGAAGTAAAGGGAATTAAGGGTTACGGGGAGCGGGCAGGAAATTGGACATGAGTCTAGGTTCGGAATGGTCATGGCCCTGTGGGTAGTGGAGTGGGCCCAGGGGCCGTGTAGCCTTGTTCTGCTCCTACTGTGTTCTAATTCTGTGTTAGATTTCAGGAGATGGTTTTATTCCTGTTCCTGGCTGGGGTGGAGATCGCCTTTACAGAAGGTAAGTACTGTAGAAAATATAGGGACAGAGTGATCTCCTGGAAGAATTTCGATCGCCTAGATGGGTCGGAGAGGAATTTCCCAGATTTTTTTCTCCCAAATTGGCCATTGGGTCTTTATCTGGTTTTTCGCCTCTCCCGGGAGATCACATGGGTTCGGGTGGATGCAGAGTGATAGAAGATTTGAGGTTAGGATCAGATCAGCCATGATCTTATTGAATGGTGGAGCAGGCTCGAGGGGCCGATTGGCCTACTCCTGCTCCTATTTCTTATGTTCTTATGTTCTTATAACTGGTGCCCATAGACTTGTGCTCCAGTATAAGACAGTACCTTGAGGAGTGGTGGGGAGAAAATTGGAAAAACAGATCCTGTCCTTTAAGTTAAATTTCAGGATTGCAGACTTTCAGTAAACTACAAAACATAACATTAAGTATATTTATTTATTTAAAAATAGTTTGAATATATAGACATTAATTATAATTAGGTTGATATGTATTAATTTTAGGAGCAAAGGGGGAAGATTTCCTCTGCCATTTTCGATCAAAATTGTAAACACATCTTATAGACATCTATTTACAATTTTGCTACAGTCACCAAAGAGAAACTTTTCCCAGAGAGTCTCTAACTTTGCATTTAAATGAATTCACTTTTCAGCCACTATTTCAAAGATTCTTTTGGAGGCGTTCATCATAGTGCAAATCGTACCCTTCTAATGGACTAATGAATGAATTGTCCCTGCTTTAGTGGCCCGGTGTTTTGCGGTCAGCGGTGAACGAACGCCGCTAGCTGTTTATTACACTTATACTTTGCGTGAGCTATTGCACTGGAAATTGCGGTAATTAGAAATCCAAAACAGTGTGGTGCCCTGAACAGGCGCTCTGGGACCTGTGTGAACAGGGCAAGCAACGGTGTGTCTCCTTACCCAATAAGATTAAGGAATCCTTACTGAGACATGCAGGCCGTGATTTTGCCGGTGCTCCGAGTGCGGGTTTGGAGGCGGGTCTGCTGTCAAAATCGCAATGATTGACAGCGGGTTGGGGACCCGCTGCGAACCCACCTCCATGTAAGTTTCCAAAGTGTCGGGTCTGCGATTTCAGAACAGACCCGACACCAAGCGGCAGGGAAGGCATTTAGTATAGTTAATTGCTTATTAACTGCTTGTTAAAGACTATTTTGCCAGCCTTTTTGTATTTTCCCACATTTTCAATGGGGTTCATGTCGTTCGGAGATCACGTCAGGTAAGTATGTCAGGAGTTTAATCGAGCTGAATTGTTCACATCAGCAACTGCAATATAAAATCTAACCTTTCACATCTGTTCAACTTTGCAATGTCAGAAGGTGCTGATTTCAGGATTGGGAAGACACATTTGATCTGTATTGAGGCTGTAAGTGTGTGGTGTAAACTCTATATGCACTGCTACCTCCTTGGAATAACCTCTCTCCCCACCGACTGATTGTTTCTACCATCTCATTTTCAACTGCCACTAATAACAGCAGAATGGGAACGATTTATACTCTCTCACCCTGGTCCTCAGAATCAGAAGATGATCATCTGCAGCAGCAGCAGAACCAGGCACACCAGCAGCACCAACAACAAGAGCGCCAACCTTCTCCTCAACCACCTGATGCTGCACAGGGCAGAGCCCTTCAGTGCAGGGCTGCACCGCGCCGCAGGAGATACCCCCAACACAGGGTTTACAGGCAGAGGATGATCTTCCTCAACATGACTGAGCAGCAGTGGCAAAGGAGGCTGAGACTTTTTTGACAGGTAGCTGCAGACATTTGCACAATGCTCGACCAAGGCCTGCAGCCCAGAGGAGCGGGTGGACACCCCTTACCAGTGGCTGTCAAAGTCACCACCGCCCTCAACTTCATTGCAACAGGCTCCTTCCAGGAATCAGCAGCAGACATTAGTGGCATCTCCCAGTTGGCCACCCATAGATGCATCATGCAGATCACCAATGCTCCCTTTGCCAAGTCCGCCAATTACACCCACTTTTCCACTGATGAAGCCAGTGTTACTGGGCGGGCACTTGGTTTTGTCAATCTAGTTGGCTTCCCACGGATGCAGGGCATCATTGACTGCAAACATGTGGCCATCAGGGCACCCCATCAAAACCCAGCAGTATGTGTAAACCACAAGGGCTTCCACTCCCTTAATGTGCAGATGGTCTGCAACCATAGGAGGAGCATCATGCATGTGTGCGGCAAGTTCCCTTGCAGCTGC
The DNA here is from genome assembly GCF_052327205.1 of Somniosus microcephalus. Lineage (NCBI taxonomy): Eukaryota > Metazoa > Chordata > Chondrichthyes > Squaliformes > Somniosidae > Somniosus > Somniosus microcephalus. Next base: position 38,543,053 of record NC_140998.1, read on the forward strand.
CATGGCTCTTACATCCTGCGCCAGTCCTCTGTCCCTCAGCTCTTTGCACTGCCAAATGAACTTTCCTGCTGGCTCCTTGGAGACAAGGGCTATCCCCTGAAGACATGTCTAATGACGCCATTGAGGAAGCCCTCAAACGAGTCTGAGGAGTGTTACAATCAAAGCCACATTTCCACCAGAAGTCTCATAGAGCAAACTATAGGGTTGCTCAAAATGCGTGGAGCAGCCCTTCAGTACACACCAGCCAGGGTCTCGAGAATCATCGTTGTGTGCTGCGTCCTTCACAACATCGCACTGCAGCAAGGATTGGTGCTGCATGAGGAAGAAGGTGCAGAGCGCACAGCCTCTTCAGAGGAGGAGGAGGAGGAGGAGCAGAATGAGGTTCAGCAAGAGGAAGACCTGGAGGAGGCGGCTGATCCAGTGCGACCAGCACACGAGCACATTGCTGTCCGTGATGCCAGGGATGGCCTAATCAATGCCAGATTCACCTAACTTTATGCTGCACAGACATGTGGCTGCCACATGCACATGAAGGTTAGCATGACCCCGCTGCAACACCATAGAGCATCTCTACAATGAACTGTTCAATCCTTGCACTGTCACCACCATTGATGGACATAAAAGGCACTTTCACCCTTCACTGTGCCACTTCAAATTGTGAGCACACATATGGCAACAAAATCAAACATTCAGAAAACATTACTTTATTACAACAAAATAAAAGAACAGAAACTTAACATTCATTTATAGCAAATCAAGCCTGCTCCTCCTGTGGCTGTGCAGGGGCAGACTCGGCCATCACTGCTCGGGGAGGCATCTGGGGCTCTGACCGAAGGTTTGGCAAGGGGGGGGGGATGTTTGGGCCCTTGGAGAGGAGCCCCCACTTCCATGTCCCCTCCCACCATCATCCTTCTAATGGGCCACCCGCACTTCCCTGCTAGCAAGTAGCTGGAGAGCACCTTGCTGCACATCAGTGGGGCCATGAGGACCCATGTCTGTGCTGACATTCCCCATAACAAGGACGCCCATGAACCTTGGTTTTTCTCCTCAATAGATGCCCATCTATCCTCCATAGATGACCATCTATTTCGAAGTGTTACCATGTTCTCCTGAGTCTGGCGATTTATGTCCTCCATGGAGGTGGCCATCCTTTCCATGGCAGCACCTACAGTTGCCAGTGCGTGCGCCACGGCATTGCTCATATTTGAGATGGACTCCTCCATTCTCTGCACACTCGCAGTCACTGTGGATGCAAACCCTGTCAGAGCCTCCTGCACTTGTTCCTGAAGCTCCAGGATCGCCCTCTTCCTGGAGGACCCCCGAGGCTCAGCGTCTACATGCAGCTCAGCAGAGCTAGGAGACTCCTGTGGCCTCCGATGAGGAGTCTCCACTGCTGTCCTTGTCTTCATCATCTGATCTTGCTCATTTGTGACTTGTGATACACCAGGTGACAACATTACTCTATTTCGCATAGGACCCACTGATGTATGCGTCTCTGCGCTGGTGCTGGGTGCTCTCATTTCTGCTGATGCTGCTCCCTCAGAGGCTGGAGGCTCCTGCTCTTCCTCCTGGACAGTGGGGGGCCGGGCTCTTGATGGTCCAGTGGGAGAGTAAAGACATGAGTTAGACATGTGATATGTAGATTGCAGACACATCCCATTATGCACATGATGAGCATTCAATTTCTATTGGCATCAGATCCCAAATGAGTCACTCATGAATGCAAAATAAGATGTCTGGAAAATAATTCTGTTGCCAGGTTGTTCTAATGAGCCCCTCTCTCTGTCCCCCACTTCAGGCTGGTGAGCTACTCCTGCAATGTCCAGAGCTGCCTCCTCGGTGCTGGTGAGCTCAGCCAATGATGGTGCTCCTCCTCCTGTTCTCTCCCTCTTATTGTGGGCTCCCTTTTCCTGCAATGAGGGAAAGAAGTGCAGTTTTAGTGAGAGTTATGGAATGAGTGTAAAGAATGGATAGGATAGATGTTTAGAAGGAGACTATGATGGAGTGGGGTGCCAATACCAAGTTGATTCCTTTTGAGTTGTTAGTTGTTGTCATTGCATAACATTGAGGGCGAGTGTGAGGAGTAAGATGGGGATATGATTCTGTACATAGGGAAAGAGGGGTGGGTGATGGTGCAAGGGATGTTGGGGTGAGTTAGGATGTGCAGGAGTAGGGTTGGCAATGCAGAGTGATGGGGATGTGATGACAGGCACAGCAGAATGAAGGTAAGTGTGCTTTTATACTCACTTTTCCTGAACGCAGGAGATCATTGAACCACTTCCTACATTGGACCCAGGTGCGAGCAAACACAGACCTTGCATTCACCTCCTCAGCTATTTGCAGCCAGGCTGCCTTTGTCTGGTAAGGAGGTTTCCTCCTTCCATCCCCAGGGAATAGAACCTCCCTGCGTCCTCTGACTCCCTCCACAAGAGCATGGAGGGAGTCATCGTTGAATCGTGGCGCAGCCCTTTGTCGCTCGGCAATAATATTTCAAACAAGCAGCACTTCGGAGTATGGAAGCAGAGGTGAGAGCAAATGGGGACATGGCCCCCATAAATTCATCGGCAGCAAACGCGTCATCAGAGGAGCTCAGCAGACCTGCACCTAGTGATTGGGCTGGGTAACACACACGGTGGGCTTAACCAACCCAATCAACGCAAACTTGTTTGCACAGAGTAGCTGGAGCCGGGAGTGGGACCGGAACCCGCCAACTACCTCTCCCGCTGCGAATTCGCCTCCGCTGGCAAAATCCAACCCACAGAGTCTGAACCAGGAAGTGTCAGTTAGAATCGTTAATTCAATGCCAAATCATGTACAGAAAGTGAAATAAAGGGAGGGGAAGAAAGATGGGATTAAAAGAGAGATAAAAGAGACAGAAAGAAAAAGATACAAAAAAAGAATTTAAATGTTTTAACTTTTAAAAATCTCCAACCATATTTAAACTCTGAAGGAACAAGACTCTACGCTTGTAAAAGTTAATTTTCAGTGCCAGAGAGGTTGTTTCGCAGTAATTACGACTTCTCACTTACACTTGAATGGACAAGCCCTAAATGTTTCTGCCATGTTTAGTGCATGCCTATTAAGTAAATACAGCCACTTCACGCCGTTGCATGTATTTTAATGCCGAGATTCTTAGAAGTATCTGGAGGAGCAGATCAACTCGGACAGCATCATCCTGATTTCCGACTTTAACTGCACACGTGCAGTTGCCAGAAGTTGCTGTCCGATTTACTCTTTAATAACAGTGAGGCACTCACCATTATTTCTACCGCAAAATCCGGGCCAATATTATGTTCTTGTACACAACTTAAGTGGTAATGACAGTCTGATTGGAGATTCAAGTCAGCTACATAAGAATACTGCCAATATGTTTTTCATCACCCCCACACCCAAAACAGTGGTTCCGATATGTTCTCAAATTCAATGGAATGTCTGGGAAGTCTCCCTTACAGTGTTTTGCTAATGACATTCATTTATTTATTATTAGTGTTCTAATATTGAATTAAGATGAAGCATGGCACAAAAATAAATGTTTACAGTTAAGTATGCTGTAATAATTGTTGAATGGATCCATTTAAATGCTATTCTATTGTTTGTCATTTGCCTGCTTGCGTCTTATAATGTATGCTCTACAATCATGATAATCAGTGAATTCTAGGTATGCAAATTTACTGACCTTCCATGTACATCGTTTATGTTTGCCAGCTCATTTCTAGTTTTCATCCTTTATTTTCTTGATTCCCTTCCGTTTTTATGTTTCCACTGCTGCCTCCTCCGTTAGTCTTTTGGGAAGGATAGTCTGGGCCGCCGGGATCTCTCGAGCCTTTCTGATTAAAGCCTGTCCAGAGTTGCTCAAATCAAAGTGAACCTTCCTTGGGGAGGGACAGGTCCTGCCAATCTCTCCTCCTCGTTCCATCCAAAATCCCTTCAAAGAACTGACAAAATGCACCCAAAGTGGAAAGGCAAGCTTAAATGTAATTTTGAATTATTGATTTGAATTTGGCATCATTTTGTACTGAGAAGCCAATCTAGAGCTACCAGGCTGCTATGTCCAATTAAAACTATAATTCAAGTATCATACGGCTTAGCAGATTCTGAAATCTCATGTTATATAACAATTCTACTCCATATCTATGTGGGCCACATTGATTTAATTTTGTTTTCGTCAAGGAATTCTGTTACAAGGGTAGGAGGAAATCTTCATCAGGCCCTGCCAAGGAATTATGAAATGACAAAAGTCACTTAGTTAAATCTATAGGATTATTTGTTCATTGTTTCACCGCTCGCAACCTCGGCGTCCTATTTGACCCTGAGCTGAGCTTCCGACCTCATATCCTGTCCATCATCAAGACTTCCACGTCCGTAACAATGCCAGCCACCCCCCTCTGCCTCAGCTCATTCGCTGCTGAAGCCCTCATCCATGCCTTGGTTACCTCCAGACTCAACTATTCCAATGCTCTCCTGGCGGGCCTCCCAACTTCCACCCTCTGTAAACTTGAGCTCATCCAAATCTCTGCTGCCCTGTGTCCTAACTCGCACCCAGTCCCCTTCACCCATCACCCCTGTGCTCGCTGACCTACAATGGCTCCTGGACCGGCAACACTTCAATCTTAAATGTCTCATCCTTGTTTTCAAATCCCTCCGTAGCCTCACCCCCTCCCTATCCCTGTAACCTCCTCCAGCCCTACAATCCTTCAAGATCTCTGCGCTCCTCCAATTCTGGCCTCGTGCGCATCCCCGATTTTCTTTGCTCCACCATTGGTGCCGTGCCTTCATCTGCCAAGGCCCTAAACTCTGGAATTCCTCCCCCCACAATCCTCTCTGTCTGTCTACCTCTCTCCCCTCCTTTAAGTTGCTTCATAAAATCTACCTCATTGACCAAGCTTTTGGTCTCCTGTCCTAATAGCTCTTTATGTGGCTCCGTGTCTGATAATTGCTCCTGTCACGTACCTTGGGACGTTTTATTATGTTGAAGGCGATACATAAATGCAAGTTGTTGTTGTTGCATATGCATACTTTTGCTCTACATGCTGGGTAATATAGTGCAACTGGGATTTTTTCTAGGTGTCTGGATCTGGAAGTAGTAATATATTCTGAAATAGTCATCACAAGAGATTGCACACTATTTTAAAATGAAAGCAATGATCTATTTTTTTGCTTTTTCTGCTTTGTAAGTATGGCATTTCAAAACTCGTTGATTAATATTTCATGTCAGAATTTAGCACCATATTTATAATCATTCATAAAACATAGATGAAATCGAATATCCTAGCAATTGTCTCAACAATGGTTGTACCAAAGTTTACAGTTGGATTTATCACACTTGCAATATCAAAGGTGTAATTCAAAGTGAGCCTGTTTAGGTGCCCGACACTAGATGGCGCTGTGGTATCAGCCGCTGTGTCTCATTCTATCCCTCGTCCATACCATCGATTTTCTTATTCTAGACAATTGAACTGCTTGGCATGATGCTGCCATCACTGACACAAAAGTCACCCTTTCAGCTTGATTGCTCATTAGGACGGGCCCCTTTCTGTACCACTATATTACATTTCAGGCACACTTGGACGCTTTGGCCATTCGGGGCCAGCAGCAGTGTCAGCCTGCTCAATCCGAGTGGCAGATTTACATCTTATGAAATACCCTGACTTCGTTTTGGAAACCGTTCTTTCTTTTAGTTTTGAAAGCTCAGCTCAGCAGCTCCACAACTCAGACAGTGGAGGCGGTGAACTGCAAGTCCCATAGTGCATTATACTGTATACTTTCAAACATGCAGGGTTGACACATAACCACTTGTCATACAATGCACTTGGCAGCTCAGAACTAAGAAATCACAAGTCATCACAAAGTAGTCCCTTGCCCCTGATGCATATATAAAACGTGTGAGATTGTTGTTATTACTGCGGGAACATGATTCTTTGGGATGTCACAAAGACACAGGGTCAAGATCCGAACAGTAATTGCCAGTAGCGCAGGTGAGGACCACATGAACAGGGGTCAGGATTAACCCTCGGGCCTGTTTCTCATCTGATTTCTACCTCTCCTCCCCAAACAGATTTTCCAAACAACATTTTTTTTCATCAATAAAGGCCTCTTGCACAAGATGTGTAAAAGTGTGTCATTAAAGGCCCGGAGAATGATGTAAAAATATTTAACTTGGGCCCAGGCATAATTTACAACCTTTTTTCACCAGGATCACTTTAATTGCCTTGTAAGCTTATTTTGATTGGGCCTGAGAGAGCCTGATGTGTGTGGAGCTCATGAAAGGACATAGGCTTTTAATGGATTTTTTTGTTCCATTTTAGCAGTATATTTGTTGTTTTGTTGTGATTTTTGTGAAATTATTAAAATATGTATTTTATCCACATTTTTCTAGTACAATATGTATATATGGCCAAAATGGGTCTTTTTTGAGGTGCTAAAAAATAGCTGATTATTGTTTGCTAAGTTAGGAGAAAGTGAAGCATTTGTAAGATTAGAGTAGAGCAGATGGACATGAAAAAGGAACTCTTTTCATACAAACTTTCATGAGAGTTTCAGGGAGCCTCAAGCCATCGTGGTCAGCACGTCGAGATCAAATTAATGCCAGGGGTTGATTTTAATGTGTCAATAAATCCATATTTCATGGTCGAAGTCGTACAACATGAAAGAAGGCCTGTCAGGGAGATCAGCAAGCGCCAGAGCTGCACTACTGGCACCCACCATTATCCAATGAACTGTATCTACAAACCCTGGCACGTCTAGAAAGAAAGAAAGACTTGCATTTATATAGCGCCTTTCCCGACCACTGGACGTCTCAAAGCGCTTTACAGCCAATGAAGTACTTTTGATAGTGGAGTCACTGTTGTAACATGGGAAATGCGGCAGCCAATTTGCGCACAGCAAGGTCCCACAAACAGCAATGTGATAATAATGACCATATAATCTGTTTTTGTTATGTTGGCTGAGGGATAAATATTGGCCAGGACACCAGGGATAACTCCCCTACTCTTCTTCGAATAGTGCCATGGGCTCTTTTACGTCCACCTGAGAGAGCAGATGGGGCCTCAGTTTAACGTCTCATCTGAAAGACGGCACCCCCGACAGTGCAGCACTCGGGGGACAGCCTAGCTTTATGTGCTCCAGTCCCTGGAGTGGGGCTTGAACCCACAACCTTCTGACTCAGGCGAGTGTGCTACCCACGTCTAGCTGGTAATGACTGTGGGAAAGCTCCTCCACAGGTTGTGGGTCAACATGAAGCCATGTACAGATCTCTGCCAGCTGCTGCAAGCATACCGGCAGCCTACTTCCAATGCAAGGATGTCGCTGCCAGTGGCATTCAAGATCACCGCCACCTTGAGTGTTTATGCCTCTGGCGCATTCCAGGCTGTCACTTCAGTATGTGTTGCCAGTTGGTGCGGTGCGTGCTGACTCTCTGTCTGCCCTCAAGAGAGAGCAACACCGCTTCTTGACGGGGCAGTGCTTGCGTCGTATAGAAGTTAAGTGGCATTGCAGATAACACTTGGTCCATGTGGTCTCCTGGACTGGTTTTGATCGTCTGACGGGGTCAGAAAGCAATTTTCCATTTTATTTTTTCCCTTTTGGTCCTGAGTTTTTTTGCCTCTCCCAGGAGATTACGTGGCTGCAGGGGTGGGGAAGGGAGGGGGGTTAGGAAGTGTCTAGTCATGATTCTTCGGTGATCATGAGTGTGGGGCAGGATTGATGGACCAGCTGGTCTTTTCCTGTCTGTCATTTTTGTATATTCGTATTTATCAACTGATATGGGAATGGTAGCATAGTGGTTACGTTACTGGACCAGTAATCCAGAGGCCTGGCCTAATGATCCGAGAGACTATGGGCTGAATTTTGCTGGCGCTCAGAGGGCGGGTTCGGAGGCGGGTCCACTGTCAAAATAGAAAAGATGGACAGCAGGTAGGGAACCTGCTGTCAACCCGTCTCCACGCGAGTCTCCCAGGTGTTGGGTCAGTCAGCACTGAGCAGACCCGACACCAAGCGGCAGGGGAGGCAATTGACATAAATAAATAGATTGTTAACATCCAATTAAGTTTTATTTTATGCCTACCTTTCAATTTTATGCGCTCCCCCACAGGTTAACCGCTGCTCGGGGAACAGGTCAGCTCACCATGTGAGTGGATTCAGCATTGAATTATCTCATGACCTGACAGCTGCCAAAGTTGTATTAAAGATCCCATGTTACAGTTGTTCACTTTCAAAACTCAGAAACTGTTGCTTACTGCATTTGGGAGACATATTGAGCTTTCTGCAGCTTGCAAGTGTTTGGAGCCAACTCTCTATCCAGTGCTACCTCATTGGAACATCCTCTCTCACCATTGACAGATCGCTTCTGTTATCTCAACGTCACCTGCCATCTATTCCATCAGCATCGGTACCCTTTATACTGTCTCACCTTGGTCCTCAGAATCCCACCAAGATCAGCCCCAACACCAGCATCACTGGGCACACCAGTAGCAACAACAACAACACCAGCCTTCTCCGCAATCAACTAATGCTGCACAGGACATAAGACATCAGCATCCAATCACATTGCTGCCTGGGACGCCAGGGATGGCCTCACCATGGCCAGATTTACTTCACTTGATGCTGTAAGATATAATTCGCTGTTTGTTGTGACTTGGGTGGGGGGTTTGAGGGGGGGTGGGGGGGTGGGGGGGGGGTTGGGGGGAGGTGGTGGGGGGGTTGGGGGGGTGGTGGGTGGTGGGGGGGGTTGGGGGGGCGGTCGGGGGGGGTGGTTACCCTTTATGTCTCACCATTCACTACAACTCACTAAGCCACTTCCAATGGTGCACACAAATCTGTCCAAGAACGCAAAGTGCTGAAAATATAGATTTCACTGTATGACAACACATTACCAGAAACTTCACATGAACATTTGCTAAACCTCTCAAGTGCCTACCCTTGTGTGTTGTTAGTTGGTATGCTTGCAGTAGGATGAGGGTGAGTGTGAGGGGTGGCTAGTGAAATGGGGAAGTGATAATGTAGATAGAGAGGGATGGGTGGAGGTGCAAGGTAAGTTGGTGTGAGTAAAGATGTGTAGGAGTAGGGTAGGGAAGGCAGAGTGATGTGGATGTGATGAGTGGCACAGGAGGATGAGGTTGAGTGCGGCTTTGCAGTAACGTTTCATGATCTACTGAGATCATTGAAAGGCTTGCAGCACTGCAGCCTGGTCCTCCTGACGACATCCCTGCTTGTGCCCTCCTGTGCAATGTGCAATCAGGCTGCGTTGATCTCCTGGGGAGGTGTCTTCCACCCATGGGAAGGGAAGAGAACCTCCCTATATAAGCATATGGAGGGAGTCATGGAAGAGCCTGGGTGCAGCTGTGCACCTTTGTGCAGTGCTCGTCAGTATTTGCAGCCCCTCAATGCTGTAGAACACTGACAGCAGAACTGTCAAAATCAATGTGGACGTGACCCCTTTAAGGAAACCGGCTGATGACGCATCATCAAATGATGTCATCAGACCCGCTTCCTTTTAATTGGTCGGTAATCTCGCTGGGCGGGCTTAACAAGCCCTATTAATATAAAATCACCTGTAGTAGGTGTTGTGTCGGTACCTTTCTACCTAGACACAATTTAGGACTCAGAACTCAGAGATTCAAACATGAAGTGCTTTATTGGAAGGAAAGGAAGTTCTGGCAAGTTCCGAACAAAGAGAGCTAAAACTTAACAGAGAACACCCAACCATTTATCTCCTGTGACAGCGCCACCACAGGTGGGAGGAGAACACACAATAGAACACACAATACATAACAGTAGGCAACGGTCTGGGACCGCGATACCGACCCCGACCGCCCTGGACCCACCTCGGTCGGTGAAATCACGGCCCACGAGTTCAAATCCCACCATGGCAGCTGTGGAATTTAAATTCAGTTCATTAAATAAATCTGGAATAAAAAGCTAATCGTGATCATGAAAAAGCTAATGGTGATCATGAAATTACCAGATTGTCATAAAAACCCATCTGTTTCACTAATGTCCTTTAGGGAAGGAAATCTGCTGTCTGTACTTTGTCTGGCCTGTATGTGACTCTAGATCCACAGCAATGTAGTTGACTCTTAACTGCCCTCTGAAATGGCCTAGCAATCCATTCAGTTGTATCAAACTGCAACGGTTCAAAAAGGCGGCTCACCACCACCTTCTTAAGGGCAATTTGGGATGCGGGTCTTGCCAGTGACGCCCACATCCCATGAATGAATTTTAAAAAATGTATTTCCAAATGTATCTAACAGGTATCTGGATCAGCCAGCATGGCCAGTGCTATCATCTCTGCTGCCACGGAAGAGCAAACGAAGCATGATATGGCTACCCACTGTCGCTACACTGCTGCCTTTCCTAAAGTACAGGGTGTCACCAGACCTGCAGTGTCCTGTTCTTTCTCTGCCACCATGACTTGGCCCTCCTCACTGTTCATTGTATCGTCCAGCGTTACCTGCTTAAGCCTGAGCCACTGGGAGTATTGGCAGGCTGCTCTACAGTGATAGAAAAAGAATAAATATAATGATGGCTCCGACAGAGGTCTCCAAATGTAATAATGTCTGTGAGTGAGAAGGGGGATAGGTCAAGATATAAGGGCAGGATGGTACTAGCCACGAGCTTAATGGAGGTCGGCTGCTTCACCCTCCCCTGCTCCTTCTGACCTCCCGTATGCAGAAAATGTCCAGAGTGGCCTCCTCTAAAAGGGTCAAAGGCTTACGATTTCTGAGCTTTCTCCAATTCAGTTCTGCTTCCTTGTGCTACATACCACCTTGTCATACATGCAAAAAAGTTATCTTGACATATAAGTTGAAGGTGCTCACGTAGAGTCGATTTTAATTCAGCGTTAATAGGCAGCAATGGGGGTCGGTAGATTTGCTGCTCCGTTACCGCCAATGATTGGCCCGCTGCCACTTTCACCGAGGCCGACCATTGGCTGTTTGAGGTCCTGCACATTTCAGGCAATTGGCCCCTTTAAGTGTGAAAATTGGGGTCCTATGACGTACATAAGACTCCACTCGCTATTTTAGGATAGGATGGAGCGTGCACCGTGCACACTCTGACAGATTTCCACCGGCAATAGAGCCGAAGAGGCCCGGAAACAATACGTTTGAAATTATTTTTGTGAGGCCAGGAGAAGTAGGAGTGCAACGTAAGTGAGGTCTGGGCCTCGAAAAGGCTCCGGCCTCTTTACCTCCGCCGATCGGATTCCCAAAAGTTAAAATCGAGCCTGATATGTAAGGTATATCAGTAACTGAACACTAGATGGCGCGCCCCCCAATGAGAGTAAGCACTAATTTGCAAGTATATTTCAATGTCTTCTCTTGAAAGAAAGAAAGCCTTACATTTAGATAGCGCCTTTCACAACCACCGGATGTCTCAAAGCGCTTTAGAGCCAATTAAGTACTTTTGAAGTGTAGTCACTGTGGTAATGTGGGAAACGCGGCAGCCAATTTGTGCACAGCAAGCTCCCACAAACAGCAATGTGATAATGACCAGATAATCTGTTTTTGTGTTACTTTTGATTCTTTGATGGAATAGTCTAGAGGGTCTGGAAATAAAAGCAGCAAGTTATTACCACAGTGATCCGAGTGATGCTTCAGACATAACACTGGCATCAAAGATCAAGGACAGCACATTGTTAAACAGATTAAATATTGAACATCTTTGTTATTTAGGCGATCATCTACCTCGTTTCTACCTCTGGAACATCGCCCGACTCCGCCCTGCCTCAGCTCACCTGCTGCTGAAACCCTCATCCATGCCTTTGCTACCTCTAGACTTGACAATTCCAACGCACTCCTGGCCAGCCTCCCATGTTCTACCCTCTGTAAATTTGAGGCCATCCAAAACTCAGCTGCCCGTATCCAAACTCGCACCAAGTCCCGTTCACCCATCACCCCTGTGCTCGCTGACCTACATTGGCTCCCGGTTAAGCAACGCCTCTGTAAAGTCTGTGGGTTGTGCAGTTAATAACGACACAGACTTCAGGAGTAACAAACAAACAGGACTTTACTATTCGAAGGTCAGGGCGAATCTGCCCTATAAATCATGCCACAGCACTTATATACCGGTGTGGTCACCGTCGGTATTACCGTATACAGAAGCCAAACAAGTAGTGCCACACCTAAAATAGTTCTCTTAAAGGTGAACGGTTACATACAATAGTCTCTTAAAGGTAGACGGTTACATACACTACAGCCTCGATTTTAAAATTCTCATCCTTGTTTTCAAATCCCTCCATGGCCTCGCCCCTCCCTATCTCTGTAATCTCCTTCAGCCCCACAACCCCCCGAGATATCTGCGCTCCTCTAATTCTGGCCTCTTGAGCATCCCCGATTTTAATCGCTCCACCATTGGTGGCCGTGCCATCAGCTGCCAAGGTGCTAAGCTCTGGAATTCCCTTCCTAAACCTCTCTGCTTTTCTACCTCTCTTTCCTCCTTTAAGACACTCCTTAAAACCTACCTCTTTGACAAAGTCTAGTATCTCCTTATGTGGCTCGGTGTCAAATTTTGTTTTATAATGCTCCCGTGAAGCACCTTGTGACGTTTTACTACGCTAACGGCGATATATAAATACAAGTTGTTGTTGTAGTGTATGTACCCGTCTACCTTTAAGGAAATTATTGTATGTAACCGTTCACCTTTAAGGGAACTACTTTAAGTGTGGCACTAATTGTTTGGCTTCTGTATACGGTAATACCGACAGTGACCACACCAGTATATAAGGGTTATGACAGGATTACTAGGGCAGATTCGCCCTGACCTTCGAATAGTAAAGACCTGTTTGTTTGTTACTTCTGAAGTCTGTGTCGTTATTAACTGCACAACCCACAGACTTTACAGTGGCGACGAGTCCGATCGTACCCTGCGGCAAGACTACCAAAGCAACGAAGAGCGTCGAAGAGAGGCAACCGCCCTCGTCGTGCTGCTGGAAGAAAACACGAGGCTGCAGCAACAGAAAGGAAGCAGACTAGCAACAAAAGTTTTCATCAACAACAGGCACTGACTACCCTTTTACCACGGTGCGGAGTGAGCCGATCAGCAGGAAACAAGGCGACCGCGGAGACTGTGAGTAGGGGAAGGGGTAGAGAATATCCGGAGGATAAGGGCTGTGCACTCGACCACGGTCGAGGGGGAACGGAGCCGGTCAGAAAGTCGGGTCCAATGGCGTCGTGAGACAGTCGGACCGCGATCGGCGGGGAAAGCCGGGCAGCGACTGCAGCCACGAAGCGCTGAGACTGGGAGTAGGCGCGGGAAGAGAAACCCGACCGCAGCCGGGGGAGGGAAACACCGGTCTGCGAGAGGGCGGGGAGGCGAACAAGAGCCGAGCAAGGGGAGAGAGACTGCGCGAGAGCCAGTCCAGCGGCTGAGCTGTTCTCCACCAACGGGGTACCCAGAGCCGGTAGAACCGAACGTGCGGGAGAGGGAGAGACAGAGCCGAGCGAGGGGAGAGAGACTGCGCGAGAGCCAGTCCAACGGCTGAACTGTCCTCCGTTAACGGGGTGTACCCAGCGCCGGGAGAGCCGTGCGGGCGGGAGGAAAAGACAGAGCCGAGTAAGGGGAGCTGGGCGAGAGCCAGCCCAGCGGCTGAACCTGTCCGCTGTGGGGAAAGCGTACCCCTTCCACCAGGAAGAAATGCGGGAAGCCGCCATTAGGCGGAGAAGACGACAGAAGCGGGAAACCGCCATTGAAGTAGGCGGGGAGAGAAGGAAAGAGCGGGAAACCGCCATTTTCGCGGGAAAAGCCGCCATTTTAGAGAAAAAAAAAAATAATACATAGGAACTTAAAGAAATACTTGTGTTGTACCCAAGGAAAGGAAGATGCCTAAGAGTGGGGACATCAACGTTTTTAACTCCGAGATAGAAGACTGGCCCACGTACGTGGAACGTATTGAGATACATTGTAAGGCTAACAAAATAGCTAAGGAGGAAAAAGCTGTAACCTTACTTAACATGATGGGTGCGAAAACATTCGGGTTGTTAAAACATCTTCTCTCTCCAGCTAAACCGATGGATCAGACTTTCGATGATATTGTAGCAGTACTGAAGGATCACTTGAACCCCACACCGTTGAAGCTGGCTGAACGATTCAGATTCTATGCAAGAACGCAGAAGAAAGACGAAAGCAACGCGGAATACTTGGTCGAACTGCGGAGGCTAGCGAAACACTGCCAGTTCGGAGGGAACCTGACAGAGGCACTGCGAGACAAGTTCGTATGTGGATTGTCCAAAGAAGGGACGCAAAAACGACTACTGGAAGAGAACGACCTCACACTTGACAGGGCTGTCCTTATAGCCGCATCACACGAAGCCGCAGCGAAAGGAACGGCGGTAATGCAGCGGAAGGCGGTGGCACTAGGGGTGGACCACATCACCTCGAGGACAACAATCTGCTATCGTTGTGGGAAGACAACACACGACCAGAAGCAATGCTGGGGAAAAAACCAAGAATGCAGGAAATGTGGCAAGATCGGGCACATAGCTAAAGTGTGCCGGTCAGGAACGACGGACAACAATAAGGAGTCCGCACAAAAATGGTACAGGAAGGTACAAGAGGTGACTAGGAAGAGTCTGAAGGAACAGAAGTCGGACTCACACTCCAAATACAAAGGACTGGACAGTCTAAGAATTCACAACGTGAGCAACGAAGCTGACCGACAAACTATTTGGATAACGCTACAGATTGAAAAGGCCCAAGTAAAAATGGAAGTAGACACCGGATCGGCATTGACGGTCATGAATAAGCATGACTATAAAAAGTTTTTCAAGCATATTCCACTACGGAATACGGAACTAGTACTACAGACATACACGGGGCACAAAGTATTCCCCATCGGAAAGATAGAAGTTAAGGTGAGATACAAGGATAAAGATCACCACCGGTTGGATCTGTATGTGTTGCCTGAAGGAGGTCCACCACTTCTGGGACGGGAGTGGATCCGAAAAATAAAGATGGACTGGCATGCACTAAACACCATGACGGTGGAGTCCGAAAAAGAGGATGTCAAACCTGAACGGTTGTCCAGAATATTAGACGAAGCTCAAGAGGTATTCCAGCAAGGACTGGGAACGCTGAGAGGTATTAAAGCAAAGGTTAAGATTGCAGAACATGCAAGCCCAAAGTTTTTTAAGGCCAGATCGGTACCGTACGCAATACGACCAGCAGTGGAGGCAGAACTAGAAGAACTTGAACGATCAGGGGTTCTGTCGAAAGTAGACTGGAGTGAGTGGGCCACGCCCATTGTTCCTGTCATGAAATCCTCACCAAGTAATAAGCCAGGGGGACTGGGGAAGGTCCGTATCTGCGGAGATTTCAAGATCACAGTGAATCCGGTACTTCACACGGTACAATACCCGCTTCCGAGGATTGAAGATATTTTTGCTTCGTTGGCTGGAGGGAAGCACTTCACGAAGATAGACCTGGCTCAGGCATATTTACAGATGGAAGTTGAGGAAGAGTCACGCCAATACCTCACCATCAACACTCACAGAGGCTTGTACCGCTATAATAGACTGGTCTTTGGGGTAGCTTCGGCGCCAGCAATTTGGCAGAGGGCCATGGAACAGGTGTTACAAGGAATTCCAAGCACGCAGTGCTACTTAGATGATATTCTAATCACGGGAAAAGATGAGGAAGAACACCTCACGAATTTGAAACTGGTACTCACCAGGTTGAAGGAGTATGGCCTTCGGGTTAATCGCAAGAAGTGTGAGTTCTTCCAAAAACGGATCTCATACTGCGGTCATGTCATTGACCGAGAGGGACTACATAAGTCACCTGAAAAGATAGAAGCGGTCGTGAAGGCCCCCGCTCCAGGAAACGTGTCACAGTTAAGATCATTCTTGGGGTTGATTAATTACTATCACAAGTTTCTGCCAAATTTATCCACGGTGCTGCATCCGCTGAATGAGCTGTTGCGAAAAGAAACACCATGGAGGTGGAGTGAAGAATGCAAAAAGGCTTTTCGCAGAAGCAAGGAGTTGATTACCTCTGAAGAAGTGTTGGCTCACTTCAACCCAGCATTACCCCTTCGGCTGGCTTGTGATGCTTCCCCGTACGGAATTGGGGCAGTACTTTCGCACAGGCTACCAAATGGCTCGGAAAGGCCAGTGGCATTTGCGTCCCGATCATTGACACCCGCGGAGCGAAATTACACCCAGATAGACAGGGAGGCCCTCAGTCTTGTGTGGGGCGTGAAGAAATTCAACCATTACCTGCAATGTAAGAGGTTCACATTGCTGACAGACCACCAGCCGTTGGTGTCCATATTCAACCCAAACAAGGCCGTTTCCACCATGACAGCACAAAGGTTACAAAGATGGTCAGTTTTACTTGGGGCACACCAATATGACATTGAGTACAAAAGGTCCAAACAGCATGGAAATGCTGATGGGTTATCACGCTTGCCATTGCCGATGGTAGAAGAAGCGAGTACAGTGGACCCAGTAGAGTTGTTCCACTCATCCATAGTGGAGTGTCTGCCGATAACAAACTCAATGATCGAGAACGAGACAAGGAATGACCCGACTCTTTCACGAGTCTATGATTTAACGGTGGAGGGATGGCCAGCACAGAGCGAACCAACACTGCAAGCATTCTCACAGAGGAAAGAACAACTGTCAGTGTGTCGAGGAACCCTGATGTGTGGGTCTAGAGTGGTGATTCCGCCCAAACTCCAAAAGAAAGTACTCAAGGAGCTGCACGAAGGACATCTGGGTGGAGTAAAGATGAAGAATCTAGCAAGAGCGTTTGTGTGGTGGCCAGGCATCGATGGGGACATAGAGGAGATCACGAAGAATTGCCTTGGATGTCAGAGGGTTCAGAACGCGCCACCACAGGCTCCTCTGCATCCATGGGAGTGGCCCTCATCTCCTTGGCAAAGAGTACACATCGACTTTGCTGGTCCATTTATGGACTCTGTTGTGTATGTAATATGTGTGCTACTTTGAACCTATGGACAGGACTGCACTACTTGTAGGGCGTAGTGATACGCAGTACCACACCTGGCCATAGGGGTATAAATAGTACTGTGGGTACTGATCTCCCCTCAGTTCCCGCCTGTGGGCATGAAGTAAAGACCTACGTATAGTCCCTACCTCCAACCAGTAAAGACCTGTTTGAGTTATACGTTTAAGTCTTTGTGTTAATTGTTCAATACAATACACATACTTAACACTGGCGACGAGTCGGTTCGAACCCTGCGGCAGTTATTCCACGGCGGCTTCGTCCAAAGACAGGACGTTGAAGAGAGGTTTCAATCCTCAACACCCCACTCAAAACTGAAGGGCAGCAGAAATCCTGACAGCTTCCAGCGACTGGAAGCGACAGGCATTAGGACCCTGAAGCCTCCATAACCTCATGGGTAAGCCAGAGCCCGGGAGGGAGCGAGCAAGAGCCGCGCGAGCGGGTGAGCCAGAGGCCGGGAGCCGCTTCAAGTGCGAGGCGCAGCGCGGGCCAGCGATCGGGACCAAAGATAAGGGCCGCACTCGGACTGAAAGGCGCGGCGGCTGCAGAAGCTCAAGGTGCGAGAGCCGCGGTGCACAGCGCGGGCTATCGATCGCGGCGAAGATAAGGGCCGCACTCGGGGGCTGAAGGGAGACGGCGTCGGGGGACGGGTGAAGACCGCCAAACGCGGGAAAACCGCCATTTTGTGGGCGGAGGACGACGGCAAGAGCGGGAAGCCGCCATCTTTGATAACAAGTAAACAAAATAAAATCTGAGAAATTGCAAATCTACAATGCCTAAACACGGGAATATTAGTACCTTTGATAGTGACCTCGAAGATTGGGCCATATATGTTGAAAGAGTAAAAAATTATTGTAAGGCCAATAAAATTCGTGACCAAGATAAAGCTCTAACATTATTAAATTTAATGGGTGCGAAGACATACGGGCAATTGAAACACCTGTTATCACCAGATGAACCGGCGGATAAGACGTTCGATGAGATTGTTACTGTCCTGAAAGATCATCTAAACCCCACGCCGCTGATGCTAGCGGAACGATTTAAATTTTATGACAGAAGGCAGCTACAGCATGAAAGCAATGCTGAATATTTGCTGGAATTGCGTAAATTAGCGAAATACTGCCAGTTTGGAACGGGACTGACAGATGCACTACGAGACAAATTTGTGTGTGGTTTATTTAAACAGGATACACAAAAGCGACTGCTCGAGGAGAATGAGCTGACGCTTGAGAAGGCGGTCACTATGGCAGCAGCACACGAAGCCGCAGCGAGAGGCACGGCAGTAATGCAGCTACGGTCACCGGAGCTCAGTGCACACAAATTGGGTGTGAGTTCTGGCAAATGTTATCGTTGTGGAAAGACAACGCATGATCAGAACCAGTGTTGGTTTAAAAACCAAGAATGTAGAACTTGTGGTAGGCTTGGACATATAGCTAGAGTATGCAGGTCAGGGAAGAAGACCAGCAACAAGAAGTCACCGCAAGGAAAATACGCAAAGGTACACAAGGTGACCGAACAGGAGTCCGATTCAGACGCTAGCAGTAATGAACTGGCTAGCTTAAGCTGTAATGAACTGGCTAGCTTAAGAGTACTCAACGCTGGTAAGGGTGCAGACCTCCAGACAATTTGGGTCACTCTTCAGATAGAAGGAGTCCAAGTAAAACTGGAATTGGACACTGGATCGGCATTGACGGTCATAAATAAGAAAGATTACGGAAAGTTATTCCAACATATTCCCCTACAGGATACGGGGATTATATTGAAAACATACACGGGGCAAAGAGTGTACCCCATCGGGAAAATAGAGGTTGCAGTGGTCCACAAGGGCGAAGACAGTCAAATAATGGACTTATATGTGATATCTGAAGGAGGTTCTCCACTACTAGGACGGGAGTGGATTAGGAAAATGAATATGGACTGGCATTTCCTACAAACAATAACGAGTGAGAACTCGGTGAAGATAGTCGGCCCAGACTCTGGAACGGATGATGGTAAGCCCAACTCAGGTGCAAAAGACAAAGTTTCAGCACAGAATTCCACTGAGCAACAACAACATAGTTTAACTGTGGATTCTGAGTCTGGCAAGTCTACTGATGTGCCCATTTCTGAGGGACACCGGGCTCGAACTCAACTCCATTTCAAACTACAACAGCAATTAGAACAAATGCTTCGCCGTTTTGAGCAAGAGTTGAATGCAACGAAAGAGTTCTTTGATATAGAGTTGGAGAATCTGGAAAGACAACAGAAGCAGCTGATGGAGAAAATGGAGCAGGAGCACACAAAACGTCTGATGTCAGAGGAGTTAACGGTCAGCCAACTCCTGCATATGCTGAAGGACAGGACTCTGAAATGGGAAAAACTTGAACACGAACTTCAATATTCAAACGAAAGGGGTTCGGAGCTCTCAAAGGTTATTGGAAGAGCTGAGGTGGCAACACAGACTGAGATGACTGCAACAGAGCAGCCCTTGGATGCCAAAAGTACGCTGACTCACGTCAACGTAGAACAACAGACCGCTGAAACAGCTGCTCCGGTAGAGGGATTGAATAGTCCGATCAATCAATCTCCAAAAGAAGTTGAAGTAGTAAAATCTCAAATGAGGTCATTAGTAAACGACTTGCTGAAAGCCCAGAAAAAGCTGGATGAAGAGGTACGCATGAAGAAGTCTCTTCAGGAAAGATGTCTGGACTTGGAACAAAAGCTGGCTAACGCCCAGCTGGGTATGGAGGAAATAGAAGACCCTCTCGCTGGCCTAGATCAGGACGACACCGAATATTACTATGTCCTGTCCTGCCCAACTTGTAACTTCGACTCCCACCATACAGAAATCATGGAGGAGCACCGAAAGTCTACGGAACATCGGGAGAAGGTGACTCTACTACGGAAAAAGGAGGAAGAGAAGGAGGAACTGCGCATGCAGCTGGCAGCTGACAGTGGAGCCCAGAGAGTCTCCAAGAAGCAGAAAAGGAAAAGTCAAAACAGAAGATGACCCATCTGAACCATTATTACCTCTACCAGATCACACACGTGGTCCCTCCGAACGGAGCCAATTCAGTTCGGAAGTTCAAACTGTTAAATCCATGGAAGGACTATTGAATGAGTCACTCCAGCAACGTGAACCGACTACACCACAGAGATTGAATCTGTGAACTGTTTTCCGCAGAGACTGAATCTGTGATCTGTTTTGACATGAAGTTATCTATGTATCTATGTTATTCTGTTATGTAAACCTGAAGTTATATATGTATATATGTTATTACGTTATGTTAAATGGGGAGATGACTGTAAAGCTAGGAAGGGAGGAATGTTGTGTATGTAATATGTGTGCTACTTTGAACCTATGGACAGGACTGCACTACTTGTAGGGCGTAGTGATACGCAGTACCACTCCTGGCCATAGGGGTATAAATAGTACTGTGGGTACTGATCTCCCCTCAGTTCCCGCCTGTGGGCATGAAGTAAAGACCTACGTATAGTCCCTACCTCCAACCAGTAAAGACCTGTTTGAGTTATACGTTTAAGTCTTTGTGTTAATTGTTCAATACAATACACATACTTAACAGACTCGATGTTCCTAATAGCGGTAGATGCCCACTCCAAGTGGCCGGAAGTAATTAAGATGACCACCACCACGACGGAAAAAACCATCACAGTGTTAAGAACTATGTTTGCTCGGAATGGCCTGCCAGAACAGATCTGTTCTGATAATGGACCGCAATTTGTGTCCGAGGAATTTAAGAAATTCTTAAAGAGCAATGGGGTTAAGCATTACACGTCAGCCCCATACCATCCCACCTCCAATGGATTGGCTGAAAGGTTTGTCCAGACCTTCAAGAAGGCCGTAAAGGCCATGAGTAATGAAGACATAAGTCTACAGCATAAGGTGGATAGCTTTTTGTTGGCATACCGAAATGCAACACATGCGGTCACAAATCAAACTCCCGCAATGATGTTTTGTAATAGACGCCTAAGATGCCGGCTGGATTTGCTCAAACCAAACATCAGAAGGGACGTAGAGAATCGGCAATTCCAGGGCATGAATGAAAGGGCCACTAGATCTTTCCAGATCGGTCAACAAGTTTTGGCCCGGGACTACCGTACTGAGAAATGGCAGCCTGGAACTATTGGAAAAAGGCTAGGGCCGTTGATGTACACCGTGGACATTGGGGACAATATAATAAGGCGCCATGTTGACCAGATCATAGGGTCCGCCACAAATGGGCCACCGACTTCACCACCTTACCCGGGTAATGTTGAGATTGAGATACCCAGAACACCTACGTCCGATCTGGTAGTTCTGGAATCAGCGGAACCTGACACTTTCCTTCGAGCCGATTCGACTTTGCCAGAAACACCTACTAGCTCGCCTGGAATGAGGACACCACTGCGGCGTTATCCGGACAGAATCTGGAAACCTCCAGAAAGACTGAATCTATGAACTGTCTTACATAAATCTGTATATATGTGATAATGTATGTCCACTATGGACTCAGTATGTTGAAAACTAAAAAGGGAGGATTGTAGTGTATGTACCCGTCTACCTTTAAGGAAATTATTGTATGTAACCGTTCACCTTTAAGGGAACTACTTTAGGTGTGGCACTACTTGTTTGGCTTCTGTATACGGTAATACTGACAGTGACCACACCAGTATATAAGGGTTGTGACAGGATTACTAGGGCAGATTCGCCCTGACCTTCGAATAGTAAAGACCTGTTTGTTTGTTACTTCTGAAGTCTGTGTCGTTATTAACTGTACAACTCACAGACTTTACAGTTGTTGAAATGTTTTTGTATCATGTTGTCATTAGTTGGTTAAATCAGAGAGTACCGAATGGTGTTGAGCTGGAGTGAGGATGCAGAATGATTTAATTTTTATTTTGAGGGAAATGAACTTACAATGGATGCCAAAAAGAGAGCAGGTTTGCTTACTGTCTGCGAGCCTGCGCCATACACATTGATTAAGAATCTGATTGCTTCCGCAGAGCCTAAAGACAAAACATATGAGGAATTAGTGCAAGTGGTCAAAGAACAGCTGAGCCCAAAGCAATGGGTGTTGTGGTGGGCTTAGAGCATTATTTCCTCGCTCATGAGATCTGTGTTCGAAACCAATTCAGACAGATGGGTTAAGCATCTTCTCGCTTTTACAGCTGTGTGAATAATTTGGGGCAGTCCCTACCCACTATCCAGTAAATGTAACTTCACTACAAATAGCCATAATTTGGCACAATTTCAACAAGCTTAATTGCAGAATTCATAAGGATAGTTGATGGGGAAAATGGAACTACCACTTGCACACAGTTGGAGATCATCTTCTAAGAGTGGGAGTTAAAGTAGGCTTGTGATTTAATTCCCTTCTTACTTTGTGGTCACTATCTTTTAAAATTGTTTTTCTTTACTTTTCCTCTTCCAGTCCTTGTACCTGATCTCTAATTATTCATTAATCATCAGGGGGCTTCAGTTACAATTGGCAGCAGTACTAGATCAAAGATATAGTCACTGTCCTTCAATCATGTAATGATCAGTTTCTCATATTGCGTTGCATTTGTTTTGACACTCCACTGTGCTTTAGCTTGTACCACTTTAAACAGGTTAAATATGAATGGAATGACTGATACCTCATGATCCACTGTCACATGCCTCTCCTTGACTGTCTGGTGTCAGCCTGGGCTCAGTGGTAGCACACTCGCCTCTGAGTCAGAAGGTTGTAGGTTCAGAGACTTAAGCGCTTAATCCAAGCTGACACTTCAGTGCACTACTTAGGGAGTGCTGAACTGTCAGAGGTGTATCTTTCAGATGAGACGTTAAACCAATGCCCCGTCAGCCCTCTCAGGTGGAGGTAAAATATCCCCGATACTATTCAAAGAGCAGGAGAGTTCTCACCGGTGTCCTGGCCAATATCTATCCCTCAAACAGATTATCTGGTCATTCTCACATTGCTCTTTGTGGGAGCTTGCTGTGAGCAAATTGGCTGCCGTGTTTCCTACATTACAACGGTGACTATTCTTTCAAAAGTACTTCATTGGCTGTAAAGTGCTTTGGGACATCGTGAGGTCGTGAAAAGCGCTGTACGAAATGCAAGTCTGTCTTTTCTTTTTTTCTTTCAGAGATCTCAGAGGGTTTTAAGACTGGAGGAGGTTACAGAGATAGGGAGGAGCGAGGCTATGGAGGGATTTGAAAACAAGGATGAGAATGTTAAAATTGAGGCGTTACCGGACTGGGAGCCAATGTTGGTTGGCGAGCACAGGGGTGATGGGTGAATGGGACTTGGTGCGAGTTCGGGTACGGGCAGCAGAAGTTTGAATGAGCTCAAGTTTATGTAGGGTGGATGATGGGAGGCCGGCCAGGGGGAGCATTGGAATAGTCAAGTCTAGAGGTAACAAAGGCATGGATTAGGATTTCAGCAGAAGATGAGCTGAGGCAGAGACAAAGTCGGGCGATGTTATGGAGGTGGAAGTCTTAGTAATGGCGCAGATATGTTGTTGGGAGAACATAAGAACCTAAGAATTTGGAGCAGGAGTCGGCCATACGGCCCCTCGAGCCTGCTCCACCATTCAATAAGATCATGGCTGATCTTCGACCTCAATTCCGAATTCAGTTGGAGGGTGAGAGAGTTGGATCTCAAACCAGCATATTAAGCTTAAATAAAGGAGACTATGGAGGTATGAGAGCAGAGTTGACTAAAGTGGACTGGGAAAATAGATTAAAGTGTAAGACGGTACATGAGCAGTGGTGTACATTCAAGGAGATATTTCACAACTTTCAAGAAATATATATTCCAGTGAGGAAAAAGGGGTGTAAAAGAAAAGACAGCCATCCGTGGCTAAGTAAAGTAATAAAGGATAGTATCTGACTGAAAACAAGGGCATATAAAGTAGCCAAATCTAGTGGGAAGATAGAAGATTGGGAAGCATTTAAAAGCCAGCAAAGAATAACTAAAAGATTAATTAAGAAAGGGAAGATAGATTATGAAAGTAAACTAGCAAAAAATATAAAAACAGATAGCAAGAGTTTCTACAGTTATATAAAAAGAAAAAGGGTGGCTAAAGTAAATGTTGGTCCCTTAGAGGACGAGACCGGGAAATTAGTGGTGGGGAACATGGAGATGGCAAAAACGCTGAACAAATATTTTGTATCAGTCTTTACAGTAGAGGACAGTAAAAATATCACAACACTGGACAAACAGGGGGCTATAAGGGGAGAGGAGCTAAACATGATTAAAATCACTAAGGAGGTGGTACTCAGTAAGATAATGGGACTAATGGCGGGTAAATCCCCTGGACCTGATGGCTTACATCCTAGGGTCTTGAGAGAAGTAGCGGTAGGGATTGTGGATGCATTGGTGGTAATTTTCCAAAACTCCCTGGATTCAGGAAAGGCCCCAGCAGATTGGAAAACTGCTAATGAAACGCCCTTATTTAAAAAGGGAGGCAGACAAAAGGTTGGAAACTATAGACCAGTTAGCCTAACATCTGTGGTTGGTAAAATGTTGGAGTCCATTATGAAGAAGCAGTAACAGGACATTTGGATAAGCATAATTTAATCGGACAGAGTCAGCATGGTTTTACGAAGGGGAAGTCATGTTTGACAAATTTGCTCGACCTCTTTGAGGACGTAACAAACAGGGTGGGTAAAGGGGAACCAGTGGATGTGGTGTATTTGGACATCCAAAAGGCATTTGACAAGGTGCCACACAAAAGATTACTGCACAAGATAAAAAATCACGGGATTGGGGGCAATATACTGGCATGGGTGGAAGATTGGCTATCTAACAGAAAACAGAGAGTTGGGATAACAACAGAAAATGTTGATTTCCAACATCTGCAGTATTTTGCTATCGTAGAGAGTTGGGATAAATGGTTCATTCTCGGGTTGGCAATCAGTAACTAGTGGTGTTCCGCAGGGGTCAGTGCTGGGACCCCAACTCTTTACAACCTATATTAATGATTTGGAGGAAGGGACCGAGTGCAACATATCCAAGTTTGCCGACGATACAAAGATGGGAGGGAAAGCAGTGAGTGAGGAGGACATAAAAAACCTGCAAAAGGACATAGACAGGCTAAGTGAGTGGGCAAAAATTTGGCAGATGGAATATAATGTTGGAAAGTGTGAGGTTATGCACTTTGGCAGAAAAAATCAAAGAGCAAGTTATTATCTAAATGGAGAGAAACTGCAAAGTGCTACAGTACAAAGGGATCTGGGGGTCCTGGTGCATGAAACACAGAAGGTTAGTATGCAGGTACAGCAGTTGATCAGGAAGACCAATGGAATCTTGGCTTTTATTGCAAGGGGGATGGAGTATAAAAGCAGGGAAGTCTTGCTGCAGTTATACAGGGTACTGGTGAGGCCACACCTGGAATACTGCGTGCAGTTTTGGTTTCCATATTTAAGAAAATATATACTTGCTCTCGAGGCAGTTCAGAGAAGGTTCACTCGGTTGATTCCGGAGATGAGGGGGTTGACTTATGAGGAAAGGTTGAGTAGGTTGGGCCTCTACTCATTGGAATTCAGAAGAATGAGAGGCGATCTTATCGAAACATGTAAGATTGTGAGGGGGCTTGATCGGGTGGATGCGGAGAGGATGTTTCCACTGATGGGTGAGACTAGAACTAGGGGGCATAATCTTAGAATAAGGGGCTGCCCTTTCAAAACTGAGATGAGGAGAAACTTCTTCACTCTGAGGGTATTAAATCTATGGAATTTGCTACCTCAGAGAGCTGTGGAAGCTGCGACATTAAATAAATTTAAAACGGAGATAGACAGTTTCCTAGCTGATAAGGGAATTAGGGGTTACGGGAAGAGGGCAGGGAAGTGGACGTGGGTCTAGATTCAGATCAGCCATGATCCTATTGAATGGCGGAGCAGGCCCGAGGGGCCGTATGGCTTACTCCTGCTCCTACTTCTTATGTTTTAACTCCACTTTCCCGCCCGATCTCCACATCCCTTTATTCCCCTAGAGTCTAAAAATCTATCTATTTCAGCCTTGAATATACTCAACTTAAATGGCCGACCCCTGATCCTGAGACTATGGCTGAGAAATTGGGTATAGCCCCGCTTGGGGTGTTAGAATTGGCGCTGCGCAAATTTTATAGCCAAACGCAACTTATCACCACCTCGCGCGATATTGGGTTGCAGCGCCCCTAAAGGTGATTGAGGCGCAAAATCAGGCATTACACGGGACTCCTAAGGCGCTAACCTTGCAGCGCTACTCAATATCGGGGTGGGCGGGCGCAGCGCAGGTGCTGTCAATTACCGCTGACCACGAGACTTTCAGGCGCCGGCCAGCTCTTAAAGGGGTGGGTCAGTAAGGATCAGCAGCCACACTCTGCGCCTTGTAGGCCTCAAAATCGGAGCTGGCCATTCTGTGGCATTACAAACTTTGAGAAGATGGAGAGGGTGAGACAGAGAGCGGAGCGCTTTACCAATGGGGCATTGGATGAATTGGTAGGCGCAGTGGAGCGCCGGCGAGATGTGCTGTACCCCGACAATGGCAGGTGGCCTAATCAGAAGGAATACCGAAGATCTTGGAGGGAAGTTTCTCAAAAGGTCAACTCCAGCAGCATGGTGACCAGGAGCCCTGTGCAGTGCAGAAAGAAATTCAACGACCTCACTCGGGTCGTGCGGGTGAGTGGTATTTCGCCAAACTTCTTCATCCCTCCATCTGCACCTGACTTTATGGCCAGAAGGTGCGCGATGCCCCATTGGCCATCTGTCAGCAAGCACCCATGGCCCTTTCTGGAAACACACATGCACATTAAACTCAGGGCATCATGTAAGGGCTATTCCACCATGGGGGGCATGAGATGACAACTCAGGGCATCATGTAAGGGCTATTCCACCATGGGGGGCATGAGATGACAACTCAGGGCATCATGTTTCATTACTTCCCGTCCTTTCTCCTGCAGGCCAAGCTGGTGAGGAACCGCAAGGAGCAGCTTCGCACCGGAGGAGGACGTCCTCAACTCCAGACTCTCACGGATCTCGAAGAGAGAGTCCACCAGATTGTTGGAGGCCGTATGATTGATCCTGTCACCACTGGAGCTGCCAACCCCATTGTGCACAGCGATGGTAAGGACCTCACCTTTTGGAGCTGTCTCCTTCCACTTGTTCCCCCCACCAGCATGCTTTTTCACTCTGGACCCATGTCATAGCATTGCAGCAATCTTGCATCCCTTGCTGCCACCCTGTCCTTTCGCTAAAGCCACTCTTCAACCTCCCTGCTTTCAGATGCTGCATCACCAGCTCGGGAGCCGGGCCCTCAAGCTGCCAGTGCCACTGCCTCCGGAGGCGACGAGCAGGAGGAACCCGGAACATCGGTGCCAGCCTCAGGGGAGCCAGCCCATCTGGAGACTGGGGATAGTAGTTCCCTGGAGGGGAGCGGGGGGTGGTCTCTGATGAGGAACCAGTTGCAGGAACCAGCGGGCTGCAGCAACGCGAGGTGGGTAGGGAAGCTCGGAGGCCGTCTCCCCGGAGGGCGAGTCAGGCCACGATGACTGCTGCGCAGAGTGCAGAGGAGGTGCGTAGCCTTTCGGAAATGAGCGCCCAGGCTCAGCTCAGGCACACTGAGCTGATGGCTGCAGTGGGGAGGATGCCTGCCTCCATCGACACACTGGCAAAGAGTGAGCAGGACTTTGGGGCGCCAATGGAAAGGACTGTCCAGGGCTTTGGGGCAGCAATGGAAAGGTCTGTCCAGGGCTTGACCGAAGCAGTGGAAAGGGCTGTCCCGGCCTTGTCCGAAGCAGTGGAAAGGACTGTCCTGGCCTTGTCCGAAGCAGTGGAAAGGACTGTCCCGGCCTTGTCCGAAGCAGTGGAAAGGACTGTCCAGGGCTTCTCCGAAGCACTGGCACCTGCCACGCAAGTGTTCAGTGCTGCCACGCAGTCACTTGCTGGCCTCCTGCACACGTAGATTGAGGCCACGCGAACACTGACTGCTGCCACCCTAGCTGGATCAGGCAGGATTACCCGGGGCCCTTGCAGCACCACAGCAGGCCATCAATCTTTGGACCAGCTGATTGCTGCGGTCCTGCCCCGTCAGAGTGCCAGTGTGTCGGCCGACCACGGAGCAGGTGTCCGCTCTCAGGATGTAAGCATTCCTGATGCCACCGCTGGCAAATCTCCACTGCAGCTGCCACCACCTGCAGGACAGACTGCTTCCAACCATTCACAGTTGGACCAGTCATCATCCGGGCCCTCCAAGCCCAGAGGTCATCCAGGCCGTCCCTCAGGGGCTTCTGCCCTTTCGGACACTCAGCAGGCGTCCCCCAGCCTTGACGCAGCCACTGGGGTACAATTACGGAGGAGCTGCAGGGAGGGAAGGAGCCAATCTCGTAAGAGAAGTAGATCTCCATCAAGGGGTAAAGAGTAGAGGGAGCTGTTGAGACATCTCATTTGTAGAATTCAAGGCCGTCTACACCTGCTGCGAATGTTAGTAATGTTTTGGGTAGTGTCGCGGGTTTGCCAGACAGTTATGTGTTAGTTCATTAGTTATGCTTTCTGTTGCCATTGCTTTGTCATTCTGGAAGGAAGCACTTTTTGGAAAATAAAGAAAATGTTTTATTTACACTGGAACTCTAGACTATTTACAAGCATGGTGGCCTTCATAGGCTTTGGGCGAACCGGAGGGCACTGATCCAATTACACCCAGCATTCCATCAGAGGGGCCTAGAACCGAGTCCTTATGAGCCTCCGACGGATGGCCCTTCCAGTTTCTGTACCCCTCCCGTCTTCCTCCTCCTCCTCCTCCTCCTCTTCCTCCTCCTCCTCATCCGCCTGCTCTGCTGGTCCTTCAAGGTCGGCTGGCATTGGCTGGGTGCGTCGGACGGCCAGGTTGTGGAGCATGCAGCAGACCACGACGATGCGCGATACTTGCTCTGGCGAGTACTGCTGGGCGCCCCCTGAATGGTCGAGACAGCGGAACTGCTGCTTGAGCACACCAATTGTGTGCTCCACAATGTTCCTGGTCGCCTGATGGCTGGTATTGTAATGCTCTTCTGCCGGCATGCTGGGCAAACGGAGCGGGGTCATGAGCCATGGGCAGAGAGGATAGCCCTTGTCGCCAAGAAGCCAGCCTCGTGGGTGAGTCAGGGCCTCGAAAAGGTCAGCCACTGAGGTCTGCCGCAGGATGAACGCGTCGTGACTGCTGCCAGGGAATTGGGCGTTGACCGCGATGATCATCTGCCGGTGGTCACAGACCAGCTGCACATTGAGGGAGTGGAACCCCTTGTGGTTGCGGAACTCTTCGGGATTCTGTAATGGCGCCTGCAAAGCCACGTGTGTGCAATCAATGGTGCCCTGCACCATGGGGAAGTCCACTATAGCCGCGAAGCCCTGTGTGCGCTCCCCCTGCTTCTCCAGGGTCAAAGGGAAGGTGATGAATTCCCGCCTCCTATATAGGGCAGCTGTAACTTGCCGGATGCAGCAATGCACCGCAAATTGAGAAATATTTGCAATGTCCCCAGTTGCTGCCTGAAACGAGCCGCTGGCGAAAAAGTTTAGGGCAACAGTGACTTTGACAGCCACCGACAGAGAGGTCCTGCACCGTAGCCGCGGCTGCAGATCTTCAGCAAGCAGGTAGCACAGCTCAGTCACCACATCCTTTGCGAATCGGAGCCTTCGCATACACTGCTCCTCCGACATGTATGACACCTGCTGCCTGAAAACCCTGGCAGCGTATGGTCGCATTTGGCGACGTCCATTGCCCCTCCTCCTTCTGGCCATTCCCGGCCCTCTCTCCCTCCCCCTCTGTGCCCTTGCCATATGTTCAGCCAGCAGGACGTTCCCCTCCAAAGCAGCTCCCATTACAATGTGAGAGAAGTAAGACACAGTAATATCTCACCAGCAAACTGTTGTGGACAGGGCTGAAGGTCCAAAGGAACCGCTGGCTCAATGAAGAGTACGCTCTCCCACTGAAGGTCAGCAAATCTCTCCAACAACCAGCAAGATGCCCACCCAAAATGGCTGCCGCTTTTATACTAGTGCAGTCCCCTTTAAATAGCGCCCCCCTAGCCCGAGAAGGACTTGTGAACGTTCCATCAAGCTGTCACTATTAGCGCCAGGCGGAACGGAGGCGGGTGCCACTCAATTTCCGGTCCGGGGCGCCAAAAAGGCGTTGCACACTGAAATGACGTCATGATCTGCCTGCGCCCGCGAGCGGCCGCTAAGATTTAACGCCGGCGCTAAAACCTACTCAATATAGCAAGAGGCGCTGGGTTCACTGCGCACGGGCAAAAATTGGCTAACGCCCCACTTTTCGGCCTCTTTAGGCGCTAATCGCTGGCGCAACCAACCGAATTTCTAGGCCTATGGCCCTTAGTTCTAGACTCTCCAGCCAGGGGAAAACAACCTCTCAGCATCTACCCTGAAAATCCCCCTCAGAATCTTATATGTTTCAATGAGATCACCTCTCATTCTTCTAAACTCCAGAGAGGATAGGCCCAATCCAATCAATCTCTCCTCATAGGACAACCCTCTCATCCCAGGGTCAAATATAACACCAAGGTTGCGAACAGAAGTAAGATGAGAAAGGTAGTGTTGTCAAATAGGCTCACTTGATATCACTCTGAGTTAGAAAGCTGTGAGTTCAAGCCTCACTTCAGGACTGTGTAGGGGGTTTCTCTTGCTTGCTCTGGTCTCCTGCCAGGCTTCTTGCAATAATTACCCGTGAGTGGTTCGACCCACTCGCCCCTACGGTTCTCGACCTTGGACTTAGGTGCAGGGAGCTGTAGTGCAGAAAAACTCAATAGACCAGGTCGAATAGCACGAAATGGATGCCTTTATTGAACAGTTTGCAACATTATAAAATACATGTCATATGCACAGATTAAAGAAACTACAAGCATGCACACATCTGTGAACTTAACTCTATGGAAATGGGGAACACACGGCACATCGTAAAAGGGGTAACACATTACAACTACCCTTAACCCCCTCCCCTAGACCTAACTAAGTTTCGATTTGAGGAACTCGGGATCATGCTCACCACTTTAAGAATCGCGAAACAGGGGTTTTGCAGCCTTTTGGCACAGCTTTCCGTCGTCACGTGGGTTTGGAAATTTCTGGCGCAGCTTGTTTTCCTCTTGGTTCTCCTGCGATGAGGCAGTCGATACAGCCTTGGTGAGCGCTCGCCACGGATGAATCCGTTACCGACGTGACTTTAAGAACTGGATGCACATGGGTGAATCCATTACCGATGTGATGTTGAGACACTGGAGTGCTGGACCCTGAGTGTTTTCTTCTTCGGCCTGGGTCGTCGATGATCTCCCGACCAAAGTACCCGGGCCACCCTCGTCGTCTTCTCGTCGTTGCCGGGCCTTGCCTGCCTGAACACCGAACACGGTCCGAACCGAAATGCTGCTTGGTTCCGATGGAGTCTGTCCTGAAGCGTTTTTGAAGCGTCCAAGAAGTGAAGGCGAAGTGAAGCTCGAAGTGAAACGTAGTGAATCGTGAAGTGAAGCGTCAAGTGAAGCGCCAAGTGAAGCGCCAAGTGAAGCGAACTGATGGACTTTTTCAATCCACAGTTATACCTTTTTGGAACATTCTTATCTCCCGCCAAATTATAGTCCTGTCTTTGTAATAATTTTGGCGGGCAGAACTCTCTGCAGGGGTGTTTTGTCTTCATAACGGGAGTCGGTGATAGCTTAACTGGCCTTCCTGGGCCGATAATGTCTTTGCTTTGTCACCGTAACTCGGTTTGTATATTGATCGGTCTGGAGATTGCCCTTGATGGCTGTTAAATGGCTTCTCTTTGTACAGTAGATGGGTTAAAGTGTTCATTCAATTGTCCGCCCATTTCTTGATGGGCCTCATCCTGCTACCCAAATCTGTCCTGTACTTATAATCTAATCAATATGTATACTCAGTTCCATGAGTTTCGGTTTCCCGAAACTGGTTTTTCGCGGGCTTTAATGTCCTCAATCCACAAGCCTGTCTGGCTTGCAGTAACAGAAATTCAAACGGTCCCAGAAGCTGGTCACGAGGTCTGGCGGCCATTTTGTGTGCCCTTTTATCAAAGGTTTCTCTGTACAAGCTTCTTTTGGTCAATAAAGCTGTTTTATTAACCCTAACTTCTTGCGTGATTACTTATGAAAATTTCGTGAATCTTACAACTGCAGCACATAAACTAAAATATTACTCTGGTACAATATTGTCAGAGTGTTGCATATGATGTAAACTGAGGCTTTCTCTTTTTTACAATCCATTTGCAGAATGTGGACATCGCTGGCAAGACCATTCCCAATTGCACTGAATTGAGTGGCATGTTGCCATTTAAGGAGGCAGTTAAGAGTCAAGTATAGGACTGGAGTCACATATAGGCTAAACTGAGTAAGAATGGTAGGTTTCCTTCATTAAAAGATATCAGCAAACCAGTTGGATTTTTATGACACTCTGAAAGTACCAGCTTTTTATTTCCCGATTTGTTTTTTAAACTGAATCCAAGGGGGAAAAATTTGGTTGCTTTGCGCCTTCCGTTAGTGCCCTAAGAGGGCGCAAGTCAACTAGCACCCAGGCGCGGCGACGTTTGCGCCGCTCGCGAAATTGACCAGACATTTTGCGGCGGCGCTAAACACTACTGCCACGATCTCCTGCGCCCGCAGATCATGACGTCAGTCGAGCGTGCAATGCCCCGGACTGGACATTAAGTGGCGCCCTCTGCCTTCCCGCCTGCCGCTAGCAACGACAGGTTGAGGGGAATGTTTTGCAGTCGGGAAGGGACTGGGGGAGCGCTATTTAAAGGCAGCCGCTTCCTGCCTTTTTTTGTTGGCGAAATTTTTGCACCACGCATTCTGAGAGAGAGAGAGACTTCTGGAGAGATTCAATGTTGTATGAACGAGTTTTAGGTACTGAGCAGCACTTTGCAGATTCATTTTGATTTGACCTTCCTTGCATCGATTTAGAAGAGACTATGGGGGCTGTACTCTGAGCTCTTTTCCTGGGCCTTTCCATTGTTCTTTCCAGCAGAATTGATGTACAGGTCTCTCCAGGCCGAGATTCAAAGCTGCAAAGAGCAGGCTGTGGATGGAGAGCAAGATCGACCCTCCCCTTTAATAATTGGCCGGCGCCAGTGTGTCTGTGTTCCATTGCTAACTGGCATCACATGAGCTTCGCCAGCACTCTGAGTTAGTGCCTCGCTCCTCAGTGTTAGCATAGAAACATAGAAACATAGAAGATAGGAGCAGGAGTAGGCCATTCGGCCCCTCGAGCCTGCTCCGCCATTCGATGAGATCATGGCTGATCATCCAAACTCAGTACCCCGTACCTGCCTTCTCCCCATATCCCTTGATATCTTTAGCTCTAAGAAATATATCTAACTCCTTCTTGAATATATTCAAAGACTTGGCCTCAACCGCCTTCTGTGGTAGAGAATTCCACAGGTTCACCACTCTCTGGGTGAAGAAATTCCTCCTCATTTCTGTCCTAAATGGCCTACCCCTTATCCTTAGACTATGACCCCTGGTTCTGGACTCTCCGACCATCGGGAACATTCTACCTGCATCTAGTTTGTCCAGACCTGTCAGAATGTTATAAGTTTCGATGAGATCCCCTCTCATTCTTCTAAACTCCAGCGAGTATAAGCCCAATCGACCCAATCTCTCCTCATACGTCATTCCTGCCATCCCAGGGATCAGCCTTGTGAATCTTCGCTGAACTCCTTCCATGGCAAGAACATCCTTCCTCAGATAATGCAACCAAAACTGCACACAGTACTCAAGGTGTGGTCTCACCAAGGCCCTGTACAACTGCAGCAGGACATCCTTGCTCCTGTACACGAATCCTCTCGCTATGAAGGCCAACATACCATTTGCCTTCTTCACCGCCTGCTGCACCTGCATGCTTACCTTCAGCGACTGGTGCACAAGGACACCCAGGTCTCGTTGCACTTCCCCTTCTCCCAATCTATTGCCATTCAGATAATAGTCTGCCTTTCTGTTTTTGACACCAAAGTGGATAACCTCGCATTTATCCACGTTATATTGCATCTGCCACGCTTCTGCCCAATCGCCCAACCTGTCCAAATCATCCTGGACAGAATAGCAAGAGTCACTGCACTTCAGTGTAGTTCATCAGATGTGAAGCCTTGTGAGAAATGATAAGGTGCCATATAAATGCAGGTCTATTTAGTTCTATATCTACAATAATAAAATACTGTGGATGTTGGAAATCTGAAATAACAACAGAAAATGCTGGAAACACTCAGCAGGTCAGGCAGCATCGAGGAGAGAGAGAAACAAAGTTAATGTCTTGGGTCGATTACCCTTTGTCAGAACAATAGTTCTATATCTAGACAGATCCTCGGAAAAGCAAGGAAGATTCTCCTGTTATAAAGGTTACAGACAAGAATGCAATTCTTTATTAGAATATCATCTGCATTATTCTTCCCTTCGTATTTCTCTAGTGTTTATTACCCCTCATCCTTTCCCACTTCACCCCCTCTTTATTTAAAGATTTTCAATACAGTCAAAATAAAATTGAGACCACACAAAACAAAAATGAAAATAAAAAACCGCGGGTGCGATTCTAACTACTGGCTCAAATTGGGCAGGTTGGGTGGGGCGGTGATCGAACTGGCAGTCACCATGATGTCATCAGTGTGAAGCCCAGGCGATCTGAATGCCCAAGCCTCATTTCAATGGGCCGGATATTCTGACCCCCACGGGTGTGTACACACCCGTAGGGGCCTCGCAAGTGCCGGCTTCAGGCATGTGAAGCACATGCGATAAAACCCGGCATTTCCGATCTGTCCAGAATCCTCTAGGCAGATCATCCGCCTGTCCTGGAGAAAGGCCTCTGCGGGGGGAGAGTTCCGCTTTCTGCACAACCTCTGCCCGCTGAAAACTTTTAAAAATCTTACGCCTGGCCTGCTTTAACCAGCATAAGAGGTTAAAAAAATAAATACATTTTTTTTCACTCATTTATAATTTAAAAATACTTTTAAAAAAGGTAAGTTTATTTTTAGCTCCGTAAAAAACTTTAATTATTTTTTTGTTTAAAATATTTAATTAATTGTAATTTTAACTAATTTTAAATACGTGACTTAAAAAAAAATTATTTAATGTGTTTTTAAATGTGATCCCCATTCATACTTTTGACAGATCCATGCGTAGTGATCTGTCAAAAGTGTGAAGGGGGATTCCCTTCTTTGATTGGTTTCCCATGGCCCACGTGATTCCCAGGGACGCTCGCGAACTGCCTGCGCCCCTGAGATACCTGGGCCTCTGCGCGCGCGGACCAGGAGAGGCCCAGGAGTGGAAGTCTCGGGACCTACGGAGCCAGCAGGTAAGTTCGTATATTTTTAAGATCGGAGGCATCCACCCGTAGGAAGCCTCCGATCGGAAAACCTGGCCCAATATGTTTGATGAGTTTCCTACCCGATCTTGTGGGAATCAGGCAGCCCGCCCGCTTTTTGACAGGCCTCCCGAGACCTATTTAAAGTGGGAATGTACCTCTTAAAGCGAGTTTGCATTCACTGAAGACACATTGCCTTCGAGACTGTGCACACAATTGTGCTGGGACTAATGAATTGCAGGGCTTGGAAGTCCTTGTGGGACAAGTCAGGACTAGGAGGGAGGTACTGTTCCCCAGCACTCACAGTGTTGAGTCTGTGTTTACAAATGCAGTTATACTGAATAACAGGACACAGACTACAGAAGTAAGTAAACAGGTCTTTAGTGATTGAGGGTCAGGGCGGAACTGAGGTACACTTTGCTCCACAGGGTTTATATACCGGTGTGGTCACCACCGGTACTACAATGTACAGGAGCCATCAAAAAGTAGTCCATCACCTTAAGGTATCCTCTTAAGGTAGTACAGGTTACATACACTACACACAGGAGCATCCTCATATCCACAATTGGACAGAGCTCTGTGCTAGCAGCATTATTCCTAAGTACCCGTCTTCAGTGTAGGAAGAGGTTCATTATCCTCACAAGAGCAGCAAGAGTGAGTACTGCTCTTCATCTCTCCACCTCTCTCCACAACACCTGACAGCACTCCTTTCACCCCGTTCTCTAACCACTTTCAACAATTCCCTCCCCTCCATCACATCGTTCAACATACAAGCACAAGGGCGGAAGGTGCAGGGTTCAAACCTCATGGGTAAAGGCATTTCGTGTTGCAGCACTAAGCCATAGAAACAAGATGGTGCCAAGTTCAATTCCAGGTTGTGTTTTCTCAGGGGGGGGCGGGGTGGCATAAGAGGTGCTAAAAGTAGCCTTAATATCCCTAGGCGAGGGTAAAGAAGAATCATCTAGGGTGCCCGCTCCAGATCACTGTATAGTAACTTTTGCTGAAAGCTGCATGTGTGGACTTTGGGTGAGAACAGGATTAGGCTCAGCTCTTGTGCCCTCTGTGGGAAATTAGACCACTAACACTCACCATCAAGACTGCCATATGAAGAACGAGGAGGACCGCTGGTGCCCATAGAAATTGAGCCCAGCAAAGAGTCAACAGCTTTAAGAGAAGAGCAGAGGGTAGCAAGGGCACAGAATGTACTCTTGGTGGGAGACACAAAGTCCATCACCAAGAGTGGCTCGGTAGCACCACTACTGACCGAGCTGGCTGATCCCTGAAGGTTATAGCTGCTAGACTAGGCATGCAGCAGGTGTTGAGAGAACCAACACGAGGGAAAAACTCACTTGACCTCGTCCTCACCAATCTACCTGTTGCATTCCAGGAGCAGCACTAGGCATACCTAAAAATGAGGTGCCAACCTGGTGAAGCTACAATACAGAACAACATGCATGCTAAACAGCAGAAGCAGCATGCTATAGACAGAGCTAATCAATCCCACAACCAACAGATCAGATCAAAGCTCTGCAGTCCTGCCACATCCAGTCGTGAATGGTGGTGGACAATTAAACAACTAATGGAAGGAGGAGGCTCCATGAACATCCCCATCCTCAATAATGGCGGAGTCCAGCACCCGAGTGCAAAAGACAAGGCTAAAGCGTTTGCAAAAATCTTCAGCCAGCCAGAAGTGCCGAGTGGATAGTCCAACAAGAGAGAGTCTAACCACTGCCCCTTGACATTCAACAGCATTACCATTGCCGATTCCCCCAGCATCAACATTCTGGGGGTTACCATTTATCAGAAACTTAGCTGGACCAGCCATATAAATACTGTGGCTACAAGAGCAGGTCAGAGGCTGGGTATTCAACAGCGAGTGTCTCACCTCCTGACTCCCCAAAGCATTTCCACCATCCACAAGACACAAGTCAGGAGTGTGATGGAATACTCTCCATTTACCTGGATGAGTGCCGCTCCAACAACACTCAAGAAGCTCAACACCATCCAGGAGGAAGCAGCCCGCTTGATTGACACCCCAACCATCACCTTAAACATTCACTCCCTTCACCACCGGAGCACCGTGGCTGCAGTGTGTACCACCTACAAGATGCACTGTAGCAACTCACCAAGGCTTCTTCGGCAGCACCTCCCAAACCTGCGACCTCTACCGCCTAGAAGGACAAGGGCAGCAGCCGCATGGGAACACCATCACCTCCAAGTTCCCCTCCAAGTCACACACCATCCTGACTTGGAAGTATATTGCCGTTCCTTCATCGTCGCTGGGTCAAAATCCTGGAACTCCCTCCCTAACAGCATTGTGGGAGTACCTTCACCACACAGACTGCAGCGGTTCAAGAAGGCGGCTCACCACCACCTTCTCAAGGGCAATAGGGATGGACAATAAATGCTGACCTTGCCAGTGACGCCCACATCCCACGAACGAATAAAAGAATATAATAAAGAAAACAATTTTCCTATTTCCATTTCAATTCTCCCTGTAGCTTTAAGTGGATCAATTCTTTCTTTTATCTTTTATCTACTCTATGTATATTTGAAAAAGCCTTAATTATTACTTGAAATAGTTTCTGTAATTGATTGTTCTTTTTGCTCCTTATTTTTTTTTAACTTGCTCTTGCTTGTTTTTCCAAATGACATTTTATTATTGTATTATGAAGAGTAACAAAGATTACTTTTCCATGCTGTAAAACACATTATTTACACTGTCAGATTCATCTACTTCCCATTGCATGAATAATAGATTTAAAACAGTTCATTTTGCTTTTGTTTCTCATATGGCAATGCATATTTTATTTATTATTGAACTAACACATCAATACATTTTTCATTACTTCCTTATACTTCTGTCTCTTTACCCTCCTTAGTTTGTGAATTGTTAGTCATGAATCATCCCAGTTTTCTCTTTAATCTACCTATTGCATTCGAGGTGTTAGCCATGGCTCAGTGGCAGCACTCATAAGAACATCAGAAATAGAAGTAGGAGTGGGCCATTTGGCCCGTCGAGCCTGCTCTGCCATTCAATAAGACCATGGCTGATCTTTTACCTTATCTCCACTTTCCTGCACTATCCCCTTATCCCTTGATTCCCTTGATATTCAAAAATCTATCACTCTCTGTCTTGAATATACTCAACAACTGAGCCTCCCCAGCCTCCTGGGGTAGAGAATTCCAAAGATTCACCACCCTCTGAGTGAAGAAATTTCTCCTCATCTCAGTCCTAAATGGCCGACCCCTTATTCTGAGGCTGTGACCCAGAAAATTGTAGGATTCAAGCCCCAATCCAAAGACTCGGCTGACACTCCATGTGTCCATGATGGGATATGGAGTGGAGCTATAGTAGGGGGTGATGCACAGCCAAATATAGAGGAAAAAACAAGTCAGCCTGGAAGGCAGAGCAAATATGTAATGGCACAAGGGAGTATGGCAAGGCTGTGTAAGATTCGCAAAATTGAACATTGTCCTATAAGGCTCCATTGGCAGAAAAGGCCTTAACTTTTAAAGACTGTTTTAAAAGAAGCCCAGAAAAAGGGACACACAAAATGGCCGCCAGACCCCGTGACCAGCTTTTGGGACACTTTAAAATGGTTCCTGCAGTCCCCAGACAGCTTTTTGTGGATTCAGCCCACAGTAGGTTCTGGAAGGCAGTTTCAGGGAAAACAAAACCAGACAGAGCCCCATACATATAGATTGGATGCAGATCCGATCAGATCGGCCTGTAGATAAAGGCCATCAAAATGTTTACCCAGACAAAGGGAAACAGTTTCATATTCATAGGGGGAACATCAAGCACCGTTTAAGACATCAGAAGGACATTAAAGACAATACAGGGTCGTTCCAGACCAGAGATGGCAGTTACCGGCCATCCCGAAGATACTTTAAAAAACAAAGACTACCCCGCTGTGCTACAAGCCCGCCAAAAGTTAAACAAAGACTAACTTTGATTTGGCGGGAGATAAGGGCCTCCATGAAAAGGTATAACTGGAGTCCCGGGGTAGCCATCGGTAGCTTGTGGCTTTTTGCAGCTTGGAGCTT
This sequence comes from Somniosus microcephalus, assembly GCF_052327205.1. Taxonomy (NCBI): domain Eukaryota; kingdom Metazoa; phylum Chordata; class Chondrichthyes; order Squaliformes; family Somniosidae; genus Somniosus; species Somniosus microcephalus. The sequence continues at coordinate 38,582,342 of NC_140998.1, forward strand.
TTGCAGCTTTTTGGCAGCTTTTTAAGCTAGCTTGCCTTTTCGAGAGCCGTGGAGGAGCGTCGATCTGGAGACCAGCCAAGAAGGTGATTCGTGTCTGCGTCTCGCCCTGGGGTAACCATCGGGAGATCATCGACAAACCCTGGGCCGTTAACGAGACAAAGGACAGTAGCCCTCCAGAAGAAACCTATCTGAAAATGGTAAACCAGCTGGGCTCTGTGAAGAAACCTGTCTAACCATGGTCAAACAGTTGGTCCCCGTCCCCGCCGACGTCCAAGCCTGCCAGCGTCCAGCCTGTCTGTGACCTTCACCTCAAGGAAGAAGAGAGATTGTCGCAGCCCGCAGTGTTGACCACGTGGAGACAGGACGCCTGAGAGGATCAAAACACAGACCTTTCAAAATCTTATACTTTCTCATTGGATTGGTGAGCATGTTTCTGGCCCCTCATAATCTGATCTAGCTAGGCTTAGGGGGTGGGCATTTTGGGTATAAATAATTATGAGTTGTCCCTCGATGTTTGGTGTGTTTCCCCATTTCGAGATGACTTTTGTAAAGTATAACATGCCTGTATATATGTTGGTTAGTACTGTAATATGATTTGTTTTTCCCTCCCATGTACCTTATTGGCTTACATTCAATTTGTTCCTTGATGCAATAAAATTACATTTCGTTTTCACTAAGCCTGATCTATAGAGTATTCTCTACATTGTAGTTCCTGCCCCAAACTCCAGTGTATAGAACCTAAGGGGTGAGTGGGTCAAACCACTCAAGGTTTTTACTGTGCAAGAGAGAGAGGCCTCTAGAGAGAGAAACCTCTGCGATCCAAAAACCCCTTACAGAAAATGGCGACCGCGGCAGGACACTGGCAGCAGGATTGCAATGTATTAGACCCAGGTTTAAATGGATGAAATGTTATGGATGAGAGGATAGCGGATTATGTTTTTGGTAAGGTAAATCTCACTAAGCAGTGGATTTCCGATCTCTTACGGGATGGGCGCCCGGTAGATGCAGCCATCAGGTGGACAGAGTGTAAAGAACATAAAAAGTCTGTAGAAAAGGCAGTGTGGCTGATGTGCTACAAAAGACAAGTCCAGATTTTGGACAAGGTCGTTGCAGCGCAGGCAGCCAAGATCAAAACCCAGGCTACAGAGATAGAGGAAAAGGCCATGGGTGGGGAAAAACTCATCGCAGCGCTTCACGCGCTGAATCAGGAACGCCAAACTGTAGCCAGCCAACATCAGGCTAAAATAGGGTACCTGGAATGTCAGGTTACTGAGGCAAAGTTGCATGAAGCGAGGGTACGGGAGAAAAGCGCCCGCCTCACACAACAGCTAAGAGCACAGGAGGAGAGAGTAGTAGAGGTCAAGGCAGCTTACAAGCTGGCCATTGAGAACGGGTTTGAGAGCGCAGACCACAGCAACTGCCAGAAGGCGTTAGAAGACCTAAGAACGGCCCTGGCAAAGGCAAAAGGCATGGTATGCCTCGTAAGCCCAAAAGCAAGACAAATAGACTTCCTGAAGGAATCCAAAAGACCGATTCCACATGAAGTAGTTGTGACACCAGCCACTGAACCCTCAGCACCGCCGAGCTATAACGAGGTTTGGCCCGAAGGGGGGGTGGTAGAACGGGAGGAAGCCGAGGTAGAACCGGAGGAGGAACAACCCCTGGTAGTAAAGCCGGAGCCGGCACCAATGTGTCCTACTCAGCACCAGAGGTACGGTCCCACCGATGCAAATGGCGCGGACGGACCCCATCTGAACCAGATCGTGCTGCCCCACAGTGCCCAACAACTCAGAGCGATGGTGAGCCACCTCCCAAAACTCACCGAGAAGGGAGATCCCTCAGTCCATTTCAGGGAGATAGAGGAGACAGCCGCCATCAATGATTGTGATGATCCTGAACAGGCGAAGATGTTGCTGTTCTCCCTGGATAGCACAATCCTTCAGTGCCTCTCAGACGGAAGTAAGAGGGGATGGAAAGGGTATGTGGAACTCAGGGCCAAGGTCCTGGAGGTTATGGGAGTTGACGACGGCAATCCGTTCTTCCATGTGGAAGGGACTGTGCAGCTAACTGGAGAACACCCACGGGTTTTCGCAGAAAGGCTGTGGCCAGTGTATCGGCGCAGCTGTCCGGGCATGCTGGAATGGGCCGCAATGAACAACGTCCAGCGGGTTCATTGGCTCCGCTGCCTGGTTGCCAACAGCTCACCACAGATACAGGCCCAAGCCAAATCTTGGTTTGACCCCCAAGGTCCCGGTACCACAGAGGAGACAGTGCTCCGACAGCTCACCATTGCATACAGGAATTGCAGGAGTCAGGAGGCACCTCCCACTAAGGGAAAAGTGCATGAGGCAAAACCCGCAGCTCCAAGCAAAAAGGAGTGGCATCAGGAGGGGAATCGCCCTCCCCAGACCAAGCTCAATTGCTACGGGTGTGGGAAGGATGGACATTGGCGCAGGGACTGTAAAAATCCATGGAAGGATAATAAGGGAAGATCTCCCGCAGCCCAAGCCCAAGCCCAGACTGCCACCCCAGAAAAGGGAACCGGTGCAGCTATGGATCCTGCTGCAATAGAATCGATTATAGAGGCAATGCGGTCTCTTATGATCTCGCAGGGGAGGGTAGCAGTCACCACCGGTCCTGTTAGTCCCGCAGCCCCGATCGTTTCACCCAAATGACTGGAGCCCGCGCAACCCATTTACCTGTGTCCGTTGCGATATGATTTATGGAGGCGACCCCTCGTGGAGATGGAGGTAGAAGAGGTAAAAGGAACCTATCTGGTGGATACGGGGGCATCGTGCACCGTGATCCACACAGCTAACCCTACCACCTCACTTCTGTCCACCGGGGATCCATATGTTCTGTCGGCTTCACGGGCAAAGAATAGGCTGGCGCATTCTCCATCCCTCTCTCGATTTATTTAGGACCACTCCGCACCACGTGGAAGTGTGTACTGATGAAATGGGAGATGGAGGGGGGAAAAGGGATCCTTGGGTCCGATTTCTTAGTAGAACATGGGATTCTCGTGGATCTTAGAAATCACTGTCTCTGGGGAATGAGTATGGGTGAGAAAGGAAAAGGGGGTTTCAAGATGAAACAAAAGAAGGCACGGATCGGCCAGCAGGAAGTGAAATTCCTGGGTCTGACCATCCGCGCTGGAGAGAGAGCCATAGACAAGGCCAGATGGGAACTGGTACAAGATCCACCGGTCTCCGCCACTTGCGTAGTGGAGGTGCCCCGGCGCACTAAATGGTTTCGCATAAATCAGTGCAAACTATTTAAGCCGAGTGCAAAAGAAACAACAACTGAAGCCAGGTCTGAGGGTAAAAATCCTCAGCCTGAGGCGTGCAAAGAGTCACAGACCACACAGGCTGGAACCGCAGCCTGCTTGGGGGGAGGAGCTATCCCGCCCACCTGGGAGGTTTCCCCATTGGCCTGGGACTCGGACGGGGAAGAGCCCGAACAGCTAGACCCTGCCCTTGACACAATTCTGGAGGAGGTGGAGTCGGAGGACGGAGGTCCCGCCCTCGACTTAAGCTTAGGGGAGGTAGAACTTGGGGGCGGAGATCCCCCACCTGTAGGGTCAGGTAGGGAGGAGTCGTCTGCCACAGACCCAAATCCCGAAGGGGCGGAGCCTGAGGGAAGGGAGCCGAAGCCGACAGTCGTGGAGAGGCCACGGGCTGTGAGGGCTAAAGACCTGACCAAAGGTCCACTCGCAAAGGGAGCCTCGCCCGAAGTACCCCCTCGCAGGTCGTCTCACCCGAGCACAGTTAGGGGGGGGCCCGAACAGCTAGACCCCACCCTTGACACGATTCCGGAGGAGGTGGAGTTGGAGGACGGAGGTCCCGCCCTCGACTCAAGCTTAGGGGAGGTAGAACTTGGGGGCGGAGATTCTCCACCTGTAGGGACAGGTAGGGAGGAGTCGTCCGCCACAGACCCAAATCCCAAAGGGGCGGAGCCTGAGGGAAGGGAGCCGAAGCCGGCAGTCGTGGTGGAGCCACGGTCTGTGAGGGCTAAAGTCCCAACCACAGGTCCACTCGCTAAGGGAGCCTCGCCCAAGACACCCCCTCGCAGGTCATCTCGAACGCCTTAGCCAGTAAAACCCTGGCCCGATTCCCCCTACTTCAGCAGACACCGACTTGGGAAATCCCGAGAAAGACGCAGTCCCCAATTGGCAGCAAAAGGCTGCAGGGGACTCAAGCTACAGGTCAGTGCGGCCCCGCCACAGGGAGCGGTGAGCTGCAGTCCGAACACGGATTAGGTAGGCCGCCCGGGGACGGGCGGCACTGTACATAAGTTTAAGTTTGGTTAAGTTTAAGGTGTGTAAATTTTTAAGGTGATGGGTGATATAAGGAGTAGTTTTAGAATCTGCCCAGCATGTGTGTTTGTTTGGATCGAGGTCGAAAGACCCGATCATGCCTTCACCTAGGCCAGAATCTCTCGGGAGCCTGGCTGTATCATTTAATCTGTTGCAGGAACCTAAGGCACTATGGAAAACATTCTCATCGTGTTCGCGGTGATCGGGTGTAGCTTGGCCTATCGGGGCTATACCAAGGACGCCATAGTATGTGGATATTCCGGGGACATAGCCCCCATCGCAACCGATGTGTGGTGTATGTGCCTTTAAGAGCAATTGTGGTGTATGTGCTTTTAAGAGCCCCAGGTGTGCGTAATGCCGGTAATTGCCACTTGGGCTATATAAGCCTGTGTATTGTGTATATCCTTTAGAAACCCCCCCCAGACTTGCTTAGTAAATACCTATGAACCAACTCCTGTCTTCAGTGTCTTTATCAACACACGGACACTACAGTGGCGACGAGGATGGGATTCGAACCCACGCTAGCCAAGCTGGTGACAGGTACTGCGCTAATCCTTCCTGGGCGTCAGGCTGGAGCTCCAGCGGCGGGCTCTACAGCTGAGACAGGCAGCGAAATCGGAGGCAAGCAATAACGGACTGGGAGGGTGCACTCGAGAGACGGCTGGCGCGGCAAGCAGGTCAGCGTTTAGACCTCCGTCGGGAACAAGTCTCCAACAGTGAATAAACGGAAACCACAGTAAAACAGCGTTGTTATCGGTAGCAGCGGCGGGAAAGCGCGGGAAGCGCCATATCGTTGCTACAGACAGAAAAAAAAAAAAGCGCGGGAAGCGCCATATCTTTTCTGAAATGCCTAAATCTGGTAATATTGAGGCTTTTGATGGCGAAATAGAAGATTGGACCACATATGTGGAAAGAGTAGAGGTTTATTGCACTGCAAATGGAATAACAGATGAAAAAAAAGCTTCAGTACTTCTGAACTTAATGGGCGCGAAGACATACGGGCTGTTACGAAATTTAATCACTCCAGCCAAACCAAAGGACAAGACTTTTAAAGAAATTATTGATACCCTGCAGGAGCATTTAAACCCAACACCGCTGCTGATAGCGGAACGATTCAAGTTCTTCAAGAGAAATCAACACAAGAATGAAAGTAACGCTGATTACCTAACCGAATTAAGAAAGCTATCAAAGTACTGCCAATTCGGAGCAGGACTATCGGATTATCTTCGAGACAAATTTGTTTGCGGCCTCTTAAGTGAAGGAACACAAAAAAGACTGCTTTCTGAAAAAGATTTAACATTGGACAAAGCTTTCAGTATGGCTGTATCATACGAAGCAGCAGCAAAAGGAGCTGCAGAGATACAACAAGAGACACAGGACTTCAGCACCCATAAAATGACACAGGAGTTCGGAAGATGTTATCGCTGCGGCAGATCCACCCATAACCAGAGGGACTGCTGGTTCAAGGGCAAAGCATGCAGGCAATGTGGTAAGATTGGACACATTGCACGGGTATGCCAATCTGGACAAAATAAATCCACTGGCAGAAAACAAAAAATCAATAAAGAAAAGTACAGGAAGGTACAAATGATGACGGACAATAGCTCCGAAGACCAGAATAGCGATAGCGACTCCGGAAACAAGAGACTAAGCTGTCTCAAATTACATAATGTACTTGCCAAAGAGGATTACCAAACCATTTGGGTTACCCTCACAATTGCAGGGTCCTCAGTTAAAATGGAGCTAGATACAGGATCAGCTCTAACCGTAATAAATCGACGAGATTACGAGAGGCTATTTTCGCATATACCTCTAAAAGACACATCCATTATCTTAAAAACATATATGGGGCAGAAAGTCTACCCCAAAGGAAAAATAAGGGTGCTTGTGGTATACAACGGCAAAGAAATACAAAAGTTGTATTTATACATTCTACAAGATGGTGGTCCACCGTTGTTGGGACGTGAATGGATAAGGAAGATACGTTTAGACTGGCACTCCATTCAGGCACTGACGGTGACCAGTAAGGAAAAAAACAATGATGACATCATACCTGAACGATTAAAAGACATCTTGGCCAACGCCAAAGAAGTGTTTCAAGAGAAACTAGGAACCTTGAAAGGCATCACCGCCTCAATAAAAGTGGAAGATACAGCAATTCCAAAAAATTTTAAGGCAAGACCGGTGCCATACGCAATACGTCCGACAGTCGAGGCAGAGCTGAAGAATTTGGAAAAGGCAGGTGTATTATCCAAAATAGATTGGAGCGAATGGGCAACACCCATCGTTCCAGTCATGAAAAAAACATTGAAAAATAACTCTGAGGAACAGAAAAAAATTCGCATCTGTGGGGACTTTAAGTTGACTATAAACCCGGTCCTTCACACGGTACAGTATCCTCTTCCGAGGATAGAAGATATTTTCGCCTCACTATCCGGAGGGAAACGTTTCACAAAAATTGACTTGGCACAGGCATATCTACAGATGGAGGTTGAGGAGTATCTCACAATAAACACACACAAAGGCCTGTACCAGTACAATCGACTGGTTTTTGGAATAGCATCAGCCCCAGCTATCTGGCAAAGAGCTATGGAGCAAGTCCTGCAAGGGATTCCGGGGACTCAATGCTACCTAGACGACATCCTTATAACAGGAGAAAACGACAACGAGCACCTTGCCAATTTGGAGCAGGTGCTCACTAGGCTGAAAGAACGGGGCCTACGAGCAAATCGCCCCAAGTGCGAATTTTTCCAAAATCAGATATCATATTGTGGCCACATAATTAATAAGGAAGGGTTGCATAAGTCACCTGAAAAAATTGAAGCAGTTATAAAAGCCCCAGCACCTGAAAATGTTTCACAATTAAGGTCATTCCTGGGATTAATAAATTACTATCATAAATTTTTACCGAACTTATCAACTATTCTACACCCTCTTAATGATCTTCTACAGACAGGAGTGATTTGGAAATGGAACGAAGACTGTAAACGTGCCTTCCATAAATGTAAAGACTTAATCACATCCGAGAAAATTTTGGCTCATTACAACCCATCACTACCAATCAGACTGGCGTGCGATGCATCCCCTTACGGCATAGGAGCGGTATTGTCCCATAGATTCCCTGATGGCTCGGAACGGCCGATAGCTTTTGCGTCACGCTCGTTGAACTCAGCTGAGCGTAACTATGCCCAGATAGACAGGGAAGCACTCAGCCTGGTATGGGGAGTGAAGAAATTCAACCATTACCTACACGGACAAAAATTTACCTTGCTGACTGACCATCAACCCCTCATCTCCATATTCAACCCTAAAAAAGGTGTCCCCATTATGACGGCACAAAGACTACAGAGGTGGTCCCTTTTTCTAGGGGCACACCAATACAACATTGAATACAAAGGGTCAAAACAGCATGGGAATGCTGACGGTTTATCACGCCTACCGTTGCCAACGATAGAAGAGGCACCTACAGTAGACCCAGTAGAGATATTCCACTCTACCATAGTGGAATGTCTACTGGTGACAAATTCTGCCATTGAAAGGGAGACAAGAAATGACCCTACTCTCTCACGGGTCTACGATTTAACAGTGAATGGATGGCCAGCACATGGCGAACCACTGTTGCCAGCATTCTCGCAAAGAAGAGAACAGCTGTCAGTGTGCCGAGGAACCTTGATGTGTGGATCCAGAGTGGTGATTCCACCCAAACTCCAGGATAAAGTACTAAAGGAACTTCACGAGGGGCATCTGGGTGGAGTGAAAATGAAGAACCTAGCTAGGGCGTTTGTATGGTGGCCAGGTATCGATGGAGACATCGAAGACATGACCAAGAGCTGCCTAGGATGCCAGAAGGTCCAAAATGCTCCGCCACAGGCCCCTCTACATCCATGGGAGTGGCCCTCATCTCCCTGGCAAAGGGTGCACATCGACTTTGCTGGTCCATTTATGGACTCAATGTTCTTAATCGCAGTTGATGCACACTCCAAGTGGCCGGAGGTAATAAAGATGTCCTCCACCACCACGGAAAAAACCATCACAGTATTAAGGACCATATTTGCCAGGAATGGGCTGCCGGAGCAGATATGTTCTGATAATGGACCGCAATTTGTGTCCGAAGAATTCAGAAAGTTCTTAAAGAACAATGGGGTAAAGCACTACACGTCCGCCCCATACCATCCCGCCACCAATGGATTGGCTGAAAGGTTTGTCCAGACCTTCAAGAAGGTCATCAAGGCCATGGGTAATGAAGACATAAAACTTCAGCACAAGGTGGATAACTTCTTATTTGCATATAGGAATGCAACGCATATGGTTACTAACCAAATTCCCGCCATGATGTTCTACAATAGAAACCTAAGATGCCGGCTGGATTTGGTCAAGCCCAACATCCGAAGGGACGTGGAGAACCGGCAGTTTCAGGGCATGAATGAAAGGCCAACTAGGGCCTTCCAGATAGGCCAACCGGTTTTGGCCCGGGACTACCGTACCGAGAAATGGCAGCCTGGAACTATCTGCACACGATTAGGACCACTGATGTATACCGTGGACATCGGAGACAGCATAATAAGGCGCCATGCTGACCAAATCATCAAGTCATCCGAAAAGGGACAACCTACACCACCACTCTATACATCTAACGATGAAGTAGAGATACCCATATCTACCTCCGATCCGGTGATACTGGAGCCCAATGAACCCGACACTGGCCTTCAAGCCGAATCAGCCTTGCCAGAAGAACCTACTACACCACCAGAAACTACTACACCCCCGAGGCGTTATCCGGACTGAGTCAGGAAGCCTCCTGAGAGACTAACTTATAATTAATTAATACAGCAATGTATATTATTTTGCATATAACATGTAATTAATAATTACTTAAAATATGATGTACTAGTTAGCTAGAAGGGGAGGAATTGTGGTGTATGTGCCTTTAAGAGCAATTGTGGTGTATGTGCCTTTAAGAGCCCCAGGTGTGCGTAATGCCGGTAATTGCCACTTGGGCTATATAAGCCTGTGTATTGTGTATATCCTTTAGAAACCCCCCCCAGACTTGCTTAGTAAATACCTATGAACCAACTCCTGTCTTCAGTGTCTTTATCAACACACGGACACTACACGATGGGACAGGCAAACAGGACGTTGAAGGAACAGCTATTTCCACGGGGGGGAGGTGGCCAGGATGGCTGGGGTCGAACTCTACGGAATACTCCAGCCAGTCCGGATTTGCATACGGAGAGACTTCTCTAATGTATCCCATGGTGAGGATCATCGCGCCCAGGGTCAGTGTCACCGTCGGAAGAAAGATTTGCTTGGTGTGTAATGGACATGTTCCTTTGGACAGATGGTGGTGGCTCAGGAAGCTGAGCAAGACCATGAAGAACTCCACGGTCGAGTGGGAGCGACTGGGTAATAATACCCATCAGACTATTACAGGGACTCAGGGGGGATTGAGTGTCTGTTGGGACAAATGGTGGGAACCAGACGAGGGAATTTATATCTGTATGTGGGGTTCAGAACGCGTCTGCCCCACAGGCGTCTCCATCTTTATCCAAAGACAGTGGCAGGATGCTGGGAAAGGGATGAGGTGGGACATCAGCACACGGGCGTGCGGAGTCCCGTACTCTCAGATCCCGGTGAATGCCACTGAGCTCATCACCCGCCCCCGCAAGCCCCTGCCCACGATTCTGGTAGCCAAAGCCCGCAAGGAAGGGTGCCCCACCACTACCAAGGGACCCGGGAACGGATTGGTATTAGTGCCCACAGGTCAGGTGCTGTACCAAGGGGTGCACTACGCGGTGGCCTCGGTGATTTTAAACCTCACCGAGGTGCGATTGCCAGAGTGGTGCCCCAAGGACATGGAGCAATTGTACCAGGTCCTGTTAACAAACATGTTCAGACAATTTTATGAGTTCGACTTTGCCGATGTCGAAAGAGCTGGATTATACACCACACCACATGAGGTCTTGGACAGGGTAGGGAGACAAAGAAGGGGTACAGTCAATGATATTTTTACAGCCTTTAACACAGGGACTTCCGTCATCAACACTCTGGATGACGTGGAGCTGCAGACTCAGATCAATGATTTAAAAGGGCGGTTAAGAAAGATACTGATGGATGAGAATACGGTAGTGGGTTCTGAGTTACATGAGGACCAGGCCATGACACTACACTTAAAGGAAATCATAGCTGAGCTGGAGAAACACGCTAAAATGGTAAATGCTCTCATCAGAGAGGATCGGAATGCGTCAGATCAGGCTGCGCAGAATGAAGCATGCGTGCTGTATGGGGCGTGGTTACTGGGCGAGGACCACAGTAATCTGGAGGATTTAAAACAGGGTTTGGTCCCCTCCTGGATCGGCAATAAGCACCTCGCAGCCCTCCACCCTTTTGAGAACGCACTAAGTCCGTGCCAGCTCAGATTAGCATCAGAGGCCTACCCAGTCCCAGTGGACTGTGGGAGGTCTAATCACACCATTATGGGTATAGTGGTAAGAATGCCGGTTATGGGAAAGACAGCTAAACCCGCCCCGGTATACAGGGTGGAGAACATTGGAGTCACTCAAGGGGGTGCACACATTCGCTATACAGCGGTCCCACCGTACATCATTCGATGGGAGCATGCAATGACGGGTACTGACCTCTCGGGGTGCTGGAGCCGGGGAGCACACATCATCCTGTGTCCCCAGCACTTGAATGCCTATTCGAAACCACAGTGCGGGTTCAGAACTGCTGGCGCGAAGCCTATAAATTGCACCATGGAGGCAATGGCACAAGGCCATGTGCCCCTGCAGGTGGCATATATAGGAGGTGGGACATACTGTGTCACCACTGCAGCACCCCACTACCAACATGGACAGCACGGCTGGTGTCCGGTCAGTGAGAGCAGTTTCTGCTTCAAACCCAAGGCAGAAGTTCAAGTGGCCCAAGAGCGAATTGTCCCTATTCCTGAACCTTCCACTGTTCACCTCACTGTCAAGGAAAATTTCACTGATCTGTAACGATTCGTTGCACATTTTGGCTATATCATTCCCCCTCTCCCTGAACACCTCACCAAGATACTAAAAGCCGTTGCCGTTTCACAGAAACATTTTTACACGCTGGAGCAGAAGACATTAGAAATAGGGGCAGACATATTAGATATTGTGACCCCACAGTGGTGGGACCTGTTCACTAATATAGAAGTCCCTTCTTGGATTAGGATAGCCTCTCACATCCTCGTAGTATGCCAGGTTGTCATTGTGATTTATTTACTCTTTGTACACTGTAAAAAGGACAAACGTTTACAGAAGTATGAGAACAGGGGAGAATGGAGGGAGCATTATGTGCGGGTAGACGAAGAAACACCCGTTTAGATTTCTGCTGCTGTGTATAAAGTTAAAGTTTCCCTCCCTCCTCCATTTTTGATAGTATTCATGTGATTTTGTGTGTATTTTTCTTTCTTTATTATTTTTATTGAAGTTTATTAGGTTGTGTTGTTGTTAATAAAAATAATATGTATGAACCAGGTGGTGTAGGGCTATTAGGCCCCCCTCCACGCCTGGAAATGTGTGTGTATCAGATTTTAATTCCAATGTATTGCCATCTATAGATGCTTAATGTACACTGTAGGTTTTCTGAAATGGGAAATGCATGTGTCGTGGGGTCATAGATAGGTAAATACAGGGGATGGTTTGATTGTGGAGAATCAGAAAATTTTGCTCACCCAGAATTATGATACTTCAAGCAAGTTATAGTATCATCAGGGAGGACTGTAAGATTCGCAAAATTGAACATTGTCCTATAAGGGTCTATTGGCAGAAAAGGCCTTAACTTTTAAAGACTGTTTTAAAAGAAGCCCAGAAAAAGGGACACACAAAATGGCCGCCAGACCCCGTGACCAGCTTTTGGGACACTTTAAAATGGTTCCTGCAGTCCCCAGACAGCTTTTTGTGGATTCAGCCCACAGTAGGTTCTGGAAGGCAATTTCAGGGAAAACGAAACCAGACAGAACCCCATACATATAGATTGGATGCAGATCCGATCAGATCGGCCTGTAGATAAAGGCCATCAAAATGTTTACCCAGACAAAGGGAAACAGTTTCATAATCATAGGGGGAACATCAAGCACCGTTTAAGACATCAGAAGGACATTAAAGACAATACAGGGTCGCTCCAGACCAGAGATGGCAGCTACCGGCCATCCCGAAGATACTTTAAAAAACAAAGACTACCCCGTGGTGCTACAAGCCCACCAAAAGTTAAACAAAGACTAACCTTGATTTGGCGGGAGATAAGGGCCTCCATGAAAAGGTATAACTGGAGTCCCGGGGTAGTCATCGGTAGCTTGTGGCTTTTTGCAGCTTGGAGCTTTTGCAGCTTTTTAAGCTAGCTTGCCTTTTCGAGAGCCGTGGAGGAACGTCGGTCCGGAGACCGGCCAAGAAGGTGATTCGAGTCTGCGTCCCACCCCAGGGTAACTATCGGGAGATCATCGACAAACCCCAGGCCATTGACGAGACAAAGGACAGTAGTCCTCCAGAAGAAACCTATCTGAAAATGGTAAACCAGCTGGGCTCTGCGAAGAAACCTGTCTAACCATGGTCATGTAAGGGTTTGGGGGCTTCTTTAAACTGGTTTAAAGTAATTTTCCTGGTCTTGCAGGACCAATTCCAATAAAACCAATTTTAAAACAGCGGTGACGAATCGCTACCCCTCCTTTAGTTCTGAGTGGAGGAACTTATAATTAATGATATTAAAACGGAACAAGTGGTTTGGATGAGAGAAAAAAATCAAGTTTTATTACCTAAATAAACTACAATCAAAATAATAAACTATATCACACGAACACAGTAATTACAGTAAAACTATATAACAGGGGGGTTGCAGACGGCGAAAACGAGGGATACAATGGCTACAATGTTATTTAAACAATCTTAGCAATACCCTTAAATCACCACCCCAAACTCCTGCTAGGTTGCCTTGTTGAGGAGTCAGAACACCCTGCTCACCTTTGGTCCAGCGAAGTAAGAGAGCGAGATAGCTTCTCAGCCGCTATCTTTATACCTGGTGAGGCCCCTGCCGTTCTGCCTTGCAAGGGCTGTGTGCAAAGTTCCCCACCCAAAGGGTCCAATACACAAGAGAAAGCTGTGATTGGCTAACTCAAAGTGGTTAGACTGGGTTAATGTGTCTTCCGGAGCTCCCTGGGCTGAAACAAAGAGAATGCAACAGCCCTATTGTCCAGTGCTGGGTGATTTAAAACCCATTCAAATCTTAAACGTTTCCCATTCAAGGTATAAAAGTCTCTTCTGCAGTTTAGATGTATCCACTCGATATACAAACAAATGCTAATAGCATTCAGTTGCTTTGTAAACAAAGCATTGTCCTTTGTCTTCATTGAACCTTACTTCCAGACACAGAAAGCTGCATTCCAAGCTTCTTTTGTCTTCGGCCATGTGGTGCGACAGCCATTTCTATCCCTGGAAATTTTAAAGCACTACGCCCAGGGATACTTTAATATCTTCAGAACTGTAAATTATTGCGAATTCTTACAGTCAAACAGTTGGTCTCCGTCCCCGCCGACGTCCAAGCCTGCCAGCATCCAGCCTGTCCATGACCTTCACCTCGAGGAAGAAGAGAGAGTGTCGCAGCCCGCAGCGTTGACCACGTGGAGACAGGACGCCTGAGAGGATCAAAACGCAGACCTTTCAAAATCTTATACTTTCTCATTGGATTGGTGAGCATGTTTCTGGCCCCTCATAATCTGATCTAGCTAGGCTTAGGGGGTGGTCATTTTGGGTATAAATAATTATGAGCTGTTGTCCGTCGATGTTCCGTGTGTTTCCCCATTTCGAGATGACTTTTGTAAAGTATAACATGCCTGTATATATGTTGGTTAGTACTGTAATATGATTTGTTTTTCCCTCCCATGTACCTTATTGGCTTACATTCAATTTGTTCCTTTATGCAATAAAATTTCATTTCGTTATCATTAAACCTGATCTATAGAGTATTCTCTACATTGTAGTTCCTGCCTCAAACTCCAGTGTATAGAACCTAAGGGGTGAGTGGGTCGAACCACTCAAGGTTTTTACTGTGCAAGAGAGAGAGGCCTCTAGAGAGAGAAACCTCTGCGACCCAAAAACCCCTTACAGCTGGATGGCATTTATTTTAATGCAAGGAGTCTTGCGAGTGAGGCAGATGAATTGAAGGTGTTGATAAACACATGGGAGTATGATATTGTTGCTATCACAGAGACATGTTGAGGGAGGGGCAGGACTGGCAGCTCAATATTCTGGGGCATAGAATCCTCAGGCGAGACAGAGGGGGGTGTAAAAGAGGAGGGGGTGTTGCAATATTAATCAAGGAGTCAATTACTGCTGTAAGGAGGGATGATATCTTAGCAGGTTCCTCTAGTGAGGCCATATAGGTAGAAATTAAAAACAAAAAGTGGGCAAGCACTTTGCTGGGAGTGTACTATAGGCCCCCAAACAGTCAGGGGGAGATAGAGGAACAGATATGTAGGCAAATCTCAGAGAAGTGTAGAAATAATAGGGTAATAATAGTAGGGGATTTCAACTTCCCCAATATTAACTGGGATAGTCAGAGTGTGAAAGGCTTAGAGGGTGCGGAGTTCCTAAAGTGCATCCAGGAGAGCTTTTTGAGCCAGCATGTAGAAAGTCCAACAAGAGAGGGGGCGGTACTGGACCTAATTCTAGGGAATGTACCCGGGAAGTGGTAGAAGTGTCAGTCAGAGAGCATTTTGGTGACAGTGACCATAATTCGGTGAGATTTAAGGTAGTCATGGAAAAGTACAAAGATGGACTGGAAATAAATGTTCTAAATTATGCGAAGGCCGATTTTAATATGATAAGGCAGGATCTGGCCAAAGTGGACTGGGCTCAGATACTTGTAGGAAAATCCACATCAGAGCAGTGGGAGTCTTTCAGAAAGGAATTAGAGAGAGTACAATTCTAACATGTTCCCGTAAAGGTCAAGGGTGGGACCAACAAGCCCAGGGAACACTGGAAGTCAAGGGATATACAAGAATGGATTAGGAAAAAAGGGAGGCTTTTGGAAGATATAAAGGACTAAAAACAGTGGAAGCCCTAGAGGAGTATAGAAAGTGCAGGGGGGTACTTAAAAACAAAATTAGGAGAGCAAAGAGGGGGCATGAAAAAACACTGGCGGGCAAAATAAAGGAAAATCCCATGGTGTTTTATAAGTATATTAAGGGCGAGAGGATAACCAGGGAAAGAGTAGGGCCCAGTATGGACCAAAGTGGCAATCTTTGTGTAGAGCCGGAAGATGTAGGTGAAGTTTTAAATGAATATTTTGCATCTGTGTTCACTATGAAGAAGGACGATGTAGGCATAGAAATCAGGCATGGGTATTGTAATATACTGAACAAATTAGTATTGAGAGGGAGGAGGTACTAGCAGTTTTAGCAGGCTTAAAAGTGGATAAACCCCCAGGCCCTGATGAGATGTATCCCAGGCTGCTGTATGAGGCAAGGGAGGAGATTTTCAGAACCTCTCTGGCCACGGGGAAGTTGCCAGAGGACTGGAGAACAGCTAACGTTGTACCATTATTCAAGAAGGGTAGTAGGGATAAACCTGGGAATTACAGGCCAGTGAGCCTAACATCAGTGGTAGGGAAATTATTGGAAAAAATTCTGAGGGACAGAATTAGCCTCTACTTGGAGAGGCAAGGATTAATCAAGAATAGTCAGCATGGCTTTGTTAGGGGGAGATCATGTCTAACCAATTTGATTGAATTTTTCGAGGGGGTGACTAGGTGTGTGGATGAGGGTAGTGCAGTTGATGTAGTCTACATGGACTTCAGTAAGGCTTTTGACAAAGTCCCGCATGGGAGACTGGTCAAAAAGGTAAGAGCCCATGGGATCCAGGGCAATTTGGCACATTGGATCCAAAATTGGCTTAGTGGCAGGAGGCAGAGGGTGATGGTCAAAGGTTGTTTTTGTGACTGGAAGCCTGTGTTCAGTGGTGTACCGCAGGGATCGGTGCTGGGTCCTTTGCTGTTTGTAGTGTACATTAATGATTTAGATATGAATGTAGGAGGTATGATCAGTAAGTTTGCAGATGACACCAAAATTGGTGGAGTGGTAAAAATGAGGAGGGAAGCCTCAGGCTATAGGATGATATAGATGGGTTGGTTAGATGGGCAGTGCAGTGGCATTTAACCCTGAAAAGTGTGAGGTGATGCATTTTGGGAGGACTAACAAGGCAAGGGAATATACAATGAATGGTAGGACCCTAGGAAGGACAGAGGATCAGAGGGACCTTGGTGCGCATGTACATAGATCCCTGAAGGCAGCAGGGCAGGTAGATAAAGTGGTTAAAAAGGCATATGGGATATTTGTCTTCATTAGCCGAGGCATAGAATATAAGAGCAGGGAGATTATGATGGAGTTGTATTGTAATGCTCGCAAAATTATACAAATTCCCCCAAAGTAAGAAAAGAAGAGATATTGGACTGTTTGAAAGAATATTGGGCCAAAAGGGACTTAAAATCAAAACCCCAGGATTTTGGCTATTTTAAAAGGCATGTTCAGGCCTGTGGAAAAAAACTGTGACAAAAGGAAGTGGGATGGGCCCCCAAAACACAGACAGTTTGAGCATTGGAAAAGGCCAGATCATCTGGGAATGTTCTGGGCCACCCCAACCATTCTACATAAAGACAATAAACCCACTGAAAGACTGTTCCCGCCGAAACTCACAGAGCCACCAAGTACATGAATAATACAATACATGCCAAACAGTCAACAAAAGAGAATCTGGCCCCAGCAGGAAAAGGACAATCAAACAACAGTTTAAAACCAATCAGAAAGATTTCCAAAACGCTTTACATTTTAAACTGATTTCAAGGCAATCCTGAGACCAGTTAAAAGCCAATTAAAAATAGACGGGACCATCCCCGAAAACTCAATGAGGATTGAAACATATTAAAAATAATGAGCCCACCAAAATTAACAAAGGACCAGAGATTTGGTGGTCAGATAAGCCAGGCCTCAAAACAGTATAATTGAGGCCTGCTTGTTCAGTGAAACAGTGAGCTGAGATCAGAGGAGATGAAATCAGATCAGAAAGAAGGCTCAAGTTCAGTACAGGAGAGAAAATATGGTTCAGAAAAATATATCCTCATCACCGTACTCAGTTGGAGGATTGGAGACTTGAAGAAAGAAGAACAAAGCGGAAGGAACAGGAAATCGCGGCAACCAAAGGCCTCAAGAAACCAACAACTACCAATATTACCACCAACTAGGTAATATTGGGCCACCGCGACCAACAAGAAACCAACCACCGAGAAATCGAAAAATCACAAACTTGTTTCCACTCTACAGGCTAGTCTGACTTACCCCTGGGTAAGATTTGACACAAAAGAGTCTTAAAAACTATACCTAACCAAAGAAAATTGGGTACTTACCCGATAAATCCAACTACGCACCTAACTGCATCAGCGGACAGGCGAAGACTGAAAACCCAATGCAGGTGCAGTCTTCCACCACGTCCAGGGTATGGCAGGCCCCAACTGCCACAACTAAAGAGAACCCCGAAATCACGAACCTCTACAATCTGTCAAGAAAGTCGTTTGGTGAGCATTTCCTGGTCCTCTGGAATTCAACCTAGTTAGGATAGTGGGGTTGGGAGGGTAAGGTACTTTTGTCTATTGTAATTCTCCCTCGCATATTCCGAAGTGTTCCCCCTTTTAGAGTATAAGATTTATTGTATTGTCTATTTTCCTGTCTCAAAAATAAAAATCTCAATTCTTTTGACCAACTCAGGTGTCTGTTGCAATTTCATTACAACCCCCAAATAAATCCAAAGTCTAGAACCAAGAGAGTGGGAGCGATTCGAACTGCTCAGGGAGTCAGAGGTAAAGCTGACCACACACACCACCCCTAACAGAACAAAATGCTAGTTAGGCCACAGCTGGAATACTGTGTGCAGTTCTGGTCGCCACACCATAGGAAGGATGTGATTGCATTGGAGAGGGTGCAGAGGAGATTCTCCAGGATGTTACCTGGGCTGGAGCGCTTCAGCTATGAAGAGAGACTGGACAGGCTGGGGTTGTTTTCCCTGGAGCAGAGAAGGCTGAGGGGGGACCTGATTGAGGTGTACAAAATTTTGAGGTGCATAGATAGGGTAGATAGAAAGGAACTTTTCCCCTTAGTAGAGGGGTCAATAACCAGGGGGCATAGTTTCAAGATAAGGGGCAGGAGGTTTAGAGGGGATTTGAGGAAAAACTTTTTCACCCAGAGGGTGGTTGGAATCTGGAACTCACTGCCTGAAAGGGTGGTAGAGGCAGGAACCCTCACAACATTCAAGAAGCATTTAGATGAGCACTTGAAACGCCATAGCATACAAGGCTACGGACCAAGTGCTGGAAAATGGGATTAGAATAGACAGGGCTTGATGGCCGGCGCGGACACGATGGGCCGAAGGGCCTCTTTCTGTGCTGTATAACTCTATGACTCCAGAGCAGTACTGAGGGAGTGCGGCACTGTTTGCGAGCCAGCTTTCAGATGAGACATTAAACCAAGGACCCGTCTGCTCTCTCAGGTGGATGTAAAACACCCCAGGGCGCTTTTTGAAGAGGAGCAGGGAAGTTCTCCCTGTGTCCTGGCCAATGTTTATCCCTCAACCAACACCACTAAAAAGAAACAGATTATCATGATCACATTGCTGCTTGTGGGAGCTTGCTGTGTGCAAATTGGCTGCTGTGGTTCCCACATTGCAACAGTGACTACACTTCAAAAAGTACTTCATTGGCTGTATAATGCTTTGGGACATCATGTGGTAATGAAAGGCGCTGTATAAATGCAAGTTCTTCCCTTTTATTCTCAGTAGTTTCCATCCACACACTCCAATCTTCAAAACACACTCCAACTTTGCCTTAGAAAATGTGTACAAAAATAATAGCTTCATATAGAAGGGATGGGAGATGGCTTTTCCTTACAACAGCAGATTGGGCTGGGCCAGAGCAGCTGCCATTAATGTGCCGTTGCTGGGTTGCTAGGTGCTGTGAGTTGGCAATGGCTATGCAAGTAACCCAGTCCCCATGATTTGGGAAAGGGGTTCTGGCCTGGGGACCTGGTCTGCCACACTTGCATTAATGGAGTTGATCTAAGGAATTTCAGTGCCAAGGAATTTAAATATTCCCTCAGGTTGTGGGCTGTACTGATTAGGCCATATTTATTGCCCATCCTTAAGTCACTCTGAGTTTTACTACTGAGTGGCTTGTTATATTTAAGGGGCATTAAGACTTAATCATATCATGTGAGACTAGAGATGCGCAGGCCAGACTGAATAGGGGTGGCAGATTTCCTTTCCTAAAGGACATTAATGAACTAGCTTGGTTTTTACAACAATCGGATCGCTTTCATGGACATTTATTCTGCTATCTGACCAAAAATGAACAGATTGATTAAACTGAATTTTACAAATTTGATTTGATAACCTCTGGGTTGCTAGTCTGGTACTATAACTTTTGGACTAATATTATGGATCAATGACATACATCAAGACAAAGAATTGGAATGGTGTATCACCGGTGAATGTTACAGCTGTTACTTGAAGTTTGTAGCAAAGTAGGATGAGCCTAGATGGCTCCGATTGGACATAAATGTCCACATGGACTATTTGGGTTGAATGGGTTGTTTCTGTGTAAGTCTCAGTTTTCTGAGTCTACCAGAATTGGTTCTTCTCTCCAGATATTTGCAGCCCAGAGGACCTGGTGGTCAAGCCTTACCAGTGGCTGTCAAAGTCACCAGGGCCCTCAACTTCTTCGCCTCAGGCTCCTTCCAGGGATCTACAGCAGACATTTGCGGCATCTCGCAGTCGGCCGCCCACAGATGCATCACACAGGTCAGCGATGCCATGTTTGACAAATCAGCCAATGATATTGTAGGGTTCTCAAAATTCCCACATCCCCCAAATTATTAATAAAGGGACCCTGAAGGACAAGTTATTAATAAGGATACCTTAAAGGAAATGGCTTCTGGACCTTGTGGCAGAAACCTGCAAGATTGAAAGCAGGACCCTGCAAAATGGCAGGCCAAATTCAAAAGGCTTTGAAAAACCTGACATGTCTGGGCCTGTGGGAGACTTGTTATTTCTGAAGCCAGACAACTAGATAATACAGAATACGCATTCTTCATTTTGAAACAAATCAACTCAGGAAAGACTTAATCTTGAACCCATCAAACCTTTGCATAAATAATCAGTTACAGTTCGAAGTAGCTGCCAAGCCAGGAAGACACCAATTAAACATTATGAATAACAAACACCCAAGATATTAAAGCCATTTAGCAACGAGACAACCGCCCCAAAAGCAGTTAAGGTGAATGACTATAATCACCTTAGACGAGCCCGCCAAAATTAGACAAAGAACTAGCCCTGATTTGGTGCGCAGATAACGAACTCAGAAATAGTATAACTGTAGGCCCACCGGTAACCAGGGGCAGACTAAGGAAGACGGCAACAAGAAAGCATTGGGGGACAATCAGGCACACGCTCAGGTCCAGGTTACTCGAAACTCAAAGAAGCAGACAGGCACGGTGGGGCAGGCTCGACCGAAGACGACTAGGCCGCAACCGCAGCCCTACACAGAGGCCGACTACGAGCACTGCGGTAACAAAGGGCCGGGTAAACCATACCTTCAGATCATTACCACTACACAGGTTATGATCTAGGCCACCGTGACCGAGCCGACACCGAAGACCGCCAGCCGAACCCCAACCGCAACGAAACTCGATGACCAGACCACCACCAGAAGAACGAAACCCAAAGTTTTCCACTCTACAAGGTAAAGTACCCAACAAAGACTTTATTCCCTATCTCTAACAGAGAAAAGAAGGTACTCACCCAGACAAATCCACAATCGCGCCCTTACTGCATCTGCGGACTCCACCCAGCTAAAGAATCTTCGCAGATTCTAAGGCTGAGACCACGTGGCGACGGCAGGCCCCAAAGGACACAAAGAGCAAACCCCAAAATGCAACTGGCTTAATTGACAGGATTTGAACTGTCAAGAAACCCTTATTGGTGAGCATAATCAGGTGATGAAGGAACAGCACTCCGAAAGCTTGTGATTTCAAATAAAACTGTTGGACTATAACCTGGTGGTGTGTGACTTCTTACATTTGTCCACCCCAGTCCAACTCCGGCATCTCCACACCTTAATTAAGTGTACATTTATATGCCTGTAACTATTCCAGTAATTTTCAGTGTTGTAATTTTATTGTGCCTTTAATAAAATACAGTTTTCTTGCACCAAACCAGTTGTCTACTCCAATTCTGTATCGCTGCCTGTACCTAAGTCCGGTGTCTAGAACCCAGGGGTGTGGGAGCGATTTGAACCGCTCAAAGCAGTCAGGGTCAAGCTGACTGCAGACACCAAAATCCCTACAATATCAACTTTGCCATTGATGAAGCCAGTGTTACTGGGCGGGCGCTCGGCTTTGCGGCTCTGCCTGACTTCCCACGGGTGCAGGGCATCATCGACTGCACACATGTGGCCATCAGGGCACCCCATCATCACCCAGGAGTGTTTGTCGAATGCAAGGGTTTCCATTTCCTCAATGTGCAGCTGGTCTGCAACCATAGGAAGATCATCATGCATGTGTGTGCCAAATTCCCTGGCAGCTGTCATGACTCTTTCGCCCTGTGCCAGACCACCCTCCCTCAGCTCTTCGCACTGCCAAACACACTTACTGACTGGCTGCTTGGAGACAAGGGCTACCACTGAAGATGTGGCTCATGACACCCTTGAGGAGGCCAGGCAATGAGACTGAGGCACATTATAATGAAAGCCACATAGAACAAACAATAGGCATGCTGAAAATGTGCTTCAGATGCCTTGACAGATCTGGAGGATCCCTTCAGTACGCGCCAGCCAGGGTCTCCAGAATTGCCGCGTCTGCTGTGTGCTGCACAACAAAGTGCAGCAGCGAGGATTAGCGCTGCATGAGGAGCAAGGCACAGAGCGCACACCCTCTTCAGAGGAGGAGCAGGGGGAGGAGCATCAGCTGGAAGACGAGGAGGAGCAGGAGGTACCTGAGGTCCAGATGCCAGCAGCACCCGAGCACATTGCTGCCCAGGATGCCAGGGGTGACCTCATCATGGCCAGATTTACATAACTTCCTGCATTACACCCATATGGCTGCCACATGTTGTGCCAGGTTCCTCCCCAACAACCACCCCCCCTCTCCCCGCAACAACACCATAAAGCATCCCTACAATGACCAAGCCATTCCTTTCACACTGAGCCCCATTGCTGGAGGTAACGTTATGTCTCACCATTCACTCCAACTCAATAAGCCACTTCCAAAGTAACAGATAAAAATGGGCATGACCTGTGACATAACAGTAACGGAACTTTAACAAAAACACGTCTTTAAACAACCATGTGCTTACCCTTGTGCATCTATATCTGTGTCATTTTTTGCTTACGCGTGCTTCTGTGAGGTGCAACCCCCGTGACTTCAGCAGAAGTCGAGGCAGCCTGCTCACTTCCCTGCTGCGACTGTGTAGACACTTTTGGCGGAAGTCCTCTGGGTTTTGGAGCATCTGATGGCCCCCGCCAAACTGTGCTCCTCCTGCGACTGTGCAGGGGCAGGCTCAGCCATCGCAATCTGAGTGCTTTGAGAGGAGCCCCCACTTCCATGTCCCCTCTCACCATCATCCCTCTTATGGCCATCCGCAGTTCCCTGCTAGCAAGGAGGTGGAGAACACCTTGCTCCACAGCAGTGGGGCAATGAGGACCCAAGTCTATGTTGACATGCCTCCTAGAGAGATCTATAAACCTCTGCCATCTGTTCTCCATAAATAGCATGTGCTCATGTGAGTGGTGCATTAGATGCTTCATGCAGGTGGCCACCCTTTCCATGGAGGAAACTACCATCCCCATCGCCTGCGATATGGTGGTGCTCATGTTGGAGATGGACTCCTCCATTCTCTGCACATTTGCAGACATTGCGCTTGCAAAACCTGTCAGAGCCCCCTGCACTTCTTCCTGCACCTCTAGGATCACCCTCTTTCTTGATGACCCCCGAGGCTGAATGTCTGCATGCAGCTGAGCAGAGCTTGGAGTGCCCTGCACCCTCCGGCGAGGAGTCTCCACTGCTGTCCTTGTCTCCACCATCTCCTCTTGCTCACTTGTGACTTGTGGGACACCAGGTGACAACACTACTCTATCTCGCGTAGGTTCCTCCGAGGTGTACGTATCTGCGTTGGTGCTGGGTGTGCTTAGGTCTGGTGACGGTGCACCCTCAGAGACTGGAGGCTCCTCTGAGGCATCATCTTCCTCTTCTGCCTGGACAGTCGGGGGGGGGGTTGGTGGGTGGGGGCTCTTGATGGACCTGTGGGAGAGTAAAGAGATGATTTAGAAATGGGTAACGATACCATTATGCACATGATGACCATTCACTGGCTGCTGACATCAGTCCCCATATGGTCATCATGTGTATAATGGGAGTCATCTGAGAACCTGGGTGCAGCCCTCTGTCTCTGTGAAGCCATCTGTGCAAGGCTCAGCACTAACCAGATGGTGATATGAACTGCCTGCACACTCCGAGATGAACCTTCAAATGCAATGTGGCCAAGGCTGCTTTAAATATCCCAGCTGGAAATGAGTCATCGATGATGTCATTAGACCTGCACCATTTAATAAGGCTGGGAAACGCACAGGCCTGCCTCAATAGGCGCCATTAAGGGGAAGTTGCTCTGAGGAGCGGGATGAAAAGAACAACAAGGTTCCGAACCGCCACACCGACCGCCTGCACTCAAATCGCCCTGGTAATGAAAATTCCGGTCATAGTTTTTAAAGAGCGACTTAAAGGAGGAGAAAGAGAGGCAAAGTGGTTTAGGGAGGGAATTCCAGAGCTTAGGGCCTAAGCAGCTGAAGACACAGACGCCAATGGTAGAGCAAAGCAAATCAGGGATGTGCAGGAGGCCAGAATTGAAGGAGCACAGAGATCTCAGAGGGTTGTAGGGCTAGAGGAGATTACAGAGATAGGGAGGTTGTGGTCATGGAGGGATTTGAACACCAGGTTAAGAATTTTATAATCGAGGCATTGCCGGACCCAGAGCCAATGTAGGTCAGCGAGCATAGGGTTGCTGGGTGACGTAAAGACAAAGTTGTCCAGCTTGCACCCCACCATCACAATCCTGGACACCCTAGCTGGATTTTACTGTAGCAAGCATTAGTATTGGGGCAAATTTTGCAAAGTTCACAGTAGTTGACCCAAACAGGTAAATTGCCAAAAAAGTATGACAAAAAAATTAACAACACAAGACAAACATTGTGACATCAAAAAAAGTGAGTGTCACATAACATATACAGCAGGTGAGAACATCACATGACACGTACAGCAGATGATAGTGTCGCATGACACATACAATAGGTGAGAGCATCACATGACATGCACTGCAGGTGAGAGCATCACATGACATTTACAGCAAGCAAGAACATCACATGACACATACAGCAGATGGCAAAAGTGAATGTTTGCAGTACATTAGTAGATTTTAACTATGTTGTGCATAGTATTATGCATTTTATATCACACATTTAAAAACAAATATAGAGGAAAAATTTGAATATAGCAAGGTATAATTCAAAGAGACTGGGCAGAGTTTTCTGAGGTCCCAATGCCACTGGCAGAGCTTTGCATGCAGCGGGGAGCTTGTGGAAAATCACTGGTGTACAGCACACAATTTTGTGCCCATTCATACCAATGGTCAGAAAACTGCAGGTAATGCACCTACTTTTTCTGACAAGTCACCTTCTGCGTGCGAGGCCCCAACAGTAGTGGGAGATCTTGGAATTTTCCACCCAATAAATGGAACGCAGTTCAATTACAGGTGTGGTGCCAGAGGACTGGAGGACTGCTAACATGGTACCGTTGTTTAAAAAGGGAGAAAGGAATAGACTGAGTAATTACAGGCCAGTCAGCCTAACTTCGGTGGTGGGAAAAATATTGGAAAAAATTCTGAGGGATAGGATAAATCTTCATTTAGAAAGACACAGATTAATCAGGGACAGTCAGCATGGATTTGTTAAGGTTGTGTCTGACTAACTTGATTGAATTTTTTGAGGAGGTAACAAGGAGGGTCGATGAAGGTAGTGTGTTTGATGTAGTCTATGTGGATTTTAGCAAGGCTTTTGATAAGGTCCCGCATGGCAGACTGGTCACGAAAGTAAACACCCATGGGATCCAAGGCAAAGTGGCAAGTTGGATCCAAAATTGGCTCAGAGGCAGGAAACAAATGGTAATCACAGAATCCCCACAGTGCAGATAGAGGCCATTTCGGCCCATCGAGCCTGCACCGACACATATCCCACCCGATCCCCGTAACCCCTACACCAACACATATCCCTCCCTATCCCTGTAACCCCACGTATTTAATCCCCCTAACACTAAGGGTCAATTTATCATAGCCAATCAACCTAACTCGCACATCTTTGGACTGTGGGAGGAAACCGGAGCACCTGGGGGAAACCCACGCAAACACGGGGAGAATGTGCAAACTCCACACAGACAGTTGCCCGAGGCCGGATTCGAACCTGGGTCCCTGGCGCTGTGAGGCAACAGTGCTAACCACTATGCCACCGTGCTGGTCGAAGGGTATTTTTGCTGTTTCCAGTGGGGTTCTGCAGGGCTCAGTACTGGGTCCTTTGCTTTTTGTAGCATATATCAACAATTTGGACTTGAATGTAGGAAGTATGATTAAGAAGTTTGCAGATGATACAAAAATTGGCTGTGTGGTTGATAATGAAGAAGAAAGCTGCAGACTGCAGGAAGATATCAATGACCTGATCAGGTGGGCAGAACAGTGGCAAATGGAATTCAATCTGGAGAAGTGTGAGGCAATGCATTTGGGGAGGGCTAACAAGGCAAGGGAATACACTATAAGTGGTAGGACACTGAGAAGTTCAGAAGATCAGAGGGACCTTGGAGTGTATGTCCACAGATCCCTGAAGGTAGCAGGACAGGTAGATAAGGTGGTTAAGAAGGCATACGGGATACTTGCCTTTATTAGCCGAGGTATAGAATATCAGAGCAAGGAGGTTATGCTTAAACTGTATAAAACACTAGTTAGGCCGCAGCTAGAATACTGCGTGCAGTTCTGGTCACCACATTATAGGAAGGATGTGATTGCAAAAGAGGGGGTGCAGAGGAGATTTACGAGGATGTTGCCTGGGCTGGGGAATTTTAAGCTATGAGGAAAGATTGGATAGGCTGGGGTTGTTTTCTTTGGAACAGAGGAGGCTGAGGGGAGACCAAATTGAGGTGTATATAATTATGAAGGGCCTAGATTCTTCTCTGAGGATCGTGAATCTTTGGAATTCTCTTCCCCAGAGAGCTGTGGAGGCTGGGTCATTGAATATATTTAAGATGGAGATAGACAGATTTTTGAATGATAAGGGAGTCAAGGGTTATGGGGAGCGGGCAGGGACGTGGAGTTGGTGAGACCACACCTGGAGGACGCAAAGAATCTTCGAAGGGACACAGACAGACTAAGTGAGTGGGCAAAAATCTGGCAGATGGAGTTTAATGTGGGAAAATGCGAGGCTATCCTCTTTGGTAGGAAAAATAAAAAAACAAATTATTATTTAAATGGGGAGAGATTACAAAATGCTGAGGTACAGAGGGATCTGGGGGTCCTTGTACATGAATCACAAAAAGTTAGCATGTAGGTACAGCAAGTAATTAGGAAGGCAAATGGAGTGTTGGAGTTTATTGCAAAGGGAATGGAGTATAAAAGTAGGGAAGTCTTGTTACAGGGCGTTGGTGAGACCACACCTGGAGTACTGCATACAGTTTTGGTCTCCTTATTTAAGGAAGGATATACTTGCATTGGAGGCAGTTCAGAGAAGGTTCACGAGGTTGATTCCGTAGATGACGGGGTTGTCTTATGAGGAAAGGTTGAACAGGTTGGGCCTAGACTCATTGGAGTTTAGAAGAATGAGAGGGGATCTTATTGAAACATGTAAGATTCCGAAGGGGCTTGACAGGGTAGATGCAGGGAGGATGTTTCCCCTCGTAGGGGAATCTAGAACTAGGGGGCATAATTTCAGAATAAGGGGGCATGCTTTTAAATCGGAAATGAGGAGGAATTTCTTCTCTCAGAGGGTCGTGAATCTTTGGAATTCTCTTCCCCAGAGAGCTGTGGAGGCTGGGTCATTGAATATATTTAAGGTGGAGACAGACAGATTTTTGAATGTAAGGGAGTCAAGGGTTATGGGGAGCGGGCAGGGAAGTGGAGTTGAGGCCAACATCAAATCAGTCATGATCTTACTGAATGGCGGAGCAGGCTTGAGGGGCCAAATGACCTACTCCTGTTCCTACATCTTATATTCTTATGTTCTTCTAGAGTGGATAGGAAGGACCTATTTCCCTTAGCAGAAGGGTCAATAACCAGGGGACATATATTTAAAGTAATTGGTCGGAGGTTTAGAGGGGATTTGAGGAGAAATGTTTTCACTCAGAGAGTGGTGGGGTCTGGAACTCACTGCCTGAAAGGGTGGTAGAGGCAGAGACCCTCATCACATTTAAAAAGTACTTGGATATGCACTTGAAGTGCCATAACCTACAAGGCTATGGACCAAGTGCTGGAAAGTGGGATTGGGCTGGATAGTTCTTTGTCAGCCAGCACGGACAAGATAGGCTGAATGGCCTCCTTCTGTGCTGTAAATTTCTATGATTCCATGATTCTACGATTGCACTCATCGGTAAACAGGAATTTCAGTCTCGCAATAACAATTGGACAATGTCTAAAGATCCCAGCCTTGTCATGAAGCAGATATAAGAATTTTTTTCTTTAGAAAGGAGTTTTTGATTAATTCTGTACATAACATCTATAGAAACATAGAAACATAGAAGATAGGAGTAGGCCATTCGGCCCCTCGAGCCAGCTCCGCCATTTAAAGAGTTAATGGCTGATCATCCAAATTCAGTACCCTGTCCCTGCTTTCTCCCCATATCCCTTGATGCCTTTAGCCTCAAGAAATATATCCAACTCCTTCTTGAATATATTTAATAAATTGGCCTTAACTGCCCTGTGTGGCAAAGAATTCCACAGGTTCACCACTCTCTGGGTGAAGAAATTCCTCCTCATCTCTGTCCTAAATGGCTTACCCCTTATCCTTAGACTGTGACCCCTGGTTCTGGACTCCCCCACCATCGGGAACATCTATCCTGCATCTAGTCTGTCTAGTCCTGTTAGAATTTTATAAGTTTCAATGAGATCCCCTCTCATTCTTCTAAACTCTAGCGAATATAAGCCTAATCGACCCAATCTCTCTTTATACGTCATTCCTGCCATCCCAGGTATCAGTCTGGTGAATCTTCGCTGCACTCCCTCCATGGCAAGAACATCCTTCCTCAGATATGGCGACCAAAACTGCAAACAATACTGAAGGTGTGGTCTCACCAAGGCCCTGTACAACTGCAGCAAGACATCCTTGCTCCTGTACTCAAATCCTCTCGCTATGAAGGCCAACATACCATTTGCCTTCTTAACCGCCTGCTGCATCTGCATGCTTACCTTCAGCGACTGGTGCACAAGGACACCCAGGTCCTATTGCACTTCCCCTTTTCCCAATCTATTGCCATTCAGATAATAATCTGTCTTCCTGTTTTTGCCACCAAAGTGGACAACCTCACATTTATCCACATTATACTTCATTTGCCATGCATCTGCCTGTAGTGTATGTACCTTTAAGGGGAGAACTACTCTTTACAGCTCCTGTATACTGTAGTACCGGCAGTGACCACACCTGTATATAAACCCTGAGTAGGGATCTGTATAGTTAGTTTTAGAGTAACCCTCATCCAGTAAACACCTGTTGATTGTTCCCTGCAGTCTCTTGTCTAATTATTGAAGGACACACAACATCAAGATACACGGATCTAACATTGGCGACGAGAAGATTCAAACCTACCTGCAACTCTGGATCACCTCCCAGGGATTCGCTCCTGGAGAACAGTGAAAGAAGAAGGCCGAATCCAGAAGCACGGGCGTCGACCATCCAGCGGAGACTTGAGCATCGCAGGGGAGATTGTTGAGAGCTGGGCTTGGTTCTCCAGTCACGGTGGTCCAGCAAAACGGGCTGGCAACAGGTACGGCGCAGACCCTTCCCGGACAGCGGCGGCTAGAGCCGACCGACGGCACAGAAAAAGGCCGAGCAGCGTCGACGGGAGAAGAGAGAGGGTAGAGCACACAGGGCGCAGCTGGTGTTCAGGACCGAGCGGCGTCGACGGGAGAAGAGAGTGGGTAGAGCGCACAGGGCGCAGCCGGTGTTCAGGACCGAGCGGCGTCAACGAGAGAGAGCAGAGCGTAGCCGGTGTTCAAGGGCCGAGCAGCATCAACGAGAGAGAGAGGCGTGCAGGAAAACACGCAGAGCGCAGCCGGTGTTCAAGGGCCGAGCAGCGTCAGCGGGGAAGAAAGGAAAGCGCGGGAATCGCCATTTTGAGCCGCAGCAGAGAAGAAGGGAGAGCGCGGGAGACACCATTTTGAGCCAGTCTAACCACACCCAGGGATGCCGAAGAGTGGCAGTGTCACAGCGTTTTGACAATGAAGTCGAAGATTGGACGACATATGTCGAACGCATAGAAGTGTACTGCAAGGCGAATGAAGTGCCAGATGACAGGAAAGCGCTGGTATTGTTGAATTCAATGGGTGCAAAATCGTATGGCTTACAGCGAAACCTAGTAACCCCAGAGAAGCCAGTGGAAAAGGATTTTGAAAACATAGTGTCAATCCTACCGGACCACTTAGACCCCACACCACTGCTGATAGCGGAAAGATTTAAGTTTCACAAAAGGAACCAGCATAAAGATGAAAGTAATGCTGAGTTTTTAACGGAACTGCGCAAGCTATCAAAACACTGCCAGTTTGGAACGGGACTAGCAGATACTTTAAGGGACAAGTTTGTGTGTGGGCTTCAAAGTGAAGGAACCCAGAAACGGCTTCTATCAGAAAAGGATCTTACGCTGGACAAGGCTTTCAGCATGACAGTATCACACGAAGCAGCAGCACGGGGCGCGGCAGAGATACAATGGAGACCGCAAGAATATGGCACAAATGAAATGTCATACGGAACAGTAAAGTGCTAACGCTGCGGCCGAACAAGATACAACCATAAGGATTGCTGGTTCAAGGACCAAGTGTGCAGACAGTGTGGAAAAGTAGGACACATAGCAAGAGTCTGCAGGTCAGAAAAGACAACCAGCAGCAAGAAATCCCCACAGGAGAATACAAGAAGGTACATAAGGTGACGGAGAGTAGAGCAGACGAACAGAAAAGTGATACAGACTCTGGAAGCAAGGAGCTGGGTTGTCTGAAACTACATAATGTGATCAAAACGGAGGATCACCAAACTATCTGAGTCACGCTCAAGATAGCCGGAGTCCAAGTGAAAATGGAATTGGACACAGGATCAGCCCTAACAGTCATAAACCGAAGGGACTACAAGCGGCTATTCTCACATATACCCTTGAGAGATACAGAGATTGTCTTGAAGACGTACACGGGGCAAAAAGTCTACCACAAAGGAAAAATAAGGGTGAACATTATATATAACGGCAAGGAAACACCAAAAATGGACCTATATATATTGCCAGATGGAGGACCACCACTACTGGGACGTGAATGGATCTGGAAGATACAGCTAGATTGGCATTCCATACAAGCACTGACTGTAGATGCCAAAAAGGATGACGACGTCACACGTGGACGACTGTCAAAAATGCTAACTGATGCACAAGAAGTGTTCCAGGAGGGACTCGGAACACTAAAAGGCACAACAGCGATGATCAAAATAGAGGAAAATGCAAGCCCAAAGTTTTTTAAGGCCAGACCGGTACCTTATGCGATCCGCCCAGCCGTCGAAGCAGAGCTGGAAGGTTTGGAACGTTCAGGAGTACTGTCCAAAGTGGACTGGAGCGAGTGGGCTACTCCCATCGTTCCTGTAATGAAGAGGTCATTGAGTAATACGCCTGGGGAACCAAAGAAGGTTTGCATCTGTGGGGACTTTAAGGTGACAGTGAACCCAGTCCTTCACACTGTACAATATCCGCTTCCGTGGATTGAAGATATTTTTGCCTCGCTATCCTAAGGGAAATGCTTCACTAAGATTGATCTGGCCCAGGCGTACCTGCAAATGGAGGTAGAAGAAGCCTCGAAACAGTACCTCACGATCAACACTCATAAAGGTCTCTACCAATACAACCGGCTGATGTTCGAGGTAGCATCAGCTCCAGCTATTTGGCAAAGGGCAATGGATCAAGTCCTGCAAGGGATTCCAGGGACCCAGTGTTATTTGGACGATACCCTGGTCACAGGCGAAAATGACAGTGATCACCTCGCCAACCTGGAGCAGGTGCTCACTAGATTGAAGGAATATGGGCTCCGAGCTAATCGCCACAAATGCGAGTTTTTCCAGAAGCAGATCTCGTATTGTGGCCACGTTATTGATGAAGAGGGGCTACATAAGTCCCCTGAAAAGATTAAGGCAGTAGTCGAGGCTCCAGCACCGGAAAATGTGTCACAACTGAGGTCGTTCCTTGGGCTGGTGAACTACTACCATAAGTTCTTGCCGAAGTTGTCTACAGTGCTACACCCACTGAACACCCTACTGCAAACGGGGGTACCATGGAAGTGGAATGACGAATGTAAACGAGCTTTCCAGAAGTGCAAAGAATTGATCACATCAAAAGAGGTGTTGGCTCATTTCAACCCAGCACTACCAATTCGGTTGGCGTGTGATGCATCACCCTATGGCATTGGAGCGGTACTGTCGCACAAATTCTCGGACGGCCCGGAGAGGCCAGTAGCCTTTGCGTCTCGGTCACTAACCTCAGCCGAGCGTAACTACGCCCAGATTGACAGGGAGGCCCTCAGCCTAGTGTGGGGAGTGAAAAAGTTCAACCACTATCTGCACGGGCAGAAGTTCACCTTGCTGACTGACCACCAACCACTTGTCTCCATCTTTAATCCAAAGAAGGGTGTTCCGGTGATGACTGTGCAACGGCTACAAAGATGGTCCCTTTTTCTAGGGGCGAACCAATAAGAAATCGAGTATAAGGGCACGAAACAGCATGGAAACGCTGATGGGCTATCATGCCTGCCACTGCCTACTGCAGAGGAAGCACCAGCAGTGGACCCTGTTGAAATATTTTATTCGACTATAATTGAACGCTTGCCAGTAACTAACGCTGATATACAGAAGGAGACCCGAAATGACCCGACACTGTCTCGGGTATATGACTTGACGGTGAAGGGATGGCCAACACACGGCGACTCACTGTTGCCAGCATTCTCATCCAGAAGAGAACAGCTGTCAGTATGCCAGTGGATCTTGATGTGTGGATCCTGAGTGGTAATTCCACCTAAGTTAAGGGAGAGAGTGCTCAATGAGCTTCACAAAGGCCATCTGGGAGGGGTGAAATGAAAAGCCTTGCTAGGGCTTATGTGTGGTGGCCGGGGATCGATCAGCAAATCGAGGACCTGACAAAGAGCTGCTCAGGATGCCAGAAGGTCCAAAATGCACCACCACATGCCCCTCTACACCCACGGGAGTGGCCCTCATCTCCATGGCAATGGGTGCATATTGATTTTGCTGGCCCATTCATGGACTCAATGTTTTTAATAGCCGTGGATGCGCACTCGAAATGGCCTGAGGTGATCAAAATGTCCTCCACCACCACGGAGAAAACTATTGCAGTCCTACGGACCATATTTGCCAGGAACGGCTTGCCAGAGCAGATTTGCTCTGATAATGGACCACAGTTTGTGTCCGAAGAGTTTCGAAGGTTTATGAAAAAGAATGGGGTAAGGCATTACACATCCACCCCGTATCATCCAGCCACAAATGGATTGGCTGAGAGGTTCGTACAAACCTTTAAAAAAGCAGTAAGGGCCATGTGCGATGACGACATTCCACTGCAGCATAAGGTTGACAATTTCCTGTTAGCCTACAGAAATGCGACACATTCAGTCACCAACCAGACCCCGGCCATGATGTTCTTTAACCGAAGGTTGAGATCTTGTCTGGATTTGCTCAGACCAAATGTACGAAGAGATGTTGAGAGTAAGCAATTCCAGCACATCAATGAGTAGCCGACAAGGAGCTTCAATGTAGGGCAACCAGTCTTGGCCTGCGACTACCGAACAGAGAAATGGCAACCAGCAATGATATGCACACGGCAGGGGCCACTAATGTACACAGTGGATGTTGGGGAGAACATTGTGAGACGCCAAGTTGACCAGATCCTAGAGTCACAGGAACGAGTCAACCCCATGTCTCGCGTACCTGGTGATGAACCCGACATACAGGTAGCATCTACCCCAGAAACAGTAGCATCGGAAGCTGATGAACCAACCGACGACAGGGGGCCAGAATCGCCTCCGCACCAAGAGCAAGACACTCAGGAAAGGCGCTATCCAGAAAGGATCAGGAAGCCTCCCCAAAGACTGAATTTATAAATAGACTATTTTCAGTTAATGTTGCATGTTAAAAGTGTTAATTGTAATTAGTTGATATTTAATTGTTAAATCAATGTTATGGTACTGTTAATCTAAAAGGAATTGTAGTGTATGTACCTTTAAGGGGAGAACTACTTTTTACAGCTCCTGTATACTGTAGTACCGGCAGTGACCACACCTGTATATAAACCCTTAGTAGGGATCTGTACAGTTAGTTTTAGAGTAACCCTCATCCAGTAAACACCTGTTGATTATTCCCTGCAGTCTCTTGTCTAGTTAGCGAAGGACACACAACATCAAGATACACGGATCTAACACAGCCCAGTCACCCAACCTGTCCAAATCGTACTGGAGTTTCTCTGCATCCTCCTCACAGCATACACGCCCACCCAGCTTTGTGTCATCTGCAAACTTGGAGATATTACATCTAGTTCCCTCGTCTAGATCATTAATATATATTGTGAATAGCTGGGGTCCTAGCACTGATCCCTGCGGTACCCCTCTCGTCACTGCCTGCCACTCGGAAAAAGACCCGTTTGTTCCAACTCTTTGCTTCCTGCCTGCCAACCAGTTCTCTATCCAAGTCAATACCTTACCCCCAATTCCATGTGTTTTAATTTTACAAGTTAATATCTTATGCGGGACCTTATCGAAAGCCTTCTGAAAGTCCAAATACATAACATCCACTGGTTCTCCCTTATCTATTTTACCAGTTACATCCTCAAAAAATTCCAGTAGATTAGTCAAGCATGATTTACCTTTTGTAAATCCATGTTGACTTTGTCCGATCCTGTCACTGTTTTCCAAGTGCTCTGCTATTACATCTTTTCTAATGGACTCATAGCATTTTCCCCACTACCGATGTTAGGCTTACCGGTCTATAATTCCCCATTTTCTCTCTACCACCCTTTTTAAATAGTGGGGTTACATTAGCTATCCTTCAATCCATGGGAACTGTTCCAGAGTCTATAGAATTTTGGAAGATGACCAGCAATGCATCTACTATTTCTAGGGCCATCTTCTTAAGTACCCTAGGATGTAGATTATTAGGCCCTGGGGACTTATCGGCCTTTAATCCCGTCAATTTCCCTAACACCATTTCCCTACAAATACTGATTTCATTCAATTCCTCCCTCTCATTAGACCCTATATTCCACGACATCTCTGGGAGATTATTTGTGCCCTCCTTTGTGAAGACAGAACCAAAGTATGTATTTAATTGGTACGCCATTTCTTTGTTGCCCATTATAAATTCCCCTGATTCTGACTGCAAGGGACCTACGCTTGACTTCACCAATCTTTATCTCTTCACATAGCTATAGAAGCTTTTACAGTCAGTGTTTATGTTCCCTGCAAGCTTACTCTCATAATCTATTTTCCCCCTCTTAATTAACCCCTTTGTCCTCCTTTGCTGAATCCTAAACTGCTTCCAATCCTCAGGTTTGCTGCTTTTTCTGGCCAAATTATATGTCCTCTCCTTGGATCTTATGCTATCCCTAATTTCCCTTGTTAGCCACGGTTGAGTCACCTTTTTTGTTTTATTTTTATGCCAAACAGGGATGAACAAATTCTGTAGTTCATCCATGCGATCTTTAAATGTTTGCCATTGCCTATCCACTGTCAACCCTTTAAGTAACGTTCCCCAATCCATCCTAGCCAACTCGTGCCTCATACCA
This sequence comes from Somniosus microcephalus, assembly GCF_052327205.1. Classification (NCBI taxonomy): domain Eukaryota; kingdom Metazoa; phylum Chordata; class Chondrichthyes; order Squaliformes; family Somniosidae; genus Somniosus; species Somniosus microcephalus. The sequence goes on from NC_140998.1 coordinate 38,617,816, forward strand.
TTGTATGTCCTTTATTTAAATTCAGGACCCTAGTCTCTGAGTCAACTACTTCATTCTCCATTTTAATGAAGAATTCCAACATATTATGATCGCTCCTCCCCAAGGGGCCTTGCACAAGATTGCTAATTAATCCTTTCTCATTACATAATACCCAGTCTAAGATGGCCCGATCTCTAATTGGTTCCTTGACATATTGGTCCAGGAAACCATCCCATATACACTCCAGGAATTCCTCCTCCACAGTATTGTTACTAATTTGGTTAGCCCAATCTACATGTAGATTAAAGTCACCCATGATAACTGCTGTGTCCTTATTGCACGCGTCTCTAATTTCCCATTTAATGCCATCCCCAACCTCAGCATTACTCTTTAAATGCATCTTTTTGTCACAACTCACATTTTCCAGACAGCTTGATATGTTTATGTCTGAAGGGAAAGAAGATCCACGACAGGGATATCAAATAAATAAAGGATTGCAATATAAAGCACGTGAATTATCAAGGCCGCCTGTACTGAAAGGTCCCTTTCTTGCAAATGGAAAAATATCATTACCTCAAACAAAATAAGGCTTGTATTCACACTTGCTGGCCATGACAGTCACATCCATCAGAAACCTTTGTGTTCAAAGAAAATGACAATAAGTAAGTGATGTGCGGCTTTGAGGTCCTATATTTTTTTAACTGAACAAAATACTTAAAAACAATAACAGATTTCACAATGGGACTATTGTTATATAAACGATACTTATTGATGTCCAACAACAGGTGTAGGCCCTCAATTTGCATATTTAAACTGCCTGCCTCTGTTTTAGGCTGGAATGCTGGGCTGCCCCATTGAAAGGCCTGCCTGAAAGTTGATTCAGGCAGTGAAATGGGCTTACCGGGTCCCCATCAGAGTTTCAACTGCTGCTTGCCCATTTTTTCAGCTGAGAAACGGGTGGCTGACAGTTGAAAGACTACCCCACCCCCCCCACTCCCCCCTCACCCCCACCACCCTCATACACTTACGAATCACTAAATCCTATATTGCTATGCCCACCCGCTGCACTTTATATTCCAAGCCACTCTGGATGAAAGAATTATCAATGCGCCATATTTGAGTTGATCTCAGATTCCGAATTAAGAGCATAAGAAGGTAATAAATAGGAGCAGGAGTAGGCCATATGGCCCCTCAAGCCTGCTCCGCCATTTAGCGAGATCATGGCTGATGTGAATTAGCTAACTAAGTTTATTTTACTGAAAGTAAAACACCTACCAAAACAACACTAAGTTTATTTTACTGAAAGTAAAACACCTACCAAAACAGCACAAGCTCTGCCCTTGACCGTAGTAAGTGCAAAGCGTATATTCGCCAGCAGTCTATAACGTGCCTCTGTACCTATTTTTGGTTCCGTTTTACCTAGGAACCACTCTGTTTCCCACCCTTTTGTAGATCAGTTTTTTTTTCTCTCTCTGTGTCGCAGGCCTCAGGCTGAAATGATCGGCTAGCCCCTGAACTATCTGGAAAGCAGATTAATAGCTTAATGTTTCCTCAGCAGTCCCATTTCCAGGGTGAATAATCCACAAGTGGATGTTGTTCACATCATTCATATGAATTCTTCCTGGCTTATTTAGTACTGGATGGAAGTTGAAGACAAAAGTAATTGCCAGATGCATTGGAGCTGGTCGCCATTTTGAATTGTTCTCCACCTTTGAGTTTATACAGTGCACAGTAAATTCATACATGCACATTGTTCTGCCTCTGTCTACCTATATATCATGTAACTTGTCACAGCTGGCATCTGATGTATGTTTAATGTATGCCATAGTGTTGACTCCAAGGGGCAAGATACATGCCCTCCATAAGAGAAAGGGAGAAGTTTTAGAACTGGACTAACTTGGTGCTGGATGAGCATCTCCAGTAGACATCACAGCTGTACAAGTTGTGCACAGTTGCTAGAGGATATGCAAGGTACTCATGAGATATACAGGAACACAATTCAGGCTGTCAATGGAAACTTTAATCTCACTAGCTGCAGGCAGTGCAATCTGGCTAGAATAAGTGAGGCAGTATTGTTTAATGTGCTTCATTCCTGCTGGGGGCCTCCAGGTATAAAAGGGTATGAATCTCATGGAATTTCAATTGCTGCTGAGATTCATGAACTGCATGCTCTGAATGGGAATCAAACAATATTCTACAAGGTAATACGGGGCTGTGCAATAGGGGTACAGTCGCATAATGGTTACTGGATTGGTAATCCTACTGATCCGGAGACATGTGTTCAAATCCCACCAGGGCAGCTGAGGAATTTAAATTCAGTTAATTAAATAAATCTGGAAAAAGAAACTAGTATCAGCAATGGTGACCATGATTGTCGTAAAAACCGCACTAATTTCACTCATCTGCCGGTCCGGCCTATATGTGAATCCAGACCCACATCAATGTGATTGACTATTAACTGCCCTCTGAAATGGCCTAGCAAGCCACTCAGTTTTAACAAAACCGCTATGAAAAACAATCACTGTGGGAGTACCTTCACCACATGCACTACATCGGTTCAAGAAGGTAGCTCACCACCACCTTCTCAAGGACAATTAGGGAATCAGCAATTAATGATGGCCTTGCCAGCGACGCCCACATCCAATGAAAAAAAAAGGTCAATATTTATGAAAAAAGCCTTTAAATACCCATCAGTTACTTAACCTGATGCTCAAATCCCACTGAAAGCCTTTGTGCGTTCCTAGTTTTACGTTGCTGTAACTTATGTGAACTGTACTGAGACTTTTCCAACTGGCTTATTGAGTGCTCTAGACTTATTTAATCAAAATGAAAACTGAAATGAAACCATAGGCTAAAGAACAAATTGTTCCAACCTGCATTAGATTGAAATACATTCCATCAAATGAAAAGATAGATGTATATTTTTTTTACACATAACCTTGCACTTAATTACTCAGGCTTCAAGACCAAAGTAGGCCCAGATACCTCTTAAGTACATTAGAAACTTTAAAAAAAATAATTGGTGACTGCTAACAATTAAAATCTGTAGAAGAATGCTTCTGAACAGTTCAAAATATAGAAGGTTGTGTGTGAGAGGAAAAATAAGAGTAAGATATAAAAACAGAAACACTGAATGGGAGAGCTCCCCAGTCACTGGGACAGAATGGAGGGGTTGATTTTAACCTTACTCACCTGGTGGAAACCGGACGGGTGAGGAATTAAAAGCCTGGGCCGCAATTTTATGAACCGTTGTGGGTCCTTGGTGGGCAACGTCAGTGGCGGGTCCCGAGCCTGCTGCTGTCTCCATCCTGGCCTCTGAAATTAATTTCCCCTAATTGGCCCGGCCAGCATATCTCCCGGCCAATTAGAGGAAGCAGGTCTGGTGATGTCATTTCATGGCATGTCATCAGCTGGTTTCCGTAAAGGCACCATGGCCCTTTTGACATTTGTGCTGTCAGTGTTCTACAACATTGAGGTGCTGCAAACACTGACAAGTACTGTACAGAGGTGCAGGGCTGCACCCAGGCTCTCCCATGACTCCCTCCATGTGCTTATGGAGGGAGACACAGCATGCAGGGAGCTCCTCTTCCCTTCCCATGGGCGGAAGAGACCTCCCCAGGAGATCAACACATTGCAGAGGAGGGCACAAGCAAGGATGTGGTCAGAAGGACCTGGGTGCAGTGCCGCAAATGTTTCAATGATCTCAGTAGATCACGAAACATTAGTACAAAGCCACAATCAACCTCATCCTGCTATGCCGCTCATCACATCCCCATTACTCTGCCTTCCCTACCCTACTCCTGCACATCCTTACTCACACCAACTTACTTTGCACCTCCACCCATCCCTCTCTAACTACATTATCACTTCCCCATCTCACTAGCCACCCCTCACACTCACCCTCATCCTAGTGCAATCATACCAACTAACAACACACAAGGGTAGGCACTTGGGTTCTTTATGTAATGTTCATGTAAAGTTTCTGTTAATGTGCTGTCAAACATTGAAACCTTTATTTTCAACACTTTCTGTTCTTGGACAGATTTGTGTGCACCTTTGGAAGTGGCTTAGTGAGTTGCAGTGAATGGTGAAACATAACAGTACCCTTCGCAATGGTAATGAGTGTGAAAGGAATGGCTTGGGCATTGTAGGGATGCTTTATGGTGTTGGTGTGAGGTGGTGCCAACCTGGCGCATTATGTGGCAGCCAGGGTGTGCAGCGTCAAGTGAAGTAAATCTGGCCATGGTGCAGCCTCCCGGGCAGCAATGTGGTCGGATGCTGATGCCCTCTGTCCTGTGCAGCATCAGGTGATTGCGGAGAAGGTTGGTGTTGTTGTTGATGCTGCTGGTGTGCCTGGTGCTGCTGGTGTTGGGGTTGATCGTGGTGGGATTCTGAGGACCAAGGTGAGAGAGTATAAAGGGCACCCATGCTGATGGAATAGATGGCAGGTGAAGTAGAGATTACAGAAGTGATCTGTCAATGGTGGGAGAGATAATGAGGTGGGACTGGATGGAGCCTTGTTTAAAGACTAGCTGCATGGTGAATCTGTTGTGGAAATGCAGTGAGGAAGATGTTGTGGCTGAGGGAAGGTAGCTCTGTAAGGTGGGAGCTTTTATTGTACATTTGAAGCTTCCAACTCAACAGCTGATTCAATGGCCACTGAACTCCCACCTCAGCTTAACAGACGGGGTCCACGACTGGTGGGCGAGCTGTTAAATGCAGAAGGTGAGCTGAAATTCATTCTTAAGTGGCTCTAAACAAGCCTGAATTGGGACCCGTGCTGTGAACCCGCCGCTACGTGTCAGGTCTGCTCAGCGCTGACAGGTCCGGCATCGGGGAAAGGCGCATGACGTTGGGTACATAGCGGCATCCCGACCTGCTGGGGAAAAAATACACTTTCCCACCCAACCCGTCACCGATCGTGCCCACTGACCCCCCTCAAAATCCAGCCTGAACAGTTCACTTATCCGCTCTCAACTCGGCCCTTTCCCGCTGTCTGTGATATTAACCTGCAGCAATCTGCGGGCGGATGAAATGGCCACCTAAAGCAGGCAGGGAGCCTCATGAATTTATGCAAATCAGGGTCTTATTGCGTCAATAGAATCCCGATGGCGTTTTATCCAGGAGCTGAATGGGGAAACCTCCCCGGCTCTCCCGCCAGGCAGAAGCAGGTTGGTAGCTGATGGGAAAGATCAAGAAGACCACACCCGCCTCCCCACTGAGCTAATTCAAAAAACATTCCTTTGTGAGGCTGGGAGGAGCAGCGGTGCCCTCCTCTGGGCCCTACATGGACACTCGCTGTATCCCCTGCCTGACTGGCCCCTGCCTGCAGCTGCTCTGCACCCTCTGCCCGCCTGTTCCGGCAGCATTTTAACGAGGCTCGTGCTTCTAATGGCCGTGGACCCCAGCTGCCTCTGTTGGGCGAGAAATTAATTTGCCGGAGTAGTTTCCTGCCGGAAACCCACACCGAGTTAAACCATAGATGCATAGAAACATACAGCGCCATTCGGCCCATCATGCCTGGGACAGAGCTAGCCAACCTGTAGAGTTAACAGGAAGAAGACGATGAAAGTGTCCAATGTTCCAGTTCTGGATCCAGAGTTCGAACTAGAAATGTAAACTTCTCTTAAATTATATATGCTGCTACATGATAACAACAACTTGCATTTATATAGCACCTTTTACCTAGTAGAACGTCCCAAGGTGCTTAATGCAAGTTTTCTTCTGTTAAGAATGATCATTAGCTAAAGGATCTCACGTATTGTAAAAGAGAAACAACAGTTTTATTTGAAGACTGGCTCAGAGAGTGTGGCCTAGAAATTGAGTTTTGGCGCAGCCAGGGCTTTAGCGCTGGAAGTTAGTGCCGGAGCTAAGTCGCGCTGGTCGGGCCCAAAATTCAATAGTTCTGCGCCCAAACGGCTGCCGGCGCTGCTGAGAGCTGTTTGCGCCTGAAAACTGGCGCAACGCGCTGAATTTCGGCGCTATTCCGGCGCTGCGGCGCCCGCTGCGGTGCGGCAGGTTCGGGAAGTGCAGGCCTCCTCCTTCCCTTAAGGAGGAGCTGCCTGCACCCGGCCGCGGCCCGCGAAACTCTTTTTAAAAATGAGCCCGGCACCTCGGACAAGTGCCGGGCTTGCTTCTGTTCCGGGGGGGGGGGGGGGGAAGTCCGGGGAGGGAGCTGCGGCCAGGCGGCCGGCGGGAAAGCGGCCGGCCGCCGCGGGGCCTTTAATGCGCCGGCGCAAAGTCATGTAAGACTCTGTTGCCAGAGTCTTAGGCCTAGAAATTCAGTGCCCTTAGCGCCGATTTTGCGGCGCTAGAGGGCCTAGCGCTGCAATTGGCGCCGGCGCCGAAATTGCCTGGGGCCCTTCCGCCGCGGTAGACCAGTAGCGCTGCGCCGGCACCGATGACGTCATCGGTGTGCGCAGCGTCCCGGTTGCCATGCCGACGGGCCCCAGCGCCGAAATTCAGTTGCGGCCGCCTCGCCCGTGGCAGCCGCAACTAAGACTCTGGCAACAGAGTCTTACATGACTTTGCGCCGGCGCATTAAAGGCCCCGCGGCGGCCGGCCGCTTTCCCGCCGGCCGCCTGGCCGCAGCTCCCTCCCCGGACTTCCCCCCCCCCCCCGGAACAGAAGCAAGCCCGGCACTTGTCCGAGGTGCCGGGCTCATTTTTAAAAAGAGTTTCGCGGGCCGCGGCCGGGTGCAGGCAGCTCCTCCTTAAGGGAAGGAGGAGGCCTGCACTTCCCGAACCTGCCGCACCGCAGCGGGCGCCGCAGCGCCGGAATAGCGCCGAAATTCAGCGCGTTGCGCCAGTTTTCAGGCGCAAACAGCTCTCAGCAGCGCCGGCAGCCGTTTGGGCGCAGAACTATTGAATTTTGGGCCCGACCAGCGCGACTTAGCTCCGGCACTAACTTCCGGCGCTAAAGCCCTGGCTGCGCCAAAACTCAATTTCTAGGCCACAGTTGCGGCTGCCACGGGCGAGGCGGCCGCAACTGAATTTCGGCGCTGGGGCCCGTCGGCATGGCAACCGGGACGCTGCGCACACCGATGATGTCATCGGTGCCGGCGCAGCGCTACCGGTCTACCGCGGCGGAAGGGCCCCAGGCAATTTCGGCGCCGGCGCCAATTGCAGCGCTAGGCCCTCTAGCGCCGCAAAATCGGCGCTAAGGGCACTGAATTTCCAGGCCTGTGTCTATACAGTCAGTTTAGTTGTGATAATTTAAGGTTTTTATTCTGACCTAAGAAAGTTTGTTGACTGTATGGATTTTTGAGGAACTGATTTCAATGTACTGTCCCTGCGTATGAATTCTAGGGGTAGATTTTGATCTTGTGCGATAGTGTAAAATGGGTGATAGGGAGACGGCAGCCTGTTTTACATCTCTCTCAATTGTTATTTCCATGTAAAATGGGCTGCTAGTTTGCTATCACCTATTTTACACTATCGCACAAAGTCAAAGTCTACCCCCCCCCCCCCCGGTCTTTTAAACCATTGCTATCCATGTGTTCCCTGATGTAATGCTAAAATATTCAATGTGAATATATACAATCACTGATAGATTGCTAAAATGTAAATATAAACTGTCAGGTAGAGTGCTTGCATTGATACATGGCTGACATTAAAATAGGAATCATGTACCCTAGACATACTCTAGATTAGTGGAAACCAGTGACATATTGGAGCAAAATTGCAGATAATTTGTTTCCCCTAAATAAACACAATGTCATGCTGGGCTGAACAAGGCTGACAAGAAGTCATCAAAACTGAGGAGCAGGGGGGAGAAAAATCAGTATATATAAGATTTCTTTTTGGTTTGACACTGAGCGATAATGAGTAAACAAACAAGGTTGAATAAAGGTGCTTTGCCTATCTCACTCTCAATGCAGTCTTTTCAATAGCAGGCCTTTACAGTGTATTGTGCAGCACATAGATCGGGTGGATGAGGATAAGTGAGTTATAAGAAGCTCATGGAGGGACTAATAGAGAGAACCTTAATATATTCTCTATTTAAATAAAAGGTGCTCGTCCTTCACATTGCCATTCTTTGACATAGCATTGCCCCTACCATGGGGGGCGGGGAAAGTTCATCACTATAAAATACCATCACAGAATCTACAGTGCAGCTAGAGGCCATTTCGGCCCATCGAGCCTGCACCGACACATATCCCACCCTATCCCTGTAACCACATGTATTTAATCCCCTAACACTAAGGGTCAATTTATCATAGCCAAATCAACCTAACCTGCACATCTTTGGACTGTGGGAGGAAACCGGAGCACCCGGAGGAAACCCACGCAAACACGGGGAGAATGTGCAAACTCCACACAGACAGTCGCCCGAGGCCAGATTTGAACCCGGGTCCCTGGCGCTGTGAGGCAACAGTGCTAACCACTATGCCACCGTGCACCATGTACTATACATTGTCCTTATAAAAAAAGACTTGCATTTATATAGCGCCTTTCACGACCACCAGATGTCTCAAAGCGCTTTACAGCCAAAGAAATACTTTTGAAGTGGAGTCACTGTTGTAATGTGGAAACACGGCAGCCAATTTGCGCACAGCAAGGTCCCACAAACAGCAATGTGATAATGACCAGATCATCTGTTTTTGTTATGTTGATTGAGGGATAAATATTGGCCAGGACACCGGGGATAACTCCCCTGCTCTTCTTCAAATAGTGCCATGGGATCTTTTATGTCCACCTGAGAGAGCAGACAGGACCTTGGTTTAAGGTCTCATCTGAAAGACGGCACCTGCGACAGCACCCTATGACTCCTAAAGACATTGCCTCGGATTTTCCAGGGCCTATGACTGCGTACGCTGTGTGTACACGGTCATAAGTGCCCCGCAAGTTCCAGGTTTACGCATGCAATGTGCATACACGAAAACCTAGAACTTGCGATCTGTCAAGTTTTTGCTTTACAGCTCGTACGAATCAGAAGGAAATGGACATTCGCTGGTGCAGGGTTGGCCTAGTTGCTCAACTACTGCCCAACAAATCCCCATGAAAGTCTTACGCCTAGTAAAAGCAGGCATAAAGGCCTTCTTTTACCAATGTTAGGGTTTAAATAAATATTAAAATACATTTTTTAAAATCATTTAAACATTCAAAAAACTTTAAGCATAATGGGAATCCCCCTTTCTATTGGTTGGGCCGGCCCATGTGATCCCAGGACACTTGTGAACCGCATGCGCCGCGGATACCTGGGCCTTTACGCAGGCGTACGTCTGCAGGACCAGGAGCGCGAGTCTTCGTAGGTCCGGGGCCATCAGGTAAGAAAGGATTTTACTTGTGGTGCGGAGGCCATTCGCCTGTGCGAAGCCTCCGACCGCAATTTCAGGTCCATTAATCAATAAGTTCCACTGTAGTAACTCCAAGTAATGTAGAAAATGACTGATGTAAGCAAATCAATACAGTGAAGTTACAACAGAAAATGATGGAAATACTCAGCAGGCCAGGCATCATCTGTGGAGAGAGAAACAGAGTTAACGTTTCAGGTCTGGGACCCTTCATCAGAACTGGAAAAAGCTGGAGATGTAACATATTAAGCAGGTGCAAAGACAGGGGGGAGGGGGGGTGGTTAGGAGGGGAGGAAGGAATTAAAAGAACATACTGTGCTTATGTAAGAGGCAGGAAAGATAAAATGTTGCAAATGGGAATGGCAAAATAATGCAGCATGAAAAATGGGGGCAGGGGTTATTGTCTGAAATTGTTGAACTCGATGTTAGAACATAAGAACATAAGAACATAAGAAATAGGAGCAGGAGTAGGCCAATTGGCCCCTCGAGCCTGCTCCGCCATTCAATAAGATCATGGCTGATCTGATCCTAACCGCCAATCCACTATCACAGAACCATCTCCTGAATCTAACAGAATTAGACACCCGAAATAGGAGCAGGATCAGGCTACACGGCCCCTGGGCCCGCTCCGCTACCCACAGGGCCATGACCGATCCAAACCTAGACTCATGTCCAAATTCCTGCCCGCTATAGTTTCCAGCCTTCTGTCTACTGCCCTTTTTAAATAAGGGTGTTACATTAGCAGTTTTCCAGTCTGCCGGGACCTTTGCCGAGTCCAGGGAGTTTTGGAAAATTATTACCAATGCATCCACAACCCCTACCTCCACTTCCCTCAAGACCCTAGGATGTAAGCCATCAGGTCCAGGTGATTTATCCGCCTTGAGTCCCATTATTTTACCGAGTACCACTTCCTTAGCGATTTTGATCGTGTTTAGCTCCTCCCCCCCTTTAGCCCCCTGTTTGTCCAGTGTTGGGATATTCTTAGTGTCCTCTACTGTAAAGACTGATATAAAATATTCATTCAGTGTTTTTGCCATCTCCATATTTCCCACCATTAATTTCCCGGTCTCATCCTCTAAGGGACCAACATTTACTTTAGCCACCCTTTTTCTTTTTATATAACTATAAAAACTCTTACTATCTGTTTTTATATTTTTTGCTAATTTACTTTCATAATCTATCTTCCCTTTCTTAATCATTCTTTTTGTTATTTTTTGCTGTCTTTTAAAGTTTTCCCAATCCTCTATCCTCCCACTAGATTTGGCTACCTTATATGCCCTTGTTTTTAGTCGAATACTATCCTTAATTTCTTTACTTAGCCACGGATGGCTGTCTTTTCTTTTACACCCTTTTCTTCTCAGTGGAATATATTTTTTTTGGAAGTTGTAAAATAACTCCTTAAATGTACACCACTGATCATGTATCGTCTTACCCTTTAATCTATTTTCCCAATCCACTCTACTCAATTCCACTCTCATACCTTCACAGTCTCCTTTATTCAAGCTTAGCACGCTTGTTTGAGATCCAACCTTCTCACCCTCTAATTGAATATGGAATTAAACCATGTTATGGTCACTCATTCCAAGGGGATCCTTTACTGTCCAGATCCTTAGAGTCCAGAAGGCTGTAAAGTGCCTAATCGAAAGATGAGGTGCTGTTTCTCGAGCTTATGTTGAGCTTCATTGGAACAATGTAATAGGCCGAGGACAGAGAGATCAGAGTGGGAGTGGAGCGGAGAATTAAAGTGACAGGCGTCTGGAAGCTCAGGGTCACCCTTACAGACTGAACGGAGGTGTTCCACAAAGCGGTCGCCCAATCTGCGTTTGGTCTCCCCAATGTAGAGGAGACCGCATCGTGAGCAGCGAATACAGTATATTAAATTGCAAGAAGTACAAGTAAATCGCTGTTTCACCTGGAAGGGGTGTTTGGGGCCCTGGACAGTGGGAAGGGAGGAGGTAAAAGGGCATGTGTTGCATCTCCTGCGCTTGCACAGGAAGGTGCCAGGCGAAGGAGAAGGGCTGTTAGGGGTGATTGAGGAGTGGACCAGGGTGTCACGGAGGGAGTGGTCCCTTCGGAATGCTGAAAGGGGAGGTGAGGGGAAGATGTGTTTGGTTGTAGGATCACGTTGGAGGTGGCGGAAATGGCGGAGGATGATCGTTGAATGTGGAGGCTGGTGGGGTGAAAGGTGAGGGCAAGGGGAACCCTATCGTGGTTCTGGGAGGGATGGGAAGGGGTGAGAGCAGAAGTGCAGGAACTGGAACGGACACGGTCAAGGGCCGTGTCAGCCATAGTAGAGGGGAATCCTCGGTTGAGGAAAAAGGAAGGCATGTCGGAAGCACTGGTATGGAAGGTGGCATCGTCAGAACAGACGCGGCAGAAAAACTGGGAGAATGGAATAGATTCCTTACAGGAAGTGGGGTGGGAGGAAGTGTAGTCCAGGTAGCTGTGGGAGTCAGTGGGCTTGTAGTTGATGTTCTGCTATCAGGAACTAATGTTTTGTAACATCCTCATTCCTGGTAACGTGTTAATGAATTTACGCTGCGTCTTTTCAATTGCTTTTATGTCCTTCTGATAATGAGTTGACTAAGACCACACACAATACTGCAACTGAGGCCTAACTAAGATAAAAACAGAAACTGCTGCAAATACTCAGCAGGTCAGGCAGTATCTGCGGCAAGAGAAACAGAGTTAACGTCTCAGGTCAATGACCTTTCGTCAGGACTAAGGTCTTGTACATGTTTAACATTACCTCCTTGCTTTTGTATTCTATGCCTCTAGATATAAAACCACAAACTCTGTTTGCCCTTTTTATAGCCTTATTTACTTGTACTTGCCACCTTTTAATGACCAGTGTATTTGCCTATCCCTATTCTTATTTCCAAAATGTATTACCTCACATCTTTCTCCATAAAATGCTGATGCCGAGCTACCAAAGTGTGTTTGCCGGCAGGCCTTTTGAAGTGTGAATTCTTGGGCTCAGGAACTGCTGGAGCTCTTGAGGTGCGTCACCGGCCAGATGGCAGTATTTCCTGCAATTCCACCTCCCTTTGATCCCTGTCACTCGCGGTCTGTTATTCCCTAAATGTCCCTTCCTGCAACTCAGTAACTGACCTCCTGGAGTGCATAACTCTGTGATGGTGTTTGTCACTGTCGGAGTGTGTGGCCCAGGATTCTGTGGGGTGCTCGAATGAGGTTATTCATAGAATCTTTTAGCACAGAAGGAAGTCATTTGGCCCCATCATGCTCTTTGACAGAGCTATCCAATGAGTCCCACTGCCCCACTCATTCTCCAAAGCCCTGCAAAATAGAATCATTGGATCTTACCACACAGAAGGAGGCCAGTCGGCCCATTGATCGAGCTCTGCCAGCCCCTCTTCTTGGGCATCTAGAGGAGCAGAAGAAGATCATATTTAAAAATGTTGACAATAAAACATTCGCGAAACACAGCTTCACATGAGAATGGCCCGGAATTTACGATTGTAATAATGGCAAAACTGTCAGCAACTTCTGGCGTCCGCACATGAGCAGTTGAACGCAGAAATCCAGACGTTGCTGTCAGTGATACCCCGCTCCTCCACAGGGTGCGCTGTTGCAGTCTTTGCCAATGCAATTACCACAGAGATCAACGTATTGTCGTGAACTTGGGATAATTTTCCATAATAAAAAGGACAGGAAATGTTAGGGCTTGTCTGAGGAGATGCAAGGAGCCTGTCTTGCCGCCATTTAAAATTTGTGCATATTCGCGACCTCTTCCACCTAGAAGGACAAGGGCAGCAGGCGCATGGGAACACCACCACCTCCAAGTTCCCCTCCAAGTCACACACCATCCTGACGTGGAAGTATATCGCCGATCCTTCATCGTCACTGGGTCAAAATCCTGGAACGCCCTCCCTAACAGCACTGTGGGAGTACCTTCACCACACGGACTGCAGCGGTTCAAGAAGGTGGCTCACCTGCACCTTCTCAAATGCAATTAGGGACGGGTAATAAATGCTGGTCTTGCCAGCGACGCCCACATCCCATGAACGAATATACTAAAAAAAAGTAAGGGCAGATTATCAGGCCCAAATAGCTCTTAAAGGCTGCTAAGCTCCCTTAAAGCTGTCCAGCCACTGAATGCTGGCGACAGACAAGGAGTACGACTTTGGAGGTCCTGCAAAAGAAGAGTGTCTCTTTTGTGAGGTGAGTGCTACCCTGCAATAAAGAACATGCATGGATGGAGGTGGCATTGTGAGGTGGAGGTGAACATTTGAACATTGTCTCACCTGCAGTTCAAACTTGGGAGCAGGTAAGGAAGAAGCTTGCTGGGCTACACAAGGTTGCCATGGCAAGTGTACTAACTTGTGCTTCACTTTACAATGTTGCATTCAAGTGCAGCTTAAGTGCACTTCACTCTAAGCTTAAGTGCAGCATCACAGAGGGAGAATGCAATGTTTTTTTACCAACGATCATCTTCCTAAATACACAGGAACACTCAGTTACTTCAGTACACTGTGTATTGCAGCCATGTCAATATGTTGACCCGCTAGTCCGTTAAATGTGGCAAGCAACAAGGAACAAGCATGTTGTTCACACACTCACAGAAGTGGCTTGGGCACTCGAGTGGCACACATCTTTGAACATTCCTCTTTCTAACATATGTCCCTCTTATTTTTGTTTGCAGGAGAAGGTTGCACATAACAAGAAACAGTGGATGTAGGCGGGGGCATGAGATGATCAAAGGAATTGCAACCCTTGACTCCATATAAGAATGCAGTAGTGATTCTAGGCAAGGAAGCAATAGAGGGCGTGGAGAAGGGGAGGTTGGAAGCCTCCCTCAAGCTCATCACCAGTATCCTTGGCTTTCCTTATCTCCTTATTTACTTGCTTATTCATTCCCTCACACACAGGCAGAAATTGCAACCTAACACATTGCAGTATCTTGGCCCGGATTTTGCAGTCAGCAGCGAATGATTATCGTTTGCCGTTCATCGCGCTGACCGCTGACCACTAACATCTGGCGGTTCGCCGATGATAATGCCATTGAATGTCAAGGGGCGGCGGTTAGACTCTCGCTTGTTGGAGATAGTCATTGCCTGGCATTTGCGTGGCATGAATGTTACCTGCCACTTCTCAGCCCAAGCCTGAACGTCATCCAGATCTTGTTACATGCGGGCATGGACTGCTTCATTGTCTGAGGAGTTGTGAATGGCACTGAACACTGTGCAGTCATCAGCGAACATCCCCATTTCTGACCTTATGTCGGAGGGAAGGTCATTGATGAAGTAGCTGAAGATGGTTGGGCCTAGAACATTGCCCTGAGGAACTCCTGCAGTGATGTCCTGGGGCCGTGATGATTGACTTCGTGACCTTTAACTGGTGTGTCATGTGCTATGTGCCAGCAATGCCAAATATTTATTATAATGAGTTAACCTCGCATTATAACATGAAGCCTGCAGGGAGCGCCACAGGTGTGACTAGCCTTGAGTCCACAGCATGAACCTGCCCATAATTTCGCAGTTTCCAGCAGGCAGACCACAGGGACAGCTGATTTGTGCATGTGGAGCCCAAAAATCGGTTTGCACTTGAACAAATAGCATTTGCAGATAACAGCATGAGGAGAAAATTGAACTCCTAATATAAGCTTTGTTTAATGTAAATGCCAAAGAGTGCAAGCAAACTAAACTTCTAATAGATGCTATAAGTAAACATTGCTGTTCTTCAAATATTCAGAGCTGCATTTCTTTTGACAATTAAACCAGGTGAGAGTAGTTTCCGACTTGGAAGAAAATCTCCCCCTGTCCTAGTCTGCTTTGTCTTAAATCTTTATTGCAGCCTTTTTACAGTTTGTCGTTCACTGTTCACCTACCACTAAACAGACCCTCTCCAGAGAGTGAATAAAAAAATATCTGAGGATGTGCAATTTGCAGAATTTCTCAGCATGCAATCCGTACATCAAGAGGAGTTGAAGGGCACAAGGCTGTGTCCCTCACCCTGTGAGGATTTGAGAATTGCTTTGCTTTTCCCAAAAGATTTTGAAAGAAACCTGAAATGGAACCCTCAAAGTTTTTATTTCATTCAAGTGATGACATTTATATAAACGTAGTAACAACATGCTTTTCTGTTATGTACTCCTCACAGACGAACAATATCTGTGAAAAGAAGCACCTGTGGTTATGTTCTTTTTCCGTTGATGGTTAGAAAAGAAAACAGATGTAAAAACAGAAAATGCTGGAAACACTCAGCAGGCTGGGCAGCATCTGTGGAGAGAGAAACAGAGTTAACATTTCAGGTCGATGACCTTCATACCTGCTGAGTGTTTCCAGCATTTTCTGTTTTTATTCCAGATTTCCAGCATCCACAGTATTTTGCT
Source organism: Somniosus microcephalus (assembly GCF_052327205.1). Classification (NCBI taxonomy): domain Eukaryota; kingdom Metazoa; phylum Chordata; class Chondrichthyes; order Squaliformes; family Somniosidae; genus Somniosus; species Somniosus microcephalus. Next base: position 38,633,442 of record NC_140998.1, read on the forward strand.
TTTTTATTAAAGAAAACAGAGATTGTTTACAGAGAATGGAAATTTGTTTATGGAAATTTATGTTTATTAAAGCCTGTACAAGTCAGCAAACTACCTAATAGAGCACTACATTTTCTATCTCTGCATCCCTGGCACAAGCTGGAAGTACATATTCAGGAATCTGTGCAACCCTGTCCATGCTTTTTAAATTTCATCTCGGGTTGTGGATGACACCGGAAAGGCTGCATTTACTGCCTGTCACTATTTACCCTGAGAAGGGGGTGGTGGACCTCCTTGAACTGCTTCAGTCCTTGTGGTGATAGTGCTCCCATAATGGTGTTAGGTCGGCAATTCCAGGATATTGATCCACCGACAATGAAGGAATGGCGATACAGGAAACTTCGCGATATCTGGCACCGACGGGACCGAGCTGCTGCCGATCTATCAAAACTTCCGGATAGACCAGCGCTAATGTTGAAGGATACGGAGGTTTTCATCTCCGTATCTGACAACAAACACTGTTGCTTAGCAACAGCTTGTAAACACTCGGCCCGTACCTTGGAAGCGTCTCTGAAGCTGTTGCTAAGCTACAGAGACGCTTTCCAGAGCCTGACTGTTAAAAAAATGCTAGGAGAAGAAAAAAACCTAACCAAAACGGCTGCTGATTTCTGCCATTAGATCGAGGTTTCCGGACATACAACCTCCGGATAAACCAACGTTTCCTGTATATGCCCAATGACGGATGGTGTGTGACTCGGGGGGAATTTTGAAATGATGGCATTCCCACAACGTTGCTGCTCTTATCCTTCTCGGTGGTAGAGTTCACAGGGAAGGAATCTGCTGTCAAAGTAACATTGGTGAGTGGCTGCATTGCATCCTGTAGATCATACATACTGCAGCCAGAGTGTGCCAGTGATCAAGCGTGTGGATTTGAGTCCAGTAGCAGGAGTGCCAGTCAAGTGAATTATTTTGTTCCTGATGGTGTCATGGTTATTGAGTATTGCTGCAGCTGCATCCATCCAGGTGAATGGTGACTATTCCATCACATGCCTGGCTTGAACCTTGTAGATGGTGATCGACTTTGAGTGGTCAGGAGGTAAGCCATTCTTCACGGAGTACCCAATCCCTGCCCATCTATTGTAGCCATAGTATTGATATGACTGGTTCAGTTAAGCTCCTGGTCAGTGGTGACCCCCAAGACGTTGATGGTGGGGGAACTCAGTGGTAGTGATGCGCTGTAGACCAATGGGAGAAAGCTGGGCTTTCTCTTGGTCAAGATAGTCTTTAAATGGCACTTGCCATGTTTCAACCCAAGTCTGGATGCTGTACAGGTCCTGCTGTAGCTGGCATGGGCTGCTCCATTATCTTTCTTGGTATAACACCCATGTTCTTTTAAAACCTCTTACTCACTGTGAGCAATGCCACAGGAAATCTGCTAGTTATATGAAAACTGTTCATTCCCATCCTGCAGTTTGTAGATCCCACCTGGGTTAGTAACAGGTATGAAAATTTGGAGTGTCCAAGAAATCAGATAGACATCCTCTATAGACACCTCGGCCATGTTTTGTGAGAGGCTAGCTTATTTCTACGGGGGGCTTGGCTTATTTTTTCCTCAGGCTTCTAGTTTATCTTTAAACTGGAAATATGTTAACATTTGTTTACTGAAAATAGATGGCTGCAGACGTTTGTCTGAAGACGAATCTAGGACCGAGTTGATATCGTCCTCAAGGTTATTAAATAGAATGTTGCAGAATTAAAGGTTAGCAGCAACAACAACAACAACAACTTATATTTATATAGCAGCATACGTTTCAGTTTCCTTGTGCTTACAATCTAATCTTTATAAGTAATATATTAAAAGAGAAAGGTGCAAGAAGAGACTTTACTTGTCCCACTCATGATTGCCTTACAGGCCTGTGGAATGAAGCTTAGGACTCATTAATTGTTCACGCATTGGAGAGGAAATAAGTCTTACTGTTACAAACGTTGACACCCGCAGATGCAATTAGATTTTTGTCTCCAGTATTTCTCTCTGCTCCATGTCACAAAATATGTCAAAATCAGCGAGGTTGAGCAGCAGACCAATGCAAATATGTCCTGCGTAATTTATATCCTTCCCTACAGCTCCGTTGCTTGTAAATACTGCTTTATGTGACTGTCACTTATTGTAATGGTAGGATCAGTGATTTACAGCTAATTATTGCATGGGATTCATATTCCTTCTGCCTTCATATTCCTTGTTACAGAACAAAACTCTCTTTTTGAGGGAGCTGGAAAATCATCTACAGTTTTGTCTATTCTGATGTGATGCTATGATTATAAATTTGTTTCTGTCCAGCTAGGCACTGCTAATTCCAAACATAACAGAACCACTCAAACCATCAATGACTGGAAATTGGGAAATTGTTTTTTTAGAAATCCCTTGGACAAACTACATTGCAAGCATAACTTGCACTTGCAAAATGACCTGAAAAATGCTGATTTTATAATCTTACGTGAAAATTTTGTGAGCTGATTTTAACCCTACTCGCTCAGCAGAAACCTGGCTGGTGGGCAGTTAAAATCACCCTGGCTCTTACCTGTCCGAAAGCCGCCATGATCTCAACATCTGCAATTTTAACCTGCTCTCCTGAGCAGGCAGCAAGGACACGCACCCGGAGCCAACAGGGTCCTTCTGTACACATGGATTTTGCGGCCCAATGACATCATTGAGACCCGACTGTAATTTTAACTCAGGCCTGAGCAGGGAATCCACCTGGATTTAAAATTGGGGCCAGACACTCCCACTTAATTTACATATTCATAAACTTCTAACAACCCCTACACTCCTTGGTGATTCCCTACACCCTGGACCATTCTATTTTTATTTTTGAATGGGACGAGCTGTGGTAGAAAATGTTTTGAATGGAGTTGAGAGGTGGAATTATGGTTCTGGTAGTGTTACCCTGAAATTGGGCTTTGAAAGTTTGAGCTTCTGCACAATGAGCATTTCACAGGAGGGCACTTTTCTCAGCAAGTTGGGGCAGTAGAGAGGGTAGTAAGCAAACAAGGGGCAAATGTACCTTCCCACCATTTTGTTCACTCTGATAGGGGGGAATTTTAACCCAGAAAAAGGGTGGGTTTGGAGCGTGGGGGTAGTTAATTTGCTAATAATTGGAATCCCGACCTGGAACCTGCTTCCAACCCGCCCACTTCTGGTTTTAACAAAGGCGGGACAGGGGCAGGCAGCCAGGCCATTTCCAGGGTGTGGGATGTCAATTTAAATATTATAATGAGGCTGGAAGACTCTTCTTTAATCTCCATTTTGTTTTTAACTGTAGCTGGTCAGGTTTTACACACTTCATCAAATCCAGCAGTTACAGCAAGGCGAGGACTGCTGCATCCAGGAGGTAAGTGCCTTTACACCTACCTCCTGGATCCAGGATCACTGCCCAGCCCACTGTGATGAAATATTTCCATTCATCACTGCCTGTGACTGAGATTGGTTTCAGTGTCATTTCCCTTCCCCCAGACCTCATTGTATTGTGTACTGGAATGTGCTGTGTGTAGGGCTCCGCCCATACCTGGCCCCGTTTGTAAGCTAGCTTTCAGTCTAGCCCCAGTCTCCAGAAGGACAACATCTCTCTCGCTTACGTGTTTCGTTCTAAGTTAATAAAAGCCTTCTTTTGTTCTGCTACCTTCGAGTCTCGGAATTATTGAGGCACATCAATTTTATTAACTTATTTTCAACACTATGGATCAACTCCTGAAACCCGAACGTTTGGATTTGGATCAACATGCTCCAGACGCATCAGCACGCTTCGGACACTGGTTTGAGTGTATGGAATTCTTCCTGGACAATTCCGCAGCCGTCAAAGACGCTACGGACGCTGCAAGGATGAGACTCGGAATTCTGCGGAATTGGGTAAGCCACCGGGTTCACCCCCTCATCCAAGACGCCGAGACGTACCTGGCCGCCTGCGACATCTTAAAGGCGCATTACCAGCAGCCTACGAATGAGGTGTATGCTAGGCACCTGCTCGCCACCCGCGCACAGCGACCTGGGGAATCGGTGGAGGAGTTCCTAAGCACCCTGAAAATGCTTGGCAAAGACTGCAAGTGCCGAGATGTAAAAGCCGCAGTGTACACTGACGAGCTTGTTCGCGATGCCTTCATCACAGGCCTCAGCTCCACTTACATCCGGCAAAGACTGCTGGAAAAAACGGGGTTGGACCTGAAACAGGCTGCGGACACCGCGCGATCCCTGGATGTGGCCCAGAGAAACTCGGACGCCTACTCTTCAGCCCGCGCCGTCCACGCCGCCACGTGTGCACCGAGGGCGCCGCCATCTTGGAAGGCATCTTCCCCGCCCGACAGCCCGACACCGGCTGGGCCCCGCTCTCCCCCCAGAAGCCCTACGACAGCCGCGACGCGTCAGGGACCCAACTGCTACTTCTGCGGGCAGCCAAAGCACACCAGAAACCTGTGCCCGGTGAAAGGCACCACCTGCTTTAAGTGCGGTAAGAAGGGGCACTTCGGGAAGGTGTGCAGAGGGAACCCCGCCGGAAAACCAACCGCCGGAAAACCCGCCACCGCCGCGTGTGCGCCGTGGGAGCGGCCATCTTGGACGCCATTTTGCCCGACCTCGTGGGGTCCGCCATCTTGTGAGCAGACAGCGTGGACGCCATCTTGTATCGATCAGGGCCCTACAGTGGCATCGGTCACAGTGGACCAGACCAGGCCGCACCCGCTATCCAGATCAATGGTGGACATCGAGGTAAACGGGTGCCGGGTTAAATGCTTAATTGACAGTGGAAGCACGGAGAGCTTTAACCACCCAGAACTGGCACAACAACTCTCCCTAAAGGTGGTCCCTACTCAGGGTACCATCTCTATGGCTGACAAAACCCAGACATCGACCATTCTGGGTTACTGCACGGTACAATTGTGCGTTAACGGAACTGTATATGATAATTTTAAAGTATTAATCATGAAGAACCTATGTGCGAGCGTGATCTTGGGCCTGGATTTCCAGTGCAACCACCAAAGCATCACGCTCAAGTACGGTGGGTCCCAGCCGCCCCTCACAGTGTGCGGTCTGGCTACCCTGAAGGTAAAGCCGTCTTCGCTATTCGCGAACCTTACCCCTAACTGCCGGCCAATAGCGACCAAAAGCAGGAGGTACAGCTGGGAGGACAGGCGGTTTATCGCAACCGAGGTAGACAGGCTCCTGAAAGAGCGCATTATTGAACGCAGCAACAGCCCGTGACGCGCCCAAGTGGTAGTGGTAAGGGGTAGCGAGAAGAAACGGATGATGATCGACTATAGTCAAACGATCAACAGGTACACCCTACTAGACGCCTACCCACTACCCCGCATATCAGAAATGGTGAACCAAATCGCCCAATACCGGGTGTTCTCCACCATCGACCTCAAGTCAGCGTACCACCAGCTCCCTATCAGACCAGAGGACCGCCCGTACACCGCCTTCGAGGCGAACGGACGCCTCTACCAATTCCTCAGAGTCCCCTTTGGGGTGACGAATGGGGTCTCGGTCTTCCAGAGGGAGATGGACCGCATGGTCGATGACCACCACTTGCAGGCAACCTTCCCCTACCTCGACAACGTCACCATCTGCGGTCACAACCAGCAGGATCACGACTCGAACCTCGAGAGGTTCCTGAAAACCGCACAAAAACTCAACCTCACCTACAACGAGGACAAGTGCGTTTACAACACCACGCGCCTCTGCATACTAGGCAGCGTGGTGGAGAATGGGGAAATCGGACCAGACCCCGACCGATTGCACCCCCTACGGGAGCTGCCCCTGCCCAACACTCCCAAAGCCCTGAAAAGGTGCCTGGGGTTATTTTCTTATTATTCCCAATGGGTCCCCAACTACTCCGACAAAGCCCGCCCCCTCTTGAAAGCATCCTCTTTCCCGCTCTCTGCTGAGGCCCACGCCGCCTTCAAAAGCATTAAGCAGGATATTGAGCGGGCCACGCTACAGGCAGTGGACGAGAACACTCCATTTCAAGTGGAAAGTGATGCGTCTGACTTCGCCTTGGCGGCCACCCTCAACCAGGCGGGGCGGCCCGTAGCTTTCTTCTCGAGGACCCTCCAAGGGCCCGAGATCAGACACTCCTCCGTGGAAAAGGAGGCCCAAGCCATCGTGGAGGCAGTGCACCACTGGCGCCACTACCTAGCCGGCAAACGCTTCACCCTACTTACCGACCAGCGGTCGGTAGCGTTTATGTTCAATAATAAACAGAGGGGGAAGATTAAAAATGATAAGATTCTTAGGTGGCGGATCGAGCTCTCCACCTTCGAGTACGACATCATTTACCGGCCAGGGGCCCTTAACGAATCCCCTGACGCCCTCTCACGGGGGATGTGTGCCAGCGCCACCGGGGATCGGCTACAGACCCTCCACAACGACCTCTGCCACCCAGGGGTCACGCGGCTGTTCCACTTCATAAAGTCCCGTAACTTACCCTACTCGATTGAGGAAGTTCGGTCCCTGACCAGGAACTGCCGCACTTGCGCTGAGTGCAAGCCTCGGTTCTACCGCCCAGATAGAGCCCACTTAATCAAAGCTACACGGCCCTTTGAGCGGCTCAGCTTAGATTTCAAGGGCCCCCTCCCGTCCGTCGACCGCAATGTTTACTTCCTGAACATTGTGGACGAATACTCCCGGTTCCCATTCGCCTTCCCCTGCCCAGACATGACCAGCGCCACGGTCATTAAATGCCTCAACAGCCTGTTCTGCCTGTTCGGTATGCCGAGCTACATCCATACGGATAGGGGGGCGTCCTTCATGAGTGAAGAGCTACGCCAGTACATGCTGTCCAGGGGGATCGCCACGAGCCGTACCACCAGCTACAACCCCCGGGGTAACGGCCAAGTGGAGCGAGAGAACGGGACAGTATGGAAAGCAGTCACTCTAGCTCTAAGGACCAAGGGCCTCCCTATCTCCCGCTGGCAGGAAGTCCTCTCGGATGTGCTCCATTCGATACGGTCGCTATTGTGTACGGCCACTAATACCACGCCTCATGAACGAATGTTTGTCTTTCCCCGGAAATCCACCTCAGGCGTATCCATGCCGTCATGGCTCTCCACCCCAGGTCCGGTACTCGTGCGAAGGCATGTGAGGGGCCACAAGATGGACCCTCTCGTGGAGCCAGTACACCTACTCCACGCCAACCCCCAATACGCATATGTCCGGCACGCCGACGGAAGGGAGGACACCATGTCCATAAAAGACGTCGCCCCAGCCGGCATCGACAACAACCACGGCAATAGCGGCAACGACGATCACAGCAACTCTTACCCACCCACTACTCTTTCATCACCCCCGGAAGAACACCGACCAACGGCACCCCCACCAACAACCCCTTCAACAACCCTGGCGGCAACCCCGGCAGAGACCCAGGAGGCTACCGGGGACACCCAGCCGACACCCGCGGCACCACAACAGCCACGTCGGTCGCAGAGGACTATCAAACCCCCGAACAGACTAAATCTATAGAAGGGGTGAATGTGATGAAATATTTCCATTCATCACTGCCTGTGACTGAGATCGGTTTCAGTGTCATTTCCCTTCCCCCAGACCTCATTGTATTGTGTACTGGAATGTGCTGTATTGTATACTGGAATGTGCTGTGTGTAGGGCTCCGCCCATACCTGGCCCCGTTTGTAAGCTAGCTTTCAGTCTAGCCCCAGTCTCCAGAAGGACGACATCTCTCTCGCTTACGTGTTTCGTTCTAAGTTAATAAAAGCCTTGTTTTGTTCTGCTACCTTCGAGTCTCGGAATTATTGAGGCACATCACCCACCTCCCACAAACGGAGACCCCCTCACGAGGCCTCCCCACCCCCACAAGGCCTCCGATCACTCCCCCACCCTGGCCTAAGATTCCTCTACGAGGCCTTTCCCCTCCTCAGCCCACTCCTCCAGCCTTCTCCATGCTCCTCCCTGCCCCGATCTTCTGCAGACCACTCCCCCTTGCTCCTCAGGCCAATCCGCGGCCCATCACCCGGCATTCCTTGGCGGAGAACATCTCCCTTGCTCCTCCAGCTGACCCCGGCCCCCGATCTTCCTCGCACCCCCCCAATGATCCTCACACCCCTCGATGTTGCTGCCACCCGTCTCCCGATGTTCCTGCCACAGGCCCCGATCCTTAGCACCGCCCCACCCCATGCTCCTTCGGCCAACCCCGGCCCCACCACGATCCGTCCCTCCCTCCTCTGTGTGGCCTAGTGCCACAGGCCTACCCGCCCGGAGCCAGCCAGCCTCTCAATCTGGTGGGCTGCTGGTGGGAAACAGAGGCTTTGCATGCAAATCTTGCCCTGTCGGTTTCCTGACCGCCTCGGAGCAGAGCCCCAGCTGCCCCCCCACCACCCCGCCCCCAACCAGCCTTCACCATGAAAATTAGCCCATAGTTTTCAACTTGCAATCTTGAAAATTCAAGCTCTAAAAATCATGAATGCATTGTACTATTTGCATGGAAACATGAATATTCAAATATCTAAGATTTTTATTTCTGTACTATTATTGATTCTAATAATGCACTGTTATGTTTCAACAAATCTAAATACAGATTAAGGCAGTTTTGGCATGTTATATGGTTCATTTTTTCTCACCTTTCAATCAAATGGTATCTTGTTTAAAGCTTCAAAGCATGTACCATCAAAGTACAATCAGGTGTTACTCTCACGAATTAAGAAGTGCGGAAAAACAAATTTAGCTTTTCTCACTTCATCTGCGGTAACGCCAAAAACAACTCATAAATCCAATAGTTTTAGGCTTGTAAGCAGTAGTGTGGTGGTAATGTCACTGGGCTACTAATCCAGAAGCCTTGACTAATGATCCAGAAACGTGAGTTCAAATCCCACCCTGGCAGCTGGGGAACTTAAATTCAGTTAATTAAATAAATCTGGAATAAAAAGCTAGTATCAGTAATGGTGACCATGAAACTGCTGCATTGTCGTAAAAACCCATTTGGTTCACTAATGCTCTTTAGGGATGGGTATTGTGGTGTATGTGCCTTTAAGAGCAATTATGGTGTATGTGCCTTTAAGAGCCCCAGGTGTGCGTAATGCCGGTAATTGCCACTTGGGCTATATAAGCCTGTGTATTGTGTATATCCTTTAGAAACCCCCCCCCCAGACTTGCTTAGTAAATACCTATGAACCAACTCCTGTCTTCAGTGTCTTTATCTACACACGGACACTACAGTGACAACGAAGTGGAAACGGACTTACCTGCAATTCGGCAGCACCTCAAGGACATCGATTCCTCCAGCGTCCAGAAGACTCAAGGAAGTAAGAGAAACTGTGGTTTCACCAGCTGGCCAAGCTGGTGACAGGTACTGCGCTAATCCTTCCTGGGCGTCAGGCTGGAGCTCCAGCGGCGGGCTCTACAGCTGAGACAGGCAGCGAAATCGGAGACAAGCAATAACGGACTGGGAGGGTGCACTCGAGAGACGGCCGGCGCGGCAAGCAGGTCAGCGTTTAGACCTCTGTCGGGAACGAGTCTCCAACAGTGAATAAACGGAAACCACAGTAAAACAGCGTTGTTATCGGTAGCAGCGGCGGGAAAGCGCGGGAAGCGCCATATCGTTGCTACAGAGAGAGGAAAAAAAAAAAAAAAGCGCGGGAAGCGCCATATCTTTTCTGAAATGCCTAAATCTGGTAATATTGAGGCTTTTGATGGCGAAATAGAAGATTGGACCACATACGTGGAAAGAGTAGAAGTTTATTGCACTGCAAATGGAATAACAGATGAAAAAAAAGCTTCAGTACTTCTGAACTTAATGGGCGTGAAGACATACGGGCTGTTACGAAATTTAATCACTCTAGCCAAACCAAAGGACAAGACTTTTAAAGAAATTGTTGATACCCTGCAGGAGCATTTAAACCCAACACCGCTGCTGATAGCGGAACGATTCAAGTTCTTCAAGAGAAATCAACACAAGAATGAAAGTAACGCTGATTACCTAACCGAATTAAGAAAGCTATCAAAGTACTGCCAATTCGGAGCAGGACTATCGGATTATCTTCGAGACAAATTTGTTTGTGGTCTCTTAAGTGAAGGAACACAAAAAAGACTGCTTTCTGAAAAAGATTTAACATTGGACAAAGCTTTCAGTATGGCTGTATCATACGAAGCAGCAGCAAAAGGAGCTGCAGAGATACAACAAGAGACACAGGACTTCGGCACCCATAAAATGACACAGGAGTTCGGAAGATGTTATCGCTGCGGCAAATCCACCCATAACCAGAGGGACTGCTGGTTCAAGGGCAAAGCATGCAGGCAATGTGGTAAGATTGGACACATTGCACGGGTATGCCAATCTGGACAAAATAAATCCACTGACAGAAAACAAAAAATCAATAAAGAAAAGTACAGGAAGGTACAAATGATGACGGACAATAGCTCCGAAGACCAGAATAGCGATAGTGACGCCGGAAACAAGAGACTAAGCTGTCTCAAATTACATAATGTACTTGCCAAAGAGGATTACCAAACCATTTGGGTTACCCTCACAATAGCAGGGTCCCCAGTTAAAATGGAGCTAGATACAGGATCAGCTCTAACCGTAATAAATCAACGAGATTACGAGAGGCTATTTTCGCATATACCTCTAAAAGACACATCCATTATCTTAAAAACATATACGGGGCAGAAAGTCTACCCCAAAGGAAAAATAAGGGTGCCTGTGGTATACAACGGCAAAGAAATACAAAAGTTGGATTTATACATTCTACAAGATGGTGGTCCACCGTTGTTGGGACGTGAATGGATAAGGAAGATACGTTTAGACTGGCACTCCATTCAGGCACTGACGGTGACCAGTAAGGAAAAATACAATGATGACATCATACCTGAACGATTAAAAGACATCTTGGCCAACGCCAAAGAAGTGTTTCAAGAGAAACTAGGAACCTTGAAAGGCATCACCGCCTCAATAAAAGTGGAAGATACAGCAATTCCAAAAATTTTTAAGGCAAGACCGGTGCCATACGCAATACGTCCGGCAGTCGAGGCAGAGCTGAAGAATTTGGAAAAGGCAGGCGTATTATCCAAAATAGATTGGAGCGAATGGGCAACACCCATCGTTCCAGTCATGAAAAAAACATTGAAAAATAACTCTGAGGAACAGAAAAAAATTCGCATCTGTGGGGACTTTAAGGTGACTGTAAACCCGGTCCTTCACACGGTACAGTATCCTCTTCCGAGGATAGAAGATATTTTTGCCTCACTATCCGGAGGGAAACGTTTCACAAAAATTGACTTGGCACAGGCATATCTACAGATGGAGGTTGAGGAGACCTCTAAAACGTATCTCACAATAAACACACACAAAGGCCTGTACCAGTACAATCGACTGGTTTTTGGAATACCATCAGCTCCAGCTATCTGGCAAAGAGCTATGGAGCAAGTCCTGCAAGGGATTCCGGGGACTCAATGCTACCTGGACGACATCCTTATAACAGGAGAAAGCGACAACGAGCACCTTGCCAATTTGGAGCAGGTGCTCACAAGGCTGAAAGAACGGGGCCTACGAGCAAATCGCCCCAAGTGCGAATTTTTCCAAAATCAGATATCATATTGTGGCCACATAATTAATAAGGAAGGGTTGCATAATTCACCTGAAAAAATTGAAGCAGTTATAAAAGCCCCAGCACCTGAAAATGTTTCACAATTAAGGTCATTCCTGAGATTAATAAATTACTATCATAAATTTTTACCGAACTTATCAACTATTCTACACCCTCTTAATGATCTTCTACAGACAGGAGTGATTTGGAAATGGAACGAAGACTGTAAACGTGCCTTCCATAAATGTAAAGACTTAATCACATCCGAGAAAATTTTGGCTCATTACAACCCATCACTACCAATCAGACTGGCGTGCGATGCATCCCCTTACGGCATAGGAGCGGTATTGTCCCATAGATTCCCTGATGGCTCGGAACGGCCGATAGCTTTTGCGTCACGCTCGTTGAACTCAGCTGAGCGTAACTATGCCCAGATAGACAGGGAAGCACTCAGCCTGGTATGGGGAGTGAAGAAATTCAACCATTACCTACACGGACAAAAATTTACCTTGCTGACTGACAATCAACCCCTCATCTCCATATTCAACCCTAAAAAAGGTGTCCCCATTATGACGGCACAAAGACTACAGAGGTGGTCCCTTTTTCTAGGGGCACACCAATACAACATTGAATACAAAGGGTCAAAAGAGCATGGGAATGCTGACGGTTTATCACGCCTACCGTTGCCAACGATAGAAGAGGCACCTACAGTAGACCCAGTAGAGATATTCCACTCTACCATAGTGGAATGTCTACCGGTGACAAATTCTGCCATTGAAAGGGAAACAAGAAATGACCCTACTCTCTCACAGGTCTACGATTTAACAGTGAAGGGATGGCCAGCACATGGCGAACCACTGTTGCCAGCATTCTCGCAAAGAAGAGAACAGCTGTCAGTGTGCCGAGGAACCTTGATGTGTGGATCCAAAGTGGTGATTCCACCCAAACTCCAGGATAAAGTGCTAAAGGAGCTTCACGAGGGGCATCTGGGTGGAGTGAAAATGAAGAACCTAGCTAGGGCGTTTGTATGGTGGCCAGGTATCGATGGAGACATCGAAGACATGACCAAGAGCTGCCTAGGATGCCAGAAGGTCCAAAATGCTCCGCCACAGGCCCCTCTACGTCCATGGGAGTGGCCCTCATCTCCCTGGCAAAGGGTGCACATCGACTTTGCTGGTCCATTTATGGACTCAATGTTCTTAATCGCAGTTGATGCGCACTCCAAGTGGCCAGAGGTAATAAAGATGTCCTCCACCACCACGGAAAAAACCATCACAGTATTAAGGACCATATTTGCCAGGAATGGGCTGCCGGAGCAGATATGTTCTGATAATGGACCGCAATTTATGTCCGAAGAATTCAGAAAGTTCTTAAAGAACAATGGGGTAAAGCACTACACGTCCGCCCCATACCATCCCGCCACCAATGGATTGGCTGAAAGGTTTGTCCAGACCTTCAAGAAGGCCATCAAGGCCATGGGTAATGAAGACATAAAACTTCAGCACAAGGTGGACAACTTCTTATTTGCATATAGGAATGCAACGCATATGGTTACTAACCAAACTCCCGCCATGATGTTCTACAATAGAAACCTAAGATGCCGGCTGGATTTGGTCAAGCCCAACATCCGAAGGGACGTGGAGAACCGGCAGTTTCAGGGCATGAATGAAAGGCCAACTAGGGCCTTCCAGATAGGCCAACCGGTTTTGGCCCGAGACTACCGTACCGAGAAATGGCAGCCTGGAACTATCTGCACATGATTAGGACCACTGATGTATACCGTGGACATCGGAGACAGCATAATAAGGCGCCATGCTGACCAAATCATCAAGTCATCCGAAAAGGGACAACCTACACCACCACTCTATACATCTAACGATGAAGTAGAGATACCCATATCTACCTCCGATCCGGTGATACTGGAGCCCGATGAACCCGACACTGGCCTTCAAGCCGAATCAGCCTTGCCAGAAGAACCTACTACACCACCAGAAACTACTACACCCCCGAGGCGTTATCCGGACCGAGTCAGGAAGCCTCCTGAGAGACTAACTTATAATTAATTAATACAGCAATGTATATTATTTTGCATATAACATGTAATTAATAATTACTTAAAATATGATGTACTAGTTAGCTAGAAGGGGAGGAATTGTGGTGTATGTGCCTTTAAGAGCAATTATGGTGTATGTGCCTTTAAGAGCCCCAGGTGTGCGTAATGCCGGTAATTGCCACTTGGGCTATATAAGCCTGTGTATTGTGTATATCCTTTAGAAACCCCCCCCAGACTTGCTTAGTAAATACCTATGAACCAACTCCTGTCTTCAGTGTCTTTATCTACACACGGACACTACAGGTATGTGCCATTCTTACCTGGCCTGGTCTGTGACTCCAGATCTACAGCAGTGTGGTTGACTCTTAACTGCCCTCTGAAATGGCCTAGCAACGCACTCAGTTGTACCAAACCACTACGAAACAAAATAATAAGAATGAAACCAGACAGATCGACCTTGGCACAGGCTACGCACACGGCAATTGCAGACCCAGCACAGTCCTGTGGGGGACATGTGCCAAAATTGGGAGAGCTGTCCCACAGACTAGTCAAGCAACAGCCTGACAGAATCATACCTTTCAGCCAATGTCCCAAACTCCTCCATCACCATCCCTGGGTATGCCCTGTTCCCACTGGCAGGATAGACCCACCAGGGGTGGCGGCACAGTGGTATACAGTCGGGAAGGAGTGACCCTGGGAGTCCTCAACATTGACTCTGGACCCCATGAAGTCTCATGGCTTCAGGTCAAGCATGGGCAAGGAAACCTCCTGCTGATTACCACCTACCGCCCTCCCTCAGCTGATGAATCAGTATTCCTCCATGTTGAACACCAATTGGAAGAAGCACTGAGATTAGCAAGGACACAGAATGTACTCTGGGTGGGGGACTTCAATGTCCATCACCAAGAGTGGCTTGGCAGCACCACTGCTGGCCTGAAGGACATAGCTGCCAGTCTGGGCCTGCGACAGGTGGTGAGTGAATCAACACGAGGGAAAAACCTACTTGTCCTCACCATGTCGCAGATGTGTCTGTCCATGACAGCATTGGCAGCAGTGACTACCGCACAGTCATTGTAGAGACGAAGTCCCATCTTCACACTGAGAACACCCTCCATCGTGTTGTGTGGCACTACCACCATGCCAAACGGGATAAATCTAGCAGCTCCATACTGAGCATCCATGAGGCGCTCTGGGCCATCAGCAGCAGCAGAATTGTATTCCACCATAATCTGTAACCTCATGGCCCGGTATATCCCTCACTCTACCATTACCAACAAGCCGGGGACCAATCCTGGTTCAACAACAAGTGTAGAAGAGCATGCCAGGAGCAGCACCAGGCGTACCTAAAAATGAGGTGCCAATCTGGGGAAGCTGCAACACAGGACTACATGTATTCTAAAAAGCAGAAACAGCATGTTATAGACAGGGCTAAGCGACCCCACAATCAACGGATCAGATTAAAGCTCTGCAGTCCTGCTAAATCCAGTCATGAATGGTGGTTGACCATTAAACAACTAATGGGAGGAGGAGGCTCCAAGAATATCCCCATCCTCAATGATGGTGGAGCCCAGCACTTGAATGCAAAAGACAAGGCTGAAGTGTTTAGCAACCAACTTCAGCCAGAAGTGCCGAGTGGATGATCCATATCGGCCTACTCCTGAGGTCCCCACCATCACAGAAGCCAGTCTTCAACCAATTCGATTCACTCCACGTGATATCAAGAAACCGCTGAGCACACTGGATACAGCAAAGGCTATGGGCCCTGACAACATCCTGGCTATCGTGCTGAAGACTTGTGCTCCAGAACTAGCCGCGCCTCTAGCCAAGCTGTTCCAGTACAGCTACAACACTGGCATCTATCAGACAATGTGGAAAACTGCCCAGGTATGTCCTGTCCACAAAAAGCAGGACAAATCCAACCCGGCCAATTACCGCCCCATCAGTCTGCTCTCAATCATCAGCAGTGATGGAAGGTGTCATCAACAGTGCTATCAAGCGGCACTTACTCACCAATAACCTGCTGACTGATGCCTAGTTTGGGTTCCGCCAAGACCACTCGGCTCCCAACCTCATTACAGCCTTGATCCAAACATGGACAAAGGAGCTGAATTCCAGAGGTGAGATGAGAGTGACTGCCCTTGATATCAAGGCAGCATTTGACCGAGTCTGGCATTGAGGAACCCTAGTTAAACTGAAGTCAATGGGAATCAGGGGGAAAACGCTCCACTGGCTGGAGTCATACCCAGCACAAAGAAAGATGGTTGTGGTGGTTGAAGGTCAATCATCACCGCCCCAGGACATCGCTGCAGGAGTTCCTCAGGGCAGTATCCTAGGCCCAACCTTCTTCAGCTGCTTCACCAATGACCTTCCCTCCAACGTAAGGTCAGAAATGGGGATGTTCGCTGATGACTGCACAGTGTTCAGCACCATTCACAACTCCACAGATAATGAAGCAGCCCATGCCCGCATGCAAGAAGACCTGAAAGACGTTTAGGCTTGGGCTGATAAGTGGCAGGTAACATTCGCGCCACAGAAGTGCCAGGCAATGACTATCTCCAACAAGCGAGAGTCTGAACACCTCCCCACGACATTCAATGGCATTACCATGGCCGAATCCCCCACTGTCCTGGGGGGTCACTATTAACCAGAAACTTAACTGGACCAGCCACATAAATACTGTGGCAACAAGAGCAGGTCAGAGGCTAGGTATTCTGCGGCGAGTGTCTCACCTCCTGACTCCCCAAAGCCTTTTCACTATCTACAAGGCACAAGTAAGGAGTGTGATGGAATAATTTCCCTGGATGAGTGCAACTCCAACAACACTCAAGAAGCTCGACACCATCCAGGACAAAGCAGCCCGCTTGATTGGCAACCCATCCACCTCCTTAAACATTCACTCCCTCCACCACCGGCATACTATGGCTGCAGTGTGTACCATCTACAAGATGCACTGCAGCAACTCACCAAGGCTTCTTCGGCAGCACCTCCCAAACCCGCGACCTCTTCCACCTAGAAGGACAAGGGCAGCAGGCGCATGGGAACACCACCATCTCAAAGTTACCCTCCAGGTCACACACCATCCTGACTTAGAAGTATATCGCTGATCCTTCATCGTCGCTGGGTCAAAATCCTGGAACTCCCTACCTAACAGCACCGTGGGAGTACCATCACCACACGGACTGCAGAGGTTCAAGAAGGTGGCTCACCATCACCTTCTCAGGGGCAACTAGGGATGGGCAATAAATGCTGGCCTTGCCAGTGATGCCCAGATCCCATAAACAAATTTAAAAAAAAGACATTTTAAAATTTGGGAATGCAGCTCGGAAGTCAGGATGGAAATTCACTTGTGTAATCAGGACAGTTGAGAGATATCTTCCGACTTAGCACCATGAAATTCAGAAAGATCGAAGTAGGCTTTCCCCAATTAAAATGGCAATTTGTAAAAATGAATATGTATTCCCTATAACACCCTTGAGAAAAGATTTCATTTTAGTGGGAAAGCCAATTGATGCTACAATTGTTTTTCACAATGGCCTGGTGCCATTCCAAAAGTTTTGAAAATTATCCTCGGCCCCTAGTTGTCAACCATACCAACTTCTCCTTCATGGCTTCAATTCACTATCCCTTGTATCGGAATGTTTTATACTGTTTAAGGATCTCACAGTGATGCCCAGTGCGCAGTGAATTTAGCTGAGATGTGCTTTTTCCCTCGAGACTCAGCAGAATTTTTTCCAATTGTATGTGTAGTCTCTACACCAGGCATATTAATGTGGCATCTTCGTCACAAATTTCTGCCTCAGCTATGATTCTGGAGGATCCACCAGTGTTAACGTCTGCATCTACCCAGGTACATTTCTGTAATTACTGTTTATGTACAGCTTCAAAGGTGCAAGCTATGTCATATCTTAGATAGTTCAAAAACATCTGAGTCATGAAACTTAGTGAACTAGTGAATTGGTCCTAGGTTTATAGCTGCTTGCTTAATGCCTTGCAAGACAGAAATTGATGAAAAAATCTTTGAAATTTAAAGATGGCTTTCAACAAAATTCAACTGTACTTTAAATATTTATTTTCGTGCCTTCAGTCACCTAGTTTCCACTCTCTGCAATTCTTCTCTCAAATCCCTCTGCCTCTCTGCCTCTCCACCTCCCTCACTCCTTAAAAGCCAAGGGGGAAAAATTCAGTTGCTTTGCACCTCCCGTTAGCCTAGGAGGGCGCAATGGGGCGCAAAGCAACTAGCGCCTGGGTGTGGCAATGTTTGCACCACTCACGAAATTGACCAGACATTTTGTGGCGGCGCTAAACCCTACCGCTACGATTTCCTGCACCCACAGATCGTGACGTCAGTCGAATGTGCAACGCCCCGGTAGCGCCCCGGACCGGATATTGAGTGGCGCCCCCTGCCTTTCCGTCTGCCACTAGCAATGACTGGTTATGGGGAACGTTTTGCATTCGGGAAGGGACTGGGGAAGTGCTATTTAAAGGCGGCCGCGTCCTGACTTTTTTTTGTCGGCAACATTTTTGCACCACACATTCTGAGAGAGAGAGAGAGAGAGACTTCTGGAGAGATTCAACGCTGTGTGAAGGAGTTTTGGGTACTGAGCAGCACTTTGCAGGTTCATTTTGATTTGACCTTCCTTGTATCGATTTAGAAGAGACTTTGGGGGCTGCACTCTGAGCTCTTTCCCTGGGCCTCTCCAATGTTCTTTCCAGCAGATTTGATGTACAGGTCTCTCCAGGTCAAGATTCAAGGCTGCAATGAGCAGGGTGTGGATGGAGAGCAAGATCGACCCTCCCCTTTAGGAACTGGCCGGCGCCAGTGTGTCTGCGTTCCATTGCTGACTGACATCACATGAGCGTCGCCAACGCTCTGAGGTAGTGCCTCGCTCCTCGAAGTTAGCGCCTTAAGAGAGGTGTGTAGCACCTGATTTAGCGCTCCAATCACCTCCAGGGGCGAAAGAAGCCAAGTTTGCAGTCGGAGGCAATAATTAGCGGCAGGCGCTAAACTTTGCGCCCGGCCGATAATTGCGCCCCAAACGGGGCAATACCGAATTTCTCCCACTAATTCTTTGCCCTAACCTTTAGTCGCACTTCATGATCTCTCTCTCTCTCTCTTTGGGTCAATGTCCTTTTTTCACACGCCGCTGTCAAGTGCCTTAGCACGTTTTTCTACATTAAAGCCGCTATATAAAGTTGTTGTTTTCAAATCAGTCTGCCTGAAGTGAAATTCAAGGGATGTGTGTGGCTTTCTTATCTCATATTCTTTCATGTCTAAAGCATCGCTTATCACAAGTTGTAGCACCATAATGATATAATAATACAATAATCCATCAAGTAGTGCATGGCATCTGGAAAACATCTTGCGACGGCCATCTATATTTTTGAAGCTAAAAATAAAAATATGGTATCATTTTTGCTCAGCTACAGGGAGAATGTAGTAAGTGAGTAATTGACTGTCATGTCCAAGCTTGGACCATTCCTTTAAAATAATGAATTGAATGACAGACATTATGCAGACACAGCAGGGTATCAGTGATACTGTATAACCTAAGATTCACTATGTCACCGTATGGGCAGACACATTGATCTATGCTGCATTTAATTCCTTACATTCCATTGTTTTTCATCAGTCATGTTGGCAGACAGTGCAGTAGACAATAATCTCCAGCTCTGCCTTCATTTCATAAAGTCAGCTCAGATAATGCTTCTTGAAGTGACAGACACACTACTAGGGAAAATAGATGCACATTTGTGCATATCCCACTAGAGCTGAAAGAAAACGAGTTGGGTAAACCAGCCTGCCAACACCAGCAGTGAAAATGGATTCATACTGCACCAGCGATCACCTGGCATCAGGTGCCCACAGCAGTGTATAAGGTAATTTAAAAAAAATACTTCTCACTTTGCCATGATAATTGGAAGCAAAACATGCAAAATCACATTGCTCCTTAGCAAATAATTCAAACATTAATAATCATCTTGACTATTGATCTTCCAGGAATGAAAACTAGAAATAAATTGCAAAATGATTAGACATTCTAATTTTGCTCGTAAATTGCAATAATAGGATTCCCCCATTGAATGAATTTATTTTACAAGTATGACAAGCATCTGTTGGAATACTGTGTTGTCACTGGAACTTGATTGGAATTGAATCAGAAAGCTGGGATTAAAGTGTATGATGTGTAAGATGTTTAAAGTCACCCTTGTCCTTTAACCCGTTCAACAGTTTCCAAAGCTCAGACCCGTGAAACAGACAACACAAAACACAAGGATTCGAAAACAACTTTCTTTTTACTTAAAATCTGCAAGAGGTTACAAGTAAGCTCACACAAAGCTGTTGCATATAATACTCCTGATTCTATCGAAGCATACACAGGTTTATTCCCTTACTTTAAGATCAAGCGATAATAAGCCAACACTACATGGGTACTAACACCAGTGAGTGGTCAGATGGCTAGACGTATGACTTTAACTGGCAACTGACCAGGTCGCCTCCCCCGACTGCAGCAGCCCCGAGAGTCTTAAAACAGCATCTCTTATACCCCAAAAACCTGGGCAGGCTCCTAAATGTGTACGTGTCCCAAACTGTGCGACAAATGGTCGGCAGTTGTTTTCCTCTTCTTATTAGTGGGCCCCAAAGCCTGAAGATGTTCCTGTCTTTGAAACGCCCAACCATTTGTTCCTGCTCAGGGTCTGCTGCTTCCTTATCTGATTAACAGCTTTCGTACAAAGTTCCCACAGGAACCAATCTCTCAGCCTCCTGAAGCATGCTGGTATATTAAATTTGGGCAACTTTTTAAGTTTGGTCACTTTATAGAAAATTCTTACAGCAATTGGCTTATTCTTACAGATGGCTGTCAATGATCTGATAAAGAGCTTTGGCTGCCTTAGCTGAATCCTTGTGAAAAATAAGTTTGCAATATGAAAGGGCTAAATTTTTTGCTTTGCTTGTTGTAATCCACAAGATAACAATATAGGTACAATTGAGGGAGACCATTCGGCACATCTTAACTCATCCAGAAAACTCACTTCTCCTCCTAACTGTAATGTATATACCTTTAAGGGGGGGAACTATCTTTTACAGCTCATGTATACTGCAGTACCGGCAGTGACCACACCTGTATATAGCATTGAGTAGTAATCTGTACAGATCAGTTCCCGTGTGAGCCACGTTGAGTAAACACCTGTTATACCGTTCTCCTGCAGTCTGTGTCTTATTATACACAGACACAACATTGGCGACAAGGCAAGTTCGAACCTACCTGCAACTCTGCATCACCTCCCGGGGATTCGTTCCTGGAGATCAGTGGATTGGAGGTCAAGGCCAGAGACTCGGGCGTCGACCACGGGCAACCGCCCAGTCATCCAGCAGAGACTCGAGAATTGTGGGGGAGGCTGTCGAGAGCCAGGCTTGGCTTTCCAGTCGAGGTGGTCCAGCGAAACGGGCTGGCAACAGGTAGTGCGCAGACCCTTCCCGGACAGCGGTGGGCTAGAGCCCGACCGAGCGGCACAACAAAGGGCCGAACAGCGTCGACGGGGGAGAGAGAGAGAGGGCAGAGTGCACAGGGCACAGCCAGTATTCAGGGGCCGAGCAGCATCGAAGGGAGGGAGAGAGAGACGCGCAGAAACCTGCGAGGTGCCGCCATTGCCACGAGGACCGCTGAGAGCGGCATTGGCAGCAGCGCAGGAGAAGCGCGCGAAACCTACAGGGCGCCGCCATTGCCACGAGAACCGCCGGGAGCGGCGTTGGCAGCAGCGGGGGAGGAAGGAAAGCATGGGAGATGCCATTTTAAGCCATTGGGAGACGCCATTTCAAACCACACCCAAAATGCCGAAGAGTGGCAGTATCACCGCGTTTGACAATGAAGTCGAAGATTGGACTACATATGTTGAACGAATAGAGGTATACTGCAAGGCAAATGAGGTGTCAGATGACAAGAAAGCGTCGGTATTGTTAAATTTAATGGGTGCAAAGACGTATGGGTTATTACGAAATCTAGTAACCCCAACGAAGCCAATGGAAAAGAGTTTTGAAGACATAGTAACGATACTACAGGAACATTCAAACCCCACACCGCTGCTGATAGCAGAAAGGTTCAAGTTTCACAAACGTAACCAGCATAAGGATGAAAGCAATGCTGATTATTTAACAGAACTGCGCAAACTATCGAAACACTGCCAGTTTGGAGCGGGACTGGCAGATACCTTAAGGGACAAGTTTGTGTGTGGGCTTCAAAGTGAAGGAACCCAGAAACGGCTTTTATCTGAAAAGGACCTTATGCTGGAAAAGGCTGTCAGCATTGCAGTATCATATGAAGCAGCAGCACAGGGCGCTGCAGAGATACAACAGAGACCGCAAGAATATGGCACAAACGAAATGTCATATAGAACAGAGAAGTGCTATCGCTGCGGCAGAACAACACATGACCAGAATGATTGCTGGTTCAAAGACAAAGTGTGCAGACAGCGTGGAAAAGTAGGACACATAGCATGAGTCTGCAGGTCGGGAAAGAAAACCAGCAATAAGAAACCTACCAAAGGAAAGTACAAGAAGGTACATAAGATGACGGAGAATAGTTCAGACGAACAAAAGAGTGATAACGACTCCGAAAGCAGGGAACTGAGTTGTCTGAAACTACATAATATGATCACAACGGAGGATCACCGAACCATTTGGGTCACTCTCAAGATAGCAGGAGTCCAGGTAAAGATGGAATTGGACACAGAATCAGCCCTAACAGTCGTAAACCGATGGGACTACGAGCGGCTATTCTCACACATACCCTTGAGAGACACAAAAATTATTTTGAAGACGTACACGGGGCAAAAAGTCTACCCCAAAGGAAAAATAAGGGTGACCATTATATATAATGGTAAGGAAACACCAAAACTAGACCTGTATGTATTGCAAGATGGAGGACCACCATTACTGGGACGTGAATGGATCCGGAAAATACAACTGGATTGGCATTCCATACAGGCACTGACTGTGGCTGACAAAAAGGATGACGACATCACACCTGGGCGACTGTCAAAGATCCTAACTGATGCGAAAGAAGTGTTCCAGCAAGGACTCGGAACACTAAAAGGCATGACAGCGATGATTAAAATTGAAGAAAACGGAAGCCCAAAACTTTTTACGGCCAGTCTGGTACCTTATGCGGTCGGCCCAGCCGTCGAAGCAGAGCTGGAGAGTCTGGAACGTTCAGGTGTACTGTCCAAGGTAGACTGGAGCGAGTGGGCTACACCCATCGTCCCTATAATGAAAAAGTCGTTGAGCAGCAGGCCTGGGGAACCAAGGAAGGTTCGCATCTGTGGGGACTTTAAGGTAACAGTGAACCCGGTCCTTCACACCGTACAATATCCACTTCCGCGGATTGAAGATATTTTCGCCTCGCTATCTGGAGGGAAACGCTTCACTAAGAATGATCTGGCCCAGGCGTATCTGCAAATGGAGGTAGAAGAAGCATCAAAAAAATACCTCACAATCAACACCCATAAAGGTCTCTACCAATACAACCGGCTGGTATTCGAGGTAGCATTTGCTCCAGCTATTTGGCAGAGGGCAATGGAACAAGT
This sequence comes from Somniosus microcephalus, assembly GCF_052327205.1. Lineage (NCBI taxonomy): Eukaryota > Metazoa > Chordata > Chondrichthyes > Squaliformes > Somniosidae > Somniosus > Somniosus microcephalus. The sequence goes on from NC_140998.1 coordinate 38,656,636, forward strand.
CCTGCAAGGGATCCCTGGGACCCAGTGTTATTTGGACGACATCCTGGTCACGGGCGAAAATGACAGTGATCACCTTGCCAACCTGGAGCAGATGCTCACTAGATTGCAGGAATATGGGCTCCGAGCTAACCACCCCAAATGCGAGTTTTTTAGAAAACAGATCTCGTATTGTGGCCACGTTATCGATAAAGAGGGGTTACATAAGTCCCCAGAGAAGATTGAGGCAGTAGTCAAGGCTCCAGCACCAGAAAATGTGTCACAACTGAGGTCGTTCCTCGGGCTGGTAAACTACTACCATAAGTTCTTGACAAATTTGCCTACAATACTACACCCACTGAACACCCTACTGCAAACTGGGGTGCCATGGAAGTGGAGTGACGAATGTAGACGAGCTTTCCAGAAGAGCAAAACACTAATCACATCGAAAGAGGTATTGGCCCATTACAACCTGGCATTACCAATTCGGTTGGCATGTGATGCGTCACCCTACGGCATTGGAGCGGTGCTGTCGCACAAATTCTCGGACAGCTCAGAGAGGCCAATAGCCTTTGCGTCACGAGCACTAACCTCAGCCGAGCGTAACTATGCCCAGATTGACAGGGAGGCCCTCAGCCTAGTGTGGGGAGTGAAAAAGTTCAATCACTATCTGCACGGGCAGAAATTCACCTTGCTGACTGATCACCAGCCTCTTGTCTCCATTTTTAATCCGAAGGAGGGCGTTCCGGTGATGACTGCGCAACGACTACAAAGGTGGTCACTTTTTCTAGGGGCGCACCACAATGAGATTGAATATAAGGGCACAAAACAGCATGGAAATGCTGATGGGCTATCACGCCTGCCATTGCCTACTGCGGAGGAAGCACCAGCAGTTGATCCTGTCGAAATATTCCATTCGACTATAGTTGAATACCTACCGGTAACTAACGCTTGTATCGAAAAGGAAACCCGAAATGACCCGACACTGTCTCGGGTATATGATTTGACGGTGAAGGGATGGCCAGCACATGGCGACTCACTGCTGCCAGCATTCTCGACAAGGAGAGAACAGCTGTCAGTGTGCCGGGGGACCTTGATGTGTGGATCCCGAGTGGTAATTCCACCCAAGTTAAGTGATAGAGTGCTCAATGAGCTTCATGAGGGTCATCTGGGAAGGGTAAAAATGAAAAACCTAGCCAGGGCTTATGTGTGGTGGCTGGGAATCGATAAACAAATTGAGGACCTGACCAAGAGATGCTCAGGATGCCAGAAAGTGCAAAATGCACCACCACAGGCCCCTCTACAACCATGGGAGTGGCCCTCATCTCCCTGGAAACAGGTGCATATTGATTTTGCTGGTCCATTCATGGACTCAATGTTTTTAATAGCTGTGGGTGCGCACTCGAAATGGCCTGAGGTCATCAAAATGTCCTCCACCACCACGGAGAAAAGTATTGCAGTCCAACGGACCATTTTTGCCAGGAATGGTTTGCCAGAACAGATTTGCTCCGACAACGGACCACAGTTTGTGTCCGAAGAGTTCCGGAGGTTCTTGAAAAAGAATGGGGTAAGGCATTACACATCCGCCCCGTATCATCCAGCCACAAATGGATTGGCTGAGAGGTTTGTACAAACCTTTAAGAAGGCAATAAAGGCTATGTACAATGACAACATTCCGCTGCAGCACAAGGTGGACAATTTCCTTTTCGCCTACCGGAATGCGACACATGCAGTCACCAACCAGGCCCCAGCCATGATGTTCTTTAACCGAAGGTTAAGATCTCGCCTGGATTTGCTCAGACCAAATGTACGAAGAGATGTTGAGAGTAAGCAATTCCAGCACATCCATGAGAAGCCAACAAGGAGCTTTAATGTAGGGCAACCAGTCTTGGCCCGCGACTACCGAACAGAAAAATGGCAGCCAGGAACGATATGGACACGGCAAGGCCCCCTAATGTACACAGTGGACGTTGGGGAGAGCATCGTAAGACGCCATGCTGACCAGGTCCTAGAGTCACAGGAACAAGTCAACCCCATGCCTCACCCATACGTACCTGGCGATGAACCCGACGCACAGGTCGCATCTACCCCAGAAACAGTAGCATCGGAAGCTGATGAACCAACCGACGACAGGGGGCCAGAATCGCCTCCGCACCAAGAGCAAGACACTCGGGAAAGGCGCTATCCAGAAAGGATCAGGAAGCCTCCCCAAAGACTGAATATATAAATAGACTATTTTCAGGTAATGTTGCATGTTAAAAGTGTTAATTGTAATTAGTTTGCTATTTAATTGTTAAATGAGTGTTATGGTACTGTTAATCTAAAAGGGTAGGAATTGTAAAGTATATACCTTTAAGGGGGGAAACTATCTTTTACAGCTCATGTATACTGCAGTACCGGCAGTGACCACACCTGTATATAGCACTGAGTAGTAATCTGTACAGATCAGTTCCCGTGTGAGCCACGTTGAGTAAACACCTGTTATACCGTTCTCCTGCAGTCTGTGTCTTATTATACACAGACACAACACTAACACTTGAATCTTGAATGAATCTAGGCCTAAAAGTTCAATGCTTTAATGTCGGCCGTTAAGGCCGGTTTGTAGAAAAAATGATGGCTGCTTCACTTGCGCCTGCTTCTGGCGCAGGACACTTTTGCTGCCATTTTCTGTAAGGGCCATAGCGCTGCTGTTGACAGCGTGGCCTCTCAAAATTAAATAAGCAGATTGTGTTATCAATCGGCGGTGCAATGCCTAAGTTGACGCCACGACTGCTAATTTGGATGTTCTTGCTCTCAATTATTCTGTGTCCTAACCACACACAGAAACACATGCTTGAAGCAGCCCTCCAGAGATGCTGTCAGTGCTTCTTAAAGGGACACACACATCTTTCAGGTAAGTTTGGATTTCAACTTTTGGACAGGATTTTTAATATTTTATTGAAGTAGTGGCTTGGTGCAATAGATTTAAAAAGGTTTAAAGTGTGCAGGGAGAGCAGGGAGTGCTGCTGGATGCTTACAGGACTTCAGATAGTAAAGAAAGGCCTCTGAGAAGACAGAAAATGCTGCAAATACTCAGCAGGTTAGGCAGCATCAGAGGAAAGAGAAACAGAGTTAACATCTCAGGTCGAGATGCTGTCTGACATGCAGAGTATTTCCGGCATTTTCTGCTTTTATTCCAGATTTCCAGCATCCGCAGTATTTGGCCCAAGTCCGGGGGCACATGGAGATGAAGCAGAGGCAGCAAAGGGGACAAGCTGCTCATAGAGGGAAGAGGAAGATGCAGAAGAGGAAAAAGCAGAAGAAGAGGAAGCAGAAGGAAGAATGCAACCCAGATAGCCCCTTTCTGGTCGGGATATCCAGGATGGAATCATCCACCTACAGTACCAGTGACCACAATGCCAATTCCACTTTCAAAATTTGTCTCACACCTTACCTTCCCTCTGTTATTGACCATCACAGCATCCTCTTGGCCACAATGCTGAAAGAAAGGCCACCACAAAGCAAACTTTCCAATCCAACTTTATCCATATATGCATCTAACATGACATCAAGAAATCAACTAATCACCCTTGTGCATTCCTTTAGTGACTGTTTTTTGTGTGCCTTTGCCTAACCCAGTAATGTCACACAGTGCTACCCCAGTGGCTGTAGCATGACTGGTGGAAGTCTGTTGACTTTCAGTGGGGGGCATTGCAGATGGCCTTGCAGGACGACCTCGAGGAGCTGGTGGCTGGGAGTGTCAAATCAAGTGATGGTGTTTCTTCTTCTTCTTCTCCACTCTCCTCTCCCTCTTCTTGGTTACCCACTGGCTGGGCAGGCTGCATTTCTTGGGTGCCTGAAATGAGGAAGGTATAAGTGTAGAGTTGTGGTGAGGGGAGGGCGGGAAAGCAAAATCTGCATGCTTACACCATGCGCACCTTGTAAATCAGAAGATATTGTCAGAGAAGTGGGATGTGAGAAGGAGGATAACATATGCGGATACCAGCATCTTGTATCCTTTCAGCCCCGCCACTGGCCAAGGGCTCAGCTATGCCCCTGCCAAGAATGGCCAGCACTGTCTCCTCCAAGAGGGTGAGTTTAAGCTAGGAATGTGAACTGTACCTCGTGTTTGGTACAAATTGATGGTAGGTGAGTGTTGGGGGGGGCTGGGGGGGAGCGGGTGGTGCAATGAGCAGTGTATGAGGTTAGTGGTGCAGTTGGTAGGAGACAGCTTTTGAAGATGCATTCACTGACCTTGACCACTGATGTGAGATCATGAAACTTCTTTGGGCACTGGAGCCAGGTCCGGGGTGGCGACACTGCTGACAGTGACGGCCTCGATGATCTGGTCCCACATCATTCTTTGTGGAGGGCCTCCTGACCCCTGTGAGTAGAGGACCTCTCTTGCAGTGTTGTCCCCTGCCCAAAGCTGGAGTGCTGCGTGTGAGACCCTGGGTGCCCCTTCCCTGGCTTGCTGAGTCATTTGTGTTAGTGCTGAAGCACATTTACCATTTTTTTTTTACATGCGAAAGGCAGTTCTGCTTTAAGAGATGAAGACTGCCATTTCGGAATTTTTTTTTTTTCAGAAGGCAGTTGAGCTCTAAGGGCTAAAGACTGCCTATTTAAAAATGATTTTTATTTTTTCATTATAGAAGGCAGTTCCCTTTACGGGCTCGACACTGCTTTCTAAAATGACAGGCTAGTTTTAAGAGAACGCTGCCTCGCTCCAGGGACACTATGTCATGCTACATTGGGCCTCCTGCTGAGACTACCACCCGAAACAGCGCGTTACACAACAGGTTTTGCGTTGCACTATTTTAAATCAGCAGGCAGCACCAAAATACCAGTGCTGCCTGTGCTCTTTATGTGGGCAGCCATTAACCTTGGCCCGTGGAGGCACTGGCCATTCCCAGCCTAATCGAATTTCTAGGCTTTATCTTATCTCCTCTACCCCATGCAGAAGATCATTCCAAGTGTTATTCACTCTGTGTGAAGAAGTGTTTGTTGACAATCTGCCCTAAGCTTCTCTTCCACCATTTGAACAAACTGTTCTAATATCCTGTCATATCTTGTAGTACTGCTCCAGTTTAGTCTTAACAATGTTATTTGATATCTGGTAAACTTCTATAAGGTCACCTCTCAATTACCTCTCAGTTAAGGCTGGTGTGCTCCCTAACATTTTATTAAGTTTACAGTTTTGGAGCTTCAAGCAAGATATTAATATTACTGATGAAATATTTCTGATGAAACGTTAACTCTATTTCTCTCTCCACAGATGTTGTCTGACCTGCTGAGTGTTTCCAGCATTTTCTGTTTTTATTTCAGATTTCCAGCATCTGCAGTATTTCACTTTTGTATTAATATTGAAGTTTTTTTTCTCTCCAATATTCTCTCCTTTCCTCTCTTGAAGTCATTGACAACTTTGTGTGGTATATTTCCATGAGTGTTGGTTACCTTTCTGCATCTTGATTTAATGGCCATGAGTTGGTCTTGGCAGTGAGCATTGTCAGATTATTATCACATCCAAGTCCAATTACATCTCCATTCAATGTCCACACATGATAATGTCCAACTGAGGTTACAGGATAACAACCAGTAGTGGCAAATCTAGATGATTTTCATCCCCCCAGTCCGTTGGTATTAAGGCCAATTGCAGTATGGTAGTTGAATCAGCCAAATAGAGATTCCAGTCTGAGACCTTTCTAGTCTTTGTTTCTCAGCTATTCACAGGATAAACCCCTTTAGCCAAATGACAGACTCCTAATACTGCTAAAGCAGCACATGCGATGGGTGGGGTGGGACAAGAGAGAATAAGACACAACAGGCTGGATTTTGTCATTGGGGGCGGGACTGCTGGTTTTTGGGTTTCAGTCCTGCCCCCAATGATGTCTGACCAACCCACGCTATTTTCCCTTGATTGACCTTGTTAAGCCTGCCCTGCCAATTAAGGGAAAGCTGGTGACAGAGGACGTCAGCATATGACGTTTTATCTGTCAAAAAACTTTTGGCCCTGTGGGTAGCGGAGCGGGCCCAGGGGCCGTGTAGCCTGATCCTGCTCCTATTTCATGTGTCTAATTCTGTTAGTTTCAGGAGATGGTTCTGTGATAGTGGATTGGCGGTTAGGATCAGATCAGCCATGATCTTATTGAATGGCGGAGCAGGCTCGAGGGGCCGATTGGCCTACTCCTGCTCCTATTTCTTATGTTCTTATGTTCTTATGTTCTTATGTTAGATGAATTGTCAGCATTTGACAGCTTTGAGAAGCTGTCAAACACTGACAATCTCTGTTCTAAGGTGAGCCCTTGCACAGAAGGCGCCCCAAAACCTCTCTCCTCAGCAGGAAGCAGATGGCTGCTGCATCTGAGAATGCAGCAGCCATTCTGTCATCTCTGCCATTGAGATGAGGCACCTCTGGATTCTCAAAAGTTGAAGCCTGTAGAAAGAAGCAAAGGTAAGGAAACTTTTTTCAACACTTTACACTCACCTCTCATACTTATCTGTCCACACTTGCACCCATCACTCACCGCTACAGCTGACATTTCGACCCCTCTCACCCCCACAGACCCACTGGCTCCTAAAGACTTAAAAGAATTAACATCTTCAGCACTTTATAATTGTACTCATGTCTCAGAGTATGATACAAATCTGCAAAGGCAGTACAGTTAAGCCTAATGCTTTCTGGAATCTGGAGCTAACCACATACCATTCCATTTCATATTCACCTCAACTTTCAAATATAAGCTTTTAAATTACCGTTGTACGATTTGGATCAGTGTCCTACCCAATCCCAACATACTTAAGAACATAAGAACATAAGAACATAAGAAGTAGGAGCAGGAGTAGGCCATACGGCCCCTCTGGGCTGCTCTGCCATTCAATAGGATCATGGCTGATCCGAATCTAGACTCACGTTCACTTCCCTGCCCTCTCCCCGTAACCCCTAATTCCCTTATCTGCTAGGAAACTGTCCATCTCCATTTTAAATTGATTTAATGTTGCAGCTTCCGCAGCTCTCTGGGGTAGCAAATTCCATAGATTTACTACCCTCTGAGTGAAGAAGTTTCTCCTCATCTCAGTTTTGAAAGGGCAGCCCCTTATTCTTAGATTATGCCCCCTAGTTCTAGTCTCACCCATCAGTGGAAACATCCTCACCGCATCCACCCGATCAAGCCCCCTCACAATCTTATATGTTTCGATAAGATCGCATCTCATTCTTCTGAACTCCAATGAGTAGAGTCCCAACCTACTCAACCTTTCCTCATACGTCAACCCCCTCATCTCCGGAATCAACCGAGTGAACCTTCTCTGAACCGCCTCGAGAGCAAGTATATCTTTTCTTAAATATGGAAACCAAAACTGCACGCAGTATTCCAGGTGTGGCCTCACCAATACCCTGTATAACTGCAGCAAGACTTCCCTGTTTTTATACTCCATCCCCCTTGCAATAAAAGCCAAGATTCCATTGGCCTTCCTGATCACCTGCTGCACCTGCATACTAACTTTTTGTGTTTCATGCACCAGGACCCCCAGATCCCTTTGTACTGTAGCAGTTTGCAGTTTCTCTCCATTTAGATAATAACTTGCTCTTTGATTTTTTCTGCCAAAGTGCATAACCTCACACTTTCCAACATTATATTGCATCTGCCAAATCTCTGCCCACTCACTTAGCCTGTCTATGTCCTTTTGCAGGTTTTTTATGTCCTCCTCACTCACTGCTTTCCCTCCCATCTTTGTATCGTCGGCAAACTTGGATATGTTGCACTCGGTCCCTTCCTCCAAATCGTTAATATAGATTGTAAAGAGTTGGGGTCCCAGCACTGACTCCTGCAGAACACCACTAGTTACTGATTGCCAGCCCGAGAATGAACCATTTATCCCAACTCTTTGTTTTCTGTTAGATAGCCAATCTTCCACCCATGCCAGTATATTACCCCCAATCCTGTGATTTCTTATCTTGATCAGTAATCTTTTGTGTGGAACCTTGTCAAATGCCTTTTGGAAGTCCAAATACACTACATCCACTGGTTCTCCTTTATCCACCCTGTATGTTACATCCTCAAAGAATTCGAGCAAATTTGTCAAACATGACTTCCCCTTCATAAAACCATGCTGACTCTGGCCTATTAAATTATGTTTATCCAAATGCTCTGCTACTGTTTCCTCAATAATGGACTCCAACATTTTGCCAACCACAGATGTTAGGCTAACTGGTCTATAGTTTCCAGCTTTTTGTCTACTTCCCTTCTTAAGTAAGGGTGTTACATTAGCAGTTTTCCAATCTGCCGGGACCTTTCCTGAGTCCAGGGAGTTCTGGAAAATAATCACCAATGCATCCACAATCCCTACCGCCACTTCTCTCAAGACCCTAGGATGTAGGCCATCAGGTCCGGGGGATTTATCAGCCTTAAGTCCTATTATTTTACTGAGTACCATCTCCTTAGTGATTTTAATCGTCTTTAGCTCCTCCCCCCCCCCATTGCCCCCTGTTTGTCCAGTGTTGGGATATTTTTAGTGTCCTCTACTGTAAAGACTGATACAAAATATTTGTTCAGCGTCTTTGCCGTCTCCATGTTCCCCACCACTAGTTTCCTGGTCCCATCCTCTAAGGGACAAACGTTCACTTTAGCCACCCTTTTTCTTTTTATATAGCTGTAGAAACTCTTGCTATCTGTTTTTATGTTTTTTGCTAGTTTACTTTCATAATCTATCTTCCCTTTCTTAATTAATCTTTTAGTTATTGTTTGCTGGCTTTTAAATGCTTCCCAATCTTCTATCCTCCCACTAGATTTGGCTACTTTATATGCCCTTGTTTTCAGTCGGATACTATCCTTTATTACTTTACTAAGCCACGGATGGCTGTCTTTTCTTTTATTCCCCTTTTTCCTCAGTGGAATATATTTATCTTGAAAGATATGAAATATCTCCTTGAATGTAGACCACTGCTCTTGTACCGTCTTACACTTTAATCTGTTTTCCCAGTCCACTTTAGTCAATTCTACTCTCATACCTTCATAGTCTCCTTTATTTAAGCTCAGTACGTTGGTTTGAGATCCAACTCTCTCATCCTCAAACTGAATTTGGAATTCAACCATATTATGGTCACTCATTCCAAGGGGATCCTTTACTAGGACATTTTTTATTAATCCTGTCTCATTACACAGGACCAGATCTAAGATTGCCTGCCCCCTGGTTGGTTCAGTTACATACTGCTCAAGGAACCCGTCCCTAATACACTCTATGAACTCTTCCTCAAGGCTGCCATGCCTAATTTGATTAGTCCAGTCAATATGAAAGTTAAAATCCCCATGATTATAGCTGTTCCCTTATTACAAGCCCCAACTATTTCCTGATTTATACTCCGACCAACAGAATTGCAACTGTTAGGAGGCCTATAGACTATGCCCACTAGTGACCTTTTCCCCTTATTATTCCTTAAGTCACAGTGTATCATTTCTGTCCTATGAAGAAGTGATAAAAAGTTAGCACTGTGATTAAATGCTGATTTTAATTCAATGCAGCAGCACAATGTTAATGACGTGCAGCATCTCCTTACTTACTACCACGATGAACACTAGTGAAAGATGAGGTGAAAGTGCACAACAAAGGACTTCCACGTCCTCTTGACGGGGTGAAATGTAAAATGCCAACCATGTTATCCAGTGATGCAGCGCAGAGCACAAAATGGCTCCTAAACACCTAAAAGAATTAACCTCTTCAGCACTTTTTTCTGTAATTTTTACACTAGGTAAATGGGGCAATAGCGATAACCATAATAAATAACCTGAATTTGCTGTGCTTTTTCTGCATTATGGAATGGAGTGTGCAAACAATTATTCCATGCTTATTAAAGTACAAAGTCAAGCTGCGATATGACTCTTTAACCCTAAGCGATTCGCCCTTAGACAGCAGTCTGCAACATTTTTCATTGTAATCTACATGGTTCTTTAACCTTTTTTGCTCTTGAGATTTTTTTTTTACATATCTTTCTTTTCCTAAATGTCTGCAAAATAGTCATTGTAAGTCTGGAGTTTACCAGCAGGTGAAAGTAGATTTTATGGAGCTGTGGTGTTGTTGATTCCTATGGATTTGTAAAGAGTAACATCGAATTATTGTCATTGAGATCTAAGTAAGCAATGAACAGATATAATATCTTTGAAGATAGAGCTTCAACCTTGCCTCTTATTTTGAATGCTTGTTTTTTTAGAGATGCTTGGAGGACCCTTGTAGTAACAGTAGTCTTTTTCCAAAAATTACTTGCAAACAGATTACATAAATTTACTGCCTTTGTGTAAGAGCGCAGCTTTTTCTCTTTGTTGCACCTGTGGAATGCACAGTTCCTGGATACAACGAGAAGATATAAAGTGGAGACCTGTTACTTCAGGCCTCCACTCACACTATACTGCCCTGGGATTCCTGGGCTTTCACCAAGGGGCATAACTGAGCCTGTGCCTGCAGGCCTAATGTAACTGTGTAAAGTGCTGGACCAGTTCCTGGCTGGGACGGAGATCACATCATACAAGAGGTAGGTACCAAGTAATATAATTATAGAATCATAGAATGATACAGGAAGGAGGCCATTCAGCCCATCGTATATGTGCCGGCTCTTTGGCAGAGCTATCCAATTAATTCCAATCCCTGACCTTTCCCCAAAACTCTGAAAATTATTTCCCTTCAAGCATTTATGAAATTCCCTTTTGAAAGTTACTATTGAATCTGCTTCCACCGCCCTTACAGGCTGCGCATTCCAGAACATAACAACTCAATGCATTAAAAAATTCACCTCATCTCGCCGCTGGTTCTTTTGCCAATTACCATAAATCTGTGTCCTTTGGTTACCGACCCTTCTGCCACTGGAACCCGTTTCTCCTTATTTACTCTATCAAAACCCTTCATGATTTTGAACACCTCTATTAAATCTCCCCTTAACCTTCCCTGCTCTAAGGAGATCAACCCCAGCTTCTCTAGTCTCTCCATGTAACTGAAGTCCTGCATCCTGGTACCATGCTAGTAAATCTCCTCTGAAACCTCTCTACAGTCTTGATATTCTTCCTAATATGTGGTGGCGAGAACGGGACACAATACTCCAGCTAAAGGCCTAACAAGTGAGGTAAATGGAGTCTTTTAGACTAGTCTCAATCACCCAGAGGGATCAGCGAGGAATGTTCCAGATTTCTTTTTCCTCTCAGTGTCCATGGGTTTTTATTTGGTTTTATGCTTATCCCAAGAAATGACATGGCACCTAGTGTGTAGGGAGTGTCTTAATCGTGATGCATAAGACATCATGGCTGTATGGGACAGGCTAGATGGACCTATTGGACTTTTCTGTCTGATATTTGTGTATGTTCATATGTAAATAAGACCAACGGAAGTGTTGCTGACCTCTCACCTCTGCCTTCACCCACAAGTGGAGTTCCCCAAAAAACCTAGTGGTGGGTTTTGCACTGGGACCTGCTACATGCTACAGGGTCTGCAGGGGTTCCCAGGCGGCCTGAGGAAGAACTGAGGAAGCATGTAAGTAATTTCCCTCCTGGCCCTCCAGCACAATATTTGAACCTTGGTCACTTCTGGCTACTCTGTTGATGTTGGCAACCAGGATTGTGGCTGTAGGCCTCTCAAACTGTGCTCCAGTTTCTTCCCCTGACCCTGCTCCGGAGGGACTTGGCCATGCCAATGGCCCTGGCCAGAAAAGTTGAATGCAGCAGCAGGCACAATACTCCTCCAGTGTACTGCACCTATCAGGTACCCTGTGGAGGCCCTTATATAAGGGCCCGGATTTTGCTGACCTCGAAGAAAGCTGCTCACAAAGTTTTAGCGGGCTCTGTGGCCTCGATTTATCCTTTTCTGACATAGCTTTTCATCTGGCATCATCTATAGGGGACCTGTGGCATCCAACAACAGTGATGTCATCAAGCAGGCTGAGCAACCAATCACATTGAAGAATTCTCACAGGCAGCAAACCAGGAAGTAAAAAGCACAGATTATAATTCACTTAATTTTTTCATGGAATGGAGGGAATGACACTCCATACTTAATAAGTTAGTTTTTCAAGGCCAGAGAGGTTGTTCAGTAGTATTTATGACTTAGTACGCTGTTAAAAACTCAGTTACACCTCATTAATCAAGGCTTAATTTTTCCAATGGTTTTTACAGTGAGAATAGTGCGTAAAAAGTTGAAGTTAGGTCAAATCACTGATTCTGCATTGATTGCAGCTGTGTGGACTGCAACTTCCAGATCTTTGCATTTAACTGCGCTTGTGCAGATGCCAGAAGTTGCTGTCAGTTTTATGCAGTAATGACAGTGAATGCTGACAGTATCACAATCATTACAACTGCAAATTCCGGGCCAATGAGTATTATCTACACACAGGGTTGGAGAATTTCTCTCTGAAACATGTTATACGTCTGTTAGCTGCCATCCATGAACAGTTTCTTGAGTAGGTACCATAACAGAGTTAAAATTTTCATTTGAAAGAAAGTATTTTATCCCTGTTCAAATGTCCTCCCAATGAGACTGGAGCAAAGCAATCTGTAGCCCCTTTAGTGTTATTAGGTACCCTCCTACTGATTTTCCCTTAATCAACTGATTTCTATCTTTATGTTCCTGTCTTAAAGTACTATATACACTATTGTCCATTTATACAATCTTTAATAAACACAAAATTGCATAAACAAATAAAAATTACCACATAAAATGCTCAAAAGTTCATTGTTTATGCAGAGTCCAAGTATTTAATACAAAAAAAATCTTCAAGCCCTCACAGTAGTTGACTTCCTTTCTCAGTAGAGAAAGATTTAAACTACATTTTGAAGAAGGGGGCTTGTCATGATCATTATTGGCAGCAGCCAATCAGGAGGAACATAATACTACAAATTTATCTCTACTGCCCACTCCCTCAAAATCTCCATTCCTCTGTTCCTTCAGCCAGCTCCCTCTTTCAGCCCCTCCTTCTGTCCACCTTCCCCCATCTCATTTAACACCCTCTTTAAAACCGCTTGTGAAGTACTTTGGAACATCTTTTCTATGCTATAGCCCTCTATAAATGCTAGTTGTTGCTGAATGGGTAATTTAATCATGTTATTGTGAATTATGTAATTTTTTGGATATTTTTATTTTATTATCTTGACATTAGACATTTCAGTTACTGAGAATTTTTTTTCAAAAGGCATATGGAGTAATTTGGCTGGTTCCCCTTCTCCTTTCTTTTATTAGTATCTTCTACTGACTGATGATAAAGGGTTGGTTGTTTTCCTCAGTAGTTTCTCCTTGGTAGTTTTTTAGCCACTTTCCTTTGTATGTTTCCTATCTCTTCAGTTTTGATTTGCTGCTGATTTCACTCTGAGCCAATCAATAAATTGTGATGGTGAAAGTCTGACGGCAAATGTGTGACTGTAACCGAAAAACATAACAGTTACAGGAAGTAACTCTTCCACAAAAAGTAGGACGTCCAGATGCTAGACTATACAGTAGGGTATTGTTTGAACAAAAAGCAATCCTCAGACCATCATTCCCCATTAACATTCCTGTAGTTTTCACCTTTAAAGTGATGAATATAATTCTTTTCTTATGATGCGCTAAAAAGATTAAGCTATGGGGCCCGAAAGCCCGGGCACATTTGATTCCGGTGTATATGCTGGGGTAAAAAAGCTTACGGGGTCATGGGGATGTCACCTACTAGTTGGGCGCCTGCCATGGTGGAGTGGCTGCAAAATGCATCTTTGGGTGACCACCTTGGATGAAGGCGGTAGGGGTGGGGGGGCGGGAGAGAAAAATTGTAAACTTACAAAATCTTCTGCGATCCAGGTCACATCCCAAAGGGGAGGGCCACTGGCACTGATAAGCAAGCTGGTATGCTTGCCTTCTCTCAGTCTGCTGATACTGCACCAGGATGGAGACGTGGGAACTCTTGGCCTGGGACTCCCCATCTCGGGTCATGATCCCTCCCCTTGAGCCGGGCGGAGGCTCTACCCCTAATATGGCCCATGTGCAAACTGCTGGAGAAGGGCGGAATCACCCCTATCGGAGTCCCGATTTAATTTGGGGCCCTTCCGCCAGATCTCCGGTGGCATTATGGCAGGACTGCAGTGGTGGGGTCTTTCAGCCCCATGTTTTTCAAATGTATTACAAAGCTCAAATAAACCAGCGTACATGGAAAAAACTAAAATATCAATTGTTCTCTCATGTCTGATGGCAGTTCTTTGTTCAGTATTCATGAGCTGAAGTAACTCTCACCTCTTGATTCTCCCAGTCTGCACAGGGTTTCAGCTCTGTACTACTGTGCATGTTTCTGATTTACAAATTCACACCATGATGACAATGCCTGCCAGGAACACTTCACTCTCTTCTGGAGTTTAAACTGCCAGTAGAGGAATCACACATCCCTTTACAGACGTCAATTTAGGTCCGACATATGATCAATAAATTCATTACAATTATGTAAATAATTATTTCCTACCTATGCTTGTGAAGCATAATTAATCTCCAAATCTGAGACTGTAATCTATTGGCAAACCAGCATGCTAATAACCTAAACTCAGTGAAGAGATGATATACTCTTTTAAACCTGTGCACTTATTTTGGAATTTAAACTCTCAAGACTTTAATCTGACTGCCTTCAATTTAAAAAACATATATATAACCCCATCTTTCTATTTCTATTTAATGGTGCAACGTTCAGGCACATTCCCTCCAGGAGTAGCCCACAAAAGTCAGAGCTCAGATAGGCTCAACTGGTTTCTGTCAGCTCCACCTCCCTCCGGAGGCAGAACACCTCACTGTCGCACAGGGCACCATCTGGCAGCCTGGTCAAGAACTGACAAAACTCGTCCAACCACAGCAGACAGTTTGGAGTGACAGGCAGTGAGAGTCAAACTTATGAACTTTTAGTTGGGAGCCAAAAGTTTCAGCAACCGGGGGGCACCCCAGCACTAGCAGCCAACTGCTTCGGCAACGGCTGAAGTGAGTCCTCGCAGCAGATAGTGAGTATCTGGCTTTGGGGAGGAAACGAAAGGGAACTGTAGACATGTCAAGCTGGATATTTTCTCTTAAGTGATCTTTTCTTTTCCAAATGGTGGCCTTATACATTACAGCACTGATATGAAAAGTGCTGGGACCCACCCCCACCCCTCACCACCTATCCCCAGTATATATTAATATTGACTTTCCCTAAAGGTTTTACTTGCCTTCAAATTTCTGTTTTCCTGTGAGCACAATCTGTTGCTGGACACATACTCAAGATTAGGCTCATATTCTGATTCATGAGGTTAAGTGTTTTCTCAGCGGTGTCTCTGGCTGTGAATTAATGAGCCTCATAGCAGTCCCTGATCTTCAGCTGGCTGTCCGATAAAGAAATGGATGCTTGGCAGCTTTGAATGATATGTTCAATATGAATTGATGAAAACGGGAGAAAGGGCACAGTACTATTAGTCTTGCGGAGAGAGATGCTATTAATCCTTAATGGAGGTCTTTACTGCTTTCTGTACTGAACCGCCTGTCTGCCATACTATTGGGAAAAGGGTAGCAATTTGAGAAACTAGCTTGAATGAGGGACTTTTCAGGTTGTCCAAATTGAGATCTCACTATCAAGTTTGACTAATACTAAATTACAATACAAATCTATCGGAATATGTGCTCGTTATCTGAGCAATGCATTTTTGTTTATATTGTGCTTTTATAAGAGAGCTGCTTTGACATTTGACAATCCTTTTGCATCTGAACCTATCATTAGCAAGATTTAGTCAGATTGAAGAGGTTTTATTACAGTCTACATCATGAAAAGACTGAAAAACCAGAAAACAGGGATTTCAGAACAGAAATATTTTTAGGATCAAAGAACCATTATATCCAACATAGTTTCATAGATCAGCTCACCTACCTGCTTTCTCACCACATTCCTCAAATCTTTCTCTCCCAGAAACACAATTAATTGTCTCTGGAACTTGGTTATGTTGTCAATTTAAGTGGTTTTCCTGACAACTTGTTCCACAATGTAAGAGGTTGTTTTTTTTATTTATGATGAGACGTTGTATCTATTTCTCAAAATCAGTAAGGTTCTTGAAATGTTGAGGTCAAGCGTTCATAGGTTTATTAAGCATACAGTGCATGCAATAGTACTTAGGCATACATTCAGAATATAATGGGCTGGATATTCCGATCCCCAGAGGTGGGTGTAGTGTATGTACCTTTAAGAGGAGAACTACTTTTACAGCTCCTGTATACTGTAGTACCGGCAGTGACCACACCTGTATATAAACCCTGAGTAGGGATCTGTACTGTTAGTTTTTAGAATACCCTCATCCAGTAAACACCTGTTGATTGTTCATCTGCAGTCTCCGTCTATTTATTGAAGAACACCATACCTTAAGATTCACGAATTTAACAGTGGCGACGAGGCAGATTCGAACCTACCTGCAACTCTGCATTTCCTCCCAGGGATTCGCTCCTGGAGGACAGCGGAAGAAAGTCGAGGCCAGAAGCACGGGCGTTGACCACGAGCAACCGCCCAGTCATCCAGCAGAGAGTGAGCATCGCAGGGGAGGCTGTTGAGAGCTGGGCTTGGTTCTCCAGTCACGACGATCCAGCGCAACAGGCTGGCAACAGGTACGGCGCAGACCCTTCCCGGACAGCGGCGGCTGGAGCCGACCGACGGCACAGAAAAGGCCGAGCAGCGTCGACGGGGTAAGAGAGAGGGTAAAGCGCACAGGGTGCAGCCGGGGGTTGAAGATCGAGCGGCGTCGATGGAAAACAAAAAGAGGGAGAGGGTAAAGCACAGCTGGGGTTCAGGACCGAGCGGCGGCAACGAGAGAGGCACACAGGAAAACGCGCAGAGCGCAGCCAGTGCTCAAGGGCGAGCGCGGGAAGAAAGGGAAGCACGGGAGATGCCATTTTGAGCCAGCGGAGAAGAAGGGAGCGCGCGGGAGACGCCATTGTAGCCAGTCTAACCACACCCAGGGATGCCGAAGAGTGACAGTGTCACAGCGTTCGACAATGAAGTCGAAGATTGGGCGACATATGTAGAACACATTGAAGTGTACTGCAAGGCGAATGAAGTGCCAGATGCCAGGAAAGCACTGGTATTGTTGAATTCCATGGGTGCAAAAACGTATGGCTTACTGCGAAACCTAGTAACCCCAGAGAAGCCAGTGGATAAGGATTTTGAAAGCATATTGGCAATCCTGCAGGACCACTTAAACCCCACACCGCTGCTGATAGCAGAAAGATTTAAGTTTCACAAAAGGAACCAGCATAAAGACGAAAGTAATGCTGAGTATTTAACGGAACTGCGCAAGCTATCGAAACACTGCCAGTTTGGAATGGGACTAGCAGATACGTTAAGGGACAAGTTTGTGTGTGGGCTTCAAAGTGAAGGAACCCAGAAACGGCTTCTATCAGAAAAGGATCTTACGCTGGACAAGGCTTTCAGCATGGCAGTATCACATGAAGCAGCCACACGGGGTGCTGCAGAGATACAACGGAGACCGCAAGAATATGGCACCAATCAAATGTCATATGGAGCAGTGAAATGTTATCGCTGCGGCAGAACAACACACGACCAGAAGGATTGTTGGTTCAAGGACCAAGTGTGCAGACAGTGTGGAAAAGTAGGACACATAGCAAGAGTCTGCAGGTTGGGAAAGAAAACCAGCAGCAAGAAATCTCCACAGGAGAAGTACAAAAAGGTACATAAGGTGACGGAGAGTAGTTCAGACGAACAGAAAAGTGATACAGACTCCGGAAGCAAGGAGCTGGGTTGTCTGAAACTACATAATGTAATCAAAATGGAGGATCACCAAACTATCTGGGTCACGCTCAAGATAGACGGAGTCCAAGTGAAAATGGAATTGGACACAGGATCAGCCCTAACAGTCATAAACCGAAGGGACTACAAGCGGCTATTCTCACATATATCTTGAGAGATACAGAGATTGTCTTGAAGACATACACGGGACAAAAAGTCTACCCCAAAGGAAAAATAAGGGTGAACGTGATATTCAACGGCAAGGAAACACCAAAAATGGACCTATATGTATTGCCAGATGGAGGACCACCACTACTAGGACGTGAATGGATCGAGAAGATACAGTTAGATTGGCATTCCATACAGGCACTGACGGTAGAGGCCAAAAAGGATGACGACGTCACACCTAGACGACTGTCAAAAATGCTAACTGACGCACAAGAAGTGTTCCAGGAGGGACTCGGAACACTAAAAGGCATAACAGTGACGATCAAAATAGAGGAAAATGCAAGCCCAATGTTTTTTAAGGCCAGACCGGTGCCTTATGCGATCCGCCCAGCCGTCGAAGCAGAGCTGGAAGGTTTGGAACGTTCAGGAGTACTGTCCAAAGTGGACTGGAGCGAGTGGGCTACACCCATCATTCCTGTAATGAAGAGGTCGTTGAGTAATATGCCTGGGGAACCAAAGAAGGTTCGCATCTGTGGGGGCTTTAAGGTGACAGTGAACCCAATCATTCACACGGTACAATATCAGCTTCTGCGGATTGAAGATATTTTTGCCTCGCTATCTGGAGGAAAACGCTTCACTAAGATTGATCTGGCCCAGGCGTACCTGCAAATGGAGGTAGAAGAAGCCTCGAAACAATACCTCACGATCAACACTCACAAAGGTCTCTAGCAATACAACCGGCTGGTGTTCGGGGTAGCATCAGCTCCGGCTATTTGGCAAAGGGCAATGGATCAAGTCCTGCAAGGGATTCCAGGGACCCAGTGTTATTTGGACGATACCCTGGTCACAGGCGAAAATGACAGTGATCACCTCGCCAACCTGGAGCAGGTGCTCACTAGATTGAAGGAATATGGGCTACGAGCTAATCGCCACAAATGCGAGTTTTTTCAGAAGCAGATCTCGTATTGTGGCCACGTTATTGATGAAGAGGGGTTACATAAGTCCCCTGAAAAGATTGAGGCAGTAGTCAAGGCTCCAGCACCGGAAAATGTGTCACAACTGAGGTCGTTCCTCGGGCTGGTGAACTACTACCATAAGTTCTTACCAAATTTGTCTACAGTATTACACCCACTGAACACCCTACTGCAAATGGGGGTACCATGGAAGTGGAATGACGAATGTAAACGAGCTGTCCAGAAGTGCAAAGAATTGATCACATCAAAAGAGGTGTTGGCTCATTTCAACCCAGCACTACCAATTCGGTTGGCGTGTGATGCATCACCCTATGTTATTGGAGCGGTGCTGACGCACAAATTCCCAGACGGGTTGGAGAGGCCAGTAGCCTTTGCGTCTCGGTCACTAACCTCAGCCGAGCGCAACTACGCCCAGATTGACAGGGAGGCCCTCAGCCTAGTATGGGAGTGAAAAAGTTCAACCACTATCTGCACGGGCAGAAGTTCATCTTGCTGACTGACCACCAACCACTTGTCTCCATCTTTAATCCAAAGAAGGGCGTTCCGGTGATGACTGCGCAACGGCTACAAAGATGGTCCCTTTTTCTAGGGGCGAACCAATATGAGATAGAGTATAAGGGCACGAAACAGCATGGAAACGTGGATGGGCTATCACGCCTGCCACTGCCTACTGCGGAGGAAGCACCAGCAGTGGACCCTGTCGAAATATTTTATTCAACTATAATTGAACGCTTGCCAGTAACTAACGCGGATATAGAGAAGGAGACCCGAAATGATCCGAGACTGTCTCGGGTATATGATTTGATGGTGAAGGGATGGCCAACACATGGCGACTCACTGTTGCCAGCATTCTCATCCAGAAGGGAACAGCTGTCAGTATGCCAGGGGACATTGATGTGTGGATCCCGAGTGGTAATTCAACCCAAGTTAAGGGAGAGAGTGCTCAATGAGCTTCACGAAGGCCATCTGGGAGGGGTGAAAATGAAAAGCCTTGCTAGGGCTTATGTGTGGTGGCCGGGGATTGATCAACAAATCGAGGACCTAACAAAGAGCTGCTCAGGATGCCAGAAGGTCCAAAATGCACCACGACATGCCCCTCTACACCCATGGGAGTGGCCCTCCTCTCCATGGCAACAGGTGCATATTGATTTTGCTGGTCCATTCATGGCCTCAAAGTTCTTAATAGCAGTGGATGCGCATTCGAAATGGCCTGAGGTGATCAAAATGTCCTCCACCACTACGGAGAAAACGATTGCAGTCCTACGGACCATATTTGCCAGGAACGGCTTGCCAGAAGAGATTTGCTCTGATAACAGACCACAGTTTGTGTCCGAAGAGTTTTGGAAATTTATGAGAAGGAATGGGGTAAGGCATTACACATCCGCCCCGTATCATCCAGCCATAAATGGATTGGCTGAGAGGTTCGTACAAACCTTTAAAAAGGCAGTAAGGGCCATGTGCGATGACGACATTCCACTGCAGCATAAGGTGGACAATTTCCTGTTAGCCTACAGAAATGCGACACATGCAGTCACCAACCAGACCACGGCCATGATGTTCTTTAACCGAAGGTTGAGATCTCGTCTGGATTTGCTCAGACCAAATGTATGAAGAAATGTTGAGAATAAGCAATTCCAGCACATCAATGAGAAGCCGACAAGGAGCTTCAATGTAGGACAACCAGTCTTGGCCCGCGACTACCGAACAGAGAAATGGCAACCAGGAACGACATGCACACGGCAGGGGCCACTAATGTACACAGTGGATGTTGGGGAGAACATTGTGAGATGCCATGTCGACCAGATCCTAGCGTCACAGGAACGAGTCAACCCCATGTCTTGCGTACCTGGTGATGAACCCAACATACCGGTAGCATCTACCCCAGAAACACTAGCTTCAGAAGCTGATGAACTAACCGACGACAGGGGGCCAGAATCGCCTCCGCACCAAGAGCAAGACACTCAGGCAAGGCGCTATCCAGAAAGGATCAGGAAGCCGCCCCAAAGACTGAATCTATAAATGGACTATTTCAGTTAATGTGCATGTTAAAAGTGTTAACTGTTAATTGAATGTTATGGGACTGTTAATCTAAAAGGGGAGGAATTGTAGTGTATGTACCTTTAAGAGGAGAACTACTTTTACAGCTCCTGTATACTGTAGTACTGGCAGTGACCACACCTGTATATAAACCCTGAGTAGGGATCTGTGCTGTTAGTTTTTAGAATACCCTCATCCAATAAACACCTGTTGATTGTTCATCTGCAGTCTCCGTCTATTTATTGAAGAACACCATACCTTAAGATTCACGGATTTAACAGTGGGTATGCGCTGTGTTCCCACCCGTAGGGACATTGGAAATGCTGGTTTCAGGCATGCACTGCAAACTGGCATTTCCAATCTGTCAAGAATGCTCTTGACAGACCCACCGGCTGCCCTGGAGAAGGTCCTCTGCGGGGGGATAGTTCTGCTTTTTGGAAACACTGCAGAAAACACTTACAATTCTTATGCCTGGTAAAAGTAGGCGTAAGGCCTGCTTTTACCAGGATAAGAGTTCAAAAAAGTTTTAAAAAAAATTTCCACTGATTTATCATTTAAAAATACTTTAAAAAAAGGTAAGTTTATTTTTAGCCCCGTAAAAAACTTTAATTAGCTTTTTCAAAAATTTAAAGTTTTGTTTAAAATAGTTAATTTATTGTACTTTCAAGTCATTTTAAAAATGTGATATTTAAAAAATAAATTATTCAATGTTTTACTATGTTTTGGGGGTCCCCATGGCCCACGTGATCCCAGGGACACTGCAAACGGCCTGCGCCTCTGGAATACGTGTGCCCTGCGCACCGGCAGTTTGGAGAGGCCCAGCAACGGAATTGTGCGCCTCCAGGGAGCCCTCAGGTAAGGGCGCAGATTTTTTCAGATCGCAGCCCTCCGCCCGCGGGAGGCCTGCGATCAGAATATCTGGGCCAATACTTACAACCACACCTGAAGTTAGGGGACTCCAGCCGTTACAGTTCTCAGCCCAGCCTTCAGGTTGATCATACCATCTGAATCCAAATCCTCATTACAGTCTGCCATTTTTTATGACAATCTGAGCTACAAATTCCTTATCAAATCTCCATAGCTACACAGACTTGATCACATCTTGCTCATGTGTACAGCATTAAGGGGTAAAAATTGGGTAGCGCCTCCTTTGGTGCCCCGAAAAAGTAAGCACCCCCGTGGCCGATTTTTCCAGGTAACACCCTGAGAGGGAGGAGGAGCACTACTGGAAGTGCCCCGCGTCCGTCTTGGAGCGCTGTGAGTCACAACCGCGGCACTATGTGCTGCGGTACTGCAGGCCTTCCTCCCCTTATTAAAGGGGAGGGGCCTGGTGCAGCGCATCCCGGCGCCCAGCTGGGCCACCAGGGATCGGGAGTGCCAGCAAGCGAGCCCGGCACTCAAGAGGAGTGCCGGGCTCATGGAGAGCAGCCGGCACCCCGCGGGGGGGCTTCACGGGGGCCGGGGACAGCAACGGGGGCAGGTGCTGGCAGGCAGCAAAAATGGCCGGCCGCCACCTCCCCTTTAACTAGCGCCGCCCCGGCCGCAGGCAGGTCCCCCTGACCCCGACGGACATAGCGTCCGGTGGTAGGTCAGGGGGGCGCTACCCAATATTACAGCCGGGGCACGAGCGGGCCGCTGCGCACGGCAATGACATCATCAGCGGTGGCGCAGCGTCGTGTGGCGCTAACGGTTAGCACCGCCGCTAACCTCCCACTGAATTTCGTGGACGGCATTAGCGGCGTGCACCCAGGCGCTAGTTGATTTGCGCCCTGTTAGCACCCTAGGGCGCTAATGGAAGGGACAAATCAACCGAATTTAGCCCCCTAAATCATTAAACTGCAGAGTAATGACAAATGGGTAATTTTTACAAAAGCAAAATACTGCGGATGCTAGAAATCTGAACTAAAAACAGAAAATGCTGGAAATACTCAGCAGGTCAGGCAGCATCTGTGGCGAGAGAAACAGAGTTAATGTTTCAGGTCGATAACCTTTCGTCAGAATTTTATAATACTTCTATTGATTGCCCCGGCTGGCAGCAAGGTAAGTGGGGAGGGGTTTGCGATCGCGGGGGGGAGGCCAGAGGTGGCAGTGGCCCAGATTAATTTTGTTAGGCCTGGAGTAGCACACCTGCTCCTGCTGGCCCCACAGAAATAATATTAAACTTAGTTTACTGAGCCTCTTTGTCTCTATCGCTCGTGGAGCTGATTGGAGTGTGTACGTACACGCTCCGACCAGTGCTTTTCTAAAGTGGAAATCAGGATTCTATGTACATATTAAAATGGGGCCTACCGCTTGTAACAGAGAGATGCTACAGCCACTCAGCACCTTTAAACATGGTGGTGGCTGCAACAGCAACACCAGCAGGGTGGTAAGTACTGCACCGTCATTTTAACTGCATTTGCACCTCATTTGTACCAGTGGGGGCATGATAAATTCAGCCTTATGCTATATAATTGCAAGTCTTACTTTCCCAGCAGAATTGAAATCTTGAATGTCAAGTTTGCAAAGAAACTCCCTTATGTCAATGGGATTGAATATAGAAAATTAATCAAAACTAGAAGCTTCATGATGATGCTAGAACTGCTCAGAAATGACATCTCAACACTTTTATTCAACCTGATGTATATCATTGGCTGTGTTGCTCAGCCTGGCTGATAGGATTTTACTGGGCTGCTTTCTCTTCATATATGAGCATAACATATTGCACTCATTGTTGAAACTTAAAACATCCGAGTTCCCCTGAATCACAAATGACAGAAAATCTTGTGCTACACAACAAATATTCCCCAGGCAACCATCTGTTATGAGCATATGACCTCAGTTGATAAATTCAAATGATGTCTACACTGACAGCTTTGAGAACTACAGGCCCAATGCTTTTGTTCTGCATTGAAAGGATGTCACGTTTTCAATGCTGCATTATCACCTGTGGTAAATCAATCTCACCATGACGTAAACGGAAATCTCACCAAGGATTTGCTGGATATGAAACTTGTCCAGCGAAGAGATCTAACAGTGTTTTTGTCTGTATTAGATAACGCACATATAGCGTGTCCCTAATGTGTAGCTTTTAATTTTTATATAGAAAGTGCCATATCAGGTGAGTGGTAGAAAAGGTAGAGACTTTTCTATCTTGTGCGACAGTGAAAGCTTGGGCTTCATAGGGTGGCCACTGCTTGAGCAGTGACAGGATAGAATCTGCAAGGGACAGCTTGAATTCTGAGCTTAGAATTTTTTCCCAATGGAGGAGTGCGGAGCAAAACCTTGACTTGATTTGTGGCAGGAGCGAAGGGTCAGTATTTAGGATGGAACCTGGCTCCCTTGGATTTCTGGCCCATTTATATTCAGAGGAAAATCTGGATATGGGGAGGCGGGCACTTCTTCGCACAACTCTACTACGTCCCAGCAGCAATATGGGAATGATCCTGGGAGCTTTTCTGGGCTACCCTGGGATTCCACCGGAAGTGGATCTAGGATAAAAATAGATAGAAAGGAGGTGCTAAGTAGGTTGGCATCATTCAAAGTTAACAAGTCACCCGATCCAGATGGGATGAATCCTAGGTTGCTGAGTGAAGCTAGGGTGGAGGTAGCAGAAGCTCTGACCACAATCTTTCAATCCTCCTTGGATATGGGAGTGGTGCCAGAGGACTGGAAGATTGCGAATGTTACACCCCTGTTCAAAAAAGGGGAGAGGGGTAAACCTGATAATGACAGGCCAATCAGTCTAATGTCAGTGGTGGGAAAACTACTAGAGGACAAAAGTAATTCTCACTTAGAGAAGCATAGGTTAATAAATGACAGCCAGCATGGATTTGTTAAAGGCAAATTGTGTCTGACTAACCTGAATGAGTTCTTTGATGAAGTAACAGAGAGGGTTGATGAAGGTAGTGCAGTAGATGTTGTATATATAGACTTTCAAAAGGCATTAGATAAAGAAAAGAAAGAAAGACTTGCATTTATATAGCGCCTTTCATGAACACTGGACGTCTCAATGTGCTTTACAGCCAATGAAGTACTTTTGAAGTGGAGTCACTGTTGTAATGTGGGAAATGCGGCAGCCAATTTGTGCACAGCAAGGTCCCACAAAGAGCAATGTGATAATGACCAGATAATCTGTTTTTGTTATGTTGGTTGAAGGATAAATATTGGCCAGGACACCAGGGATAACTCCCCTGCTCTTTTTCGAAATAGTGCCATGGGATCATTTACGTCCACCTGAGAGAGCAGACGGGGCCTCGGTTTAATGTCTCATCCGAAAGACGGCACCTCCGACAGTGCAGCACTCCCTCAGCACTGCACTAGAGTGTCAGGCTAGCTTTATGTGCTTAAGTCTCTGGAGTGGGACTATGAACCCACAACCTTCTGGCTCAGAGGCAAGTGTGCGACCAACTGAGCCACAGCTGACACTGGACAAAAGTACCACATAACAGACTTATTCGGAAAATAGAAGCACACAGTATTAAAGGGACAGTGATAACTTGGGTACTTAATTGGCTAAGGGATAGGAGGCAGAGAGTAGTGGTGACCGGATGTTTTCTGACCGGATAGAATTATGCAGTGAGGTCCCCCAGGGGTTGGTGTTAGGACCATTGCTTTTCTTGTTATATATAAATGACCTGGACTTGGGTATAGAGAGTACAATTTTAAAGTTTATGGATGATACAAAATTTGGCAGTGTAGTAAATAGTGAGCAGGATAGTAAAAGTAAGAAAGACCTGCATTTATATAGCGCTTTTCACATACACCAGACGTCTCAAAGCGCTTTACAGCCAATGAAGTACTTTTGGAGTGTAGTCACTGTTGTAATGTGGGAAACGTATTAGTAGTAGACCTCAGATATAGACAGACTGGTGAAATGGGCAGACACATGGCCGATGAAATTTAGTGCAGAAATGTGTGAAGTGATGCATTTTGGGAGGAACAACATGGAGAGGCAGTATAATCTAAATGGTACTATTTTGAAGGGGTGCAAGAGCAGAGCGACCTGGGGGTGCATATTCACAAATCTTTGAAGGTGGCAGGGGACATTGATAAGGCAGTTTAGGAAGTTTATGGGATACTTGGCTTTGTAAATAGGGACATTGAATACAAAAACGAGGAAGTCATGCTAAATCTTAACAAATCATTGGTTCAACTTCGATGGAGTATTGTGTACAATTCTGGGAACCACACTTTAGGTAGGATGTCAAAGTATTGGAGAGGGTACACAGGAGGTGTACTAGGATGATACCAGGGATGAGGGACTTCAGTTATGTGGAGAGATTGGAGAAGCTGGGATTGTTCTCCTTAGAGCAGAGAAGGTTAAGGGGAGACATAATAGAGGTGTTCAAAATTATGAGGGGTTTTGATAGACCAAGTAGGGAGAAACTTCCCTCTGGCAAGTCGGTCACTAACCAGAGGTTATAGCTTTAAAACAACTGGCAGAAGAACTAGAGGGGAAATGATGAAAAAAAAATCACACAAGGGTTGTTAAGATCTGGAATGCACTGCCTGAAAGGGCGGTGGAATCAGATTCCACAGAAACTTCCAAAAGGCAATTGGACATGCACTTGAAGATGACTAATTTGCAGGGCTATGGAGTAAAAGCTGGGATGTGGGACTTTTATTTTAAAAAGCAGAGTCTTGGTTCCTGCCAGATATTTTAGAAATTTATGGACAACCCATTTCAAATCTAGACTATCTCGTTCAAAACAGGTCAGTTTGCAACCTCAGGGTTGTGGGGTGAGTGGCATGTGAGAAGAAGGAGTAGGGATGAACATATCGTTGTTGTCCCCAAGGGGGTCAACGTCGCTGGTGGCCATGGCACCAACCACCTTGCGCCCTATAATCTCCAGCACTCTATTCTCCAGCGCAGACAGTGGTTGGGTGTTAGCTTGTCCCCCACCTGTGCACTCCTGCTCCCTCCTATTGTGAGCCACCTTGGCCTGCAAGAGAAAGTAAAGTGTTTGAGTGAGTGTGGAGCAATGAGTTTGGGTGATGTGCCTCCCATAGTTGAATAGCTGTGATTGTGTGCAAGGTGTGAGATGTGGGTGTGAGTGTTGGTAGGTGGAGATTGTTGGTGGGTGAGTGCAGGGGGTGTGGTGCTTTGGGCAGTGTGTGAAGACTATGGTTCAGACAGTGGTATAGAAACATAGAAACATAGAAAAATAGGAGCAGGAGTAGGCCATTCGGCCCTTCAAGCCTGCTCCGCCATTCAATATGATCATGGCTGATCCTCTATCTCAATAAGTGTGAGGTTATGCACTTTGGCAGGAAAAATCATAGAGCAAGTTATTATCTTAATGGCAAGAAACTGGAAAGTACTGTAGTACAAAGGGATCTGGGGGTCCTGGTGCACGAAACTCAAAAAGTTAGTATGCAGGTGCAGCAAGTGATTAAGAAGGCCAATGGAATGTTGGCTTTTATTGCTAGGGGGTTGGAATATAAAAACAGGGAGGTATTGCTGCAGTTGTACAAGGTATTGGTGAGGCCGCACCTGGAATACTGCATACAGTTTTGGTGTCCATACTTAAGAAAAGACATACTTGCTCTCGAGTCAGTACAAAGAAGGTTCACTCGGTTAATCCCGGGGATGAGGGGGTGGTCATATGAGGAGAGGTTGAGTAGATTGGGACTCTACTCATTGGAGTTCAGAAGAATGAGAGGCGATCTTATTGAAACATATAAGATTGTGAAGGGGCTTGATCGGGTGGATGCGGTGAGGATGTTCCCAATGATGGGTGAAACTAGAACTAGGGGGCATAATCTTAAAATAAGGGGCTGCTCATTCAAAACTGAGATGAGGAGAAACTTCTTCACTCAGAGGGTGGTAGGTTTGTGGAATTTGCTGCCCCAGAAAGCTGTGGAAGCTACATCATTAAATAAATTTAAAACAGAAATAGATAGTTTCCTAGAAGTAAAGGGAATAAAGGGTTACGGGGAGCGGGCAGGAAATTGGACATGAGTCTGGGTTCGGAATGGTC
This sequence comes from Somniosus microcephalus, assembly GCF_052327205.1. NCBI lineage: Eukaryota > Metazoa > Chordata > Chondrichthyes > Squaliformes > Somniosidae > Somniosus > Somniosus microcephalus. The sequence continues at coordinate 38,684,466 of NC_140998.1, forward strand.
ATGGCCCTGTGGGTAGTGGAGCGGGCCCAGGGGCCGTGTAGCCTTGTTCTGCTCCTACTGTGTTCTAATTCTGTTAGATTTCAGGAGATGGTTTTATTCCTGTTCCTGGCTGGGGTGGAGATCGCCTTTACAGAAGGTAAGTACTGTAGAAAATATAGGGACAGAGTGATCTCCTGGAAGAATTTCGATCGCCTAGATGGGTCGGAGAGGAATTTCCCAGATTTTTTTCTCCCAAATTGGCCATTGGGTCTTTATCTGGTTTTTCGCCTCTCCCGGGAGATCACATGGGTTCGGGTGGATGCAGAGTGATAGAAGATTTGAGGTTAGGATCAGATCAGCCATGATCTTATTGAATGGTGGAGCAGGCTCGAGGGGCCGATTGGCCTACTCCTGCTCCTATTTCTTATGTTCTTATGTTCTTATGTTCTAATACCATATTCCAGCTCTCTCCCCATACCTCTTGATGCCTTTTGTGTCCAGAAATCTATTTATCTCCTTCTTAAATATATTCAGTGACTTGGTCTCCACAGCCTTCTGTGGTAGAGAATTCCACAGGTTCACCACCCTCTGAGTGAAGAAATTTCTCCTCATCTCAGTCCTAAATGTCCTACCCCATATCCTGAGACTGTGACCCCTCGTTCTCGAACCCCAGCCAGGGGAAACATCCTCCCTGCATCCAGTCTGTCTAGCCCTGTCAGAATTGTATATGTTTCAATGAGATCCCCTCTCATTCTTCTAAACTCTGGTGAATACAGGCCTAGTCGACCCAATCTCTCCTCATTCAACAGTCCTGCCATCCCAGGCATCAGTCTGGTGAACTTTCGCTGCATTCCCTCGATGGCAAATATATCCTTTCTTAGGTAAGGAGACCAAAACTGCACACAGTACTCCAGGTGTGGTCTCACCAAGGCCCTGTATAACTGTAGTAAGACATCCTTGCTCCTGTACTCAAATCCTCTTGCAATGAAAACCAACATACCATTTGCCTTCCTAACTACTTGCTGCACCTGCATGTTTGCTTTCAGTGTTTCAGTGACTGGTGTACAAGGAAACCCAGGTCCCTTTGTACATCAACATTTCCCAATCTATCACCATTTACATAATACTCTGCCTTTCTGTTTTATCTACCGAAGTGGATAACTTCACATTTATCCACGTTATACTGCATCTGCCATGTATTTGCCCACCCAATCAACTTGTCTAAATCACCTTGAAGCCTCTTTACATCCTCCTCACAACTCACAATCCCACCTACTTTCATGTCGTCAGCAAACTTGGAAATATTACAGTTGGTTCCCTCATCCAAATCATTGATATATATTGTGAATAGCTGGGGCCCAAGCACTGATCCCTGCGGTACCCCACTAGTCACCACCTGCCACCCTGAAAAAGACCCATTTATTCCTACTCTCTGTTTCCTGTCTGTTAACCAATTTTCAATCCATGTCAGTATACAGGAAACTTTTGTTTAACTGAAGGTTAAATGTCCGGAAAGTTCTATCCACCGGCAAAATTCAGGAGTCGGTTCAGATAAGTTTTTTTATTTCTCGTTGCTTTTTTTCTCCAGTCGTGGCTCTGCAAGGTCTAGCTGAAGCTGTTGCTTAGCTACAGAGACGCTTGCAAGCTACGCCGACTGTTTTGAAGCTGTTGCTAAGCAACAGGGTTTGTTGCTTCACACGGAGCTCAGAAGCTCCGTATGTTTTAACATTAGCGCTGGTTTGTCCGGCAGTTTTGATGGGACGGCACCAACTCAGTCCCGTCAGTGCCGGATACCAGAAAGTTTCCTGTATTACCCCCAATCCCATGTGCTTTAATTTTGCACACTAACCTCTTATGTGGGACTTTATCAAAGGCCTTCTGAAAATCCAAATACACCACATCCACTGGTTCTCCCTTATCTATTCTACCAGTTACATCCTCAAAAAACTCCAGTAGGTTTGTCAAACATGATTTCCCTTTCATAAATCCATGTTGACTCTGTCTAATCCCATTGATATTTTCTAAGTGTCCTGTTATCACATCCTTTATAATAGACTCTAGCATTTTCCCCACTACTGATGTTAGGCTAACCAGTCTGTAGTTCTCTGTTTTCTCTCTCCCTCCTTTTTTAAATAGTGGGGTTACATTTGCCACCCTCGAATCTGCAGGAACTGTTCCATAATCTATAGACTTTTGGAAAATGATAACCAATGCATCCACTATTTCCATGGCTACCTCTTTTAGTACTCTGGGATGCAGATTATCAGGCCCTGGGGATTTATCGGCTTTCAGTATGTAGCATTTGTTGTAGCATTGACTCACCCTGACCACCCGCGTGAGCTCGTTAAATTTCATCCTGCAGTGTGTGTGGGTCCTGGGGACCACAGTGCTGCCCAAAACATGCTGTGCTACCTCCCTCCACATGGTGCGGAAGACTTGCGGCCAGGGCCTCCTGCCACTTGCCAGGTAGAGCACCACCCTCCGTCTCTCCACAGTGAAAATCAATGCCTGCAATGCTTCATCACAGAATGTGCAGGCTTTCTCCCTGGGGCATAGATCTGCCATGAGTGCTTCTGCTTCTGCTTCTGCTTCTGCTTCTGCTTTGGTTTCTCCTTGCTGAGGCAGCTGCACAACCAACAATGCTGAGAATGAGGTTCTACATCATCAATGAACCTCCCCTTTAAGTACTGGAAAATGTCTGTTGCAATCATGATTTGTGATTTGACTGCACCTGATATTGGTTTACCCTTTGAATGTAATGCCAATGAGCTTGGGCTTTAAGACTTGAATTAGGACTCCAATCATTTTTTTGAGCAGTGAGCATAAATTTTGCGTGCAGTCTCAAGCATTAGTGCCTGGCACTAATTCTCCAACTTTTCTACTGGCACCGTCCACTCCTTGGCTATAATGAATATCTAGCCCTCTCTCTCATAACAAAAAATGTAGCAGGTCAGATTATGTGGATGAAATAGCTGTCAGTATAAAATTATCTTAAAGATTTAATTTGAAGTGGAAAACCGCACATAAAGCCTCCAATCTATTACTGTGCCACAACAGCATAGCCTAGGTAGATATTGTGGGCCGGATTTTCTCAATGGAGATGAGTTGGAGGCGGGACTACTGCTTGTTGACTCAATGGCCCAGAACTTGGTGTCGGGGGCTTGCCGCGCGTGCAAGCCCCCGATGTGCACTCACCCTGTGCGCTGACGTCTGAAACCTGGCCCACAGTGGATTTCCTTTCAGTGGCCAGGTTCTGATGTCGGCGCGCTGTGCTAACCTGACCCAGCGGCGTAGTTAGTGCGATGTGCTGGCTGGGATCAGGTGAGCACTGTTCAGCCAATCAGGGGAGGGGAAACTTCATTCATAAGTTTGAGAGTAAGAACTGTCAAACTCATGAGAAGTACTGCACCCCAAAACACTACTTAAACTTTAAATAAAATTTTAAAAAACATCCCAATCATTAAATTAAGTATAAATAAGTTTAAAAAAATAATTTAAACAATAATTATTTTTTTTTGAAAAAAATAAATTTTTAATAAAAAGGGTCTAAAACTAAACTTACCTTATTGTAGAATATTTAAAATAATAAACCTGTGGAAAAAAAAATTCTAAATTGCACTAAAACACCACTTACCTGTAAAAATAAATACTTACGTGTGCTTTTTACAAGCGTAAAGACCAGAGGCCTTTACACATGCGCAAATCCCCCAAAACAGAGGAAATCCAAGACGCACGCGCTGCCCCCTACAGCGCACGTGCTAGCCTCTTCACCTCTTGGGTTAGAGGAGAGGAAATGCCGGTTTTCAGCGCATGCGCTGTGCATGCTGAAAACCGGCATTTCCTCCGGCCAGACGCGTGAGTACCCCTTCCGTACTCACGCGTTTGGGGAGGAATTACTGCCCCATTGTCCCGCAACCATCATCTTCTGGCCAACCAGAGGGATTTTCCCCTGATTGACCTTGTTAAGCCCATCCTACGGGCTCAGCAAGCCAATTAGGGGGGAAGTCACTGACAGAGCGCGTCAATGTCTGATGTGCTATCTGTTAAGACTTCTTGAAAGAAGAAATGTCAGCGTTTGACAGCTCTGTGAAGCTGTCAAACACTGACATTCTCTGTAGTTTGATGAGACCTTGTGTTCAGGACTCATCAAATCTTTCAACTTTGTAGATTTCAGATGGCTGTTGGGTCGGAGGATCCAACAGCCAGTCTGTAAAATCAACAAGGAAGATGTCGGGTCTCCCGATCCAGGGTGGGTGAAGGCTATAGGCAGAAAACAAGGTTAGTTAACATTTTTTAACACTTAGCACTCACCTTCCATACTTATCACTCCACATTTGCACCCATCACTCACCTCTACACCTTACTTTCAGGTGCCTCCGACCCTCGCAGACCTCCTTCACGTCTCCTCCAACCCGGCGGGGTTCTCCGAGGTCAGGAAGCCTTCACCTGAGAAGGTAAAATGGCACTAATCCTTTTTTCTGCCTGTTAACTAACTGTTAACAGGTAGTTAAAAGGATTTAATCCCTTTTCCGCCTCCAGGAGACGGGTCCCGAAGCAGCACATCTTCCCGCCCCCTGGCAAAAGGGCACGGAGGCAGGATGGAGGCGGGTTTCCCATCCGCCCCCACTTTCTGCTACTTTACCGGCAGTCCCGCCTCCATACCCGCCTCCTTGGGGCTGACAAAATCCAACCCATAGATTCGATTCAGGACATCCATTTTTCCTCTCTGTTTAACACTGGTGTGGTAACAATAGAAATGCATCCATCTCCTCTGTAAAAGTTTATTGGTTGCTTTATTATTATAGCCAAACTTATATATATTTTTTCATCAATTAAAACAAAACAGTTTTCTGACCTGCTGCTGGTGATTTTATTTTTCAAAGGAGCAAGTTTTTCTCACACTTTATGGAGGTAGAATTTCCAGTGTGAACCTTGGGTGACCCGTGCGCTGTCGGAACCTTTGAGTTTGCCTCTTTCCCCTGGCCTGACAGTGGGAGACTGTAGGAGAAAACATTCACAACTCACAAGAGTAACATTTGCAAGTCCCACAGCTCGGTAAATTGTGATGTGATGAAGAGAAATGCAGCAAAGCGAAACAGATAAAGACCAAGAAAGAAAGGAAAAAGAGAAACATTGGAGTTTGGAGGATGGATAGACTGGTTCTTCAGAAAAACAGCCACGCATGTTACACAGGAACAGGAGTAGGCTATTCAGCCCCTCGAGCTTGTTCCATCATTCAATTGGAGCCTGGCTGATCTGTATCTCAACTCCTTTTACCTGCTTTTGTTGCATATCCCTTGATTTTCTTACCTAATGCTCAGCCCACTGCAGATGGAGTCCATAAATTACCTGTTCGGTCTAGCATATCTCCTATAACTGCTGATGTAAAAAGACTACTGAGCACTTGATTTGATTATAAAACAAGGCTTTAATCAACTCTTTCAAAACCATGAGATTTCTAGTTACATCACTAGTTTCTGGTTACAGAAACATCCTGAGCAAGCTGGGCCCACGCCCGAGTATTTATACTCCCTGGACGGCACCACCAGCTGGCTGCCCAGTGTTACTTCATGAATCATGATAATATTCATGACAACTGCTTTGGCCACCCTCATTGTGGGAAGAGATGACTGGGCCTATTAGCGATCTGGTGCTCCCATTGCTGGGCTTTGCTGGAGGGAGGATAGGACTACAGCATCGTAGCACCCTTCTCTGACCTACGGTCCCCCTAGTGAGGCGATTAGGAGAGAGCATGGGCTCCTCACACAGCTACAGGATGTATCAAATAATGGCCCACAATTTGCTGGGGTAGGGCATCTCTCAGCGTTAGATTTTTTCCTCACCCTTCAGCTCAAAAATGTTTGTGCCGTGGATGTAGCAATTTCCTGAAACTCATGGGGAGGTTGACGACAAGCTCTCGTTTTCGCGAGGCTAACGGCAGAGGATCGTCCAGAAATTTGCAGCGATTCGCAACTCACGGGGGTCTCTCTTGCTTGACACAAATTGCTGGACAATTTACACATTTAAATGGTCTGCACCATTAAACTCGCCGATATTTTCTCAAGAAATTCTGGGCCAATAGTTTTTTCAATTGTGTTGTCACTGCAATTCTCAGTGCATCAACTAGAGGGGAAGTGTCAGTGCATGAACCAACATGCTGCAAACGTGTTTTTGTGCCAATGTTAGTAAGGCTGCCTTTTTTGCTGTACCACTCAACTTATTTTCAAACCTCCCAAAAAACATTAAAAATAATGAACCAAAAGGACTAATAGCTCTGAAGCGACAAGAAATTTGCTATATTTTATAACTGAAGAGGCATTCGGGCCAATTCTGTTGAATTTTTTCCTCCCAGGAAATGCTAATTTCCCCAGGTGCAAAGGTCATGATAAATGGATGGGGACCTGATTCACTAGTTCGCTGCCATTTTTATGTAGCCCCTGGATTTTCAGGGAGGAGGGAGCAGAGATTGGCTTGCGCCATCAGAAGTCAGAAGGTCCTGATCCCTGAGGTCCAACATGCAACTGTGAGTGTACGAAGCCTACAGAGCACCTTATTTTGTGGTCCCTTCTGCTGCTGCTGCTAGGCCCTGCCAGGTCTTCTCCTAGGCCGTGAAAATGGCCTGGAATAGAAGATAGCGGAGATGCTGGGACTTGGTAGGAGCAGTGCAATGTTTAGTGCCAGGGTGGGGGGGGGGGGTAGGAAAATGTGACAAATTATTTTCATGAGAAAGTGTTTTTATTTATTTATTAGACAAATGAGGAAACTGAGCAAATTATCTATCATTTTGACCACAGATAAATCATGTACATATGATCAAAATGGCGGGAGGGCCAATTATCTTATTTAAATATGCCTGCATTAAAATAGACTTCCATCTCCAGTGGAAATAATGCTGGAATTTAGTTTTGGGGGCAGAAATATGTGGGCGCCAATTGTTATAGGTTCCCAGCTAATTATCCGCCTGCACTCAGCTATGTGATGCTGGAATACTTGGTGCAACCCAGGTGGAAAGCCCTGCATATTGAGCATACATGCACCTCACAGTATTAGGGGAATCAAATGGGTTTATTTTCTTTCATCTGTGCCCTGAGAGTTTACTGGATTGAGTTGAAATAAGCACAGGATTGGATTGTGATATGCAGTAGTTGAGGAGGGTGGAGAGCAATGATGGGGGTCAGTGTATTGGCACATTTTATTATGCACATGTGGACAGGACTTATATGAAGGTCTCATTGATGAGAGCCTGTCTTAAGCAGGCATGCTTTCAGGCTCCTCTGTCGATGGTAGCAGTTAGGCCTCCTCTTCTATCTGCTCTATGCATCTTTGTATGGCAAAGTTGTTTGATATGCAGCATACTATAATGACCTTTGAGACTTCTGCAGATTGTAGAGCAACACCCACTTTCCCTATCTGCTCATGCATCAGAACTAGTTTCAACATGCTAATAGTATGTTCGAGGGAGCCATATGTGTCTTATTATATCCATGTTCAGCTCTCAGCTCTGAGTCAGAAGGTTGTGGGTTCAAGTCCCACTCCAGAGGCTTGAGCACAAAAATCTAGGCTGACACTCCAGTGTAATACTGAGGGAGTGCTTCACTGTCAGAGGTGCCATCTTTCGGATGAGACGTTAAACCGAGGCCCCGTCTGGTCTCTCAGGTGGACGTAAAAGATCCCATGGCACTATTTTGAAGAAGAGCAGGGGAGTTATCCCTGGTGTCCTGGCCAATATTTATCCCTCAACCAACATGACAAAAACAAATTATCTGGTCATTATCACATTGTTGTTTATGGGACCTTGCTGTGTGCAAATTGACTGCCACGTTTCCCACATTATAACAGTGACTCCACTTCAAAAGTACTTTATTGGCTGTAAAGCGCTTTGAGATGTCCGGTGGTCATGAAAGGAGCTATCTAAATGCAAGTCTTTCTTTTCTTTCAATGGGATCATGAGTAAGGGCTGAAGAGGATATCCTGGGTCTATGAGGAGATCCGTCTTCCTGGCGCTTCAAGTTATGGTGGCACAATAGATTGAGGTAAAATGAACCCATCATGTCTGTTACCAACGCAATGAGCATTCAGAAGCATAATTATGTGCATATGGTCATAGGCCAGCCTAAGGCCTGCTTGTCCGATTTGCTCCCCCAATTGGTGCTGGCTCTACTGTTCAACCTGATGAGAGAGCTGGTTCTATGATTTACATCATTGGGTTAGTATTTTTATTACCAAACAAAACAAGACATGTCAAGCTCTTTTCATGAAGACCATGAAGACAAAAAGCAGACAGTTAAAATGTTAAACTCTGAATAATAGCCCAATGGCTTATTGGCTTAGAATGGCCCATTCCTCCCTGGCTCTGAAAATGAGTGTTCCTTCTGCATCTAAAGCTGATTTATTTAGACAATGGCCCGTATTTTCCAATCGCAGGCCTCCCGCGGGCGGAGGCCTGAGATCTGGAAAAATCTGTGCCCTTAGCTGAGGACTCCTGGGACGCACACACTTCTGCTCCTGGGCCTCACCAAACCTGAAGTGCGCAGGGCCCACATATCCCAGGGGCGCATGTAGTTCGCAGTGTCCCTGGGATCACGTGGGTCATGGGGAGCCAATCACTGAAGGGAATCTCCCTTCATACATTTGACAGGAAGACCTGTCAAATATATGAATGGAGATCAATGAAAAAACATAGTAAAACTTTAAATAATTTTTTTTTTTTAAATCACATTTTTAAAATGACTTGAAATTACAATAAGTTAAACATTTAAAACAAAAATTAAATTTTTTGAAAAAATAATAATTTTTTACGGGGCTAAAAATAAACTTACGTTTTTTTAAAGTATTTTTAAATGATATAAGTCAGTGAAAATTTAAAAAAAAACTTTTTTCAACTCTTCTGGTAAAAGCAGGCCTTATGCCTGCTTTTACCAGGCGTAAGAATTGTAAGGGTTTTCTGCGGGCGGAGGGTCTCCAAAAAGCGGAACTATCCACCCGCAGAGGCCCTTCTCCAGGGCAGCAGGAGGATCTGTCAAGAGTTTTCTTGACAGATCGGAAATGCTGGTTTTCAGTGCATGCACTGTGCATGCCTGAAACTGGCATTTCCGATGTCCCTACGGGTGGGTACACAGCGCGTACACACCCGTAGGGATCGGAATATCTGGGCCATTAACTATATGCTAGAAAGAAATTGAAAATAATGTGGCCATTCTTTGTGGCAATTTCAACAGCATATTTTCTTCAGCACAAGAAATACCTGAAGAAATTCATTTGATAGCCAGTCTTCTACTAACCATGATAAAAAAAAACCTCACTGATTGTCAAATACTGTATCCACAAGAAATAACAACAGAAAAAGCTGGAAATGCTCAGCAGGTCAGGCAGCACCCGTGGAGAGTGGAAGAGAGTTAATACTTCAGGTCTGTGACCCTTCATCAGAACTGGAAACAGTTAGCGATGTAACAGATTTTAAGCGGGTGCAGAGGCAGGGAAAGGGGGGCGGGAGGAATGAACAAAAGGGACGGTCTGTGATAAGGTAGAAGGCAGGAGTGGTTAAATGTTGCCATGGGGATGGCAGAATCATCAAAACCTGCTGCCTGAAAAAATAGGGGCAGAGGTTATTGTCTGAAATTGTTCAACTCGATGTTGAGTCCAGAAGGCTGTAAAATGCCAAATCGAAAGATGAGGTGCCGTTCCTCGAGTTTACGTTGAGCTTCATTGGAACAGTGTAAAAGGCCGAGGACAGAGAAGTCAGAGTGGGAGTGGAGCAGAGAATTAAAGTGACAGGCGGCCAGAAGCTCGGGGTCACCTTTACGGACACCCAATCCGCGTTTGGTCTCCCCAATGTAGAGGAGACCACATCGTGAGCAACGAATACAGTATACTAAATTGCAAGAAGTACAAGTAAATCGCTGTTTCACCTGGAAGGGGTGTTTGGGGCCCTGGGCAATGGGAAGGGAAGAGGTGAAAGGGCAGGTGTTGCATCTCCTGTGCTTGCACGTGAAGGTACCGTGTGGAGGGGAGGGGCTGGGAGGTGATTGAGGAGTAGACCAGGGTGTTGCGGAGGGAGCGGTCCCTTCAGAATGCTGAAAGGGGAGGGGAGGGGAAGGGAAGATGCGTTTGGTGGTGGGATCACGCTGGTGGTGGCGGAAATGGCAGAGGATGATCCGTTGAATGTGGAGGCTGGTGGGGTGAAAGGTGAGGACAAGGGGAACCCTATCGTGGTTCTGAGTGGGAAGGGAAGGGGTAAGAGCAGAAGTGCGGGAAATGGAACGGACACGCTCAAGGGCCATGTCAACCACAGTAGAGGGGAATCCTCAGTTGCGGAAAAAGGAAGACATATCGGAAGCACTAGTATGGAAGGTGGCAACGGAGATGGAGAAACTGGGAGAATGGATTAGAATCCTTACAGGAAGTGGGGTGGGAGGAAGTGTAGTCCAGGTAGCTGTGGGAGTCAATGGGCTGTTTGTTGATAGCTGTATTCACGAGGGTTTATTGATGTTTGCACCAAGGGCCAGATACATCACAGTTTGAGAGAAGTGTAATTTCACTGCTAACATCACATCCCCGATTATTCCAGCGGGCTGCAGTCATGCTCTGTCATTTAGCTACCAAAGTCAAACTGATGCTTTTCTCAGTGTAATGGTTCTATGCAATGCACGTAATACAAGTTACTCTCTATACTGGCTGGCCTCCTGAAACCAGTCTGATGATTTATATTCTCTATTAAACTTCCTCAAGTCACAAGTCACTTAAAGACATATTTTATTTTTGTAGGTAACCAAAAGTAACCTAGCACCCAAAAAACATTATAATTTATATTCATTGAGGTAGATTTTGACTTTGTGCGATAATGTCAAATGGGCGATGGTGAGTCGGCAGCCCGTTTTACATCTTTCCCGATTTTATTTCCATTTGAAGTTAATGGAAATAAAAATTCAGAGAGATGCAAAACGGTCTGCTGACTCGCTATCACCTGTTTTACACTATCGTACTGTAATATACTTGGGTAGAACAAATGAAGGACAGAGGCACGATGAGTTGCTAGTCCATGTGCTTGTTTAGTAGGCCAGAGCAAACTGAGCATGCTCATACCAAACCACATAATACATTACACTGCTTTCTTCCTTAAAAAAAAAGTGTATGTATTCCCTTCTCAAACACAACAAACTATGGTCCCACATTTCTCAGCATTACATGTACCACATAACAAAGACTCCTGGCTTTTTTCTTTTAAATTAACTACAAATCCAGTTTACAATCAGGTTTGCGGAGCCTTCCTGATCTCCTTACAGAAGGTTTTGGTGTTAAACCAATTTTTGGGCTGTTTTGTTTTGGTTCCGAACTGTCTCTAGCTCAAACTTGTTTCAACCTATGTGTTTCACTTCAATCCACTTTGAGTGACTATCTACAAGTATAGGTAGACTATCCTTTATCCGAAAACCTCGGGACCAGCTGTGTTTCGGTTTTCGGAGAATTTCGGATTTTGGAAGGTGGGTCGGCGGGGGTCCACGGGGGGGTCGGCGGGGGGTCGTGTGCACGACCCCCTGCCGACCCCCCCGCGGGCCCCCGCCGGCCCCGACCCCCGCCGACCCCCCCGCGGACCACCGCCGGCCCCGACCCCTGCCGACACACCCGCCGGCCCCGGCCCCCGCGGACTTACGGTCGGGGTCGGCGGGGGTCCTCGGGGGGGTCGGCGGGGGTCGGGGCCGGCGGGGGTTGGCGGGGGGGTCGGCGGGGGGGTCAGCGGGGGGTCGTGCGCACGACTTACGCTGATGCCCAGTGTAAGTCGGCGGGGGTCGGGGTCGGCGGGGGTCCGCGGGGGGGTCGGCGGGGGTCGGGGCCGGCGGGGGTCGGGGCCGGCGGGGGTTGGCGGGGGGGTCGGCGGGGGGGTCAGCGGGGGGTCGTGCGCACGACTTACGCTGATGCCCAGTGTAAGTCGGCGGGGGTCGGGGTCGGCGGGGTTCCGCGGGGGGGTCGGCGGGGGTCGGGGCCGGCGGGGGTCCGCGGGGGGTCGTGCGCACGACTTACGCTGACCCTCTGCTCAGTGTAAGTCGTGCGCACGACTTACGCTGAACGAAAAAGAGGGTTTCGGTTTTCGGAAGTTCGGATAAAGGGTAGTCTACCTGTACCAGGAAATAATCATTTGCTTTCTCACAGAAGTCTACATGTACTCTCTGACCAGGGTTGCAGTGGAGTTTTTGGTGGCGTTTTTTCTGCAATTTTGGCAAACGCTGCATTTGCTGACAAGTGATTCAAGATCACTGTCCAATCCAGCCCAATAAACAAAGCTTATTGCAATTGATTTCATACTGATGATCCCTGGATGTTCAGTATGAAGTTCGGCCACAGTTCTATCTCTCAAAGAAGTAGGTACCACCACTCTGTTTCCCTACTTGATACAACCTTGCTCACAAGACAATTCAGCATGACAGTAATGGAATAGAGTCATAGGGCTGGATTTTGTGAATGGAGAAGTGCTTGAGGCGGTTCTGCTACTTGTCGAGTCTCAGTCCCGCCTCCATCATGTTCTGGCCAACCAGCGGGATTTTCCCCTGATTGACCTTGTTAAGCCCGCCCTGCGGGCTCAGCAGGCCAATTAGGGGGAAGTCACTACAGAGCACGTCAACGTCTGACGTGCCATTTGTCAAGACTTCCTGAAAGAAGAAATGTCAGTGTTTGACAGCTCTGTGAAGCTGTCAAACACTGACATTTTGTGTAGTTTGATGAGCCCTGGTGTTCAGGACTCATCAAACCTTTCAACTTTGTAGATTTCAGATGACTGTTGGTTCGGAGGATCCAACAGCCAGTCTGTGAAATCTATAACGAAGATGTCGGGACTCTGGAACCACCGTGGCTGAAGGCTGTAGGCAGAAAACAAGGTAAGTGAACATTTTCTAACACTTAACACTCACCTCACATACTTACCACTCCACACTTGCACCCATCACTCACCTCTACATCTAACTTTCAGGCCCCTCTGACCCCCGCAGACCTCCTACTCGACTCCTCCAACCTGGCGGGGTTCTCCGAGGTCGGGAAGCCTTCACCTGAAAAGGTAAAATGGGACTAATCCTTTTTTCTGCCTGTTAACTGTAGTGTATGTGCCTTTAAGAGCCACATAGTCACAGAAAGTCACAGAAACCCCACAGTGCAGATAGAGGCCATTTCGGCCCATCGAGCCTGCACCGACACATATCCCACCCGATCCCCGTAACCCCTACACCAACACATATCCCACCCTATCCCCGTAACCCCCACGTATTTAATCCCCCTAACACTAAGGGTCAATTTATCATAGCCAATCAACCTAACCCGCACATCTTTGGACTGTGGGAGGAAACCGGAGCACCCGGAGGAAACCCACGCAAACACGGGGAGAATGTGCAAACTCCACACAGACAGTCACCCGAGGCCGGATTCGAACCCGGTGTACTGTAATGCCGGTAATGGCCACTCGGGCTATATAAGCCTGTATATTGTGTTGTATCAGTTAGTTCCCCTCCAGACTTTGTTTAGTAAACACCTATGAAACCAACTCCTGTCTTCAGTGTCTCTATCAACACACAGACACAACAGTGGCGACGAATTGGAAACGGACTTACCTGCAATTCGGCAGCACCTCAAGAACATTGATTCCTCTGGCGTCCAAAGTTGAAGAAAAATCAAGAAAAAGAAAAGGCTGTGGTTTCACCAGCTAGCCAAGCTGGTGGCAGGTACTGCAATAATCCTTCCTGGGCATCGGGCTGGGCCTCCAGCGGCTGGCTCTACAGCTAGGCCAAGCAGCGAAAGCGGAGGCAAGCAGTAACAGATGGGGAGGGAGCACTCGGGAGACGGCCGGCGCTGCAAGCAGGTCGGCATTCAGACCTAGAGAGAGAGTCCGGCGGGAACGAGTCTCCAACTGTAAATAAATAAATAAAAAGAACGGAAACCACGGGAAACAGCGTTGTCATCGGCAGCAGCGGCGGGGAAGCGCGGGAAGCGCCATATCTTTCCTGCAGAAAAAAAAGAAAAGCGCGGGAAGCGCCATTTTATTTCTAGGATGCCTAAGTCTGGCAATATTGATGCTTTTGATAACGAGATAGAGGATTGGACCACATACGTGGAAAGAGTGGAGGTATATTGCACCGCAAATGGAATAGAAGATGAAAAACAAGCTTCAGTACTGCTAAATCTAATGGGCGCAAAGACATATGGACTGTTATGAAATTTAATCACTCCAGCCAAACCAAAGGACAAGAATTTTAAAGAAATTGTTGATACCCTACAGGAGCACTTAAACCCAACACTGCTGCTGATAGCGGAACGATTCAAATTCTTCAAGAGAAATCAACACAAGAATGAAAGTAACGCTGATTACCTCACCGAATTAAGAAAGCTAACAAAACACTGCCAATTCGGGGCAGGACTAGCAGATTATCTTCGAGACAAATTCGTCTGCGGTCTCTTAAGTGAAGGAACACAGAAAAGGCTGCTTTCTGAAAAAGATTTAACACTGGACAAGGCTTTCAGCATGGCTATACCATACGAAGCAGCCGCAAGAGGAGCTGCAGAGATACAAAAAAAGACACAGGACTTCGGCACCCATGAAATGACACAGGGTTTTGAGAGATGTTATCGCTGCGGCAGATCCACCCATGACCAGAGGGACTGCTGGTTCAAGGACAAAGCATGCAGGCAATGCGGAAAGATTGGACACATTGCACGGGTATGCCGATCTGGACAAAAAAAATCCACAGACAGGAAAAAAAAAATCAATAAAGAAAAGTACAGAAAGGTACAAATGATGACGGACAGTAGCTCCGAAGACCAGAAGGGCGATAGCGACTCCGAAAACAAGAGACTAAGCTGTCTCAAATTACATAATGTAATTGCCAAAGACGATTATCAGACCATTTGGGTTACCCTCACGATAGCAGGGTCCCCAGTTAAAATGGAGCTAGATACAGGATCAGCTCTGACCGTCATAAATCGACGGGATTACGAGCGGCTATTTCCGCATATACCTTTAAAAGACACATCCATTATCTTGAAAACATATACGGGGCAGAAAGTATACCCCAAAGGAAAAATAAGGGTGCCTGTTGTAAACAACAGCAAGGAAATACAAAAGTTGTATTTATACATTCTACAAGATGGTGGTCCACCGCTGTTGGGACGTGAATGGATCAGGAAAATACATTTAGACTGCCACTCCATTCAGGCACTGACGGTGACCAGTAAGAAAAAAAACGATGATGACGTCATACCTGAACGATTAAAAGACATCTTGGCCAACGCCAAAGAAGTGTTTCAAGAGAAACTAGGAACCTTGAAAGGCATCACCGCCTCAATAAAATTGGAAGATGCGGCAATTCCCAAGTTTTTTAAGGCAAGACCGTTGCCATATGCAATTAGTCCAGCAGTCGAGGCAGAGCTGGAGAATTTGGAAAAGGCAGGCGTATTATCCAAAATAGATTGGAGCGCGTGGGCAACACCCATCGTTCCAGTCATGAAGAAAGCATTGAATAATGATAAATCTGAAGAACAGAGAAAAATTTGCATCTGTGGAGACTTCAAGGTGACTGTAAACCCGGTCCTTCACACGGTACAGTATCCTCTTCCGAGGATAGAAGATATTTTCGCCTCACTATCCGGAGGGAAACGTTTCACCAAAATTGACTTGGCACAGGCATATCTACAGATGGAGGTTGAAGAGGCCTCTAAAAAATATCTCACGATAAATACACACAAAGGTCTGTACCAGTACAATCGACTGGTTTTCGGAGTAGCATCCGCTCCAGCTATCTGGCAAAGAGCTATGGAGCAAGTCCTCCAAGGCATTCCGGGGACTCAATGCTACCTAGACGACATCCTTGTAACAGGAGAAATGACAACAAGCACCTTGCCAATTTGGAGCAGGTGCTCACTAGGCTGAGAGAACGGGGCCTACGAGCAAATCGCCCCAAGTGCGAATTTTTCCAAAATCAGATATCATATTGTGGCCACATAATTAATAAGGAAGGGTTGCATAAGTCACCTGAAAAAATTGAAGCGGTCATAAAAGCCCCAGCACCTGAAAATGTTTCACAATTAAGGTCGTTCCTGGGATTAATAAATTACTATCATAAATTTTTACCAAACTTATCAACTCTTCTACACCCTCTTAATGAACTGCTACAAACAGGAGTAATTTGGAAATGGAGCGAAGACTGTAAACATGCCTTCCATAAATGCAGAGACTTAATCGCGTCCAAAGAAGTTTTGGCTCATTACAACCCATCACTGCCAATCAGACTGGCGTGCGATGCATCCCCTTACGGCGTAGGAGCAGTATTATCGCATAAATTCCCTGATGGCTCGGAACGGCCGATAGCTTTTGCGTCACGCTCATTGAACTCAGCTGAGCGTAACTATGCCCAAATCGACAGGGAAGCACTCAGCCTGGTATGGGGAGTGAAGAAATTCAACCATTACCTACATGGACAAAAATTTACCTTTTTGACTGACCATCAACCCCTCATCTCCATATTCAACCCTAAAAAGGGTGTTCCCATTATGATAGCGCAAAGGCTACAGAGGTGGTCCCTTTTTCTAGGGGCACACCAATACAACATAGAATACAAAGGATCAAAACAGCATGGGAATGCTGACGGGTTATCGCGCCTACCGTTGCCAACGGTAGAAGAAGCACCTACCGTAGACCCAGTGGAGATTTTCCACTCTACCATAGTCGAATGTCTACCAGTAACAAATTCTGCCATTGAAAGGGAAACTAGAAATGACCCGACTCTCTCACGAGTCTACGATTTAACAGTGAAGGGATGGCCAGCACATGGCGAACCACTGTTGCCAGCATTCTCGCAAAGAAGAGAACAGCTGTCAGTGTGCCGAGGAACCTTGATGTGTGGATCCAGAGTGGTGATTCCACCCAAACTCCAGGATAAAGTTCTAAAGGAGCTTCACGAGGGGCATCTGGGTGGAGTGAAAATGAAGAACCTAGCCAGGTCGTTTGTATGGTGGCCAGGTATCAATGGAGACATCGAAGAAATGACCAAGAGCTGCCTAGGATGCCAGAAGGTCCAAAACGCTCCACCCCAAGCCCCTCTACATCCATGGGAATGGCCCTCATCTCCCTGGCAAAGGGTACACATCGACTTTGCTGGTCCATTTATGGACTCAATGTTCTTAATCGCGGTTGATGCACACTCCAAGTGGCCGGAGGTAATAAAGATGTCCTCCACCACCACGGAAAAAACCATCACAGTATTAAGGACCATATTTGCCAGGAATGGGCTGCCGGAACAGATCTGTTCTGATAATGGACCGCAATTTGTGTCCGAAGAATTCAGGAAGTTCTTAAAAAACAATGGGGTTAAGCACTACACGTCTGCCCCATACCATCCCGCCACCAGTGGATTGGCTGAAAGGTTTGTCCAGACATTCAAGAAGGCCATAAAGGCCATGGGTAATGAAGACATAAAACTTCAGCACAAGGTGGATAACTTCTTGTTTGCATACAGGAATGCAACACATATGGTTACAAACCAAACTCCCACCATGATGTTCTTCAATAGAAGCCTAAGATGCCGGCTGGATTTGATCAAGCCCAACATCAGATGGGACATGGAAAACCGGCAATTTCAAGGCATGAATGAAAGGCCAACTAGAACCTTCCAGATAGGTCAACAAGTTTTGGCCCGGGACTACCGTACCGAGAAATGGCAGCCTGGAACTATCTGCACACGACTAGGACCGCTGATGTATACCGTGGACATTGGAGAAAGCATAATAAGGCGCCATGCTGACCAAATCATAGAGTCATCCGAAAAGGGACAACCTACACCACAACTCTATACGCCTAACGATGAAGTAGAGATACCCATATCTACCTCCGATCCGGTGATACTGGAACCCGATGAACCCGACACTGGCATTCAAGCTGAATCAGCCTTGCCAAAAGAACCTACTACACCACCAGAAACTACTGCACCACCGAGGCGTTATTCGGACCGAGTCAGGAAGCCTCCCGAGAGACTGGCTTATAATTAATTAACTGCAGCAATGTGTAGATTATTTTTCTTGTAACATGTAATTAATAATTACTTAAAATATTATGTACTGGTTGGCTAAAAGGGGAGGAATTGTAGTGTATGTGTCTTTAAGAGCCCCATGTGTACTGTAATGCCGGTAATGGCCACTCGGGCTATATAAGCCTGTATATTGTGTTGTATCAGTTAGTTCTCCTCCAGACTTTGTTTAGTAAACACCTATGAAACCAACTCCTGTCTTCAGTGTCTCTATCAACACACAGACACAACATTAACTACCTGTTAACAGGCAGTTAGAAGGATTTAATCCCTTTCCCGCCTCCTGGCTAAAGGGCACGGAGGCGGGATGGGGGCGTGTTTGCCATCTGCTCCCACTTTCTGCAACTTTACCGGCAGTCCCGCCTCCATACCCATCTCCTCAGGGCTGACAATATCCAGCCCATAGAGTCATAATGTCACAGAAAGAGGCCATTCAGCCCATCGAGTCCATGCCGGCTCTCTGTAAAGCAATGCAGTCAGTCCGATTCCCCCACTCTATCCCCGTAGCCCTGCATGTTTATTTCCCTGAAGTGCCTATCCAGTCTCCCCTTGAAAACATTGAGTGTGTCCACTTCCACCACTTCCGTCGGCAGCGAGTTCCAGGTCCTCACCACTCGTTGCGTAAAAAAGTTTTTCCTCACATCCCCCCTGTATCTCTTGCACAAAACCTTAAATCTGTGTCCCCTGGTCCTTGTACCATCAACTGGTGGGAACAGCCTTTCCCTGTCTAACCTATCCAAACCTGTTAATCTTGTACACCTCTATCAAATCACCCCACAACCATAGTTTCAATTCTGTGTCCATCCATTCAACGTGTTTTCATACATTATTTTCAGTACTGGGTCCTTTTGAGTCTCATCTGTAATCTCAGTTGCATTCACTGGAAAGTCTTTGTCAACTGCACCTAGTGTGAAAATCATAACTTCACTCCCAACACAGGAGTCCTCATGTGGCAACCTGGACAAGCCCTGTGATATTCAATCGTGTAGTCATATTGTGACAACAACACTGCCCAACATTGCATTCTTGACGTGCCCATTGCAGGGATGGCAGATTTGGGCCCCAATATTGCTCGGAGCGGTTTGTGATCAGGATATCTGGATAAGCTTTCTGCCGATCAGTAACTGTTGGAATTTCTTGATTCCAAACACTGTGGCAAGTGTTTCCTTGTCAATTTGTGCGTAGTTTCTTTCACTTTTTGTGAGGGTTCGCGATGCGAATACGATTGGTTTCTCTTGGCTGTCATCCATTACGGAGCTTATGACAACTCCCACACCATAGCTGGAAGCATCACACGCTAACTTAAGCTCACGCTCTGTGTCGTAGTGCACAAGTAGAGCATCGCTAGAGAGACTTCTTTTACAAGCATTGTAAGCTTCCTGTTGCGCTTTTGTCCACTTCCACTGGACATCCTTCTTGAGGAGCTTGTGCAATGGAACTAACATGGTCGCTAACTTAGGTAAGAATGGTACTGGACCATTCCAAGGAAAGATCTTAACTCAGACATGTTCTGTGGCTTTGGAGCATTGATGACAGCATCAACCTTTTCCTTCACTGGTTGCAAGCCATTTGCATCAACTTTCAGACCAAGGTACACAACCTCGAGCTGCACAAAAACACATTTGCTCCTTTTCAATTTGACGTTGTGGGTATTCAACCTTTGATGCATTATATCCAGCACTTCTAGATTTTCTTCCTCACTCCTTGTTGCGATCAGCACATCATCTTGATTGCATAAGCAATTTGGAACATCCTTGCAAAATCTTATCCATCGTAGCCTGGAAGATTCTGGGAGGACTTTACACCATATGGCAGCTTGGTGCATGAGTACAATCCCTTGTGTGTGTTGATGGTGAGATACTATTGACTCTCTTTGTCAACATTAAGCTGAACGTAAGCGTGCAACAGGTCAAACTTGGAGAAACCCTTTGACCCAGAGAGTGCTGCGTACAAATTTTGAGATGTAGGTAACGGGTACTGCTCATCGTCAACTGCTTGGTTGATAGTAACTTTGAAGTCACCGCACAAGCGTACAGTTTTGTCTGCTTTAGGCACTACCACAATCGGGGTAGCCCATTCACTTATCAGATTTTACTAGCACTCGGTTCCCTCTGAGCATCGCTAGCTCTTCCTCCACCTGACTTTTTAACGCATAGGGGACCGGCCTTGCCTTACAATAGATAGGCTTCGTGTTGCACTTGATGCGGATATGTGCGTCATACCCAGTGATGCCCTCATAACTGTCTGTGAACATGCTTTCGTACTTGTTCAGCATTGTGTCGAGTCGCTTCTTTGAAGCATCTACACTGAAGATGTTTTTACTTTCTCAACCAGTCTTTGCCTATGAGAGTTACAACAATAAGCAGCTTTACTGACTGGCCATTGTATTGAACTGTACATTTCATTTGTCCAAATTACTCTAGGATTTCTCTGCAGTAGGTTTTTAACTCTACGGTACTCTTTGTAAGTGGTACTTGATTAAACTTACTCTCATATGTGCCCTTACTCATGATAGAGCAGTCCGCCACCGTGTCGATATACATATCAATATATTGCTCATTGATCAAAAATTTCATACGCAAGTCTTTCTCACAACTGTTAGCGTTGCCGCTAGTGGCATAGATACTGTAGATGCCTAGTTCTTCAACTTCAGGTGTGTTCACTTCAATATTGTGAATTCCTCCCTTTTGTCACTGTTTAGTATTGCCACTAGAATGGTTCTTACTTCCTGCTTTTGATCTAGCTCTGCAAGCTGTTGAAATATGGCCTTGCTTCTGGCAGTGAAAACACTTCGCATTTCTGTATTGGCAGGACTGTGGTGAGTGATTTCCATTGCAGCGATAACAATTCACTGAACTGCTCTCACCGACATGCTTTTGACTCGGTGTCACAGCTTTAGGTTTGGTGGTGGCTTTGTGACTGTCGACCTCAGCTGCACTAGTCACTTGAGTTGGACGGAGCTCCCTAGCATTCTTAGATGCCATCTCCATAGATAGGGCAATTTTGCATGCTATGTCAAATGTTAGGTTCGGAGTGTTCAGCTCATCCACCAGTCCACACACAAACTTCTCATGCACGATCCAAAAATGTGCCAAAGTTACAATGCAAAGATGGGTTCTTAAGAGCTACGGGCCTAGAAATTCAGTAAGGCCCTGCCAGCTCGCTTGCGCCCAAAAGTTAGCGCTGCGCGCGGAGCCAGTTGCGACCGTCAGAAATTCAGTTTTTGCGCCCCAAGTCGGAACCGGGCGCTATTCCAGGGTGTGCCCGCCCCCGCTTGGGGCGCTGAAACTGAATTTCAGCGCTGTAGGTGCCGCTGCGCCACCCGCTGCGGAGCGGCAGGCTGCGGTACTGCAGGCCTCCTCCTTCTCTTAAGGGGGAGGTGCCTGCAACGGGGAGATCGCCGCTTGATAGCGCCGGCAAATGAGCCCGGCACCACGGAGAAGTGCCGGGCTCGCGGAAAGCAGCCGGCAATGCCGCGGGGGGGTGGTGGAGGAGGCCGGGGAAGGAGGTGCGGGCAGGCGGCCGCCGAAAAAGCGGCCGGCCGCACCTCCGCCTTAACTAGCGCCACTAAGGCTGCAGGACGGCCACGGTTGCAGAACATTGTTTGCGGCCGCTGCGGAAGAGGCAGCCGCAACTAAATATGGGGGTCGGGCTGGTATCGGGGCGGAACCGGGGCACTGCGCACACCGATGACGTCATCGGTGCCGGCGCAGCGCTACCGGCTACCGCCGCCATTACCACTGCGCTGAATATCAGCGCAAACTCCTCTATTGGCGCAGAAGCCCTCTTTGGGCGGTAACTGGGCGCAAAGCTGGCGGGGCCTTACTGAATTTCTAGCCCACGATGTATTCACTGATGGTGTCACTTTGTTTTTGGTTTCTGGTACCGAACTTATAATTCTTTGCTATTTCTAATGACTTTGGGTCAAAATGGTCCTCGAGTTCCTTGACAATGTCTTCAAATGACTCATCCTTCCCTTTCCCTGGTGCGAGTAGGTTTGTCAACGTTCTGTAGACATCTGGCCCGATCTCCGTTAGAAAAATTGCTTTCTTCCATTCACTAATTACTTTATTTTGAGCTTGAACATTCTCATCTGCACCTTCGGTCTCAATAATGTATTGGCCTTAAAAAGCATTTCCATCCGTTCAGTGTAAGAACTGAATCGTGAGCTCGTTCATACATGCCAAGGCTGCCGATGAATCCTGTAGGCACGGCCATGATTGTCCCGATCCCGTCAAACAGTGATTCAGCATGCAACCTATGTACATGTGTGAATTAACTCTGCTGTTGCTGTGTATATACACGTGAAGTCGAAGCACAGACGATTCTGCATGAGCACTAACGGTAAAACATCGCAGAAAATCAGTTTAGGTGTCACAAATTCACCTTAAACTTGTCCAGTCGAAGATTGAACACCCTGTCCCTCCATGGTTCCTAAATATGGCTTTGGGATCCTATTCTTGTCGCCAAAATGTAATATATGTGGGTAGAACAAATGAAGGACAGAGACATGATGATTTGCTAGTCAATGTGCTTGTTTATTAGGCCAGAGCAAACTGAGCATGCTCATACTAAACCACGTGATAATACATTACACGCACAAAGCCAAGATCTACCCACTGTGTTTTTGAGATGTAGCATTGCTGAACTGAATTTAGTATGTCTTTTATTTCTATTCTGCTGACAATCCTTCCTATGAGTCATAACACCTATAGGGGGTGATATTGGGTGTCTTTGCAGCTCCCGTTAACACCCCCGGGGATGCTAACGGGGTGCAAATGGCTTTGCAGCGCTACGGCGTTGCACCCGATCTCCTTCGCCCAGAGATCATGACGTCATCGGCGTGTGCGTTGCCCCAGACCCGAAATTGACTTTCGCCCTCTGCAGCAGCGCCGGTCGAAAACACCGACAGCTGCAGGAGGCGTACGTCGGGTGGCCGGCTGCTTCGGGGGCGACGATTAAAGGCGAGGTGGCCGAGGTAAGTAAAAAAAACCTTACCTTTCTTGTTCCCGTTTTTTTCGCAGGTTCTTGCCTGCGACCGATCAGCCCGGCACTCTGCTTGAGCGCTGGGCTGATCGCGTGGGATCGCGGCTGCCTTGGTGGTCCAGGTAGGTAATGTTTCTATTGCAGAGCCTGCAGCGATGGCCCCTCCCTTCAAGGGAGGGAAGGAGCCTTTGAATGCGGCAGCGCTGCACGGCCCAGTGTGCAGCGCTGCTGAAGTCTCCACCTCGCCTGCTGCCGATTGCGCTCCAGAAAGGAAGTGGAGCGCTTGATTTAGCACTCCGCTTCCTTCCTGGAGTGCAAAACCAAATTTTTTTAAAGTTTAGAAACATTAGCGCCAAATGGGGCGATAATGAATTTCTCCCCCATAGTCTGTACATCATTAAATTAAAACATTAAACATTGTACCTCTCTGGCTTGGGACAAAGTCAATATACTATTCATTTCCTTTTGGGATAAATTAATGAGATACTCCAATGCGCCCAATTTTTTTCTGATGATGCATTCTGGCACTGTGGTAAACAGTTTGCCTTGGTGCAATGGATTATTCCCATCCAGGTTTTTGACATAATTTGTTTTAGCACAGGGATTTGCACAGCGTCTAATTGTCTCTCATCAACTTTATGCCTGTTGTAAACCCTACCGCACAGCATATTTAGTGTCAACGAATGCATACATTTGGGAGCATGTTGCTGTAATTAGTATTGTAAGAAATACTCCATGCGCAGTCTTTCGGTGTTAATGACTGCTGTTAATGCATTCTGATGTCAACAGTTTGCAGTCAGCTCAAACCCAATAAAAGCCACCTAGTAAGCAGTGGCTTCCTGCTTTCTGACTTGGGGAGAAGCACAATGCAGTGTGGGCACTACAAATGACCTGTGTCCCCAAGCTAGAAGGGAGGAGGCCAGCCAGAGTCCTTCTGCTCATTGCAACCCAGTGGCCCCTGTAGGAAAATGTATGTCTGTGGATACTGGTTGCTTCTTATAGGATCAGGCTCCACTGTGATGCCGTCACCCCCTCCCCCCCCCCACCCCCACCGCCACCCCTCCCCCCGCCGCTGCCCCACACACATCCACCCATCCCCCCCCCCCCCCCCCCCACTAAGGATAAGGGGTAAGCCATTTAGGACTGAGATGAGGAGGAATTTCTTCACCCAGAGAGTGGTGAACCTGTGGAATTCTCCACCACAGAAGGCAGTTGAGGCCAATTCATTAAATATATTCAAGAAGGAGTTAGATATATTTTTTAAGGCTAAAAGGATCAAGGGATATGGGGAGAAAGCAGGGACAGGGTACTGAATTTGGATGATCAGCCATGATCTCATTAAATGGCGGAGCAGGCTCGAGGGGCCGAATGGCCTACTCCTGCTCCTATCTTCTATGTATCTATGTATCGCACGCTGTTAACAGTGTCTAAGCTCAAACACAAAATGTAGGGAGCAATTTTCGATTGCACTGTTAATTGAGCTGGGTGTGCTTGTGTGAAATGTGCTCCTTATAGACAACTTGCTGATCTGGGGCTGGAAATCCAATTGGGTGGCTGATTTTGGAAGGCCTGCAACAACACTTTTAGAGGGATGAGGTGGAAGCATTGGGAGTGAAAGGAAGCACCAGTTTTGAGCAGCAGTCAAGATTCTTGCCGCACCTACAGCAGCAAGGTGATTAAATATGGAAGCCTTTCAGGCTCATAAATCACAAGCAACTGCAGGAAAAATGAGTGCCTGACCTGCTTCCATCTTTTCTTGACTGGAGCTAAGGATCCCTTTAATGGACACTCAAAATAGCCACCTCCTGACTCCTACCACCCATGTTTCTAGGTGGGAGTGGGAACTAGTGGTAATCTAGCAGGCAGAGACAAAAATGACATCCGGGTTTAACTACATCATTTGACCCCAATTAGCATACTAAAATCACAACATACACATTCAGTACACTGCATCTTGGCATGGTAGGTGAGGATGAGAAGAAGAATTAATCCTTTATAGTGTGGCGACACGCCACCACTGGACATAATCCGCTCACGGCGGCACAGACAGTCTAAGCAGAAGCCCCCAGCCGGGGGCCCTTTCCTCCAGCAACTTGTTTCCCGCAGGGACAGGCTGCCGGGAGCACTTCCTGTCTGGGAAGTATTTAAGTGGATGCGCGGGCTTTTCTAGTTCCTGTTTGTCATGTGGTTGGAATAAAGCAGTTGTGTTTTCAATAGCTCTGGTCTCGACTCCCACGTTTGCCGCGGTATCTCAACAATAGTGTTTTTATCCAACACAATGTACTTTACTCATTCATAGGGAAAAATGATAGACGTGGGTCTCAATTAATGTTGGGTGATTTATGGGTTAAATTGCAATATGATTTACAATCAGTAGGTATCACAACATTGGCTGTCATGCTGCCCTTGACTACTGGCCCTTATCAGTCACCAGGTGGTGATTTCTCAAGCACCAGCCAACTCTATAACTTCTTATATTAGTCAAGCAGATTACTGGTGCAATGATGAACAAGGAATACCACTTTATAATCATCCGTGTAATGTAGGAGCAGAATGTTTTTGCTTTTCCTAATATCGTAAATGTTGCAGATTACAGGTATCGTAGAATCATAAAATCACACAGCACAGAAGGTGGCCATTCGGTCCATCCTTTCGGTGCTGGCTCTTTGACAGAGTTATCCAGTTGGTCCCACTCCCCTGCTCTTTCCCCATAGCCCTGCAAACTTTTCCTTTTCAAGTAATTATCCAATTCCTGCTTTTTGCTAGACAAGGGTATAAAAGGATATGGAACCAAGGCAGGTGGATGGAGTTAAGATACAGCTCAGCCATGATCTCATTGAATGGCAGAACAGGCTCGAGATGCTGAATGGCCTACTCCTGTTTCTATCTTCCTATGTAATTCCCTTTTGAAAGTTACTATTGAACCTGCTTCCACCACCATTTCAGACAGTGCATTCTAGAACTAAATACATCTTTAAAAAATGTAATTGCTTGAGACATCCAACCAGCTAGTTAAGAGAGTGAGTAGCTGTGCCATACAGACCAGGAAGATCACAGGCTTGATCCCGAGTTTGTGTTGGGGGGCAATGGTATCGGCACTGCCATTGACCTCAGTGACCAGGTTTCGGCAGTAAACATCTGCCTGCTCCTGATCATTGTCTAGTCACCCCTGCTGGAAAATGAGCGTGCCGCTTGGGACAGGATTGGGCTTGGCTGTGGTGTCTCCTGTGATTGAATAGCCACAGATACTCAGGCTCTTATATGAAGAGTAGGTATTTGGGCGAGAAACTGAAGGGCAACCACCACCATGGACTGGTACAGGGGGAAGGAGTCGACACCTTGAAGAGAGGAGAATATTGGCAAAAGCAAGGTCTTCCAATCTTTAGATCCCTAGTTGGTTGTAACATCAAGACAATAAAATGAAAAGGAAAACCTGCAAATGCTAGAGAATCTGAAATAAAAACACAAAAATGTTGGAAATACACAGAAGAGAAGATAGGTACATATTGACATTTCAAGTGTGTAATCCTGCATGAGAACTGTAGCCCTCAGTTCTGGGGAAAGCTTGCACATAATAACCTGTCTTTTCATTTTTCCAATGTTGTGTATTTGCAGCAATTTCTATTTTGCACCAAGTCAGTAGTTCAATTTTCCTGGACACTGATACAAATTAATAACATAGAAACATAGAAACATTGGCCCAGAAATTCGGGTCCCAACGCGTGAGTACGGACGGAGTACTCACGCGTGGACCCGATGGAAGTGCTGGTTTCTTGCATGCACTACGCATGCGCGGGAAACCGGCATTTCCGATCCTCTGAACGAAGGGGTTCAGAGGTCGAACGCGTGCGCGCGGGAGTCTGCGCATGCGCGTTGAACTTCCTTTTTTTTTTACAGGTTTTTCCGTGCGTGACGGCCTCTACATTTTACACATTTAAAAACCAGGCGTAAGTGTAATGTCCGTGTGTAATTGAGACACGGACTGCAGAAGTTGGTTATAACAGGTGTTTACTGAATGGAGACAAAACTGGAACTACTATACAAAGTTACTGCACAGGCTTATATACAGGGGTGGTCACTACTGGTACTGCAGTATACAGGGGCTGCAGAATATAGTTCCTTCTTCAAGGTACATACACTACAATTCCTCCCCTTTTAGCTAAACAGTACATAACATTTGATTAATAATTAAATAACATATTTACAATTACAGTTGCTATATACATTAGCTGAAGTTAATCAATTATAAATTCAGTCTTTGAGGAGGCTTCCTGATTCTGTCCGGATAATGCCTCTTTGGGGTATCAGGTTCTTCTGGCAAAGTTGATTCGGGATCAACGTCGTTGTTTGGTTCGTCTGCTTCCAATATCACCGATTCTGAGGTAGATGCAATTGGTACTTCGGTTTCATCACCAGGTGTATAGGATCGTGGTGTAGATTTGACGTTTTCCAGTGACTCTAGAATCTGGTCAGCATGGCGTCTTACAATGCTCTCTCCAACGTCCACGGTATACATTAGAGGTCCTTGCCATGTGCAGATCGTTCCTGGCTGCCATTTCTCTGTGCGGTAGTCCCGGGCCAAAACTGGTTGACCTATCTTGAAACTCCTGGTTGGCCTTTCATTCATATTCTGAAACTGCCTGTTCTCCACATCTCTTCTGATGTTTGGCTTAACCAAATCCAAGTGGCATCTTAGTCTTCGATTGAAGAACATCATGGCTGGAGTTTGGTTGGTAACCGCATGTGTCGCATTCCGGTAGGCAAACAAGAAGTTATCCTCCTTGTGTAGTAGGGGTATGTCTTCATTACACATTGACTTGATAGCCTTCTTGAATGTTTGAACAAACCTCTCAGCCAATCCATTGGTGGCTGGATGATATGGGGCGGATGTGTAATGCTTAACACCATTGTTCTTGAAGAACCTCCGGAACTCTTCAGACACAAACTGTGGTCCATTGTTGGAGCAAATCTGTTCAGGCAGCCCATTTCTGGCGAATATGGTTCGTAAGACTGTGATAGTTTTTTCTGTGGTGGTTGAGGACATTTTTATTACCTCTGGCCACTTTGAATGTGCATCCACCGCAATTAGAAACATCGAGTCCATAAATGGACCAGCAAAATCAATGTGTACCTGTTGAGTCTGTGGTTTCAATTGCAGTTATACTGAATAACAGGACACAGACTACAGAAGTAAGTAAACAGGTCTTTAGTGATTGAGGGTCAGGGCTGAACTGGGATACACTTTGCTCCACAGGGTTTATATACCGGTGTGGTCACCACCGGTACTACAATGTACAGGAGCCATCAAAAAGTAGTCCATCACCTTAAGGTATCCTCTTAAGGTGGTACAGGTTACATACACTACAATTCCTCCCCTTTTAGCTTAACAGTGTACACCCCAAATTAAACATTACATGGATAACATATATACAATTTACACACAACTGTTCAAAGATTCAGTCTCTGAGGAGGCCTCCTGATCCGACCCGGATAACGCCTTTCAGGGGTCTCTGGTTCTCGTTGCTGGGGTGACTCATCCACTTGATCTCCTATGGATTGAACATCATCAGGTACATTCGAGTCTGAGGTAGATGCTACAGGCTCAATAAGTTCTTCAACTGGTGTCTCTGACGTAGACATGGGGTCGACCCTTGTTCTCGATTCCACAAGTTGGTCAGCATGACGTCGTATTACGTTCTCTCCAACGTCTACCGTGTACATCAAGGGTCCTTGTCGTGCACGAATTGTTCCAGGTTGCCATTTATCAGCCCTATAGTCCCTGGCCAACACTGGTTGTCCTATTTCGAAACTACGAGTGGCCTTGTTATTTACATGCTGGAATTGCTTGTTTTCGACTTCCCTTCGCACATTGGGTTTTAACAAATCCAACCGGGACCGCAACCTTCTGTTATAGAACATTATGGCAGGGCTTTGATTTGTCACTGAATGCGTGGCGTTTCAATACGCCATCAGGAAATTGTCCACCTTGTGTTGTAGTGGAATATGGTCTTCACTCATGGCCTTTATCGCCTTTTTGAACGTTTGAACAAATCTCTTGGCCAACCCATTTGTAGCCGGATGATATGGGGCAGATGTATAGTGTTTCACCCCATTCTTTTTCATGAATTTCTGGAATTCTTCTGACACGAACTGTGGTCCATTGTCTGAACATATTTGCTCTGGCAACCCATTCCTTGCAAATATGGTTCTTAGAACTGCGATCGTCTTCTCAGAGGTAGTGGTCGACATCTTAATCACTTCTGGCCATTTAGAATGTGCGTCTACTGCTATTAAAAACATGGAATCCATGAATGGACCTGCAAAGTCGATATGCACACGTTGCCATGGGGCTGAAGGCCATTCCCATGGATGCAGCGGTGCAATTGGAGGTGCATTTTGAACTTTTTGGCACCCTAAGCAGCTTTTAGTCAGATCCTCTATTTGTTTGTCGATACCTGGCCACCACACATAAGCCCTAGCAAGGCTTTTCATCTTGACTCCCCACAGATGACCTTCGTGCAATTCTTTCAGAACTCTCTCTCTTAATTTTGGGGGAATAATCACCCTTGTTCCATACATCAATGTTCCTTGACATACGGACAGCTGTTCTCGTCTGGCTGAGAATGCTGGTAACAGTGGCTCGCCATGTGCTGGCCATCCCTTCACTGTCAAGTCATAGACCCGAGACAGTGTCGGGTCATTTTGGGTCTCTCTCTCAATACCCGCATTGGTGACTGGTAAGCATTCGATGATGGTCGAGTGAAATATCTCTACAGGGTCAACTGCCGGTGCCTCTTCCGCTGTAGGTAGTGGCAGGCGCGACAGCCCATCAGCATTACCATGTTGTTTTGTACCTTTGAATTCAATATCATATTGATGTGCCCCTAGGAAAAGGGACCATCTCTGAAGCCTCTGCGCCGTCATTACCGGAACACCCTTCTTAGGGTTGAAAATGGAAACCAACGGCTGGTGATCTGTCAGCAGCGTAAACTTTTGGCCTTGCAGGTAATGGTTAAATTTCTTAACTCCCCACACGAGGCTGAGAGCCTCCCTATCTATCTGAGCATAGTTGCGCTCAGCGGAGGTCAATGATCTGGGTGCAAAAGCGACTGGCCTTTCCGAGCCATCTGGAAACTTATGTGAGAGCACTGCCCCGATACCATATGGAGAAGCATCACAAGCTAAGTGAATAGGCAGCGTTGGGTTAAAGTGAGCCAACACTTCCTTAGAGGTGATCAGTGCTTTGCTCTTTTGAAAAGCCCGCTTACAATCATTGCTCCACTTCCATGGTATTCCCATTTGCAAAAGAGTGTTTAGCGGGTGTAACACCGTGGATAAATTTGGAAGAAACTTATGGTAATAGTTAACCAACCCGAGGAACGACCTCAACTGGGATACATTCTCCGGTGCAGGAGCTTTTACAACAGCTTCGATCTTGTCAGGTGACTTATGGAGCCCCTCCCAGTCAATGACGTGGCCGCAGTACGAGATTCGCTTTGAAAGAACTCGCATTTCTGGCGATTAACTCTGAGCCCATATTCTTTCAATCTGATGAGCACCTGCTCCAAATTCGCAAGGTGATCGTTATCATTATCTCCTGTAATCAGGATGTCATCCAGGTAGCATTGTGTGCCTGGAATTCCCTGCAATACCTGCTCCATGGCCCTTTGCCAAATCGCTGGAGCCGATGCCACTCCAAAAACCAGTCTATTATACCATTATAAGCCCTTATGCGTGTGGATTGTGAGATACTGTTGTGACGCTTCATCAACTTCCATCTGTAGGTACGCCTGCGCCAGGTCTATCTTAGTGAAGTGTTTCCCGCCAGACAGCGAAGCGAAGATATCTTCAATCCGCGGAAGCGGATATTGCACCGTGTGAAGAACCGGATTAACAGTGATCTTGAAATCGCCACTGATGCGAACCTTCCCAGGTTCCCCCGCCTTGTTGCTCAATGAACGCTTCATGACAGGAACAATGGGTGTAGCCCATTCGCTCCAGTCCACCTTGGACAGTACCCCTGAACGTTCTAGCCCTTCCAGCTCTGCTTCCACAGCAGGTCGTATCGCATAAGGCACCGGTCTGGCTTTGAAAAATTTTGGGTTTGCATGTTCTTCAACCTTGATGGTTGCCGTAATTCCTTTCAGTGTTCCAAGTCCCTGTTGGAACACCTCCTTAGCATCGTCTAAGATTTTGGACAGTCGTTTAGGTTTGACATCGTCCTCCTTACAGGCGTCTACAGTCAGTGCTTGTATGGAATGCCAGTCCACATTTATTCTCTGGATCCACTCCCGTCCCAGTAGTGGCAGACCTCCATCAGGTAACACATACAAGTCCATTTTCTGAAATTCTTTACCACTGTAGACCACGTTTACTTTTATCTTTCCTTTGGGGTATACTATTTGCCCCGTGTATGTTTTCAATACAATCTCCGTATCCCTCAGGGGAATGTGCGAGAATAACTTTTTGTAATCTTGCTTATTCATGACCGTTAATGCCGACCCAGTGTCCAATTCCATCTTCACTTGGACTCCTGCTATCCGAAGCGTGACCCAGACAGTTTGGTGGTCTGCTGTGTTACCCACATTATGTATTTTCAGACAACCCAGTTGCTTACTGCTGGAGTCTGAATCCGTCTTCTGTTCATCCGAACTGTTCTCTGTCACCTTGTGTACTTTTTTGTACTTCTCCTGCGGTGATTTTTTGCTGCTGGTCTTCTTTCCTGACTGGCATACTCTCGCTATGTGACCAAGTTTGCCACATTGCCTGCATTCTTTATCTTTGAACCAGCACTGGTTCTGGTCATGCGTTGTCCTTCCACAACGATAGCACTTTACTGTGCCCAATGCCATTTCATTGGTGCTGAATTCCAATGGCCTTTGCTGTATCTCTGCAGCGCCTCGTGCTGCTGCCTCGTGGGATGCTGCAATGCTGAAAGCTTTGTCCAGCGTAAGATCCTTTTCCTCCAGCAGTCGCTTCTGGGTTCCTTCCCTTAGGAGCCCACACACAAACTTATCTCTCATTGCGTCTGCTAGTCCTGTTCCGAACTGGCAGTACTTTGATAACTTGCGCAGTTCTGTTAGGAATTCAGCGTTGCTTTCTTCTTTAAGTTGAATTCTTGTGTAGAATTTAAATCGTTCCGCTATCAGCAGCGGCGTGGGGTTTAAATGCTCCTGCAGGATAGTAACAATATCCGCGAAACTCTTCCCTACCGGTTTGTCTGGTGTTACAAGGTTCCTTAATAACCCGTACATCTTTGCACCGATTGAGTTTAATAGGGTTAGTGCTTTCTTATCCTCCGGTACCTCATTCGTTGTACAGTAAACTTCGATGCGTCCCACATAAGTGGGCGAATCTTCCACATCGTTATCAAAAGCAGTGATGTTACCCATTTTTGGCATCCTTGCTGAGTTTCTCCTTCCCCTTTGGATATTATTATTATTTATTTTTTTTTTTTCAAAATGGCGGCTTTTCCCGCGCTTGGCGGCTTTTCCCGCGCTTGTCTTCTTCCCCCGCCGACTCAAAATGGCGATTCCCATGCTGTTGCCATCCACGCCTCCCAGCGGTTCTTTAGTTTCCCCTGCATTGCTGCTCTTGTTCCCCTGCCGCTCCCGCGGTCCCTGTGGCCATAAACGCTTTTCTGGCTGCTGCGCGTCTCTGCCCGATTGCAGTCCGGCCCCTGACACAGGCTGCGGTCGTGTTCTCCGCCCTTTTTGTCGTTTTCCCTCCCCTTCTCCCCTGACAACTCGGCCGACTTCCCCCCCGTGCCGCTCGATCGGGCTTACCCGCCGCTGTCATAGAAGGGATGCTCACTGATGCTTGACTTCGTGGTCAGCAAACCAACCCGGGTTTCCGATGGCCTCCCGTGCGATGCAGGATGTTGAGGGCGGATGCCCTTTTTCGACGCCCATTCCTGAGGATGAAGCTTCCTTTGATGCAAAACTGCCGCAAGGTAAGATCAGACTCGTCGCCACTGTTGAGTCTGTGGTTTGAATTGCAGTTATACTGAATAACAGGGCACAGACTACAGAAGTAAGTAAACAGGTCTTTAGTGATTGAAGGTCAGGGCTGAACTGGGACACACTTTGCTCTGCAGGGTTTATATATCGGTGTGGTCACCACCGGTACTACAATGTACAGGAGCCATCAAAAAGTAGTCCATCACCTTAAGGTATCCTCTTAAGGTAGTACAGGTTACATACACTACAGTACCCTTTGCCATGGAGATGAGGGCTACTCACATGGATGTAGAGGGGCTTGTGGTGGGGCGTTTTGGACCTTCTGGCATCCTGTACAGCTCTTGGTCATCTCTTCGATTTCTCTATCGATTCCCGGCCACCACACAAACGCTCTGGCTAAGTTCTTCATTTTTACCACTCCCAGATGACCCTCATGAAGCTCATTGAGCGCTCTATCCTTCAATTTGGGTGGAATTACTACTCTGGATCCACACATCAAGGTTCCTCGGCACACTGACAGCTGTTCTCTTTTCGGCAAGAATGCTGGCAACAGTGGTTTGCCATGTGCTGGCCATCCCTTCACCGTTAAATCATAGACCCTGGAGAGTGTCCGTTCATTTCGTGTTTCCTTTTCTATGTTTGCATTCGTCACAGGTAGACATTCGACTATGGTCGAGTGGAATATCTCCACAGGATCCACTGCAGGTGCTTCTTCCACTGTCGGCAACGGTAGGCGCGACAATCCATCAGCATTCCCATGCTGTTTAGTTCCTTTGTACTCGATGTCATATTGGTATGCCCCTAGGAAAAGGGACCACCTCTGTAGCCGTTGTGCTGTCATTATCGGGATGCCCTTCTTAGGGTTGAAAATGGAGACAAGAGGTTGATGATCAGTTAGTAGAGTAAATTTCTGTCCGTGCAGGTAGTGATTGAATTTCTTCACCCCCCACACCAGGCTGAGGGCCTCTCTGTCAATCTGGGTGTAGTTATGCTCAGCTGAAGTTAACAAGCGTGACGCAAAAGCTATCGGCCTCTCTGAACCATCAAGGAATTTATGTGACAGTACCGCTCCAACGCCGTAGGGAGACGCATCACACGCCAGTCTTATCGGTAGCGATGGGTTGTAGTGAGCCAATACTTCTCTTGAAGTGATCAGGTCTTTACACTTCTGAAAGGCCCGCTTACATTCATCGCTCCATTTCCATGCTACTCCAGTTTGTAGCAGGGCGTTCAGTGGGTGCAGAATTGTGGACAAATTCGGCAAAAACTTATGGTAGTAATTCACCAATCCAAGGAATGACCTCAGTTGCGACACATTTTCAGGCGCTGGAGCCTTAACTACCGCTTCAATTTTGTCAGGGGACTTATGTAACCCCTCTTCATCAATCACGTGGCCACAATACGATATTTGTTTCTTAAAAAACTCGCACTTGGGGCGATTGGCTCGTAGCCCATGTTCTCTTAGTCTAGTGAGCACCTGCTCTAGGTTGGCAAGGTGTTCACTGTCATTTTCACCTGTCACTAGGATGTCGTCCAAGTAACACTGAGTCCCCGGAATCCCTTGCAGGACTTGTTCCATCGCTCTTTGCCATATATAAACGATGAGCCCCGGTCGCTATGGATATAGCTGGGGAAACCGAACAGGGTGAAGAGGTCGTTCAGACATTTAATGACCGTG
Organism: Somniosus microcephalus; assembly: GCF_052327205.1. Taxonomy (NCBI): domain Eukaryota; kingdom Metazoa; phylum Chordata; class Chondrichthyes; order Squaliformes; family Somniosidae; genus Somniosus; species Somniosus microcephalus. Next base: position 38,719,124 of record NC_140998.1, read on the forward strand.
GCACTGGTCATGTCCGGGCAGGGGATGGCGAACGGGAAACGGGAGTACTCATCAATAATATTGAGGAAGTACACATTGCGGTCGGAGGAGGGGAGAGGCCCTTTAAAATCAACGCTCAGGCGCTCGAAGGGGCGAGTGGCTTTTATCAGGTGGGCTCTGTCTGGTCTATAAAAGTGCGGTTTGCACTCAGCGCAGACTTGGCAGTTCCTGGTCATGGTCCTGACCTCCTCAATAGAGTAAGGCAGGTTGCGGGCCTTGATGAAGTGGAAGAACCTGGTGACCCCCGGGTGGCAGGGGTCATTGTGGAGGGCCCGCAGTCTATCGATCTGCGCGCTGGCGCAGGTGCCACGCGATAGCGCATCCGGGGGTTCATTGAGCTTCCCGGGCCGGTACAAGATCTCGTAATTATAGGTGGAAAGTTCGATTCTCCACCTCAAGATCTTGTCATTTTTGATTTTGCCCCTCTGCTTGTTGTTAAACATGAAAGCAACTGAACGCTGGTCAGTGAGCAGGGTAAATCGTTTTCCGGCCAGGTAGTGCCTCCAATGACGCACAGCCTCCACAATCGCCTGGGCCTCTTTCTCGACAGCGGAGTGTCTGGTCTCCGGGCCTTGGAGGGTTCGTGAAAAGAAGGCCACGGGTCTCCCCGCCTGATTGAGGGTAGCGGCCAGGGCAAAGTCGGACGCGTCGCTTTCCACCTGGAAGGGGATGGATTCGTCCACTGCGTGCATGGTGGCTTTGGCAATGTCCTCCTTGATACGGTGGAAGGCTAAGCGGGCCTCTGCCGTCAAGGGAAAAGAGGTGGACTTGATCAGCGGACAGGCCTTGTCTGCATAGTAGGGGACCCACTGGGCGTAATAGGAGAAAAACCCTAGGCACCTCTTCAGGGCCTTGAGGCAGTGGGGCAGTGGGAGTTCCATAAGGGGACGCATCCGGTCGGGGTCGGGGCCGATGACTCCGTGTTCCACAACACAGCCAAGGATGGCGAGGCGGTTTGTGCGGAATATGCACTTCTCCTTGTTATATGTCAGGTTCAGGAGTTGGGCGGTGCAGAGGAATTTTTCGAGGTTTGCGTCATGGTCCTGCAAGTCACGGCCGCAGATGGTCACATTGTCCAGATATGGGAAAGTGGCCTGCAACGCATTTTGATCTACCATCCGGTCCATCTCCCTTTGGAAGACGGAGACCCCTTTGGTGACGCCAAAGGGAACCCTAAGGAAGTGATAGAGGCGGCCGTTTGCCTCGAAGGCAGTATACTGGCGGTCCTCAGGGTGGATAGGGAGCTGGTGGTACGCTGATTTCAGGTCAATGGTCGAGAAGACGCGGTACTGCGCGATCTGGTTGACCATATCAGCTATGCGGGGGAGTGGGTAGGCGTCCAGCAGGGTGTAGCGGTTTATTGTCTGGCTGTAGTCGATGACCAGGCGCTGCTTCTCGCCGGTCTTAACGACCACAACCTGGGCTCGCCAGGGGCTGGTGCTGCCCTCAATAATCCCTTCCTTCAGGAGCCGCTCCACTTCGGTTTTAATGAAAACCCTGTCCCCGGCACTGTATCGCCTGCTCTTTGTGGCGATGGGCTTACAGTCGGGGGTGAGGTTAGCAAACAGTGGGGGGGGGGGGTGACTCTGAGTGTGGAGAGGTTGCACCTGGTGCGCGGCGGGCAATTTGGAAGCTGCTGGCTGCGGACTGTGAGTGGGGGTAGGGGTCCACCGTACGCCATCGTAACACTTTTAAGGTGGCACTGAAAATCTAACCCCAGCAGGACGGCAGCGCAGAGGTCGGGCAGGACCAGAAGTTTAAAATGGTCGTACACAGTCCCGTCTACTACGAGTGTCACCACGCAGTAGCCGCCGATGTCCGCCGACTGGGACTCGGAGGCCATAGAAATCCGCTGGTGCGCAGGCAGGACTGGGAGAGAGCAATGCCGCACCGTGTCGGGGTGGATGAAGCTCTCCGTGCTCCCAGAGTCAAAAAGGCAGATTGTATCGTGACCATTTACCTTAATGTCCATTGTGGAACTGGCCAGCTGGTGCGGTCTCGCTTGGTCCAGTGTAATGGATGCCAGCGTAGGGGTCGGTGTGTCGCTGCGGGTATCAGATGAGGCGGTGTTGGGGGCCTGCTGCATTCCGGCTGTCGTCCAAGATGGCGGCGTCCATGATCCCCATGTGGCTGGAGGCATCCAAAATGGCTGCTGGACCGGTGGTTCGCACATGGCCGGGGAGGCCCAAGATGGCGGCCCGCATGGCCCACATGCGGCGCTGCTGGGGTTCGGGGTGGCTTTGGCCCTGCAGACGCTAGCGTATTGTCCCTTCTTCCCGCAGCCCGAGCAGATCGCGTTTTTCGCCGGGCAGCGCGCTCTGGGGTGTTTTGCCTGGCCACAGAAGTAGCATTTCTGGCCTTGGGGCACTGCTGTCTGGCCTTGGGACACTGCTGCGGTAGTTGGGCCATTGCTGGGGTGTGGCTGGGGTGGCACGGCGCTATGAGGCGGTCCTACCGTGTCCCAGACTGTCGTTCCCCGCGGCGTCCATGGTGCAGAGGAGTAGGCATCCATGCCCGGTAGGCTGCATCCAATGAAAGTGCGAGTTCAGAGGCCTTGTTGAGGTCGAGGTCACTCTGCTCCAACAGTCGCTGTCGGGTGTAATTGGATCTGTGGCCCGCTACAAAAGCGTCCCGGATAAGTTCCTCTGTGTACACGGCGGCCTTTACATCCTTACAGCCAGAGGCCCGGCCAAGCACAGACAGTGCCTGAAGGTATTCCACGGTCGATTCCCCAGGTTGTTGTTTACGACTCCCCAGAAGGTGCCTGGCGTACACTTCGTTCACTGGGCGCGTGTACTGGTCCTTGAGGAGCTTGATAGCGTCCGCGTACGAGGTCGCGTCTTGGATGACCGAGTACACTCGGTGGTTCACTTTGGAGGTCAGGACATCCAGTTTATCCTCGTCCGATTTGATTGCTGCGGAGGCGGTCAGGAATTTTTCGAAACACTTAAGCCAGTGAGTAAACTTGGTGGATGAGTCCGCCTCCCGATGATCTAAGTCCAGGCATGCTGGTGTGAGGATCTTCTCCATTATAAAAATTTTGTTAATAAAATTGATGCACTATCAATCACTCATAAAAGACTGAGAGTTAAGAGAGTAACTAAAGGCTTTTATTAACAAAAGAATGAAGGTCTGCCTCGAGTGGTCGACCGGTCCAGAATACAAAGGGCTGGGGAGCAGTCACCTTTATACTAGGACTTGTGGGAGGAGTCAGCCGAGGCATGTCCAGGCATGTACACAGTGGAATACAAACAGTGGTTTACCACAACCTGTCACTAGGATGTCGTCCAAGTAACACTGAGTCCCTGGAATCCCTTGCAGGACTTGTTCCATCGCTCTTTGCCATATAGCCGGAGCTGATGCTACTCCGAATACCAGTCGATTATACTGGTAAAGACCTTTGTGAGTGTTTATCGTGAGATATTTCCGAGAGGATTCTTCAACCTCCATCTGCCAATATGTTTGCGCTAGTCAATTTTTGTAAAACGTTTCCCTCCAGATAGTGAGGTGAAAATATCTTCTATCCTCGGAAGAGGATACTGTACTGTGTGAAGGACTGGGTTCACAGTCACCTTGAAGTCCCCACAGATGCGAACCTTCCTTGGATCCTCAGACTTATTGTTTAACGTTTTCTTCATGACAGGAACGATGGGTGTCGCCCACTCGCTCCAGTCTACCTTAGATAACACGCCTGCATTCTCCAGATTCTCCAGCTCTGCCTCGATGGCTGGGCGAATTGCATACGGTACCGGTCTTGCTTTGAAAAACTTGGGAATTGCATTCTCTTCTATTTTTATCGAGGCGGTTATGCCTTTAAGAGTTCCCAGTCCTTGTTGAAATACCTCTTTAGCGTTAGCTAAGATTTTTGACAATCGTCCAGGTGTGACGTCGTCATCCTTTTTACCAGCCACAGTCAGTGCCTGAATGGAGTGCCAGTCTAAACTTATCTTTCTGATCCATTCACATCCCAATAACGGTGGTCCACCATCTTGCAGTATGTACAGATACAATTTCTGTATTTCCTTGCCGTTGTATTCGACAGGCACCCTTATTTTCCCTCTGGGGTATACTTTCTGCCCCGTATATGTCTTCAAGACAATGGATGTGTCTTTCAAGGGTATGTGTGAGAATAGCCGCTCGTAGTCTCGTCGATTCATGACGGTCAGGGCTGATCCTGTATCCAATTCCATTTTGACTTGGGACCCTGCTATCATGAGGGTGACCCAAATGGTTCGGTGATCCTCTTTCGCGATTACGTTGTGTAGTTTGAGACAGCTTAGTCTCTTGTTCCCGGATTCACTATCGCTCTTCTGGTCTTCGGAACTACTGTCCGTCATCTTTTGTACTTTCCTGTACTTTTCCTCAGTAGTCTTTTTGTTGTCGTTAGTCTTCTTCCCGGACCTGCAAACTCGTGCAATGTGCCCCATCATTCCGCATTGCCTGCATGTTTTGTCCTTGAACCAGCAGTCCTTCTGGTCATGGGTTGTTCTGCCGCAGCGATAACATTTTTCAAATCCCTGTGTCATTTCATGGGTGCCGTATTCCTGTGGCTTTTGCTGTATTTCCGCAGCTCCCCTTGCTGCTGCTTCGTACGATACTGCCACGCTGAAAGCCTTATCTAGCGTCAGCTCTTTCTCTGAGAGTAACCTCTTCTGGGTTCCTTCACTCAGGAGTCCACAGACAAATTTGTCCCATAGGGTATCTGCCAGTCCTGCTCCGAACTGGCAGTGCTTTGATAGCTTGCGTAGTTCCATAAGGTAATCAGCATTGCTCTCATCTTTATGCTGATTTCTCTTTTGTAATTTAAATCTTTCTGCTATCAGCAGCGGTGTAGGATTTAGGTGTTCCTGTAGGATATCAACAATTTTGTTAAGACTCTTCTCCATCAGTTTGACTGGAGTGATCAGGTTCCACAATAGGCCATACGTTCTTGCACCCATTAAGTTTAGTAGTACCGATGCCTTTTTCTCATTAGCTACTTCATTTGCCTTGCAATATACTTCGACTCTTTCCACATACGTGGTCCAGTCTTATATTTCATTATCGAAGGCAGTGACATTGCTAGTCTTCGGCATCTTGGAGATCTAAGATTGCGCCTCCCGCGCTTTGCCTTCTTCCCCGATTGAACAAAATGGCGCCTCCCGCGCTTTGCCTTCTTCCACGATTGAACAAAATGGCGCCTCCCACGCTTTTCCTTCTTCCCCGCTGGATTAAGATGGCGCCTCCCGCGCTTTCTGTCTTTTCCACTGCTGCCAACGCTGTTGCTGGCGTTTTTATGCCTTGATGGCGACGCCCTATGGTCTTCGCGCGCTTCCTCCGCGCTGCTGCCAACGCCGCTCTCCGCGGTCCCCGTGGCAAACTGCAGCTCCTTGCGGCTTTCTGCGCTTCTAATTTCTTTTTCTTTTATTTTAATTACTGTTCCTGTCGTCAGAGCAGACCCTATGGGACACTTTCCTCCCTCTTCTCGGGTCTGTACATTGCCCGGCTTCGTAGCACCGGCCACACCCTGTGTGCTCCACCCTCTCTCTCTCTCTCCTCTTCCCGGCAACGCTGCTCGGCCCCGTTGAAAAGCCACCCGATCGAGCTCTAGCCCGCCGCAGCCCAGGAAGGATCAGTGTACTACCTGCCACCAGCCCGATTAGCTGGAACACCATAGACTGGAGAACCAAGCCCAGCTCTCGACAGCCTCTCCTGCAAATCTTCAAATTCGATGAATCAGAGGGCGGTTGCCCACGGTCGACGCCCGTTTCTTCTGTTTGTTTTTTCTTTTTGGATTTCTTCCTTCTGGCTTCGACCTCTAATAACTTCGCTTCAGGGATGGATCCCCCGCGAGGTGGTGCAGAACTGTAGGTAAGTTCGGATCTGTTCGTCGACAATGTAATGTCCATGTGTAATTGAGACACGGACTGCAGAAGTTGGTTATAACAGGTGTTTACTGAATGGAGACAAAACTGGAACTGCTATACAAAGTTACTACACAGGCTTATATACAGGGGTGGTCACTACTGGTACTGCAGTATACAGTTCCTTCTTCAAGGTACATACACCAGAGTAAGGACTTCATTTTAAAAGGTAAGTGGTCAATTAATTAAAATTATAACATTTTTTCCACAGGTTTATTATTTTTATAAATACTTTCAAGTAAGGTAAGTGTATTTTTAGCCCCGTTTTTTTATAAAATTATCTTTTCAAAAATTTAAATTATTGTTTAAAATAGTTATTTAATGTTATTTATAGTTTATTTAAAAAGTGTGATTTAAAAAAATATTTATTTGAAGGTTAAGTACTGTTTTGGGGGCCGGAGTTTTCATTAGTGTGACAGTTCTTTCTGTCAATCTCATGAATGGGCTTTTCCCTCCTCCGATTGGTTGCCCATGGCTCACGTGATCCCAGCGGACGCATCGCACTAACTACGCCGCTGGATCACGCAAGCAGAGCGCGCCGGGAGCTGGACCGGGCCACAGAGAGGACCACCAACTGGAAATTGAAAAAGGCAGATACAAGAAATCCTGGCAGCCTAGAGAGAATAGAACATGCGATCAATGTCTGGCCGGCGAGGCTGAAACAGAAATGCATTTCCTCCTAAAATGCGAAAAATTCAACACATCAAGAAACATATTATTCAACAAGCTAAGCCAAACAACCCCAGATTTCAAGGAATTGGATGACCTGTCAAAATTGAGATTAGTCCTGGGAGAAGGAGACAGGCCATACCTTGGGGCCAAATATGTAACAACATGTCACAACCTGAGGACTGTTTAAAATTAAGACTGTTTAAAATTAATATTGAACGTACCAAATGAAGTAGAAAGACTGTTTAAAATTAATATTGTTTAAAAGTAATATTGTATGTACCCAACAAATGTCAAATCGATTGACACCTACAGAATGTTGGAAAACTGTACCTTTTTGCTATGTAAGCTTTGGCAATATGGTTCTCTGTAAACTTTCATGCCAATAAAGCATTTGAATTGGAATTGGAATTGGATTGGAAATCCACGCAGGCCCAGGCCTCAACTGCCGGCGCGCTAGGTAAGTGTAGGTCGGGGGCTTGCACTCGTGGGAAGCCCCCGACACGAATTTCTGGGCCATAGAAGATAAGAGCAGGAGTAGGCCATTCGGCCCCTCGAGCCTGCTAGGTAAGTGTAGGTCGGGGGCTTGCACCCGTGGGAAGCCCCCGACACGAATTTCTGGGCCATAGAAGATAAGAGCAGGAGTAGGCCATTCGGCCCCTCGAGCCTGCTCCGCCATTCAATGCGATCATGGCTGATCATCCAAATTCAGTACCCGGTATAACTGTATAACTGTGTTACAGTCCTCACTGTACAGGTTTGGGACAATTCTGAGTCTGCAGGGTTGACTGTCGAGAAATCATGGTTATAATTCAAATCACAGCTTGCAATACATCTTCTAAATTCACAAAGTCCGGTAGTTGATTATGATGAGACAGATCAATCCAGTTATTGTAATAAAAATAATGTTTGGTATGTATAAAATGCATTTTAGGCAAGAGGCCTTGAACAAATAGGACAAAGAGATGCACTAGAGCATAGTCCTTGGAAGATCTGCTGTAGTTATGGCATTACAGCATTAGTACTCGTACAGCCTTACTGTTTGACATAAGATCCTAGTGAAACTGAGAGAGGTGAAGTTTTTGATCATTAAGGTGAGAATGTCATGCTAATAGAAAGGGATCGAGTTCAGATTTACCATGAGTTACCTCTAAGCCAAAAGGCTCCTGTACCCATTCCCAATAATGTTCCCAAATTCCAGACTCTAGAAGAATGTCTCCTATGCACCAGATTTTCCACTTGAATTATCCTTATTACTTCTCCAAATGAGGTTGTCAATTAAGGAACAAAATTAAATGTTCTGAGACACTCAATAAACTGGATGAGCTAACTTAATGCAGGATAGTAAGCGTATATCTCAGGAAGGAGATATTTCTCCCATCAGTCTCACTTGGATTTGAATTCAGATCGTAGACGTGACAGGATAATTCTAACCCACTGCACCTTTGCCATCTGCCTTCCTAATAAAGCTGTAGAACTAGACATGTCCTGCTGGGATTATAGCTTTTCTTCAAAGAAAAAAATGTTCTGTGACTGGCAATTTGATCTAGTGGCATTTTTCTTATTAGAGTTATTCATTTTTTATTCTTAGTTACTGTACAATCCTCCATACATTTTTAATTATTTAGTCTACAATCATTATTTAAGAGTCAATCTCAATATTTATTTATAAAGTTTCCTTCGGACAAAAATGTGTTTGAAAGATCTTCTCATGTGTCTACTTTTGGTTTATCCTTTAGGTCCTTTGACAATATCTATTTAAAAAAAATTGAATTTCCATAATAATTTAAGATAAAGAACTGGAGAAATATTTATGAGAGCAAAAAAAGACTTTTCTCTGCCAATTTCATTATTGTTAAATTACGATTTTGTAGATAATTGTATCTGGCTGGTTCTGATGTCTCAAACCCATCAAATTCCTATTACCCACAGCTGGTGTTTGACATAAAGTCTTGGCTGCAGCATAAACCTCTACTTTGGCTTGAGGTACTGCAGACTCACATCCAGTAAACATCGATCTTCAGAATTGTCCCAGAGAGAGATTTAACAAGCTACACAAATCGCATGTAAAGAATCACCAGTTCAAGCACTCTGGATTTGAGTCAGCACTTGTTGATGCATGGCTGGAACGTGGCTGCCGAATTCTGACAATTCAGTCCAGATTAACCCCCAGACATACTTCCGTTCAGTTTGGAGTCCTGCAAAAATGGTCGGAATGGAGTCCTACATTAGTTTAGATCATGATACAGGATGCCTTTATTTCAGGGTAGATGGATCCTTAGAACTGCACACTATCAGAATGTGTTAAATTCTTCCTTTTGGAGCACCCAAAAATGTGTGGAGTGAGTGTTATCAATAGGAATACCAAAATTATTTTGATATCGTATAAATATTTAACCACGTTCCTTACTGCTGAAATTCCTGGGTTCCCGGGTTTTTGGGTGTGGGGGTGCGAGCGGGGTGGTGGGGTGGTGGGGGTGGTTGAAATCCAGCAGAGGGGCAGGAATCTGGAGCAGAACCCATTTCCACCAGGTTTTCACCTCTTTCTGCAGTGATGACAAGTCCTGACGGAAGGGGAGTGAGTCTCCTTGTTGTGTATGTACCTTTAAGGGAAGAACTGGTTTTAGACTGCAGTACCGGCAGTGACCACCCCTGTATAAAAGGCCCTAGCAGGCTTCTGTATTTCAGTCTGACGTTGCCCTCCTGTTCAGTAAAGTACCTGTTAAACTGTTCTCCCGAAGTCCGTGTATTATTGAGGCGCGGACTTTACAGTGGCGACGAGTAAGTTAAAACTCACCTGCAGTGTTGCATCATCTCACGGGGATCTCACCCTGAGAGGAGGTTTCTTGGAGGTCGTAGTCTGAGCAACGGGCGTCGACCACGGGCAACCGCCCAAAGGATTCATCGGTGTTCGGAGAATTGCGGGAGAGGCTGTGGAGAGCTGTGCTTGGCTCCCCAGTTAAGGTGTTCCAGCAAATCGTGCTGGTAGCAGGTAGTGCGCTGACCCTTCCGGACTGCGGCGGACTCAAGCTCGATCGAGCGGCTCTACAAAACGGGCTGCGCAGCGTCGCCGGGAAAAGAAAACAAGAGAGAGAGAGGGTGGTGCACACAGGGCGTGGTCGGTGCTCAAGAACCGGACCGCGGAGAGAAAATAAACGGGGGGAAGGAAAGCGAGACGGGCCGAAGCCGCGGGTCGCCGCCATTACCCTGTAGAACGCTAGGAGCAGCGTGGCAGCAAGGGGAAGAAGGAAAAGCGTGGGAGGCGCCATTTTATCCCATTGGGGAAGAAGGAAAAGCGCGGGAGGCGCCATTTTATTCCATTGGGGAAGAAGAAAAAGCGCGGGAGGCGCCATTTTAATTCACCCAAGATGCCGAAAAGTGGCAGTATCACTGCTTTCGACAACGAGGTAGAAGACTGGACCACGTATGTGGAAAGAATTGAAGTGTACTGCAAGGCAAATGAGGTGGCCGATGGAAAGAGGGCGTCGGTATTATTGAATTTGATGGGCGCGAGTACGTACGGCCTATTGCGGAATTTAATTACCCCAGCTAAACCAATGGAGAAAAGTTTTGAGGAGATTGTTAATATCTTACAGGAACACCTAAACCCTACACCGCTGCTGATAGCAGAAAGATTCAAGTTCCATAAAAGAAACCAGCACAAAGATGAGAGCAATGCTGACTATCTTACGGAACTACGCAAGTTATTGAAGCACTGCCAGTTCGGAGCAGGACTGGCAGACACCTTACGGGATAAGTTTGTCTGCGGGCTCCAGAGTGAAGGAACCCAGAAACGACTACTTTCGAAAAAGGACCTGACGCTAGAACAGGCTTTCAGCGTGGCAGTATCCTACGAAGCAGCAGCACGGGGAGCTGCAGAAATACAACAGAAACCACAAGAATACAGCGCTAACGAAATGGCGTATGGAGCAGAAAAGTGCTATCGCTGCGGCAGAACAACCCATGAGCAGAAGGACTGCTGGGTTAAGGACAAAGTATGCAGGCAATGCGGAAAAATGGGACATAAGCAAGAGTCTGCAGGCCGGGAAAGAAAACCAACATGACAAGAACTACTAAGGAACAGTACAGGAAAGTAAAGAAACTGACAGACAGTAGTTCGGAAGATCAGGAGAGTGATAAGGACTCCGGAAGCAGGAGACTAAGTTGTCTAAAGTTACACAACGTGATCGCAAAGGAGGATCACCGAACCATTTGGGTCACCCTCACGATAGCAGGGTCCCCAGTAAAGATGGAATTGGACACAGGATCAGCCCTACCTGTCATGAATCGACGAGACTATGAGCGGCTATTCTCACAAATACCCTTAATGGACACGTCCATTGTATTGAAGACATACACGGGGCAAAAGGTCTACCCCAGAGGAAAAATAAGGGTGCCAGTTAAATATAACGGCAAGGAAACACAGAAACTATATATGTATATACTACGAGATGGAGGACCACCATTATTGGGACGTGAATGGATCCGAAAAATACAATTGGATTGGCATTCCATTCAGGCGCTAACTGTGACTGACAAAAAGGATGATGACGTCGCACCTGGACGTCTGTCACAAATTCTATCTGACGCGGAAGAGGTGTTCCAACAAGGACTTGGGACTCTAAAAGGAGTAAAGGCAACCATAAAGATTGAAGATAACGCAAACCCAAAATTTTTTAAGGCCAGACCGGTGCCATACGCGATCCGCCCAGCCGTTAAAGCTGAACTGGAGAGTCTGGAGCGTTCGGGTGTGCTGTCCAAGGTGGACTGGAGCGAGTGGGCCACACCCATCGTTCCTGTAATGAAGAAAGCATTGAGCAGCACGCCTGGGGAGCTGAAGAAGGTGCGCATCTGTGGGGACTTCAAGGTGACTGTGAACCCAGTCCTGCACACAGTACAGTATCCACTTCCGCGGATAGAAGATATTTTCGCCTCACTATCTGGAGGGAAACGTTTTACAAAGATTGATCTGGCCCAAGCGTATCTACAAATGGAGGTGGAAGAAGCATCTAGAAAATACCTCACGATAAACACTCACAAAGGCCTTTACCAGTACAATCGACTGGTATTCGGGGTAGCATCAGCCCCGGCTATTTGGCAGAGGGCGATGGAACAAGTCCTGCAAGGGATCCCGGGGACCCAGTGTTATTTGGACGACATCCTGGTTACGGGCGAAAATGACAGTGAACACCTTGCCAACCTGGAGCAGGTGCTCACAAGATTGCAGGAATATGGGCTACGAACCAACCGCCCCAAATGCGAGTTCTTCAGGAGACAAATCTCGTATTGTGGCCACATGATTGATGAGGAAGGGTTGCATAAGTCGCCGGACAAGATTGAGGCTGTAGTCAAGGCTCCAGCACCGGAAAATGTGTCGCAACTGAGGTCGTTCCTTGGGTTGGTGAACTACTACCATAAGTTCTTGCTGAATTTATCTACAATTCTGCACCCACTGAACGCCCTGCTGCAAACTGGAGTGACATGGAAATGGAGTGATGAGTGTAAGCGTGCCTTTCAGGAATGTAAATGCCTAATCACTTCAAAAGAAGTATTGGCCCACTACAACCGAACACTACCGATTCGGTTGGCATGTGATGCGTCACCCTACGGCATTCGAGCGGTGCTGTCACACAAATTCCTTGACGGTTCAGAGAGGCCAATAGCCTTTGCTTCGCGCTCGCTAACCTCAGCCGAGCGTAACTACGCCCAGATTGACAGGGAGGCCCTCAGCCTGGTGTGGGGGGTGAAGAAGTTCAATCACTATCTGCACGGGCAGAAATTCACCCTACTGACTGATCATCAGCCCCTGGTCTCCATTTTTAACCCAAAGAAGGGCGTTCCGGTGATGACGGCGCAACGGCTGCAAAGATGGTCACTTTTTCTAGGGGCACATCAGTACGACATAGAGTACAAGGGTACGAAACAGCATGGAAACGCTGATGGGCTGTCACGCCTACCGTTGCCTACGGTAGAAGAAGCACCTGCAGTGGACCCTGTTGAGATATTCCATGCGACCATAGTCGAATGTTTGCCTGTTACAAACTCAAGTATAGAGAAGGAAACCCGAAATGACCCGACACTCTCTCGGGTCTATGATTTGACGGTGAAGGGATGGCCAGCATATGGCGACTCACTGTTGCCAGCATTCTCGCCAAGGAGAGAACAGCTGTCAGTGTGCCGGGGGACCTTGATGTGTGGATCCCGAGTGGTAATTCCACCCAAGTTGAGAGATAGAGTGCTCAATGAGCTTCATGAGGGTCATCTGGGAGGGGTAAAAATGAAGAGCCTAGCCAGGGCGTTTGTGTGGTGGCCGGGAATCGATAAAGAAATCGAGGATATGACCAAGAGATGCACAGGATGCCAGAAGGTCCAAAATGCTCCACCACAGGCCCCGCTACATCCATGGGAGTGGCCCTCATCTCCATGGCAATGGGTACGCATTGATTTTGCTGGTCCATTTATGGACTCAATGTTTCTAATCGCTGTGGACGCCCATTCGAAATGGCCAGAGGTCATTAAAATGTCCTCCACCACCACGGAGAAAACTATTGCAGTCCTAAGGACCATCTTCGCCAGGAATGGGTTGCCAGAACAGATTTGCTCCGACAATGGGCCACAGTTTGTGTCTGAGGATTTCCGGATGTTTCTGAGGAATAATGGGGTGAAACATTACACATCTGCCCCATATCATCCAGCCACAAATGGATTGGCTGAGAGGTTTGTTCAGACATTTAAAAAGGCCATAAATGCAATGTATAATGACGACATACCACTACAACACAAGGTGGATAATTTCTTGTTTGCTTACTGGAATGCGACACATGCAGTCACTAACCAAGCTCCAGCCGTACTGTTCTTCAACCGAAGGCTAAGATGTCGCCTGGATTTGCTCAAACCAAACATAAGACGAGATGTTGAGGATAAGCAATTCCAGCACATAAATGAGAAGCCAACCAGGAACTTCAAGATAGGGCAACCAGTCTTGGCCCGCGACTACCGAACAGAAAAATGGCAGCCAGGAACGATATGTACACAACAGGGACCACTAATGTACACAGTGGACATTGGAGAGAGCATCGTGAGGCGCCATGCTGACCAGATTCTAGAGTCACAGGAACAAGCCAAACCCATACCATGAGAAGGTGCACCTGGTAATCAACCCGAAGTACAGATTGTGTCTACCTCAGAAGCAGTGGTATTGGAAGCTGACGAACCAACCAATGACAATGAACCCGAATCAAATCCGCCGCAAGAACAGGATACTCGAGAAAGGTGCTATCCAGTCAGGATCAGGAAGCCTCCTCAAAGACTGAACTTATAAATGATTATTTCAGTTGATGTATATAATATCCAGAAAATTGTAATTAGTTATTATTTAGTTGTTAAATGAATGTTATGTACTGTTTATCTAAAAGGGGAGGAATTGTTGTGTATGTACCTTTAAGGGAAGAACTGGTTTTAGACTGCAGTACCGGCAGTGACCACCCCTGTATAAAAGGCCCTAGCAGGCTTCTGTATTTCAGTCTGACGTTCAGTAAAGTACCTGTTAAACTGTTCTCCCGAAGTCCATGTATTATTGAGGTGCGGACTTTACACTCCTCTGCCTCTGTTGTGATGTCACCATTGGGACCGGGAATGGCGCGATGCCAGGATACCCGGGAACTCTGCCAGTTCTTCCCAGCATATTGCTAGCGGCCAGTGGAATACACTGCCTGAAAGGGCGGTGGAAGCAAATTCAATACTAACTTTCAAAGGGGAATTGGATATATACTTGAAAAGGAAAAACTTGCAGGGCTATGGGGAAAGAGCGGGGTAGTGGGACTGATTGGAGAGCTCTTTCAAAGAGCCGGCACAGGCCTGATTGGCTGAATGGCTTCCTTCTATGCTGTGTGATTCTTGAAGTACACCTTCATGAGTCAGGCATACTTGCCATACAATGACTACAAGTGAGCCCAATACTGATGTAACCAAAGGGCAATCTATCATAGAGAGATCGATTGCTGTTAGGATATCGGCAAAACGCCGATGGAACAAAACACCAAAGAGGCAGCAATCCATTTAAATTTGTAGCTGTGCGTACTTGGGGCCTGACTGGCCCATGCGCCTCCCCACCCCACCCAGCAAAGCAGCAAGGTGGCGCTCTGGAATTTGCACTGGCTCTGATGTGCCAGTAACGGTGCAGGCTCTTTCCCCATAGCCTCAATATATTTGACAGTTTTATTTTCCAATGCCTGCTCCAACCCATCTGCCTTCCCACACTCCTGCCGCTGTCCTTTGAGTGAGCTCACCGTCACCTTCTGCGCCTCTGTTGGCATTCTTCGAAAAATCCAGTGAGGCATCCATCACTAAGTGTCAGTTGTGGCTCAGTGGGTAGCACACTCGCCTCTGAGTCATGAAGGTCGTGGGTTCAAGTCCCACTCCCTCAGCACTGCACTGGAGTGTCAGCCTAGCTTTATGTGCTCAAGTCCCGGGAGTGAGACTTGAGCACATAAAGCTAGGCTGACACTCCAGTGCAGTGCTGAGGGAGTGCTGCACTGTCGGAGGTGCTGCCTTTCAGGTGAGACGCTAAACCGAGGCCCCGTCTGCTCTCTCAGGTGGGCGTAAAAGATCCCATGGCACTATTTCGAAGAAGTGCAGGGGAGTTAGCCCTGGTGTCCTGACCAATATTTATCCCTCAACCAACATAACAAAAACAGATTATCTGGTCATTATCACATTGCTGTTTGTGGGAGCTTGCTGTGTGCAAATTGGCTGCTGTGTTTCCCACATTACAACAGTGATTCCACTTCAAAAGTACTTCATTGGCTGTAAAGCGCTTTGAGACATCCGGTGGTCGTGAAAGGCGCTATATAAATGCAAGTCTTTCTTTCTTACCTCCTTATGAGCAGAAACCCGACCTGTCCCATTCTCCTCTTCCACGATCTGCCTGCCCAGTGTGCCTGCTAGGGGGCTAATCTTGCCAACCTCCTTGGCCACTGTCTCAGGCTGAACCAGAATGTTCACAACCTTTGATGTTCTATTTGACCCCCAATCTGAGCTAGTGATCCCATATCTTGTCCGTCACAAAGACTGCCTACTTCCACCTCTGTAACATCTCCTGTCTCCACCCCTACTTCAGCCCATCTGCTGCCATGAAATCCTCATCCATGCCTCTGTCACCTCCACATTCGCCTATTCCAATGCTCTCCTGACCAGCCTCTCATCCTTCGCCCTGTGTAAACTTCACATCGTGCCTGTGCCGGCTCTTTGAAAGAGCTATCCAATTAGTCCCACTCCAGCGCTCTTTCCCCATAGCCCTGCAAATTTTTCCTTTTCAAGTATTTATGCAATTCCCTTTTGAAAGTTACCATTGAATCTACTTCCAGCACCCTTTCAGGCAATGCTTTCATTAACGTACAACAGTAAACACGCAGTTCCCTATCGGAAAACAATAAAACACACAGCACTTTGCTAACTCTCCTAATAACACTAAATCTGGATTAGTGCTTGTATTATCAAACTTATATGTGAAGTCGAATGCCTTATGGAGCCTTCATCTGCTCATCTCACCACTGGCGACAGTACAGTATAACAAGGAAGAACTAATAGGTGGATGTTCCCTGCAGGGTTATAACTCTGCTGTCCCTATTTTGTCTCAGAAAAGCAGAGTGATCAGCAGGTAAATATTACACACAAAATTGAACAAAGCTATCACATTACAGTGACAGTTGCCCGGACCTAATTGCAGATGCTAGGCATAAATTCAGCCACAGTCTGTTCCAAACACCTTTAATTGGTTACTTTCAGCACAAAGCAAGCAGTCTGTTCCACCTTGACCCCCTGCCAGAGCCAAGGGAGACCTTCCCTACAGATTACCTTCCTTATAATGTCACTGCAAATTCCAGATATTGGCATATCAAATGTCATGTTTCTTCACAGGGGTTCTGTGACTACGTTCCAACCAGGGACAAACGTGCATTCTGTTTGAAGTCAACAAATCAGAGTGTCTTATGCACAGCGTATGTCTCCTTTATATAAAAGTGCACCTACTGCATTTAAAATTCAGTACGGTGGGGGCACGTTTCATCGAAAACTTTTTTGGTCACCGGACCCCTATGGGAAAACCCATTATACTGCCTGTAGTACCAGTTACACCTGTAGGTGGTGTTGTGATAGGATTTTTCAATGTCCAGTGTGTCGCACCTTGTCTGTCACAGACTGGTGTCCTATACAGGGGAAGTGATTGTACCGGAAGGTTTCAAGGTCATAATTTCGTCTCTAGTCAATAAAGCTAAGCTCAAAAAGTGAAATAATTTTGGCAAAGCACTCTTCACCTCCGTACACTGGCCATTTGCACCTGAAATCTCTCTCTTGCCCATTAGAAGAACAGGCAGTCTCCTGTACCCTGACTTAAGTGTGTGTAGTCAAACCATCTGAGTTCCAGCACTCTTAAATATCATTCTAAAAGCAAAATCACTGCTTGGTAACATTTTCCTGCCTGTAACTCAAAGTTCTCTGCAGCTGTTTCATGATCTAGGCGCTAGTGTAACCACATCGCACATACTGGTCTGCTCACCCGCCTGAAGCCGACTCTTCCATTCATCTCCCACTGGAAGTAATTGTTGCCCCACAATCTGTTTGTGCTGACTGGCATGGCTCCACAGGCCATGGTCAGGCTTTCTCTCTTCACTTCATCAATTCATTGTTGTAGGGTTCTCAAAATTCCCACATTCCCCGAAAGTTATGGATAAAGGGACCCTGTATGGACAAGTTATTAAAAAGGGTCCCCAAAATGGCTTCTGAAACCTCGTGACCAAAACCTACAGGATTTTAAAAGCAAAGCCCTGCAAAAGGCAGGCCCATTCAAAACCTGAAATGAAACCTAACATGCATGGATCTGTGAAAGACTATGTGAAGCCAGACAGCTAGGTAAACACAGAATATGCATTCTTCATCTTGGAACAGATCAAGTCAGGATGGACCTACTCTTGAGGCCATTAACTTTTTGCATAAATAATCGGTAACCACTCAAAGGAGCCACCAAGCCAGGTAAAGACGATTAAATTTCATAACTAACAAATAGCCAGGATATCGAAACCATTAAACCAGGAGACAACTGCCCCAAAATCCATTAAAGTGAATGACTGTAATCACTTTAGAGGAGCCCGCCAAAAATTAGACAAAGAACTGACCTGATTTGGCGTGCAGATGAGGGGTGAAGAACCGAGTATAATTGTAGGCCCACCGGTAGCCAAGGTCTCTTACCTCTTGCCTCTTCACTGGCTCTCTTCTTCCTCTCCTCCCTCCCCGCGCTGCTCGACACCGAGGACGCCCATTACAACACCGGGGGCGAAACGCGGGAGGAGAACGGGACCCGAATTCGAACATGCACAGGACACATGCGGCTGCAACCGGGCAGACGAGACGAGACGAATGGCAAAAACCGATAAGCAGAGAAGGGCAGCGAAAAGAAGTGTGGGGACGAGTGGGCACACACCCCGGCCTAGTTATAAGCTGGCGTTTGAAGCATGGGTAGAAAATCAAGCGAACAATATAAACCGCCAACTGAACCCCAACCGCAACAAAACCGTCGGCGACCAAACCACCACCAGAAGAACAACCATTTCTGCAAAGTAAAATACCCAACAAAGACTTTACACCATTTCGCTAATGAAGGAAAAGGAGGGTACTTTACTCAGACGACTCCACCGCCGCGCCCTAGGACCACGTGACGACGGCAGGCCCCAAAGGACAACAAGAGCGAACCCCAAAACCACAACCGACTTAATCGACAGGTTTCGAACCATAAAAAGGAACCCCATTGGTGAGCATAAATCCCTGGCCCCTAGTAGTTCAGTCTAGTTAGGTATTGGGGGTGGGATAAGGGTAGGGGGATTTTTAATGTGTTTGTTTCCTCGATGTGCCGTGTGTTCCCCATTCCCAAATAAGTGTAATTTTATATGCCTGTAATTATCCTAGTAATTCTCAGTGTTGTGATTTTATTGTGCCTTTAATAAAAATTACGGTTTTCTTGCACCAAACCAGTTGTCTACTCTATTTTCTGTATCGCCGCCTGTACCTAAGTCCGGTGTCTAGAACCCAGGGGTGTGGGAGCAATTCGAACTGCTCAGAGACAGTCAGGGGCAGGGCTGACTGGGCACATACCACCCCCTACATTGTGGACTGGCTCTCATTGTCCTCTGGCCCATTGTGTGTCTTTAACTGCCCACCCTATTTGATCTGTGGCCTGTGACCTGCCAATTGACTGCCTCACTCTTCTCTCCTCTACCCTTCTCTCTTTGCCTCTCCTGCAGGTCCTTAATCCCACTGCAGGCTCTAATTGGCTGGTAATGCTCCTGCTCTCATTGCCCTCTGCTCAGTTTTCAACCCATTGGCTGACCCACTCTGCACAATGGTTTCCCTCTCCAACTCTCCTGTGAGTCCTTCAGACCAACTCCTATATTTAATTATCTTTCCCCGATCTTGAATTCATTTCGCTGACTGGCTTCACATCCAGCACAGGTGGATGGAATGAAAACCTCTTTTGCCTGCAAGCTGTACAGGTCTAATTTGAAATAAGTTTGGATAATCTCAGCCCAGGTCCTCGTGAGCAGGGGTCCACAGCACAAAGTGTCACTTGTTGATCCTGTATCATAATCCCAAATGGGCCATTCCACAGCACTGGCATTACTCACTTTGATGAGCACAGAGTTCACACATAAAGAAAAGGGTAAGATTTAATAGAGCATCCATCATCCGACTAAGGATTAGTCATAAATCCCATCTATGTATTCTGTTAGTATATGAGGCAAATATGGAAGCTGCAACCACTGAGAAATGTTAGCTTTGAAAGCAATCTATGACATTAAAGATTATACCAAAATGAATACGTTATGCTAATAGAATTGACTTTAATAGGTAATAACAAATAAGTGGAATTGACAGTGTAAACAGGATATAAGCCCTTAGCATTGAGTGTAAAATTCTATGGAAATTTCATGAGTTGGTCATGCAGATGGACTATATGTTGAAGTTACTCAGTAAGCCTTCCTGCTATGCTGTGCAGTTTTATTGCAATGAATGCTTGAAGTGTTTATAAGAAATTCCCTTGTCAGCTATATTAACAGAGGAGTCCACGTGTTTATTTTAAAACAGTAGCTCAAGAAATTTCACACAAATGTATTATACCGATAATATTGCACAGCTTGGTTTCAAGGACATAGACTTCTCCTCTGATTCACTTAGAGAGTTCTTCCTCAAAAAAAACCCAATTAGGTTCTGTTTCAGTTATGTTTCAAAGGGAACATTCTGTTTGTATAACATTGTCTGCAATTTCCGTGGGGGTTCTCCCGATCTAATGCCGTAGGTTCGGCAGAAGGTCAGAGAAATGGCATAAATATCTAAAAATTGCCCGTTTGCACCGTTTCTGCAGGGTTTCTGCCAAAGATACGGTGAAAGTTTGGGAGAACCCTGTGGAAATTCTCCCCACATATATTTATGGTGTGGAGATGCCAGTGTTGGACTGGGGTGGACAAATGTAAGAAATCACACAACACCAGGTTATAGTCCAACAGCTTTATTTGAAATCACAAGCTTTCGGAGCGCTGCTCCTTTGTCAGGTGAAGTGGAGAGATGCATAAAAACACAGCTTATATAGTCAGAGAATAATGTCAGATGTTTACAGGTAATCTTTCTAACTGCCATTTATCACACCTCAAGTCGTCGTTGGCTTGTTCTCTCCACACAGATGCGGCCGGACCTGCTGTGATTTCCAGCAAAAAAAATGTTTTTTGTCTGTTTTTTTGATTTTCATACAGACCCCAGCATCTGCAACATTTGACCCCTTGTGACCCCACCTCATTGATCGTTGATGTAATGCTTTCCTGACTGACCTGTTTGGACACCATTTACACCTTTGATTGCTGTGATTATCTCTCTGCCGAGGTGTGATAAATGGCAGTTAGAAAGATTACCTGTAAACATCTGACATTATTCTCTGACTATATAAGCTGTGTTTTTATGCATCTCTCCACTTCACCTAACGAAGGAGCAGTGTTCCGAAAGCTTGTGATTTCAAATAAAGCTGTTGGACTATAACCTGGTGTTGTGTGATTTCTTACACATATATTTATGCTGTGAAACATTAAAATTGGAATGCTGTAAGATTGTGCAAAGAACAGAATGTCTGATACATTTCTGTTACCTACAATAATAAAAAAAATTCTCACACAATTCTGTATGACTCGCTGAAATTGCAGAAACACAGTTTGCATCTAAAAAAGACTGAGTTTTTCAGAATCAACTGTGACCTCCAGTAATATGGATACAATATTATCCTCAGTAGTGACTCTAGAAAAAATAAATCTAGTTCATTTAGAACCTTAATGCAGTTTCATAACAGTTAATGGGACAAAGTAGAAAGCTCCTGTTATATTATTTCCCAGTTGATTTGCAATGTATTCCCACCAATAATGTCCTTATGTAGCATCCTCAGAGTCCATCTAAACAATGCAGGTCCTATTTCACCAACAAGTATGGTACTTAACTAGCTGAACACTCAACAGGGATTATATACTGAATGCACTAAAATACATTACTACGTTGGGAACGGTAGCATAGTGGTTATGTTACTGGACTAATAATCCAGAAACCTGGACTAATGATCCAGAGATGTGAGTTCATAATCCCACCATGGCAGCTGGGGAATTTAAATTAAGTTTATTAAATAAATCTGGAATAAAAAGCTAGTATCAGCAATGGTGATCTGACCATGAAACTATCGGATTGTTGTAAAAACCCATCTGGTTCACTAATGCCCTTTAGGGAAGGAAATCTGCTGCCCTTACCCGGTCTGGCCTATATGTGACTCCAGACCCACAGCAAACATGGTTGACTCTTAACTGCCCCTCTGAAATGGCCTAGCACTCAGTTGTGAAAAACAATAAGAATAAAACTGGATGGACCACCCGGCATTGACTGGCTACGGACACGACAATGGCACACCTTGCCCAGTCGACCCTGCAAAGTCCTCCTCACCAACATGTGGGGACTTGTGCCAAAATTGGGAGAGCTGTCCCACAGACTAGTCAAGCAACAGCCTGACATTGTCACACTCACAGAATCATACCTTTCAGCCAATATCCCAAACTCCTCCATCACCATCCCATGGTATGCCCTGTCCCACCGGCAAGACAGACCCACCAGGGGTGGCAGCACAGTGGTTTACAGTCGGGAAGGAGTGGCCCTGGGAGTCCTCAACATTGACTCTGGACCCCATGAAGTTTCATGGCTTCAGGTCAAGCATGGGCAAGCAAACCTTCTTCTGATTGCCACCTACCGCCCTCCCTCAGCTGATGAATCAGTACTCCTCCATGTTGAACACTTGGAAGAAGCACTGAGATTAGCAAGGGCACAGAATGTACTCTGGCTGGGGGAATTAAATTTCCATCACCAAGAGTGGCTCAGTAGCATTACTGCTGGCCGAGTCCTGAAGGACATAACTGCCAGTCTGGGCCTGCGACAAGTGGTGAGAGAACCAACATGAGGGAAAACCTACTTGACTTCATCCTCACCAATCTACCTGTCACAGATGCATCTGTCCATGACAGTATTGGTAGCAGTGACCACCGCACAGTCATTGTAGAGACGAAGTCCCGTCTTCACACAGAAGAATTGTATTCCACCACAACCTGTAACCTCATGGCCCAACATATCCCTCACTCTACCATTACCATCAAGCCAGGGGACCAACCCTGGTTCAATAAAGAGTGTAGAAGAGTATGCCAGGCATACCTAAAAATGAGGTGCCAACCTGTGGAAGCTGCAACACAGGACTACATGCATGCTAAAAAGCATAGACAGGGCTAAGCGATCCCACAATCAATGGATCAGATCAAAGCTCTGTAGTCTTGCCACATCCAATCATGAATGGTGGTGGACCATTAAACAACTAACGGGTGGAGGAGGCTCCATGAATAACCCCATCCTCAATGATGGTAGAGCCCAGCAGGAAAGTGCAAAAGACAAGGCTGAAGCATTTGCAACCATCTTCAGCCAGAAGTGCCAAGTGGATAATCCATATCGGCCTACTCCTGAGGTTCCCACCATCACAGAAGCCAGTCTCCAGCCAATTCGATTCACTTCACGTGTTATCAAGAAACGGCTGAGCGCACTGGATACAGCAAAGGCTGTGGGCCCCGACAACATCTTGGCTATCTTACTGATGACTTGTGCTCCAGAACTAGCCGTGCCTCTAGCCAAGCTGCTCCAGTACAGCTACAACGCTGGCATTGATCTGACAATGTAGAAAACTGCCCAGGTATGATCTGTCCAGAAAAAGCAGGACAAATCCAATCTGGCAAATTACCGCCCCATCAGTCTCCTCTCAATCATCAGCAAGGTGTCATCAACAGTACTATCAATCAGCACTTACTCATCAATAACCTGCTTACTGATGCCCAGTTTGGGTTCTGCCAAGACCACTCGGCTCCCGACCTCAATACAGCCTTGGTCCAAACATGGACAAAGGAGCTGAATTCCAGAGGTGAGGTGACAGTGACTGCCTCTGATATCAAGGAAGCATTTGACTGAGTGTAGCATCAAGGAGCCCTAGTAAAACTGAAGTCAATGGGAATTGGGGGGGAAACTCTCCACTGGCTGGAGTCATACCTAGCACAAAGGAAGATGGTTGTAGTGGTTGAAGGTCAATCATCACAGCCCCAGGACATCACTGCAGGAGTTCCTCAGGGCAGTGTCCTAGGCACAACCATCTTCAGTTGCTTCATCAATGAACTTCCTTCCAACATAAGATCAGAAATGGGGATGTTCACTGATGACTGCACAGTGTTCAGCTCCTCAGATAATGTAGCAGTCCATGCCCACATGCAGTAAGACCTGGATGATGCTCAAGCTTTGGCTGATAAGTGGCAGGTAACATTCGCACCACAGAAGTGCCAGGCAATGACTATCTCCAATAAGTAAGAGTCTAACCACCGCCCCTTGACATTCAATGGCATTACCATCACCGAATCCCCCACCATCAAGATCCTGGGGGTAACCATTGACCAGAAACTTAACTGGACTAGCCACATAAATACTGTGGCAACAAGAGCAGGTCAGAGGCTGGGTATTCTGTGGCGAGTGTCTCACCTCCTGACTCCCCAAAACCTTTCCACCATCTACAAGGCACAAGTAAGGAGTGTGATGGAATACTCTCCACTTGCCTGGATGAATGCAGCTCCAACAACACTCAAGAAGCTCGACACCATCCAGGTCAAAGCAGCCCGCTTGATTGGCACCCCATCCACCACCTTAAGTATTCACTGGCTCCACCACCGGCGCACCGTGGCTGCAGTGTGTACCATCTACAAGATGCACTGCAGCAACTTGCCAAGGCTTCTTCGGCAGCACCTCCCAAACCCGCGACCTCTCCCACCTAGGAGGACAAGGGCAGAAGGCTCATGGGAACACTACCACCTCCAAGTTCCCCTCCAAGTCACACACCATCCTGACTTGGAAATATATCGCCGATCCTTCATTGTCGCTGGGTCAAAATCCTGGAATTCCCTACCTAACAGCACTGTGGGAGTACCTTCACCACATGGTCTACAGCGGTTCAAGAAGGTGGCTCACCACCTCCTTCTCAAGGTCAGTTAGGGATGGGCAATAAATGCTGGCCGTGCCAGCGATGCCCACATCCCATAAACGAATAAAGAATATCATATCCATACCCTTGCAAACTGATTTCCTTTGACTGACATTACAAGAGAATGTTTTTACTTTAATTTTGTGCTTTTTGAGATGAACTACGTTAATGCTGGTGAACAGAACAATTATGCACATATCATATTCAATGTCATTGCTAAGCTGGCTATACCACGTGATATGCAGTGCATCCACAATGTGCCTCAGTAGAGCACACACGTGACATTTCTTACAACCTTTGTAGTAGTGCTTATAATCCTTGCAGCATCCACAAGTGACAGATCCTTACAGTTGAGAAGAGACTTTCATCCCTTCAGTCTGAACTCCATATGAACCTGGGCATCCCTGAGGAGAAATGGCAGCAATGTAACTGCACCATCAGTCCACTGAATTGATTTTTCTAATCTAAAGCTTCTCTACCTGTTTTTCAATATTCTAGTCCAATTTTGCTCATTTGAAATCTAATCAGCTTCATTACAAGCTGAGTGCAGCAATTCTCCTGAACATTCTTTTCAAGAAAACAAGCGCATCAAATACTAATAATTGTTGTAGGTCCAGAGTTAATACATGCCTCTAGCATCAACAAAAAGGATTGCGCTCTCATGATAGTAACACATTGCAGTGCATTTATCCTATCCAATAATGAACAATTACTTTTTGTTGGGGTCCATTAGGATAAAGGAGCAGCTATGATCTCTTCAACATTCTGCATTACAACGTGCTGGCATTTATTTATGTCCCTTAGGCCCAATGCAATTCTCCATCGAACCATTGAAAAATAACTTTATTGGTGATTGAGGGTGTGTCACATTTCTACAATATGAAAACAATAGGGAAAATTGAAAGGTTAGCACAAGACAGTTTAAATCTTGAAAGTGTTGGAGGTTGAATGAAATGTATGTCAGAAATGCAGAATTTGGACTGAGGTCCACTATTTTTTCTGCTTGTCCTACTCCCCACAGATTTGCAATTTCCAACATTAATCAATAGCTGCAAATGCATCAGCAATAAAAAGTGCACTTAGTCGATCTTAGCTGTAAATGTGGTTTAAATCCACCGTGGAAGAACATCGGGACACAATAAATTTGTTGTATTTCAGGAACAGCTCATAGATTCACTGAGTGGTGCATATGCAGTAGTAATTAATATTTTAATCAATCCACTATACCGATAGCTTGTTCTTATGGCAACTGAAAAAGCATGCGTTTAATACAAATTGACATATAAATCAAGTGAGATCCATCCACCTGCTTGGGCCACACATTTTTCACTCTACTAAAATCTTTCTGTAGCTGCAGAAAGGAGATTGTGGGTTGCAATAAATGTATACAACTCTGCACAATTTTTTTTGCAGCATCTAGTTAATATATGCAAAGAAAATCGCAGAGGTAATAGATTCACAGGATCCACGTGACAAGGCTACATCTTTAAATATGAGATATATGTATTTGCAATTTGAAATATGTAAAATACATCAAAGATACTACTCCTTAATCTAACTCACTTCTTTTTGGATGCTCTCACCCTTCCAAGATTCAACTCTACCATCTTCCCATTAAATGTGTTAACATCCACTTAAACAGGCAGACAGGGTCGTGGTTTAACATTCATCTGAAGGATGGCACCTTTGAGAATGCATCACTCCTTCAGTACTGCACTGGAGTGTATTGTGCACTCAATCGATGGCATGTTACTCAAGCCCACGGCCTTGTAATTCAGAGGCAAGAATGCAACCACCTGAGCTAAGCTGACATTAGTATGTTTTCAAACTCGGTACTGTCACGTATTATGGGCCTTGGCCCTTCAACTGGGTTTTCCTAACATTGAAAAAAACATTCAAAAAGACGCTCTTAACGAAATGTCGTTTCGCATATAATCAGGCCCCCTAAAATTGTGGTGCACTTCAAGACCGGTTTCTATGGCAAACCCAATCAAATTTTGTGGCACAAAATGTAGGTTCTGTGGCAGATCTGTCCAGGGTTGAGGACGTCTCAATGCAATAAATATTTTAAAATACTCTCAAGATATGATAAATATTTTGGGTAAGGTATAAAAGAGTGTTTTTGTTTAGTAAAATTGGACAATTTAATCTGTTTAAAAGCACTTTACTGTGTTTGATCTCATAACGAGGGGTCTCAGCTGACTCTAATCAGGTGAGGTTACGGGGCACTAAGTGACAATTAGTTGTTAAGGGGCAGCTTTTTTGTTTTATAGTGTTGACATTTACTATATATCCCCTAGTATGGTGAGTAGAGCCAAAATGCTAATAATATTCAAATTGTGTGCTACTATTTCAATTTAGAGTTTTAAATTACAAAATTGTATCTAATGAGTATGCTTAAAGTACTAGTCAGCCCTTATTGTTGACAGCTTCTGTAACCAGCTGGCATTACATTTAACAACATGTATTGGGCTTACTGACACATTACATAAAATAGGAAATACACTGTTGTAATTTGTTTTTAAATTACAGTTTATAAAAACTTAATGCAAAGGTTCAACATACAGGGAGATACAATTTGTGAATACCAGTACATTAAACATTGAACACCAAGGTTCAGTTAAGCATCAAGACTTCAGAAGTCTGGAACTCTCTCTCCCAAAAGGCTGTGGATGCTGCGACAATTGGGGCTTTCCAAGACTGAGATAGATAGATTCCTGTTACCTAAGGGTATCAAGGGATATGGAGCAAAGGCAGGACAATGGAGTTGAGGTGCAGATCATAGAATCGTACAGCACAGAAGGAGGCCATTCGGCCCATCAGCCACGATCGAATTGAATGGAGGTGCAGGCTCGAGGGGCTGAATGCCCAACTCCTGTTCCTTATAGAAACAAAGAAAAATAGGAGCAGGAGTAGGCCATTTGGCCCTTCGAACCTGCTCTGCCTTTCAATATGATCATGGCTGATCCTCCAACTCATTACCATATTACCGCTCTCTCCACATACCCCTTGATGCCTTTTGTGTCTAGAAATCTATCTATCTCCTTCTTAAATATATTCAGTGACTTGGCCTCCACAGCCTTCTGTGGTAGAGAGTTCCACAGGTTCACCACCCTCTGAGTGAAGAAATTTCTCCTCTCCTCAGTCCTAAATGTCCTACCCCGTATCCTGAGACTGTGACCCCTCGTTCTAGACCCCCCAGCCAAGGGAAACATCTTCCCTGCATCCAGTCTGTCTAGCCCTGTCAGAATTTTATACGTTTCAATGAGATCCCCTCTCATTCTTCTAAACTCTAGTGAATACAGGCCTAGTCGACCCAATCTCTCCTCATACGACAGTCCTGCCATCCCAGGAATCAGTCTGGTGAACCTTCGCTGCATTCCTCTATTGCAAATATATCCTATCTTAGGCAAGGAGACCAAAACTGCACACAGTACTCCAGGTGTGGTCTCACCAAGACCCTGTACAACTGTAGTGAGACATCCTTGCTCCTGTACTCAAATCCTCTTGCAATGAAGGCCAACATACCATTTTTCTTCCTAACTGCTTGCTGCACCTGCATGTTTGCTTTCGTGACTGGTGTACAAGGACACCCAGGTCCCTTTTTACATCAGCATTTCCCAATCTATCACCATTTAAATAATACTCTACCTTTCTGTTTTTCCTATTGAAGTGGATAACTTCACATTTATCCACGTTATACTGCATCTGCCATGTATTTGCCCACACACTCAACTTGTCTAAATCGCCTTGAAGCCTCTTTGCATCCTCCTCACAACTCACAATCCCATGTACCTGTGGACCTAGAGTTCTGGCAGAGCCATCTGATTAAGATGCCGAGACATGCCAAACAGGCGAAGTGAACAAAGTGTGAAACAGTTCAACATGTGAAATGCGTGGGGATTAATGAACTGCAAATCATTGAGGAGTAGAAACTAGATGTCATCTAATGCCATTTAAATTTGGAACACCAGAGATTTATTCTACTACAATTGCAATAGGGAAAACTGTTTGGGTAAAAATTCTGTGGTAGATTTAGCACTTGGGGTGCTGCAAACAATCCAATGTACTAAATCCAAAATCCTTTACCAACCATGTGAAGGCATATCAAGACTTGTCTCTCAAACAATAGAGAGCCTCTTCCACAGATGTCAAAAAATCGTACTTTTAACAATATTGAATTTGCTTAAAAATATCTCGACCGAACATTTAACTTAACCTTCAGGATGTAAGAGCCAAGATAAAATTTAGTGAAGGTCATAAACAGATTGAGATGAGGTACTTACAGTCAGGATTATGGCACAAACTTACCATTGAAAATAGTGAAAAAAATTCAATGTAATTCTATTGCTGACTGAACAGCACTACAAAGCATGGGTAAGCTATTGAATATCCAAAGTTTAAAACCTGAAGCCTTTGCATAAGGCATCAAAATCCAAATGGGATTCGTACCTAAGATATATCACTTCTTTCTGTTACTGCTCTTTTGTTAATGCCTGACTTTATTATTTCTGTAATTACATTTTTGATAATAAAAATGTTTGAGCATACCACTTTACTTTTACAACATATTTTAATTGGAACATTAGTCTGAAGCGGAAATAAATCCCATTTTATTGTGCTCATAAATGTATTGTCGGATTTGAGTGTTGTGTATAAGCATTTTTAGTTTATTTTTATTCGTTTATGGGATGTGGGCATCGCTGGCAAGGCCAGCATTTATTGCCCATCCCTCGTTGCCCTTGAGAAGGTGGTGGTGACCCGCCTTCTTGAACCGCTGTAGTCTGTGTGGTGAAGGTACTCCCACAGTGCTGTTATGCAGGGAGTTCCAAGATTTTGACCCAGCGACGATGAAGGATCAGCGATATACTTCCAAGTCAGGATGGTGTGACTTGGAGGGGAACTTGGAGGTGGTAGTGTTCCCCTGCACCTGCTGCCCTTGTCCTTTTAGGTGGAAGAGGTCGCGGGTTTGGGAGGTGATGCTGAAGAAGCCTTGGCGAGTTGCTGCAGTGCAACTTGTAGATGGTACACACTGCAGCCACGGTACGCCGGTGGTGGAGTGAGTGAATATTTAAGGTGATGGATGGGGTGCCAGTCAAGTGGGCTGCTTTGTCCTGGATGGTGTTGAGCTTCATGAGTGTTGTTGGAGCTGCACTCAACCAGGCAAGTGGAGAGTATTCCATCACAATCCTTACTTGTGCCTTGTAGATGGTGGAAAGGCTTTGGGGAATCAGGAGATGAGACACTTGCCACAGAATAACCAGCCTCTGACCTGTTCTTGTAGCCAAAGTATTTATGTGGCTGGTCCTGTTAAGGTTCTGGTCAATGGTGACCCCCCAGGATATTGATGGTGGGGGATTCGGCGATGGTAATGCCATTGAATGTCAAGCGGCGGTGGTTAGACTCTCGCTTGTTGGAAATAGTCATTGCCTGGCACTTCTGTGGCTCAAATGTTACCTGCCACTTATCAGCCCAAGCCTGAATGTCATCCAGGTCTTACTGCATGCGGGCATGGGCTGCTTTTGAGGAATTGAGAATGGCACTGAACACTGTGCAGTCATCAGCGAACATCCCCACCTCTAACCTTATGATGGTGTGAAGGTCATTGATGAAGCAGCTGAAGATGGTTGGGCCTAGGACACTGTCCTGAGGAACTCCTGCAGTGATGTCCTGGGGCTGTGATGATTGACCTCCAACCACCAGAACCATCTTCCTTTGTGCTAGGTATGACTTCAGCCAGTGGAGAGCTTTCCCCCCAATTCCCATTGACTTCAGTTTTACTGGGGCTCCTTGATGCCACTCTCACCTCACCTCTGGAATTTAGCTCTTTTGTCCATGCTTGAACCAAGGCTGTAATGAGGTCTGACGCTGAGTGGTCCTGGCAGAACCCAAACTGGGCCTCAGTGAGCAGGTTATTGGTGAGTAAGTGCGGCTTGATAGCACTGTCGATGACACCTTCCATCACTTTGCTGATGATTGAGAGTAGACTGATTGGGCGGTAATTGTTCGGATTGGATTTGTCCTACGTGTTGTGGACAGGACATGCCTGGGCAGTTTTCCACATTGTCGGATAGATGCCAGTATTATAGCTGTCCTGGAACAGCTTGGCTAGAGGCACGGCTAATTCTGGAGCACAAGTCCTCAGCACGACAGCCAGGTTATTTTCAGGGCCCATAGACTTTGCTATATCCAGTGCACTCTGTCGTTTCTTGATATCATGTGGAGTGATTCGAATTGGCTGAAGACTGGCTTCTGTGGTGGTAGGGACCTTAAGAGTAGGCCGATATGGATCATCCACTCAGCACTTCTGGCTGAAGATATATTGCAAATGCTTCAGCTTTGTCTTTTGCACTCACGTGCTGGGCTCCACCATCATTGAGGATGGGGATATTCATGGAGCCTCCTCCTCCCGTTAATTGTTTAATGGTCCACCACCATTCATGACTGGATGTGGCAGGTTTGCAGAGCTATGATCTGATCTGTTTATTGTGGGATCATGTAGCTCTATCTATAACATGCTGCTTCCACGTTTTCGCATGCATGTAGTCCTGTGTTGCAGCTATCCAGGTTGGTGCCGCATTTTTAGATACACCTAGTGCTGCTCCTGGCATGCTCTTCAACACTCTTTATTGAACCAGAGTTGGTCCCCTGGCTTGATGGTAATGGTAGAATGAGGGATATATCAGGCCATGAGGTTACAGATTGTGGTAGAATACAATTCTGCTGCTGCTGATGGCCCACAGCACCTCATGGATGCCCAGTTTTGAGCTGCTAGATCTGTTCTGAATCTATCCCTTTTACCATGGTGGTAGTGCCACACAACATGATGAAGGGGTCCTCAGTGTGAAGACGGGACTTCATTTCCACAATGACTGTGCAGTGGTCCCTGCTACCAATGCTGTCATGGACAGATGCATCTGCGACAGGTAGATTGGTGAGGACGAGGTCAAGTAAGTTTTTCCCTTGTGTTGGTTCTCTCACCACCTGTCGCAGGCCCAGACTGGCAGCTATGTCCTTCAGTAGTGGTGCTACCGAGCCACTCTTGGTGATGGATATTGAAATCCCCCACCCAGAGTACACCTGTGCCCTTGCTACTCTCAGTGCTTCTTCCAAGTGTTGTTCCACATGGCGGAGTACTGATTCATCAGCTGAGAGAGGGCGGTAGGTGGTAATCAGCAGGAGGTTTCCTTGCCCATGCTTGACCTGAAGCCATGAGACTTCATGGGGTCCGGAATCAATATTAAGGACTCCCAGGCCACTCCTTCCCGACTGTATACCACTGTGCCGCCACTCCTGGTGGGTCTGTCCTGCCGGTGGGACAGGACATACCCAGGGATGGTGATGGAGGAGTTTGGGACATTGGCTGAAAGGTATGATTCTGTGAGTATGACTATGTCAGACTGTTGCTTGACTAGTCTGTGGGACAGCTCTCCCAATTTTGGCACAAGTCCACAGATGTTGGTGAGGAGAACTTTGCAGGGCCGACTGGGCTGGTTGTGCCATTGCCATGTCCTTAGCCAGTGCCGAGGTTGATGCCGGTTGATCCGTCCGGTTTCATTCTTCTTATTATTGTGTTTCATAGCAATTTGTTACAACTGAGTGGCTTGCTAGGCCATTTCAGAGGGCATTTAAGAGTCAACCACATTGCTGTGGGTCTGCAGTCACATATAGGCCAGACCAGGTAAGGACGGCAGATTTCCTTCCCTAAAGGACATTAGTTCATACTTCTGTTTGAGTTCATGATTTATTTTCAACTTCAGGCACTGCACATATGCACAGTTTTGGACAATTTTTTTTAGTGATTTTTGGAATCAGTATTGCATGCATTAATTAAAACTGCGACACTGCAAAATCCTACACAACTACCACAACACAGACCGTACACCTAGGGGTATACCAGCAAGACAGGACATCTGCTCAGTTTATGCTAATCCCTTGATTTATTTTAAATGCCAAAATCTGTTTTCTGTCAATGTCAGGTCAAGTAAGTTCAGAATGATTCAAAAATAAATTGTGCAGCACTGATTTCATAACGAGACACTGATCGCCATTTCTCTATCATACATTCTTATGTATAATATAGGATTAATCAGGTGTATCCATTTATGTCAGGACCAGTTTCTGTAAATGTCAGATTGCGATGCTGATTACTTATGCAAGCAAGGTACATGAACTGAATGGAAGATATGTTGCCAAGCTTCGTATTCTTGTCCATGTCTGCTTTTCTCTGGTCGGGTGTGATAGCTGGTTTTAGGAAATGCTTTATTGTGCATATTCAAACCACATTTTAGGAACAGGGGAGAAATTGGGCTGGGCAATATTAGCATCTGAACATGTTAATGTGTTTGTGTGAAATTCTTTTTGCCTTTAATCAATGCATCGTTAAAATGGCAGACTATGCTATGCTAATATCACAATTTCACCTCAATAGATAATTTTTTTTGCAAAGGAATTTATGTGGTCTGATTAGAAGCATTAGGTTTCAACATCTAAATGGAATACTTTGAAATAGTCAGTTAGCAATAGGCCAAGGCATATGAATATCAACTGAAAATGAAAGAACCTCCTTCCTTTAGCGTGTGGTACAAATGCAGACATGTTTCATGTGGTTGGTGTGCTATTCTCATTCTGTAATAGGAAACATTGGTCCCGATATTTACAGGGAGGGAGCGGGGGAGACTGTCAGTAGCCGGGAAATCCAGAACTACGGGAAACACGGAGATCCTGCCGAATTAAATGGCGGGGTCTCATTTGAATTTTTTTATGCCGTTTGCTGCCTGACAGCCGGCCAGTTTGAAGGCTGGCGGGCTGCCAGGTGGCAAAGCCTGTGGTGCTAGGCCATAATTGGGGCTACTGGGGATGGTCCCCAGCAATCGAGAAGATTATAGGGCGGGGGGAGAGGCGGGAAGAGAAATCATGGTGGGGGGGCTGCTCAGATCATGGGGGAAGAGAGAGCGTGGGGGGCGGGGCATCGGCGCGTCAGCGCGTCAGCTGATCACAGGGGGTCGTCAGCTGATCATGGCAGCTTAGCTTGAGGAGCCGGCGGGGAGGCAGCACTTCTGCTCCTCCTGGCCCAAAAGCAGTGCCGGAGAAGAACTTACCTGCTGCAGCTGGCAGCTCCTGCCTCCCTTTAGCTGCCGGGTTTCCCGTGCCCTGGGAAACCCAGCCGCACCCATTAAATCCAAATTGATGATAAAATCTGAGGCACGCTGCCTCATTTAAATATTATAATTACTGACCTGCCTCTTTGTCTGACCCCCAATACGGCTCTGGTTAAACCGGAAATAGGCGTGTTGGCAGCAGGTTAGGGATGGGTTTCCCATTTTTAAGAATTTAAACATTCCCCTGCCCCTCCCTCGCCCATCTTGGGGAGAGGGATAAAATCCCCCCCCCCATTGTTTCTATAGATAAGTAAACGGATGCCATGATTCTTTTTCAGGAACTAAGAGTTCTCCAGTTTTCAGGGTTAAACAGGAAGTCAATTCGAATTGTTCTATAATTCTAATCATATTTGTCCCCAATTATGATATCAATACAGTGGAACTTCATGTTTCAAGGCGATGTTGTAGATGAAGTGTCTACTCCCAGGATGCTCCTAACCAGAAGTTCTAAGAGGTTGTACATAATAATAATTGCACCTTATTACATTGAAATGTCTTAGAGCACTTCACAAAGTAAATTAATTTTGAAGTCTAGTAACAATAATGTAGGAAAACTGAGTTAACACAAGCAACATCCGCAAACAAAAAAAGAGATGAATGCCGATCTAATCTGGGAGAAATGTTGCCCAGGGCACCAGGAGAACTCCCTGATCTTCCTCAAATAATTCCATCTACATGGATTGGCAGATGGGACCTTATTTAAACAGCTTGTCCAAAGAAGAGTCTCTCGGATGATGCAGGGCTTTCCCTGTAATCCCTGTCTAGGTTATGATCTTGAAGCTCAACCTCCTACCCATTTGATTCAGAGCTGAAAGTGTTACAAACAAGCCAAGCTGACATTGAGAACAAAGTAGAAATGAGAAACAGCAGCCAAGTACCATCGAATATCTCCTTCTATTGAATTATGAAGCAATTCAAAAAAAATACATTCCCTGCTTAACAGTGTGCATTTATATAATCTACTGCTGTAACTCTTCACTACGATAGCTGCATGTTAAATACATGGTGTTAGCTCTGGAGCACCTTAGGCTTATTGACTGGCTCAGATTCTTTGTCGACTGAAAGCTGTTGGGGCAGGCACTCTGCAATGAACGGAAATATTTTCTGCACCACCGTGCATTATTGCGAAGATGATGAAAAGAAAGAACTTTTCAGGAAAGCAAACGACTTTTGACACTTAATAAGATTGTTTGATTGCCTGCGCCCGCTCTCTTATCTTTTACTTTTTCTTTTCACATTTGTCAACTTACTCGAAATGGCTGTTGCCATCCACATAAGCACCTATCTTTTTCTCACCAGGCTGTAATCGCTGGAGTGTAAGACAGCTTGCTGGATGTGCAGATTATTGATAAAGTAGTTTACCTCATCATTGGATGTTATCATACTTGCTGGTATTGCATCCAGCAACCTAACTATGTAGCTGAATTAAGTTGTGAAAAATACTTTGTTAATTGTAGGCCAATTCATGGATCAGGAGGAATTCAGGACCATGGATAGCTTTCCTATTGTATGCATGTACTACGGCACTCTGATTTATTACATGGCATACCACAAATACATTTATTAGTCCAGATGTCCTCTTCTTTCAGGGTCTGCTGATTTGTATACTCGTTGACCAGAATCCTCTTCCTGTTTGCCAAAAAAATAATGTTAAGACTTGGCCTAGTTACATCTATAATATTTTTTTTTCTTCCAAATGGTTTCACAGCACGTCTGCTGAGAAGAGCTTGTCACCCATGATCATAAAGTAAGCCTCCTAATTATTTTGCCTTCACGGGGATAACATGACCCAGTCCATCAATTAACCAGTTACAGTAAGTTACACATTGATGTTTACATAACCATGTGCTATTCTCTTAATCATTTTAATCAATAAAATACCGCTATGCGGATCAGACTTATGCAGGACATGGTATTTATTTTCACTTATATCATATATGCAGAAAAGGAGATGTTAGGAATATACTACAAATTACAAGGGCATATTCTATATTCACTAATGGTTCAATCGTGTTCAGCAATGGATTGACTTTACCTTTTAGAATTCCTTTTTCAGATCTGAAAATGATTTTAATGCACCATGAAGGTCTTTTTTCCCCTTCAATGTTCAACAGTTTCTTAATAGACTTTAAAGGGCTCGATTTTCATTGTGCCGTGGAGTCAGCATTGGAAGCGGGCGGGGGGTTAAAATCCCGAAATCGGGGGTCCCGACCCCATCCCGCCTCCATGCCAGTTTCAAAGGAGGTGGGTACCCAGCCCACACTGGGACCCGCCTCCCCAAGGCGGGAAGGGGTTAGTGCCAATTAACTGCCTGTTAACAGGTAGTTAACAGGCAGTTTTTAGCCTAATCCCTATTTTTAAGGTTGAACTGTGGGATTCCCGACGGCTCCAAACCACGGCAAATTAGAGGAGTCGGGCCGTCGGGTTGAAGGGCTTGGAGGGGGTCAAGATGTTGGTGTTCAGGTGAGTGATGTGTGCATGAGTGCAAAGGTAAGTGTGTTTGGTGTGTCTAAAGTGATTAAAGAAGTTTAAATTACCTTTTCTTACCTTTTCAGCCTTCCTTCCTTTAGGTTCCGGGAGTCCCTCATCTCACCGGCACTGAAAGCAGAATGGCTGCGAACTGTCAAAAGTGACAGCCTGCAGCTTTCTGTGCTGGTGAGATTTCTAACTGAGTCTGTGGAGAAGGACTCAGGTTAGAAGTAAGACTGTCAGTGTCTGACAGCTTCAAACAGCTGTGAAACGCTGATATTTCATCTGTCAAAACCTCTTGACAGATGAAATTTCAGTCTGTGACATCACCTGTTGCCGGGTGGCCATTAATTGGCCTGCTGAGCCTGCTGGGCGGGTTCAACAAGGTCAATCAAGTTAAATTCATGTGGATTGGCCGCATCTTGATGGCGGCGGGACTACAACCCCGAAAGTTGTAGTCCCGCATCCAACCCGACTTCTGAATGAAAATCCTGCCCATTGAGTCAGCAAAATCTCCTATGTCTTCATTCAGATTGAAACCTGGCTAGTGCGGCATCGACAGCGGGTGGAGGCGGAGCAGCGCAGCAGAGCGACTACCAGAGGCCCCAGAGGCTCAGGTAGGCCTCCGTGCGGCATCAGTAGCGGGTGGAGGCGGAGCAGCGCGGCAGAGCGACTACAAGAGGCCCCAGAGGCTCAGGTAGGCCTCACCAATCTCCAATCTCAGGCAAGGAGAGAGGTAAAAAGTATTCAAGGTGTGACGTCACCACAAAACAGGTAGGTGATTGGTTGGAGTATTTCTCTCGTTTTAAAACTTTAAGTCTGTGGTTTATAGTTTTTAAGGTTGCTGTGGTGTACCAAGGCCTTTCTGGTGCAGAGTGACTGTTGGTAAACCATTTAACTGGTGTAACTAGAGGGATTGATTTAATTTAAATCCAATTAATTAAAGGGGATACTAGTATCTAAAATCGGGCAGCGGGTGTCCATAACTAACAATAAAAAATTTAATGAATTAAATAGAATGGAGCAGGTGATGTGTTACTGTTGCGAGATGTGGGAGCCGGTGAACGCCATTGAGGCTCACGGTGATTACGTCTGTGACAAGTGTCTGCTGCTACAGGAACTCCAGCTCCGTGTTGATGAGCTGGAGTCTGAGCTTCAGACACTGCAACACATCAGGGAGGGGGAGAAGCACCTGGACTCTGTGTATCAGGAGGTGGTCACACCTATGAAGTTAAGTAATTCAGATGTAGCCCATGGTCAGGGACAGGACGGTGTGACTACGAGTGAGGCAGGTACGGGGATCCAGGAGGTAGAGCTGGAGGAGCCGCAGCCCTTGCTCTTGACCAACAGGTTCGAGGTTCTTACTCCCTGTGGGGACAGGAGCAGGGACTGCAGGGAGGATGAGCAACCTGGCCACAGCACCGTGGAACGGGGGGCCATTCAAGAGGGGGGAGTAAATAGAAATGTTGTAGTGGTAGGGGATAGTATTATTAGGGGGATAGATAGAGTTCTCTGCAGCCGAGAGCGAGAGTCCCGAAGGCTGTGTTGCCTACCCGGTGCCAGGGTTAAGGACATCTCTTCTGGGCTGGAAAGAAACTTGCAGTGGGAGGGGGTGGATCCAGTTGTTGTGGTCCATGTTGGACTAGGAAGCCGGTTCTGTTAAAGGAGTATGAGCAGCTAGGGGTCAAATTAAAAAACAGAACCTCAAGGGTAATAATCTCTGGATTATTACCTGAGCCACGAGCGAATTTGGCTAGGACAAATAAAATTAGAGAGTTAAATGCATGGCTCAAAGACTGGTGTGGGAGAAATGGGTTTTGCTTCCTGGGACACTGGCACCAGTACTGCGGCAGGAGGGAGCTGTTCCGTTGGGACGGGCTTCACTTGGCCAGTGCTGGGACTAGAGTCCTGGCGGATCATATAACTAGGGCTGTAGAGAGGGCTTTAAACTAACTAGTGGGGGGGAGGTTCCTAGAGAGCAAATAATAAAAATGACAACAGAGAAGGTCATAGACTTAGGTAGCAGTGGGGAAATTAAAAACCAGAGTGTGTCAGGAAGGGGCATAAGGTATGGAGTAAAAGGTAAAGTAATAAAAAGGGCAAAAGCAGGAACTAAGTGTCACAAAACATATTTGAAAGTTCTCTATCTGAATGCACGTAGCATTCGTAACAAAGTAGACGAGTTAATGGCACAAATAACTACATATGGGTATGATCTTGTGGCCATTACAGAAACATGGCTGCAGGGTGACAATGCCTGGGAATTAAACATACCAGGTTATTTAACGATCAGGAATGACAGGTAGGAAGGAAGGGGAGGTGGGGTGGCTATGTTAATAAAGGAAGGAATCACTGTAATACAGAGAAATGACATTAGGTCAAAAGATCAGGATAATGAAACAGTTTGGGTGGAGGTAAGGAATAATAAGGGGAAAAAAACACTAGTG
Organism: Somniosus microcephalus; assembly: GCF_052327205.1. Lineage (NCBI taxonomy): Eukaryota > Metazoa > Chordata > Chondrichthyes > Squaliformes > Somniosidae > Somniosus > Somniosus microcephalus. Next base: position 38,757,435 of record NC_140998.1, read on the forward strand.
GGCGTAGTCTATAGGCCTCCGAACAGTTGCAACTCTGTTGGACGGAGTATCAATCAGGAAATAGTTGAGGCTTGTAATAAGGGAACATCTATAATTATGGGGGATTTTAACTATCATATTAATTGGACAAATCAAATTGGGCAGGAATGCCTTGAGGATGAGTTCATTGAGTGTATTCTTGAGCAGTATGTAACTGAACCGACCAGGGGGCAAGCAACCTTAGATCTGGTCCTGTGTAACGAGACAGGATTAATTTAAAATGTCCTAGTAAAGGATCCCCTTGGAATGAGTGACCATAACGTGGTTGAATTCCATATTCAATTAGAGGGTGAGACGGTTGGATCTCAAACAAGCATGCTAAGCTTGAATAAAGGAAACTATGAAGGTATGAGAGCGGAATTGAGTAGAGTGGATTGGGAAAATAGATTAAAGGGTAAGACGATACATGATCAGTGGTGTACATTTAAGGAGTTATTTTACAACTTCCAAAAAATATATATTCCACTGAGAAGAAAAGGGTGTAAAAGAAAAGACAGCCATCCGTGGCTAAGTAAAGAAATTAAGGATAGTATTCGACTAAAAACAATGGCATATAAGGTAGCCAAATCTAGTGGGAGGATAGAGGATTGGGAAAACTTTAAAAGACAGCAAAAAGTAACAAAAAGATTGATTAAGAAAGGGAAGGTAGATTATGAAAGTAAATTAGCAAAAAATATAAAAACAGATAGTAAGGGTTTTTATAGTTATATAAAAAGAAAAAGGGTGGCTAAAGTAAATGTTGGTCCCTTAGAGGATGAGACTGGGAAATTAATGGTGGGAAATATGGAGATGACAAAAACACTGAATGAATATTTTGTATCAGCCTTTACAGTAGAAGACACTAAGAATATCCCAACACTGGACAAACAGGGGGCTATGGGGGGGAGGAGCTAAACACGATCAAAATCATTGAGGAAGTGGTACTCGGTAAAATAATGGGACTCAAGGCAGATAAATCACCTGGACCTGATGGCTTACATCGTAGGGTCTTGAGGGAAGTGGCGGTAGGGATTGTGGATGCATTGGTAATAATTTTCCAAAACTCCCTGAAATCAGCAAAGGTCCCGGCAGACTGGAAAACAGCTAATGTAACGCCCTTATTTAAAAAGGGCAGTAGACAGAAGGCTGGAAACTATAGACCGGTTAGCCTAACATCTGTGGCAGGTAAAATATTGGAGTCCATTATTAAGGAGACATAACAGGACATTTGGATAATCATAATTTAATAGGACAAAGTCAGCATGGTTTTATGAAGGGGAAGTCATGTTTGACAAATTTGCTGGAGTTCTTTGAGGAAGTAACATATAGGGTGGATAAAGGGGAACCAATGGACGTAGTGTATTTAGACTTCCAAAAGGCATTTGACAAGGTGCCACACAAAAGATTATTGCTTAAGATAAAAAATCACGGGATTGGGAGTAATATTCTGGCATGGATAGAGGATTGGCTATCTAACAGAAAGCAGAGAGTTGGGATAAATGGTTCATTCTTGGACTGGCAATCAGTAACTAGTGATGTTCCACAGGGGTCAGTGCTAGGTCCCCAACTCTTTACAATCTATATTAACGATTTGGAGGAGGGGACCGAGTGTAACATATCAAAGTTTGCAGATGATACTAAGATGGGAGGGAAAGTAGTGAGTGAGGAGGACATAAAAAACCTGCAAGGGGACATAGACAGGCTAAGTAAGTGGGCAGAGATTTGGCAGATGGAATACAATACTGGAAAGTGTGAGATTATACACTTTGGCAGGAAAAATCATAGAGCAAGTTATTATCTTAATGGCAAGAAACTGAAAGTACTGAAGTACAAAGGGATCTGGGGGTCCTGGTGCACGAAACTCAAAAGGTTAGTATGCAGGTGCAGCAAGTGATTAAGAAGGCCAATGGAATGTTGGCTTTCATTGCTAGGGGGATAGAATATAAAAATAGGGAGGTATTGCTTCAGTTGTACAAGGTATTGGTGAGACCGCACCTGGAATACTGTATACAGTTTTGGTGTCCATACTTAAGAAAAGACATACTTGCTCTCGAGTCAGTACAAAGAAGGTTCACTCGGTTAATCCCGGGGATGAGGGGATGGACATATGAGGAGAGGTTGAGTAGATTGGGACTCTACTCATTGGAGTTGAGAAGAATGAGAGGCGATCTTATTGAAACATATAAGATTGTGAAGGGGTTGTATCGGGTGGATGCGGGGAGGATGTTCCCGATGATGGGTGAAACTAGAACTAGGGGGCATAGTCTTAGAATAAGGGGCTGCTCTTTCAAAACTCAGATGAGGAGGAACTACTTCACTCAGAGGGTGGTAGGTCCATGGAATATGCTGCCCCAAAAAGCTGTAGAAGCTACATCATTACATAAATTTAAAACAGAAATAGACAGTTTCCTCGAAGTAAAGGGAATAAAGGGTAATGGGGAACGGGCAGGAATTTGGACATGAGTCTAGGTTCGGATCGGTCATGGCCCTGTGGGTAGCGGAGCGGGCCCAGGAGCCATGTAGTCTGATCCTGCTCCTATTTCGTGTGTCTAATTCTGTTAGATTTAGGAGATGGTTCAGTGATAATAGATTGGCGGTTAGGATCAGATCAGCCATGATCTGATTGAATGGCGGAGCAGGCTCGAGGGGCCGATTGGCCTACTCCTGCTCCCATTTCTTATGTTCTTATGTTCTTATGATCTTCTCTCAGGGAAATATGTCTCTCTAGCAGCAAAATCTTCATTTAGACTTATACGTTTCTCTTTTCTTTAGTTTTTAAATGAGGTTTGACATCCTAGAGTCATAGAGTCATAGAGTTTTACAGCACAGAAAGAGGCCCTTCGGCCCATCGTGTCTGCGCCGCCCATCCATCCCTGTCCAGTCTAATCCCATTTTCCAGCATTTGGTCCATAGCCTTGTATGCAATGGCATTTCAAGTGCTCATCCAAATGCTTCTTGAATGTTGTGAGGGTTCCTGCCTCTACCACCCTTTCAGGCATTGAGTTCCACATTCCAACCACCCTCTGGGTGAAAAAGTTCCTCCTCAAATCCCCTCTAAATCTCCTGCCCCTTACCCTGAATCTATGCCCCCTTGTTATTGACCCCCCTACTAAGGGGAAAAGTTCCTCTTTGTCTACCCTATCTATGCCCCTCATCATTTTGTACACCTCAATCAGGTCCCCCCTCAGCCTTCTTTGCTCCAAGGAAAACAACCCCAGCCTGTCCAGCCTCTCTTCATAGCTGAGGCGCTCCATCCCAGGTAACATCCTGGTGAATCTTCTCTGCACCCTCTCCAAGGCAATCACATCCTTCCTATAGTGAGGCGGCCAGAACTGCACACAGTACTCCAGCTGTGGCCTCACCAGCATTTTTTACAGCTCCATCATAACCTCCCTGCTCTTATATTCTATGCCTCGGCTAATGAAGGCAAGTATCCCATATGCCTTTTTAACCACCTTATCTACCTGCTCTGCTGCCTTCAGGGATCTATGTACATGTACACCAAGGTCCCTCTGACCCTCTGTACTTCCTAGGGTCCTACCACTCATTGTGTATTCCCTTGCCTTATTTGTCCGTCCAAAATGCATCACCTCGCACTTTTCAGGGTTAAATTCCATTTGCCACTTTTCCGCCCATCTGACCAACCCGTTTATATCGTCCTGTAGCCTGAGGCTTTCCTCCTCGCAATTTACCACCCCACCAATTTTCGTGTCATCTGCGAACTTACTGATCATACCTTTCACATTCTCATCCAAATCATTTATGTAGATCACAAACAACAAGGGACCCAGCACCGATCCCTGAGGTACCCCACTGGACACAGGCTTCCAGTCACAAAAGCAACCTTCGACCATCACCCTCTGCCTCCTGCCACTCAGCAGTTTAGGATCCAACGCGCCAAGGCACCCTGGATCCCATGGGCTCTTACCTTCTTGACCAGTCTCCTATGCGGGACTTTGTCAAAAGCTTTACTGAAGTCCTTGTAAACCACATCCACAGCATTTCCCTCATCCACCCCCCTAGTCACCCCCTCGAAAAATTCAATCAGATTTGTCAGACATGATTTACCCTTGACAAAGCCATGCTGACTATCCCTGATTAATCCTTGCCTCTCCAAGTGTAGACTAATTTTGTCCCTCAGAATTTTTTCCAATAATTTCCCTACCACAGATGTTAGGCTCACTGGCCTGTAATTCCCTGGTTTATCCCTGCTACCCTTCTTGTATAATGGTACTACATTAGCTGTTCTCCAGTCCTCTGGTACATCCCCTGTGGCCAGAGAGGTTCTGAAGATTTGTGTCAGAGCCCCTGCAATCTCCTCCTTTGCCTCCCACAGCAGCCTGGGATACATCTCATCCGGGCCTGGGGATTTATCCACTTTTTGGCCTGCTAAAACCGCTAGCACCTCCTCCCTCTCGATGCTAATATGTTCAAGTATGTCACAGTCCCCTTGCCCGATTTCTATGTCTGCATCGTCTTTCTCCATAGTGAACACAGATACAAAAAATTCATTTAAAACCCCGCCTACATCATCTGGCTCTACACACAGATTGCCACTTTGGTCCCTAATGGGCCCTACCCTTTCCCTGGTTATCCTCTTGCCCTTAATATACTTATAAAACATCTTAGGATTTTCCTTTATTTTGCTCGCCAGTGTTATTTCATGGCCCCTCCTCGCCCTCCTAATTTCTTTTTTAAGTATGTCCCTGCACTTTTTATACTCCTCTAGGGCTTCTTCCGTCTTTAGTCTTTTGTAACTGCCAAAAGCCCCCCTTTTATTTCTAATGCATTTTTGTATATCCCTTGTCATCCAAGGTTCCCTTTGCTTGTTGGTCCCACCCTTGACCTTTACAGGAACATGTTGGCGTTGTACTCTCTCTATTTCCCTTCTGAAAGTCTCCCACTGTTTTGATGAGGATTTTCCTATAAGTAGCTGCTCCCAGTCCACTTTGACCAGATCCTGCCTTATCATATTAAAATCGGCCTTCCCCCAATTTAGAACCCTTATTTCCGGGCCGTCTTTCTCTTTTTCCATGACCACCTTAAATCTCACCGAATTATGGTCACTGTCGCCAAAATGCTCTCCTACTGATACTTCCACCACTTGCCCGGCTACATTCCCCAGAATTAGGTCCAGTACCGCCCCCTCTCTTGTAGGACTTTCTACATGTTGGCTCAAAAAGCTCTCCTGGATGCACTTTAAGAATTTTGCACCCTCTAAGCCTTTCACACTCTGACTATCCCAATTTATATTGGGGAAGTTGAAATCCCCCACTATTATTACCCTATTATTTTCGCACTTCTCTGAGATTTGCCTACATATCTGTTCCTCTATCTCCTCCTGACTGCTTGGGGGCCTATAGTACACTCCCAGCAAAGTGCTTGCCCCCTTTTTGTTTTTAAGTTCTACCCATATGGCCTCATTAGAGGAACCCGCTAATATATCGTCCCTCCTTACAGCAGTAATTGACTCCTTAATTAATATTGCAACACCCCCTCCCCTTTTACACCCCCCTCTGTCTCGCCTGAAGATTCTATACCCCGGAATATTGAGCTGCCAGTCCTGACCCTCCCTCAACCATGTCTCCGTGATAGCAACAATATCGTACTCCCATGTGTTCAACAACAACTTCAGTTCATCCACCTTATTTGTAAGACTCCTTGCATTAAAATATATGCCTTCCAGCCCTGCCATATTCCCTTTTGCCTTCACATATTTGCTCTGCCTTCCCAGCTGACTTGTTTTTTCCTCTGTATTTGGTTGTAAATCACCCCCTACTATAGCTCCACTCTGTACCCCATCCCCCTGCCAAGTTAGTTTAAACCCCCCCCAGCAGTGCTAGCAAACCTCCCCGCAAGGATATTGGTTCCCCTCTGGTTCAGGTGTAAACCGTCCGACTTGTACAAGTCCCACCTTTCCCAGAAGCAGACCCAGTGATCCAGGAAACTAAAGCCCTCTCCCCTGCACCATCCCTTTAGCCACGCATTCATCTGTTCTATCTTCCTATTCCTATACCCACTAGCACGTGGCACCGGGAGTAATCCAGAGATTACAAACTTTGAGGTCCTGTTCTTTAATCCTTCACCTAGCTCCCTAAATTCTTGCTGCAGGACCTCATCCCTCATTTTACCTATGTCGTTGGTACCAATGTGGACCACGACCTCTGGCTGTTCACCCTCCCCCTCCAGAATGCCCTGCAGCCGCTCAGTGATATCCTTGACCCTGGCACCAGGGAGGCAACAAACCATCCTGGATTCACGTCTATGGCCACAGAAATGCCTATCTGTTCCCCTTACTATAGAATCCCCTACCACTATTGCTCTCCCACTCTTTTTCCCCCCTTCCTGGGCAGCAGGAGCACCCCCAGTGCCAGGAAGTTGGCTGCTGCTGCCTTCCCCTGGTGAGTCATCCCCCTCAACAGTATCCAAAGCGGTATACTTGTTTGAGAGGGGAATGGTCACAGGGGTTTTCTGCACTACCTGCCTACTTCTATTGCTCCGCCTGATGGTCACCCCTTTCCTTTCTTCCTGTGCAAACCTTCCCTGCGGTGTGACCAACTCACTAAACGTGCTATCCACTACCCTCTCAGCATCGTGAATGCTCCACAACCCATCCACCCGCATCTCCAGCGCCTCAATGCGGTCTGCTAGTAGCTGCAGATGGATGCATTTCCTGCACACATGGTCATCAGGGGCAGTGTCCCTGAATTCCCACATGGAGCAAGAGGAGCACATCACGGGGCTGGGCTGTCCTGGCATGACTTACCCTTTAATTAATTTAAATTAATTTACTATCACCAATTTAAGATATCTCTATGGCGCTTGTATAGTCTACCACAGTCCCTGCTACACCAGAAAAGACCCTAGTAACTATAAACTACAGAGTTAAAGTTTAAAAAAGATAAATACTCACCAACCAATCACTTACCTGCTCCCTGGTGACGTCACACTCTGATTACCTTTTACCTCTCTCCTCGCTGCTGAGTTGGTATGCCTCTGCCTTCGCGCCGGTTTTTAAGCCGGGTTCCTCCTCCGCTGCTGCTCTCCCCCGAACTGGTCGGGCCTCTGCCTTCGCGCCGGTTTTTAAGCCGGGCTCCTCCTCCGCTGCTGCTCTCCCCCGAACTGGTCGGGCCTCTGCCTTCGCGCCGGTTTTTAAGCCGGGCTCCTCCTCCGCTGCTGCTCTCCCCCGAACTGGTCGGGCCTCTGCCTTCGCGCCGGTTTTTAACATCCAGCTTTGATAAGACTGTGGATCATACGCAATAGACAAATATGATCTGGTGGCATGTGGCCACACTGATCCCAGCAGATCATAGGCTATGTTAAGTCATTTCATATGTCACAACAGTTGCAAATGATAGTTCTGTCTGGAAATCTATATTTAGGGAATCTATGATGTAATTTAAGCAAACACAAAATACATAAAATTAGCATTTAAATCCTGAACTCAATTAAAACCAGCATTATCCAGTATTTTCACAGTATTGTCAGGTCAGCCATTTTGTGACATAGAAGCACAGCGAAGAATCAATTTTGGCTGAGTTTTTAAAAATACACACAATCATGACAGGACAACATTTCTTTATTTGCAACACCAGTTTTTACTCAATCAAGTGGAATTTTGTTCCCCAGTTATTCCCACATTCAAAGTGGATAAAGGAAGCAGGGAAGCAGAAGGAGTAAAACATAAATAATTGATTTGAAGACAGAAATGGAGAGATACTGACTTACTTCATCATGACCAGAAGGTACCATGATGCAGTGCTGATCATCATTTCTATGCCATATTCCAGGAGTAGGAAGACATTATTTGTGACAGTGTGGAAGTGCTGCACATGGACTATAGTCTCCTGCCCTTCCCCTACACCTTATGATATGGTGTGGAGATGCCGGAGTTGGACTGGGGTGGACAAATGTAAGAAGTCACACAACACCAGGTTATAGTCCAACAGCTTTATTTGAAATCACAAGCTTTCGGAGCGCTGCTCACCTGATGAAGGAGCAGCGCTCCGAAAGCTTGTGATTTCAAATAAAGCTGTTGGACTATAACCTGGTGTTGTGTGACTTCTTACCTTATGATATGGCACTTATTTTATCCAACTCAGAATAACCCATAGAGGTTTACAGCAAAGAATAAGGCCATCCGGCTGAATGTGTCAGTGCCATCTCTTTGCTAGAGCAATCCAAATGTAATACCACTGCCCCCCTCTTTGCCCAATAGCTAATATAGCTAACATACTCTCTGTCTTCTGCCTCACAACCAATCACCAACCTATGGCACAAGGCTACCTCTAATTCCATGTGCTTTTAATTTTGCTAATAATCTCTCATGTGGAACCTTATCAAATGCCTTCCAGAGGTCCATATAGACAATGTCCATAGCCATTCCCCTGTCCACCATTTTAGTGAGCTCCTCAAACAATTCAACTAAGTTAGTCAGACTGGGTGTACTCTTCACAAATGAACACAGACTCCCTTTGAGCAGCTCATACTTGTTCAAATGCTTAGTCACTCTGTCCCTGATAAAAGAATCTGGCTTCTCTTACAGCCTCTTCTTCCTCCTCCAGCATATAGATCAGATAAAGTGAGATTCCCATTGGGAAGCCCAATGTACTGCTCCCTGATCCCAGCTCAGTAATTGTGCTGACTTAAAATGCTTCTCAAGGGTGCACAATGCAGAATGTAGGGGAAGGCTACCTTATTACAATAGTGATTTCATTTTTAATGACACCTGCAATGAGGCCCAAGATAGGGCCAAATATCTCCAAAAACAATCACAGTGATCAGTGTCCCTTTAAAAAAGTGTTGATGAACGGATTCTGGAAAACTCCACTTTTTAAAAGTGGTGCACATTCAAAATGGTGGATGTGAGCCCAGAAGTCACAGAATTTGGGGCAGTTCACATCATCCAGTAGTAATTCTGTCATTTGCACAAGGCTACCATTGGGAGGGTGGGTGCTTTGGTGTGTCATGAAACAGAATGGAATTTATGCCAGTGTGCCTCTCCAGGAACACTCCAGTGTAAATCGGTCCTGTTAGAAATTCCTGGCCTCACAAAGGTGCAACTCTTGAATTATGTCCTCCTCCGATGCAGAAATTTTGGGGCCAGATCTGTTTTTTTATTTTGAACACAGCTCTCGCCGTGATTTGTTGCTAGCGTTGGTATTCAAATCCTTCTTTCTATTTAGAAGATGAAAAGAACTGGAATGTGCTGAGATTTTAACCATTGGATGACTAACATTTCTGTATCCCATCAGGAAATAACAAATGGATTAAGAGTTCATTGACAAATGAAACGGTCACTTTCTAAACATTGTCCCTCTTGTGTTCTGTGGTGTTCAGCTATTATGCTGAAAACATTCATAGAAAAATGTGATGATTTATGCTTTCTTCTGAGGAATTAGAAAAGTTCTTCAGCCATCAGAGAAAATCCATTATCTTGGTAATTATGAAAATGACTCCATATCCCAAACAATAAAATAAAATAAATTTAAATGTGTTCTTTCTACATCTCTTTGGTGTGCTTAAGAGTACAATTTGAAAGTGTATTTTTGATATGTTGCACAATGCAAACAAAAGCAAAAAGAACAAATATATGTCTGATATGATTTTTTCCATTTTGGAATATTTAATTGGTTTCTGTGTCTTTCAAAGAAGCAATTTAAGCTTTCTACTTCAAAAGCTATTCTTAATAATATACAAGAACTAAAAGATAAAAGCTTTTTTTATCAAAAAAGCAGAAATTAATCATATTTATAATTGGTCAAAAACACTGACTAAAACATTTATGGAACAATAGCTTTGTAAGTAAAATGTAATTAAAAGTCAAATAGGCAATTGCCAACCAAAAAACAGACCAACTTTTCAAAGGAAAGAATATGACAAGCATTGTCCCTCAGTTTTATTTAGGTTCAATAAAAAAAGAAAAGTAGAGAAAAGGAAGCTATAGATGATTCAGAATGACAAACTTGGAGCACAGTTAATCTCATATCTGCCTCATTTTTCTTGCTATCAATATGACAAGATCCAAGACAAGTAGAGAATACTAATACAATTCCTAACACTGAGCCATTTTACATCTGCAAGGTGAGAATTTCCTCCAGATTTTCCATTGTAACTTTGGCAGAAGATCGGTGGAAACCCTGCAGACATGCCACACACCATTACTGTACTGGCCTCGCTAGACGTGCTCCTATCTAGTTATCCAGCAAGTTAAACACTTATTCAAAATAATTCCTCGTGAAGCCGTTTGCTGGTTTGAAGCTTTACTTGAACAAATTTGTGAAACTGTAAACAAAGACAAAGTATGTTTTGTACATAAACTGAGTACTATACATTCGATATTACATAAGATATAAACATATTTACAACAGTAGAATAGACTAATTGTATAACTAACTAACATTTGGACTAACTTCTGTAACTATCAAATATTAACCTTTTATAAACATAGGCCTAGAAATTCACTGGCCTTAGCGCCGCTTTTGAGGCGCTAGAGGGCCTAGCGCCGAAGTTATGGCCAGTTTAGAAATTGACAGGGGCCCTAAATCGGCGTTAGGCCGGTAGCGCTGCGCCGGCACCGATGACGTCATCGGTGTGTGCAGCGTCCCGGTTGCCATGGTAACCCGCCCGAACTCGGAAATTGAGTTGCGGCCGCCTCGCCCGTGGCAGCCGCAAGCAACGTTCTGGCAGAGGTGCCTTACAGAACTTTGCGCCGGCGCAGTAAAGGCCCCGCGGCGGCCGGCCGCTTTCCCGCCGGCCGCCTGGCCGCAGCTCCCTCCCCGGACTTCCCCCCCCCCCCCCGGAACAGAAGCAAGCCCGGCACTTGTCCGAGGTGCCGGGCTCATTTTTAAAAAGATTATCGCGGGCCGCGGCTGGGTGCAGGCAGCTCCTCCTTAACAGACGGAGGAGGCCTGCACTTTCCGAGCCTGCCGCACCGCAGCGGGCGCCGCAACGCCGGAATAGCGCCGCAATGCGGCGCGTGGCGCCAGTTTTGAGGCGCTGAGACCCCTCAGTAGCGCCGGCAGCCGTTTGGGCGCGGCGCAGGGGGACTTAGCGCCGGCACTAACTTCCGGCGCTAAAGCCCTCGCTGCGCCAAAACTGAATTTCTAGGCCACAGTGTTATCAAAATACTACACTGACAAAGTTGCTATCATGCTAATAGACAAAGATACTCACAGATATTGCGCTTGGCCTAACATATGAGATCAGATTACATTGGATTGAAAATCCCTCATGGAATTCTCCATTACTCAAGTCAGGTTCTTCCTGGAATTCTACTTCCTGAGATTCTACTTCCTGGGTCACACAGGAAGAAAGGTAGAAAGGTCAAATGACCTCTCACACAGGAAGAAAGGTAGAAAGGTCAAATGACCTCTGCTGCACACAAACTCTGCAAACATATAACCACCACCAGAGGGTGCTATCTGCATGTAAAATGTCCATAAGTCCAGAACAATTACTTTTAGCCGTTTATGCTGCTTCTTTCTGAGAAGGGACTGCATTTCCTTCCCCATGACCAGAGAGGAGCAGCACGAGCGTGCATGTGGCTTTGCCAGGATAGCGAGCTTCCCCATGGTGCAGGGCGCCATTGACTGCACCCACATCACTTAGCGGGCACCTCATAACAATCCTGTGGTATTCCGTAACGGCAAAGGCTACCACTCACTTAAGTTGCAGTTGGTGTGCGACCACACACGGCGAATCCTGGCCGTCAATGCCCGCTATCCTGGCAGCAGCCACAATGCCTTCATCCTGCACCAGACCTCTATTCCAGCCACCACATCAAGCTTGCTGACTACTGGGAGACAAGGGTATTCCACTCTCTACCTGGCTCATTACTCCCCTCTGCAATCCCAACACTCCTGGCCAGCACTCATATAATGAGAGCCATGCTGCCACCAGGAACATCATTGAGCAGACCATCGGAGTGCTCAAGCAATGGTTCCGCTGCCTTGACCGCTTGGGAGGAGCCCTCCAGTACTTGGCTGAGTGGGTGTCACTTTTTGTCATCTGCTGCATGCTGCACAACTTGGCCACTATGAGGGCGCAGCTATTGCCACCAGGCATAACTCCACCACCTCAGGAGGAGGAAGAGGAGGACGAAGATGATGAGGAGGAGGAAGAAGAGGAGCAGGAGGAACAGAAGGACGAACGGCAGCGACGGAGGAGGCAGCCACTCAATCACCGTTCTGCAAGGTTGGTCCGTGACCACCTCATCAGACTTCGTTTCCACTCTCCGGTTGCTGAGCACGTCGCCATCATTCCATCTCTTTGTGATTCCATATCACACTCCAAAACTGAACTGAGACACAGCACCAAATCTGCAACATTCCACTAATAAATGTATCAAAAATCATTAACCACATACTATATGCAACAACAATATTGACTAATCACCCTTGTGCAAACCCTTGCCTCCCCTCTTTACAATCCCCTTTCCTAATCTAATGCTCCTACGTAGTGCCTCCGCAGTGGCTGCAACAGGGCTGGTGGAAGGCTGCTGAGTGTCAGTGCCAGAGACTACAGATGGCCTTGTAGGATGCCCTCAACCAGCTCTGGGCCTAGAAGGCCCAGCTGTACACTGCACCACCTCAGGCTGGGCGGCAGCAGTCTGGGCTGGCTGGTTGACAGGCAGCGACAAGTGCAATGATGGAGTGGCAGTGGTGGGATCAGGAATGCTGTCATCCTGAGAGAGGACAACAGGTTCCTGCTCCACTGACCCACTTCCACTACCTCGGGGCAGCACCTCAGCATTCCTACAAATCTGCTGGAGCACAGATTGCTGGCCTGCTGCAACACTGTGAGATCCCGAGTAGACGATGGCAGTATTCAGCGCTTTCGTGGCGTCAAGCTGAGACTGCATGAGAGCTGTCTGAGACTCAATGGCAGCAACCATTGACTACATTACAGCACTAAGACATTGCATCGCTTCTGCCTGTGTGGCAATGGAAGCTGCCAGATTGCCCATCACATGTGGCATCAGGTCTGGGTCACCACGGTCTCTCTGGGATTTTACCATCCTTTGCAGACTGGAAATGATGGGCTCCATGGTGTGTGCAGAGCCTTGTGCAATGTTGGAGGCGGACTCCTCCACGCTTCTTACTATTGCCGAGAGGCTCTCAGGCACCCTTGCCATTGCACCTATCATCTCAGTGTGCATGGCCATCACCCTTCTTGTGAACGCCTCCCCATCGAGATCCTCATCTGAGTCCTGTGCAACAGAACTTGCGCTCGAACTCGCCCTCCGGGGAGCTGGCTCCCGAGCTACCCTTTCCCCTGGCCTTGCTGTAGCCCGCTTGTTCCTGGTGCATCACCCAGTGCAGACCCCTCTACTAAACCTGTCTCTAAAGATCGCGTAGTGCCAATATCTGAGGTGGTGCCTGCGGGTGAGAGATGCAGTGACGCAGTGCTTTGCTCGTCCTCCTCTTCTCCTTCCTCACTCTCAGTGGGGAGCTCAGGGACAGGCTAGTCATCTGGTTGTTGATGATCTGAAAGCATAAATGCAGGACACTCGTGTTAAGATGAGGGCGGGGGGGGCTGGCAGGAATGGAGCAAGCAATTCAGGCATTCTCAGGAGGTGGAAAGTGAGAAAGGTTTGTGGTGTGAGGGGGAAGTGGGATGAGAGAAGGAGAGGGGCTGAAGATACCATTTTTGCCCCCAACGGGGTCGACATCGCCGACGGCCACGGTGCCCACCACCTGCTGCCCAATGAGTCGCAGCACTCGCTTCTCAAGGTCTGAAAGCTGCTGGGGCTGCACATCACCCCCGCCTGTTCTCTGCTGCTCCCTCCTATTGTGGGCCATCTTGGCCTGCAAGAGAAACAAATGTGTTTCAGTCAGAGTCCATCTATGTGTTTGGGAGATATGCCTTCCGTCGTTGAATAGCTGTGATTGTAGGCAAGGCAGAGATGTGGATATGAGTTTGAGTAGGTGAAGATGTTTGGTGGGTGAGTGGTGGCGGTGTGGTTCTTTGCGCAGTGTGCACAGACTGAGGTTCAGATGCTGGAATGTAGGAGCTGCTGAAGCATGGACTCACCTTGACCACCCGACTGAGGTCGTTGAAAATCTTGCGGCACTGTGTCAGGCTGCGTTCCACCACCCTCACAGCCAGCAATGCTGAAAATGAGCATTTGCACAATGATGCAACCTCCCCTTTAAGAGCTGGAAGGAACCAGTGTGAAGAATCATTGCTGAATGCATTGCATCTGAAATTCATTCGCGCTTTGCTGGTAGCGCCCCTGTAGCGCCCCACCGAGGTATTAGCACTAGATTTAGCGCCCCACTTCCTTCCTGGGGCACTAACACCCAACTTAGTAGAAGTTCAGAATCCTTAGCGCCTGGCACTAATTTTCAACATTTCTAAAGTTAGCGCCCCAAACGACGCGATACCCAATTTCACCCCCGCTTCAACTTCACTGGCAATAACTATGTGTGATGAAAGAGGTTTGTAGTATTAATTCAATTAATAAAGCTGTTTTTTTTTACAATGCTACGATTATAATTCCTACATTACAACAGTGACTACACGTCAAAAGTACTATATTGGCTGTTAAGCGCTTTGAGGTTACAGATGGCGCTATATAAATGCAAGTTCTTTCTTTCTTTACTCCATACCTGTTTTTATTTTGCAAGTTTTTTTTTCTGTTTTATAATTAAAATAAATAAATAAAATAGAAAATATCAGCGACAAATGCCGCAGCAGTGAGTAAAGTCACAGCGAAGGGCGGCAAGAAGCAGAGACGGCCAAGGAAGGGGAGTTACTTGCTCTACATCTACCAGGTGATGGAGCAGGTTCAGCCCGACACCGGCATCTCCTCCAAAGGCTTGAACCTCCCGAACTCCTTCGTGAGCGATATTTACTAGCGCGGCGCAGGCAAAGCTTCTCGCCTGGCCTATTGCAACAAGTGCTCGACCATCAGCTCCAGGGAGATCCAGATCTCCGCGTGCCTGCTGCTGCCCCCAGAGGATCTGGCCAAGCTCGTCGTGTGGGAAGGGATAAAGGCTGTGACCAAGTACAGCAGCTCCCAGTAAAACTCCAGAATGTACTGAGAAAAACAAGGGTTTTTTACTGTCCAAAATGGCTGTATGATTTGGCTCATACTCATAACCAGAGAAACAGAGAAAAAAACACTTAAACGAATGTTCTACCAAAGTACAGAAGAATCCCAAACAATTCAGACACTTTGTGCTTGCGTGCGGGCACAGCTTGAAGCAGCTTCTCGCAGTTTCCGCTTCAGTCTTCTGTTGAATATTTTAGCATGCGGTGCAGATTTTAAAGTGGGCTGCTATACCATGCTGTTCGTTTGTTTTTAGCTCGCTTTTTTAGACTTTCATTTACATATGTGTCTTCAAGCTACCTTCCCTGGCTCCTGCTGATAATTCTGGGAAGAACTACAGTGGGAAAAATAACACTTTGAATAATTTACACATTTGTCTGGGGGGGGGAGGTGTGGGTTATACCACCTTTCCCTATATTTGTCTGGGGGGGGGAGGTGTGGGTTATACCACCTTTCCCTATATTTGTCTGGGGGGGTGAGGTGTGGGGTATACCACCTTTCCCTATATTTGTCTGGGGGGGTGAGGTGTGGGTTATACCACCTTTCCCGATATTTGTCTGGGGGGGTGAGGTGTGGGTTATACCACCTTTCCCTATATTTGTCTGGGGGGGTGAGGTGTGGGTTATACCACCTTTCCCTATATTTGTCTGGGGGGGTGAGGTGTGGGTTATACCACCTTTCCCTATATTTGTCTGGGGGGGTGAGGTGTGGGTTATACCACCTTTCCCTATATTTGTCTGGGGGGGTGAGGTGTGGGTTATACCACCTTTCCCTATATTTGTCTGGGGGGGGTGAGGTGTGGGTTATACCACTTTTCCCTATATTTGGGGGTTGAAGTGTGGGTTATACCACCTTTCCCTTATGGTTTATGCAGGTATTCCAGTTCCCAGGAGCATGTTTTTTTTTCGTTCGCGGGATGTGGGTGTCGCTGACAAGGCTAGCATTTATTGCCCATCTCTAATTGCCCTTGCTAGTATTGCTGGGCCATTTCAGAGGGCAGTTAAAAGTGGGTCTGGAGTCATGTATAGGCCAGACCAGGTAAGGATGGCAGATTTCCTTCCCTAAAGGACATTAGTGAACCTGATGGGTTCTGACGACAATCCGATAGTTTCATGATCACTATTATTGATACCAACTTTTTATTCCAGATTTATTTAATTAATTGAATTTAAATTCCCCAGCTGCCGTGGTGGGATTTGAACTACCTTGGTCACTGGATTATTAGTCCAGGCCTCTGGATTACTAGTCCAGTAACACTACCACTATGCTACCATTTGCTTATGTCACAGCTTGAGGACACTCCTTGTAATTTATTTTATAATACATGTAATTTATCTCTTTTCCTTTTCCCCTGTTGCTGAGCTTTTTTCATTTTGCTCTTGCTGTGGGAGTTAACATTTTTCACCGCTGACACCAATTCTCCGTCTCAACATGGTTTCAGAATTGGGCAGTGTGGCTTCATAAAGTGAAGAAGAAGACAGATTCTGATCATTTTTTGAAGTTGTTTCATTTGCAAGATAAATTCATAATGGTCTTTTCATATTATCTGAAGAGAACATTTTACTGATGAATTGCATCTTTTTTTATTGGGTTACGTTACTCATAAATTAGCATAATTTTGTCCCCAGTCAAGTAATTTTCTGCCACTTGCCAACTTTTTGGAAGCATGAACTCTAGCATTATTTACAAAGGAACCTTATACAGCCCTTTGTAAGCAACTGTAGGCTACATGGTTATCACATTTTGAAGCGAGCAGCAAAATGATCTGACTAGGACTAGATTATCCTGGGAGTCTCGATCGGAGATCGGGGGGCAGGGGCCTGGGATTGGGATCAGAATCGGAGGCCAGAGATCAGGAGCGTCAGCGAGCTAGCTTTCTTTAAACTCCTGCTCCTCCAGGCTCCACATTCAGCCAAGTAAATTTGAAAAACTTACCTCCTAGGTCGCAGGCAGTCCCATGGTCTGGTTTTACTGAGTGTAGCTGGTGCTGGCTGCCTCAGGGCAAACCAATCTTGAAGTGAGGGCCTCAAATAGGTGTTAGATCCCTTATTTGGATATGTAAAAGGATGTAACCCCTGTTTCAGGCAGGGGCCCTGGACGCCTTTTGTTCTGCCTTATAATTGCAGGAGTTTGTTTTGTTGCCGCCAGTAGGTGGCATGGCAGTAAAGGGAAATGACCAGTAGGGTCACTCAACAGGAAGTAGTATAGTGATAGCAAACCAAGGAGGTCACACCACAGCATGGAACGCGCTGCTAGTTAATCCACTGTAATCTTACATCGTTACGCCTTCGAAAGCATTGCCTGTGAATTGAATGATTTCATTACATATTCATGTTTAAATGTTAGTTATATCTCATGTATGTAACAAGGTGCATTTCTTTCTTTTGTCTTTCTCAGTTTTACTCCAACCCAATGCAACTGATTTGTATTGTTTCATTGACTTCATGCAAGTGTGGCATTATTAAACACGGAGCTTGGACGCTACATCCTGACTCCATGTCATTATTGAAAGGAGTTTGGCTGGCTGTCTAACTGCGTACAGACACATACACGTAGGGAGGACAGTACAGTAAAATGGCAAGTCATCAGCTGGCACAACAAGCAACATTCGCAGTGCAGCACGGTGCAATCATGGACGGCAAGAGCTTCCGAGACGAGCAGAGATCTGTGACCAGCTCAAGAAGTACACGCTCATCT
The DNA here is from genome assembly GCF_052327205.1 of Somniosus microcephalus. Lineage (NCBI taxonomy): Eukaryota > Metazoa > Chordata > Chondrichthyes > Squaliformes > Somniosidae > Somniosus > Somniosus microcephalus. Next base: position 38,775,205 of record NC_140998.1, read on the forward strand.
AGATCATCAACAGCCAGTGTAGCAGCAGCTAGAGCCTGGGCTAAAGCGGCACAGGCTCGCGTGACCTTTGCTAAACAGGAACTGGCTGTGAAGAAAGAGAAGGTCCGACTACAAGCAGAGGCTACTACATTGGACGCCACGCTGGAAGCACTACACATTGAGAAAGAAGCAGCTGCCGCTACTGCTGAGGCAGAGATATGGGAAGCGGCACTAGAAGCAGAGGTGGGAGAGCACCGCAGCATTGCTCGTCCTGCATCACCTCAAAGCACTGAGAGGCGGACAAGCGGCTATGTCCAGGAGCAGGCTAGGATACGCACAGACATTTCCTCCTTCCCAAACTTTGAACCATTGCACGTGAACACGGAATCGCCATCACCAGCCCAACATGAGGTCACTCAGGTGGATCATTCACGCTACACTGATGACGACCCCTTCCTTGTTATTGACGACTGGTCACATGAAGGAGAGTTTGCAGCGCTCCCGAAGAAACCTGTGCCTCAATCCGCCACTCCCAACCACTTGGAAGGTACTTATGCCAAAATTCCTCACATTAAAAAAGAACCCTTTTTAAAGGCTAGAACAGGTCACCCAACATGGCAGTCTCCCATCCAATCGCAACCCTTCCGATGTGAGCATACCCTGGCAACCCATGCACAGACTCCTAATATGACAGCCATTGCCCAATATTTGGCACGTAGAGAACTTGTAAAGACAGGTCTCACAAAATTTGATGACAAGCCAGAGAGTTTTAGAGCATGGCAGTCATCCTTCCTTAATGCCACAGGCGGCTTGAGCCTGAGTGCTAGTGAGGAGTTGGATTTATTGTCATCATGGCTGGGCAAAGAATCGTCAAAACATGCCCATAGGATCCGGTTTGTGTACACAAATGACCCAAGCACAGCCCTTAGAATGGTCTGGGCAAGACTCAGGGAGTGTTACTGTGCTCCTGAGGTGATAGAGAAAGCCCTCTTCAGTAAACTGGAAAACTTTCCTAAAATAGGTAACAGAGACTACCTTAAGCTTAGAGAACTCGGAGACCTTTTAATGGAGTTACTGGCAGCCAAAACAGACGGATACTTACCTGGGCTCTCCTATTTAGATACTGCTCGCAGCATCAACCCAATAGTGGAGAAGTTGCCCCACCCTCGCCAAGAAAAATGGATCAACGTAGGCTCAAAATTCAAAGAAGACAACCACATGTGGTTTCCCCCATTTTCCTTCTTTGTGAACTTTATCTGCAGAGAGGTCAGAATTAGAAATGATCCAAGCTTTGCCCTGTCCAGCTGCTGTAGTGGACCCTCAAAGTGTAAGATTCGCAATTTTCAGCAAAAATCACGCAAGAAAACTGGATAAAATAAGACTGTTTATTGACCAAAGTAAGCTTGCACAAAAAAAAACCTTTAATAAAAGGGCATACAAAATGGCCGCCAGGCCCCGTGATCAGTTTCTGAACCATTTTATTTCTGTTACTGCAAGCCAGACAGGCTTGTGGATTGAAGACAGTAAGCCCGCGAAAGCCAGTATCTGGGAACCGAAACTCAGAGAAACAGCATACATATTCAATGGATTCTAAGTACAGGATGGGGCCCATCAAGATATGGGCGGACAATGCAAAAACACTTATACCCATTTATTGTACAAAGGAAAAACCGTTTAGCAGCCATCAAGGAAAATCTCCGGACCGATCAATATGCGAACCGAGCCGCGGTGACAATGAAAAGGACATTAAAAGACATTATCGGCCAGGAAGGCCAGTTTAAGTTATCACCGGCTCCGTTACAAGACAAAGCGCCCCTGCAGAGATTTCTGCCCGCCAAAATTAATACAAAGACAGGACTATGATTTGGTGGGAGATAAGACTGTTCCAAAAGAGTATAACTATGGATTGAAAGTCCATATACGTGACTTCGACTTCTTCGAACTACTTCGGCTTCGACTGGAACAACTTCAAACTTGACTTCACGGCTGCTTCTTCTTGGACGACTTCAGACTTTTCTTCAAGGACTTCGCCTACAAGGAACGAACGAAGGACGGACGGTGCCAGGATCGGCACCTCTTCCACTTCGGCAGATGCAGAATCGATGAAAACGTTTTCGTCTTTTTAAAGACGGACGGTTTCGGTAAAAAGACAACGTGGTCGGTGTTCAGCCAAACAAGGCTCGGCCACGACGAGAAGACGACGAGGGTGGCCTGGGTACTGGGGTCGGGAGATCATCGACGACCCAGGCCGACGGAGAAGAAACCCTCTGGAGAACCGACCAGGCCGGAGACAAAAAGACAGTCCGGGCCTGACACTTCCGTGTCTCAACATCCCATCTGGTTGTTGGTCTGCTCCATGAACCAAAATCGACAACAGCTTGTAGCTGATCTTCAACCTTGACGAGCGCTCATCGAGGCTGTGTCTACCCCATCGCCTCGAGAGAGAGAGAGAGAGAGAGAATATCGACTGCGCCAGAAGTTTCCAAATCCACGTGACGACGGAAAGCGGTGCCAAAAAGGCTGCGAACCCCCTTTCTCGCGATTTCGAGAGTGGTGAGCATGATCCCAGGTTCCCCAGGTCGAAACTTAGTTTAGGTATAGGGGAGGGAGTTAAGGGAAATCGTAATGTTTTTCCCCTTTTACGATGTGCCGTGTGTTCCCCATTTCCATAGAGTCAAGTTCTTAAATTTGTGCATGATTGTAGTTACTTTAATCTGTGCCTATGACATGTATTTTGTAATGCTTCAAACTGTTTAAAAATAAAAGCATCCATTTCGTGCTATTCAGCCTGGTCTATTGAGTCCTTTCTCTGCACTACTGTTCTCTGCATCTAAGTCCAAGGTCTAGAACCGTAGGGGGAGTGGGTCGAACCACTCAAGGGTAATTCTTGCACGAAGCCTGGCAGGAGGCCAGAACGGGCAAGAGAGCAGGAAAAAAACCCCTACAAAAGTATGAGAAGCCCATGTCAAAGTACGTAGGCACAAGAATGCCTATATCTGTGCATATGACGGATGTCACTGCAAAGACTGACATCAGCATAGATGCAGCAAAGAATGAAGATGATCCCGGAAAACACTGCCCCATCCATCATAAGCCTCATCCGCTCGCAAAATGTAGAGGCTTCAGAAACAAGACCATAGATGAACGCAGAGCCTACCTCAAAGATAATGGGATATGTTTTAGGTGTTGCACCTCCGTTTCCCACATTGCAAGAGACTAGGATAGCGTTGAGATGCAGGGAGTGTGAGAGTGACCACCACAGCACAGCTATGCACCCAGGTCCTACCCCCACAACGGAAAAGCCAACCATCAAAGACTCTGAGCCCGGAGGCGAGAGAAAGGGAACCCTTACCATCGCACCAACGGTGAGCTCCATATGCACTGAGGTGTGTGGCCAAGGCCTCACAGGACGATCGTGTTCCAAAATATGCCTTGTAAGAGTCTACCCACAAGGACAGCGTGACCGCTCAGTTAACATGTACGCAATACTCGATAACCAAAGTAACCAGTCACTCGCACGGTCAGACTTTTTTGACATATTTGGCGTTGAGAGTAGCCCAGCCCCTTACTCACTGAGAACCTGTGCCAGACTCTTGGAGATGGCAGGAAGGAAAGCAGATGGGTTCTGTGCCGAGGCAGGGGTGAGCATAGACTTACCGCCACTGATAGAGTGCAGTGAAATCCCGGACAACCGATCAGAGATACCAACGCCTGAGACAGCACTTCACCATGCCCACCTAAAGCCCATAGCATCATGCATCCCAGCATTGGATCCAAAGGCCCAGATTCTCCTCCTGCTCAGGAGAGATGCGGTGAGGGTGCATAAGGTGAGAGAGCAAGTTAACGGACCACACGATGCCCCCTTTGCCCAAAGACTCAACTTAGGCTGGGTGCTCGTGGGAGAAGTGTGCCTAGGCCAAGCTCACAAGCACAACGTAAGCACCTTTAAGACCAACGTGCTAGAAAGCGGACGACCCTCTTTCCTCACTCCCTGCCCAAGTCACATCCACCCGAAAGAGAGAGCGAGCTACGATGGGGAGCAACAAGGTGATTTCTCTCACACAGCATGGGGGTGCTCGGCTGACACCAGAGCTGTCGACAAACTGGGGCACACCGTGTTTGGAAAAGACACAAGACAGTTTGTGGAGAGACATTTTTATGTTGATGACGGCCTCATATCCTTAACTTCAGAAGCAGAAGCCATCAACCTGCTGAAGCGAACTCAAGCTTCATTAGCACAGTCCAACCTGAGGCTGCACAAAATTGCCTCAAACAGTGTAGCAGTGATGAAGGCCTTTCCAGCTGAGGATCTCGCCAAGGGCATTAAAGACTTAGACCTCAGCGACAAAACCATGCCAGCCCAGCTAAGCCTTGGTTTACGTTGGGAAATTGAATCTGACACCTTCACCTTTGCAGTGTCTGTAGGTGACAAGCCATTTACACGCCGCGGAGTGCTGTCAACTCTCAACTCGCTCTTTGACCCTCTCGGCATGGTGGCGCCCGTGACTATTCAGGGAAGAGCCCTACTACGAGAACTCTGCACAGACACAAGCGACTGGGACTCTCCACTCCCCGAAGGCAGGTTAACAGAATGGGAGACATGGAGAAAGTCTCTCAAAAATCTAAAAAATCTTCATATCCCACACACCTACTCACCAAACACACTCTCCAAATCCAAACGCACCGAGTTGTGTGTATTCTCAGATGCGTCCGAGAAAGCTATTGGTGCGGTAGCCTACCTGAGATCCCTGGATGATGAGGGCCAAAGCAACGTGGGATTTGTCCTGGGAAAGGCGAAGTTGACACCCCGGCCAGAGCCCACCATGCCATGCCTGGAGTTATGCGCTGCAGCATTAGCGGTGGAGATGGCGGATCTCATCCTGGATGAGGTAGATTTTGTAATGTATGTACCTTTAAGGGGGAGAACTACTTTTTACAGCTCCTGTATCCTGTAGTACCAGCAGTGACTACACCTGTATATAAACCCTGAGTAGTGATCTGTACAGTCAGTTGCAGTTTGAACCGTCATTCAGTAAACACCTGTTGATCGTTCCCTGCAGTCTTTGCCTGATTATTGAAGGACACAACATTAAGATACACGGATCTAACATTGGCGACGACGCAGATTCGAACCTACCTGCAACTCTGCATCACCTCCCAGGGATTTGCTCCTGGAGAACAGTGGAAGGAGGTCGAGTCCAGAAGCACGGGCGTCGACCACGGGCAAACGCCCAGTCATCCAGCGGAGATTTGAGCATCGCAGGGGAGGCTGTCGAGAGCCAGGCTTGGCTTTCCAGTCACGGTGGTCCAGCAAAATGGGCTGGCAACAGGTACTGCGCAGACCCTTCCCGGACAGCGGCAGCTAGAGCCGACCGAGCGGCACAGAAAAAGGCCGAGCAGCATCGACGGGAGAGAGAGAGAGGGCAGAGTGCACAGGGCGCAGCCGGTGTTCAGGACCGAGTGGCATCAACGGGGAGAGAGAGAGCAGAGCGCAGCCGGTGTTCAAGGGCCGAGCAGCGTCAACGGGGGAGAGAGGCGCGCAGGAAAATGCGAGGCGCTGCCATTGCCACGAGGACCGCAGAGAGCGGCATTGGCAGCAGCGCAGGAGCAGCACACAAAACCCACAGGGCATTGCCATTTGCCACGAGGACCGCCGAGAGCGGCGTTGGCAGCAGCGTGGGAGACGCCATTTTAAGCCGCAGCGGGGAAGAAAGGAAAGCATGGGAGATGCCATTTTAAGCCGCAGCGGGGAAGAAAGGAAAGCGCGGGAGACGCCATTTTAAGCCAGTCTAACCACACCCAAAAATGCAGAAGAGTGGCAGTATCACAGCATTCGACAATGAAGTCGAAGATTGGACGACATATGTCGAACGCATAGAAGTATACTGCAAGGCGAATGAAGTGCCAGATGACAAGAAAGCGCTGGTATTGTTGAATTCAATGGGTGCAAAAAGTATGGCTTACTACGAAACCTAGGAACCCCAGAGAAGCCAGTAGAAAAGGATTTTGAAAACATAGTGTCAATCCTACAGGACCACTTAAACCCCACACCGCTGCTGATAGCAGAAAGATTTAAGTTTCACAAAAGGAACCAGCATAAAGATGAAAGTAATGCTGAGTATTTAACGGAACTGCGCAAGCTATCGAAACACTGCCAGTTTGGAACGGGACTAGCAGATACTTTAAGGGACAAGTTTGTGTGTGGGCTTCAAAGTGAAGGAACCCAGAAACGGCTTCTACCAGATAAGGATCTTACGCTGGACAAGGCTTTTAGCATTGCAGTATCACACGAAGCAGCATCACGGGGCGCTGCAGAGATACAACGGAGACCGCAAGAATATGGCACAAATGAAATGTCATACGGAACAGTGAAGTGTTATCACTGCGGCAGAACAACACACCACCATAATGATTGCTGGTTCAAGGACAAAGTGTGCAGACAGTGTGGAAAAGTAGGACACATAGCAAGAGTCTGCAGGTCGGGAAAGAAAACCAGCAGCAAGAAATCTCCACAGGAGAATTACAAGAAGGTACATAAGGTGACGGAGAGTAGTTCAGACGAACAGAAGAGTGATACAGACTCTGGAAGCAAGGAGCTGTGTTGTCTGAAACTACATAATATGATCAAAACGGAGGATCACCAAACTATCTGGGTCACGCTCAAGATAGCAGGACTCCAAGTGAAAATGGAATTGGACACAGGATCAGCCCTAACAGTCATAAACCGAAGGGACTACAAGTGGCTATTCTCACATATACCCTTGAGAGATACAAAGATTGTCTTGAAGATGTACACGGGGCAAAAAGTCTACCCCAAAGGAAAAATAAGGGTAACGTTATATATAACGGCAATGAAACACCAAAAATGGCCCTATATGTATTGCCAGATGGAGGACCACCACTACTAGGACGTGAATGGATCCGGAAGATACAGCTAGATTGGCATTCCATACAAGCACTGACTGTAGATGCCAAAAAGGATGACGACGTCACACCTGGTCGACTGGCAAAAATGCTAACTGACGCAAAAGAAGTGTTCCAGCAGGGACTTGGAACACTAAAAGGCATAACAGCAATGATCAAAATAGAGGAAAATGCAAGCCCAAAGTTTTTTAAGGCCAGACTGGTACCTTATGCGATCCGCCCAGCCATCGAAGCAGAGCTGGAAGGTTTGGAACGTTCAGGAGTACTGTCCAAAGTGGACTGAAGCAAGTGGGCTACACCCATCATTCCTGTAATGAAGAGGTCGTTGAGTAATACGCCTGGGGAACCAAAGAAGGTTCGCATCTGTGGGGACTTTAAGGTGACAGTGAACCCAGTCCTTCATACTGTACAATATCCGCTTCCGCGGATTGAAGATGTTTTTGCCTCGCTATCTGGAGGGAAATGTTTCACTAAGATTGACCTGGCCCAGGCGTACCTGCAAATGGAGGTAGAAGAAGCCTCGAAACAGTACCTCACGATCAACACTCAAAGGTCTCTACCAATACAACCGGCTGGTGTTCGGGGTAGCATCAGCTCCGGCTATTTGGCAAAGGGCAATGGAACAAGTCCTGCAAGGGATTCCAGGGACCCAGTATTATTTGGACGACATCCTGTTCACGGGCGAAAATGACAGTGATCACCTCGCCAACCTGGAGCAGGTGCTCACTAGATTGAAGGAATATGGGCTCCGAGCTAATCGCCACAAATGCGAGTTTTTCCAGAAGCAGATCTCATATTGTGGCCACGTTATTGATAAAGAGGGGTTACATAAGTCCCCTGAAAAGATTGAGGCAGTAGTCAAGGCTCCAGCACCGGAAAATGTGTCACAACTGAGGTTGTTCCTCAGGCTGGTGAACTACTAGCATAAGTTCTTGCCGAATTTGTCTACCGTACTACACCCACTGAACACCCTACTGCAAACGGGGGTACCATGGAAGTGGAGTGACGAATGTAAACGAGCTTTCCAGAAGAGCAAAGCATTGATCACATCAAAAGAGGTGTTGGTTCATTTCAGCCCAGCACTACCAATTCGGTTGGCTTGTGATGCATCACCCTATGGCATTGGTGCGGTGCTGTCGCACAAATTCTCGGACGGCTCGGAGAGGCCAGTAGCCTTTGCGTCTCGGTTACTAACCTCAGCCGAGCGTAATTACGCCCAGATTGACAGGGGGGCCCTCAGCCTAGTGTGGGGAGTGAAAAAGTTCAATCACTATCTGCACGGGCAGAAGTTCACCTTGCTGACTGACCACGAACCACTTGTCTCCATCTTTAATCCAAAGAAGGGCGTTCCGGTGATGACTGCACAACGGCTACAAAGATGGTCCCTTTTTCTAGGGGCACACCAATATGAAATTGAGTATAAGGGCACGAAACTGCATTGGAAGCTGATGAATCAACTGACGACAGGGTGTTAGAATCGCCTCCGCACCCAGAGCGAGACACTCGGGAAAGGCGTTATCCAGAAAGAATCAGGAAGCCTCCCCAGAGACTGAATTTATAAATAGATTATTTTCAGTTAATGTTGCATGTTAAAAGTGTTAATTGTAATTAGTTGATATTTAATTGTTAAATGAGTGTTATGGTACTGTTAATCTAAAAGGGGAGGAATTGTATTGTATGTACCTTTAAGGGGGAGAACTACTTTTTACAGCTCCTGTATCCTGTAGTACCGGCAGTGACCACACCTGTATATAAACCCTGAGTAGTGATCTGTACAGTCAGTTGCAGTTTGAACCCTCATTCAGTAAACACCTGTTGATCGTTCCCTGCAGTCTTTGTCTGATTATTGAAGGACACAACATTAAGATACACGGATCTACCAGATTTCAAGCTTGATGCAGTGAAATTCTACTGTGACAGCAAAGTTGTGCTCAGTTACATCTCCAATGAGTCAAAGAGGTTCTTCATATATGTACACCACAGAGTTCAGCGAATAAGACAATCAACATGCCCCGACCAGTGGCACTTTGTGTCCACAGAGCTGAATCCAGCTGACCTCGCCACCAGGTCAGTGCCTGCCTCCCGGCTCTCCAGTACAATGTGGTTTACCAGCCAGCTTTCTAACAAAAACCTGACCAAGCTGACCATACAGCACAAGAATCATTCAAGCTCGTCAGCCCAGAACTAGATGTGAAGGCCACTGTTCAAGGGATGGTCAAAAGGTTTTTCAGACCCATCTCAGAGGTCGTACTCCTCTTACCTAAGGAGGACTGAGTGTTATTGATTCCACAGTTCTGTATGTTTTATAAGTAGTGGCATCTAATAGACGCCAGGCGGGGAGTGTTCTGCCTTATAATTGCAGGAGTTTGTTTTGTTGCCGCCAGTAGGTGGCAGTAAAGGGAAATGACCAGTAGGGTCACTCAACAGGAAGTAGTATAGTGATAGCAAACCAAGGAGGTCACACCACAGCATGGAACACGCTGCTAGTTAATCCACTGTAATCTTACATCGTTACGCCTTCGAAAGCATTGCCTGTGAGTTGAATGATTTCATTACATATTCATGTTTAAATGTTAATTATATCTCATGTATGTAAAAAGGTGCATTTCTTTCTTTTGTCTTTCTCAGTTTTACTCCAACCCAATGCAACTGATTTGTATTGTTTCATTGACTTCATGCAAGTGTGGCATTATTAAACACGGAGCTTGGACACTACATCCTGACTCCATGTCGTTATTGAAAGGAGTTTGGCTGGCTGTCTAACTGCGTACAGACACATACACGTAGGGAGGACAGTACACCTTTGTTTTCCTTCACCAATGTGGCTAGGCCTGAGAGCGATTCCGTGGGCAGTCAGGAACAACATTTAAGGATTAATGGAAATACGGTGTGAACTGCCTCCCCTCCAACCCCCCACCGTCATCTTAAGCCCCCACCCACTCTGTTTCTCTTGGGCGGGGGGAGGGGCCTTAAAATTCAGCTCGCTCTTTCATTGGTTCACTCTGAAGGGAGATCTATTTCAAATATCCCTGACAACAAGAAAAATGTTTATACAAAAGTGAACTTTTAACGATGGCTGAACCACTTTAAAATGCAAGTTGAGAAGAAAGAATATGGAGGAACATCTTTAACAGACATTACTCACAGAGCAGTTGTAGTCAAAGACAAATCTGGAGTTGCTATGCAACCATTGGAACTGATTAGCCCTGTCTTGAGATAAGACCCTCATTAAACTGCAACAAGTGACACACATGATGAAGTAACTCCACTAAACTTTGAACCAATCATGAATAACAAGGAGAAAAGCCATGGCTTGAAAGAGCCAATGATTGAGATATACACGTGAACGCCACATGAAGAATCGGAACACAAAAAATATAAGAACTGACACAATACCAAGTATCCCGGTCTAACGAAGAGAAGACGTCTAAAGATTCCAACAGACTTCAAGTGATTGTCGGTTTGGCCAACTTTTAGGCTCCAGGACAGGTTAAGTTGGATGCTTATTTAATCCGTGTGTTAGTGGTTAAATAAAAGATCTCTGGGAGATATCTGTGTGGTTTTATGTTAAAGTGGATTCAGGTCTACGAACCCTACACTAACACCTAATGTGATGTAAGCGGTTTTTGATCTGAGCCCAATTGCTAGACGGACGGTTCGAATCGCCCCCGCCTTATGAAAGTTCTATACCCGGGAATTATTATTCAGAGTGTAAATGAAATAAGTCACGGACAGGAATGCTTCGGTGAAAAATCAAACTTATATTTATTTGGTCTAACATACACTGGCTAAAACATGCACTACTAAACGAAATCACTGTCCCTGTGGAGAATAAAATCCAGATTACAAACAACATACATACAGCACAAAACTGGGGACTATAACAAGCAGTAATTCCCTTGTTGCTATGGTGGACTCTAATTCCACCCCTACCAACGAATTACCCAGTCGCATAAACCCCTTCGCCTGGCTGAACCAAACAAAGCTCACACCCTCGGAATAGCCCAAAAGCTTCACTTCTGAGAGACTATGCTTACCCCAACACGCGGTCGGTTTCGATCGCTCTGCTCGTCGGCTTCTCTGGTACTTCTTGTTAGTTCGATCTTGTTGGAGCAGGGAGCTAGAGACAGAGAAGGAATGGTGGAAAAGAATCTATCTTTATAGTAGTCCCTATCTTTTCCCGCCAATTTTTAAAATCCTATTGTTTCTAAGCACTCCGGTGCTTAATCAGTGATGAGTCATCCTCGGACCCATGCGTATTGGATTAATGGCCCTAAGTCTGGGGCATATCTTTCGGTCTTTGTATTGGGAAAAAAACTGGCTCCCTTTCGGCTGGCTGAGGCCAGTGGGTTCATTGTTCTGCTTCTCTTCTGAGATGAAGGTGAGAATTGCTTTGCATATTAGAGTGGCCTTTTAATAAGTTCAATGGCCCCCTTCCTTTTTCCAGGACTGTCGGGCGAACCCATACATTCTGGATGACTGACAGTTCTTTTGTCACAGCCAACTGCCATGTGTTCTCTGGAGTTTTAACAAACCAGTCTTTCACGTATCTGCACAGGGCGATCCCATAACAGAGAAAATACCCTCAGAAAAATCCCATGAAGTAAACAAAATATTCCCAACTGAGTCCATTCTTCAGAGACTTTGCGATCTCTTCAGTGGGAGATGTGAAAGCCGTAAATAATTCCTACAACTCTGGTCTGAAAAATGTAGGATTTATTTTCATTTCAAATGTGACATACATTGAAGACGTTAATAAAGGTTTTATGGTCCTTGCTTCAAAGGGCTTTATTCAAAATGTCCCTTGATGCTTTTGCATTGTGCTCCCTCTCTTTTAGAAACACTTTATGAATACATCATATCAAAAGTATATTGCAAACATGAAAGCTCCTTTCCCCATGTGTTGAAACTAGTTTTTCAAGGGGAAACGTCACCAGCATGACTTTTCACTTCACATGAGCTACAGTTAGCCTTTATCTAACTCTCCACCAGTTCAAATAGCCATGCACAGCTATATGAAATGCCTATGCTGATGATGTCTCCCTTTGAAAAAGTAGCCTGAAAACATAGGGAAATGAGTTTTCATGTTTGAAGTGTACTTTGGATATGATATATTCACGGGGAGGTTCAATGCCAAGGCATGAAAGAACATTCTGAAAAGAGACACCCTTTTGAAATAAAGAAACAAACTTATGACCATAATTGTAGTGAAGTAGTAGTGATAATTAGTTGTGATAGCACGATGATGTCCTTGGCGGATTGTTTTTCCTCTTCTGACTATCCTGTAGTGTTACTACGCTGTATTGGTTTCCACAGACAACAATATTTTAATTAATCTTTGTGGCGGGATTTGTTTTATTGAGGGACTTAGGTGAAGGGCCAAAACCACTGTGGAAGACTCACCAATGCTGAAGGAGTTAAATAATATGGGCCAGATTTTGCTAAAGTGGGGCATCTCATGGGGTGCCCCATTAGTTAGACTTACAATTGGACGTTCAGGTTTTAAAATCTTTTGCCCACAAAGTTGCTGGAAGTGTGAGCTGATAATGATGTGGCAAAGGCAACTGTGCTTCCAATCATGGGTGGCCTGGTAGGGCTTCCTCTGGGAAGTGAGCATGACTGGGAGAATGAAGAGAGGCCATGTAGAGCAGGACAAGCTGCTAGAAGAGGGAGGAGGGGCAGAAGGGCACTCAGCAGGAGGCTATATCCACTGAGGTGCTTCAGGGAACAGTTCGCTTACCTCAGCTTCAGCAAGGTCCAATGCTTGCAACGTCTTCAATTCATAAAAGAGGTTGTGAGTGAAATCTGTCAACTGCTGCAGCCACAACTGCAGCCTCAAAGCAAGGCATTGCCTATGGCTGTCAAGGTGACCCTGGCTCTTAATTTTTATGTGTCTGGCTCCTTTAAGGCTGCTGCTAGAAATATAAGCAAGGTTCCACAGTTTGCAGTGTGCTGTTGTATAAGGGAGGTCACTGAGGCTATACTATACCAAGAGGCATAGAAACATAGAAGATAGGAGCAGGAGTAGGCCACTCGGCCCCTCGAGCCTGCTCCGCCATTCAATGCAATCATGGCTGATCATCCAAATTCAGTAACCGGTCCCTGCTTTCTCCCCATGTCCCTTGATCCCTTTAGCCTTAAGAAATATATCTAACTCCTTCTTGAATATATTTAATGAATTGGCATCTACTGCCTTCTGTGGTAGAGAATTCCACAGGTTCACCACTCTCTGGGTGAAGAAATTCCTCCTCATCTCAGTCCTAAATGGCTTACCCCTTATCCTTAGACTGTGACTGTTGTGTATGTAATATGTATGTTACTTTATCCCTATGGCCAGGGCGGCACTACTTTGTAGGACGTAGTGATACCATTGTACCACTCCTGGCCATAGGGGTATAAATAGTACTGTGGGTACTGATCTCCCCTCAGTTCCCGCCTGTTGGTATTAAGTAAAGACCTACGTTGAATCTTCCAAGCTGTCTCTTCATTATTGGATTAAGTATAGACACATACTTTACACTGGCGACGAGTAAGGTTCGAACTCACCAGTACATGGTGCAACAAAGGAACGGCAGCAGTATGGAGAGAGAAGGAGAGAGGCTTCTTACCAGCCAGCCTGCAGAGTCCAGCGTCGACCAAAGGAAACCGCCCAGCACTCCAGGTTCGGGAGGAGCAGCAGCAACAGAGAGAGAGAGAGAGGGTTCCAACAGAAGTTGCAGCAGCTGAGAGAAGAGGCTGAACGGGTGCTTCAGCCATGGGGCAAAAGTCCACCCAGGGCCAGGTAAACTGAAATCCTTCCCGGGGAACGGGAGCTGCAAGGGCCAGAACGGGCAGGCGATCTGGGGAACAAACGGAGCCACGAGGACTAGCAAGCCACGAGAGGGGAAGGTCGTTGTTAATAGCGGCGGTGGCAATAACGGGAGCTGCAAGGGCCAAAAATAACGACGCTGGAGAGAGGTCGTTAGCAGCAGCAGGAGAAAAGGCGGGAAAAATGCCATCTAGTGGACAAAGGGGAAAAGTTTTTTCTCTTCAGCAGTTTAAAATAAAAAATAAAAAAAACGCCATCTAGTGGACAAAGGCGGGAAAAGCTCTTCAGCAGTTTAAAATGTCTAAAGAAGGTTGGTTGTCAGAATTTGTTGAGGACACAGAAGAGTGGGATGCCTATGTCGAAAGGCATGAACTTTATTGCATAGTACACAAGGTGAAAGATGACGAAAAGGCAGCAACCTTATTAAATTTTATGGGGGCAAAAACATACGGTCTGCTGAGGAATCTTCTTACTCCAGAAAAGCCAGCAGACAAAACGTATGCCCAAATTGTTGATACGTTAAGGGAACATTTAAACCCTAAGCCACCATTTACAGCAGAAAGGTACCGCTTCTACAGACGCGATCAAAGGAATGATGAGTCGCAGGCAGCCTATTTGGCTGAGCGCAGAAGGTTGTCCAAACATTGCCAGTTTGGAGCCTTTTTGGCGGACGCGATCAGAGACAGATTTGTCTGTGGCATGTTAAATGAGAGTACACGAAAACGGTTGCTAGCCAAGAAACAGCTCAGCCTAGATCAGGTGATTGAAATAGCATCGGCACATGAAGCAGCAGCACAGGGTGCTGCTCAAATGCGACAAAACACAACCTGCTATGACACCCATGAGGTGACATTTCACAAAGGTAAATGCTACCGTTGTGGCAAAACCACCCACGACCAAAGTAATTGTTGGTTTCGTGATAAAATATGCCGGCAGTGTGGGAAAAAGGGGCATATAGCGAAAGTTTGTCGGTCGGGTACGAAACCCAATAGTGGGGGCAGTCCGAGCAGTACCAAGGCAAGGGCAAAAATACATAAGATGTCTGACAGTAGCTCAGATGAGTCACAGGAAGGCACAAAAGCAGAGCCTAAAGGTCTGGGATGTCTCAAGTTATATGGTGTAGACAAAACGGAGGACCACAGCACAATGTGGGTTAAAATGAAGGTAGCAGGCGTCAAAGTTAATATGGAGCTGGACACGGGTTCAGCCCTATCAGTAATTAATGAACAAGATTATAACAGGCTGTTCAAACGCATTCCCTTAAAGGATGCGGAAATTAAATTAAAAACATATACGGGACAAAAAGTTTACCCGAAGGGAAAAATGCAAGTAACAGTTAAATACAACGGCAGAAAAGTGCCAGGACTTTATTTAAACGTCCTACCAAATGGTGGACCACCACTTTTGGGTAGGGAATGGATAAGAAAAATCCATTTCGACTGGAAGTCGATACACGAGTTAAAAGTAGAGACCACCAAGGATGATACAACCATTACAAGCAGGCTGTCGAAAATATTGGCAAAAACACCAGAGGTGTTCCAACAAGGGCTGGGGACCTTAAAGGACATTAGAGCAAAAATAACTATTGCTCAAGACGCAAACCCCAAGTTTTGTAAGGCCAGACCGGTGCCTTACGCCATTCGGCCAGCTGTGGAAGCAGAACTGGATGCCTTAGAGGGTGCAGGTGTCCTTACAAAGATTGAGTGGGGTGAGTGGGCCATGCCCATCATCCCAGTTATAAAGAAATCTGCAAATAACACACCGGGGGAACCAAAGAAGGTTCGCATTTGCGGGGATTTTAAGATAACTATTAACCCAGTCCTGCACACGGTACAGTATCCGCTACCGCGGATAGAGGACATATTCGCATCGTTAGCTGGGGGTAGACACTTTACGAAGATTGACCTTTGTCAAGCTTATTTACAGATGGAGGTGGAACAGGACTCGAAAAAGCTCCTAACGATTAACACACACAAGGGATTGTACCAGTACAATCGCCTGGTATTTGGTGTGGCGTCCGCCCCGGCAATATGGCAGAGGACCATGGAACAGGTCTTACAGGGCATTCCAGGAACGCAATGCTACCTGGATGACATCCTGGTGACAGGACAAACGGATAATGACCACCTCGCTAACCTGGAGCGAGTACTTCTGCAGTTACAACAATACGGACTCAGGACGAACAAGCAGAAATGTGGGTTTTTCCAGGAACGTATCTCATACTGTGGTCACATTATAGACAAGGAAGGCCTGCATAAGTCCCCGGAAAAGATCGAGGCAGTAGTGAAGGCCCCGCCCCCTGAGAATGTATCTCAGCTACGATCATTCTTAGGCCTTATAAACTATTACCATAAGTTCCTCCCGAACTTATCGTCCATTTTACATCCACTAAATTCATTGCTGCAAAGGGGAGTCTCCTGGAATTGGGACGAAGCGTGTGAGGCTGCTTTTAAAAAGGGTAAACAACTCATTACATCAAAGGAAGTGCTCGCACACTTTGACCCAAAAATGCCAATGAGGTTGGCATGTGACGCCTCCCCATATGGTATAGGGGCAGTGTTGTCACACAAATTTCCCAATGGGACGGAGAGGCCAATAGCATTTGCCTCAAGGTTGTTAACTACAGCCGAAAGAAACTATGCGCAAATCGACAGGGAGGCCCTCAGTCTGGTGTGGGGTGTAAAAAAATTCCACCACTACCTACATGGGCAACGTTTCACACTACTGACGGATCATCAACCGTTGGTGTCGATATTTAATCCAACAAAAGGGGTGCCCCTGATGACAGCCCAAAGGCTACAGAGATGGTCACTGTTCTTAGGCGCACACCAGTACCTTATCGAATATAAGGGTACCAAACAGCATGGCAATGCGGATGGCCTGTCGCGGCTACCATTGCCTGCCGAGATCGAAGAGCTAGTACAGGACCCCGTGGAAATATATCATACGGCTGTTATGGAACACTTGCCCATCACCAGCCAATGTATCGAGCGGGAAACACAGAAAGACCCGACACTGGCAAGGGTTTACGAATTGACCATGAAAGGCTGGCCGGCGCAGGGTGACGCATCATTGCCGGCGTTTTCGGCAAGGAAGGACCAGTTGTCCGTCTGCCGGGACACATTGATGTGCGGAGCCAGGGTGGTGGTCCCTCAAAAATTACAACATAAAGTGTTGCGGGACTTACATGAAGGTCATCTGGGGGGTGTCAAAATGAAAAGCTATGCCAGAGCCTACGTCTGGTGGCCCGGCATTGACAGGGACATCGAGGAAGTAGCAAAAGCGTGCCAAGGGTGCCAGATGGTACAGAACGTACCACCCCAAGCCCCACTACATCCGTGGGAGTGGCCCTCAACGCCGTGGCAAAGGATCCACGTGGACTTCGCTGGGCCCTTCCTGGATGCGATGTTCCTTATTGTAGTGGACGCCCACTCAAAATGGCCGGAGGTCATAAAGATGTCATCAACGACAGCCGAAAAGATGGTCGCAGTCTTAAGGACCATTTTTGCCCGAAACGGGGTGCCCGAGCAAGTCTGTTCGGACAATGGGCCACAATTTGTGGCAGAAGAATTTCAAGCATTCCTAAAAAGGAATGGAGTGCGACATTATACATCCGCACCATATCATCCGTCTACAAATGGGCTGGCAGAGCGCTTTGTACAGACTTTTAAAAAGGCCATCAAGGCGATGGGGGAGGAAAGGTTGCCACTACAACACAAGGTGGACAATTTCCTATTTGCGTACCGTAATGCTGCACATACGGTGACCAACCAGGCCCCCGCCGTCATGTTCTTTAATAGAAGGTTAAGGTCTCGCCTTGAATTGCTCAGACCAAACATCCGGAGAGATGTGGAAAACCGAGTATTTCATAGGGCTCCTGACAGACAGACACGGAGCTTCGAGGTGGGGCAGCAAGTGTTGGCCCGTGATTATAGAAATGAAAAGTGGCGGTCTGGTATGATAAAGGCCCGCCAGGGACCTTTGATGTACACAGTGGATACAGGGGATGGCATAATCAGACGACATGCTGATCAACTTGTGGAGTCCAGAAACTCAACTGATTCACTACCTCAAACATCTCAGCACATTGCTACAGTGGAATCATGGCCCAGCTCGTCGTTACAGAGGTCTCAGGATTGCGAGGAGTTCAGCACTCCAGTGATCTCCATGACACAGGATGTGCCATCAGACACCGACGACTCCAGCGATGAAGTGGTGATGGAAGTACCGCCGCCTACACCGAGACCGACTAGAGAAAGACGTTATCCTAGTTGAGACAGGAGGCCTCCTCAGAGACTGAATCTATAACATGTTTCTTTTTATATATATACTAGCTTGGGGGGCCCGGCGTTGCCAAGGCTTTTTTATAAAACAGCAGTTTACAGGGCCGCGCGGTTTATGGCCGGCTGCTGCCGCTCCCCCGCTCTGTGTCTCGGGCCGAGCGGTTGTGAGGCCCGGCCCGAGTGACCCCAACTCTGAGGGGGAGAGAGAGAGACTGGGGGGGAGAGAGAGAGACGGGGGAGAGAGAGAGAGAGTAGAGAGACTGGGGAGAGAGAGGAGAGAGACTGGGGAGAGAGAGAGAGGAGAGAATGGGGAGATAGAGAGAGAGAGAGAGAGAGACTGAGGGGGAGAGAGAGAGAGACTGGGGGAGAGAGACGGGGAGAGAGAGAGAGAGACTGGGGGAGAGAGAGAGACGGGGGAAGGGAGAGAGAGACTGGGGAGAGAGAGAGAGACTGGGGAGATAGAGAGAGAGAGAGAGAGAGAGCGAGAGAGAGATTGGGGGGAGAGAGAGAGAGACTGGAAGAGGGAGAGACTGGAAGAGAGAGAGAGAGAGACTGTGAGAGAGAGACTGGAACAGGGAGAGTCTGGAGGAGAGTGGGAGACTGGGGGAGAGAGAGACTGGGAGAGAGAGAGAGAGCGCGAGACTGAGGGGTGAGAGAGAGAGAGACAGGGAGAGAGAGAGAAACTGGGGGAGAGAGAGAGAGAGAGAGAGATTGGGGGAAGAGATAGAGAGACTGGGAGACAGAGAGAGAGAGACTGGGAGACAGAGAGAGAGATAACTGTACCTTTTTGCTATGTAAGCTTTGGCAATATGGTTCTCTGTAAACTTTCATGCCAATAAAGCATTTTAATTGGAATTGGAATTGGAATTGGATAAAGAGATGGGGAGAGAGGGAGAGATTGGGGGGAGAGAGAGGGAGAGGGCTAGAAATTCAGTATCGCCCCGTTTGGAGAGGGAAGGAGAGAGAGACAGAGAGAGAGAGGGAAGGAGAGAGAGAGAGAGAGAGAGGGGGAAGGAGAGCGAGTGAGAGGGAAGGAGCGAGAGACAGAGAGAGGGAAGGAGAGAGAGACAGAGAGAGAGAGGGAAGGAGAGAGAGACAGAGAGGGAAGGAGAGAGAGAGAGAGAGAGGGAAGGAGAGAGAGACAGACAGAGACAGAGAGGGAAGGAGAGAGAGAGACTGGGGCAGAGAGAGAGAGAGAAAGAGTAGAGAAACTGGGGGGCGAGAGGGAGAGAGAGAAAGACGGGGAGATAGAGAGAGAGAGAGAGAGAGACTGGGGAGATAGAGAGAGAGACTGAGGGGGGAGAGAGAGAGCGACTGAGGGGGAGAGAGAGAGACTGGGGTAGAGAGAGACAGGGGAGAGAGAGAGAGAGTAGAGAGACGGGGGGAGAGAGAGGAGAGAGTCTGGGGAGGGAGATACTGGGGGAGAGAGAGAGAGAGACCGGGGGGGGAGAGAGAGAGAGAGACTGGGGGAGAGAGAGAGAGAGAGACGGGGAGAGAGAGAGGGAGAGACTGGGGGAGAGAGAGAGAGAGAGACTGGGGAGATAGAGAGAGAGAGACTGAGGGGGAGAGAGAGAGAGACGGGGAGAGAGAGAGAGAGAGACTGAGGGGGAGAGAGAGAGAGATGGGGAGAGAGAGAGAGAGAGAGTAGAGAGACTGGGGGGAGAGAGAGGAGAGAGACTGGGGAGAGAGAGAGAGAATGGGGAGATAGAGAGAGAGAGAGAGAGAGAGAGACTGAGGGGGAGAGAGAGAGCGACTGAGGGGGGAGAGAGAGAGAGATGGGGAGAGAGAGAGACTGGGGGAGAGAGAGAGACTGGGGAGATAGAGAGAGAGAGACTGAGGGGGGAGAGAGAGAGCGGCTGAGGGGGAGAGAGGGAGACTGGGGGAGAGAGAGAGAGATGGGGGAGAGAAAGAGAGAGAGTAGAGAGACTGGGGAGAGAGAGGAGAGAGACTGGGGAAAGAGAGAGAGAGAGAATGGGGAGAGAGAGAGAGAGAGAGACTGAGGGGGAGAGAGAGAGACTGGGTGAGAGAGACGGGGAGAGAGAGAGAGAGACTGGGGGAGAGAGAGAGAGATGGGCGAAGGGAGAGAGAGACTGGGGAGGTAGAGAGAGAGAGAGCGAGAGAGAGACTGGGGGGGAGAGAGAGAGACCGAGGGGAGAGAGAGAGAGATGGGGAGAGAGAGAGACTTGGGGGGAGAGGGAGAGAGTGGAGGGAGAGGGAGAGAGTGGGGGAGAGAGAGAGAAAGACTGGGGGAGAGGGAGAGAGTTTGGGAGAGAGAGAGAGAGACTGGGGAGAGAGAGACTGGGGGAGAGAGAGACTGGAGGAGAGAGAGAGAGACTGGGGGGAGAGAGAGAGACTGGGGGGAGAGAGAGAGACTGGGAGAGAGAGAGAGACTGGGAGAGAGAGAGAGAAACTGGGGGGAGAGAGAGTGCGACTGAGGGGGGAGAGAGAAAGACGGGGAGAGAGAGAGAGAATGGGGAGATAGAGAGAGAGAGACTGAGGGGGGAGAGAGAGAGCGACTCAGGGGGAGAGAGAGACTGGGGGAGAGAGAGAGAGACTGGGAGAGAGAGAGACTGGGGGAGAGAGAGAGAGAGATGGGAGAGAGAGAGAGAGAATAGAGAGACTGGGGGAGAGAGAGGAGAGAGACTGGGGAGAGAGAGAGAGAGACTGGGGGAGAGAGAGGAGAGAGAGTGGGGAGAGAGAGAGAGAGAGACTGGGGGAGAGAGAGAGAGAGACTGGGGGAGAGAGAGAGAGAGACTGGGGAGAGAGACGGGGAGAGAGAGAGAGAGACTGGAGGAGGGAGAGACTGGAGGAGAGAGAGAGATGGAGAGAGAAGAAATAGAGAAGAGAGGAAGAGGCCCGGCCCGAGTCACCCCAGCTGAGTAGGCTGGGCACAGTGAAAGCATTGATTTCTTTATGACAGCACAAAAACTGCTCTGACATCATAGCAGCTCTTCGAAATCATAGTCACTCAATGCTAATGAGCGGATAATGAGCGGAATTTTGAACATTTTTTGGATACCGTCGGCACAAATTTTGTGCCACCGAAACGTAAATACGCCTATGACCGCTCCGGAATCGTAAGCTTTCTTTTGATGTAACACACGTGTAGGTACGCTCTATAACTTTCGAATGTATAGAGAATGGACAGATAGACAGAAGAGCGCTTTTATAGATATAGACTAGCTGCGGGTGCCCGGCGGTGCTGAGGCTTTTTCGAGGGCATGTTGTTGTTGGAAGAGAGAGAGAGAGCGACTGGGAGGAAGAGAGAGAGCGACTGCGGGGGAGGAGAGAGAGCGACTGCGGGGGAAGAGAGAGAGCGACTGCGGGGGAAGAGAGAGAGCGACTGCGGGGGAAGAGAGAGAGCGACTGCGGGGGAAGAGAGAGAGCGACTGCGGGGGAAGAGAGAGAGCGACTGCGGGGGAAGAGAGAAAGCGACTGCGGGGGAAGAGAGAGCGACTGCGGGGAAAAGAGAGAGCGACTGCAGGGGAAGAGAGAGAGCGACTGTGGGGGAAGAGAGAGAGCGACTGCGGGGGAAGAGAGAGAGTGACTGGGGGGTAAGAGAGAGAGCGACTGGGGGGGAAGAGAGAGAGCGACTGGGGGGGAAGAGAGAGCGACTGGGGGGGAAGAGAGCGACTGGGGGGGAAGAGAGAGCGACGGGGGAAGAGAGAGAGTGGGGGGGGAAGAGAGAGAGCAGGGGGGAAGAGAGAGAGCGACTGGGGGGGAAGAGAGAGAGCGACTGGGGGGGAAGAGAGAGAGCGACGGGGGGGAAGAGACAGAGCGACTGGGGGGGAAGAGAGAGAGCGACTGGGGGGGAAGAGAGAGAGCGACTGGGGGGAAGAGAGAGAGCGACTGGGGGGGAAGAGAGAGAGCGACTGGGGGGGGAAGAGAGAGAGCGACTGGGGGGGAAGTGAGAGGGCGACTGGGGGGGAAGAGAGAGCGCGACTGGGGGGAAGAGAGAGCGACTGCGGGGGGGAAGAGAGAGAGCGACGGGGGGGAAGAGAGAGCGCGACGGGGGAAGAGAGAGCGCGACTGGGGGGGAAGAGAGAGAGCGCGACTTGGGGGGGAAGAGAGAGAGCGACGGGGGGAAGTGAGAGAGCGACTGGGGGGGTAAGAGAGAGAGCGACTGCGATTGCGGCTGAGAGACCCGCCCCCCGCCAGAGCCGAGCGCGGAACAGAGAGACGCCGCGTCTCAGCTGCTCCTGCTGCGCGCGCACCCTGACCCTCGTGGCTGACGCCGTTGCCCCGGGTAACGTGACGGGGGCGGGGGCGGGGGGGGTGTGAGGAGCTTAGCAGAAGCCCTAGCTCGGGCCTGGCTGGGCAAGAAAGGCCCTGGCTTTCAGGCCTAACAAAAAATGGGAAAAGGTAGGAAAAAGAATGTTCAGGTTAGAAAAAATATTTACAAATGAATGAAGTTTTTTTTAAAACAATTTAATAAATTCAATTTTATTTTGCTGGAAATGTATATTTGAAAAGAAAGACGCAGAAAGCAGGAAAAAGAATGGAAGCAAGATGGCAGCCACTCACCTCGGTTCAGAAGGATAAGGCCCGCCCACACACGCACCAATTGGTCGACCGGTCAGGTCACCGAAGCGTAGGATTGGTCAATCGTCAAGTCACTCGACACTCAACTGTAGGATGGCACGCGCCAGGAACCCGCCGTACGATTGGTCGACCTCGACGTCACACGGTCGCTAATGAGATGCTAATGAGCGGAACGCTGAACGTTTTTTGGATACCGCGGGCGCGATTTTTGTCCGGCCGAAACGTAAATATGCCTATGACCGGTCCGGAATCGCAAGCTTTCTTTTGAGGCGACGCGCGCGTAGGTACGCTCTATAACTTTCAAACGTATAGAGCACGGACAGACAGACAGACAGACATCCAGACAGGCAGACAGAAGAGGTCTTTTATATATATAGATATATATAGGTAGACAACTCTGATGTAAATATGTTATGTATATTGTGTTACCAAATGTTATTAGCCCTAGTTATGGTGCATCTGTTGACTTAATTGCACGGGTACGTTTTAATTAAAAGGGGAGGAATGTTGTGTATGTAATATGTATGTTACTTTATACCTATGGCCAGGGCGGCACTACTTTGTAGGGCGTAGTGATACCATAGTAGCACTCCTGGCCATAGGGGTATAAATAGTACTGTGGGTACTGATCTCCCCTCAGTTCCCGCCTGTTGGTATTAAGTAAAGACCTACGTTGAATCTTCCAAGCTGTCTCTTCATTATTGGATTAAGTATAGACACATACTTTACAGTGACCCCTGGTTCTGGATTCCCGGTCATCGGGAACATCCTTCCTGCATCCAGTCTATCTAGTCCTGTTAGTATTTTATAAGTTTAAATGAGATCCCCTCTCATTCTTCTAAACTCCAGTGAGTATAAGCCCAATCGACCCAATCTCTCCTCATGCGTCATTCCTGCCATCCCAGGTATCAGCCTGGTGAATCTTCGCTGAACTCCCTCTATGGCAAAAACATCCTTCCTCAGATAAGGCGACCAAAACTGCACACAATACTCCAGGTGTGGTCTCACCAAGGCCCTGTGCAACTGCATCAAAACATCCTTGTTCCTGTACTCGAACCCTCTCGCTACGAAGGCCAACTTACCATTTGCCTTCTTAACCGCCTGCTGCACCTGCATGCTTACCTTCAGCAACTGGTGCACAAGGACACGCAGGTCTTGTTGCATTTCCCCTTCTCCCAATCTATTGCCATTCAGATAATAATCTGCCTTCCTGTTTTTGACACCAAAGTGGATAACCTCGCATTTATCCACACTATATTGCATCTGCCATGCTACTGCCCAATCACCCAACCTGTCCAAATCATACTGGAGTTTCTCGGCATCCTCCTTACAGCACACACTCCCACCCAGCTTTGTGTCGTCTGCAAACTTGGAGATATTACATCCAATTCCCTCGTCTAGATCATTAATATATTTTGTGAATCGCTGGGGTCACAGGACCGATCCCTGCGATACCCCTCTAGTCACTGACCGCCACTCGGAAAAAGACCCGTTTATTCCAACTCTTTGCTTTCTGTCTGCCAACAAGTTCTCTGTCCAAATCAATACCTTGCCCCCAACCCCATGTGCCTTAACTTTACACGCTAATCTCTTATGCGGGACCTTATCGAAAGCCTTCTGAAAGTCCAAATACACCACATCCACTGGATCTCCCTTATCAATTTTATCAGTTGCATCTTTGCAATGGAGAAACATAATTACTTCTGCATGAGTTCAGAATTGATATCGAGGCTGAGATAATCAATGGGTGAGGAAAAACTAAGGATGGAGACATCAAAGGAAAAAGTGAGCTGTGAGAGATGAGGGGGAGAGAGAGAAAGAATTAGAGAGATAGTTGGGCATTACCTACACACATCAGAAGTGGAAACAGAAATATCCTGGGTATTTACTTACCAGTTACCACAAAGCTTTTTCTCCTCAAACTGATCCCTGAATGTGTTTAGGGCTCAATTTGTAAACCAGGGGCTGTGGGAACTGAAGGATGCATTTGTTGTAAAATTCTTGGAATCGCACACCAGCTATACATTTAGCAAGTAAAACCTTAACCATTAAGATTGATATATATGTTCAGACTAGGAGGTAGAAATTAATGCATGTTGTGCCTGTTTTTCAGGCATAAAATGAGTGCACAGCGTACCAGTCTGTGCAGGCATTGGTCTTGCAGTTGAATTAATGGGGCCCATGTTTTAGACGTCCCGGGTGGACACCTAAAACAGACGTTAGGTGCCTTAAATATGTTAATTAGTGGCTCTGCACACTGTACAAAATTGGAATACAGTGTCATAGTCAGATTTGCAACCTAATGAATAGCTGTAGTGAAAACTCTAACTGGAGTGTGTTTCACAAAAGAAACCTAAAATCAAATGTTAATTCTTTTCCTATAATAATGCTAAATGCATATTCGGCATGTAATTAAAACCCCCTAGACTCTGTCATGTCTTGCCTGCATAATGTTTCTTTAAGGATGTTGAAGACCCTTCTCACAGTTGAAGCATGTGTAGCTGATACGGAAACTACAGCTAAGGTAGTGCACAGTGAAGGATGCAAAGCAGAATGCTTGCAGTCT
Organism: Somniosus microcephalus; assembly: GCF_052327205.1. NCBI lineage: Eukaryota > Metazoa > Chordata > Chondrichthyes > Squaliformes > Somniosidae > Somniosus > Somniosus microcephalus. The sequence continues at coordinate 38,800,307 of NC_140998.1, forward strand.
CTGTATTGCTTATTAACATTTCACGATAAAATATACATAAAATGAGACATCACACACTTATGGGCTATTTTACTGTGCAATGCTATTGTATTTCCTTATACTTCCCCCCCCCCCCTTAGAACTCAAGTAAACCAAAAAGATTTACATAAAGTGAGGAACTCTGAGCCACAGCAACTCCTTCAATACATTGGAAGCATTCAGTGGCTATAAAAAGAAAATAAAGCACTAAGTTAGCACTGTCAAGCTAAATTAAATGGCTGGATCCCATGCATGACGACAGCAGTACTCAACGTGGGTAAAGCCTTTTCAATTTCATTTCAAAAAGGATGACTGGAACAGCAAACAAATTTCAATTTTCTGTTTACATTTTCCAAGCGGTTGCAAGTTCAGAATTTTGGCTTTGGTAATGATCTTCCTCAGATAATGGAATCACTGAGGGCATCAAGCATCACAGCAGCATTCTTCCAGGGGCCTAGTCATAGCCTGAGGGACTCTTTGCAGTACACACTAGTTATTAAAAGTCATGAGGAGGCACAATTGAGCCCGTTCCTCAGCTCATATAGACTCCTGCAAGTGCACTACAATATTGCAGACACCTCACTGCAATTTTCAGAGTGAAAGATGGTTTCATTTTACAGCTTTCCTGCAAAAAGCTTCAGCAGACCGTACGAGAAAAAAAATTGTGTAGGCGGTAATTCAGCACTGTTTACTACACACCAGATACAGTAAAATCTGCTTATCTGTAAGTGCCCAGAGCCAGAAAACATGTGCGTATATAAAACTGAAACTATTATTACAAAAATCTTTTTAACTGAGGAACGTGGGTGAAGGGTCAAGGTCCAAGGTGCAAGGCATCGCCAAGACTGAAAAGATTAGGAAAACAAAATGAAGTAAATTAAGAACAAGTGGTGTCATACTTGTGTTTTTTTTTAATTCAGTCGCGGGATATATGGGCGTTGCTAGCCATGCTGGCATTTATAGCCCATTCCTAATTGCCCCTGAGAAGGTGGTGGTGAGCTGCCTTCTTGAATCGCTGCAGGCCGTGTGGTGAAGGTACTCCAATAGTGTTGTTAGGGCGGGAGTTCCAGGATTTTGACCCAGCGACGATGAAGGAACGGTGATATATCTCCAAATCAAGATGGTGTGTGACTTGTAGGGCAACTTGGAGGTGATGGTGTTCCCATCCACCTGCTGCCCTTATACTTCTAGGTAGTGGAGTTTGTAGGTTTGGGAGGTACTATCGAAATCTTTTAGATTGTAGGGACAGCTGAGGGAAATAAGGATTTACTTGTACTTCTTGCAATTTAGTATACTGTATTTGCTGCTCACGATGCGGTCTCCTCTACATTAGGGAGACCAAACGCAGATTGGGTGACCACTTTGCGAAACACCTCCAGTCACTCCATAAGGGTGACCCCGAGCTTCCGGTCGCCTGTCACTTTAATTCTCCGCTCCACTCCCTCTCAGACCTCACCGACCTCGGCCTCTTACACTGTTCCAACGAAGCTCAACGTGAGCTCGAGGAACAGCACCTCATCTTTCGATTAGACACATTACAGCCTTCTGGACTCAACTTAGAGTTCAACAGTTTCAGACCATAACCTCTGCCCCATCTTTTTTTTCCATTTTTTTTTCTCTCTCTCACATGGCAGCTGTCTTTCATTCTGCCAGTGCCATTTACACTTCATCTAGAGCCATCTTTTGTTTCTTAACTTGGTCCCATTACCATCTCCTTTTGCCTTGCACCATCTCTTAATCTTTCTTAATCTCTCTTGCCTTCCATCCTATCACAGACCTTCCCTTTTGTTGTTTTCTCCCCTCCCCCCTTTCCCTGCCCCTACACTTGCTTAAAAACCTGTTCCATCTCCAGCTTTTTCCAGTTCTGACGAAAGGTCATTGACCTGAAACATTAACTCTGTTTTTCTCTCTACAGATGCTGCCTGACCTGCTGAGTATTTCCAGCATTTCCTGTTTTTATTTCAGATTTCCAGCATCCGCAGTGTTTTGCTTTTGTATTATGAGGCAAGGAGTTCCATAGTTTTGAGCAGCCGGAAAAAAATCAATCAATCATTCAATCAGAAATGTACAGCACCATCACGCCTGAGCTAGTGACAAGTTAAAGGTGGACATAGTGAGGGCCAACTTTCATGACTCCTGTCCCCAGGAAATACCCAAAAGACAGAACCTCTAACAGTGCAGCGCTCACTCACTGCTGCACTGAGCTATCAGCTTAAGTTATGTGCTCAAATACCTGGAGCTGCGGCTGTGAACCCACAGCCTCCTGACTCAGAGGCAAAACAAAGCAACTTTATACACAGGACATTGCAGTCAAAGTAGAGCTTGCACATGGTGAAGGGAAGGGCCCAGCTACTCCCAGTGGGGGTCATTTTCACCTTCACTGCCTGGACGGTGACGTAGCTGAGCGGATTGCCCACCCGTTATAGAACTCGTCCAAATTTCATCCCATTGAAATCAATGGGGTAAAAATCAGGTGGATTCGACAACAGATGGGCACTCTCTCTGCCACTTCACCCTGGTGGTGAAGGTGAAAATTACCCCCGTCAACTTCAATGAGTTTTTTCCTATTGAAAATCTGCCTTTGCAAAGCTTTCATGGTACAGATGAAAACTCTAAATTATGGGACCTTAGGGATTGGCATCAGATGTCCTTTATTTGCAGATATCCTTTTTTTAAATGGTCATTGTATATACTGAAATTTTTTTCTGTAGAATGGGGAGTTCTTTACCCAGCATCCATAAGAGCAGAGAAACCGCTCCATCCCAGGGATATAGCCGTGCAAACATTCAATCTCAGAGATAGAGTGGTTTCTCTGCCGCTATGGATGCTGGGTAAAGAGTTCCCTCATTCCACCAAAGCCATTTCTTTCTCAAAACCTGCTGCCGCCTTGCGCTGACCTGCGTGCTCCTTGTTAATTTCCCAAATGCCGGCTCTGCCTGCGGTTTGCAGACCCGGCACTAAGCGGCGGGTCAGGCAATTGAGATACTTAAGGCAATTGAGATAAAAGGTATTAAAGCAGCATTTTACCAGGTCCTAATGATTTTTCCATTTTTTTTTATCAGGTTCCCTGCGCTCGGGGATCACGTCAAGTAAGCGTGTCGAGTTCTCAATGCCTCGCCATTGCTGTGAATAGTTGACAGCTGCACAAGTGGCCTATAAAAGCTATCATTTCACAACTGTTCAATTTCCAATCTTAGAGGCTTGAGCCTTCAGGATTTGGAATACACTTTTCAGCTTTATGGAGGTTTGAAGTGTTTGGAGCAAACTCTCTATCCAGTGTCACCTCCTTGGAGCAAGCTCTCTCACCATTGACAAATCGCTTCTGTCATCTCAACTTCAGCTGCCATCCATTCCATCAGCATCGGTGCCCTTGAAAAAATCTCACCTTGGTCCTCAGAATCCCACCACGATCAGCCCCAACACCAACATCACCAGGCATACCAGCATCACCAGTCACACCAGCAGCACCAACAACAGCACCAACCTTCTCCGCAATTACCTGATGCTGCACAGGACAGAGGGCATCAGCACCCGACCACATTGCTACCTGGGAGACCATGGATGGCCTCACCATGGCCACATTTACTTCACTTGACGCTGTACACCCTGGCTGCCACATGATGCGCCAGGTAGGCACCACACCACACCAACACCATAAAGCATTCTTACGACGCCCAAGCCATTCATTTCACACTCATCACCATTGGGGTGGGGGGGGTGTGGGGGGTACCGTTATGTCTCACTGGAACTCACTAAGCCAGTTCCAAAGGTGCACACAGATCTGACCAAGAAGGCAAAGTATTGAAAATAAAGATTTCAGTGTTTGACAACACATTAAGAGAAACTTTATATGAACATTGGCAATAACACCCAACTGCCTACCCTTGTGTGTTGTTAGTTGGTATGATGGGTGTGAGGGGTGGCTAGTGAGATGGGGAAGTGACAATGTAGATAGAGAGGGATGGTGGAAGTGCAAGGTAAGTTGATGTGAGTAAGGATGAGCAGGAGTAGGGTAGGGAAGGCAGAGAGATGGGGATGTGATGAGTGGCACAGCAGGATGAGGCTGAGTTTGGCTTTGCAGTAACGTTTTGTGATCTACTGAGATCATTGAATGGTGTCTACCACTGCAGCCAGGTCCCCCTGACCACATCCCTGCTTGTGTCCTCCTGTGCAATGTGCAACCAGGCAGCATTGTTCTCCTGGGGAGGTCTCTTCTGCCCATTGGAATGGAAGAGAACCTCCCTGCGTGCTGTGACTCCCTGCATAAGAATGTGGAGGGAGTAATGGGAGAGTCTGGGTGCAGCCGTGCACCTTTGTGCAGTGCTTGTCAGTGTTTGCAGCACCTCAATGCTGTAGAACACTGACAGCACAAGTGTCAAAATGATTGTGGACATAGTCCCTTTAAGGAAACCAGATGATGACGCGTCATCAAATGACATCATCTGACCCGCTTCCTATTAATTGGCTAGGAACCGCGCAGGGCGGGCTTAACAAGCGCCATCAATGGAAAATTTTGTTGGAGGCCAGGATCGAGACAGATGCAGGGTCCTCACATACCATGGATGTCGCCCGCCATGGACCCGCCGAGGTTGGAAAAATCCAGCCCAACGTTTCAGGTCGATGCTCTTTCGTCAGAACTGGAAAATGTTAGAGATTTTTAAAAATGTGTTTATGTGATGTGGGCATCGCAGGCAAGGCCAGTATTTATTGCCGTCCCTAATTGTCATTGAGAAGGTGGTGGTGAGATGACTCCTTGAACTGCTGCAGTCCGCGTGGTGAAGGTGCTCCCACAGTGCTGTTAGGTAGGGAGTTCCAGGATTTTCACCCAGTGACGATGAAGGATCGGCGATATACTTCTAAGTCAGGATGGTGTGTGACTTGGAGGGGAACTTGGAGGTGGTGGTGTTCCCATGCACCTGCTGTCTTTGTCCTTCATGGTGGAAGAGGTCGCGGGTTTGGGAGGTGCTGCCGAAGTAGCTTTGGCGAGTTGCTGCAGTGCATCTTGTAGATGATACACACTGCAGCCATAGTACACCGGTGGTGGAGGGAGTGAATATTTAAGGTGGTGGATGGGGTGCCAACCAAGCGGGCTGCTTTGTCCTGGATGGTGTTGAGCCTCTTGAGTGTTGTTGGAGCTGCACTCATCCAGGCAAGTGGAGAGTATTCCATCACACTCCTTACTTGTGCCTTGTAGATTGCAGAAAGACTTTGGGGAGTCAGGAGGTGAGATACCCTCTGACCTGCTCTTGTTGCCACAGTATTTATGTGGCTGTTCCAGTTAAGTTTCTGGTCAATGGTGACCCCCCAGGATGTTGATGGTGGGGGATTTGGCAATGGTAATGCCATTGAATGTCAAGGGGAGGTGGTTAGACTCTCACTTGTTGGAGATAGTCATTGCCTGGCACTTCTGTGGCGCGAATGTTACCTGCCATTTATCAGCCCAAGCCTGAACGTCGTCCAGGTCTTGTTGCATGCGGGCATGCGGACTGCTTCATTATCTGAGGAGTTGTGAATGGCGCTGAACACTGTGCAGTCATCAGCAAAATCCCCATTTCTGACCTTATGTTGGAGGGAAGGTCATGGATGAAGTAGCTGAAGATGGTTGGGCCTAGGACACTGCCCTGAGGAACTCCTGCAGCGATGTCCTGGGGCTGTGATGATTGACCTTCAACCACCACAACCATCTTCCTTTGTGCTAGGTATGACTACAGCCACTACATGCATGCTAAAAAAAAAAGCGGAAGCAGCATGCTATAGACAGGGCTAAGCGATCCCACAATCAACGGGTCAGATCAAAGCTCTGCAGTCCTGCCACATCCAGTCATGAATGGTGGTGGACCATTAATTAACTAACGGGAGGAGGAGGCTCCATGAATATCCCCATCCTCAATGATGGTGGAGCCCAGCACGTGAGTGCAAAAGACAAGGCTGAAGCGTTTGCAACCATCTTCAGCCAGAAGTGCCGAGTGGATGATCCATATCGGCCTACTTTTGAGGTCATCACCATCACAGTAGCCAGTCTCCAGCCAATTCGATTCACTCCAGTGATATCAAGAAATGGCTGAGCGCACTGGATACAGCAAAGGCTATGGGCCCCGACAAATCCCGACTATCATGCTGAAGACTTGTGCTCCAGAACTAGCCACGCCTCTAGCCAAGCTGTTCAAGTACAGCTGCAACACTGGCATCTATCCAACAATGTGGAAAACTGCCCAGATATGTCCTGTCCACCAAAAGCAGGACAAATCCAACCCGGCCCATCAGTCTACTCTCAATCATCAGCAAAGTGATGGAAGGTCTCATCAAAAGTGCTATCAAGTGGCACTTACTCACCAATAACCTCAACACTGATGCCCAGTTTGGGTTCCGCCAAGACCACTCAGCTCCCGACCTCATTATAGCCTTGGTCCAAACATGGACAAAGGAGCTGAATTCCAGAGGTGAGGTGACAGTGACTGCCCTTGACATCAAGGCAGCATTTGACCGAGGTGGCATCAAGAGCCCTAGTAAAACTGAAGTCAATGGGAATCGGGGGGAAACTCTCCACTGGCTGGAATCATACCTAGAACAAAGGAAGAGGTTGTGGTGGTTGAACATCACCCAATCTAGGTTTAATCTCCCCAGTTTAGAGGAGGCTACATCATGAGCAGCGAATACAGTATACTAAATTGCAAGAAGTACAAGTAAATCGCTGTTTCACCTGGAAGGTGTGTTTGAGGCCCTGGACAGTGGGAAGGGAGGAGGTAAAAGGGCAGGTGTTGCATCACCTGTGCTTGCACAGGAAGGTGCCGTGGGAAGGGGAAGGGATGTTGGGGGTGATAGAGGAGTGGACCAGGGTGTCTTGGAGGGAATGGTCCCTTTGGAATGCTGAAAGGGGAGGGGAGGGGAAGATGTATTTGGTGGTGGGATCATGCTGGAGGTGGCGGAGGGTGATCTCTTGAACTTGGAGGCTGCTGGGGAGAAAGGTGAGGACAAGGGGAACCCTATTGTGGTTCTAAGAGGGAGGGGAAGGGGTGAAAGAAGAAGTGCAGGAATTAGAATGGACACGGTGGAGGGCCATGTCAATCACAGTAGAGGGGAATCCTCGGCTGAGGAAAAAGGAAGGCATACCAGAAGCATTAGTAAGGAAGGTGGCATCGTCAGAACTGATGCAACGGAGATGGAGAAATTGGGAGAATGGAATAGAGTCCTTACAGGAAGCGGGGTGGGAGGAAGTGTAGTCCAGGTAGATGTGGCTTATAATAGATGTTTGTCAATAGCCTATCCCCAGAAATGGTGATAGAGAAGTTGAGAAAGGGAAGTTAAGAGCCGGAGATGGACCATGTGAAGGTGAGGGAAGGGCGAAAAGTGGAAGCAAAGTGAATGAAATTTTCTAGTTCAGGGCGAGAGCAGGAAACGGCACCGATACAGTCATCAATGTACCGGAAAAAGAGGTGAGGGAGGGGACCTGAGTAGGACTGGAACAAAGAATGTTCCACATATCCCACAAAAAGGCAAGCATAGCTAGGAGCCATGCGGGTTCCCATAGCAACACCTTTAATTTGGAAGAAGTGAATGGAGTCAAAGGAGAAGTTTTTCAATGTGAGAACCAAGCGGAGGAGGGTGGTGGTGGATGGGGGCTGGTTGGGCCTCTTTTCAAAGAAGAAGCAGAGCGCCCTCAGGCCATCCTGGTGGGGGATGGAGGTGTAGAGGGATTGGATGTCCATATTGAAAAGGAGACAGTTGGGACCAGAAAACTGGAAACTGTTAAAGTGGCGGAGGGCATCGGAAGTGTCGTGGATGTAGGTGGGAAGAGACTGGATAAGGGGCAAAGAAATAGAGTTGAGATAGGAAGAGATAAGTTCCGTGGGGCAAGAACAGGCTGAAACGATGGGTCTACCAGGGTAGTCCTGTTTGTGGATCTTGGGATGGAGGTAGAATTGGCTGTGCAGGGTTGGGGGACTATGAGGTTGGCGGCGGTGGAGGGAAGATCTAAATTTGTGGAAGTTGAGTTAGATCAACAGCCAGGAAACTGCATAAGGAGTTAGCTAAACATCTGTAATTGGGTATATCAATAGCAGATGAGGTACAATACAGATAAATAAAAGGTGCTAAACATTGATATCATCAGTAAACTCTGGATGGTGTAGAAATAGTTAAAGGTGAAGTGTAAAGGCATCCAGGAGTGACAGTGGATTTGGCGCTGATCACGTCAAATCACGATGGAACAATGATTATATTGCTAGGCCAGATGAGTATTAGACGGAAGATGTCATGTCTAGTTACATTCTATCTTGAGTATTATGTCCAGGATTAGTCATCAAGAGATAAAGAAAACATTCAATCCATAGAAACAGTGCAGAGAAGAGCCACAAGTCTGATCCCTAGGGGTAGATTTTCATCTTCACCGCCTGGGCGTTAATCAGATGAGGAGGATTGCCCACCCATTGCCAGATTAGCACCAAGGCGGTGAAGACAAAGGAGTGAGTTATGAGTAAAGACCAGAGAAACTGGGGCTCTTTAGTTTTGAAAGTAAGCAACAGAGAGGGAACTTTAGAGAACAGATACTAACTGACAAAAAGTTAATCCGGAGCACTACTTCAAGGTATTCCAGGCTACTAGACCAAGGGAACATAGGTTAAAACTGGTGAAAGGAAAGTTTAGGACTGATTTCAGGAAGATTCTCCTCGTATAACACCTGGAATGGTCTTCCTGGTGAAGTCGTGGAGTATGAAACCTGAGACTCAACTAAAAGTTAGTTAAATGTGATGAGGAGAATATTGGTCTTTTATCTGGATGGAGGAGCTGGGGTGAGCTGAATTGCTTTCCTCATCTGTGTCTATCCAGTAATCTTGTGGTACAGTGTGCTAGGCCCAACCATCTTCAACTACTTCATCAATGACCTTCCCTCCAACATAAGGTCAGAAATGGGGATGTTCGCTGATGACTGCACGGTGTTCAGCGCCATTCCCAACTCCTCAGATAATGAAGCAGTCCATGCCCGCATGCAACAAGACCTGGACGACTTTCAGGCTTGTGCTGATAAGTGGCAGGTAACATTTGCACCACAGAAGTGCCAGGCAATGACTATCTCCAACAAGCGAGAGTCTAACCACCGCCCCTTGACATTCAATGACATTACCATCGCCGAATCCCCCACCATCAACATCCTGGGGGTCACCATTGACCAGAAACTTAACTGGACCAGCCACATAAATACTGTGGCAACAAGAGCAGGTCAGAGGCTAGGTATACTGCGGCAAGTGTCTCACCTCCTGACTCCCCAAAGCCTTTCCACCATCTACAAGGCACAAGTAAGGAGTGTGATGGAATACTCTCCACTTGCCTGGATGAGTGCAGCTTCAACAACACTCAAGAAGTTCGACACCATCCAGGACAAAGCAGCCCACTTGATTGGCACCCCATCCACCACCTTAAACATTCACTCCCTCCACCACTGGCGTACCGTGGCTGCAGTATGTACTATCTACAAGATGCACTGCAGCAACTCGCCAAGGCCTCTTCAGCAGCACCTCCCAAACCCGCGACCTCTTCCACCTAGAAGGACAAGGGCAGCAGGCGCAGGGGAACACTACCACCTCCAAGTTCCCCTCCAAGTCACATACCATCCTGACTTAGAAGTATATCACCGATCCTTCATCGTCGCTGGGTGAAAACCCTGGAACTCCCTAACAGCACTGTGGGAGTACCTTCACCACACGGATTGCAGTGGTTCAAAAGACGGCTCACCACCACCTTCTCAAGGGCAATTAGGGATGGCCAATAAATGCTGGCCTTGCCAACGATGCCCACATCCCATAAACTAATAATTAAAAAAAACATAATGCTGAACTGGGGTATAGCAGCAATTTGAATTTTGTACATTGGGGTAATTTCCAAGTACATCCATGATTTTCCAGTAACTGCTGGTGGCAGATGACGTTCCCTGTCAAATGGGTGCTCTCAGAAAATGACTCCCATATCCTTTTCCTCACCCATGCCCTCCCCCCAACTATTGCCATGTTCCAGCCACACATCCCTGGTACTTGATGCCAATCACTGACATAAACTATGCTTCCTATTCTCGAGACAAAATGATCTTCTAATTGATTGGAGTGCTGTAAGTTCCATGCCTATCATTAGTTTGCTTCATAAATGAGAATGGTTGGGTTACCTGTGTCTAGTTGCAGTCACTTTCGTGTGATCTGCCTCCCACACAACTGCTGCAACTGGCAGCCCATTCACAGTATAAATGCTGCAATGTTAACACTACCAATTCTGGGGAGACCCTGACTGATGTTGCTGATATCCCCTTTTGGCAGCCCGGCAGGAGCCAGGGGCAAAGAAGTTGAGGGCTGCGGTGACCTTGACTGCAACAGGCAACGCTGTGCTCGCTGCAGTGGTTGCCTTCAGCTCTTCTTACAGGATGTAACACAACTCTGTCACTGCTTCTTTGGAGACTCTCCTTATGGTGTATCCTTACGCATAGTTCCTCAGAGAACTGCAGGTCTGATGTTCGAGGCCTATAAATGCTGTTGGGAAGGTAAGGATTCTTCTGACGTAAGGATTCCTCTGCCACACCATCGGCGGCCGTGCCTTCAGCTGTCGAGACCCTAAGCTCTGGAATTCCCTCCCTAAACATCTCCGCCCCTCCACCGCTCTCTCCACCTATAAAATGCTCCTTAAAACCTACCTCATTGACCCAGCTTTTGGTCACCTGTCCTAATGTCTGCTTCTTGGTCTCGGTGTTAATATTTTGTCTGATTACTCTCCTGTGAAGCACCTTGGGCCATTTTACTTTGCTGAAGGTACTATATAAATGCAAGCTGTTGTTGTTGAGTAGGTCTCCTTCTATTGGCTCTTCCTACCACCGTAGCTCTGTTTGTTGCTTCCCCGGTCCTCCTCCACCGCCTCCTCCTCCTCTTTCTGGAGTGCAATTCCTAGAAGGACACCCTTCAAGAAACAACTGCAAGGCCAGAAGATCTTTAGCAGTTCAGAACCTGCAATAGTGACTGCAAACACTTTAAAATCTTTTAAGGTCAGAATACCCACAAGTTACTGTGAGAGAAATCTCTCCAAAGGCCCTATATAACTTTACCTGAGAACATCTGCGGATCCATTTGAATATTTTATGAACTCAAGGACTTGTTGGTGTGGTGTATGTGCCTTTAAGAGCCCCCTGTGTACTGTAATGCCGGTAATGGCCACTCGGGCTATATAAGCCTGTATATTGTCTTGTATCTGTTAGTTCACCTCCAGACTTTGTTTTGTGAAACCGACTCCTGCCTTCCGTGTCTCTATTAACAGACGGATACAACAGTGGCGACGAGGATGGGATTCGAACCCATGCGTGCATGGCCGCTCGTAATCCCATCTACTTATGACGGTCAGAGCTGATCCTGTATCTAGCTCCATTTTAACTGGGGACCCCGCTATCGTGAGGGTAACCCAAATGGTCTCGTAATCTTCTTTGGCAATTATATTATGTAATTTGAGAGAGCTTAGTCTCTTGTTTCCGGAGTCGCTATCGCTCTTCTGGTCTTCGGAGCTACTGTCCGTCATCATTTGTAACAGGAGAAAATGACAACAAACACCTTGCCAACTTGGAGAAGGTACTCACTAGGCTGAGAGAACGGGGCCTACGAGCAAACCGCCCCAAGTGCGAATTTTTCCAGAAACAAATATCATATTGTGGCCACATAATTAATGAAGAAGGGTTGCATAAGTCCCCTGAGAAAATTGAAGCGGTCATAAAAGCACCAGCACCTGAAAATGTCTCACAATTAAGGTCGTTCCTGGGATTGATAAATTACTACCATAAATTTTTACCGAACTTGTCAACTGTTCTGCACCCTCTTAACGAACTGCTACAAACGGGAGTAATTTGGGAATGGAGCGAGGACTGTAAACGTGCCTTCCATAAATGTAAAGGCTTGATCACGTCCAAGGAAGTTTTGGCTCATTACAACCCATCACTGCCAATCAGACTGGTGTGCAATGCATCCCCTTACGACGTAGGAGAGGTATTATCACATAGATTCCCTGATGGCTCAGAACGACCGATAGCTTTTGCGTCACGCTCATTGAACTCAGCTGAGCGTAACTATGCCCAGATCGACAGGGAAGCGCTCAGCCTGGTATGGGGAGTGAAGAAATTCAACCATTACCTATACGGACAAAAATTTACCTTGTTGACTGACCATCAACCCCTCGTCTCCATATTCAACCCTAAAAAGGGTGTTCCCATTATGACAGCGCAAAGGCTACAGAGGTGGTCCCTTTTCCTAGGGGCACACCAATATGACATAGAATACAAAGGATCAAAACAGCATGGGAATGCTGATGGTTTATCGCGCCTACCGTTGCCAACGGTAAAAGAGGCACCTACAGTAGACCCAGTGGAGATGTTCCACTCAACCATAGTGGAATGTCTACCAGTAACAAATTCTGCCATTGAAAAGGAAACGAGAAATGACCCGACTCTCTCACGAGTCTACGATTTAACGGTGAAGGGATGGCCAGCACATGGCGAACCACTGTTGCCAGCATTCTCGCAAAGAAGAGAACAGCTGTCAGTGTGCCGAGGAACCTTGATGTGTGGATCCAGAGTGGTGATTCCACCCAAACTCTAGGATAAAATGCTAAAGGAGCTTCACGAGGGGCATCTGGGTGGAGTGAAAATGAAGAACCCAGCCAGAGCGTTTGTGTGGTGGCCAGGTATCGATGGAGACATCGAAGAAATGACCAAGAGCTGCCTAGGATGCCAGAAGGTCCAAAACGCCCCACCACAAGCCCCTCTACATCCATGGGAGTGGCCCTCATCTCCATGGCAAAGGGTACACATCGACTTTGCTGGTCCATTTATGGACTCAATGTTCTTAATTGCGGTTGATGCACACTCCAAGTGGCCGGAGGTAATAAAGATGTCCTCCACCACCACGGAAAAACCATCACAGTATTAAGGACCATATTTGCCAGGAATGGGCTGTCTGAACAGATCTGTTCAGATAATGGACCGCAATTTGTGTCCGAAGAATTCAGGAAGTTCTTAAAAAACAATGGGGTTAAGCACTACACGTCCGCCCCATACCATCCCGCCACCAATGGATTGGCTGAAAGGTTTGTCCAGACCTTCAAGAAGGCCATAAAGGCCATGGGTAATGAAGACATAAAACTTCAGCATAAGGTAGATAACTTCTTGTTTGCATACAGGAATGCAACACATGTGGTTACAAACCAAACTCCCGCCATGATGTTCTTCAATAGAAGCCTAAGATGCCGGCTGGATTTGATCAAGCCAAACATCAGAAGGGACGTGGAGAACTGGCAATTTCAAGGCATGAATGAAAGGCCAACTAGAACCTTCCAGATAGGTCAACAAGTTTTGGCCCGGGACTACCGTACCGAGAAATGGCAGCCTGGAACTATTTGCACACGACTAGGACCGCTGATGTATACCGTGGACATTGGAGAAAGCATAATAAGGCGCCATGCTGACCAGATCATAGAGTCAGGAAGCCTCCAGAAAGACTGACTTATAATTGATTAACTGCAGCAATGTGTAGATTATTGTTTTTGTAACATGTTAATTAATGATTACTTAAAATATTATGTACTGGTTGTCTAAAAGGGGAGGAATTGTGGTGTATGTGCCTTTAAGAGCCCCCTGTGTACTGTAATGCCGGCAATGGCCACTCGGGCTATATAAGCCTGTATATTGTCTTGTATCTGTTAGTTCACCTCCAGACTTTGTTCAGTAAACACCTGTGAAACCTACTCCTGCCTTCCGTGTCTCTATTAACACATGGATACAACAGTTGGGGGCAAGGTATTGACTTGGATAGAGAACTGGTTGGCAGACAGAAAGCAAAGAGTTGGAATAAACGGGTCTTTTTCCGAGTGGCAGGCAGTGACTAGTGGGGTACCGCAGGGATCGGCCCGTGGACCCCAGCTATTCACAATATATATTAATGATCTAGACAAGGGAACTAGATGTAATATCTCCAAATTTGCAGACGACACAAAGCTGGGTGGGCGTGTGTGCTGTGAGGAGGATGTCGAGAAACTCCAGGATGATTTGGACATGTTGGGTGATTGGGCAGAAACATGGCAGATGCAATGTAACGTGGATAAATGTGAGGTTATCCACTTTGGTGGCAAAAACAGGAAGGCAGATTATTATCTAAATGACAATAGATTGGGAGAAGGGGAAGTGCAACGAGACCTGGGTGTCCTTGTGCACCAGTCGCTGAAGGTAAGCATGCAGGTGCAGCAGGCGGTTAAGAAGGCAAATGGTATGTTGGCCTTCGTAGCGAGAGGGTTTGCGTACAGGAACAAAGATGTCTTGCTGCAGTTGTACAGGGCCTTGGTGAAACCACATCTTGAGTATTGTGTGCAGTTTTGGTCGCCTTATCTGAGGAAGGATGTTCTTGCCATGGAAGGAGTTCAGCGAAGATTCACCAGGCTGATACCTGGGATGGCAGGAATGACGTATGAGGAGAGATTGGGTCAATTGGGCTTGTACTCGCTGGAGTTTAGAAGAATGAGAGGTGATCTCATTGAAACTTATAAAATTCTGACAAGACTGGACAGACTAGATGCAGGAAGGATGTTCCCAATGGTCGGGAGTCCAAAACCAGGGAACACAGTCCAAGGATAAAGGGTGGGCCATTTAGGACAGAAATGAGGAGGAATTTCTTCACCTAGAGAGTGGTGAACCTGTGGAACTCTCTACCACAGAAGGCGGTGGAGGCCAGTTCATTAAATATATTCAAGGAGGAGTTGGATATATTTCTTAAGTCTAAAGGGATCAAGGGGTATGGGGAGAAAGCAGGGACCGGGTACTGAATTTGGATGATCAGCCATGATCGCATTGAATGGCAGAGCATGCTCGAGGGGCCGAATGGCCTACTCCTGCTCCTATCTTCTATGTTTCTATGTTTGTTGCTTGGTGGGCAGGAGTTGAAGTGGAATTAGTCAGGTGGTAAGGTTGGGAAATAGTATTGGCCCTGCAATGATGTCACTTGCCCCCCAATTTGAATATATTCATGAGGCTCCTTATTTCATTCAGCAAAGCTAGCCATCAGGAATTGTGTGAGTTGTAAAAACAGTGATAACTGGAGGGGCGGAACAGACACTTTGGGGGCGAAATCGGTAAC
Organism: Somniosus microcephalus; assembly: GCF_052327205.1. Classification (NCBI taxonomy): domain Eukaryota; kingdom Metazoa; phylum Chordata; class Chondrichthyes; order Squaliformes; family Somniosidae; genus Somniosus; species Somniosus microcephalus. The sequence continues at coordinate 38,815,462 of NC_140998.1, forward strand.
CGAATTATCGCCGGAGATTTAGTGCTCGGTGCGGAAGTACCGTCCCGGCCGCTAAATTCAGCTTACCGCCCCGGTGAGAAAGCGGAGTGCTATCTCATGCTCTCCACTTCCTCTCAGGCTGGTGTCGGAGGCGCAAAGCATGGTAGTGCTGGAGTGCTACGCAGTCACTCCGTGTAGTGCTGACACGTTTCAGTGCCCATCCCTTCTGTTAAAGGAGAGGGATGCTGCGAGCCCTGCAGGCCATTTGATGGCTTTCACTGGCCCACCAGGACAGCGTGGTGCCATAGCCACAGCCCGGCACGGAGACACAATGCCGGGATGCGCGATGGCGGCCACGGACCACTCCAAGGGCCGCCACAAAGGGCTGACCTGCAGGTCGGCCAAACGAAGATAATGGTGGCGTGGATCACAGCTGCACCTCTCCTTTAAATATCGCCCCGCCAGCGGAGTCCGGTCCAGTTCGCGTCCCGAGAGGCTGGCGCTGACATCGCCCGCGGCAGCCTCGCGGAGTGCAGCTGAATTTCTGCCACGGGGTGGTAAGGGGCCACAGCGTAGGGCTAAGGGGTCGCGATGCTCGGTGATGATGTCATCGCCGGCGTGGCAGCGACCGGGGCTGCTACCGGCGTGGGCGTGGCGCTATCGGCTAGTGCCTCAGTTGTGCGCTGCCAAATTTCTCGGGAGGTGCTCCCCGCCCGGGCGATAAGCCCTTTGCACCCCGTTAGCGCCCCCCAGAGATGTTAACGGCAGACACAAAGGAGCCAACGTTTGTCCCCTTTATTTTGCACCCGCTACCACCCACGTTTGAACCCAAACAGGTGGCAAGGAGACTATAATTACAGCTACGGTGCATATAAACTGCTGATCCACATGAATTGTAATTTAATATAGAGATTGTGAACATCTGTTGTTTTTCTTTCGAGGAGTTAGTATAATTTCTATTGTAAAATATGTCTGTTATATTACTGTTATTTATTTGCTTGTTTATCTAGTGTTAAATAAATTTACTTGGTAGTTAATCTGACAGAAGGTCTGACATTGTGATGCTTGACTGCTTTTCATAGATGGGGAAAAGATCCTATAGAGGATCATTCCAGCAATTAACAGTAAGGTTCTTCTATTTGACATTCTGGTCACTGGAAGCTTACCTAGATATCAGGGCTAGTGAAGATACGTTCAAGGTCACAGTGTGATGGGACTCACCTATGATCTAAAATGTGATAGTGGATAAATCTAGAGTAGAAAAAATAGATGAGACCCAATAAAGTAACCCGATCTCCCTCAGCCATGGGGAAGTTATCAGAGCAAAACCTAAGATACCCTGAAATTCCGCTGTGGGTGGGGGAGGGGGGCGGGGGGCAGGTGGGGGTGGTTGTCCCGGTCTCTTACAGTAACATCAGCGGCCGATTGGCCGGCCAATGGGGAAATGGTTGAAAAAAGCCATTTCCGCCATTTCTCTGGGGTTCCGCCTGTCTCCTGCCAAAGGGGCTGATTTTGCCAATGGGGGCGCACTGGAGGCAGGACTGCTGCTTATCGGATTTTAGTCCCGCCTCCATCGACGCCCGGCCAACCCATGCTATTTTCCCTTGATTGACCTTGTTAAGCACGCCCAGCGGGCTTAGCAGGCCAATTAAGGCGAAGCCGGTTACAGAGAACGTCAGCGTATGACGTTTCATCTGTCAAAAATTTTTGCTTTGAGAAGCTGTCAAACATTGACATTCTCTGATGTTTGGTGAGTCCTTGTACTCAAGGCTCACCAAACCTGTTTTGTGAGCAGAAAGCAGATGGCTGATGCATCGGAGAATGCAGCAGCCATTCTGTCATCTCTGCCATTGAGATGCCGGAGCCTCCACATCCCCAACGATTGAAGCCTGCAGGAAGAAACAAAGGTAAGTAAACTTTTTCTATCACTTTTCACTCACCTCACATACTCACCTCTCTACACTTGCACCCACCACTCACCTCCACAGCGCACTTTTGGACCCCTCCGACCTCCGCAGACCTGACTGCTCGCCTTGCTGACCCTGGTGGGGTTTCCCAACGTCGGGAAGCCCGCACCTATGATGGAAAAATGGGAATAATCCTAATTGCCTGTTAACTACCTGTTAACAGGCAGTTAAGTGGCTGTAATCCCCTTCCCGCCTCCAGGAGACGGGACTTAGCACGGGTCAAGTACCTGCCTCTTGGGAAGATGGCACGGAGGCAGGTTGGGGGCGGGTTGGGTACCCGCCCTCAGATTCTGCCATTTTCCCGGCAGTCCTGCCTCCAAACCCACCTCTCCAGGGCTGGGAAAATCGCCCCCAAAGTTACAGCGGAAGACCGGGAGGACCTCCATGTAATTTCAGGGTCAGAATGATACATTGATGAAAAGGACCACAAAAGAGAAGATTGCTTTCAATGACCAAATAGAACAACCGAGGTGAACCACAGCCCACAGGAGTTAGCACCAAAACACTGAAGGCGGCCTCTTCTGTTTAATATGGAAGCCATGTTAGAACATTTGTATGCTGTCCAAAAACAAAAAGGAAGCTATTATTGGCTGCTCTGTAACTCTGTGCTGAAGTATGAACTAGTTTGCTCTTCACAATGTTAATAATATTATCTGCATGATAAGTTACAATTGCTATCACAAGCTCAGTTATGCTTTTGATAAGCTTTATATTTTGTGTTACATAAAAACTCGTTTCCATGGTAACTGGTAGAATCAATGCAATGCATGATTAAACAAATAAAAGCAAATGCAACATTGTTTTTCCAGAAAGTAAACTAAAGTGTAAATGTCGATCAAACACTTTGATCGTGATGCGCGATTAACGCGCGCCCATTTAATGTGATGTAGGCAACACACCAACTTCATGCTGCCTGCTCATTTCAATGATTGTAGCGTGCAGCCAGTGCTAACCATGCTGTTCACTGGCTGCATACATCAGCAGGAGGCCCAAAATCATGAGAGGTTAGCAGCACTTAAAGCTAGCCTGCACTACTTAAAGCCAGCCTGCACCTCTTAAAGGGGAGGTGCATTGTGGCTGGAGCAGGTGGTGGAAGTCACTCAGGAAGTGAATCTGACCTGGGAAACACTCAATAATGGCACAACATGGGAGAGAGTGGGCTCCAATGTTTTCTGACGCTGCACTGGAGGCCTTGATGGAGGAGGTTTGAAGGAGGAGAAATGTTCTGAGAGGCTCTCCAGACAAATACTCAGAAGGCAGTGGGAGCAGATAGCCGTGGCAGTCAATGCCAGGAGTCAAGTCCTGAGGACCTGAATGCAGTGCCCCAAAAATTCAATGACCTTATACGAGTGGTCAAGGTCAGTGAATGCATCTTCAAATGCCATATCCCACCAACTGCACCACTAGCCTCAGCAACTCCGTAATGCACCACACCCCCATCACTCACCTACCAACAGTCTTGATCAATCAGAACTCATACCTATCATTCATAGCTTTACCTCGTCCTCATACACTTAGCACTACTGCAAGTCTCACACCCATATCTCACAGCTTGCACACACTGCAAGCTATTCAACCATGACAGCCACATCATCCAAACAGATTGCACAACACTCACTGACACATTTCCCTCTCCCTTGCAGGACAAGGTGGTGCACAACCGGAGGCAGCAGGACCTAACCGGCAGGGGACAGATGCACCTGCAAATCCTTATTCCCATGGAGGAGACGGTGCTCAGAATCATTGGAACAGCTATTGCTGAGGCCGTGGTCAGCAGCGGAACTGAAATCATAGACAATGATGGTATCCTCACACTTAATGCTCCTTCTCACATCCCACTTCCCCCTCATCCAACAATCTCTTCTGATTTACAAGCTACAGATGGTATAAGCATGCACCACTTGCTTTCTCCGCCACCCCCCGCACACCCCCCACAACACCATCCCCTCACCACAACCTTACATTGTACCTTTCTCCTTTCAGATAGCCAAGAACTGCAACTTGGCCAGGCAGTGGTGGAAGAGCAACAGGTGGAAGAGCAACACCGCCACTCAATTTCACACTCGCAGCCACCAGCTCAGATACTGACAATGCGTGTAATTTAGAGAATAGCATCAAGATGGGATCTGCACGTGGTGAGACACCAGGCATCAGTGGCCTGCAGCCAGGGCAGGGGACAAGGGTAGCGCAGGTGCCAGCTCGCCGGAGGGTGAGGTCGCACACGGGTTTTGCTGCAGAGGACTCAGATGAGCTCTTTGATGGGGCAGGCGACAGAAGAAGGCTGGTGGATATGCACAGTGGAATGCTTGGTGCATTGGAAATCCTGCCAGAAAGCCTGTGTGCAATGTAAAGGAGCATGGCGGAGTCTGGCATCAACTTGGCAGAGGGCTTTGCACAGAGCTTGCAGCCCATCCTTCCAGCCTGGAAGTGGTGGCCAACTCCATTAGCACACTTGTGGATTCAACCATGATGAAGCATCTGATGGCCAATGTCTCAGTTTCCATTGCAGCACAAGCAGCAGCCACCCAATGTCTGAGTGCGCCAGTGGAAGCTCAGACTGCTGCCACCACGGCTCTGGATTCCAGTGTTCAAAGGGGCTTGCAGGGTGTCACAGCCATCCAGCAATCTGTCATCCAATAGATGACTAGGATTGCTGAGGCGCCGCCCCAGGGAAATGGCAATGGCTCTGTGGAGCACAAACCTGCTGTCCTCTCTCAGGATGACAGTATTCATCTTCCCACACCTGCCCAGACTGCTGCCACCTCTGCTGAGATGGTGCAGTCCGTAGCCGGGCCTTCTAGCCCCAGAGCTACTCGAGGTCATCCTCCAAGGCCATCTGCAGTGTCCTCCACTGAAAGTCAGCAGCCTTCCACCAGCCATGCTGCAGTCACTAGGATTGCACTGCGTAAGAGCACTAATACAGGCAAAGGCACATGGAAGACAGGCACTAAGGGAATGCACAAGGGTGATTAGTTTACGTTTGTATGTAATGTGGCATGGTTTGATTTATAAATTTAGTTTGGAATGTTTATTTTGTGTTGGCTTTTATTTTTGCATTGTGGCGAAGCAGACACTGTGATGGTCAGTGACAGAGGTATGGGAAAGTGTGGGACTGTTGCTGAATGAGGAATTGGGGTTACATTTACTGGTATCACTCTTGGATGAGTTCTTCACCGACAGCTTGGTCAGAAAGGGGCTGTCTAGGTTGCCTTTCTCCCTTCTCTTATGTTCATTAATAAATAGACATTCTTATTATGAACACAGCTAGCTTTTGCTAGTTACTTTATTGAGCACATATGGACTAGGTACAGTATCTGTAGAGGCTTCCATCTTGACTGCTGCCTTCTGGGTAGCCTAGTGCCTCATGGGTAATGTAGTCTTAATATACATACAGCTGGGTAGTGTAGTCTTAATACATACAGCTATATACAGCTCTACACAGCTCTACGGCTCTACCTAGTGTCCACTATAGAATGACATGTTATTGATCATTACATCCCCCTTTCTTTGAGGTTTAACAAAATCAATATCAATCAACTTTCAAGAAAACAATAAAGATAATATCAGTAACACTTTTGTTAGTGCTCTATAAACATAAACATTTTCAAAACAGTCAACACATTTTCAAAGCTTTACATTGTACTCAAAGATTAAGGATTAAGTCTATCAGGCTTTTTTACTTCACGTGTGGATCTTCTCAACATGGGTAAGTCTGATGTGTCTTCATGAGATTGTTCCGGCGGTGAATGACAAGATGCAGTTGCGGCATTGTCATCAATCTGGTCTTGAATAGTCTCTTGTGTTTTTAGGAGGGAACGGCGGTTCCTCCTGAGAATCTGTCCTTCCTCAGTTCTAACAGTGTATGACCTTGGTCCTACTTCCTCAAGAACTGTAGCTTTCCTGTTCCATGCATCTGGATCCTCAATCCTGACAACATCATCCCTTGTCAATGGTTTTAGAGTTTTGGATGACTTGTCATAGTATGATTTCTGTTTCAGCTTTAACAGTTGAAGTCTCTGTCTCAGTTCCTCACTTTGCTGTTCTTTTGCACAGCAGGGTAGCGCGGTGTGCAACTTGCAACCCATTAGTAGTTCAGCAGGTGAAGAACCACAGTCTAAAGGTGAGGCTCGGTAGCTCAGCAGGGCGAGATAAGGATCAGACTTGCTTTCTGTCGCTTTCTTTAGTAGCTGCTTGAGAACTTGAACACCTTTCTCTGCCTTACCATTCGACTGAGCATACAAAGGACTGGATGTGATGTGCTGAAAGTCATAATGTGCTGCAAACTGTTGCCACTCCTTACAGTTGAAGCACGGACCATTGTCGCTAACGGCAATCCTGGGAATTCCATGTCTGCCGAAGATGGATTTCACATGCATTATGACACTGCTTGCTGTGGTGCTTGAGAGCAGCGCCATCTCAGGATAGTTAGAATAGTAGTCAATCACTATTAGATAGTCTTCACCATTTAAATGAAAAAGGTCCATACCAACCTTTTGTCATGGTGCTGTTGGTATGTCAGCTACTATCATTGTTTCCTTTGCTTGTTTGTTTTGGTGTTTCTGACATGTCTCACATTTGTCTATCATGTTCTCAATGCCCTTATTTATGCCAGGCCAATAAACATTGTCTCTTGCCCTCCTTTTGCATTTTTCAATTCCGAGGTGTCCCTCATGAATCCTTTTGAGCATGTCTTGATGTAGAGCCTGTGGAATGACTTCTGTTCTGTTTTAGTAATAGTCCACTTGCGACACTCAATTCTGACCTTATGTGAAAATATTTTGGACAGGAACCTTTTGGCCAACCATGATGAATGTTCTCTATTACTGTTTGTAATACTGTATCTTTTACTGTTTCTTCTGCTATTTGCTTTGATTTTGTGTCTGACACGGGCAGCGCAGCAGTGACCATACTCACATGAACATCCACGTCTTCTTCAGTAGAGCTCACATGACTCATTGTGGGTGCTCGGGATAGTGCATCTGCTAACACTATGTATTTGCCTGGTGTGTAGATCAGTTCAAAGTCATATCTTTGCAGCTTCATCATGAGTCGTTGAATCCTTGGAGACATCTCATTCAGGTTTTTTTTTATGATGGCAACCAGAGGGCTGTGGTCTGTCTCAACTGTGAAGGTGGGAAGTCCATATATGTAGCCATGAAACTTTTCTAGTCCAACTACCAAGCCTAGACATTCCTTTTCAATCTGGGCGTATCGACACTCAGTATCAGTCATAGACCTGGAGGCATAGGCAACAGGCTTCCAATCTTCACCCTCTGCTTATAGCAGGACCGCACCTAGGCCATCTTTTGATGCATCCGTTGACACTTTGATTCTTTTTGTTGGGTCAAAGAAGGTGAGTACAGGTATGGTTGTCAGCACTGTTTTGAGGTTTATCCACTCTTGTTCATGTCTTTCTGTCCATGCAAACTCATTTGTTTTATGTAGCAGGTCTCGCAGACAGGCTGTCTTGGCTGACAAGTTAGGAATGAACTTTCCAATGAAGTTTATCATCCCCATGATGCGTAGCACTCCTTTTTTGTCAGTGGTTCGGGGCATTTTGAGTATGGCGTTTACTTTTTCCATATCTGGCTCTATTCCTTTACCAGATAGATTATCTCCTAGGAAAGTGACTTCCTGGACGCCAAACTGACACTTGGCTTTGTTGAGCTTCAGTCCATTCCGGCGTATGCTCTGTAGCACTTTAGTCAGTCTCTCATTGTGTTCTTTCAGTGTGGAGCCCCAGATGATGATGTCATCAACATAGACCCGAACTCCTTCCAGACCTTCAATTATGTGTTCCATCGCTCTATGAAAAATTTCAGATGCAGATATTATCCCGAAAGGCATTCTGAGGAAACAATACCTGCCAAATGGTGTGTTGAAGGTACAGTATTTGGTGCTCTCTTCATCCAGTTTTAGTTGCCAAAATCCTTGTGAGGCATCGAGCTTTGTAAAGTACCTGGCACCTGACATTTCACTGGTGATTTCTTCTCGCTTGGGAATCTGGTAGTGTTCACATTTTATGTTTGCGTTTAAGTCCTTTGGATCCATGCATATTCTTAAATCATTGTTCTTTTTCTTTACACATACCATGGAGTTATCCCAGTCTGTTGGCTCTTCGACTTTCCTGATGACTCCTAGTGTGGTCATTCTGTCCAGTTCATTCTTGAGCCGGTCACGCAGGGGTGCTGGAACTCTTTGTGGAGCATGTACCACTGGCTGAGCATCCTCCTTTAGCTGGATCTTGTAAATGAATGGTAGAACTCCAAATCCTTTGAACACATCCTGGAAATTATTCACTACAGAATCCACCGAGTCATCTGGTCTGCTTATGGCACAGTTTATACGGTAGACTCTCTTGACCAGTTCTAAGTCTTCACAAGCTTTGTCACCTACTAGTGAATCAAGTCTTTCAGCCACAACAGAAAACATGAGATGATGCACTTTGTCTTTGACTGTCACTTTAAGCCTGCATACACCTAAGCTATCTATTTTCTGTCCATTATAGTCCTTCAGTAGTACTGACTTTTTCTGTATTTTGGGCTTTTCTTTCATATTGTTAATGTCACTCATACTGATTAAGTTTGCTTTTGCCCCAGTCTCTGCTTAAAGAAGTTTCTCCTGAATTCCTTGTTGGATTTATTGATGACCATCTTATATTTATGGGCCCTGGTTTTGGACTCCTCCACAAGTGGAAACATTTTCTCTCCGTCTACCCTATCAAACCCCTTCATAATTGTAAAGACCTCTATCAGGCCACCACCTCAGCCTTCTCCTTTTTAGAAAAAAGAGCCCCAGCCTCTTCAGTCTTTCCTGATTGTCATAACCTCTCAGTTCTGGTTCTGGTATCATCCTTGTAAATCTTTCTTGCACCTTCTCCAGTGCCTCTATATCCTTTTTATATAATGGAGACCAGAACTGTTTACAGTACTCCAAATGTGGTCTAGCCAAAGTTCGATACAAGTTTACCACAACTGTAATGATCAGTAACCACTCATTCTGGAATGATACACTAGGTGTTGCTGTATGTATATATAAGAGTGGGCTACCCATGATGCACCAGGCTACCCTCAAGGCAGCAGTCAAGATGGATGCCTCTACAGATACTGTACCTAGTCCGCATGTGCTCAATAAAGTGTCTAGCAAAAGCTAGCTGTTCTTAATAAAAACGACTAGTTATTAATGAACAGAACAACAACTTCTCTGCTTTTCAATTCTATCCCTCTCAATCATCTGCTTTCACAGATTGAATAGGCCAATTTTCCTCAGTCTTGCCTCATAACCCAGTCCTCAGGTATTCAGCATCAGTGTGCACCAACTAATTGACCATGTTTAGTGCTGTTCTGAGGATTCCTACTTCTTGAAATCGGAAAGGTGGATATTAGCAAAGAGTGATTAAAAAGCGGATATTTGCTCATTAATGAGGAAAACTTAGAACATTTCAAAGCTATACAGTCAAATCAAAAAGTGTTTTTTTTAAAAACAGGTCATTCCTAGAGTTAGTGCTTGTAATGAAGAGGAACATTTGCAAATATCACCACAGAATTGAAAGAAGTGAATGGTACAAGGGGAATTTTCTGCCCAGAAGAATGGGTGTAGCAGCAATCAGTCAGTACAGTGCTATGGAGCAGGAGGAAAAGACAGCTTCATGCACAGAAGGCCTAAGAGGCGGAAGATTCACAGTATGTACTACTCCAGGGCAGCAGGTCTATCCCAACAGAGTCAGTTAACTGGACAAAGAAAAGGAATATGGATGAGAGGGCTCAAAATATTAGGGACGGTGAGACTGAGGTGTGCCACCTAGTACAAGGAGAAGCAGGGGCAGTCAACCATCTGCAATGCACAACCAATGGTAGCACAATTGTAGTGTATGTACTTTGCAGAAGGAACTATATTCTGCAGCCCCTGTATACTGCAGTACCAGTAGTGACCACCCCTGTATATAAGCCTGTATAGTAACTTTGCATAGTAGTTCCAGTTTTGTCTCCACTCAGTAAACACCTGTTGTAACCAACTCCTGCAGTCCGTGTCTCAATTACACACGGACATAATACTGGCGACAAGCAGATCCGAACTTACCTACAGTTCTGCACCACATCATGGGGATCCATCCCTGAAGCGAAGTTGTTAGAGGTCGAGGCCAGAAGGAAGAAAGAAAAAAACAAACAAACAGAAGAAACGGGCGTCGACCATGGGCAACCGCCTCTGATTCACCGGAGTTGAAGATTTGCAGGAGAGGCTGTCGAGAGCGGGGCTTGGTTATCCTGTCTGTGGTGTTCCAGCTAATCGGGCTGGTGGCAGGTAGTACACTGATCCTTCCTGCGCTGTGGCGGGCTAGAGCTCGATTGGGTGGCTTTTCAACGGGGCCGAGCAGCGTTGTCGGGAAGAGGAGAGAGAGAGAGGGTGGAGCACACAGGGCGCGGCCGGTGCTACGAAGCCGGGCAGCGTACAGACCCGAGAAGAGGGAGGGAAGTGTCCCATAGGGTTTGCTCTGACGACAGGAAAATAAAAGAAATTAGAAGCGCAGAAAGCCGCGAGGAGCTGCAGTTGCCACGGGGACCGCGGAGAGCGGCGGGAGCAGCAGCGCGGGGGGGGGAAGTGCGTGAAGACCATAGGGCGTCAACATCAAGGCATAAAAACGCCAGCAACAGCGCTAGCAGCAGCAGAGAAGACAGAAAGCGCGGGAGGCGCTATCTTAATCCAGCGGGGAAGAAGGCAAAGCGCGGGAGGCGTCATTTTGTTCAATCGGGGAAGAAGGCAGAGCGCGGGAAGCGCCACCTTAGATTTCCAAGCTGCCGAAGACTGGCAATATCACTGCCTTCGATAATGCAATAGAAGACTGGACCACATATGTGGAAAGAGTCGAAGTATATTGCAAGGCAAACGAAGTAGCCGATGAGAAAAAGGGATCGGTACTACTAAACTTAATGGGCGCAAGAACGTATGGCCTATTGCGGAACCTGATCACTCCAGCCAAACCGATGGCGAAGAGTTTTAATGAAATTGTTGGTATCCTACAGGAACATCTAAATCCTACACCGCTGCTGATAGCAGAAAGATTTAAATTCCACAAGAGAAATCAGCATAAAGATGAGAGCAATGCTGATTACCTTACGGAACTATGCAAGCTATCAAAGCACTGCCAGTTCGGAGCAGGACTGGCAGATACCCTACGGGACAAATTTGTTTGTGGACTCCTGAGTGAAGGAACCCAGAAGAGGTTACTCTCAGAGAAAGAGCTGACGCTAGATAAGGCTTTCAGCGTGGCAGTATCGTACGAAGCAGCAGCAAGGGGAGCTGCGGAAATACAGCAAAAGCCACAGGAATACGGCACCCATGAAATGACACGGGGATTTGAAAAATGTTATCGCTGTGGCAGAACAACCCATGACCAGAAGGACTGCTGGTCCAAGGACAAAATATGCAGGCAATGCAGAAAGATGGGACACATTGCACGAGTTTGCAGGTCTGGGAAGAAGACTAACGACAACAAAAAGGCTACTAAGGAACAGTACAGGAAAGTACAAAAGATGACGGACAGTAGTTCCGAAGGCCAGAAGAGCGATAGTGAATCCGGGAACAAGAGACTAAGCTGTCTCAAACTTCACAACGTAATCGCAAAAGAGGATCACCGAACCATTTGGGTCACCCTCACGATAGCAGGGTCCCAAGTCAAAATGGAATTGGATACAGGATCAGCCCTGACCATCATGAATCAACAAGACTACGAGTGGCTATTCTCACACATACCCTTGAAAGAGACATCCATTGTTTTGAAGACGTATACGGGGCAGAAAGTATACCCCAGAGGGAAAATAAGGGTGCCTGTCGAATATAACGGCAAGGAAATACAGAAATTGTATCTGTACATACTGCAAGATGGTGGACCTCCGTTATTGGGACATGAATGGATCAGAAAGATAAGTTTAGACTGGCACTCCATTCAGGCACTGACGGTGGCTGGTAAAAAGGATGATGACGTCACACCTGGACGATTGTCAAAAATCTTAGCTGACGCTAAAGAGGTATTTCAACAAGAACTGGGAACTCTTAAAGGCGTAACCGCCTCGATAAAAATAGAAGAGAATGCAATTCCCAAGTTTTTCAAAGCAAGACCGGTACCGTATGCAATTCGCCCAGCTGTCAAGGCAGAGCTGGAGAATCTGGAGAATGCAGGCGTGTTATCTAAGGTAGACACCCATCGCTCCTGTCATGAAAAAAACGTTAAACAATAAGTCTGAGGAGCATAGGAAGATTCACATCTGTGGGGACTTCAAGGTGACGGTGAACCCAGTCCTTCACACGGTACAGTATCCCCTCCCGAGGATAGAAGATATTTTCGCCTCACTATCTGGGGGGAAGCGTTTTACAAAAATTGACCTAGCACAAGCATATTTGCAGATGGAGGTTGAAGAATCCTCTAGGAAGTATCTCACGATAAACACTCACAAAGGTCTTTACCAGTATAATCGACTGGTATTCGGAGTAGCATCAGCTCCGGCGATATGGCAAAGAGCGATGGAACAAGTCCTGCAAGGGATTCCGGGGACTCAGTGTTACTTGGACGACATCCTAGTGACAGGTGAAGATGACAGTGAACACCTTGCCAACCTAGAGCAGGTGCTCACTAGACTAAGAGAACATGGGCTATGAGCCAATCGCCCCAAATGCGAGTTTTTTAAGAAACAGATATCGTATTGTGGCCACGTGATTGATGAAGAGGGGTTACATAAGTCCCCTGACAAAATTGAAGCAGTAGTTAAGGCTCCAGCACCTGAAAATGTGTCGCAACTTAGGTCATTCCTCGGATTGGTGAATTACTACCGTAAGTTTTTGCCGAATTTGTCCACAATTCTGCACCCACTGAACGCCCTACTACAAACTGGAGCAGCATGGAAATGGAGCGATGAATGTAAGCGGGCCTTTCAGAATAGTAAAGACCTAATCACTTCAAGAGAAGTATTGGCTGACTACAACCCATCACTACCGATAAGACTGGCATGTGATGCGTCTCCCTACGGCATTGGAGCGGTACTGTCACATAAATTCCTTGATGGTTCAGAGAGGCCGATAGCTTTTGCGTCACGCTCGTTAACTTCAGCCGAGCGTAACTACGCCCAGATTGACAGAGAGGCCCTCAGCCTGGTGTGGGGGGTGAAGAAGTTCAATCACTACCTGCACGGTCAGAAATTTACTCTACTAATTGATCATCAACCTCTTGTCTCCATTTTCAACCCTCAGAAGGGCGTACCGATAATGACAGCACAATGGCTACAGAGGTGGTCCCTTTTCCTCGGGGCACACCAATATGACATCGAGTACAAAGGAACTAAACAGCATGGGAATGCTGATGGATTGTCGCGCCTACCATTGCCGACGGTGGAAGAAGCGCCTGCAGTGGATCCTGTGGAGATATTCCACTCGACCATAGTCGAATGTCTACCTGTGACGAATGCAAACATAGAAAAGGAAACACAAAATGACCCGACACTCTCCTGGGTCTATGATTTAACGGTGAAGGGATGGCCAGCACATGGCGAACCACTGTTGCCAGCGTTCTCACCGAGAAGAGAACAGCTGTCAGTGTGCAGAGGAACCTTGATGTGTGGATCCAGAGTAGTAATTCCACCCAAATTGAAGGATAGAGTGCTCAATGAGCTTCATGAGGGTCATCTAGGAGGGGTAAAAATGATGAACTTAGCCAGAGCGTTTGTGTGGTGGCCGGGAATCGATAGAGAAATCGAAGAGATGACCAAGAGCTGTACAGGATGCCAGAAGGTCCAAAACGCCCCACCACAAGCCCCTCTACATCCATGGGAGTGGCCCTCATCTCCATGGCAAAGGGTGCACATTGATTTTGCTGGTCCATTTATGGACTCGATGTTTTTAATTGCGGTGGATGCACATTCAAAATGGCCAGAGGTAATAAAAATGTCCTCAACCACCACAGAAAAAACTATCACAGTCTTACGAACCATATTCGCCAGAAATGGGCTGCCTGAACAGATTTGCTCCGATAATGGACCACAGTTTGTGTCTGAAGAGTTCCGGAGGTTCTTAAAGAACAATGGTGTTAAGCATTACACATCCGCCCCATATCATCCAGCCACCAATGGATTGGCTGAGAGGTTCGTTCAAACATTCAAGAAGGCTATCAAGGCAATGTGTAATGAAGACATACCCCTACAACACAAGGTGGATAACTTCTTGTTTGCCTACCGGAATGTGACACATGCGGTTACCAACCAAACTACAGCCATGATGTTCTTCAATCGAAGACTATGATGCCGCTTGGATTTGGTTAAGCCAAACATCAGAAGAGATGTGGAGAACAGGCAGTTTCAGAATATGAATGAAAGGCCGACCAGGAGTTTTAAGATAGGTCAACCAGTTTTGGCCCTGGACTACCGCATAGAGAAATGGCGGCCAGGAACGATCTGCACACGGCAAGGACCTCTAATGTATACCGTGGACATTGGAGAGAGCATTGTAAGACGCCATGCTGACCAGATTCTAGAGTCACTGGAAAACGTCAAATCCACACCACGATCCGATACACCTGGCGATGAAACCGAAGTACCAATTGCATCTACCTCAGAATCGGTGATATTGGAAGCAGACGAACCAAACAACGACGTTGATCCCGAATCAACTTTGCCAGAAGAACCTGATACCCCAAAGAATCAGGAAGCCTCCTCAAAGACTGAACTTATAATTGCTTAACTTCAGCTAATGTATATAGCAACTGTAATTGTAAAAATGTTATTCAATTATTAATCGAATGTTATGTACTGTTTAGCTAAAAGGGGAGGAATTGTAGTGTATGTACTTTGCAGAAGGAACTATATTCTGCAGCCCTTGTATACTGCAGTACCAGTAGTGACCACCCCTGTATATAAGCCTGTGTAGTAACTTTGCATAGTAGTTCCAGTTTTGTCTCCACTCAGTAAACACCTGTTGTAACCAACTCCTGCAGTCCGTGTCTCAATTACACATGGACATAATAACCCTCAATTTTTAATGCTACAGGAGTGTCCAGTCACTCAAAGGGGACATCGCTGGAGTCAGCTTGCACTCATCAATTCCAATCACTCTTACCTATTGAACACTTGTGCCCAATATCTCATCCTGTCCTCCCTCACCATCATCATGGTATTCCCTAGTAATATTTGTATCCACTCCTTGAAGCAGGATTGGTGATTGGTGCAAAGGAAAGGGCTGATTTTTGCATCTGGCCTGGTCAATCACTGGATTCTCCTTGCTCTGTGAAAAGAATAAA
The DNA here is from genome assembly GCF_052327205.1 of Somniosus microcephalus. Classification (NCBI taxonomy): domain Eukaryota; kingdom Metazoa; phylum Chordata; class Chondrichthyes; order Squaliformes; family Somniosidae; genus Somniosus; species Somniosus microcephalus. Next base: position 38,830,687 of record NC_140998.1, read on the forward strand.
TGGGACAGTACACGCTGAATTTTCTTCTAGAGCAGGTTTGGCATTGGAGGACCTCTGCTTGCCATCTGACCCTGTCATGACCCTGACCCATTTTCCTGGATTGGAGTTATTTACACATGCAGGGTGTGCTCCTGGTGTCCAACGCAGTAAAGGTAAAATGGCTGCAACTAGGAAAATGCTTATTACAATGCGTTGTTGCAGGTTATCAGTATCTGCTGTTACCATGGCTGCCTCAGAGAGGTCAGTAGACCTCTTTAGCATGAAGTAACATTGCAGGTGTTGCTGTCACTACAAAGACCACCTTCAATGCCTTCTGTGGACTTTTTCTCCTCAGGGATGCAAAGCTGGGTCCTCCTTTGGCAGGTTACACACAGTAGCACTAAGAGTCGTTACGTTTGTTGGCTTGGTGCCCTGAAGAAGCACCAGCCTCAAGCACTGCAGTGAGCTACATTGTTACAGACACAAAATAACCCTTTCAGGTGCTGCAGTAGCACCGGATTTTCCTTCCCCCACATCCCCCCCCCGCCACCTCTTTTGAGGTGAACTTTGTACAGAGGACACTGCTAGCACTCGGAGTCTTCCCTGAATATGTAATGAGGGTCCACTGAGGAATATTAGGTTTGTTCTCAATGGTCTAATGTCAGCAGCGGGAATTCAGTTCCAGTACATTTCTGCTAATGATGAAAATCCAGCCCATGCTGTCCCGCCTGCCCATTGGACATTAGAGCCACATTTTCCTCAGTGATGGATTTAGTGCCGAAACTGCACTGAAACTGCTCTTCCACCCGTCAGTATAACTCCGCCAATTTCTTCCATCCCTGAGGTGGGCTTCCCATCAGGGATAGGAGACCCACATGGAGCCTGACCAAATAAATTCAGATTCGTTTGACTCCAGAGAGCAGCTGGGGTCAGTAGCGCAGTCAAGGATGGCCACCAGGCCTGTCCACCATGTTTACGCTGGGATTGCAGCGGAGCGGAAAATCCTGGCTCCTATGTTTAAATGAAGCTTTGGCTCCTTTTCAGTGAGCTCACTTTAAGTTGGTCTAAAAGGCCTGCTGGAGAATTGTGCTCAGTGCTAAAGTGACTCAGATCTGGCGGTATCGATCTGGGCCAAATAATCCTGCCGCCCATTATTTGTTCTGTTCCTGTGCCATTGGCCTTACCGAAAATATAGACGCTACTGGTGTGTAATTCATTTGAGCCAGAGCTAATCCAGGGGAGGCCCGTCCCCGCTCACCAACCAGTCCTTTTGTACTTCACCTTGCGAATTTAGGACACATTAAATTAATGCTAACACTCCATGAGATGTTCTCTCTTTAGCACCAGTTTGATATAGGAAAGCTAAACTTCTATCTGAAAACATGCCCTTTCTGAAGATCAGAAGGAAATAAATTCACAGAATAGAACTAAACCGAGGAGAATAACGAGAGGAGTACTGTACTTCCATGATAATCCCCATTGATTATGTCCTTACCTCTGCCTGTGTTTCCTTTATCTGGGATCATGGCTTGAGGTGACGCACACAGTCACCCATGGCTAATGGTGGTATTCCTCTAAAGCCATCATATGTGGCTTGACTTTTGTTGTCAATTTTAACACTAGGATGGGATGCTCCACTACTGTGAGGTGTTCCAATTAGGGGAAAATTCCTTCCGGTTGCTATGGGACAGTATTCATCTGTACTGCCTGAGTGTGAAGTGTCACCTGGGCAGAGCACAGAGAGAATTGTCAGGTGGGGAGCATTGTACACCTGTAACAGAAACTGCCCAATTTTCCTCTCAGTACTTTGGCCAGCCAATACTGTAACCCTATGGGGGTAATATTAAGCCCCCCAAAACGGCTGGGTATGGGTCAGGTGGGAATTTAGGGGGAAAAATTGAGTCGCGCCCCCTTTGGGGTGCTAACGCCGCCAGGGTAAAAAAATTAGCATCCCCGCGGCCAAAATTCATTGGTAGCGCCCCAAGAGGGAGGCGGGGTGTTACTGGAAGCGCCCCACCTCCCTCTTGGGGCGCTGCGAGTGAATATCACGGCGCTACGTGCCACAGTGCCATCGTGCCGCGGTGCTGCTGGCCTTCCTCCCCTTCTTAAAGGGAATAGGCCTTGCGCAGCGCGACCCAGGGCCCAGCTAGGCCACCAGGGATTGGAGTGTTGGCAAAAGAGCAGTGCCGGGCTCACGGAGCGCAGCCAGCACTCCGCGGGGGGACTTCAGAGGAGGCCAGGGACGACAATGGGGGCAGGTGCTGGCAGGCGGCCAGCAACAAAAATGGCCGCCCAGCACCTTCCCTTTAATTAGCGCCGCCCCGGCTGCAGGTAGGGCCCCTGACTCCGTCGGACATAGCATACGGCGGTAAGTCAGGGGGCGCTACCGAAGATTACGGCCGAGGTGCGAGCGGGGCGCAGCACACGACGATGGTGGCGCAGCGCCGCGGGGTACTAACGGTCACCGCCGCCGCTAACCTCACGCTGAATTTTGCGGGAGGCTTTGCCGGCGCTGTGCCCAGGCACTAGTTGCTTTGCGCCCCATTTGCGCCCTCTTAAGACGCTAACAGGAGGCGCAAAGCAACCAAATTTTTAGGCCTTAAAATTTAAAGAATTTGAAACCCGAACCGAAGCCACCTCAACGCGTCCACCTCCGGTTTTAATGGAGGCGGGACGAGGGTGGGCGATCAACCCACTCTCAGGAGGCGTGTCCCTCATTTAACTATTTAATGAGGCTGCGTGACTCAGATTTTTTCTTTGTTCCAGCTTTAACACTGGCCTCGGGAAACCCAGCAACTGAAAGGAGGTAAGGACTGCTGGATGGAATAGGTAAGTACTTTTCCAGCACTGCTTGTGGGCCAGGAGAAGCAGGAATGCTTTTCTCCGGCTCCACAAGCTACCTTGTTAACCTCCTCCTCTGCAATCAGTTGCCCACCTCCCCCTCCCCCCACAATCTGATGCCCTCCCGATGTCCTTCACGGCCCACAATCTCCTACCTGCCCCCGCCCATGTCCTTCCCAGCCTGCGATCTTTACCACAGCCTTTATGTAATCTCCTCCACGGCTCCCCGACCTCCAGCCTCCACCACAGGCCCCCAGTGATCTTCTCCTCATCTCCCACAATCTCTCCGGGCACACCCATTGATGTCCCCCTCCAATCCCCAATCTCTCCCTCCCTCCTCTATGCTCCCTGGCTGAGGCCTGGTGCCAAAGGCCTACCCGCCCGACAGTCAGCCAATATCTCCATCTGGCTGGCTGTGGCCCAGGAAACGGATTACAAAAATGGTAATCAGGTCCTGCCGTTAAATTTGGCAGCACCTGAGGGAAACCTTTACTTACGGGTTTCCCGACCACAAAACTGCTCTCCCCCTCCCCCCAATGCCCGCTCCCTCCCTTCCTTCCCCTACATATCAGGGCCCAAGTGTTAGTGATATTGTAAAAAGAGAGGGGCAATTTCCTCTTTCCTACATTACAACAGTGACTACACTTCAAAAGCATTTCATTGGCTGTAAAACACTTTAGGACATCCTGAGATTGTGAAAGACACTATATAAATGCAAGTCTTTCTTTTCTTTTGATCATTATTTCTAGTCAAATCTTTTCAAATCGTTTTACAATTTCACTGGAAGCAGTGAATGTCAAAAATCTTCTTGTTATTTTTGTGATATTGCCAACTCACGACGGCCTGGTTGAAAGTTGTAGGCAAATCTGAGGTCATCCATTTTGGACTTAAAAAGGACAGAACAGGATACTTTCTATATGGTGAAAAGCTAAAAACAGTGGAGGTCCAAAGAGACTTGGGTGTCCAGGTACATCGATCATTAAAATGTCATGACCAGATGCAGAAAATAATCAAAAAGGCTAATGGAATGCTGGCCTTTATATCTAGAGGACTAGAATACAAGGGGATAGCTGTTATGGCCCCTTAGCCCTGGTTAGACCACACCTGGAGTACTCTGAGCAGTTCTGGGCACCACACCTTAGGAAGGATATATTGGCCTTGGAGGGAGTGCAGCGTAGGTTTACCAGAATAATACCCAAATTCCAGGGGTTAAATTATGAGGAGAGATTACACAAACTAGGGTTGTATTCCCTGGAATTTAAATGGTTAAGGGTTGATTTGATCGAAGTTTTCAAGATATTAAGGGGAACAGATAGGGTAAATAGAGAGAAACTATTTCCGCTGGTTGGGGAGTCTAGGACTAGGGGGCATAGTCTAAAAATTTGAGCCAGACCTTTCAGGAGTGAAATTACGCACAAAAGGTTGTAGAAGTTTGGAACTCTCTTCCTCAAATGGCAATTGATGCTAGATCAATTGTCAATTTTAAATCTGAGGTTGATAGATTTTTGTTAACCAAAGGTATTAAGGGATTTGGGCCAAAGGCGGGTATATGGAGTTAGGTAAACAGATCAGCCATGATCTGATTGAATGGCAGAACAGGCCTGAAGGGCTGAATGGCCTACTCCTGTCCCTATGTTCCTATGTTCCTATAACATAAATTAAATGAAGTTCAAGACTTGATTTAAACATCGCCACTTCGAATGGGAGTCCTGTGCTCCCCAACTGGAGTCACTAAGTTGCTTAACCAAGGACATGTTGACGATGCTAGTTCCGATTTCTTGAAAAACATCCAGAAATATTAGGTCACTTCACAGCAAGTTAAATGGTGTGTCAAGCATTATTCAACCTCCAGCAAATACTTTTGTATAAAAATTCCTGTACCATGCTTTTGACTTGCTAACAAACAAATTATACTCTAAAGTATAATCTTAATAACTGACTAGTGTCCAAAGGTAATAGTTGAATATTCAGTGAATTGTAACATTCCAGCCAGCAAGTGAATCAATATTGAAATATGGAAATGATTTGACTCATATAAAATCCGCGGCAGGTAATTCTTCTTGGCATATGTTGCTGAAGGCTTTATAAAATTAATTGAAAAATCTTTTGACACTCCTATTTGAGTGAAATAGCACTTTGGTATCCTGCATAGATTTAGTCAGAAGATGCCAATTATTGCATCAATGCAACAGTATGATTTCAAGGATGATTGAATGATGTCTAGGAATTGCTTTTGGGATGGGAAAAAATAGCTTTGCAGAGCCCTAAGATCCAACCAGGAGTAGTCTTTATGCACATTCAGTTGGAAATCCATTTCTATTACATGCTGTCAAGTACTTAACGACTAAATGGGCCTGCTTCTGGAGGCATTTAAGAGTGAGATTCAAATTACGGTTGACTGCAATATCAGTCACTATTATATTAGTGCTTTGTTTCTTTCTGCCTGGCTTGCTTGGAATTGGAAATGCCTGCCGACACGTCTTGAGGTCCGGTGATCTGAAACCGCAGGCAAGAATTTTATATTAAAAAGGTTGCTCCATCCTCGAGGGGAGGCAGCTCCATCCTCGAGGGGAGGCAGCTAGGATAGTCCTGTAGTATCCAAGAATGAAATATTAATCTCCTGTACACTGCTGCGAGTAACCCAGGAGAAAAACCATAGGGACATTAGAAAAAAAAATCATTTTCTTACAACACTTTTGTTTATAAGTTATAAAAATATTGGAGATGGGGGAAAAAATTGCTGTTTGACTGGACAGGGCGGTTGGAGGAAGAAGGTCATATGATGGAACCTCTCCAAACAGAGTTGGCAACTCTAGTGGAAGCAAAGGGAAATGGATGTATTGGAGGCAACTATGAGTTCGGGGAGGGCTTTGACCACTCGTGCTGGTAGGGCCCATAGTTTTTGGCCACCACTTCAGCCCTCCGACTGTCAAAATCACAAAGTAGTAAAATGGATTGTTCAATTACCTCAGGCACAGGTTTCCTTTGTATGTCAGAGGTTGTAAAATCGTAGCCCTACTTAGAAAGGATGGATTTGTGATTTTGCTACACCAAGAACACAAAGGAATTCTTCTCCTCCGGCTGAGGAAAGCACAACATACAGAACTTTCGAACACCTCCACACACGACAAAAAATGAAAAACATAGCCAATAGAAAATAAATCACAAGCATAAAATAAATATTAATATTTCAACCCTTACGGTGCCACAGGTAAGCTTGCTTAGCCAGGTGAGTTCGACTTTAGAGGCTATTTACAGTCTACTTCACTTAATTCACAGGAAGAAATTACATTTATATAGCGCCTTTCGCGACCCCACCGAAATGCTTCATAGCCATTGAAGTACTTTTGAAGTGTAGTCACTGTTGTAATGTAGAGAAGTATGGCAGCCAAGTTGCACACAACAAGGTGCCACAAACAGCAAGAAAACATATGACCAGATAATCTGTTTTAGTAATGTTGGGTGAGAGATAAATTTCAGTCAGGACACCAGGAGAAATCCGCTGCTCTTGTTTGATTAGTGCCAAAGGATGGCATTTATGACCACCATTGGGTACGGTAGCATAATGGTTATGTTGCTAGACTAGTAATCCAGAGGTCCTGGACTGCGAAACATTAATCCCACCACGGCAGCTGGGGAAATTAAATTCACTTAATTAAATAAATCTGGAATAAAAAGCTAGTGTAAGTAGTGCTGACCATGAGACTACTGGATTTATGGAAATAATCTGCCATCCTTAACTGGTCTGGCCTATATGTGACTCCAGATCTACAGCAATGTGGTTGACTCTGAACTGCCCTCAGAAATGGCCTAGCAAGCCACTCAGTTGTAACAAGCTGCTACGGAAAACAATTACAATAATAAGAATAAAAACGACAATGGCACACCCAGCCCAGTCAACCCTGCAAAGTCTTCCTCTTCTGGGGACTTGTCAAGCAACAGCCTGACATAGTCACACTCACAGAGCCAATGTCCCAGACTACTCCATCAGCATCCCTGGGTGTGTCACTGAGGGTAGCAAGGACACAGAATGGATGGGGGACTTCAATGTCCATCACAAAGAGTGGCTCGGTAGCACCACTCCTGGGTGAGCTGGCCGAGTCCTGAAGGACATAGCTGCCAGACAGGTGGCGAGAGAACCAACACAAGGGAAAAATCTTCTTGACCTCATCCTTACCAATCTACCTGTTGCAGATGCATCTGGCCATGGCAGTGACCACCGCACAGTCCTTGTGGAGACAAAGTCCCATCTTCACACTGAGGATGCCCTCCATCGTGTTGTGTGGCACTACCACTAAGCTAAATGGGATAGATTCAGAACAGATCTAGCAGCTCAAAACTGGCATCTATGTGGGGCAGCAGCAGAATTGTATTCCATCGCAATCTGAAACCTCACAGTCCAGCATATCCCTCACTCTACCGTTCATGCCAGGGGACCAACCCTAGTTCAATGAAGGGTGTAGAAGAGTATGCCAGGAGCAGTACAAGGCATATCTAAAAATAAGGTGCCAAACTGGGAAAGCTGCAACACAGGAATACATGCATGCTAAACAGCAGAAACGGCATGCTATAGACAAAGTTAAATCGTGCATGGTAGTGGACAATTAAACAACTAACGGGAGGAGAATGCTCCATGAACATCCCCATTCGCAATGATGGAGGAGCCCAGCACGCGAGTGCAAAAGTGGATGATCCACCTCGGCCTCCTCCTGTGGTTCCCACCCTCACAGAAGACAGTCTTCAGCCAATTCGATTCACTTCACGTGATATCAAGAAACGGCTGAGCGCACTGGATACAGCAAAGGCTATGGGCCCCGACAACATCCCGGCTATCGTGCTGAAGACTTGTGCTCCAGAACTAGCCCCGCCCCTAGCCAAGCTGTTCCAGTACAGCTACAACACTGGCATCTATCCCACAATGTGGAAAACTGCCCAGGTATGTCCTGTACACAAAAAGCAGGACAAATTCAATCTGGCCAATTACCGGCCCATCAATTTACTCTCATTCATCAGCAATGTGATGGAAGGTGTCGTCGACAGTGCTATTGCCACTTACTCACCAAGAATCTGCTCACCGATGCTCAGTTTGGGTTCCGCCAGGACCACTCGGCTCAACCTCTCATTGCAGCCTTGGTCCAAATATGGACAAAAGAGCTGAATTTCAGAGGTGAGGTGAGAGTGACTGCCCTTGACATCAAGGCAACATTTGACAGAGTGTGGCATCAAGGAGCCCTAGTAAAATTGAAGTCAATGGGAATCAGGGGGAAACTCTCTACAGGCTGGAGTCAGACCTAGTACAAAGGAAGATGGTTGTGGTTGTTGGAGGCCAATCATCACAGCCCCAGGACATCACTGCAAATGTTTCTCAGGGTAGTGTCCTAGGCCCAACCATCTTTGGCTGCTTCATCAATGATCTTCCCTCCATCATAAGGTCAGCAGTGGGGACATTCACTGATGATTGCACAGTGTTCAGTTCCATTTGCAACTCCTCAGATAATGAAGCAGTCCATGCCTACATGCAGCAAGACCGGACAATATTCAGGCTTGGACTGAGAAGTAGCAAGTAACATTCACACCAGAGAAGTGCCAGGCAATGACTATCTCCAACAAGAGAGAGTCGAACCAACGCCCCATTACCATCATCGAATCTCCCACCATCAACATCCTGGGGGTCACCATTGACCAGAAACTTAACTGGACCAGCCACATAAATACGGTGGCTACAAGAGCAGGCCAGAGGCTGGGTATTCTGCAGTGAGTGTCTTGCCTCCTGACTCCCCAAAGCCTTTCCACCATCGACAAGGTGCAAGTCAGGAGTGCGATAGAATACTCTCCATTTGCCTGGATGAGTACATCTCCAACAACACTCAAGAAGCCTGACACCATCCAGGTCAAAGCAGCCCGCTTGATTGGCACCCCCTTAAACATTCACTCCCTCCACCACCAGCATACCGTGGCTGCGATGTATACCATCTACAAGATGCACCGTGGCAACTCGTCAAGGCTTCTTCGATAGCACTTCCCAAACCCGCGACCTCTACCACCTAGAAGGACAAGGGCAGCAGGGGCAAGGGAACACCACCACCTCCAAGTTCCCCTCCAAGTTACACTCCACCCTGACTTGGAAATATATCGCCGATCCTTCATCGTCGCTGGGTCAAAATCCTCTCTAACAGCACTGTGGGAGTACCTTCACCACACGGACTGCAGCAGTTCAAGAAGGCGGCTCACCACCGCCTTCTCAAGGGCAATTAGGGATGGGCAATAAATGCTGGCCTTGCCAGCAATGCCCACATCCCAGGAACAAATAGAAAAAAACCTGAGAGGGCAGGGGTGGGCCTCGGTTTAATATCTCATCCAATAGACCTAAAAAATCCCGCTGCGCTATTTCGAAGAACAGCTGGCTCCCCAGGTTCACTCCAGGTTCTCCCCAGCCTCCTGCCTAATATCTACCCCTCAACCAACTTCACTAAAATAGATTATTGCACTGGCAGGTGGGTTGGTAACCAGAGGACACAGATTTAAGATAATTGGCAAAAGAACCAGAGGGGAGATGAGGAGAATTTTTTTACGCAGCAAGTTGTTATGGTCTGGAATGTACTGCCTGAAAGGGTAGTGGAAGCAAACTCTTCCTGTGCTGTAAAATTCTATGACTAGACTTCGAAGGGAATTCACTACTTGTAAAGCAATTTGGAATGTGATAAGGCTCTTTATGAAAGCATGTTCTTAATTTTGCTCTTATCTATTTCCCAACAACATTTGAAATGCAATGAACTATTTAGTATTGATCTATTTTTGAAGTCAGCACAAGAGAAAAAACACATTGACCTGATACACATGATTATGCACAATAATTTGTGCATGTTATTCAGTTCTGGCATTATAACTTCCTCCGTTCAGGGAAGTACTACCCCGAGGCACATTTTCAACACTTATGTTAAATTATTTGCAGTTTATAAACCTTATTAGGTCTAATAGAAGCCTATATTTCCTTATGCCTTTGGAAAAGTAGTCAGGACGAATGTTCCCAGAATATCATGATATCCAGGATATCATGATAAACACGTAAAGAACTTTAACCTTTCTGCCACTGAGAATTGTCACACCATTGAAACTCCAATGTTGTAACTTGGCCAGGTGTACAGCATACACCTTATATATTTAGGTTTTGAAAAAAAATCATGCAGTCAGTTTCTACATCAGAGATTACAAGCTAAGGTAAAGAATTATAGACAAACAGCCTGCCAACACTCACTGTCAAGGTGTACACATTTAGAATGGTCACTGGGAGGGTGATTGGTGCCTGTAAACCCATACTTCAGCAGTAACCAATGCTGAACTCAAGGGGTGGGAAGAGAGAGAATTGACAAACAAACAAACTGGCTAAAAACAGAAAGGAGAGGGGGAGGGCATAAAGGGAGAGGTGACGAGGGGGATGGGAGGGATGGATGGGGGACTGGGGACAAATTGAGGGCAGAGAGGAGAGAGCAAGGGTAGAGGCAGAGACAGAGGGGGGCTGGGGTTGGGGTGGGGTGGTGTGGAAACAAGGGGGCAGAGGGAGAGAGGAGAAGGGGGCCAGGGAGAGGATGGGAGGAATGGGGAAAGGTGAAAGATAAGGTGAAGTGGGAGAGGAGAGGAGTAAAAGAGGGAGGAGAGATGAATAAATCCGGAAAAGAGGGTGATGAAGAGAGGATGGAGGGAATGGGGAGCTAGGTTGAAGGGGAAAAGGAGAGGGCAGTAGGAGGATGGGGAGGACAGAGGTCAAGGGGAAAAGGAAAGGGAGAGAGAGGGTGAGACGACAAAGGGAAGGGGACAGGGAGAGGGTGGGAGGAGAAGGAGTGGTGAAGATGAAGAAAGAAGGAGATGAGAGAAGAAAGGGACGGGAGGTGAGGAGAAGGGGAAGAAATGGGAAGAGAGATGGAAGAGACAAGGGGAAGAAAGACGGGAGAGATGAGGATGAACATTTGCTTCAGTAGAGGAAGGCATTCCAGGTGGGTGGAGGAGGGCAGAGTATGAATGCTTGTTCTGGGGTGGGGGGTGGGAGGGAGGGGTGGTGTGGCGCTGGTGGGTGGTGTGGCCTCAGTGGAGGTGGGGGTGGTGGAGTACAAATACTGCCTCAGTGTGGCGCGGGATTATAGCAGGGTTTCTTTTTTGTTTAAACAGAGAGGGAAGATATGGGGGGTTTTTCATTTCGGGGTGGGGTGGATGGTCAGTTGATGAATGGTGGGGCATGTGTTTTCGCAGTAGGTGGGGGGAGTGCTGATGGGGGCTGTTCATTGTCCATTTGGTTGAATAGTGGCTTTGTGATTGTGAGTTGTTGTGATTTCTCAGAATATGGGGTCGGCCATAAGATGAGGAGAAATTTCTCCACTCAGAGGGTGGTGAATCTTTGGAATTCTCTACACCAGAGGGCTGTGGAAGCTCAGTCGTTGAGTATATTCAAGACAGAGATCGATAGATTTTTGGATATTAAGGGAATCAAGGGATATGGGGATAGTGCAGGAAAGTGGAGTTGAGGTAGAAGATCAGCCATGATCTCATTGAATGGCGGAGCAGGCTCGAGGGGCCGAATGGCCGACTCCTGCTCCTATTTCTTATGTTCTCATGTTTTCACCTACTGGGCTGGTGCTCCTGATTCCTCTAGTCTCTGGGTGAGGGACAATCCACTTCATGAAGCCATTTCATCATGTCCAAACGGAGGCCCCGCTGGCTGTGAGTACCTTTTAAGCAAGTTTGTTGACTACCCTATTCAACCACTTTTGAGTTGCTGAATCTGGCTGATTTTTTCTGAGGTACACCACATTTCTTTACGTTTCCGATGATAAAGCGCCACCTATGAGGAAGTTGGCAAGATGAAGTTGAGATCAATGGAAAAGGGATTGCTGGGTATAATGAGCTTTTTCAATTCCTTTTGATTCAAATTGTTATTGCATAATTTCCTTTTTTTACTGTTTTATTGTTATATTAGGTGGAGGCTCAATCTGCGATGAGGTCATGACCTGTTTCATTTTCTGATGTGTGAAAGCTCAGAAACAACATAGACGTTAATGCTGTAAGGAATGTGACATTTTAAAATATTCAGAACAAAGCCGAGAAATTCCAAATCAGATGGATTTCGCATTTTCATATCTGTAAAAGGTTAAGTCTTTGGGAACAAGATGTAAAGTGTAGTACTTTTACATAATAGTTGTTTCTGCTGCCATCGCAGAGGCTGCTAATTGCATCTAATGGTATAATTAGTAGGTACTTTGAAGACAAAGGGAAAAGCTTTAAAGCAACAGTGGGTTTTGGAGGAAGCTGATGAATTGTATAGCTCTCCGCACTAAGCTTTGTTGGTCACTCCCAACTTTATTTCTAGTTACGACGATGACCATGGTAACAGGGCTTTTTGAAAATTGCTGCTCCGCTGACTGTGCTAACAGAAGTGACAATCTTCTCTCCCTAGTATTCCTGCTGCACTATTTACATTAACAACTTATAATCAATGGCATCCCACTATAAATGGGCCATGATACGAAAGGACAAAAAAGAAAGTCTTGCATTTATATAGCGCCTTTTGTGATCTCAGGATGTCCCAAAGCGCTTTACAGTCAAGTAAGTACTTTTGAAGCGCAGTCACTGATGTAATGTAGAAAACACAGCAGCCAATCTGCACACAGCAAAGTCCCACAGAAAGAGGATTGAAGGAAGCTTACACACGTTTCTATAGCTGGGAAGCTGCGTAAGACGACAGAAAACAGACAAAACCTATATAACAACAGAAAATGCTGGAAAAACTCAGCAGGTCAGGCAACATCCGTGGAGAGAAATTTGAGTTGACGTTTCGGGTTGGACCCTTCTTCAAAACTGGAAAGAAAAGAAACTAGATCGAAGGCAGGGCTGCGATCGGACATAAGAATAAAAGAAACAAAAGAAGTAAAAGAGATTAGAAGCTAGACGAGATGGTAATAGGCTGGGATTAGGTGTAAAGTGTACTGGCAGGGCAAAAGATAGCTGCCAGGTGTGAGAGAGAAACAAAAGGAAAGGGGGGGGGGAAAGGAGTGGAACAATTACAAGAGAAAATGAAATGGGGGCCGAGCTTATGATCTGAAATTGTTGAACTCGATATTGAGTCCGGAAGGCTGCAGACTGCCTAATCGGAAGATGAGGTGCTGTTCCTCAAGTTTACGTTGAGCTTCCGTGGAACAATACAAGAGGCCAAGGACGGTGAGGTCCGAGTGGGAATGGAGCGGTGAATTAAAATGACAGGCGACCGGAAGCTCGGGGTCACCCTTACGGACTGAACGGAGGTGTTCCGCAAAGCGGTCACCCAATCTGCGTTTGGTCTCCCCAATGTAGAGGAGACCGCATCGTGAGCAGCGAATACAGTATACTAGATTGCGAGAAGTACAAGTAAATCGCTGTTTCACCTGGAAGGGGTGTTTGGGGCCCTGGACAGTGGGAAGGGGGGAGGTATAGGGGCAGGTGTTACATCTCCTCCGCTTGCACGGGAAGGTGCCAGGCGAAGGGGAAGGGCTGTTTGGGGTGATAGAGGAGTGGACTAGGGTGTCTCGGAGGGAGCGGTCCCTGCGGAATGCTGAAAGGGGAGGGGAGGGGAAGATACGTTTGGTGGTGGGATCACTTTGGAGGTAGCGGAAATGCCGGAGGATGATCCGTTGAATGTGGAGCTAAGATGCTGCACGCGCCATCAACGCTGCCTGTTCAACCTCCTCTCTCATGCGTCGCGACGAGCGTGTGGTAGAAGCGACTGACCTATGTCCAGAAACAGAGCTACCTTCTTTTTGATTTTTGCTCAGTCTGGCTGAAGTCTCTGAAATGCTATCATCTGGTCCGACTTCATCGTCATCTTTATCTTTCTCTGCTGTATCAGCATCTTGACGAATCTTTAACATCCACTGTTCTGTGGCCTTGACATAGTCCTTAATGCTGGATGATTTAAGATCAAACCAGTTGTGCTGATCAGCGTTTCCCTCTTCTTCAGACAGAAGTGCTAATACATCTTCATTGAGTACATTAAATTCTTCATGCAACTTGGAGAAACCATAATGCATTATGTCTTCAGCTTTCTTAATATTAGCATTATCTTCCATGAGACAATCAATTATCTTCATTTTTCCAGTTATCTGAGCTAATTTAGCCCTCCTTGCACCTATTCTTCTATGTAACTTCTCTTCTATTGCCTTTGGGGTGAGCTTTACTTCCCTCTTTTGGCCAACAATCCTTCTGACTGGGGGAAGCTCCTCATGGCTCCGTAAGGCCTCGGCCATTTTACCCGCAGCTCTTATTTAGCTTCTCAATAGAATGAACAAGGCAAGTAACAGTCACTGTACCTTCGCTTTCTTATATTGTCGTCTGGCTCCATGACCATTCATGTATACGTTCGCCGACAATTCCGTCCTTTCCTTCTTAGGGAGCTGAGGGAAGCTGAGGGAAATGCATAGTGTGGTGGTGAGATTGGAGAAAACCACAGGCTGCTCTCATAGGTAAGTGTTCCACATGTTGCAACACCTTGTAAGGGACACCGGCAACATGTGTCACCATTGATGTCAAGTCCATGATTGATGTTTCTGCGATACAGCATAACTACACACGAGAAGGTAGAGCTGAAGAATAGCACTATAAAATTCAGTTAACATATTCCATTATGAAAGCCTTCCCTCACAGCTCGTTCAAGCTGAATCAGACTGCGCAACCAGTGTCCCTTTCAATCCTCAGCTTAGATTCAAGCTCTATACGCTATCCATCGCTAAAACAGATTACTTCCACCTCCATAACATTGCCTGTCTCTGGCCCTTCTGTACTCTTACCTATGCTGAAAACTTTATCAATCCTTTCCTTCACCACCCTCCACTGGTTCCCTTTTCTTCCAACACACAGAATTTAAAATCTTCATTCTTCTTTATGAATCTCTTCATGTCATCACCATCGCTTAAGTCTGCAACTTCCTTCAGCTTTTTGATGCTGGTGTACTACTGACTGCCAAAGGAGCATTGTCACAAAGTCTGTGTTCTTTGCTTGTTCACTAAAGGGATGCTGTTCACTGTCTTCTCACAGTGGCCAACGAGCCTCTATTTAACGTTAGCCATCTGTCTATATTCCTTATGAAATTAACTTCTCAGATAATTGTGCTTTCAAATCCAAATTCAAATACTCCTCTCGAACCTATTGTTTGTCAAGGAGGATTCAAATTTTACAGTGGACATTTAACTCTTTCAAATTCATCAGGAGAAAGGATCTTCCAATGGATTAGATTTGACTCAAGCTGTTCTTAATTAGCTAGCAGTGTGGACGAGGTATGTGAATTCTGCCAACATGTCTGACCATTCAAAGTCCCGAGGATTCATGTCAACACAGGCCTCAGTCATTTTTATTTGGTGGAACAAATTTTCTGACAGAGAACTACTATTCCTTTAAGACCTTGCAGGGCACAAATGGACTGAACTTGATCTGCCAGTCCAAGTGAGTGGCTGTTCAGCTCCACCAACCCTGTCATAAGTAAAGGGAACTGTATCAATTCACTTCTGTGAATAATTGACAATGACATGTTTTGATTAAAGGGCTGTTAAGAGTAGTGGGGAAAGTGATGTGTCCAGACATTTTGAGGCAGGCAGAAAAAAGGAACACAACAATTTCTGTTTGAAACAAACAGCTTTCAGAGTTTGATACAGATGTTAAAATTGAGAAACTTAAGCAGATGTGTTCTCAAACTAATAATCCAAGTGAGAACTTTTGCCTCTGCATCCAATCTATGTTGAAAGAGCTGGTGTTTGAACAGATTCAAACTCCCTCAATGTCATTTTGTGAGAGTATAAAGGATTTGCTGGCTATCCCATCTGGACTTATTGCTCTCTCTAATCTAATTAATCCAATTACTCTTCATTGTATACATGTCATGAAACAAGTGATTGCATTCCAGTTTGTGTTGATGGTGATGGAACATCTGACAGCAGACAGCAGTAGGAGTGTGACTAGCAGCTACACAAAGATCTATGTAAACCACTGCTTGTCCAGCCTAAAGATTTACCAAATTTCTTCTCCAAAAGTGTTATTTATTCTGACCTATACACACATAATGCAATTAATTATTTATGCATTCACCAAATACATCAAAATTTAATAAAGAGCTTTCAAAATGAGGAGGAGGAACATAGCAAATTCATGTTTTCTCACATTTTTTAGGTGTCAACCTTGGTTCAGTGCTGGCACTTGTGCCTTTGAGTCAGAAGGGTGTGGACTCAAGCCCTATGCCTAAAATTTGAGCACATAATCTAGGCTGACACTTCAGTGTAGTATTGACAGAGTGCTGTACTGTTGGAGGTGCTGTCTTTCAGATGAAATGTTAAACTGAAGCCCCATTTGTCTTCTCAGATGGACATAATTGATCCCACGGCACATTTTGAAGAAGAGCAGGGGAGTTCCCCTGGTAGCCTGGCCAATATTTATTCCAGACCCAGCATTACTAAAAACAGATTCTCTTTTCATTTTGTTTGTGGGACTTGCACAAATTGTGACTGCTATGATTTCCTACATTATAACAGTGCTACACTTCAAAAGCACTTGATAGGCTGTAAAGCGCTTTGGAATGTCCTGAAGTCATGAAAGGCACTATATAAATGCAGGTACTTTCATTCTTTCTTTAAAAGACATTAGAAACATTTAATATGAGCATTTAAGCATTTGTACAATAACATTGCTCACAATAACTTCCAGGCTGATGTATCCCAAGCATATAAATATACCGGCCGCATGTATACCTTTAATTTTCTATTGGTGGCATACTGCTGTTCACAGGGTGCTCCTTATAAATAAAGTAGAAGCTCAATAATGGCCATCCATTTGAAGAGAATTTGCACTCATGTACTGATTCAGTCTCCACATGTACCTACAGTGTTTGCTTAATATGAACAACTGGATATAAAATATTTTACTATTGTAAAGAATTCAAAAAGGAGAATTTTGGTCTCGCTGTTTGCAGTTGACAACATGAGAACAACTTTTCTGCAGCACATAATTCTGGCAGAATTTGCATTGTCTTTATCCCCCCCTGGTTTGGAGACACTGATTCTTTTTTAGGTTACATTCGATGTGATGTTGCGATGTTGCAACATACTGGGGCCTAGAAATTGAGTTTTGGCTTAGCCAGGGCTTTAGCGCCGGAAGTTAGTGCAGGCGCTAAGTCCCCCTGCGCGCGCCAAAAATTCAGCAGGGCCGCGCCCAAACGGCTGCCGGCGCTACTGAAGGGTCTTTGCGGCGGTAAATCGGCGCTAACTGCCGTTTCGCGCCGCAATTCCGGCGCTGCGGCACCCGATGCGGTGCGGCAGGCTCGGGAAGTGCAGGCCTCCTCCTTCCCTTAAGGAGGAGCTGCCTGCACCCGATCGCGGCCCGCGAAAATCTTTTAAAAAATGAGCCCGGCACCTCGGACAAGTGCCGGGCTTGCTTCTGTTCCGGGGGGGGGGGGGGGGAAGTCCGGGGAGGGAGCTGCGGCCAGGCGGCCGGCGGGAAAGCGGCCGGCCGCCGCGGGGCCTTTAATGCGCCGGCGCAAAGACTCGTAAGACTCTGTTGCCAGAGTCTTAGTTGCGGCTGTCACGGGCGAGGCGGCCGCAACTGAATTTCGGCGCTGGGGCCCGTCGGCATGGCAACCGGGACGCTGCGCACACCGATGACGTCATCGGTGCCGGCGCAGCGCTACCGGTCTACCGCGGCGTAAGGGCCCCAGGCAATTTCGGCGCCGGCGCCAAATGCAGCGCTAGGCCCTCTAGCGCCGCAAAATCGGCGCTAAGGGCACTCAATTTCTAGGCCTGGGACTTTAAATACATCTTGGGACGGATTTGGTGCATTCCCTCCCTGCATACAAGTCAGCATTCAGCTACTGAGTATGTTGAACATTAAAAGAAAGAAAGAATTGTATTTATATAGCTCATTTACGACCTCAGGACATCCCAAATTGCTTTACAGCCAATGAAGTACTTTTTTGAAGTGTAGTCACTGTTGTAATGCAGGGAAACATGGCAGCCAATTTGCCTACAGCAAGGTCCCACAAACAGCAATGAGATAATGACCAGACAATCTGTATTTTAGGTGTTGGTTGAGGGATAAATCTTGGCCAAGACTCCTGCTTTTCTTCAAAATAGTGGAATTTTTACGTCCACCTGAGCAGGCAGGTGGGGCTCATCTGAAAGGTGGCGCCTCTAACTGTGCGGAGACTCCCTCAGTACTGCACTGTATCCTGCCTAGATTTTAGTGCTCAAGTCTCTGGAGTGGGACTCGAACCCATGACCTTCTGACTCAGAGATATAGCAGAGTAAAGTTTAGGATTCAGAAGGAAGTGAGGCAACAGTTTTTCAACACTCCTGTGCTGCATTTAGATTTATGTTTTTAATTTAAAACCGGTTTTCCTTTTATGCAAGAACATATGTGATTTACTGTTAAACATATATTAGGACTGCTATTACTAGTTCAGAAGAATGTGCTCCAGCAGCTACCAGCATTAAGCAGTTACTTGGTATCAATGTTGACATTTCCAATAGACTGTGGCAAAGGTTCACCACCACATGACAGCAGTGTTGTTCCCAGAACAAATACAATTCAAAAGCTTTGTAGTTCAGCCAGGAAGCAAATAAAAACTAGTCACTATTCATGATGTGTGCAACTGAATTTGTCACAAACAGATTTTCCACTGCAGTATTGCAGTCATATTTGGGTCAGCAGTATGGAAAATTTCACACTGGAAACAAAGCCACATTAGTATCTGTACTACTGAAAATCCAAACGACAAGAAGAGTTTATGCTGTACTTCCATAGTCCATTGATTCCGCCCCACACCACCCTTTATCCCCCTTGCAATTTTCTTCCCTTCTCACGTTAAGCCATTGACCCGGATTTTGCGGTCAGTGGCAAAGGAACGGAAAGAAACAGAGTTTTCGCGGGCTTTTGAGCGGAGACTTGAGGTGCAAAATTCGCCTCCTTTGCACCTGTTAGCACAAAGTGCTTATCGCCTGGGCAGGGGTGCTAATAGCACTTGCTGAGAATTTCGGCGGGGCATTAACTGAGGCGCTAGCCGATAGCACCGCGCTCCTGCCCGTAGTGCCCCGGGCCGCTGCGCCACCGGCGATAATGTCATCGGTAAGTGACACAACCCCTTAGCGCCCCACGCCAGAAACTCGGCTGTGCCCCGCGAGGCTGCTGTGGACAATGTCAGCGACAGCCTCGCAGGTCGCGAACCGGGCTGCACACCGCTGGTGGGGCGGTCTTGCTGTGCCCCGTGCCGCCATTTTATTATTTTGGCCGACCTCCAGGTCCGCCCCTTTAGGCAGCCCTTGATGTGGTCCGTGGCCGCCATTACGCCTTTTGGCACCGCGTCTTGGTGCTGTGCTGTGGCCACGGTACCACACCATCCTGGTGGGCTAGTGGAGGCCATCAAATGGCCTGCAGAGTGCACAGCAACCCTCCCCTTTAACCGAAGGGGAGGGGCGCTGAAATGCATCAGCGCTACGCGGAGCGGCCGCGTAGTGCTACGGTGCTACCGTGCTTTGTGCCCCAGACACCACCCCGAGTGGAAGTGGAGTGCCTGAGATAGCGTTCCGCTTCCTCGCCGGGGTGGTAATCCCAATTTAGCGGCCGGGGCAGTACTCCTACGCTGGGCGCTAAATGTCTGGCGCTAATTCGGTTACCGCCCCCAAACGGGGCAGAACCGAATTTCGCCCCCTTGCTCTCATCGGGCATCTGATCCTGTGTGGTGCCCTCTACGAGGGATCTGTGGCATGTGTGAGCAGGCAAGCAGCAGCGTAACTCATCAACCAATCAGTGGCCCCAATTTTAACTCCAGGTGGATTTCCCGCTCAGGCCTGAGTTAGAATTACAATCGGGTTGCAATGATGTATTGGGCCGCAACATGCATATGTAAAGAAGGACCCTGTTGGCTCCGGGTGCGTGTCCTTGCTGCCTGCTCAGGAGAGCAGGTTAAAATTGACTCTATTTCTCTCCACGGATGTTGCCTGGCCTGCTGAGTTTTTCCAGCATTTTCTGTTGTTATTTTGGATTTCCAGCACCCGCAGTATTTTGCTGTCGTTAAAATTGCAGCTGTTGTGATCATAGCGGCTTTTGGACAGGTAAGAGCCAGGGCGATTTTAACTGCCCGCCCACCAGTTTCTACTGAGCGAGTAGGGTTAAAATTGCCCCTGCAGAATCCAAACCAGGAATTATAAATTAGATTTTATTCATGTATTGAAAGCGAAATAAAGATTGGCAAGGTGGGGGTGGGAACTGGAAACTGGACCAGCTAGTTGCCGGGGTTCTGGTGGGGGTGAGTTGTGACAGAGAAAGGCAGACGGAGAGGGAAAGGTGCGGGCCTCGGGTCAACAGGGATTAGGGGCAGGGGACTGGGGCTCGGGTGGGGGCGGGGAAGAGAAGGGAGACTGGGAACTGGGGCGGGAGGAAGGGTGTCGTGGGATTGGGGCTCAGGGCGGGGGGAGAGTGACAGGCGACTATGGGTCAAGAGAGAAAGGGGGGACTGGGGAATGGGATCGGGAATGGGGGGACCGAATTCCCTCCACCTTCTACTGTAATTTTTCACATTCTATGAAAATTCTCCTTATTGAGTCAGAGCCCAGGGAGTGCTTTGGAAATGTTGGTGCAGTGCAGAATTTAGGATGATGTGCCCTGTGAGAAATGCCCCAAACACTGAGCCCACTGCCCTTCGCGCCATCTCTCGATTTGGTTCAGGTACCAGACGATTTTTGATGGGGGAAGTCCAAGTATAGATTGGATCTGACTGATGTTATGTCCGTGTATCTTAATGTTGTGTCCTTCAATAATCAGACAACAGACTGCAGGGAACGATTCAACAGATGTTTACTGAATGAGGGTTACTCTAGAACTAACTATAGCAGATCACTACTCAGGGTTTATATACAGGTGTGGTCACTGCCGGTACTACAGTATACAGGAGCTGTAAAAAGTAGTTCTCTCCCTTAAGGTATATATATACATTACATACATGACAATTCCTCCCCTTTTAGATTAACAGTACCATAATACTCATTTAACAATTAACATTTTTAATATACAATGTTATATGAAAATAGTCCATTCATATATTCAGTCTCTGGGGAGGCTTCCTGATTCTTTCTGGATAGCGCCTTTCCCGAGTGTCTCGCTCTTGGTGCGGAGGCGATTCTAGTACCCTGTCGTCAGTTGATTCATCAGCTTCCAATGCTATTGTTTCTGAGGTAGATGCGACCTGTACGTCGGGTTCCTCACCAGGTACGAATGGCCGAGACATGGGGTTGACTCGTTCCTGTGACTCTAGGATCGGGTCAGCATGGCATCTCACAATGTTCTCCCCAACATCCACTGTGTACATTAGTGGCCCCTGCCATGTGCATATCGTTCCTGGTTGCCATTTCTCTGTTCGGTAGTCGCGGGTCAAGATTCGTTGCCCTACATTGAAGCTCCTTGTCGGCTTCTCATTGATGTGCTGGAATTGCTTACTCTCAACATCTCTTCGTACATTTGGTCTGAGCAAATCCAGACGAGATCTCAACCTTCGGTTAAAGAACATCATGGCCGGGGCCTGGTTGGTGACTGCATGTGTCGCATTTCTGTAGGCTAACAGGAAATTGTCCACCTTATGCTGCAGTGGAATGTCATCATCGCACATGGCCTTTACTGCTTTTTTAAAGGTTTGTACGAACCTCTCAGCCAATCCATTTGTGGCTGAATGATACGGGGCGGATGTGTAATGCCTTACCCCATTCCTTTTCATAAATCTTCGAAACTCTTCGGACACAAACTGTGGTCCGTTATCAGAGCAAATCTGCTCTGGTAAGCCGTTCCTGGCAAAAATGGTCCGTAGGACTGCAATAGTTTTCTCCGTGGTGGTGGAGGACATTTTGATCACCTCTGGCCATTTCGAGTGCGCATCCACGGCTATTAAAAACATTGAGTCCATGAATGGACCAGCAAAATCAATATGCACCCGTTGCCATGGAGATGAGGGCCTCTCCCATGGGTGTAGAGGGGCATGTGCTGGTGCATTTTGGACCTTCTGGCATCCTGAGCAGCTCTTTGTCAGGTCGTCGATTTGCTGATAGATCCCCGGCCACCACACATAAGCCCTAGCAAGGCTTTTCATTTTCACCCCTCCCAGATGACCTTCGTGAAGCTCATTGAGCACTCTCTCCCTTAACTTGGGTGGAATTACCACTCGGGAACCACACATCAAGGTCCCCTGGCATACTGACCGCTGTTCTCTTCTGGATGAGAATGCCGGCAACAGTGAGTCGCCATGTGCTGGCCATCCCTTCACCGTCAAATCATATACCCGAGACAGTGTCGGGTCATTTCGGGTCTCCTTCTCTATACCAGCATTAGTTACTGGCAAGCATTCAATTATAGTCGAATGAAATGTTTCAAAAGGATAAACTGCTGGTGCTTCCTCCGCAGTAGGCAGTGGCAGGCGTGATAGCCCATCAGCGTTTCCATGCTGTTTCGTGCCCTTACACTTGATTTCATATTGGTGCGCCCCTAGAAAAATGGACCATCTTTGTAGCCGTTGCGCAGTCACCACCGGAACGCCCTTCTTTGGATTAAAGATGGAGACAAGTGGTTGGTGGTCAGTCAGCAAGGTGAACTTCTGCCCGTGCAGATAGTGATTGAACTTTTTCACTCCCCACACTAGGCTGAGGGCCTCCCTGTCAATCTGGGCGTAGTTACGCTCGGCTGAGGTTAGTGACCGAGACGCAAAGGCTACTGGCCTCTCCGAGCCGTCCGGGAATTTGTGCGACAGCACCGCTCCAATGCCATAGGGTGATGCATCACACGCCAACCGAATTGATAGTGCTGGGTTGAAATGAGCCAACACCTCTTTTGATGTGATCAATGCTTTGCTCTTCTGGAAAGCTCGTTTACATTCATCACTCCACTTCCATGGTACCCCCGTTTGCAGTAGGGTGTTCAGTGGGTGTAGTATGGTAGACAAATTCGGCATGAACTTATGGTAGTAGTTCACCAGCCCGAGGAACGACCTCAGTTGTGACACATTTTCCGGTGCTGGAGCCTTGACTATTGCCTCAATCTTTTCAGGGGACTTATGTAACCCCTTTTTATCAATAACGTGGCCACAATACGAGATCTGCTTCTGGAAAAACTCGCATTTGTGGCGATTAGCTCGGAGCCCATATTCCTTCAATCTAGTGAGCACCTGCTCCAGGTTGGCGAGGTGATCACTGTCATTTTCGCCCGTGAAAAGGATGTCGTCCAAATAACACTGGGTCCCTGGAATCCCTTGCAGGACTTGTTCCATTGCCCTTTGCCAAATAGCCGGAGCTGATGCTACCCCGAACACCAGCCGATTGTATTGGTAGAGACCTTTATGAGTGTTGATCGTGAGGTAATGTTTCGAGGCTTCTTCTACCTCCATTTGCAGTTACGCCTGGGCCAGATCAATCTTAGTGAAGCTTTTCCTTCCAGATAGCGAGGCGAAAATATCTTCAACCCGCGGAAGCAGATATTGTACAGTGTGAAGGGCTGGGTTCACTGTCACCTTAAAGTCCCCACAGATGTGAACCTTCTTTGGTTCCCCAGGCGTATTACTCAACGACCACTTCAAAGCGTGGGAGACACCATTTAAAGCTGCAGCGGGGAAGAAAGGAAAGCGCGGGAGATGCCATTTTAAGCCAGTCTAACCACACCCAAAAATGCCGAAGAGTGGCAGTATCACAGCGTTCGACAATGAAGTCGAAGATTGGACGACATATGTCGAACGCATAGAAGTATACTGCAAGGCGAATGAAGTGCCAGATGACAAGAAAGCGCTGGTATTGTTGAATTGAATGGGTGCAAAAACATATGGCTTACTACGAAACCTAGTAACCCCAGAGAAGCCAGTAGAAAAGGATTTTGAAAACATAGGCCTAGAAATTCACTAGCCTTAGCGCCGCTTTTGAGGCGCTAGAGGGACTAGCGCCAGAGTTATGGCCAGTTGAAAAATTCCCTGGGGCCCTAAAGCGGTGTTGCACCGGTAGCGCTGCGCTGGCACCGATGACGTCATTGGTGTGCGCAGCGTCCCGGTAGCCATGCCGACGGGCCCCAGCGCCGAAATTCAGTTGCGGCCGCCTCGCCCGTGGCAGCCGCAACTAAGACTCTGGCAACAGAGTCCAACATGTGTTTGCGCCGGCGCATTAAAGGCCCCGCGGCGGCCGGCCGCTTTCCCGCCGGCCGCCTGCCCACAGCTCCCTCCCCGGACTTCTCCCCGTCCCCCCCGGAACAGATGCAAGCCCGGCACTTGTCCGAGGTGCCGGGCTCATTTTAAAACAGATTTGCGCGGGCCGCGGCCGGGTGCAGGCAGCTCCTCCTTAACGGAAGGAGGAGGCCTGCACTTCCCCAGCCTGCCGCACCTCATCGGGTGCCGCAGCGCCGGAATTGCGGCGCTAAACGGCAGTTAGCGCCCTTTTCCAGGCGCTAAGACCCTTCAGTAGCGCCGGCAGCCGTTTGGGCGCGGCACTACTGAATTTTTGGCGCGCGCAGAGGGACTTAGCGCCGGCACTAACTTCCGGCGCTAAAGCCCTGGCTAAGCCAAAACCCAATTTCTAGGCCATAGTGTCAATCCTACAGGACCACTTAAACCCCACACTGCTGCTGATAGCAGAAAGATTTAAGTTTCACAAAAGGAACCAGCATAAAGATGAAAGTAATGTTGAGTATTTAACGGAACTGCGCAAGCTATCGAAACACTGCCAGTTTGGAACGGGACTAGCAGATACTTTAAGGGACAAGTTTGTGTGTGGGCTTCAAAGTGAAGGAACCCAGAAACTGCTTCTATCAGAAAAGGATCTTATGCTGGACAAGGCTTTCAGCATTGCAGTATCACATGAAGCAGCAGCACAGGGTGCTGCAGAGATACAACGGAGACCACAAGAATATGGCACAAATGAAATGTCATATGGAACAGTGAAGTGCTATCGCTGCGGCAGAACAACACATGACCATAATGATTGCTGGTTCAAGGACAAAGTGTGCAGACAGTGTGGAAAAGTAGGACACATAGCAAGAGTCTGCAGGTCGGGAAAGAAAACCAGCAGCAAGAAATCTCCACAGGAGAAGTACAAGAAGGTACATAAGGTGATGGAGAGTAGTTCAGACGAACAGAGGAATGATACAGACTCCGGAAGCAAGGAGCTGGGTTGTCTGAAATTACATAAGGTGATCAAAACGGAGGATCACCAAACTATCTGGGTCACGCTCAAGATAGCCGGAGTCCAAGTGAAAATGGAATTGGACACAGGATCAGCACTAACAGTTATAAACTGAAGGGACTACAAGCAGCTATTCTCACATATACCCTTGAGAGATACAAAGATTGTCTTGAAGACGTACATGGGGCAAAAAGTCTACCCAAAGGAAAAATAAGGGTGAACGTTATATATAACGGCAAGGAAACACCAAAAATGGACCTATACGTATTGCCAGATGGAGGACCACCACTACTAGGACGTGAATGGATCCGTAAGATACAGCTAGATTGGCATTCCATACAAGCACTGACTGTAGATGCAAAAAAGGATGACGACGTCACACTTGGACGACTGTCAAAAATGCTAACTGACGCACAAGAGGTGTTCCAGCAGGGACTCGGAACACTAAAAGGCATAACAGCGACGATCAAAATAGAGGAAAGTGCAAGCCCAAAGTTTTTTAAGGCCAGAACGGTGCCTTATGCGATCCGCCCAGCCGTCGAAGCAGAGCTGGAAGGTTTGGAACATTCAGGAGTACTGTCCAAAGTGGACTGGAGCGAGTGGGCTACACCCATCGTTCCTGTAATGAAGAGGTCGTTGAGTAATACGCCTGGGGAACCAAAGAAGGTTCGCATCTGTGGGGACTTTAAAGTGACAGTGAACCCAGTCCTTCACACTGTACAATATCCGCTTCCGCGGTTTGAAGATATTTTTGCCTCGCTATCTGGAGGGAAACGCTTCACTAAGATTGATCTGGCCCAGGCGTACCTGCAAATGGAGGTAGAAGAAGCGTCAAAACAGTACCTCACGATCAACACTCATAAAGGTCTCTACCAATACAACCGGCTGGTGTTCGGGGTAGCATCAGCTCCGGCTATTTGGCAAAGGGCAATGGAACAAGTCCTGCAAGGGATTCCAGGGACCCAGTGTTATTTGGACGATATCCTGGTCACGGGCGAAAATGACAGTGATCACCTCGCCAAACTGGAGCAGGTGCTCACTAGATTGAAGGAATATGGGCTCCGAGCTAATCGCCACAAATGCGAGTTTTTCCAGAAGCAGATCTCGTATTGTGGCCACGTTATTGATAAAGAGGGGTTACATAAGTCCCCTGATAAGATTGAGGCAGTAGTCAAGGCTCCAGCACCGGAAAATGTTTCACAACTGAGGTAGTTCCTCGGGCTGGTGAACTACTACCATACGTTCTTGCCGAATTTGTCTACCATACTACACCCACTGAACAGCCTACTGCAAACGGGGGTACCATGGAAGTGGAGTGACGAATGTAAGCGAGCTTTCCAGAAGAGCAAAGCATTGATCACATCAAAAGAGGTGATGGCTCATTTCAACCCAGCACTATCAATTCGGTTGGCGTGTGATGCATCACCCTATGGAATTGGAGCGGTGCTGTCGCACAAATTCCCGGACGGCTCGGAGAGGCCAGTAGCCTTTGCGTCTCGGTCACTAACCTCAGCTGAGCGTAACTATGCCCAGATTGACAGGGAGGCCCTCAGCCTAGTGTGGGGAGTGAAAAAGTTCAATCACTATCTGCACGGGCAGAAGTTCACCTTGCTGACTGACCACCAACCACTTGTCTCCATCTTTAATCCAAAGAAGGGCATTCCGGTGATGACTGCGCAACGGCTACAAAGATGGTCCATTTTTTTTGTGGGGCGCACCTATATGAAATCGAGTATAAGGGCACGAAACAGCATGGAAACGCTGATGGGCTATCATGCCTGCCACTGCCTACTGCGGAGGAAGCACCAGCAGTGGATCCTGTCGAAATATTTCATTCGACTATAATTGAATTCTTGCCAGTAACTAACGCTGGTATAGAGAAGGAGACCCGAAATGACCCGACACTGTCTCGGGTATATGATTTGATGGTGAAGGGATGGCCAGCACATGGCGACTCACTGTTGCCAGCATTCTCATCCAGAAGAGAACAGCTGTCAACATGCCAGGGGACCTTGATGTGTGGATCCCGAGTGGTCATTCCACCCAAGTTAAGGGAGAGAGTGCTCAATGAGCTTCACGAAGGTCATCTGGGAGGGGTGAAAATAAAAAGCCTTGCTAGGGCTTATGTGTGGTGGCCGGGGATCGATCAGCAAATCGAGGACCTGACAAAGAGCTGCTCAGGATGCCAGAAGGTCCAAAATGCACCACCACATGCCCCTCTACACCCATGGGAGTGGCCCTCATCTCCATGGCAACGGGTGCATATTGATTTTGCTGGTCCATTCATGGACTCAGTGTTTCAAATAGCCGTGGATGCGCACTCGAAATGGCCTGAGGTGATCAAAATGTCCTCCACCACCACGGAGAAAACTATTGCAGTCCTACGGACCATTTTTGCCAGGAACGGCTTGCCAGAGCAGATTTGCTCTGATAACGGAACACAGTTTGTGTCCGAAGAGTTTCGAAGATTTATGAAAAGGAATGGGGTAAGGCATTACACATCCGCCCCGTATCATCCAGCCACAAATGGATTGGCTGAGAGGTTCATACAAACCTTTAAAAAAGCAGTAAAGGCCATGTGCGATGACAACATTCCACTGCAGCATAAGATGGACAATTTCCTGTTAACCTACAGAAATGCGACACATGCAGTCACCAACCAGGCCCCGGCCATGATGTTCTTTAACCGAAGGTTGAGACCTCGTCTGGATTTGCTCAGACCAAATGTACGAAGAGATGTTGAGAGTAAGCAATTCCAGCACATCAATGAGAAGCCGACAAGGAGCTTCAATGTAGGGCAACCAGTCTTTGCCCGCGACTACCGAACAGAGAAATGGCAACCAGGAATGATATGCACATGGCAGGGGCCACTAATGTACACAGTGGATGTTGGGGAGAACATTGTGAGATGCCATGCTGACCAGATCCTAGAGTTGTAATGATATCAGCAAATAGAGATGGTATTTGCCTGTTTGATTATGATGCCTTATCAGCATGTTTGCATGTATTGATTGCTTGTGCCTGACCAGCAGAGGGCATGTGACCGAGACAAGCAAGGCAGTCTAGTTTAGTTTCCGTTTCGTTCTAGTTGCATCACTAGCATGTTGTCTCATGTAAATGCTGTATAAAGAGTTGAACAGACTTTAGATTAAAAGACATTCTCTTTCATAAATGTGTCGTCATTGAACCCACAAAGAAATCAATACATGGTGTCAGAAGTGATTGAAAGAGATGAAGAGGAAAAATCTGAAGTTAAATCAGCTCTCCACAGATTAGCAAGCCAAAAGAGAACATCGTTACTTACCATTAGAGAATAGCTAACGAAGTGAAAAATGGAAGGTTTACTCCCACTGGCGACGCTTCAGTTGACAGGTAATGTGGCTGAAAATTGGAGAAGGTTCAAACAACGTGTGTGGTTGTATTTATCAGCAATCGGAGCTGACGAGAAAAGTAATAAAAGGAAATCGTCACTGTTCTTACATGTCGTGGGTGATGAAGCGCTGGAGGTGTATAATAACTTCACATTCGCTGTTAATGGAGACAAAATGAAGCTAGATAAAATAATGGAACAGTTTGAGGCCTACTGCATACCTAAACGTAACGTGACATTTGAGAGGCACAGATTTTTCACATGTGTACAGAAAACGGGTGAGACTATTGATCAGTATGTGACTGAACTGAGAAACAGAAGCAAATCGTGTGAATTTGGGGGACTGACAGACTCGCTGATAAAAGACAGACTGGTGTGTGGTATTCCGAATAATGGTCTAAGGGAAAGACTGCTAAGAGAGCAAGATCTAGACCTGGGAAAAGCCATAGCAATGTGTAGGGCTACAGAGACTGTGAAGTTGCAGGCAAAGGAGCTGTTCAGTGACATTAGCTGCAACGTGGATGCAGTGAGAATGAACGGACACAAACCGTTTAACAAAAAGAGCGCCAATGTGAAAAAAGAGGCGTGGCCAGCGAACGAAAATGAAAGGGACAATCGAAAGACATGTAGTCGATGCGGTACACAGCATACACAAAAAAAGTGTCCAGCATATAGTAAAACATGCAATAGTTGCAACAAAAACAACCATTATGCCCGTTGCTGCAAGAACCAAGTGCAACAAAGCAAGGTCCATGCAGTAGATGAAAGCGACATAGAGGAGTTCTATGTAGATGTTGTGTCTGAAAACAAAAAAGAAGAAAGAGACTGGATGTTGACACTAAAAGTGAATGACATACACATTCCATTTAAATTGGATACTGGAGCACAAGTTAATGTGATATCAGAGACTGATTTTAAGAAAATTAGACCCAGACCAAAGATACATGGAATCAAAGTGAAAGTGACAGGATACTCAGGTACTGAAATACCAGTGAAAGGAAGATGCATTGTCAAAGTGACACACAAGGACAGAGAGCACACGTTAGCATTAATCGTGGTGCCAAAGGATGTGCAAGCCATACTAGGTTTAAAAGCCTGTGAGAGACTGAACCTGGTAAAGAGAGTCCTCGTTGTGGAAAGCGAAGGAGAGACAGTCTATGATGAACTCATGAAAGAGTACAACGACCTATTTAAGGGTCTAGGCTGCCTGCCAGGAGAACACACGATCAGAGTAGATAAAAGTATGCCAACGATTATACATCCATGCAGAAAAGTTCCATTTGTTCTTCAAAAGCAACTGAAGGCAGAGTTGGACAGGATGGAAAGCCTGAACGTGATTCAGAAGATAGATGAGCCAACTGAGTGGGTGAGTTCCCTCGTCGTAGTGGACAAAAAGAATGGAAAGCTCAGAATTTGCCTGGATCCAAGAGATCTAAACAGAGCAATAAAGAGAGAGCACTTCAAGCTTCCTACACGTGAGGAAATCATGGCACCGTTTGCAAATGCAAAATATTTCAGCAAGTTAGATGCATCATCAGGATTTTGGCAGATGAAGCTGGACAAAGCAAGTTCAAGACTGTGCACGTTCAACAGTCCATTTGGCAGATACAGATTCCTAAGGTTACCATTTGGCATTGCCTCAGCTCCTGAAGTGTATCACAAGACTATCCATATGATCTATGAGCACCTGGAGGGAGTTGATACATCAATGGATGACATCATAGTATGGGGAACCACGAGAACTGAGCATGACGAGAGACTGAAAAAAGTGCTGGAAGCAACAAGGAAAACAAACCTGAAGCTGAATAGAGAGAAATGCCAGCTCGGGGTGACAGAACTGACATTCGTGGGAGATATCCTTAGCAGTGAGGGCATCAGACCAGATCCCAGAAAGGTGTCCGCCATTGAGAATATGCCAAAGCCACAATGCAAAAAGAACGTGCAGAGGTTTAATGGAATGATCAACTACATGGGGAAATTCATATCCAACCTCTCAGAAAAGATGGCGCCACTGAGAAGACTAACTGAAAAGAACATAGAATGGGAATGGAATCATGAGCATGAGAAGTCATGGAGCGATCTAAAGAAACTGCTCACAGAGGAACCAGTTCTGAGGTTTTATGATCCAGCGAGACCCATCAAGATATCATCAGATGCATCACAGGGTGGGCTCGGTGCCATTCTTCTGCAAAAATATGACTACTGGCAACCTATTGCATATGCATCGCGCTCAATGACAGACGCGAAGACGCGATATGCTCAAATAGAAAAGGAGCTGCTCAGCATCACATACGCCTGTGAAAGATTTCACCAGTTTGTGGCAGGACAAGCAATCAGTGTAGGGACTGACCATAAGCCCTTGATTGCATTGTTCCAAAAGCCACTAAATAGCTGTCCGCTTAGAATACAAAGAATGATGGTCAGGCTGCAACGCTATACACTGAATGTTGCGTACACACTGGGTAAGCTGATGTATACAGCAGACACGTTGTCCAGAGCTGTTGACCCAAGTGAGCCCGCAAACACCACAATGGATGAAAAAGTGAACGCCTACATGGACATGATCACAAGTGCACTGCCCATAGCAGATGCAAAAATGGAGCTCATAAAGACTGAGACAAACAAAGATGAAACAATGAGACGACTGAGGAAAAGCATCTTGGATGGATGGCCCAACATGAAGCAAGACTGCTCACCTGACATGGCAGAGTACTGGAACTGCAGGGCGGAACTATCAGTGGTCGAAGACATCATCTACAAAGGAAGTAAAATAGTTATCCCAAAGAGTCTGAGAAGAGAGATGCTAAAAAGGATCCATGGAGGACATCTGGGAATCAAAAAGTGTAAGAAAAGAGCACGAGAGGTGATGTACTGGCCACGAATCAACCAAGATGTGAC
Organism: Somniosus microcephalus; assembly: GCF_052327205.1. Lineage (NCBI taxonomy): Eukaryota > Metazoa > Chordata > Chondrichthyes > Squaliformes > Somniosidae > Somniosus > Somniosus microcephalus. The sequence goes on from NC_140998.1 coordinate 38,861,968, forward strand.
AAATGAGGTGTCAAACTGCACAATATGCCTGAAATATCGAGCAAGCAATCCGGTAGAACTACTAAAGCCACACCCAGCACCAGACAGACCTTACCAGAAGGTAGGCGCTGACCTATTCGTATGTCAAGGGAAGGACTATCTTGTAGTCACAGACTATTACTCCCTGTATCCAGAGGTTTGTAGACTGTACACCACCACTGCAGATGCTGTGATAACATGTATGAAAGCCATATTCTCCAGACATGGCGTGGCAAGCGAGTTCTTCACAGACAACGGACCCCAGTTTTACAATGCAAGTTTCCGACACTTTGCCAAAGAGTGGGACTTTGTCCACACAACGTCAAGTCCTCACTATCCACAGTCCAATGGACGAGTGGAAAAATCGGTCCAGACAGTGAAAAGACTGATGTACAAGGCAAGAGACAGTGGAACTGACTTCTACCAAAGCATGCTTGTATACCGCACAACGCCGCTCGAGTGTGGTAAGTCACCAGCCCAACTCCTGATGGGACGTCGGCTAAGGTCAAACCTACCCATCCCGGAGAACCTCCTGAAAACAAAAGAGGGGGAGAAAGTGAGGAAGTTCAAAGAACAACAGAAAGAAAAGCAAAAGCACTACTATGACAGAGGAACACAAAACCTACCTGAACTCCACACTGGTGACCAAGTAAGGTTCAAAGACAAAACAAACACATGGACTCAGAAGGGAACTGTCCTGAGTGAAGTTCAACCAAGATCATACACCATTCAGACAGATGAGGGTTCTGTTCTGAGAAGAAATCGTCGAGATCTTCTCATGGGACCAGCCACAGCAGGTCAAGAGACTGATACTGTTGAACAACCTGATCACACAGCTGAGAAACCATCATCTGAGGCAACAACTCAGATTCAAGGACAATCAATCAGAAAATCCTCAAGACACGTGAAGCCTCCTGAGAGACTCATTGAGCAAATTTAAGGACTATTGTTATAGAAGGAAGTAATGTTATCTTATTCTTTCTTCAAGTTCTAGTGTATTGACATATTTCATGTGAACACACAAAGCAAGGTTAAAAAACCTTGATCATGATAATGATAATGTAAGTTCATTAAGTGTTACAGTTAAAATGCAGATTAATACAAAGAAAACATGTTGTTAGTTAAAAGTAAAATACTTTTGTTTTAAGAAAAGGAGATGTAATGATATCAGCAAATAGAGATGGTATTTGCCTGTTTGATTATGATGCCTTATCAGCATGTTTGCATGTATTGATTGCTTGTGCCTGACCAGCAGAGGGCATGTGACTGAGACAAGCAAGGCAGTCTAGTTTAGTTTCAGTTTCGTTCTAGATGCATCACTAGCATGCTGTCTCCTGTAAATGCTGTATAAAGAGTTGAACAGACTTTAGATTAAAAGACATTCTCTTTCATAAATGTCTCATCATTGAACCCACAAAGAATTCAATACAAGAGTCACAGGAACGAGTCAACCCCATGTCTCGGCCATACGTACCTGGTGAGGAACCCGACGTACAGGTCGCATCTACCTCAGAAACAATAGCATTGGAAGCTGATGAATCAACTGATGACAGGGTGCTAGAATTGCCTCCGCACCAAGAGCGAGACACTCGGGAAAGGCGTTATCCAAAAAGAATCAGGAAGCCTCCCCAGACACTGAATATATGAATGGACTATTTTCATATAACATTGTATATTAAAAATGTTAATTGTTAAATGAGTATTATGGTACTGTTAATCTAAAAGGGGAGGAATTGTCATGTATGTAATGTATATATATACCTTAAGGGAGAGAACTACTTTTTACAGCTCCTGTATACTGTAGTACCGGCAGTGACCACACCTGTATATAAACCCTGAGTAGTGATCTGCTATAGTTAGTTCTAGAGTAACCCTCATTCAGTAAACACCTGTTGAATCGTTCCCTGCAGTCTGTTGTCTGATTATTGAAGGACACAACATTAAGATACACGGATATATCATCACACAACTGCTACTGGTGTGAATCCATGAAAAAGCATACTCAACTATACGGAACCCAACCTTTATAAGGTAAATGCAGTAATGTTTGCAGTTGTCACATGATCAGACACCAGGTGGTCAGATGTCATGTGATCAGACGTCACATGACCAAATCGCCAGGAATAACACCAACCAGAATTGCCAGCCCTGCATTCGGCACTGGTTCTGGACCAACTCTTTCTCAGGGCGAGTCCTTCAATTGTGATTGCATTCGTTCAGATTGTTTTTCTTTCATGCCAAGGCAAAATAGGAATGAACATTTGGGTACATTGGGAAGTTGAGGGGCCTATAATTCTGATCCCATTAATACAGTTCTGTAGGATTTTCAGTTTTCTTAATCAGATTCTCTGAACTGTATTTGAAGAATGGTAGCTGACATATCAATCCGGTAACACATATCTGAACATGTTGATGGAGGCAGAAAATAACTGAATCTGTTGGATGCTTCACAGACAATAACTTCTGCTGGAAATAAAATTTGGATTATCCAAACATTTCCACACATTAACTATGACTGTAAAATAGATTTAGAAATCAACACTGTCAAATTAGATATAGGAGTATACATTTGTCATATTTAAGATGCATTATTTTGCAGTAATCTTTCATTTAATTAATGATTGAAAGTTATTCTGAATTATGTATCAGTAAAAAGGCATTATATTAAACCAGAAATGCTATAATTTTTGTTCCTAGTTATTTAAATGTTAATTTGTTTGCACAGCAAAAGTAATGACCAATATTTTGGAAAAATAAAATGGAATTTGACTATCAATTTTGACAGATTTACATATACCATGGCTTAGGTCTTCCAGCTGTAATGCTGCCTACAATCTGCTAAATAAATAGGTTACTGGTGGCATTACAAGTGGAAAACCTAGACCAGTACATCTAAGCCTTATGTCCTGGAGTTCTCACTCTTGTTCTCTTTTCCGTATGCAGGAAATAAATGGAAAAAAATCATAGAATGTTACAGCATAGCAACATGCCATGTTTTGCTCCACCTGAGCCACTTAATCTAATCCCGCTCTCCTATTCACTCCCTGTACTCATAGGAAAGGTAGATATTATCACACAAGATAATTTAGCAATGAGGAAGGCCATTCGGCCCATTTTAGTTGATCCATCTTAAAATACCCAAAAGTCCCCCGCTGCAGAATCTAATTCGTTCTTAAATGATTCCAGGTTTTGCCTAAATTCTCAAACCACCAGAGGTTTAGAGCAGTCACATGGGGGTTACCTTCAAGGAGTTATGGTACGAAAGAAGTTACTCAAACTTAAGGCAGACAAATTGCTGTTGCAGTCAAATTGTACTTTATCAATTTTAACAGAAAGAATATTTGGATTTTCAAGAACAAAATATTTCTGCCACTGGCAGATTGCTATCCATGAACCACCAAAAAGACCTCCGGAGAGTTCATTAAACGAGCTGCTAAAATCTGTCAATGTGGATGAATTTAACAGCTCCAGTAATTGGTGTGAAATTTTAATCGGGAATTTATAAGTGGCAAACTGCTCAAATACATTCTTCTGATTTGTGCAGTTTTCACAAATTACTGCATTTTAATTGGAGTTTGACTGCCATTTGAATAAGTTCTAATTAGGCACAAGAGCTCATTAGGGAAAATATTCTTTATGGCAATAATACAAAATGCCATAGAACAAATGTCATAGGATCACTTTAGCAATCGTGGTGCAGATTACTTCTGCAATAATGAAAAATACAATCACTTTTGGAACAATTTAATTAGTTGCACTAATTGATTTCTTAAAAGGTCAATAATACAAAATGTAAAAAATTATTTGGATAAACAGTTTGTTGAAAAGGAAAACAAATGAACCGATGAAAAATGAAAAATTTACAAAATTAATCTATTCTAATGAGAATATCATTCTTGTTATGCATTTATTTATTGTGGTTTTGCAAAAGAATTTGATTGAATCAAAAAAAACTTAGTGGGCCACGTATATTGTGAGTGCCCATTTCTCATTGACAGGCTTGGAGCCAGGAGTACCTGGATGCTGGACCATTCATTCAGGACTCCTGTTGAATTCCCAGCAATGCTGGTACCAGTGTAATAGCTGTGTAGACTGAAAAGCTTATGGCGAGTCCCTTGCTCAAGGGAATTACTCGTATAGGAGCTTTTGTCAGTCGGATTCTAAACCAGGACTTAGGTTGAAAAACCCAGGAAACAACCACGAAACCATATAAACACAAATCAAATGAAAATCATTGATACACAGTGAGATGCCTTGATAGATAAAACAATACAACACCATTCATGCAGAAATTGATACCTTGGAATAAGCTGTATTGCTGTAATCTACTTGAAACTTACCAACTACATTATAAATCTCTGAACAGTTTCAAAATGCCTTCTGAACCCCAATATTAGATTATAGGCTTGAAGTAACTTCATAGTATGTTATAACATTGCAGGCTGGATTCAGGAATAAAGAGATCCAATTTTATAGCACAAAGGACTTTTGAAAAAAAGGGCTTTCTTTCCTGTAAAACTTTCAGTTGCAATCTATAGTGAATTTAGCCTTCGTACTCTTAGCTGCTCATCCACCTGTATTATCAGAGTCAGACAACTTTATTTTAGAATTAACAAACCAGGATTTAATAGGATAACGTGAGCTTAACCCAGAGATCTTTGGTGGCTTGTGAGATTTGCAGATGTGATCAGCTGACAGTATAAACACAACTATTATTGGCCGTCTTTTAGAAACATAGAAACATAGAAGATAGGTGTGATCTAACCAGGGCTTTGTATAACTGCAGCACAACTTCTACCCCTTGTATTCTCATCCTCCAGTGGATTAAAGGCCAGCATTCCATTTGCCTTTTTGATTATTTTCAGTCCCTGTTCATGACATTTTAATGATCTATGTATCTGGACCCTCAAGTCTCTTTCGACATCCACTCTTTTTAGTTTCTCACCATTTAGAACGTACCCTGTTCTGTCCTTTTTAGGTCCAAAGTGGATGACCTCACATTTGCCTACACTGAAATCATTTGCCACAGTTTTGCCCATTCACTTAATCTATCACTATCTCTTTGTAATTTTATGCTTTAATCTACACTGCCAACAATGCCATCTATCTTTGTGTCATCTGCAAATTTGGATATTGTGGCTTTCTATCCCACCATCTAAGTCATTAATAAATATTGTGAATAGTTGAGGCCCCAACACAGATCCCTGCAGGCCACCACTATTCACATCCTGCCAATTAGAGTGCTTGCCCATTATCCCTATTCTCTGTCTCCTGCCGCTCAGCCAATTTCCTAACCAGGTCAACAATTTGCCTTCAATTCCATGGGCTTCAACCTTAGTTAACAGTCTCTTCTAAGGTACTTTATCAAATGCCTTGTGGAAGTCCATATAAATAACATCCATAGACATTCCCCTGTCCACTACTTTAGTCACCTCTTCAAAAAATTAAATCAGGTTCGTCAGGGATGACCTACCTTTCACAAATCCATGCTGGCTCTCTCTGATCAGCTGGAAATTTTCAAGGTGTTCAGTCACCCTATCCTTAATTATAGACTCTAGTAATTTCCTGACAACAGATGTTAAGTTAACTGGTCTATAATTCCCTGCTTTCCCTCTCTCACCATTCTTAAATAGTGGTGTGACATGTACGATTTTCCAATCTAAAGGAACTGTTCCTGAATTGAGAGAACTTTGGAAGATTATAGTTAGGGCATCTGCAATGTGCTCACCTACTTCCTTTAAAACCTGGGATGGAAACCATCTGGTCCTATGGATTTGTCGCTCTTGGTGCCAATATCTTCTTCATTACTGTTATTTTGCTTACGTTAATTTTATTGAGTCCCTGCCCCTGATTCAATATTAGTTTCCTTGGGATTTCCAGCATGCTATCCTCTCCTCTACTGTAAATACTGACACAAAGTAATTATTCAACATGTCCACCATTTCCTTATTATCATTGACAGTATCACCGTTAGCAGTTTTCAAGGGGTCAACATTGCTCCTAACCACCCTGTTTCCTAATATAATTGTAAAAAAAAATGTTTGTGTTGATTTTGATATCCCTTGCAAGTTTCTTTTCATACTCCCTTTTTGTAGTTCTTACTATCTGTTTTGTCACCCTTTGCTGTTCTTTGTATCTTTCCCATTCTTTAGGATCTGTGCTATTTTTTTTGCATTTTTTATGCTTTTTCTTTTAGTTTTATGCTGTCCCATACCTCTTTAGTCATCCATGGCTGTTTTTTTTTGGCAAGTTGAGCTCTTGCCCATTCGGGTTTAAATCTTCCTTTTTAAATTTTAGATTAGTGTTTTAAAAGTACAAAGGAAATCAGCTGCTCTTCCCTCAAAGTCTCAATGCAAGCAGAGAGCTGACAGGGTGGTTATCTCTTTATTAACATTAAAAATCCCACTGACATCCAGACACCTACAAGCAGAGCTCTGTGCATGTGTTGAAGGATTTATGTGATGAGCTGTTCCCCAGTTGAGAGGGATGCGAATGAGTAGCATAACTTGGCGCTGTCAACTCGCGCAGTTCTCAAAATCATACAACTGTAAAGCTGATGAATACAGCGTAACTGCACCATTAGGGTAATGCAGAGGAGGATGTTAAAAGTAAATTAAATGAAAGTGGTCTAGGAAAGAATAGCTGAAAATCCAAGGCTTCAACACAAGCCCTAAAAAAAGTATCAAACTGTGGTTGTAAGTTGACAATACTAAAGTTGAGGATGAGAATTAGGTAACAACAATTCAATTTCAATTTTATTTCAATTTTATTTGTCACATAACCAAATACAACAAGTGAAATCCAGTCAGTGAAATGCTTTTTTCTTAACGAGTCGAGCGCACCAAGCAGCAAAGGACACTTAGCTGCTGGTACGCACGGAGCCCGCAAGGACGGCAGCCATCTTCATCGGCTTCATCAACACAGGTTGGGGATCTGTGCGGGGCCCTTTTTGGTCAATTAGGCTCAGTTCCAAAATAGGCAGTGTACTTGAGCCATCAAAGAAACTCCAATTTTCTGAAATTTAGCAGGCATTTTTTTAGTGCCAGTGGAAGGGTTCTAATTCTTTAGCTTTTAATGTCGGAGAGTAGAGGTGACAGTAACTGCCCTCAACATCAAGGCAGCATTCAACTGAATATGGAACCCTGGATCACAAGTAAAACTGAGGCCAATGGGAGTCAAAAAGAAACCCTCCAGTGGTTGGAGTCATACCTAACCAAAAAGAAAATGGTTGTGGTTGCTGAATGCCAATCATCACAGTCTCAGACTATCAAAGCAGGAGTTCCTCAGGGAAGCATCCTTAGCTTGCACAATTTAAGGTGCTTCATTAATGACCTTCCCTCCATTATAAGTTCAGGAGTGGGGCTGTTTGCTGATGTTTTCACAGTGTTCAACTCTATTCACAACTCCTCTGATAATGAAACAGCCCAAGCCAGCCTACAGTTGTACCTGGAGAACACCTAGATCTGAACTGACAAGTGGCCAGTAACATTGGCATCACATAAATGTCAGGTAATGACCATCTCCAACAAGAGAAAGCCCAGCAATCTCACTTTGGCCTTCAATGACACCACCATTGCTGAATCCCCTACCATCAGCATCATGGCCAAAAGCATAAGTGAACCACATGAACACCATGACTACAAGAGCTGGGCAGAGGATGGGTACTCTGTGATAAATGACTCACCTCCTGACCCCTCAAAGCCCCTCCATTATCTACAAGCTGAAGTCAGGAGTGTGATGGAATACTCACCACTTACGTAGATTGATGGAGTTGGGTCAACGCTCAGGAAGACAGAGGAGTTAGCTTGATCCCTGCCAATGAACTATCTATAGGCTGCATTGTAGCAACTCATCAAGGTTACTTTGGCAGGAACTGCCAGCCCAGCGACATTTACTGCCAAGAACAAAAGCAGCAATGTTACGGGAACACTATCACGTCCAAGTTCCCCTTCAAGTCCTAACTAGGACATATATTGCTATTCCTTCATTGACCTTGAGACAAAAATCCTAGGAATTCCTTATTTAACACATTTGTAGGAACATTATCATTGCTAAGACTGTAATAGTTCAAGGAGAAGCCCACCATCACCCACTCAGGGCAACTTGGGATGGGCAATAAATGCAGCCTTGCCAGCATCGACCAACATTTAAAAAAATTCTTGGAGGCTTTTTTGAATGACCTGCAAAAGAATGCATTTCTTATTTTATGCCTCTAACACTCCATTAAATAAATGCATCAAAGCTTTGACCACGTTCAATCAGCTCCGATGGATGGGTCACATTGTCCGCATGCCCGATATGAGACTCCCAAAACAAGCGCGCTACTCGGAGCTCCAGCACGGCAAGAGAGCCCCAGGTGGGCAGAGGAAACGCTTCAAGGACACCCTCAAAGCCTCCTTGAAAAAGTGTAACATCCCCATCGACAGCTGGGAATCCCTGGCCCAAGACCGCACAAAGTGGAGGAGAAGCATCCGGGAAGGCGCCGAACACTCGAGTCTCTTTGCCGGGAGCAAGTGGAAGCCAAGCGCAGGCAGCGCCAGGAGTGCACGTCAACCCAAGCACCCCACCCACCTGCCCCTTCAATGACCGTCTGCCCCACCTGTGACAGAGACTGTAGGTCCCGCATTGGACTCATCAGTCACTTGTAAACTCATTTTTAATGTGGAAGCATGTCATCCTCGGTTCCGAGGGACTGCCTAAGAAGAAGAAATAAATGTTCTCTATATCCAGTGGCTCGATGTTATTAATGGAGGGAGGTTTGTAAAGGAATGAGCCATACCTATTCAGAAAAATACACCATCCTATGAACAGAATTCTGACTTTATTAAAACATGACAAACTGGGTTTAAAAATCTAAGGCCTAGAAATTCAGTATAGCCACTTTTGGGGCGCTAAAGTCGGGCGGCCGCAAAAGTTTGCGCCCGGCGTAAAGTCGCGCCCCCTTCGCCGATATTCAGTCGCATCGCCCCAAGAGGTTGCTGCTGCGCTAAAACAGGCGATGCACGACTATCTTTAGGCGCTAAGCCGGCGGTGCTGAGCGATACCCCCGAGGCCGGGCGCAGCGCCGGTGCGGCGAGTTCTTGATTGACGGCAGACACTCTGGCGCCGGTCAGCTCTTAAAGGGGGAGGGTCGATTTGTTTGCCTGCCACGCCCTGCACACTGCAGCCCTCAACCTAGGCCTGACCACTTCAGCTTCACCTGCACAACGCCCAGGGCTATGGAGAAGGCCAGGGAGAGAGCGCAGTGCTTCAGCGACGGTGACCTGAGGCTGCTGGTTGGCGGAGTGGAGCGCAGGCGCCATGTTCTGTTCCCAGAAGGTGGCAAGAGGCCGCTGCCCAGCGCCTACCGGAAAGCCTGGAGGGAGGTCTCCAACAGGGTGTCTTCCAACAGCGTGGTTGCAGGACTCCTGTGCAATGCCGGAAGAAGTTCAATGACCTCACTCGAGTTGTCAGGGTGAGTACCCTTTCCAGTGTCCTCCTCATCCTTGCATGTGCACCTTACTTTAGGGGCAAAGGGACCTGAAATCCCTAATGGCCAGCCCTCATCCAGCAGCTATGGGACTGGCATGAAAATCACTTGCACATTCAGCACTTTACACACTGTACAAGCTATTCCACCATGGGAGGCATTGCAGACAAGATCAGGGCTACACACTGTACAAGCTATTCGACGATGGGAGGCAGTGCAGACAAGATCAGGGCTACACACTGTACAAGCTATTCGACCATGGGAGGCAGTGCAGACAAGATCAGGGCTTCACACTGTACTTAGAGGCCGTCCTTTCTCTTGCAGGCCAAGGTGGCGCACAACCGGCGCAAACGAATTGACACCGGGGGAGGCCCTCCTGACGTCAAAGAGCTCTCCGACCTCGACCAGCGTGTGGAGCGCATTATGGCAGGCCGGCTGATTGGACCCGTCGCCAGTGGAGATGCCGACCCTGTTCTGGGCACCAATGGTAAGGGCATCACCTTTTTGTCCTCGGTCGTTCCACTGGCGCCTCAGATCAGCATCCTTTGCCACTGTCTGACCAATGCAGTGAATGGCACCACTCATGCTTCCCTCGCTGCCGCCCTGTCCTCACTCTAAAGCTACTCTTGTGCCTTCCTGCTTTCAGATGGTGAATCGCCAGGTGAGGAGGCGGGCCCTCAAGCTGCCACTGTCAGCGCTTCGGAATACGAGGAGGAGGAAGAGGAAGCCGGCCCATCAGTGCCACCCTCAGCCGCGCCAGCCCATGGCGATGTAGGGGACACGTCTTCCCTGGAGGGGAGCCGGGGGGAAGGGTCGGAGGAGAGTGAAGCTCCGGGGCCCAGCGGCCTGCAGCAACGCAGGAGGGGTGGGGAAGCTCGGCGGACTTCTCCCCAGAGGGTGAGTGCGGCCTCCAGTCCTGCGACGGTGAGCGCAGAGGAGGTGCGCCTCCTAGAGGAAATGGCCGTCCAGGCTGAGCGCAGGCACACTGAGCTCATGGCTGCAGTGGCAAGGATGCCTGACTCCATAGAGTCTCTGTCAAGGAGTGTGCAGCAATTCGGAGCAGCACAGGCCAGGAGTCTGGAACAATTCAGTGCAGCACAGGCCAGGAGTCTGCAGGACTTCGCGGCAGCACAGTCGGCTTCTAGCCAAGTGCTCAGTCGTGCCGTCCATTCACAGGCTGGTGTCATACGGACACAGACCAGGGCCACACGGGCACTAACTGCTGCCACCCTCGCTGGATCAGCCAGGCATCGCCAGGGCACTCGCCGCGCAGCAGCAGCCCAGCAGTCTGTTCTTCAGCTGTTTGCTGCGCATGCTGCAGTGCTGGCCCGTGCGAGTGCCAATGTCTCAGGCGACCAGCGAGCACCTGCGATCTGCCAGGTTGCCACCATTCCTGCAGCCGACACTGCCACTCCGCCATTGCAGCTGCCACGAGCCGCTGGACAGACTGCTGCCGCCCAGCCAGAGTTGGAGCAGTCAGCAGCCGGCCACTCCAAGGCCAGAGCTGGTGCAAGCCGACCCCCAAGGGCATCTGCCGTCTCGCCATCTGCCCCTCAGCAGCCTTCCTCCAGCCTTGCTGCAGCCACTGGGCTCCCATTGAGGAGGAGCTGCAGCGCGGGCAGGGGCCAGGCAAGGATGCGCAAGGCATCGCCCTCGCAGGGCAAAAAGTAGAGGTATGCACAAATGCCTGGTGCTTGTTGTAAGGCCAAGACTGGTGCAGTTGTGTTTGTGTAAGGCCGAGACTGGTGTCTTTCTTTCTTTTTGTAAGGCCGAGACTGGTGTCTTTCTTTCTTTTTGTAAGGCCGAGACTGGTAGTTTTGTGTTTTTGGAGGGGGCTTCTCCACATGAGGATGTAATGTGGGAAGGGCAGAGGTTTGCAATAAATTATTTTTGTTAAATTGCAGTGTGCATGGTTTTTTTGTTAAGTCCTGGTTGCCCTGCTCGGCTGAGGGCTTGTGGAGCGGCTACACTCATCTGCTGACATTGGCACAAGCCATTCCCTGAGAGGGGGCCTAGAACCGACGTTCAATAAGCCGGCGACGGGCGGCCCTTGCACTTTGTGCCTCCCTCCTGTGCTGGTCCTCCTCCTCCTCCTCCTCCTCCTCCTGAGGTGGTCCTCCAATCTCTGGTGGCAGTGCCTGAGTCCTGCGGATAGCCAGGTTGTGCAGCATGCAGCAAACGACCACGAAATGGGAGACTCGCTCCGGCGAATACTGTAGGGCTCCACCGGAACGATCCAGACAACGGAACCGTTGCTTCAGGACACCGATTGTTTGTTCGATGATATTCCTGGTCGCTTGATGGCTCTCGTTGTATCCCTCTTCAGCAGGGGTGCTGGGCGCACGGAGCAGGGTCATCAGCCAGGTACACAAAGGATAGCCTTTGTCTCCGATAAGCCATTCTCGTGGGTGAGGCTGTGCCTGGAACATGTCTGCCACAGAAGTCTGTCGCAGGATGAAGGCATCGTGGCTGCTGCCTGGAAAGTGGGCATTGACAGCTAGGATGAGCTGCCTGTGGTCACACACCAGCTGGACGTTCAGCGAATGGTAGCCCTTCCGGTTGCGGTAATCCTCGGCATTCTCCAGAGGTGCCCGCAAAGCCACATGCGTGCAGTCAATGGCGCCCTGCACCATGGGGAAGCCCGCGAATGCTGCAAAGCCCATTGCACGCTGTTGCTGCTTGGCAAGGGCCATGGAGAAGGAGATGAACTGACGTCTCCTTTTGAAAAGGGCATTGGTCACCTGGCGGATGCAGCAATGCACGGCGAACTGGGAGATGTTGGCAATGTCCCCAGTAGTGGATTGGAAGGAGCCGGTGGCATAGAAGTTGAGAGCCACCTTCACTTCCACCGACAGAGACGTCCTGCTCCTCAGCTGTGGCTGCAGGTCACCGCCAAGCAGCTGGCAGATCTGTGACCACGTCCCTTCTGAATCGCAGCCTCCGAACACACTGCTCCTCAGACATGTTGAGATAGGAGAACTGCTGGCGGTATACCCTGGGTGGGTAAGGCCTCCTTTCCCGACGCCTGTTGCCCCCTCTCCGTCTAGCCAGGGCTGCCACTCTCTCACGGCGTCTGTGAGCCCTTTGGATGTAATTGAGAAAGCCAGCGTTGACACCCATTGCAGCCCCCATAATATGCTGGCAAACAATGAGATGTCAATGAAGGCAAAGACTAGTGGAAAGCTGTTGCCTGAAGCCAGAAGTACCTGTCCGAGTGTTGGGCCAAAGCAGAAAGCTATCTACCTTGGTCTCTCTCCAAAGATCCGTTTCTCAAGAAGGAGTGCTGCGAAATGGCAGCCTTTTATAGTGCAGGAGGAGTGCCCTTTAATTTGCGCCCCCCGCGCCCCGCATCGGCTGAGCACCGTTCCACTCTAACAGTCGCTAGGGGCGCCAGGCGCACAATGGGGCGTCGCCACTGAAGTTCCGGTTGGGGGCGCACAAAGGGCGTTGCACGAGGAAATGACGTCATGATCTGCGCGCGCAGCTGAGCGCGCGCAAAGACTTTGCGCCGCCGCTAAATCTCTAGTGAAGTTGGGGCGAGGCGCAGATCACGCTGCGCCCGGGCGCTAGCCGCCTAGCGCCCGACATCTACTCCTCCTAAGGCGCTAACGGCTGGCGCAACCAACTGAATTTCTAGGCCTAAGAGCCTCAATGACACAAAACTGTAAATAGAGGCTTTTGAGATAAGATGAGTTGTTAACACAAAGCTGTAAACACCATACAAGCTTTTGAAATGGGAATTGGTTGTTGGCAGTGTAACAATGGCCCTATTGAACCAGCAGGTTGGAGCTACCAGAAAATCTAACTTTTGGAAAGAACACGATAAAACATAACCCAGTTAAATTGTTTTAAACCAACACTTTGTAAACAGGCACATGAAAGAGCACAATGGTATAATGTTAAAATATTATAAATCAACACTTTGGGAAACAGAAACACAGAACATTAAAGAACCATATGCCTTTGATAAATATGACACCAAATGAAACAGGAGACATAATTATATGTACAACCAACTGAGGTAAATAAGAAATGCATAGAACACCTTGGTTGAAGTGTTTTTGATTTACATGTTGTAAAAGATACAAACAGAAGACTTTGTAAATATAACATCAATAGATGCACCAAGCAATCACAGTGGCCCAGAAATTCGGGTCGGGGGCTTCCCGAGGGTGCAAGCCCCTGACCTGCACTTACCTAGCGCACCGGCCGTTGAGGCCTGGGCCTGCATGCATTTCCAGTCTGTGGCCCGCTGCAGCTCCCGGCACGCTGTGCTTGCGTGATCCAGCGGCGTGGTTAGTGCGATGAGCCAGCTGGGATCACGTGAGCACTGGGCAACCAATCGGAGGTTGCAAAAGTTCATTCATGAGTTTGATAGTAAGAACTGTCAAACTCATGAAAACTCCGGGCGCCCAAAACAGTACTCAAACTTCAAATAAAAGTTTTTTTAAATCCCACTAATTAAATGAACTATTAATAACTGTAAAAAAAACTAATTTAAACAATTAATCAAAATTTTGAAAAAAATAATTTTTTCAAAATTGGGTCTAAAAATACACTTACCTTACTGTAAAGTCTTTAAAAATAATAAACCTGTGGAAAAAATGTTCTAACTCTAATTAATAGACCACTTACCTTTTAAAAATATGTACTTACATCTGGTTTTTAAATGTGCAAAAAGTACAGGCCTTCACGCACGGGCAAACCTGTCAAAAAACCGGGAGTTCAACGCGCACACGCTGCCTCATACATCGCACGTGTTTCACCTCTTAACCCCTTCGTTCAGGGGACCGGAAGTGCCGTTTTCCCGCGCATGCGCTGTGCATGCAAGAAACCGGCACTTCCATCGGGTCCACGCGTGGGTACTCCATCCGTACTCACGCGTTGGGACCCGAATTTCTGGGCCAGTGTTTGTGTTGAACTTGGAATAACTAGGAGACATGACGTCTGCTTACAACCAGCTAAGGTGATGTAAGAATTGAATAGAAGTCCTTTGTAAGAATGGCATCAAATAAATACATCTGTTATCACTGTTTTTTGTGATAAGTTTTGAACACCCACATAGCAGACAGAATTCGGCAAGCTAACAGCTGAATTGGCAATAAGAATAGAAAGAAGGACAGGCAGGAAGGAAGGGGAGGTGGGGTGGCTATGTTAATAAAGGAAGGAATCACTGTAATACAGAGAAATGATATTGGGTCAAAAGATCAGGATAATGAAACAGTTTGGGTGGAGATAAGGAATAATAAGGGGAAAAAACACTAGTGGGCGTAGTCTCTAGGCCTCCGAACAGCTGCAACTCTGTTGGATGGAGTATCAATCAGGAAATAGTTGAGGCTTGTAATAAGGGAACATTTATAATTATGGGGGATTTTAACTATCATATTAATTGGACAAATCAAATTGGGCAGGGCTGCCTTGAGGATGAGTTCATTGAGTGTATTAGGGATGGGTTTCTTGAGCAGTATGTAACTGAACCGACCAGGGGGCAAGCAACCTTAGATCTGGTCCTGTGTAACGAGACAGGATTAATTAAAAATGTCCTAGTAAAGGATCCCCTTGGAATGAGTGACCATAACATGGTTGAATTCCATATTCAATTAGAGGGTGAGAAGGTTGGATCTCAAACAAGCGTGCTAAGCTTGAATAAAGGAGACTATGAAGGTATGAGAGCGGAATTGAGTAGAGTGGATTGGGAAAATAGATTAAAGGGTAAGACGATACATGATCAGTGGTGTACATTTAAGGAGTTATTTTACAACTTCCAAAAAATATATATTCCACTGAGAAGAAAAGGGTGTAAAAGAAAAGACAGCCATCCGTGGCTAAGTAAAGAAATTAAGGGTAGTATTCGACTAAAAACAAGGGCATATAAGGTAGCCAAATCTAGTGGGAGGATAGAGGAGTGGGAAAACTTTAAAAGACAGCAAAAAATAACAAGAAGATTGATTAAGAAAGGGAAGATAGATTATGAAAGTAAATTAGCAAAAAATATAAAAACAGATAGTAAGAGTTTTTATAGTTATATAAAAAGAAAAAGGGTGCCTAAAGTAAATGTTGGTCCCTTAGAGGATGAGACCGGGAAATTAATGGTGGGAAATATGGAGATGGCAAAAACACTGAATGAATATTTTGTATCAGTCTTTACAGTAGAAGACACTAAGAATATCCCAACACTGGACAAACAGGGGGCTATAGGGGGGGAGGAGCTAAACACAATCAAAATCACTAAGGAAGTGGTACTCGATAAAATAATGGGACTCAAGGCGGATAAATCACCTGGACCTGATGGCGGTAGGGATTGTGGATGCATTAGTAATAATTTTCCAAAACTCCCTGGACTCAGCAAAGGTCCCGGCAGACTGGAAAACTGCTAATTTAACACCCTTATTTAAAAAGGGCAGTAGACAGAAGGCTGGAAACTATAGACCGGTTAGCCTAACATCTGTGGTAGGTAAAATTTTGGAGTCCATTATTAAGGAGACAGTAACAGGACATTTGGATAATCATAATTTAATAGGACAAAGTCAGCATGGTTTTATGAAGGGGAAGTCATGTTTGACAAATTTGCTGGAGTTCTTTGAGGAAGTAACATATAGGGTGGATAAAGGGGAACCAGTGGACGTAGTGTATTTAGACTTCCAAAAGGCATTTGACAAGGTGCCACACAAAAGATTATTGCTTAAGATAAAAAATCACGGGATTGGGGGTAATATTCTGGCATGGATAGAGGATTGGCTATCTAACAGAAGGCAAAGAGTTGGGATAAATAGTTCATTCTCAGACTGGCAATCAGTAATTAGTGGTGTTCCGCAGGGGTCAGTGCTGGGTCCCCAACTCTTTACAATCTATATTAACGATTTGGAGGAGGGGACTGAGTGTAACATATCAAAGTTTGCAGATGATACTAAGATGGGAGGGAAAGTAGTGAGGGAGGAGGACATAAAAAACCTGCAAGGGGACATAGACAGGCTAAGTAAGTGGGCAGAGATTTGACAGATGGAATACAATACTGGAAAGTGTGAGGTTATGCACTTTGGCAGGAAAAATCGTAGAGCAAGTTATTATCTTAATGGCAAGAAACTGGAAAGTACTGAAGTACAAAGGGATCTGGGGGTCCTGGTGCACGAAACTCAAAAGGTTGGTATGCAGGTGCAGCAAGTGATTGAGAAGGCCAATGGAATGTTGGCTTTCATTGCTAGGGGGATAGAATATAAAAATAGGGAGGTATTGCTTCAGTTGTACAAGGTATTGGTGAGACTGCACCTGGAATACTGCATACAGTTTTGGTGTCCATACTTAAGAAAAGACATACTTGCTCTCGAGTCAGTACAAAGAAGGTTCACTCGGTTAATCCCGGGGATGAGGGGATGGACATATGAGGAGAGGTTGAGTAGATTGGGACTCTACTCATTGGAGTTCAGAAGAATGAGAGGCGATCTTATTGAAACATATAAGATTGTGAAGGGGTTGGATCGGGTGGATGCGGGGAGGATGTTCCCGATGATGGGTGAAACTAGAACTTGGGGGCATAGTCTTAGAATAAGGGGCTGCTCTTTCAAAACTGAGATGAGGAGGAACTACTTCACTCAGAGGGTGGTAAGTCCATGGAATATGCTGCCCCAAAAAGCTGTAGAAGCTACATCATTACATAAATTTAAAACAGAAATAGACAGTTTCCTAGAAGTAAAGGGAATTAAGGGTTACGGGGAGTGGGCAGGAATTTGGACATGAGTCTAGGTTCGGATCGGACATGGCCCTGTGGGTAGCGGAGCGGGCCCAGGGGCCGTGTAGCCTGATCCTGCTCCTGTTTCATGTGTCTAATTCTGTTAGATTCAGGAGATGGTTCTGTGATAGTAGATTGGCGGTTAGGATCAGATCAGCCATGATCTTATTGAATGGCGGAGCAGGCTCGAGGGGCCGATTGGCCTACTCCTGCTCCTATTTCTTATGTTCTTATGTTCTTATAAGTCAACAGAAAGATGACTAGAGATAATTAGCTTTCATCAGCAGAAAACTTCAAAGGATATACCACTGAAAAAAGGGTATAAAATATAGAATTTCAAATATGAAGTCAGAAGTCGCTGAAAGGGGCAAAGTGATTCTCTCACTCTTCAGAGGCAGGCTCTGTAAGTTTTTAACTCTTTGAGTCTCGGGGATCAAATGGGTACGTTTATTTGATTTTGGTGGATATCCTGGATTAAAAATAAGTAAGAAATGTAAAAATGTAACGAAGTTAAGATTTGAGAATAAGGATCTCTGAGAAGAAGAATTATAAGCTCTTTGTGTTTTGAACTGTTAATATTGTGACTGAATCACCAGCTGTTAACTGCATGTTGGTTCTTTAATAAATCTATATAGAAACATAGAAACATAGAAGATAGGAGCAGGAGTAGGCCATTTGGCCCCTCGAGCCTGCTCTGCCATTCAATGAGATCATGGCTGATCATCCAAACTCAGTACCCTGTCCCTGCCTTCTCCTTATATCCCTTGATCCCTTTAGCCTTAAGAAATATATCTAACTCCTTCTTGAATATATTTAATGAATTGGCCTCAACTGCCTTCTGTGGTAGAGAATTCCATAGGTTCACCACTCATATATTTTTAGAATTGTCTCACATAGTACTTCTGCATTAAACTCGCAAACTCAATCTCTGTACACTCTTTGGTGAGGAGTTGCAGAATTCTGGGGGAGTTTTCCGGACCCTCATAATATCCAGAAGGTTACAGTCTAGTTAAACTTATTAAAAGTGCTATCTGGAGGATGGAAACATCTTCAAGTCATTCCTTTCCTTTAGGGAGTGATAGCCTGGAACTTTAGACCCAATTAAGCGTCTTATAGGATTCGGCTACCTCTAGCTTTCGTTGAAGGTGAATGTCTGGGGAATACGCCTGATCCGGGGTAGCCGAAAAATGGCTAGGACTAGTAATTATCCCTTCAGGTTGAGGGCGGGCCCACTGCTCGGCGGATTTCTGACCCGCTCCCAGCTGCTGCCTCCCATCACTTGCTATTTTGGCTTGAGTGGCCTCGTTACGGCCGGCGTGAGGGTCCCTCCAGGCAATTGCTTGGAGGCTGTCAGTTTCTTGCATCTGATGACGCGTCGCTTGAATGAAAATTTAAAGGGGCCATGTCCCCTTTCGAAAGAATGTCAATGGGAGGGATTGGTGCTGTATTATACAGAAAGGGGAGTTGACAGCATCTGTTCTGAACAAAATTTAATGAATGAAATTGCTGGTCATGTTATTCCAAAAAGATATTCATGATTTTTTAATATATCAATTTATTATCTTACTATGACATGAAAAAGATACCAGATTTGTTCCAATCATTTGCTTCGTAATATTAGTGCTTTTTTCACTTAAAGATGCTGGGAGCTGCAAGAACAGCAGCCCCAATAATGAAGGCTGCACCCAGGTTCAATGAGGGCACCCTCCATGCTTTTGCTGAGGGAGTTAGAGGATGTCAGGACGTCCTCTTACCTGGAAATGGAAAGAGGAGGCCTCCTCAGCAAACCAAGGCAGCTTGGCTGCAAATTGCTGAGGAGGTGAGCTCGAGGTCTGTGTGCAGATGCACATGGGTTCAATGTGGAAAAAGGTTTAATGATTTGCTGAGATCACCTAAAGTGTGGCCTCTGTGTTCTGGGAAATGGAAGTTCAAGAGTGAGGGCTGAGGGTGATTTCCTTGTAGAATGTTGGTGGTGGCACTGAGTGCAAACCGCCATTTATTGGACAGATGATGCCTGGGGTTTTGAGACTGTCGGACTTATATTCATCGCCATGTGCCAGCCACCTGTGGTTGAAGCATAAGCTTACGTGAATCTGGCATGGATGAGTGCATCCCTTGCCTGATGGCCAGCAATGTGGTTGCCTGCTGCTGGATTGGCCACATCCGGCCCCACAAGGCATCACTCCTCATCCTCCTCCTTGTCCTCTTCATCTTCCTCCAAGGAGGCTGTGTGCAGAGCCACTTATTCATCCAGCAGCACTAAGCTGCACTGCTCTCCCTCTGAATCTGACGACCAGGATGAGAGGATGTAAATGGTTCCCATCCCGTTTGTATAGATTTCAGTTGAGGCAAGAAGCTTGCAAGCGCACACTCAAAGTGGCCTGAAATTATTCCAATCAGGTCGCACTGCAGCTGGGTGTCAGTTTGACCAGTCACAAGGTCAGTAGATTTGCAAAATCTTATCCCAAACCTCCAACAACAAAGTTGTTGCATTTGAATGTCAGCCATGTTACAGGAGCGCTTTTAAAGTTCTGCACCAATGGTTACAAATCATGTCCTCCACCAACTCGTCTCCTTGCAGCTGGACTGTTTCTGATAAGACGGGAAACAGGAGCCAGAGGCACGAAAATGGGAAACCTCAATCAAAATCGGATTATCAAGGCAGTTAACAGGCTCTTAACTGCCTTAACTACCTGTCCCACCGGTTCCAGTCGGGTCAGTTTGGGAGCAGCTGAACAGACACTCACGAAAATTTCGTGGGGGTGCGATGGATGAGGGTTGGCAGTCTGAAGCCATTTTTTCCGATTTTCGCAGCTGACCTGCCTTCAAAGCCGCCTCCTCAGGGCTATTAAAATCAAGCCCCACGTGTTTATTCTCTTTCAAATATTTAGCAATGTAATTATATTAAATGTCATCTTCCAAGATGAATAGCGAAGAATGTGTACATACTGTAAGATGGTAAGAAATTGAGATTTTTAATTAAAGAGTAGTTTATAAATGCAGTTGATTCAGAATATAATATTTAACTCTAATTGGATCAAAGAACTAAACATAATAAAAATAATAATTAAGAGCTAAGGATGCCATTTGTAACATGGAAGATGTATCATTATCTACTCACAGAGCAAGGTCAGTGGTAGAGATACATGACAGTCATAAAATGTCAAAGTTCAAAGTATATGTTGTATAAATGAACTGAAATTTGAAATAATTATGAGGGAAAGCAATGAGCTGCTTAACATTTTTTCTTGGCTAATCCAGTGATGATTCGTAGAAAAGGTATACCCAATTTGTCAAGAGATAACTAGTCTGTCACCGAAAATAAGGTGGAAATATAATTAGTCTGATGAACATTCAGTACTAACATGTAAATAAGGCACTTGGATCTATCAATGGCAAAGTTCAATTGGTTATCAAGAATGTTTACTGTTTGACCATCTCCAGAGTAATGGTCAGAGAAATCAGAATAAGCATGAGAAAGCTGAAAGAATGATCAAGGTAAAATGGAAGAGAGTGAGGGACAAAAATTCACAGAAATCACAGAACAGATAGAGGCCATTTCGGCCCATCGAGCCTGCACCGACACATATCCCACCCAATCCCCGTAACCCCTACACCAACACATATCCCACCCTATCCCCGTAACCCCACATATTTAATCCCCCTAACACTAAGGGTCAATTTATCATAGCCAATCAACCTAACCTGCACATCTTTGGACTGTGGGAGGAAACCGGAGCACCCGGAGGAAACCCATGCAAACACAGGGAGAATGTGCAAACTCCACACAGACAGTCACCCGAGGCTGGATTCGAACCCGGGTCACTGGCGCTGTGAGGCAACAGTGCTAACCACTATGCCACCATGCTGCCATTTATGAGTGAAGGTTTTTTTTTCAGGCAACCACATTTACACAGTGTTTTGTCCAACACACTAACAGGAATAACAGATTTTGACATCATTACAGGAGGAGGCCATTTGGCACAGGCTCGATGGGCCGAATGGTCTTCTTCTGTGGTGTAGCCATTCTGTGATACAATAGAGCAGGAGCTTTGTAGAATGTAAATGGATGGAGATTAAATATTCCAGCACTATGCTTGCACTGAATAATGATTGAAAACTGTATTTATCCAGGCTCTAGTGTATCAGATACTCGTACATCATGTCAGTTGATTTTTGATAAATACTATTAATATTTCTTAGCAGAATTAATGTAATGTAAATTTCATCTTTCCTGCAATAAAAATGTCAAACAACATAAAGGTTAGTGGGGTTCTCCTCGATATTAGTCAGTAATCTTCTTGCCAGGTCGGTATTTGTGTGTAATAGCACATTTACTTCTGTGTCAGAAGATTATTGATTCAAGTCCCACACCAGAATTTAAAGACATAGGCCCCCAAATTCCTGGGTAGGGGAGGGCAGAACTCAGTAGTAGTGCCCATGATGCACAAAATAATTTGTGAGTCTGGGGGTGGGGGAGGGCCTTACCCAATGGGTTTCTACCACAAAAATGCTACCTCACAAATTCTGGCAGGTTTCAAGGGCAGCTGATGAAGTGCCCACTATCTCAGTGGCAGACATATGTAAATTATGATTTTGTCTTAATCTGACATTTACACAAACATGCTTAATCAGCATGAGTCACTGGATAGCAATTAAAATCAGGGACGATAGCTGATTTTTTTCTCTCCCTCCCTAGTCCATCAACACTGAGACCTATTGTACTGCTTGTAGTGCCATGTCAGCTGACTCACCATAGCCCAGTGATTGAACCCGAGTCCTGTTTGGTTCAGTGCCTTACCCGTTGGTGCATTTATCAATGTCCTACTTGTGCATAATCCGCCAAATGTGAATGTATGTCTTCTATGTATAGCAGTTGTAAGAATAATTTGCTGTAAAACTTCTTATGCTGAATATTAATTAATAAAAAAGAACTAAAAATTTGAAAGAAATTCCTCATTCATAATATTATTTCAATATACTCAAAATGTATAATATCTAGATTTTGTTGCATAAATTCTATCCCGCTGCTCAGAGGATTGAATGTGCAAATAAAGAAAGCACTGTGCATAAATAATAATGTTTGCATTGTTTTCTTTATCAACAGCATTTAAAGTTCACTCCATTGATTCAAATCTTCACTCGTTGTATATCTTCCATCAATCTTTAATTTCTAATATTTTTTCCCCATCACTCATTGCTATTTTGAACATGGCTGCATTCATGAATTTTATTGTATCTTACAGACTAAGATGGGTGTCTGTTTAGTAGTTTAAAACAGCTTTCTTTAGAATCAGCGCTGTCAGTCACAATAACTTAATTTGCAAAGGAAACAGAGAACACTTCAGCCACATAATGATAAAGACTGAAAGCGTGCACCTCTATTTTGTTATTTCTCGCAAATGATTGTTTGTGGAAAACAATACTGTTAGTTTAATGATATTGGGATGACCATTCTGAGACTTAAGCAGAGATTCCAATGGTAAACCATTGCACTAGGGCTGTAACTCAATACTGAACTGTTTAAGCCTTCTGACGTGCAATCACTGCATTAATATTATTTTAGATCGCTATAATATTTCTCAATTAGGACTCCAAATGTTGAAAAAAGCAAAAGGAAACCTGCTCACAATTCGGATGCTGCTGTTAAAATCCATGGCAGTATTTACAGGGCCAGCAAATCTCAGACGCTATAAATATTAGCACGGCTTTCAATACCACCATGTACAGCAACCACGTTTCATTTTTAAAGCTATTGGCGCTATAGGGTACCAGTAGCTGCGTGATTGATTAAAGGAACTCATAATATGCTTCCATAGCTCAAATAGGTGACAAGAGGTAGAAGTTACTTCACTTCACATACCAAATACAGGAAACTTTTTTTATCCGGCACAGACGGGACCGGCGTGGTGCCGGTTGATCAAAAAGTCCAGATTACAGAGAGGTATACTTACCAAGGTATGAGAGCCCCGTACACGGCTACAGATGCAAGAGCCCCAGTTACACGGCCACAGGTGCAGGAACCCCGGTTACACGGCCACAGATCCAGGAAACCCGGTTACATGGCCACTAATATATAGTAAAATTTACCCGAACCTACTCCTGAATTTTGCCGGTTATGTAGGGGGTGGAGGGTTGGCGCATGCGCCCAGTCAGTTATGCCCCTGACTGTTGGTGAGCAGTTCGAATTGCTCCCACGCCCCTGGGTTCTAGACACCGGACTTAGGTACAGGCGGTGATACAGAAAACTCGAGTAGACAAGTGGTTTGGTGTAAGAAAACCAAGATTTTATTCAAACAGAAAATAA
Source organism: Somniosus microcephalus (assembly GCF_052327205.1). Classification (NCBI taxonomy): domain Eukaryota; kingdom Metazoa; phylum Chordata; class Chondrichthyes; order Squaliformes; family Somniosidae; genus Somniosus; species Somniosus microcephalus. Next base: position 38,885,488 of record NC_140998.1, read on the forward strand.
AAAAACAGTCTTATGAGGAGTCACTAGTATAAAATACAGGCAAATACAAAATAACTATATACTTATACAGGGAATGGGGAACACACGGCACATCAAGGGAAAAACAACTACATTAACAATCCCCTCATCCTTATCCCACCCCCTATACCTAACTAGATTAAGCTATGAGGGGCCAGGAATTCATGCTCACCAATCCAAAGTAAAGCCAGCTGTTTTAACGGATGTAGGTTTTGAGGTTTGGTCTTCTGTCCTTTTAGGTACCCCGTCGGCATGTGGTCTCAGGGCGCAGTGCTGGAACTGCTGCTGTGACACACCTTTCTTCTCCTCAGCTACCGTCGTCGTCTCGTCACGATGGGTTCTCCTCTTCTTCTCCCTCGGGCGGTCATAGGCGGTGACGTTGTGCCTATAGGGCAGTTGGCAGTCTGAACTGCTTAGATTTTCCTACCCAAGCGTCAAATGCCAGTATATTTGTTGTGGCGTAGACACCTGCTTTTATTCGCAGTGCTCAACAAGTGGTTTGCCTCCCCAAGCGCCAGCTTATAACTAGGCGCTTGGCCTTTATCAATACGTTTTTCGTTGCCCTGCTCTGCTCTTATCGAGTTGTTACCTTCTTCTTTGTCTCTTTTCATCTCGTCTTGTTCGGCTACTACACAAGTCCTGGGCTGTCCGCTCAGTTTCGTCTCGCCCCCTTTTTGCGGCCTGGGTGTCCTGGATGACTATGGACTCAGGTCTCTTTCCCATCCCCTGCAGTTGGTATGGATGTCCTTGACTGCTGAAAATTTACTGCAGGGAGTGAGGAGAGAGCCCGCCACGAGGCCAGGGCATGAGTACGGGCTGCGGCAGCCCAAGGCAGAGCACGAGTCAAGAGCCAGGAGCAAGGGCAAGAGCAATAGAGCGATTGCTACTGGGGGCCTACAGTTATACTCCTTTCGATAGCCCCTTATCTGCGCGCCAAATCAGGTTAGTTCATTGTTTCAATTTTGGTGGGCTGTTTTAAATGATTATAGCAATCTAAGCTAACTGGATTTTAGATGGCCGTTTATCGCACCTAATGGCCTGATGTCCGGGCTGTATTGTCATTAATGCATTCTAATTGGCCTGACCAGCCTTGATGGCTCCCATAAGCTGTTTCCGATTATTTATGCGGCCAACCTAATGGCCTCAAGTATAGGCCTAACTGGTTTTGATCTGTCTATGATCTGACATAATGCATATTCAATGTTTGCTGTCTGGCTTCCAAAACACAGAAATTCGGTTGGTAGTGCCAGCGATTAGCGCCTAAAGAGGCCGAGAAGTGGGGCGTTAGCCAATTTTTGGCCGGGCGCTGTGAACCTAGCGCCTCCTGCCATATTGAGTGGGTTTTAGTGCCGGTGCTAAATCTTAGCACCTGTTTGGACCATTCGGGAGGCGCCTTGCAGTACTCACCAGAGCAAGTCTCCCACTTCGTCGTTGTCTACTGCATGCTCCATAACCTCGCCACACTGTGCACCCAGCCAATGCCAGCAGACATTGAAGGACCAGCAGAGGAGGAGGAGGAGGAGGAGGAGGAGGAGCAGCAGGAGGAGGAGCAGGAGGAGGAGGAGGAGGAGGAGGAGGAGGACCAAGACAGGAGGGTCCCAGAAACTGCAAGGGCCGTCCGTCAGAGGCTGATAAGGAGTCGGTTCCAGGTCCCTCTCATGGACTGCTTGGTGCCAATTGACGACCAGGAATGGAACCATTCGGATAACCCAAAGCCTATGAAGGCCAGTATGAATGTAAATAGCAGACATGGCCAATGTCAATAAAATAATTTGTTTATTTTGAAAACTGTGCTTCCTTCCAACATGACAAAGCAATGGCACCAGAAAGCTTAACTAACAAACTACCACATAAGTGACTCGCACACTCGGGAGACTATCCAAAACATTACTAACATTCAGACCAAGTGCCTCGCACACCCGGGAGACTATCCAAAACATTGCTAACATTCAGACCAGCATCCACGGCCTTGATTTCTAGAAATAAGATGTCTCAGCAGCACCTTCTACTCTTTCCCCTTTGATGGTGATCTACTTCTCTTGCGAGAACGGCCCCTTCCCTCCCTGCAGCTCCTCTGTAATGGGACCCCAGTGGCTGCATGAAGGCTGGGGGATGCCTGCTGACTGTCCAAAAGCGCAGATGCCCCTGAGGGACGGCCTGGATGGACTCTGGGCTTGGAGGGCCCAGATGCTGACTACTCCAACTGGGCATGGGTGGAAGCAATCTGTCCTGCAGGTGATGGCAGCTGCAGTGGAGACATGCCAGCGGTGGCATCAGGAATGCTGACATCCTGAGAGCGGACACCTGCTCCGTGGTCGGCCGACACACTGGCACTCTGACGGGGCAGCACCGCAGCATGCAAACCAATCAGCTGGTCCACAGATTGCTGGCCTGCTGTGGTGCTGCAAGGGCCCCGGGTAATCCTGCCTGATCCATCGAGGGTGACAGCAGTCAATGCTTGCGTGGCCTCAATCTGCCTCTGCATGAGGCCAGCGAGTGACTGCATGGCAGCACTCAGCACTTGCATGGCAGGTGCCAGTGCTTCGGTGAAGCCCTGGACAGTCCTTTCCAGTGCTTCGGTCAAGCCCTGGACAGTCCTTTCCAGTGATGTACCGAAGCCCTGGACAGTCCTTTCCAGTGATGTACTGAAGCCCTGGAGAGTCCTTTCCAGTGATGTACCGAAGCCCTGGGCACTCCTTTCCTGTGCTGCCCCGAAGCCCTGGGCACTCCTTTCCTGTGCTGCCCCGAAGCCCTGGGCACTCCTTTCCTGTGCTGCCCCGAAGCCCTGGGCACTCCTTTCCTGTGCTGCCCCGAAGTCTTGTACACTCCTCGCCTGTGCTGCCCCAAAGTCTCGCACACTCCTTGCCAGTGTCTCGATGGATTCAGGCATCCTTGCCACTGCAGCCATCAGCTTGGTGTGCCTGAGCCGAGCCTGGGTGCTCATTTCTGCGAGGGAACGCACCTTTTCTGCGCTCTGTGCAGCAGTCATCGTGGCCTGACTCGCCCTCCGGGGAGACGGCTCCTGAGCTTCCCTACCCCCCTTGCGTTGCTGGAGCCCGCTGGTTCCTGCAACTGGTTCCTCCTCAGAGCCATCACCCCCGCTCCCCTCCAGGGAAGCACTATCCCCAGTCTGCAGATGGGCTGGCTCGCCTGAGGGTGTTATGGATGGTCCAGCTTCCTCCTGCTCATCGCCTCCGGAGTCAGTGTCCCTGGCAGCTTGATGGCCCAGCTCCCGAGCTGGTGATGCAGCATCTGAAAGCAGGGAGGTTGAAGAGTGGCTTTAGCGAAAGGACAGGGTGGCAGCAAGGGATGCAAGAGTGCTGCAATGCTCTGACATGGGTCCAGTGTGGAAAAGCATGCTGGTGGGGGGAACAAGTGGAAGGAGACAGTTCAAAAAGGTAATGACCTTACCATCGCTGTGCACAATGGGGTCGGCAGCTCCAGTGGTGACAGGACCACTCATCCGGCCTCCAACAATCTGGTGGACTCTTTCCTCCAGGTCCATGAGTTCCTGCAGCTGAGGAGGGCCTCCTCTGGTACGAATCTGTTCCCTCCAGTTCCAGGCCAGCTTGGCCTGCAGGAGAAAGGACGGGAAGTGATGAAACATGCTGCCCTGAGTTGTCATCTCATGCCCCCCATGGTGGAACAGCCCTTACAGTATGCCCTGAGTTGTCATCTCATGCTCCCCATGGTGGAACAGCCCTTACAGTATGCCCTGAGTTGTCAGCTCATGTCCCCATGGTGGAACAGCCCTTACAGTATGCCCTGAGTTGTCATCTCATGCCCCCCATGGCGGAACAGCCCTTTCAGTATGCCCTGAGTTGAATGTGCGTGTGCGTTCCCAGAAAGGGCCATGGGTGCTGGCTGACAGATGGCCATTGGGGCATCGCGCACCCTCTGGCCATAAAGTCAGGTGCAGATGGAGGGATGAAGAAGATTGCCAAAAAGCCACTCACCCTAACGACCCGAGTGAGAACGTTGAACTTCTTCCTGCATTGCACAGGAGTCCTGGGCGCCACGCTGCTGGATTTGACTATTTGCGAAACTTCCCTCCAAGCTCTGCGGTACTCGTTCTGATGAAGCCTCCTGCCATTGTCAGGGTACAGCACTGCTCGCCGGCGCTCCACTGCGCCAACCAAAGCATCCAATGCCCCGTCGGTAAAGCGCTCCGCTCTCTGCCTCACCCTCTCCATCTGGTCAAAGTTTGTAACGCCACAGAATGCACAGCACCGATTTTGAGGTCTACAGGGCGATAAGTGTGGCTGCTGATCCTAAATGACCCGCCCCTTTAAGAGCTGGCTGGCGCCAGCATGTCTCGTGGTCATCGATTATTGACAGCACCTGTGCTGCGCCCGGCCGCCCAGATATTGAGTAGCGCCGCCAGGTTAACGCCTTAGGAGTCCCGTGCAGCGCCTGATTTTACGCCGCAATCACCTTTAGGGGCGATGCAACCCAATATCATTCGAGGTGGCGATAAGTTGCGCCTGGCGATAGAATTTGCGCACCGCCAATTCTAGCGCCCCAAGCGGGGCTATACCCAATTTCACCCCCAAAGTCCTTTTTCACAGAAACTGTATTTTCAGTTTCGATTTCCCCAAAGCTGCTTGTGCTGCTACAGAGTCCAAGCTTTTTAAAATCTTGCAGGCTTTTGGTCATGAGGTGCGGACGCCATCTTTTGGGTACCCTTTTTAAAATGTCCATGCAGGGTCCTTTTTATTAATAACCTTGGGGGAATGGGGGAATTTTGCGAATCTTACAGTTAAGAGAGATTTCTGGATATTTAGGTGCCGGTTAAAAGAAAGTTTCCTGTATTTACTATTTGTAAATATATGTTATAAATACTTTATCGATAAATAGCACAGATTGCAAATCTATACCAAAAAAAACCTAGGAATTATTGTTGGGGATACTGCTGAACACTTAACAACGAGTATTAGTACCCTTGCGCCATGTGATACTCCTTTGTACGCTATTTGACTGGATGCTTAAACTCATTTAAGGTTAGCAGGTTAATGCCTGCTTTAAAATAATTGGCAGGGAAAAGACATTTAAGAGCATTCATCTGCAAATATTGCCTAAACGTAAATGGTTGTCACTCCTAATGAGTGGCTAAAAGGGTGTTCGCTTTAAATAAATTCTGAAAATGCTGGAAACACTCAGCAGGTTAGGCAGCATCTGTGGAGAGAGGAAGGTAGGTTTAATGTTTCAGGTCGATGACCGTTCATATTTAGCTCCCATCTGGTTCTGCAGGTTCATCCGAAAATTGAGCAACACGGTGGTAAGACAATGCGACTCCTGGCCGCTTGGTTTTGGCTCTGCTACTGCCCAATTTTTAAGTGCAAACAGAGCAGTAACAAAATGAAAATCTCCCCCATGTAGTCTATGCAAAAGGTTAGGGAACACTAGATTTGGAGAAATTTTAAATGTAACAAAGGCATGTTCAGGGTTATGATATCAAATGCATTTTAAAAGTTACATAAAATGGAAGAAAAGTACTTATTTCAAATAGCACATGTTGAGTTTGGTTTTATTTTGTTTTACTAACTGCAATGGCTGACAGGAGGTAAATTTTGAGCAGAATGAGATGGAGTCTGCCTATTTTTAACCTACCTAAAGCATTGGCAAACCTATAGCTGTCAGATTCCTATGTCATTGAATTGAAAGTCAGCACTTTGCTGCACTGATACGGCCACTCACCATAACATGTTTTTTAAATCTTTCTGACAGAATTTAAGAGGTAATTACACAGATGCAGCATTTGACAGTGATCAAAGATAACTATTAAAGTTGATAAACCCACAAAAACCTCACTCAATATTCAAGTTGAACTGTCAGGGTTTCTGTCATGAGGAGTGGAAATTCTAACTGTAAAGGAATTAGAGACATTTTCCACTCTGCAAAGGCCGTGAATTATTAACAGCTAAAGATTTCACTGTTTAAACAATGGAAAATACTACAACAACAGCAACAACGTGTATTTATATAGCGCCTTTAACATAGTAAAACGTACCAAGGCGCTTCACAGGAGTAATTATAAGACAAAAATTTGACACCGAGCCACATAAGGAGAAATTAGGGCAGATGAGCAAAAGCTTGGTCAAAGAGGTAGGTTTTAAGGAGATTCTTAAAGGAGGAGAGAGAGGTAGAGAGGCGGAGAGGTTTAGGCAACAGAAGGCACGACCACCAGTGGTTGAGCAATTATAATCAGGGGTGCTCAAGAGGGCAGAATTAGTGGAGCGCAGATATCCCGGGGGGGTTGCGGGGCTGGAGGAGATTACAGAGATAGGGAGAGGCGAGGCCATGGAGGGATTTGACAGCATAACTACAGTCAAATGCTGTAATAGTAATGCGCATTTACGGTTTCTTGTTTATAACCAGGAATTCTGATCTCCCGAAGAGACATCCTGATGACAATGCGGCTTTAATTCTTGATTTTTGACCACTAGGTGTTCATGCCTGTAACCATATTATCTGCTTGATGTGAATTGACCAACCAACACCACCAAAACCAGATTGACCTATCATTTATCTCATTTGCTTTTTGTGGGATCTTGCTGTGTGCAAATTGACCACTGCGCTTGCCTACTGAACACCAGTGACTATAATTCAAAAGAAATTTATTGGATGTTGCTGGGGCTAGAGTCCTAGCGAATCGAATAACCAGGGCTGTAGAGAGGGCTTTAAACTAAATAGTTGGGGGGAGGATCCAGGTGAGTGGGAATTTAAAAAGTCAATGAGAAATGGGAAAGCAATAGAGCAGGATGGATATGGGGGAAATAATAACCAGAGTGTGACAGGAAGGGACAGAATGTTTAAAAATAAGAGTGCAACAGAAAATGGGGCCAAAACTAGGAGAAATGGTAAAAAGACAAAATTAAAAGCTCTATATCTGAATGTATGCAGCATTCATAACGAGATAGATGAGTTGACGGCACAAATAGATACAAATGGGTATGATCTGATCGCCATTACAGAGTCGTGGTTGCAAGGTGATCAGAGCTGGGAACTGAATATTCCAGGGTATTTGACAATTCGGAAGGATAGACAGAAAGGGAAGGGAGGTGGGGTGGCTTTGTTGTTAAAGGATGGGATCCGTGCAGTGGTGAGAAGTGATATTGGCTCAGAAGATCAAGATGTAGAATCAGTTTGGGTGGAGATTAAAAAAAATAATAAAGGGAAAAAGTCTCTGGTGGGCGTATTCTACAGGCCTCCGAACAGTAGCAATACTGTTGGACAGAGTATAAATCAACAAATAATGGAGGCCTGTAAAAAAGGTATGGTAATAATCAGGGGTGATTTTAATCTTCATATTGATTGGACAAATCAAATTGGCCATGGTAGCCTTGAGGAGGAGTTCATAGAGTGCATCCAGGATGGTTTCCTAGAACAGTATGTAATGGAACCAAACAGGGAGCAGGCTATCTTGGATCTGGTACTGTGTAATGAGACAGAATTAATAAATGATCTCATAGTAAAGGATACTCTAGTAAAGAGTGATCATAGCATGGTTGAATTGCAAATTCAGTTGGAGGGTGTGAAAGCTGTATCTCAAACCAGTGTCCTGATCTTAAGCAAAGGCAATTACAATGGCATGAGGGCAGAACTGGCTAAAGTGGACTGGAAAAATAAATTAAAGGGTAAGACAATTGAAATGCAGTGGCGGACATTTAAGGAGATATTTCATAACTCTCTACAAAAATATATTCCAGTGAGAAAGAAAGATTTTAGTAGAAGGGAGCAAAATCCATGGTTAACTAAGGAAGTAAAGGATGGTATCAAATTGAAAATGAAGGCATACAATGTTGCCAAGATTGTTGGCAGGCCAGAGGATTAGGAAATTTTTAAAAACCAGCAAAGGATGACTAAAAAATATAATAAAGAGAGAGAAGATGAATTATGAGAGTAAACTGGCAAGAAACATTAAAATAGATAGTAAGAGCTTCTACAGGTATATAAAAAGGAAGAGGGTAGCTAAAGTAAATGTTGGTCCCTTAGAGGATGAGACTGGGGAATTAATAATGGGGAATGGGGAAATGGCAGAGACTCTGAACAAATATTTTGGGCAGGATTTTCATTGTGCCGTGGAGTTGGGATTGGAGGCGTGCAGGGGATTAAAATCCCGAAATCAGGGGTCCCGACCCCATCCCACACCCAAACCCGCCTCCATGCCAGTTTCAAAGGAGGCGGGTACCCGCCCTGCACTGGGACCCGCCTACCCGAGGCGGGAAGTGATTAGTGCCAATTAACTGCCTGTTAACAGGTAGTTAACAGGCAGTTTTTAGCTTAATCTTTATTTTTAAGGTTGAAGTGTGGGATTCCCGACGGCTCCAAACCACACCAAGTTAGAGGAGTCGGACCGTCGGGTTGAAGGACTTGGAGGGGTCGAGATGTCGGTGTTCAGGTGAGTGATGTGTGCATGAGTGCAAAGGTAAGTATGTTTGGTGTGTCTAAAGTGATTAAAGAAGTGTAAATTACCTTTTCTTATCCTTTCAGCCTTTCTTCCTTCAGGTCCCGGGAGCCCGTCATCTCACCAGCACAGAAAGCAGAATGGCTGCGAACTGTCAAAAGTGACAGCCTGCAGCTTTCTGTGCAGGAGAGATTTCTAACTGAGTCTCTGGAGGAGGACTCAGATTAGAAGTTGGACTGTCAGTGTTTGACAGCTTCAAACAGCTGTGAAACACTGATATTTCACCTATCAAAACCTCTTGACAGATGAAATTTCAGTCTGTGGCGTCACCTGTTGCTGGGTGGCCCTTAATTGGCCTGCTGAGCTCACTGGGCAGGCTCAACAAGGTCAATCAAGTTAAAATCGCGTGGATTGGCTGCATCTCGATGGAGGCGGGACTACAACCCCGAAAGTTGTAGTCCCGACTCCTGAGTTAAGTTCCTGCCCTTTGTATCTGTCTTCACAGTAGAAGGCTCTAACAACATCCCAATAATGGATAATCAAGGGGCCACAGGGAGGGGGGAACTAAAGACAATCATGATCATTAAGGAAATAGTAGTTGGTAAAATAATGGGACTAAAAGATGACAAGTCCCCTGGACCAGATGGCCTGCATCCCAGGGTCTTCAAAGAAGTGGCTGCAGAGATAGTGGATGTATTGGTTGCAATATACCAAAATTCCCTGGACTCTGGAGAGGTCCCAGCGGATTGAAAAACTGCAAATATAACACCCCGATTTAAGAAAGGAGGGAGACAGAAAGCAGGAAACTATAGACCAGTTAGCCTAACATCTGTTGTTGGGAAAATGCTGGAGTCCTTCATTAAGGAAACAGTAGCAGGGCATCATGTTTAACAAATTTGCTGATGTTCTTTGAGGAGGTAATGAGCAGGGTGGACAAAGGTGAACCAGTAGATGTGGTGTATTTGGATTTCCAGAAGGCATTCGATAAGGTGCCACATAAAAGGTTACTGCATGAAATAAAGAATAGATTTGCCTTTCTAATCTAGGCTTTATTAACTTAAAAATCCTGTAGCACATCTTCAACACCCAGTCCCAACTAAAGGCTGGAAAGAACCGAATTTAAGATGGCCACCACAAATCACATGACATCAACTACCAATGAGATTACAGCATATATCCCAAGGCAGGAAACAAACAACCAATCACAATACTTCTTACTAAACATAAAGAATAATCACTACATTCACCCCTCCTTTTAAAATATACTCCAACCTAATAACCTTTACAATTTATAATTAATTATTTACAACTAAAACTATGCACAGACAAAATAAAACTATTCAACATGACACAATACTAAGTGAGCAACAACAAATAGTAACATTGCACATAAGTATTAAGTATCTCTCAACTAAAACAATATAATATAATATTTCAACAATTTTAAAACATTACTATCAATTTAAAAGTCCATTTTCAATCGGTCGACCGGATATCTTGTTCGTGTCGACCTTCTCAACCTTGGTGAAATTCCTTGCCCTCCCACACCAGGAGACACAGAAGTATCTTCTGCAGGAAGGCTATCCATATCCCGATTTTCAACGGTTTCCGGATTAGAAATCCCATCAGGAGGTAAACTGGGAAGGTCATGAACATCCATCGAGGGCTGACTACTAGAAGTATAATTATCTGCAGTCGGATTGGAAATATTCATAGTGTCTGTAACAGCATCCACATTATCTGAATCATGACTATTGTTAATATCCTCAGAAGAGGGCTGGCCACCACAAGGAGCCAAGTCTTTAATTGAAATGGTACTTTCTTTCCCATCTTGGAATCGAATATGAGCATATTGGGAATTTGCCTCCAACAGCTCCACCTCCTCCACTAAAGGATCATATTTTGACAATCTAACATGGCGTCGAAGCAGCACAGGTCCCTGCATAGTAAGCCATGAAGGTACCGAATATCCCGTAGTAGATCTCCGCGGATAGTTAAGGAGCCTTTCATGGGGGGTCACATTAGTAGCCGTTGAAAGCAATGATCTAATGGAATGCAGGGCATCAGGCAGTACCATTTCCCACTGTGTATTCTTAAGGTTCCGGGATGTCAAAGCCAACATAACTGCCTTCCAGATCACCCCATTGTATCGTTCGCACTGTCCATTACCCTGGGGATTATACGGGGTAGTTCTGCTAGTAGAAATTCCCCGACTCTGAAGGTATTCCTTCAACTGGGAAGACATAAAAGAACTTCCCTGATCCGAATGGATATACGCAGGCATCCCAACGATGACAAAAAGTTGAGTCAGACATTTGATAACTGTAGCAGCTGATACATCTGCGCAAGGAAAAGCAAAAGGGAACCTTGAAAACTCATCCACAACAGTAAATATATATCGGTTTTGAGTAGTTGAAGGAAGAGGCCCCTTGAAATCGACGCTCAAACGTTCAAAAGGAGAAGTAGCCTTTATAAGATGAGCTCGTTGAGGCTTAAAGAAATTTGGTTTACACCGAGCACAGATAGAACATGATGAAGTCATCCGCTTGACGTCTTCAACTGAAAAGGGCAAATTCTTACTGCGTACGAAGTGTATCATCCTCGTAACCCCAGGATGGCATAAGGCATTGTGAAGCTTAATAAGCGTATCTCCGTGAATCACAGAACAATAAGCCCTCGACAGCGCATCAGCAGCAACATTATCCTTCCCCAGACGATAAACTATATCAAAATGGTAACATGCCAACTCAATCCTCCACCTCATTATTTTATCATTCTTAATCTTTCCAAAATGTTTGACATCAAACATAAAGGACACAGACTTTTGATCAGTTACCAACGTAAAATGTCGCCCCGATAAATAATGTCTCCATTTATGCAGTGCTTCTACTATTGCATATGCCTCTTTCTCTATTGAAGAATGCCTTTTTTCACTATTGTTCAAGGTACGTGAGAAAAAGGCCACAGGTCTTCCATTTTGGTTCAGAGTAGCCCCAATTGCAAAATCAGAAGCGTCCGTCTCAATCACAAAAGGAACCTGCTCATCAATAGAATGCACAACTGCACCAAGGATATCCTTTTTAAAATTATCAAAACACGTCCTGGCCTCCCATGATAGAGGATATGTCGTAACCCGAATAAGAGGCCAGATCTTCTGTGAAAAATTTGCAATCCAATTAGAATAGTAAGAAAACAGTCCAACAACTCGTTGCAAAGCCTTAGAATTAGTAGGACAAGGTAAATCAATCAATGGTCGCAGACGTTCTGGGTCTGGTTTAATCTTGTTTCCCGAGATAATGTACCCCAGTAGATTTACCTCAGTGGTCGAAAAGGTACACTTCTCTTTATTGAAAGTTAAACCAACTTTTTCCGCAGCTTGAAGGAATCTTTCTAAATTAGAATCATGCTCCACCCTTGATTTGCCACACACCGTGATGTCATCTAAGTATGAAAAGGTGTCAGAGAGAGAGTTATCACTTATAAAAGCATCCATTGCCCGTTGAAAACAAGCAACACCATTAGTAACACCAAATGGTATTCGGCAAAACTGATACAGCTTTCCACCAGCCTCAAAGGCCGTATATGGTTGATCCTTCTTAACAATAGGAATCTGATGATAAGCACTCTTTAGGTCAATAGTGCTAAAAACCTTATACTGAGATACTTTATTGATAAGCTCATCAATCTTAGGCAAAGGGTACGCATCTAATTGAGTATACCTATTAATAGTTTGGGAATAGTCTATCACCATTCGTTTCTTATGTCTCTCGTTAGTCGTGACAACTACCTGTGCCCGCCAAGGCGAACAACTAGGTTCAATGATTCCTTCCAATAAGAGACGTTGAACTTCAGAATTAATAAATTCTCTATCCTGACTGCTATACTTTCTTGACTTGGTAGCAATTGGCTTACAATCCGGCATCAAATTGGAAAAAAGTGATAATGGAGAAATGGATAAAGAGGTTAATCCACAAATAGATAAAGGTGGCTTAGTCCCGCCAAATGAAAGACTGAGAGACTCGTGTAACTGAAGCACATCATGACCAATCAAAATATCCGCACAAAGATTAGGAAAAACAGATAGGCATATATCAGTATACGTATTACCTAGAAGAATCAATTTCACAAGGCAACAACCAGCTACTTGTGAAGTGAGAGTCGTCTGAGCCATACACACCTGATAGGAAACAGGCGAAATTTTCAAATGCTTCTCCTTTGCAAACTGAAGACTTATAAAACTCTCGGTACTGCCCGTATCTATAAGGGCCTTCACTTCCAACCCATTAACTTGGGCCGTAACTATAGCTTTGTTTAGGCCATGAGCAAATGCAGCAGAAATTGATGCAATAAACGCCCTATCTAAAGGCTGAATAGTCACAGAGGAGGTAATTGAACCTGATGATTTACACACACGTGCGTAATGACCTCTCTTGCCGCATTTACTACACACAGCCTCCCGAGCAGGACACTTCAGACGAGGGTGCCGGACGTTCCCACAAAAATAACACTTCTGAATCCTAGAGGCAACAGCCGCTGAAGTAGAAACTGTTTCAGAATCTAGTAAACCACTCCTATTAAGTCCACATAATTCCTTTTCATCCGGAACTGCCGAAACCACAGTCACAGGCCGATTAAAAAGAGCATAAGAATCCGAACTTCTCTGAGCCACATCCAATGTAGAAGCTTGCTCAAAAGCACTCTTAAGATCCAAAGTCTTATTTTCTAACAACCGCTGACGAATTGATCTAGACAGTAATCCATTAATAAAAGCATCCCGTACCGATTCTTCCTTATATTCTTCAGCCGTCATGGCCTTATAATTACAGTTAACACTAAGGCACCGAAGTGCTTGTAAATAAGTATCCAAAGATTCTCCCACCTGCTGCCTATGGGCAGATAGACGGTGATGTGCAAATACCTCATTCTTTGGTTTAACAAAAATCTTTTCCAATGTAGAAATAGCCACTTCGTAAGTTTTACAGTCCAAAATATACTTATACACATCCGGAGCAATGTAGTTGATCAGCATTTTCAGCTTATTTAGAGACTCTTGATCCAACACGCCCAAAAAGTTTTTAAATGTACAATACCAATGTTTCCATTTATCATCCACTCCTGCAGAATTAGGGTCAGCATTGAATCGTTCTGGTTGAAGATATCGCTCCATTCTGACATAAAGTTAATAAATTGAAATAAAGAATAGATTTGCCTTTCTAATCTAGGCTTTATTAACTTAAAAATCCTGTAGCACATCTTCAACACCCAGTCCCAACTAAAGGCTGGAAAGAACTGAATTTAAGATGGCCACCACAAATCACATGACATCAACTACCAATGAGATTACAGCATATATCCCAAGGCAGGAAACAAACAACCAATCAAAATACTTCTTACTAAACATAAAGAATAATCACCACACTGCATAAGATAAGAGCTCACGGAATTGGGGGTAATATATTAGCATGGATAGAGAATTGGCTAACTAACAGAAAGCAGAGAGTCGGGATAAATGGGTCATTTTCCGGTTGACAAAGGGTAACTAGTGGGGTGCCACAGGGATCAGTGCTGGGGCCTCAACTATTTACAATTTACATTAATGACTTGGATGGAGGGACCAAGTGTAATGTAGCCAAGTTTGCGGATGATACAAAGATGGGTGGGAAAGCAAGTTGTGCAGAGGACTCAAAGAACCTGTAAAGGGATATAGACATGCTAAGTGAGTGGGCAAACATTTGGCAGATGGAGTATAATGTGGGAAATTACGAGGTTATACACTTTGGCAGGAAAAATAAAAAAGCAAATTATTATTTAAATGGAGAGAGATTACAAAATGCTACAGTTCAGAGGGACCTGGGGATCCTTGTGCATGAAACACAAACAGTTAACATGCAGGTACAGCAAGTAATCAGAAAGGCAAATGGAACGCTGGCCTTTATTTCAAAGGGGTTGGTGTATAAAAACAGGGAAGTCCTGTTACAACTGTACAGGGTATTGGTGAGACCACACCTTGAGTACTGCATACAGTTTTAGTCTCCTTATTTAAGGAAGGATATATTTGCATTGGAGGCAGTTCAGAGACGATTCACATGGTTTGATTCCTGATATGAGGGGGTTGACTTATGTAGAAAGGTTGAGCAGGCTGGGCCTATACACATTGGAATTTAGAAGAATGAGAGGTGATCTTATTGAAACATATAAGATACTGAGGGGGCTCGACAAGGTTGATGCAGAGAGGATGTTTCCCCTCATGGGGGAATCTAGAACTCGGGGGCATAGTTTCAGAATAAAGGATCGCCCATTTAGAACTGAGATGAGGAGGAATTTCTTCTCTCAGAGGGTCGTAAATCTGTGGAATTCTCTGCCCCAGAGAGCTGGGGAGGCTGGGTCATTAAATACATTTAAGGTGGAGATAGACAGATTTTTGCAAGATAAGGGAGTGAAGGGTTATGGGGAGTGGGCGGGGAAGTGGCTTTGAGCCCTAGATCAGCCATGATCTTGTTGAATGGCCGAGCAGGCTCGAGGGGCCAAGTGGCCTATTCCTGCTCCTATTTCTTATGTTCCTATGTTCTTAAGTGCTTTGCAATGTCCTGAGGACATGAAAAGCACTCTATAAATGAAATTCTTTTTTAAGTCTTTCTTTATGAAAGCTATTAATGCCATCATTTGTAGATTTTAACTGGTATGGCCTCACCTTAACCTTTATAATCAGAGCAGTTACATCTTCAAAGGTCCTGAAAACAAATATAAAATGACATGTATTAAAAATACGATTAAAAACAGTTTAAAGCTATGTAACTGGATTCATTAATTTTTAATGAAGTATTTCTTAGATTTATCGCTGGATGATTTATTAATGACTGAGGATCGTTTAACCCTATTCTTATAATCTAGCTGGAGCTATTTCTTTTAATGCCACACAGTGTTGCAGTGATGGACATTAATATTTATGATGGCTCACAGATGTCACCTCTGCCTCCGCTGGGGAAGTGCCATTGGAATTAATCACAAGACCAGGAGGATGTTATACTGATCTTTTGGAGGCTAGACATTGCTGGACCTGCTTTATAACACTTCTATTTAACATACAAATAAACGCTTAGAGAAATTTTGAAAATCATTTTCTAAAAATGAAGATGGTAAACAAATTAAATAAGAACTTATTAAAGCTGTGGATAGAATGAAGGTCCTGCCTAGCATGAAATGCTTTTGCACATACCTGTCAACTTGGCTTAGTGGTAGCACCCTTGACTCTGAGACAGACGATTGGGGTTCAAACTTCACTCCTAGACCTGATCGCATAATCTAGGCTAACACTTGAGTACAGTACTGGGGGAGTGGAGTCTTTTGGATGAGGTGTTAAACCAAAGCCCCATGTAAAAGATCCTATGGTACTATTTGAAAAAGACCAGGGAAATGTCCTGGCTAACATTTATTCCTCAACTAACACCACAGATTAACTGATCATTAATCCCGTTGCAATAAAAACAGAAAATGCTGGAAATACTCAGCGGGTCAGGCAGCATCTGTGGAGAGAGAAACAGAGTTAACGTTTCAGGTCATCCTTTCATTAAAATTGACGAAAGATCATCGACCTGAAACGTTAACTCTGTATCTCTCTCCGCAGATGCTGCCTGACCTGCTGAGTATTTCCAGCATTTTCGGTCTTTATTTCCGATTTCCAGCATCCGCAGTATTTTGCTGTTGTATTCATCCCCTTGCTGTTTGTGAGACTTTGCTATGTGTAAATTAGCTGCCGCATTTCCCTATATACTAAAAGTGGCTACACTTCAAAAGTTATTTGTTGGCTATGAAGTGATGTGGAATATGCTGAGGACATGAATGGTGTTATATAAATGCTAATTATCTCTTTCAAAACCGTTTTGTTTTGAGCAAGTCTTGTTAACATTTGCTTCCAATATGGAATTACCCATTGTTCCCATTTAACACAAACTTTCTGTTGCAAGCACAAGCACTGCAGATTTTCTATTACTGGTATTACGAAGAATGTGCACAAGATGTTTGAGCTGCCGAACACATCATTATTAAGAAGATCAAGGAAATTGTACCGTGTCGAATAAATTGCATGCATGCCAGTAAATTTCTAGTCCCACGAGCACTACGCAACATCGAAACAGGAGTGGGCCGTTCAGACCCCTGATCCTGTTCCGCAAACACAGTAAGAAATTAACTTTTTTCAGTTTATCCATGAATCTCAATAGCATTATATTTCTCTGCAAACTGCATCTTATCTTTTGCAAAACTGCTCACCAGGGCTGAATATTACATTGATCATAGCAGCTAGTATAGCTAAATAATCTGTTCAACAATCACATTACAGTGCAATTTTAAGATTTGAATTTCTGGCTTGCCTTAGATTTGCCTGAATTTGGTTAATACACCCCTGCAGAACTACTAATCCGCATCCAACAACTGGTAATTGCTTGTGATTATTAATAGCAGCACAGTTAATGAAGTTAAAAAGATAATTATAATCCTTTATTGCTAAAATATCCATATTTATTTATTAATGTGCTTAAATGTTTCATTTTCTTGTTACAAATGCATAAAGAACAGAGACTTTGTTTTTGAACTGTCTGTTGTAAAGGCACTTGAGATAGCTTTGTGTTCGTATTCACAGAGATTTACCGTTGAGTCGTTAACACTGAATATTTTAATCTACTGCATCTGGATTTATCACTGATGTTAAAGACATCTGATCATTGGACACCAGCAGTAATCACTGTTAAACACTTGAACAAGCCAGAAATTAAGCCCTTGATCGTTAGACATCCCTACAACAGTGATACACAGCAGGGCTTGAGACCAAATGAAATCTTCAAAAAAAAAAGGAAGTCAGGTGTTCTGAGACTAAGATGGACCTGGTTATAGAAATAGCCCTTTGGCTAAGATATCCTTCATTTTTGGAACTGGCATAAATTCCCCAGACACATGCATCAGGAGGTGAGTCTTGAGAGGACTTTGCACGGGTGCTGAACACAATTTCCAAGAATAAAGGAGCCTGGAACGAGGTCATTAAAAAAGTTCAATGGTGTCACGCGAACCACCTAGAAGAAGACTGTGTTGAAAATAAAGCTAAGGGAAAAAAATACAAAGGATAAGCTTAGGAGCTGAAAGCAAGAAGAAGATGACGTAATTGTGAAGAGAGGTGTCAGAAGGTAAAGTAGGAGCTTCTGCTGTTGCCTCTGGTAAGGATCTTCCCCATGTATTTGCCCTTTGTGGAATATATTGGATAATTGTAATGTAACTCATTTCTTAACCAACTTGCTTTTGTTAAAGTAGCATATGCCAAAAGTTGACGCAAAGGCATTAGCCAGTATAACACGCCTAGAAATTTCAACCCATAAAGTATGGGTAAACTTTGACCTCCATTAGTCTCCGACTCAAACTGTAGAAGTAGTGAGGGAGCGATATGCCAGTAGAGTGCGGTGGCGCCTTCCATTATGCTCGGTTTGAAAGGGCTTGAGAGGGTTGAAGCTGGTTGAGTGAGTGAATATTAATTGAGCTAATGGGACTTCGTGTTTGCTTATAAGATCTTGTGGAAACTAAATTTCATGATTTTATTTGTAGCGCAGTGAAGTGAACCATCGCAAACCCACACTGTAGGCACTGTTTTTTTGAATTTTTGATTCGGAGTTCAGGTCAAAGAACCTATTTTCGGATAGTTTCCAGTCAGTAGAATGTTCACCACTGAGAAGACACTGAATTTATGATGGTTCAATATTTGTATTGAGATAAAATCATTGTGCATCTTACGAGAATTTAACAAAGAGCATCTCTAAGACAGGAGAATCTATTTTTATACCTTCTTGAGATTGATGTTGAATGTTTAAAACCCACAACCCATTTCAAGTAAAGGATCCAAAAAAGTTTATAGTTTTGTACAAATGCCTTAAGTGTTGCTTGCACAAAGCATGAAATAATAATTTCTCAAGTCAAGGACCAGAGTGAATGCTGGCTCATTCTAAATATTTAGTGAGACAGATATACAGTTAGGGAGTGTTAACGCAAAATGAACGATAGCAAATCTAAAAAGCCAATAGAAAAATAAATTGTGGGGTGGGGGGAATGGGCTACAGAATAGTTATCGCCTGTTTTGCAGTACTGCTGAAGGCCAATTTCACCTCCTATCTTTTTCCATAAAACCCATTATTATTCCATCAGTTTTTTATAATGTCAGCAGTGAATTCTCACTACAGTTGACAGAAATTAGTACGTTTAAAAAAAAAAGTGGCTTTATAGAGGCTAAAGATTAAACTTATTTGCTCTTAAATAATTTACATCAATAACAGTAGTAGTAGTTTATGAAATATGCCAAGGTTATCCACTTTAAAAAGTCAGTTCTTCATGCAGTCTCATACAATCATAGAAAGATACTGCACAGAAGGAGGCCATTTGGCCCATTGTTTCTATGCTGGCTCTTTGAAAGAGTTATCCAACTGGTCGCACTCCCCTGCCCTTTCCCCTTCAAATTCTGTTCTTGGGCAATCCTGTGGGCTGTACTTTCCATCACTGAAGATAATGTTCCCAACACAAACCAAACTTTAACTGAACACAAAAAGCAACAAAGTGAGGTTGAATTTGTGTAAGGTGTTTCCTGCAGTTGGAGTATTGCACACAATTCTGGGAAATGGGAGAAAGACTAGGGAAAATGGGATACATTCGATAGTTCCAACTCACGAACTAGCACTAGTGTGGGTGCCATTGCCCAAATAGCTGTCTCCTGTGTTATAATTTCTATTATTCTATAATGCTATTCTCTAAAAGGCTTGAGTAGTCTCACACTACTGTCTTGAGAGTTATGTATCCTTGGAAGCTGAGTAATATACTCTGTTCAAATTAACTCCATCAGTATTGATGATGTGATGGTCAAATCATCGACCGCTCTAGCTAAAGCTTTGAAATGAAGTGAGTAATTTCAGCAAGGGTACAGTTCAGTAGCTGTGGACTCTTTTGTTATAGCATCCACAATTGCATGTTATTTCTGATTGCATGACTGCACCAAGTGTCAGCCTAGATTTGTGCGCTCAAGTCTCTAGAGTGAGACATGAACCCCCAACCTTCCGACTCCGAGGCGTGAGTGCTACCAACTGAGCCAAGACTGACGAGAACACCCAAAATTCAATACACAGTCTGTTACGAGTTACCTAATCTCAACCTGGGCAGTGGTAGGGCCACTGCAATAAGCTTCAATACCTGCTTGGGCCAAGAAAGGGAAAAATCAACCAGGATTCTTCTTCTTGCCACAGATCTTTTATCTGGTGGCTGCTGCTGGAAAGTAGGTGTCAGATGTGAACTGGTTCATCGGGAATGGTTTCTTCCCAGATCATCAACATTCACGGTTTCTGTCCGACATGAAGAATTGTCATTCAGGTAAGGAACCAAACAGCTGTCAGTGCTCAGAAAACTATGTGTCAGCATTCTTTCAGAACAGAAGAACTGAAGTGCAGGGAAAAATAAGTCGAAAATTATGAGCTGCCATGAGAGCCATGAGTCATAATGGCATAGAAGGAGGCCATTTGGCCCTTTGAGTCCATGCCGGCTCTCTGTAGAACAAACCAGTCAGTCCCATTCCCCTGTTCTATCCCAGTAGCCCTGCAAGTTTATTTCCCTCAAGTGCCTATCCAGTCTCCCCTTGAAAACATTGAGGCCTAGAAATTCAGTTGCGTTCGCCAGCCGTTAGCGCCATAAGAGGGGTAGATTTCGAGCGCTAGGCACTTAGCGCCCGGGCGCAGACCGATCTGCGCCTACGCCCAACTTCAGTTGATAGTTAGCGTCGGCGCAAAGTGTTTGCGCGCACTCAGCTGCGCGCGCAGCTTATGACGTCATTTCGTCGTGCAACGCTGTTTGTGCGCCCCAAACCGGAACTTCAGTGGCGCCCGCCCAATGTGGGCGTGGCGCTGTTAAGAACTGTGAAGTGGAACGCAGCAGAGGCCCTGCGGGCCTCGGGGAGCGCTAATTAAAGGGCACTTACACTGAACTATAAAGGCCAGCCATTTTGCTGCAATGACTTTAGTGCTTTGGATTTCTGGACAGAGACCAAGGAACAGACCTTACTGATTTGGGACAACATAGGAGAGGTATTTTTGGCTTCCGGCCAGAGCTTGGAAATTTGACTCATTGTGATTTCACTGTTTGCAAGTATATTATGGGGGCTGCATGGGGTTGCAACCCTCAGTTCCAGCATTATGTGCGAAGAGCTCGCAGACGCTGTGTGAGAGGGGCAGCCATGCCTAGACGCAGAGGGGCCATCAGGCGTCGGCAACGTAGGCCTTACCCACTCAGGGAATACCGGCAGCAGGTGTCCTATCTCACCATGACTGCCATGCATTGTGTTAAGAGGCTGCGCTTCAGAAGGGAGGTGGTTGCAGAGATCTGCCAGCTGCTTCACAGAGATCTGCGTCCACAGCTGATGTGCAGGTCGTCTCTGTCGGTGGAAGTGAAGGTCACGGTGGCTCTGAACTTTTATGCAAGCGGCTCCTTCCAAGCCGCTGCTGGGGACATAGCGAACATCTCCCAGTTCGCCGTGCATCGCTGCATCCGGCAGGTCACCGATGCCCTTTTCGCAAGGAGACACCAATTCATCTCCTTCCCCATGACCTTAGAGAGGCAGGAGCAGTGTGCAGTCGGATTTGCGAGGATCGCCGACTTCCCCATGGTGCAGGGCGCCATTGACTGCACGCATGTGGCTATGCGGGCACCTATCGACAATGCCGAGGATTACCGCAACCAGAAGGGCTACCATTCTCTCAATGTACAGCTGGTGTGTGACCACAGGCAGCGCATCCTAGCTGTCAATGCCCGCTTTCCAGGAAGCAGCCACGATGCATTTATCCTGCGCCAGACTACTGTGGCTGACATGTTCCAGGCACAGCCTCCCCCAAGAGGATGGCTTATCAGGGACAAGGGCTACCCTTTGAGTACATGGCTCATGACCCCGCTCCGCGCGCCCAGGACCCCTGCTGAGGAGGCATACAACGAAAGCCATCAAGCCACAAGGAACATCATAGAGCAAACGATTGGCGTCCTCAAGCAACGGTTCCGCTGCCTGGATCATTCCGGCGGCACTCTACAGTATTCGCCGGATAGAGTCTCCCAGTTCGTCGTCGTTTGCTGCATGCTGCACAACCTGGCTATCCGCAGGACTCAGGCACTGCCACCTCGCGTTGGACCACCACCTCAGGAGGACGAGCAGGAGGACCATGAGGAGGAGGAGGAGGAGGAGGAGGAGTACCAGCCCAGGAGGGAGCCACAAGGTCCAAGGGCCGTCCGTCGGCGGCTTATTGAACGACACTTCTAGGCCCCCTGTCAGGGAATGGCTTGTGGCAATGAACGCACCTGAATGCAGCCGCTCCGCAAGCCCTCAGCCGGTTAACGCAACAACCACTTGAAACATCACACATGGACAAGCTGAATAAATAAAAAGCTTTATTTAACAAACTCAGGGCCCTTCCCACATGAAACACAAAAGCAGACAAGACCCCCAAAAAACAGTCAAAAACATATCTCACTCCCACAACCTGGGGAGGAATAACAAAACTTGTCCATCCAATTGGCCTTCATCTTCGGCCTTACCAAAATAAACCCCCCCCATAGAGAACACAAACACCCCCATATGAAAAAACATTTGCCTTCATCTTCGGCCTTACCAAAATAAACCCCCCCCCATAGAGAACACAAACACCCCCATATAAAAAAACATTTGGCAACACACTCTACTTGGTGTGCCGAGAGGGCGAGTCCTTGTGCAGGCTTCTCCGGCCCCTGGCCGACCTGCTGCTCCGCCTCAACCTGGGCCCTGTGGGTGTTGCAAGGCTGGGGGAAGGCTCCTGAGGGGCACAATGCGTGACGGCAGATGCCCTTGGGGGTCGGCCTAGACGAGGTCCGGCCCTGGTGGGGCCGGCTGCTGACTGCTGCAGCTGTGGCTGGCCAGCATCAGTCTTTCCAGCAGCTCGTCGCAGCTTTGCTGGGGGAGTGGCAGTGGCGGCTGGAGCAATGGGGGCAAGCTGGCTGATGCCAGGCGCTCGCTGGTCGCCAGAGACACTGGCAGTCGGCCGGGCTGGCACTGCAGCAAGCGCAGCAATCTGGTGAAGGACAGACCGCTGTGCTGCAGCAGCGCGGCGGGTGCCCTGGCGATGCGTCCGTGACACAGCGAGTGTGGCAGCAGTGAGTGCCCGTACTGCCCTGGTCTGTGCCCGCATCAGACCAGCCAGTGTCTGCACGGCACCACTCATGAACTCTCGACTCGCGTCCTGTGATGCCTTGAATTCTGCCCGACTCGCGTCCTGTGATGCCCCGAATTGTTCAACACCCCTGGCCTGTGCTGCCGCGAGTTGTTCGAAACCCCTGGCCTGTGAGTCCCCGAAATTGGCCACACTATGAGCCAGGGACTCAATGGCCTGAGGCAACTGTGCCACAATCCCCATGAACTCGGTGTGGCGACGCTCCGAGTCCGCGGACATTTGATCAAGGAGGCGCACCTCCTGGGCGAGGACCGTCTCCGGACTGGAGGCCGGACTCTCCCTCTGGGGAGAAGGCCACCGAGCTGGCCGACCCTTCCCACGTGGCTGGACGCCACTGGGCCCAGCAACTGCCCTCCCCTGCAACACTTCCCCCCTCTGGGGAGAAGGCAGCCGAGCTGGCCGACCCTTCCCGCGTGGCTGGACGCCACTGGGCCCAGCAACTGCCCTCCCCTGCAACACTTCCCCCCTCTGGGGAGAAGGCAGCCGTGCTGGCTGACCCTTCCCGCGTGGCTGGACGCCACTGGGCACAGGAGCTACACCCCCCTGCAACACTTCCCCCTGGCTCTCCTCCAGGGAAGACATGTCCCCTCCATTGCCATCCCCTGGCGCGGATGAGGGTTCCCCCGATGTGCCGCCTTCCTCTTGCTCCTCATCGTCCTCCTCTTCCGAGGGACTGACACTCGCAGCTTCAGGGACCTCCTCCTCACCAGCTGAAAGCAGGAAGGCACAAGAGTAGCTTTAGAGTGAGGACAGGGCGTCAGCGAGGGAGGCATGAGTGGTGGCATTATGCGCATTGGTGGGACAGTGGCAAAGGATGTAGATCTGAAGCGCAAGGGGACCGAGAGAGGTCCAAATGGTCATGTCCTTACCATTGGGGCCCAGCACAGGGTCGGCATCTCCAATAGCAACGGGGCCAATCACCCGGGCACGCATGAGTCGAGCCACGCGCTCCTCCAGGTCACTGAGTTCCTGGAACTGGGAACGGCCTCCCCCGGTGACAGTCCGGCTCTTCAGATTCTGCGCCAGCTTGGCCTGCAAGAGAAAGGACGGCCTCTAAGTACAGTGTGGTGCCCTGTTGGTGTGTGCACTGCCTCCCATGGTGGAATAGCTTGGCCAGTGTGGTGCCCTGTTGGTGTGTGCACTGCCTCCCATGGTCGAATAGCTTGGCCAGTGTGGTGCCCTGTTGGTGTGTGCACTGCCTCCCATGGTCGAATAGCTTGGCCAGTGTGTAAAGTGCAGAAAGTGCTATTGATGAGCATGCCAGTGCCATAGCTGCTGGAGGAGGGCTGGCCATTAGGCCTTTGAGGTCCCTTTGCCCATAATGTGAGGTGCACATGCAAGGATGAGGAGGACACTGGAAAGGGTACTCACCCTGACCAACCGAGTGAGGTCGTTAAACTTCTTCCGGCATTGGTCAGCAGTCCTGGGGACATCGCTGTTGGCTGTGACCCTCTGGGCGATTTCCCTCCAGGCTCTCCTGTACAGCCTCTTGGGAGCCTTCTTGCCACTGTCCGGGCACAAGATATCTCTTCTCTTCTCCAAACCCCTAAGCATCACCTTCAAATCATGGGCAGAGAAGCGCTGCGCTCGCTCACGGGCCCTCTGCATCGTTGCTGGCGCTATTTCTCTCCAGCAGCAGTGTTTAGGCCTAGCTGGAGGGCTGCAGTATCCAGGGCGTGGCAGCAGACCAAGTCGACCCTTCCCCCTTTAAGAGCTGGCCGGCGTCAGGGTGTCTGCTGTCAATCAAAACATGACCGCACCTGCGCTGCGCCTGGCCTCGGCGGTATCACTCTGCACCGCCGGCTTAGCGCCTAAAGAGAGGGGTGCCATGCCAGTTTTAGCGCTCGCCCAAACTCCTTGGCCAAAGCTACTGAATATCGGCGAAGTGGCCTCCACTTTCCGGCGGGCGCAAACTTTAGCGCCCGCCCGACTTTACCGCCCCAAAAGTGGCTATACTGAATTTCTAGGCCAATACTTCTATTTATGAAATCCAAGATCCCATATGCTTTGCTAACCACTCTCTCAATATGTCCTGCCACTTTTGGGGACCTATGCACATTAACTCCTAGGTCCCTGTGTCCCTGCACACTCTTTAAAACTGTACCATTAAGTGTATATTGCCTCTCCCTGTTCCTTCTGCCAAAATGCATCACCTCACACTTCTCTGTATTAAATTCCATCTGCCACTTGTCTGCCCATTCTGCTAGCCTTTCTATGTCCTGGTATCATCTTCACGGTTTGCCACACCCTCAAGTTTGGTGTCATTGGCAAATTTAGAAATTCTACTTTTTATTCCAATATCCAGGTCATTTATATATATCAAAAAAAGCAGTGGCCCCAGCACTGACCCGTGGGGAACACCACTGTCTACCATCCTCCAGTCTGAGAAACAGCCATTTACCACAACTCGCTGTTTTCTGTCCTTAAGCCAATTCCTTATCCAAGCTGCCACTAACCCACCTATTCTACGAGCCTCAATTTTGTTAACCAGCCTTCTATGTGGTACTTTGTCAAATAACTTCCTAAAATCCATGTAGACAACATCCATTGCATTCCCTTCATCAATCCTCCCTGTTACTTAATCAAAAAATTCAATTAGATTAGTCAAACACGATCTGCATTTTACAAATCTGTGTTGGCTCTCCTTAATTAGCTTAAACCTCTCCAAGTGCCCGTTAATTTTTTTCTTGATTATTGTTTCTAAAACTTTACCCACCACTGATATAGTTACTAGAATTGTTCTTACACCCTTTCTTGAACAATGGTGTCACATTTGCCACTTTCCAATCCTCAGTCACCTCCCCCGCATCTAGGGAAGATTGGAAAATTATGGCAAGCCCTTCCTCTATCTCCTTCCCCAATTCCCTTAGCAACCTGGGATACAAGCCATCTGGACCAGGTGACTTATCCACGCTAAGCATACCCAGCCTTTCTAGTACATCCTGTCTATCAATTTTCACCCCTTCCATTGCTTCTACCTTTTCCACTTCTACTGATATTTTGTCAGCATCCATCTCCTTATTAAACACCGATACAAAGTACTCATTGAGTATTCTAGCCTTGCCCTGCGCCTCTAAGCATATATCATCTTCTTTGTCCCTAACAGGCCCCACCCCACCTCTTACTACCCGCTTACTGTTTACCTGCTGGTAGGAGATTTTTGGGTTCACTTTTATGTTAACCGCCATTCTACTCTCATATTCTCTCTTTGCCAATCTTATTTTCATCTTCACTTCCCCTCTCAACTTATTGTATTTGGTCTGGTTCTCCCTTGAAGAATTCACCTGACATTCATCATACACCCTCTTTTTTTGGTTTAATCATCTTCTCTATCTCCCTCATCATCCAAGGAGCTCTTGCTTTGGTTCCCTTACCCTTCCCTCTTGTTGGAATGTACCTAGCCTGTACTTGGAACATCTCCTCCTTAAAGATCACCCATTGTTCTGTTACAGTTTTTCCTGTCAGTCTTTGGTTCCATTTTATCCTGCCTAGATCCATTCGCATCCCATTGAAGTTAGCCCTATTCCAGTTTAAAAGTTCCAGTCTAGATTGTTCCTTGCTCCTCTCCATTGCTAATCTAAATTTTATGATACGATGATCCCACAGACACTTGGTCGACCTGGCCCACCTCATTCCTCAGCACCAGATCCAGCAATTCCTCATTCCTAGTTGGACCAAGAACATACTAGTCAAGGAAATTCTCCTGAGCACATTTCAGGAATTCCTCCCCCTCCTTTCTCTTCACCCTAGCATTATCCTAATCGATATTTGGGTAATTTAAGTCCCTCAATATCACCACTCTATAGCTCTTGCATATCTCTGCGATTTCACTGCAGATTTGCTCCTCTACCTCCCTCTCACTATTTGGAGGCCTGTAGAATGCCCCCAATAGCGTTTCACTGCAGGTTTGCTCCTCTACCTCCCTCTCACTATTTGGAGGCCTGTAGAATGCCCCCAATAGCGTGATCATACCCTTTTTGCTCCTCAACTCTAATCAAATGGATTCTGTCCTTGACCCCTCAAGAACATCCTCCCTTTCCAATAGTACAATGTCTTCCTTAATCAGCACTGCCACCCCACCTCCCTTTTTTTTCCTCCCCTATCTTTTCTGAACACCTTGCACCCTTGAATATTAAGTGCCCAGTGCTCACCGTTTTTAAGCCACGTTTCCATTATTGCCACAACATCATATTGCCACACGGCTAATTGTGCTTGTAGCTCACCAACCTTATTCACCACACTTTGTGCGTTTACGTATGAGTGTTTTACTTACGAGTGTCTTTCCTATGACAAACCAATGGGGTGTGGAAGCTCATGTATGTATTATTTATAGGATATGAACTAAGCTATTTGGGCTGAGTATACTTCATGTCATACTGCTTTTGGGTGGATCAATGCCATTGAGGCCTTTGTGGTATGAGAGAAATAGCTACTAATATGTTATCATCAGAAATCCTGCTAGTTCCTTTCATTATGTGGGCGTTCCATTTCCCAAAGGTTGCTTATAACATAGTCTATAGCTCAGTGCCATTGTGTCTGAAAGCCTAATCCTGGCAATGTCAATAGTTTCATTCCATGTTAATCCTGTTCACTCCAATATTGACGTTAAAGCACAAGTAATTAATAATTGAAGGCAAGTTAGGCTACTTGCACTCAGCTTAAAACTCCTAAGATGGATGTAACCAGTGAGAAAACTTTAGTATTTGAAACATGAAAGACCGTATTCAGCTAGAAAGAATTCATTGAGTGGTACCTACGGATTGAATAGCCCTATAAATCTTTCTGGGTGATCTTCCAGTCTTCAGGTGTTTCAATTATAACTGTGTGAAGAAATACCTCCCCTGTCACTTTGGCTGTCCATACTGATGGGATGGAAATATAAATGATATCAAATTATTCTGTAGCAAAAGAGCCTTATCTTTTCCTGTAAATCAACCAGTTTCTTTGCCAAGCAGAGTGAGGGGAGATGGAGAAAGAAATGATTGTACACAAGTTAAAACTATCTCTAATGGCCTTGTCCAATAAATTTCTAGCTATGGCCCACATAATAAAGGATAATGACTATACAATTTTATACTTGAATAACAAATGAACTCTCCATTGCTCTCTGCATCTGTTATAAATAGATGATCTGATAATTGCAGTCCTTTGACGCTAAAACATTTAATTCTACTTGAGCAGAGATTAAGGCCATGTAATCTGCAAAAAATGAGGCTTTTTGTACTGAATGCACTCAAATTGAAGTCTAAAAGCACAGACAATTCTTAAATATCTACCTCCCACAATATTGTTTCAAATATCTAATAGTTTCAAATCAACTTAATTGTTATATATGATATTTTCAGGTTTTTTTATTGTCTACATTTAAACATTTTTATTGCATTTTTTGGGTGTCCATAGGGTGATGGCAGAGGTATCAATGCTGGGAAATGGAATACTTTGGGCATCTCCTGTCACTGCCGAGCGCTGTCGGATCTGTTATTCGATTTTTTTGAAATGCCGACAACTCTGCACTGTCAGTGTTTTAAATCCAGCCTCCCTAGAGCACTCACTGCGAGAATGTTTATTTTTTTCATTGCTCACCATCCTTGTGGCTTCTGTTTTGAGAGATTGTCAATCTAATGCCAGTGTTCTGGATCTGCCACCATTAGGAACTAGGTTGAGACTGCAGCAACATCATTTCATATAAGATGCTGAGAACTGGTCGAGTAAATGGACTTTCATTCCATCAGTATGGACTGGATTCAAAATATAGGGCCAGAGGTGGAAGTATAGTGACCCACATCACCACCCAATCCCTCAGCTTCCTGTTATTTTTAAATTACAAATTTACTTGCGGATTGCATGATCTATTTGTAAATACAGATGGCTGTCAATCACAATAACACAGGAGGACATAAAACTAACTAGGGGCTGTGAGGTCACTGCCGATTCACCTGTAAATGATTGGCAATAACTCTGCTTAATGGTCCTACATTGCATTTATTGTGTCATTTCTAGAAATTTCAGGCTTTTTCTCATTTGTTTCCTTCATATTATTTCTTGTTTCCAGTGTACATTTCTTCCTCCAGTACTACAGTGTTATTTTTGGATTCCTTTTTGTCTTCACTCTTTTTTTAGTATCACAGTGTTCAGTGCTAGTGAAGCATGAGCAATTAACAAAGATACTAATGAGCGATATCTCCTCGTGCTCAAAATTACTACCCTAAATCTGAAACGCATCGTTTTTTTAATATTATATAAATGAACAAAGGCAGGTGTTTCTCCCTGTGGGTTTAAAACATTAAAACAAATGCTGTCCTTGCATGAAACAAAACAAGAGCCCAAGTGGCAGACATCTAAACACAGTGATGGGACTGCAGATGAATGCTGTCATTGACTTAAATAGGTCCACTGAGTGTTCGCTATGGTGTACCACTGAACGGTGAAACAATTTAAAGCACACAAACGTGCTTTAAGTTTGCTGAATGCACATTTCGGGATTAATGAGTTAAGGCAACTGGACCCCAACTAACCAACTGGGCTATATGATTTTGAAGGCCTCATCAAAGTAGTGGACCATACCACTATTACTGGTGCAAAGCTCCCTCATGGTTAGGAGGAATGCAGATTGTATGCCATTTGAGCTGACTTCTGTAAATCTGCAAGACACTATTTCTTGTGTTCAAGCTCCTTGGGAGATAGAAAAGGTAAACATTTCATCAAACTAAAGTTCATAGCTTTTGAGAAAGAGCCAACAGATAGAGAAGGCATTACAATGCACCAGATATTCTCTGTCAACACAGCTGTCAACTTGTATGCTTATTATCATTCATCTTCTGTATAAAATACCCCGCTCATAAACGGCAGCTACAGCAGATGTATGCACAGCTGTGTTCTCGTACTCTACATCTGTTTTATTACTGGGCCAGCACCATTAATTACACCAACAGCAAAAAGTTCCATATTCTATAAACAAACTTCTAATATTCACTGATTCAAAACCAATCACAGACAAATTGCATGGAATTCCTGGGTTCATTTTGAATGCCCAAGTGCATACAAAATTATAATTTGAAACACTTTTTCTTTCTGTTGTATTTCTTAATGTGCATAAACAAAATTGATTTTACTTTTGACAGAACTTGCTTTTGTGAATATTTGATTTTTTGCATGAGTCATATAACCTTGACAGTTTGAAATGTTTGCCTGGTGTGGATAATTATTTTATGCAAATTAACTTGAAATTCACTTGCAGCAAAAGACTCAATGTGCTCCCAACTTGAATAATAGAAAATCTTTTTCTTATGATGTATTATTACACAAACTGAGACTTTTTCAGTGCGCAAATCAATTATTCTTTAATTTTTTTTTTCATGCTAGAACTATACATGTTGCTTTGCAAAGTGCCAACCTGTTTAGCAAGCCATTCATCACCTCACATTTATTACCTTGGGTAGAGACATTTTGAGGACTGATTCAGAACCACCCAATTGTCTTCAGAAAGGTTCTTGATTTGTTGTTCCAGTCAAATTTGCGCTCCTCGAGATGAGGGAAGTTAGTGCAGGGAAACTGAAAACTTTCCCATTCCTGGTACCAAATGTCACCAACTAGCATTGTTAGGTCAATTCTAACTTGGTGAGATGCAAAATAAAGCTTCATTTTTAGCATAACCTTTTAGAAGCACTGTCACACCAGCCATGGCTCAATAGTAGCACACTCTCCTCTTGTGTCAGAAGGTTGTGGGTTCAAGTCCCACTCCAGAGACTTGAGCACAAGATCGAGGCTAACACTCCAGTACAGTACTAAGGGTATTAGAGGTGCCCTCCTTTGAATGAAATGTTAAAGCGAGGCCTCAGCTGCTCTCTCAGGTGGATGTAAAAGATCCCATGGCACTCTTTCGGAGAAGTGCCAGGGAGTTCTTCCCTATGTTCTGGCTGATATATTTCCCTTGCCAACATCAGTAAAACAGATTATCTGGTCATTATCATTTTGCTGTTTGTTGGACCTTGTGTGTAAATTGGCTGCCGTGTTTCCTACATTACAACAGTGACTACATTTCAAAAGTACTTCATTGGCTATGTAGCACTTTGGGACATCCTGAGATCTTGAAAGGTGCTATATGATTGCAAGTCTTTCTTCTTTCATTCAATAATGTACCAGTGTGATACTTTCCATACCAGCCAGCCTCCCTGTGCCAAATAGTGCAAAATTAAGGACAATTTAGAAATATGGTTGAAATATAGGACCTTTCTACCCAGCAGGGAGAGAGAAAGAGAGAGATATCTTCTTTTCATTATTCTGGGCTGGGTTGAAACCCAGATGCCAGAAGTGGAAAAACTTGTGTTGTGATCCATTGCATGAGCCAGTCCCTTGGTATACCTGTTGAAGTGCAAATAATTGTGATTTTTTTCACAAGTATGTTTAATATTTAAAGAGGTCTTTAAAGATATTTACAAATCTGGGTGCTCAGCTACCTAGGCAAAAGTGACCTATACACAATGTTTGCCATTTTCAGTGGATGTTTATTTATGATTTTCGGTGTTTATTTTAAGCACTTCTCCAATTGCACTAAATCCAGGCTAGTCCCTGCTTTACATTCCTCTTTTTTGTTTAAAGAATGTTAAAATCTGAGCAACATTAGGTGAAAACAGGGGGCTTTGCATAATGTAATGGACAAGGAGTTCATAATCCAGACTATACAGGCAATCTGGAGTAAGACTATGGCCAGGAAATTCCTTGGAGCTGCTCCCGCTCCGCTGGCACTGCAGGTCCGGAAGTGCGGTGGAACCCTTTTTACGTGCATAACCGGAGTTTCTGCTGCACTTCTGATGAAGTAACACCGCCAGCATGGAATTTATAGAATAATTTCAGGGAAGAACTAATGGGAGCAGTATTGAGGTTGTGAAAATACAAACTGCCAAAAGATGGAAATTCAGAGCTTACAATTAGGACATGGTAATGTCGTAGTTGGGATGTGAAACTACAGGTAGACTATCCTTTATCCGAAAACCTCGGGACCAGCCGTGTTTCGGTTTTCGGAAAATTTCGGATTTCAGAAGGTATTTTATAAGACTGGGAAATTTGTCGGGGGTGGGGGTCGGCGGGGGGTCGGGGGTGGGGGTCGGCGGGGGTCAGGGTCAGCGGGGGGGGTCGGCGGGGGTCGGGGTCGGCGGGGGGGGTCGGGGGTGGGGGTCGGCGGGGGTCAGCGTCGGCAGGGGGGTCGGCGGGGGGGTCGGGGGTGGGGGTCGGCGGTGGGGGTCGGGGTCGTGCGCACGACTTACGCTGAACGAAAAAACTTTCGGTTTTCAGAGGATTTCGATTTTCGGAAGTGCGGATAAAGGATACACTATCCCTTATCCGAAAGGGTGGGGGTCGGGGGGGGAGAAAAGAATATCGGACAGGCCGCTGCAGCTATCGGACGGGCCACTGTATTGTTGGGTTCACTCTCCCGGTATACCTCCTTCACACTGCCCGGCTCGGCCTGCAATCTCCTACCCAGGAGGGAACTCAGTGACCCTCTGCCCTCCTCAGCGTAAGTCGTGCGCCACTCTGGTCATGTCATGCGCACGACTTACGCTGAACGAAAAAACTTTCGGTTTTTAGAGGGTTTCAGTTTTCGGAAGTTCGGATAAAGGATAGTCTACCTGTACTAGTGCAGAGGTTGTGAGTTCAAATCCCACCCTGGCAGGTTGTGAAACTGGTAATCTGGTCATTTGAAAGCTGCTGGATTGCCATTAAAACCCACTGGTTCACTAATGTCCTTCGGGGTACAGAACCTGCCACCAGCGTGTCCCCCTAAGCTGTGGGGGCGCGCGGCTGCACAGCCATTGGGAGGTCACGTAAAGGCCGCTCGTCAGCTGTTCTGCTGGAAAAGATACCGCGCATGGCAGCAAATTTAAAGGGACCGCGCACCCAACATAAAAATTAGAGTGAACATTACCTGCCATGCCGATTCAGCTCTATAAACAATTGCTACCTGCAGGGTAACTAGGCAGGGGCAATGAATGTAATCTTGTCCACATACTGAGAACAAACTCAAAGAAACAAAGTGGATAATTTAAAGTATCTGGGAAATAGAGACATGTAGTAAATCAAGATTTCACCTTTTGGATAAGCAGCTTCTGGCTTCAAGAAATTCAGCAAGATATGGGCTTCTGAAGTTCGACAATGAAGGCAAAGATCAGAAGTTTCATTAGCATTTTAACACTCTTCCGCAGAGTGCTGGAAAGACTGAGGAATGTTAGAAGCTTTGAAAATAAATGTATGAAGAGAATTTTGGAAATCTGATGGCAAGCATGACTGACCAAATATGTAGTAAGAAGAAAAAAGTTGAATTTGTATAGCAACTTATCACATCCTCGGGATATACCAAAGTACTTTACATCTAAGTACAGTGCAGTACTGAGGGAGTGCTGCACTGTCGGAGGTGCTGTCTTTCGGATGAGATGTTAAACCGAGGCCCCGTCTGCTCTCTCAGGCGGATGTAAAAGATCCTATGGCACTATTTCGATGAAGAGCAGGGGTATTATCCCCAGTGTCCTGGCCAATATTTATCCCTCAACTGTAGGGGGTTTTGCACAGGCATGTTCGGGTCAGTCAGCTTTGCCTCTGACTACCTTAATTGAGCGGTTCGAATCGCTCGCCCCCTGGGTTCTGGACACCGGACTTAGATACAGGCAGCGATACAGAGAAGACTCGAGTAGACAGGTGGTTGGATGCAAACAAAACCAAGATTTTATTGAAGAGGAAAACTCGATACAATCTTATGGAAAATTACTAGTGTACACTTCTACAGGCAAAAATTACAAAAGAGTCATAATAATACTATACTTATACAGGGAATGGGGAACACACGGCACATCGAGGGAAAGCAATTATCTTAACAATCCCCTTATCCTTATCCCACCCCCTACACCTAACTAGGTTAATCTATGATGGGTCAGAATTCATGCTCACCAATCAAAAGAGTTTGTTAGGCTCAAAACAGCGGTTGGGTTCGGGGTTTGCTCTTGGTGCTCTCTGGAGCCTGCCGTCGTCACATGGGCTCCGGGCGCTGTAAGGGCGTTGTCCAGGTTCGAGTACCCCAAAGTTAAAGTCTCTGCTTGGGTACTTTACCTTGCAGGGATGATTCTTCGCCGACAGCTTGAGTTTGCATGAAGATAGTCGCAGGCCGGCTGAGGCTGAAGGCCCGATGATTTGAAGCCTACCCTCAGTTGGCCTTCCCCTGGTGGTCTTCCCTCCTCCTCCCCTCGTCACGTCCCGCTTCGCCTGGCCTGAATTGCCCGTGTTCGCCCAACCCGGTGTCAGGGTGAGTCCAGATGGAGTTGGAGAGTGCACGGGCAAAGGCCAGGGGGTAAGCGTGGGACGGGGGAAGAGCGGCAGCCATGAGGGCGAGGGGCCGAAGAGCCGGGGAGTGGCAGTACCGACAGCAGCACAGCAGCAGAGCAGCAGGAGAGCAGAGCAGGAGTTCCTTCTTCTTCCGATTGCTACCTGGGGGCCTTCAGTTATACCTTCGTTGAAAAACCCTTATCTGCGCGCCAAATCAGGTTAGTTCTTTGTTTTAATTTTGGTGGGCTAGTTAAAATAATGGTAGCAATCTAGACTGACGGTTTTTAGATGGCCGGTAATTGCATCTACTGGCACGATAATTGACTCGTATTGTCCTGAAAGTCCTTGATGGGCTGGTCCAGCCTCGATGGATGTGTTTAATCTGTTTCTGATTATGTATGCAGACTGTTTGATGGCTTTAACTGTAGGCCTCATTGAATTTAGATCTGCCTCTAATTCGGCCTAATACATAATTCAGTTTGTCTGGGTCCCAAAACACAAAGTTCTTTTCACAGGAAACCTGCAGCCTTAGTTTCGATTTACCCCAAACTGCCTGGGCTGCAGAATCCATTTTGGAGACCTGTAGGCTTTCTGCCACGAGGCACGGACGCCATCTTGGGTACCCTTTTTAATTTCAAGAGAAATGTCCACGCAGGGTCGCTTTTATCGATAATAACCTTCGGGGAAATGCACAAATTTTGCAAATCTTACACACCCAACATAACAAAAACAGATTATCTGGTCATTATCACATTTCTGTTCGTGGGACCGTGCTGTGCACAAATTGGCTGCCACATTTCCCACATTACAACAGTGACTACACTTCAAAAGTACTTCACTGACTATAAAGCGCTTTGAGACATCCGGTGGTCATGAAAGGCGCTGTAGAAATGCAAGTCTTTCTCTTTTTTCTTTTCTAATGGGTTACTTGTCCAGCACACTGCAAAGTTTTGCAAAGAACATTAAATGGTGATGTTGAGAGAGGAATGTTGGCTAGGAAAAAGAAAAAGAAAGACTTACCTTTATATAGCGCCTTTCAAGGTGCTTTACAACCAATAGAATCCTAGAATGCTTACAGCACAGAAGGCGGCCATTTGGCCCATCAATGCCGGCTCTCTGCAAGAGAACTTCAGATAGTCTCACTCCCCTGCCCTTTCTCCGTAGCCCTGCAAATATTTTTCCATCAGGTACTTATCCAATTCGCTTTTGAAAGCCATGATTGAATCTGCTTTTACCACCCTTTCAGGCGGTGCATTCCAGATTCGAACCACTCGCTGCGTTGAAAAAATGTTTTTCCTTATGTCACCTTTGGTTTTTCTGCCAGTCACTTTAAATCTGTGTCCTCTTCCGCCAATGGGAACAGTTTCTCTCTGTCTAGGCTCCTCATGATTTTGAACACTTCTATCAAATCTCCTCTCAATCTTCTCTGCTCTAAGGAAAACAACTCCAGCTTCTCCAGTCTATCCACATAACTGAAGTCCCCCATCCCTGGAACCATTCTTGTAAATCTTTTCTGCACCCTCTCCAAGGCCTTCACATCCTTCCTAAAGTACGGTGTCCAGAATTGGACACAATACTCCAGTTGAGGCCGACCCAATGTTTTATGCAGGTTCATCATAACTTCCTTACTTTTGTACTCTATACCTCTATTTATGAATGTAAGAAGTCACACAACACCAGGTTATAGTCCAACAGTTTTATTTGAAATCACAAGCTTTCGGAGTGCTGCTCCTTCATCAAGTGAAGTGGAGAGATGCATAAAGACACAGCTTATATAGTCAGAGAATAATGCCAGATGATTACAGGTAATCTTTCTAACTGCCATTTATCACACCTCGGCAGAGAGATAATCACAGCAATCAAAGGTCTGAATGGTGTCCAAACAGGTCAGTCAGGAAAACATTACATCAAAGAACAATGAGGTGGGGTCACAAGGGGTCAAATGTTGCAGATGCTGGGGTCTGTATGAAAAATAAAAAACAGACAAAAATACATTTTTTTTGCTGGAAATCACAGCAGGTCCGACCGCATCTGTGTAGAGAGAACAAGCCAATGACGACTTGAGTCTGGATGACCCTACGTCAGGTGGGGTTACATGTAGCGTGACATGAACCCAAGATCCCGGTTGAGGCCGTCCTCATGAGTGCGGAACTTGGCTATTAGTTTCTGCTCTACAATTTTGCGTTATCGTGTGTCTCGAAGGCCGCCTTGGAGAATGCTTACCCGAAGATCGGAGGCTGAATGTCCTTGACTGCTGAAGTGTTCCCCGACTGGGAGGGAATACTCCTGCTTGGCGATTGTTGCGCGGTGTCCGTTCATCCATTGTCGCAGTGTCTGCATGGTCTCGCCGATGTACCATGCTCCGGGGCATCCTTTCCTGCAACGTATGAGGTGGACCACGTTGGCCGAGTCACATGAGTAAGTACCATGTACCTGGTGGGTTGTGTCCTCACGTGTGATGATGGTATCTGTGTTGATGATCTGGCATGTCTTCTGTGTTGATGATCTGGCATGTCTTTCTTGCATCTCTGTAGAAACTTGAAGTCTGTGTCGATATGCACGATCTTCTTGGAGATCCTCTCCACTTTGAGCTGGCAGTTTGTGGTGTCGATAATAGCCATGGTGTGGAGATGCCGGTGTTGGACTGGGGTGGACAAATGTAAGAAGTCACACAACACCAGGTTATAGTCCAACAGTTTTATTTGAAATCACAAGCTTTCGGAGCACTGCTCCTTCGTCAGGTGAAGTGGAGAGATGCATAAAGACACAGCTTATATAGTCAGAGAATAATGCCAGATGATTACAGGTAATCTTTCTAACTGCCATCTATCACACCTGTCCAAATAAAACTGTTGGACTATAACCTGGTGTTGTGTGACTTCTTACATTTGTCCACCCCAGTCCAACACCGGCATCTCCACACCATGTCTATTTATGAAACCCAGGATCCCGTATGCTTTTTTAACCGCTTTCTCAACCTGCCTTGCCACCTTCAATGATTTGTGCACATATACCCCCAGGTCTCTCGGTTCATGCACCCCCTTTCGAATTGTACCCTTTAGTTTACATTGCCTCTCCTCATTCTTCCTACCAAAATGTATCACTTCGACCTTTTCTGCATTAAATGTCATCTGTCACATGTCGGCCTATTCCACCAGCCTGTCTATGTCTTCTTGAAGCCTATCACTATCCTCCTCACTGTTCACAATGGCCCAGAAATTCGGGTCTCCACGGCTGAGTATGCACGGGGTACTCACCCGTAAGCCCAATGGAAGTGCCGGTTTCCTGCATGCACTGCGCATGCGTGGGAAACCGGCACTTCCGTTCCCCTGAAAGAAGGGGTTCAGAGTTTGAATGCATGCGCAGGATAGGCAGCACGTGCGCTTTGAACTTACATTTTCTTTGCAGGTTTTCCCGGGAGGGTAAGTCTCCAGAAGTTAGACATGTAAAAAGCAGGCGCAAGGTAAGTGGTGTATTAATTAAAATTAAAACATTTTTTCCATAGGTTTATTATTTTTAAATACTTTAAAGAAAGGTAAGTTTATTTTTAGCCCCGTTAGAAAATAAAATTATTTTTTTCAAAAATTTAAATTATTGTTTAAAATAGTTATTTCATGTAATTTATAGTTTATTTAAGAATGTGATTTAAAAAAAAAATTATTTGAAGATTTAGTGATGTTTTGGGGCTTATAGTATTTATAAGTTTGACAGCCCTTCCTGTCAAACTTATGAATGAAGCATGGGCTCCCCATGGCCCACGTGATCCCAGGGGACGCATCGAGCTAACTGCGTCCCTGGGATATGCAAGCACTGTGCGCTGGCAGTTGGAGCAGGCCTAGGATCGCAATTCCACGGGGGCCCACTGCTCAATGGCCGGTGTGCTAGGTAAGTGGGCAGCACGGTGGCATAGTGGTTAGCACTGTTGCCTCACAGCGCCAGGGGCCCGGGTTCGAATCCGGCCTCGGGTGACTGTCTGTGTGGAGTTTGCACATTCTCCCCGTGTTTGCGTGGGTTTTCTCCGGGTGCTCCGGTTTCCTCCCACAGTCCAAAGATGTGCGGGTTAGGTTGATTGGCTATGATAAATTGACCCTTAGTGTTAGGGGATTAAATACGTGGGGTTACGGGGATAGGATGGGATATGTGTTGGTGTAGGGGTTACGGGGATCGGGTGGGATATGTGTCGGTGCAGGCTCGATGGGCCGAAATGGCCTCTATCTGCACTGTGGGGTTTCTGTGATTCTGTGAAGTGCAGGTCGGGGGCTTCCACCCATGGGAAGCCCTCGACCCAAATTTCTGGGCCAAAATACTTCCAAGTTTTGTGTCATCTGCAAATTTTGAAATCGTGCCCTGTACACCCACTTCCAAGTCATAATATATATGTATATATATATATTGGGCTGGATTTTGTGACCCCTGCGGGAGTGTATGAGGTGCGTACGCGCCCATAGGGGCCGCGCAAGTGCCGGTTTCAGGCATGCGATCTGCCAAGAATTATCTTGACAGGTCATTTGCCTGCCCGGGAAAAGTTCTTCTGCGGGTGGAGAATTGCGCTTTTTGCAGAACTTCTGCCTGCTGAAAGGCCATAGAATTCATACGCCTGGTAAAAGCATGCATAAGGCCTGCTTTTACCAGCCGAAGAGCGTTGAAAAATAGAAAAATTTAAGTTGATAATTCATTTATAAGTTTAAAATACTCTTCAAAAAGGTAAGTTTATTTTTAGCCTCGTAAAAATATTTAATTTTTTTCCCAATTTTTAAAAAATAAATGGAATATTAATTAATTTTAATTATGCAATTGTGGCGGAGACCACATAGGGACAATAACACAATGTATAGCCAATGCTGTTATATGTACCTAAACACAATTCACTTTGTATAGCAATGTTGTGATATGTACATGCTGGGTTGGGTTATTGGTGCAGGGTCCCTTTAAGAGTGTCGGGAACGTGATGACGTCATGACGTCAGTTGCGTGATGACGTCATAGCCCCTGCACGTGGCTGAGCCTTCAGACCTCGTGGAGATTGATTAAAGTAAGACACGTTTTGTTTTTGCTTAAAGAAAAGTCTCAGCCTGTTGATTTCTGTCGACTCCAACAAAATTACAAAAAAAATATATGTTTTAGTGTGTTTTTAAATGTGATCTCCATTTATACTTTTGACAGGTCTGTTCCTACAGACCTGTCACAAGTATGAAGGAGGATTCCCTTCTTTGATCGTTTCGCCTGGCCCACGTGATCCCAAGGGCACTTGCGAACCGTATGTGCCAATGGGATATGTGGGCCTCTGCGCATTTCCAACAGGAGAGGCCCAGGATCAGAAGCCTCGGGATCTATGGAACCAGCAGGTAGGTTCGTAGATTTTTTTCCGATCGGAGCCATCTGCCCGAAGGGAGCCTCTGATCGGAAATTCAGGGCCATCAAGAAAAGCTCTGGTCCTAGTACCGACCCCTGGGAACACCATTCCTCCAGTCTGACAAACAACCATTCACCACTACTCTCTGTTTTCTGTCACTTAGCCAATTTCGCATCCACGCTGCCACTGTCCCTTTTATGCCATGGGTTTCAACTTTGCTGGCAAGCCTATTATGTTAGCCTATCAAGTTAGTTAAGCACGATTTGCCTTTGACAAATCCATGCTGGCTTTCCTTAATTAATCCACACTTGTCCAAGTGACTGTTAATTTTGTCCTGGATTATCATTTCTAAAAGCTTCTTCATTACCAAGGTTAAACTGACTGGTCTGTAATTACTGGGTGTATCCTTTACACCCTTTTTAAAAAAAAGGGTGTAACATTTGCAATTCTCCTGTCCTCTGGCACCACCCCCTGCCCCCTGTATCGAAGGAGGATTTGAAGATTATGGCCAGTACCTCAGCAATTTCCACCCTTACCTCCGCCCCCCCCCCAACATCCTAGGATGCATCCCATCCAGTCCTGGTGACTTATCTACTTTATGTACAGTCCGCCTTTATCAATTTTTATCCCATTCAGTACCTCAACTACCTCTTCTTTCACTGTGACTTTGGCAATATCTTCGTCCTTGTTAAAGACAGATGCAAAGTATTTATTTAGTACCTCAGCCATGCCCCATGCCCTCTGCCTCCATGCGTAGGTTTCCTTTTTGGTCCCTAATCAGCCCCACCCCTCCTCTTACTATCCGTTTATTATTTACATGCCTATAGAAGGCTTTTGGATTCCCTTTTATGTTAACTGCCAGTCTATTCTCATATTCTCTTTGCCACTCTTATTTCATTTTTCACATCCCCACTGAACTTTCTATATTCTTTTGAGGACCTGCTTTTGAATCTCTTTCCTAGCTCCCTAAAACCTGCCTGCAGGGCCTCATCCCTCTTTCTACCTATGTTGTTGATACCGATATGTACCACAACCTCTAGCTGTTCACCCTCCCTCCTCGGAATGTTTTGCAGCCGCTCAGTGACATCCTTGATCCTGGCACCAGGGAGGCAACATACCATCCTGGAGTCACATCTGCGGCTGCAGAAACGCCTATCTGTTCCCCTAACTATCGAATCTCCTAACACTATTGCTTTCCTGATCTTCCTCCTCCCCTCTTGCACAGCTGAGTCACCCTTGGTGCTGTGGAGTTGGCTCTGGCTGTACTCCCTAGTGGAACCATCGCCTTCACTTGTATTACTGGTTAGAGAGTGAGATGCCCTCAGGGGACTCCTGTACCACCTGCCTGGTGCTCTTTGTCTGTCTGACGGTCACCCATTCCCTCTCTGCCTGCACACTCTTATGCTACAGGGTAACCACCTCCTGAAATGTGCTATCCACATAGCTCTCAGCCTCACGGATGCACCACAGTGACACCAGCTGCTGCTCAAGCTCCGAAACCTGGAGCTCGTGCTCCTCCAGCTGACGACACTTCCTGCCCATGTGGTTGTCGAGGATACAAGAAGCGTCCTGGAGTTCCCACATGGCACAAGATGTGCATTCCATGGGACTGAGGTGCCCTGCCATGCCTTTATTTATTAGGCGATTAAATAACTTAACAGAAACAAATTCAAGACTTTAAAAAAAAACAATCCCCAGCTACTCGCCAATTTTTTTTTCTTTTCAGCTCCTTCCCTTGTGCTGACATCACTTACCTCGTTCCCTGAAGCTCGCGCTCGCTCCGGGCTCTCTGGCCTATCTTTATCTCTGGCTGTTCCTCTCACGCTTTCTCCTCCTTCCCCCTCTGCTCCGAATTCCCACTCTCTCCAAATTCCCAACTTTAGTACTCTGTTTAGAAGCACTCTGTTTAAGATCACGCTGCAGACCACTCTCAATGAAGTCACTTTTGTTATGTAGGAAATGTGGTAGCCAATTTGTGTACAGCAAGGTCCCCTAATGACCAGATGATTTGTTTTAGTGATGTTGGTTGAAGGATAAATATTGGCCGGGACACTGGGGAGAACTCCCCTACACTTCTTTGAATAGTGTCATGGGATCTTTTACATCCACTTGAGAGGGCAGACAGGGATGTGGTTTAACATTTCTTTAGAAGACACAAATCTCTCTTAACAATGGAGCGCACCCTGAGTACTGCACCGAAGTGTCAGCCTTGAAATATGTGCTCAAGTCTGTTGTGGACTCAAACCTATCGCCTCTTGATTCAGAGCAACAGATCTACAAACTAAGTCACACTGACATTTAAAGTAGATAAACGAATGTGAGCGAGAAGATGAGACTCTGTTGATTACAATTCTGTGTATGAGTACTGAGACTGAAGATGATATTGTGATAAATTGAAAGATATATGGTACAGGACAATTTTGAGACAAAAACAATCATAACCTCAATTCATGTTGGAAAGAGCCCTGGATAGAAATGAATATTGTCACTTCATTTTGTCTTATGAGCCATTTGAAATCCAGGAAAGATTAAGTTAATCTTAACAATGACTTTGCTTTATGATGCAGAGTACAGATGTTCTGCAAACTTTAATGCAACTGTTTAACACTGCATATACATACATGTCAACTTGATTGTTATTTTCTAAATGTGTTTGTGGTTCCAGATAAGAACAAAACAAGATGATACTACTTGGGTTTAAGGGTTAAAGTTTCAAATCTGTTTAATGTGCCAACACACCCACATATCTGTTTAAAAAATAAATAAATAAATTTTTTGAAATAAAGTGCAATTCTGAGCTGCCTGACAAATATTTATAAGCAAGATCACCTGTGAATAACATTGGTTCATCTGAAGTGGGGATGTTTGCTGCTGATTGCACGATGTTCAGTTCCATTCACAACACCTCAGATAATGAAGCAGTCCATGCCCGCATGCAGCGAAAGTTGGACAATATTCAGGCTTGGACTGATAAGTGGCAAGTAACATTCGTGCCACAAGTGCTAGGCAATGACTATCTCCAACAAGAGAAAGTCTAACCACCGCCCTTTGACATTCAACAGCATTACCATTTTCAAATCCCCCAACATCAACATCCTGGGGGTCACCATTGACCAGAAACTTAACTGAACCAGCCACATAAATACTGTGGCTGCAAGACAGGTCAGAGGCTAGGTATTCTGCGGTGAGTGCCTCGACTCCCCAAAGTTTTTCCACTATCTACCAGGCACAAATCAGGAGTGTGATGGGATACTTGCCTGGATGAGTGCAGCTCCAACAACACTCGAAGCTCAACACCATCCAGGACAAAACAGTCCACTTGATTGGTATCCCATCCACCACCTTAAACATGGCTGTGTTAATTTACAACTCCAGTGGGTTGGACCAAATCTCTAATTGGTCCCCTTGGAGGACAAGGCACACCCAACAGTTTGTCTGGAATGAGTAATTTGTTCCTGCCTGTTGTAAACAACCCTTCATGTGTAATTTGATCCAGTCTTGTCAGGCAGCCTGCAGAAAGTGGAACTGT
This sequence comes from Somniosus microcephalus, assembly GCF_052327205.1. Lineage (NCBI taxonomy): Eukaryota > Metazoa > Chordata > Chondrichthyes > Squaliformes > Somniosidae > Somniosus > Somniosus microcephalus. The sequence continues at coordinate 38,928,365 of NC_140998.1, forward strand.
AGTTAGCTTTATGAAGATCCTCTGTTATCTATGGGTTCTGCAATTGTAATTATAGTTGTTCTTGGCTGTTAAAATGAAAGACTTAATGGCCCGTATTTTGTGGCCCCTACGAGTGCGTACACGCCCGTAAGGGCCGTGCAAGATCTGTTTTTTCCCTGCGTGAAGCGCATGCGCGAAAACCCAGAACTTGCGATCTGTCAAGAATCTTCTTGATAGATCCAAAGCATCCCCGGGAAAAGGGTATCTGCGGGCGGAGAGTTGGGCTATTTCTGCCCAGTGAATGCCCGTGAAATTCTTATGCCTGCTACCAGCGTAAGAGTTTAAATGAATATAAAACTCTAAACATTAAAAAACCTGTACAATAAGGTAAGGTTAATTTTAGCCCCTTTAAAACATTTACATTTATTTTTCCAAAAATTAAATTTTCATTTTAAACATTTAATTAAATGGAATTTTAATTTATTTTAAATGTAATTTTTCATAACTTATATGTGTACATATATTTTTGGGGCGTGTTAGGCTCGAATTTTCGGAGCAAAACCATAAGAACATAGAACATAAGAAATAGGAGCAGGAGTAGGCCAATCGGCCCCTCGAGCCTGCTCCGCCATTCAATAAGATCATGGCTGATCTGAACAGATCAGACAGAGAGATGGAACTGCTGACAAAGTTAAAGTTTATTAGAAAACGGCCGGGAGGCCTTGTGCACAAAGGGAGAGAGGTTAGCTTCCTCAAGCTCGCACCTAACTCTCAAAGGAAAAGCTGCAATACAAGCATGTTTATACCTTTCAATGGGCAACACCCACCGGTTACAAAATGTGGGCGTACACGTACAAACAACTTCATTACAGTTACTCTCTTATTGGTTGACGTGGTTAGTCACTCAACTGTCAGGGCCCGCCTTGAGGTGTCCTGTGGCACTAAACATCCCACACTAGTTGTAGTTACTTCTTATCAGTAAGCGCATAGTTTTCAGACATTGAGACTCCACAAAGTAACTTCTAGCAAGGCCACAACCATACTTATCACCCCCTGGTGCTACTGTGCTAGCCCTGGAGATGCGCGGTTACTTCATTAATCTCTCGAGAAAAGCTTGTTGGGATAAACAATGTCAGCTCAGACTTCGAGCAAACATTCCAAAGGGAGATAGGATGTTTGAAGCAAGGATTTGTCTCAGAAATGGCTGATTCCTTTTAGTGTTTAACTTGGTGGCCACAGCTTGTTGTGGGATTTTAGAGACTTCTCTTATAAAGGTTGTATAGCCCAATTCTACAGTAGGAGCTAGTGTCTGATGGTTTGTAACTCCAAAAGGACATGCGTCTCCCCTAACCATCGAACAAACAAACCAAAAAGCCACATATTCTGTGGCTCGTGTCCTTATCTCTTAGAAGGGCAAGTTATGTTGAACACTGCTTCTGTGAAGCTGATAACAACATTCCAGAATGTTTGGAGATACGTGGGGTGGCGGCCAGCAGTCTGGCGAATCTGCTTTCGTCAGCTATCCTACAGCACTAGTTAAAAAAGTTAATATATAATGGTCAAGAATCCCATCATGCTTTGCAGCTACCTAAATGCTACACGTACGCTTTTAGTACATATATATCTCAATAATGTAAAGCTAATCATCCTTTAAATATGATTTCTAGTATTACAGCCTAATGGTTAAGTATTAGAGACTGGAGGATTCAGGCTTCGGTTCACAGGCCTATTTTTGCAATCCAACAGGGGTATTCCTTTCTTTCATTTGTTGGGCCAGCCCACGTGATCCCAGGGGTGTTTGCGAACCACGTGCACCCCTGGGATACGTGGGTCCCTGGAGAAGCCAAGGACTGTGAGTTGCCGTGGATCCCGAGGCACCAGGTAGGCGCGGATCTTCTTTGCGGATCAGAGGCATTTCCCTGCGGGAAGCCTCCGACCACAAATTCAGGGCCTATATCTTTTGGAGTTTTGTGGGGTTTTTTTCCTTCTGGAAGTGATCTAATTTCTTTAATTCAGAATGAAGGGACCAAGGTCAAAACTACAACGTTAAGAAACTCTCATTTAAAATAGGAAATGGAAAACAAGAAGTGTAAATGCTCAATCTCTGGTAGTGCTACTATAGCAAGAAGCTAGTAAGTACTGCCAGTCAACAAACCTGGGTGTGTTTGGTGCATGTGTGTTTCCAGCCTTCTGACACACCAGCAAGCTTCCATTGGGGAAAGGCCATTCACCTGCTCGGTGTGTGAGAAGGGATTGATTAATTCATCTGCTTGGAAGAATGGGATCCACGACTAATGGAGGGGGGAGAACGTGATCCATCTTCCCATCATCTGGATCATGTTCTTCCCCCATCCCCACTGTTCTCTCAGTGCTCTAATTTCCGTAAAACCGAGTTCCTCACTGCCGCCACAACCCCAGAGCTTCTGACCTTCTCCCCCTCTGATTCCCCACTCCCCTCCCCCCTCCCTCCCCCAATCTCTTGACCTTCTCCACAGGGAGGAAAATGTGGTTGAGGCCGCGGCTAGGCGCGTATGCATTTGGAACCTCCAGTGCGCTTGCGCAGCCACAGCGCCGGGTGTACATGCACAGTTCCGGTGGGGGCAGGCAGGTGTTTAGGCTCTGCCCCCCCCCCCATGCAGTGCACATGCGCAGAAGGACACGTGACTTTGCAGATAATCACGCCGCTTAAACATTCACTCCCTCCACCACCGGCGCACAGTGGCTACAGCAATTCGTCAAGGCTTCTTTGACAGCACCCCCCAAACCCACAACCTCTTCCACCTAGAAGGACAAGGGCAGCAGGCACATGGGAACACCACCACCTCCAAGTCACACAGCATCCTGAGTCCCTCCCTAACAGCACTGTGGGAGTACCTTCACCACACGGACTGCAGCAGTTCAAGAAGGTGGCTCTCCACCACCTTCTCAAGGGCAATTAGGCATGGGCAATAAATGCTGGCCTTGCCAGCGATGCCCACATCCCGTGAATGAATTAAAAAAAAATCCCTGTCACTCTCCAGTCATCTCTTTCTTGCCCCACCCAATGTTTTACCACAATGGGGAAAACTCAGTGCGCTGAAGTAGACCTCAGCAAAGCACTCTAAACACATAGTAATGTATTTGTTCAGGTATTGGTTTTACATAGTTTAAGGAAGAAGTTATTCTTAAAACTAAGTAAAATCACTCAATTTAAGTTCTTTCTAATCATCTTCAGCTGCTGTCTCATATTTGATTTTATAGCCAGGTTGAGCAAACTGATTTATTTCTTTTGTCTTTTTTTCCTTTTTTATTGGCGTCACCACCCCAACTTAAAATTTCCATTTGGCGAGGTTTTATTGAAAAAAGCCTTAGTGGAGCAGGGCATTTCATGCCCAGTGTTAGTTAGACATGTTTTCCTGCACCCATTTTAGCTCAATTTTTTTTTGCCCTGTCAGTTGCTGGAAGTGAGAGCTGAAAGCAGCGTAGCGAGGGCAATGGGGCATCTGGGATCTTGGTGAACAACAGGATCAACAGTCTATTTCCTTAACCAGTGAAATTTAAGGATTGATAAATAAACAGAGGAAGGACTGCAGGTGGGTGAATTCAATGTCCAATCGGAGAGAGAAAAAAACAAAGGGAAAGAGAGAAAAAAAACAAAGGAAAAGTGAGCTTTTTATTTAAATTAAAAATTTAACATTCTTAAAATCTCCCAACAACAATTCACTACCCGAAGGAATGAGATGCCACACTTTTTAATTGTTCACTTTCTGCGCCAGAGAGGTTGATTGGCAGTCATTAACAATTATCAAGTCGATAATAGGATATTTGTGCTATCAACAACAATTTGCATTTATAAAGCACCTTTAACATAGTAAAACACCCCAAGGCACTCCACAGGAGCGTGATCTAACAAAATTAGACACCAAGGCACATAGTGGATATTGGGGAAGATGAGGAACAGCTTGCTAGGTTTTAAGGAGCGTCTTAAAGGAGGAAAGAGGTTTAGGGCGGGAATTCCAGAAATTAGGGCTTTGGCAGCTGAAGGCACGGCCGCCAATGGTGGAGCGATTAAAATCTGTGATGTGCAGGAGGCCAGAATTGGAGGCACGCAGATATCACTGAGGGTTGTAGGGATGGAAGAAGTTAGAGATAGGAGGGGAGAGGTCATGGAGGGATTTGAAAAAAAGAGAGAGAGATGAATTATGAGAGTAAACTGGCAAGAAATATTAAAACAGATAGTAAGAGCTTCTACAGGTATACAAAAAGGAAGAGAGTAGCTAAAGTAAATGTTGGTCCCTTAGAGGATGAGACTGGGGAATTAATAATGGGGAACAGAGAAATGGCAGAGACTCTGAACAAATATTTTGTACCTATCTTCACGGTAGAAGACACAAACAACATCCCAATAATGGATAATCAAGGGGCCACAGGGAGTGGGGAACTAAAGACAATCACTATCACTAAGGAAATAGTACTTGGTAAAATAATGGGACTATTATTTTACCAAGACTAAAAGACGACAAGCCCCCTGGACCAGATGGCCTGCATCCCAGGGTCTTAAAAGAAGTGGCTGCAGAGATAGTGGATGTATTGATTGCAATATACCAAAATTCCCTGGACTCTGGAGAGGTTCCAGTGGATTGGAAAACCACAAATGTAACACCCCTATTTAAGAAAGGAGGGAGACAGAAAGCAGGAAATTATAGACCAGTTAGCCTAACATCTGTCGTTGGGAAAATGCTGCAGTCCTTCATTAAGGAAGCTGTAGCAGGACATTTGGAAAATCATAATGCACTCAAGCAGAGTCAGCATGGTTTTATGAAAGGGAAATCATATTTAACAGATTTGCTGAAGTTCTTTGAGGATGTAATGAGCAGGGTGGACAAAGGTGAGCCAGTGGATGTGGTGTATTTGGATTTCCAGAAGGCATTCGATAAGGTGCCACATAAAAGGGTACTGCATAAGATAAGAGCTCATGGAATTGGGGGTAATATATTAGCATGGATAGAGAATTGGCTAACTAACAGAAAGCATAGAGTCGGGATAAATGGGTCATTTTCTGGTTGGCAAACAATAACTAGTGGGGTGCCATAGTGATCAGTGCTGGGCCTCAACTATTTACAACCTACATTAATGACTTGGATGAAGGGATAGAGTGTAATGTAGCCAAGTTTGCAGATGATACAAAGGTGGGAAAGTAAGTTGTGCAGAGGACTCAAAGAATCTGCAAAGGGATATAGACAGGCTAAGTGAATGGGCAAACATTTGGCAGATGGAGTATAATGTGGGAAAGTGCGAGGTTATACACTTTGGCAGGAAAAATAAAAAAGCAAACTATTATTTAAATGGAGAGAGGTTACAAAATGCTACAGTTCAGAGGGATCTGGGGGTCCTTGTGCATGAAACACAAAGGGCTAGAAATTCAGTGGGCTTTGCGCCCAGTTTTCGCCCAAAGAGGGCTTTTGCGCCACTTGCTGAGCTTTCACCGATATTCAGCGCTGCGGTAATGGCGGCGTTAGCCAGTAGCGCTGCGCCGCCACCGATGACGTCATCGGTGTGCGCAGTGCCCCGCTACCGCCCCGCTACCGGCCCGACCGCCATATTTAGATGCGGCCGCCTCTTCCGCAGCGGCCGCAAACAGCAATCAGAAAACGGGGCCGTCCTGTAGCGTTAGTGGGGCGAGTTAAGGCGGAGGTGCGGTCGGCCGCTTTTTCGGCGGCCGCCTGCCCGCACCTCCTTCCCTGGCCTCCTCCACCGCCCCCCCCGCGGCATTGCCGGCTGTTTTCCGGGAGCCCGGCACTTCTCCGTGGTGCCGGGCTCATTTGCCGGCACTAGCGAGCGGCGATCTCGCTGTTGCAGGCGCCTCCCCCTTAAGAGAGGGAGGAAGGCCTGCAGTACCGCAGCCTGCCGCTCCGCAGCGGGTGGCGCTGCGGCACCTAGCGCGCCGATATTCAGTTTCAGTGCCCCAAGCGGGGGCGCCGAAACCCTTGAATAGCGGCCGCCTTCGAGTTGGGGCGCTGAAACTGAATTTCCGGCGGGCGCAAGTGGCTCCGCGCGCAGCGGTACTTTCTGGGTGCGAGCGAGCTGGCCGCCCCAAACTGAATTTCTAGGCCAAACAGTTAGCATGCAGGTACAGCAAGTAATCAAGAAGGCAAATGGAATGTTGGCCTTTATTTCAAGGGGGTTGGAGTATAAAAGCAGGGAAGTCCTGCTACAACTGTACAGGGTATTGGTGAGACCACACCTGGAGTACTGCGTACAGTTTTGCTCTCCTTATTTAAGAAAGGATATATTTGCTTTGGAGGCAGTTCAGAGATGAATCACTAGGTTAATTCCAGAGATGAGGGGCTTAACTTATGTAGAAAGGTTGAGCAGGCTGGGCCTATACTCATTGGAATTTAGAAGAATGAGAGGTGATCTTATTGAAACATATAAGATACTGAGGGGGCTTGACAAGGTAGGTGCAGAGAGGGTGTTTCCCCTCATGGGGGAATCTAGAACTCGGGGGCATAGTTTCAGAATAAAGGATCGCCCATTTAGAACTGAGATGAGGAGGAATTTCTTCTCTCAGAGGGTCGTAAATCTGTGGAATTCTCTGCCCCAGAGAGCTGGGGAGGCTGGGTCATTAAATACATTTAAGGTGGAGAGAGACAAATTTTTGCAAGATAAGGGAGTGAAGGGTTATGGGGAACGGGCTGGGAAGTGGCTTTGAGCCCAAGATCAGCCATGATCTTATTGAATGGCGGAGCAGGCTCGAGGGGCCAAGTGGCCTATTCCTGCTCTTATTTCATATGTTCTCATGTAGGATGAGAATTTTAAAATTGAGGCATTGCCGGACCGGGAGCCAGTGTAAGTCAGCGAGCACATGGGTGATGGGTGAACGGGACTTGGTGCGAGTTTGGATATGGGCAGCAAAGTTTTGGATGAGCTTAAGTTGATGGGTGGAAGATGGGAGACAGGCCAGGAGTGAGTTGAAATAGTCTCGAGGCAACAAAGGCATGGATGAGGGTTTCAGCTGCAGGTGAGCTGAGGCAGGGGCAGAGTCAGGCGAGGTTACGGAGGTGGAAATAGTGATGGCGCGGATAAGTGGTTGGAAGCTCATCTTATGGTCAAATATGTCACCAAGGTTGTGAAGTTACTAGTCTTAACTTTCTGTGCCGTATTTAATGGGCAATTAACGTGCAAATGCAGCAACCGCATGAAACCCATGAGCAAGTTAAAGGTGAAATGCTGTTTGGGCAAAACTGCGCAAATTATCCAGCAACTTGTGGCAATTCAAGGGGTATGTCTTCCTCGCCACAAGTTACTGGCCGATTTGCACATTAATTGGGCCATGCGTCGTTCACACGCTGTTTTTTGTCAGCAAGTTCTGAATGATATGGTTACCGAATGCGGAGCAATGTGTAATGGCTCGGATGGGTCGTATAGGTAGAAATGTATATAAGATGTTGTGTTTCAGAAGGCTAAGGTTGCAAAGTGTTCACATTTTGCGCCCTGGAAGAAATGAAGTAATTATTTTCCCAAAGAGACTGTTAATGGTTGCAATGACCCAATTAGCAGATAGCAAGTAAACAAAGAAGTGAAGTGTGGAACAAGCAGGAGCCGATCGTGAGAGAAACCAGTGAATCCTGCTGTTCTTGGCACCATGCCAGCCCAGACTGGTTAGCTCTGTTGCCCTTGGGAACAATCCCCACCATTGCCATGGTAATGGATTATTGAAGGACTAAGAGACTAGTCACTGGAAAGGAGTTGCCTGGGAAAAGGAATTGGCAAACCGGATAGCGAAGAATAAGATGGAGGGTTATACCCAAAATGATATGCTGTCTTTTCTCTTTACAGATGCTGATACAACTGCTGTGTATTTCCAGCATTTCTGTTATTAATAGAATCGCAGCCTGATTCTATGCGGTAACATTCTATTCACCCCATACAACTATTCTGCTGACCAGTGGGAACAATGTGACATTATGTACCCTATCGTAACTCTTCATAATGTTGAAGACCTCTATCAGATCACCCCTTAATCTTCTCGGCTCTACTGGAGGAGGAATGTCTTAAATTTCAAGTTTTTCTTCATATTGGCAAAATTAATGGCATTCTTGCCTCTAAATCAGATGATCATTGGATCAAGCCCCAGTGTAGACTTAATCTAACCTAGCACTTCAGTGTAGTGTTAAAGTATTGCATTGTCAGAGGTGCTGTCTTTTGGATGAGACATTAACCAAGGCCCTTACTCAAGTGGATGTGAACGAAAGAGAGAGAAAGAAAGACTTGCATTTATATAGTGCCTTTTACGACCTCTGGACATCCCAATGCAGTTTCCAGCCAATGAAGTACTTTTGGAGTGTAGTCACTGTTGTAATGTAGGAAATGCAGCAGCCAATTCTGCACACAGCAAGCTCCCACAAACAGCAATGTGATAACTGTAGTGTATGTGCCTTTAAGAGCCCCAGGTGTGCTGTAATGCCGGTAATTGCCACTCGGGCTATATAAGCCTGTATATTGTGTATATCCGTTAGAATCCCCCCAGACTTTGCTTAGTAAACACCTATGAACCAACTCCTGTCTTCAGTGTCTTTATCAACACACGGACACTACAGTGGCGATGAAGTGGAAACGGACTTACCTGCAATTCGGCAGCACCTCAAGGACATCGATTCCTCGGGCGTCCAGAAGACTCAAGAAAGTGAGAGAAGCTGTAGTTTCACCAGCTGGCCAAGCTGGTGGCAGGTACTGCGCTAATCCTTCCTGGGCATCAGGCTGGGGCTCCAGCGGCTGGCTCTACAGCTGAGACAGGCAGCGAAATCGGAGGCAAGCAATAACGGACTGGGAGGGAGCACTCGGGAGACGGCCGGCGCGGCAAGCAGGTCAGCGTTCAGACCTGGAAAGAAAGTCCGGCGGGAACGAGTCTCCAACAGTAAATAAATTTTAAAAAAAAGAACGGAAACCGCGGTAAACAGCGTTGTCATCGGCAGCAGCGGGAAAGCGCGGGAAGCGCCATATCTTTGCTGCAGAAAAGAAAGAAAAGTGCGGGACGCGCCATATCTTTTCTGAAATGATGAAAAAAAAGCTTCAGTACTGCTGAACCTAATGGGCGCAAAGGCATACGGGCTGTTACGAAATTTAATCACTCCAGCCAAACCAAAGGACAAGAATTTTAAAGAAATTGTTGATACCCTGCAGGAGCACTTAAACCCAACACCGCTGCTGATAGCGGAACAATTCAAGTTCTTCAAGAGAAATCAACACAAGAATGAAAGTAACGCTGATTACCTAACCGAATTAAGAAAGCTATCAAAGTACTGCCAATTCGGGGCAGGACTATCAGATTATCTTCGAGACAAATTCGTTTGCGGTCTCTTAAGTGAAGGAACACAAAAAAGGCTGCTTTCTGAAAAAGATTTAACATTGGACAAAGCTTTCAGTATGGCTGTATCATACGAAGCAGCAGCAAGAGGAGCTGCAGAGATACAACAAAAGACACAAGACTTCAGCACCCATGAAATGACACAGGGTTTCGAAAGATGTTATCGCTGCGGCAGATCCACCCATAACCAGAGGGACTGCTGGTTCAAGGACAAAGCATGCAGGCAATGCGGAAAGATTGGACACATTGCACGGGTATGCCGATCTGGACAAAATAAATCCACAGACAGAAAAAAAAAAATCAATAAAGAAAAGTACAGGAAGGTACAAACGATGATGGACAGTAGCTCCGAAGACCAGAAGAACGATAGCGACTCCGAAAACAAGAGACTAAGCTGACTCAAATTACATAATGTACTTGCCAAAGATGATTACCAAACCATTTGGGTTACCCTCACGATAGCAAGGTCCCCAGTTAAAATGGAGCTAGATACCGGATCAGCTCTAACCGTAATAAATCGACGGGATTACGAGAGGCTATTTTCGCATATACCTCTAAAAGACACATCCATTATCTTAAAAACATATACGGGGCAGAAAGTATACCCCAAAGGAAAAATAAGGGTGCCTGTTGTATACAACGGCAAAGAAATACAAAAATTGTATTTATACATTCTACAAGATGGTGGTCCACCGTTGTTGGGACGTGAATGGATCAGAAAGATACGTTTAGACTGGCACTCCATTCAGGCACTGACGGTGACCAGTAAGAAAAAAAACAATGATGACATCATACCTGAACGATTAAAAGACATCTTGGCCAACGCCAAAGAAGTGTTTCAAGAGAAACTAGGAACCTTGAAAGGCATCACCGCCTCAATAAAAGTGGAAGATGCAGCAATTCCCAAATTTTTTAAGGCAAGACCGGCGCCATACGCAATTCGTCCAGCAGTCGAGGCAGAGCTGGAGAATTTGGAAAAAGCAGGCGTATTATCCAAAATAGATTGGAGCGAGTGGGCAACACCCATCGTTCCAGTCATGAAAAAAGCATTGAATAATGATAAATCTGAAGAACAGAGAAAAATTTGCATCTGTGGAGACTTCAAGGTGACTGTAAACCCGGTCCTTCACACAGTACAGTATCCTCTTCCGAGGATAGAAGATATTTTCGCCTCACTATCCGGAGGAAAACGTTTCACCAAAATTGACTTGGCACAGGCATATCTACAGATGGAGGTTGAGGAGGCCTCTAAAAAGTATCTCACGATAAACACACACAAAGGCCTGTACCAGCACAATCGACTGGTTTTTGGAGTAGCATCAGCTCCAGCTATCTGGCAAAGAGCGATGGAGCAAGTCCTGCAAGGGATTCCGGGGACTCAATGCTACCTAGAGGACATCCTTGTAACAGAAGAAAATGACAACGAGCACCTTGCCAATTTGGAGCAGGTGCTCACTAGGCTGAAAGAACAGCGCCTACGAGCAAATCGCCCCAAGTGCGAATTTTTCCAAAATCAGATATCATATTGTGGCCACATAATTAATGAGGAAGGGTTGCATAAGTCACCTGAAAAAATTGAAGCGGTCATAAAAGCCCCAGCACCTGAAAATGTTTCACAATTAAGGTCGTTCCTGGGATTAATAAATTACTATCATAAATTTTTACCGAACTTATCAACTCTTCTACACCCCCTTAATGAACTTCTACAAACAGGAGTGATTTGGAAATGGAACGAAGACTGTAAACGTGCCTTCCATAAATGCAAAGACTTAATCACGTCCAAAGAAGTTTTGGCTCATTACAACCCATCACTGCCAATCAGACTGGCGTGCGATGCATCCCCTTACGGCATAGGTGCAGTATTATCCCATAAATTCCCTGATGGCTCAGAACGGCCGATAGCTTTTGCGTCACGCTCATTAGACTCAGCTGAGCTTAACTATGCCCAAATCGACAGGGAAGCACTCAGCCTGGTATGGGGAGTGAAGAAATTCAACCATTACCTACACGGACAAAAATTTACCTTGTTGACTGACCATCAACTCCTCGTCTCCATATTCAACCCTAAAAAGGGTGTTCCCATTATGACAGCGCAAAGGCTACAGAGGTGGTCCCTTTTTCTAGGGGCACACCAATACAACATCGAATACAAAGGATCAAAACAGCATGGGAATGCCGACGGTTTATCGCGCCTACCGTTGCCAATGGTAGAAGAGGCACCCACAGTAGACCCAGTAGAGATGTTCCACTCTACCATAGTGGAATGTCTACAGTAACAAATTCTGCCATTGAAAGAGAGACGAGAAATGACCCGACTCTCTCACAGGTCTACGATTTAACAGTGAAGGGATGGCCAGCATTCTCGCAAAGAAGAGAACAGCTGTCAGTGTGCCGAGGAACCTTGATGTGTGGATCCAGAGTGGTAATTCCACCCAAACTCCAGGATAAAGTGCTAAAGGAGCTTCATGAGGGGCATCTGGGTGGAGTGAAAATGAAGAACCTAGCTAGGGCGTTTGTATGGTGGCCAGGTACCGATGGAGACATCGAAGAAATGACCAAGAGCTGCCTAGGATGCCAGAAGGTCCAAAACGCTCCACCACAAGCCCCTCTACATCCATGGGAGTGGCCCTCATCTCCCTGGCAAAGGGTGCACATCGACTTTGCTGGTCCATTTATGGACTCAATGTTCTTAATCGCGGTTGATGCACATTCCAAGTGGCCGGAGGTAATAAAGATGTCCTCCACCACCACGGAAAAAACCATCACAGTATTAAGGACCATATTTGCCAGGAATGGGCTGCCGGAACAGATATGTTCTGATAATGGACCGCAATTTGTGTCCGAAGAATTCAGAAAGTTCTTAAAAAACAATGGGGTTAAGCACTACATGTCCGCCCCATACCATCCCGCCACCAATGGATTGGCTGAAAGGTTTGTCCAGACCTTCAAGAAGGCCATAAAGTCCATGGGTAATGAAGACATAAAACTTCAGCACAAGGTGGATAACTTCTTATTCGCATACAGGAATGCAACACATATGGTTACCAACCAAACTCCCGCCATGATGTTCTTCAATAGAAACCTAAGATGCCGGCTGGATTTGGTCAAGCCCAACATCAGAAGGGACGTGGAGAACCGGCAGTTTCAAGGCATGAATGAAAGGCCAACTAGAACCTTCCAGATAGGTCAACAAGTTTTGGCCCGGGACTACCGTACCGAGAATGGCAGCCTGGAACTATCTGCACACGACTAGGACCACTGATGTATACCGTGGACATCGGAGAAAGCATAATAAGGCGCCATGCTGACCAAATCATAAAGTCATCCGAAAAGGGACAACCTACACCACAACTCTATACGTCTAACGATGAAGTAGAGATACCCATATCTACCTCTGATCCGGTGATACTGGAACCCGATGAACCCGACACTGGCATTCAAGCCGAATCAGCCTTGCCAAAAGAACCTACTACACCACCAGAAACTACTACACCCCCGAGGCGTTATCCGGACCGAGTCAGGAAGCCTCCTGAGAGACTGACTTATCATTAATTAACTACAGCAATGTGTATATTATTTTTCTTATAACATGTAATTAATAATTACTTAAAATATGATGTACTGGTTAGCTAAAAGGGGAGGAATTGTAGTGTATGTGCCTTTAAGAGCCCCAGGTGTGCTGTAATGCCGGTAATTGCCACTCGGGCTATATAAGCCTGTGTATTGTGTATATCTGTTAGAACCCCCCGCAGCCTTTGCTTAGTAAACACCTATGAACCAACTCCTGTCTTCAGTGTCTTTATCAACACACGGACACTACAATAACGACCAGATAATCTGTTTTATGTTGATTTGAGGGATAAATATTGGCCAGGACACCGGGGATAACTGCCTGCTCTTCTTCAAAATAGTGCCATGGGATCTTTTACATCCTCCTGAGAGAGCAGACAGGGCCTGGATAAGACGGCACCTCCAACAGTGCAGCACTCCCTCAGCACTACACTGGAGCGTCAGCCTAGATTTTTGTGCTCAAGTCTTTGGAGTGGAGTTCAAACTTACAACCTTCTGTGTCTGAGATGAGAGTGCTACCCACTGAACCATGGCTGACACAGTTTGGGGTTCAGTTGAAAAGAAGGCTGACAACTGAATGCTTCACAGTGGATGGGCAGAGATTAAAAGCCACTCCTTTTGGTGGTTCTCAAGAGACCCTGAGAAGTTTAATAATATTTAACATTGCTTTTTGTTCTCCCTTGATGGACAAATTTACTAAGATATTTTAAGCAAAGAATACAAAATCGCTACATCTTTATCTAATATTAGTTCTTCACACATTAAGGCGTGCATTAATAATATGGTGACAAATCTCTGTAGGGAGGAGAGAAGAAAAACTCAGATATAGCTTTCATCGTGGGGTGCAGCTTTTTGTTCAGTTGTTTGGTGAGACATATGTTTGAAAAGTTTATTTTTTCGATGGGCTTTCATTGTGTTGCGAAATACTTTTCTAGCTCGGATGCAATAAATTCATTAACAATGCGTGCAAGATGTGGAAGACAATTGAGAAATGGGCTATGCAGTATGCTAACTGTAGATAAGGTTGCTTGCTAATCCAGGCTAATAATGCTCATCTGCATTTTCAAAACCATTGGGACTCAATCACATGCAAAGTTCTAGGCGATGATTACATGCAAAAAGGGAATTAAAAGATAACCTCTACATATCTCACAGGATGAAATTGTCAAGTGTACAAATAATTGGAACAGCTGAGTAATTGGGCATAGAGTACAACTACCAACAGGCAGTAAAAATTGGCTACTAATTTTGTAGAAAGATATTCTAATAAATATCATCTAGGTGCAGAGTAATCATCATCTTTCTGTTTAATACATACCCCATTAATGTATCTTGTACACACACAAACCACACAATGCCCATAAATAATCAGCATCTTTTATGAACTGCAGGCATATCGTCAACTGGCTGCATGCCTGCTTCAAGAGACTCCATATTCACAATATTGCTGAGCCATGCATTCATCAGTTGGGTCAAGAATTATGTCAGTACATACTGGTAATCTTCTGCTGTCACATCAGCAGATGCCTGTCCTAGGAGACACTGGTAGCAATCTCCAGGCTCGCTCATAATGACAGGAACACGGTGTGTTATATTGCAGAGGCAATTCTCAATCCAGCTGGGGGATATTACAAAGTAGCAATATTCTAAATCTTTGAAGCTTCTTTCCACAGTTAGGCTTCCAACAATTTTATGATGCTGGAAAACCTGTAACTCATTGTGTCCCCTTGCTGTGGTTACTTTGCTGGAAATAATTTTTTTTATTTGATAAACAGCAGGGGCATTTTATCAATGCACAAAACTGAACGGCCTTTCTGAACACCAGCACGCACTCTGCCCCCCCCCCACCGCCGCCCCCGCCCGCCTCCCAACCGGCAAGGAATCAGAGAATAGTACAGCACCGAAGGAGGCCATTCAGCCCATCGAGTCTGTGCCCGCTCTTTCAAAGAGCAAACCAGTTAGTCCCGCACTTTCCCCATATCTCTGTAGTTTTATCTCCTTCAATTATTTATCCAATTCCCTTTTGAGGGCTACTATTGAATCTGTATCCACCACCCTATCAAGCAGTGCATTCCAGATCCTATCACTCGTTGAGTAAAAATGTTTTTCCTCATGTCGTCTCTGGTTCTTTTGACAATCACCTTAAATCTGTGCCCTCTGATTATCAGCCATTGACCATCCAATCAGCTGCCTCTGCCACTTTCCTCCCCTCCCCTAGCCCACCGGGCCAAACTTCCTCTAAGGTTCCCCCCGCCCTAGCCCTGAACTCTCAACTTTCTCTAGTTTCTCTCCTAACTCCCCTTATGTAGTCTCTGAGCACATCTTGTCCATGAGACCCACTTCCTGCTCCCTCGACCCTATTCCCACTAAACATCCCTTCTTGGCTCCCATGTTAGCTGATATTGTTAACGCTTCTCTCTCCTCAGGTACTGTTCCCCTCTCCTTCAAATCTGCTGTCAGCACCCCTCTCCAAAAAAAACAAACCCTTGACCACTCCATCCTTGCAAACTACCATCCCATCTCCAACCTCCCTGTCCCTCCAGTCCTTGAATGTGTTATTGCCTCCCAAATCTGTGCCCATCTTTCCCAGAACTCCATGTTTGAATCCCTCCAATCAGGATTCCGCCCCTGCCACAGTCCTGAAATGGCTCTTATCAGAGTCACATGACATCCTATGCGACTGTGTCCATGGTAAACCATCCCTTCACAGAATCACAGAATCACAGAAACCCCACAGTGCAGATAGAGGCCATTTCAGCCCATCGAGCCTGCACCGACACAAATCCCACCCGATCCCTGTGACCCCTACACCAACACATATCCCACCCTATCCCTGTAACCCCACGTATTTAACCCCCCTAACACTAAGGGTCAATTCATCATAGCCAATCAACCTAACCCGCACATCTTTGGACTGTGGGAGGAAACCGGAGCACCCGGAGAAAACCCACGCAAACACGGGGAGAATGCGCAAACTCCACACAGACAGTCACCCGAGGCCGGATTCGAACCCGGGTCCCTGGTGCTGTGAGGCAACAGTGCTAACCACTATCCCTTCTCGACCTGTCTGTAGTCTTTGACACGGTTGACTACACCATGCTCCTCCAATGCCTCTCCACCGTTGTCCAGCTGGGTGGGACTGCACTCACCTGATTCCATTCTTGTCTATCTAATCATAGCCAGAGAATCATCTGCAATGGCTCCCACACCATTCCCTCCAGTGTTCCACAAGGATCTATCCTTGGCCCCCTTCTATTTCTGCATGCTGCGCCTTGGCAACATCATCCAAAAACACACGGGGGAATTTTAACCTAACAACATGGGTGGGTAAGGAGCGTAGGGGGTAGATAAATTGTTAAAAATTAGAATCCTGACCTAAACCCGCCTCCAACCACCCACTTCCGTTTTTTACGGGGGCGGGCAGCCAAACCACCGCCAGGAGTGGGGGCGTCAATTTAAATATTTTAATGAGGCTGGAAGCCTCTTCTTTAATCTGCATTTTGTTTATAACTGTAGCTGGTCGGGTTTTACACACTTCATAAAACCCGGCCGTTACAGCAAGGTGAGGACTGCTGCATCCAGAAGGTAAGTGTCTTTTACACCTACTGCCTGGATCCAGGGTCCCTGCCTAGCCCATCCCCTGCGATCAGAGACCCCCTCATGGCCTCCGAACGCATTCCCGGATCACAAGGCCTCCGGGCGCCTTCCCTGAATGGCACCCCCACACCCCCCGCCCCCCACACCCCCATTGATGAAGCTGAGGCCGACCCCGATCTTCTCTTCCAGCACTGATCCTCCAGTGGCTGGCCATGATCTTCCCATTCCCACCCCCCCCCACCCCCGATCATCCGGAGGCCGGCCACGATCTTCTAGTGGCTGGGTACGATCTTCCCTTCGCTGCCCTACCTCATCCTCTAGTCGCCGGCCATGGTTTTGTATCAACTGCCCCCCCACCCCCCGGCCCGATCATCCAGCCCCGGTCCTCTCTTCCCCTGGCCTGATTCCCGATCTTAATAGACTGGCCCCCATGATATCCCACCCTCCCTCCTCTATGTGGCCTAGTACCGCAGGCCTACCCGCCCGGAGCCTGCCAGCCTCTCCATCTGGTTGGCTGTGGGTGGGAAACTGAGGCCTTGCATGTCAATCAGGCCCTGCTGTTAAAGTCGGCAGGGCCTACGGGAAACTTGGCCTCTCAGGTTTCTGACTGCCTTGGAGTCCACCACCCACCCCCCAACCTGCCTTCCCCATTAAAATCTAGCCCATGGAGTCAGTTTGCACATGCAAGCTGATGACACCCAGCTCTACCTCACCACCACCTCTCTCGACCCCCTCTACTGTCTGTAAATGGTCAGACTGACATCCAGTATTGGAGGAGCAGAAATGTCCTCCAACTAAATATTGGGAAGACTGAAACCATTGTCATCGGTCCCCTCCACAAACTCTGTTTCCTAGCTACCAGCTCCATCCCTCTCCCTGGCAACTGTCTGTCTGAGGCAAACCAGACTGTTCGCAACCTTGGTACCATATTTGACCCCGAAATGAGCTTCCGAACACATATCTCCACCATCACACTAAAACCGCCTATTTCCATCTCTGGAACATCGCCTGACTCTGCCCCTGCCTCAGATCATCTGCTGCTGAAACCCTCATCCATGCCTTTGTTACCTCTAGACTTGACTATTCCTTTGTACTCTGGGCCTCCCTCCCACGTTCTACCCTCTGTAAACTTGAGGTAATCCAAAACTCTGGTGCCCATGTCTTAATTTGCACCCAGTCCCATTCACCCATTACCCCTGTGCTCACTGACCTACATTGGATACTGGTTTAGCAAAACCTCGTTTAAAAAAAAAATCTCATCCTTATCTTCAAATCCCTCCATGGCCTCACCCCTCCCTATTTCTAGTCTCCTCCAGCCCACAACCCTCAGATATCTGCGCTCCACTAATTCTGGCATCTTGAGCATCCCCAATTTTAATCGCGTCACCATTAATGGCCGTGCCTTCAGCTGCCAAGGCCCTAAGCTCTGGAATTCCCTCCCTAAACCTCTCCGCCTCTCTTTCCCCCTTTTAAGATGCTCCTTGAAATCGATCTCTTTTCTGCCCTAATATCTCCTTAAGTGACTCAGTGTCAAAGTTTGTTTTATAACAGTCATGTGAAGCGCCTTGGGACGTTTTACTACATTAAAGGCGTGATATAAATAGTTGTTGTTAACAGCTTCTCTTTAACCCTTCATGATTTTAAACACCTATCAAATCTCTTCTTGGCCTGTCATTTTCCCCATACCCGGTTGAATTTTTCAAATATTCATCCACTTCCCCCAACTTGTGACATTTTCAGGATTTATTTTGACCATTTTTGCACAGAATGGATATGGGGATGGAGGGGGAAAGAGTTACATTAAAGGGTTGTATTTTACAGCCAAGCATATTACAAAAAGGCACTGACATGAAGGTGATTAAAATACTAATGGGACAGGTTAAGAAACAAAGGATGGCTCTAGATGAAGTGTAAATTGTGCTGTGAAAGTGAGTTTTGGTAGATACCTGATCAAACACAAGAAGGGAGACAGAAAGCAATGAAGATGAACGAGGTAAAAGAGACAATCGGAAATCCTGTCGGAGAGAAGAGCAGAACATCTTCAAGGTGGGCATTCCTGGAAGAGAGGTGGCAGTGAATTAAACACTAAGCAATTTGTTAGCCTGTCTCAGTAGTCAATTAATGCCTCCCAGCCATTGTGCTGTAAGATCCTGGGTGCTCAGGCATAATTGCCTGGCATCCTCTGGGATGTGAACACTGGGAGATTAAAAAAAAGAAGAGACAGACTCGCGCAGTGAGTCAGCTTTTTTGATCATCAAAATTGACTCACCCGCATGAAACAGCCTTAATTTATGGCAAGCACTCTAGAGAGAGTCTGATGGGCAAACACATTCATCAGAGGAATCTGCTGAGTGCTCGCTGGACACACAAGCATTTGACAGAACAGAGTGGAGCTTTTACAGGATTTTGAGGAGAATCATTTTTTGTTTCTTTTAACTCTATTCCTGGTCATAAAAAAACATAATGGCCCAGAATTGCTGGGAAAATAACAGTGAATGTAATGACTCACGCCGCCGTTATCAATGTGTAAATCTTCCAGCAACTTGTGGCGAGGAAGAGCTACCCGGTGAGTTTCAGATCGCCGCAAATTTCTGGATGATTTGTGCTGCTTTGCGAAAATGGCAGCTCCCCATGAGTTTCAAGTTGCTGCGTCTGTGCAGTAAATACAAATTAAACTCACCGCAGAAAGTTGGGGCTGGTACTTAACAGCGTAAGGACCTTTTTAATGACTAGATTTATGTTCCTGCAATGCTACTCAACCTCTCTTGTGCACAAAGGGAACAATTGAAACTGTAGCATCTTATTACTGCAGGTAGTAAATTGCTCTTAGAGATTTTAATTTTTTTCTTACTTTTCCTTTCTGTCTGTCTCTCTTTTTCTCTCTCTAAACCCAGTCTTTCTCTCCCTTTGCTTTATTTCTTTATTTGTACCTGACTTGACTCTAATTCACCCCATTTCCTTTTCTGTTGTTCCTCTGTTTCTTTCTCTACTTAAAACTCATTGGTTAATGAGATAGACTGTTGGTTCCATCATTCATAGATGCATTTAGGGGAAACACATCAGAGAGAAAGGAATAGAAGGATGTATTGATCTGGAGAGGTGAAGTAACGTGGAGTATAAACACCGGCTTAAACTTGTTGGGCCAAATGGCCTGTAAATTCTATGTAAGCGCCTGCATAATTTTGAAAAATTCAATTCAGTCACCTCTTTTCTAAAGATACCAATAAAGTAGATAAACCTTTCAACTGCTGTTTTGTAGGCAAAGCACGGCAGCCACATTTGCTGTTTGTGGGACCTTGCGGTGCACAAATGAGTTAAATGTTTAACACCTCATCTAACTTATCTCTCCAGCAATGCAGCACTTCTCCATTACCACACTTGAGTGCGAACCTAGATTGCAGGCTGAAGGGCTGGAGTGTGACTTGAAACTATAACAATCAGACTTGGAGTGAGAGTGCAACTACTGAGTAAAGCTTGCATCTTGTAATTATAATTACATAGAACTGTGAAACTATAAACTGGTAACTGAAAACTATAAATGGCTACAGTTTATAAATTAGATTCCTGATGTTAGGAATCTTTCTCAATCCTTGCTTCTGCATCCTCTTAAGGGCAATGATACGGGAACAGAATTGTCTGTAGTACTCCTGATCAGTTCTGACAGCAACTTTATAATCTCCTTGAATTTGTAATCTATTTGTTTACTAATGCCATGTTTGATGCACAATTTTCAATTGATCTTCCTGTAGCCAGTTGCTTGTCAGTATTGTGGCCCTGAAATTCCTGGGGTCTATCCAATGCGATGGAGAAAAGGCCCCCACCCATGCTGCATTGCCAAATCTCCATCCAAAATTGCACAGACAAGTCACATTTTTCTGATTATGCTCCTATGAAGCACCTTGGGATATTTTATAATGTTAACGGCATTATTTTATAATGTTAACTGTGCAGAGATGGAACTGATGTTCTCGGGGTAATTTTTGATAAAGCAGTTCGGGAGCATTTAAACTAGTATGGCAGGGGGCTAGAAACCTATGTAGTGAAATAGAGGAAAGTGAAAGGCAGACAGAAATAAATGGTAAAAGGGTGAGGAACAAAAAACAAAGGGCCAAACTAATTCATAAAAAATGTGAGCATAAAAAAAGCCTGAGGGTTTTATACCTTAATGCGAGAAGCATCAGGAACAAGGTAGATGAATTAGCTGTGGAAATAGAGGTTAATAATTATGATCTAATTGGGATTACGGAAACATGGTTGCAGGGTGAGCAGGGCTGGGAGCTTAACATACAGGGGTATTCAGTATTTAGGAAGGATCGACAAAAAAGAAAGGGAGGAGGGGTAGCATTGCTAGTAAAAGAGGGGATAAATGCAATTGAAAGGAAGGATATTAACTCAGTTAATACAGAATCTATATGGGTGGAGCTAAGAAATAGCGAGGGGCGAAAAACATTAATAGGAGTGGTATATAGGCCTCCAAATAGTAAAATAGAGGTTAGGGAGGGCATCACGAGGGAAATTAGAGAAGCGTGCAATAAGAGCACAGCTGTCATCATAGGTGACTTTAACTTACATATAGATTGGACTAGCCTAATCAGTAAAAATAATGAGGAGGAGGAATTCCTTGAGTGTTTAAGGGATGGTTATCTGGATCAATATGTCGAGGAACCAACTCGGGAACAGGCTATATTGGACTGGGTACTGTGCAATGAGAAGGGACTAATCAGTAATCTTGTTGTACGGGGCCCCTTGGGTCAGAGCGATCATAACATGATCGATTTCTCACTCGAAATGGAGAGCGAAGAAATTGACTCAGAGACTAAGGTCCTGAATTTAAACAAGGGGAATTATGATGCCATGAGACGGGAACTGAGTAGGTCTGATTGGACAACGTTCCTGAGAGGACTGGAGGTAGATAAACAATGGCAAACATTTAAAGATAGAATGACAAAATTGCAAAAATTGTTTATACCAATCTGGCATAAAAGGAAATCTAAAAAGGTGACTCAACCGTGGATAACAGGGGAAATTAGAGACAGCATAAAATCCAAAGATAGGGCGTATAAAATAGCCAAAAAAAGCGCCAGAGCGGAAGATTGGGAACAGTTTAAGATAGAGCAAAGGAGGGCAAAGGGCATGATCAAGAGGGGCAAAATAGCTTACGAAAACAAGCTGGCGGAAAATATAAAAACTAACTCCAAAAGCTTTTATAAATATATCAAAAGGAAAAGACTGGTGAAAACCAAAGTTGGTCCATTGCAGTCAGATACGGGGGAATATATAATGGGAAATAAGGAAATGGCAGATCAACTAAATGCATACTTTGGGTCAGTCTTTACGAAGGAAGACACAAAAAACCTCCCTGGGATATCGGGAAAAATAGGGACATTGGCAAAGGAGGAACTGACGCAAATCAATATCTCTAAGGATATGGTGTTAAGGAAGCTAAAGGGATTGAAGGTGGACAAATCCCCAGGGCCTGATAACATGCATCCTAGGGTACTGAAGGAGGTGGCCCTAGAGATAGCGGATGCACTAAGGATGATTTTTCAGAATTCATTAGACTCGGGAACAGTGCCGATGGATTGGAGGGTAGCTAACGTTACCCCACTATTCAAAAAGGGGGGTAGGGAAAAAGCAGGTAATTACAGACCTGTAAGCCTTACATCAGTTGTGGGCAAAATGCTGGAGTCCATCATTAAGGATGAAATAGCGGAGCACTTAGCAAATGGGGACAGGATAGGACAGAGTCAACATGGATTTACAAAGGGTAAATCGTGCTTGACTAATCTATTGGAATTTTTTGAGGGAGTAACTGGTAGAATAGATGGGGGAGAGCCAGTAGATGTGGTGTACCTGGACTTCCAAAAGGCCTTCGATAAGGTCCCACATAAAAGATTAGCATGGAAAATTGAGGCTCATGGGATAAAGGGGAAAGTTTTGGCGTGGATAGGGAACTGGCTGTCAGATAGAAAACAGAGAGTTGGAATAAACGGCTCATTTTCTGAATGGCAGGCAGTAACAAGTGGGGTACCACAGGGATCTGTCCTGGGCCCCCAGCTGTTCACAATTTACATTAATGACCTGGATCAGGGAGTCGGATGCAGCATTTCCAAATTTGCAGACGACACTAAACTAGGAGGTGGGGTGGGCTCAGAGGAAGAGACCAGGAAGCTCCAGAGCGATTTGGACAGACTGGGAGATTGGGCGGATAAATGGCAGATGCACTATAATGTGGACAAGTGCGAAGTTATCCACCTTGGGTGCAGGAACGGGAGGGCAAATTATTATTTAAATGGCAATAGATTGGGAGAGGGGGAAGTACAGAGAGACCTGGGTGTTCTTGTACACCAGTCACTGAAGGCGAGCATGCAGGTGCAACAGGCGGTCAAGAAGGCAAACGGTATGCTGGCCTTCATAGCAAAAGGGTTAGAATACAGGAACAGGGATACCTTGCTGCAGCTGTACAGGGCACTGGTGAGACCACACCTCGAGTACTGTGTACAGTTTTGGTCGCCTCATCTGAGGAAGGATGTTCTTGCCATGGAGGGGGTGCAGCGGCGATTCACCAGGCTGATACCAGGAATGGCGGGAATGACCTATGAGGAGAGACTATGTAGTTTAGGGATGTACACACTGGAGTTTAGAAGATTGAGAGGGGACCTCATAGAAGTGTATAAAATTCTGACAGGTCTAGACAGACTGGATGCAGAAGGAATGTTTCCCTTGGCGGGTGAAAACAGAACTAGAGGACATAATTTAAGGATAAGGGCTAAACCATTTAGGACAGAGATGAGGGGGAATTTCTTCACTCAGAGAGTGGTGAACCTGTGGAACTCATTGCCACAGAGGGCAGTGTACGCCAGCTCATTAAATATATTTAAGAGGGAATTAGATATATTTCTACGGGCAAAAGGGGTTAAGGGTTACGGAGAGAAGGCGGGGACGGGATACTGAATTAAAGGATCAGCCATGATCTCATTAAATGGCGGAGCAGGCACGAAGGGCCGAATGGCCTACTCCTGCTCCTATCTTCTATGTATCTATGTATCTATATATAAATGTAAGGAACTGCTATTAAAAATGAGTTAAATTGTCTGTACAGCAATGTACACAGTGTCCATAATAAAACAGGAGAGCTGGAGGCAATGATGCAATGCGAGGAACTAGACATAGTAGGGATTACTGAGACATGGCTACAGAAAAATCAGGACTGGGAATTAAACATTGCAGGGTATAACTTATTTAGAAAAGATAGAGAGGGGGAGAAAGGTGAAGTGGAGTAGCTGTACTTATTAGGGATAACATAATGGCAGTGGAAAAAAGTGACGCAGCTATCGGCAAGACAGAAATAGAATCCATATGGTAGAAATAAAAAACAATAAAGGATAAATCACACTAATAGGGTAGTCTATAGACCACCTAATGGTGGAAAGGAGGTGGAGAAAGAAATATGCAAACAAATTAGAAAAATTAGTAAAAAACATAGAATAGTAATCATGGGGAATTTCAACTACCCGGATATAAATTGAACAGAAGAGGTGGGAAAAATATATTGCACTTAAAAAGAACAAACTAAACATTAATGGGACATCATGGATGAATAAAGCCATAAGGGAAAAATAGAGGGTAAGGAAAGAGGCATACATTAAGTGCATGGACAGCAGGGGAGAACATGATAAGGGAGAATATGAAGAGATTGGGAGAGAAGTTTAAAAAAAATAGGAAAGCAAAGAGGAACTATGAAATTACATTATCAAGGTACATAAAACAAAATAGTAACATTTTAAAGGCACAGCAATTAAAAAAAGGTTGGGGTGGAAATAGGGTCACTAAGGGATGGACAGAATAACACCACAGGCAGCAATAGAGAGATGGCAGAAATATTATATAATTGCTTTACTTCAGGGAGATAGAATAGGTGGACATGATATTGGATCAAGAGATTAGTAATGAAATAAAAGCATTTAAAATAAAATAAAAAGAGGAGATATATTAAATAAACTAATCAAACATAAAGTGGAAAAAATCCCTGGTCTGGACAGATTACATCCGCGCATTTTAAAAGAATCTAGGGAAGAGATAGCAGAGGCATTACTACACATTTAATAATTTATTTAAAAAAAAATGGTGCAGTGCCAGAAGACTGGCAGATAGCTAACATCATATCTATATTTAAGAAGGGAAATAGAACATGTCCAGGGAACTATAGACCAGTCAGCTTAACATCGGTGATGGGAAAAATAATGGAATCCCTACTAAAGGAGAAAATAGAAGATGACCTAGAAGTCAAAAATATAATAATGAATAGTCAACATGGATTTCAAAAGGGAAAGTCTTGCTTGACCAACCTCATTTAATTTTTTGAAGAGGTAACAGAGAGAATAGACAAGTGTAACACAGTAGATGTAATTTATCTAGATTTTCAAAAGGCCTTCGATAAGGCACCACATTATAGACTAATGAATAAGGTCAGAGAATGTGGAGTCAGGGGACAAGTAGCAGAATGGATAGCTAGCAGGCTTCAAACAGAAAGCAGAGAGTAGGGGTAAAGGGTAGCTATTCACAGTGGCAGAAGGTGGGTAGTGGTGTACCACAAGGATCAGTGCTGGGACCACTGTTGTTCACAATTTATATTAATGATTTAGACTTTGGAATCAAAAACACAATTTCTAAATTTGTGCATGACACCAAATTGGGGGGGATAGTCAATACTGAGTAGGACTGCAACAAATTACAGGAGGACATTAATAAACTTGCAGAATGGGCAAATAATTGGCAAATGAATTTCAACACAGATAAATGTGAAGTATTACATTTTGGTAGGAAGAATAGGGAGGTAACTTATTACTTGGAGGGTGCGACTCTGGGTGGGGCAGAGGAGCAAAGGGATCTCAGTGTACAAATGCACAAATCACTAAATGTAGCGACACAGGTTAACAAGGCCATTAAAAAAAAAAAAAATCAAACCAAGCACTCGAGTTTATTTCTAGAGGGATAGAATTGAAAAGTAGGGAAGTTATGCTACACTTGGAGTATTGCATACAATTCTAGTCGCCATATTATAAAAAGGATATTGAGGCACTGGAGAGGGTGCAGAGAAGATTTACAAGGATGATACCAGAAATGCGAGGGTATACCTATCAGGGAAGGATGAACAGGCTGGGTCTCTTTTTTTCTCTCTTGAAAAGAGAAGGCTGAGGGGTGACCTAATAGAGGTCTTTAAAATTATGAAAAGTTTTGATAGAGTAGATAGAGAGAGAATGTTTCCACATGTGGGGAAGAGCATAACTAGAGGCCATCAATATAAGATAGTCACTAAGAGATACAATAGGGAATTCAGAAGAAACTTCTTTACCCAGAGAGTGGTGAGAATGTGGAACTTGCTACCACAGGGAGTAGTTGAGGCAAATAGTATAGATGCATTTAAGAGGAGGCTAGATAAACATATGAGGAAAAAGGGAATAGAGGGTTATGTTGATAGTTAGATGAGGAAAGATGGGAGGAGGCCAGAGTGGAGCATAAACGCCGGCATAGACTGGTTGGGCCGAATGACCTGTTTCTGTGCTGTATATCCTATGTAATTCTTTGCCTAGCCATGTCAGCATATCTTGCCTGCAAGGACACTTCAGCAGTGTGCACCCTGAACGGCCAGCCCAAGTGGCACAATGCCATGGAAAGGAAGCCTGGCAAGAGCTCAATGTAAGTCCTATTCTTCACATCTTCTGCTCCCACTAGAGCATGAGGGCTTCTTGTCAATTACCTTCTTGTCAATTGCCTTGCTGCTCTTGGTTAGCATGAGTTCCGCTGAGGACTACCTAGGGAATAAAGGGCAGAATTCCTGGTGTAGCCCAGGAACTCCCTCACGTAAGCACCCTTAATGCAACAAGAGTGGGCAGAAGAGCCGCCCATGGTCCCCCACCCCCACCCCACCAGAATTTAAAGGGCCAGTGATAACATGGTGGAATCCCTGCTTAACCAGGGTCCAATTCAAATTCCTAGTTCCCATGGGTAGAAACCAGGCTTTCTGCCTCCTCCAGTCCCAGCTGCTTTGGGTCCATGTATCTGCCAGAGCGAGCTGTCTCCCAGCAGGGATCACTATATCTAGATCTATACTCCAGAACATAGCCTGTCCTCACCAGGTCAGGTTAGTGGAACCAAAACTAACGTGCAAGAGCGATATTAATTGTCCTTCTAATGTGATATAATGAAAGTAATAAATGACTCCAGCTTTTATCAAAGATGAAGTAGTCTTGTGCATACATCCAGGTAACTCAATGGGATTAAGTGTAACAGTACAGTTCCACCCAGAAGTTGTGTTCCTGCGGGTCATTGTCTCAATTCTAGTGCACCATAAAATAAGCACTGAGTGAGAATCACCAGGGAAAGCCACAAACCCGAAACATTCTAAAACCAATAAAAGTCCCCATTTTGCTTTGATCTGAGAGCCACAAAGATATAAAAAAATATTTTCACAGGTACAGATCACCTTGAGTAAATATGAAACATTGCATGTTGTTTGCATTCATTACATTATAATGGGAATAGCAGAATAGCAGTGAGGGTTGAAGATAGTTAAGGGTAAGTATCCATTCCGTCATGGAGCTAGTTTAAGCAGATCAAAACTGAAAGAGCAGTCCAGTAAAGTCATCTCAGCCCGATGCCTAGGGAGATGAAGATATTTAAGCCTGACTTGCAGTTCTTACAATTCTATTTAAAGTGCATAACCTATCAGTCTAGCTCCTTGAAAGAGGCACGAGGGACATAAAATTGGAAACATTTGGAATTGGTACAATAGACTAGGAGGATACCTTTTGAAAATACTGACTTTGTTGAGCAATGATGAAGGTTAGATATCCTGCAGAATTAGATCTCCATTAATGGTTCATAGTATAGGGCGATAATTGATTTTATGAAGGGTCTGTGTACCCAATTATTTAAAGGTTGAACTTGTCCACTTAAATAGAAAACTGGCTCTGGTTCCTGGGGGAAGGAGTTGGTCTACAGCTTGTGTCTGGGGATAATTAGTTTTATACCCAGGCAAGTCAATATACTGCTTAAAACAGACCTTCATGCACAGTAATTTCACACAATATTTGGATGCGTGTAACAAGAAATCAACGGCATATGGCAAGATAAAAACATAAGAACATAAGAAATAGGAGCAGGAGTAGGCCATTTGGCCCTTTGAGCCTGCTCCGCCATTCAATAAGATCATGGCTGATCTACCCAGCCGCTCATAGAATTACATAGAATGTACAGCACAAAAACAGGCCTTTTGACACAACTGGTCTATGCTGGTGGTTTTGTTCCACACAAGATGCCTTCTCACCCTATCAGCATAACCTTCTATTCCTTCCTCCTTCGTGTGTTTATCTAGCTTCCCCTTAAATGCATTTATGCTATTTGCTTCAACTACACCTTGTGGTAGCAAGTTTCACATTCTGACCACTCTCTGGGTGAAGAAGTTTCTCCTG
This sequence comes from Somniosus microcephalus, assembly GCF_052327205.1. Taxonomy (NCBI): domain Eukaryota; kingdom Metazoa; phylum Chordata; class Chondrichthyes; order Squaliformes; family Somniosidae; genus Somniosus; species Somniosus microcephalus. The sequence goes on from NC_140998.1 coordinate 38,956,331, forward strand.
AATTCTCTATTGGACTTATTAGTGACTATTTTATATTTCTGGCCCCTAGTTCTGGTCCCCCAAGTTCTGGTCTCCCCCACAAGTGGAAACATCAAGGGATATGGGGAGAAGGCAGGGACCGGGTACTGAATTTGGATGATCAGCCATGATCTCATTGAATGGCGGAGCAGGCTCGAGGGGCCGAATGGCCTACTCCTGCTCCTATCTTCTATGATTCTATGTTTCTATGTTACATTTACCCTATAAAACCCCTTCATACTTTTAAAGACTTCCTAGGTTGTCCCTCAGCCTTCCTGTTTATAAGAGAAAAGAGCCCCAGAGATGTAAGTGGTTTTTGATCCTAGCCCAATTGCTAGACGGACGGTTCGAATCGCCCCCGCCTTACGAAAGTTCTATACCCGGGAATTATTATTCAGAGTGTAAATGAAATAAGTCACGGACAGGAATGCTTCGGTGAAAAATCAAACTTATATTTATTTGGTCTAACATACACTGGCTAAAACATGCACTACTAAACAAAATCACTGTCCCTGTAGAGAATAAAATCCAGGTTACAAACAACATACATACCGTACAAAACTGGGGACTATAACAAACAGTAATTCCCTTGTTGCTATGGTGGACACAAATTCCATCCCTACCAACGAATTACCCAGTCGCATAAGCCCCTTCGCCTGGCTGAACCAAACGAAGCCCCCCCCTCGGAATAGCCCAAAAGCTCCACTTCAGAGAGACTATGCTTACCCCCACACGCGGTCGGTTTCGATGCTCCGCTCAGCGGCTTCTCTGGTACTTCTTGTTAATTCGATCTTGGTGGAGCGAGGAGCGAGAGAGAGAGAGTGGTGGAAAAGAATCTATCTTTATAATAGTCTGGCTACCTCTATCTTTTCCCTCCAATCTTTAAAATCCATTTGTTTCTAAGCACTCCGGTGCTTAATCAGTGATGGGTCGTCCTCGGACCCATGAGTATTGGATTAATGGCCCTAAGTCTGGGACATATCTTTCGGTCCTTGTGTTGGGATAAAAAAACTGGCTCCTTTTCGGCTGGCTGAGGCCAGTGTGTTCATTGTTCTGCTTCTCTTCTGAGATGGAGGTGAGAAGTGCTTTTGCATATTTGAGTGGCTTCAAGTTCAATGGCCCCCTTCCTTTTACCAGGACTGTCGGGCGAACCCATACATTCTGGATGACTGACAGTTCTTTTGTCACAGCCAACTGCCATGTGTTCTCTGGAGTTTTAACAAACCAGTCCCCCACACATTTGCACAGGGCGATCCCACCACTGGGAAAACACCCTCAGCCCATAAAGTCCACAAAAATATTCTCGACTGAGTCCATTCTTCAAACAGAGACTTTGCGATCTCTTCAGTCCCCCGTTTGATGCTTTTCTTTCCACAAAGCATCACTTGATGAGAGAGCAAAGGCCAAAGTCTCCCACAAGTGAAGCTGTTTCCCTGATTTTACATTTTAAAACCCCAGAACTGTACCTCTTACTGCGTGTCATAGTTTCCTTCTACCGAGTCAAAACATCAGCGAAACGGCTTCTTAACACATTCAAACAGCTGGGTTCCAATTCCCACTGACAAACTTTAAGTCAAACTACAGAACATTAATAAGATCCACAGGACGTCACCAAAAAGTCATTGCGCACATCACACAGTACAGCATTGACAGGTGGTAACACATTACAAAAATGCAACAGCACATAGCGCGCAATACAGAGTGTAAAACTATAACCAGAATACAATACACTTGCTTACAGAACTTTGGTACATTACAAATTTTGCAGGGAGAAGCCATAAATCAATTACACCTTTCCGGATCGATTTAACACCCCTTGCCACCGCGCTTGGAGCATCTGGCTCCGTCACCTGCAGCTGGTGTAAAACAAGTAGCTTACAAGCAACAATTGTATGATAACTAATGCATGGGAACAGATGCAGATCCAGGGAGGAATCTCTATACTCAGACTGATGTCCCACCATGGTGGCGAGACAATCCCCTTGATCTCCTCCCCCACCTATACTGTCTTTTGCTCTAAAGTATAAAAATGTTTCTGGGAGAGCTCAACGGTCTTTATTAACTCAGTGAGGTGTTCCGGCAGAAAAGGAATCGGGTACCCGAAATGCTCCACATAGTATGGTTGGACCGCTCGCAATCTACAGGGACAGGGTAGGCTTCAGAGGCTAAACGAAGCTGGCACGGGCTCAACGAATTGCTATATGGGTGCAGCGAGGTGAGATGCTTGTTGCTTAACCATGAAGGGATGCGACCTTGCCTCAGGTCCTCCAGGTTACTGCGGCCCTCGCCCAGCAACCATGCTCCATACAACACACACACCTCATTCCGTGCAGTCTGCTCCGAGGCGTTCCTGTCCTCCCGTATCAAATCATTAACAGTTTTAGCGTGCCTCTCAAACTCCGCAGTTACCTCCTTTAAATGAACAGTCATTGCCTGGTCCTCAGGAAGCTCTGAACCCACCACTGTATTCTCTTCCCCTAAAATCTTACGCAGTTGGTTCTTTAACCCAGTGATCTGCATCTGGAGTTGTGCATCATCCATACCATTAATAATACCTGTTCCTGTACTGAACGCTGTGGCTACATCGTTCCAGGTCCCTCTTCTTTGCCTCTTGGACCCCACACTACCCCCAACATTCAGATTATAAAGCTGTTCTTTCTCTACATTTCCATAGTCCAGTTCATAAAATTCCTGAAACATCGCTTTCAACAGAGCTTCATAAAGCTTCTCCGTCTTCCTTGGACACCACACAGGCAGATGGACTTCAGTCAAGTTCAGGATCACGGATGCCATGGCATAGTGCACGTTCTGAAACAACACTTTGTCAGTAGGGATTAACACCAACCCATTCCCCGGACCCCTGGTGGTGGTGGGACACCCATCTACAGTTGTCTGTACCGTCGGGGCTCTGGGCGGGGGCTTCCTGGTGTATGAGATGAGCTCTGTGGCGTTGATGGTGTTCGGGGGTTTTGGGATCACACGGGAGTCCACACTCCAATCCCAACCGATCCCACCCCTGGCGTCCTGTCATCGCCTGCTAAACGCGATTGACACACCCGCTGGGCAGATCTATTCCAACCCCCACATACACACACAAATCCTTTCCTCGGATTCCCACCACTTATCCCAACACACATTCACTCCTCCCTGAGAACTCGTGATCATCCGGTACGTGTCATTACTTAGTCATTCCCAGTCAGCTGTCTGGTCCCGTGTATCCGCACTCAGTTTCCTGAGCCACCACCACCTTCCCAGTGGATTGTGTCCCCTACAGCTAAGGCACACCCGTTTAACCTCTGTTACCCTAATCCGGGAGGTGGTAACTGTTGTGTATGTACCTTTAAGAAAATAACTGGTCTCAGACTGCAGTACCGGCAGTGACCACCCCTGTATAAAAGGCGCTAGTAAGCCTCTGTAGTTTCAGTTTCCCGATTGACTCCTTTCAGTAAAGACTTGTTTTGTTCAACTCCTGCTGTCCGTGTCTCAATCATACACGGACATAATACTGGCGACGAGCAGATATGAACTTACCTACAGTCTGCACCACCTCCTGGGATCCATTCCTGCAGCGAAGTGAGCAGAGGTCGAGGCCAGAAGGAAGAAAGAAGCAGTAGAAACGGGCGTCGACCGTGGGCATCCGCCCCTGTGTTAGCGGAGTTGAAGATTGCTGGAGAAGCTGTCGAAAGCGGGGCCTGGTTCCTGTCGATGGTGCTTCAGCTAATCGGGCTGGTGGCAGGTAGTACACTGATCCTTCCTGGGATGCGGCGGTCGCGAACTCGAGCGGGTGGCTTGCAACAGGGCCGAGCAGCGTTGGCGGGAAGAGGAGAGAGAGAGGGTGGAGCACACAGGGCGCAGCCGGTGCTACGAAGCCGGGCTGCGTATAGACCCGAGAAGAGGGAGGCAAGAGTCCCACAGGGTTGTTCCACGACGGGAAAATAATTTAAAAAAAAAAGAAATATTAAACGCGCAGGAAACCGCGAGGAGCTGCAGGTTGCAATGGAAACCGCGGAAAGCAGCACTAGCAACAGCGGGGAAGAAGGCAAAAGCGCGGGAGGCGCCATTTTGTTAAATCGGGGAAGAAGGCAAAGCGAGGGAGGCACCATTTTGATTTTCAAGATGCCGAAGACTGGCTGTATCGCTGCCTTTGATAATACAATAGAGGACTGGACCACGTATGTGGAAAGAGTCGAGGTATATTGCGAGGCAAATGAAATAGCCGATGAGAAAAAGGCATCGGTATTGCTAAACTTAATGGGCGCTAGAACGTACGGCCTACTGCGGGACCTGATTACTCCAGCCAAACCGAAGGCGAAGAGTTTTAACGAAATTGTTGCTGTCCTACAGGAACACCTAAACCCTGCACCGCTGTTGATAGCCGAAAGATTTAAATCCACAGGAGAACTCAGCATAAAGATGAGAGCAATGCTGAGTACCTTACGGAACTACGCAAGCTATCAAAGCACTGCCAGTTTAGAGCAGGACTGGCAGATACACTACGGGACAAATTTGTCTGTGGACTCCTGAGTGAAGGAACACAGAAGAAGTTACTCTCAGAGAAAGAGCTGACGCTAGATAAGGCTTTCAGCATGGCAGTAGCGTATGAAGCAGCAGCCAGGGGAGCTGCGGAAATACAACAAAAGCCACAGGAATACGGCACCCACGCAATGACACGGGGATTTGCAAAATGTTATCGCTGCGGCAGAACTAACCATGACCAGAAGGACTGCTGGTCCAAGGACAAAATATGCAGGCAATGCGGAAAGATGGGACACATTGCACGAGTTTGCAGGTCTGGGAAGAAGACCAGCGACAACAAAAAGGCTACTAAGGAACCGTACAAGAAAGTACAAAAGATGACGGACAGTAGTTCCGAAGACCAGATGAGCGATAGTGAATCCGGGAACAAGAGACTAAGCTGTCTCAAACTTTACAATGTAATCGCAAAAGAGGATCACCGAACCATTTGGGTCACCCTCACGATAGCAGGGTCCCAAGTTAAAATGGAATTGGATACAGGATCAGCGCTAACCGTCATGAATCGACGAGACTACGAGCGGCTATTCTCACACATACCCTTGAGAGAGACATCCATCGTCTTGACGACGTATACGGGGCAAAATGTATACCCCAGAGGAAAAATAAGGGTGCCTGTCGAATACAACGGCAAGAAAATATGGAAATAGTATCTCTACATACTGCCAAATGCTGGACCACCGTTATTGGGACGTGAATGGATCAGGAAGATAAACTTAGATTGGCACTCCATTCATGCAATGACGGTGGATGGTAAAAAAGATGAAGATGTCACTCCTGGACGATTGTCAACAATCTTAGCTAACGCCAAAGAGGTATTTCAACAAGAACTGGGCACTCTTAAAGGTGTAACCGCCTCGATAAAAATAGAAGAGAATGCAATTCCCAAGTTTTTCAAAGCAAGACCGGTACCATATGCAATTCGCCCAGCCGTCGAGGCAGAGCTGGAGAATCTGGAGAAGGCAGGCGTGTTGTCTAAGCTCGACTGGAGCGAGTGGGCGACACCCATCGTTCCTGTCATGAAGATAACGTTAAGCAATAAGTCTGAGGAGCCAAGGAAGGTTCGCATCTGTGGGGATTTCAAGGTGACGGTGAACCCAATCCGTCACACAGTACAATATCCTCTTCCAAGGATAGAAGACATCTTCGCCTCACTATCTGGAGGGAAGCGTTAATTGACCTAGCACAGGCATATTTGCAGATGGAGGTTGAAGAATGCTCTAGGAACTATCTCACGATAAACACTCACAAAGGTCTTTACCAGTATCATCGATTGGTATTCGGAGTAGCATCGGCTCCGGCGATATGGCAAAGAGCGATGGAACAAGTCCTGCAAGGGATTCCGGGGACTCAGTGTTACTTGGACGACACCCTTGTGACAGGTGAAGATGACAGTGAACACCTTAACAACCTAGAACAGGTGCTCACTAGACTACGGGAACATGGGCTACGAGCCAAGTGCGAGTTTTTTAAGAAACAGATATCGTATTTTGGCCACGTGATTGATGAAGAAGGGTTACATAAGTCCCCTGACAAAATTGAAGCGGTTGTTAAGGCCCCAGCGCCTGAAAATGTGTCGCAACTGAGGTCATTCCTCGGATTGGTGAATTACTACCATAAGTTTTTACCGAATTTGTCCACAATTCTGCACCCACTGAACGCCCTACTATGAACAGGAGTAGCATGGAAATGGAGCAATGACTGTAAGCGGGCCTTTCAGAAGAGTAAGGACTTAATCACTTCAAGAGAAGTATTGGCTCACTACAACCCAGCACTGCCGATCAGACTGGCGTGTGATGCGTCTCCCTACGGCATTGGGGCGGTACTGTCACATAAATTCCTTGATGGTTTAGAGAGGCCGATAGCTTTTGCGTCACGCTCGTTAACTTCTGCCGAGCGTAACTACACCCAGATTGACAGAGAGGCCCTCAGCCTAGTGTGGGGGGTGAAGAAGTTCAATCACTACCTGCACGGTCAAAAATTTACTCTACTAACCGATCATCAACCTCTTGTCTCCATTTTCAACCCTCAGAAGGGCGTACCGATAATGACAGCGCAACGGCTGCAGAGGTGGTCCCTTTTCCTAGGGGCACACCAATATGACATCGAGTACAAAGGAACTAAACAGCATGGGAATGCTGATGGATTGCCACGCCTACCGTTGCCGACGGTGGAAGAAGAAGACCTTGCAGTGGATCCAATGGAGTTATTCCACTCGACCATAGTCGAATGTCTCGCTGTGACGAATGCAAACATAGAAAAGGAAACACGGAATGACCCGACACTATCACGGGTCTATGATTTAACGGTGAAGGGATGGCCAGCACATGGCGAACCACTGCTGCCAGCATTCTCGCCAAGAAGAGAACAGCTGTCAGTGTGCAGAGGAACCTTGATGTGTGGATCCAGAGTAGTAATTCCACCTAAGTTGACGGATAGAGTGCTCAATGAGCTTCATGAGGGTAATCTGGGTGGGGTAAAAATGAAAAACTTAGCCAGAGCGCTTGTGTGGTTGCCGGGAATCGATAGAGAAATCGAAGAGATGACCAAGAGCTGTGCAGGATGCCAGAAGGTCCAAAACGCCCCAACACAAGCTCCTCTACATCCATGGGAGTGGCCCTCATCTCCATGGCAAAGGGTGCACGTTGATTTTGCTGGTCCCTTCATGGACTCGATGTTTTTAATTGCGGTGGATGCACATTCAAAGTGGCCAGAGGTAATAAAAATGTCCTCAACCACCACGGAAAAAACTATCACAGTTTTACGAACCATATTCGCCAGGAATGGGCTGCCTGAACAGATTTGCTCTGACAATGGACCACAGTTTGTGTCTGAAGAGTTCCGGAGGTTCTTAAAGAACAATGGTGTTAAGCATTACACATCTGCCCCATATCATCCAGCCACTAATGGATTGGCCGAGAGGTTTGTTCAAACATTCAAGAAGGCTATCAAGGCAAGGTGTAATGAAGATATACCCCTACAACACAAGGTGGACAACTTTTTGTTTGCCTACCGGAATGCGACACATGCGGTTACCAACCAAACTCCCGCCATGATGTTCTTCAATCGAAGACTACGATACCACTTGGATTTGGTTAAGCCAAACGTCCGAAGAGATGTGGAGAACAGGCAGTTTCAGAATATGAATGAAAGGCCGACCAGGAGTTTTAAGATAGGTCAACCAGTTTTGGCCCGGGACTACCGCACTGAGAAATGGCAGCCAGGAACAATTTGTACACGGCAAGGACCTCTCATATATACCGTGGACGTTGGAGAGAGCATTGTAAGACGCCATGCTGACCAGATTCTAGAGTCACTGGAAAACGTCAACTCCACACCACGATCTGATACACCTGGTAATGAAATCGACGTACCAATTGCAGCTACCGCAGAATTGGTGATATTGGAAGCAGATGAACCAAACAACGACATTGATCCCGACTCAACCTTGCTAGAGGAACCTGATACCCCAAAGAGGCGTTATCCAGACAGAATCAGGAAGCCTCCTCAAAGACTGAACTTATAATTGCTTAAACTTAACCAATGTATCTAGCAACCGTAATTGTGATTGTAATTAGTTATCATTTAGTTGTTAAATGAATGTTATGTACTGTTTATCTAAAAGGGGAGGAATTGTTGTGTATGTACCTTTAAGAGAATAACTGGTCTCAGACTGCAGTACCGGCAGTGACCACCCCTGTATAAAAGGCGCAAGTAAGCCTCTGTAGTTTCAGTTTCCCGATTGACTCCTTTCAGTAAAGACTTGTTTTGTTCAACTCCTGCTGTCCGTGTCTCAATCATACACGGACATAATAGTAACCCCTATTCTCGGGCATGAGATGGACGCTTCACCATAGGTGAACTCATCATGGCTGGAATACCGGGTGGAATTACTCAAGCCATCCAGGCCATCTTCCCTCGTGGAGATAGACGCTCGCCCCATCCTTCGAGCCACCTCCTGTGGTCACGGTCGGTCCATCTCTGCCGGTGCAGCCGAAGACAACCGATTCCTCGGTGTCACCCCTGTGACTTGTGCTGCCTTAGGTGTTCCCTAAAAACACAGAATGCAACGTTGTCCTTGGGTGATGCCTCACCTTTCCAGACGCAGCTACACATGATTAAAATCCAAACTATACAGACAAGCTAAGGCAACAGACAGAAGAGAAAGAAGTTACGTACAGCGCCACCTGTCTCCAGGTGGCCACACTAGGTCTCCTTGACTCTGGGCCTCTTACAACTCCAGCTTCCTTCGTTCACCGGTGTATAAGGAGGCGTCCACAGCACCCTCGGCCATGGGATCCTGTCACTCCTTCTCACTCCTGCCCCCAGAGGTGGAATGACTGGTCCCTTTGTGGTCTCCTCACAGTCCCAGATTATGGGCTGGAGAGCCACACCTGTAGTGCAGCTCACCACTCCCTGCTGTTTCCTCCTCTTATCAGCTCTTTCCCCAGGGTTAAAAAGCTGGCACTGATTGAATTGGAACCACTTAGTGCGTCGGGGCATTTTGACCGCATATACCATTGGACTTGCCCTATCCATGATACTATACGGTCCCATGTATAGCAGTTCAAAAGTCCCTACCCTGGCGAAGTTTCTAACCATTACTTGATCTCCGACCTTCCACTCGTGGTGCCTCTGAGGCTCAAGCAATAAACGATTTCTACGATGTTGTTTCCCCATGTTACTGGCAGCCTGCCAATGGATCTGCCTGAGATGCTCAAGCAAATTCTTAACAAACCTGTCCCGGTTCACCTCGCTCAACTGACCTTCCATGAGAACCGGGGCCAGTACATGGCTGGGCATTCTAATTACCCTGCCAGTCATGAGCTCATGCGGGGAATACCCTGTGCATCTAGATGGGCTGGCTCGGACCCCCATCAGAACTAACGGCTCATTTTCTAGGCGAGTCGCCTGTCTCCTTCCGTAACCTTTCCTTGATGGTCCTATTCATTCGCTCCACAATCCCCGATGACTGCGGGTTGTGTGCGACGTGCCATTTACCCTCTACACCTAGCATCTTCAGAGTCGCCTGCATGACTGCCCCTGTGAAGTGACTGCCCTGATCGGACTCCGCATACTGTGGTAGCACATACCTAGAGAACACTTCTCTCACTAGAGTCCTTGCGATCCCCAAAGCTGTGGCTATTCGGCATGGGAAGGCTTCTTCCTTTACCGTAATACCTGCCACTTCGTATGGACCCTCTACCTTATCTCCCTTAGCCAGCGTCTCCAGAACAGTTTTTATGGTGGGATCCCATGCCTGGACCATCTTTAGGTCCGGGGCCAATGCTACCACTGCACTCCCTTAGGTCCCACCTCTGTCTCTGATCGCTGCTACCCGACTCAACCCATATGGATCCCAAAACGTGCACGTTCGAGCACCCTCTTTGGCCAGCAGGTCTGCCTGCTGATTGCACTCCGCACGGAGTTCTGTCTTAGAATGGGCCTTGACTTTGTGGATATAGAAATCCCCCTGGGTTCCTATCGATGTTAAGATCTGTTGCAACAATGGCTTGGTTGCTAGGGCTTTCCCGTCTGCAGATGTGAACCCACGACGAGACCAAATGGCTAAATATTCTGTACACCAATTGCAGGTGAACATGCTGTCCGAGTAAATTGTGTCGGGTGTAGGGAACTCTTCGGGGTGGGTAACCACATACACCAGTGCTGACAGTTCAGTGTGCTGGGCGCTCATGGTGCTCGGGAGTTTAATGGCCTTGGCAATGCCTGGCTTTGGGTCAGAAATCCCGCATCCAGTGAGTCGCTCCCCGGCCACCACTGTACTGGACACATCTACATAGATCTCGTGGCCCATGGGATGGATCCCAGCCCGAAACCCTATGTCTATGTCCCATACCCCTTCAACAGATCATTTGTGGGCCACCCCTTGGTAGATCAAATTTGTGGCGAGATTTCACACTCAAATTCATCTGAGAGAGCAATAAAGTCCAGCGAGCAATGCGTGCACTGCTCACCGTGCCGTCCTTTATCCTCCCATCCAGAAGCATCTGAGTGGGCGTATGATGGGTTAAGAGAGTTACCGGATACGCCCCCGTGAAGATTTGTGATCTCCTTACGGCCCAATGTGTGGCGAGCAGGTGCCTCTCACAATTGGAGTACCCCCTCTCTACATCTGTGAGGATTCTTGATGAATGTACCACAGGCCTCAGCTTGCCATGCCTCTCCTGGAGCAGCACTGTGCTCAAACTGTCCCCTGTGGCAGCTACCTCCAAAAAGAACTCCTTTACCCCATCAATTGCTCCTAAAGCCGGTGCGGTCTGCAGATCTCCCTTCAGATGACTAAAAGTGGCCATGCAGTCCTCATCCCACTCCTAGCCCACTCCCTTGTGGAGGAGCCAGAGTAGAGGAGCTGCCGTAGCGGCATAGTCCTCTATATGAAATCCCTGCAGTACCCTGTGAGTCCCAGGAAGGATCTTACCCCCGTTACCGTGGCCGGGGCAGGTAGCTCCTGTACCGCCTTCCTCTTCGCCTCATCGATGGCCCTCTCCCCAGCACGCACGGTCAGCCCGAGGAATTTTACTTCCTGCTGGCCAATCTGTGCTTTCTTGGGATTAACCTTGAACCCAGCTTCCTTTAACAGACTCAGCAGTTCAGCCAGCAGTGGGCCATGCTCCTCCCCCTCGGTGGAGAACAAAAGCAGGTCGTCCACATACTGCACAAGCTGCTGCGGTCTGCTGAACCCTTTTAAACAGTTGGCCATACATTGGTGGAAAATAGAAGGACTGTTATGAAATCCTTGGGGAAGGCAGGTCCATGTGTACTGCTGACCCTTGAAAGTGATTGCGAACTTATACTGGTCCTCCCTTTTGAGAGGGATAGACCAGAATCCGTTCGAAATGTCCAGCACTGTGAATGTTTTCGTGGATGCTGGGATACTCCCGATCAGGTCGGCTACGGCTGCGACGGTGGGGGCACAGGCTGGGATGTTCTTGTTAAGGACCCAATAGTCCACAGTGGCTCTCCACGAATTGTCCGGTTTCCTAAACGGCCAAATTGGAGAGTTCACATGTGTCGTTATGGGTCTCAACACACCCTGCTCAACCAATGATCCCAAAGCCGTCTCTAAATCCACCTTTGCCTCTCTGGGGAAGTTGTACTGTTTGTGGTGGGGCCATGGGGTCTCCTTCTACTCTGACCTCCACCCCTATTACCCTCCCACAGTCGTGCTTGTGTGTAGCGAATGCCGCGAGGTTGGCTCGCACATCTGCTATGTACTCCACCGGGGTAGAAGTGACCAAAAGTTCAAGGTCATAACTACCCTTGGGCTTCATCATACACACAGTTCCCTTGCCTTGCTTCCTTGCTTCCCTGGTATAACTACCACCTCCTTCTCCTTTCCCGTGCATACCGCCCCCCAAAGACAGTGATTACGGAAATCCACCAATATCTTGTGGGCCAGTATGAAATCTGCCCCCAAAATGCCTATTCCCTCCCGCTCCCACCACATCAGGACACATTTCCATTCCGTATTGTAGGGGGTGGCGTGTGCGCCCAGTCAGCTTCACCTCTGACTGTCCCTTGAGTGGTTCGAATCGCTCCCACACCCCTGGGTTCTAGACACCGGACTTAGGTACAGGTGGCGATACAGAAAATCGAGTAGACAAGTGGATTGGTGTAAGAAAACCAAGATTTTATTAAAACAGAACAGAACACAATCTTATGAGAATTACTGGTATAAAATACAGGCATAAACAATTACACTTATATAGGAATGGGGAACACACGGCACATCGAGGGAAAACAACTACATTAACAATCCCCCTTATCCTTATCCCACCCCCTATACCTAACTAGATTAAGCTATGAGGGGCCAGGAATTCATGCTCACCAATCCAAAACCGTTGCTTTAACGGTTGTGAGTTTTGAGGTTTGGTCTTGCTGTCCTTTGGGGTACCCCATTGCCATGTGGTCTCAGGGCGCGGCGCTGGAGTTGTTGATGCGACACACCTTCCCTCTCCTCAGCTACCATCATCGTCTCGTCGCGATGGGTTTTCTTCTTCTTCTCCCTCGGGCGGTCGTCGGCGGTAACGTTGCGGTTGGGTGTCGGTTGGCGGTTTTCACTGCTTACTTGATTTTACTACCCATCCTTTGAACGCCAGTATATTCATCGCGGGCGTGGACACCCGTGTCTAACGCCTGCTTATTCGCAGTGTTCAAATGCCAACTTATTCTCACTGTCCATACATACACTGCTAATTTCTTCCCCAAACGCCAGCTTATAACTAGGCGTTTGGTTTTTACCAATGCGTCTTTTGCTGCCCTTGTCTGCACTTGTCGGTTTTACCTTTCTCTTCGTCTCGTCTCGTCTCGTCTCATCCCTTTGTGGCCTGTGTGTCGTGTGTGGCTTTGAACTCGGGTCTCATTCTCCTCCCGCGTTTGGTCCCGGTGTAATGGGCGTCCTTGGTTGTTGAGCGGTGCGGGGAGCGAGTAGAGAACCCACCAGAGGCCAGGGCATGAGCACAAGCGGCAGCAGGCCAAGGCCAAACAAGAGGTCAGAGTCAAGAGACAAGAGAGCGATTGCTACTGATGGGCCTACAGTTATATCTGTTCTTCCACTCCTTATCTGCGCGCCAAATCAGGTCAGTCCATTGTTTAACTTTTGGCGGGCTTGTTTTAAATGATTATAACCATTTGTTTTAACGACTTTAGGAGTGGTTGTCTCCGGGTCTAATGGCCCCGATGTCCTGGTTGCTTTGTCATGGATAAGACTTAATTGTCCCCATCCTACCTTGATGGCTACTGTGAGCTGTTATCGATTAAACATGCAGAAAGCTAATGGCCATGGTTATAGGCCCATTCTACTTTGATTTGACTCAAGTCAAATAAATGCGTATTCTGTGTTTACTTTGTCTGGCTGGCTCTCGAGAGTCCTGTTCTCACAGATTCCTGCATTTTAAATATCGTCCCTGAGCCTGCTTGCCTGCAGGTTCTTGCTTTTAAAAATGGTCACGAGGTTTACAGAAGCCATTTTGGGTACCCTGCTTTTAATAACTTGTCCAAAACAGGGTCCCTTGATCCATAACTTGAGGAGTGCGGGAATTTTGAGAACCCTGCAACTTACAGTATGGAGTGTACCCAGATCGATGGCTAGCGGGATGGAGAAAGACCCAGCCTGTTCATTCCCGGTGAACCCTACTAAGTTATATGGGACCCCGTTCGATAGAGGTGATGTGGTCGGGTTATCCACATAAACAATGGTGCTTGAAGCTCCAGTGTCCAGCAGATAGGTCCCTTGCACCTCCTCCACCCCCATTTTCACGCACGGTCTCTTCCAAACATCATAACTTAGTGGGCACAGGTAAACGGGCTGAGAAGCCCCTAGTCAAGGGTCGGGATTGTTCGGGGCGGATGGGAGTACGCTGCCCACTGCCGCGTCCACCCTACCCTGCCCTGCCGGAAAGACTGCGCGGAGAACAGCCACTGATACCATGAACAGATCAGTGCTGCTTCCTGCCACAGCTGCGGCTTTCTGCACTGGCGCTGGAGGATCCCCTTTCCCGCTCCTTTTGTCAGAGACTGGGCAGTCTTTCCTCCAGTGCCCTTTACTCCCGCACCTATAACAACCTTGCTTCTTCTCTGAGCTACCCCCTTCCTGGCGCCACTCTCTTCTAACGTTGCCTCCATTAGGCTTTAACTCGTGTACTCTGCCCTTTGGTTTGTCATCCTCACCCCTACCATTCTTAAAGAGAGAGTTAACTGCTGGATCACACTCTCTTCTGTGGTCTGGGGATCCCTGGAATCGAACCACCCCTCTGTTTTGGCCTTGATCCTGGGCAGGCTGTTCGCCACCAGGGTCCTCAGCCAATGAGCCCTAGGCTCCCCCTGCAGCTGCGGCCGGTCAGGCACCCCCACACAGGCACTCCGGCAGATGGGCCAAAGCCTGTCTGCAAAAGCCTGCAGTGCCTCCCCAGCTAACTGCAGTATCCTTTCCACTCGAGAGAAGGGACTTCCATCATTGAGGCCCATAGCCTCTAGGATGTCATCCTTTATCCCCTCTAACGTACCCTGCCCCCTCTTGCTACCCGCTGAGAGCGACTGGTACAACCTACTATCCAGGGAAAATAAAAGTAATTTGGCTGTCTCAGCTTCATTACAATTATTGATCCCCCCCACCTGCTCCACATCCGTAAAATGGACATATGTGTCCCCTGTGCTGGTCAGTTTGGTCATGTTAGAGACCATTGCCTGCAGCTGGGGGGTCGTATACGGGACCACAAAGTCACTCTGCAGTGCTCCTTGCTCTTGACCGTCTACGGGCACACCGTATTTCCGCTGCCAGACAGGGCACATGGGTCCTGGTCCCGGCATTTCGGGCGGTGGTCGAGCGTCCTCCTCTGCCTTACAGTCCTCCTTATCTCCCTCCTGCTCTTCCTCATCTACCCGGGCAACTCCCGGAGCTACCAAGCAGACCATCCCTTTGGCCTTAGATAGAGCACCGGTCAAATTCCGGATCTGCTCCTGGCAAGGACCATGATTACCCATATCAAACCTTCCAGTGCTGGTGACTCTGTATGCCACCTGAATATCCTTCAAGTGCTCTCCCAGCACCTTTACCTCACTCGAATAAACTTACTCGACTAAAAATAAACTTACCTTATTGTACATGTGTTTTAATGTTTAAATAAATGAAAAACATTTATTTTTATGTTTTTTAAAACTCTTACGCTGGTAAAAGCAGGCCCTACACCTGCTTTTACCAGGCGTAAGAATTTCACGGGCATTCGCAGGCCTACGCATAGAGGCCCAGAAGCACAAGTGTCCGAACCTCCGGGACTATCAGATAAGTGCGTAGATATTTTGCTGGTCGGAGGCATCCATCCGCGGGAAGCCTCTGACCGCAAGTTCAGCCACTGAGTTGCATTAGCAGTGGAATGGAATACAAATTTGCATGCCTAAACCCGGAATTTGCGCGGTCCCTACAGGTGCGTGCGCACCTCGTCCGCACCTGTAGGGGCTGCAAATTACAGCCCAGTATGTTGCATTGTGTTAGTATTATCTTAAAAAAAAATCCCTTTAGGTTAGTTAAAAATGAGTATCCCATACTGAATTCAAGCTGATTGTCTGTCTGGCAAGTTATTTTTAGTGTATATTGCTGTGACTGTTAAGTTATTTTTAGTATATTGTAAATGAAAGGGGAGATTGTTTAACCCGTTAGAGAGCTAATACTGTTGAGACTATCAAAAGATCTTAAAGTGCTTCACAGCCAATGAGGTTACTTCTGATTCGTAGTCACTTGTTTTTGTAGGCAAACACAGCAGCCAATTCTGTGTACAGGATGGTCCCAAGAACAGCACGAAGATAAATGAGCAGTTAATCTGTTTTTTTGTGGTATTGGTTGAGGGATGAAAGTTGACCAAGCCATCGGGAGAACTCTAATACAATAGCAAAATACTGCGGATGCTGGAAATCTGAAATAACAACACTGCCTGGCCTGCTGAGTATTTCCAGCATTTTCTGTTGTTATTATCGGGAGCACTCAGCTGCTTTTCAAATAGTGCTACTGGATCTTTCACATCCACCTGAACACCTTGTTGAGGTGGACAGGGCCTTGGTTTAACATCTCATCTGGAAAATGCCACCTCCCTTAATACTGCACTGAAGTGTTAGTCTAAATTATGTGCTCAAGTCCTGCAATTGGGCTTCAACCTATCACCTTCTGATTCAAAGGTGAGAGTGGTGCCTCTGAGCAAAACTGACATTGGTACAGCACTAAAGTATTGCTTCCTGCATACAAATGGGTCTAGATGCTTTGAAAGATAGATCATCTGAATGTCATTTTTTCTGCATTTTAATCGGGGTCTATTCAATAAGACAGGAACTTTTTATCAGCATTGAGAAGTTGTCAGTGCAACAGTCAATGCCCTATGGGAAATATGTAGAGCTATAGGTTGTAGGTACTTCACTTCACTTCCAACAATGCCTGCAAGCAATCTTTTGTACTTTATCCATTAGATTACCTAATAAGGGTAATTTATACAATAAATTTATGCAATAATTTAACAGAGTTGTTATGCGCTACCTCAATAGGTGATGAAAGTAGACTCAATAGTAACTTCAAAAGGGAATTGGATATATACTTGAAAAGGAGACATTTGCAGCGCTGTGGGCAAAGAACAGGGGAGTGGGACTAACTGAATGTCTTTGATTCCCCGCCATAAGCTCAGTTCCCTAGCTATTGACACCATCCCTCTCCCTGGTCATTGTCTGAGGCTGAACCAGACCGTTTGCAGCCTTGGCGTCCTATTTAAGCCTAGATGAGATTCCAACCACATATCCGCTCCATCACCAAGACCACCCACTTCCATCTCCGTAACATCGCCCGTCTCCAGCTCAGCTGATCTGCTGCTGCAACCCATATCCATGTCTTTGTTATCTCCTAGACTTGATTATTCCAACACTCTCCTGGCCAGCCTCTCATCTTCCACCCTTTATAAACTTGAACTCATCCAAAGCTCTGCTTCCCGTATCCTAACTCGCACCAAGTCCCGTTCACCCATCACCCCTGTGCTCGCTGACCTACATTGGCTCCCGGTCCAGCAACACCTTGATTTTTAAAATTCTCATCCTTGTTTTCAAACCCCTCCATGGCCTCGCCCCTCCCTATCTCTGTAACCTCCTCCGGCCCTACAATCCTCAGATCTCTGTGCGCCTCCAATTCTGGCCTCTTACTCATCCCCGATTTGAATCACTTCACCATTGGCGGCCATGCCTTCAGCTGCCTGGGCCCTAGGCTCTGAAATTCCATCGCGAACTCTCGCCGCCTCTACCCCTCTCCTCCTTTAAGACACTCCTTAAAACCTACCTCTTTGATCAAGTTTTTGGTTAACTGTCCTAATATCTCCTTATGTGGCTCAGTGTTTGATAAGGCTCCTGTGAAGCACCTTTGGACATTTTACTACATATGATTCTATTCTACAACTGACCGTACCCATTTCAAAGCAACTTTGCTTTCCCTTCTTTTTCCTTCCCTATCATAGCCTGATGATCATCTTCCCATGTTCCTTACTTGGAAGGAGAAAAATTTTCTATTCTTGTTATATTGTCAACTGTCCTATTCTCGTGAAATAATGTATTTCAGTTTTTATGTCTCCAGTCTCTTGCTTTGCAAAGCTGTTTTTTGAAGTAATCCAAACTGAACCATTACTTGTACCACATGATTGATTCTTATTTCCATATAATAATATACACAGTACTGCTGATTTCTGCTTTTTTGATTTGCAGATGTGCCCTGTTTACAGCTTGGATTTTTAAAATTTGAATAAATTTGAAATCTCTAGTTTTTGAACTTTTCTGAGTGTGGGCTGGTGTGGTGCGGGGGATGAGGGGGGGAAGCATTCACCTGCAAATATTGATACATTATCCAGGACTTCTGGTCCTAATTTCTAAAAGACAAGTGCCAGTGACTTAAATGAAAGAAGTGCAATGATAGCAAAAATTCTTCAACCCAGCAACAGACATAACCTCCTAATAAGTCAGGAAATACAGAAGAACACATAAATCTGATGACCATGGACCCCCCCCCACACACACACACACACACACACACCTCCTTGGTAACCCCCTAGGTTCTGGTGGCTCCTGTTTGAAAATCAAAAGTTAAATAAATAGGGCGAATGGTGAAAATACATCAGACTTGCACAGAAATGCCTCTTTAAATTGAAGATCTCAGTTGAATTGTTTGTCATACAGTTGGGATTATTGGATCGGATTTTGTGTTGCGAGTTAGGGTGAGACTAACAGCACTCACCATTATTGTGGTGTAAATCGTACAGCACCATGCACAGTTAAACGTGGAAATCCAGAGGTTGCAGTTAGAGTTACCCTGCTCTTCCATAGGCTGCGCTGTAACAGTACCTCGCCAATAGATTCTGCATTAAAATCCATGTAAACGCATGAAGTTGTGGTACCTGCCCACTAGTTACCCACTAACATGGCAGAAGAAGTTAGGGTTGGTGCATTCAGGTGTAAGTGAATTTTTAATGGCCTGATCAGTCATAATTACTGCCAAACAACCTCTGAAAATTGAATTTTCAAAAGTGTGGAGTTTCATTCCTTCAGAATTTAACCAAAGTTGGAGATTTAAAAATATATATTTTTTTTACTTTTGCTGACTGTCTCTTAGCTATCTCAATCCCATCTATTTTCCCAATCTTTATTTCACTTTCTGTACATGATTTAAATCTAGTTTATACTTCCTGGCTTAAGCTCTGCATGTCTCAGTGAGCATTCTTCAATCTGGTTGAAGAGCCTCGCTGTTGCTTGCTCTGTTCACAGATCCCCCGTAGAGGCCCCGGCACTGGGTCTGATGCCCAATAACACAAATCCGTACTCAAAAGCCTGTGAAAATTACGTGGCCAGTTGTCAGCGTAGTGAATGATGAGCACTATTCCTTCGCCACTGACTGCAAAATCCGGGCCATTATGTGTCTTTAGGGCTGGATAAATTGGGCAAATTCAGTGATACTATCCTCCCAGCCATCTAGCCTAACTAGCTGGGAGTGTGGGTTGGATATGGGGCTATAAAACTCTAGTGCCAATTATCTGACTTGCATTCCTGTCAATCAAAGCTCCATGTTGGGAGTGCAGGGTGGTTGAATAAACTCTTGTATTCCAGAAATTCTTATTTTCAGATGCATCACAAACACTGTGCAATGACAAAAGTTTAATAATTGGTCTCTATACTTCTGAAAATCAAATTAAGCCAGTGTTGCAATTTAATTGTCAAATTATTCCAGTTTCTGCCAACCTACACAAGGCATCAGTAGTACGCTTTCTTAAGGACATGTCAGCTTGTCTCACACGATTCAAGTTATTTATTCTTCAAAACCCTTTGTAGTAGACAAAGGAGAGTGAGCCACACAGTACAATATATTAGCAAAGGGTTTCGAGAACTGGACTGACCCATGTGGGAAAACACAGTATGAAGTGATAATTACAAATCCTAGCCCTTTTCGGGCTACCCCAGATCAGGCGTATTCCCCAGACGTTCATCTTCAACTAAAGTTAGAGATAGCTGGATTCTATAAGATGCTTAAATTGGTCTAAAGGTTCAGGCTATCTCTCCCTAAAGGAAAGGAATGACTGAAGATGTCATCCGTCTTCCGGATAGCACTTTTAATAAATTTAACTAGGCTGTAACCTTCCGGATATTATGAGGGTCTGGAATACCCCCCAGAATTCTGCAACTCCTTACAAAAGAGTATACAGAAATTGGGTTTGCTAGTTTATACAGAAGTACTCTTTGAGACAATTCTAAAAATATATAGATTTATTTAAGAGCCGACATTCATTTAACAGCTGTTGTCAGTCGCAACATTAACAATTCAAAATACAAATAGCTTACATTTCTTATCAGAGATCATTATTCTCAAATCTTAACTTCGTTACATTTCTACATTTCTTACTTATTTCTAAATCCAGAACATCCACCAAAATCAAATACCTTGATTACCCGAGACTCAAAGTTAAAAACTTACAAAGTGTGC
Source organism: Somniosus microcephalus (assembly GCF_052327205.1). Lineage (NCBI taxonomy): Eukaryota > Metazoa > Chordata > Chondrichthyes > Squaliformes > Somniosidae > Somniosus > Somniosus microcephalus. The sequence continues at coordinate 38,976,387 of NC_140998.1, forward strand.
CTGTGAAGTTGAGAAATGCTTGCCCGTTCAGCGACTTCTGACTTTTCATCTGAAAAGCTCTATCTTTTATGGCTTTTTTTTTAGTGGTTTATTCTTTGAAGTTTCCTGCTGATGTAAACTAATTGTCTTATTTGTTCTCTCTGTTGAATTCTTACTGATCTTATTGTCAATTTAGCTGCTGCATGCATAATTATGTCTCTACCTTTAGGTGTTCCAAAAACCACCATAAAATGGCTACAACAGATTTATCTCTTTGATATCATTCTTATCGAAGATTTTCTATTCAATTCTTAATATTGGCTTAACTGGGTATAACCACAGACGTTGTGACTTCGTGGTGTTCCAAGTTCAATACAAAAACAATGTAATTGCTTGGTGCATCTACTGAAGTCATATCTTCAAAGTGTTCTGCAGGTATCATATTTACTATATGTAAATTAAAACCAGTTTAACCAGGGTGTTTACTTGTTTTCTAGCTATCTTAGTTGGTTGCATATTTAATTGTGTTTCCTGTCTTATTTGATGTTCCTTTTACAAAGGCACATGTTTTTTTAATATTCTGTGTTTTTGTTTGAAGTGTCAGTTTCTAACACTTTACTTGGGTCATTTCATTGTGTTGGTTCCAAACCGCAGACCTTTCGGAAGCGCCAAATTGCTATTTCAATAGGGCCATTGTATTAGCATTAACAATCAATTCCCAGTTCAAAGGTTGTGGTGTTTACAACTTTGTTATCAAACCATCCCATCTCAGAAGCCTGTTTTCTGTTTGCAGCCTGTGTCTCCGAGGCTTTAGATTTTTAAACCCAGTATATCATGTATTAATAAATATCAGAATTCTGTTCATATTATGGTGTATCTCTTGAAATATGGCTTATTCCATCACAAGTGGGGGAGATTTTCATCTTGCTACCTCCCTGTTTACACCTTTAAAAACAAAAAAGTGAGATGAAAATCGTGTGGGGAAGCAGTTTGATTTATACATTCAGAGCATAGACAACTCCCCCAGAAGTGGAAACAGTTTCTCCATATCTACCCTATCAAACACTTTCACAATCTTAAAGACCTCTATACGGTCAGCCCTCAGCCTTTTGTTCTAGAAAAAAGAGCCCCAGTCTGTTTAGCCTTTCCTGATAAGTAGTGTTTCCTGATAGGTATATGAGGTCAGATGAGAGTGACTGCCCTTGACAACAAGGCAACATTTGACTGAGTGTGGCATCAGGGAGCTCTAGTAAAATTGAAGTCAGTGGGAATCAGGGGGAAAACTCTCCACTGGCTGGAGTCCTACCTAGTGTAAGAATAAAAATATATGTTTTGTATGTGTGATGGACTCGAGACTATTAATATAAGATGTATGTAATAATGATACATTTGATGTGTATGGATCTCCCCTGGGTAAGGCAATGACACGAAACTTTACAAAGGAAACCTGCATAACAGGATAACCCCCCACAGAGACACCATCGAAACTCACCATCGAAACTCAAGAGCCACTAAAAGGTGTCAATAAACAATTAACTTAAGCAAGAAATGGCACCAGCCACTGCAGACAGACACATGTTCAAAGGAAAGCCAATCAAGAACTGCCATGAATCTAAGACCCAATCATGGGGTCTTAGCAATTTAGAGTAGAGACAATGGACTTAAAAAGATATAAAACAAGGAACCCAAAGGCTCTCTCTCTCTCTCTCTCTGGATGACCACACGGAAGAACAAGAAGTCCTCCCTCTACAGACCAGACCAAGAAGCAAGGAAAAAGGCCGCATGCATTGCTTGACTCAGGGAAGTACCAGTTTGTGTAAATCTAACCCATTACCTTACGTGTTGTAATCGAGTAGAGTCCATAAATACCAGTAGGCTATTGTTTTGATGTGCATGAGTGTGTATTTAATAAACTTATTCCAGATTGTTTCAAAAGAATTGGTCTTGCTGTCAATTTAATGCCAGTCGAAATAAAAAGCTTACAAAATTGGGGGCTCGTCCGGGATCTGGCGAGACAGCTTTCGATCATTCTTTTAAACAGTTGGAAATTTTGGGCGTTGCATTTCTAACCTGTGGTGTGAAGTTTTAAAGTAAATTCAAAAGACACAGGATGAAGGGATCAGGGGCATACAAAAAGCCAGCAAAAGACATAGCTGTAGCCTACCATGAAAAATATACGAAAAGGTGTCCATAAGGGACTTACAAGAGTTATGGGCACAATGCATCTGTAAGGGTCAACATTTGTCCTTTGGGGAGCTCGTGGCATTTATCCAGGATAGATGAGGGAAAGCAAAGGCCCAAACAGGCAAATGGTCGCTTGGCATTTGGGGCACATTATTGTGCTGGGAGAGATGAGGAATTAATGAGGCAGGATGCAAAAGAGATTCAAGATTTAAAGGGAGAGATACAAAATTGAAAAGAATTAAAAGTCAAAGAGATTCAACTAAAAGAAAAGGAGATTCAAAGTATGAAAGAACAGAAAGAAGAAGGCATCCAGCTTGTTAGGCAGTTAAAGGAGGGAGAAATCCAACATTTGAGACAAGAAATCGACCGATTAGGCCACAGTATCAGGGAACTAGAGGAGCTGAGCAGGCAGCTTCATTGCTACAGCAACAGAGCCTCTCAAATTTAAATGCAGGACCAGTTCAAATTCACGTTCACATTTGAGGACCAGAGCTACACCTGGACATGCCTGCCTCAGGGGTTACACAATGCCCCCACGATCTTCCACAAAAGAATGGCTGCAGTTTTAAAAGACTTTTCCCATCCTACATGCTTGCTACAGTACGTAGATGATCTACTGCTGGCAACCGATAACATGGAGGAGCATCTGTCCCTTTTGCACAAACTCTTGACATTGTTGACTCAGGCGGGACTAAAGGTGAATCTCCGTACGGCTCAGTTGGTAAAAGAACGGGTCACCTTTCTGGGAGTGTCCATTTCTCCAGAGGGTTCATCCCCCGACTCTCACAAGGTGGAGATAATACAGCGACTACCATTACCCACTTCCAAAACAGCCCTACAATCATTCTTGGGTTTGGTGGGGTACCAAAGGAACTTTATCCCAGGTTTTGCAGAATGCGCAAAGCCTCTGTATGATTTGATAAAACTGCATGGTGATGACATACGCCCGGCATGGACTGACGCTCACCCAGTCCATGGTCAAATTAAAAACTGCAGTGATACAGGCCGCATGTCTGATTCCTCCAGATTCCACGCAGCCCTTCCATTTGGAGGTCAGGCCCACAGAACAAAGCCTCGCTGTAGTTCTGTGCCAAACGCGAGCTGATCGACTGCAGCCCATTGCATGTGCGTCTCGAATCCTGCAGGGGACAGAAAAGACGTATACCGCGTACGAGCGCCACCTGCTGGCCATCTTCTGGGCGGTACATCATTTTACTTTTATTTCTGGGCTACAAGCGACCATCCTTCACAGCGCTCACATGCCTCTAAACCTACTGATGAAACCTGGAGATTCGCTAGTTTCCTCGCAGCGCCTCAGCAAATGGACTTTGGAAAGAGACATTGGTATCATTTCCAAACCCACCACAATGCTGCCATAATTTCTGGTTTATGAGGGGGAACCGCATAAATGTCTGCTACCCCTGATTAACTTTGAGACCCATCTTGTGCAGAAAGAGCCCATACAGGGAGCCCCAGATGTCTACATCGATGGGTCCTCGTATCATATCGAGGGATCCCCCCACACCGGGTATGCTGTGGTATTGCCAGAGAGAACCATCCAGCGACGATGCAACCAACAGTCTTCACAATATGCAGAAATCACCGCACTTCTAACCACAGTGAAAGAAACCTCAGATAGACCCGTGAATATTTGGTCCGATAATGCCTATGCTATAAACACCATGCTTTCCTTGCCCCTATACCACAAAAATGAGTACCGTACAATAGACGGTAAGGCCCTGGTCGATGGGCCCTGGTTACGCCTGCTCTGGTCATACCTTAAGCAGCGACCCCAGCCCTGCTTCATAGGAAAGGAAGCAGCCCATAGAAAAGGGGGTCCACATAGTGAGGGAAATTCCAGAGCAGCCAAGGACGCTGTGATTGTTGGGGAGATAGAGGATATAGTTGTTGAGCCCTGCAATGCTGTTAGCAAGGGCTCCCCAACAGATCACCTAGATTTAAAATCCCTGCAGAAGCAATACTGACCATACGCCGTTGTAAGCGCCTGGCACGAGGAAGGCAGGCCCATTCCTCAACCGACAGCCTGGGCCCCCAATACCATACCAGCCACTGCCCCTGACAGACCCCTTCCTCAACCGACAGCCTGGGCCCCCAATACCACACTAGACACTGTCCCTGACAGATCCCTTCCCCAACCGACAGCCTGGGCCCCCAATACCACACTAGACACTGTCCCTGACAGACCCCTTCCCCAACCGACAGCCTGGGCCCCCAATACCATACTAGCCACTGCCCCTGACTCAGCGGAGCAGTTTCTGATGTTTAAAAGAAAGCCACACGCCTGCCTGGTGGTGTGTGTTCCACCAGAGGTGGGTCAAGAACTGCTCTCCCTCTTTCACTCACACCCCACGGCAGGGCACTATTCGGCCCTGGTAACCTTCTATAAGGTAGCATCCACAGCTTGGTGGTCTTCCATGAGGGAAACAATCAACCTTTATGTGGCACGATGCCTACCATGCCTGCAGCACAATCCTCCCGCATGCACTAACCGAGCCTTGCTTCAAAGTGCACCCCCACCTCAAAGGCCATGGACTCACCTCCAGATAGACTTCATTGGGCCACTTCCACAGGCGCAAGGCAATTTTCAGCATGCCCCAGTGGTGGTGGATCAATTCACTAAATGGATCGAAGCATTCCCCTGCCGCTCCAACACTGCAAACACAGCAGCCAAAACACTATTAAATCATGTGTTTTGTAGGTGGGGAGTACCGGTACAAGTGGACAGTGATCAAGGTTCGTAATTTACCGGTAAGATTTTTACCCACCTGCAGGAAATGTTGGTGATAAAACACAAACTACATATTGCCCACCACCCCCAGTCGTCCGGAGGGGTCGAAAGGGGGAACAGGACCCTCAAGTTAATGTTAAATAAAATTGTGTGTGGACCACCCCACTCAATGGGCTAACATGCTGCCAATGTGCTTAATGGCAATGAGGTCCACACCTCATAAACAACAGGAGTCTCCCCATATCAGGCCATGACGGGGAGACTCAAGAGAACACCAGTCCAGCTAACACTAACGGGGATGAGCCCCTTGACAATGGAACCATGTAGTTCCAAGTGGCTGGAACAAGTGGTAGATCACACCGATCAGATGAATCGATTTGTGGCCACGAAATTGGGGAAGTCAAAAAGACAAATTAAAAGGTACTTTGACAAGAAAGTACGTCCCTTTGAGTATCAGGTGGGGGACACCGTAATGATTCCAAATTATGGGAAAAAGAAGCATGCCTTTGAGCCCAGGTGGTGGGGACCGCATACGATTATAGACCGATTGAACCTCGCGGTTTATTTGATTCAGTTACCGGGGAAAAAGGGCGTTAAGTACAAGAAATGGTATCATGTTAACCAGTTAAAAACTGCCAAAGGGTAAATACTACAAATACTACACTGATCTTGTTTCCCACAGGACCATGATACGGATACAGATGACACAAAACAATGCCATAAACAGCAGAGCTATACAGAAGCTAGGAACCAGCCCATGGTGGGAAACAATGTATAATGTAGGACAACACCCCTGGCTCATGATCTGCTGAGAAAACCCCTTAGGAAACTGAACCACCATATGCGAGCCCTGAGGAGATAAACCAAATGAGGGGTCAATAAGGATATTGCCCTCTCAAGGTGGGGAATCTGTCAGAATAAAAAGATAAGTTTTGTATGTGTGATGGACTTGAGATTATTATTAATATAAGATGTATGTAATAAAGATAAATTTGATGTGTAGTGATCTCCCCTGGGTAAGGCAACAGCGTGAAAACTAACAAAGGAAACCAGCATAACAGGATAACCCCCCACTGAGACACCATCGAAACTCACCATCGAAACTCAAGAGCCACTAAAAGGTGTCAACAAACAATTAACTTAAGCAAGAAATGGCACCAGCCACTTCAGACAGTCACATGTTCAAAGGAAAGCCAATCAAGAACTGCCATGAATCTAAGACCCAATCATGGGGTCGTAGCAATTTAGAGTAGAGACAATGGCCCAGAAATTCGGGTCGGGGGCTTCCCGCGGGTGCAAGCCCCCGATCTGCACTTACCTTGCGCGCTGGCCGTTGAGCTGTGGGCCCCCATGGAATTCCGATCCGGGGCCTGGTCCAGCTGCCAGCGCGCAGTGCTTGCATATCCCAGGGGCGCAGTTAGTTCGATGTGTCCCCTGGGATTACGTGGGCCATGGGCAGCCAATCGGAGCAGGGAATGCTCCATTCATAAGTCTGACAGGAAGTGCTGTCAAACTTAGAAATACTATGGGTCCCTTCTTCTTACAAAACATCACTAAATCTTCAAATAAATTTAAAAAAAACATCACATTTTTAAAATAAACTATAAATTAAATGAAATAATTATTTTAAACAATAATTTAAATTTTTGAAAAAAAAAATATATTTTCTAATGAGGCTAAAAATAAACTTACCTTGCTTTAAAGTATTTAAAAATAATAAACCTGTGAAAAAAATATTTTAATTTTAATTAATTCACCACTTACCTTGTAAAAAGCAGGCCTTACACCTGCTTTTTGCATTTCTAACTTCTGCAGGCTTACCTTCCCGGGAAAACCTGTAAAAAAAAATGAAGTTCGAAGTGCACGCGCAGCCTCCCCCGCGCACGTGTACGACATCTGAACCCCTGCTTTCAGGGGAACGGAAGTGCCGGTTTCCTGCGCATGCGCAGTGCATGCAGGAAACCGGCACTTCCATTGGGCCTACGGGTGAGTACCCCGTGCGTACTCACCCGTGGAGACCCGAATTTCTGGGCCCATTCGATATAATACAAGGAACCCAAAGTCTCTCTCTCTCTCTCTCTGGACGACCAGATGGAAAAACAAGAGGCCCTCCCTCTACAGACCAGACCAAGAAGCAAGGAAAAAGGCCGCGTGCATTGCTTGGCTCAGGGAAATACCAGCCTGTGTAAATCTAACCCATTACCTTACATGTTGTGATCGAGTAGAGTCCATAAATACCAGTAGGCTATTGTTTTGATGTGCATGAGTGTGTGTGTTTAATAAATTGCATGAGTGTGTGTGTTTAATAAACTTATTCCAAATTGTTTCAAAAGAATTGGTCTTGCTGTCAATTTAATGCCAGTCGAAATAAAAAGCTTACACTAGCACAAAGGAGGATGGTTGTGATTGTTGGAGGTCAATCATCTCAGTTCCCAGACAATGCTGCAGGAGTTCCTCAGGGCAGTATCCTAGGCCCAACCATCTTCAGCTGCTTCATCAATGATCGTCCCTCCATCATAAGGTTAGAAATGAGGACGTTTTCTGATGATTGCACAGTGTTCAGTTCCATTCACAACTCCTCAGATAATGAAGCAGTCCATGCCCGAATGCAGCAAGACCTGGATGACATTCAGGCTTGGGCTGATAAGTGGCAAGTAACATTCACGCCACACAAGTGCCAGGCAATGACTATCTCCAACAAGCGAGAGTCTAATCACTGCCGCTTGACATTCAATGGCATTAGCATCGCCGAATCCCCCACCATCAACACCCTGGAGGTCACCATTGACCAGAAACTTAACTGGACCAGCCACATAAATACTTTGGCTACAAGGGCAGGACAGAGGCTGGGTATTCTGCTGCAAGTGTCTCATCTCCTGACTCCCCAAAGCCTTTCCACTATCTACAAGGCACAAGTCAGAAGTGTGATGGAAAACTCTTCACTTGCCTGGATGAGTGCAGCTCCAACAACACTCAAGAAGCTAGACACCATCCAGGACAAAGCAGCCCGCTTGATTGGCACCCCATTCACCACCATATACATTCACCCCCTCCACCACCGGAGTTCCGTGGCTGCAGTGTGTACCGTCTACAAGAGGCACTGCAGCAACTCCCAAACCCGCGACCTCTCCCACCTAGAAGGACAAGGGCAGCAGGCACATGGGAACAACACCACCTCCAAGTTACACACCATCCTGACTTGGAAATGTATCGCCGTTCCTTCATCGTCGCAGAGTCAAAATCCTGGAACTCCCTATCTAACAGCACTGTGGGAGTACCTTCACCACAAGAACGGCAGTGGTTCAAGAAGGCGGCTCACCACCACCACCTTCTCAAGGGCAATTAGGGATAGGCAATAAATGCTGGCCTTGCCAGCGATGCCCACATTCCAGGAACGAATATATATTAAAAAATCCTCTCAGTTTAGTTCTGGTATCAACCTTGTGAATCTTTTTTGCACCTTCTCCACTGCCTCTGTATCCTTTTTTATAATACATTTTATAATTTATATTTTAGAACTGAGCATAGTACTCTCAAGCGTGGTCTAACCAAAGTTCCATACTTGTTTAACTTCTCTGATTTTCAATTCTATTCCTCTCAGTCATCTGCTTTCACAGGTCAAATAAGCCAATTTTCCTCATTCTTGCCTCATAACCTAGTTCTTGGATGTTCGACATCAACCCCTTGGCTCTTCCTTGCACTACCTTGTATGCCTACCTTAAGTCTGGACTTGCGGTGAGGACTGCATGGTTAAAGGATGACTCCCTCTGACTTGTACTCTAATTGGTTTTCCTATATAGTTTAGAATGCCATTAGCCTTGTTAAATGCTACTTTACAGTGCTTGGCCACTGTTCCTTCCTTCCTTCCTCACTGAATGTTTGCTTGTAATTCATTTGCTATTGAATAAATTATCCTATTCCATAGAGGGTGAGTTCATATTAATTTTGCAGTACATACAAATGTTCGCAGCAACTTACAAGTTGTTACTTTCAATACCCTGCTGATGGCTCAATGATTTTCTAGTGTGCTCCAGGCTTCATGGCTGAACCCCAATGGAGTTGTTGCGAGAAGAGTAGTGCAGTATATGTAAACATATGAGAAGGTTCACTGATAGAAACATAGAAACATAGAAGGTAGGAGCAGGAGTAGGCCATTCGGCCCCTCGAGCCTGTTGCGCCATTTAATGAGATCATGGCTGATCATCCAAATTCAGTACCCTGTCCCTGCTTTCTCCCCATATCCCTTGATCCCTTTAGCCTTAAGAAATATATCTAACTTCTTCTTGAATATATTTAATGAATTGGCCTCAACTGCCTTCTGTGGTAGAGAATTCCACAGGTTCACCACTCTCTGGGTGAAGAAATTCCTCATCATCTCAGTCCTAAATGGCTTACCCCTTATCCTTAGACTGTGACCCCTGGTTCTGGACTCCCCCACCATCGGGAACATCCTTCCTGCATCTAGTCTGTCTAGTCCTGTTAGAATTTTATAAGTTTCAATGAGATCTCCTCTCATTCTTCTAAACTCTAGCGAATACAAGACCAATCGACCCAATCTCTCTTCATATGTCATTTCTGCCATCCCAGGTATCAGTCTGGTGAATCGTTACTGCACTCCCTCCATGGCAAGAACATCTTTCCTCAGATAAGGTGACCAAAACTGCACACAATACTCAAGGTGTGGTCTCACCAAGGCCCTGTACAACTGCAGCAAGACATCCTTGCTCCTGTACTCGAATCCTCTCGCTATGAAGGCCAACATCCCATTTGCCTTCTTAACCGCCTGCTGCACCTGCATGCTTACCTTCAGTGACTGGTGCACAAGGACACCCAGGTCTCATTGCACTTCCCTTTTTCCCAATCTATTGCCGTTCAGATAATAATCTGCTTTCCTGTTTTTGACACCAAAGTGGATAACCTCGCATTTATCCACATTATACTGCATCTGCCATGCATCTACCCAATCACCCAACCTGTCCAAATCATACTGGAGTTTCTCTGCATCCCCCTCACAGCACACACGCCCACCCAGCTTTGTGTCATCTGCAAACTTGGAGATATTACATCTAGTTCCCTCGTCTAGATCATTAATATATATTGTGAATAACTGGGGTCCGAGCACCGATCCCTGCGGTACCCCACTAGTCACAGCCTGCCACGCGGACAAAGACCTGTTTATTCCAACTCTTTGCTTTCTGTCTGCCAATCAGTTCTTTATCAAAGTCAGTACCTTACCCCGAATCCCATGTGCTTTAACTTTGCACACTAATCTCTTATGCGGGACCTTATCGAAAGCCTTCTGAAAGTTCAAATACACCACATCCACTGGTTCTCCCTTATCTATTATACCAGTTACATTCTCAAAAAATTCCAGTAGATTAGTCAAGTATGATTTACCTTTTATAAATCCATGTTGACTTTGTGCGATCCTGTCACTGTTTTCCAAGTGCTCTGCTATTAGATCTTTTATAATGGACTCTAGCATTTTCCCTACTACCGATGTCAGACTTACCGGTTTATAATTACCCGTTTTCTCTCTACCAGCTTTTTTAAATAGCGGGGTTACATTAGCTACCCTCCAATCCATGGGAACTGTTCCAGAGTGTATAGAATTTTGGATGATGACCAGCAATGCATCTATTATTTCTTGGGCCACTTCCTTAAGTACCCCAGGATGTAGATTATCAGGCCCTGGGGATTTATCAGTATTCTCAGTAAAATAATCTGATTCTCAGTAAAATAGTCTTCACAAAACTCAGGAAGAGGAATCTGGCCACTTCTCATAGGACCAGTTATAAATCAATGAAACCAACTTATTGATCTGTTGAATAAGAGTATGTGTGATTATGACTGTGAAGCCGAGCAATAAACCAGTGCATCCTTGTGGAACAAATTTATTTACACTTGCTAACATAATAAAAGTATTTGCAATAACCTCTGAGGATTAGTTAAAGGGATATATTGAGGCTTTTTAAAAATTCATTCTGAGCACGTGGTCACAGCCAGCATTTATTTCCCATTGTTAGTTGCCCTTGAAGAAGTGGTGCAGCGCCTTCTTGCCACCTGCCCTTGTGGGCAGGATGGGTAGGCCTAAACATTACTGTGGGGCCCGGAGTAAAACTCTCATCCTCCTGGCACCACAAGGAAAGTTTAAAAAAACATACCTGTTTGGGCCTCTGCTCGTCCTGGATTCTCTCCCTGCTCCGGCCACAGTTAAAATTGCACTCAGTCTGATGTCATTGGTCCACGAACTGCATATTTAAAAGAAGGCCCACATCAGCTTCAGGCTGACGTCCTTGCTGCGTGCTCAAACGCGCAGGTTAAAATAGAAGATGGTGGGATTAGTGCTTTTAGTCGAATGGTCAGCCACTGGCTGATTTTGAACTGCCTGTCTGTCCAGTTTCGGCTGGGCGGGTCAGGTTAGAATTGGCTTCACTGTGTGCAACGCTTAGGAACATCAACGAGTAATATTCAAAATGAAAGGAGCGTATGACTTTAAAATGGGGATTACGTGCATAAGGCAGGTGGCCAATGGACTGTTTGCCAGGGGTGGGAGATATGTGAGCTCCCCACAATGACAAGAGCAGGCAATCGGCTTCACCTCTCTGGCTGTAATCAGCTACAGTATACCATCGATTGCACACCGTGGCAATCCGAGCACCAACCAGGAGTTTTTATAAACCACATCCATCAATGCACAGGTGGTGTGCAACCACAAGAAAAGGTGTGTGCAAGTGTGCGCCAGATTCCCTGGAAGCTGTCATGATCCACTCATACTGCATTAGTTCGACATTCCAGACATTTTTCGTTCCAGGAAGGAGAATTGAGAGCTGGCTCTTGGGAGACAAGGGATACCCTTTCAAACTGGCCTCATGACACCTGTGAGGAATCCCACCAAAGTGGCGCAGGAGTGCTATGAGAGCCACATGACCACCAGGTGTGCCATAGAGCAAGCCATCGGAATGTTGAAGATGCATCTTTAGGTTGGAGGTGCCCTTCAGTACTCTCAAGCGAGGGTCTCCGGAGTAATAGTGGTGTGCAGCACTCTGCACAACATTGCGCAGCAGAGAGGATTGCAGGTGGAAGAGGACGAAACATAGAAACATAGAAGATAGAAGCAGGAGTAGGCCAATCGGCCCCTCGAGCCTGCTCCGCCATTCAATGTGATCATGGCTGATCATCCAAATTCAGTACCCTGTCCCTGCCTTCTCTCCATATCCCTTGATCCCTTTAGCCTTAAGAAATATATCTAACTCCTTCTTGAATATATTTAATGAATTGGCCTCTACGGCCTTCTGTGGTAGAGAATTCCACAGGTTTACCACTCTCTGGGTGAAGAAATTCCTCCTCATCTCTGTCCTAAATGGCTTACCCCTTATCCTTAGACTGTAACCCCTGGTTCTGGACTCACCGACCATCGGGAACATCCTTCCCGCATCTAGTCGGTCTAGTCCTGTTAGAATTTTATAAGTTTCAATGCGATCCCCTCTCATTCTTCTAAACTCTAGCGAATATAAGACCAATCAACCCAATCTCTCCTCATACGTCATTCTTGCCATCCCAGGTATCAGCCTGGTGAATCTTCGCTGCTCTCCCTCCATGACAAGAACACCTTTCCTCAGATAAGGCGACCAAAACTGCACACAATACTCAAGATGTGGTCTCACCAAGGCCCTGTACAACTGCAGCAAGACATACTTGCTCCTGTACTCAAATCCTCTCGCTATTAAGGCCAACATGCCATTTGCCTTCTTAACCGCCTGCTGCACCTGAATGCTTACCTTCAGTGACTGGTGCACAAGGATACCCAGGTCTTGTTGCACTTCCCCTTCTCCCAATCTATTGCCATTCAGAAAATAATCTGCCTTCCTGTTTTTGACACCAAAGTGGATAACCTCGCATTTATCCACGTTATATTGCATCTGCCATGCTTCTGCCCAATCACCCAACCTGTCCAAATCATACTGGAGTTTCTCGGCATCCTCCTCACAGCACACACGCCCACCCAGCTTTGTGTCGTCTGCAAACTTGGAGATATTACATCTAGTTCCCTCGTCTAGATCATTAATATATATTGTGAATAGCTGGGGTCCTAGCACCGATCCCTGCGGTACCCCACTAGTCACTGCCTGCCACTCGGAAAAAGACCCGTTTATTCCAACTCTTTGCTTTCTGTCTGCCAACCAGTTCTCTATCCAAGTCAATACCTTACCCCCAATCCCATGTGCCTTAACTTTACACGCTAATCTCTTATGCGGGACCTTATTGAAAGCCTTTTGAAAGTCCAAGTACACCACATCCACTGGTTCTCCTTTATCTATTTTACCAGTTACATCCTCAAAAAATTCCAGCAGATTAGTCTAGCCTGATTTACCTTTTGTAAATCCATGTTGATTTTGTCCGATCCTGTCGCTTTTTTCCAAGTGCTCTGCTATTACATCTTCCATGTTCCCACTTCCATGGCCCTTTTCGTCATCATCCCTCTCCTGGGCTAGTGCCACATCTCTGCTACCACTCTGCTGCAGACCAGATGGGGGAAGATTAGTGCCACATTGTAAGGCAAGGCCAGCATTTATTGCCCATCCCTAATTGTCCTTGAGAAGGTGGTGGTGAGCCGCCTTCTTGAACCGCTGCGGTCCGCGTGGTGAAGGTACTCCCACAGTGCTGTTCGGGAGGGAGTTCCAGGATTTTGACCCAGTGACGATGAAGGATTGGCGATATACCTCCAAGTCAGGATGGTGTGTGACTTGGAGGGGAACTTGGAGTTGGTGGTGTTCCCACGCGTATGCTGCCGTTGTCTTTCTAGGTGTTAGATGTCGTTGGTTTGGGAGGTGCTGCTGAAGAAGCCTTGGCGAGTTGCTGCCATGCATCTTGTAGATGATACACACTGCAGTTACAGTGCGCCGGTGGTGGAGGGAGTGAATGTATAAGGTAGTGGATGGGATGCCAATCGAGGGGGCTGCTTTGTCCTGAATGGTGTTGAGCTTCTTGAGTGTTGTTGCGCTGCACTCATCCAGGCAAGTGGAGATTATTTCATCACACTCCTGACTTGTGCCTTGTAGATGGTGGAAAGGCTTTGGGGAGTCAGGAGGTGAGACACTCGCTGCAAATACCCAGCCTCTGACCTGCTCTTGTTGCCACAGTATTATTGTGGCTGGTCCAGTTAAGTTTCTGGTCAATGGTGAATCCCAGGATATTGATGGTGGGGGATTTGGCGATGGTAATGCCATTGAAAGTCAAGGGGTGGTGGTGAGACTCTCGCTTGTTGGAGATAGTCATTGCCTGGCACTTGTGTGGCATGAATGTTACTTGCCACTTATCAGCCCAAGCCTGAATGTCGTCCAGGTCTTGTTGCATGCGGGCATGGACTGCTTCATTATTTGAGGAGCTGCAAATGGCACTGAACACTGTGCAGTCATCAGCGAACATCCCCAATTCTGACCTTATGATGGAGGGAAGGTCATTGATGAAGCAACTGAAGATGGTTGGGCCTAGGATACTGCCCTGAGGAACTCCTGCAGCGATCTCCTGGGGCTGTGATGATTGACCTCCAACCACCACAACCATCTTTCTTTGTGCTAGGTATGACTCCAGCCAATGGAGATTTTTCCCCCTGATTCCCATTGACTTCAATTTTACTAGGGCTCCTTGATGCCACACTCGGTCAAATGCTGCCTTGATGTCAAGGGCAGTCATTCTCACCTCACCTCTGGAAGTCAGCTCGTTTGTCCAGTTTACCAAGGCTGTAATGATGTCTGGAGCTGAGTGGTCCTGGCAGAACCCAAACTTGACATTGGTTAGCCGGTTATTGGTGAGTAAGTGCCGCTTGATAGCATTGTTGATGACACCTTCCATCACTTTGCTGATAATTGAGAGTAGGCTGATAGGTCGGTAATTGGCCGGATTGGATTTGTCCTGCTTTTTGTGGACAGCACATACCTGGGCAGTTTTCCACATTGTCGGATAAATGCCAGTGTTGTAGCTGTACTGGAACACCTTGGCTAGAGGCACGGCTAGTTCTGGAGCACAAGTCTTCAGCACAACACCTGGAATGTTATCGGGGTCCATAGCCTTTGCTGTATCCAGTGTGCTCAGCCATTTTGATTCACTCCACATGATATCAAGAATTGGCTGAAGAATGGCTTCTGTGATGGTGCAGACCTCAGGAGGAGGCCAATCTGGATCATCCACTCGGCACTCTGGCTGAAGATGGTTGCAAGCACTTCAGCCTTGTCTTTTGCACTGACGTGCTGGGCTCCACCATCTTTCAGGTTAGAGATATTCATGGAGCCTCCTCTTCCCGTTAGTTGTTTAATGGTCCACCATCATTCACGACTGGATGTGGCAGGACTGCAGAGCTTTGATCTGATCTGTTGTTTGTGGGACCGCTTAGCCCTGTCTATAGCATGCTGCTTTGGCGTGTGCATTCCCTTAGTGCCTGTCTTCCATGTGCCTTTGCCTGTCCTAGTGCTCCTACGCAGTGCTACCCCGGTGGTTGCAACATGGCTGGTGGAAGGCTGTTAACTTTAAGTGGAGCAAACTGCCGATGGCCTTGGAGGATGACATTGAGCAGCTCTGGGCTTAGGGGGCCCAGCTTCGGACTGCACCATCTCTGCATGGGCGGCAGCAGTCTGGACTGGCTTGCTGATCAGCAACAGCATGGGCACTGGTGAAGTGGCAGGGGTGGGAGGATGAATGCTGTCATCCTGAGAGGACAGCAGGTTCATGCTCCATGTGGCAACTGCCAGTCCTCCGGGGCAGCGCCTCAGCAATCCTTGTAATCTGTTGACGGACAAATTGCTGGACTGCTGTGATACCCTACAAGCCCCTTTGAACACTGGTAACTGCAGCCATGATGGCAGCAGTCTGAGCTGAGCCTGCATGAGAGCAATCTGAGCTTCCACTGCAGCACCCAGATGTTCGGTGGCTTCTGCTTGTGCTGCAATGGAAGCTGAGACATCGGCCATCAGACGTTGCATCCTGGTTGGGTCCGCAAGTGTGCTAATGCTGGAAAGAATGGACTCCAAGCTCTGTACAAAGCCCTGTGCCAAGTTCTAGACTTGACTATTCCAATGCACTCCTGGCTGGCCTCCCACATTCTCCTAACTCGCACCAAGTCCTGTTCACCCATCACCCTGTGATCGCTGACCTACATTGGCTCCCGGTTAAGCAGCGCCTCGATTTCAAAATTCTCATCTTTGTTTTCAAATCCCTCCATGGCCTCGCCCCTTCCTATCTCTGTAATCTCCTTCAGCCCCACAACTCCCCCAAGATATCTACGCTCCTCTAATTCTGCCCTCTTGAGCATCCCTGATTATAATCGCTCAACCATTGGTTCCTGTGCCTTCTGTTGCCTCGGCCCTAAGCTCTGGAATTCCCTCCCTAAACCTCTCCACCTCTCTACCACTCTTTCCTCCTTTAAGACGCTCCTTAAAACCTACCTCTTTAACCAAGCTTTTGGTCACATGCCCTAATTTATCCTTATGAGGATGGGTGTCAAATTTGTTGTCTTAATATACTCCTGTGCAGCACCTTGGGATGTTTTATTACTTTAAAGGCGCTATATAAATACAAGTTGTTGTTGTTGGTGCTGGTCTCCTCCATGCTTCTTGACATTGCACGCAGGCTTTCTGGCAGGCCTGCCAATGCACCAAGCATTTCATTGTGCATACCCACCAGCCTTCTACTGCAGCCCGCCCCATCAAAGTCCTCATCTGATTCCTCTGCAGCAGAACTTGTGTGCGACCTCACCCCCTGGCGAGCTGGCACCTGCGCTACCCTTGTTCCCTGCCCTGGCTGCAGGCCACTGATGCCCAGTGTCTCCCCATGTGCAGATCCCACGTCTAATCTAGCCTCTAAATTACGCAGAGTGTCAGTATCTGAGCTGGTGGCTGTGAAAGTGAAATCGAGTAGCGGTGCTGTGTCTTCAGCATCACTGCCTTCTTCCTCTTCCACCTGTTACTATTCCACCACTGTCTGACCAGGTTGCAGTTCTTGGCTTTCTGAAAGGGGAAAGGCACAAGTGTAGGGTTGTGGTGAGGGAGGGGGAAGACTAAGAGGTGCATGCTTACACCATCCTCAGCTTTTAAATCAAAATACATTGTAGGATGAGGGGGAAGTGGGATGTGAGAAGGAGAATTAGGTACGAGGATACAATCAACTTTGAAGGTTTCAGCCCCACCGCTGGCCATGCCCTCAGCGATGGCCACTCCAATCATGGTGACCACCGTCTCCTCCATCGGGGTAAGGTCATGCAGGCGTGCCTGTCCCCTGCCAGTTAGGTCCTACTGCCTCCAGTTATGTGCCAACTTGTCCTGCAAGAGAGAGGGAAGTGTGTCAATGAGTGTGATGCAATGTGTTTGGGTGATGTGCCTGTCATGGTTGAATAGCTGACATTGTATGCAAGCTGTGAGATGTGGATGTGAGGTTTGTAGCAGTGGTAAGTGTGTGAGGGTGAGGTGAAGCTATGAATGTGAGGTATGAGTCCTGTTTGATAGAGATTGTTGGTAGGTGAGTGATGGGGGGTGTGGTGCATTTGAGTAGTGTGTGAGGCTAGTGGTGCAATTGGTGGGATATGGCATTTGAAGATGAAAATGACCTTGACTACTCGTGAGGTCATTGAACATTTTGCGGCTCTGCATCCAGGTCCTCGGGGTTTCACTCCTGGCATTGACTGCTATGGCTATCTGCTCCCATTGCTTTCGCAGAGTTTGTCTGGAGGGCCTCCTGGCCCCCTGTGGATAAGGGACCTCTCTCCTCCTGTCCACTTTCTCCACCAAGGCCTCCGGTGCCACGTCAGGGAACCTTGGAGCACGTTCTCTCCTCTGTTGCCCCATTATTCAGTCTTCATGCTCAAAGTCTTCTCCACAAAGAGTTCCAGCACCTGCTCCAGCCAGAACGTACCTCCCCTTTAAGTGGTGCAGGCTGGCTTTAAGTGGTGCAGGCTAGCTTTAAGTGATGCTAGTCTCTCTCAAACTTGGGCCCCCTGCTGAGGCATGCAGCCACTCTATAGCATATTTAGCGCTGGCTGTACGTTCCAAGCATTTAAATTAGCAGGCATCATGAAGTTTGCATGCTGCCTGCATAGGAAGCAATGGGCACAGGTTAATCGTGCATCGTGATCCCCGCACCCGATTTTAGAGGTTATCTTATTTAGCCCCCAGAATCTTTACAATAGCCATACTTTGTCTTTTCATAGTTCAGTCATTGATGAAAGAAAGTCAGCATATGTGTGTCAGGTGTATTTGTAATTCTGTCACCAGCTATCTGTGAGTTCCTTGTCTGTCCATCTCTGAGAGGGATGCAGATGTGCCAGTTATCTTCAGGGCATCCTCCTCTGTGAGCTGGACTATTTGTGATGGCACACCTCCACTCCCCTCCCTTGCATTTTGTACACTCTCCTCCTACAAGGGGCGAAAAACAGACCTGTGAGTGAAGGCGAGGCATTCCGCCCCGATGGATGTAATGTATTCAGTGAGGGTGGCTAAGAGAGAGATACATCGCATTGCATAAGGATTGGGTGAGTGGCAAAGGTGGGTGGATAGATGGGGAAGCGATGAAGAAGTGCATAGAAAGTTGAGGCTGTGTGCTGCTGAAAGTTGAGCGGCTGAGAGCAGTGATGTGATGGAGAACACTTAGTAAGACAGAGTGAAAGGGGGCGGGATGTAGGATGTAGGTGAATCAGCAAATGTACTTGCTTTTCCTGACCTGGTTAGAAACATAGAAACATAGAAGATAGGAGCAGGAGTAGTCCATTCGGCCCCTCGAGACTGCGCCGCCATTTAATGAGATCATGGCTGATCATTCAAATTCAGTACCCTGTCCCTGCTTTCTCCCCATATCCTTTGATCCCTTTAGTCTTAAGAAATATATCTAACTCCTTCTTGAATATATTTAATAAATTGGCCTCAACTGCCTTTTGTGGTAGAGAATTCCACAGGTTCACCACCCTTTGCTTCCTGTCCGCCAACCAGTTCTCTATCCAAGTCAGTACCTTACCCCCAATCCCATGTGCTTTAACTTTACACGCTAATCTCTTATGCGGGACCTTACCGAAAGCCTCCTGAAAGTCCAAATACACCACATCCACTGGTCCTCCCTTATCTATTCTACCAGTTACATCCTCAAAAAATTCCAGTAGATTAGTCAAGCACGATTTACCTTTTGTAAATCCATGTTGACTTTGTCCGATCCTGTCACTGTTTTCCAAGTGCTCTGCTATTACATCTTTTATAATGGACACTAGCATTTTCCCCACTACTAATGTCAGGCTTACCGGTCTATAATTCCCCGCTTTCTCTCTAAAACCTTTTTTAAATAGTGGGGTTACATTAGCTACCCTCCAATCCATGGGAACTGTGCCAGAGTCTACAGAATTTTGGAAGATGATCTACTATTTCTAGGGCCATTTCCTTAAGTACCCTAGGATGTAGATTATTAGGCCCTGGGGATTTATCGGCCTTCAATCCCATCAATTTCCCTAACACCGGGTCATTTAAGTCATTAAATCACTTTCTGCACTGCATCCAAGACCAGGGCCCAACGCTTCTGCTGCTGCACTCCACAGCTACCACAACCACGCCTTCTTGGTGAAAGCCGCAGGTTTCTTGCTCCCATTGTTGGGGAGAAGTTTCTCCCTCCTGCTTCTGACTGCACCTAACAGTAATTCCAGTGATGCATCATTAAATTGGCCCTTGCCCTTATGTGCATTCATCGCAACCCCCTCCTGGCTCCTCCATTTGTACATTCTCTCTTTAAATAGGGTTCAGATCATGTTGTGCAGGTGCTCATCACGCCCACAGCGCAGCTTGCAGACGCAAAACCCGGACCAAATTTTATTGCTCCTATTCAATTGCGGTCGCATATTCTAACCCGTTGACTTGACCTCTGGGTTTTCCACTCTTTCCTGTCTTTTCCCCCATTGCTCGGAAGCCGCTTTCAGATTAATATCGGGGCCCAAATGTCAAGAGCTTCAGTCCCAAGACAGAACCTCGCCATAAGATTCAAATAACACTCAATACAACTCATCAAGGCAGCTTTCCCATCCGTATAAAGTCTATAATTAATGGCGCGCAGAAATATCTCCAACTTCCATCACATCTTCCAGCAGTAATAATACTTTTAAGACAACTTGCGCTGAGTGATAATGCACTTAGAAGAATTTATGATCTACTTAATACTTACGGCTTTGAAGAAATTAAGTATGCAGTTGACCTTAGTTCAGCTAAGATCTGTTTCGGCCATTTTAGCTAGATTCAGCAAAAGATCTTATAACATTTTTTTGAGGAAATTAGGCCAAAAGCAGTCCAATATTAGACCGAAGGTATCCAAAATACAACAATACAGAAATGATTGATTTCCTTCTGCTCATCAAAAAGTGAAGGATATCAGCGATGGGAATGGAATTTCAATATTGCCATTCAAAGTCTGTATCAATGTCATCAGCCCAGGTACACCATGAGCTACATGCAAAGTAAAGATTGTTGCTTTGTTTCAATAGTGAACCTCATCCCAGTCACAGAAGAGAACCCCCTTACTGTGTGGCATTCCTGTATGAACCATCACTACAACCTCGTGAAGTGAAACTTCTTATTTAATATCAATTAGTGCAAAAGTAGAGTCCGCTTAGTTTGCTACCCTGCGTATGGTTAGGACCAGTTAGAAAAAGAAAATGATTGTTGGAATTTTCATCTTAAGCAAGTGCGTGAAATAAAGGATAGTAACTGGCCGCTCGTCACACACCCCACCCGATTTTATATTTTCCCATTCCATTGAAAATCAGGTTGGGTTTAAAACTGGCGGCCAATCTGTTACTGCTCGCTCATGCTGAGGTTGAAAGTTTTGCTTCTTCATCCCATTAGTCTGGGCTGGATTCAAGCACAGACCCAAGAGGACGGTGCTCTAACCTTTTCTATTGCCCAGGCTCCATTCTCTATCTGGGTTCCGTGTCTGAAACTTACCGAGAGTTGAGCATTTCTACCCTTGCAGACTTTGACATGACTTGCCAGTGCAGTCTAAAGCAACAATTTTAATTCACTGCAAAGCCCCACTCCACCACTTGACCCTAGCAGCTTCCATGATGTGCTGCTAAAGGCCCTAGCAATGACCTTACTCAGTTACAAAATACCCACCTTTCCTGCCTCCATCTTCATTCCCTACCTCTTTCTGACCCTAATCCCTTGTATGGCTTTGATATTGGTCTTCAATTCGCCTTTAACAATTCTGTTATTGCATTCATTGAATTTCACATACAAAGCCCGAGGGAAAAACACACAATCTGAACATGATTTGAGTACTGGAATGAAACTTGTTTAAAATATTAATCAAGATGGATCCTGGGCTGGCAGCTCATTAATGGACCTCCTCACTTTTTTCCAACTTTACCCTTCACCATCTGTTGCCATGCTTTGCCCTTTCTCCTCCTTTCTGCCAATCACATCTCTTCCACTGATTTTAAGATCTCCCTGGCTCTAATAGTGGGTGCATTTTAGCCCAACTGCAAGTTTGCAGCTACCTGTGCAGAGCCCAGGCAGTTTTAAAGCGAATGATCTCTACCACTGTAGGGAATCAACATGCAGTTGGTTTAGCCTTTCTCTGCTTTTGCAGCATTTCCTGCCCATGCCTCTTTGCCAGCCCCTCATTTGGGTGTTGCCAATTTTAGATGCAGCACTGCTGACTCTCGGGACTAGCTGTGTCTCTCCCTTGCTGATGGTGCTGAACTTCATTTACGAAGTCCTGTTGTTTTTGTAGCCAAAAGGACAATTCCACTCTGACCAGTTGTGACATTTTGCTGTCCACCCTATGATACCGTGCGGAGAAAGAAATCTGCCGAAACTAATCAAAAAGAAAAAACCCAGACAGCCAGCCAGAGGAAAAAAAATAACAGACTGCCCAGTCAAAGAATGGAACGATGCCAATGCTACTCAATCCAGTGAAGCTTGATAGTTACCCTTAATGAGCTTGTGTGTGTGCATCTGTATCAGAGAGGCACGATTTATTACGAGAGGTCGATTAGCAGGCTCTTCCGTACCAGTGAGATATTCTGACCAGTCAATGGCACTTTATTATAATGTAAGGCAGTTTAATGGATATTGGATATATCAGCTCATGAAATGCCAACCTTACTGCATAACAGCAGAAAACAGAAATTCTAGTAAAGCTCTTGGAGCGTTCATGGTTAATTGAAAAATTATGTAAATGTCTGGCCTCTCTTTTTAAATAAAGGAAACACACAATGTCCTTCATCTTTGTAAGGACATGTAAGCAACAAGCACTTAAGCAATGATGTGCAAAAGACTGAGCTCTGAACAACTGGGCAGAAAGCAATGCCCGGTGAACCATTAGGAACTCATTATTACAGCATAGAAGAGATTGAACTGCTCATAAAATATCTCATTGCACCTTAACAATTAACCTGAAGCAATTTAATGTTGTCCTTACACAAAACCGACGTATAAATCAAACTTTCTACACTCGGGGATGTGGCAACGAATGCATGATGGGGATGATGATACCTTTGGTGCCCGTGGAGCTGCGGCAATTCATGTGACAGCTGGCCATATAACCGGTTGCTGAGGTCTTCTAAGTACCAGATGCATAGTGCATCATAATGTAACCCGAAAGCACCTGTAGCTCTTATTGTCTGCACACCTGTTGTGCGTTATGCTCATTAAAACGCTAATTTAAATTGAAATTGGTGGTGGTCACCATACTGTATGTAGAGTATCTGTATAGAGCTCAAGATGCTCACTGCACTGATGAATTGCAGGGACGCCTCCTTTTTTTCAGTTGGGTCCTTGCTGTTAAATATCTATTGCTGATTTTCAGATTTCTGTGTCGCTGTTTGTCATTCATTTGGTTCTGCATTTTATTGTGGTATTGGGAGAAAGGAGGTTGCTGAAACTTTATTAAAGCAGCTCTGTTACATGTCTGTTTCCCCAGGGAATGATCATTGTATGCTATTTGAGAAAGCTGTGAGTATTCTTGCGGGGATCTCTGTTTGTAGGATCTGGAGGGGAAAAAGCTCTCTGGAATCATAGAATCATAGAATGGTTACAGCACAGAAGGAGGCCATTTGGCCTGTCGAGTCTGTGCCGACTCTCTGCAAGAGCACTTCAGCTAGTCCCACTCCCCCACCCTTTCTCTGTAGCCCTTCAAATTTTTTCCCCTATGGTACTTATCCAATTCCCTTTTGAAAGCCATGATTGAGTCTGCCTCCACCACAATTTCAGGCAGTGCATTCCAGATACTAACCACCCGCTGTGTAAAAAAAAATTCCTCATGTCGCCTTTGGTTCTTCTACCAATCACCTTAAATCTGTGTCCTCTGGTTCTCGACCCTTCCACCAATAGGAACAGTTTCTCTCTATCTACTCTGTCTAGATGCATCATGATTTTGAACACCTCTATCAAATCTCCTCTCAACCTTTTCTGCTCTAAGGAGAACAATCCCAGCTTCTCCAGTCTATCCACGTAACTGAAGTCCCTCATCCCTGGAATCATTCTTGTAAATCTTTTCTGCACCCTCTCTAATGTAGGGGGTGGTGTTTGACATCAGCTTCACCTCTGACTTATGAGCAGTTCGAATCGCTTTCACTCCCTTGGTTCTAGACCTTGGACTTATTTGGGGACTGTAATGAAATTGCAACAGACAACTGAATTTTGGTGAAAGAACTTTGATCCTTATTTGAGAAAGAAAATACACAACACAATAATCTTAACACTCTAAATTGGGGGAACACTTCGGAATATATGAGGGAAAATAACAATAGACAGAATACTTCACCCCTCCCAATGCCACTTCACTAGCTAAGTTGGACTCCAGAGGACCAGGTATAATGCTCACCAAAACGGCTTCTTTTGACCGTTGTAGAGGTTCGCGATTTTGGGGTTCTCTAGATGTGGCGGTTGAGACCTGCCGTACCCCAGACGCGGTAGAGGACTTCACCTGCGTAGCTGGTCAGTCTTCGTGAGTCTGCTGATGCAGTAGGGTGCGTATTGGATCTATCAGGTGAGTACCCAATTTCTTTTGGTTAAAAGTAGGGTTTAGAGTCTTTTCAGTAAAATCTTACCCAGGGGTAAGTCAGGATAGTTTGTAGAGTGGAAAAACTTGCGGATCTTCGGTTTCTTCCAAGTTGGTTTCTTGTTGGTCGCGTTGGCCCAATATTAGCCGGTTGCTGGTAATATTTTTTTTGGTTGTTTGTTTCATGGGGCCCTGTCTGCCGCGATGGTGTGTTACTTCTTCGAGAGGGAGAACTGCTTCGAGATGGACTTCTTGATCCCGATGTTGGTGGATCTCTTCTGGGTCGACGAATCTTCTTACTCGAGCTTGAACTCGAACTAACTTCCTCTTGGACTGCTTTCTTGGAAATCTCTTGAACGCCACCCCTTCTGTGAGAAACAGGCCTTCAATTATACTGCTTGAGGCCTGCTAATCTGCGCGCCAAATCAGTTCTGGCTTATTGTTAGTTTTGGCGGGCTCGTTAATTTTGATTGGTGTGAATTGTTTAATTGGTTTTGGGATGGTCCCATCGATCTTAAGCTGTTTTAAGAACGTGTGAAGTGGTTTTTGGATGGTCCCATTGATTGTTTAACCCCTTGTTTAATTGCAGTAAAGTTGTCTTTTCCTGTGGGGGCGAAAGTTCTTTTGTTGGTTGGTGGCATGTTTTGCATTATGCAAGGTTTTGGATGGTTCTGTAATTTTGGCGGGAACTGCTTTTCCGTTGGTCTATTGTCAGTATGTAAAATGACTGAGACAGTCTAAATAGCCCCCAGACAGCTCGGTTAATGCCAATACCCAAAACTGTCCATTTACCGAGGCCAATCCCAATTCTTTTGTTGCAGCCTTTTTCCTTCTACAGGCTTGAACATGCTATTAAAATAAAACTAAAATCCTGGGTTGTCCAAAAATCCCTCCTTTAGGGTAATCTTCTTGGTTTTGGGGTATCTGCTGAATTTTGCGAATCTTACACTAAGACCTTCACATCCTTCCTAAAGTGCGGTGCCCAGAATTGGACACAAGGGCCTAGAAATTCAGTAAGGCGCTGCCAGCTTTGCGGCCAGTTACCGCCCAAAGAGGGCTTCTGCGCCAATAGAGGAGTTTGCGCTGATATTCAGCGCAGCGGTAATGGCGGCGGTAGCCGTTAGCGCTGCGCCGGCACCGATGACGTCATCGGTGTGCGCAGTGCCCCGGTTCCACCCCGATACCGGCCCGACCCCCATATTTAGTTGCGGCCGCCTCTTCCGCAGCAGCCGCAAACAGCGATCAGAAAACGGGGCCGTACTGTAGCCTTAGTGGGGCGCTTTAAGGTGGAGGTGCGGCCGGCCGCTTTTTCGGCGGCCGCCTGCCCGCACCTCCTTCCCCGGCCTCCTACACCCCCCCCCCCGCGGCATTGCCGGCTGCTTTCCGCGAACCCGGCACTTCTCCGTGGTGCCGGGCTCATTTGCCGGCACTATCCAGCGGCGATCTCCCCATTGCAGGCACCTCCCCCTTAAGAGAAGGAGGAGGCCTGCAGTACCGCAGCCTGCCGCTCCGCAGCGGGTGGCGCAGCGGCGCCTAGAGCACTGAAATTCAGTTTCAGCGCCCCAAGCGGGGGCGGGCACACCCTGGAATAGCGCCCGGTTCCGACTTGGGGCGCAAAAACTGAATATCTGACGCGCGCAACTGACTCCGCGCTCAGCGCTAACTTTTGGGCGCACGCCAGCTGGCGGGCCCCAAGTGAATTTCTAGGCCAATACTCCAGTTGAGGCAGAACCAGTGTTTTATAAAGGTTCATCATTACTTCCTTGCTTTTGTACTCTATGCCTCTATTTATGAAGCCCAGGATCCCGTATGCATTTTAACCACTTTCTCAACCTGCCCTGCCACCTTCAACGATTTGTGCATATATACCCCCAGGTCTCTCTGTTCATGCACCCCCTTTAGGATTGTACCCTTTAGTTTATATTTCCTCTCTTCATTCTTTCTACCAAAAAGTATCACTTCGTACTTTTCTGCATTAAATTTCATCTGCCATATGTCCGCCCATTTCACCAGCCTGTCTATGTCTTCTTGAAGCCTATCACTATCCTCCTCACTGTTCACTATACCTCCAAGTTTTGTTTCATCTGCAAATTTTGAAATTGTACCCTGTACACCCAAGTCCAAGTCATTAATAGATATCAAGAAAAGCAGTGGTCCTAGTACCGACCCCTGGGGAACACCACTGTATACCTTCCCCCAGTCCAAAAAACAACTGTTCACTACTACGCTCTGTTTCCTGTCACTTAGCCAATTTTGTATCCATGCTGCCACTGTCCCTTTTATTCCATGGGCTTCAACTTTGCTGGCAAGCCTATTATGTGGCACTTTATCAAATGCCTTTTGGAAGTTCATGTACACCACATCAAACGTATTGCCCTCATCAATCCCCTCTGTTACCTCATCAAAAAACTTGATCAAGTTAGTTAAACACGTTTGGCTTTAACAAATCTGTGCTGGCTTTTCTTAATTAATCCACACTTGTCCAAGTGACAGTTAACTATGCCCCTGATTATCATTTCCAAAAGCTTCCCCACTACCGAGGTTAAACTGACTGGCTGTAGTTGATGGGTTTATTCTTACAGCCTTTTTTGAATAAGGGTGTAACATTTGCAATTCTCCAGTCCTCTGGCACTATCCCCATTTCCAAGGAGGATTGGAAGATTATGGCGAGTACCTCTGCAATTTCCTCCTTAACCTCCCTCAGCATCCTAGGATGCATCCCATCCGGTCCTGGTGACTTATCAACTTTAAGTTCAGACAGCCTGTCTATTAACTCCTCTTTATCAATTTTTATCTCATCCAGTAACTCCACTATCTTCTCTTTCTCTATGACTTTGGCAGCATCTTCTTCCTTGGTGAAGACAGATGCAAAGTACTCATTTAGTACCTCAGTCATACCCTCTGCCTCCATGCGTAGGTCTCCATTTTGGTCCCTAATCAGCCCCACCCCTCCTCCTACTACCCATTTATTATTTATATATGCGTATAGAAGACTTCTGAATTCCCTTTTGTGGTGTATGTGCCTTTAAGAGCAATTATGGTGTATGTGCCTTTAAGAGCCCCAGGTGTGCGTAATGCCAGTAATTGCCACTTGGGCTATATAAGCCTGTGTATTGTGTATATCCTTTAGAAACCACCCCCCAGACTTGCTTAGTAAATACCTATGAACCAACTCCTGTCTTCAGTGTCTTTATCTACACACGGACACTACAGTGGCGACGAAGTGGAAACGGACTTACCTGCAATTCGGCAGCACCTCAAGGACATCGATTCCTCCAGCGTCCAGAAGACTCAAGGAAGTAAGAGAAACTGTGGTTTCACCAGCTGGCCAAGCTGGTGGCAGGTACTGCGCTAATCCTTCCTGGGCGTCAGGCTGGAGCTCCAGCGGCGGGCTCTACAGCTGAGACAGGCAGCGAAATCGGAGGCAAGCAATAGCGGACTGGGAGGGTGCACTCGAGAGATGGCCGGTGCGGCAAGCAGGTCAGCGTTTAGACCTCCGTCGGGAACGAGTCTCCAACAGTGAATAAACGGAAACCACAGTAAAACAGCGTTGTTATCGGTAGCAGCGGCGGGAAAGCGCGGGAAGCGCCATATCGTTGCTAGAGAGAAAAAAAAAAGCGCGGGAGGCGCCATATCTTTTCTGAAATGCCTAAATCTGGTAATATTGAGGCTTTTGATGGCGAAATAGAAGATTGGACCACATACGTGGAAAGAGTAGAGGTTTATTGCACTGCAAATGGGATAACAGATGAAAAAAAAGCTTCAGTACTTCTGAACTTAATGGGCGCGAAGACATACGGGCTGTTACGAAATTTAATCACTCCAGCCAAACCAAAGGACAAGACTTTTAAAGAAATTGTTGATACCCTGCAGGAGCATTTAAACCCAACACCGCTGCTGATAGCGGAACGATTCAAGTTCTTCAAGAGAAATCAACACAAGAATGAAAGTAACGCTGATTACCTAACCGAATTAAGAAAGCTATCAAAGTACTGCCAATTCGGAGCAGGACTATCGGATTATCTTCAAGACAAATTTGTTTGCGGTCTCTTAAGTGAAGGAACACAAAAAAGACTGCTTTCTGAAAAAGATTTAACATTGGACAAAGCTTTCAGTATGGCTGTATCATACGAAGCAGCAGCAAAAGGAGCTGCAGAGATACAACAAGAGACACAGGACTTCGGCACCCATAAAATGACACAGGAGTTCGGAAGATGTTATCGCTGCGGCAGATCCACCCATAACCAGAGGGACTGCTGGTTCAAGGGCAAAGCATGCAGGCAATGTGGTAAGACTGGACACATTGCACGGGTATGCCAATCTGGACAAAATAAATCCACTGACAGAAAACAAAAAATCAATAAAGAAAAGTACAGGAAGGTACAAATGATGACGGACAATAGCTCCGAAGACCAGAATAGCGATAGCGACTCCGGAAACAAGAGACTAAGCTGTCTCAAATTACATAATGTACTTGCCAAAGAGGATTACCAAACCATTTGGGTTACCCTCACAATAGCAGGGTCCCCAGTTAAAATGGAGCTAGATACAGGATCAACTCTAACCGTAATAAATCGACGAGATTACGAGAGGCTATTTTCGCATATACCTCTAAAAGGCACATCCATTATCTTAAAAACATATACGGGGCAGAAAGTCTACCCCAAAGGAAAAATAAGGGTGCCTGTGGTATACAACGGCAAAGAAATACAAAAGTTGTATTTATACATTCTACAAGATGGTGGTCCACCGTTGTTGGGACATGAATGGATAAGGAAAATACGTTTAGACTGGCACTCCATTCAGGCACTGACGGTGACCAGTAAGGAAAAAAAACAATGATGACATCATACCTGAACGATTAAAAGACATCTTGGCCAACGCCAAAGAAGTGTTTCAAGAGAAACTAGGAACCTTGAAAGGCATCACCGCCTCAATAAAAGTGGAAGATACAGCAATTCCAAAAATTTTTAAGGCAAGACCGGTGCCATATGCAATACGTCCGGCAGTCGAGGCAGAGCTGAAGAATTTGGAAAAGGCAGGCGTATTATCCAAAATAGATTGGAGCGAATGGGCAACACCCATCGTTCCAGTCATGAAAAAAACATTGAAAAAGAACTCTGAGGAACAGAAAAAATTTTGCATCTGTGGGGACTTTAAGGTGACTGTAAACCCGGTCCTTCACACGGTACAGTATCCTCTTCCGAGGATAGAAGATATTTTCGCCTCACTATCCGGAGGGAAACGTTTCACAAAAATTGACTTGGCACAGGCATATCTACAGATGGAGGTTGAGGAGACCTCTAAAAAGTATCTCACAATAAACACACACAAAGGCCTGTACCAGTACAATCGACTGTTTTTTGGAATAGCATCAGCTCCAGCTATCTGGCAAAGAGCGATGGAGCAAGTCCTGCAAGGGATTCCGGGGACTCAATGCTACCTAGATGACATCCTTATAACAGGAGAAAACGACAACGAGCACCTTGCCAATTTGGAGCAGGTGCTCACTAGGCTGAAAGAAAGGGGCCTACGAGCAAATCGCCCCAAGTGCGAATTTTTCCAAAATCAGATATCATATTGTGGCCACATAATTAATAAGGAAGGGTTGCATAAGTCACCTGAAAAAATTGAAGCAGTTATAAAAGCCCCAGCACCTGAAAATGTTTCACAATTAAGGTCATTCCTGGGATTAATAAATTACTATCATAAATTTTTACCGAACTTATCAACTATTCTACACCCTCTTAATGATCTTCTACAGACAGGAGTGATTTGGAAATGGAACGAAGACTGTAAACGTGCCTTCCATAAATGTAAAGACTTAATCACATCCGAGAAAATTTTGGCTCATTACAACCCATCAGACTGGCGTGCGATGCATCCCCTTACGGCATAGGAGCGGTATTGTCCCATAGATTCCCTGATGGCTCGGAACGGCCGATAGCTTTTGCGTCACGCTCATTGAACTCAGCTGAGCGTAACTATGCCCAGATAGACAGGGAAGCACTCAGCCTGGTATGGGGAGTGAAGAAATTCAACCATTACCTACACGGACAAAAATTTACCTTGCTGACTGACCATCAACCCCTCATCTCCATATTCAACCCTAAAAAAGGTGTCCCCATTATGACGGCACAAAGATTACAGAGGTGGTCCCTTTTTCTCGGGGCACACCAATACAATATTGAATACAAAGGGTCAAAACAGCATGGGAATGCTGACGGTTTATCACGCCTACCGTTGCCAACGATAGAAGAGGCACCTACAGTAGACCCAGTAGAGATATTCCACTCTACCATAGTGGAATGTCTACCGGTGACAAATTCTGCCATTGAAAGGGAGACTCTCTCTCGGGTCTACGATTTAACAGTGAAGAGATGGCCAGCACATGGCGAACCACTGTTGCCAGCATTCTCGCAAAGAAGAGAACAGCTGTCAGTGTGCCGAGGAACCTTGATGTGTGGATCCAGAGTGGTGATTCCACCCAAACTCCAGGATAAAGTGCTAAAGGAGCTTCACGAGGGGCATCTGGGTGGAGTGAAAATGAAGAACCTAGCTAGGGCGTTTGTATGGTGGCCAGGTATCGATGGAGACATCGAAGACAAGACCAAGAGCTGCCTAGGATGCCAGAAGGTCCAAAATGTTCCGCCACAGGCCCCTCTACATCCATGGGAGTGGCCCTCATCTCCCTGGCAAAGGGTGCACATCGACTTTGCTGGTCCATTTATGGACTCAATGTTCTTAATCGCAGTTGATGCACACTCCAAGTGGCCAGAGGTAATAAAGATGTCCTCCACCACCACGGAAAAAACCATCACAGTATTAAGGACCATATTTGCCAGGAATGGGCTGCCGGAGCAGATATGTTCTGATAATGGACCGCAATTTGTGTCCGAAGAATTCAGAAAGTTCTTAAAGAACAATGGGGTAAAGCACTACACGTCCGCCCCATACCATCCCGCCACCAATGGATTGGCTGAAAGGTTTGTCCAGACCTTCAAGAAGGCCATCAAGGCCATGGGTAATGAAGACATAAAACTTCAGCACAAGGTGGATAACTTCTTATTTGCATATAGGAATGCAACGCATATGGTTACTAACCAAACTCCCGCCATGATGTTCTACAATAGAAACCTAAGATGCCGGCTGGATTTGGTCAAGCCCAACATCCGAAGGGACGTGGAGAACCGGCAGTTTCAGGGCATGAATGAAAGGCCAACTAGGGCCTTCCAGATAGGCCAACCGGTTTTGGCCCGGGACTACCGTACCGAGAAATGGCAGCCTGGAACTATCTGCACACGATTAGGACCACTGATGTATACCGTGGACATCGGAGACAGCATAATAAGGCGCCATGCTGACCAAATCATCAAGTCATCCGAAAAGGGACAACCTACACCACCACTCTATACATCTAACGATGAAGTAGAGATACCCATATCTACCTCCGATCCGGTGATACTGGAGCCCGATGAACCCGACACTGGCCTTCAAGCCGAATCAGCCTTGCCAGAAGAACCTACTACACCACCAGAAACTACTACACCCCCGAGGCGTTATCCGGACCGAGTCAGGAAGCCTCCTGAGAGACTAACTTATAATTAATTAACACAGCAATGTATATTATTTTGCATATAACATGTAATTAATAATTACATAAAATATGATGTACTAGTTAGCTAGAAGGGGAGGAATTGTGGTGTATGTGCCTTTAAGAGCCCCAGGTGTGCGTAATGCCGGTAATTGCCACTTGGGCTATATAAGCCTGTGTATTGTGTATATCCTTTAGAAACCCCCCCCCCCCACCCCACCCCCCCACCCCCCCAGACTTGCTTAGTAAATACCTATGAACCAACTCCTGTCTTCAGTGTCTTTATCTACACACGGACACTGCACCTTTTATGTTAGCTGCCAATCTATTCTCATACTCTCTCTTTGCCCCTCTTATTTTCTTTCTCACTTCCACTCTGAACTTTCTATATTCAGCCTGATTCTCACTTGTATTCTCAACCTGACATCTGTCATGCACGCCCTTCTTCTGCTTAAAATTTTTAATTTGTTCATCGGATGTGGGCATCGCTGGCAAGGCCAGCTTTTATTGCCCATCCCTAGTTGCCCTTGAGAAGGTGGTGGTGAGCTGCCTTCTTGAACCGCTGTAGTCCGTGGGGTGAAGGTACTCCCACAGTGCTATTAGGGAGGGAGTTCCAGGATTTTGACCCAGTTACGATGAAGGATCGGCAATATACTTCTACGTCAGGACGGTGTGTGACTTGGAGGGGAATTGGAGGTGGTGGTGTTCCCATGCGCCTGCTGCCTTGTCCTTCTAGGTGATAGATGTCGTGGGTTTGGGAAGTGCTGCCAAAGAAGCCTTGGTGAGTTGCTGCAGTGCATCTTGTAGATGGTACACACTGCAGCCACGGCAAGCCAGTGGTGGAGGGAGTGAATGTTTAAGGTGGTGGATGGGGTGCCAATCAAATGGGCTGCTTTGTCTTGGCTGCTGTCAAGCTTCTTGAACATTGTTGGAGCTGCAGTCATTCAGGCAAGTGGAGAGTATTCCATCACACTCCTGACTTGTGCCTTATGGATGGTGGAAAGTCTTTGGGGAGCCAGGAGGTGAGACACTTGCCGCAGAATACCCAGCCTCTGACCTGCTCTTGTTGCCACAGTATTTATGTGGCTGGTCCGGTTAAGTGTCTGGTCATTGGTGACCCCCAGGGTATTGATGGTGGGGAATTTGGCGATGGTAATGCCGTTACTCTCTATCTCTTTTGTCATCCAGGGAGCTTTAGCTTTATTTACCCTACCTTTCCCCCTTGTGGTAATGTACCTCGACTGTACCCGAACTATTTCCTCTGTAAAGCAATCCATTGTTTGATTACAGTTTTACCTGCCAATCATTGATTCCTATATCCCTGAGCCAGATCTGTTCTCAACCCACTGAAATTTGCCTTCCTCCAATTAAGTATTTTTGCTCTAGATTGCTCCCTGTCCTTTTCCATAGCTAATCTAAATGATCACTGTTTCCTAAATGTTCCCCTACTGACACTTGCTCCACTTCACCCACCTCATACCCCAGAACCAGATCCAGCAATGTCTTCTTCTTCATTGGGCTGGAAACGTACTGATTAAGAAAGTTCTCCTTCAAACTTCAGAAATTCTTCCCCATCTCTGCCCTTTACACTATTATCCCAGTCTAAATTAGGATAACTGAAGTCCCCCTTTATTACTAATCAATAGTTTTTGCACCTCTCTTTAATTTCCCTGCAAATTTGCTCCTCTATATCTTTCCCACTAGTTGGTGGCCTATAGGATACACCTGGTAGTGTAATGGCACTTCTATTATTTCTTGACTCTAACCAAATAGGTTCTGTCCTTGACCACACCAGGACATCCTCTCTCTCTCCAGCAATGTAGCATTCTCCTTAACCAATACTGCCTCCCCACCTCCTTTCTTTCCTTCCCTATCTTTCCTGAACACTTAATATTCAGGAATATTTAAAACCCAATCCTGCCCTTTTTTGAGGCATGTCTCCATTATCGTCATGACATCATATTCCCATGTATCTATTTGCGCCTGCATCTCACCAACCTTATTTACCACGCTTTGTGCATTTACACACATGCACATAAACCTGTCTTACACCTTCTTGTATTCTCTCTTAATCTGACCCCACTGAATACTTTACTATTTCTTACTCTAATGCTGTCTGCCTCTCCCCATCCTTTTTGCACTTTGTATTTCCACCTCATGAGATCAACAGACCCATCCTTATACCACCAGTCATTTATACAGTCCCAGATGTTCATACCTGGACATTTCGATGAAACCTGTAAATGAGACTATGCTTCCCCCAAACTACCTTGCCCCACCCCCCTCCACTTCGCTCCGCTCCTCTGCAGTAGGCTATCGCTGAACCTTGCACTCAGGTGCAGCTAGACCTGCCAAACTTCAGCAATAGCTATGTCAGTTACAGTCATAGTGACCTCAACCTTGAACTTGTAATGGGGCTGTTCCAAGCACCAGCAGCGAATATCTGTCAAATCACCCAACTTGCAAAGCAGAATTGCATCATGCAGATTACAGGTTCCTTTTTTGCTTGGGAATCTCAATTCATCAAATTTTCAAAGGAAAACATGCATCAGCACTTTCGCTATTGACTAGATTCTGCAAACTGCAGGACATTATCGATGGCAATCATGGGACTGCCCTGTACCCACTGCCACCTCTTTCATGAAGAGAAACTGGTTCCATTTCAGCAATGCATAGCTTATCTATGAACAGATGTACGTTTAATGCCTGCCATCCTGGAATTTGCCATGATTCATTTATATAGCAATCCAGGGTTCCATTATTTGAATGGCCAAGGAGACTGGATAAACGATTGCTAGAGGACCAAATTATCCATTGCAGCAATAGTTGCTTACTCCATTGAGGAACCCAACAATAAGTGGAAAATAGTGATATAATGATGTCCATGCTGCTATAAGAACATAAGAACATAAGAAATAGGAGCAGGAGTTGGCCATTTGGCCCCTCGAGCCTGCTCCACCATTCAATAAGATCATGGCTGATCTTCTACCTCAAATCCACTTTCCTGCACTATCCTCATAGCCCTTGATTCCCTTAATAGTCAAAAATCTATCGATCTCTGTCTTGAATATACTCAACAACTGAGCCTCCGCATCCCTCTGGGGTAGAGAATTCCAAAGATTCACCACCCTCAGTGAAGAAATTTCTCCTCATCTCAATCCTAAATGGCCGACCCCTTATCCTGAGATTGTGACCCCTGGTTCTAGACTCCCCAGCTAGGGGGTACATCCTCCCTCCATCTACCCTGTTAAGCCCTGTAAGAATGTTGTATGTTTCAATGAGATCACCTCTCATTTATCTAAACTTCATAGACTATAGGCCTAGTCTACTCAATCGCTCCTCATAGGACAATCCCCCCATCCCAGGAATCAGTCTGGTGAACTTTCACTGCACTCCCTCTATGGCAAGTATATCCTTTCTTAGGTATGGAGACCAAAACTGTACACAAAACTCTAGGTGTGGTCTCACCAGGGCCCTATATAATTGCAGTAAGATGTCTTTACTCTTATACTTAAATCCTCTTGTAATAAAGGCCAACATACCATTTGCTTTTCTAATTGCTTGCTCTACCTGCATGTTAACTTTCAGTGATTCATGTACAAGGACACCCAGGCCCCTCTGAACACCAACATTTCCTAATCTCTCACCATTTAAAAAATACTCTGCTTTTCTATTTTTCCTACCAAGGTGGATAACTTCACATTTCTCCACATTATATTGCATTTGCCATGTTCTTGCCCACTCACTTAGATTGCCTATGCCTCTATCCCCTTGAAGCCTCTTTGCATCCTCCTCACAACTTACTTTCCCACCCAGCTTTGTATCATCAGCAAAATTGGATATATTACATTTGGACCCCTCATCCAAATC
The DNA here is from genome assembly GCF_052327205.1 of Somniosus microcephalus. Classification (NCBI taxonomy): domain Eukaryota; kingdom Metazoa; phylum Chordata; class Chondrichthyes; order Squaliformes; family Somniosidae; genus Somniosus; species Somniosus microcephalus. Next base: position 39,011,783 of record NC_140998.1, read on the forward strand.
ATTGATATAGATAATAGCTGAGGCCCAAGCATTGATCCTTGCGGTACTCCACTAGTTACAGCCTGCCAACCTGAAAATGACCCGTTTATTCCGACTCTCTGTTTTCTGTCCATTAACCAATCTCTAATCCATGCTAGTATATTACCCCCATTCCCATGAGGCCTAATTTTGTTTAATAACCTCTTGTGCGGCACATTATCAAATGCCTTCTGAAAATCCAAATACACCACATCCATTGGTTTCCCCTTATCTATTCTGCTAGTTACAACCTCAAAAAACTCGATAACAGGTTTGTCAAACACTATTTCCCTTTCATAAATCTGTGTTGACTCTGCCCAATCCTATTATTATTTTCTAAGTGCCCTGTTACCACGTCCTTAATAATAAATTCTAGCATTTTCCCTACTACTGATGTCAGGCTAACTGGCCTGTAGTTCCCCATTTTCTCTCTCCCTCCTTTCTTAAATAGTTACATTTGTTACCTTCCAATCCACAGAAACCATTTTAGAATCTATGGAATTGGAAAATGACAACAAATGCATCCACTATCTCTATAGCCACCTCTTTCAAAACCTTAGGATGTAGGCCATCAGCTCCAAGGGATTTATTGGCTTTCAGTCCCATTAATTTCACCAGTACTATTTTTTTACTAATACTAATATCTTTCAGTTTCTCATTCTCGCTAGACCCTTGGTTCTCCAGTATTTCCGGGAAGTTTTTGCATCTTCTTGCATGAAGACAGACACCAAGGGTTGGATTTTGCCAGCCGAGACGAGTTGGGGGCGGGATTGCTGCCTTCCGGGTTCTAGTCCCGCCCCCCAGCGACAAATGACACACCCGCGCTATTTTCACTTGATTGGCCTTGTGCGGGCTTACCGGCCAATTAAGGGAAAGCCAGTGACAGATGATGTCAGCATATGACGCTTCATCTATCGAGAAATTTTTGACAGATGAATTGTCAGCGTTTGACAGCTTTGAGAAGCTGTCAAACACTGACAGTCTCTGTTCTAAGGTGAGCCCTTGCACAATACTCACTAAAACCTCTCTCCTCAGCAGAAAGCAGATGGCTGCTGCATCTGAGAATGCAGCAGCCATTCTGTCAACTCTGCCGTTGAGGTGAGGAATCTCTGGGTCCTCCACGGTTGAAGCCTGCAGAAAGAAGCAAAGGTAAGGAAACTATTTAAAAAACTTTACACTCACCTCTCATACTTACCTGTCTACACTTGCACCCATCACTCACCTCTACATCTGACATGTCGACCCCTCTCACCCCCGCAGACCCACTGCTCGCCTTGCTGACCTGGCGAGGTTCGCAGTCATCATGAATCTTGCAATTGCAGGCGTAAAATGGGGAAAAGCTTCAAAACTGCCTGTTAACAGGCAGTTAATTGGCTCCAATCCCCTTCCCGCCTCGAGGAGACGGGTCCCTGCGCGACTCGGGGACCCGCCTCCCGGGAAGATGGCATGGAGGCGGGTTGGGAGCGGGGTTGGTGCCCGCTCCCAGTTTCTGCCATTTTCACGGCTGTCCCGCCTCCAAACCCGCTTCTTCAGGGCTAGGAAAATCCAGCCCAAAAGTATTTGTTTATTTTCTCTGCTATTTCCTTATTCCCCATTATAATTTCTCCTGTCTCAGCCTGTATGGGACCCACATTTACCTTCACTAACCTTTGTCTTTTTACATACCTATAGAAGCTTTTATAGTCTGTTTTTAAGTCTCTCGCTAGTTTACTCCCATATTCTATTTTTCCTTTCTTTATCACACCATCCACATCCTGAAGCAAAGGTTTAGATGCCTGGACTGATTTGGGGGCATGAGCAGTACATCCTGGCAAAGGTGTTGCAAGATTATTGTATCCTACAGTATGCTGTGTGACTTGGAGGGGAACTTAGAGGTGGTGGTGTTCCCATGCGCCTGCTGCCCTTGTCCTTCTAGGTAGTAGAGGTCGCGGGTTTGGGAGGTGTTGTTGAAGTATGGGTGATCCCAAATTTTATTCAGTCTAATTAGGCGTGCATGCTACAGGTGTTGAGTATGTTTTTCTTTGTGCTTCCCCTTTCTGACAATGTGTAACGTGTGCCTTCTACTAAATGTTTCCCCAATTCTGGAGAAAGCGAAGTGGATGGCTGTTCAATGTCTATATCTGTCCACAGGTATAGAGGTGGATCATTTCCTCCTTGTGCTGGGTTTGCAGATTGCCCTTCAACTAGCAGTGCCACAGCAATGGCACCCTAGGCTTTTATGCTCTGTGATGTATCTGTATTTATTTGAAATGGTAATTGCTGGGAATTCCCTCAATATCCAGAGATCTGTGTGGGAGCTGCCACCACTCAATCTGATTCCCCAACATGTTGGGTCCAGACAAGGTGGATTGCTGTGGAATCCATCCCAAGGTCTCACAAGCCCCAGTCTAAGCATTTACAATGGAAGCTATACTTGACCGTGGGATCTCAGTCAAGAAGGAGGCTTCACTGAAGAGGGCCCTGGAATGCCCACATTCTCCGTGATGGCTTGCAGCTCGGTCAGTCAGTCATGCAGCGCGGTACAGATAGATTGTGGATTTCCCCCAGTAGATGCTCCCACACTGTACAGTTTCTTGGCACACTCTCAAATGACTGCCTGAAGTGGTGCTGTTGGGAGACTAAATTACATTTGTGGGTCGGACCCATAAGTTCTGAGTCCATCGACTGTTGGAGTCCTTGAGCTGACTTTCCAGACAGTGCGTTGCATCTGCTCTAGTGTAAGGTTCGCAAAATTCTGCAGAACCCCAAAACAGAAGGATAACCCTATTTAAAACAATTTTGGACCATTACAGAAGAAATCTGTAAAAGATAAAATGTTGGGCCTAACAGAAGAATTCAAAGATTTGAAACAAACGTGGCATTTCAAAAGGACATGTACAGACTTGTAGGAAAAGGCTGCGACAGGAATGTGGGTTTGACCTCTGCAGAGGAACAATTTGGGTATTCGAAAGTAGCCAGACTGTCTGGGAGGAACAATAAATGAAACTCAGCCCCTATCTGGGAATTTGCATTCAATCAATAAATCAATGAAAACCCCAGCCTCACCTAAAGCCCAAAGCCCATTAAACACATGCATAAAAGAACCTGCGCAGAATTTGAAGGCCTTACAGGAAATCTAAGATTAAAAAAACAATTGAACAACAGTTTGAGACATCCAAAACCACTTCACACCTTCTTCAACTACTCAGGAAGCTATCCCAAAACCAGTTAACTAAATGGGACCAATCAAGTGGCCCTTAATGAGCCAGCCAAAAATCTAACAAGGTTAGCAGGCTTCATTTAGTATAAACTAAAGACCTGTCTCCACAAGAAGGCAGTTCGTTCGATGAGTTCAATGGGTTCGATCAGTACAGTTCAGGCAGAGAATTGAAACAGCAGTCAGTGAATTGAAGTCAGCAGTACAGTTCGGACAGACACAGAAAAAGGCACAGCTCATTTGAAAGACATCTGCCTCGGGACAACAGAAGGAGAATGGAAGGAATCGCAGCAATCAAGGGCCCCACAAAACAAACAACCAACAATATTACCAACAACTAAGTAATATTGGGCCACCGCGACCAACAACAAACCAACCTGGAAGAAACCGAAGATCTGCAAGTTTTTCCCACTCTACAAACTATTCCTGTGTTTGGTGAGCATTTCCTGGTCCTCTGGAATTCAACCTAGTTAGTATAGTGGGATTGGGAGGGGTAAGGTATTTTTGTCTATTGTCATTCACCCTCGCATATTCCAAAGTGTTCCCCCCTTTTAAAGTGATAAGATTTATTATGTTGTGTATATTTTCTTGTCTCAAATAAAATCCAAGTTCTTTTCACCAACTCAGTTGTCTGTTGCAATTTCATTACAACCCCCCAAATAAGTCCAGGTCTAGAACCAAGGGAGTGGGAGCGATTCAAACCACTCAGGGAATCAGAGGTGAAGCTTACCACACACACCACCCCCTTATACTAGTTCAAGCTATACTTGCTCCTCCTCGCTCACACTGTGTGCTTCACCAATTTTTCTCTCCTGGACTCACTAACTGACTCCACCATTCCCCCTTCACCACCAGTGTCCAGGAGTGGGTGACTCGGAGTGCTGTGAGGTGCTCGGTTGTAGCTGGCTCTGACAGCCCCCTCTTGGGTATAAAGAGGAACAGGTTAAAAAAACATGTTTTATAATGTCATTGGTAAGGCAACTCTTGAAACAGAACTCTACCATTGTAGTGCCCAGTTGAATAGTTATAGAGCACTGCATTCTCCCTCTATGATGCTGCACCACATTTAGTGAAATACTGTAGTGCCTAATCGGAAAGGGTGGTGGAAGCAGATTCAGTAGTAACTTTTAAAAGGGATTGGATATATACTTGAAAAGGAACATTTTGCAGAGCTATGGAGGAAGAGTAGGGATTGGGATTAATTGGATAACTTTTTTTCAAAGAGCTGGCACAGACACAATGGGCCAATAACCTCCTTCTGTGCTGTAAGATTCCAAAATCTATGTACTATTAAAATGCCTGGCCCAGGCAAAATTGTTAAATTATGCAAAGTATGAGCACACGTACCTTGGCAGCCTTGTGCAGAACAGAAAAATATCTTCCTCACCCCTAAAGTTCAGGCCACAGGCGAGAAAATGTTAACTCTCTCCTCTATATCCAGGCTGCTTTGACAGTCCTGCTGACTGAAGGGTGGCAGCCAGCTCCGTCCTTCTGTGTAGCACTCCCAAAACAGGAACTTAGAAAGCTGCTGTTCTGCCTCGGTGCCTCATTTCTGTCATCTTTCAAATATGGAGTCAACTGCCTGAGGGAAAGCGACTCCTTTTAACCTGTCCTGTGATCTCTGCCAGCTCTTAGCTGTCGTGCACTATGTGCAGAGAGTGTCAAATATACTTAAATGAGTGACCTTGTTCATAGCATGAAATTAGCTCAGTGCAGCACAGGCTCTGCATGAATCATATTATTTGCCCCAATATCCTCGTTCTGGATGTATAAAGATACAAAAAGAAGGAACTTCTATTTGAAATAAAGCTACTGTAGTAAATTTATATGTGATATCACTGAATTTCAGTAGACCCATGACTTCAATAACTCTGAAATGATTCACTTCAAACCACATTAATTTTATATGAAGTTCTATCTTATCTAAGTGAAGCGTGGGAGTATTTATATCATGACCGGGTTTGTTCTAGAAATTATAAGCTTGCCTTTTTATTGTGTATATACCTTGTAGGTAATTTCTTTACTTGTAAAAATGTTCAGTCTTGTGCTTGGCACAAAGTACTTCACGTTAGAGTTATCTCAGCACGAGAAAAATTGCAGGTCATACAACATAAAAGTGATGTAGTTCATAATTATTCATGTACAAATCCAGCAGAGAAATGCAGGGTCCCTTAAAGATTCCTTTGGAAACTAGCTTAAAGTAAAGTCTGTTCATGAAGGAACATCTTTGAAGATGATTTAACATCGGTCTGTACAGACAAGGCAGGTTCAAATTGTACTCATTAGTATAGTATCAGGACTATCACTGGATGGGTTGTTAAGACTGGCTTTACTGACAAGTCAAAGCACACATGTCACTGAATGCTTTTACAACAAACTTTGTTTCAATAAGAACTTTGAACATTTGTGTGCCCTTCTGATAATATCAGTGCCTGCCACTGCTTATAGGTTAGATAATACTGTACAATTGATCAGAATTATCGTAACCTAGTGGGTTTTTCAATACCTCTCTGAGCTGTACATATTAAAATAGACTTATCAATAAATGGCTTCACCATGAAGTACAAATGGTCAGATCTTCCTTCATTGTAGGATTAACTATTATTTTTAATTCTGGCTTTTCTGATTGTGTTTTGCTGACTACAAGTGATAAACATATATTTCATCTAATTTGTATTAGTTTATGCATGATCTAAGTTGATTTATTATTTAACAATGTTTGAATCTACTTCCCTTTGAATCTACTCCAGAGACTTTCTTTTCCTTTGGAAACTGGTAAGTGTTACAGGCTCTTGGTCCTCAATGAAATCCATACATTAAGAAACAATTGGTCTCAATTCAGCAGTCTCCCTTTGGAGGCAACAGCAATGCGATATATGGCAGATGGCGTGGAACTTGCGGTCCTGATGACGTTGACCAGGCAGTGTTCACCATCATTTCGCCTTTTCTATCTTCAGGATCTAGCGCATGCACAGCCTAATATGGAAATCCTGAAGTTGCAGTCTGTCATTCAATTCAATTCAATTCAAATTGCTTTATTGGCATGACAAGGTACATCTTATGTTGCCAAAGCACCGAAAAAAACATTTATGGTTGAACCCATAAACGCAGATCTATCCATACAGTGTATAAACAGATATACACTCATATAATATGTACATACTCTTTTATTAGATTTAACGGTTGTCCTTCTGCTTATGGCAAGCTGTAACATAGTTTGCCACTAAGGTTACGCAATTTCTCTGTTCCCCTAATAGGTATGGGAGTTTTTGGTCGTCATTCAAATTTTTGAATTCAGGGCATATTTTTATGAATTTTGGGTAGAAATTCCCCCTTATGCCCTGATATTTTCCACAAGCTGTGAGGAAGTGCATCTCTGTCTCCACCACTCCCTGACTGCAGTGAGAGCATATCCTGTCCTCTCTTGGCAGCCAGGTCTGTCTGTGTCTGCCTTTTTCGATGGCCAGGCTATGCTCACTAAGTCTGTACATAGTCAAGGTTTTTCTCAATTTGCTATCTTTTACCGTGGTCAGGTATTCAGCATGTTGTATTGTCTGTTTAGGGCCAAGTAGCAATTGAGTTTGTTTTGGGTTTTTGTTGTTTCTGCCCAATATGTCAGATATTTTTCCTTTTGCTTAGTGACAATTGTGTTGGGTCGAATTCTCTGTGCTATGATGTCACTGTTCTGGGGCTGGTTATTATTAGTAGTGTTAGTAGTTACTTCACTGAGTCCCAGGACTAGTTGACTGAGGGGACTCTTCTTTATGATCCTCTCTTGGCATTTCAGGGCTTCGTAATGATAGCAGTGGGGGTTGCTCATTTTTAGATGTTTCCAAAATTTGCTGGCTCTTTTTTGGATAGTAATTAGTAGTGGATATTGGCCTAGTTCTGCCCTGCATGCATTGTTTGCAGTTTTCCTCTGAGTCCGGAGGATACTTTTACAGAATTCTGCATGTAGGATCTCAATTGGGTGTTTGTCCCATTTTGCAAATTCTTGTTGTGTTAGCGGTCCCCACACCTCACTGCCATAGAGTGCAATTGGTTCAATTACTGATTTAAAAATTTTGAGCCAAATGCCAATTGGGATTTCTATTTGGATTGATTTTTTAATGGCATAGAAAGCCCTTCTTGCTTTCTCTTTCAATTCATTCACAGCATTCACTGCTCCTCCACAGGCTGTGCTGTGCCCCCCTCCATCCCCACCCCACCCCCCCAGTGCCAGCAATCAGTGAAATCTCTGATCTGATGAAAACATCCCCTTTCCCGAACAAATATCGCTGTTAGAAACCCCATAAAAAGTTAGACCTATTCAAATGAGGTGTAACTGGGTTTTTAACAGCGATCTGAGTAATAACTACTGATTAAACAACTGTTCTGGCCCTGAAAAATTAATTTTATATTGGTGGAATGTCAAATTTCTCCATTAAGTAAAAAATTATTAGATTTTAAAATTAATATTTTAAAAAAAGTTTGTTCCTGATATTTCAGCATCTACCTTAACCCAATGTATACGTTCCAATCTTTATTTAGCTCTCTATTAATTTTTTCTTAAAGTGATTGATTATTAGTGCTTTCTATTTCCTGATTCCCTGTTTCTGCAATGTGATCGGCTGCTTTAGACAGCTTGTTGACGTCACAGCAGCTCGCACTATGGAATTGCCACTATACCACATTGATTTCAACTACACGTCGGAAAAACCGAACTTCTCACCACAGAGATTGTGAGATCTTTGTGGGAAGCTTACTTTGGGGCCAGCGGCAAATGCCTTTGCTTCATGCTGACTGCAAATTATGGGCCAATTTAGTGTCATGACTGTCACTGGATGGGTTGTTGAGACTGTTTTTACTGACTTGTCAAAGAAAACATTAATGAGTGCTTGGCAAAGCATTGCGGTAACAATGAGAAGCCCTGCATTGCACTTGATACATCCCAAGTTCACACTGGAAATACTTGAAGCTATCACAGAATCACAGAAACCCCACAGTGCAGATAGAGGCCATTTTGGCCCATCGAGCCTGCACCGACACATATCCCACCCGATCCCCGTAACCCCTACACCAACACCAACACATATCCCACCCTATCCCTGTAACCCCACGTATTTAATCCCCCTAACACTAAGGGCCAATTTATCATAGCCAATCAACCTAACCCGCACATCTTTGGACTGTGGGAGGAAACCGGAGCACCCGGAGAAAACCCACGCAAACACGGGGAGAATGTGCAAACTCCACACAGACAGTCGCCCCAGGCCGGATTCGAACCCGGGTCTCTGGCGCTGTGAGGCAACAGTGCTAACCACTATGCCACCGTGATAAGAATTGGGAATATGTTCCATTTGACAAGATAGTTATAGAGGAGGAAAGTGATTCAGTCCATCTTAATTCATCCATTCAGAAATATCCTGAAGTTCCCTTATTTAAGTAGCCAATTGTTTCTTAAATGATTCAAAGGGGTTTTGCCTCAAATCTATCTGGAAGTCTATTCATGTGTTGATCACTCCATTTTGTACAAAGAAGTATTTCCTGATATCCATCCTAAATTTACCTTTTACTAGTTGAACTTCTGTCTCTTTGACCTACTCCTGTAATTTTATCTAATTCCGGTTTTGAATTTTTCAATTGACCAAACCTCAATGGAATGGAAAAGGAGGGGGAGTAGCCCTGATAATAAAGGATGACATAAGGACAGTAGAGAGAAAGGATCTTGGCTCAGAAGATCAGAAAGTAGAATCAGTATGGGTGGAGATAAGGAATAACAAGGGGCAGAAAATACTGGTGGGATTAGTATATAGGCTCCCTAACAGTAGCTATACTGTTGGACAGAATATTAATCAAGAAATAGTAGGAGCTTGTAACAAAGGTAATGCCATAATTCTGGGGGACTTTAATCTTCATATAGACGGGACAAATCAAATTGGCAAAGGTAGCCTGCAGGTCTAGTTCATGGAATGCATTTGGGACAGTTTCCTGGAACAATACGTCATGGAACCAACCAGGGAACAGGCTATTTTAGATCTTGTATTGTGTAATGAGACAGGGATAATTAGCAATCTCATAGTAAAGGCTCCTCTGGGGCAGAGTGATCATAATATGATAGAATTTCACTAAGTTTGAGAGTGACTTGCCTAAGTCTGAAACTAGAGTCTTAAACTTAAATAAAGTCAATTACATAGGTATGAGGGGCAAGTTGACTAAGGTACATTGGAAAAACAGATTAAAAGCTATGATGATAGGTAAGCAATGGCTAGCATTTAAAGAAATATTTTATAATTCTCAACAAAATACATTCCATTGAGAAACAAAAACTCCATGGGAAAAGTGATCCAACCATGGCTAACTAAAGAAGTTAAGGATAGCATTAGATTGAAAGAAGGAGCTTATAATGTTGCAAAGAATAATAGTAAGACTGAGGAAAGGGAGAGTTTCAGAAACCAGCAAAGGATGACCAAAAAATTGATGATAAGGGAAAAAATAGAATATGAGAGAAAACTAGCAAGAAATATAAAAGCAGATTGTAAGAGCTTCTACAAGTATGTAAAAAGGAAGAGAGTAGCAAAAGTAAATGTTAGTCCCTTAGAGGCTGAGACAGGAGAAATTATTATGGGAAATAAAGAAATGGCAGAGATGTTAAACAAATATTTTGTATCTATCTTCAGAGTTGAAGACACAAAAAGCATACCAAAAATAGTGGGGAACCAAGGGTCTAATGAGGGTGAGGAACTTAATGTAATTAATATAAGAGAGAAAAAGATGATGTAACTGGTAAAATAGATAAGGGAGAACCAGTGGATGTGGTGTATTTGGACTTTCAAAAGGCTTTCAATAAGGTCCCACATAAGAGATTAGCGTGTAAAGTTAAGGCACATGGGATTGGGGGCAAGGTATTGACTTGGATAGAGAACTGGTTTGCAGACAGAAAGCAAAGAGTTGGAATAAACGGCTCTTTTTCTGAGTGGCAGGCAGTGATTAGTGGGCTACCGCAGGGGTCGGTCCTTCGACCCCAACTATTCATAATATATATTAAAGATCTAGACAAGGGAACAAGATGTTATATCTCCAAGTTTGCAGACGACACAAAGCTGGGTGGGCGTGTGTGCTGTGAGGAGGATTCTGAGAAACTCCAGTATGATTTGGACAGGTTGGGTGATTGGGCAGAATCATGGCAGATGCAATATAACGTGGATAAATGCGAAGTTATCCACGTTGGTGTCAAAAACAGGAAGGCAGATTATTACCTGAATGGCAATAGATTGGGAGAAGGGGAAGTGCAACGAGACCTGGGTGTCCTTGTGCACCAGTCGCTGAAGGTAAGCATGCAGGTGCAGCAGGCGGTTAAGAAGGCAAATGGTATGTTGGCCTTCATAGCGAGAGGGTTTGAGTACAGGAACAAGGATGTCTTACTGTAGTTGTACAGGGCCTTGATGAGACCACATCTTGAGTATTGTGTGCAGTTTTGGGCGCCTTATCTGAGGAAAGATGTTCTTGCCATGGAAGGAGTTCAGCGAAGATTAGCCAGGCTGATACCTGGGATGGCAGGAATGACGTATGAGGAGAGATTGGGTCGATTGCGCTTATACTCGCTGGAGTTTAGAAGAATGAGAGGGGATCTCATTGAAACGTATAAAATTCTGACAGGACTGGACAGACTAGATGCAGGAAGGATGTTCCCAATGGTCGGGGGGTCCAGAACCAGGGGTCACAGTCTAAGGATAAGGGGTAAGCCATTTAGGACAGAAATGAGGAGGAATTTCTTCACCCAGAGAGTGGTGAACCTGTGGAATTCTCTACCACAGAAAGCAGTGGAGGCCAATTCATTAAATATATTCAAGAAGGAGTTGGATATATTTCTTAAGGCTAAAGGGATCAAGGGATATGGGGAGAAAGCAGGGACCGTTTACTGAATTTGGATGATCAGCCATGATCGCATTGAATGGTGGAGCAGGCTTGAGGGGCCGAATGGCCTACTCCTGCTCCTATCTTCTATGTTTCTAAAAGTACTAGAGAAACTAATGGGACTGAAAGCTGACAAATCCCCAGGACTTGACAGCCTACATCCTAGGGTTCTAAAAGAGGTGGCTGAAGAGATAATGGATGCATTGGTTTTGATCTTCCAAAATTCCCTAGAGTCTAGAACGGTCCCAGTGGATTCGAAGGTCACAAATGTAACATTACTATTCAAGAAAGGAGGGAGAGAGAAAACAGGGAACTACAGGCCAGTTAGCCTGATATCAGTCATTGGGAAAATGCTGGAATCCATTGTTAAGGAAGTGGTATCAGGGCACTTAGAAAATCATAAAATGAATAGGCAGAGTCAACATGGTTTTATGAAAGGGAAATCGTGTTTGACAAGTTTTTTGAGGATGTAACTAATAGGGTAGATAAAGGGGAACCAGTGGATGTAGTATATTTGGATTTCCAAAAGGCATTCGATAAGGTGCCACATAAAAGGTTATTACACAAGATTAGGGCTCATGGAGTTGGATAGAGCATGGATAGAGGATTGGTTAATGGACAGAAAACAGAGTAGGGAGAAACGGATATTTTTCAGTTTGGCAGGCTGTAACTAGTGGGGTGCCTCAAAGATCAGTGTTGGGGCCTCAGCTATTTACAATCTATATTAATGGCCTAGATGAAGGGACCGAGTGTAATGTATCCAAGTTTGCTGATGATACAAAGCTAGGTGGGACAGTAAGCTGTGAGGAGAACACAGAGATGCAAAGGGATATCGATAGACTAAGTGAGTGGGCAGTAAGGTGGCAGATGGAGTATAATGTTGGGAAATGTGAGGGTGACTGTCCGTGTGGAGTTTGCACATTCTCCCCGTGTTTGCGTGGGTTTCCTCCGGGTGCTCCGGTTTCCTCCCACAGTCCAAAGATGTGCGGGTTAGGTTGATTGGCCATGATAAAAAAAAAATTGGCCCTTAGTGTTAGGGGGGATTAAATACGTGGGGTTACGGGGTTACGGGGATAGGGCTTGGGTGGGATGGCTGTCGGTGTAGGGACCGGGTGCTAGGGTTTGGATGATCAGCCATGATCTCGTTGAATGGCGGAGCAGGCTCGAAGGGCCGAATGTCCTACTCCTGCTGTTCTATGTTTCTATGTTAGGAAGAATAGAAAAACAGAACATTTTTTAAATGGTGAGAAACTTTCAAATGTTGGTGTTCAGAGAGATTTGGGTGTCCTCGTTCAAGAAACACAGAAAGCTAGCATGCAGGTACAGCATGCAATAAGGAAGGCAAATGGCATGTTGGCCTTTATTGCAAGTGGTTTGGAGTATAAGAGCAAGGGGTTTGGAGCATAAGAGTAAGGAAGTCTTGCTACAATTGTACAGGGCCTTGGTGAGACCACACCTGGAGTACTGTGCACAGTTTGGGTCTCCTTATCTAAGATTGATTCCTGGGATGAGAGAGCTGTCCTATGAGGAGGGATTGAGTAGATTGTGCCTATACTCTCTGGAGTTTAGAAGAATGAGAGGTGATCTCATTGAAACATACAAGATTCTGAAGGGGATTGACAGGTTAGATGCTGAGAGGTTGTTTCCCCTGGCTGGAGTGTCTAGAACTAGGGGGCATAGTCTCAGGATAAGGGGTAGGCCATTTAAGATCAAGATGATGTGGAATTTCTTCACTCAGAGAGTTGTGAATCTTTGAATTTATAACATTTGCATATTGAATTATCATTGGCCCACAGGCATCTGTAAGGAATACCTATTATACTCACATGTGATTACATGCTGAGTTGTCATTGGCCTGCAGGCATCTGTAAGGACTACTATTGTTTTGAAGACCCAGGCTAGGGGTCCTAATGCAATGTTTCCCCCTGGAGCTGTTATGAATAAGATCACAGGCCTAATGCTTAATAAAAGAGTTAAACTGTAATACTCCATTGTCCTGCAATTTATTATTTTTATACAAAGTGTGTAAAACAAGACATGGTGTCAGAATAGGGATTGCAAATGGACATCAATGGAGCTCCCTTGCCTCAAATCGATTGGGAATCTTTGAACTTACCTAGAGAATGGCGCAAGTTCAAGCAACACGTGGAGTTGATGTTCTCGGGTCCGCTGAAAAGCAAACGGGAAAAAGAAAGATGCAGCTACCTACTCCTGTGGATCGGAGAAAAAGGGAGAAACATTTTTAACACATGGTCTCTCACCGCGGATGAAGCAAAGGTACTGAAAATTATTTTGACTGTTTTGAATCATATGTGATGTCCAAGACAAATACGATATTCGCTAGGTACAAGTTTCAGGAGAAAGTACAAGGAGCTAGTGAGTCGTTTGAACAGTTCGTGACTGAGTTAAAACTGCTGGTAAAAGACTGTGAATATGCAGATAAAGATGAGATGGTCAGAGACTGCATCGTGCTTGGAATACATTCAGCTAAAGTGAGAGAGAAACTTTTGAATGTTGGGTCCGGGCTAACGCTGGACAAAGCTATGGACATAGCTAGATCACACGAGATAGCCCAAACACAGTTGAAAACCATAACCGGTACAACGATCAGCTCGAGTGAACAGACAGTGCACGCAGTTAATAGACACACACCAAAGAACACCTCCCAGAGAGCGTGTTTCAGAACAGAAAGAACAGAGAGAGTTCTAAAAATGAGTGACACAGACATAAAATGCTTCAAAAACTGTGGATATTGTGGAAACAAGATGCATGGACAAAAGGAGCACTGCCCTGCCAAAGGAAGATAATGTGCTAAATGTGGTAAACGGAACCACTTTGCTAAAGTTTGCAGGACTGTTTTTGGATAAGCAGTACACACAGTGAGTGACAGCCAAATGCCAGATAGAGAGCCAAATGCAAAGGAACTGTTAATTGATTCTGTGTCACAGAAAAAAACAGATTTCAGAGACTGAGCAAGCCTTTGCAGATATTGAGATAGCAAAACAGGGCACAGAGCTTAAGTTTAAACTAGACACTGGAGCTCAGGTTAATGTAATTCCTCTGAGTGAGTATCACAACTTGAAGGATGAGTGTGAGCTACAGCCCACCTCACGCAGACTGACCAGTTATGGGGGTGAGCAGCTCATTGTAAAAGGCACATGCGTGATGAAATGCAAGTACAAAGAAAGCGACATGATGTTGGACTTTTACATTGCTGACACTCGAGCACCTCCAGTGCTAGGTCTAAAGGCATGTTTAGACATGGACCTCGTTAAGCTAGTGCTATCATTGACAGCACCAGTTGAGAAGCAGACAGTCATGGAGGAGTTTGTTGACGTTTTCAAAGGAATCGGACAATTCCCAGGTGAATGCACTATTCACCTCGACCCAGCAGCAGCAATGTCAGTGGTTTGCCCACCGAGAAGGATACTCCTTGCTCTACGTAGTCACCTGAAGGAGGAGCTGCAGAGCATGGAGAATACAAAAATCATCGTCTGGGAAACAGAACCGACAGAGTGGGGCATCGCGTTAGTAATGGTTGAGAAACCATGTACCCGCAAGCTCGGAGTCTGTCTCGACCCCAGAGATTTGAACAAGGCTATCAAACGCCCTCACTACCCTCTACCAATGCTAGATGACATCACACCCAAGCTAGTGGGAGCACGTTACTTCAGTGTAATGGACGCACGATCAGGATACTGGACTATCAAGCTCATGGAAGAGTCATCTACGCTAACAACGTTCAACACACCATTTGGACGCTACCGATTTCTGCATTTACCATTTGGTCTTATCTCAGCTCAGGATGAATTCCAGTGGAAGATCGATGAAACCTATGTAGGCCTCGATGGAGTAGTTGCAATTGTAGTTGACATCCTCATCTATGGCAGGAATAGAGAGGAACATGACAGGAACCTCCGTGCGATGCTACAAAGATCATGGGAGAATCCGGCTCAACCCCGAGAAAAGCATAATCGGATCCACTGAGATCAGTTACTTCGGGCATCGCCTCCCAACTGATGGCATTAAGCCGGTTCCAGAGAAAATCTCCGCCATCAAGAAGATGGAACCGCCGAAGAACCGCGCAGAGCTAGAGACAGTACTAGGCATGGTTAACTACTTAGCCAAGTTTGCCCCGAGCCTCTCCGAAATCAATGCACCCATGCGTCAGTTGCTCAAACAATCCAATGAGTTCCTCTGGTACAAACAACATGACACAGCATTTCAGAAAATGAAAGACCTAATCACCAGAGAACCAGGACCAGTTCTTGCCTACTTCGACCCCAACAAAGAGCTCAGACTACAAGTGGACGCGTCAAAGTACGGACTAGGTGCAGTATTACTGCAAGAAGGAAAGCCCATCGGCTATGCTTCCAGATCTCTCACAGGCAGTGAAATCAACTATGCTCAAATCAAGAAAGAGCTATATGCAATTCTGTTTGGATGTAAGTGTTTCCACCAGTATGTCTATGGCTGACAAGTCATTGTGGAATCCGACCACAAGCCCCTCGAGCCAATCATGAGGAAACTACTAGCCGCTGCCCTACCAAGGCTACAGGGAATGATCCTTCAGCTACAGAAGTACGACTTCACAATCATTCACCGTCCAGGCAAAGACATTCCTGTCACAGGCACGCTCTCCAGAAAGTCTCTTAGCTACCAGGACAGCAGCCTCAGTGAAGGCATGGATGTGCAGGTGCACATGGTGTACAACAGCTTACCTGTGAGTGACTCAAAACTAAAGGGGATCCAAGCAGGAACAGAGAAAGATGCACAACTCACACTGTTGAGCAAAGTCATACATGAAGGATGGCCTGAGGAAAGGAGGAAATGCCCTCAGAGCATATCTGAATTCTGGAACCACAGAGACAAACTGTCACAAATCAACAGTATCATCTTCAAAGGGGAGAAAATCATCATTCCTACCAGTCTCAAAGAAGAGATGTTGACAAAAATTCATGCTGGACATATGGGCATGGAAAAATGCAAACAAAGAGCACGTGGCATTATGTTTTGGCCCGGAATGTGCAAACACATTGAGGACATTGTCGGAAAATGTTCCATTTGTCTAGAACGCCGCCCATCAAATGTGAAAGAGCCAATGATACCTTACCATATCCCAGACAGGCCCTGGAAGGTCATGGCAACGGATCTGTTCACATGGAACAACGAGGACTACATAGTGACCGTTGATTACTCCAGCAGATTTTTTGAACTGGGCAAGCTTCACAGCACCACATCTGCAGCTGTGATCCACAAGCTAAAGGCAGCCTTTGTCAGGCATGGCATGGTAGAGACTTTAGTCTCAGACAATGGCCCCCAATACAAATCAAAAGAGTTCGAGTCGTTTGCCAAGGCATGGGATTTCACACATGTTACATCAAGCCCACATTACCCTCAAAGTAATGGACTTGCTGAAAAAACTGTCCAGATTGAAAAAACACTCATGGACAAAGGCAAAGCGGACAAAAGAGACCCCTACATCAGTCTCCTTGAGTACCGCAACACTCTGGTTGACAACTTCAAGTCACCAGCACAGCTGTTGATGAGCCACAGACTTCGCTCAATCCTTCCAATCACCAACCAGCAGCTGCAGCCAGAGGTCGTCAGCTGCAAGCAAGTACATGCAAAACGTGTACAGAGACAGCAACACCAAAAGGTCAGCTAGACTACTGCCGCCGCTGCACAATGGAGAATCCATCAGAATCCAGGAGCATGACTACTGGAAGCCAGCAGTCGTCATCCAGCCAGCTGACACTAAGCGATCGTATCACATCCGCACCCCAGAAGGAGAGGTGTACCGCCGCAATCGCAGGCACCTCCTGAACACCAAGGAACAACACCGTCATTCCGATGAGAGGATCAGTTTAACAGAGTTCAACAGAGTGTGATGAACAGAGCAATACACAAAACACATCATACTTACCTGAACCTAAACCTGAACCTGAATTGTTGACCAATTCAGGAGCATGCTCAGTTTCATACCACACAAGGTCGGGACGAGAGGTCAAGCCTAGAGTTATCCTTGACTTGTGAACTGTCAAATGGTGTAGGCGGATCGCTGCCCTAAAAATAAACTGTACATCATTATTGAAATGTTGAGATGTTTTCAGTGCTAGTTAAATGCTGAGTTTACTTATATGTTTATGCTACCGAGAACATTATGTAGAAGAAAGGTTTAAAAGTAATGCATAACCTTTTTCTTTTAAAAGAAAGGGGATGTAACATTTGCATATTGAATTATCATTGGCCCGCAGGCATCTGTAAGGAAAACCTATTATATTCACATGTGATCACATGCTGAGTTGTCATTGGCCTGCAGGCATCTGTAAGGACTACTATTGTTTTGAAGACCCAGGCTAGGGGTCCTAATGCAATGTTTCCCCCCTGAAGCTGTTATGAATAAGATCACAGACCTAATGCTTAATAAAAGAGTTAAACTGTAATACTCCGTTGTCCTGCAATTTATTATTTTTATACAAAGTGTGTAAAACAAGACAGAATTCTTTGCTCCAGAAAGCTGTGAATGCTGAGTTTTTGAATATATTCAAGGCTGAGATAGATAGATTTTTGGACTCTAGGGGAATCAAGGGATATAGTGATCAGGCGGGAAAGTGGAGTTGAGGTCGATGATCAGCCAGGCTCAAGGGGCCGTATGGCCTACTCCTGCTCTTATTTCTTATGTTATCTTCTTAAGTTAAACAGCTTTTTATGGGAGACTGTTCCAGATTTATACTATCCTTTTAATCCAGATATGCTGATTCCATTCCCTTAACTAACTTCTATACCTCAAAGATCACCTCCTGTATACCTCCTTTAAAGGCTGAAAAGCTCAGTGGTTTCTTCAGTCTTTCCTCATAACTCAAGCCTTTGATGCTGGGGATCAGCCTCATGGCTCTTATTTCCTCTGCTTCAGTGCTTGAATGTCTCCCTTGTTTCTTGGTGGCCAAGATGCAGCCTGAACAAAGCTCTAACAGTTTCTGTTATTTATCCTAGTGAACTGCTTCCTTTCACTCCCTGCAGGATTTGTATTGCTCAGTTTTAATTGGTCAGGCTTGTTGGTTTAAGGAATGCATTTATCCTGCATCTTCAGCATCATTCCTTTAAAGGTTTTTCCATTTGTTTTCTACCGAAATGTTGTTGAGTAGCCTAATCTAATCCCTTTACTTTAGCTGCTCCTCAAATTGTTCAAATTTAGCCCTTTTAACCTGATTCCTGGTCTTGGGTATTTCTGACTCCCAGATCATAAACTTCCATCATTCTGTGGTTGCATTTGCTCAGGAGTGGTATGACTTCCATTTTCCATCCATTGTCTGGATCATTAATAAATAGCAGTCAAGATGAGCACTGCCTCCAGTGGCATTCTGCATGCACTGGGTCGTATAACAACCATGCGTTACATTTACCTGCTGACTCTACATCACTTGAGTTTTCCCAGTTTATATTTGGATGATTGAAGTCATCCATTAAAATAACTTTTCTTATTTTCACATACCCTTTCTATCTCTTCATACAGCAAGTTGAGCTTCTTATTTCTTTGGTCCACTTACATTGGAGACGTCATACAGAAATGGAAGTTGCTTCACATGATCTCTTGGATCAAGGGATGTCAGACATTATCAAGAGCTGAACAGTTAGGGAACAATATAAGTGGGGATCTCGAGGGAACCAAAACTCAAGTAAATAGTTCCCCTACTAATGAAGATGCTGCAGTATCATAATTTCTATGCTGCAAGTATGTTGGGCAGGTTTATATGTTATCAATTTTTCATAGAGTAACTTTTAAGTCCCTCCATTGGGGGGAGCTCTCGGCTTAGTTTAAGGAGTTCAGGTTTAATACAAAATAACAACAGAAAATGCTGGAAAAACTCAGCAGGCCAGGCAACATCCGTGGAGAGAGAAATAGAGTCAACGTTTCAGGTTGAAACCCTTCGTCAGGACGAAGGGTTAATACAAATAACTTGCATTTATATAGTGCCTTTCATGACCTCAGGACATCCCAAAGTATCTGACAAATTTCCTATTTTCTTCCTCCCCCCACCGCCACCCCCAGCCCGAGTGAAAATCAGGTGGCGTGCATCTGAATGGCACTCACCCATACTTTTAGGTTCAACAACAACTACTCACATGTACTAACTACTAGCATAGTGCCTTTTAACATAGGAAGATGTCCCAAGGTACTTCACAGGAGCGTGATCAGGCAAAAATTGACACCGAGCCAAAGAAGGAGATATTGGGAATGGTGACTAAACGCTTGGTCAATGAGAAAGGTTTCAAGGAGGGTTTAAAGGTGGAGAGGTTTAGGGAGGGAATTCCAGAGCTTCGGGCCTAGACATGTGAAGGCACGGCCGCCAATGGTGGGGTGTAGGGAATGGGGGATGCGCAAGAGGCCAGAGTTGGAGGAACACCGAGTTCTTGAAGGGTTGTAGGGCTGGAGGAGGTTACAGAGATGGGGAAGGGTGAGGCAATGGAGGGATTTGAACATGAGGGCGAGAATTGTAAAATTGAAACGGTTCAGGTCATTTAAATATTGCGGTCAGGTGCCAGACACTCCCTGCTAAAGAAAGAACATACACTTTTCACAATCTCAGAACTTCCCAAAGCACTTTACAGCTAATGAAGTACTTTTGAAATGTAGTCACTGTTGTAATGTAGGAAATGTGGCAGCCAAATTGTTTGCAGCTACGTCCCACAAACAGCAAGAAAATGAATGACCAGATCATCTGTTTTAGGTGTTGTTTGCAGGATAAATGTTGGCCAGGACACAGGGAGAATTACCCTGCTCTTCAAGTAGTATGTGAGATTTTTTATGTCCCCCAGAGTGGAGAGATGGGACCTCAGTTTAATGTCGCACATGAAGGATGGCACCTCTGACAGTGCAGCACTCCCTCAGTACTGCATCATAGTGTCAGCCTAGATTATGTGCCCAAATATCTGAAGTGGGTCTTGAACCCACAAACCTTTGATGCCAAGGCAAGAGTTCGATCACTGAACCGTGATTGATGCCCTGCTGCTGTGACTGAGTGCATGGCCATTTGGGGAAGCAGTTGGCAAGCAATGACATATAAAATTTGCTGTACCTCCTGCAGCATGATCGCTGTGCTATCCTAATTGAAGCAAGGGCCCCACTTCTTCTAGCAGTGCTACCAGGCATTTGTGGTAACTACAAGAGGACCAACGGGACGGGTGTAGCTGAGCTGGAAACAAAATGCTGGTGGGCAAACTGAACAAATCCTATAAATATTAACGTCTTTTTGAAGTTTGAGTGACCTCCACCTGACCTACAACTGGAACTACACATGAAACACAAATGGGACGGAGGCCTGACTTAATAGTTCTCCATTCCCTTTTCCCTCTACATTGTACCTGGGAAATTGGGAAATATGAGTGCATGCCAGAGAAACGTTGGCTCCTAACATGTAATGCTGAGTTTAACAGAACATTTTTTTCAATAAAGTATAAAACTGTTGAATATTTTTCCACTTTCAATATGATTCGTATAAAATGAAAAAAAATTGTAATTTGCTAACTTTCTGATTTTTGTGCACAATAGCTGTGTGATTAAAGAGCTGAGGTGTTCCAAGATGACAGAACTCACAATATACAGTGCAATGCATTCCAGTTTCTGTTTGCAATCAATTTGTTCAGTGGATCCCATCCATTTAGGATCCAGCTGTGTCATCAGTTTGCAAGTGTGCACAGATTCCTTTAACTGGCCAATAAAGTAAAGTCGTCACTCCTGCGTCAGTCACCATTTTACCTTATTATTGAATTGTTTCTTGAGGAAGACATAATACTGAAATACAAAATTGCCAGTGTCACATTTGCGGCTTGCAAATTAAGATTCACAATGACAGGAATCCTGTATATCATAAGACTTTTACACTGTGTGGTTCAATTGAGACATCTTCTAAGGACTCGTTCTTCATTCATCTCTGCATTTAAATTTAAATTACCATATTTGGCAAAGTACATTACTTATTGCTTTCCCTTAAGCATACATCTTGAAAGATACAAGGGTATTCAATTTTTTTTTTACTTTATGACTTTCCCTTGTATTTATTGGTTAATCAATGAAGATAAACAAATGAGTGCAGTGGAAGGAGGTTATTGGTCTCTGGTCGAGAGGCACTTTCCCACAGCCCAGCTAATGTAAAAATTTATTTTCAATGTCCTTCCAACTAAGTGCTTTGCTTTCACTCAATAGTTCCGATAGGCAGATTTGCTGTGATTGAGAACTCACTGAGTAGAGAATCAAGGTGTAGTTTCCACTTCTAACCATTAAAACTATTCTGATAAACATCACTGTGGAAAAAGCTAAGCACAAGGGGTCATTTCCCAATTCCACCCATTGACAGTATATATCAGAAATAATAGTCAGTGGAGGCCGAATTTTTGAGGGGTCCTGCTGGCGGATGGGGCTCATCACAGCATTATCCCTAAACAGTAACATTGGCCCCGATTTTCCTGGAGCTGTCAGGCGGGGTTTTAGGCGGGCGGGGGCTGAAAATCGCAGAAATAGGGGGTCGCGACCCCCCCCCGCCCGATTCCCCACCCCACCCGACTTTCGCCCCGGTGTTTCAACGCGACCCGAATCAGTCCCGCCAGCGGGACTGGTCGTCGGGAGCCTAATGAGCAATAATTGGCATCTGTAATCCAATTTTAAGGGGCCCTTGCAATTTTCAGCCTTTCCCCACGTAAACTACGCCTGGAGGGAACACCGCTGATGAAATCTGGCGTGACCAATGTCGGCTTGCTTACTTTCAGCTGCAGGTCAATCAGGAATGAAGAGATTTAATTAGCCAGCATTTGTAGGCTGCAGGACCTTGTTGCTCCAGGCTTGGGGCAACTTGTTGAAGGCTTAGGCACAGCTGTGGAAGGTTGGAGCCTCACACACTTCTCCAGTGTGAGATCCTGGGAAGCCCCTCTCACCACCCTCACTCAGTGCTTCCTCAATGGAGGCATCTGCCAAAAGCATGGGAAGCCTTTTGCTCCTTCCCTTCTTGGCATTAGAGGATCTCCAACAGCAGAGGAGGCTGGAGCAGATCCAACAACAACAGCAGCACCAGCAACAGCAGCACCAGCAACAGCAGCACCAGCAGGAGCGACAGGCTGCGGCTCAGCCACCTGAGGCAGCACAGGCCAGAAGGGGCCAGTGCATGGAAGGCCGTCAGCGCAGGAGATACCCCCCAAACAGGGTCTACAGACACAGGGTGAGCTACCTCAACATGACTGAGCAGCAGTGCCAAAGGCGGCTCCGGCTTTCGCGAGAGGTAGTGACTGACATCTGCGCAATGCTACAGCAAGACCTGGAGCCCAGAGCACCAGGTCCACACTCCTTACAAGTGGCCATCAAAGTCACCACCGCACTCAACTTTTATGCCTCAGGCTCCTTCCAGGGATCAGCAGCAGACATCAGCGGCATCTCCCAGGCGGCCGCACACACTTGCATCAAACAGGTCACCGATGCCCTCTTTGCCCTTGCGCACAATCACATCCATTTCACCCGGGATCGCGCAAATGTGAGGGCGCGAGTGCTTGGATTAGCTCAGCTGGCAGACTTTTCAAGGGTGCAGGGCATCATTGACTGCACACATGTGGCCCTTAGGGCACCTCATTGCAATCCAGGAGTTTTTGTCAACCGTAAGGGCTTCCACTCCCTTAACGTTCAGCTGGTGTGTGACCACAAGAAGGTGATTTTGCATGTTTGTGCCAAGTACCCTGGCAGCTGCCATGAGTCCCTCATACTGCACCAGTCTACTGTGCCTCCGCTATTCAGTCTGCCAAATGAACTTCAGGGATGGCTACTTGGAGACAAGGGATATCCCCTGCGGTCTTGGCTAATGACGCCGTTGAGGAAACCAGCCAACGAAGCTGAGGAGCGCTACAACTCCAGCCACATTTCCACCAGATGCATTATCAAGCAAGCCATCGGATTGCGAAAGATGCGCTTCAGATGCCTCGATAGATCAGGTGGAGCCCTACAGTACTCAGCAGCCAGGGTCTCCAAAATCGTCGTGGTATGCTGTGTGCTTCACAACATGGCACAGCGTCGTGGCTTGCCGATTCCGCAGGACCAAGAGGCTCCTCACAGAGCCGCCTCGGATGAGGATGATGCTGAGGATGATGCGGAGGAGGAGGAGGAGGAGGAGGAGGATGGAAATGAGTATCCTGCAGAGGCCTGTCGACCAGCGGCACCAGTGCGCGAGAACATTGCTGGACGGAATGCTAATAACGCACTCATCCTGGCCAGATTTGCGTAGCCTGGTACATCAAACACTGTAGCCTCACTGCTTCTTAACTGACCATGGACAGTGGCCCATACCTGCGCATTTCTAGCTATTTGACCAGCTTGCTGACATCTGCAAGTAATCCTAAGGCCTCAATATGATATCCCGATTCGCCAAATGACAGACGCCACAACTGCAGCAGTTGCCACCAGATTTTTTATGTACAGGAAACTGATGGCATTTAAACTATATACAAGTCTTCTCACCCAAGTGACTACCCTTGTGATTAGTGGTGTTCTGTTTTTCTCTTACGCGTGCTCCTATGTAGTGGTACTCCTGTGGCTTCAGCAGATGTGGAGGCCCCTTGCCCACTTTCCTGCTGCTCCTGCCTCGACACCTTTGGCGGGCGTCCTCTGGGGTGGCGAGCTTGTGAGGGCTCGCCAGCAGTCTGCTGCTCCTGCAGCTGTGCAGAGGTTGAGACTCCTATCTCACTTGGGTGTGGACTCCGGCGGGGCTCTGACTGAGGGCTCTGAAGTGGCATGGAAGTGTGAGCGCGTGGAGAGGAGCCCCCACTTCCTTGAGGTGTGCCAACAACCTCCCTCTCATGGGTCAGCTCCCCCTCAGCGCCTACAATTGGCTGGAGAGCACCTTGCTGCACATCACGGGGGCCATGGGGACCCGTCTCTACACTGGAAGTCCTGCTCAGAGGGACTTCCATGAAGGTCTGGTTTCGGTGCTCAATAGATGCCCATCGCTCCTCAAGAGATGTCATTCTATTCTGAGCACTCACCATGTTTTCGATACCCTGGCGACTAAGCTCCTTCATGGCTGTAGCCCTCCTCTCCTCGGCTGCAGCCCTCCTCTCCTCGGCGGTAGCCAGCCTTACCATGGAAGTAGCCATCCTTTCCGTGGTGATGCTTTCATGCGCCATTGACTCCAATGAGGCTGTGCTCATGCTCGCCATGGACTCCTCCATTTGCTCCACACTCGCAGCGACCCTAGAGACAAAACCTGCCAGAGACTCCTGCATCTGTGCATGGAGATCCATCATCTCCTCTCTTGCAGATGGACCCAGAGGCATAGGGTCGACATGCAGCTGAGCTGAGCTGGCAGAGGTCTGCGCCCTCCGACGAGGACTCTCCACTGCTGTCCTTGTCTCCACAATCTGCTGATGCTCACTTGTGAGCTGTGAAACACCAGGTGACAACACTATTCTATGTTCCGAAGGCACCCCCGAGGTGTGAGTGTCTGCGCTGGTGCTGGGTGCGCTTACTTCTGCTGACGCTGCGCCCTCAGAGGCTGGAGCTTCCTCTGAGGAGTCTGGCTGCAAAGCCTCTTCCTCCTCAGCAGTGGGGACGGGGGCTCCGGATGGTCCTGTGGGGGAGTAAAGGAAAGAGTTAGAGATCTGATGCCAAGGTTACTTGCACATTGGATTTGGCAGATGCACAAAAGTCCAAATGATGTAGCTTCAGAATCATATCAGCGATTCATGCTATGTCAATGAGAGAGATGGGAAACTATTCTGTCACCAGCTTGCGGGCTTGCTCCTGTCTCTCCTGCCCCAGCTTCCGCAGCCACGTCAGCCCCAGCAATCTCCATCACTGCTTCCTCCCAGGGGGTGAGCTGGGCTAATGAGGGTGGACCTCCTCCAGTCCTCGCACGCTCTCTCCTATTGTGAGCTCTCTTTTCCTGCAATGAGGGAGACAAGTGGAGTTTGAGTGAGAGTGCAGGAGTGAGTGTAGAGATTGCATAGCATAGATACTTAGAAGGAGACAAAGATGGTGTGAGGCTGCAAGACCAAGGGCCCTCCCTGTGTGTTGTCAGTTGTGTTCCAAGCATCAGAGTGAGAGGTAGTGTGAGGGCTGCATGGTGGAATAGTTATGTGAATGTGAGCATAGAGAGAGAGGGAATGGGTAAGGGTGCATGGATGTGACTGTGAAGTGGGATGTGGAGGAAATGATTGCTGAAGCTGAGTGCTGTTGGGAAAAGGCAATGGGGATCAGGTTGAGGGTGATGGAAACTTCATACTTACTTTTCCTGTACGGTGAAGGTCATGGAAGCGCTTCCTGCACTGCATCCAGGTCCGTCGGGTGACTCCCTGAGAGTTCACCTCTGCAGCCACCTCCATCCAAGCAGCCCTGGTCTCTTTGGGAGGCCTCTTCCTCCCTGAGCTAGGGAAGAGGACCTCCCTGTGGGCCCTAACCCCGTCCACCAATGTCTGCAGTGACGTCTCATCAAATTTGGCGGCAGCTTGGACTCTGCCGCTGGCAGCAGCTGGTGCAGGCTCCTCTGCCATTCTGTACGACTGGTTGGGAAGCCTGCAGAGGTTGAAAAGCTTGCTGGAGACTTTAAAAGCACCATGAATGATGACATCATACTGTGGGGCTTTCTGACTGGAAATGAACACTTAGCAAGGGGGCCCACAGGCTGGAAATTAATTGGCCAATTGAGGGTAAGTTGCGTGCAGCTGGCTGACCCATTTAGATTCAGGTCGGAACCCGACATTCGGGGAACCCGACAATTCCCCGCACCTTTGGGAAAATCAGGGCCATTGAGTTCAGCCTAAAGGGACAGGATTCCCCTCCCGAAAGCAGTAGAAAATGGAGGCAAATTTGGTCAGTGAGGCCTACTGCTGCCTTACTGCCTGGCCTGCATCTCCCACCACCTCCCCCTTTCCTGACTGCCACCAGTCACTCCTGCCCTGCCAACATGCAAATGGGGGTGAGGCCCAAGTCCCTGGTGGGATTTCCTCCTATCCAGCTGTATTACCTCTGCTTCTCAGGGCTACCATGGGAATGTGGCAGTAGGTCCTAGCAAGTGACAGTAATGGCCCCGAGGTTTCCACATGGCGGGAGAGAGCCTTGTAGCAGCCATCTATCCCTCCAATCTGGCCCCCAATGGTCTCAGCCTCTGCCGCTCCATCGGTATTTATTTGGAGCACTTCTGTCCCTTTTAACACTGTTATCACAATGGCTGTCATGTTGCAGAAATGCTGACACTTCCTTGGGGCCGTAATTGGTGGTGGTGGGGGGGTGCGGGTGGGACTCCCTCTTGACAGCAGAAATCTTGTTGGGGAGCTCGCCGTTCATGGGAAATGATTTCTGGCCTAGAGTTAGAGTCAAGGGCGGGTGGGGCAGAGGCAGAAGTCTTATCCTGCTACTGCTCCATCCTTTAAATTCAGCCGCATGTCTACACTCGAAATGTTAACTTGCGTTTTTTTCCTTTTTCAGATGCTGGCACATTAGCTTTTAGGTCAGATTTCCACCACCTGCAGTCTTTTTCTTCAGGAAAGGTCCCAGCAGATTGGAAAACTGCTAATGTAACGCCCTTATTTAAAGAGGGAGGCAGACAAAAGGCTGGAAACTATAGACCAGTTAGCTTAACATCTGTGGTTGGTAAAATGTTGGAGTCCATTATTAAGGAAGCAGTAACAGGACATTTGGATAAGCATAATTTAATCGGACAGAGTCAGCATGGTTTTACGAAGGGGAAGTCATGTTTAACAAATTTGCTTGAATTCTTTGAGGCCGTAACAAACAGGGTGGATAAAGGGGAATGAGTGGATGTGGTGTATTTGGACTCCCAAAAGGCATTTGACAAGGTGCCACACAAAAGATTACTGCACAAGATAAAAAATCATGGGATTGGGGGCAATATACTGGCATGGGTGGAAGATTGGCTATCTAACAGAAAACAGAGAGTTGGGATAAATGGTTAATTCTCGGGTTGGCAATCAGTAACTAGTGGTGTTATGCAGGGGTCAGTGCTGGGACCCCAACTCTTTCCAATCTATATTAACGATTTGGAGGAAGGGACCGAGTGCAATGTATCCAAGTTTGCCGACGATACAAAGATGGGAGGGAAAGCAGTGAGTGAGGAGGACATAAAAAACCTGCAAAAGAACATAGACAGGCTAAGTGAGTGGGCAAAAATTTGGCAGATGGAATATAATGTTGGAAAGTGTGAGGTTATGCACTTTGGCAGAAAAAATCAAAGAGCAAGTTATTATCTAAATGGAGAGAAACTGCAAAGTGCTACAGTACAAAGGGATCTGGGGGTCCTGGTGCATGAAACACAGAATATTAGTATGCAGGTACAGCAGGTGATCAGGAAGGCCAATGGAATCTTGGCTTCTATTGCAAGGGGGATGGAGTATAAAAGCAGGGAAGTCTTGCTGCAGTTATACAGGGTACTGGTGAGGCCACACCTGGAATACTGCGTAGAGTTTTGGTTTCCATTTTTATGAAAAGATATACTTGCTCTCGAGGCAGTTCAGAGAAGGTTCAGTCGGTTGATTCCGGAGATGAGGGGGTTGACTTATGAGGAAAGGTTGAGTAGGTTGTGTCTTGTTTTGCACTCTTTATACAAAAATAATAAATTGCAGGACAATGGAGTATTACAGTTTAAACTATTTTAATGAAGCATTAAGTTTCTTCTGACTCACAACAGTACAGCACCATGTGGACAAGATGGAGTCAGGACCCCCTGTGTCTTCTAAACAATAGCAGTCCTTACAGATACCTGCAGGCCAATGACAACTCAGCATCTGATCACATGTGAATATAATAGGTATTCCTTACAGATGCCTGCGGGCCAATGATAATTCAGTATGCAAAAGTTACATCCCCTTTCTTTTAAAAGAAAAATGTTATGCATTACTTTTGAACCTTTCTTCTACATAATGTTCTCAGGAGCATCAACATATAAGTAAACTCAGCATTTAACTAGCACTGAAAACATCTCAACGTTTCTATAACGATGTACAGTTTTTTTTAGGGCAGCGATCCACCTACACCCTTTGACAGTTCACAAGGACAGGATAACTCTAGGCTTGACCTCTCGTCGGAATGACGGTGTTGTCCCTTGCTGTTCAGGAGGTGCCTGCGATTGCGGCGGTACACCTGTCCTTCTGGGGTGCGGACATGATACAATCACTCAGTGTCAGCTGGCTGGATGATGACTGCTGGCTTCCAATAGTCATGCTCCTGGATTCTGACGGATTCTCCATTGTGCAGCGGCGGCAGTAGTCTAGTTGACCTATCATAGTATCTTTTTTGGTGTTGCTGTCTCTGTACACATTTTGCATGCACTTGCTTGCAGCTGATGACCTGCCAGGGCCTGTCTGGGATACGGTGAGGTATCATGGGCTCTTTGACATTTGATAGGCGGCGTTCTAGACAAATGGAACATTTTCCGACAATGTCCTCAATGTGTTTGCACATTCCGGGCCAAAACATAATGTCACGTGCTCTTTGTTTGCATTTTTCCATGGCCATATATCCAGCATGAATTTTTGTAAACATTTCTTCTCTGAGACTGGTAGGAATGATGATTTTCTCCCCTTTGAAGATCATTCTGTTGATTTGTGACATTTCGTCTCTGTGGTTCCAGAATTCAAATATGCTCTGAGGGCATTTCCTCCTTTCCTCAGGCCATCCTTTGTGTATGACTTTGCTCAGCAGTGTGAGTTGTGCATCTTTCACTGTTTCTGCTCAGATCTCCTTCAGTTTTGAGTCACTCACAGGTAAGCTGTTGTACACCACGTGCACCTGCACATCCATGCCTTCACTGAGGCTGCTGTCCTGGTAGCTAAGAGACTTTCTGGAGAGCGTGTCTGCGACAGGAATGTCTTTGCCTGGACGGTGAATGATTGTGAAGTCGTACTTCTGTAGCTGAAGGATCATTCTCTGTAGCCTTGGTGGGGCTGCAGCTAGTGGTTTCCTCATGATTGACTCGAGGGGCTTGTGGTCGGATTCCACAATGACTTGTCGGCCATAGACGTACTGGTGGAAACGCTTACATCCAAACAGAATTGCATATAGCTCTTTCTCGATTTGAGCATAGTTGATTTCACTGTCTGTGAGAGATCTGGAAGCGTAGCCGATGGGCTTTCCTTCTTGCAGTAATACTGCACCTAGTCCATACTTTGACGCGTCCACTTGTAGTCTGAGCTCTTTGTTGGAGTTGAAGTAGGAAAGAACTGGTCCTGGTTCTCTGGTGATTAGGTCTTTCATTTTCTGAAATGATGTGTCATGTTGTTTGTCCCACAGGAACTCATTGGATTGTTTGAGCAACTGACACATGGGTGCATTGATTTCGGAGAGGCTCGGGGCAAACTTGGCTAAGTAGTTAACCATGCCTAGTACTGTCTCTAGCTCTGCGCGGTTATTCGGCGGCTCCATCTTCTTGATGGCAGAGATTTTCTCTGGATCCGGCTTATTGCCATCAGTTGAGAGGCGATGCCCGAAATAACTGATCTCGGTGGATCCGATTATGCTTTTCTCGGGGTTGAGCCGGATACCTTTCTCCCGTGATCTTTGTAGCATCGCACGGAGGTTCCTGTCATGTTCCTCTCTATTCCTGCCATAGATGAGGATGTCATCTACGATTGCGGCTACTCCGTCGAGGCCTTCATATGTTTTGTCAATCTTCCGCTGGAATTCATCCTGAGCTGAGATAAGACCAAATGGTAAACGCAGAAATCGATAGCGTCCTAATGGTGTGTTGAACGTTGTTAGCGTAGATGACTCTTCCATGAGCTTGATAATCCAGTATCCTGATCGTGCGTCCATTACACTGAAGTAACGTGCTCCCACTAGCTTGGGTGTGATGTCATCTAGCATTGGTAGAGGGTAGTGAGGGCGTTTGATAGCCTTGTTCAAATCTCTGGGGTCGAGACAGACTCCGAGCTTGCCTGTACATGGCTTCTCAACCATTACTAACGTGTTGCCCCACTCTGTCGGTTCTGTTTCCCAGACGATGATTTTTGTAATCTCCATGCTCTGCAGCTCCTCCTTCAGGCGACTACGTAGAGCAAGGAGTATCCTTCTCGGTGGGCAAACCACAAGGGTTGCTGCTGGGTCGAGGTGAATAGTGCATTCACCTGGGTATAGTCCGATTCCTTTGAAAACATCAGCAAACTCCTCCATGACTGTCTGCTTCTCAACTGGTGCCATCAATGATAGCATTAGCTTGACGAGGTCCATGTCTAAACATGCCTTTAGACCTAGCACTGGAGGTGCTTGAGTGTCAACAATGTAAAAATCCAACATCATGTCGCTTTCTTTGTACTTGCATTTCATCACGCATGTGCCTTTTACAATGAGTTGCTCACCCCCATAGCCGGTCAGTCTGCATGAGGTGGGCTGTAGCTCACACTCATCATTCAAGCTGTGATACTCACTCATAGGAACATAAGAAGTAGGAGCAGGAGTAGGCCATACGGCCCCTCGGGCCTGCTCCGCCATTCAATAGGATCATGGCTGATCCAAACCTAGACTCACGTCCACTTCCCTGCCCGCTCCCCGTAACCCCTAATTCCCTTATCAGCTAGGAAACTGTCTATCCCCTTTTTAAATTGATTTAATGTCGCAGCTTCCACAACTCTCTGAGGTAGCAAATTCCATAGATTTACTACCCTCTGAGTGAAGAAGTTTCTCCTCATCTCAGTTTTGAAACGGCAGCCCCTTATTCTAAGATTAAGCCCTCTAGTTCCAGTCTCACCCATCAGTGGAAACATCCTCCCCACATCCACCCGATCATGCCCCCTCACAATCTTATATGTTTCGATAAGATCGCCTCTCATTCTTCTGAATTCCAATGAGTAGAGGCCCAACCTACTCAATCTTTCCTCATAAGTCAACCCCCTCATCTCTGGAATCAACCAAGTGAACCTTCTCTGAACTGCCTCGAGAGCAAGTATATCTTTTCTTCAATATGGAAACCAAAACTGTACGCAATATTCCAGGTGTGGCCTCACCAGTACCCTATATAATTGAAGCAAGACTTCCCTGCTTTTATACTCCATCCCCCTTGCAATAAAAGCCAAGATTCCATTGGCCTTCCTGATCACCTGCTGTACCTGCATACCAAACTTCTGTGTTTCATGTACCAGGACCCCCAGATCCCTTTGTACTGTAGCACTTTGCAGTTTCTCTCCATTTAGATAATAACTTGCTCTTTGATTTTTTTCTGCCAAAGTGCATAACCTCACACTTTCCAACATTATATTCCATCTGCCAAATTTCTGCCCACTCACTTAGCCTGTCTATGTCCTTCAGCAGGTTTTTTATGTCCTCCTCACTCACTGCTTTCCCTCCCATCTTTGTATCATCGGCAAACTTGGATATGTTGCACCTGGTCCCCTCCTCCAAATCATTAATATAGATTGTAAAGAGTTGGGGTTCCAGCACTGACCCCTGTGGAACACCACTAGTTACTGATTGCCAACCCGAGAATGAACCATTTATCCCAACTCTCTGTTTTCTGTTAGATAGCCAATCTTCCACCCATGCCAGTATATTATCCCCAATCCCGTGATTTTTTATCTTGTGCAGTAATCTTTTGTGTGGCACCTTGTCAAATGCCTTTTGGAAGTCCAAATACACCACATCCACTGGTTCCCCTTTATCCACCCTGTTTGTTACGTCCTCAAAGAATTCGAGCAAATTTGTCAAACATGACGTCCCCTTCATAAAACCATGCTGACTCTGTCCGATTAAATTATGCTTATCCAAATGTCCTGTTACTGCTTCCTTAATAATGGACTGCAACATTTTGCCAATCACAGATGTTAGGCTAACTGGTCTATAGTTTCCAGCCTTTTGTCTATCTTCCTTTTTAAATAAGGGCGTTACATTAGCAGTTTTCCAATCTGCTGGGACCTTTCCTGAATCCAGGGAGTTTTGGAAAATTACCACCAATGCATCCGCAATCCCTACCGCTACTTCTCTCAAGACCCTAGGATGTAAGCCATCAGGTCCAAGGGATTTATCCGCCTTAAGTCCCATTATCTTACCGAGTACCATCTCCTTAGTGATTTTAATCGTGTTTAGCTCCTCCCCCCCCATAGCCCCCTGTTTATCCAGTGTTGGGATATTTTTAGTGTCCTCTACTGTAAAGACTGATACAAAATACTTGTTCAGCGTTTCTGCCATCTCCATGTTCCCCACCACTAATTTCCTGGTCTCGTCCTCTAAGGGACCAACATTCACTTTAGCCACCCTTTTTCTTTTTATATAAATGTAGAAACTCTTGTTATCTGTTTTTATATTTTTTGCTAGTTTACTTTCATAATCTATCTTCCCTTTCTTAATTAATCTTTTAGTTATTCTTTGCTGGCTTTTAAATGCTTACCAATCCTCTATCCTCCCACTAGATTTGACTACTTTATATGCCCTTGTTTTCAGCTGGATACTATCCTTTATTACTTTACTTAGCCATGGATGGCTGTCTTTTCTTTTACGCCCCTTTTTCCTCAGTGGAATATATTTTTCTTGAAAGTTGTGAAATATCTCCTTGAATGTACACCACTGCTCATGTACCGTCTTACACCTTAATCTATTTTCCCAGTCCACTTTAGTCAACTCTGCTCTCATATCTTCATAGTC
Source organism: Somniosus microcephalus (assembly GCF_052327205.1). NCBI lineage: Eukaryota > Metazoa > Chordata > Chondrichthyes > Squaliformes > Somniosidae > Somniosus > Somniosus microcephalus. The sequence goes on from NC_140998.1 coordinate 39,044,512, forward strand.
TCCTTTATTTAAGCTTAGGACGCTGGTTTGAGATCCAACTCTCTCACCCTCCAACTGAATTTGGAATTCAACCATGTTATGATCACTCATTCCAAGGGGATCCTTTACTAGGACATTTTTTATTAATCCTGTCTCATTACACAGGACCAGATCTAAGATTGCCTGCCCCCTGGTTGGTTCAGTAACATACTGCTCAAGGAACCTGTCCCTAATGCACTCTATGAACTCTTCCTCAAGGCTGCCCTGCCCAATTTGATTTGTCCAGTCAATATGAAAGTTAAAATCTCCCATGATTATAGCTGTTCCCTTATTACAAGCCCCAACTATTTCCTGATTAATACTCCGACCAATAAAGTTGCAACTGTTAGGAGGCCTATAGACTATGCCCACTAGTGACTTTTTCCCCTTATTATTCCTTATCTCCACCCAAACCGTTTCACTATCCTGATCCTTTGACCCAATATCATTTCTCACTATTGCAGTGATTCCATCCTTTATTTACACAGCCACCCCACCTCCCTTTCCTTCCTGTCTGTCCTTCCTAATAGTCAAATACCCCTGGATGCTTAGTTCCCAGTCATGGTCACCCTGCTGCCATGTCTCCGTAATGGCCACCAGATAATACCCATGTGTAGTTATTTGTACCGTCAACTCGTCTATTTTGTTACGAATGCTGCGTGCATTCAGATAAAGAACTTTTAAATATGTTTTGTGACAATTTATTCCTGCTTTTACCCCCTTTACTACTTTACCTTTATCTTTATATATTCTGTCCCAGAGGAATTACGTTAACCTGAGATCCAGTGTCTAGTTTAAACTTAAGCTCTTTGCCCTGTTTGCCTATCTCAATATCGGCATAGGCTTGCTCAGTCCCTGAAATCTGTTTTTTCTGTGACACAGAATCAATAAACAGTTCCTCTGCATTTGGCTCTCTATCTGGCATTTGGCTGTCACTGATGGGTGAGTCTAGAACTAGGGGGCATAATCTTAGAATAAGGGGCTGCCCTTTCAAAACTGAGATGAGGAGAAACTTCTTCACTCAGAGGGTAGTTAATCTATGGAATTTGCTACCTCAGAGAGCTGTGGAAGCTGCGACATTAAATAAATTTAAAATGGAGATAGACAGTTTCCTAGCTGATAAGGGAATAAGGGGTTACGGGGAGAGGGCAGGGAAGTGGAAGTGAGTCTAAGTTCAGATCAGCCATGATCCTATTGAATGTCGGAGCAGGCCTGAGGGGCCGTATGGCCTACTCCTGCTCCTACTTCTTATGTTATCATCTAACTTTCAAAGTACTCTTGTGCCGTCAAGATCCTGATAAGATCTCTCAATCTGCAGACAATGAAATTGTGATCTTCTCCAGTTTATCTCTATTAAAACAAACTTGTTTTGTACTGTAAATTTTATTGGGCAACAGACAACTGCACCATGTAATTTTTCACACTTGAAAGATATCACTGAAAGAATGAACACAACAAATGTATGAATTTTGAAAAGGGGCCAGTCACATTAATATTGTACGAGACGAAGTAGCTGGTTAGAAACCACTTACTTCAATCCATTCTGTTGCTCAGCGGGCCTTGTTTATACTGGCACATTAATCAACTGCACAGCAGGGCACCTCTCTCCTGTTTAATCTCTTTCCAATCCGCTGCTGTGTAGCCTCTAATTACTGTTCTTATCTCAGAGTGTCATTAAATAACACCATTCAGGGAAGTATTATTATCCTTTCCTAATTCACTTTAGCTCTGACCATTTATACCCTGTTTAGGGTGGCAAGCAAACACTGGATTCCAAATCTGACATTTATTTGAGATATTGAGGGGGTCATTTTAACCCCCCCCAAAATGGGTGGATTTGGGTTGGGTGAGAAGTTAAAATTTCAAACACGCCTCAAACCCACCTGCTTCCTTTTAATGGAGGAGGGACGGGTTGGGGGGGGTGGCAGAGGGGGGTGGGGGCGGGCAACCAATCCACTCTCAGGAGGCAGGTTGATCGGTAACAGCTTTTAAGGAGGCTGGGAGCCTATATTTATAAGCTTTTTTATTTTTAACTAATGTCGGCCTGGTTTCCCGGGCCTCGGGAAACCTGGCAGGTAAAAGGAGGCAGAGGGCTGGATCCATCACCGTGTCAGCCAAGGGCACAGTTGGCAGCACCCTCACCTCTGAGTCAGAAGGTTGTGCGTTCAAGTCCTCTCGCCTCTGAGTCAGAAGGTTGTGGGTTCAAATCCCACTCCAGAGACTTGAGCACAAAAATCTAGGCTGGCGCAGTGCTGAGGGAGTGCTGCACTGTTGGAGGTGCCGTCTTTCTTTAAACCGTTAAACCGAGGCCCCGTCTGCCCGCTCAGATGGATGTAAAGGATTCTATTTCGAAGAAGAGTAGGGGCATTATCCCTGGTGTCCTGGCCAATATTTATCCCTCAATCAACATAACAAACAAAACAAATTATCTGATCAATATCACATTGCTCTTTTGTGGGAGCTTGCTGTGTGCAAATTGGCTGGTGCATTTTTTACATTACAAAAGTGACTACACTTCAAAAAGTACCTCATTGGCTGTAAAGGGCTTTGGGACATCCGGTGGTCGTGAAAGGTGCTATATAAATGCAAGTCTTTCTTTCTTCTTTCTTTCTTTAAATGCCTTTACAACTCTGCTTGAGGGATTGGAGGAGCAGGAGTGTTTACCCCTGGCCCAACAAGCTTAACTGCTTCCAGCTCCATGATTGCCGAGTCCCCTTCCCAAAATCCACGTGATTATTTCTCCCTGCCTCCCTACCTGCTCTCTGCTCGGATGTGTCCTTCTACTGCAGGCTTTCCCACCCGACTGGCTGGCTGTCTAGCAGGGAACCTGCAGAAACAATTTAAAAGACGTCCTGCAGTTTAAAAACTGCATGACGTCCGAGATACCCGTACTTCCAGGTTTCCCATCCATAACTGCAAAAGATTGGAAAAGCTCATTGGAAATCACAATTATCTAATGTAAATGAGAAAAAGCAGTGCGTATGTGACCTTATAGGCAGGTTGTTGAAGACTGACATAATAGGGCAAGTTCAACGCTCTTGCACTCCCAGTGGGGAAGCTGTGTGCAAAGGAAATGCAAGTTGAGATAAGGCTACAATATTATAGACCACATTTTCTGATCCATCCTCTCTTTGAGCATGCTTCCCCCACTGGAAGTGCAACAATGTTTACTATGCTTAAATGCACTGGTATAATCATTCTCTGACCTTCCATACCTCTTTCTGCTTTGATCCTCCGATCGGCCCAGTGTAAGATATCATCCTCCAGTATATTGTTGGTGATTCCTTACAGTATGTTCTGGAATGACTGGTTAACAAAATCATACACCAGGCAGTACTATCCAAACCAAGTCCCACTTCCCACTCACCCCTGTGCTTGCTGTCTGATAATATTGGCCCAGAAATTCAGGTCTCCACGGGCGAGTACGCACAGGGTACTCACCCATAGGCCCAATGGAATTGGCGGTTTCCTGCATGCACTGCGCATGCGCGGGAAACCGGCACTTCCGATCCTCTGAATGAAGGGGTTCAGAGGTCGAATGCGTGCGCAGGGGAGGCTGCGCGTGCGATTTGAACTTAGGTTTTTTTGCAGGTTTTCACGCGAGGTTAAGCCTGCAGGATTTACACATTTAAAAAGCAGGCGTAAGGCCTGCTTTTTACAAGGTAAGTGGTCAATTAATTAAAATTAAAACATTTTTTCCACAGGTTTATTATTTTTAAATACTTTAAAGCAAGGTAAGTTTATTTTTAGTCCCGTTAGAATATAAAATTATTTTTTTCAAAAATTTAAATTATTGTTTAAAATAGTTATTTAATGTAATTTATAGTTTATTTAAAAAGTGTGATTTAAAAAAAAAAAATTATTTGAAGGTTTACTGCTATTTTGGGGCCCGTAGTATTTATAAGTTTTGACAGGTCTTCCTGTCAATCTTATGAATGGGCTTTTCCCTCCTCCAATTGGCTGCCCATGGCTCACGTGATCCCAGGGGACGCATCGCACTAACTACGGCCCTGGGACATGCAAGCACAGTGCGCCGGCAGCTGGGCCAGGCCCCGGAGTGGAATTCCACGGGGCCCTACAGCTCAACTGCCGGCACGCAAGGTAAGTGCAGGTCGGGGGCTTGCACCCGCGGGAAGCCCCCAACCCAAATTTCTGGGCAATTGGCTACCGGGCCAGCAACATCTCAATTTTAAACTTCTCATCCATGTGTTCAAATCCCTTTATGGCCTTGGCCCATGCTATCACTGTAACCTTCAGCAGCCCTACAATCCTCCCAGAACTCTTCGTTAGTAATACTATATAAATATCTTGGTGTCACCCATGCCATGTCACCTACGCAATGATGAATGGCAACCAGTTGATTGTAACGAGTGCTGTGAGGCATTAATAATACTTGAGAAATGATGGGGTATATATAACATTTCCCAGTTTTAAAAATGTTTTATTTTACTTCCTTCCTTACCCCCCAAATCCTGTTTAATAACTATTGATTTCAGTGGAAAGAAAAGATCAGACGGGATGTATAACGAGCGAGTGAACGTCTACCTCCTCCTTTCTGCCCTTCCCCCACCCCCCTGCCAGAGTTAGGTTTTACCCCACCCCCCCGCCTTTTGTCTTTGCGCGATAGTGTAAAATGGGCCATAGCATCAGCCCGAATTACATCCCTCCCGATTTTCATTTCTATTGAAGTTAATAGATATCAAAACAGGAGCAATTACAAAACGGTCTGCCGATTCGCTATCACCCATTTTACAGTATCGCACAAAGTCAAAATGACCCCCACTGTCTCTAATCAACATCATTGTCATCCATTGTCCTCGCTTTAGATTGTGTTGCCATTCAGTTTTCCACAGGACAGTCCAGTTTGTGGGGTGTCTGATTTATATATACTTTAAAAAAATATGTAATCCAGGAACTCTTCCATTTCTCTCAGCTCTTCTCTTGAATGCAAACAACTTCCAGCCGGGACACAGTTCCTTGGGCACTGCCAACCCTCCACTGTCTGGCCTAAGCGACCATTTGTGATGTGTGAACTGCTGATGCTCTTGGTTTTTGGTGGGGAGGGAGATGGGTGCGGGGGGCGGGGAGGCAGTGTTTAATCCTTGCTGAAGCATCTGTGTTTCACTAGTCGGTGCTAAGAATGCCGACATAGCGATGTGGATGTCCTTGCTATTAAAAGTGCCTTGCCTATTTTGCCTGGAAAGTTAGTGAGGCCTGTGTGCTAGTCTCAAGTATCTGGATGAAACCTTCACAAACAACTACATTTTGTGAAGTCTGAAAATCAAAGCCAAATTTTTTGTTGTGTGACAAATAAAGCATAAATATTTTAAAAGGTGCCAAGAATAATTTAAAGGGTGACTACTGCAAGGTTTTAAAAATGCTTTTGATCTAGGATAGGAAAAAGGGTTGCTTAGTCATTTTAATACGCTGCAGTTCATAAATAAAAGATTGGAAATGGTTTGTCGGTGAAGGGCAGCGTGGAGATTTTACATCAGGGAAATTCAGAGCAATGACTGACCTAGAATCCAATGATATCAAAGAGTTTCCAGTGGCACTTTGTACCTCAAATGTCCTTTTAGCTGAAGATTGTACAAAGACAAAGGAGTCTACTGTAACTTCAATAAAATTACTATTAATATGAAGCCGTAAGAGGCGTGATCCCTATTGCAACTTCCATATATGGAAATGTTTGAAAATTAATCTGCAAAGTGGATTGAAGTATAGGATTTGAAGAAAAATTCTGTAGATTAGAAACTAAAATAAATTGGGATTGAATTATACTGTGGGTATCAAGGTATGTACTATGCACAGCTTATTTTGTTGAGGTCAATGTAGATCACGAGGGAGACAATTGCATCTCTGTGGGGGGAAAAAATCACGAGCTTTGTTTTATTATGCATTGTAAAACCTGTGGCTGAGTCTCCTCTTCATAATTTTTGTCTTTCAAATGTAGTGGAATGGTTTCTCTAAAATTGAACAATAACTATAATAGGGAAACCAGTTACACGCTGAATTTTTATCACTGGTCTTTCCGACTACAAGTACAATGAATGGTATAATGACACAGGGGACATATTGTTTTGGAGTACAATGTTTTAGCGCTCATGAAAGCTTGTCCTTTCAAAGTTATTGTGTTCATCAAGGTGAGATGTGTCAATGCTGGGGAAAGGAACACTTTTCCATTTTTGTCATCCAGTGCCAGAATAAAGCACTCCCAGTGACAAGCCATCAACCGACTGAAACAGGTGGGTGCCTCAGCTGTCCAGCAATCGGCCCGGGTAAAAATGGTGGCAGCCTTAGTGTCGGCATTACCGGGGCGATAATCTGCGGACCCCATTTTGTAACCATTCACGCAGATTTCAGCAAGTTGAAAGCCGCAATGCTTTTATTTCTCAAATCAAGGACGCTTATAATCACTCTAAATCAGATTGCCAATTATAGACTTACTCCACTGGCTGCATGACTGAGAATGTTACACTCACTTCACTTTATAACCAGCATTGTGAGGAGTCCTTCATTCTTCAATTCTATCAGCTTGGCTTGGATTCAAACCCAGGTGCCAGAAAGGAGAGAAATCCACAGTATAATTCAATCCCAATTTATTTTAGTTTCTAATCTACAGAATTTTTCTTCAAATCCTATACTTCAATCCACTTTGCAGACTAATTTTCAAATATTTCCATATATGGAAGTTGCAGAAAAGGATTTCTAAAATTTGTGTTTATAATGTTCATAATCTTGGGCCAGAAATTCGGGTCCCCACGGGTGAGTACGCGCTTTGTACTCACGCGTAGGGCCAACAAAAGTGCTGGTTTCGTGCATGCACTGCGCATGCGCTGGAAACCGGAACTTCCGTTCCCTTGAAGGAAGGGATTCACAGGTCAAATGCATGCACCAGAGAGGCAGCGCTTACACCTGGAACTTCAGGTTTTTTTACAGGTTTCTCCGTGCGGGTAAGTCCCTAGCAGCTGCGCGTGAAAAAAGCAGTCGCAAGGCCTGCTTTTAACAAGGTAAGAGGCTAATTAAGTAAAATTAAAACATTTTTTCCACAGGTTTATCATTTTAAAATACTTTAAAGAAACATAAAGTTTTTAACGGGGCTAAAAATAAACTTAATTAATTTTTTCAAAAATTAAAATTTTTGTTTAAAATAGTTAATTTATGTAATTTATAGTTATTTTAAAAATGTGATTTAAAAAAAAATTATTTGAAGTTTTACTTAGATTTTGGGGCCAATCTCTATTCATAGATTTAACAGGTCTTCCTGTCAAATCTATGAATGGAGATTCCCTGCTCCGATTGGCTCCCCATGGCCCACGTGATCCCAGGGGGCGCTGCGAACTAACTTCGCCGCTGGGATACGCAAGCACTGCACACCAGCAGCTGGAGGAGGCCCAGGATCGGAATCGCACGCGGCCCCACAGCACAATGGCAGGCGCGCTATGTAAGTGCAGGTTGGGGGCTTGCACCCGCTGGAAGCCTCCAACCCAAATTTCTGGCCCAATATTCTTTCTTTCTGGCTTCCTACATAGATTTAAAATATTTAGGGGGAGAAATTCAGTTGTTAGCGCCAGCCGTTAGCGCCATAAGAGTGCGATAAGTGGTGCGCGAAGCGGCTAGCGCCCGGGCGCGGCGAGACCTGCGCCTCTCGCGACATTGAGCGAACATTTAGCGGCGGCACAAAACCGCAATGCCCGCTCAGCTGCGCGCGCAGATACTGATGTCATTTCATGGTGCAATGCCCTTGGGGCGCCCCAAACCGGAAATTCAGTGGCGCCCCCCTTCTTTCCGCCTGGCACTCCCAGCGACTGGTTGACTGGAACGGTTCCCAGTCACTGTGGGACTGGGGGGGCGCTAGTTAAAGGGGGCCCTTCCAGACTTCTTAGTGGTAGCCATTTTTGGACCACTCCTTCTGTGAGAGAGAGAGAGATTTGCAGAGAGACAAAGGGAGAGAGCTTTCTGCATTGAGTCAGCGCTCGCACAGGTACTTCTGGCTTCAGCCCAGAACTTTGCAGTTGGATTGATTTTTCAGTGCCATAGCCTTGAGTGGCCACATATTATGGGGGCTGCAATGGGTGGAAACGTTGGGTTTCTCCATTACATTGAGAGGGCTCAGAGACGCCAAGAGAGAGTGCCAATCAAGGCCAGACGGAGGAGGGCCAACAGGCGTCGGCACAGGAGACCTTACCCTCCTAGGGTATTCCGCCAGCAGTTCTCCTACCTCAACATGTCTGAGGAGCAGTGTATTTGGAGGCTTCGATTCAGCAGGGAGTTGGTCACTGAGCTCTGCCACCTGCTTCAACTAGATCTGCAGCCTCAGCTGAGGAGCAGGACGTCTCTGTCGGTGGCAGTGAAGGTGACAGTGGCTCTCAACTTTTATGCCACCAGCTCCTTCCAATCCGCTACTGGGGACATTGCCAATGTCTCCCAGTTCATGGTGCATTGCTGCAACCGCCAAGTCACGAATGCCCTCTTTAAAAGGAGACGTCAGTACATTTCCTTCCCCATGACCCTGGACAAGCAGCAAGAGCGCGCAATGGGATTTGCAAGAATAGCGGGCTTCCCCATGGTCCAGGGCGCCATTGACTGCATGCATGTGACTTTGCGGGCGCCTCAAGAGAATGCCGAGGATTACCGCAACCGGAAGGGGTTCCATTCATTGAACGTGCAGTTGGTGTGTGACCACAGATAGCTGATACTAGTTGTCAATGCCCGCTTTCCAGGCAGCAGCCACGATGCCTTCATCCTGCACCAGACTTCTGTGGCAGGCCTTTTCGAAGCCCCGGCTCACCCAGGAGGCTGGCTGTTCGGGGACAAGGGCTATCCTCTGTGCACCTGGCTGATGACCCCACTCCGTGCGCCCAGCACCGCTGCAGAAGAACGATACAATGACAGCCATCAAGCGACCAGGAACATCATTGAGCACACAATCGGCGTGCTAAAGCAACGGTTCCGCTGTCTGGACCATTCCGGGGGAGCCCTTCAGTACTTGCCTGAGCGAGTCTCCCATTTCATTGTAGTGTGCTGCATGCTGCATAACCTGGCTATCCTCAGGACTCAGTCACTGCCAGCAGACATTGGAGCACCAGCAGAGGAGGAGGAGGAGGAGCTCCAAGATGGGAGGGAGGCACAAAGTGCAAGGGCCGTCCGTCAGCGGCTTATTGCAAGTTGGTTCTAGGCCCCCTCTGAGGGAATGGCTTGTGCCATTGAAAGAACTTGAATGGAACCGTTCCGCAAACCCTGAGCCGGTCAAGGCAACAAATAGTTCAAAGAGCAAACATGCACAATCTGAATAAAGACAATTCTTTATTTAACAAACTGTGTGCCCTTCCCACATGACAAAGTAATACAGAGAAACCCCAAAAAAAGCAGTCAGACACATAACTGGCTCTCACAACCTGGAGACAATGAACAAAAGAGTTAACAAAAAATGACCACGATCCTCGGCCTTCACTAAAAAAATTAACAGCATTTTGCCACACCTCCTACTTTTTGCCCTTCGAGGGTGATCTGCTTCGCTTGCGAGATTGGCCCCTTCCCACCCTGCAGCTCCTCCGCAATGGGACCCCAGTGGCTGCAGCAAGGCTGGGGGAAGGCTGCTGAGTGTCAGAAACTGAGTCGGCAGATGCCCTTGGAGGACGGCCTGGACCAGCTCTGGGCCTGGAGGGCCCGGCTGCTGACTGCTCCGACTCTGCATGGGCGGCAGCAGTCTGTCCTACGGGTGGTGGCAGCTGCAGTGGAGGAGTGACAGTGCTGGCAGCAAGAATGCTGCCATCCTGACAGAGGACAGGCACTCCCTGGTCGGACGACACATTGGCACTCCCACGGGGCAGCACTGCAGCATGCGGAGCAATCTGCTGAAGCACAGACTGCTGGCCTTCTGTGGCGCAGCAAGGGCCCTGGCGATTCGTGCCCGATGCAGCGAGGGTGGCAGCAGTCAGTGCTCGTGTGGCCTCAATCTTTGTCTGCATCAGACCAGCCACTGACTGCATTGCACCACTAAGCACTTGCGTGGAAGCCGCCTGTGCTGCCTGTGCTGCACCGAAGTCCTGCAGACTCCTTGCCAGTGCTGCACCGAAGTCCTGCAGATGCCTTGCCAGTGCTGCACCGAAGTCCTGCAGACTCCTTGCCTGTGCTGCCCCAAAGTCCTGGACTTGCCAGTGACTCAATGGATTCTGGCATCCTTGCCACTGCAGCCATGAGCTCAGTGTGCCTCTGCTCCGCCTGGGCGCCCATTTCAGCGAGGAGCCGCACCTCTTCTGCGCTCACTGTAGCAGGACTGCAGGCCAGATTCTTCCTCCGGGGGGAAGGCCGCCGAGCTTCCCTAACGCCCCTGTGTTGCTGCAGCCCGCTGCCCCCCCGGAGCTTCACCCTCCTCAGACCCATCCCCCCTGTTCCCCTCCAGGGAAGACGTGTCCCCATTATGGCCATGGGCTGCCTCAGTTGAGGGTGGCACTGATGGTCCGACTTCCTCTTCCTCATCGCCTTCAGAATCACTCACAGTGGCAGCTTGAGGACCCGCCTCCTCACCTGGCGATTCACCATCTGAAAGCAGGGAGGTACAAGAGTTGCCTTAGCGTGAGGTCAGGGCGGCAGCAAGGGAGGCATGAGTGCTGCAATGCACTGTATTGGTTCGATAGTGGCAAAGGATGCTGATGTGAGGCACAAATGGAAGGAGAGAGGTCAAAAGGTGATGACCTTACCATAGCTGTCCAGAACGGGGTCGGCATCCCCAGTGGCGATGGGGCCAATCATCCAGCCTGCCATAATGCGCTGGACTCGCTGTTCCAGATTGCTGAGGTCTTTACGGTGAGGCCGGCCTCCTGTGGTCCATTGCTGCTGCCTCCTATTATGGGCCAGCTTGCCCTGCAAGAGAAAAGATGGGCTCTGAGTACAGTGTGAAGCCCTGATCTTGGCTGCACTGCCTCCCATGGTGGAATAGCCCTTATAGTGTGAAGCCCTGATCTTGGCTGCACTGCCTCCCATGGTCGAATAGCCCTTACAATGTGTAAAGTGGTGAATGTGCGTGTGAGTTTCATGAAATGCCCATAGGTGTTGGATGAGGGCTGGGCATTGGGGCTTTCAGGACCCTTTGGCCATAAAGTGAGGTGCACATGCAGGGATGAAGAGGATACTGAAAAGGGTGCTCACCCTGACAACCCGAGTGAGGTCGTTGAACTTCTTCCTGCATTGCACAGGGGTCCTAGGTACCATGCTGCTGGAGGTTACTCTGTGAGCCACCTCCCTCCAAGCTTTGCGGTAGTCGGTGGGCAGTGGCCTCCTGCCACTGTCCAGAAACAGGATAGATCGCCTGCGCTCCACTGTGCCAACCAGAACCTGCAGGGCCCCCTCAGTGAACCGCTGCGCTCGCTCCCTGGCCCTCTCCATGGTCCTAGGCGTTAGAATGTGGCAGCAGGCCTGTCCAGGCCGAGAATCAGGGCTTCAATGTGCAGGGTGTGGCTGCAATCCAAGATCGACCCTCCCCCTTTAAGAGCTGACCGGCGCCAGCGTGTCTGCCTGCAATCGCTAACTGGCCGCACCTGTGCTGCGCCCACCCTCGGTGGTAGCGCCTTGCTTCTCCAGCTTCGCGCCTTAGGCCAGTCGTGCAGCGCCTGCTTTAGCTCTCCAAGCACCTCTAGGGGCAAAGCAGGTCAATTTAGCTGAAGGTGGCGATAATTTGCGCCGGGCGCTAAATTTCGCGTCTGCTCGACTATAACGCCCCAAACGTGGCGATACTGAATTTCTAGGCCTTACACTTTTTTAATCTGTAAAACATAAAGTACACTAGACCCTCACTATAAATCCTCAAGCGGGGTTTCTCACTACCTTATTGGCTTCCTACATTTTCTTTATTTTCGCACAAGGTTTTATGCTATGGTATGGCCCATTATTCTTTCAGGAACATCATTACAGCACGTAAAATGGTTGGCCCATGAGACAAGTGCATTTAATGTCACAATGACTGATCCCTGAAAGCGAGTGGGAATGGGAGGGAACCTGATGGGTTAATGCTCTGTTCACTCAGTTACAAAGGGATAGATTATTCAATGACTACATTGTACGCTAGTCTGAATTAAATAAAGTGGACCTTCAACATCTGTTTGTTAAAGATTGCACTCAATAGGGATCACTCCTCTTACTCTTCACAACCTGCTGTCTGGTCTTAACTAGTTTCTGGAAGGAAATTCTGCCCTTGATTCAAACCTTCAATGGTGAACCAGTTTAACATGTATTACAGTTAGCATCTGAAGGAATTACAAAATAGAGTGACCAATTAATGCCTTAATGTTGATAGACATTATGAAAAAAAGCACTTCCTTGGCTGAAGACATTTACTACTCTGAAACTTGGTTATACCTGTAAAGTATGTGTCTATACTTAATCCAATAATGAAGAGACAGCTTGGAAGATTCAACGTAGGTCTTTACTTAATACCAACAGGCGGGAACTGAGGGGAGGTCAGTACCCACAGTACTATTTATACCCCTATGGCCAGGAGTGGTACTATGGTATCACTACGCCCTACAAAGTAGTGCTGCTCTGGCCATAGGTTTAAAGTAACATACATATTACATACACAACAATACCAGTGCCAGATGTGTGATTTTATGTGACTGTAGATAATCACATATACCCTCGCCCTTAACAGATTCACTATATAGAATCATAAAGCAAAGAAAGAGGCCATTCAGCCCATCATGCCTGTGCTGGCTCTTTGAAAGAGCTATTCAATTAGTCCCACTCTGCTACTCTTTCCTGTAAATGTTTCCTTTTTAAGTATACAGGAAACTCTCGTTTAAACGGCACCTAAATATCCGGAACTCTCTGTTAACTGGCAAAATTCTCGCTCCAAAAACAACACCTCAATAACTGGCAATGTTGCCGAGTCCGAGTCCGAGTCCGAGTCTCCCGTGGTTGTAGTGTATGTACCCGTCTACCTTTAAGGGAACGATTGAGTGTAACCATTCACCTTTAAGAGAACTACTTTAGGTGTGGCACTATTTGATTGGCTTCTGTATACGGTAATACCGACAGTGACCACACCAGTATATAAGTGATGTTACAGGATAACTAGGGCAGATTCGCCCTGACCTCTGAATAGTAAAGACCTGTTTGTTTGTACTTCAAAAGTCTGTGTATTTATTTACTGCACAAACCACAGACTTTACAGTGGCGACGAGTCCGATCGTACCCTGCGGCAAGAATAGCAAAGTAACAAAGAGCGTCGAAGAGAGGCAACCGCCCTCGTCGTGCTACCAAAAGAAAACACGAGGCTACAACAACAGAAAGTGTGGTACTTTACAGAAGCTGGAAGACTAGCAACAAAAGCTTCATCAGCAACAGGCACTGATTACCCTGCTACCACGGTGTGGAGTGAGCCGACCAGCAAGAAACAAGGCGGCCGAAGAGACTGTGAGTAGGGGAAGGGGTAGAAGTATCCGGAGGAGAAGGGCAGAGCACTCGACCTCGGTCGAGGGGGAGCTGTACCGGCCAGAAGTCGGGTCCAACGGCGTCGGGTGACAGCCGGACCGCGATCGGCGGGAAAAATCCGGGCAGCGACCGCAGCCACGAAGCGCTGAGCCTGCAAGTAGGCGCGGGAGGAGAAACCCAGCCGCAGCCGGGGAGGGAAACACCGGTCTGCGAGAGGGCTGGGGAGGCGAACGGGAACCGTGCGGGTGAGAGCCGGGTGCGGAGTGAGAGACTGCGAGGAGCCAGTCCAGCGGCTGAGCTGTTCTCCACCAACGGGGTACTCAGAGCCGGCAAAACCGAACGTGCGGGAGTGGGAGAGCGAACAGGAGCCGAGAACGGGGAGAGAGAATGCGCGAGAGCCAGTCCAGCGGCTGAACTGTCCTCCGTTAACGGGGTGTACCCAGCGCCGGTAGAGCCGTGCGGGCGGGAGGAAAAGACAGAGCCGAGTAAGGGGAGCTGTGCGAGAGCCAGCCCAGGGGCTGAACCTGTCCGCTGTGGGGAAAGCGTACCCCTTACACCAGGGAGAAACGCGGAAAGCCGCCATTAGGCGGAGAAGACGACAGAGGCGGGAAACCGCCATTGAAGTGGGCGGGGAGAGAAAGGAAGAGCGGGAAACCGCCATTTTCACGGGAAAAGAACCGCCATCTTAACTGCCATTGAAGTGGGCAGAGAGAGAGAGAGAGAGAGAGAAGGGAAGAGCGGGAAACCGCCATTTTCGCAGGAAAACCGCCATTTTAGAAAAAAAAAATAATAAATAATACTTAAAGAAATACTGTGCTGCTTCAAAGAAAGAAAGATGCCTAAGCGAGGGAATATTAACGATTTTAATTCTGAAATAGAAGACTGGGCCACGTACGTGGAACGCATAGAGATCTATTGCGAAGCCAACAAAATAGAGGAAGATGACAAGGCGATAACATTGCTAAACTCGATGGGGGCAAAAACATATGGGCTCTTGAAGCATCTAATAGCACCAGCTAAACCAGCGGATCAGACCTTCGAAGAGATTGTGGCTGTGCTGAAGGACCACTTGAACCCCACACCGTTGATGCTGGCTGAGCGATTCAAATTCTACGCAAGAACGCAGAGGAAAGACGAAAGCAATGCGGAATACTTGGTCGAACTGCGTAGGCTAGCGAAATACTGCCAGTTCGGAGGGAATCTGACAGAGGCACTGCGGGACAAGTTCGTATGCGGATTGTCCAAAGAAGGAACGCAGAAGCGACTACTGGAAGAAAACGACCTCACACTGGACAGGGCTGTCCTCATAGCTGCATCACACGAAGCCGCAGCGAAAGGAACGGCCGAAATGCAGCTAAAGGCGGCGGCACTCGGGGTGGACCAAATTACTTCGAGCACAACAAAATGCTACCGTTGTGGGAAGACCACGCACGACCAGAATCACTGCTGGTTTAAGAACCAAGAGTGTCGGAAATGTGGCAAACTGGGTCACATCGCGAAGGTATGCAGGTCCGGGAAAAAGACCAACAATCAACGGAAGCCACCACAAGAAAAGTACAACAAGGTACACAAGGTGGCTGAAAAGAGTTCAGACGAACAGAATTCAGACTCAGACCCAAACAACCAGGAGCTGGGTAGTCTGAAGATCCACAATGTGGGGAAAGAAACTGATCTACAAACGATTTGGGTCGTATTAAAAATAGCTGGAGTCCAAGTACGAATGGAGCTGGACACTGGATCAGCTCTATCAGTCATCAACCGAAGGGACTACCACCGGCTATTCTCTCACATACCTTTGAGAAATACCAAGTTCGTATTACAGACATACACGGGGCATAATGTATACCCCATGGGGAAAATAAGAGTCAAGGTGAGAGATAGAGGGAAAGAACACCCAAGAATGAATTTGTACGTATTACCTGAGGGAGGACCACCACTTCTAGGACGGGAGTGGATTAAGAAAATAGACATGGAATGGCACTACCTAAAAGCCATAATGAAGGAGGATTCGGTGCAAGCTATCAGCTCAGATTCTGAGATGGATGACGATAAGACCAATTCAAATATGCATGACAAGGCTAAAGGGGACTTGCCGACGATGGGGAAGGAAACAAAGACATACAGAAAGACTTATGTCACCAAGAAGAATAAAGTTACAGAGCAGAACTCCAGGTTGACAGAGAATTCTGAGCCTGTTCAAGCTAAGGATTCATCCACGACGGAAGAACACCGAGCTCGGACTCAAACTTATGTCAAAGTACGACAACAATTAGAACAGTGGAGTGACCGTCTCGTACAAGAGATGAAAAATATGGAAAAGTTCTGGGACACTGAATGGGAGAACCTGGAAAGACAACAGAGACAGCTAGCTCGAGAAAAGGGCGACCATAGAGCCATCGTGGCCAAGTACCGATCACATCTCCCTGAAACTGTTCAGGAACTAGACTATTTACAGAACGACCTAAAGGAAGAGGAATCTTCAGGAAGCCAGGATTTTATCCCAGTTCATCTCTACGACTTGTTGCAAGCAGAGTGTAACAAGTTGAAGGAACAGTATGAACGGGCCCAGACTACAATCCTGGAAGGGGTTAACTCGGCAACCTCCGAAAAGCTAGTTTTAGTGAAAGCATATGAACAACTAAAGTTTGAACATGAGCGAGAATTACAAAGGCTGCAGGAAATGTTTGACGAGCTCCAGGCCAAGGCAGACTCATCGGTAGAGATTCCATCCGTAGATGGAAAATTAGAGGTGGAAGACATAGCAGAACGTGAAATTCAAGATGTCCAAGAACTCGTTAAATTATTGAAGGAAACCCAAGACAAATATGAGGCGGCAATGGCAGAGGTCCAACAACTTGAATAACATATTCAACTAGGAATCCGGGCAGTGGAAGGAAAGGCCAATGGAAGGAACACAGAGACTGTAGGAATGGCCCCTGATCAGGAGTTAGAGAACACCAAGGCGCAATTTCTTCGAGCGCTTAAAACCAAAGGACCGGAGGAAAGGAAGGTGAAAACATTGGAGGGAAAGGTGGATGAAATGGAGAAGGCGCTAATCCACAGTGTCCCCGTAGAAGAGTTAATGGCCAGCCAACTCTTATACACACTGAGGGACAAGACTCCAAAATGGGAACACGAGTTTCAGGTTTCAAAGGGAAAGAATTCGGAGCTTCCAAAAGTCACGGAGAGAGCTGAGGGGGCAACACAGCTTGCACATGGATGTCAAAAGTATGCTGAATTACGTCAAGGGGAACAGAAGAATGCGGAAACAGTTACTTCAGTAGAAGGATTAAATAGCCTGATAACGGAATCCCCGATGGAAGGGAAGGTATTGAACTCACAAATGAGGCCAGGCGTGAAGGAATGGCAGACATCCCAGGAAGAGCGGGATGAATATGAATGCTTGAAGAAGTCTTTTCAAGAAAGATGGTCAGAGAAGGAACCACCGTCGGCTAACATCCAGTTGGATAAGAAGGAAGTAGAAGGGCCCCTCACTGGCCTAACTCAGGACGACCCCGAATACTATCATGACCTATTGAGTGACACTGAATATTACGAGGATCTGGTCTGCCCAGTTTGTGATGAAAACTCCCAAAGTACAGAAATCCGCATGAAGCACTTAAGGTCTAATGAACATAGAGAGTTGGTGGCGCTACAGATGGCCGCAGAGAAAGGAGCTCCGAGAGTTTCAAAAAGGCAGAAAACAAAAAGAAGAAGCAGGAGATAATAACTGTCTAAAATACTATCATCTCAGGCGGGACACCATGAAAGGAGCTAAAGTAGTTGAAAACCCGAAAATTATCAAGACAGCCAGTTGGTTGTAAAAGGACGGAAGGTCAAGCTGTTACGTTAAGAAAAAGGCTATGGAGGAGTCACGCTAGCCATGTGAACCGGCTACACCAAAGAGATGCTGTTCGGAATGAGTCAAGATCAGAGACTGAATCTATGAACTGTTTCCGCAGAGACTGAACCTGTGAACTGTTCCCACCGAAAGTATATCTGTAAACTGTTTTATATGACGTTGATTCCACCGGAATTATCTCTGTAAATTGTTTGTTCTCCACCGAGAGTATATCTGTAAATTGTTATGTGAAGTTGAAGATATGTATGTTTAACGGGGACCCTGTAAGTAATAAGCTAAAAAGGGAGGATTGTAGTGTATGTACCCGTCTACCTTTAAGGGAACGATTGAGTGTAACCGTTCACCTTTAAGAGAACTACTTTAGGTGTGGCACTATTTGATTGGCTTCTGTATACGGTAATACCAACAGTGACCACACCAGTATATAAATGATGTTACAGGATAACTAGGGCAGATTCGCCCTGACCTCTGAATAGTAAAGACCTGTTTGTTTGTACTTCAAAAGTCTGTGTATTTATTTACTGCACAAACCACAGACTTTACAGTGGCGGCCGAGTTAGTCAGTGGGGGTAGTTCTCCAAACTGCCACTGCTCAGTTTCTTGGCGCTGTCGGAAGTCGGAACACCTCAATACCCCTGTAACAGGAGTCTGACTCTCCCGCGCTGCTGGTAGTCTCTTCTGATCCACCATTTTAAAGGGGTACTGTGTGTCTCCCACGCTGCTGGTAGTCATTGCATTGCATTACCCTCAACTGGCAGTACTGTACTTAATCAAGCATCTTCCACCATCCATTTAACACAACATTCTGTAGGTGAGTACCCAATTACGGTATACTGCACATTTCTTGATTTTTTTTATTTTTCTTTGTTAAAAATAGCCTCGGTGGATAACCGTCTCCATCATCCGGAATTTTTGATCGACCGGCAACACGCCGGTCCCGTCGGTGCCGGATTCCAAAGCGTTTCCTGTATTATCCAATTCCCTTTTGAAAGTTACGATTGAAATTGCTTTCACCACCATTTTCAGGCAGTGCATTCCAGATCATCATAACTCTCTGCAATTTGTTTTCCTCATCTCCCCTCTGGTTCTTTTTGCCAATTATCTTGAACATCTGGAAATCTGTTTGCTTTGTCAGAATGTTTTAACAATACTGGCCTCCCTTGGCAAAGGAGAATAGATAATGTCCGTGATTGATTTCCCAATGTGATAGATGATTTTATTGGCTTACCATCTTGAGCAGCTTGCAGCTACAGTTCCATTTTTGTTGAGGTAGTAATGATCTGACACTGACACTTGTATTGAGATTATGTCACCAAACCTGTTGAAAAATATCTGTCTGGTATTTTCAACAATGAAACATTGGCCCAGAAATTCGGGTCTCCACGGGTGAGTATGCACGGAGTACTCACCCGTAGGCCCGATGGAAGTGCCGGTTTCCTGCCTGCACTGCGCATGCGCGGGAAACCAGCACTTCCGTTCCTCTGAATGAAGGGGTTCAGAGGTCGAACGCGTGCGCAGGAGGGGCTGCGCATGCGCATCGAACTTCGGTCTTTTTTACAGGTTTTCCCGGGAACGTAAGCCTGCAGAATTTAAAAATGTAAAAAGTAGGCGTAAGGCTTGCTTTTTACAAGGTAAGTGGTGAATTAATTAAAATTAAAACATTTTTTCCACAGGTTTATTATTTTTAAATACTTTAAAGCAAGGTAAGTTTATTTTTAGCCCCGTTAGAAAATAAAATTATTTTTTTCAGAAATTTAAATTATTGTTTAAAATAGTTATTTCATGTAATTTATAGTTTATTTAAAAAATGTGATGTTTTAAAAAATGTATTTGAAGATTTAGTGCTATTTTGGGGTCGTAGTATTTATAAGTCTTGACAGCACTTCCTGTCAGACTTATGAATGGAGCATTACCTGCGCCGATTGGCTCCCCATGGCCCACGTGATCCCAGGGGACGCTTCGAACTAACTGCGCCCCTGGGATACGCAAGCACTGCGCGCCGGCAGTTGGAGCAGGCCTAGGATCGGAATTCCACAGGGGCCCACAGCTCAAGGCCGGCGCGCTAGGTAAGTGCAGGTCGGGGGCTTGCACCCGCGGGAAGCCCCCGACCTGAATTTCTGGGCCAATATGTTTATGATCTGTTGCATAATATGCCACTGAATCCAATATGAGAGGTCGTGCAAATCTAGCATAAAAGTAAAATACTGCGACTGATGGAAATCTGAAATAAGACAAAACTATGCTGGAAATATTCAGCAGGTCAGGCAGCATCTGTGGAGAGAGAAATAGAGTTAACAGGCTGAATTTTGCCAGGCCAGAGGAGGCGGGAATGAAGGCGTGTGGGGTGTTAAAATTGCAAAAAGTGGCAGGCAGGCCCGACCCCGCCTCCATCCCACCTCCAAGTAATTTTCCCAAATGCGTGGTTTCTGATCCTGTCTTCGTCCCGCCTCCAAGAGGCAAGATAGGCCCTTAAGGCCCTTAACAACCATTAAATTGCCTCTATAATCCCATTTTGAGAGGCCTTTCCGATTTTAACATGTTTCCCACATGATTCACGTCTCCTCTGAAACACGACGGTGAAACCTGGCGGGAGCTGACTATCAGCTGCAGCTCCACCATTAAAAAGGAGATTTGATCAGTCATCATTTGCAGGTGGCAGGACTTTGTTGTCTCAGGTCTGGGGGAACTTTTAGCAAGCATAACCATAGCTGTGCAAGCTTGGAGCCTGACACCCATCTCCAGGGTGACCTCCTGGGAAACCCCTCTCGCCACCTTGACTGAGCGCTTCCTCAACTGAGGCATATACCAGAAGCATGGGAACCATTTATTTCCTTTCCTCCTGGACATCAGATTTGGACGAAGACCAGCCGTGGCAGCAGCAGAACCATGAACAACAGCACCACCAACAGCAGCAGCAACAACAGGAGCGCAAAGCTGCTGCTCACCCACCTGAAGCTGCACAGGCCAGAAGGCACCAGCGCGCGACCACATTGCTGCCCAGGATGCAAGGAACACACACATCTTGGCCAGATTTGCTTAGCCTAGCCAATCAAGCACTTTTGCCTCGCAGCTTCTTACCAGAGCATCAACAATGGCCAAGAACCAGCGGATTTCTAGCAAACTGACCACCATACTGACAATGGCAAGTAATCCTAAGCCCTCAATGTGGAAGTCCCATTTGCGAAATGATACACGCCGCAACTGCAAAAGTTGCCATCAGAATTTTTATTTACAATAACCAACTGATGGCATTTAAAAAATAAACACAACATTTCACCCAAGTGACTTCCCTTATGACTATTTGTGCAGTATCTTTCTCCTACGTGGTGCTTCCCCTGTGGCTTCAGCAGATGTGGAGGTCCCTTGCTCACTTTCTTGCTGCTCCTGTCTCGACACCTTTGGCGGGTGTCCTCTGGGGTTGCGAACCTGTGAGGGCTCGGCAACAGTCTGCTGCTCCTGCGGCTGTGCAGGGATTGAGACGCCAATCTCAGTTGGGTGGGGACTCTGGTGGGGCTCTGACCGAGGACTTGGCAGTGGCATGGAAGTGTGAGCGCTTGGAGAGGAGCCCCCACTTCCTTGTTCTCTGCCACCAACATCCCTCACATGGGTCAGGTCCACCTCAGCGCTTGCAAGTGGCTTGAGAGCACCTTGCTGCATATCAGGGGGGCCATGGGGACCCGTATCTGCACTGGCAGTCCTACTCAGAAGGACTTCCATGAAGGTCTGGTTTCTCTGTTCAATAGCTGACCATCGCTCCTCCAGAGATGTCAGTCTATTCTGAACACTCACCATGTTTTCTACACTCTGGCGACTTAGCTCCTCCATGGCCGTAGCCATCCTTTCCACGGAGGTTGCCATCCTTTCTGTGGTGCTGCGTTCATGCGCCAATGACTCCACAAAGGCTCTGCTCATGTTCGCAATGGACTCCTCCATTCGCTCCACAGTCGCAGCGACCCTGGAGACAAAATCTGCCAGAGACTCCTGCACCTGTTCCTGGAGTTCCAGCACCGCTGTTCTTCTGGATGGACCCAGAGGCAGAGGGTCGACATGCAGCTGAGCCGAGCTGGGAGAGTCCTGCGCACTCCAACTAGGACTCTCCACTACTGTCCCTGTCTCCACAATCTGCTGATGCTCACTTGTGAGCTGTGATACACCAGGTGACAACACTACTCTATCTCGCGATGGTCCCACCGAGGTGTGAGTGTCTGCGCTGGTGCTGGGTTGGCTGAATTCTGCTGACGCTGCGCCCTCAGAGGTTGCAGCTTCCTCTGAGGAGTCTGGAGGCTCAGGCTGTTCCTCCTGGCTAGTGGGGATGGGTGATTGCGATGGTCCTCTGGGGGAGTAAATGAGTCAGAGATGTGAGGCCAAGGTTACATGCACATTGCATATTGCAGATGATCATAAGTCCATCTGTTACAGCTTCAGAATCATTATCAGCGACTCATGCAATGTCAATGAGAGAGATGAAAAACTATTCTGTCACCAGCTTTCTCTGATGCACCTGTCTGTCCGTCACCCACTTGCGCATTGTCCTCGAGTCCCACGATCTCCAGGACCGCCTCCTCCCAAGGGGTGAGGTGGGCTACTGAGGGTGGTCCTCCTCCTGTCCTCGCTCTTTCCCTCTTATGTGAGCCCTCTTTTCCTGCAATGAGGGAGACAAGTGGAGTTTGAGTGAGAATGTAGGAGTGAGTGTAGAGAATTCATAGCATAGATACTTAGAAGGAGACAAAGATGGAGTGAGTTGGCAAGACCAAGGGCCCTCCCTGTGTTTTGTTAAGTTGTTTTCATAGCATCACAGTGATAGGGAGTGTGAGGGCTGCATAGTCGAATAGTTAGGTGAATGTGACCATAGAGAGAGAGGGAATGGCTAAGGGTGCAGGGATGTCAGTGTCAAGTGGGATGTGGAGGAAGAGATTGCTAAAGCTGAGCGCTGGTGAGGAGGGGCAATGGGGATCAGATTGAGGGTGATGGGAAAGTCATACTCACTTTTCCAGTGCGCAGAAGGTCATGAAACCTCTTCCTGCACTGAAGCCAGGTTCTGCGAATCAGCAACAACGAGGTGACCTCCTGGGCCACCTGGATCCACACAGCCTTCGTCTGCTGGGGAGGCTTCTTCCTCCCTGAAGAAGGGAAGAGCACCTCCTTACTAGCTCTTGCTCCCTCCACCAAAGCTTGCAGGGCGACGTCATCAAATCTGGGAGCAGATTTAGGTCTCCCGCTGCTCATTCTGCCTCCAGGTCCCTCTCACTGCAAAGGCCGAAAGGTTGGCAGTCTGCAGAAGAAGCAAGGCTTCTTCCAGACCTTAAATGCTGCAGCAATGATGACGTCATCGGAGGCGCGTTTCAGACTGAAAAAACTAAATGGGCCATGGGTTCCCACACGCTGGAACTCAATTGCCCAATTATGTGAAAATTCCATCAATCTCCCACATCGATTTGGAATCGGGTGGATAACACGAAAAGCGGATGACACAACCCCAGCCCGCCCAATGACAAAATCCAGCCCAATGTTTCAGGTCGATGACCTTTTGGAAGATCTAACCTCGTCTTTGGTTAATAGTCCAACACATTTTGATGAACTGTGCCTATATACCTCTCTAAGCTGTAATGATATTATTAAAGGTAACATTGAACAACGTTCCTCTGTAGCTATACAGGCAAAATGTACATAGCATGATTAATTCTAACACAATTATTAGATGAATATAGCATTAATAGTGAATCCTTTACTGCCACAACTAATTTAAACATTCATAGACCAATATATCTGGCTTTATTTTCATGCATATGAACCTGATTTAAAATATTACTTGGAATTGAAGACATGACTTACACAATGATAAACTGCTGAGTTATGGAAAGGAAGTACCAATTAATTAAAATTCTAATCCAAAATTGCTGTTTTTGGCATTGTTTTGTATAGAATTGATTTAACTGATCTTAGGATATTTTACAATACAGCAGATGAAAGGGTTTTGTACATGGAAATTTCTTTTCAGAAGATCATAAGATAGGTTCAGATGAAAAAGGCTCTTGATCTCATCCTTTCAGGGCACCAACATGACTGCTTTCCCATTACAGCATCGGTTTCTTCAATGAATCCAGTGCCTTGTCCTCAACCACAGCTTTTGACAAGCTCATCCCAGCTGTTGATCACCCCCTGCGGAAAGAAACTCTTCCCGAAATCTGTCCTGAATTTTCTCTTCACAACCTTGAACATGTGTCCCCTTGACTTGTTGCCTTGGCAAATCTGAAAGTTCTATTTTAGCTTTTTAATCGATCCCTTTGCAGTATTTTATTTTCGTCTTTTAAAGTTCCCTCAAAATACCTCCTTTTTTTTTCCCAAGTGGAAGAGATGATCAAGTCACTCCTCGTGCCTCTCCCCTGTAACACCAGGAATCAGATGTTGCTTCTCAGTTTTACCTTAAGCAGCATTTGATCTTGTCTACAATTGGCATTAAGTGGGCTGCACTTCATATGATGCTACAGAGAGCACAATAGCAGGGCCCATACCTGAAATGTTCATTCATTTGTTCTCTCCACAGGTGCTAACTGACCACCTGTGTACTCCCCAGGTTATTTTGTTTCATTTAGAATTTCCATCATTTGCAGTATTTTGCTTTGAACAATACGAGCTGAGGGTTTATTGAAAAAGATTAAGACAGGTAGGGGTAAACATTCGGTAGTGCCGAGGTGCTACCTTCGCTAATTTTAGTGCCCCGAAAAAGTTAGTGCCCCCGCGGCCGATTTTCCCAGGTAGCGCCCCAAGAGGGAGGAGGGGCGCTACTGGAAGCGCCCTGCGTCCCTCTAGGGCGCTAACGAGAGGTGCAAATCAACCAAATTTAGCCCCCATAGATTATTTTACTGTAATCTATCATATATCTTGTTTACTTTAACTAATTTGTATTTCATTTATAGCTAAAAGATAGTGCAGGGGAGAGCCTTTCAATAAAATGTGCCTGAGTTATCTAGACAATGCTGAAGAAAAGGGTGACAGAATCTCCTACTTGGTGGGAGATACCCTTGGTTTTGTTCTTGAAATTTGTCAATTCAGAGACTCTCCGACACCAGGTAGTTGATCCACTGACAGCGGCTTATGTCAGCTATTGTCGGGTTATGCTTCATCTCACCCTCAGTAAGCTCCCCACTGGAGTGGAGCTAATTTACAGAACAAACGGGAAACTGTTCAACCTCCATCGCCTCCAGTCCAGATCCAAGGTCACCCCATCCTCTGTCATCGAATTACAGTATGCAGATGGCGCTTGCGTCTGCGCTCACTTGGAGGTCGAACTCCAAACCATCGTCAACACCTTCACCGAAGCGGACGAGAGCATGGGCCTTGCAATAAACATCCGTAAGACAAAGGTCCTCTACCAACCTGCCCCCGCCACACAGTACTGCCCCCCCGATTATCAAAATCCACGACAAGGCCTTGGACAACATGGACCATTTTCCATACCTCGGGAGCCTACTGTCAACAAGGGCAGACGTCGATGACGAAGTCCAACACCGCCTTCAGTGTGCCAGTGCAGCCTTCGGTCGTCTGAGGAAGAGAGTGTTTGAAGATCAGGACCTCAAACCCAGCACTAAGCTCATGGTCTACAGAGCAGCAGTGATACCCGCCCTGCTGTATACCTCAGAGACATGGACCATATACAGCTGGCACCTCAAAGCACTGGAGAGGTACCACCAACACTGCCTCCGCAAGATCCTGCAAATGCATTGGCAGGATAGGTGCACCAACGTCAGTGTTCTTGCTCAGGCCAACATCCCCAGCATCGAAGCTTTGACCACGCTCGATCAGCTCCGATGGATGGGTCACATTGTCCACATGCCCGATACGAGACTCCCAAAACAAGCACTCTACTCGGAGCTCCAGCACGGCAAGAGAGCTCCAGGTGGGCAGAGGAAATGCTTCAAGGACACCCTCCAAGCCTCCTTGAAAAAGTGTAACATCCCCACCGACACCTGGGAATCCCTGGCCCAAGATCGCACAAAGTGGAGGAGAAGCATCCAGTAAGGCGCCGAACACCTCGAGTCTCTTCGCCGGGAGCAAGCGGAAGCCAAGCGCAGGCAGCGCAAGGAGCGCACGTCAACCTAAGCACCCCACCCACTCGCCCCTTCAACCACCGTCTGCCCCACCTGTGACAGAGACTGTAGGTCCCGCATTGGACTAATCAGCACCTGCGAACTCATTTTTAATGTGGAAGCAAGTCATCCTTGGTTCCGAGGGACTGCCTAAGAAGAAGAAGAGGGAGTAGATCAGGGAATCATGCTGATCAGCAATGTTCCCTCAAATGTTTTCTTGGGTGCCCATAAGGGGGCTGCGCGAGCCATTCAAATTCCCGCGCATGCGTGGTTTTTCCATTTATGAGCCGGCTGCGCGGGACCTCCAGACCACTGCACGACCATACAGCTTAACGGGAACATTGCTGATCAGAATCTTGATCCAGCCCAAATACCAATTAGGAGGTACTTAAAAGAAGTCAGCACCGGCAAATTTACAGCAATACCCAGCTGATGCTGACTATCTATGATTAGGATATCTCTTGATCAATATCTCTTGATCAGCACCCTAAAATGGCCAGTCTCCATAGGAACATTAGGAACAGGAGAAGGCCATTCAGCCCCCTGTGCCTGCTACATTATTCAATTAGATCATGGATGATCTGTACCTCAACTCCATTTCCCCATCTTCACTCCATATCCTTTGATACCCTTGACTGACAAAAATCTTTCAATGTTGGTCTTGAAAGCTCCAATTGTTTCTGCATCCATAGCCTAATGGGGGCAGGGGAGATGAAGAAAAGAATCATGCAAATAACTCTCCTATCACTTAACGGATATTTACTCAATTTACTCATGTTTTCTCCATTGCTATTTCATTTTAAAATTAGATTATAAACATTAAGATGGCATAATGGCTTTGTTCTGTACTTTTACAAAAGACTGCTATGTATTTTTTAGACAGAATTGCTGTACAGAGATGCATTAAAGTGGAACTTGACGAGTTTATAGTGGAGGTGGCCTCTAGCCTGCACATCAAGGAGTAAGAGAAAATAATGGTCAACATATTCATTTTGTGAAATTGCAATAATATTAATCCTCAAGAAGTGATTGTTGTAATGAAGATTAGATGACTGTAATTGGTGGGAAATATTGGCATCAGGGAGGACAGTTTAAAAGACTGTTGAAATAGGAAATGCATTTGTGACTATCAGGTGATAGGTTGTACAATTATAGGAGTCAAAGAAAGGGCATGTTTCAGAATTGGTCTATTGCATATAAACGATTCATATCCAATGCACGTGGTTGGTATAAAGCAAAATACAATGAAACTAACACAACAGAAGATGAATCCCACTTTCAACATTTCACCCTAAAATTGCTGTTTTCATTTATATATTATAAACAGTTGATTGCACTTTTTCCAATTCATTGTTTTATGATGATCTTTTATAAAAGAAAATAATTACAAAATAGCTCACTTATTGAAAATTATCCTGTAAAATATACCTTTAATCCATCTGCAATCTGTCACTTATTAATGTATGTCATTTATATATATATTATTTGTTCTTGGGATGTGGCTGACACTGGCAAGGCTGCATTTAGTGCCCATCACCAGTTGCACTGTTGTGTTTCAAGACTAAAGGTTTAGACTTGAAACAAGCCCAGCACTAGGTCGATGGCAGCAGAGGTGGCTGGTGTGGTAGAATTTATATAACAATACGATCAAGTGGCTCAATTGAAGGCTTAACCGGGTAATGGAGGGGAGTTGGATTGGTTTTGCCTGCATGAAGGACTCAAAGTCAATTCTAGCAGTTTTACATTGCTGAATCACTTCAAAAGTGTGTTTGTAAAATAAGATTACTAACTTGGTTTCTTACCACCATATTTCTGAAATAACTGGAGACAGTGGGTTAGATTTGCGTCTTCACCGCCTGAGTGATATTCTAGCGGAGCGGATTACCCACCCATTATAGAACTGGCCTGATTTTCATTCTATTGATTTCATAGATTGTTGCCACAGTCATATAGGGCCAAAGAAGGCTGATGTGTTGTCATGTTTTAGGATGGGTACATCAAGGATTGCTCCTTTCTTTGAATGCAGGGGAGATGGAGGTAAGGCATGGGTGCCAAAGTAAACTGTGATAAACAGGAGATCTGCTCTCATGCAACAGACAGTGAGGAGTCCTCTGAGTGAGGATGGATAGATGGCTGGATATAGAGAGGTGCGTGTGTGTGTGTATAACAAAAGTTCCCATCCAAAATTATTTATCATTATTTACATCAATCCTGCTCCCTAGGCTTTTTCTTCTGGAAAAATGCAATGCAAGCTTAAGCACTTTATGACAGCAGATCTAAAGGGTGTGAATTATGGTTTGCGTGCATGACTTATTGCCCCACTGATAGCTGTTTAATAAAAAATGTTAGTCACTAGAGGAATTCCAATACAAAAGAGTTTAGAACTGAACTCTCATATTGATCCCAATGACTGCCCATGTAAAACAATCATAATTAGAATAGATTCCGTTGATGGACCAGATCCTTCATTCTTGCACTTATTACAACTCGGTGAAAACCCAATGATCCAAGTTTCTTTTTCTTTTTAAAAAATGTTTCCACTTTTCTTTTCCCAATTTACTCTACTCCGCTTGTGAAGACACTAACTACCGTTCTGTTGACACCGCCAGTCCTTCAGTACCTCATTGAATTGGCCATTCTTCATTCGCAAGCTTAGGCAGTGAGTGCTAGTTGATTGCGGAGAGTTTTATAGCTGAGCACGATCCTTCATAGCTGAACCTGACATCCACACACTCATGCACTTTTTAGTGAGTAGCATTCGCGAGCTTGATCCCTGATTGAAGTATCCACCCATAGCCTAGAGTCATTGAGTTCAATTGTAGCACTCCCAACTGCTGCCTTGGCTGAGGTAAGCTAATTTAGCATGAATCAGGCATTGACCTGGGAGTTTCTGATTTGTATGGCTCGGTACCTATTTTGGAGCTTTGCTAATAAAATATTGGGCCAACATTTGCGATCGGAGGCTTCCCGCAGGCAGACGCCTCTGACCTGCAAAATGTCTATGAATTTACCTGGTGGCCCGGGAAGAATGGTGGCTTGCACTCCTGGGCCTTTCCAGGTCCGTGCGGGCAAAGCCCCACATATCCCAGGGGCGCTTTTACCAGGCGTAAGAATTTGACAGTACTTCAGTGGGCGGAAGTTGTGCAAAAAGCGCAACTCTCTACCTGCAGAGGCACTTTTTCTGGGCATGCGGATGATTTGTCAAGAGGATTCTTGACAGATCACAAGTACCGGTTTATAACGCATGCACTTCACATGCTTGAAACCAGCCCTTGCGCGGCCCCTACGGGCGCATACACACCACGTACACACCTCGTACACACCGCGTGCACACCTCGTACATACCTCGTACACACCTCGTACGCACCCCATACGCAGCTCGTGCGCACCTCGTGCACACCTCATACACACCTCGTGCACACCTCGTACACATCTCGTACACACCCCGTACGCACCCCGTACGCACCTCGTACGCACCCTGTATGCACCTCGTACGCACCTCGTACACACCTCGTATACACCTCATGCACACCTCGTACGTACCTCGTACACACCTCGTACACACCCCGTACGCATCTCGTATGCACCTCGTACACACCTCGTGCACACCTCATACGCATCTCGTACGCGCCTCGTGCACACCCCGTACACACCTCATGCACACCTCGTACACCCCGTACACACCCCATACACACCCCATACACACCCCATACACACCTCGTGCACACCTCGTACACACCGTACACACCCCGTACACATCCCGTACGCACCCTGTACGCACCTCGTACGCATCTCGTACGCACCTCGTACACCTCATACATGCCTCGTGCATGCCTCATGCACAACTCATACACACCCTGTACGCACCTCGTACGCACCTCGTGCACACCTCGTACACCTCATACATGCCTCGTGCATGCCTCATGCACAACTCATACACACCCCGTACGCACCTCGTACGCACCTCGTGCACACCTCGTACACCTCGTACATGCCTCGTGCACAACTCGTGCACAACTCGTATACACCTCGTACACACCCCGTACACACCTTGTACACACCCCGTACACACCCCGTACACACCTCGTACACACCTCGTGCACGCCTCGTGCGCACCTCGTACGCACCTCGTAGACACCTCATAGACACCTCGTACGCACCTCATACGCACCTCATACGCACCTCGTACACACCTCGTACGCACCTGGTACGCACCTCATACGCACCTCGTACGCAACTCATAAGCACCCTGTACACACTACATACACACCCCATACACACCTCGTACAAACCTCGTACACACCCCGTACGCACCTCGTACACACCCCATACGCACCTCGTAGACACCTCGTGCACACCTCGTACGCACCTCTAACGCACCTCGTACGCACCTCATACGCACCTCGTACACACCTCGTACGCACCTGGTACGCACCTCGTACACACCTCGTGCACACCTCGTGCACACCCCGTACGCACCTCTAACGCACCCCGTACGCACCCCGTACGCACCTCGTACGCACCTCGTACGCACCACGTACGCACCCCGTACGCACCTCGTACACACCTCGTACACACCTCGTGCACACCTTGTACACACCCGTTGGGGTCGCAAAATCTGGCCCAATATATAAACGATGGCATCACACATCCATACTACAGAAATACACCAAAGGTTTGGTTTTATTGAATTGCTTGTGACATTCTAACATCTCATTCAGTGTATTATGCACTTCCTTCATCTTTTTGCCATTTATTGGTGTATGTGTGTGCTCACTTTTCAGGCGCGAAATGACCTACTATGTTTCCAATATGGCGGGCAGGAAGCACGCTCACATTTCTGACTGGAAGTGCACCGCTTGACTTATTGGATAAGGCAGTTGCACTGGTGTCAGGAGGAGCGAACAAAGGTGAAACTCATTTATTTAAATTAGGGTCCTGGTATTTCAAACGTCCCAGCGCTTCCCTTGCCACGTGCTGAACTCGCCCAGCACAACGTGTGGTTGACCAGCAGGAAGCCCCCCATACTTGCCTTAATGTGGAGCCAGGAGGAGCAGGACTGCTCCTCCCGACCCAACATGAAAACAGCACAGGCCACTCCCGCAACCCCCCACCCACCACCGCCCTGTGCCAGCTTCCGTTTTGCACCCCTACCCTGACCGCAATTTCCTGCCAGGTATTTTGTATTCTGGGGCAGGTGCCTTGGAGTATCAAACAGGGGTAGTCTTCCTTTGCCTCACTTCATCCATGAACCTTGGAGTGTGGGCTGCTGAGCTCTCCATTTGAATCCAGCTATGCGGCTTTTCTTAAGTTTCTTCCTCAACCCTTTAAGTAGCTATGACAATCTAATTGTATTCCTCTCAGCTGCTTATAAGATGCCACAGGCTGTCCACTGTGCCGACAGAAGCTTGCCTGAACTAACAATTTAAGTAAATACCAAATTTATGGCAGGGACAGATGTGTACTAAAATATTCTGCTGTACTGTTCCTGCCAGAATTGCACACAACCAGGAATTTCTATTTTAAATGTCTTCTGGTTCCACATTCTTATAGTTTGTCTAAGTTTCACTAAATAATGTACTGCAACCTCATGTCTACTAGTGACAGAATGCTCAACTTTAAATTCTTTTCCCTAGAGTGAGGCAAACTTTAACTGGATGGGCAAGATTTAAAGCCAGAGCAGGAAGCATAATGTGTCGCATAGCCTCTGCCATAATCCTGCCCCTGCTTCACTTCGTCAAACACTCTGACCTTCTTTGCTTGTTTGAGAACGTAGTTCTCAATTTATAAGTTCCCCTCTGATTTGTAGCTGCCGTTTTTGGAGCTCTTTATTTAATTGTTCTGTGACCGAACTGAGGAAAGGATGTTTCTCGTCAGACTGAAGGCATAATGACAAAAGGCACTGCTGCTCGACGCTGCAGATTGGCAAGGTGTCACACTGAACACAAGTACAATACGACCGCCCTCGCTGTTCCCTAAAAACAACCTCATGGTTGTCATTTTTAATTTAATCATATTTGCTCCAATACGGGAGGGGATAGAAGAGAGAATGTGGTATTTGTATTGGCGTTACATGACTCTTCACTTTAAATCAGAGATGTAAGCTATACAATCCCTTTCTCCTGTGCCTTTTTACAGCTCTTTATTGACAACTACATAAAATTAAAACACATTGTAATTCTGCTAATTATGTCTCTCCAATCTCTCAGCCTCACATTGTTGTTATTATATAACAATAATCTTCTTACTGATTGCACTAGTCCCTGCTTTGAAATGATCCCAGCTACAAAGAAACTATTGGATGGTTGATTTCAAATACAGTAAAAATAGCTTAATGACAACATGATGTTAATAGCAGTATGTTCCTTTTTATCCAGTCATTTATAGACTAAAGGTAACCATTTATATTGCCATAAAGGGAGAGTGGTGCTCAAATGAAAACCTTTGTGCACCCACACCCCTCTATTTATCTTCCTTCCTTCCCAACAAGAGGCCAAACAGCTGCAATTAGTATCATTAAAAGAGATATTTATTTGAAAGCGCAAATCGAAGGCTGTTCACGAGATCCATGAAATCCTGAGGTCTCCAATGATAAATCAGTCAGGTCTCCAGAGGCTGGCTCCTGTTATATCGAAGAGTGCTAATGACTATGGGAGTGCCATGTATATATTGTTAAATCCTTCAGTGTCTTTAAATCATGTATAAGGAGTGATTTCAATGCCTGAGAAAATGCTTTATTTGCACAAAAGCTCTTACTAATCGGCATGCACTGAATCTGAAACGGACCTGTAGTTGGTGGGATGATCATTGGAAAAAAGTTTCTGCACCTTAAGTGTTTCCTCAAGTAAGGCGCCCATGATCAGGGACAGAGAAATTAATGGAATGTGTCCAAGAAATCTGTAGGACGTTGTGCTCCGATTTTTAACAGTGAGCACTCAGGACTTAATTTTTCATCTTCAGAGGCAATGCTGAAAATACTGAAGAACTTTTTTGAAATCATCGTTTTTTTCTAATTTTTCTGCCATTTCACCTCCAAGTCTGTAGCTCGTGCTTGAGTAAGTTGCATAGGTAAAGAATCCATACCTCAGGAGCCGACTGTCAACAAGGGCAGACGTCAATGGCGAAGTCCAACACCGCCTTCAGTGTGCCAGTGCAGCCTTCGGTTGCCTGAGGAAGAGAGTGTTTGAAGACCAGGACCTCAAACCCGGCACCAAGCTCATGGTCTACAGAGCAGTAGTGATACCCGCCCTCCTGTATGCCTCAGAGACATGGGCCATGTACAGCAGGCACCTCAAAGCACTGGAGAGGTACCACCAATGCTGCCTCCGCAAGACACTGCAAATCTATTGGCAGGATAGGCGCACCAACGTCAGTGTTTCTCGCTCAGGCCAAAATCCCCAGCATCAAAGCTTTGACCACGCTCAATCAGCTCCGATGGACGGGTCACATCGTCTGCATGCCCGATACGAGACTCTCAAAACAAGCGCTTTACTCGGAGCTCCGACATGGCAAGAGAGCCCCAGGTGGGCAGAGGAAACACTTCAAGGACACCCTCACAGCCTCCTTGAAAAAGTGACACCTGGGAATCCCTGGCCCAAGACCGCACAAAGTGGAGGAGAAGCATCCGGGAAGGTGCCGAACACCTCGAGTCTCTTTGCCGGGAGCAAGCAGAAGCCAACGCAAACAGCGCAAGGAACGCACGTCAACCCAAGCACCCCACCCACCCGCCCCTTCAACCACCGTCTGCCCCACCTGTGACAGAGATTGTAGGTCCCGCATTGGACTCATCAGTCACCTGAGAACTCATTTTTAATGTGGAAGCAAGTCATCCTCGGATCCGCGGGATTGCCTAAGAAGGAAGAAGAAGGTAAAGTATCGGAAGTTACTGCTGCTGAAGGGGCCATTTCCTTCCAAGAGCCTGGCTGCTAAACCATTCATAGGAACAGGAGTAGGCCAGTCGAACCTGTTCCGTCATTCAATTAGATCATGACTGATCTATATCTGAAATCCATCTACCCGCCTTGATCCCATAACACTTGCCTAACAAGAATCTATCACTCAGTTTTGAAATTTTCAATTGACCCACCCTCAACAGCTTTTTTTTGGGGGGTGAAGTTTTCCAGATTTCCACTAGCCTTTGTGTGAAGATGTGCTTCCTGACATCACTGCTGAACCGCCTACAACTAATTTTAAGGTTATGCCCCCTTTGTCTGGACTTCTCCCACCAGATGAAATAGGGTAGATAGAGAAAACACAATCAAATCCTTGTAATCATCTTAAACACTTCAACCAGATCAACCATTCCACTGAGATGTCACCACAGCCGCAATAGATATTTTCCTTGTCTGGTGCGCAAGCACACAATTCCAGCAGGCATCAGTGGATAACTTAGGAGCAGGAACCTCAGGTGAATCTTCCTGTCCCTCGGGACTAACTGTGCATCCTGTGGTCTGCTCCAATAAACAGATTACGGGACTCCTGCATTCTCTTATTTTAGCGCGTGAACAGGTTGGAGTGACATAGAGGGCATTGTTTCCTTTGGAATATGTCCGCTCCGTATTAATAGTTCCAGTGGGATCTGTGTGGTAACTGTCTCTTTGTAGAACTATTGCACCACTTCAATTTCTTTGATTTTTGTGCTGTGTATTTAGTTCTTTAACTTGCACCTATTGCTGTTCCTTTTGAGCAATTTTGATATGTTACATAACTTTATCTATGCTGATCCTCTGATCTGCTAACTTACTATGCAGTTTTACCAGTATGTAAGCTTCACTGCAGTCAAAGATTACAGCAGCAATCTCATCCGTACACAGCAGGGTTCTCTATAAAAATATTACTGTAACATAGGAACAGGAGTAGGCCATTCTTCCTGCTTCACCATTCAATTAGATCATAACTGATCTGTACTGTGACTCCATTTAGCCGCCTTTGCTCCATATCCCTTAATATTCTTAGCTAACAAAAAAAATCAGTCTTGAAAGCTCCAATTGTTCCAGCATTCACAGCCTTTTGAGGGAGTAAGTTCCATATTTCTACTAGTAGAGTTACTGTCGCTGAATAATGGGACTGACAGTAATCAAGCTGATGGATTAAAATCTTTACTTTATATCGAAACACAATAGTTCATGAAATAAAAACAGAAAATGCTGGAAATGCTCAGCAGGTCAGGCAGCATCTGTGGAGAGAGAGTGACAAGAGTTAACATTTCAGGTCGATGACCTCTCGTCAGAAGTTCTGCTGAAAGGTCATCGACCTGAAACGTTAACTCCTGTTCCTCTCTCCATGGATCCTGCCTGACCTGCTGAGCATTTCCAGCATTTTCTGTTTTTATTTCAGATTTCCGGCATCTGCAGTATTTTGCTTTTGTGTTGCAATTGCAATAGTTCATGAATTTGTTGAACCTCAACAGTGTGTCCAATAATATATCCGCTCCTTTTGGAAATATTCTGCAGATAGTAAGCCTAGATAAAGCACAATTGACACAATACCAAAAAAAATCCACTTATTAACTTAATACTGTTGAGGATCCTCTTTTCCTTTGACAAGCATGGAAAATATTATAAGCCATGTGGAAAATGACTATTCTTTCTGCACGCACAGCAGTCACATCACCATTATAATCAGGCATGTCTGAATTTCAGTGAAGGTTGTTAAGTCATGGAACTGAGTTTGCATACATTCAGGAGAAAATGGGACTTTTTTTTGCTTATGTACAAAACTGGTAATTGCTATTGAACATACAACTAACAAACTGGGATTAATTTGGAGAAATTGATATTTCACTGAATGGTGACTATTCACTCCCCAACAGTCACTTGCTCAGTTTTATGTTTCGGGGGAAAATCGTTGAAATTATTACTTCGATCCGCTGTATAAAGATTTAAAATTCTTTCCATGCCAAAATAGAATTGAAGTTATGTTTCTGTGAATATAGATCATTAGGTTTAATGGGTATCTCTGCTAATTGGTCTCTAAAACATAAGGGAATATGTCACTCTAAATATAAAGCATGTAAAAGTATCTTGGCACTTTGTCTCTATAATCAGAATTGAACCAAAAGTTTGATAGAAGCATGTATAAAATGTGCATTTAATTTAACAAACCATAGATTATGTAGACCCGAATGAAGTAAAATAAAAATGAACAAGAAAAAGACCATTAGGCTCAAAAAGCCTGCCCTTTTTCTTGGATGTAGCAACTTTTCCACCATTTCCCTCAATCTTTTACTCTCCAGAAATCCATCGAATTAACTCTTGGACCCAATAATAGTGCTAATTTATCTTGGGAGTCTATGGCCCTTCAGGTAGAAAAGTAGTACTGCACTTTTCTAATTTCTAAGTTGGCAATGTTTAATTTGTTTCTTATGATGTATGATAGTCATCTGCTCTATAAAACAAAGTCAAATGCGATTCCAATCCTACCTTCCTGTAGTACTTCATTATACAGGATACTAACAATACATTGCCTACTAGAAATATTCCGTTCCCCGCCCTCCCTGCCTCGTGATTATAGCAATTTCCTTTTCTTATTTTCTCCTTTTAACTTCAACTATTTTTATTTTTGAATATTTTCTAATAATCTTCCTTTTGACCTCCTCCTGGAATTTTTTTGAAAAATATATAAACCAGTACATAGTCTAGGTGTTGCATATAGGCTGAAGAGGAGATTGGCTTGTGTATCATACTTGTGGGGAAGAGATAGGATTACATAGGATATACGGCACAGAAACAGGCCATTCCGCGTAACCAGTCTATGTCAGCGTTTATGCTCCACACAAGCTTCCTCCCATATTTCCTCATCTAAATCTATCAGCATAACCCTCTATTCCCTCTTCCCTCATATGCTTGTCTAGCCTCCCCTTAAATGCATCTATACTATTCGATTCAACCACTCCCTGTGGTAGCGAGTTCCACATTCTCACCACTCTTTGGGTAAAGAAGTTTCTTCTGAATTCACTATTGGATTTCTTGGTGACTATCTTATATTGATGGCCTCTAGTTATTCTCTTCCCCACAAGTGGAAACATTCTCTCTCTATCCACTCTATCAAAATTTTTCATAATTTTCAACTTTGGCAAGGTTATAATATGAGAAAGAGTGGATTTAAAAAAAAATGCTTATGGGATGTGGGCATCACTGGCAAGGCCACCATTTATTGCCTATCCCTAGTTGCCCTTGAGAAGGTGGTGGTGAGCCGTCTTCTTGAACCGCTGCAATCCGTGTGGTGAAGGTACTCTCACAGTGCTGTTAGGGAGGGAGTTCCAGGATTTTGGCCCAGCGTCGATGAAGGATCAGCGATATACTTCTAAGTCAGGATGGTGTGTGACTTGGAGGGGAAATTGGAGGTGGTGGTGTTTCCCTGCACCTGCTGCCCTCGGCCTTCTAGGTGGAAGAGATCACGGGTTTGGGAGGTGCTGCTGAAGAAGCCTTGCTGAGTTGCTGCAGTGCATCTTGTAGATGGTATACACTGCAGCCACTGTATACCAGTGGTGGAGGGAGTGACTGTGTAAGGTGGTGGATGGGGTGCCAATCAAACAGGCTGCTTTGTCCTGGATGGTGTTGAGTGTTGTTGGAGCTGCACTCATCCAGGCAAGTGGAGAATATTCCATCACACTCCTGACTTGTGCCTTGTAGATGGTGGAAAGGCTTTGGGGAGTCAGGAGATGAGACAGTTGCCGCAGAATACCTAGCCTCTGACCTGCTCTTGTTGCCACAGTATTTATGTGGCTGGTCCAGTTAAGTTTCTGGTCAATGGTGACCCCCAGGATGTTGATGGTGGGGCTTTGACAATGGTAATACCATTGAATATCAAGGGGAGGTGGTTAGGCTCTCGCTTGTTGGAGATAGTCATTGCCTGCTGACATGAATCAGTCATTCATGAAAGAAAGACTTATGAAATAATACTGAGCGGCCTACGGGTGGCGCTGTCCAGGGAGAGTATAAATACTCGGGCACAGGCCCAGCTTGTGCAGGACATTCTTAACAGGAACAAGTGAAGGACACAACTAGACCTCCATGTTGTAAAACAGTTGATTAAAGCTTTGTTTAATGCTTAGACCAAGTGCCTAGTAGTTTTCTTATGTCACCTGCCACTTTTGTGGCGCGAATGTTACCTGCCATTTGACAGCCCAAGCCTAAATGTCATCCAGGTCTTGTTGCATGCGGGCATGGACTGCTTCATTATCTGAGGAGTTGTGAATGGCGCTGAACACTGTACAGTCATCACCGAACATCCCCATTTCTCACCTTATGTTGGAGGGAAGGTCATTGATGAAGCAGCTGAAGATGGTTGGGCCTTGGACACTGCCCTGAGGAACTCCTGCAGCGATGTCCTGGGGCTGTGATGATTGACCTTCAACCACCACAACCATCTTCCTTTCTGCTAGGTATGACTCCAGCCACTGGAGCTTTTTCCCCTGATTCCCATCGACTTCAGTTTTACTAGGGCTCCTTGATGCCACACTCAGTCAAATGCTGCCTTGATGTCAAGGGCAGTCACTCTCACCTCACCTCTGGAATTCAGCTCCTTTGTCTTAGTTTGGACCAAGGCTGTAATGAGGTCAGGAGCCCAGTGGCCTTGGCAGATCCCAAACTGGGCATCGGTGAGCAGGTTATTGGTGAGTAAGTGCCGCTTGATAGCACTTTCGATGACACCTTCCATCACTTTGCAGATGATTGAGAGTAGACTGATGGGGCGGTAATTGGCCCGACTGGATTTGTCCTGCTTTTTGTGGACAGGACATACCTGGGCAGTTTTCCACATTGTCGGATAGATGCCAGTGTTGTAGCTGTACTGGAACAGCTTGGCTAGAGGCGCGGCTAGTTCTGGAGCACAAGTCTTCAGCACGGTAGCCGGGATGTTGTCGGGGCCCATCGCCTTTGCTATATAACAGTGCGCTCAGCCGTTTCTTGATATCACGTGGAGTGAATCGAATTGGCTGAAGACTGGCTTCTGTGATGGTGGTGACCTCAGGATTAGGCCGATATGGATCATCCACTTGGCACTTCTGGCTGAAGATGGTTGCAAATGCTTCAGCCTTGTTGTTTGCACTGACGTGCTGGGCTCTGCCGTCATTAAGGATGGGGATATTCATGGAGCCTCCTCCTCCCATTAGTTGTTTAATGGTCCACCAGCATTCACTACTAGATGTGGCAGGAATGCAGAGCTTTGATCTGATCCGTTGATTGTGGGATAGCTTAGCCCTGTCTATAGCATGCTGCTTCCACTTTTTAGCATGCATGTAGCTCTGTGTTGCAGCTTACCTAGGTTGGCACCTCATTTTTAGGCACACCTGGTGCTGCTCCTGCCATGGTCTTCTACACTCCTTATTGAACCAGGGCTGGTCCCCTGGCTTGATGGTAATGGTAGAGTGAGGGATATACCGGGCCATGAGGTTACAGATTGTGGTGGAATACAATTCTGCTGCTGCTGATGGCCCACAGCACCTCATGGATGCCCAGTTTTGAGCTGCAAGATCTGTTCTGAATCTATCCCCTTTACCACGGTGATAGTGCCACACAACACGATGGAGGGTGTCCTCAGTGTGAAGACGGGACTTCGTCTCCACAATGACTGTGCGGTGGTCACTGCTACCAATACTGTCATGGACAGATGCATCTGCGACAGGTAGATTGGTGAGGACGAGGTCAAGTAGGTATTTCCCTCATGCTGGTTCTCTCACCACCTGTTGCAGGCCCAAACTGGCAGTTATGTCCTTCAGGACTCGGCCAGCTCGGTCAGTAGTGGTGCTACTGAGCCACTCTTGGTGATGGACATTGAAGTCCCCCACCCAGAGTACATTCTGTGCCCTTACTACCCTCAGTGCTTCTTCCAAGTGGTGTTCAACATGGAGGAGTACTGATTCATCAGCTGAGGGAGGGCGGTAGGTGGTACTCAGCAGGAGGTTTCCTTTCCCATGCTTGACCTGAAGCCATGAGACATTGATCACCCATTATACAGCCAGGCTGGGTGTAAAACGGGTGGCCCATCTACTACTGCCCATTTTCCGCCATAGTCAAAAGTGAAAAGCTCCAGCCCAAGTGTGAGAGAGACATGTCTAGGTGATGACTGTAGATTTGGGGTGACAATGGGTGCCAGATAGAGGTTTTTGTTGTGCTGGAAGTGGGTCTGGGTTTCAGGGAGGTGGATTAATTTTTTCAGAGAAAAAGTGGAATAAAAAGATTTTTTAACAAAGCCCTGGACCAGAACATGGATGGGCCTGGGAGGAAAACACAGGGGATATGGATGTGGGGTGGGGCACGAGTTCCTTCCACATCACCTAAGGCCACTGGCGGCCCAGGTGTCTCTACGTGAGCATGCTATAACTGGAGTTGCAGGTTTGTGTAGTTAACATAATTTCCATTTTATTTTTAGGAGCATACTATGATCCAATCACCTCCGAACTCTTAATATTTAAAGCAGCTCTATTCACAAAAGCTTTCCTCTCAGTTTAAGCCTCGATGGGGAACATCATGGAGGCTGTGTCACTCAGACTGCATTTTTTGTTGTTGCTGTGATTGGTTCAATGAGATTGAGGAAAAAACTGAAATTGGTGACACAGGTTTTGCGTAATATGATTGGTGGATACCGAAAGGAGAAAAACAGGTGTGACCAATGAGAGAAGAAAATTGACTCTCAAACCTGACGGTTATTACTTGACGTCAGTGGACATGATCTAGGTGGCAGACATAAACTACAAATAAAATCAGTCATTAGAAAGATTGTTGCTTCTCCTTTATGCTTGCTTTACTTCATTATTTAACCAGAGTTTACATTGTACTGCTCTGGTATGTATTTTATTTATTTATTTCAGTTGGATTCATTCTAGTATAATCCTTAAAAATAATCTAGTTTTGCTTTAATTTTCCCTTCCAGTATTATTTCTGAATTTACCTAGCCACGTTTATACCTTTTAGCAACCTCAGTGCCCCAGAGATTTGGTGCATTCATGATATTATCTACGCTGCCAGACATTGCCAACATATCTCAAATAATGACATTATGATTACTGGTATTCAAGTACTCAATAACTGTCAAATTTTCTATTCTGTCAAGTCTCATTAATACGTCCTAGCTGAAGCATGGCCTTTTCACTTGTCCCCTATTTTTTTTTACATACTGCATCAAGAATCAGTCCTGAATTAGCTTAATGCATTTATCTATCATTTTGAAAAATTCTTCCCTTCATTCCAGCTCAATTGAGAATTGTTATCATCCATAATTAGTACTCTACATTTCCCTGCATCACATCAATGTTTTTCCTTTATTATTTTATTAATTCTGATTTTATTCTTGGGATCTGGGTATCGCAGGCAGGCCAGAACTAGTGAGTTTTTATGACAATCCAGAAGCTTTCTTTGTCACTTTCTGCTACTAGCCCACAGATTACCAGATTTATTGGGGTAGAAATTGCTGTAAATCTAACACAAAGCATACCAATTTAGCAGCGTCTAGACTCTGGGGGGCATAGTCTGAGGATAAGGGGTCGGCCATTTAAGACTGAGATGAGGAGGAATTTCTTCACTCAGAGGGTTCTGAATCTTTGTAATTCTCTACCCCAGAGGGCTGTGGATGCTGAGTTGTTGCATGTATTCAAGGCTGAGATAGATAGATAGATTTTTGGACTCTAGGGGAATCAAGGGATATGGGGATAGTGCAGGAAAGTGGAGTTGAGATCGAAGATTAGCCATGATCTTATTGAATGGTGGAGCAGGCTCGAGGGGCCGTCTGGCTTACTCCTGCTCCTATTTCTTATGTTCTTATGTTCATTGTGACGGCCTGCGCAGGCGTTGGTCCCACTGCTAAATTGGTAAGGCCCATTTTTTAGGCGTCCTGGATGGATGCCTAAAATGGGCATTGGGCCCCTTTTATCTGTTCATTAGGGGCCAACACCTGTTGAAGGATCCCTTTTCAAAATGAGTTCCCACTTGGGATTCTTCAGCGGGCCAATGAAAGGTAAGTTAAAGAATTTAAAAGAAAATCCCCTTCATGTGGAGCCAGGAGGAGCAGGAGTGCTCCCCCTGCCAACTGCACAGGAATCACAATAGCTCCCCCACCCTCGTAGCCTGCTTCAATTCTCCTCCTGAAACTTGCCTGAGGGTCACTCAGGCATCGTATCAGCTCCCTGTCCTATCTTCTTCCATCCTGTACCATTTCAATGATAAAATACTGTATTTGGGGTTTGACATAAATCTTGTCATTCATGTGAAAATGACTTATGTAATAATACTGGGCGGCCTGCTGGTGGTGCTGTACCACGCATGGGCCCAGCTTGTGCAGGACATTCTTTAACAGGAACTAGTGAAGGACACAACTAGGTCTCCATGTTGAAAAACAGTCGATTAAAGCCTTGTTTAATACTCAGACCAACTGCCTAGTAGTTTTCTTACATCAGGGTCCTTTTCAAAACTAACCCCTACTTAACTTTAACTTTATTTGGCAACTTGTATAGGACCCTAACTTGTAGTTAAATGTCTTGTACCTTAGGTTGCAGTGAAAGGTTGTATTGTAAAAGCCTCCTTTTCATATCCAGTCTCCTGTTCTTCTGTACTATTGTAAATGTTTCAATGACAGTCAACATTCTGGTGATTATATAGACAATACCCATCTGTTTTTGTTTCTATATACCTACATGTTCTGATGTCAAACCCTGCCCCACCAAAAAAATCAGAACACAAAGAGCAAAATCAATAATAAAGCTATTAGGAAATGGCAATTTTCAAAAATATATCCAAAATGTCTCTGCCTCTTTAAGAACTCCTTTGTGCATAAAACTTCCTTTTTCATCCTCTTCAGATGGGTGAGCATAGTGCACAGCACAATCTATTTTAAAG
Organism: Somniosus microcephalus; assembly: GCF_052327205.1. Taxonomy (NCBI): domain Eukaryota; kingdom Metazoa; phylum Chordata; class Chondrichthyes; order Squaliformes; family Somniosidae; genus Somniosus; species Somniosus microcephalus. The sequence goes on from NC_140998.1 coordinate 39,086,742, forward strand.
GTGGAACATTGCTCTAGGGAGCCATTAAATCCATTATCATATTAATACGAAGCTCGCATACATTTTGCGCAAGAGCCTTTTAGAATGGCCTACATGAGATCACTAGCTGATTTCCTGGCCTTTGCATGCATGGTTCATGCTGGTGGACCAAGCTGCCAACTGAAAAATATAGCTCTACATTTTGACCTTGCGAATATTGTGTAAATCAAGATATTTTAGTATTGAAATAAGTTTCTTGGGCAGTTTTTAACTAATGTAGCCATTAATATGTTACAGAAGTCTGCAGTGGGTCTATCCTTCAATTAATCATTGAAAAAAAATAGATTAAAAGTTCTGCTGGAGCCAGAGTTGAGTTCATCTCTGGGTGTGAATAGTAGCTTGATTATTCAAAAACAACAACTTGTATTTATATAGTGCTTGACGTAATAAAACTCACTACGCACGTGGTTTGAGTATAAAGCAAGGCTTTAATCAACTTGTTTCAGAACATGGAGGTCTAGTTGTACTTCATTAGTTCCTGTCTTACAAAATGTCCCTGCGAAAGCTGGGCCCACGTCCGAGTATTTATACTCCTTGGACGGCGCCACCAGCTGGCCGTCCAGTGTTATTTCATGAGTAGTTTCTTTATGATGATGAGATTTATAACAGTGCTTTTAACGTAGTAAAACACCCCAAGGCACTTCACAGGAGCATTATCAATCAAAATTTGATCTTGAGCCCATAAGGAGGTATTAGGACAGGTGATCAAAAGCTTGGTCTAAGACATAGGTTTTAAAGAGCGTCGTAAAGGAGGAGATAGAGGATGAGAATGATGAGGTTTAGGGAGGGAATTCCAGAGCTTGGGGCCCAGACAGCTGAAGGCACGGCCACCAATGGTGGCGCGATGTATACTATTATGAAATAATTTTTGCCCCCAGCTGCTCTTGCTACAGTTTAGGCATTCCCCACGGTTAGACCAAACGATTCGTTGCAGTGTAATATCCCATGAAAAACCCAGCGACTTCCATCCGAGTGCAACCTTTCCAGTCAGTTTTCCAGCTGAGCAGCTCTTTAATTAATATTCATAAATTACAATGTTTCAAAAGCTGTACATTCCCTCAAATCTGTCACTGGGTCGATTACTGAGAAAAATAGGCATTTTCAGTGTTAGTTCCCACAGATAGGCTAAACTCTTCGTGGGTGGGAGTGGTGTTCTACTTAAATTGGGAACAACACCGAATATTTACACAAAGGCACTTGTAGGACTTTCAGAAAATGACAGGACAGCACCTATTTAATGACTGGGCAGGACATCCAGATCTCCTCAGCTATTTCAGTCATCCACGGAGCAGGTGTCAGCAGGATGGTGCGACAAAATAAATCTACTAAATTGATCAAACCACTATTCAGTGCCTGTTCAATTGCGTGATGCTGTCATGACATTATAATTGCAACATATTCTTTTTGGAGCATCTCCCAAAGGAATATTCCATCTTGCTATCAGAAGCTGAACAGGAGTGAAATCATGTTGTTTTCTCTTTCTACCTATTCACTGATTGGTTAACTGGAAATGACAATGACACTGTGAGAGGAGACCTCCTCTTTGTTGTTTGGAGCAAAACAAACGGTTAACTTTAAACAGAGGAAATCTTCCACAAATGACTCGATTACAAAATGTTTTTTTGGGGGGGTGGGGGCCAGTTACATTTGGGTGGGTTGTTGCCTTTGTGACTTTGTGAAGTCATCTGTTGATTGCTTTCAACTTTTTTTGAAAATAACAGTAAGGATTTATTGGGGCGAATCTTGCTGGAAAAGTAACGGCATGTTAACGACGCACGCCGTTACTAGTGTGCAAATCGGCCAGCAAATTCTGGGTGGTTAAAAGATACGCCGTGAGTTGAGAATCTCCAGGGCTAGCTGGTTGATTTACACCGCTCTGGGCCAGAAAGGTTGATTGGCACTGCATTAACAATTGCCACATTGCTAAAAGAGTACTTGCGTTCTTAATTACCAGACTTCACTTTCAGTGGCGCGTTAATGAGCAATTAATGTGCAAATTCAGCAAGTTCTTAAAAATAATGGGGAGGCTAAGGGCGAGATGCTGTTTGTGGAAAGCAAACGGCGGAGCGGCGGAAATCGACCAGTGAGCTCTGGAGATTCGCAACTCACGCCGTATCTCTTAATCCCCAGAATTTGTGTGGCGATTTGTGCATTGATAACTGCGTACGTCGTTAACACGCCGTTATTTTTCCAGCAAGATTTGGCCCGTTATAATACGGCAATCCAAAAAGTCAGACAAATCACTGTGATGGAGATGGGTGACCAAGTAAGGGCACACTGTCCTCTCAATCCTGGGGCCTGGGTTTCAATCCAACCCAGGCTGAGAGGGCTGAAAGTCTCCACTCTGCGGAATCTGTAATGTTCTTCAGTGATGTGGGTTTGGACAATTCTATTTTTAGTGGTTACTATCCTACAACATGAAACTGTCATGGTGGATAGCTTCACATTTATCCACATTATATTCCATTAATTGGCACTAAATTCAGAAAGGTCACCGTGATGACTATAGGAAAGAGAAAGGTTATTGTGCTGCAGTGGGGGCTTCTCTTCTGGGGATGGCAGTAAGGCATTTTGTTGGGGCAGAGTGTTTCTCTGCATAGAAGCTTGGTCAGTGTAGAATCCAAAAGATCAGTTTAGCAAATACATAATTTTGCAATGATAACTAAAAGTTACATGCATCGTCACCGTAGCAACTCAAGGACAGCACAAGTTTAAAAAGTAAAATGAATTATTTCTTGTCGTCTTTTCTTATCTGCCACTATTGTGAACTGTGATTGAAACTAATCCATAATGGAAATTGAAACAAAAAAAAATCCTCTCGTATAAAGCTGGGAAAAAAACAGCTAAATACAATACATATAAAAATAAACTATTTGCTCCATTTAAAAAGTATTGGAGTTCTTTGAGGATGTAACTAGTGGAGTAGACAAAGGGGAACCGGTAGATGTGGTGTATTTGGATTTTCAGAAGACCTCCGATAAGATCCCACATAAGAGGTTGGTGAACAAAATTAGGGCACATGGAATTGGGGGTAATATACTAGCATGGATTGAGAATTGGTTAACAGACAGAAAACAAAGAGTAGGGATAAACGGGTCTTTTTCAGGATGGCAGGCTGTGGCTAGTGGGGTACCGCAAGGATCGATGCTTGGGCCTCAGCTATTCACAATCTATATCAATGATTTGGATGAGGGGACTAAATGTAACATTTCCAAATTTGCTGATGATACAAAGCTAGGTGGCAATGTCAGTTGTGAAGAAGATGTGAAGAGGCTTCAAGGGGATCTCGACAGGCTCAGTAAGTGGCCGAGAACTTGGCAGATGGAATATAATGTGGATAAATGTGAAGTTATCCAGTTTGGTGGAAAAAACAGAAAGGCAGAGTATTTCCTAAATGGTGAAAGATTGGGGAATGCAGATACTCAAAGGGACCTGGGTGTCCTTGCACATGAGTCACTGAAAGTGAATATGCAGGTGCAGCAAGCCGTTAGGAAGGCAAATGGTATGCTGGCCTTCATTACAAGAGGATTTAAGTACAGGAGTAAAGAAGTCTTACTCCAATTATATGGGGCCTTGCTGAGACCACACCTGGAGTACTGTGTACAATTTTCGTCTCCTTACCTAAGGAAAGATATACTTGCCATAGAGGGAGTGCAATGAAGGTTCACGAGATTGATTCCTGGGATGGCGGGACTGTCGTATGAGAAGAGATTGAGTAAACTAGGCCTGTATTCTCTTGAATTCAGAACAATGAGAGGGGATCTCATTAAAGCATAAAGAATAATTAAAGGGCTTGGTAGGATGGATGCTGGGAGAATGTTTCCCTTGGCTGGCGAGTCTAGAACCAGGGGCCACAGCCTCAAGATAAAGGGTAGGCCATTCAGGACTGAGATGAGAAGAAATTTCTTCACACAGAGGGTGGTGAATCTTTGGAATTCTCTACCCCAGAGGGCTGTGGAGGCTCAGCCATTGGGTATATTCAAATCAGAAGTCGATAGATTTCTGACTAGTAAGGGCATCAAGGGATATGGCGATAGGGCCGGTGAATGGAGTTGAGGCAGAAGATCAGCCATGATCTCATTGAATGGCGGAGCAGGCTCGAGGGGCCAAATGGCCTACTCCTGCTCCTATTTCTTATGTTCTTATGTTAGTAATCTAAATTCACCTAAGCAAAACATGAACACAAGGGCAGTTGAGTCTAGGTGACTCAATATAGCAAACTATGGCTTCATAGTACAATATGAATTTTTAAAAAAAAGACTAAACACAAAATGCTGGAAGTACTCAGCAGGATAGGCACCATTTGTGGGGAGAGAAACAAAGTTAATGTTTCAATTCGGCACTTTACAGCCTTCTGGCCTCAACATCGAGTTTAACAATTTCAGACCATAAACACTGCTTCCATCTTTTTTGGACAGCAGTTGCTGGTAATGGTTCCGCTGTTCATTTAATCACTCCTGCCTTCCACCCCATTGCAGATCTTTTCTTTTGTTGTATCTTCCCCTTTCCCCGCCCGCCCGCTCACCTACCTACCTACCTTCCCTGCCTCTGTGCTTACTTAAAACCTATTAGATCTGTAACATTTTCAAATTCTGACGAAAGGTCACAGGCCTGAAATGTTGACTCTATTTCTCTCTCCACAGATGCTGCCTGGCCTGTTGAGTACTTCCAGCATTTGCTGTTTATATTTCAGATTTCCAGCATCCGCATTATTTTGCCTCAATATAAAAAAGACGGTTTTTATATTTTCTTCCTGCAAACTCCATTGTTATATCTGTACATCTAAGTGAACCAATCAAAGCATATGCAAACCTTCCAAAAAAACAACGTGAAGGTCTGCGAAAAGCTTCTGGTTTACTGGCACAACTAGACACTTTCTACAAACCTGTATCACTAATCAATTTTACAGTCGTGGGTACCTGGGAGTGACTGTAAGACAGTAATCTCATTGGGGTGTTTAGATGGAATCATAAACCATGCCAGAGAAACTCCATATAATTGTGATATAAACTCTAAAGTGAGATTACTGTCTTGAAATGATTCCTCTGTGACCATTATTTTAATAATAGACTCCATGAGGGAGATCTTGCACTACGTTTGTTCATTTCTATTTTGCCGGCGGTGGAAGGCGTAGGAGATGGTAGCAAAAGGGGACAATTTGTGATAATCACAAATAGAATTAAAGGGGATGTCTGAAAAAAAAATTCCTCTCACAAAGGATGATTAGAAGGTGGAATTCTCTGCCTCGAGCTTTTGTCGAAGCAAAGTCCATCAATAATTTTAAAGGAAATTGGCTCCAGCAATTTTTGTGGGTGGTTGTCACTATCTCCCGCTGTAACTTTGTCAAAGGGTTGGTGGAAACACTGGTTAAATGGCATAAACGGCCAATTGTTCGCCGGATTAATGCTGGAAGATTGAGGAAACATGGTCATTCTACCCCATGATATTTGTTTAGAACCAATGGCTGCTGGTGACCCTTTTGAGGGGTAAAGCAGTTATACAGACCTAACCAAGCATGTTATCAAGGCAATGGGCCCTTCCTGTGGAACCCCCCACCAACCTTTTTTATTAATTCATGGGATGTGGGCATCACTGGCAAGGCCAGTATTTATTGCCTATCCCTAATTGCCCTTGAAAAGGGGTGGTGAGCTGCTGCCTTGAATAGCTGCAGTCCGTTTGGTGAAGCTACTCCCACAGTACTGTAAGGTAGGGATTCCAGGATTTTGAGCCAGTAACAGTGAAGTAATGGCGATATATTTCTAAGTCAGGATGGCGTGTGACTTGGAGGGGAACTTGAGGTGAACTTGAGGTGATGGTGTTCCCATGCGCCTGCTGCCCTTGTCCTTCTAGGTGGTGGAAGTCACAGGTCTGGAAGTGCTGTCGAAGAAGCCTTGGCGAGTTGCTGCAGTGCATTTGTAGATGGTACACACTGCAGCTACAGTGCGTGAGTGGTGGAGGGAGTGAATGTTTAAGGTGGTGGATGGGGTGCCAATCAAGCGGGCTGCTTTGTCCTGGATGGTGTCGAGCTTTTTGGGTGTTTTTGTAGCTGCACTCATCCAGCCAAGTGGAGAGTATTCCATCACACTCCTGACTTGTAGGTGGTGGAAAGGATTTGGGGAGTCAGGAGGTGAGTCACTCGCTGCAGAATACCCAGCCTCTGACCTGCTCTAGTAGTCATAGTATTTGTGTGGCTGGTCCAGTTAAGTTTCTGGTCAATGGTGACCCCAAGGATGTTGATGGTGGGGGAATTCGACGATGGTAATGCCATTGAATGTCAAGGGGCGGTGGTTCGACTCTCGCTTGTTGGAGATAGTCATTGCCTGGCACTTGTGCGGCGCGAATGTTACTTGCCACTTATCAGCCCAAGCCCGAATGTTGTCCCGGTCTTGCTGCATGATCTATTTGTAATCTTTTTCTAACTGTATTGTTCAGCAGTTGTTTTATTTTAAACCTTTTACATCCAGGATTGGAATTTAAAAAAAATCAACTTCATCTTTGTAGGAAAAAAAAGCGTAACTGGAGTATCACCAGACTGTTTTGCTAAATTTTGTTTTCTAAAATACGGTGATTGCAGATCAGTGGTAATTTTTTTTTTTCAAATATCAAGTTGGATATTTGAACAACAACTTGCATTTACTGTACATCAGAGGCTCTATGCTGCTCACCCCAGTCTCAAGCTGCTGCCAACAGCAATATCGACGCCCCCAAACCCCGCTCGCTCGCAAAATTCCAGGGGAGGCAGCGTCTCAGCTGACAAGCCGTCTCTGTGGGGATTCGATGGTCATTATGGAGTAAAGCTCCAGGAGAGACCGAATCGGACAAGTGGTCTGTATCAGTGCTGTAACATTCCCTAAAGATGCTGCACCAAAGGCGGGGTGTTCAACGCAATTGATGCTTGATGACAAACAGACGCAACCACTTGACATAATCCCTACAAGTTCATTGATTGATAATCACCACGCTTCCTACTAGGGGATTAGATTCAACATGTTCGTCACGCAAGCATACACATTTTATCTTTTAAACAGGAAAATAAAATCAATGATTCATATTCTCAGTTGTGAACAACACAATTATATCCGAAACATTTTTCACATGTAATAACGTAACAGGGATCGATGAATCAGGACTACTTCTGGTGGTCATAAGTAAGATCAAAGTGCTTGAAAGCCAAATCTGCGTTGTCGATGCTAAATTCACATTGAAAGTCGCCAGTAGATGGCAGCAAGTTCATGTACACAGCATTGAATCCGGAGCAAAAATGAGGGGGAAATAAAACAATCGTGAGGAAACATTTGAAAGAAAACAGTTTTTTTTAAAGAAAAGGAGCAAAAGTAGAAAATGTGGTTCCATTTTAAAGACATATATTTAACTAAAAGAAACCCGAAGAATCTCTTCCGTGATACATGACTTAGCAACTCCATGAGAGCTGCTAATGAGCTATAAAATTGTAATTAACCCCGAGAGATTTCCATCATTTATAATGAAAAGCTTGTCCACATTTAATAATTCCATGAGGGTGAATAATAATTTTACTGTCCAGTAACGTGATCATTCACTATCGTGAAACTTAAGATGAACTCCACCCCAAAGGTGACATCGCTCCTTTCATTACTTGCTGGTTATTTAATTACTGTGAATGTAGTTCTCTCCCTCTTATTCCTGTGGACGGAGCATGATACATTCACCCACTTGAGTTGGCTGAGCTGTTCTCAGATCTTTTATACATTGGTTTGCATTTTGCTTCAGTGACATTTGTAAGATCATGCATTAATGTAATGATGAGTCTGCTGCACAGTTGCTCATGCTAATATAACAGTTGTGCTTCATAAGAACATAAGAACATAAGAAATAGGAGCAGGAGTAGGCCAATCGGCCCCTCGAGCCTGCTCCGCCATTCAATAAGATCATGGCTGATCTGATCCTAACCGCCAATCTACTATCACAGAACCATCTCCTGAATCTAACAGAATTAGACACATGAAATAGGAGCAGGATCGGGCTACACGGCCCCTGGGCCCGCTCCGCTACCCACAGGGCCATGTCCGATCCGAACCTAGACTCATGTCCAAATTCCTGCCCGCTCCCCGTAACCCTTAATTCCCTTTACTTCTAGGAAACTGTCTATTTCTCTTTTAAATTTATGTAATGATGTAGCTTCTACAGCTTTTTGGGGCAGCATATTCCATGGACCTACCACCCTCTGAGTGAAGTAGTTCCTCCTCATCTCAGTTTTGAAAGAGCAGCCTCTTATTCTAAGACTATGCCCCCTAGTTCTAGTTTCACCCATCATCGGGAACATCCTCCCTGCATCCACCCGATCCAACCCCTTCACAATCTTATATGTTTCAATAAGATCGCCTCTCATTCTTCTGAACTCCAATGAGTAGAGTCCCAATCTACTCAACCTCTCCTCATATGTCCATCCCCTCATCCCTGGGATTAACCGAGTGAGCCTTCTTTGTACTGACTCGAGAGCAAGTATGTCTTTTCTTAAGTATGGACACCAAAACTGTATGCAGTATTCCAGGTGCGGTCTCACCAATACCTTGTACAACGGAAGCAATACCTCCCTATTTTTATATTCTATCCCCCAAACAGCAGGAGCAGGCTGTTTAGTTTTGCACAGTGGCACTTGGGCTACCCTATCTTAACTAGGGGCACCGTTGGGTTGGGTGGTCATTTTTATGGTACCTGAAAGGCTCCAGATGGGGCATCTTATTTTGGTAAGAACGATTATCAAATTATGGCCAGTTCATTTGTTTGTATATTAGAAGACTAAAAATAGGGGTGGGGCTGGAGACAACTGTAACAAGAACATAAGTCGTCTCAAATTTGATGCACACAAATAAAAACAATAGGCTTTCCAAAAGCCTAATGTATACTCTAGCAACTCTGGTCAGCAAACACTAGTTCGCTTTGCTTGTGAACTTCTATGTACAAGGACAGAATTCCAGATAATGGCATTGTCTGTGGAGAGGGTAGGATCGAGTTCTACAGGCAGGACAAGCAGTGCCTGAAGCTCTTCAGTTGCTATTTTGTGCAGAGCTTTTGAATTGCTACAGAATGCTGAGAAGCAGCTGCAGCAACTTTTGAGTTCCTGCCATGAACATGGAGGTCTGGCTTAAACACTAACAGCTCCTCTGGTAATGGTCCAGTAATAATCTTTTAAAGGACAGACAGCTTGGCTGCAACTTGTTTGATGAATGGGAGAGGGTAGACTCTGGCATGGAGTCGTACCATCCCCATCAAGGCCAATGGTATGCTTAGATTAGTCTTTAATGAGTTCAGGGACAAGAGGTGGCTTTTCTTTGTTTCTATACTGTACATTCTATGTGACACAGGGCTACAATGTTCCATTATTTGATATGGCCTTTGTAGAACACTCAAGTTGGCAAAGATGGCAAATGGGTTTCTCTAGCAATCAAAGGTTTATAGCTGGACCGTCTGTGGCATTTCTGAGAGAGCTGTGTGAGCAACTGCACAGCAGGTTTTATGATAGTTAGTTATTGATGTGATCTTCTTGACATAGATGAATAAATCAACATTTATCTGCCCACTGCGACATTTGACTGAGGGAATTGTGAATCCGTGATCCCGCTCTGTTGCCATAGCAATTGTGGCATGGGGCTCCTTCTACCTTGGCCATTTAATCCTGTTGGGAACCAGTTATTTTTAAATAAAGTGGGTAGTCACCTGCAGTAGTAGTGACGCAGCTGGGGAACCTGCTAGTTGGGGGGGGGGGTGGTGCGGAGGGAGTGGGGTGCAAATTGTGGTGCCGGATGGTCTCTGGGCACCAATGCCACCAAGTTCAGCTAGAGAATGAAGAATTGGTCAAAACTGTGCCCTTTTCCAGGAAGGCCGGTTTGCTTACGGCAGCAAATAGCTATACCGGCCTTTCCGAATTTAGTAGGAAACCACTTCTGCTGCCTTCAAAGTATTGTATATCTGCTTCATACAGAAGTGCAGTATGTTTGAGGCAGCAGATGCTAAACTGGCGGAAATTCTGGCTGGTGACATCATCCTGCTAGTCCTATCTCCCTTTCATGAATTCAGGTTCAAAGGAGGTGTGGTAAACCACTGTATTGTATATTGCCACCTCTGGGTGGCGCTGTGTATGGAGGCATGCCTCAGCTGACTCCACCCACCACTGTGTGGGTTTCGTTCAGACTTGTTCAGTCACTCACGAAGAAGCATGGTCTCTTCTTAGCTAATAAAAGCCTTATTCATCTCTTCTTTCGACTCATCATCTCTTCTTCGACTCATCACCTTTTATGAAGTAATTGATAAGCGTATCAATTTTATTAGCTAAAAGTTAAATGGCGACACCTGAGGAGCAACAACAGCAACGGATACAGCAGACATTGCTGAGAGCCCTCAGACCACCACGCCTGGACCTCGACCCTCAAGATGTGGGTGCATCAGCCAAGTTTGAACACTGGCTGAGCTGCTTTGAATCCTTCCTCGCAATCTCACAGGTTACAGAGGAGGATCACAAACTGAAAATTTTGACCGCCCAGGTGAGCCATCAAGTATATATGCTAATCCGGGACTCTAATACGTACGTGGCGGCCCTCGAGCTACTAAAAGGGCAATATACGCGCCCAGTGAACACAATTTACGCCCGACACCTCTTGGGATCCCGCAGGCAGCAACCGGGAGAATCGGTAGGGGCATTTGCACGGGCGCTACTGGCACTCTGCAGAGACTGCGATTGTAAAGCGGTAACGGCTGTGGAGCACGCGCAGGGACTCGCCTGTGATGCCTTCGTCAGGGGCCTCCAGTCAGACCACACCCGGCAGAGACTGCTAGAAAGCAAGGAACCCGACCTGAAGACGGCCATTGCCCTTGTGCTCTCGTTAGAGGAGGCCCACCGAAACCTCGAGGCATACCCCCGTAACGGCGCCGAGACATGGCAATCGAAACCGTGGGACACGGGACCGCTGCCCCCGGCACCAACCACTGCAGCGACCCAACCGGGACAGCAGCCTCCAGTAAGAACTGCTTCGATGCCCAGTAACCAGGCCCAAAAATGCTATTTCTGTGGCCAGTTAAAACATCCCAGAGCGCACTGCCCAGCTAAGACAGCTACCTGCTCGGGCTGCGGGAAGAAAGGCCATTACGCTAACGCCTGCAAGGGGAAGCCAGCCAGCAGCGCAGCGTGCGGGCCGTGGGAGCAGCCATCTTATCCGCCATTTTGTGTACCCCCGGCCGCATGGCATCCGCCGCCATCGTATCCAACGCACTCAACCGCCATTTCGTCACCGGAACCGACCACCGTCTCGGCGGATGACTATAGTGACTCACTAAGCCACATACTGGCCTCCGTGACGCTGGATCAAGGCCACCCTCACCATCTATCCAGCTCCATGATGGATATCGCGGTAAACGGCCGCGCCACCAGTTGCCTGATCGACAGCGGGAGCACAGAGAGTTTCGTCCACCCCGACACGGTACGTAGCCACTCCCTCACGATTCTGCCAACGCACCATCGCATTTCTATGGCGTCCAAGTCCCAGTCAATGGACATCAGCGGCTACTGTGTGGTGACCCTGTCAGTAGGGGGCACTGAATATCAAAAATTTAAACTGCTAGTCCTGCCCCGTCTTTGCGCTGCCGTCCTGCTAGGGTTGGATTTTCAGTGCCACCTTAAGAGTGTCACACTAGCATACGGTGGACCCCTCCCCCCACTCACAGTCTGCAACCAACAACTTTTAAATCGCCCGCTGCAAACCACCTGCAGCCTTTCCACATTAAAAGTCCCCCCCCCTCCCCTGTTCGCTAACCTCACTCGCGACTGTAAACCCATCGCTACCAAAAGCAGGCGGTACAGTGCCGGGGACAGAGCTTTTATCAGCTCTGAGGTGGAGCGGCTCTTGAAGGAGGGCATTATCGAAGGTAGCACTAGCCCCTGGCGAGCCCAGGTTGTAGTCGTTAAAACCACTGCAAAACGCCGCATGGTAATCGACTACAGCCAAACCATAAACCGGTACACCCAGCTGGACGCGTACCCCCTCCCTCGCATATCTGATATGGTCAATCAGATTGCGCAATACAAAGTATTCTCCACCATCGACCTTAAGTCAGCGTACCACCAGCTGCCCATCCGCCATGAGGACCGCCAGTATACTGCCTTCGAGGCAAACGGCCGCCTCTACCACTTCCTTAGGGTCCCCTTCGGCGTCACCAACGGGGTTTCGGTCTTCCAAAGGGAGATGGACCGAATGGTTGACCAGAACGCGCTGCGGGCAACCTTCCCCTATTTGGATAACGTCACCATCTGCGGCCACGACCAGCAGGACCACGACGTTAATCTAGCAAATTTCCTCCGTACGGCCCAACGGCTGAACCTAACGTACAATAAGGAAAAATGTATGTTTCACACCAAGCGCCTGGCCATCCTCGGCTGCGTGGTGGAGAACGGAGTCATCGGGCCCGACCCCGACAGAATGCGCCCCCTAATGGAGCTACCCCTTCCCCACTGCCAAAAAGCACTGAAGAGATGCCTGGGGTTTTTCTCCTACTACGCCCAGTGGGTGCCCCTCTATGCAGACAAAGCCAGGCCCCTCATCAAAGCCACCTCCTTCCCCCTGACACCAGAGGCGTGTGCAGCTTTCACTCTTATCAAGAACGATATCGCGAAGGCCGCAATGCACGCGGTGGATGAGTCCATCCCCTTCCAAGTGGAGAGCGATGCCTCCGACTTCGCCCTAGCCGCGACCCTTAACCAGGCGGGCAGACCCGTGGCCTTTTTCTCAAGGACCCTCCAGGGCCCCGAGACGAGACACTCCTCCGTCGAAAAGGAGGCCCAGGCTATTGTAGAAGCGGTGCGTCACTGGAGGCATTACCTGGCCGGGAAACGATTTACCCTGCTCACTGACCAGCGTTCAGTAGCTTTTATGTTTAATAATAAGCAGAGGGGTAAAATCAAGAACGACAAGATCTTGAGGTGGAGAATCGAACTCTCCACCTACAATTATGATATCTTGTATCGGCCAGGGAAACTCAATGAGCCCCCAGATGCCCTATCACGTGGTACATGCGCCAACGCGCAGAGTGATAGGCTGCAGTCCCTCCACAATGACCTCTGCCACCCGGGGGTCACCAGGTTTTTCCATTTTATCAAATCCCGTAACCTGCCCTACTCCATCGAGGAGGTCAGGACCATGACCAAGAGCTGCCAAATCTGCGCCGCGTGCAAACCGCACTTCTATAGGCCGGACAGAGCAAGCCTGATCAAGGCCACCCGCCCCTTCGAACGCCTGAGCGTCGATTTTAAAGGGCCCCTCCCCTCCGCTGACCGCAATGTGTACTTCCTCAACATAGTTGATGAGTACTCCCGTTTCCCCTTTGCCATCCCTTGCCCAGACATGACCAGTACCACGGTCATCAAGTGTCTGAATGACATCTTCGCTCTGTTCGGGTTCCCCAGCTATATACATAGCGACAGGGGCTCATCGTTCATGAGCGACGAACTTCGGCAGTACCTGCTAACAAGAGGTATCGCCACGAGCAGGACCACCAGTTACAACCCCCGGGGGAACGGCCAGGTGGAAAGGGAGAACGCGACGGTTTGGAAGGCAGTCCTCTTAGCACTAAAATCTAAGGGCCTTCCGACCTCCCGCTGGCAGGAGGTCCTCCCTGCAGCGCTTCACTCCATTCGGTCACTGCTTTGTACTGCCACTAATGCGACTCCTCATGAGAAAATGTTCGTTTTCCCCCGGAAGTCTACATCGGGAACCTCGCTACTGGCATGGTTGACTTCTCCTGGGCCCGTCCTACTGCGGAGGCATGTGAGGACGCATAAAACGGACCCCCTGGTCGAGCGGGTGCACCTCCTACACGCCAACCCCCAGTATGCCTGGGTGACATACCCAGACGGGCGGGAGGACACGGTCTCCATACGAGATCTCGCACCCTCGGGTACCCCTGAATTACCACCGTTATCCCCCTTACCACCGTTATCCCCCTTACCACTGTTATCCCCCACCACCCCTCCCAACCCAACCCCTGCAGACGGCATGCCAAAGCCCCAGGAATCTTCGCCAACCACCCAGACACCAGACCCGACGTCGGATGCTGCAACACCACCGCCGCCACCACGACGATCAGGACGTCAGACAAGGCCTCCTGATAGACTTAACTTGTAGTACCCTTCACCCCGCCGGACTTCACATTAAACAAGGGGTGAATGTGGTAAACCACTGTATTGTATATTGCCACCTCTGGGTGGCGCTGTGTATGGAGGCATGCCTCAGCTGACTCCACCCACCACTGTGTGGGTTTCGTTCAGACTTGTTCAGTCACTCACGAAGAAGCATGGTCTCTTCTTAGCTAATAAAAGCCTTATTCATCTCTTCTTTCGACTCATCATCTCTTCTTCGACTCATCACCTTTTATGAAGTAATTGATAAGCGTATCAGGAGGTCAAAGACGGAACTGCCCACTCCCCACTCCCCACCCCCCCAAGGAGACTTTAGCACTGCACAAATGGAGTTGAGTTAGTGGGTCCCTCCCTAAAATCTAGCCCCAAATGCACCCTGAATTCACCATCAAGATTGTGTATGTTCAGGACCTAACCTTCCTGCACTGACTTGGCTGCTCTACTTTCACTTATAGAGGATGGTGTCACCTACAAAGAGAATAGTATCACTTTTGATGCCATCCACTTTATCATTGATGGAATAGGCCTTGAAACAACTTATTGACTCCTGGTGCTGGCATACACCTCAGGGTATTGCATATTCATTTCAGCAGCTCCTCTGACTTGTGACGAGAGGCCTTTTTTCAGTGGGACTGGGATTCTATATTGCCTTGGAACCTCCGGTATTATCACTATCATTGTCATTGAGAGAACTGCTCACTTTATGGCCCAAGAGATTCAGAACACCGCACATAGATTGATCAAAGTTACTGTTACAGCACAAGAAAGGGATGATGTACTTGAAGATTCAATGACAGAATCTATTTGGTTAGAATTAAGGAACAACAGAGGAGCTGTTACTCTGCTGCATTTAGGCCACCAAATAGTGGGAAGGTGATAGAGGAGCAAATTGCAGAAAGATGCAAGAACTTTAGAGTACTGATAATGGGGACTTCAATTATCCTAATATAGACTGGGAACATAACTGTAAAGGGCAAAGGGTGGGAGGAATTCTTGAAATATATACGAGATCATTCTCGATCAGTGTTTCCAGCCCAACGAGGAAGGAAGCAGTGCTGGATCTAGTTTTGAGGAATGAAGTGGAGCGTGTTTCAGTGGTGGAGCGTTTAGGAAACAGTGATCACTATCATTAGGTTAAAGTACTCATGGAAAAAGACGAGGGACTACCAAATGTGAAATTATTCAACTGGAGGAGAGCTAATTTCAGTGAGTTGAAAAGGAATCTAGCCCCAGGTGGATTGGAGTCAAAGGTAAAACAGTAAATGAGCATCTAAAGCTAGAGCTCCCTGGATGATGAAAGATTGAAGCAGAAAAAAGCGGCTTATGATAAATGTTTGGTTTATAATTTCAGTATTCTGGTTTATTTTCTACTAAAAGCACAGAGAACTGAAAATGGATAGAAGAGGGGCAAAGAGAGTGTATGAGAATAGATTCAGAAAACAGAGTTCTGGTGAAGGGTCATCGACCTGAAACGTTAACTCTGTTCCTCTCTCCACAGATGCTGCCTGACCTGCTGAGTGTTCCCAGCATTTTCTGTTTTTATTTCCGATTTCCAGCATCCGCAGTATTTTGCTTTTGTATGAGAATAGATTATTGGGTGACATAAAAGGGAACCCAAATGTTTTTTTTATAAACTTATAAATAGTAATAGGATACTCAAAGGAAAGGTAAAGGAAAGATGAGACCAATTAGGGACCATAAAGAAGATTTTCTTGTGGAGGCCAAGGGCATGGCTGAGGTTCCAAATGAGTACTTTGTATCTGTCTTCACTAAGGAAGAGGGTGCTGCTAATGTCATAGTAAAGGAGGAGGTAGTAGAGAAATGAGATAGGATAAAAATAGTTAAAGAGGAGATACTTAAAAGGCTAGCAGAGCGAAAGTATAAAAGTCACCCAGTCCAGGTGGGATGCATCCTAGGTTGCTGAGGGAAGTAAGGGTGGAAATTGCAGAGGCTCTGGTCACAATCTTCCAATCCTCCTTGGATATGGGAGTGGTGCTACAGGACTGGAGGATAGCAAATATCACACCTCGTTCAAAAAAGGGGAGAGGGATAAATCTGGGACAAAATTAATTGGCATTTGGAAAAATATGGGTTAATGAACGAAAACCAGCATAGATTCCAGAGATGAGGGGGTTGACGTATGAGGAAAGGTTGAGTAGGTTGGGACTCTACTCATTGGAGTTCAGAAGAATGAGAGGCGATCTTATCGAAACATATAAGATTGTGAGGGGGCTTGATCGGGTGGATGCGGTGAGGATGTTTCCACTGATGGGTGAGACTAGAACTAGGGGGCATAATTTTAGAATAAGAGGCTGCCCTTTCAAAACTGAGATGAGGAGAACCTTCTTCACTCAGAGGGTAGTAAATCTATGGAATTTGCTACCCCAGAGAGCTTGGAAGCTGCAACATTAAATAAATTTAAAACAGAGATAGACAGTTTCCTAGCAGACAAGGGAATTAGGGGTTACGGGGAGTGGGCAGGGAAGTGGACGTGAGTCTAGATTCGGATCAGCCATGATCCTATTGAATGGCGGAGCAGGCCCGAGGGGCCGTATGGCCTACTCCTGCTCCTATTTCTTATGTTCTTAAGATGAGATGAGTAATGAGATAAGTGCATTTAAAATAAAAAAAGGATATTTTAAATAAACTAATCAAACTCTCAAAGACGATAAAATCCCTGGTCCGGATGGATTCCATCCACGCATTTTAAAATAATCTAGGGAAGAGATAGCAGAGGCATTACTACACATATTTAATAATTCATTAGAAAAAGGTGTAGTGCCAGAGGACTGGTGGATAGCTAACGTAATACCTGTAATTAAGAAGGGGGATAGAACATGTCCAGGGAATTATAGACCAGTCAGCTTGACATTGGTGGTAGGAAATATAATGGAATCCCTACTAAAGGAGAGAATAGAAAAACATCTAGAAACGAAAAGTATAATAACAAATAGTCAGCATGATTTCAAAAGGAAAAATCTTGCTTGACCAACCTTATTGAATTTTTTGATGAGGTAACAGAGAGAGTAGACAATGGTAATGCAGTAGATGTAATTTATCCAGATTTTCAAAAGGCCTCCGATAAGGTACCCCATAATAGACTAGTGAATAAGGGCAGAGAATGTGGAGTTAGGGGACAAGTAGCAGAATGGATTGCTGGCTGGCTTCAAGACAGAAAGCAGAGAGTGGGAGTAAAGGGTAGCTATTCACAATAGCAGAGGTGGGTAGTGGTGTTCCACAAGGATCAGTGCTGGGACCACTGCTGTTCACAATTTACATTAACGATTTAGACTTTGGAATCAATTTGCGGATGATACCAAATTGGGGGGGGGGATAGTCAATACTGAGGAGGACTGCAACAAATTACAGGAGGACATTAATAAACTTGCAGAATGGGCAAATAATTGGCAAATGAAGTTCAACACAGACAAATGTGGGGTATTACATTTTTTTACAATTACAATTACAATTACAATTCAATTTTATTTGTCATATATGCAGTAGACCGGACCATTTACCGGACAGGAGCAGGGCGAAGAGGTTGTGGCTGGGGTGGCTCGCGTCTTTAATGATTCTCAGGGCCTTCCCCCGGCACCTCTCGGGGTAGATATCCTGGACAGCAGGTAGTTTAATTCCTATAGTATGTTGTGCAGCTTTAACCACCACCTGTAGAGCCTTGCGGTCTGTGGCGGTGCAGTTGCCATACCAGGTAGTGATGCAGCCGGACAGGATACTCTCGATGGTGCACTGGTAGAAGTTGGCGAGAATCTGGGAGGGCCATTCCAAATTTCTTCAGTCTCCTGAGGAAGAACAGGCGTTGGCATGCCTTCTTCGTTACAACATCGATGTGATGTGACCACGTTAAGTCCTCCGTAATGAATACAGCCAGGAATTTGAAGCTGCTGACCCTCTCCACCTCAGCCCCTTCAATGTAGATTGGGGTGTGTCCCTCCCCCTGCCGCTTCCTGTAGTCCACGGTCATCTCCTTTGTTTTGCTGATGTTGAGGGAGAGGTTGTTGTTCTTGCACCATTCTGCTAGAGCTCTTACCTCCTCCCTGTAGCCTGTCTCGTCGCCATCTGTGGTCAGGCCTACAACGGTAGTGTCATCAGCAAACTTGATGATGGAGTTGGAGTTGTGCATGGCCACGCAATCGTGAGTAAACAGGGAGTACAGAAGGGGGCTGAGCACACAACCCTGGGGAGCTCCCGTGTTCAGGATCAGTGTTGAGGAGGTGTTACTGCCTATTTTCACCACCTGGGGTCTGCCCGTCAGGAAGTCCAGGATCCAGTTGCATAGGGAGGTGTTAAGTCTTAGCTCACTGAGCTTGTTGACAAGCTTGGAGGGGATAATGGTATTGAATGCTGAACTATAATCAATATTATTTTGGTAGGGAGAATAGGGAGGTCACTTATCACTTGGAGGGTGCGAGTCTAGGTGGGGTAGAGGAACAAAGGGATCTCAGAGAACAAATACACAAATCACTAAAAGTTGCACCACAGGTTAACAAGGCCATTAAAAATGCAAACCAAGCACTGTGGTTTATTTCTAGAGGGATAGAATTGAAAAGTAGGGAAGCTAAACCTGTCATTGCTAGGGGGATAGAATATAAAAATAGGGAGGTATTGCTTCAGTTGTACAAGGTATTGGTGAGACCGCACCTGGAATACTGCATACAGTTTTGGTGTCCATACTTAAGAAAAGACATACTTGCTCTCGGGTCAGTACAAAGAAGGTTCACTCGGTTAATCCCGGGGATGAGGGGATGGACATATGAGGAGAGGTTGAGTAGATTGGGACTCTACTCATTGGAGTTCAGAAGAATGAGAGGCGATCTTATTGAAACATATAAGATTGTGAAGGGGTTGGATCGGGTGGATGCGGGGAGGGTGTTCCCGATGATGGGTGAAACTAGAACTAGGGGGCATAGTCTTAGAATAAGAGGCTGCTCTTTCAAAACTGAGATGAGGAGGAACTACTTCACTCAGAGGGTGGTAGGTCCATGGAATATGCTGCCCCAAAAAGCTGTAGAAGCTACATCATTACATAAATTTAAAACAGAAATAGACAGTTTCCTAGAAGTAAAGGGAATAAAGGGTTATGGGGAGCGGGCAGGAATTTGGACATGAGTCTAGGTTCGGATCAGTCATGGCCCTGTGGGTAGCGGAGCGGGCCCAGGGGCCGTGTAGCCTGATCCTGCTCCTATTTCGTGTGTCTAATTCTGTTAGATTCAGGAAATGGTTCTGTGATAGTAGATTGGCGGTTAGGATCAGATCAACCATGATCTTATTGAATGGCGGAGCAGGCTCGAGGGGCCGATTGGCCTACTCCTGCTCCTATTTCTTATGTTCTTATGTTCTTATGTATCGAACCTTGGTTGGACCACACTTGGAATACTGCGTGCCGTTCTGGTCGCCATATTATAAAAAGGATATAGAGGCACTGGAGAGGGTGCAGTGAAGATTTACAAGGATGATACCAGAAATACGAGGGTATACCTGTCAGGAAAGAATGAACAGGCTGGGTCTCTTTTCTCTTGAAAAAAGAAGGCTGTGGGGTGCCCTAATAGAGGGCTTAAAATTATGAAAGGTTTTGATGGAGTGGATACAGGGAAATGTTTCCACTTGTGGGGAAGAGCATAACTAGACACCATCAATTTGATAAGATCATCACCAAGAAATCCAATAGGGAATTCAGAAGACATTTCTTTACCCAAAGAGTGGTGAGAATGTGGAGCTCGCTATCACAGGGAGTGGTTGAAGTGAATAGTACAGATACATTTAACGGGAGTCTGAACAAACATATGAGGGAGAAGGGAATAGAGGGTTATGCTGATAGATTTAGATGAGGAAAGATGAGAGGAGGCTCGAGTGGAGCATAAACACCGGCATGGACTGGTTGGGCCGAATGGCCTGTTTCTGTGCCGTATATCCTATGTAATCCTATGATTTGTTATCAACTCGTGTTTGATTAACTTGATTGAGTTCTTTGATGAAGTAGCGGAGAGGGTTGATGAAGGTAGTGCGGTTTGTTGTTGTGTATATGCACTTTCAAAAGGTATTTGATAAAGTACCACATAATAGACTTGTTAGCGAAATTGAAGCCCATGGGATTAATGGGACATTGGTTGCGTGCATACACCATTGCCTAAGGGACAGAAAGCAGAAAGTAGTGGTGAATGGGTGTTTTTCAGACAAGTAAGGTTGAAGTTTAAGAACATAAGAACATAAGAAATAGGAGCAGGAGTAGGCCAATCGGCCCCTCGAGCCTGCTCCACCATTCAATAAGATCATGGCTGATCTGATCCTAACCTCAAATCTTCTATCACTCTGCATCCACCCGAACCCATGTGATCTCCCGGGAGAGGCGAAAAACCAGATAAAGACCCAATGGCCAATTTGGGAGAAAAAAATCTGGGAAATTCCTCTCCGACCCATCTAGGCGATCGAAATTCTTCCAGGAGATCACTCTGTCCCTATATTTTCTACAGTACTTACCTTCTGTAAAGGCGATCTCCACCCCAGCCAGGAACAGGAATAAAACCATCTCTTGAAATCTAACACAGAATTAGAACACAGTAGGAGCAGAACCAGGCTACACGGCCCCTGGGCCCACTCCACTACCCACAGGGCCATGACCATTCCGAACCTAGACTCATGTCCAATTTCCTGCCCGCTCCCCGTAACCTTTAATTCCCTTTACCTCTAGGAAACTATCTATTTCTGTTTTAAATTTATTTAATGATGTAGCTTCCACAGCTTTCTGGGGCAGCAAATTCCACAAACCTACCACCCTCTGAGTGAAGAAGTTTCTCCTCATCTCAGTTTTGAAAGAGCAGCCCCTTATTTTAAGATTAAGTTTGTTCAGAACGCAGTTACATTTGGAAAGGATGACAATCATGTTTGCAGATGACTTTTAAAACAGTGTTAAAAATAGAACTGAGTCTGGTCTATGAGGACAATACTGTCTCTTCAATGGGCGGAAAGCCATTGCAGTAGGAGTCAGACGAGATGCATGCTTTCCTGTCTCCTTTCGCTGTTTTCGATCAAAATGTCCTTCCTGCAAATGCCAGGATCAGACATTAGCAATAATCTCCAGCACATTATTTATATCCCCATGGCAATCTGCACGATCAAAAATTTGCCTTCAGCACAGAACACTTGTGGAATTTCTAATTGCTGTACTTACACCCTTTGCCCTTGTTCCAAAGAAAAATTCCTTCGAGTCCCAATATTCTTGCCGTTTTAATATTTATTAGGATGGAGATTCTCAGTGGTGGAGAATAGAATGCCTTCCTAGGTTATATCTATTCAAAGTTAATCAAACGGTGAGATACAGCCTATCAAAAGGTAAGGGTTTCTCTCGCAATAATACCCAACACCAGAGAAGAAACATCTACAAGCAGTTCCGATGAAAGGTCACCGACCTGAAACGTTAACTCTGTCTGTCTCTCCACAGATGCTGAGTATTTCCAGCATTTTCTGTTTTTATTTCACATTCCCAGCATCCGCAGTATTTTTCTTTTGTGCAAGTAATCAGATTCTTAGACAGAAACCTACAAATGAAGCTCCAATTAGAGAGCTGTCTTTTCTTGCATTCTGGCGCTAGGGAAAGTTAGCAAAAATATCAGAAGACCGACATTTTTACTAAAATTTACTCAGAATATAGAAAACTAAAAAATATGGGTAAAAAGCAACAAAAAAAAACCGGCAGATGCAGGAAATCTGAAATTCTTGGAGGCCAGCTTTTCTCCTCATCCCTTTTCCTTGTCACTTTCTTCCTGCTTCATCTCTCCTTCCAATCTCACCCTTTGCCATATTTTCACTAACTCCAAACAATCGACCTTCAGCTTTATCATCCTACACCCCCAACTCAGTGAATTCTGAGCTTGACCCAATGCTGAGTGCTTCTTCAGCCTACTTCTCCTTCAGGCCTACTTTTTTTTTGCCCAGGAGGCTTCCCACCTCGCATCTGACTATTTCTCCCGTTTTTCAGCCTCCTCGATCCAACTGGACCATTCCCTCTAGTTTCTTGCTCTCCGTCTTTTTATCAAGAACTGCTGGCATGATATTGACTATGTCAGTTTCTCCACTCCCCTCGCTCACTCTAATCTTTCTCTCTCTCTTGGGTCCAACCTTGACATCATTATCAAACCTGCTAACAAAGGGGGTGCTGTTGTTGTGTGGCAGAAGGACTTCTACTTCACCATGGCTGAACTCCAACTCTTCCTATTTTCCCCCAGACCACAACCTCACTACTGAACATCAAGCAATCGTTTCCCAGACTGCTACTGATCTCATCTTCTCTGGAGATCTACCTTTTCCCCACCTCCACGGCCTCCAACTTCATAATTCCCAAACCCACACAAGCCGCTTCTAGCTTCTCCCTAACAAACAGCATTCTCCCGTTAGACATATTTCAGCCTACTCCTATTCCACCATATTTATTTTGTCTTATCTTGGTGCTATTCCTCCACCCCCCACCCGCCAGTCCAGTTTCTACCCATCTACATCCATGACTCTTCTGTCCCTTAGACAAATTCTATTTTCTGGCCCTAACCTTTGTCTTTTTACTAAGTCCCTCACCAGGGTGATCTCGAACAGTGGTCCAACAATCCCCATTCACTACCACCCTCCTCTGCCTGGGCTGAACTTGTTCTCACATTGAACAACTTTTCCTTTAACTCAACTCACTTCTTCCAGATAAAAGGTGTCACTATGGGAACCTGCATGAATGCCAGCTACACTTGTCTTTTTGTAAGATATGTTGAACACTCTTTGCTCCAGTCCTACTCAGAATCCTTCCTGACCTCTTAGTCAGTTACATTTGCTCCCAGCTTGATAGAGCGAATTATGTTAATTCTGCTTCAGATTTCCTCCTTTTCCTTAATTTCAACGTAGCAAGACAATTATGGAATGCACATCTAAAGGCAGTGATAATGCTAAGGCGGTGGAGGCCTCGTACCGGGTAGCTAGGCTGATAGCAGAGACAGGGAAGCCGCACACAATCGGGGAGGAGTTGATATTGCCAGCGGCTAAGGAGATGGTGGGTGTTATGCTGGGAGAGGGAACCTGCAAGCAAATTAACATGATTTCATTGTCGGATAACACAATTCAACGCAGAATTGATGAGATGGCCCAGGACTTGGGTGATCAGCTAATAGCGAGAATGCAAGCGAGTCACTTTTATGCACTTCAACTGGATGAATCAACGGACATTGCAAATCTTTCAAACCTGATCACCTATGTAAGGTATGAACACAATGGAGAGATACATGAGGACTTTCTCTTTTGTAAATCATTGCCCACACTCTCAACTGCAGAGGCTATTTTTGACATGTTGAACAGTTTCATTATTGAAAATGGGATTGATTGGTCAAAATGTGTCGGCCTTAGCACAGATGGGGCCCGTGCGATGTTAGGCCAACACAGTGGGGTTGTTACGCGTGTACGAGCAGTGGCTCCGCTAGCATCATCCATTCACTGTAACTTCCATATGGAGGCGTTAGCTGCAAAGAAAATGCCTGCTGATCTCAAGACCGTTTTGGAGGAAGCCGTTAAAACAGTTAATTATATCAAGGCTCGTCCACTGAATTTGTGAATATTTGCAGCTCTATGTGACAAGATGGGCCGTGATCACCATCAACTACATCTGCACACCGAGGTCCGCTGGTTGTCCCGAGGAAAGGTACTCACTCATCTTTTAGAGTTGCATGATGAGGTGAGAACTTTTTTTACTGGACTCAAAGTTTGAACTTTCACATTGCTTCAGTGATTTTCAGTGGCTTGTCAAATTGGCACATATGGCAGATATTTTCGATCCCTTGAAAGGTCTCAATCTGCGTCTTCAGGGAAAATCAGTGACATTCTTTCATGTGCAGGACAAAATAGAAGCGATGATCAAGAAAATAGAGATGGGGGCCAAACGACTTGAGCAGTCAAATTACGATTCGTTTGCGAATCTGTCTGATTTTTTGGTCATGGCAGAGATGCAGCTTCCAAACAGTGTGAAACATATTATCAGAGAGCACCTCCAAAGTTTGAAAATAAACCTACGCGAGTACTTCCCTGTGCCCGACACAAAATTCAACTGGATACGAAATCCCTTTGCGAGCCTTGATGATGACAGCCTCGCAAGCCTGACCTCGACAGAGTAAGACAGCCTTGTGGGACTGTCCTGTGACAGTGCTTTAAAGCAGGATTTTTCTCGGCAATACCTGACTTTTGGCTAAAAGTTGCTTCGGAATATCCAGCACTGTCCGACAAGGCAGTAAAATTTCTAATGCCTTTTCCCACAACCTACCATTGCGAAACTGGATTTTCTGCGCTTGTCGCATTGAAGACCAAATATCGGAATAAACTTCACGTTGAACCAAATCTCCGATTGAGACTGTCATCGCTGGAACCTGACATCCAGCGTTTGACGTCTGCGAAACAACATCAGCCTTCTCATTAGGTAAGTGTTACCTTTTCCCCACTGGTAGGCCTACTGCAGGTAAATGTGCTGTGACGAGTGCAATGTATTTGTGAGTGAGCATAAATGATGAGCAACAGCTGCGTTTTTAATACCTGTCGATATATAAGTTTGACTCCCGTCAGCCATAGGCTATGTTAAAAATGTTTTAAACGGCTTGCTTACGTTGTGGTCCGCAGAAGCTTTTGATGATGATGTAGTGGTCCGCATAAAGGAAAAATTTGGGAACTGCTGGTCTAAAAGACCTTTCAGGAGTGAAATTAGGAAACACTTCTACACACAAAGGGTGGTAAAAGTTTGGAACTCTCTTCCATAAATGGCAATTGATGCTAGATCAATTGTTAATTTTAAATCTGAGATTGATAGCTTTTTGTTAACCAAAGATATGAAGTGATATGGGCCATAGGTGGGTAGGCAGATCAGCCATGATCTCATTGAATGGCGGAACAGGCTCGAGGGGCTGAATGGCCTACTCCTATTCCTAGGTTCCTATGTTCCATTCAGACACAAGGATAAATTACAGGGACACAGAAGAGTTATAAACAAAACGAGTTAGCTGAAAATACATTTCAGGGACAATGATACGAGGTTCTACTTGTGAAACAAATCCAGATCAAAAGGGGAAAAAATAACCTGCTCAATCCCAAGCAACAAGCATCTACCTCTGCAAGCAAAAAAGCCTGAGGGAGATGGCAACAAAAATCAACATTGTCTCCACGGTCAAATGCAATAGGAAGGATTGTTGTATACACTAACAATACCTGCAGGCAACTTTTTTGAAATTCCCTGTCTGTCGTTTGAATGGAATTTTAAAATATATAAGCATTGTGAAGCTATCATTGCACAATGTAATTTCAAGGTCCATGTGTGCAAGATTCCATTCCTTTTCAGGTTAGAACTTTTTCTAAATAAGTTTCAAACCACTGATCTGGTCTTCATGAATACATCTGCAAATGGACCCTTCATCCCACAAAGCAAGTGTTTGGTTTCAAGGTGACCATTTCTTTTTAGTTTTGGAGCAAATGGCTAATCTTTCCCCTCATGTTTCTTGTTATTCGATAGGGGATACATAAGAATCTAACATCCATTCTGTACATGTAATGTATATACCTTTAAGGGGGGAACTATCTTTTACAGCTCATGTATACTGCAGTACCGGCAGTGACCACACCTGTATATAGCACTGAGTAGTAATCTGCACAGATCAGTTCCAGTGTGAACCACGTTGAGTAAACACCTGTTGTACCATTCTCCTGCAGTCTGTGTCTTATTATACACGGACACAACATTGGCGACAAGGCAAGTTCGAACCTACCTGCAACTCTGCATCATCTCCCGGGGATTCGTTCCTGGAGGTCAGTGGATTGGAGGTCAAGGCCAGAGACTCGGGCGTCGACCACGGGCAACCGCCCAGTCATCCAGCAGAGACTCGAGAATTGCGGGGGAGGCTGTCGAGAGCCAGGCTTGGCTTTCCAGTTGAGGTGGTCTAGCGAGACGGGCTGGCAACAGGTAGTGCGCAGAACCCTTCCGGGACAGCGGCGGGCTAGAGCCCGACCGAGCGGCATAACAAAGGGCCGAGCAGCGTCGACGGGGGAGAGAGAGAGAGGGCAGAGTGCACAGGGTGCAGCTGGTGTTCAGGGGCCGAGCAGCGTCGAAGAGAGGGAGAGAGAGATGCGCAGAAACCCGCGAGGCACCGCCATTGCCACGAGGACCACCGAGAGCGGCGTTGGCAGCAGCGTAGGAGAAGCGCACAAAACCTACAGGGCACTGCCATTGCCACGAGAACCGCCGGGAGCGGCGTTGGCAGCAGCGGGGGAGGAAGGAAAGCGCGGGAGATGCCATTTTAAACCACACACAAAATGCCGAAGAATGGCAGTATCACCGCATTTGACAATGAAGTTGAAGATTGGACTGCATATGTCGAACGAATAGAGGTATACTGCAAGACAAATGAGGTGTCAGATGACAAGAAAGCGTCGGTATTGTTAAATTTAATGGGTGCAAAGACGTATGGTTTATTACGAAATCTAGTAACCCCAACGAAGCGAATGGAAAAGAGTTTTGAGGACATAGTAATGATACTACAGGAACATTTAAACCCCACACCGCTGCTGATAGCAGAAAGATTCAAGTTTCACAAACGGAACCAGCATAAGGATGAAAGCAATGCTGATTATTTAACAGAACTGCGCAAACTATCGAAACACTGCCAGTTTGGAGCGGACTGGCAGATACCTTAAGGGACAAGTTTGTGTGTGGGCTTCAAAGTGAAGGAACACAGAAACGGCTATTATCTGAAAAGGACCTTATGCTGGAAAAGGCTTTCAGCATTGCGGTATCATATGAAGCAGCAGCACGGGGCGCTGCAGAGATACAACAGAGACCGCAAGAATATGGCACAAACAAAATGTCATATGGAACAGAGAAGTGCTATCGCTGCGGCAGAACAACACACGACCAGAATGATTGCTAGTTCAAAGACAAAGTGTGCAGACAGTGTGGAAAAGTAGGGCACATAGCAAGAGTCTGCAGGTCGGGAAAGAAAACCAGCAATAAGAAACCTACCAAAGGAAAGTACAAGAAGGTACATAAGATGACAGAGAATAGTTCAGACGAACAAAAGAGTGATAACGACTCCAAAAGCAGGGAACTGAGTTGTCTGAAACTACATAATGTGATCACAACGGAGGATCACTGAACCATTTGGGTCACTCTCAAGATAGCAGGAGTCCAGGTAAAGATGGAATTGGACACAGGATCAACCCTAACAGTCATAAACCGACAGGACTACGAGCGGCTATTCTCACACATACCCTTGAGAGACACAAAAATTATTTTGAAGACGTACACGGGACAAAAAGTCTACCCCAAAGGAAAAATAAGGGTGACCGTTATATATAATGGTAAGGAAACACCAAAACTAGATCTGTATGTATTGCAAGATGGAGGACCACCATTACTGGGACGTGAATGGATCCGGAAAATACAACTGGATTGGCATTCCATACAGGCACTGACTGTGGCTGACAAAAAGGATGACGACGTCACACCTGGACGACTGTCAAAGATCCTAACTGACGCGAAAGAAGTGTTCCAGCAAGGACTCGGAACACTAAAAGGCATGACAGTGACGATTAAAATTGAAGAAAACGCAAGCCCAAAATTTTTTAAGGCCAGACCGGTACCTTATGCGATCCACCCAGCCATCGAAGCAGAGCTGGAGTGTCTGGAACATTCAGGTGTACTGTCCAAGGTAGACAGGAGCGAGTGGGCTACACCCATTGTCCCTGTGATGAAAAAGTCGTTGAGCAGCACGCCTGGGGAACCAAGGAAGGTTCGCATCTGTGGGGACTTTAAGGTAACAGTGAACCCGGTCCTTCACACCGTACAATATCCACTTCCGCGGATTGAAGATATTTTCGCCTCGCTATCTGGAGGGAAACGCTTCACTAAGATTGATCTGGCCCAGGCGTATCTGCAAATGGAGGTAGAAGAAGCATCAAAAAAATACCTCACAATCAACACCCATAAAGGTCTCTACCAATACAACCAGCTGGTATTCGGGGTAGCATCAGCTCCCGCTGTTTGGCAGAGGGCAATGGAACAAGTCCTGCAAGGGATCCCAGGGACCCAGTGTTATATGGACGACATCCTGGTCACGGGCGAAAATGACAGTGACCACCTCGCCAACCTGGAGCAGGTGCTCACTAGATTGCAGGAATATGGGCTCCGAGCTAACCGCCCCAAATGCGAGTTTTTTTATAAAACAGATCTCGTATTGTGGCCACGTTATCGATAAAGAAGGGTTACATAAGTCCCCAGAGAAGATTGAGGCAGTAGTCAAGGCTCCAGCACCGGAAAATGTGTCACAACTGAGGTCGTTCCTCGGGCTGGTAAACTACTACCATAAGTTCTTGCCAAATTTGTCTACAATACTACACCCACTGAACACCCTACTGCAAACTGGGGTGCAATGGAAGTGGAGTGACGAACGTAAACGAGCTTTCCAGAAGAGCAAAACACTAATCACATCGAAAGAGGTATTGGCCCATTATAACCCAGCATTACCAATTCGGTTGGCATGTGATGCGTCACCCTACGGCATTGGAGCGGTGCTGTTGCACAAATTCTCGGACGGCTTAGAGAGGCCAATAGCCTTTGCGTCACGATCACTAACCTCAGCCGAGCGTAACTACACCCAGATTGACAGGGACGCCCTCAGCCTAGTGTGGGGAGTGAAAAAGTTCAATCACTATCTGCACGGGCAGAAATTCACCTTGCTGACTGATCACCAGCCTCTTGTCTCCATTTTTAATCCAAAGAAGGGCGTTCCGGTGATGACTGCGCAACGACTACAAAGATGGTCACGTTTTCTCGGGGCGCACCACGATGAGATTGAATATAAGGGCACGAAACAGCATGGAAATGCTGATGGGCTATCACGCCTGCCACTGCCTACTGCAGAGGAATCACCAGCAGTGGATCCTGTCGAAATATTCCATTCGACTATAGTTGAATACCTACCGGTAACTAACGCTTGTATCAAAAAAGAAACCCGAAATGACCCGACACTGTCTCGGGTATATGATTTGTCAGTGAAGGGATGGCCAGCACATGGTGACTCACTGTTGCCAGCATTCTCGATAAGGCGAGAACAGCTGTCAGTGTGCCGGGGGACCTTGATGTGTGGATCCCGAGTGGTAATTCCACCCAAGTTAAGGGATAGAGTGCTCAATGAGCTTCATGAGGGTCATCTGGGAGGGGTAAAAATGAAAAGCCTAGACAGGGCTTATGTGTGGTGGCCGGGAATCGATAAACAAATCGAGGACCTTGTTAATTCCATGAATCTTGATGTATGGTGTCCTTCAATAAATAGACAGAGACTGCAGAGGAACAATCAACAGGTGTTTACTGGATGAGGGTTACTCTAAAACTAACAGTACAGATCATGTACAGGTGTGGTCACTGCCAGTACTACAGTATACAGGAGCTGTAAAAAGTAGTTCTCCCCTTAAAGATACATACACTACAATTCCTCCCCTGTTAGATTAACAGTACCATAACATTCATTTAACAATTAACACTTTTAACATGCAACATTAACTGAAAATAGTCCATTTATAAATTCAGTCTTTGGGGCGGCTTCCTGATCCTTTCTGGATAGCGCCTTTCCTGAGTGTCTTGCTCTGGTGCGGAGGCGATTCTGGCCCCTTGTCGTCGGTTGGTTCATCAGCTTCCAATGCTACTGTTTCTGGGGTAGATGCTACCTGTATGTCGGGTTCATCACCAGGTACGCGAGACATGGGGTTGATTCGTTCCTGTGACTCTAGGATCTGGTCGACATGGCATCTCACAATGTTCTCCCCAACATCCACTGTGTACATTAGTGGCCTCTGCCGTGTGCATATCGTTCCTGGTTGCCATTTCTCTGTTCGGTAGTCGCGGGCCAAGACTGGTTGCCCTACATTGAAGCTCCTTGTCGGCTTCTCATTGATGTACTGGAATTGCTTATTCTCAACATCTCTTCGTACATTTGGTCGGAGCAAATCCAGATGAGATCTCAATCTTCGGTTAAAGAACATTATGGCCGGGGTCTGGTTGGTGACTGCATGTGTCGCATTTTTGTAGGCTAACAGGAAATTGTCCACCTTATGCTGCAGTGGAATGTCGTCATCACACATGGCCCTTACTGCCTTTTTAAAGGTTTGTACGAACCTCTCAGCCAATCCATTTGTGGCTGGATGATACAGGGCGGATGTGTAATGGCTTACCCCATTTCTTTTCATAAATTTCCGAAACTCTTCGGACACAAACTGTGGTCCGTTATCAGAGCAAATCTGCTCTGGCAAGCCGTTCCTGGCAAATATGGTCCGTAGGACTGCAATCGTTTTCTCCATGGTGGTGGAGGACATTTTGATCACCTCAGGCCATTTCGAGTGCGCATCCACGGCTATTAAAAACATTGAGTCCATGAATGGACCAGCAAAATCAATATGCACCCATTGCCATGCAGAGGAGGGTCACTCCCATGGGTGTAGAGGGGCATGTGGTGGGGCATTTTGGACCTTCTGGCATCCTGAGCAGCTCTTTGTCAGGTCCTCGATTTGCTGATCGATCCCCGGCCACCGCACATAAGCCCTAGCAAGGCTTTTCATTTTCACCCCTCCCAGATGGCCTTCGTAAAGCTCATTGAGCACTCTCTCCCTTAACTTGGGTGGAATTACCACTCGGGATCCACACATCAAGGTCCCCTGGCATACTGCCAGCTGTTCTCTTCTTGTCGAGAATGCTGGCAACAGTGAGTCACCATGTGTTGGCCATCCCTTCACCGTCAAGTCATATACCCGAGACAGTGTCGGGTCATTTCGGGTCTCCGACTCTATATCCGCGTTAGTTACTGGCAAGCATTCAATTATAGTCGAATAAAATATTTCAACAGGGTCCACTGCTGGTGCTTCCTCCGCAGTAGGCAGTGGCAGGCGTGATAGCCCATCAGCGTTTCCATGCTGTTTCATGCCCTTATACTCTATTTCATATTGGTTCGCCCCTAGAAAAAGGGACCATCTTTGTAGCCGTTGCGCAGTCATCACCGGAATGCCCTTCTTTGGATTAAAGATGGAGACAAGTGGTTGGTGGTCAGTCAGCAAGGTGAACTTCTGCCCGTGCAGATATTGGTTGAACTTTTTCACTCCCCACACTAGGCTGAGTGCCTCCCTGTCAATCTGGGCATAGTTACGCTCGGCTGAGGTTAGTGACCAAGACGCAAATGCTACTGGCCTCTCCGAGCCGTCCGGGAATTTGTGCGACAGCACCGCTCCAATACCATAGGGTGATGCATCACACGCCAACCGAATTGGTAGTGCTGGGTTGAAATGAGCCAACACCGCTTTTGATGTGATCAATTCTTTGCACTTCTGGAAAGCTCGTTTACATTCGTCATTCCACTTCCATGGTACCCCCGTTTGCAGTAGGGTGTTCAGTGGGTGTAGTACTGTAGACAAATTCGGCAAGAACTTATAGTAGTAGTTCACCAGCCTGAGGAACGACCTCAGTTGTGACACATTTTCCGGTGCTGGAGCCTTGACTACTGCCTCAATCTTTTCAGGGGACTTATGTAACCCCTCTTCATCAATAACGTGGCCACAATACGAGATCTGCTTCTGGAAAAACTCGCATTTGTGGCGATTAGCTCGGAGCCCATATTCCTTTAACCTAGTGAGCACCTGCTCCAGGTTGGCGAGGTGATCACTGTCATTTTCGCCCATGACCAGGATGTCGTCCAAATAACACTGGGTCCCTGGAATCCCTTGCAGGACTTGATCCATTGCCCTTTGCCAAATAGCCGGAGCTGATGCTACCCCGAACACCAGCCGGTTGTATTGTTAGAGACCTTTATGAGTGTTGATCGTGAGGTACTGTTTCGAGGCTTCTTCTACCTCCATTTGCAGGTACGCCTGGGCCAGATCAATCTTAGTGAAGCGTTTTCCTCCAGATAGCGAGGCGAAAATATCTTCAATCCGCGGAAGCGGATATTGTACCGTGTGAAGGACTGGGTTTCCTGTCACCTTAAAATCCCCACATATGCGAACCTTCTTTGGTTCCCCAAGCATATTACTCAACGACCTCTTCATTACAGGAACGATGGGTGTAGCCCACTCACTCCAGTCCACTTTGGACAATACTCCAGAATGTTCCAAACCTTCCAGCTCTGCTTCAACGGCTGGGCGGATCGCATAAGGCACCGGTCTGGCCTTAAAAAACTTTGGGCTTGCATTTTCCTCTATGTTGATTGTCGCTGTTATGCCTTTCAGTGTTCCGAGTCCCTCCTGGAACACTTCTTGTGCGTCAGTTAGCATTTTTGACAGTCGTCCAGGTGTGACGTCGTCATCCTTTTTGGCATCTACAGTCAGTGCTTGTATGGAATACCAATCTAGCTGTATCTTCCGGATCCATTCACGTCCTCGTAGTGGTGGTCCTCCATCTGGCAATACATATAGGTCCATTTTTGGTGTTTCCTTGCCGTTATATATAATGTTCACCCTTATTTTTCCTTTGGGGTAGACTTTTTGCCCCGTGTATGTCTTCAAGACAATCTCTGTATCTCTCAAGAGTATATGTGAGAATAGCTGCTTGTAGTCCCTTCGGTTTATGACTGTTAGGGCTGATCCTCTGTCCAATTCCATTTTCACTTGGACTCCGTCTATCTTGAGCGTGACCCAGATAGTTTGGCGATCCTCCATTTTGATTACATTATGTAGTTTCAGACAACCCAGCTCCTTGCTTCCGGATTCTGTATCACTTTTCTGTTCGTCTGAACTACTCTCCGTCACCTTATGTACCTTTTTGTACTTCTCCTGTGGAGATTTCTTGCTGCTGGTTTTCTTTCCCGACCTGCAGACTCTTGCTATGTGTCCTACTTTTCCACACTGTCTGCACACTTGGTCCTTGAACCAACAATCCTTATGGTCGTGTGTTGTTCTGCCACAGCGATAACACTTCACTGTTCCGTATGACATTTCATTTGTGCCATATTCTTGCGGTCTCCGTTGTATCTCTGCAGCGCCCCGTGCGGCTGCTTCGTGTGATACTGCCATGCTGAAAGCCTTGTCCAGCGTAAGATCCTTTTCTGATAGAAGCCGTTTCTGAGTTCCTTCACTTTGAAGCCCACACACAAACTTATCCCTTAAAGTATCTGCTAGTCCCATTCCAAACTGGCAGTGTTTCGATAGCTTGCACAGTTCCGTTAAATACTCAGCATTACTTTCGTCTTTATGCTGGTTCCTTTTGTGAAACTTAAATCTTTCTGCTATCAGCAGCGGTGTGGGGTTTAAGTGGTCCTGTAGGAATGCCACTATGCTTTCAAAATCCTTTTCCACTGGCTTCTCTGGGGTTACTAGGTTTCGCAGTAAGCCATACATTTTTGCACCCATGGAATTCAACAATACCAGTGCTTTCCTGGCATCTGGCACTTCATTCGCCTTGCAGTACACTTCTATGCGTCCTACATATGTCGCCCAATCTTCAACTTCATTGTCGAACGCTGTGACACTGCCACTCTTCGGCATCCCTAGGTGTGGTTAGACTGGCTAAAAATGGCATCTCCCGTGCTCTCCCTTCTTCCCCGCTGGCTCAAAATGGCGTCTCCCGCGCTTTCCTTTCTTCCCGCGCTCTCCCTTCTTCTCCACTGTGGCTCAAAATGGCATCTCCCGCGTTCTCCCTTCTTCTCCGCTGCGGCTCAAAAATGGCGTCTCCCGCGCTCTCCCTTCTTCTCCGCTGCGGCTCAAAAATGGCGTCTCCCGCGCTCTCCCTTCTTCTCCGCTGCGGCTCAAAAATGGCATCTCCCGCGCTCTCCCTTCTTCTCTGCTGCGGCTCAAATGGCGTCTCCCGCGCTTTCCTTTCTTCCCCCCCCTTGGATGCTGCTCAGTCCTTGAACACCAGCCGCGCTCTGCGCGTTTTCCTGCGCGCCTCTCTCGTTGACGCCGCTCAGTCCTGAACCCCGGCTGCGCCCTGTGCACTTTACCCTCTCTCTCTGCTCCCGTCGACGCTGCTCGGCCTTTTCCTTTGCCGTCGGTCGGCTCTAGCCGCCGCTGTGCGGGAAGGGTTTGCACCGTACCTGTTGCCAGCCCGCCTCGCTGGAGTCTCCGCCGGATGGTCGATGCCCGTGCCTCTGGAATCGGCCTTCCTCTGCAGAGTTGCAGGTAGGTTCGAATCGACTCATCGCCAATGTTAAATCCGTGAATCTTGATGTATGGTGTCCTTCAATAAATAGACAGAGACTGCAGAGGAACAATCAACAGGTGTTTACTGGATGAGGGTTACTCTAAAACTAACAGTACAGATCCCTACTCAGGGTTTATAAAAAGGTGTGGTCACTGCCGGTACTACAGTATACAGGAGCTGTAAAAAGTAGTTCGCCCCTTAAAGGTACATACACTACAGACCTGACCAAGAGCTGCTCAGGATGCCAGAAAGTCCAAAATGCACCACCACAGGCCCCTCTACATCCATGGGAGTGGCCCTCATCTCCATGGCAATGGGTGCATATTGATTTTGCTGGTCCATTCATCGACTCAATGTTTTTAATAGCCATGGATGCACACTCGAAATGGCCTGAGGTCATCAAAATGTCCTCCACCACCACGGAGAAAACTATTGCAGTCCTACGGACCATTTTTCCAGGAATGGCTTGCCAGAACAGATTTGCTCCGACAACGGACCACAGTTTGTGTTCGAAGAGTTCCGGAGGTTCTTGAAAAAGAATGGGGTAAGGCATTACACATCCGCCCCGTATCATCCAGCCACAAATGGATTGGCTGAGAGGTTCGTTCAAACCTTTAAGAAGGCAAAAAAGGCTATGTACAATGACAACATTCCGCTGCAGCACAAGGTGGACAATTTCCTGTTCGCCTACCGGAATGTGACACATGCAGTCACCAACCAGGCCCCAGCCATGATGTTCTTTAACCGAAGGTTAAGATCTCGCCTGGATTTGCTCAGACCAAACGTACGAAGAGATGTTGAGAGTAAGCAATTCCAGCACATCCATGAGAAGCCAACAAGGAGCTTCAATGTAGGGCAACCAGTCTTGGCCCGCAACTACCGAACAGAAAAATGGCAGCCAGGAACGATATGCACACAGCAGGGCCCCCTAATGTACACAGTGGACGTTTGGGAGAGCATCGTGAGACGCCATGCTGACCAGATCCTAGAATCACAGGAACAAGTCAACTCCATGCCTCGCCCATACGTACCTGGTGATGAACCCGACGTACAGGTCACATCTACCCCAGAAACAGTAGCATCGGAAGCTGATGAACCAACCAACAACAGGGGGCCAGAATCGCCTCCGCACCAAGAGCAAGACACTCAGGAAAGGCACTATCCAGAAAGGATCAGGAAGCCTCCCCAAAGACTGAATATATAAATAGACTATTTCCAGCTAATGTTGCATGTTAAAAGTGTTAATTGTAATTAGTTTGATATTTAATTGGTAAATGAGTGTTATGGTACTATTAATCTAAAAGGGGAGGAATTGTAATGTGTATACCTTTAAGTGGGGAACTATCTTTTACAGCTCATGTATACTGCAGTACCGGCAGTGACCACACCTGTATATAGCACTGAGTAGTAATCTGTACAGATCAGTTCCAGTGTGAACCACGTTGAGTAAACACCTGTTGTACCGTTCTCCTGCAGTCTGTGTCTTATTATACACGGACACAACGGTACAGCCATTCAATTCATTTTTTTAAATGCCAACTCGCATCTTTCTCACCAGATGCAAT
This sequence comes from Somniosus microcephalus, assembly GCF_052327205.1. NCBI lineage: Eukaryota > Metazoa > Chordata > Chondrichthyes > Squaliformes > Somniosidae > Somniosus > Somniosus microcephalus. Next base: position 39,122,701 of record NC_140998.1, read on the forward strand.
TATCAGTGACCCAACCCAATAGGATCAAACCCTTGATTTGGCTGTCAAAGGAGCCAGCTCATTTTGGTAGCAAGGAATAAAAAATGAATTGCCATGATTGTATCAATGGTAATATTACAAAATAAAAAGTATGGTTATTTTGACCTAGTTGTGTTTTTTAATGTAATTCTTGCATGTCTGTGTTTTCTACACTGAATTAAACATCAATAATGATTTGTGCACAATGAATACAACATAATGGGTAATGGTAGCTTGGTGGTAATGTCCCTGCATTAGTAATCCCGAAGCCTGGACTCATAATCCACGAGACATGAGTTCAAATCCCACCAAGGCTGCTGGGGAATTTACATTCAGTTAATGAAATAAATCTGGAATTATAAAGCTAGTATCAGTAATGGTGTTTGTGAAACTATTGGATTTTTGTTAAAAACCCAAAATGTCCTTTAGGGTAGGAAATCTGCTGGCCTACATGTGATTCCAGACCCAGAGCAATGACTCTTAACTGCCCTCTGAAATGGCCTAGCAAGCCACTCAGTTGTAACAAAACTGCTACAAAAAAAAATAAATAAAACTGTTTGGACCATCTGATTCAGACACGACAAAGCACACCTAGCCCCACTAACACCTGGGGACTTGTGCCAAAATTGGGAGAGCTGTCCCACAGACTAGTCAAGCAACAGCCTGACATAGTCATACGCACAGAATCATACCTTTCAGTCCACGTCCCAGACTCCTCCATCATCCACCGACTGGACAGACCCACCAGAGCTGGTGGTACAGTGGTGTATAGTCGGAGGGAGTGGCCCTGGAAGTCCTCAACATTGACTCCAGACCCCATGAAGGCTCATGGCATCGGGTCAAATATGGGCAAGGAAACCTGCTGATTACCAGCTGCTGCTCTCCCTCAGCTGATGAATCAGTACTCCTCCATGTTGAACACCACCTGGAAGAAGCACTGAGGGTAGGAAGGGAACAGAATGTACTCTTGGTGGGGGACTTCAATGTCCATCACCAAGATTGGCTCGGTAGCATCACTACTGACTGAGCTGGCTGAGTCCTGAAGGACATAGCTGCCAGTCTGGGCCTGCAGCAGGTGGTGAGAGAACCAACATGAGGGAAAAGCCTACTTGACCTCATCATAACCGATCTACCTGTCACAGATGTATCTGCACCTGTTCATGACAGTTTTGGGAGGAGAGTCCACCGTGCTGTGTGGCACTATCACCAACCTAAATGGAATAGATTCAGAACAGATCTAGCAGCTCAAAACTGGGCATCCATGAGGTGCTGTGAGCCATCAGCAGCAACAGAATTGTATTCCACCACAATCTGCAACCTCATGGCCCCGCATATTCTACCATGACCATCAAGCCAGGGGACCAACCTGGTTCAATGAGGAATGTAGAAGAGTATGCCAGAAGCACCAGGTGTACATAAAAATGAGGTGCCCACTTGGTGAAGCTACAATGCAAGACTACAAGCATTCTAAACAATGGAAGCAGCATGCTATAGACAGAGATAAGCAATCCCACAACCAACAGATCAGATCAAAGATTTGCAGTCGTGCCACATCCAGTTGTGAATGGTGGTGGATAATTAAACAACTAATGGGAGTAGGAAGCTCCATGAACAGCCCCATCATCAATGATGGCAGAGCACAGCACATGAATGCAAAAGACAAGGCAGAAGCATTTGCAACCATCTTCAGCCAGAAGTGCCGATTGGATGATTTATCTTGACCTCCTCCTGAGGTCCTCACCATCACAGAAGCCAATCTTCAGCCAATTCGATTTATTCCATGTAATATCAAGAAATGGCTGAAAGACTATAGGCCCTGAAAACATCCTAGCTGTAGTGCTAATGACTTGTGCTCCAGAACTAGCCGTGCCTCTAGCCAAGCTGTTCCAGTGTAGCTACAACACTGGCATCTACCAAATAAAGAGGAAAATTTCCCAGGTATGTCCTGTCTGCACAAAGCAGGACAAATCCAATCCGGCCAATTATTGCCCCATCAGTCTACTCTCAATCATCAGCAAAGTGATGGAAGGTGTCATTGACAGTGCTATCAAGTGACACTTACTCACGAATAACACCTTCCATCATAATGTTCAGTTTGGGTTCTGCCAGGACCACTCAGCTCCAGACCTCATTACAGTCTTGGTCCAAACATAGACAAAAGAGCTGAATTCCAGAGGTGAGGTGAGAGTGACTGCCCTTGACATCAAAGCAATATTTGACTGAGTGTGGCTTCAAGGAGCCCTAGTAAAATTGAAGTCAATGGGAATCAGGAGGAAAACTCTCTACTGGCTGGAGTCATACCTCGCACAAAGGAAAATGGTGTGGTTATTGGAGGCCAATCATCTCAGCTCCAGCAACACTTGAAGTCCGCTTGTTTGGCACCCCATCCACCACCTTAAACATTCTTTCCCTCCACCACCGGCGTACCGAGTGTGCAGTGTGTACCATCTACAAGATGCACTGCAGCAACTCACCAAGGCTTCTTTGACAGCACCTCCGAAACACGTGACCTCTACCACTTAGAAGGACATGGGCAGCAGGCGCCTGGGAAAACCATCACCTGCAAGTTCCCCTCCAAGTCCCACACCATCCTTACTTGGAAATATATCGTCGTTCCTTCATCGTCGCTGGGTCAAAATTCTAGAACTCCCTACTTAACAGCATTTTGTGTGTACTTTCACCACACGGACTGCAGCGGTTCAAGAAGGCCGCTCACCACCACCTTCTCAAGGGCAACTAGGGAGGGGCAATAAATGCTGGCCTTGCCAGCGACGCCCACATCCCCTGAATGATTTTTTTTTAAAAAGCAGCAATTAAACCAGCTATGGGGGCGGACCTGAATAAACAAAGCCAAAGAGCAATTTTCCACCTTAAATGCCAACATGCTGTCTGTACTGAGTCTCAACTGAAGTAGCTTTAAGTATTAGGGACACATGCTTATTCCTTTTATTATGTCCATGTAGAATTGAGACACGGACTGCAGGAGTTGGTTATAACAGGTCTTTACTGAATGGAGGCAACCTGGAACTACTATACAAAGTTACTACACAGGCTTATATACCGGGGTGGTCATTACTGGTACTGCAGTATACAGGGGCTGCAGAATATAGTTCCTTCTGCAAAGTACATACACTACAATTCCTCCCCTTTTAGCTAAACAGTACATAACATTCGATTAACAATGAAATAACATATTTACAATTACAGTTGCTAGATACATTAGTTGAAGTTAAGCAATTATAAATTCAGTCTTTGAGGAGGCTTCCTGATTCTGTCTGGATAACGCCTCTTTGGGGTATCAGGTTCTTCTGGCAAAGTTGAGTCAGGATCAATGTCGTTGTTTGGTTCGTCTGCTTCCAATATCACCGATTCTGAGGTAGATGCAATTGGTACTTCGGTTTCATCACCAGGTGTATAGGATCATGGTGTAGATTTGACGTTTTCCAGTGACTCTAGAATCTGGTCAGCATGGCGTCTTACAATGCTCTCTCCAACGTCCACAGTATACATTAGAGGTCCTTGCCGTGTGCAGATCGTTCCTGGCTGCCATTTCTCTGTGCGGTAGTCCCGGGCCAAAACTGGTTGACCTATCTTGAAACTCCTGGTTGGCCTTTCATTCATATTCTGAAACTGCCTGTTCTCCACATCTCTTCTGATGTTTGGCTTAACCAAATCCAAGCGGCATCTTAGTCTTCAATTGAAGAACATCATGGCTGGAGTGTAGGGGTATATCTTCATTACACATTGCCTTGATAGCCTTCTTGAATGTTTGAACGAACTTCTCGGCCAATCTATTAGTGGCTGGATGATATGGGGTGGATGTGTAATGCTTAACACCATTGTTCTTTAAGAACCTCCGGAACTCTTCAGACACAAACTGTGGTCCATTGTCGGAGCAAATCTGTTCAGGCAGCCCATTCCTGGCGAATATGGTTCGTAAGACTGTGATAGTTTTTTCTGTGGTGGTTGAGGACATTTTTATTACCTCTGGCCACTTTGAATGTGCATCCACCGCAATTAAAAACATCGAGTCCATAAATGGACCAGCAAAATCAACGTGCACCCTTTGCCATGGAGATGAGGGCCACTCCCATGGATGTAGAGGGGCTTGTGGTGGGGCGTTTTGGACCTTCTGGCATCCTGTACAGCTCTTGGTCATCTCTTCGATTTCTCTATCAATTCCCGGCCACCACACAAACGCTCTGGCTATGTTCTTCATTTTTACCCCTCCCAGATGACCCTCATGAAGCTCATTGAGCACGCTATCCTTCAATTTGGGTGGAATTATTACTCTGGATCCACACATCAAGGTTCCTCTGCACACTGACAGCTGTTCTCTTCTCGGCGAGAATGCTGGCAGCAGTGGCTCGCCATGTGCTGGCCACCCTTTCACCGTTAAATCATACACCCAGGAGAGTGTCGGGTCATTTCGTGTTTCCTTTTCTATGTTTGCATTCGTCACAGGGAGACATTCGACTATGGTCGAGTGGAATATCTCCACTGGATCCACTGCAAGTTCTTCTTCCACCATCGGCAACGGTAGGCGCGACAATCCATCAGCATTCCCATGCTGTTTAGTTCCTTTGTACTCGATGTCATATTGGTGTGCCCCTAGGAAAAGGGACCACCTCTGTAGCCGTTGTGCTGTCATTATCGGTACGCCCTTCTGAGGGTTGAAAATGGAGACAAGAGGTTGATGATCAGTAAGTAGAGTAAATTTCTGTCCGTGCAGGTAGTGATTGAACTTCTTCACCCCCCAGACCAGGCTGAGGGCCTCTCTGTCAATCTGGGTGTAGTTACGCTCGGCTGAAGTTAACGAGCGTGACGCAAAAGCTATCGGCCTCTCTGAACCATCAAGGAATTTATGTGACAGTACCGCCCCAATGCCGTAGGGCCCCAACGCATCACACGCCAGTCTTATCGGTAGTGATGGGTTGTAGTGAGCCAATACTTCTCTTGAAGTGATTAGGTCCTTACTCTTCTGAAAGACCCGCTTACATTCATCGCTCCATTTCCATGCTACTCCCGTTTGTAGTAGGGCGTTCAGTGGGTGCAGAATTGTGGACAAATTCGGCAAAAACTTATGGTAGTAATTCACCAATCTGAGGAATGACCTCAGTTGCGACACATTTTCAGGTGCTGGAGCCTTAACTACCGCTTCAATTTTGTCAGGGGACTTACGTAACCCCTCTTCATCAATCACGTGGCCACAATACGATATCTGTTTCTTAGAAAACTCGCACTTGGGGCGATTGGCCCATAGCCCATGTTCACGTAGTCTAGTGAGCACCTGCTCTAGGTTGGCAAGGTGTTCACCGTCATCTTCACCTGTCACTAGGATGTCGTCCAAGTAACACTGAGTCCCCGGAATTCCTTGCAGGACTTGTTCCATCGCTCTTTGCCATATCGCCGGAGCTGATGCTACTCCGAATACCAGTCGATTATACTGGTAAAGACCTTTGTGAGTGTTTATCGTGAGATACTTCCTAAAGGATTCTTCAACCTCCATCTGCAAATATGCTTGTGCTAGGTCAATTTTTGTAAAACGCTTCCCTCCAGATAGTGAGGTGAAGATATCTTCTATCCTTGGAAGAGGATATTGTACTGTGTGAAGGACTGGGTTCACCGTCACCTTGAAGTCCCCACAGATGCGAATCTTCCTTGGCTCCTCAGACTTATTGTTTAACGTTTTCTTCATGACAGGAACGATGGGTGTCGCCCACTCGCTCCAGTCTACCTTAGATAACACACCTGCATTCTCCAGATTCTCCAGCTCTGCCTCGACGGCTGGGCGAATTGCATATGGTACCGGTCTTGCTTTGAAAAACTTGGGAATTGCATTCTCTTCTATTTTTATCGAGGCGGTTACGCCTTTAAGAGTTCCCAGTTCTTGTTGAAATACTTCTTTGGCGTTAGCTAAGATTGTTGACAATCGCCCAGGAGTGACGTCGTCATCCTTTTTACCAGCCACCATCAGTGCCTGAATGGAGTGCCAGTCTAAACTTATCCTTCTGATCCATTCACGTCCCAATAACGGTGGTCCACCATCTTGCAGTATGTACAGATACAATTTCTGTATTTCCTTGCCGTTGTATTCGACAGGCACCCTTATTTTTCCTCTGGGGCATACTTTTTGCCCCGTATACATCTTCAAGACAATGGATGTCTCTTTCAAGGGTATATGTGAGAATAGCCGCTCGTAGTCTCGTCGATCCATGATGGTTAGAGCTGATCTTGTATCCAATTCCATTTTGACTTGGGACCCTGCTATCGTGAGGGTGACCCAAATGGTTCGGTGATCCTCTTTTGCGATTACATTGTGAAGTTTGAGACAGCTTAGTCTCTTGTTCCCGGATTCACTATCGCTCATCTGGTCTTCGGAACTACTGTCCGTCATCTTTTGTACTTTCCTGTACTGTTCCTTAGTAGCCTTTTTGTTGTCATTGGTCTTCTTCCCAGACCTGCAAACTCGTGCAATGTGTCCCATCTTTCCGCATTGCCTGCATATTTTGTCCTTGGACCAGCAGTCCTTCTGGTCATGGGTTGTTCTGCCGCAGCGATAACATTTTGCAAATCCCCGTGTCATTTCGTGGGTGCCGTATTCCTGTGGCTTTTGGTGTATTTCCGCAGCTCCCCTTGCTGCTGCTTCGTACGATACTGCCACGCTGAAAGCCTTATCTAGCGTCAGCTCTTTCTCTGAGAGTAACCTCTTCTGGGTTCCTTCACTCAGGAGCCCACAGACAAATTTGTCCCGTAAGGTATCTGCCAGTCCTGCTCCGAACTGGCAGTGCTTTGATAGCTTGCGTAGTTCCGTAAGGTAATCAGCATTGCTCTCATCTTTATGTTGATTTCTCCTGTGGAATTTAAATCTTTCTGCTATCAGCAGCGGTGTAGGATTTAGGTGTTCCTGTAGGATAGCAACAATTTCATTAAAACTCTTCGCCTTCGGTTTGGCTGGAGTAATCAGGTCCCGCAATAGGCCGTACGTTCTTGCGCCCATTAAATTTAGCAGTACCGATGCCTTTTTCTCATCGGCTACTTCGTTTGCCTCGCAATATACCTCGACTCTTTCCACATACGTGGTCCAGTCTTCTATTGCATTATCGAAGGCAGTGATATTGCCAGTCTTCGGCATCTTGGAAATCTAAGATGGCGCCTCCCGCGCTTTGCCTTCTTCCCCGCTGGATTAAGATGGCGCCTCCCGCGCTTTCTGTCTTCTCCGCTGTTGCTAGCGCTGTTGCTGGCATTTTATGCCTTGATGGCGACGCCCTATGGTCTTCGCGCACTTCCCCCCGCGCTGCTGCTAACGCCGCTCTCCACGGTTCCCGTGGCAAACTGCAGCTCCTCGCGGCTTTCTGCACATTTAATTTTTATTCTTTCCCCGTCGTCGGAACAACCCTGCGGGTCTCTTGCCTCCCTCTTCTCGGGTCTATACGCTGCCCGGGCTCGTAGCACCGGCCGCGCCCTGTGTGCTCCACCCTCTCTCTCTCTCCTCTTCCCGACAACGCTGCTCGGCCCCGTTGCAATGCCACCCACTCGCGCTCTAGACCGCCGCAGCCCAGGAAGGATCAGTGTACTACCTGCCACCAGCCCGATTAGCTGAAGCAGGATAACCAAGCCCCGCTCTCGACAGCCTCTCCTGCAAATCTTCCACTCCGCTGACTCAGAGGCGGATGCCCACGGTTGACGCCCGTTTCTTCTGTTTCTTTCTTCCTTCTGGCCTCGACCTCTGATAACTTCGCTTCAGGGATGGATCCCCATGAGGTGGTGCAGACTGTAGGTAAGTTCGTATCTGCTCGTCGCCAGTATTATGTCCGTGTATAATTGAGACATGGACTGCAGGAGTTGGTTATAACAGGTCTTTACTGAATGGAGGCAACCTGGAACTACTATGCAAATGTTACTACACAGGCTTATATACAGGGGTGGTCACTACTGGTACTGCAGTGTACAGGGGCTGCAGAATATAGTTCCTTCTGCAAAGTACATACACTACACCTTTAGCCACAAACTTTCATGTGAGTGTTGCTTTTGTTTGTCCCTCTGACACTTACGGTGAAAACAAAGGAAAGAGAAGGAAACTAACCAAAACGAAGAATTCTTTTTTCAGAAAATTTGTGAATCACAAAGGCTACTGGTAAACATTCAAGTTGTATGTTATACAAAATATAATCACTCAAATGTTGCCAACCAGGGTCAAGCACAGCTAGCTCATTTTGAATCAAAGCCCCCTGCCTTATTGCGTAGTAACTTTAGATGCATTCTAATATTGACCTCCAAAACTGGTTGTTTGTACTACTTCTTTAAATAAATAATTGCACTCTCACCTGTGTAGAATACACCAGATGGTTACAAGCTATGCATGGTCAGCTTTCAGTTTTACACCAGATGTGCCAAACTCCATCGGAGCGGAATCCCACTAGCCTCCCAGTGAAGTCAGATGTTGAAATGCTTCATGCACAGCTGCCACAACAGCTGTAATAGATGTTGCCAACTTAATAAATCACAAAATGCATGTGTTGCTGACTTAATTTAGCAGCTTAATTGTGATTGTGTTAAAACTTTCTGCACCTATTTATCATTAGCATGGCAATTTTCCATTTGCTATGAGGACTCACGCGTCCAATGACCAGCACCAGCTCCATTTATTTAACACTAGACCTGGTTACTGAAATTAGTGTCCGTAACAGATTGATTCTCAATTTTTATTTTCAAATCTTGTAAATGGTTGCAAATAATGCCATGCATTTTATTCCATTTTCACTGACATCAATGCCACTGTTAGCTTCAAGTCCCATCGATAGTCTAAATTTAATCAAAGATTTTCATTCCTTAGCAATAAGCTGTACATTAATTTCAACTTTTTAATATCACATACCAATCTTCACTAGTCTTCGAATTTGGATTTCCCTTAAGAAGCCACCGTTTTAATTGTCAATGCAGAGGAATGAGGCATACCGTGTTTGCCCAGAGTTTTTGTTCTGCGGGGTGCAGTCTCAACAGTAAAGTCATCACATCTTTCTTTATAAACACATTGATGACTTCACGTTGCACACACAGGAAATCTTGCATTTATCCAGAACAGTTTGGGGAAGGATTTCTACGTAACACAGCCCATCACTGAAGCCTGATATTTTAGTCCATTGTACTCGTGTAACTCTTAGAACTTGAGGCAATGCTATTTGGGACTTGACCTATTATTTTGTGGCAATCCTGTTATAGTAAATGTTCCAATTTAAGAAAAAAAAACAAGAAAAAACAATGTGCATTGGAGTGTCCAGGGTGCACCTAAAAATGTCTACTGCTCATGAAAAGCTTCCACAGAGTAAGTGGAAAACATAGATTTTCCAGCACAGAAACAGGCCATTCGGCCCAACTGCTCTGTGAGAGTGTTAATGCTCCACACGAGCTTCCTCTCACCCTACTTCATCGAACCCTATCTGCATATCCTCCTATTCCTTTCTCCCTCATGTACTTAGCTAGCTTTCCCTTAAATGCATCTATGCTAGTCACCTCAACTACTCCCTATGGTAGCAAGCTCCACATTCTACCCACTCTCTGGGTAACAAAGTCTCTCCTGAATTCTTTATTGGATATATTAGTGACTTTCTATCTTATATTTATGGCCCCTGGTTCTGGTTACTAGTGGAAACAAGATGGTGGATTCAATTTACAAGATCATCTTCACTCGCAATTGCAGCTTGACTGATTTTATTTGAGGGGAACTTTTAGATCAGCGGATAGCTTTAATATGGATTTGGGAGGGCAAATGTTTTCTGGAGTAGATGTTCCAGAGGTTGCTAGGAGTAGAGAATCTGGTAAGGGAAATATGGTGACCATTGCTAGACAGGGCAAGACTCAAATGGTGGGGTACAAAAGAAATGATCTGTAGAGCTGGATTTGTATAATAGGTATAACTGTTTGGGTACCAGTAATGTTGACAAAAGATGAAGATTTAGAGGAGGGTGTTGTGTCTCCTTGTGTTCTTATACTATAAATAATACAGACACTTTTAGCTCATTTTAGTTACTGCTTTTACTAGCTGTATTCCTGCTTTGTTTCTCTGTGCTGCCGCATGGTGCGGAGTGATACAAGATGTCCGACACTGCGCTGTGCACTGCCCATGCACAGTGTGCCACATAGCAATATAACTACACCATACCAAAGTAGTTCCATACCAAAGTAGTTCCATTTAACGATGTGATACTATAACAATGTAACATCCCTCTTTCTCAAAAAAACTAAAACATGAAATTTAACAATTTAAATTAACAAATATTATATCTAAACTATTATTATCAACTACAAAGAATCGTGAGTTTTTTTTTTATTTGCGATATCGCTCAGGTGGTTGGATGTTGTCCCTCCATCTTGTGGATTTGGTGGTGACCATTCCTCTCTGCAGTGTTTTGGCGTATTCCACTCTCGTTGTTGTTGTTGTTGCTGTCGGCTTTGGAGTTGGAGTGTGCATGCTCATGGTTGTTTGATTTGTAGCGCTTGTTTCTGGTGTTGTACTGCTTGTGGTAGCTGGTGTTGTCAATGTTGCTGATGTTGTCTGCTGCTTATCCAGTTCAGGTGACGGTCTGATGTGGAGTCTGTTCCGTCTGTATTGGTTACCAGGTTCAGTCTCTACGAAGTAGGATCTTGGAGTATCAGCTTTTCCAATGACCTTGGCTGGATTCCAGGTTTTCAACACCGGGTCTTGCACATGCACTGATTGTCCATTCAGCAATCCTGGTAGCATCTTTGCATGTTTATCGTAATGTTTGCTTCCTACGATATGTGCTTCTGCCAGCTTTTGTCTGAAGTCCTCCTGGTCCTGGGGAAGATGTATTTTTGCTGGTAGTGTAGTCTTAAACTTCCTCCCATTCAGCAATTCCGCAGGTGATTTCATGTCTGCTTTCAGCGGTGTTGTTCTAAGTGATAGGAGGGCAAGGTCTTGGTCTTCCCCCATCTCACTACTTTTGATGAGAGTTCTCTTGACAGTCTGGATCTGTCTTTCGATGAACCCGTGTCCCCTTGGGAAATGTGGGGATGAGGTTACTATTTTGAACCCATACTTTTCTGCCAGAGCTCTGAATTCACTCGATGTGAACTGGGTTCCATTGTCACAGATTACCTTTTCCGGGATTCCTTGTTCAGCAAACAAGCTCTTTGCAATCCTGGTGGTAGTTGTGGCTCTCAAGTCTTTCATCCTTCTCACAAAAGGAAACTTGGAATAGTAATCTGCCACTATGAGATACCATTCTTGATTGCACATGAAGAGATCTGCCCCAACAGTGTGCCATGGTCTTGACGGTATTTCACTAGGTATCATCTCCTCTTTCTGTTGTGCATTTCTGTATTTCTGGCATATACCACATGCAGAGACCATCTGTTCGATATTTTTGTAGATGCCTATCCAGTATACAGCTGATCTGGCTCTCAGCTTGCATTTCTCCATTCCCATGTGGCCTTCATGTATGAGATGGAGAAGTTGTGTCTGCATCATCTTTGGCACGATGATCCTCGATCCAGCAAGGAGAATACCGTCTTCTACTGCAATACCGTCTTTAATCGTCCAGTATTGACGAATTGTCGCCTGTACCTGCTGGATTCTCTCCGGCCACCCCTGTATTACTTGTTGTGTGAGTAGTTGCAACTCCTCATCTTTGCTAGTCTCATCTCTGATTTGGCTGAGCTTTGTAGGGGTAACATTCACTAGGTGGTGGATTTTTACTGTTAGGCCCTCCACCTCGTGTTTCTCATATGGTGACAATCGAGACAACGCATCTGCTAGCACCACTTCCTTTCCTGGCTTATATTTAAGCATGAAGTCATAGCTTTGGATCCTTAGAAGTAGTCTTTGCAGTCTTGCAGGCGCTTTGCACAGATTCTTCTTATAGATCTGTTCTAGTGGATGATGGTCACTCTCTATTGTAAATCGCCTGCCATATATGTATGTATGGAATTTCTCGCATCCGTACACTACTGCTAATAGTTCTCTTTCTATGTTGGCGTATCTCGTCTCGGCTGACGTCAAGGCCTTTGATGCAAAAGCTATCGGCTTTCCTTCCTGCACCAGAGCTGCCCCTAGTGCTCTGGTAGAAGCGTCTACTTGCAGAGTGACTGATTTTCTTCTGTCATAATATGACAGACTTGTTTCTTTGCACAACAGTTCACAGAATCACAGAATCACAGAATCTACAGTGCAGATAGAGGCCATTTCGGCCCATCGAGCCTGCACCGACACATATCCCACCCTATCCCCGTAACCCCACGTATTTAATCCCCTAACACTAAGGGTCAATTTATCATAGCCAAATCAACCTAACCTGCACATCTTTGGACTGTGGGAGGAAACCGGAGCACCCGGAGGAAACCCACGCAGACACAGGGAGAATGTGCAAACTCCACACAGACAGTCGCCCGAGGCCAGATTTGAACCCGGGTCCCTGGCGCTGTGAGGCAACAGTGCTAACCACTATGCCACCGTTATATAAGTTATTTGATATTTCAAATAAGTTATTTGAAATTCCTTTCATGTGATTCAGACCACTGGTATTCGGCGTCTTCTTTCAATAGCTCTCTGAGATTTGTTGTATGTTCCAACATGTGTGGGATGAAAGAACTCATGTATTGGACCAAGCCGAGGTAACTCCTCAGCTCTTTCTTGTCTTTGGGTGGTTTAATTTCAGCAATCGCCGCAATCTTCTCTGGATTTGGCTTGACTCCCTCTGGTGTATAAATCATACCGAAGAATTGGCATTCCTTGACTATAACTATGCACGTATCTGCATTTAACTTGATGCCAGCCTTCCTGGTACTCTCCATGGCCTCATGTAGGTGCATGTCATGGTCTCTTTCATCTGCTCCATAGGTCTGAATATCATCAGCTATTCCTATAGCTCCTTCACAGCCTCTGTATGTCTCGTCTATTTTCTGTTGAAAGATATCTTGACTGACCTTTAGCCCGAATGGTAGCCGCAGGAATTTGTAACGCCCAAATGGTGTGTTGAATGTTGTCAGTGTTGTTGATTCCTCATCCAACTTCACGTTCCAATATTTATTTCTGGCATCTAGTTTTGAGAAAACCTTGGCTCCTGCCAGTGATGGCATAATCTCCTCTAGCGTTGGGGTGGGATAGTGGTCCCTCTATCACCTGGTTTAGATCTTTGGGGTCCAAACATATTCTGAGATGACCGTTTGGCTTTTCTCGTACCACAATTGAGTTTACCCAGTCTGTGGGTTCAGTGACCTTTACGATCACTCCCTTTTCTTCCATCTCCTTTAGCTCTCTTTCAAGCTTTGTCTTCAGCTCGATGGGTACTTTTCGTGGAGCATGGATAACGGGCTTTACCTCTGGATCAATGGTGATGTGGTATTGGAAATCTCCGAAACATCCCACTGTATCATCGAAACATTCCGGATACATGTCTATCAAGTCTTTTTTACTCTTGATTTGTGGGCGGTTCTCCAGTGGGGTGTTGCTGTCTATCTTCAGTGGCATTTCCGTCAGCTCGTGATGCACTGAGATCAATCTCAACTTCTCGCAGCTGTTTAATCCCAGGATCGCTGGCCCCTCAGTGTCAGTGACATAGAACATGCAGTTGATGTTCTTTCTTTTATGTGCCCCTTTGATAACGGTTATTCCGAGTTGTTTAACCTCACTCCCCCCGTATGCTGTCAGCGTGACATTACTTGCCTTTAAACAACCATTTTTCGGGTAGCCATCTTCTCTCAGGTTTTCGGGAAAGATCTACTGGTACAGTCTCAATGGGAGAATGTTGCTCTGAGCCCCTGTGTCCAGCATCAACTTTAAGTTGATGGTTTTGGGCCAACCTTTGATCTTTTTTTTGATTTGGATGATGGTGTGCAATTCTCTCCTCGGAGTATTTTCCGCTCTGGACATCTCATGAAGCTGTATCTTTATGGTTTCGATGTTTAGTGCATTGTCGTGATCATCATCATCATCCTGCTCATCCATGGCATGGATATTGTGTTTCTTTCTCTGGTTCTGCTGTCCGCCTTTGTTTTTGATGTATGTTCCTTCTTTCTTCATTCTACACCTCTTTTCCCAGTGGTTTAGTTTGCCACATGCATTGCAGCTTGTTCCATATGCTGGACATTTCCTCTTGTCTGTGTAATCGAGCGGTCTTCCACAATTTCTGCACATGTTTCCCCCGTTGTCATGTGCATGTCTTTGTGTGTTGTACTTTTCTCTCACTGCATCCACTCTGTTGTCTGTCTCGGAAGCCGTCCGCATGTCAGCCGTTTGAGAAATCAGCGTTTTCATTTGCTGCTTCATGGCTTCATGAGCTCTCGCAGTATCTACAGCCTCTGTTATTCCGAGCTTTTCTTTTCCTATCAGGGCTTTTTGTACCTCTACATGCGCTGACCCCCATATTAGTTGGTCCACAAGCCTTTCTTCCATTTCCTTAAATTTACACTTGCTGGCTTCATTTCTCAGCCTTGTCAGGAAATCGTCAGCTGTTTCACCGGGTTCCTGTCTTAGACTCTGGAATTTGTATCTGTGTATACAGTGATTGGATTTAGGCTCTAGATGGTTGCTGAATTTATCAAAAATTATTGCAGGGTTTTCCTTTTCCTCTTCAGTCAAACTCCAGCTATTATACAAATCTAGACCTTTTTCTCCTGTCCATAACAGAATGTAACTAACCTTTTCCTCATTGGTAGCACCCTTCAGGAAGCTTTTGAATGTAAGCTCACATTTCTGTTTGAACTTGCGGAATGCTTCTACTATATCGTCGGCTTCCCAGTTCATGAGGGGTTGCATTTGCACAGTCGTCATTTTAGTTTCCCGTACGATTCACTCTCAAATCACCGCAGACATCGGCACTCACAATCAGCTCATAAAATCACTTTTCGTATTATTCGTAGTTCGTATAGCACAATTTTTTACTCACTTATACCGCTGCCACCATGTTGTGTCTCCTTGTGTTCTTATACTATAAATAATACAGACACTTTTAGCTCATTTTAGTTACTGCTTTTACTAGCTGTATTCCTGCTTTGTTTCTCTGTGCTGCCGCATGGTGCGGAGTGATACAAGATGTCCGACGCTGCACTGTGCACTGCCCGTGTACAGTGTGCCACATAGCAATATAACTACACCATGCCAAAGTAGTTCCATACCAAAGTAGTTCCATTTAACGATGTGATACTATAACAATGTAACAGAGGGTGACCATGAGAGACTGCAGGCACAGGGGTAAAAAGTACAGGTAGTAATAATAGGTGAGTGGTGATTGTGGGGCATTATATAATTGGTGAGGGTAGGGGAAGGAGGGGCTAGATAGTTTCTTTAGCAGATGTGATCCAGGGTCCCGAATGATATGTTGATACCCAGGTACCAGGATTCAGGATATCACGGAGCAAATAAAACAAAAAAACTCTGGAATAGGAGGGCGATTATGCTTCCTCTGGGAACCCATGATGTAGATATGAGTAGGTTTGAGTTTATGCAAAGAGATTTCGAGAAGCTAAATTCTAGATTTAAGAAGCAGAATCTCCAGGGTAATAATCTCTGGATTACTCTCCATGCCACGTGCTGGACCACACAGGGAGAAAAAGACTAGGATTGTCAACTTGTGGTTGGAAGGATGGTGTAGAAATTTCAGATGGTTTCAGATTCCTGGGACACTGGAACCATTTTTAGGGCCAGTGAAGGCTGTACATATGGGCTTGCCTTCACCTAAAACAAAGAGGCACCCATGTCCTTGCAGAAAAGATAAATAGGGTGTTGGGGAAAGATTAAAACTAGTTGGGGGAGGGGAGGGTGCAAGGGAGAATCCACACTGTAAACAAAAAGCGTGAGAAAAAGACCATCAGGGCACATGGGCAGAATGGGGACAGTTATCCAGAGAATTGTTCTGTAGCAAAATGCATGTAGCATAAGAAATAAAACAAGTGAGTTAGAAGTACAAATTCAGCTTGAAGGGTATGATATAGTTGCCATTAGAAACACTTGGCTGCAACATGAGCATAATTGGGAACTAAATATTCTAGGCTATAAATAGGACAGGGAAATTGGGAAAAGAGGAGCAGCAGCAATATTAAGAAAAAGCACAATTACCACAGTAGAAAAACAGATTTCAGTAAGGCTGTTCAGGCAGTGGAAACACTATGGGTAAAATTTAGGAACAGCAAAGGATGCAGGACTCTGGTAGGATTTGTCGACAGATTTCCAGATAGCTGTCATGTAGTGGGAGAGCGTATAAATATGGAGATTAGGGAAGCATGTAGAGCAATGTGGTTTTAATAGATTTTAATTTTCACATAGACTGGGGGATGAAGAAAAGCTCAAGTAGTAAAGGGAATGAATTTCTAGAATGTATTTGGGACAGTTTTTTAAAACAATTTTGATTTTAGAGCCACCAAGGTAAATTGGCCGTATTGCATTTAATGATGAGTAACAAACCAAAATTAGTCAACAAACTGGTGGTAGGGGAGCATCTTACAAATAGTGATCATAATATGATTGAATTTGATATTAGGTTTGAGAGGGAGAAGGGAGAGTCACAAACTATGGCCGGGATTTTGCTCAGCTCAGCGGGTCCATGGCAGGCGACGTCAGTGACGGGTCCCGGCCCCGCTGCTGGTTCCATCCCACTGCCTAAAATGAATTTCCCTTGACTGGGCTTGTTAAGCCCACCCAGCGCGTTTCCCGGTCAATTAGAGGAAACGAGTCTGGTGATGTCATTTGATGACGTGTCATCAGCTGGTTTCCTTAAAGGGACCATGTCCAAAATTATTTTGACATTTGTGCTGTCAGTGTTCTACAGCATTGAGCTGCTGCAAACACTGACAATCACTGCACAAAGGCACAGGGCTGCACCCAGGCTCTTCCATGACTCGTCACAGCATGCAGGGAGGTCCTCTTTCCTTCCCATGGGAAGAAGAGACCTACCCAGAAGATCAACACAGCCTGATTACACATTGCACAGGAACGCACAAGCAGGGATGTGGTCAGGAGGACCAGGCTGCAGTGCCACAAATGTTTCAATGATCTCAGTAGATCATGAAATGTTAGTACAAAGCCACACTCAACCTTATCCTGCTGTGCCTCTCATCACATCCCCATCACTCTGCCTTCCCTACCCTACTCCTGCACATCCTTACTCACACCTACTTAGCTTGCACCTCCACCCATCCCTCTCTATCTATATTCTCACATCCCCATCTCACTAGCCAAACCCCACATTTACCCTCATCCTAGTGCAATCATACCAACTAACAACACACAAAGGTAGCCACTTGGGTGTTTTATACAACATTCATGTAAAGTTTCTGCTAATGTGCTGTCAAACATTGAAACCTTTATTTTTCACACTTTGCATTCTTGGACAGATTTGTGTGCACCTTTGGAAGTGGCTTAGTGAGTTGCAGTGAATGGTGAGACATAACAGTACCCCCTGCAATGGTCATGAATGGCTTGGGCATTGTAGGGATGCTTTATGGTGTTGGTGTGGGGTGGTGCCAACCTGGCACATCATGTGGCAGCCAGGGTGTACAGTGTCAAGTGAAGTAAATCTGGCCATGGTGAGGCCATCCCTGGCCTCCCAGGCAGCAATGTGGTTAAGTGCTGATGTCCTCTGTCCTGTGCAGCATCAGTTGGTTATGGAGAAGGTTGGTGTTGTTGTTGGTGCTGCTGGTGTGCCTGGTGCTGCTGATGTTGGGGATGATCATGGTGTGATTCTGAGGACCAAGGTGAGAGAGTATAAATGGCACCCATGTTGATGGAATAGATGGCAGGTGAAGTTGAGATGACAGAAGCATTCTGTCAATGGTGAGAGAGGTTGTTCCAATGAGGTGACACTAGATAGAGAGTTTGCTCCAAACACTTGCAACCTGCATAAAGCTCAATCTGTGTTTCAAATGCAGTTAGCAACAGCTTCTGAGCTTGGAAAGTGAACAGCTGTGAGGTGCGAGCTTTTACAGCATATTTCATGTTGTCACTAATCAGCTGATTCAATGGGCATTCATCTCCTGCCTCAGCTTAACAGACATGATCCCTGAGCAGCGAGGTCCCAGTGGGCGAGCAGGTAAAGTCAAAAGGTAAGCTAAAATGTATTCTTAGTGATGTCTAAACAAGGTTATAATGATTCTAATTGAATGCTGCTGCGTGTCGGGTCTGTTCAGCGTTGTCAGACCCGACGTCGGGAAAGGCGCGTGGTGGCGGCAGGACCCTGCTGTGAAAAAAAACTACTTTCACACCTGACCCCCCGGAAAATTCCAGCCCAAGGTTTTAAATTAAAGTATGGCAAACTTCGAAGGGAGGAGAAATAAATTGATCACAATAAATTGGACAGAATTGTTAATGGATAACCCTACAGAAAACTGCAGGAAGTATTCAAAGAAATATTTGATCTGATACAAAACCAGTGCATACCCCTAAATGGCAAAGATTCCATTAAGCAACCATGCACTTTGGTCCTGAGAAAGACAAATCAGAATATTTTCCTAATGGTGAGAGACTAGGATCTGTGGAGGAGTAATGGGATTTAAGTGTTCACATACACAAATCACTAAAAGCTAGTGCACAGGTACAAAAAAATGATTAAAACATCTAATGGAATATTGGCCTTTATCTCAATCAGGTTGGAATTCAAAACTGAAGAAGTGATGCTTCAGTTGTACTGAGCCTTGGTTAGACCCCATCTGGAGTATTGTGTTCAGTATTGGCCTCACACCTCAGGGACAATATATTGGCCTTGGAGGGGGTACAGCGCAGATTCACCAGAACGATACCAGGGCTTAAAAGGTTAAATTATGAGGACAGTTTGCATAAACTTGGCTGGTATTCCCTTGAGTTTAGTAGGTTGAGGGGTGATCTGATTGAAGTGTTTTATATGATAAAAGGATTTGATAGGGTAGATACAGAGAAAGTATTTCCTCTGATGAGTGAATCCCAAATAAGAGAGCATAATCATTAAATTAGAGCTCGACCATTCAGGAGTGAAATCTGGAAAACTTTTTCACACAAAGACGAAGGGTAGTAGAAATCTAGAACTTGCTCCCCCAAAAGTCTGTGGCTGCTGGGTCAACTGAAATTTTCAAGACCGAGGGCGATAGATTTTGGTTAGGTAAGGGTATCAAAGAATATGGAACAAAGGCAGGTAAGTGGAGTTGAGGTACAGATCAGCTATGATCTAATTGAATGGCGGATTGTGCTCGAGAGGCTGAATGGTGTATTCTTGGGTGAAAAAGAGAATTTTAAACACAATCTGGATTTAAGGTTTGTTTTTCAACTTGGAAAAAAAAATCAAATTAGACTTGAACAAAAATTTTATATTTGCTTATTATTCAATGCTAACTTAAAAATGACTTGGTTTACTTTTCAGCCTCTAAACACGTACTCAGAAACACAGCTTTCAATGGGATTTTGCTTCCAATTGAAAAAGTTGCTCGCTGTTTCTTTCTAAAAAGGTTG
The DNA here is from genome assembly GCF_052327205.1 of Somniosus microcephalus. NCBI lineage: Eukaryota > Metazoa > Chordata > Chondrichthyes > Squaliformes > Somniosidae > Somniosus > Somniosus microcephalus. The sequence goes on from NC_140998.1 coordinate 39,142,151, forward strand.
CTCACCAGTTTCCCAGTTTCATTAATGGATTATCAAATAAATTTAGGGCCATTTAGCTGACTGGTTCCACAAGAGGAATGCACCCTCTGAAGGGTCTTTGTGATGAATGGCATTATTGTGGATAACATGGATAAAGCAAGTTTCTGAGGATTATAATGTCGCACATCCCAGATCAATTAAGGCATCTAAAGCACATTTTTATTATGCTCAACTATAGCCTATGTGCCTGATTATGCTTTGCAAAATTTCTGCAAAATCAGATTAAGAGTCATCACTCAGAGCATAATCACTGTCTCTCACCATATATTTCCCAATGCTAGGCTCACAGATGAAGCATTTACCAATGGAGATGAACAGATTAACTTAATATTTCTTGCATGAGTGCCATTGAAAACTCAACATCAGAATATCTGTAATAGTCGTCCAACCACTGTAAGCTTATCTTGAATATATGAATTACAGCTGGTGAAGGAAAAGTCTACCTGTCATATGTCAAACCTGATAATTTTACAGGAAGCTCGCTGCTAGATTGAATTGCCTGGCATGTTTGAGCGGAACACCAGGAAGATTATATATTGTCAAAGTGGCTCATTCTAATACCTCAGGAACTTGAGTCCACATAAATACAAGCAATTAGATATAACCATTGCTAAAGCATACAAGAAAGAACTATCAGACAATACAGGATAGATCCCAGCATTGGCTCTCTCGCCTTTGAGCCAGAAGATCCTGGGTTCAAGGCCCACTCCAGAGACCTGAGCATGTAAACTAGGCTGATACGACAATACAACATGAAGTGACTAAACTTCAAAAGTACTTCATTGGCTGTAAAGCGCCTTAGGAGGTCCCAATATCATGAAAGGCGCTATATAAATACTTAGTGCTGTACTGAGGGAGTGCTGCACTGTTGGAGGTGCCATCCTTTGGACGATACATGAAACTGGCCCTCCCACTTCCCCCCGCCCCCGCCACCCCCTGCCCTCCATCTGCGCTCTTATGTGACACTGTTTAAAGAAAAGCAGGGAAATTCTCCTGATGTCCTAACCAACATTTATCCCTCAATCAACACCACCAAAAAACAGATTATCTGTTCATTAATCTCATTGCTGTTTGTGGGATCTTGCCATGCACATTTTGGCTGCCACGTTTCCCTCCATTACGACAGTGTCTACACTTCAAAATAGTACTTAATTGGCTGTGAAGTGCTTTGGGCTGTTCTGAGGTTGTAAAAGGCGCTGTATTCTTTAATTCTTCTTTCTTCAGCTAAGTCATTAAGAAATTGCTATAATTATTAACTAATTAATTACGCCCCGAAGAATCCTATCGCAGCTTTAAAAATTACGATATTCAAATGCCTATATATTCATATTACATTTCTTTGTTCCCCATTTAGCTGAGGAATCAACACATTTATTTTTACTGTTTAATTTCTGTGCTTATATCCACAGCACATGAAGTTTGAGATGAAGGCTTCCTCGCTGCAAATGCAACATGTAGTCAAGTGCTTAATCTGTTTGCGACCAGGCTTGTGTTCAAGAGGTAAATATTTGATTTTACGCAGCACCTTATCTCGTCACTTAGAAACATCCCAAAGCAATCCCATAATTAATGACTTTTGAGCAGTGACTGTGGTTCTGTAGGCAAATACAGCAAGTATTTTGCATCCAACTAAAATCTCACAAGCACTGAGAGGAATGGCCAAATCATTTATTTTTGGTGGTGGTAGTTAAGGGAGAAATGTTGATCAGGGCATCAGGAGAACTATCTGCTCTTCTTCATGTGATGGAATCTTCAACACCCACCAGAACACATATATGGGACGTCCGTTTAATGCCGCATCTGAAGGATAGGACCCCCAACCGTGCAGTATTCCCTCAGTACTGCCTGAATATCAGCTCAGGTCCTGAAATGGCTTATATACCCCAATGGACTTACAGGCACCATCAAGAAAGCTAGCAAAAACAACCAGCTTCAAAAAAGCTGACACAGTCCATGACCTGACAACCAAATCCCAACCTCAGTAGTAAGCCTGCAGCATGAGAAAACAAGTAATTACACCCAGATTGCATTGGGACACAGGGTTGATGTAACTTAAACTGTAAATACACTCAAAACATTTCTTCACTTGTATCAGAGAAAGATTTGTATTTATATAGCGCCTTTCACGACCACCGGATGTCCCAAAGTGCTTTACAGCCAATGAAGTACTTCTTTTTTTTTGAAGTGTAGTCACTGTTGCAATGTAGGAAACATGGCAGCCAATTTGCGCTCAGCAAGCTCCCACAAACTGCAATGTGATAATGACCAGATAACCAGAGGGAAAAGCAAACAATATGATAGCCTTAAGGAGACACAAGTGTTAAAGGCACAAAATTTATTTTCTGGTGGAGGGATAGTGAGGCATTTCTACCCAGAAAATGTTGTTTTTTCACACTCCATTTGGTGCATTTCCAACATTTTGAAGTTAACAATATATCAGCTAATCGACTGTCACTTGTGGACCCTCATCGCTCCTAAGTGCAACTCCTTTCCTTTCCTCCTGGGTGGGCATTTTGTTATTGTAAATAAATAATTCAATTAAAATTTTAACAAAAATAGGCATTTAACATATGAAAAACAGTTATAACAATTTAATTAAGTTATTAAATTTAAATATTTTCTAAAATAATAGAAACCTGAAAGTTTAAAAACCACTTATCTAATGTATGAACAATTTAAAATGTATGTATTTGAACGATAGCTCTTTTGCCAATATTTCTCTGGTGGTCAGCAGGCCAACTAATTAAATGTTGGAGAAAACAAATATCAAAAATTATTATTTGCTTGCCTGTTTCTTACCAGAAAGAGTGGGAGGTGGACAATGTTTGCAGGGGACTCTCCTTTGTCTCCATGTCACCCTCTTTCTGCTTGGTGCCCAAGGAGATGTTGCACTGGCAGCGGAAGTGGCACTCCCTCCAGTTGGGATGTGCTCTTCCCAATTGGCAATTGGGTTTCGGTGCTGCAACTAAAGTGGGACAAATGCTTGAAGGCTTTCTACAAGATCATCGAGAACAGTCAGCATGGTTTTAAAAGTAGTTACAAATCTACTGAAATTCTTCTCCTCCTGGGCGCAGATGGGTGCTTTGCTCCAATGTGTTGCGTGAGGATGTCTCTTCAGTTGGCAAAGTTTTGCAGCTCACCGCACAGAATGATGATCTCGACGGGGCTAAATTATAAGACTCCCCAGATCTGTTCAGTCATCTGAAGCTCTGCTTCAAGATGCTGTTGTATTCAATGACGGGTGACTAGGATGTTTCCAGGCCTGGTACTGTTGGCTTCTTCATGATTTCAAGCACCAAACCATTTGAACATTACATGGTGCCATTTAAATAGCGCATCACTAAGAATAAACCATTCAATTTATATTCAGATATGATGGATCAATGGTTATACAAGACATTTGCTAATGACAATAGGGAGTGCATTTTTGTTGTCTTATGTGAGATTACATAACAGCTCAGACTACTTAAACATGCACTACTTCTCAATGTTGTGTTAATGATTCATGAAATTCAAAGGTCAAAAGGAAGGCAATTGAACAGAGTCACAGAATTGAGATACATGACTTAATAAGAAGACCGACAAATTGGAGTTCAGCCACTGCATGGAATTGGAAGTGATAATTGCATATTTTAATTCCATGCAGTAGCACTTTAGATTTAAAAGTAATTTTACATTACTTTGCCTTTAATTCAAGCACAAATGCCATATGTTTGAAACCTCATTTTACCTCCATGACTCACGCATTCTACATTGGGCTGAGACAAGTCGTGTGAATTTTAATTTTTGCGCCGCTACTTAAAAGGTTTTCAAAATTTTAACTGTTCACTGCTGAGAACTGGAGGCTGAGTATAAACATTTCCTGCACAGATTTTGCATCTGTGTGACTTGAATCTTAATCCAACTATTTAGAGAGGGCAAAAGGACCTTGTAGCTATAGCAAAGTGAAATTCATATGGCAATTCAATCTGCCTTCCATCATGTTCTCATCCATAGCGGGAAAATCTCAGATTATATACTGCTTGCTATTTTAATCAGATTTATAGGTTCTGAAGGCCAGCACTGATTTTGTAATTAAGACAAAATTGAAGGGAAAATGTCAGCCATGCCCATGTAAAAATAGCAGCTTCAGTTATAGAGGATTGAAGCAAAGAAATAAGAAAAATTAGTGATACACATGCCCTTAAATCTTTTATAAGTTGCTATTTTGTATTACCGATTAGTACATCGTGCAATTAAAGCACGTGGATCCCAATTACATTTCTAGCGTGAGACTCTTTCAATTGCTGACATATAAAGAAAGCCAGCAATTTAGGTGAGCAGCTTTAAGCACATGTAAACAGCAGGCAACTTTCTCTGTCAAGCATAGAGGACGTGGAATCATTTACCACAGTCCACCTTTTCTGTTGGAGATATAATTGCCTTAAAGTGTTGTAGTATTAATATGTTAAGTGCCCAAAACAGTTATTATGTTTAATCATTGTGGAATAATATGTTATTGCAAAATGGACATACTGGAGTAGACATTGGTGAGCGTTATACCCATTTTTTGGGCATACAACGGGTGCGAGGCAAACCAATTTATCTTGTCCAAGCGCAGGAGTGCTGGTATATACTGTCCTGAGTCATAAGCCGCGATTTTATGCTTCGAGGCGGCTTGGGAGTGAGTCAGCTGCCTTCCGGGTTCCAGTCCCGCCCCCAACTACATCCGGCCCACAGACGTAATTTTATGTCAATTGGCCTTGTTAAGCCCGCCCTGTGGGCTTGCCAGCCAATTAAGAGGAAGCTGGTGTCAGATGACGTCATTTGATGATGCGTCATCTGCCGGTTTTCTTAAAGGGACCATGCACAATTTTTTTTGACAGTTGATTATTCCGTGTTTGAAAGCATTGAGGTGCTGCAAACACTGACAATCACTGAACAAAGGTGAGCTCTTTCACCCAGGCTCTCCCGTTGCTTACCTTTGGCCAGCTCCCCGACCCTCGCAGACTGCCTGGCCAGTGGGTTCTGGGATCAAGCCATAGCAGTATGTTCCACTCAGCATCCCTGTGGTAGTGTGCCCAGCAAGTATTATCCCAGGAAGATAAGGAGGGAGGCCTGGGACCCACCTTTCCACCTCATTACCAGGTGAGTTAGGGTAAATAGATGTTTCTTGGATTGGAGAAGGATTGGAAATGGTGCACCCTAAGGGTCAGTGCTAGGTCCACTTTTGTTCAAGGTATATATAGATAATTTGAACTTGGGTATAGGGAACACAATATTGAAATTTGCTGATGACATTAAAATATGAGGAGGATTGTAAAAGACTTCAGAAAGATGTAGACAGGTTAGTGGAATAGGCAGACTGGTGGAAGATGCAATTTAATGTGGATAATTGTAAGGTCATACATTTTGGAAGGACAAACGAGATATGCTCCATGGAAAAATTCTGAACAATGTGGATGAACAGAAAGACCTGGGATCTGATTACTTCATTCCCTGAAAATGCCAGTACAGGCAGATAAAAGTCAACGGCATTTGGGGTTTTATAAGTAGGGACACCGAGCACAAGAGTATAGAGTAATGATAAATTTGTACAAAACATTGGTTAGGCCACAGTCAGCTTTGGGGGTTTTATTATAGAAAGCACATAAAGCTATTGAGGGCGTACCAGGATGATGCCAGGGCTCAGAAATTATAGTTATCAGGAGAGATTTGAGCTAATAGGACTATTTTCACTGGAGCAGAGAAGGCAAAGGGGGAAATTAATAGATTGATTTAAATTATGGAAGGTTTTGCTGGAATGAATAAGGCAAGACTATTTCCTCTGTTTGGTAAGTCAGGTACAGGGGTCATCAGCTGCAAATTGTCACTAAGAGAGGGAGGAGTGGAATTCAGAGAAATGTTCTTATCCAGCGGGTTTTTGTAGCATGGCATGCATTGAGACAAAGACCAGTGCATCTTTTAAGGGAAAATTGGCTAACTATTTGAAGCAAAGGATGATACAGGGCTACTAGAGAGAAAGTAGGGCAGTAGGTTTAGTTTTGGATTGTTCTAGCAATGAGCTGGCAGATATGATGAGCTGAGTGGCCTTCTTTTGTGCTTCTATGTTTCTATGGTCCTTGACCTGTTCTTGCTGTACATTGTAAATTATGTCTGAAAACTAAGTATGTTGTGGGTCAGGTAGTTTAATCTTCTTTGTGCTTGTATTTCCAACCTGGGGTTTGCCTTGTTTGAATTTTGTGGGACTGGAGGTTTGAAAAGGGCCATTCTTCATGCTGTTGCCTCGTTGGCGGTTCAATGCCAAATCAGAACACCATGACCTGTTACTATTAGCAACTTGAGAAATATACCAATTAATGAACATCATGAATTCAACTTTATGGGGGACATTATAAGATTCTGTGCTACTGGGAGACCCCTACCTATAAATATCGCACATAAGAAATCAGAAACCTGAATTGCCAGTCTGCCCTCTGCCAGGTGAGGATTCTGCTGGCACTGCCGACTCGTAAAATTACCCAATAAACGTGGGCTTTAAGGCTCCATGATGGGCTTTATGCAGCCACGAAGACAGCAAGCTTGGACAGCCCGATGTAAATGATGCTGAAACATAGCTAGTCGGTCGTTTCGTTCCTTTAATTTTGTGGTTATTACCAGTTGTGGAAAACATAAGGATGTCATGGGAATGAGGACTTGCTGCCAGTAGAATGCTATTATCACATGCCAGGAGCATAATCTACCCCAGTGAATTATATCAGAGGTGAACAGTATTGGGTTTTGCTTTGTTGTACATTCAGGCATCAGAATGTGAAAAACCTGTTTCTTTTTACTCTCATTTGGGTGTATATAACTATACTTTGTACCGTATATTTTTTTCAGTTATTTTCAGTTGATTGCTAGTAAACCAAGCAATTTAAGGTCTCTTGACAACGAAAGTAGTAACCCAGTTTCTGGGAGAATGTTTGGGAAAGGAACATTTTAAATGTTTGATTTTCGTTGGGCTGATTATTCGAAACCGTTTATCACAGACATTTTACTTGTTTGTCATTAATACTGACTAACCAGGATAGGCTCTGAAATACCAGAATGCATTAGAGCTACGTGCTTTAAAATCTTTATCATACATAAAGTATTGGCTGCTAATTGTAATTGGCTATATATTTTGATGGAAAGTCAATCACACAGGAACCATGTAAGGCTTGATGCAGAATACAGCTGTATGTAAATGTAGCTGAAAAATGGCAAAAAAGTTGGCACGTCTGATCACAGCATGGTCTGCATCCAAGCATACTTTCATTGGTATCTTGAAAGCAATGCCAAGTACAAGATCTGGCTGCAACACTGGGCCAACTGGAATGATCTCAAGCAGGAAGCTGATAACGTAGACTAGCATGCTATGGACTTGTCAAAAAAAATTCAGACTTCATCTGGGTTCAGACAAAGCAGGTTATATTTTCAGCTACAGAATGCCACACCCCATTAAACCAGCTAAACATTAATATTAACTCACTGCCTTGGTTTAATCAGAAACTGTTGAAGCATTATCAAAAGAGCAGAAATACTTTGGTAGATGGGGAATTATCGAGATGGGACCCAACATCAGCTCCAAATGTTTCCTAGACAGGTTACAAGATTTGATGGAACAAAATCAAGGAGGGTAATTGTTATGTCCATGTATAAGAAGACACAGACTGCGGAGAACGGTACAATAGGTGTTTACTCAATGTGGCTCAGACTGCAACTGAACTGTACAGATTACTACTCCACGTTATATACAGGTGTGGTCACTGCCGGTACTACAGTATACATGAGCTGTAAAAAAGTAGTTCCCCCCTTAAAGGTACATACATTACAATTCCTCCCCTTTTAGATTAACAGTACCATAACACTCAATTAACAATTAAATATCAAACTAATTACAATTAACACTTTTAACATGCAACATCAGCTGAAAATAGTCTATTTATAAATTCAGTCTTTGGGGAGGCTTCCTGATCCTTTCTGGATAGTGCCTTTCCCGAGTGTCTTGCTCTTGGTGCGGAGGTGATTCTGGCCCCCTGTCATCGGTTGGTTCATCAGCTTCCAATGCTACTGTTTCTGGGGTAGATGCTACCTGTACGTCGGGTTCATCACCAGGTACGTATGTGCGAGGCATGGGGTTGACTTGTTCCTGTGACTCTAGGATCTAGTCAGCATGGCGTCTCATGATGCTCTCCCCAACGTCCACTGTGTACATTAGGGGGCCCTGCCTTGTGCATATCGTTCCTGGCTGCCATTTTTCTGTTCGGTAGTCGCAGGCCAAGACTGGTTGCCCTACATTGAAGCTCCTTGTTGGCTTCTCATGGATGTGCTGGAATTGCTTACTCTCAACATCTCTTCGTACGTTTGGTCTGAGCAAATCCAGGCGAGATCTTAACCTTTGGTTAAAGAACATCATGGCTGGGGCCTGGTTGGTGACTGCATGTGTCGCATTCCGGTAGGCGAACAGGAAATTGTCCACCTTGTGCTGCAGCGGAATGTTGTCATTGTACATAGCCTTTATTGCCTTCTTAAAGGTTTGTATGAACCTCTCAGCCAATCCATTTGTGGCTGGATGATACGGGGCGGATGTGTAATGCCTTACCCCATTCTTTTTCAAGAACCTCCGTAAATCTTTGGACACAAACTGTGGTCTGTTGTCGGAGCAAATCTGTTCTGGCAAGCCATTCCTGGCAAAAATGGTCCATAGGACTGCAATAGTTTTCTCCGTGGTGGTGGAGGACATTTTGATGACCTCAGGCCATTTCGAGTGCGCATCCATGGCTATTAAAAACATTGAGCCCATGAATGGACCAGCAAAATCAATATGCACCCGTTACCATGGAGATGAGGGCCACTCACATGGGTGTAGAGGGGCCTGTGGTGGTGCATTTTGGACTTTCTGGCATCCTGAGCAGCTCTTGGTCAGGTCCTCGATTTGTTTATCGATTCCCGGCCACCACACATAAGCCCTGGCTAGGCTTTTCATTTTTACCCCTCCCAGATGACGCTCATGAAGCTCATTGAGCACTTTATCCCTTAACTTGGGTGGAATTACCACTCGGGATCCACACATCAAGGTCCCCCGGCACACTGACAGCTGTTCTCTCCTTGTCGAGAATGCTGGCAACAATGAGTCGCCATGTGCTGGCCATCCCTTCACCGTCAAATCATATACCCGAGACAGTGTCGGGTCATTTCGGGTTTCCTTTTCGATACAGGTAGGTATTCAACTATAGTCGAATGGAATATTTCGACAGGATCCACTGCTGGTGCTTCCTCCGCAATAGGCAGTGGCAGGCGTGTTAGCCCATCAGCATTTCCATGCTGTTTCGTGCCCTTATATTCAATCTCATAGTGGTGCGCCCCTAGAAAAAGTGACCATCTTTGTAGTCGTTGCGCAGTCATCACCGGAACACCCTTCTTTGGATTAAAAATGGAGACAAGAGGCTGGTGATCAGTCAGCAAGGTGAATTTCTGCCCGTGCAGATAGTGATTGAACTTTTTCAATCCCCACACTAGGCTGAGGGCCTCCCTGTCAATCTGGGCGTAGTTACGCTCGGCTGAGGTTAGTGATCGTGACGCAAAGGCTATTGGCCTCTCTGAGCCGTCTGAGAATTTGTGCGACAGCACCTCTCCAATGCCGTAGGGTGCCGCATCACATGCCAACCGAATTGGTAATGCTGGGTTGTAATGGGCCAATACCTCTTTCGATGTGATTAGTGTTTTGCACTTCTGGAAAGCTCATCTACATTCGTCACTCCACTTCCATGGCACCCCAGTTTGCAGTAGGGTGTTCAGTGGGTGTAGTATTGTAGAAAAATTTGGCAAGAACTTATGGTAGTAGTTTACCAGCCCGAGGAACGACCTCAGTTGTGACACATTTTCCGGTGCTGGAGCCTTGACTACTGCATCAATCTTCTCTGGGGACTTATGTAACCCCTCTTTATCGATAACGTGGCCACAATACGAGATCTGTTTTCTAAAAAACTCGCATTTGGGGCGGTTAGCTCGGAGCCCATATTCCTGCAATCTAGTGAGCACCTGCTCCAGGTTGGCAAGGTGATCACTGTCATTTTCGCCCGTGACCAGGATGTCGTCCAAATAACACTGGGTCCCTGGGATCCCTTGCAGGACTTGTTCCATTGCCCTCTGCCAAATAGCCGGAGCTGATGCTACCCCGAATACCAGCCGGTTGTATTGGTAGAGACCTTTATGGGTGTTCATTGTGAGGTATTTTTTTGATGCTTCTTCTACCTCCATTTGCAGATACGCCTGGGCCAGATCAATCTTAGTGAAGCGTTTCCCTCCAGATAGCGAGGCGAAAATATCTTCAATCCGCGGAAGTGGATATTGTACGGTGTGAAGGACCGGGTTCACTGTTACCTTAAAGTCCCCACAGATGCGAACCTTCCTTGGTTCCCCAGGCGTGCTGCTCGACGACTTTTTCATCACAGGGATAATGGGTGTAGCCCACTCGCTCCAGTCTACCTTGGACAGTACACCGGAACATTCCAGACTCTCCAGCTCTGCTTCGACGGCTGGGCGGATCGCATAAGGTACCGGTCTGGCCTTAAAAAATTTTGGACTTGCATTTTCTTCAATTTTATTCGTTGCTGTCATGCCTTTTAGTGTTCCGAGTCCTTGCTGGAACACTTCTTTTGCATTAGTTAGGATCTTTGACAGTCGCCCAGGTGTGACGTCGTCATCCTTTTTGTCAACCACAGTCAGCGCCTGTATGGAATGCCAATCCAGTTGTATTTTCCGGAACCATTCATGTCCCAGTAATGGTGGTCCTCCATCTTGCAATACATACAGGTCTAGTTTTGGTGTTTCCTTACCGTTATATATAACGGTCACCCTTATTTTTCCTTTGGGGTAGACTTTTTGCCCCGTGTATGTCTTCAAAATAATTTTTGTGTCTCTCAAGGGTATGTGTGAGAATAGCCGCTCGTAGTCCGGTTGGTTTATGACTGTTAGGCCTGATCCTGTGTCCAATTCCATCTTTACCTGAACTCCTGCTATCTTGAGAGTGACCCAAATGGTTCGGTGATCCTCTGTTGTGATCACATTATGTAGTTTCAGACAACTCAGTTCCCTGCTTTCGGAGTCGTTATCACTCTTTTGTTCGTCTGAACTATTCTCCGTCATCTTATGGACCTTCTGGTACTTTCCTTTGGTAGGTTTCTTATTGCTGGTTTTCTTTCCCGACCTGCAGACTCGTGCTATGTGTCCTACTTTTCCACACTGTCTGCACACTTTGTCTTTGAACCAGCAATCATTCTGGTCATGTGTTGTTCTGCCGCAGCGATAGCACTTCTCTGTTCCATATGACATTTTGTTTGTGCCATATTCTTGCGGTCTCTGTTGTATCTCTGCAGCGCCCCGTGCTGCTGCTTCATATGATACCGCAATGCTGAAAGCCTTTTCTAGCGCAAGGTCCTTTTCAGATAAAAGCTGTTTCTGGGTTCCTTCACTTTGAAGCCCACACACAAACTTGTCCCTTAAGGCATCTGTCAGTCCTGCTTCAAACTGGCAGTGTTTCGATAGTTTGCGCAGTTCTGTTAAATAATCAGCATTGCTTTCATCCTTATGCTGGTTCCGTTTGTGAAACTTGAATCTTTCTGCTATCAGCAGCGGTGTGGGGTTTAAATGTTCCTTTAGTATCGTTACTATGTCTTCAAAACTCTTTTCCATTGGCTTCGTTGGGGTTACTAGATTTCGTAATAAACCATACATCTTTGCACCCTTTAAATTTAACAATACCGACACTTTCTTGTCATCTGACACCCCATTTGGCTTGCAGTACACCTCTATTCGTTCGACATATGTAGTCCAATCTTCGACTTCATTGTCAAATGCGGTGATACTGCCACTCTTCGGCATTTTGGGTGTGGTTTAGAATGGTATCTCCCAATGGCTTATAATGTCATCTCCTGCGCTTTCCTTCCTCCCCCGCTGCTTCCGATGCCGCTCCCGGCGGTTCTCGTGGCAATGGCGGCGCACTGTAGGTTTCGCACGCTTCTCCTGCGCGTCTCTCTCTCCCTCTCTCCGACGCTGCTCGGCCCCTGAACACCGGCTGCGCCCTGTGCGCTCTGCCCTCTCTCTCTCTCCCCCGTCGACGCTGCTCGGCGCTTTGCTGTGCCGCTCGGTCGGGCTCTAGCCCGCCACTGTCCGGGAAGGGTCTGCGCACCACCTGTTGCCAGCCCATTTCGCTGGACCACCTCGACTGGAAAGCCAAGCCTGGCTCTCGACAGCCTCCCCTGCAATTCTCGAGTCTCTGCTGGATGACTGGGCGGTTGCCCGTGGTCGATGTCCGAATCTCTGGCCTTGACCTCCAATCCACTGATCTCCAGGAACGAATCCCCGGGAGGAGATGCAGAGTTGCAGGTAGGTTCGAACCTGCCTCGTCGCCAATGTTACGTCCGTGTATAAGAAGACACAGACTGCGGAGAACGGTACAATAGGTGTTTACTCAATGTGGCTCAGACTGCAACTGAACTGTACAGATTACTACTCCGCATTATATACAGGTGTGGTCACTGCCGGTACTACAGTATACATGAGCTGTAAAAAAGTAGTTCCCCCCTTAAAGGTACATACATTACAGTAATCAGACAAAATTTTACACCAAGGCAAAGAAGGAGACATTGGGACAGGTCACGAAATGCTTCGTCAAAGAAGTAAGTTTTAAGGAGCATCTTTGTAAGATTTGCAAAATTTCTACATTTCCCCGAAGGTTATTATTAATAAAAAGGGACCCTGCGTGGACATTTTAAAATCAAGAAGAGTACCCAAGATGGTGTCCGTGCCTCGTGGCAGAAAGCCTGTGAGATTTTAAAACTTGGACTCTGCGACGCAGGCAGCTTGTGGAGAAATCGAAACCAAAGCTGCAGTTTCTGTGAAGAGAGACTTTGTACTTTGAAAGCAGACAGGACTTTGAATTATGAATTAGATCAAATTGGAGACAAATTTAAATCCAGTTAGGCCTATAGTTAAGGCCATCAAGCAGTTTGCATAAATAATCGGCAACAGGTTAAGGAAGCCATCGAGGCTGGACAGGCCCATCAATGAACATTCATAACAAAACAAGTCAATTATCGGGCCGGTAGATGTGATTACTGGCCATCTAAAACCAGTTAGTATAGATTGCTACCATTATTTAAATAGGCCGCCAAGATTAAGACAAAGAACTAACCTGATTTGGCGCGCAGATAAGGGTTTTCAAAAGGAGTATAATTGAAGGCCCCGGGTAGCAATTGCTCTCTCTTTCTCTCTGCTCTTCTGCTCCTCGCCCTCGTGGCTGTTGCACTTTCCCCGTCCCGCGCTTACCCCCTGGCCTTTGCCCGTGCCTTTCCCCACTCCATCTGGAATCGCCCAGGCACTGCATCGGGCGGACACGGGCAATTCCGGCCAGGCGAGGCGGGATGCAACGAGGCGAGGAGGGAAGACCAACTGAGGAGACGAACTGAGGAAGACGACTGAAGATAGGCTTCGAATCATTGGGCCTTCAGTCTCAGCTGACCTGCGACTATCTTCATGCAAACTCAAACTGTCGGCCGAGGGAGAGGAACCATCAGCCCTGCAAGGTAAAGTACCCAAGCAGAGACTTTAACTTTGGGGTACTCGAACCTGAACAACGCCCTTGCAGCACCCGGAGACCACGTGACGACGGCAGGCTCCAGAGAGCACCAAGAGCGAACCCTGAACCCCACCGCTGTTTTGAGTTCAGCAGACCCTTTTGATTGGTAAGCATAAATTCTGGCCCCTCATAGCTTAATCTAGTTAGGTATAGGGGGTGGGATAAGGATAAGGGGATTGTTAAGATAATTGTTTTCCCTCGATGCGCCGTGTGTTCCCCATTCCCTGTATAAGCATAGTTATTTGTATTTGCCTGTAATTTTATACACTGGTAACTTCTCATAAGACTGTGTTATTTTTTCTGTTTAATAAAATCCTGAGTTTTGCTTACATCCGAACCACCTGTCTACTCGAGTCTTTTCTGTATCGCCGCCTGTACCTAAGTCCGGTGTCTAGAATCCAGGGGCGTGGGAGCAATTCGAACCGCTCATAAACAGTCAGCGGAATAACTGACTGGGCGCACACGCCAAACACCACCCCCTACATCTTAAAGGAGGAGAGAGAGGCGGAGAGGTTTAGGGAGGGAACTCCAGAGCTTAGGGCCTAGACAGCTGAAGGCACGGCTGCCAATGGTGGGTCAAAAGAACGGGGGGTGGGGGGGGGTGGAATGCACAAGACACCAAAATTGGAAGAACGCAGAGTTCTCAAAAACAAGTGTTTCCTCTAACTCCCTGTGAGTAACGGCACAGAAGATCCGCTAATCATTAATTAAAACAAATCTTCCCCTGCCTTGGGTTGTTCCTCACAATGTCTCAACTACAGTTTGAATATTTTGGTTTATTCTACAAAAAGAAAAGCTTTAGCCTTCAGACTTCTGTTGTTAATAACATATAGAAAGTGACACCACCTTTCTATTGTAATATCTCTAGTCTGCGTGCTTTTGGGATGCAGAGAAGAAGCTATCATGGCAGTGTTGCTTTATGCCCATGCATGTTCCAATATTGCTACTGATGCGGTCCAAATTTTAACAGCACTGCCGTATTATTAAGCAGGTGGTGCAACCATTTTCAGAGCTGCCGAGAACCACCTCAGGAGATGGATTTCCAAGTCTCCTCTGGAAGCAGCAGTGCAGCAGATGGCAACAATCCGGCCTATGCGGGCAAGCAAGCAATTCAGTATTTGCATTGGCAAAATTAGAAACCTTTCCCTGACATCAGCGTGCGCTCCGACCTGCCCGATTTTGAGATATACTCTGCTCAAGCACATGGTATCACCTGGGCACACACCCACAGAAACGTCCCCTTTAATCTCTCAGAGAACTCTCGCAGAATATGTTTTCATTAGATCGACAGCTCACGTAATTATTTTTTAATGGATGACTTTTGGCCAAGCTTTTCAGTTTACCTCGGTCTCTGTTTGCCCCATGTCATTTGGCGGGGTGTAGGTTCTAGATAACATTGAGCGCCTTCATCTTCATTAATGGTGCAGATGCTACCTAAACTACAACATTCAACTTGCCCAGATCAAACTATATTGCAAGATTAAAACACCTCCTGTAATATTGACTGGTTAAGTGAAAAATAAAATAAAACAGCCAAGCTGAAACACAGCTTGCTCCCTGTGCCTAAAGCTACATTTATTCTACATCTGCTAATTTGTGACTGTTGTAAATCTACAGATGATTTCTGTCTGGAAGCAGCATTCAACATGTGGCAGACTCTGACAGCCAAACAGATAATTTAACATTAGGAGCTGAGTTAGGAAAGTGGAAAGTACAAACTAGGCGTAAGAATTCAGATACATTTGGAACTCAGACATGGATTCTAACCTCTTAAAAGTTTAAATGATTCAACTTTGAGGGCTTCCAAGAAACAAATGGGTGTTGTATCAATGGTTAGATTTGGCAGTCTCTCAGAGCTACTAGGGAAATGTCTGTCTTGGTTGGATAACATCCCAACGCTTCACAGACCAAGAGAGACATGGTGCTACCATTACAAGTGAAATGGAGCTAAAGATTCCTTAAACTACTATGGAGATGAATTCTTTAGGCAGATAATTGTGAAAGTGGGCTGCCAAGAAAGTGAACATCTTAAATGATTAACCCCCCTCGACAATAAGAAAAACCGATGAATAATACAAACCTTTTAAATCAGAATAGAAATGGATCACGGGCAATCAGATACATTGGGTGAATACATGCGCACAATTTATTTTTAAAATAAACACCTACTTGGTAATCGCTTACTTTGAGCTACTGACACCACAATCCCATGAAGCACAAAGGTGTACAGACAATGTGACAATGCCAATATGGCAGCACATGTGGATAATGGACAACAGATGGCAAGATGCTCCTCTGGGCATGCTCACTGTGCATACATTTGAATTAAGTAACATTTAATATTTAATTAGATTCAAATTTGAAGCTTTGGATTAAAACTTGGGAGATTGCATTTTTGGATCAACCTGGAAAGATCAAATATCCACAAGGCTTTTGGGACAGATTTGATACATTCTAGAATTCTCAATTTGTTAAAGCCTGCTCCGCCATTCATTTAGATCATGGCTGATCTGTATCTCAATTGTATCTACTCACCTTGGTTCTGTAACCCTTAATACCCCTACCCAACAAAAATCTATCAATCTCAGTTTTGGAATTTGCAACTGACCTAGTCTCAACAACTTGTTGGTGGATTGAGTTTGATTTCCACTACCCTTTGTGTGAAGAAGTGCTTCCTTACATCATCCCTGAATGATCTAGCTCTAATTTTGAGGTTATGCCCCCTTGTTCTGGACTCCCCCCACCAGACGAAATAGGTTCTCTCTAACTACCCTATTAATTGCAATAATCACCTTAAACACCTCAATTAGATCACCCCTTAATCTTTTATACTTAAGGGCACACCTTGGAGCAAACCTACTGGAGTTCTTTTAAGGAATAACTAAGTTCGTGGATGAAGGCAATCCATTAGATGTTGTTTTCTTGGATTTTTCAAGGTGTTCAACAACGTCCCTTATTTGGAAATAGTAGGAGAGGTTAAGTCTCATGGAATACCTATCAAACTATCTGGATAGATTGAGAATTGGTTTAGTAACACAAGAGGGGTGGTGATACATAGAAACTGCTCTGGGGAAAAATAGTTAAAGGTGTGCCAAAGGGAATTGTTCTTGACCCCCTGCTATTGACTATATTTGTGAATTATATGGAACAAGGTGTCTGTAGAGCATTTATTAAGTTTGCTGATGACACAAAACTATGTAGGCATGTAATGAGTAGAAAGGAGATTGCTTTCCTTCAGACTTGATAGGCTGAGATATGGCAGATAGATTTTAACGTGGATAATAAATGTAGGAACAGGTAGCCTGTGTGTAAAATGAAAGCCTGTCCTGTGGCAGGAGTACATTTTAATCTACACAGCCTGGGCAGTAATCCAGTAGCTAGATGGTCCACCCATTGTAGAAACCAGCTGACTTTCATTCCAGGTGATGCATTGGATGGGCGATCCACTCTGCCAGACAACCCAGGCAAAGAAAGGCGGAAATTTACTCCGCAGGGTCTAAAAACATAAGGGATCATTGATCATACCCAGAAAGCATCTGAGAGCATGAAACAGTGAACAATAAAGCAAATGGGGTGCGTCACAACACATTATACTGAAACTGCACAGATCAACAGTGCGGTTACTTCCAGAGCATGTCATGTAGCTTTGGTCACCCTACTGAAATGTGCATTAACAAGGATTCAGAGCAATCTTCCAACTCAGCCGTGTGGCAGAGCCATGGTCTGGAGGTCCCTTGCAGGCCGCTCACCGGCTTTTAAATGGAAAAACTGCGCATGCACGAAAATTTGAATAGGCCGTGCAGCCCGTTAAATGGGCTGTGCAGCCAAAAAATAAATTCGAGGGAACATTGGTTCAGAGGTCAAGATGATTCTAGCTGTGAAGCGAGTCTCAAGTGACTAATGTGGGGAAAAAAAGACTGAGGGGAGTCATGATACAGATTTTAAAATAACTAAATGTATAGAGAGGTTGAAGTAAGCCAATTATATAACTTCCATCTACTAGAGGACACAACTAGGTCAATCATAAGCCTTGAATTAGGATTTAGATTTTTTTCCCGACACAGAATAGTGGAATTTTGGGACAGATTCCCAGAGAAGGTATTTGATTTCGGGGACAATTGACATTTTTAGAAGAGAGCTGAATTATGTAAGCTTTTTATTTCAACTGGCATTAAATTGACAGCAAGACTAATTCTTTTGAAACAATTTGGAATAATTTTTATTAAACATACAAACTCATGCAAGTTTATTAAACACATACGCTCATGCAGATCAAAACAATAGCCTACTGGTATTTATGCACTCTACTCTATTACAACACGGAAGGTAATGGGTTAGATTTACACAGACTGGTATTTCCCTGAGTTAAGCAATGCACGCGGCCTTTTTCCTTGCTTCTTGGTCTGGTCTGTAGAGGGAGGACTTCTTGTTCTTCCGTGTGGTCGTCCAGAGAGAGAGAGAGAGAGAGAGCGAGCCTTTGGGTTCCTTGTTTTATATCTTTTTAAGTCCATTGTCTCTACTCTAAATTGCTAAGACCCCATGATTGGGTCTTAGATTCATGGCAGTTCTTGATTGGCTTTCCTTTGAACATGTGACTGTCTGCAGGGACTGGTGCCATTTCTTGCTTAAGTTAATTGTTTGTTGACACCTTTTAGTGGCTCTTGAGTTTCGATGGTGAGTTTCGATGGTGTCTCTGTGGGGGGTTATCCTGTTATGCAGGTTTCCTTTGTAAAGTTTCATGTCATTGCCTTACCCAGGGAAGATCCATACACATCAAATGTATCATTACTACATACATCTTATATTAATAGTCTCCAGTCCATCACACATACAAAACATATATTTTTATTCTTACAATCGGCATCTGTTGATGAGGGGGATTGAGTGTTGGAGAGGGATTAATAACCCTGCTTGATTTAGTTAAGGGAAAGAACCCAAGAGCTGATTTTCTGCTTGGGACACTCTGCTGGTTCAGTGGAAGTGCGGCACCGCCCTGGACTTACCTTGCTGCCAGCCTGAATGTCTGATATTGGGCTGGGCTGGCGAGCCACATTGGGACGCCCATTTGGGGCGGGCAGTTTACCGTTTCTATTCCAATGAATCCCAGGCCTCAAAATGGCTCCTTGCTCTTCGCTGCTGGATCAGGCAGGCTGACAGTCAGGCATCAAAAGTATAAGATCGACCCTACAGTTTATAAAGCCCATCACGTCCAGTCTCTTAATAAGGGCATAAGCCTGAAATGAGCGCGATTGACCAAACTCAGTGTCTTGTGAAGTTAGCATGGCGATAATCAGGATGTGCATCGAGCAGCACAGCTGGAGAAGCACAGAATGACAGTAGAATTTTCAAATCGATCAAATAGCATTTAAATACAGCTCAGTGTTAATAGGTTACAAAAATAGTGATGACTTCTCACAATGATAAAGACCAGACAAATAGCTTTATGAAGAGGAATTCCAAAACTGTGCCTGTAAAATGGGAACAGGAACTACATGGTTTCTAAAATGATGATCTGTGGTAAAACATGGCTATTACTCATTGAAAAGTCCTTCTATTTTAGCAGAACATCATCTTTAGTAGCTAAAAGTGAAGACTCTGCAACCCTTAAATCTCAGTGCACAAACCAACAGGACTAGTTTCAATGTACTTGTAACCAAGACCTTAGTTAGACCATAGTTGAAGCACTGTGTACAATTCTGAGCAACCCATTATAGGAAGAGTGTAGAACCAATGGAAAAGGTATACCATAGATTCGACAGGCTGCTGCCAGGAGTTATGAAGGTTTACAGTTATGAGGAGACATTTGATAAATTGGTACTTTTTTCATGAGACCTTGAGGGTTGAGGGGTGACCTGAAAGAGGTTTTCAAGATCAGGAAGGGTTATGATAAGGTAAATAGTGATAGATTGTTTCCAGTGGTCGCTGAGGTGGGAATGAGATGGAACAGATGTAACATAATCACATAAAGATTTATAGGGGAGGTTGCAAAATATTTCTTTATGTATAGGGCCATTAGAATATGGAATTCACTGCCATAAACCACTGTTAAAACAGAGTCCTTAATTACTTTGAAACGGGAATTAGATAGTCGCTTGAAAAAGAGGAATATTAAAGAGTACAGGGAAAAGTAGGCATGGGATTAGACTAACTAGCTCAGGTGGTGAAAAATATTGGTGGAGACCAGATGGACTGAATGGCCTCTTTCTATGTTAGAACATTCTATAATTCTATGAAATCAAAGGAATATTTTAAACTGGAAATGTCAGACTGTTTTGATTGAGGTAGCCTACTTGCATCTTCTATATAAGCTGTTTTCAGATTAAACTTTACAGGGTTTTATTATCCCCCCTCCAGTGTACAGATCAGGAGCGCACGTCAACCCAAGCACCCCACCCAGCCGCCCCTTTAACCACCGTCTGCCCCACCTGTGACAGAGACTGTAGGTCCTGCATTGGACTCATCAGTCACTTGTGAACGCATTTTTAATTTGGAAGCAAGTCATCCTCGGTTCCGAGGGACTGCCTAAGAGAGAGAGGGGGTGAAGCTTTTTTAAATTCTTGCTAGAATCACCCATTATAGAGATACGCAAATTTTACAACAAATTACAATTTTACGTGATTGACATCTGCTCTTTCCTTTTGGCTCCTGGCTCTGTGTGATTGGCATGGGTCACACTGACCAGCAGGGAACCCTTCCACAACACCATTTACTGTACTTATTTGTAGCACACCCAGTTCAGACATGGCTTTCCTGGGTTTAATTTCAAAACGGACTTTCTAGCCCACTGAGTAGATGCACAGCATGGTGTGGTACTAAGTCATACAGTGTAACTGATCCCAAGCTCAATGCTTGGGCTGTGCTGTGTTAATTTTATTGTAACTGGGGAAACAGCTCACTTTTTAACTGGTTCTCTGTGCCCCTAGGCTAAGACGGGGTGGAGGAATCAGCCATGCCTCAAGTTCCTGATTTCAATCCAGTGATGTTTAATGGAAAATATGTTCATGCATGGAAATCTGGCAGGGGTGGGCTCGCCTATAATGTGGTGATTATGGTTTTGGATGATTAACTTGGAGGTCATGAATTCAAATTCCACTGTGAAGCTGAATTCAATAAATCTAGTCATTTATGGTCTGGCATCAGAAAAACGTGACCCATGAAAGCTGCCTGAATGTTGTAAAAACCCAAATGGTTCACTAATGCCCTTCAGGGAAGGGAACCTGCCCTCCCTACCCTGATCTGGCCTACACGTAACTCCAGGCCAAAACGAAGTGATTGACTCTTAATGCCCTCTGAAGTGAACCTAGTACGACACTCAGTTATACAAAACAATGGCTAGAAAAGGTCCCAGCACCTTCTCAGAGTTAACTAGGGAGAGGCGATAAATACAATCTTACCAGCATCGCCCACATACTGCGAGCAAGTAATAAAAAAAAAGACTTGCATTTATATAGCACCTTACACGACCTCAGGACATCTCAAAGCGCTTTACAGCCAATGAAGTGCTTTTGAAGTGTAGTCACTGTTGTAATGTAGCTGCAGCCAATTTGTGCACAGCAAGGTTTGAGATGATCTGCTTTAGTGATATTGGTTGAGGGTTAATTATTGGCCAGGGCACCAGTGCAAACTCCCCAGCTCGTCATCAAAAATAGTGCCGTAGGATCTTTTACACCCACCTGAGAGAACAGATCGGGCCTCAGTTTAACATCTCATCCAACAGGTGGCACCTCCGACAGTGCAGCACTCCCTTGGTTTTGCGCTGGAGGGTCAGCCTAGACCCTGGAGTGGGAATTGAAACCCGCAGCCTTCTGATTCAGGAGACGAGAGTGCTACCATTGAGCCAAGTGACACCTGAACACAGTCACTGTCTAGGATCATACACGAAGTATTTGAGAATGAAGTGTTTGGGAAGCGTCGAGCAGCTATGGTGCCATATCCTCGGAATAACGTACAATGATTTTAAAGGCAATCAGTAGCCCTACAATCACAGCATGAATCAGCAGACACACCATTGTGCACTTCTGTTTTTAATTGCAGGTAAAATCTCCAGGTGCCTTTAACAATTCTTACCTAGAAGTCAAAAAAAGAATTTAAAAAAAGGTTTATGACAACCTCCGGGCACAGCAGTTTTAAACCTCTAGAAATTATACAGAATTCAAGGATCACTGTGAAAGGTGCACAGAAAATACTTGACACAACAGATGACAACACACAGCACACCAGCAACAATTTAATCAGAGCCAAACCGCCTTCAAGGTTATCTGCTCTGTCAAGGAGTGTGCCAGAAATATAGTTACATGTCACTACAGACAGTCCAACATGGTCTAGACTCGGGCAGGAAGTTGATCAACAAGGTGGAGTTCTGAGTAACTCCACTAGGGGGAGCTCTCAGCCTAAGTCAACAAATCGCAATGTGTTAGACACTTTTTCAAAATTCTGAATTTCGCATTATTCTTTCACCTTATTTATACTTGGGTTACAGATTTACATTTGCTGTGAATTAGTATCAGAACCAGACCAACAAATTCAATTTAGATGGTACCGAGCTTTCTATTCCCATTAAAATCTGGAATTTTTTTAAATCTTACAATTTGACCTTGGAGTTGTTTAGGACTACAAAACAAAGGAGCTGCTTCAGCCTTGAATAAACAGCAGATGCAAATTTAATGCTTATTTCAGCAAGAAATCAAATTTTAGCACATTCATCATGCAGAAAGTTTAATATCTCCCAGCACATGAACAGATCTGAATGTTAAATCTCAGCAGAAAACCGAGGGGCGGGCGTTGAGCTTGCATCATTCTGAATTGGAAAGAGTAAGTTTCGATGGGGCTGAAGGTTTTGAGAGTTAAAGAACTTTCTTTTAAAGAAGATTGTGTATTGTATGGCAATGCCTAAGATTTCTGAGAGAGTTAAGGGTTGTAGCAGAGGTTCGGGAGGTACATTGCGTAATGTAAAAAGGCTAACATATTTGGCATTTCAAAATGTTGGTTTTAATTTTCTAGCATTTTGAGAGCAGTTTCAATCTAGTTTCCACATATTTGAAATTGGCTGCTGCGTTTCCTATGTTACAACACTGGCTACACTTCAAAAGTAATTAATTAGCCTTAAAGCACTTTGGGATGTCCCGAGGACATGAAAGGCACTGTATAAATGCAAGACTTTCTTTTTTCTTTTAGTTACTGAAATCCTTCCCTCCAGCGTTGGCCTTAGGGCTGAAACGTTCACCAGAGGTTGCTAGGCCAGAGGTGCCAGACCTATTCCTCCCCCTCACAGAAAAAAATTTGATGGTGTGTCCAATGATCCCCATTGTAAGGGTATGCCTTGTTTTTAAAAAAAAATTCATTACTTGTGGGAATCCAACCCTTTATCTCGACCCAGACCCAAAGGTCGGTCCCACAATCACCAGCCCTCAGGGAGCTATGCTAGGTCTGATCAAGCATACCTCCGCTGTCTATACGCCAGGTTCTAACTGAAGGCCTGGGGCCTGGGAACTCCCGAACCACCGACCCCCCCCCACCCCCCGCCTTTATAGAGGTGACCAATGGGGTAACTTTGGCTTTGGGAGATAGTATAAAACGGGCGATATCAATTCAGCCACCATTGAAATTGAGAATGATATATAATGGGCAGCTGAATTGCCCATTTTACACCAACATCCGAAGTCAACATTATCCCCTGTACTTGGGGCAGTCCGAGGCTCCCCCCACTCATCCCCCCCCCAACCCCCAACAGGCCATTGGGGATAATGGCAGTGCAAAGCTGAGACCCAAAGCATCTGTGTTCTTGCCTTGTTCCGGTTCATTACATTGGCAACTTTTTGTAAATTTACAAATTTGTTATTAAGCATTTCTTTCTTCCATTGTCTAGGCCCTAAACTCTGGAATTCCCTGCCTAAACCTCGCCACCTCGCTTTCCTCCTTTAAGAATCTCCTTAAAACCTACCTCTTTGACCAAGCTTTTGGTCACCTGCCCTAATTTCTCCTTATGTGGCTCGGTGTCAAATATTTTGAATTATAACTCTCCTGTGAAGCGCCTTAGGACATTTTACTACATTAAAGGTGCTATATAGCTACATGTTGTTGTTGTTGTTTCTTTAATAAAGAACTGAGACGCTGTAACTAGGGCCGTGATTTTCTGAGTGGAGGCGGGTTGGAGTCGGGTTGGCTTGTCGGCGGGTTCCGGTCGTGCTGCTGGTTTAATCCGCTCTGCATTAAGTATTTTGCCTTAACTGGGCTTATTAACCCCGCTGTGCATGTTGCCCGGCCCAATCAGTGGGTTCGGATCTGCTGCTCGCCTCTGCTGACATCTTCCATTCAGCTGCATTTAAGGGGCCCATGCAGCCTTGTGGTTTTTCCTTCATTTTCTGATGCTTTTCAGTGTGGCAGATAGAGAGATGAGTGAGTCAAGATCAAAGGCCTCTCCACAATTTGATGATGACACCCTCCATGCTCTTGTGGAGTCAATGGGAGGGCGCAAAGAGGTTCTGTCCCCCTCAAATGGACGGAGGAAGCCTCCTCAGCAAACCAAGGCAGCCTGGCTGCAAATTGCTGAGGAGGTGAGCGCCAGGTCTTCGTGCTCACGCACCTGGATTTAGTGCAGGAAAAGGTTCAATGACTTGCTCCGCTCAGCAAAAGTGAGTATAACATCACACTTATCCTCAGTCTGTTCCCCATCTCCTCTCATCACCAGCACTCTGCGTTGTCAACCTACTCCTGCACTTTACCCTTACATCCCTTGCACCCTTATCCATCCCTCTCTCTCTATGTACAGAATCACTTCACTATTCTACTATGCACACCTCACACTCGCTATCACTGTTGTGCAATGACAACAACTAACAGCGCACAGGGAGCGCCCTTGGTTTTGGCACCTCACTCCATCTTTGTCTCCCTCTAAGCATCTATGTGATGGATTCTCTACACTCACTGCAACATTCTCACTCAAACTCTACTTGTGTCCCTCATTGCAGGAGAAGAGACCCCACAATAAGAGGGGGAGGACAGAAGGAGGGCCACCTTCGTAGGCGCACTTGACCACTGCTGAGGAGGCTGCAATCGACATTGTCGGAGGTGCTGAGAAGCTGGAAGTGGGGGATGGAGAGACAGGCACAGTAGAGCAAGCTGGTGACAGAATAGATTGCAAACTCTCTGATTTAGATTTCATGAGTGACTGATATGGCACCTGATGTTCATACAAATTGAGTTCTGATCATCTGCACAATGGGATGTGCCTGCTACGTTAATATCACTTGTCCAACTCATGCCTTTGCTCTTCCACAGGACCATCAAAAGCCCCCCTCCCCAGTGTCCAGGAGGAAGAGCCGGAAGACTCCTCAGAGGAAGCTGCAACCTCTGAGGGTGCTGCGTCAGTAGAATTGAGCGCACCCAGCACCAGCGCAGAGGCGCGCACCTCAGTGGGTCATTCGCGAGATAGATTAGTGTTGTCACCTGGTGTATCACAGCTCACAAGTGAGCATCAGCAGATAGTGGAGACGGGCAGCAATGGAGAGTCCTCGTTGGAGGTCGCAGGACTCTCGTAGCCCAGCTCAGCTGCATGTAGATGCTGAGCCTCTGGGGCCATCCAGAAAGAGAGCTGGAACTTCAGGAACAAGTGCAGGAGTCTCTGACAGGTTTGCAACCACTGTAACTGCGAGTGTGCAGAGAATGGAGGTGTCCATCTCAAACATGAGCAATGCCGTGGTTCATGCAATGGTGAATGTAGGTGCCACCATGGAAAGGAAAGCAACCTCCATGGAGGACATAAATCACCAGACTCAAATGAACATGGTGACTCTTCTAAATAGATGGTCTGCTATGGAGGTTAGATGGCCTTCTATTGAGGAGAGGAATCAGAGGTACATGGACGTTCCCGTTATAAGGACTGTCAGTACAGAGACGGTCCTCATGGCCCCAATGATGTGCAGCAAGGTGCTCTCCAGCTACTTGCTAGCAGTGAAGTGCAGATGACAAATGAGAGTGATGTTAGTGGTTGACAACAAGGAAGTGTGGGCTCCTCTCCAAGTACTCACACTCCCATGCCACCGCGGAGCCCTTGGTCAGAGCCCGCGATTCCTCACCCAACTGAGATGGCCGTCTCAGCCCCTGCACAGCTGCAGGAGGAGCAGACTGTTGCCTAGCCCTGCCAGGTTCCCAAACCCAGAGGATGCTTGCCAAAGGCACCGAAGCAGGCGCAGCATGAAAGTGAGCAAGGTGCCGCAACATCTGCTGAAGCCACAGGGGAAGCACCACATAGAAGCACGTGTAAGAGAAAGGTAACACACAAATAGTCATAAGGGTAATCATTTGGGTGCTTTGATATAAAACAAAGTGATGATTTTCATCATTATTTCAATTGTAATAAAGAGAGGCGATGGCAAAGCTTCAAAGAGTTGGCCTATGTGCGCTCAGAAATGAAAGTGCCACAGTGAGGGGTCAGAAACATAGAAACATAGAACATAGGAGCAGGAGTAGGTCATTTGGCCCCTCGAGCCTGCTCCGCCATTCAATGCGATCATGGCTGATCATCCAAATTCAGTACCCGGTCCCTGCTTTCTCCCCATACCCCTTGATCCCTTTAGCCCTGAGAAATATATCCAACTCCTTCTTGAATATATTTAATGAATTGGCCTCTACTGCCTTCTGTGGTAGAGAATTCCACAGGTTCACCACTCTCTGGGTGAAGAAATCCCTCCTCATTTCTGTCCTAAATGGCCTACCCCTTATCCTTAGACTGTGACCCCTGGTTCTGGACTCCCCGACCATCGGGAACATTCTTCCTGCATCTAGTCTGTCCAGTCCTGTCAGAATTTTATAAGTTGCAATGAGATCCCATCTCATTCTTCTAAACTCCAGTGAGTACAAGCCCAATCGATCCAATCTCTCCTCATATGTCATTCCTGCCATCCCAGGTATCAGCCTGGTGAATCTTCGCTGAACTCCTTCCATGGCAAGAACATCCTTCCTCAGATAAGGTGCCCAAAACTGCACACAATACTCAAGATGTGGTCTCACCAAGGCCCTGTACAGCTGCAGCAAGACATCCTTGTTCCTGTACTCAAACCCTCTCGCTACGAAGGCCAACATACCATTTGCCTTCTTAACCGCCTGCTGCACCTGCATGCTTACCTTCAGCGACTGGTGCACAAGGATACCCAGGTCTCGTTGCACTTCACCTTCTCCCAATCTATTGCCATTCAGATAATAATCTGCCTTCCTGTTTTTGCTACCAAAGTGGATAACCTCACATTTATCCACGTTATATTGCATCTGCCATGCTTCTGCCCAATCACCCAACCTGTCCAAATCATCCTGGAGTTTCTTGGCATCCTCCTCAGAGCACACACGCTCACCCAGCTTTGTGTTGTCTGCAAATTTGGAGATATTACATCTAGTTCCCTCGTCTAGATCATTAATATATATTGTGAATAGCTGGGGTCCAAGGACCGATCCCTGCGGTACCCCACTAGTCACTGCCTGCCACTCAGAAAAAGACCCGTTTATTCCAACTCTTTGCGTTCTGTCTGCCAACCAGTTCTCTATCCAAGTCAGTACCACGCCCCCAATCCCATGTGCCTTAACTTTACACGCTAAAGTCCAAATACACCACATCCACTGGTTCTCCCTTATCTATTTTACCAGTTACATCCTCAAAAAATTCCAGTAGATTAGTCAAGCACGATTTACCCTTTGTAAATCCATGTTGACTTTGTCTGATCCTGTCACTGTTTTCCAAGTGCTCTGCTATTACATCTTTTATAATGGACTCTAGCATTTTCCCCACTACCGATGTCAGGCTTACCGGTCTGTAATTCCCCATTTTCTCTCTACCACCTTTTATGAATAGTGGGGTAACATTAGCTACCCTCCAATCCATGGGTACTGTTCCAGATTCCATTGAATGTCAGGGTGCCTATCTTCTGTAATGATGGTGCTGAGAGTGATAGGAAGCCACATTTTATTTTACAGGTGCTGTATGGTGTGTTAAGAAGGTTGACCAGATACTCATTTCCATGTGCTAGCCACATGTGTTGGCTGTGTAAACTTAAGCGAATCTGACATTGATTAGGTCATCCCTTGCCTCATGGCCAGCAATGTGCTCGCGTGCTGGTGGAACTGGCACATCCGCCTCCGCAAGGTCTTCCTCATCTGCATCCTCCTCCTCCTCCCCTGAGGAGGAGGCTGTGCGCTGAGCCACTTGTTCCTCAGGCAGCGGTAAGCCACGCTGCTGTGCGATGTTGTGCAGGGCGCAGCAGACCACGATGATTCTGGAGACCCTGGCTGGTGAGCACCCTACGGCTCCACCAGATCTGTCGAGGCATCTGAATCGCATTTTGAGCAAGTCAATGGCTTGCTCTATAATGCTTCTGGTGAAAATATGGCTCACATTGTAGCGCTCCTCAGCTTCGTTTGATGGCCTCCTCATAGGTGTCATTAGCCATGTCTTCAGGGGATAGCCCTTGTCTCCAAGTAGCCACCTGGAAAGTTGGGTTGGCTGATTGAACAGCTGAGGCACAGTAGACTGCCGCAGGATGAACGAGTCATGGCAACTGCCAGGGAATTTGGCGCAAACATGCATAATAGAATTCTTCATTAAAATAGAAAGTGAAGAAGTCCAATCCGAAACTAGGGTCCTAAATCTAAACAAAGGATACTATGATGGTATGAGGAGTGAGTTGGCTATGATAGATTGGGGAGCTTCATTAAAAGGCATGATGGTGGATAGGCAATGGCTAACATTTAAGGAACGAATGCATGAATTGAAACAGTTATACATTCCTTTCTGGCACAAAAACACAAAAGGAAAAGCGGCCTAACCATGGCTAACAAAAGAAATTAAGGATAGTATTAGATCCAAAGAGGAGTCATATAAAGTTGCCAGAAAAAGTAGCAAGCCTGAGGATTGGGAGCAGTTTAGAGTTCAGCAGAAAAGGACCAAGAGATTGATTAAGAGGGGAAAATAGAGTGAGAGTAAATTTGCAAGGAACATAAAAGCAGATTGTAAAAGCTTCTACAAGTATGTAAAAAGAAAAAGATTAGTGAAGACAAATGTAGGTCCCTTACAGTTAGAAACAGGAGAATTTATAATGGGGAACAAGGAAATGGAAAAGCAATTAAACAAATACAGGAAACTCTCGATTTACCGGCACCTAAATAACCGGAAATCTCTGTTAACCGGTAAAATTCAGGAGTAGGTTCAGGTAAGTTTTAATTCATATTAGTGGCCGTTTCTGGATTTTGTGGCCGGGTTCCTGCACCTGTTGCTAAGCAACAGGGACGCTTGGATCTTGTGGCCGGAGTTCCTGCACCTGTTGCTAAGCAACAGGGAAGCCTGGATTTGTTGCTGTGTACGGAGCTCTCGTATCTTTTACTATACCTCTCTGTAATCCGGACTTATTGATAAACCGGCACCACGCCGGTCCCGTTGGTGCCGCATATAAAAAAGAGTTTCCTGTACTTTGGTTCTGTCTTCATGGAAGAGGACACAAATAACTTCCCAGAAATGCTAGGGAACCAAGGTTCCAGTGAGGAGGAGGAATTAAAGGGAATTAGTATTAGTAAAAAAATAGTGCTGGAGAAATTAATGGGACTGAAAGCTGATAAATCCCCAGGGCCTGATAATCTGCATTCCAGAGTACTAAAAGAGGTATCCATGGAAATAGTGGATGCATTGGTTGTCATCTTCGAAAATTCTATAGATTATGGAACAGTTCCTGCAAATTGAAGGGTAGCAAATGTAACCCCGCTATTTAAAAAAGGAGGGAGAGAAAAAACAGGGAACTACAGACTGGTTAGCCTAACATCAGTAGTAGGGAAAATGCTAGAGTCTATTATAAAGGATGTGATAACAGGGCACGTAGAAAATATCAATGGGATTAGACAAAGTCAACATGGATTTATGAAAGGGAAATCATGTTTGACAAACCTACTGGAGATTTTTGAGGATGTAACTGGTAGAATAGATAAGGGAGAACCAGTGGATGTGGTGTATTTGGATTTTCAGAAGGCCTTTGATAAAGTCCCACATAAGAGGTTAATGTGCAAAATTAAAGCACATGGGATTGGGGGTAATATACTGGCATGGATTGAAAATTGGTTAACAGACAGGAAACAGAGAGTAGGAATAAATGGGTCTTTTTTGGGGTGGCAGGTAGTGACTAGTGGGGTATCGCAGGGATCAATGCTTGGGCCCCAGCTATTCACAATATATATCAATGATTTGGATGAGGGAACTTTATATGACTCCTCTTTGGATCTAATACTATCCTTAATTTCTTTTTTTAGCCATGGTTGGGCCGCTTTTCCTTTTGTGTTTTTGCACCAGAAAGGAATGTATAACTGTTGCAATTCATGCATTCATTCCTTAAATGTTAGCCATTGCCTATCTACCATCATGCCTTTTGCTGATGACACAAAACTAGGTGGGATTGTGAGTTGTGAGGAGGATGAAAAGAGGTTTCAAGGCACTTTAGACAAGTTGAGTGAGTGGGCAAATATATGGCAGATGCAGTATAACGTGGATAAATGTGAAGTTATCCACTTCGGTCAGAAAAACAGAATGGTAGAGTATTGTTTAAATGGTGATAGATTGGGAAATGCTGATGTACAAAGCGACCTGGGTGTCCTTGTACACCAATTACTGAAAGCATACATGCAGCTGCAGCAAGCAGTTAGGAAGGCAAATGGTATGTTGACCTTCATTGCAAGAGGATTTGAGTACAGGAGCAAGGATGTCTTATTACAGTTGTACAGTGCCTTGGTGAGACCATACCTGGAGTACTGTGTGCAGTTTTGGTCTCCTTACCTAAGAAAGGATATACTTGCCATAGAGGGAGTGCAGCGAAGGTTCACCAGACTGATTCCTGGGATGGCAGAACTGTCGTATGAGGAGAGATTGGGTCGACTAGGCCTGTACTTACTAGAGGTTAGAAGAATGAGAGGGGATCCCATTGAAACGTATAAAATCCTGACAGGGCTAGATAGACTGGATGCAGGGAGCATGTTTCCCCTGGCTGGGGGAGTCTAGAACAAAGGGTCCCAGTCTCAGGATACAGGGTAGGACATTTAGGACTGAGATGAGGAGAAATTTCTTCACTCAGAGGGTGGTGAACCTGTGGAATTCTCTACCACAGAAGGCTGTGGAGGCCAAGTCACTGAATATGTTTAAGAAGGAGATAGATAGATTTCTAGACACAAAATGCATCAAGGGATATGGGGAGAGAGCGGGAATATGGTGCTGAGATAGAGGATCAGCCATGATCATATTGAATGGCGGAGCAGGCTCGAAGGGCCGAATGGCCTACTCCTGCTCCTATTTTTCTATGTTCTATGTTTCTATAATGTTCTTCCTGTGGTTACACACCAGCTGGACGTTAAAACAGTGGAAGCCCTTGTGGTTGACAAATGCAGCTGGGTTGCTATGGGGTGCCCTAATTGCCACATGTGTGCAGTCTACGATGCCCTGCACCCTTGGCAAGCCTGCCATAATTTCAAAGCCAGCCGCACACGCGATTACACTTGCCTCCTCCGTGGAGAAGTGGATGTAATTGTGCGACTTTGCAAAGAGAGCATTGCTAACCTGTGTGGTGATGCAAGTGTGTGCGGCCAACTGGGAGATGCCGTTGATGTCTGCTGCTGATCCCTGGAAGGACCCTGAAGCAAAGAAGTTGAGTGCGGTGGTGACTTTGACAGCCACTGGTAAGGAGTGTCCACCTGCTCCTCTGGGCTCCAGGTGTTGGTGCAGCATTGTGCAGATATCAGCGACTACTTCTCGCGGAGGTCTCAGCCTTCTTTGGCACTGCTTCTCACTCATGCTGAGGAAGCTCAACCTTCGCCTGTAAACCCTGTGTTGGGGGTATCTCCCGCAGCGCGTTGCAGCCCTGCGCTGATGCCCTCTGCCCTGTGCAGCATCAGGTGGCTGAGGAGAAGGTTGGCGCTCCTGTTGTTGCTGCTGCTGTTGTGCCTGGTTCTGTTGCTGCTGCGGCTGCTCGTCCTCCAACTCTGAGGACCAGGATGAGAGGGTATAAATGGTTCCCATTCCGCTGGTATATATCTCAGTTGTGGAAGAGATGTTATAAGAGTTCAGTCAATGTGGGGAGAGGGCTTTCCAAGGAGGTCACAGTACATATGGATCTCAACATAAACACTTACAAGCTCAATAGACCTGTAAGATGTGTTCCAAAACCTCAAAGCACAAAGTTCTGTCATCTGAAAGTCAGCCATGTTACAGGTCCTCTTTTATGCTGCAGGAGCAGCTGTCAACAATCCAGGAAGTTGCTGAACCCGGCACAATCAGCTGGCGTGTTTGTCGCATGACGTGGAACACGCTGAAAAGGTACTAAAATGGGAAGAGCCTGCAAAAATGGGATTATCTAGGCAGTTAACAAGCTGTTAACTACCTTAAATGCCTCTCCCGACGCTTGGTGTCGGGTCTGATTGGGACTCGCAGACTCGACACTTTGCAGAGTTGCGTGGAGTCAGGATGACAGCGAGTTGCGAACCCGCCATCAATCATTCAGATTTTCACTCCTGACCCACCTCCAAACCTGCCCTCTGAGCACCGGCATAATCGCCCAACTGAAACATTGACCTCAGCTACTGACCGACCTGCTGTACATTTGCAGCATTATATTTCCGGTATCCGGTGTTCATGGTTCTTCATGAAAATACATTTCTGCTAAAGACTTCCACATCTTTCTCTTTCACATTCTCATTAACTTGCTGTACCTTTTCAACATTTTTATACTTTATTTCTGATTTCCAGAATTCTCTTATCTTGAATTAAGTGCAGCTGCTGAAGAAGGGAGTATTCGCCATGGTAATGCACGTGACTGATACGAGTTTTATCAATGGGATTCTGCTATTTTCAGCGCACTGATTGATTACATAGAATTACGTAGAATGTACAGCACAGAAATGGGCCATTCAGCCTAACTGGTCCGTGCCGGTGTTTATGCTCCGCATGAGCCTCCTCCCACCCCTCTTCATCTAACCCTATCAGCATAACTTTCTATTCC
This sequence comes from Somniosus microcephalus, assembly GCF_052327205.1. Lineage (NCBI taxonomy): Eukaryota > Metazoa > Chordata > Chondrichthyes > Squaliformes > Somniosidae > Somniosus > Somniosus microcephalus. The sequence continues at coordinate 39,174,842 of NC_140998.1, forward strand.
TTTCTCCCTCATGTGTTTTCTAGTTTCCCCTTAAATGCATCTATACGATTCGCCTCAAATACTCCCTGTGGTAACGAGTTCCACATTCTAACCACTCTCTGGAGAAGTTTCTCCTGAATTCCCTGTTGGATTTATTAATGACTATCTTACATTTATGGCTCCTAGTTCTGGTCTCCCCCACAAGAAACATCCTCTCTACGTCTACCCTATCGAATCCCTTCGTAATCTTCATGACTTCTAGCAGGCCATCCCTCAGCCTTCTCTTTTCTAGAGGAAAATTCACTTGTGTAAAATTCCGACTTAAGCTGTCTTACAAAATCTTTATTAAGCTGTTTTAAAGCTATGCCTTAACTAAGTTGCTAACCTGCTTAGAAAACAGGTTAACAGCATTATTAGAATAGTGTGGAAAGGAATTTTAGGGCTTAAAAATAGTGCTCTGTGGAATTTCAAGATCCAAGAGGTGGCCTGCTCTCGGCTTGTTCTACCGGAGCTTGGTTTATAACAAAAGTGGACCACTTAAATGCAGTCAGTTGTTCCTGAGACATTTTAATGCACGATAAATATAACCCTCATAATCTCCATTTTATGAGTTCCAGTCACCAGTGCTGTCATTTCTATAATAGTAGAATTTCCATATCTTATCTTCTCGTTTTCATTTATTTGTTGGCATATTTGATGGCAACCAATTAAGATGATGTCTTCCAAATTTCACTGAAGGACTGTAATAATCATAACAATGATAACATGATATTTATGCTGCATTTTCCCTCGATGAGTGACGACAGCTACGATGCAGTGTGCAATTGCCTTGTTTAATAAGAGCTTTTCTTCGGTCTCTGATTTAATCGGCTTAATCTAGCGTTTAACTGACATGTTTAGGGTCGTCATCCTGCCAAGATAAGTATCTTTAAATGGTAATGACATTCAATGAATGTCCTTTTTGTAGTAGGTGTAAATTATACATGGTTAATGTAATAGAAATTGAATCAAATCATTTAAACTGAGCAATCCTTGGAATTCTAATTGACGATTACAGAAAAAAATGTGTATAGCACTTAAAACAGTATTTTAACTATTTGGAAACTATTGGAGTTTCACAGAGGACGGGGATTATAAAATCAGCGGTTATGTTTGTTATTCTGTATAGAAGTCATTTTATAGACATATATAACACAATAGGCAGTAAACAAAATAAAAACAGAAAATGCTGGAAATGCTCAGTAGATCAGACAGTATCTGTGGAGAAAGAACATTTCAGGTCGGTGATCTTTCGTCAGAACTGGAAAAAGGTCATCGACCTGAAACGTTAACTCTGTTTCTCTCTCCACAGATGCTGCCTGAACTGCTGAGTGTTCCCAGCATTTTCTGATTTTATTTCAGATTTCCAGCATCCGCAGTATTTTGCTTTTTGTAAGTAGGAAATGGAGTCTCCCACAGGTGCTGTTGAAGTACGTCAATCTCACAAGTGAGACCAAATCTGTAATAATCTGCAATCACAGGCACAATAATAAAGTACTTTTATTATCTCAACATCATTCCCACTAAAGAACATTCCACGATCCCAGCTATACCCTCGCGTGCGAGAGATGAACTTTGAACTGTATTTGGAACCGAAAGGAATTTGGAACAGGTCAATTCAAATCAACTTAATAAGAACATAAGAACATAAGAAATAAGAGCAGGAGTAGGCCAATCGGTCCCTCGAGCCTGCTCCGCCATTCAATAAGATCATGGCTGATCTGATCCTAACCGCCAATCTACTATCACAGAACCATCTCCTGAATCTAACAGAATTAGACACACGAAATAGGAGCAGGATCAGGCTACACGGCCCCTGGGCCCGCTCCGCTACCCACAGGGCCATGACCAATCTGAACCTAGACTCATGCCCAAATTCCTGCCTGCTCCCCATAACCCTTTATTCCCTTTACTCCTAGGAAACTGTCTATTTCTGTTTTAAATTTATGTAATGATGTAGCTTCTACAGCTTTTTGGGGCAGCATATTCCAAGGACCTACCACCCTCTGAGTGAAGTAGTTCCTCCTCATCTCAGTTTTGAAAGAGCAGCCCCTTATTCTAAGACTATGCCCCCTAGTTCTAGTTTCACCCATCATCAGGAACATCCTCCCCGCATCCACCCGATCCAACCCCTTCACAATCTTATATGTTTCAATAAGATCGCCTCTCATTCTTCTGAACTCCAATGAGTAGAGTCCCAATCTACTCAACCTCTCCTCATATGTCCATCCCCTCATCCCCGGGATTAACCGAGTGAACCTTCTTTGTACTGACTTGAGAGCAAGTATGTCTTTTCTTAAGTGTGGACACCAAAACTGTATGCAGTATTCCAGGTACGGTCTCACCAATACCTTGTACAACTGAAGCAATACCTCCCTATTTTTATATTCTATCCCCCTAGCAATGAAAGCCAACATTCCATTGGCCTTCTTAATCACTTGCTGCACCTGCATACTAAACTTTTGAGTTTCGTGCACCAGGACCCCCAGATCTCTTTGTACTTCAGTACTTTCCAGTTTCTTGCCATTAAGATAATAACTTGCTCTACAATTTTTCCTGCCAAAGTGCATAACCTCACACTTTCCAGTATTGTATTCCATCTGCCAAATCTCTGCCCACTTACTTAGCCTGTCTATGTCCCCTTGCAGGTTTTTTATGTCCTCCTCACTCATTACTTTCCCTCCCATCTTAGTATCATCTGCAAACTTTGATATGTTACACTCGGTCCCCTCCTCCAAATCGTTAATATAGATTGTAAAGAGTTGGGGACCCAGCACTGACCCCTGTGGAACACCACTAGTTACTGATTGCCAGTCCGAGAATGAACCATTTATCCCAACTCTCTGCCTTCTGTTAGATAGCCAATCCTCTATCCATGCCAGAATATTACCCCCAATCCCGTGATTTTTTATCTTAAGCAATAATCTTTTGTGTGGCACCTTGTCAAATGCCTTTTGGAAGTCTAAATACACTACGTCCACTGGTTCCCCTTTATCCACCCTATATGTTACTTCCTCAAAGAACTCCAGCAAATTTGTCAAACATGACTTCCCCTTCATAAAACCATGCTGACTTTGTCCTATTAAATTATGATTATCCAAATGTCCTGTTACTGTCTCCTTAATAATGGACTCCAATATTTTACCTACCACAGATGTTAGGCTAACCGGTCTATAGTTTCCAGCCTTCTGTCTACTGCCCTTTTTAAATAAGGGCGTTACATTAGCAGTTTTTCAGTCTGCCGGGACCTTTGCTGAGTCCAGGGAGTTTTGGAAAATTATTACCAATGCATCCACAATCCCTACCGTCACTTCCCTCAAGACCCTAGGATGTAAGCCATCAGGTCTAGGTGATTTATCCGCATTGAGTCCCATTATTTTACCGAGTACCACTTCCTTAGTGATTTTGATCATGTTTAGCTCCTCCCCCCCTATAGCCCCCTGTTTGTCCAGTGTTGGGATATTCTTAGTGTCTTCTACTGTAAAGACTGATACAAAATATTCATTCAGTGTTTTTGCCATCTCCATATTTACCACCATTAATTTCCTGGTCTCATCCTCTAAGGGACCAACATTTACTTTAGCCACCCTTTTTCTTTTTATATAACTATAAAGACTCTTACTATCTGTTTTTATACTTTTTGCTAATTTACTTTCATAATCTATCTTCCCTTTCTTAATCAATCTTTTTGTTATTTTTTGCTGTCTTTTAAAGTTTTCCCAATCCTCTATCCTCCCACTAGATTTGGCTACCTTACATGCCCTTGTTTTTAGTCGAATACTATCCTTAATTTCTTTACTTAGCCACGGATGGCTGTCTTTTCTTTTACACCCTTTTCTTCTCAGTGGAATATATATTTTTTGGAAGTTGTAAAATAACTCCTTAAATGTACACCACTGATCATGTATCGTCTTACCCTTTAATCTATTTTCCCAATCCACTCTACTCAATTCCGCTCTCATATCTTCATAGTCTCCTTTATTCAAGCTTAGCACGCTTGTTTGAGATCCAACCTTCTCACCCTCTAATTGAATATGGAATTCAACCATGTTATGGTTACTCATTCCAAGGGGATCCTTTACTAGGACATTTTTAATTAATCCTGTCTTGTTACACAGGACCAGATCTAAGGTTGCTTGCCCCCTGGTCGGTTCAGTTACATACTGCTCAAGAAACCCATCCCTAATACACTCAATGAACTCATCCTCAAGGCAGCCCTGCCCAATTTGATTTGTCCAATTAATATGATAGTTAAAATCCCCCATAATTATAAATGCTCCCTTATTACAAGCCTCAACTATTTCCTGATTGATACTCCGTCCAACAGAGTTGCAACTTTTTGGAGGCCTATAGACTACGCCCACTAGTGTTTTTTTCCCCTTATTATTCCTTACCTCCACCCAAACTGTTTCATTATCCTAATCTTTTGACCCAATATCATTTCTCTGTATTACAGTGATTCCTTCCTTTATTAACATAGCCACCCCACCTCCCCTTCCTGCCTGCCTGTCCTTCCTGATCGTTAAATAACCTGGTATGTTTAATTCCCAGGCATTGTCACCCTGCAGCCATGTTTCTGTAATGGCCACATGATCATACCCATATGTAGTTATTTGTGCCATTAACTCGTCTATTTTGTTACGAATGCTACGTGCATTCAGATAGAGAACTTTCAAATATGTTTTGTGACACTTTGTTCCTGCTTTTGCCCTTTTTATTACTTTACCTTTTACTCCATACCTTCTGCCCCTTCCTGACACGCTCTGGTTGTTAATTTCCCCACTGCTACCTAAGTCTATGACCTTCTCTGTTGTCATTTTTATTATTTACTCTCTAGGAACCTCCCCCCCACTAGTTAGCTTAAAGCCCTCTCTACAGCCCTAGTTATATGATCCGCCAGGACTCTAGTCCCAGCACTGGCCAAGTGAAGCCCGTCCCAATGGAACAGCTCCCTCCTGCCCCAGTACTGGTGCCAGTGTCCCAGGAAGCAAAACCCATTTCTCCCACACCAGTCTTTGAGCCACGCATTTAACTCTCTAATTTTATTTGTCCTAGCCAAATTTGCTCGTGGCTCAGGTAATAATCCAGAGATTATTACCCTTGAGGTTCTGTTTTTTAATTTGACTCCTAGCTGCTCATACTCCTTTAACAGAACCGGCTTCCTAGTCCTATCTACGTCGTTTGTACCAACATGGACCACGACAACTGGATCCACCCCCTCCCACTGCAAGTTTCTTTCTAGCCCAGAGGAGATGTCCTTAACCCTGGCACCGGGTAGGCAACACAGCCTTCGGGACTCTCGCTCTCGGCTGCAGAGAACTCTATCTATCCCCCTAATAATACTATCCCCTACCACTACAACATTTCTATTTACTCCCCCCTCTTGAATGGCCCCCCGTTCCACGGTGCTGTGGCCAGGTTGCTCATCCTCCTTGCAGTCCCTGCTCCTGTCCCCACAGGGAGTAAGAATCTCGAACCTGTTGGTCAAGAGCAAGGGCTGTGGCTCCTCCAGCTCTACCTCCTGGATCCCCGTACCTGCCTCACTCGTCGTCACACCGTCCTGTCCCTGACCATGGGCTACATCTGAATTACTTAACTTCATAGGTGTGACCACCTCCTGATACACAGAGTCCAGGTACTTCTCCCCCTCCCTGATGTGTCGCAGTGTCTGAAGCTCAGACTCCAGCTCATCAACACGGAGCTGGAGTTCCTGTAGCAGCAGACACTTGTCACAGACGTAATCACCGTGACCCTCAATGGGGTTCACCGGCTCCCACATCTTGCAACAGTAACACATCACCTGCTCCATTCTATGTAATTAATTAAATTTTTTATTGTTAGTTATGGACACCCTCTGCCTGATTTTAGATGCTAGTACCCCCTTTAATTAATTGGATTTAAATTAAATCAATCCCTCTAGTTACACCAGTTAAATGGTTTACCAACAGTCACTCTGCACCAGAAAGGCCTTGGTACACCACAGCAACCTTAAAAACTATAAACCACAGACTTAAAGTTTTAAAACGAGAGAAATACTCCAACCAATCACCTACCTGTTCTGTGGTGATGTCACACCTTGAATACTTTTTACCTCTCTCCTTGCCTGAGATTGGTGAGGCCTACCTGAGCCTCTGGGGCCTCTTGTAGTCGCTCTGCCGCTCTGCTCCGCCTCCATCCGCTGCCGATGTCTAACACTGGACCTGGTTCTGAGTGTTCAGACTTGAAGATGGCTGACACTTTTAAAAGCGTATATGAAGAGTGGAATATTCTGCCAGTTTCTATGCTTCTGAATGTCTCATGGGCTGGCTGTATAGAGGCACTTATGAAATTTGTTTTTGTTTTTCCCGTTTTATTTATGTTTACATTTTTTTTCCTCTTTCAAATCTGTCCTATTCTTGGTGTTCTGGGATGTACCCATTCTGATGATGCTGGTTTAGAAGGAGAAACTTATGCATCTGAGGAATTGATTCCCTGACAGTTATCTACAATTTCCTCTTGCCCCTCCTGGCCAGCTCCTTTCTCTAAGTCTATGCTGGTTGTATTGACGTGAAAGGAGAGGCACTTTGGAACTTCTGTATTTGAAAAAAAAAATCACAGAGTCTCACAGTTAGTGGTAGCACCAAAGTCTAACCTTTTGGCTGAGGTTGGCCGAGCATCGTTATCCCGGGCGTTAACCAGTTTAAAACAAATGAGCTCAGGTTGATTGGAAAATCTCACCTGATGCATCAAGGAGAAAGTATTGTTAATGTAATTCTTTATCTGACCAGCAAGCGATAGTGCACTAGAAATAACAGTGGGTGATATTCGTGGACAAACAACGCACTTGTATGGCGTTCAATTGTCTGCTGTTTTAGTGGAGGCATTAACCCATTTAAAGGGGTTCATGCCAACAGTCATTTTTAGGCTAATAACAATAAAGCACCACCATTATTCAGCTTGATTAGCACATAAAAAAAGTTGCCTTTTGTAAAGAAAATAATTTAAATGTATGATAGTCCCTAAATTCTATTGTTCCATGGGGGCTATGTTTGATACAGAATTCTGCCAATTCACTACAGCAACCCCGAACAGGAGAAAAATGATTTCAATGAGCAATTTTGACTTGTCCAATATTAATTGTCTCACATTGTAATGTAATGTTGATTTATGCTACACTCTAATAAATAATGGTTACAATGATTCATGCATATAGGGTGAAATGATAACCTGGGGGTGGAGGAGACAGTGAATAATAGTGTGTTTATGCAACCACAAATAATTTGGAAATCAAAGTTTATCATGCTTACTTTGTTCAATAAATCTCTAAAAATCACAACCTGTTTTAAAAATAAACAAAAACAGAAAATTCTGGAAACACGTAGATCTGACAGAAAAAGAAGGAGCTTGAACTAGTTATAAACATCTTTTTATTGTTTGCAGATATGATGTATAACTATTTCGGAATACATACAGGACAGTGAATATCACGCCTCTCCCTGCTACTTTAAACGGAGGGAGGATTTCAGATAAATACATTAAGCATTTTACGCTAGTATCCCGCAGCGTAATTGCAGAGCTGATGTGTTATTGCTTTTCTTGCTGATGAATTTCCAGCTCATCAAAGCGAGGGATGTCTGTGCCGGGAAATGCAACACTTTCCTAGGTCATGCACCTAAGCCCCGATTTTGATTTTTGAGAGAATGGCAAAATTGGTATGAAGTTGGCCCTCACGCCAATAAATTTATCCATGATGAGTTTGTGGATTGTGAGGGCCTTGCTCGGGAGTGGGCTTTCTGGAGGGTGATAGCCACACGGTTGTTGACCCTTTGGTGGAACAGGCAGTGAAGTGCTTTTGAAGTGTAGTGACTGTTCTAACATAGGGGAACGCAGCAGCCAATTTGAACACATTGAGGTCTCACTAACATCAACAAGATAAAATGACCAGATAATCTCTTCTTTGGTGCTGTGGAGTTGAGGGATAAATATTAGCCTTGACTATTAGGAGAAGTCTCCTGCATTTCTTCAAAAAGTTCCGTGGGATCTTTTATGTCCACCTGAGAGCGCAGGCGGGGCCTCGGTTTAACATCTCATCCAGAAGATGGTAAAAGGGGAAGGGGGAAAGATGTTACACAGGTTAACTCTCGGGAAGTGAAGTTAAGTGAGGAAGTCACTGAGAGCAGACTTTGGGATACCCAGCAGCAGGCACAATGATGGGTTTGCTGGAGATATCAAAAGAGGAAGCCAGGATGTGGTTGAAACAGAGTGGATATAAAAGAGGCTTGTGTTTAGGGTGGCAGCCAATATGGACATGTGAATGGACGTGGGAAAGGCCATAAATTATATGAACAGGAGGCAGAGGGCTAGGTACTAGCTAGGCAAGCAAGTCTTTGAAAGAGGACATGTTGTGTGATGGTAACCAGATCAGTTGCAAAAAAGATCGGAGAAGTTAAAAGTCTGGGAGGAAGGTCAGAAAGGTCCAGAGGCTGTGAGAGGGTAAGTGAAGCCTATTGCTTAGAGGAAGGTCAGGATCCGTGCAATAAGGAAGTTGGAGAGTGCGGTGGTCATTTACGAGATTGGATGATGCTGTAGTCTGCGGGGAGGATGAAGAAATTCTGGACAGCAGGGAAAGCCATGAGGATAGGAGTAGGACCAGGAGAGAGCCAGGACATCAAGAGCAGTGGAGAACCAAGGTAGCAGGAGCAAACAGCAAAGATTGGGATAGCTGTGGATCGCTACCAATTTAGAGCTGTACAATAGAGGAGGAGATTTAGACAGCAGGGATAACCTGGTCAACTAGCAAAACCCCTCAACAATAGTGGATCGCAGGTGCTAATAGAGGGAGGATCATTTGTTTGGGTCGGATACAGAAGATGCTGATTTAGGCAGTAGATAAAACAAATTGCTTGTATTTGCTGGGTATTTGGGGAATTACACAACAATATGGTGGTGTCCGAGGCTGTCGGGTGATTTCTTCATTCCAGCGCTGAAGATAATGGGTGGAGTGTTGTGTTGAGAAGAAAGGAAAAAGAAAGACTTGCATTTATATAGCGCCTTTCATGACCTCAGGATGTCCCAAAGTGCTTCACAGCCAATTAAGTACTTTTGAAGTGTAGTCACTGTTGTAATGTAGGAAACATGACAGCCAATTTGTGCACAGGAAGCCCCCACAAACAGCAATGCGATAAAAACCAGATAATCTGTTTTTGTGATGTTGATTGAGGGATAAATATTGGCCAGGACACCAAGGTTAACTCCCCTGCTCTTCTTCGAAATAGTGCTACGGGATCTTTTATGCCCACCTGAGAGAGCAGACAGGGCCTCGGTTTAACGTCTCATCCGAAAGACGGCACCTCCGACATTGCAGCACTCCTTCAGCACTGCACTGGAGTGTCAGCCTAGATTTTTGTGCCCCGGTCTCGGGAGTGGGACTTGAACTCACAACCTTCTTTCAGAGCCAGATAGAAGAATTGGAAGCATCAATTCTGCTGTGTGAGACAACAGACTTACAATCGGTCAAGGAGCCAGTGACTGGAGGAAATTGCCAGATCCAGACGGTGGGTGGCAGTGAATGCAGGAGCCTTATGGGAAGAGTCCTAATCAGGCATCATCTTACTCCACCACAGCAGTGATAGTTGTCATGAGAGGTTGGGAAGAAAGCAGATTAGAGCCAGTTCCTCCTCCCTTAATTTTTTTCTTCATGCTTGGCTCATTCTGCAGCTCCCTCCATCCCCCTCCCCCTATTCAGTCATATTGATTGACAGCAGCGGTATGGTGCCATGATTGATGCCCTCACCACATTATAAGCATGATCATAACTCTGTTTTATTTTCATGACAGCCTTCTTCATTCAATCTAAGTCAGTGAGGTGCCCTCTCCTTTATTCTAATATTTATTCTCTCTGTACCTTGCTCTGCTTTACAAGTGACTAGTTAATCAGCACTGTATTTTTCATTTTTATATGACTCTTTATCATTGCAGAAGAGATTTATTCCCACAGTAAGGGGATTCAGTTTTTTTTTGTTCATCTGTCTCTGTTTACAAGAATAATGAGCAGTTTAATTTTGGGTGATTTCTGGAGATAGACACACTGACTTAGCAAAACCTGTCTATTTTTGTTTTTAATAGATTTTGTCTCTGGTTATACGAGGCTGGGTAATATTTTAACTGGCACTGATAAAACACTTACTGGTACTTAATTTCACTGGGATGCCAATGAAAGAGCTCGCAAAAGATGGATTAGCACCAAGCTGCAATGAAACATGGATTAGCACCAAGCTCCAGGTGAAACAGTGATTTACTTGTACCTCTTTCAACTTGGCACACTGAATTAGATGCTCACGATGCGGTCTCCTCTACATTGGGGAGACCAAACGTAGATTGGGTGACTGCTTTGTGGAAGACCTCCGTTCAGTCCACAAGCATGACTCCGAGCTTCCGGTCGCCTGTCATTTTAAATCTCTGATCCACTCCCACTCTGACCTCTCTGCCCTCAGCCTCCTGCACTGTTCCAATGAAGCTCAACATAAGCTCGAGGAACGGCACCTCATCTTTACAGCACTTTACAGCCTGCCGGACTCAACACTGAGTTCAACAATTTCAATGAGGCGGCTAACGACCACCTTCTCAAGGGCAATTAGGGATGGGCTTGCCAGCGAGACCCACATCCCATAAAAAACGAATAAAAAAGAAACTTCAGATCATAACCTCTGCCCCCATTTTTTTGGATGGCAGCTGTTGCTGATGATTCTGCTATTCCCCTTTTCACCTCCTCTAGACCCATCTTTTCTTTCTTTACTTGTCCCATTACCATCTCCTTTCGCCTTGCACCATCAACCCTTTTGTCATAATCTCTCCTGCCTTCCACCCTATCAACTTTCCTTTTGGCTCTTCCCTCCCCCCTTTCCCTGCCTCCGTACTTGCTTAAAACCTGTTCCATCTCAAACTTTTTCCAGTACTGACGAAAGAGCCTCGACCTGAAATGTTAACTCTGTTTCTCTCTCTCAACAGATGCTGCCTGACCTGCTGAGTGTTCCCAGCATTTTCTGTTTCTGTTCCGCAATGAAACTTGTCGGCCGCTATTGTGACCTCCCATGAGGGGTAGAGTTTAAAGGGCAAGAAGCCATTGCTGTTTGCATGTGTGAGGTGTTTGCGGCAAGGTTTTGGGAAGACCTAGACACCAGATTGTACAATATCAGTGATTTTCTAATAATGTAAGAACATAAGAACATAAGAATTAGGAGCAGGAGTAGGCCATACAGCCCCTTGACCCTGCTCACCATTCAATAAGATCATGGCTGATCTTCATCTTCAACTCCATTTTCCCGCCTGATCCCCTTGATTCCCAGAGAGTCCAAAAATCTATTTATCTCAGTCCTGAATATACTCAAAGACTCAGCATTCACAGCCCCCTCGGACAGAGAATTCCAAAGATTCACAACCCTCTAAGTGAAGAAATTCCTCCTCATCTCTGTCTTAAATGGCCTACCCCTTATCCTGAGACTATGCCCCTTAATTCTAGGGGGATAGTAAGCAGGTTGCCTGTACATATGCAAGTCTTGCCTCATACCTGTAAAATCTAGATGCTTTCGTTGCACCATAATCTGCTGCTCAATGCATTTTAATAATGATGTTCACCAATGTGTTCTTGAAATCCCTAATATGCAGTAATCTCCAGTGTAATAGGTTAGAATCAGAAGGGCGGTGAATTGCATGTTTGATCTGCACTCCCATTATAAGAGATTCTGTCCCAGTTCTAACTCAGTGAAACTTATAGCATATATCCTCTGTATAATCAGCTTTTTGGTAAGAATACAAAAATGACCTGGGCCAAGCAGGAAATTTCCGCGGAGCTTAATACCGTTGTACTGGGGCTTCCACGAACTCTTTCAAAGTTTTTTTTATTCGTTCATGGGATGTGGGCATTGCTGGCAAGGCCAACATTTATTGCCCATCCCTAATTGCCCTTGAGAAGGTGGTGGTGAGTCACCTTCTTGAACCACTGCAGTCCGTGTGGTGAAGGTACTCCCACAGTGCTGTTAGGTAGGGAGATCCAGGATTTTGACCCAGCGACGATGAAGGATCGGCGATATACTTCTATGTCAGGATGGTGTGTGACATGGAGGGGAAGTTGGAAGTGGTGGTGTTCCCATGCACCTACTGCCCTTGTCCTTCTAGGTGGAAGAGGTCAGGGGTTTGGGAGGTGCTGCTGAAGAAGCCTTGGCGAGTTGCTGCAGTGCATCTTGTAGATGGTACACACTGCAGCCACAGTACGCCGGTGGTGGAGGGAGTGAATGTTTAAGGTGGTGGATGGAGTGCCAATCAAGTGGGCTGCTTTGTCCTGGATGGTGTCGAGCTTCTTGAGCGTTGTTGGAGCTGCACTCATCCAGGCAATTGGAAAGTATTCCATCACACTCCTTACTTGTGCCTTGTAGATCGTAGAAAGGCTTTGGGGAGTCAGGAGGTGAGACACTCGCCACAGAATACCTAGCCTCTGACCTGCTCTTGTTGCCACAGTATTTATGTGGCTGGTCCAGTTAAGTTTCTGGTCAATGGTGAGCCCCAGGATGTTGATGGAGGGGGATTTAGTGACGGTAATGCCATTGAATGATAAGGGGTGGTGTTTAGACTCTCGCTTGTTGGAGATAGTCATTGCCTGGCACTTCTGTGGCGTGAAAGATACCTGCCATTTATCAGCCCAAGCCTGAATGTCGTCCAGGTCTTGTTGCATGCGGGCATGGACTGCTTCATTATCTGAGGAGTTGTGAATGGCGCTGAACACTGTGCAGTCATCAGCGAACATTCCCATTTCTGACCTTATGTTGGAGGGAAGGTCATTGATGAAGCAGCTGAAGATGGTTGGGCCTAGGACATTGCCCTGAGGAACTCCTGCAGTGATGTCCTGGGGCTGTGATGATTGACCTTCAACCACCACAACCATCTTCCTTTGTGCTCGGTATGACTCCAGCCAGTGGAGTGTTTCCACACCCCCCCCGATTCCCATTGGACTTCAGCTTGACTAGGGCGCCTTGATGCCACACTCGTTCAAATGCTGCCTTGATGTCAAGGGCAGTCACACTCACCTCACCTCTGGAATTCAGCTCTTTTTTCCATGTTTGGACCAAGGCTGTAATTAGGTCTACAGCTGAGTGGTCTTGGCAGAACCCAAACTGGGCATCATTGAGCAGGTTATTGATGAGTAAGTGTCGCTTGAAAGCAGTGTCGATGACACCTTCCATCACTTTGCTGATGATTGAGAGTAGACTGATGGGGCAGTAATTGGCTGGATTGGATTGTCCTGCTCTTTGTGGACAGGACATACCTGGGCAGTTTTCCACATTGTCAGATAGATGCCAGTGTTGTAGCCGTACTGGAACAGCTTGGCTAGAGGCACGGCTAGATCTGGAGCACAAGTCTTCAGCACGACAGCCGGGATGTTGTCGGGGCCCATAGCCTTTGCTGTATCCAGTGCTCTCAGCCATTTCTTGATATCACGTAGAGTGAATCAAATTGGCTGAAGACTGGCTTCTGTGATGGTGGAGACCTCAGGAGGAGGCCGATATGGATCATCCACTTGGCACTTCTGGCTGAAGATGGTTGCAAACGCTTCAGCTTTGTCTTTTGCACTCACGTGCTGGGCTCCACCATCATTCAGGATGGGGATATTCATGGAGCCCCCTCCTCCAATAGTTGTTTAATGGTCCACCACCATTCACGACTGGATGTGGCAGGACTGCAGAGCTTTGATCTGATCTATTGATTGTGGGATCGCTTAGCCCTGTCTATAGTATGCTGCTTCCGCTTTTTAGCATGCGTGTAGTCTTGTGTTGCAGCTTCCCCAGGTTGGCACCTAATTTTTAGGTATCCCTGGTCCTGCTCCTGGCATGCTCTTCTACATTCCTTATTGAACCAGGGTTGGTCCCCTAGCTTGATTGTAATGGTAGAGTGAGGGATATGCTGGGCCATGAGGTTACAGATTGTGGTGGAATACAATTCTGCTGCTGCTGATGGACCACAGCGCCTCATGGATACCCAGTTTTGAGCTGCTAGATCTGTTCTGAATCTATCCCATTTAGCACGATGGTAGTGCCACACAACACGATGGAGGGTGCCCTCAGTGTGAAGACGGGGCTTCGTCTCCACAGGGACTGTGTGGTGTTCACTGCTACCAATGCTGTTATGGACAGATGCATCTGCAACAGGTGAGGACGAGGTCAAGTAGCTTTTTCCCTCGTGTTGGTTCTCTCACCACCTGTCGCAGGCCCAGATTGGCAGCGATGTCCTTCAGGACTCGGTCAGTAGTGGTGCTACCACTACAGAAGCCAGTCTTCAGCCAATACGATTCACTCCACATGATATCAAGAAACAGCTGAACACACTGGATACAGCAAAGGCTATGGGCCCTGACAACATCCCGGCTGCTGTCTTGTGCTCCAGAACTTGGTTTAAGTCCCCCACCCCGAGTACATTCTGTGCCATTGCTACTTCCAAGTGGTGTTCAACATGAAGGAGTACTGATTCATCAGCTGAGGGAGGGTGGTAGGTGGTATTTAGCAGGAGGTGTCCTTGCCCATTCTTGACCTGAAGCCATGAGAGTTGATGTTGAGGACCCCCAGGGCCACTCCTTCCCGACTGTATACCACCCCTGGTGGATATGTCCTGCCGGTGGGACAGGACATACCCAGGGATGGTGACGGAGGAGTTTGGGACATTGGCTGAAAGGTATGATTCTGTCAGGCTATTGCTTGACTAGTCTGTGGGACAGCTCTCCCAATTTTGGCACAAGACCCCAGATGTTGGTGAGGAGGACTTTGCAGGGTCGACTGGGCTGTTGCCGTGTCCGTAGCCGGTGCCAAATGATCCACCCAGTTTTTTTAATTCTTATTATTGTGTTTCGTAGCAGTTTGTTACAACTGAGTGACTTGCTAAGCCTTTTAAAGGGCAGTTAAGAGTCAACCACCTTGCTGTGGGTCTGGAGTCACATATAAATCTGCCAGTCCAGGTAAGGACGGCAGATTTCTTTCCCTAAAGGACATTAGTAAACCAGATGGGTTTTTACGACAATCCGATAGTTTCATGGTTACCATAACTGATACTAGCTTTTTATTCCAGATTTATTTAATTAACTGAATTTAAATTCCCCAGTTGCTGTGGTGGGATTTGAACTCATGTTTGTGGATCATTAGTGCAGGCCTCTGGATTACAAGCATAGTAACATTACCACTATGCTACCATTCCCATAACTTTAGCAGAGGATGGGAGGAAATCACAGAGAAATGGCGTAAACAGCCCTTTGCACGTTTCTGCAGGGTGTCCACTGAAGATGCGGCAGACAACTAGAACAATTCCCTCAGAAATCCCAGGTGATGGTTTCTGCGCCTTTTCATTTTCTACAGCTGCAGTTATATTGTACTACTGGCCTGGGACTGGAAACCGCAGCCAGCAACACCAGTGTTTAATTGCCCGGCTCCATGACACACTCTGCCCACCTACAGAGAGCTATACATGTTCACATTTATATGCTTGCGCTCAGTGTCACTCCCCACCACATTGAGCGGATAGTTGGGAGCCGCTGTTTTCTGCGCTAAGTTCATAAAGTGCACAGGGGATCCAACAGAACACCTGGATCCTTATTAAATATGACTTCCCACTGGACTGGACTTGTGGTGTAGAAGTCCAAGCGATGAGAAATAGCCTCTCCGAGTGTTCACTCACTGCTTGGATTTGTCGCACCCTGGAGTTTGGAGTTACACTGCTACTTTAGCATCATTGCAAAACTGCTTCACATCATTGCAAAAAGGAGCAATCTATCTCCACTTTAGTCACGGCCAATAAGAAACCCTCAAAAAGGGAAAGGCCATTGCCACTTTTAAGAAACTTTAAAGATGATTAAAAAGGAGAAAGAGAAAGACATGAACAATAAGCAAAGCACAATTAGAACCAGCGAAACATAAATGTGTGGGTTAGGTTGATTGGCTATGATAAATTGACCCTTAGTGTTAGGGGGATTAAATACGTGGGGTTACGGGGATAGGGTGGGATATGTGTTGGTGTAGGGGTTACAGGGATCGGGTGGGATATGTGTCGGTGCAGGCTCGATGGGCCGAAATGGCCTCTATCTGCACTGTGGGGTTTCTGTGATTCTGTGATTCTGTGAAAAGGAGGCCATTTGGGCCACCGTGCCTGTGCCAGTATTTTGTTTCAAATATTTATCCCTGTTTCGCTTAAAAGTTGTAACAATTTTTGTCTCAACTACTTCCTGTGGCAAAGTATTCCATGCTCCAAGGAATCTCGGTGGAAATAAATTTTTCCCAATCTCTCGCCTCATTCTCTTAGTGGCAATTTTAACCCCTCATCACTGATTCCCCAACCAGAGGAAGTAATCTTTCTCCAGTCACCTGTCAAAAACCCTTCACGATTCTAAAAGCCTCGATTAAATCTCCTCTTAGTCTTCTCTGGAAATAATCTCAATATCTCAAATCTCTCCTCATAATTATAGTTTCGCGTCCCTGGTATCATCCTTGTGACTCTTATGCTGCATGCCCTTGATAGCTTTAATGTCCTTTCTATGATAAGGCACCTAAAACTGCACACAGTACTCTAACTGAGGGCATGACAGAGGGTCAATGAGGTAAACTGATAATAAGAAATAGCTTTTTTACATCGGGGGTGGGGGGAGTGAAAATGTGTAATATTAATAAAATGTGTTAAGCACTCCTATGAATTCCCTTGTCTGCTATTTTAGCAGAAGCACGCTTTAATCCATTTGTTTTAAATTACTGTCTTCTAGTCCTGCATTGTCCCTTAGGCACATGGATTACGGTATTCATACTCTAAACCCAAAATACCCTTTGTGCTGTACATGCGACCAGATTAAAATAAATAAATAACTGAGCTGGGAGAAAATTTCAACTTTAAAAATGTGTAAGAAATATATGATGGGGTGTGGGTGCAATTGAAGCTCATTGTATTCCACTTGCTTTGATCAGTAAGATGCTGCAGGAATTAATACATGGAAGCCAGTAAGAAATGTTGCTGTGAAAAGTAGGAATGGAAAACCAGAAAATCAAATTTCTTTGTTTGGCTGTTGTCCCATTTGAAAGGCATACACTCCTTGAAAAACTCTTGACGCCAGCCTTGATTGCCAGAGTGCTCAGTAAGTTCACTTTGCCCTAGGTAATAAGCCATTTTGGGCACATCTGTCCTTCATAGAACACTGTTCATTCTGCAGCTATATTTAAGGATGATTGCGTGAGGTCAGGGTATGGTGACCAGCAAAATGACATTAACAATAGTTGACATAAAAAGAGCAGATAAACACAATTCATTGTCAGCCCTTGATTATACAGTACAAAGGATTTCCTGTCTGTATTATTCTCTAAAGCAACTTTGATAGGAGACACTGGAGGAATGTCAGCCTAAAGGGGAGCCAAATAGCCCAGATAGCTCCTAATCCAGCGTACCTCATAACCTCCAATAGTTCAAAGAGCCCCAGGTTTATTTTTAATGGCATCTATTGATTAAAAGTACAGATACTCACACTGTCTGGAATGCATTAACAGAATGAATCTATCTAATAACGCTGTCTGACTCCAGATAGCAAACTGTGAAGGGCAGCTAAATGACAGTGCAGACATGTGCAGCAACCAGCACAACAGGCTTGAACATGGGTTTGTGCTGTCAACGTTTAATGAAGCAAATGTTGTAGTTAAATTAGCATGAAGGGTTTTCCTTGTAAAATCAAATTCTTCCAAATACGTAATGCAATTGGCCATCATCGACGCGGAAGATGTTGTTTGCTGTGGTTTGCGGTTAGTTCTGGTGAATTAAAGGTTTAGTATGGCCCTCGGCAATCAAAACCCAGCAAACCTTAAACTAATACAAACTGCTGCATGTTTGTAGAGGGAAAGTGTGTGTGTTATTGGGTTATGGCATTGTCAGACCTAAAGCTGCAACAGTTAACAGGCAAGTAATTAACCAGTGGTGGTACTTCCATCCCGACCGAGGAGTTCTCCCCGCTGTCCCGGCCAAAATTTATCCCTCAACTAACATCACTGAAACAGATTATCTGGTCATTATCACATTGCTCTTTGTGGGAGCTTGCTGTGCACAAATTGGCTACCACGTTATACCAGTGACTCCACTTCAAAAAGTTCTTCATTGGCTGGATAGTGCTTTGGAATGTCCTGAGGTCACGAAAGGCGCTATATAAATGTAAGTTCCTTTTTTTCTTTCTCTCAACTTTCTTTTCCTTCTTTCCTTCGTTCTTTGTCACATTCAAGAAATACAAACGCCTGTAATCTGTGTGTCATCTGTCGACCTTAGCTTTCATAATAATAGCAGACTATTGTCTCGGTTGTTTTGTGAAAGGAATGTCAAGTGGTATTTTTATATTGTAGCCCTGTGGGGTTCCTTGGAGAAAGTGGATTCAGACTGGCACTCGTTTGTTGTATGGTGAATGTCTGTCACCAAGAGTAGCTTGGAAGTACCGCCACTGACAGAGCTAGCTGAGCTCTGGACATTGCTGCCACACTGGGCTTGCGGCAGGTGGTGAGAGAACCAACACGAGGGAATAATCCACTTGACCTTGTCCTCGCCAATCTACCTGCCACAGATGCGTCTGTATTGGTAGGAGTGACCACTGCACAGTCCTTGTGGAGACCAAGGGGGGGATTGTTAACCCCCAAAACTGGGTGGGTTTGGGTTGGGTAAGTGTAAAAATGTTAAAAATCTGAAACCCGACTGCATCCCACCCACTTCCGATTCTAAAGGAGGCGGGATGGGGGATGGGCAATCAACCCACTCGCAGGAGGTGGGTTGGTCATTTGGATATTATAATGAGGCCGCGTGCCTCAGAATTAACCACCATTTTAACTTAACCCAGCCGCTAAAGGGCGATGAGGACTGCTGGAGACAGGAGTTAAGTGCCTTTCCACTTACTTGCTAGATCCAGTTTACCTGATTCATCCACCCCCTGTGATCAGACAGCCCCCAAATCTTCCAATCGCCCCCACCACCCCAACCCCCTTCCGATCTCCCCCAGCCCCCTCCTCCTCCCCTCCCCCATCCACCCCGTGCCCTTGCAGTCCTGCCACATTCAGTCGCAAATGATGGTGGACAGTTACGCAACTAATGGGAGGAGAAGGCTCCATAAACATCCCCAATCTTAATGATGGCGGAGCCCAGCACTTGAGTGCAAAAGACAAGGCTGAAGCTTTTGCAGCCACCTACAGCCAGAAGTGCTGAGATCCTGCTCAGCTACTGTTTAGTGCTAAAGTCACACTTAAATAGTGTTGTGACTCAAGGGGTTTTATACCCTTACCTATATAACAATAAAGAAGGACTCCGGGGTGGAGAGTTTAGTTAACGGCCATTTTATTTACAATGTGCTTCTTCACTCAATGCACTACATTTCCCATAGTGCATTGCAAATCACCACTACGGTATTCCATGTGCGACAATTCTAATACACATTCAAAATACACAACATATTTCCTCCCACTTAAAATAGAATGTCCGCAAAACAGAATAACTGAAAATGACTATAACTTTGGAAGAGAGGGTAGACTGCCTCTACATTCCACTAACCCTGGGGATTATTCTGCCCCATGCACACAGGTTAGCACTAACTGTAACTAAGGCGCTCTGGAGGCTGCCTTTCTCTTTGGGGGTAATGCCTAGTCTCAGGAGCAGGCTCTGGCTGGCTCTCCCGTGACACTGCAGGCGTGGCTTCCTCTATCGATGGCACAAGAGTGGATGGTGCCACTGTCTCAGGGTCGGACGACCAGTCCCTGCTGGAGCCCCCAGCAGGTCCTTGATCCTCTGTTTCTTGGGTTACCTGTGGCGACTGTCTTGGCAGTAACTGGTCTACATGCCGTCTCCATGTTCGGTCATCTCCGGTGCGGACTCGGTATGAAACGGGGCCCGTTTTTTGAATGACCGTAGCCGGGACCCACCGCTCCGGGGTGGTGTCGTTACACGCGAGGACTTTGCCCCCCACCACAAAGTGTCGTTCTTTGGACCTCTGAGCTCGTCTGCTGACTTGATCCTGCTGATTGGCATGCACCACTGCTTCTGTGGACGTTGGCCTCAGCAGGTCAAGGCGTGTCCGTAGCTGCCTTCCCATGAGTAGGTAAGCAGGATATGCTCCAGTCGTAGCATGAGGCGTGTTTTGGTATTTCAGCAAGAAAGCATTCAGGCGCTGCTTTAGAGGAGCATCACTTCTTGCTGCTTTCAACGTGCGTTTCAGCGTTCTGACAAATCTCTCCGCCAATCCATTCGTGGATGGATGATAAGGCGCGGAGAACGTGTGCTGGATTCCATTGCTCTTGAGGAACTCCTCCATCTCCTGGGATGTGAACTGTGTTCCATTGTCGGTTACGATCTGCTCCGGCAGACCAAATCGCCCGAACATCTCTCTCAGAGTCTCGATGGTTTTCTCCGTAGTGGTAGTGGACATTACTGCAACCTCCGGCCATTTGGAATGGGGGTCCACCGCGACCAGGAACATCGCTCCTTCCACTGGTCCTGCAAAGTCCAGATGGATCCGTTGCCACAGTGTCGCCGGCCATTCCCATGGATGCAGTGGCGCTGCTCTTGGTGTATTGCTGGTTGTCTCGAATGATGGGCATGATTTCGCTTCAACTTCAATTTCATGATCCAGACTGGGCCACCAGAAGTAGCTTCGTGCCAGCTCCTTCATCCGGACAATACCACAATGTCCTGAGTGCAGCTCGTTGAGGACATGTTTCCGCAGCTTTGGTGGTATGATCACTCACATGCCCCAAAGGAGGCATCCTGACATGACAGACAACTCCTTCCCTCTTGACAGGTAAGGTAGGAGCTCAGGTGGTGCGTCTGACACCTGTGATCCGTCTCCTCGCATCACCCGATCCAGCACCTTGGATAGCGTAGGGTCCACTCTGGTCTCTTTCTTGACCTGCCGGGCTGTGACAGGGGCATTGCTCACCATGTCAAGGTAGAAAATCTTCTGCTCACAGCCTTCAGAGGGCACAGGCAGCGGAAGTCTTGACAATCCGTCCACATTGCCATGTGCTACTGACCTCCGGTATTTGATGTTGTAATTGTGAGTGCTTAACATCAGCGCCCAGCGCTGCATCCTGCATGCTGCCAGGGAAGGTATTCCTGTGTGTGGACCAAAGATCGATGTCAGAGGACGATGATCCGTCAGCAAGGTGAATTTCCTTCCGAACAAGTAGTGATGGAACTTTTTGATTCCAAAGATGATGCCCAAAGCCTCTTTTTCGATCTGCGGGTATTTCACCTCCGCCTTGCTCAGGGACCTTGACGCCAATGCAATCGGCTTCTCTTCGCCTGAGGGAAAGATGTGGGACACGACCGCGCCGACGCCATAAGGCGACGCGTCACAGGCCAGCTGAATCTGTAACGACGGGTCAAAGTGCGTCAACACTCTGGGGTCAGTCAAAGCTGCTTTGGCTTTCTTGAATGCAGCTTCTCCCTCCTTCGTCCACGTCCAGGCCTTGCCCTGACACAGCAACTCATGTAATGGCTTCAACAGTGATGCCAGCTGTGGAATAAACTTTCCGTAATAGTTCAGGAGACCTAAGAATGACCGCAGCTGGCTGACATTTGTAGGTGCAGGAGCGTCGGCAATGGCTTTCACTTTCGACGGTGCTGTGTGTAGGCTGTCTGCGTCGATGACATGGCCTAGGTACTCCACTGATGGCTTGAAAAATTCGCATTTGTCCTTGCGAACGCGTAAGCCATATTCTTCAAGTCTTCCCAGTGTCTTCGTCAGGTTCTGCAGATGCTCATTGTCGTCCTTTCCTGTGACAAGGATATCGTCGAGATAACATTGTACCCCTGGAATGCCACTTAAAATCTGGTCCATAGCCCGCTGAAACAATGCTGGTGCTGAGGTTATACCAAAGGGTAGGCGGCAGTACCTGTAGAGGCCCTTGTGGGTGGTGATGGTGAGGTACATCTGTGAGTCCTCTTCTACATGCATCTGCAAGTAGGCTTGGCATAGATCAATTTTGCTAAACTTCTGACCGCCTGCTAGACCCGCGAAAAGATCTTCAATGATGGGGAGGGGGTACTGTTCAGCTGAGAGCATAGGATTCACTGTTACTTTGAAATCTCCACATAAGCGAACCGTGCCATCACTCTTCATCACTGGTACCATGGGCGTGGCCCACTCACTGTGCAAAACCGGCACCAGGACCACTATCTTGATCAGACGCTCCAGGTCAGCCTCCACCTTTGGTCTGAGGGCGTAGGGAACATTCCTGGCCTTCAGGAATCGTGGCTGGCTGTCAGGCTTCACCTTGAGTTTCACCGTAATCCCCTTCATACTCCCAATTCTCCGTCAAAGACAGCCGCATGCTTTGTCAACACTGCCGCTAGCCCCGCCTCTTCGACTGACACCGCATTCACTTTTTTCCAATCCAGATGAATTTTCTCCAACCATTGCCTGCCCATCAGGGATGGATAGTCACCCTTGACCATGTAAACTGGCAGCATCATGGTTTGTCCATTAAGCTTCACCTTGACCTCCGTCTTACCCAGCATTGGGACTGTTTCCCCAGTGTAGGTCTTTAAGATGAGCTTGGCCGGCGTCAGTGATAGGTGGTTCAGTTTTTCTTTGAATAGTTTCTCTGAAATCAAGGAGACAGCGGCCCCCGTATCCAGCTCCATTTTGACCGGTATTCCCTCAATAGTGAAGTGACTCCATAGCCTGATGAGCCTCCATTCACCGTTAACACATGGAGATTCAGCTCCCCATCAGAGTCTGTGTCGCTGTCTTCCTGTTCTTGTTTCACCATGTGTAGGTTTTTCTTTTTAGAACGCCAGTTGGATGTGTTTCCTTGTTTGTTTTTGTGTGTCTCTGTGTAGGATTGTTTGCTTTGCCCTTTACACACACGTTCAATGTGTCCTTTCTTTTCACATTTCCGACAGGTCAGGTCTTTACACCAGCAGTCAGATGGCTGATGACCTGACCTTCCACATCTGTAACACTCTCTGGCGCCCCTTGCATGTTTATCCGGTGTAGCTGCTACCCTGTGCACTCTTGTTGCAGCCCCCAACAGCTGTGCATCTTTAACTGCTAACTCCATAGACACAGCGAGCTCCACTGCTGATTTAAGCGTCAGTTTCTCAGTCGTGAGCAAGCGCTTCTGTGTTACTTCACATCTTAATCCACACACAAACCTATCACGGACAGTGTCCTTTAGAGTTTCACCAAACTCACAATGCTCAGTTAGCTTCTTTAGCACTGCAATATATTCGGCTATGGACTCACCCCCCCCTTGGTTTCGTTTGTGAAACCTGAACCTCTCAGCAATCAGCAGCGGTTTGGGTGCGAAATGTGTTTCCAAAACTTCCACAATCTGATCATATGTCTTAGCGCCGGGCTTATCCGGGTGCATCAAACTCCGTAACAAGCCAAATGTTTTTGCTCCGATCACACTGAGGAACGTCGCCACTTTCACGTCATCTTTAATGCCATTTGCAGTCACGAAAAATCCGTAACGCTCTGTATAAGCACTCCATTGCTCCGCCGTTTCATCAAATGGTCCAAATGCTCCGGTTAGCATAGCCATTTTGTTATCTTTTTTTTTCTTTACAGTCCTTTTCCTCCACTTTTTAATTTATTTTTACAGTCCTTTTCCTCCACTTCGTTTCACTGTATCGTTACTCTCCCCCTTCTTATTTGTGTAACACATGAACCGCCACCTTTACGAGGCGATTGCATCAGCACTAAACTGCGGGCGTGCCATTAAGAAAAGACAGGAACTTCTTACTTTAAACATCGCCGATTCCAGTGCAAAGTGATGCGCAAGTCCGTCATCCTCATCGCCAGTTTTGTTGTGTCTCAAGGGGTTTTATACCCTTACCTATATAACAATTAAGAAGGACTCCGGGGTGGAGAGTTTAGTTAACGGCCATTTTATTTACGATGTGCTTCTTCACTCAATGCACTACATTTCCCATAGTGCTTTGCAAATCACCACTACGTTATCCCATGTGGGACAATTCTAATACACATTCAAAATACACAACAAATAGTATAAAGCCAATAACACTGAAAAACTTTCAAAATTGGCACAGTTGTTAATTTTATAAACAAATGTTGGTGCAATTATAGTGGCGTCGTTAACGTTGCCAACTGAAACAGTTGAAGGGCATATTGAAAGTATTTATTTTAAATTGATTTTTAAGTGTGATTTCATATTCTTTTGAAGTTGCAAAACTCAAGGAGCCTGCCTACCTGTGCATATTATTGTGTGGGCTTTATCCTGCCAATGTGATGAATAGTGGATGTGATGCTTCCATCCTGCCCTCATAATTGCTCATTTAAAAAAAAATACTCCATCAAGAATACTTAATGTTCTCTCTGATAGATTATGAAGGAATGTATAGTTACTAGGCGGACTGGTGTATAAAGTGGGTGAGCAACGGTGATAGTGAGATAGCAGAACCATTTCTATAGAAAGGAATTTGCCACAGTCATAATCAATCCATGAGAGAACTTGGTCGTGGGTTTTGTGGAACGTTGGATGGGATTAATCTCAATTTCCTGCTTTGTGGGTGGAGAACAAGAGGGGGCACAAAGTGGGTGAAGTTCAAACAGAGGATTATGGTAGATGACAAGAAAGGCATTAACTTTCAAAATCCTACCACATGCTACTTCACTGAACAGTGAGACTGATAAATACGTACCCATCCTCCAGTTTTGGATTGGAAGGTGTAAATGTAGTTACTATGTCCAGTGTAAATAAAGGCTAGCAGAGTAAGTGCTTAATCGCTGTAAAGATAGATAACCCTAAGCTCTGAAATTCCCTCCCTAAACCGCTCTGCTTCCCTACCTCTCTCTCTTCCTTTAAGGCGCTCCTTAATTCTCTACCTGAAAGGGCTGTGGATGCTCAGTCGTTGAGTATATTCAAGGCTGAGAGCGATAGATTTTTGATTCTAGGGGAATCAAGGGATATGGGGATTGGGCGGGAAAGAGGAGTTGAGGTCGAAGATCAGCCATGATCTTATTGAATGGTGGAGCAGGCTCGAGGGGCCGTATGGCCTACTCCTGCTCCTAATTCTTATGTTCTTATCTTAAGGCCTACCTCTTGGACCAAGCTTTTGCTTACCTGTCCTAATATCTGCTTATGTGGCTCGGTGTCAAATTTTGTTTGATAACGCTCCCGTGAAGTGCCTTGGGATGTTTTACCACATTATATATAAATGCAAATTGTTGCTGAAAACAGGAACTTGATGTGTGAAGAACTGTGGGTACAAACTCTGGGTTCCATTTTCTGCTGTAGATTGTAAATGTGGGTGCACGTTAGGATGTAGCTATTTCCTCTAATGCATTGTTGTAGAGCAGGAATTTTTATTCTGGAAATCATGAACTGCTGGGAAGTGCAGAAAAATTCAGGGAACGTTTTCCACTCCGATTCAGCTCAGAGGTCAGGTGTTTCAGGAGCAGATGGGTGGAAACTGGAGAAGAACCTAATTCTGTCCTTCGATAGCTGCCATGTTGAATTCCAACTGAGGGGAAAGGAGTGTGTATTAAGGGGCGGGGTTCCTTTTACAGTTGCAATTGGGCCTCGCTAAGAAGAATCCAATCCCAGTTGATCTTGTTACAAGATGCACACACCAGTGAGGGAGCAGCAATCCCTTCCATCCCATGTTCCAGCAGTCCTCAGAGAGCTACTGCTTGTGGCGGTTCGCCCTTAATATATTAATGGCTCCATCCCAGGATTTAGGATAGGGTTGTGGCAGGGACAAAGCCACAGCACGTCCGGCGGCTCAGTGGACTTGCCTGATTGTCTACCTGTGCAGCACTAACATAGTTTTTAAAAAATATATATATTTTTAATCACTGCAATTGTCCATATTCAGGTAGCTCTCTGATTCAGCAGCATATGATGTTTACTTTAACAAGTGCATAGACGTCACCACCAAAGTCTGTGGATTCCGCACATGATGTTTTTTTCCATTGCTCAATTCAGGCTCATCCTGTGAAAAGCAACCGTCACTTGTGTCTTGTGTAAAAAGGTAGCTTCACAAGGGGTTTGAGTTCAATGAAGGTTTTTTTTCTTGTAGTTTTCACACTCTATTTAAAATTAAAATATTATTTGTTAATGTGGCTTTGGGACTACTTTGCTACCCAGTAAATGAGTGACCCGTATCTTGTCACTCTGCAATGGGTGAGATGATTCCCCACATTTTAAGTTAAATGAATGAGTGAGTGCACAAGGATTATTCATGTCCAGTTCTGCTCGCAGTAATCTGATTAGTCCTTGGAACCACACATAGTCACTTCACGCGCAATAGCATAAATGACTATCCTCCGTGTATTTAGAGTGCTCCACACTTCTGTAACAAAATGTTCAAATTGAATCATTATTGTCTATAATATAATAGAGATAAAGGGATATTTTTTGACTTTGTGCGATAGTGTAAAGTGGGTAATAGCGAATTGGCAACCCATTTTACATCTCTCCCGATTTTGATTTCCATTGACTTCAAAGGATATAAAAGTTGTTAAAGATGCAAAACAGACTACCGATTTGCTATCACCCATTTTACACGGCCGAAAGTCAAAATTATCCCAAATGTCTTTCACTATGTGAGATTGCAGCTCATTTTTTAGTTTATTCCAAAAATGTAAGGAATTAAAAAAAAAAAAATTCTGCACATTCTTCTTTGTACATTCCTGATGCCGGTTACTATAATCACTTTGAAAAATTCTTTGTTTGTGGTACAATAAAGGACTGCACGTTAAAAAAGTGGTGATGCCATTTAGTATTCAAAGGGTTACATTTGAAAATATTTTTATTTTCATTAAAACCATGTGAAATACTGTTTTGGTTACAAAACATACTGGAGCACGTAGCAACCTTTGCAATACATTTACATTCACCTTAGCAGCACCCTAAAAAGCCTTTAACTTGCTCTTTGCTGCGATCTATTTTCTTTCATCTTAAATGAGCAACATCAAAGACTGTTAATCTTGGTGTAACTTCAAAAGAAATATTCTTAACATGCAGACACGAGCATCTTATTAGGAATGACAAATAATTGTAGTAAGTATATTTTGTGTGACAAGTTTATGTCAAAGTTGCTTA
This sequence comes from Somniosus microcephalus, assembly GCF_052327205.1. Lineage (NCBI taxonomy): Eukaryota > Metazoa > Chordata > Chondrichthyes > Squaliformes > Somniosidae > Somniosus > Somniosus microcephalus. The sequence goes on from NC_140998.1 coordinate 39,201,943, forward strand.
CACAGCCAACCTCCAAAAAGTGCCATTATACCATTTATAAAATAGTTCAAAGACAAGAAAATAATAAGTTGGATACGACAGAGCATTACTTAAAGGTGTTAGATTACATATTAAGGAAAAATAACCCACAGATGGCTGCATGTGTTGGAAGTTTGCAGTGGAGTCCCTGGATTTGTAATTGTTACTTTGGAAATAGTTCTTGCAGGGACAAGAGGGAGTCTTTAAAATGATGTCCCAGAAATTCGATTGCCCAGCGCCCAATATTTGGGCATTAAATGGGTGGCTAAGGGGCCCAATACAGCATGCAAAGTGCCGCATGATTGATCTGCACTGGAAATGCAGCACATGCTATATTGGATTGGGCACCCTGTAGTTGCCCAAGCTGAAAACATGTACAGGGCTCATTGTAAGATGTAAATAAGGGTCTTACGCTGGTTGTGAAATGGGCATGCCCCAGCGCCTGATTCAATTTTCCATCATCTCGTCTGGTAAATCATGGTGCTCGCAGTCGGGAAGGAGCGCTATTTAAAGGTACTATCACTTCCATTCAGGTGCATGGGAACGCCATCACTTCCAGGTTCTTCTCCAAGTCACACAATCTTGAGTTTGAAAGGATTCACAAATTTCATGTCTCCCCCGAAGATTTACTTTTGGCTTATTGAAGAAACCCTGGCTGGACTGAGTTTAAAATCCAGGGCCTAGAAATTCAGTATAGCCACTTTTGGGGCGGAAAAGTCGGGCGGCCGGTAAAGTTTGCGCCCGGTGCAAAGTCGAGGCCACTTCGCCGATATTCAGTAGCTTCGCCCTAAGAGTTTGCTCGAGCGCTAAAACTGGCGTTACACAACTATCTTTAGGCGCAAAGCCGGCGGTGCTGAGCTAAACCGCCGAGGCCGGGCGCAGCGCAGGTGCGGTCATTTCTTGATCGACAGCAGACACCCTGGCGCCGGCCAGCTCTTAAAGGGGGAAGGGTCGAGTTCGTCTGCTGCCACGCCCTGGACACTGCAGCCCTCCAGCTAGGCCTAAACACTGCTGCTGAACAGAAATAGCGCCGGGAAAGATGCAGAAGGCCCGTGAATGAGCGCAGCGCTTCACTGGCCATGATTTGAGGGTGCTGGCTAGGGCTTTGGAGAGGAGACGCAAACTCTTGTTCCCGGACAGTGGCAAGAAGCCTGCCACCAGCGTCTACAGGAAAGCCTGGAGGGAGGTCGCCCACAGGGTCACATCCAACAGCGAGGTCCCCAGGACTGGTGTCCAATGCCGGAAAAAGTTCAATGACCTCACAAGGATTGTCAGGGTGAGTCCCCTTTCCAGTGTCCTCCTCATCCTTGCATGTGCACCTCACATTATGGGCAAAGGGACCTAAAAGCCCTAATGGCCAGCCCTCATCCAGCAGCTATGGGACTGGCATGAACATCAATTGCACATTCTGCACTTTACACACTGGCCAAGCTATTCGACCATGGGAGGCAGTGCACACAAGATCTGGGCACCACATTGGCCAAGCTATTTGACCATGGGAGGCAGTGCACACAAGATCTGGGCACCACACTGGCCAAGCTATTCGACCATGGGAGGCAGTGCACACAAGATCAGGGCACCACACTGGCCAAGCTATTCGACCATGGGAGGCAGTGCACACAAGATCTGGGCACCACACTGTGCTTAGAGGCCGTCCTTTCTCTTGCAGGCCAAGCTGGCACACAATCAGAAGAGCCAGACTGTGACCGGGGGAGGCGGTCCCCAGATCTAGCAGCTCAGTGACCTTGAAGAGCGCGTGGGTAGCCTCATGGGTGCCCGGGTGATTGGCCCCGTTGCATCTGGAGATGCCGACCCTGTTCTGGGCACCAATGGTAAGGACATCACCTTTTGGACCTCTCTCGTCCCACTTGCGCTTCAGATCTACATCCTTTGCCACTGTCTGACCAATGCGCTGAATGCCACCACTCATGCCTCCCTCGCTGACGCCCTCTCCTCACTCTAAAGCTACTCTTGTGCCTTCCTGCTTTCAGATGGTGAGGAGGAGGTCCCTGAAGCTGCCAGTGACAGCCCCTCGGAAGAGGAGGAGGAGGAGGAGGAAGAGGAAGAGGAAGGCGGCCCATCAGGGGAACCCTCAGCCGCGCCAGGGGATGCCAATGGAGGGGACACGTCTTCCCTGGAGGACAGCCAGGGGGAAGTGTCGCAGGGGAGTGTAGCTCCTGTGCCCAGTGGCGTGCAGCAACGCGGGAAGGGTCGGGCAGCTCGGCGGCCTTCTTCCCAGAGGGGGGAAGGGTTGCAGGGGAGTGTAGTTGCTGGGCCCAGTGGCATCCAGCAACGCGGGAAGGGTCGGCCAGCTCGGCGGCCTTCTCCCCAGAGGGAGAGTCCGGCCTCCAGTCCGGAGACGGTCCTCGCCAAGGAGGTGCGCCTCCTCGATCAAATGTCCGTGGACTCGGATCGCCGGCACACCGAGTTCATGGGGGTTGTGGCACGGTTGCCTGAGGCCATCGAGTCCCTGGCTCATAGTGTGGCCGATTTCGGCGCCTCACAGGCCAGGAGTTTCGAGCAATTCGAAGCAGCACAGGCCGCGAGTCGGGCTGAATTCGGGGCAGAACAGTCCGCGAGTCGGGCAGAATTCGGGGCAGAACAGTCCGCGAGTCGGTCCGATTTCGGGGCAGAACAGTCCGCGAGTCGCCAGGTGATCAGTGGTGCTGTGCAGTCACTGGCTGGTCTGATGCGGGCACAGACCAGGGCAGTACGGGCACTCACTGCTGCCACACTCGCTGTGTCAGCCAGGCATCGCCAGGGCACCCGCCGCGCTGCAGCAGCACAGCGGTCTGTCCTTCAGCAGATTGCTGCGCATGCTGCAGTGCTGGCCCGGGCGAGTGCCAGTGTCTCAGGCGAGCAGCGAGCACCTGCCATCAGCCAGCTTGCCCCCATTCCTGCAGCCGCCACTGCCACTCCCCTAGTGGAGCTGCGACAAGCTGCTGGAGAGACTGCTGCTGCCCAGCCACAGCTGCAGCAGTCACCAGCCGGCCCCTCGAGGGCCAGAGCTCGTCTAGGCCGACCCCCAAGGGCATCTGCCGTCACGCCATGTGCCCCTCAGGAGCCTTCCCCCAGCCTTGCAGCAGCCACTGGGCACACTTTGAGGAGGAGCAGCAGGGCGGCCAGGGGCCGCAAAAGGCTGGTCAAGGAATCGCCCTCGCGGGCCACAAAGTAGAAGGTGTGGGCAAAGGTGTTTTTATATGGGGATGGTTGTTTTGTTTATGGGGATGGTTGTTTTTGTAAGGCCGAGGATGAAGGCCATTTTTGTGGAAATGTTTTGTTATTCCTCCCCAGGTTGTGGGAGTGAGTCATGTGTGTGACAGTTTTTTGGGTGTGTTGTCTGTTTTTGGGTTTCATGTGGGAAGGGCCCTGAGTTTGTTCAATAAAGCATTTTATTTATTCAGCTTGTCCATGTTTGATGTTTGAAGTGGTTGTTGCCTTAACCGGCTGAGGGCTTGCGGAGCGGCTGCATTCAGGTCCCTTCATTGCCACAAGCCATTCCCTGACAGTGGGCCTAGAAGTGACGTTCAATAAGCCGCCGACGGGCGGCCCTTGGACCTTGTGCCTCCCTCCTGGGCTGGTACTCCTCCTCCTCCTCCTCCTCCTCCTCATGCTCCTCCTGCTCCACCTCCTGAGGTGGTGCTCCAGCGTGAGGTGGCAGTGCCTGAGTCCTGCAGATAGCCAGGTTGTGCAGCATGCAGCAGACGACCACGACCTGGGAGACTCTTTCCGGCGAATACTGCAGAGATCCTCCGGAATGATCCAGGCAGCGGAACCATTGCTTGAGGATGCCAATCGTTTGTTCTATGATGTTCCTAGTGGCTTGATGGCTTTCGTTGTATGCCTCCTCAGCAGGGGTCCTGGGCGCGCGGAGCGGGGTCATGAGCCAGGTACACAAAGGATAGCCTTTGTCCCCGATAAGCCATCCTCTTGGGGGAGGCTGTGCCTGGAACATGTCAGCCACAGTAGTCTGTCGCAGGATAAATGCATCGTGGCTGCTGCCTGGAAAGCGGGCATTGACAGCTAGGATGCGCTGCCTGTGGTCACACACCAGCTGTACATTGAGGGAATGGTAGCCCTTCCGGTTGCGGTAATCCTCGGCATTGTCGATACGTGCCCGCAAAGCCACATGCGTGCAGTCAATGGCGCCCTGCACCATGGGGAAGCCTGCTGTTTTCGCAAATCCCACTGCACGCTGCTGCTGCTTCTCCAGGGTCATGGGGAAGGAGATGAATTGGTGTCTCCTTCTGAAAAGGGCATTGGTCACCTGGCGGATGCAGCAATGCACGGCGAACTGGGATATGTTAGCAATGTCCCCAACAGCGGCTTGGAAGGAGCCGCTTGCATAGAAGTTCAGAGCCACCGTGACCTTCACTTCCACCAACAGAGATGTCCTGCACCTCAGCTGTGGACGCAGATCTCTGTGAAGCAGCTGGCAGATCTCTGCAACCACCTCCCTTCTGAAGCGCAGCCTCCTAACAAACTGCGCGGCAGGCATGGTGAGATAGGACACCTGCTGGCGGTATTTCCTGAGTGGGTAAGGCCTAGGTTGCCGACGCCTGTTGCCCCCTCTGCGTCTAGCCAGGGCTGCCCCTCTCACACAGCGTCTGCGAGCCCTTCGCACATAATGCTGAAACTGAGGGTTGGCACCCCATGCAGCACCCATAATATACTGGCAAACAATGACCTCACAATGAAGGCGAATTGCCAAGCTCTGGCCTGAAGCCAAAAATACCTCTCCTATGTTGGGCCAAAGCAGTAAGCTCTCTTCCTTGGTCTCTGTCCAGAAATCCGTTGCACAAGAGTGATTGCTGCAAAATGGCTGGCCTTTATAGTTCAGGGTAAGTGCCCTTTAATTTGCACTCCCCGCGGCCCGCATGGCCTCTGCTGCGTTCCAGTTCACAGTTCTTAGGAGCGCCACGCCCACATTGGGCGGGCGCGACTGAAGTTCCGGATTGGGGCGCACAAAGGGCGTTGCACGAGGAAATGACGTCATAATCTGCGCACGCAGCTGAGCGCGCGCAAACACTTTGCGCCGGCGCTAAATGTCTACTGAAGTTGGGCGTAGGCGCAGATCACGCTGCGCCCGGCCGCTAAGTGCCTAGCGCTCGAGATCTACTCCTCCTAAGGCGCTAACGGCTGGCGCACGCAACTGAATTTCTAGGCCCAGGGCTCCAGGGCTCAACAAGATGGCTGCGGTCAACCTCATGGCCAAGGCCTGTAAGTTTCAGTTTTGGGCTGACAAAGAAGGAATGTTCCAGAAATTAGAATGCAGACAGGCCTTCTGCATTTATGTATGAAAAGCAAACAGTGGCATTCGGGCCTCTGATTAAAACCCATCAAGGCCGTTTGCACAGACAATCAACATGTAATAGCTGCATTCAGACCTTCGTTAGTGTAATGTATGTACCTTTAAGGGAGAGAACTACTTTTTACAGCTCCTGTATACTGTAGTACCGGCAGTGACCACACCTGTATATAAACCCTGAGTAGTGATCTGTACAGTTAGTTCTAGAGTAACCCTCATTCAGTAAACACCTGTTGTACCGTTTTTCCTGCAGTCTGTGTCTTATTATACACAGACACAACAGTTAGCTGACTTCAACACTGTTTGGAAACGATCAACAGGGCATTAAAACTGGAATGGCCCCATCACAAGACCAGTTACACAAAGGAAAACACTTATGGGACGTTTAAAGACCGATTAACCGGCCATCCAGGGCAATGGGCCCAGACCGGTTTCCATTGTATCATCTTCAACACGTTCAGGTCAGACAAAGAAACAAGCTGATCTGGCGAGTGATAAGGGCTCCCAGAAAGAGGTATAACTAGCCCCTCGGGAAGCCATCTCGCTCTCTCTCGCCTGGACTCCGGTGCCCTGCCTTACCATCAAGAAGATCGATGACGAAGAGCCCGTCCAATGGAAGCAGGATACCTGCAGTTACCTTTGAATTACTGGGGTATCTCTGCTCTGGGCGGCGAAAACCCTAAAGGCATCGGCAGGCAACGGGGCACGGAGCAGGCATTCTAACATCCGAGACTGGTGAGCATAAGCTTTCTGGCCCATCGCAAGACAACTTAGGTAGGTGTAAAGAGTGGGAGTTAAGGGGATTGCTAAAATTGTCATTTTAGTCATTTTCCCTCAATGTGTACGTTTCCCCTCCCCCACTAAGTGTAATTGTGTTACATACATAATGATATTCTCTGTATAGTGTTTATTTTTCTCTATTTTTAATAAACATTGGTTTTCTTTGCACCAAACCACTGGTCTCGTTTTGTTTATATCGCTGCTCGTAATAAGTCCGGTGGTCAGAGCCAGAGGGGAAGTGATTCGAACCGCACGGGGCTGGAGCAGCTCAGATACGCCTGACTGGCCAGACACAAACCCCAAACCAAAACCCCCTACAGAAATGATGACCATGGCAAGGACATCGGCAACAGTATGCGATATAACAGACAGTGGTGCGAAGGGAGAAACCGCAATGGAAGAGAGGTTGTCCACTTATGTGTGTAGAAAGGTTAATATCGCCAAGAAATAGGTGGGTGCTATGTTAAAGGCCAAGCGTCCCATCGACGCCGCCGCCCAGTGGACGGCGAGTAAACAGCATAAGAGGGCAATTGAAAAGGCAGTCTGGTTAATGTGCTATAAGAAACAGGTCCTAGTGCTGGACAGGGTTGTAGCAGCACAGGCTGCCAAGCTCAAGAAATTGGCCCTAGAAATGCAGGATAAGGTTGCAGTGGAAGAGAAGGTGCTAGTGGCGCTTCAGGCTTTAAGCCAAGAAAGAGCGCAGACGGCCAAGGAACACCAGGCAAAAGTAGAGTGTCTGGAGGCCCGGGCCGTCGAGGTGCAACGGGAACATCATGCAAGGGTAGAGCGCCTGGAGTACCAGACAGCTGAAAGTAAAGCCAGCGCTAGGCGCAAGATGGAGCACTTAGAATACCAGGTTAGAGAGGCGAGGGGCAGCGAGGTAAGGCTGCAGGACACAATTTGCGACCGTACCCAAAAATTAAAAGAGCAGGAGGAGAAAGTAAGGGAGGTAAAGGCAGCATATAAGCTAGCCTGCGACTGGGGGTTCGAGGAGGCAAATCACGGGCCCTGTAGGGAGGAGATAGAAAGCTTGGGCATGGCCTTATCGAGGGCGAAGGGGATGATATGCCTCATCAGCCCGAAGGCGGGCCAGTCGGACTTTACCGGCAACCCAAACCGAACCGTCCCACAGGCAGCACCCAGAACAAAGTTGGCTAGGGAATCAGAGGTCCCACGGCCGCCACCCATAGCTCCGAGTTTTCAGGAGGTCTGGCAGCAAGAGGGGGTGGAGGATGAAGTGGTAGGGGAAGCACAACAGGCCCCGCTAGATAGGCCGGGACCAGGACCAGGACCAGTGTACCCCCTCCGACAACGGAGGTACGGCCCGCCCGTTGATGACGAGGACCCAGGGGCCATCCAAAATCAGTTTGTGGTGCCGCATGGTACCCAACAGCTCAGGGCCATGGTTAGCCACATCCCCAAGCTCACCGAAAAGGGAGACCCCTCTCTGCACTTCAGGGAGATAGAACAGGCAGCGTGCGTCAATGACTGCGATGACGCAGAGCAAGCTAAGATGCTGCTGTTTTCTCTGGGGAGTAATCTCCTCCAGACCCTATCTGATGAATGTAAAAAGGGGCAGAAGGATTATGAGGAATGAGATATTGGAGGCCATGGGACTCAATGACGGTAGTCCGTTCGCCCTGGTGGAAAAAACGGTACAGCTCCCAGGGGAGTCCCCGCAGGCGTTCGCAGACAGGCTGTGGCCAGTCTACCGGAGCGCGTGCCCGGGAATGCCAGCGTGGACATTACTGAACCAAGTCCAATTGACCCACTGGCTCCGTTGTCTAATGACAAACTGCCTGCCCCAAATCCGAGCCCAGGCTGCGGCCTGGTTTGACCCTAGTAGCCCCCAGACCACCGAGGTCTGACCACCGCCAGCTCACTATAGCATTTAAAAATATGAGGGGTATCGAGATGCCCCAACCCAAGGGAAAAGTCCATGAGGTTAAACCTGGGATCCAGAGTAAGAAAGAGTGGCACCAGGAGGGGAACCGTCCCTCCCAGACTAAGTTAAACTATTACGGGTGCGGGAAGGACGACCACTGGCGCAAGGATTGTAAGAATCCCTGGAAGGAGAATAAGGGAAAGAATTCATCAGCCCCAGCCCAAAAGGCAGAGCCAGGTATCCCTCCCGCTGCGATTGAGCCACTCTTGGAGTTGATACGATCTTTCTTCCTGACCAGCCAGGGGAAAATAGCAGCCACCACCGGTGTTGTAATCTCATCAGCCCCATACAACCCACAGCAATGACTAGAGCCAGTGCAGCCTGTCGACCTGTGTGTCCCCCAGAAAGACACGCACAGGAAGAGACCTCCTGTAAAATGGAGGAATACCTGCGGTGCCAGGTTGCGGAGGCTAAGTCAGTTGAGCAGGTTTTAAGGGAGGAGAACGCTAGGTTAACAGCGAGGGCTGGCAGTTTAGAGGGTCAGCTAAGGGTTTTTAAAATGGTTCATGATCAATGTAAGTTGTTTAAGCCGGAGGCAGAGAAGCAGCCAGTTGAGACAAGGTCTGAGGTTAGAAATCCTCAGCCCGCAGCGGGTACAAGCTCACAGGCTGCACAGGCAAGCGCTGTGGCTCTTGTTAGGGGAGGAGCCATTCTGTCCACTGTCCAGACCACTCCCCCTCTCCTATGGGATTCCGAGGAGAAGGAGCCCGAATCAGGTGGCCCCGAGCCCGAAACAGGTTTTGAGCCTGGAGGGGAAGACCCTCAGCCGCCGGCAGCCAGTGGCGAGGGATTGCCGTCCCCAGTTCAGGTTTGGAAGGGAAGGGACCCGAGGGAGAAGGCCCACAGCCAGCGAGGACTGTGACCCGAGCCAAGGGTCCGCTCGCCAGGGTAGCCCCACCAGTAGCACTCCCCAGGAGGTCTCCTCGGCCACCCCAGCCCAGAAAAGTATGGTCACCGGCTCTTCAGTTAAAAGGGACGGTCTACCGTGTCATAGAGAAGCCGAGAGACAGAGGTCCCCAGCCAGCAGCCATAAGCTGCGAGGGACCAGGAGTAGAGATCAGTGCAGCCATGCCACAGGGAGCAGCCTGCAGCAGCCCAGGCAGGTATTAGGCTGGCCGCCCGGAGATGGGCGGCGGATGTATATAGTTAAGTTTTAAGTTTATATAGTGTTAAGTTTAGGGTGTTTAACTTAATTCTAATTAAGGTGATGGTTAGTTTTAAGTAATCTGCTCAGAGTGTGTACATTTGAGTCGAGGTCGCAAGACCCGACCATGCTTCACCCAAACCAGCGAATCTCTAGGGAACCTGGCTGTGTGCTTCTATATCTGTTACAGGAAAATTTACGGAATGAAGGGGGGCGTAATCCTACTCGCCCTGATAGGACTGAGCTTCGGAAGGAGAGGTGACATGGAGGATTCCCACCTCTATGGGTGCTCCGGAGACACAGCACCGATAGCGATCGATGGGAGCGGCGAACGGGATGCAGAGGAGAATTTTACCAATTATGGGAATAGTAGGCAGAATGCCGGTTATGGGTAGGACAGCCCGACCCGCACCGGTATACAGGGTGGAGAACATTGGAATCATTCAAGGGGGTGCACACATTCGTTTTGCAGCGGTCCCGCCCTATGTCATAAAGTGGGAGCATGCTATGACAGGTACTGACCTCTCAGGGTGCCGTAGCCGGGGAGCACACATCATCCTGTGTCCCCAGCACTTGAATGCCTATTCGAAACCACAATGCGGGTTCAGAGCTGCTGACGCGAAACCTATAAATTGTACCATGGAAGCCATGGCACAAGGCCATGTTCCCCCCACAGGTAGCATATATAGGAGGTGGGACATATTGCGTCACCACAGGAGCGTCTCACTACCAGCACGGACAGCACAGCTGGTGCGCGGTGAGTGACAGCAGCTTCTGTTTCAAACCTGAGGCAGAAGTTCAAGTGGCACAGACACGAATTGTCCCCATTCCTGAACCGTCCACTGTTCACCTCACTGTGGAGGAGAATTTTACCCACCTCCAGAAATATGTCGCCCATTTTGGTTACCCGATTCCCCCTCTCCCAGAGCACCTTACCAAATTATTAAAAGCCATTCTAGTATCACAAAAGCACTTCTACACTTTGGAACAGAAGACTGTACAGATAGGGGCCAACATTTTAGATATTACGACCCCACCCTGGTGGGACGTTTTTGAAAGTATAGAGGTCCCCTCCTGGATTCGTATTGTATCCCACATTTTAGTAGTCTGTCAGCTAGGGATCGTCCTCTACCTGGTTTGTGTCCAGTGTAGGAGAAAGGGTCCCGGGGTAGAATTTAAAGCAAAAGGGTTGTGGAAGGACCAGTATGCCCGGGTGGAAGAAGAAACACCTGTGTGAGTTTTGTGTCATATCACTGCCGAGGGATGGCAGATCCGTTTGCTATTTTTAATAAAGCTTGTTCCTTCCGTTTGTTATTTTTAATAAATATGTTTTTTTGGCATGATGTTTATTTTTATTAAAGGTTGTGTGTTGAAATGAAGTTCTATGATGTCCCAAGTAGTGCAGGGGTCTTGGACCCCCTCCGTGCTTGGATTATTGTAACAGATAATAATTTGTTTCTATCGATAGTTTTCTCTAAGTAAGGGGAATGTATGTGTTGAGGGATCATGGATAGATAAATATAGGGAAAGGTTGTTTGTGGGGGGTCAGAAATTTGCTCACCTTGATTGGACACTTCAAGCAAGTTTCAGTATCCTAGGGGGGACTGAAAGGATTCGCAAATTTCATGTCTCCCCCGAAGATTTACTTTTGGCTTATTGAAGAAACCCTGGCTGGACTGAGTTTAAAATCCAGGGCTCCAGGGCTCAACAAGATGGCTGCGGTCAACCTCATGGCCAAGGCCTGTAAGTTTCAGTTTTGGGCTGACAAAGAAGGAATGTTCCAGAAATTAGAAGGCAGACAGCCCTTCTGCATTTATGTATGAAAAGCTAACAGTGGCATTTAGGCCTCTGATTAAAACCCATCAAGGCCGTTTGCACAGACAATCAACAAGTAATAGCTGCATTCAGACTTTCGTTAGCTGACATCAACACTGTTTGGAAACGATCAACGGGGCATTAAAACTGGAATGGCCCCATCACAAGACCAGTTACACAAAGGAAAGCACTTATGGGATGTTTAAAGACCGATTAACCGGTCATCCAGGTCGATGGGCCCAGACCGGTTTCCTTTGTATCATCTTCAACACGTTCAGGTCAGAAAAAGGAACAAGCTGATCTGACAGGTGATAAGGGCTCCCAGAAAGGGGTATAACTAACCCCTCGGGAAGCCATCTCGCTCTCTCTCGCCTGGACTCCGGTGCCCTGCCTTACCATCAAGAAGATCGACGACGAAGAGCCCGTCCAAGGGAAGCAGGATACCTGCAGTTACCTTTGAATCACTGGGGTATCTCTGCTCTGGGCGGTGAAAACCCTAAAGACATCGGCGGGCAACGGGGCACGGAGCAGGCGTTCTAACATCCGAGACTGGTGAGCATAAACTTTCTGGCCCATCGCAAGACAACTTAGGTAGGTGTAAAGGGTGGGAGTTAAGGGGATTGCTAAAATTGTCATTTTAGTCATTTTCCCTCGATGTGTCCGTTTCTCCTCCCCCGCTAAGTGTAATTGAGTTACATACATCGTGATTTTCTCTGTATAGTGTTTATTTTTCTCTATTTTTAATAAACATTGGTTTTCTTTGCACCAAATCACTGGTCTCGTTTTGTTTATATCGCTGCTCGTAATAAGTCCAGTGGTCAGAACCAGTTCATTAAATATATTCAAGAAAGAGTTGGATATATTTCTTGAGGCTAAAGGGATCAAGGGATATGGGGAGAAGGCAGGGACAGGGTACTGAATTTGGATGATCAGCCATGATCTCATTGAATGGCGGAGCAGGCTCGAAGGGCCGAATGGCCTACTCCTGCTCCTGTCTTCTATGTTTCTATGTTTCTATGAAGCGATTCGAATCGCATGGGACTGGAGCAGTTCAGATACGCCTGACTGGCCAGACACAAACCCCAAACCAAAACCCCCTACAAGTTGGATAAAAATCACCATTCCTTCATCATCGCTGGGTCAATATCCTGGAACTCCCTACCTTAAATGAATTGTGGGAATGGCAGTGATTTATAAGAGAGTGATGGGCAGCAAAGAGTTGTGAGTACAGGCAGTGCAGGGCAGAAAGTAAGAGAGGTGTATTATGTCCGTGAATGATTGAGACACGGACAGCAGGAGTTAAACAAAACACGTCTTTACTGGTGGAAGTCAATAGTGAAACTAAAAAAACAGAGGCTCACTAGCGCCTTTTATACAGGTGTGGTCACTGCCGGTACTGCAGTCTGAGACCAGTTATTTTCTTAAAGGTACATACACAACAATTCCTCCCCTTTTAGATAAACAGTACATAACATTCATTTAACAACTAAATGATAACTAATTACAATCACAATTACTGTTGCAAGATACATTGGTTAAGTTTAAGCAATTATAAGTTCAGTCTTTGAGGAGGCTTCCTGATTCTGTCTGGATAACGCCTCTTTGGGGTATCAGGTTCTTCTGGCAATGTTGAGTTGGGATCAATGTCGTTGTTTGGTTCATCTGCTTCCAATATTACCGGTTCTGCGGTAGCTGCAATTGGAACGTCGATTTCATTACCAGGTGTACCAGATCGTGGTGTGGAGTTGACGTTTTCCAGTGACTCCAGAATCTGGTCAGCATGGCGTCTTACAATGCTTTCCCCAATGTCCACGGTATACATGAGAGGTCCTTGTCGTGTACAAATCGTTCCTGGCTGCCATTTCTCAGTGCGGTAGTCCCGGGCCAAAACTGGTTGACCTATCTTAAAACTCCTGGTCGGCCTTTCATTCATATTCTGAAATTGCCTGTTCTCCACATCTCTTCGGACGTTTGGCTTAACCAAATCCAAGCGACATCGTAGTCTTCGATTGAAGAACATCATGGCTGGAGTTTGGTTGGTAACCGCATGTGTCGCATTCCGGTAGGCAAACAAGAAGTTGTCCACCTTGTGTTGTAGGGGTATATCTTCATTACACATTGCCTTGATAGCCTTCTTGAATGTTTGGACAAACCTCTCGGCCAATCCATTAGTGGCTGGATGATATGGGGCAGATGTGTAATGCTTAACACCATTGTTCTTTAAGAACCTCCGGAACTCTTCAGACACAAACTGTGGTCCATTGTCAGAGCAAATCTGTTCAGGCAGCCCATTCCTGGCGAATATGGTTCGTAAAACTGTGATAGTTTTTTCCGTGGTGGTTGAGGACATTTTTATTACCTCTGGCCACTTTGAATGTGCATCCACCGCAATTAAAAACATCGAGTCCATGAAGGGGCCAGCAAAATCAATGTGCACCCTTTGCCATGGAGATGAGGGCCACTCCCATGGATGCAGAGGAGCTTGTGGTGGGGCGTTTTGGGCCTTCTGGCATCCTGCTCAGCTCTTGTTCATCTCTTCGATTTCTCTATCGATTCCCGGCCACCACACAAACGCTCTGGCTAAGTTCTTCATTTTTACCCCACCCAGATGACCCTCATGAAGCTCATTGGGCACACTATCCATCAACTTAGGTGGAATTACTACTCTGGATCCACACATCAAGGTTCCTCTGCACACTGACAGCTGTTCTCTTCTCGGCGAGAATGCTGGCAGCAGTGGTTCGCTATGTGCTGGCCATCCCTTCACCGTTAAACCATAGACCCATGATAGTGTCGGGTCATTCCGTGTTTCCTTTTCTATGTTTGCATTCGTCACAGGGAGACATTCGACTATGGTCGAGTGGAATAACTCCATTGGATCCACTGCAAGGTCTTCTTCTTCCACCGTCGGCAACGGTAGGTGTGACAATCCATCAGCATTTCCATGCTGTTAAGTTCCTTTGTACTCGATGTCATATTGGTGTGCCCCTAGGAAAAGGGACCATCTCTGCAGCCGTTGTGCTGTCATTATCGGTACGCCCTTCTGAGGGTTGAAAATGGAGACAAGAGGTTGATGATCGGTTAGTAGAGTAAATTTTTGACCGTGCAGGTAGTGATTGAACTTCTTCACCCCCCACACTAGGCTGAGGGCCTCTCTGTCAATCTGGGCGTAGTTACGCTCGGCAGAAGTTAACGAGCGTGACGCAATAGCTATCGGCCTCTCTACACCATCAAGGAATTTATGTGACAGTACCGCCCCAATGCCGTAGGGAGACGCATCACGTGCCAGTCTGATCGGCAGTGCTGGGTTGTAGTGAGCCAATACTTCCCTTGAAGTGATTAAGTCCTTACTCTTCTGAAAAGCACGCTTACAATCATCGCTCCATTTCCATGCTATCCCCTTCGTAGCAGGGCGTTCAGAGTTGCAGAATTGTCGACAAATTCGGCAAAAACTTATGATAGTAATTCACCAATCCGACGAATGACCTCAGTTGCGACACATTTTCAGGCGCTGGGGCCTTAACAACCGCTTCAATTTTGTCAGGGGACTTATGTAACCCCTCTTCATCAATCACGTGGCCACAATACGATATCTGTTTCTTAAAAGATTTGCGCTTGGGGCGGTTGCCTCGCAGCCCATGTTCCCGTAGTCTAGTGAGCACCTGTTCTAGGTTGTTAAGGTGTTCACTGTCATCTTCACCTGTTAAAAGGATGTCGTCCAAGTAACACTGAGTCCCCGGAATCCCTTGCAGGACTTGTTCCATCGCTCTTTGCCATATCGCCGGAGCCGATGCTACTCCGAATACCAATCGATGATACTGGTAAAGACCTTTGTGAGTGTTTATCGTGAGATACTTCCTAGAGGACTCTTCAACCTCCATCTGCAAATATGCTTGTGCTAGGTCAATTTTTGTAAAACGCTTCCCTCCAGACAGTGAGGCGAAGATGTCTTCTATCCTTGGAAGAGGATATTGTACTGTGTGAAGGACTGGGTTCACCGTCACCTTGAAATCCCCACAGATGCGAATCTTCCTTGGCTCCCCGGACATTGCTTAATGTTTTCTTCATGACAGGAACGATGGGTGTCGCCCACTCGCTCCAGTCGACCTTAGACAACACGCCCGCCTTCTCCAGATTCTCCAGCTCTGCCTCGACGGCTGGGCGAATTGCATATGGTACCGGTCTTGCTTTGAAAAACTTGGGAACTGCATTCTCTTCTATTTTTATCGAGGCGGTTACGCCTTTAAGCGTGCCCAGTTCTTGTTGAAATACCTCTTTGGCGTTAGCTAAGATTGTTGACAATCATCCAGGAGTGACGTCTTCATCTTTTTTACCGTCCACCATCATTGCATGAATGGAGTGCCAATCTAAGTTTATCTTCCTGATCCATTCCCGTCCCAATAACGGTGGTCCACCATTTGGCAGTATGTAGAGATACAATTTCCGTATTTTCTTGCCGTTGCATTCGACAGGCACCCTTATTTTTCCTCTGGGGTATACTTTTTGCCCCATATACATCGTCAAGACGATGGATGTCTCTCTCAAGGGTATGTGTGAAAATAGCCGCTCGTAGTCTCGTCGATTCATGACGGTTAGCGCTGATCCTGTATCCAATTCCATTTTAACTTGGGACCCTGCTATCGTGAGGGTGACCCAAATGGTTCGGTGATCCTCTTTTGCGATTACATTGTGAAGTTTGAGACAGCTTAGTCTCCTGTTCCCGGATTCACTATCGCTCATCTGGTCTTTGGAACTACTGTCTGTCATCTTTGGTACTTTCTTGTACGGTTCCTTAGTAGCCTTTTTGTTGTCGCTGGTCTTCTTCCCAGACCTGCAAACTCGTGCAATGTGTCCCATCCTCGTCGCCAGTATTATGTCCGTGAATGATTGAGACACGGACAGCAGGAGTTAACAAAACACGTCTTTACTGGTGGAAGTCAATAGTGAAACTAAAACAACAGAGGCTCACTAGCGCCTTTTATACAGGGGTGGCCACTGCTGGTACTGCAGTCTGAGACCAGTTATTCTCTTAAAGGTACATACACAACAAGGTGAGAGGTAGGAGTCTTAGCTTGCCCACTCTGGTGAATCATTGAACTTCTTGCTAGAGTTAATCCAGGGCCTGTGTGCAGTGGTCCTTCCATTAACCTCTTGAGCCACTTCTTCCCACTAACAATGTCTCCCTCCTCCTACCGACCTCCTCAACAAGGCCCCCATTGCTGCATCTGAAATCGGGGGCCCTTGCTTCGGCAGCTGTTCCAGCCATTTTCCAAAATGATTCCTGGTGCCTGAAGCCGCAGTCCACCTCCTCTTTAAGGGACGCCCGATTTCCAGCTCTCTCCCCCGCGCCTCCCCCCCACCCCCCCTCCCCACAATCGGATGTGGGTAGCGCTGGCCGCACGCCTTTTTCTGCCTAATGAAGTAGGTGCACCTATATGAACTACATACTGCCCACTGCATGCCCATATTCGGGCGCAGTCATAGTTATCGGCCTCTGACTGCAGACTGACAGAGCCAGCATGCACTGGTATGAGAGAGGACACTTATCTTGCTGTTTATAGACTACAGACATATATCAAAGTAAATCCATTTCAACTACATCAAAGCTGACTTCATGTATGATTAAATGTTATCACTGAATTCCGTTTTAAACTAAAATTGTATTAATGAAGATTTTTGTATAGATAATTTTTATAACCAGCGGCGCCTTTTCTCACATGCTGAGATTTGTAGAGATATCAGTTTTGTAAGTTGTAATACTATATCCTGTAGCCATTCTTATTGTGGTAATGTAACAGGATTTTCTGATTAATATCAATTAACTGAGTAAATTAAGTGAAATGAGGGGAAAGATCAATGAAACAAAAGGTAACTTTTCACTGATCCTTTCAGGAGTGCAGTAACTTTTAAGTACACAAAATGAATTAGTAATAGGATTGTGTATGCATATAATACATACACATAGAAACATAGAAACATAGAAGATAGGAGCAGGAGTAGGCCATTCGGCCCCTCGAGCCTGCTCCACCATTCAATGGGATCATGGCTGATCATCAAAACTCAGTACCCTGTCCCTGCCTTCTCCCCATATCCCTTGATCCCTTTAGCCTTAAGAAATATATCTAACTCCTTCTTGAATATATTTAATGAATTGGCCTCAACTGCCTTCTGTGGTAGAGAATTCCATAGGTTCACCACTCTCTGGGTGAATAAATTCCTCCTCATCTCAGTCCTAAATGGCTTACCCCTTATCTTTAGGCTGTGACCCCTGGTTCTGGACTCCCCCACCATCAGGAACATCCTTCCTGCATCTAGTCTGTCTAGTCCTGTTAGAATTTTATAAGTTTCAATGAGATCCCCTCTCATTCTTCTAAACTCCAGCGAGTATAAGCCCAATTGACCCAACCTCTCCTCGTACATCATTCCTGCCATTCCAGGTATCAGTCTGGTGAATCTTGGCTGCACTCACTCTATGGCAAGAGTATCCTTCCTCACATAAGGCGACCAAAACTGCACACAATACTCAAGGTGTGGTCTCACCAAGGCCCTGTACAACTGCAGCAAGACATCCTTGTTCCTAATTACTGTTCTCTATAGTTCTGTTATCTTATTAAGCAACAAAAGTTTATAGAACATTTGTAACAGGCAACTTTTTTTTTTATTCATTCACCAGATGTGGGCGTTGCTGGCAAGGCCAGCATTTATTGCCCATCCCAAATTGCCCTTGATAAGATGGTGGTGAGCCATCTTCTTGAACTGCTGCAGTCAGTGTGGTGAAGGTACTTCCCCAGTGCTGTTAGGGAGGGAGTTCCAGGATTTTGACCCAGCAACGATGAAGGAATGGCGATATATTTCTAAGTCAGGATGGTGTGTGAGTTGGAGGGAAACTTGGTGTTTCCACGCATCTGCTGCCCTTGTCCTTCTAGGTGCTACAGGTCATGGGTTTGGGAGGTGCTGTTGAAGAAGCCTTGGCAAGTTGCTGCAGTGGATCTTGTAGATAGTACACACTGCAGATATGGTGCGCCAGTGGTGGAGGGAGTGAATGTTGAAGGTGGTGGATGGGGTGCCAATCAAGCGGGCTGCTTTGTCCTGAATGGTGTCGAGCTTCTTGAGTGTTGTTGGAGCTGCACTCATCCAGGCAAGTGGAGAATATTCTACCACACTCCTGACTTGTGCCTTGTAGATGGTGCAAAGGCTTTGGGGAGTCAGGAGGTGAGTCACTCTCCGCAGAATACATAACATAAGAAATAGTTCCGACGGGCCACAGCGAAAAATTGCATAGACCTCCTCAGAAGACAAACACGGGACACAACCAACAGAGTACCCTTCGTCGTCCAGTACTTCCCCGGAGCGGAGAAACTACGCCATGTTCTTCGCAGCCTTCAACATGTCATCGATGACGACGAACACCTCGCTAAGGCCATCCCCACGCCTCCACTACTCGCTTTCAAACAGCCGCCTAACCTCAAACAGACCATCGTTCGCAGCAAATTACCCAGCTTCCAGGAGAACAGCGACCACGACACCACACAACCCTGCCACAGCAACCTCTGCAAGACATGCCAGATCATCAACACAGATACCATCATCACACGTGAGGACACCACCCACCAGGTACATGGTACATACTCATGTGACTCGGCCAACGTTGTCTACCTCATACGTTGCAGGAAAGGATGCCCCGGAGCATGGTACATCGGCGAGACCATGCAGACACTGCGACAACGGATGAACGGACACCGCGCAACAATCACCAGGCAGGAGTGTTCCCTCCCAGTCGGGGAACACTTCAGCAGTCAAGGACATTCAGCCTCCGATCTTCGGGTAAGCATTCTCCAAGGTGGCCTTCGAGACACACGACAACGCAAAATCGTCGAGCAGAAACTGATAGCCAAGTTCCGCACCCATGAGGACGGCCTTAACCTAGATCTTGGGTTCATGTCACGCTACATGCAACCCCACCTGATGCAGGGTCATCCAGACTCGAGTCAACATTGGCTTGTTCTCTCTACACAGATGCGGCCGGACCTGCTGTGATTTCCAGCCCAAAAAAATGTTTTTTGTCTGTTTTTTTGTTTTTCATACAGACCCCAGCATCTGCAATATTTGACCCCTTGTGACCCCACCTCATTGTTCTTTGATGTAATGTTTCCCTGACTGACCTGTTTGGACACCATTCACACCTTTGACTGCTGTGATTATCTCTCTGCCGAGGTGCGATAAATGGCAGTTGGAAAGGTTACCTGTAAACATCTGACATGATTCTCTGACTATATAAGCTGTGTCTTTATGCATTTCTCCACTTCACCTGAAGAAGGAGCAGCGCTCCGAAAGCTTGTGATTTCAAATAAAGCTGTTGGACTATAACCTGGTGTTGTGTGATTTCTTACATAAGAAATAGGAGCAGGAATAGGCCACTTGGCCCCTCGAACCTGTTCCGCCATTCAATAAGATCATGGCTGATCTAGGGTCCAAAGCCACTTCCCAGCTCGCTCTCCATAACTCTTCACTCCTTTATCTTGCAAAAATTTGTCTATCTCCACTTTAAATGTATTTAATGACCCAGCCTCCACAGCTCTCTGGGGCAGAGAATTCCACAAATTTATGACCCTCTGAGAGAAGAAATTCCTCCTCATCTCAGTTCTAAAAGGGCGACCCTTTATTCTCAGACTGTGCCCCCGAGTTCTAGATTTCCCCATGAGGGGAAACATCCTCTCTGCATCTACCCTGTCGAGCCCCCTCAATATCTTATATGTTTCGATAAGATCACCTCTCATTCTTCTAAATTCGAATGAGTATAGGCCCAGCCTGCTCAACCTTTCCTCATAAGTCAAACCCCTCATCTCTGGAATTAACCTAATGAATTGTCTCTGAACTGCCTCCAATGCAAATATATCCCTCCTTAAATAAGGAGACCAAAACTGTACGCAGTACTCAAGGTGTGGTCTCACCAATACCTTGTACAGTTGTAGCAGGACTTCCCTGCTTTTATACTCCAACCCCCTTGAAATAAAGGCCAGCATTCCATTTGCCTTTTTGATATCTTGCTGTACCTGCATGCTAACTTTTTGTGTTTCATGCACAAGGACCCCCAGGTCCCTCTGAACTGTTGCATTTTGTAATCTCTCTCCATTTAAATAATAGTATGCTTTTTTATTTTTGCTGCCAAAGTGTATAACAACGCACTTTCCCACATTATACTCCATCTGCCAATTTTTTGCCCACTCACCTAGCCTGTCTATATCCCTTTGCAGATTTGTTGAGTCCTCTGCACAACTTGCTTTCCCACCCATCTTTGTATCACCTGCAAACTTGGCTAAATTACAGTCGATCCCTTCATCCAAGTCATTAATGTAGATTGTAAATAGTTGAGGACCCAGCACCGATCCCTGTGGCACCCCACTAGTTATCGTTTGCCAACCGGAAAATGACCCATTTATCCTGACTCTCTGCTTTCTGTTAGTTAGCCAATTCTCTATCCATGCTAATATATTACCCCCAATTCCATGAGCTCTTATCTTATGCAGTACCCTTTTATGTGGCACCTTATCGAATGCCTTCTGGAAATCCAAATACACCACATCCATTGGTTCACCTTTGTCCACCCTGCTCGTTACCACCTCAAAGAACTCCAGCAAATTTGTTAAACATGATTTCCTTTTCCTAAAAGCATGCTGACTCTGTTTGACTGCAGTATGTTTTTCTAAATGCCCTGCTATTGCTTCCTTAATGAAGGACTCCAGCATTTTCCCAATGACAGATGTTAGGCTAACTGGTCTATAGTTTCCTGCTTTCTGTCTCCCTCCTTTCTTAAATAGGAGTGTTACATTTGCGGTTTTCCAATCCGCTGGGACCTCTCCAGAGTCCAGGGAATTTTGGTATATTGCAACCAATGCATCCACTATCTCTGCAGCCACTTCTTTTAAGACCCTGGAGTGCAGGCCATCTGGTCCAGGGGACTTGTCATCTTTTAGTCCCATTATTTTACTGAATTCTATTTCCTTAGTGATATTATTGTCTTTTGTTCCCCACTCCCTGTGGCCCCTTGATTATCCATTATTGGGATGTTGTTAATGTCTTCTACAGTGAAGACAGATGCAAAATATTTGTTCAGAGTCTCTGCCATTTCCCCGTTCCCCATTATTAATTCCCCAGTCTCATCCTCTAAGGGACCAACGTTTACTTTAGCTGCTCTCTTCCGTTTTCTATACCTGTAGAAGCTCTTACTATCTGTTTTAATGCTTCTTGCCAGCTTACTCTCATAATTCATCTTCTCTCCCTATTATTTTTTTAGTCATCCTTTGCTGTTTTTTAAAAAAATTCCCAATCCTCTGGTCTGCCACCAATCTTGGCAACATTGTATGCCTTCATTTTCAATTTGATACCATCCTTTACTTCCTTAGTTAGCCACGGACGGTGCTCCCTTCTCTTAAAATCTTTCTTTCTCACTGGAATATATTTTTGTTGAGAGTTATGAAATATCTCCTTAAATGTCCGCCACTGCATTTCAACTTTCTTATCCTTTAATTTGTTTTTCCAGTCCACTTTAGCCAGTTCTGCCCTCATGCCATTATAATTGCCTTTGTTTAAGATCAGGACACTGGTTTGGGATACAACTTTCTCACCCTCCAACTGAATTTGAAATTCAACCATGCTATTATCACTCTTTCCTAGAGGATTCTTTACTATGAGATCAGTTATTAATTCTGTCTCATTACATAGTACCAGATCCAAGCCCAGCCTCTGAACTATTCTTGTAACCACAGTATTGATGTAGCTGGTCCAGTTAAGTTTCTGGTCAAGTGTGACTCCAAGGATGTTGATGGTAGGGGATTCGATGATGGTAATGCCATTGAATGTCAAGGGGAGGTGGTTAGACACTCACTTGTTGGAGATGGTCATTGTCTGGCACTAGTGTGGCGCAAATGTTACCTGCCACTTATCAGCCCAAGCCTGATTGCTGTCCACATCTTGCTGCAAGTGGGCACAGACTGCTTCATTATCTGAGGAGTTGCAAATGGAACCGAACACTGTGCAATCATCAGCAAACATCCTCACTTCTGACCTTATGATGGAGCGAAGGTCATTGATGAAACAGCTGAAGATGTTTGGGCCTAGGACACTGCCCTAAGGAACTCCTGCAGCAATGTCCTGAGATGATTGGCCTCTAATAACCACAACCATTTTCCTTTGATAGCAAGGAATATGGAGCTTGTGTCGATAGAAAACTACTGTTCTTCCATCACAGTATGTAATTGCCTCGAATGATACCAGAGTTTGTCGCTCCATTGCCTTAACCACAAGTTCATTCCCGATATTGATCACTCTTTGTGTGAAGGAACTTCCTGACATCAGTCCTAAATTTGCCTTTTACTAGGTTGTATCTATCTTTCCTTGATTTTATTTACTATCTCTGTAAAGGTCCTTTCTCACTTACCTCCTTTCAAGGTTGGCGTCCCACGTTTATACAGCCTATCCTGTGACATAGAGTTCAGCCTCATTGCCATTTTCTGAACTTCCTCTAGAAATTGAAAGTGTCCCTGTGTCTTCATAACCATAACTGGACATAATAGTAAGTCTGCTTTACAGTGAAGTAGGATCAGTTTAGAATAATCTTTTTGATTAACTGTTCTGGACTAGAGACCAGTTTGAAGGAATTTGTTGGCTGGAAACACTTTTATTCACTTTTTAGACAGAAATTGCAAGACTTTAAAGTTTGCTTTTTTCCACCATTTCAATGTACTTTCGGGAATGCACAGGTTTATTCAATGCTTTCAGCGAGATTGAATGTGATAAAAGTAATACAACCAATTGGGACTTGCAATAATCGCACAGAGTGACTTGATAACTAGCCAGACAGTTACCAATTGGATATAAAAGGACATAATGGAAGAATGAAGGTGTGAAGCTTGCACTTTTAAGCAGTAATGGAGGGAAGATGCAGAATGATTGTAGAGCAAAGTGTTCTCTCCAGCTGCGAATACAGCAGATTTGGGAAGCAATCATACATGTGATATTTCACACCCCCTGCAAATGGAAGGAGGTCAGACAAAGAGCTGTCTGACCTGAAAAGAGTGCCAAGCTGAGCAAATAATGACACATCAGTAATCGGAGACTGCTATATATAGTTGCCGGACATGTTTGCATGAGTAGCTTTACAGTGTGCTGAGCCCCACTTTATCTGGTAACTTGCTGGAAGTGTAACATAAATGAACTACGAAGATTGTTGAGAAATATTTGAACAGACCAAATAAGGGAAATATAGAAACTGCAGGTGACTACGATTGATGACTATTATCATGATGCATGTATACAACTGACAATTAAAATACACTCGGTCAAGTTTTGCTGCCAACATAGTTCAGCTATCAAGAAACTACAAGTGCATTGCCCACAATTTTTTGGTCCATAAAAAGGCCAACGAGATTCTGGGTTTATATATTGGGTCATTGAATACAAAAACAAGGCATTGGTTAGGCCACAGTTGAGTTCTGGGTGCATAAAAGATTCCGAGGAGGATTGACAGGGTCGATGCTGAGAGGTTGTTTCCCCTGGCTGGAGAGTCTAGAACTGGGGTGCATAGTCTCGGCTATTTAAGACTGAGATGAGGATTTCTTCACTCAGAGGTGTTATGTTCATTAATAACTAGACATTCTTATTATGAACAGCTAGCTTCTAGCTAGTCATTTATTCAGTACACGTTCTCTAGGTAGAGCATCGGTAGAGATTCAGCATGTGTACTTCTGTGTGCAGGCAGCCATCTTGACTACTGCCTTGTGAGTAGCCTAGTGCATCGTGGGTAGTGTATTCTTAAACATATACAACTAAATATACAGCTCTATACAGCTCTACAGCTCTATAGCTCCACCTAGTGTACTATTCTAGAATGACATGTTATTGATCATTACATCCCCCTTTCTTTGAGGTTAAACAAAATCAACATCAATCAATATCAATCAACTTTCAAGAAAAATGATAAAGATGATATCAGTAACACTTTTGTTAGTGCTCTATAAACATAAACATTTTCACAACAGTCAATACATTTTCAATATAGTTTTTCTTTGTACTCAAAGATTAAGTCTATCAGGCTTTTTTACTTCACGTGTGGATCTTCTCAGCACGGGCAAGTCTGATGTGTTTGCATGAGATTGTTCTGGTGGTGATTGACAAGATTCAGTTGCGGCATTGTCATCAATCTGCTCTTGGATAGTTTCCTGTGTCTTCAGGAGGGAATGGCGGTTCCTCCTGAGAATCTGTCTTTCCTCAGTTCTAACAGTGTATGACCTTGGTCGTACTTCCTCAAGAACTGTAGCTTTCCTGTTCCATGCATCTGGATCCTCAATCCTGACAACATCATCTCTTGTCAATGGTTTTAGAGTTTTGGATGACTTGTCATAGTATGATTTCTGTTTCAGCTTTAACAGTTAAAGTCTCTATCTTAGTTCCTTACTTTGCTTTTCATTTGCACAGCAGGGCAGCGTGGTGCGCAACTTGCGACCCATTAGTAGTTCAGCAGGTGAAGAACCAGAGTCATAGAAACATAGAAACATAGAAGATAGGAGCAGGAGTAGGCCATTCGGCCCTTCGAGTCTGCTCCGCCATTCAACGAGATCATGGCTGATCATCCAAACCCTAGCACCCGGTCCCTACACCGACAGCCATCCCACCCAAGCCCTATCCCCCGTAACCCCACGTATTTAATCCCCCCTAACACTAAGGGTCAATTTTAATCATGGCCAATCAACCTAACCTGCACATCTTTGGACTGTGGGAGGAAACCGGAGCACCCGGAGAAAACCCACGCAAACACGGGGAGAATGTGCAAACTCCACACAGACAGTCACCCGAGGCCAGATTTGAACCCGGGTCCCTGGCGCTGTGATGCAACAGTGCTAACCACTATGCCACTGTGCTGCCTAAAGGTGAGGCTCGGTAGCTCAGCAGGGCGAGATAAGGATCAGACTTGCTTTCTGTCGCTTTCTTCAGTAGCTGCTTGAGAAGTTGAACACCTTTCTCTGCCTTACCATTTGACTGAGCATACAAAGGACTGGATGTGATGTGCTGAAAGTCATAATGTGCTGCAAACTGTTGCCACTTCTTACAGTTGAAGCACGGACCATTGTCGCTAATGGCAATCCTGGGAATTCCATGTCTGGCGAAGATGGATTTCACATGCATTATGACACTGCTTGCTGATGTGCTTGAGAGCAGCGCCATCTCAGGATAGTTAGAATAGTAGTCAATCACTATTAGATATTCTTTACCATTTAAATGAAAGAGGTCCATACCAAACTTTTGCCATGGTGCTGTTGGTAAGTCAGCTACTATCATTGGTTCCTTTGTTTGTTTATTTTGGTGTTTCTGACATGTCTCACATTTGCCTATCAGGTTCTCAATGTCCTTATTTATACCAGGCCAATAAACAGTGTCTCTTGCTCTCCTTTTGCATTTTTCAATTCCGAGGTGTCCCTCATGAATCCTTTTGAGCATGTCTTGAGGTAGAGCCTATGGAATGACTATTCTGTTCTGTTTTAGTAATAGTCCACTTGCGACACTCAATTCTGACCTTATGTGAAAGTATTTTGGACAGGAACCTTTTGGCCAACCATGATGAATGTTCTCTATTACTGTTTGTAACACTGTATCTTTTACTGTTTCTTCTGCTATTTGCTTTGATTTTGTGTCTGACACGGGCAGCGCAGCAGTGACTATACTCACATGAACATCCACGTCTTCTTCAGTAGAGCTCACATGACTCATTGTGAGTGCTCGGGATAGTGCATCTGCTAACACTATGTATTTGCCTGGTGTGTAGATCAGTTCAAAGTCATATCTTTGCAGCTTCATCATGAGTCGTTGAATCCTTGGAGACATCTCATTCAGATTTTCTTTAATGATGGCAACCAGTGGGCTGTGGTCTGTCTCAACTGTGAAGGTGGGAAGTCCATATATGTAGCCATGAAACTTTTCTAGTCCAACTACCAAGCCTAGACATTCCTTTTCAATCTGGGCGTATCGACACTCAGTATCAGTCATAGACCTGGAGGCATAAGCAACAGGCTTCCAATCTTCACCCTCTGCTTGTAGCAAGACTGCGCCTAGACCATCTTTTGATGCATCCGTTGACAGTTTGATTCTCTTTGTTGGGTCAAAGAAAGTGAGTACAGGTGTGGTTGTCAGCACTGTTTTGAGGTTCATCCACTCTTGTTCATGTCTTTCTGTCCATGCAAACTCATTTGTTTTATGTAGCAGGTCTCGCAGACAGGTTGTCTTGGCTGACAAGTTAGGAATGAACTTTCCAATGAAGTTTATCATCCCCATGATGCGTAGTACTCCTTTTTTGTCAGTGGGTCGGGGCATTTTGAGTATGGCATTTACTTTTTCCATATCTGGCTCTATTCCTTTACCAGATAGATTATCTCCTAGGAAAGTGACTTCCTGGACGCCAAACTGACACTTGGCTTTGTTGAGCTTCAGTCCATTCGGTGTATGCTCTGTAGCACTTTAGTCAGTCGCTCATTGTGTTCTTTCAGTGTGGAGCCCCAGATGATGATGTCATCAACATAGACCCGGACTCCTTCCAGACTTTCAATTATGTGTTCCATCGCTCTATGAAAGATTTCAGATGCAGATATAATTCCGAAAGGCATTCTGAGGGAACAATACCTGCCAAATGGTGTGTTGAAGGTACAGTATTTCGTGCTCTCTTCATCCAGTTTTAGTTGCCAAAATCCTTGTGAGGCATCGAGCTTTGTAAAATATCTGGCACCTGACATTTCACTGGTGATTTCTTCTCGCTTGGGAATCTGGTAGTGTTCACGTTTTATGTTTGCATTTAAGTCCTTTGGATTCATGCATATTCTTAGATCATTGTTCGTTTTCTTTACACATACCATGGAGTTAACCCAGTCTGTTGGCTCTTCGACTTTCCTAATGACTCCTAGTGTGGTCATTCTGTCCAGTTCATTCTTGAGCCGGTCACACAGGGGTGCTGGAACTCTTCGTGGAGCATGTACCACTGGCTGAGCATCCTCCTTTAGCTGGATCTTGTAAGTGAATGGTAGAACTCCAAATCCTTTGAACACATCCTGGAAATTATTTACTACAGAATCCACTGAGTCATCTGGTCTGTTTATGGCACAGTTTATACGATATACTCTCTTGACCAGTTCTAAGTCCTCACAAGCTTTGTCACCCAGCAGTGAATCAAGTCCTTCAGCCACAACAGAAAACATGAGATGATGCACTTTGTCTTTGACTGTCACTTTAAGTCTGCATACACCTAAGCTATCTATTTTCTGTCCATTATAGTCCTTCAGTAGTACTGACTTTTTCTGTATTTTGGGCTTTTCTTTCATATTTTTAATGTTACTCATACTGATTAAGTTTGCTTTTGCCCCAGTGTCTAGTTTCAATGTAACTAATGCTCCATTTACCTGCAGTGGGATCATCTATTTGTCCTCTTTTACTGCAGACATTATGTTCAGCATTGTCCATATCTGAGGGCTGCACATTTTCTGTATCATTTTTGACATTGTCACATGACACCATTTGTACAAAAAATGTCTCACTTAAATCAGTGTCCTCAATCACATTGCCCTTTCTTTGTTTTTACTTTTGAAAAGCATTGTTTGGCAAAGTGATTCTTTCCATGACATTTTGTGCACATTTTTCCTAATGCTGGGCATTGTCTTAACTGGTGTTTGTAACCACAGCGTTTACAATTAAAAATTCCTTCCTCCGATTGCTTTTCATTTCTGTTCTGCCCATGTTTCTTCCCTTTGTAGGACACAGCACCGACAGCAGCACTTACTACAATCGCATCATTATTGATTTCACTGAAAGTCTTCGCATGCTTTTGAGCTAGCTCGCTGGCTTGGCATATTGTCACAGCAATTTCCAATGTTAGTTCGGTTTCTCTCAACAGGCGTTCCCTGACCTTTTTAGCATGAATACCAAACACAATTTGATCACGAATCATGGATGCTTTCAGTTCAGAGAAATTACATGTCTGTGCTTTCAGTTTCAGATCGGTCACAAAGCTATCAAAAGTCTCATTTTGCTGCTGTGTCCTTGAACGGAACACGTATCTTTCATAGGTTTCATTCTTTTTGGGAGAACAATGTGTATCAAATTTCTTTAGCACATCGTCTAAATTTTCTCTGTTCTCCTCTGGATTCAATACAAATGTATTAAATACCTCGATCGCCTGTGGGCCTGCAACCGTGAGCAGCAACGCTATTTTCCTTGTGTCTGGCTTCGTACCAAACCCGATGGCAGCAATGTTGAGTTTGAATGGTTGTTTCAAAGTCCGCCAATTGTAGTCGACATTTCCCGTGAGATTCAAAAACTCTGGTGGTTCAAATTCTCCATGTCGCGTTTCACAATTTTGAGCAGATCTTCACCAATCCTGGTACCATGTTATGTTCATTAATAACTAGACATTCTTATTATGAACAGCTAGCTTCTAGCTAGTCATTTATTCAGTACACGTTCTCTAGGTACAGCATCTGTAGAGATTCAGCATGTGTGCTTCTGTGTGCAGGCAGCCATCTTGACTACTGCCTTGTGGGTAGCCTAGTGCATCGTGGGTAGTGTAGTCTTAAACATATACAACTAAATATACAGCTCTACAGCTCTATAGCTCCACCTAGTGTACTATTCTAGAATGACATGTTATTGATCATTACAAGAGGGTTGTGAATCTTTGGAATTCTCGACCCCAGAGGGTTGTTGATGCTCAGTCGTTGAGTATATTCTAGGCTGAGATAGTTAGATTTTTGGACTCTATGGGGATCGGGCGGGGAAGTGGAGTTGAGTGCAAAGATCAGCCATGATCTTATTGAATGGCGGAGCAGGCTCGAAGGGCCGTATGGCCTACTACTGCTCCTAATTATGTTCTTATTAGGTGTTGAGGGCACCCCATTAGGAGAAGGATACCACAACCATAAAAACATTACAGCAAAGAATGCCTAGAATGATACAGGGAATGGGAGGTTATAGTTACAAAGAAGTGTAGTGTCCATGTGTAGATAAAGACACTGAAGACAGGAGTTGGTTCATAGGTATTTACTAAGCAAGTCTGGGGGGGGGTTCTAAAGGATATACACAATGCACAGGCTTATATAGCCCAAGTGGCAATTACCGGCATTACGCACACCTGGGGCTCTTAAAGGCACATACACCACAATTGCTCTTAAAGGCACATACACCACAATTCCTCCCCTTCTAGCTAACTAGTACATCATATTTTAAGTAATTATTAATTACATGTTGTATGCAAAATAATATACATTGCTGTATTAATTAATTATAAGTTAGTCTCTCAGGAGGCTTCCTGACTCGGTCCGGATAACGCCTCGGGGGTGTAGTAGTTTCTGGTGGTGTAGTAGGTTCTTCTGGCAAGGCTGATTCGGCTTGAAGGCCAGTGTCAGGTTCATCGGGTTCCAGTATCACCGGATCGGAGGTAGATATGGGTATCTCTACTTCATCGTTAGATGTATAGCGTGGTGGTGTAGGTTGTCCCTTTTCGGATGATTTGATGATTTGGTCAGCATGGCACCTTATTATGCTTTCTCCGATGTCCACGGTATACATCAGTGGTCCTAGTCGTGTGCAGATAGTTCCAGGCTGCCATTTCTCGGTACGGTAGTCCCGGGCCAAAACCGGTTGGCCTATCTGGAAGGCCCGAGTTGGCCTTTCATTCATGCCCTGAAACTGCCGGTTCTCCACGTCCCTTCGGATGTTGAGCTTGACCAAATCCAGCCGGCATCTTAGGTTTCTATTGTAGAACATCATGGCGGGAGTTTGGTTTGTAACCATATGTGTTGCATTCCTATATGCAAATAAGAAGTTATCCACCTTGTGCTGAAGTTTTATGTCTTCATTACCCATGGCCTTTATGGCCTTCTTAAAGGTCTGGACAAACCTTTCAGCCAATCCATTGGTGGCGGGATGGTATGGGGCGGACGTGTAGTGCTTTACCCCATTGTTCTTTAAGAACTTTCTGAATTCTTCGGACACAAATTGCGGTCCATTATCAGAACATATCTGTTCCGGCAGCCCATTCCTGGCAAATATGGTCCTTAATACTGTGATGGTTTTTTCCGTGGTGGTGGAGGACATCTTTATTACCTCCGGCCACTTGGAGTGTGCATCAACTGCGATTAAGAACATTGAGTCCATAAATGGACCAGCAAAGTCGATGTGCACCCTTTGCCAGGGAGATGAGGGCCACTCCCATGGATGTAGAGGGGCCTGTGGCGGAGCATTTTGGACCTTCTGGCATCCTAGGCAGCTCTTGGTCATGTCTTCGATGTCTCCATCGATACCTGGCCACCATACAAACGCCCTAGCTAGGTTCTTCATTTTCACTCCACCCAGATGCCCCTCGTGAAGCTCCTTTAGCACTTTATCCTGGAGTTTGGGTGGAATCACCACTCTGGATCCACACATCAAGGTTCCTCGGCACACTGACAGCTGTTCTCTTCTTTGCGAGAATGCTGGCAACAGTGGTTCGCCATGTGCTGGCCATCCCTTCATTGTTAAATCGTAGACCCGTGAGAGAGTAGGGTCATTTCTGGTCTCCCTTTCAATGGCAGAATTTGTCACCGGTAGACATTCCACTATGGTAGAGTGGAATATCTCTACTGGGTCTACTGTAGGTGCCTCTTCTATCGTTGGCAACGGCAGGCGCGATAAACCGTCAGCATTCCCATGCTGTTTTGACCCTTTGTATTCAATGTTGTATTGGTGTGCCCCTAGAAAAAGGGACCACCTCTGTAGTCTTTGTGCCGTCATAATGGGGACACCTTTCTTAGGGTTGAATATGGAGATGAGGGGTTGATGGTCAGTCAGCAAGGTAAATTTTTGTCCGTGTAGGTAATGGTTGAATTTCTTCACTCCCCATACCAGGCTGAGTGCTTCCCTGTCTATCTGGGAATAGTTACGCTCAGCTGAGTTCAATGAGCGTGACGCAAAAGCTATCGGCCGTTCCGAGCCATCAGGGAATCTATGGGACAATACCGCTCCTATGCCGTAAGGGGATGCATCGCACGCCAGTCTGATTGGTAGTGATGGGTTGTAATGAGCCAAAACTTTCTCGGATGTGATTAAGTCTTTACATTTATGGAAGGCACGTTTACAGTCTTCGTTCCATTTCCAAATCACTCCTGTGTGTAGAAGATCATTAAGAGGGTGTAGAATAGTTGATAAGTTCGGTAAAAATTTATGATAGTAATTTATTAATCCCAGGAATGACCTCAATTGTGAAACATTTTCAGGTGCTGGGGCTTTTATAACTGCTTCAATTTTTTCAGGTGACTTATGCAACCCTTCCTTATTGATTATGTGGCCACAATATGATATCTGATTTTGGAAAAATTCGCACTTGGGGCGATTTGCTCATAGGCCCCGTTCTTTCAGCCTAGTGAGCACCTGCTCCAAATTGGCAAGGTGCTCGTTGTCGTTTTCTCCTGTTATAAGGATGTCGTCTAGATAACACTGAGTCCCCGGAATCCCTTGCAGGACTTGCTCCATAGCTCTTTGCCAGATAGCTGGAGCTGATGCTACTCCAAAAACCAGTCGATTGTACTGGTACAGGCCTTTGTGTGTGTTTATTGTGAGATACTTTTTAGAGGTCTCCTCAACCTCCATCTGTAGATATGCCTGTGCCAAGTCAATTTTTGTGAAACGTTTTCCTCCGGATAGTGAGGCGAAAATATCTTCTATCCTCGGAAGAGGATACTGTACCGTGTGAAGGACCGGGTTTACAGTCACCTTGAAGTCCCCACAGATGCGAATTTTTCTCTGTTCCTCAGAGTTATTTTTCAATGCTTTTTTCATGACTGGAACGATGGGTGTTGCCCATTCGCTCCAATCTATTTTGGATAATACGCCTGCCTTTTCCAAATTCTCCAGCTCTGCCTCGACTGCCGGACGTATCGCGTATGGCACCGGTCTTGCCTTAAAAATTTTTGGAATTGCTGCATCTTCCACTTTTATTGAGGCGGTGATGCCTTTCAAGGTTCCTAGTTTCTCTTGAAACACTTCTTTGGCGTTGGCCAAGATGTCTTTTAATCGTTCAGGTATGATGTCATCATTGTTTTTTTCCTTACTGGTCACCGTCAGTGCCTGAATGGAGTGCCAGTCTAAACATATCTTCCTTATCCATTCACGTCCCAACAACGGTGGACCACCATCTTGTAGAATGTATAAATACAACTTTTGTATTTCTTTGCCGTTGTATACCACAGGCACCTTTATTTTTCCTTTGGGGTATACTTTCTGCCCCGTATATGTTTTCAAGATAATGGATGTGTCTTTTAGAGGTATATGCGAAAATAGCCTCTCGTAATCTCGTCGATTTATTACGGTTAGAGCTGATCCTGTATCTAGCTCCATTTTAACTGGGGACCCTGCTATTATGAGGGTAACCCAAATGGTCTGGTAATCTTCATTGGCAATTACATTATGTAATTTGAGAGAGCTTAGTCTCTCGTTCCCGGAGTCGCTATCGCTCTTCTGGTCTTTGGAGCTACTGTCCGTCATCATTTGTACCTTTCTGTGCTTTTCCTTATTGATTCTTTTCCCGTTAGTGGATTTTTTATTTTCAGATCGGCATACACGTGGAATGTGTCCCATCTTTCCGCATCGCCTGCATGCTTTTTCTTTGAACCAGCAATCCCTCTGGTCATGGTTGGATCTGCCGCAGCGATAACATCTCTCGAAACCCCATGTCATTTCATGGGTGCCGAAGTCCTGTGGCCTTTGCTGTATCTTTGCCGCTCCTATTGCACTGAAAGCCTTGTCCAGTGTTAAATCTTTTCCAGAAGATACCTTTTTTTGTGTTTCTACACTTAGTGGATCGCAGATGAATTTGTCTTGCAGAGAATCTGCCAGTCCTGCCTCGAATTGGCAGTGTAGGGTATCAACAATCTCCTCAAAATTCTTGTCCATCGGTTCGGCTGGAGTGATTAAGTTGCGTAACAGCTTGTATGTTTCTGCGCCCATTAGATCCAGAAGCACTGAAGCTTTTTTTTTATCTTCTATTCCATTTGCGGTGCAAAACACCTCCACTCTTTCTACATATGTGGTCCAATCCTCTATCTTGTTATCAAATACATCAATATTGCCAAAGTTAGGCTCTGTTTCGTTATCAAAAGCATCAATATTGCCAGACTTAGGCATTTCAAAAAAAGATATGGCGCTTCCCGCGCTTTTTTTTTCTCTTTGTAGCAACGATATGGCGCTTCCTGCGCTTTCCCGCCGCTGCTACCGATAACAACGCTGTTTTACTGTGGTTTCCGTTTATTCACTGTTGGAGACTCGTTCCCGACGGAGGTCTAACCGCTGACCTGCTTGCCGTGCCGGCCGTCTCCCGAGTGCACCCTCCCAGTCCGTTATTGCTTGCCTCCGATTTCGCTGCCTGTCTCAGCTGTAGAGCCCGACGCTGGAGCCCCAGCCTGACGCCCAGGAAGGATTAGCGCAGTACCTGCCACCAGCTTGGCCAGCTGGTGAAACCACAGTTTCTATTACTTCCTTGAGTCTTCTGGACGCTGGAGGAATCGATGTCCTTGAGGTGCTGCCGAATTGCAGGTAAGTCCGTTTCCACTTCGTCGCCACTGTAGTGTCCGTGTGTAGATAAAGACACTGAAGACAGGAGTTGGTTCATAGGTATTTACTAAGCAAGTCTGGGGGGGGGTTCTAAAGGATATACACAATACACAGGCTTATATAGCCCAAGTGGCAATTACCGGCATTACGCACACCTGGGGCTCTTAAAGGCACATACACCACAATTGCTCTTAAAGGCACATACACCACAAGAAGGCTTACAAAAAGAAAGGCTTAAAGGCTGAGCGGAACCAGATAGTGGTTTTTAAAATATAAAGGGGTCTAAATTCGGTTGATTTGCACCTCCCGTTAGCGCCCTACAGGGCGCTAATGGGGCGCAAATCAACTAGCGCCTGGGCGCAGCGCCGCTAACGCCTCCCGCAGAGCCCCCGTTTTAATATTGTGTGATGCCCCCCGACTTACCACCAGACGCTATGTCTGCCGAGTTCAGTGGGGCCTACCTGTGACCGAGGCGGCGCTAGTTAAAGGGGAGGTGGCGGGTGGTCATTTTTGTTGCTGGCCGCCTGCCAACACCTGCCCCCGTTGCTGTCCCCAGCCCCCGTGAAGCCCCCCTGCAGAGTGCCAGCTGCTCTCCATGAGTCTGGCACTCCTCTCGAGTGCCAGGCTCGTTTGCCAGCACTCCCGATCCCTGGTGGCCCAGCTGGACGCGGGACGCGCTGTGCCAGGCCCCTCCCCTTTAATAAGGGGAGGAAGGCCTGCAGTACCGCAGCACGTAGCACTGCAATATTGGTTTGCAGCGTCCCAAGAGGGATGCAGGGTGCTTCCAGTAGCACCCCTCCTCCCTTTCGGGACGCTACCTGGCAAAATCAGCCGCGGGGGCGCTAAATTTTTTGGGGCACTAAAATGAAACAAAAGATTGTTCCTGCTGTCATTGAGTTGGCAACAATTGGCTATAACTTCAAATTATCATGAGAACAAAAGAAAGAAATTAGAAGAAATCTTTTCACACAGAGGGTTATTAGAACATGTAATGCTTTACCACAAGTGGGTAATGCGGCAGAGATTATAACATCATTTCAAATGAATTTGAATAGGTGTTTGAAAAGGAAGAATATCAAAGACTAGAGTTCCTTGTGGATTTAACTGAGTTAATTGGCAAAAAGAATTGAGTTATTTAATGTACCTAACCGTCAGTAAAGCCTTTGTAAAGTACCCCGTAGAATATTACTTTACAAAGCAAAAACACTTAGAAAAGAAGTAAAGCTTTTCAACTAGATAAGTAACTAGTTGTGTCAGAGGATGCAAAGGGTAGCTCTTTGGAATGGGTGGTGTGCATTTGGTGTGTTGCTCAGGCATTCCAGCCTAATTACGGGGGCGAGCCCCTCATTTATATAAAGATTAGGGCCCGTGATGGGCCTAGCACATGGGAGGTGTAGGTTGGCTCGGAGTGTACTGATGCTTTAGGGCACGTTGTAGTGCGCCAGGTAAACAGCGCACTGACTGGGCCTCAGGCTTCATTGTCTATAATGTGGGGAGTTGGCAACCAATGCACATTGGCATAATGGATGCCAAATACCGCATTGCCAAACCTTTTTCTTTCCATTAAGACAGCTTCAAATGGCATTTTAAGGGTTAATACATCCAACTTTGAAGCAGCGGCATCAGTCAGAAGGAGATATATTGACAGCATGATACGCGAGATCCATTAAAAGAAAAATGTGATGAGATATCTGTCATCACGGCACTATAAGTTGTCATTAATCCTGCAATTTTGCTGCAAAGTTGCAATTCCCCTCTCCTGGTTTAAAACTACCTTTTGAGCCTGTCATATATTGATTGATCAAGATTGTTATCATTGTGTATTATAAGAATAGTTGAAAGAGTAATTCACCCAAGATGATTACCATAGCTTTTGTACATTGTAGCACATTAATGTCTTGTGAATAAGTTGAGCAGAAGCGCTATGAGTTCCTCATTGGTCAGAAATGTGCCATAAATTGTGAAAATTACAGGGCTTCATATTGTGAAAAATGTTCACTTTTGAATGGAATTATGCTAATGAATGTGAACAGTATCAGTTGAGTGTGTCACAGGAAGCAGTGTGTTATGTCCATGTATCTTAATGTTGTGTCCTTCAATAATCAGACAGCAGACTGCAGGGAACGATTCAACAGGTGTTTACTGAATGAGGGTTACTCTACAACTAACTGTACAGATCACTACTCAGGGTTTATATACAGGTGTGGTCACTGCCGGTACTACAGTATACAGGAGCTGTAAAAAGTAGTTCTCTCCCTTAAGGTATATATACATTACATACATTACAATTCCTCCCCTTTTAGATTAACAGTACCATAACACTCATTTAACAATTAACATTTTTAATACACAATGTTATATGAAAATAGTCCATTCATATATTCAGTCTCTGGGGAGGCTTCCTGATTCTTTCTGGATAATGCCTTTCCCGAGTGTCTCGCTCTTGTTGCGGAGGCGATTCTAGCACCCTGTCGTCAGTTGATTCATCAGCTTCTAATGCTATTGTTTCTGAGGTAGAGGCGACCTGTATGTCGGGATCCTCACCAGGTACGTATGGCCAAGACGTGGGGTTGAATCGTTCCTGTGACTCTAGGATCTGGTCAGCATGGCGTCTCACAATGTTCTCCCCAATATACATTAGTGGCCCCTGCCGTGTGCATATCGTTCCTGGTTGCCATTTCTCTGTTCGGTAGTCGCGGACCAAGACTGGTTGCCCTACATTGAAGCTCCTTGTCGGCTTCTCATTGATGTGCTGGAATTGCTTACTCTCAACATCTCTTCGTACATTTGGTCTGAGCAAATCCAGACGAGATCTCAACCTTCGGTTAAAGAACATCATGGCCGGGGCCTGGTTGGTGACTGCATGTGTCGCATTTCTGTAGGCTAACAGGAAATTGTCCACCTTATGCTGCAGTGGAATGTCGTCATCGCACATGGCCTTTACTGCTTTTTTAAAGCTTTGTACGAACCTCTCAGCCAATCCATTTGTGGCTGGATGATACGGGGCGGATGTGTAATGCCTTACCCCATTCCTTTTCATAAATCTTCGAAACTCTTCGGACACAAACTGTGGTCCGTTATCAGAGCAAATCTGCTCTGGCAAGCCGTTCCTGGCAAAAATGGTCCGTAGGACTGCAATAGTTTTCTCCGTGGTGGTGGAGGACATTTTGATGACCTCAGGCCATTTTGAGTGCGCATCCACGTCTATTAAAAACATTGAGTCCATGAATGGACCAGCAAAATCAATATGCACCCGTTGCCATGGAGATGAGGGCCACTCCCATGGGTGTACAGGGGCATGTGGTGGTGCATTTTGGACCTTCTGGCATCCTGAGCAGCTCTTTGTCAGGTCCTCGATTTGCTGATCGATCCCCGGCCACCACACATAAGCCCTAGCAAGACTTTTCATTTTCACCCCTCCCAGATGACCTTCGTGAAGCTCATTGAGCACTCTCTCCCTTAACTTGGGTGGAATTACCACTCGGGATCCACACATCAAGGTCCCCTGGCATACTGACAGCTGTTCTCTTCTGGATGAGAATGCTGGCAACAGTGAGTCGCCATGTGCTGGCCATTCCTTCACCGTCAAATCATATACCCGAGACAGTGTCGGGTCATTTCGGGTCTCCTTCTCTATACCAGCGTTAGTTTCTGGCAAGCATTCAATTATAGTCGAATGAAATATTTCAACAGGATCCACTGCTGGTGCTTCCTCCACAGTAGGCAGTGGCAGGCGCGATAGCCCATCAGCGTTTCTATGCTGTTTCGTGCCCTTATACTCGATTTCATATTGGTGCGCCCCTAGAAAAAGGGACCATCTTTGTAGCCGTTGTGCAGTCATCACCGGAACGCCCTTCTTTGGATTAAGGATGGAGACAAGTGGTTGGTGGTCAGTCAACAAGGTGAACTTCTGCCCGTGCAGATAGTGATTGAACTTTTTCACTCCCCACACTAGGCTGAGGGCCTCCCTGTCAATCTGGGCGTAGTTACGCTTGGCTGAGGTTAGTGATCGTGACGCAAAGGCTATTGGCCTCTCTGAGCCGTCCAAGAATTTGTGCGACAGCACCGCTCCAATGCCGTAGGGTGACGCATCACATGCCAACCGAATTGGTAATGCCGGGTTGTAATGGGCCAATACCTCTTTCGATGTGATTAGTGATTTGTTCTTCTGGAAAGCTCGTCTACATTCGTCATTCCACTTCCATGGCACCCCAGTTTGCAGTAGGGTGTTCAGTGGGTGTAGTATTGTAGACAAATTTGGCAAGAACTTATGGTAGCAGTTTACCAGCCTGAAGAACGACCTCAGTTGTGAAACATTTTCCGGTGCTGGAGCCTTGACTACTGCCTCAATCTTCTCTGGGGACTTATGTAACCCCTCTTTATCGATAACGTGGCCACAATACGAGATCTGTTTTCTAAAAAACTCGCATTTGGTGCAGTTAGCTCGGAGCCCATATTCCTGCAATCTAGTGAGCACCTCCATTTTCGCCCGTGACTAGGATGTCGTCCAAATAGCACTGGGTCCCTGGGATCCCTTGCAGGACTTGTTCCATTGCCCTCTGCCAAATAGCCGGAGCTGATGCTACCCCGAATGCCAGCCGGTTGTATTGGTAGAGACCTTTATGGGTGTTGAATGTGAGGTATTATTTTGATGCTTCTTCTACCTCCATTTGCAGATACGCCTGGGCCAGATCAATCTTAGTGAAACGTTTCCCTCCAGATAGCAAGGCGAAAATATCTTCAATCCGCGGAAGTGGATATTGTACGGTGTGAAGGACCGGGTTCACTGTTACCTTAAAGTCCCCACGGATGCGAACCTTCCTTGGTTCCCCAGGCGTGCTGCTCAACGACTTTTTCATCACAGGGACGATGGGTGTAGCCCACTCGCTCCAGTCTACCTTGGACAGTACACCTGAACGTTCCAGATTCTCCAGCTCTGCTTCGACGGCTGGGCGGATCGTATAAGGTACCGGTCTGGCCTTAAAAAATTTTGGCCTTGCGTTTTCTTCCATTTTAATCATCGCTGTCATGCCTTTTAGTGTTCCGAGTCCTTGCTGGAACACTTCTTTCGCGTCAGTTAGGATCTTTGACAGTCGCTCAGGTGTGACGTCGTCATCCTTTTTGTCAGCC
Source organism: Somniosus microcephalus (assembly GCF_052327205.1). NCBI lineage: Eukaryota > Metazoa > Chordata > Chondrichthyes > Squaliformes > Somniosidae > Somniosus > Somniosus microcephalus. The sequence continues at coordinate 39,240,700 of NC_140998.1, forward strand.
ACAGTCAGTGCCTGTATGGGATGCCAATCTAGCTGTATCTTTCGGATCCATTCACGTCCTAGTAGTGGTGGTCCTCCATCTGGCAATACATATAGGTCCATTTTTGGTGTTTCCTTGCCGTTATATATAACGGTCACCCTTATTTTTCCTTTGGTGTAGACTTTTTGCCCCGTGTACGTCTTCAAGACAATCTTTGTATCTCTCAAGGGTATATGTGAGAATAGCCGCTTGTAGTCCCTTCGGTTTATGACTGTTAGGGCTGATCCTGTGTCCAATTCCATTTTCACTTGGACTCCGTCTATCTTGAGCGTGACCCAGATAGTTTGGTGATCCTCCGTTTTGATCACATTATGTAGTTTCAGACAACCCAGCTCCTTGCTTCCGGAGTCTGTATCACTCTTCTGTTCGTCTGAACTACTCTCTGTCACCTTATGTACCTTCTTGTACTTCTCCTGTGGAGATTTCTTGCTGCTGGTTTTCTTTCCCGACCTGCAGACTCTTGCTATGTGTCCTTCTTTTCCATACTGTCTGCACACTTTGTCCTTGAACCAGCAATCATTATGGTCATGTGTTGTTCTGCCGCAGCGATAGCACTTCACTGTTCTGTATGACATTTCATTTGTGCCATATTCTTGCGGTCTCCGTTGTATCTCTGTAGCGCCCCGTGCTGCTGCTTCGTGTGATACTGCAATGCTGAAAACCTTGTCCAGCGTAAGATCCTTTTCTGATAGAAGCCGTTTCTGGGTTCCTTCACTTTGAAGCCCACACACAAACTTGTCCCTTAAAGTATCTGCTAGTCCCGTTCCAAACTGGCAGTGTTTCGATAGCTTGCGCAGTTCCGTTAAATACTCAGCATTACTTTCATCTTGACTCTGGTTCCTTTTGTGAAACTTAAATCTTTCTGCTATCAGCAGTGGTGTGGGGTTTAAGTGGCCCTGTAGTATTGACACTATGTTTTCAAAATCCTTTTCTATTGGTTTCTCTGGGGTTACTTGGTTTCGTAGTAAGGCATACGTTTTTGCACCCATTGAATTCAACAATACCAGCACTTTCTTATCATCTGGCACTTCATTCGCCTTGCAGTATACTTCTATGCGTTCGACAAATGTCATCCAATCTTCGACTTCATTGTCGAACGCTGTGATACTGCCACTCTTCGGCATTTTTGGGTGTGCTTAGACTGGCTTAAAATGGTGTCTCCCGTGCTTTCCTTTCTTCCTGGCTGTGGCTTAAAATGGCGTCTCCCGCGCTGCTGCCAACGCCGCTCTCGGCGGTCCTCGTGGCAAATGGCGACGCTCTGTGGGTTTCGTGCGCTGCTCCTGCACTGCTGCCAATGCCGCTCTCTGCGGTCCTCGTGGCAATGGCAGCACCTCACGTTTTCCTGCGCGCCTCTCTCCCCCGTTGACGCTGCTCGGCCCTTGAACACCGGCTGCGCTCTGCTCTCTCTCGTCTCTCTCCCCCGTTGACGCCACTCGGTCCTGAACACCGGCTGCGCCCTGTGCGCTCTGCCCTCTCTCTAGCCCGCCACTGTCCGGGAAGGGTCTGTGCAGTACCTGTTGCCAGCCCGTTTCGCTGGACCACCGTGACTGGAAAGCCAAGCCTGGCTCTCGACAGCCTCCCCTGCGATGCTCAAATCTCCGCTGGATGACTGGGTGGTTGCCCGTGGTCGACACCCGTGCTTCTGGACTCGACCTTCTTCCACTGTTCTCCAGGAGCGAATCCCTGGGAGGTGATGCAGAGTTGCAGGTAGGTTCAAATCTGCCTCGTCGCCAATGTTATGTCCGTGTATCTTAATGTTGTGTCCTTCAATAATCAGACAACAGACTGCAGGGAACGATTCAACAGGTGTTTACTGAATGAGGGTTACTCTAGAACTAACTATAGCAGATCACTACTCAGGGTTTATATACAGGTGTGGTCACTGCCGGTACTACAGTATACAGGAGTTGTAAAAAGTAGTTCTCTCCCTTAAGGTATATATACATTACATACATTACACAGTGTATTCCAGTAAACCACAGGTTTTCAAAACTAGGGTGTGTCCCATGAGGTCCATAGGGTCATCAGATTTCTATTTCTCTTCGTCCGAACATACTGTATCATGTAAGTGGTGTCTTGAAAATAATGTATTCTGTTTTTTTTCTGTATTTGTTAACTTACTAGCACCCTGTTTCTGTTAAGACATACATATTAATAAAAGAAAATGTACCTGCAGTGTACAATATTCTAGCTCCCATTCTCCAATCCGTGCTCCTGGCCAGCGCAGCTCCCCGCTGGAAGTGCGAGATCTCGGAATTAACCCTTTTAGTTCTGGTATGCTTTAAAGTGCAACTCTGTTCCCCAGGTTTTCCAGAACATGAGAACATAAGAAATAGGAACAGGAGTAGCCCATTTGGCCCTTCGAGCCTGCTCCACCATTCAATAAGATCATGGCTGAACTTCTACCTCATCTCCACTTTCCTGCACTATCCCCATATCCTTTGAGTCCCTTAATATTCAAAAATCCATCGATCTCAGTCTTGAATATACTCAACAACTGAGCATCCGCAGCCCTCTGGGGTAGAGAATTCCAAAGATTCACCATCCTCTGAGTGAAGAAATTTCTTCTCATCTCAGTCCTAAATGGCCGATCCCTTATTCTGAGTCTGTGACCCCTAGTTCTAGACACCCCAGCCAGGGGAAACATCCTCCCTGCATCTACCCATTCAAGCCCTGTAAGAGTTTTGTATGTTTCAATGAGATCACCTCTCATTTTTCTAAATTCTAGAGAATATAGGCCTAGTCTACTCAACCTCTCCTCATAGGACAATCCTCTCATCCCAGGAATCAGTCTAGTGAACCTTCGCTGCACCCCCTCTGTGGCAAGCATATCCTTCCTTAGGTAAGGAGAATCATAGAATGATACTGGAAAGAAAGAGGCCATTCAGCCCATCGTGCTTGTGTCGGCACTTTGGTAGAGCTATCCAATTAATCCCACTCTGCTGCTCTTTCCTCATAGCCCAGCAATTATTTTCTTTCAAGTGTTTATTCAATTCTCTTTTAAATGTTACTATTGAATCTGCTTCCATCACCCTTTCAGGCAGTGCATTCAAGATCACAACAACTCACTGCGTAAAAAAAAATGAAGCCCCTCATCCCTGGTACTATTCCAGTGAATCTCTTCTGCACCCTCTCCAAGGCCTTGACATCCTTCCTAAACTGTTGTTGTCCAGAATTAAACACAATACTGCAGCTGAGACCTAACCAATGTTTTTTAAAGGTTTAGCATACCTTCCTTGCTTTTGTACGCTTTCCCTCTATTAATAAAGCCCAGGGTCCCATATGTTTTTTTAACAGCCTTCTCAACTTGTCCTGCCATCTTCAAAGGTTTGTGTACATACACCCCCAGGTCTCTCTGTTCCTGCACCCCCTTTAAAATTGTAGCATTTAGTCCATATTGCCTCTCCTTATTTTTCCGACCAAAATGTATCACTCCATATTTCTCGGCGTTAAATTTCATCTGCCATGCATCTGCCCATTTCACCAGTCTGCCTTTGTTTTCTTGAAGTCTGTTACTATCCTTCTCACTGTTTACTACATTTCTGAGTTTCGTGTTATCTGCAAACTTTGAAATGATGTCCTTATACCCAAGTGCAGGTCATTAATAAATATCAAAAAAGAGCAGTGGTCCTAATACCAACCCCTGGGGATCATAGAAACATAGAAGATAGGAGCAGGAGTAGGCCATTCGGCCCTTCGAGCCTGCTCCGCCATTCAATGTGATCATGGCTGATCATCCAAATTCAGTACCCTGTCCCTGACTTTTCCCCATATCCCTTGATCCCTTCAGCCTCAAGAAACATATCCAACTCTTTCTTGAATATATTTAATGAACTGGCCTCCACCGCCCTCTGTGGCAGAGAATTCCACAGGTTCACCACTCTCTGGGTGAAGAAATTCCTCCTCATTTCAGTCCTAAATGGCTTACCCCTTATCCTTAGACTATGACCCCTGGTTCTGGACTCCCCGGCCATCAGAAACAGCCTTCCTGCATCTAGTCTGTCCAGACCTGACAGAATTTTATAGGTTTCGATGAGATCCCCTCTCAATCTTCTAAACTCCAGTGAGTATAAGCCCAATCGACACAATCTCTCCTCATACGTCATTCCTGCCATCCCAGGTATCAGCCTGGTGAATCTTCGCTGCACTCCCTCCATGGCAAGAACGTCCTTCCTCAGGTATGGTGACCAAAACTGCACACAATACTCAAGGTGCAGTCTCACCAAGGCCCTGTACAACTGTAGCAAGACATCCTTGTTCCTGTACTCGAACCCTCTTGCTACGAAGGCCAACATATCATTTGCCTTCTTAACCACCTGCTGCACCTGCATGCTTACCTTCAGCGACTGGTGCACAAGGACACCCAGGTCTCTTTGCACTTCCCCTTCTCCCAATCTATTGCCATTCAAATAATAATCTGCCTTCCTGTTTTTGCCACCAAAGTGGATAACCTCACATTTATCCACATTATAGTGCATTTGCCATGTTTCTGCCCAATCACGCAACCTGTCCAAATCGTACTGGAGTTTCCCGACATCCTCCTCGCAGCTTACCCTCCCGCCCAGCTTTGTGTCGTCTGCAAATTTGGAGATATTACATCCAATTCCCTCGTCCAGATCATTAATATATATTGTGAACAGCTGGGGTCCTAGGACCGATCCTTGCGGTACCCCACTAGTCACTGCCTGCCACTCGGAAAATGACCCGTTTATTCCTACTCTTTGCTTTCTGTCCGCCAACCAGTTCTCTATCCAAGTCAATACCTTGCCCCCAATCCCATGTGCCTTAATTTTGCACGCTAATCTCTTGTGTGGGACCTTATCGAAAGCCTTCTGAAAGTCCAAATACACCACATCCACTGGTTCTCCCTTATCTATTTTACCAGTTACATCCTCAAAAAATTCCAGTAGATTAGTCAAGCATGATTTACCTTTTGTAAATCCATGTTGACTTTGTCCGATCCTGTCACTGCTTTCCAAGTGCTCTGCTATTACATCTTTTATAATAGACTCTAGCATTTTCCCCACTACCGATGTCAGGCTTACCGATCTATAATTCCCCGCTTTTTCTCGACCACCTTTTTTGAATAGTGGGGTAACATTAGCTACCCTCCAATCCATGGGTACTGTTCCAGAGTCTATCAAGTTCTGGAAGATGATCAGTAATGCATCTACTATCTCTAGGGCCACTTCCTTAAGTACCCTGGGATGTAGACCATCAGGCCCTGGGGATTTATCGGCCTTCAGTCCCATCAATTTTCCTAACACCATTTCCCTACAAATACTGATTTCTTTCAGTTCCTCGCTTTCATCAGACCCTATGTTTCCCGGCATCTCTGGGAGGTTATTTGTGTCCTCCTTTGTGAAGACAGAACCAAAGTATGCATTTAGTTGGTCTGCCATTTCCTTGTTTCCCATTATAAATTCCCCTGATTCTGACTGTAAGGGACCTACACTTGACTTCACTAATCTTTTTCTCTTCACATATCTATAAAAGCTTTTACAGTCTGCTTTTATGTTCCCTGCAAGCTTACTCTCATATTCTATTTTCCCTTTCTTAATTAATCCCTTTGTCCTCCTTTGTTGACTCCTAAACTGCTCCCAATCCTCAAGATTATTGCTTTTTCTAGCCAATTTATATGTCCTCTCCTTGGATCCCATGCTATCCCTAATTTCCCTTGTTAGCCACGGTTGAGTCACCTTTTTTGTTTTATTTTTACGCCAAACTGGGATGAACAAATTCTGTAGCTCATCCATTCGGTCTTTGAATGTTTGCCATTGCCTATCCACCGTCAACCCTTTGAGCGCCATTCCCCACTCAATCCTACCCAACTCGCTCCTCAGACCATCGTAGTTTCCTCTATTTAAATTGAGGACCCTTGTCTCTGAGTCAACTACTTCATTCTCCATCTTAATGAAGAATTCGATCATATTATGATCGCTCTGACCCAAGGGGCCTCGTACAACAAGATTGCTAATTAATCCTTTCTCGTTGCATAATACCCAGTCTAAGATGGCCTGATCTCTGGTTGGTTCCTCGACATATTGGTCCAGGAAACCATCCCGTAAACACTCCAGGAATTCCTCCTCCACAGTATTGTTACTAATTTGGTTGGCCCAATCTATATGTAGGTTAAAGTCACCCATGATGACTGCTGTGCCCTTATTGCACGCTTCTTTAATTTCCCTTTTAATGCCATCCCCAACCTCCACCTCCGCCACTGTATACTTCCCTCCAGTCTGGAAAAACAACCTTACATCACTACTATGATAGCAAAATACTGTGGATGCTGGAAATCCAAAATAACAACAGAAAACGCTGGAAAAACTCAGCAGGCCAGGGCAGCATCCGTGGAGAGAGAAACGGAGTTAACCTTTTAGGTCGAAGATGCTTTGTCAGAACTGGAAAAAAAAGCAGGAAGAGGGATAGATTTTAAAGCAAGTGGGGGCTGGGAAAAGGGGAGGGGATGAAAGAACAAAAGGGAAGGTCAGAGATAGGATAGAAAGCAGGAGAGATTAAGAGACATTGAGAGACATTGAGAGATGGCTCTAGATGAATTGTGAATGGCCCTGGCCGAATGAAGGACAGCTGCCATGTGGGAGGGAAGAAAAAAAGCCCAGATGAAAGTGTGGATTAAAAAAAAGAAAGGGAAAATATATATATTTTCATATTTCATCACTACTCTCTGCTTTCTGTCCCTTAGCCAATTTTGTATCCACGCTGCCACTGCCCTGTTAATCCCATGGGATTTAATTTTGCTAACAAGTCTAATATGTGATACTTTGTCAAACGCCTTTTGAAACTCTATATCCACAACATCAACTGCACTACCCTCATCAACCCTTTCCAGTACTTTATCAAAGAGCTCGATCACTTTAGTCAAACATGATTTCTTTTAACAAATCCTTGCTAAATTTCATTAATCAGCCCATACTTTTTTAAATGCCAGCTAATTTTGTCCCGGTTTATTGTCTCTAAAAGTTTCTCCACCACCGACATTAGGCTGGCTGATCAGTAGTTGACGGGTTTATCCTTCTCTCCTTATTTAAATAGGGGTATAACATTTGCAATTCTCCAGTCCTTTGGCACAACCCTCATATCCAAGGAGGAATGGTAGACTGTGTCCAGAGCCTCTGCAATTTCCATCCTTACTTTCCTCAGTAACCTAGGATGCATCCCATCTGGACTGGGTGACTTTATACTTTGAGGGTGGCCAACCTTTTAAGTACTTCCTCTTTATCTATTTTTATCCTATCCAATATCACTACTGCCTCATCTTTTACTGCTACATTGGCAGTATCCTCTTCTCTAGTGAAGACAATGCAATGTACTCATTAGTACCTCAGCCATGCCCTCGGTTTCAACAAGAAGACCTCCTTTTTTGTCTCCAATCAGCCCTACCCTTCATTTGACTACCCTTTTACTATTTATCTGTTTATAAAAGATTTTTAATTTCCCTTTTATATTAGCCGCTAATCTATTCTCATTCTCTCTTTGACCCTCTTATTCCCTTTTTTAGATCGTAAAATCATGGACTTGGAAGAAGGCCATTCGGCCCGTCGAGTCTGTGCCGCCCCTTCTGCAAGAGCACTTCAGCTAGTCCTACTCTCCTGCCCTTTCCCCGTAGCCCAGCAATTTTATTTCCTTCAGGTACTTATCCAACTCCCTTTTGAAAGTTGTGATTGAGTCTGCCTCCACCACCCTTTCAGGCAGTGCATTCTAGATCTAACCACTCGCTGCGTAAAAAAGATTTTCCTCATGTCGCCTTTGGTTCTTCTGCCAATCACCTAAATCTGTGTCCTCTGGTTCTCGACCCTTCTGCCAATGGGAACAGTTTCTCTCTATCTACTCTGTCTAAACCCCTCATGATTTTGAACACCTCTATCAAATCTCCTCTCAACCTTCTCTGCTCTAAGGAGAATAACACCAGCTTCTCTAGTCTATCCACGTAGATCTCCTCTGCTTTTTTTATATTCAGCTTGGTTCTCTACTGTATTAAGGACTTTACAAGTGTCATAAGCCTGCTTTTCTTGCCTCATTTAAACCTCTATGGGTTAAAACTTCAGAGGCTTAACGCCACCCACTTCTGGCAAAAACGGGCGAAGAGGGCAGCCGCCGCGTTTTCGCCAGCTGGTGGCGGGTCCCGCGGCGTCCTCCAATTTTGTAGGCCCGGTAGCGCTGGCAAGAGAAATGGCGGAGTGGTGACGACAGTCGACGTGCAATGCCAACTTATCTCACCACGGCGAACTTCGACCCTAGTGCTGAGCTTAGCGCTGGGTCCTAAGCACGCCAAGAGGATCTCATTGAAGCATACAAAATGATTACAGGGCTTGATAGGGTGGATGCTGGGAGAATGTTTCCCTTGGCTGGGGAGTCTAGAACCAGGGGCCACAGCCTCAGGATAAAGGGTAGGCCATTCAGGACTGAGATAAGAAGAAATTTCTTCACACAGAGGGTGGTGAATCTTTGGAATTCTCTACCCCAGAGGGCTGTGGAGGCTCAGTCATTGGGTATATTCAAAACAGAAGTCAATAGATTTCTGACTAGTAAAGGCATCAAGGGATAGGGCGATAGGGCCGGTGAATGGAGTTGAGGCAGAAGATCAGCCATGATCTTATTGAATGGTGGAGCAGGCGCGAAGGGCCGAATGGCCTACTCCTGCTCTTATTTCTTATGTTCTTAAATGCACCGTGCAAGCAGACTCACAGAGATGCTGTCAGCACTTCTTAAAGGGACTGTTTTTCTTTTATTTTACTGAAGTAGTGGCTTGCTGCAATAGATGTGAAAAGTTTTTTAAGTGTGTAGGGAGTGCTGCTGGATGCTTGCAAGGCCTCGGATGGTAAAAGAAGGCCTCTGAGAAGAAAGATAATACTGCAAATACTCAGCAGGGCAGGCAACATCCGTGGAGAGAGAAACAGAGTTCATGTCTCAGTTCAAGATGCTGCCTGACCTGCTGAGTATTTGCAGCATTTTATGCTGTCATTTCAGATTTAGAGCATCTGCTCGCAGAGGGAAGAGGAAGACGCAGAAGAGGAAGACGCAGAAGAGGAAGATGCAGAAGAGGAGGAAGCAAAAGAGGAGGAAGCAAAAGAGGAGGAAGCAGAAGGCAGGATGCAACCCAGACAGCCCCTTTCTGGCTGGGATATCCGGATGGAATCATCCGCCTGCGGTCCCAGTGACCACAACCACAATTCGCCTTTCAACATTAGCCCACACCTTCCCTTCCCTCTGTTACTGACCTTCACAGCGTCCTCTTGGCCACAATGCTGAAATAAAAGCCACTACAAAGCAAATTTTCCAATCCAATTTTGTACATCTATCCATCCAATATGACATAACGAAATCAACTCATCACCCTTATGCATTCTCTTAGTGACAATCCTGTGTGTGCCTCTGCCTATCCTACTGATGTCACACTGTGCTACCCCAGTGGCTGCAGCATGGCTGGTGGAAGGCTGCTGACTTTTAGTGGGGGACACTGCAAATGGCCTTGTTGGTTGACCGTGAGGAGCTGGTGGCTGGGAGTGTCAAATCATGTGACGGTGTTTCTTCTTCTTCTTCTTCACTCTTCTCTCCCTCTTCTTGCCCAACCATTGGCTGGACAGGTTGGATTTCTTGGGTGTGTGAAATGAGGAAGGCACTAGGGTGGAGCTGTGGCGAGGGGCGGGCAGGAAAGCAAGAGTTGCATGCCAGAAGGAGGATAACGTATTAGGATACCAGCATCTTGTATCCTTTCTGCCTCACCGCTGGCCATGGGCTCAGCCATGCCCCTGCCAAGAATGGCCTGCACCGTCTCCTCCAAGGGGGTGAGGTGAGGCTGGGAATGCGAGATGTGCCTCGTGATTGGTAAATATTGTTGGTAGGCGAGTGATTGAGGGGGGAGAGTCGTGCATTGAGCAGTGTGTGAGGCTAGTGATTCAGTTGGTAGGAGACAGCTTTTGAAGATGCATTCACTGGCCCTGACCAGTGGTCTGAGGACATGAAGCTTCTTTGGGTACTGGAGCCAGGTGGTGGGGGTGACACTGCTGGCAGTGACGGCCTCGGTGATGTGGTCTCACCTCATTCTTTCTGGAGGGCCTCCTGGCCCCTGTGGGTAGAGGACCTCGCTTGCAATGTTGATCCCTTGTACAAAGCTGGAGTTCTGTGTGCGAGATCCTGGGTGTCCCTTCCCTGGCTTGCTGAGCCATTTGTGTTAGTGCTAAAGCACTTTTCCCATTTTTTGAGGTTTGGAAGGGAATTCAGCTTTAAGTGCTGAAGCCTCCCATTTGGGACTTCTTTTTCTGTTAATTTTTTTTAAGGTAGTATGGGCTGAAAATTGCATTTTTTCACTTGATTTTAATTTTTATTCGTTCTGAACACATTGCCCCTTTAATTCATAGCTCTTTTAATTGCCCACAATTCCTTGTGAATGCCACAGCCTTGCTCCCAGAGGTTGTTAGAAGCTGGAACGCCACTTCAGGACAGGAACTTCGACTGCCAGGCCTGCACTAACACCACTAGGAGGGTGTTACACAGTAAGTTAGCGCTGGGCTAAAAATGTTCAGCCCCCAGCGTAAATTTTTATCGGGTAGTGCTGTGTCCATTTTCAGCAGCCGTTATCCCCAATTGCCAGTGGCATCGGCAACTCTTGTGGCGGCCACGAACTTTCCCCCTCTATCTTTAGTCACCCAGTGAGCTCTAGCTTTGGATGTCCTTCCTTTCCCCCTCATAGGAATGCGCCTACTCTGTACCCGAACTATCTCCTCTTTGAAGGCCTCCCATTGTTCAATTACTGTTTTGCCTACCAATTTTTGATTCCAATCCACCTGGGCCAGATCCCTTTTCAACTCACCGACGTTAGCCCTCCTCCAGTTAATTATTTTTATGCTTGCGTATACCTTAACCTTTGCCATAACTATGCTAAACCTAATGATATTATCATTTTTTGCTGCTTAACTTCATCCTGAAATGAACTAGGCCATTAACTTTGATGACCAGGATGGCAAAGTTGTGGCAGAATAAGAGGGTGAAAATGTCAATGAGGAATCAGCAGTGACACCACCAATGCAGCAAAGAAGACTGGTGCACCTGGTACTACAGGAAACTTTCGATTAACCGGCCCCTAAATAACCGAACGCTCTATCCACCGGCAAAATTCAGGAGTCGGTTCAGATAACTTTTATTACTTTTATTACTTTTTTTACTCCATTTGTTGCTGTGCAAGGGTGTAGCTGAAGCTGTTGCTAAGCTACAGAGATGCTTGCAACTTGTGCCGATTGTTTTGAAGCTGTTAAGCAACAGGGTTTGTTGCTTTATACGGAGCTCTGAGCTCCGTATCTTTTACTATAGCGTTCGGTTATCCGGAATTGTTGATGAACCGGCACAACGTCAGTCCCGTCCATGCCGGATACCAGAAAGTTTCCTGTGATTTCAAATTCCTTCCAAGGAGTGCTACAGTTGCCCCAAGCCACATCTGCCAACAACAATGTCTAAACCACCTATTCTTGCACTTTCATACTGAATTCTTCCAATGCCATCTTATACTGTCTACCATCTTATGCTGGACTCCTTCTATATTGTAAATAGTATCAAATAAAACACTAGCACAGACACTTTGGTCAGCATTTTTCACTTCTGCGCTTGACAACCTGTAGCTCTTCCACCTATTGAAATAAATGGTCTTCATATTTTCTGGCCGTAGCATAGTTTTGTGGTGTGTTGGCTGACCGTTGCTTTACTTTGGACGGGATTCCTGTCATTCAAGTCACTCTTCCCTTTGAACTGGAAGATGATCAGGTAAAAATTCAAGATGGCTGCCAACAGAATTTCCATTTCCTGAAATCATATGCAATATTTTTAGCTGTACAATTAATAAAAGAGAGCAACGCATTGAGCGGCATGATGCAGGTTCAATTCCCCACTCCACTGAGTTCTGAATCTCAACTGCATCGCGAAGGGGGATGAAAAATTGAATGGGAGGCCTTAATTTGACCAATCGTGCAAGTCTAGCGGTGACTTCCCACGAACAATATCCATGGTGCTCTTGAAGAAAGCTGACAGTCCCTTCCTTTTGGACATTGCAGGATTGTTGCTTAAGCAAAAATAGCAAAGTGAGTAAAGGGGAATCACATACCCCACTAGGATGGTGCGTTCCCCATTGTCAGCTGTGGCTCTATTGGTAGCACTCTCACCTCTGAGTCTGGTTGTGGGTTCAACTCCCACTCCAAGAGACTTGAGGATAGAAATCTAGGCTGACACTCCAGTGCAGTGCTGAGGGAGTGCTGTACTGTTGGAGGTGCCGTCTTTCAGATGAGATGTTAAACTGAGGCCCCATCTGCTCTGTCAGGTGGATGTAAAAGATCCCGTGGCACTATTTTGAAGAAGAGCAGGGGAGTTCTTCCTGGTGTCTTTGCCAATATTTATCCCTCAACCACCATCACTAAAAAAAAACAAATTATCTGGTCATTATCACATTGCTGCTTGTGGGACCTTGCTATGTGCAAACTGGCTGCTATGGTTCCTACATTACAACAGTGACTGCAATTCAAAAGTATTTCATTGCTTGTAAGGCACTTTGGGACATCCTGAGGTCATGAAAGGCGCTATACAAAAGCAAGTCTTTCTTTTTAAAATAATACTTCAGGTTTAAAAAAATACAAATAGCCCAAAATAGAGAAAAATGTTGAAACCTTTTAGAAACAAGGAATACAGGTATATAAATATATGATTCTACCAGCAGCAAGAATTATTGATGCTCCTGGATCCATATCCTCAATCTGATTGTGTAGTGGGAAATATTCCACAAAATATTTATGTTATTCTATTAGTATTGCAGTTTTAATTATTTGAGGTATCTGAGGTAAATTGTGCAGATCTGCTATACAATAAAAGATAATGTAATAATGATTAAAGCTGTTCCGGAAAGGTGGTAGAGTTGGTGTTCTGTAAGGATGAGATGAAATGAACCAAAAGGCACGCTTCCTCCAAACCTATTTTTAGAAATATTATTCTACAGAAACAACAGGAAAGATTGCATGATGAATATATCCTTAATATTTTAAAGTGCTCTGTTACGTAAATCTCTGTGTTTTTAGGTAATATTTTATACTGCTGCAAGCCTTCTCAATCACTTTGAAGATGCACTTATTTCTAGTTATCCTCTTCAGTTATTACCCCTGTCTGATTGTTTCTGATAGTCTCTTAATACTGCAATATTCTGTGTGACCTTTTATGACCTTTTATGACCATTGGGTAACCTTAAATTTCTATTCCATTTAAACTTCTGAAAAGTGAACTATTAGGAAAATAAATGCTCTATTTTTTGTACCATTATTACTCTTCTATACTGCATTGTGTTTGCGAACAATTATTTTTTTGTATCCCGCTTATGTTTCCCATTTCTCCGTAATGGAAAAAAATAGTTAATTTTGGCAGAGCTAAAAAAGTAACACGTTTCTACTTTGAGAGGCTACACGTTTCTCTCTTGCACTCACCAAATTCATGGATCAGCAGAGAGGTTCTAAACATGCCAGCTCTTCAGGAATCATATGGAAGTAGCATGACCACAACGCCATCGCACACAGGTTGTAAGAAAGGTTTGGATGGTGGAGACCATACAAACTCACCACTAAAAAGAATTAACTTGTCTTTATATAGGATCTTTCAGGACATCCCAAAGCACGTTACAGCCACAGAATTACATAGAATATACAGCACAGACTCAGGCCATTTGTCCCAACTAGTTCATACCGATGCTTATGTTCCACTTGAGCTTCCTCTCATCCTTCCTCTATCAGCATAACCCTCATCCCTTCTTCCGCATATGGGTATCTAGCTTCTCCTTAAATGCATCTACACTATTCGCCTCAACTAAGCCCTGCGATAGCGAGTTCCACATTCTCACCACTCTCTGAGTAAAGAAGTTCCTTCTGAATTCTCTATTTGATTTCTTGGTGACTATTTAATAATGATGGCTTCTAGTTTTGCTCTTCGCCACAAGTGGAAACACTCTCTGTGTCTACTCTATTACAACCTTTCAGCATTGTAAACACCTATGTTAGGTCACCTCTCGTTCTTTCCTGATAGGTGTAACCTCACAATTCCAGCAACATCCTTACAAATCTTTTTTGCACCCTCTCCAGTGCCTCTATATCCTTTTAATCATATGGCGACCACAATTGTACACAGTGCTCCAAGTCTGGTATAACCTTCAATAGAGGTTTAGCATAACTTTTCTACTTTTCAAATCTATCCCTCTAGAAATAAACCCTAGTGTATTACTTTTGAAGTGTAGTCATGCTAGTTAAACGGGGCAGCCAATTTGCATACAGCAAGGTTCCACAAACAGCAATGAACAATCAGTTAATCTGTTTTGGCGAGGGATTGTTGAGGGGATAAATGTTGGCCCTGTTAGCACTTCCTTATTAATGGGTTCCAGCATTTTCCTGATGACTGATGTCAGGCTAACTGGTCTGTAGTTCCCTGTTTTCTCTCTCCCGCCTTTCTTGAATAGCGGGGTTACACTTGCTACCTTCCAATCCGCTGGACCATTCTAGAATCTAGGGAATTTTGTAAGATCACAACCAATGCATCCACTGCAGCCACCTCTTTTAGAACGCTAGGATCTAGGCCATCAGGTCCGGGGGCATTGTTGGCTTTTAGTCACATTACTTTCTCAAGTACCCTTTCTCTACTGTTATTAGTTACTTTAAGTTCCTCACTCTCATTAGCCCCTTGGTTACCCACTATTTTTGGTATGCTTTTTGTGACTTCAACTGTGAAGACAGATACAAAATATTTGTTTAAAGTCTCTGCCATTTCCTTATTCCCATTATAATTTCTCCTGTATCAGCCTCTTTTGCTACTCTCTTCCTTTTTACATACTTGTAGAAGCTCTTACAATCTGCTTTTATATTACTAGCTAATTTGCCCTCATATTCCATTTTCTTCCTTTTTATCAATTTTTTCATCACCCTTGGCTGGTTTCTAAAGCTTTACCAATCCTCAGGCTTACTTTCTTTGCATCATTATAAGCCTCTTCTTTTAATCTAATACTAATTTCTTTAGTTAGCCACGGATGGATCACTTTTCTTGTGGAGTTTTTATTTCTCAATGGAATGTATATTCATTGAGCATTTTGGAATATTTCTTTAAATGTTTGCCACAATATGACAATGCTGAACTCCCTCTGTACTGCACTGAAGTGCCGGCCTAAATCATGTCTTGGTGTGTCTGACTCAGAAGTGAAAAGGCTACCACTGAGCCAAGCTGACACTACTGTAGGGCTGTTCATCACCCTCCCAAATATAATATGAAAAATAGCATATTGCATAATATCAAAAGGATGTATAATCTCCTCTCACCTCTACACTACCAAAGATGGAATGCACACACCATAAGATATCAAACCCTCCCTACTCCATACAAACCAACAGGTTATTTTTGAAAGCTTATTTTTATTTATTTATTTTGATATGCGGTTTCATCCATTTTGTTAATATATCACCTTATTGTTGCTGAGAAAATTACAATGGTATATGCAAAATCTCAACATACATAGATAGAGGAAACTTGTTCCCCACAACATTCAATGTGTTTTATTGTATTGTCAGTCGGTGTTATGAGGGCCTCATGGGACATGGTGTAATCACCCAATGCGCCATGGTGAGGAATGGTAAGAAATGGTTTGTGGGAACAATCTCACAGCTGCTAAATTCCTGATCTCAACTATGCTGGTATCGGTGACAACCAATCGCTTCCCCCAAACGGAGGAAGGAATTAAAGAGAGAGTCGCTCTTGTACACTTTCCAATGGACAGCTTTAGAGTGAATTTGACGAACACCTGGTAAATATGAAATACCTTTCATGAGGATGTTATTTTCACATGTGGCACAAATTTCTACCCTACATATATTTAGAGTGCTCCACACATTTTATAATAGAATCATTATTGCCTGTAGTTGAGGTAAAGGGGGAAAAATTGGGTGACATAATAAAACTCACTACACACTTGGTTTGAGCATAAAGCAAGGCTTTAATCAACTTGTTTCAGAACATGGAGGTCTAGTTGTACATCACTAGTTCCTTGTCTTACAAAATGTCCCTGGAAAGCTGGGGCCGACGCCCGAGTATTTATACTCCTTGGACGGCGCCACCAGCTGGCCGTCCAGCATTATTTCACGAGTAGTTTCTTGATGAATGATGAGATTTATAACATTGGGTATCGCCCATTTTGGGGCGCTAATATCGGCCGGGCACAAAGTTTAGTGCCCAACGCTAATTATCGCTGCCGCCCGGGATATTCGTCTCCATCGCCCCTGGAGGTGGTTTGAGCGCTAAATCAAGTGCTACACACCTCTCTTAGGGTGCTAACGTCGGGGAGCGAGGCGCTATCTCAGAACGCAACCGAAGCTCAGGCAATTTCAATTACCTTGTACTCAGACAGACTGGTGTCGTCCAGTTCTTAAAGGGGAGGGTCCATCTTGCTGCACAGCCTCACACTGCTCATTGCAGCGTTTGACCTCTCCCTGCAAACACCTACTCATTTATATTGCTCAAACAATTGTGATGGATACTCAGAGGCCCAGGGAGAGAGCTCGGCGCTTTAGTGACCAGGCATTGGTGGCTCTGGTTGGCACAGTTGAACGGATACAGGCAGTACTCTTTCCAGAGGCCATTGCCCCGTGAGTTTAGAAGAGCCTGGAGGGAGGTAGCCCAGCATGAGTCATCGCGGAGCCTGGTGCCGAGGACACATACACAGTGTCGTAAAAAGTTCAACAACCTCACTTGGGTGGTCAGGGTGAGTACCTGCTTTTCAATACCTCTACATCCCACCAAGTCAACCTCACTCTGTGCACAGATGGTCTAAATACCCAAATGCCCAACACTCATCCAACAACTATGCCCATCTCATAAAACTCACATGTACATCCCACACCTTGCACACATTAAAGGCTATTCAACTATGGTAGGTACATCTGCCAAACACATGGCTGCACACTCACTCATACGCTGTCCATTTTCTTACAGGCCAAGCTTTCACATAACCACCGAGAGACACAACGGATGGGAGGAGGACAGGCGGAGCTATAACCCCTCACAGAATTGGAGGAGAGAGTCCACAGACTCATTGCGAGCCAGGTTGTAGGCGCTGTGTCCGTTGGAGAGGTCGGCCACCTCCGGGACAGGTGGTGCACCAATCCCTGGTGGCAATGGCTGTGTCCTCATAATTGAAAGGCTGTGAAGCATACAGCACACAACAATGAAAAGCGAGACTCGCTTGGGAGAGTACTGCAGGGCACCTCCAGAGTGGTCAAGACACCGGAACCATTGCTTCAAGACGCTGATCGTCTGCTCAATGAGGTTCCTAGTGGCACTATGGCTCTCATTGTAGGCAAGTTCAGCAGGAGTGTTGGGGTTACGGAGCAGTATCATCAGCCAGGTGCAGAGTGGATAACCCTTGTCCCTGAGGAGCCAGCCCCGAGGTTGACGTGGTGGTTGGAAGAGGTTTGGAACATCAGTCTGGCACAGGATGAAAGCATCGTGGCTGCTGCCAGGATAGCGGGCATTGACTGTGAGGATGCGCTGTCTGTGGTCGCACACCAACTGGACATTCAGAGAGTGGAAGCCCCAGTGGTTTCGGAACGCCTCTGCATTTTCATGAGGTGCCCGCAATGCCACATGCGTGCAGTCAATGGCGCCCTGTACCATGGGGAAGCCCGCTATCCTAGCAAAGCCACATGCGCGTTCACGCTGTTTGTCCCGGGTCAGGGGGAAAGAGATATACTCCCTTCTCCTTTTGTACAGAGCATTTGTGACCTCCCGAATGCAGCAATGGACAGCAAACTGGGAGATATTTGCTATGCCCCCTGTTGAAGCCTGGAAGGAGCCGCTGGCATAGAAATTCAGAGCCACCGTCATCTTCACTGCCACCGATAGAGACGTCCTGGTCCTGAGCTGAGGCTGCAGGTTTGGTTGCAGGAGGTGGCAGAGCTGAGTGACCACCTCCTTGCTAAAGCGCAGCCTTCTGAAACACTGCTCCTCAGATAAATGAATGTAGGAGAATTGCTCCCGGAATACCCTGTCTCCTGTGCAGAGGCTTGTTGGCCCTCCTCCCTCTGGCCACATTTGCCACTCTCTCTCTGCACCTCTGCTGCCTCCGAAGATGAAGCTGGAGGACGAGACCCCAAGTCAGTACAGCCCCCATTTAATCTTCTAAATGTGGTACATATGAAGCTCAGAGAAATAGGAACCTGAAAAGTGTTGCTCAGAACCAAAACTCCTGAGGACAGCGTTAAATCTCTCCAGGCGTCCCTCTCCCTCTCAACCTGCGTATGCCAAAAATTTTGCCGACAAGAAAAAGCAGGAAGCGCCGCCTTTAAATAGTGCTCCCCCAGCTCCATGCCAACTTCAAAACGTCCCTCTCTACCTGTCATTCCTAGCGGCAGGCGCTAAGGCAGGGGGCGAGAATCAATTTCCGGTCCGGGACATTGCACGCTTGGATAACGTCACGATCTCCGGGCGCAGGAGATCATGGTGGTAGTGTTTAATGCCACCGCAAAACGCCAGGTCAATTTCGCAAGTGGCGCTAAAATCGCCGCGATCGGGCGCTAAGTTGCTACCGCCCCATTAGCGCCCCTCCGTTCTATGATTGGCTAACTAACCCAATTTTTCCCCCAAACAGTGTTGGAGATTGCTGCGGCTGTGATTGCTGCTGGTGACAGAAATGTCTCACAGATTTCCAGTAGATCTGTGACTCAGTTGTCAGCCCACTCTATAATGATCTATGTGCAATATAAAATTAGTTTTACAAGATGAATAACGGTTTGATTAGTCAGAATGTAATTTTATCATGATTCTGGGGGACTCGTAATTTCTACTTTTGCATTGTCACTCATTTCACATTTTCTTTTAAAAGAGGGACAATGTTCTTTGATGCAGCTTTCAAGGCAGACAATTGTTTCATAACAGCACAATCATAAAGAGAGATGAATAGAAACATCGTAATTATACCACTGTCATTTTTCCTCGATGTCCAGGAACTGGTTACTCAGTAATGTGCATGGTTTTACGCTGGCGGCCCGAGTTGGAACCAGTTTTAGCATGTCCTGGGTCAACCGATTAAATTGGCCATGATAATTGAACATTTCAACTCAGGAGTGAGGGAGGCCAGCATTTTACATCGAGCTCTGCCACAAGCATATTTCTGTTCTGTTCTGTAATCAAGAATTGATTGTGACGGTTGCTGCGGATTTCTAAGTGTCAGGCGTTGCCTGGGAAAAAAAGACCTGGGGTTCCTGAGACGCCATTCTGTGACAAATACAGTGAGATCCACAATTCAGGCCCTCAAAATGTTCCTTTATAGAATGAAGCACTCTTTTATAATCGCCATAATCAATATATGTTTCATTTGAAAGCTCCATTCATTTTTCTTAGATATTAGTAACGGGTTATCGCATTGGATTCAACACAACAGAGTCTTTTAGAAACCTTGAATAAGATACTGCTTAAAAAGCAATTGCACACTGAAAGCAGCTAAAACATGTAAAGGTGATTCAGGATGTTATATACATATCTGATGGAAACTTTTGTATATAACAAACACAGTGCACAAAAAAATCAAGGCAAAGTTTCAGGCGAAGCTCTCAGCTCTCATTTGATTTTTGTGCCAATGCTTATGCAATATACCACCCAAAAATCAATGCATTTATACCTTCAATTGTTCAAGTTGCCACACATTGCATATGTGATGTAAATAGTGTGGAATTGAAATTTAAATGCACGGCATGACATTTTCGGTTCCATAGAAGCAGTTCTTATAATACAGCACGGAGCTAAAAGTCAGATAAGAACAGCAGTGGTGAATGGTAAAGCATCAAATGGAGATATTTTAACAATTCAGATCATGCATTCATTTTTGCAGTACTAGAAATCTGGCCTTCTAAAAAGCAAGTCTGACTGGGCATTTGGGCAAGTTGGATGCAAGGTATCGGGTAGTAACTAGGGCTTGTAGGAGTCTCTGCACTCCTAGCAAAGAATCTATAAACTCACTAGAAGTTAACAAACTGAGTTTAATGTATTAAAACTTTACAAAACAAGAAAATGCAGGAGAAGCTCTAAACAGGTCTTTTCTCTATCACTCCACACGAGGACTGGCTGGCCACGCCCTCTACCTCTGACGTCATGACGTCGTCATGTTTCCCGCTGTTGGGGACGTCACATGACCCACGTGATGACGTCATCGCGTCAGATCGCGATTTTGTCGATCTAGCTCTGTTTAACCAGAGCCAACATTGAAAGGTAATAAACATGATTAAAGGCAATTATACAAGTCACTGTGAGAGTCTCTTAGTGGCTTTGCCACAGGCTGATGGAATAATGCGTGACATTGGTTGCCGCATGATCTCAATCTTCTTCTTAGGCAGTCCCTCGGAACCGAGGATGGCTTGCTTCCACATTAAAAATGAGTTCTCAGGTGACTGATGAGTCCAATGTGGGACCTACAGTCTCTGTCACAGGTGGGGCAAACGGTGGTTGAAGGGCCGGGTGGGTGGGGTGCTTGGGTTGACGTGCGCTCCTTGTGCTGCCTGCGCTTGACTTCTGCTTGCCCCCGGCGAAGAGACTCAAGGTGTTCGATGCCTTCCCGGATGCTTCTCTTCCACTTTGTGCGGTCTTGGGCCAGGGATTCCCAGGTGTCAGTGGGGATGTTACACTTTTTCAAGGAGGCTTTGAGGGGTTCCTTGAAGCGTTTCCTCTGCCCACCTGGGTCTCTCTTGCTGTGCCGGAGCTCCGAGTTGAGCGCTTGTTTTCGGAGTCTCTTATCGGGCATGCGGACAATGTGATCCATCCATCGGAGCTGATTGAGCTCATCGATGCTGGGGATGTTGGCCTGAGCAAGAACACTGACATTGGTGCGCCTATCCTGCCAATGGATTTGCAGGATCTTGTGGAGGCAGCGATGGTGGTACCTCTCCAGTGCTTTGAGGTGCCTGCTGGACATGGTCCATGTCTCTGAGGCATGCAGCAGGGCGGGTATCACTGTTACTCTGTGGACTATGAGCTTAGTGCCGGGTTTGAGGTCCTGGTCTTCAAACACTCTCTTCCTCAGGCGACCGAAGTCTGCACTGTAACACTGACTTGGACTTCATCGTCGACGTCTGTCCTTGTTGACAGTAGGCTCCCGAGGTATGGAAAGTGGTCCACGATGTCCAAGGCCTTGTCATGGATTTTGATAATCGGGGGGCAGTACTGTGTGGTGGGGGCAGGTTGGTAGAGGACCTTTGTCTTACGGATGTTTAGTGTAAGGCCCATGCTCTAGTACACTTCAGTGAAGATGTTGATGATGGTTTGGAGTTCGACCTCCGAGTGAGCGCAGGCGCAAGCATCGTCTGCGTACTGTAATTCGACGACAGAGGATGGGACGACCTTGGGTCTGGACTGGAGGCGACGGAGGTTGAACAGTTTCCCGTTTGTTCTGTAAATTAGCTCCACTCCAGTGGGGAGCTTACTGAGGGTGAGATGGAGCATTGCAGCAAGGAAGATCGAGAAGAGCGTTGGTGTGAGGACACAGCCTTGCTTGACCCCGGTTCGTACGTGAATTGGGTCTGAGGTGGAACCGTTGGTCAGGATCACGGCTTGCATGTCATCGTGAAGCAGGTGACAAACTTTTGAGGGCAGCCGAATTTGAGGAGGACACTCCATAATCCCTCATGGTTGACAGTGTTGAAGGCCTTTGTGAGATCAAAGAAGGCCATGTACAACGGTTGGTGCTGTTCCCTGCATTTCTCTTGTAATTGACGTGCGGTGAAAATCATGTCCATTGTGCCCCTTAGTGCCCCATTCTTGCACATTTGCTTGGACATCTGTCTCCACCATCGATCTATTTTCATTATCAGTTGAGAGGCCCACAGTGTCACCATACTATTTTAGATAAAATAGACAACAAATTATTCACGGACCAGTCTGGGATTATATTGTATTCCCTTGAAATTTACACAATTATATCTAATTTCCAAAATACCAAATGTGTGTTCTATAGCAGGTATCTTGTTATGTGCCTGTTGTAAGCAGATTTTTAGAATTTGAAGCTGGCTTTATACACCATATTTTTTTAATTCATTGATGGGATGTGGGCGTCGCTGGCTGGCTAGGCCTGCATTTAGTGCCCATCCCTAATTGCCCTTGAGAAGATGGTGGTGAGCCGTCTTCTTGAACCGCTGCAGTCCATATGGTGTAGGTACACCCACAATGCTGTTAGGAAGGGAGTTCCAGGATTTTGGCCCAGCGACAGTGAAGGAACGGCGATACAGGTCCAAGTCAGGATGGTGTGTGGCTTGGAGGGGAACTTGTAGGTGGTGATGTTCCCATGCGTCTGCTGCCCTAAGTGATAGAGGTCGCGGGTTTGGAAGGTGCTGTTGAAGGAGCTTTGGTGAGTTGCTGCAGTGCATCTTGTAGATGGTACACACTGCAGCCACAGTGCGCCGGTGGTGGAGGGAGTGAATGTTGAAGGTGGTGGATGGAGTGCCAATCAAGCGGGCTGCTTTATCCTGAATGGTGTCGAGTTTCTTGAGTGTTGTTGTGCCACCCACAATGGATTAAAAATAAGAGCAGACACAAAATGCAACTGTTGGCACTTATATAATCAATGTGTTACCTGCCAGACATCCACTGTTCAATACGCCTTCCATAGACCTCCTATCTTGCCCAGACTAACTCAAAATTAACAGCAATAAATTGACCACGGGCATTGCCAGGACAGTTGACACACCCTGGTGTCACATGCCACTTATGTATTAGTAGAGTGGAAGTTTTTACCTGCTACAATAGAATGTGCATTCTCAGCCGTGGCTCAGTAGTAGCACTCTCGCCTCTCAGTCAAAAGATTGTGGGTTCAAGTTCCGCTCCACAGACTTGAGCACATAATCTAGGCTGGCTCTCCAGTGCAGTGCTGAGGGAGTGCTGCACTGTCGGGGGTCTCGTCTTTCGGGTGAGGCGTTAAACCTCTCAGGTGGATGTAAAAGATCCAATGGCACTATTTCGATGAAGAGTTCTCACTGGTGTCTTGGCCAATATTTATCGCTAACCCCAACATCACCTAAATTCAGATTATCTGGTCATTATCTCATTGCTGCTTGTGGGATCTTGCTGTGAGCAGATTGGCTGCATTAAAACAGTAAATACACTTCAAAAAGTATTTAATTGGCTATAAACACTTTGGGATGTCCTAGGGGCGTGAAAGGTGCTATATAAATACTATTTCTTTCCCTAGCTATATGAACATATAAGCAATTACAATTGACTCAGCCCAAGGCAGGAATGGCAATTGATCATCTGTTACTGCTGAGTGAATGTGAGGAAACTGATATACTGTATGTTGATGCATGTTGCTGACAAAGATAATGGTGTCTTGAGAAATTTCTTTAGATATTTAATTGAAATCCAACTTCACTTCAGCGAGAACTTTAAAGGTGGTGTTGACATAAGAGGCAGGTGGTGCGGTCACCTTGACTGATATAAGCAGGGCATAATTTCTAATGAAAGGTCAGCGACCTGAGATGCTGGCCGCGATTTAACTTACCTCAGCGGGTCCGGGGCGGGTGATGTCGGTGGCGGGTCGCGGCCCCGCTGCTGGCTCCATCCCACTCTGTGAAATGACTTACCGTTGATAGGGCTTGTTAAGCCCGCCCAGCGCGTTTCCTGGCCAATTAGAGGAAGCGGGTCTGGTGATGTCATTTCATGACGCGTCATCAGCCGGTTTCCTTAGCAGGACCATGGCCAACTTTATTTTGAAATTTGCGTTGTCCGTGTTCTACAACATTGAAGTGCTGCAAACACTGACGAGCACTGCACAGAGTTGCAGGGCTGCACCCAGGCTCGCCCATGACTCCCTCCATATGCTTATGCAAGGAGTCAGAGCAGGCAAGGGGGACCTCTTCCCTTGCGATGGGCGGAAGAGACCTCCCCAGGAGATCAACACAGCCTGGTTGCACGTTGCACAGGAGGGCACAAGCAGGGATGTTGCAGGAGGACCTGGGTGCAGTGCTGCAAACCTTTCAATAATCTCATTTGATCACGAAACATTAGTACAAAGCCGCACTCACCTACATCCTGCTGTGCCTCTCATCACATTCCCATCACTCTGCCTTCCCTACTCTACTCCTGCACACCCTTACTCACACCAACTTAGCTTGCACCTCCACACATCCCTCTCTCTCTCGAACTACATTATCACTTCCCCATCTCACTAGCCACCCCTCATACTCACCCTTATCCTAGTGCAATCATACCAACTAACAACACACAAGGGTAGCCACTCGGGTGTTTTATGCAATGTTCATGTAAAGTTTCTGTTAATGTGCTGTCAAACATTGAAACCTTTATTTTCAACACTTTCTGTTCTTGGACAGATTTGTGTGCACCTTTGGAAGTGGCTTAGTGAGTTGCAGTGAATGGTGAGACATAACGGTACCCCCCGCAATGGTGCTGAGTGTGAAAGGAATGGCTTGGACATTGTTGGGATGCTTTATGATGTTGGTGTGGGGTGGTGCCAACCTGGCGCATCATGTGGCAGCCAGGGTGTACAGCATCAAGTGAAGTAAATCTGGCCATGGTGAGGCCTCCCAAGCAGCAATGTGGTTGGGTGCTGATGCCCTCTGTCCTGTGCAGCATTAGACGATTACAGAGAATGTTGGTGGTGTTGTTGTTGGTGCTGCTGGTATGCCTGGTGCTGCTGGTGTTGGGGCTGATTGTGGTTGGATTCTGAGGACCAAGGGGAAACAGCATAAATGGCACCCATATTGATGGAATAGATGACAGGTGAAGTAGCGATGACAGAAGCATTCTGTCAATGGTGAGAGTGTTCTTCCAATGAGGTGACACTGGATGGAGAGTGGAAAGTGGAAAGCCTGCAGAATCTGTGCTGGAAATGGACTGAGAAACAGCTTGTGTCTGAGGAAAGTGATGATCTGTCAGGTGGGAGCTTTTACTGCACATTTGAAGCTGTCAAGTAATCAGCTGGAGCAATGGCCACTGAACTCTCGCCTCAGGTTGACAGCCGTGGTCCCTGAACAGCGTGGTTCCCATGGCCATGAAGTTAAAGTGAAAAGGCAAGCTAAAAAGCTTGTTAATGATCAGATGTTAATGAGATTAATTGGGTCCCCCGCTGCTGCTTGTTGGGTCTCTTAGGGCTGATAGACCCGACATTGGGAAAGGCGCGTGACAACGGGGTCCTGACCCGCTGTCAGAAAACCCACTTTTCCACCTGACCCGCCACCTATCCTGTCCGCTAATCCCCCAGAAAAATCTGGCAGCTAACTCTGTTTCTCGCTCCACAGATGCTGTCTGACCTGCATGAGTGATTTCCAGCATTTCCTGTTTTTATTTCACAATTTCTGTCAGCCTGCCATGCCAAATTTTTTTGTAACTCTTCATTTCCTTCTTAAATGTTCGGAATGACGGTACATCTGTATGAGGAATGTGACTCTTTTCCCAGTGCAAAAGTCCCTGGACTACTAATGACATTCCACCATAGTCAGATCAGCAACATCCCATGAGGGCAGCAACCATTCATATTGTGCTGCCATTAATTCCATTGCAGGGTGCAGTAATCACTGTGGAAACTGGATTAGGTTTTTGCTAATAGAATGTTGTTGTGTGCCAAAATGCTTAATCTTGAAAGTGTGTTGGCACATGAAACCAATGTATTCGGTTCCAGTTTGTGATAACTAACACAAAGTGCATTGCTCGATCTCTGCATGGAACACAGCTTTTACAAACTACAGTGCACGAGGACATGGAAAATGGTTAGACCTTGTAGTTTTAAGGCAGAGGGATGTTGGTGTATTTCCTTTCTCTCAATCTAAACACACAGCTACACTTATCTTTTAGGTCAATTTTTGTAACATTTAAAAGCTACGCTTTGTCTTATCTTTGCCAGCGAGAGTTGGGCCGGAACTGTCTGGTACACGATAACGTTCTGTGCTATCCTGTGTCATTCACTCTATTTGTGGTTACAGTTAACAGCTGCTGGTGTTAGAACTATTATTTATTTAGTTTGATTATCGAACATTTTAAGAGATTGCAAAAAGCCTGTCGTAGGAATTAGAGTTATGGGAGCTTCTATGGAAAAACAGAAATGTTCTGGCTAATTGCAACCTCAAATTCCATCAATCTGTGGGACACGTGGCTGAATACCAGTGTATTCCCATGTTAGGCTGTCCAGTTGAATCTAATCAGTTGTTCAATGTTCTCCTTCCTAGAGTATCAGTGCATTTTGAGTCAGTAAAATAAATATTCTTGGACTTACATAGTGCATATAATGTTGAAATGTGTCAACGCATTTCATACAGATAAGCCTACTGATATGAACTTGCTTGTATGGCAATTCTGCAGCCCACTATTATGAAAGGAATTATTATCCATTTAATGTAAATGGCCATTAATACTAATACAGACAGGAATTTGGTATCAGTGCATTCAGCGTTCATACCAAAACAGTGCGAATTGGAAAATATACGCTCCAATCTTTCTAATTACATAAAGGTGCTTTGCACATACTTGTCAAGTATCTGAAGTTGTCAGCCTTGGCTCAGCAGTGACAAACCGAGGCCCCGACTGCCCTCTCAGGTGGACGTAAAAGATTCCACAGCACTATTCGAAGAAGAGATGGGGAGTTCTCCTCAGTGATAAAAACAGAAAATGCTGGAAATACTCAGCAGGTCAGGCAGCATCTTTGAAGAGAGAAACAGAGTTAACGTTTCAGGTTGATGACCCTTCGTCAGAACTCTGGCGAAAGGTCATCGACCTGAAACGTTAACTCTGTTTCTCACCTCCACAGATGCTGCCTGACCTTCTGATAGTTTCCAGCATTTACTGTTTTTATTTCAGATTTCCAGCATCCGCAGTATTTTGCTTTTGTATTAGTTCTCCTCAGTGTCCTGGCTAATATTTATCCTTCGACCAACATCACTAAATGATCTGGTCATTGCCTCATTGCTATTTGTTGGACCTTGCTGTGTTCAAATTGACTAATGCATTTCCTACATTACAACAGTGCCTACACTTCAAAGGTATTTCACTGACTGTAAAGCACTTTGGGACATCCTGAGGTCAGGAAAGGTACTATATAAATGCAATTCCTTTCTTTCTTTTATTTATCTGGTTATGCACAGCGATTACTTTAACTTTAAATGTTTAGGAGCGGTACATTAAACAAAGTGAGCCAGTCATAAGAACATAAGAAATAAGGGCAGGAGTAGGTCATTTGGCCCCTCGAGTCTGCTCCGCCATTCAATAAGATCATGGCTGATCTGGTCTTGGCTTCAACTCCACTTTCCTGCCCGCTCCCCATAACCCTTGACTCCCTTATCGTTCAATGACCCAACCTCCGCAGCTCTCTGGGGTAGAGAATTCCAAAGATTCATGACCCCCTGAGAGAAAAAATTCCTCCTCATCTCCCTTTTAAATGGGTGACCCCTTATTCTGAAACTGTGCCCCCAAGTTCTAGATTCCCCCATGAGGGGAAACATCCTCTCTGCATCTACCCTGTCAAGCCCCCTCAGAATCTTATATGTTTCAATAAGATCACCACTCATTCTTCTAAACTCCATTAAGTATAGGCCCAACCTCCTCAACCTTTCCTCATAAGACAACCCCTTCTTCTCTGGAATCAACCTCGTGAACCTTCTCTGAACTACCTCCAATGCAATTATATCCCTCCTTAAATAAGGAGACCAAAACTGTACGCCATACTCCAGGTTTATATGGTTTCTGCCTTAATTAACCCACTGAGTTCCTGTTTAACTTCTGGGGCCTGAATCTCAACAAGTCCCATTACAAAAAAAATGACTATTGACCAAACAGAACTTAGATTATAAATTACAAATTGATGAAAATAAAAATTAGGGTGAGAGAAACCCATGTATTCGCTGAAGGTTTGTTGATATAACAATGATTTTTTTTTAATTGCTTTTGTAGAAGTGCCAACACTTGACAGAAAATGCTACGTTATATTGATTATGTTTTGTTGAGGGCTAGAAGCATATGTGTAATTGCTAAACTTTGATCACTTGAAATTGGCTTCAGGCTGGCGAGTGTGGCATGGGGTTTGACTGGCAAGCTTCAGACTAACGAGGCCTTAAGACAGATCTGTACCATCATCGGAAAAATAGAAACCAGTGGGTATTGCACATCAATTTATTATAAATTTGCTTCTAGTAATTTTAACTTTAAGTTGCACAATTGTCTCTTATTTCAAAAAAGGAAATATTTCACTGTTTAACATTTTAATATATTAAAATACTGTACTCTATTGTAAAGCTCACATGAACTAATGAGTGCCTGTTAGGCAAGCAATCAATTAATCATAGCATCATACAGCACAGAAGGAGGCCATTCGGCCCATTGTATCTGTGCTGGCTCTATGAAAGAACTGTCCAATTAGTCCCACTCCCCAGCTTTTTCCCCATAGCCTTGCACAATTTTCCTTTTCACCCTTTAATTGCGACAAAACACATTCCACCAAGGTGCCTCAATTGAATGGCTTCTAAATTTTAAACTGAAGTTTACCCAATCCATCAAATGTGGCTACTTTGCGTCTCACGTATGTAATCTGACCGGTAACATCTCCCCCACTTCACAAACACAGCTACGGCAAGTCTCTAAACTGTCTCCGTTAGAAGAGGCAGAGGCGTAATTTTCAACTTTGCAGCCTGGCAGCCAGCCAGTAACCTGGCGGAGCCGATCGCCCTTCCATTATGGAGCTGCTCTGCCTAATTTTAATTTCCATTGATTACTCCCTTACAGTCTAGTAGCACTGGCTGGAAACAATGGGATTTGACTGTGGTTGGAAACAATTCAGTGGTGAATAAATCTTGATTTCACACTGCCAAGAAATATATAAATGATCCCGACATTGCCCACGTTTTCTATAAATGGGCATATCTGAAAGAATCAGTGTGCTTAGCCATTATGCTGGCCATCTTGAATATTTTATGCAACATAGATTAAGAAAGACAGCTTGAAGCTGGTCCTACTGATATGCAAATAAGCTACCTTGACTCACATGCTGCACAACAGGCTGCAGCCCCTGGTTATTCAACATAGACTGTCAGGATGAGTTTTAATTTTAAAATGCGATTACATTTTATGGCTGCTTTATTACAATCAGCCGCATAAATTGATCCCTGCAAGTTATCAAACCACGCTTACAGCCTGACATAGCAATAAAAAATAATAAACTGCAAAGAACTTAAAGGACAAAGCTAAGTTTTTAGATGTGAGATGGGACTATTTTTGCTATCTCGAATAATGCAGTAATTTACAATTCTGAATTAAAAATCAATTTGCACTGAGAAGAACTGCCTAAATTATGAATGATGTAGTTCAAGGAAAATTTAGCCTTTTTTAAAATTCATTGATGGAATGTGGGCGTCGCTGGCTGGCTAGGCCTGCATTTAGTGCCCATCCCTAATTGCCCTTGAGAAGATGGTGGTGAGCCGCCTTCTTGAACCGCTGCAGTCCATATGGTGTAGGTACACCCACAATGCTGTTAGGAAGGGAGTTCCAGGATTTTGGCCCAGCGACAGTGAAGGAACGACGATACAGGTCCAAGTTAGGATGGTGTGTGGCTTGGAGGGGAACTTGTTGGTGGTGATGTTCCCATGCGTCTGCTGCCCTTGTCCTTCTAAGTGGTAGAGGTCGCAGGTTTGGAAGGTGCTGTTGAAGGAGCTTTGGCGAGTTGCTGCAGTGCATCTTGTAGATGGTACACACTGCAGCCACAGTGCGCCGGTGGTGGAGGGAGTGAATGTTGAAGGTGGTGGATGGAGTGCCAATCAAGCGGGCTGCTTTATCCTGAATGGTGTCGAGCTTCTTGAGTGTTGTTGGAGCTGCACTCATCCAGGCAAATGGAGAGTATTCCATCACACTCCTGACTTGTGCCTTGTAGATGGTGGCAAGGCTTTGGGGAGTCAGGAGGTGAGACACTCACCGCAGAATTCCCAGCCTCTGGCCTGCTCTTGTAGCCACAGTATTTATATGGCTGGTCCAGTTCAGTTTCTGATCAATGGTAACCCCCCAGGATGTTGATAGTGGGGGATTCAGCGATGGTAATGCCATTGAATGTCAAGGGGAGATGGTTAGAGTCTCGCTTGTTGGAGATGGTCATTGCCTGCTTCTTGTGTGGTGCGAATGTTACTTGCCACTGGTCAGCCCAAGTCTGAATGTTGTCCAGGTCTTGCTGCATATGGACACGGACTGCGTCAGTATCTGACGAGTCTTGAATGGTGCTGAACAGTGTGCAATCATCAGCGAACATCCCCACTTCTGACCTTATGATGGAGGGAAGGTCATTGATGAAACAGCTGAAGATGGTTGGGCCTAGGACACTGCCCTGAGGAACTCCTGCAGTGATGTCATGTGATTGAGATGAATGACCTCCAACAACCACAGCCAACTTCCTTTGTGCTAAGTATGATTTCAACCAATGCAGAGTTTTCCCCTTGATCCCCATTGACTTCAGTTTTGCTAGGGCTCCTTGATGCCACACTCGATCAAATGCTGCTTTGATGTCAAGGGCAGTCACTCTCACCTCAACTCTTGAGTTCAGCTCTTTTGTCCATGTTTGGACCAAGGCTGTAATGAGGTCAGGAGCTGAGTGGCCCTGGCGGAACCCAAACTGGGCGTCAGTTAGCAGGTTATTGCTGAGTAAGTGCCGCTTGATAGCACTGTCGACGACACCTTCCATCACTTTGCTGATGATTGAGAGTAGACTGATGGGACGGTAATTGGTCGGGTCGGATTTGTCTTGCTTTTTGTAGACAGGACATACTTGGGCAATTTTCCACATTTTGACTGTAGATTGAACACAAGAACGTAAGAAATAGGAGCAGGAGTAGTACATAAGGCTTCTTGCCAACTCTGCTTTCTCGCCCTATTCCCTTGGTGCCCAAAAAGCTATCGATCTCAGTCTTGAATATACTCAACAACTGAGCCTCCACAGCCCTCTGGGGTAGAGAATTACGAAGTTTCTCTACCCAAAGGGCTGAGTGAAAAAATATCTTCTCATCTCAGTCCTAAATGGCCGACCCCTTATCTTGAGCCTATGCCCCTAGTTATAGACTCTTCAGATTGGGGAACAGCCCCTTAGCATCTACCCTATCAAGCCCTCGAAGAACTTTATACATTTCAATGAGATCACCTCTCATTCTTCTAAACTCCATAGAATATAGGCCCATTCTACTCAATCTCTCCTCATAGGACAGCCCTCTCATCCCAGGAAATCAATCTAGTGAACCTTCGTTGCACCCCATCTAAGGCAAGTATATCCTTCCTTAGGAAAGAAAACCAAATCTGTACACAGTACTCCAGGTGTGGTCTCACCAAAGCCCCATATAATTGCAGCAAGTCTTCCTTGCTCTTATACTCCAACCCCTTGCAATAAAGGCTAACTGGGATAATTATCATCTAATTAGCATGGCTTGCACAGTTTAGCATCTTTTGGTGGGAGCTACTCGTCAGAAACTTAATGCAGGAAGTGGAAATTCACCTAAAAATCTGATGATCCCTGCATGGATTTTTCTCTGATTATTCTCATGATATTAAATCTTCGTTAAGGGAAACCTGCTGTACATTGTGGTTGGTATTCGTTTCCGGTATACATTGGATGTGCAGTGGGCGTGGCATCCACTCTGTATGCCCCCCTCCCCCCAATGACATCAGAGGGAAGCCACAGGCCCTATGGCTAGGACTTGTGCCTGGAATTGGCAGTGGAAGCATAAACACGGGCCAGTCAGCCTAACTCGGTGGTGGGATAATTATTGGAAAAAATTCTGAGCGACAGGATAAATCTTCATTTAGAAAGATACGGGTTAATCAGGGACAGTCAGCATGGATTTGTTATGGGAAGATCATGCCTGACTAACTTGATTGAATTTTTTGAGGAGGTAATAAGGAGGGTCGATGAGGATTGTGCGTTTGATGTAGTCTATATGGATTTTAGCAAGGTGTTTGATAAGGTCCCGCATGGCAGACTGGTCACGAAAGTAAAAGCCCATGGGATCCAAGGCAAAGTGGCAAGTTGGATCCAAAATTGGCTCAGAGGCAGGAAACAAAGGGTAATGGTTGAAGAGTGTTGTTGTGACTGGAAGGCTGTTTCCAGTGGGATTCCGTAGGGCTCAGTACTGGGTCCTTTACTTTTTGTGGTAAATATCAATGATTTGAACTTGAATGTAGGAAGTATGATTAAGAAGTTTGCAGATGATACAAAAATTGGCTGTGTGGTTGATAACGAAGAAGAAAGTCACAGGAAGATATCAATGGACTGGTCAGAGGCACAGAACAGTGGCAAATGGAATTCAATCTAGAGAAGTGTGAGGTAATGCATTTGGGGAGGGCTAACAAGGCAAGGGAATACACTATAACACGTGTCAGCTGTGGCTCAGTTCGTAGCATACTCGCCTCTGAGTCAGAAGGTCAATAGTTCAAGTCCCACTCTAGGGACTTGAGCACATAAATCTAGGCTGACACTCCAGTGCAGTGCTGAGGGAGTGCTGCATTGTCGGAGGTGCCGTCTTTCGGATGAAATGTTAAACCGAGGCTCCATCTGCTCTCTCAGGTGAATGTAAAAGATTCCAAGGCACTATTTCGAAGAAGAGCAGTTATCCTCGGTGTCCTGGCCAATATTTATCCCTCAATCATCAACATAACAAAAACAGATTATCTGGTCATTATCACACTGTTGTTTGTGGGAGCTTGCTGTGTGCAAATTGGCTGCCGCGTATCCCACATTACAACAGTGACTACACTCCAAAAGTGGCTGTAAAGTGCTTTGAGATGTCTGGTGGTTGTGAAAGGTGCTATATAAATGCAAGTCTTTCTTTCGTATAAATGGGAGGACACTGAGAAGTGTAGAGGATCTGAGGGCCCTTGGAATGCAGGTCCACAGATCCCTGAAGATCGCAGGACAGGTAGATAAGGTGGTTAAGAAGGCATACGGGATACTTGCCTTTATTAGCCGAGGCATTGAATATAAGAGCAGGGAGGTTATGCTTGAACTGTATAAAACACTAGTTAGGCCACAGCTAGAATACTGCATGCAGCTCTGGTCACCAAATTACAGGAAGGATGTGATTATACTAGAGGGGGTGCAGAGGAGATTTACGAGGATGTTGCCTGGGCTTGGGAATATTAGCTATATGGAAAGATTGGATAGGCTGGGGTTGTTTTCTTTGGAACAGAGGAGGCTGAGGGGAGATTAAATTGAGGTGTTTAAAATTATGAGGGGCCTAGATAGAGTCGATAGGAAGGACCTATTTCCCTTAGCAGAAGGGTCAATAACCAGGGGGCATAGATTTAAAGTAATTGGTCGGAGGTTTAGAGGGGATTTGAGGAAAACAAATGTCACCCAGAGGGTGGTGGGGGTCTGGAACGCACTGCCTGAAAGGGTGGTAGAGGCAGAAACCCTCATCACATTTAAAAAGTACCTACAAGGCTACAGACCAAGTGCTGGAAAGTGGGATTTGGGTGGATAGCACTTTGCCGGCCGGCACGGACAAGATGGGCCGAATGGATCTGAAATTTGTGCTGAAATTTCTATGATTCTAAGATTCTATGATTCACAGCTGGGGACCTCATAGCTGTTGGAGAACAGTAGCCAAAAAGGCCTCTTGGCCGAATGATCTGTTGAGAAATGGTAAAAGAAAGGCAGCACTTACCTGTATGATCTCCTGTGCCTTGCTGCCTGGCCCGCACAGACTCTCTGGGGTACAAGATACAAGGCATACTGCCAGCTTCTTGAGGCAACTCAAGAAATGGCCAGCCTTCAGACATAACAACAAGAAACTGAGGCTGGAAGTGACCCGTGACTGCCCTGACCTGTGTCAGCTCTCGGCGCAGGTACAGACGCAGGACCATCCATCTGGGGAAGACCTGGAAATCGTAAGACAAAATAAAGGAGGATGAAACCCAGATTAGTGGGCCTCGGCTTGGTAATGCCTCGCAAATAAGTTTCTTGATGGTGCCAATTTCAAGATTCACATTTACCATGTTTAGAAATGGTCAACAGATTCTTAACCATTTTGCCTCTCCATTCTGTCCGTTTGTGAGTTTCATTCGCCCCTCTCTCTCATCATAACTACTTTTGCCATCTATCTTTTCAGCCTGCTGGACGTACACAGAAGCTGATGTATCCTGAGCCTGAATACAGCACTGAGACACAGTATAACCACATTAAGTGGGCATACATCCTTTTTCTCGACACTGATTACCTACTTTGTTGTCTCAAGGACCCGCAAGCTGTGCTAACGAATATGAAAAGCTGATCTTTCATCTTACTTTATAGGCATGAATTCTAACACCTAGGTTTTTTCCAATACAGTACATGACTGTTATTTTATTTTTGTTAGTTGAAGGCTATTCCACTGCAATCAGCTCATGATAATGATCCACCATGTAATGATCTGATCTTAACAACAATGAAAAATTGAGCTCTGGAGAAGATCAGTTTTAGTTAAGATCAAGATTAAATTTTCTGTGAATTGGTTATAACTGTGAGAATCCTCGGAGCGGTTTACCCCACCTTGGCGGATCCGTGGCGGGCGAGGTCACTGGTGGGTCGCGGCCACGCTGCTGGCTCCATCCCGGCCGCCGACATGACTTTCCCCTGATTGGGCTTGTTAAGCCCGCCCAGCGCGTTTCCCGATCCAATTGAAGGAAGCAGATCTGATGATGTAATCGGATGATGCGTCATCAGCTAGTTTCCTTAAAGGGACCATGCGCAAATTCACTTTCACATTTGTGCTGTCAGTGTTCTACAGCATTGAGGTGCTGCAAACACTGACAAACACTGCACAGAGGTGCACGGCTGCACCCAGGCTCTCCCATGACTCCCTCCATATGCTTATGGAGGGAGTCGCAGCATGCAGGGAGGTCCTCTTACCTTCCAATTGGCAGAAGAGACCTCCTCAGGAGACCAACGCAGCCTGGTTGCACATTGCACAGGAGGGTACAAGCAGGGATGTCATCAGGAGGACCAGGCTGCAGTGGCGCAAACCTTTCAATGATCTCAATAGATCATGAAAAGTTACTGCAAAGCCATACTCAACCTCATCCTGCTGTGCCACTCATTACATTCCCATCACTCTGCTTTCCCTACCCTACTCCTGCACCCAGGCTCTTCCATGACTCCCTCCATATGCTTATGGAGGGAGTCTGAGCACGAAGGGAGGTCCTCTTCCCTTCCCTTGGGCGGAAGAGACGTCCCCAGGAGATCAACACAGCCTGGTTGCACATTGCACAGTAGGGCACAAGCAGGGATGTGGTCAGGAGGACCTGGGTGCAGTGCCGCAAATGTTTCAATGATCACAGTAGATCACGAAACATTAGTGCAAAACCACACTCAAACTCATCTTGCTGTGCCTCTCATCACATCCCCATCACTCTGCCTTCCCGACCCTACTCCTGCACATCCTTACTCACACCAACTTACCTTGCACCCCCACCCATCCCTCTTGTAGGGGGTTTCTCTTGCTTGCTCTGGTCTCCTGCCAGGCTTCTTGCAATAATTACCTGTGAGTGGTTCGACCCACTCGCCCCTACGGTTCTAGACCTTGGACTTAGGTGCAGGGAGCTGTAGTGCAGAGAAAAACTCAATAGACCAGGTCGAATAGCATGAAATGGATGCCTTTATTGAACAGTTTGCAGCATTATAAAATACATGTCATATGCACAGATTAAAGCAACTACACGCATGCACACATCTATAAACTTAACTCTATAGAAATGGGGAACACACGGCACATCGTGAAAGGGGTAACACATTACAATTACCCTTAACCCCCTCCCCTAAACCTAACTAAGTTTCGATTTGAGGGACTCGGGATTATGCTCACCACTTTAAGAATTGTGAAAAAGGCTTTGCAGCCTTTCGACACAGCTTTCCGTCGTCACGTGGGTTTGGAAGCTTCTGGCGCAGCTTGTTTTCCTCTTGGTTCCCCTGCGATGGAGGCAGCCGATACAGCCTTGGTGAGCGCTCACCACGGATGGATCTGTTACCGATGTGATGTTGAAGAACTGGAGTACCCGGGCCCTGAGTGTCTTCTTCTCCGGCCTGGGTCGTCGATGATCTCCCGACAAAAGTACCCGGGCCTCCCTCGTCGTCTTCCCATCGTGGCCGGGCCTTGCCTGGCCGAGCTGGCTTCCAAGCCAAATTCTTCTCGTCGTCTTCTCGTCGTGGCCGGGCCTTGCCTGGCCGAACCTCCCAAAGTCGCGAAACACACGGCTGAACACCCCGCTGGACACCGTTTACCGAACCACGAACCGAACACGTTCCGAACCGAAGTTCCGAACCGAAGTTCCAAACCGAAGTACCGATGGACTTTACTCAATCCACAGTTATACTTTTTGGAACATTCTTATCTCCCGCCAAATCATAGTCCTGTCTTTGTAATAATTTTGGCAGGCAGAACTCTCTGCAGGGGTGTTTTGTCTTCA
This sequence comes from Somniosus microcephalus, assembly GCF_052327205.1. NCBI lineage: Eukaryota > Metazoa > Chordata > Chondrichthyes > Squaliformes > Somniosidae > Somniosus > Somniosus microcephalus. Next base: position 39,277,201 of record NC_140998.1, read on the forward strand.
TAACGGGAGTCGGTGATAGCTTAACTGGCCTTCCTGGGCCGATAATGTCTTTGCTTTGTTACTGTAACTTGGTTTGTATATTGATCGGTCTGGAGATTGCCCTGGATGGCTGTTAAACGGCTTCTCTTTGTACAGTGTAATGGGTTAAAGCGTTCGTTCAATTGTCCGCCCATTTCTTGATGGGTCTCATCCTGCCACCCAAATCTGTCCTGTACTTATAATCTAATCAATATGTATGCTCAGTTCCATGAGTTTCGGCTTCCCAAAACTGGTTTTCGCGGGCTTTTAATGCCCTCAATCCACAAGCCTGTCTGGCTTGCAGTAACAGAAATTCAAATGGTCCCAGAAGCTGGTCACGAGGTCTGGTGGCCATTTTGTGTGCCCTTTTATCAAAGGTTTCTCTGTATAAGCTTCTTTTGGTCAATAAAGCTGTTTTATTAACCCTATTTTCCTACGTGATTATTTAATGAAAATTTCACGAATCTTACACTCTCTATCTACATTATCACTTCCCCATCTCACTAGCCACCCCTCACACTCACCCTAACCCTAGTCCAATCATACCAACTAACAACACACAAGGGTAGGCACTTTATTTTCAATACTTTGCGTTCTTGGACAGATCTGTGTGCACCTTTGGAAGTGGCTTAGTGAGTTGCAGTGAATAGTGAGACACAATGGTAACTCCCTCAAAGCTGATGAGTGTGAAAGGAATAGCTTGGGCATTGTAGGGATGCTTTATATTGTTGGTGTGGGGTGGTACCAACCTGGCGCATCATGTACAGCATCAAGCGAAGTAAATCTGGCCATGGTGAGGCTATCCCTGGTGTCCCAGGCAGCAATGTGGTTGGGTGCAGATGCCCTCTGTCCTGTGCAACATCAGTTGATTACGGAGAAGGTTGGTGTGGTTGTTGGTGCTGCTGGTGTGCCTGTCACTGCTGGTGTTGCGGCTGATCATGGTCAGATTCTGAGGACCAAGGTGTGAGAGTATAAACTGTACCCATGCTGATGGAATAGATGGCAGGTGAACTTGAGATGGCAGGTGAACTTGAGATGACAGGAGCAACCTGTCAGTGGTGAGAGAGGTTGTTCCAATGAGATGACACTGGATAGAGAGTTTGCGCCAAACACTTGCAACCTGCATAAAGCTCAATCTGTGTTCCAATTGCAGTAAGCAACAGCTTCTGAGCTTGGAAAGTAAACAGCTGTGAGATGGGAGGTTTTATAGCACATTTCAAGCTGTCATGTAATGAGATGATTCCATGGCCATTCAACTCCCGTCCAGCTTAACAGACGTGATCCCCGAGCAGTGTGGACCCTGTCGGCGAGCTGGTAAATTCTAAAGATGCGCTCAAAATTGTTGTTAATCTTCTGTTAACAAGGTCATAATGACCTGACTTGCCTCCCCCGCCGCTGTGTGTCGGGTCTGCTCAGCGCTGACAGATCCAACATTTGGTAAAGGCACCTGCTGGCAGATTGACAGCTTGGTCCTGACCCGTTGTTAAAAAAAACACTTTCCCACCCAACCCGTTACCGATTGCGCCCATTAACCCCCTAGAAAACTCTCCCCCTCCATTCTGTTCTCCAACATAGAGGGAAGATTTCCTTTGATGCCATTTATAAGAACATAAGAAATAGGAGCAGGAATAGGTCACTTGGCCCCTCGAGCCTGCTCTGCCATTCAATAAGATCATGGCTGATCTGGGACTCAAAGCCACTTCCTTGCCCGCTCCCCATAACCCTTCACTCTCTTATCTTGCAAAAATCTGTCTATCTCCACCTTAAATATATTTAATGACCCAGCCTCCCCAGCTCTCTGGAGCAGAGAATTCCACAGATTTACGATGCTCTGAGAGAAGAAATTCCTCCTCATCTCAGTTCTAAAAGGGCGACCCTTTATTCTGAAACTATGGCCCCGAGTTCTAGATTTCCCCACAAGAGGAAACATCCTCTCTGCACCTACCTTGTCGAGCCCCTTCAATATCTTATATGTTTCAATAAGATCACCTCTCATAAAGAACAGATTTGTCAAACATAGGTCAGAGAGGAATTTGGAAACATTTAGATTGTTGTACCTGATCCAGCAGCGACCTTTTCTTTAAATTATTAATATCTGGGTCTTAGCCATTCCCTTGCATTTCACAAAATATCTTCTCAAAGTATCATTGCTGCTCACTCTCAATGCATTACCAATCAATCTTTGACTCCACACATTTTATATCATAGCTCTCCTGATACATTACTGTCCAGATGGGACACTATTACAAGAATAGATTCCTCAGCCCACCTAACAAACTGGGGGAGATGAGAATTACAGAATATTTTCTCCATGTAATCTCCTGCCTTTTTTTAACCTTCTTGCAGAACTCCATTGCCTGATTTACGACAGTGGGAGTCAAAACTGACTACCTCCCCCGTACCCCCCAAGAGTGGAGTCCACCAGCCTAACTTGGCAATGACCCCTATTGAGTTCAAGGGAATAGGGTTGTCACAGCAGCAGTGAGTGTGAACGGCCACTGTGATGTCAAACTATCTTTCTTCAACAGCACCTCCCAAACCCGCGACCTCTACTAGAACGACAAGGGCAGCAGGTGCATGGGAACACCACCACCTCCAATTTCCCCTCCAAGTCACACACCTTTGTGACTTGCAAATATATCGCTGTTCCTTCATCGTCGCTGGGTCAAAATCCTGGAACTCCCTACTTAACAGCACTGTGGGAGTACCATCACCACACGGACTGCAGCGGTTCAAGAAGGCGGCTCACCACCACCTTCTCAAGGGCAATTAGGGATGGGCAATAAATGCTGGCCTTGCAATAAATGACCACATCCCGAGAATGAATAAAAAAAGGATATTAAGTTCATACATTTCATTTGAAAGCCACTACGTACCTATCAGTTGTGCTATTCTGTAAAAATTACCCCGTTAAATGAAGACTTGGCTTTAAAGCACATTTTGAATCAACCCATATGTATATCCTTTCAGTGAAAAAATGTACAAAGAATCCTGTAATGTGACAGTCCTATACAAATGTTGATAAATTGTTCATACCATTCTAGTACTATTACAATAATAAAGGTAATCCAAACATCTCACCAGAATAATTGCTGTGATGTTAAGTGATTCTTGAGCCTAACAGTGAGTAAAATTAATTGTTAAAATGAATGGCTGGGTGTGAGGTCTGGCAAAAAACATCCAAGGAGGCTGCCACCAGTGCAAGGACTAAGCTCAGGGTTAAACAAAAGTCAGCTGAGGTCAATCTATACAAGTACAGAATGTAGCTGATAGCCAGGCTAAAGTTAATTGATAAGTGATATTTGTTTTCAATCAAGCGCAACAAGTGAAATTGTTTCCATCAAGGATGATAAAGAGCAAACACACTCGAGAGCACCAGACCCTGAACAAGCAGAACAAGAAGGCATATAGAGATATAGCAGCCAATTTTCACAATGTTAAAGTTTTAAAGGATCTTAGATAAACCACTTACGGCGTTTACATTTTTACAGACAGAAAAGAGCTGATTATCCTGTCGACTCATTTCAATCATTCAAGGTTTCGCTGACATTTGGAGAGCGGTGAGAATTCTGTGCATATTAGGAGGTCTGGGTGGTGAAAGGGGAGATTTCCACTGTATGCTACTTACACCAAAACTATAGGGTGGTCGGCCGGTGGAATGCATGGGCCTGCTGCCCGAGAGTTGCTGAGAGAGGCCCGGTCCATTTTAACGGCTGAGGCCTCGTTAACGTGGACGTGGCAAGCTGCCTGTCTGAATTGAACGTCCAGAGGTGGGCTGCCAGGTTCTGGCCGGCGAATATCGGGAGGCCCGATGAGCCAGTTGGGTGAGCTGTCGGGGACGGAGAGGTTCAGGAGGATTTTGTGACTGTGAAAAGGGTGACAGCAGCCCAAACTATCTTTGTGGGGCCCGGAGGAACACTCCTGCTGCTTCTGGCCCCACAAAAATAATTTTTGCGCTTAGCTAATGACATGAATCAGTCATTTATGAAAGATAGACTTATGAATTAATACTGAGCAGCCTACGGGTGGCACTGTCCAGGGAGAGTATAAATACTCGGGCACGGGCCCAGCTTGCGCAGGACATTCTTAACAGGAACTAGTGAAGGACACAACTAGACCTCCATGTTGTAAAACAGTTGATTAAAGCTTTGTTTAATGCATAGACCAAGTGCCTAGTAGTTTTCTTACGTCAGCTATAAAGACATTTCCCTCTTGCCCTCTAGATTTGACTAAGCAGGCCATCCATGGCGGAACTTGGTGCAAAGGAGATTTGCCAGAATCATACCAGGGAGGGTGCACTTCAGTTAATGTGGAGAGACTTGAGAAGCTGTGCTTGTTCTCCTTAGAATGGAGAAAGTTAAGGGGAGATTAGTTAGAGGTATTCAAAATTATGAGTGTTTTTTCATCGCTGGTACCAAGGGGAAACTTGGGGATGACGGAGGCAGTGGTTGTAAGGAACAAAATGGGCTAAGAACCTGGGCCCGGCCTCCTCCTGCTCAGTAGGAGGGGAAGTGGTGGCCAACAGATACAGGGGAGGAAAGACAAGCTTGGGGCAGGAATACAGCAGTAGGCCTCGATACCCTGTTTTGCCCCCTTTCCTGCCATTATATTATCTTATTTTGAATGGGAAAGCAGAAGAAAATCAAGCCCTTCTACATTCCCATGGAGGCTACCTGGCCTAGGTCAGTTCCCTGCAGTGATGCAGTGTTTGCATTCATGAGTTAACTGCATCATGAATTACCTCGTGACTTATTGTAAGCAAATTACAAAGTATTACAAAGTATTTACAGCACAGAAACAGGCCATTCAGCCCAACGGGTCCATGCCGGTGTTTCTGCACCACACGAGCCTCCTCCCACCCTTCTTCATCTAACCCCATCAAAATATCTTTCTATTTCTTTCTCCCTCATGTGATTATCTAGCTTCCACTTAAATGCATCTACGCGATTTGCCTCAACTACTCCCTGTAGTAGCGAGTTCCACATGCTCACCACTCTCTGGATAAAGAAGTTTCTCCTGAATTTCCTATTGGATTCATTATTTGTGGCCTCTAGTTCTAGTCTCACCCACAAGTGGAAACATATTTTCTACGTCAACCCTATCAAACCCCATAAGTATGACGAAGACCAGGGTAATAGATTGGAGAAACGCTGATTTTGATTGGTCGAGCATAGAACTTGGGAAAATAAAATGGCAACAGTATTGGCAAACAGTTATGTAGAACAGCAATGTGTTCAACAGAGTCCAGGAAAAATATATTCTGCTAAAAAGTAAGAACAAGTTAAACACTAATGAGACACTGTTGATGAATAAAGCCATAAGGGAAAAATTGAGGGTAAGGAAAGAGGCATGCATTAAGTACATGGACAGCAGGGGAGTGCATAATAAGGGAAAATATGAAGAGATTAGGAGAGAAGTCAAAAAAGCAATTAGGAAGGCAAAGAGGAGCTGTGAAATTAAATTATCAAGGAACATAAAACAAAATAGTAAAATATTTTACAGGCACATCAATAAAAAAAGGAAGGTCGGGGTGGGAATAGGGCCACTAAGGGATGGATAGAAAAGGTCCCAGAGACCAGGTAAGGCCTCACAGCGTTGGCGGGAATCTCGAGTGGCAGAGCGGGGCTATAAAAGGCCCCAGAGACCAGGTAAGGCCTCACAGCGTCGGCGGGAATCTCGAGTGGCAGAGCGGGGCTATAAAAGGCCCCAGAGACCAGGTAAGGCCTCACAGCGTCGGCGGGAATCTCGAGCAGCAGAGCGGGGCTATAAAAGGCTCCAGAGACCAGGAAGGCCTCACAGCGTCGGCGGGAATCTCGAGTGGCAGAGCGGGGCTATAAAAGGCCCCAGAGACCAGGTAAGGCCTCAGTGCATCGGCGGGAATCTCGAGCAGCAGAGCGGGGCTATAAAAGGCTCCAGAGACCAGGTAAGGCCTCACAGCGTCGGCGGGAAACTCGAGCAGCAGAGCGGGGCAATAAAAGGCCCCAGAGACCAGGTAAGGCCTCACATCATCGGCGGGAATCTCGAGCGGCAGAGCAGGGCTATAAAAGGCCGCAGAGACCAGGTAAGGCCTCACAGCGTCGGCGGGAAACTCGAGCGGCAGAGCAGGGCTATAAAAGGCCGCAGAGACCAGGTAAGGCCTCACAGCGTCGGCGGGAAACTCGAGCGGCAGAGCGGGGCTATAAAAGGCCCCAGAGACCAGGTAAGGCCTCACAGCGTCGGCGGGAAACTCGAGCGGCAGAGCGGGGCTATAAAAGGCCCCAGAGACCAGGTAAGGCCAACCAGTCTCCGATTTCGGAAGTCAGAGGGAAGGAGAGAGGTAAAAAGTAATCCAAGTGTGACGTCACCAGAAAGCGGGTAAGTGATTGGTTGGTAAGTATTTCTCTCTTTTTTAAGCTTAAACTCTGTGGTTTATAGTTTCTAAGGTGCGATATTCATCATCTAGAATTGGGGCAGAGGGTATTTAAAAATAATATTAATAAATTTAATTAATTACATAGAATGGGAGATCAGGTGATGTGTTGCTGCTGCAATATGTGGGAGCTGGTGGACACCATTGATGCTCACGGTGATCACATTTGCAGTAAGTGTTGGCTGCTCGAGGAATTCCGGCTCCGTGTTGAAGAGCTGGAGTCCGAGCTTCAAACATTGAGACACATCAGGGAGGGGGAGAGTTACCTGGACTCTGTGTATCAGGAGGTAGTCACACTAATTAGATTAATTAATTCAGATGTAGTCCGTGGCCAGGGTCAGGATGGTGTGACTAGAAGTGAGGCAGGTACGAGGATCCAGGAGGTAGTGTTGGAGGAGCTGCAGCCCTTGCTCTTCTCCAACAGGTTTGAGGCTCTTGCTCCCTGTGAGGATGGGAACAGGGACTGCGGGGAGGATGAGCAACATGGCCACAGCAACGTGGAGCGGGGGGCCATTCAAGTGGGGGGAGTTAAAAGAAATGTTGTAGTGGTAGGGGATAGTATCGTTAGGGGGATAGATAGAGTTCTTTGCAGCCGAGAGCGAGAGTCCCGAAGGCAGTGTTGCTTGCCCGGTGCCAGGGTTAAGGACATCTCCTCTGGGCTGGAGAGAAACTTGGAGTGGGAGGGGGAGGATCCAGTTGTCGTGGTCCATGTTGGTACCAACGACATAGATAGGACAAGGAAGGAGGTTCGGCTGAGGGAGTTTGAGCAGCTAGGGGCCAAATTAAAAAGCAGAACGACAAGGGCAATAATCTCTGGATTACTACCTGAGCCACGTGTAAATTTGGCTAGGGTAAATAAAATTAGAGAGTTAAATGCGTGGCTCAAAGACTGGTGTGGGAGAAATGGGTTTTGCTTCCTGGGACACTGGCATCAGTACTGGGACAGGAGAGAGCTGTTCCGTTGGGACGGACTTCACTTGGCCAGTGCAGGGACTAGAATCCTGGTGAATCGAATAACTAGGGCTGTAGAGAGGGCTTTAAACTAATTAGTGGGGGGGAGGTTTTAGGAGAGCGAAAAATAAAAATGACAGCGGCGAAGGCAATAGAGCAAGGTAGCAGTGGGGGAATTTAAAAACCAGAGCGTGTCAGGAAGGGACAGAATGTATAATGATAAAGGTAAAGTAGTAAAAGGGGTAAAAGCAGGAATACATTGTCAGAAAACATATTTGAAAGTTCTTTATCTGAATGCACGCAGCATTCGTAACAAAATTGACGAGTTGACGGTGCAAATAACTACACATGGGTATGATCTGGTGGCCATTATGGAAACATGGCTGCAAGATAATCATGACTGGGAACTAAACATACAAGGGTACTTGACAATTAGGAACGACAGACAGGAAGGAAAGGGAGGTGGGTTTGCTATGTTAATCAAGGATGGAATCACTGCAAGTCAAAAATGATATTGGGTCAAAGGAGCAGGATAGTGAAACAGTTTGGGTGGAGATAAGGAATAATAAGGGGAAAAAGTCACCAGTGGGCATAGTCTATAGGCCTCCTAACAGTTGCAACTCTGTTGGTCGGAGTATAAATCAGGAAATAGTTGGGGCTTGTAATAAGCGAACAGCTATAATCATGGGGGATTTTAACTTTCATATTGACTGGACTAATCAAATTGGGCATGGCAGCATTGAGGAAGAGTTCATAGAGTGTATTAGGGATGGGTTCCTTGAGCAGTATGTAACTGAACCAACCAGGGGGCAGGCAATCTTAGATCTGGTCCTGTGTAATGAGACAGGATCAATAAAAAATGTCCTAGTAAAGGATCTCCTTGGAATGAGTGACCATAATATGGTTGAATTCCAAATTCAGTTTGAGGGTGAGAGAGTTGGATCTCAAACCAGCGTACTAAACTTAAATAAAGGAGACTATGAAGGTATGAGAGTAGAATTGACTAAAGTGGACTGGGAAAGCAGATTAAGGTATAAGACGGTACAAGAGCAGTGGTCTACATTCAAGGAGATATTTCACATCTTTCAAGATAAATATATTCCACTGAGGAAAAGGGGGAGTAAAAGAAAAGACAGCCATCCATGGCTTAGTAAAGTAATAAAGGATAGTATTCGACTGAAAACAAGGGCATATAAATTAGCGAAATCTAGTGGGAGGATAGAAGATTGGGAAGCATTTAAAAGCCAGCAAACAATAACTAAAAGATTATTTAAGAAAGGGAAGATAGATTATGAAAGTAAACTAGCAAAAAATATAAAAACAGATAGCAAGAGTTTCTACAGCTATATAAAAAGAAAAAGGGTGGCTAAAGTGAACGTTGGTCCCTTAGAGGATGGGACCGGGAGACTAGTGGTAGGGAACATGGAGATGGCAAAGACGCTGAACAAATATTTTGTATCAGTCTTTACAGTAGAGGACATTAAAAATATCCCAACACTGGACAAACAGGGGGCAATGGGGACGGAGGAGCTAAACATGATTAAAATCACTAAGGAGATGGTACTCAGTAAAATAATGAGACTTAAGGCGGATAAATTGCCCGGACCTGATGGCTTACATCCTGGGGCCTTGAGAGAAGTGGCGGTAGGGATTGTGGATGCATTGGTGATCATTTTCCAGAACTCCCTGGACTCAGGAAAGGTCCCGGTAGATTGGAAAACTGCTAATGTAACACCCTTATTTAAGAAGGGAAGTAGACAAAAAGCTGGAAACTATAGACCAGTTAGCCTAACATCTGTGGTTGGCAAAATTTTGGAGTCCATTATTAAGGAAACAGTAACAGAGCATTTGGATAAACATAATTTAATAGGACAGAGTCAGCATGGTTTTATGAAGGGGAAGTCATGTTTGACAAATTTGCTCGAATTCTTTGAGGAAGTAACATACAGGGTGGATAAAGGGAAACCAGTGGATGTAGTGTATTTGGACTTCCAAAAGGCATTTGACAAGGTTCCACACAAAAGATTACTGATCAAGATAAAAAATCACGGGATTGGGGGTAATATACTGGCATGGGTGGAAGATTGGCTATCTAACAGAAAACAAAGAGTTGGGATAAATGGTTCATTCTCGGGCTGGCAATCAGTAACTAGTGGTGTTCCGCAGGGGTCAGTGCTGGGACCCCAACTCTTTACAATCTATATTAACGATTTGGAGGAAGAGACCGAGTGCAACATATCCAAGTTTGCCGACGATACAAAGATGGGAGGGAAAGCAGTGAGTGAGGAGGACATAAAAAACCTGCAAAAGGACATAGACAGGCTATGTGAGTGGGCAGAGATTTGGCAGATGCAATATAATGTTGGAAAGTGTGAGGTTATGCACTTTGGCAGAAAAATCAAAGAGCAAGTTATTATCTAAATGGAGAGAAACTGCAAAGTGCTACAGTACAAAGGGATCTGGGGTTCCTGGTGCATGAAACACAAAAGGTTAGTATGCAGGTGCAGCAGGTGATCAGGAAGGCCAATGGAATCTTGGCTTTTATTGCAAGGGGGATGGAGTATAAAAACAGGGAAGTCTTGCTGCAGTTATACAGGGTATTGGTGAGGCCACACCTGGAATACTGCGTGCAGTTTTGGTTTCCATATTTAAGAAAAGATATACTTGCTCTCGAGGCATTTCAGAGAAGGTTCACTCGGTTGATTCCAGAGATGAGGGGGTTGACGTATGAGGAAAGGTTGAGTAGGTTGGGACTCTACTCATTGGAGTTCAGAAGAATGAGAGGCGATCTTATCGAAACATATAAGGTTGTGAGGGGGCTTGATCGGGTGGATGCGGTGAGGATGTTTCCACTGATGGGTGAGACTAGAACTAGGGGGCATAATCTTAGAATAAGGGGCTGCCCTTTCAAAACTGAGATGAGGAGAAACTTCTTCACTCAGAGGGTAGTAAATCTATGGAATTTGCTACCCCAGAGAGCTGTGGAAGCTGCAACATTAAATAAATTTAAAATGGAGATAGACATTTTCCTAGCAGATAAGGGAATTAGGGGTTACGGGGAGAGGGCAGGGAAGTGGACGTGAGTCTAGATTCAGATCAGCCATGATCCTATTGAATGGCGGAGCAGGCCCGAGGGGCCGTATGGCCTACTCCTGCTCCTATTTCTTATGTTCTTATGTGCTTATGGACAGAATAATACCACAGGCAGTGATAGAGAGATGGCAGAAATATTAAATAATTACTTTGCCTCAGTATTTACCAGGGAGACAGAAGAGGTGGTCATGACATTGGAGCATGAGATTAGTAATGAAGTAACTGCATTTAAAATAAAAAGAAGAGATATATTACATAAACTAATCAAACTCAAAGAGGAACAAAACCCTGGTCTGGATGGATTGCATCCGCACAATTTAAAAGAATCTAGGGAAGAGATAGCAGAGACATTACTGCACATATTTAATAATTCATTAGAAAAAGGTGCAGTGCCAGAGGACTGGCGTATAGCTAACATAATATCGATATTTAAGAAGGGAGATAGAACATGTCCAGAGAACTATAGACCAGTGAGCTTAACATTGGTGCTAGGGGGTAGGAAAAATAATGGAATCCCTACTAAAGGAGAAAATAGAAGAATATCTAGAAGCCAAAAATATAATAATGAATAGTCAGCATGAACTTCAAAAGGGAAAGTATTGCTTGACCAACCTCATTGAATTTTTTGAAGAGGTAACAGAGTGAATAGACAAGGCTAATGCAGTAGATGCAATTTATCTAGATTTTCAAAAGGCCTTCTATAAGGCACCACATAACAGACTAATGAATAAGGTCAGAGAATGCAGAGTCAGGGGACAAGTAGCAGAATGGATAGCTAGCTGGCTTCAAGACAGAAAGCAGAGAGTAGGGATAAAGGGTAGCTATTCACAGTGGCAGAAGGTGTTCCACAAGGATCAGTGCTGTTCACAATTTATATTAATAATTTAGACTTTGGAATTAAAAACACAATTTCTAAATTTGCGGATGACACCAAATTGGAGGGGATAGTTAATACTGAGGATGATGGCAACAAAGGACATTAATAAGCTTGCAGAATGGGCATATAATTGGCAAATGAAATTCAACATGAATTCTTTTGGGAGGAAGAATAGGGAGGTCACTTATTACTTGGAGAGTGCGAGTCTGGGTGGGGTAGAGGAGCAAAGGGATCTCGGAGTACAAATACACAAATCACTAAAAGTAGCGACACAGGTTAACAAGGCCTTAACAAAAGCAAACCAAGCACTAGGGTTTATTTCTAGAGGGATAAAATGGAAAAGTAGTGAAATTATGCTAAACTTGTATCGAGCCTTCGTTGGACCACACTTAGAGTACTGCATGCAATTCTGGTCGCAATATTATAAAAAGGATATAGAAGCACTGGTGAGAATGCAGAGAAGATTTACAAGGATGATACCAGAAATGCGAGGGTATACATATCAGGAAAGGATGAACAGGCTGGGTCTCTTTTGGCTTGAAAAGAGAAGGCTGAGGGGTGACCTAATTGAGGTCTTTAAAATCATGAAAGGTTTTGATAGAGTAGATACAGAGAGAGTGTTTCCACTTGTGAGGAAGAGCATAACTAGAGGCCATCAATATAAGATAGTCACCAAGAAATCAAATAGGAAATTCAGAAGAGATTTGTTTACCCAGAGAGTGGTGAGAATGTAGAACTTGCTACCACAGGGAGTAGTTGAGTATAGATGCATTTAAGGGGAGGCTAGATAAGCATATAAGGGAGAACGAAATAGAGAGTTATGCTGATAGAGTTAGATAAGGAAAGACCAGAGCAGGCTCGAATGGAGCATAAACGCCGGCATGGACTGGTTGGGCCAAATGGCCTGTGTCTGTGCTGTATATCCTATGTAATCCTATGTAAAGTAATCCCTTCATAATCTTAAAGACTCTAACAGGTCACCCCACAGTCTTATATTTTCTAAAGAAAAGAGCCCCAGCCTGTTCAATTTTCCTGATAGGTATAATCTCTCAGTTCTGGTATTATTCTAGTAATTCTTTTTTGCACCTTCGCCAGTGCCTCTATGTTTTTTTTATAATATGGAGACCAGAACTGCTTACAGTACTCCAAGTGTGGCCTAACCAAGGTTCTATACAAGTTTAACATAACTTCTCTGCTTTTCAATTCTATCCCTCTAGAAATGAACCCCGGTGCTTTGTTTGCTTTTTTTAATGGCTTTATTAACCTGCGTCGCTACTTTTAGTGATTTGTGTATCTGTACCTCCAGATCTCTCTCTTCCATAACCCTATTTAGACACTTATTTTCCAAGGAGTACATGGCCTCCTTATTCTTCCGACCAAAATGGACTACCTCACACTTATCTATATTGAAGTTCATTTGCCAATTACTCGCCCATTCTGCAAATTTATTAATATCTTCCTATATTTTATTGGTCTTCTTCTGTACAAACTACACCCCGTAATTTGGCGTCATCGGCAAATTTCGTAATTGTACTTCCGATTCTTGACTCCAAATCGTTTATGTAAATGGTGAACAACAATGGTCCCAATGCCAATCCTTGTGGAACACCACTTCCCACCATTTGCCAATCAGAGTAACTACCTTTAACCCCTACTCTCATTCATACTTTATCTACTTGAGTAATGCAATTATCTTATTTGCCTGATTATTATGATGAATCAGTGGGAATGAAATTCAACTTGGGCTGGAACGCAAAAATAGGCGGCAGTGGAATGATCACCCATTATACACCTGTAAGATTCGCAATTTTCAGCAAAGATCACGCAAGAAAACTGGATAAAATAAGACTGTTTATTGACCAAAGTAAGCTTGCACAGAAAAACCTTTGATAAAAGGGCATACAAAATGGCCGCCAGGCCCCGTGATCAGTTTCTGAACCATTTTATTTCTGTTACTGCAAGCCAGACAGGCTTGTGGATTGAAGACAGTGAGCCCGCGAAAGCCAGTATCTGGGAACCGAAACTCAGAGGAACAGCATACATATTCAATGGATTACAAGTACAGGATGGGGCCCATCAAGATATGGGCGGACAATGCAAAATCACTCATACCCATTTATTGTACAAAGGAAAAACCGTTTAGCAGCCATCAAGGAAAATCTCCGGACCGATCAATATGCGAACCGAGCCGCGGTGACAATGCAAAAGACATTAAAAGACATTATCGGCCAGGAAGGCCAGTTTAAGTTATCACCGGCTCCGTTACAAGACAAAGCGCCCCTGCAGAGATTTCTGCCCGCCAAAATTAATACAAAGACAGGACTATGATTTGGCGGGAGATAAGACTGTTCCAAAAGAGTATAACTATGGATTGAAAGTCCATATACGTTACTTCAACTTCTTCGGACGGGGCCAGGATCGGCGCCTCTTCCACTTCGGCAGATGCAGAATCGATGAAAATGTTTTCGTCTTTTTAAAGACGGACGGTTTCGGTAAAAGGACAACATGGTCGGTGTTCAGCCAAACAAGGCTCGGCCATGACGAGAAGACGACGAGGGTGGCCCGGGTACTGGGGTCGGGAGATCATCGACGACCCAGGCCGACGGAGAAGAAACCCTCTGGAGAACCGACCAGGCCGGAGACAAAAAGACAGTCCGGGCCTGACACTTCCGTGTCTCAACATCCCATTGGGTTGTTGTTCTACTCCATGAACAAAAATCCACGACAGGCTTAGTGGATCTCAACCTTGACGAGCGCTCATCGAGGCTGTGTCTACCCCATCGCCGAGAGAGAGAGAGAGAGAGAGAGAGAGAGAATATCGACTGCGCCAGAAGTTTCCAAATCCACGTGACGACGGAAAGCGGTGCCAAAAGGGCTGCGAACCCCCCTTTCTCACGATTTCGAGAGTGGTGAGCATGATCCCAGGTTCCCCAGGTCGAAACTTAGTTTAGGTATAGGGGAGGGAGTTAAGGGAAATCGTAATGTGTTTCCCCTTTTACGATGTGCCGTGTGTTCCCCATTTCCATAGAGTCAAGTTCATAAATTTGTGCATGATTGTAGTTACTTTAATCTGTGCCTATGACATGTATTTTGTAATGCTTCAAACTGTTTAAAAATAAAAGCATCCATTTCGTGCTATTCAGCCTGGTCTATTGAGTCCTTTTCTCTGCACTACTGTTCTCTGCATCTAAGTCCAAGGTCTAGAACCGTAGGGGGAGTGGGTCGAACCACTCAAGGGTAATTCTTGCACGAAGCCTGGCAGGGGGCCAGAACGGGCAAGAGAGCAGGAAAAAAAACCCTACACACCCCGCCCAATTTTCCTTCATAAACCATGGCAGACCAAGAGGCCAAATGTGAGGATGAGGGACCACCTACAGAACACCTAGTGTAGGAAGGTAGACTGGTGCAGCAGCCCTAAGGGCTGCAGTCTTCCATTACATCCTGCAAATGGCCCGCAAAAGAGCCATGATTGCAGAAGTGCATAGTTTTCTATGGCATTTTAACTTTACTTTAATTCTTCAACCAATAAATACCATGTGAAAGGTGACCTCCAAAATGACATTTAAACTCGCTAATAAACAATGTCAATGTCAGCACACTGCAGTGATGCAGTCAGCGTTTCCCTATGTAAAATTTCATTTGTACAAATGAGCAGCATCAACTGAAGCAACCTTTCAATCACAGTGGCATGTATAGATGCCTGAATGAAGCTTGATGGGAGGGGAGGCACTGAGCTAATGATTACAAGATAATTCTGGATAAGGAATGCCATTCACCTTATCTTAATTAATCTATCCAGCCAGCAAGATCTTAAAGTCTCCACTGCCAATTGTTTCTTAAATGATTCCAGGTTTTTTGCATCCACTACTCCATCTGGACATTTGTTCCACCTATCGATCACTCTTTGTGTGAAGAAGAATCACCTGATATCAGTCCGACAATTACTTTTCAACTTTTTCAAACCTCTGTCCCCATCTTCTACCCCAGTCATTTAATTTAAAGTAATATTCCCGCTTTACTTTTCCATACCCAAAGATCGCCTCTCAGATGCTCTTATGTTCATTAATGACTAGACATTCTTATTATGAACACAGCTAGCTTCTAGCTAGTCATTTATTCAGTACACGTTCTCTAGGTACAGTATCTGTGGAGATGCTGCATGTGTGCTCCTGTGTGCAGGCTGCCATCTTGGCTGTTGCCTTGTGGGTAGCCTAGCCTCATGGGTAATGTAGTCTTAATATAATATATAGCTGGGTAGCGTAGTCTTATACATACAGCTATATACAGCTCTACTGCTCCACCTAGTGTCCACCACAGAATGACATGTTATTGATCACTACATCCTCCTTTCTTTGAGGTTTAACAAAATCAATATCAATCAACTTTCAAGAAAACAATAAAGATAATATCAGAAACACTTTTGTTAGTGCTCTATAAACATAAACATTTTCAAAACAGTCAACACATTTTCAAAGCTTTACATTGTACTCAAAGATTAAGTCTATCAGGCTCTTTTACTTCACATGTGGATCTTCTCAACATGGGTAAGTCTGATGTGTCTTCATGAGATTGTTCTGGCGGTGAATGACAAGATGCAGTTGCGGCATTGTCATCGATCTGCTCTTGTATAGATCGAGGTCTCCTTGCGATCTTTGCTTGGAGAGGGTTACAGTGTTTCCTTCACTCTTCATGCCATAACTCTCAATGTAGTCAATGCACTCTCGAAAAACTGCTGGCAGCTGGATCCCATCATATAGCATAGTCCTCTCAGCAGCCTCGGCTAATGGAACACCAAAGATTGGCCTGAGGGAAGAAGGAGTATCCACCGGAACTGCTTCCTGCTCTGGTGCAGGCTTCTTCTTTTTCTTTTTCTCTTTCCACTGCTTAACAACATCTGCTGCGGTTATATCTTTGGACTTTTTCTCCTTGTGTTTTTTCTCTTTGTGCTTTTCTTCCTTTGGCTTCTCTTTGACCTTAAAGTCTTTTTCTTTCTTCTTGGAGAAACTAGGCTTTTTGAAGACATGGATACCCTTTGGCCTTTTCATCCTTGATGGGCTCTCTGCTTCATCACCTGAGTCATCTGGTCTGCTTATGGCACAGTTTATACGGTAGACTCTCTTGACCAGTTCTAAGTCTTCACAAGCTTTGTCACCTAATAGTGAATCAAGTCTTTCAGCCACAACAGAAAACATGAGATGATGCACTTTGTCTTTGACTGTCACTTTAAGTCTGCATACACCTAAGCTATCTATTTTCTGTCCATTATAGTCCTTCAGTAGTACTGACTTTTTCTGTATTTTGGGCTTTCTTTCATATTGTTAATGTCACTCATACTGATTAAGTTTGCTTTTGCCCCAGTGTCCAGTTTCAATGTAACTAATGCTCCATTTATCTGCAGTGGGATCATCCATTTGTCCTCTTATACTGCATTAACTTTATGTTCAGCATTGTCCATTTCTGAGGGCTGCACATTTTCTGTATCTTTTTTGATATCGTCACATGACACCATTCCTACAAAAAATGTCTCACTTAAATCAGTGTCCTCAATCACATTAACTCGTTGCCCTTTCGTCGTTTTTACTTTTGAAAAGCATTGTTTGGCAAAGTGATTCTTTCCATTACACTTTGTGCACATTTTTCCAAACGCTGGGCATTGTCTTAACTGGTGTTTGTAACCACAGCATTTACAATTAAAAATTTCATCCTCCGATTGCTTTTCATTTCTGTTCTGCCCACGTTTCTTCCCCTTGTAGGACACAGCACCGACAGCAGCATTATCACTCATTACATTCGCATCATTATTGATTTCACTGAAAGTCTTCACGTGATTTTGAGCTAGCTCGCTGGCTTGGCATATTTTCACCGTGTTAGAATAAAATTTTGCTGGACAAGATTGCTGGACAAGATTTTGCTGGAAAAGACACAAACAACAAATTCGCTGACTGGGACTAATTGAATCACTGCACAGTGAGACATGCCACGCTTACGCATGGCTGGAACAAAGTTCATCTCGTGTCCTGACTGGGACTAATTGAATCACTGAGGACTAACAAGGTTCACTGGTATCCTATCATCGAACTAATCACTTGTATCCTATTATCGAACTAATCACATTCCGCCGGGGAACAAGACGGAACGAAGACCTGAAGAGGCAGAATTGGCAACACAAGTGTGTAAACTCCTGACTGGAGGAAAATAACGATATGCGCTAATAAACGAATTGATTGGATGAATGTAAATGATCTAAAACCAACTTCTTGGAATTGTATATAAGCTTGGCACGTACTACAATCGGGGAGAAGGTGCTCTCGCAGACCGCGTGGTTGCAGACGCTTCTCCCAGAGCTCTGCCATTTAATAAAGTTGTCTCTTACTCAAAGTCTAGTTTCCGAGGAATCATTTTTCCTACAACAAATTGGCGCTGCGAGCAGGGTGCCACGGAGCTGAACAGTCATTCGAATCAGTGACCAGAGTGAGTAGTCAGATTTTTGACCGACCATAAATCAGAGACACTCGACAAGGCGACTGAACGGCGAAGCGGCACCAAAACGAATCTGGGACACAGACTGAGTGGGTAAGAGACACTACTTGATTTGTATGTGTGTATTTGTATTTGTGTAATAGTAACTAAGTAACTAAGAAAAACCTCGGATCAGGAGGACACTTGTCTCAGACACCTAGCCTCAGGCCGATTGTTAAGAGGGCAAATGCCCCATGCGAAGGCCAGGACCATGAAGTAGGTGCCGAGACTCCAAGGTGTTCTAAAGTCGTGATACTAGTCGAGTACGGTTAACATTTTTCTGCATTATATCATGTTGCTAAGTGAACTAGGAGATTATTAGTGTCGGTGTTGTAGGACCCTGATCAGGTAAACAGACACCGGGGAGGGGTAGAAACCCCGTCCAACAAGCAAGCGTTACACGTCCGGGCAGTTTTGAGAGAAAGACAAACCCAGACCTCTGAGAACGCTGGCATAGAGTGCGACAAGACGCTCGGGTATTCTCGGAAGGAAAGAATAGGGGGGCTCTCTAAGGAACAGATCTCCAGACACGAAGGAACGATCGGTGAAGCAGCGGCGATGTCAGGTGAGGAAGTTAAGAGGGGACCTTCGGGCTCCCTCACATATTCTTATATGACAAACCGACAGTCGTTAATTAAGAAGATGCAGAAAGACGGTTGGGATGTGTCACAGACTTTAGAACTCCAGAGAAGCTGGTTGACTAAACAGACAAATGATAAAACCAAGAAGGCAGGAGTGTTATTAGTACACCAACAACAGGACTCATTGAACAAGTAAACGTAATAAAGAAAGTTGCACAAGACAAAGTACAGATGGTTACGGAACTAGAGACAAAGGCGAAATGTCAAGCAAAGATTATAAAGGAATTAGAGTGTAAGGTATACGAGGGGGGGCGAATGGGGACTTGTCCAGACACCACCTCCCTTCCCCCATATTACAGTGCAGAACCAACAGCCCCTGCAGGCGAGGGGGACGTTGAAATAGTCGAGATGGCTCCTGTGAGTCGGGGCGGGACATTGGCTAATCCCACCGCCAGTACCCAATAAAGGCGGAGGCCAGGAAGGCAGTCGTGGACATAGTGAAGGGGCTAGTAGAAAGGGGTATCCTGAGGGAAACCATGAGCACTACTAATTCCCACACATGGCCAGTAGAGAAACCTGATGGGAGCTATAGGTTGACTATAGACTATACGGCCCTCAACAGGGTCACTCCTAAATTACACCCCATCGTTGCCAGTCCCTCAACAATTTTGAATGGGCTATCCCCTGAACAGAAGATATTCACTGTTTTAGACATAGCTAACGGATTCTGGGCACTCCCATTAGATCCGGAATCACAAGAGAAATTTGCATTCACAGTAGGGGATAAACAATATACGTGGACCCGATTGCCACAGGGATTCCATAATAGCCCAGCTATTTTTCACCGCGTCATGAGTGATATCCTAAAACAGATAGAAGTACCTAAAGGAAGCACTATTTTGCAGTACGTCGACGACATACTAATAGCCTCGGAAATGAAGGCAGACCATCTGGCAACCCTATATTTAGTACTAAGGGCCCTAGAGACAGCTGGCCTCAAGTTAAGCCCTAAAAAAAAAGCACAGATAGGAAAAACTCAGGTCCTATACCTGGGACATCTAATCTCCCAAGGACTTAAAGAAATGCCACAGGACAGGAAACACGCTGCCCAGGGCATGCCAAGACCCGTAACAGTACGCAGAGTTAGGAAGGTACTGGGGCTCTTTAATTACAGTAGAAATTTTATCCCGGGGTTCGCTAAATTAGCAGAACCTATACAAAGATTAGTGAAAGGGGGTAAACCCGCGTTGGAACCGATAGATTGGGGAAGCTTATACTCAACTAGAGGAAGCTTATACTCAACTAAAGTCTGAGCTAGTATCAGCCCCAGGGCTAGGACTGCCAGATATGAGTAAGGACTTCCACATACATTGCAACAATGAAGAAGGGTTTTACACAGCAGTAGTTACACAGGATCATGGGGATAAAAGAAGGCCCGTCGCCTACTATTCCACAGTGGAGGGACCGGTAGTCACAGGGCTCTCCCGGTGCATAGCTGCATTGGATTGTGCGGCTTGGGCAGTAATGGTTAGTGAGCCAATAGTAATGACAGGAAACATTATATTGCACACTAAACACACTCTGGTAGAGATGCTGAATACCGGGAAATTAAGATCCGTCTCGAACATGAGACGTGCCAAGTGGGAGGCTGTCCTCCTCCCTCCGAGTAAAGCAGTAACCATTGTTAGAGACACGGGGGAGAACCTGGCAGAAGGAATACTGGGAACTGGGGAGCCCCACAACTGTGGGGACGTAGATATGAACCTGGAAGAAGATAGGATAAAAGACACCCCTTTAGCGACAGCGGAAGAGACGTTGTACGTAGATGGTTCACGCAAGTATATAGATGGGCTGCCCTGAACGGGGTGGGCGGTGGTTAATGGCGAATTAAAAACCGTAGAGTCAGGATGGATTGATGGAGGCCTATCGGCCCAAGTGGCAGAGCTAGTGGCTCTCACCAGGGCACTAGAGTTGTCAGAGAATAAAATCGTGAACATTTACACAGATAGTAGGTATGCCTTTGGGGTGGTCCACGATTATATGACTGCATGGGGTAGGAGGGGATTCATTACTACGGGAGGCAATCCCATAAAACACCAGCTGAGGATAGAAGCCCTCCTAGAAGCTAGCGACAAACCCCAACAGGTAGCAGTAATTAAGATTAAGGCACATCAGAGGGAACCGGACTGGACTAGCCTGGACTGGTTAAATCACCAGGGGAACCAGGCTGCGGACCAAGCAGCACAAAGGGCGCTAGAGCAAGAAAGGATCGAAGAAGTACCAATAGCCGCTGTGAGCAGCTCCGAGGACGAGATAAGTATTGACGAACTCCATAAGGACACCCCCGACGTCGAAAAAGGTACGTGGGAAGAACAAGGCGCAAAGCGGGGAAGCGATAATGTCTGGCGAAAGGATAACAGGGTAATGGCCCCCAAGTGCATTCAAAATACGCTATTAGAACTCCACCATGGGCTTGTACACTCAGGGAGAGAACCGATGATGGGAAGCCTCAGCAAAGAATGGTGGTGGAAGGGGATGGGAAGAGATATCGCAAGATACTGCCATCGATGTATCACCTGTGCGCAGTATAACCCCGGGTGACCCATAAAAGTCAAAATGGGACATCAACCAAGGCCACGAGGGCCCTGGGAGCACATACAAATAGACTTCACAGGTCCCCTTCCACCGTCACATGGCAAAACCTACTGCCTCGTGGTCATAGACCAATTCACCCGCTGGGTAGAGGCTTTCCCCACGCGAAATTGCACCGCTTTGACGGTTGCCAGAGTCTTAGCTGAAGAAGTAATCCCCAGGTGGGGAATACCAATTCAAATGGACTCTGATCAAGGTACCCACTTTACCGGGAGTGTCATAAAAATGGTATGCCAATTAATGGGAATTAAACAAAAATTCCACACCCCATACCACCCTCAAAGTTCAGGCATGGTGGAACAAATGAACCGAACCCTTAAAAATGCATTGGCAAAGGCAATGCAGACGTCAGGGAAAGCCTGGACTGAAGTATTGCCCATTATCTTAATGAAGCTGCGAGCCACTGAAAACCGAACAACAGGCTTGACCCCTTATGAATTGATGACAGGAAGGGCGATGCAATTGCCAGAAGGCATCATAACAGGTGGGGCCGATGTAGGCCCTTTAAAAGATAGACTAAAACGATACGTTCTGGAACTTAGCACTCAATTAAAGGAGATGCGAAAGAATGTCCGTGATAATCAGGAGGACAAGGATCGGGCACAAGAGCTCACAATGACGGCTTATGTTCCCTCAGCGGGTAGTAAAGTCATGGTGAAAACTCTGCCCAGCAAACCAGGGTTCGCCCCAAAATGGAGTGGGCCATATGAAATCATAATCAGTGGGGATACCTGTGCCTGTCTAGGCATAAGGGGTAAAGGAGTATGGAAGCATTGGACACAATTGAAAGTATATAAAGACGACTGACTGGCTACTTTCTGAATCTGTTTTACAGGTGATCTGCATACCCTTTGTTATAAAATTCCTGTAAAGACTGGACTGTACTGATATATTAATCATGTTTAGAGTATTATGGGTAATGGCGTTATTTCATATTGTCACGGGAAGCGCGGTACCCCATTTACGTAAAGAGAGAGGATTGCATGTAAATACCTTTCTGTATATGTCATATGTCTATGCGAAAAAAATGGGCCAAAGCTCCTGCTGGGTGTGCGCCCATGTGCCCACCCATACGGGGGGAGGAATCCCATTAAGGCCTATCCCCTTTAAGGTAGAGGAGATGGTAGGGTGGTTATTATACTCTAATACCACCTGGAATAAGGAGGATACCATACAAACCCAAAATAGCTTGAATCCAGATCAGCTGGAACATGAGTGGAAACAGGCAGGGTATAACCCCACGAACTTTAAAGGATGGTTTCATCCCCAGTACGATAATCGAAGGTATCCAGAAGAGCTATTAGTCAGCACAGGGGGAACACTAAGCAATGCAGAGGGGGAAGTCTGCTTGGTAAACTATGACAAGACAGGGTTAGTGGTTGGATGGAGTAAGTGCAAGTATAATTACACTTTAACCAAAACCAGTACTAAACCACCACGTGCCCTAGAATGGCCCTACGTGGGAACGTTTAATTTATCCGAAGTGCTAAACCGGACAAGCAATCTACCCTGGAGGGGAATACCTGGGATCATGTACCAACTTTGGAACAAATTTGAGGCCTATAATAATACCTATTTCATTTGCGGATATAAGGCGTATCCATGGCTTCCACGAACCTGGACTGGGTCATGCTATATAGGATACGTAGTACCATACATCCATCATTTATCCTCCCTAACCCACCACTACGGGTACCAGTCGTTATGGCAACCAGCCAAGCGTGTTAAGAGAGCTATTACGGAAACCGAAAGATTCTGGGCTATAGCATTCCCCTGGTGCGGAACAGGAAAAATAGCAAGGGAATCCATAAACATGGCAGCAGTGCTCGAACAAATAGCCAACGATACGGCTGAGTCCCTGAGAGAAATGAGTGCCGAAATGGTGGCGATCCGGACCACCGCCTTACAGAATAGGATAGCCCTAGATTATCTGTTGGCGGCGCAAGGAGGCACCTGTGCCCTGATCGGGACAGACTGCTGTACATATGTCCCAGATAGCTCCGAGAATATCACGAACCTAGCAAATCATATCCAAGAAGAAATAAAGAAGCTCCATCAACCCACAAGCACAGGTTGCTAGGGAAGACCGGGTGGGGAGCGTGGATGATGCAAGGGATAATAATAATAGTTGTAATTTGTATGTTGATGTGTTGTGCGCTGAGCCTTATAAAGTTGTGTTGCCAAACTGCTATGAAAACCGTGATGCCGATCGCCTCTATCAAGGAGGAACACACCAACCTGCTACCAAGGGACGAAGAACACCAATACGACACTGTCGAAGGAGCAACCGAACCCCCGGACATAAGCCAGTGGCTGTAAGCACCGACGAAAGGGGGACTGAGGATGGTCATCTGGGAGCAAATGAATCGTGCTCCAGGACCAAGAGGAGGGACTGTTAGAATAAAATTTTGCTGGACAAGATTGCTGGACAAGATTTTGCTGGAAAAGACACAAACAACAAATTCGCTGACTGGGACTAATTGAATCACTGCACAGTGAGACATGCCACGCTTACGCATGGCTGGAACAAAGTTCATCTCGTGTCCTGACTGGGACTAATTGAATCACTGAGGACTAACAAGGTTCACTGGTATCCTATCATCGAACTAATCACTTGTATCCTATTATCGAACTAATCACATTCCGCCGGGGAACAAGACGGAATGAAGACCTGAAGAGGCAGAATTGGCAACACAAGTGTGTAAACTCCTGACTGGAGGAAAATAACGATATGCGCTAATAAACGAATTGATTGGATGAATGTAAATGATCTAAAACCAACTTCTTGGAATTGTATATAAGCTCGGCACGTACTACAATCGGGGAGAAGGTGCTCTCGCAGACCGCGTGGTTGCAGACGCTTCTCCCAGAGCACTGTCATTTAATAAAGTTGTCTCTCTTATTCAAAGTCTAGTTTCCGAGGAATCATTTTTCCTACAACAACCGCACTTTCCAAATTTAGTTCGGTATCTCTCAACAGACGTTCCCTGACTTTTTTATCATGAATACCAAACACAATCTGGTCATGAATCATGGATGCTTTGAGCTCAGAGAAATGACATGTCTGTGCTTTCAGTTTCAGATCAGTTGTAAAGCTATCAAAAGTCTCATTTTGTTGCTGTGTCCGAGAACAGAAGATGTATCTTTCATAGGTCTCATTCTTTTTGGGAGAGCAATGTGCATCAAATTTTTTTAGCACATCTTCTAATTTTTCTCTTTTCTCCTCTGGGTTAAATACAAATGTATTAAATACCTCTATTGCCTGTGGGCCTGCAACCGTAAGCAGCAACGCTATCTTCCTTGCGTCTGGCTTCGTACTGAATCCGATGGCTGCAATGTAGAGTTTGAATTGCTGTTTAAAAGTCTGCCAATTGTAGTCGATTTTTTCTGTGAGATTCAAACGCTCTGGTGGCTTCAAATTCTCCATGTCGCTTTTCACAATTTTCAGCAGATCTTCACCACCCTGGTACCATCTTATGTTCATTAATAAATAGACATTCTTATTATGAACACAGCTAGCTTCTAGCTAGTCATTTATTCAGTACACGTTCTCTAGGTACAGTATCTGTGGAGATGCTGCATGTGTGCTCCTGTGTGCAGGCTGCCATCTTGACTGTTGCCTTGTGGGTAGCCTAGCCTCATGGGTAATGTAGTCTTAATATAATATATAGCTGGGTAGTGTAGTCTTATACATACAGCTATATACAGCTCTACTGCTCCACCTAGTGTCCACCACAGAATGACATGTTATTGATCAGTACAAGATGCCTGCTTTCCAGGCTGAAAGACTTTAGCTTCTCTAGCCTTTCTTCATAACTCACACCCTTGGCACCAGGGAATCAGCCTCATAGCTCTTCTTTGCACTTCTTCCAATGTTTGAATGTTTCTCTTGCCTCCTGGCGACCACAACTGGACACATTATACTGTTTATCCATCAGTTCCTTTTAGTGTTAGACATTGTGGTGGAAGTGGAAGCTGTTCATTATTTTCTTGAAGTGTTTAATTTGTTTTGTTTTATTAATTAAACCTGACATTTTCTGGGTATGAACATTCTGCTTTGTTATCCTTTGGGATAAGAATTTTTAAAAAAGGGTGACTCAACCGTGGCTAACAAGGGAAATTAGGGATAGCATAAGATCCAAGGAGAGGGCATATAAATTGGCCAGAAAAAGTGGTAACTGTTACGTCCGTGTATAAGAAGACACAGACTGCGGAGAACGGTACAATAGGTGTTTACTCAACGTGGCTCAGACTGCAACTGATCTGTACAGATTACTACTCAGGGCTATATAGAGGTGTGGTCACTGCCGGTACTACAGTATACATGAGCTGTAAAAGATAGTTCCCCACTTAAAGGTTAACAATACCATAACACTCATTTAACAATTAAATATCAAACTAATTACAATTAACACTTTTAACATGCAACATTAGCTGAAAACAGTCTATTTATATATTCAGTCTTTGGGGAGGCTTCCTGATCCTTTCTGGATAGCACCTTTCCCGAGTGTCTTGCTCTTGGTGCGGAGGCGATTCTGGCCCCCTGTCGTCGGTTGGTTCATCAGCTTCCGATGCTACTGTTTCTGGGGTAGATGCGACCTGTACGTCGGGTTCATCACCAGGTACATATGGGCGAGGCATGGGGTTGACTTGTTCCTGTGACTCTAGGATCTGGTCAGCATGGCATCTCACGATGCTCTCCCCAACGTCCACTGTGTACATTAGTGCGCCCTGACGTGTGCATATCATTCCTGGCTGCCATTTTTCTGTTCGGTATTCATGGGCCAAGCCTGGTTGCCCTAAATTGAAGCTCCTTGTTGGCTTCTCATGGGTGTGCTGGAATTGCTTACTCTCAACATCTCTTCGTATGTTTGGTCTGAGCTAATCCAGGCGAGATCTTAACCTTCGGTTAAGGAACATCATGGCTGGGGCCTGGTTGGTGACTGCATGTGTCGCATTCCGGTAGGCGAACAGGAAATTGTGCACCTTGTGCTGCAGCGGAATGTTGTCATTGTACATAGCCTTTATTGCCTTCTTAAAGGTTTGTACGAACCTCTCAGCCAATCCATTTGTGGCTGGATGATACGGGGCGGATGTGTAATGCCTTACCCCATTCTTTTTCAAGAACCTCCGGAAATCTTCGGACACAAACTGTGGTCCGTTGTCGGAGCAAATCTGTTCTGGCAAGCCATTCCTGGCAAAAATGGTCCGTAGGACTGCAATAGTTTTCTCCGTGGTGGTGGAGGACATTTTGATGACCTCAGGCCATTTCGAGTGCACATCCACGGCTATTAAAAACATTGAGTCCATGAATGGACCAGCAAAATCAATATGCACCTGTTGTCATGGAGATGAGGGCCACTCCCATGGGTGTAGAGGGGCCTGTGGTGGTGCATTTTGGACTCTCTGGCACCCTGAGCAGCTCTTGGTCAGGTCCTCGATTTGTTTATTGGTTCCCGGCCACCACACATAAGCCCTGGCTAGGCTTTTCATTTTTACCCCTCCCAGATGACCCTCATGAAGCTCATTGAGCACTCTATCCCTTAACTTGGGTGGAATTACCACTCGGGATCCACACATCAAGGTCCCCCGGCACACTGACAGCTGTTCTCTTCTTGTCGAGAATGCTGGCAACAGTGAGTCGCCATGTGCTGGCCATCCCTTCACCGTTAAATCATATACCCGAGACAGTGTCGGGTCATTTCGGGTTTTCTTTTCGATACAAGCGTTAGTTACCGGTAGTTATTCAACTATAGTCGAATGGAATATTTCAACAGGATCCACTGCTGGTGCTTCCTCCGCAGTAGGCAGTGGCAGGCGTGCTAGCCCATCAGCATTTCCATGCCGTTTCGTGCCCTTATATTCAATCTCATAGTGGTGCGCCCCTAGAAAACGTGACCATCTTTGTAGCCGTTGCGCAGTCATCACCGGAACGCCCTTCTTCGGAATAAAAATGGAGACAAGAGGCTGGTGATCAGTCAGCAAGGTGAATTTCTGCCCGTGCAGATAGTGATTGAACTTTTTCACTCCCCACACTAGGCTGAGGGCGTCCCTGTCAATCTGGGCGTAGTTACGCTCGGCTGAGGTTAGTGATCGTGACGCGAAGGTTATTGGCCTCTCTGAGCCGTCCGAGAGTTTGTGCGACAGCACCGCTCCAATGCCGTAGGGTGACGAATCACATGCCAACCGAATTGGTAATGCTGGGTTGTAATGGGCCAATACCTCTTTCGATGTGATTAGTGTTTTGCTCTTCTGGAAAGCTCGTCTACATTCGTCACTCCACTTCCATGGCACCCCAGTTTGCAGTAAGGTGTCCAGTGGTTGTAGTATTGTAGTCAAATTTGGCAAGAACTTATGGTAGTAGTTTACCAGCCCGAGGAACGACCTCAGTTGTGACACATTTTCCGGTGCTGGAGCCTTGACTACTGCCTCAATCATCTCTGGGGACTTATGTAACCCCTCTTTATCGATAACGTGGCCACAATACGAGATCTGTTTTCTAAAAAACTCGCATTTGGGGCGGTTAGCTCGGAGCCCATATTCCTGCAATCTAGTGAGCACCTGCTCCAGGTTGGCAAGGTGATCACTGTCATTTTCGCCCGTGACCAGGATGTCGTCCAAATAACACTGGGTCCCTGGGATCCCTTGCAGGACTTGTTCCATTGCCCTCTGCCAAATAGCCGGAGCTGATGCTACCCCGAATACCAGCCGGTTGTATTGGTAGAGACCTTTTTGGGTGTTGATTGTGAGGTATTTTTTTGATGCTTCTTCTACCTCCATTTGCAGATACGCCTGGGCCAGATCAATCTTAGTGAAGCGTTTCCCTCCAGATTGCGAGGCAAAAATATCTTCAATCCACGGAAGTGGATATTGTACGGTATGAAGGACCAGGTTCACTGTTACCTTAAAGTCCCCACAGATGCGAACCTTCCTTGGTTCCCCAGGTGTGCTGCTCAACGACTTTTTCATCACAGGGACGATGGGTGTAGCCCACTCGCTCCAGTCTACCTTGGACAGTGCACCTGAACTTTCCAGACTCTCCAGCTCTGCTTCGACGGCTGGGCGGATCGCATAAGTTACCGGTCTGGGCTTAAAAAATTTTGGGCTTGCGTTTTCTTCAATTTTAATCATCGCTGTCATGCCTTTTAGTGTTCCGAGTCCTTGCTGGAACACTTCTTTCACGTCAGTTAGGATCTTTGTTAGTCGCCCAGGTGTGACGTCGTCATCCTTTTTGTCAGACACAGTCAGTGCCTGTATGGAATGCCAATCCAGTTGTATTTTCCGGATCCATTCATGTCCCAGTAATGGTGGTCCTCCATCTTGCGATACATACAGGTCTAGTTTTGGTGTTTCCTTACCGCTATGTATAACGGTCACCCTTTTTTTTTCCTTTGGGGTAGACTTTTTGCCCCATGTACGTCTTCAAAATAATTTTTGTGTCTCTCAAGGGTATGTGTGAGAATAGCCGCTCATAGTCCCGTCGGTTTATGACTGTTAGGGCTGATCCTGTGTCCAATTCCATCTTTACCTGGACTCCTGCTATCTTGAGAGTGACCCAAATGGTTCGGTGATCCTCCGTTGTGATCACATTATGTAGTTTCAGACAACTCAGTTCCCTGCTTTCGGAGTCGTTATCACTCTTTTGTTTGTCTGAACTATTCTCCATCATCTTATGTACCTTCTTGTACTTTCCTTTGGTCGGTTTCTTATTGCTGGTTTTCTTTCCCGACCTGCAGACTCGTGCTATGTGTCCTACTTTTCCACACTGTCTGCACACTTTGTCTTTGAACCAACAATCATTCTGGTCATGTGTTGTTCTGCCACAGCGATAGCACTTCTCTGTTCCATATGACATTTCGTTTGTGCCATATTCTTGCGGTTTCTGTTGTATCTCTGCAGTGCCCCGTGCTGCTGCTTCATATGATACCGCAATGCTGAAAGACTTTTGCAGCGTAAGGTCCTTTTCAGATAAAAGCTGTTTCTGGGTTCCTTCACTTTGAAGCCCACACACAAACTTGTCCCTTAATGTACCTGCCAGTCCCGCTCCAAACTGGCAGTGTTTCGATAGTTTGCGCAGTTCTGTTAAATAATCAGCATTGCTTTCATCCTTATGCTGGTTCCGTTTGTGAAACTTGACTCTTTCTGCTATCAGCAGCAGTGTGGGGTTTAAATGTTCCTTTAGTATTGTTACTATATCTTCAAAACTTTTTTCCATTGGCTTCGTTGGGGTTACTAGATTTCGTAATAACTCATACGGCTTTGCACCCATTAAATTTAACAATACCAACGCTTTCTTGTCATCTGACACCTCATTTGCCTTGCAGTACACCTCTATTCGTTCGACATATGTAGTCCAATCTTCGACTTCATTGTCAAATGCGGTGATACTGCCACTCTTCGGCATTTTGGGTGTGGTTTAAAATGGCATCTCCCAATGGCTTAAAATGGCATCTCCCGCGCTTTCCTTCCTCCCCCGCTGCTGCCGACGCTGCTCCCGGCGGTTTTCATTGCAATGGCAGCACCCTGTAGGTTTCGCACGATTCTCCTGCGCTGCTGCCAACGCCGCTCTCGGTGGTCCTCGTGGCAATGGCGGCGCCTCGCGGGTTTCTGCGCGTCTCTCCCTCTCTCCGACGCTACTCGGCCCCTGAACACCAGCTGCACCCTGTGCGCTCTGCCCCCTCTCTCTCTCCCCCGTCGACGCTGCTCGGCCCTTTGCTGTGCCGCTCGGTCGGGCTCTAGCCCGCCGCTGTCTGGGAAGGGTCTGCGCACTACCTGTTGCCAACCCGTTTTGCTGGACCACCTCGACTGGAAAGCCAAGCCTGGCTCTCAACAGCCTACCCCGCAATTCTCGAGTCTCTGCTGGATGACTGGGCGGTTGCCCGTAGTCGACGCCCGAGTCTCTGGCCTTGACCTCCAATCCACTGATCTCCAGGAACGAATCCCCGGGTGGTGATGCAGAGTTGCAGGTAGGTTTGAACCTGCCTCGTCGCCAATGTTACGTCCATGTATAAGAAGACACAGACTGCGGAGAATGGTACAATAGGTGTTTACTCAACGTGGCTGAGACTGCAACTGATCTGTACAGATTACTACTCAGGGCTATATACAGGTGTGGTCACTGCCGGTACTACAGTATACATGAGCTGTAAAAGATAGTTCCCCACTTAAAGGTATATACATTACAGTAACCCTGAAGATTGGGAGCAGTTTAGGATTCAACAAAGGAGGACAAAGGGATTAATTAAGAGGGGGAAATAGAATATGAAAGTAAGCTTGCAGGGAACATAAAAACTGACTGTAAGAGCTTTTATAGATATGTGAAGAGAAAGAGATTAGTGAAACCAAGTGTAGGTCCCTTGCAGTCAGAAGCAGGGGAAGTTATAATGGGGAACAAAGAAATGGCAGATGAATTAAATGCATATTTTGGTTCTGTCTTCACAAAGGAGGACACAAATAACCTCCCAGAGATGTTGGAGAACATAGGGTCTGATGAGAGGGAGGAACTGAAAGAAATCAGTATTTGTAGGGAAATGGTGTTAGGGAAATTGACGGGATTGAAGGCCGATAAATCCCCAGGGCCAGATAATCTACATCCTAGGGTACTTAAGGAAGTGGCCCGAGAAATAATAGATGCATTGGTGATCATCTTCCAAAATTAGCTGGAATCTGGAACTATACCCATGGATTGGAGGGTAGCTAATGTTACCCCACTATTCAAAAAGGGTGGTAGAGAGAAAGCGGGGAATTACAGACCGGTAAGCCTGACATCGGTAGTGGGGAAAATGCTAGAGTCCATTATAAAGGATGTAATAGCTGAGCACTTGGAAAACAGTGACAGGATCGGACAAAGTCAACATGGATTTACAAAAGGTAAATCGTGCTTGACTAATCTACTGGAATTTTTTGAGGATGTAACTGGGAAAATAGATAAGGGAGAACCAGTAGATGTGGTGTATTTGGACTTTCAAAAGGCTTTCGATAAGGTCCCGCATAAGAGATTAGCGTGTAAAATTAAGGCACATGGGATTGGGGGCAAGGTATTCACTTGGATAGAGAACTGGTTGGCGGACAGAAAGCAGAGAGTAGAAATTAACGGGCCTTTTTCCGAGTGGCAGGCAGTGACTAGTGGGGTACCGCAGGGATCGATCCTTGGACCCCAGCTATTCACAATATACATTAATTATCTAGATAAGGGAACTAGATGTAAGATCTCCAAGCTTGCAGACGACACAAAGCTGGGTGGGCGTGTGTGCTGCGAGGAGGATACCGAGAAACGCCAGGGTGATTTGGACAGGTTGGGTGATTGGGCAAAAGCATGGCAGATGCAATATAACATGGATAAATGCGAGGTTATCCACTTTGGTGTCAAAAACAGAAAGGCAGACTATTATCTGAATGACAATAGATTGGGAGAAGGGGAAGTGCAACGAGACCTGGGTGTCCTTGTGCACCAGCCGCTGAAGGTAAACATGCAGGTGCAGCAGGCGGTGAAGAAGGCAAATGGTATGTTGGCCTTCATAGCAAAAGGGTTTGAGTACAGGAGCAAGGAAGTCCTGCTGCAGTTATACAGGGCCTTGGTGAGACCACACCTTGAGTACTGTGTGCAGTTTTGGTTGCCTTATCTGAGGAAGGATGTTCTTGCCATGGAAGGAGTTCAGCGAAGATTCACAAGGCTGATCCCTGGGATGGCAGGAATGACGTATGAGGAGAGATTGGGTCGATTGGGCTTATACTCGCTGGAGTTTAGAAGAATGAGAGGGGATCTCATCGAAACTTATAAAATTCTGACTGGTCTGGACAAACTAGATGCAGATAGAATGTTCCTGATGGTCGGAGAGTCAAGAACTAGGGGTCATAGTCTAAGAATAAGTGGTAAGTCATTTAGGACAGAGATGAGGAGGAATTTCTTCACCCAGAGAGTGGTGAACCTGTGGAATTCTCTACCACAGAAGGCGGTGGAGGCCAAGTCTTTAAATATATTCAAGAAGGAGTTAGATATATTTCTTAGAGCTAAAGGTATCAAGGTATATGGGGAGAAGGCAGGGACAGGGTACTGAGTTTGGATGATCAGCCATGATCTCATCGAATGGTGGAGCAGGCTCGAGGGGCCGAATGGCCTACTCCTACTCCTATCTTCTATGTTTCTATAACTGTTTGCTGTTGATTTCAGCTGATGTTTTGGCCCTAATTCAGGTCAAAATAAAACCAACAAAATCTGAAAAAAGGTTTTGATCAGCATCTCTTTCTAAAATATGGTTACTCAAAATATTGAACATACTGAAACATTCCCCTATAGTTTTACACATTCCCCAACCCATATACAAAATGAATAATAGCACTTTCTCGAGCGACCTTCTTGCTGATATCATCGTATAGCAAAATATGTGCGTTTAAGAGGCAGGGATTTTAATAACAAAAATGTAGCTTAATACAGTAAAGTGAAGAAGAAATGGGAAGGTTGCCTACCCAACCTTTCTGAACATTCCCCCTTTATTCTTTTACCAGCTCTCTGCATTATTTTTTAATTATTACAAATGTTTTCTAGAGATGGGCTTTTATGTGCAATGTATCCAGGGATGCTGATATTTTTCTGCTGCCAGGCATAAGACATTTGCACATTGAAATCATTGATGAAGTCACTTGAGATAAGACAAAAAGGGCCATTTTCCTTTCTTTTAAAAAATATATTAGATTTGAGTAAACAGTGCTGTGATGTCAGTAGAAAGCTCTAATGAACTATTCATCCATGGTTAGGGCCGATCTGAGGGTTTGTTGTATTTATTTTCTGACTGAACAGAATGAGCTCATGCTACTCGTGCTTTGTTCCCTCGGGCATTAACTTGTTTATTTTAAACCGGTTAGTGCCTGTGTTAAAAAAAGGACACTGACTGATTTTGCACATGCACGTTAAGTGTTTGTACAGGGTCACAACAGGATGCGTTGGAAAATGTACCCCCATATCCTCTCAAAAACAGAATAACAAACGTCAGTGAAAATTTCAGAGAACAGTCAGTTTTTGCTTGACAAGGCCTTGTTGAAGTCATTAATAAGGAACTCATGCAGTGTTCTGGAGCTTGATGAATAAATCAAACTGAGAATTTACACCAGGTCAGACCCAGGCTGGAATTTTCACCTTTGCATCAGGTTGGGTGGACTCAATTTTCATCGGGCCGTTGAGGTGGGGTTGGAGGCATGTGGGGGGTTAAAATTGCAAAAACTGGTGGGTGGACCCAACTCCGCCTCCATCCCGCCTCCAAGCAATTTTAATTAAATCGTGTCTACTGGCCCCGTCTCCGCCCCACCTTCAAGAGGCGGGATAAGCTGTTAAGGCCCTTAACAAGCACTAAATTGCCTCTATAATGCCATTTTGATAGGCCTTGGTGATTTTGACCCTTTTCCGACGTGAAGCACGCCTGTTCGGAAACACGACGGTGAAGCCTGGTGGGAGCACAATTGGATTGCTGACTATTAGCTGCAGCTCCACCATTAAATAGGATATTTGATCAGCCATCATTTGCAGGTGGCAGGATTTTGTTGTCTCAGGTCTGGGGGAACTTTTAGAAGGCATAACCACAGCTGTGGAAGTTTGGAGCCTGACACCCATCTCCAATATGATCTCCTGGGAAACCCCTCTCGCCACCTTCACTGAGCGCTTCCTCAACTGAGGCATATACCAAGTAATCCTAAGCCCTCAATGTGGAAGTCCCATTAGCGAAATGACACACGCCACAAATGCAGCAGTAGCCATCAGATTTTTTATTTACATTAATCATCTGATGGCTTTTTAACATAAAATATCAAATTTCACCCAAGTGACTACCATTGTTACTATTTCTGCAGTATCTTTCTCTTACGCATGCTCCTACGTGGTGCTTCCCCTGTGGCTTCAGCAGGTGTGGAGGCCCCTTGCTCACTTTCCTGCTGCTCCTGTCTCGACACCTTTGGCGGGTGTCCTCTGGGGTTGCGAACCTGTGAGGGCTCGGCAACAGTCTGCTGCTCCTGCGGCTGTGCAGGGGTTGAGATGCGGATCTCAGATGGGTGTGGACTCTGGTGGGGCTCTGACCGAGGGCTCTGCAGTGGCATGGAAGTGTGAGTGCTTGGAGAGGAGCCCCCACTTCCTTGATGTCTGCCACCAACTTCCCTCTCATGGGTCAGGTCCCCCTCAGCGCTTGTAAGTGGCTTGAAAGCACCTTGCTGCATATCAGGGGGGCCATGGGGACCCGTATCTGCACTGGCAGTCCTACTCAGAAGGACTTCCGTGATTGCTTAGTTTCTCTGTTCAGTAGATGACCATCGCTCCTCCAGAGATGTCATTCTATTCAGAACACTCACCATGTTTTCAGCACTCTGGCGACTTATCACCTCCATGGAGATTGCTATCCTTTCCATGGTGATGCGTTCATGCACCAATGACTCCACAACGGCTCTGCTCATGTTCGCAATGGACTCCTCCATTCGCTCCACACTCGCAGCAACCCTGGAGACAAAACCTGCCAGAGACTCCTGCATCTGTTCCTGGAGTTCCAGCACCGCTGATCTTATGGATGGACGCAGAGGCAGAGGGTCGACATGCAGCTGAGCCGAGCTGGCAGAGTCCTGTGCCCTCCGACTAGGACTCTCCACTGCTGTCCCTGTTTTCACAATCTGCTGATGCTCACTTGTGAACTGTGATACGCCAGGTGACAACACTGCTCTATCTCGCAGTGGTCCCACTGAGGTGTGAGCATCTGCGCCGCTGCTGGGTGCACTGAATTCTGCTGACGCTGCGCCCTCAGAGATTGCAGCTTCCTCTGAGGAGTCTGGATGCTCAGGCTCTTCCTCCTGGCTAGTGGGGATGGGTGCTTGCGATGGTCCTGTGGGGGAGTACAGGAAAGAGTCAGAGATGTGATGCCAAGGTTACATGCATATTGCATATTGCAGATGATCATAAGTCCACCTGTTAGAGCTTCAGAATCATTATCGGCGACTCATGCAATGTCATTGAGAGAGATGGGAAACTATTCTGTCACCAGCTTGCTGTGATGCACCCATCTGTCTGTCCCACACTTGCGCATCGTCCTCCACTCCCACGATCTCCAGGACCGTATCCTCCCAGCGGGTGAGGTCGGCTACTGAGGGTGGCCGTCCTCCTGTCCTCGCTCTTTCTCTCTTATTATGAGCTCTCTTTTCCTGCAATGAGGGAGACAAGTGGAGGTTGATTGCGAATAAAGTAGTGAGTGTAGAGAATCCATAGCATAGATGCTTAGAAGGAGACAAAGATGGAGTGAGGTGGCAAGACCAAGGGCCCTCCCTGTGTGTTGTCAGTTGTTTCCATAGCATCACAGTGATAGGGAGTGTGAGGGCTGCATAGTCGAATATTTAGGTGAATATGACCATAGAGAGAGAGGGAATGGGTAAGGGTGCATGGATGTCAGTGTCAAGTGGTATGTGGAGGAAGAGATTGCTAAAGCTGAGTGCTGGTGAGGAGAGGCAATGGGGATCAGATTGATGATGGGTGATGGGAAATTCATACTCACTTTTCCAGTGCGCAGAAGGTCATGAAATCTCTTCCTGCACTGAAGCCAGGTTCTGTGGGTTACTGACAATGAGTTGACCTCCTCTGCCACGTGGATCCACACAGCCTTGGTCTGCTGGGGAGGCTTCTTCCTCCCTGAAGAAGGGAAGAGCACCTCTTTATGTGCTCTTGCTCCCTCTACTAGAGCCTGCAAGGCAACGTCATCGAAGCCGGGAGCAGACCTAGGTCTCTCGCTGGTCATTCTGCCTCCAGGTCCCTCTATCATGAAAGGCCAAAAGGTTGGCAGTCTGCAGAAGAAGCAAGGCTTGTTGCAGACCTTAAATGCAGCAGCAATGAGGACGTCATCGGAGGCGACTTTCAGACTGGAAAAACTCATTGGGCCATGGGTTCCCACACGTTGGAACTCAATTGGCTAATTAAGTTAAAATCGCATCATTCTCCCACATCGATTTAGAATCGGGTGGCTAACACGAAATGCGGATTACACGACACCAACCCGCCCCTGAATCAAAATCCAGCCCGATGTGTGCAGGCGACGTAGCGGGTCTGAAACATGATGTTCTGAGCAACGTGCTGCTCAGAGTGACTTTCACTTAATGGCCCCAATTGAAAGAGTCATGCGCGTTTCCTGGCCCTATTAAATGGTGCGTGTCTGGTGATGTCATCAATGACTCATTTCCAACGCTCATATTTGTGAGGGGTTTTCTCCAATACTGGTCCCCCGTTACACACAGTTCTTGGACGTCAGGATTTATAAGAACAAAATACACATGGCACAGGGTTTTGGCTCAACCTTTGATTCATTCGTTTATTGAAGACAAACACACAATTACTTCCCCAGTATAAATCCCTACGATTTATATCAGGCTAACAACCCCAAAATACAAACCCCTACGCAAGGGTCATTTGCATCGACACAATATGACACAGTTAAACCCGCCCGCGATTTGACTGTTACATATAAAGTTACCCAGACTCAATCACAAAAACCTTATTGTGATCTGACGGAAACTTACAAACTTACCCAGACTCAATCACAAAAGCCCCCTCTATGATTTGACTGAAACATACAATCACCACTCCCGATCGGCTGTCTCCTGGAGTTGATTGTAGGCTTGAATCTTTCTGCTCGCTGTTCTTCCATTGGCTACCCACTCCGACTCTCCTCGAAGTGCCTCTTCCTTTAAACCAAAACCAACTTGGAAACTTGAAACACATTTCCTGCCCTTCCTGTGCACACGATGGCAGTATCAAAATGTGTGAATGTCTCGAGCAGAAAACTCTTGATAGCTAATTGTCCCTTGTATTGTCCATTGATTACATGGGCACCGACTGTCTGTAATTGAGGTCCTTTCTGACAATGCAACCTTCCCAAGGTGACTGCATTTGCGAAGTTGTTGGTTTCTGTTAGCATTCTTATTCAAATGGTTCAGGCCCGGCCCATTTTCTAGGCCTGCACTGAGACTAGTTATTCTGGGGCCATGCTCTTCTTTAACAATGTAACCCCTTAAGGTAAATCAATATGCGAATGTTCTTGTTCAGAAGCATTCGTATGTTAGATTGTCTGTGATCCAGTCTCTTGATGGTTCATAGCTTCGGCTGCAATGTTTGAATTAACCCTTTATTGCCCATCTCATTTTGTGGGCTGTGCAGTTCTGGGTTGTTATATTTCATTGTCCAATTTTTACCGTTGTGGGTGGAGGAACGGATCCTACACATTTAAAGCAGCCTTGCACCAAACTCACTTGAAGGTTTCTAGCGGAAGGTGGAAGGTGTCAAAGAAAGGCCACAGGAGAGCAGAAACTCTTGAAAGATGGCTAGCCAAAGACAGGGGCTGCACCTCAGTTCTCGGATTCTTCCTTGCATTCTCTTGTGGAGGCTGTCAGAGCACGCAGGGAGGTCCTCTTCCCTGCTGACAACCTAAGGAGACCTGCACAAGCAACAGAAAAAGCCTGGCTGGATATAGCTGAGGAGGTCAGCAGCAGGGATGTGGTGAGAGGACCTGGGTCCAGTGCAGAAAGCGCTTCAATAATCGCATGTAGTCAGGAAAGGTGAGTCCAATGCTTCACTCACCCTCATCCTGAAGTGCCTGTCAACACATCCCCATCACTCTGCCTTCCCAGGACTACTCCTGCACATCATTCCTCACACCAACATACCTTGCTTGTCCACCCATCCCTCTCTCTCCATGTAGATACTCACAGCTCCATCTGACTAACCACCCTTCACACTCACCCTCATCCTAATGCAATCATAGCAAGTAACACCACAGAAGGAGGCCATTTGGCATTGACACCCCACTCCTTCATAGTCACCCTCTAAAAATGTAGCTCATCCATTCCTTACACTCAGTCCATCATTCTCACTCAAACTTCTCTTCTTTCCCTCCTTGCAGGAGATGAGAGCCCACAACAACAGGGAGAGGGAGAGAACCGGAGGTGGCCCTCTAGTAATTGCACATCTCACAGCAGCAGAGGAGGCGGCTCTGGAAATTTTGGGAGCTCGAGAGATGCTAGCGGTGGAAGATGGAGAGAGCGGCAGATCCCAGCAACCTGGTGACAGAATCACATCTCATAAAGCCACATGGCATACAACAGTCACCCATCTCTTTATTCTCCCACAGGTCCATCAACTGCCCCCCCCCCCCCACGCACTGTCCAGCCAATGGAGGAAGACAACTCCTCAGAGAGACCTCCAGCCTCTGAGGGTGCAGCGTCAGCAGCCGTGAAGTCTGTAAATGTTCAAAGAATGGAGGAGTCCATCTCCAACATGAGCACCACCATGTCGCAGGTGATGGTGACGGTGTGCTCTTCCATGGAAAGGATGGCCACCTGCATGGAGCAGCACATGCGCCATTCACATGAGCACACACTAGCTGTGGACAACAGATGGCAGGTGCTCATAGACCTCCTCTCAAGGAGGGACATAAACGTTGACTTGGGCCTTCATCACCCCACTGTTGTGTAGCAAGGTGCTCACCAGCTCCTTGCTAGCAGGGAAGTGCGGGGGCCCATGATGAGGGATGTTGGTGAGAGGGGACATGGAAGTGGGGGCTCTTCTCAAAGTGCTCCCATTTCACCCCCATTGCCTCCCCCCTCAGTCAGAGCCCCAGATGCTTCCTCGGATTGCAATGACCGAGTCTGCCCCTGCACAGTTGCCCGAGGAGCAGACTTTGGCGGGGCCATCACAGGCTCCAAAATCCAGTGGAAGTCCACCAAAAGTGTCTACGCAGTCACAGCAGGGAAGTGAGCAGCCTGCAACTACTTCTGCTGAAGCCACAGGGGTTGCACCTCATAGAAGCTCTCAGAAAAGAAAAATTACACAATAGTAGATATATCAAAAAATGTTAGTGCGAAGTTTCAGTTATTTTGATGACACACATAAATGTTTTTCTTTGCACCACTTTCGGGTCTTGTCCATTTTGGCTTCAAATTTTGGAAGTGGCTTTCTCACTTGGAGTGAATGGTAAGATATTATTTAACCTCAAGCATTGCACTTTGGGTGAGAGGAATGGATTGGGAATTATAGGGATGCTTTATGGTGTTGTTGGGGGGGGGGGGGGACCTTAGCACAGCATGCAGCAGCCATGTGGCTGAATTGGAGCAAATTAAGTAAATCTGGCCATGATGAGGCCACCCCGGGCCTCCCGGGCAGCAATGTGCACCACTGCTGGTGGCATCTGCATCTCAGCTTCCTCCTCCTCCTCCTCCTTGTCTTCCACCTGCTCGTCATCCTTTCCTCCTCCCCCTCCTCCCCCTCCTCCTCTGAAGAGGCTGTGTGCTGTGCGCCATGCTCCTCATGCAGTTCCAATCCTTGCTGCTGCGCTATGTTGTTCAGCGCGCAGCAAATGATGACGATTCTGGAGACCCTGGCTGGTGTGTACTGAAGGGCTCCACCAGATCTGTCAAGGCATCTGAAGTGCATTTTGAGCATGCCTATTGTTTGTTCTATGACACGTTTGGTGGAAATATGGCTTTCATTATAATGCTCCTCGGCCTCAGTACTTGGCCTCTGTTAGATCCGTGATTCTTTAAATAGGATGTTTCCCCAAGAACTACACGGAGGCTGTAACTTAACAATGAACAGGTGTTGACTGGAGTAGAGTAGTCTCAAGACTGGGGTACAGAGGCAGGCTCAAGGCTTATATACAGGTGTGGTCACTGCCGGTACTACAGTATACAGGAGCTGTAAAAGTAGTTCTCTCTTAAAGATACATACACTACAATTCCTCCACTTTTAGATTAACAGTACCCATAACATTCAAATAACAATTAACAATTTAACATGCACATTAAACAGAAATAGTCCATTTATAAATTCAGTCTTTGGGGCGGCTTCCTGATCCTTTCTGGATAGCGCCTTTCCTGAGGTTCTTGTTCTTGGTGCGGAGGCGATTCCGGCCCCTTTCCATCAGTCCCCACTGCTACTGTTTCTGA
This sequence comes from Somniosus microcephalus, assembly GCF_052327205.1. Classification (NCBI taxonomy): domain Eukaryota; kingdom Metazoa; phylum Chordata; class Chondrichthyes; order Squaliformes; family Somniosidae; genus Somniosus; species Somniosus microcephalus. The sequence goes on from NC_140998.1 coordinate 39,317,252, forward strand.
GGTAGATGCTGCCGGTATGTCGGGTTCATTCCCAGGTACATGAGACATGGGGTTGACTCGTTCCTGTGATGCTAAGATCTGGTCGACGTGGCATCTCACAATGTTCTCCCCGACATCCACTGTGTACATTAATGGCCCCTGCCATGTGCATATCATTCCGGATTGCCATTTCTCTGTTCGGTAATCACGGGCCAAGACTGGTTGTCCTACATTGAAGCTCCTTGTCGGCTTCTCATTGATGTGCTGGAATTGTTTACCCTCGACATTTCTTCGCACATTTGGTCTGAGCAAATCCAGGCGAGATCTCAACCTTCGGTTAAAGAACATCATGGCCGGAGTCTGGTTGGTGATTGTATGTGTTGCACTTCTGTAGGCTAACAGGAAATTGTCCACCTTATGCTGCAGTGGAATGTCGTCATCGCACATGGCCCTTACTGCTTTTTTAAAGGTTTGTACAAACCTCTCAGCCAATCCATTGGTGGCTGGATGATATGGAGCGGAGGTGTAATGCCTTACCCCATTTCTTTTCATAAATCTTCAAAACTCTTCGGACACAAACTGTGGTCCGTTATCAGAGCAAATCTGCTCTGGCAAGCCGTTCCTGGCAAAGATGGTCCGTAGGACTGCAATAGTTTTCTCCGTGGTGGTGGAGGACATTTGGATCACCTCAGGCCATTTCGAGTGCGCATCCACAGCTATTAAAAACATTGAGTCCATGAATGGACAAGCAAAATCAATATGCACCCGTTGCCATGGAGAGGAGGGCCACTCCCAAGGGTGTAGAGGGGCATGTGGTGGTGCATTTTGGACCTTCTGGCATCCTGAGCAGCTCTTGGTTAGTTCCTCGAATTGTTGATCAATCCCCGGGCACCACACATAAGCCCTAGCAAGGCTTTTCATTTTCACCCCTCCCAGATGACCTTCGTGAAGCTCACTTAGCACTGTCTCCCTTAACTTGGGTGGAATTACCACTCGGGATCCACACATCACTGTCCCCTGGCATACTGACAGCCGTTCTCTTCTGGATGAGAGTGCTAGCAACAGTGAGTCGCCATGTGTTGGCCATCCCCTCACCGTCAAATCATATACCCGAGACAGTGTCGGATCATTGCGGGTCTCCTTCTCTATATCCGCTTTAGTTACTGGCAATCGTTCAATTATTGACGAATAAAATATCTCGATAGGGTCCACTGCTGGTGCTTCCTGCACAGGAGGCAGTGGCAAGCGTGATAGTCCATCAGCATTTCCGTGCTGTTTTGTGCCTTTATATTCTATTTCATATTGGTTCACCCCTAGAAAAAGGGACCATCTTTGTAACCGTTGTGCAGTCATCACCGGAACGCCCTTCTTTGGATTAAAGATGGAGACAAGTGGTTGGTGGTCAGTCAGCAAGGTGAACTTCTGTCCATGCAGATAGTGGTTGAATTTTTTTACTCCCCAGACTAGGCTGAGGGCCTCCCTGTCAATCTGGGCGTAGTTGCGCTCGGCTGAGGTTAGTGACCGAGACGCAAAGGCTACTGGCCTCTCCAACCCGTCTGGGAATTTGTGCGACAACACCGCTCCAATAGGGTGATGCATCACATGCCAAATGGATTGGTAGTGCTGGGTTGAAATGGGCAAACACCTTTTTTGATGTGAGCAAATCTTTGCACTTCTGGAAAGCTCGTTTACATTCGTCATTCCACTTCCATAGTACCCCCGTTTGCAGTAGGGTATTCAGTGGGTGTGCTACTGTAGACAAATTTGGTAAGAACTTATGGTAGTAGTTCACCAACCCGAGGAACGACCTCAGTTGTGACACATTTTCCGGTGCTGGAGCCTTGACTACTGCCTCAATCTTTTCAGGGGACTTATGTAACCCCTCTTCATCAATAATGTGGCCACAATACGAGATCTGTTTTCTAAAAAACTCGCATTTGGGGCGGTTAGCTCGGAGCCCATATTCCTTTAATCTAGCGAGCACCTTCTCCAGGTTGGCGAGGTGCTCACTGTCATTTTCGCCCGTGACCAGGATGTCATCCAAATAACACTGGGTCCCTGGAATCCCTTGCAGGACTTGATCCATTGCCCTTTGCCAAATAGCCGAAGCCAATGCTACCCCGAACACCAGTCGGTTGTATTGATAGAGACCTTTATGAGTGTTGATCGTGAGGTATTGTTTCGAGGCTTCTTCTACCTCCATTTGTAAATATGCCTGGGCCAGATCAATTTTGGTGAAGCGTTTACCCCCAGATAGCGAGGAGAAAATATCCTCAACCCGTGGAAGCGGATATTGTACCGTGTGAAGGACTGGGTTCACTGTCACCTTGAAATCCCCACAGATGCGGACCTTCTTTGGTTCCCCAGGCGTATTACTCAACGACCTCTTCATTACAGGGACGATGGGTATAGCCCACTCGCTCCAGTCTACTTTGGACAGTACTCCTGAACGTTCCAACCCTTCCAGCTCTGCTTAAACGGCTGGTTGGATCGCATAAGGCACCGGTCTGGCCTTAAAAAACTTTGGACTTGCATTTTCCTCTATTTTAATCGTTGCTGTTATGCCTTTTAGTGTTCCGAGTCCCTCCTGGAACACTTCTTGTGCGTCAGTTAGCATTTTTGACAGGCGTCCAGGTGTGGCGTCGTCATCCTTTTTGGCCTCAACCTTCAGTGCCTGTATGGAATGCCAATCTAGTTGTATCTTCCGGATCCATTCACGTCCTAGTAGTGGTGGTCCTCCATCTGGCAATACATATAGGTCCATTTTAGGTATTTCCTGGCCTTTGTATATCACTTTCACCCTTATTTTTCCTTTGGGGTAGACTTTTTGCCCCATGTACATCTTCAAGACAATCTCTGTAGCTTCCAAGGGTATGTGTGGAAATAGCCGCTTGTAGTCCCTTTGGTTTATGACTGTTAGGGCTGATCCAGTGTCCAATTCCATTTTCACTTGGACTCCGTCTATCTTGAGTGTGACCCAGATAGTCTGGTGATCCTCCATTTTGGTTACCTTATGTAGTTTCAGACAACCCAGCTCCTTGCTTCCGGAGTCTGTATCACTTCCCTGTTCATCTGAACTACTGTCCATCACCTTATGTACCTTTTTGTACTTCTCCTGTGGAGATTTCTTGCTGTTGGTTTTCTTCCCTGACCTGCAGACTCTTGCTATGTGTCCTGTTTCTCCACACTGTCTGCACACTTGTTCCTTGAACCAACAATCCTTCTGATCGTGTGTTGTTCTGCCGCAGCGATAACACTTCCCTGCTCCATATGACATTTCATTGGTGCCGTATTCTTGCGGTCTCCGTTCTATCTCTGCAGCGCTCCGTGCGGCTGCTTCGTGTGATACTGCCATGCTGAAAGCCTTGTCCAGCGTAAGATCCTTTTCTGATAGAAGCCGTTTCTGGGTTCCTTCACTTTGAAGCCCACACACAAACTTGTCCCTTAACGTATCTGCTAGTCCCGCTCCAAACTGGCAGTGTTTCGATAACTTGCGCAGTTCCGTTAAGTACTCAGCATTACTTTCGTCTTTATGCTGGTTCCTTTTGTGGAACTTAAATCTTCCTGCTATCAGCAGCGGTGTGGGGCTTAAGTGGTCCTGTAGGATTTCTACTGTGCTTTCGAAATTCTTCTCCACGGGCTTCTCTGGGGTTATCAGGTTTCGCAGTAAGCCATAAGCTTTTGCACCCATGGAATTTAACAAAACCAGTGCTTTCCTAGCATCTAGCACTTCATTCGCCCTGCAGTACACCTCAATGCGTTCCACATATGTCGACCAATCTTCGACTTCATTGTCGAACGCCGTGATACTGCCACTCTTCGCCATCCCTGGGTGTATTTTAACTGTCTAAATGGCGTCTCCCGTGCTCTCCCTTCTTCTCCGCTGGAACAAAATGGCATCTCCCGCGCTCTCCTTTCTTCTCCGCGGCTCAATGGCGTCTCCCGCGCTCTCCCTTCTTCTCCCCGCAGACGCGGTTCAGCCCTTGAGCCCTGGCTGTGCTTTGCGCGTTCTCCTGTGCGCCTTTCCCGTTGCCGTCGCTCGGTCCTGAACCCGGCTGCTGCTTTACCCTCTCTCTTTCTCTACTCGTTTTTCCTCGACGCTGCTTGGTTTTTTAACCCCCAGCCACGCCCTGTGTGCTTCACCCTCTCTCTTACCCCGTCGACGCTGCTCGGCTTTTTTACGCCGTCGGTCGGCTCCAGCCGCCGCTGTCCGGGAAGGGCGTGCGCTGCACCTGTTGCCAGTCTGTTGCTGGATCGTCGTGGCTGGGGAGCCAAGCCCGGCTCTCAACAGCCACTCCTGCAATGTTGACTTGCTGCCGGATGACTGGGTGGTTGCTTGTGGTCGACGCAGGTGCTTCTGGCCTCGACTTTCTTCCACCGTCCTCCCGGAGCGACTCCTCGACGGGAAATGCAGAGTTGCAGGCAGATTCGAATCAACTTCGCCGCCACTGTTAGACCCATGATTCTTTCAATAGGATGTTTCCCCAAGAACTACACGGAGGCTGTAACTTAACAATCAACAGGTGTTTACTGGAGTAGGGTAGTCTCAAGACTGGGAGTACATAGGCAGGCTCAAGGCTTATATACAGGTGTGGTCACTGCCGGTACTACAGTATACAGGAGCTGTAAAAGTAGTTCTCTCTTAAAGGTACATACACTACAGCCTCCTCAGAGGTGTCATGATTCAGTGGATAGCCCTCGTCTCCAAGCAGCCAGACAGTAAGTTTGTTTGGAGGTGCGAAGAGCTGAGGGAGGGTAAAATGGCGCAGCACGAAGGAGTCATGACAGCTGTCAGGGAATCTGATTATCTCTTTTATGGTTGCAGACAAGCTGCACATTGAAGGAGTGGAAACCTTTGCAGTTCACAAACACTCCTGGGTGATGATGGGGTGCCTTCATGGCCACATGTATGCAGTTGATGACTCCCTGCACCTGTGGGAAGTCAGGCAGAGCCGCAAAGCTGAGCGCCCGCTCAGTAACACTGGCTTCATCAGTGGCAAAGTTGTTATAATTGGCTGACTTGTGAAACATGGCATTGGTCACCTGGGTGAGCCACGAGACTCCCAAAACAAGCGCTCTATTCAGAGCTCCAGCACGGCAAGAGAGCCCCAGGTGGGCAGAGGAAACGCTTCAAGGACACCCTCAAAGCCTCCTTGAAAAAGTGTAACATCCCCACCGACACCTGGGAATCCCTGGCCCAAGACCACACAAAGTTGAGGAGAAGCATCCGGGAAGGCGCCGAACACCTCGAGTCTCTTCGCCGGGAGCAAGCGGAAGCCAAATGCAGGCAGCACAAGGAGCGCACGTCAAACCAAGCACCCCACCCACCCGCCCCTTCAACCACCGTCTGCCCCACCTGTGGCAGAGACTGTAGTTCCCGCATTGGACTCATCAGTCACCTGCGAACTCATTTTTAATGTGGAAGCAAGTCATCCTTGGTTCCGAGGGATTGCCTAAGAAGAAGATCCATCTGTGGGCGGCCAACTTCGAGATCCCACAACTGTCTGCTGAAGATCCCTGGAAGGAGCCTGAGGCAAAGAAGTTGAGGGTGGTGGTGACTTTGGCAGACACTATTAAGGAATGTCCACCAGGACTTCTGGGCAACAGGTCTTGTTCCAGCAAGCTACAAATGTCTGCAACGACCTGGCGTGATAGCCTGAGCCTCCTGAAGCACTGCTGTTCAGTTATGTTGAGGAAGCTCACCCTCTACCTGTATACCCTGTGTTGGGGGTATTGCCTCCAATGCACTTCACCCCTCTGGCATTCCCTCTCTCCCGTGGAGCATCAGGTTGTTGAGGAGAACACTGTTGTTACTGCTGGTGTAGCTGCTGCTTTGGTGGTGGGCTCATCTTGGTCCGATTCTGAGAACCAAGGTGAGAGTATAAGCGGCACCCATGCTGATGTCGTAGGTGGCAGAACAATTGGCGGCCAGAGGGCCAATCCCTCATGTTGTGATAGTGACTAACAATGTGATGAGAGTGGCCTCTGAGGTTGCAGAAATGACCTGCAAACTCCAGAAACATAAATCTGTGCACAAAATGGAGTCGTCAGCAGCCTTTCCCTTTGGCAACTAATGAGGTGTAAGGTGTGTGTATTTATCTGGTATTCCCAGCTGTCAATTAATGCCCTTGCACAATGGCCACTGAACTTCTGCCTCCCCTTCACAGGTGAGGTTCCCGAGCTGCGTGCCTCCCGTGTTCATGCTATTCAGGCAGGTAGGCGATTGGTTGGTGAGTATTTCTCACTTTCTCATTTTTTCCAAACTTAAATTTTGTGGTTTATAGTTTCTAGGATCTCTGTTGTGTAGCGGAGACTGCTGTTAAACAACAGCCCTTGAGTATATCATTGAATTGTAGTGTAATTGGTGGGATTGATTTGATTTAATTTAATTTAATTAATTAAAGGGCAGCACAGCTTGGCGCCGTGATATGCTCCTCCTGCACTATGTGGGAAATCAGGGACACTTCCTGTGTCCCTGGCGACCATGTGTGGGGGAAGTGTATCCAGCTGAAGCTACTGGCAGACCGCATTGCGGCGCTGGAGCTGCGAATGGATGCATACTAGAGCATTTGTGATGCTGAGGATGTCATGGATAGCATGTTTAGGGAGTTGGTCACACCACAGGTAAAGGCTGAACAGGCAGGAAGAGAATGGGTGAATGCCAGGCAGAGTAGTAGGCACAGTCAGGTAGTGCAGGGGTCCCCTGTGGCCATCCCCCTCTCAAACAGATATACCACTTTGGACATTGACGAGGGAGATGGCTTATCAGAGGAAGGCAGCAGCAGCCAACTTCCTGGCACCGTGGGTGGTTCTGCTGCACAGGACGGGAGGAAAAAGAGTGGGAGAGCTACAGTGATAGGGGATTCTACTGTAAGGGGAATAGATAGGCATTTCTGCGGCCGCAAACGAGACTCCAGGATGGTATGTTGCCTCCCTGGTGTAAGGGTCAAGGATGTCTCGGAGCGGCTACAGAGCATTTTGGAAGGGGAGGGTGAACAGCCAGTTGTCGTGGTGCATATAGGTACCAACGATATAGGTAAAAAACGGGATGAGGTCCTAAAAGATGAATATAGGGAATTAGGAGGTAAATTAAAAAAGAGGACATCAAAGGTAGTAATCTCAGGATTGCTACCAGTGCCATGTGCTAGTCAGAGTAGAAACAGAAGGATATTTCAGATGAATACGCGGCTGGAGGAATGGTACAAGGGGGAGGGATTCAAATTCCTGGGACATTGGAACCGGTTCTGGGGGAGGTGGGACCAGTACAAAATGGACGGTTTGCACCTGGGCAGGACCGGGACCGATGTCCTAGGGGGAGTGTTTGCTAGTGCTGTGGGGGCGGGTTTAAACTAAAATGGCAGGGGTTTGGGAACCTGTGCAGGGAGGCAGAGGAAAGGGAAACAAGGATAGAAGCAAAAGACAGGAACGAGAAAAGCAAAAGTTGCAGTCAGAGTAAGCAAGGGTTTAAATCAAACATGGCCACAGTAAATAATAATTCTAAAAGTTCTAAGAGTGTTAAAAAAAAAGCCTGAAGGCTTTGTGTCTTAATGCGAGGAGCATTCGTAATAAGGTGGATGAATTAGCTGCGCAAATAGATGTAAACGGATATGATATAATTGGGATTACGGAAACATGGCTCCAGGGTGACCAGGGCTGGGAACTCAACATCCAGGGGTATTCAATATTCAGGAAAGACAGGCAAAAAGGAAAAGGAGGTGGGGTAGCATTGCTGGTTAAAGAGGACATTAACACAATTGTAAGGAAGGATATTAGCTCTGGTGATGTAGAATCTGTATGGTTAGAGCTGAGAAATACCAAGGGTAAGAAAACATTAGTGGGAGTTGTATACAGACCCCCAAACAGTAATGCGGAGGTTGGGGATGGCATTAAACAGGAAATTAGAGACACATGCAATAAGGGCACAGCAGTTATCATGGGTGACTTTAATCTACATATAGATTGGGCTAACCAAATTAGCAACAATACTGTGGAGGAGGAATTCCTGGAGTGTATACGGGATGGTTTCCTGGACCAATATGTCGAGGAACCAAATAAAGGTCAGGCTATCTTAGTCTGGGTATTATGTAATGAGAAAGGAATAATTAGCAATCTTGTTGTGCGAGGCCCCTTGGGGCGGAGCAATCATAATATGATAGAATTCTTCATTAAGATGGAGAGTGAAGTATTTGACGCAGAGACTAGGGCCCTGAATTTAAATAAAGGAAACTACGATGGTATGAGGCGCGAGTAGGGTAGGATTGATTGGGGAATGTTACTCAAAGGGTTGATAGTGGATAGGCAATGGCAAACATTTAAAGATCGCATGCATGCACTACAGAATTTGTTCATCCCTGTTTGGCATAAAAATAAAACAAAAAAGGTGAATCAACTGTGGCTAACAAGGGAAATTAGGGATATCATAAGATCAAAGGAGAGGACATATAAATTGGCCAGGAAAAGCAGCAAACCTGAGGATTGGGAGCAGTTTAAGATTCAACAAAGAAGGACAAAGGGATTAATTAAGAGGGGGAAAATAGAGTATTCAGAGTAAGCTTGCAGGGAACATAAAAACTGACTGTAAAAGCTTCTATAGATATGTGAAGAGAAAAAGATTGGTGAAGTCAAGCATAGGTCCCTTGCAGTCAGAATCAGGGGAATTTATAATGGGGAGCAAAGAAATGGCAGACCAATTAAATACATACTTTGGTTCTGTCTTCACAAAGGAGGACACAAATAACCTCCCAGAGGTGTCGGGGAACATAGGGTCTAATGAGAGGGAGGAACTGAAAGAAATCAGTATTTGTAGGGAAATGGTGTTAGCGAAATTGACAGGATTGAAGGCCAATAAATCCCCAGGGCCTGATAATCTACATCCTAGGGTACTTAAGGAAGTGGCCCTAGAAATAGTAGATGCATTGCTGGTCATCTTCCAAAATTCTAAAGACTCTGGAACAGTTCCCATGGATTGGAGGGTAGCTAATGTTACCCCACTATTCAAAAAAGGTGGTAGGGAGAAAACGGGGCATTATAGACCGGTAAGCTTGACATCGGTAGTGGGGAAAATGCTAGAGTCCATTATAAAAGATGTAATAGCAGAGCACTTGAAAAACAGTGACAGGATCGGACAATGTCAACATGGATTTACAAAAGGCAAATCGTGCTTGACTAATCTACTGGAATTTTTTGAGGATGTAACTGGTAAAATAGGTAAGGGAGAACCAGTGGATGTGGTGTATTTGGACTTTCAGAAGGCTTTCAATAAGGTCCCACATAAGAGATTATCGTGTAAAGTTAAGGCACATGGGATTGGGGGCAAGGTACTGATTTGGATAGAGAACTGGTTGGCAGACAGGAAGCAAAGAGTTGGAATAAACGGGTCGTTTTCCGAGTGGCAGGCAGTGACTAGTGGGTTACCGCAGGGATCGGTCCTAGGACCCCAGCTATTCAGAATATATATTAATGATCTAGACGAGGGAAGTAGATGTAATATCTCCAAGTTTGCAGATGACACAAAGCTGAATGGGCGTGTGGGCTGTGAGGAGGATGCCGAGAAACTCCAGTATGATTTGAATAGGTTGGGTGATTGGGCAGATGCAGTATAATGTGGATAAATGCAAGGTTATCCACTTTGGTGGCAAAAACAGGAAGGCAGATTATTATCTGAATGGCAATAGATTGGGAGAAGGGGAAGTGCAACGAAACCTGGGTGTCCTTGTACACCAGTCGCTGAAGGTAAACATTCAGGTGCAGCAGGCGGTTAAGAAGGCAAATGGTATGTTGGCCTTCGTAGCGAGAGGGTTCGAGTACAGGAACAAGGATGTCTTGCTACAGTTGTACAGGGCCTTGTTGAGACCACATCTTGAGTATTGTGTGCCGTTTTGGTCACCTTATCTGAGGAAGGATGTTCTTGCCATGGAGGGAGTGCAGCGAAGATTCACCAGGCTGATACCTGGGATGGCAGGAATAATGTATGAGGAGAGATTGGGTCGATTGGGCTTATACTCGCTGGAGTTTAGAAGAATGAGAGGGGATCTCATTGAAACTGATAAAATTCTAACAGGACTAGACAGAGTAGATGCAGGGAGGATGTTCCCGATGGCCGGGGAGTCTAGAACCAGGGGTCACAATCTAAGGATAAGGACAGAGATGAGGAGGAATTTCTTCACCCAGAGAGTGGTGAACCTGTGGAATTCTCTACCACAGAAGGCAGTTGAGACCCATTCATCTATATATATAAAAGGATATGTCTCTCTGTCTCTCTGTCTGTCTCTCTGTCTGTCTGTCTGTCTCTCTGTCTGTCTCTCTGTCTGTCTCTCTGTCCGGCTATACAATCAAAAGTTATAGCGCGTACCTACACATATGTTATATCAAAAGAAAACTCATCATTAGGGGACTCTTGTAGGTGTATTTACTTTTTAGTCAGACAAAAATTGTGCTGATGGTATCCAAAAAACGTTCAAAATTCCACTCATTATCCACTCATTTGAATCGAGTGGGGGCGGGTTCATTGTGTGTGCGGGCGGGCCATCCTACAGTCAAGTGACAGGACCATTGACCAATCCTACACTTCAGTGACCTGACGGTTGATGTGTGGGCGGGCCTTATCATTCTGAACCGAGGTGAGTGTCAGCCATCTTGATTCCTAACTACTAACTATTGATTTACTTTTCCCACTTTCTGTGTGTGTGGAGAGGATTTTATCCAGCACAAATTTGGTACTTAGGTGCCCAACTAGCTCATTATATAAATTGCGTGTAATAAATGAGTCCAGTATGTGATTTATTTCTCGGGTCCATGTCAGTGCAGGGGCCCAGGGCGTAGGCTTCTCCAACCGCCAGCAGCGCAACTCCAGTCCCAGGCTCCCAGCCTAGACAGGGACCAACACTGGCAGAGGGGAGAGGGTCTGCTGCCTCCGCTCCATTCCCAGGGTTGGTAGGTGGGGAGGCTTCATAAGCAAATGGGGTAGATCGCAAGCCCCGAATAACTATCTGAAGGTCCCGTGTTTGCAGCTGAGGGGATTTCTTCTGCTGACAGCCGCAGGTTAACGGCAGCCATCTTTGTCAAGGAGGGTGAACATTTTCAGTGCGACGCCATTTTGATTCAGTGTGTAACAGAGTGCATGCGTGGCCATCTTAGTACAGGAACATAGAGTGGGTGGGGCTTCAGTGCTCCCAATCGGGTCCTGGAGAGACAATCGAGTGTGTGAGCGGGGCCTAATCTTTCCAACTGAACAGCAAGCGGCAGCCATTGTTGTTTCTGATACAACACACTGACAGGTGAGGACCCCCTTTTTTAATAAAAAGATTGGTGAGGTTGTAAAGTGTATGTTATAGAAAGGTTTACCAAAAATGTTTTATAAGTACTTTAAGTTTCATGTTTCAAAGTATTAAAAGGTAGGCTGGGCCATGTCAGTGCAGGGGCCCGAGGCCTAGGCTTCTCCAACGGCCGGCAGCGCAACTCCAGTCCCAGTCTTCCGGCCCAGAGAGGGACCAACACTGACAAAGGGGAGAGGGTCTGCTGGCTCCCCCTCTCCCTTCCCCCCCTTCCCCTCCCTCCCACACACTCCCTTCACCCCCGCTCCCACCCCCCTTCCCCCCCCACACACCCCCTTCCCCCCCTCCCACACCCCCCCTTCCCCCCGCCCACACACCCCCTTCCCCCCTCCCACACACCCCCTTCCCACACACCCCCTCCCCCCCTCCCCTCCCCCTTCCCATACACACCCTTCCCCCCACACACACCCCCTTCCCCCCTCCCACACACCCCCTTCCCCCCTCCCACACCCCTTCACACACACACCCTTCCCTCCCCTCCCCCCTCCCACACACCCCCTTCCCCCCCACACACCCCCTTACCCCCCTCCCACACACCCCCTTCCCCCCCTCCCACACACCCCTTCCCCCCCGCCCACACCCCCCCTCCCACACCCTCCCTTCCCACACCCCCCCTTCCCCCCTCCCACACACCCCCTTCCCCTCCCTCCCACACACCCCTTCCCCTCCCTCCCACACCCCCCTTCCCCCCCACACCCCCCCTACACCCCCCTCCCCCCCACACCCCCCTTCCACAACCACACACCTCCACACCCCCCCTTCCCCCCCACACCCCCCTCCCCCCCCACACCCCCCTTTTGCCCCCTTTCCCCCACACACACCCTTTCGTCCCCCTTTCCCTCCCCCCTCCCACCCCCTTTCCCCCCCTCCCACACCCCCCCTTCCCCCCTCCCACACCCCCCTTCCCCTCCCACCCCCCCTTCCCCCCATATTCCCCCCAACCCCTCCCACCCCCCCTTCCCCCCACACCCCCTTCCCCCCTCTCCCCCACCACCCCCCTTCCCCCCACACCCCCTTCCCCCACCACCCCCCTTTCCCCCCCTCTCCCCCACCACCCCTTTCCCCCCCTCTCCCCCACCACCCCTTTCCCCCACCCCTTTCCCCTTTCTCTCCTTCCCTCTCTCTTTCCCTCTGTCTCTCTCTCCCCCTCTGTCTCTCTCTCTCTCTCACACTCCCACTCTCTCTCTCTCTCACACTCCCACTCTCTCTCTCACACTCCCACTCTCTCTCTCTCACACTCCCACTCTCTCTCTCCCCCACTCTCTCTCTCCCCCACTCTCTCTCCCCCACTCTCTCTCTCCCCCACTCTCTCTCTCTCCCCCACTCTCTCTCCCTCCCCCACTCTCTCTCTCCCCCACTCTCTCTCTCTCCCCCACTCTCTCTCTCTCCCTCTGTCTCTCTCTCCCCCTCTGTGTCTCTCTCCCTCTCACACTCCCAGTCTCTCTCTCTCTCACACTCCCAGTCTCTCTCTCTCTCACACTCCCACTCTCTCTCTCTCTCACACTCCCACTCTCTCTCTCTCACACTCCCACTCTCTCTCTCCCCCTCCCACTCTCTCTCTCCCCCACTCTCTCTCTCTCTCCCCCACTCTCTCTCTCTCCCCCACTCTCTCTCTCTCCCCCACTCTCTCTCTCCCTCTGTCTCTCTCTCCACCTCTGTCTCTCTCTCCCTCTCACACTCCCAGTCTCTCTCTCCCCCACTCTCTCTCTCCCCCACTCTCTCTCTCTCCCCCACTCTCTCTCTCCCTCCCCCTCTCTCTCTCCCTCCCCCACTCTCTCTCTCCCCCACTCTCTTTCTCCCCCACTCTCTCTCTCCCCCACTCTCTCTCTCTCTCCCCACTCTCTCTCCCCCACTCTCTCTCTCCCCCCCACTCTCTCTCTCTCCCCCACTCTCTCTCTCTCCCCCACTCTCTCTCTCCCCCACTCTCTCTCTCCCCCCACTCTCTCTCTCTCTCCCCCTCTCTCTCTCTCCCCCACTCTCTCTCTCCCCCACTCTCTCTCCCCCACTCTCTCTCTCTCCCCCACTCTCTCTCTCCCCCCCACTCTCTCTCTCCCCCACTCTCTCTCTCTCTCCCCCACTCTCTCTCTCTCCCCCAGTCTCTCTCTCTCTCCCCAGTCTCTCTCTCTCTCCCCAGTCTCTCTCCCCCACTCTCTCCCCCTGTCTCTCTCTCTCTCTCTCCCGCTATCTCTCTCCCCCAGTCACTCTCTCTCTCCCCCAGTCACTCGCTCTCTCCCCCAGTCACTCGCGCTCTCCCCCAGTCACTCTCTCTCTCCCCCAGTCACTCTCTCTCTCTCCCCTAGTCTCTCTCTCTCTCCCCCAGTCTCTCTCTCTCCCCGTCTCTCTCTCTCTCCCCCAGTCTCTCTCTCTTTCCCCCAGTCTCTCTCTCTCTTTCCCCCACTCTCTCTCTCTCCCCCTCTCTCTCTCCTCCACTCTCTCTCTCTCCCCAGTCTCTCTCCCTCTCTCTCTCTCTCTCTCCCGCTATCTCTCTCCCCCAGTCACTCTCTCTCTCCCCCAGTCACTCGCGCTCTCCCCCAGTCACTCTCTCTCTCCCCCAGTCACTCTCTCTCTCCCCCAGTCACTCTCTCTCTCCCCCAGTCTCTCTCTCTCTCCCCCAGTCTCTCTCTCTCCCCGTCTCTCTCTCTCTCCCCAGTCTCTCTCTCTCTTTCCCCCAGTCTCTCTCTCTCTCTTTCCCCCACTCTCTCTCTCTCCCCCTCTCTCTCTCCTCCACTCTCTCTCTCTCCCCAGTCTCTCTCTCTCTCCCCAGTCTCTCTCTCTCCCCCCCCACTCTTCTCCCCCTGTCTCTCTCTCTCTCTCTCCCCCAGTCTCCCTCTCCCCCAGTCTCTCTCTCTCTCTCTCCCCGTCTCTCTCTCTCCCGTCTCTCTCTCTCTCTCCCCCAGTCGCTCTCTCTCTCCCCCAGTCTCTCTCTCTCTCTCCCCCAGTCTCTCTCTCTCTCTCCCCCAGTCTCTCTCTCTCTCTTTCCCCCCAGTCACTCTCTCTTCCCCCCAGTCGCTCTCTCTCTTCCCCCAGTCGCTCTCTCTCTCTCTTCCAACAACAACACGCCCTCAAAAAACCCTCGGCACTGCCGGGCACTTCAGCTGGTTAAATATATTCAAGAAGGAGTTAGATATATTTCTTAGGGCTAAGGGGATCAAGGGATATGGAAAGAAGGCAGGGACAGGGTACTGAATTTGGATGATCAGCCATGATCTCATTGAATGGCGGAGCAGGCTCGAGAGGCCGAATGGCCTACTCCTGCTCCTATCTTCTATGTTTCTATTACATTCAGAAGCTGCAGTTAAAAACCCTGGTAGGGGTCTGATAACAACCACTTAATGAGTTTAATTAGGTTGCCCAGCTCTCCCGACCGGGTCTGTGGTGCGCTGGCAAACACGCGCGAGTTAAAGGCGCGAGGAGGCGGGATGATGGCGGGTTCCCGACGCGCTGCCTATTTTTGCAATTTTTACAGCTGACCTACCTGCACGGCAACAGGAAAATTCCGGCCCCAGTTTTTATGAGTTTAACGAAGGGAAAGATTTAGAAGGAGCACCACAGCAGTGACTATTAATCTTATTATTGGACAATTCTGTGAGCAATGTGGAAGTAATGGCCCGGAATTTGTGATTGGGATGATGACAAGCCGGCAGCATTCGCCGTCATCCCGCCTTTGAAACTGACCGCATCTTCGGGGTTTGTTGCACGGACGGGCACATGCGGAAATCTCAAAGTTGCGGTCGGTCACTGGCAGCTCCGAAACAGGCTAGGCTGTGCCCTCCCTCCTCGCACTGAGCCGGCAATCTGTGTAATCAGCAAAATCATTAAAACGGATGAAAACATCGGCTCTTCCGCAGTAATTAGGCTGTTTAATTCCCCGCTAAACTTTAGACCCAAAGGGATTAGGTGTGACTGGGGTTTTTACACGTTATTACTGCTAAACAAATGTTAAGTGCTTGGAAAACTAATGTTAATTTTGTGCAGAGTGAAATTTGTTCATTAAAATAAAAATTTAAATTTTTAAGAAACTTTTCCAAAAAGATTGTTTAATTTTTTTTTGAAGTTTGTGCACCTTTATTTCAGGATTGCCTTTTCCCCATGTGAGACCCAGCCACCCACCCCCCCCCCCCAGTCTTTCTATTGCTCTCTCTAACATTTTCTAAAAAGTTAGAACTTTTAAGAGCTTACTAACTTCCTTGTTCGCTGTCTGTGAGAATTCTGCGTTTTGATTGGCCTGTTGATGTCACAGCAGTTCGCACAAGGGAATCCCCACTAACTTCTGTTGATTTGAATTGAAGGTTGGAACTCCCGATGTTCTTGACACAGGGTCCACCAAAGGGTGCAGAGGGGGTTCACTAGGATGTTAGCTGGGCTGCAGCGCTTCAGCTATGAAGAGAGACTGGACAGGCTGGGGTTGTTTTCCTTAGAGTAGAGAAAGCTGAGGGGGGACCTGATTGAGGTGTACAAAATTTATGAGGGGCATAGATAGGACAGAGAGAAAGGAATTTTTCCCCTAAGTAGAGGGGTCAATAACCAGGGGGCATAGTTTCAAGGTAAGGGGCAGGAGGTTTAGAGGGGATTTGAGGAAAAACCTTTTCACCCAGAGGGTGGTTGGAATCTGGAACTCACTGCCTGAAAGGGTGGTAGAGGCAGGAACCCTCACAACATTCAAGAAGCATTTAAATGAGCACTTGAAACGCCATAGCATACAAGGCTACGGACCAAATGCTGGAAAATGGGATTAGAATAGACAGGGCTTGATGGCTGGTGCGGACACGATGGGCCGAAGGACCTCTTTCTGTGTTGGATAACTCTACGGGCTCAGCAGGCCAATTAAGGGCCACCCGGCAACAGGTGACGTCACAGATTGATATTTTATCTGTCAAGACCTTTTGACAGATGAAATATCAGCGTTCGACAGCTGTTTGAATCTGTCAAACACTGACAATCTGTACTCCAAGTTAATTCCTTCCTCTCAGGATGATTTAGGGATTTCTCCGGAACCGAAAGCTGAATGCTGCAATTTTTGACAGATCACGGCCATTCTGCTTTCTGTGCCGATGAGATGAGGGACTTCCGAGACCTGAAGGATGGAAGGCTGTAAAGGTAAGTAAAACTTCTTTAAACACTTTAAACACACCAAACACACTTACCTCTGCACTCATGCACCCATCACTCACCTGAACACCGGACATCTCGACCCCTCCAAGCCCTTCATCCCGACGGCTCGCCTTGCTAACTAGGTGTGGTTTGGAGCCGTCGGGAATCCCACATTTCAACAATGAAAATAGGGATTAGGCTAAAAACTGCCTGTTAACTACCTGTTAATAGGCAGTTAATTGGCACTAATCCCCTTCCCGCCTTGGGGAGGTGGGTTCCAGTGCGGGTCGGGTACCTGCCTCCTTTGAAACTGGCATGGAGGCGGGATGGGGTTGTGCCCCCCCGATTTCGGGATTTTAACCCCCCACATGCCTCCAATCCCGCCTCCATGGCCCAATGAAAATCCTGCCCTATGACTCTATGACTATCTTTGTGCGACGCATACTTCGGGACCAACAGTGAACGCCTTCGCCAGCACATGCAGGTCAGGGATGAGAAAAGTGACTTGCTGGCCTGTATGGATACATTTGGGTCGCAGGGAATGGAACTCTGTGTATGCATGTAAGCATACATGCGTAGAGCTCCACTTTACCTCGGCAGAGAGTGATGTGACATCAGCAGTATAACTCAGCACTCCAAGTTGCATATTGCTCCAAGCAGGTACCAGTCTCAAGCCAGTATAACAGCGCAATTAAATAACAACAACAACTTCCATTTATATAGCACCTTTAATGTAGTAAAATGTCCCAAGGCGCTGCACAGGAGTATTTTAAGGCAACAAATTTGACACCGATCCACACATAAGAATAAATTAGGGCAGGTGACCAAAAGCTTGGTCAAAGAGGTAGGTTTTAAGGAGCATTTTAAAGGAGGAAAAAGAGGTAGAGAGGCGGCGAGGTTTAGGGAGGGAATTCCAGAGCTTGGGGCCTAGGCAACAGAAGGCATGGCCACCAATGGTTGTGCGATTATAATCAGGGATGCTCAAGAGGGCAGAATTAGAGGAGCGCAGATATCTCGGGGGGTTGTGGGGCTGAAGGAGATTACAGAGATAGGAAGGGGCGAGGCCATGGAGGGATTTGAAAAAAAGGATGAGAATTTTGAATAAGGTCTCCTTTAAAATAAAGCTCAATTCTAGTCTAGTTTATTTCAACTGAAATGGTTGAACTTTGATTCGTCAGGCTTTTGGTGTCAAATCCTAAAACATCTTGTATTTTTCTAAACCATGTAATGTAACAATAGAATTCACTTGAGTATAGAAGATTAAGGGGTGATCTAATTGAGGTGTTTACGATGATTAAAGGATTTGATTGTGTAGATAGAGATAAACTATTTTCTCTGGTGGTGGAGCCTTAAACCTTAAAATTAGAGCAAGGCCATCCTGGGGTAATGTCAGGAAGCACTTCTTCACACAAGGGATAGTGAAAATTTGGAACTCTCTCCCCAAATAGGTCAATTGAAAACTTCAGAGCAAAGATTGATAGATCTTGGTTGGGCAAGGGTATTAAGGGATATGGAACCGAGGCGGGTAATTGGAGTTAAGTAACAGATCAGCCAGGATCTAATTGAATGGCGGAACAAGCTTGAGGGTCTGAAGGGCCTACTCCTGTTCCCATGCTCCTATTGCAAAAAGTACTGCAGATTAGATCCTTTATGCGTGGGAGAGGAAGATTTCCTCTATTTGTTATTGTAGCAAATTTGTAAATGCATTATCTATATTTAAATTTACAATTTTACTATAAACAGGGAACAGAGAAAATATTCACCATAATATACTAACATTTCATAATTCATTAATACAAGCTAGCAGTGCATATACTATTGCATTTGTTCTAATTTAAAAAAAGTAATAATTTGATTTAAAAAAAGACAGCCACGATGAAGAAATTGAATGGACAATAAATTGAATGCTGTATTCTCTGACTTGGCGTAAAGGTGTTATTTTCCTTGATGTGATTCACAATACGCTCTTTTAGATGTCTCAGCTAACTAATGATGAAAAGGTGGAAAAGAGAAAAAAAAGGAACAAGCAGCAGCCTGAATGAAAGTGTCAGATCCTTTTTGTTACTTGAAGAGATGATTAGCATTGTTGCAATGGACAGAGATGTGTTAATGAAATTTGGAATGTATGACCACCTTTTATTTAACATATCCCAGATCAACCTTAAATCATTGCCTGAATTTTGATTCTATCTATAATGCATTTTTGTCTCCTTTTTAAAAAAATCCAGCTACGCCTGTCTTTGCAAAGCAGAAGGATTAAATTATATTCTTTTGCATTTCAAAGGACTACATTTGTAAAATCAAAAGAAAATGACTGCAGTATTAAGGCTGTAATGAATGATTCCGCAGACATTTCATGCTGTAAAGCAACACCTCGCTTTCAAAATTCTTATCTTTGTTTTCAAATCCCTCCATGGCCTCGCCCCTCCCTCTCTCTGTAATCTCCTCCAGCCCCACAGCCCCCCGAGATATCTGCGCTCCTCTAATTCTGCCCTCTTGAGCATCCCTGATTATAATCGCTCAACCTTTGCTGGCCGTGCCTTCTGTTGTCTAGGCACTAATCTCTGGAATTCCCTGCCTTAACCACTCCACTTCACCACCTCTCTTTCCTCCTTTAAGACGCTTCTCAAAAACTACCAAGCTTTTGGTCACCTACCCTAATTTTTCCATATGTGGCTCGGTGTCAATTTTCTTTTGACTTATAATACTCCTGTGAAGCGCCTTGGGATGTTTTACTACATTGAAGGCGCTATATAAATACAAGTTGTTGTTGTTGTAAATGAGAACACAGACACCAATTTAAGAGCTGAGATAACTAATTCTTCTATATTTTGTAGTGAACGTTTTTACCTGATGTTGGTTTTATTTTGGAATGGTGCTTTTTTTTGTTTAATTTCTTGAGGTTGCCCATTAAGGACGTTAGCTTTACCAACACTGCCACTTTTCTGTTCTGATCTGCTGGCTGATCTGCTGGAATTAATTCTTAAAACTAGGTCATTGACAGGAACCATTGATTGCTGGGCAGTCAGTCGGAACCTTAGGTTTTAATCAAATGTGGACTAATAAAAAAAAGCACAACACTAAATGCAACAGTTGAACTGCCAAATGCTGCGAGGAACAGTTTTGTCTGTGTCCAGCTGGGCAGTGATGCTGGTGCCAAAACCAGCCCTCGGCTTTTAGAAAGCTGTAGGCTAATCATGTTGGACTATTCTTTAAATGTAGAGTGGATTACCAACCTTCTTGTGAAGAAATTTCAACAAGTGGTGATGAAAACTAGCTTCGGCGTTCAATTTCTGTTATTTTTAATTTTCCAACATTGCAACAGTGACTAGGCTTCAAAGTACTTCATTGGCTATGAAGCGCGTTGAGATGTTCTGCGGTTGTGTAAGCTCTTTCTTTAAATCTAAATTAACTTCAAAGAATAATGACTTGACCAAGCATCTCATCTTATCCCCCTTTCACCCCGCTTGGCGTCCACTGTTTTATCTCTGCCTGATCTGAGAATAGAAATGTAAGTTGTTGTCTAAATGCATATTAAACCAGAAATGAATATCCTATTAAAATGCTTGTCTGGCTCTTATCCTCTATTCTACCCCGCACTGTTCCACTCATTCACCTTTGGCTGATCTACACTGACTCCCGATCCCCAATGTCTCAAATTTAAAATTCTCATCTGTAGGGGGTGGCGCGTGCGCCCAGTCAGTTATGCCCCTGGCTGTTGGTGAGTGGTTCAAATCACCCCCACGCCCCTGGGTTCTAGACACCGGACTTAGGTAGAAGCGGCGATACAGAAAACTCGAGTAGACAAGTGGTTTGGATGTACAGCACGGTGGCATAGTGGTTAGCACTGTTGCCTCACAGCGCCAGGGACCCGGGTTCGAATCCAGCCTCGGGTGACTGTCTGTGTGGAGTTTGCACATTCTCCCCGTGTTTGTGTGGGTTTTCTCCGGGTGCTCCGGTTTCCTCCCACAGTCCAAAGATGTGCGGGTTAGGATGATTGGCTATGATAAATTGACCCTTAGTGTTAGGGGGATTAAATACGTGGGGTTACGGGGATAGGGTGGGATATGTGTTGGTGTAGGGGTTACGGGGATCGGGTGGGATATGTGTCGGTGCAGGCTCGATGGGTCGAAATGGCCTCTATCTGCACTGTGTGATTTCTGTTTCTGTGATATATTCTGTAAGAAAACCAAGATTTTATTAAAACAGAAAATAAAACAGTCTTATGAGAAGTCACTAGTATAAAATACAGGCAAATACAAAATAACTATACTCATACAGGGAATGGGGAACACACGGCACATCGAGGGAAAACAACTACATTAACAATCCACTTATCCTTATCCCACCTCCCTATACCGAACTAGATTAAGCTATGAGGGGCCAGAATTCATGCTCACCAATCCAAAGCAAAGCCAACTGTTTTAACGGATGTGGGTTTTGAGGTTTGGCCTTCTGTCCTTGTAGGTACCCCGTCGCCACGTGGTCTCAGGGGCGCGGTGCTGGAGCTGCTGCTGCGACACACCTTTCTTCTCCTCCGCTACCGTCGTCGTCTCGTCGCGATGGATTCTCCTCTTCTTCTCCCTCAGGCGGTCATCGGCGGTAACGTTGGCAGTCTTAACTGCTTAGATTTTCCTACCCAAGCGTTAAAATGCCAGTATATTCGTTGTGGCATGGACACCTGCATTTTCACAGTGCTCAACAAGATGTTCGTCTCACCAAGCGCCAGCTTATAACTAGGCGCTTGGCCTCATCAATACGTTTTTCGCTGCCCTGCTCTGCTCTTATCGAGTTGTTACCTTCTTCTTCGTCTCTTTTCGTCTCGTCTCGTTCGGTTACTATACAAGTCCTGGGCTGCCTACTCACTTTCGTCTCACCCCCTTTTTGCGGCCTGGGTGTCCTGGATGACTATGGACTCGGGTCTTGTTCCCCTCCCCTGCAATTGGTATGGTGTCCTTAGCTGTTGAAACTCTGCTACGGGAGCGAGGAGAGAACCCACCACGAGGCCAGGGCACGAGAACGGGCGACGGCAGCCCAAGAGGCTGGAGCCACGAGAGCAGGAGCAAGGGCAAGAGCAAGAGAGCAAGCGAGAGATTGCTACCCGGGGCCTGCAGTTATACTCCTTTCGATAGCCCCTTATCTGCGCGCCAAATCAGGTTAGTTCATTGTTTCAATTTTGGCGGGCTGTTAGCAATCTAAGTTAACTGAATTTAGATGGCCGTTTACCGCACCTAATGGCCCGATGTCCGGGCTGTATTGTCATTAATGCATTCTAATTGGCCTGTCCAGCCTTGACGGCTCCCATAAGCTGTTTCTGATTATTAATGCGGACAACTCAATGGCCTCAAGTATAGGCCTAACTGGTTTTGATCTGTCTACGATCTGGCATAATGCATATTCAATGTTTGCTGTCTGGCTTCCAAAACACAAAGTCTTTTTTCACAGAAACTGCATTTTAAGTTTCGATTTCCCCAAAGCTGCTTGTGCTGCTACAGAGTCCAAGCTTTTAAAATCTTGCAGGCTTTTGGTCACGAGGTGCGGACGCCATCTTTTGGGTACCCTTTTTAAAATGTCCATGCAGGGTCCCTTTTATTAATAACCTTGGGGGAAATGTGGGAATTTTGCGAATCTTACACTTCCTCATGTTTAAATTCCTTCATGGCCTCACTCCTCCTTATCTCTATAACCTCTTCCAGCCCTACAACCCCTCCAAACTCTTCATTCCTCATTGTTTCTTAACCTGTCCCATTACCATCTCCTTTTGCCTTGAATATCTCTTAATGTCTCTTAACTTCTCCTGCTTTCTATCCTATCACAGACCTTCCCTTTTGTTCTTTCATCCCCTCCCCCTTTCCAAGCGCCTACACTTGCTTAAAAATCTGTTCCATTTCCTGCTTTTTTCCATTTCTGACAAAAGGCCATCGACCTGAAACATTAACTCTGTTTCTCTCTTCACAGATGCTGCCTGATCTGCTGAGTATCTCCCGCATTTTCTGATTTTATTTCTTCATTCCTCTGACTCTTTCCTCTTGTGCCTTCCCCCTCCCTTCACTCCACCAATGGTGGCCATGCCTTCAGCCACCTAGGCCCTATTTTCTGGAATTCCCTCCTTAAACCCCACTGCATCTGCCACCTCCCTCTCCTCCTTTGACATTCCTTATGACCACTTTGACCAAGCTTCTGGTCATGGCATTCCCCCTCCACTCCCCCCCATATCTCCTTTGGATGGGGTTCACTTTTTAAATTATTGGCCCAAAAATTGCGGTTGGCAGCGTAGCTATGGAGTGCGCCGCCGGCCTCTGAAAAGAATTTGCACTTACCTTTTGCGAGGCCCCACACGTAGACTTGCTGTTCGGCGCTGCAGAATTGTGTGCAGCGTATTGCATCACAGAGCCCAGGCGCGCAGTGTACAGTCTATGCGTGAGGGAAAACATGCCCACAAAATCTGTCAAAACTAAGCCATGCCCACAGAAAATTCTTTCAGTTTGCAGCATTGAACTTACCTTTTAAAGATTTTTTTTAAAAACTGTAAAAAACTTTTAAACGGCAAGCTGTTCATCAATATTAAATCGAGATGCAAGTATTTTAGAGAACATTCACATATTTCATTGCGAGACAGTTACTGAAGGCATTAAACGAAAACAAATAGAGAAGATAGAATTGTTTGCAAAATATGTAGAACTGCACAGTTATCAAAACTGGTACTTGGACTTACTTCATACATCAGCATGTTGTTAAAATTATGTAACAAAATACCAACATGTTGATTTTTGAAATGCAATATCTGTATAGAAACACATTGTTCTTTATTGTACACAATTGTGTTTCACAACCAATATCAACATCTTTGCCTTTAAATTTTCTTTATCAGCATTTCCCTGACTACAATTTGGAAAAGTTCCTGCATTTTTAATTAAAATATGAATTCTCAAATTCTTTGAAATGGAGCATGTATGTAACTTGCACTGCTATAGTCAGTGAAAACATGTGAATGTACATCATTAATAACGTAACATTTATCATTAGTGCATACTTTTTTGGCAACTTTCAAAGTGCACCCGCTGTCAGCAACCACAGCAGAAAATGCCTGCAAGGTCTTCTGGGTTCCTTTCACAGTGAAACAGCCTCCTGTGCCTGCTTTCACCAACTGTAACATTTTCGTCCGTAATTGCTGGGCAGTTGGTGGGCAATTAGCCCAACTCTGCACCAACAATGAGGATTTCCCCATTGGTGTGGATCATTTGTCAAGACAGCCATGGCTCAGTGGATAGCACTCTTGACTCTAAGTCAGAAAGTTATGGTTTCATAGTCCCACTCCAGAGACTTGAGCACAAAAATCCAGGCTGCCATTCCAGTACAGTGCTGAGGGAGTGCTGCACTGTCCGAGGTGCCGTCTTTTGGATTACACACATTAAACCGAGGCCCCGTCTGCTCTCTCAGGTGGATGTAAAAGATCCTATGACACTATTTCTAAGAAGAGCAGGGGAGTTATCCCTGGTGTCCTAGCCAATATTTATCCCTCAATCAACATCACTAAAAACAGATTATTGGGTCATTATCACATTGCTGTTTATGGGGCCTTGCTGTGCACAAATTGGCTGCTGCGTTTCCTACATTACAACAGTGACTACACTTCAAAAAAGTACTTAATTGGCTATAAAGCGCTTTGGGACGTCCGCTGGTTGTGAAAGGTGCTATATAAATGCAAGTCTTTCTTTTCTTTGTGGCGAGTTAGGGATTTAGCGCATGCGCTAGCGGATATCCCGAACTTGCGGTCAATTTCAAAGGTGGTATGACGCCGTACTCTCAGAGTACGCCATCGTACCGACCGCAAAATCTGCCCCATTGATTCTGTGAATTGCCATATATATAAGTTGCCTGTATAAGTGCAAGCTGTCAGTTCTGCTGAAGGGTACAGAACCAAAACATTGAATGTCTGTTCTCTCCACAGAGGTTGATCAACCAGTTGTGTGTTCCTAGCTTTTTCCTGCTTTTGTTTCCGATTACCTGTATTGGCTGTATTTTGCTTTTTAGGGCAGAATTATATTCTACTGCCTTGTCGAGTGGAAGCATTTCTACAATTTAAATGTGCAATAAATCCTCTCACTTTGTTCTTAATAAATCCTAGTGTAAACCTTTCTGTATACAAATCACTTAGCCTAATCCTAAGCTATCACATTTACTTCAACTCATTAGGAAGAACTTCTGTCCTTCATATAGTTTGTGCTAGCAATATATCCAATTATCTAGAAGCACTCAAACCATTTTGCATCATGCAATTTATTATGAAAATTAATCTTGAACAACAATGTAGCATTAGCACGTTTAGGAGCAAAAACTGCCTTTTACTTTCACAGTAAAAAAAACACTTTGAGATTAATTATGCTTCTCAGAGCAACTACGAGGATCTTTTAAGGAAGACAATTATATGCTAAATGGGATATTGAGTTTTTAATGAACTAACAAAAGATGACTTTATCTTTAAATCATTCTGTTACCAATCACTGTTGAACGGTGCAATCTGTGGTAAAACAATAGTCAATGCGGCCTTGGTATGTCCTGGAGGTTACAGTTTTATGTTAATTGCATTTACTATTGAAGTGTAACAATTTACGCAGTAGTCATTTTTCTTTTTTGCAATTCCCTTATCTGCCATAATACATTAAAAAAATCAAATGTGATTTATTTTCAGCTGCAACTCCCGCCTTTATTTGATGTTGTTTCTAGATATGAAGAGTTGTATTGCAGGCTAGCGCCACTTTATATCTTATGCCTCAGCGACAGCACTGAGCCCTGTTTAGTTGTCGAGAGGTGCACTAAGGACAAAGCTTGCCCCATGGCTCTGTATAATCTTCATCATAAATTAGCCCAGACATATGGAGGGAAGTGGATAAATACCAAAAGCACAGGCACCCTTCAAACTACAGAAGATTAAATAGTAAACTGGATGTAGCAGCAAAGAAGCTGCACTTTACCCCAAATAGTGCCTTTTATAAAAGCAGTAAAATAGAGTTAGATCTGGCAGCTCCATCTGAAGGACTACCGCCAGCACTGGGCTGAACGGCCTCCTTCTGTGCTGTAACTATGATTCTATGAAATGATCCTTTACCGCTTACAACTCGCCAAATCAATGATGTCATGTAGTGGAACAATTTAGCCAAGTGAATTTTTATTTAGTTATTCGAAATAAATCTCAAGCACAAATGCAACTATGAAGTATCTAAATAGTAAACAAACAAAGGCACTGCTTTAGACAACTAAGAGGATAGATACATGGTCCTAGTTCAAGGTCAATGCAGTACTCATCCAGTCATCAATACTGTCGCAAGGCATGGCATAACCTATTACCACATTATCTCACTGTCAATTATAATTATTCTGTTACATCTCTGGAAGCTTCCTACAACAACATGAGCTGCAAACAAAATCACCAGAAGACAGGAAGGCATAGATAAAAGGCTAGGGAATCATAGAATCATAGAATGGTTACAGCACAGAAGGGGACCATTTAGCCCGTCGAGCCCGTGCCAGCTCTCTGCAAGAGCACTTCAGCTAGTCCCACTTCCCCATCCGTTCCCCGTAGCCCTGCAATTTTTTTCTGTTCAGGTACTTATCCAATTCCCTTTTGAAAGCCACGATTGAATCTGCCTCCACCACCATTTCAGGCAGTGCATTCCAGATCCTAACCACTCGCTGAGTAAAACAGTTTTTCCTCATGTCGCCTTTGGTTCTTCTGCCAATCACCTTAAATCTATATCCACTGGTTCTCGACCCTTCTACCAATGGAAACAGTTTCTCTCTATCTACTCTGTCTAGACCCCTTATGATTTTGAACACCCTTGTCAAATCTCCTCTCAACCTTCTCTGATCTAAGGAGAACAACCCCAGCTTCTCCAGTCTATCCAAGTAACTGAAGACCCTCATCCCTGGAACCATTCTTGTAAATCTTTTCTGCACCCTCTCCAGGATCTTCACATCTTCCTAAATTTTGGTGCCCAGAATTGGACACAATACTCCAGTTGGGGCTGAACCAACGTTTTATAAAGGTTCATCATAAGAGAGTCAATTAAAGAAAACTACACCAGTTACTGCCTTCAAAAGAACCACTGAAGGCTTTTCTTGCCATATTTTCCCCTTTCTCCTCCATGGCTGAAAATGTTAACTCTTTACAGGAGGCAGTTCCATAGGCATCCTGTACCTCTCCCCAGTGTCCAATGTGTGATGGTGAATGTTAACTATTTGGTCACAGGGAACATCACATGGTCCTGTTCTCATGCAATGTCCACCCATGCTCATTTCCAGCAGTGGTTGTTAGATGACAATCAGAAGTGGCTGATTTCTCCTTCCTTAATCTGGGGGTGCTGAGGCCAATGGTAGTGCTTGTATCACGACACCAGCTGAGATCAGCCAACTCAGTACTGATGGGGAATTAGAACCAGGGAACTTCCTGGCCCATAGAGCTTAGCTACTCACTGGATAAATGTACTGAACCATCATGGACGATGCTGAAGATTATAGTTTGAGAAATAGACAACCTGTCCCATTCTCTGCCCTTAAAACCTCTGGATTTGAAAGTCTCATTTGGATACCACTGTGACAGTTCCCCCAGTTTTAAAAGAAAGTACAGAGCTGACTGTAGCTCAATCATTCAAATCAGAAAGGATTTGTCTTTACATTAAAATCTATCTTCTGTCCATTCTTTACAATATAGATTATTGTGTATTAGATATTTTCTGCAGTTATGAATTCACACTCCACATATCCTATATGTTTTATTTCATATTTATCCATGCACAAAAATCTGTTTTAAGCCAACGGCAATTTATTTTTAAGATATGCCTATTCCTGGTGGCATTGGTTGTTGAAGGAATGTATGCCAGGACATTAGGATAATTGCCCAGTTTTCTGTGAATATTGCTAACCGCTTGAATCACTGGAACAGCCAGCCAGTAGCTTGGTTTAATGACTTATCCAAAGAGCAGTAGCTGTGATAATCCTGCAATCCCTTGGAGTGCCTTTATGCGCTTAAATCGGAGTAAGGCTTGACCTAAATGGGGCTGGAGTGGGTGGCAGTATTAACAAAAGGTTCCATCTTGGCAGTAGCAAAGTGTGATAAGTGCAGGTGGAATCACGATGGGTAGAGCGAAGGAATAGAAAAGAATGTAAAGCAAAGGTTGCAGTTGTTGTGTATGTCCCTTTAAGGGAATAACTGGTCTTAGACTACAGTACCGGCAGTGACCACCCCTGTATAAAAGGCCCTAGCAGGCTTCTGTAGTTTCAGTTTCAAGCTGCCTCTTGTTCAGTAAAGTACCTGTTAAACTGTTCTCCCGAAGTCCGTGTATTATTGAGGCACGGACTTTACAGTGGCGACGAGTAAGTTCGAACTCACCTGCCTGAAAGGAAGGTCCTGGAAGGTCATAGTCTGAGCAACGGGCGTCGACCGAGGGCAACTGCCCAAAGAATCCTTCGGTGTTTGGAGAATTGCGGGAGAGACTGTGGTTCCAGCGAATCGTGCTGGTAGCAGGTAGCGCGCTGACCCTTCCGGACTGCGGCGGGCTCAAGCTCGATCGAGCGGCTCTACAAATCGAGCTGCGCAGCGTCGCCGGGAAAAGAAAACAAGAGAGAGAGGGTGGAGCGCACAGGGCGCGGCCGGTGCTCGAGAACAGGACAGCGGAGAGAAACTAAACGGGGGGGAAGGAAAGCGAGACACGCCGAAGCTGCGGGTTGCCGCCATTACCCCGTAGAAGGCTAGGAGCAGCGTGGCAAGAAGGGAAGAAGCAAAATCGCGGGAGGCGCCATTTTATCCCATTGGGGAAGAAGCAAAAGCGCGGGAGGCACCATTTTATTCCATTGGGGAAGAAGCAAAAGCGTGGGAGGCGCCATTTTATTCCATTGGGGAAGAAGCAAAAGCGCGGGAGGCGCCATTTTATCCCGTTGGGGAAGAAGCAAAAGCGCGGGAGGCGCCATTTTAAATCGCCCAAGATGCCGAAAAGTGGCAGTATCACTGCTTTCGACAACGAGGTAGAAGACTTGACTACGTATGTGGAAAGAATTGAAGTGTACTCCAAGGCAAATGAGGTGGCTGATGGAAAGAGGGCATCGGTATTATTAAATCTGATGGGTGCGAGTACGTACGGCCTATTGCGGAATTTAATTACCCCAGCTAAACCAATGGAGAAAAGTTTTGAGGAGATTGTTCATATCTTACAGGAACATCTAAGCCCTACAGCACTGCTGATAGCAAAAAGATTCAAGTTCCATAAAAG
Source organism: Somniosus microcephalus (assembly GCF_052327205.1). NCBI lineage: Eukaryota > Metazoa > Chordata > Chondrichthyes > Squaliformes > Somniosidae > Somniosus > Somniosus microcephalus. The sequence continues at coordinate 39,345,921 of NC_140998.1, forward strand.
AAACCAGCACAAAGATGAGAGCAATGCTGACTATCTTACGGAACGACGCAAGTTATCGAGCACTGCCAGTTCGGAGCAGGACTGGCAGACACCTTACGGGATAAGTTTGTCTGCGGGCTCCAGAGTGAAGGAACCCAGAAACGACTACTTTCGGAAAAGGACCTGACGCTAGAACAGGCTTTCAGCGTGGCAGTATCCTACGAAGCAGCAGCACGGGGAGCTGCGGAAACACAACAGAAACCACAAGAATACAGCGCTAACGAAATGGCGTATGGAGCCGAAACGTGCTATCGCTGCGGCAGAACAACCCATGAGCAGAAGGACTGCTGGTTTAAAGACAAAATATGCAGGCAATGCGGGAAAATGGGACATATAGCAAGAGTCTGCAGGTCGGGAAAGAAGACCAACATGACAAGAACTACTAAGGAACAGTACAGGAAAGTAAAGAAACTGACAGATAGTAGTTCAGAAGATCAGGAGAGTGATAAGGACTCCAGGAGCAGGCGACCAAGTTGTTTAAAGTTACACAACGTGATCGCAAAAGAAGATCACCGAACCATTTGGGTCACCCTCATGATAGCAGGGTCCCCAGTGAAGATGGAATTGGACACAGGATCAGCCCTAACTGTCATGAATCGACGAGACTATGAGCGGCTATTCTCACACATACCCTTAAAGGACACGTCCATTGTATTGAAGACATACACGGGGCAAAAGGTCTACCCCAGAGGAAAAATAAGGGTGCCAGTTGAATATAACGGAAAGGAAACACAGAAACTATACATGTATATACTACGAGATGGAGGACCACCATTATTGGGACATGAATGGATCCGAAGACTACAATTGGATTGGCATTCCATTCTGGCACTAACTGTGACTGACAAAAAAGATGATGACGTCGCACCTGGACGTCTGTCACAAATTCTATCTGACGCGGAAGAGGTGTTCCAACAAGGACTTGGGACTCTAAAAGGAGTAAAGGCAACCATAAAGATTGAGGATAACGCAACCCAAAAATTTTTCAAGGCCAGACCGGTGCCATACGCGATGCGCCCAGCTGTGGAAGCTGAACTGGAGAGTCTGGAGCATTCGGGGGTGCTGTCTAAGGTGGACTGGAGTGAGTTGGCCACACCCATCGTTCCTGTAATGAAGAAAGCATTGAGCAGCATGCCTGGGGAGCCAAGGAAGGTTCGCATCTGTGGGGACTTCAAGGTGACAGTGAACCCAGTCCTGCACACAGTACAGTATCCGCTTCCGCGGATCGAAGATATTTTCGCCTCACTATCTGGAGGGAAACATTTTACAAAGATTGACCTGGCTCAAGCGTATCTACAAATGGAGGTGGAAGAAGCATCTAGGAAATACCTCATGATAAACACTCACAAAGACCTTTACCAGTACAATCGACTGGTATTTGGGGTAGCATCGGCCCCGGCTATGTGGCAGAGGGCAATGGAACAAGTCCTGCAAGGGATCCCGGGGACCCAGTGTTATTTGGACGACATCCTGGTTACGGGCGAAAATGACAATGAACACCTTGCCAACCTGGAACAGGTGCTCACGAGATTGCAGGAATATGGGCTACGAGCCAACCGTCCCAAATGCGAGTTCTTCAGGAGACAAATCTCGTATTGTGGCCACATGATTGATGAGGAAGGGTTGCATAAGTCGCCGGACAAGATTGAGGCTGTAGTCAAGGCTCCAGCACCAGAAAATGTGTCGCAACTGAGGTCGTTTCTCGGGTTGGTGAACTACTACCATAAGTTCTTGCCGAATTTATCTACAATTCTGCACCCACTGAACGCCCTCCTTCAAACTGGTGTAACATGGAAATGGAGTGATGAGTGTAAGCGTGCCTTTCAGGAATGTAAATGCCAAATCACTTCAAAAGAAGTATTGGCCCACTACAACCCAACACTACCGATTCGGTTGGCATGTGATGCGTCACCTTACGGCATTGGAGCGGTGCAGTCACACAAATTCCGTGATGGTTCAGAGAGGCCAATAGCCTTTGCATCGCGCTCGCTAACCTCAGCCGAGCGTAACTACGCCCAGATTGACAGGAAGGCCCTCAGCCTGGTGTGGGGGGTGAAGAAGTTCAATCACTATCTGCACGGGCAGAAATTCACCCTACTGACTGATCATCAACCCCTGGTCTCAATTTTTAACCCAAAGAAGGGCGTTCCGGTGATGACGGCGCAACGGCTGCAAAGATGGTCACTTTTTCTAGGGGCACATCAGTATGACATAGAGTACAAAGGTACGAAACAATATGGAAACGCTGATGGGCTGTCGCGCCTACCGTTGCCTATGGAGGAAGAAGCACCTGCAGTGGACCCGGTGGAGATATTCCATGCGACCATAGTCGAATGTTTGCCTGTTACAAATACAAGTATTGAGAAGGAAACCCGAAATGACCCGACACTCTCTCGGGTCTATAATTTGACGGTGAAGGGATGGCCAGCATATGGCGACTCACTGTTGCCAGCATTCTCGCCAAGGAAGGAACAGCTGTCAGTGTGCCAGGGAACCTTGATGTGTGGATACCGAGTGGTAATTCCACCCAAGTTGAGAGATAGAGTACTCAATGAGCTTCACGGGGGTCATCTGGGAGGGGTAAAAATGAAGAGCCTAGCCAGGGTGTTTGTGTGGTGGCCGGGAATCGATAAAGAAATTGAGGATATGACCAAGAGATGCACAGGATGCCAGAAGGTCCAAAACGCTCCACCACAGGCCCCGCTACATCCATGGGAGTGGCCCTCATCTCCATGGCAACGGGTACACATTGATTTCGCTGGTCCATTTATGGACTCAATGTTTCTAATCGCTGTGGACGCCCATTCGAAATGGCCAGAGGTCATTAAAATATCCTCCACCACCATGGAGAAAACTATTGCAGTCCTAAGGACCATCTTCGCTAGGAATGTGTTGCCAGAACAGATCTGTTCCGACAATGGCCCACAGTTTGTGTCTGAGGATTTCCGGAGGTTCCTGAAGAATAATGGGGTGAAACATTACACATCTGCCCCATATCATCCAGCCACAAATGGATTGGCTAAGAGGTTTGTTCAGACCTTTAAAAAGGCCATAAAGGCAATGTATAATGACGACATACCACTGCAACACAAGGTGGATAACTTTCTGTTTGCTTACCGGAATGCGACACATGCAGTAACCAACCAAACTCCAGCCGTACTGTTTTTCAACCGGAGACTAAGATGCCGCTTGGATTTGCTCAAACCAAACATAAGACAAGATGTTGAGGATAAGCAGTTCCAGCACATAAATGAGAAGCCAACCAGGAGCTTCAAGATAGGGCAACCAGTCTTGGCCCGCGACTACCGAACAGAAAAATGGCAGCCAGGCACGATATGCACACAGCAGGGACCACTAATGTACACAGTGGACGTTGGAGAGAGCATCGTGAGACGCCATGCTGACCAGATTCTAAAGTCACAGGAACAAGCCAAACCTGTACCACAAGCATGTGCACCTGGTAATGAGCCCGAAGTACAGATTGCGTCTACCTCAGAAGCAGGGGTATTGGAAGCTGACGAACCAACCAATGACAATGAGCCAGAATTGACTCCACCGCCAGAACAGGATACTCGAGAAAGGCGCTATCCAGTCCGGATCAGGAAGCCTCCTCAAAGACTGAACTTATAAATGACTATTCCAGTTGACATATATATTGCTGAGAAAATTGTAATTGTAATTAGTTATTATTTAGTTCTTAAATGAATGTTATGTACTGTTTATCTAAAAGGGGAGGAATTGTTGTGTATGTCCCTTTAAGGGAATAACTGGTCTTAGACTGCAGTACCGGCAGTGACCACCCCTGTATAAAAGGCCCTAGCAGGCTTCTGTAGTTTCAGTTTCAAGCTGCCTCTTGTTCAGTAAAGTACCTGTTAAACTGTTCTCCCGAAGTCCGTGTATTATTGAGGCGCGGACTTTACAGGAGTATTTTATAGACATCCTATGTTTTACTACATTACAACAGTGAACACACTTCAAAATTACTTAATTGACTGTGAAGCACTTTGTGACGTCCTGAGGTTGTGAAAGGTGTTAATTCTTTCTAAACTGACTTAATAAAAATGTATGTATATGCAGATCACGGAGGCCTATGAGAAGAATCTATTTGTTTTTGTGATGTGCGTGATACTGGCAAGGCAGTATTTATTGTGCACCCCTGGTTGACCTGGCTATGTGGGACTGGAGTCCCATGTAAGCCAGACCATGTATCGGTGTGGTGCCCCTTCCCTGAAGGATATTAACAAATCAGTTGGGTTTTTATGACAATCCAGCAGCTTTCATAGTCATCTTTTCTGGTGCCAGCTCACAAATGACCAGATTTATTTAATTCAATTTCACAACTTGCCGTGATTAAATTTGAATTTGCTAATCCAGTACCATAACTGCTAGGCCACCATAAGCTGCCTGCAATTGCATGATAAACATTGTTTATCTTACGAACCCTTCAAAAGTACAGTAAGTAGTGATTCACTAATTCCCAAACTCTACACCGTTCCCATTCTCCCAACATTATTTTTTATAACTAGAACTCCACAATAATGGCCACGATTTTTATTGGGGAGGGCTCTTGGAGTGGGGGGAAGAGGAGTTATTGTCAGGAAGCCCGGAAGTGTGGGTTTCCCCGAACGGCGTGAAGCTTTAACTCCTTGCCGTGTGTGATTTTGTTTTGCAAGTTCTCCACCTGAAAGCCTGCCTGATTGACAGGCTTGGGTGTCTGTTGGGTGAGGAAGGTTCCGTAAAAGGCTGTAGCCAAGGAGCAGGTAAGTTTAGGAGCAGGTGGGGGGGGGGAGGGAGAAATCATGGTGGGGGGTGGGTAGAGCGTAGTTGAGGGATGATTGCTGGGTGGTCGGTGATGGGGGGTTTCGGGGGGAGATTGTGGAGGTGGAGGGGGGTGCTGCTGTTTACAGAGTAAGCTTGTTAGGCCTGGAGGAAACTTTCCGGTTCATCCTGGCCCACAAGCAGTGCTGTGAATGCACTTACCTTATGGATTCAGCCCTTCTCACCTCTTTTTACCTGCCAGGTTTCCCGAAGCCTGGAAAACCCAGCCAACATGGGTTAAAAATAGGAATTTTGTTAAAATGAAGGCACACAACCTCTTTAAAAGGTTTCAATGACTGACCTGTCTCCTAAGAGTGGATTGGTTGCCTGCCCCATGTCCCACCTCTGTTAAAACGTGGACTGGTTCAAGGCAGGTTAAGTTCCTCTTTGAACTTCTTAACAGTCTTCCTTCCCATCTGCCTCAAACCCACATGTTTTGGGGGGTTAAAATTACCCCCAATGTTTCTGTGAGGCAGTGCGATATTTCCATTCAACATAGGCTTATTATTGGGCCTCTCAGAGCTGAGCATCAAATTGAGTGACCATCTCATAGCATGGGCAGGTCAATATTATTGATTATAGCTACCGGATAGTGAGACTGGATTAATGCCACCTACACTTATGTCACTTGTGATCTATCATTGTCATTAGAAGGGAACCTGTGTTTTGAGCTGAGTTCAACCTAAATTCTCCACACAACAATAACTTTGAACATTGATCTAATGCAACAAATCTCTTAGTAATACCCTTGGAACTTTTACCATTATGGTACGTAGTGTAGGGGGTGGCGCGTGAGCCCAGTCAGTTATGCCTCTGACTGCCCGTGAGCGGTTCGAATCGCTCCCATGCCCCTGAGATTCTCGACACCGGACTTAGGTACAGGTAGCGATACAGAAAAGACCTGAGTAGACAAGTGGTTTGGATGTAAGCAAAACTCAGGATTTTATTAAACAGAAAATAACACAGTCTTATGAGAAGTTACCAGTATATAAAATTACAGGCAAATACAAATAACTATACTTATACAGGGAATGGGGAACACACGGCACATCGAGGGAAAACAACTATCTTAACAATCCCCTTATCCTTATCCCACCTCCTATACCTAACTAGATTAAGCTATGAGGGGCCAGAATGTATGCTCACCAATCAAAAGGGTTTGTTGGACTCAAAACAGCGATGGGGTTTGGGGTACGCTCTTGGTGCTCTCTGGAGCCTGCCGTCATCACGTGGTCTCCGGGCGCTGCAAGGGCGTTGTCCAGGTTCGAGTACCCCAAAGTTAAAGTCTCTGTTTGGGTACTTTACCTTGCAGGGATGATTCTTCTTCTTCAGCCAACAGTTTTAGTTTGCATGAAGATAGTTGCAGGTTGGCTGAGGCTGAAGGCCCGATGATTCGAAGCCTACCCTCAGTTCGTCTCCTCAGTTCGTCTCCTCAGTTGGTCTTCCTCAATTGGTCTTCCTCAGTTGGTCTTCCCTTCTCCCCTCGTCGCGTCCCGCCTCGCCTGGCCTGAATTGTCCGTGTCCGCCCGATGCAGTGCCTGGGCGACTTCCAGATGGAGTGGGGAAAGGCACAGGCAAAGGCCAGGGGAAAAGCGCGGGACAGGGAAAGAGCGACAGCCACGAGGGCGAGGGGCAGAAGAGCCGAGCAAAGCAGAGAGAGAAGAGAGAGATTGCTACCCGGGGCCTTCAATTATACTCTTTTCGAAAACCCTTATCTGCGTGCCAAATCAGGTTAGTTCTTTGTCTTAATCTTGGCAGGCTATTTTAAATAATGGTAGCAATCTATACTAACTGTTTTTAGATGGCCGGTAATCGCATCTACCGGCCCGATAATTGACTTGATGGGACTGTCCAGCCTCGATGGCTTTCTTAATCTGTTTCCGATTATATATGTAAACTGCTTGATGGCCTTAACTACAGGCCTAACTGAATTTAGACTTGTCTCCAATTCGGTCTAATACATAATTCAAAGTCCTGTCTGGTTTCAAAATACAAAGGCCTAGAAATTCAGTGGGCTGCGCCACCAGTTAGTGCCTAAAGAGGGCACTCAGTGGCTTTAGCGCCACTGGCCATGCCTCCTGCGATATTTAGCGGGGCGCTAATGGCGGCGTTAGCCTGTAGTGCTGCACCGCCAGCGATGACATTATCAGTGTGCGCAGCGCCCCGCTTCCGCCCCGATCGCGATATTTGGTCACGCCCGCTTCTGTAACGCCGGTCGCAAATTGTGCCCGGTTCACGGGGCCTACCTGTGGTGGTAGTGGCGCAAATTAAGTTGGAGGTGCGGGGCGGCCATTTTTTTCGGTGGCCGCCTGCCAGCACCTCCGTCCCCGGCCTCCTGATCCCCCCCCAGGCAGTGCCGGCTGTGTCCCGAGAGCCCGGCACTTCTCCTCGGTGCTGGGCTCTTTTGCCGGCACTCGCGATCGGTCAGCGCGCTGGTGCAGGCCCCTCCCCCTTAAGGAGGGGAGGAAGGCCTGCAGTACTGCAGCGCGCTGTGCTGCAGTGTGTGGTGCTGTGGCACGTTGCGCTGCGATATTCAGTTTCAGCGCCCCAAGAGGGACGCGGGGCGCCTCGAACAGCGCCCCGCGTCCCTCTTGGGGCACTCAAACTGAATTTCCGGCGGGTGCAACAGCTCCGTTCGCAGCGGTAATTCCAGCGCCCAGGCGAGCTTGGCGCCCCGTTTTGGGCTCCACCGAATTTCTAGGCCAAAGTCTCTCTTCACAGAAACTGCAGCTTTGGTTTCGATCCACAAGCTGTCTGCGTTGCAAAGTCCATTTTAAAATCCCACAGGCTTTCTGCCACGAGGCACGGACACCATCTTGGGTACCCTTTTTGATTTAAAATATCCACGCAGGGTCCCGTTTATTAATAACAACCTTCGGGGAAATGTAGAAATGTTGCAAATCTTACAGTAGTGTATATGTAAAAATGAATCTTACTTGAATAGATATTTTATAAATGCAGATCATTTTTAAAATTTAGTGAACCTTTAACTCTGGACTTCATAATGAATTAAATTGGTAATTCCAGAAGGCTGTTTGTGTTGTATAAATGTTTTTTTTTATTCTCATTTTATTTTACATGGATAGAGCTTCAAATAAAATGGTGCTGAAATTAAATTAAATGAATTGAACTGAATTTAAATTGAATATTAACCTCAGATGTATCTGCGTGTGCAGGCTGAATTTTCTTTTGAAGTAGTAAGAGGAAATATGATTTAATTAATCACAGACTTCTCATATAAATCTTTTTCACTTACTCATTTTTATACAAACACTTATTGATGTTCTTTTCCCACTTTTATTCATTGTTAATATTCAGAAATGTTCTTTACTTTCAATTCATGTTCTTTGATTCATTTTTAATCATGCTCTACAAATGTAATTGAGGCTGCTTTGGGCAGGTAAACAGGGAGAGTTAGCAGCCTAATCCACACTTGCTGGCTTCCAATGAGATCTGCTCCACATTGTCATCTGATGAAGCGTCTTGCAAGATATTTTATCTGTCTATCTATCTGTCTATCTTCTCTATCTCATCAATATCTACTTGCAATGACATGAAAGGTGACACAATGATAACTATTGTGCCAATGATCTTGATCATAATCAATTTTTTTTGTACTTCATATTAACTTAACCTAAAAATGAACATCAAAATGATAAAACCACTCTGCAATAATTTGTGCTGCAGCTAGAAAAGGGATCTGGCACTGTGCAAACCTACTCAGATAATAATTAATATAAAAGCAAAACAAAAGCAAAATACTGTGGATGCTGGAAACCTGAAATTAATATGTTTGAAATAGGTGCATCTAATCAGATAATGAATATGTTTGGAATAGGTGACTGGGCCAATTTCACACTCCTCCTCTTCTGGCCTGGAGCGGCACTTGGAGGCAGTGCATAATGAAAGGTTGTGGGCATAACATCCGTAATTTTCCATCCAGTCATTTTAATGGGCGCAAAACCAGGAGCTGTGCGCCTGCCATTTTCCGCAACACATTCCCAATGATCACTATTCCCTCTTGGGAGCTTGGGAGCAGGGAATCAGCCCTGTTGTTCCTGGCCTTTCTCATAATGTTAACAGATTATTGACAAGATCCGAGAAATTATTGACTGCAGTATTGGTATATAATGACTCAATGGCTACATATATCATTACTTTGTTATTTTAACAATGGTGTTAAGCCATATATAATAAATGTGTTCAGCATTCCTACATTAATATCACAAACAGTCATTTCTGAACTCTTGAGGGCTGATTCCACAATGAGATATTCCTGATGAGGAGCAGCTCTCGCAGGGAGTGCTCGCCTCGCTACAAACCTCTTGGAGGTGGACCTATCAAAAAGAATGAATTTTGATTGGCTAAAAACTGGCTCCAAAGGTTTGCTAGTCAACTGAAGGGCAGATCAATGAAATTAAAAACAGAAAATGCTGTAAATACTCAGCAGGTCAAGCAGCATTTGTGAGAGAGAAACAAGTTAATGTTTCAGGTTGATGACCTTTCATCAGAACCCAAACGTTAACTCTGTTTCTCTCTCCGCAGATGCTGCCTGACCTGCTGAATGTTTACAGCATTATCTGTTTTTATTTCAGATTTCTAGCATCTGCACTATTTTGCTTTGGCAGAATGCTGAAGATTGACATGGTCAGACCATACATATAACTACATAAATCTCTGGCACATTTGTGACACTTCAAAGCACAAAGGTACTGCTGAGAAATGAGCATTTTCACCATCAGCGGCCCAGACGAGTAAACTCATCCAGTGTACTACAGAAAGAACAAAGAACTTCCAATTGGCACATCTTCAAGACATCCCGAAATGCTTTTCAGCCAATTTTTTTTTTTTTTAGTGACAGTCATTGTTGATATGTAGGCAAATGCAGCAGCCAATTAGCACACAGTAACATGCAACTAAAAACAAAAGCAAAATACTGCAGGTGCTGGAAATCTGAAATGAAAAATAAATTGTCCTGGGGATGTTGGCCAGGCCAGCATTTATTGTCCATCCCTAGTTGCCCTTGAGAAGGTGGTGGTGAGCCGCCTTCTTGAACCGCTGCAGACCGTGTAATAAGGTGGACGAATTGGCTGCGCAAATAGAGGTAAACGAATATGATTTGGTTGGGATTACGGAAACGTGGCTCAAGGATGGCCAAGACTGGGATATTCGATATTCAGGAAAGATAGGCAAAAAGGAAAGGGAGGTGGGGTAGCATTACTGGTTAAAGAAGGGATTAACACAATTGTAATGAAGGATATTAGCTCTGATGATGTGGACTCTGTATGGGTAGAATTGAGAAATACTAAGGGGAAAAAAACATTAGTGGGAGTGGTATATAGACCTCCCAACAGTAAGGCGGAGGTTGGGGAAGGCATTAAAAGGGAAATTAAAGAAGCGTGCAATAAGGGCACAGCAGTCATCATGGGTGACTTTAATCTACATATAGATTGGGCCAACCAAATTAGTAACAATACTGTGGAGGAGGAATTCCTGGAGTGTTTACGGGATGGTTTCCTGGACCAATATGTCGAGGAACCAACCAGAGATCAGGCCATCTTAGACTGGGTATTATGTAACGACAAAGGATTAATTAGCAATCTTGTTGTATGAGGCCCCTTGGGTCTGAGCGATCATAATATGATCGAATTCTTCATTAAGATGGAGAATGAAGTAGTTGACTCAGAGACTAGGGTCCTCAATTTAAATAAAGGAAACTACGATGGTCTGAGGAGCGAGTTGGGTAGGATTGATTGGGGAATGGCACTCAAAGGGTTGACGGTGGATAGGCAATGGCAAACATTCAAAGACCGAATGGGTGAGTTACAGAATTTGTTCATCCCAGTTTGGCATAAAAATAAAACAAAAAAGGTGACTCAACCGTGGCTAACGAGGGAAATTAGGGATAGCATAAGATCCAAGGAGACGACATATAAATTGGCCAGAAAAAGCAATAATCCTGAGGATTGGGAGCAGTTTAGCATTCAACAAAGGAGGACAAAGGGATTAATTAAGAAAGGGAAAATAGAATATGAGAGTAAGCTTTCAGGGAACATAAAAACTGACTGTAAAAGCTTTTATAGATATGTGAAGAGAAAAAGATTGGTGAAGTCAAGCGTAGGTCCCTTACAGTCAGAATCAGGGGAATTTATAATGGGAAACAAAGAAATGGCAGACCAACTAAATTCATACTTTGGTTCTGTCTTCACAAAGGAGGACACAAATAACCTCCCAGAGATGCCGGGGAACATAGGGCCTGATGAAAGGGTGGAACTGAAAGAAATCAGTATTTGCAGGGAAATGGTGTTAGGAAAATTGATGGGACTAAAGGCCGATAAATCCCCAGGGCCTGATAATCTACATCCCAGGGTACTTAAGGAAGTGGCCCTGGAAATAGTAGATGCATTGCTCGTCATCTTCCAGCACTCGATAGACTCTGGAACAGTACCCATGGATTGGAGGGTAGCTAATGTTACCACACTATTCAAGAAAGGTGGTCGAGAAAAAGCGGGGAATTATAGACCGGTAAGCCTGACATCGGTAGTGGAGAAAATTCTAGAATCTATTATAAAAGATGTAATAGCAGAGCACTTGGTTAGCAGTGACAGGATCGGGCAAAGTCAACATGGATTTACAAAAGGTAAATCATGCTTGACTAATCTACTGGAATTTTTTGAGGATGTAACTGGTAAAATAGATAAGGGAGAACCAGTGGATGTGGTGTATTTGGACTTTCAGAAGGCTTTCGATAAGGTCCCACATAAGAGATTAGCGTGCAAAATTAAGGCACATGGGATTGGGGGCAAGGTATTGACTTGGATAGAGAACTGGTTGGCGGACAGAAAGCAAAGAGTTGGAATAAATGGGTTGTTTTCCGAGTGGCAGGCAGTGACTAGTGGGGTACCGCAAGGATCGGTCCTGGGACCCCAGCTGTTCACAATATATATTAATGATCTGGACGAGGGAATTGGATGTAATATCTCCAAATTTGCAGACGACACAAAGCTGGGTGGGAGGGTAAGCTGTGAGGAGGATGTCGTGAAACTCCAGTACGATTTGGACAGATTGGGTGATTGGGCAGCAACATGGCAAATGCACTATAATGTGGATAAATGTGAGGTTATCCACTTTGGTGGCAAAAACAGGAAGGCAGATTATTATTTGAATGGCAATAGATTGGGAGAAGGGGAAGTGCAAAGAGACCTGGGTGTTCTTGTGCACCAGTCGCTGAAGGTAAGCATGCAGGTGCAGCAGGCGGTTAAGAAGGCAAATGGTATGTTGGCCTTCGTAGCAAGAGGGTTCGAGTACAGGAACAAGGATGTCTTGCTACAGTTGTACAGGGCCTTGGTGAGACCGCACCTTGAGTACTGTGTGCAGTTTTGGTCGCCTTACCTGAGGAAGGACGTTCTTGCCATGGAAGGAGTGCAGCGAAGATTCACCAGGCTGATACCTGAGATGGCAGGAATGACGTATGAGGAGAGATTGTGTCGATTGGGCTTATACTCACTGGAGTTTAGAAGATTGAGAGGGGGTCTCATCGAAACTTATAAAATTCTGTCAGGCCTGGACAGACTAGATGCAGGAAGGATGTTTATGATGGCCGGGGAGTCCAGAACCAGGGGTCATAGTCTAAGGATAAGGGGTAAGCCATTTAGGACTGAAATGAGGAGGAATTTCTTCACCCAGAGAGTGGTGAACCTGTGGAATTCTCTGCCACAGAGGGCGGTGGAGGCCAGTTCATTAAATATATTCAAAAAAGTGTTGGATATATTTCTTAAGGCTAAAGGGATCAAGGGATATGGGGAGAAGGCAGGGACAGGGTACTGAATTTGGATGATCAGCCATGATCTCATTGAATGGCGGAGCAGGCTCGAAGGGCCGAATGGCCTACTCCTGCTCCTATCTTCTATGTTTCTATGTTTCTATGTGTGGTGAATGTACTCCCACAGTGCTGCTAGGGAGGGTATTCCAGGATTTTGACCCAGTGACCATGATGGAATGGTGATATATGTCCAAGGCAGGATGGCGTGTGACTTGGAGGTGATTAAATGATCCAATAATCTGTTTTGTGGTTGCATTGGTTGAGGAAGGAATGTTAGTCAGGACATCAAGAGAACTCCCTGCCCTTCTTCAAAATAATCTTATGGAATCTTTTATGTCGATCTAAGTTGGCAGACTCAGCCTTGGTTTAATGCCTGATCCAAAAGACAGCACCATTGAAAGTGAAGCACTCCATCAGTAACCCACTAGATTATGCATTTAAATCCATAGTGGGTCTTAAACTCAATCTTCTGACTCAAAGCTGAGACTGCTAACAATTGAGCGAAACTGATACTATGGAATAAAAACTGGACAGCTTGAATATTCAGGATGCAACAGGACCAGGAAAAAATGCATCTTCGAATATTTAAAAGAATGGAGATAGAAATAGGGGAAATTTTGGCTGAAATTTTCACAGCTCATTAAATACAGGCACAGAACCTAAATTGGAAATATGCCTACTTTTTTTTTGTTTAAAAAAGGTCAAAATCACAATCCTGAAAATGATTGGCTTATTACTTTGACATCTATGCATGGAAAATATTGGAGCTTGTTATAAAGGAACTAATTCATGCTCAATTAACTGCAGTAAAGGCAATTATTCCAAACTAATACAGGTTACGCAAGACAAGCCATGCATAACAAATTTATTGAAAATCTTTGGAGAGGGAACAGAATTGATGGATGATAGCAATGTAGCAGATATATATTGACTTTAAGAAGACACTTGATATGGTGCCTCACAAGAGATTTTGTTTAGGTAAAATGAAAGGTCTATGGATAAAGAAGGAAATAGTAAATTGGATTGAAAGTTAGCTAAATAATAGGAAACAAAGTGAAGTGATCAATTCTAGTACTTCTAATTTTTTTTTAAATTCATTGATGGGATGTGGGCGTCGCTGGCTGGCTAAGCCTGCATTTAGTGCCCATCCCTAATTGCCCTTGAGAAGATGGTGGTGAGCCGCCTTCTTGAACCGCTGCAGTCCATGTGGTGTAGGTGCACCCACAATGCTGTTAGGAAGGGAGTTCCAGGATTGTGGCCCAGCGACAGTGAAGGAACGGCAATACAGGTCCAAGTCAGGATGGTGTGTGGCTTGGAGGGGAACTTGTAGGTGGTGAAGTTCCCATGCGTCTGCTGCCCTTGTCCTTCTAAGTGGTAGAGGTCACGGGTTTGGAAGGTGCTGTTGAAGGAGCTTTGGCGAGTTGCTGCAGTGCGTCTTGTCGATGGTACACACTGCAGCCACAATGCGCCGGTGGTGGAGGGAATGAATGTTGAAGGTGGATGGAGTGCCAATCAAGCGGGCTGCGTTATCCTGAATGGTGTTGAGCTTCTTGAGTGTTGTTGGAGCTGCACTCATCCAGGCAAGTGGAGAATATTCCATCACACTCCTGACTTGTGCCTTGTAGATGGTGGAAAGGCTTTGGGGAGTCAGGAGGTGAGACATTCGCCGCAGAATTCCCAGCCTCTGGCCTGCTCTTGTAGCCACAGTATTTATATGGCTGGTCCAGTTCAGTTTCTGATCAATGGTAACCCCCAGGATGTTGATAGTGGGGGATTCAGCGATGGTAATGCCATTGAATGTCATGGGGAGATGGTTAGAGTCTCACTTGTTGGAGATGGTCATTGCCTGGCACTTGTGTGGTGCGAATGTTACTTGCCACTTGTCAGCCCAAGTCTGAATGTTGTCCATGTCTTGCTGCATATGGACACAGACTGCGTCAGTATCTGACGAGTCTCAAATGGTGCTGAACAGTGTGCAATCATCAGCGAACATCCCCACTTCTGACCTTATGGTGGAGGGAAGGTTATTGCTGAAACAGCTGAAGATGGTTGTGCCTAGTACACTGTCCTGAGGAACTCCTGCAGTGATGTCATGTGATTGAGATGAATGACCTCCAACAACCACAGCCAACTTCCTTTGTGCTAGGTATGATTCCAACCAATGGAGAGTTTTCCCCTTGATTCCCATTGACTTCAGTTTTGCTAGGGCTCCTTGATGCCACACTCGATCAAATGCTGCCTTGATGTCAAGGGCAGTCACTCTCACCTCACCTCTTGAGTTCAGCTCTTTTGTCCATGTTTGGACCAAGGCTGTAATGAGGTCAGGAGCTGAGTTGCCCTGGCGGAACCCAAACTGGGCGTCAGTTAGCAGGTTATTGCTGAGTAAGTGCCGCTTGATAGCACTGTCGACGACACCTTCCATCACTTTGCTGATGATTGAGAGTAGACTGATGGGACGGTAATTGGCCGGGTCGGATTTGTCCTGCTTTTTGTAGACAGGACATACTTGGGCAATTTTCCACATTGCCGGGTAGATGCCAGTGTTGTAGCTGTACTGGAACAGCTTGGCTACAGGCGCAGCTAGTTCTGGAGCACAAGTCTTCAGTACTATTGCCGGAATGTTGTCAGGGCCCGTAGCCTTTGCAGTATCCAGTGTCTTCAGCCGTTTCTTCACATCACGTGGAGTGAATTGAATGGGCTGAGGACTGGCATCTGTGATGCTGGGGACCTCAGGAGGAGGCCGAGATGGATCATCCACTCGGCATTTCTGGCTGAAGATAGTTGCAAATGCTTCAGCCTTGTCTTTTGCACTCACGTGCTGGGCTCCACCATCATTGAGGATGGGGATATTTTTGGAGCCTCCTCCTCCTGTTAACTGTTTAATTGTCCACCACCACTCACGACTGGATGTGGCAGGACTGCAGAGCTTTGATTTGATCCGATGGTTGTGAGATCGCTTAGCTCTGTCTATCGCATGTTGCTTCCGTTGTTTGGCATGCAAGTAGTCCTGTGTTGTAGCCTCACCAGTTTGACATCTCATTTTTCGGTATGCCTGGTGCTGTTCCCGGCATGCTCTCCTGCACTCTTCGTTGAACCAGGGTTGATCTCCCGGCTTGATGGTAATGGTAGAGTGAGGGATATGCTGGGCCATGAGGTTACCGATTGTGGTTGAATACAATTCTGCTGCTGCTAATGGCCCACAGCGCCTCATGGATGCCCAGTTTTGAGTTGCCAGATCTGTTCGAAATCTGTCCCATTTATCACGGTGGTAGTGCCACACAACACGGTGGAGGGTATCCTCAACATGGAGATGGGACTTCGTCTCCACAAGGACTGTGCGGTGGTCACTTCTACCAATGCTGTCATGGACAGATGCATCTGCAACAGGTAGATTGGTGAGGACGAGATCAAGTAGGTTTTTCCCTCTTGTTGATTCCCTCACCACCTGTCGCAGACCCAGTCTGGCAGCTATATCCTTTAGTACTCGGCCAGCTCGGTCAGTTGTGGTGCTACCGAGCCACGCTTGGTGATGGAGATTGAAGTCCCCCACCCAGAGGACATTTTGTGCCCTTGCTACTCTCAGTGCTTCTTCCAATTGGTGTTCAACATGAAGGAGTACTGATTCATCAGCTGAGGGAGGGCGGTAGGTGGTAACTAGCAGGAGGTTTCCTTGCCCATGTTTGACTTGATGCCATGAGACCTCATAGGACTGAGTCAATGTTGAGGACTCCCAGGGCTACTCCCTCCCGACTGTATACCATGGTGCCACCACCTCTGGTGGGTCTGTCCTGCCGGTGGGACAGGACATACCCAGGGATGGTGATGGTGGTGTCTGGGGCATTGGTTGTAAGGTATGATTCGGTAATTATGACTATGTCAGGCTGTTGCTTGACTAGTCTGTGGGACAGCTCTCCCAATTTTGGCACAAACCCCCAGATGTTGGTAAGGAGGACTTTGCAGGGTCGACAGGGCTGGGTTTGCCGTTGTCGTTGCCGAGTGGTCCATCCAGTTTTATTCTTATTGTTTTTCGTAGCGGTTGTTTACAACTGAGTGGCTTGCTAGGCCATTAAGAGTCAACCACATTGCTGTGGGTCTGGAGTCACATGTAGGCCAGACCAGGTAAGGACGGCAGATTTCCTTCCCTAAAGGACTTTAGTGAACCAGATAGGTTTTTGCAACAATCGACAATGGTATCATGGTCGCCATTACTAAGACTAACATTTAATTCCAGAATTAAATTGAATTGAATTTAAATTCCACCAGCTGCCGTGGTGGGATTGAACCCATATCCTCAGAGCATTTGACTGAGCTTCTGGCTTACTAGTCTAGTGACATAACCACTACGCAATCGCCTCCCCGCAGGATCTATTGGATAATCAATCTTGGAATCTTTGCTGTTCAAAATATTTATAAATAATCTTAATGCAGGCTTTAAAAGTAGACTGTCCTGGTTTGCAGAGAGTATGATGCTGCATGGGAAAGGAGGATATTTAGAGGAATGCAATGAAGTTTAAGAAATCTCTACCTAGCACCTGCGAAGACAGATTGCGAATGAAATTTAACATTGAGTGAAAGAAAAAGAAACCATGAAAGACTTGCACTTTATCACATCTTAAAGCACTTCATATACAATTAATTACTTTGATGTGTAATGGTTGTTGCTAAATAGGCAAACACAGCAGCCAATTTGCGCACTGCAAAATCCCACAAACAGCAACCTGCTTTTTTGGTGTTATTGGTTGATGGAGATATGTTGACCAGGTGCAGGTTTAATTCGCAGTGAGAATCAGGTGCGCGGGGGCTGAAGTGGGTGAGGAGCCATCCGTTTCCCCCCCTCCCCCCGGAGTGTGAGGCCTGTGAGATTTTAAATCCCAGGCCTCGTTTGCATCCGTGACACTGAATCCCGCCCGCAGCTGGCAGGAATGATGTCAATGCCAGTGTGTGGGCGTGGAAATTCGCAGGTTGGGGTGGTTGGGGGGTGGGCGCATGCTGCCACCAGGGGCCTAAGGAAATGATCCTTGGCAAGGTAAGCAAGGAAGGGGGAGGAATCAGCAAAGTTTGCGATCGGGCGGAAGTCCGAGATATCCTTGTGGGGCCAGAAAGTGCATCCTGCTCATCTGGCCCACAAGGAACCTGTAAAAAGTAGAACACAAAAACTTGTCTGGGCCTCCTGTGGCATTAGTAAGAAAGAACATAGAATTATTGAATGCTTTTAAGATAATTTCCTAAAGCAGCATGTTTTCGAAGTAGCAGGCAACACTCAATCTAATTAGGAGTAATAAACCAAAAATAGTTAGTGATCTGGTTGTAAGGGAGCATCTTGGGAATAATGACGATCGGATTTACTGCCAGGCTTGTAGGAAGAAAGGTGGGTCAACACACCAAGGTCTTGCATTCAAAATATGACTCTGAAAGGATGAGGAAGGAATTGACTGAAATTGCATGAGAGAAGATATCAGTTGGCAAATCGACAGCAGAATCTATTCACGAGAGTAATGGATTGTGAAATAAGTATATAGCCTTGAAAGCCACAAGGGTTTGTTAGGAGAAATGTTAGACAAAAGGATTTGACAGACGGGCAAAGAACAGTGCCAAAAATGAGGAATGGGAGGACTTTAGAATAAAAGGAGTCCAAGGAAATAGGAGAGCAAATAGAGAGTACTGAAGCAGACTTGCAGATGCCATTCAGGGTAATAACAAAAGTTTTTACAATGACAAGAAAACAGAGTGCTAAAGGAAGAAATGGATCTATTAAGAATAGATTTAGGTAAGACAATAGCAGAGGATACGTCATGACAGAATTGCCAACTAATCCTTTTGATTTGTCCTTCAAGTAACCAAGGGGGATACAATATTAGCAGTGCAGGGAATAATAGAGATTAGTGAAGGGGGGAAGCTTGCAGGCATTAGTATGAACAAGGAAAATGTACTGAATAAAATAATGGGATTGAAACCAACCGAATTTCCAGATTCAGTTGGTTTCTGTTTGATGGCAGTAAAAGAAATAGGCAAGCAAAATGGGAATTAGTCATAATTTTCCAAAGCTTGATCGTTTTAAGCATCATATCAGAGGATTGGAAGGTAGCAAATATTATATCTGATTCAAAAATGGAAGAGACAAGCCAGGTGACTGTAGGCCAGCAAGTTTAATGTCAGTAATGGGAAAATGCCCTTTTATTGTCTTTCCAACCTGTGGAAAAAATACCTCAGTATATACTTAACATAGTCCTTCATAATTTTGAAGATGTCTATTGGGCCTTCCCTTAACCATCTCAACTCTAGTGAAAAAAGACCCAACTTCTCCAGTCTCTCACCTCTCACCACTGGGAACATCCTAATAAATTCATGTTCTCATGTACCACCTTTTCCATTGTTTTTATATCAATTCCTATAATGGGGTGCCCAAGGCACATCAACTGTGCTCTAACTGAGGACTTGTTCAAGTGCAACATCACTTTCTTGTTTTTGTATTCTATGTACAAAATACAAAGTCCAGGATTCTGTTTTTTCTTTGTTTGTGGGATGTGGGCATCACTGGCAAGGCCAGCATTTATTGCTCTTGTGAAGGTGGTGGTGAACCTTCTTGGATAGTAGAGGGCAGTTAAAAGCCAACCACATTGCTGTGAGCCTGGAGTCACATATAAGTCTGGAGTCACATATAAGCCAGACTGTATAAAGGCAGCACATTTCCTTCTCTAAAGTACATTAGTGAACCAAATGGGTTTTTACAACTCTCTGGTAATTTCATGGTCACCATTACTAGCTTTATAATCCAGATTTTTATTTAACTGAATTAAAATTTTCTAATTGATGTGGTGGGATTGGAATTCACGTCTCTGAGATTGCTAGTCCAGTAACATAACCACCATGCTACCGTACCCTATTTGCTTTTCTATAATCCTATTTGCTGCAATGACCACCTTTAATGAGTAGCACATCTGTGCACCAAGCTCCCTCTGCTCTTCTACTACATTTGAACTCTTACCATTTAAAGTATATCTGCTTTCCTTATCCTTAATTCCAAGATGTTTTACTTCATACTGTTCTCCAGTGATCTACATCGGCCATCTATTTGCCTAAGCTGCTGTTCTATCTATGTCCTCCTGTACTTTTTCACAACCCTTGTCACAGTTTGCCCTATGCCCTTCTTCCGCCGCTCCCCCCCCACCCCCCACCACGCCAATTTGGAGTCACCGATTAATTTTCATACTGTTCCTTCAAATCCCAAGTCCCATTGTTTATGCTTATAATAAATACTCCTCTGGACTCCTCCAGAGCACCACTCACAACACCTTTCCTATCTGAGAAAGATTTCTTTTTTATCCCTAGTCCTTGCTTTCTGCCTTCCAACAATCTCTCTATCCATCCGGCCTCATTCGGGAAGGAAATGGCTGCAGTGCCTGCTGCAGCATGGCTTTGTGAAACTAGAAAATTAATTCAATATTTATTTTTAAATCACGTCTCACCTAGTACAACAGTTTGCTGTGTGATTTATTAAAACCATATTTTCAAGATATGGGTGAGGTTGGCAAGGCCATTTTTATCACCCATCAATTTACTTGAAAAATTGTGTCTTTTTTTCATTAGAACAATGCAAATTACTTAAGAATGAAATGTTTAAGATTATGAAAAGATGTGAAAGGGTGGATAGAGGCACTATTTAAAAAATATATTCTTTTATGGGATGTGTGCATCGCTGACAAGGCCAGCATTTATTGCCCATCCCTAATTGCCCTTGAGAAGGTGGTGGTGGACCGCCTTCTTGAACCGCTGCAGTCCGTGTAGTGAAGGTACTCCCACAGTGCTGTTAGGGAGGGAGTTCCAGGATTTTGACCCAGGGACGATGAAGTTATCAGCAATATACTTCTAAGTCAGGATGGTGTGTGACTTGGAGGGGAACTTGGAGGTGGTGCTGTTCCACATGCACCTGCTGCCCTTGTCCTTCTAGGTGGAAGAGGTCGCGGGTTTTGGAGGTGCTGCCAAAGAAGCCTTGGCGAGTTGCTGCAGTGCATCTTGTAGATGGTACACACTGCAGCCACGGTACGCCAGTGGTGGAGGGAGTGAATGTTTAAGGTGGTGGATGGTCCTGGATGGTGTCGATCTTCTTGAGTGTTGTTGGAGCTGCACTCATCCAGGCAAGCGGAGAGTATTCCATCACAGTATTTACAGTAGATGAGGTGCCAAGAGGAAATTGGATCAATTCTCGATTCATTAATAGTAGAATAAAGGTGGGAAAACAATGTTGAGCTAGGCAATGAAAACCTATTTTGAAACATTCCGCTTTTCTGGTCTTGTGGCTTTATGAACCGTAATGTAGCTATGCTTTGTGAATTGTGTAATGGAATCATCAGCCATAACTTCATGCTGTATTCAATCTCACTTTTGTATACATATCTCCACATTTGTGCAGTTAACGACACCCAGGACTTCTGAAACCAAGCAAAGATATTATATTGAGTTATGATATTTTGTTGAGCAGGCACCAGCTGATCATTTCCTTTCAGGGAAATGGCTTCAGGTACTGTGCAGCTCCTGCGGGCAGCTTGCCTGGAACCTGCAGGAAGCAAAAAAGTGGTGGCTTTTTTTTCAGTAACTCTCTGGACCTTGAAGAAGCTAATGGTATAGAACGTTAGGGCTGCAGTGAATTTTACAGCTCCAGTGGTAATCATGGAAGATAATTCCAAATCTATGCACAATTGTTGGCTGAGGCAAAAACATAAGCATAGCTATTCTGTCAATGCCATTTAGAATTTTAATTTTGGCCAGTAATTTCTTGAGACAATGATGTTTCATCCTCCAGATTCTCTCTTTCCTTCCTCAGTTCTATTTCTTCTGCTATAAGTCAAAAACAACAAAAGGAGTCTATGCACGCAGGCATTATTTAACCATGCTTTAATTATGACTTACGATGCATGTACAGGAAACTCTTTATTATCCGGCATCAATGGGACCAGCGTCGTGCTGGTTTATTAAAAAGTCCGGATTACAGAGCGATATAGTTAAAAGGTACGAGAGCTCCGTACACAGCAACAAATCCAGGCTTCCCTGTTGCTTAGCAACATGTGCAGGAACTCCGGCCACAGACCAAGCGTCCCTGTTGCTTAGCAACAAGTGCACGAACCCCAGTTACACAGCCACAGATCCAGGAACTGCCACTAATATGAAGTAAAACTTACCTGAACCTACTCCTGAATTTTGCCGGTTAACAGAGATTTACGGTTAATTTAAGTGTTGGTTAAAAGAGAGTTTCCTGTACTTTATTCTGGTACATGGTGCCCAAAATTGCAGGTTGGCTTATCCTAGTCAGGACCCTTAATAATTAGTATTGTCATTGCTCAGTAATGCATTATGACTATGTTTAGTTAACCGCAGAATATATAAGATCACAGTAATTATGTCAAAAGCAGCATTACTTGCCCCCCCAAAAAATTATTTCACTATAAGAGGTAAACAGCTAACATACAAAGGTTGATTCCTTCCAATATCTCCAACCTCTTCATTTCGATAAAATCTGTTTGCTTAAGCATGTAAGCTTTTAAAGTCTATCATTGTTTGAATACTTAAATAATGGAATGTAACATAGAAACATAGAAACATAGAAGATTGGAGCAGGAGTAGGCCATTCGGCCCCTCAAGCCTGTTCCGCCATTCAATGCGATCATGGCTGATCATCCAAATTCAGTACCCGGTCCCTGCTTTCTCCCCATATCCCTTGATCCCTTTAGCCTTAAGAAATATAACCATCCATAATCACAACTCCGCACCAGTTAACCCAATAGCAGTTGTATTATGCAAATGTCAATGGCAACCTTCCACCTTAGCTTTTTGCTGTACTTTTCTTACCAGTGTTTCAATGTTTCTAATGTAGTAATTATACATACTAAGCAGGATACTGCATATTGTGCTGCACTGTGTAATGAGCTCCCCTGAAGTTATTCTGGATAACTGGCACTGCTGTGGTGCTTTTAACGTCAAAACATGCCTCATGGTGCTTCATAGAGGAAGAAGGGAATGGTTTCCAAGCCTTTGTGGTGAAGTTAAGAGAGGTGACTAAACGCTTGGCCAAAGAGATGGGTTTTAAGGAAACTTTTAAAGGCAGATGGCAAATTATATGGAGGAAATTCCAGAGAATTATTTCAAGACAGCTAAAGGCTATGGTACAAAAGATAGAGTAGAGGGAGGGACGAGGGATGTACAAAGGGCAAAATGAGAGCATCAGAGGGCATGGTGGGGGTTGTAAGGCTGAAAGAGGTTGCAGAGGTAGGGTGAGACAAGGAGATAGTGGGATTTGTAGATGAGGACAAGGATTTTAAATTTGAGGGGTTGAGGATCAAGTGCAGGATAGTGGAAGTGATGGCAATGGGCAAGCAGCACTTAAAGCAGAAAGTGAGCTGCAGTGTTTTAGACAATTTGGAGTTCATGGAAGGTGGCAATCAGGAGGCTGGTGAGGAGGCGATTAGAGAAATAGGCCTAGAAATTGGGTATAGCCCCGCTTGAGGCGTTAGAACTGGCGCTGCACAAAGTTTATAGCCAGACGAAACTTATCGCCGCCTGGCGCGATATTGGGTTGCATCGCCCCCAAAGGTGATTGAGGCGCGAATTCAGACGTTGCACGGGCCTCCTAAGGCGTAAAACTTCCGGCACTACCCAATATCGGTGCGGACAGGCGCCGCGCAGGTGATCTCAATTACCGATAACCACGAGACTTCCAGGCGCCAGCCGGCTCTTAAAGGGGTAGGTCAGTCAGCCGCAGCTTCCACACTCATCGCCCTGTAGGACTCAGAATCGGTGCACGCCCTTCTCTGGCGCAAAATACTTGGTCAAGATGGAGAAGATGAGACAGAGAGCAGAGCGCTTCAGCATTGAGGCTCTGGAGCAGTTGGTGGCCGCAGTGGAGCGCCGTCGAGATGTTCTCTATCCTGACAATGGCAGGAGGCTGTAAAGTCTGTGTGTTATATGGCGAATTAATACACAGACTACAAGAGTAACTTTAACAGGACTTTACTATTCGAAGGTCAGGGCGAATCTGCCCAATAAATCCTTACACAGCACTTATATACCGGTGTGGTCACCACCGGTATTACAGTATACAGTAGCCAAGATAAAGTAGTGCAACCCTTAAAATAGTTCTCTTAAAGGTGGAACGTTACATACACTACAATCCTCCCTTTTTAGGTTAACAGTATATATCTATTCCCATTAATATAACATCATAACATATATACAACTTTATGTAAAACAGTTCACAGATTCAGGCTCTCTGGAGGCTTCCTGACTCTGTCCGGATAACGCCTCGGTGGTGTAGTAGTTTTCGGTGGTGTAGTAGGTTCTTCTGGCAAGGTCGATTCTGCTTGAAGGACAGTGTCAGGTTCATCTGATTCCAGTATTACCGGATCGGAGGTAGATGCTCTGGGTATCTCTGCTTCAACATTAGGCGTATAGAGTTGTGGAGTAGGTTGGCCCTTTGTGGATGACTCTATGATCTGGTCAACACGGCGCCTTATTATGCTTTCACCAATGTCCACGGTATACATCAGCGGTCCTAGCCTTTTTCCAATAGTTCCAGGCTGCCATTTCTCGGTACGGTAGTCCCGGGCCAAAACTTGTTGACCTATCTGGAAGGTTCTAGTTGGCCTTTCATTCATGCCTTGAAATTGCCGGTTCTCTACGTCCCTTCTGACATTTGGCTTAATCAAATCCAGCCGGCATCTTAGTCTTCTATTGAAAAACATCATGGCGGGAGTTTGGTTTGTGACCGCATGTGTTGCATTCCTGTACGCCAACAAGAAGTTATCTACCTTATGTTGTAGATTTATGTCTTCATTACCCATGGCCTTTATGGCCTTCTTGAAGGTCTGGACAAACCTTTCAGCTAATCCATTGGTGGCGGGATGGTATGGGGCGGATGTGTAGTGCTTAACCCCATTGCTTTTTAAGAACTTCCTGAATTCTTCGGACACAAATTGCGGTCCATTATCAGAACAGATCTGTTCCGGCAGCCCATTCCTGGCAAATATGGTCCTTAATACTGTGATGGTTTTTTCCGTGGTGGTGGAGGACATCTTTATTACCTCCGGCCACTTGGAGTGTGCATCCACCGCGATTAAAAACATTGAGTCCATAAATGGACCAGCAAAGTCGATATGTACCCTTTGCCATGGAGATGAGGGCCACTCCCTTGGATGCAGAGGAGCTTGTGGTGGGGCGTTTTGGACCTTCTGGCATCCTAGACAGCTCTTGGTTATTTCTTCGATGTCTCCATCGATACCTGGCCACCACACAAACGCTCTGGCTAGGTTCTTCATTTTCACTCCACCCAGATGCCCCTCGTGAAGCTCCTTTAGCACTTTATGCTGGAGTTTGGGTGGAATCACCACTCTAGATCCACACACCAAGGTTCCTCGGCACACTGACAGCTGTTCTCTTCTTTGCGAAAATGCTGGCAACATTGGTTCGCCATGTGCTGGCCATCCCTCCACCGTTAAATCGTAGACTCGTGAGCGAGTCGGGTCATTTCTTGTTTCCTTTTCGATCATAGAATTTGTTACTGGTAGACATTCCACTATGGTTGAGTGGAACATCTCCACTGGGTCCACTGTAGTCGCCTCTTCTACCACTGGCAACGGTAGGCGCAATAACCCATCAGCGTTTCCATGCTGTTTGGACCTTTTGTATTCAATGTCATATTGGTGTGCCCCTAGTAACACGGACCACCTCTGTAGCCTTTGCGCTGTCATAGTGGAAACGACCTTGTTAGGGTTGAATATGGATACCAACGGCTGGTGGTCTGTCAGCAATGTAAACTTCTTGCCCTGCAGGTAATGATTGAATTTCTTTACTCCCCACACAAGGCTGAGAGCCTCCCTATCTATCTGAGCATAATTGCGCTCAGCGGAGGTCAATGATCGGGATGCAAATGCGACTGGCCTTTCCGAGCCATTTGGCAACTTGTGTGAGAATACTGCTCCAATACCATAAGGGGAAGCATCACAAGCTAGACGAAGAGGTAGCGTTGGATTGAAGTGAGCCAACACTTCCTCAGAGGTGATCAATGCCTTGCTTTTGCGAAAGGCCTTCTTACAGTCCTCGCTCCACTTCCATGGTACTTCTTTCCGCAACAGAGCATTCAGCGGGTGCAGCACCGTGGATAGATTTGGCAGAAACTTATGGTAATAATTAATCAACCCCAGAAACGACCTCAACTGTGAGACATTTTCCGGAGCGGGGGCCTTCACGACAGCTTCGATCTTTTCAGGTGACTTGTGCAGGCCCTCTTGGTCAATGACATGACCACAGTACGAGATCCGTTTCTGGAAGAATTCACATTTCTGGCGGTTAGCTCGAAGGCCATATTCCTTCAACCTGGTGAGCACCAGTTTCAAATTTGTGAGGTGTTCCTCCTCGTCCTCTCCCGTAATCAGGATATCGTCCAAGTAACACTGAGTGCTTGGAATACCCTGTAAAACCTGCTCCATAGCCCTCTGCCAAATTGCTGGAGCCGAAGCCACTCCAAAAACCAGTCTATTATATCGATACAAGCCTTTGTGCGTGTTGATTGTGAGATACTGGCGCGACTCTTCCTCGACTTCCATCTGTAAGTATGCTTGCGCCAGGTCTATCTTGGTGAAGTGTTTCCCGCCAGACAATGAAGCAAAGATATCCTCAATCCGCGGAAGCAGGTATTGTACCGTGTGAAGCACCGGATTAACTGTGATCTTGAAGTCTCCGCAGATGCGGACCTTTCCCGGTCCCCCTGGCTTGTTACTCGACGAAGGCTTCATGACGGGAACAATGGGCGTGGCCCACTCACTCCAGTCCACCTTAGACAGTACCCCTGAATGTTCAAGCTCTTCCAGTTCTGCCTCCACAGCAGGTCGTATCGCGTAAGGTACCGATCTGGCTTTGAAAAATTTTGGGCTTGCATGTTCTGCAATCTTGATTTTTGCCTTAATTCCTCTCAGTGTTCCCAGTCCCTGCTGGAATACCTCTTTAGCCTCGTCCAATATTCTGGACAATCGTTCAGGTTTGACATCTTTCTTTCCGGAATCTACCGTCATTGTGTTTAGGGAGTGCCAGTCTATCTTTATTTTCCTGATCCACTCCCGCCCCAGAAGTGGTGGACCTCCCTCAGGTAGTACATATATGTCCATTCCTTGGTGTTCTTTGCCCTTGTGTCTCACCTTGACTTTTATCTTTCCGATGGGGTATACTTTATGCCCCGTGTATGTCTGCAATACTATCTCCGTATCCCGTAGGGGAATATGTTTGAATAACTTTTTGTAATCTTGCTTATTCATGACCGTCAACGCTGATCCGGTGTCCACTTCCATCTTCACTTGGACTTTTGCAATCTGTAGTGTGACCCAGATAGTTTGTCGGTCAGTTTCCTTACTCACATTGTGAATCCTCAGACTACCCAGTTCCTTGCTGCTGGAGTCTGAATCCGAATTCTGTTCATCTGAACTCTTCCCAGTCACCTTATGTACCTTTCTGTACTTCTTCTGCGGTGACTTATTGTTGCTGGTCTTCTTTCCTGACCGGCATACTTTAGCTATGTGACCAAGCTTGCCACATTTTCTACATTCCTGGTTTTTAAACCAGCATTGGTTCTGGTCGTGTGTTGTCTTCTCACAACGATAACATTTCGTTGTACCCGAAGTCATTTGATCCACGCTGAGTACCGCTGTCTTCAGCTGCATCTCCGCCGTGCCTCTCGCTGCGGCTTCGTGCGATGCTGCAATAAGGACAGCCTTATCAAGTGTAAGATTGTTCTCTTCGAGCAGTCGCTTTTGTGTTTCTTCCTTCGACATCCCACACACGAACTTGTCTCTCAGTGCCTCTGTCAGATTTTCCCCAAACTGACAGTATTTTGCTAGCCTGCGCAGTTCAACCAAGTACTCCGCGTTGCTTTCCTCTTTTAGTTGCGTTCTCACGTAAAATTTAGATCGTTCCGCTAACATCAGCGGTGTGGGGTTCAAATGATCCTTCAGGACAGCAACAATATTAGCGAAAGACTGATCCGCCGGTTTAGCTGGTGATAGAAGATGCTTCAATAGCCCGTATGTCTTCGCACCCATTGAGTTTAGTAAGGTTAGAGCTTTATCATAATTTGCTATCTTATTGACCTTACAATATATCTCGATGCGTTCTACATACGTGGCCCAATCTTCCACATCGGAATCGAAATCGTTGATGTTACCACGCTTAGGCATCTTCACAATCTTTCTGAGAACAACAACGAAATTTTTAACTTTTTTTCAAAAATGGCGGTTTCGCGCGCTTATCTTCTTCCCTGCCTCCGAGGATGGCGGTTTCCCGCGCTTGTCTTTCTCTGGCGGGGGGGGTAAGCTTTGCCCTCGGGCGACGACCGCTGGCTTTCGGGTTTCGCAGCCTGCGCGCCGGCTTCAGTTTATTCTGAAGCTCTCCCGCTCGCTCGGGCTCTGTCTCTCCCTCAGCGGCTTTCAATCGCACCTCCCCAGCCCTCTCGCAGTCCGGTCCTTTCCTCCCCTGGCTGCGGCTGAGTTCTCCGCGGTTTTATTTATTTATTTCTTCCCGCGCCTTACGATCCCGGTCGCAGCGCCTCGCGGCCTCGGTAGCTGCCCGGCCTTTTTCGCCGGTCACGGTCGAGCTGTCTCCCGACGCTGTTGCGTCTCCCAGCCTGCTTGTAGCCCGGTCTCTCACACTGGCTGCATTCCCGCTTGTAGCCCGGTCTCTCACACCGGCTGCGTTCCCGCTTGTACCGCGGCTTCCGTGCCCTACGCTGCCCCAGTCTCAGCGTCTCTGGCCCCGACTTCTGTCCGGCTCCTTTCCCCCGACCGTGGTCGAGTTCACCACCCTTATCCTCCGTTTCTTTTTATTTCCCCCCTACTCACAGTCAACGTGGCCGACTTGCTTCTCGTGGCTGATTGGCTCACTCACCACCGTGACAGAAGGGACGATCACTGCCTGTTGCTGATGGAAGGCTTCATGTCTGAATTCTTCCTTCTTCCTTGCTCTGCAGACTCGAGTCTTCTCTCAGCAGAACGACGAGGGCGGTTGCCTCTTCTCGACGCTCGTTAACTGCTTCGGATGTATCGCTGCCGCAGGGTAAGATCGAACTCGTCGCCACTGTAAAGTCTGTGTGTTATATGGTGAATTAATACACAGACTACAAGAGTAACTTTAGCAGGACTTTACTATTCGAAGGTCAGGGCGAATCTGCCAAATAAATCCTTACACAGCACTTATATACCAGTGTGGCCACCACCGGTATTACAGTATACAGTAGCCAAGGTAAAGTAGTGCAACCCTTAAAATAGTTCTCTTAAAGGTGGAACGTTACATACACTACAGAGGCCGAATCAAAAGGACTACCGCCGAGCTTGGAGGGATGTTTGTCAGAGGGTCAACTCCAGCAGCATGGCGACCAGGAGCCCTGTTCAGTGCAGGAAGAAATTCAACGACCTCACTCGGGTCGTTAGGGTGAGTGGTGTTTATGCAAACTTCTGATTCCCTCCATCTGCACCTGACTTCATGGCTACAGGGTGCGCAATGCCCCAATGGCCATGTGTCAGCAAGCACCCATGGCCCTTTCTGGGCACACACATGCACATTTGACTCAAGGCGTCATGTAAGGGCTCTTGCACCATGGGGGGCATGAGATGATCACTCAGGGCATCATGTAAGGGCTCTTGCACCATGGGGGGCATGAGATGATCACTTAGGGCATCATGTAACAGAACTTTCCCTTCTTTCCCCTGCAGTCCAAGCTGGCGACGATTCGCAAGGACCAGCTTCGAAGGACCTCCACAAGTGGTCACTCTGACGGATCTCGAGGAGAGAGTGCATCAGATTCTTGGAGGACGTCTGAGTGGTCCTGTTACCACTGCAGCTGCCGACCCCATTGTTGACGGCAATGGTAAGGATCTCACCTTTTCAGCTGTCTCCTTCCACTTGGTCCCCCCGCCAGCATGCTTTCTCACTGTGGAGCCATGTCATAGCCTTGCCGCAATCTGGCATGCCTTGCTGCCAACCTGTCCTTTTGCTAAAGCCACTCTTCCACCTCCCTGCTTTCAGATGCTGCATCACCAGCTCGGGGTCCGGGCCCTGAAGCTGCCAGTGCCAGTGGCTCCGGAGGCGAGGATCAGGAGGAAGCTGCACCATCCGTTCCAGCCGCAGGGGAGCCAACACATCTGCAGACTGGGGATAGTAGCTCCCTGGAGGGGAGGGTGGGAGGCTCTGATGAGGAGCCAGTTGCCGGAACAAGTGGCCTGCATCAACGCAAGGGGGGTAGGCAAGTTCGGGCACCGGCTCCCCGGAGGGCGAGACAGGGAGTGATGACTGCTGCACAGAGTGCAGAGGAGGTGCGTAGCCTGGCTGAAATGAGCACCCAGGCCCGGCTCAGGCACACTGAGCTTATGGCTGCAGTGGGGAGGATGCCTCAGTCGATAGAAACACTGGCAAAGAGTGTGCTGGAGAGGACTGTCCAGGGCTTCGGGGCAGCAATGGAGAGGACTGTCCAGGGCTTCGAGGCTGCTATGGAAAGGACTGTTCAGAGCTTCGGACAATCCCTGGAAAGGTCTGTCCAGGGCTTGTCCGAGGCAGTGGAACGGACTGCTCCGGCCTTGTCCGAAGCAATGGAGAGAACTGTCCAGGGCTTCTCCGAAGCACTGGCACCTGCCACACAGGTCCTCACTGCTGCCACGCAGTCACTTACTGGCCTCGTCCAGACCCAGATTGAGGCAACGCGAACTCTCACTGCTGCCACCCTATCTGCATCAGTTAGGATCACCCCGGGCCCTTCCAGTACCACACGAGGCCAGGAATCAGTGGAGCAGTCGCTTGTGGCGGTGGAGCCGAGCCGGTCCCCTCCGAGAGCCAGTGTGTCGTCCGACCATGGTGCAGGTGTCCTCTCTCGGCAGGTGACCATTGCTCCTGCCAGCGCTGGAACGTCTGCAGTGCAGCTGCTGCCACCTGCAATGCACACTGCTTCCAGCCATGGCCAGATCAAGCAGCCAGCCTGCGCACTCTCCAATCCCAGAGGTCATCCAGGCCGCCCATCAGGGGCTTCTGCGATTCCAGACACTCAGCAGGCATCCCCCAGCCTTGACGCCGCCACTGGGGTTCAATTGCGTAGGAGCAGCAGGGAGGGAAGGGGCCGACCGCGAAAGAGAAGTCGGTCTCCATCAAGGGGCCAGCAGTAGAGGGAGTTGCTGAGACGTTTCTTCCTCCAAATTCAAGGACGCCCTCACCTGTTGTGATTGTTTGTGATGGTTTGTTTAGTTTTGCGGCTTTGCCAGAGAGTTGACTGTTATTTTGTTAGTTATGGTTTCTGTTGACATGACGTTGTTATGCTGGAAGGAAGGACTTTTTTGACAATAAGGAAATTTTTTTATTTACAATGGTACTCGTAACTATTTACACTCATAGTGGCCTTCCTAGGCTTTGCACGATCCGAAGTGCGCAGGACGAATGACAGCCATCATTCCATCAGAGGAGCCTAGAACCGAGTCCTTATGAGCCTCTGACGGACGGCCCTTCCACTTTCAGGAGCCCTCCCATCTTCCTCCTCCTCCTCCTCCTCCTCGTCCACATGCTCCTCCTCCTCCTCCTCGTCCGCCTGCTCTTCCTCCTCCTCCTCCTCCTCCTCGTCCGCCTGCTCTGCTGGACCTTGAGGGTCGGCTGGCATTGGCTGGGTTCGTTGAATGGCCAAGTTGTGGAGCATGCAGCAGACGACGACAATGCGACCCACTTGCTCCGGCAAGTACTGCAGGGCTCCCCCCGAATGGTTCAGACAGTGGAAACGCTGTTTGAGCACACCAATAGTGTGCTCGACAATGTTCCTGGTCACCTGATGGCTGCTGTTGTAAAGCTCTTCTGCCGGGGTGGTGGGCAAACGGAGTGGGGTCATGAGCCATGGGCAGAGAGGATAGCCCTTGTTGCCCAGAAGCCAGCCTCGTGGGTGAGCCGGGCCCTCAAAAAGGTCAGAAACTGAGGTCTGCCGCAGGATGAACGCATCGTGGCTGCTCCCAGGGAATTGTGCGTTGACTGCCATTATCATCTGGCGGTGGTCACAGACCAGCTGGACATTGAGGGAGTGGAACCCCTTTCGGTTGCGGAACTCCTCTGGATTCTGCAATGGCGCCCGCAAAGCCACGTGTGTGCAATCTATGGCCCCCTGCACCATGGGGAAGTCCGCAATAGCAGCGAAGCCCTGCGCGCGCTCCGCCTGCTTCTCCAGGGTCACAGGGAAGGTGATTAATTGACTCCTCCTTCTATAGAGGGCAGCTGTCACTTACCGGATGCAACAATGCACTGCAAATGGTGTTATATTTGCGATGTCCCCAGTGGCTGACTGAAAGGATCCGCTTGCCTAAAAGTTCAGGGCAACAGCCACTTTGACGGCAACCGACAGAGAGGTCCTGCACCGTAGACGCGGCTGCAGATCCTCAGCAAGCAGGTGGCACAGCTCAGTCACAGCCTCCTTACCGAATCTGAGCCTTCGCAGACACTGCTCCTCGGACATGGTAAGGTATGACACCTGCTGCCTGAAAACCCTCGCAGCGTATCATCGGATTGGCTGACCTCCATTGCCCCTCCTCCTTCTGGCCAATCCCGGCCCTCTCTCCCGCCGTCTCTCTGCCCCTTCCAAGTGTCCGGCCATGAGGACGTTCCCCTCCAAAGCAGCTCCCATTGCTATGCCAGACGGGCAACATGCAGTAATGTCTAGCGCTCCAACTGCTCCGGGCAGGCCTGCAGCTCTCAAGTCTTCGAAGGCTAAATCCGAAAAATAGTGTGCAACAGTAGTTCACCAACTCTCTCCAGCAACGAACAGAATGAACAGGCCAAGTGCCTGCAGCTTTTATACTAGAGCTGTCCCCTTTAAATAGCGCCCCGCGACTCCGAGAAGGGCCTGGGAACGTTCCGTCCAACTGTCACTAATAGCGCCAGGCGGGAAGATTCCGGGTGCCACCGAATATCCGGTCAGGGGCGCCAAAAAGGCGTTGCACACTGAAATGACGTCATTAACTGCCTGCGCACGCGGGCGCGCGCTAAGAGTTAGCGCTGGCGCTAAATGGATACGCAATATGGGAGGTGTCGCTATCTTCATTGCACCTGCCCGAACATTGGGTAACGCCCCAATTCTTGGCCTCTTTCGGCGCTAATCGCTGGTGCAACCAACCGAATTTCTAGGCCTTAGAGGCTAGAGGTAATGAGAGTGTGGATAAGGGTTTTGGCAGTGGGGTGCCCATTTGATACCTGCAACTTGCAAGTGGCCATTTATATGAAGCCCAAACCTGAATTTTGTTTGGGGCTCACTGGCATGAATTGGCAGAACCAACTTTGCGCTCATTTTGGGCATTCGTCGAATTTCTCAGCCATTGTTTGAAATATTACCATAAACACACAGATGAGGATTTAGTCCTGTTGCACATGCACAACACCAATTTTTAAAGGCCCAGAAATTGAGTCGCATAGTCCCCATTATCCAGGCACTGCGTGGCCTCCTAAGACCCCAAAATGGAAGGCAGGACGCGACGCAAATTTCTGATCGGAAGTGAACCGCACGCCATGTTGGGTAAGGAGAAACAAGAGGCATCCTGTGAACCGCATGCCATGTTGGGTAAGGAGAAACAAGAGGCATCTTGTGAACCGCACGCCATGTTGGGTAAGGAGAAACAAGAGGCATCCTTTACCCACACTTGAAGCAGGCATTAGGCCCTTTGAATATGCAAAGAAGGGTCTAACGTCTGTTTCAGGTCCCTGCTGCAACATTGAGTTGCCCTGAGGCAGCCAGCACCATCATTGGCTGCACTCAGGGAAATTGACCCTACAGATCATCTGCAAAAAAAAGGTGAGTTACTTACCTTTAAACCAATCTTCCGATTGACACTAATTTTTTCAACTTTTAAAAGTTAGCACCCCAAATGGGGCGATACCGAATTTCTCCCCCCAAGTGCCAAGTGACTTGATAATAATTTTTCCAGCATTGTAACGCGCATGTTCCCAGTGGCTTGATGCAGCCATGGGAACATGATGGGCATAATGGACGGGAAATTGGACTTGCGCACGAAACATATGGTAAGTCCGTGCCCACGGGAGGCCTGTGCCAAATTCGGCACCGGGCCCCATCTGCATTTTACCAGAAAACTGTGGGCGCCAATTGGGCAGCAATTTAGGGCGGCTGCGATGCCTGCAGTAGCCCTTGAGTTGATCGTACGAGAGATTGGGGAGGTGAGGATGAGAAGGTCAAGTGCAGGCCAGCAGCATCCAGTTGTTGTTTTTGTGGAGCCAGTGGAAGCACCCTGCTCCTTCCGGCTCTACAATGCACAAAAATTGACAACATTTTTGGACCTTTTTGCAGCATCTTCCAACGGTCCATTTAAGACTTGCTGGAGAAGCTGGTCCTGACCTGGAAGAGTTAGTCAGAGCTTGCGCAGCACCAGCTCCAGCCTAGTTGCTGTCAAATTTGCACATCATGGTCCTACAACCAGTGTAGCACCCCAATTAACTTAAACAAATTAGCCTGCCACCTGCGACTAAAAGTTGCCTGATTGAATTTTGTGCAAGGGGCATTTCTGCTGTCAATCGGATGCAGGAAATTACAACCCATTTTTGGACCCCGTTTTGATATTTCACCCCCAAAAAATGGGCTAGCTTCGCCCGCAATGTTTCAGCGAAGTATGATGTAAATGCAAATGAGGTCCTCCAGAACCCTGCCATCCTGCTGGGTGAATATGAGGTAGGGAGGAAGCACAATTATGGTGAGAACTTACAACAGCTTAAGATGATATATTAACGATGGAATTTATACATTTATTTATGAATGTCGTGCTCCTTAGCAAAATGAAGCATGTCCAAAATAGAAATTAGTCTGTTTAGTAAAAAGAGGAGTTTCTAAAATATCATCATGGCCTAGATTTGAAAATTTCACTTTGAAACTGATCAAAAAATTTTCTGCAGTAAAAAATAGAACTCAAATGATTAATCTTTGTGTACTCTATTTACTAAAACTTAATTAGTTGCATTCAACAGCACTGACAAGCTGATATGTGATTTTTATTCCCCCCAGGTTTGGTTAGCAAAATTAAAGCCCATGGGATTAAAGGGACAGTGGCAGCGTGGATACACAGTTGACTAAAGGACAGAAAGCAGAGAGTAGTGGTGAACGATTGTTTTTCAGACCGGAGGGAAGTATACAGTGTTGTTCCCCAGGAGTCGGTACCACCACTCCTTTTGATATATATTAATGACCTGGACTTGGGTATACAGGGCATAATATCAATGTTTGCAGATCACACTAAACTCGGAAATGTAGTAAACAATGAGGAGGATAGGAACAGACTTCAGGAGGACACAGACAGACTGGTGAAATGGGCAGACACATGGCAGATACAATTTAACACAGAGAAGTGTGAAGTGATACATTTTGGTAGGAAGAATGAGGAGAGGCAATAATTTTAAAGCGGGTGCAGGAACAGAGAGACCTGGGGGTGTATACACATGAATCTTTGAAGGTGGCAGAACAAGTTGAGAAGGCTGTTAAAAAAGCATACGTGATCCTTGGCTTTATTAATAGAGGGAAAGAGTACAAAAGCAAGGAAGTTATGCTAAACTTTTATAAAACATTGGTTAGGCCTCAGCTGGAGTACTGTGTTCAATTCTGGGCACCACACTTTAGGAAGGATGTCAAGGCCTTGGAGAGAGTGCAGAAAAGAAGGGTGAGATAAAATGAGAGGAAGGTAGGAAAAGTACTTCACATTCTGATTCTATGTGATGATGAATTGGATTCTATCATATGCAAATTGGGTACTGTCTTTGTTTGCAGCTTGGCTTGGCTGTGAATTATTTTTCCTACCTTCCTCTTATTTCAGCCCACCTTTCTAGGGTCTTAAAAGAAGTGGCTGCAGAGTGGATGTGTTGGTTGTCATCTACCAACATTCCCTGGATTCTGGAGAGGACCCAGCAGATTGGAAAACTGCAAATGTAACACCCCTATTCAAGAAAGGATTCAGGCAGAAGCAGGAAACTTTAGGCCAGTCAGCCTAACACCTGTCATTGGGAAAATGCTGGAATCCATTATTAAGGATGTAATAGCAGGACATTTAGAAAATCATAATACAATTAAGCAGAGTCAACAAGATTCTGAGGGGGCTTGACAGGGTCGATGCAGGGAGGATGTTTCCCCTCGTGGAGAATCTAGAACTAGGGGGCACAGTTTCAGGATAAGGGGTCGGCCATTTAAAACAGAGATGAGGAGGAATTTCTTCTCTCAGAGGGTCGTGAATCTTTGGAATTCTCTGCCCCAGAGAGCTGTGGAGGCGGAGTAGTTGAATATATTCAAGGTGGAGATAGACAGATATTTGAGCTACAGGGGAGTCAATGGTTATGGGGAGCAGGCGGGAAAGTGGAGTTGAGGCCAAGATCAGATCAGCCATGATCTTATTGAATGGCGGAGCAGGCTAGAGGGGCCCAATGGCCTACTCCTGCTCCTATTTCTTATGTTCTTATGTTCTTCTTTCCTCTCTCCCTCCCTCTGTCACTTCCTTCATCTCTCCCTTCTTCCAATCCTTTGTCTCTCCTTCCCTTCATTCCTCTCTCCCTCCCTCCCTCCTTCCCTCCCTTCCTTGTCCTCACCCTCCCTTCCTTATAAGAACAAGATTCAGACTATAATTGCATGCCCCTTGTACACTAAGCTTTGTTGATATAAGTTTGCCTATTGACCTTGTCCTTTCCCCCAATTGCTTCTTACTCTCAATGCTAAAAATGAGGTGTGGGGGAAGTTGGACAGGCAGGAAGAAACTTGTCTGCGTGTACCATTAGGTAATTCCTGCCACCAAGGTTCAACTTGGAGATATCAACAGCAGGACAGCTTTGCCTCTGTTGCCATAGATGTCATTCTGATGGCTCACTTTTATAATAGGAGTTTCTAATTTGCAACCCAGAAATTGCTCACAACTTAGCTCTAATGACAGAGGTGATATTAGAAGTTACAAATATTGTGTATCCTTTTGTCTGTTATTGTTAACACTGAACATGTGGCCTGCTTTAATTAAAATCACTAGAATGTTAGATTAATAGAAAAAAAAAACATTTTTTTTCAGGTTTGATACTAAGGTCCTTGGGGGACACCAGAGGTAATGCTCTCCATCCACATCTCCCTTCTCCATCCCACCCCCCCACCCCCGCCAACCCTATTTCCTTCTGTGTCGACGCCTAGAAAAAACTCTCTCCCAACTCTCTTACAAATGCAATTACAAAATCCCCTCCACAAACTCCGTTCCCTAGCCATTGACTTCATCTCTCTCCCTAGCATCTGTCTGAGGTTGAACAAGACTGTTCGCAACCTTGGTGTCATATTTGACCCTGAAATAAGCTTCCGACCACATTTCCATGACATAACTAAGACCGCCTATATCCACCTCCATAACATCGCCCGTCTCTGCCCCTGCCTCAGCTCATCTGCTGCTGAAACCCTCATTCATGTCTTTGTTACCTCTGTCCTGGCTGGCCTCCCACGTTCTACCCTAAGTTTTTTTTTCTTCATTTATGGGATGTCGGCGTCACTGGTAAGGAAAGCATTTATTGCCCATCCCTATTTGCCCTTGAGAAGGTGGTGGTGAGCCACCTTCTTGAACCACTGCAGTCCAGGTGGTGAAGGTACTTCCACAGTGCTGTTAGGTAGGGAGTTCCAGGATTTTGACCCAGCAATGATGAAGGAACAGCGATTTACTTCCAAGTCAGGATGGTGTGTGACTTGGAGGGGAACTTGGATGTGGTGGTGTTCCCATGCGCCTGCTGCCCTTGTCCTTCTAGGTGGTAGAGGTCGCAGGTTTGGGAGGTGCTGCCGATGAAGCCTTGGTGAGTTGCTGCAGTGCATTTTGTAGATGGTACACACTGCAGCCGTGGTACGCCGGTGGTGGAGGGAGTGAATGTTTAAGGTGGTAGATGGGGTGCCAATCAAGCGGGCTGCTTTGTCCTGGATGATGTCGAGCTTCTTGAGTGTTGTTGGAGCTGCCACTCATCCAGGCAAGTGGAAAGTATTCCATCATACTCCTTACTTTTGCTTTGTAGATGGTGGAAAGGCTTTGGGGAGTCAGGAGGTGGGACACTTGCCGCAGAATACCTAGCCTCTGACCTGCTCTTGTTGCCACAGTATTTATGTGGCTGGTCCAGTTAAGTTTCTGGTTAACGGTGACTCCCAGGATGTTGATAGTGAGGGATTTGGCGATGGTAATGTCAAGGGGCGGTGTTTAGACTCTCTCTTGTTGGAGATAGTCATTGCCTGGCACTTCTGTGGCGTGAATGTTACCTGCCACTTATCAGCCCAAGCCTGAACATCGTCCAGGTCTTGTTGCATGAGGGCATGGACTGCTTTATTATCTGAGGAGTTGTGAATGGCGCTGAACACTGTGCAGTCATCAGCGAACATCCCCATTTCTGACCTTATGTTGGAGGGAAAGTCATTGATGAAGCAGCTGAAGATGGTTGGGCCTAGGACACTGCCCTGAGGAACTCCTGCAGCGATGTCCTGGAGCTGTGATGATTGACCTTCAACCACCACAACCATCTTCCTTTGTGCTAGATATGACTCCAGCCAGTGGAGCATTTTCCCCCTGATTCCCATTGACTTCAGTTTTACTAGGGCTCCTTGATACCAGACTCGGTCAAATGCTGCCTTGATGTCAAGGGCAGTCACTCTCACCTCACCTCTGGAATTCAGCTCCTTTGTCCATGTTTGAACCAAGGCTGTAATGAGGCCTTGACCCAAGTGGTCCTGCCGAAACCCAAATTGGGCATCAGTGAGCAGGTTAATAGTGAGTAAGTGCTGCTTGATAGCACTGTCGATTACACCTTCCATCACTTTGCTGATGATTGAGAGTAGACTGATAGGGCAGTAATTGGTCAGATTGGATTTGTCCTGTTTATTGTGGACAGGACATACCGGGGCAGTTTTCCACATAGTCGGATAGATGCCAGTGTTGTAGCTTGAGGTCATCCAAAACTCGGCTGTTCTTGTCCTAACTCGCACCAAGTACAATTCACCCATCACCCCTGTGCTCGCTGGCCTACATTGGCTTCCGGTTAAGAAACGCCTCGATTTCAAAATACTCATCCTTGTTTTCAAATCCCTCCATGGCCTCGCCCCTCCCAATCTCTGTAATCTCCTTCAGCCCCACAACACCCTGAGATATCTGCGCTGCTCCAATTCTGCCCTCTTGAGCATCCCTGATTATAATTGCTCAACCATTGGTGGCCGTGCCTTCAGCTGCTTAGGCCCTAAGCCCTGGAATTCCCTCCCTTAACCTCTCCAGCTCTCTACATCTTTCCTCCTTTAAGATGCTCCGACAGACCTTCCTCTTTGACCAAGCTTTTGGTCATTAGCCCTAATTTCTCCTTATGTGGCTCGTGTCAAATTTTTTGTCTTTAATATTCCTGTGAAGCGCCTTGGGACGTTTTACCATGTTAAAGGTGCTATATAAATACAAGTTGTTGTTTTATTTTCAGACAATAAAACTTTGGGGGAGCAATCAACCTCAAGTTGGTATTTTTTTCCAAATATTTTTCTTCCTTTATTGTCTTATGTCAGATAACAAATAATGCCTGCATTTGCATTACAATGCAAAAATGACTTATTGGCCCAGAAATTCGGGTCGGGGGCTTCCCGCGGGTGCAAGCCCCCGACCTGCACTTACCTTGCACGCCGGCAGTTGAGCTCTGGGCACCTGTGGAATTCCGCTCCGGGCCTTGGCCCAGCTGCCGGCGCGCTGTGCTTGCATGTCCCAGGGGCGTAGTTAGTGCGATGCGTCCCCTGGGATCACGTGAGCCATGGGCAGCCAATCGGAGGAGGGAAAAGCCCATTCATAAGATTGACAGGAAGACCTGTCTAAACTTATGAATACTCCAGCCCCAAAATAGTAGTAAACCTTCAAATAAAATTTAAAAAATCACACTTTTTAAATAAACTATAAATTACATTAAATAACTATTTTAAACAATAAATTAAATTTTTGAAGAAAATAATTTTATAAAAAAACGTGCTAAAAATAAACTTACCTTGCTTTAAAGTATTTAAAAATAATAAACCTGTGGAAAAAATGTTTTAATTTTAATTAATTGACCACTTACCTTTTAAAATGCAGGCCTTACGTCTGGTTTCTACATTTCTAAAATCTAAAGACTTACCCTCACGGAAAAACCTGTAAAAAAAACGTAAGTTCAAAGCGCACGCGCAGACTCCCGCACGCATTCGACCTCTGAACCCCTTTGTTCAGAGGAACGGAAATGCCGGTTTCCCGCACATGTGCAGTGCATGCAAGAAACCGGCACTTCCATCGGGTCCACGCGTGAGTACCCCGTGCGTACTCGTGCGTTGGGACCCGAATTTCTGGGCCATTATGTAGCATAGAGCAATGATGAAAAATATATTTTTTTAAATGGTGTTAGAGTTAGAGAACTGATTAAAGCTGCCTCTGTTCTCTTTTTGAGCTTCAGTGTGGGATGTATTATCCTTTGACAGAAATAGTGTTGTGAGATCAAAGTGTTAATTAGTCCCAGTATTGTCAGTTGCCAGCTCATTGTTTGTGATATTCTTTATATACAGGCTCAAACTTTTTGCAGTTTAAGTGATTGGGCAGCTTTTCTTTGCTGTCATATATCCAGAAGTGCATGATAAATGTGTAGGCGTAACTTTTGATTCTATCTCTCTCTGAAGCAGAGGCCTATTTTACTGCGTCTGAACCAACCGTGGATGAGAACAAAGCATGCTTATAGGATCTGAGCTCCAAAAACAAAATAAAAGGAATTATATATAAAATATAACACATTTTTTAGGATCAGTTTTCTTTCATTTTAGTTCATTGTGAAAGAATGCCAGCCTACTTACTTTGAATAGACTCGCCATCTGTCTCCGCGCTCTCATTGCTGCAGGATTTTTTTTATATCGGATCTGTAGTTTTTCTTTGTCACAATATTGCAACAGGGACATAAAAATTTCCATATCAGTCAAGACCCACAGTGAGTGGTGAATTTCAATGACTCCTGTATCTCGTCAGCTGGCTGTGTAGGGAAAAAAGAAATGACATATATTGATAACAAATATGCGACAGATCAATTTTAATTGCTGTTCTCAGGCATACTTAACCCATATCACAGTGACAGATAGCATAAAGCTGGAAGGGAGGTAACCTTTCGCCATGACAGAAGAGGATGGGATTCATCAAAATATGAAAGGGACCCGTCACTAGGCTGTGCCAAGTTCCCACGTCTTTTCTTAATAGCACTTTCCTTCTCAGGTAATCATTGTTTGAAGTGTCTCTGGGCTGTCATAAGTGATTCATCTCGAAGATGGCACACAGGCAGTTTCGCCCCCCCAAATGCTAATACTGTTTACAAAACAAGCCTCTCTTTCCGTGACACTGGGGCCCTTATTTGTGGATTGAGTGGTGATATGACAGCTGGCTGTCACAGTATTGATAAATGTGTCTGCATCATCACTCCATCAGTAGTCAGGGAAGAAAACCAGCTGTAAGGTCAGTGCTATTAAAGGCCGCTGTTTGATTTATGCAGTCAGTCAACTCAATATAGATACTTCCATCTGAATAAATCAAAATTTTCGAATGGGAACCTGGTTAGTCCACACCTGGAGTACTGTGAGTAGTTCTGGGCACCACACCTTCGGAATGATATATTGGCCTTGGAGGAAGTGCAGTGTAGGTTTACCAGACCCCAAGGGTTAAATAACGAGGAGAGATTACACAAATTAGGGTTGTACTCCCTAGAATTTAGAACGTTAAGGGGTGATCTGATTGAAGTTTTCAAGATATTAAGGGGAACAGAGAGGGTAGATGGAGAGAAACTATTTCCGCTGGTTGGGGAGTCTAGGACTAGGGGGTATAGTCTAAAAATTAGAGCCAGACCTTTCAGCAACAAAATTAGGAAACACTTCCACAGACAAAGGCCTAGAAATTCACTTGGGCGCGGGCAGCTCGCTCGCGCCCAAAAGTTAGCGCTGGGCGGGGAGGCATTAGCGCACGCCGTATATTCGCCTTCTGCGCCCCAATTCGGAAGCGGGCGCTCTACCAGGGTGTGCCCGCCTCCGTTTGGGGCGCTGCAACTGAATATCGGCGCGCTAGTTGCCGCAGCGCCACCCGATGCGGTGCCGCAGGCTGCGGTACTGCAGGCCTCCCCCTTCTCTTAAGGGGGAGGTGCCTGCAACAGCCGGAGCCCCGATCGCGAGTGCCGGCAAAAGAGCCCGGCACAACGGAGAAGTGCCGGGCTCCACGGAAACCAGCCGGCAATGCCGCAGGGGGGGGTGGAGGAGGCCGGGGAAGGAGGTGCGGGCAGGCGGCCGCCGAAAAAGCGGCCGGCCGCACCTTCAGCTTTAAAGCGCCCCACTGTGGCAGCAGGACGGCCCCGTTTTCTGTTCGCTGTTTGCGCCCGCTTCGGAGGAGGCGGGCGCAAATAAATATGGGGATCGGCGCGGTTTCGGGGCATTACGGGCCACCGTGCACACCGATGGCATCATCGGTCCCGGCGCAGCGCTAACGGCTACCGCCGCCAATACCGCTGCAGTCAATTTCAGCGCTACCACCCCGCCGGCGCAAAAGACCTCTTTATGCGCTAAGTGGGCGCAAGGCCCACTGAATTTCTAGGCCAAAGAGTGGTAAAAGTTTGGAACTCTCTTCTGCAAATGTCAATTGTTAATTTTAAATCTGAGATTGATAGTTTTTTGTTAACTAAAGGTATTAAGTGATATGGGTCAGATGTGTTATGGAGTTAGGTCACAGATCAGCCATGATCTCATTGAATGGCAGTGCATGCTCGAGGGGCTGAATGGCCGACTCCTGTTCCTATGTTTCCATGAGGGAGAAAGTAGTCCCTGCCATGCCTATTTTTTGGGTGCAAAGTTAGCCTGGGGGTGGTGACCAATTTCCAGGTACGATCTCTCACACCTGATTTCCCCCGGAAGTAGAAGGGCAGACGGATAGAAAATCTTTTCGCTTGTGGGGAATCCAAAACTACCAAATTGGAAGCAATCAATTCCAAGTGTCCAGGGCACCTGCCTGGAAAGGATAGGCTGCTTGAATATGCTAATTAGTACCCCACTCCAAATTTTTGCATAAACTGGGCGGAGCAAGCGCCAAACATGCTGCGCTGGGTTTTTCTGAGTCCACAGCGACCTCACCAGTGGTCCTTGAAGGGATCGCTGGAAGATGATACCGAAAAGGTAAGTTACATTTTTTTAACAGGGATAAGAGTTCTCTTCCTGGCTCCATGACAGTACTGGGGGGCGCTGCCGGTGCAGGCTCACACCTCCACCAACGTCCCCAACCCCCCACATCCTGTTTGCCTCCTCCTCTCCGGATCTGCCTGTGGGCCAGCTTGACGTCGGAGCTGGCTGATTTTCCTGACACCCCAACCAGCGCGCTGCATTGGGATACCTGATTATTGTCTGCAGCTCTCCAGTTTTATGCAGACATGGCCCAATTTCCAGTGAGTCTCGGGCC
This sequence comes from Somniosus microcephalus, assembly GCF_052327205.1. Taxonomy (NCBI): domain Eukaryota; kingdom Metazoa; phylum Chordata; class Chondrichthyes; order Squaliformes; family Somniosidae; genus Somniosus; species Somniosus microcephalus. Next base: position 39,389,088 of record NC_140998.1, read on the forward strand.
TACATCTTCGGATCCATCTCCACCCATTTTGCACCAGTTTCTGGCGCTACTCCAATTTCTCGACCCCTATTTGGCCTCTTCCATAGGAATTGGATATATGCTTGAAAAGAAATAATTCAGAGGGCTATGGGGAGAGAGCGTGGGGCTGGAACTAATTGGATACCTATTTCAAAGAGCCGGAACAGGCACAAAGGGGCTGAATGGCCTCCTCCTGTGCTGTAAGGTTCCATGCTTCTATGATTTTTGTGCAATATTTTTCAAGGTACGAGAGGGGACCTCGGCGAAGTATATGTGATAGAAATGACATAGAAAAGGTGAACCACTAGAAAATTAATTCAAATTAATCCATGACAGTAGGACAAGGGGAACACCAATTCAATTTAATGAAAGGACTGAGGTGAGGAATTTCTTCTTCACACAAGGAACAACTAGTATATGAAATGGACTACCAGAAGAGCAAAAACGCGAGTCATTTAAGAATTTTATTCATTCATGGGATGTGGGCATCGCTGGCAAGGCCAGCATTTATTGGCCATCCCTAATTGCCCTTGAGAAGGTGGTGGTGAACCACCTTCTTGAACTGCAGAGGGCAGCTAAGAGTCAACCACATTGCTGTGGGTCTGGAGTCACATAATAGGCCAGACCAGGTAAGGATGGCAGATTTCCTTCCATAAAGGACATTAGTGAACCAGATGGGTTTTTACGACAATCCAGTGGTTTCATGGTCTCCATTACTGATACTAGTTTTTAATTCCAGATTTATTTAATTAATTAATTTAAATTCCCCAGCTGCCTGTGGTGGGATTTGAACTCCAGATTATTAATCCAGGCCTCTAGGATTACAAGTCCAGTAACATAACCACTATACGACCATGGCCGATTGACAGGTCCTATCATTGGGGGACTGAATAGTCTTTCTGGATGACTAAACTAGGATTTACCAAATTGCCTTCCTCATTAATATGTGATTGATGCCTGGAACTTGGTGATGAGGTTATGAACAAGTCAAGAAATTGAGATGATTGCAGGCACACATTTTTTTCTTGTTTTTCTTACCCCACAGAGTTCACCTCCCCCCTCACCCCCCGCCAGCAAATCTTAAGCAATGTATGTGGTGGTTGAGAGGTGCTGAGATCACAGCCTGCTCCAGTGTGGTTCTTATCTGGCCACCGGGTGGTCCTACCCTAGTGAAGGCACTCTGTCCAATTTTCCCTCCTTTGCAGGCTTCTGCTCAGTCCGTGCTGACACAGCAGTGGTGCAATTGGGAAATTGTCAGCGGGGATCAAATCAGAGTCCTTTGATCGGTTGGTACTCCAACATGCAGCATTGCCAATCCAGCTGGACTTCAGTGCTTTCTAAAGTCAACGGAATCCTTGGTCAGATCACAGGGAAGATGATCTCAGCGTGGAACTTCAGACACTGGGAGCATATTAACAATTCAGGGCAGTGGTCATAAATGGACGGAAGATCCAAAGGGGCTCACTGACTTCCATGCCTGAATTCGATATGTAGGAGTGTAGATTTATAAAACCTACCCTTGCAACATTTTACTCTTTCCCAGGCAAGTGATTACTTTTCTGTTTTTAATAATTTTGCCACCTTGATCAAAATTCCAGGTTTCTCATTACTTTTGAAGTATTCCAATGTCTTGGTGTCATACACAATGACATCCACAGAAAGGCATGACATTCTTTTGTAACATTATTTATATTGGTCTGCTGGGGAAATAAATATAGCAGATTACAGGGAGATTACATGCAGACCGTACATAATATGCAACAAATTGTGTCAATAGAAGGATATTAAGTCTTTTATTTCAGTGAGTGTGAAAGATCTAGAATTCATGAGCAAGATGATCACCTTGATGTTCTGCTGGCAGTGCAATATTCTATTTCTTTTATGTATAAAATATTTGCGACCACTCATCACATTTCAGATGGCACATTGTCACATGTGCAACTTTTTATACTACACCTTGCAGAAAGGGCATGTAAATGGCAAAAGAATTTCAGTATAGATGTGTGAGGTGGTGCATTTTAGTAGGAGGAATAAGGAGTTGCATATATTCCTCAGAAATGGAGAGCCTAAATGGGGTAGAGGAGCAAAGAGATCCAGAGGTATAGATTCACAAATCAATAAAAGTAGCAATGCAGGTTAAAAAGGCCATAAAAATGAAAACAAAGTACTGGAGTTCATTTCTAGAGGAATAGAATTGAAAAGCAGAGAAGTTATGCTAAACTAATATTGAACCTTGGTTAGACCACACTGAAAGTATTATGCACAGTCTGGTCTCCATATTGTGAAAAGGATGTAGAGACATTGGAGAAGGTGCAAAAAAGATGTACAAGGACAATACCAGAACTGAGAGGATACACCCATCAGGAAAGAAAGAACAGGCTGGGGCTCTTTTCTCTAGAAAAGAGAAGGCTGAGGAGTGACCTAATAGAGGTCTTTATACAGTGCATGTGTGTAAAGGCATGAAGCATGTCAAATAAGTTTGGTGAGCTGCAGGCGCAAATAGCCACATGGGAATATGATGTTGTGGTGATAACGGAGACCTGGCTCAAAAAAGGATAGGATTAGGTACTACATATTCCTCGATATAAGGTGTTCAGGAAAGATAGGGAAGGAAAGAAAGGAGGTGGGGTGGCAGTATTGATTAAGGAGAATATTACAGTGCTGGAGAGAGAGGATGTCCTGGAGCAGTCAAGGACAGAATCTATTTGGCTACAGTTAATAAACAATAGAGGTACCATTACACTATGTGGCATATTCTATAGGCCACCAACTAGTGGGAAGGATATAGAGGAGCAAATTTTCAGTCGATCTTGCTCTCCAGCCACACCCTGCACATTGCAGCCTTGAATCTTGGCCTGGAGAGACCTGTACATTAATTCTGCTGGAAAGAACAATGGAGAGGCTCAGGGAAAGAGCTCAGAGTGCAGCCCCCATAGTCTCTTCTAAATCGATGCAATGAAGGTCAAATCAAAATGAACCTGCAAAGTACTGCTCAGTACCCAAAACTCCTTCACACAACATTGAATCTCTCCAGAAGTCTCTCTCTCTCTCTCTCTCAGAATGCGTGGTGCAAAAATGTCGCCGAAAATAAAAGGCAGGAAGCGGCCGCCTTTAAACAGCGCCCTCCCAGTCCCTTCCTGACTGCAAAATATTCCCCTCTACCTGTCGTTGCTAGCAGCAGGTGGAAAGGCAGGCGGTGCCACTCAATATCCGGTCTGGGGCACTACCGGGGCGCTGCATGCTCAACTGACGTCACGATCAGCGGGCAATTTCGCGAGCGGCGCAAACATCGCCACACCTGGGCGTTAGTTGCTTTGCACCCCGTTAGCGCTAATCAACTGAATTTTTCCCCTGTAAGATAGTCACTAATAAACCTAATAGGGAACTCAGGAGCAACTTCCTTAACCAGAGAGTGGTTAGAATGTGCAACTTGCTACCGCATTGTAAGATCTTAACGATCTCTGAGCTCTTTGCCAAGACACCAATGGGCAGCAGCCAGTATGTTTGAGCAATAGATCAAGATTATTAAGCATACAGCGTAATATACTTAACATTAGGTGATAGTTTTAACAAGTAGCTCACAGCCCTGTAGGGGTCGCAAAATCCCCTCAGCCCCCGAAGATCGGGAAATATTAATCCACATCGTGGATGAAGACCTGTGTGATTTAAATTGTCTCTGGGTTGGACAATGTTTTAAAACATACCCAGAACCGCAAAAGGCTGCGTTAAAAAGCTCGTAAGCTGGGCAGCACCTGGACACTGGAATCAAAGAACTTTGTGAAAATCGCACACTTTAAGATTGTACATTTTATTAAAAGATGTACTCTTGAGTTTTGGACTGTTTAAATTGCCCAGGGTATAAAAATGGCTGAACAGACCTCATGGAAACAGAATTTTAAGGCAGCAGAAAAGGACAGACAGGCTGTTAGCATATGAAACAGACAGGCTGTTAGTATATGAAAAAGCTCAGCGCTGCCCTGTAGTGGGTTTGAATGGAGCCTGAGCTGTCAGTCACCCTGTGGTATTGGGCGGGTCCGGTAACCTACAAGCTGTTTGTTTACACTGGGGAGTAGCCCGTTTGAATCAGCCAATCATCGGACAGCAAGCACACTGGGTTGTTTACACACATCCATTCACTGAAATTGACTCTAAGATCAAGTGCTTGAAACTGCCAGCATGAACAAAGGGACTTTGTTTGCTAAGCACTCAAGGCTGTCAATCAATTGTGGTTCCAGATGACCACAGGACAATGCTTTGTTTACAAAGCAATTGAATGCTATTAGCAGTTGTTTGTATCCAAACTGAGGAGGAACCATTTAAATGAATGGGAGAACACATTCAAACCACTGCAGCTTTATTCGAAAGCCATCACAGACAATGGACACATTTAAACTGCAACTTTATGCAAACCCATCCCAGACAAGTGGACAGTTTGGATCTATTTTGTTTTAGCCCAGAAACAACAGATCTGGGCGGGCCCCAAAAAAGCGGTATAAAAGATAGCTTCCCAGAAGCATCTCTCGCTCTTCTCTTTTACTCTTTGGACTGCAGGTGAGCAAGGCTTCTGACCCACTAGCAAGACAATCTAGTGAGAAGTAAAGGGGTGGTAATTTAAGGGAACTGTTGCTAAGATTGTAAAATTAACATTGTAGCCATTTATCCCTCATTTTTGCCATCTGCCGTCCCCTGTTAAGCAATTTTACCGTGATTACTTTGATCGTGTGGTGTAGTTTCTTTAGTTTTAATAAAATTTGACTTTCTTGCATCCAGACCATTTGTCCATTTTTAATATATCATTAATTATAAGTTCCTCCAGTTAGAACTGGAAGGAGGGTTTAGCGATTCGAAGCCGCTGATTGGAATTGGTCACAGTGCAGTGACAAAAGGCTGCCTGACCAGATAAATTAATGTAAACCAGGTAAAGGATGCCCCCCTACAAATTGGCGACCTTGGCAGGACTCAACGCAGTTTTTGATATGATAAGTGGTCTGGATCTGGAGAAAGCATCAGCTCTTGCTTTTCTTGCTTTCAGTCTGTGGGTAGCCCTGCAGAAGTTAGCGGCACCGTGTAAGCTGACCTATTATAGTATAGGTGGCTGGGTTAAGAAGGGTGAGATGAGGGTGCGGGAGGAGGCCAAGAATTGGGAGTCAGAGTTTGAAAAATGCCAGGCGGAGGTAGAACACCTCATAAGAGAGGTGAATGAGGCCAGAGATAGTGGGATGAGGGTATGGGAAGAAAATGCACGCCTCACACTAGAGGTCACGAAATGCCAGGCAGAGATAGAGCACCTTGAGCAGGAAGTCACAGAGGCTAGGGACAGTGAGATGAGGCTACAGGAGGAAAACGCACACCTCACCTGAGAAGCTAGCGAGGGCAAAAGCCACGCGAGGCACAAGATAGAGTTCCTAAAGTGCCAAATTACAGAAGCAAAGAGTAACGAGATGAGACTGCGGGAAGAGAATGCCCGCCTCACCTCAGAAGTAACAGAGCAGGAGGAAAAGGTTAGGGAGGTAAAGGCAGCTTATAAGCTTGCCTGCGACCAAATGTTTAGTGGAGCAGATCACACCCCATGTAACAGAAAGATAGAGAGTTTGGGTGTGGAGTTACTAAGGACTAAAGGGATGGTATGTCTCATAAGTTGGAAGCAAAGTCCGTCGGACAGTACCAGCAGCCCAAATCAAACCGCCCCACAGGCAGCACCCAGAACAGAGCTGGCTAGGGAATTAGAGATCCCAAGACCGCAGCCCACAGCTCCGAGTTTTGAGGAGCTCTGGCAGCAAGAAGGGGTGGACAATGGGGTGGTAGGAGAACGCCAGCAGGTCCCGCTAGGCAGGCGGGGACCAGGACCAGTGTACCCCCTCCGACAACAGAGGTACAGTCCGCCCATGAACGATAATGACCCAGGGGCTGTTCAGCATACCTATCTGGTACCCTATGATACCCAACAGCTCAGAGGCCTGGTGAAACATATTCCCCTGCTCTCCGAAAAGGGAGACCCCTCAATGCACTTCCAAGGGATAGAACAGGCAGCCTGTGTTAACGGCTGTGATGATGAAGAGAAAGCCAAAATGTTGCTTTTCTCTGTAGATAGTAAGCTCTATCAGACCCATTCGGATGAGGCTAAGAGAGGGCAAAAGGGTTTTGAGGACCTAAAGGAGGAAATACTAGAAGCCATGGGTGCAAACGACGGCAGTCCATTCGATCGCATAGGGAAAACACTGCAGACGGAAGGGGAGAACCCACAGGCATTTGCAGACAGGCTGTGGCCAGTCTACAACAGCGCGTGTACAGGGGGACAAGATAGGGCACACCTGAACCAGCGGCAGCGGACCCAATGGTGTCCAATTGCCTGCCCCAGATAAAAGCAAAGGCTGATACTTGGATTGACCACCGAGACCCCCTAGCAACCGAAGAGACTGTAATCCGGCAGCTCACGGTAGCATATAGGAATGGTAGGAATAGTGGGACCCCCCAGCAAAAGGGTAAGGTACACGAGGTTAAACCTGGGGCTCAATACAAGAAAGAGTGGCGCCAGGAGGGGAGCCGCCCCCCCAGAACAAGGTCACTTGTTACAGGTGCGGGGAGGATGGCCACTGGTGCAGGGATTGTGAAAAGCCTGGGAGAGATGATAAAGCCAGGACCTCCGCAGCCCCAACTCAGAAGGCAGAGACAGAAACTCCTCCCAATACAGTCGAGTCCGTCATGGAGTCGATAAAATCTTTCCTCAGGGCCAATCAGGGAAAGGTAGCAGCCATCAGTGGTGCTGCAGCCCCCTCGACCACCTCTGCCTCCCCACAATGACTGGAGCCCGCGCAGCCTGTCCGTTTGTGTAATCTCCGGTACAATGAATGGAAGAGATCGCTCGTACAGATGGAGGTAGAGAAGGTTACAGGGACTGATCTATTGGATACGGGGGCATCATGCACCGTGATCCATACGGATAATCCCACCACCTCACCTCTGTCTAACGGGGTTCCATACATACTATCGGGATTCACCGGTCAGGAGCAGGCGGGGGTATACTCCAAACCCCTCTCAGTCCATCTGGGCACGCTCCAAACTAAGTGGACATGCATCCTGGCAAAGTGGAATAAGGAGGAAGGAAAGGGGATCCTAGGGGCCGACTTCATGGTGAGCCATGGGATCCTCGTGGACCTCCACAACCATTGCCTTTGGGGGGCTAGCACAGACAGGGAAGAAGGTGTAGTGGTCATCCCGGGCAAGGAGGGTAAAGGGACCTTGTGTACTGTGAAGCCCAAAGAAGGTTACGACCTCGGGCTCATGGTAAATGGTGTCCCGGAGGCACTGCAGGCAGTCGTGCAGGCAAACCTCACAGCGTTTGCCACCCATAAACACGACTGTGGGAGGATCACAGGGTTTGAGGTTAAAATAGACGGAACCCCATGGCCCGACTACAGAAGCAGTACAATTTCCCCAAGGAGGCAGAACCCGACATGGAGGCAGCCATCACCTCCTTAGTTAAACAGGGAGTGTTGAGGCCCATAGCCACTCATGTTAATTCTCCACTTTGGCCAGTTAGGAAACCGGACAATTCATGGAGAGCCACGGTGGACTATCGGGTGCTTAACAGCAATATCCCCGCGTGTGCCCCCGCAGTAGAAGCAGTGGCTAATCTTATTAGCAGTATTCCAGCATCCGCGAACACATTCACGGTGCTGGACATTTCGAATGGGTTCTGGTCCATCCCTTTAAAACGGGAGGACCAATATAAGTTTGCCTTCACCTTTAAGGGACAGCAGTATACCTGGAACTGTCTGCCACAGGGTTTCCACAACAGCCCCAGCATCTTCTACCAATGCATGAAGGATAGTTTAAAAGAGTTCAGTCAGCCCACTCAGTTACTGCAGTATGTGGATGGCCTGCTCTTATTTACCGACTCGGTCGGGGAGCATGGCCACTATTGGCTGAGCTGCTGGAGCTGCTGCAGAGAAAGGGGTTTAAAGTCAACCCCAAGAAGGCGCAGATCGGTCAGCAAGAGGTTAAATTCCTGGGTCTGACTGTCTGCACAGGAGAGAGGGCCATAGATAAGGCAAGGAGGGAAGCGGTCCAGGAGTTACCGATTCCCAATTCAGTAAGAGGGATGAGGTCATTCCTGGGATTGACGCGGTACTGCAGGGATTTTATAGAGGACTATGCAGCCACAGCGGCCCCTCTGCTCCGTCTCCTACACAAGGGAGTGGAGTGGTCCTGGGTTGAGGAATGCCAGGCGGCATTTGTTAAGTTAAAGGGAGACCTGCGGACTGCACCAGCCCTAGGAGCGATAGATGGGAAAAGGGAGTTTTTTCTGGAGGTAGCAGCCAGTGGGGATAGCCTGAGTGCTGTGCTGCTCCAAGAGCAGCACGGTAGGCTGAGACCCATGGTCTATTCCTCCAGAATACTCACCGATGTAGAGAGGAGCTACTCAATATGTGAAAGGCACCTTTTAGCCACATATTGGGCTGTGAAGAAGTCCCGGATCTTCGCAGGCACCTCTCCCATCACCCTCCTCACACACCACACACCCACTCAGATGCTTTTGGATGGGAGGATTAAAGATGGGACAGTCAGCAGCATCCGCATTGCGCGCTGGACCCTTCTCCTCTCACAGATGGATCTGAAGGTAAAGGGCCTTTGCGAGCCAAAGCTTGCGGCCAATATGGTATACCCTGGAACAGCCCATCGATGTTCCATAGATGGGGTATGGGAAGTGAACATAGGTTTAAGGGCTGGGATACATCCCACGGGCCGCGAGATCTATGTAGACGGTTCCAGCATGGTATCCGCTGGAGTACGACTCATGGGTTGCGGGATCTTTGACCCAATGGCAGGCATTGCCTTGGCAATCAAGCTCCCTAACACCATGAGTGCCCAGCAGGCTGAACTGTCCGCGGTGATGTACGTGGTTACACACCCCAACATCTTCCCTACCCCGTATACGATTTGCTCTGACAGAATGTTCACTTGCAACTCGTGTATGGAGTACCTGGCCATCTGGTCCCGTCGTGGGTATACATCCACCGACGGGAAGCCCTTGACAGTAAAGCCCCTGCTGGAGAAAATCCTGGCAGCTATGGGGGAGGAAGATGCAGTTTTCATCCATAAGGTGAAAGTCCATTCCTCCACAGAACCCCGCAGCCAGGGCAACCAGCAAGCCGATATGCTGGCCAAGGAGTGTGCACATGCAGGCACTTTCTGGGACCCATATTAGTCCGGGCCAGTGGCAGCGATTACAGGCAGGGAAAATCAGGAATAGTGTTGGCCTCGGACCTTAAAACGGTCCAGGCACAGGACCCCGTCCTAAAGGCAATAATTAGCGCAGTGATGGAGGGCAAAAGGATAGAGGGCCCCTACAGCACAGCCCCTCTCACCGTAAAGGAGGGCATGCTGTTCAAGGCAGAACAGTGGGTAGTACCCCGGCAACACCGGAGGGAGTTCCCTCAGCTGGCGCATGAGGGGCCGGGAGCGGGACACCCCGGGCCTGAGACCACCTGGCAACGGGTGGAACAGGCGGGATGGTGGCCAGGACTCCGGGATGATGTCCGCGAGTTCTGTGCTAGCTGTCTTGTGTGTACAGCAAATAATCCCGATCCCCACAAAAGGAAGGTGCCTGATGTAAGAAAAAGGAGTCTTACCATCAAGTAACTTTAAAGTAAGCTTTAAGTAACTTATAAACACACTATATACAAGAGAGGTCTTTACCATGCCTCTGGTAGAAGCCTCTTACAATACTGAACAGTCCAGTATTTATACCAGTCCAACAGGAAGTGACATATGACAGGAAGTGAGGTATGTACACAGTTCATAGTTCATAGTTCACAGTTCACAGGAAGTGATGACATAACTTCCCGGAAGTTATTATTATTATCACAGTGCCCATGGGACACATTAGGAGTGTCGAGGGACCATGGCAGTCGATCCAGATCGACTATATAGGGCCCTTGCCTACCACCCAGGGAGGCTACAAATACTGCCTCGTCCTGGTGGATGTGTTTTCCAAGTGCGTGGAAGCCTTCCCCTGCAGGATGGCCACAGCAATGGGGACTGCAAAGATCTTGGTGAAGGAGGTGTTCTCGCAGTGGGGACTGCCCCAGTTCATGGAGTCCGACCAGGGAAGCCACTTCACTGGCCAAGTCATGCAGAACACCCTCATGCTGCTCGGTATCAAAGGGAAGTGGCACGTAGCCTACAACCTGCGGTCCTCAGGGATTGTGGAGCGTATGAACCGTACCCTTAAAGAAAGATTGAGGAAAGAGGCCGTGGCGTCGCCCCCAAAATGGGCAGAGACCCTACCTCTGATCCTCATGGGGATCTGGGCCAGCCAGTCCAAAATTACAGGGCATTCACCACACGAGCTCATGACCGACAGAGTTATGAGGACTCCCACTCATGTCCTTGCCCCAGTCCTCACTGAAAGACAACTGCAGGAAATAAACCGGGATAAATTCACCCGAACCCTCCTAGAACACATCAAACGAATTTATGGGCAGGCAGTAGACAGCATGGGGAAGCAGCATCGGAATAACCGGCTGCTGCTCAAGCCTAGCAAGAGCCACCAGTGGGAGATAGGAGACCTAGTGATGGTAAGAAACTATGCCTGGGTGGGAAGTTTAGAGCCACTCTAAATGGGACCCTATAGTACAGTTGATAGGGCCAGCCCCATGGTCTATGCAGTAAAATTACCCCGGTGCACAAAGTGGTTCCACGCCAACCAATGTAAATTGTATAAATCTGACCATACAAGTTCAAGTTCACAGGCTGTAAAGACAGGCGCTGTGGCTTGTTTCAAGGGAAAAGTTGTCCGGCCCACCAACTGGGACACTTCCCCGCCCCAGTGGGACCTAAGTTTTGGCCAAAGTTTAAATTTGAACCAGTTATTTAGTTCAGAAACAGAGAAACCACAGCCTGAGAGTAGAAATCTGCAGGCTGCTGTGAGTTCATTCACAGAAAATCGCTTGGGGGGCCCCAGGGAGGAGCCGCCCTCTGAAGAGACTGCCCGCGCATGCATAGTCGCTGGTCTGGAGACAGGAATTCCCCAGTCTTTTGAACGGTCTGTTCGCGCAGGCGCAGTTCCCCAGCCCGTGACCACAGCGGCTCCTTTTCAGTTTTCCCGCGCAGGCGCAGTTGCCTGTTTGAATACAGAGGTTTCACAGCCTCTGCTGTGGGACTCCAGGGAGGAGGTTTGCGCAGGCACAGTTCCCCAGCCCGTGACCACAGTGGCTCCTCTTCAGTTTTCCCGCGCAGGTGCAGTCGCCTGTTTGAATACTGAGGTTTCACAGCCTCTGCCGTGGGACCGGATCCGGGGAGGAGGTTTGCGCAGGCGCAGTCGCCTGTTTAAAGGGACAAGCTTCCCAGCCCACTTCTAGAGTGGTTCCCCTTATGGTGTGGGACTCTGGGGAGGAAGGGATAACAATTCCTCCTGCAGGGGACATATGGATGGAGCCGGTACCAGGTTTTGGACCTGGAGTGGAAGATTTTGAGCCACCAGCAGCGGGTGGTGAGGGGATACCTGCCCCCAGTACAGGAGTACGTAGGGAAAAGGAGACAAACCCAGATTACTGGCAGGCTGCCAGGTATATTAAAAAGTGCGGGCTTTTTGCATCAGGGGGAGAAGGTTCCCAGCCAGCTGGGGCTGTGACCCAGGCTCAGGGTCCGTCAGCCAAAGTTTCCCCCACAGAGATGCCCCTCAGAAGGTCTCAGCAGGTCTGCAAGCCCAAGATAAGATGGTCGCCAGAGTACCCGCCATAAAGAGCAATCTCCTGAGCCCGGGAGGAAACAGATCACAGAGGTCCCCAAATGGAAGCCATAAGCTGCCAGGGACCAGAAGCAGGAGGCAGTCCAGCCTCGCTGCAGGCAGCAGTAATCTGCGACAGTGACACCAGAGATTAGCCTGGCTGTCCGGAGACGGGCGGCATTTGTATTCTAGCTTTGTGTTAAGTTACCAATGTTTATAGCTTGCTTTTAAGGTGTTTAAATTTTAAGTTTAGAATGTAACTAGAAGTTTAAAGTTTAAGTTTATAAGTGTGCCCAATGCTTGTATTTTGGCCTGAGGTCGAGGGACCCGACCATGTCTCCACCTAAGGCAGCAGGTCAGTGAGAGACCTGGCTGCATGTCCTTTGAAGTTATTTTGCAGGAGCGTGGACAAAGGAGCAGCCCTGTTTGCCCAGCCCGAGCTGGGCATTGAATGAAGATATGGTTATACAGAATGTTGGGGATCACCTCGCCACTGGACAAATCCAGGAGGAGACCCCGCAGCGACCTTTGGGAGAAACCGGACAGGATCCGGAGGAACCTGCCTACTCATCCTACGCAGAAGAGATGGCCCCAGCTGGGCGGGGCATAGCCCCAACCCAGCACTATCCTGACCGAATTTCACTTGCAGGAGACCTCGCTATTGAGGAGTCATGGTGGGGAAGCGCGGGCGCCTTGTCAGGTAGGGACGCGTTCCCCGGGAGTGGGTGGTGATGACCCGGGAAAGATTGTAAAGGGGAGGGGGAGAGCCAAGATTCACGTGGGTGCGTTCGGGGAAGGGAGGAACTCACCCGGGACCCACGGGCAAATTTAGAGTGTAAGTGTGGCTGGGAAGGATGAGTGGGTGGCCAGATCTGGGATCCAAGTTTGAGTGTGGGTCCAGTGAGAGCCGCCACACAGGCACCCATCATTTTCTGCAGCCAGTCAAGGGAAGACGGGAGGAGGAGGGACTGGGAGTCGTGATCCCATCATCCCCGGTTTCGGTCTGTGAGACATGAGGGGTACCCCGCCTCCACAAAGGGACAAGGGAATGGCTCGGGGCTGGCAGATCAGACTGTTCTGTAAAACCCATTCTGTATGTTTTAAAGGTTTAAGACAATTAAAGGGAGGGGCGGGTGGAAGGAACATTTACTGCCCGGGTGGGAGGAGCAATACCCACTCGAATTTCGCGACCCATCATTGGCACATGATGGTCGGGGTTTATTTCAGCATTTTGTTTCAAATGTTTAATGAAGATTTTTGTATTTTGTTTTACAGTTCCAAGCAGTGAAGAGGCATAGGACCCTCTCCGTGCTTGGGATAATTTTGATTACATTGTATAACCAAGATTGCAACATTTTGTAATATGTTATAATGTAACAAGTGGTGCAGGGGTATGAGATTCCTACTGTAACATTTTGTATTTGATGTATCTGTAGATGCCTACCATACCACGGTTTTTCTCGGATTTGAGGGGAATAGACGGGTCAGGGGATCAGTGATAGGTAGCTATAGGTAAATACAGGGGATGATTGTTTGTGGGGGGTCAGAAAATGTTGCTCTCTTCTTCAAGAGGATACTACAAGCAAGTTGTAAGTATCCAAGGGCGGATTGTAGGGGTCGCAAAATCCCCTCAGCCCCCGAAGATCGGGAAATATTAATCCACATCGTGGATGAAGACCTGTGTGATTTAAATTGTCTCTGGGTTGGACAATGTTTTAAAACATATCCAGAACCGCAAAAGGCTGCATTAAAAAGCTTGTAAGCTAGGCAGCACTTGGACACTGGAATCAAAGAACTTTGTGAAAATCGCACACTTTAAGATTGTACATTTTATTAAAAGATGTACTCTTGAGTTTTGGACTGTTTAAATTGCCCAGGGCATAAAAATGGCTGAACAGACCTCGTGGAAACAGAATTTTAAGGCAGCAGAAAAGGACAGACAGGCTGTTAGCATATGAAACAGACAGGCTGTTAGCATATGAAAAAGCTCAGCGCTGCCCTGTAGTGGGTTTGAATGGAGCCCGAGCTGTCAGTCACCCTGTGGTATTGGGCGGGTCCAGTAACCTACAAGCTGTTTGTTTACACTGGGGAGTAGCCCATTTGAATCAGCCAATCATCAGACAGCAAGCACACTGGGTTGTTTACACACATCCATTCACTGAAATTGACTCTAAGATCAAGTGCTTGAAACTGCCAGCATGAACAAAGGGACTTTGTTTGCTAAGCACTCAAGACTGTCAATCAATTGCGGTTCCAGATGACCACAGGACAATGCTTTGTTTACAAAGCAATTGAATGCTATTAGCAGTTGTTTGTATCCAAACTGAGGAGGAACCGTTTAAATGAATGGGAGAACACATTCAAACCACTGCAGCTTTATTCAAAAGCCATCACAGACAATGGACACATTTAAACTGCAACTTTATCCAAACCCATCCCAGACAAGTGGACAGTTTGGATCTATTTTGTTTTAGCCCAGAAACATCAGATCTGGGCGGGCCCCCAAAAGGGGTATAAAAGATAGCATCCCAGAAGCATCGCTCTCTCTTCTCTTTTACTCTTTGGACTGCAGGTGAGCAAGACAATCTAGTGAGAAGTAAAGGGGTGGTAATTTAAGGGAACTGTTGCTAAGATTGTAAAATTAACATTGTAGCCATTTATCCCTCATTTTTGCCGTCTGCCTTCCCCTGTTAAGCAATTTTACCGTGATTACTTTGATCGTGTGGTGTAGTTTCTTTAGTTTTAATAAAATTTGACTTTCTTGCATCCAGACCATTTGTCCGTTTTAAATATATCATTAATTGTAAGTTCCTCCAGTCAGAACTAGAAGGAGGGTTTAGCGATTCGAAACCGCTGATTGGAATTGGTCACAGTGCAGTGGCAAAAGGCTGCCTGACCAGGTAAATTAACGTAAACCAGGTCAAGGATGCCCCCCTACAGCCCTAGGTCTCTGGAACCTCTCGGACACAGATGATGTTGTCTTAAGTCTGTTCCTTTGTCCTTGCAGTACGTCTGTGTGAAGTTGTTCTTTGGGTATCGAGGTTTTAACCCTTTTCTTATCAAAAGTTGGTTTGGCCAATGTCCAGATATGGTCTTTAACAAAACCACCTTTTTTAATTGGCTCTAATGGTCAAAATACCAATTTCACTCAGACTAAGGTAGCATCCTGCCTTTCCAGTATTTTCCCACCAACTTTGCCATGTTCAGTGTTATCTTGTTTATAGTTTTTCACCCCATTGGAATTTACTTTATCGCTTTCATTTCTAGCTTCCCTGGTACAAGGCCTTGCTATACCATGGGCCCATATCAGTGCTGTTTCACTAGTCTTGAGATATCTAAACTCTCTCACTTTAATCGACCAGATAAATACCTTAACTTCCATGATCTCTCTCATTTTATGTCTTTATTCTAATTATCCTTTAAATATTGTTGCAATTAGTTTTGTTAAGTGAATTCTAATTTCTACTTAGCATCATAATATGTTATTTAATGATTTAACCTTCACTAGCAGTCTGTGGCTGTTTGTTAGCAAAACTGCTATTGACTGTCCTTTGCAGCTGCATTTTGAACAAGTCTTAGCTTGCTCGTTACCCAGGAGTAATTATGGGTAATATTATTTGGTCAATGGCTACACTTGAAGTTATACATATATGATTCTCATCTACTAAATATCTTTAAATATCAGCCTTCCATACAGCATGGAGTAACTGAGGTGAATAGCATAGATGGATTTAAGGGGAAGCTAGATAAGTACATGATGGAGAAAAGAATAGAAGGTTATGCTGATAGGGTTAGATAAAATAGGTTTGGAGGAGGCTGGTGTGGAGCATGAACATCGGCACAGGCCAGCTGGGCTAAATGGCATATTTCTGTGCTGTAATTTCTAAGTGATTCTATGCAATTTTTGTATCTTCTGAAATCTAATTGGTCCAAGGATATGCCTAAGGCCGATTAAACTTTAATTGATCTTAGGAAGGCAGAGCAATTACATCTGTGACTCTAAAAGGATTTACGAGTTTGCACAAAGCTTCACTTTAGCAGTAAATACTGCATGGTTTAAAACATAACATAATGCTCCTGTTCTTGTAAAACAGCATGTTGTCTGACCCACCATGAACAGTGCCATGGAAGTATATAAAGTACTGAGAAATAAAAGGTTATGAACAGTTAGACATCGAGTAGAGCTGACTCATTAACAGGCTGTTTTCCATAATCCACCCAGTGGTCAATTGGTTCATATCACACACCCTGATGTCCATTTTAAAAGTAATAGCATCGCTTTTAGCTGCTTTTCTAAAGGTTTTTTGTAGCGTCATGATAGTTGTCAAATTGATTTTATTGGTGGTGCGGGCTATTGGATGCCGATCACAGAGCTCAGTCTGTGGGGGCAGCCGGGGGGGGGGGAAATGACAGAGAGGGTAGGGCAGTTGTTTAGCCAGCCGTGTGATTAGTATAAGAAGGGGATTGAATTGGATTTGGATCACTGTGTGTAATAGTAACAGTTGACTGTTTCAGGATTTAAAAAAGCAGCATTAAAATCCATGATCGAAAATCACAAAATCCTTATGGATGAGGAAGGCCATTTGTCCCATCTTAATTCATCCATCCAGAACAACTCTACAATCCCCAATTTTCAGCATCTAATTGCTTCTTAAATAATTCTTGGGCTTTTTCCACCATCACGCTGCCCAGATATCCATTCCATGCACTGATCACGCTCTACTTGAAGAGGAACCTCCTGATAATCAGTCTTAAAGTTACCTTTTACTATTTTCAGCCTGTGCCCTCTTCTCCTACACCTAGTATTCCAGACTAGCCTTTTCCATTCTGTTTACTATCATATGTACTTCTATAAGTTCACCTTTCAGATGCCTCCTTTCTAAACTGGAAAGCCCAAATGGCAGATTTTCCAACTTGCTGCCTTATCGTAAATCGGGCATTGTGGATTGATTGCCCGTTACTAAAACTGCACTATTTTGTTTCATTGAAATCAATTCTCTCCAGTCTTTTCTCATAACTCTGGCCTGTAACACTATCAGTCTTCACTGCACTGCCTCCCATGTTTCTGGGTGACCAGAACTGGACACAGTACTCAAGGTGTGGTCTGATCAATTATATCTTCCGTCAACAGTCCTCAAAGCGCTCGCACCAGTGGACAAAGTCAATCTTCGAGAAATGAAAACTTACTGAGAATTACGAGCCATCACCATGGTGATCCAAAGCCATGCAGAAAAGAGTACCCAACACCGTTATTATCTCTGACACATGACAGAGGAAAAACAAAGGGAATCAAACAGAGACACCACAGCATATTTGCAAATAAACTGGAGGTGGTGTGAGCTTGTAATGTTTTACAAGATACTGTGCTATAGCCAGAATAGTAATAGTATTAGAAATGCTATTGTATCCTTAATACTTTTCTATTCTAATTTATTAAGCTAAGGAACAATATCAATCACTGAACACTTAAAAAAAAATCTGTTTCTGCTGGTTAAAATGTAATCTGAATCAGAAGTAATGAATGCCAAATTCTGTTTTATTATATATGCTTAAAAAGGCGTTAAATATTTAAAATAAAAAACAGAAAATGCTGAAAAACAGATGACCCTTCGTCAGAGCTGGAAAATGACAGAAGGGATGATGACTGTGTAGGAGGCAAAGGACAGAGAGGTCAGAGAGGGAGTGGGACAGAGAATTAAAATGTCAGTCAACCGGAAGCTCAGGGTCACCCAATCTGTGGTTGGTCTCCCCAGTGTAGAGGAGACCGCGCGTCATGAGCAGTGAATACAATATACTAAATTGAAAGAAATATAAGTAAATCGCTGTTTCACTTGGAAGGAGTGTTCTACACTGTTCTAAAGAAGCTCAATGTAAGCTCAAGGAACAGCACCTCAAAATTTGATTTGGCATTTTACAGCCTTCCGGACTCAACATTGAGTTCAACAATTTCCGATCATAACCACTGCCGCATTTTTTTGGACAGTAGCTGCAATTCTACTATTCCCAGTTACAGCTCCTGCAGGCCCATCTTTTGTTTCTTTACTTGTCCCATTACCGTCCCCTTTTACCTCGCACCACCATCCCGTTTGTCTTTTAATCTCTCCTGCCTTCCACCCTATCACAGACCATCCCTTTTGTTCTTTCCTCCCCTCCCGCTTTCCCTACCCCTGCACTTGCTTAACAGATTTGTGTGCACCTTTGGAAGTGGCTTAGTGAGTTGCAGTGAATGGTGAGACATAATGGTACCTCCTCAATGCTGATGAGTGTGAAAGGAATGACTTGGGCATTGTAGGGATGCTTTATGGTGTTGGTGTGGGGTGGTGCCAACCTGGCGCATCATGTGGCAGCCAGGGTGTACAGCGTCAAATGAAGTAAATCTGGCCATGATGAGGCCATCCCTGGCCTCCCAGGAGCAATGTGGTCGGGTGCTGATGCCCCCTGTCCTGTGCAGCATCAGTTGATTGTGGAGAAGGTTGGTGTTGCTGTTGGTGCTGCTGGTGTGTCTGGTGCTGCTGGTGTTGGGGCTGATCGTGGTGGGATTCTGAGGACCAAGGTGAGACAGTATAAAGGGCACCCATGCTGATGGAATAGATGGCAGGTGAAGTAGAGTTGACAGAAGTGATCTGTCAATGCTGAGAGGGGTAATGAGGTCAGACTAGATGGAGACTTGTGTAAAGACATGCAGCATGGTGAATCTGTTGTGGAAATGCAGTGAGGAAGAGCTTGTGGCTTAGGGAAGATATCTCTGTAAGGTGGGAGCTGTTACTTGCCATTTGAAGCTGTCAACTCATCAGCAGATTCAATGGCCACTGACCTTCTGCCTTAGCTTCACAGACGTGGTCTAGCAACAGGATGAAACCCGTGGGCAAGCTGTCAAATTCACAAGGTCAGTTTAAAACCATTGTTAAGTGGCTGAAAACAAACCACTAATCATTTAAATTGGCTCCCCCACCGTTGCGTGTCGGGTCTGCTTAGTGCTCATGGACCCGACATTTGGTAAAGATGTGTGGTGGCGGGTTCATAGCGTGGTCCCGACCCGCTGGGAAAAAAACCACTTCCCCACCCAACCCGTCACCGATCGCATGCGCTGACCCCCTGGAAAATCTTGGCCTTAGTTTGTGTGTGTGTGTGTGGGGAGGGGGGGGGAGGAAGGGGGCTGCTGGGAAAGAGGGGCTTCACCTGCATTTAGAGGCATTTTTTCCCGATATACCCTGATAGATTAACATTACTGAACACCTCCATTCAATAGTACAGCTGTGGAGCTCCTCCTACAGCAAGTGGACAAAAACTCTGCCCACAAATGAGCTGTGCAGACTGCATGTGGTGAGGTGATACAAAGAATGAGTCCAGTGTTCAACTTCCAGAAGACCTGGGAGCAGATGTGAGAGCATTTTGTTTGCCTCAGTGTTGTTAAGAGACTTACATAATGGCTTCTAGATAAGGTCATGTCTTACCAACCTGGCTGAATTCTTTGAGGTGGTTATGAGGTTAATGGATGAAGCTAGCCCTGTAAACATTGTATATTTGGATTCTTTAAAAAGCTTTGGGCAAAGTATCACACAATAGGTTACTATATAAGGTAGAATTCTTTACAGTCCATTTTAACCCCATCCTCTATAGTTGAATTACACCCAGTCTCTTTACACACTATTCAAATAAATTATGCAAAGGCAAAATAAATGAACAGCCTGAAGGCCTGGACCCAGATAACCAGGGCCCAGCCTTACACCGAAGTATCTGGGATAGCGTATCGGTGACAAAGCTACTGCCACTGAAATATAGCCACCGACATAAGAAGAGGTGAGGCAGGACTCTGGACATCAGATTTCGTGCATCCCAAGCCTTCAAGTGGGTCCTGTGTATGGTTGGCGGAGGTGAGCTTGGACAGGCCAGGCATATCTCCCTGACAACCAGTGAGTGTGGGGCCAATAGAATCATAGAATGGTTACAGCACGGAAGAAGGCCATTCGGCCCGTCGAGCCGGTGCCGGCTCTCTGCAAGAGCACCTCAGCTAGTCCCACTCCCCCACTCTTTCCCTGTAGCCCTGCAAATGTTTTTCCTTCAGGTACTTATCCAACTCCCTTTTGAAAGCCATGATTGAGTCTGCCTCCACCACGCTTTAAGGCAGTGCATTCCAGATCCTAACCACATGCTGAGTAAAAATGTCTTTTACTCACCAGGCTGGTACCTGGGATGGCAGGAATGATGTATGAGGAGAGATTGGGTCAATTGGGCTTGTACTCACTGGAGTTTAGAAGAATGAGAGGGGATCTCATTGAAACTTATAAAATTCTGACAGGACTGGACAGACTAGATGCAGGAAGGATGTTCCCGATGGTCGGGGAGTCCAGAACCAGGGGCCACAGTCTAAGGATAAGGGGTATTTCATTTAGGACAGAAATGAGGAGGAATTTCTTCACCCAGAGAGTGGTGAACCTGTGGAATTCTCTACCACAGAAGGCAGTAGAGGCCAATTCATTAAATATATTCAAGAAGGAGTTGGATATATTTCTTAAGGCTAAAGGGATCAAGGGGTATGGGGAGAATGCAGGGACAGGGTACTGAATTTGGATGATCAGCCATGATCACATTGAATGGCAGAGCAGGCTCGAGGGGCTGAATGGCCTACTCCTGCTCCTATCTTCTATTTTTTTTGTTTCTATTATGTTGCCTTTGCTTCTTTTGCCAAACACCTTAAATCTGCATCCTTTACTTCATGACCCTTCTGCCAATTGGAACAATTTCTCTGTATCTACTCTGTCTAGACCCCTCATGATTTTGAACACATCTATCAAATCTCCTCTCAATCTTCTCTGCTCTAAGGAGAACAACCCCAGCTTCTCCAGTCTATCCACGTAACTGAAATCCCTCATCCCTGGAATCATTCTCGTAAATCTTTGCTGCACCTTCTCTAAGGCCTTCACACACTTCCTAAATTGCAGTGCCCAGAATTGGACACAATACTCCAGGTGAGGCCGAACCTGTATTTCATACAGGTTCATCATAACTTCCACGCTTTTGTACTCTATACCTCTATTTATAAAGCCCAGGATCCCGTATGGTTTTTTAACTGCTTTCTCAACCTGCCCTGCCACCTTCAGCGATTTGTGCACATATACCCCCAGGTCTCTCTGTTCGTGCATCCCCTTTAGGATTGTACCCTTTAGTTTATATTTCCTCTATTCATTCTTTCTACCAAAATATATCACTTCACACTTTTCTGCATTAAATTTCAAATGCCATGTGCCCACCCATTCCACCAGCCTGTCTATGTCCTCTTGAAGTCTATTACTATCCTCCTCATTGTTCACTATACGTCCAAGTTTTGTGTCATCTGCCCAGTACACCCACATTCAAGTCATTAATGTATATCAAGAAAAGCAGTGGTCCCAGTCCGAAAAACAACCGTTTGCCACTACTCTCTGTTTTCTGTCACTTAGCCAATTTTGTATCCATGCTGCCACTGTCCCTTTTATTTCATGGGCTTCAACTTTGCTGGCAAGCTTATTCTGTGGCACTTTATCAAACGTCTTTTGGAAATCCATGTACACCACGTCAACTGCATCAATCCTCTCTGTAACCTCATCAAAAAACTCAATCAAGTTGGTTAAACATGGTTTGCCTTTAACAAATCCATGCTGGCTTTCCTTAAGAACATAAGAAATATGAGCAGAAGTAGGCCATACGGCCCCTCGAACCTGCTCCGCCATTCAATAAGATCATGGCTGATCATCGACCTCAACTCCACTTTCCTGCCCGATCAATATATCCCTTGATTCCCCTGGAGTCCAAAAATCTATCTATCTCAGCCTTGAATATACTCAAAGACTCAGCATTCACAGCCCTCTGGGGCAGAGAATTCCAAAGATTCACAGCCCTCTGAGTGAAGAAATTCCTCCTCATCACTTAAATGGCCTTAACCTGAGACTATGCCCCCTAGTTCTAGACACTCCAGCCAGGGGAAACAACCTCTCAGCATCTACCATGTCAATCCCCTTCAGAATCTTGTATGTTTCAATGAGATCACCTCTCATTCTTCTAAACTCCAGAGAGTATAGGCCCATTCTACACAATCTCTCATCATAGGACAGCCCACTCATCCCAGGAATCAATCTAGTGAACCTTCATTGCACCGCCTCCAAGGCAAGTATATCCTGAACACAGTACTCCAGGTGTGGTCTCACCAAGGCCCTGTACAATTGTAGCAAAACTTCCTTACTCTTATACTCCAACCCCTTTGCAATAAAGGCCAACATGCCATTTCCTGTCCTTATTGCTTACTGTACCTGCATGCTAGCTTTCTGTGTTTCTTGCACGAGGACACCCAAATCTCTCTGAACACCAACATTTGGAAGTTTTTCAGCATTTAAAAAATATTCTGTTTTTCTATTCTTCCTACCAAAGTGAATAACCTCACATTTCCCTATATTATACTCCATCTGCCACCTTACTGCCCACTTGACTAATCTACTGGAATTTTTTTAGGGTGTAACTGGTAAAATAAATAAGGGAGAACCAGTGGATGTGGTGTATTTGGACTTTCAAAAGGCTTTCGATAAGGTCCCGCATAAGAGATTAGCATGTAAAGTTAAGGCACATGGGATTGGGGGCAAGGTATTGACTTGGATAGAGAACTGGTTGGCAGACAGAAAGCAAAAAGTTGGAATAAACGGGTCTTTTTCTGAGTGGCAGGCAGTGACTAGTGGGGTACCGCAGGGATCGGTCCTTGGGCCCCAGCTATTCACAATATATATTAATGATCTAGACAAGGGAACTAGATGTAATTTCTCCAAGTTTGCAGATGACACAAAGCTGGGTGGTCGTGTGTGCTGTGAAGAGGATGCCAAGAAACTCCAGTATGATTTGGACAGGTTGGGTGATTGGGCAGAAGCATGGCAGATGCAATATAACATGGATAAATGCGAGGTTATTCACTTTGGTGTCAAAAACAGGAAGGCAGATTATTATCTGAATGGCAATAGATTGGGAGAAGGGGAAGTGCAACGAGACCTGGGTGTCATTGTGCACCAGTCGCTGAAGGTAAGCATGCAGGTGCAGCAGGCGGTTAAGAAGCTAAATGGTATGTTGGCCTTCGTAGCGAGAGGGTTTGAGTACAGGAACAAGGATGTCTTGCTGCAGTTGTACAGGGCCTTGGTGAGACCACATCTTGAGTATTGTGTGCAGTTTTGGTCGCCTTATCTGAGGAAGGATGTTCTTGTCATGGAGGGAGTTCAGCGAAGATTCACCAGGCTGATACCTGGGATGGCAGGAATGACTTATGAGGAGAGTTTGGGTCGATTGGGCTTATACTTGCTGGCGTTTAGAAGAATGAGAGGGGATCTCATTGAAACTTATAAAATTCTGACAGGACTGGACAGACTAGATGCAGGAAGGATGTTTCCGATGGTCGGGGAGTTCAGAACCAGGGGTCACAGTCTATGGATAAGGGGTAAGTCATTTAGGACAGAAATGAGGAGGAATTTCTTCACCCAGAGAGTGGTGAACCTGTGTAATTCTCTACCACAGAAGGCAGTGGAGGCCAATTCATTAAATATATTCAAGAAGGAGTTGGATATATTTCTTAAGGCTAAAGGGATCACGGGATATCGGGAGAAAGCAGGGACAGAGTACTGAATTTGGATGATCAGCCATGATCGCATTGAATGGCGGAGCAGGCTCAAGGGGCCGAATGGCCTACTCCTGCTCCTATCTTCTATGTTTATGTTTCACTCACTTGGTCTATCTATATCCCTTTGCAGACTCTTTGTGTTCTCCTCACAGCTTACTGTCCCACCTAGCTTTATATCATCAGTAAACTTGGATACATTACACTCGGTCCCTTCATCTAGGTCATTAATATAGAATGTAAGTAGCTGAGGCCCCAACACTGATCCTTGCAGCACCCCACCAGTTACAGCCTGCCAACCTGAAAAGGATCTGTTTATCCCTACTCTCTGTTTTCTGTCCGTTACCCAATCCTCTATCCATGCTACTATATTACCCCCAACCCCATGAGCCCTAATCTTGTGTAATAACCTTTTATGTGGCACCTTACTGAATGCCTTTTGGAAATCCAAATATACTACAACTACTGGTTCCCCTTTATCTACCCTGCTAGTTACATCATCAAAAAACTCCAATAAATTTGTCAAACACGATTTCCCTTTCATAAAACCATGTTGACTCTTCCTATTCATATTATGATTTTCTAAGTGACTTGATACCACTTCCTTAACAATGGATTCCAGCATTTTCCCGGCTAAGTGGGCTGTAGTTCCCAGTTTTTTCTCTCCCTCCTTTTTTGAATAGCGGTGTTACATCTGCGACCTTCCAATCCATTGGGACCATTCCAGAATCTAGGGAATTTTGGAAGAATTAATTCACACTTGTCCAAGTGACTGTTAATTTTTCCCCTGATTATTGTTTCTAAAAGTTTCCCTACTACCAAGGTGAAACTGACAGGCCTATAGTTGCTGGGTTTACCTTTACACCCTTTTTTGAACAAGGGTGTAACATTTGCAAATCTCCAGTCCTCTGGCATCACACCCGTTTCTGAGGAGGATTAGAAGATTATGGCCAGTACCTCCGCAATTTCTTCCTTCATTTCCCTCAGCATCTGAGGATGCATCCCATCTGGTCCTGGTGACTTATCTACTTTAAGTACAGCTAGCCTTTCTAGTACCTCATCTTTATCAATTCTTATCCCATCCAGTATCTCCTCTACCTCCTCCTTTACTATGTCTATGGCAGTATCCTCTTTCTTGGTGAAGACAGATGCAAAGTACTCATTTAGTACCTCAGCCATACCCTCTGCCTCCATTCATAGGTCTCCATGTCAGTCCCTAATCACCCCCCCCCCACCTTACTACCTGTTTACTATTTATATGCCTATAGAAGACTTTTGGATTACAACATGGGGATCCTGGGTGGGATCGATGTTGGGACCTCAGAAGAGGAGCAGAATTGTTTTTTATAGTCAAGGAAGTCTGCAGTCTATCTCACAGGCCTGGAATTTCAACCATATGTAAAGTTTGGAGCATCCACTGTAGGATGAAATCTGGAGTGTCAAGGAGGGAACGTTGGCCTGGATCATCCACTAAAGTTGTCTATTTTATTGACTGTGTGAAGTTGGAAACATCAATCAAAAGATATCCTGTGATGAAAGCTACCACTGGAGTGACTTTCACGGAGAAACAATCATTAAAGAGAAGCTTCAGGCAAGAGACTTATTTTTCCTGCAGAAGATAATGCTTGGTTTGGGAAAAGAATAATACTGGGCCTACAGAGGGGGTTATAAACCTTGATTAGTTGTCTTAGCATCAGCGGTAGGAATATAAAAGATAGTCCGTGCCTGGCCATATGTTTCCCAAAGGAGGCTGACTAGAAAACTCATTGACATGAATATCTTACACTACACATTTCAAACTTATATTTAAAGTCCTTTATTGTATAAGTTTTATTAAAGTACAATGCATTTTAATAAGGGATGGAGGTGCCTTTAATATTTCTTACAAAGTGAACTTTTTTCTTGCCTTTCTCCGAAGAATTGAATTCACTAGGCTATCTGAAAGCTGAGCAGAAATTGACAGACAAGTGAGACACATACACACACACACCACACACCACAAACTGTATTGCTGCTGCTTCTATTCATTGCAAAAATATAAAGGCCCGTTAAGTTAGAAAGGAACTTTTCCCCTTAGTAGAGGGGTCAATAACCAGCAGGCCTAGTTTCAAGGTAAGGGGCAGGAGGTTTAGAGGGGATTTGAGGAAAAACTTTTTCACCCAGAGGGTGGTTGGAATCTGGAACTCACTGCCTGAAAGGGTGGTAGAGGCAGGAACACTCACAACATTCAAGAAGCATTTAGGTGAGCACTTGAAACACCATAGCATACAAGCCTACGGACCAAGTGCTGGAAAATGGGATTAGAATAGATAGGGCTTGATGGCCGGCGCAGACACGATGGGCCGAAGGGCCTCTTTCTGTGCAGTATAACTCTATGACTCTCCATGACTCTAAGTTCAGTGACCCCAGCTAAAACACTGCTCTGCTGGAGTGGGGAGCTGAATTTTCCCAATTTAGTGAGGTTCGATCACAAATGTAATTTGAACGTAACTTTCCTTATGCCACATTGTGCAGCAAGCATGTTTTTCATATATACTATGCACTATGAATATCAGGGAGTAGGATACCCAGATAGCAGCAACTTTTACAGGGTTACTGCTCTAATTTAAAGCCAGTTTTTTTTTTATGGCTTCAGGAAATCTAACAGCAATGGAAGGTGACCAAGGGAATGTGGACAGAACCATCTCCTTTGATGAAGACAGTTTGGATGCTCTGCTGGAAGAGGTGCAGCAGAGGAGGGTAGTCATATTTGGGGCAGAAAGGAACTTTCCTTGTGCTGAAGGGATAATTACAGTCCTAGCCCTTCTGGGCTATCCCAGATCAGGCGTATTCCCCAGACGTTCACCCTCAACTTAAGTTAGAGATAGCCGAATTCCATAAGACGCTTAAATGGGTCTAAAGGTTCAGGCTATCTCTCCCTAAAGGAAAGGAATGACTAAAGATGTTACCATCCTCCGGATAGTACTTTTAATAAGTTGAACTAGACTGTAACCTTCCGGATATTATGAGGGTCCGGAATACCCCCCAGAATTCTGCAACTCCTTACAAAAGAGTGTACAGAATTTGTGGGTTCGCGAGTTTATACAGATTTACTCTTTGAGACAATTATAAAAATATATAGTTTTATTTAAGAGCTGACATTCAGTTAATATCTGCTGAATCAGTCACAACAGTAACAATTCAAAATACAATTAGATTACATTTCTTATTTCGCAGAGATCCTTATTTTCAAATCTTTACTTCGTTACATTTCTTATTCCTTACTTATTTCTAAATCCATAACATCCACCAAAATCAATCACTTTGACTTCCTAAGACTTATAGTTAAAGACTTACAGAGACGCCTCTGAAGAGTTGAGAAATGCTTTGCCCGTTCAGTGAGTTCTGACTTTTCTGTTAAAAAGGTCTTATTTTTATACCCTTTTGGCAGTGGTCTCTTCTTTGATGTTCTCTGCTGATGTCAGCTAATTATCTTTATTGATACCTCTTTTGAATGATTTCTATCTTACTATCAATTCAACTATTGCATGCATAATTATTTCTCCACCTTTAGGTGTTCCAAAAACCATCATAAAAACAATGACAGCTATGGTTTCTGTTTGATGTCATTCCTACCAAAGATTATTCATTCAATTCTTAATATTGGCTTTACTGGTTTTTAGCAGACATTTTGACTCCAAGTTTAATACAAACACAATGCAATTGCTAGGTGTCTCTATTGAAGTCATATTTTCAAAGCCTTCTTGTTGGTATTATATTTACAATATGTAAATCAAAACCACTTTAACTGTGTGTTTACTTGTTTTCTAGCTATCTCAATTGGTTGCATATTTAATCTTATGGTTCCTGTTTTCCAAGTTTAACATCAAACTATTTGACCAGCAGATGTTTCTTTACTTGATGTCATGTTTCAAAGGCACATGCCTCTTTTAATGTTTGTATTTCTGTTTTACATGTTAACTTATAACACTTTTAACTGGGCATTTTCATTGTGTTCATTGCAAACCGTAGACCTTTTGGAAGGCTTGCTTCAATCTTGCATTGTTTTAGTATATTTAACTAATTCCCATTTCAAAGCTTGTTTACAACTTTGTTATCAACTGATCTTTTCTCAGAAGCCTGTATTTCTGTTCACAGCCTTGTCTCCAGGGCTTTCCAGACTTTTAAACCCAGTATATTCTGTATTAATAATATCAGAATTCTGTTCGTAGTATCGTGTATTTCTCTGAATCATGGCTATTCCTTCACAGTGTCACATTCTGCAGCAAGCATAGCAGAAGGTGACTCATTGAGTCGACACCCATAGACTGTTGAAGAAGATATCTTGCCTTTGTCAACTCTAATTAACTGTGGTGGTGTAGGGGGTGGTGTCTGGGGTCAGCTTCACCTCTGACTTATGAGCGGTTCGAATCGCTCCCACTCCCTTGGTTCTAGACCTTGGACTTATTTGGGGGTTGTGATGAAAGTGCAGCAGACAAACTGATTTTGGTGCAAGAACTTAGATCTTTATTTGAGAAAGGAAAATACAACACAATAATAACACTCTAATAAAATGGTGTGGAGATGCCGGAGTTGGACCGGGGTGGACAAATGTAAGAAGTCACACAACACCAGGTTATAGTCCAACAAGCCCTGTTCCTGGGACTAGGGACAGGGTCACTGGCAAGGCTTGGAAGCTAAGCGAGAGCCAGGCCTGGTTAGTACCTGGAGGGGTGACCATCAGGGTACGACCAGGTGCAGAAGGTCACGGAAGGAGCCCCGGGAGGGGCGGTTGGTGAGCAGGCCCAGGCGTTGGGCTGAAGATAGGAGGAATGGTGGAAATGGAATGGCAGTGTGCACAGACACAGCGGCTTTGCTTCTCCCAGGACGGTGCTATTTACATTTAATGTTAGTGTTATTTGTACTGGACTCATGGGAGCTTGCAAGATCACATTTCGTTGTTCATGTACTTGTGCATTGTACAATGACAATAAAGTTGAATTATTGTTATTATGGTGTTGTGTGACTTCTTACACTAATAAAATGGGGAAACACTTCGACATACATGAGGGAAAAATTACATTAGACAAATACCTCACCCCTCCCAATCCCACCTTACTAGCTAAGTTAGGCTCTGAAGAACCAGGGATAATGCTCACCAAAACAACTCCTTGACAGTTGAGCTGGTTTGCAGTTTCAGGGTTTGCTGGATGTGTCGGTTGGTGCCTGCCGTACCCTGGTTGGTTGTTTCGTAAGGCCCTTGTTACCGCGAGGTGTCTGATGGTCACTGAAACTGTTGCTCTGGTTTCTTCTTGTGTGTTGACCTGCTTCCAGAACGATGAACTCCTGAGAATTGCCCAGAACTGTAAAGCTTGTAGAGAAATTGTTGTAACTGTGTAACTGCTGAACTGACTGCTGAATGAGTCTTTCGAACTTCTTGAATTCTCTGTCTTTAAAAAACAGACTTTCAATTATACTAATTGGGGCCTCCTAATCTTAAGTTGTTTAAAGTGGTTTCGGGGTGGTTCCATGGGCTGTTGAACTCTTATCTAAATGTGGTGAATTGTCCTCAAGCTTTGAGTTTCCTGTGGGGCCTGAGATTCTTTGTAGGTTGGCTAAACGATTTGTATTATGCATGATTTTGATGGGTTCTGTGAGGCTGTTCTTTCATGGGTCTTATTGTTTGCATGTAAATTTCGTGATAGGGGCTGAGTGACATTTACAGTTCCCCCAGACAGTTTGATTACCTCAAATACTCAAACTGGCTACTGCATAGGTAGATCCCAAATTCTTTGTTGTAGCCTTTTTCCCCAAAACATGCCTGAACATGTCCTTTTAAAATGCCAAGTCTGATTTCTGATCTTGAATCTCCTTGTTGGGCCCAACATGCCCTTTTATCACTCCTGAGGTTTTTAGCAAGGGTCCAAAATCACTTTAATATGGTTTTTCTTTCATAATGGGGGATCTGTAAATTTTGAGAATCTTACAGGCGGTGGCTTTGAAAGATCCAGTAGTATTGAAACTTAATGTTGGGATCACTTTCACAGCTAAAGGCAGAGCTGTCCCTGTGGTGAAATGTAATTGGAGGTAGAGTTTGAGAAGATAGTATAATTTAGTGACAACCTCTTCCATGCCAGGTAGATATATTTAGGTCTAAACGGGAAGCTCCTAGGACGAGGATGGAGTGGAGGCTGACCACTTCAGTTCAATCACAGCTGGCTGTTCTCCCCTCCAAAGAAGCTCCTTCTCCATTCCAAATTTGGACCGCAATAGGAATGACAAAAGAATTCCCACACTGAATAATTTGCTGGCTGCAAGTAAAAGGAGAAAATAGAAGCGCATCTAGAAGCCAAAAATATAATAATGAATAGTCAGCATGGATTTCAAAAGGGAAAGTCTTGCTTGACCAACCTCATTGAAATTTTAAAAGAGGTAACAGAGGGAATAGACAAGGGTAATGCACTAGATGCAATTTAGCTAGATTTTCAAAAGGCCTTCTATATGGTACCACATAATAGACTAATGAATAAGGTCAGAGAGTGGAGTCAGGGGACAAGTAGCAGAATTGATTGCTAGCTGGCTTCAAGACAGAAAGCAGGGAGTAGGGGTAAAGGGTAGCTATTCAGAGTGGCAGAAGGTGGGTAGTGGTGTTCCACAAGGATCAGTGCTGGGACCACAGTTGTTCACAATTTATATTAAATTGTGACTTTGCAATCAAAAACACAATTTCTAAATTTGCGGATGACACCAAATTGGAGGGGGATAGTTAATACTGAGGAGGACTGCAACAAATTACAGGAAGATATTAATAATGCACAATGGGCATATAATTGGCAAATGAAATTCAACACAGATAAATGTGAGGTATTACATTTTGGTAGGAAGAATAGGGAGGTCACTTATTAATTGGAGGGTGCGAGTCTGGGTTGGGTAGAGGAGCAAAGGGATCTCAGAGTACAAATACACAAATCACTAAAAGTAGTGACACAGGTTAACAAGACCAGAAAAAAGGAAACCAGGTACCAGGGTTTATTTCCAGATGGATAGAATTGAAAAGTAGTGAAGTTATGCTAAACTTGTATCGAACCACACTTGGAGTACTGCGTACAGTTCTGGTCGCCATACTATAAAAAGGATATAGAGGCACTGGAGAGGGTGCAGAGAAGATTTACAAGGATGATACCAGAAATGCGAGGGTATACACATCAGGAAAGGATGAACAGGCTGGGTCTCTTTTCGCTTAAAAAAATAAGGTTGATGGGTGACCTAATTGAGGTCTTTAAAATTATGAAAGGTTTTGATAGAGTAGATACAGAGAGAGTGTTTCCACTTGTGGGGAAGCGCATAACTAGAGGCCATCAATCTAAGATAGCCACCAAGAAATCAAATAGGGAATTCAGAAGAAACTTCTTTACCCAGGGAGTGGTGAGAATGTGGATTTTGTTACCACAGGGAGTGGTTGAGGTAAATAGTATAGATATATTTAAGGGGAGGCTAGATAAGCATATGAGGGAGAAGGGAATAGAGGGTTTTGCTGATAGAGTTAGATGAGGAAAGACGGGAGGAGGCGCGAGTGGAGCATAAACGGCGGCATGGACTGATTGGGCCGAATGGCCTGTTTCTGTGCCGTATATCCTATGTGTTCCTATGTAAAACAAAAGCTGTCTGCAAGAGAGCTGCGGGGAAAGGATTGGGTAGAAACAGTATTGCAATGCAAAATAAAAGTGCCAAACATCAGCAGTTAATAAACCAAGGAGAGTGCAGATAAAGTTATCCAAAACCCAGAACTCTAGATGCAACACAAAACAGTCAAACAAACCTTTAAGAAGAGAATTTAAAAATGCCAGAATATCCCAGCAACACAGCTGGGTGAGCAGAGTTAGCTGAACAGGTGAAAAAAATGGTGATCTCAGCATAGAACCAATTTACACGAGGTTGAATGCAATTAGAAGCTTTAATGAGGTTCCTGCACTCATATGGAAGCCTCCAAAAAGATACTAACATTTTCTTCTGCTGAATATGGCACCTTGCAAATCCAGTGCTTGGGCCGACTGGTTGGATTCAGTGAGGTGTGCTCACGGTGCAAAAGTGCACTTACGAAAATCTAGACAGACACTCCAGTGCAGTGCTGAGTGAGTGCTGCACTGTTGGAGGTGCCGTCTTTCAGATGAGATGTTAAACCGAGGCCCCGCCTGCCCTCTCAGGTGGACGTAAAAGATCCCGTGGAATTATTTGGAAAAAGTGCAGGGGAGTTATCCCTGGTGTCCTGGCCAATGTTTATCCCTCAATCAACATCACTAAAAAAAACAGATTATCTGGTCATTATCACATCGCTGTTTGTGGAACCTTGCTGTGCACAAATTGGCTGCCGTGATTCTTACATTACAACAGCGACTACACTTCAAAAGTACTTAATTGGTTGTAAAGCGCTTTGGGATGTCCGGTGGTCATGAAAGGCGCTATATAAATGCTAGTCTTTCTTTTACAGAGGGCAGTATAGCTGAATTGGCTCCATACTTCCTTACAATTGCTGCAGACCAATTTTGTTTGTGATTTAACTTGTCATGTACCAAACAATTCACTCCCATTCCCAAATTCTGATGTTGTATTAGTTGGAACGGCCTTGCACATTATAGCTGCCAGGCGGGTGGGTTGGGTTTCACTCTCTGGAACTGAAGGACCAGTGGGAAAGTAATCTTAGCTGCTACTTGCAAATAATTATAGCTTTGTAAGTGGACAAATATGGAAAAATGTTCCCACAGTCCCAAGAACACATGTGCGATATAAATACAGGATATGCTGCAGGGAGGAATTGACCCCAGCACATAACCCAAAGTCACACATGGTTTGTGATGATGAGGGTAAATTGATAATTATTGATATATTATTACCATGGAAATGCTGATAAATGCTAGCATGTTTGACATTTAGTGTTGAGTTTTAGGTGGCCGATAGTAAGTGCTCACTAGGTTCTTCCATCATTTCCATCATCAGAAGGTTGTGGGTTCAAGTCCCACTCCAGAGACTTGAGCACAGAAACCTAGGATATCACTTCAGTGCAGTACTGAGGGAGCGCATGTAAAGAATTGAACTTCTTTTGAAAGGTACGGAGTTTGGAGAGTGAGATTGCTTGGGGAACAAGTGAAGCAGAATAATTGCAACATAACTTAGCCAAATCTGCACTGATTTTGTATTTTTTCTAGTGTTGTCAGACCTCCTGGAAAGGGTGATCTGGACATGCTTCAGCTTTGCAGAGGTTCAGTATATCTGTAACCATCATAAAGTAAAAAATGTAAGGGGTAAATGTCCTCACTGTTAACAGCACAGGAAGTTTTTTGAGCGAGGAAATTCGGATGAAATTCGATTCCACCTTTGTGCGGCTTTAAAACTCTTCCGTCGAGTTCCCTTGTGTTTTTTGAGACTTCCTGTGATCCGTTCACGGATTGCTTGCTGGCCTCATTTGCATATGTCAGAGTGCGAGCTAATGGTGCAGCAAGCTGCGAGTTTCTTGGGCTCGCACTCCGAATGTGCTCTGGGTAAATCAGACTGAGACTAATGAGATGCAGCAGCTGCCAGGATCACCTGATCAAGGCGGGCATGAGGAGTCTGTGAGCCTGAAGACTCTGGAGCGTTCAAAGCTGGCTGGGAATGTAGGTTGTGAGGAGGATGCAAAGTGGCTTCAAGGGGATATAGACAGGCTAAGTGAGTGGGCACGAACATGGCAAATGGAACATAATGTGGAGAAATGTGAAGTTATCCACTTTGGTAGGAAAAATAGAAAAGCAGAGTGTTTTTAAATTGGTGAGAGATTGGAAAATGTTGATGTTCAGAGGGACCTGGGTGTCCTTGTACACGAATCACTGAAAGTTAACATGCAGGAACAGCAAGCAATTTGGAAAGCAAATGGTATGTTGGCCTTTCTTACAAAAGGATTTGAGTATAAGAGTAAAGACATCTTACTGAAATTATACAGGGCCCTATTGAGACCACATCTAGAGTTTTGTGTACAGTTTTGGTCTCCTTACCTAAGGAAGGATATACTTGCCATAGAGGGAGTGCAACAAAGGTTCACCAGACTGATTCCTGTGATGGTGGGATTGTCCTATGAGGAGAGATTGAGTAGACTAGGCCTACATTCTCTAGAGTTTAGAAGAATGAGAGGTGATCTCATTGAAACATACAACATTCTTACAGGGCTTAACAGGGTAGATGCAGGGAGGATGTTTCCCCTGGCTGGGGAGTCTAGAACCAGGGGTCACAGTCTCAGAATAACGAGTCGGCCATTTAGGACTGAGATGAGGAGAAATTTCTTCACTCAGAGGGTGGTGAATCTTTGGAATTCTCTACCCTAAATGACTGTGGAGGCTCAGTCGCTGAATATATTCAAGACAGAGATCGATAAATTTTTGGATATTAAGGGAATCAAGGGACATGGTGGTGTGGAGATTCCGGAGTTGGACTGGGGTGGACAAATGTAAGAAATCACACAACACCAGGTTATAGTCCAACAGCTTTATTTGAAATCACAAGCTTTCGGAGCGCTGCTCCTTCTTCAGGTGAAGTGGAGAAATGCATAAAGACACAGCTTATATAGTCAGAGAATCATGTCAGATGTTTACAGGTAACCTTTCCAACTGCCATTTATCGCACCTCGGCAGAGAGATAATCACAGCAGTCAAAGGTGTGAATGGTGTCCAAACAGGTCAGGCAGGGAAACATTACATCAAAGAACAATGAGGTGGGGTCACAAGGGGTCAAATATTGCAGATGCTGGGGTCTGTATGAAAAACAAAAAAACAGACAAAAAGCATTTTTTTTTTTTGGCTGGAAATCACAGCAGGTCCAGCCGCATCTGTGCAGAGAGAACAAGCCAATGTCGACTCGAGTCTGGATGACCCTGCATCAGGTGGGGTTACATGTAGCGTGACATGAACCCAAGATCTCGGTTAAGGCCGTCCTCATGGGTGCGGAACTTGGCTATCAGTTTCTGCTCGACGATTTTGCGTTGTCGTGTGTCTCGAAGGCCACCTTGGAGAATGCTTACCCGAAGATCGGAGGCTGAATGTCCTTGACTGCTGAAGTGTTCCCCGACTGGGAGGGAACACTCCTGCCTGGTGATTGTTGCGCGGTGTCCGTTCATCCGTTGTCGCAGTGTCTGCATGGTCTCGCCGATGTACCATGCTCCGGGGCATCCTTTCCTGCAACGTATGAGGTAGACAACGTTGGCCGAGTCACATGAGTATGTACCATGTACCTGGTGGGTGGTGTCCTCTCGTGTGATGATGGTATCTGTGTTGATGATCTGGCATGTCTTGCAGAGGTTGCTGTGGCAGGGTTGAGTGGTGTCGTGGTCGCTGTTCTCCTGGAAGCTGGGTAATTTGCTGCGAACGATGGTCTGTTTGAGGTTAGGCGGCTGTTTGAAAGCGAGTAGTGGAGGCGTGGGGATGGCCTTAGCGAGGTGTTCGTCATCATCGATGACATGTTGAAGGCTGCGAAGAACATGGCGTAGTTTCTCCGCTCCGGGGAAGTACTGGACGACGAAGGGTACTCTGTTGGTTGTGTCCCGTGTTTGTCTTCTGAGGAGGTCTATGCGATTTTTCGCTGTGGCCCGTCGGAACTGTCGATCGACGAGTCGAGCGTCATATCCTGTTCTTACAAGGGCGTCTTTCAGTGTCTCACCACTGTCTCATCAAACTCACCATGGACTACTCCTCAGAATCAGTCTCATTCCTGGACACACGAATCTCCATCAAAGACGGACACCTCAGCACTTCACTCTACCGCAAGCCCACGGACAACCTCACGATGCTTCACTTCTCCAGCTTCCACCCTAACCACGTTAAAGAAGCCATCCCCTATGGACAAGCCCTGCGAATACACAGGATCTGCTCAGACGAGGAGGAACGCGATGGACACCTACAGACACTGAAAGACGCCCTTGTAAGAACAGGATATGACGCTCGACTCGTCGATCGACAGTTCCGACGGGCCACAGCGAAAAATCGCATAGACCTCCTCAGAAGACAAACACGGGACACAACCAACAGAGTACCCTTCGTCGTCCAGTACTTCCCCGGAGCGGAGAAACTACGCCATGTTCTTCGCAGCCTTCAACATGTCATCGATGATGACGAACACCTCGCTAAGGCCATCCCCACGCCTCCACTACTCGCTTTCAAACAGCCGCCTAACCTCAAACAGACCATCGTTCGCAGCAAATTACCCAGCTTCCAGGAGAACAGCGACCACGACACCACACAACCCTGCCACAGCAACCTCTGCAAGACATGCCAGATCATCAACACAGATACCATCATCACACGTGAGGACACCACCCACCAGGTACATGGTACATACTCATGTGACTCGGCCAACGTTGTCTACCTCATACGTTGCAGGAAAGGATGCCCCGGAGCATGGTACATCGGCGAGACCATGCAGACACTGCGACAACGGATGAACGGACACCGCGCAACAATCACCAGGCAGGAGTGTTCCCTCCCAGTTGGGGAACACTTCAGCAGTCAAGGACATTCAGCCTCCGATCTTCGGGTAAGCATTCTCCAAGGTGGCCTTCGAGACACACGACAACGCAAAATCGTCGAGCAGAAACTGATAGCCAAGTTCCGCACCCATGAGGACGGCCTTAACCGAGATCTTGGGTTCATGTCACGCTACATGTAACCCCACCTGATGCAGGGTCATCCAGACTCGAGTCGACATTGGCTTGTTCTCTCTACACAGATGCGGCTGGACCTGCTGTGATTTCCAGCCAAAAAAAAAAAAATGTTTTTTGTCTTTTTTTGTTTTTCATACAGACCCCAGCATCTGCAATATTTGACCCCTTGTGACCCCACCTCATTGTTCTTTGATGTAATGTTTCCCTGACTGACCTGTTTGGACACCATTCACACCTTTGACTGCTGTGATTATCTCTCTGCCGAGGTGCGATAAATGGCAGTTGGAAAGGTTACCTGTAAACATCTGACATGATTCTCTGACTATATAAGCTGTGTCTTTATGCATTTCTCCACTTCACCTGAAGAAGGAGCAGCGCTCCGAAAGCTTGTGATTTCAAATAAAGCTGTTGGACTATAACCTGGTGTTGTGTGATTTCTTACAAGGGATATGGTGATAGTGCAGGAAAGTGGAGTTGAGGTAGAAAATCAGCCATGATCTTATTGAATGGTGGAGCAGGCTCGAAGGGCCAAATGGCCTACTCCTGCTCCTATTTCTTATGTTCTTAAACACCAACTTCTGAAGTTTGCAAGGACTTTTTTTTGTGTTGGATTTACTTCAACAAATACTTGCACTTATCACTGACTGAGTCTCAGTGAGTTAGTCCCCCCTCCCCCAGAAGATTTTCAGACCCCAACCCCCACACCCATACGCCTACCTGCAGTCAGGGCATCTCAGAAGCAGGTAAAACTTTCCCTAATGTCCCTGTATGCCATTCCCATGGAGGATGAGGGGGAGATTGTAGTTAAGGTGGGTCAAGCCCATTACGCAGGTTGCCCATCAAGTATTGCCCACCACCCCCCAATCAAATATACAGGCAGCGTAGGTCACATAAGAACATCTCTGAGGACCTATGCATAAGAAGAGTGCGCTTTACCAAAGAGGCAATAGGGCATCTCTGCACTGCTGCAGGAAGATCTCAAGCCATGATCATCTGCTCACACTGCTTTCTCACTGACCATGAAAATGACCATGGCCCTCAACTTCTAAGGCACAGAGTTAGTTCCGGCAGCCATGGGGAATCACTATAGCATCCGCCATCAGTGCAGGCATGCATTTGTCAGGTCACCGATGCTCTTTCCATGGGAACAGCCCCATTCATAAACTTTGGGATTATTGCAAGACAGCAGAGTGATAGGGACACAGTTTTATGGGGTTGCTGGCTTCCCCAAGGTCCACAGTGGGGGTACGCACAGAAGATCCACTCAGCTACGTAAACAGGAAGAGTGATTGAAGCAAATAGCATTAATGCATTTAAGGGGGGGCTTGATACACACATGAGGGATAAAAGGATAGCAGGATAAAGGACAAGGTAAATAGAGTGGGAGGAGGCTTGTGTGGAGTATAGACACTGGCATAGACCAGCTGGACCGAATGGCCAGTTACTGTGCTCTAGATTCTAGGTAAATCTACGTAAAAAGGAATGACTTTCTATCAGTTATTTTCCAACTTTAAAAATCTCACTGATATTTAGGGTTTCAGAGCAGAGCACTATTTATGCTTTTAACTAACTGGAGGAGGAGGCTCCACGAATATCCCCATCCTCAATGATGGTGGAGCCCAGCACATGAGTGCAAAAGACAAAGCTGAAGCATTTGCAACCATCCTCAGCCAGAAGTGCCGAGTAAATGATCCATATCGGCCTACTCCCAAGGTCCCCACCACCACAGAATCCAGTCTTCAGCCAATTCGATTCACTCCACATGATATCAAGAAACAGCTGAGCGCACTGGATACAGCAAAGGCTGTGGGCCCCAACAACATCTCGGCTGTCGTGCTGAAGATTTGTGCTCCACAGCTAGCCGTGCCTCTAGCCAAGCTGTTCCAGTACAGCTACAACACTGGCATCTATCTGACAATGTGGAAAACTGCCCAGGTATGTCCTGTCCACAAAAAGCAGGACAAATCCAATCCGGCCAATTACTGCCCCATCAGTCTACTCTCAATCATCAGCAAAGTGATGGAAGGTGTCATCAAAAGTGCTATCAAGCAGCACTTACTCACCAATAACTTGCTCACTGATGCCCAATTTGGGTACCGCCAGGACTACTTGGCTCGAGACCTCATTACAGCCTTGGCCCAAAAATGGACAAAAGAGCTGAATTCCAGAGGTGAGGTGAGAATGTCTGCCCATGACATCAAGGCAGCATTTGACCGAGTATGGCATCAAGGAGCCCTAGTAAAACTGAAGTAAATGGGAATCCCGGGGAAAACTATCCACTGGCTGGAGTCATACCTAGAATAAAGGGAGATGGTTGGAGGCCAATCATCACAGCCCCAGGGCATCACCACAGGAGTTCCTCAGGCCAGTGTCCCAGGCTCAACCATCTTCAGCTGTTTCATCAATGGCCTTGCCTCCATCATAAGGTCAGAAGTGGGGATGTTCGCTGATGACTGCACAGTGTTCAGTGCCATTTGCAACTCCTCAGATAATGAAGCAGTCCATGCCCATATGCAACAAGGCCTGGACGACATTTAGGCTTGGGCTGATAAGTGGCAGGTAACATTCATGCCACACAAGTGCCAGGCAATGACTATCTCCAACAAGCAAGCATCTAACCACCGCCCCTTGACATTCAACGGCATTAGCATCGCCGAATCCCCCACCATCAATATCCTGGGGGTCACAATTGACCAGAAACTTAACTGGACCAGCCACATAAATACTGTAGCAACAGGAGCAGGTCGGAGGCTGGGTATTCTGCAGCGCATGTCTCACCTCCAGACTCTCCAAAGCCTTTCCACCATCTACAAGGCAGAAGTCAGGAATGTGATGGTATACTCTCCACTTACCTGGATGAGTGCAGCTCCAACAACACTCAAGAAGCTTAACACCATCCAAGACAAAGTAGCCCGTTTGATTGGCACCCCATCCACCACCTTAAACATTCACTCCTTCCACCACCGGCGTACCGTGGCTGCAGTGTGTACCATCTACAGGATGCACTACAGCAACTCACCAAGGATTCTTCGGCAGCACCTCCCAAAACCACGACCTCTACCACCTAGAAGGACAAGTGCAGCAGGTGCATGGGAACACCACCACCTCCAAGTTCCCCTGCAAGTCACACACCATCCTGACTTGGAAGTATATCGCCGTTCCTTCATCGTTGCTGGGTCAAAATCCTGGAACTCCCTACCTAACAGCATTTTGTGAGTATTTTCACCACACAGACTGCAGCGGCTCAAGAAGGCAGCTCACCACTACCTTCTCAAGAACAGCTAGGGATGGGCAATAAATGCTGGCCTTGCCAGCGATGCCCACATCTCATGAACAAATTAAAAAAAGTAGGCATGCCAGAACTCTGATTTTTTTCTTGGGGAGTGTTTGTGAGTGATTGTGTAACTCTGCACTGTTGCAAAAATAGTAGTAGATGGCGTAATCACACTGTAAAAAGACACTTCATGATACCAATGCTGTCATATTTACTTCTCCAGTTTAAAAATTGCACTAAACATAAATTAGATGAACAGGTCAATAGAGCAAAAGTAATGCCAGTCATAAGCTAAACACGTACATTGTGTATTTGTCTCTTAGTCAATTTTTTAACTTTATTGCTGTAACAACAATTTCATGACAGGAAACAGATAGTAGGAATAAATGGGTCTTTTTCGGGGTGGCAGGCGGTGACTAGTGGGGTACCGCAGGGATCAGTGCTTGGGCCCCAGATATTCACAATATATGTCAATGATTTGGATGAGGGAACTAAATGTAATATTTCCAAGTTTGCTGACAACACAAAACTAGGTGGGATTGTGAGTTGTGAGGAGGATGCAAAGAGGCTTCAAGGCGATTTAGACAAGTTGAATGAATGGGCAAATATATGGCAGATGCAGTATAATGTGGATAAGTGTGAAGTTATCCACTTCGGTAGGAAAAACAGAAAGGTAGAGTATTATTTAAATGGTGATAGATTGGGAAATGCTGATGTACAAAGGGACCTGGGTGTCCTTGTACACCAGTCACTGAAAGCAAACATGCAGGTGCAGCAAGCAGTTAGAAAGGCAAATGGTATGTTGGCCTTCATTGCAAGAGGATTTGAGTGCAGGAACAAGGATGTCTTACTACAGTTGTACAGGGCCTTGGTGAGACCACACCTGGAGTACTGTGTGCAGTTTTAGTCTCCTTACCTAAGAAAGGATATACTTGCCATAGAGGGAGTGCAGCGAAGGTTCACCAGACTGAGTCCTGGGAAGGCAGGACTGTCGTAGGAGGAGAGACTGGGTCGACTAGGCCTGTATTCAGTAGAGTTTAGAAGAATGAGGGGGGAATCTCATTGAAACATAAAATTCTGACAAGTCTAGACAGACTGGATGCAAGGAGGATGTTTCCCCTGGCTGGGGGGTCTAGAACGAGGGGTCACAGTCTCAGGATACGGGGTAGGACATTTAGGAATGAGATGAGGAGAAATTTCTTCACTCAGAGGGTGGTGAACCTGTGGAATTCTCTACCACAGAAGGCTGTGGAGGCCAAGTCACTGAATATATTTAAGAAGGAGATGGATAGATTTCTAGACACAAAAGACATCAAGGGGTATGGGGAGAGAGCAGGAATATGGTATGAGATAAAGGATCAGCCATGATCATATTGAATGGCAGAGCAGGCGCAAAGGGCTGAATGGCCTACCCATTCTGCTATTTTTCTATGTTTCTATGTTTCTACGACACAGTGGTTAACATCAGCTAAGAAAATCTGACATATAATATTCATTTGCTTGAGACTGTAATACATGGATGTTCTTGTGCGAACAATCTAAAGCATTGCGCTCCACCTAATGGTCCGTATCACCAAGCCACGTTTTGTCATTGCATCATAATGTCTACTTCAGGTCTTATCAAGACCTGGACTCATCTTGCGTTGAGACTGTTTCTTCTCAAAGGCACGTGGCAGTTACTGGGCTTGATACTACACATTGAATTAATATGATTCACTTAGTAAATAATTGGATTTGCCTTATTGTTTCTGACTGAAGCATGAAAGCCTCTGCGCAGATGAACTGGGGAGAGCTATGCCTCCAGTCCAGTGGATACTAATCACTAGTGAAGTGGCTAATGGCGACATTTTGCCACTCACCAAGTGATGTCCATTGCACCCAATGATTTTAATCAGTACTGATGGCTTTTGCTTAATAAGGATGATGACTAAATGGTAGATTTTCATTGCTGTCAGTGCCTTTCAATTAATAGGCTTCATCTGTTAATATGCACTGCAAGTGCAAGCCGAGAATTCCTGTGAATCAACACCAACACATTTTCAATGTTAAAGGTGGCACTAGAAGTCCAAGTCCACAGGCATTTTCATTATAGATGTTTTGAAGTTTTAAAGGTGCT
Organism: Somniosus microcephalus; assembly: GCF_052327205.1. Taxonomy (NCBI): domain Eukaryota; kingdom Metazoa; phylum Chordata; class Chondrichthyes; order Squaliformes; family Somniosidae; genus Somniosus; species Somniosus microcephalus. Next base: position 39,430,511 of record NC_140998.1, read on the forward strand.
GTCATTATTTTTCTATGACACCTTTTAATCCTGAACTTTATATGTACAGATCAGACTTTAGAAATTGGTCAGAGGCACGGTAATTACCACTGCCATAACGGACTAGCATATCCAGCTGAATTTAAACTTTCCAAATTTGCAACTTTTTGATTATACAAATCTACGACTTGCAAGAAGAAAGCTCCAGCATACATTGGCTTCCAACTTTGCTTCCGTTTTAGACGGCTTGACATTTGGAAGGGATTTTTTAATATTCCTTCTTGGCTTGTGAGCATCACTGGTAAGTCTGTCATTAATTACCCATCCATAGTTGCTCTGAAAAGCTGATTGCCTGTCTTCTTCTTGAATCGTTGCAGTCTATGTGGGGAAGGTGTTCCCACAATGGGGTTGGGTGTGAGTTCCAGGATTTTGACCTAGTGACAATGAAGGAAGGGCAATACATGTCCATGTCAGGATGGTGTGTGACTTTGAGGAGAACTTGGAGGCGATTGTGTTCCCATACACCTGCTGCCCTTGTCCTTCTAAGCGGTGATCGCGGGTTTGGGAGGTACTGTCGAAGAAGCCTTGGCAAGTTGCTGCAGTGCATCCTCAATAGAGTATACACTGCAGCCACGGTACCCTGGTGGTAGAGTGGGTGTATGCTTACACTGGTGGATTAGGTGCCTATTAAGTTGACTGCTTTGCCCTGGATGGTATTGAGCTTCTTGAGTGTTGTTGCAGCTGCATCAATCCAAGTAAGTGGAGTATACTCTATCACACTCCTGATTTGTGCCTTGTAGGCTTTGGGGAGTCAGGAGGTGAGCCACACACCACAGAATACTCAGTCCCTGACCTGCTCTAATAGCTATGGGATTTATGTGGTTGGGCCAGTTGAGTTTCTAGTCAATGGTGACAACCAGGACGTTGATGGTATGGGAATTCAGTGGTGGTAATGCCATTGAATGACAAGGGGAGGTGGTTAAACTCTTTCATGTTGGAGATGGTCATCATCTGGCAACTGTCTGTCATGAATGGTACTTGCCAATTATCGGCCCAAACCTGGATGTTGTCCAGGACTTGCTACATGTGGGCACGGACTGAGGAATTACTCAGAAATTGCAAATGGAGCTGAACACTATGCAATCATCAGCGATCAGCCTCACGTCTGACCTTATGATGCCGGGAAGGTCATTGATGAAGCATCTGAAGATAGTTGGACCGAGGAAACAGCCCTGAGATGTTTGTCCACCAACAACCACAGCCAGCTTCCTTTGTGCCAGTGTAACTGCAGCCACCAGAGAGTTTTCCCCCTGATACCCATTGACTTCAGTTTTACAAAGGCTTCTTGGAGCCACACTCGTTTGAATGCTGCCTTGCTGTCAAGGACAGTCACTCTCACCTCAGCTTTGGAATTCAGTTCCGCTGTCTATGTTTGGACCAAAGCTGCAATGATGCCTGGTGCTGCATGGCCCTGCTGAAATCCAAGCTGAGCCTCAGTGAACAGGTTATTGCTGAGTAAGTATTGGAGAGCTTGATCATGCTGCTGATGTCTCATCACTTTGCTGTTGATTGAGAGTAGACTGATGGGGTGGTAATTGGCTGAGTTGGTTTCATCCTGCTTTTTGTGGACAAAACATACCTGGGCAATTTTTCACATTGTCAGGTAGATGCCAGTGTTGTAACTGTGATGGAACAGCTTGGCTGGAGACATGGCTCCCTCTGGGGCACAGGCCTTCATACTACAACTGGGATATTATTGGGACCCGTACCCTTGGTGTGTTCCGTGCACTCAGCTGTTTCTTCATGTCACGTGGAGTGAATCGACTTGGCCGAAGACTGGCACCTGTGACAGCGGGGACTTCCGGAGGAGGCCTAAAAGGATCATCCACTTCGTACTTCTAGCTGAAGATGGTTGCAAACAATTCAGCCTTGTCTTTTTGCACTCATGTGCTGGGCTCTGCTATCGTTGAAGATGGGGATGTTCATGGAGCCGCCTCCTCTTGGAATACTGACTTACAAGACTGCATTCACCCTCCGTAATAAATACCAATGACTAGACTAACACAAACACATCAAGAAGGCACTCATTAAACTATAAGATATAAAAATGGGTATTTTTTTCATAGGGTTTGAACGTATACTAGACCATTCTCACATGGAATCAGATGGTGGTCCCACATTAAACTTAAGAATTAGTTAGCCACCCGAGCCATTTTCAAAACATATTTAAGTAACAATGTAAAATTAAAATAACCAAAGGACTTTGGTTGAAAGATTAATTCTTCTGCTTTATTCAATAACTCCTTTAAGCCAGTTCCTTCATTTCACTAGCATTGTCCGAAATTTGCGGTCCTGATGACGGGGAACTGGCAGTGTTTTCCACCACTCCGCCTTTGAAGCTGACCGCAGCTTTAGGGTTTAGCGCATGCGCAGCCTAATGCGGAAATCCTGAAGTTGCGGTCGGTCATTCACTGCTCCGAGACTGGCTGCGCTGTGCTCCCTCCCCGCCACACCCCCCCAACCCTAATAGAGCCGACAATCAGTGAAATCACTTAAATCATGGAAACTGACAAAAACTTCTGCTCTTCCGCAGTAATACCGCTGTAAATACCCCACTAACAGTTAGACCCATTTGGATTAAGTGTAACTGGGGACTGCTAAGCAAAGGTTATGGGACAGAAATTCCTCCCCAAACGCGTGAGTACGGAAGGGGTACTCACGCGTCTGGCCGGAGGAAATGCCGGTTTTCAGCATGCACAGCGCATGCGCTGAAAACCGGCATTTCCTCTCCTCTAACCCAAGAGGTGAAGAGGCTAGCGCGTGCGCTGTAGGGGGCAGCGCGTGCATCTTGGATTTCCTCTGTTTTGGGGGATTTGCGCATGTCTAAAGGCCTCCGGTCTTTACGCTTGTAAAAAGCACACGTAAGTATTTATTTTTACAGGTAAGTGGTGTTTTAGTGTAATTTAGAATTTGTTTTCCACAGGTTTATTATTTTAAAGAATCTACAATAAGGTAAGTTTAGTTTTCGACCCTTTTTATTAAAAATTTATTTTTTTCAAAGAAAAAAATTATTGTTTAAATTATTTTTTTAAACTTATTTATACTTAATTTGATGATTGGGATGTTTTTTAAATTTTTATTTAAAGTTTAAGTAGTGTTTTGGGCCCCCGGAGTTTTCATGAGTTTGACAGTTCTTACTCTCAAACTCATGAATGAACCTTCCCCTCCCCTGATTGGTTGCACAGTGCTCACCTGATCCCAGCCGGCACATCGCACTAACTACACCGCTGGATCAGGTAAGCACTGCGCGCTGAAATCTGAACCGGGCCTGTGACAGGAAATGCAAGCAGGCCCGGGCTTCAGATGTCAGCGCGCAGGGTGAGTGCAGATCGGGGGCTTGCACGCGCGGCAAGCCCCCGACACCAAGTTCTGGGCCAATATGCCTGAAAAACTCATTTAAAATTTTTGCTGTGTCAAATTTATCCATTTTAATAAAAATTAACAGTTTTGTTCATCTTTATTTCAGGTTTGCCTTTCACCGTGTGAGAGCCCCAATCTTTGTCTTGCTCTCTAACAGTTTTACAAAGTTAGAATCAAAGTAGCTTATCCACTTCCTGGTTCGCTGTCGGTGAGAATTCTGCATTTTGATTGGCTGCTTAGACAGCTTGTTGACGTCACAGCAGCTCTTGGCTGGGAATCCCCATTAACTCACGTTGATTTCAGTTACGCGGCGGAAAACCCGAACTTCTCGCCACAGAGATGGCTAGATCTTTGTGTGAAGCTTACTTCAGGGCCAGCGATGAATTCCTTTGCTTCGCCGCAAATTACGAGTTAATATTTCAGGCTGCATTTACACTACAACTGTAACATTGACGCAAAGCAGTTTCACTTTGCATTGTGTAGATCCAGCTTCAGTTCTTCCCCTGACTCCAGATTTATTCTACAACTTTAGCTTTGATGTGAAGCAAATACAACTTTGCAACAGCACTCTGGTTGTAGTAATGCAGCTGTAGGCATGATATTCAGAACAATGCACAAAGGAGACTTGCGAAGCAAAAGAAGAGTATTATAGCTAATCATTAATCTTTCCAACTGTTAAAAATTATTACTAAAGGCAACACATGCGCTTTGAGGGATGGTGCAGAGCATAATATTGAGTGTTATGAATGTGAACTGAAAATAAGTGAACGAATCTGTGAAGCATGTCTGTATGATTTTATTTTCTGTTGTGGAAAATGAACAACTGGCTAAAGGAGCTGTTCCATTTTATTTATTTTTTGAATACATAGTTCCCCTCTACCGTGGTTGACATGGCCCTCGACTGTGTCCGTTCCATTTCCCGCACTTCTGCTCTCACCCCTTCCCCTCCCTCCCAGAACCACGACACCTTTCACCCCACCAGCATCCACATTCAACGGATCATCCTGCGAACTCTCTAGCACGATCCCACCACCAAACACACCTTCCCCTCCCCTCCCCTTTTAGCATTCCGAAGGGATCGTTCCCTCCGAGACACCCTGGTCCACTCCTCAATCACCCCCAACACCCCCTCTCCTTCCCACGGCACCTTCCCGTGCAAGCACAGGAGATGCAACACCTGCCCTTTTACCTCCTCCCTTCCCACTGGCCAGGGCCCCAAACACTCCTTCCAGGTGAAACAGCGATTTAGTTGTACTTCTTACAATTTAGTATACTGTATTCGCTGATGTGGTCTCCTCTACATTGGGGTGACTAAACGCAGATTGGGTGATTGCTTTGCGGAACACCTCCGTTCAGTCCGTAAGCGTGACCCCGAGCTTCCGGTCGCCTGTCACTTTAATTCTCCACTCCACTCCCACTCTGACCTCTCTGTCCTCGGCCTCATATACCGTTCCAATGAAGCTCAATGTAAGCGTGAAGAACAGCACCTCATCTTTCGATTAGACACTTTACAGTCTTCTGGACTCAACATCGAGTTCAACAATTTCAGTGCCCCTATTTTTTTACATGGCAGTTGTTTATGTTTCTGCCATTCCCATTTACACCTCTTCTAGACTTATCATTTTTTTCTTTACTTGTCCCATTACCATCTCCTTTTGCTTTATACTATCATCCCTTTTGTCAGTCAATCTCTCCTGCCTTCCACCCTGTCACAGACCTTCCCTTTTGTTCTTTCCTCCCCTCCCCCCTTTCCCTGCCTCTACACCTGTTAATATCTGTTACACCTCTAACTTTTTCCAGTTCTGACGAAGGGTCATCGACCTGAAACGTTAACTCTGTTTCTCGCTCCACAGATGCTGCCTGACCTGCTGAGTATTTCCAGCATTTTCTGTTTCTATTTCAAATTTCCAGCATCCGCAGTATTTTGCTTTTATAGTAGTTCCATTGAATTTATTTTTAATGCTAAATGTCATGTGCCCGAGCACTCAGTTTGGCTGCTTCCAAACTGATCCAAGGTCAACTGGAGCCATGATATGAGCCAAACCAAGTTCAAAAATTAGGCCACTTCCATGTACTTTAAGAGCAATATTGTGCCCAACTCTGCTAATTTTACATGTTTTGGGTTACAACATTTTACATAGAACCACATAGAAATTACAACATAGAAACAGTGGCACTGAAATTGCGGTGCCTTCGACCACGTACTCTCAGAGTACCCCATCGTATTCCCTTTGAAAGGCCTTGGAAGTTCTGGGTTGAACTTGCGATCTGTCAAGGTACGCCTTCACAGATCATCAAACTAACTGAAAAATGAGCATCACTGGTGCAGAGCTGGGCTATTTGCCCAGCAATTGCCTTTTATGGCTGGTAAAAGCAGGCATAGAGCCAGCTTTCTTCAGCGTAAGGGTATATATAAAACAGTTAAAAATCCAAAATTATGCACAGACAAGTTAAATGAGTTTATGCAAATATTGGCCTGGATTCAGATGTTTAAAAATATTCATCAAAAAATTAAATTTTTATTGAGGTTGATGCAATGAAGGGACGCAGGAATAAAATTGTGATTCAGAACATTTATATTTATTAGAATTCTGCACATTGTATAATTATTTGGGGATTCTATTGTATATCATTAGGGGATTCCCTACATAAATGACTGCAATGGAATCCTCCTTTGTCATTGGAGGACCTGGCCCATGTGATCCCAGGGACGCTTCTGAAACACCTGCGTCCCTGGGATCCATGGGCCTTTATGCTGCCGTAGGCGTGGAGGCCCGAGACTGCAACTCTTCGCGGCCTGGGAGTCTGGAGGTAAATTCATAAATGTTTCGCGGGTCGGAGGTGTACTCTGGAGGTACACCTCTGACCGCAATTTCTAGGCCAGTTTTTCGGCCTAACTAGTCCATTTAGGTGTTTATCCTCCATGTGAGGCGTAGTCCTAATCCCATGTGCCCCATATCCTTTTGTGCTACCCCATTCCATTATTTCTAGCGCATGCTCTTGTTTAAGAGATTTGAACAAGTGAAGCAGTAATTAAGAAGAGTGACTGTGCTCAGTCACAAATTATGTCACAAATGTGTCAATCACATGGTGAAGGGATATTTACTAGTCCTAGCCCCTTTAGGGCTACCCTGGATCAGGCAGTATACTGTATTCGCTGCTCACGATGTGGTCTCCTCTACATTGGGGAGACCAAACGCAGATTGGGTGACTGCTTTATGGAACACCTCCATTCAGTCTGAATGGGTGACCCCGAGCTTCCGGTCGCCTGTCATTTCAATTCATCGCTCCATTCCCACTCAGACCTCACCGTCCGCGGCCTCTTGCATTGTTCCACGTAAGCTCAGCGTAAGCTCGAGGAACAGCACCTCATCTCCGATTAGGCACTTTATAGCCTTCTGGACTCAATATCGAGTTCAACAATTTCAGATCATAACCTCAGCCCCTATTATATTTTTATATATTTTTTATCCACACCTTTGGTTTGTGCCTTTTCCTTTTTTTCTCTCCCACATGGCAGCTGTCTCTCATTCTGCCAGCGCATTTCACACTTCATCTAGAGCCATCTTTTGTGTCTTTACCTGTCCTATTACCATCTCGTCTTGTCTTGAATATCTCTTAATGTCTCTTCACCTCCCTTTTGTTCTTTCATCCCCTCCCCCATTTCCCAGCCCCCAAACTGGCCTTTTAATCTGTTTCATTTCCTGCTTTTTTCTCAGTTCTGAAGAAGAGTTTCGACTTGCAATGTTAACTCTGTTTCTCTCTCCACGGATGTTGCCTGGCCTGCTGAGTTTTTCCAGCGTTTTCTGTTGTTATTTCGGATTTCCAGCATCCACAGTATTTTGCTATCATATTTCTCAGACGTTCACTTTCAACTAAAGTTTGAGGTAGCTGAATCCTAAAGACACTTAATTGGGTCTATAGGTCCAGGCTATCTCTCCCTAAAGGAAAGGAACAACCCAAGAATGTTACCATCCTCTAGATAGTGCTTTTAATAAGTTTAGCTAGACTGTAACGTTCTGGATATTATGAGGGTCTGGAAAACGCCCTCAGAATTCTGCAACTCCTCACCAAAGAGTGTACAGAGATTGAGTTTGCAAGTTTTTGATACAGAAGTCTTATGTGAGACAATTCTAAAAATATATAGATTTATTAAAGAACCGACATGACATTTACATTTGGTGAACCATTCCCAACATTAACCGTTCTAAAAAGAGAAAACTTATGATCTTATTATCAGAGAATCTTACTTTTAAATCTTAACTTCACTACAATTTTACAGTTCTTAAAGTTCTTATACAGGATATCCACCAATATCAAATACCTTTGATCCCCAAGGTACAAAGAGTTGGAGACTACAGAGCCGCCTCTGAAGCCGAGAATTGTTTTGCCCGATTAAAGCGAGTCTGTTATCCCATTTGAGAGTTCAATATTTATATATTTTTCCAGTGGTATTTCCTTTAAGGTTTTCTGCTGATACAAGCTAATTATCTCTAGTCATTTTTCTGCCGACCTCTGCAACTCTTACAGTCACCTCAGCTAGAATCTTGTCTCATCTCTAGGTGTTCTAAGTTTACCATATAAAAACGGTGTGACAGCAGGTGTTCCTTACTTTATGTCATCTTTACAAGGGCAGATGTTCCTTATCTTATGTGCTTCTTTACAAAGTGTACATTAGAACACCTTATCCAGGGTGAACCATTGTTTTGTTCCCAAAAGTTCAGCCTGTCAGAGCCCTTCACCTTCTGTTTCAATAAGGTTATTTATTCAGGGTCAACAACTGTTTTATCTCAATAGCCAGAATGCTTTCATAGCTATTTCATAGTTAGGTTTCTAAATTTCCAAATTTCCAAACCCAGTTTTCCAGAATTCTTTCATAAGATAGTGTATTTTTCTGAATAGGTTATATAGCTTATTCCTTCACAATGGAATCTAATTCACTTTTGATTATTTTAGACAATATAAACTGTATGAGCTTATTTGGTATTCAGAGGAAGCTCAAAATAGATGCACGTTCTATTCATTGGCTGCTGCACTGCAGAATGTCGTTGACAAATGAATTAAGAAAGAGAGAGTAAGAAGTTATTTTCTGCAATTAATTTGGTGGGGAGGAGTGTGGAGAGATACAAAATTAGTTTTTGTCAGATGACTGAAGTCTTGAAAATCGAGGAACAGAGTAGGCGACAAGTGAGCTTAGAGAATTGCTTTTGCATAATGTTTGTGCGCTTGACCTAGCTGACTGCAATAAAATGTATTTTTAATGGAAATTAAAACACTGATTCAGCAGAACGTTAGGTCATCAAAAGCCAAATTTGAAAGAAACTTGGATTTACATACCAGCAAGCTTATTGCATTTGACATTTACTAATCATTGTCATGGCTTTACGTTATTCATGAAAAAAATCATGGATGGAATCGCGGAATACAATTTCTAAAACACCAGGGAAATCCTATGTAATAAACCCAGAATTTGACTAATAAGAGCTGATCATATGAATGTTCACTGCTTCACCCCATCAGCCACACAAATCAGGAAATTGCTACATGTTGCTTGTACCGTCCGTTCATAAAATTGGCCCTATTCACTCACTATGACCAAAGACCCTAATTATACATGGATGCAATCGTGAAATGCAATCCTCAAAACAGGTCAAATAAAGAATTTAGAAGGAATTTCTTTACATAGGGAGTGGCGAGAATGTGGAACTTTGGCCACATGGAGTGGTTGAAGCATTTAAGTTATAATTGGTGCATTTAAGGGGTGACTTGATGCATGCATGAGGGAAAAGTAAATCGAGGGATGGGGGGGCAGGTTGGGAAGAGGTAATTAAAGCGAGAGGAGGCTTGTGCGAAGCATCAACACTGGAACAGACCAGTTTTGCTGAATAGCCTGTTTCTGTGCTGCAGCTTCTATGTAATGCTATGACAAAATATGCAACAGTACTACCCCTCTGTGCCTTGAGCCAACATTGGGGATGCGCACAGATAAGAAGACTTATTGGCCCAGAACTTGGTGTCGGGGGCTTGCCGCGCGTGCAAGCCCCTGATGTGCACTTACCCGGCGCGCCGACATCTGAAACCTGGCCCGCAGTGGATTTCCTGTCAGTGGCCCGGTTCTGATGTCGGCGCGCTGTGCTAACCTGACCCAGCGGCGTAGTTAGTGCGATGTGCCGGCTGGGATCAGGTGAGGACTGTTCAGCCAATCAGGGGAGGGGAAACTTCATTCATAAGTTTGAGAGTAAGAACTTTAAAACTCATGAAAAGTACTGCACCCCAAAACACTACTTAAACTTTAAATAAAATTTAAAAAAAATCCCAATAATTAAATTAACTATGAATAACTTTAAAAAAAACTATTTTAAACAATTAATAAAACTTTTGAAAAAAATAATTTTTTAATAAATCGGGTCTAAAACTACACTTACCTTACTGTAAAGTCCTTAAAAACAATAAAGCTGTGGAAAAAATGTAATAATTTTAAGTTAAAGACCACTTACCTTCAAGAATGAAGTCCTTGCGTCTCCTTTTTACATTCGTAAAAAGGAGAGGCCCTTACACACGCGCAAACCTGTCAAAAAACAGGAATTCCATTGCGCACGCGCTGCCTGTCAATCCGTACGCGTTCCGCCTCTTAACCCCTTGGGTCAGAGGACAGGAAATGCTGGTTTTCCCCGCATGTGCTGTGCATGCTGAAAACCGGCAATTCCTCTGGGCCCACGCGTGAGTACCCCATCCGTACTCACGCGTTGGGACCCGAATTTCTGGCCCATTATGGTGACTGTTGCCCCCAAGGATTGCACAGTTCATTGGCTACAAAGATCAGGAAAAGAGTGGTGACTGGCATGCTGGGGCTTTGCTACTTTCACGTTGCCATAGGATTTCTAGAGCTTTCCTGGGAAGGATTGGTAGGTGCAGATCTAACAGAGTTATTCAAATGAAGTGACAGGAGCTGTTCCTAGCCACCCACCTCATTCTCCGGTACTCACGTTTGCTGGGTGCCCCAGTACAGGGTTGCCCAGAAAATCTGGCACTGTGACTGGCCCCTAAAATCCCATTGGACTGCAAGGATCCCAGGGTAGGCTGAAGAAAAGCTGATAAAAAATGTTGTCCCAATTTAAGAACCACCCACGATGTTAATGGCTAGTTGAGACCTTTTGACTGCTTGCCAATCTCCATCAGCAGCCACAAAGTCCTGACCTTGAAGGCCCAGCATGCAGCTGCACATCTGAGAGGCTTGCAGCTGAATCTTTCTTTCCTGCCCCTTCTGATGGAGGTAGGTTCTACCAGGAGGTGGGTCTGTGCTAGGACAGAAAATGCTGGTGCTTTTGTCCAGCACTGGTGAGGAAGGGATGCAGATAAACCCACCCTGTAAGGTTAAGCCATATATTAACATGGTTCCCAATATAGTAACACATTACAGCTATGGGCCGTGTCAAAGCCTGATAGTACAGGCTTGAAAATGTATAATGATAAGATTATCCACAGCAAAGTTTATATGTGAATGGTTGTGTAGTGGACTAGATTACACAAGAAAAGTTCAAATTATACAAGATTTCTAAAGACACTGGATTATTCCAAATATAACCCAAGGAATGCAACAACAGGTAAAGGCATCTGATTAATACCGACACTTCATTTGAATAGCTGTTAGATCTGTACCTACCAATCCTTCCCAGGAAAGCTCTAGAAACCCTGAGGCAACGTGAAATTATGTCAGCTGTGGCTCAGTTGATAGCGCTCTCGTCTCTGAGTCAGAAGGTTGTGGGTTCAAGTCCCACTCCAGAGACTTGAGCATAAAAATCTAGGCTGACACTTCAGTGCAGTGCTGAGGGAGTACTGCACTGTCAGAGGTGCTGTCTTTCCGATGAGACTGTAAGGAATTAGCACACGCTAGCTGTGTTGGGGTTATTGTCTCTGGCCAGTCAGAAGCCTCTGAGCTGCTCCAGGGACCCCCGTGCGGATTCAAAGCGCTCCCCTATTCCTGGTTCTGACCGCTGGACTTATTCGGTAGCGATGTGGACAGAAAAATGCTGAGACTCGTGGTTTGGGTGCAAAACAGACCAGTATTTATTGAAACAAAAAGAACGAAACAACTTAAACTGTAATTGATACAGCACTTATGCCTGTTACAGCACTTTTGCTTAACGCAGTACACTTAGAGTCCACTAGAGTGCTCTCTGCTAGTGCAACACTCCTTTTATTAAAATATACAGCACTTTTAAATACAGCTGCCCAGTGTCCACTGGAGCACTTCTCTGCTCAGTGCAACACTCCTTTTATTAAAATACAGCACTTTTAAATACAGCCACTCAGTGTCCACTGGAGCACTTCTCTGCTCAGTGCAACACCATCTTACTTAAATAGGGGGGGGGGGAGAAATGGATATAACGAGGGAAAATCGACTAAAATCACAGTTCTAACAGAATTCCCGCTTAATTCCCACTGCTATACCTATCCTAAGTTGCCTTGTAAAGGCCAGAAAAATATATGCTCACCAAAGAAAACGCCTTCTCCGTGCCCTGCAATCTTTGATCTTCACTGCCCCGAAGTAAAAACACCCCAGTATTTTAAAAGTAAACTGCTGGTGTTCCACTTCTTCAGGCAGACTCCCACATTGTAGAGAGCACGGAGGCGAGGCCACAGAGAGAGAGATGGCTTCTGAGAAGCTATCTTTTATACCCCAATTTGGGGCCGAAATATTCCCGCCCAGATCCGGATGTATCTGGGCTAAAACAAAAGGGATCCAAGCTGCCCCATTGTCTAGGATGGGTTTGGATGAATTACCCATTCATTTAAACTGTTCCTTTTCAGTTTAAATGTGTCTTCAATTGTCTATGTTGGGCTTTTGAATAAAGCTGCAGTGGTTTGAAATGTGTCCATTTCCTTGATTGCTTGAGTAAATAGACTTGAAGGTATTGTAAACAGAAAGTCATTGTCCTTGTGGTCAGACTGAAACCAGTCTCAAGTGGTTAATCCTTTGTGTAGCAGTTTCTGTAAACACATCGATTGTCTCTACAGGGAGGGGAAACTCCCTGAACTGCCTTTGATTGGCAGTCTGGTCAGCCATCTTTGATCTTCACCTTTTTCACAGACACACATGCAAGTTGCCTTTTCAAATCCTTTGTCTTTTGCAATGTGGTCTGGTGGCCATTTTGATCCCCTGGATTTTTAAAGGTATATACCCAGGTATTCTTTAATCAAAATTAAACTTCAGAACCATAGGAAATTTTGAAATTATTGCGAAATCCTACAATCCCCCGTCGGATACTAAAACTTGCTTGTAGTATCGTTGCCAAAAGTGAGCAATAATTTCTGACCCCCCACAAACAACCTTCCCTTATCCTTAACTAAATCTATCTTTGATCCCCCGACACCTCCATCTCCCCTGCCCAGAGAGAATCATAGTATGGCAGGCATCTATCGATAGAAAACCCAAAATTAATTAAATAATCAATACACGGAGGGCTCCAATGCCCCTGCACCACTTATATTCACAATAAGTCAAGCATGGAGGGGACCTATGCCCCTGCACCACTTGTAACATAATTTTAACATGATACAACATCTTTAAAGGGATTGTCACCCAGCCAACATATCTACTAAAAAAACAGATGGAAGACAAACGAGCTTCCTTTAACTCCAAACAAGCAGTAAAATAATTAACAAGTTCTGTAAATTCTTAGTCTTAAATTGTATTTCCAGCAGCAGTTTTTAAATGTTGTGGGCATCTGTTTCCTGCAGACCCCTTCCTTCGTGGACTAGGGGTGCTTCTTCTCTCGAACCCCACGACACGCTGGTCCCCTGTGCTTTCCGGAACACTGAAAAAGGCAAAAAAAAACATCTTGCCAGGTCACCTGGCTCGGGGGGGGGGTGTAATCAAGTCCCGTGACCTTGATCCACAATACAATTCTGCAACGGTACCACACTTAAAACTTATATACTAATATTATTTCAATATAAAAACAAAACTTAACACGTTCTACCTTAATTCTTTAATCACACATTAATTGAACAAACTATATACAAGCACCGCCCGTCTCTGGGCGGCCAGCTTAATCCCTGGTTGGGCTGCCATGGGCTGCTTCCTGTGGCATGGCTGTCCTGATTCCAGCTTCAAGTCCCTAGCAGCTTATGGCTGCTAGTTGGGGACCTCTGCCTTTTGGCCTCTCCCTGACTCGGGAGACCGCCCTACTCCACTGGAAAGTGGGTGACCATACTTTCTTGGGCTGGGGTACCCGAAGAGATCTCCGAGGAAGTGTCGCCAGTGGGGCTACCTTGGCGAGCAGACCTTCAGCTCGGGTCACACTCCCTGCTGGCTGGGGACCTCATCCTTCGGGTCCCTCCCTTCCCAAACCTGGGCTGGGGACAGGCAATCCCTTGCCACCCACTGCCGGTGGCTGAGAGCCTTCCCCTTCAGGTCTAAAACCTGGTTCAGGCTCCTCCCCGGAGTCCCACAAAAGAGGGGGAATCGCACGGGCCAAGTGATGGGGAGCTACTACAATCTCAGCTGCCTGTTCCCCTGCCCCCTGCTTAAACAACCCGCATTGTTTGACATAACTGGCTGCCTGCCAGTAATCCTGTTCAAAATCATGAATGGCTCCTCCCCTGACACAAGCCACAGCGCCTGCCTGTGCAGCCTGTGAACTTGTACCTGCTGTGGGCTGGGGATTTCTATTCTCAGGTTCACTCCCAGCTGCCTGTTTCCATGTGGGTCCTATTAAGCTAGATGGGACCCCATTAGACCGGGGTGAATTGGTCAGGTCTTCCGAGTGGACCACCATGCTGGAGGCTCCAGTGTCCACCGAATATTTCCCCTGCACCATCTCCACACCCATCTCAACATAGGGCCTGCTCCCCTTAGCATTTTCGCAGGGACACAGGTCAACAGGCTGCACTGGCTCTAGTCATTGCTGGGAGTGAGGTGGGGCAGACGGGGTTAGAACACCGGTGTTGGCTGCTACTCCCCCCTGGCCAGTCAGAAGAGACTGTAGGGACTGTAAAAATGACTCAATTGCTGCGGGAGGGAGGTTTGGCCCTGCCTTTTGGGCTGGGGTTGTGGGATCCTTTCCCAGGATTTTTACAGTCTTTTCTCCAGTGACTGACTTTTCCACACCCGTAGCAATTTAACCTAGCCTGAGAGGGCCGGTTCCCCTCCTGGTGCCACTCTTTCTTACTCTGGCTCCCAGGTTTAACCTCATGGACTCTTCCCTGGGGTTGGGGAGCCTCGATACCCCTCATGTTCCTGAAGGCTACTGTGAGCCGGCGGATCACCGCTTCTTCGGTGGTCTGGGGGTCTCGGGGATCAAACCAAGCCATGACCTGGGCTTGGATCTGGGGTAGGCTGTTTGTCATGAGACACTGGAGCCAGTGAGTCAATTGGACTGGGTCCAGTGCTGCCCGCCCTGGCATTCCCGGTCATGCGCTCTGGTAGATTGGCCACAGCCTGTCTGTGAATGCCTGTGGGGACTCCCCTGGGAGCTGCACTGTTCTTTCCACCCGAGCGAACGGGCTACCATCATTGAGTCCCATGGCCTCCAATACCTCATTCTTAAGACCCTCATAATCCCTCTGCCCCCTTTTGCACTCGCCAGATAGGGACTGGAGGAGGTCACCTGCCAGGGAAAACAGCAGCATTTTTTCTTGCTCTGCCTCATCACAGTCATTTACACAAGCTGCTTGCTCTATCTCCCTGAAGTGCAGAGAGGGGTCTCCCTTTTTAGTGAGCTTGGGGATGTGGCTAACCATGCCCCTGAGCTGATGGGTGCCATACGGCACCAGAAACTGATTCTGGATATCCCCTGGGTCATCTTCATCAATGGGCGGACCGTACCTCCGTTGTCGGAGGGGGTACACTGGCCCTGGTCCTAGCCTATCTAGCGGGGCCTGCTGTGCTTCCTCTACCACCTCATCCTCCACCCCCCTTTGCTGCCAGAGCTCCTGAAAGCTCGGAGCCGTGGGTGGCGGTCGTGGGACCTCTGATTCCCTGACCAACCTTTCCCTGGGTGTTGCCAGTGGGACGGTTTTACTTGGGTTGCCAGTAAAATCCGACTGACCTGCCTTCAGGCTGATCAGGCAGATCATCCCCTTTGCTCTTTTTAAAGCCATACTCAGGCTTTCTATCTCTGCTCTACAGGGGCCATGATCTGTTTCCTCAAACCCTTGCTCACAGGCCAGCTTATATGCTGCCTTTACCGCCCTAACCTTTTCCTCCTGCTCTTTTATTTCTTGTATGAGGTGAGTGTTCTCCTCCCGCACCCTCATCTCATTATTCTTTGCCTCTGCAACTAGACACTTCAGGTACTCTGACTCATGCCTTGTGTGGCTTTTGCCCTCACTAAACTGGAACACCAGGCGCTCTACCTTGGCCTGGTATTCTTTGACCTCCCTTTCCCTATCCCAACTCTCTGCTCTGGCTTCCCTAAGCCTGCAGGTGACTTCCCCAAGCCTGCGGGAACCTAACCACAAACAAACCACTGGGAAATAAAGAAACCCAATAACTGCTGCGCTTTCCAGACTCAAACCACTGTCTGCCACATCGCACACCATTGCCGACGTCCCTGCCATGGTCGCCATTTTGTAGGAATTTAGCAACGGGGTTGGGGTTATTGTCTCTGGCCAGTCAGAAGCCTCTGAGCTGCTCCAGGGACCCCCGTGCGGTTTCGAAGCGCTCCCCTATTTCTGGTTCTAACCGCCGGAATTATTTGGTAGCGATGTGGACAGAAAAATGCTGAGACTCGTGGTTTGGGTGCAAAACAGACCAGTATTTATTGAAACAAAAAGAATGAAACAATTTAAACTGTAATCGATACAGCACTTATGCCTGGTACAACACTTTTGCTTAACGCACTACACTTAGTGTCCACTAGAGTGCTCTCTGCTAGTGCAACACTCCTTTTATTAAAATATACAACACTTTTAAATACAGCTGCCCAGTGTCCACTGGAGCACTTCTCTGCTCAGTGCAACACTCCTTTTATTAAAATACAGCA
The DNA here is from genome assembly GCF_052327205.1 of Somniosus microcephalus. Taxonomy (NCBI): domain Eukaryota; kingdom Metazoa; phylum Chordata; class Chondrichthyes; order Squaliformes; family Somniosidae; genus Somniosus; species Somniosus microcephalus. Next base: position 39,446,899 of record NC_140998.1, read on the forward strand.
CTTTTAAATACAGCCACTCAGTGTCCACTGCAGCACTTCTCTGCTCAGTGCAACACCGTCTTACTTAAATAGGGGGGGGGGGAGAAGCAGACATAACGAGGGAAATCGACTAAAATCACAGTTCTAACAGAATTCCCACTTAATTCCCACCCCTATACTTATCCTAAGTTGCCTTGTAAAGGCCAGAAAAATATATGCTCACCAATGAAAACGCCTTCTCCGTGCCCTGCGATCTTTGATCTTCACTGCCCCGAAGTAAAAACACCCCAGTATTTTAACAGTAAACTGCTGGTGTTCCACTTCTTCAGGCAGACTCCCACGTTGTAGAGAGCATGGAGGCGAGGCCACAGAGAGAGAGATGGCTTCTGAGAAACTATCTTTTATACCCCAATTTGGGGCCAAAATGTTCCCACCCAGATCCGGATGCATCTGGGCTAAAACAAAAGGGATCCAAGCTGCCCCATTGTCTAGGATGGGTATGGATGAATTACCCATTCATTTAAACTGTTCCTTTTCAGTTTAACTGTATCTTCAATTGTCTGTGATGGGCTTTCGAATAAAGCTGCAGTGGTTTGAAATGTGTCCATTTCCTTGATTGCTTGAGTAAATAGCCTTGAAGGTATTGTAAACAGAAAGTCATTGTCCTTGTGGCCAGACTGGAACCAGTCTCAAGTGGTTAATTGTTTGTGTAGCAGTTTCTGTAAACACATCGATTGTCTCTGCAGGGAGGGGAAACTCCCTGAACTGCCTTTGATTGGCAGTCTGGTCAGCCATCTTTGATCTTCACCTTTTTCACAGGCACACACACAAGCAGCCTTTTCAAGTCCTTTGTCTTTTGCCATGCGGTCTGGTGGCCATTTTGATTCCCTGGATTTTTAAAGGTATATACCCAGGTATTATTTAATCAAAATTAATCTTCTGAACCGTAGGAAATTTCAAAATTATTGCAAAATCCTACAAGACTTTAAACCAAGGCCCCATCTGCTCTCTTAAGTGGATGCAAAAGATCCCATGCCACTATTTCGAAGAAGAGCAGGGGAGTTATCCCCAGCGTCATGGCCAATATTTATCCCTCAATCAGCTTAACAAAAACAGATTATCTGGTCATTATCACATTGCTGTTTGTGGGAGATTGCTGTGTGCAAATTGGCTGCCGCGTTTCCCACATTACAACAGTGACTACACTCCAAATGTACTTCACTGGCCGTAAAGCGCTTTGAGATGTCCGGTGGTTGTGAAAGGCGCTATATAAAATCTTTCTTTCTTTAATAGGTGGCGGTAGTGGATATAGACTGGTAACCCTGCAGCTTTTAGTCATGTTCCTTTCAGGGCCAAGCCTGTTTCTTACCCCTGCCAAAGATGAATGGTGCCCCCGCTGTTTTATGTGCAGTGCATCATATAAACCTAAAAGGACGAGTAGAGGGGTCCAGCCTCGTCCTGGTAGGTAGAGTACTCGGAGGCAAGCCTAGTACTCCTGTTACAGTTGGCTGTGTAGCATGTGGATGATGCTGCAAGTTAAGTGAATAATTTGCTCTGAAGAAACTGTTTAAAAATAAACTGCATTTGTTGGGATTACAATTGTCTGCTGTATGCTACCGGAACCTGGGAAGAGAAAGAGAAAAGGGGTAGGAGTGAAAAAAGAAAGAATGAACTTTTATTTATATTGCACCTTTCATGACCTCCAGATGTCCAAAGCGCTTTACAGCCAATTAAGGACTTTGTTGAAGTGTAGTACCTGTTGTAATGTAGGAAATATGGCAGCCAATTTGCACACAGAAAGGCCCCACAAACAGCAATGTTACAATGATCAGATAATGTTTTTTAGTGCTGTTGGTTGAGGGCTAACTATTGTCCCGGCCACCAGGGAGAACCCTGCTGCTCTTCTTCTAAATGATGCCGTGGGATCTTTCACACCCAACTGAGAGGGCAGCTGTGGCCTCAGTTTAACGCCTCATCCAAAAGACGGCATCTCTGACAGTGCAGCACTCCTTTAGTATTGCACAAGTATCTAATGTCGGCCTAGATTATGTGCTCAAGGCTGTGGAATGGGAGTTGAACGCACAACCTACGGACTCAGAGGCAAGAGTGCTACTGGAGCTGACACCTTGACATACTTGACAAGCCTGAGAGAAAAACATGCAATGGGTAGGATTGAACTATTGAGTGCTTAAACTGAAGGAAGCATCCAAGCTAATATAAGTTATATCAGATGCATCCAAATTAAATTTTTTCATGTGACGCAGCACAAATATAACATTGTTCAGAACAAATATTTCTTCCTTTAAAATGATTTAATAACAAGCCCTTAGATCAATTTTTCTAAAAATATTATTTCACAGACTTTTCTGGAAAACGGGTGTGCTGGAAATTTCATATAAACTTTTGTAATTGAAAGAAGACCTTATCGGAAAAGCAAAGGGACACAGTGTTTTTTACATGTAATGTTGGCAGCTAGTTAAATAACTAAACACAGTTCAACATACGCCGTCACCCCCTCCATCTGTTTGATGCTTTTCCAGTAGGTGCTCATTAAGATGAATCTTTTCCTACATTCTTTTTATCTTTGCATGTACGGGGGAAAGGGAGATGCTGTCAATGAGCTACGCGATCGAGAAAAGATCTGCTTAGAAGCAACCATGCCTCCTTTTAATCAATTCAAAAAATTGATCAAAACTGATTAAAGATCCCGCAATCTCATTATTTTTTTAAGAGGTAGACTTCCGTTTCAGATTCTGACTGAAGTAAAATAAGTAATGAGTAATGATTTTTATTAATTGCTGTTCTTTCAGACAGAGACTCAATGTTTCTGTATCCATCTGTTTTAACAGCTCTACAGTGGAAAGTTATTTTTCAGAAAATATGCTTATTAGGAGACACACCAGTTAAAACTTCCTCACCTTGTACAGTTAGGCTTCATTTTTTAGTCACTTTCTGACTGAAATAACTGAACGTTAAACATTGGGTATGAAGATAAATGAATGCTAGCTGACTAATTCATTACAGAATCTGTTTTATTTTACAGGTGTTTAAGTTCAGCGTCGTCTAAGTATTGTATATGCACTGACAAAATAACCCCATAATTAGAAATTGTCCCTCCCTTTGTTCCTCCCTCCCCTCCTCCCTGTCCCTGCCCCACACTTGCCTAAAATTCTCTCTTCTCTAACCTTTTCTGGTTCTGACGAAGGCTCCTCGACCCAAAATGTTAACTCTGTTTCTCCCTCCTCGATGCTGCCTGACCTGCTGAGAGTTTCCAGCATTTTCTGTTGTTACTCCCTTAACCTTCTCTGCTCTAAGGAGAACAACCCCAGTTTCTCTAGTCTCTCCATGTAAATGAAATCCCTCATCCCTGGTAGCATTCTGGTAAATCTCCTCTGCACCCTCTCTAAGGCCTTGACATCCTTCCTAAAATGTGGTGCCCAGAATTGGCCGCACTACTCCAGCTGATGTCTAACCAGTATTTTATAAAGGTTTAGCATAATTTACTTGCTTTAATACTCAATGCCTCTACTTATAAGCCAAGTATATCTTTTTAACAAACTTCTCCTGCCCTCTTCAAATACTTGAGTGCATACAGCCCCCAGGTCTCTCTGTTCCTGCAGCCCCTTTAAAATTGTACCGTTTCGTTCATATGGCCTCTCCATATTCTTCCTACTAAAATGAATCACTTCACTCTTCTCCACATTAACTTTCATCTGTCATGCGTCTGCCTAAATGGTCGACCCTTTATTCTGAGACTGTGACCCCCTGGTTCTAGACTCCCCAGCCAGAGGAAACATCTTCCCTGCATCTACCCTGTCAAGCCCTGTAAGAATGCTATATGTTTCAATCAGATCACCCCTCATTCTTCTAAACTCTAGAGAATATAGGCCTAGTCTACTCAATCTCTTCCCCCCATCCCAGGAACCAGACTTGTGAACCTTTGTTGCACTCCCTCTAAGGCAAGCATATCCTTTCTTAGGTAAGGAGACCAAAACTGTACACAATACTCCAGGTGTGGTCTCACCAGGGCCCTATATAATTGCAGTAAGATGTCTTTTCTTTTATACTCAAATCCTCTTGTAATAAAGGCCAAAATACCATTTGCTTTCCTAATTGCTTGCTGTACCTGCATATTCAACCTAAGCTTTATAAAAAATATCATGGTGCTGAGTACTTCTAGACTTTGTGTTTTACAACAGTGACTCCACTTCAAAAGTACTTCATTGGCTGTAAAGTGCTTTGAGATGTGTATGGGTCACAAAATCCCCTCAGCCCCCGAAGATCGGGAAATATTAATCCACATCATGGATGAAGACCTGTGTGATTTAAATTGTCTCTGGGTTGGACAATGTTTTAAAACATATCCAGAACCGCAAAAGGCTGCGTAAAAAGCTCATAAGCTGGGCAGCACTTGGACACTGGAATCAAAGAACTTTGTGAAAATCGCACACTTTAAGATTGTACCTTTTATTAAAAGATGTACTCTTGAGTTTTGGACTGCTAAAAATGACTGAGCAGACCTCATGGAAGCAGAATTTAAAAGGACAGACAGGCTGTTAGCATATGAAAAAGCTCAGCGCTGCCCTGTAGTGGGTTTGAATGGAGCCCGAGCTGTCAGTCACCCTGTGGTATTGGGCGGGTCCGGTAACCTACAAGCTGTTTGTTTACACTGGGGAGTAGCCCATTTGAATCAGCCAATCATCAGACAGCAAGCACACTGGGTTGTTTACACACATCCATTCACTGAAATTGACTCTAAGATCAAGTGCTTGAAACTGCCAGCATGAACAAAGGGACTTTGTTTGCGAAGCACTCAAGACTGTCAATCAATTGCAGTTCCAGATGACCACAGGACAATGCTTTGTTTACAAAGCAATTGAATGCTATTAGCATTTGTTTGTATATCAAGTGGACACATCCAAACTGAGGAGGAACCGTTTAAATGAATGGAAGAACACATTCAAACCACTGCAGCTTTATTCGAAAGCCATCACAGACAATGGACACATTTAAACTGTAACATTATCCAAACCCATCCCAGACAAGTGGACAGTTTGGATCTCTTTTGTTTTAGCCCAGAAACATCAGATCTGGGTGGGCCCCAAAAAAGGTCTATAAAAGATAGCTTCCCAGAAGCATCTCTCTCTTCTCTTTTACTCTTTGGACTGCAGGTGAGCAAGGCTTCTGACCCAGTAGCAAGACAATCTAGTGAGAAGTAAAGGGGTGGTAATTTAAGGGAACTGTTGCTAAGATTGTAAAATTAACATTGTAGCCACTTATCCCTCGTTTTTGCCGTTTACCATCCCCTGTTAAGCAATTTTACCATGATTACTTTGATCGTGTGGTGTAGTTTCTTTAGTTTTAATAAAATTTGACTTTCTTGCATCCAGACCATTTGTCCGTTTTTAATATATCATTAATTATAAGTTCCTCCAGTCAGAACTGAAAGGAGGGTTTAGCGATTCGAAACCGCTGATTGGAATTGGTCACAGTGCAGTGGCAAAAGGTAAATTACCGTAAACCAGGTAAAGGATGCCCCCCTACAGATGTCCGGTGGTCGTGAAAGGTGCTATATAAATGCAAGTCTTTTCTTTTTCTTTATCAGCACACTGGTCCTACCTTTACACTGCTTTCAGATAAATTATAAAAGAAATTCGAGCAGTATTTACTAATTTCAAAAAATAATCTGATCTGCTATATCCCAGAACAGTCATTTGTTAAAAGCAGTCAAAGTACAACTTAAAAACCAAGGGGGAGAAATTCGGTATTGCCCCGTTTTGGGGCACAATTATCGGCTGGGCGCAAAGTTTAGCGCCTGACAGTAATTACCGCCTCCGACTACAAACTTGGCTTTTATTGCCCCTGGAGGTGATTGGAGCACTAAATCAGGTGCTGCACACCTGTCTTAAGGCGCAAAGGCCGAGGAGCGAGGCGCTAACTCAGAGCGCGGGCGATGTCAGTTAGCGATGGAACACAGACATACTTGCGCCGGCCAGTTCTTAAAGGGGAGGGTCAATCTTGCTTTCCAGCCACACGCTGCTCATTGGAGCCATGAATCTTGGCCTGGAGAGACCTGTGCCTACATTTTCCAGCCAAGGACTATGAAGAGGGTGAGAAAACGAGCTCAGCGCTTCAGCGAGCAGGCCTTGGAGACTCTGGTTGGCGCGCTGGAGCGCAGAAGATCTATACTCTACCCTGAGAGTGGCAGGAGGGCTTTGCCGCACGACTACAGAAAGTGTGGAGGGAGGTGGCTCAGCACGCCTCCACCAGGAGCATGGTGCCCAGGACCCATACTCAATGTTGCAAAAATTTCAACGACCTCACTCGGGTCGTCAGGGTGAGTGGCTTTTTTTCAATACCTCTCCATCCCTTCATTTCAACCTCACTCTATAGCCAGAGGGTCTTAAAACCCTAATGCCCAACACTCATCCAACACCTATGGCCTTCTCATAAAACACACACGCACCTTCCACACCTTGCATACAGTAAGGGCTATTCAACTATGGGAGGCACATCAGGCAAGACCATGGCTGTTTATTGTAAGGGCTATTGAACGATGGGAGGCACATCAGGCAAGATCATGGCTGTATATTTACACAGACGCCGTCCTTTTTCTTGCAGGCCGAGCTATCTCATAATAGGAGACAGCAGCAACGGACGGGTGGAGGGCAGCCTCAGCTGCAACCCCTCAGTGATCTTGAGGCGTGCATCCACAGGATTGTGGCAAGCCAGGTGATCGGTCCCGTCGCCCCTGGAGAGGTCGATCCCGTTCGGGACAGCAATGGTAAGGTCATCAACTTTCTGTCCTCCCTCATTCCACTTGTCCCTCACAACACCAGCCTTTGACACTTTCAATCCAACTTATAAAATCGCTCCACTCCTTCCTCCCTTACTGCCCCCCTGTCCTCATGCTAAAGCCACTCTGGTACCTCCCTGCTTTCAGATGCTAATTCACCAGCTGAGGAGACGGGCCCTCAAGCTGCCAGTGGGAATGAAGCTGCAGGCGAGGAGGAAGAGGAAGCCGGAGCATCAGCGCCACCCTCTCCCGAGGAAGCCCATGCCCACACTGGGAACACGCCTTCCCTGGAGGGGAGCAGGGGGGGAAGGGTCTGATGAGGGTGAAGCTCTAGGACCCAGTGGGCTGCAGCAAAGCAATGTGGCTAGGGAAGCTCGGGGGCCTTCTCCCTGGAGGGAGAGTAGGCCAGTGAGTCCTGCTGCACTGGACGCAGAAGAGGAGCAGCTCATTGCTGAAATGAACACCCAGGCGGTGGATATGCACACTCAGCTCATGGGTGCATTGGGAAGGGTGCCCAAAAGAATTGATGCACTGGCAAGGAGTGTGGAGCACTACACTGTAGCACAGGCGGACGCCACACAAATGCTTAGTGCTGCAATTCAGTCACTGGCTGCCGTGATCCAATCTGAGACTGGCCTCATACAGTCTCAGATTGAGGCCACGCAAGCACTGACTGCTGCCATTGTTGCTGATTCGGACACATTGCCCTGGGGCTCTCATGGCACCGCAGCAGGCCAGCAATCTGTGCTCCAGCAGATTGCTCCGGATGCTGAGGTGCTGCCCCGTGGGAGTGCCAGTGTGTCGGTCGAGCAGCGAGGTGCTGTCCTCTCTCAAGATGACAGCATTCCTGTTGCCACCACTGTCACTTCCTCATTGCACTTGCCACCACCTGTAGCCCAGACTGCTGCCACCCATGCAGATTTGGTGCAGTCTGCAGCTGGGCCCTCCAGGCCCATAGCTGGTCGAGGCCATCTTTCAAGGGCATCTGTAGTCTCAGGTTCTGACAATCAGCAGCCTTCCACCAGCCTTGCTGCAGCCACTGGGACCCCATTACGGAGGAGTAGTAGGATGGGAAGGGGGGAAGTGCGCAAGGGCAGGAGATCACCCTCGAAGGGCAAAAAGTAGGAGGTCTGACGAAATGTTGGGAATTTTTTTATTAAAGGCCGAGTTTCGTGTTCAAACTTTTGTTTAGTCTTTCGGCCATTATCTCCAGGTTGTGAGAACCAGTTATGTTAATTAATGATTTTTTGTGTTAGTTTCTATTAGTTTGTCATGAAGAAATGACACACACAGAGTTTGTAAAATAAAAAAGTTTTTGTATTCAAAATGTACATGTTTGACCTTTGGAATCATTGCTGCCTTGGCCGGCTTTGTAGTTGCGGGTTGCTTTCCATCATGTTGTTCTCCATGGTGCTGCTGCTGATCATCCTCCTCCTCTTCCTCCTCCTCTTCCTCCTCCTCCGGTGGTGCACCAAGGCCTGGTGGCATTGGCTGGGCCCTGAGGATTGCCAGGTTATGAAGAATGCAGCACAAAGTTATGAAGAGGGAGACTTGCTCAGGCGAGTACTGCAGGGCTCCTCCTGAGTGGTCCAGACAACGGAACCATTGCTTGAGCACGCCGCTCGTCAGTTCAATGATGTTCCTGGTGGCGCGATGGTTCTCATTGTTCCGTAGCTCAGCAGGGGTGTTGGGGTTACGGAGCGATGTCATCAGCCAGGTGCAGAGTGGATAACCCTTGTCCCTGAGGAGCCAAGTACTTGGCTGATGCAGTGCCTGGAAAAGCTCTGGCACAGCAGTCTGGCACAAGATGAAAGCATTGTGGCTGCTGCCAGGATAGCGGGCATTGACAGCGAGTATCAGCTGTCTGTAGTCACAGGCCAACTGGATGTTTAAGGAGTGGAACCCCTTGCGGTTTCAGAAAACCTCTGCATTCTCACGCGACGCCCGCAATGCCACACTCGTGCAGTTAATTGTGCCCTGCAACATGGGGAAGCCCGCTATCCTCGCAAAGCCCAATGCGCGTTCATGCTGTTTGGCTCGGGTCATCGGGAAAGAGATGTACTGGCGTCTCCTTTTATAGAGGGCATTTGTGACCTGATGGATAAAGCAATGGACCACGGACTGGGCGATATTGGTGATGTCCCCAGTAGCTGCTTGAAAGGAGCCAATAAAAATTCAGAGCCACTGTGACCTTCACTGCCACCGACAGAGACGCCCTGGTCCTCAGTTGAACTGCAGATTTGGCTGCAGCAGGTGGCAGAGCTCAGTGACCACCTGCTTGCTGAAGTGCAGCCTGCACAAACACTGCTCCTCAGACAAATTAATGTAGGAGAATTGTTCCCGGAATGCCCTGGGAGGGTAAGGTCTCCTGTGCAGAGAGGCCTGTTGGCCCTCCTCCATCTGGCCATGATTGCCACTCTCTCTCTGCATCTCTGTTGCCTCCGAGTCTGCAGGCGCAGGACGATGCCCTGAATCAGTGCATCCCCTATAGTCTCTTGACAATCGAAGTAATGAAGGTCAAATCCAAAAGTACCTGCAAAGTGATGCTCAGTAGCCAAAACTACTTCACACTGCGTTGACTCTATGCAGATGTCTCTCTCTCTCTCTCTCTCAGAATCTCTCTGTCAGAATGAGTGGGGCAAAAATGTCTACCACAATAAAAGGCAGGAAGAGGGCGCCTTTAAATAGTGCCCCCCCAAGCCCCTCACTGACTGGAAAATGTTCCAGTCTCCCTGTCGTTGCTTGCGGCAGGCGGAAAGGAGCGGGGCACCACTCAATATCCGGTCCGGGGCGCCACCGGGGCGTTGCACGCTCTAGTCAATTTCGCGAGTGGCGCTAACATCGCCGTGCCCAGGCACTAGTGGCATTGTGCCCCATTAGCACCCTCTTAGGGCGCTAACAGGAGGTGCAAAACAACCAAATTGTTCCCCCCAAATCTATTTGATCAGCATTAAAGTAATCAGACAATTGTTATCCACACTGTCTCTCCAAGGATTCCACCAGTTATACAATTGGTGTTGCGCTTGGTTTTGCTCCATAAATGTTTACATTTTAAAGCCAATTAACCTTGGATTCTCTCAGCAAGAAAATAAATTGACTTCTTGTCTGTGGCCTGCTTCAATTTAAAGATTTGTAGGGGGTGGCGTGGGGTGGCGCGTACACCCAGTCAGTTATGCCTCTGACTGTTTGTGAGCGGTTCGAATCGCTCCCACGCCCCTGGGTTCTAGACACCGGACTTAGGTACAAGCGACGATACAGAAAAGGCTCGAGTAGACAGGTGGTTTGGATGTAAGCAAAACCAAGATTTAATTGAAAATAGAAATTAACACAATATTAACACAATGAAAAGTTACTAGTATAAACTTTACAGGCAAAATACAAAATAACTATACTTATACAGGGAATGGGGAACACATGGCACATCGAGGGAAAGCAAACTATCTTAACAATCCCCTTATCCTTATCCCACCCCCTATACCTAACTAGGTTAAGCTATGAGGGGTCAGAATTCATGCTCACCAATCAAAATATCTGCTGAATTCAAAACAGCGGTGGGGTTTGGGGTTCGCTCTTTGTGCTCTTTGGAGCCTGCCATCATCACGTGGTCTCGGAGTGCTGCAAGGGCGTCATCCATGTACACGTACCCCAAAGTTAAAGTCTCTGCTTGGGTACTTTACCTCGCAGGGATGATGGTTCCTCTTCCTCGGCCGGCAGTTGGAGTTTGCATGAAGATAGTCGCAGGTCGGCTGGACTGAAGGCCCGAATATTCGAAGCTTTTCTTCAATCGTCTTTCCATTCGGCTTCTTCACCACCTCGCCGCGTCGCGTCCCGCCTCACCTGACCTGGTTTGTCCGTGCCCGCCTGGCGCAATGCTGGGCGTCCCTGATGGAATGGGGAAGGCACGGGCAGTGGCCAGGCGGTAAGCGCAGGACAGGGGAAGAGCAGTAGCCACGAGGGCGAGGGGCCGGAGCAGGAGCCGGGAGCACAGGCAGAGAGCAGAGAGAGAAGGTTGCCAGTGGGCCTACAATTATACTCCTACGGATGGCCCTTATCTGCCCGCCAAAACAGGTTAGTTCTTTGTCCCAATCTTGGCAGGCTAGTTTAAATAATTGTAGTAATTTAAACTAACTGTTTTTAGATGGCCGGTAATCGCACCTACTGGCCCGATTCCTGATTTGCTTTTGTTATTAATACATCTTAATCGGCCTGCCCAGCTTCGATGGCTTCCCTAAGCTGTTTCTGATTATTTATGCAAACAACTTGATGGCCTTAAGTATAGGCCTAACTGGTTTTGATCCATCTCCGATTTGACTTAATGCATAATTCAAAGTCCTGTCTGCTTTCAAAACACAAAAGTCTCTCTTCACAGAAACTGCAGCCTGGGTTTCGATTTCCCAAAGAGCTGCTTGTGCCACAGAGTCCAACCTTTTTAAATCTTGCAGGCTTTTAGCCACGAGGTGCGGACGCCATCTTTGGGTACCCTTTTCATTAAAATGTCCATGCAGGGTCCCTTTTACTCATTAATAACCTTTGGGGAAATGTAGAAACTTTGCGAATCTTACAGATTCGAATGAAGGGTTTGAGGTTGTCTGCAGGCCCCAGAGTATCTGGAGTTTGACATGAATCTCTTCCACAGGTAGCAGTCATGCTGCATCCATTTAGCAGATTTTTGATGATGTTTTCTATTAATGAGCTGCTGTAACTTCAGCGCTGGAGTCTTTCTGCAGTTATTGCACCACCTCATTTCAATGTGAAGTTTAAGCACATATGTGAAATGTAACTGCGCTCGGCAGTGTCAGGTATCTGTCAGGCAGAAGGAAACCTTGGACTGTATGTCGGTGAAGGAAAGCAGAGAAAGGGATTGGGACATGATTTGGGTGTCAGCGATAAGCATATTTTACTGTGCAGTCATTTTTCTTCCTCAGCTTCTGTCTCAGTTTGAGGAAAAGACAGATTTCATGAAGTAAAGCCTTGTTAAGGGGAAAGAAATAAACAAATAAAGCTTCCTTTGAAAAGTGAAAAGATAACAAGAACGACCTTGACACTCAATTTTCCATTTTCGATTAGTCATACTAAATTTCCAGCAGTTATGTTCAATGTGTGTCAGTGTGTTAAATCACAGCGTTCCATTAGTTACAATGCAAGGAACATCAATTTTGATCTTTAAAAGCTGATTCACCAGCACTATTTCCATTCTGTGTGGGAGGGATTGACCACAGGCCAAAGAAGAAGTGACAATTCCTCCATCATTTACTTAAATTATATTATTTTTATTTATCTATTTAATCATCTAATCGTCAACCACCCATGCATCCACCTGTACGGGGAAAGGGCAGGGGAGTGGGACTAGCTGAATTGCTCTTGCAGAGAACCGGCAACGGCTCAACGGGCCGAATGGCCTCCTACTGTGCTGTAACCATTCTATGATTCTATGATTCGAGATCATAAACTGAATTGGTCACATCATTTCCTGCTAATTATCTGCTAAATTAACACTTAGTAAACATACAGCCATGGTGTCAGTGGTTTATTGCGACTAGATATCATCGCTGTCTGCCATGACTATTCCATTATAACTTTCACTCCGCAAATTAATCAAACTATAAACCACCCATATAATCTTCATAGTACTTTTATTAAAGTTTTGTGTTAAGTGCATGCCCATTACAGTTCAGACTACCAAATAAAAAAGAAAAATACAAAAAAGTATTATAGAAGAGGGAAAAAACAGTTATTTCCTGCTGGTTTTTCTGACGTTGCTAACCTAGTGTAGGCAGTTTTAAATGTCTTATTTACTTAGACTCGGCTGGCATAAATGGTGACGACAAAGGGTATTTGCTTTAGTAAACCAGAACAGTTTATTAAACACACACTATTATACAAACTTGGACAGTAATGACTTGGTCAAAATACAAACTTTACGTCCGGTACAACCAAGGACGACAGAACGCGCTGACGTGGAAGACTTCGCTGGACATCTTCTCTCCTATCTTCTTTGAAGTCATCTCCTCCGTGTGGCATTGGGTTTGGATGTTAACATTCTTATACCTTTTTTCAATATGCATTAGTCACACTACTTGTTGATGGCTGTCTGAGCTTCACTTTGCTTAGTTGCCGATCGGACCATTGTGTTCGAATCTCATGATTAGGTTCCGTCTCCTCTGGTCTTTGTGTATGGTGTCTTCCAGACAGAAAGCATTGACCAGCAAGTGTAGTTACAATATCCGACTCCGTAAGGCCATTAACAAATCTGGCCTTAAAGACAGGGCCCTTGTGTACGGTGTCACATTTATGATGGTCCAGGAAGTAAATCCATTAACAAGATTGGCTCTTTCAGACTTCAAAATAAAAAATAGAAATATAAAAAGTAAAAATGTAAAAAGTATTAGAGAAGAGGGAAAAAAACAATTATTTCCTGCTGGGTTTTCTGACCTTGCTAACCTAGTCTCGCCTCAAGGGTAGAAGCTGGGGATTTACAAGCAACTGCCAATCTACAGAAGCTTCCATTCTACAACAAATCTCTAACTTACTTCAGTATATGTCATTTAGACCCTTGGATCAGAGAAATAGCCCTTGAAAACGCGATGCTTGCTGGCGCACTCCCACTATAACTCCAGGTAGTTTCAAGGAGGCCTTGTATGGGGTGGAACCTCCATCCGCCCCAAACATGGTTCCTACATCAGAGGGATGCAGACGTCCTACACTGGGAGTTACCACTTCCTTGCCCTCATCGGCAAAAGTTTGGATGTTAAAACACCCACTGAGATGAATCGCAGCAGCTTCTATAAGGGCACAGGTGGATCCCATTTGGGTGGCGGGAGGTTTGGAGAATGGAGAGCGGGAGTTCAGACTGGGTCAGGATCTGGACTCCTGAAAGGCCTGGATTCCTGAAGATGTCCTTCAACTTTTAAAGTGGCCCCCAACACAGGGCAGCTGGGGCTGCAATTCTCTTGCTGGGTGGATGGTGCCCTGGCTGCCAATTCCTCCCGAGGCCAAGTCTCCAGGGTTTTTCAGTGGGGGACGGGGGATTCAATAGGTGTGCCCCCACACTACTGAAGGCCCATTCTTGGAGGTATCTTCCCCTCACTCTGAATAACTGCTGGTATTATGCCCCAGTGGATCTTCAGGGCTATCATATGCAAGAAAAATAATATGTACTCTGGAGAGATGTCAAGTTTGCCTTAATTTGTCAATGAGTTTTACTGCCTTATAATAACTCTTAGCGATCCTTTGAAGATCCTTCCAAGCCAGTCACACAAAATGGGCTCATAGTGAATTAACAGCCCGTTTTACATTGTGCAAATTTTCTTTTCCATTTAATGTCAGTGGGTGCCTTTATGGTAATATCTTGACCCTGGGGTGGTCCAGCAGGGTGAAGTGGACATGAAGATTTTCACCAGAGTGTCTATTGACACCATTATGCCAGCCAATGAGTTGGAAGCAGGGTGGGACTTATGACAAAGAGTCTATTTGACAGCAAACAAAGACTATTTACTCAGCAATAGTAAACAAATATAGTCTATTAAATAGCACACTGCAGCAAACAGTCTACAGAGTCTATTTAAAAAGAGTCTTTATGAACTAGAGGAAACAGTACTCAATACTGGAACTACAGCAACTTCTCCCAATAAGAGCAGGGTGATTTTTCCAGCAAAGTACAGTGAGTGGAAGATAGTTGCATATGAATTATGTGCATAAAATCAACCTCATTTACTTGCAGCATTGCGGTTTCCAGGCGTGATCGGCAGGGGATTTATCCAATCATCTCCATTCTGGCCGGGTCTTGTGTTACCACTATGTGCAGCCGATATGCATAGCCTCTATTTTTGATTCAACATTTTGTTAAGTATATATGTTAATTGTAGTACCTTATCATTAGTGATAAACCTGGCTCTGACATGGGATTACTGAAATATAAAGGGATTTGACAGCATTGCAGTTTATGAGTTGAAATGTTAAAAGAAGATAGCCATCCTGCTGCTAGCGGCAGACTAGGAGTTAAGTATATTGACTAGTATCACAGAACTCAGATGGAAGGGTTAGTGTCTGACATCTGTCACATTTAAAATTTAATGGTTGTTTATTTCCCACTGAAATCATATCATGTAAGTAGCATTACGCTGGCATTGTGATAATGCTAAGTTTTGTTTGAACAATATAATTGCATTCCACTGACCAAATTAAATTCTTAGCTAGGTCATTACAACATAGCATTCAGAATTCCTCTGTAGGTGTGCACTTTTCTATGAGCTTGTGAAAAATTGAATATTTCTTTGAATTATTAGTTTAAAACAGATGTTTATGTATTTGCACAATACCCCTGGATTGAATGTAGTTTGTTCATGTAAGAGCATAGGAAAGCATTGGATGAGAAAAGGCTTTTTGTTCCATTGAGACCACTCCTGTCATAGACTCTATACAATATACCCCAGAATGGACTCTGGCTCATGTATTTATCTATTGTGGGAAAAGTCAGTCATTTTTCTCTTTGACGTTAAAGTTAAGTGAGCAAAACTCTACAGTAGCTATTTGTCCTTACAGCATCACGTTGCAGACTCTGCGGATTGCTTTCCATGGTGTCGTCAGTAACCTTGGAATAAGCTAGAGTTTTTATTAAAAAGTTCCGATTTTCTCTCCACCAATCCAACTGTGAAAGATGTCACACTCAAAACTAATCCTGCCTTCATCCAGCCGACATTGAGCAGCAGGGACCTTGGCTGATTTTAACCATCATTACCTCAGGGACACCTAATGCTGGTGGTAGCACCTCATCATGAACTGAGGCTACTTCTCCCAATTAGCTCACCTCAAACTGCCTTAATTGAGGTGAGCTAACTAAACACAGACCAGGATTGAACCTGGAGCCTTGCTGATTTTGTATGGTGCAATACCACATTTACCCAGTAGGTCATTCATACTTTGAATTTGGAGTTCTTGCCCATACCCCTCAATAGAAGAATGCCATTCGTCCCCTCGAGCCTGCTCTGCCACTTAATGAGATCATGGCTGATCATCCAAATTCATTACCCTGTCCCTGCTTTCTCCCCATATCCCTTGATCCCTTTAGCCTTAAGAAATATATCTAACTCCTTCTTGAATATATTTAATGAATTGGCCTCAACTGCCTTCTGTGGTAGATAATTCCACAGGTTCACCACTCTCTGGGTGAAGAAATTCCTGCTCATCTCAGTCCTAAATAGTTTACCCCTTATCCTTAGACTGTGACCCCTGGTTCTGGACAACCCCCCACCCCACCCCCCCCCACCATCGGGAACATCCTTCCTGCATCTAGTCTGTCTAGTCCTGTTAGAATTTTATAAGTTTCAATGAGATCCCCTCTCATTCTTCTAAATTCTAGCGAATATAAGCCTAATCGACTCAATCTCTCTTCATACGTCATTCCTGCCATCACAGATATCAGTCTGGTGAATCTTTGCTGCACTCCCTCCATGGCAAGAACATCCTTCCTCAGATAATTCGACCAAAACTGCACACAATACTCAACATGTGGTCTCACCAAGGCCCTGTACAACTGCAGCAAGACAACCTTGCTCCTGTAATTGAATCCTCTCATTATGAAGGCCAACGTACCATTTGCCTTATTAGCCACCTGCTGCAACTGCATGCTTACCTTCAGTGACTGGTGCACAAGGACACCCAGGTCTCGTTGCACTTCCCCTTCTCCCAATCTATTGCCATTCAGATAATAATCTGCCTTCCTGTTTTTGCAACCAAAATGGATAACCTCGCATTTATCCACATTATACTGCATCTGCCAGGCATCTGCCCAATTACCCAACCTGTCCAAATCATACTGGAGTTTCTCTGCATCCTCCTCAAAGCACACACGCCCACCCAGCTTTGTGTCATCTGCAAACTTGGAGATATTACATCTAGTTCCCTCGTCTAGATCATTAATATATATATTGTGAATAGCTGGGGTCCTAGCACCGATCCCTATGGTAACCCACTAGTCACTGCCTGCCACTCGGAAAAAGACCCGTTTATTCCAACTCTTTGCTTCCTGTCTGCCAACCAGTTCTCTATCCAAGTCAGTACCTTACCCCCAATCCCATGTGCTTTAACTTTGCACGCCAATCTCTTATGCGGAACCTTATTGAAAGCCTTCTGAAAGTCCAAATACACCACATCTACTGGTTCTCTACCAGTCACATCCTCAAAATATTCCAGTAGATTAGTCAAGCATGATTTACCTTTTGTAAATCCATGTTGACTTTGTCCGATCCTGTCGCTGTTTTCCAAGTGCTCTGCAAGACTGAAAATCAGGGACACAATGCCTAAAAAATAGGATGCTTTATTTTATTGAATGTACTATCTTGAATGTTCAGATATTTTCTGTTCTGTTTCCAATGAGTCCAAAGCATACTTATGCATTTCGCAAACTCAATACAAAGGCCCCCTCATAAATTTATTTTTCCACATTTCTCAACCAGAGGGCTTATGCAGTTTTACTATGTCTAGATTCTTCTTCTTCTTCTTAGGCAGTCCCTCAGAACCGAGGATGACTTGCTTCCACACTAAAAATGAGTTCACAGGTGACTGATGAGTCCAATGCGGGTCCTACAGGGCTGGATTTTCTGAATGGAGATGTGTTAGAGGCAGGACTGCTGCTTGCCCAGTTTCAGTCCCTCCTCCATCAGCTTCTGGCCAACCAGCGGGATTTTCCCATGATTGACCTTGTTGACTCAGCAGGCCAATTAGGGGGAAGTCAGTGACAGAGCACGTCAACATATGATTTGTCATCTGTCAAGAATTTTTGAAAGAAGAAATGTCATTGTTTGACAGCTCTGTGAAGCTGTCAAACACTGACATTCTGTGTAGTTTGTTGATTCCTTGTGTTCAGGACTCAACAAACCTTTCTACTTTACAGAAAACAGTTGGCTGTTGGATTGGAGGATCCAAAAGCCAGTCTGTGATCTCTACAATGGAGATGCTGGGGACTACGGCTCCACAGCAGCTGAAAGCTGTAGGGAGAAACAAAGGTAAGTTAACATTTTTTAACACTTTACACTCACCTCACATAATTACCACTCCACACTTGCACCCATCACTCACCTCTACATCGCACTTTCAGACCCCTCCGACCCCCGCAGACCTCCTACTCACCTCCAACACCCCTCTGGGGTTCCCCCAGGTCGGGAAGCCCGCACTTCATCATGAGAAATGGGGATAATCCTATTTTCTGCCTGTTAACTACCTGTTAACAGGCAGTTAATAGGCTTTAATCCCTTCCCGCCTCCAAGGAGATGGGACCCGGGGCAGGACAACTTCCCGCCTCCTGGTAAGAGGGCACGGAGGTGGGTTGGGGGCAGGTTTGCCACTAGCCCCCAAATTTTGCAACTTTCCCGACAGTCCCACTTCCATGCCCGCCTCCTCGGGGCTGAGAAAATCCAACTCACGGTCTCTGTCACAGGTGGGGCAAATGATGGTTGAAGGGGCGGTTGGGTGGGATGCTCGGGTTGACATGCAGTCCTTCCGCTGTTTGCGCTTGGCTTCCGCTTGCTCCCAGCGAAAAGACTCGAGGTGTTCGGCGCCTTCCTGGATGCTTCTCCTCCACTTCGTGCAGTCTTGGGCCAGGGATTCTCAGGTGTCGGTGGGGATGTTGCACTTTTTCAAGGAGGCTTTGAGGGTGTCCTTGAAGCATTTCCTCTGCCCACCTGGTGCTCTCTTGGCGTGTCAGAGCTCCGAGTAGAAGCTTATTTTGGGAGTCTCGTATCGGGCATGCAGACGATGTGGCCCATCCATCAGAGCTGATCAAGCCTGGTCAAAGAAAATCGTAATATGATTAGGCAGAGTCAACATAGTTTTATGAAAGGGAAATCGTGTTTGACAAATCTGTTAGGGGGAAAAATTGGGTTGCTTTGCACCTCCAGTTGACGCCCCTCGTGAAATTCAGCAGGAGGTTAGCGGCAGTGGTAGCCGATAGCGCCCCACAGTGCTGCACCTCCAGCGACGATGTCATTGACGTGTGCAGCACCCGGCTCGCGTCCCAGCCGCAAACTTCACTCGCACTCCCATACCTACCACCGGATGCTATGTTCGACAGGGTCAGGGTGCCGAGCTTGCAGCCACGGTGGCGCAAATGAAATGGCAGGTGCTGGGCGTCCATTTTTTTTGGGGCCGCCTGCCAGCACCTGCCCCCTCTGCCGTCCTCATGTGGGGTGCCGGCCGCGATTGGTCAACCCTGCACTCCTCTTGAGTGCCGGGCTCTTTTCCCAGCACCCCGCTCCCCGGTGGTCCAGCAGGGCTCTGGTGTATGCTGCACTAGTCCCTTCCCCTTTAATCAGGGGAGGGAGGCCTGTAGTACCGCGGCGCTACATGCCGACACGCGTGGCGCTGCTGCACATAGCGCCGCGATATTCAATAGAAGCACCCCAAGAGGGAGGGGGAGCACTTTCAGTAGCGCCCCACCTCCTGTTTGGGGCGCTACCATTCAATTTCGGGACCGGGGGCACTAACTTTTTCGGGGCGCTTAAAGTAGCCCCGGCGAAGTTAGCCTAGATTATGTGCTCTCGTCTCTGGAGTGGGGCTTAAAACCACAACCTTCTGACCAAGAGGCGAGCCACCGAGCCACAGCTGACACCTCTGAAAGTTCTTAAAGAATTGAAGTGAGAATGAGTAGAAGAATATGAGACATACACTGCAGGGAAGCATGCAGTTCAACTACATAGCTGTAATGTAAATTATATATGATAAGATGGAGGTATAGCATTAATATGCTCAGTAGAGATCTAAAGGTTTAACTTTATAATAGATCAGCAAGTTATTGAGCTGAAATGCATTGCCTTAAATAAATTAGTAAAGTACCATGTGTCTGATACTCTGATCTTAGTCGATTGTAACTTGGAGTTTGGTTCTATCCAACTGAATCAAATGTTCAAGCATTGATGCTCAGCATGCAGCACGTTGCGTAGCCTTAATACATGCACATGAACAACTTAGCCCAACTTTTTTGGTACGCGCAACAGGATCATTTTTTAACGTTTTGGCCTGTGATGTAGCTGCAAGTGCTTCAGTCAGGACATTAAATTGCCCAGTACAGTAAGGTCTTGAATATTTGATCTCTGATTCAGTTATTACATTTAGCAGCTAGACCAGAAAAATACAAGTTGAAAGATTCTGGAATAAATTACACAATAGAGACTTAAGAACAAACACTAACATTATGCATTTGTTAAATGAAAGCATGTTAATCCTAATTCATATTGCCCCGGTAGTGAATGCTTTCGGCAGCACCTCAAGAGAGTTCAACCAGCCTACTGTGTGCTAACTTTTCCATTTACCAGCACTGTTCTTTTAAAATTAGCATACATATTGGGGTAATAAAGAATTCATGAGATTATAATTATGATTTGATATTCCTGAAGGTTAGTTCAATGAGCCAAAAGTGCCTTATTGTGAGAGGTGAAGACAGCATTGCAGGAATTTGGTTGCAGATCAAATTAGCCTGCATGTAATTCTCGAAAATCAGATGCACAGCCATAGCTTGTTATCAGAAAATCATCTCTTGCTGCGTGCTACCCATTACCTGAATGTTTGTTCACAGTGAGCCTCAGCTGGATTTTGTGTCTTGTTATCAGATTCCTGACAGATTTATTATTCAGTGTGTCATTTATCAGTTATTCCATTAATAGTTCCTATTATGAACACCATGATGTGATGGAGCTGGTGCAGATGGTGCTTGCGATGCTTCTTACAGCTGTCACTGTTAAGCCAGTGAGCGTTAATAATGATTGACATCTCGTATGCTAATCAAGATAGGACCAGTGCCAAATAGCTTGTTGCACGCGAAAGAACAAAATTTAGAAAACGGTGGAAAAACTTTGCACATTTTTAGACAGTGGAGCCATACAATTATTTTTAAATTCGTTTATGGAATCTGGGCGTCGCTGGCAAGGCCAGCATTTATTGCCCATCCTTAGTTGCCCTTGAGAAGGTGGTGGTGAGCCGCCTTCTTGAACCGCTGCAGTCTGTGTGGTGATGGTACTCCCACAGTGCTGTTCGGTGTTCCAGGATTTTGACCCAGCGATGATGAAGGATCGGCGATATACTTCTAAGTCAGGATGGTGTGTGACTTGGAGGGGAACTTGGAGGTGGTGGTGTTCCCATGCGCCTGCTCCACTTGTCCTTCTATGTGGAAGAGGTCGTGGGTTTGGGAGGTGCTGCCGAAGAAGCCTTGGCAAGTTGCTGCAGTGCATCTTGTAGATGGTACACACTGCAGCCACTGTGCGCCGGTGGTGGAGGGAGTGAATGCTTAAGGTGGTGGTTGGGGTGCCAATCAAGTGGGCTGATTTGTCCTGGATGGTGTCAAGCTTCTTCAGTGTTGTTGGAGCTGCACTCATCCAGGCAAGTGGAGAGTATTCCATCACACTCCTTACTTGTGCCCTGTAGATGGTGGAAAGGCTTTGAGGAGTCAGGAGGTGAGACACTCGCCACAGAATACCTAACCTCTGACCTGCTCTTGTTGCCACAGCATTTATGTGGCTGGTCCAGTTAAGTTGCTGGTTAATGGTGACCCCCAGGATGTTGATAGTGGGGGATTTGGCGATGGTAATGCCATTGAATGTCAAGGGTAGGTGGTTAGACTCTTGCTTGTTGGAGATAGTCATTGCCTGGCACTTCTGTGGCGCAAATGTTACCTTACACTTATCAGCCCAAGCCTGAACGTTGTCCAGGTCTTGTTGCATGCAGGCATGGACGGCTTCATTATCTGAGGAGTTGTGAATGGCACTGAACACTGTGCAGTCATCAGCGGACATCCCCATTTCTGACCTTATGTTGGAGGGAAGGTCATTGATGAAGCAGCTGAAGATGGTTGGGCCTAGGACACTGCCCTGAGAAACTCCTGCAGCGATGTCCTGGGGCTGTGATGATTGACCTTCAACCACCACAACCATCTTCCTTTGTGCTCGGTATGACTCCAGCCAGTGGAGCGTTTTCCCCCTGATTCACATTGACTTCAGTTTTACTAGGGCTCCTTGATGCCAGACTCGGTCAATTGCTGCCTTGATGCCAAGGGCAGTCACTCTCAAATTCAGCTCCTTTGTCCATGTTTGGACCAAGGCTGTAATGAGGTCGGGAGCTGAGTGGTCTTGGCAGAACCCAAACTGGGCATCAGTCAGCAGGTTATTGGTGAGTAAGTGCCGCTTGATAGCAGTGTCGATGACACCTTCCATCACTTTGCTGATGATTGAGAGTAGACTGATGGGGCATTAATTGGCCGGGTTGGATTTGTCCTGCTTTTTGTAGACAGGACATACCTGAGCGGTTTTCCACATTGTCGGATAGATGCCAGTGTTGTAGCTGTACTGGAACAGCTTGGCTAGAGGCGCGGCTAGTTCTGGAGCACAAGTCTTCAGCACGATAGCCGGGATGTTGTCAGGGCCCATAGCCTTTGCTGTATCCAATGCGCTCAGCCATTTCTTGATATCACGTGGAGTGAATCAAATTGGCTGAAGACTGGCTTCTGTGATGGTGGGGACCTTGGGAGTAGGCCGAGATGGATCATCCACTCGGCACTTCTGGCTGAAGTTGGTTGCAAACGCTTCAGCCTTGT
Source organism: Somniosus microcephalus (assembly GCF_052327205.1). NCBI lineage: Eukaryota > Metazoa > Chordata > Chondrichthyes > Squaliformes > Somniosidae > Somniosus > Somniosus microcephalus. The sequence continues at coordinate 39,469,251 of NC_140998.1, forward strand.
CTTTTGCACTCACGTGCTGGGCTCCACCATCTTAGACAATGGGGATATTCTTGGACCCTCCTCCTCCCGTTAGTTGTTTAATGGTCCACCAGCATTCACGACTGGATGTGGCAGGACTGCAGAGCTTTGATCTGATCCATTGATTGTGGGATCACTTAGCCCCGTCTATAGCATGCTGCTTCCGCTTTTTAGCATGCATGTAGTCCTGTGTTGCAGCTTCCCCAGGTTGGCACCTCATATTTACGTACGCCTGGTGCTGCTCCTGGCATGCTCTTCTACACTCCTTGTTGAACCAGGGCTGGTCCCCTGGCTTGATTGTAATGGTAGAGTGAGGGATATGCCGGGCCATGAGGTTACAGATTGTGATGGAATACAATTCTGCTGCTGCTGATGGCCCACAGCGCCTCATGGATGCCCAGTTTTAAGCTGCTAGATCTGTTCTGAATCTATCCCATTTAGCACGGTCGTAGTGCCATACAACACGATGGAGGGTGTTCTCAGTGTGAAGATGGGACTTCGTCTCCACAATGACTGTGCAGTGGTCACTGCTGCCAATGCTGTCATGGACAGATGCATCTGTGACAGTTAGATTGGTGAGGACGAGGTCAAGTAGGTTTTTCCCTCGTGTTGATTCACTCACCACCTGTCGCAGGCCCAGACTGGCAGTTATGTCATGCATGTAGCCAGAATGAATCATAATATTTGATTTAAATTCAATATATGTAGCTTTCTTATTAAATAACAAGTTTTCTAAGAGCTATCTACAAAAAGCAACCAGTCCAAGTCCAGTTTCTATAGACGTGTATAGACAATGTGATGTTATGCAAATGCTGAAACATTAGTATCAGATTCTTTTCTCTGTTTGGTTAACCTACTTAAAATAAAATGAGTTAACATCCCTGTTAAAATAATAATCGGGGAAGCGTGATAGGAGTTTGAAAAGAAGTTTGATAAGGCTCCACCCACATCCCCCTTCCCCCTCCCAACCCTACTTCCTTCTGTGTCCATCCCTGGAAAGATCTCTCTCCCAATTCATTTACAACTACCACTTTCAAAATCCCAACTCTCCAGCCTTTGGCCCTCCATTCACCACGGCATTTCTGCAGCTACCGATCTGCTCAACCATACCCTCACTTCCACCTTTGATGCCCTAGTCCCCATTAAAACAATTACCCTCTCACACCCTGGGCGTTTCCCCTTGGTTACGGCCCTCATCTCCGCTCCCTTAAATCCAAGTGACACAGACGCATGGCTGACATCTGGTTTAGCCTTTCACCGCCAGATCTGGCTGGACCACTTCAAGCACGATCGGGTCCTGCTATTGTCTGCCAAAACAGCTCATTCTGGAATGCAAAGATAACATCCGGCTTCTTTTCTGTACTGCAAACTGGCTTCTTTAAGCCCTCTCCCCTGTCTCCTCCACCCTCACCTCCAACAACAAATGCGAGGAGATCATCGACTTCTTTGTCTCTAAGATTGAGACCATCCAATCAGCTGCCTTGGTCGCTTCCCTTCCTTCCCCTAGCCCACTGGGCCAAACTTCCTCTGAGGTTCCCCCCTGCCCTAGCCCTGAAATCGCATCTTTCTCCAGTTTCTCTCCGATCTCTCCTCATATACTCTCCTAACTCATTTTGTGCATGAGACCCACTTCCTGCTCCATTGACCCTATTCCTACTAAACTGCTGACCACCCAACTTCCCTTCCTGCCCCCATGTTAGCTGATATTGTTAATGATTTTCTCTCCTCAGGTACTGTCCCCCTTTCCTTCAAATCTGCCATTTTCACCCCTCTCCTCAAGAAACCCACCCTTGACCCCTCCGTCCTTGCAAGCTACCGCCCATCACCAACCTCCCCTTTCTCTCCAAAGTTCTTGAATGTACTGTCACTTCCCAAATCTGTGCCCATCTTTCCTGGAACTCCATGTTTGAATCCCTCCAATCAAGTTTCCACCCTTGCCACAGTACCGAAATAAATCTTATCAAAATTACAAATGACATCCTATGTAACTGTGACAAAGGTAAACTTGCCTGGTTCCATTCTTATCTATCCAGTCGTAGCCATAGAATCACCTACAATGGCTTCTCTTCCTACTCCTGTACCGTTACATCTGGTGTCCCCCAAGTATCTCTCCTTGGCCCCCTCCTATTTCTCATCTACATGCTGCCCCTTGGCGACATCATCTGAAAGCACAGTGTCAGTTTTCACATGTAAGCTGATGACACCCAGCTCTAACTCACCACCACTTCTCTCGACCCTCCACTGTCTCTAAATTGTCAGACTGCTTGTCCGACAGCCAGTAAAGAATGATCAGAAATTTAATCCCGCTAAATATTGGGAAGACCGATTGTCTTCGGTCCCCACCACAAACTGTTGGGGTTTTTCATACCCTTTCCCAATGTTTGATGTGACTCCAATATTGTACTGTGGTATTTTATTAGGTATTACACAAAGGTCAACACCTATATGTGCCTTAGCAGTAGTTTACACTACAAAACGAGAATTATATCACCCATGCTGACCTGAGTAGAGTTCATGCCCTCTTGATAGGAGTCTTGAAGGAAGCTTCCGCCCCACCTGGGATCTCTTCCACTACATCCCGCCTGGGGTATCCTCTGTTCATTGGCCCTTGCCTTGGTCTCACACCACCTGAAGTATCCTCTGCTCATTGGCCCTTGCCTTGGTCTCACACCACCTGAAGTATCCTCTGTTCATTGGTCCTTGCCTTGGTCTCACCCCGCCTGGTTCGTTGGCCATTTCCTTGGTCTCACACTGTCTAGAGCTTCCTCTGTTTGAATCCGGATCCTATTCTTGTGGGCCACTGCCTCCTGGTTCCTCTCTAGGGTCAGCCTTTTCTCCTGCTGCACGACAGCCTACCTCGAGTAAGTGCCACTTTTGAGGGCAGTTACAGTGGTCGATATTGAAACAGGTATCTACCCTATTGGGGTCTTTCCAAAGGGCGGGGTGGCCAATAGTGCGTCGAGTATCTTTCAGACAAAGGAAAGAAGAGTCAGCCCAATCCCCACCCCTACCTTTGATGGACAAGGGGTGGTTCACTGGACCTCAAGATGTCATACCTTTATGGCTGACCAATCATCGGTCTACAACAGAGGAAGAAGGCTGTTCCTCCATCTTATCTGGCTCTTGCTTTTTCTCAAGGCCTTAGCCAGCAACTTCAGGATTTTTTAATCTCCTGTGTTACAGACATTGTCTGGTCCCAGGCCTGGTAATTCTAAGACCCTATTGTAAAGACAGTGGGGGGGGGAAATTTGTGTTCGCCAGCAAAGTTAATGGCAGTTAATGGCCGCTGGAAATGGCCGCAACACTAAGCGAGTGAAATTGGCCTGGGGGGCATGGAGATAGGTGGCGCAGCATTCACCTTCCATGCAATGTCGTCCTGGTGGTGTTGCTGGAGGGATCCGGGATGAAGTTTCTGTCCAGGTCCGGCGTTGCAGCTTCCCACAGCCTCTGGGAGCGAAGCTGTGGAGCTTGCAAGGAATTGTGGGCAATGAAGAGGACTGAGATCTAAAAAGGCCATGCACACTGAAGCAATATAAAATAAAGTGAAGTGAATCAATACATTTGTCAGCCCTTTCTGCCTTTTAAGAAATATTCAACATTTAAAAGAAGTTCTGTTAAAGCTGAATTACCTTCCTAACATCAACAGATGGGAAAACTGCCTCAGCACTAACACAAATGGCTCAGCAAGCCAATGAAGGGGCACCAATGGTCTGACACACAGCACTCCAGCTTTGTGCAGGGGGTCAACACTGCAAGAGCGGTCCTCTACCCACAGGGGCCAGGAGACCCTCCAAAAAGGATGTGGGAGTACGTCACTGAGGCCGTCACTGCCAGCAGTGTGGCCCCCACCATCTGGCTCCAGTGCCCAAAGAAGCTTCATGACCTCAGACCACTGGTCAAGGCCAGTGAATGTGTCTTCAAAAGCCGTCTCCTGCCAACTGCACCACTAGCCTCACACACTGTTCAATGCACGACCCCCAATCACTCACCTGCCAACAATCTGAACCAATGACGAGGAACATCTCCCATTCCTAGCCTCACCTCACCCCCTTGGAGGAGACAGTGCAGGCCATTCTTGGCAGGGGCATGGGTGAGCCCTTGGCCAGTGGCGGGGCTGAAAGGATAAAAAATGCTGGTATCCTCTTACCTTATTCTCTTTCTGGCTTGCACCTCTTGCTTTCCTGCCCTCCCATCAGCACAACTCCACCATTGTGCCTTCCTCATTTCACACACCGAAGAAACGCAGCCTGCCCAGCCTGTAGGTCAACAAGAAGAGGCAGCCTGCCCAGTCAGTGGGACTGCAGGTGGATGATTCCATCCCAGATATCCTGGCCACAAAGGGGCTGTCTGGGATGCATCCCTCCCTCTGATTCCTCCTCTTCAGCTTCCTCCTCTTCTGTGTCTTTCTCTTCCCTCTGCAAGCAAATGCTGTAAATGTGAAATGACAGCATAAATTCTCGAAATATTCAGTTGGTCAGGCAGCATGTCGACCTAAGATGTGAACTCTATTTCTCTGCACAGATGTTGCGTGACATGCTGAGTATTTGCAGCATGTTATGTCTTCTCAAAGGACTTTATTTACCATCTGAGCCCTTGCAAGTGTCCAGCAGCACTCCCTACACAATTAACAAACTTCTCATATCTAATGCAGCAAGCCACCACTTCAATAAAATCAATAAAACACAGTCCAAACCCTTAAATTCAAACTTACCTAAATGATGTGTGTGTCCCTTTAAGAGCTGCAGACATCACCACTGTTAGCTGGCTAATACACCAGGTTAACCTGGCCTGCTTAGGACCCAGCGATGAATTCAGCACTAATGTCGAAGTTGCCTTGGTGACGTTAAGTTGGCATTGCACGCCGATTGACATCAAGATGCTGTCATTTTTTATCATGGGTGCTGCCAGTTACCAGCAGCGCAAGGAGGGAGAGCAATATGGCAACCGCTGCGGGACCTGCCACTAGCTGGCGAAAAAGTGGCGGCCGCCATTTTATCGCCATTTCATGGCGCTACGGAGTGTTGGTAAGGACATGAAATTCTAGCCCCGTGTCTTATCTAGTCCCAAGACCAGTTAGTTGATTCTCACACTGTGTTAATTGCATGAAGGCAGAATGCTTCTTTTTCTCACAGTTTTGCAAAGTTTGACAACTTTTAGATTTTATGACTATTGTATACTTGTTTGATTAATATGAAAAAGGTGATCATATAAAGAACTGTAAAAGTTCCATATCAAAAATACATGTGGTACAATGTATCAAGGTGCATGTGTGAGGTTATAACAAGTGCTTACAATCTGTTAGTAGTCACCAGGTACATATTTGGTTAATATGAAGGTGATTTCACAAAATACATATCTGACTAGCTGAAATGCCCGGCGGTGCTGAGGGATTTTTGAGGGCATGTTGTTGTTGGAAGAGAGAGAGAGAGAGAGAGCGACTGGGGGGAAGAGAGAGAGCGACTGGGGGGAAGAGAGAGCGCGACTGGGGGGAAGGGGGAAGGGGGGGAAAGGGGAGGGGGGAAGGCGAGGGGGGAAAGGGGAGGGGGGAAAGGGGAGGGGGGAAGGGGGGGAGGAGGGGCGGGGGAGGGGGAGGGGGGAGGGAGTGGGAGGTGGGGAGGGGGAGGGGGGAGGAAGGGGGAGGGGGAGGAGGGGGAGGGGGAAGGGAAGGGGAGGGGGAGGGAAGGGGAGGGGGGAGAGGGGAGAGGGGGGGAGGGGAGGGGAGGGGGAGAGGGAAGGGGAGAGGGGAGGGGAGGGGGAGGGGGGGAGGAGAGGGGGGAGAGGAGGGGAGGGGTGGGGGAGGTGGGGGTAGGAGGGGGGAGAAAGGGAGGGGGGGAGAAAGCGAGGGGGGAGCCAGCAGACCCTCTCCCCTCTGCCGGCGATGGCTCCGCTGAGCTCCGTGCCAACCCACGCACTGACATGCCGAGCGCAGCGCCCCGGTCAGCCCGAGCCCCGCCCTCCCAAGGCCGGGCCTGAGGCGGCTTGAGGCGGCTGATTGCGGCTGGCCGGGCCCGGTTGCCTTGGTAACCCTCCTCCCCTCTCTGCCTCCCGATCTCCGGGACCGGGCCTGGGCCTGAGCGGCTTGAGACGGCCGATTGCAGCTAGCGAGCCCGGTTGCCGGGGTAACCCTCTCCGCTCCCCCTCCCCTCCCGAGCCCTGCCCCCTAACCTGCTCACTTCCCTCTGGCCGCGCTCTGTGTGGAGGTGCGCGTGCGCCGTGCAGCGCGAGCGCGAATGAAGCGCGAGGAGCTTGCAGTGAGCCCAGCCAGCCTTTACCAAGATGGCTGGCCGCTGGTTCAGAATCGGGCCCAGCGGGGGGGTGGGGGGTGAGGGGTGGGAGGAGCTTGCCACAAAACAATTGCCTCGGGTCCAGCATGGCTGGCAACAGACGCCCAGGCTTCGAGGCCTACCTGCAAAAACGGGGAAAGGTAGGAAAATTAATGAGATTAGATAAAAGATTTAGAAAGTAATTAACTTTTTTTAAAAACAATATGGGCTAGATTTTCAGTATAGACAGTTTTGGGGCGCTAAGCTTAGCGCCCGAAGTTATCGCCCGCCCCAAAGTAGCGCCCCGTTGCCGGAAATTCAGTGGCTTCGCCCTAAGAGGTTGGTGGAGCGCTAAAAGAGGCGTTCCACTAGTATCTTTAGGCGCTAAGCCGGCGGTGGAGAGCGCAACACCCGAGCTCGGGTGCAGCGCACGGCAGACACTCTGGTGCCAGTGAGCTCTTAAAGGGGAAGGGTGCATGTATTTTTTTCAAATGCAAAGTCTGGGGGGAAACGTGAGGAGGAGGAGGAGGAGGAGGAGGAGGAGGAGGAGGAGGAGGAGGAGGGAAACATAAACAGACCGTTCACAACAGCACACTGCTTACTTCCACACAACACATGCAGAGTGCCTTTTGTACGAGTGCCCTTTAATTTGCGCTCCCCAGGGGTGTTGCGTTCCATTTTACAAACGCTCTGGACGCCAGCCGCACAATGGGGCGGTCCGACTGAAGTTTGGATTCGGGGCGGCCAAAGGGCGTTGCACGAGGATGTGACGTCATTTTCTGCGCGCGCATCCGGGCGGCCGCTAAACTTTGCGCCGGCGCTAACGGGCAACTTAATTTGGGGTGGGGCGCAAACTGCGCTGCGCCCAGGCGCTACACGCATAGCGCCCGAAAATCACTTCTCTTAAGGCGCTAACTGCTGGCGCAAGCAACTCAAAATCTAGCCCATTGTGTTTTAAAAGCAACTTTTTTTTTAAAGACGCAGAAAGCGGGAAAAAGAAATGAAAAGTTTGGAATCAAGATGGCGGCGACTCACCTCGGTTCAGAACAATAAGGCCTGCCCACACACGCCGTCAGGTCACCGAAACGTAAGATTGGTCAATCGTCCCGTCACTCGACTCTAGGAGGGCCCGCCCGCACGCGCCAAGAACCCGACCCCGCCACGCAGCGATTGGTCGACCGTCGGGTCGCTCGACCGTACGATTGGTCGACCTCGACCTCACTCAATGCTAATGAGCAGATAATGAGCGGAATTTTGAACGTTTTTTGGATACCGCGGGCACAATTTTTGTCTCACCGAAACGTAAATACGCTTACGACCATTCTGGAATCGTAAGCTTTCTTTTGATGTAACACACATGTAGGTACGCTCTATAACTTTTGACTGTAGAGCCGGACAGAGACAGAAAGACAGACAGAGAGACATACCGTTTTATATGTATAGATATGGATTTAACATGTAGTGGAATAGTCTTTCAAAATGTTCCCTAACCACTGATTCCATCCCTCACCCTATTAACTGTCTGAGGTTGAACCAGACTGTTCACAACCTTGGTGTCATATTTGACCCCGAAATGAGCTTCTGAACACATACCCGCGCCATCACTAAGACCGCCTATTTCCACCTCTGTTACTTCGCCCGACTCCGCCCCTTCCTCAACTCATCAGCTGCTGAAACCCTCATTCATGCCTTTGTTACCTCTCGACTTGACTATTCCAAAGCACTCCTGGCTGGTCTCCCACATGCTACACTCCGTAAACTTGAGGTCAACCAAAGCTTTGCTATCCGTGTCCTAACTCGCACCACGTCCCGTTCGCCCATCACCCCTGTGCTTGCCGACCTACATTGCTGCCCAGTTAAGCAACACTACAATTTTAAAATTCTCATCCTTGTTTTCAAATTCCTCCCTGGCCTCACCCCTCCTTATCTCTGTAATCTCTTCCAGCCCCACAACCCATCGGGATATCTGTGCTACTCGAATTCTGGCCTCTTGAGCATCCCCGATTTTAATCGCTCCACCATTGGCAGCCGTGCCTTCACCTGCCTAAGCCCTAAGCTCTGGAATTCCCTCCCTAAACCTCTCTGCCGCTCTACTTCTCTTTCCTCCTTTAAGATGTCCCTTCAAACCTACCTCTTCTGCCCTAATATCTCCTTGTGTGGCTCAGTGTCAAACTTCGTTTGATAACGCTCCTGTGAAGTGCCTTGGGATGTTTTACTATGTTAAAGGCACTATATAAATGCAAGTTGTTGTTGAGTGCATTAACATTTATACAATAACACTGCTCATAGTAAATCCCAGGATTATAATGTCAATAGCAATGAAATACTGTCAGTAAAAACAGCTCATACAGCATTTTAATTGAGAATCTTTGCCCTCGTTCCAAATAATATTTAAAAAATTTGATTCAATCTGTTTGCTAACAACCCATTTTGTAAGTAGCTGCATGCTCAGTAATAAAACGTTTTGCTTCATACAGTAAATATACCTAAATAGACCTCTAGGCATAAATATAAATGTTGTTTGGATTGCATTATTCAGAATTAAATGAGTACATCAAAACATCCTTCCTTTTGAGAGAATTGAGTTCTGACCTGCTCCACCATTAGAATCCTCATTGATGCATCTAATTAATGTGCTGTTACAGTCAACCCAAATTTGGTTAGGGAAAATGTTGCTCATCACAATTATGTGGAGAATTCCCATAGAATAACTGATATGCAATAAAATAAATCACATTGAGAACAAATCTTTGTTTGAAAAAACATAAATTAATGTGGTATTCAGCACCAGTGTGCACTTGTCCAGTATGAATATTAATCAGGAGCAGGAGCCCTGGTTACCTTTAGTCAGGTAACCTTTCTGTAAAAATGATCCGAAGTTTCAGCATTACTGGGCTTTGACTTGTGCTGTTTAGCATGTGTGCGAACTCCAGTAAGCCTCTCTCATTGTTGCTCCCATATGGCTTCACATAGGGAGGATGCACTCTGGATGACCTTATCAAAATGCTGCATATTCATGAATATTCAGATGAGCTTCCCTTGCAATCTTATTGTAGAAATGTTGACCGAATCGTATTCCAAATTCTAATGCAGTGGCTTAAATATAACGGGGCAAGAGTTTCCACTTTAGGCACAACTGCGGCCAAAAGGCGCTTGAAATGACATCGCTTAGGTTTAGAAATCAAAATAGAAAATGCTGGAAATACTCAGCAGGCCAGGCAGCATCTGTGGAGAGAGAAACAGAGTTAACGTTTCAGGTCGATGACCTTTCGTCAGAACTTTGTCAGTTCAGACGAAGGGTCATCGACCTGAAACGTTAACTCTGTTTCTCTCTCCACAGATGCTGCCTGGCCTGCTGAGTATTTCCAGCATTTTCTGTTTTTATTTCAGATTTCCAGCATCCGCAGTATTTTGCTTTCGCTTAGGTTTAGGTCAGGTTTCCGCTAAAATTCATTTGCATAATCACAACCGCAAAATCTTCCATGAACCATTGCCATTGGCAGCCTAACAGAACGTAAATGTTTCTTTTTTTTTCAGTTAACATTAAAAACAATTCCTTGATATATTTAAGAGTGGTAACCTGGCGCAGTTTTATTAATACAGCTGAAAATGGGTTTATCAGCAAAAATAAGCATTTTTAATAAAAGTGTCCAGTCCTCCACTTGTGAGTAACCTGATTTAAAATCACTGAGAATTAATTAATAAAACCACTGTACTGAACCATTTACTAGTTTCATTGGTGTATATTGGTCAAATTCATAGTAAATTATATATTTTTTGACATGAAAATACTTTTAAAATGTGCCTGTGCAGCTAAGAAAATGAGCGCAATTTGAAGATCCTTCCCGAACCAGGGCAATCAATGGAATCTCGCAATTTTGACCTGGGGGCAAGTCTGGTTTTAAGGGCGGGACCTGATTCAGGTGAATTGAATCTTGAACTGGTGTAAAAGATCGCGGAATAGACGAGCATAAGTGGTTTTGGGCGTAACCCACCTACGTTTAAAATGACCTGATCTTTAGCACTGGTTGGGCCAATTCTGCCCTGATTACGCAGAAACCAGCAGAAACTTTTTTTCACAGTGCATTTTCAAATGGTCTTGGGGTCAATTTCAAACATTCAAAATCAACCAGAGAATGATATTTGCTTACGCTTAGATCATCATAAGTGAGGCACGTAAAAGAAAATGGACTGACCTTTAAAAACAACCAAAATAATACAGAAAAGTCTAGACCTGAAGAATACACTACTTGGCTGTAGGATATGTTTCCTAAATGAGATTTAGTCTATACTACCCAGTTTGCTTAAAGAGGCCATGCCCAAATTTAGTTTCACATTTGTTCAGTCAGTATTCTACAGCATTGAGGGGCTGCAAACACTGACAAGCACTGCACAGAGGTGCACGGCTGCACCCAGGCTCTTCCATGACTCCCTCCATATGCTTATGGAGGGAGTCACAGCACGCAGGGAGGTTCTCTTCCCTTCCAATGGGCAGAAGACACCTCCCCAGGAGACCAAGACAGACTGGTTACACACTGCACAGGAGAACACAAGCATGGAGGTCGTCAGGAGGACCAGGCTGCAGTGGTGCAAACCTTTCAATTATCTCAATAGATCACAAAACATTACTGCAAAGCCACACTCAACCTCATCCTGCTGTGCCACTCATCAGATCCCCATCATTCTGCCTTCCCTACCCTACTCCTGCACATCCTTACTCACACCAACTTACCTTGCACCTCCACCCATCCCTCTCTATCTACATTATCACTTCCCCCATCTCACTAGCCACCCCTCACACTCACCCTCATCCTAGTCCAATCATACCAACTAACAACACACAAGGGTAGGCACTTGTATGTTTTAGCCAATGTTCATGTGAAGTTTCTGTTAATATGCTGTCAAACACTGAAATCTTTATTTTCAACACTTTGCTTTCTTGGACAGATTTGTGTGCACCTTTGGAAGTGGCTTAGTAAGTTGCAGTGAATAGTGAGACACAATGGTAACCCCCGCAATGCTGATGAGTGTGTAAGGAATGGCTTGGGCATTGTAGGAATGCTTTATGGTGTTGGTGTGGGGTCGTGCCAACCTGGTGCATCATGTGGCCACCAGGGTGTACAGTGTCAAGTGAAGTAAATCTGGCCATGGTGAGACCATCCCTGGTGTCTGAGGCAGCAATGTGGTCGTGTGCTGATGTCCTCTGTCCTGTGCAGCATCAGGTGATTGCGGAGAAGGTTGGTGTTGTTGTTGGTGCTGCTGGTGTGCTTGTTGATGCTGGTGTTGGGGCTGATCGTGGTCAGATTCTGAGGACCAAGGTGGGAGACTATAAAGTGCACCCATGCTGATGGAATAGATAGCAGGTGAGTAGAGATGACAGAAGCGGCCTTTCAATGGTTGGAGATGTAATGAGGGCAGACTGCATGGAGACTTGTGTAAAGACTTGCAGCATTCTGAAACTGTTTAGAGAAGCTAGTGGTTAAGGGAACATTTCTCAATCAGCTGGGAGCTTTGACTTGACATTTGAAGCTGTCAACTCATCAGCTGATTCAATAGCAAGTGACCTCCCATCTCACCTTCACTGACGAGGTCTAGGCACAGTGTGAAACCGGTGGGCGACCTGTCAAATTCAAATAGCTGGGAAAATAAACATTGTTAAGTGGCTGTAAACAAGCCACTAATGATTTGAATTACCCCGCCGCTGACTGTTGGGTCTGCTAAGCGCTGGCAGACCTGACATCGGGAAATGTAGGTGTGCATGTTTGGACAGCGGGTTCCCAACCCGCTGTCAATCATTTTAAATTTTACAGCTGACCCGCCACCAATCGGGTCCGCTGAGCGCTGGCAAAATCGCGGCCTTAAAATTAAGCTGCTGGCAGCCATCTTCTGGCTGCCAAGTGGCCATTCTTCATTCGTCAGGTAGACAGTGAGTATCATTAGAGTATTTTTCCATATGGACTATCTTTCCAAAGCCGGTCCTGCACTCAGCAACACACAGGCAATTTTCCAACATGGGGTACTGGGTATTGTTAAGTCTGTGTGTTCTAGTTATTGTTAATAAGAATCACTGCACACAGACCACAAGAGTAAATTCAACAGGTCTTTACTAGTCGGAGGTCAGGCTGAACTGCCCAATAAATCATTACACAGCACTTATATACCGGTGTGGTCACCACCGGTATTACAGTATACAGCAGCCAAGATAAAGTAGTGCATCTCTTAAAATAGTTCTCTTAAAGGTGGAACGGTTACATACACCACAATCCTCCCTTTTTAGCTTAACAGTATATATTCCCCATTAAACATAACATAATAACATATATACACAACTTCATGCAAAAACAGTTCACAGATTCAGTCTCTGAGGAGGCCTCCTGATCCGAGACAGATAACGCCTTTCAGGGGTCTCTGGTTCTCATTGCTGGGGTGACTCATCTAGTTGATCCCCTATGGTTAGGACATCATCATCAGGTATATTCACTTCTGAGGTAGATGCTTCAGGTTCACTAACTTCCTCCACGGTTGTCTCTGTCGTAACCATGGGCTCGACCCTTGTTCTCGATCCCACCAGTTGGTCAGCATGACGTCGCATTACATTTTCACCAACATCTACCGTGTACATCAGGGGTCCTTGTCTGGCCCGAATTGTTCCAGATTGCCATTTCTCGTTTTTATAGTCCCTGGCTAACACCGGTTGTCCTATTTCAAAACTCCGAGTGGGCTTGTTATTGATATGCTGGAACTGTTTGTTTTCGACTTCCCTCCGCACATTTGGTTTTAACAAGTCCAACCTGGACCGCAACCTCCTGTTATAGAACATCATGGCAGGACTTTGGTTTGTTGTTGCATGGGTGGCGTTTCGATATGCCAGTAGGAAATTGTCCACCTTGTGTTGCAGTGGAATCTGATCTTCGCTCATGGCCTTTATTGCCTTTTTGAACGTCTGTACAAACCTCTCGGCCAGCCCATTCGTAGCTGGATGATATGGGGCAGAGGTATAATGTTTCACCCCATTCTTCTTCAGGAATTTCTGGAATTCCTCTGACACGAACTGTGGTCCGTTGTCTGAACATATTTGCTCTGGCAATCCATTTCTTGCAAATATCGTTCTTAGCACCGCGATCGTCTTCTCCGAGGTAGTGATAGTCATTTTAATCACTTCTGGCCATTTAGAATGTGCGTCCACCGCAATTAAAAACATGGAATCCATGAATGGACCAGCAAAGTCAATATGTACACGTTGCCATGGGGTTGAAGGCCATTCCCATGGATGCAGCGGTGCAATTGGAGGTGCATTTTGGACTTTTTGGCACCCTGAGCAGCTTTTCGTCAGCTCCTCTATCTGTTGGTCGATACCCGGCCACCACACATAAGCCCTAGCAAGGCTTTTCATCTTGACTCCCCCCAGATGACCTTCATGTAGTTCTTTTAGAACTCTCTCTCTTAACTTAGGAGGGATAATCACCCTTGTTCCGTACATCAATGTTCCCTGACAGATGGACAGCTGTTCTCGTCTTGCTGAGAATGCCGGTAACAGTGGATCACCATGGGCTGGCCATCCCTTTACTGTCAATTCATAGACCCGGGACAGTGTCGGGTCATTCCTAGTCTCCCTTTCAATATTTGCATTGGTGACAGGTAAACATTCGATGATGGTCGAGTGAAATAACTCCACCGGGTCAACCGTCGGTGCCTCCTCCTCAGTAGGTAATGGCAGGCATGACAGCCCATCAGCATTACCATGCTGCTTTGTACCTTTGAATTCTATCTGATATTGATGTGCCCCTAGGAAAAGGGACCATCTCTGGAGCCTCTGTGCTGTCATCACCGAAACACCCTTCTTAGGGTTAAAAATGGATACCAACGGCTGGTGGTCTGTCAGCAGTGTAAACTTCTGGCCCTGCCGGTAATGATTAAACTTCTTTACTCCCCACAAGGCTGAGAGCCTCCCTGTCTATCTGAGCATAGTTGCGCTCAGCGGAGGTCAATGATTTGGATGCAAATGCGACTGGCCTTTCCAAGCCATTTGGCAACTTGTGTGAGAGTACTGCTCCAATACCATAAGGAGAAGCATCACAAGCTAAACGAATAGGTAGCCTTGGGTTGAAGTGAGCCAACACTTCCTCTGAGGTGATCAATGCCTTGCTTTTGCGAAAGGCCTTCTTACAGTCCTCGCTCCACTTCCATGGTACTTCTTTCTGCAAAAGAGCGTTCAGCGGGTGCAGCACCGTGGATAGATTTGGCAGAAACTTATGGTAATAGTTAATCAACCCTAGGAACGACCTCAACTGGGATACATTTTCCGGAGCGGGAGCCTTCACAACAGCTTCGATCTTGTCAGGTGACTTGTGCAGCCCCTCCTGGTCAATGACATGACCACAGTACGAGATCCGTTTCTGAAAGAACTCACATTTCTGGCAATTAACTCGAAGTCCATATTCCTTCAATCTGGTGAGCACCAGTTTCAAATTTGCAAGGTGTTCCTCATCGTCATCTCCTGTAATCAGGATATCGTCCAAGTAACATTGAGTGCTTGGAATTCCCTGTAATACCTGCTCCATGGCCCTCTGCCAAATTGCTGGAGCCGAAGCCACTCCAAAAACCAGTCTATTATATCGATACAAGCCTCTGTGCGTGTTGATTGTGAGATACTGGCGCGACTCTTCCTCAACTTCCATCTGTAAGTACGCTTGCGCCAGGTCTATCTTGGTGAAGTGTTTCCCGCCAGACAATGAAGCAAAGATATCCTCAATCCGCGGAAGCGGATATTGCACCGTGTGAAGCACCGGATTAACCGTGATCTTGAAGTCTCCACAGATGCGGACCTTCCCCAGTTCCCCTGGCTTGTTACTCGATGAACGCTTCATGACGGGAACAATGGGCATGGCCCACTCACTCCAGTCCACCTTAGACAGTACTCCTGAACGTTCTAGCCCTTCCAGCTCAGCTTCCACAGCAGGTCGTATCGCATAAGGTACCGGTCTGGCTTTGAAAAATTTTGGGTTTGCATGTTCTGCAATCTTTATTTTTGCTGTAATTCCTCTCAGTGTTCCCAGTCCCTGTTGGAACACCTCTTTAGCCTCATCCAATATTCTGGACAATCGTTCAGGTTTGACATCTTTTTTTCCGGAATCTACCGTCATTGCTTTTAGGGAGTGCCAGTCCATATTTATTTTCCTGATCCACTCCCGTCCCAGAAGTGGTGGACCTCCCTCAGGTAGTACATATAAGTCCATTCCTTGGTGTTCTTTGCCCTTGTGTACCACCTTGACTTTTATCTTTCCGATGGGGTATACTCTTTGCCCCGTGTATGTCTGCAATACTATCTCCGTATCCCGTAGGGGAATATGTGTGAATAACCTTTTGTAATCTTGCTTATTCATGACCGTCAACGCCGATCCGGTGTCCAATTCCATCTTCACTTGGACTCCTGCTATCTGAAGTGTGACCCAGATAGTTTGTAGGTCAGCTTCCTTACTCACATTGTGAATTCTCAGACTACCCAGTTCCTTGCTGTTGGAGTCTGAATCCGAATTCTGTTCATCCGAACTCTTCTCAGCCACCTTATGTACCTTTCTGCACTTTTCCTGCGGTGACTTTTTGTTGCTGGTCTTCTTTCCTGACCGGCATACTTTAGCTATGTGGCCAAGCTTGCCACATTTTCTACATTCCTGATTTTTAAACCAGCATTGGTTCTGATCATGTGTTGTCTTTCCACAACGATAACATTTCGCTGTACCCAAAGCCATTTGATCTACGCTGAGTACCGCTGCCTTCAGCTGCATTTCCACAGTGCCTCTTGCTGCGGCTTCGTGCGATGCTGCAATAGTGACAGCCTTATCAAGTGTAAGATCATTCTCTTCAAGCAGCCGCTTTTGTGTTCCTTCTTTCGACAATCCACACACAAATTTGTCTCTCAGTGCCTCTGTCAGTCTTTCCCCAAACTGACAGTATTTCGCTAGCTTACGCAGTTCAATTAAATACTCCGCGTTGCTTTCCTCTTTCAGTTGCGTTCGCGCATAAAATTTAAATCGTTCCGCTAACATCAGCGGTGTGGGGTTCAAATGATTTCTCAGGACAGCAACAATATTAGCGAAAGCCTGATCCGCCGGTTTAGCTGGTGATAGAAGATGCTTCAATAGCCCGTATGTCTTCGCACCCATTGAGTTTAGTAAGGTTAGTGCTTTATCTTCATCTGATATTTTATTTGCCTTACAATAAATCTCTATGCGTTCTACATACGTGGCCCAATCTTCAACATCGGGATCGAAATCGTTGATGTTACCACGCTTAGGCATCCTCGCAATCTTCTTGAGAAACAAAAATAAATTTTTCTTTTATTTTTTTTCAAAATGGCGGTTTCCCGCGCTTGTCTTCTTCCCCCGCCTACGAAAATGGCGGCTTCCCGCGTTTGCCTTTCTCCCCCGCTGGCTGTAATGGCGATTGCCATATTGCTGTGTTCGCCCTCCCCAGCGGTTCTCAAATCGTGCCTCCCAGCCCCTCTTGCAGTCCGGTCCTTTCCCCCGGCTGCGGCTGAGTTCTCCGCGTTTTTTTTAAATTTTATCCCGCGCCTCGCGGCCTCGGTAGCTGCCCGGCCTTTTTCCCCGGTTGCGGTCGAGCTCTCTCTCGACGCTGTTGCGTCTCCCAGCCCGCTTGCAGCCCGGTCTTTTACACCGGCTGCGTTTGCATTCACCGCGGCTCCCGTGCCTTACGCTGCCCAGTCTCAGCGCCTCTGGCCCCGACTTCTGTCCGGCTCTTTTCCCCGGCCGTGGTCGAGTTCTCCGCCCTTATATCTTCCGTTTTTCCCTCCCCTACTTCACAGCTAACGTGGCCGACTTGCTGCTTGTCGCTGATCGGCTTACCCACCACCGTGATAGAAGGGATGATCACTGCCTGTTGCTGATGGAAGGCTTCGTGTCAGGATTCTTCCTTGCTCTTCAGACCCGAGTCTTTTCTCAGCAGGATGATGAGGGCGGATGCCTCTTCTCGACGCCCGTTAAACTGCCTTGGATAAATCTCTGCCGCAGCGTAAGATCGTCATCATCGCCACTGTTAAGTCTGTGAGTTCTAGTTATTGTTAATAAGAATCACTGCACACAGACCACAAGAGTAAATTCAACAGGTCTTTACCAGTCGGAGGTCAGGCTGAACTGCCCAATAAATCATTACACAGCACTTATATACCGGTGTGGTCACCACCGGTATTACAGTATACAGCAGCCAAGATAAAGTAGTGCATCTCTTAAAATAGTTCTCTTAAAGGTGGAACGGTTACACACACCACAGGTATCGATGAAGATTATTTGAACATGTTAACGGGCTGGATTTTCATTGGGCCATGGAGTCGGGATTGGAGGTGTGTGGGGGTTTAAAATCCCGAAATCGGGGGTCCCGACCCCATCCTGCCCCCAACCTGCCTCCATGCCAGTTTCAAAGGAGGTGGGTACCCGCCCCGCACTGGGACCCGCCTCCCCGAGGCGGGAAGGGGATTAGTGCCAATTAACTGCCTGTTAACTGGTAGTTAACAGGCAGTTTTTAGCCTAATCCCTATTTTCATTGTTGAAATGTGGGATTCATGATGGCTCCAAACCATGCCAAGTTAGCGAGGCGGGCCGTCGGGATGAAGGGCTTGGAGGGGTCGAGATGTCCGGTGTTCAGGTGAGTGATGGGTGCATGAGTGCAGAGGTAAGTGTGTTTGGTCTGTGTAAAGTATTTAAAGAAGTTTTACTAACCTTTACTTACCTTTACAGCCTTCCTTCCTTCAGGTCTCGGGAGTCCCTCATCTCATCGGCACAGAAAGCAGAATGGCCGCTAGCTGTCAAAATCTGCAGCCTCTGCTTTCTGTTCTGGGGAAATCTCTAAATCATCCTGAGAGGAAGGAATTAACCTGGAGTACAGATTGTCAGTGTTTCACAGCTTCAAACATCTGTCAAACGCTGATATTTCATCTGTCAAAGGGTCCTGACAGAAGAAATTTCAATTTGTGACGTCACCTGTTGGCGGGTGGCCCTTAATTGGCCTGCTGAGCCCACTGGGTGGGTGCAACAAGGTCAATCAAGTCAAAATCACGTGGGTTGGCTAGTGTAGGGGGTGGTGTGGTTGGCGCGTGCGCCAGTCAGTTATGCCCCTGACTGTTTGTGAGCGGTTCGAATCGCTCCCACGCCCCTGGGTTCTAGACACCGGACTTAGGTACAGGTGGCAATACAGAAAAGACTCGAGTCGATGTAAAAAAACCAAGATTTTATTGAAATAGAAATTAACACAATCTTATGAGAAGTTACTAGTATAAAATTACAGGCAAATACAAAATAACTATACTTATACAGGGAATGGTGAACACGCGGCACATCGAGGGAAAACAAACTATATTAACAATCCCCTTATCCTTATCCCACCCCCTATACCTAACTAGATTAAGCTACGAGGGGCCAGAATTCATGCTCACCAATCATTCTTAATAAAGCCAACTGTTAACGAGTGCGAGTTTTGAAGTCTGCTCCTTGGTCCATCCAGGTACCTTGTCACCACATGGTCTTCAGGGGCGCGGTGCTGGGTCTGCTACTGCGACACACCTTCTCCCCTCCGCTGCCGTCGTCATCTCGTCGCGATGGGTTCTCCTCTTCTTCTCCCTCGGGCGGTCGGCGGCGGCACTGTTGTGCCTACAGGGCAGCTGGCAGTTTTAACTGCCTAGATTTTCCTACCCAAGCTTAAGAATGCCAGTCTATTCATTGTGGTGTGGCTGTTATGTTCATTAATAACTAGACATTCTTATTATGAACAGCTAGCTTCTAGCCAGTCATTTGTTCAGTACACGTTCTCTAGGTACAGCATCTGTAGAGATTCAGCATGTGTACTTCTGTGTGCAGGCTTCCATCTTGACTACTGCCTTGTGGGTAGCCTAGTGCATCGTGGGTAGTATGGTCTTAAAAACATACAACTAAATATACAGCTCTATACAGCTCTACGGCTCCATCTAGTGTACCACTCTAGAATGACATGTTATTGATCATTACATCCCCCTTTCTTTGAGGTTAACAAAATCAATATCAATCAACTTTCAAGAAAAACGATAAAGATGATATCAGTAACACTTTTGTTAGTGCTCTATAAACTTAAACATTTTCACAACAGTCAATACATTTTCAATATAGTTTTTCTTTGTACTCAAAGATTAAGTCTATCAGGCTTTTTTACTACATGTGTGGATCTTCTCAGCGCGGGTAAGTCTGATGTGTTTTCATGAGATCGTTCTGGTGGTGAATGACAAGATTCATTTGCGGCATTGTCATCAATCTGCTCTTGGATAGTTTCTTGTGTTTTCTGACATGTCTCACATTTGCCTATCATGTTCTCAATGTCCTTATTTATGCCAGGCCAATTAACAGTGTCTCTTGCTCTCCTTTTGCATTTTTCAATTCCGAGGTGTCCCTCATGAATCCTTTTGAGCATGTCTTGACGTAGAGCCTGTGGAATGACTATTCTGTTCTGTTTTAGTAATAGTCCACTTGCGACACTCAATTCTGACCTTATGTGATAGTATTTTGGACAGGAACCTTTTGGCCAACCATGATGAATGTTCTCTATTACTGTTTGTAACACTGTGGCCTAGAAATTAGGTTTGCCTCCGCCAGGGCGTTTGCGCCCGAAATTTTGCGCCCGCGATAATTGCCGCTGCGCCCGCCAAAAATTCAGCTGCCCCGCGCCCAGACGGCTGCGGGCGCTAATGGAGGGTTTCAGCGCCACGCTATGGGCGCTGAATGCAGGTTTGCGGCGCTAATCCCCCGCTGCGGCACCCGATGCGGTGCGGCAGACTGGGGTACTGCAGGCCTCCTCCTTCTGTTAAGGAGCAGCTGCCTGCAGCCGACCGCTGACCGGTCGATTCGCCCGACAAAAGAGCCCGGCACCTCGGAGAAGTGCCGGGCTCGCGGGCCACACACATCAGTGCCGCGGGGGGGTGGTGGAGGAGTCCGGGGAGGGAGGTGCGGGCAGGCGGCCGCCGGGAAAGCGTCCGGCCGCCGCTCCACCTTAATGCGCCAGCGCTACGTGCTGCAACATCGCGTTGAACAATCGTTGGTTGCGGCTGCCACGGGCGAGGCGGCCGCAACTGAATTTGGGCGTCCGGCCGCGTTACCACGGCAACCGGGACGCTGCGCACACCGATGACGTCATCGGTGCCGGCGCAGCGCTACCGGCTAACGCCGATGGTAGGGCCCAACGCAATTTCGATCGCGGCTATAATTCCGGTGCAAGGCCCTCTAACGCCCCTAATTGGGCGCTAACCCCACCGAATTTCTAGGCCTGTATCTTTTACTGTTTCTTCTGCTATTTGCTTTGATTTTGTGTCTGACTCGGGCAGCACAGCAGTGACCATACTCACATGAACATCCACGTCTTCTTCAGTAGAGCTCACTTGACTCATTGAGGGTGCTCGGGATAGTGCATCTGCTAACAATATGTATTTGCCTGGTGTGTAGATCAGTTCAAAGTCATATCTTTGCAGCTTCATCATGAGTCGTTGAATCCTTGGAGACATCTCATTCAGATTTTTTTTAATGATGGCAACCAGTGGGCTGTGGTCTGTCTCAACTGTGAAGGTGGGAAGTCCATATATGTAGCCATGGAACTTTTCTAATCCAACTACCAAGCCTAGACATTCCTTTTCAATCTGGGCGTATCGACACTCAGTATCAGTCATAGACCTGGAGGCATAGGCAACAGGCTTCCAATCTTCACCCTCTGCTTGTAGCAAGACCACGCCTAGGCCATCTTTTGATGCATCTGTTGATACTTTGATTCTCCTTGTTGTGTCAAAGAAAGTGAGTACAGGTGTGGTTGTCAGCACTGTTTTGAGGTTCATCTACTCTTGTTCATGTCTTCCTGTCCATGCGAACTCATTTGTTTTATGTAGCAGGTCTCGCAGACAGGTTGTCTTGGCTGACAAGTTAGGAATGAACTTTCCAATGAAGTTTATCATCCCCATGATGCGTAGCACTCCTTTTTTGTCAGTGGGTCGGGACATGTTGAGTATGGCGTTTACTTTTTCCATATCTGGCTCTATTCCTTTACCAGATAGAATATCTCCTAGGAAAGTGACTTCCTGGACGCCAAACTGACACTTGGCTTTGTTGAGCTTCAGGCGTATGCTCTGTAGCACTTTAGTCAGTTGCTCATTGTGTTCTTTCAGTGTGGAGCCCCAGTTGATGATATCATCAACATAGACCCGGACTCCTTCCAGACCTTCAATTATGTGTTCCATCGCTCTATGAAAGATTTCAGATGCAGATTTTATCCCGAAAGACATTCTGAGGAAACAATACCTGCCAAATGGTGTGTTGAAGGTACAGTATTTGGTGCTCTCTTCATCCAGTTTTAGTTGCCAAAATCCTTGTGAGGCATCGAGCTTTGTAAAGTATCTGGCACCTGACATTTCACTGGTGATTTCTTCTCACTTGGGACTCTGGTAGTGTTCACATTTTATGTTTGCATTTAAGTCCTTTGGATCCATGCATATTCTTAGATCATTGTTCTTTTTCTTTACACATACCATGGAGTTAACCCAGCCTGTTGGCTCTTCGACTTTCCTGATGACTCCTAGTGTGGTCATTCTGTCCAGTTCTTTCTTGAGCCGGTCACGCAGGGGTGCTGGAACTCTTCATGGAGCATGTACCACTGGCTGAGCATCCTCCTTTAGCTGGATCTTGTAAGTGAATGGAAGAACTCCAAATCCTTTGAACACATCCTGGAAATTACTCACTACAGAATCCACTGAGTCATCTGGTCTGCTTATGGCACAGTTTATACGGTAGACTCTCTTGACCAGTTCTAAGTCTTCACAAGCTTTGTCACCTAGTAGTGAATCAAGTCCTTCAGCCACAACAGAAAACATGAGATGATGCACTTTGTCTTTGACTGTCACTTTAAGTCTGCATACACCTAAGCTATCTATTTTCTGTCCATTATAGTTCTTCAGTAGTACTGACTTTTTCTGTATTTTGGGCTTTTCTTTCATATTTGTAATGTTACTCATACTGATTAAGTTTGCTTTTGCCCCAGTATCTAGTTTCAATGTAACTAATGCTCCATTTACCTGCAGTGGGATCATCCATTTGTCCTCTTTTACTGCATTGACATTATGTTCAGCATTGTCCAGATCTGAGGGCTGCACATTTTCTGTATCATTTTTGACATTGTCACATGACACCATTCGTACAAAAAATGTCTCACTTAAATCAGTGTCCTCAATCACATTGACTTGGACTTGTTGCCCTTTCTTTGTTTTTACTTTTGAAAAGCATTCTTTGACAAAGTGATTCTTTCCATTACATTTTGTGCACATTTTTCCAAACGCTGGGCATTGTTTTAATTAGTGTTTGTAACCACAGTGTTTACAATTAAAAATTCCTTCCTCCGATTGCTTTTCATTTCTGTTCTGCCATGTTCCTTCCTTTTGTAGGACACAGCACCGACAGCAGCACTTACTACAATCGTATCATTATTGATTTCACTGAAAGTCTTCACGTGCTGTCGAGCTAGCTCACTGGCTTGGCATATTTTCACAGCATTTTCCAATGTCAGTTCGGTTTCTCTCAACAGATGTTCCCTGACCTTTTTATCCTGAATACCAAACACAATCTGGTCACGAATCATGGATGCTTTCAGTTCAGAGAAATTACATGTCTGTGCTTTCAGTTTCAGATCGGTCACAAAGCTATCAAAAGTCTCATTTTGCTGCTGTGTCCTTGAACGGAACACGTACCTTTCATAGGTTTCGTTCTTTTTCGGAGAACAATGTGTATCAAATTTCTTTAGCACATCGTCTAATTTTTCTCTGTTCTCCTCTGGATTGAATACAAATGTATTAAATACCTCTATCACCTGTGGGCCTGCAACTGTGAGCAGCAACGCTACCTTCCTTGTGTCTGGCTTCGTACCGAACCCGATGGCAGCAATGTAGAGTTCGAATTGTTGTTTGAAAGTCCGCCAATTGTAGTAGACATTTCCCGTGAGTTTCAAAAACTCCGGTGGCCTCAAATTCTCCATGTCGCTTTTCACAATGTTTAGCAGATTTTCACAACTCCTGGTACCATGTTATGTTCATTAATAACTAGACATTCTTATTATGAACAGCTAGCTTCTAGCTAGTCATTTGTTCAGTACACATTCTCTAGGTACAGCATCTGTAGAGATTCAGCATGTGTACTTCTGTGTGCAGGCTTCCATCTTGACTACTGCCTTGTGGGTAGCCTAGTGCATTGTGGGTAGCGTAGTCTTAAACACATACAACTAAATATACAGCTCTATACAGCTCTATGGCTCCATCTAGTGTACCACTCTAGAATGACATGTTATTGATCATTACAGTGGCCACCTGCATTTTCGCAGTGTTCAACAAGGAATGTTTGTCTTCCCAAGCGTCAGCTTATAACTAGGCACTTGGTTTTCTTATCGATACGTTTTTCACTGCCCTGCTCTGCCCTTATCGAGTTATTATCGTCTTCTTTGTCTCTACTCGTCTCATCTCGTCGGACTACTATACAAGTCCTGGGCTAACTGCTTGACTTCGTCTCGCCCCTTTCTGCGGCCTGGGTGTCCTGGATGGCTATGGACTTGGGCCTCGTTCCCCTCCCCTGCTGTTGGTATGGTGTAACTGGCTACTGAAAATCTGCTATGGGGAGAGAACCCGCCACGAGTCCAGGGCACGAGTATGAGCGGTAGCCCAAGAGGCCGGAGCCACGAGAGCAGAGCAAGAGCCAAGAAGAGCAGAGAGAGATTGCTACCCGGGACCTGCAGTTATACTCCTTACGATAGCCCCTCATCTGCGCGCCAAATCAGGTTAGTTCATTGTTCCAATCTTGGCGGGCTAGTTTAAATAATTGTAGCAATCTAAACTAATTGTTTTTAGATGGCCGGTGATCGCACCTACTGGCCTGATGTCTGAGCTGTATTGTCATTAATGCATTTTAATCGGCCTGTCCAGCCTCGATGGCTCCCATAAGCTGTTTCCGATTCATTATGCAAACAACTCAAAGGCCTCAAGAATAGGCCTAACTGGTTTTGATCTGTCTACGATCTGACTTAATGCATATTCAATGTTTGCTGTCTGGTTTTCAAAACACAAAGTCCTTTTTCACAGAAACTGCATTTTAAGTTTCAATTTCCCCTAAAGCTGCTTGTGCTGCCACAGAGTCCAAGCTTTAAACATCTTACAGGCTTTTGGTCACGAGGTGCGGACACCATCTTTTGGGTACCCTTTTTAAAATGTTGATGCAGGGTCCCTTTTATTAATAACCTTGGGGGAATGTGGGAATTTTGCAAATCTTACACTAAAACTCGATGGAGGCGGGACTACAACACCGAAAGTTGTAGTCCCGCCTCCTCAATGAAAATCCAGCCGTTGTCTTTTTTTCCTCAGAGGGACTGAAACTAATTTTAACATCCCCATCACTGCCAGAGCTAAAATAAACAATCTCAACAAAGGCTATGGCTTGAAAATGAACCTTCCTAAAAAAAAAGAAAGACATATATTTATATAGCGCCTTTCACAGCCTCAGGACGTCCCAATGCACTTTACAGCCAATGAAGTACTTTTGAAGTGTAGTCACTGTTGTAATGTAGGACACACTCCTGGTCCATACAGCTATGTATCATGTTAAGCATTTACTCACACAGTCACTTGAGGCATCTCATAGTATATTAATGGACCTATTCATGGTACAAGGTATCATTTGTGTTTTTGTATTGCATTTTGACTACAAGGCCAACAATGCAGTTTGTGACACCTGAAGTGTTGCTGCGCATTGGGCATGGGCACCTCGCAGTAACAGGCATTGAGGCTTCAGGCCTATTTAGCACTCCATGCATAGAGCACCACAGAATGCATATCACAAGTGCTCTCAGTGCATAGAGCCTGGACACACACTAGGGCTAATTCCCCAATCAGACGCTCCCAGACATGAGCAGTACTTGCAGGAAATGTTGGTTTCCCATCCATTTAAGTTAACGGTTGCAAAATCAAATGCTGCGGATCCATGAGTTTTGGGAGTGCCCAATGTGGAACTCAATCCTGCTGCATGTAAGGCTTGTCAAGGCCCTGATTCATGTACTTAAGGGCAAATCCCATAATGTGCCTGGAGTTCCTGAGCAGCACTCCAGATGCTCAGTGTCTGTTTGAGATGGACACTTCAACAAATGGTGATACTGCTTTACTGTAGCTATACAGGGCTACTATTCCTTGCTGGATATCCTGCAACCCGGCTTCCAACGTTTAATCTGCAAGAGATCTGTTGGGCGAGAAATTCGTGGCCTTAGCGCCACTCTGTAGTGCCATTAAATGGCGCTAAAACGGTGGCCGCTGCTCTTACGCCAGCTGCTGGTGTGTCCCATGGCAGCCGCCATTTTGGCCCCTACCTTTGCGCTGCCGGTAACTGGCAGCGCCATCTCCAACAAAATGGTGGCATTGTGACATTAATCAGCATGCAATGCTGACTTTATGCCACAAGCGCAAACTTTGACCCTAGAGCTGAATTCAGCGCTGGGTCCTAAGCACACAAGTTTAACCTGGCGTGCAAGCAGGCTGACAGTGTTGATGTCAGCACTGCTTAAAGGGACACACACATCTTGCAGGTGAGTTTGGATTTAAGATTTTAGACTTTTTTTTTAATTTTATTGAAATAAAAGCCACCACAAAGCAAACTTTCCAATCCACCCAAATACGTCTATCGATCCAATGTGACAACAAAAAATCAACGAATCACCCGTATGTATTCCCTTAGTGACTGTATTGTGTGTGCCTTTGCCTATCCTACTGATGTCACACAGTGCTACCCCAGTGGCTGCAGCATGGCTGGTGGAAGGCGGTTGACTTTCAGTGGGGGACACTGCAGATTGCCTTGCTAGTTGACCTTGAGGAGCTGGTGGCTGGGAGTGTTAAATCAACCTTCTTCTTTTTGTTCTTCTTCACCATCCTCTCCTTCTTCGTGGTCACCCATTGGCTGGGCAGGCTGCATTGCTTGGGTGTGTGACATGCGGAAGGTGAAAGGGTGAAGTTGTGGTGAGGGGAGGGTGGAAAAGCAGGTGGGGCAAGCCAGAAGGAGGATAATGTATGAGGATACAAGCATCTTGTATCCTTTCAGTCCTGCCACTGGCCAAGGGCGCAGCCATGAACCTGCTATGAATGCCGTGCACCATCTCTTCCAAGGAGGTGAGGTGAGGCTAGGAATGGGAGATGTGCTTCGTGATTGGTGCAGATTGTTGGTAGATGAGTGATTTGGGGATGGGGGCATGCGTTGAGCAGCGTGTGAGGCTAGTGGTGCAGTTGGTAGGAGATGGCTGTTGAAGATGTATTCACTGACCTTGACCAGTGACCTGAGGTCATGAAGCTTCCTTGAGCACTGGAGCCAGTTGGTGGGGCCGACACTGCTGGCAGTTACGGCCTCGGTGATGTACTCCCACATCTTTCTTTCCAGAGCACCTCCTGGCCCCTGTGGGTTGAGGACCTCTCTTACAGTGTTGACTTCCTGCACAAAGCGTGTGAGACCATGGGTGCCCCTTCCCTGGCAGGCTGAGCCATTTGTGTTAGTGCTGAGGCATTTTTCCCATTTTTTGAGGTTAAGAAGGGAATTCCGCTTTAAAAGTTGAATATTCACATTTGGGGCTTCTTTTAATGTTAAATAGATTTTTTTAAAGGCAGAAAGGGCTGAAAACTGCATTGGTTCACTTCATTTTAGTTTGTATTGCTTCAGTGTGCATGGCCCCTTTAATTCTCAGGCCTCTTCATTGCCCACAATTCCTTGCAAGCTCCAAAGCCTCGCTTCCAGAGGCTGTGCGAGGCTCGAACGTCGCACCTGCACACAAACTTCGGGTTGGATGCCTCCAGCAATGCCACAAGGACTGTGCTGCATGGCAGGTAAGCACTGTGCCAACAATCTCCAGCCACCCCCAGATGAATTTTGCTCCGTTAGCGTTGCAGCCATTTTCAGCGGTCGTTAACTCCAGTTGCCGGTGGGCAACTTTACTGGCTAACATGACTTTCTCCCCTCGTTGTTCCCCAACCAATTTTTTTTTTGTTATTAAATGAGTCACAGGCATAGTTTTCAGTGCCGGCAACAGCCCTTCAACAGCTGCTGGTGCCCATTAACCTGTCCTGGGATGTTGGGGCTTTCCGGTGCGTCATGGGCAGAATGGCCTCCTTCTGTGCCGTAAATTTCTATGATTCTATACATTACATGCTGGGAGCACCCCCTAAATATTGAAATTAGGTGACTCTCCATTACGGAGAGTCTGCAGGCATGGCTAGTACCCAATTCACAGCAGCAGTTGGGGATTGCATTATCAATTCCAATGTTTTTCCTAAGGACAGCTTGTCATGGGAAAATATTGAAAATAATTTAAATTATTTTTGTTGTGAGTGCATTTAAGATAGTAATTTTGCTGTAAGTTATCATAGAATCATAGAATGATACAGCATAGAAGGAGGCCATTTAGCCCATCGTGCCAGTGTCGGCTCTTTGGAAAATCTATCTAATTAGCTCCAGTCCCCTGCTCTTTCCCCATAGCCCAGGAAATTTTTCCTTTTCAAGTATTTATCCAATTCCCTTTTGAAATTTATTATTAAATCTGCTTCCACCGCCCTTTCAGGCAGTGCATTCCAGATCATAGCAACTCGCTGCTTAAAAGAAATCTCCCTCATGTTGGTTGTTTTGCCAATTACCTTAAATCTATGTCCTCTGGTTACCACTAGAACAGTTTCTCCTTATTTACTCTATCAAAACCCTTCAAGATTTTAAGCACCTCTATCAAATCTCCCTTAACCTTTTCTGCTTTAAGGAAAAATTTCTCCAGTCTCTCCACGTAACTGAAGTCTTTCATTCCTGGTGTAGGAATTGCCAAATTCCTATCTGAAGTACTGAGACCAGGCCACTCTGGTAATTAAATGATGTTTAATACAAACTGGTGGAAGTAACAGTTAAAACGCAAGAGAACTAAACAGCAGGTGTTTGCTTAAGGCTGACTCCACGAGGACTGATTCTGGAAGCTTCCCCGCTGACATTTACCGCTGTTGGGAACGTCACATGACCTGCGTGATGATGTCATCGCTGTAGAATTCGCAAAATTGAACATTGTCCTATAAGGGTCTATTGGAAGAAAAGGCCTTAAATTTTAAAGACTGTTTTAAAAAGAAGCCCAGAAAAAGGGACACACAAAATGACCGCCAGACCCCGTGACCAGCTTTTGGGACACTTTAAAATGGTTCCTGCAGTCCCCAGACAGCTTTTTGTGGATTCAGCCCACAGTAGGTTCTGGAAGGCAGTTTCAGGGAAAACGAAACCAGACAGAGCCCCATACATATAGATTGGATGCAGATCCGATCAGATCGGCCTGTAGATAAAGGCCATCAAAATGTTTACCCAGACAAAGGGAAACAGTTTCATATTCATAGGGGGAACATCAAGCACCGATTAAGACATCAGAAGGACATTAAAGACAATACAGGGTCGTTCCAGACCAGAGATGGCAGTTACCGGCCATTCAAAGATACTTTAAAAACAAAGACTACCCCGCTGTGCCACAAGCCCGCCAAAAGTTAAACAAAGACTAACCTTGATTTGGTGGGAGATAAGGGCCTCCATGGAAAAGTATAACTAGAGTCCCGGGGTAGCCATCGGTAGCTTGTAGCTTGTAGCTGGTAGCTTCTTGGAGCTTGATCGGTAGCTTTTGAGCTAGCTTGCTTTTTCGAGAGCCGTGGAGGAATGTCGACCCGGAGACCAGCCAAGAAGGTGATTCGAGTCTGCGTCTCGCCCCGGGGTAACCATCGGGAGATCATCGACAAACTCCGGGCCGTTGCCGAGACGAATGACAGCAGCCTTTCAGAAGAAACCTATCTGAAAATGGTAAACCAGCTGGGCTCTGCGAAGAAACCTATTTGACCATGATCAAATAGGTGGTCTCCGTCCACGCCGCCGTCCAGGCCCGCCAGCATCCAGCCTGTCCGTGACCTTCACCTCGAGGAAGAAGAGAGAGTGTCGCAGCCCGCAGCATTGACCACGTGGAGACAGGACGCCTGAGAGGAGCAAAACGCAGACCTTTCAAAATCTTATACTTCCTCATTGGATTGATGAGCATGTTTCTGGCCCTTCATAATCTGATCTAGCTAGGCTTAGGGGGTGGGCATTTTGGGTATAATTAATTATGAGTTGTTGTCCCTCGATGTTCTGTGTGTTTCCCCATTTCGAGATGACTTTTGTAAAGTATATCATGCCTCTATATACGTTGGTTAGTCCTGTATTATGATTTGTTTTTCCCTCCCATGTACCTTATTGGCTTACATTCAATTTTGTTCCTTTATGCAATAAAATTTCATTTCGTTTTCATTAAACTTGGTCTGTAGAGTATTCTCTGCATTGTAGTTCCTGCCTCAAAGTCCAGTGTATAGAACCTAAGGGGCGAGTGGGGCGAACCACTCAAGGTTTTACTGTGCAAGAGAGAGAGGCCTCTACAGACAGAAACCTCTGCGATCTAAAAACCCCTTACATCGCGTTCGGTCTACATCTTAAAGGGACCACGTTATTTACATACAGCAAATAAATACAGGTACCAATTCACTCTGTTACAGGCAATTATGTACATCCATATAAGAGTCCCTTGGTGGCTTTGCCACATGCGCCCCCCCAGAATTGTCCTTAACAGCGAAAGTCAATCGAAGAGGAGGTCGGACGAGCCTGTTCGAACGGCTCCTATATTCCCGGAGAGGAAATTGCTGGGCAGCTGAGGAGCTGGCCGGTGGAACGGTCCGGTCAGGCGGGGTAGCAGCAGGCAGTCGACCATGACGCGGTGGCTGTGCAATCTCAACTGGTTGCTCGAGATCCAGGTGCGCGGGCTTGAGGCGGTCGATTGAGATGTGGTCGGGTTTGCCGCCGATGTCGACCAAAAAGCTCTTGGCACCTGCCTGCAATACTCGGAAAGGGCCCGTATAAGGAGGTGTGAGTGGACTGCGATGGGCATCATGACGAATGAAAACGAACCTGGCCTGCATCAACTCCGTTGGAACGTGGGAGGCAGGCAAACCATGATGTGACGTCGGAATTGGCTTGAAACACTGGGCTGCTTCCCGGTGGGCGTCTAGTTGGGCGGCTGCAGACCACGGCTTCGTCGGTGACGGCAAGAACTCACCTGGCACCTGGAGTGGCTGGCCGTACACAAGTTCTGCGGCAGAAGACTGCAAGTCCTCCTTTGGTGCTGTCCGCAACCCAAGCATAACCCAAGGCAGCCTATCTGCCCATGCGGTGCCCTGGAGGGTGGCCCTCAACGATGCCTTCAAAGACCGATGAAAGCGCTCACATAATCCGTTTGCCCGCGGATGGTAGGCTGTGGTGCAATGGAGCTTGGTGCCCAAAGCTAAAGCTACAGCGTTCCAAAGTTCGGACGAGAATTGCGGGCCGCGGTCTGAGGAAATATCTGTTGGGACACCGAACCGCGCAACCCATGAGGAAATAAAAGCCCTGGCGACGTCCGCGGAGGTGGTGGACGTCAGAGGGACCGCCTCCGGCCATCTTGTGGTGCAGTCGACGATAGTCAGGAGGTGTGTGAACCCGTGCGACGGTGGAAGAGGCCCAACGAGGTCGACGTGGACATGGTCAAAACGGCGCTCCGGTACTTCGAAAGTGGCCAAGGGGGCTTTGACATGGCATTGCACTTTGGCTCTTTGGCAAACGACGCAGGTGTTAGCCCAGTCACGGACGGGGGTTGTGACTTCATTAAGGCGCCGGTAGTCACCGCAGGACCGCCAGCCGCCGCCGGGTTTAGGGACAATATGAAGTGGCAAAGACCAGGGACTATTCGACTGGCGAATAATCCCCAACCGCTCCATTGTGGCGAACTCCGCCTTTGCAGCTGCGAGTTTGCTGGCTTCTAGTCGCCGAGCCCATGCGTAGACCGGGGAGCCGGTCATTGTAATATGGTGCTCCACGCCATGCTTGGCGGACGTCGCAGAGAAGGTGGGCCTGGTTAGCTCCGGAAACT
This sequence comes from Somniosus microcephalus, assembly GCF_052327205.1. Classification (NCBI taxonomy): domain Eukaryota; kingdom Metazoa; phylum Chordata; class Chondrichthyes; order Squaliformes; family Somniosidae; genus Somniosus; species Somniosus microcephalus. The sequence continues at coordinate 39,500,549 of NC_140998.1, forward strand.
CGCCAAGAAGGCGGGTAAATTCGTTGAGCTCTGGCACGGCACAGGAGACCGCGTGCGACGCGACTGAACCTCGAACGCACGGAATGGAGTTGTAAGTGGCGGTGTTGATCAGTTGACAATTTTTAAAATCTACCCACAAGCCGTTGGCACATAAAAAGTCCGCGCCGAGGATCGCTTGCGAAATTCTGGCGGTGATGAACTCCCATTGGAAGTGTTGCCCGCCGAAACATACCTTGATCCGCTGACTCCCGAATGTACGAATAGCACTGCCGTTGGTGGCTTGGAGGGGAAGCCCGCGCCTCCCAGCCCGGATGTCGAGGGCTAATGCGGGAAGAATGCTGCACTGCGCCCCCGTGTCGCACAAAAATCGCCGGCCCGAGATGGAATCGGTGATATAGAGTAACTTGCTGGAGTCGCCAATCGCCATCGCAGCCGTGGGGCATACTGCAGGTTCGGTCTTCCTTTCGCGCAGCCGGTGCTGGTAGTTTCTGGTTGCCTTGGGCGTGAAACCACAGGGCGGGCGGCAGCATCTGGCCTTCGTGCCGAAACGGGCGTGGTAATAACACAAGACGGATGGTGGAGGCATCGGGGCGGGGTCCCGTGGGGAAGGATGCCTCGAGGCGGCACAATGTCACTGCATGACCGCGTAAATAGTATCAGCTTCGCCCGCAAGCGCCACACAATCCGTGGGTTCTGACCGTGCAAGGGCCACCTGTACCTGCTCGGGCAACTGGCTCAGGAACAACTCCCAAAAGAAGAAACATTGCGGTTCGGACCCGAGGAGTGTGAGCATCTGGCTCATTACCTCCAACGGCTTGGATTCGCCTAGCCCGGGCAGCGTGAGCAATCGTCGTGCACGCTCCGCCTTCGTGAGGCCGAAAACCTGAAGTAGCCAGGCCTTAAGGGTATTATACTTGCTGTCGGCCGGGGGGTTTTCCAGCAGGTTGATGATCCTCGAAGCCGTGGAGCTGTCGAGTGCGGAGGCCACGTAGCGATACCGGGTCTGATCCACCACGATATTCCGAAGCTCGAACTGAGCCTCCACTTGCACAAACCAGGAGGCTGCCTGTTGTTCCCAGAACCGAGGGAGCTTCAAAGCCACTGCATTCGCATCCATCGTGGCACTGCGTCTCGCTTCCTCCGCGAAGATCGTCCACGAAGATTCGGGGTCACCACTGTAGGAATTGCCAAATTCCTATCTGAAGTACTGAGACCAGGCCACTCTGGTAATTAAACGATGTTTAATACAAACTGGTGGAAGTAACAGTTAAAACGCAAGAGAACTAAACAGCAGGTGTTTACTTAAGGCTGACTCCACGAGGACTGATTCTGGAAACTTCCCCGCTGACGTCATGACGTCATCACATTTCCCGCTGTTGGGAACGTCACGTGACCTGCGTGATGACGTCATCGTGTTCAGTCTACATCTTAAAGGGACCACGTTATTTACATACAGCAAACAAATACAGGTACCGATTCACTCTGTTACAGGCAATTATGTACATCCATATAAGAGTCCCTTGGTGGCTTTGCCACACTGGTACCATTCTAGTAAATCTCCTCTGCACCTTCTCTAAGGCCTTCCTAAAGTGTGGTGCCCAGAATTGGCCACAATCATCCAGGTGGGGCCTAACCAGTGGTTTATAAAAGTTTACCATAATTTCCTTGCTATTGTTCTCTATGTCCCTATTTATAAAGCCAAGCATCCCATATGCTTATTTAACAGCCTTCTCAACTTATCCTGCCATCTTCAAAGACTTGTGTACATATAACCCAGGTCTCTCTATTCCTGCACCCCTTTTAAAATTATACCATTTAGTTTATATTTCCTCTCATCATTCTTCCTACCAAAATGAATCACTTCACATTTCTCTGCATTAAATTTCATTTACCGTGTGTCTGCCCACTTCACCAGTCTGCCCATGTCCTCTTGAAGTCTGTTACTATCTTCCTCACTGTTTATTACATTTCCGAGTTTCGTATCGTCTGCAAACTTTGAAATTAGGCCCTGTATAACCAAGTCCAGGTCATTAATATATATCAAAAGGAGCAGCGGTCCCAACACCGACACATCTGGGGCACATCTGCACACATCCCTCCAGTCTGAAAAGCAACCACTCACCACTACTCTCTGCTTTCTGTCCCTTAGTCAATTTTGCATCCACACTGCCACTAACCCAGTAATCTCATGGGCTTCAATATTGCTAACATGTCTGTTATGTGGTACTTTATACAAATGACTTATTGGCAGAATTTTTTTGCAGAAATCACAGCTTCCCAATTTCCAGCTCCCGCTCATTCCTGCTTCCACGTCAAATTTCATAGAATCATTCAACACAGAAGGAAGCCATTCGGCCCATCGTGCCTGTGCCGGCTCTTTGAAAGAAAGAAAGAACTATCCAATTAGTCCCACTCCCCTGCTCTTTTCCCATGGGTCAGCAATCCCCCCCCGCCCCTTCATATCCAATTCCCTACTGAAAGTGACAACTGAATCTGCTTTCACCACCCTTTGAGGCAATGCATTCCATAAGAATAAAAGAAATAGGAGCAGGAATAGGCCACTTGGTCCCTCGAGCCTGCTCCGCCATTCAATAGGATAATGGCTGACCTTAAGCTCAAAGTCACTTCCCCGCCTGCTCCCCATAACCCTTCACTTCCTTATCTTGTAAAAAATCTGACCCAGCCTCCACAGCACTCTGGGGCAGAGAATTCCACAGATTTACAACCCTCAGAAGAAATTCCTCCTCATCTCAGGTCCCTTTATTCTGAAACTATGCCCCCGAGTTCTCGATTTCCCCATGAGGGGAAACATCCTCTCTGCATCTACCTTGTCGAGCCCCCTCAGTATCTTATATGTTTCAATAGATGCCAATATCTTCTCCTATACTATTATGACCTAATGAGGCTGATAAAGCTGAGTTCCTGTTTACATAGCAATGCCTTTACTTAAGCAGATTGAGCAAATGGAATAATACTTGCACTCGCATCCTTGCCAGAAGGATGTTGATTTAAATCCTTGTACTTACATTGCTGCTTGCCACTAAAATACATTTTTGTCTCACTTGCCAGATGGGGCGGACTTTGTGTTAGTCAGGAGTTTCAAGGTGTGCACTCCTGATCGATCACTCAGCACTGCTGGTTGTCCAGCACCCTTGACTGAAGCAAGAGCTGTGATGATCAGCAGCCTACGAATTGAGAGTTATATAAAATTATGACGCAGAAACAGGCCATTCCGCCCAATCAGACAAAAGAGGAGCAGGAGGTTGGTCTCATGGACAAGATGAGCTTGGAGAGGATTTGAAGGGAGATAGAAGAGTCACGAGAGAAAGATGCGAGTTCAGGGCTAGGGAAGGGGAGAACCTTATCCTTGATTACCTGACACCATGGAATCATTTACTTATGGGATAATGTTATGCAAGTAATTTCTAGATAAACTTCCTGGAATATGGTTTTATACTTTTCATTCCAGGTTTTATCTAGCACATCCTAAAAACGTTATTTCAGTAGCAATGTGCCATTAGTAGAATGCCTCCTGAAAGTAGAATGCTCACCTCAGGACCAGCAAAATTCTTTCAAACCGAAGCTTCAACAGTGGAGGTGCCCAGGCGGATGTTATATGGAACGTATTTGTATTGATTTCTTTGTGGGTTCAATGACGAGACATTTATGAAAGAGAATGTCTTTTAATCTAAAGCTTGTTCAACTCTTTTAACAGCATTTACAGGAGACATCATGCTAGTGATGCATCTAGAATGAAACTGAAACTAAACTACACTGCCTTGCTTGTCTCGGTCGCATGCCCTCTGTTGGTCAGGCATAAGTAATCAATCAGGCAACTATGCTGGTAAGACATGATAATCAAACAGGCAAATACCATCTCTATTTGCTGATATCATTACATCTCCTTTTCTTAAAACAAAAGTATTTTACTTTTAACTAACAACATGTTTTCTTTGTATTAATCTGCATTTTAACTGTAACACTTAATGAACTTACATTATCATTATCATGATCAAGGTTTTTTAACCTTGCTTTGTGTGTTCACATGAAATATGTCAATACACTAGAACTTGAAGAAAAAATAAGATAACATTACTTCCTTCGATAACAATAGTCCTTAAATTTGCTCAATGAGTCTCTCAGGAGGCTTCACGTGTCTTGAGGATTTTCTGATTCATTGTCCTTGAATCTGAGTTGTTGCCTCAGATGATGTGTTCTCAGCTGTGTGATCAGGTTGTTCAACAGTATCAGTCTTTTGACCTGCTGTGGCTGGACCCATGAGAAGATCTCGACGATTTCTTCTCAGAACAGCACCCTCATCTGTCTGAATGGTGTATGATCTTGGTTGAACTTCACTCAGGACAGTTCCCTTCTGAGTCCATATGTTTGTTTTGTCTTTGAACCTTACTTGGTCACCAGTGTGGAGTTCAGGTAGGTTTTGTGTTCCTCTGTCATAGTAGTACTTTTGCTTTTCTTTCTGTTGTTCTTTGAACTTCCTCACTTTCTCCCCCTCTTTTGTTTTCAGGAGGTTCTCCGGGATGGGTAGGTTTGACCTTAGCCGACGTCCCATCAGGAGTTGGGCTGGTGACTTACCACACTCGAGCGGCGTTGTGCGGTATACAAGCATGCTCTGGTAGAAGTCAGTTCCAGTGTCTTTTGCCTTGTACATCAGTCTTTTCACTGTCTGGACCGATTTTTCCACTAGTCCATTGGACTGTGGATAGTGAGGACTTGACGTTGTGTGGACAAAGTCCCACTCTTTGGCAAAGTGTCAGAAACTTGCATTGTAAAACTGAGGTCCGTTGTCTGTGAAGACCTCGCTTGCCACGCCATGTCTGGAGAATATGGCTTTCATACATGTTATCACAGCATCTGCAGTGGTGGTGTGCAGTCTACAAACCTCTGGATACAGGGAGTAATAGTCTGTGACTACAAGATAGTCCTTCCCTTGACATACGAATAGGTCAGCGCCTACCTTCTGGTAAGGTCTGTCTGGTGCTGGGTGTGGCTTTAGTGGTTCTACCGGATTGCTTGCTCGATATTTCAGGCATATTGTGCAGTTTGACACCTCATTTGTCACATCTTGGTTGATTCGTGGCCAGTACATCACCTCTCGTGCTCTTTTCTTACACTTTTCGATTCCCAGATGTCTTCCATGGATCTTTTTTAACATCTTTTTTCTCAGACTCTTTGGGATAACTATTTTACTTCCTTTGTAGATGATGTCTACGACCACTGATAGTTCCGCCCTGCAGTTCCAGTACTCTGCCATGTCAGGTGAGCAGTCTTGCTTCATGTTGGGCCATCCATCCAAGATGCTTTTTCTCAGTCGTCTCATTGTTTCATCTTTGTTTGTCTCAGTCTTCATGAGCTCCATTTTTGCATCTGCTATGTACAGTGCACTTGTGATCATGTCCACGTAAGCATTCACTTTTTCATCCGTTTGCGGGCTCACTTGGGTCAACAGCTCTGGACAACGTGTCTGCTGTATACATCAGTTTACCCGGTGTGTACGCAACATTCAGTGTATAGCGTTGCAGCCTGATCATCAATCTTTGTATTCTAAGCGGACAGCTATTTAGTGGCTTTTGGAACAATGCAATCAAGGGCTTATGGTCAGTCTCTACACTGATTGCTTGTCCTGCCACAAACTGGCAAAATCTTTCACAGGCGTATGTGATGCTGAGCAGCTCCTTTTCTATTTGAGCATATCGCGTCTCCGCGTCTGTCATTGAGCGCTATGCATATGCAATAGGTTGCCAGTAGTCATATTGTTGCAGAAGAACGGCACCGAGCCCACTCTGTGATGCATCTGATGATATCTTGATGGGTCTCGCTGGGTCATAAAACCTCAGAACTGGTTCCTCTGTGAGCAGTTTCTTTAGATCGCTCCATGACTTCTCATGCTCATGATTCCATTCCCATTCTATGTTCTTTTCAGTTAGTCTTCTCAGTGGCGCCATCTTTTCTGAGAGGTTGGATATGAATTTACCCATGTAGTTGATCATTCCATTAAACCTCTGCACGTCCTTTTTGCATTGTGGCTTTGGCATATTCTCAATGGCGGACACCTTTCTGGGATCTGGTCTGATGCCCTCATTGCTAAGGATATCTCCCATGAATGTCAGTTCTGTCACCCCGAGCTGGCATTTCTCTCTATTCAGCTTCAGGTTTGTTTTCCTTGTTGCTTCCAGCACTTTTTTCAGTCTCTCGTCATGCTCAGTTCTCGTGGTTCCCCATACTATGATGTCATCCATTGATGTATCAACTCCCTCCAGGTGCTCATAGATCATATGGATAGTTTTGTGATACACTTCAGGAGCTGAGGCAATGCCAAATGGTAACCTTAGGAATCTGTATCTGCCAAATGGACTGTTGAACGTGCACAGTCTTGAACTTGCTTCGTCCAGCTTCATCTGCCAAAATCCTGATGATGCATCTAACTTGCTGAAATGTTTTACATTTGCAAACTGTGCCATGATTTCCTCACATGTAGGAAGCTTGAAGTGCTCTCTCTTTATTGCTCTGTTTAGATCGCTTGGATCCAGGCAAATTCTGAGCTTTCCATTCTTTTTGTCCACTACGACGAGGGAACTCACCCACTCAGTTGGCTCATCTATCTTCCGAATCACGTTCAGGCTTTCCATCCTGTCCAACTCTGCCTTCAGTTGCTTTTGAAGAGCAAACGGAAATTTTCTGCATGGATGTATGACCGGTGTCATACTTTTATCTACTCTGATCGTGTGTTCTCCTGGAATGCATCCTAGACCCTTAAATAGGTCGTTGTACTCTTTCATGAGTTCATCATAGACTGTCTCTCCTTTGCGTTCCACAACGAGGACTCTCTTTACCAGGTTCAGTCTCTCACAGGCTTTTAAACCTAATGTGGCTTGCACATCCTTTGGCACCACGATTAATGCTAGCGTGTGCTCTCTGTCCTTGTGTGTTACTTTGACAATGCATCTTCCTTTCACTGGTATATCAATACCTGAGTATCCTGTCACTTTCACTTTTATTCCATGTATCTTTGGTCTGGGTCTAATTTTCTTAAAATCAGTCTCTGATATCACATTAACTTGTGCTCCAATATCCAATTTAAATGGAATGTGTATGTCATTCACTTTTAGTGTCAACATCCAGTCTCTTTCTTCTTTTTTGTTTTCAGACACAACATCTACATAGAACTCCTCTATGTCGCTTTCATCTACTGCATGGACCTTGCTTTGTTGCATTTGGTTCTTACAGCAACGGGCATAATGGTTGTTCTTGTTGCAACTATTGCATGTTTTACCATATGCTGGACACTTTCTTGGTGGATGTTGTGTACCGCATCGACTACATGACTTTCGATTGTCCCTTTCATTTTCGTTCGCTGGCCACGCCTCTTTTTTCACATTGGCGCTCTTTTTATTAAACGGTTTGTATCCGTTCTTTCTCACTGCATCCATGTTGCAGCTACTGTCACTGAACAGCTCCTTTGCCTGCAACTTCACAGTCTCTGTAGCCCTACACAGTGCTATGGCTTTTCCCAGGTCTAGATCTTGCTCTCTTAGCAGTCTTTCCCTTAGACCATTATCTGGAATACCACAAACCAGTCTGTCTTTTATCAGCGAGTCTGTCAGTCCCCCAAATTCACACGATTTGCTTCGGTTTCTCAGTTCAGTCACATACTGATCAATAGTCTCACCCATTTTCTGTACACATGTGAAAAATCTGTGCCTCTCAAACGTCACGTTACGTTTAGGTATGCAGTAGGCCTCAAACTGTTCCATTATTTTATCTAGTTTCATTTTGTCTCCATCAGCAGTGAATGTGAAGTTATTATACACCTCCAGCGCTTCATCACCCACGACATGTAAGAACAGTGACGCTTTCATTTTATCACCTTTCTCGTCAGCTCCGATTGCTGATAAATACAACCCCAAACGTTGTTTGAACCTCCTCCAATTTTCAGCCACATTACCTGTCAACTGAAGCGTCGCCGGTGGGTGTAAACCTTCCATTTTTTCACTTCGTTAGCTATTCTCCAATGGTAAGCAACGATGTTCTCTTTTGGCTTGCTAATTTGTGGAGAGCTGATTTAACTTCAGATTTTTTCTCTTCATCTCTTTCAATCACTTCTGACACCATGTATTGATTTCTTTGTGGGTTCAATGACGAGACATTTATGAAAGAGAATGTCTTTTAATCTAAAGCTTGTTCAACTATTTTAACAGCATTTACAGGAGACATCATGCTAGTGATGCATCTAGAATGAAACTGAAACTAAACTACACTGCCTTGCTTGTCTCGGTCACATGCCCTCTGCTGGTCAGGCATAAGTAATCAATCAGGCAACTATGCTGGTAAGACATGATAATCAAACAGGCAAATACCATCTCTATTTGCTGATATCATTACAGTATTTAGATAATGCAGGGAGTTAACAATGAGCGTTCAATTCAGTTTGGGCTACAATTTCCTATTCAGACTTTAGAATATAAAAATATGAATTCAAACCCCTCCGCTCAAAAAAACCCACTATCAGTTCATGAGTGGAGACCACAGTGGAAACACATGCCCTCCAGACTATCAGGGAAATGTATACTTCAAAGACATAGCGGATAATTTAAATCCACCTCCCCAACAGGAAACCCACCGGATCAGGTGGAAGGCCAGTTTTGCATCCCACCCAATATTACTTTCCATTGATTTCAATGGAGAAAAATATCATGTAAAGTGTAAAACCACCATTGCACCCGATTCCAGTCAGTTTCCCGATGGGCGGGTTAGATTAAAATTTACCCCTGGAGAAACCGATGGCTCAAATACTCAGACGGTAGACCAGCATAGAAACTACAAAATACAGGTGTCTCCAAGACAAACTCAAATAATAAAAACATTATGTGTACAGTATAAATACATCAATCTGTCAATCGTTCTTTTCTAGGCAATGACACATCAGGCCATAAAATACACCAACATTGCGGGTGAAATTCCTCTTACTCCCATTTTGTACTCGCACTGGTTTGCTCCTCTTACTGATTGAGAGGAGTGTGCTGTTGTCAAAGTGTCACGATGAATGCCTAGAAAGTAAACTTGCTATAAAAATGCTGTAATGCATTATGCAATATTGTTTTCTTAACAGCGAGGCATATCTAAAGTGATCAGAGTTAATTTGAATTGAGTTGCAAATTTTGTTTAAGGATTATCTTTAATAATGAGCAATTTATACAAAAACTTCATTGTCAAAATACAAATATCAAATCAGTTCCATGTTTAATGTGACACCTGAAGACGGAACAATCTGCCCTCAATTAAAGTTTTATGTTACTCAACTGGCTGCTTTCCTAGAGGTACTGTCATGTACTGACATTTTGTGAGCCTGAATTTTTAATTTCCAAGGGTAATCTTTGCAGGTCTAATTGAGAAATCTTAATAACAGTCATTCAAGTTATGAATGGATGTTTGTATTGACAATCGCATTTGTGTGAAATGGTCAGCATTACAACCCTCCGAGACCTCTGTGCTCCTCCAATTCTGGCCTTTTGCGCATCCCGATTTTCATTGCTCCACCATTGGTGGCCATGCCTCCAGCTGCCTAAGCCCTTAGCTCTGGAATTCCCTCCCTAAACCTCCCCGCCTCTCTACCTCTCTCTCCTCCTTTAAGACGCTCCTTGAAACCTACCTCTTTGACCAAGCTTTTAGTCACCTGTCCTAATATCCCCTTACGTTGTTCGGTGTCAAATTTTGTTTTGATAACGCTCCTGTGTCGCGCCTTGGGATGGTTTGCCACGTGAAAGGCGCTATATAAATAAAAGTTGTTGTTGTTAAACTATAATAGGTGAAACAGAATAAGATCAAGAGACTGCTTACACCACAGTGTACTCAAACAAAATCTGAGAAATGGAAAAATGTAAGCTGCTGGAAATGGAGAAACCGCGTAACAGATTGACTTCACTTAGAATCCACTACATATGTTTCCCCTGGACATTATAGAGGGACTGTTCCTCTTAATAATACAGAGCTAGCTTCCATCATTTTAATGTCTCAAAGAGGAAAAGCTAAATTGAACCATTAGATAGAAATGAAATCTAATGCACCGTAGCACTGATTTAAATGGCACTGTTTATGTTGGGCCAGTAGGCAGCATTCTGTTGGCTCAAGCCTGCAAGTACTTAAATTGACTGAATGCCAGCCAGCTTCCTGTTGGAAAAAATAAATAACACATTTATTTTGTAATATTTTGATTCAAAATAAATTTCCTGAGTGAATATCCCAGAAAGAAAAAACAACATACTGTAATAGGACTCCAAATATTGATTATAATTTGGTGCTTTATAATTTCCTATTCATGCAGCTTTTGTATTTACAGATTTTCACCGTTAACTTGAATTTTTTTATATTCCCTAATATATGGAGATTCAGAGTGGATAGAGACATCACATTCTTGACAGCAAGAATTGAGCAATTCTCATAAATATTAATCAACTATTCAACCACTGGCTGAGTTTGATGCTAATTCAATTGGGTTATTAAAGTACTGTATCAGGGGTCCGCCTCATGGTGTGCAGAGGTTAGTGTTCTTTACTGTGTGAGGTTGGCCTGTGAGCATGAGCTTTCAAACCATATTTGCAATTCAAATTTTTGTTCAATTTGTACAGTTAAAATTTCCTTGGGCTCCATAATTCACTCTTCTGGTGCAGCAGCTGGAAGTGGCTAACTAAAATACATGTAGTATAAAACACACATAAATTATTCCAGTTTTCCTGCTGGTTCACTAATATACATTGAAGATATCCATATCCATTGTAGTCAAGTGGAAAAGACTGAACAGGCTAGGGCTCTTTCTTTAGAAAAGAGAAGGCTGAGGGGGTGACCTAATAGAGGTCTTTAAAATTATGAAGGGGTTTGATAGGGTAGGCAGAGAGATTATGGGGGAGAAATTGAGTATAGCCCCGTTTGGGGCGCCAGCCTCGCCAGGGCGCTAAAAGTAGCGCCCCGGAAACATTTGTGCCCCTGCACCGGAAATTGAGTGGTTGCGCCCCAAAGGGAAGCGGGGCGCTACAGGAGGCGTTCCGCATCCCTCTTGGGGCACTGCGAGTAAATATTGTGGCGCAATGTGCCGCAGCATCACACGCTGCGGCATGTCACGCTGTGGTATTGCAGGCCTTCCTCCCCTTCTTAAAGGGGAGGGGCCTTGTGCAGTGCGATCTGGGGCCCAGCTGGGCCCCCGAGGATCAGGAGTGCCAGCAAAAGAGCCTGGCACCGAGGAGAAGTGCCGGGCTCTTGGAGCACAGCCGGCGCTCCGCGGCGGAGGGGGGGTTCAGGAGGCCGGGGACAGGAGCGCAGGCAGGTGCTGGCAGGCGGCCAACAACAAAAATGGCCGCCCCGCACCTCGCCTGTAATTTGCGCCTCCCTGGCCGCAGGTACGCCACCCTGACCCTGTCGGACATAGCGTCCGGTGGTAAATCAGGGGGCGCTGCCGAATATCGCGGCCGGGGCATCAGCGGGGTGCTGCGCATTCCGATGACGTCATCAGCAGCGGCACAGCGCTAACGGTTAGCGCCACCACTAACGTCCCGCGGAATTTAGCGGGAGGCGTGGGCAGTGCCGCGCCCGGGCGCGAGTTGGCTTGCGACCCACTTAGCACCCTCTTAAGGTGCTAACGGGTGGCACAACCAACTGAATTTCTCCCCCTATGTTTTCACTTGTGGGGGAGTCCAAAACTAGGGGGTCATAAATGTAAGATAGTTACTAATAAATCCAATAATGAATTCAGGAGAAACTTCTTTTCCCAGAGAGTGGTTAGAATGTGGACCGCACTGCTACAAGGAGTAGTTGGGCGAATCGCATAGATGGATTTAAGGGGAAGCTAGATAAGTACATGAGGAGGAAAGGATTAGAAGAGCATACTGATAGGGCTAGATGAAGTAGGGTGGGAGGAGGCACGGGCATAAACCATAGCCTGTTTCTGTGCTGTAGAGTCTATGTAATTCTATGTAAACTCCATCAGACATATCTATTTCTCTGGAAAACAGGGGGATTGCATCCACTTCAATTCTTATCCTGAGATGATCCATGAGCGGATCCTGTTCAGTCTAGCTGGTCATTGGGAAGTTATTGAACAGATGAGAAAAACACCTGAGTATCATTTGACTTTGGAAGAATTTTCTAAATTTGTTTCTATGGTTATTTGCCCTCAGAAATCCAGGTATTTAGATCTTCCTGCTAACAGAAATAGCTCTAAGATTCTCAGGCAATGCAGTTCAGCAAAAGCAATCCAGGAAAGTTTTAATTTTATTTTTCGCTCTTAGGATATGGGCATCGCTGGCAAGGCTGGCATTTATTGCCTATCCCTAGTTGTCCTTTAGAGGAGGTGGTGCTGGGTCTTCTTCTTGAACCGCTACAATCTGTGTGATGAAGGTACTCTCACAATGCTGCCTCTGGCTCACCCCTTCCCCAGACATTGGGGCGCACCCACCTTACATACCTGCTTATGGCCCGGAGCTGGCAGACTGCCAAGTTTAGGCAGGGAATTCCAGAGCCTAGGGCCTAGATGGCTGGCCGCACGGCCGCCAATGGCGGGGCAAAGGGATGGAATAGTCGAGTCTGGAGGTAACAAAAAGCATGGATGAGGGTTTCAGCAGCAGATGAACTGAGGCAGGAGCGGAGGTGAGCAATGTTATGGGGGTGAAAGTAAACAGTCTTTGTGATGGCGAGGTAATGGGGTCAAATAAGATGCCTAGATTGTAAGAAGTCTGGTTCAGCCTGAGGGAATCGGTGGGAAAGGGTTGGAATCAGTGAGAAAGGTTACAAAGTTTTTGGTGGTGGTTGAAGCCAATGGGTTTGGTTTCCCCAGTGTTTAATTGGAAGAAATTGTGGCTCATGCAGGACTGGATTTCGAACAAGCAGTCTGACAACACAGAGGCAGTGGAGGGGTTGAGAGAGGTGGTGGTGAGGTAGAGCTGGGTGGTGTCAGCTTATATGTGAAACCTGACACTATGATGTCAAGGGAAGTGAAGCCATTTCAGGAGATTTTCTTAATATAACTGGATAGGTAAGAATGGAACTAGGCAAGGGCAGTCCCACTCAGCTGGACAATGGAGGAGAGACGTTGGAGGAGGATGGTTTGGTCAACCGTTTCAAAGGCTACAATGTGGTTGAGAAGGATGAGGGACAGTGCACAACAGTCACAGAGGATGTCACCTGTAACTTTGATTAGGGCCGTTTCAGTGCTGTGGCAGTGGCGTGACCCTTAAGCGGTTCAAGCATGGAGTTGCAGGAAAGCTGCGCACAGATTTGGGAGGTGACAACATATTCAAGGACTTTGGAGTGGAAAGGGAGTTTGGAGATAGGGTGGTAGTTGGCAAGGACAGAAGTGTCAAGGGTGTTTTTTTTGAGGATGGGGTGATGACGGCAGATTTGAAAGCGAGTGGGACAGTGCCTGAGGAGAGGGAATTGGTTACAATATCAGCTAGCATGGGGGCCAGGAAAGGATGTTGGGTGGTCAGCAACTTAGTGGGAATAGGATCGAAGGAGCAGGTGGTGGGTCTCATGGACAAGATGAGTTCAGAGGGTATGAGGAGAGATGGGAGAGAAACTAAAGAAAGATGCGTGTTCAGGGCTATGACAGGGAAGAATCTTGGGGAAGCTTAGTTTGGTGGGCAAGGGATAGGGAGGGATATGGCACAGACAACTGAACAGATAATATTAATCTTAGTGACAAAGAAGTCCATGAGTTCTTCGCATTTCTTGTTGGAGATGAGTTTGGAGGGGGCAGGGTAGATGGGTTTAAGGAAATGGTTGTAGTTGAGAAGAGATGCCAGGGGTTAGCTTTGCATTCGAAGATAATCCTGGTATAGTGAGCAGTTTTGGCAGAGGAGAGCAGGGCCCGATAGGGCTTGATGTGGTCCAGCCAGATCTCGCAAAGAATGGCTAAACCAGTATGCTGAAGTCTTGGGCTGAAGGGAGCGAATGTGAGCACTGTACCGGGGAGTGATCAAGGTGGGAGAAAGTAACAGTTTTACTAGAGAAAAAAGGCATCAAATGTGAGGGTGTGATTGTGCAGATCAATAGCTGCAAAAGTGTTGTGGCGGACGGAGAGCCAAAGGCGACTGTTTGAAAGTGCCATTATAAATGACTTGGGGGAAGAGTTTTTCCAGGATGAACACAGAATGAAATGGGGTTGGTAGGGGGCTGTGAGTGGTGAGGGATATAAGGAAGTGATCAAGATGGGAATTAAGAGGCCCATGTGAGATGGTAAGGTCGAGAGGGTGGCTGTTAATATAGGTAGCTGAGTTTATATGGCAGAAGAGTTTAAGGCAGGACAGGAGGGTGGTGTACTAAGAGGAGAGCGCAAAGGCTGAGGGAGGAAAGCAGTGAGGAAATCGCATCGTGAAATTTGGCTAGGGGCTTGGGTGGGCAGTAGAGAACGAGGATTGTAAATGTAGGGCGAGGGGAATGGAACAAGGTCGGGTGCTCAAAGAATGAGACAGTGCCAGAGGAGTAGGGGGACAGACCAAGGTGAGATTTGGTAATAAGGGCCACACCACCACCGTGGCTGTTTAGGGGATGAGGGCAGGTGATGGAAGGTATAGCCAGACAAGGAGACTTCAGTAAGGGGCAAGGTGTGAACCAAGTTTCTGTCAAGGCCATGATGTTGATCAAATAAATTTTGATTTAAATCAGTTAGTCCAGATACAGCTATTAGAGCAAAAGGTGAATTTACTCAAGAGTAGAGGATCCAAGAAGAGTGGATAGCACTTCTACAGATGAAGTTTCATGAGTCTGACATCTCAGAAGGTTAACACCATCCTCCCAGGAGAAGCAAGGCAAAAAGTTTATCCTTGCCAGCTCATAAGAACAGGTTTGTATAAGTTCTGGAAACATTGCTGACCTGAATCTAGTCAATAGACTGGCTATCTAAAGCTGTTAACGTGTCAACTATCTAAGGAATGTAATGCTAAATTAATCTCAATATATTATAGCAAGCTCAGACACTGATCTCAGCTGCAAAGTTCGAATCAGCAAGTAGTTAATGCTGAATTACTGTGACTTAACTGAACTGCCCTTTTAACCTCTGTTCCTTCTTTTGTCAATTAACCCTCTCCACTAATTATGTGCATGCTCAATGTTTAAGTTTAATCGCTGCTAACTATGATTCTAAGGTTAATAAACGATTGTTAGTTCATGACTTCACGGTCTGTCTTTGATAATTGGCAAGAAACGGTTAATTCATTCGCTTAGTCTCTTGTGAGGACTTTTATGGGGATGTTAGCATAAATGCTAATATTATCTGTACTAGTTGAAGTAGCACATTTTGGTGAGACTAATTTAGGCATCAATATCTCCTAGGCACAGAATGGGTGATAAAACCCAGGCAGTTCCTTGACTTTGGGTTAAGGCAAAGGTGAATATTCTTGTTAGGGTATAAATCCCAGTGTTCCTACATAGCCTACAATTTTCCATCCACTAACTTTAACAGATGCAGATTTGCAGGTTGGGAGTCTGCATATTCGCGAAATGCACACCCAGTGTGTGGTGTAACAGACTTTTACCCCGTTGTAGCTGAAGATTAGTGTTACTTTACTGACTGTTAAATTGGCTTCCTGACAATTTGTGCTGTACTGTTGGGTTAAAGCATTATTTTGATGATTATTTAGATGCGCTTTGCATAGTGTAATACTGATTTAAATTTTATGTGACGTTCTACTTGGCCATGCCTTTTCTAAAAAATTATGGGGGAGAAATTGGGTTGAGGTGCAAATGGGGCGCCAAGCTCGCCTGGGCGCCGGAATTAGCGCTGCGATCGGAACAGCAGCGATCGCCGGAAATTCAGCTTGAGCGCCCAAGAGGGACACGGGGTGAGGCTCGAGGTGCTCTGTGTCCCTCTTAGGGCGCTGAAACTGAATATCGCAGCGCAACGTGCTGCAGCGCCACACGCTGCGGCACAGCTCGCTGCGGTACTGCAGGCCTTCCTCCCATTCTTAAGGGGGAGGGACCTGCACCAGCGCGATCAGCGATTGCGAGTGCCGGCAAAAGAGCCCGGCACCGAGGAGAAGTGCCGGGCTCCTGGAAAGCAGCCGGCAATGCCGCAGGGGGAAAACAGGAGGCCGGGGACGGAGGTGCTGGCAGGCGGCCGCCAAAAAAAACCGCCGCCCCGCACCTCCACCTTAATTTGCACCACTGTCGCCACAGGTAGGCCCCGTGAACCGGGCACGATTAGCGAGCGGCGCTACAGAGGCGGTCGCTGCCAAATATCGCGATCGGGGCGGTAGCAGGGCGCTGCGCACACTGATGACATCATCGGTGGTGGTGCAGCGCAACAGGCTAATGCCGCCATTAGCTCCCCAGCAAAATATCACGGGAGGCGTGGCCAGTGGCGCTAAAGCCACTGAGTGCTCTCTTTAGGCGCTAACTGGTGGCGTAGCCCACCGAATTTCTCCCCCTATGTTTCTAAAATGTGTTTCAAAATTAATTACATTTTAAACATTTGTGTGCATCCAGTTATTATCAAACATTAAAATTCTTTCATTTTCATTTGGTGTTTCAGACACAAAGTGCAAGCTAATTTGATGGTCTGTGACACAAATATCCTTTATGTTGCACATAATAGAGCTTTAAAGGTAAGTTATAATACTGTACATTTTAGCTTTCTGGGTATTAATTATCATCGTGAAATGCTTTTATGGGAATGAAATGGATAGAACTGCAGTTATGAAGCATTTCACACAGTGAGAGTGACATGTAATCAAAACTGCCTGTCAAAGCTTCCAATGGAGCTCTTGCAAATTCCTGGTTTGGATTCATGAGAACTTAAAAATTAGGAGCAGGAGTAGGCTATACAGCCCTCGAGCCTGCTCCGCCATTCAATAAGATCATGGCTGAACTTCGACCTCAACTCCACTTTCCCGCCCAATCACCCATATCCCTTGATTCCCCTAGAGTCCAAAAATCTATCGATCTATCTCAGCCTTGAATATACGCAATGACTGAGCACCTACAGCCCTTTGGGGTAGAGAATTTCAAAGATTCACAACCCTCTGAGTGAAGAAATTCCTCCTCATCTCAGTCTTAAATGGCCGAAGTCTTGTCCTGATTCTATGCCCCGTAGTTCTAGACTCTCCAGCCAGGGGAAACATCCTCTCACTAAGATAAGGCCTAAATTCTGACATTAATCTCTAATTAGTTGAATACTGTGTGCTAAATTTTAAGCACGACTTACCTCATTTCAATTAGTGTCTCTAGTCTCTCCTCACAAGTAAGGCCTCTCATTTACACCGCCACAGCCTTGATATCCTTACTAAAGTAGGATACTCGAAACTGATTTGTTCAGGTTAAGCATTACCTCTGTTTTTGTACTCAATGTCCACACACCTCTTGTATAGCCTTGTCAACTTGGCCTGCAATTTTTAAGATGTTATCTGGGATCCTAATTCCCTCTGTTCTTCTGCAACTGTTCAATTTTTAACCATTGAGTGTGTATTTCCATTCCTTACCCTTCCTCCCAAAATGTATCACCTTGCATTTCTCTGCATTAAATTTTGCCAAACATGAACTTGCCCGGCACTATCTGAACTAAAATAACCTGATAACCTCGAGAAGGATCCTGAGAAACTGGAAAGCAAAATGTTTGAAAATTAGAGTCATACTCACCCATGTCAATCAATAGGAGCATTGTAAAATTATCCATTGTTTATGTACTCTGTAGTTTAAAGATTTAAAAGTTGCACAAAGCATGATCAAGTTGTGCTGAGCCTGCCATTTAAGATCATTTTGATAAGAGACCTATAGGTAGTTAAAAGAATATACACCAGTAATTGTAATTAGAATTTGAATCAAAGGGCTTGATCTTACCAAGCACGAGGAGGTGGGTTTCGAGGCATGTGAGGTGGTAAAATCGTAAAAAATGGCGAGCGGGCCCAATCCCTCCTCCATCCCGCCTCCGAGCAATTTTCCCACATGCGTGTTTTCTGACCCCGTTTCCATCCCGCCTCTAAGATGCCCTTAACAACCACTTAATTGCCTCTATAATCCCATTTTGAGAGGCCCTTCCGATTTTTAGACATTTCCCCATCCTACACACCTCCTCTGCAACACGCCAGGTAATCCTGGTGGCCTCACAATTGGATTGCTTACTAACAGCTGCAGCGCCACCATTACAAAGGAGTTTTCACCGATGATCATTTGCAGGTGGCAGAACTTTGTTGTCTCAGGTCTGGAGGATCTTTTAGCAGGCCTACTCATGGTTGTGGAAGTTTGGAGCCTGACACCCATCTCCAGTGTGACCTCCTGGGAAACCCCTCTCCCCACCTTGACTGAGCGCTTCCTCAACTGAGGCATATATCAGAAGCATGGTGACATTTAATTCCTTTCCTCCTGGACATCAGATTCAAACGAAGACCAGCCGCGGCAGCAGCAGAACCATGAGCAACAGCAGCACCAACAGCAGCAGCAACAACAGGAGCGCCAAGCTGCTAGTCACCCACCTGAAGCTGCACAGGCCAGAAGGCGCCAGCGCGCGACAACATTGTTGCCCGGGATGCAAGGGATGCACTCATCTGGGCCAGATTTGGTGAGCCTGCACAATCAACACTTTTGTTTCGCACCTTCTTACCAGAGCATCCACAATGGACAAGAACCTGAGGATTCCTATCACTCTGACCACCATACTGAGAATTGCAAGCCGCCCTAAGCCCTCAATGTGAAAGCCCCATTTGCAAAATGACACAGGCTACAACTTCAACAGTTTGCCATCAAATCTGTTAATAATACAATGACAATGATGGCTGGTCCAAATACAAAACATCACAGCACCCAAGTGACTACCCTTGTGACTACTTGTGCTTTATCTTCCTCTTACGCATGCTCCTATGTGGTGCTTCCCCTGTGGCTTCAGCAGATGTGGAGGCCCCTTGCTCACTTTCTTGCTGCTCCTGTCTCAATGCCTTTGGCAGCCGTCCTCTGGAGTGGGGAACCTGTGCGGGCTCACCAACAGTCTGCTGCTCCCGCGGCTGTGCAGGGGCTGAGAAGCTGATCTCAGTTGGGTGAGGACTCTGGTGGGGCTCTGACTGAGGGCTCTGCAGTGGCATGGTCATATGAACGCTTGGAGAGGAGCCCCCACTTCCTTCTTCTCTGCCACCAACATGCCTCTCATGGGTCAGCCCCACTTCAGTGCTAGCAAGTGGCTTGACAGCACCTTGCTGCACTTCAGGGGGGCCATGAGGATCCGTTTCTGCACTGGAAGTCCTACTCCAGAGGACTTCCATGAAGGTCTGGTTTGTAAGCTCAATAGCTGACCATCGCTCCTCAAGAGATGTCATTCTATTCTGAACAATTACCATATTTTCCATAACCTGGCAACTAAGCTCCTCCATGGCCTTAGTCATCCTCTCCTCTACCGTAGCAATCCTCTCCTCTATGGTAGCCAGCCTTACCACGGAGTTAGCCATCTTTTCACGGAGGTTGCCATCCTTTCCGTGGTGATGCGTTTATGCGCCAATGCCTCCACAAATCACAGAATCACAGAAACCCCACAGTGCAGATAGAGGCCATTTCGGCCCATCGAGCCTGCACCGACACATATCCCACCCGATCCCCATAACCTCTACACCAACACATATCCCACCCTATCCCCGTAACCCCACGTATTTAATCCCCCTAACACTAAGGGTCAATTTATCATAGCCAATCAACCTAACCTGCACATCTTTGGACTGTGGGAGGAAACCGGAGCACCCGGAGTAAACCCACGCAAACACGGGGAGAATGTGCAAACTCCACACAGACAGTTGCCCGAGGCCGAATTCGAACCCGGGTCCCTGGCGCTGTGAGGCAACAGTGCTAACCACTATGCCACCATGCTGTTCTGCTCATGTTCGCGATGGACTCCTCCACTCGCAGTGACCCTGGAGACAAAACCTGCACCTGTTCCTGGAGTTCCAGCACCGCTCTCCTTCTGGATGGACCCGGAGGCATAGGGTCAACATGCAGCTGAGCCGAGCTGGGAGAGTCCTGCGCCCTTCAATGAGGACTCTCCACTGCTGTCCCTGTCTCCACCATCTGCTGATGATCACTTGTGAGCTGTGATACACCAGGTGCCAACACTACTCTATCTCGCAAAGGTCCCACCAAGGTGTGAGTGTCTACGCTGGTGCTGGGTGCGCTGATTTCTGCTGACGCTGTGCCCTCAGAGGTTGCAGCTTCCTCTGAGGATTCTGGAAGCTCAGGCTCTTCCTCCTGGACAGTGGGGACGGGGACTTTCAATGGTCCTGTGGGGGAGTAAAAGAAAGAGTTAGAGATGTGAGGTAAAGGTTACATGCACATTGAATAGTGCAGATGATCATAAGTCAATCTGTTAGAGCATCAGATTCATTATCAGTGACTCATGCAATGCCAATGAGAGAGATGCCAAACTATTCTGTCACCAGCTTGCTGTGATGCGCCTGTCTGACCGTCCTCCACTTGGGAATCCTCCTCGATCCCGGCGATTTCCAGGGCCGCCTCTTCCCAGGCGGTGAGCTGGGCTACTGAGGGTGGCCCTCCTCCTGTCATGGCTCTCCCTCTTATTGTGGGCTCTCTTTTCCTCAATGAGGGACACAAGTGGAATTTGAGTGAGAATGAAGGATTGAGTATAGAAAATCCATAGCATAGATGCTTAGAAGGAGACAAAGATCCCTCCCTGTGTGTTGTAAGTTGTTGTCATTGCATCACAGTGATAGAGAATGTGAGGGCTACATGGTAGAATAGTTAAGTAAATGTGACCATAAAGAGAGAGGGAATGGGTAAGGGTGCAGGGATGTAAGTGTCAAGTGGGATGTGGAGGAAGAGGTTGGCAAAGCAGAGTGTTGGTGAGGAGAGGCGATGGGGATCAGATTGAGGGTGATGGGAAAGTCATACTCACTTTTCCTGTGCGGGGAAGATCATGAAACCTCTTCCTGCATTGCAGCCAGGTTCTGTGACTCATTGATATGGAGTTGATCTCCTCAGCCATTTGCAGCCACACAGCTTTAGTCTGCTGGGGTGGCTTTTTTCTCCCTGAGGAAGGGAGGAGCACCTCATTATTAGATCTTGCTCCCTGCACCAGAGCTTGGAGGGAGGGCTCATCAAAGTGGGGTGCACACCTTTGCTTGCTGGTGGACATGGTCAGTAAATGAAATCCTTCATACAATGTCCAAAGCGTTTCCAGTCTCCAGAAGAAGCAAGGCTGCTTGCAGGCCTTAAATCCAGCAGCACTGATGACGTCATCGGAGGTGACTTTCTGTATGAAAAGTGTACTGGCCGCGCTAGACGTGCTCCTATCTAGTTATCCAGCAAGTTAAACACTTATTCAAAATAATTCTTTGTGAAGCCGTTTGCTGTTTGAAGCCTTTACTTGAACAAATTTGTGAAACTGTAAACAAAGATAAAGTATGTTTTGTACATAAACTGAGTACCATACATTCGATATTACATAAGATATAAACATATTTACAACAGTAGAATAGACTAATTGTATAACTAACTAACATTTGGACTCACTTCTGTAACTATCAAATATTAACCTTTTAGAAACATATTCACAGAATCACAGAAACCCCACAGTGCAGATAGAGGCCATTTCGGCCCATCGAGCCTGCACCGACACATATCCCACCCGATCCCCGTAACCTCTACACCAACACATATCCCACCCTATCCCCGTAACCCCACGTATTTAATCCCCCTAACACTAAGGGTCAATTTATCATAGCCAATCAACCTAACCCGCACATCTTTGGACTGTGGGAGGAAACCGGAGCACCCGGAGGAAACCCACGCAAACACGGGGAGAATGTGCAAACTCCACACAGACAGTCACCCGAGGCCGGATTCGAACCCGGGTCCCTGGCGCTGTGAGGCAACAGTGCTAACCACTATGCCACCGTGCTGCCGACAATATTATTGTCAAAATACTACTCTGACAACATTGCTATTATGCTAACAAACAAAGATACTCACAAATATTGCGCTTGGCCTAACATATGAAATCAGATTACATTGGATAGTGAAACCCTTATGGAATCCTCCATTACTGCCAGGTTCTTCCTGGAATTCTACTTCCTGGGATTCTACTTCCTGGGTTACACAGGAAGAAAGGTACAAAGGTCAAATGACCTCACACAGGAAGAAAGGAACAAAGGTCAAATGACCTCACACAGGAAGAAAGGAACAAAGGTCAAATGACCTCACACAGGAAGAAAGGAACAAAGGTCAAATGACCTCACACAGGAAGAAAGGAACAAAGGTCAAATGACCTCTGTTTTGTACAAACACACTGCTAACACAATAACCACCACCAGAGGGTGCTACTGCATGTAAAATAGTCCATCGGTCCAGAACAAAAAGACTCATTGGGCCAGGGGTTCCCAAATGCTGGAAATCAATTGCCTTATTAGGGGAAAATCGCAATTTTTCAACACTTCACTTCAGAGTTGGGGTCCTGACACGAATCCCACCTGACACGCCCGGCCCGCTCACACTGGCAAAATTGATCCCAAAGGCTTTGATCAACCTAAATATTGAGTTCAGAAATTGTAACTTGTTTGAATTGCCCACTCATCAGGTGTGATTGTAAATACTATGTGATGAACTGTACACCTAAGTACTACTGCATGTACTATCCCTCCTCACCTTTCTCGACCTGTCTGCAGCTTTTGACACTGTTGACCACACCATCCTCTTCCAACACCTCTTCTCCGTCGTCCAGCTGGGTGGAATTGCCCTCACCTGGTTCCATTCTTATCTAATACAAAAGCAAAATACTGCGGATGCTGGAAATCTGATATAAAAACAGAAAATGCTGGAAATACTCAGCAGGTCAGTCAGCATCTGTGGAGAGAGAAACAGAGTTGACAGTTCAGGTTGCTGACCATTCGTCAGAACAGCAAAAAGTTGGCGATGGAACAGGCTTTTAAGCAAGTGTAGGAGCAGGGAAAGGGGGGAGGGGAGGAAAGAATACAAGGGAAGGTCTGTGACAGGATAGAAGGCAGGAGAGATTACGAGACAAAGGGATGCTGGTGCAAGGCAAAATGAGATGGTAATGGGACAAGTTAAGAAACAAAAGATGACTCTAGATGAAGTGCAAATGGCAGAATGATCGACAGCTGCCATGTGAGAGAGAAACAAAAATAAGATGGGGCAGAGGTTGTGGTGTGAAATTGTTGAACTCAATGTTGAGTCCAGAAAGCTGTAAAGTGCCTAATCGAAAGATAAGGTGCTATTCCTCGAGCTTACGTTGAGCTTCATTGGAACAGTGTAAGAGGCCAAGGGCCGAGAGGTCAGAGTGGGAATGGAGTGGAGAATTAAAGTGACAGGCGACTGGAAGCTCGGGGTCACTCTTACGGACTGAACGGAGGTGTTCCGCAAAGAGGTCAACCAATCTGCATTTGGTCTTCCAAATGTAGAGGAGACCGCATCATGAGCAGCGAGTACGTTATACTAAATTGCAAGAAGTACAAGTAAATCGCTGTTTCACCTGGAAGGAGTGTTTGGGGCTCTGAACAGCTTGAGTCTCTTCGCCGGGAGCAAGCAGAAGTCAAGCGCAGGCAGTGCAAGGAGCGCACGTCAACCCAAGCACCCCACCCACCCGCCCCTTCAACCACCTTGTGCCCCACCTGTGACAGAGACTGTAGGTCCTGCATTAGACTCATCATTCACCTGCAAACTCATTTTTAATGGGGAAGCAAGTCATCCTCGGTTCCCGAGGGACTGCCTAAGAAGAAGAAGAAGATAGGTACGTATATGAGGAATTGGCCAATTGGATTAGGTATTTGGGGTGTGACTTGACACCTGAAGCATATAGCTGTAGACTGCAGGAAGATATCAATAAATTGGTCAGGTGGGCAGAACAGTGGCAAATGGAATTCAACCGGAGAAGTGTGAGGTAATGCATTTGGGGAGGGCTAATAAGGAAAGGGAATACACATTAAATGGTAGGACACTGAGTAGTGTAGAGGAACAAAGGGACCTTGGAATGCATGTCCACAGATGCCTGAAGGTAGCAGGCCAAGTAGATAACGTGGTTAAGAAGGCATACGGAATGCTTGCCTTTATTAGCCGTGGTATAGAATACAAGAGCAGGGGGGTTATGCTTCAACTGTATAAAACACTACTAGTTAGGTCTCAGCTAGAGTACTGCATGCATCTCTGGTCACCACATTACAGGAAAGATGTGATTTCACTAGAGAGGGTACAGAGGAGATTTATAAGGATGTTGCCGGGAATAGAGAATCTTAGCTATGAGGAAAGACTGGACAGGCTAGGTCTGTTTTCCTTGGAACAGAGGAGGCTGAGGGGAGACCTTATTGCAGTGTACAAAATTATGAGGGGCATAGAAAAAGTGGATAGAAAAGACCTATATCCCTTAGCAGATAGGTCAAAAATCAGGGGACACAGATTTAAAGTAATTGGTGGAAGGTTTAGAGGGGATTTGAGGGGAAATTGCTTCACCCAGAGGGTGGTTGGAATCTGGAACTCACTGCCTGAAAGGGTGGTAGAGGCAGGAACCCTAACCACATTTAAAAAGTACTTGGATGTGCACTTGGGATGCTCTAATCTGCAGCGCTACGGACCAAGAGCTGGGAAGTGGAATTAGGCTGGATAGCTCTTTGTTGGCTGGCGCAGACATGATGGGCCGAAATGGTCTCCTTCCGTGCTGTAACTTTCTATGATTCTATGATTCTATCGAACCTTACCTTAGAGGAAGAGGGAACTGTGGTAAACCACTGTTAACTCTGTACAGGTCCAGGCATCTCTCCGCCCCTGGCTCCACCCCTAAGCCCGGGTATAAAGGTGACTCACCACCCTTCCCCCGGGAGCTCTTAGGATGGATCCACTAGCAGAGGCATGCTCCAGTTCTTAGTCAATAAAAGCCTACTTCGTATAAGTTCAACTCGTAGTCTTTGGTGTTGTTGATAGTGCATCAATTTTATTGACTAAATTTTCAACATGGAGCAAATCTTGAAGCCGGAACGTTTAGACCTGGATCCTCAAGCAGCAGATGCATCCAATAACTTTGAACACTGGCTGAGCTGTTTCGAAGCCTTCCTGGAGGCCTCCAGCACTACCGTCACTACAGATGACGCGAAACGGCTTGTCTTGAACTCACGGGTGAGTCACCGAGTCTACTCGATCATCCGAGACGCCACAACTTATGCGGCCGCCATCGCGACGCTAAAGGAACAATACGTGAGGCCTGTTAACGAGGTCTACGCCAGACACCTCCTGGCTACCCGAAAACAGCGCCCCGGGGAATCGGGTGCCGAATATTTACTGGCACTGAGAGTCCTCGGCCGGGCCTGTAATTGCAAAGCGGTGACGGCCAAGGAATGCACGGAAGACCTGATCCGAGACGCCTACGTAGCCGGCATCAGGTCCAACTATACTCGGCAGAGGCTGCTGGAACAGAGGGGGCTCGACCTGCAGAAGACGGTGGCCCTCGCTAACTCGTTAGACGTGGCCCTCCAGAACATGGACGCCTACCCCCCTGACCGGATGGCCACGTGGATGTCACGGGAGCAGCCATCTTGGGACCCGGTAAGGCCACAAGCCGCCAGCAGCCCAACTACAGCTGCAATGACCAGAGGCCAGAAATGCTACTTCTGCAGCCAGGCCAAGCACCCCAGACAGCAATGCCCAGCAAAGGACGCGACCTGCTCCAAATGCGGCAAGAAAGGCCACTACGCGAGAGTGTGCAGGGTGAAATCGACCCCCAATTCCCGCAGCGCCGCGTGTGAACCATGCAGGCCGCCATTTTGGACCCCACCAACCACGCGTGAGCCGTGCGGGCCGCCATTTTGGGCACCACCAGCCGCGGGGGAGCCGCCATCTTGGACACCATTTCGAGACCAGGCCCCCAGCGCGGGCGAATACTACAGCGACCCACCGACCGCGACGATGGCCTCCATCACCCTGGACCAATCTAGGCCCCATCAACTAGCCAGGTCCATGATGAACGTAAAGGTAAATGGCCATGCCACAAATTGCCTTTTTGACTGCGGAAGCACGGAGAGCTTCATCCACCCCGACACGGTGCGACGCTACTCCCTATCGGTTATGCACACACGCCACCAGGTCTTTATGGCCTCAAAGTCCCATACGGCGGACGTCGGCGGCTACTGTGTAGTGACTCTGACAGTGAACGGCGTGGAGTACAGAGATTTTAAATTCCTCGTCCTGCCACAGCTCTGCGCTCCCGTACTGCTAGGATTAGACTTCCAGTGCCATCTGGAGAGCGTCACGATGGCATATGGTGGGCCCCTGCCCCCACTTACAGTCTGCAGCCGGCAGAATTTAAACACAGCGCCGCGCAAAGTATGCAGCCTGTCCACCCTGAAGGTCAAACCCCCCCATTGTTCGCTAACCTCGCCAAAGACTGCAAGCCAATTGCTACTAAAAGCAGGCGGTACAGTGCCGGGGATAGGAGCTTTATTAAATCAGAAATAGAAAGACTCCTGAGGGAAGGGATTATCGAGGGCAGCACCAGCCCATGGCGAGCCCAAGTGGTGGTAGTGAAGACCGGCAAAAAACAGCGCCTGGTTATTGATTACAGCCAGGCAATCAATCGATACACGCAATTAGACGCATACCCACTTCCCCGCATATCTGACATGGTCAACCAGATAGCACAATACCGGGTATTCTCGACGATTGATCTGAAGTCGGCATACCACCAGCTCCCCATCAGGCCTGAGGACCGCCAGTACACGGCCTTCGAGGCCGATGGTCGCCTCTACCACTTCCTCCGAGTCCCCTTCGGCGTCACCAACGGGGTCTCGGTCTTCCAAAGGGAGATGGACCGGATGGTTGACCAGAACGCGCTGCAGGCCACCTTCCCCTATCTAGACTGTTAAGTCCGTGAATGATTTAGACACGGACTAGCAGGAGTGAAAACAAACACATCTTTACTGGTGAAAGGCAATAACGAAGCTAAAACAACAGAGGCTCTCTAGCGCCTTTTATACAGGGGTGGTCACTGCCGGTACTGCAGTCTGAGACCAGTTATTCTCTTAAAGGTACATACACAACAATTCCTCCCCTTTTAGATAAACAGTACATAACATTCATTTAACAACTAAATGATAACGAATTACAATCACAATTACTGTTACTAGATACAGTGGTTAAGTTTAAGCAATTATAAGTTCAGTCTTTGAGGAGGCTTCCTGATTCTGTCTGGATAACGCCTCTTTGGGGTAACAGGTTCTTCTGGCAATGTTGAGTCGGAATCAATGTCGTTGTTTGGTTCATCTGCTTCCAATATTACCGATTCTGCGGTAGCTGCAATTGGAACGTTGATTTCATTACCAGGTGTATCAGATCGTGGTGTGGAGTTGACGTTTTCCAGTGACTCTAGAATCTGGACAGCATGGCATCTTACAATGCTCTCCCCAACGTCCACGGTATACATGAGAGGTCCTTGTCGTGTACAAATCGTTCCTGGCTGCCATTTCTCAGTGCGGTAGTCCCGGGCCAAAACTGGTTGACCTATCTTAAAACTCCTGGTCGGCCTTTCATTCATATTCTGAAACTGCCTGTTCTCCACATCTCTTCGGACGTTTGGCTTAACCAAATCCAAGCGGCATCGTAGCCTTCGATTGAAGAACATCATGGCTGGAGTTTGGTTGGTAACCGCATGTGTCGCATTCCGGTAGGCAAACAAGAAGTTGTCCACCTTGTGTTGTAGGGGTATATCTTCATTACACATTGCCTTGATAGCCTTCTTGAATGTTTGGACAAACCTCTCGGCCAATCCATTAGTGGCTGGATGATATGGGGCAGATGTGTAATGCTTAACACCATTGTTCTTTAAGAACCTCCGGAACTCTTCAGACACAAACTGTGGTCCATTGTCAGAGCAAATCTGTTCAGGCAGCCCATTCCTGGTGAATATGGTTCGTAAAACTGTGATAGTTTTTTCCGTGGTGGTTGAGGGCATTTTTATTACCTCTGGCCACTTTGAATGTGCATCCACCGCAATTAAAAACATCGAGTCCATGAAGGGACCAGCAAAATCAATGTGCACCCTTTGCCATGGAGATGAGGGCCACTCCCATGGATGCAGAGGAGCTTGTGGTGGGGCGTTTTGGACCTTCTGGCATCCTGCACAGCTCTTGGCCATCTCTTCAATTTCTCTATCGATTCCCGGCCACCACACAAACGCTCTGGCTAAGCTCTGCATTTTTACCCCACCCAGATGACCCTCATGAAGCTCATTGAGCACTTTATCCATCAACTTAGGTGGAATTACTACTCTGGATCCACACATCAAGGTTCCTCTGCACACTGACAGCTGTTCTCTTCTCGGCGAGAATGCTGGCAACAGTGGTTCGCCATGTGCTGGCCATCCCTTCACCGTTAAATCATAGACCCGTGATAGTGTCGGGTCATTCCGTGTTTCCTTTTCTATGTTTGCATTCGTCACAGGGAGACATTCGACTATGGTCGAGTGGAATAACTCCATTGGATCCACTGCAAGGTCTTCTTCTTCCACCGTCGGCAACGGTAGACGTGACAATCCATCAGCATTTCCATGCTGTTTAGTTCCTTTGTACTCGATGTCGTATTGGTGTGCCCCCAGGAAAAGGGACCATCTCTGCAGCCGTTGTGCTGTCATTATCGGTACGCCCTTCTGAGGGTTGAAAATGGAGACAAGAGGTTGATGATCGGTTAGTCGAGTAAATTTTTGACCGTGCAGATAGTGATTGAACGTCTTCACCCCCCACACTAGGCTGAGGGCCTCTCTGTCAATCTGGGCGTAGTTACGCTCGGCAGAAGTTAACGAGCGTGACGCAAAAGCTATCGGCCTCTCCAAACCATCAAGGAATTTATGTGACAGTACCGCCCCAATGCCGTAGGGAGACGCATCACACGCCAGCCTGATTGGCAGTGCTGGGTTGTAGTGAGCCAATACTTCCTTCAAAGTGATTAAGTCCTTACTCTTCTGAAAAGCACGTTTACAATCATCGCTCCATTTCCATGCTACCCCCGTTCGTAGCAGGGCGTTCAGTGGGTGCAGAATTGTTGACAAATTCGGCAAAAACTTATGATAGTAATTCACCAACCCGAGGAATGACCTCAGTTGCGACACATTTTCAGGTGCTGGGGCCTTAACAACCGCTTCAATTTTGTCAGGGGACTTATGTAACCCCTCTTCATCAATCACGTGGCCACAATACGATATCTGTTTCTTAAAAAATTCGCACTTGGGGCGGTTGGCTCGCAGCCCATGTTCCCGTAGTCTACTGAGCACCTGTTCTAGGTTGTTAAGGTGTTCACTGTCATCTTCACCTGTTAAAAGGATGTCGTCCAAGTAACACTGAGTCCCCGGAATCCCTTGCAAGACTTGTTCCATCGCTCTTTGCCATATCGCCGGAGCCGATGCTACTCCGAATACCAATCGATGATACTGGTAAAGACCTTTGTGAGTGTTTATCGTGAGATACTTCCTAGAGGACTCTTCAACCTCCATCTGCAAATATGCTTGTGCTAGGTCAATTTTTGTAAAACGCTTCCCTCCAGACAGTGATGCGAAGATGTCTTCTATCCTTGGAAGAGGATATTGTACTGTGTGAAGGACAGGGTTCACCGTCACCTTGAAATCCCCACAGATGCGAATCTTCCTTGGCTCCCCGGACTTATTTCTTAACGTTTTCTTCATGACAGGAACGATGGGTGTCGCCCACTCACTCCAGTCGACCTTAGACAACACACCCTCCTTCTCCAGATTCTCCAGCTCTGCCTTGACGGCTGGGCGAATTGCATATGGTACCGGTCTCGCTTTGAAAAACTTGGGAACTGCATTCTCTTCTATTTTTAACGAGGCGGTTACGCCTTTAAGCGTGCCCAGTTCTTGTTGAAATACCTCTTTGGCGTTAGCTAAGATTGTTGACAATCATCCAGGAGTGACGTCGTCATCTTTTTTACCGTCCACCATCATTGCATGAATGTGATGCCAATCCAAGTTTATCTTCCTGATCCATTCCCGTCCCAATAACGGTGGTCCACCATTTGGCAGTATGTAGAGATACAATTTCCGTATTTTCTTGCCATTGTATTCGACAGGCACCCTTATTTTTCCTCTGGGGTATACTTTTTGCCCCGTATACGTCGTCAAGACGATGGATGTCTCTCTCAAGGGTATGTGTGAAAATAGCCGCTCGTAGTCTCGTCGATTCATGACGGTTAGCGCTGATCCTGTATCCAATTCCATTTTAACTTGGGACCCTGCTATCGTGAGAGTGACCCAAATGGTTCGGTGATCCTCTTTTGCGATTACATTGTGAAGTTTGAGACAGCTTAGTCTCCTGTTTCCGGATTCACTATCGCTCATCTGGTCTTTGGAACAGCTGTCTGTCATCTTTTGTACTTTCTTGTACGGTTCCTTAGTAGCCTTTTTGTTGTCGCTGGTCTTCTTCCCAGACCTACAAACTCGTGCAATGTGTCCAATCTTCCCGCATTGTCTGCATATTTTGTCTTTGGACCAGCACTCCTTCTGGTCATGGTTAGTTCTGTCGCAGCGATAAGATTTTGCAAATCCCTGTGTCTTTTCGTGGGTGCCGTATTCCTGTGGTTTTTGTTGAATTTCTGCAGCTCCCCTGGCTGCTGCTTCATACGATACTGCCACGCTGAAAGCCTGATCTAGCGTCAGCTCTTTTTCTGCGAGTAACTTCTTCTGTGTTCCTTCACTCAGGAGTCCACAGACAAATTTGTCCCGTAGGGTATCTGCCAGTCCTGCTCCGAACTGGCAGTGCTTTGATAGCTTGCGTAGTTCCGTAAGATACTCAGCATTGCTCTCATCTTTGTGCTGAGTTCTCCTGTGGAATTTAAATCTTTCTGCTATCAACAGCGGTGCAGGGTTTAAGTGCTCCTGTAGAACAGCAACAATTTCGTTAAAACTCTTCGCCTTCGGTTTGGCTGGAGTAATCAGATCCCGCAATAGGCCGTACGTTCTAGCGCCCATTAAGTTTAACAATATCGATGCCTTTTTCCCCTCCGCTATATCGTTTGCCTCGAAATATACCTCGACTCTTTCCACATACGTGGTCCAGTCCTCTAATGTATTATCAAAAGCAGTGATACAGCCAGTCTTCGACATCTTGCAAATCTAAAATGGCGCCTCCCGCGCTTTGCCTTCTTCTCCGATTTAACAAAATGGCGCCTCCCGCGCTTTGCCTTCTTCCCCGCTGTTGTTAGCGCTGCTTTCCACGGTTTCTTGCGCGTATTCTTTTTCTTTTATTATTTTCCCGTCGTGGAGCGGACCCTCTGGGACACTTCCCTCCCTCTTCTTAGGTCCGAACGCTGCCCAGCTTCGAAACACCGGCCGCGCCCTGTATGCTCCACCCTCTCTCTCTCTCTCTTTGCTTCCCGACTCGCTGCCCGGCCCCGTTGAAAGGCCACCCGATCGAGCTTCAGCTCGCCGCAGCCCAGGAAGGATCAGAGCACTACCTGCCACCAGCCCGATTAGCTGGGAAACCACGGACCGAGGAACCCAGCCTGGCTCTGGAAAGTCGCTCCTGCAAAGCCTTGAACCCGATGATTGACGGTCGACGCCCGTTTCTCGAGTTTCAGTGGCCTCTATTTTTTTTTTCTTTCTTCTGGCTCCGACCTTCAACAACGTCGTCGGAGCTGCTGCTGAGTTGCAGGTAAGTTCGTTTCTTACTCGTCGCCAGTGTTAAGTCCGTGAATGATTTAGACATTGAAAACAAACACATCTTTACTGGTGAAAGGCAATAATCAAACTAAAACAACAGAGGCTCTCTAGCACCTTTTATACAGGGGTGGTCACTGCCGGTACGGCAGTCTGAGACCAGTTATTCTCTTAAAGGTACATACACAACATAGACAACAGCACCATCTGCGGCCATGACCGGCATAACCACGACGCCAACCTAGAAAAATTCCTCCGTACGGCTCAACGGCTGAATCTGACATACAACAGAGAAAAATGTATGTTCCGCACCACGCGCCTCGCTATTCTTGGCTGCGTGGTGGAAAACGGAGTCATCGGCCCCGACCCCGACCGAATGCGCCCCCTCCTGGAACTACCCCTCCCCCACTGCCTAAAAGCCCTGAAGAGATGCCTAGGGTTCTTCTCTTACTACGCCCAGTGGGTGCCCAACTATGCAGACAAAGCCCGGCCCCTCATCAAGTCAACCTCCTTCCCCCTGATGGCAAAGGCCCGTGCGGCCTTCACCCTCATAAAAGAGGACATTGCGAAGGCCACAATGCACGCAGTGGATGAGTCCATCCCTTTCCAAGTGGAGAGCGATGCATCCGACTTTGCCCTAGCCGCAACCCTTAACCAGGCGGGGAGACCCGTGGCCTTCTTTTCACGGACCCTCCAGGGCCCCGAAATTCGACACTCCTCTGTCGAGAAGGAGGCCCAGGCGATAGTGGAGGCTGTACGGCACTGGAGGCATTACCTGGCCGGTAAACGTTTCACCCTGCTCACTGACCAACGGTCAGTAGCATTTATGTTTAACAACAGACAAAGGGGGAAAATCGAAAATGATAAGATATTGCGGTGGAGGATCGAGTTATCCACCTACAACTACGATATCTTATACCGGCCCGGGAAACTTAATGAGCCCCCAGATGCCCTATCCTGTGGGACATGTGCCAACGCACAAGTCGATAGGCTACGGACCCTCCACAATGATCTCTGCCACCCGGGGGTCACCAGGTTCATCCATTTTATTAAAGCTCGCAACCTGCCTTACTCCATCGAGGAGGTCAGGACCATGACCATTAACTGCCAGGTCTGCGCCGAATGCAAACCGCATTTTTATAGGCCAGACAGGGCACACCTGATTAAAGCCACCCGCCCCTTCGAATGTTTCAGCGTCGATTTCAAGGGGCCCCTTCCCTCCTCTGACCGCAACACGTACTTCCTCAATATTATTGACGAGTACTCCCGTTTCCCTTTCGCCATCCCCTGCCCGGACATGACCAGCGCCACAGTCATCAGGTGCCTCAACGACCTGTTCGCCATATTTGGCTTCCCCAATTACATCCACAGCGACAGGGGCTCGTCGTTCATGAGCGACGAGCTGCGCCAGTACCTGCTCGAGAAGGGCATAACCACGAGCAGGACTACCAGCTACAACCCCCGGGGTAACGGACAGGTAGAGAGGGAGAACGCAACGGTGTGGAAGACCGCCATGCTCGCCCTAAAATCCAAGGGCCCCCCAATCTCCCGCTGGCAAGATGTCCTCCCCGATGCGCTCCACTCCATACGATCACTGCTCTGTACTGCCACAAACGCCACCCCTCACGAGAAGATGTTCGTCTTCCCCAGGAAATCCACCTCGGGGACATCACTATGGTGTGGAAGGAGCAGCGCTCCGAAAGCTTGTGATTTCAAATAAAACTGTCGGACTATAACCTGGTGTTGTGTGCTTCTTACACTTGTAAATGTAGGGGGGTGGCGTGTGCCCAGTCAGCTCTGCCCCTGACTGTCTCTGAGCGGTTCGAATCGCTCCCACACCCCTGGGTTCTAGACACCGGACTTAGGTACAGACAGCGATACAGAAAATAGAGTAGACAAGTGGTTTGGTGCAAGAAAACCACAATTTTTATTAAAGGCACAAAAAAACACAATACTGAGAATTACGAGAATAATTACAGGCATATAAAATTACACTTATTTGGGAATGGGGAACACATGGCACATCGAGGGAACAAACACATTAAAAATCCCCTTATCCTTATCCCACCCCCAATACCTAACTAGATTAAGCTACGAGGGGCCAGGAATTCATGCTCACAAATGGGGTTTCTTTTACGGTTCGAAATCTGTCGATTAAGTCAGTTGTGGTTTTGGGGTTCGCTCTTGTTGTCCTTTGGGGCCTGCCATCATCACGTGGTCCCAGGGCACGGCGATGGAGTTGTCTGTGCAAAGTACCCTCCTTTTCCTTCTTTAGAGTAAAGTCTTTTGTTGGGTACTTCATCTTGCAGGAATGGTTGTTCTTCTGGTGGTGGTTTGGTCACCGACGGTGTTGTTGCGGTTGGGGCTCAGTTGTCAGTTTACTTTGATTTTACTACCCATGCTCCGAATACCAGCTTATTCTGCCCGCTTGCCCCCAACGCTTCTTTATGCTGCCCTTCTCTGCTTATCGGTTTTTGCCGTTTGTCTCATCTCGCCTGCCCGCTTGCGGCCCCATGTGTCTTGTGTGCGTTGAGTCAGGTCCCGTTCTCCCTCCCGCGTTTGGCCCCCGGTGTTGTAATGGGCGTCCCCGGTGTCGAGAGAGGCAAGAGCAAGAGCAAGCCAGAGCGAGAGCGAGCGACCCTTGGCTACCGGTGGGCCTATAATTATACCTGGTTCTTTACCCCTTATCTGCGTGCCAAATCAGGTTAGTTCTTTGTTTAATTTTGGCGAGCTCGTCTAAAGCAATTACAATCATCCACTTTAACTGTTTTTGGGGCGGTTGTTTCCTTGTTTAATGGCTTCAATATCCTGGCTGTTTGTTATTTATGATATTTAATCGTCTTTTCCTGGCTTGGTAGCTGCTTTGAGCTGTTACCGATTAATTATGCAGAAAGTTAATGGCCTCAAGATTAGGTCTATCTTGAGTTGATCTGCTTCCAAGGTGAAGAATGCATATTCTGTGTTTACCTAGCTGTCTGGCTTTAGAACATGACAAAGTCTTTCACAGATCAATGCATGTTAGGTTTCGTTCCAGGATTTGAATGGACCTTGTCTTTTAAAAATCCTGCAGGTTTCTGTCACGAGGTTTCAGAAGCCATTTTCTTTTGGGTACCCTTTTTAATAACTTGTCCATGCAGGGTCCCTTTATCCATAACTTTTGGGGCATGTGGGAATTTTGAGAACCCTACATAAATCTTTTCTGCACCTTCTAGAAAGCCGTCCTATCCTTCCTAAAGTGCAGTGCCCAGAATTGGACACAATACTCCAGTTGGGGCTGAACTAATATTTTATACAGGTTCATCATAACTTCCTTGCTTTTGTACTCTATGTCATATGCTTTTTGAACTGATTTCTCAACCTGTCCTGCCACCTTCAATGATTTGTGCACATATACCCCCTGGTCTCTCTGTTCATGCACCCCCTTTAGAATTGTACCCTTTTGTTTATATTGCCTCTCCTCATTCTTCCTACCAAAATGTATCATTTCGCACTTTTCTGCGTTAAATTTCATCTGCCACGTGTCCGCCCATTCCATCAGGCTGTCTATGTCCTCTTGAAGTCTATCACTATCCTCCTCACTGTTCACTATATTTCCAAGTTTTGTGTCATCTGCAAATTTTGAAACTGTGCCCTGTACACCCAAGTCCAAGTCATTGATATATATCAAGAAAAGCAGTGGTCCTGGTACTGACCCCTGAGCAACACCACTGTGTACCTTCCTCCAGTCCGATAAACAATCGTTCACCACTACTCTGTTTCCTGTCACTTAGCCAATTCCGTATCCATGCTGCCACTGTCCCTTTTATTCCATGGGCTTCAACTTTGCTGGCAAACCTAATGGCCCAGAAATTCGGGTCTCCACGGGTGAGTACGCACGGGGTACTCACCCGTAAGCCCAATGGAAGTGCCGGTTTCCTGCATGCACTGCGCATGCGCAGGAAACCGGCACTTCCGTTCCCCTGAACGAAGGGGTTCAGAGTTCGAACGCATGTGCAGGAGAGGCTGTGCGTGCGCATTGAACTTACGTTTTTTTTGCAGGTTTTCCCGGGAGGGTAAGTCTCCAGAATTTACACATTTAAAAAGCAGGCGTAAGGCCTGCTTTTTACAAGGTAAGTGGTGAATTAATTAAAATTAAAACATTTTTTCCACAGGTTTATTATTTTTAAATACTTTAAAGCAAGGTAAGTTTATTGTTAGCCCCGTTAGAAAATAAAATTATTTTTTTCAAAAATTTAAATTATTGTTTAAAATAGTTATTTCATGTAATTCATAGTTTATTTTAAAAATGTGATTTAAAAAAAAAATTATTTGAAGATTTAGTGATGTTTTGGGGCCCGTAGTATTTATAAGTTTTGACAGGTCTTCCTGCTCCGATTGGCTCCCCATGGCCCACATGATCCCAGGGGATGCATCAAACTAACTATGCCCCTGGGATACGCAAGCACTGCGCACCGACAGTTGGAGCAGGCCCAGGATCGGAATTCCACGCGGGCCCACAGCTCAACGGCCGGCACGCTAGGTAACTGCAGGTCGGGGGCTTACACCCGCGGGAAGCCCCCGACCCGAATTTCTGGGCCATTATGTAGCACTTTATCAAACGCCTTTTGGAAGTCTATGTACACCACGTCAACCGCATTGCCCTCATCAACCCTCAGTGTTACCTCATCAAAAAACTCAATCAAGTTAGTTAAACATGATTTGCCTTTAACAAATCCGTGCTGGCTTTCCTTAATTAACCCACACTTGTCCAAGTGACTGTTAATTTTGTCCCAGATTATCGTTTCAAAAAGCTTCACCACCACCAAGGTTAAACTGACTGGCCTGTAGTTGCTGGGTTTATCCTTACAGCCTTTTTTGAACAAGGGTGTAACATTTGCAATTCTCCAGTCCTCTGGCACCACCCCCGTAATGACAAAAGGGATGATGGTGCAAGGCATGGAACAATAAAGGAACAAAAGATGGGTCCTGAGGAGGTGTAAGTGGCTGCAGCAGCAGCTGCTGTCTCAGAAAATGGGAGTGGTGGTTATGATCTGAAGTTATTTAACTCAATGTTGAGATCGGAAGGCTGTCAAGTGCCTAGTCGAAAGATGAGGTGCTGTTACTCGAGCTTCCTTTGAGCTTCATTGGAACAGTGTAGGAAGTCGAGGACAGAGAGGTCAGAGTGGGAATGGGATGGAGAATTAAAGTGGCAAGTGACCGGACGCTCAGGGTCACACTTGCAGACTGAACAGAGGTGTTCAGCAAAGCGATTACCCAATCTGCGCTTGGTGTCCCCAATGTCTCACCAGAGAACTTAAATCCTCCAGTTATGCAACTATAGTTTAAGTTAAATAACTTGGTCATACAACGTTATCTGTGCCTTTTGATATTGGGTGAACTTGTGATACTATCTCTCTTCAGAGCACTCCTTGTCACCTCCTGGTACATTATTCAGCCCAATTATACAAAATTTAGTGCCATTCTTATTTTTTGTATTTATAGATTAGCGATAATCAGCAGTTAGTATAGGCAAAAAAAGAAGGCGAAGAGAGTAAAAATGTATTTTCTTTGAAAAATATGTATCTATTTAATTATCCATTTTTCTATTGATCATCCATCTATCCACAGTGTTTATATTTAAGCTTCACTGGTGGTAATTGTAGTTATTCTGCTTACAAGGCTAACACACTCTTCATGGCATTTACAATAGTTCAAAAAACATAAGAACATAAGGCGTAGGAGCCGGAATAGGCCACTTGGCCCCTCGAGCCTGCTCCGCCATTCAATAAGATCATGGCTGATCTGATCTTGGCCTCAACTCCACTTCCCTGACCGCTCCCCATAACCCTTGACTCCCTTACCTTTCAAAAATCTGTCCATCTCCTCCTTAAATATATTCAATGACCCCGCCTCCACAGCTCTCTGGGGAAGAGAATTCCAAAGATTCACGACCCTCTGAGAGAAGAAATTCCTCCTCATTTCCGATTTAAAAGCATGCCCCCTTATTCTGAAATTATGCCCCCATAATTCTAGATTCCCCCACGAGGGGAAACATCCTCTCTGCATCTACCCTGTCAATCCCCCTCAGAATCTTATATGTTTCAATAAG
Source organism: Somniosus microcephalus (assembly GCF_052327205.1). Lineage (NCBI taxonomy): Eukaryota > Metazoa > Chordata > Chondrichthyes > Squaliformes > Somniosidae > Somniosus > Somniosus microcephalus. Next base: position 39,538,285 of record NC_140998.1, read on the forward strand.
ATCCCCTCTCATTCTTCTAAACTCCAATGAGTCTAGGCCAAACCTGCTCAACCTTTCTTCATAAGACAACCCCTTCACCTCCGGAATCAACCTCGTGAACCTTCTCTGAACTGCCTGCAATGTAAGTATATCCTTCCTTAAATAAGGAGAAGAAAACTGTACGCAGTACTCCAGGCGTGGTCTCACCAACGCCCTGTACAGTTGTAACAGGACTTCCCTACTTTTATACTCCATTCCCTTTGCAATAAATGCCAACATTCCATTTTCCTTGCTAATTACTTGCTGCACCTGCATGCTAACTTTTTGTGATTCATCTACAAGGACCCCCAGATCCCTCTGTACCTCAGCAATTTGTAATCTCTCCCCATTTAAATAATGATTTGCTTTTTTATTTTTCCTACTAAAGTGGATAACCTCGCATTTTCGCACGTTATACTCCATCTGCCAGATTTTTGCCCACTCACTTAGCCTATCTATATCCCATGCAAGATGAAGGATGAGAACTCGACGTTGAACGTCATACTCTTCCTCAAACAGCAGCAACAACAACTTACGTTTTATAGTGTCCCTGATATACAGAGAAATGTCTCAAAAGGCTTTATAAGCTGGTGGACAAATGTTGACACCAAGCCGGAGGGAGGAAGGAAAAACAATGTTGCGGGGTGTCAAACATGGCCTAGAAATTCAGTTAGGGGCACCCAGCTCGCCTGGGCGCCGGAATTACCGCTGCGCGCGGAGCCACTTGCGCCAGCGGGAAATTCAGTTTCAGCGCCCCAAGTGGAAGCCGGCCGCTAAACAAGGGTTTCGGTGCCCCACTTGGGGCGCTGAAACTGAATATCGGCGTGTAAAGTGCCGCAGCGCCACCCGCTGCGGCACGGCAGCCTGCGGTACTGCAGGCCTTCCTCTCAGTCTTAAGGGGGAGGTGGCTGCAACAGCGCGATCCCCGCTCGCGAGTGCCGGCAAATGAGCCCGGCACCAAGGAGAAGTGCCGGGCTCTCTGGAAACAGCCGGCAATGCCGCGGGGGGGGGGTGTAGGAGGCCGGGGAAGGAGGTGTGGGCAGGCGGCCGCCAAAAACGCGGCCGGCCGTACCTCCACCTTAACTCGCCCCACTACCGGCACAGGTAGGCCCCGTGTACCGATCGCTGTTTGCGGCCGGCGCGGGGGAGGCGGCAGCAACCAAATATGGCCAGCGGGGCGATAGCGGGGCGATAGCGGGGCACTGCGCACACCGATGACGTCATCGGTGGCGGCGCAGCGCTAATGGCTAACGCCGCCATTAGCGCCCCGCTAAATATCGCGGTAGGTTTGCACAGTGGCGCAAAAGCCCTCTTTGGGCGCAAACTGGTGGCGCAGGCCACTGAATTTCTAGGCCATAATCAGAGAGTCTTTAAGAAGCTTTTCAAAGCAGGGAGTGATAACACGCAGCAGTATTGAATAACGACGTTCTATTGGAGGGTTGATGGAGTGACTGCAGATGGTGGAGTAAAGGCTGTGTGTGGGGATATATGGCTGGGATATATGAGAACTGGTGTCTCAAAATCAGTTTGCTGGGCAGAAGGGGCCAATGAAGCTGGATGATGGGTGATGGGGGAGGGAACTGTGATGCAAGCTTTTGTGTAGGTGGGCCAGGGCATGTTGATTGAGTTGTAGTTTGTGGGAGTGGGAAAACTCGCAAGCAGAGTATTGCAGAAAATGAGCCTTAAGGTGACAAAGACATGGATTAGTGTTTCAGCAGCGGGAGAGAGGCAGAGGTGAAAATATATAAAATGGGGGAAAAATTTGGTTGATTATCGCCTCCTGTTTGCGCCCTAAGAGAGTGCTAAAGGGGCGCAAAGCAACTAACGCCCGGGCGCGTCTATGATTGCGCCACTTGCGAAATTGACAAGAGTTTTTGCGGTGGCGCTAAACACTACTGCCACAATCGCCTACGCCCGCAGATTGTGACATCAGTCGAACGTGCAATGACGCGGTTGCACCCCAGACCAGATATTGAGTGGCGCCCCCTTCCTTTCCGCCTGCTGTTAGCAACGACAGGTAGAGGGGAACATTTTGCAGTCGGGAAGGGACTGGGGGAGCGCTATTTAAAGGCGGACTCTTCCTGCCTTCTTTTGTCGGAGACATTTTTGCACCACGCATTCTGAGAGAGAGAGAGAGAGAGATTCTGAGAGAGTGAGAGAGACTTCTGGAGAGATTCAATGTTGTGTGACGGAGTTTTGGGTACTGAGCAGCACTTTGCAGGTTCTTTTTGATTTGACCTTCCTTGCATCGATTTAGAAGAGACTGTGGGAGCTGCACTGAATCAGGGCGTCGTCCTGCACCTGCAGAATTGGTGGCATCAGAGACACAGAGAGAGAATGGCAAATATGGCCAGAGGGGGGAGGGCCAACAAGCCTCTGCACAGGAGACCTTACCCTCTCAGGGTATTCCGGGAACAATTACATAGAAACATAGAAGATAGGTGCAGGAGTAGGCCATTCGGTCCCTCGAGCCTGCTCCGCCATTTAATGAGATCATGGCTGATCATCCAAATTCATTACTTTGTCCCTGCTTTCTCCCCATATCCCTTGATCCCTTTAGCCTTAAGAAATATATCTAACTCCTTCTTGAATATATTTAATGAATTGGCCTGAACTGCCTTCTGTGGTAGAGAATTCTACAGGTTCACCACTCTCTGGGTGAAGAAATTCCTCCTCATCTCAGTCCTAAATGGCGTACCCCTTATCTTTAGACTGTGACCCCTGGTTCTGGAATCCCCCACCATCAGGAACATCCTTCCTGCATCTAGTCTGTCTAGTCCTGTTAGAATTTTATAAGTTTCAATGAGATCCCCTCTCATTCTTCTACACTCCAGTGAATATAAGCCCAATCGACCAAATCTCTCCTCATACGTCATTCCTGCCATCCCAGGTATCAGTCTGGTGAATCTTCGCTGCACTCCCTCCATGGCAAGAACATCCTTCCTCAGATAAGGCAACCAAAACTGCACACAATACTCAAGGTGTGGTCTCACCAAGGCCCTGTACAACTGCAGCAAGACATCCTTGCTCCTGCACTCGAATCCTCTCGCTATGAAGGCCAACATACCAATTGCCTTCTTAACCGCCTGCTGCACCTGCATGCTTACCTTCAGCGACTGGTGCACAAGGACACCCAGGTCTCGTTGCACTTCCCCTTCTCCCAATCTGTTGCCATTCAGATAATAATCTGCCTTCCTGTTTTTGCCACCAAAGTGGATAACCTCGCATTTATCCACATTATACTGCATCTGCCATGCATCTGCCCAATCACCCAACCTGTCCAAATCATACTGGAGTTTCTTGGCATCCTCCTCACAGCACACACGCCCACCCAGCTTTGTGTCGTCTGCAAACTTGGAGATATTACATCTAGTTCCCTCGTCTAGATCATTAATATATATTGTGAAATAGCTGGTGTCCTAGCACCAATCCCTGCGGTACCTCACTAGTCACAGCCTGCCACTCGGAGAAAGACCGATTTATTCCAGCTCTTTGCTTCCTGTCTGCCAACCAGTTCTCTATCCAAGTCAGTACCTTACCCCCAATCCCATGTGCTTTAAATTTACACGCTAATCTCTTATGCGGGACCTTATCGAAAGCTTTCTGAAAGTCCAAATACACCACATCCACTGGTTCTTCCTTATCTATTCTATCAGTTACATCCTCAAAAAATTCCAGTAGATTAGACAAGCACAATTTACCTTTTGTAAATCCATGTTGACTTTGTCTGATCTTGTCACTATTTTCCAAGTGCTCTGCTATTACATCTTTTATAATGGATTCTAGCATTATCCCCACTACCGATGTCAGGCTTACCAGTCTATAATTCCCCGTTTCCTCTCTACCGTCTTTTTTGAATACTGGGGATACATTAGCTACCCTCCAATCCATGGGAACTGTTCCATAGTGTATAGAATTTTGGAAGATGGCCAGCAATGCATCTACTATTTCTAGGGCCACTTCCTTAAGTACCCTAGGATGTAGATTATCAGGCCCTGGGGATTTATCGGCCTTCAATCCCATCATTTTCCCTAACACCATTTCCCTACATATACTGATTTCATTCAGTTCCTCCCTCTCATTAGACCCTATGTTCCCCGACATCTCTGGGAGGTTATTTGTGTCCTCCTTTGTAAAGACATAACCAAAGTATGTATTTAATTGGTCTGCCATTTCTTGGTTCCCCATTATAAATTCCCCTGATTCTGACTGTAAGGAACCTACGCTTGACTGCACCAAGCTTTTACAGTCAGTTTTTATGTTCCCTGCAAGCTTACTCTCATACTCTATTTTCCCTTTCTTAATTAATCCCTTTGTCCTCCTTTGCTCAATACTAAGCTGCTCCCAATCCTCAGGTTTGTTGCTTTTTCTGGCCAATTTGTCTGACCTCTCCTTGGACCTTATGCTGTCCCTAATTTCCCTTGTTAGCCACGGTTGAATCACCTTTTTTGTGTTATTTTTATGCCAAACAGGGATGAACAAATTCTATAGTTCATCCATGCGATCTTTAAATGTTTGCCATTGCCTATCCACCGTCAACCCTTTAAGTAAAGTGCCCCAATCCATCCTAGCCAACTCGCACCTCATAACATCATAGTTTCCTTTATTTAAATTCAGCACCCTAGTCTCTGAGTCAAATACTTCACTCTCCATCTTAATGAAGAATTCTATCATATTATGGTAGCTCTGCCCCAAGGGGCCTCGCACAACAAGATTGCTAATTAATCCTTTCTCATTACATCATACCCAGTCTAAGATGGCCTGATCTCTAGTTGGTTCCTTGACATATTGGCCCAGGAAACCATTCCGTATACACTCTAGGAATTCCTCCTCCACAGTACTGCTACTAATTTGGTTAGCCCAATCTATATGTAGATTAAAGTCACCCATGATAACTGCTGTGCCCTTATTGCACGCGTCTCTAATTTCCCATTTAATGCCATCCCCAACCTCAGCATTACTGTTTGGAGGTCTGTATACAACTCCCACTAACGTTTTCTGCCCCTTGGTATTTCGCAGCTCTACCCATGCAGATTCCACATCATCAGAGCTAATATCCTTCCTTACTATTGTGTTAATCTCCTCTTTAACCAGCAATGCTACCCCACCTACTTTTCCTTTTTGCCTGTCTTTCCTGAATATTAAATACCCCTGGATGTTGAATTCACAGCCTTGGTCAACCTGGAGCCATGTCTCCATAATCCCATTCATATCATATCCATTTACATCTATTTGCACAGCTAATTCACCCACCTTATTATGAATGCTCCTCGCATTAAGACACAAAGCCTTCAGGATTGTTTTTTTAACACTCTTAGATCTTTTAGAATTATTATGTACTGTGGCCATGTTTGATTTACACCCTTGATTTCTCTGACTGCCACTTTTGTTTTTCTCCTTCCTGTCTTTTGCTTCTATCCTTGCTTCCCTTTCCTCTGTCTCCCTGCACAGGTTCCCAACCCCCTGCCATTTTAGTTTAAACCCTCCCCAACAGCACTAGCAAACACTCCCCCTAGGACATCTGTCTCGGTCCTGCCCAGGTGCAAACCGTCCAGTTTGTACTGGTCCCACCTCCCCCAGAACTGGTTCCAATGTCCCAGGAATTTGAATCCCTCCCCCTTGCACCATTCCTCTAGCCACATATTCATCTGAAATATCCTTCTATTTCTACTAACATGTGGCACTGGTAGTAATCCTGAGGTTACTACCTGTGAGGTCCTATTTTTTAATTTAGCTCCTAACTCCCTATATTCAGCTTTTAGGACCTCATTCCGGTTTTTAACTATATCGTTGGTACCTATATGCACCACGACAACTGGCTGTTCACCCTCCCCTTCCAGGCTGCCCTGCAGCCGCTCCGAGACATCCTTGACCCTTGCAGCAGGGAGGCAACATACCATCCTGGAGTCTAGTTTGCAGCCGCAGAAACGCCTATCTATTCCCCTTACAATAGAATCCCCTATCACTATAGCTCTCCACTCGTTTTCCTCCCGTCCTGTGCAGCAGAACCACCCATGGTGCCAGGAAGTTGGCTGCTACTGCCTTCCCCCGATAAGCCATCTCCCTCAACAATATCCAAATTGGTATATCTCTGAGAGGGGGATGGATACAGGGGACCCCTGCACTACCTGCCTGTGCCTACTACTCTGGCTGGCGGTCACCAATTCCCTTCCTGCCTGTGCAGCCTTTACCTGCAGTGTGACCAACTGATTAAACGTGATATCCACGATGTCCTCAGCATCGCAAATGCTCCAGTATGTATCCATTTGCAGCTCCAGCACCATAATGCGGTCTGCCAGTAGCTGCAGCTGGATACATTTCCCACACACATGGTCGTCAGGGACACAGGAAGTGTCCTTGATTTTCCACATAGTGCAGAAGGAGCATGCCACGGGGCCGAGCTGTGCATTCATGACTTACCCTTCAATTAATTTAAATTAAATTAAATTAAATCAATACCACCAATTACACTACAATTAAATGATATACTCAAGGGCCCTTGGTTACTAGCACGCCCCGATACACAACAGAGACCTTGGAAACTATAACCACAAAAATTAATACCTTCTAAACTTTAGAAGCTTTTAACCTTAACTGTCAAACTAATTCTCCTACATTCATTTGTCAGAGGAGCAGTGTTTCCGCAGGCTGCGCTTCATCAAGGAGGTGGTCACTGAGTTCTGCCACCTGCTGCAACCAGATCTGCAGCCTCTACTGAGGGCCAGGAAGTGTACAGGAAGTGCAGGGGTGCAAATAAAAAGGATATTAGGAAAGCAAAGAGAGAGCATGAATAATTCTTGGCAAGTAAAATCAAGGAAAACTCAAAAATGTTTTATAAATATATTAAGAGTAAGAGGATAACTAAAGAAAGGGTAGGGCCTATTAGAGATCATGAGGGTAATCTGTGTGTGGAAGCGGGAGATGTTGGTAGGGACCTTAATGAATACTTTGCATCTGTTTTCAAAAAGGAGGGGGCGAAGCAGACATTGCTATCAGGGAGGAGGAGTGTGAAATATTACTTGAAAAAAGCATAGTGAGAGAGGACGTATTAAGGGGTTTAGCAGCTTTAAAAGTGGATAAATCCCCAGGCCTAGATGAAATGTATCCCAGCCTGTTAAGCGAAGCAAAAGAGAAAATAGCAGAGGCCCTGGCCATCATTTTCCAATCCTCTCTGGCTTCAGGTGTGGTGCTGGAGGAGCGGAGGACTGCTAATGTGGTGCCCTTGTTTAAAAAGGGAGAAAAGGGTAGACCGAGTAATTACAGACCAGTCAGCCTAAACTCGGTGGTGGGAAAAGTATTGGAAAGAATTCTGAAGGACCGGATAAATCTTCATTTAGAAAGACATGGATTAATCAAGGATAGTCAGCATGGATTTTTTAATAGAAGGTCGTGTCTGACAAACTTGATTGAATTTTTTGAGGAGGCAACAAGGAGGATAGATGAGGGTAGTGCATTTGATGTAGCATATATGAACTTTAGCAAGGCTTTTCATAAGGTTCCACATGGCAGACTGGTCACGAAGTTAAAAGCCCATGGGATCCAGGGCAAAGTGTCAAGTTGGATTCAAAACTGGCTTGGCAACAGGAAACAGAGGGTAATGGTTGATGGGTGTTCTTGTGACTGGAAGCTGTTTCCAGTGGGGTTCCGCAGGGCTCAGTACTGGGTCTCCTCCTTTTTGTGGTATATATCAATGATCTAGACTTGAATATAGGGGGTATGATTAAGAAGTTTGCAGATGATACTAAAATTGGCTGTGTGGTTGATACTGAAGAAGGAAGCTGTAGACTGCAGGAAGATATAAATAAATTGGTCAGGTGGGCAGAACAGTGGCAAATGGAATTCAATCGGGAGAAGTGTGAGGTAATGCATTTGGGAAGGGCTAACAAGGAAAGGGAATACACATTAAATGGTGGGACACTGAGTAGTGTAGAGGAACAAAGGGACCTTGGAATGCATATCCAAAGATCCCTGAAGGTAGCAGTTAAGAAGGCATATGGAATGCTTGCATTTATTAGCCGTGGCATAGAAAACAACAGCAGGGGGGTTATGCTTCAACTGTATAAAACACTAGTTAGGCCTCAGCTAGAGTACTGCGTGCAGTTCTGGTCACTACATTACAGGAAAGATGTGATTGCACTAGAGAGGGTACAGAGGACATTTACAAGGATGTTGCCGGGAGTAGAGAAACTTAACTACAAGGAAAGACTGGATAGGCTGGGTTTGTTTTCCTTGGAACAGAGGAGGCTGAGGGGAAGACATTATTGAGGTGTATAAAATTATGAGGGGCCTAGATAAAGTGGATAGAAAGGACATATTTCCCTTAGCAGAGGGGTCAAAAACCAAGGGGCACAGATTTAAAGTAATTGGTGGAAGGTTTAGAGGGGATTTGAGGGGAAATTTCTTCATCCAGAGGATTGTGGGTGTCTGGAACTCACTGCCTGAAAGGGTGGTAGAGGCAGAAACCGTAGTGTATGTACCTTTAAGAGAGAACTACTTTTACAGCTCCTGTGTGCTGTAGTACCGGCAGTGACCACACCTGTATATAAGCCTTGAGCATGCCTCTGTACCCACAATCTTGAGACTACCCTACTCCAGTAAACACCTGTTGATTGTTAAGTTACAGCATCCGTGTAGTTATTGGAAAACATCATACTCTCAGAATCACGGATCTAACAGAAACCTTAACCACAATTAAAAAGTACTTGGATGTGCACTTGGGATGCTGTAACCTGCAGGGCTACGGACCAAGAGCTGGGAAGTGGAATTAGGCTGGATAGCTCTTTGTTGGCCGGTGCGGACACGATGGGCTGAAATGGCCTCCTTCCATGCTGTAACTTTCTATGATTCTATGATTCTAGGATTCTAGGACATCTCTGTTGGTGGCAATGAAGGTGACAGTGGCTCTGAATTTTTATGCCACCGGCTCCTTTCAAGCAGCTACTGGGGTCATCGCCAATATCTCCCAGTTCGCTGTCAATTGCTGTATCCAGGAGGTGACAAATGCCCTCTTTAAAAGGAGACGCCAGTACATCTCTTTCCCCATGACCCGGGCCAAACAGCATGAATGTGCATGTGGCTTTGCGAGGTTAGCGGACTTCCCCATGGTGCAGGGCGCTATTGATTGCATGCATGTGGCATTGTGGGCATCGCATGAAAACTGCAAGGGCTTCCACTCCTTAAATGTGCATTTGGTCTGTGACCACAGACAGCTGATGCTCGCTGTCAATGCCCGCTATCCTGGCAGCAGCCACGATGCTTTCATCCTGCGCCAGACTGGTGTGCCAGACCTTTTCCAGGCACCGCATCAGCCAAGTAGTTGGCTCCTCGGGGAGAAGGGTTATCCACACTGCACCTGGCTGATGACACCGCTCCATAACCCCAACACCCCTGCTGAGCTGCGGTATAATGAGAGCCATATCGCCACCAGGAACATAATTGAGCAGACGATCGGCGTGCTCAAGCAACAGTTCTGATGTCTGGACCACTCAGGAGGATCCCTGCAGTACTCTCCTGAGCGAGTCTCCCTCTTCATAGTTGTATGCTGCATTCTTCATAATCTGGCAATCCTCAGGACCCAGCCAATGCCACCAGGGATTGATGCACCACCGAAGGAGGAGGAGGAAGAGGAGGAGGAAGAGGAAGAGGAGGATCAGCAGCAGCAGCAGCACCAACGTGGGAGGGAGGCGCACAATGTTGCCACTGCAAGAGCCGTCCGTCAACGGCTGATAACAAGCCGCTTCTAGGCCCCGACTCAGAAGATGGCTTCTGGCATGGAGAACAACATCATGGAAAGCAACCTGCAACCCCTATAGCCGGCCAAAGCTGCAATGATTCCAAAGGCCAAATATGTACATTTTGAATACAACAACGTTTTTATTTAACAAACTGTGTGAGTCATTTATTCAGGACAAACAAATAGAAACAAACAAAACAAATCGTTAATTAACAGAACAGGTTCTCACAAGCTGGAGAAAAACGGCAAAACAGTAAACAAATGTTATCAGGCGAACCTCGACCTTTACTACAAACATTCCCATGATTTGTTTAGACCTCCTACTGTTTGCTCTTCGAGGGTGATCTCCATCCCCTGCGCACTTCCCCCCTTCCCACCCTACTGCTCCTCCGTAATGGGGCCCCAGTGGCTACAGCAAGGCTGGTGGAAGGCTGCTGAATGTCAGATCCAGAGACTACAGATGCCCTTGTAGGACGCCCTCGACCAGCTCTGGGCCTGGAGGGCCCGGCTGCAGAGTGCACCAACTCTGCATGGGCGGCAGCAGTCTGGGCTGGCTGTGTTGCAGGCGGTGGCAAGTGCAATGGTGGAGTGGCAGTGGTGGCAGCAGGAATGCTGTCATCCTGAGAGTGGACAGCACCTTCCTGCTCGACCGACACACTGGCACTCCCACGGGGCAGTACCTCAGCATCCGGAGCAATCTGCTCAAGCACATATTGGTGGCACTGTGAGAGCCCCGAGGCAATGTGGCCGAACCAGCGACAATGGCAGCAGTCAGTGCTTGCATTACATCAATCTGAGACTGCATGAGAGTAGTCTGAGACTGGATGGCAGCAGCCAGTGACTGAATTGCAGCACTAAGCCGTTGCGTTGCTTCGGCCTGTGCTGCAGTGGAGTGCTCCACACTCCTAGCCAGTCCATCCATGCTTTCAGGCACCCTTCCCATTGCACCCATGAGCTGAGTGTGCATGTTCAAAGCCTGGGTATTCATTTCCGCAATGAGGCGCTCCTTCTCTGCGTCCAGTGCAGCAGGACTCACTTCCCTACTCTCCCTCCGGGGAGAAGGCCCCCGAGCTTCCCTACCTCCATGGCGTTGCTGCAGCCCGCTGGGTCCCGGAGCTTCGTCTCCATCAGACCCTTCCCCTCTGCTCCCCTCCATGGAAGGCATGGGCCCAGTGTGGCATGGGCTCCCTCAGGAGACGCAGGCGCCGAGGCTCCGGTTTCCTCTTCCTCCTCGCCTGGGCTGCCGCTCCCACTGCTTAGTTGAGGGACAGGCTGTTCAGCTGGTGGTTCACTATCTGAAAGCAGGGAGGTACAAGAGTGGCTTTGGCATTAGGACAGCGGAGCAGTAAGGGAGCAAGGACTGGAGACATTTAGTAAGTTGGATTGAAAGTGTAAAAGGCTGGTGTTGTGAGGGGCAAGTGGAATGAGAGAGGAGGGAAAACTGATGAACATACCATTGCTGTCCCCAAGAGGGTTGACCTCTCCAGCGGCCACGGCACCTATCACCTGGCTGGCAACAATCCTGTGGACGCACGCCTCCAAATCGCTGAGGTCTGCAGCTCAGCCGGCCCTCCACCCGCCTATTGCTGCTGCCACCTATTGTGAGATAGCTTGGCCTGCAAGGAAAAGGACGGCGTCTGAGTAAATGTGCAGCCATGTGCTTGCCTGATGTGCCTCCCATGGTTGAATAGTCCTTAATGTATGCAGCCATGTGCTTGCCTGATGTGCCTCCCATAGTTGAATATCCGTTAATGTATGCAGCCATGTGCTTGCCTGATGTGCCTCCCATATTTGAATAGCCCTTAATATATGCAAGGTGTGGAATGTGCATGTGTGTTATATGAGATGGCCATAGGTCTTGGATGAGTGTTGGGCATTTGGGATTTTTAAACCCTCTAGGCACAGAGTGAGGTTGAGATGGAGGGATGTAGAGGTATTGAAAAGCAGCCACTCACCCTGACCACCCGAGTGAGATCGTTGAACTTCTTCCGACATTGGATGTGGGTCCTGGACACCATGCTCCTGGAGGAGATGTGCTGAGTCACCACCCTCCACACTCTTCTATAATCCTGCCACTCTGTGTGTAGAGTGCTGATCTTTGGCACTCCACTGCGCCAACCAGAGCCACCAACCCCGGTCGCTGAAGCACTGAGCTCATTCCCTGGGCCTCTCCATTCTTCTTTGCAGCAGAATTCAAGTTCAGGTCTGTCAAGGCCTAGATTCAAGGCTGCAATGAGCAGGGTGTGGCTGGAGAGCAAGATCGACCCTCCCCTTTAAGAACTGGCTGGCGCCAGTGTGTCTGTGTTCCATTGCTAACTGACATCACCTGAGCTTCACCAGCGCTGTGAGGTAACGCCTTGCTCCTTGGCGTTAGCGCCTTAAGAGAGCTGTATTGCACCTGATTTAGCACTCAAATCACCTCCAGGGGGCGATATAAGCTAAGTTTGCAGTCGGAGGCGATAATTAGCGCCAGGCGCTAAACTTTGCACCCGGCCGATAATTGCGCTCCAAACGGCGCAATACTGAATTTCTCCCCCAATATTTCAGAAGTAAAAGAAAATCGACCCAGATCAGCTGTGAAAAGAAGCTGAGCTTGGAGTTGAACTGAATGCCTAAATTCTGTACCTCTAAGGATTAACCTGAGGTGGTGACTGAGGCGGTGTTGACGAATTTGAGGCTGGACATGTGTAGGTGTCGGTGGGAGCTGAAGAAGATAGTTTAAGTTTTGCTGGAGGAAGCATACACAAAACTTTTCTAATCTAATAGTGAAGTTTCAACTGCACTAAGGAGCATGGGTAAAAATTCTACCATTTAGCTTATCTAAGATCGTCAGCAAGGCGAGTGAGACTTATGGCAAAACATGATTAATATTAACAACATCAAAAAAACAAATGCTTCTATACAGCCAGTGATAATTTTGATACATAGACACACTAAACAATGAACCTGAATTAATATTTTATATGTCTCATTCAATATTTTACTTCCAATCTTTATCATGGAAATTTCAATTCCCCGTCATTGGAATGCTAATATCCCTTGCAAGCATCAGAGAACAATACAGCTTGAATGTCATTGTTTGTTACAGTGATGTGGTATAATAAGAATGATTTGCCTCAATCTGTGATGTGCTTGCATTAAATTCAGTTGTGTTTCTGATAATGTACTCATCGTCCCCTAGTAATTGCCCATGGCAGTCAGGAAACATTGGCTTTGTATTTAGTGAATAAATTAAGTTATCACTAAAATAAAATGTGACATAAATACTTTGAAATGCATTGCAAGACAATAAGTATTATTCTTAAAGAATTTTTCTTAGTTAATTATTCGCCTTGTTATATAGCAACTTTCAACTAGACAAAATGAGTTATTGAACTCAACATCCAAAATTAAGAAGCACCAACCTTTTAGTCACACCTGCCTTCTTAAATCCTTTATTGTTTATAATCAGTAGTGAAATTGTTTGTTATATTGCAACAGATTTTAAACTGGTCTGATTGGAGCATTCGCAACTGTTAGCTGCAATAAATTTAGTGGATCTACACTCAATTCTGCCGATGCTAAAAGTACATCAATATACAGCAAAAGCTTTCAATGTGTGGAAAGTCAATACACAATTAATCAGAAGCTATCTGTTATAAGTAGAAAAAGTAGCAATACCAAGTGCTTCAAATTAAATTCAGACAATTTTGTCGCAGTAGCAACCTGTGTACAAGAAATAGTTGAATGCAAGATTAAAAGCTGCATCAAGCAGTCATGACAGATAATAGTGTCATTTAAAGTTAAGATATACTTTTATGGCAAATGTATTTTTAATAGTGAAGCAAAGAATATAATATATACTTTTAGAAAAAAAACAATTCTGGTTTTTGAGGTGGTTGTGGGGATTATGGAAATTACTGTTGGCGTGCTAACCAAGGGATCATTGACTGTTACTTTGGGGGTTACAAAAAATGCTTAACATCTGATTTTAGTGAGGGCACTAAAATGTGCTTTTACGTCTGCACAGTGAGCCATCCAATAACATCAATTAATGTAGTGGATCATTTGTTCAATGCAAAGATGAGGCATTGAACCTCTGAAATAGTGTAGGGAAGACAGGCCCAGCTGTTAGCCCAGCGATTTATGCTGAAGAATGCAACTAACCAGACACAGAAAAAGTCAGTTCTTTTGAGTTCTGACGGAAGGCCATTGACATAAAATATTAACCCTATGTTTCTCTCTCTGCACAGATGCTGCCTGACCAGCTGAGTTTTTCCAGGATTTTCTGTTTTTATTACAGAAAAAGCAAGATTCACAGGGGAGACTAAGGAAGCCTTGTCGGGAGGACTGAGAGAATGGAGGGGATAGTTTATGGGACGAATGGGTAGCCTCTCATGGTTACTCATCACTGTTGCAATGGAGGCCTTGTACTCAACTCTCAAAGATACTCCCTTGGTCAGCTTGAACATGCTGGGAATTAATCGGGCTAATTTTCTAACTTTTGCACTCTTAGTGAGGAGATTTGCCTACCAGGAACTCATATTGAAAATTTGGGTAACTGAATCAAACCATTGGAAAATCATGTGCTGTGCACGCCTGTGTTTCCAATACGTGCATCAGGTGGGTGAGGCCCCCTGGCAAGAGTGCAAAATCAGAAACGTTTTCCTACAGAGTCAACCTTGAGGTAGGGATTCACAAACATCATAACTGCTCAAAGTTCAGCTCTCTGATTGACCATGGACATGCTGAGTGAATGCTGTACAGTGTAGGAGAAATGCTTTACAAATTGCCTATGAATTGCCCAAATCCATGCCCATTTTACCCGCAGCGCCATGTTTGAATCCCTCCAATCCCCCTGCCACTGTACTGAAACAGCTCTTACCAAAGTCACAAATGAAATCCTATGTGACTGTGACCATGGTAAACGCTCCCTCCTCATCTTTCTCAACCTATCTGAAGCCTTTGACATGTTTGACTACACCATCCTCCTCCAGTGCCTCTCCCCCATCATCCAGATGGGTAGGATTGCCCTCGCCTGGTTCCATTCTTATCTATCAAGTCGTAACCAGAGAATCATCTGCAATGGTTTCACTTCCCGCTTCTGCACCGTTACCTCTGGAGTACCCCAGGGATCTATCCTTGGCCCTCTCTTATTTCTCATCTGTGATGAAATATATGCCTTCATCAGCCCCTGCGTTTTACCTGCATTGTATTGTGTGTACCGCCCCCCCTTTTTCCCCTATTGTGTGTATTGGCTCCGCCCCTGTCTTTTGTCATATAAAGGTCTCAAGAGTCATTCTGCCAGACGAATCCGGTGTGGAATGACGTGCAATGTTCTTAGCGATTAAAAGCCTTCAGTTGAATCCTTTAACTTCTTGTCTTTGAGTTATTGATGGCACATCAATTTTAATCGCTAAAACACCAAGATGGATCGACTCCTGAAACCAGAGCGCTTGGATCTGGACCCCCATGCCAAAGACGCAGCCATACAGTTTGGACACTGGTTCCAATGCTTCGAATTTTTCATCGAAACCTCAGCCACCGCCATAGCAGCCGCGACCGCCACCGGAGACGTGAAACTGGGAATCCTGCGAAACCGGGTGAGTCATCGGGTCTCCCCTCTCATCCGAGATGCCACCAGCTACGAGGATGCCTGCACCATTCTGAAGGCCCACTACGTGCGGCCAATAAACGAGGTGTACGCCAGGCATCTTCTGACTACTCGCACGCAGCGGCATGGTGAGTCACTAGAGGACTTCATGCTAAGCCTAAAAGTACTGGGCAGAGACTGTAACTGTAAGGCCGTGTCTGCCACCGTGTACACGGAGGAGCTGATCCGAGACTCCTTTATTGCGGGCCTCAGTTCAAATTACATTCGGCAGAAACTGCTTGAAAAGGAGGGACTGGACTTAAAACAGGCTATGGGCATAGCGCGATCGCTGGATATGGCCCAGAGGAACTCTGAATCCTGTTCCTCAGGCCACGCGGCCCACTCCGCCTCGTGCGCGCCGTGGGGGCCGCCATCTTGGAAGCCATCTTCACCTCCCAGGTCTCAGGCCAGCCCAGCACCGTCGGAGCCCCAGCCTCCACCCAGGAGCCCCACTACTGCCGCGATGCATCGGGGCCCGAAATGCTACTTCTGCGGCCAGGACAAACACTCCAGGCATCTGTGCCCAGCGAAGGGTACCACCTGTTTTAAATGCGGGAAGAAAGGACATTTCAGTAAAGTCTGCAGCGGGAACCCCGCCTCCAACTCCGCCACCGCCGCGTGCGCGCCGTGGGGGCAGCCATCTTGGACGCCATCTTGTCCACCCTCATGGAGTCCACCATCTTGTCCCGACTACACGGACCCCCAGGACCCACTGGTGGCCTCAATCACAGTGGATCAATCCAGGCCGCATCTGTTGTCTAGTTCGATGATGGACATAGAGGTAAACGGGAACAAGGTTAAGTGCTTGATTGACTGCGGGAGCACCGAAAGCTTTATTCATCCTAGCCTGGTAAAACGACTTTCACTAACGATAGTCCCTACACAGGGCAAAATCGCCATGGCTGATAAGACTCATACCTCAAAAATTACAGGTTTCTGCGCAGTTATGTTGTCGGTAAAAGGCACTGATTACAGAGATTTTAAACTGTTGATAATGCCAGACCTCTGTGTGAGCGTGATCTTGGGTCTGGACTTCCAGTGCCACCACCAAAGTATCACGCTTACCTACGGTGGGTCCCAGCCGCCCCTCACAGTGTGCGGTCTGGCTACCCTGAAGGTCAAGCCACCCTCTCTGTTCGCCAACCTCGCACCCAACTGTCGACCCATAGCGACCAAGAGTAGGCGGTACAGCTGGGAGGACAGACGGTTCATTGCGTCTGAAGTAGAAAGACTCAAGCGGGAGGGTATCATCGAATGCAGTACCAGCCCGTGGCGCGCCCAGGTAGTAGTGGTTAAGGGTAGCGAAAAGAAGTGGATGGTGATAGATTATAGCCAGACGGTTAATCTATACACCCAGCTAGACGCCTACCCTCTGCCCCGCATAGCGGATATGGTTAACCAAATTGCGCAATACCGGGTGTTTTCCACCATCGACCTAAAACCAGCATACTACCAGCTCCCCATTAGGCCGCAGGACCGTCCATACACCGCCTTCGAGGTGAACGGACGCCTCTACCACTTCCTCAGAGTCGCCTTTGGGGTAACGAATGGGGTCTCGGTCTTCCAGCGGGAGATGGACCGCATGGTCGATGAGAACCAGTTAACAGCCACCTATCCATACCTAGACAACGTCACCATCTGCGGCCATGACCAGCAAGACCACGACTTGAACCTCGCGAGATTTCTGAAAACCGCCCTCAGACTCAATCTCACCTACAATGAGGATAAGTGTGTCTTTAGCAGCACGCGCCTCTGTATCCTGGGCTGCGTGGTGGAAAACGGGGAAATCGGTCCGGACCCCGACCGATTGCGCCCCCTACGGGAGCTACCCCTACCAAACACTCCCAAGGCCCTGAAAAGGTGCCTGGGGTTTTTCTCCTATTACGCCCAATGGGTCTCCAATTATTCTGACAAGGCCCGTCCCCTCCTGAAATCAACGTCCTTCCCGTTCACGGCCGAGGCCCACGCCGCCTTCAACAGCATTAAACAAGACATTGAGAAGGCCGCGCCGCGGGCAGTGGACGAAAACATCCCTTTCCAGGTCGAAAGCGATGCGTCCGACTTCGCTTTAGCAGCCACCCTCAACCAGGATGGGCGGCCCGTAGCCTTTTTCTCAAGAACCCTCCAAGGGCCCGAGATCAGGCACTCCTCGGTAGAGAAGGAGGCCCAGGCCATAGTGGAGGCAGTGCGGCACTGGAGGCACTACCTAGCCGGCAAACGCTTCACCCTGCTTACCGACCAGCGGTCGGTAGCCTTCATGTTTAACAACAAACAGAGGGGGAAGATCAAGAATGACAAAATTCTCAGGTGGCGGATCGAACTCTCCACGTTTGAGTATGACATAATGTATAGGCCGGTAGCCCTCAACGAATCCCCCGACGCCCTATCACGAGGGATGTGTGCCAGCATCCAGGGGGACAGGCTACAGGGCCTCCACAATGGCCTCTGCCACCCGGGAGTCACCCGGCTATTTCACTTTATAAAATCCCGTAACCTGCCCTATTCCATCGAGGAGGTCCGGTCTATGACCAGGGACTGCCGCACCTGTGCGGAATGCAAGCCCCTGTTTTTACAGGCCCGACCGAGCCCACCTGATCAAAGCTACACGGCCATTCGAGCGCCTGAGCTTAGATTTCAAGGGACCACTCCCCTCCACCGACCGCAATGTGTACTTTCTCAACATTGTGGACGAATACTCCCGCTTCCCATTCGCCTACCCCTGCCCAGACATGACCAGTGCCACGGTCATCAAGTGCCTCGGCAGCCTGTTTTGCACGTTCGGCATGCCGAGCTACATCCACACTGACAGGGGGGCGTCGTTCATGAGCGACGAACTGCACCAATACCTGCTGTCGAAGGGGATAGCCACGAGTCGGACCACTAGTTATAACCCCCGGGGTAATGGGCAAGTGGAGAGGGAGAACGCGACGGTGTGGAAGGCGGTCACCTTAGCACTAAGGTCTAAAGGCCTCCCTACCTCCTGCTGGCAAGAGGTCCTCCCAGATGTACTCCACTCGATAAGGTCGCTACTGTGTACTGCTACTAACGCCACTCCTCACGAGAAGATGTTTGTTTTTCCCCGCAAATCAACCTCGGGAGTGTCCCTACCTTCGTGGCTCTCCACCCCAGGGACAGTCCTATTATGGAAGCATGTGAGGGGCCACAAAATGGATCCCCTCATGGAGGCAGTACACCTACTCCACGCAAACCCACTGTACGCGTACGTCAAGCACGCCGACGGGCGTGAGGACACCGTGTCCATAAAGGACCTCGCCTCGGCAGGAAGCAACGACGACCCATCCTCACCACCCCCAGAAGAACCTCCACCATCCCCAGAGGTATCCTCACCACCCCCAGAAGTACCTGCAACACCCCCAGCACATGGGTATGCCCAGGAGGGCACCACGGACTCCCGGTCGGAACCCGAGGTACTGTTGTGACGTTCAGGAAGGACTATCACACCCCCGGACAGACTAAATCTGTAGAAGGGGTGAATGTGATGAAATATATGCCTTCATCAGCCCCTGCGTTTTACCTGCATTGTATTGTGTGTACCGCCCCCCCTTTTCCCCTATTGTGTGTATTGGCTCCGCCCCTGTCTTTTGTCATATAAAGGTCTCAAGAGCTGTATGAGTCATTCTGCCAGATGAATCCGATGTGGAATGACGTGCAATGTTCTTAGCGATTAAAAGCCTTCAGTTGAATCCTTTAACTTCTTGTCTTTGAGTTATTGATGGCACATCATCATCCACATGCTGTCCCTCAGCAATATCATCTGAAAACTTGTCATCTTTCACATGTATGCTGAAGATACCTAGCTCTACCTCACCACCACCTCTCTCGACTCCTCCACTGTCTCTGATTTGTCACATTGCTTGTCCTACATCCAGTACTGGATGAGCAGAAATTTCCTCCAACTAAATATTGGGAAGACCGAAGCCGTTGTCTTCAGTCCCCACCACAAACTCTGTTCCCTAGCCACTGACTCCATCCCTCTCCCTGGCAACTGTCTGAGGCTGAATCAGACTGTTCGTAACCTTGGTGTCATATTTGATCCTGAAATTAGCTTCCGACCACATATCTGCGCCATCACCAAGACCGCCTACTTCCACCTCTGTATATTCGCCTGTCTCTGTCCCTGTCTCATCTCAGCTGTTGCTGAAACCCTCATCCATGCCACTGTTACCTCTAGACTTGACTATTCCAATGCTCTCCCGGCCTGGCCTCCCATCTTACACCTTCTATAAGCTTGAGCTCAACCAAAACCCTGCTGCTCGTCTCCTAACTCGCCCCAAGTTCCATTCGGCCATCACCCTGGTGCTCGCTGACCTACATTGGCTCCCGGTCTGGCAATGCCTCAATTTTAAAATTCTCATCCTTGTTTTCAAATCTCTCTGTGGCCTCGCCCCTCCCTACCTCTGTAACCTCTTTCAACCCTACAACCCTTTGAGATCTCTGCACTCCTCCAATTCTGGCCACTTGTGGAGCCCTGACTTTAATCGTTCCACCATTGGCAGGTGTGCTTTCAGCTACCTAGACCCTAAGCTCTAGAATTCCCTCCGTAAACCTCTCCACCTCTCTACCTCTCCCTCCTCCTTGTAGATGGTCCTTAAAACCTATCCCTTTGACCAAGCATTCGGTAAACTATCCTAATGTCTACTTTTGTAGCTAGGTGTCAAATTTTGTTTGATAAGGCTCCTGTGCGGCACCTTAGGACGTTTTGCTATGTAAAAGGTGCTATATGAATGCAAGTTGTTTTGTTGCTGTTAAATAAGCCCTCAAAATGTAATCAGTAGACTGAATCTAGGAAAGGAAAAGGCTAGTACTAATTAAACCATCAGGTCTTATACAAACAGATCACAGGCCCAGACACAGCATACTGGTCAAAACTATTATCGGGTAAATCTACAGATGAACAGTGGGAGGTGTTCAAAAAAAAATTTTGCTTAGTGCAGGACCAGTATATACCCCTAACAGGAAAGAGCTCTACTTATCAAATAAAACAGCCATGATTGACAAAAGAGGTGAGAGATAACAAAACTAAAGGTAAGAGCATATGAAATTGTGAAGAATATTATAAATAGGAGACTGGGAAATATATAAAGAACAGCATAGGATGAAAAATGAAATAGTAAGAGCTGCAAAAAGGGAATATGTAAAGAAACATGCGAGGGATATCAAGATTAACAGAAAAAGTTAGTACATTTATATTAGAAAAGAAAGGGTAGTCAAGGTTAAAGTGGGCCCTTTAAAACATATGTGGGTAATATTGCAAATGAATAAAGGAAATGGCAGACTTGTTGCAGTACAGGAAGATAATAATATGCCTCACATTTCAGGGAAATTAATAATGAATCAAGGACTGTAACTCACTAAAGTTAATTTAAGCAAGAAAGCAGTATTAGAAAAATAATGGCACTATAGACTGACAAATCCCCAGGTCCTGATGGTTTCCAACCTTGGGTTTTAAAGGAAGTAGGTGAGAAAATTGGAGATGCTTTAGCCATAATCTTCCAAAGCACCATCAATTCAGAAATTCTCCCTTCAGATCGGAAAATTGCAAATGTAACTCCATTGTTTAAGAAAGGTGAGAGAGAGAAACCAAGAAATTATAGACCTGCTCATCTAACATCTGTTGTGGGGAAGTTATTGGAAGTTATAATGAAGGATAGAGTAACTGAGCATTTAGAGAAATTTGAGCTGATTGGAGAGAGCCAACATGGATTTGTTGGGTAGGTCATGTTTAATGAACCAAATTGAATTTTTTGAGGAAGTAACTAAAGTAGTAGACAGGGGAATGTCTATGGATGTAGTTCATATGGATTTACAAAAGGCATTCGCTATGGTTCCACATAAGAGACTGTTAGCTAAACTTAAAGTTCATGGAATTGAAGGCAAATTATTAACCTGGCTAGGAGATTGGTTAGGTGGTGGAAGACCTAGGGTAGGGATAGTGTGTATGAACTCGAATTAGAAGGAAGTGGCTACCGGTGTCCCACAAGGATCTGTGCTGGGGCCTCAACTATTCACTATAATTATTAATGACTTAGATGACGCAAAAGGGAGTTGATGATGATGACTTCCCACAGTGCAGATAGAGGCCATTTCGGCCCATCGAGCCTGCACCGACACATATCCCACCCTATCCCCGTAACCCCACGTATTTAATCCCCCTAACACTAAGGGTCAATTTATCATAGTCAATCAACCTAACTCGCACATCTTTGGACTGTGGGAGGAAACCGGAGCACCCGGAGGAAACCCACGCAAACACGGGGAGAATGTGCAAACTCCACACAGACAGTCGCCCGAGGCCGGATTCGAACCCGGGTCCCTGGCGCTGTGAGGCAACAGTGCTAACCACTATCCAAGTTTGCAGATGACACAAAGATTGGTGGTATAATAAGTAATGTAGATGGGAGTGTAAAATTACAAAGAGACATTGATAGATTAAGTGAGTGGGCAAAACTGGCAGATGGATTTCAATGCAGGTAAGTGTGAGGTCATCCATTTTGGACTGAAAAGGATCGATCCAAGTATGGTGAAAAGCTATGAACAGGAGAAGTCCAAAGAGATTTAGGGGTCCATGTACACAGATCACTAGAATGTAGTAGTCAGGAGAAAAGTTTTGCTACAGCTATACAAAGCCCTGGTTAGACCACATCTGGAGTACTTTATCCAGTTCTGGTCACCACACCTTAGAAAGGATATATTAACCTTGGAGGGAGTGCAGTGCAGGTTCACCAGAATGTTATCAGGACTCCAAGGGAGGGATTACATAACTTCTTCATGCAAAGAGTGGTAGAAGTGTGGAACTCTCTCCCACAAAAAGCAATAGAATCTGAGATTGATAGATTTTTGCTACCCAACAGTGTTAAGGGATATGGAGCCAAGGCGGATGGGGTTTGAATGCAGATCAGCCATGATCTCAGTGAATGGCAGAGCAGGTTCGAGGGGCTGAATGGCTTACTCCTGCTCCTATGTTCCTGTGTTTCTAATGCTGCTTCAGCTAACTCAGCATTAGGGAGTGAATCTCTGAAGTTCCTGATCTGTGGTGCTCGGTGCCACACCAGATAGTGCATCAAAAAGAAATACTTCCATTTATATGGCGTCTTTCATGACCTTAGGATGTCCAAATAGCATTTTACAACCAATTAAGTACTTTTGAAGTGTAGCCACTGTTGTAATGTAGGCAAACATGGCAGACAATTTGCGCACAGCAAGGTCCCACAAACAGTAATGTGATAACGACCAGATAATTTTTTTTAAGTGTTGGTTGAGGGATAAATATTGGTCAGGACACCAGGGGGAATTCCCCAGCTCTTCTTTTGAAATAGTGCCATGGACTCTTTTATGTCCACCTGAGAGAGCAAACAAAGCTTAACGTCTTATCTGAAAGACAACACATCCCAACAGGACTTGCACCTTCACAGAAGATTAGAGGTAGGTCTGAAAATATCAATATATGACACCCCTAGTGCTTAAGTTCTTCCTTGGCTTTGGCTACAGATGTCTCTTTGGTCTGAAAGTTAATTACCTGGACCACAAAGGTTCTTGCGCAATTTGGGTTTGAAGGCATTAGGTCCAGGGTTCTATAAGCTCTATCCAGCATCAGGTCCACCTTAGCATCCAAATCTAAGAGTGACCTGAGGGTACTCTGGATGAAGAGGATTGACCTGCCTTTTTTTAAGGTCTTCCAGAGTTCCAAAAGCAAGGATGTTTATGCCTCACCTCCTGTTGTGAAGGTCATCTATTCTAATGAATGGTTCTTTATTCCATTCATGCAGCTAGGTTATCTGAGCAGTTAGGTTTGTTATGACGGTTCCATTTTTGTGGACGTGGCTCTCGAGCTCACTTATGCAGCATGGTTATTTACATCATGAAGTTTGTAGCTTTCCATTTGTATATTTTGGGCTGTCAAGTTCTCAAAGAGCTTGTGAAATTCTGTGAGTGAGGCTTTTTTAGTTCATTTTTTGCTGTTTTGTACTTAGGATCTGAGCCTGTCTTTTGTTGCCCCGTGTGTGGCTGAGGTCGTTGCTTGTGGATTCAGCTGTGCCAGATGGCGGGGGGTGTTTGCAATCTGCAGGGACCCATGCAGAGTTTCCATAGGATATTTGAAGGTTTTGGAGGTCTTTATTGAAGTTAAGTCTGTTAGTCAGTACAGAGGGTCTACTCTCAGTGGTGTCATTCAATCTGGGGCTGTTGATACTCGATTGCGTACTGGTAGCTGGCCTGGATTCCCCAGCCGGTAGTCTTTGGAAGGGAGGTCACAGTCAGGGGCTCTTGAAATTTGATTGGTTATCCTGGGAGGGAAGGCTATTGCAGATAATGGGGTGGGTGTCTCCTCCCACTCGTCCAGTGGGTTACAAATTTAACAGGAAGAGCCAAATGTCTGCAGGCTAAATTTTGGCACATGGAACCCAATTAGTTTTCTCTGAAAACCCTCTGCACCGTCTCCAAGTGACAGATCAGCTGTCTTCTTCAATTATAGGTTTGGCAGCTAAACTTTGACATTTGAGAAATGCTTGTTTGCAGCACTCTCTGTGGAGCTCTGAATGCATTACATGTATATCTGCTTATATTGTAATCTAATATTTGTAAACTTCAAATGAAAACCAAATTGTAGCATATTAAGCAGATGGAGATTAATTTACCCTTTTTTTGAATATTGCACTCCAGTAAGCCAGAGATATAATATAACAGGGGAAAAGGCTCCAATGACTAATAAAAGTGAATGTGAGCAGAGTAAATTAAAATAATATAATGAATATTATAGTATAATGAATAATATCATCAAAATATGTTTGTCTCCACAGCAGAGATGAGGTAAACAATTCACAAACACATGCCGTGCAATGAGCGTCCGGAACAACCAAATTAGCACGTAGAAAAAATAAATCCAATGGTGCTCAGTGAGTCAAAACCTGATAAATAAAAAGGAAAAAGATTCCTGGCAGACCCCTGGTGAGAGAGGTAATGAACTCCTTTAGCTGTTTGCTGACAGCTGCATGCACAATATTGCTGGCTATTTAACAAAAACAATTCGAAAACACAGGTTTTACAGTCCAATTACAATTAGGTTATGCCACAGTGAGAGTACTGTGCGCACTTTTGGGTGCCGCATAATAGACAGGACTTTAAAGCCCTAGAGAGCGTAAAGCATACATTTGAGAGACTTGAGATGCTAGGGCTTATTCCACTGGGGCAGAGATGGATAAGGGGAGATTTAATCGAGCTTTCTAAAACTATGACGGGTTTTGACAGAATGAATGGAAAGAGACTATTTTCTCTGGTTCTTTTTGTATCTTACACACTCTTCCATAGAATCATAAAATCATAGAAATTTACAGCACAGAGGAGGCCATTCGGCCCATCTTGTCCATGTCAGCTGACAAAGAGCTATCCAGCCTAATCCCACTTTCCAGCACTTGGTCCATAGCCTTGTAGGTTACGGCACTTCAAGTGCATACCCAAGTACTTTTTAAATGTGATGAGGGTTTCTGCCTCTACCACGCTTTCAGGGAGTGAGTTCTAGACTATTCTAGATCTATTAAGGCTAAAGGGAATCTATTAAGGCTTAAGGGATCAAGGGATATGGGGAGAAAGCAGGGACAGGGTACTGAATTTGGATGATCAGCCATGATCTCATTAAATGGTGGAACAGGCTCAGGGGCCGAATGGCCTACTCCTGCTCCTATCTTCTATGAATCTATGAAACTAGACCTCCACCACCCTCTGGGTGAAAACATTACTCCTCAAATACCCTCTAAACTTCCGACCAATTACTTTAAATCAATGCCCCCTGGTTATTGACCTGTCTGCTAAGGGAAATAGGTCCTTCCCATCCACTCTATCTAGGCCCCTCATAATTTTATACACTTCAATTAGGCCTCCCCCTCAGCCTCCTCTGTTCCAAAGAAAACAATCCCAGCCTATTCAATCTTTCCTCATAGCTAAAATTCCCCAGCCCAGCCAACATCCTCATCAATCTCCTCTGCACCCTCTCTAGTGCAATCACATCTTTCCTGTAATGTGGTGACCAGAACTGCATGCAGTACTCTAGCTGAGGCCTAACTAATGTTTTATACAGTTGAAGCATAACCCCCCTGTTCTTGTTTCTATGCCACGGCTAATAAAGGCAAGCATCCCGTATGCTTTCTTAACCACCTTACCTACCGGTCCTGCTACCTTCAGGGACCTGTGGACATGCACTCCAAGATCCCTCTGATCTTCTGCACTTCTCAGTGTCCTACCACTTATAGTGTATTCCCTTGCCTTGTTAGCCCTCCCCAAATGCATTACCTCACACTTCTCCAGATTGAATTCTATTTGCCACTGTTCTGCCCACCTGACCAGTCCATTGATATCTACCTGCAGTTTGCAGCTTTCTTCTTCATTATCAACCACACGGCCAATTTCTGTATCATCTGCAAACTTCTTAATCATACTTCCTACATTCATGTCCACAAAAGCAAAGGACCCAGTACTGAGCCCTGCAGAACCCCACTGGAAAAAGCCTTCCAGTCACAAAAACACCCTTCGACCATTACCCTATGTTTCCTGCCTCTGAGCCAATTTTGGATCCAACTTGTCACTTTGCCTTGGATCCCATGGGCTTTTACTTTCGTGACCAGTCTGCCATGCGGGAACTTATGAAAAACCTTACTAAAATTGTTATAGACTACATCAAACAAACTACCCTCATCGACCCTCCTTGTTAACTCCTCAAAAAATTCAATCAAGTTAGTCAGACACGACCTTCTCTTAACAAATCCATGCTGACTGTCCCTGATTAATCCTTGTCTTTCTAAATGAAGATTTATCCTGAACCTCAGAATTTTTGCAATAATTTTCCCACCACCAAGGTTAGGCTGACTGGCTGTAATTACTCAATCTATCCCTTTCTCCCTTTTTAAACATCAATACCACGTTAGCAGTCCTCCAATCCTCTGGCACCACACCTGTAGCCAGAGAGGATCGGAAAATGATGATCAGAGCCTCTGCATTTTCCTCTCTTACTTCTCTTAACTGTCTGGGATACATTTCATCTGGGCCTGTGGATTTATCCACTTTCAAAGATGCTAAACCCCTTAATACTTCCTCTTTCACTATGTTTATTTCATCTAATATTTCACACTCCTCCTCCCTGATTACAATGTCTGCATCGTCCCTCTCTTTTGTGAAAACAAATGCAAAATATTCATTAAGAACCATACCCATGTCTTCAGCTTCCATACACAGGTTACCTTTATGGTCCCTAATAGGCCCTACCTTTACTTTAGTTATCCTCTTGCTCTTAATGTATTTATAAAACATCTTTGGGTTTTCCTTGATTTTACTTACCAATATTTTTTCATGCCCTCTCTTTGCTTTCCGAATTTCCTTTTTGATTTCACCCCTGCACTTTCTATACTCTTCTCGGCTTTCTGCAGTATTGAGTCCTCGGTATCTGTCATAAGCTTCCCTTCTTTCCTTTATCCTACCCTGTATGGCCCCTTGACATCCAGGGAGCTCTAGATTTGTTAGTCCCACCCTTGCAAAATCGTGTGAAGTAGTGGAATGATTCACAGGCTGATGAACAGTTTGACAGGCTGCGACGTGAGTGCTCCTTTGATGGCTCTGTCCATCTTTATACCAACCGATAGGTGGTTAGTCCTATACGCTGGGAGGGTTTTATGGGCTCCTACAACCCATATGATGACGCAGGGCTGTCCACACCCATCGGACATGAGTATCCCACTGGACAGCAACTTCAAATTAAGAGCCGGAGCTGTCTGGAGCAAGGTTTGAACCCTGCACCTTCTGACTCGGAGGTGGGAATGCTACCAGTAAGCCAAAGTCTCACTCCAGGGGATCAGCATTCACTTCTATTGCCTGGCATTAATGGGAGGTAACAGTCTCATAATGAGGCTGGCAATATTTTGAAAGGGGTCAACCGCTGGGGCCCGGAATACCCGCATTTTTCGGGCGGTAGGCCCCTTTTAATATGCAAATCCTTGGACCTCGATTACCATTTTAGGCTGGGCCATGTGCCATGTACCCATGGCAGACGTGTGTAGATCCACTCGCAGCCAAAGAGGCTCAGCCACGTTATGTTCGGAATGATTTCTGCGAGGGTTTCAGCAGCAGAAGTGCTCCTCCAAGGCCCACAAAAATAATCTGGACCACTGCCACCCCGGGGCCCATACCCACTGCGAATGCAACCATCCTGCACTTATCTTACTTCTGGACGAGAAAGCCCAATATTGGGAGACCTCAATCCGGAAAAATGCTTTGGCACCTGGTCAGGGGAGCCATGACTCACTGTTTGACCTAACAATGTAGGAACTGCTAGATGATAAAGATCAAGGTCCATCTAGTTCGCCTTCTACCATCCTGATAATCGCAGGATACAACGATAGCATGATAGTTGACTAACCATGGCAATCAATCTCTATCAATTAGTCTACAACAGAACCACACATGAGGCGTGGAAAACCCCAGTGGTAGAGAGCCTTGGGAACCATAGGTCCAACGTCCCCTTTTTCCTTCCAAGGATGCTACACTTACCACATGTCATGTCTGAAATTACTCATATACTGTATCCCAAAATGTTATTTTCTGAGTAGGGATTATACATGTGGAGTATGACCACAATGAGGTGTTCAGCTGGGTTTTAAAAATGCTCAGTTAGAGCAGTGGATGTCTTAATGATTTGAGAAAGTGGACATTCTTGTCCATGCCCTCCCCCACCACACACAATAAAAGTTTACTGGGCCAGAGGGCAGCATTGTCCATGTATTTAAGCAGTAAATACATCTTAGCTATTAGGGTGCAATTTGCAGCCCACAGCGTAAATCAAGTGCTGGCAAATCGATATCAAACTGTGCATTCACCAGCTTCAGACTGCAATGCACTACTTAACTGCAACGTATTTTTTTTAATACATTCATGGGATGTGGGCGTCGCTGGCAAGGCCAGCA
This sequence comes from Somniosus microcephalus, assembly GCF_052327205.1. Taxonomy (NCBI): domain Eukaryota; kingdom Metazoa; phylum Chordata; class Chondrichthyes; order Squaliformes; family Somniosidae; genus Somniosus; species Somniosus microcephalus. Next base: position 39,566,630 of record NC_140998.1, read on the forward strand.
TTTATTGCCCATCTCTAATTGCCCTTGAGAAGGTGGTGGTGAGCTGCCTTCTTGAACCGCTGCAGTCCGTGTGGTGAAGGTACTCCCACAGTGCTGTTAGAGAGGGAGTTCCAGGATTTTGACCCAGCGACGATGAAGGAACGGCGATGTACTTCCAAGTCAGGATGGAGTGTGACCTGGAGGGGAACTTGGAGATGGTGGTGTTCCCATGCGCCTGCTGCCCTTGTCCTTCTAGGTGGAAGAGGTCGCAGGTTTGGGAGGTGCTGCTGAAGAAGCCTTGACAAGGCTCAGAGGGTGTAGAATTCTTAAAGTGCATCCAGGAGAGCTTTTTGAGCCAGCATGTAGAAAGTCCTACAAGAGAGGGGGCGGTACTGGACCTAATCCTAGGGAATGTGGCCGGCCAAGTGGAAAAAGTGCTAGTAGGTGAGCACTTTGGTGATAGTGACCATAATATGGTAAGATTTAAGGTGATCATGGAAAAGGACAGGGATGGGCCGGAAATAAAGGTTCTAAATTGGGGGAAGGCCGATTTTAATAGGATAAGGCAGGATCTGGCCAAAATGGACTGGGATCAGCTACTTGTAGGAAAATCCGCATCGGAGCAATGGGAGGCTTTCAGAAGGGAGATTGAGATCATACAATGGCAACATGTTCCCGTAAAGGTCAAGAGTGGTTCCAAAAACCACAGGGAACCTTGGATGTCAGGGGATACACGAGAATGGATTAGGAAAAAAAGGAGGGCTTTTGGTAGATACAAAAGGCTAAAGACGGAGGAAGCCCTAGAGGAGTACAAAAAGTGCAGGGGGATACTTAAAAAAGAAATTAGGAGATCAAGGAGGGGCCATGAAATAACACTGGCGAGCAAAATAAAGGAAAATCCGAAGATGTTTTATAAGTATATTAAGGGTAAGAGGATAACTAGGGAAAAAATAGGGCCCATTAGGGACAAAAGTGGCAATCTGTGTGTGGAGCCGGAAGATGTAGGAGGGGTTCTAAATGAATTTTTTGCATCTGTTTTCACTATGGAGAAGGACGATGTAGACATAGAAATAGGGCGGGGGGACTGTGATATGCTCGAACATATTAACATCGAGAGGGAGGAGGTATTGGCGGTTTTAGCTGGCCTAAAAATGGATAAATCCCCAGGCCCGGATGAAATGTATCCCAGGCTGCTGTGTGAGGCAAAGGAAGAGATTGTGGGGGCTCTAACACATATATTCAGGACCTCTCTGGCCACAGGGGATGTGCCAGAGGACTGGAGAACCGCTAATGTAGTACCATTATTCAAGAAGGGTAGTAGGGAAAAACCGGGGAACTACAGGCCAGTGAGCCTAACATCAGTGGTAGGAAAATTATTGGAAAAAATTCTGAGGGACAAAATTTGTCTCCACTTGGAGAGGCAAGGATTAATCAGGGATAGTCAACATGGCTTTGTCAAGGGAAGATCATGCCTGACTAATTTGATTGAATTTTTTGAGGGGGTGACTAGGTGTGTGGATGAGGGTAACGCAGTGGATGTGGTATACATGGATTTCAGTAAGGCCTTCGATAAAGTCCCGCACAGGAGACTGGTCAAAAAGGTAAGAGCCCATGGAATCCAGGGTGCCTTGGCACATTGGATACAAAACTGGCTTAGTGGCAGAAGGCAGAGGGTGATGGTCGAAGGTTGTTTTTGTGACTGGAAGCCTGTGGCCAGTGGGGTACCACAGGGATCGGTGCTGGGTCCCTTGCTGTTTGTGGTCTACATTAATGACTTGGATATGAATGTAAAAGGTATGATCAGTAAGTTCGCGGATGATACAAAAATTGGCAGGGTGGTAAATAGCGAGGAGGGTAGCCTCAGTCTGCAGGACGATATAGATGGGTTGGTCAGATGGGCGGAACAGTGGCAAATGGAATTTAACCCGGAAAAGTGCGAGGTGATGCACTTTGGGGGGACTAACAAGGCAAGGGAATACACAATGAATGGAAAGACCCTAGGCAAGACGGAGGGTCAGAGGGATCTGGGTGTGCAAGTACACAGATCCCTGAAGGCGGCGGAACAGGTGGATAAGGTGGTAAAAAAGGCATATGGGATACTTGCCTTCATTAGCCGAGGCATTGAATATAAGAGCAAGGAGGTTATGATGGAGCTGTATAAAACACTGGTTAGGCCACAGCTGGAATACTGTGTGCAGTTCTGGTCGCCACACTACAGGAAGGATGTGATCGCGTTAGAGAGGGTGCAGAGGAGGTTCACCAGGATGTTACCAGGGCTGGAGCGCTTCAGCTATGAAGAGAGACTGGCAGATTGGGTTTGTTTTCCTTGGAGCAGAGGAGGCTGAGGGGGCCATGATTGAGGTGTACAAAATTATGAGGGGCATAGATAGGATGGATGCTGAGGAGCTTTTTCCCTTAGTAGAGGGGTCAATAACTAGGGGGCATAGATTCAAGGTAAAGGGCGGGAGGTTTAGAGGGGATTTGAGAAAGAACTTTTTCACCCAGAGGGTGGTTGGAGTCTGGAACTCACTGCCTGAAAGGGTTGTGGAGGCAGAAACCCTCACAACATTTAAGAAGCATTTGGATGAGCACTTGAAATGCCATAGCATACAAGGCTACGGGCCAAATGCTGGAATATGGGATTAGATTAGACAGGGCTTGATGGCCGGCGCGGACACGATGGGCTGAAGGGCCTCTATCCGTGCTGTATTACTCTATGACTCTATGACTCTAAGTTGCTGCAGTGCATCTTGTAGATGGTGCACACTGCAGCCACGGTACGCTGGTGGTGGTGGAGGGAGTGAATGCATAAGGTGGTGGATGGGGTGCCAATCAAGCAGGCTGCTTTGTCCTGGGTGGTGTTAAGCTTCTTGAGTGTTGTTGGAGCTGCACTCATCCAAGCAAGTGGAGAGTATTCCATCACACTCCTTACTTGTGCCTTGTAGATGGTAGAAAGGCTTTGGGGAGTCAGGAAGTGAGACACTCGCCATAGAATACCTAGCCTCTGACCTGCTCTTGTTGCCACAGCATTTATATGGCTGATCCAGTTAAGTTTCTGGTCAATGGTGACCCCCAGGATGTTGATGGTGGGGGATTCGCCGATGGTAATGCCGTTGAATATCAAGGGGTGGTGGTTAGACTCTCACTTGTTGGAGATAGTCATTGCCTGGCACTTCTGTGGCACGAATGTTACCTGCCACTTATCAGCCCAAGCCTGAATGTCGTCCAGATCTTGTTGCATACGGGCATGTACTGCTTCATTGGGGCAGAAATTCGGGTCGGGGGCTTGCCGCGCGTGCAAGCCCCCGATCTGCACTTACCCGACACGCCGGCCGTTGAGCTTCAGGGACGCCTGGAATTGCTGTTTTAAAATGTTGACTCCCGGGCAGCGTCTGACGTCACGCCGCCCAGGAGTGCAGCCAGCGCGAAGCCTGGAGCGAGCAGTGCAAGTGAGACACGCCCCTTGAGGTCTCATTTTAAAAGGACACGCCCCCAATGTTTCTCACAAGCTGCAAAGCATTTTTACATGTAGAGCAGCATTTTAAATAGGTTTTTGGTATTTTTAAGAAGCTTTTGGTAACTTTTATAAACTTTTAAAAACGTTTACATTATTTTGAAGAATCTGAAGTAGTTTTAAACAGAATTAAAGCGATTTAAAGACTTTTAAAAGCCCTGAAAGCATTTTTTTCATTCCATTTATTTAATTAGCAACGTCGTCGTCGTACGTGTCTTCACACTGTTCCCTTTGGGGAACTGTATGAAGTGGTGGAAGGATTTCTGGCCGTGATTAACGCTCCTTCCGTGACCGTAACCATCTTTGTACCAGCCATTAGGGTGGTTAGTCCTATGGCGGGAGGGTTTTACGGGCTCCCACAACCTAAACGAGGGGGGGGGGCCACCCACACCCACGGACGCAAATATCCCACTGGATGTCTACCCAGAATTTAGAGCCGGAGCTCCGACTCCACTTGCCGGGACTGTCTGGAGCGGGGTTAGAAACCCTACGCCGTGTGGCCCAGCGGCGGGGATGCCAAAGGCCCACTCAGATTAGCAACGTGAAATGGCTGGAATGAGCACAATTCACGGCATTAAAAGAACTCACAATTGAACTGATGATGACCTCAGCAATCTCCTCAACGAGGTGGAGGCGCAGCGCCTGCTCATCATTGGTAATGAGAAGTCCAAGGCGCCACAAAAAGGACAGATGATAGCTTGGTCTTTCAAGTGGCAGCATAGGGCTCCAGTCACAGGGAGGGAAAAGGCGCAGGAAACATATGGGTGTCATCTTTTGCGCGGAGTGGGCCTTTTGCGTAGCGGTAAGCATCCCCGCCGCTGGGCCAGAAGGAGTAGGGTTTCGAACCCCGCTCCAGACAGTCCCGGCAAGTGGAGTCGGAGCTCCAACTATAAATTCTGGGTGGACATCCAGCGGGATACTTGCGTCCGCGGGTGTGGGTGGCCCCCCCCCCTCAGATGGGTTGTGGGAGCCCGTAAAACCCTCACGCCATAGGACTAACCACCCTAATGGCTGGTATGAAGATGGTTATGGTCACGGAAGGAGCGTTAACGTGGCCAGAAATCCTTCCACCACTTCATACAGTTCCCGAAAGGGAACAGTGTGAGGATACATACGACGATGACCTCTTGCGCAATGCACCTCCTTGGACCCTCAGTCGCAGATGCGAGGGGGCAAATCGTGCAATTGTTAAATTTTTCATTTTATTGACATGTAAAATGAACGGCCCAGTAATTCCGTTCCAAACGCGTGAGTATGGTCGGGGTACTCACGCGTCTGGCCAGAGGAAATGCCGGTTTTCAGCATGCACAGCGCATGCGGGGAAAACCGGCATTTCCTGTCCTCTGAACGAAGGGGTTCAGAGGCAGAACGCATGCGACTGCACAGGCAGCACGTGCGCAGTAAAATTCGTCGGTTTCATTCATGCTTTCAGTGAGGTTAAGTCCTTACAACTTACACATGAAAAAAGCATGAGTACAGTTGCTCCAGAGGCTGCGGAGGAAGATGTAGTTTATCGTGGAGCATCTGAAAGGCAATATTTTTGTTTGGGAAAGGGAGGAAAGTTATTTTAAGAAATGCTGAGGTAAGTTTTAAAGTTTATTTTTGTTTTTTAAAACAGGTTTTCAGTACTGTAGGTAGAAGGAGCAATTGTGGCTATGTGAATTGAATTTGCTGTGTTTTTTAAATGTGAAAATGACTCCAACATTTTTAAGAAAGAAACTTTTCATCAGTAATATATTCTTTTAAGTAATTATGTATGTATGTCTGTATATATTCCTTTGCGTATATGTAAGTATATATTCCTTTACTTATGTGTATGAATGTATGTATTTAATTATGACTTTCAGAGAAAGTAACTTATTGGAAAATCATAATTAAATACATACATTCATACACATAAGTAAAGGAATATATACATATACGTAAAGGAATATATACGGACATACATACATAATTACTTAAAAGAATATATTACTGATGAACAGTTTCTTTCTTAAAAATGTTGGAAATGTTACATTACTCATTTTAGAACAGTCATTTTCACATTTAATAAACACAGCAAATTCAATTCACACAGCCACAATTGCTCCTTCTACCTACAGTACTGAAAACCCGTTTAAAAAAAAAAAATTAAACTTTAAAACTTACCTCATCATTTCTTAAAATAACTTTCCTCCCTTTCCCAAACAAAAATATTGCCTTTCAGAAGCTCCACGATAAAATATATCTTCCTCTGCAGCCTCTGGAGCAACTTTACACATGCTTTTTTCATGTGTAAGTTGTAAGGACTTAACCTCACTGAATCCATGAATGAAATCGACGAAGTTCACTGCGCACGCGCTGCCTGTGCAGTCGCACGTGCTGTGCCTCTGAACCCCTTCGTTCAGAGGACAGGAAATGCTGGTTTTCTCCGCATGCGCTGTGCATGCTGAAAACCGGCATTTCCTCCAGCCAGACGCGCGAGTATCCCGACCGTACTCACGCGTTTGGAACGGAATTACTGGGCCATTATCTGAGGAGTTGTGAATGGTGCTGAACACTGTGCAGTCATCAGTGAACATCCCCATTTCTGACATTATGTTGGAGGGAAGGTCCTTGATGCAGCAGCTGAAGATGGTTGGCCTAGGTTGGCCTAGGACACTGCCCTGAGGACCTCCTGCAGCGATGTACTAGGGCTGTGATGATTGACCTCCAACAACCACAACTATCTTACTTTGTGCTTGGTGTGACTCCGGCCAGTGGAGAGTTTTCCCCCTGATTCCCATTGACTTCAATTTCACTAGGGCTCCTTGATGCCACACACAGTTAAATGCTGCCTTGATGTGAAGGGCAGTCACTCTCACCTCACCTCTGCAATTCAGCTCTTTTGTCCATGATTGGACCAAGGCTGTAATGAGGTCTGGAGCCGAGTGGTCCTGGTGGAACCCAAACTGAGCATCGGTGAGCAGGTTATTGTGAGTAAGTGCCGCTTGATAGCACTGCTTGATAGCACTGTTGACGCCACCTTCCATCGCTTTGCTGATGATTGAGAGTAGACTGATGGGGCGGTAATTGGCTGAGTTGGATTTGTCCTGCTTTTTGAGGACAGAACATACCTGGACAGTTTTCCACTTTGTCGGGTAGATGCCAGTGTTGTAGCTGTACTGGAACAGCTTGGCTAGAGGCACGGCTAGTTCTGGAGCACAATTCTTCAGCATGACAGCCAGGATGTTGTCAGGGCACATAGCCTTTGCTGTATCCAGTGCGCTCAACCATTTCTTGATATCAGTGAATCGAATTGGCTGAAGACTGGCTTCTGTGATGATGGGGACCTCGGGAGTAGACTGAGTTGAATCATCCACTCAGCTCTTCTGGCTAAAGATGGTTGCAAATACTTCAGCCTTGTCTTTTACACTCACATGCTGGGCTCTGTCATCATTGAGGATGGGGTTTTTCATGGAGCCTCCTCCTCCCGTAAGTTGTTTAATGGTCAACTACCATTCATGACTGGATGTGGCAGAACTGCAGAGCTTTGATCTGATACGTTGATTGTGGGATCGCTTAGCTCTTTCTATCGTATGCTACTTCTGCTATTTAGCATGCATGTAGTCCTGTGTTGCAGTTACCCCAGGTTGGCACCTCATTTTTAGGTACACCTGGTGCTGCTCCTGCCATGCTCTTCTACACTCCTTATTGAACCAGGGTTGGTCCCCTGGCTTGATGGTAATGGTAGAGTGAGGGATATGCCGGGCTATGAGGTTACAGATTGTGGTGGAATATAAGTCTGCTGCTGCTGATGGCCCACAGCACCTCATGGATGACCAGTTTTGAGCTGCTAGATCTGTTCTGAATCTATCCAATTTAGTATGGTGGTAGTGCCACACAACACTGGAGCGTGTCCTTAGTGTGTAGCTGGAACTTCATCCCCACAATGACTGTGCGGTGGTCACTGCTACCAATACTGTCATGGACAGATGCATCTGCAACAGGTAGATTGGTGGGGACGAGGTCGAGCAGGTTTTTCCCTCGTGTTGGTTCTCTCACCACTTACCGCAGGCCCAGTCTGGCAGCTATGTCCTTCAGGACTCGGCCAGCTCGGTCAGTAGTGCTACCGAGCCACACTTGGTGATGGACATTGAAGTTCCTCATCCAGAGTACATTGTGTGCCCTTGCTGATCTCAGTGCTCTTCCAAGCGGTGTTCAAAATGGAGGAGTACTGATTCATCAGCTGAGGGAGGGCGGTAGGTGGTAATCAGCAGGAGGTTTCCTTGCCCATTCTTGACCTGTATCCATGAGACTTCATGGGGTCCGGAGTCAATGTTGAGGACTCCCAGGGCCACTCCCTCCCGAATGCATACCACTATGCCGCCTCCTCTGGTGGCTCTGTCCTGCCAGTGGGACAGGACATACCCAGGGATGGTGACGGAGAAGTCTGGGACATTGGCTGCATAACTGCAATGCACTACTTAACTGCAACGCACAGCCTAACTGAAATGCACGACTTTATTGCAACGTACTGCATAACTGCAATGCACTGCATAAGTGCAACATAAAGCATCAGAATTTCAGTGAAAATCAGACATTAAGTGTAAAAAAAGGGTGATTACCTTCTTTGGCATTTTCTGCGCCCTTACCATCCAGTTAAAATCAAAATGGGCAACCATGTAAACAAATGCAGCCATCTAAAGATACACACCTTCTCGGAATTGTTACCTTTCTAATCTAGAATAATACCACAGGGATATGCAAGTGATTAGACTGACAGGAGCTTGGAATTCATGCTGTTTTTCAAAGCTGTTGCAGAAGCAATGACCTTTCTGCCATTTGCTCAATGGCCGTGTGCCTTATAAGACATGGGTGCGTCCATCTGTCCATTCATCTGCCTATCATAACATTTTTTAATGCCAATCAATGTTGGGCAATCATTAGTAGCCGGAGCGGTTATGTTACTGAACTACTAATCCATGTTAGACCTGAACTACTGATCTGGGGGCACAAGTACAAATCCCACTACGGCCGCTGGGGAATTTAAATTCAGTTCATTAAATAAATCTGGAATAAAAAGCTGGTATCAGTAATGGTGACCATGTACTACTGGATTGTTGCTTCACTAATGTTCTTCCTTTAGGGAAGGAAATCTGCTGCAATGTGGTTGATTCTTAACTACAATCCACTCAATTGTACCACACAGACTGCAGCGGTTCAAAAGGTGGGTCACCACCACCTTCGCAAGGGCAATTACGGATGGGCAATAAATGCTGGCCTTGCATGAATAAAAAAAGTGTTCTGTAACATCTTGTGATTAGCATCTTGTGAATGCCGTGGTGTTAATGCCTATGAAAATCACTTTGTGTTGATTCATTTAAATAATAATCATTTCTCAAAGTAGATATCTTTTTATTTTTGCATCATTTCAATTGTAAAATTGAAGAAAATTTATCAATCTGAAATATATAAAAAGAAATGAGCACATTCACATTTTCACAAACCTTTTTGTAAGGTTTTCTATTTATGGTCAACTTCAGATAGTTCTGTCATTTTTGTGCCATAAGAAAAGTCAATAACTTACAATATGAATGTATTGGCTAATTTAAAGTTAATGACTTACATGTTATCAGACTAGAGTTTTGCTATATATTTAATACAGAAGCCAATTTGGCTTGACAATAAATAATATGGGATCTTGATTACACACAGGGCTGTACAAAAATGCTCATGCCTCATTTAAAAAAAAGTCTGGCAACATTTTCAATTAATTGCACTATTAACTCTGTGAAATGCGAAGAAAAAACAACCCTTAATTGGCATGAAAAAAAAACCAATGATCAACTACAAAGCTGAAACAATCTACAAATTAATGAAAACATTTTGGATTCTTTATGTCAGCAATTTGCTATTTGCTGAATGTTTAAAAATTACTCTTAAAGAATGGTCTGAAGATTATGCAAGTTATGACAACAGCTTAATCACAGACAAAAATGATCTGCAAGACTAGATTTCTGTCATCGTATTATTGATCAGGTTGAAAAACAAAAAGAACCCAAATTTTGCTAGATTAAGCACAGAGCAACAAAGCTCTAAGTTTTTCCTTTGCTCCTTGTGTTTCCTGAAGAGCCTTTGCTCCAGGACTACACTCTGGCCATTGTAAAATTACATTTTATTTTGTTTTGCTCTTCCGATACTGGAGGGAGTTTTTCCACTATTTACTGCAGAGTTTCTACCACCCATGACCAACCAATCAAGTTTTACTTACTCTTGGTGGCAAGTTAAGCCATTCAGTCATCAGCGACCAGAAATAATGGCAAATCAAGTTTCATATGTGACTCTTACCCACAGAAATAACCAACGTAATACCATTGACAGATCTGATCATAAACTGGCCTACTTAACAAAATTAAACCACATAGAAGCCCAGATTTACTATTTAGGATAGAAAATGCTGGAAGCAATCAGCAGGCCAGGCAGCATCCGTGGAGAGAGAAACAGAGTTAACGTTTCAGGTCTGTGACCCAAGGGACCCTGAAACGTTAACTCTGTTTCTCTCTCCATGGATGCTGCCTGGCCTGCTGAGTGCTTCCAGTATTTTCTGTTGTTATTTCAGATTTCCAGCATCCGCAGTATTTTGCTAATTTGGGAGGTGGATATTAAATCCGTGAATCTTAAGGTATGGTGTTCTTCAAAAAATAGACGGAGACTGCAGATCAACAATCAACAGGTGTTTACTGGATGAGGGTAGTCTAAAAACTAACAGTACAGATGTCTGCTCAGGGCTTATATACAGGTGTGGTCACTGCCGGTACTACAGTATACAGGAGCTGTAAAAGTAGTTGGCCTAGAAATTGAGTTTTGGCGCAGCCAGGGCTTTAGCGCCGGAAGTTAGTGCCGGAGCTAAGTCGCACTGGTCGGGCCCAAAATTCAATAGTTCTGCGCCCAAACGGCTGCCGGCGCTGCTGAGAGCTGTTAGCGCCTGAAAACTGGCGCAACGCGCTGAATTTCGGCGCTATTCCGGCGCTGCGGCGCCCGCTGCGGTGCGGCAGGTTCTGGAAGTGCAGGCCTCCTCCTTCCCTTAAGGAGGAGCTGCCTGCACCCGGCCGCGGCCCGCGAAAATCTTTTTTAAAATGACCCCGGCACCTCGGACAAGTGCCGGGCTTGCTTCTGTTCCGGGGGGGGGGGGGGAAGTCCGGGGAGGGAGTTGCGGCCAGGCGGCCGGCGGGAAAGCGGCCGGCCGCCACGGGGCCTTTAATGCGCCGGCGCAAAAACATGTTGGACTCTGTTGCCAGAGTCTTAGTTGCGGCTGCCACGGGCGAGGCGGCCGCAACTGAATTTCGGCGCTGGGGCCCGTCGGCATGGCAACCGGGACGCTGCGCACACCGATGACGTCATCGGTGCCGGCGCAGCGCTACCGGTCTACCGCGGCGGAAGGGCCCCAGGCAATTTAGGCGCCGGCGCCAATTGCAGCGCTAGGCCCTCTAGCGCCGCAAAATCGGCGCTAAGGGCACTGAATTTCTAGGCCGTTCTCTCTTAAAGGTACATACACTACAATTCCTCCCCTTTTAGATTAACAGTACCATAACATTCAAGTAACAGTTAACACTTTTAACATGCACATTAACTGAAATAGTCCATTTATAGATTCAGTCTTTGGGGCGGCATCCTGATCCTTTCTGGATAGCGCCTTTCCTGAGTGTCTTGTTCTTGGTGCGGAGGTGATTCTGGCCCCCTGTCTTCGGTTAGTTCATCAGTTTCCGATGCTACTGTTTCTGGGGTAGATGCTACCGGTATGTCGGGTTCATCACCAGGTACGCGAGACATGGGGTTGACTCGTTCCTGTGACACTAGGATCTGGTCGACATGGCATCTCACAATGTTCTCCCCGACATCCACTGTGTACATTAGTGGCCCCTGCCGTGTGTATATCATTCCGGGTTGCCATTTCTCTGTTCGGTAGTCGCGGGCCAAGACTGGTTGTCCTACATTGAAGCTCCTTGTCGGCTTCTCATTGATGTGCTGGAATTGCTTATTCTCAACATTTCTTCGCACATTTGGTCTGAGCAAATCCAGACGAGATCTCAACCTTCGGTTAAAGAACATCATGGCCGGGGTCTGGTTGGTAACTGCATGTGTCGCATTTCTGTAGGCTAACAGGAAATTGTCCACCTTATGCTGCAGTGGAATGTCGTCATCGCACATGGCCCTTACTGTAATGATATCAGCAAATAGTGATGGTATTTGCCTGTTTGATTATTATGCCTTACCAGCATATTTGCCTGTTTGATTATTTATGCCTTACCAGCAGAGGGCATGTGAGAGAGAGAGTTTAGTTTTAGTTTCGTTTTAGATGGATCTCTAAGATGGTGTCTCCTGTAAAACTGTTAACATGCTTGAAGACACTTTAGATTTAATGACATAGGCCTAGAAATTCAGTATAGCCACTTTTGGGGCGGTAAAGTCGGGCGGGCGCTAAAGTTTGCGCCCGGCGCAAAGTCGATGGCACTTCGCCGATATTCAGTAGCTTCGCCCTAAGAGGTTGCTTGAGCGCTAAAACTGGCATTGCATGCCTATCTTTAGGTGCTAAGCCGGCGGTGCAGAGGGATAGCGCCAAGGCCGGGCGCAGCGCAGGTGCGGTCATTTCTTGATTGACAGCAGACACCGTGGCGCCGGCCAGCTCTTAAAGGGGGAAGGGTCGACTTGCTCTGCTGCAACGGCCTGCACACTGCAGCCTTCCAGCTAGGCCTGAACACTGCTGGTGATCAGAAGGAGCCATGGCAACGGTACAGAAGGCCCGTGAGCGTGCCCTGCGCTTCTCAGCCCATGACTTGAAGGTGATGGTGAGGGCCTTGGAGAAGAGACAGCACATCTTGTTCCCGGACACTGGCAGGAAGCCTCCAACCAGCGTCTATAGGAAAGCCTGGAGGGAGGTCGCCCGCTGGGTGTCGGCCACCGGCGATGCCCCCAGGGACAATGTCCAATGCCGGAAGAAGTTTAATGACCTGACCAGGATTGTCAGGGTGAGTACCCTTTCCAGTCTCCTCCTCATCCTTGCATGTACACCTGACATGATGGGCAAAGGGACCTGAAAGCCCTAATGGCCAGCCCTCAACCAGCAGCTATGGGACAGTCATGAACATCAATTGCACATTCTGCACTTTACACCATGGGAGGCAGTGCACACCACATCAGGGCTACACACTGGCCAAGCTATTCCACCATGGGAGGCAGCGCACACCACATCAGGGCTACACACTGGCCAAGCTATTCCACCATGGGAGGCAGCGCACACCACATCAGGGCTACACACTGGCCAAGCTATTCCACCATGGGAGGCAGCGCACACCACATCAGGGCTACACACTGGCCAAGCTATTCCACCATGGGAGGCAGCGCACACCACATCAGGGCTACACACTGGCCAAGCTATTCCACCATGGGAGGCAGCGCACACCACATCAGGGCTACACACTGGCCAAGCTATTCCACCATGGGAGGCAGCGCACACCACATCAGGGCTACACACTGGCCAAGCTATTCCACCATGGGAGGCAGCGCACACCACATCAGGGCTCCACACCGTACTTACAGGCCGTCCTTTCTCTTGCAGGCAAAACTTGCCAACAACCGAAGGCACCAGGAGCAGACCGGGGGAGGCCGCCCCCAGATCCAGGAGCTCACTCCCCTGGAGGAGCGCGTGAGCCGCCTCATGGGACCCCGGGTGATTGGGCCCATCGCCTGTGGAGATGCCGACCCTCTTCTGGGCAACAATGGTATGGACATCACCTTTTGGACCTCTCTCGTCGCACTTGCGCATCCGATCTACCTCCTTTGCCATTGTCCGACCAATGCGCTGAATGCCACCAGTCATGCCTCCCTCGCTGACGCCCTCTCCTCACTCTAAAGCTACTCTTGTGCCTTCCTGCTTTCAGCTGGTGACGAGGAGCTCCCTGAAGCTGCCAGTGACAGCCCCTCTGAGGAGGAGGAGGAGGAGGAACAGGAAGGCGGACCATCAGGGCAGCAGTCAGGTGCGGCTGCAGGTGCCGAAGTAGTGGACACGTCTTCCCTGGAGGAGAGCCTGGAGGAAGTGTCGGAGGGGAGTGGAGCTGCTGGGACCAGTGGCATCCAGCAACCCAGGAGGGCTGCGGTTGGTCCGCGGCCTTCCCCCAGAGGGGGGAAGGATCGGAGGGGAGTGCAGTTGCTGGGCCCAGTCGCCACTGGCAACGTGGCAAGGGTCAGCCAGCTCTGCCCCCTGCTCCCCAGCGGGAGAGTCCGGACTCCAGTCCGGCCACCTTCAACTCAGAGGAGGTGCGCCACCTCGATCAAATGGCCCAGGATTCGGATCGCCGGCACACCGAGCTGATGGGGGTAGTGGCACGGATGCCTGAGGCCATCGAGTCCCTGGCTAGTAGTGTGCGCGAGTTCGGGGCCTCACATGCCGCGAGTGGCCGGCTGATCAGTGATGCCGTCCAGACAGTGGCTGCTCTGTTGCGGTCGCAGACCAGGGCAACAGGGGCACTGACTGCTGCCACACGCGCTGCGTCAGCCAGGCATCGCCTGGACACCCGCCGCGCTGCAGCAGCACAGCGGGCTGCCCTTTGGCAGATTGGTGCGCATGCTGCAGTGCGGGCCCGTGCGAGTGCCAGAGTGGCACATCACCAGCCAGGGCCGACCATCCGCCAGATTGCACACATTCCTCCAGCCGTCACCGCCACTCCCCCAGTGGCGCCTCAACGGCAAGCGGCTGCGAATGATGTTGGCCAGGCACAGCTGCGCCAATCACCAGCCGGACCATCGAGGGGCAAACCCCGTCTAGGCCGCCCCCCAAGGGCATCTGCCGGAAGGACATCTAACCCTCAGGAGCCTTTCCCCAGCCTCGCAGCAGCCACTGGGCAGAGCTTGCGGAGGAGCAGCAGGCTGGGCAGGGGCCCCAAAAGGCTCGACAAGGTCTCGCCCTCGCGGCCCAAGAAGTAGACGGTGTGGCCAAGTGTTATTTTATATGGCGATGCCTATGTTTCTTTTGTCCATGGTTGTTTTGTTTCTGGGGATGTTTTTTGGGTTAAGGCCGAGGATGAAGGCCATTTTTGAACAAATGTTCAGTTATTCCTCCCCAGGTTGTGGGAGTGAGTCATTTGATGTACTGTTTTTTGGGGCCGTTTAATGTTTCTGGGTTTCATGTGTGTAGGGGTTTCATTGGTCTAAAATAAAGGTTTCTCTTTATTCAGAGAGTGTCCATGTTTGTTGCTGTAAGTGTTTGTTGCCTTCGCCGGCTGAGGGCTTGCAGAGCGGCTGCGTTCATGTTCCTTCATGGCCACAAGGCATTCCCTGACAGGGGGCTTGGAAGTGACGTTCAATAAGCCGCCGACGGACGGCCCTTGGACCTTCTCGCTCCCTCCTGGGATGGTACTCCTCCTCCTCCTGCTCCTCCTCCTCATGCTCCTCCTGCTCCTCCTCCTGAGGTGGTGGTCCAACGTGAGGTGGCAGTGCCTGAGTCCTGCGGAGAGCCAGGTTGTGCAGCATGCAGCAAACAACGACGAATTGGGACACTCGGTCCGGGGAATACTGCAGAGATTCGCCGGAACGATCTAGGCAGCGGAACCGCTGCTTGAGGACGCCAATTGTTTGTTTGATTATGTTCCTGCTCGCTTGATGACTCTCGTTGTATGCCTCTTCAGCAGGGGACCTGGGCGCGCGGAGCGGGGTCATGAGCCAGGTACACAAAGGATAGCCTTTGTCCCCGAGAAGCCATCCTCTTGGGGGAGGCTGTGCCTCGAACATGTCACGCACAGTTGTCTGCCGCAGGATAAAGGCATCGTGGCTGCTGCCTGGAAAGCGGGCATTGACAGCTAGGATGCGCTGCTTGTGGTCACACACCAGCTGCACATTGAGGGAATGGTAGCCCTTCCGGTTGCGGTAGTCCTCGGCATGCTCCACAGGTGCCCGCAAAGCCACATGCGTACAGTCAATGGCGCCCTGCACCAAGGGGAAGGCCGCGAATCTTGCAAATCCCAGTGCACGCTGATGCTGCCTCTCCAGGGCCATGGGGAAGGAGATGAATTGGCGTCTCCTTCTGAAAAGGGCATCGGTCACCTGGCGGATGCAGCAATGCACGGCGAACTGGGATATGTTAGCTATGTCCCCAGCAGCGGATTGGAAGGAGCCGGTGGCATAGAAGTTCAAGGCCACCGTCACCTTCGCCTCCACCGACAGAGACATCCTGCTCCTAAGCTTTGGACGCAGATCTCTGCGAAGCAGATGGCAGATCTCTGCAACCACCTCCTTTCGGAATCTCAGCCTTTTTACACATCTCGCGCCACTCATGTTGAGGTAGGTGCGCTGCTGGCGGTATGCCCTGACTGGGTAAGGCCTATGTTGTCAACGCCTGTTGCCCCCTCTGCGTCTAGCCAGGGCTGCCCCTCTCACACCGCGTCTGCAAGCCCTACAGACATGACGCTGAAACTCAGCGTTGGCACCCCATGCAGCCCCCATAATATGCTGCCAAACAGTCAAATATACAAGAGGCCACTTGCAACGCTCTGGCCTGAAGCCAAAAATACCTGAGCTAGTGTGGGCCCAAACCAGAAAGCTGTCTTCCTTGGTCTCTCTCCAGAAATCCGTTGCACAAGAGTGTTTGCTGCAAAATGGCTGCCCTTTATAGTGCAGGGTAAGTGCCCTTTAATTTACGCTCCCCGGGTCCCGCGTTGGCTCTGTTGCATTCCACTAAACAAGCATGCGGGCCGCCGGCCGCACAATGGGGCGGTCCCACTGAAGTTCTGGATCGGGGCGCGCAAAGGGCGTTGCACGAGGATATGACGTCATTTTCTGCGCGCGCAGGTGAGCGCGCGCTAAACTTTGCGCCGGCGCTAAATGTGTACTTAATTTGGGGCGAGGCGCAGATCGCGCTGTGCCCGGACGCTACACGCATAGCGCCCGAAATTAACTTATCTTAAGGCGCTAACAGCTGGCGCAACCAATTGAATTTCTAGGCCACACTCTTTCATCAATGTGTCGTCATTGAACCCACATACAAATCAATACATGATGTCAGAAGTGATTGAAAGAGATGAAGAGGAAAAATCTGAAGTTAGCAACTCGACGAGATAGTGGCAAGCAAGCTATCCAGCGAAATCAGCTCTCCACATATTAGCAAGCCAAAAGAGAACATCGTTACTTACCTTTGGAGAATAGCTAACGAAGTGAAAAATGGAAGGTTTACACCCACCAGCGAAGCTTCAGTTGACAGGTAATGTGGCTGAAAGTTGGAGGAGGTTCAAACAACATTTCAAGTTGTATTTAGCAGCAATCGGAGCTGACGAGAAAAGTGATAAAATGAAAGCGTCAGTGTTCTTACACGTCGTGGGTGATGAAGCGCTGGAGGTGTATAATAACTTCACATTCGCTGCTGATGGAGACAAAATGAAGCTAGATAAAATAATGGAACAGTTTGATGCCTACTGCATACCTAAACGTAACGTGACGTTTGAGAGGCACAGAATTTCACATCTGTACAGAAAACGGGAGAGACTGTTGATCGGTATGTGACTGAACTGAGAAACAGAAGCAAAACGTGTGAATTTGGGGGACTGACAGACTCGCTGATAAAAGACAGACTGGTGTGTGGTATTCCAGATAATGGTCTAAGGGAAAGACTGCTAAGAGAGCAAAATCTAGACCTGGGAAAAGCCATAGCACTGTGTAGGGCTACAGAGACTATGAAGTTGCAGGCAAAGGAGCTGTTCAGTGACAGTAGCTGCAACGTGGATGCAGTGAGAAAGAACGGACACAAACCGTTTGACAAAAAGAGCGGCAATGTGAAAAAAGAGGCGTGGCCAGCGAACAAAAATGAAAGGGGCAATCGAAAGTCATGTAGTCGATGCGGTACACAGCATCCACCAAAAAAGTGTCCAGTATATGGTAAAAAATGCAATAGTTGCAACAAAAACAACCATTATGCCCATTGCTGTAAGAACCAAGCGCAACAAAGCAAGATCCATACAGTAGATGAAAGCGAGATAGAGGAGTTCTATGTGGATGTTGTGTCTGAAAACAAAAAAGAAAAAAGAGTCTGTATGTTGACACTAAAAGTGAATGACATACACATTCCATTTAAATTGGATACTGGAGCACAAGTTAATGTGATATCAGAGACTGATTTTAAGAAAATTAGACCCAGACCAAAGATACATGGAATAAAAGTGAAAGTGACAGGATACTCAGGCATATACCAGTGAAAGGAAGATGCATTGTCAAAGTGACACACAAGGACAGAGAGCACACGCTAGCATTAATCGTGGTGCCAAAGGATGTGCAGGCCATACTAGGTTTAATAGCCTGTGAGAGACTGAACCTGGTAAAGAGAGTCCTCGTTGTGGAAAGCGAAGGAGAGACAGTCTATGATGAACTCATGAAAGAGTACAATGACCTATTTCAGGGTCTAGGCTGCCTTCCAGGAGAACACACGATCAGAGTAGATAAAAGTATGCCAACGGGCATACATCCATGCAGAAAAGTTCTGTTTGCTCTTCAAAAGCAACTGAAGGCAGAGTTGGACAGGATGGAAAGCCTGAACGTGATTCAGAAGATAGATGAGCCAACTGAGTGGGTGAGTTCCCTCGTTGTTGTGGACAAAAAGAATGGAAAGCTCAGAATTTGCCTGGATCCAAGAGATCTAAACAGAGCAATAAAGAGAGAGCACTTCAAGCTTCCTACACGTGAGGAAATCATGTCACAGTTTGCAAATGCAAAGTATTTCAGCAAGTTAGATGCATCATCAGGATTTTGGCAGATGAAACTGGACAAGGCAAGTTCAAGACTGTGCACGTTTAACAGTCCATTTGGCAGATACAGATTCCTAAGGTTACCATTTGGCATTGCCTCAGCTCCTGAAGTGTATCACAAAACTATCCATATGATCTATGAGCACCTGGAGGGAGTTGATACATCAATGGATGACATCATAGTATGGGGAACCACGAGAACTGAGCATGACGAGAGACTGAAAAAAGTGCTGGAAGCAACAAGGAAAACAAACCTGAAGCTGAAGAGAGAGAAATGCCAGCTCGGGGTGACAGAACTGACATTTGTGGGAGATATCCTTAGCAGTGAGGGCATCAGACCAGATCCCAGAAAGGTGTCCGCCATTGAGAATATGCCAAAGCCACAATGCAAAAAGGACGTGCAGAGGTTTAATGGAATGATCAACTACATGGGTAAATTCATATCCAACCTCTCAGAAAAGATGGCGCCACTGAGACGACTAACTGAAAAGAACATAGAATGGGAATGGAATCATGAGCATGAGAAGTCATGGAGCGATCTAAAGAAACTGCTCACAGAGGAACCAGTTCTGAGGTTTTATGACCCAGCGAGACCCATCAAGATATCATCAGATGCATCACAGCGTGGGCTCGGTGCCGTTCTTCTGCAAAATTATGACTACTGGAACCTATTGCATATGCATCGCGCTCAATGACAGACGCAGAGATGCGATATGCTCAAATAGAAAAGGAGCTGCTCAACATCACATACGCCTGTGAAAGATTTCACCAGTTTGTGTCAGGACAAGCAATCAGTGTAGAGACTGACCATAAGCCCTTGATTGCATTGTTCCAAAAGCCACTAAATGGGTGTTCGCTTAGAATACAAAGAATGATGATCAGGCTGCAACGCTATACACTGAATGTTGCGTACACCCCGGGTAAGCTAATGTATACAGCAGACACGTTGTCCAGAGCTGTTGACCCAAGAGAGCCCGCAAACACCAAAATGGATGAAAAGTAAACGCCTACGTGGACATGATCACAAGTGCACTGCCCATAGCAGATGCAAAAATGGAGCTCATAAAGACTGTGACAAACAAAGATGAAACACTGAGACGACTGAGGAAAAGCATCTTGGATGGATGGCCCAACATGAAGCAAGACTGCTCACCTGACATGGCAGAGTACTGGAACTGCAGGGCAGAACTATCGGTGGTCGAAGACATCATCTACAAAGGAAGTAAAATAGTTATCCCAAAGAGTCTGAGAAAAGAGATGCTAAAAAGGATCCATGGAGGACATCTGGGAATCGAAAAGTGTAAGAAAAGAGCACGAGAGGTGATGTACTGGCCATGAATCAACCAAGATGTGACAAATGAGGTGTCAAACTGCACAATATGCCTGAAATATCAAGCAAGCAATCCGGTAGAACCACTAAAGCCACACCCAGCGTCAGACAGACCTTACCAGAAGGTAGGCGCTGACCTATTCGTATGTCAAGGGAAGGACTATCTTGTAGTCACAGACTATTACTCCCTGTATCCAGAGGTTTGTAGACTGTACACCACCACTGCAGATGCTGTGATAACATGTATGAAAGCCATATTCTCCAGACATGGCGTGGCAAGCGAGGTCTTCACAGACAACGGACCCCAGTTTTACAATGCAAGTTTCCGACACTTTGCCAAAGAGTGGGACTTTGTCCACACAACGTCAAGTCCTCACTTTCCACAGTCCAATGGACTAGTGGAAAAATCGGTCCAGGCAGTGAAAAGACTGATGTACAAGGCAAAAGACAGTGGAACTGACTTCTACCAGAGCATGCTTGTATACCGCACAACGCCGCTTGAGTGTGGTATGTCACCAGCCCAACTCCTTATGGGATGTCTGCTAAGGCCAAACCTACCCATCCCGGAGAACCTCCTGAAAACAAAAGAGGGGGAGAAAGTGAGGAAGTTCAAAGAACAACAGAAAGAAAAGCAAAAGTACTACTATGACAGAGGAACACAAAACCTACCTGAACTCCACACTGGTGACCAAGTAAGGTTCAAAGACAAAACAAACATATGAACTCAGAAGGGAACTGTCCTGAGTGAAGTTCAACCAAGATCATACACCATTCAGACAGATGAGGGTGCTGTTCTGCAAAGAAATCGTCGGGATCTTCTCATGAGACCAGCCACAGCAGGTCAAAAGACTGGTACTGTTGAACAACCTGATCACACAGCAAGTCAAAAGACTGATACTGTTGAACAACCTGATCACACAGCTGAGAAATCATCATCTGAGGCAACAACTCAGATTCAAGGACAATCAATCAGAAAATCCTCAAGACACGTGAAGCCTCCTGAGAGACTCATTGAGCAAGTTTAAGGACTCTTGTTATAGAAGGAAGTATTGTTATCTTATTCTCTCTTCAAGTTCTAGTGTATTTTCATATTTCATGTGAACACACAAAACAAGGTTAAAAAACCTTGATAATGATAATGATAATGTAAGTTCATTAAGTGTTACAGTTAAAATGCAGAGTAATACAAAGAAAACATGTTGTTAAATAAAAGTAAAATACTTTTTTTTTAAGAAAGGGAGATGTAATGATATCAGCAAATAGTGCTGGTATTTGCCTGTTTGATTATTATGCCTTACCAGCATATTTGCCTGTTTGATTATTTATGCCTTACCAGCAGAGGGCATGTGAGAGAGGCAGTTTAGTTTAGTTTTAGTTTCGTTTTAGATGGATCTCTAAGATGGTGTCTCCTGTAAAACTGTTAACATGCTTGAAGACACTTTAGATTAAAAGACATTCTCTTTCATGAATGTGTCGTCATTGAACCCACATACAAATCAATACACTTACGGCCTTTTTAAAGGTTTGTACGAACCTCTCAGCCAATCCATTTGTGGCTGGATGATACGGGGCGGATGTGTAATGCCTTACCCCATTCCTTTTCATAAATTTCCAAAACTCTTCGGACACAAACTGTGGTCCGTTACCAGAGCAAATCTGCCCTGGCAAGCCGTTCCTGGCAAATATGGTCCGTAGGACTGCAATCGTTTTCTACGTGGTGGTGGAGGACATTTTGATCACCTCAGGCCATTTCGAGTGTGCATCCACGGCTATTAAAAACATTGAGTCCATGAATGGACCAGCAAAATCAATATGCACCCATTGCCATGGAGAGGAGGGCCACTCCCATGGGTGTAGAGGGGCATGTGGTGGTGCATTTTGGACCTTCTGGCATCCTGAGCAGCTCTTTGTTAGGTCCTCGATTTGTTGATCGATTCCCGGCCACCACACATAAGCCCTAGCAAGGCTTTTCATTTTCACACCTCCCAGATGGCCTTCGTGAAGCTCATTGAGCACTCTCTCCCTTAACTTGGGTGGAATTACCACTCGGGATCCACACATCACTGTCCCCTGGCATACTGACATCTGTTCTCTTCTGGATGAGAATGCTGGCAACAGTGAGTCACCATGTATTGGCCATCCCTTCACCGTCAAATCATATACCCGAGGCAGTATTGGATCATTTCGGGTCTCCTTCTCTATACCCGCGTTAGTTACTGGCAAGCGTTCAATTATCGACGAAAAAAATATATCGACAGGGTCCACAGCTGGTGCTTCCTCCGCAGTAGGCAGTGGCAGGCGTGATAGCCCATCAGCGTTTCCATGCTGTTTCGTGCCCTTATACTCTATTTCATATTGGTTCGCCCCTAGAAAAAGGGACCATCTTTGTAGCCGTTGCGCAGTCATCACCGGAACGCCCTTCTTTGGATTAAAGATGGAGACAAGTGGTTGGTGGTCAGTCAGCAAGGTGAACTTCTGCCGGTGCAGATAGTGGTTGAACTTTTTTACTCCCCATACTAGGCTGAGGGCCTCCCTGTCAATCTGGGCGTAGTTGCGCTCGGCTGAGGTTAGTGACCGAGACGCAAAGGCTACTGGCCTCTCCAACCCATCTGGGAATTTGTGCGACAGCACCGCTCCAATACCATAGGATGATGCATCACACGCCAACCGAATTGGTAGTGCTGGGTTGAAATGGGCCAACACCTCTTTTGATGTGATCAATTCTTTGCACTTCTGGAAAGCTCATTTACATTCGTCATTCCACTTCCATGGTACCCCCGTCTGCAGTAGGGTGTTCAGTGGGTGTAATACTGCAGACAAATTTGGTAAGAACTTATGGTAGTAGTTCACCAGCCTGAGGAACGACCTCAGTTGTGACACATTTTCCGGTGCTGGAGCCTTGACTACTGCCTCAATCTTTTCAGGGGACTTATGTTACCCCTCTTCATCAATAACGTGGCCACAATATGAGATCTGCTTCTGGAAAAACTCGCATTTGTGGCGATTAGCTCGTAGCCCATATCCCTTCAATCTAGTGAGCACCTGCTCCAGGTTGGCGAGGTGATCACTTTCATTTTCGCCCGTGACCAGGATGTCGTCCAAATAACACTGGGTCCCTGGAATCCCTTGCAGGACTTGATCCATTGCCCTTTGCCAAATAGCCGGAGCCGATGCTACCCCGAACACCAGCCGGTTGTATTGTTAGAGACCTTTGTGGGTGTTGGTCGTGAGGTATTGTTTCGAGGCTTCTTCTACCTCCATTTGCAGGTACGCCTGGGCTAGATCAATCTTAGTGAAGCGTTTTCCTCCAGATAGCGAGGCGAAAATATCTTCACTCTGCGGAAGCGGATATTGTACCATGTGAAGGACTGGGTTCACTGTCACCTTAAAGTCCCTACAGATGCGAACATTCTTTGGTTCCCCTGGCGTATTACTCAACGACCTCTTCATTACAGGAATGATGGGTGTAGCCCACTCGCTCCATTCCACTTTGGACAGTGCTCCTGAACGTTCCAAACCTTCCAGCTCTGCTTCAACGGCTGGGCGGATCGCATAAGGCATCGGTCTGGCCTTAAAAAACTTTGGGCTTGCATTTTCCTCTATTTTAATCATCGCTGTTATGCCTTTTAGTGTTCCGAGTCCCTCCTGGAACACTTCTTGTGCATCAGTTAGCATTTTTGACAGTCGTCCAGGTGTGACGTCGTCATCCTTTTTGGCCTCTACCGTCAGTGCCTGTATGGAATGCCAATCTAATTGTATCTTCCGGATCCATTCACGTCCTAGTAGTGGTGGTCCTCCATCTGGCAATACATACAGGTCCATTTTTGGTATTTCCTGGCCGTTGCATATCACGTTCACCCTTACTTTTCCTTTGGGGTAGACTTTTTACCCGTGTACGTCTTCAAGACAATCTCTGTAGCTCTCAAGGGTATATGTGAGAATAACCGCTTGTAGTCCCTTTGGTTTATGACTGTTAGGGCTGATCCTGTGTCCAATTCCATTTTCACTTGGACTCCGTCTATCTTGAGCGTGACCCAGATAGTCTGGTGATCCTCCATTTTGATTACGTTATGTAGTTTCAGACAACCCAGCTCCTTGCTTCCGGAGTCTGTATCACTTTTCTGTTCGTCTGAACTACTCTCCGTCACCTTATGTACCTTTTTGTACTTCTCTTGTGGAGATTTCTTGCTGCTGGTTTTCTTCCCCGACCTGCAGACTCTTGCTATGTGTCCTGCTTTTCCACACTGCCTGCACACTTGGTCCTTGAACCAACAATCCTTCTGGTCGTGTGTTGTTCTGCCACAGCGATAACACTTCCCTGCTCCATATGACATTTCATTGGTGCCATATTCTTGCGGTCTCCGTTGTATCTCTGCAGCGCCCCGTGCGGCTGCTTCGTGTGATACTGCCATGCTGAAAGCCTTGTCCAGCGTAAGATCCTTTTCTGATAGAAGCTTTTTCTGGGTTCCTTCACTTTGAAGCCCACACACAAACTTGCCCCTTAACGTATCTGCTAGTCCCATTCCAAACTGGCAGTGTTTCGACAGCTTGCGCAGTTCCGTTAAGTACTCAGCATTACTTTCGTCTTTATGCTGGTTCCTTTTGTGAAACTTAAATTTTTCTGCTATCAGCAGCGGTGTGGGGTTTAAGTGGTCCTGTAGGATTTCCACTATGTTTTCGGAATCCTTATCCACTGGCTTCTCTGGGGTTATTAGGTTTCACAGTAAGCCATACGTTTTTGCACCCATGGAATTCAACAAAACCAGTGCTTTCCTGGCATCTGGCACTTCATTCGCCTTGCAGTACACCTCAATGCGTTCCACATATGTCGCCCAATCTTCGACTTCATTGTCGAATGCTGTGACACTGCCACTCTTCGGCATCCCTGGGTGTGGTTAGACTGGCTAAAATGGCGTCTCCCGCGCTTCCCTTTCTTCCCGCGCTCGCCCTTCTTCTCTGCTGCGGCTTCAAAAATGGCGTCTCCCGTGCTCTCCCTTCTTCTCCGCAGCTCAAATGGCGCCTCCCGTGCTTCCTTTCTTCCCCTGCGGACGCTGCTCAGCCCTTGAGCCCTGGCTGCGCTCTGCGCGTTTTCCTGTGCGCGTCTCTCGTTGCCGCCACTCGGACCTGAACCCCGGCTGTGCTTTACCCTCTCTCTCTTTTTGTTTTCCGTCGACGCCGCTCGGTCTTCAACCCCCGGCTGTGCCCTGTGCGCTTTACCCTCTCTCTTACCCCGTCGACGCTGCTCGGCCTTTTCTGTGCCATCGGTCAGCTCCAGCCGCCGCTGTCCGGGAAGGGTCTGCGCTGTACCTGTTGCCAGCCTGTTGCTGGATCGTCATGGCTGGAGAACCAAGCCCAGCTCTCAACAGCCTCCCCTGCGATGCTCACTCTCTGCCGGATGACTGGGCGGTTGCTCGTGGTCGACGCCCGTGCTTCTGGCCTCGACTTTCTTCCACTGTCCTCCAGGAGCGAATCCTTGGGAGGAAATGCAGAGTTGCAGAGAGGTTCGAATCGACCTCGTCGCCACTATTAAATCCGTGAATCTCAAGGTATGGTGTTCTTCAATAAATAGACGGAGACTGCAGATCAACAATCAACAGGTGTTTACTGGATGAGGTTGGTCTAAAAACTAACAGTACAGATGCCTGCTCAGGGCTTATATACAGGTGTGGTCACTGCCGGTACTACAGTATACAGGAGCTGGAAAAGTAGTTCTCTCTTAAAGGTACATACACTACAGTGGATCTGGTGGGGAGTATATTTGGCTCAGGGGTCGGTGCTCTTGACATACTCATTAAGAGGAAGGCCAAGAAGGAGTCAGAGGAAGAAGTTGCTGAATACAGTTGCATGTAATGAAAGAACTTGGCATAAGGTGCACAAACATTTAACAACGTCAAGAATACCATCAATAATTGACTACATTCATCTGCCAAGCCAAACAACCCTTTGGAGGAGAATCCATACAGATGAAGGTGCATTAAAATGGCAGGGTTTTCAGCCTTGAAAGTCTGAATAATGTAGAGTTCTTGAAATGGGACCTAGTTCCCTGCCAGACTCTATTAACTTAAAAAAACTACTGGCAACTACTAATATAAATAAAGAAAATTAGAAACGTGAAATATAATTTCATTAGTTGCAATATAGCAACCTCCTGTCAATAACTACCATTTTTCTTACTAATGTAGATGTCTCTTTTCTTCGGCAGTCCCTCGGAACCGAGGATGACTCGCTTCCACATTAAAAATGAGTTCTCAGGTGACTGATGAGTCCAATGCGAGACCTACAGCCTCTGTCACAGGTGGGGCAGATGGTGGTTGAAGGGGCGGGTGGGTGGGGTGCTTGGGTTGAGGTGCGCTCCTTGCGCTGCCTGCGCTTGGCTTCCGCTTGCTCCAGGCGAAGAGACTCGAGGTGTTCGGCGCCTTCCCGGATACTTCTCCTCCACTTTGTGGGGACTTGGACCAGGGATTCCCAGGTGTCGGTGGGGATGTTACACTTTTTCAAGGAGGCTTTGAGGGTGACCTTAAAGCATTTCCTCTGCCCACCTGTGGCTCTCTTGCCATGTCGGAGCTCCGAGTAAAGCGCTTGTTTTGAGAGTCTCGTATCGGGCATGCGGACAATGTGACCCATCCATCGGAGCTGATTGAGCGTGGTCAAAGCTTCGATGCTGGGGAAGTTGGCCTGAGCCAGAACACTGACGTTGGTGTGCCTATCCTGTCAATGGATTTGCAGGATCTTGCAGAGGCAGCGTTACTGGTACCTCTCCAGTGCTTTGAGGTGCCTGCTGTACATGGTCCATGTCTCTGAGGCATACAGCAGGGCGGGTATCACTGCTGCTCTGTAGACCATGAGCTTAGTGCCGGGTTTGAGGTCCTGGTCTTCAAACACTCTCTTTCTCAGGCGACCGAAGGCTGCACTGGCACACTGAAGGCGGTGTTGGACTTCATCGTCGACGTCTGCCCTTGTTAACAGTAGGCTCCCGAGGTATGGAAAGTGGCCCATAGCCTTGTCGTGGATTTTGATAATTGGGAGGTAGTACTGTGTGGCAGAGGCAGGTTGGTAGAGAACCTTTGTCTTATGGATGTTTAGTGTAAGGCCCATGCTCTCGTACGTTTCGGTGAATGTATTGACGATGGTTTGGTGTTTGACCTCCGAGTGAACGCAGACGTAAGCGTCGTCTGCATACTGTAATTCGACGACAGAGGATGGGACGACCTTGGATCTGGACTGGAGGCGACAGCGGTTGAACAGTTTCCTGTTTGTTCTGTAAATTAGCTCCACTCCAGTGGGGAGCTTACTGAGGGTGAGATGGAGCATTGCAGCAAGATGTGAGGCTCTGGTCATACACTTCCAATTGTTTATATCCACAGATAAACTTGGACCATCTAGAAGCCAGAGCACAATGCTCTACACACTGCACCAAATGCAAGCACTATGCAATTGAGATTCATATAACTAAATTATTGCCCCATCATATGAGCATTTACTAGACATTGACAATTCTAATGTATGTCTGTTGGTACATGAGGGAGAGATATACTCTAGCCTAGCAACAGTCGAGAGAGAGAAAGAATTACAGATCACCCTAGCAACAGTCAGTGTTCAAGATTGAAGTAAGGCCTTGGGATGTTTATAGTAGTGCCATAATAGAATGTTTAGATTATAACTGTTATGGTCGCAACAAGGACACTGCAACTTACATGAAACATTGTTGATGTACGTATGTTGTAGAGAAATCTAAATTTGCGTGTATAAGAATCAGCTGATGGACTGTGCATTGACCAGAGACAACTATATAAGACAAAATGCCAGTTCCAGTTTGCTAAGGAAACAAACAGTGTATAAAAGAGAAGCTTTTGTATTCAGTTTTTGAAGAGAGAAACATACAAGGATGAACGCATGCCTACGTTCAAAACTGCTGACAAAACTCCGCTGGTAAATTGCGTTATACTCTGAAGAAATTATAGTCCACTTTTAGATTTTTTTTATATTAAAGTAGAAAAAAATAAAGTGATTAGAACCATAAGACTGAATTTGTTACTATTCAAGTGAACAACGGGAGATTGTTTAAAACAACAATGTCCATAAGAATTAACTCTGAGATTGGTAACTTTAATTCTTCTACTGGGCTACAATGTGCAAAGAAACATTTCTGCCCATGCTGGTAATGGCAGAACTGATGGTGCCTATACTCCAGGAGCTGCATGTATTGAAGTTAAAATAAATGAGGAGTCATCAGGCCATATTGGAAAACAAAAAGGCTCAACTTTTCTCTGATTAGAGAACATTTCTAATAATAAAATAATCAATAAGCTAACAATGATAATTATAAATTAGATTGGGGGAGTGGTAAGTTTTGTATAGTATTAGCTAACTAGCTGAGGGCCCTTGAACTAAGAAATGCTATCCCACAATATCATCATTCCATGGTGGGAATTATGATAGGTGATGTTCTCGTATAAAATCTAAACACAGTCACACCAAATTCCTCTTTGAGCTATTTGCTTTAAATGGGATAAAATAGCATACAGAGAAACTTGGTACAAGCATGTTAAGTGTTTGTAATTTCTACCTTCTCATCAAAAGAAGCTACTGTATTACAACAAAGTTGACCCGCAATTATCTGAACTGCACGGAGACACTACCAACAAATAGATATATAATGTGATTGATAGTGAGAATGATCCCTTTACCTCCCATTACATAGGCACACCAATATAATTAAGTCTGCTCTTTAAGGCCTATCATTTAATCAGTTCCCTGTACAACATGTGTTTGAAGCAATATTAACATCACATATAATAAGATAATTTTTGCAAAGCAGTGTGACTTAATTTGAAAACAGTATGATCCAATTGAATGCACCACAGGGAGGAGTTTAACTGGGATTTAGAATATTTTAGGTGGGTATTTCATTCTTTGCTTGGATGAACTGTGATTTGACCACTTTAAAATGCCAAATAAATCCTTTCCCATGGTACAGTGAAACCAGGTTTATACATCTCTGCACACTAAAGGGCATTATTTAGTGAGATGCACCAAGCAGCAGTTGACTCAACAATATGAAATATGTTTAATTGATAATAGGGAGATTTTCTTGTTGAGAGCGTGAGTAAATTCATCTCTTCAATTATTTGCAGGATGCTTCAGATGTATTCTGCAGTAAGGTGCAAACAACAATTAACCATAATAGTAAATAACCACAGAACATAGAAATGACCACTGCAGTCCTTGTGGCCAGTCCCAGTATCTAAGAAACATCACATCCCATCAAACCTGCCTTTGGTTCTCTTTTTCTCACCTTTGCAGAGGTTGAAGAACAATGCATAATATGTTCTAATTATTAAATATCGCTCTTGCTCAAAATCAAATATCAGGTCACATAAATATTTTCCTTGATGTGGTTTGCTGTTTTTCATGGCTGCATTGCAATGCTGGCATTAACTGAAAGAACATGGGCATTAACTAAGAAAGGTTATTAAGCACCATTTCTATTCAAAAGCAGCAATAATTCCATACACCTTGAACTAGGTGCAAGATGATTGATGAACTTGGCAAGCTTTGTCCACAAATCAACCCTAACTCTGAGAATAGGTCTACTAAGCATAACATTTGACATAAACTGAGAGTTCCAGACCTCAGTGTTTGGCTGAAAATTAGAATATATAATGCAATTTCCCCAAGGTTTCCATGTGGAGCACCATCTTTTCTTCTGATTGTCTGTATTGTATGAGATATTTCATATTAGAGAGTACACATTATTGAGGGAAACTTCTGTACGTGTGAGGGTAGCTTACTTTAAGCAACAGCAACCCTAACCCTAACCCTAGGGTTAATGCCAGCAAAGTTGAAGCCCATGGAATAAAAGGGACAGTGGCAGCGTGGATACGAAATTGGCTAAGTGACAGGAAACAGAGAGTAGTGGTGAACGGTTGTTTTTCTGACTGGAGGAAGGTATACAGTGGTGTTCCCCAGGGGTCGGTACTAGGACCACTGTTTTA
Source organism: Somniosus microcephalus (assembly GCF_052327205.1). Classification (NCBI taxonomy): domain Eukaryota; kingdom Metazoa; phylum Chordata; class Chondrichthyes; order Squaliformes; family Somniosidae; genus Somniosus; species Somniosus microcephalus. Next base: position 39,596,192 of record NC_140998.1, read on the forward strand.
CTTGATATATATTAATGACTTGGACTTGGGTGTACAGGGCACAATTTCAAAATTTGCAGATGACACAAAACTTGGCAGTATAGTGAACAGTGAGGAGGATAGTGATAGACTTCAAGAGGACATAGACAGGCTGGTGGAATGGGCAGACGTGTGGCAGATGAAATTTAATGCAGAAAAGTGTGAAGTGATATATTTTGGTAGGAAGAACGAGGAGAGGCAATATAAACTAAAGAGGGTGCATAAACAGAGAGACCTGGAGGTATATGTGCACAAATCATTGAAGGTGGCAGAGCAGGTTGAGAAAGCGGTTAAAAAAGCATATGGGATCCTGGGCTTTATAAATAGAGGCATAGAGTACAAAAGCAAGGAAGTTATAATGAACCTTTATAAACCACTGGTTGGGCCTCAACTGGAGTATTGTGTCCAATTCTGGGCACCGCACTTTAGGAAGGATGTGAAGGCCTTAGAGAAGGTGCAGAAAAGTTTTACAAGAATGGTTCCAGGGATGAGGGACTTCAGTTATGTGGATAGACTGGAGAGGCTGGGGTTGTTCTCCTTAGAACAGGGAAGGTTGAGATAAGATTTGATAGAGGTGTTCAAAATCATGAGGGGTCTAGACAGAGTAGACAGAAAGAAACTGTTCCCATTGGCGGGAGGGTCAAGAACCAGAGGACACAGATTTAAGGTGATTGGCAAAAGAAGCAATGGTGACATGAGGAAACACTTTTTTACGCAGCGAGTGGTTAGAATCTGGAATGCACTGCCTGAAAGGGTGGTGGAGGCTGAATAAATCATGGCTTTCAAAAGGGTAATGGATAAGTACCTGAAGGAAAAAAAAATTGCAGGGCTACAGGGAAAGGGTGGGGGAGTGGGACTAGTTGAAGTGCTCTTGCAGAGAGCCAGCACGGACTCAACAGGCCAAATGGCCTCCTTCTGTGCTGTAACCATTCTATGATTCTATGACATAAAGTTGCACATTCAGTGATGCTGTGTTTTTTTTTATTTTGTAGAGGCTATCACATTCAGTATCATAAGTCACATTTCAAAACTAAAGCAGACTCTGTTACTTGGCAATCAGGTTTTGTTTGAAATACCATGATGACATTAGGTGCAATTGTAATGCACTGTACTTCTGTAGTAGAACCACTGATTTATAAACAGGCTCAGAGCGTGATCTCAGGATGAGTATATAAGGGAATGAGAAGCCATAAGGGAGCTGGGCAATAATTAATAATAAGTACAGTTCTTGTTTAACAGAGCATTTCCCAAGGTGAGGGCATAGTTTCTTGACTCTCTCAGGTTTCACATCTTATACAAGTGATTCATTCTATAGACTGTAGTCAACAAGGACTGTAACAGATGTTCTAAAGTTGGACAAACTTGCTAGAAAACAAAACAATAATCCCATTGTATTTTGAAACAGCATACCCTTCAGAACAGGAATAGGAATACAACTTGGACCAAAATGGTGATAAATAAGTAATCAGAGAGCAGACCCACTGCTTGCATGGTGCCTTGCTAGATGTGAACGTGAGTCACAGGGTACAACACTGTAGCCCTCATTCTGTGCCACACAATGACATCACATTACATTGTTGTGCATTGCTCTACTTACAAACTTGACAAAGTATCTTTCAAGCTTTCTTACCTTTTAATGTTCCAAATATTGGCATGTGATTTCTGGAACTTTAAGATGAAGTTATGCTATTGAAAGAATAGGCCTACGCACTCAAGAAATTACTAAGGATTCACAATTCATTTTCACTTACGTGTCCATTCTGCATGTTGAAAAGCTGCAGGTTCCAATGCCTAACTTTACACTTAAAGTAGAAGGAAAGCTAAGTGAGGACTTGGGTGCAAAGTATTCCTTGTTTATTATTACTTCAGAAGAAGATGAAAAAAATAATTACTTACATTTATGTAGTGTTTTCCATGTTCTCAGGACATCCAATCGATACAACCAGTGGCCTACTTTTGAAGTGCAGTCACTGATGTTATGTTTGTAACCACAGCAGCTCATTTGCACACAAGTTCCTACAAACAGCAAATTAATAAATCTCCAGGAAATCTTTTTATGACACTATTGATTGAGGGAGAAATATTGACCATGACACCAGGAAATCTCCCCCCTCTTCTTCAAATAGTGCAACAGGATCTTTTACCTCGACAGGCCCTGAGAGTCTGGAACTTGCTTCAGCATCTCATCCAAAAGATGACACGTTTGACAATGCAGCACTACATCAGTACTGCACCCCAGCCTGGAAAGAAACATCTTCCCTTTAGTGAGCCATTTCATTAAGGTAGAGCTTGTTCTCTCAGATCTCTGTTGGCACCTGGAGTTGCTTCAATTATTCATTTGGAAGAATGCCAATCTGGAAGTGTCCAAGTTAGAAATAAGTTAGTACTGGCGAAGTACCCAACAATAACCAGCCAGGAAAGTCTCGAAGGTAGGCAAAGTGACTTACTAATTTGATGACATTTCCTTCCAGGCAAGACACACGTGAAATAGCCACAAACACTGAAGATATTCACCCCTAAGCTTTCCATGACTCTATGGCCACGATTTTGCCGGCGCTCAGAGGGCGGGTTTGGAGGCGGGTCAGGAGTTAGATCCAAAATGATTGATGGCGGGTTGTGAACCCGCATCCACGCGACTTTCCAAAGTGTCGGGTCTGCGACTCCTGATCAGACTCGACACCAAGTGGCGGGAGAGGCACTTAAGCTTGTTACCTATCTGTTTAATGCTATTTTGAGAGGGTTTTTCAATTGTGCCACATTTTCACCGTGTTCCACGGCATTCGGCAAACACACCAGCTGATTGTGTCAGGTTATCCAACAAGCTGAATAGTTCACAGCTGTAACTGCAGCATTAAAGCTAACCTGCCACATCAGTTCAATTTCAAATGCCAGAACTTTCTAATTTCAGGATTTGGAAGACATATTTCAGTTTTTTTGAGGTTTTAAGTGTGTGTTGTGAGAGCTACATGCATCTATGTGACCTCCTTGGAATAACCTTTCTCCACATTGACTGAGCACTTATAACATTTCATCCTCAAATGACATTTTCACCAGCAGAATGGGAACCATTTATACCCTCTCATCCTTGACCTCAGAATCAGAGGAAGACCAGCTGTGGCAGCAGCAGAACCAGGCACAATAGCAGCAGCAACAACAGGAGCGCCAACTTTCTCACCCACCTGATGCTGTACGGGGCAGAGGGCGTCAGCGCAGGGCTGCTCCGCACCGCAGGAGATACCCCCAACACAGGGTTTACAGGCAGAGGATGAGCTTTCTCAACATGACTGAGCAGCAGTGCCAAAGGAGGCTGAGACTTTCATGAGAGGTAGTCGCAAACATCTGCACAATGCTGCACCAATACCTGGAGCCCAGAGGAGCATGTGGACACTTCTTACCAGTGGCTGTCAAAGTCACCACCGCCCTCAACTTCTTTGCTTCAGGATCCTTCCAGGGATCAGCGGCATCTCCCAGTCGGTCACCCACAGATGCATAACACAGGTTACCGATGCCCTGTTTGGCAAGTCAGCCAATTACATCCACTTCTCAATGGATGAAGCAAGTTTTACCACATGGGCAGTTGGATTTGTCAATCTGGTTGGCTTCCCAAGGGTGCAGGGCATCATCGACTGCACACATGTGGCCACCAGGGCAGCCCATCACAACCCAGCTGTATTTGTGAACCATAAGGGCTTCCACTCCCTTAACGTGCAGCTGGTGTAACCACAGGAAGAACATTATGCATGTGTGCACAAAGTTCCCTGGCAGCTGCCATGACTCGTTCATCCTGCGGCAGTCTATTGTGCCTCAGCTCTTCAATCCGCCAACCCAACTTTCCGGATGGCTACTTGGAGACAAGGGCCATCCCCCGAAGACGTGGCTAATGCCACCAATGAGGGGGCCATCAAACGAAGCTGAGGAGCGTTACAATGTGAGTCACATTTCCACCAGAAGCATCATAGAGCAAACCATAGGCTTGCTCAAAATGCACGTCAGATGCCTGGACAGATCTGGTGGAGCCCTACAGTAATCACCAGCCAGGGTGTCCAGAATCATCGTGGTCTGCTGTACCCTGCACAACATCGCACTGCAGCATGGCTTACTGGTGCCTGAGGAACAAGAGCACAGTGCACAGCCTCCACAGAGGAGGAGGAGGAGGAGGAAGAGCTGGATGAGGATGCAGATGAGGAACATCTGGCGGAGATGGCTGTCCCAGTGCTACCAGCATGCAAGCTCATTGCTGGCCATGAGGCAAGGGATGGACTAATCCATGTCAGACTCGCGTAACTTTACACAGCACATACATGTGGCTGGCACATGCACATGAGGGTTGGCAGGACCTCCATTCCACACCATACAGCATGCGTTCAATGAACTGTGCATTCCTATCACTCTCCCCAACATCACTGTAGATGAAAGGTGCCCTCAACCCTCACTGTGCACACATAGGGCAATGCATTGAATCATTAGCATCGCATTATTTAATACAATAGAAATAAAGATCACAAACATAAATTGGTATAATATGAAAACACCCGAGTGACTGCCCTTGTGACTATTTGTGTTTTAGCTTTCTCTTACATGTGCTTCTACGTGGTGCTTCCCCTGTGGCTTCAGCAGATGTAGAAGCAGATTGCCCACTTCCCTGCTGCGCCTGTTTAGATGCCTTTGGCAGTCATCCTCTGGGTTTGGGAGCCTTGGAGGGCTTCACCAAAGTCTGCTCCTCCTGTGGCTGTGCAGGGACAGAGATGGCCATCTCTTCTGGGTGAGATATCTGGGGTTCTGACCGAGGGCTCAGCAGTGGCATGGGAGTGTGAGCGCTTGGAGAGGAGCACCGACTTCCTTGTTCTCGACCACCACTATCCCTCTCATGGGTCACCTGCACTTCACTGCAAGCAAGTAGCTGGGGAGCACCTTGCTGCACATCAGTGGGGCCTTGTGGACCAGTCTCTGTACTGACAGTCCTCATAACAGGGACGTCCATGTGCGTCTGGTTCCTCTCCATGATAGATGCCCATCTATCCTTCATAGCTGACCGTCTATCTAGAAGAGTCACCATGTTGGTTTGAGTCTGGCAATTTATGTCCTCCATGGAGGTTGCCATCCTTTCCATGGCGACACCTACATTCGCCATTGTGTGCACCATGGCATTGCTCATGTTTGACATAGACTCCCCCGTTCTCTGCACACTCACAGTTACCATGGTTGCAAACCCAGTCAGAGCTTCCTGCACTTGTTCCTAAAGCTCCAGCACTGCTCTCTTTCTGGATGGCCCCAGAGGCACAGCGTCTACATGCAGCTGAGCAGAGCTAGGAGCTTCCTGCGGCCTCCGACAAGGCCTCTCCACTGCTGTCCCTGGCTCCACCATCTGCTCCTGCTCACTTGTGAGCTGTGATACAACAGGTGACAACACTACTCTATCTCACAAACGCCCCACCGAGGTGTGCATCTCTGCGCTGGTGCTGGCTGCGCTCATTTCTGCTGACACTGCTCCGTCAAAGGCTGGAGGTTCCTCTGAGGAGTCCTCCTGGTCTCCCTCCTGGGCTGTGGGGGGGGGGGATCTCTTGATGGTCCTGTGGGGGAGTAAAGGCATGAGTTAGCTATGTGATATGTAGGTTGCAGACACATCCCATTGTGCAGATGATCAAAACTCAATTTCTATGAACATTAGATCCCATATGATTACATAGGATTTCATTGGATATATGGCACAGAAACAAGCCATTCAACCCAACCAATCCATGTCGGTGATTATGCTCCACTCGAGCCTCCTCCTGTCTTTCCTCATCTAAACCCATCAACATAACACTCTATTCCCTTTTCCCTCATATGTTTGTCCAGCCTCCCCTTAACTATTTACTTCAACCATTCCCTGTGGTAGCGAGTTCCACATTCTCACCACTCTGTAAGTTGCAGGGTTCTCAAAATTCCCGCACTCCCCGAGTTATGGATCAAGGGACCCTGTTTTGGACAAGTTATTAAAAGCAGGGTACCCAAAATGGCTTCTGTAAACCTTGTCACCGATACGGACAGGATTTTTAAAGCAAGGCTCTGCCAACAAACAGGCCTGGAGATGAAACATTAAAATGCAGGAATCCGTGAGAACAGTATTCTCGAGTACCAGCCAGACAAAGTAAACACAGAATACACATTTATTCGAATTGAATCAAATCAAATTAGAATGGGCCCATAATGGTGGCCATTAGCTTTTTGCATGTTTAATCGATAACAGCTCATAGTAGCCATCAAGGTAGGATGGGGACAATGAAGTCTTATCCATGACAAAGCAACCAGGACATCGGGGCCATTAGACCCGGAGACAAGCACTCCTAAAGTCGTTAAAACAAATGGTTGTAATCATTCAAAACAGCCCGCCAAAAGTTAAACAATGGACTGACCTGATTTGGTGCGCAGATAAGGAGTGGAAGAACGGGTATAACTGTAGGCCCATCAGCAGCAATCGCTCTCTTGACTCTTGCTTTTGTTTCTTGATTCTGACCTCTTGTTTGGCCTTGGCCTGCTGCCGCTCGTACTCGTGCCCTGGCCTCGTGGCGGGTTCTCTTCTCGCTCCCCGCACCGCTCAACAAACAAGGACACCCATTACACCGGGACCAAATGCGGGAGGAGAACAAGACCCGAGTTCAAAGTCATACAGGACACACAGGCCACAAAAAGGGCAGACGAAACGAGACGAGACAAGACGAGACGAATAAGGAGGTAAAACCCGACAAGAGCAGAGAAGGGCACCAAAAGACACATTGGTAAAAACCAAACGCCTAGTTATAAGCTGGCGTTTGGGGAATAAATTAGCAGTGTATGTATGGACAGTGATAATAAGTTAGCATTTGAACACTGTGAATTAGCTGGCGTTAGGCGCGGGTGTCCATGCCTGCAACGAATATGCTGGCGTTTGACGCTTGGGTAGTGAAATCGAATAAGCAGTAAAACCCACCAACCACCCCGTTACCGCCGACGACTGCCCGAGAGAGAAGAAGAAGAGAACCCATCGCGACGAGACGATGACGGTAGCTGAGGAGAGGGAAGGTGTGTCACATCAACAACTCCAGCACCGCGCCCTGAGACCATGTGGCGACGGAGTACCCCAAAGGACAGAAGACCAAACCTCAAAATTCACAACCGTTAAAAGCAACAGGTTTTGGATTGGTGAGCATGAATTCCTGGCCCCTCATAGCTTAATCTAGTTAGGTATAGGGGGTGGGATAAGGATAAGGGGATTTTTAATGTAGTTGTTTTCCCTCGATGTGCCGTGTGTTCCCCATTCCCATATAAGTGTAATTGTTTATGCCTGAATTTTATACCAGTAATTCTCATAAGACTGTGTTTTATTCTGTTTTAATAAAATCTTGGTTTTCTTACACCAAACCACTTGTCTACTCGATTTTCTGTATCGCCGCCTGTACCTAAGTCCGGTGTCTAGAACCCAGGTGTGTGGGAGCGATTCCAACCGCTCACAGGACAGTCAGAGGCGAAGCTGACTGGGCACCATGACACCACCACAGAAAATGGCGACCGCGGCAGGACTCCGGCAACAGGGTTGCGATACAGTAGACAATGGTTCAGATGAGCAAACCATGATGGAGGAAAGGATTTCTGATTATGTGTTTAGCAAGGTGAATATCACTAAGAAGTGGATCACCACTCTGTTAAGGGCTGGGCATCCGGTAGATGCAGCAGCTAAGTGGACAGAGGGGAAGGAACACAAGAAGTCCTTAGAGAAGGCAGTCTGGCTGATGTGTTTCAAAAAGCAGGTCCAGCTTTTGGACAGGCTCGTTGCAGCACAGGTAGCCAAGTTAAAGGAGTCAGCCCTGGAGATCCAGGATAAGGTTTTAGCAGGGGAAAAGTTAATGGTAGCATTGCAGGCCCTGAATCAGGAGAGGTTGTATTTAATGGGAGAACACAAGGCCCAGTTGGAATACCTACACTGCCAAGTCACCGAAGCCAAGGGTAATGAGTTAAGGATGCGGGAAAAGAATGCCCGCCTAGCAAGGCAAGTTAGGGGACAGGAGGAGAAAGTATAGGAGGTAAAGGCAGCCTATAAGCTAGTGAGCGAACAGGGGTTTGAAGATGCAGATCATGGCCCCTGCAAGGAACGGATAGAAAGTCTGAGCCTGGCCTTGAGAAAGGCAAAAGGCATGGTGTGCCTCATAAGCCCAAAGGCAAGTCAGGCAGATTTTATGAGGAACGAGGGGAGGACAGTTAAAACATCACTGGTAGTGCCCAGGGACGACCCGGTTGAGGAACAGGAGGTCTCATGACCGCCACCCGTAGCGCCAGGTTTTAGCGAGGTCTGGCAGCAAGGGGGGGTGGAGCCAGAGGTGGAAGCGGAGGTGGAGCAACCCCCGCCAGTGAGGTCGGAGCCGGGGCCAATGTGCCCAGCCCGGCATCGGAGGTTCGGCCCACCCGTCAATGGCGACGATGAGGGACCCCTCCAAAACCAGTTCGTATTACCCTATAGCACCCAACAGCTTAGGGCTATGGTGAGCCATATCCTAAAGCTCTCCGAAAAGGGAGACCCCTCGATCCACTTCAGGGAAGTAGAGCAGGCAGCCAGCGTCAACGATTGCGATGGCGCTGAGCAGGCCAAAATGCTGCTGTTCTCTTTGGAGAGTAAGCTCCTCCAATCCCTCTCTGACGAGTGTAAGAGGGGGCAGGGCAGTTATGAGGAGCTCAGGGATGAAGTTCTGGAGGTCATGGGGATGAATGAGGGAAGTCCTTTCTCCCGTGTGGAGAAGACGGTCCAGCTCACAAGGGAAACCCCGCAGGCTTTCGCGGACCGGTTATGGCCGGTGTACTGGAGTGCCTGTCTGGGGACGCCGAATTGGGCATTCCTGAACGGGGATCCCCTGGTCCATTGGCTCTGTTGCCTGGTGGCGAACAGCTTGCCACAGGTCTAGGCCAAGGCAGAAGTCTGGTTTGACCCCAAGAACCCCCAGACCACCGAACTTACGGTGATCAGACAGTTGACTCTAGCCTATAAAAACGGTAGGGGAACCGATGCACACCCACCCAAGTGGAAGGTGCATGAGGTAAAATCCGGACAGGGTAGGAAAGAGTAGCATTAGGAAGGGAATAACAACCCCAACACAAAGACGAATTGTTACGGGTGTGGGAAGGATGGTCATTGGTGGAAGGAGTGCAAAAACCCTTGGAAAGACAACAAGGGAAAGAATTCCACAGCCCCAGCCCAAAAGGTAGAGGCAGGGATCCCTCCCGCCACGGTCGAGTCAGTGTTGGATGTCATGAGGTCCATATTGACTGGCCAGGGGAGAGTAGCAGCTGCTACCGGAGCTCTCACCCTGTCAGCCCCATCCAACCCACAGCCCTGACTAGAGCCAGCACAGCCTGTCGACCTGTGTCCCTTTGAAAATGACAAGGGGAGCAGGCCCTGTGTTAAGATGCAGGTGGAGACGGTGCAGGGGAGATATTCGGTGGACACTGGAGCTTCCACACGGTGGTCCATTCGGAAGACCCGACCAATCCACCCAGGTCTAATGAGGTCCCATTTAGCCCAATGGGAGCCACAGGGAACGAGCAGGCTGAGGAAATGGCCAAACTTTTGGCCATAGTTTTAGGATCCCTCCCTACCACGTGGGAGGGTAACCAAAGGATCAACGATGTGGCCGAGCAGAGGGCTAGGGAAGGAGAGTTATGAGATCCCTGTAGAGCAGGCACGGTAGCCGCAGTCCAGTTCAAGGGAGACACACAGGGGGTAGCTTTGGCCCCGGACCTAAAGCAGGTCCAAGCCCCAAGATCCCGTCTGTGAGGCCATCCTGGTAAGGGAAGAGAAAGGGGAGTCCCTAGGAGGTCCGTTCGGGGCAGCGGGCGAGGTTTTAAAACAGGCTGCTGGTTATATTAATCAGTGCAAACTGTTTAAGCCTGAAAGGAGAAAACAGCCAGTTGGGGTAAGGTCTGAGGATAGAGATCCTCGGCCTGCAGCAGGAGCGAGTTCACAGGCAGCACAGGCAGGCGCTGTGGCTTGTTTAAGGGGAGGGGCCATCCTGCTGCTCGATTGGGACACCCCCCTCCCTCTTCTGGGATCCAGAATGGGAGGGACCTGAGGGTGAAGACCCCACCCCCAACCTAGGTGTAGAGGAGGAGGGACCTGAGGGCGAAGGCCTGACCCCGGACCCAGGTTCGGGACCTGGGGGCGGAGACTCTCAGCCTACAGCAACAGGCTGCGAAGAGTTACCTGCTCCTAGCCCAGGTTCGGGAGAGGTGAATCCTAAGGAAGAAGATCCCCGGCCAGCGGCAGGGTTAAGCCCACAGGCCGCACCGGAGGGGACAGCGGTTCGGGTTAAAGGCCCACCAGCCAAGAAAACCCACCCGCCAATGTCCCTAGAAGGTCCCCACGCATGCCCCAGCCCAGGAAACCGTGGTCACCGGCTCCCCAGTTTAAAGGGACAGCCTCCCGAGTTAGGGGTAAGTCCAAGGACAGAGGTCCCCAGCTGGCAGCCATGGGCGGCGAGGGACCAACAGTACAGGACAGTGCGGTGACGCCGGAGGAAGCGGTGGGCCGCAGTTCTAACAGGGATTAGGCTGGCCGCCCGGAGACGGGCAGCAGATGTACATCGTTTTAGTAATGTAAGTTTAGGTATTTAATTTAAGTTTGGGTGTTGTAGCTTAAGTTAAGTAAGGTGATGGGTAGTTTTAATTAAGTAGTGGTCTGCTAAGAGTGTGTGTATTTGGGTCAAGGTCGCGAGACCCGACTATGCTTCACCCAAGCCACAGAATCTCTTGGGGACCTGGCTGTATGTTTTGTATCTGTTGCAGAAAGACTGTCAGGATGAAGGGGAGCGTAATCCTACTCGCCCTGATAGGACTGAGCCTTGGAAAAAGGGGCGACGTGGAGGACTCTCACATCTACGGGTGCTCGGGGGAGAGAGCACCGATAGCAACCGACGGAAGCGGCGAATGGGATGTGGAGGAGACCGCCGTCTACGTCCACGAGGGAAGGTGGCCAGGGTGGCTGGGGTCCAATTCGTCTCAGTACTCCAGCCAGACCGGGTTCACATACGGGGAGGCCTCCCTCCTGTGCCCCAGGGTACAGGTCGTCGCCACAAGGGTCAGCGTCACCATAGGAAAACGTGTATGTTTAACGTGCAAGGGACACCTTCCTCTGGATAGGTGGTGGTGGCTCAGGAAGTTGAGCAATGATATGAGAAACCCCGCAGTCGAGTGGGAATGGTTGGGGAACAATACCCACTGGACGATTACAGGGACTCACGGGGGATTAAATGTGTGTTGGGACAAGTGGTGGGAACCAGATCAAGAGATTTATATCTGTATGTGGGAGTCAGAGAGGGTCTGCCCCTCAGGCATATCCATTATTTTCCACCGACAGTGGCAAGACACCGGGGAGGGGATGAAGTGGGATATGAGCCTGAAGGTGTGCGCGGTCCCATACTCCCCAATCCCAGTCAATGCCACTGAGCTTGTGACCTGTCCCCGAAAGCCACTGCCCACGACGCAGGCAGCGAGGAAACACAGGGAAGGGTGCCCCGCCACCACCAAGGGACCAGGGAATGGGCTGGTACTAGTGCCTACAGATCAGGTGCTGTACCAGGGGGTACACTACACGGTAGCTGTAGTGTATGTGCTTTAAGTCAGAACTACTTTTTACAGCTCCTGTATACTGTAGTACCGGCAGTAACCACACCGCTGTGCGCATGCCTCTGTACCCCAGTCTAGAAATTACCCTCCTCCAGTAAAGACCTGTTATTTGTTTATGTACAGCATCTGTGTAATTATTTATCCACTGAACCACGGATCTAACAGTGGCAACGAGTGTTGATGCGAATCTACCAGCAACATAAATTTTTTTTTTTTTAAACTCGAGTCCAGGAACACGGGCGTCGACCGCGAGCAACCGCCCAGCAGTCAGGCAGAGATCCAACTTAGCTGGGGAGGCTGTGGAGAGCCGGGCTTGGTTCCCCAGCCACAACGAACAGTAAGAGACCGACGACAGGTCCAGAGCAGACCCTTCCCGAGCAGCGGCGGCCGGAGCCAACCGATGGCAGAGAGAGAGAGCCGGGCAGCGTTGACGAGGTAAGAAAGAGGGTGAAGAGAGCAGGGTGCAGCCGGGGGTTGATCACCGAGCGGCGTCGAGGAAAAATACTGCAAACCGGAGAGAGAGAGGGTAAGAAACAGTCGGGTTCTAGACTGAGCGGCATCGACAAATAGCAAGAGAAGAATGCGCAGAGCACAGCCAGGGATCACGGGCTGATCAGGGTCCGCGGGGCGAAGCAAGGGGAGATGGCATTGAGCCGCGGAGAAGCAGGGAGAGCGCGGGAGGCGCCATTGAGCCGCGGAGAAGAAGGAAGAGCGTGGGAGACGCCATTTTGCGAAGCCGCAGCGGAGAAGACGGGCGAGCGCGGGAAGGAAGGAAAGCGCGGGAGACGCCATTTTGTGCCAGCAGAGAAGAAGGGGAAGCGCGGGAAACGCCATTGGGGATAGTTAACGCACAACCAAGGATGCCGAAGAGTGGCAGTATCTCTACGTTCGACAATGAAGTCGAAGATTGGGCGACATATGTGAAACATATTGAGGTGTACTGCAGGGCAAATGAAGTGCCAGATGCTAATAAAGCACTGGTTCTGTTAAATTCCATGGGTGCAAAAACTTATGGGTTACTGCGAAATCTAATAACCCCAGAGAAGCCAGTAAACAAGAATTTTGAAAGCATAGTAGAAATCCTACAGGACCACTTAAACCCCACACCGCTGCTGATAGCAGAACGATTTAAGTTCCATAAAAGGAACCAACACAAAGACGAAAGCAATGCTGAGTACCCAGCGGAACTGCGCAAGCTATCGAAATACTGCCAGTTTGGAGCGGGACTAGCAGACATGTTAAGGGACAAGTTTGTGTGTGGGCTACAAAGTGAAGGAACCCAGAAACGGCTTCTATCAGAAAAGGACCTTACGCTGGACAAAGCTTTCAATATGGCAGTAGCACACGAAGCAGCCGCAAGAGGCGCTGCAGAGATACAACGGAGACCGCAAGAATATGGCACCAACGAAATGACCTATGGAACAGGGAAGTGCTATCGCTGCGGCAGAACAACACATGACCAGAAAGATTGTTGGTTCAAGGACCAAGTGTGCAGGCAGTGTGGGAAAGCAGGACACATAGCAAGAGTCTGCAGGTCTGGGAAGAAAACCAACAGTAAGAAATCTCCACAGGAGAAGTACAAAAAGGTACACCAGGTGATGGACAGTGGTTCAGATGAACAGAAAAGTGACACAGACTCCGGAAGCAAGGAGCTGGATTGTCTGAAACTACATAATGTAACCGAAATGGAGGATCACCAGACTATCTGGGTTACACTCAAGATAGACGGAGTCCAAGTGGAAATGGAATTGGACACAGGGTCAGCTCTAACAGTCAAAAATCAAAGAGACTACAAGCGGCTATTTTCACACATACCCTTGAAAGCTACAGAGATTGTCTTGAAGACATATACGGGGCAAAAAGTCTACCCCAAAGGAAAAATAAGGGTGAAAGTGACATATAAAGGTCAGGAAATACCTAAAATGGATATATATGTATTGCCAAATGGAGGTCCACCACTGCTAGGACGTGAGTGGATCCGGAAGATACATTTAGATTGGCATTCCATACAGGCACTGAAGGTGGAGGCCAAAAAGGATGACGACGTCACACCTGGACGACTGTCAAAAATGCTAACTGACGCAAAAGAAGTGTTCCAGGAGGGACTAGGAACACTAAAAGGAATAACAGCAACAATTAAAATAGAGGATAATGCAAGCCCAAAGTTTCTGAAGGCCAGACCAGTGCCTTATGCGATCAGACCAGCGGTTGAAGCAGAGCTGGAAGGGTTGGAACGTTCAGGAGTACTGGCCAAAGAGGACTGGAGCGAGTGGGCTACACCCATCATTCCTGTAATGAAGAGGTCGTTGAGTAATATGCCTGGGGAACCAAAGAAGGTCCGCATCTGTGGGGATTTTAAGGTGACAGTGAACCAGGTCCTTCACACGGTGCAATAACTGCTTCCACGAATTGAGGATATTTTCGCCTCGCTATCTGGAGGTAAACGCTTCACCAAAATTGATCTAGCCCAGGTGTACTTGCAAATGGATGTAGAAGAAGCTTCGAAACATTAACTTACGATCAACACCCATAAAGGTCTCTATCAATACAACCGGCTGGTGTTTGGAGTAACCTCGGCTCCGGCTATCTGGCAAAGGGCGATGGATCAGGTCCTGCAAGGGATTCCAGGGACCCAGTATTATTTGGACGACATCTTGGTCACGGGCGAAAATGACGGTGATCACCTCGCTAACTTGGAGAAGGTGCTCGCCAGATTAAAGGAATATGGGCTACGAGCTAATCGCCACAAGTGCGAGTTTTTCCAGAAACAGATCTCGTATTGCGGCCACGTCATCGATGAAGAGGGGTTACATAAGTCCCCTGACAAGATTGAAGCAGTAGTCAAGGCTCCAGCACCGGAAAATGTGTCACAACTGAGGTCGTTCCTCGGGCTGGTAAACTATTACCACAAGTTCTTACCAAATTTGTGTACGGTATTACACCCGCTGAACACCCTACTGCAAACAGGGGTACCATGGAAGTGGGATGACGAATGTAGATGAGCTTCCCAGAAGTGTAAAGAATTGATCACATCAAAAGAGGTGTTGGCCCATTTCAACCCAGCACTACCAATTCGTTTGGCATGTGATGCATCACGCTACGGCATTGGAGCGGTGCTGTCGCACAAATTCCCAGACGGGTTGGAGAGGCCAGTAGCCTTTGCGTCTCGGTCACTAACCTCAGCCGAGCGCAACTAAGCCCAGATTGACAGGGAGGCCCTCAGCCTAGTATGTGGAGTAAAAAAATTCAACCATTATCTGCATGGGCAGAAGTTCACCTTGCTGACTGACCACCAACCACTTGTCTCCATCTTTAATCCTAAGAAGGGCGTGCCAGTAATGACTGCACAGCGGTTACAAAGATGGTCCCTGTTTCTAGGGGCGAATCAATATGAAATAGAATATAAAGGCACGAAACAGCATGGGAACGCTGATGGGCTATCGCGCCTGCCACTGCCTATGGTGGAGGAAGCACCAGCAGTGGACCCTATCGAGATATTTTATTCGTCGATAATTGAACGATTGCCAGTAACAAACGCGGATATAGAGAAGGAGACCCCCAATGATCCGACGCTGTCATGGGTATATGAATTGACGGTGAGGGGATGGCCAACACATGGCAACTCACTGTTGCCAGCATTCTCATCCAGAAGAGAACAGCTGTCAGTATGCCAGGGGACAGTGATGTGTGGATCCAGAGTGGTGATTCCACCCAAGTTAAGGGAGAGAGTGCTAAAGGAGCTACATGAAGGTCATCTGGGGGGAGTGAAAATGAAAAGCCTTGCTAGGGCTTATGTGTGGTGGCCGGGAATCGATCAACAAATCGAACACCTAACTAAGAGCTGCTTAGGATGCCAGAAGGTCCAAAATGCACCACCACATGCCCCTCTACACCCATGGGAGTGGCCCTCCTCTCCATGGCAACGGGTGCACATTGATTTCGCTGGTCCATTCATGGACTCAATGTTCTTAATAGCAGTGGATGCTCATTCAAAGTGGCCTGAGGTGATAAAGATGTCTTCAACCACTACAGAGAAAACGATTGCAGTCCTACGGACCATATTTGCCAGAAACGGTTTGCCAGAGCAGATCTGCTCTGATAATGGAGCACAGTTTGTGTCCGACGAGTTCCAAAAATTCATGAAAAGGAATGGGGTAAGGCATTACACATCCGCCCCGTATCATCCAGCCACCACTGGATTGGCTGAGAGGTTCATACAAACCTTTAAGAAGGCGATAAAGGCCATGTGCGACGAGGAAATTCCACTACAGCATAAGATGGACAATTTCTTATTAGCCTACCGAAATGCGAGACATGCAGTTACCAACCAGACCCCGGCCATGATGTTCTTTAACCGAAGGTTGAGATCTCGTCTGGACTTGCTCAGACCAAATGTGCGAAGAAATGTTGAGGACAAACAATTCCAGCACATCAACGAGAAGCCGACAAGGAGCTTCAATGTAGGCAACCAGTCTTGGCCCGTGACTATCGAACAGAGAAGTGGCAACCCAGAACGATATGTACAAGGCAGGGGCCATTAATGTACACAATGGATGTTGGGGAGAACATTGTGAGACGCCACGTCGATCAGATCTTAGCGTCACAGGAAGGCATCAACCCCATGTCTCGAGTACCTGGGGATGAACCCGACATACCGGTAGCATTTACTTCAGATCCAGTAGCAGTGGAACCCGATGAACTACCCGATGAAAAGAGGTCAGAATCGCCTCTGCACCAAGAACAAAAACCTCCGGAAAGGCGCTATCCCGAAAGGGTCAGGAAGCCGCCCCAAAGACTGAATCTATAAATGGACTTTTGTTATTGAATGTACATGTAAAAATGTAATTGTTATTTGAATATTAAGGGGGTATTATTAATCTAAAAAGGGAGGAATTGTAGTGTATGTGCTTTAAGTCAGAACTACTTTTTACAGCTCCTGTATACTGTAGTACCGGCAGTAACCACACCGGTATATATGCTGTGCGCATGCCTCTGTACCCCAGTCTAGAAATTACCCTCCTCCAGTAAAGACCTGTTATTTGTTTATGTACAGCATCTGTGTAATTATTTATCCACTGAACCACGGATCTAACAGTAGCCTCCGTGATTTTAAATCTCACCGAGGTACATTTACCGGAGTGGTGTCCCAAAGAAACAGAGCAGCTGTACTAGGCCCTATTAAAGGACATGTTCAAGAAGTTTTATGAGTTCGATTTCGACAATGTCGACAAAACCGAACTGTACACCACACACGGCGAGTTTTTGGGTAATGCAGGGAGAAAAAGAAGGGGAGCATGGAATGATGTCTTTGCTGCGTTTAACACTGGGTCCTCTGTCATCAACAGTTTAGATGATATAGAATCACAGACCCAGATAAACGGTTTAAAAACACAGTTAAGGAAGATATTAATGGATGAGAATACCAACCTGCAGAAGTATATAGCGCATTTTGGCTACGAAATCCCCCCTCCCGCAGAACACCTTACCAAAATACTCAAGGCCGTTATAGTCTTGCAGAAACATTTTTACACTCTAGAGCAGAAAACAGTAGCCCAAGCCCAGCCCCACGCCCGCCCGAGCCCCGGCTTCAAGACCGCTGATTGCGGCTGGGCCTGCGCTGGAGCCAAGCCCCGGGAACGGGCATGAACCGGCTTGAGGCTGTGAGAGAGGGCCGGGCCCAGTTGCTGGTGTAACCCTTCCCCCCCCTTCCCGCTCTCCTGAGCACCGGCCTCCCGATCCCCGCCCTCCCGAGCACCGGCCCCCCGCCCGAGCCGCGGGGGAGGAAGGAGAGAGAGAGCCGCCGCTCCTCCGGTCGATGTGTTGCGGGCCGACCCCTGATGAGCGCCCGATCAGCTGAGCCCGAGCCCCGCGGTGACCACAACTCACCTCCCGCTAGGCTCCCTCCCACCCCGCCAGCCTTTACCAAAATGGCGGCGATGGCTACGCTCGGCCCAGTCCCGCACCGCCAGCCTTTACCAAGATGGCGGTGATCGCAGGGTGGGCCCAGCAGGAGGGGCGGTGCCTAGCTCGGGCGTGGCTGGGCAACAGAGGCCCAGGCTTCCAGGCTTGCAAAAACGGTGAAAGGTAGGAAAATTATAGAGATTAGAGAAAAGATTTACAAATTAATTAACTTTTTTTAAAAACAATTTGTGTTTTAAAAGCAACTTTTTTTTTGCTGGAAATGTAGATTTGAAAAGAAACACGCAGAAAGTGGGAAAATAAAATAAACTTACGAATCAAGATGGCTGACACTCACCTCAGTTCAGAATGATAAGGCCCGCCCACACACGCACCGATTGGTCACCCGTCAGGTCACTGAACTGTAGGATTGGTCAATCGTCACATCACTCAACTCTAGGATGGCCCGCCCGCACACGCAATGAACCCGCCCCCACTCGATGCTAATGACCGGATAATGAGCGGAAGTTTACATAAGAACATAAGAAATTTTGAAAGTTTTTTGGATGCCGTCGGCACAATTTTTGTCCGATCAAAAAGTAAATATGCCTATAAGAGTCCCCTAATGATAAGCTTTCTTTTGATATAACATATGTGTAGGTATGCTCTATAACTTTTGATTGTATAGCCGGACAGAGAGACAGAAAGACAGAAAGACAGACAGACAGACAGAGAGACAGAGAGACATACTGTTTTATATATATAGATATATCCCCTTTCTTTATTTTAAATGCACTTATCTCATTACTCATCTTATCATCCAATGTCATTTGTGTCACTCATGAATGCTAAATCAGGGGGTTGGAAATCAATTCTGTCACCAACTTACTCTACTGTGCCCGTCTCTCCATCCCCCACTTTCAGCTCCTCTGCACCTACAACGATCTCCAGAGCTGCCTCCTCAGCAGTGGTTAAGTGCGCCACGGATGGTGGCCCTCCTCCTGTCCTCCCCCTCTCCCTCTTATTGTGGGCTTTCTTTTCCTGCAATGAGGGACGCAAGTGGAGTTTCAGAGAGATTGATGGAGTGAGTGTAAATAATGAAATAATGTTGTCATTGCATAACAGTGAGAGCGAGTGTGAAGGGTGCATAGTAGGATGGTGAAGTTATTCTGTGCATAGAGAGAGAGGGATGGGTGAGGGTGCAAGGGATCTCAGGGTCAGTTGGGATGTGCAGGAGTAGGTTGCCAATGCAGAGTGATGGAGTTGAGAAGAGATGGGAAGCAGATTGAAGGTAAGTGTGATGTTATGCTCACTTTTGCTGAGCGCAGCAGGTCGTTGAACCTCTTCCTACACTGCACCCAGGCACATGTTAAGACTGACCTTGCACTGACCTCCTCAGCAATCAGCCTTTGTGTGCTGAGGAGGCCTCCTCCTTCCAGCTGAAGGAAAGAGGATCTCCTTGCATCCTCTTACTCCCTCCACAAGAGCATGGAGGGAGTCATCATCAAACCAGGGAGCAGCCTTGGCCCGTTGTGCTGCCATGCCTGCAGCAACCAGCACTCGGGAGCAGAAAAAAGAAAGTAATGATTAAAGGGGACATGGCCCCATTAAATATACAGGCTCCCAGCGCGTCATCAAACGCGATCAGCCGACCCGCACCCACCGATTGGGCCGGGTAGTGCGCACGGCGTCCTTAACGAGGGCAATCAGGGGAAAATCATTATTGCAGGGCGGCTGCAACCGGCAGTGGGACCGGAACCAGCAAAACAATGGACCCGCCACCATCCCGCCTCCGGGCAGAAAATCCAGCCCTTTAAAGTTTGTTTTTAGCTTAATTGCATTACTAGGACAGTTAGCAAGATGCGCACCCACCCCTTACTGTAAAGCCATCTGCTGCAGCCTTAGCTGAATATTAACTAAATTGTTCCGACTCTGTACATGGCATCTTATTTCTAATTAACATAAACAAATAATCTGCCAATGCAAATTAGAATTCTGCCAATTTAAATCCATTATTGCCATCCCTGACTTGTTATTGTGTAATTACTTCCCGGCAAAAAAACATTTTAATAGCCATCTGGTCTAAACTCTGACAATAAAACATGCTTTGTTGCTCATCTATCTTATATAGTTACATTTTCTGTAAAACAAAAATGTAATATAAAAGAAAGCTAAGTTCACTGAGCCTACTCCCAATTAAACAACAGGGGATGTAATTTAAATAAAATCCCCTGCAAACAATGTCACGAATTGCAGGCATACAGCGCAATGAGCAACAGCTGCACGGGAACATGTTTCAAGGCCATAACATACACTTGGGGTTCAGTTAACATTATAAACTGCAAGAATTGCTTATGAAGAACAGTAACAACTTGGAATTACAGTACAGGAAACTTTCGTTTAACCGGAGGGTAAATGTCCGGAAAGCTCTATCTACCGGCAAAATTCAGGAGCCGTTTCCTATAAGTTTTTTTACTTCTCGTTGCTTTTTTTTCCAGTCGTGGCTCCCAAGCGTCTAGCTGAAGCTGTTGCTTAGCTACAGAGACGTTTTTAAACTGCGGTCGACTGTTTTGAAGCTGCAACAGGGTTTGTTGTTTCACACGGAGCTGAGAAGCTCCGTATGTTTTAACATTAGCGCTGGTTTATACGGCAGTTTTGATGGGACGGCACCAACTCGGTCCTGTCAGTGCCGGATACCAGAAAGTTTCCTGTATATAGTGGTTTTAACATAGCAAAACATTCTAATGCACTTTACTGATGTAAGCCAGTCCCGTACAAGAGTAGGAGGGGAACTAGGAGATGTGGCCCAAGGTGGCGTTAAAGAAGTAGGTTTTAAGAAAGAAGGAGTTTACCATTATTTAGCCACCTCAGGACATCATGTGGCACTTCACAGCCAATGAAGTATATTTGAAATATAGGGGAGGCGATTTTAACCCTACCAGCCTGGTAGAAACTGGAGCAGGCGGGCAGTTAAAATCTCCCGGGTTACTTACCTCTGCCCAGATCTCACCAACCATGCTTCTCGATGGGCGACTAAGCTGCTTGCTCAAAGCCAGCAGGGTCCTTCTTTAAATATGTAGATTGGGGTCGGTGGCCTCGACTGTAACTTTAACTCCAGCCTGAGTGGGGAAGTTACCATGACCTTCCCCCCAAGTAAACGCCAGTGGACTGGTAGAATGGTACTGAGCACTGGGAGTTAAAATAGCATGGGCCTGTTTTCTGCTGCAGTGGGAGAGTTCCTAACTCACCCCACCACCAATCGCCAAAAACTCACCTACAGTTAAAGTTGGGCTATTGTAGTGTAGGAAACGCAGCAGCCAGTTGGCACAGAGCAAAGTCCTACAAAAAACAATGGCCCGTGTTTTCCGATGCCTACGGGTGTGTACGAGCTGTGTACACACCTGTAGGGACATCGGAAATGCCGGTTTTAGGCATGCGAAGCTCTTGACAGATCGGACGCCTGCCCTGGAGAAGGGCCTCTGCGGGGGGGAGAGATCCGCTTTCTACAGGACCTCCGCCCACTGAAATTACTTAAAAATCTTATGCCTGGTAAAAGCAGGTGTAAGGCCTGCTTTTACCAGCACAAGAGTTTTAAAAAGTTTTTTTTTTAATTTCATTCATTTATAATTTAAAAATACTTTAAAAAAAGTTAAGTTTATTTTTAGCCCCGTAAAAAACTTTAAGTATTTTTTCAAAAAATTAAATTTTTGTTTAAAATTTTTAATTTAATGTAATTTTAACTCATTTTGAAAACATGGCTTCTTAAAACATTTATTTAATGTTTTGATGTGTTTTTGGGGTGGTCTCCATTCATACTTTTGACAGTTCTATCTGTCAAAAATATGAAGGGAGATTCCCTTCTCCTATTGGCTCGCCTGTTCCACGTGATCCTAGGGAAGCTTGCGAACTGCCTGCGCCCCTGGGATACGTGGGCCCTGCGCATTTCGACTGTGGAGAGGCCCAGGAGCAGAACTATACGCACTTTGGGAGCCTTTAGGTAAGAGCGTAGATTTTTTTCCGATAGGCGGCATCTGCATGCAGGAAGCCTCCTATCTGAAATTACGGGCCAATTAGATAACTGACCAGATGATCTGTTTTAGTGAAGTTGGTTGGGGTAGAAACCAAGACACCAGAAGAAGTCCCCTGCACTCCTTGAATAATGTCATGATATCTTAGTCCACTTGAGAGGGTAGACGAGGCCTCAGTTTAACATCTCATCCGAAACCAGCACATCCAACATTGCGGCATCTCCCTCAGTATTGCACTGGACTACCACCCCACCCCCCTACCACCTCCGCCCCAACGCTCCCTCTCAACCTCCCTGTAAATATTGGGGTCATCTACTCCTGAATGTATTTTAACAATGTACAAGCCTCCATATCCAATCATCCCCAGCCTGTTGCCTGTAACTGCACTTTTAAAATGTCAACCATTATTTGATGTTTCAAGACATTGAAACTTATTTTACTGTAACATATTAAAGTCCTTTTATGCAAATGATGTCGTGCTGAATATAAAGTTGTTTCCTGAGAATTCTTTATGAATTCAATTTCGAACAAAGAAAGTAAGCATATATAATTTATTAAATTCTCTTCAGTTGCCTGTTCGAAGCTGACAGATACATTGCTCAGAAAACATTGCAAAATCACAGACCATATCACTCACGCTTAACATCTCTTACCATTTCAAAAGGAACGTCATTCAAAGTTGCTCTTTTTTTTAGCTTGAGCCGTGTGTATTTGTTTAACCAATGAGGAATTGGAAAAAATTTGTAAGCCACCCCAAGTTAAAAATGTGAATAATGATTTGAATTGATGGAAGAGAGCAATAAGTTGAGGCAGTCGTAGCAAGAAATATCACTGAATGTTAACTGTTTTATTTGCCAGGTTTACTGATGTATTACCCAAGGACAGTGATAAAGTTAGAGTTATGTCCACATCGTAAGCAGGACAGTTGCTCTATTAATACTATAACTGACTGTACAGTGACAAATCCTGTGAAAACCTGCTGGAACCAGATTTATAGCCCTAATCAATACTTTCTAGGCTAGGTACAAGTTACTAGGGATGAGTATAAATCTGAACTGTCAATTTGAGTAGATTCGATCTTGGGCTGTCGACCCGAGGTTCAGATTCAGATAACATCTGTCTTGCCTTTTTTTTAACTGGAGAAATAGAGATCAGAGCTGAGCAAAGTGTTTACACTGTTATTGAACTGGAGGGAAAAATAGCAATTATATTAGTTCATATATGGCCTGAATTTACTTTGGATTTGAGTGCAGTCTCATTCCTTTAGCTGCACTCTGCACCAGATAGCTTCTGCGTCGAACAATTTATTTTCTCTGACCAAACTGAGCTGCATCTCAATTCACAGCTCATTCTGCCTTCTCTTTAATGTCTCTATTGGCAGACTTCCACGGCCAGACTTTCACCTGCAGATTCCATCCACAACTTTCCAAACTTGGTCCATTTCTATTCTGCCCGTTCTCTTTTTGGTGCTAATCATTGTGAAGGATGGCAGTAAATTGTGCTGACAAGTGTCTCTTTCTTTCCTCACAAATTATTTTCGATGTGTAGATTGATGAGATAGATTGTTAAGATGATACATGGCTCCCTCTGTGGCATCCCTCGATTCTAACCTTGGGGATACAAGTCACCACATCGATGTGACATTTCCATTTCTCAGAAGCGGATACAACATTAGGAATATGGAAAGGCCATTTAGCTCCTCTGACATGCTGGTCATTGATGTTCATGGTCCTGCCCAGAAGCCATTACTTTGTTTGCAGTTGTATCAGGGATCTTCTACTTCCTTTTTCACTACAACTGTTTCTATATTGGCTTCAGTGGGGTGTTTGCACCCCCAGTTCCTGAGGAGCATGCCTTGTGCAGCCAGGGCCAACCCCCACTGCAAACCTATTGCTAAGGCCGGTATCCAGGAAGGCCCATTTAACAATTCTGGCAGGTTTACATTGGGGTTGCTGCTGGCTGCAGGAGACCCAAGCCTCAGAAACCACTGATCCAGATGTCTCATTGACATCTAATAGAAAAGCAGCTTATTGTGCTAGGTGACAGTCTCCCATAAAGTAACCTTTCTCTCTCCAAATGCTGACTGACCTACTAAGTATTTCCAGCAATTTCTGTTTTCATGTCAGATTTCCCAATATTTCCAATTTTTCCCTTGGTATTAGCATCCAAAATTTGTTTTGAACACCCTAACAGATGTATCTTCATTACCCTGACTGAAAGATTGTTAGAGGCATTTATTATTCTATATAAAACAGGGCAATATTGTAACTTTACTCAACATTGAGTTCAACAATTTCAGATCAAAACCTCTGCCCCCCATTTTTTCAGACGGCAGCTGTTGATGATTCTGCAATTCCAATTTACACCTCCTCTAGACCCATCTTTTGTTTCTTTATTTGTCCCATTACCACCCCCTTTTGCTTTGCACAATCATCTCTTTTGTCTTTTAATCTCTCCTGCCTTCCACCCAATCACATACCTTCCATTTTGTACTTTGCTCCCCTCTCAACTTTCCCTGCATTTGCACTTGCTTAAAACCTGTTACATCCCTAATTTTTTCCAGTACTGACAAAAGATCCTCGACCTGAAACTTTAACTCTGTTTCTCTCTCAACAGATGCTGCCTGGCCTACTGAGTATTTCCAGCATTTTCTGTATTTATTTCAGTTTTTCAGCTTCCACAGTATTTTGCTTTTGCAATATTGTGTTGTGTTATGCTGTGTTGTGTTGTGCTGTGTTGTGCTGTATTGTATTGTGTTGCATTGTGTTGTGTTGTGTTTTGCTGTACTGTGTTGTGTTGTGGTATATTGCATTGTGTTGCATTGTGTTGTGTCATGCTGCATTGCATTGTGCTGTATTGTGTTGCATTGCATTGTGTTGTGCTGTATTGTATTGTGTTGTGTTATGTTTGGCCAAATATCCATGTAAACCTTCACTAAGTTTACTTGACCACATTGCATTTCTGACCCCGACCGTAATATTTAGCATTCCATATCTAGAATCCTCCCATGAGCTAAGAAAAGGGACATTGGTTGTTCTATTAAGATTAAGTTTACCGAATTGCAATCTGTTCCCTCGTCCAAGTCCTGTTTGACACGAATTAGATCTCCACTTTTCAGAATCCATGCCGATGAGGCAAAGCGAGTACAGAATATATATTCTTCACTATTTTAATCCTATCAGTTCACATGATGGAACTGAATTTGTTTTTGTATTTATCTCACTGCTGCCTGAAAGATAAAAAAAAACATTACAAATGCATGTAGGTTAGATCAAATCCCAAATACAACCATTGATCACCAATTTTGGAAGTGAGATTTGCTATTAAAGAGACCTCTCACACATGCCCAGTAGCAGTTATTTTTTAAATATCATGGGACAGCTTCTAGCACACATGGATTAATGCAAGATATTTAATGCAACAGATTCCACTTTAAATATTTTTCTCTATACAGTTAAAAAGTCGTTAATATTAATTGTCACTGCTAAGCGTACATTCGATAAACTCTGCGAATTGTTTATATTTTTAGTGCTGGATTTTCGGTGATATAGCTGTGTAAAATGAAGGGAAATGGACCAGGGGGGCCTACCAGCATATCGCCGCTCCTCTCACCAACAGCAGGGAAGTTCGCCAGTTATCCCTTGCATGCCCTGCCACATGTAAATGATGGCATAGAGGTGGGGGCGGTAACCTGACAGGTTTCCCCCCTTACTGATGCTACCTGCAACCCCGGACAATGCCAGGAGGAGAAGGGTGATGGTATACCCTGGGGCAGTAGTGACGAGCATGCTTTTTCAAATGTTGGGGGGATAGGACCCAGTAGTGGCCAACTCTCCCTCTCTTTAGCTACCATACTTTATCTTAAAGGGCCCACGGCTTTATTTATGATAATATGATACCGCTCATATTTATTGTCCAATCCTCAGAGGCTTCTGATTCCAATCCTCTTCCAATGTCCACTCTTCTCTCATTTGCCTCCAGCCAATCTTTCCTCATGCTTTTCTGTTCATTTTCTTTCCCCCACTTCCATTTCTACAGTTTCCACTTTCTCCTTATTCCTTTCCTCCTCTTTCTCATAGTATTTTCTTAACTCCTATTTCATTTTTTCACCTTCTGTATCACTGAAAAACACACCAGTTTGCTTTATTATGACAATCCCTAGAGAGTGTATTCATTTATCGCTGTCCATCTTCTAATTTATTAACATTTACCTCCCTTGTCATGAAAACTTATTCCACTATTGTATTGTGTACTGAGACACTATTGTATTGTTTGCCATCATTCTTTATTTAAAACATCCCATCTCCCTTCCCACCTTGGTTTCCAGTTTAATTGTTTTCAATTGCATTTTTGAGTTGTGGCTCAGCTTCCGATTGCCTTATTGTGATACAGTTCATTAATTTTAAATCACTCATGCCTTGGCCAAAAGCCATCAATTTTCAGCAAATTCCATTCCCTACTCCTTGCACAACCTCTCCAACCAATTCATAAATTCAATTATCCTATTCAGCTTTACACTATCCAATCTCAGCCCAGGAAATAGCTCAGACTTTCCTACTTGTGCAACTCAATCTTTCGAGTTCTTAACCATTTCCTTGTACTTTTTAGGATCCCTGTTACAATCAGAAGGAGGCCCTTTGGCCCTTCGGCCCTCCATGCCTGTTAATGAGCGCCCTGATCAGTCCCACTCCCCCACTCTTTCCCCATAGCCCTGCATTTTTTTTCCCCTTCAAGTATTTATCCAGTTCTCTTTTGAAAATTACTATTGAATCTGCTTCCACCACCCTTTCTGGCAGTGCCCTCCAGATCATAACAACTTGTTGGCCTGTTGACCTATTACTTTACCCACTTATTGAAGAAGGTTCCTCATTAGCGAAAGAGATCCATCAAATGTCTCCAGAAACTTTTCTTCTGTTTCCTAAATAATCCAATTCACCTTATAGCTTTTCTATAAATCTATTTATTTATTATATTTTATGCACCCAAGACAAAAACGCACTTTCATCGTTTGCCTTTTTCTCTTGCATTATCCCTGCTGGTATTTAATACTTGTTTAAATTAATATTTAGTGCAGTCAGTTTCCTGATTTAATATCCTGCATAGGGGGAGGAAGAAAATTGAGGTAACATTTTCTTTATCATGTTAGGGAAAGTTAAATGCATTCACAAGTAAAAAATAAATAGCCAGAAGTGGAATTCTGACTTTTTGTAATGGTTAAAAGGTCTTATGGGAATATAATGCAGAAAATTATTATTGAAAAAGTACATTTTACTTAAAAGTGATTGTTGTTTTAAATCTTCTGTTGTTCAGTTGAGTAGTAAAGAGCTCAGTCTTATATGGTTATAATCTCTTTATTTTTTCTACTTGAACATAAAAAACAATCTAAAAGCGGAGTGTAATATCTTCAGAGTATAACATAGTTTACAAGCGGAGTTCTGCCAGCAGTTCTGAGCGTAGGCACGTGCTCAAGTCCTGTAGGGTTCTCTCTTTTTCCTAAACTTAACACAAAAGCTTCTTTTTTTATACACTATTCTCTTTATCAAACTGGAAGTGGCCTTGCCTTATTTGGTAGTATCCAGTCAGTGCACCGTCCTTCAGTCGATTCTTATGCACACAAGTTTACAGTTCTCATACATCAACATCCCCTTGCGTAGGTTGCAATGGTATATAGTGGGATGTTTATAGTATGGCTCTATAGTATGGCCTTACTTCAACCTTGAACACTGGCTGTTGCTAGGGTCATCTGTAATTCTTTCTCTCTCTCTAGGCGTGATCTTGCCGGGAAAATGGCAGAATCTGCGGGCGGGTGCCCATCCCACCCCCAGCCTGCCTCCATGCCATCTTCTCAGGAGGTGGGTAGCCGACCCGCGCCAGGTTCCGGCTCCTGGAGGTGGGAAGGGGATTACAGCCACTTAACTGTCTGTTAACAGGTAGTTAACAGGGAGTTAAGAGGGTTATCACCATTTTTCCACCAGAATCGTGGGCTTCCCGATGTCGGGAAATCCCGCCAGGGTCACCGAGGCGAGCAGTAGGTCTGCGGGGGTCAGAGGGATGCAAAAATGCACTGTGAAGGTAAGTGATGGGTGCAAGTGTGGAGAGGTAAGTATGTGAGGTGAGTGAAAAGTGATAGAAAATGTTTACTCACCTTTGTTTCTTCCTGCAGGCTTCAACAATTGGGGATGCGGAAAGTCTCGCATCTCACCGGCAGAGATGACAGATGGCTGCTGCATTCTCCAATGCAACAACCATCTGATTTCTGCTCATAAAAGAGGTTTGATGAGTCTTGAATACAAGGATTCATCAAACAACAGAGAATGTCAGTGTTTGACAGCTTCACAGAGCTGTCAAACAATGACAATTCATCTAGATGAAACGTCATAAGCTGACGTTCTCTGTAACTGGCATTCCCTTAATTGGCCTGCTAAGCCAGCTGGGCGGGCTTAACAAGGTCAATCAAGGGAAAATAGCGTGGGTTGGCCACAAGTCAATGGAGGCGGGACTAAGACCCGACAAGCAGCAGTCCCGCCTCCAACGTGCCCCCATTGGCAAAATTGCTCCCTCTGTCTCTTTTCAATGATGCCTATCACTTTTTTTTGGCTCTCTACTGAGCGAACTAAACATGAACACCTTTCAGAAGCCAAAATAACTGAGTTCCATGTACCAACAGAGATGGCTGACCAACTTTTCACCAGAGCGGTTTGTTCTCATAACAGTTGTTATCAATTCAGTTGAATTCATTGTTTGAGATTTCTCTACTTGGTTCATGTGGATACAAACACTTCTCCTCAAAGTGTGCCGTAGATTCAGAAATTCCTCAGAAACTTGCTTTTGACATTTCATTAGAGACTGAACTGTATGTCTCTCTACAGGGGAGAAAGTCATGCCGTATTATATGTAAACCTAATCGTGTACTCATTCTGCTAGGTTCTTTGAGAAGAATAGATTTATGACAGAAAAAGAGGCTATACAGATGAAAAGGAATAAAATCATGCATTCCAACAAGAGACAGAATATAGCTTAGAGAAATAAAAGTATATTTTCTTGCAATGCTGGAAACCAGGGTGTCTTTAAACTTGCTAAAATATTGACTAGCCTTGATGCATCTCCAGAAGGGCTTGAATTCAGTGAGATTAAAGGCTTCCATATTTAATCACCATGCTGCTGCAGGTGCTCCAAGAATTTTCCCTACTGCTAGGAACTGCTGCTCTCTTCTACTCCTGAAACATCCATACCTTCCAAAGTGGTCACCCCTCAGGATTTCCCATCTCCCAGATTGGCGAGAAGACTATATGAACACGTTTTGCGCTGGAAGCTCACCGAATTGTTGTAAGTGTGGCCGGATCACGAAAATGACTTGGGTCCATCACCAACTCCTTTGACCGAGCGGGTGAAGTGCACTCCCTGCCCATCGCTGGCCCGACTAACTCGATGCCTGAAAATCGGTCCCATAATCATTTATTGTAATGCTGATGCATTTAATCTCAATATTTTAATAATAGATGCAGAGCCATCTGCTTTACCATATGGATAAACTGACATTAATGCTGTTTTTGCAACAATACCCTATGTGCTGAAATATCAAATATTGTCACTTTAACTGTAGTTTCTTCAGTTCAGTGGGTCCCATTTTAACATCAGGCTTAACCTCAACCAGATGCTACTCTATTACAATTAAATATTGTTTACATATCAATTTATCTTAACCGGCTGTGGATTGAAATTTATCCCAAAGCAGGTGGAGAGCATAGCAAGGCCAAGTATAACCAACTGGAATTCCAGTCAGTGGCTAGTCAGTCAGTTGAATTGATTTCTTTATAACTCTGTACCATGTACATGCAAATACAGAATAAGTCACCTCTTCGATAAACTGATGCCCCCGATTTTAACCTGGAGCGGGATTCGAGCGGGCAGGGAGCGAGACGAAACTCCCACCCACCCCCACCTCAGCAGCATCAGGCCCGGGTGATTTTAACTCTCGAGCATCATCTGCAGGCCGCCCAAAATGGGTGGGAAGTGACAGCTGGCCGGCTGGTGTGAGCAGAATTTCAGGCAGCAGGAAGACGCTGCCTGTGAGAGGGGGAAGCCCCAGGTCAAGGTAGGTTTGCCAATTCTAGTTGGACATATTCCTAGAGGTTTCATCACATGATCACCCACCTCCAACCACCCCACCCCCTCGCTCACATTATTGGTCACCCAACACATCCATTCCCGTGGCAACCCGCCTTCCAACGTCAATTGGGAAGCAAAAAGACTCTTCATTATCCAATGGGATGATTCTGGACTCTCAGTCAAACAGCCTTTTTCCCCCATCTCCAGTATTTTTAGAATTGATAAACAGAAGTTTTCAAAGAAAATGAAAAAAAAAGACACCCAATTTTTTTAATGCCCCTATGATTTTTCTCCCGGGTTGCTCACAGCAGTGACCTGGAGATGAATCTTCAATTCCTGGAGACTCCAGGCCAATCCTGGAGGATTGACAACCCTAGGTCAAGGGGAGGCTGATAATTTCCAAGTGGGTCATGGAAGAGCACTTGCACTCCTCCCGGCTCCACAGGGAAAGTAAAAAAAACTTGCCTTAAAGGGCTTCCTCTGGCCTCAGATCCTCTTCACCCGGCAGGAAAACCACAATGGCTTCCCTGCTCAGGCCAGAGTTAAAATTGCAGTCGGGACCCAATTACGTTATCGGACCCCAATGTGCAGCCCTTTCTGTCAGTACAGTACACATCTGATGTTGTTGAGACTGGTTTTTATTTTTCAGTCAATATCTGTCCTGTACTAATGCGCTGCACATTTTAAATGTTCTCTGTGCCAAACATTCAGTTGGCTCCCAAGTCTATAAAATAACTGACAGTGCATGAACATTTCAGAGTAGTTTGTATTTATTTTTTCAGAGTGACTGCTGCCAACGAACCGGAAGCTGTGCAGAGGCATTCTGCGCACCCGTGGCTTCCAGTTCACCGCCACACACACACGACCCAATTGAAAACATTTTTTTTTTGCATGTACTTGCATAACAGCGATGGATTGCCATTGTTTACAGATGTTCTATCTCTATGCAATACAATTTCGGTGCTTTCTATTTGTAATTAATTGTCAAGGAGCCATTTTAGGTTTTGGTACTAAAATTAGATGTATTTCTCCTTTAAAGATGGACCTTTAAGTTAATCGGCCATGATGTTTTTTCTTTAAATGCCCTTTCCCATCATGCTTAAATAGCAGTATGACCTGAGCTATTATTCTTCAGCACAATTACAGAGACTAAATAAGATAAATGCTATCTTTTTTTTAAGGTAGAAATTCAACTGTATTATGTCATGGCTCTGCTGTGAATACATAAGTATTAAATAACGCTGCACGATATTGGCTACTTATTGAGCTTTGTAAATTGAGATTTGTACTTGTTTATTAAAAAATAATGTTTTACAATTATTTTCAGCATATTTGAAAAAAAAAAAATAAACCATGGTCTTCACTTGTTTGCCATCCAGCAAGCACTGCCCGACAGTGGGCACAGGGGAGGGCAATGAAATAAGCCCACAGATAAGGAATTGCTGTTTTGCTGAGGTGTTTTGGCCCACACTACGGACCGTGAAACTGTATCCCACCATACGTGGGATTGCAATTTTAAGACATGAGATTGAAATTTTTAAATTAGGTAAATGTATCAAGCGATCAAAGGCGGGTAGATGGAGTTGAAGTACAGATCAGCCATGATCTAATTGAATGGCGGAACAGGATCGAGGGCCTGAATGACCTCCTCCTGTTCCTACCTTACTGCTTTCAGGAGAAAGTGGAGAAAATTAGAAATTGGGAAGTGGGGAAATTCCAATACACTTGCAATTCATGAATAACTTATGATCCTTCCCTCTATTTAGAAAGGCAGTTTCTTCCTCTGATACAAATCAAGGGCGATGAACGTACAAATGTACGGAGACGCTATCTGTCGCTAACTTATTAGCAAGACATTCAAAGCAGTGACACCACTCAAGCTGCCACGCCACACTGCTGTTCCCTAAATGGTGACACCAAAGTGGGGAGTGGGGGTGGGTTCTGTTCTTTTTTGTAGCAACTACACTTATCGCCACAATGAATTATGCATGACATCTTCTTGTACAGGAAGTTTACATATTCATTTATGAAGGAACTTCGGTGGCTCAGCTACACGTGTGATGCTATTTGAAATCAGCAAAAATAGATAACGAGCAAATCGAATTCAAGCTGTCAAGACGCAATTTTCCACGCACCTTTCTGCAATTCATCCTCGTCTCAAATTCTTTTATTTTCTCCACGCGTGCATCGCTTAACACAACCAGTCCTGTCTCACATCTGCTGGAGATGGGGCACTTCTGGAAGAGAGCCAATCAGTTGTCATTGCTGTGAACTGCAGCTAAACATAAGAAGCACAGTTACCAAATATATCTCTTTGTCTCTGCAGTCACTCTGTAGCTCAAGTCCCACCATATGCCATGCTGAAAAGTTCATGATACAGATTGCTCTCTGATTAAATGATAGCTTAAACAGTGATGGTAAGAAAGTGATGATACTATTACTGTTCAGTGCCTGATTGGTTATCGACTCAAAGAAAATAACGAGAGCTGGAAGCGTGCTCAATAAGGTAGGCTCAGTTTAACTTAAGCTCAGCTTTTCCAATATCGGGGGCTCTGGAACTCCGTGTTCATATCCCCAGTGCCAAATATGTAATCATTTTTATTCAAAAGCAATAAAGCTGTATGATGTCATTGCAAGATGCATTTCTCTAACCTGTTCTTGTGGTGAGTGGGTGAAATGAGATATAAAAGAGAAGAACTAACATGAAAAAGAAGCTGAAAGTTACAATCGAGAAAGCTGAAGCCATTATGCTAGTGGAAGGACAGTTATGTACTTTATTGTGATGCTGATAGAGTTTTTTTTTAATCTTTTGATTCTTCTTTCTCACTGTAGGCTTTCTCACAGCTCTTGGTTCAGATCCGATGATCGTCACCGTCTCTCTAAAGGTTTAGCCGATTCAGTGACAGTTGTGCTGACATCACATCACACAGTTCAGTTGCTTTAAGGGCCTGTGATCAATAATTATTGTCCCTTTTATGCTTAGTGTTTTCTATTACTATGCATTAACTGTGGCAGGAAGAATGGATGGGTGACCTCTCATAAATGCTGCTGGGAATTAGTCACTAGGAGATATGTGGGAGTGCCACAGGGATTACTCTCAACCCAATTTTCATTCCCTCCCTGTCGGCAGGTATCTGGGCTCCGCAGGGAGAGGGAGAGTAGGGAATGGGGGTGGGGGGGTCGGTGAGAGATGGAAACTGGAGAATGGGGGCTCGGGAGTAGAGGGAGACTGGGCGCTCGGGGGCGGGGGAGAAATGGAGAGTAGGCACTGGGGGCTGTAAGGTTCTCAAAATTCCCACATTCCTCCAAGGTTATTAATAAAAGGGACCCTGCATGGACAATTTTAAAGGGGATACCCAAAAAGATGGCGTCCGCACCTCGTGACCAAAAGCCTGTAAGATTTTAAAAGCTTGGACTCTGTAGCACAAACAGGCAGCTTTGGGAAATCGAAACTTAAAATGCATTTCTGTGAAAAGGACTTTGTTTGAAAGGCCAGACAGTTAGGCAAACACTGAATATGCATTGCGTCAGATCGAAACAGGTCAAGCCCAGTTCGGCCTAAACATAAGGCCATTAGGTTGTCCGCATAAATAATCAGAAACAGCTCAAGGGAGCCACCAAGGCTGGACAGGCCGATTAAAATGCATTAGTGACAATACAACCCGGACATCAGGCCATCAGGTGCGATAAACGGTCATCTAAAGCCAGTTAACTTCAATTGGTATAATTATATTAAACGAGCCTGCCTAAATTGGACAATAGACTGATCTGATTTGGCGCGCAGATAAGGGCCTTCGGAAGGAGTATAATTGTAGGCCCATCGGTAACCAAGCTCTCTTCCTCCTGCGCTTGCTACCTGGCCACTGCCCGTGTCTTCCCCAAATCCATCAGGGATGCCCGGCACCGCACCAGGCAAATACGGGCAGACCAGGCCAGACGAGACGAGATGAGATGAGATGAGATGAGATGAGATGAGATGAGATGAGATGAGATGAGACGAGACGAATGGGGAGAAGATTGAAGAACGCTTCGCATAATCGGGCCTTCAATCCAGCTAACCTGCGACTATCTTCATCCAAAATTCAACTGCTGCCACCCGAAGAAGAAGGACCATCATCCCTGCGAGGTAAAGTACCCAAGCAAAGACTTTAATCTCAGGGTACTTTACCTGGACGATGCCCTTGCAGCGCCCTGAGACCACGTGACGACAGCAGGCCCCAGAGAGCACAAAGAGCGAACCCCAAACCCCACAACCATTTTAACTCAGCAGATTTTGACTCGGTGAGCATGAATTCCTGGCCCCTCTTAGCTTAATCTAGTTAGGGGTAGGGGTGGGATAAGGATAAGGGGATTGTTAATGTAGTTGTTTTCCTTCGATGTGCCGCGTGTTCCCCATTCCCATTTAAGTGTATTCTTTTGATACGCCTGTGACTACATAGTGATTTCTCAGGATCTGTAATTTTTATCATCGTTTTAATAAAGTTCACGGTTTTCTTGTACCAAACCAATTGTCTACTCATTTTTCCTGTATCGCCGCCTGCACCTAAGTCCGGTGTCGAGAACCCAGGGGTGTGGGAGTGATTCAAACCGCTCACAGGCAGCCAGGGGCACAACTGACTGGCCACACGCCACCCCCTGCAGGCTTGGGGGGAGAGGGAGACTGGGGAATGGAGGTTCGGCGAGAATGAGACTGGGGAATGTTGGCTAGGTAGAGGGATGGGGAATGGGGGCTCAGGGAGTGAGGGAGATGGGGATGGGTAATTATGAGATGGAGGTCGGGGTAGAGAAGGGGACTAGGGGTCGGGGATTGGGGGTTTAAGCGGGGGGCGGGAGTGGTTGGGGGGGTGCAGTGGGAGCGGCACTGAGAGAGGAGATGCCGTTAAAGGGGTAAGTGAAACCTGGGGCAGTACTGTGGGTAAATAGTGAAAGATTATTTACACTGGTGGGCAAATGGGGAAATAGGGAATGGAAACCAATGCTTCTCACTGGAAGAAACAAGGAGGATGGGAGGAGGAAAGTTCTTGAAGAGAGGGCTATTAGACCGTGGGTTACTTCACCACATGTGGCTATTGAGGTACAGAAGAGAATCATAGAATCTTACAGCACAGAAGGGGGCCATTCGGCTCATTGTGCCTGTGGCGACTCTTTGAAAGAGCTGTCCAATATAATCCCACACCCTGCTAATTAGTTCCCTTCAAAAACATGTCCAATTGCCTTTTAAAACTTCTTATGGAACCTGATTCCACCACCTTTTCAGGTAGTGCGTTCCCGATCATAACAACCCTCTGTGTGAAATAATTTCTCCTCATTTCCCCTCTAGATCTTTTGCCAATTATTTTGAATCTATGACCTGTGGTTGGTTATCAACCCACTTGCCAGAGGAAACAGTTTCTCCCTACTTGCTCTATCAAATCCCCTTGTCATTTTGAATGCCTCTATTAGGTCTCCCCTTAACCTTCGCTGCCTTAAGGAGAACAATCCCAGCTTCTGCAATCTCTCCACATAACTGATATCCCTCATCCCTGGTATCATCCTGGTAATCTGCCTCTGCACCGTCTCCAAGGCTTGACATCCTCCCTATAAAGTGTTGTGCCCAGAATTGTATGCAATGCTCCAGATGATGCCTAACCAGTGATTTGTAAAGGTCTAGCATGACTTCCTTGTTTTTTTATTCAATACCCCTATTTACAAAGCCAAGAAACCCCATACGCTTTCTTAACCACTTTCTCAACTTACCCTGCCACCTTCAAGGATTTGTGAATATGTACACCCAGGTCCCTCTGTTGTACACCCACCTCAAAATATTACCATTTAGATTATACTGCCTCTCCATGTTGTTTCTCCCAAAGTGCATCAATTTACACTTATCCGCATTAAGTTGCATCTGCCACATGTCTGCCCATTTCACCAGTCTATCTATGTGCACCTGAAGTCTGCTACTATCCTGCTCACTATTTATTACTTTGCCAACTTTATTTTAAAGGGAATTTGATATATATTTGAAAAGGAGGAATGTAAAAAAATCTTTTGGGGAGGATGGGGTTACAGGAGAGCATGCCAGCACTGAGGGTGGCATGGTGGCGGACTGCTCTATCATGAACAAGGACACATATGAGAGTAAGTTTAATCAAGTACCACTTACAAAGAGTACCGTAGAGTTAAAAAGCTACTCTGGAGAAATCCTAGAGACATGTGGACAAATGGAATGTAAAATTCAACACAATGGCCAGTCAGTAAAGCTGCCTATTATTGTAGCGAGCTACAACAACAGAGCAACCCTCATGGGCAAAGACTGGTTGAGAAAGTTAAAACTAGACTGAAAAAACATCTTTAGTGTTGATGCTTTAAAAAAGTGACTCGACACAATGCTGAACAAGTATAAAAGCATATCCTCAGACAGTTATGAGGGTATCACTGGGTATGACGCACATACCTGCATCAAGTCCAATGCAAAGCGTGTCTATTGTAAGGCAAGGTCGGTCAGAAATGAGGAGGAATTTCTTCACCCAGAGAGTGGTGAACCTGTGGAATTCTCTACCACAGAAGGCAGTAGAGGCCAATACATTAAATATATTCAAGAAGGAGTTGGATATATTTCTTAAGGCTAAAGGGATCAAGGGGTATGGGGAGAAAGCAGGGACCGGGTACTGAATTTGGATGATCAGCCATGATCGCATTGAATGGCGGAGCAGGCTCGAGGGCCCGAATGGGCTACTCCTGCTCCTATCTTCTAAGTTTCTATGTTTCTAGTGAGACATTCTGTTCACCACACATG
Source organism: Somniosus microcephalus (assembly GCF_052327205.1). Classification (NCBI taxonomy): domain Eukaryota; kingdom Metazoa; phylum Chordata; class Chondrichthyes; order Squaliformes; family Somniosidae; genus Somniosus; species Somniosus microcephalus. Next base: position 39,632,648 of record NC_140998.1, read on the forward strand.
GCTTAAACTCGGTTTCAATAGACCGAAAACTGAGAGGTGCAGCATCGATCCAGCTATAACAGGCAGGGCTGGGGGATAGAGTGACTGGGGATTGATCCTGTTCACAAGGCACAGAGACAGACACATGGGGTGACAGTCTTACCGGCCCGTGAACTTGTCTGGGTGTCCTTGTGCACCTGTTGCTGAAAGTAAGCATGCAGGTGCAGCAGGCGATTAAGAAGGCAAATGGTATGTTGGCCTTCACAGCGAGAGGATTTGAGTACAGTAACAAGGATGTCTTGCTGCAGTTGTACAGGGCCTTGGTGAGACCACATCTTGAGTATTGTGTGCCGTTTTGGTCACCTTATCTGAGGAAGGATGTTCTTGCCATGGAAGGAGTACAACGAAGATTCACCAGGCTGATACCTGGGAGGCAGGAATGATGTATGAGGAGAGATTGGGACGATTGGGCTTGTACTCACTGGAGTTTAGAAGAATGAGAGGGGATCTCATTGAAACTTATAAAATTCTGACAGGACTGGACAGACTAGATGCAGGAAGGAAGTTCCTGATGGTCGGGGAGTCCAGAATCAGGGGTCACAGTCTAAGGATAAGGGGTAGGCCTTTTAGACAGAAATGAGGAGGAAATTCTTCACCCAGAGAGTGGTGAACCTGTAGAATTCTCTACCACAGAAGGCAGTAGAGGCCAATACATTAAATATATTCAAGAAGGAGTTGTATACATTTCTTAAGGCTAAAGGGATCAAGGGGTATGGGGGGACAGCAGGGACCGGGTACTGAACTTGGATGATCAGCCATGATCGCATTGAATGGCGGAGCAGGCTTGAGGGGCCGAATGGCCTACTCCTGCTCCTATCTTCTATGTTTCTATGTTTCTATGGTCCCCTAGCTATTGAAAAGTCAGTTGGAGGAAGAGCTAGCGAAGCTCAGAGAATGGAGTACTAGTAAAAACTGACAAAAGTGAATCAGCTACCCCGATTGTGGTAGAGCCCAAGGCAGACAAAACTATATGCTTGTGCGGTGGCTACAATGTTACTATCAGCCAACCAGTTGATGATGAGCAGGCCCTGTTATCTACATCGTAAGATTTGTATGCAGCACTTGTAGGGTTCTCAAAATCCCCACATTCCCCAAAGTTATGGATAAAGGGACCCTGTATTGACAAGTTGTTAAAAAAGGGTCCCCAAAATGGCTTCTGCAACCTCGTGACCAAAAGTACAGGATTTTAAAAGCAAGGCCCTGCAAAAAGTCAGGCACTTTTCAAAACCTGAAACGAAACCTAAAATGCATGAATCTGTGAAAAGACTTTGTGGAGCCAGACAGCTAAGCAAACACAGAATATGCATTCATTTACCTTGGAACAGATCAGGTCAGAATGTGCCTAATCAAGGCCATTAGGTTTTCTGCATATTTAATCGGTAACAGCTCACAGTAGCCATCAAGCCAGGATATGGACAATTAAATTTCATAAATAACAAACAGCCAGGACATCGAAGCCATTAAGCGCGGAGACAACCACCCCAGAAGTCGTTAAAGTAAATGGTTGTAGTAATTTTAAATGAGCCCGCCAAAAGTTAGACAAAGGACTGACCTGATTTGGCGTGCAGGTAAGGGATGAAGAACCGGGTATAATTGTAGGCCCATCGGTAGTAATCATTCTCTTGCTCTTGCCTCTGATCGCTTGGCCCTTGGCCTCCTGCCTCTCATTCTCATGCCCTGGCCTCATGGCGGGCTCTCTTCCCGCTCCCCGCGCCGCTCAACACCAAGGACGCCCATTACACCGAGGGCCGAACGCGGGAGGAGAACGAGACCCGAATTCGAAAACACACAGGACACACAGGCCACAAACGGGCAGACAAGATGAGACGAGACGAAGAATACAGTAAATCGATAAAGGCAGAGAAGGGCAGCGGAAAGATGCATTGGGGGCCAAACGCCTAGTTATAAGCTGGCGTTTGACGAATAAACTGGCGTTTAAAGCATGGACAGCAGCGTCCATGACGAATAAACTGGCGTTTGAAGAATGGGTAGAAAAATCAGTTTGACAGTATAAACCGCCAACCGAGCCCCAACCATTTAAAAAACCTGTCAGCGACCAAACTGCCTGAGGAAGAAGAAGAAGACCCATCACGACTCGACAAAGACGCGACTCTACGATGACATTAGCTGAGGAAAAGGAGGGTGATTCGCATAAACAACTCCACCACCGCGCCCTGTGACCACGTGGCGATGAAGGACCCCCAAAGGACAACAAGAACGGACCCCAAAACTCACAACCGTTAAAAGTCAACAGGTTTCGAATTGGTGAGCATAAATCCCTGGCCCCTCATAGCTTAATCTAGTTAGGTATAGGGGGTGGGATAAGGATAAGGGGATTTTTAATGTGTTTGTTCCCTCGATGTGCCATGTGTTCCCCATTCCCAAATAAGTGTATTATTTTTATATGCCTGTAATTATCTTAGTAATTCTCAGTATTGTGATCTTGTTTTACCTTTAATAAAAATTATAGTTTTCTTGCACCGAACCACTTGTCTACTCATTTTTCTGTATCGCCGCCTGTACCTAAGTCCGGTGTCTAGAACCCAGGGGGTGTGCAGCGATTCTGTAGTGTATGTAACTGTTCTACCTTTAAGAGAACTATTGTATGTAACCGTCCACCTTTAAGAGAACTATTTTAGGTGTGGCACTACTTTATCTTAGCTGCTGTATACTGTAATACCGACGGTGACCACACCGGTATATAAGTACTGTGTCAGGATTTATTGGGCAGATTCGCCCTGACCTTCGAATAGTAAAGTCCTGTTAAAGTTACTCTTGTAGTCTGTGTATTAATTCGCCATAATACCTACAGACTTTACAGTGGCGACGAGTTCGATCTTACCCTGCGGCAACAATACTTCCGAAGCAGTTAACGAGCGTTGAGAAGAGGCACCCGCCCTCGTCGTTCTGCTGAGAGAAAACTCGAGTCTGCAGAGCAAGGAAGAAGGAAGAATTCAGGCACGAAGCCTTCCATCAGCAACAGGCACTGATTGTCCCTTCTGCCACGGTGGTGAGTGAGCCGATCAGCACGAGAAGCAAGTCGGCCACGGTGACTGTGAGTAAAGGGAAAATAAAAAAATAAACGGAGGATAAGGGCGGTGAACTCGACCACGGTCGGGGGAAAGGAGCCGGACAGAAGTCGGGCCCAGAGGCGCTGAGACTGGGGCAGCGTGGAGCACGGAAGCCGCGGTACAAGCGGGCTGGGAGACGCAACGGCGTCGTGAGACAGCTAGACCGCGACCGGCGAAAAAGGCCGGGCAGCTACCGAGGCCACGAGGCGCTGCGACCGGGATCGTAAGGCGCGGGAAGATATAAAAATAAATAAACCGCGGTGAACTCAGCCGCAGCCGGGGAGGAAAGCACCGGACTGCGAGAGGGCTGGGAGGCGCGATTGGAGTGAAAAAGGCCGGGCAGCGACCGAGGCCACGAAGCGCTGCGACCGGGATCGTAAGGCGTGGGAAGATATAAAAATAAATAAATCGCGGAGAACTCAGCCACAGCCGGGGAGGAAAGCACCGGACTGCGAGAGGGCTGGGAGGCGCGATTGGAAGCCGCTGAGGGAGAGACAGAGCCCGAGCGAGCGGGAGAGACAGAGCCCGAGCGAGGGAGACTGAGCGAGATCCAGCCAGCGGCTGAAACTGTTCGCCGTCAACGGGTTGTACCCAGCGCCGGTTGCCCTGCCGAGAAAAGGGAACAAGGAAGGCACTGAAGCCGACGCGCAGGCTGCGAACCCCGAAAGCCAGCGGTCGTCGCCCGAGGGAAAAGCTTACCCCTCCCGCCAGGGAAGAAATGCAGGAAGCCGCCAGTAGGCGGGGAAGAAGACAGAAGCGGGAAACCACCATTTTGAAAGTGGGCGGGGAAAGAAGACAAGCGCGGGAAACCACCATTTTGAAAAAAAAAAGTTAAACAAATATTTTGTTGTTATTTCCCAGGAAGAGTGTGAAGATGCCTAAGCGTAGTAACATCAACAGTTTCGATTCCGATGTGGAAGATTGGGCCACGTATGTAGAACGCATCGAGATATATTGTAAGGTCAATAAGGTAGCAAATTATGACAAAGCTCTAACCTTACTAAACTCAATGGGTGCGAAGACATACGGGTTATTGAAGCATCTTCTATCACCAGCTAAACCGGCGGATCAGTCTTTCGCTAATATTGTTGCTGTCCTGAAGGATCATTTTAACCCCGCACCGCTGATGTTAGCGGAACGATCAAAATTTTACGTGAGAACGCAACGAAAAGAGGAAAGCAACGCGGAGTACCTGGTTGAACTGCGTAGGCTAGCAAAATACTGTCAGTTTGGGGTAAATCTGACAGAGGCACTGAGAGACAAGTTCGTGTGCGGGATGTCGAAGGAAGGAACACAAAAACGACTGCTCGAAGAGAATGATCTTACACTTGATAAGGCTGTCCTTATTGCAGCATCGCACGAAGCCACAGCGAGAGGCACGGCGGAAATGCAGCGGAAGACAGCGGTACTCAGTGTGGATCAAATGACTTCGGGTACAACAAAATGTTATCGTTGTGGGAAGACAACACACGACCAGAACCAATGCTGGTTTAAAAACCAGGAATGTAGAAAATGTGGCAAGCTTGGTCACATAGCTAAGGTATGCCGGTCAGGAAAGAAGACCAGCAATAATAAGTCACCGCAGAAGAAGTACAGAAAGGTACATAAGGTGACTGGGAAGAGTCCAGATGAACAGAATTCGGACTCAGACTCCAACAGCAAGGAACTGGGTAGTCTGAGGATTCACAATGTGAGTAAAGAAGCTGACCGACAAACTATCTGGGTCACACTACAGATTGCAAAAGTCCAAGTGAAGATGAAAGTGGACACCGGATCGGCGTTGACGGCCATGAATAAGCAAGATTACAAAAAGTTATTCAAACATATTCCCCTACGGGATACGGAGATAGTATTGCAGACATACACGGGGCACAAAGTATACCCCATCGGAAAGATAAAAGTCAAGGTGAGATACAAGGACAAAGATCACCAAGGGATGGACATGTATGTGCTGCCCAAGGGAGGTCCACCACTTCTGGGACGGGAGTGGATCAGGAAAATAAAGATAGACTGGCATTCACTAAACACAATGACGGTAGATTCCGGAAAGGAAGATGTCAAACCTGAACGGTTGTCCAGAATATTGGACGAAGCTAAAGAGGTATTCCAGCAAGGACTGGGAACACTGAGAGGAATTAAAGCAAAAATCAAGATTGCAGAACATGCAAGCCCAAAATTTTTCAAAGCCAGATCGGTACCTTACCGCGATACGACCTGCTGTGGAGGCAGAACTGGAAGAGCTTGAACGTTCAGGGATACTGTCTAAGGTGGACTGGAGTGAGTGGGCCACGCCCATTGTTCCCGTCATGAAGTCTTCATCAAGTAACAAGCCAGGGGAACCGGGAAAGGTCCGCATCTGCGGAGACTTCAAGATCACAGTTAATCCGGTGCTTCACACGGTACAATACCCGCTCCCGCGGATTGAGGATATCTTTGCTTCATTGTCTGGCGGGAAACACTTCACCAAGATAGACCTGGCACAAGCATACTTACAAATGGAAGTCGAGGAAGAGTCGCGCCAGTATCTCACAATCAACACGCACAGAGGCTTGTATCGTTATAATAGACTGGTTTTTGGAGTAGCTTCGGCTCCAGCAATTTGGCAGAGGGCCATGGAGCAGGTCTTACAGGGTATTCCAAGCACGCAGTGTTACTTGGATGATATCCTGATTACGGGAGAAGACGAGGAGGAACACCTCACAAATTTGAAACTGGTGCTCACCAGGTTGAAGGAATATGGCCTTCGAGTTAATTGCCAGAAATGTGAGTTCTTCCAGAAACGGATCTCGTACTGCGGTCATGCCATTGACCAAGAGGGGCTGCACAAGTCACCTGACAAGATAGAAGCTGTCGTGAAGGCCCCCGCTCCGGAAAATGTATCACAGTTGAGATCGTTTCTGGGGTTGATTAATTATTACCACAAGTTTCTGCCAAATCTATCCACGGTGCTGCATCCGCTGAATGCTCTGTTGCGGAAAGAAGTACCATGGAAGTGGAGCGAGGACTGTAAGAAGGCCTTTCGCAGAAGCAAGGCGCTGATTACCTCTGAGGAAGTGTTGGCTCATTTCAACCCAACGTTACCTCTTCGTCTAGCTTGTGATGCTTCCCCTTATGGAATTGGAGCAGTACTTTCACACAAGTTACCAAATGGCTCGGAAAGGCCAGTCGCATTTGCGTCCCGATCATTGACCTCCGCTGAGTGAAATTATGCTCAGATAGATAGGGAGGCCCTCAGCCTTGTGTGGGGAGTAAAGAAGTTCAATCATTACCTGCAGGGCAAGAAGTTCACATTACTGACAGACCACCAGCCGTTGGTGTCCATATTCAACCCTAACAAGGCCGTTTCCACTATGACAGCGCAAAGGCTACAGAGGTGGTCCGTGTTACTTGGGGCACACCAATATGACATTGAATACAAAAGGTCCAAACAGCATGGAAATGCTGATGGGTTATCACGCCTACCATTGCCAGTAGTAAAAGAGGCGGCTACAGTGGACCCGGTAGAGATGTTCCACTCATCCATAGTGGAATGTCTACCAGTAACAAATTCGATGATCGAAAATGAAACAAGAAATGACCCGACTCTCTCACGAGTCTACGATTTAACAGTGGAGGGATGGCCAGCACATGGCGAACCAACGCTGCCCGCATTTTCGCAAAGAAAAGAACAGCTGTCAGTGTGCCGAGGAACCTTGTTGTGTGGATCTAGAGTGGTGATTCCACCCAAACTTCAGCATAAGGTGCTAAAGGAGCTTCACGAGGGGCATCTGGGTGGAGTGAAAATGAAGAACCTAGCAAGAGCGTTTGTGTGGTGGCCAGGTATTGATGGAGACATCGAAGAAATAACCAAGAGCTGTCTAGGATGCCAGAAGGTCCAAAACGCGCTACCACAAGCTCCTCTGCATCCATGGGAGTGGCCCTCATCTCCTTGGCAAAGGGTACACGTCGACTTTGCTGGTCCATTTATGGACTCAATGTTTCTAATCGCGGTGGATGCACACTCCAAGTGGCCGGAGGTAATAAAGGTGTCCTCCACCACCACGGAAAAAACCATCACAGTATTAAGGACCATATTTGCCAGGAATGGGCTGCCGGAACCGATCTGTTCTGATAATGGACCGCAATTTGTGTCCGAAGAATTCAGGAAGTTCTTAAAAAGGAATGGGGTCAAGCACTACACGTCAGCCCCATAATATCCCGCCACCAATGGATTAGCTGAAAGGTTTGTCCAGACCTTCAAGAAGGCCATAAAGGCCATGGGTAATGAAGACATCAACCTACAACATAAGGTAGATAACTTCTTGTTGGCGTACAGGAATGCAACACATGCGGTCACAAACCAAACTCCCGCCATGATGTTTTTCAATAGAAGACTAAGATGCCGGCTGGATTTGATTAAGCCAAACGTCAGAAGGGACGTAGAGAACTGGCAATTTCAGGGCATGAATGAAAGGCCAACTAGATCCTTTCAGATAGGTCAACAAGTTTTGGCCCGGGACTACCGTACCGAGAAATGGCAGCCTGGAACTATTGGGAAAAGGCTAGGGCCGCTGATGTATACCGTGGACATTGGTGACAGCATAATAAGGCACCATGTTGACCAGATCATAGGGTCATCCACAAAGGACCAACCTACTCCACAACCTTACACGGCTAATGTTGAAGCAGAGATACCCAGAGCACCTACCTCCGATCTGGTAATACTGGAATCAGATGAACCTGACACTGTCCTTCAAGCCGAATCGACCTTGCCAGAAGAACCTACTACCCCGCCGAAAACTACTACACCACCGAGGCGTTATCCGGACAGAGTCAGGAAGCCTCCAGAGAGACTGAATCTGTGAACTGTTTTGCATAAGTTGTATATATGTTATGATGTTATGTTAATGGGGAATAAGTATGTTGTAAGCTAAAAAGGGAGGATTGTAGTGTATGTAACTGTTCTACCTTTAAGAGAACTATTGTATGTAACCGTCCACCTTTAAGAGAACTATTTTAGGTGTGGCACTACTTTATCTTGGCTGCTGTATACTGTAATACCGACGGTGACCACACCGGTATATAAGTGCTGTGTCAGGATTTATTGGGCAGATTCGTCCTGACCTTCGAATAGTAAAGTCCTGTTAAAGTTACTCTTGTAGTCTGTGTATTAATTCGCCATAATACCTACAGACTTTACAGATTCGAACCGCTCAGAGACAGTCAGGGGCAGAGCTGACTGGGCACACGCCAAAAAAAAACCTTCAGACTCTCTGGATCAAAGGTTTCTCTAAGCTTGACCTGTCGCACGCTTACTCTCAGCAGAATGTTGTTAAAGAGAGTCAACAGTATCTCACCATCAACACACACAAGGTGCTGTACTCATACACCAAACTGCCATATGCTGTAAAGTCCTCCCCCAAAATCTTCCAGGCTACAATGGATAGGATTTTGCAAGGAATTCCAAATTGCTTTTGCAATCAAGACAGCGTGTTGATTGCAACAAGCAGCGAGAAAGAAAATCTAGAAGTGTTAGCTTTAGTGCTTCAAAGGTTGAATTCCCACAATGTCAAATTGAAAAGGAGCAAATGTGCTTTTGTGCAGCCCGAGGTTGTGTACCTTGGTCTGAAAGTTGATGCAAATGGATTGCAACCAGTTAAGTAAAAGGTTGATGCTGTCATCAATACTCCAAAGTCACAGAACGTGTCTGAGTTAAGATCTTTCCTTGGAATGGTCCAGTACTACGCATGTTTCTTACCTGAGTTAGCGACCATGTTACTTCCATTGCACGAGCTCCTCAAGAAGAATGTCCAGTGGAAGTGGACAAAAGCGCAACAGGAAGCTTACGACGCTTGTAAGAGAAGTCTCTTTAGCAATGCTCTACTTGTGCAGTACAACACAGAGCGTGAGCTTAAGTTAGTTTGTGATGCTTCTAGCTTATGGTGTTGGAGCTGTCATAAGCCACGTAATAGATGACAACCAAGAGGAACCAATTGCATTCGCATAGCGAACCCTCACAAAGAGCAAAAGAAACTATGCACAAATTGAAAAGAAAGCACTCGCCATAGTGTTTGGACTCAAGAAAGGCCCAAATCTGCCATTCCTGCAATGGCCGCATCAAGAATGCAACATCGGTAGTGTTGTTATCACAATATGACTACACAATTGAATATCGCACTTCAAAGCAGAACGCAATCGCAGATGGTTAGTCCAAGTTGCTACATGAGGACTCGTGTTGGGAGTGAAGGTAAGATTTTCACGCTAGGTGCAGTTGGCAAAGACTTTCCCGTGAATGCAACTGGAATTGCAAATGAGACTCAGAAGGACTCAGTACTGAAAAGAGTGTATGAAAGTGTGTATGTAATATGTATGTTACTTTAAACCTATGGCCAGGGCAGCACTACTTTGTAGGGCGTAGTGATACCGAAGTACCACTCCTGGCCATAGGGGTATAAATAGTACTGTGGGTACTGATCTCCCCTCAGTTCCTGCCTGTTGGTATGAAGTAAAGACCTAAGTTGAACCTTCCAAGCTGTCTCCTCATTATTGTATTAAGTATAGTCACATACTTTACACTGGCGACGAGTTACGTTCGAACTCACCAGTACACGGTGCAACAAGGATCGGTAGCAGTACGGAGAGAGAAGGAGAGAAGCTTCTTACCAGCCAGCCTGCGGAGTCCAGCGTCGACCGAAGGAGGCCGCCCAGTTCGGGAGGAGCGGCAGCAACGGAGCGAGAGAGAGAGGTTTCCAGCGGAGGCTGCAGCAGCTGAGAGAAGAGGCTGAACGGGCGCTCCAGACACGGGGCAAAAGTCCACCCAGGGCCAGGTAAACTGCAATCCTTCCCGGGGAACGCGAGCTGCAAGGGCCAGAACAGGCAGGCGATCTGGGGAACAAACGGAGCCATGAGGACTAGCGGGCCACGAGAGGGAAAGGTCGTTGTAATAGTGGTGGTGGCAATAACGGGAGCTGCAAGAAAAAAAAAAATAACGACGCTGGAGAGAGGTCGTTGACAGCAGAGGGAGAAAAGGCGGGAAAAGCGCCATCTCGTGGACAAAGGGGAAAAGTTTTTCTCTTCAGCAGTTTAACATTAAAAAAAAAAACAGCGCCATCTAGTGGACAAAAGGGGAAAAGTTTTTCTCTTCAGCAGTTTTAAAATGTCTAGAGAAGCTCGGTTGTCAGAATTTGTTGCGGACACAGAAGAATGGGACGCATATATCGAAAGGCATGAACTTTATTGCGTAGTAAACACGGTGAAAGATGACGAAAAGGCAGCAACCTTATTAAATTCTATGGGGGCAAAAACATACGGTCTGCTGAGGAATCTTCTTACTCCAGAAAAGCCAGCAGACAAAACGTATGCCTAAATTGTTGATGCGTTAAAGGAACATTTAAACCCTAAGCCACCATTTATAGCGGAAAGGTACCGCTTCTACAAACGCGACCAAAGGAATGATGAGTCGCAGGCAGCCTATTTGGCTGAGCTCAGACGGTTGTCCAAACATTGCCAGTTTGGAGCCTTTTTGGCGGAAGCAATCAGAGACAGATTTGTCTGTGGCATGTTAAATGAGAGTACACGAAAACGGTTGCTCACCAAGAAACAGCTCAGCCTAGATCAGGCGATTGAAATAGCATCGTCACATGAAGCAGCAGCACAGGGTGCTGCTCAAATACGACAAAACACAACCGGCTATGACACCCATGAGGTGACATTTCACAAAGGTAAATGCTACCGTTGTGGCAAAACCACCCACGGCCAAAGTAATTGTTGGTTTCGTGATAAAATATGCCGGCAGTGTGGGAAAAAGGGGCATATAGCGAAAGTTTGTCGGTCGGGTACGAAACCCAATAGTGGGGGCAATCCGAGCAGTACCAAGGCAAGGACAAAAATACATAAGATAACTGACAGTAGCTCAGACGAGTCACAGGAAGGCACAAAAGCAGAGCCTAAAGGTCTGGGATGTCTCAAGTTATATGGTGTAGACAAAACGGAGGACCACAGCACAATGTGGGTTAAAATGAAGGTAGCAGGCGTCGAAGTTAATATGGAGCTGGACACGGCTTCAGCCCTATCGGTAATTAATGAACAAGATTATAACAGGCTGTTCAAACGCATTCCCTTAAAGGATACCGAAATCAAATTAGAAACATATACGGGACAAAAAGTTTACCCGAAGGGAAAAATGCAAGTAACAGTTAAATACAATGGCAGAAAAGTGCCAGGACATTATTTATACGTCCTACCAAATGGTGGACCACCACTTTTGGGTAGGGAATGGATAAGAAAAATCCATTTCGACTGGAAGTCGATACACGAGATAAAAGTAGAAACCACCAAGGATGATACAACCATTACAAGCAGGCTGTCGAAAATATTGGCAAAAACGCCAGAGGTGTTCCAACAAGGGCTGGGGACCTTAAAGGACATTAGAGCAAAAATAACTATTGCTCAAGACGCAAACCCCAAGTTTTGTAAGGCCAGACCGGTGCCTTACGCCATTCGGCCAGCTGTGGAAGCAGGACTGGATGCCTTAGAGAGTGCAGGTGTCCTTACAAAGATTGAGTGGAGTGAGTGGGCCACGCCCATCATCCCAGTTATAAAGAAATCTGCAAATAACACGCCGGGGGAACCAAAGAAGGTTCGCATTTGCGGGGATTTTAAGATAACTATTAACCCAGTCCTGCACACGGTACAGAGGACATATTCGCATCGTTAGCTGGGGGTAGACACTTTACGAAGATTGACCTTTGTCAAGCTTATTTACAGATGGAGGTGGAGCAGGACTCGAAAAAGCTCCTAACGATTAACACACACAAGGGATTGTACCAGTACAATCGCTTGGTATTTGGTGTGGCGTCCGCCCCAGCAATATGGCAGAGGACCATGGAACAGGTCCTACAGGGCATTCCAGGAATGCAGTGCTACCTGGATGACATCCTGGTGACAGGACAAACGGATAACGACCACCTCGCTAACCTGGAGCGAGTACTTCTACGGTTGCAACAATACGGACTCAGGGCGAACAAGCAGAAATGTGAGTTTTTCCAGAAATGTATCTCATACTGTGGTCACATTATAGATAAGGAAGGCCTGCATAAGTCCCCGGAAAAGATCGAGGCAGTAGTGAAGGCCCCGCCCCCTGAGAATGTATCTCAGTTACGATCATTCTTAGGCCTTATAAACTATTACCATAAGTTCCTCCCGAACTTATCGTCCATTTTACATCCACTAAATTCATTGCTGCAAAAGGGAGTCTCCTGGAATTGGGACGAAGCATGTGAGGCTGCTTTTAAAAAGGGTAAACAACTTATTACATCAAAGGAAGTGCTCGCACACTTTGACCCAAAAATGCCAATGAGGTTGGTATGTGACGCCTCCCCGTATGGTATAGGGGCAGTGTTGTCACACAAATTTCCCAATGGGACGGAGAGGCCAATAGCATTTGCCTCAAGGTCGTTAACTACAGCCGAAAGAAACTACGCGCAAATCGACAGGGGGGCCCTCAGTCTGGTGTGGGGTGTAAAAAAATTCCACCACTATCTACATGGGCAACGTTTCACACTACTGACGGATCATCAACCGTTGGTGTCCATATTTAATCCAACAAAAGGGGTGCGCCTGATGACGGCCCAAAGGCTACAGAGATGGTCACTGTTCTTAGGAGCACACCAGTACCTTATCGAATATAAGGGTACCAAACAGCATGGCAATGCGGATGGCCTGTCGCGGCTACCATTGCCTGCTGAGATCGAAGAGATAGTACAGGACCCCGTGGAAATATATCATACGGCTGTTATGGAACACTTGCCCATCACCAGCCAATGTATCGAGCGGGAAACACAGGACGACCCGACACTGGCAAGGGTTTACGAATTGACCGCGAAAGGCTGGCCGGCGCAGGGTGACGCATCATTGCCGGCGTTTTCGGCAAGGAAAGACCAGTTGTCTGTCTGCCGGGGCACATTGATGTGCGGAGCCAGGGTGGTGGTCCCTCAAAAATTACAACATAAAGTGTTGCGGGACTTACACGAAGGTCATCTGGGGGGTGTCAAAATGAAAAGCCTCGCCAGAGCCTACGTCTGGTGGCCCGGCATTGACAGGGACATCGAGGAAGTAGCAAAAGCATGCCAAGGGTGCCAGATGGTACAGAACGTACCACCCCAAGCCCCACTACATCCGTGGAAGTGGCCCTCAACGCTGTGGCAAAGGATCCACGTGGACTTCGCTGGGCCCTTCCTGGATGCGATGTTCCTTATTGTAGTGGACGCCCACTCAAAATGGCCGGAGGTCATAAAGATGTCATCAACGACAGCCGAAAAGACGGTCGCAGCCTTAAGGACCACTTTTGCCCGAAACGGGGTGCCCGAACAAGTCTGTTCGGACAATGGGCCACAATTTGTGGCAGAAGAATTTCAAGCATTCCTAAAAAGGAATGGAGTGCGACATTATACGTCCGCACCATATCATCCGGCTACAAATGGGCTGGCAGAGCGATTTGTACAGACTTTTAAAAAGGCCATCAAGGCGATGGGGGAGGAAAGGTTGCCACTACAACACAAGGTGGACAATTTCCTATTCGCGTACCGTAATGCTGCACATACGGTGACCAACCAGGCCCCCGCCGTCATGTTCTTTAATAGAAGGTTAAGGTCGCGCCTCAAATTGCTCAGACCAAACATCCGGAGAGATGTGGAAAACCGAGTATTTCGTAGGGCTCCTGACAGACAGACACGGAGCTTCGAGGTGGGGCAGCAAGTGTTGGCCCGTGATTATAGAAATGAAAAGTGGCGGTCTGGTACGATAAAGGCCCGCCAGGGACCCTTGATGTACACAGTGGATACAGGGGATGGCATAATCAGACGACATGCTGATCAACTTGTGGAGTCCAGAAACCCAACTGATTCACTACCTCAAACGTCTCAGCACATTGTTCCAGCGGAATCACGGCCCAGCTCGTCACTACAGAAGTCTCAGGATTGCGAGGAGTTCATCACTCCAGTGAGCTCCACGGCACAGGATGTGCCATCAGACACCGACGACTCCAGCGATGAAGTGGTGACGGAAGTACCGCCGCCTACACCGAGACCGACTAGAGAAAGACGTTATCCTAGTCGAGACAGGAGGCCTCCTCAGAGACTGAATCTATAACATGTTTCTTTTTATATATATATATATATATATAGGTAGACAACTCTGATGTAAATATGTTATGTATGTTGTGTTACCAAATGTTATTAGCCCTAGTTATGGTGCATCTGTTGATTTAATTGCACGGGTACGTTTTAATTAAAAGGGGAGGAATGTTGTGTATGTAATATGTATGTTACTTTAAACCTATGGCCAGGGCAGCACTACTTTGTAGGGCGTAGTGATATCGTAGTACCACTCCTGGCCATAGGGGTATAAATAGTACTGTGGGTACTGATCTCCCCTCAGTTCCCGCCTGTTGGTATGAAGTAAAGACCTAAGTTGAACCTTCCAAGCTGTCTCCTCATTATTGTATTAAGTATAGTCACATACTTTACAGAAAGCACTTTGAATGGATGGACTGATCAGTGTCTAGACACAGAATTGAAACCATTCCATAACCGTTGTATTGAATTGTCTTGTGAGCGGTCGTATCAAGTGGGGAAACAAAGTGGTGGTACCTACTTCTTTGAAATAAAAAGCATAAAATGCTGGAAATACTCAACAGGTCAGACAGCAACTGTAGAGAGAGAAACAGAGTTAAAGTTTCAGGTCAATGACTGTGGTGAAATAAGTCATAAGTATATACCTTATTCTACCTGTGTATAGTTTCCTATTGTAATCTATTGTAACCCTGCGGCTTTCTTGGTTGGCCAGGAATGCTGATGTACAGTATACCACTCTGCTGTGCCATTGATTGTCCTGATTGTTGTGTATGTAATATGTGTGCTACTTTGAACCTATGGACAGGACTGCACTACTTGTAGGGCGTAGTGATATGCAGTACCACTCCTGGCCATAGGGGTATAAATAGTACTGTGGGTACTGATCTCCCCTCAGTTCCCGCCTGTGGGCATGAAGTAAAGACCTACGTATAGTCCCTACCTCCAACCAGTAAAGACCTGTTTGAGTTATACGTTTAAGTCTTTGTGTTAATTGTTCAATACAATACACATACTTAACACTGGCGATAAGTCAGGTTCTTACCCTGCGGCAGTTGAAGAGAGGTTTCAAACATCACCACCCCACTAGAAGCGACAGGCTTTAGGACTCTGAAGCCTCCATCAGCGACTGAGCACTGGAGTGCAGCAGCCGTCCTGACAGCTTCCAGCGACTGACAGAAGTCTTTCTGCAGTTTCCTTGTTCAACCTAGGTGGTGGGGTAAGCCGTGCAGCATTGGCTGCAAAGACAGGGCTGGGGAAGTTGGAGAAGATAAGGGCGATCGCAATCCCTGATAAGAGCCGCGGTGAAACGCGCGACCGGGTAAGCCAGAGCCCGGGAGGGAGCGAGCAAGAGCCGCGCGAGCGGGTGAGCCAGAGGCCGGGAGCCGCTTCAAGTGCGAGGCGCAGCGCGGGCCAGCGATCGGGACCAAAGATAAGGGCCGCACTCGGACTGAAAGGCGCGGCGGCTGCAGAAGCTCAAGGTGCGAGAGCCGCGGTGCACAGCGCGGGCTATCGATCGCGGCGAAGATAAGGGCCGCACTCGGGGGCTGAAGGGAGACGGCGTCGAGGGACGGGTGAAGACCGCCAAGCGTGGGAAAACCGCCATTTTGTGGGCGGAGGACGACGGCAAGAGCGGGAAGCCGCCATCTTTGATAACAAGTAAACAAAATAAAATCTGAGAAATTGCAAATCTACAATGCCTAAACACGGGAATATTAGTACCTTTGATAGTGACCTCGAAGATTGGGCCATATATGTTGAAAGAGTAGAAAATTATTGTAAGGCCAATAAAATTCGTGACCAAGATAAAGCTCTAATATTATTAAATTTAATGGGTGCGAAGACATACGGGCAATTGAAACACCTGTTATCACCAGATGAACCGACGGATAAGACGTTCGATGAGATTGTTACTGTCCTGAAAGATCATCTAAACCCCACGCCGCTGATGCTAGCGGAACGATTTAAATTTTACGACAGAAGGCAGCTACAGCATGAAAGCAATGCTGAATATTTGCTGGAATTGCGTAAATTAGCTAAATATTGCCAGTTTGGAACGGGACTGACAGATGCACTATGAGACAAATTTGTGTGTGGTTTATTTAAACAGGATACACAAAAGCGACTGCTCGAGGAGAATGAGCTGACGCTTGAGAAGGCGGTCACTATGGCAGCAGCACACGAAGCCGCAGCGAGAGGCACGGCAGTAATGCAGCTACGGTCACCGGAGCTCAGTGCACACAAATTGGGTGTGAGTTCTGGCAAATGTTATCGTTGTGGAAAGACAACGCATGATCAGAACCAGTGTTGGTTTAAAAACCAAGAATGTAGAACTTGTGGTAGGCTTGGACATATAGCTAGAGTATGCAGGTCAGGGAAGAAGACCAGCTACAAGAAGTCACCGCAAGGAAAATACGCAAAGGTACACAAGGTGACCGAACAGGAGTCCGATTCAGACGCTAGCAGTAATGAACTGGCTAGCTTAAGCTGTAATGAACTGGCTAGCTTAAGAGTACTCAACGCTGGTAAGGGTGCAGACCTCCAGACAATTTGGGTCACTCTTCAGATAGAAGGAGTCCAAGTAAAACTGGAATTGGACACTGGATCGGCATTGACGGTCATAAATAAGAAAGATTACGGAAAGTTATTCCAACATATTCCCCTACAGGATACGGGGATTATATTGAAAACATACACGGGGCAAAGAGTGTACCCCATCGGGAAAATAGAGGTTGCAGTGGTCCACAAGGGCGAAGACAGTCAAATAATGGACTTATATGTGATATCTGAAGGAGGTTCTCCACTACTAGGACGGGAGTGGATTAGGAAAATGAATATGGACTGGCATTTCCTACAAACAATAACGAGTGAGAACTCGGTGAAGATAGTCGGCCCAGACTCTGGAACGGATGATGGTAAGCCCAACTCAGGTGCAAAAGACAAAGTTTCAGCACAGAATTCCACTGAGCAACAACAACATAGTTTAACTGTGGATTCTGAGTCTGGCAAGTCTACTGATGTGCCCATTTCTGAGGGACACCGGGCTCGAACTCAACTCCATTTCAAACTACAACAGCAATTAGAACAAATGCTTCGCCGTTTTGAGCAAGAGTTGAATGCAACGAAAGAGTTCTTTGATATAGAGTTGGAGAATCTGGAAAGACAACAGAAGCAGCTGATGGAGAAAATGGAGCAGGAGCACACAAAACGTCTGATGTCAGAGGAGTTAACGGTCAGCCAACTCCTGCATATGCTGAAGGACAGGACTCTGAAATGGGAAAAACTTGAACACGAACTTCAATATTCAAACAAAAGGGGTTCGGAGCTCTCAAAGGTTATTGGAAGAGCTGAGGTGGCAACACAGACTGAGATGACTGCAACAGAGCAGCCCTTGGATGCCAAAAGTACGCTGACTCACGTCAACGTAGAACAACAGACCGCTGAAACAGCTGCTCCGGTAGAGGGATTGAATAGTCCGATCAATCAATCTCCAAAAGAAGTTGAAGTAGTAAAATCTCAAATGAGGTCATTAGTAAACGACTTGCTGAAAGCCCAGAAAAAGCTGGATGAAGAGGTACGCATGAAGAAGTCTCTTCAGGAAAGATGTCTGGACTTGGAACAAAAGCTGGCTAACGCCCAGCTGGGTATGGAGGAAATAGAAGACCCTCTCGCTGGCCTAGATCAAGACGACACCGAATATTACTATGTCCTGTTCTGCCCAACTTGTAACTTCGACTCCCACCATACAGAAATCATGGAGGAGCACCGAAAGTCTACGGAACATCGGGAGAAGGTGGTTCTACTACGGAAAAAGGAGGAAGAGAAGGAGGAACTGCGCATGCAGCTGGCAGCTGTCAGTGGAGCCCAGAGAGTCTCCAAGAAGCAGAAAAGGAAAAGTCGAAACAGAAGATGACCCATCTGAACCATTATTACCTCTACCAGATCACACACGTGGTCCCTCCGAACGGAGCCAATTCAGTTCGGAAGTTCAAACTGTTAAATCCATGGAAGGACTATTGAATGAGTCACTCCAGCAACGTGAACCGACTACACCACAGAGATTGAATCTGTGAACTGTTTTCCGCAGAGACTGAATCTGTGATCTGTTTTGACATGAAGTTATCTATGTTATTCTGTTATGTAAACCTGAAGTTATATATGTATATATGTTATTACGTTATGTTAAATGGGGAGATGACTGTAAAGCTAGGAAGGGAGGAATGTTGTGTATGTAATATGTGTGCTACTTTGAACCTATGGACAGGACTGCACTACTTGTAGGGCGTAGTGATACGCAGTACCACTCCTGGCCATAGGGGTATAAATAGTACTGTGGGTACTGATCTCCCCTCAGTTCCCGCCTGTGGGCATGAAGTAAAGACCTACGTATAGTCCCTACCTCCAACCAGTAAAGACCTGTTTGAGTTATACGTTTAAGTCTTTGTGTTAATTGTTCAATACAATACACATACTTAACACTGATACTGTTACTTCGCCCCTGGCTCCGTCTCCTGGCGGTTCTGAGAAGCTGGTCAGTAGCCTAACATGTGTGTTCTGTTCTGTCCAGTTCTAAGCTAATAAAAGCCAACTGTTTGAGTTATAACTACCAGTCTTTGTAGTTATTTAAGGTATATCAATGACCTTACTTCTTTGAGGTTGGAACCAAAACAAAACAGCCCGAAAATTGGTGCAACACCAAAACCTTCTGTAAGGAGATCAGGAAGGCTCTGCAAACCTGTTATTAAATTGGATTTGTAGTTCATTTGTAGCATTTGTAGTTGATTTAAAAGTAAAAAAGCCAGGAGTTTTTGTTATTTGGCGCATGTAATGCTGGGAAAGGCAGGATGATAGTTTTGTTGTATTTGAGAGGGGAAGATGTATATTTTTTTTAAGGGGAAAGCAGTATAACATATGATCACATGGTTTGTCACATGGTTTAGTATGAGCATGCTCAGTTCACTCTGGCCTAGTAAACAAGCACCTTCAAGTGTCTCTGTCCTCCATTTATTCTACCCACATATATTACAACGACCAGTTACATATAGATTATCAGTGAGCTATTGTATTACTGTTTGTTATGAGGGGAATCTGGGTGTTGCCACCATTGGTTATCGGTGCAATTTCAGTGAGTTACTATTAGTTACTGGTGGAATCAAAGTCTATCCCACCTCATGTTAAATGCAATAACATTTGTAGAAGTCATGTGATCAGATGTCATGTGATCAGATGTCACGTGATCAGACATCACATGGTCAGATGTCAAGTGGCCAGAATGACACATGATCAAACCTTCAGGAATGCCTCCAACCAGAGTTGGCAAACCCTACTAAAGTCAGCAACTCACTAGTGTGGTTTACATCCCACTACTTTCCCGGAGCAGGCTGTGCTATTTCAATGTGTTACACCACCATCCCATTTATCTTTGACATTTTGTTAACTGCCAGCTAGTCCTGCAAGCCTCCATTTTTCAGTGAGCATTCTTTTTTTTCAAATTCCAGTAGAAATCCAATCTCACCCAAGAATCATTTGTATCCATTAGCACAAACTTCCCCCTGCTGAGTTAAGATTATAAGGCTAACATGGTTCAGCAGGGTGCTAATAATTTGATGGATTGAGCCCTTCTTAAATGCTGTCAATTCCATCACACCTTATGGGAGGGCAACTCTAACAGCAGGCCGAGTGGCAGACTTCTGCATAAAATATACCAGTACATATGTCAGTTCACTCACCGAAATGAAGTCAGACTTGTGATGGAACAGGTGGCACAGGCAGTAGTTGACAAATTATGTAGCGCAAGTGACAAATGGTAAGATACATGAACATGTTTTTTTGAATGCTGTAGACTTGACAGTGACGCAGTTGGAGAAACAGTGAGCTCTTTTACAATTCCAGTTATATAATTTCCATTAATAATTTGTGCCATAATGTTAAACAAGTAGTTTACATAAACTGTTTTTTATAATCTGCCGAAATGTGCTGAAAGTTACTTTGAATACTCAAATAAAATGTTAAGGGGGAAAAATTGGGTTGTTTTGCCCCTCCCATTAGCACCCCGGGGGTGCTAATGGGGTGCAAAGCATCTAGCACCCGGGCGTGGCACTGCTAATGTTTCCCATGAAATTCAGCGGGAGGTTAGTGGCGGCGGTAGCCGTTAGTGCCCCGTGGCGCTGCACCTTCAGCGATTACGTCATCGTCGTGCGCAGTGCCCCGCTCGTGCCCCGGCCGCAAACATCGCTCGTGCCCCCTGACCTACTGCCGGACGCTATATCCGACAGGGTCAGGATGCCATGTTTGCAGCCATGGCAGCGCAAATTAAAGGGTAGGGGCCGGGCAGCCATTTATTTTTGGGCCGCCTGCCAGCACCTGCCCCCTCTCGCCCCCTCCTGCGGGGTGCTGGCTGCGATTGGACAGCCTGGCACCCCTCTTGAGCACCGGGCTCTTTTAACGGCACCCCACTCCCCGGTGGTCCAGCAGGGCCCCGGTGCACGCTGTGCTAGGCCCTTCCTCTTTAATCAGGGGAGGGAGACCTGTAGTACCAGGGCTCTACGTGCCGACGCATGTGGCGCTGCTGCACGTAGCGCCGCGATATTGAAAGGTAGCACCCCAAGATGGAGGGGGAGCACTTCCAGTAGCCCCGCTTCCTGCTTGGGGCGCGACCATTCAATATCCGGTGCAGGAGCGCTAACTTTTTTGGGCGGCGAAGTTAGCGACCCAGTTTGTCCCCCCTAAGAGTCTCACACAGTAACAAAACAGTGCTGTATCAAATGGATTCTTGTGTTTTTCTGTACTCATTAAAGTGTTGAAGATTAAAACTAAAGAAAGGATCATTTACCGATTTGAACATTCAGTTTCAGCATCAAGTACTGTCAGATAAGGTATAGCTTGGTTGGGTGTAGAGTAAAGCTCACACTACTCTATAGTGGTAAATAAGGTTGGTAAGCTGCAAGACCAAAGAGCCACATGGGAATATGATTATGTGGCGATAACGGATACCTGGTTCAAAAAAGGGCAGGATTGGTTACTAAATACTCCTGGATATAAAGTGTTCAGGAAAGATAGGTAAGGAAAGAAAGGAGGTGGGGTGGCAGTATTGATTAAGGAGAATATTACAGTGCTGGAGAGAGAGGATGTCCTGGAGGGTTCAAGGACAGAATCTATTTGGTTAAAGTTAAGAAACAATAGAGGTGCCATTACACGGCTAGGTGTCTTCTATACGCCACCAACTAGTGGGAAGGATATAGAGGAGAAAATTTGCAGGGAAATTACAGAGAGGTGCAAGAACTATAGAGTAGTGATAATGGGGGACTTCAATTATCCTAATATAGACTGGGATAGTAATAGTGTAAAGGGCAGAGAGGGTGAAGAATTTCTGAAGTGTGTTCAGGAGAGCTTTCTTGATCAGTATGTTTCTGACCCAACGGGGAAGGAGGCAGTGCTGGATCTGGTTCTGGGGAATGAGGTGGATCAGTTGGATTAAGTTTTGTTAGGGGAATATTTAGGGAACGGTGATCATTGTATCATAAGGAAAAGGAAAGCTGTGGAAAAGGACCTGGAAAGCTATGGAAAAGGACAAAGAGCAATCTAGAGTCAAAATAATTAATTGGAGGTGGGCCAATGTCGTGGGTTGAGAATGGACCAGGCCCGGGTCAATTGGAATCACAGATTGACAGGCAAAACTGTAATTGAACAATGGGCTGCCTTTAAAGAGGAGATGGTTTGGGTACAGTCGAAGTACATTCCCTCGAGGGGGAAAGGTAGGGCAACCAAAGCCAGAGCTCCCAGGGTGATGAAAGAAATAGAGAGTAAGATAAAGCAGAAAAAAGGGGCGTATGTTAGATGTCAGGTTGAGAATACAAGTGAGAACCAGGCTGAATACAGAAAGTTCAGAGGGGAAGTGAAAAAGGAAATAAGAGGGGCAAAGAAGGACTATTAGAATAGACTGGCAGCTAACATAAAAGGTAATCCAAAAGTCTTCTGTAGGCATATAAATAGTAAATGGGTAGTAAGAGGAAGCATCTGTCTTTACTAAGGAAGAAGATGCTGCCAAAGTAATAGTGAAAGAGGATGTCGTTGAGATATTGGATGGTGTAGTGTATGTAACCTGTACCACCTTAAGAGGATACCTTAAGGTGATGGACTACTTTTTGATGGCTCCTGTACATTGTAGTACCGGTGGTGACCACACCGGTATATAAACCCTGTGGAGTAAAGTGTATTCCAGTTCAGCCCTGACCCTCAATTACTAAAGACCTGTTTAATTATTTCTGTAGTCTGTGTCCAGTTATTCAGCATAACTACATTTGGAAACACAGACTCAACAGTGGCGACGAGTCTGATCTTACCTAGCGGCAGTTGCATCAAAGGAAGCTTCGCCTCTGAAACGGGCGTCGATCAAGGACATCCACCCTCAACATCCTGCTGGGCACTGCATAGCACGGGAGGCAATCGGGAACCCGGGTTGGTATCTGGCCACAAAGTCAAACATCAGTGAACATCCCTTCGACGACAGCGGCGGGTAAGCCCGATCGAATGGCACGGGGGGGGAAGTCGGCCGAGTTGTCAGTAAGAGAAGGGGAGGGAAACGACGAAAAGGGCAGAGAACACGACCGCAGCCGGTGTCAGGGGCCGGACTGCAATCGGGGCAGAGACGCGCAGCAGCCAGAAAAGCGTTTATGTCCACAAGGACCGCGGGAGTGGCGGGGAACAAGAGCAGCAGCGTAGGGGAAAATAAAGGACCGCTGGGAGGCGAGAACGGCAACAGCGCGGTAATTGCCATTTTGAGTCGGCGGGGGAAGAAGACAAGCGCGGGAAAAGCCGCCAAGCGCGGGAAGCCGCCATTTTGAAAAAAATAAAATAAAATAATAATCATATCCGAAGGAAAGGAAACTCAACAAGGATGCCAAAAACGGGTAACATCACTGCTTTTGATAGCGATGTGGAAGATTGGGCCACTTATGTGGAACGCGTCGAAGTTTACTGTACAACGAATGAGGTACCGGAGGATAAGAAAGCACTAACCCTATTAAACTCGATGGGTGCGAAGACGTACGGGTTATTAAGGAACCTTGTAACACCAGATAAACCGGTAGGAAAGAGTTTCGCGGATATTGTTACTATCCTGCAAGAGCATTTAAACCCCACGCCGCTGCTGATAGCAGAACGATTTAAATTCTACAAAAGAATTCAACTTAAAGAGGAAAGCAACTCTGAATTCTTAATCGAACTGTGCAAGTTATCAAAGTACTGTCAGTTCGGTACAGGACTAGCAGACGCACTGAGAGATAAGTTTGTGTGTGGGCTCATAAGGGAAGGAACCCAGAAGCGACTGCTAGAGGAAAAGGATCTTACGCTGGACAAAGCTTTCAGCATTGCAGCATCGCACGAGGCAGCAGCATGAGGCTCTGCAGAGATACAGCAAAGGCCATTGGAATTCAGCACCAATGAAATGGCATTGGGCGCAGTAAAGTGCTATCGTTGCGGAAGGACAACTCATGACTGTAGTGTATGTAACCGTTCCACCTTTAAGAGAATTATTTTAAGGGTTGCACTACTTTATCTTGGCTGCTGTATACTGTAATACCGGTGGTGACCACACCGGTATATAAGTGCTGTGTAATGATTTATTGGGCAGTTCAGCCCGGACCTTCGACTAGTAAAGACCTGTTATAAGTTACTCTTGTGGTCTGTGTAGTAATTCTCATTATAACACACAGACTTAACAGTGGCGACAAGTACGATCTTACCCTGCGGCAGAGATACATCCAAGGCAGTTTAACGGGCGTCGAGAGGAGGCATCCGCCCTCATCATTCTGCTGAGAAAAGACTCGGGTCTGCAGAGCAAAGGAAGAATTCTGACACGAAGCCTTCCATCAGCAACAGGCAGTGATCATCCCTTCTATCACGGTGGTGGGTAAGCCGATCAGCGACGAGCAGCAAGTCGGCCACGTTGGCATGAAGTAGGGGAGGGAAAAACGGAGGATATAAGGGTGGAGAACTCGACCACGGCCGGGGAAAAGAGCCGGACAGAAGTCGGGGCCAGAGGCGCTGAGACTGGGGCAGCATAAGGCACGGGAGCTGCGGTGAATGCAAACGCAGCCGGTGTAAAAGACCGGGCTGCAAGCGGGCTGGGAGACGCAACAGCGTCGAGAAAGAGCTCGACCGCGACCGGTGAAAAAGGCCGGGCAGCTACCGAGGCCGCGAGGTGCAGCGACCGGGTCAGCGTAAGGCGCGGGAGGAAATTTTTAAAAAAACGCGGAGAACTCAGCTGCAGCCGGGGGGGAAAGGACCGGACTGCAAGAGGGGCTGGGAGGCACGATTTGAAAACCGCTGGGGAGGGCGAACGCAGCAATACGGCAATCGCCATTACAGCCAGCGGGGGAGAAAGGCAGTGCGGGAAGCCACCATTTTCGTAGGCGGGGGAAGAAGACAAGCGCGGGAAACCGCCATTTTGAAAAAAAAAATTTAAAAAAAAAAGAAAAATTTCTTTTTGTTTCTCAAGAAGATTGCGAGGATGCCTAAGCGTGGTAACATCAATGATTTCGATCCTGATGTTGAAGATTGGGCCACGTATGTAGAACGCATAGAGATATATTGTAAGGCAAATAAAATATCAGATGAAGATAAAGCACTAACCTTACTAAACTCAATGGGTGCGAAGACATACGGGCTAATGAAGCATCTTCTATCACCAGCTAAACCGGCGGATCAGACTTTCGCTAAAATTGTTGCTGTCCTGAAAAATCATTTGAACCCCACACCGCTGATGTTAGCGGAACGATTTAAATTTTATGTGAGAACGCAACTGAAAGAGGAAAGCAACGCGGAGTATTTAATTGAACTGCGTAAGCTAGCGAAATACTGTCAGTTTGGGGAAAGTCTGACAGAGGCACTGAGAGACAAATTCGTGTGTGGATTGTCGAAAGAAGGAACACAAAAGCGGCTGCTTGAAGAGAATGATCTTACACTTGATAAGGCTGTCACTATTGCAGCATCGCACGAAGCCGCAGCGAGAGGCACTGCGGAAATGCAGCTGAAGGCAGCGGCACTCAGCGTAGATCAAATGGCGTTGGGTACAATGAAATGTTATCGTTGTGGAAAGACAACACACGATCAGAACCAATGCTGGTTTAAAAACCAGGAATGTAGAAAATGTGGCAAGCTTGGTCACATAGCTAAAGTATGCCGGTCAGGAAAGAAGACCAGCAACAAAAAGTCACCGCAGGAAAAGTGCAGAAAGGTACATAAGGTGGCTGAGAAGAGTTCGGATGAACAGAATTCGGATTCAGACTCCAACAGCAAGGAACTGGGTAGTCTGAGAATTCACAATGTGAGTAAGGAAGCTGACCGACAAACTATCTGGGTCACACTGCAGATAGCAGGAGTCCGAGTGAAGATGGAATTGGACAGCGGATCGGCGTTGACGGTCATGAATAAGCAAGATTACAAAAGGTTATTCACACATATTCCCCTACGGGATACGGAGATAGTATTGCAGACATACACGGGGCAAAGAGTATACCCCATCGGAAAGATAAAAGTCAAGGTGGTACACAAGGGCAAAGAACACCAAGGAATGGACATATATGTACTACCTGAGGGAGGTCCACCACTTCTGGGACGGGAGTGGATCAGGAAAATAAATATGGACTGGCACTCCCTAAAAGCAATAACGGTAGATTCCGGGAAAAGAGATGTCAAACCTGAACGATTGTCCAGAATATTGGATGAGGGCATATGCAGCAGTGACAGTGACAAAGCAGAGAGTGAGAACTCGGTGAAGACAATCAGCTCAGACTCTGGAACTGATGATGGTAAGACCAGCCCATGTGCAAAAGACAAGTCTAAAATGGACTTGCAGACTACTGATGGAAAAACGAAGGAGTGCATAAATGCTTCAGAAGAGAACAAAGTATCAGAACAGAATTCCACTGAACAACAACAACATAGTTTGATAGAGAATTCTGAGTCTGTCCAGTCTACAGACATGCACATTTCTGAGGAACACCGGGCTCGAACTCAACTCAATTTCAAATTACAACAGCAATTAGAACAAATGATTCGCCGTTTTGAGCAAGAGATGAATGCAAAGAAAAAGTTCTTTGACACAGAGTGGGAGAATCTGGAAAGACAGCAGAAGCAGCTGATTGAGAAAATGGAACAGGAACACACAAACCGTCTGCGCGATGAGGCCAAACGAATCAAAGCTGAGCAAGAAAGGGAATATGTCAAATTCATCGATCAGTTGAAAGCTAAGAAGAAAGAGCACCCTTTTGTGAGCAGTGTCAGCAGTAATAAGCCACTCAGGGAATTGGTGGCAGAGGCAAAAGCTGAAGTGAGGGAGGAAATAGAAGACAATAGAGAGGAAGCAGAAGATGATGACTCATCTGAACCATTATCACCCCTACCAGGTCACGCACATGGTCCCTCCGAACTGAGCCAAATCAGTCTGGAAGCAGAAAATCTTCCCAAGGTACTCGAGCCTTTAGAAGTCAACAATGCGGGTTCTGAAGTTACGAAAGTTCAAGCTGTTAAGTCCAGTGAAGGACTATTAGATGAGTCACCCCAGCAACGAGAACCTACTACACCACCGAAAACTACGACACCACCGAGGCGTTATCCGGACCGAGTCAGGAAGCCTCCAGAGAGACTGAATCTGTGAACTGTTTTTACATGAAGTTGTGTATATATGTTATGATGTTATGTTTAATGGGGAATATATACTGTTAAGCTAAAAAGGGAGGATTGTAGTGTATGTAACTGTTCCACCTTTAAGAGAACTATTTTAAGGGTTGCACTACTTTATCTTGGCTGCTGTATACTGTAATACCGGTGGTGACCACACCGGTATATAAGTGCTGTGTAATGATTTATTGGGCAGTTCAGCCCGGACCTTCGACTAGTAAAGACCTGTTAAAAGTTACTCTTGTGGTCTGTGTAGTAATTCTCATTATAACACACAGACTTAACAATGACCAGAACCAGTGCTGGTTCAAAGATAAAGAATGCAGGCAATGTGGCAAACTTGGTCACATAGCGAGAGTATGCCGGTCAGGAAAGAAGACCAGCAGCAAAAAGTCGCCGCAGGAGAAGTACAAAAAAGTACACAAGGTGACAGAGAACAGTTCGGATGAACAAAAGATGGATTCAGACTCCAGCAGTAAGGAACTGGGTTGTCTAAAAATACATAATGTGGGTAACACAGCAGACCACCAAACTATCTGGGTCATGCTTCAGATAGCAGGAGTCCAAGTGAAGATGGAATTGGACACTGGATCGGCATTGACGGTCATGAATAAGCAAGATTACAAAAGGTTATTCTCGCACATTCCCCTGAGGGATACGGAGATTGTATTGAAAACATACACGGGGCAAATAGTATACCCCATCGGAAAGATAACAGTAAATGTGGTCTACAATGGAAAAGAAAGTCAGGAAATGGACTTGTATTTGTTACCTGATGGAGGTCCGCCACTACTGGGACGGGAATGGATCCGGAGAATAAATGTGGACTGGCATTCCATACAAGCACTGACTGTAGATTCCTGTAAAGAGGACGACGTCAAACCTAAACGACTGTCCAAAATATTGGACGATGCTAAGGAGGTGTTCCAACAGGGACTGGGAACACTGAAAGGAATTACGGCAAACATCAAGGTTGAAGAACATGCAAACTCAAAATTTTTCAAAGCCAGACCGGTACCTTATGCGATACGACCTGCTGTGAAAGCAGAGCTGGAAGGGCTAGAACGTTCAGGAGTACTGTCAAAGGTGGACTGGAGCGAATGGGCCACACCCATTGTTCCTGTCGTGAAGCGTTCGTTGAGCAACAAGCCGGGGGAACCTGGGAAGGTTCGCATCTGTGGCGATTTCAAGATCACTGTTAATCAGGTTCTTCACACGGTGCGATATCCGCTTCCATGGATTGAAGATATCTTCGCTTCGCTGTCTGGCGGGAAACACTTCACCAAGATAGACCTGGTGCAGGCGTACCTACAGATGGAAGTTGATGAAGCATCACGCCAGTATCTCACGATCAACACACATAAGGGCTTATATCGGTATAATAGACTGGTTTTTGGAGTGGCATCGGCTCCAGCGATTTGGCAAAGGGCCATGGAGCAGGTATTGCAGGGAATTCCAGGCACACAATGCTACCTGGACGACATTCTGATTACAGGAGGTGATGATAAGGATCACCTCGTGAATTTGGAGCAGGTGCTCACCAGATTGAAAGAATATGGGCTCAGAGTTAATCGCCAGAAATGTGAGTTCTTTCAAAAGCGAATCTCGTACTGCGGCCACGTCATTGACCAGGAGGGGCTCCATAAGTCACCTGACAAGATCGAAGCTGTTGTGAAAGCTCCCGCTCCGGAAAATGTATCCCAGTTGAGGTCATTCCTTGGGTTGGTTAACTATTACCACAAGTTTCTTCCAAATTTATCCACAGTGTTACACCCGCTGAACACTCTTTTGCAAATGGGAATACCATGGAAGTGGAGCGATGATTGTAAGCAGGCTTTTCAAAAAAGCAAGGCACTGATCACCTCTAAGGAAGTGTTGGCTCACTTTAACCCAACGCTGCCTATTCGCTTAGCTTGTGATGCTTCTCCATATGGTATCGGGGCAGTGCTCTCACATAAGTTTCCAAATGGCTTGGAAAGGCCAGTCGCGTTCGCACCCAGATCATTGACCTCCGCAGAGCGCAACTATGCTCAGATAGATAGGGAGGCTCTCAGCCTCATATGGGGAGTTAAGAAATTTAACCATTACCTGCAAGGCCAAAAGTTTACGCTGCTGACAGATCACCAGCCGTTGGTTTCCATTTTTAACCCTAAGAAGGGTGTTCCGGTTATGACGGCGCAGAGGCTTCAGAGATGGTCCCTTTTCCTAGGGGCACATCAATATGATATCGAATTCAAAGGTACAAAGCAACATGGTAATGCTGATGGGCTGTCACGCCTGCCACTACCTACAGTGGAAGAGGCACCGGCAGTTGACCCTGTCGAGATATTTCACTCGACCATCATCGAATGCTTACCAGTCACCAATGCGGGTATTGAGAGAGAGACCCGAAACGATCTGACACTGTCTCGGGTCTACGATTTGACAGTGAAGGGATGGCCAGCACATGGCGACCCACTGTTACCAGCATTCTCAGCCAGACGAGAACAGCTGTCCGTCTGTCAAGGAACATTGATGTATGGAACAAGGGTGATTATTCCTCCTAAATTAAGGGAGAGAGTTCTGAAGGAATTGCATGAAGGTCATCTGGGGGGAGTCAAGATGAAAAGCCTTGCTAGGGCTTATGTGTGGTGGCCAGGTATCGACAAACAAATAGAGGATCTGACTAAAAGCTGCTCAGGGTGCCAAAAAGTTCAAAACGCACCTCCAATTGCACCGCTGCATCCGTGGGAATGGCCTTCAACCCCATGGCAACGTGTGCATATCGACTTTGCAGGTCCATTCATGGATTCCATGTTTTTGATAGCAGTAGACGCACATTCTAAATGGCCAGAAGTGATTAAGATGTCGACCACTACCTCTGAAAAGACGATCGCAGTTCTAAGAACCATATTTGCAAGGAATGGGTTGCCGGAACAAATATGTTCAGACAACGGACCACAGTTCGTGTCAGAAGAATTCCAGAAATTCATGAAAAATAATGGGGTGAAACACTATACATCTGCCCCATATCATCCAGCTACAAATGGGTTGGCCGAGAGATTTGTACAAACGTTCAAAAAGGCGATAAAGGCCATGAGCGAAGACCATATTCCACTACAACACAAGGTGGACAATTTCCTGATGGCATATCGAAACGCCACGCATGCAGTGACAAATCAAAGCCCTGCCATAATGTTCTATAACAGGAGGTTGAGGTCCCGGTTGGATTTGTTAAAACCCAATGTGCGTAGGGAAGTCGAAAACAAGCAATTCCAGCACGCAAATAACAAGGCCACTCGGAGTTTCGAAATAGGACAACCAGTGTTGGCCAGGGACTATAGGAATGATAAATGGCAATCCGGAACAATTCGTGCCCGACAAGGACCCTTGATGTACACGGTAGACGTTGGAGAGAACGTAATACGACGTCATGCTGACCAACTTGTGGAATCGAGAACAAGGGTCGACCCCATGTCTACGGCAGAGACACCAGTTGAAGAAGTTATTGAGCCTGTCGCATCTACCTCAGACTCGAACGTACATGATGATGTTCAATCCATAGGAGATCAAATGGATGAGTCACCCCAGCAACGAGAACCAGAGACCCCTGAAAGGCGTTATCCAGCCCGGATCAGGAGGCCTCCTCAGAGACTGAATCTTTGAACAGTTTTGTGTGAAAGTTGTATATATGTTATCCATGTAATGTTTAAATTGGGGTGTACACTGTTAAGCTAAAAGGGGAGGAATTGTAGTGTATGTAACCTGTACCACCTTAAGAGGATACCTTAAGGTGATGGACTACTTTTTGATGGCTCCTGTACATTGTAGAACCGGTGGTGACCCCACCGGTATATAAACCCTGTGGAGCAAAGTGTATTCCAGTTCAGCCCTGACCCTCAATTACTAAAGACCTGTTTAATTATTTCTGTAGTCTGTGTCCAGTTATTCAGCATAACTACATTTGGAAACACAGACTCAACAGATGGGATAAAAATTGATAAAGAGGAGGGACCAGAAAGGCTGGCTGTACTTAAAATAGATAAGTCACCAGGACCAGATGGGATGCATCCAAAGATGCTGAGGGAAGTAAAGGTGGAAATTGCTGAGGTACTGGCCGTACTCTTCCAATCCTCCCTGAATACGGGGGTGGTGCCAGTGGACTAGAGAATTGCAAATGTTACACCCTTGTTCAAAAAAAGGGTGTAAGGATAAACTCAGCAATTACAGGCCAGTGAGCTTAACCTCAGTGGTGGGGAAGCATTTAGCAATGATAATCCAGGACAAAATTAACAGTCACTTGGAAAAGTTTGGATTTATTAAAGGCAAATCATGTTTAACTAACTTGATTGAGTTTTTTGATGAGATAACAGAGAGGGTTGATGTGGTGTACATGAACTTCCAAAAGGCATTTGATAAAGTGCCACATAATAGGCTTGCCAGCCATGTTGAAGCCCATGAAATAAAAGGGACAGTGGCAGCATAGATACAAAATTGGCTAAGTGACAGGAAACAGAGAGTAGTGGTGAACAGTTGTTTTTCAGACCGGAGGAAGGTATACAGTGGTGTTACCAAGGGGTCGGCACTAAGACCATTGCTTTTCTTGATATATATTAGTGATTTGGACTTAGGTGTTCAGGGCACTATTTCAAAATTTGCGGATGACACAAAACTTGGAAGTATAGTGAACAGTTAGGAGGATAGTGATAGACTACAAGGGGACATAGACAGGTTGGTGGAATGGGCAACATTTGACAGATCAAACTTAATGCAGAAAAGTGCAAACTGATTCATTTTGGTAGCAAGAATGAAGAGAGGCAATATAAACTAAAGGGGGTGCAGGAATTCAGTTCAGTAGGATGACAGCCCTTCTTTCCCAGGGCTGTCATCCTACTGAACTCCACAAATAAACTCTAAAGCCTGCACATCTGCCAATGCACTTTATTATGGTTATGTTTATGTTAATGTATTACAAGCCAAATGTATGTTGAATGTTTAAATGTCTTAATCTAAATGTACACTCTCGGGAGCTGCAAGCCTACATTTCGTTGTACTGCACTTGTGCACTAACAATGACAAAAGAAGTTGATTTGATTTGAGAGACCTGGGGGTGCACAAATTGTTGATGGTGGCAGGGCAGGTTGAGAAAACAGATAAAAAAGCATACGAGATCCTGGGCTTTATGAATAGAGGCATAGAGTACAAAAGCAAGGAAGTTATGATGAACCTTTTATTTTTTTCTCTCTCTCACATGGCAGATGTCGATCACTCTGCCATTACCATTTACACTTCATCTAGAGTCATCTTTTGTTTCTAACTTGTCCCATTACCATCCCCTTTTGCCTTGCACCACCATCCCTTTTGTCTCTTAATCTCTCCTGCCTTCCATCCTATCACAGACCTTCCCCTGTGTTCTTTCCTCCCCTCCCCCCTTTCCCTGCCCCTACACTTGCTTAAAAACCTGTTCTATCTCCTACTTTTTCCAGTTCTGACGAAGGGTCATCGACCTGAAACGTTAACTCCGTTTCTCTCTCCACAGGTGCCGCCTGGACTGCTGAGTATTTCCAGCATTTTCTGTTTTTATTTCAGATTTCCAGCATCCGCAGTATTTTGCTTTTGTAACCTTTATAAAACACTGGTTTGGCCACAACTGGAGTATTGTGTCCAATTCTGGGCACTGCACTTTAGGAAGGATGTGAAGGCTTTAGAGAGGGTGCAGTAACGATTTACAAGAATGGTTTCAGGGATAAGGGACTTCAGTTATGTGGATAGACTAGAGAAGCTGGGGTTGTCCTCCTTAAAGCAGGAAAGATTGAGAGGAGATTTGGTATAGGTGTTCAAAATCATGAGGGGTCTAGACAGAGTAGATAGAGAAAAACTGTTCCCATTGGCGGGAGGATCGAGAACCAGTGGACACAGATTTAAGGTGATTGGCAGAAGATCAAAAGGCGACATAAGGAGAAACCTTTTTATGCAGCGAGTGGTTATGATCTGGAATGCATGGCCTGAAAGGGTGGTGGAGGCAGATTTAGTCATGGCTTTCAAAAGGGAATTAGATAAGTACCTGAAGGGAAAAAAATTGCAGGGCTATGGGGAAAGGGCGGGGAATTGGGACTAGCTGAAGTGCTCTTGCAGAGAGCCGGCACGGGCTCGACGGGCCGAATGGCCTCCTACTGTGTTGAAACGATTCTATGATTCTATACTCTGCCCCAGAGTTGCACCTGTGTCAAATTTTTAGCAAGAGCTGGAAGTATTAACCCATTTATTTTAAATGGTTAAAGAAAAAAGACAAAGGAATTTCATATGAATGCATTAAGTACCCATACACAAAGCTTCAGCAACCTAATTCCAAAGCATAATTGTCCCCCCTATCACAAGAAGGCCATCAATTGCACTAATGATAAGGGATGGAATAAGATATAAATACTATGTGAACTCAACTGATTCAGAATATGGAATAAATATTATACTAAAATATTTTCTGAAACTGAATTAACCTAAATTCCACGTGAAGTAATTAAAAATAAATTATACTGGAAAGTATAAAACTAATCTCCAGCTGTCAATGTCACATATGGGCGTACAGTGGGTGTTTAATTGCTCTTTTGTCATTGTCTGTTCAAGGTGAAATTATAAACTTTTACTTTTATTCTGACCTTAATTGCATCCCATCACATTCCTGAATGTATGATTTGTATGAATGTCTATTCACAATGAATGTGATTATCTTAAATATCAGGCAACTTAAACCATGGCATTTTCAATAATGAAAAATTAATGAATATTTCTTTGGTCTGAGTAGCAAAGCGCATTTTTAGTCATCATCACAAATCATTATTGGTGCATCAGTCAATCAAAATGTAACAAATTGTACTGTACAAAAGGGCAGCATTAAATTAAGTAAGTATGGCTGGTGCAAGGAAGACTATGATTGATTGGTTGAAGATAACTTGCATTTTTTAAAATTTGTGACAGACAGGTGCGTTTCCTTTTATACTTTTATTATAATGTTATTCAAAATGCTTGGGATTGCACTAAAATTAAATCAGATATGGAGCATATTTATTACTACACATAGAAAACTAAAGTTACAATTTATAGTGTCTTGAGTTTTAAAGGAAGAATTTGCATTATTATCACATCGCTCACACCCTCATGTTGCCCCAAAGCGTTTTACAGCCCAGAAAATGACTTTTGAAGTGTAGTCACTGTTGTTTTGTAGACAAAGGCAGTAGCCAATTTCTGCACAGCAAAGTCCCACAAACAGTAATGAGAATAACGGCCAGTTAATCTGTTTGGTGGTGTTAGTTGAGGGTTAAATATTGGCCAGAGCATAGGGAAAAGTTCCCTGCCCTTGCAATTTGGTTGAGAGATAAACGTTTGCCAGGATACCAGAAGAGCTCCCACGCTCTTCTTCAAATAGTATCATTGGATCGTTTACGTCCAACTGAGCAGGTAGATGGAGTCTCGGTTTAACGTCTCATCCAAGATACGACACATCCAGCAATGCAGTACTCTCCCAGTACTGAACACAAGCATCAACCTAGATTCTGTGAGGCTTGAACCCACAACCTTCTGACTCAAAAGCGAGAATGCTGTCACTTTGCTGTCACACCATTTGAAGGGTCTCATCTGAAATGTTAAGTCGGAACGTTCAGGATCCGAAAAGACTATGCAATTTGTCTGCCGGTTTCAAAAACTTCTCAGTCACCCAGTCCCTCAAATATCTATCCAATTCTCCTGTAAATTTTCCCACACTATCTACCTCCGATGCCATCTTGAGCAGTCCATTCCACACACTCACCATTCCTCTGCATAAAGTAGTTCAGCGGTCTATTCATCTTTTTTCTTAACCTGCCTTTCTTTTTTCAGATGCTGATTGACTTTCTGTGCATTTCCAGCATTTTCTATATTTTTTATGGTGCCGACCGTCTTCACAGCCATGCATTCTAAGCATTTAACATCCAATACATTCTGGCCAAGTAGCTTGCATGATTTGCTTTGATCCTGCACTGCAGCCAGAGCTCTTGAAGTAAATTAGATCCAAGAGAGCATTGTGAGAGTTTACTCTCTGTCCTCGGCCTATTACATTGTTCCAATGGAGCTCAATGTGAGCTCGAGGAACAGCACCTCATCTTTCGATTCGGCACTTTACAGCCTTCTGGGCTCAACATTGAGTTCAACAATTTCAAACTCTAACCCTTGCCCCCATTTTTCATGCTGTATGATTTTGCCATTCCCATTTGCAACATTTTATCTTTCCTGCCTCTTACATAAGCACAGTATGTTCCTTCAATTCCTTCCTCCCCTCTGCCTCCTCCCCCCATATCTGCTGCTTAATATCTGTTACATCGCCAGCTCTTTCCAGTTTTGATGAAGGGTCCCAGACCTGAAACTTTAACTCTGTTTCTCTCTCCACGGATGCTGCCTGGCCTGCTGAGTGCTTCCAGTGTTTCTGTTGTTATTTCAGATTTCCAGCATCCGCAGTATTTTGCTATCAGATTGGGCGACCGCTTTGTGGAACACCTCCATTCAGTCCGTAAGGGTGACCCTGAGCTTCCAGTCGCCTGTCACTTTAATTCTCCACTTCACTCCCACTCTGATCTCTCTGTCCTCGGCCTATTACATTGTTCCAATGAAGCTCAACGTAAGCTCGAGGAACAGCACCTCTTCTTTCGATTAGGCACTTTACAGCCTTCTGGACTCAACATTAAGTTCAACAATTTCAAACTATAACCCCTGCCCCCATTTTTCATACTGTATGATTTTGCCATTCCCATTTACAACATTTTATCTATCCTGCCTCTTACATAAGCACAGTATATTCCTTCAATTCCTTCCTCCACTCTCCCCCTCCCCCACTCGCCCCCCCCATCTCTGCACCTGCTTAATATCTGTTACATCTCCAGCTTTTTCCAGTTCTGATGAAGGGCCACAGACCTGAAATGTTAACTCTGTTTCTCTCTCCACGGATGTTGCCTGGCCTGCTGAGTGGTTCCAGCATTTTCTGTTGTTATTGTGAGAGTTTATACTTGGCTCAGGACTGGTTATAACTTAGATCAAAAACTCCGATAGACAAAATCCCTAGTACTGATGTTTGTTCCTGAAGAGACCATCCAATCCTGCAATTATAATGAACTGAGGAAATAAGTGATATGCATTGAATGATGACCATAGGGAAATGTCATTCAAAGTTATCAGACCCATTCATTTTAATAGAGGATCTGAAATACAAGCTGGGCAGTGTTATGGTCCTTCATCAGATTAATAGAGCAGCTGTACAACTATCTTTTCCACTCGAAAGTGATTCAAAATAGTTTATGATCCACCATGTTGAAAGCTGGATTACCTCTGAATGAAATAAAGCTATCAGTGTCAGAAAAGACTCCCTCTTAAAATGTCATAGGCACATCTGTTCTAACACATCGATACTATTAAAATCTCACACTTCCTGTTCATAAACCTTACTTTCTCATGACAAGAAAAAAAATGAAACGGGATGATATGAGTGCACCACCCACCTATGTTAAGCAATGCGAGTGAAGATACCTAACCAAATCGGATACTTTCATAGGATGGCTAAGACAAGTAGAAGGACCTACATAGGACAACTTCCACTGTGCCAACCGCCTTGATGTTCTAGACATTTAAGTTCTGTGCTGCACACAAGGCTTACTCATTATCAACTTCTTAATGTTATTGGCTTTAGCAAAGAGTCATGTAGCGAGACTGACCCTGAAGTACTCAGTGATAGGCCCGTTTAGGCCAGGATCCTCCTTCCTTGCAGCAATTTATCCTTTTGGCAGAAATTCACCTCACAGCTTGGTCCCTGATATCGCATGTGCACTTGAGGAGGACCGTCTGTTGCCTGCATCGGGAGTTCCATTAGCAGGTGGCAAAAGCACAAAACTTTTAAAAGGGATTGAAAGAGCAAAATAAAAAGAATGGCAGAGATACTGAGGAAAACCAAGATGAGGAAAAATAAACAAACAGGGGGAAAAATTTGGTTGCTTTGCGCCTCCCGTTAGCGCCCTCTTAGGCAAAGCAACTATCGTCCAGGCGTGGCACCGCCAATGCCACCCGTGAAATTCAGCGGGAGGTTAGCGGTGGCAGTAACCGTTAGCGCCCCGTGGCGCTGCGCCACCAGTGATGATGTCATCGCCGTGCGCATCACCCCACTCGCGCCCCGGCCACGATCTTCAGTAGCGCCCACTGACTTACCGCCGGACGCTATGTCCGACGGGGTCAGAGGGGCCTACCTCCAGCCGGGGCAGTGCTAGTTAAAGGGACGGTGGCCATTTTTGTTGCTAGCCGCCTGCTGGCACCTGCCCCCGTTGCTGTCCCTGGCCCCTGTAAAGCTCCCCCGCAGGGTGCCAGCTGCTCTCCATGAGCCCGGCACTGCTCTTGAGTGCCGGGCTTGTTTGCTGGCACTCGCGATCCCTGGTGGCCCAGCTTTAAGAAGGTGAGGAAGGCCTGTAGTACCGCGGCATGTAGCGCCGCGATATTGCCTCACAGCGCCCCAAGAGGGACGCGGGGCCCTTCCAGTAGCGCCCCTCCTCACTCTCAGGGTGCTACCTGGGAAAATTGGCCACGGGGGCACCCCGGCGAAGTTAGCGCTCCAAAGGAGGTGCAACTCAATTTTTCCCCCATAGTAGATTAAAAAATGAAGACAAGAAACAACAAAAGAAGGAAAGGAATGGATTAAAAATAATTTGGATTAAAAATGGGGATAATGAAAGATTGAGAGAAACAGAAGATAGGTATTTTTGTCCTTTTTGTTCCTTCTTAGATTAAGACAAAGATATAAAATGGACCCAGAGAAAGGCATCGCTAAGGATCAGCTCTTGTTCTGCTTGTATTCATAGAGTCATAGAGTCATAGAGTCATAGAGTTTTACAGCACAGAAAGAGGCCCTTCGGCCCATCGTGTCTGCGCCGCCCATCCATCCCTGTCCAGTCTAATCCCATTTTCCAGCATTTGGTCCATAGCCTTGTATGCAATGGCATTTCAAGTGCTCATCCAAATGCTTCTTGAATGTTGTGAGGGTTCCTGCCTCCACCACCCTTTCAGGCATTGAGTTCCACATTCCAACCACCCTCTGGGTGAAAAAGTTCCTCCTCAAATCCCCTCTAAATCTCCTGCCCCTTACCCTGAATCTATGCCCCCTTGTTATTGACCCCCCCACTAAGGGGAAAAGTTCCTCTTTATCTACCCTATCTATGCCCCTCATTATTTTGTACACCTCAATCAGGTCCCCCCTCAGCCTTCTCTGCTCCAAGGAAAACAACTCCAGCCTGTCCAGCCTCTCTTCATAGCTGAGGCGCTCCATCCCAGGTAACATCCTGGTGAATCTTCTCTGCACCCTCTCCAAAGCAATCACATCCTTCCTATAGTGAGGCGACCAGAACTGCACACAGTACTCCAGCTGTGGCCTCACCAGCGTTTTGTACAGCTCCATCATAACCTCCCTGCTCTTATATTCTATGCCTCGGCTAATGAAGGCAAGTATCCCATATGCCTTTTTAACCACCTTATCTACCTGCTCCGCTGCCTTCAGGGATCTATGTACATGTACACCAAGGTCCCTCTGACCCTCTGTACTTCCTAGGGTCCTACCACTCATTGTGTATTCCCTTGCCTTATTTGTCCGTCCAAAATGCATCACCTCGCACTTTTCAGGGTTAAATTCCATTTGCCACTTTTCCGCCCATCTGACCAACCCGTTTATATCGTCCTGTAGCCGGAGGCTTTCCTCCTCGCAATTTACCACCCCACCAATTTTCGTGTCATCTGCGAACTTACTGATCATACCTTTTACATTTTCATCCAAATCATTTATGTAGATCACAAACAATAAGGGACCCAGCACCGATCCCTGAGGTACCCCACTGGACACAGGCTTCCAGTCACAAAAGCAACCTTCGACCATCACCCTCTGCCTCCTGCCACTCAGCCAGTTTAGGATCCAACGCGCCAAGGCACCCTGGATCCCATGGGCTCTTACCTTCTTGACCAGTCTCCTATGCGGGACTTTGTCAAAAGCTTTACTGAAGTCCATGTACACCACATCCACAGCATTTCCCTCATCCACCCCACTAGTCACCCCCTCGAAAAATTCGATCAGATTTGTTAGACATGATTTACCCTTAACAAAGCCATGCTGACTATCCCCGATTAATCCTTGCCTCTCCAAGTGGAGATTAATTTTGTCCCTCAGAATTTTTTCCAATAATTTCCCCACCACAGATGTTAGACTCACTGGCCTGTAATTCCCTGGTTTATCCCTGCTACCCTTCTTGAATAATGGTACTACGTTAGCTGTTCTCCATTCCTCTGGTACATCTCCTGTGGCCAGAGAGGTTCTGAAAATTAGTGTCAGAGCCCCTGCAATCTCCTCCCTTGCCTCCCACAGCAGCCTGGGATACATCTCGTCTGGGCCTGGGGATTTATCCACTTTTTGGCCCGCTAAAACCGCTAGCACCTCCTCCCTCTCGATGCTAATATGTTCAAGTATGTCACAGTCCCCTTGCCCGATTTCTATGTCTGCATCGTCTTTCTCCATAGTGAACACAGATGCAAAAAATTCATTTAAAACCCCGCCTACATCCTCTGGCTCTACACACAGATTGCCACTTTGGTCCCTAATGGGCCCTACCCTTTCCCTGGTTATCCTTTATAATAGAATTGTATAGTTGCAACCAAGAGTACATTTTTGTTGTGTCACATATGAAGAGTAATCGGAATGTATCTATATAACACTGAAAGTATTAATAATTAATTCTGATGTATGATCACAGCTTTGGCATCAGTTAACTATCATGAGTTATCCTTCAGATGAGATTTTCAACACAGATACAAATGGCTGGATAATGTTTGCATGTGAATTGTCAGAACTTTTAAATAGTTTCAACTAATTATGCTCTGGATCTAGCAGGCCAGAAAGCCTTGGATAGTAGAATATAATCTTGGTAATTTCCGCTTTATTTTTAAAAGGGCACCGCATGAAAATGTCTTTGTTGAGCCTTTTCTTTTAGATGTGGAGGAAGAATAGGCAGTATTTTTCTCAATTCAACATCCTATTTCAGTGATGCGATATTGAATTTTAATGTGATTTGTATCATGGTGTCAGTTGGTAGCATGCTCGCCTCTGAGTCAGACAGTTATGGGTTCAAGCCGGATTATGGACTTAATCTGCGTTGGCATTTGAGTGTGATACTGAAATGAGCGCTACATTGTTGGTGGAGTTGTCTTTTGAATGAGTTGTTAAATCCAGTTAAAACTATTCAGGTGGATGTAAAAAGAAATCTCATGGTAATATGTAAAGAAGAGCAAGGAGTTGGCCAGCATTTCCCCTCTTAACCCACATCACCAAAAAAA
Organism: Somniosus microcephalus; assembly: GCF_052327205.1. Lineage (NCBI taxonomy): Eukaryota > Metazoa > Chordata > Chondrichthyes > Squaliformes > Somniosidae > Somniosus > Somniosus microcephalus. The sequence continues at coordinate 39,672,903 of NC_140998.1, forward strand.
ACAGTTTAACCGTTATTTATTTCATTTGCTGTTTTTGGGACCTTGCTGTGCACAAATTGACTTGTAATTCACTGGTTGTGCTTTGGAATCTTCTGAAGATGTGATAAGGATCTGTAGGAATGCAATTTTTTTTAGTAATGTCTACTAACCCCTTTTTAATAAAGGTGACTTCTCTTTAATTCTTGTTTCTCATTCAAAAAAAATCTACAAGACATTTCTTGCTCTTGTTAGGGTGACTTTGCCAGGTTGTTGTGTGTTCTGTTGACCAACTGTAGGTGGGTGGATGACCAATTTGTAGGATAATTATATATCTCAATAGTTCCTGTTATCTGAGAGAGTGTTCAACACATGTAAAGGACACTTCTGGTCTCCCTCATCAGAAAATTAGTGGACCACAAAATATTTATGAATTGTCATAGGCATGGCATGTAAATGAAATGCCTGTATCTATCACTTTTGGGGGCTTATAAAAGCTGCTGATGAACTTTAAAAAATCTTCATGATGTGAATACACATGGCCACCTAGATATGAGAAGAGAATCACCTTCCAACAACAGGCGTTGCTGTGCTAAAGAGTTACCCTTTTTCATACGCTTGCATTCTTTGTTATTACTTTAAACTGGGTTGGTGCCGCAATTTTATTTTAAACTTGGCTTGTGTACCTCAGTTTATATCTGTGATATAATGGGAATACCGAGATACGTATTTTCCCACTCAGAAGTGTGGCTTTAACGGTTTGTTCATGTGTGTCCATCTCATTTTGTACCTCATCACAGATTCTTTTGGAAACTAATGATGAAAATACAGTGGGTACTTTTTATTAGACTTGATTTTGCTAATTTGTGGTAAAAGGGAAATGAAGTATTGAAACCGACAAGAAAGATTAAAGGAAAGGAAACAAAAAAAGCAGAACAATGTGCCTTAAGAGGATAGAAGCAGGGAAAAAAATGACACATGGAATGGGGATCAAATTGGTCTGTATTCAATAACAACAAAGAAAGGGGTCAAAATGCAGTTTAATTTGTCAGTGGAACTGTTTAAAAGAATTATGAGGAAAGTCAGTGAATCAATTGTTTGAAAGCACATCTATGAGCAATAAACTTACTTATAGTGTTAGTAGTCCTGATTTACTTTCCACCGCGTATATATCACATTCATAGTTGATTGAGCCAACGTGCTATAGAAAGACAGATGTTATTGCCCCAACTCATTCCCCCCCGCACAGCGTTGATCCTGTGGATGCTGGCAGTGGGGCAGCCATCGCTGACCCTCTCCACATCCAGAATGTCTGTTCACTTGCGAACAAGGCCCTTGCCATCCATGAGCTTATTGTGGATGACTGCATCGACATTATGGCCCTGACGGAAACTTTGTTGAGGGGTGACGACACCTTACAATTAACTGAAGCCTCCCCGCCTGGCTATACATTCCACCACTTGTCCCACTCAGACCGCTGTGGTGGCGGTGTGGCTCTCATCACCAAATCACACCTTGGTCTGTCCCCCTATTCCTCCGGCAGTTTCTCCTCTTTTGAGCATCTCACCTTATTCCACCCCTCTTACCTCTCATTTAAAATTCTTGTTCTCTACCGCCCACGCAAGTACCATAAACATTTTATTACTGAGATATCTTCACTGTTCTCCTCCCTCAGCCTCTGCACCGAACGACTTCTCATCCTCGGTGATTTCAACCTCCATCTCAATTCATCATGCTCTATCTCCTCTGAGTTCACTAGCCTCCTAGCCTCCCTTAATCTCTCCCCCCATGTAAACTCACCAACCCATACTCACGGCCACCCACTCGACCTTGCCATCTCTTGTGGCTTCGCTACTCCCATCGTGTCAATTGCAGATAAGGCCATCTCTGACCATTTCCTTGTATCGCTCTCCACCCACATCCCTCTTCCACCCCCGCTAACCCTTCTTTCTTCTGTGTCCTGTAAGGATTTCGCAATAATTTCAAAATTTCCTACAGTTCCGAAGATTGGTATTTGATTAAAAGAACACCTGGGTATTATACCTTTAATAATCCAGGGATCAAAATGGCCATCAGACCTCGTGGCAGAAGACCAAAGACATTGAAAAGGTAGCTTGTGTGTGTCTGTGAAAAAGGGGTAATCAAAGATGGCTGCCCGCCCTCATGTCAGGACACAGACTGTGGACATATGAAAAGGGAAGATCAAAGATGGCTGACTAAACTGCCAATCAAAGGCAGTTCAGGGAGTTCCCCTCCCTGCAGAGACAATCGACAGAAACTGCTACTATGTTTACACAAAGGATTAACCACTTGAGACTGCGGTTTCAGTTTGACCACAGGACAATGACTTTTGTTTACAGTAACTTTCAAAGCTGTTTACTCAGCAATTATAGAAAGACATGCTTTTTTTTCAAACCAAGATAGCTCCATTCAAACTGAGTACAATGAATGGGTAGTTCATCCAAACCCATCACAGACAATGGGGACAGTTTGGATCCCTTTTGTTCAGCCCAGATGAAACTGGATTTGGGCGGGAAGGTTTCGGCCCCAATTGGGGTATAAGGTAGCTTCTCAAGAAGCCATCTCTCTCTCTCTCTCTCTGCCATCTCACCTCCATGCTCTGCCTACAGAAGAACAGCTCAGAAGCCTGCCTAAAGGAGTGGAATACCAGCAGTTTACTTTTAAATACTGGGGTATTTTCTACTTCGGGACAGTGAAGATCATAGACTGCAGGGGGCACGGAGCAGGCGTTTTCATTGGTGAGCATACCTTTTCTGGCCCATTACAAGGCAACTTAGAATAGGTATAGGGGTGGGAATTAAGGGGAATTTTGTTAGAACTGTAATTTTAGTCGATTTTCCCTTGTTGTGTCCGTTCTCTCCACCCCTATTTAAGTAACAGTGTTGCACTAGCAGAGAAGTGCTGTAGTGAACACTGAGTTCTGTATTAAAAGTGCTGTATTTAAATAAAAGTGTTGCACTAAGCAGGGAAGTGCTGTAGTGAACATTAAGCAATTTGTAAGAAGTAAAGTGCTGTATTTGAGTAACAGTGTTGCGCTAAGCAGAAAGGTGCTTCAGTGGACACTAAGCAGCTGTATTAAAGTGCTGTATTTAAGTAAAAGCCACTAAGCAGAGGTGCTGTAGTGAGCAAAGTGTACTGTATTCAAGGTGTGTTGCACTAGTTAAAGGTACTGTATTTAAGTAAAGCCACTAAGCAAAAGAGTGCTGCAGTAAACGATAAGTGAACTGTGTTAAGCAAAAGTGCTGTACCAGGCATAGGTGTGTTGTATCAATTATTTTTAAGTTGTTTCTTTCTTTTGTTTCAATAAATACTGGTCCGTTTTGCACCCGAGCCACGAGTCATGTTTTTCTGTCTACATCACTACCGAATAAGTCCGGCGGTCAGAACCAGGAATAGGGGAACGCTTCGAAACCGCACGGGGGTCCCTGGAGCAGCTCAGAGGCTTCTGACTGGCCAGAGACAATAATCCCAACCCCGTTATTAATTCCTACAGTCCACCCCTAGAAAAAACTCTCTCCCAACTCTCTTACAACTGCACTTATGAAATCCCAACTGTCCAGCCTCTGGCCCCCCATTCACCATGACATTTCTGCAGCTACCGATCTGCTCAACCACATTACTATCTTTGATGCCCTAGTCCCTACTAAAACAATTACCCTCTCTCACCCTGGCCATTCCCCCTGGTACGGCTCTCATCTTCGCTCCCTTAAGTCCAAGGGACACTGACTTGAACGGACATGGCGGACAATTGGTTTATCCAGTCACCGCCAGATCTGGCTGGATCACATAAATCACTATCCGGCCTTGCTCTCACCTGCCAAAATTGCTCACTATTCCAGAATCATTCTGGAATGCAAAAATAAACCACAGCTCCTATTCTCTGCTGCTCACCGTCTTCTTAAAACCCTCTTCCCTGTCTCCTTCACCCTCACCTCCGATAACAAATGTGAGGAGCTCATGGACTTCTTTGTCTCTAAGATTGAGACCATCCATTCAGCTGCTTCTGCCACTTCTCTTCCTTCCCATAGCCCACTGGGCCAAACTTCCTCTAAGGTCCCCCCCGCCCCGCTGCCCTAGCCCTAAACTCACATCTTTCCGATCTCCCCTCATGACCTCTCCACGCTCATCTTGTCCATGAGACCTACCTCTTCCCACCAAACTGCTGACCACCCAACTTCCTTTTCTTGCTCCCATGTTAGCTGATATTGTTAACAGTTCTTTCTCCTCAGGTACTGTTCCCCCGCTCCCTCAAATCTGCCGTCATCACCCCCTCCTCAAAAAACCACACCTTGATTGCTCTATCCTTGCAAACTACCGCCCTATCTCCAACCTCCCTTTCCTCTCCAAAGTCCTTGAATGTGTTGTTGCCTCCAAAACCGAGCACATCCTTCCCACAATTCCATGTTTAAATCCCTCCAATCAGGTTTCCACCCTTGCCACAGTACCAAAACGGTTCTCGGCAAAGTCACAAATGACATCCTTTGTGACTGTGACAAAGGTAAACTATCCTTCCTCATCCTTCTTGACTTGCCTGCAGCCTTTGACATGGTTGACCACTCCATCCTTCTCCAATGCCTCTCCACCGTCGTCCAGCTGGGTGGGACTGCACTCGCCTGGTTCCATTCTTATCTATCTAATCCTAGCCAGAGAATCACCTGTAACGGCTTCTCTTCCCGCTCTCGCATCGTTACCTCTGGTGTCCCCCAAGGATCTATCCTTGGCCCCCTCCTATTTCTCATCTACATGTTGTCCCTTGACGACATCATCGGAAAACACAGCGTCAGTTTCCACATGTACGCTTGTGGTAAACCACTGTTTGTATTCCTGTTTGTCCTGTTTGTATTCCACTGTGTACATGCCTGGACATGCCTCGGCTGACTCCTCCCACAGGTCCTAGTATAAAGGTGACTGCTCCCCAGCCCTTAGTATCATGGACCGGTCGACCACGCGAGGCAGACCTCCATTCTGTTGTTAATAAAAGCCTTTAGTTACTCTTCTAACTCTCAGTCTTTTATGAGTAATTGATAGCGCATCAATTTTATTAACAACATTTTTATAATGGAGAAGATCCTCACACCAGCATGCCTGGACTTAGATCATCGGGAGGCGGACTCATCCACCAAGTTTACTCACTGGCTTAAGTGTTTCGAAAAATTCCTGACCGCCTCCGAAGCAATCAAATCGGACGAGGACAAACTGGATGTCCTGACCTCCAAAGTGAACCACCGAGTGTACTCGGTCATCCAAGACGCGACCTCGTACGCGGACGCTATCAAGCTCCTCAAGGACCAGTACACGCGCCCAGTGAACGAAGTGTACGCCAGGCACCTCCTGGGGAGTCGTAAACAACAACCTGGGGAATCGACCGTGGAATACCTTCAGGCACTGTCTGTGCTTGGCCGGGCCTGTGGTTGTAAGGATGTAAAGGCCGCCGTGTACACAGAGGAACTTATCCGGGACGCTTTTGTAGCGGGCCACAGATCCAATTACACCCGACAGCGACTGTTGGAGCAGAGTAACCTCGACCTCAACAAGGCCTCTGAACTCGCACTATCGTTGGATGCAGCCTACCAGGGCATGGATGCCTACTCCTCTGCACCGTGGACGCCGCGGGGAATGACAGCCTGGGACACGGTAGGACCGCCTCATAGCGCCGTGCCACCCCAGCCACACCCCAACAACGGCCCAACTACCGCAGCAGTGTCCCAAGGCCAGACAGCAGTGCCCCAAGGCCAGAAATGCTACTTCTGTGGCCAGGCAAAACACCCCAGAGCGCGCTGCCTGGCGAAAAACGCGATCTGCTCGGGCTGCGGGAAGAAGGGACACTACGCTAGCGTCTGCAGGGCCAAAGCCACCCCGAACCCCAGCAGCGCCACGTGTGGGCCATGCGGGCCACCATCTTGGACCTCCCCGGCCATGTGTGAATCACCGGTACAGCAGCCATTTTGGACGCCTCCAGCCACATGGGGATCATGGACGCCGCCATCTTGGATGACAGCCGGGACGCAGCAGGCCCCCGTCACCGCCTCATCTGATACCCGCAGCGACACACCGACCCCTACGCTGGCATCCGTTACACTGGACCAAGCGAGACCGCACCAACTGGCCAGTTCCACAATGGACATTAAGGTAAATGGTCACGATACAATCTGCCTTTTTGACTCTGGGAGCACGGAGAGTTTCATCCACCCCGACACGGTGCGGCGTTGCTCTCTCCCAGTCCTGCCTGCGCAACAGCGGATTTCTATGGCCTCCGAGTCCCAGTCGGCGGACATCGGCGGCTACTGCGTGGTGTCACTCGTAGTAGACGGGACCGTGTACGATCATTTTAAACTTCTGGTCCTGCCTGACCTCTGCGCTGCCGTCCTGCTGGGGTTAGATTTTCAGTGCCACCTTAAAAGTGTTACGATGGCGTATGGTGGACCCCTACCCCCACTCACAGTCCGCAGCCAGCAGCTTCCAAACTGCCCGCCGCGCACCAGGTGCAACCTCTCCACACTCAGAGTCACCCCCCCCCAAACTGTTTGCTAACCTCACCCCCGACTGTAAGCCCATCGCCACGAAGAGCAGGTGATACAGTGCCGGGGACAGGGTTTTCATTAAAACCGAAGTGGAGCGGCTCCTGAAAGAAGGGATTATTGAGGGCAGCACCAGCCCCTGGCGAGCCCAGGTTGTGGTCGTTAAGACTGGCGAGAAGCAGCGCCTGGTCATCGACTACAGCCAGACAATAAATCGCTACACCCTGCTGGACGCCTACCCACTCCCCCGTATAGCGGATATGGTCAACCAGATCGCGCAGTACCGCGTCTTCTCGACCATTGACCTGAAATCAGCGTACCACCAGCTCCCCATCCGCCCTGAGGACCGCCAGTACACTGCCTTTGAGGCAAACGGCCGCCTCTATCACTTCCTTAGGGTTCCCTTTGGCGTCACCAACGGGGTCTCCGTCTTCCAAAGTGAGATGGACCGGATGGTAGATCAAAATGCGTTGCAGGCCACTTTCCCATATCTGGACAATGTGACCATCTGTGGCCGTGACTTGCAGGACCATGACGCAAACCTCGAAAAATTCCTCCGCACCGCCCAACTCCTAAACCTGACATATAACAAGGAGAAGTGCATATTCCGCACAAACCGCCTCGCCATCCTTGGCTGTGTTGTGGAACACGGAGTCATCGGCCCCGACCCCGACCGGATGCGTCCCCTTATGGAACGTCCACTGCCCCACTGCCTCAAGGCCCTGAAGAGGTGCCTAGGGTTTTTCTCCTATTACGCCCAGTGGGTCCCCTACTATGCGGACAAGGCCCGTCCGCTGATCAAGTCCACCTCTTTTCCCTTGACGGCAGAGGCCCGCTTAGCCTTCCACCGTATCAAGGAGGACATTGCCAAAGCCACCATGCACGCAGTGGACGAATCCATCCCCTTCCAGGTGGAAAGCGACGCGTCTGACTTTGCCCTGGCCGCTACCCTCAATCAGGCGGGGAGACCCGTGGCCTTCTTTTCACGAACCCTCCAAGGCCCGGAGACCAGACACTCCGCTGTTGAGAAGGAGGCCCAGGCGATTGTGGAGGCTGTGCGTCATTGGAGGCACTGCCTGGCCGGAAAACGATTTACCCTGCTCACTGACCAGCGTTCAGTTGCTTTTATGTTTAACAACAAGCAGAGGGGCAAAATCAAAAATGACAAGATCTTGAGGTGGAGAATCGAACTTTCCACCTACAACTACGAGATCTTGTACCGGCCCGGGAAGCTAAATGAACCCCCGGATGCGCTATCGCGTGGCACCTGCGCCAGCGCGCAGATCGATAGACTGCGGGCCCTCCACAATGACCTCTGCCACCCGGGGGTCACCAGGTTCTTCCACTTCATCAATGCCCGCAACCTGCCTTACTCTATTGAGGAGGTCAGGACCATGACCAGGAACTGCCAAGTCTGCGCTGAGTGCAAACCGCACTTTTATAGACCAGACAGGGCCCACCTGATAAAAGCCACTCGCCCCTTCGAGCGCCTGAGCGTCGATTTTAAAGGGCCTCTCCCCTCCTCCGACCGCAATGTGTACTTCCTCAATATTATTGATGAGTACTCCCGTTTCCCGTTCGCCTTCCCCTGCCCGGACATGACCAGTGCCACGGTCATTAAATGTCTGAACAACCTCTTCACCCTGTTCGGCTTCCCCAGCTATATCCATAGCGACCGGGGCTCATCGTTTATGAGCGACGAACTCCGTCAGTACCTGCTAACTAGGGGTATTGCCACAAGCAGGACCACCAGTTACAACCCCCGGGGGAACGGACAGGTGGAAAGAGAAAATGCGACAGTTTGGAAGGCCGTCCTGCTAGCCTTAAAGTCTAGGGGCCTTCCAACCTCCCGCTGGCAGGATGTGCTCCCCGATGCGCTCCACTCTATTCGGTCACTGCTCTGCACTGCCACTAACGCCACCCCTCATGAGAAAATGTTTGTCTTCCCAAGGAAGTCCACATCGGGGACATCGCTACCGCCATGGCTGACGTCCCCAGGGCCGGTCCTACTGAGAAGACATGTGAGGACCCATAAAACGGACCCCCTGGTCGAGAGGGTCGACCTCCTCCACGCCTACCCCCAGTATGCTTACATCGCATACCCGGACGGGCGGGAGGACACAGTCTCCATAAGAGACCTTGCACCCTCGGGGGCCGCAGTAACCCACTACCCACTACCACCCCCCCCCACGATCCGATATCCAGCCCCAGCAGACGGCAGGCCTGGGCCCCGCGACCCGCTCGACATCTACGAGGACGACACGCCTGTGCCACAGCCTACGCTGGACTCGACACCGGAAACTTCACTACCCCTGCCGTCGCCACGCAGATCACAGCGGCAGACAAGACCTCCGGAGAGACTCCAATACACTAACTTTTAATACACTTCACCCCGCCGGACTCAATTTTAAACAAGGGGTGAATGTGGTAAACCACTGTTTGTATTCCTGTTTGTCCTGTTTGTATTCCACTGTGTACATGCCTGGACATGCCTCGGCTGACTCCTCCCACAGGTCCTAGTATAAAGGTGACTGCTCCCCAGCCCTTAGTATCATGGACCGGTCGACCACGCGAGGCAGACCTCCATTCTGTTGTTAATAAAAGCCTTTAGTTACTCTTCTAACTCTCAGTCTTTTATGAGTAATTGATAGCACATCAACGTTGATGACACCCAGCTCTACCTCACTACTTCTTCTCTCGACCCCTCCACAGTGTCTAAATTGTCAGACTGCTTGTCCAACATACAGTTCTGGTTGAGCAAAAAAAATTTCCGAATAAATATTGGGAAAACCGAAGCCATTATTTTAGTCCCCGCCACAAACTCTGTTCCCTAACCAATGACTCCATTCCTTTCCCTAACATCTGCCTGAGGCTGAACCACACTTTTCGCAACCTTGGTGTCATATTTGACCCTGAAATGAGCTTCCAACCACATAGCCGCAGCATAACAAAGACCGCCTACTTCCACCTCCATAACATCGTCCGTTTCTGCCCTTGCCTCAGCTCATCCGCTGCTGAAACCCTCATCCATGCCTTTGTTACCTCTAGACTTGACAATTCCAACGCACTCCTGGCTGGCCTCCCACATTCCACCGTACGTAAACTTGAGGTCATCCAAAACTCAGCTGCCCATGTCCTAACTCGCACCAAGTCCCGTTCGCCCATCACCCCTCTGCTCACTGATCTACATTGGCTCCCAGTTAAGCAGCGCCTCGATTTCAAAATTCTCATCCTTGCTTTCAAATCCCTCCATGGCCTTGCCCCTTCCTATCTCTGTAATCTCCTTCAGCCCCACAACCCCCCGAGATACCTGCGCTCCTCTAATTCTGGTCTCTTGAGCCTCTCTGATTATAATTGCTCAAACATTGGTGGCCGTGCCTTCTATTGCCTAGGCCCTAAGCTCTGGAATTCCCTGCCTAAACCTGTCCACCTCACTACCTCTCTTTCCTCCTTTAAGATGCTCTTTAAAACCTACCTCTATTGACCAAGATTTTGGTCACCTGCCCTAATTTATCCTTAAGCGGATCAGTGTCAATTTTTTTGTCTTAAAATACTCCTGTGAAGCGCCTTGGGATGTTTTACTATGTTAAAGGCGCTATATAATTAGACGTTGTTGTTGTTCAATAGCATTAGTTACCAGATATGACTTCAAAACAAGAGCAAAAGTTGGAACCAGATGGGTCAAGAGCTTTGAAACTATTTACAAATAAATAAAAAATAAAAGTAATTTTATTGAAGGAGAAAAAGTACTCTCAGCAGGCATTTAAAATTACATTTTAAAATAAATTAAAATGAGTCATAGTGCATTTTCAGCTACTGCTTTTTATTAAATTTTAATAGGTACAAAGATTATTGGCCAGAAATTCGGGTCTCCACGGGTGAGTACGCACGGGGTACTCACCCGTAGGCCCGATGAAAGTGCCGGTTTCCTGCATGCACTGCACATGCGCGGGAAACCGGCACTTCCGTTCCTCTGAACGAAGAGGTTCAGAGGTCGAACGCGTGCGCGGGGGAGGCTGCGCATGTGCATCAAACTTAGGTTTCTCTGGGAACGTAAGCCTGCAGAATTTAGAAATGTAAAAAGCAGGCGTAAGGCCTGCTTTTTACAAGGTAAGTGGTGAATTAATTAAAATTAAAACATTTTTTCCACAGGTTTATTATTTTTAAATACTTTAAATCAAGGTAAGTTTATTTTTAGCCCCGTTAGAATATAAAAAAAAATTTTCAAAAATTTAAATTATTGTTTAAAATAGTTATTTCATGTAATTTATAGTTTATTTAAAAATGTTATTTTTTAAAAATTTATTTGAAGGTTTAGTGCTATTTTGGGGCCGTAGTATTTATAAGTCTTGACAGTACTTCCTGTCAGACTTATGAATGGAGCATTCCCTGCTCCGATTGGCTGCCCATGGCCCACGTGATCCATGGGGACGCATCGAACTAACTGCATCCCTGGGATACGCAAGCACTGTGCGCCGGCAGCTGGACCAGGCCCCGGATCAGAATTCCACGGAAGCCCACAGCTCAACGGCCGGCGCGCAAGGTAAGTGCAGATCGGGGGCTTGCACCCGCGAGAAGCCCCCGACCTGAGTTTTTGGGCCATAATATATATTATCTGAGCCTAAAGGCCAAGTATGGACTTTGTAATAGCTAATTGAACTAAATATTTTTATTAGAATCTTCCTACATAAATCAGTGCACTTAAAAAGTAATTGATTATGAAGTGTTTTGAGATATTTTGATGCAAAATGTGCTACAAAAATGCAAGTCTTATGATTACTAATGAAAAATTCTATGTGGGACTCTGTGTTTAGAGTTTGGGATTTATTTGTACTTTGGTTCAGTTTAGGAACTTCTCCCATGCATAGCGTCAACAGCCATAAACTTTCTGACTAAAAACTGAGTAAACAATGGGGGAAAAATTGGGTTGATTTGTGTCTCCCGTTATCGCCCCGGGAGGGCGTTAATGGGGCACAAAGTCCCGAGCGCCTGGGTGCATTCAGCTAACGCTTCCCATGAAATTTAGAGGGAGGTTAGCGGCGGTGGTAGCCGGTAGAACCCTGCAGCGCTGCGCCTCCGCCATTGACATTATCGGCATGTACAGTGCCCCGCTCACAGGGTCAGGGTGGTGTTTTTGTAGCCGGGGTGGTGCAAATTAAAGGGCAGGTGCCGGGCGGTCACTTTCTTTTGGAGCACCTGCCAGCACCTGCCCCCTTCCGCTTCCTCATGCGGGGTGCCGGCCGCGATCAGTCAGCCCGGCACTCCTCTTGAGTGCCGAGCTGTTTTCACAGCACCCCGCTCCCCGGTGGTCCAGCAGGGCCCCGGTGCATGCTGCGCTAGGCTCCCCCCTTTTAATCGGGGAGGGAGGCCTGTAATACCACAGTGCTACGCGCCGACGCGCGTGGCACTGTTGCGCGTGGCGCTGTTGCATGTAGCACCGCGATATTGAATGGTACCACCCCAGGAATGAGGGGGACCACTTCCAGTAGCGCCCTGCCTCCTGCTTGGGGCGCTACCACTCAATTTATGGCTAACTTTCAAAGATCGCATGGATGAACTACAGAATTTGTTCATCCCAGTTTGGCATAAAAATAAAACAAAAAAGGTGACTCAACCGTGGCACACAAGGGAAATTAGGGATAGCATAAGATCCAAGGAGAGGACATATAAATTGGACAGAAAAAGCAGTAAACCTGAGGATTGGGAGCAGTTTAGGATTCAACAAAGGAGGACAAAGGGATTAATTAAGAAGGGGAAAATAGAGTATGAGAGTAAGCTTGCAGGGAACATAAAAACTGATTGCAAAAGCTTTTATAGGTATGTGAAGAGAAAAAGATTGGTGGTAGAGAGAAAATGGGGAATTATAGACCGGTAAGCCTGACATCGGTAGTGGGGAAAATGCTAGAGTCCATTATAAAAGATGTAATAGAAGAGCACTTGGAAAACAGTGACAGGATCAGACAAAGTCAACATGGATTTACAAAAGGTAAATCATGCTTGACTAATGTACTGGAATTTTTTGAGGATGAAACTGCTAAAATAGATAAGAGAGAACCAGTAGATGTGGTGTATTTGGACTTTCAGAAGGCTTTCGATAAGGTCCCGCATAAGAGATTAGCGTGTAAAGTTAAGGCACATAGGATTGGGGGCAAGGTATTGACTTGGATAGAGAACTGGTTGGCAGACAGAAAGCAAAGAGTTGGGATAAACGGGTCTTTTTCCGAGTGGCAGGCAGTGACTAGTGGGTTAATGCAGGGATCGGTCCTAGGACCCCAGCTATTCACAATATATATTAATGACCTAGACGAGGGAACTAGATGTAATATCTCCAAGTTTGCAGATGACACAAAGCTGGGCGGGCGTGTGTGCTGTGAGGAGGATGCCGAGAAACTCCAGTATGATTTGGACAGGTTGGGTGATTGGGCAGAAGCATGGCAGATGCAATATAACGTGGATAAATGCGAGGTTATCCACTTTGGTGTCAAAAACAGGAAGGTAGATTATTATCTGAATGGCAATAGATTGGCAGAAGGGGAAGTGCAACGAGGCCTGGGTGTCCTTGTGCACCAGTCGCTGAAGGTAAGCATGCAGGTGCAGCAGGCGGTTAAGAAGGCAAATGGTATTTTGGCCTTCGTAGCGAGAGGGTTCGAGTACAGGAACAAGGATGTCTTGCTGCAGTTGTACAGGGCCTTGGTGAGACCACATCTTGAGTATTGTGTGCAGTTTTGGTCGCCTTATCTGAGGAAAGATGTTCTTGCCATGGAGGGAGTGCAGCGAAGATTCACCAAGCTGATACCTGGGATGGCAGGAATGATGTATGAGGAGAGATTGGGTCGATTGGGCTTATGCTCGCTGGAGTTTAGAAGAATGATAGGGGATCGCATTGAAACTTATAAAATTCTAACAGGACTAGACAGACTAGATGCAGGAAGAATGTTCCCGATGGCCGCGGAGTCCAGAACCAAGGGTCACAGTCTAAGGATAACGGGTAAGCCATTTAGGACAGAGATGAGGAGGAATTTCTTCACCCAGAGCGTGGTGAAACTGTGGAATTCTCTACCACAGAAGGCAGTTGAGGCCAATTCATTAAATATATTCAAGAAGAAGTTAGATATATTTCTTAAGGTTAAAGGGATCAAGGGATATGGGGAGAAAGCAGGGACAGGGTACTGAACTTGAATGATCAGCCATGATCTCATTGAATGGCGGAGCAGGCTCGAGGGGCTGATTCGCCTACTCCTGTTCCTATCTTCTATGTGTCTATGTTTCTATCACTAAAAAATAGATTATCTGGTCATTTATTTCATTGCTATTTGTGGACCTTGCTGTGCACAAATTGGCTGATGCATGTTGGTGCAGACTCGATGGGCCGAAATGGCCTCTATCTGCACTGTGGGGTTTCTGTGATTCTGTGATTACAACAGTAACTACATTTCAAAAGTACTTCCTTGGCTGTAAGGTGCTTTGGGATGTCCTGAAGTCCTGAAAGGCCCTATATCAATGCAAGTCTTTCTTTTTATTGTGCACAAAACGTAGGGAGTAACTGAGATATGGGCATCTTATTTCATTTCTGTAACCCTCCCTCCTCCCCTCACTTCAGGTCCTCAACAGGAAAGACAAAACCTACAAACTTCTGCATCTTCCAACTCACTGTGAACAGTGCCACAGGAAATATATTAGTCTTTGTATTTTACTGACTCTTGGCAGTGGAAATCGTGGACTGAAGACAAACCACCTAGACTTGTATTTACATGAGGTCAGCTGTAGTTTAAAGCAATTCCTTTGAAGAGCCTCTTTGGGCATCAAATTGTCTCCAGTCTTTATTGTATTTTAAAATACATTGAACTCTTTTCACCCTTGCTGTCCATCCAGAAAAAGGCCAATAAATGAATAGGTTTACAAAATGGGCCCTTCGACCAATGGAACGAAGCCAAGAAACTGAAATCGATTCAATGGACCTGATGTTGGACCTTAGCATCTTTTTAGACAGGCAAGGTAGCATGGAGGCAAATGCCTATTTATTAAATTAAGCAGTATTCCGCTATGTATAGCAGCCCGAATAGGTGCTCTGAAATGCATTGCATTTCACCTGCTTCAAGCCTTGACCTGACAATATACACAAGGTTTCATTTCCAGAGAAACTCAGTTTCTAAAATAAATTACATTCTGCTGCTCTCCTGTCAGTTTTTTCATAAGCTGGTGATACTCATTCTAATTTATTTAGGATTCGTGACACACTTGTATAATCTGTACTTTTTTAAAGGAAAATAAAGCAAATGTATCATTTTTATCTTGCTCTATTAACAACTCTCCGAACAGAATTGTCTGTGACAGCAGACTCATTAAAGGAATAGTTAGCCTCCATCTTAAACAGCCAAGTGGAAATTAATTTGGAAAGAATTTTTTTTGTAATCGCATCAATAATATATTCTTACAGACTCCCACATTGATACAGTAACTAACACTATCTTGCCTGTTTTACAAATATAGGATCAGCAAACAATGGAGCATTGAGGAAAACATCACAGCTTCAATTGTGCGTGAAATGCTTTTTGCTCATTCATGGTACACGATACCGATACTATTCCCCAAACCGATTTAAAATAAATTTTAAAAATGTTGGAAATACTCAGCAGGTCAGGCAGTATCTATGGAGTGAGAAACAACATTAATGGGCAGGCTTTTCATTGGGCCGTGGAGGCGGGATTGGAGGCGTGTGGGAAGTTAAAATCCCGAAATCGGGGGGCACAAACCCATCCCGCCCCCAACCCGCCTCCATGCCAGTTTCAAAGGAGGCGGGTACCCGACCCGCACTGGGACCTGTGTCCCCGAGGCGGGAAGGGGATTAGTGCCAATTAACTGCCTGTTAACAGGTAGTTAACAGGCAGTTTTTAGCCTAATCCCTATTTTCATTGTTGAAATGTGGGATTCCCGACGGCTCCAAACCACGCCAAGTTAGCGAGGCGGGCCGTCAGGATGAAGGGCTTGGAGGGGTCGAGATGTCCAGTGTTCAGGTGAGTGATGGGTGCATGAGTGCAGAGGTAAGTGTGTTTGGTCTGTGTAAAGTGTTTAAAGAAGTTGTACTTACATTTACATACCTTTACAGCCTTCCTTCCTTCAGGTCTCGGGAGTCCCTCATCTCACCGGCACAGAAAGCGGAATAACCGCGATCTGTCAAAAGTTCCAGCATTCAGCTTTCTGTTCCGGGGAGATCTCCAAATCATCCTGACAGGGAGGAATTAACTTAGAGTACAGATTGTCAGTATTTGACAGCTTCAAACAGCTGTCGAATGCCGATATTTCATCTGTCAAAAGGTCTTGACAGATGAAATATCAATCTGTGACGTCACCTCTTGCCGGGTGGCCCTTAATTGGCCTGCTGAGCCCGCAGGCCGGATGCAACAAGGTCAACCAAGTCAAAATCGCATGGGTTGGCTAGAACTCGATGGAGGCAGGACTACAACCCTGAAAGTTGTAGTCCCGCCTCCTACCTGACTCCTCAATGAAAATCCAGCCCAATGTTTCAGGTCGATGACCTTTCATCAGAACTGGAAAATGTTAGAGATATAACAGGTTTTAAGCAAGTACAGAGGCAGGGAAAGGAGGGGAGGGGAGGAAGGAACAAAAGGAAAGGTCTGGAATACGGTGGAAGGCAGGAGAGATTAAATGACAAAGGGAGGTTTGTGGAAGACAAATGGAGATGGTAATAGGACAAGTAAAGAAGCATTTCTGACAGCTACAGCTCACCCTCAATATTATAAAGATGTTGACCCCACAAATAGGGTCAGCGCCCAGCAGGTTGGGTGGACTTGAATCATCTGGTTGTGTATACTTATCAGGTAAATAACATTAAGGGACCCGGGTTCGAATCCGGCCTCGGGTGACTGTCTGTGTGGAGTTTGCACATTCTCCCCGTGTTTGCGTGGGTTTCCTCCGGGTGCTCCGGTTTCCTCCCACAGTCCAAAGATGTGCGGGTTAGGTTGATTGGCTGTGATAAATTGACCCGTAGTGTTAGGGGGATTAAATACATGGGGTTACGGGGATCGGGTGGGATATGTGTCGGTGCAGGCTTGATGGGCTGATATGGCCTCTATCTGCACTGTGGGGTTTCTGTGATTCTGTGAAATCTATTTCTGTGCTAATTCGTAACACTTCATTGCAGATATACCTGCCACAATTGTCTCTGTCACAGCTCTCTAATCGAGTGCTGTTCATCATGGGCAAGAGTCAGATTTCTTTCAGAAAAGAACATTTGTGGGATACAGCCTGGGAGTAATTTGACACATGGTAAGTGTATCATGCTTGAGAGGAAAAAAAGGTGACGTTGGCCTTACGGTTTCCAAAGCTCTCCACAACTGGAATTTTTCTTGTGCCATTCCTGGGTCTTTTGTAGACTAATTGATGGAGATTGACTACTATGATTAGTTGACAGCTCCATTATCATTGTATCATGTGACTACCAGGATGG
Source organism: Somniosus microcephalus (assembly GCF_052327205.1). Classification (NCBI taxonomy): domain Eukaryota; kingdom Metazoa; phylum Chordata; class Chondrichthyes; order Squaliformes; family Somniosidae; genus Somniosus; species Somniosus microcephalus. The sequence goes on from NC_140998.1 coordinate 39,689,886, forward strand.
TGGAAAGCCAACTGGATGGACCTTGTGTTTTTTTTCATCTAGCAATATTCTTATGTAATCAAGGCTGCTGAATTAACAAGGCACCGCTTCACTATTTTAAAGTTTGCATCTTTCCCCTCAATTATGCATGCCCAGAAGAAGCAGGGTTTTTTGATATACATTTGCTGACGTGCATCAGTCTTGGCTGAACATTCAAGGTAAAATTGCATTCAAAAATCCATTTGTACCATATCTAGTGCTATCACAGTTGAGGTTGTGGCACCAGTGAAGTGAGGAAAACTGGTGAGCATTTGTTCCTGTCAAATGTTTGATGCAATGTAATGAGACAGATTGATTGTGGAGTGTCGAAGTGGGAGATTGTATTGGAGATGTCTTATTCAAAAGGCAATTACGATTATGTTTACTGCACAGGCGTGTATATATTAACTGTTCTCTCCTTATTTTAGGGGATTAGCATGTGGTCATGTACGTATCTGTTGAAATAATCATGTCTTTCCCATGATTGTAATCAGAATGCCCAGAAATTACATTTTCACATGTAACTAAACATACAGCCAGAACAGTTCTGCTTCTGCCAGTTAAGGTGGTAAATTCAGAGCTATTAATCACAATTCAACACATCAGTTGCCATTTTGCTTTTGCATCTCAATTTACTGTCAGAGGTAAGTTAACAGATGGCTCATGTTTGGCTCTGTGCATGTGTGATTGAGTTTTCAGCATGCTGCTTTCAGAGCTGTTGCTAGGTAGGTAACTGGAATTTGTGGCTGGAACTTTTATCAATATTTTTAATGGAAACTCTAATCATCTCATGCCTGTTAAGAGCCTCTTTAAAACCAATCTCTTTTACCGAGCTTTCAGTCGGCTTCCTAATATCTCCTTCTTAAAGAGGAGAGATTGAGTAGACTAGGCCTATATTCCTTAGAGTTTAGAAGAATGAGAGGTGATCTAATTGAAACATATAACATTCTTAAGGGGCTTGACAGGGTTAATGCTGGGAAAATGTTTCCCCTGGCTGGGGAATCTAGAACATGGGGTCACAGTCAAAAAATAAGGGGTCAGCCATTTAGGACTGAGAGGAGGAGACATTTCTTCACTCAAAGGGTTATGAATCTTTGGAATTCTCTACCCGAGAGAGCTGTGGATGCACAGTCATTGAGTATATTCAAGACAGAGGTCGATACAATTTTGGGAATGAAGGGAATTAAGGGATATGGGGATAGTGCAGGAAGATGGAGTTGAAGTAGAAGATCAGCCATAATGAGACAGGATTAATTAAAAATGTCCTAGTAAAGGATCCCCTTGAAATGAGTGACCATAACATGGTTGAATTCCATATTCAATTAGAGGGTGAGAAGGTTGGATCTCAAACAAGCGTGCTAAGCTTGAATAAAGGAGACTATGAAGGTATGAGAGCGGAATTGAGTAGAGTGGATTGGGAAAATAGATTAAAGGGTAAGACGATACATGATCAGTGGTGTACATTTAAGGAGTTATTTTACAACTTCCAAAAAATATATATTCCACTGAGAAGAAAAGGGTGTAAAAGAAAAGACAGCCACCCGTGGCTAAGTAAAGAAATTAAGGATAGTATTCGACTAAAAACAAGGGCATATAAGGTAGCCAAATCTAGTGGGAGGATAGAGGATTGGGAAAACATTAAAAGACAGCAAAAAATAACAAAAAGATTGATTAAGAAAGGGAAGATAGATTATGAAAGTAAATTAGCAAAAAATATTAAAACAGATAGTAAGAGTTTTTATAGTTATATAAAAAGAAAAAGGGTGGCTAAAGTAAATGTTAGTCCCTTAGAGGATGAGACCGGGAAATTAATGGTGGCAAATATGGAGATGGCAAAAACACTGAATGAATATTTTATATCAGTCTTTACAGTAGAAGACACTAAGAATATCCCAACACTGGACAAACAGGGGGCTAAAGGGGGGGGAGGAGCTAAACACGATCAAAATCACTAAGGAAGTGGTACTCAGTAAAATAATGGGACTCAAGGCGGATAAATCACCTGGACCTGATGGCTTACATCCTAGGGTCTTGAGGGAAGTGGCGGTAGGGATTGTGGATGCATTGGTAATAATTTTCCAAAACTCCCTGGACTCGGCAAAGGTCCCAGCAGACTGGAAAACTGCTAATGTAACACCCTTATTTAAAAAGGGCAGTAGACAGAAGGCTGGAAACTATAGACCGGTTAGCCTAACATCTGTGGTAGGTAAAGTTTTGGAGTCCATTATTAAGGAGACAGTAACAGGACATTTGGATAATCATAATTTAATAGGACAAAGTCAGCATGGCTTTATGAAGGGGAAGTCATGTTAGACAAATTTGCTGGAGTTCTTTGAGGAAGTAACATATAGGGTGGATAAAGGGGAACCAGTGGACGTAGTGTATTTAGACTTCCAAAAGGCATTTGACAAGGTGCCACACAAAAGATTATTGCTTAAGATAAAAAATCACGGGATTGGGGGTAATATTCTGGCATGGATAGAGGATTGGCTATCTAACAGAAGGCAGAGAGTTGGGATAAATGGTTCATTCTCAGACTGGCAATCAGTAACTAGTGGTGTTCCGCAGGGGTCAGTGCTGGGTCCCCAACTCTTTACAATCTATATTAACGATTTGGAGGAGGGGACCGAGTGTAACATATCAAAGTTTGCAGATGATACTAAGATGGGAGGGAAAGTAGTGAGTGAGGAGGACATAAAAAACCTGCAAGGGGACATAGACAGGCTAAGTAAGTGGGCAGAGATTTGGCAGATGGAATACAATACTGGAAAGTGTGAGGTTATGCACTTTGGCAGGAAAAATCATAGAGCAAGTTATTATCTTAATGGCAAGAAACTGGAAAGTACTGAAGTACAAAGGGATCTGGGGGTCCTGGTGCACGAAACTCAAAAGGTTAGTATGCAGGTGCAGCAAGTGATTAAGAAGGCCAGTGGAATGTTGGCTTTCATTGCTAGGGGGATAGAATATAAAAACAGGGAGGTATTGCTTCAGTTGTACAAGGTATTGGTGAGATCGCACCTGGAATATTGCGTACAGTTTTGGTGTCCATACTTAAGAAAGGACATAATTGCTCTCGAGTCAGTACAAAGAAGGTTCACTCGGTTAATCCCGGGGATGAGGGGATGGACATATGAGGAGAGGTTGAGTAGATTGGGACTCTACTCATTGGAGTTCAGAAGAACGAGAGGCGATCTTATTGAAACATATAAGATTGTGAAGGGGTTGGATCGGGTGGAAGCGGGGAAGATGTTCCCGATGATGGGTGAAACTAGAACTAGGGGGCATAGTCTTAGAATAAGGGGCTGCTCTTTCAAAACTGAGATGAGGAGGAACTACTTCACTCAGAGGGCGGTAGGCCCATGGAATATGCTGCCCCAAAAAGCTGTAGAAGCTACATCATTACATAAATTTAAAACAGAAATAGACAGTTTCCTAGAAGTAAAGGGAATTAAGGGTTACGGGGAGCGGGCAGGAATTTGGACATGGGTCTCGGTTCGGATCGGTCATGGCCCTGTGGGTAGCGGAGCGGGCCCAGGGGTCGTGTAGCCTGATCCTGCTCCTATTTCGTGTGTCTAATTCTGTTAGATTCAGGAGATGGTTCTGGATAGTGGATTGGCGGTTAGGATCAGATCAGCCATGATCTTATTGAATGGCGGAGCAGGCTCGAGGGGCCGATTGGCCTACTCCTGCTCCTATTTCTTATGTTCTTATGTTCTTACCTTATTGACAGGCAGAGCAGGCGCAAAGGGCCAAATGGCCGACTCCAGCTCTCATTTCTTATGTTCTTATTAGGCTTGGAGTCTCTTTTTTGTCTGTGAAATACCTTGGGATGGTTTCCTACGTTAAAGGCACTATATAGAATTACATTACATAGAATTTACAGCAAAGAAGCAGGCCATTCAGTCTATGTTCCACACGAGCCTCCTCCCATTCTATTTACTTCATCTCACCCTATCAACATATCCTTCTACTCCTTTCTCCTTCATGCACTTCTCTAGTTTCCCCTTGGATAAATACTTGAACAGAACATAAGAACATTCCTAAGAATTAGGAGCAGGAGTAGGCCACACAGAGAATTTTGCAGGGCTGTAGGGTAAGAGCATGGGGATGCGACTAATTGGATAGCTTTTTCAAATGCCAGCACAAGCATGTTGGGCGGAATGGCTTCCTTCTGTGCTGTAAGATTCTATAAAATGCATCTATTCACCTCAACCACTCCACATAGTAGCAAGTTGCACATTCTTCTATAAATGCATGCTGTTGTATTGTTATAATAATGGATCCCCAGCAGTTTAATGTTGGATAGGTGTCTATGTTCTCTGATGAATTTGTTGACTGAGGCAGTTCAGGGGATGACAGATATGCATCCCTTGTGGTCAGTGGTGACTTTCTGGGAGGCAAAATCGACATGTGTCTGAAATGGGGGTGAAGTCGGCGGAGCGGACATCCCGCCTATTTGCAGCCAGTGGCAGGAAGCCGGAACCATTTTCCAGTTTGGGTCTCATTTAAATGCCGGCAGCGAGCTGCGAGCGCCAAACTCGCTGGTTGCGGGAAATCGTTCGGCTTCCGTGGTGAGCCTGCTGGCAGGTTGTGCTTAAGGGGGTGGGGCGGTGGAGAAGAGCCGGTCCCAGAGGGGGTCCAGCATGGGTCCACTCCTGCTCCACCTGGCACAACAAAAAATTCTGCCAAAAGAAAATTCGGTTCTTTTCTTGAGGGACCACAAGTGGTCCCTGACATGAATCAACTGAGCAGCCTGCGGGTGGTGCTGTCCAGGGAGAGTATAAATGCTCAGGCATGGGCCCAGCTTGCGCAGGACATTCTTAACAGGAACCAGTGAAGGACACAACTAGACCTCCATGTTGTAAAACAGTTGATTAAAGCTTTGTTTAACGCTTAGACCAACTGTCTAGTAGTTTTCTTACGTCAGTCCCTTTAAGGATTTCTGATTTAGACACTCACCTGGTACAAACGGACAACCATTCGCGGCACACTCTTTGTCCATTTGCACCTGATAGTAGTAAACAGGGTCCTATACCCGGCATAGAACTGGGTATTGCATATTTAAACAGCCTCAAAACAAGCCTACCTGAAAATTGCATCAGGTGGCTCCTAGGCATCAACATAGCAGTTCGGGGACACCCAGGGCCCGATTTTGTGGATTGTGTGGGAAATGGTCGGATTCCCCGAATGTGGGGTTCTGACCCACAAAAAAATGGGTCAGCCAGCTGCACGCAATTTTCCCTCAAGTGGCCAATTAATTTCCAGCATGTGGGCAGCCTTGCTAATTGTCCATTTCCAGTCAGGAAGCCCCACAGTATGATGTCATCATTCGTGGTGCTTTCAAGGTCCACAGCAAGCATTGCTTCCTCTGTTGGTTTCCAAACGAACCATACAGGATGGCAGAGGAGCCTGCAGCAGCTGTGGCCAGTGCCAGACCCCGAGCTGCCTCCAAATTCGACAAAGCTTCACTGCAGGCATTATTGGATGGGGTTAGGGCCCACAGGGAGGTCCACTTCTATAGGTCAGGCAGGAAGAGGCGTCCCACTGAGACCAAGGCTGCATGGATGCAGGTGTCAGCAGATGTCAACTCGAATGTGCATGTAACCTTGGCATCACATCTCTAACTCCTTCCTCTACTCCCCCACAGGACCATCCAGAGCCCCCGTCCCCACTGTGGAGGTGGAAGAGGCTGTGCAGCCAGACTCCTCAGAGGAAGCTCCAACCTCTGAGGGCACAGCGTCAGCAGAAGTAAGCACACCCAGCACCAGTGCAGACACTCACACCTCGGGGGGACCTTCGGGACATAGAGTAGTGTTGTCACCTGGTGTTTCACAGCTCACAAGTGAGCCTCAGCAGATGGTGGAGACAGGGACAGCAGTGGAGAGTCCTCGTTGGAGGATGCAGGATACTGCCAGCTCAGCTCAGCTACGCTGCATGTCGACCCTCTGCCTCTGGGTCCATCCGCAAGAGAAGAGGTGATGGATCTCCATGCACAGATGCAGGAGTCTCTGGCAGGTTTTGTCTCCAGGGTCGCTGCGAGTGTGGAGCGAATGGAGGAGTCCATAGCGACCATGAGCAGAGCCTTTGTGGAGCCATTGGCGCATGAACGCATCACCATGGAAAGGTTGGCAACCTCCATGGAGAAGATAAGTCACCAGGGTACGGAAAACATGGTGAGTGCTCATAAGAGAATTACATCTCTTGAGGAGCGATGGCCATCTATTGAACAGAGAAACCAGACCTTCATGGAAGTCCTTCTGAGTAGGACTGCCAGTGCAGATACAGGTCCCCATGGCCCTCTAAAGCGCAGCAAGGTGCTCTCAAGCCACTTCCAAGCACTGGCCCCTTCTGGCCTGTGCAGCTTCAGGTGAGTGAGCAGCAGCCTAGTGCTCCTGTTGCTGATCCTGCTGTTCCTGGTTCTGCTGCTGCTGCCTCTGCTGCTGGAGATCCTTTAATGGCAAGAAGGGAAGGAAAAAAAGGCGTCCCATGCTTCTGGTAGATGCCTCCGCTGAGGAAGCGCTGAGTGAGTGTGGCGAGAGGGGCTTCCCAGGAGATCGCATTGGAGAAGTGTGTGAGGCTCCAACCTTCCACAGCTGTGCCTAAGCCTTGAAGAAGTAGCCCCAAGCCTTCAACAGCAAGGTCCTTCAACATACAAATGCTCTCCAATTAAATCGCAGCTTTCCCGAATGACCTGCACCTGAGAGCAAGCAAGCCAGCAAGCTTCACGCCAGGTTTCATCAGCGGGGTTCCCCGCAGGCATGTTTAGCATGGGGATCCCTTGAAAATAGCAAGGGCCCCTTAAAATGGCATTAAACATGCCAATAACTGGTGATTAGGGTCCCAACGGCCAGTCCCGCCAGCGGCGGGCAGGACTGAATCGGCTCGCGGAGAAACGACGGTCCGAAAGTTGGATGGGGCGTGTGGTGTATGTAACCTGTTCCACCTTAAGAGAACTTAAGCCTGTTCCACCTTAAGAGATGTACTACTTTCTCTGGCTGCTGTATACGTAATACCGGTGGTGACCACCGGTATATAAGCACTGTGTAGTAATATTGTATTTTAGTATAGTCCTGACCTCCAACCAGTAAAGACCTGTTGAACTTTAATCTTGTAGTCTGTGTTAGTAATTACAACTAGAACATACAGACTTAACAGTGGCGACGAGTCCGATTCTTACCCTGCGGCAGTTTATATCCACGGTGGCTTCGTCCACAGAATGGACGTCGAAGAGAGGCTTCCACCCTCATCACCCTGCTGGAAGACACGTCGCGCGGCAGACATCGAGAAACCAGAGTGCAGAAGACATCCTGAACTCGAAGCCTCCATCAGTGGCTGTCAGCTATCTTCTTTCTTCCTCGGTGGTGGGTAAGCCGGGCAGCGACGCGACCAGAAAGTCGGCCGCGTTGGCTGTACAGACGGGGAGGGAAGACGGAGGAATAAGGGCGGTGAGATCGATCGCGACCAGAGATAAGGGCCGGGCCGCATTCGGGCCGAAAGGCGCAGCGCGGGGACATCGATCGCGGCTGGTGATAAGGGCCGGGCCGCATTCGGGCTAAAAAGGCGCAGCGTCTGGGGCAACTGAAGGCGCGAGAGCTGCGGTGAAGCGGAGACAGCGTCGGGGGACGGGTGAAGACCGCCAAGCGCGGGAAAACCGCCATTTTGTAGGCGGAGGACGAAGACAAGAGCGGGAAGCCGCCATCTTGGATAAAAATAAAAATAAATTAAATTGCAACGATGCCTAAACATCGGAACATTAATACCTTTGATAGCGACATCGAAGATTGGGCCATGTATGTAGAACGCATACAAAATTATTGTAAAGCAAATAAAATTCCAGATGAAGAGAAAGCACTAACATTATTAAACTTAATGGGTGCGAAGACATACGGGCAATTGAAACACCTTTTATCACCAGATGAACCGGCGGATAAGACGTTCGAGGAGATTGTTACTGTCCTGAAAAATCATCTAAACCCCACGCCACTGATGCTAGCGGAACGATTTAAATTTTACAGCAGAAGGCAGCTGAAGGATGAAAGCAATGCTGAATATTTAATGGAATTGCGTAAGCTAGCAAAGCACTGTCAGTTTGGAATGAGACTGACAGAGGCGCTACGAGATAAATTTGTGTGTGGTTTATTAAAAGAAGATACACAAAAGCGACTGCTCGAGGAGAATGAGCTGACGCTTGAGAAAGCGGTCACTATGGCAGCAGCACACGAAGCCGCAGCGAGAGGCACGGCAGTAATGCAGCTACGGTCACCGGAACTCAGTACAAATAAATTGGGTTTGAGTACTGTAAAACGTTATCGTTGTGGAAAGACAACGCACGATCAGAACCAGTGTTGGTTTAAAAACCAAGAATGCAGAACGTGTGGCAGGCTTGGCCACATAGCTAAAGTATGCCGGTCAGGAAAGAAGACCAGCAACAAAAAGTCACCGCAAGGAAAATACATAAAGGTACACAAGGTGACAAAGAACAGTTCGACCGAACAGAAGTCAGATTCAGACGCTAGCAGTAATGAACTGGGTAGCTTAAGAGTACACAACGTTGGTAAGGATGCAGATCTCCAGACAATTTGGGTCACCCTTCAGATAGCAGGAGTCCAAGTAAAGATGGAATTGGACACTGGATCGGCATTGACGGTCATGAATAAGAAAGATTACAAAAGGTTATTCCAACATATTCCCTTACGGGATACGGAGATTATATTGAAAACATACACGGGGCAAAGAGTGTACCCCATCGGAAAGATAGAGGTAAAAGTGGTCCACATGGGCGAAGAAAGCCAAGTAATGGACTTATATGTGCTACCTGAAGGAGGTCCACCACTACTGGGATGGGAGTGGATTAGGAAAATGAATATGGACTGGCACTCCTTGAAGGCACTAACGGTAGATTCCGAGGAAACAGATGTCAAGCCTAAATGATTGTCCAAAATATTGGATGATGCTAAAGAGGTGTTCCAGCAGGGACTGGGAACACTGAGAGGAATTACGGCAAACATCAAGATTGATGAACATGCACACCCAAAAAATTTTAAAGCCAGACCGGTACCCTATGCAATACGACCTACTGTAGAAGCGAAACTGGAAGCGCTAGAACGTTCAGGTGTACTGTCTAAGGTAGATTGGAGTGAGTGGGCTACGCCCATTGTTCCCGTTATGAAACGTCCTTCGAGCAACAAGCCAGGAGAACCAGGGAAGGTTTGCATCTGTGGAGATTTCAAAATCACCGTTAATCCGGTGCTTCACACGGTGCAGTATCCGCTTCCGCGGATTGAGGATATTTTTGCTTCGTTGTCTGGCGGGAAACACTTCACCAAGATAGACCTGGCGCAGGCGTACTTGCAGATGGAGGTTGAAGAAGAGTCACGCCAATACCTCACGATCAACATGCATCGAGGTTTGTACCGGTACAATAGGCTGGTTTTTGGAGTGGCATCGGCTCCAGCAATTTGGCAGAGGGCCATGGAGCAGGTATTACAGGGAATTCCAGGCACACAATGTTACCTGGACGATATTCTGATTACAGGTGATGGTGATGAAGAACACCTCGCAAACTTGGAACTGGTGCTCAACAGACTGAAAGAGTATGGACTTAGAGTTAATCAGCAGAAATGTGAGTTCTTCCAGAAGCGGATCTCGTACTATGGTCATGTCATTGACCGGGAGGGGCTTCATAAGTCTCCTGACAAGATAGAGGCAGTTGTAAAGGCTCCCGCTCCGGATAATGTCTCTCAGTTGAGGTCGTTTCTAGGATTGATTAACTATTACCATAAATTTCTACCAAATCTATCCACGGTACTGCACCCGCTAAACACTCTTTTACAGAAGGGGGTACCATGGGAATGGAGTGAAAACTGTAAGAAGGCATTTCGCAAAAGCAAAGAATTGATCACCTCAGAGGAAGTGTTGGCTCACTTCAACCCGACACTGCCTATTCGGTTGGCTTGTGATGCTTCTCCATATGGTATTGGGGCAGTACTCTCACACAAGTTGCCAAATGGCACGGAAAGGCCAGTCGCGTTTGCATCCAGATCATTGACCTCCGCTGAGCGCAACTATGCGCAGATCGATAGGGAGGCTCTCAGCCTTGTATGGGGAGTGAAGAAGTTTAATCATTACCTGCAGGGCCAAAAATTCACACTTCTGACAGACCATCAGCCGTTGGTATCCATTTTTAACCCTAAGAAGGGTGTTTCAGTGATGACAGCACAGCGTCTCCAGAGATGGTCCCTTTTCCTAGGGGCACATCAATATCAAATAGAATTCAAAGGTACGAAGCAGCATGGCAATGCTGATGGGCTGTCACGCCTGCCACTACCTGAAGAAGAAGAAACGACGAAAGTTGACCCTGTAGAGTTATTTCATTCGACCATCATCGAGTGTTTACCAGTCACCAATGCAAGTATTGAAAGAGAAACCAGGAACAACCCGACACTGTCCAGAGTCTACGAGGTGACAGTGAAAGGATGGCCAACACGTGGTGATCCTCTGTTACCGGCATTCTCGGCAAGGCGAGGCCAGCTGTCCGTCTGCCATGGTACTTTGATGTACAGGACAAGAGTGATTATTCCTCCCAAGTTAAGGGAAAGAGTTCTAAAAGAACTGCATGAAGGTCATCTGGGGGGAGTTAAGATGAAAAGTCTTGCTCGGGCTTATGGATGGTGGCCGGGTATTGACCAACAGATAGAGGAGTTGACGAAAAGCTGCGCTGGGTGCCAAAAAGTGCAAAATGCACCTCCGATCGCACCACTACACCCATGGGAATGGCCTTCAGCCCCATGGCAACGCATACATATTGACTTTGCTGGTCCATTCATGGACTCCATGTTCCTAATTGCGGTGGACGCACATTCCAAATGGCCAGAAGTGATCAAGATGAATACCACTACTTCAGAAAAGGCAATTGCTGTGTTAAGAACAATATTCGCAAGGAACGGATTGCCAGAACAGATCTGTTCGGACAACGGACCACAGTTCGTGTCGGAAGAATTCCAAAAATTCTTAAAGAAGAATGGGGTGAAACATTATACCTCTGCCCCATATCATCCGGCGACAAACGGGTTGGCCGAGAGATTTGTCCAAACATTCAAAAAGGCAATAAAGGCCATGAACGATGATCAGATTCCGCTACAGCACAAGGTGGACAATTTCCTAATGGCATATCGAAACGCCGCTCATGCAGTGACTAACCAAAGTCCTGCCATGATGTTTTATAACAGGAGGTTGCGGTCCAGGTTGGACTTGTTAAAACCAAATGTGCGGAGGGAAGTGGAAAACAAACAGTTCCAGCATATTAATAACAAGACCACTCGAAGTTTCGACGTAGGACAACCAGTGTTGGCAAGGGGCTATGGAAACGAAAAATGGCAGTCCGGAACAATTCGGGCCAGACAAGGACCTCTAATGTACACAGTAGATATTGGTAACAATGTGATAAGGCGTCATGCGGATCAACTGGTAGAATCGAGAGCAAGGGTCGAACCCATGGTTGCAACAGAGACAACTGTGGAAGACGTTAATGAACCTGAAGCATCTACCTCGGCAGGGAATGTACCTGAGGATGATAACACCCAATGCATGGGAGACCAACTAGAGGAGTCACCTCAGCAACAGGAATCAGAGACCACTGAAAGGCGTTATCCAAACTGAATCAGAAGGCCTCCTGAGAGACTGAACCTTTGAACTGTTTATACCTGAAGTTATATATGTTATTATGTTATGTTAAATGGGGATATGACTGTTAAGCTAAAAAGGGAGGATTGTGGTGTATGTAACCTGTTCCACCTTAAGAGAACTTAAGCCTGTTCCACCTTAAGAGATGTACTACTTTCTCTGGCTGCTGTATACGTAATACCAGTGGTGACCACCGGTATATAAGCACTGTGTAGTAATATTGTATTTTAGTACAGTCCTGACCTCCAACCAGTAAAGACCTGTTGAACTTTAATCTTGTAGTCTGTGTTAGTAATTACAACTAGAACACACAGACTTAACAGGGCGGGGAATCAGGCGGGGGGGGGGCGGCGGTCGTGACCCCCTATTTCGGCGATTTTCGGCCCCCGCCCGCCTGAAAACCCGTCTGACGGCTGGCAGAAAATCGGGGCCTCAGACTCTCAACTGTCGGTCGTCCATTTTTTCAGCCAAGGAACGGTTGGCTGGTAGTTCCAATCAACCTCTCTGCATCTAATCCAGATTCGTTCCGGCGCACGGATCAGTTCTTGGTCCCAGATATTTTCCGAGGCAGCAGGTGAATACTCAGTAAATCGCAAGGTGTATTGTCAACGGCTTTCCTCCCATTGATGTCAATGAATAGAAAATCATTTGCATGACAGGAGGTAAATAAATGTGAAACAAATGACTTTCACACAGCGACCTATGTTCATCTGAAAACTGGAAAGAAATTGCTAGGTGTGACTCACTGGTTAATTTCAAAATGGAAAAATAGGTGAGCTGCTTACTTTTTCTGTTCATCTCTCCATGTTTTATTTTTGATCTCTGGGCAATTTCCTCAAGTATATATGTTAAGACTGAAACCAGAATACATGGCATTCTACAATCAACATAAGAGGACTGCCATTTTCAAACCAACAGCTGTTAGCCCCACGTGATTTCTTTTCTCCACTTTGAAACGAATAATATAAGTTGCAGGAGTCATTTTTTTTTTCCGTTGCTTTCCATTGTGCAAGAGATGCATCAAGTGGCAGGTCACCGCAGGTCATCTAATCACAGACAGGTCTACTGCATCAGGTTCAAAGCTGAAATATTCAAGCCAAGATATGAGGTACCTGCAAAGGTCAGCGTTAGCCCTTTAACAGCAGCAACCTACAGTTAAGTTGGAAGAAGTGGCTCTCTGGGTGTCATTAACTTGTATTTTTACACATAAAAAATGTGTGGATGAATCTAGGTGTATATTAAACTCTGAGTGCATTGTGATTTATTGTGCATTTCCTATGTGAATGGTTCAAGGGACATCAAAGTAAATTGTATCAAAGTTCTGCAGTCACCTGCACTGACCAACAATCTATTCTCAGTCCTTAACTGCAAAAACAATCAAAAGAAGGAGCATTATTCCCCCAGTAAAGTTGCTCAGTGTTGTCTCAGTAGTAAAAGGATCACTCATTTGGTGTGGGAAATGTATGTCCAAAGGGCCTTGCATTGCAGGATATTTTGTCAACTATATTCGCAGTCATTCTATTACTGTTCATGTGACAGTAGGAATTTATAGACTATACAGGAACTTCAGCCTGCATTATCTTTGACATATCTGTCCATAGTTGTGGTAAGCAGTTTGCTAAATCATCTATTTTCTAAAGCAGATCTACTCAATTCTAATAGTTAGTACATGGGTCAGTCATTCATTATGGCTTTCAGTACAATTTGAGTACTGAAACCATTAATAGTTATCTGTATTTCCCAATGGGGTTTCCTTAAACTAACTATCTGAACTGGGTCTTATAATATGTCTGCCCAAAAACTCCTTGGGATCTGAAATTTCTGGGGTCAGACTGGCCAGAAATTTGAGGAAGAACCCGGTTCTGTCAGGATTCTGCCATGTTTAGATTGGCCCTTCAAATTCCAGTTCAGGGGTGTGGGAAATATGGACAGACTTTCCATCTCCCCCTCTCCCTTCCCACATCAAGGGGGTGTGTCTGGTGCCACTCCATCCTCAGTAGGTTTCAGTGGAACTCACACCCTGGTGATGATTGGTTACCTTGCCAATGAGGCCTCTTTGCTCCATTGGGAGGGGAAAATCCACAGAAGAGGATTTTCTTCAGGACCTTGCTGGCAATAGAGCAGTGCAGCGATTTTGGTAAAGATAAGCAGAGCGTGACAGGAAGGGACAGGGAGTTTAACGGTAATAGTGCATCAGCGAATAAAGTGAAAGCAGGGAATAATGGTAAAAAGTTAAAATTAAAGGCTCTTTATCTGAATGCATGAAGCAAGATAGACAAATTCATGGCATAAATAGAGATAAATGGGTTTGATCTAATAGCCATTATAAAGACGTGGTTGCAAGGTGACCAAGGTTGGGAACTAAATATTCCAGGGTACTTGACATTTCAAAAAGACAGGCAGACTGGAATGAGGGGTGGGGTGTGGGTGGCGGCAGTAGCCCTGATAATAAAGGATGACATAAGGACAGTAGTGAGAAAGGATCTTGGCTCAGAAGATCAGGAAGTAGAATCAGTATGGGTGGGGATAAGAAATAACAAGGAGCAGAAAACACTGGTGGGAGCAGTTTATAGGCCCCCTAACAGTATTTTTGGACAGAGCATTAATCAACAAATAATATGAGCTTGTAACAAAGGTAATGCAATAATTGTGGGGAACTTTAATCTTCATATAGACTGGGCAAATCAAATTGGCAAAGGTAGTCTGAAGTCCATGGAAAGCTGCCGAGAAAGTTTCCTCGAACAATACCTTGTGGAACCAATCAGGGAACAGGCTATTTTAGATCTTGTATTTGTGTAATGAGACAGGGTTAATTAGTAATCTCATAGTAAAGGATCCACTGGGGAAGAATGATCATAATATGATAGAATTATATAATAGAATTTTACAATGTGTTTGCAAGTGAAATACTTAAATACAAAACTAGAGTCTTAAAATTAAATAAAGCCAATTACATAGGTGTGAGGGGCAAATTGGCTAAGGTCGTTTGGCAAATTAGATGAAAAGGTATGACGGTAGATAAGCAGTGCAAACATTTGAAGACATATTCCAAAATTCTCAACCAATATACATTCCATTGAGAAATAAAAACTCCACAGGAAAAGTGATCCATCCGTGGCTAACTAAAAAGTTAAGGATAGTATTAGATTAAAAGAAGAATCTTACAATGTTGTGAATAGTAGTAAGCCTGAGGATTGGCAAAGCTTTAGAAACCAGCACGGGATGGCCAAAAAATTGATAAAAAGTGAGAAAATAGAATATGAGAGTAAACTAGCAAGAAATACAAAAACAGATTGTAAGAGCTTCTACAAGTATGTAAAAAGAAAGAGATTAGCAAAAGTAAACATTAGTCCCTTAGAGGCTCAGACAGGACAAATTATAATGGGGGATAAGGAAATGGCAGAGAATTTAAACTAATATTTTGCTTATGTCTTCACAGTAGAAGACACAAAATGCATACCAAACATAGTGGGGAAGCACGGGGCTTATGAAAGTGAAGAACTTCAAGTAATTCATTTCAGTAGAGAAAGTGTACTTGAGAAACTAATGGGACTAAAAGCCAACAAATCCCCTGGACCTGATGGTCTATATCCTAGGGTTCTAAAAGAGGTGGCTGTAGAGATAATGGATGCATTAGTTGTGCTCTTCCAAAATTCCCTAGATTCAGGAACGGTCCCAGCGGATTGGAAGCTAGCAAATGGCTATTCAAAAAAGGAAGGAGAGAGAAAATCAGGAACTACAGGTCAGTTAGCCTGACATCAGTTGTCAGGAAAATGCTGGAATCCATTATTCCCTGCCTAAACCTTTCCACTTCGCTACCTCTCTTCCCTCCTTTAATACGCTCCTTAAAACCTACCTATTTGACCAAGCTTTTGATCGACTGCCCTAATTTCTCCTTATGTGGCTCGGTGTCAAATTTTTTATCTTTTAATACTCCTACGAAGTGCCTTGGGACGTTTTACTATGTTAAAGGCGTTATATAAATATAAGTTGCTGTTGCTGTTGTATTACGGAAGTGGTAACAGAGCATTTAGAAAATCATAACATGATTAGGCAGAGTCAGCATGGTTTTATGAAAGGGAAATCGTGTTTAACAAATTTATTAGAGTTTTTTGAGGATGTAACTAGCACAGTAGTTAAAGGGGAATCAGTGGATGTAGTATATTTGGATTTCCAAAAGGCGTTCGACAAGGTGCCGCATAAAAGGTTATTAGGCAAGATAAAGGTTCATGTGGTTGGGGATAATATATTAGCATGGATAGAGGATTGGTTAACAGACAGAAAACAGAGAGTAGGGATAAACGAGTCATTTTCAGGTTGGCAGGCTGTAACTAGTGGGGTGCCGCAAGGATCAGTGCTTGGGCCTCAGCTATTTACAATTTATAATAATGACTTAGATGAAGGGACCGAGTGTACTGTCTCCAAGTTTGCTGACAATACAAAGCTAGGTGGGAAGGTAAGCTGTGAGAAGGACACAAAGGGCCTGTAAAGGAATATAGACAAGTTAAGTGAGTAGGCAATAAGGTGGCAGATGGAGTATAATGTGGGGAAATGTGAGGTTATTCACTTTGGTAGGAAGAATAGAAAAACAGAATATTTTTTAAATGGTAAGAAACTATTAAATGTTAGTGTTCAGAGAGATTTGGGTGTCCTCGCACAGGAAACACAGAAAGTTAGCAGGCAAATACAGCAAGCAATGAGGAAGGCAAATGGCATGTTGGCCCTTTTTGCAAGGGGGTTGGAGTACTAGAGTAAGGAAGTCTTGCTGCAATTGTACAGGGCTTTGGTGAGACCACACTTGGAGTACTGTGCACAGTTTTGGTCTCCTTATCTGAGGAAGGATATACTTGCCTTAGAACCAGTGCAATGAAGGTTCACTAGATTGATTCATGGGATGAGAGGGCTGTCCTATGATGACAAGATTGATTGGGTAGATTGGGCCTATACTCTCTGGAGTTTAGGAGAATGAGAGATGATCTCATTGAAACATGTAATATTCTGAGGGGGATTGACAGGGTAGATACTGAGAGGTTGTTTTCCCTGGCTGGAGAGTCTAGAACTAGGGGGCATAGTCTCAGGATAAGGGGTAGGCCATTTAAGACTGAGATGAGGAAGAATTTTTTCACTCAGAGGGTTGTGAATCTTTGGAATTCTCTACCCAAAGGGCTCTGGTTGTTTAATCATTGAGTATATTCAAGGCTGAGATAGATAGATTTTTAGACTCTAGGGGAATCAAGGAATATGGAGATGGGCGGGAAAGTGGAGTTGAGGTGGAAGATCA
The DNA here is from genome assembly GCF_052327205.1 of Somniosus microcephalus. Lineage (NCBI taxonomy): Eukaryota > Metazoa > Chordata > Chondrichthyes > Squaliformes > Somniosidae > Somniosus > Somniosus microcephalus. The sequence goes on from NC_140998.1 coordinate 39,706,867, forward strand.
GCTATGATCTTATTGAATGGCGGAGCAGGCTCGAAGGGCCATATGGCGACTCTTGCTCCCAATTGTTATGTTCTTATGTTCTTCCTCTCCACCATCGGTGTGACATGGCACTGTTCTGCTCTTCTGGGTGGACACAGCCGATGCCCCCTTTCAAACGCAATGCACCTGCCCCAGGGCTGCTAATGGTCCCGTCCCAGGATCTAGATGTGTCTTTGGCTTGCGGCTAGAGCGTACAGAGGATCCGCTCCACCAGACTTGGGCAGCCAGAGTGGACCAAAGAATTTCCATAATTTAATTTATAGCGTGGTTTCAAGGCAGAAGATAGTCTTGAATAGCCTTTTCCTGCATACTAGAAAGTGTGGGCTCAATTTTGCCAGGCCCGAGGAGGTGGGATTGGAGGCATGTGAGGTGATAAAATCACAAAAAATGGCGGGCAGGCCCGATCCCACCTCCATCCTGCCTCCGAGCAATTTTCCCAAATGCGTGTTTTCTGACCCCGTTTCCATCCTACCTCCAAGAGGCGGGATAGGCCCTTAAGGCCCTTAAAAACCATTTAATTGCCTCTATAATCCCATTTTGAGAGGCCTTTCTGATTTTACCACTTTTCCCACATCCTGCATATCTCCTCTGGAACACATCAGTAAATCCTGGCGGCCTCACAAGTGGACTGCTTACTAACAGATGCAGCTCCACCATTAAAAAGGAGTTTTCAGCAATCATCATTTGCAGGTGGCAGAACTTTGTTGTCTCAGATCTGGGGGAACTTTTAGCAGGCATACCCATTGTTGTGGAAGTTTGGAGCCTGACACCCATCTCCAGTGTGACCTCCTGGGAAACCCCTCTCGCCACCTTGACTGAGCGCTTCCTCAACTGAGGCATAAACCAGAAGCATGAGAACCATTTATTTCCTTTCCTCCTGGACATCAGATTCAGATGAAGACCAGCCGTGGCAGCAGCAGAACCATGAACAACAGCACCACCAACAGCAGCAGCAACAACAGGAGCGCCAAGCTGCTGCTCACCCATCTGAAGCTGCACAGGCCAGAAGGCGCCAGCGCGCGACCACATTGCTGCCCGGAATGCAAGGGACGCACTCATTTTGTCCAGATTTGCTTAGCCTGAACAGTCAAACACTTTTGCCTCACACCTTCATATCAGACCATCGACAATGGCCAAGAACCTGCGGATTCCTATCACTCGGACCACCATACTGACAATTGCAAATCGCCCTAAGCCCTCAATGTGGAAGTCCCATTTGCAAAATGGCACACGCCACAACTGCAACATTTTGCCATCAGAATTTTTTATGACAATAAGCAACTGATGGCTTTTCAAAATTAAGCACAACATTACACCCAAGTGACTACCATTGTGACTACTTGTGCATTATCTTCTTCTTACGCATGCTCCTACGTGGCACTTCCCCTGTGGCTTCAGCAGATGTGGAGGCCCCTTGCTCACTTTCTTGTTGCTCCCGTCTCGACACCTTTGGCGGGCGTCCTCTGGAGTTGCGAACCTGTGAGGGCTCGGCAACAGTCTGCTGCTCCTACGGCTGTGCAGGGCTTGAGACGCCGATCTCAGTTGGGTGGGAACTCTGGTGGGGCTCTGACCGAGGGCTCTGCAGTGGCATGGTCATGTGAGCAGTTGGAGAGGAACCCCCACTTCCTTGTTGTATGCCACCAACAGCCCTCTCATAGGTCATCCCCACTTCAGAGCTAGCAAGTGGCTGGACAGCACCTTGCTGCACTGCAGGGGGGCCATGAGGACCCATTTCTGCACTGGAAGTCCTACTCCAGAGGACTTGCATGAAGGTCTGGTTTGTTTGCTCAATAGCTGACCATCGCTCCTCAACAGATGTCATTCTATTCTGAACAATTACCATGTTTTCCACACCCTGGTGACTTAGCTCCTCCATGGACATAGCCACCCTCTCCTCTACCATAGCCATTCTCTCCTCTATGGTAGCCAGCCTTACCATGGAGGTAGCCATCCTTTCCAAGGAGGTTGCCATCCTTTCCATGGTGATGCGTTCATGCACCAATGCCTCCACAAAGGCTCTGCTCATGTTAGCGATGGACTCCACCATTCGCTTCACACTCGCAGCGACCCTGGAGACAAAACCTGCCAGAGACGCCTGCACCTGTTCCTGGAGTTCCAGCACCGCTCTCCTTCTGGATAGACTCAGAGGCACAAGGTCGACATGCAGCGGAGCCGAGCTGGGAGCGTCCTCTCCACTGCGACGAGGACTCTCCACTGCTGTTCCTGTCTCCACCATCTGCTGATGCTCACTTGTGAGCTGTGATACGCCAGGTGACAACTCAACTCTATGTTCCGAAGGCCCCATCGAGGTGTGAGTGTCTGTGCTGGTGCAGGGTGCACTTAATTCTGCTGATGGAGCGCCCTCAAAGGCTGCAGCTTCCTCTGAGGAGTCTGGAAGCTCAGGCTCTTCCTCCTGGTCAGTGGGGATGGGGGCTCTCGATGGTCCTGTGGGGGAGTAAAGGAAAGAGATGGAGATGTGAGGTAAAGGTTGCATGCACATTGAATTGTGCAGATGATCATAAGTCAATCTGTTAGAGCATCAGAATCATTATCAGTCACTCATGCAATGTCAGTGAGAGAGATGCCAAACTATTCTGTCACCAGCTTGCTGTGATGCGCTCGCCTGTCCGTCCCCACTTGGGAATCCTCCTCGATCCTGGAAATTTCCAGGGCTGCCTCCTCCGAGATGATGAGCTGGGCTACTGAGGGTGGTCCTCCTCCTGTCCTCGCTCTTTCCCCCTTATTGTGGGCTCTCTTTTCCTGCAATGAGGAATATAAATGGAGTTTGAGTGAGAATGAAGGCGTGAGTGTAGAGAATCCATAGCATAGATGCTTAGAAGGAGACAAAGGGCCCTCCCTGTCTGTTGCAAGTTGTTGTCATTGTGCCACAGTGATAGGGAGTGTGAGGGCTGCACGGTCGAATAGTTAAGTGAATGTGACCGTAGAAAGAGAGGGAATGGGTAAGGGTGCAGGGATGTCAGTGTCAAATGGGATGTGGAGGAAGAGGTTGGCAAAGCAGAGTGCTGGTGAGGAGAGGCGATGGGGATGAGATTGAGGGTGATGAGAAAGTCATACTCACTTTTCTTGTGCGGAGAAGGTCATGAAACCTCTTCCTGCACTGCAGCCAGGTTCTGCGGCGCATAGAGATGGCATTGACCTCCTGGGCCACTTGCAGCCACACAGCTTTAGTCTGTTGTGGTGGCTTTTTGCTCCCTGAGGAAGGGAAGAGCACCTCCTTATTAGATTTGCTCCCTGCACCAGAGCTTGGAGGGAGGGCTCATCAAAGCGAGGTGCACACTTTTGCTTGCAGGTGGACATGGTCGGTAAATGAAGTCCTTCATACAATGTCCAAAGCATTTCCAGTCTCCAGAAGAAGCAAGGCTGCTTGCAGGCCTTAAATCCAGCAGCACTGATGACGTCATCGGAGGTGACTTTCAGGATGGAAAGACTAATTGGGCCAGGGGTTCCCACACGCTGGAAATCAAGTGCCCAATTAGGGGCAAATTGCACTTTTTTCCCACTTCACATCGGAGTCGGGGTCCTGACACAAAAACCACCTGACACGCCCCAGCCCGACCCCAATGGCAAAATCGAGCCCGATGACTCTTTAGGTAGTTCCGTAGTATACACCAATTTTATGTGCTAGTATGGGTGAAATTTGTCTTTGGCGATAGCATAAAATTGGTCTATTCGAATCATCGGACTGTTTTACACCCTGCCCAATTTTCCTTACCATGACAGTTTGAAAAAATGGCTGCAGATTCGCTATCTCCTGTCTTGCGCTACTTCCACGGACCAGTTTCGCCGCCAATATATTTGAAATGAACTGATGGTATTAGAACTGATCCTAGCAGAAAGTACTTGTATGAAGTGTTCGGCTCCTTCACAGTTGCCCTAAAAACCATCTGATTAGCTATTCAAATATCTCAACAAGGACCAGATACCTCTAGTTTTGGTTAATATGTTAATCAGCATATCAGGTACCATGCCGGGGGTCATAGCACAGCTACCTCTACTCCCTGGATAAACATCGCACATAAAACACGAAGGCAGTAAGAGGCTGAAAGGGTAGGAGTCTCACCACACAGGATTCGGAGTTCTTTCACTGCCATTTTCATGGAGATTAAAGCTCTTGTTATTTGTTCTGTTTGGCAAGAGTGAATTAGCCACAGAAGCTCAGGAAAGACAGGAATAGTAACTGCAAATAATACCGCCACAAGCTGAGTGGGACCGCAAGGAGAATTAGCTCTCAGTGTGTGAAGGCTGTTTCATATTGTAAATAAAACATTATTAAAGAGCTTCTAGAATCTGAATCCAGGCTGCTGTTTTGATCTGATCACAAACTTACACTATTTATCTTTCCCATTTCTAGTCACTTTTTTTCCCCTCACTGGGAGTCACTTTCCGTCACTCGTACACCCTTGGCTGAGTGATGCAGAGGACTGATATAGAGTATGAATTTCTGACAGGCGCTGTCATGGTGTAGTCCCAACATGGCACAAATACTGTTGGATTTTCTGTAAAATCATAAAATGTTAAACCGACAACAGGTCCTTCAGCCTCTGTGAAGAGAAATGACAGGTAATTGTTCAGCTCTGGGGAAGATTCTGCACTCATTCCTTAACCAAGCTTCTCCCCCTTAGATGCTAACAGACCAGCATTTTGTTTTTATTTCAGATTTCCAGTATTAGTCATTTTTGGATTTGAGTGAGAAGAGATTCTGCACTAGTACAAGTGTAAAAAGAAAGAACCTGCATTTATATAGCGCCTTTCACATCCTCAGGATGTACAAAAGCCACACTTTTGAAGCGTAATCACTGTTGTAATGTAGGAAATCCACTGCAGGGTCCCACAAACAGCATTGTGGTAATTACCAGACAATCTGTTTTAGAGATTTTAGTTGAGGGATAAATATTGGTCAGGACACTGGGGAGAACTTCCCTGCTCTTCTTCGAAATAGTGTCGTGGGATAGTTTAAGTCTACCTGGGAGGACAGACGGGGCCTCTCATCTCATCTCTTCTGCAAGATGGCCAATGATAAGGCAGGATCTGGCCAAAGTGGACTGGGATCAGCTACTTGTAGGAAAATCCACATCAGAGCAATGGGAGTCTTTCAGAAAGGAAATAGAGAGAGTTCAACGCCAACATGTTCCCGTAAAGGTCAAGGGTGGGACCAACAAGCCCAGGGAACCCTGGATGTCAAGAGATATGCAAGAATGGATTAGGCAAAAAAGGGAGGCTTTTGGCAGATACAAAGGACTAAAAACAGTGGAGGCCCTAGAGGTGTATAGAAAGTGCAGGGGGGGACTTGAAAAAGAAATTAGGAGATTGAAGAGGGGGCATGAAAAAACACTGGCGGGCAAAATAAAGGAAAATCCCAAGGTGTTTTATAAGTATATTAATGGCAAGAGGATAACCAGGGAAAGAGTAGGGCCCATTAGGGACCAAAGTGGCAATCTTTGTGTAGAGTCGGAAGATGTAGGTGAGGTTTTAAATGAATATTTTGCATCTGTGTTCACTATGGAGAAGTAGGCATAGAAATCAGGCAGGGGGATTGTGATATTCTTGAACAAATTAGTATTGAGAGGGAGGAGGTACTAGCGGTTTTAGTAGGCTTAAAAGTGGATAAATCCCCTGGCCCTGACGGGATGTATCCCAGGCTGCTGTGTGAGGCAAGGGAGGAAATTGCAGGGGCTCTGACACAAATTTTAAGAACCTCTCTGGCCACAGGGGAGGTGCCAGAGGACTGGAGAACAGCTAACGTAGTACCATTGTTCAAGAATGGTAGTAGGGATAAACCAGGGAATTACAGGCCAGTGAGCCTAACATCAGTGGTAGGGAAATTATTGGAAAAAATACCGAGGGACAGAATTAGTCTCCACTTGGAGAGGCAGGGATAAATCAGGGATAGTCAGCATGGCTTTGTCAGGGGGAGATCATGTCTGACCAATTTGATTGAATTTTTCAAGGGGGTGATTAGGTGTGTGGATGAGGGTAGCGCAGTTGATGTAGTCTACATGGACTTCAGTAAGGCTTTTGACAAAGTCCCACATGCGAGACTGGTCAAGGAGGTAAGCGCCCATGGGATCCAGGGCAATTTGGCACATTGGATCCAAAATTGGCTTAGTGGCAGGAGGCAGAGGGTGATGGTCGAAGGTTGTTTTTGTGATTGGACGCCTGTGTCCAGTGGTGTACCGCAGGGATTGGTGCTGGGTCCTTTGCTGTTTGTAGTGTACATTAATGATTTAGATATGAATGTAGGAGGTATGATCAGTAAGTTCACAGATGACACAAAAATTGGTGGAGTGGTAAATAGCGAGATGGGAAGCCTCAGGCTACAGGACGATATAGACGGGATGGTTAGATGGGCAGAACAGTGGGAAATGTAATTTAACCCTGAAAAGTGTGAGGTGATGCATTTTGGATGGACTAACAAGGCAAGGGAATACACAATGAATGGTAGGACCCTAGGAAGGACAGAGGATCAGAGGGACCTTGGTGTGCATGTACATAGATCCCTGAAGGCAGCAGGACAGGTAGATAAGGTGGTTAAAAAGGCATATGGGATACTTGCCTTCATTAGCCGAGGCATAGAATATAAGAGCAGGGAGGTTATGATGGAGCTGTACAAAATGCTAGTTAGGCCACAGCTGGAATACTGTGTGCAGTTCTGGTCGCCACACTATAGGAGGGATGTGATTGCATTGGAGTGGGTACAGAGGAGATTCACCAGGATGTTGCCTGGGCTGGAGCGCTTCAGCTATGAAGAGAGACTGGACAGGCTGGGGTTGTTTTCCTTAGAGCAGAGAAGGCTGAAGGGGGATCTGATTGAGGTGTACAAAGTTATGAGGGGCATAGATAGGGTATATAGAAAGGAACTTTTCCCCTTAGTAGAGGGGTCAATAACCAGGGGGCATAGTTTCAAGGTAAGGGGCAGGAGGTTTAGAGGGGATTTGAGGAAAAACGTTTTCACCCAGAGGGTGGTTGGAATCTGGAACTCACTGCCTGAAAGGGTGATAGAGGCAGGAACCCTCACAACATTCAAGAAGCATTTAGATGAACACTTGAAATGCCTTAGCATACAAGGCTACGGACCAAGTGCTGGAAAATGGGATTAGAATAGACAGGGCTTGATGGCCGGCGCAGACACAATGGGCCAAAGGGCCTCTTTCCGTGCTGTATAACTCTACGACTCTATGGCAGCTCTGACAGTGTCAGCCTAGATTTTGTGCTCAAGTCACTAGATTGGGATTGAACCCACAACCTTCTGGCTCAGATGCAAGAGTGCTAGCATTGAACCACAGCTGACAATCTAACCTGAATGGGAAAATCATCCAATGAAGGATATACTTGCCTTAGAGGAATGTAACAAAGCGCCACTAGATTGATTCCTGGAATGAAAGGGTTTCCCTATGAGGAGAGATTGTGTAGAATGGGCCTATACTCTCTGGAGTTTAGAAGAATGAGAGGTGATCTCATTGAAAGGTATACAATTCTTAAAGGGCGTGACAGGGTAGATGCTGAGAGGCTGTTTCCCCTGACTGGTGAATCTAGAACTAGGGGTCATAATCTCAAGATAAGGGGTTGGCCATTTAGGACTGAGATGAGGAGACATTTTTTTATTCAGAGGGTAGTGAGTCTTTGGAATTCTCTATCCCAGAGGGCTATGGCTGGTCAGTCGTTGACGATATTCAAGTCTGAGATCGATAGATTTTTGGGGGTCACTAAGAAAATCAAGGAATATGGGGATAGGGCGGTAAAGTTGTAGGGGGGCATCTTTTAACTGGTTTAAGGTAATTTACCTGGCCTTGCAGCCTTTGCCTGCACGCTGACCAATTCCAATCTTTTACCTGGTTCACGGTAATTCACCTGGTCAGGCAGCCTGCTGCTACACTGTAAACCAATTTCCAATAAACCAATTTTCAAACAGCGGTTTCGAATCGCTACCCCACCTTCCAGTTCTGACTGAAGGACTTATAATTAATGATATTAAAACGGACACGTGGTTTGGATGAGAGAAAAAAATCAAGTTTTATTAACTAAATGAACTACAATCAAATTATAAACTATACCACACGAACACAGTAATTACAGTAAAATTGCTTAAATGGGGGAATGCAGATGGTAAAAACGAGGGATTAAATGGCTACAATGTTGATTAAACAATCTTAGCAATATCCCCTTAATTCACCACCCCCTAACTCCTTACTAGGCTGCTTTGCTGAGGAGTCAGAAACTCTGCTCACATGTGGTCCAGCGAAGTGAGAGAGAGAGAGAGAGAAGCTCACCTGTGGTCCCAGGAAGTAAAAAACAGAACAATAGCTTCTCAGGAGCTATCTTATATACCTGAAAAAGTCTGTCTGCAAAATTTGCGCCCAAAGTTCCAATACACAACAGAAACACTGATGATTGGTTGATTCAAAGTGGTTGGAATGGGTTAATGTGTCTGTACTGTGGAGCCGAAATGTTCCCGCCCACATCCGGAGCTCACCTGGGCTAAAACAAAAGGGAGTGCAACTGCCCTGTTGTCCAAAATGATGGGTGATTTAAACCCATTCAATGCTTAAACTGTTCCCATTCAAAATCCGTTCCATGGTTTCAGTTTCTCATTGACTGTGAGTGCTTTGAATTGTTGTGCAAACAAAAGCAGTTTCAAATTGATTGTCCTGCGGTTAGTCTCAAGTGGGCTAATCTCTTAAGTAAATAAGCAACTTCAAGTGCTTCTGAAGGGAACCTCCCTGGTTTGATTGACAGGTCTTTGACTGCCACTGTATCCTCCCACTTTATACACACAGACCTCTCGAGCTGCTTTTTAAGCCCCAGTATCTTGGCCAATGCTTTCTGTGGCCATTTTAAAACCTTTTGTGATTGCCCAAACTCCAGGGAACGATTTTATTAAGATGTACTGTCTCAATGTGTGCGAATATTTCCACGAATTCCTCGATTCCATTGTTGTCCACGCCATTTTCAGACCCCTCTGCAATTTGCACAGTTCGAAACTCAAAGGGTACCATTTTAATCTTAAAGTCCTGATGTTGAGACAATTCAGGTCACACAATTCTTCGTCCGCGATGTGGACCAATATTTTTCAATCTTCAGGGAAATAGGGGAAATTTTGCAACCCCTACAAAGTGGAGTTGAGGTAGAAGATCAGCCATGATCTTATTGAATGGCGAAGTAGGCTCAGGGAAACGTATGGCCTACTCCAGCTCCAATTTCTTATGTTCTTATCACACTCTACTGCTTGCATAACTGAGCCTCCTTATCTTTTCTTTGTCTTGTTTTCTTCCCCAGTCAGGAGTCGCACCTGAGAGGAATACACAAAGCAGATACAATTCAATAAGATGTTGGAATCCATAGACATATAGTTTACAGCACAGAATGAGGCTAGAAAGCCCATCTTGCTTTTCAGTAGAGCAGTATGAAGGCAATCCCACTGCCTAGTGCTCTTCCCATAGATCTTCCACTGCTACGCATATTTATTCACCCCTCTCCGTGGCAAAGCATTCTGAGTTCTAACAGTCCGCTGCGTAAATACATTTTTCCTAGCTTCTCTCCTCATTCTCGTAGGTACGATTTTAAATTGCTACTGACTTCCCAACCAGGTAAAACAAGGGTAGGAGTCCCACTAGAAGGGGCTTCCCCACATTCCTGTGACTCACCATTTATCCCATCCCAAATCCCAAGGTTGGGATAATTTCCATAATTGGGCAGGTGGCCGGACCTGTGGCAATGCAACAGGGCTGCCCAAATCACAGAGGGAGCAAGAGAAAGACTTGCATTTATATAGCGCCTTTCACAACCTCAGGACGTCCCAAAGTGCTTTACAGCCAATGAAGTATATTTGAAGTGAAGTCACTGTTGTAATGTTGGAAACTCAGCAGCCTATTTGTGCACAGCAAGGTCCCACAAACAGCAATGTGATAATGATCAGTTCATCTGTTTTTACGTGTTGGTTAAGGGATGAATATTGCCCAGGATTGGAAATCTCCCCAACTTTTAACATCTCATCCAAAAGACGGCACCTCCAACTGTGCTGCACTGGTGTCAGCCTTGATTTTGTGCTCAAGACCCTGGAGTGGGACTATGAACCCACAACCTTCCGACTCAGAGGTTGATAGTGCTACCGGCTGAGCTACGTCTGATGACCCTAATGTCAGAGCTGCACTCACCCTTCCACTCTGAGGGGGTGAGCCCTAAATCTGGATAGGGCAGCAGCAGCCATTTTCTGCACCCCAGCAGTGGCAAGGTCAAAAACACGGGTGGGAATAGCTCTGGGCGTCCACCGACAAATGATCTAAATAAGGCTGACCCCAGAAGCATCAGTGGGGTGAGCGGTGGGTCAATCGAGTTGGCCCAAAGCCGAACCCACCACTCCAAAGCCACAGAATGGTCTGAAGGAGAAATTCTGACTTTCATCAAAAGCTTCTTTACCCAGAGAGCGGTTAGAATGTGGAACTTGCTACCACAGGGAGTAGTTGAGGTGAACAGCATAGATGCCTTTAAGGGGAAGCTAGTTAAGTACATGAGGGAGAAAGGAATAGAAGGTTATGCTGATAGAGTGAGATGAAGAGGGGTGGGAGGATAAACACCGGCACAGACCATTTTTGCCAAAAGGCCTGTTTCTGTGCTGTTAATTCTATGTAAAAGCATAAAGCTAAAAATCTCTGCTTTGGATTATCTTTTTTTAATTTATTTTTTGTTCCTTTTATTCTGCATCCTGATTTCTAATACACAATATTATAAAAATGATATTATAAAAAGGATATAGAGGCACTGGAGAGGATGCAGAGAAGATTTACAAGGATGATACCAGAAATGTGAGGGTATACCTATCAGGAAAGAATGAACAGGCTGGGTCTCTTTCTCTTGAAAAAAGAAGGCTGAGGGGTGACCTAATAGAGGCCTTTAAAATCATGAAAGGCTTTGATGGAGTGGTTACAGAGAGAATGTTTCTGTAGTGTATGTACCTTTAAGAGAGAACTACTTTTACAGCTCCTGTATACTGTAGCACCGGCAGTGACCACACCTGTATATAAGCCTTGAGCATGCCTCTGTACCCCCAGTCTTGAGACTACCCTACTCCAGTAAACACCTGTTGATTGTTAAGTTACAGCATCCGTGTAGTTATTGGAAAACATCATACTCTCAGAATCACGGATCTAACAGTGGCGACGAGTGTCGATTCGAATCTACCTGCAACTCTGCATTTCCCTTTGAGGATTCGCTCCGGGAGGGCGGTGGAAAAAAGTTGAGGCCAGAAGCACGGGCGTCGACCACGAGCAACCGCCCAGTCGTCCGGCAGAGAGTGAACATCGCAGGGGAGGCTGTTGAGAGCCGGGCTTGGTTCCCCAGCCATGACGATCAGCAACAGACTGACAACAGGTACAGTGCAGACCCTTCCCGGACAATGGCGGCTGGAGCCGACCGACGGCAGAGAAAAAGCCGAGCAGCGTCGACAGGGTAAGAGAGAGGGTGAAGCGCACAGGGCGCAGCCGGGGGTTGAAAACCGAGCGGCGTCGAGGAAAAACAAAACAGAGAGAGAGAGGGTAAAGCAGCAGCTGGGTTCAGGACCTAGCAGTGGAACCGGGAAAGGCGCACAGAAAAAAAACACGCAGAGCACAGCCAGGGCTCAAAGGCTGAACAGTGTCCGCGGGGAGAAGAACGGAGAGCGCGGGAGACGCCATTGAGCCGCGGAGAAGAAGGAAGAGCGCGGGAGACGCCATTTTTTAGAAGCTGCAGCGGAGAAGAAGGGCGAGCGCGGGAAGAAAGGAAAGCGCAGGAGACGCCATTTTGTGCCAGCGGAGAAGAAGGGAGAGCGTGGGAGATGCCATTTTTGACAGTTAAATCACACCCAGGGATGTCAAAGAGTGGCAGTGTCTCTACGTTCGACAATGAAGTCGAAGATTGGGCAACATATGTGGAACGTATTGAGGTGTACTGCAGGGCGAATGAAGTGCCAGATGCTAGGAAAGCATTGGTTTTGTTAAATTCCATGGGTGCAAAAACTTATGGCTTACTGCGAAACTTAATAACCCCAGAGAAGCCCGTGAATAAGAATTTCGAAAGCATAGTAGAAATTCTACAGGACCACTTAAACCCCACACCGCTGCTGACAGCAGAAAGATTTAAGTTCCATAAAAGGAACCAGCATAAAGACGAAAGTAATGCTGAGTACTTAACGGAACTGCGCAAGCTATCGAAGCACTGCCAGTTTGGAGTGGGACTAGCAGATACGTTAAGGGACAAGTTTGTGTGTGGGCTTCAAAGTGAAGGAACCCAGAGACGGCTTCTATCAGAAAAGGATCTTATGCTGGACAAGGCTTTCAGCATGGCAGTATCACATGAAGCAGCCGCAAGGGGCGCTGCAGAGATACAACGGAGACCGCAAGAATATGGCACCAATGAAATGTCATATGGAACAGGGAAGTGTTATCGCTGCGGCAGAACAACACACGACCAGAAGGATTGTTGGTTCAAGTACCAAGTGTGCAGACAGTGTGGAAAAGCAGGACACATAGCAAGAGTCTGCAGGTCTGGGAAGAAAACCAACAGCAAGAAATCTCCACAGGGGAAGTACAAAAAGGTAAATAAGGTGATGGACAGTAGTTCAGACAAACAGAAAAGTGATACAGACTCCGGAAGCAAGGAGCTGGGTTGTCTGAAACAACATAAGGTAACCAAAATGGAGGATCACCAGACTATCTGGGTTACACTCAAGATAGACAGAGTCGAAGTGAAAATGGAATTGGACACAGGATCAGCCCTAACAGTCATAAACCAAAGGGACTACAAGCGACTATTTACACATATACCCTTGAAAGCTACAGAGATTGTCTTGAAGACGTACACGGGGCAAAAAGTCCACCCCAAAGGAAAAATAAGGGTGAACGTGATATACAAAGGCCAGGAAATACCTAAAATGGATCTATATGTATTGCCAGATGGAGGACCACCACTACTAGGACGTGAATGGATCCGGAAGATACAATTAGATTGGCATTCCATACAAGCACTGAAGGTTGAGGCCAAAAAGGATGACGACGTCACACCTGGACGACTGTCAAAAATGCTAACTGACGCAGAAGAAGTGTTCCAGGAGGGACTCGGAACACTAAAAGGCATAACAGCAACGATTAAAAAAGGGGAAAATGCAAACCCAAACTTTCTTAAGGCCAGACCAGTGCCTTATGCGATCCGACCAGCCGTCAAAGCAGAGCTGGAAGGGTTGGAACGTTCAGGAGTACTGTCCAAAGTAGACTGGAGCAAGTGGGCTACACCCATCGTTCCTGTAATGAAGAGGTCGTTGAGTAATACGCCTGGGGAACCAAAGAAGGTCCGCATCTGTGGGGATTTTAAGGTGACAGTGAACCCAGTCCTTCACACGATACAATATCCGCTTCCACGAATTGAGAATATTTTTGCCTCGCTATCTGGAGGTAATCGCTTCACCAAAATTGATCTAGCCCAGGCGTACTTGCAAATGGAGGTAGAAGAAGCCTCGAAACAATACCTCACGATCAACACTCATAAAGGTCTCTACCAATACAACCGGCTGGTGTTCGGGGTAGCATCAGCTCCGGCTATTTGGCAAAGGGCAATGGATCAAGTCCTGCAAGGGATTCCAGAGACCCAGTGTTATTTGGACGACATCCTGGTCACGGGCGAAAATGACAGTGATCACCTCGCCAACTTGGAGAAGGTGCTCACTAGATTAAAGGAATATGGGCTACGAGCTAATCGCCACAAGTGCGAGTTTTCCAAGAAGCAGATCTCGTATTGTGGCCACGTTATCGATGAAGAGGTGTTACATAAGTCCCCTGAAAAGATTGAGGCAGTAGTCAAGGCTCCAGCACCGGAAAATGTGTCACAACTGAGGTCGTTCCTCGGACTGGTGAACTACTACCATAAGTTCTTACCAAATTTGTCTACAGTATTACACCCACTGAACACCCTACTGCAAACAGGGGTACCATGGAAGTGGAATGACGAACGTAAAGGAGCTTTCCAGAAGTGCAAAGAATTGATCACATCAAAAGAGGTGTTGGCCCATTTCAACCCAGCACTACCAATTCGTTAGGCATGTGATGCATCACCCTATGGTATTGGAGCGGTGCTGTCGCACAAATTCCCAGACGGGTTGGAGAGGCCAGTAGCCTTTGCGTCTCGGTCACTAACCTCAGCCGAGCGCAACTACACCCAGATTGATAGGGAGGCCCTCAGCCTAGTATGGGGAGTAAAAAAATTCAACCACTTTCTGCATGGGCAGAAGTTCACCTTGCTGACTGACCACCAACCACTTGTCTCCATCTTTAATCCAAAGAAGGGCGTTCCAGTGATGACTGCACAACGGTTACAAAGATGGTCCCTTTTTCTAGGGGCGAACCAATATGAAATAGAATATAAAGGCACAAAACAGCATGGAAACGCTGATGGGCTATCACGCCTGCCACTGCCTACTGTGGAGGAAGCACCAGCAGTGGACCCTATCGAGATATTTTATTCGTCAATAATTGAACGATTGCCAGTAACTAACGCGGATATAGAGAAGGAGACCCGCAATGATCCGACACTGTCTCGGGTATATGATTTGACGGTGAGGGGATGGCCAACACATGGCGACTCACTGTTGCCAGCATTCTCATCCAGAAGAGAACAGCTGTCAGTATGTCAGGGGACATTGATGTGTGGATCCAGAGTGGTGTTTCCACCCAAGTTAAGGGAGAGAGTGCTAAATGAGCTTCATGAAGGTCATCTGGGAGGGGTGAAAATGAAAAGCCTCGCTAGGGCTTATGTGTGGTGGCCGGGGATCGATCAACAAATCGAGGACCTAACCAAGAGCTGCTCAGGATGCCAGAAGGTCCAAAATGCACCACCACATGCCCCTCTACACCCATGGGAGTGGCCCTCCTCTCCATGGCAACGGGTGCATATTGACTTTGCTGGTCCATTCATGGACTCAATGTTCTTAATAGCAGTGGATGCTCACTCGAAATGGCCTGAGGTGATAAAAATGTCCTCAACAACTACAGAGAAAATGATTGCAGTCCTACGGACCATATTTGCCAGGAACGGCTTGCCAGAGCAGATTTGCTCTGATAATGGACCACAGTTTGTGTCCGAAGAGTTTCGGAAATTTATGAGAAGGAATGGGGTAAGGCATTAGACATCCGCCCCGTACCATCCAGCCACAAATGGATTGGCTGAGAGGTTCGTACAAACCTTTAAAAAGGCGATAAAGGCCATGTGCGACGATGAAATTCCACTACAGCATAAGATGGACAATTTCCTATTAGCCTACAGAAATGCGACACATGCAGCTACCAACCAGACCCCGGCCATGATGTTCTTTAACTGAAGGTTGAGATCTCGTCTGGATTTGCTCAGACCAAATGTGCGAAGAAATGTTGAGGATAAACAATTCCAGCACATCAATGAGAAACCGACAAGGAGCTTCAATGTAGGACAACCAGTCTTGGCCTGTGACTACCGAACAGAGAAATGGCAACCCGGAACGATATGCACAAGGCAGGGGCCATTAATGTACACAGTGGATGTCGGGGAGAACATTGTGAGACGCCATGTCGATCAGATCTTAGCTTCACAGGAATGAGTCAACCCCATGTCTCGCGTACCTGGGGATGAACCCGACATAGAAACATAGAAACATAGAGATAGGAACAGGAGTAGGCCATTCGGCCCTTCGAGCCTGCTCCGCCATTCAATGAGATCATGGCTGATCTTCGTCTGAGATCTTAGCTGATCTTACCAGTTCAGTACCCCGTCCCCGCCTTTTCTCCGTAACCCTTAATCCCCTTAGCCTTCAGAAATATATCCAATTCTCTCTTGAAAATATTTATTGAATTAGCCTTCACAGCCCTCTGTGGCAGGGAATTCCACAGGCTCACCACTCTTTGAGTGAAGAAATTCTTCCTCATCTCTGTTTTAAATGATTTGCCCGCTATTTTTAGACTGTGGCCCCTGGTTCTGTGCTCCCCTGCCATTGGAAACATTCTCTCTGAATTCAGCCTGTCCAGGCCTGCCATAATTTTATATGTTTCGATGAGATCCCCTCTCAATCTTCTAAACTCCAGTGAGTACAAGCCCAAACTATTCAATCTCTCCTCGTAGGTCATTCCCGCCATTCCAGGTATCAGCCTGGTGAATCGCCGCTGCACTCTTTCCATGGCAAGAACATCCTTCCGCAGATGGGGCGACCAAAACTGTACACAATACTCCAGATGCGGTCTCACCAGCACCTTGTACAGCTGTAGTAAGGTATCCCTATTCCTATACTCGAACCCCCTTGATATGAAGGCCAACATACCATTTGCCTTCTTAATCGCCTGTTGCACCTGCATGCTCTCCTTCAGTGACTGGTGCACAAGAACACCCAGGTCCCTCTGCACTTCCCCATCTCCCAATCTATTGCCATTTAGATAATAATCTACCCTCCTGTTTTTACCCCCAAAGTGGATAACCTCGCATTTATCCACATTATAGTGCATCTGCCACGTATCCGCCCATTCCCCCAACCTGTCCAAATCGCACTGTAGCCTCCTGACATCCTCATCAGAGCCCACCCCTCCTCCTAGTTTAGTGTCGTCAGCGAATTTGGAAATATTGCATCCAATTCCCTGATCCAGATCATTTATATATATTGTGAACAGCTGGGGTCCCAGGACAGATCCTTGCGGCACCCCGCTGGTCACTGCCTGCCACTCCGAAAACGAGCCGTTTATTCCAACTCTCTGTTTTCTATCCGCCAGCCAGTTCTCTATCCACGTTAATACTTTGCCCCCAATCCCATGAGCCTTAATTTTGCATGATAATCTTTTGTGTGGAACCTTATCGAAGGCTTTCTGGAAGTCAAGGTACACCACATCCACTGGCTCTCCCCCATCTATTTTACCAGTTACTTCCTCAAAAAATTCCAGCAGATTAGTCAAACACGATTTACCCTTTGTAAATCCATGTTGACTCTGTCCGATCCTTTCCCCATTTGTCAAGTGCTCCGCTATTTTATCCTTAATAATGGACTCTAGCATTTTGCCCACAACCGATGTAAGGCTTACTGGTCTATAATTCCCTGCTTTCTCTCTACCCCCCTTTTTAAATATTGGGGTAACATTAGCTACCCTCCAATCCACGGGTACTGTTCCCGAGTCAATGGAGTTCCGGAAGATGATCCTTAGAGCATCTGCTATCTCCAGGGCCACCTCCTTAAGTACCCTAGGATGTAGTTTATCAGGCCCCGGGGATTTGTCGGCCTTCAGTCCCCTCAACTTACCCAACACCATATCCCTAGAGATACTAATTTCTGTCAGCTCCTCCCTCTCATTAGTCCCTATGTTTGCCGATATTCCTGGGAGGTTATTTGTGTCCTCCTTTGTGAATACAGAACCAAAGTATGAGTTTAATTGGTCTGCCATTTCCTTATTCTCCATTATATATTCTCCCGAATCGGACTGCAAGGGACCGACTTGGGATTTTACCAGTCTTTTCCTCCTGATATACCGATAAAAGCTTTTGCAGTCTGTCTTTATGTTTGCTGCAAGTTTACTTTCGTATTCTATTTTCCCCTTCCTGATTAATCCCTTTGTCCTCTTTTGCTGTATCCTGTACTGCCCCCAATCTTCCGGTCTGCTGCTTTTTTTTGCCAGTTGATATGCCCTTTTTTTTGATTTTATGCTGTCCCTAATTTCCCTCGTTATCCACGGTTGAGCCACCTTTTTAGGTTTATTTTTATGACAAACCGGTATAAACATGTTCTGGAATTCTTCCATTCTATCTTTGAATGCTTGCCATTGTCTATCCACTGTCAATCCCCCCAGAAACACCACCCAATCAATCTTACCCAATTCCCGTCTCATACCCTCGTAATTCCCTTTATTTAAGTTCTGGACCTTAGTCTCTGATTCAATTTCCTCACTCTCCATCTCGACTGAGAGCTCGATCATATTATGATCGCTCTGACCCAAGGGGCCTCGTACAAGAAGATTGTTGATAAGTCCCTTCTCATTGCACAATACCCAGTCTAAAATGGCCTGATCTCGAGTCGGCTCCTCGACATATTGGTCCAGATAACCGTCCCGAAAACATTCCAGGAATTCCTCCTCCTCAGAATTTTTACTAATTTGGGTAGTCCAATCAATATGTAAATTAAAGTCACCCATGATGACAGCTGTGCTCTTATCGCACGCTTCTCTAATTTCCCTTTTTATGCCTTCCCTCACCTCCATATTACTATTTGGAGGCCTATATATCACACCCACTAACGTTTTCCTCCCCTTGCTATTTCTCATTTCTACCCATACAGATTCCGTTTCATCCGAGTTAATATCCTTCCTTTCCATTGCATTAATCCCCTCCTTTACCAGCAATGCTACCCCACCTCCCCTACCTTTTTGCCGATCCTTCCTAAATATTGTATATCCCTGGATGTTAAGTTCCCAGCCTTGCCCACCCTGCAGCCACGTTTCTGTAATCCCAATCAAATCATACTTGTTTACCTCTATTTCCACAACTAATTCATCCACCTTGTTCCTAATGCTTCTAGCATTAAGATACAAAGCCTTCAGGCTTGCTTTTTTCACACTCTCATTATGAATTAGTTTGGCCCTTTGTGTTTCTCTCCTTTGCTTATTGCTTCTCACCTTTCTACCATCTATTTCTGACTTCATATGACTTCCCTCTTTTCCACTACCTAGGTTCCCATCCCCCTGCCAAATTAGTTTAAATCCTCCCGAACCGCCCTAGAAAATATTACCCCGAGGACATCGGCTCCCTCACAGTTCAGGTGTAGACCGTCCCCTTGGTACAGGTCACTCCTCCCCAAGAACTGGTTCCAATGCCTCAAGAATTTAAATCCCTCTCCCTTGCACCACTGCTCAAGCCACGTATTTAGCTTATCTATCTTACTCTCTCTAAACTTATTAGCTCGTGGCACTGGTAGCAATCCAGAGATTACTACCTTTGAGGTCCTACTTTTCAATTTAGCTCCTAACTCCCTAAATTCAGCTTGTAGGACCTCCTCCCTCTTTTTACCTACATCGTTGGTACCTACATGTACCACGACAACTGGCTGTTCCCCCTCCCCCTTCAGAATGCTCTGCACCCGCTCCGAGACATCCTTGACCCTTGCACCAGGGAGGCAACATACCATCTTGGAGTCTCGGTCTCGGCCACAGAAACTCCTATCTATCCCCCTTACAATTGAATCCCCTATCACTATAGCCCTATCCCTCTTTTTCCCGCCCTTCTGTGCAGCAGAGCCAGTCATGGTGCCCTGAACCTGGCTGCTGGTGCCTTCCCCTGATAAGTCATCTCCCCCAACAGTACCCAAAACGGTAAACCTGTTTTGGAGGGAGATGACCGCAGGTGACTCCTGCACTACCTTCCTGCCTTTACCCTGCCTTTTGGTCACCCATTTACTGTCTGAGCTAGCCTTTACCTGCGGTGTGACCAACTCACTGAATGTGCTATCCACAACATCCTCAGCATCGCGTATGCTCCAGAGTGAGTCCATTCGCAGCTCCAGCGCCGCCATGCGGTCTGCTAGGAGCTGCAGCTGGACACACTTCCTGCACACATAGTTGTCAGGGACAGTGTCCCTGATTTCCCACATGGCACAGGAGAAGCATGACACGGGTCCGAGCTGCCCTTCCATGACTTAACCCTTACAATACCCTTTTATTTAGCATCTACCTCAGAACCAGTAGCGGTGGAAACTGATGAACTAACCGACGAAAAGGGGCCAGAATCGCCTCCGCACCAAGAACAAGAACCTCAGGAAAGGCGCTATCCCGAAAGGATCAGGAAGCCGCCCCAAAGACTGAATCTATAAATGGACTATTGTTGTTTAATGTGCATGTTAAAGTGTTAATTGTTATTTGAATATTATGGGTACTGCTAATCTAAAAGGGGAGGAATTTTAGTGTATGTACCTTTAAGAGAGAACTACTTTTACAGCTCCTGTATACTGTAGTACCGGCAGTGACCACACCTGTATATAAGCCTTGAGCATGCCTCTGTACCCCCAGTCTTGAGACTACCCTACTCCAATAAACACCTGTTGATTGTTAAGTTACAGCATCCGTGTAGTTATTGGAAAACATCATACTCTCAGAATCACGGATCTAACAGTTTCCACTTGTGGGGAAGAGCATAACTAGAGGCCATCCATATAAGATAGTCACCAAGAAATCAAATAGGGAATTCAGAAGAAACTTCTTTACCCAGAGAGTGCTGAGAATGTGGAACTCGCTACCACAGGGAGTGGTTGACACGAATAGTATAGATGCATTTAAGGGGAGGCTGGACAAACATATGAGGGAGAAGGGAATAGAGGGTTATGCTGATAGAGATAGATGAGGAAAGACGGGAGGAGGCTCGAGTGGAGCATAAACACCAGCATGGGCTGGATGGGTCGAATGGCCTGTTTCTGTGCCGTATACCCTATGTGTTCCTATGTAAAACAAAAGCTGTCTGCAAGAGAATGGCGAGGAAAGGATTGGGTAGAAACATTGTAAATACTGTTAATTGCCAATTTAGATAGGTGACCTGGTCGAAACATAAGAACACAGCTGAATGTTAAAGGAAGGAAACAAAAAAATTCTTGCATTTGCTCTAAAAAAGTCACAAATGGGTGCCGTGAAGTAAAGGCAGTATAGAAATGGTGTACTGACAACACTTACAGTGAGAACAAAATTGGGCTCCAGGTGTCAGACATACAATTTTATTCACACTTGCACACAGCGTTTGCTTTAATCTAACTTACCTCGGCATACTGTAACAATACTTCCAGTGAAAATTGCTTTGCATAATGTAACAGAATTGTCTTACTTGCTGTAGAAGACAGCTGTACACAGCTTGCTTTTGGAGATGATCCATATCAGAGACAGTGAATAAAAGCCTTTGCACCTGTCCTTTGGGCTAGAAATTCGGTGCCTTAGTGCCTCCTATTGGCGCCTCTGGGGGTGATAACGGGACGCAAAGGACTTACCGCCCGGGCGCGGCGATGTTACCGCTGCCCGCGAAATTCACCTGGCGGTTTGCGGCAACGGTAACGCCTAGCGCCATGATCTCCTGCGCCTGGAGATAGTGACATCATCCGGCTGCGCATCGCCCCGGTAGTGCCCGGAACCAAAATTAATTTCCGCTCCCTGCAGCATCGCCGGGCGATGACATCGACAGCTGCAGGAGGCATTGATTGGGAAGCCGGGTGCTTCAAGGGCGAGACTGAAAGGCGAGGTGACCGAGGTAGGTGAAAAGGAATCTGAAATGCTCCTTGTGTTTTTTTTTTCGCCGCCAGCCGTCGATCAGCCTGGCCCTCTGCTGCAGTGCATCGGGCTGATCAGGCCAGATCGCGGCTGCCGTCGGGGACCAGGTAAGTTTTTTCCTTGCAGAGCCTGCAGCGATGGCCTTTCCCTTTAAGGGAGGGAAGGAGCCTTCCAACGCAGCAGCGCTGCACGGCCCAGTGTGCAGCACGGCACAACTTCCACCCTGCCTGCTGCCTGCTGCGTTCCAGGAACGAAGTGGAGCGCTTGATTTAACGTTCCACTTCCTTCTTGGAGCGCAAAACCAAATTTTTTAAAAGTTGAGAAATATTAGTGCCTGGCAATGTGCGCTAGCAATGGTTTGGCAAAGTTAAAGTAACAAATGCGGTAGATTTGAACGTGATCACAATAGAGGATTCTAACTAAAAAGAAAACCTTGCATTTATGTAGTGCAGTTCGCGAACTCAGGGCATCCCAAAGCGCTTCACAGCCAATTAATTACTTTCGAAGTGTTGCCACAGTTGTAATGTAGGAAACACTGCAGCTAATGTGTGCACAGCAAGCTCCCACAAACAGCAACATGATAATGACCAGATTATCTGTTTTTAGTGACATTGACTGAGGGATAAATATTGGCCAGGGCACTGGGGATAACTCCCCTGCTCTTCTTCCAAATAGTGGCATGGGATCTTATGCATCTACCTCATAGGGCATGCGCGGCCTCGGTTTAAAGTCTCATCTAAAAGACTTAATGCATTCTATTCAGTTCTAAGTATTTGAACAGAGCTGTTGAGGCATTTTTTTAAATGGGCTAACACCTCGCTTCAACTAACAAAGGAACTGCATATGTATGCATTAAACCTTCCTACTGTAACGTTCGCACAGTGTAATTTCAAGGCCAGTGCGTTTTATGTGGATTGTGTTTAAGGAGAGACCATAAATAATGTGTGTTCAATCAGAGGTTGTGATACACCACAGATTATTACACTTAGTGCTTCTGTCAGGTGGGCATTACATTTACAGAATTCTACCACTTTATTTTGCTCGTTTCTTTCCATGGGAAACAGCGACCATAATCTGGGAGGATTCTGGGAATATTTATCCCAAATCTATCATTTTAATATCCTTCGCAACTATTATAAGAGTCAATCCAATATCCCTGCCTTCAAGTAGACTGAGTGGAAGATTTTTTTTTGAAATGCATTTCCTTTGAAATACTAAATTCCCCACTGACATCCATTTTTTATGCTCTCTTCGATATATATTTTACTTGAGAGCTCCCAAAGGTACCAAAATCAAATCTGGCATATTTGTCATCCTTAAAAAAAATCAAATTGCACAGAAATCACTCGAATGTGTTTTTTAGTTTAACACAAGATTGCTAAAATTACAGTCAGGGAATAGCAAAGAGCAAAAGACAGGTTTCACAAGTCTCTGGAAGTAGTGCAGGTTTGTGGAATGGAAATAATTTTTACAGCCCTATTATTTTTAATCAATGGATCTAAAGAAATGTTTTCATTTGAACAATACAGGGACACTAAAATATGTACAGCACACACTGCATGAAAGTTAATACAGGTAAGGGTATCTATCATATGTACACTGAACACTGGTTGCCTGAAAATCATACACTGGGCGGGAGGTGAAAGGCATTTATATGCCTACTGTACACATCTGAGAATCTAGTCAATATCATTCTGGCTCTGTTATCACCAACACACCCTTGTTCTCCTGCATAAAAATAGGCCTCTTCTGCTACCGTAGCTCTGTGTGCCCGATACTCCGTTATCTGTATGTATACAGGATTTGACGTTAAGACACACAAGACACAAACAAGATATATGGAATGAGATTTGAGTGAACTGTCAGCCATTGGTCTGCAAGGTAGCTCGTTCAGTTTCAGAATATAGATGACTAGCTGTGAGTTGGAAAGGGATAGTTCAGTCAAGCCCTTTTGACAATAAATGAAAAGAAAAAGACTTACATTTATATAGCGCTTATCATGACCTCGGGATGCCCCAAAGCACTTTACAGCCATTGAAATACTTTTGAAGTGTAGTCCCAGTTGTAATTTAGGAAACGCAGCTACCAATTTGCACGCAGCAAGCTCCCAAAACGAGCAATGTGAAAATGACCAGGCAATCTTTTTTAGTGATGTTGATTGAGGGATAAATATTGGCCAGGACACCAGGGATAACTCCCCTGCTCTTCTTTGAAATAGTGCCATGGGATCTTTTATGTCCACCTGAGAGCAGTTAAAGCATCTTGCAATGGGGGTATGCTTGTCTAACTGTCTGAGCACCCAATGCCTAACTGTATGATAGCCTCCTTTGTGATCGGAACAGGTTCTTTGTGGCATTTGCGTGCAATACATCTACAATTTCTTTGAAGGCAGGCAAAGAAAATGCCCAGATATGAATCAATCTGCTTTATTGACTCTCTCCTCCCCTGAAAATGTTAACTCACACTGGGATATGTTCCATGGTCAAGAGCTATCCCATCCCAAGTGGCCATTTTTCATGTGTTATCTAAGACTTGAGTGTTGGTAGGCTATCTGCCCATAAGGAGGATGCATGAGCCGCACTCTCCCCTGTCCCAATCTGTGTCAACTGATACACTTTTTAATTAACATGCGCACTTTGCACCACAGGGGCAATGAAAAAGTGGTCAGGAACAGGAACCCTGGCTGATAATTTTCCCCTATCCACTAGATCAGTGGGCTAAAGGCAATTGCAGCGTCTCTATCCATGCCAGCTATCATCAACTAACTCAGTATAGACTGTAGATTTAGGAACATAGGAATAGGAGTAGACCATTTAGTCCTTCGAGCCTGTTCTGCCCTTCAATGAAATCATGGCTAATCTCGACTTAACTCCTTTGGCCTTTGGCCTTTGGCCCATACCCCTTAATAGCTTTGGTTAACAAAATCTATCAATTTCAGATTTGCAATTAACAACTGATCTATCATCAATTGCAGTTTGCAGAAGAGAGTTCCAAACTTCTACCAACCTTTGTCTGTAGTAGTGTTTCCTAATTTCACTCCTGAAAGATCTGGCTCTAATTTTTAGACTATGCCCCCTAGTCCTCGACTCCCCAACCAGCGGAAATAGTTTCTCTCTATCTACCCTATCTGTTCCCCTTAATATCTTGAAGACTTCGATCAAATCACCCCTTAACCTTCTAAATTCTAAGGAATTCAACCCTAATTTGTGTAATCTCTCCTCGTAATTTAAACTTTGAAGTCCGGGTATTATTCTGGTAAACCTACGCTGCACTCCCTCCAAGGCCAATATATCCTTCCTAAGGTGTGGTGCCCAGAACTGCTCACAGTGCTCCAGGTGTGGTCTAACCAGGGTTTTGTACAGCTGCAGCATAACTTCTACCTCCTTGTATTCTAGTCCTCTAGTTATAAAGCCTTTTTGATTATTTTCTGTACCTGTTCATGACATTTTAATGACCCCCAAGTCTCTTTGGATCTCCACTGTTTTTAGCTTTTCACCATTTAGAAAGTACCTTGTTCTATCCTTATTAGTTCCAATGTGGATGACCTCACATTTGCTTACATTGAAGACCATTGGCCACAGTTTTGCCCATTCACTTAATCTGTCGATATCCCTTTGTAATTTTAAGCTTTCATCTACACTGCCTACAATGTCGGCTATCTTTATGTCATCCACAAAATTGCATATGTGGCTTTCTATCCCAGCTTCTAAGTCGTTAATAAATACTGTGAATAGTTGAAGCCCCAACATAGGTCCCTGCAGGACACCACTAGTCACATCCTGCCAATTAGAGTACCTGCCCATTATCTCTACTCTCTGTCTCTTACCACTCAGCCAATTTCCTGCCGCACAGCCAATTTAGCTCCTCGAGCCTGTTCTGCCATTCAGTGAGATCATGGCTGATCTGTGACCTAACTCCATATAACTTCCTTTGCCCCATATCTCTTAATACATTTGGTTAACAAAAATCTATCAATCTCAGATTTAAAATTAACAATTGATCCAGCATCAACTGCCGTTTGCGGAAGAGAATTCCAAACTAATCGATGACCTTTCTGGTCTCAATGACACAGGTCCACTCAATAATACAAAAATTGTCAAAAAAAACTCCCAAAATGCAACATAGTTATTTTAATAGAGAAGTTAATCTATTTAACATAAACTGGCTAACACCTCTAGACAAGGAAAAAGGAGGATTGAAATAAACTACTTGCACCCAACACTACCCACCGATCAGTATCCACAGCCACACTGTGTTGAGGAAAACACCAACAACTTGTATTTATATAGCACCTTTAACGTAGTAAAACGTCCCAAGGTGATTCACAGGAGTATTATAAGAAAAAATTGATACGAAGCCACATAAGGAGAAATTAGGGCAGATGACCAAAAGCTTGGTCAAAGAGATAGGTTTTAAGGAGGAAAGAGAGGTAGAGAGGCGGAGAGGTTTAGGGAGGGACTTCCAGAGCTTAAGGCCTAGGCAACAGAAGGCATGGCCACCAATGGTTGAGCGATTATAATCAGGGTTGCTCAAGAGAGCAGAATTAGAGGAGCGCAGATATCTCGGGGGGGTTGTGGGGCTGAAGGAGATTACTGAGATAGAGAGGGGCGAGGCCATGGAGGGATTTGAAAAGAAGGAAGAAAATTTTGAAATCGAGGTGTTGCTTAACTGGGAGCCAATGTAGGTCAGCGAGCACAGGGGAGATGGGTGAACGGGACTTGGTGCCAGCTAGGACACGGGCAGCCAAGTTTTGGATGACCTCAAGTTTTTCGTAGGGTAGAACGTGGGAGGCCAGCCAGGAGTGCATTGGAATTAATCAAGTCTAGAGGTAACAAAGGCATGGATGAGGTTATCAGCAGCAGATGAGCTGAGGCATGGGCGGAGATGGGCGATATTACGAAGGTGGAAATAGGCAGTCTTAGTTATGCTGCAGATGTGTGGTTGGAAGCTCATTTCAGGATCAAATATGACACTAAGGTTGCAAACAGTGTGGTTTAGCCTCAGACAGATGCTAGGGAGAGGGATGGAGTCAGTGGCTAGGGAACAGAGTTTGTGGCGGGGACTGAAAACAATGGCTTAGTCTTCCCAATATTTAATTGGAGAAAATTTCTGCTCATCCAGTACTGGATACCAGACAAACAGACTGACAATTCAGCGACCTTGGAGGGGTCAAGAGAAGTGGTGGTGAGGTAGAGCTGGATGTCGTCAGCGTACATGTGGAAACTGATGCTGTGTTTTCAGATGATGTTGTCAAGGGACAGCATGTAGATGAGAAATAGGAGGGGGCCAAGGATAGATCCTTGGGGGACATCAAAGGTCACGATGCAGGAGTGGGAAGAGAAGCCAGCAAACTCCCGGAAAGTCCAGCCAAACTCCACCACACGGACCGCACTGCCTGTGGTTGTCAAGGTTACCACAGCCCTAATCTTTTATGCCTCTGTCTTATTCCCAGGTGTCGCAGCAACAAAGACAACCTGCAGTTCACAGATACATCAAGCCGGTGAATTGTTCAGATGGCAGAATTCTCCAAAGTCCAAGGTGTCATCGGTAATACTCAAATGATCCGACAGGCTCCTGCACTCAATTCCTTTATCTTCATGAGCTAAAAGGGCTTTCTGTCCATCAACTCTCAGGTCATCTGTGACCATTAAAATAGCCTCATGCAAGTGAATGTCCATTTCTCAGGCAGCAGTCGTGACATCTTCATTTTAAGGCAGTTTGTGCATCGGGATTATTCAAGCCACAAAGAGGAGTGCAAGGTTGGCTTCAAGGAGACCTAAGCTGTCCTCTTGAGCCTTGGCTCGTGTCACCTTTGAAACCACCATCAGTGCAACATGGCGTACGCAGCCACCAGCATTATCACTGACTACATGATGAATATCTTGAAATAGCACTTAAAATGCCTGGACAGTCCGGGATTTCCTATAATACAGCCAGATTAAGGTCTCCAAGATCATTGCTGTGTGCAGGATGTATATGGTAGGAATATTTGCCATCCAAAGAGGCAGAATCATGGAGAAGTGAAGGAGAAAGACACTAAACCACACCCAGAAGCTGAGAAAGGGAAGACGCAAAACCTGAAGAGATGCTTCTGCTAAATATTATGGGGGTGAAATTGGGTAGCACCCCATCTGAGGCGCTAACTTTTGACATTTTCAAAATTTAGCGGCAGGTGCTATGGATTCTGAACTTCTACTAAATTGGGTGTTAGGGCCCCAGGAAGGAAGTGGGGCGCTAAATCAAGCGCTAATGGCCTCGGTGGGGTGCTACAGGAGCGCTACCAGCAGAGCGTTAATGAATTTCAGGTGCAATGGGTTCAACAATGATCCTGCACATTGGTTCCTTCCAGCTTTTAAATGGGAGGTTGCATCATTGTGCAGATGCTCATTTTCAGCATTGCTGGCTGTGAGGTGACCTGCGAGCAAGTGAATCCCCTGATGGCTATGGCTGTTCCCACTCCCAGGGAGAGAGCTCGTCGGTTCACAGACGTGACATTGAAGACATTGGTGACTGGACTGGAGCGAAGGAGGGCAATGCTGTTCCCGGCCACTGGAAGGAGGCCATCGCCTCAGGTGTTCAGGGCAATGTGGAGGGAAATGGCCCAGGTGGTCTCGGCCAGTAGTGTGGTGAAACACAGCCTGACACAGTGCTGGATGAAATTCAACGACCTCAGTCGGGTGGTCAAGGTGAGTCCATGCTTCAACGGCTCCTGCATACCAGCATCTGAACCTCAGTCTGTGCACACTGCGCAAAGAACCACACCATCACCACTCACCCACCAAACATCTTCACCTACTCAAACTCATATCCACATCTCACGCCTTGCCTACAATCACAGCTATTCAATGACGGCAGGCATATCTCCCAAACACATAGCTGGACTCTGACTGAAACACATTTGTTTCTCTTGCAGGCCAAGATGGTCCACAATAGGAGGGAGCAGCAGAGAACAGGCTGGGGTGATGCGCAGCTCCAGCAGCTCTCAGACCTGGAGGAGCCAGTGCTGTGACTCATTGGGCAGCAGGTGGTGGGCACCGTGGTCGTCGGCGACGTCGACCCCATTGGGGGCAAAAACGGTATCTTCAGCCCCTCGCCGTCTCTCACCCCACTTCCCCCTCACACCACAAACCTTTCTCACTTTCCACCTCCTGAGAATGCTTGAATTGCTTGCTCCATTCCTGCCCCCTGCCCTCACCTGAACGCGAGTGTTCTGCCTTTATGCTTTCAGATAATCAGCAACCAGATAACCAGCCTATCCCTGAGCTCCCCACTGAGAGTGAGGAAGGAGAACAGGAGGAGGAGCAAAGTACCGTGACACTGCATCTCTCACCCGCAGGCACCACCTCAGATACTGGCACTACGCGGTCTTTAGAGGCAAGTTTAGTAGAGGGGTCTGTACTGGGTGATGCACCGGGGACGAGCGGACTGCAGCAAGGCCAGGGGAAAAGGGTAGCTCAGGAGCCAGCTCCCCGGAGGGCAAATTTGTGCGCAAGTTCTGTTGCACAGGACTCAGATGAGGACCTCGATGTGGAGGCATTCACAAGAAGGGTGATGGCCATGCACACCGAGATGATAAGTGCAATGGCAAGGGTGCCTGAGAGCCTTTCGGTAATGGTAAGGAGCGTGGAGGAGTCCACCTCCAACATTGCACAAGGCTCTGCACACACCATTGAGCCCATCATTTCAACTGTGCAGAGGATGGTGGACCCCCAGAGAGACCGTGTGGATCCAGACCTCATGACACGTGTCATGGGCGATGTCACAGCTTCCATTGCAGCAAAGGTGGAAGTGATGCAACATCTTAGTGCTGTAATGGTTGCTGCCATCGAGTCTCAGACTGCTCTCATGCAGTCTCAGCTTGATGCCACGAAAGCTCTGAATGCTGCCATCATCGCTGGTTCCACCACTACACGGTGTTGCAGCAGGCCAGCAATCTGTGCTCCAGCAGATTGGTAGGGATGCTGAGGTGCTGCCCCGGGGGAGTGGGAGTGGGACAGTGGAGCAGGAACCTGCTGTCCTCTCTCAGGATGACAGCATTCCTGATCCCACCACTGCCACTCCGCTATTGCACTTGTTGCTGCCTGTCATCCAGCCAACCCAGACTGCTGCCGCCCAGCCTGAGGTTGCGCAGTCTACAGCCGGGCCTTCCAGGCCCAGAGCTGGTCGAGGGCACCTACAAGGCCATCTGTAGTCTCTGGCACCGACACTCAGCTGCAGCCACTGGGGAGGCACTACGTAGGAGCATTATATTAGGAAAGGGGACTGTAAAGGGGGGTGGCAAGAGTTTGCACAAGGGTGATTAGTCAATATTTTTGCTGTATCTATGTGGTTAATGATTTCTGATACATTTATTACTGGAATGTTGTAGGTTTGGTGCAGTGTCTCATTTCAGTTTTGGGGTGTGGTGTGGAATCACAAAGTGATGGAATGATGGCGACGTGCTCAGCAACCGGAGAGTGGAAACAAAGTCTGATGAGGTGGTCATGGAACGACCTTGTTGAACGGCGATTGAGTGGCTGCCTCCTCCGTCGCTGCTGTTCATCCTCCTGTTCCTCCTACTCCTCTTCTTCCTCCTCCTCATCATCTTCGTCCTCCTCCTCCTCCTCCTCCTCCTGAGGTGGTGGAGTTATGCCTGGTGGCAATAGCTGTGCCCTCATAATGGCCAAGTTGTGCAGCATGCAGTTAATGATGACGAAAAGTGACACCCGCTCAACCGAGTACTGGAGGGCTCCTCCCGAGCGGTCAAGGCAGCGGAACCGTTGCTTGAGCACTCCGATGGTCTGCTCAATGATGTTATTTGAATGGCAATAGATTGGGAGAAGGGGAAGTGCAAAGAGACCTGGGTGTTCTTGTGCACCAGTCGCTGAAGGTAAGTATGCAGGTGCAGCAGGCGGTTAAGAAGGCAAATGGTATGTTGGCCTTCATAGCGAGAGGATTCGAGTACAGGAACAAGGCTGCAGTTGTACAGGGCCTTGGTGAGACTGCACCTTGAGTACTGTGTGCAGTTTTGGTCACCTTACCTGAGGAAGGACATTCTTGCCATGGAAGGAGTGCAGCGAAGATTCACCAGGCTGATACCTGGGATGGCAGGAATGACGTATGAGGAGAGATTGTGTCGATTGGGCTTATACTCACTGGAGTTTAGAAGATTGAGAGAGGATCTCATCGAAACCTATAAAATTCTGTCAGGCCTGGACAGACTAGATGCAGGAAGAATGTTTCTGATGGCCGGGGAGTCCAGAACCAGGGGTCATAGTCTAAGGATAAGGGGTAAGCCATTTAGGACTGAAATGAGGAGGAATTTCTTCATCCAGAGAGTGGTGAACCTGTGGAATTCTCTGCCACAGAGGGCGGTGGAGGCCAGTTCATTAAATATATTCAAGAAAGAGTTGGATATATTTCTTAAGGCTAAAGGGATCAAGGGATATGGGGAGAAGGCAGGGACAGGGTACTGAATTTGGATGATCAGCCATGATCTCATTGAATGGCGGAGCAGGCTCGAAGGGCTGAATGGCCTACCCCTGCTCCTATCTTCTATGTTTCTATGTTTCCTGGTGGCAGCATGGCTCTCATTTTATGAGTGCTGGCCAGGAGTGTTGGGGTTGTGGAGGGGAGTCATGCGCCATGTGGAGAGCGGATAGCCCTTGCCTCCCTGCAGCCAGCCTCAAGCTTGATGTGGTGGTTGGAATAGAGCAGGCACAGCAGTCTGGTACAGGATGAAGGCATCGTGGCTGCTGCCAGGATAGCAGGCATTGACGGTCAAATTTGTCGTGTGTGGTCGCACACCAACTGCACATTAAGTGATTGGTAGCCTTTGCGGCTACGGAATGCCACAGGATGTAATGAGTTGCCCGCAATGTGACATGGGTGCAGTCAATGGGACCCTGCACCATGGGGAAGCCCGCTATCCTGGCAAAGCCACATGCACGTTCGCGCTGCTTCTCTCTGATCATGGGGAAGGAAATGTAATCCCTTCTCCTTCTGTACAGAGCATCTGTGACCTGGTGGATGGAGCAATGGGCGGCAAACTGGGAGATGTTGGAGGTGTCACCTGTCGCACACTGGAATGATCCACTGGCATAGAAATTGAGGGCAATGGTGACCTTGACTACCACTGAGAGAGCTGTGGTGGTCCTGATCTGAACTCGAGGTCTGGCTGCAGGAGGCGGCAGAGCTCTGTGACTACATCCTTGCTGAAGCGGAGCCTTCAAACACACTGGCCCTCAGTGAAATTCAGGTAGAAGAACTGCTGCCGGAATACCCTGGGAGGGTGAGGTCTCCTGTTGAGAGCCCTGTTGGCCCTCCTACCTCCAGCCACATTTTGCACTCTTTCTCTGTGCCTCAGTTGCCTCCGACATTGACGCTGGAGGGCGAGGTCCAGTGCCAGTACATCCCCCATGAAAGGATCCAAATATTGAACTTTCAAATCTCACCTTAATGAAACTGAAGAATCTTTATGTGACAGAACACTCGTTAAAATGAAAATCACTCAAATCGGTCAAAAGGCCTGTTTGCCTATGTGAAACTAACAACGCAGCATTGTTGGTCGATGAAAACTAAACCGGATGTGGATGCCTTTAAATAACGCTCCTCCAGGGGACATCCGACTGAAAACCACCTATGCTCTATCTGTCGGTGTTAACGGCAGGCACATAAGCAGGGGGCGAGAGGGAATTTTTCATCCTGGGCGCTACCGGGGCGCTGCGCATGGCAATGATGTCACTATCTCTGGGCGCAGAAGATCAGGGTGCAATGTCTCACTGCCGTCACATAACTCCCACCGAATTTAGCGGGAGACGTTGATATCACCGTGCCCGGTCGCAAACCTATTTACGCCCCGTTAGCGCTCCCCCGAAGGCGCTAATGGGAGATGCAAAGGAGCCCAATTTCGAGCCCCAAACTTCACTATCCCAATCGAACTCTCGGAACTCAAATTGAAATAAACTTCAACCAAATAAAATGTCCTAAAAGTGAATTACTAAACTTTGTATGACTTGAACCTAAACTAATGCTCTTTCTTGGTGCTCGCCCAGTGGCAAGGGTATGTGAAGACACTGGCTAACAAGTATCAAAATGGTCTCTTGGGTTTGAGGTAGTCCTCTACTGCCTCTGTTGGGCATGAGAATCGGCCGGACAATTGGTTCTGCTACTGGAGTGGCTGCTTGATTCTGTTCACTTCATCGTGTCCAGTGACCTG
Source organism: Somniosus microcephalus (assembly GCF_052327205.1). Taxonomy (NCBI): domain Eukaryota; kingdom Metazoa; phylum Chordata; class Chondrichthyes; order Squaliformes; family Somniosidae; genus Somniosus; species Somniosus microcephalus. The sequence goes on from NC_140998.1 coordinate 39,739,384, forward strand.
TAGAGCAGAAAACCTCTGGGAACAATAACAACATTAATACCCTGTAAAATAGTGCTCTACATCCAATGCCCCAGAATGTTGAGGGTGCAGAAGAGTGCCTCTTTTGAGTCTGGAGCCCATTGCCTTCATTGCAGCAGTGTTAGCATTTATTAGAGACTATTGCACTGTGTGAAGGGCCTCTGTCACAGGAACTGGTGCCATAGATCTCCACTGGAGTTGTCATGTGTATCAGAGTGGACTGCAGTTCAGATAATCGGTCATGCCTTTCTGAAGAGATGTGGCTACTGGACTCCGACTCACTAGCAGTCCACTTGGCACAATCTCTAATAACTATAAAAAATGATGGTGCTCAGGTGCCATCCTTCTTTTAAGAACAATCCCCAAGCAATTGGTATCCCATGGCTCTACAACTGAAGATAGGGTATGAGCTGCCCTCCAGCGAACAGATTCCTGCTCCTCATCTGTCTCTAACATCAACCCCTGCTCACTGATGCTCTGCGCTTCACCCAGTGAACTTAGCTTATGCTGCCACCTAATTTCCTCAGGGTGAATGGACCTTTACTGGCAGTTGCTATGGGTAGAATGAGCAATGCAGAATACTGTAAAGTACTGGCTTTGCATCTGCCACTAAGACCTGCAGCTTCTACTTGTGAAAATGTCTATAGAAACAGAACCATATGTTATAACGGTGGCTGAGATGCAGCACGTGGAACAGAGCTTACATAACTAAGATTGTACATATGGTGTTTTGGTGCAATGTATGAGACTGAGTGATTGTGTAGAGCAAGAAAAGTAATTAGAATAGTACTAATTCTTAATCTATTGGAGCCTGTTGGCTTCCCCATAGCCGACAACCTCTATATTCCCTGGCCAAGTGTGCCCACTCATGAGAGGTCTGAACCAAGGGAGAAGTCCTTCAATTATCTCTACTCTCTTTTATTAAGTATAGCCTCGTGCTGGAGACTGAGAAGTGGTGAGATGTTGGACACATAGACGAGTGAGAACCATCATACATTATGCAGGTAAGTGTTTGCTTTGTAGAGGGTCACCTTTCTGAATGATCTTGCAACAACAGTTATAGTTTTAGTTGACAGTAATAAAGTGTACTGTCATATGGGCACTCTTGCAAAGCTTGGGCTAGCACGCAGGCTCAGTCAGGGTGGAACAGGGTTAGAAGAATGAGGAACTGAAAAAAATTAGTCTTGGTAAAAAAATAGTACTGGAGAAATTATTGGGACTGAAAGCCGATAAATCCCCTGGACCTGATGGCCTACATCCTAGGGTTTTGAAAGAGGTGGCTATAGAGATAGTGGATGCATTGGTTGTCATTTTCCAAAATTCCATAGATTCTAGATTGGTTCCCGCGGATTGGAAGGTAGCAAATGTAACCCCACTATTTAAGAAAGGAGGGAGAGAGAAAACAAGGAACTACAGACCAGTTAGCCTGACATCAGTAGTAGGGAAAATACTAGAATCTATTATTAAGGATGTGGTAATGGTGCACTTAGAAAATAATAATAGGATTGGGCAGAGTCAAAATGGATTTATGAAAGGGAAGCTGTGTTTGACAAATCAGTTAGAGTTTTTTGATGTTGTAACTAGCAGAATAGTTAAGGGGGAACCAGTGGATGTGGTGTATTTGGATTTTCAGAAGGCATTTGATAAAGTGCCACACAAGAGGTTATTAAACAAAATTAGGGCTCATGGGATTGGGGGTAATATACTAGCATGGATTGAGGATTGGTTAACGGACAGAAAACAGAGAGGAATAAACAGGTCATTTTCGGGTTGGCAGGCTGTAACTAGTGGGGTGCTGCAAGGATCAGTGCTTGGGCCTCAGCTATTCACAATCTACATCAATGATTTGGATGAGGGGACCAAATGTAATATATCCAAGTTTGCTGATGATACAAAGCTGGGTGGGAATGTAAGTTGTGAGAAGGATGCAAGGAGGCTTCAAGGGGATAAAAACCGGAGAGCAGCGAGGCCCGAGACCAGTTGGAGCACAGAGCCAGGGAGGTGAGGAGCCAGGTATAAAAACCGGAGAGCAGCGAGGCCTGAGACCAGTCGCAGCACGGAGCCAGGGAGGTGAGGAGCCCGGTATAAAAACCGGAGAGCAGCGAGGCCCGAGACCAGTCGGAGCACGGAGCCAGGGAGGTGAGGAGCCCGGTATAAAAACCGGAGAGCAGCGAGGCCCGAGACCAGTCGGAGCACGGAGCCAGGGAGGTGAGGAGCCCGGTATAAAAACCGGAGAGCAGCGAGGCCCGAGACCAGTCGGAGCACGGAGCCAGGGAGGTGAGGAGCCCAGTATAAAAACCGGAGAGCAGCGAGGCTTACCAACTCAGCAGCGGGGAGAGAGGTAAAAAGTAATCAGTGTGTGACGTCACCAGGGAGCAGGTAAGTGATTGGTTGGTGAGTATTTCTCTTTTTTAAACTTTAACTCTGTAGTTTATAGTTACTAGGGTCTTTTCTGGTGTAGCAGGGACTGTGGTAGACTATACAAGCGCCTTAGAGATATCTTAAATTGGTGATAGTAAATTAATTTAAATTGATTAAAGGGTAAGTCATGCCAGGAGAGCCCAGCCCCGTGATGTGCTCCTCTTGCTCCATGTGGGAATTCAGGGACACTGCCCCTGATGACCACGTGTGCAGGAAATGCATCCATCTGCAGCTACTAGCAGACCGCATTGAGGCGCTGGAGCTGCGGGTGGATGGGTTGTTGAGCATTCACGATGCTGAGAGGGTCGTGGATAACACGTTTAGTGAGTTGGTCACACCACAGGGAAGGGCTGCACAGGAAGAAAGGAAATGGGTGACCACCAGGCGGAGCAATAGAAGCAGGCAGGTAGTGCAGGAAACCCCTGTGATCATTCACCTCTCAAACAGGTATACCGATTTGGATACTGTTGAGGGGGATGAACCACCAGGGGAAGGCAGCAGCAGCCAACTTCCTGGCACTGGGGGTGCTCCTGCTGCCCAGGAAGGGAGGAAAAAGAGTGGGAGAGCAATAGTGGTAGGGGATTCTATAGTAAGGGGAACAGATAGGCGTTTCTGTGGCCGTAGACGTGAATCCAGGATGGTTTGTTGCCTCCCTGGTGCCAGGGTCAAGGATGTCACTGAGCGGCTGCAGGGCATTCTGGAGGGGGGAGGGTGAACAGCCAGAGGTCGTGGTCCACATTGGTACCAACGACATAGGTAAAAAGAGGGATGAGGTCCTGCAGCAAGAATTTAGGGAGCGAGGTGGAAGATTAAAGAGCAGGACCTCAAATGTTGTAATCTCTGGATTACTCCCGGTGCCACGTGCTAGTGAGTATAGGAATAGGAGGATAGAACAGATGAATGCGTGGCTAAAGGGATGGTGCAGGGGGGAGGGCTTTAGATTCCTGGATCACTGGGTCTGCTTCTGGGAAAGGTGGGACTTGTACAAGTCGGACGGTTTACACCTGAACCAGAGGGGAACCAATATCCTTGCGGGGAGGTTTGCTAGCACTGCTGGGGGGGGTTTAAACTAACTTGGCAGGGGGATGGGATACAGAGTGGAGCTATAGTAGGGGGTGATTTACAGCCAAATACGGAGGAAAAAACAAGTCAGCAGGGAAGGCAGAGCAAATATGTGAAGGCAAAAGGGAATATGGCAGGGCTGGAAGGCATTTATTTTAATGCAAGGAGTCTTGCAAATAAGGTGGATGAACTGAAGTTGTTGTTGAACACATGGGAGTATGATATTGTTGCTATCACGTAGACATGGTTGAGGGAGGGTCAGGGCTGGCAGCTCAATATTCCGGGGTATAGATTCTTCAGGCGAGACAGAGGGGGGTGTAAAAGGGGAGGGGGTGTTGCAATATTAATTAAGGAGTCAATTACTGCTGTAAGGAGGGATGATATATTAGCGGGTTCCTCTAATGAGGCCATATGGGTAGAACTTAAAAACAAAAAGGGGGCAAGCACTTTGCTGGGAGTGTACTATAGGCCCCCAAACAGTCAGGGGAGATAGAGGAACAGATATGTAGGCAAATCTCAGAGAAGTGTGAAAATAATAGGGTAATAATAGTGGGGGATTTCAACTTCCCCAATATAAATTGGGATAGTCAGAGTGTGAAAGGCTTAGAGGGTGCAGAATTCTTAAAGTGCATCCAGGAGAGCTTTTTGAGCCAACATGTAGAAAGTCCTACAAGAGAGGGGGCGGTACTGGACCTAATTCTAGGGAATGTAGCCGGGCAGGTGCTGGAAGTGTCTGTAGGAGAGCATTTTGGCGACAGTGACCATAATTCGGTGAGATTTAAGGTGGTCATGGAAAAAGACAAAGACAGCCCGGAAATAAGGGTTCTAAATTGGGGGAAGGCCGATTTTAATATGATAAGGCAGGATCTGGCCAAAGTGGACTGGGAGCAGCTACTTATAGGAAAATCCACATCAAAACAGTGGGAGACTTTCAGAAGGGAAATAGAGAGAGTACAACGCCAACATGTTCCTGTAAAGGTCAAGGGTGGGACCAACAAGCAAAGGGAACCTTGGATGACAAGGGATATACAAAAATGCATTAGGTAAAAAAGGGGGGGCTTTTGGCAGTTACAAAAGACTAAAGACGGAGGAAGCCCTAGAGGAGTATAAAAAGTGCAGGGGCAGACTTAAAAAGGAAATTAGGAGGGCGAGGAGGGGCCATGAAATAACACTGGCGAGCAAATTAAAGGAAAATCCTAAGATGTTTTATAAGTATATTAAGGGCAAGAGGATAACCAGGGAAAGGGTAGGGCCCATTAGGGACCAAAGTGGCAATCTGTGTGTAGAGCCAGATGAAGTAGGTGGGGTTTTAAATGAATTTTTTGCATCTGTGTTCACTATGGAGAAAGACGATGTAGACATAGAAGTCGGGCAAGGGGACTGTGACATACTTGAACATATTAGCATCGAGAGGGAGGAAGTACTAGCGGTTTTAGCAGGCCGAAAAGTGGATAAATCCCCAGGCCCGGACGAGATGTATCCCAGGCTGTTGTGTGAGGCAAAGGAGGAGATTGCAGGGGCTCTGACACAAATTTTCAGAACCTCTCTGGCCACAGGGGATGTACCAGAGGACTGGAGAACAGCTAATGTAGTACCATTATTCAAGAAGGGTAGCAGGGATAAACCAGGGAATTACAGGCCAGTGAGCCTAACATCTGTGGTAGGGAAATTATTGGAAAAAATTCTGAGGGACAAAATTAGTCTCCACTTGGAGAGGCAAGGATTAATCGGGGATAGTCAGCATGGCTTTGTCAAGGGTAAATCATGTCTGACCAATCTGATTGAATTTTTCGAGGGGGTGACTAGGTGTGTGGATGAGGGAAATGCTGTGGATGTGGTTTACATGGACTTCAGTAAAGCTTTTGACAAAGTCCCGCATAGGAGACTGGTCAAGAAGGTAAGAGCCCATGGGATCCAGGGGGCCTTGGCGCGTTGGATCCTAAACTGGCTGAGTGGCAGGAGGCAGAGGGTGTTGGTCCAAGGTTGCTTTTGTGACTGGAAGCCTGTGTCCAGTGGGGTACCTCAGGGATCGGTGCTGGGTCCCTTGCTGTTTGTGATCTACATTAATGATTTGGATGAGAATGTGAAAGGTATAATCAGTAAGTTCACGGATGACACGAAAATTGGTGGGGTGGTAAATTGCGAGGAGGAAAGCCTCAGGCTACAGGACGATATAAACGGGTTGGTCAGATGGGCGGAAAAGTGGCAAATGGAATTTAACCCTGAAAAGTGCGAGGTGATGCATTTTGGACGGACAAATAAGGCAAGGGAATACACAATGAGTGGTAGGACCCTAGGAAGTACAGAGGGTCAGAGGGACCTTGGTGTACATGTACATAGATCCCTGAAGGCAGCGGAACAGGTAGATAAGGTGGTTAAAAAGGCATATGGGATACTTGCCTTCATTAGCAGAGGCATAGAATATAAGAGCAGGGGGGTTATGATGGAGCTGTACAAAACGCTGGTGAGGCCACAGCTGGAGTACTGTGTGCAGTTCTGGTTGCCTCACTATAGGAAGGATGTGATTGCTTTGGAGAGGGTGCAGAGAAGATTCACCAGGGTGTTACCTGGGATGGAGCGCCTCAGCTATGAAGAAAGACTAAACAGGCTGGGGTTGTTTTCCTTGGAGCAAAGGAGGCTGAGCGGGGACCTGATTGATGTGTACAAAATGATGAGGGGCATAGATAGGGTAGATAAAGAGGAACTTTTCCCCTTAGTAGGGGGGTCAATAACAAGGGGGCATAGATTCAGGATAAGGGGCAGGAGATTTAGAGGGGATTTGAGGAGGAACTTTTTCACCCAGAGGGTGGTTGGAAGCTGGAACTCACTGCCTGAAAGGGTGGTAGAGGCAGGAACCCTCACAACATTCAAGAAGCTTTTGGATGGGCACTTGAAATGCCATTGCATACAAGGCTATGGACCAAATGCTGGAAAATGGGATTAGACTGGACAGGGATTGATGGACGGCGCAGACATGATGGGCCGAAGGGCCTCTTTCTGCGCTGTAAAACTCTATGACTCTATGAGACAGGTTAAGTGAGTGGGCAAGAACATGGCAAATGGAATATAATGTGGAGAAATGTGAAGTTATCCACTTTTTGGTAGGAAAAATAGAAAAACAGAGTATTTTTTAAATGGTGAGAGATTAGGAACTGTTGGTGTTTAGAGGGACCTGAGTGGCCTTGTACACAAATCACTGAATGTTAACATGTACACCCAGCAAGCAATTAGGAAAGCAAATGGTATGTTCGCCTTTATTACAAGAGGATTTGAGTATAAGTGTAAATACGTCTTATTGCAATTATACAGGGCCCTGGTGAGACCACACCTGGAGTACTGTGTACAGTTTTGGTCTCCTTACCTAAGGAAGGATATACTTGCCATAGAGGGAGTGCAACAAAAGTTCACCAGACTGGTTCCTGGGATGGTGGGTGTGATAAATCCATGTAATGAGATACAGAACTCGAAGAGGCTAGGTATTAGAATTAATATGAGTACTTTATTAAACGACTGCGAACAACCAGGCAGGCCTGCATCCAGGCATTGCACCTTTGCTGACCTTAACAGGAAGCAAACCCCCTGACCTTAACAGGAAGCAAACCCCTGACCTTAGCAGCAGCATTGGCTACAGCACCACCTGGTGGATAACCTTAATCATAACATCCCAGATTATTATATCCCTCCCCCCTTAAGATTTCAGTATGAATTTCTTTACAAACAACCATTCCTAAGGGTCACATAAGAAGTCTCCATTCACCATGTTCCATACTTGACGAATCTAACAGGTCAGTATCAATATCTCCGGTGGCTTGTGAGTCCTTTGTGAACATCTGACAGTAAAGTCCCTGCTTGTTTGTGGTGAAGCCACCAGCTGCTCCTGAGCAGTGCTCAGAGTATCTGACTCTGCAACGATGGTTTCCTCTTGATGAATGGGTTCCTGTGGAATTGTCTCTGTCCTTGGTGGTGGCACCACAGATGCACTTGGATAACTGGGGGCAAACCTGTCCTCAGCCATTGCATCTGGAAGCTTCATTTCAATTTCCCCTTGTCTGGTAAGTATCTGATCTACATGTCTGCATATTGACCTACCATCACCCAACATGACCTTGTATGATACGGGACCGGTCATTCCAAAACATCGGCTCTTTGTTCTTTTGTCATGGTTTTCTTTTTGTTTATTTTGTCTGTTTTCCATTTTCCTTTTTAGGACTGGGTGGACAAGGTCAAGAGTGGAGCGTAGTCTACGACCTAATAATATCTCAGCAGGAGAGAGTCCTGTGGTGGATTGAGGTGTTATTCTGTAGCTGAACAGAACCCGTGACACTTTGGCTGCCAAACTCCCTTCTGCACTTTTTTTCATCATCTCTTTAAATGTTTGTACGGCTCTCTCCGCAAGTCCATTTGAGGATGAATGATATGGAGCCGAGGTCACCTGCACTATGCCATTTTTTCTCAAGAACTCTTTTGTCTCTGTACTCACAAAACAAGTGGCATTGTCACTTACCACGATCTCCGGTATCCCTTGATTACTGAAGCTCCGATGCAGGCAGTCTATAGTAGTAGTGGCGGAAGCAGAATTTACAGGATAAACATCCATCCATTTGGAATGTGCATCAATGATTATGAGGAACATCTTCCCCATGAATGGACCCGCATAATCTAAGTGCAATCTTCTCCATGGTTTATCCGGCCACTCCCGGGGTGGAGAGGAGCCGCTGCTGGTGCCTTCCGGTGTTCCTGACAAGTGCTGCATGTCTTGACTAGATTTTCTATCTCCTCATCTAGCTTTGGCCATCACAAGTAACTCCTAACCAAGGCTTTCATACGCGAGACCCCAGGATGACACTGATGTAGTTGCTCTAGGATAGACTGTCGTGCTGGCTGTGGAATAATCACTCGTGCTCCCCACAACACGCAACCATCCTGCACACTCAGCTCTGTTTTCCTGACACTGTAGGGTATGAAGTCAGCCCCTTCCGGATGCTGTGGCCATCCCCTCACCAAATATTCTCGAACTCTTGACAGTACCGGATCTTTACCTGTCCATGTTCTTACTTGCTCTGCAGTCACAAGTGCCGTGTCAGTGTCCTCCAACATCAACACTCTGTCCTCTGGAGCTGCATGGATAGGTGTGCCTGGCAGTGGAAGACGGCTCAAGGCATCTACGTTCTCATGGTACTTGCCCGCCTTGTAGACGATGACATACTCATATGCCCTCAACGTCACGGTTCACCTCTGGATCCGGGGTGACACCATCTGTGGAACTGCTTTCATTTCATTGAAAAGAGAGAGAAGAGGTTTATGATCGGTGCATATGGTGAACTTCCTGCCATATATGTACTTGTGGAACCTCTGTAACCCAAACATTACTGCTAACCCCTCTTTGTCTAACTGGGAATATTTTTTCCGCTGGTGTTAGAGTTCGGGACATAAACCCTATTGGTCTTTCAGTTCAGTTCCATCTTCCATGCAGTGTGAAAGAACAGCCCCCACCCCATAAGGTGAAGCGTCACAAGAGAGAATGATGTCTTTCTCTGCATTGTAGTGAAACAGCAGATCCGACGACAGCATCAGTTTCTTGGACTGTTCAAAAGAAACCCCCTGCTCCTCTCCCCACTGCCACTGTGTCTCCTTGCACAGTAGTTTGTGAAGAGGTGCTAACACAGTTGACAAATTTGGTAAAAACCTGTTATAATAGTTCAGCAGTCCCAGGTAAGCTTTTAACTCAGCCACATTTGTAGGAGCAAGGGCATCCTGCAGTGCTTGTACCTTCTCCTTGAGTGGATGGAGCCCAGTGGCGTCCACTCTGTGTCCCAGGAACACTGCCTCATTCCCCAGGAAAGTGCACTTACTCCTCTTGAGCCAGAACCCTGCCCTCGCCAATCTCTGTAGTAGCTCTCTCAGAGTGCTCAGATGCTCCTCGTCGGTTCTTCCCGTCACCAGAATGTCATCCAGATAGATGGAAACATGTGGAATCCCTTGCAGTACACCTTCGATTGTCCTCTGGAAGATAGCTGGTCTAGATGAGACACCAAATGGTAAGCGGTTATGTGTAAACAAGCCCTTGTGTGTATTTATGATGACATACTTCTTTGATTCGTTATCCAGTGTAATCTGCAAGTAGGCATGACTCATATCCAACTTTGTGAATTTCTTTCCTCCAGCCAGGTTTGCAAAGTGATCCTCTGTTTTGGGAATAGGATACTGCTCTAGTTTGGACACCCGATTGACTGTCAATTTATAGTCTCCACAAAGTCTTACCAAATTGTCCGGTTTTAAAACAAGTACTATGGAAGCTGCCCATTCCGAACATTTCACTGGCTCCAGTATGTTCTCTCTCAATAGACGGTCAAGCTCAGCCTCTATCTTTGGCTTCATGGTATAAGGCACAGGTCATTGTTTAAAAAACCTTGGCGGTGCCTCCTTGTCTACATAAATCTTAGCTGGGGGGCCATTAAATGTGCCAAGTTCCTCCTTGAACACTTTCGCATGTTCACTCAACACTTCTTGCAAAGTCAACTGTTTGCCCGCATCTATTTGATGTACTGCTCCCCAGTCTAATTGAAGTTATTTTATCCAGCCCCGACCTAACAGGTTTGGTCCGGTACCCGATACTATAACTCCAGATAGCTGTTCCACTGTGTCCCTGTGTTGCACAGTTACATTAGCTGCACCTAATGTCGCTACTCGTTCAACTGTATATGTTTTAAGATGCAGAGAGCAAGACTTTAACTCTGGAACTTTTGCACAGTTCCACAATTTTGAGTACTCTGCCTTGTTCATTATGGTTACACCGCACCCTGTATCGACTTCAAAGTTCACCTTAGAGTCATTTACTGTCAGTTGCAATGTGACAGGAGTCACTTTTGGAATGTTCTCTAACATGCTATACATTATGAACATGTCCTCTTCTTCCTCAGCTTCCCCGCTGATGTGGTTTGCTCCATGTTTTTTCACTTTTCTTCCTTGGTTTTGCTTTCCTCCCCTTTTTGGTTTGGATTCCTCCACAGGTGATTTTGCCCTGCATGCTCATTTTATGTGTCCTTGTTTCGCACACTTGTGGCACTTTTCCTCCAGAAACCGGCATTCACTCGCCAAGTGATTGCCCTTGCATCTATAACATGCCTTCACATGCTCACGTTGTGGTTTCTGACGCATGTTTAATTTGTGCACAATAATCTGACCTGCAACTTGCTTAGCATTAGCCCTGTCTGAACCCTGTATTTCTTTTACATCTCGGTTCGCTGTCTCTATGGCTTGACCAAGTTCCAATGCTTTTTCATAAGTAAGCCCAGTCTCGGATAATAACCTACGCTGCATTCGGTCGTCCATTATTCCGCAAACTAGCCTATCTCTCAGCATTTCCTTCAGGTTGTTCCCATAATTACATTCATGTGCTAATTTACGCAACACCGCTACATAGTCAACTTTACACTCTCCTCCTCTTTTCTGTTCCTTGAATTAAACTTGAGCCGCTGTACAATCTCACTAGGCTTAGGGTTGAAATGTTCTTTTAGCAAGGCCACTAATTCAATGATTTGTCTCCAGGCTTTTCAGGACTGAGCAGGTTCATCATCAAACTGTAGGTTTGGCTTCCCACTGCACTAAGCAGAATGGCTTTCCATTTTCCAGCATCATTTATTTCATTTGCTTCGAAAAAATATCCCAACACTTCACAGTATTCCTCCCAGGTTTGTGCTTGAATATCAAAAGCGGAAACCGTTCCTACCATGGCAGCCATGCTCTCTTCCAACTGGTAGCTAACTGTAGCTCGTGATTTTGTCGTTTAAACGTCCCGGCAGACTTTTCTTCTTTATTCAGGGTCCTGTTTTACCTCGTCGCCAAATGTGATAAATCCATGTAGTGAGACAAGGAACTCGAAGAGGCTAGGTATTAGAATTAATACGAGTACTTTATTAAACGACTGTGAACAACCAGGCAGGCCTGCATCCAGGCATTGCACCTTTGCTGACCTTAACAGGAAGCAAACCCCCTGACCTTAACAGGAAGCAAACCCCTGACCTTAGCAGCAGCATTGGCTACAGCACCACCTGGCGGATAACCTTAATCATAACATCCCAGATTACTATAGTGGGATTGTCCTATGATGACAGATTGAGTAGACTATGCCTATGTTCTCTAGAGTTTAGAAAAATGAGAGGTGATCTCATTGAAACATACAAAATTCTTACAGGGCCTGACAGGGTAGATACAGGGAGGATGTTTCCCCTGGCTGGGGAGTCTAGAAGGGTTACAGTCTCAGATTAAGGGGTCGGCCATTTAGGACTGAGATGAGGAGAAATTTCTTCACTCAGAGCATGGTGAATCTTTGGAATTCTCCACCCCAGAGGGCTGTGGAGGTTCAGTCATTTAGTATATTCAAGTCAGAGAGCGATAGATTTTTGAATATTAAGGGAATCAGGGGATATGGGGATAGTGCAGGAAAGTGGGGATGAGGTCGAAGATCAGCCATGATCTTATTGAATGGTGAAGCAGGATCGAGGGGCCAAATGGCCCACTCCTGCTCCTATTTCTTATGTTTTTAAGAAACAGTTAGTGGGCTGCCCATCTACTTGACATAGTACAATGCTGCGTAGCCCTACCTGGGCAGACAGAGTGTATTGATTCTTTTACAATTTGCATTCAAGTTCCCTAGAAAGTGAATACTGCATTGACTCTATGTGCTAGCTGGGGCTTAATTCTAACACTGGACAATGGTGTAAAAAGGCCGATATTGAATTGGCCGCCCATTATATACCACACCCAATTTTCACTTCCAATTACTTCTATGGAAAGGAAAGTCAGACATGGTGTATAACAGGCGGCTAATCTAATATCATCCAAAAGTTAAAAATACCGCCCTGGACTTTTCCTACATAGGAGCATGCCCTCCCACGCCAAAGTGGGCAACCCTCTTCTGCTGTATTTTCTGCAAATGAGGACATCCATAGAATATCAGAAAATGAAGCAGACTTGCTCCTTCTCCAGCCAAGTCTTCTGTTCTTCACAGCAACAATTTCTGTAGGTCCCTTTAAATAGCATTTTCAGCCTTTAAGAGTTGCGGCTGTATACTGTTTCCCAACCACTCTATCCTCAGGCCCAGTCTGTTCTGAGAGCTCACTATCCATAATTAATGAGCTCAATATCAGAGAATCTTGAAAGATCTGCTTGTGCGCTTCCAGCAAATAATCTGCTCTGAGGTGTCATCAGTTCAGTGTCAAGACCGATAAAAAACCCTCATGAAAATTAAAGGTAAGCTCAGAAATCTTACACACAAATATACATCAAGTAATGACATTACTTAAGTATCCCAGTTGTTAAAGCATTGTAATGACTTTATTGTTGATATGGATAAGGTAACAATGGGGGCAATAATAAAACACCCCACCCTACAGGAATAGGTAGGTCCATGTCATTAAAGTTGGCTCCAAAATTTACCAGCTCGATCTTGCTCCACTCCTGCCCGCCACCAGCTTAACTAGGTACTTATGTACTAATGACTTCCGCTGAGTCAGGCAGGCACCTCGGCTACCTAAAACAAGTTCCCAGTTAAGGTGGTGGCAGGCGGGAATGGAGTGGGAACAGGGCAGGATGTTTTCAGACACAATTTTAACGTCACGGCTGTCCCGTTCCCAGTATGTGGGGTGGGTTAAAATTGCCGCTGTGTATGTCCATTAAGCCAGGCACCAGCTACCCCACTCAGTAAATCCTATCAGGGATGAAGCTGAGCCCCTATCCTTGTGGGGCCAGGAGGAGCAGGTGTGCTCTTCCAGGCCGCACAAAAAAAGTCTCGGTCCCTGCTGCCCCAGGCTCCCCCCTTGTCACCCCACTAGATCCCGCCAAAGTCACCTTCCTCCATTGAATTCAATTGAAATGGAACACAGGAGAGATGTATAACAGACAGCTGATCCGATATCTCCTGTTTTACACTATTGGCCAAAGTCAAAATTACCCCCAATGACAGCGCCACCAGAAACAAATGTCAACAAAGGGCCCACTCTCCTTCTCTGTAAAAGATGAAATGAGGAATTGGAGCTATAACTAAAAAATATGTGTTTATAGGAAATTTAATGCAGTATTTTGATATGTTCAGGAGCAAGAACTGATCATTTCAACCCATTGATCCCAAAGGACAGAGAGCGTTTCAAATCAATTTTTGGATTTATTGCCCTATCGTTTAGATGCTCACATTAATGAGTACTTCAGTAACTGAGAGAGAGAACAAGCAAACTTTTACAACTATGCCACTCTGTGGCTCAGCCAAAAAAAAAGTGGAACTTGGTCCTGTTTGTACTGCCACGTCTATTGCTGAGTGAACTTGACATAGATTGCTGTCCAACATGAACTTTGCTGTGGAAAACCTGCCAAAGTATGCACTCTAAACTCATATTGACATGAATGTCTATCCATCCACGGGTTGCTTTCCTACCAGTCTTGAGTGCTAAAATATAAGCCTGAGGCTATCTGTATCTGTGCAATTGGTACACCAGTTTCCAGTTAGCGGGATCATTGGTGAACTTCAACTTCAGCGGGGGGAGCAGATCAGCCGCCCATTATACATACCACCTGATTTTCCTTTCTATTGAAGTCGACTTAACTGAGAGGCTCCAACATTACCAATCATGGATCGGTAATCTGAAACGCATGCACAGTTCCACTGGTTCAGCACAGTTCCGTAAAACAGAGAGTAGGGTTAATGGGCAGGTACTCTAATTGGCAGGATGTGAGTAGCGGTCTCCCGGAGGGCCTCAACTATTCATCGTATTTATTAGCGACTTAGATAATGGGATAGGAAACCACATACTCAATTTTGCGGATGACACAAAGATAGGCGGCATTGTAGGCAGCAGAGATGAAAGCATAAAATTACAGAGATTTTGATAGATTAAGTGAATGGGCAAAACTGTGGCAAATGGACTTCAATGTAGGCAAATGTGAGGTCATCCACTTTGGACCTAAAAAGGATCAAACAGGATACTTTCTAAATGGTGAAAAGCTAAAAACAGTGGAGGTCCAAAGGGACTTGGGGGTCCAGGTACATAGATCATTAAAATGCCATGAACAGGTACAGAAAATAAGCAAAACGTCTAATGGAATGCTGGCCTTTATGTCTAGAGGACTAGAATACAAGGGGGTTGAAGTTATGCTGCAGCTGTACAAAACCCTGGTTAGACCACACCTGGAGCACTGTGAGCAGTTCTGGGCACCACACCTTAGGAAGGATCTATTGGCCTTGGAGGGAGTGCAGCGTAGGTTTACCAGAATGATACCTGGCCTTCAAGGGTTAAATTACGAGGAGAGATTACACAAACTAGGGTTGTATTCCCTGGAATTTAGAAGGATAAGGGGAGATTTGATCGAAGTTTTCAAGATATTAAGGGGAACAGATAGGGTAGATAAAGAGAAACTATTTCCACTGGTTGGGGATTCTAGGACTCGGGGGCAGAGTCTAAAAATTAGAGCCAGACCTTTCAGGAGTGAAATTAGGAAACACTACTACACACAAAGGGTGGTAGAAATTTGGAACTCTCTTCCGCAAATGGCAGTTGATGCTAATTGTTAATTGTTAAAATTGTTAATTTTAAATCTGAGATTGATAGATTTTTGTTAACCAAAGTCATTAAGGGATATGGGGCAAAGGCGGGTATATGGAGTTAGGTCGCAAATCAGCCATGATCTGATGAAATGGCGGAACAGGCTCGAGGGGCTGAATGGCCTACTCCTTTTCCTATGTTCCTATCTCCTATGTTCCTAGAATTAAAATGGAAGTGAGTGTGAAAGTGCCGAAGAATAAGAGAAGTTGTTTGATTATGGAAATTATGTTGTTTGATCGTGTTAGTATATGGGCGCCAACTCCTGACAAAAGACCGGAATTCTAAGAGTTTAATTTAAACTTCAAACTGCTGTGGTAAAACAACTGCACCGTGAACAATCTGCTAATGGCTACAGTGTATGAGCACACAGCTTTTCTTCTTGGAATGACTAGCTCAGTGTAATTAATGTAACGCTGCTGATGTCCGATTCACTTAATCTAGCTTCTTTTCATTAAAATGCATTAAAATCTTTGCACTCAAGTTGTTGTGCTATTAAAATTGAGAGCAATCTCAATGAACCAACTATTATTGAGGAGGCTTTGCCCTCAGCCATCCTACTTTTTAGTGCCTAAGCTACACCGGTGAAACAGGTTAAAAATGATCACGCCATGATGATCCATTGTCAATGCAGGTGCAAGACCTAAGGCGTACCGTTAATTCATCATTAATTATGACACCTTCTTTGAAAATTTTCCTCTCAAATCAAAGCAATCCCTGTTCCTGTTTGCCAACAGTTGAAGTGCTTTTATCTTTTTGTAGACATAGATGGAATATTTTATCTGTAAAAGGAACAGAAAGGAGATATGTCTGTCTCTCTGGAGTGCAGACTGACTGACAGAAAGACAACATGATGTACTAACTCGCCCCTTTTCTCTGAATAATTATCCCTGTCCTGAATCACATCCTGGCAGTGGTCGGCTCATTACATTGCAGGGACTGGACAAGTTGAAACACTGCCAGCAGCGTTAATTTATCATGTTTCATTAAATAGACAATCTAGGAAGTGAGGGACTAATCAGACATTCTGAGGGAAAAATGAAAATTAGCTGATTTTATTAAGCAGCATCTGTAATGATGAGATGGAGTCGACTGCCTGCTGGGTTCCAGTGTTCCTGCATGTCATATGTAAGCAAGACTTCTAGTGAAAGCGAATACCAATTTATAGCACAGCGACTTTAAAATGCACTTATCTGAGCGTCATCATGATCGCTCAGCTTGCCAGGAGTTCAAAATTTGACCATCTGTTGGCATTTAAATATAATTTAATATCCAACCTTATCAAGATTGTATTTCCTCTTTGGTTTAAAAAGCAGCATTACTTGCCCAAGTTGCATTCAAATGACCTACTTGTGTGGTATTCTGGGAGTTTTGACATCGGTTGCGCAGAAACCCACGCATGAATTCGAATGCGATTTCCTCATTTACTGGTAAATGAAAACCGCACCTCTTTTCATTCTATTACAAAATTAAGGTTATGTACATGAAGAAAGAAGTTATTTTGTTTGATGTATAAAGTGCAATCGATGTAATGATATACTTTGCATGAATATCAGTTCATTTTCAATTCTATCTCTGAATTGTACAGAAAGAAAATGTGTGTTGCATTGCTCGGACTACATTCATATATGGCAAATCTTAAGATGTATAGTTCTAACTCAAGGGTAGGCCCTGCTTCTAAAACGTTCCCTCGCCAGATTAATGTAACAGATACATTACTGGGGCCAAGTGAAAGTATAATTTTAGATGACGTGAACTTCGATTATTTGATTCAAACAATTCATTTTCAGTTTGAAATGGTATCATTCAGGAGCCAAGGAAATTTGTATTGGCCAATAGATAAAGATGCCCGACATGTTATGCAGTGATATTATTGCCTTTTAGTGTATGCTTTGGTAGCAGATGGTTCGCATGCAAATGGGGAAGGTTCACATTTTGTTTGGTTGGTTGTTTTCCTTTTTGTAAATTCTCTCCTGTCTCATTATGGGCTTCAATTTCCTGCTGAATGCATTTGGGCAACATTTCCTAGTGTGCTATTTTAAATCAGTGCTTTACCGGTTTAAAATAAATGAAATGAAACCCATCTAGTGTCCCCAGACCTCGCCTCATTCCTGAAGCTGCATTTGCTTCATAACATCTCTCCATCTTCAGTGGCAGTGCAGTAAAACACATGGGGAGGTGCTGCTACCTTTAGAGCATCAGAGCCAACTTACCACCAAATCACAGAAACTTACAGCACAACAAGGAGGCCATTTGGCCCATCATGCATGTACCGGCTCTTTGAAAGCTAACCAATTAATCCCAAAAATTCTGGAAATACTCAGCAGATCAGGCAACATCTGTGGAGAGAGAAACAGAGTTAAAGTTTCAGGTCGATGACCTTTCGTTTTTTTATTAATTCATTCATGGGATGTGGGCATCGCTGGCAAGGCCAGCATTTATTGCCCATCCCGAATTGCCCTTGAGAAGGTGGTGGTGAGGCACCTTCTTGAACGGCTGCAGCCCGTGTGGTGAAGGTACTCCCACAGTGCTGTTAGGGAGGGAGTTCCAGGATTTTGACCTAGCGACGATGAAGGAACGGCGACATACTTCCAAGTCAGGATGGTGTGTGACTTGGAGGGGAACTTGGAGGTGGTGGTGTTCCTATGCGCCTGCTGCCCTTGTCCTTCTAGGTGGTAGAGGTCGCGGGTTTGGGAGGTGCTGCTGAAGAAGCCTGCACTGTAAAGCTTGCATTTCCATCAAAAATATCGTTAAGCATTAACTTATTTATAGCCCTTAGCATCTTGAATACAACAATCAGATGTCTTCTTCTTTTCACCAGTGTAAACATTCCCAGTTTACATAGCTTCCATCTGTAGCTCAACTGCTAATCCAGGGTATCAATTTGATTCCCCCCTTAACTGCAAGCAGGGGATGGGTTAGAGGTGATAATCCTATCAGATAGAGGTCCACAGATAAGAAAAGCAGTGTGTGATGCTTTGCTGCTAGTTTCACTGCGGACAATTGTATTGATAGAAAATACCGAGATGCATTTCTAACAGCTCTGTGAGCCTTAACATGGAGGTCTGTGTAAAATGGTTTCAACTTGAGATGTGTGCTTATATGTATGTGTTTGTAGACAAGGAAAGCAGTTTCCGTAGTGTGTCAGAGAAAAGCTCATTGTTCACTGACATGGCACAGTACATGTTACAGATAGCGCCTTTCACAACTTCAGGATGTCCCAAAAGTGATATACAGCCAATGAAGTACTTTAAAATGTAGTCACAGTTGTAATGTAGTA
The DNA here is from genome assembly GCF_052327205.1 of Somniosus microcephalus. Classification (NCBI taxonomy): domain Eukaryota; kingdom Metazoa; phylum Chordata; class Chondrichthyes; order Squaliformes; family Somniosidae; genus Somniosus; species Somniosus microcephalus. The sequence continues at coordinate 39,757,756 of NC_140998.1, forward strand.
AACACGGCAGCCAATTTACACACAGCAGGGTCCCACATGCAGCAATGAGGTCATGGCCACATCATCTGCTTTAGTGATGCTGGTTGAGGAAGAAATATTGGTCAGGACACCGGGGGGAACTTCCCTTATCTTCGTTGAAATAGTGCTATAGAATATTTTACATCAACCTGAGAGAGCAGATGGGGCCTCAGTTTAGCATCTCATAACTGAAAGACGGCACCTCCGACAGTGCAGCACTTCCTCAGTACTGTACTAGAGTGTCAGCCTAGATTTTGTGCTTACATCTCATGGAGAGAGGCTTGAACTCACAACCTCCTGATTCAGGAGGCGAGAGTGCTACCACTGAGCCAAGGCTGACGCCTTGTGCCATACCAAGCTTTGTGTCACCTCCAGTACATGTGCATTGGATAATTTATATATCCACCATGGAAGAGGAAGTCATACTAAGAATGGGACAACGGGAAGCTGATTCAACTCTCTGATAGGTATGACTGCTGTATAAGTGTAATAAATTTTCCATACAAGAATAAAAGAAAGTTGCATTTATATAGCACCTTTCATGACCTTGGGATGTCCCAAAATGCTTTACTGCCAATGAAGTACTTTTGAAGTGCAGTCACTGTTGTAATGTAGGAAACGCAGCAGCCAATTTGCGCACAGCAAGGTCCCCACGAACAGCATTGAGGAAATGACCAGATCTTCTGCTTTTGATGTTTTGGTTGAGGGATAAATATTGGCTAGGACACCAGGGAAAACACTCCTGCTCTTCTTCGAAAAATGCCATGGGATATTTTACACCCACCTGAGAGTGCAGACGGGGCCTCGGTTTAACATCTTGGTTTAACAAGCAGTTATTCTATATGTATAAATGATACGCAGCTCCATTTTGATGGGTTATGGATAGCTTTATTGTTTTCTTTGTGCCATGTATTTTTAAGATGTGAAGTGTTTACTTCTAAACTGTCCCTGTTGGCATGGAAAAGTTTCAATCAAACTCTGTCACGCCACCCACCCCCTCTAGTGGAGAGAATAAGTGCTGTTCTTTTGTTGTCTAATTAAACAGGAAGAGAAAACATAATGGTTGATTTGTACGCACCAAATGATGTGAAGCAACATCATTCAGCTGGCAACCTTTGACCCACAGGATGTGAGCCTGTATGTTGTCAGCTGTAGGCTTTAATGCTTCACTTGCCTTTGTATCCTGGGTTCGTCTGGAATATGCAGCAGTTACAGATGACTGAGAATAATTAGAAAAACTTGCTTTCAGTAAATTTTATAAGAGGGAACACAGGAACAGGAGTAGGCCATTCAGCCCCTCGAGCCTGTTCCGCCATTCAATGAGATCATGGCTGATCTGCAACCTAACTCCATATACCCGCCTTTGGCCCATACCCTTAATACCTTTGTGGGAACGAGAGCATAGTGGTAATGTTACTGGGCTAGTAATCCCAAAAACATGAGTTCACGTCTCACCATAGCAGCTGGAGAATTTAAATTCAGTTAATAAAATTTAAAAAGCTAGTATCTCAGTAATGGTAACCATGAAACTATCGGATTGTTGTAAAAACCCATCTGGTTCACTAATGTCCTTTAGGAAAGGAAATCTGCTGTCCTTACCTGGTCTGACTCCAGACCCACAGCAATGTGGTTGACTCTTAAATGGCCGAGCAAGCTACTCAGTTGGAACAAACTGCTACGAAACACAATAAGAAGAATAAATTGACCTGGACACGGCAACGGCACACTCAGCCCAGTCGACCCTGCAAAGTCCTCCTCACCAACATGTGGGGACTTGTGCCAAAATTGGGACAGCTTGTCCCACAGACTAGTCAAGCAACAGCCTGACATAGTCATACTCTCAGAATCATACCTTTCAGACAATGTCCCAAACTCCTCCATCACCATCCCTGGGTATGGCCAGTTGGGAGTCCTCAACATTGATTCTATAACCCCATGAAGTCTTATGGCTTATGGGCAAGGAAACCTTCTGCACCTAATCAGCGATGCCCAGTTTGGGTACCACCAAGATCACTGGGCTCCTGACCTCAGTACAGTGTTGCTCCAAGCATGGGCAAAGGAGCTGAATTGCAGAGGTGAGATGAGAGTGCCTGCCCTTCACATCAAGGCAGCATTTGACCGAGTGTGGCATCAAGGAGCCCGAGTAAAACTGAAGTTAATGGGAATCAGGGGGAAAACTCTCCACTGGCTGGAGTCATACCTAGCACAATCTACCCTATCTGTTCCTCTTAATATCTTGAAAACTCTGATCAGATCACCCCATAACGTTCTAAATTCCAGGGAATGCTACCTTAATTTGTGCAATCTCTCCTCATAACTTAACCCTTGAAGCCCAGGTATCATTCTGGTAACAAAAAGAAAGAGAAAAAGAAAATACTGCAGATGCTGGAAATCTGAAATAAAAACAGAAAATGCTGGAGAAACTCAGCAGGTCAGGCAGCATCTGTGTAACGGCCCAGAAATTCGGGTCCCCACAGGTGAGTACGCGCAGGGTACTCACGTGTAGGCCCAACAAAAGTGCCAGTTTCATGCATGCACTGCGCATGCGTGTGAAACCGGAACTTCCGTTCCCTTAAAGGAAGGGGTTCACAGGTCGAATGCGTGAGCCGGAGATGCAGCGCGTACGCCTGGAACTCCGTTTTTTTTTGCAGGTTTCTCCGGGAGGGTAAGTCTCCAGGAGTTACACTTTTAAAGCAAGGCCTGCTTTTAACAAGGTAAGTGGTGAATTAAGTAAAATTAAAACATTTTTTCCACAGGTTTATTATTTTTAAATACTTTAAAGAAAGGTAAGTTTATATTTAGCCCCGTTAGAAACTGTAATTAATTTTTTCAAAAATTTAAATTATTGTTTAAAATAGCTATTTTATGTAATTTATAGTTATTTTAAAAATGTGATTTAAAAAAAAATTATTTGAAGTTATAGTTATGTTTTGGGGCTGATTTGTATTTATAGTTTTGACAGCTCTTCCTGTCAAATTTATGAATGGGCATTCCCTACTACCATTGGCTCTCAATGGCCCACGTGATCCCAGGGGACGCTTCGAACTAACTGCGCCCCTGGGATACGCAAGCACTTCGTGCCAGCAGTTGGAGGAGGCCCAGGATCAGAATCCCACGTGGGCCCACAGCACAACAGCCGGCGTGCTAGGTAAGTGCAAGTCGGAGGCTTGCACCTGCGGGAAGCCTCCGACCCGAATTTCTGGGCCTACGTTTCAGGTCAATTACCTTTCGTCAGTTCTGACGAAAGGTCATCGACCTGAAACGTTAACTCTGTTTCTCTCTCCACTGATGCTGCCTGACCTGCTGAGTTTCTCCAGCATTTTCTGTTTTAATATCATTCTGGTAAACCTCCGCTGCACTCCCTCCAAGGCCAATATATCCTTTGCAGGAAGGATGTTCCCGATGGTGGGGAAGTCCAGAACCAGGGGTCACAGTCTAAGGATAAGGGGTAAGCCATTTAGGACAGAGATGAGGAGGAATTTCTTCACCCAGAGAGTGGTGAACTTGTGGAATTTTCTACTACAGAAGGCAGTTGAGGCCAATTCATTAAATATATTCAAGAAGGAGTTAGATATATTTCTTGAGGCTAAAGGGATCAAGGGATATGGGGAGAAAACAGGGACAGGGTACTAAATTTGGGTGATCAGCCATGATCTCATTAAATGGCGGAACAGGCTCGAGGGGCCGAGTGGCCTACTCCAGCTCCTATCTTCTATGTTTCTATATTTCTATGTTAATATCGACAAATATGAAAAGCCATACAACAGATAAAACATACAGATGGAGGCACGGAAGCTTTAATGGTTGATATCTGGTTAGTAGCCAAATGATTGTGGGCTTTATTTACTATTATTCTTCCATCCTATTTTTAGGAGTTTGTAAAACATCTTTATTGAATTCAAGAAGCAAATGTAGCACTAACCATTTTAACCATGTGAAACATCTAACCGTATTTCTGGATTCAAATCCTGATCCTACTGATGCAACAAGGAGGGCAACACACTGGGAAAAGCATTGCTTACTTTAGTCACATGTTTTCACAATGAGGAGCATGCTTATTGCATACGTGAGGAAGTGCTCCCGAGTTGTGACTGACATCATTTGGCGGGGGGGGGGGGGGTGGCGTTAGGGATGTCTTTTCACATGAAAGTTATGAATTAAAGGATAATCAATGGATTTCTACTTAAAAATAGACTATATTTATGAGCAAGAGCAATAATCTGCACAATTAAAATAAATCCTACCTTTAATGGAAAACAAGCATATTCTTTATTTATGTGCTTAAGAGAATATGAGAGCAGCTCCCCCAGTGCCCCAGTTCAATTTAGTCAAAGAATATGCTGGTTCTGTACTACACAGACCCCTAATTGTTGGGAGGGAGGTGGCAGAGGGAATCTATAGTCAGATCAGGGAAATGAGTAAGAATAGCAAAATTATTGTTCTAGGAGATTTTAGTTACCCAACTCTTTGACTGTAACAGTGAGGGGGTAATGTGGCTAGGCCTAGTTATATGTAATGAAGCAGATCAGGTAGATGAGTTAAATGTGAGTAAGCGCCACTGGAGTAGTGACCATAAAATGACATGGCTGGCGGTCCGAATAGAAAGGGAAAATGTTTGTTTTTTTACAAAAGGCATTAGATTGGATAAGGGCAGATTTTAAAAAGATAAGCAGCAGGCTAGCTGAGGTGAGGTGGAAAAGGCACACAGGATGCAGATCAACAATGGGATATTTAAAAAAAAAGAGATGGCAAAGATGGAGGATCCATACGTGCCATTAAACAAGGAGACTACTTCAAAGTTTTAGGATGCTGTGGATAAATGTAGACATTGGAACAAACTAAAACTGAATAAGAAGGCTTATGGGGCCTATAGGTATGATTAAAAATGAGAGAATATAAGATACAAAGGAAAAATCCCTACTTCTACCTCCATAACATCACCCACCTCTGCTCCTGCCTCAGCCGATCTGCTGCTGAAACAGTCATCCATGCCTTGTTACCTCCGGCCTCGACTGCTCCAAATGCTCACTTAGCTGGCCTCGCATTCTCCACCATCTGTAAGCTGCAGCCCATCCAAAACTGTTTTTTCATATCCTGCACCAAATCCCATTCACCTTGGAATGCCATTCCTGCTCCTGAGAAGCCCTAATTGTAGGTAGGGGGTTGGGGGATGGAAGGGGTTCAAAAATGTGCCAGTGGGTCGGTTGTCAGAAACAGTGAGCAGCAAGCCTAGTCTGTGTAGGTAGAATGACAAAAAATAAAATCACTGCAAAACGCATTTCCCAGCTGCAGAAACTATCAATCAACCTCCCCAGATACTGAAACAGGCCTAAAATTGTCTCCAACAATATTTGCTTCCTCTCCTTTTTCTACTGCCTCCGTGCAAGGCTCTGGCATTCCCTCAGTTTCACTCTGCCTGAGATTTCTGATTCTTGAATTCTATCTTTTCTGTGAAACGAATGTTTAAACCCTTTAGGTGAAACTTTTTACAAGCATTCGGAGACAAAAGAAAATCATCATAAATCGGCATTCTTGCATTTTACAGCTGGATTCGATGGTTGCCTGGATCGTTTTCTTTTGAACTCTCCTTTCCAGTTATTCCCTGATTGATCTTATGAGGCAACTCCCCACGAGTGAACTTTTTTCAGCTGAAAGAGTAGATGATCTCAGCAGTTATTCAGAGTGCATTGCCAACATGGCATAACCATTTATGCCTGGCCATACTGATGGTTGCTAGGGCTTTGTCACTGCAGAAAGCCAGCTGCTTACATTTCTACGCACAATGCCACTAAGTCGGCTGCTCACCACATTAACTCTGCAAAAGCAAAATACTGCGGATGCTGGAAATGAGCAATAAAAACAGAAAATGTTGGAAGTACGTAACAGGTCAGGCAGCATCTGTGGAGAGAGAAACACAGGCTGGAAGTTTTACTTCTGAGTCGGGTCGGGTGCATAGTGGGTCGGGAAGCGATGTAAGAACATAAGAACATAAGAAATAGGAGCAGGAGTAGGCCAATCGGCCCCTCGAGCCTGCTCCGCCATTCAATAAGATCATGGCTGATCTGATCCTAACCGCCAATCTACTATCTCAGAACCATCTCCTGAATCTAACAGAATTAGACACACGAAATAGGAGCAGGATCAGGCTACATGGCCCCTGGGCCCGCTCCGCTACCCACAGGGCCATGACCGACCCGAACCTAGACTCATGTCCAAATTCCTGCCCGCTCCCTGTAACCCTTAATTCCCTTTACTTCTAGGAAACTGTCTATTTCTGTTTTAAATTTATGTAATGATGTAGCTTCTACAGCTTTTTGGGGCAGCATATTCCATGGACCTACCACCCTCTGAGTGAAGTAGTTCCTCCTCATCTCAGTTTTGAAAGAGCAGCCCCTTATTCTAAGACTATGCCCCCTAGTTCTAGTTTCACCCATCATCGGGAACATCCTCCCCGCATCCACCCGATCCAACCCCTTCACAATCCTATATGTTTCAATAAGATCGCCTCTCATTCTTCTGAACTCCAATGAGTAGAGTCCCAATCTACTCAACCTCTCCTCATATGTCCATCCCCTCATCCCCGGGATTAACCGAGTGAACCTTCTTTGTACTGACTCGAGAACAAGTATGTCTTTTCTTAAGTATGGACACCAAAACTGTATGCAGTATTCCAGGAGCGGTCTCACCAATACCTTGTACAACTGAAGCAATACCTCCCTATTTTTATATTCTATCCCCCTAGCAATGAAAGCCAACATTCCATTGGCCTTCTTAATCACTTGCTGCACCTGCATACTAACCTTCTGAGTTTCGTGCACCAGGACCCCCAGATCCCTTTGTACTTCAGTACTTTCCAGTTTCTTGCCATTAAGATAATAACTTGCTCTACGATTTTTCCTGCCAAAGTGCATAACCTCACACTTTCCAGTATTGTATTCCATCTGCCAAATCTCTGCCCACTTACTTAGCCTGTCTATGTCCCCTTGCAGGTTTTTTATGTCCTCCTCACTCACTACTTTCCCTCCCATCTTAGTATCATCTGCAAACTTTGATATGTTACACTCGGTCCCCTCCTCCAAATCGTTAATATAGATTGTAAAGAGTTGGGGACCCAGCACTGACCCCTGCGGAACACCACTAGTTACTGATTGCCAGTCTGAGAATGAACCATTTATCCCAACTCTCTGCCTTCTGTTAGATAGCCAATCCTCTATCCATGCCAGAATATTACCCCCAATCCTGTGATTTTTTATCTCAAGCAATAATCTTTTGTGTGGCACCTTGTCAAATGCCTTTTGGAAGTCTAAATACACTACGTCCACTGGTTCCCCTTTATGCACCCTATATGTTACTTCCTCAAAGAACTCCAGCAAATTTGTCAAACATGACTTCCCCTTCATAAAACCATGCTGACTTTGTCCTATTAAATTATGATTATCCAAATGTCCTGTTACTGTCTCCTTAATAATGGACTCCAAATTTTACCTACCACAGATGTTAGGCTAACCAGTCTATAGTTTCCAGCCTTCTGTCTGCTGCCCTTTTTAAATAAGGGTGTTACATTAGCAGTTTTCCAGTCTGCCGGGACCTTTGCTGAGTCCAGGGATTTTTGGAAAATTATTACCAATGCATCCACAATCCCTACCGCCACTTCCCTCAAGACCCTAGGGTGTAAGCCATCAGGTCCAAGTGATTTATCCACCTTGAGTCTCATTATTTTACCAAGTACCACTTCCTTAGTGATTTTGATCGTGTTTAGCTCTTCCCCCCCTATAGCCCCCTGTTTGTCCAGTGTTGGGATATTCTTAGTGTCCTCTACTGTAAAGACTGATACAAAATATTCATTCAGTGTTTTTGCCATCTCCATATTTCCCACCATTAATTTCCCAGTCTCATCCTCTAAGGGGCCAACATTTACTTTAGCCACCCTTTTTCTTTTTATATAAATATAAAAACTCTTACTATCTGTTTTTATATTTTTTGCGAATTTACTTTCATAATCTATCTTCCCTTTCTTAATCAATTGTTTTGTTATTTTTTGCTGTCTTTTAAAGTTTTCCCAATCCTCTCTCCTCCCACTAGATTTGGCTACCTTATATGCCCTTGTTTTTAGTCGAATACTATCCTTAATTTCTTTACTTAGCCACGGATGGCTGTCTTTTCTTTTACACCCTTTTCTTCTCAGTGAAATATATATTTTTTGGAAGTTGTAAAATAACTCCTTAAATATACACCACTGATCATGTATCGTCTTACCCTTTAATCTATTTTCCCAATCCACTCTACTCAATTCCACTCTCATACCTTCATAGTCTCCTTTATTCAAGCTTAGCACGCTTGTTTGAGATCCAACCTTCTCACCCTCTAATTGAATATGGAATTCAACCATGTTATGGTCACTCATTCCAAGGGGATCCTTTACTAGGACATTTTTAATTAATCCTGTCTCGTTACACAGGACCAGATCTAAGGTTGCTTGCCCCCTGGTCGGTTCAGTTACATACTGCTCAAGAAACCCATCCCTAATACACTCAATGAACTCATCCTCAAGGCAGCCCTGCCCAATTTGATTTGTCCAATTAATATGATAGTTAAAATCCCCCATAATTATAGATGTTCCCTTATTACAAGCCTCAACTATTTCTGTGGTAAACCACTGTCGTTCACTCTTGTTTCACTGTTATACCTGACTATGCCTCCGCTGACTCCGCCCTTGGCTACCTGGTATAAGGACGGCTGCACGGCAGCTCTCTGCCATTCGGCCGTCCACTAGAGGCATAGTCCTGATCTGTTTGTAGTTGCATTCAGTAGTTAATAAAAGCCTATTGTTCTGAACTCTACTCAGCCTTTTATTAGAATCGATAGCGCATCAATTTTATTAACTACTGACAAAAAAAAAATAATGATGCTGCAGATATTTAAGATCAAGTGCCTGGAACTCAACCCGCAAGAACCGGACTCGCCTGCTAAGTTCTCACACTGGTTGAACTGTTTTGAGTCGTTTCTGGCTGCATCCGGCGAGACCATCGCCACCGACGCCGACAAGCTCAGGGTGCTGAATTCGAAAGTAAACCACCGAGCTTTTGCCCTTATCCAGGACGCTACGAGCTACCAGGGGGCTATCGACATTTTAAAGGAACAATATGCACGCCCGGTCAACTATGTTTACGCAAGACATCTCCTGGGGTCCCGCAAACAACAGCCCGGGGAACCCACAGAAGCATACATACGGGCGCTGAAGGATCTCGGCCGAGCCTGCGAATGCAATCAAGTATCAGCCACGGAACATACGGAGGAGCTCATCCGGGACGCCATCGTCGCGGGCCTCAGGTCCACTCATACACGGCAGCGACTGCTGGAAAGTAGCGAGCTCGACCTGAAGAAGGCGATTTCACTCACCCTTTCGTTGGACATAGCCCATCGGAACATGGAGGCCTATTCCCCGGAGCGCGCGGCCGCCTCGTGGATGTCGCGGCCGCCGCCATCTTGGGACGTGGCGCCGCCCCGGGCCCCGGCCCCAACTGCTGCAGCGATGTCCCGCCCGAGCCAGAAATGTTATTTCTGTGGCCAAACCAAACACCCCAGGGCGCGCTGCCCGGCGAAAAACGCTGTCTGCTCTGCCTGTGGTAAGAAGGGACACTACGCTGGCGTCTGCAGAAGTCAGAAGACCCCTACCTTCAGCAGCGCCGCTTGCGATTCATGGGAGCGGCCATCTTGCCTTCATGGGGATCGGGATCGTCATGGGCGCTGCCATTTTGTCCTTCTTCTCCGACGCCGCCATTTTGTCCGCCATTTTGCCAACGGGCCCCCGACTCACCCACCGCCTCACCGGGGTTTTACAGCGATGCTCCCGACTCCACAGCGGCCTCCATTACGCTGGATCAATCCAGACCCCATCAGCTAGCCAGGTCCACGATGGACATCCAGGTAAATGGCCGCGCCACAACTTGCCTTTTTGATTCCGGGAGCACGGAGAGCTTCATACACCCTGATACGGTACAGCATTATTCCCTCTCGGTCCTGCCAGCGCGCCATCGGATCTCCATGGCCTCAAAATCTCACTCAGCTCGATAGCGCATCAATTTCCTGATTGATACTCCGTCCAACAGAGTTGCAACTGTTCGGAGGCCTATAGACTACGCCCACTAGTGTTTTTCTCCCCTTATTATTCCTTACCTCCACCCAAACTGTTTCATTATCCTGATCCTTTGACCCAATATCATTTCTCTGTATTGCAGTGATTCCTTCCTTTATTAACATAGCCACCCCACCTCCCCTTCCTTCCTGCCTGTCCTTCCTGATCGTTAAATAACCTGGTATGTTTAATTCCCAGGCATTGTCACCCTGCAGCCATGTTTCTGTAATGGCCACAAGATCATACCCATATGTAGTTATTTGTGCCATTAACTCGTCTATTTTGTTACGAATGCTACGTGCATTCAGATGGAGAACTTTCAAATATGTTTTGTGACACTTAGTTCCTGCTTTTGCCCTTTTTATTACTTTACCTTTTACTCCATACCTTCTGCCCCTTCCTGACACGCTCTGGTTTTTAATTTCCCCACTGCTACCTAAGTCTATGACCTTCTCTGTTGTCATTTTTATTATTTGCTCTCTAGGAACCTCCCCCCCACTAGTTAGTTTAAAGCCCTCTCTACAGCCCTCGTTATATGATCCGCCACGACTCTAGTCCCAGCACTGGCCAAGAGAAGCCCGTCCCAATGGAACAGCTCCCTCCTGCCCCAGTACTGGTGCCAGTGTCCCAGGAAGCAAAACCCATTTCTCCCACACCAGCCTTTGAGCCACGCATTTAACTCTCTAATTTTATTTGTCCTAGCCAAATTCGCTCATGGCTCAGGTAATAATCCAGAGATTATTACCATTGAGGTTCTGTTTTTTAATTTGACCCCTAGCTGCTCATACTCCTTTAACAGAACTGGCTTCCTAGTCCTATCTATGTTGTTTGTACCAACATGGACCACGACAACTGGTTCCACCCCCTCCCACTGCAAGTTTCTTTCCAGCCCAGAGGAGATGTCCTTAACCCTGGCACCGGGTAGGCAACACAGCCTTCGGGACTCTCGCTCTCGGCTGCAGAGAACTCTATCTATCCCCTTAATAATACTATCCCCTACCACTACAACATTTCTATTTACTCCCCCCTCTTGAATGGCCCCCTGTTCCACGGTGCTGTGGCCAAGTTGCTCATCCTCCCTGCAGTCCCTGCTCCTGTCCCCACAGGGAGTAAGAATCTCGAACCTGTTGGACAAGAGCAAGGGCTGCGGCTCCTCCAGCTCTACCTCCTGGATCCCCGTACCTGCCTCACTCGTAGTCACACCATCCTGTCCCTGACCATGGGCTACATCTGAATTAATTAACTTCATAGGTGTGACCACCTCCTGATACACAGAGTCCAGGCACTTCTCCCCCTCCCTGATGTGTCGCAGTGTCTCAAGCTCAGACACCAGCTCATCAACACGGAGCTGGAGTTCCTGTAGCAGCAGACACTTGTCACAGACCTAATCACCGTGAGCCTCAATGGGGTTCACTGGCTCCCACATCTCGCAACAGTAACACATTACCTGCTCCATTCTATGTAATTAATTAAATTTTTTATTGTTAGTTATGGACACCCTCTGCCCGATTTTAGATGCTAGTATCCCCTTTAATTAATTGGATTTAAATTAAATCAATCCCTCCTGTTACACCAGTTAAATGGTTTACCAACAATCACTCTGCACCAGAAAGGCGTTATTAACTACAACCCACAGAGTTAAAGTTTGAAAAAAGCACCTAACACCCCACTTACCCACCTCACACTTACCCAAACTCTCAGCACTCTTTGATGACTCGCACTCAGTGCTTGCTCGCACTAGGACCGGTCTTTTTATACTGTTTGTTTGTTTACAGCCAAATGAGTCACCCCTGCTGATTGGTTAGAAAACTGGTTTCCACTGCCTGCTATGCCAATTTACTCCTACTGCAGTGTAACCTTGTTTTACTCTTCTTAAACCAACAGAATCCCAAATATTTAACTTTTCCCCTTTACTTAAACTGCTTAAGTAATCTTATCAAGAATGATTTAAAGAGAAATAACAATTAAAGAACTCTCACCCTTACCCAAACTCTCAGAACTCTTTGATGACTCGCACGCAATGTCTTGATCAGTCCGCTCTTCAGAGCGACTTTAGCATAATGGCCCAAATTAAACCAGCCATGCGCGTTTCCCGGCCCTATTAAAGGGTGCGGGTCTGATGATGTCATCGGTGACTCATTTCCAGTGCCCATATTTAAAGCAGCCTTGCACACAACTCATTTGAAGTTTGGTAAAGGAGTGTGGAAGGAGCATTGGAAAAGTTGGAGTTATTGTGCAAAGTGAACAATATGAATAGTGAAGGGCAGAGGGCTGGCACCCCACTTTACAGGTGCATCTCTGCATATTCTGGTCGAGGCGGTAAGAGCACGCAGGGAGGTTCTCATCCCAGCAGACAGATGCAGGGCACCATCCAAGAGACTAAAAGGGCCTGGCTCAAAATAGCAGAGGAGGTCAGCAGCAGGGAGGTCGTGTGGATGACCTGGATCCAGTGCAGGAAGAGATTCAATGATCTGATGAGGTCAGGAAAGGTGAGTGCAAAGCCACACTCCCCTTCATCTGGAAGTGCCTCTCACCACATCCCCATCACTCTGCCTTCCCAGGCCTACTCCTGCACATCCTTACTCACACCAACATAACTTCCAGGTCCACCCATCCCTCTCTCTCTATGTGCATACTCACAACCCCACCCCTCACATTCACCCTCCTCCTAATGTAATCATAGCAAGTAACACCACAGAAGGAGATGCACACGAATATGCACATGGGTGTATCAACAAATGTTAGTGTTAGGTCCGTGGTTCAGTGGATAAAGAATTACACGGATGCTGTACATAAACAAACAACAGGTCTATACTGGAGGAGGGTCATCTCTAGACTGGAGTACAGAGGCATGCGCACAGCTTATATACTGGTGTGGTTACTGCCGGTACTACAGTATACAGGAGCTGTAAAAAGTAGTTCTGACTTAAAGCACATACACTACAATTCCTCCCTTTTTAGATTAATAATACCCCCTTAATATTCAAATAACAATTACATTTTTACATGTACATTCAATAACAAAAAGTCCATTTATAGATTCAGTCTTTGGGGCGGCTTCCTGACCCTTTCGGGATAGCGCCTTTCCGGGGGTTCTTGTTCTTGGTGCAGAGGCGATTCTGACCCCTTTTCATCGGGTAGTTCATCGGGTTCCACTGCTACTGGGTCTGAAGTAGATGCGTGACAGCGTCGGATCATTGCAGGTCTCCTTCTCTATATCCCCGTTTGTTACTGGCAATCGTTCAATTATCAATGAATAAAATATCTCGATAGGGTCCACTGCTGGTGCTTCCTCCACCGTAGGCAGTGGCAGGCGCGATAGCCCATCAGCGTTCCCATGCTGTTTCGTGCCTTTATATTCTATTTCATATTGATTCGCCCCTAGAAACAGGGACCATCTTTGTAACCGCTGTGCAGTCATTACTGGCATGCCCTTCTTAGGATTAAAGATGGAGACAAGTGGTTGGTGGTCAGTCAGCAAGGTGAACCTCTGCCCATGCAGATAATGGTTGAATTATTTTACTCCCCATACTAGGCTGAGGGCCTCCCTGTCAATCTGGGCGTAGTTGCGCTCGGCTGAGGTTAGTGACCGAGATGCAAAGGCCACTGGCCTCTCCAACCCGTCTGGGAATTTGTGCGACAGCACCGCTCCAATGCCGTAGCGTGATGCATCACATGCCAAACGAATTGGTAGTGCTGGGTTGAAATGGGCCAACACCTCTTTTGATGTGATCAATTATTTACACTTCTGGAAAGCTCGTCTATGTTCTTCATCCCACTCCCATGGTACCCCTGTTTGCAGTAGGGTGTTCAGCGGGTGTAGTACCATAGACAAATTTGGTAAGAACTTGTGGTAATAGTTTACCAGCCCGAGGAACGACCTCAGTTGTGACACATTTTCCGGTGCTGGAGCCTTGACTACTGCCTCAATCTAGTCAGGGGACTTATGTAAGCCCTCTTCATCGATGACATGGCCGCAATACAAGATCTGTTTCTGGAAAAACTCGCACTTGTGGCGATTAGCTCGTAGCCCATATTCCTTTAATCTGGCGAGCACCTTCTCCAAGTTAGCGAGGTGATCACCGTCATTTTCGCCCGTGAACAAGATGTCGTTCAAATAACAGTGGGTCCCTGGAATCCCTTGCAGGACCTGATCCATCGCCCTTTGCCAGATAGCCGGAGCCGAGGCTACTCCAAACACCAGCCAGTTGTATGATAGAGACATTTATGTGTGTTGATCGTAAGGTAATGTTTCAAAGCTTTTTCTACCTCCATTTGCAAGTACGCCTGGGCTAGATCAATTTTGGTGAAGCGTTTACCACCAGATAGCGAGGTGAAGAATATCCTCAATTCATGGAAGCAGATATTGTATTGTGTGAAGGACTGGGTTCACTGTCACCTTAACATCCCCACAGGTGCGGATCTTCTTTGGTTCCCCAGGCGTATTACTCAACGACCTCTTCATTACAGGGACGATGGGTGTAGCCCACTCGCTCCAGTCCACTTTGGACAGTACTCCTGAATGTTCCAACCCTTCCAGCTCTGCTTCAACCGCTGGTCTGATCGCATAAGGCACTGGTCTGGCCTTCAGAAACTTTGGGCTTGCATTATCCTCTATTTTAATTGTTGCTGTTATTCCTTTTAGTGTTCCTAGTCCCTCCTGGAACACTTCTTTTGCGTCAGTTAGCATTTTTGACAGTCGTCCAGGTGTGATGTCGTCATCCTTTTTGGCCTCCACCTTCAGTGCCTGTATGGAATGCCAATCTAAATGTTTCTTTCGGATCCACTCACGTCCTAGCAGTGGTGGTCCTCCATTTGGCAATACATATATATCCATTTTAGGTATTTCCTGACCTTTATGTGTCACTTTCACCCTTATTTTTCTTTTGGGGTAGACTTTTTGCCCCGTATACATCTTCAAGACAATCTCTGTAGCTTTCAAGGGTATGTGTGAAAATAGCCGCTTGTAGTCTCTTTGATTTATGACTGTTAGAGCTGACCCTGTGTCCAATTCCATTTCCACTTGCACTCCGTCTATCTTGAGTGTAACCCAGATGGTCTGGTGATCCTCTATTTCGGTTACATTATGTAGTTTCAGACAACCCAGCTCCTTGCTTCCGGTGTGAGGGTGCCGGTTAGTTCTCCTAGTAACCCCTAGGTGGCACCTTCATGAGTGGTTACCCCTGTGTTAAATCCCTAATTGACTGTTATTGGGCTTATGAGTTTCACCTGTGATTTGTAGTATATTAGTTCTGTTTTTCCCCTTCTCTGTGCTCAGTCTTGACAAGCCTTTGTGCCAAGTGGTTGCTTATCAGAGCTTCTAAAGTGTAATTGTATCTTTGTGTTTATTAAGTAAAGTACTTTGTTTGAACTTTATACCTGCCTCAAGTCTCGTCTCTGCACTTGGGTCCAGAACCAGCCTCGCCCTGACAGCAAGACTGAGCCAGTATGGACCCAGCAGTGATGGAGGAACTTCGTTCTATTCTCTCCCTTCAGGGTGCTTTCCTCAGCCGCCTTGAGCAACTTCTCCAAGGCATTTCGGACAAGGTAGATACGTGGACTCAGACCATTCAACACCTAGCTGCTGTGGCTTCTGCTCGGGACGTTCCTCTTCAGTCAGTTCCTTTGGGTGCTACCCCACCGGTCGCTGATCGCCAGACTTACCGAGAGCCTCGCCTACTGGCGCCGGAGCGCTATGATGGTGATCCAGGCAAGTGTCGTGGCTTCCTGACCCAGTGCTTCCTGGTTTTTGAACTTCAACCTTCCATGTTCCATTCATCTCGCTCTAAGGTAGCATTCATTATTTCACCACTTTCGGGAAAAGCTCTCGCCTGGGCTACCGCTATCTGGGAGCAGCAATCTCCGGTCTGCTTTGATGTTGTCGATTTCACCGCTGAGATGGGCAAGGTCTTTGACCATCCTGTGAGTGGACGGGAGGCAGCTAAGAGACTTTTGAATCTCCGCCAGGGCGGCTGCAGCGTAGCCGACTTTGCCATTGAGTTCCGCACACTCGCTGCGGAGAGTCGCTGGAACACCGAGGCCCTTCTTTCCATGTTTTTTTACGGCCTTTCCGGAACTATCAAGGATGAACTAGCGTCCAGAGAGATCCCGGAGGACCTTGACACGCTCATCTCCCTTGCTGTCAGAGTGGATAACCACCTCCGGGAGCATGCTAGAGAGAGGAGATTCACTACTTCCACAAGGGTGAGATCGTCTGGTGTTCCGGATCTGACCAGGAGTTTCCAAGTACCCCCGAGTCCACCTGTTAGCACGGAGGAGACACCTATGCAACTCGGCAGAACTCTGCTCTCCCAGGTTGAGAGACAGAGGAGATTGAGAGAGGGGTGTTGTCTTTACTGTGGCCTGTCTGGTCATTTCAGAGCCACATGCCCAGAGCTCCAGGAACAAGCCAGGAGGATTGGGAAGATACGGATTGATCAAACCCCTTCTTCTACCCCTTCTGTCTTCCAAACCCTGATTCCTGCTCGTCTCTCTTGGGAGGGAAAGCAGTTCAATCTGCAGGCGTTCATTGACTCCGGGGCCGCGGGTTGTTTTATTGACCGTACCCTGGTGCACAGACTGAAAATTCCTTTCCCCTGCCTGGATAAGCCTTTACAAGTCATGGCCCTCGATGGCAGGCCCCTTGGTTCTGGGCTCATTTATCATATCACTGGAGTGTTACATGTCCAAGTGGGGGAGAGACATCAAGAGTTGCTGCAGTTTCACCTGATAGATTCCCCTGAGCTTCCTCTCGTTCTTGGACACCCGTGGCTCTTTCTCCACAACCCTCATATTGACTGGACTACTGGGATGGTGCTGGAGTGGGGCCCTTCATGTTCAACTAACTGTCTCAAGGTCTTCCCTAGTCTGCCTCGTCCTTCCTCTCCCGAGCCAGCCGATCAGCTGGATCTTGCTCGTGTGCCTCCTGAGTATTCGGACCTCCATGCGGTATTTAGTAAGGGGCGGTCCTCTACACTCCCCCCACACCGGCCCTACGACTGTGCGATTGATCTCCTGCCTGGCACTAGCCCTCCTCGGGGTCGGCTCTACTCTCTCTCTGGTCCTGAGAATGTTTCGATGGAGGAATATATCAAAGAAGCCCTCGCCACAGGTTTCATTCGTCCTTCCACCTCCCCAGCGAGTGCAGGTTTCTTTTTTGTAAAGAAGAAGGATGGCGGTCTCAGACCTTGTATAGACTATCGGGGGCTCAACAAAATTACGATTAAGAACCGCTATCCTCTCCCTTTGATGTTCTCAGCGTTTGAGCAGCTACAGGGAGCTACCATCTTCTCCAAACTTGACCTCCGCAATGCATATAACCTGGTCCGCATTAGGGAGGGGGATGAATGGAAAACTGCCTTTATCACCCCGAGCGGTCACTGGGAATACCTTGTCATGCCCTTTGGTCTCACTAATGCTCCTGCTGTCTTCCAGGCTCTGGTCAATGACGTGCTCTGGGACCTGCTGAATCAGTTCGTGTTTGTTTATTTGGATGACATTCTCATCTTCTCGAAGTCCACCCAGCAGCATGTCCAACACGTCAGGCGGGTGTTGCAGAGGCTCTTGGAGAGCCGTCTCTTCGTCAAACCCGAGAAGTGTGAATTCCACGTCACTAAGGTCACCTTCCTGGGCTACGTTATCTCTGGTGGAAGCGTCCAGATGGATCCGAGTAAGGTTCAAGCCGTCCTGAACTGGCCGAGTCCCACGTCGGTTAAGCAGATTCAGCGATTCCTGGGATTCGCCAACTTTTACAGACGCTTCATCCGTAACTTCAGCTCCCTTGCCGTGCCTCTCTCCGCATTGACCAAGGGCTCGCCTGTACGGTTTAGCTGGTGTTCTGAAGCAGAACGGGCATTCCAGGAGCTCAAACAACGCTTCACCTCCGCCCCCATTCTGATACATCCCGATCCCGCCTTGCCCTTCATCGTAGAGGTGGATGCCTCGGATATTGGAGTTGGGGCTGTCCTGTCCCAGCGCTCCCCCAAGGACCAAAGACTTCATCCCTGTGCCTTCTTCTCCCGTCGCCTGAAGCCAGCTAAGTGTAACTATGATGTCGGCAACAGGGAGCTTTTGGCAGTTAAGTTGGCCTTGGAGGAGTGGAGACACTGGTTGGAGGGAGCGGAACATCCTTTTGTCGTCTGGACCGACCATAAGAACTTGATATATATTCAGGACGCTAAGCGCCTCAACCCCCGGCAGGCCAGGTGGGCACTCTTCTTTAACCGGTTCAACTTTCTCCTGTCGTACCGCCCAGGGTCTAAGAACCTCAAACCGGATGCCCTTTCTCGCCAGTTTGACCCCTCGGAAAAGGACCGGATTCCGGAACCTATCGTCCCTAGTTCCTGCATCGTGGCTCCCGTCGTGTGGGAGATTGAGACTGTGGTGCGAAGGGCTCAACGTCAGGAGGCCGATCCCGAAGGAGGCCCTCCTAATAAACTTTATGTTCCCAGTCGAGTGCGCGCCCAGGTCCTTCAATGGGGCCATTCTTCTCGATTGACGGGTCATCCTGGGATCCGTCGGACTCTCGAGTTTCTTAAAAGGAGGTTCTGGTGGCCCGCTATGGAAGCCGACACCCGGACCTTTGTCTCCGCTTGTCCCGTCTGTGCCCAGAACAAGACATCCCAACAACCTCCGCTTGGTCTCCTGCATCCCTTGCCTATTCCCAGCCGTCCCTGGTCTCATATCGCCCTGGATTTCATCACCGGGCTACCTCCATCTGAAGGATTCACCACCATCCTAGTTGTGGTTGATCGCTTTTCAAAGGCTGCTCACTTCGTTCCTCTTGTCAAGCTTCCCTCGGCCAGGGAGACCGCCCAGCTGGTTGTCCAACACGTCTTCCGCCTCCATGGCTTGCCCCTGGATGTTGTCTCTGACCGTGGTCCTCAGTTTTCATCTAGGTTTTGGAAGTCCTTTTGTTCCCTCCTGGGGGCTTCCGTCAGTCTCTCTTCAGGGTTCCACCCTCAATCTAACGGCCAGACTGAGAGAACTAATCAGGATCTGGAGAGGGTGCTACGAAGCTTTGTGTCCTCCAATCCTTCCTCCTGGAGCAAGTACCTGGTCTGGGCAGAGTATGCACATAATACCCTTCAGAGCTCCTCCACTGGTCTTTCGCCTTTTGAGTGCCAATATGGCTTCCAACCACCACTCTTCCCGGAACAGGAGAAGGAGGTAGGAGTGCCGGCTGCCCAGGGGTTAATCCAACGTTGTCGTCGTACCTGGAGGAGGGTCCGATCCGCCTTGCAGCTTGCCTCATCTCGGCAGAAGGTACAGGCCGACCGTCACCGTCGCCCAGCTCCTCGGTTCCGGACCGGACAGAAGGTCTGGCTGTCTACCAAGAATCTTCCGCTCCATGTAGAGTCCCGCAAGTTGGCTCCCCGGTTCATAGGACCTTTTAGGATTTTGGAGCAAGTAAACCCGGTGGCCTACCGGCTCCTCCTTCCTCGATCGATGAGGATACATCCCACATTTCATGTCTCTCACCTCAAGCCGGTACTTACTAGTCCCTTGGTTCCTGCGGCTAGACCTCCACCCCCGCCCCGTATGATCGACGGCCAGCAAGTCTTCACGGTCCGTCGTCTCCTTGATTGTCGCCGGGTCAGGAGGAGCATCCAATACCTGGTTGACTGGGAGGGTTTCGGTCCTGAGGAGCGTTCCTGGGTTCCGGCCCGGGACATTTTGGATCCGGAACTCATAAGGGATTTTCGCCGTCGCCACCCTGTTCGTCCAGGAGGAACGTCAGGAGCCGTTCCTAGGGGAGGGGGTCCTGAGAGGGTGCCGGTTAGTTCTCCTAGTAACCCCTAGGTGGCACCTTCATGAGTGGTTACCCCTGTGTTAAATCCCTAATTGACTGTTATTGGGCTTATGAGTTTCACCTGTGATTTGTAGTATATTAGTTCTGTTTTTCCCCTTCTCTGTGCTCAGTCTTGACAAGCCTTTGTGCCAAGTGGTTGCTTGTCAGAGCTTCTAAAGTGTAATTGTATCTTTGTGTTTATTAAGTAAAGTACTTTGTTTGAACTTTATACCTGCCTCAAGTCTCGTCTCTGCACTTGGGTCCAGATCCAGCCTCGCCCTGACATCCGGAGTCTGTGTCACTTTTCTGTTCGTCTGAACCACTGTCCATCACCTGGTGTACCTTTTTGTACTTCTCCTGTGGAGATTTCTTACTGTTGGTTTTCTTCCCAGACCTGCAGACTCTTGCTATGTGTCCTGCTTTCCCACACTGTCTGCACACTTGGTCCTTGAACCAACAATCTTTCTGGTCATGTGTTGTTCTGCTGCAGCGATAGCACTTCCCTGTTCCATAGGTCATTTCGTTGGTGCCGTATTCTTGCGCTCTCCGTTGTATCTCTGCAGCGCCCCTTGCGGCTGCTTTGTGTGATACTGCCATATTGAAAGCTTTGTCCAGCGTAAGGTCCTTTTCTGATAGAAGCCGTTTCTGGGTTCCTTCACTTTGTAGCCCACACACAAACTTGTCCCTTAACGTGTCTGCTAGTCCCGCTCCAAACTGGCAGTACTTCGATAGCTTGCGCAGTTCCGTTAGGTACTCAGCATTGCTTTCGTCTTTGTGTTGGTTCCTTTTATGGAACTTAAATCGTTCTGCTATCAGCAGCGGTGTGGGGCTTAAGTGGTCCTGTAGGATTTCTACTATGCTTCCAAAATCCTTGTTTACCGGCTTCTCTGGAGTTATTAGATTTCGCAGTAACCCATAAGTTTTTGCACCCATGGAATTTAACAGAACCAGTGCTTTATTAGCATCTGGCACTTCATTCGCCCTGCAGTACACCTCAATACGTTCCACAGATGTCGCCCAATCTTCGACTTCATTGTCGAACGTAGAGATACTGCCACTCTTCGGCATCCTTGGTTGTGCGTTAACTATCCCCAATGGCGCCTCCTGCGCTTCCCTTTCTTCTCCGCTGGCACAAAATGGCGTCTCCCGCGCTTTCCTTCCTTCCCGCGCTCGCCCGTCTTCTCCACTGCGGCTTCGCAAAATGGTGTCTCCCGCGCTCTTCCTTCTTCTCCGTGGCTCAATGGTGCCTCCCGCGCTCTCCCTGCTTCTCCGCGGCTCAATGGCGCCTCTCGCGCTCTCCCTGCTGCTCCGCGGCTCAATGGCGTCTCCCCTTGCTTCGCCCCGCGGACCCTGATCAGCCCGTGATCCCTGGCTGTGCTCTGCGCGTTCTTCTCTTGATATTTGTTGACGCCGCTCAGTCTAGAACCCGGCTGTTTCTTACCCTCTCTCTCTCCGGTTTGCAGTATTTTTCCTCAACGCCGCTCGGTGATCAATCCCCGGCTGCGCCCTGCTCTCTTCACCCTCTTTCTTACGCCATCGACGCTGCCCGGCTCTCTCTCTCTGCCGTCGGTTGGCTCCAGCCGCCGCTGCTCGGGAATGGTCTGCTCTGGACCTGTCGTCGGTCTCTTACTGCTCGTTGTGGCTGGGGAACCAAGCCCGGCTCTCCACAGCCTCCCCAGCGAAGTTGGATCTCTGCCTGACTGCTGGGCAGTTGCTCACGGTCGACGCCCGTGTTCCTGGACTCGACTATTTTTTTTTTTTTTTCTTAGTTTAATGTTGCAGGTAGATTCGCATCAACACTCGTCGCCACTGTTAGATCCGTGGTTCAGTGGATAAAGAATTACACGGATGCTGTACATAAACAAACAACAGGTCTTTACTGGAGGAGGGTCATCTCTAGACTGGAGTACAGAGGCATGCGCACAGCTTATATACCGGTGTGGTTACTGCCGGTACTACAGTATACAGGAGCTGTAAAAAGTAGTTCTGACTTAAAGCACATACACTACAGTTAGTGGTAAGTTTCAGTTGTTTTGATTGTACACATAAATGTTTTTATTTGCACCACTTTCAGGTCTTGTCCATTTTTGCTTCAAGCCTTGGAAGTGGCTTTGTCTTTTGGCATGACTGGTAAGACATTATTTAACCTCGAGCATTGGGGCTTTGGTTGAGAGGAATGGCTTGGTCATTGTTGGGATGCTTTATGGTGTTGTTGGTGGGGAGGGGCGGTGGGGGTGGGTGGGGAACTTAGTACAGCATGTGATAGCGATGTGGCTGCATTGGAGCAAGTTAAGTAAATCTGGCCGTGATGAGGCCATCTTGGGCCTCCCGGGCAGCAATGTGCGCCACTGCTGGTGGCATCTGCACCTCAGGTTCCTCCTCTTCCTCCTTTGAAGAGGCTGTGTGCTGTGCGCCAATGCTCCTCCTGCAGCTCCAACCCTTGCTACTGCGCTATGTTGTACAGCGCACAACAGATGACGATGATTCTGGAGATCCTGGCTGGTACGTGCTGAAGGGCTTCTCTAGATTTGTCAAGGCATCTGAAGTGCATCTTCAGCATGCCTATTGCATGCTCTATGAAGCATCTGGTGGAAATGTGGTTCTCATTATAATGCTCCTCAGCCTCAGTACTTGGTGTCCTCAGGGATGTCTTGAGCCATGTCTTCAGTGGATAGCCCTTGTCACCAAGCAGCCGGCCGGTAAGTGTGTTTTGAGGTACAAATAACCGAGGGAGGGTGGACTGGTACTGCATGAAAGATTCATAACAGCTGCCGGAAAACATGGCACAAACATGCATAATCATCTTTTTATGGTTGCAGATAAGCTGCACATTGAGGGAGTGGATGCCTTTGCAGTTCACAAACATTCCTGGATGATGATGGGGTGCCTTCATGGCCACATGTGTGCAGTCGATGACTCCCAGCACCTGTGGCAAGTCAGGCAGAGCCGCAAAGCCGAGCGCTCACTCAGTAACACTGGCTTCATCAGTGGCAAAGTTGATATAATTGGCTGACTTGTGAAACATGGTGTCGGTGACCTGGGTGATGCATCTGTGGGCGGCCGACCACGAGATCCCGCAAATGTCTGCTGAAGATCCCTGGAAGGAGGTGAAGAGATTGAGGGTGGTGGTGACTTTGACAGCCACTGGTAAGGCATGTCCAAACGCTCCTCTGGGCAGCAGGTCTTGTTCCAGCAAGCTACAAATGCCTGCGATGACCTGGTGCGATAGCCTGAGCCTCCTGAAGCACTGATGGCCAGTCCTGTTGAGGAATCTCATCCTCTGCCTGTATACCATGTGTTGGGGATATCGCCTCCGGCGTGCTGCAGCCCTGCGGTGCCCCCCTCTCTCCTGTGGAGCATCAGGTCATTGATGAGAAGGCTGGTGTTGTGGCTAGTGGGACTCATCTTGGTCCAATTCTGAGAACCAAGGTGAGACAGTATAAGCGGGTAAAGTGGAGATCAGAGGGCCAATCCCTCAATGTTGTGATAGTGAGCAGCAATGTGGTGAGAGTGGCTTCCGAGGTTTCAAAAATGACCTGTAAGCTGCAGACACCAAAATCTGTGGACAAAATGGAGTGAGCAAGAGCTTTTCCATGAGGCAAGTAATGAGCTGTAATGTGGAAGTGTTTATGTGCTTTTCCCAGCTGTCAATGAATGAACTCGCCAATGGCTATTGAGCTTCCGCCTTCCCATCACAGGCGAGGTACCCGACCTCTGTGAATCCCGTGCTCCTGCAGTAAAACTCAACAGCTGGTGTTAAAATCACTCTTAAGGGTGTCTCAACAAGAAGTTAATGATTTCAATGAGGTCACCGGCCTTTGCCAATTGGGCCCATGTCGCGCCTTCAAAGCCGCCCGAGTTAAATGCGCGAGGAGGCGTGATGACGGCAGGTTCCCGACGCGCTCGCTATATCCAGGATTTTTACTGCCAACCCGCCCCCAAACCCGCATGCTCGACAATGGAAAATTCCAGCCACAGTTAAAGTTTCAGGTCATTGGCCTTTCATCAGGAGTCTGATTGTCTGATTGCTTATTCCTGAAATTCCACTTAAGCAGTTTGAGCAACACTCTACAATATGGTTACATTATTATCCAATCAGAGCCATACCAACAGGGGAATGGGAGAGAGGGTCATGATGGACAATGTCATTTGCTCTAGCCTTCACATTTCATCAGTCATGGGAATCAGCCTGGCTGAGAACTGGGGATGTTAATTTGAACTATAGGAAAGGTAACTAGGAATAGCCTTACTGGCAAAAAAAACCATGGCACTGGAATCAGTGAGCAGTCTGATGCAAAGTCAATGCCGTAACCATTAGTGTTATGGTAAAATGTCACTATTTAGCTGCAATACCAGCTAAGCTTTGTAGATGGTGCTGTGATAAGGCCTTCCAATGTAATTATGTATTCTGACTGTGCTTTGCTTCTGAACTAATGCTACATGACAGGCTTCCAAGCATTAGATCTGGTCTAACTCCACGCACCCCAGGAATGAAGCTTTCGGCACTCCACAAAACTAGTCTCCCTCCCGCCTTGAATATTTCTCCAGCAGGTGCAAAACTTATCAATTAACTTTCCTGAAATGCCTATTCCTGCTCCAGCAGTGCCTCAATCCACAGCAGTTTTATTTTTCCTGTAAGCCGGGCCACGGGTCAGCCTCAGAAGAGGGTGTAGTTTAGCAACAGCCCCCATTCCCCCTCCCTACCCCCAGGATTTCCTGAGCCCAACAGAGATACAATCCACTGACCACCCGCCCCCTCCTCTCCCCCTTCCCTTTCTCCTCTCCCATCTTCCTTTCCCTTTCCCTACTCTCCTTTCTACTCTTCTAATCTGCCTCCTTCCCTCTTCTCTCCTCTCCTCCCCTTTCTACCTCTCCTGCTCTATGCCTCTCCCCTCACCTCCTTCTCTCCTCTCATCATCCTCTCTTCTTCCAACTTCTCTCCACCTCTCATTCCCCCTCTCCCTTTCCCCCCTCCTCCTCTCCCCATCCCCTCCCACTTCTTTCCCTTCCCCCTCTCCTGTTCTTTCCAGCTTCTCATCCCCAATGCTCTCCCCTCCCTGAGCCCCACCCGCTAATCCTGCTTGTCACAAGCATTTGATCTCAACTCCCTGTGTGCAATGCCATGATTGACTAATCCTCTTTCAAAATTTTTTTAAAATAGTTCTAAAATCACCATTTCAACTTTCACTTCCTTCCTGTTCACTAATGTAACTTTTTACTTACTTTTATTCCTTATCAATATTGATGACTTTTGATGGTTCCATACACCAAAGCACCAGCAGTTTTTAATCATGATTTAGACCTTGTAAAGCTTTAGATTCACTTCTAGGAAGTGGCGTTTTCAAACTTTCATTTCATTTTCCATTAAACTGATCTTCTTTCAGTCTGACTTTATTCTGTTCCTGTGGAAATTGAAGTGGTTTTCTTTAATATTTGTTTCACGTTCTTGTTACTCTACTAAATTCTCTCCTCTTCCCTTGGTGTAATAAAGTGGATTTCACTGGTCATTCTGTTGTCTTGTATCAAAGACTGTTCATATTGTGGCAGCACAGTGTTCGATGTGGGGGTTTTCCAATGTTATTTGTCGATAAAAATAGCGCCACGTGAGGTGGTATCACTTCTGATGTAAGACCGGAAAACATAAAGATCTATCCAGCAGTGTTGCTCTTTTCTTTTATTTCTTTGTAGCAAGAAATGCCACTGGCTGCTATATATATATTATAAAAATAATATATGAATCAAAATACATATTAGTGCTGTTGGTGCTTACAGTTCAAAAGACTCTCCCAGTTTCTTGAGTCTTTGTAGATCTAAATTACTTAGAATCATAGAATGCCTCTCTTCCTCTTAGGCAGTCCCTCGGAACCAAGGATGTCTTGCTTCCACATTAAAAATGAGCTTGCATGTGGCTGATGAGTCCAATGCGGGACCTACAGTCTCTGTCACAGGTGGGGCAGACGGTGGTTGAACGGGCGGGTGGGTGGGGTGCTTGGGTTGACTTGCACTCCTTGCGCTGCCTGCGCTTGGCTTCTGCTTGCTCCCGGCGAAGAGACTCGAGGAGTTCGGCGCCTTCCCGGATGCTTCTCCTCCACTTTGTGCGGTCTTGGGCCAGGGATTCCCAGGTGTCGGTGGGGATGTTACACTTTTTCAAGGAGGCTTTGAGGGTGTCCTTGAAGCGTTTCCTCTGCCCACCTGGGGCTCTCTTGCTGTGCCGGAGCTCCGAGTAGAGCGCTTGTTTTGGGAGTCTCGCATCGGGCATGTGGACAATGTGACCCGTCCATCGGAGCTGATTGAGCGTGGTCAGAGCTTCGATGTTGGGGATGTTGGTGCGCCTATCCTGCCAATGGATTTGCAGGATCTTGCGGAGGCAGCGTTGGTGGTACCTCTCCAATGCTTTGAGGTGCCTGCTGTATATGTCCATGTCTCTGAGGCATACAGCAGGGCGGGTATCACTGCTGCCCTGTTGGTGCTTACAGTTCAAAAGACTCTCCCAGTTTCTTGAGTCTTTGTAGATCTAAGTTACTTAGAATCATAGAATAAATACAGCACAGAAAGAGGCCATTTGACCCACAATGCCTGTGCCAGCTCTTGAAAAGAGCTGTCCAATTAGTTCCACTCCCCAGCTCTTTCCCCATAGCCCTGTATTTATTTTGCTTTTTAAGTATATATCCAATTCCCTTGTGAAATTAATGATTGAGTCTGCTTCCACCATCCTTTTGGGCAGTGCATTCCAGATCATAACAACTCGCTGCATAAAACTCATTTTGACTCATCTCCCCTCTTGTTCTTTGGCCAATTAACTTAAATCTATGTCCTCTGGTTACCGCCACTCCTGCCAGTGGAAACAGTTTCTCCTTATCTACTCTATCAAAGCATGTCATACTATACTTAACCGGTACAGTATGAAAAAAGTCCTACACAAGCCTTCTCATAATGATAAGATATCATTATTGGCTGTAAATAAGTATACCCCCTATTGTCATGTTTAATGAATATTGAGCTTCAAATAAATAGAAGCATATTTTATCATCTGTATCAAAGGCAATCTCATGAAGCTACTTTTGGCACCTCCTGTGACTTTGGTGTTCTGAAAATCACACAACATTTTATTCTAATCTCTTGCTTTGATTTTATGAAATTCTGAACTGCAAATATTCTCAGCATTGATTTGCCCCAGTTTTGCTGTTGATATGTAAGCTGTCGTGGATATGGATTTATGAAACACAGTAAAATATTTTGCACCTTAAATATTCATTCTCTCCAGCACCAGCGTACCGTGGCTGCAGTGTGTACCACCTCCAAGAGGCACTGCAGGCACTGGCCAAGGCTTCTTCGACAACACTTCCCAAACCCATTCTTATGTTCATTAATAACTAGACATTCTTATTATGAACACAGCTAGCTTCTAGCTAGTCATTTATTCAGTACACCTTCTCTAGGTACAGTATTTGTAGAGATGCAGCATGTGTGCTCCTGTGTGCAGGCTGCCATCTTGACTGTTGCCTTGTGGGTAGCCTAGTGCCTCATGGGTAATATAGTCTTAATATACATACAGCTGGGTAGTGTAGCCTTAATACATACAGCTATATACAGCTCTACAGAGCTCTATGGCTCCACCTAGTGTCCACTATAGAATGACATGTTATTGATCATTACATCCCCCTTTCTTTGAGGTTTAACAAAATCAATATCAATCAACTTTCAAGAAAACAATAAAGATAATATCAGTAACACTTTTGTTAGTGCTCTATAAACATAAACATTTTCAAAACAGTCAACACATTTTCAAAGCTTTACATTGTACTCAAAGATTAAGTCTATCAGGCTTTTTTACTTCATGTGTGGATCTTCTCAACACGGGTAAGTCTGATGTGTCTTCATGAGATTGTTCTGGCGGTGAATGACAAGATGCAGTTGTGGCATTGTCATCGATCTGCTCTTGTATAGATCGAGGTCTCCTTGCGATCTTTGCTTGGAGAGGGTTTCAGTGTTTCCTTCACTCTTCATGCCATAACTCTCAATGTAGTCAATGCACTCTCAAAAAACTGCTGGCAGCTGGATCCCATCATACAGCATAGTCCTCTCAGCAGCCTCGGCTAATGGAACACCAAAGATTGGCCTGAGGGAAGAAGGAGTATCCACCGGAACTGCTTCCTGCTCTGGTGCAGGCTTCTTCTTTTTCTTTTTCTCTTTCCACTGCTTAACAACATCTGCTGCGGTTATATCTTTGGACTTTTCCTCCTTGTGTTTTTCCTCTTTGTGCTTTTCTTCCTTTGGCCTCTCTTTGACCTTAAAGTCTTTTTCTTTCTTCTTGGAGAAACTAGGCTTTTTGAAGACATGGATACCCTTTGGCCTTTTCATCCTTGATGGGCTCTCTGCTTCATCACCTGAGCCATCTGGTCTGCTTATGGCACAGTTTATACGGTAGAATCTCTTGACCAGTTCTAAGTCTTCACAAGCTTTGTCACCTAGTATCGAATCAAGTCTTTCAGCCACAACAGAAAACATGAGATGATGCACTTTGTCTTTGACTGTCACTTTAAGTCTGCATACACCTAAGCTATCTATTTTCTGTCCATTATAGCTCTTCAGTAGTACAACTTTTTCTGTATTTTGGGCTTTTCTTTCATATTGTTAATGTCACTCATACTGATTAAGTTTGCTTTTGCCCCAGTGTCCAGTTTCAATGTAACTAATGCTCCATTTATCTGCAGTGGGATCATCCATTTGTCCACTTTTACTGCATTGACTTTATGTTCAGCATTGTTCATTTCTGAGGGCTGCACATTTTCTGTATCTTTTTTGATATCGTCACATGACACCATTCCTACAAAAAATGTCTCACTTAAATCAGTGTCCTCAATCACATTAACTTGTTGCCCTTTCGTTGTTTTTACTTTTGTAAAGCATTGTTTGGCAAAGTGATTCTTTCCATTACACTTTGTGCACATTTTTCCAAACGCTGGGCATTGTTTTAACTGGTGTTTGTAACCATAGCGTTTACAATTAAAAACTTCATCCTCCGATTGCTTTTCATTTCTGTTCTGCCCACGTTTCTTCCCCTTGTAGGACACAGCACCGACAGCAGCATTATTACTCATTACAATCGCATCATTATTGATTTCACTGAAAGTCTTCGCGTGCTTTCGAGCTAGCTCGCTGGCTTGGCATATTTTCACTGCATTTTCCAAATTTAGTTCGGTTTCTCTCAACAGACGTTCCCTGACTTTTATATCATGAATACCAAACACAATCTGGTCACGAATCATGGATGCTTTGAGCTCAGAGAAATTACATGTCTGTGCTTTCAGTTTCAGATCAGTTATAAAGCTATCAAAAGTCTCATTTTGCTGCTGTGTCCTTGAACAGAACATGTATCTTTCATAGGTCTCATTCTTTTTGGGAGAACAATGTGCATCAAATTTCTTTAGCACATCGTCTAATTTGTCTCTGTTCTCCGCTGGATTAAATACAAATGTATTAAATACCTCTATCGCCTGTGGGCCTGCAACCGTAAGCAGCAACGCTATCTTCCTTGCGTCTGGCTTCGTACCAAATCCGATGGCTGCAATGTAGAGTTCGAATTGTTGTTTAAGAGTCTGCCAATTGTAGTCGATGTTTCCTGTGAGTTTCAAATGCTCTGGTGGCTTCAAATTCTCCATGTCGCTTTTCACAATTTTCAGCAGATCTTCACCATCCTGGTACCATCTTATGTTCATTAATAACTAGACATTCTTATTATGAACACAGCTAGCTTCTAGCTAGTCATTTATTCAGTACACGTTCTCTAGGTACAGTATCTGTAGAGATGCAGCATGTGTGCTCCTGTGTGCAGACTGCCATCTTGACTGTTGCCTTGTGGGTAGCCTAGTGCCTCATGGGTAATGTAGTCATAATATACATACAGCTGGGTAGTGTAGCCTTAATACATACAGCTATATACAGCTCTACACAGCTCTACGGCTCCACCTAGTGTCCACTATAGAATGACATGTTATTGATCATTACACCCATGACCTCTACTGCCTAGAAGGACAAGGGCAGCAGGTGCGTGGGAACACCATCACCTGCAAGTTCCCCTCCAAGTCACACACCATCCTCACTTGGAAATATATCATCGTTCCTTCATCGTTGCTGGGTCAAAATCCTGGAACTTCCTCCCTAACAACACTGTGGGAGTACCTTCACCACACGGACTGCAGCGGTTCAAGAAGGCAGCTCACCACCGCCTTCTCAAGGGCAATTAGGGATGGGCAATAAATGCTGACGATGCCAGTGACACCCACATCCAAATGAATGAATTAAAAGAAATTCATGTGGTCACCATAAATTTGCATTATTTTTGCATTTTCGTAGTGGAGTTTGCATAACTTTAACTAACTGAGTAGCAATCTGCTCAGAGTGCCAGTGCTGGGCTGAGAGCTGCCATCTTCTAATTTAGTGATCAACACCTTATAATGATCATTTGGGGAGCTATCCATATTGATCATTTTACGGTCGATTTGACTCACCCTGAGAGGAGCGGTGTGCGCTGGTCATGCTGCTGGGGAAATTGTGGGCCTGCTGCCTGTATTGATTTCTTTGTGGGTTCAATGACGAGACATTTATGAAAGAGAATGTCTTTTAATCTAAAGTCTGTTCAACTCTTTATACAGCATTTACAAGAGACATCAAGCTAGTGATGCATCTAGAACGAAACTGAAACTAAACTAAACTGCCTTGCTTGTCTCGGTCACATGCCCTCTGCTGGTCAGGCACAAGCAATCAATACATGCAATCATGCTGGTAAGGCATCATAATCGAACAGGCAAATACCATCTCTATTTGCTGATATCATTACACTGCCATTGTTTTTCCATCCATTGTCTTAAAGGATGGAAACACATTACCGGCTGTGGGCCTGTAATTCACGTGCTGGACGGGAGCAACCGCACAATCAGCCCCTTGTATTTTACTGTCTGTGAAGCACTTAGGGACATTTCTAAGAGGCGAGATAATACACCATCCAATCTTTCTATCTCTTTTGTTAACATGCCGAGGATGTGGGGAGGAGGAAGACCCTATAGGAAATCACATTTGAAACTTAGAAGGAACAAGAGAGGAAAGTTCAGAGGGACACTGGCTGTCAAAATGAAGGAAAATCTATTTCAAACTTCCCTGACAACAAGGAGAACTTTAATACGAAAGAGGACTTTTAACGATGGCTAAACCACATTAAAATGCAACTAGAGAATAGGAATATGAAGGAGCATTTTTAACAGACATTACTCAGACAAAAGAAGCAGTTGTAGCGAAGGATAAATCTGGGGTTGCTATGGAACCAGCGGAACTGACCAGCACTGTCTTGAGATAAGACCCTCATTAAACTGCAACAAGTGACACGCATGATGAAGTGACCCCACTAAACTTTGAACCAACCATGAACAACAAGGGGAAAAGCCATACTTGAATGTCCCAATCATTGGGGTATACATGTGGACGCCATGAGAAGAACCTGAACACAAAAAATATAAGAACTGACACAATACCTAGTTGTTTACTGCAGTTGGCCAGGACAAACGTATCCTGGTCTAACGAAGAGAAGCCGTCTAAAGATTTCAACAGACTTCAAGTGAGCGTCGGTTTGGCCACCGGGCACCTGAAGACTCCAGGGCAGATCTAGTTGTGTTCCTAATTTAAACAGTGTGTTAGTGGTTAAATAAAAGGTCTCTGTGAGATAGATAGTGTACGCGTGTGTTTCTGTTAAAGTGGATTCAGGTCTATGAACCCTACTCTAACACCTAACGTGGGAGGTGTGAAAGTCATAAATAATTCCTACAATAGTAGCGAAAGAAAGAGAAAGACAAGCAAGATTGCAATGAATGGATAAAAGGTGTTAGATATGAGCAAGTTGATGCTCCCAAGTCTTTGGTACTTCATGCCAGCGTTGGTGGTACCTCTCCAGTGCTTTGAGGTGCCTGCTGTACATGGTCCATGTCTCTGAGGCATACAGCAGGGCGGGTATCACTGCTGCTCTGTAGACCATGAGCTTAGTGCCAGGTTTGAGGTCCTGGTCTTCAAACACTCTCTTCCTCAGGCGACCGAAGGCTGCACTGACACACTGAAGGCGGTGTTGGACTTCATCGTCGACGTCTGCCCTTGTTGACAGTAGGCTCCCGAGGTATGGAAAGTGGTTCACGTTGTCCAAGGCCTTGTCGTGGATTTTGATAATCGGGGGGCAGTACTATGTGGCGGGGGCAGGTTGGTAGAGGACCTTTGTCTTACGGATGTTTAGTGTAAGGCCCGTGCTCTCCTACGCTTCGGTGAAGGTGTTGATGATGATTTGGAGTTCGACCTCCAAGTGAGCGCAGATGCAAGCGTCGTCTGCATACTGTAATTTGACGACAGAGGATGGGACGACCTTGGATCTGGACTGGAGGCGACGGAGGTTGAACAGTTTCCCGTTTGTTCTGTAAATTAGCTCCAGTCCACAAGATCCTGCAAATCCATTGGCAGGATAGGCGCACCAACGTCCGTGTTCTTGCTCAGGCCAACATCCCCAGCATCGAAGCTTTGACCACGCTCGATCAGCTCCGATGGACGGGTCACATTGTCCGCATGCCCGATACGAGACTCCCAAAACAAGCACTCTACTCGGAGCTCCGGCACGGCAAGAGAGCTCCAGGTGGGCAGCGGAAATGCTTCAAGGACACTCTCAAAGCCTCCTTGAAAAAGTGTAACATCCCCACCTGGGAATCCCTGGCCCAAGACCACACAAAGTGGAGGAGAAGCATCCGGGAAGGCGCCGAACACCTCGAGTCTCTTCGCCGGTAGCAAGCAGAAGCCAAGCCCAGGCAGCGCAAGGAGCGCATGTCAACCCAAGCACCCCACCCATCCGCCGTTTCAACCACCATCTGCCCCACCTGTAAAAGAGACTGTAGGTTCCACATTGGACTCATCAGTCACCTGAGAACTTATTTTTAATGTGGAACCAAGTCATCCTCGGTTCCGAGGGATTGCCTAAGAAGAAGAAGAAGACGACTTCATGCCAAACCGACCAATTGCTTGCCAAGTTACTCTAAGTGATGAAGCATCCAACCCCTGTTCTGCACCTTACCCTGAAAGCAAATGTCCTAACTGTAAGGGGTATCATGGACACAAATTATTTTCCTACCATATCACAGTGCCTCACATTACACCAAAGCATAGTTTCCTCCATTCTCTAATATTAGCAAAAAGTCAGTGTAAGTTTAAAGTTGGTCGTAAAATGCAGTTCCCTGTTTCCTACTCACACTGGCTTTTTCACCAACATTAGCAAACAGAGGGAAGTATCTGCATAAAAGCTAGTTGCAGTGCTTAATAACATCAGTAAACCAGCCTCAGTTCTGTTCAAACTAACTGCAATCCACTGAAATGGAAGCAAGTGGGATTAGACATATTAAAAGAGAAAGATGCACGTTATAAACCCTTAATCAAATACAGTCTACTCTTGGTAATTTAAAGTTGCTTTATGCCCTAGAAAATTGAATTCTCCAATAACTTAAATTAAGCAATGTAAATAACGCAACAAAGTAGGAATATAGTGCTAGAAAGTGAAGCATCAGGTAATATGAAATACGCAACTTTGAATTAAAGTAGGCTGTAAAACTGGATTAACAATACATTGCTCATGCTTGTGGGATCCTGTATTGATCTCTAAGTGTTTTATATATATATATTATTTAACATTTTACACTTTCTGCGAAGCTGTTTTGTCGAGATGGATTCAGAGCCAGCAGGAATGCATTCCACCTACTTTCATCCCTCTATTATCACTTTGAAGACCTTGACCATGAAATGACATGGTGTGGAGATGCCAGTGTTGGACTGGGTGGACAAATGTAAGAAGTCACACAACACCAGGTTATAGTCCAACAGTTTTATTTGAAATCACAAGCTTTCGGAGCACTGCTCCTTCATCAGGTGAAGTGGAGAGATGCATAAAGACACAGCTTATATAGTCAGAGAATAATGCCAGATAATTACAGGTAATCTTTCTAACTGCCATTTATCACACCTCGGCAGAGAGATAATCACAGCAATCAAAGGTGTGAGTGGTGTCCAAACAGGTCAGTCAGGAAACCATTACATCAAAGAACAATGAGGTGGGGTCACAAGGGGTCAAATGTTGCAGATGCTGGGGTCTGTATGAAAAACAAAAAACAGACAAACAAACATTTTTTTTGCTGGAACTCACAGCCGGTCCGGCCGCATCTGTGTAGAGAGAATAAGCCAATGACGACTCGAGTCTGGATGACCCTATGTCAGGTGGGGTTAGATGTAGTGTGACATGAACCCAAGATCCCGGTTGAGGCCGTCCTCATGAGTGCGGAACTTGGCTATCAGTTTCTGCTCTACGATTTTGCGTTGTCGTGTGTCTCGAAGGCCACCTTGGAGAATGCTTACCCGAAGATCGGAGGCTTCGAGACATAGGACAATGCAAAATCGTAGAGCAGAAACTGATAGCCAAGTTCCGCACTCATGAGGACGGCCTCAACTGGGATCTTGGGTTCATGTCATGCTACATGTAACCCCACCTGACGTAGGGTCATCCAGACTCGAGTCGTCATTGGCTTGTTCTCTCTACACAGATGCAGCCGGACCTGCTGTGTTTTCCAGCAAAAAAAATGTTTGTTTGTCTATTTTTTGTTTTTCATACAGACCCCAGCATCTGCAACATTTGACCCCTTGTGACCCCACCTCATTGTTCTTTGATGTAATGTTTTCCTGACTGACTTGTTTGGACACCATTATCACCTTTGATAGCTGTGACTATCTGCTGAGGTGTGATAAATGGCAGTTAGAAAGATTACCTGTAATCATCTGGCATTAGTCTCTGACCATATAAGCTGTGTCTTTATGCATCTCTCCAATTCACCTGATGGAGCAGCGCTCCAAAAGCTTGTGATTTCAAATAAAACTGTTGGACTATAACCTGGTGTTGTGTGACTTCTTACATGAAATGACATGAAATGTGGAATCTTATGAAATTCCTTTCTCTGCTATTTTATTGGAGATGTTAGCCTAATTACAGTGGGCTAATGCCCTTACTAAAATATTGAGGGGAAAGATTTCAGACAAAGCATTCAGAAGTTTACAGTGCAGAAGATGGCCATTCAGCCCCATCGTATCTGTGACAAACATTTACTCTACAATGTAGATGAGTCATTTTCTGATTAAAATGTGTTGATCCCCTAATTTTTGAAATCATTTCCTCACTAACAACTTTGACATGAAAGAAAATTTTTCTCTCGCATTGCAACTTCCAATAGCTTTCTGTTTGCTGACATTTAATGAGTAAAAAATAGACCGACAGATGAGCAAATTATGCATCTACTTTAAAAATCAATATTTAATTCAATACCAATACTTTTCCCCTACTATTCCATTTAGTTTAGTACCACCACGACCACCATATTCTGAAGATTAATGAGCTTTTACCGCATTAACTAATCATCCTCTCTGCACTATGCCAGGTACAGACAAGAGTGGTCTGCTAACTGGAATTGAAGAGGAGGCTTAATTGTATTGCGCTAACACAGAGATGCTAATTGCTTAACTAAATCCTAATTCTCCAAAAAATCTATCGCGCCAATCATCACCATCTTGTCTAATCTCTGGAGACTGGAGTGGTGGACCCTAATGCGATGAAGTATTGAATAGCTTTCTACAAAAAGTCAATGTGAGTTAAGCACAAATGACTTTTGATATATTTACCCCATCTGTTCTGTTTTTCTCTCCTCTTGTAGGGAACAAATTGTGTTGAGCTATGTTTCCATGGATACACCTGTCCACAAGTATTTCACATATAAAAATGGCCATTTTTCGCACATAAGACGAGACAGCAAAGGGCCAAAATTGCAAAACTCCTTTCCCAGCAAGGGGCCTCGCTAGACGCAAGTGTGGATTGGTTTGTAACACTGAAGCTGAAATTCTCTGAACCAAGCTCACCACTAGCAAGGTTCTAAGCCTGCAGCTGAACCTCACCAGCTAGGTCCCCAAGTGTTTCGCAGGCTATATGACTATGGGAAGAGTAGAAAAGCCAAGTTTGATCCTGTCGGCAAGCAATGTCCACATGTAAATGTTACAGCAATCAGTAGTCCTTGGATGATTTTCCTTCTTGGCTAGTTTTTCCCCTCGCTAGCCCAGAGGATACAAAGACAATCATCCTAGTTCAAAGCCAGCCTTCCATCTCAATGCCACAATTAACTCTGCACAGATTAAGGATCAAATCTAGGACCTTCCTGATTAAACTGCTCAACACCACACAATGGACCTGAAACTCCTTTTTTTTAGCAAAACAAAACAGGAAAAAGCCTGTTTTTTAGGACCACTATGTTTACAAATTTACAAAAATGACCTGGAATCAGAAGCTGTATGCAAAGTGGTCAAATTTGCAGGTTATACCAAACTAGGAAGGGGCAGGGAATTGGATGAGGCAACTCAGAAATTCCAGAATGAGTTGACTAGATACATAAGTCAACAGAACAATGGCAGGTGAAATTTAATGCAGACAAGTGTAAGATGCTACAGATAGGAAGAAAAAAAAATAGATGGCATATGTACTCCACGAACGGTGTTGAAATACATAAGGTTAAAGCTGAGAGAGACCTAGGAGTCTTAGTAGACTTGATGTTACGGCCAACCAATACCAAGCAGCAATTGTCAAAGCCAATGGGATGTTGAATTACTAAGTCAAAACAATAGAATATAAGTCAGAGGAGGTAGTAATCAAACTTTATACTGCTCTGGTCAGACTTTAGTTGAATATTATGTCCAGTTCTGGTCAGCAAGAAGCAAAAAAGATATTCAATCACTGGAGTAAGTGCAGAGAAGTGCCACAAGGCTGAACCCAAGTGTCAGGGGTCTGAGCTATGAGGAAAGACTGGAGAAATATGAACTATTCCATCTATAAAGGTGGCACCTGAGATGTATATATGATATTAGGGTATAGAAAAAGTTAACTTAGAATTTAACTTTAAATTGCGGAAGAAGACTAAGTGGACACAGGCCCAAACTACTAAAACGTAATTTTAGGACTCATTTCAGAAGTTCTTTGCCTGCAGAATGGACATTCAGATTGAGTTGTGGAACCAAAATCCCTGGAAACATTTAAGCAACAATTGGATGCTGTACCCTGGAGTCATCAGAATTTAGATGGGCCGAATGGTTTTCCTTGTCCATAATTAACTCATGATCTTGTGATAATTAACGACCTGGGAAAATTGAGGGAATGCACTACTTTGTTGATCAATTTTTAAGAATATATTTTCAACAGCAAAAACAATTTGCATTTATATATTGCTGTTAATGTAGAAGAACTTCCCAAGGCACATCACAGAGGTGTAATCGGACAAAATTAGATGTCGAACCGAAGAAGGAGACATTAGGAGTGGCCAAAAGCTTGGTCAAAGAGGTGAATTTTAAGGACATTCGTAAAGGAGGAGAGGGAGATTAACAAATTGTTAATTACAGAGAAAAATGAGCATTGCCCCATTTTTGGTTAAAAGAAAAAAATTACACCATCGTTTATTGTTCACTGAGGAACCAGGTGACCCAACACTTCATTTTCTATGCAGTTATAAATAACATTTTATACACAAACAGTTTCGGCTGTATTCACTTGGGAAAAGTGACTGCCATTTTCTTCACACACATGCACAATAGTGAGGATATGCAGAATTTATACCAGCGGTGAGGGAGTTGGCATTTCTTTGCTGAACCTCTCAAATGGGTGGAGTAGCCTTACAAAAAATGGTATATATCCTGCCAACACTGACATTATGCATTTATCAATTTCCTACATTGTAAGTACTGTCATATCATAAACATGTGGAGCACATCAACTCTATCATGAGCTTGTGTTCATTCTCAATTAAAGGACACCTACTTAGGGGAATGAATGTATAATTTCTGCCCTCACAGTTTTTTAAATGTATTTGTTTTTACATTTCATGCTGCCCATTTTAAATTAACCATGAACTGGGATGATTTTAAAAAATAAAAAAAAATCGATATTTTTTTTGGATTTGGCATCACAAACTATTCTCATAAATGAGTCCTTCACTGCTTATATTCCAGAGAGTACTTTCATTTGCCCGGATATTTAGTGATACCAGGGCTCACACCATATTTTATCACTTGCCTTGATGTGATCTTCCTTCACTTTAGAAGGGGACGGAATAACTCTATATTAGGTTGAGACTTAGTGTGTAATTTTAATTTAAATCGGCCAGTGGATTAAGTTAAAAGTACCTCCTAAGATTTCAATTGTGAAACAAATTTATTAAACAATGAAAAATAAGTGAACAGTAGTGATGATGCAACGTAGATTTTACCGTAGTTGTTGGGGTAAAAGAGAAGTCTTCCCTTCTCTCAAGCGAACCCCCTGAAATAAGGGGTCGACGCTTGCCCTATAGCAACCATGAATTCACCAGACTGTCACCTTGGATAAGTTTAATGATCTTTATTCAAGCATATGCAAGGGGAAAATCTCAGTCTCATCCAGAGAATCAATTCTTCCACCGAGTATCAAATACATACAGCAATTATACCTTAACTTGAGGCGTACATCCCTCGTGCACACCCTTCTACGATCATTGATTGGTGTACAGAATAGGCGAAGGGCTGTGTCAATTCGTTGCCCCTTATCAGGGAGGTTGCTGAATGGTTCACAGAAACCCATCTTTACAGCATTCGCAGGCTAAATTATCTGTTTCTACTCTGGCCATGAGGTGCTTACCTCATTCTATAAGAATCTGTTTGTCCTGCCTTATCTATTAAGCAAGGACAAAAGATAAGCTTGTTAGCCTTACAGTTCCTGTCTTATCTGGGTCCTACATTCCTAAGCAAGGATAGGAGACAAACTTATCAGCCTCATAGTTTCCACTAATTTTAATTCTAAGAAGTTATAGTTTCTTCTAACTTTAATTCTAAGAAGTCTTTTCTTTTGTCCCCTTACAAGTTATTAAACTATTTCCTTGAAAAAATAATAAATAATCACAACGGTTGTGCTAAACTATGTATTCTTGTGTCGCAGTTTTTGAAAAAAACCTCTAATCACCATTGGAAGCTATCATGCCTGACTATCTTCTCCAAAGGCTTCGGAGGGACTCCCAATTTGAACAAGTCAGGTTGGGCAATAATTTCCAGAAAATAACCAAACCAAAAAATACTAAATAATTCATAAAACATAAGGTCCCAATCAAACACGTTTGAACAGATCCTAAAAGATGTTGGCACTTTAATTAAATAGCTTGGAAAGCAGAGAGTTGGGATAAATGGTGCATTCTCAGGATGGCAATCAGTAACTAGTGGTGTTCCACAGGGGTCAGTGCTAGGTCCCCAACTCTTTACAATCTATATTAACGATTTGGAGGAATGGACCGAGTGTAACATATCCAAGTTTGCAGATGATACAAAGATGGGAGGGAAAGCAGTGAGTGTGGAGGACATAAAAAACCTGCAAAGGGACATAGACAGGCTAAGTAAGTGGGCAGAGATTTGGCAGATGGAATACAATACTGGAAAGTGTGAGGTTAAGCGCTTTGGCAGGAAAAATCATAGAGCAAGTTATTATCTTAATGGCAAGAAACTGGAAAGTACTGCAGTACAAAGGGATCTGGGGGTCCTGGTGCACGAAACTCAAAAAGTTAGTATGCAGATGCAGCAGGTGATCAAGAAGGCCAATGGAATGTTGGCTTTTATTGCTAGGGGGATAGAATATAAAAACAGGGAGGTATTGCTGCAGTTATACAAGGTATTGGTGAGACCGCACCTGGAATACTGCATACAGTTTTGGTGTCCATACTTAAGAAAAGACATACTTGCTCTCGAGGCAGTACAAAGAAGGTTCACTCGGTTAATCCCGGGGATGAGGGGGTGGACATATGAGGAGAGGTTGAGTAGATTGGGACTCTACTCATTGGAGTTCAGAAGAATGAGAGGCGATCTTATTGAAACATACAAGATTGTGAAGGGGTTGGATCGGGTGGATGCGGTGAGGATGTTCCCGATGATGGGTGAAACTAGAACTAGGGGGCATCGTCTTAGAATAAGGGGCTGCTCTTTCAAAACTGAGATGAGGAGGAACTACTTCACTCAGAGGATGGTGGATCTGTGGAATTTGCTGCCCCAGAAAGCTGTGGAAGCTACATCATTAAATACATTTAAAACAGAAATAGACAGTTTCCTAGAAGTAAAGGGAATTAGGGGTTACAGGGAGCGGGCAGGAATTTGGACATGAGTCTAGGTTCGGATCGGTCATGGCCCTGTGGGTGGCGGAGCGGGCCCAGGGGCCGTGTAGCCTGGTCCTGCTCCTACTTCTTGTGTTCTAATTCTGTGTTAGCGTTGTGTTTGCAAAGATAATCCAGAAGCCGTAAGCAGAGCTCAGTTCATGTTGCTTTTAATGGCTGATCCAAACACACTCTCCAGGCAAAAGCAATCGAATACCTAAATCCAATGTCAGACACAATACAACGATAATATCACTATCAAACTCCATGTGCTCAGGCCAAGGCAATCGAGTACCTATCACCAATGTCAGACATAACATTTCCTCCCCCCTTGTAGGATTCGCAAAATTGGATTTCATATTAATAAGGATCAATGGGCAGAAGAGGCCATGATTTTAAAGACTGTTTTAAAAGAAGCCCAGAAAAAGGGGCATACAAAATGGCCGCCGTATCATGTGACCAGCTTATTGGGACACTTTAAAATGGTTCCTGCACAACCTCAGACAACTATGTGGATTGAACCCATAACAAGTTCTGGAAGCTGTTTCTGAGAGGCATGCATATGGATTAGATGCAGATCCACTCAAGATCTGGCTGGAGACAGAGGCCATCTAAATGTTGACCCAGATGAAAGAGACAATAACTTATTCATGAGGACAACACCAAGGGCTCGGTAACAGGATTAGCATGAAATTAAAAAACAATGAGAGCCATTTCAAACCAGAGATGGGCCTGTTACCAGCCGCTTAAAATGATTTAAAATATAATAACTGCCCCGCTGTGCTCAAAGCCCACCAAAAGTTAAAACAAAGACTCACCTGATTTTGGGGGGGAAGTGAAGCCTCAGGGAGAAAGGTATAACTGAAGAGACTTTTCAGCAGTTGAGACAAGCAGAAGCACCGGGTTGGAAGCGACACTCGAGGCAAGCTGAACAAGCAGCTTGGAGGACACGGCAGTGGGACACGACTCGACAGGGGCAACGACCCCAGGGACAGCTTGGACGAGTTGAGACACAGGACCAGGACGCAGCACCCCGGAACGCAGCTGGAGGAGGAAGACACAGCTTGGGAGAAGACGTTGGAGGAAGCTTGAATCAACAAGCTCGGACAGTCACAAAGAGAGCGGAGAAAAAGGACAGTTTAAAATCGGACAGTCGTTGCAGCCCCAGCAGCCTCGTTTTCAAAACCTTGCACTTCCTAGTGGGATTGGTGAGCATGTTTCTGGCCCTTCACAATCAGATATAGTTAGGTTTAATAAGGGGGTGGATTTAAGGGTACAATTAACATGAGTTGTTGTCCCTCGATGTTCCATGTGTTTCTTTATTTCATGATGATCTTTGTAGAGTATAAGATGCCTATATTTGCCTTAGACTCTCTCCAGGAGCTTAAAAAGGCCTCTGAACAGGATCACTGTCGTTATGATTTGTTTGTATTTGTTTTTCCCTCCCATGTACCGTACTCTTGTCTTCGTTGCATTTGATTTGATACTTTTCCATTTGCAATAAAATTTCATTTTTATTCATCAAACTTGGTCTACAAGAGTCTTCTCTGCATTGCAGTTCCTGCACCTAAGTCCAGATTATAGAATCTAAGGGGTGAGTGGGTCGAACCACTCAAAAGTTTTACTGTGCAAGAGAGAGAGGCCTCTAGAGAGAGAAACCTCAGGGAAACCTCTCGAGGAAAACCCCTTACACCCTCACAGAATTTCAAACATGAAATGTAGTGACAAAGTCCTGTAGGTGGCCAGGGCGAGAACGTGTACGAACAGGCCGAGGTGCGGACTGGTGAAGAGCAGGCCGAAGAGGGGACTGGTGAGGAGCAGGCTGAGGCACAATATCTGTTTGAGGGTTGGCTGGCTGAGCCACATGTGCATCCCGCCACTCTGGGGGTAAGGCTTGGGGATTAGGTCCGTATAATCCCGCATCAGGGGGTGCTGGCACCTTCCGAAGGCGGCTGGCATGCCACCGAGAGCCGTCAGTGAGGCAGAAAGTGGCTGGTCCAAGTTGGCGGCTGATTTGGAGAGGGGAGGACCAGAATGAGGCCATCTTATTGTTGCGGTGAGGCCTGCGGA
The DNA here is from genome assembly GCF_052327205.1 of Somniosus microcephalus. Lineage (NCBI taxonomy): Eukaryota > Metazoa > Chordata > Chondrichthyes > Squaliformes > Somniosidae > Somniosus > Somniosus microcephalus. The sequence continues at coordinate 39,800,021 of NC_140998.1, forward strand.
CTCTGACCCAATCGGAGACTGAGATGTTGGGCGCCTTGGCCCTCTTTGACTGGTCGAAGCGGAGTTTCATCTTCTCCTGCTGTCTAGCGACTGTGGCTTGAGCCGGTGGAGCAGGGCTCTGAGCTAGCGAGGGACGGAGCCTGCCAAGGGGTAGCATGAGCTCACGGCCTAGCATGAGGGATGCGGGTGAGACCCCTGTAGTGGAATGCTGGGAGGCTCTGTAGTGCAGCAGTGTGTGGAGGAGGGCCTTGTCAAACGCACACCCCTGGGATAGGTGTGCTCTGAGGCCATTTTTCAGTGTCTGGTTAAAACGCTCCACCCCCCTATTTGACTCGGGGTGGTAGTATGCTGTGCATATGTGACGGATGCCCTTGCTCTCAAGATAAGAGGAGAGTTCCGAAGAGACCATTGTCTGTGGTGATGGCCTTTGGATGCCCCCAGCGGGAGAAGAGGGACTCAAGGATATCGAGAGGTGACGGAGCCCACGGCAGTGACCTCTGGCCATTTTGAGTGCAGGTCATAGGTCACCACTAGGAACCGTTGATGGTGGGGGGCACCATGGATCTCCCCGCAGACGTCCAGCTGCAGGTGCTCCCAGGGCTGAGAGGGCCAGGCAAGGGGTTGCAGGGGTGGAGGAGCTTGGTGGCCAGTCTTGCCACTTACAAGGCAGGCTGCACAGTCCTTGACCAGGGCCTCGATTTCCCTGTCGATACCCGGCCACCACACTAAGTCTCGGCATCGTTGTTTGAGTTTCCCTATGCTCAAGTGGCCCTCATGCGCCATGGATAAAACACGCGCACGAAGGGCACTTGGGACCACAGTGCAGAGCCCACATGCAACACAGGAGTCATTCCAACAGGAGAGCTCCTCTTTAACTCTGGAGTAGGCAAACAGTTCCTCAGGCACCTTGCGAGGCCAGCCATCTCTGATGAAGGTGCACAGCTGGGAGAGGGTCGGATCCTGTTCAGAGGCCTGGATCCTGTTCAGAGGCCTTTTTAAGCTCCTGGAGAGAGTCTGTGGTTTGGAGAGGCGTGTGCAGCATCTGGATGATATCCAGTTCCACATGTGGGGCTGGGGCAGAGACAGTGCGGGAGAGCAGATCTGCAACAACATTGTCACGTCCTGGTGTGAACTGGAGACTGAAATTTTATTGGCGGAGGCGGTCAGACCAGCGGTGTAGACGCAGTGGTCTGTGGCCCGTGCCGGATGTCGACAGCAGGACAGTGAGAGCCTGGTGATCGGTTCGCAGGGTGAAGGCACGGTCATACATGTACAGGTGCCACCGCTCACATGCCCAGATGCACGCCAGCGCCTCACGCTCGCCTACGGAGTACTTCTGTTCAGTGGGGCTAAGGGCTCGGGAGGCAAAGGCGATTGGTTTCTCCACTCCATTCTGTATCTGTGATAACACCGCCCCCACAGCTGCAGTGGATGCGTCGCAGGTGACGAGGGTGGGGCTGGCGACGTCAAAGTGAGCCAAACTGGAGGCGACGTGAGCTGCGATTTGAGGAGGCGAACAGCTTCCATACAGGCTTGTGACCACACCCAGGGCTCATCCTTTCACAGGAGCTGGCGCAGTGGGGCTGTGGTGGCTGAGTACTGGGGCAAAAACTTCAGGTAGTACCCAGTCATGCCAAGGAAGGAGGCAACCTGTGCTGCAGAGCTGGGTTCTGGGATGCTGTGAATGGCATCCACGTTTGACTGGAGTGGGGATATACCGTCAGCCGACAACCGAAACCCCACAAATTCGATCTCTGAAACAGCAAAGACACACTTTTCGCCATTCAGTGTGAGCTTGTGTTTTGCTAGAGCCGTGAAAACTCTGTGAAGGCGTTCGTCATGAGTGGGGGTCGAGGGCCCATGCACGACGGTGTCATCCAGGTAGATGCCCACCCCAGGAATGCCCGCGAGCACAGAGGCAATCACCTTTTGGGTGCAGAGCTAAGTCCAAACGGCATCCTGGTGTACCGAAAGACGCCAGCATGTGTCACAAAAGCAGTGAGGTCCCTGCTGCTGGGGTGGAGGGGAACCTGTAGATAGCCCTGTCGAAGGTCCAGTTTCGAGAACAGGATGGAACCATAGAACTGCGCTGTGATTTCCTCTGACGTCGGCAGTGGATATTTGTCAGGGATTACGGCCTTATTCACTGCTCGAAGATCGACACAGACGCTTAGACCACCTGAGTTTTTCGTTGCGACCACCAGTTTGGAGACCCATGGGGAGGCATCAACTGGTTCGATGATGCCAGCTTCCAGTAGCTGCTTTAGTTCAGCTGTGACCCCGTCACGGAGAGCAAGCGGGATGCGGCGCAGTGGCTGAATGACAGGGGTAATGGTGGAGTCAACCATGGGCTGGTGGGTGAAGGCAGTCAGGCAGCCCAGACCCTCGAAGAGTGCTGGCCATGTTTGGCGCCACGGTGAGGCGACGTGCAGAATCGCAGACCCGCCGGTGTCCAAGAGAGAAAAACCCAGGTCGGTGAAAAGATCCAGTCCCATCAGGTTAGCTCCTTGACGTGCCACATGAAAACAAAAATCTGGCAAAAATTTTGTTCCATAGCATACAGTGAGGTTGACTGAGCCCACTAGTCCAATTTTCGAATGACCATACCCGCAAAGGGCAGTGGAGGATGCAGAGAGTGGCAGGGAGCTGAAAAAGCATTTGAATGTGTCCACATTCAGCAGTGAGACGCTGGCACCGGTATCCAACAACAGCGGGATGCACACATCATTCAGGTTAATTGTGCATGACTTGAAAGCCACTACTGGCCCAGAGCTCACATTGTGAATTATAGTGCTTGAGGACTGAGAGTGTTCATTTGTAGCAACCGGGGCTGAGCGGCAGACATTGGCAAAGTGATTTTGTTTTCCACAATTGCGACAGGCTTGGCTGCATGCGGGGCAATTCTGCGCTCTGGTAGCATGTGAACGAGATCCGCAGTTTCCACACTGTTGCCGTGGTAGCGTGTGTTGCTGCCGTCGCGCGAGCATTACCGTGTCAGAGCTGTCGGGGCCGAGGGCGCTGTCACTGGGTGTGTGTGCTAGTTTTGCTGCACATTCGGCTGCAGACTCCACTTGAAAGGCAATGTTGACTGCCTGTGACAACGACAGATCGTCGGACTCGAGTAACAGTCTTTCACGCACTCTCACGTTGTTGGTGTGCTCTATTAGTTGATCACGTACCATCTCGTCTTGTAGTGCACTGAACTTACACGAGCTAGCTAACCCCCTCAAATTAGCCACGTATTGATGCACCAACTCACCGGGGAGTTGGTGACGCTGTCTAAAAATGAATCGCCGCAGGAGGGCACTTTGTGGGGCAGAGAAGTGTGTGCTTAACAGAGCCACAGCCTCATCATATGTTTGAATTGAGTCTGCTGTGCATAATGTCCCAAGAACACGCTGGCCCTCCGCTCCCAAGCAATGGGATAACAGTGCCTTTTTCCGTGATGTACTCACATTTTCTAGTCCAAGAGCAATGAGGTAGGTTACAAAGGACTGTAACCAGCGAACCCATGGGATCGGCAGCTCACTGGGTCATGCAAGGAAGGGAGGAGGTGGTGGAAGAGAGATTTCAGCCATCCTCGTCGCCAAATGTTGTGTTTGCAAAGATAATCCAGAGGCCATAAGCAGAACTCAGTTCATGTTGCTTTTAATGGCTGATCCAAACACACTCTCCAGGCAAAAGCAATCGAATACCTATATCCAATGTCAGACACAATACAATGATAATAGCACTATCAAACTCCATGTGCTCAGGCCAAGGCAATCGAGTACCTATCACCAATGTCAGACATAACAGTTAGATTTCAGGAGATGGTTCTATTCACAAGGATTAGTGGAGACCTCGGGAACAGGCTGCCAGCTAGGAGTCCTTCAAGAGTAAATTGGGCCTGTTCCTGGCTGGGGTGGAGATCACCTTTTACAGAAGGTAAGTACTGCAGGAAATACAGGGACAGAGTGATCTCCTGGACGAGTTTCGATCGCCTAGATGGGTCGGAGAGGAATTTCCCAGATTTTTTCTCCCAAATTGGCCATTGGGTTTTTTATCTGGTTTTTCGCCTCTCCCGGGAGATCACATGGGTTCGGGTGGGATGGAGAGTGGAAGTAGATTTGAGGTTAGGATCAGATCAGCCATGATCTTATTGAATGGCGGAGCAGGCTCGAGGGGCCGATTAGCCTACTCCTGCTCCTATTTCTTATGTTCTTATGTTCTTCCTTGGAAAGTTGGCTTAGACAAATGCCTAAAATCTGTAAAAAAAAATTACTGTATATCAAAATAAAGCAGGACATTTTATTCTGTGAAGGAAGCTGGTTTTTAACCTGTTATGTATCAGGACAGAATTAAAGAAGCCAATCCCATGTTAAATTTTAAGAGAAAATGTTACATTGTTGTCATATAAGAATTATATAAGATTCTGAGGGGGATTGACAGGGTAGATGCTAGGGTTGTTTGCCCTGGCTGGAGAGTCTAGAACTAGGGGGCACAGTCTCAGGATAAGAAGCCGGCCATTTAAGACTGAGATGAGGAGAAATTTCTTCATTTGGAGGGTTGCGAATCTTTGGAATTCTCTGCCCCAAAGGGCAGTGGATGCTGAACGTTGAGTATATTCATGGCTGACATAGATATATTTTTGGACTTTAGGGGAATCAAGGGATATGGAGATCGGGCGGGAAAGTGAAGTTGAGGTCGAAGATCAGCCATGATCTTATTGAATGGCAGAGCAGGCTCGTGGGGCCATGTGGCCTGCTCCTGCTCCTAATTCTTATGTTCTTATGAAATGGCTGACCAATGATGTGGTCAATTTCCATTTCCAGATGCTGCTTTGGAGATGCTTGTGTAAGAAGTGCAGTGAAGGTGGGGTATCCTATTTGAGATTCATGAGAGAACTATAAAATGATCTTGGCAAGAGGTGGCAGACAGAGCAACTGCTCTGTCAAATAGCCAAAGTGGGAGAAGATAAGGGGCAAAAGATTCATAATCTCAGGGTCTGCTGGGGCAAGCCAGGATTTCACTACACCAAGGAAATAGAAAGGAAAAATTTGCCTTTATATAGCGCCTTTCATAACCTCAGGGCATCCTAAAGTGCTTTACAGCCAATGAAGTACTTTGAAGTGTAGTTGCTGTTAAAATGTAGGAAACTGTTGCAATATAACCTGAGTGGAACTGGATACTGAATAAAACTGAAGAGAAATACCCCTTTTAAAAGAAACTATCTCTGTTTATTCTAGTTTTAACAGTATATGCTTGCTGACCATAGGAGCTCATGCAATGTATCTCTTTCAGAGGCTCCCCTTTGCTCGGTACATAAGAACATAAGAAATAGGAGCAGGAGTAGGCCAATCGGCCCCTCGAGCCTGCTCCGCCATTCAATAAGATCATGGCTGATCTGATCCTAACCGCCAATCCACTATCACAGAACCATCTCCTGAATCTAACAGAATTAGACACACGAAATAGGAGCAGGATCAGGCTACACGGCCCCTGGGCCCGCTCCGCTACCCACAGGGCCATGTCCGATCCGAACCTAGACTCATGTCCAAATTCCTGCCCGCTCCCCGTAACCTTTAAATCCCTTTACTTCTAGGAAACTGTCTATTTCTGTTTTAAATTTATGTAATGATGTAGCTTCTACAGCTTTTTGGGGCAGCATATTCCATGGACCTATCACCCTCTGAGTGAAGTAGTTCCTCCTCATCTCAGTTTTGAAAGAGCAGACCCTTATTCTAAGACTATGCCCCCTAGTTCTAGTTTCACCCATCATCGGGAACATCTTCCCCGCATCCACCCGATCCAACCCCTTCACAATCTTATATGTTTCAATAAGATCGCCTCTCATTCTTCTGAACTCCAATGAGTAGAGTCCCAATCTACTCAACCTCTCCTCATATGTCCATCCCCTCATCCCCGGGATTAACCGAGTGAACCTTCTTTGTACTGACTCGAGAGCAAGTATGTCCTTTCTTAAGTATGGACACCAAAACTGTACGCAGTATTCCAGGTGCGGTCTCACCAATACCTTGTACAACTGAAGCAATACCTCCCTATTTTTATATTCTATCCCCCTAGCAATGAAAGCCAACATTCCATTGGCCTTCTTAATCACTTGCTGCGCCTGCATACTAACCTTTTGAGTTTCGTGCACCAGGACCCCCAGATCCCTTTGTACTTCAGTACTTTCCAGTTTCTTGCCATTAAGATAATAACTTGCTCTACGATTTTTCCTGCCAAAGTGCATAACCTCACACTTTCCAGTATTGTATTCCATCTGCCAAATCTCTGCCCACTTACTTAGCCTGTCGATGTCCCCTTGCAGGTTTTTTATGTCCTCCTCACTCACTACTTTCTCTCCCATCTTAGTATCATCTGCAAACTTTGATATGTTACACTCGGTCCCCTCCTCCAAATCGTTAATATAGATTGTAAAGAGTTGGGGACCCAGCACTGGCCCCTGCGGAACACCACTAGTTACTGATTGCCAGTCTGAGAATGAACCATTTATCCCAACTCTCTGCCTTCTGTTAGATAGCCAATCCTCTATCCATGCCAGAACATTACCCCCAATCCCGTGATTTTTTATCTTAAGCAATAATCTTTTGTGTGGCACCTTATCAAATGCCTTTTGGAAGTCTAAATACACTACGTCCACTGGTTCCCCTTTATCCACCCTATACGTTACTTCCTCAAAGAACTCCAGCAAATTTGTCAATTATCCTAAACCCAAAACATATTTAAATAATGTAGCCTTAAATACCATAGACATTCATAATCTAGCCCTTAATAGAAAATATGGTGATGAATAGATTGCACATGTGGTTAAATGATTTTGTAGACTGTAGACATGTTTACTCCAGTGCATAGTCTGAGAACCTCAGGACGTCCCAAAGCGCTATACAGCCAATGAAGTGTAGTCACTGTTGTAATGTAGGAAACACAGCAGCCAGTTTGTGCACAGCAAGCTCCCACAAACAGTAATTTGATAATGACCAGATAACCTGTTTTAGTGATGTTAGTTGAGGGATAAATATTGTAGATGGACTAATTATGCATGGCACAGTGGATTTCTTATCGCCCTGTTAAGCCATGACTGAGGCTACATGCCAAGCCCTCAGAAAATAGCTTTCTAAACCTCACAAGCATGCCTCTACTGCAGCAAGACACACTTAAAACTGGGACTATTGTGGCATTAGCATTTGGAAAGGTGATCCCACAAAGCAACCTTACCACACAACACACCTGCATGATTTGTGTTAATTTACTCACATACAACCTGCAGGGGAATCGCAGAGGTATGCAAGAGCTATAGAGTGGTGATATTGGGGGACTTTAATTACCCAAATATCGATTGGGATAATGCAAGGGTAAAGGGAAAGGAGGGGGAGGAATTTCTGAAATGTGTTCAGGAGAATTTCCTTGACCAGTATGTTCTTGTCCCAACTAGGAAGGAGGCATTGCTAGATCTGGTGCTGGGGAATGAGGTGGGCCAGGTCGACCAAGTGTCTGTGGGAGAACACTTGGGTACGAGTGATCATTGTATCATAACATTTAGATTAGCAATGGAGAGGAGCAAGGAACAATCTAGAGTGGAACTTCTAAACTGGAAAGGGCTAACTTCAATGGGATGTGAAAGGATCTAGCCAGAGTACAATGGAACCAAAGAATGACAGGAAAAACTGTAACTGAACAATGGGAGATCTTTAAGGAGGAGATGTTCCAAGTACAGGCTAGGTACATTCCAGCAAGAGGGAAGGGTAAGGGAAACAAAGCAAAGGCTCCTTGGATGATGAGGGAGATAGAGAAGATGATGAAACAAAAAAAGAGGGTGTAGGAAGAATGTCAGGTGAAGTCTTCAAGGGAGAACCAAACCAAATACAATAAGTTGAGAGGGGAAGTGAAGATGAAAATAAGATTGGCAAAGAGAGAATATGAGAGTAGAATAGCGGTTAACATAAAAGGGAACCCAAAAATCTTCTACCGGCATGTAAACATTAAGTGGGTAGTAAGAGGAGGGCTGGGGCCTATTAGGGACAAAGAAGGTGATATATGCTTAGAGGCACAGGGCAAGGCTAGAATACACAATTAGTACTTTGTATTGGTTTTTACTAAGGAGGTGGATGCTGATAAAATATCAGTAGAAGTGGAAAAGGTAGCAGCAATGGAAGGGGTGAAAATTGATAGACAGGATGTACTAGAAAGGCTGGGTATGCTTAGAGTGGATAAGTCGCCTGGTCGAGATGGCTTGCATCCCAGGTTGCTAAGGGAATTGGGGGAGGAGATAACGGAAAGGCTTGCCATAATTTTCCAATTTTCGCTAGATGCGGGGGAGCTGCCTGAGGATTAGAAAGTGGCAAATGTGACACCATTGTTCAAGAAAGTGTGCAAGGACAATCCTAGTAACTTCAGGCTGGTCAGTTTACCATCAGTGGCGGGTAAAGTTTTAGAAACAATAATCAAGGAAAAAATTAATGGGCACTTGGAGAGGTTTAAGCTAATTAAGGAGAGCCAACACAGATTTGTAAAAGGCAGATCATGTTTGATTAATCTAATTGAATTTGTTGATGAAGTAACAGGAAGGATTGATGAAGGGAATGCAATGGATGTTGTCGACATGGATTTTCGGAAGGTGTTTGACAAAGTACCACATAGAAGACTGGTTAACACACTTGAGGCTCATGGAATAGGTGGGTCAGTGGCAGCTTGGATAAGGAATTGGCATAAGGACAGAAAACAGCGAGTTGTGGTAAATGGCTGTTTTTCAGACTGGAGGATGGTAGACAGTGGTGTTCACCAAGGGTCAGTGCTGGGGTACTGCTTTTTTTGATATATATAAATGACTTGGATATTGGAATACAGAGTAGATTTTCTAAATTTGCCGATGACACCAAACTTGGGGGTGTGGCAAACAGTGAGGATTATACCAATCGACTGCAACAGGACATAGAAAGGCTAGCAGAATGCGCAGACAAGTGGCAGATGGAATTTAATCCCGAGAAGTGTGAGGTGATGCATTTTGGCAGAAGGAACAGGGAGCGGCAATATACACTTTGTAGTGTATGTACCTTTAAGAGGAACTATGTTTTTGAAGCCCCTGTATACTGTAGTACCAGTAGTGACCACTCGGGTATATAAGCCTGTGTAGCGTCTTGTGTAGTTAGTTCACCTCCAGACTTTGTTCAGTAAACATTTGTTAAATCAACTCCTGCATTCCGTGTCTCCATTAACACATGGATCTAACAGTGGTGACGAGTTAGAAACGAACTTACCTGCAATTCGGCAGCACCTCAAGGGGATCGATTCCTCAGACGAAGGTCGAAGCCAGAAGCAAGAAAAAAAAACTGTGGTTTCACCAGCTAAACGGGCTGGTGGCAGGTAGTGCACTGATCCTTCCTGGGCTGCGGCGGGCTAGAGTTCGATCAGGTGGCTCTGCAACGGGGCCGGGCAGCGAGTCGGGAAGCAGAACCAAAGAGAGAGAGAGGGTGGAGCACTCCAGGCGCGGCTGGTGCTGCAAAGCAGGTCAGCGTTCGGGCCGAGCAGAGGGAGGGGAAAGTCCCAGAGGGTCCGCTCCACGATGGGAACGGTTCTCCAAGTAACGGAGAAACTATTGAAGCGATATATAAAAAAAAATAGAAATACTGCGAAAAGCTGCAGGTCGCAACGGGAACCGCGGAGAACAGCGTTGGCAGCAGCGGCAGTGGCGGGAAAGCGCGGGAGGCGCCATCTTAACTCGGCGGGGAAGAAAGAAAAGTGCAGGAGGCGCCATTTTAGATTTTCAAGATGCCGAAAACTGGCAATATTACTGCTTTCGATAGTGATATAGAAGATTGGACCACATATGTGGAAAGAGTGGAGGTATATTGCAAGGCGAATGAAGTAGCGGATGATAAAAAGGCATCGGTACTTCTAAATCTGATGGGCGCAAGGACATACGGGCTGTTACGAAACTTGATCACTCCAGCCAAACCGATGGACAAGAATTTTAAGGAGATTGTTGATACCTTACAGGAGCACTTAAACCCAACACCGCTGCTGATAGCGGAACGATTCAAATTCTTCAGGAGGAATCAGCACAAGAATGAAAGTAACGCTGATTACCTCACCGAATTACGAAAGCTGTCAAAACACTGCCAATTCGGGGCAGGACTGGCAGATTCTCTACGAGACAAATTCGTCTGCGGTCTCCTAAGCGAAGGAACACAGAAAAGACTACTTTCTGAGAAAGATTTGATACTGGACAAGGCTTTCAGTGTGGCTGTATCATACGAAGCAGCAGCAAGAGGAGCTGCAGAGATACAGCAAAAGCCACAGGACTTCGGCACCCATGAAATGACACGGGGTTTCGAGAGATGTTATTGCTGCGGCAGATCCACCCATGACCAGAAGGACTGCTGGTTCAAGGACAAAGCATGCAGGCAATGTGGAAAGATGGGACACATTGCACGTGTATGCAGATCACAGAATCACAGAAACCCCACAGTGCAGATAGAGGCCATTTCGGCCCATCGAGCCTGCACCGACACATATCCCACCCGATCCCCGTAACCCCAACACATATCCCACCCTATCCCTGTAACCCCACCTATTACTAAGGGTCAATTTATCATAGCCAATCAACCTAACCCGCACATTTTTGGACTGTGGGAGGAAACCGGAGCACCCGGAGAAAACCCACGCAAACACGGGGAGAATGTGCAAACTCCACACAGACAGTCGCCCGAGGCCGGATTCGAACCCGGGTCTCTGGCGCTGTGAGGCAACAGTGCTAACCACTATGCCACCGTGCTGCCCTGGATCTGGAAAGAAATCCGCTGACAGTAAAAAGGTCAATAAGGAAAAGCACAGAAAGGTACAAATGATGACGGACAGTAGCTCCGAAGACCAGAAGAGCGATAGCGACTCCGGAAACAAGAGACTAAGCTGTCTCAAATTACATAATGTAATTGCCAAAGAAGATTACCAGACCATTTGGGTTACCCTCACGATAGCGGGGTCCCCAGTCAAAATGGAGCTAGATACAGGATCAGCTCTGACCGTCATAAGTCGATGGGATTACGAGCGGCTATTTCCGCATATACCTTTGAAAGACACATCCATTATCTTGAAGACATATACGGGGCAGAAAGTATACCCCAGAGGGAAAATAAGGTTGCCTGTTGTATACAACGGCAAGGAAATACAGAAGTTGTATTTATACGTTCTGCAAGATGGTGGTCCACCGTTGTTGGGACGTGAATGGATCAGAAAGATACATTTAGACTGGCACTCCATTCAGGCACTGACGGTGACCAGTAAGAAAAAAAACGATGATGACGTCATACCTGGACGATTAAAAGAGATCTTGGCTAACGCCAAAGAAGTGTTTCAACAGGAACTAGGAACCCTGAAAGGCGCCACCGCCTCAATAAAAGTGGAAGAGGTGGCAATTCCCAAGTTTTTTAAGGCAAGGCCGGTGCCATACGCAATTCGTCCAGCCGTCGAGGCAGAGCTGGAGAATTTGGAAAAAGCAGGCGTGTTATCCAAGGTAGATTGGAGGGAGTGGGCAACACCCATCGTCCCGGTCATGAAGAAAACGTTGAATAATGAAAAATCTGAAGAACAGAAAAAGTTCGCATCTGTGGGGACTTCAAGGTGACTGTAAACCCAGTTCTTCACATGGTACAGTATCCTCTTCCGAGGATAGAAGATATTTTCGCCTCACTATCCGGAGGGAAACGTTTCACCAAAATTGACTTAGCACAGGCATATCTACAGATGGAGGTTGAGGAGGCCTCTAAAAAGTATCTCACGATAAATACACACAAAGGCCTGTACCAGTACAATCGACTGGTTTTCGGAGTGGCATCAGCTCTGGCTATCTGGCAAAGAGCTATGGAGCAAGTCCTGCAAGGGATTCCGGGGACTCAATGCTACCTAGACGACATCCTTGTTACAGGAGAAAACGACAAGGAGCACCTTGCCAACTTGGAGCAGGTGCTCACGAGGCTGAGAGAACGGGGCCTACGAGCAAATTGCCACAAGTGTGAATTTTTCCAGAAACAAATATCATATTGTGGCCATGTCATTAACGAAGAAGGGTTGCATAAGTCACCTGAAAAAATTGAAGCGGTCGTAAAGGCCCCAGCGCCTGAAAATGTCTCACAATTAAGGTCGTTCCTGGGATTAGTAAATTACTATCATAAATTTTTACCAAACTTGTCGACGGTTCTGCACCCTCTTAACGCACTGCTACAAATGGGAGTAGTTTGGAAATGGAGCGAAGACTGTAAACGTGCCTTCCATAAATGCAAAGGCTTGATCACGTCCAGGGAAGTGTTGGCTCATTACAACCCATCACTGCCAATCAGATTGGCGTGCGATGCATCCCCTTACAGCGTGGGAGCGGTATTATCGCATAGATTCCCTGATGGCTCGGAGCGGCCGATAGCTTTTGCGTCACGCTCATTGAACTCAGCTGAGCGTAACTATGCCCAGATCGACAGGGAGGCACTCAGCCTGGTGTGGGGAGTGAAGACATTCAACCATTACCTACATGGACAAAAATTTATCTTGTTGACTGACCATCAACCCCTCGTCTCCATATTCAACCCTAAAAAGGGCGTTCCCATTATGACAGCGCAAAGGCTACAGAGGTGGTCCCTTTTCCTAGGAGCACACCAATATGACATAGAATACAAAGGAACAAAACAGCATGGGAATGCTGACGGGTTATCACGCCTACCGTTGCCAACGGTATAAGAGGCGCCTACAGTGGACCCAGTGGAGATGTTCCACTCGACCATAGTGGAATGTCTACCGGTGACAAATTCTACCATTGAGAAGGAAACGCGAAATGACCCGGCTCTCTCACGAGTCTACGATTTAACGGTGAAGGGATGGGCAGTACATGGCGAACCACTGTTGCCAGCATTCTCACAAAGAAGAGAACAGCTGTCAGCGTGCCGAGGAACCTTGATGTGTGGATCCAGAGTGGTGATTCCACCCAAACTCAAGGATAGAGTGCTAAAGGAGCTTCACAAGGGGCATCTGGGTGGAGTAAAAATGAAGAACTTAGCCAGAGCATTTGTGTGGTGGCCAGGTATCGATGGAGACATCAAAGAAATGACCAAGAGCTGTCTAGGATGCCAGAAGGTCCAAAACGCCCCATCACAAGCCCCTCTACATCCATGGGAGTGGCCGTCATCTCCATGGCAAAGGGTACATATCGACTTTGCTGGTCCATTTATGGACTCAATGTTCTTAATCGCGGTGGATGCACACTCCAAGTGGCCGGAGGTAATAAAGATGTCTTCCACCACCACGGAAAAAACCATCACAGTATTAAGGACCATATTCGCCAGCAATGGGCTGCCTGAACAGATCTGTTCTGATAATGGACCGCAATTTTTATCCGAAGAATTCAGGAAGTTCTTCAAAAACAATGGGGTTAAGCACTACATGTCCACCCCATACCATCCCGCCACCAATGGATTGGCTGAAAGGTTTGTCCAGACCTTCAAGAAGGCCATAAAGGCCATGGGTAATGAAGACATAAATCTACAACATAAGGTAGATAACTTCTTGTTTGCGTACAGGAATGCAACACATGTGGTTACAAACCAAATCCCCGCCATGATGTTTTTCAATAGAAGACTAAGATGCCGGCTGGATTTGGTCAAGCCAAACGTCAGAAGGGACATAGAGAACCGACAATTTCAAAGCATGAATGAAAGGCCAACTAGAACCTTCCAGATAGGTCAACCAGTTTTGGCCCGGGGCTACCGTACCAAGAAATGGCAGCCTGGAACTATTTGCACATGACTAGGATCGCTGATGTATACCGTGGACATTGGAGAAAGCATAATAAGGCGCCATGCTGACCAGATCATAGAGTCATCCGAAAAAGGACAACCTACACCACAACTCTATACACCTAGTGATGAAGCAGAGATACCCATAGTATCTACCTCCGATCCGGTGATACTGGAACCAGATGAACCCAACACTGGCATTAAAGCTGAATCGACCTTGCCAAAAGAACCTACTACATCACCGAGGCGTTATCCGGACCGAGTCAGGAAGCCTCCAGAGAGACTGAATTTGTAATTGATTAACTTCAGCAAATGTGTATATTATTGTTCTTGCAAAAATGTTATTTAATGATTACTTAAAATGTTATGTACTATTTATCTAAAAGGGGAGGAATTGTAGTGTATGTACCTTTAAGAGGAACTATGTTTTTGAAGCCCCTGTATACTGTAGTACCAGTAGTGACCACTCGGGTATATAAGCCTGTAGAGCGTCTTGTGTTGTTAGTTCACCTCCAGACTTTGTTCAGTAAACACTTGTTAAATCAACTCCTGCATTCCGTGTCTCCATTAACACATGGATCTAACAGAGGACAGTAACATCTTCAGGCTGTTCCTTTTCTTTAGGGTGAGATAGTCTGGACCTTTGGACCCAATTAAGAGTCTTTACGATTCGGCTACCTCTAACTTTAGTTGAATGTGAACGTCTGGGGAATACGCCCGATCAGGCGTAGCCCAAAGGGGCTAGGACTAGTAATAATCCTTTCAGTTGGTGCCCCACGTTGAATGCACCAAACCTCAGGTGATTTCAAAGGTGAGCGAGAATGGCTGGAGAATGCCAAACCTCGGGAGATTTAAAGGTGAGCTGGGGCTACAATGGACTGGTGAGTAATCGAAGTGTGACATCACCAGAAAACAGGTAATTGATTGATTGGTGAGTATTTTTCTCTCTCTCGCTTTTTTCCAAACTTAATTTTTGTGGCTTATAGTTTCTAAGGTCTCTGTTGTGAGGTGGGGAGTGCTAGTAAATAAGGGCCCTTGAGTACATCATTAAATTGTACTGTAATTGGTGGTATTGATTTGATTTAATTTAATTTGAATTAATTAAAGGGTAAGTCATGGCAGCACAGCTTGGACCCGTGGCATGCTCCTCCTGCACTATGTGGGAAATCAGGGACATTTCCTGTGTGCCTGATGACCATGTGTGTGGGAAGTGTGTCCAGCTGCAGCTACTGGCAGACTGCATTGTGGTGCTGGAGCTGCGAATGGATACATACTGGAGCATTCACGATGCTGAGGACATTGTGGATAGCAGGTTTAGGGAGTTGGTCACACCGCAGGTAAAGGCTGCACAGGCAGGAAGGGAATGGGTGACCACCAGGCCGAGTAGTATGCGCAGGCAGGTAGTCCAGGGGTCCACTGTGGCCATCCCCCTCTCAATTAGATATACCGCTTTGGATATTGTTGGGGAGGATGGCTTATCAGGGGAAGGCAGCAGTAACCAACTTCCTGGCACCGTGGGTGGTTCTGCTGCACAGGATGGGAGGAAAAAGAGCGGGAGAGCTATAGTGATAGGGTATTCTATTGTAAGGGGAATAGATAAGTGTTTCTGTGGCCGCAAATGAGACTCTAGGATGGTATGTTGCCTACCTGGTGCAAGGGTCAAGGATGTCTCGGAGCGGCTGCAGGGCATTCTGGAGCGGGAGGGTGAACAGCCAGTTGTCGTGGTGCATATAGGTACCAACAATATAGGTAAAAAAAGGGACAAGGTCCTAAAAGCTGAATATAGGAAGTTAGGAGGTAAATTAAAAAATAGGACCTCAAAGGTAGTAACCTCAGGATTGCTACCAGTGTCACGTGCTAGTCAGAGTAGAAATAGAAGGATATTTCAGATGAATACATGGCTAGAGGAATGGTGCAAGGGGGAGGGATCCAAATTCCTGGGACATTGGAACCAGTTATGGGGGAGGTGGGACCATTACTAACTGGACGGTTTGCACCTGGGCAGGACCGGGACCAATGTAATTGGGGGAGTTTTTGCTAGTGCTGTTGGGGAGGGTTTAAACTAAAATGGCAGGGGGTTGGGAACCTGTACAGGGAGACAGAGGAAAGGGAAGCAAGGATAGAAGCAAAAGACAGGAAGGAGAAAAGTAAAAGTGGAAGGCAGAGAAATCAAGGGTGTAAATCAAAGAGGGCCACAGTAAATAATAATTCTAAAAGGACTTAGAGTGTTAAAATCACAAGCCTGAAGGCTTTGTGTCTTAATGCGAGGAACATTCATAATAAGGTGGATGAATTAGCTGCGCTAATAGATGTAAACGGATATGATATAATTGGGATTACGGAGAAATGGCTCCAGGTTGACCAAGGCTGGGAATTCAACATCCAGGGGTATTCAATATTCAGGAAGGACAGGCAAAAAGGAAAAGGAGGTGGGGTAGCATTGCTGGTTAAAGAGGAGATTAACACAATAGTACGGAAGGATATTAGCTCTGAGGATGTGGAATCTGTATGGGTAGAGCTGAGAAATACCAAGGGGCAGAAAACATTAGTGGGAGTTGTATATAGACCCCCAAACAGTAATGCTGAGGTTGGGGATGGCATTAAATGGGAAATTAGAGATGCGTGCAATAAGGACACAGCAGTTATCATGGGTGACTTTAATCTACATGTAGATTGGGCTAACCAAATTAGTAACAATACTGCGGTGGAGGTATTCCTAGAGTGTATATGGAATGGTTTCCTGGACCAATATGTCGAGGAACAATTAGAGATCAGGCCATCTTACACTGGGCATTATGTAATGAGAAAGGATTGATTAGCAATCGTGTTGTCTGAGGCCCCTTGGGTCAGAGCGATCATAATATGATAGAATTCTTCATTAAGATGGAGAGTGAAGTAATTGACTCAGAGAATAGGGTCCTGAATTTAAATAAAGAAAACTATGATGATATGAGGCGCGAGTTGGGTAGGAAGGATTGGGGAATGTTACTTAAAGGGTTGACGGTGGATAGGCAATGGCAAACATTTAAAGATCGCATGGATGAACTACAGAATTTGTTCATCCCTGTCTGGCATAATAATAAAACAAAAAAGGTGGCGCAATCGTGGCTAACAAGGGACATTAGGGATAGCATAAGATCCAAGTAGGGGACATATAAATTTGCCAGAAAAAGCAGCAAACCTGAGGATTGGGATCAGTTTACGATTCAGCAAAGGAGGACAAAAGGATTAAATAAGAGGGGGAAAATAGAATATGAGAGTAAGCTTGCAGGGAATATAAAAAACTGACTGTAAGTGCTTCCATAGATATGTGAAGAGAAAACGATTGGTGAAGTCAAGCGTAGGTCCCTTGCAGTCAGAATCAGGGGAATTTATAATGGGGAACAAAGAAATGGCTGACCAATTAAATACATACTTTGGTTCTGTCTTCATAAAGGAGGACACAAATAATCTCCCAAAGATGTCAGGGAACATAGGATTTAATGAGAGGGAGGAACTGAATGAAATCAGTATTTGTAGGGAAATGGTGTTAGGGAAATTGATGGGATTGAAGACCGCTAAATCCCCAGGGCCTGATAATCTACACCCTAGGGTACTTCAGGAGGTGGCCCTAGAAATAGTAGATGCATTGCTGGTCATCTTCCAAAATTCTATAAAGTCTGGAACAGTACCCATGGATTGGAGGGTAGCTAATGTTACCCCACTATTCAAAAAAAGTAGTAGAGAGAAAACGGGGAATTATAGACTGGTAAGCCTGACATCGGTAGTGGTGAAAATGCCAGAGCCCTTTATAAAAGATGTAATAGCAGAGCACTTGGCAAACATTGACAGGATCGGACAAAGTCAACATGGATTTACAAAAGGTAAATCGTGCTTGACTAATCTACTGGAATATTTGAGGATGTAACTAATAGAATAGATAAGGGAGAACCAGTGGATGTGGTGTATTTGGACTTTCAGATGGCTTTCGATAACGTCCCGCATAAGAGATTAGCGTGCAAAGTTAAAGCACATTAGATTGAGGGTAAGGTACTGACTTGGATAGAGAACTGGTTGGCAGACAGGAAGCAAACAGTTGGAATAAACGGGTCTTTTTCCAAGTGGCAGGCAGTGACTAGTGAGGTACTGCAGGGATTGGTGCTAGGACCCCAGCTATTCACCATATATATTAATGATCTAGATGAGGGAACTAGATGTAATATCTCCAAGTTTGCAGATGACACAAAGCTGGGTGGGCGTCTGTGCTGTGAGGAGGATGCAGAGAAACTCCAGTATGATTTGGACAGGTTGGGTGATTGGCAGATGCAATATAATGTGGATAAATGCGAGGTTATCCACTTTGGTGGCAAAAACAGGAAGGCAGATTATTATCGAAATGGCAATAGATTGGGAGAAGGGGAAGTGCAACGAGACCTGGGTGTCCTTTTGTACCAGTCGCTGAAGGCAAGCATGCAGGTGCAGCAAGCGGCTAAGAAGGCAAATGGTATGTTGGCCTTCATAGCGAAAGGATTCGTGTACAGGAGCAAGGATGTCTTGCTGCAGTTGTACAGGGCCTTGGTGAGACCACACTTTGAGTATTGTGTGCAGTTTTGGTCGCCTTATCTGAGGAAGGATGTTCTTGCCATGGAGGGAGTGCAGCGAAGATTCACCAGACTGATACCTGGGATGGCAGGAATGACGTATGAGGAGAGATTGGGTCGATTGGGCTTATATTCACTGGAGTTTAGAAGAATGAGAGGGGATCTCATTGAAACTTATAAAATTCTCACAGGACTAGACAGACTAGATGCAGGAAGGATATTTCTAATGGCGGGAGAGTCCAGAACCAGGGGTCACAGTCTAAAGATAAGGGGTAGGCCATTTAGGACAGAGATGAGGAGGAATTTCTTCACCCAGAGACTGGTGATCCTGTGGAATTCTCTACCACAGAAGGCAGTTGAGGCCAATTCATTAAATATATTCAAGAAGGCGTTAGATATATTTCTTAAGGCTAAAGGGATCAGGGGATATAGGGAGAAAGCAGGGACAGGGTACTGAATTTGGATGATCAGCCATGATCTCATTAAATGGCGGAGCAGGCTCGAGGGGCCGAATGGCCTACTCCTGCTCCTATCTTCTATGTTTCTATGTTTCTATGACATGCAGAAACTTATTTTTACGCAGTGAGTTGTTATGATTTGGAATGCACTGCCTGAAATGTTGATGGAAGCAGATTCAATGATAATTTTCAAAAGGGAATTGGATAAATACTTAAAAAGGAAAAAAAATGACAAGGCTATGGGGAAAGAGCAGGGGAGTGGGACTAATTGGTTAGCTCTTTCAAAGAGCCGGCACCGGCACGATGGGCAGAATGGCCTCCTTTTGTGCTGTTTCATTCTATGATTCTATGAAAAATTCCCAATATCTACTTCTATTTGAAGTTCCATTATCTAAAAGTAGCCTAATAACTTTGCACAGATGAAATTTTCATGGTCCCAACTCAGTGCATGATGAGGGCTTGTAGAAAAGTTGGCCTCATTTCATCTCCCACCGCTTTGCTTGGCTATGATCAATCTCAACATCATAAAATGTAGCGTGAAGCCAGAATTACTGGGCTGTTTCATTTCATTTTATTATCTTTTAACTTTAATATATGTGCCAAACATCATTAATGTCTTCTTCACTATTGGAAAGAAACACATAAACCCCCTTTATAGAACCCTTGCTGCTTCTGCAATACACATTATAAAGAGAAACCACTGTATCTGAATTTATACAGCGTTTGTTATAATATACATCAAGATTTTTATAACCTAGTATCTATTATTCTACCAGTCACATAATGCAAAATCAAATAATTGTTTAAAGGATGTATGGTTTTAAAATATGAGCAGTTGAGGAAAAGCTGACAAGTCACGCATATCTTATACTGTATAATTAATGTACTTCAGTGCCAGTTTCTGTACATGTACATTAGACACTTGCTAAACAGATAGTAGTTCATACATATCTGGTACTGTATGTCACAGTAACAACTGTTATATGTATATATCTACCCCACATTTATTGCAACTTTCACTCATTGACATTTCATTCAGCAGTCTCAGCTATCTCGGTTAAATTTCTACACCACTGGACTTTGAGACAGATCGTATGTGAAAATACCCATAAGAAACATTATTTTTATTAAAACAAGGCACAGGACTGCTTTCAGCATACAGAAAAGACCTTGGGGACTGCACAGTAATCCCTAGTGGGAAGCAGAAACACGTGTGCTCAGCTGTCAGACCCCCATCACATTCCACAGTGTGAAAATTCTGTAACAGGAGCCCAGCGAATGGAACAGCACATTGATAAATTGTAGCAGGCTTGGGCCTCCACTCAAGTGTAATCTTGTAAACTCCCTTATGAAACAACAGGGCTATAAAGTGACAGAGTTCAGTCCCATGGCTAGACAGCCAAACCCTAGTGAATTGGCCACGTTCTCAAATTTCCGGGTCCCCACAGCCCTGTATATTACTCAGCTTCAAATTTTCCTTTAAAATATGCAATGGTTTATGCCTCAACCACTCCTTGTGGTAAAGCATCCAGCAACCTACTGCATAAAGAAGTGTCTCTTAACTACTTCCCAAAGGAAAATAAATTCATGGTGGTGTGTAAAATGGGCTGCCGATTCGTTATCATCCATTTCACCCCGTGTTCCTTCATGGTTTAGTTCCACTACGGGTGAAGACGATGTAAGGGTTAAATATGCTGCTTCGGTTCCTGGCCACAAACTCCATTTCCTAGGCACTGACTCCATCCCTCTCCCTAACATCTGTCTGAGGCTGAACCACACTGTCCGCAACCTTGGTGTCATATTTGACCCTGAAATGAGCTTCCGACCACACATCCGCAGCATAACAAAGACCGCCTACTCCCAACTCTGTAACATCACCCATCTCCGCCCTTGCCTCAGCTTATCCATTGCTGAAACCCTCATCCAAGCCTTTGTTACTTCTAGACTTGACTATTCCAATGCACTCCTGGCTGGCCTCCCATATTCCACCCCACGTAAACTTGAGGTCATCCAAAACTCAGCTGCCTGTGTCCTGACTCGCACCAAGTCCCGTTCGCCCATCACCCCTGTGCTCGCTGACCTACATTGGCTCCTGGTTAAGCAGCGCCTCGATTTCAAAATTCTCATCCTTGTTTTCAAATCCCTCTATGGCCTCGCCCCTTCCTATCTCTGTAATCTGCTATAGCCCCACAACCCCCCGAGATAGCTGCGCTCCTCTAAATCTGCCCTCTTGAGCATCCCTGATTATAATCGCTCAACCATTGGTGGCCGTGCCTCCTGTTGCCTAGGCTCTATGCTCTGGAATTCCCTCCCTAAACCTGTCCACGTCGCTACCTCTCTTTCCTCCTTTAAGATGCTCCTTAAAACCTACTGCTTTGACCAAGCTTTTTTAACCTTATGTGGACCGGTGTCAAATGTTTTGTCTTAAAATACTCCTGTGAAGCGCCTTGGGACGTTTTACTATGTTAAGGATGTTATATAAATACAAGTTGTTGTTGTTGTTGTTCTACAATGTGGACTGAACATTATTTTTCAACATTTTCTTCAAATGAACCTGCAAAGGAAAATAAAAATCATGGAGTTCGTTTGTGATGTGGTGCTTTTTCCATGAAACTGGAAAAATGAATCGCGAAAATATCAACCGCATGTGACATAGAACAAGAATTATGTGGGGAGAAATTGGTTCGCGCTCCCTTTGGGGTGCTAACTTCGCCGGGGTGCTACTTTTAGAGCCCAAAAAAAATAAGCGCTCCCGCGGCTGAAATTCACCAGTAGCGCCCCAAGAGGGAGGCGGATGCTACTGGAAGCGCCCCGCCTCCCTCTTGGGGCGCTGCGAGGGAATATCACGGTGCTACATGCCGCAGCACCATGCGCTGAGGCACATCGCACCGCAGTACTGCAGGCCTTCCTCCCCTTATTAAAGGGGAGAGGCTAGCACGGCGCGACCCGGGGCCCAGCTGGACCACCAGGGATTGGAGAGCCGGCAAAAGAGCCGGGCACTAAAGAGAAGTGCCGGGTTTATGGAGCGCAGCCGGCACCCCACAGGGGGGCTGCAGAGGAGGCCGGGGACGGCAACGGGAGCAGGAGCTGCCAGGTGGCCAGCAACAAAAATGGCCGCCTGGTACCTCCCTTTTAATTTGTGCTGCTCCTGCTGCAGGTAGGCCCCCCTGACCTCGTCAGACATAGCGTCCGGCGGTAAGTCAAGGGGTGCTACCGAAGATTGCGGCCGGGGCACGAGCGGGGTGCAGCGGACGGCGATGACGTCATCGCCGGCGGCGCAGTGCCGCAGGGCGCTAATGGTTACCTAGCCACTAACCTCCCGCTGAATTTCTAGTGCACTAGCAGGAGGTGCAAAGCAACCGAATTTTTAGGCCATGATCTTTTAACGTTTCATCCTCATTTTGATTTAATCCACACATTTTGAGTCATCTGATCAAGCAATTTTTCCCAGGCAGGAGGAGCGAATTTGACTTTCCATTAATCTCCTTTAATGTTGCTCTGTAGCATATTGCGAAGTGTGCTTCACCTGTCCTCATTGCCTCCCACACCCCCTTCCTCCTCTCTTCATTCCTCTCTTGCACCCTAACTGAGATGGGCCATGCGGAGAACTGCAGTCCCAGGAGTTAATATTAAGAGCAAAGTGACATTTGCACAGTCTCGTGTTTATCCTAATCTTTAAGGATGTTACTAGTCTCAGCTTAGCCAATGGATGAATTTATATTGCTTGATGTGGAATTGAATCACAGAGACCAGGAAGATCCGATGTTTGATCCAGTGCCTATGCTTAGTTGATCAGAAGGAGCATTGCCTTTGACCTGAATGCCTTGAACTAGGGCGGGTGAAAAAAATCAGCCTGGCTCTCTGCTGTTGTTTGCTATCCAGTGGCTCCTCTGGGAGGCGCACAAGCGTGAACATTGGGTGAGAACGGATTGGGCTCAGCTGTGAAGTCCTTCATGCTTTAGTTGCGCACATGAGCTATGACCATTGGGGGAGATAGCGGAAAGTGGCTGCCCCTATAGAATTGTACTCCATAGACAGTTGGGGGGAGAAATTCAGTATTGCCCCATTTGGGGTGCAATTATCGGCCGGGCGCAAAGATTAGCGCCTGGCACTAATTTTCGCCTCCGACTGCAAATTTGGCTTTTATCGCCCCTGGAGGTGATTGGGGCACTAAATCAGACGCTTCACAACTGTCTTAAGGCGCAAAGGCCGAGGAGCGAGGCAGTAACTCAGAGTGCTGGTGAAGCTCATGTGATGTCAGTCAGCAATGCAACACAGACACAATGGTGCCAGCCAGTTCTTAAAGGGGAGGGTCGATCTTGCTCTCCATCCACATCCTGCTCATTGCAGCCTCGAATCTTGGCCTGGAGAGACCTGTACCTCAAATCAGCTGGAAAGAACAATGGAGAGACCCAGGGAAAGAGCCCAGAGTGCAGCCCCCACAGTCTCTTCTAAATCGATACAAGGAAGGGCAAATCAAAATGAACCTGCAAAGTGCTGCTCAGTACCCAAAACTCCTTCGCACAGCGTTGAATCTCTCCAGAAGTCTCTCTCTCAGAATGCGTGGTGCAAAAATGTCACCAACAAAAAAAGGCAGGAAGCGGTCGCCTTTAAATAGCGCTCCCCTAGTCCCTTCCTGATTGCAAAACGCTCCCCTCAACCTGTCGTTGCTAGCGGCAGGTGGTAAGGCAGGGGGCGCCACTCAATATCCGGTCCGGGGCACTACAGGAGCATTGCACACTCGACTGATGTCACGATCTGCCGGCACAGGAGATCGTGGCAGTAATTATTAGCGCTGCCGCAAAATGTCTAGTTAATTTCGTGAGCGGCGCAAGCACGGGCACCAGTTGCTTTGCGCCCCATTGCTGCCCTCTTAAGGCGCTAATGGGAGGCGCAAACCAACTGAATTTTTCCCCCTTGATGCCTTCAGGAGAGGAAGAGAGAAAGGTACAAGTGGCTGGAAACACTGCATTTTATTTTGACCGTGGCATTCAGAGTTTCAGATCCCCAGCTGGCAAAGCATAAATTGGTGCAGTGTGCAAGGTGTGTTAATGTTGCAAATGAAATTAAATAGAATGTAATGAGCTCAGTTAGCACTTTCCAC
Source organism: Somniosus microcephalus (assembly GCF_052327205.1). Lineage (NCBI taxonomy): Eukaryota > Metazoa > Chordata > Chondrichthyes > Squaliformes > Somniosidae > Somniosus > Somniosus microcephalus. The sequence goes on from NC_140998.1 coordinate 39,823,944, forward strand.
TTCATGTAATTAGAATAGTTAAAGGTCCAAATAATAAAACATAGATGAACCAAGTGCATTTTAGCACACACAGTAAAGCCATGCTTTTAAGTATTGGTTTTATTGCTATCTCGATTAGCAATTTTTTCTTGATTTGTGATAGTTTCAATCGCTAATAATCAGGACTTCTTTTATTGTTAGCTTAATTGGCCATGAGTCATTTTTTTAATCTTTTTTCATTGCTAAATGTTTCTATGTTTAAACATTGCAGCTGATCGCCATTGGGCGGTTATTACAAATACAGGAGTAGAACTTTGTCATTGTTGCGCCCGTTTTCCGAGTGGATAATTGGGACTACAATGATTAATGTTGCAGGGCTATTTGCCACATGGCCTGCTGAAAAAACATCCAATGCCATATTGGCTTTGGACTATTTTCAGGCATCCGGGATGACGGTCTAAAACCAGCTTTAGGTCCCTTGCCTATGCTAATGAGGGGCAGCTACCAACGCTGCTTCCGCAAGATCCTGCAAATCCATTGGCAGGATAGGCGCACCAACGTCAGTGTCCTTGCTCAGGACAACATCCCCAGCATTGAAGCTTTGACCACGCTCGATCAGCTCCGATGGACGGGTCACATTGTCCGCATGCTCGATACGAGACTCCCAAATCAAGCGCTCTACTCGGAGCTCCGGCACAGCAAGAGAGCCCCAGGTGGGCAGAGGAAACGCTTCAAGGACACCCTCAAAGCCTCCTTGAAAAAGTGCAACATCCCGACTGACACCTGGGAATCCCTGGCCCAAGACCGCACAAAGTGGAGGAGAAGCATCCGGGAAGGCGCTGAACACCTCGAGTCTCTTTGCTGGGAGCAAGTGGAGGCCAAGCGCAGGCAGCGCAAGGAGCGCACGTCAACCCAAGCACCCCGCCCACCCACCCCTTCAACCACCGTCTGCCCCACCTGTGACAGAGACTGTAGGTTCCGCATTGGACTCATCAGTCACCTGCAAACTCATTTTTAATGTGGAAGCAAGTCATCCTCGGTTCCGAGGGAATGCCGAAGAGGAAGAATGAGGGGCATAGTACCTATTTTAGGTTCCCACAGGTTAATGGGACTGCCCTGAGCAGAGCCAGTACCAGGCCTGCTTTGCTCAGGTTTTGCCGCCTCGGATGCGGCCAAATGAGCAGCTGCCACCAAAGTGGTAAGTGCATATTTTTAAAAATTTGAATGTGGAGCCAGGAGATGCAGTAGTGCTCCTCTCGGCTCCACAGCGCTCCTGCCAGCTGCGCTCGCAGCACCCTCCCGGTATGTTCTCTACACCCCCCACCCTCACTCACCACCTACCCACCCTCCCCCCGACTCCTGGGACTTGTCTGAGGCCACTGCTGGCGAGGCAAGCGACCCAAAATTTAATCCTCCTGAAGGACGAGCTGCCTGTGGAGCTCGTCCAGAATATTAAGATGAGGCCTAATTCTGGGCCTGCCTCACTGTTGGGACACGCACTGCTAACGCAGCACTGAGTATGGGCCCGGATATGGGCGTAGACTAATAAGAACATAAGAACATAAGAAATAGGAGCAGGAGTAGGCCAATCGGCCCCTCAAGCCTGCTCCACCATTCAATAAGATCATGGCTGATCTGATCCTAACCTCAAATCTACTATCACTCTACATCCCTCCCGAACCCATGTGATCTCCTGGGAGAGGCGAAAAACCAGATAAAAAACCCAATGGCCAATTTGGGAGAAAAAAATCTGGGAAATTCCTCTCCGACCCATCTAGGCGATCGAAACTCATCCAGGAGATCACTGTCCCTATATTTTCTACAGTACTTACCTTCTGTAAAAGATGATCTCTACCCCAGCCAGGAACAGGAATAGAACCATCTCCTGAAATCTAACACATAATTAGAAGACAAGAAGTAGGAGCAGAACCAGGCTACATGGCCCCTGGGCCTGCTCCGTTACCCACGGGGCCATGACAGTTCCGAACATAGACTCATGTCCAATTTCCTGCCCGCTCCCCGTAACCCCTAATTCCCTTTACTTCTAAGAAACTGTCTATTTCTGTTTTAAATTTATTTAATGATGTAGCTTCCACAGCTTTCTGGGGCAGCAAATTCCACAGACCTACTACCCTCTGAGTGAAGAAGTTTCTCCTCATCTCAGTTTTGAAAGAGCAGCCCCTTATTCTAAGATTATGCCCCCTAGTTCTAGTTTCACCCATCATTGGGAACATCCTCACCGCATCCACCTGATCAACCTCATAAACAGCTAGGAAAAAGTGCTGCCACTGGATTAATGGGCTCTGCTGTTGCTCAGTGCCAGGATGGAGAACTTTTATGTGTGGAAGGGAAACAAGGAGTGCGGCACTGGGAAGTATGTATGGCACGGCTCTGCTAAACCAGCCCAATCGATGTAAAAGTGTATTGAAGTAGATTAGGATTTCGAGCAGATTCTGTAAAAATGTCAGTAGAGCGAGTACAGGAAAAAAGAATTATGCAGCTATCCTATTGTCAATAGAGCAATTTTCACAGGGCCATGTTTTCACGAGAACAAGCTTAATGAAAAATCCGACAGCTTTAATTTTGCACTTGGCCACCATTCAACTTTTACAATAAACTCGACAGAGCTTTTGTGCCAAAAAAAGCAGATGCGAAATGTGTAAAAATATGGAGCCTCGCGTGAAAGGTTCCCAATCTACAAATTTCTTTTGAATTGCCTGCGCTCACTGATGTGGGCTTTGCTCTGCCTTACTCCCGTCGTGTCGCTATTGTTAACCAGTAGTTCAACGACCCTCAAGAACGACGGTCTCTGTAGACCACCTACCTTCTTGGCTTCTGGATAAACCCAGCTAATAATAGAACTTCCCTAAGCAAGAGCACTCAGCAATTCATCAGTAAAAAAATAAATGCATAGCGGAATGTCACCAGCACACAGAAATGTACTTCAAACCATTTCAACGGGCAGTAGATCTAATTCGGAATTAGCTTTATAGATGTTGGTAATTTCTCCCCAGTTATTGGTAATTGGGCTCCAGACTGTCTTGTACAGCAAGAACTAATTAAAATCATTCAAGCTGTTTCCACTGGTTTTCATTAATTCACTCTTCTCCCAAGCTGTTTACTGTGAAGGAGAGGGATTCGAACACAGATAGCAATCGGGAATCATTTTTATTCCCGACCCGAAGAGGTCCTCACTTTTACACAGGATCACTCACCACGTTTGAAAGACGCGAGTTGTCTCATTTTAAATTTCAGTCCCACTCCTCAAGGATGGTAAGAGGTTCTACATCTCAGGAAGGGTTGAACAGGCTGGGGCTCTTTTTTTTCTAGAAAAGAGAAGGCTGAGGGGGAGACCCGATGGTGGTCTTTAAAATTATGAAAGGGCTTGATACCACTTGCAGGGTATACCAGAACTAGGGGTCATAAATATAAGATAGTCACTAATAAATCCAATAGGGAATTCAGGAGACACTTCTTTACCCAGAGAGTGGTTAGAATGTGGAACTCGCTACCACAAGGAGTAGTTGAGAAGAATAGCAGAGATGCATTTAAGTGGAAACTAGATAAACACATGAGTGAGAAAGGAATAGAAGGACAGGCTGATAGGGTTAGATGAAAAGGGATGGGAGGAGCCTCGTGTGGAACATAAACATTGGCATGGACTGGCATAGAATTCTATGTAAATAAAAAACTGGAAATAAGAAATGTACAATGACCTGCTCTACTGATGATTCACCATTTCATTAGCTAATTATTGATTTGCCGCTATTGTTTTAATGTGGCAATTTACTGGAATAGGCAAGAGAGAAAGAAAAGATATGTTATCACTTTCCTTTTTAAGATGATTGACAAAATAGCCAGAGGAGGGGATGAAAATAAATTGTTTTTTAACACAAAGTATTCTTATGATCTGGAATGCACTGTCTGAAAGAATGGCTTAAGCAGGTTCAATAGTATCTTTCAAAAGGGAATTGGATATATATAATTGAAAAGGAAAATTTGGCTGGGGCTGTGGGGAAAGAGCAGGGGCGTGAGACTAATTAGATAGCTCTTACAAAGAGCTGGCACAGGCACGATGGGCCGAATGGCCTCCTTCTCAGCTGTAAGATAAAATCCTATGATTCTACTCCAATATTTTGCCACAATGCAACTGCCATGAAAAAAAAATGTTTTTGTCTTTGCTGAAAGTAACACTGACATCAAAGGGGCACTGTGCTTCACCGCAGTTCATTATGGAGTGGTAACTCAGTGATTCTTCACATGCTGCATTTCTAATTTCACCATGCCATTGTGGACAAGTGGCGAGCCAAAAAAAGGATCTCAGAAGCTCATGTTCTAGAGAAGATCACCAGAGGCCCGTCTCACATACCTCCCCCCAGTTAGCTCCAGGTTACTCTCACGCTCTGGAGAGGATCACCTGAGGCCCATCTCACATACCTCCCCCCAGTTAGCTCCAGGTTACTCTCACGCTCTGGAGAGGATCACCTGAGGCCTCTCTCACATACCTTCCCCCAGTTAGCTCCAGGTTACTCTCACACTCTGGAGAGTATTACCTGAGGCCCCTCTCACATACCTTCCCCCAGTTAGCTCCAGGTTACTCTCACACTCTGGAGAGTATCACCTGAGGCCCCTCTCGCATACCTCCCCCCAGTTAGCTCCAGGTTACTCTCACACTCTGGAGAGGATCACCTGAGGCCTCTCTCACATACCTCCCCCCAGTTAGCTCCAGGTTACTCTCACACTCTGGAGAGTATCACCTGAGGCCTCTCTCACATACCTCCCCCCAGTTAGCTCCAGGTTACTCTCACGTTCTGGAGAGGATCACTTGAGGCCCTTCTCACATACCTCCCCCCAGTTAGCTCCAGGTTACTCTCACACTCTGGAGAGGATCACCTGAGGCCTCTCTCACATACCTCCCCCCAGTTAGCTCCAGGTTACTCTCACACTCTGGAGAGGATCACCTGAGGCCTCTCTCACATACCTCCCCCCAGTTAGCTCCAGGTTACTCTCATGTTCTGGAGAGTATCACCTGAGGCCTCTCTCACATACCTCCCAGCAGTTGGCTCCAGGTTACTCTCACGCTCTGGAGAGGATCACCTGAGGCCCGTCTCACATACCTCCCCGCAGTTAGCTCCAGGTTACTCTCACGTTCTGGAGAGGATCACCTGAGGCCCCTCTCACATACCTCCCCGCAGTTAGCTCCAGGTTACTCTCACGCTCTGGAGAGGATCACCTGAGGCCTCTCTCACATACCTCCCCCCAGTTAGCTCCAGGTTACTCTCACGCTCTGGAGAGGATCACCTGAGGCCTCTCTCACACATATCCTAGCAGTCAGTTCCAGAGTGTGATTGGCAGAGGCCTGGGAGCGACTCACCTTCTTGCCCACAGACACTGCATAGCAAGCAAACATTTAAGAAAGGGGGTGCATCAAAGAAGAGGCAGGGGATGAATCACCCCACTATTTCTGGGGCACATACCATGCTGGAATGGAGTTGGGAGCTTTGCGTGCGAGGAAAGTTGGACAAAAGTAATTTCCGCCCAAATTCTGCGTTTAAACACGCTACAGAAGCACGAGCCAAAGCCCCCGAGTTTCCTCCTGTTTCTGTAGCTCGCCTGTAATCCACCCGCCATATTGGCAGTAGCTTGATTTGTCTATGTCAAAGTGATGAAGGACCTCCAAGTTGGGCTGCTGTTGAACTTGGAGCAAGTTAGCCACAGTTCAGAGTGGCGCAGAAGCTTCGAGGACCAGCTGTTCCAGGTGGAAGTGCAGATTTCCTGAAACAGAAGAGACTGTAGATCTTGAAATGCAGATTTCTATATTAAAAAAACATTTCTTTTGATATTCTGCCTACAGGCACCAGAACTTTCTTTGACCTGCTTCTCACAGGATCGGAGCAGATTTTTGATCCCACACTCCTTTCTCCTACCCAATGTCAGGGGTGCTCAGGAGCAGGTATGGCATTCCCTATGGGCACCTATTCTCGTGCTTCTTTGAGGTACCACCCGAGGCCCAGGATTGCAAGGCTCGGATCCTTATGATGTGCAGAAGCCTCATGGGACTGAGTTGGCCTTCATCTCATGTCAGCTTGCTCCTTGATGTTACCTGCCACGTTACACAAGTGTGATGCTCTGAGCGGGATAACTGGAGGGCTGGTAGGTGCTACTGTCTTGAAAGACGGCAGCATCGTGCATCTGCAACTTTTGGGTGGCTTGGCCCTCATCATCATCTTCACCACCACCTTCATCATCTTCCTCCTCACATGCCATCCGTTACTGTGGTGAGTCTGTAGGAAAGGAGGTAAGAATGTCTGTGCATAAAAAAAGACAGAGAAGGGGTGGAAAGTTCTGCCTGTGTGGTGCTTCACAGGGATGCTAGGCCGACAGTGTAGGTGTTCAGTCTCAGTGGCCGGAATTTTCCCGTTGCCGAGCATGCGGGCTTGGGGACGGGTCGGCAGTAAAAATCCTGGAAACAGTGAGAGCGTCGGGAACCCGCCGCCTCACGCATTTAACACGGGCGGCCTTGAAGGCGCGTCACGGACCCGATCGGCAGAGGCGGGCGACCTCATTAAAATCATTAAGTGCTTGTTGAGACACCCTTAAGAGCAATTTTAACATCAGCTTTTGACTTTAACTGAAGGAGCACGGGATTCACTGAGGTCGGGTACCTCGCCTGTGAACGGGAGCCGGAAGCTCAGTGTTCACTGGCGAGTTCATTCATTGGCAGCTGGGGAAAGCTGGAATATAAATACTGCAACATTACAGCTCATTACTTGCATCAAGGAAAGGCTCTTGCTGACTCGATTTTGGCCACAGATTTGAGTGTCGGCATCATTTTTGAAACCTTGAAGTCACTCTCATCACATTGCTACTAATTATCACAACATTGGCTCTCTGATCTCAACATTACCAGCCATCTACTACATCAGCATGGGTGCCACTTATATTGTCTCACCTCGGTCCTCAGAATCAAACAAGATGAGCCCCACCACCAACAACACCAGCCACAACACCAGCAGCAGCAGCAACCACAACACCAGCCTTCTCCTCAACAACCTGATGCGCCACAAGAGTGAGGGGGGCACCGCAGGGCTGCAGCACTGGAGGCGATGCCCCCAACTCAGGCAGAGGATGATCTTCCTCAACATGACTGAGCAGCAGTGCTTCAGGAGGCTCAGGCTATCGCGCCAGGTCGTCACAGACATTTGTAGATTGCTGGAACAAGATCTGCTTCCCAGATGTCCTGGTGGACACTCCTTACCAGTGGCTGTCAAAGTCACCAGCACCCTCAATTTCTTCACCTCAGGCTCCTTCCAGGGATCTGCAGCAGACATTTGCAGGATCTCGCAGGTGGCCACCCAGAGATGCATCACCCAGGTCACCGATGCCATGTTTCACAAGTCAGCCAATTATATCAACTTTGTTACTGATGAGGCAAGTGTTGCTGACTGAGTGTTCAGCTTTGTGGCTCTGGCTGACTTCCCACAGGTGGAGGGCATCATTGACTGCACACATGTGGCCATGAAGGCACCCCATCATCACCCAGGAGTGTTTGTGAACCGCAAAGGTATCCACTCCCTCAATGTGCAGCTTGTCTGCAACCATAAAAAGATGATTATGCATGTGTGTGCCAGATTCCCTGGCAGCTGTCATGACTTTTTCGTCCTCCCTCCCTCAGTTCTTTGCACCTCCAAACAGACTTACCGACTGTCTGCTTGGAAACAAGGGCTAGCCACTGACAACGTGGCTCATGACACACTTGAGGACGCCAAGTACAGAGGCCGAGGGGCATTATAATGAGAGCCACATCTCCACCAGATGTCTCATAGTGCAAACAATAGTCATGCTGAAGATGAGCTTCAGATGCCTTGACAGATCTGGAGGAGCCCATCAGTGCGCACCAGCCAGGGTCTCCAGAATCATCATTGTCTGCTGCGTGCTGCACAACATAGCGCAGCAGTGAGGATTAGAGCTTCAGGAGGATTAAGGCTCAGAGTGCACAGTCTCTTCAAAGGAGGAGGAGGATGAGCAGGTGGAAGATGAGGAGGAGGAGGGGGAGGAACCTGATGCGGAGATGACACCAGCAGTGGTGCACATGGCTGCCCAGAATGTCCTCATCATGGCCAGATTTACTTAACTTGCTCCAATGCAGCCACATGGCTGCCACATGCTGTAATAAGTTCCACCTCCCTGTCCCCCCCACCCAACAACACCATAAAGCATCCCTACAATGACCAAGCCATTCCTCTCACCCAATACTCGAGGTTAAGTAATGTCTCACCATTCACCCCAAGTGGTAAGGCCACTTCCAAGGTTTGAGGCAAAAATGGATAAGACCTGAAAGTGGTGCAAAGTGTGGGTCATCAAAATAACTGAAACTTAACATTAACATTTTTTGACACACCCACGTGCATACCCTTGTGCATCTACTTATGTGTCATTTTACTTTTCTGCGTGCTTCTATAAAGTGCAATCCCTGTGGCTTCAGCAGAGGTAGTTGCAGGCTGCTCACTTCCCTGCTGCAACTCGTTATACACTTTTGGCAGACGTCCTCTGGGTTTTGGAGCCTGTGAGGGCCTCGCCAAAGTCTGCTCCTCCTGCGACTGTGCAGGGGCAGACTCGGCCATCGTGGTCCAAGGAAGCATGTGGGGCACTGACTGAGGGGGAGGCAACAGAGAGAAGTGGGAGCACTTTGAGAGGAGCACACACTTCCATGTCCCCTCTCACCATCATCCCTCTCTTGGCCACCTGCACTTCCCTGCTAGCAAGGAGCTGGCGAGCACCTTGCTGCACAGCAGTGGGACAATGAAGGCCCAAGTCTATGTTTATGTCCCTCCAAAGAGTAGGTCTATGAGCACCTGCCATCTGTTGTCCACAGCTAGTATGTGCTCATGACTGGTGCATTTGCTGCTCCATGCAGGTAGCCACCCGTTCCATGCAAGAGCACATTGTCGCCATCACCTGCTACATGATGGTGCTCATGTTGGAGATGGACTCCTCCATTCTCTGAACATTTGCAGACATCATAGCTGCAAAAGCTGCCAGAGCCTCATGCAATTGTTGCTGCCCCTCCAAGATCACCCTTTTTTGCAATTGCCCCCGAGGCTCAGCATCTGCATGCAGTTCAGCAGAGCTTGGAACGTCCTGCGCCCTCTGGCGAGGAGTCTCCACTGCTGTCCCTGCCAACTTGTCAAGACCACCTAGCTCTGGGGGGGCAGCGGGAAAGCATGGCTGTGGTGATCGATGAGGCTGAAAGCATTGATCATGATAATATGCTCATACCTAGTCTTTCTTCTCACATCCCACTTCCCCCTCATCCCACAATCTCTTCTCACTTACAAGCTGCTGATGGTGTAAGCACGCACATCTTGCTTTCCCCCCCTCCCCTCACCACAGCTCAATCCTTATGCCTTTCTCCTTTCAGATACCCAAGAACTGCCACCAGCCCAACCTGTGCAAGGAAAAAGGAGTAGGAGAGTAATGGAGAAGAAGAGACAGCATCACTCGATCTGCCACTCTCAGAAAATGGCACTGCACAAACTTTAGCGGGTGGTATAGAGGCGGGATCTGCTTGTGGTGAGTCACCGGGTGCAAGTGGGCTGCAACCAGGCAAGGGGGGAAAGATAGCACAGCTGCCAGCTCCTCAGAGGGCAAGGGCGCATAGGAGTTCTGCTGAAGAGCACTCAGATGAGGACTTTGATGGGGCGGCTTTCAGATGAAGAGTGATGGGCATGCATGCAGAAATGCTTGGTGCCATGGCTGGCCCGCCGGAGAGCCACTTGTCACTGTCAAGGTGCATGGAGGAGTCCGACTCCAGCATTGCACGGGGCTTTGTGTGGAGCTTGGAGCCCATGATTTCCAGGATGGAAATGTTGAGCAACTCCAATAGAGCACTTGTGGATCCATGATGCTGGTTGTGATGGCCGATGTCGCAGCTTCCATTGCAGCACAAGCAGAAGCGGCCCAATGTCTGAGTGTTGCAGTCTCATGCAGGTTCAGCTTGCTTCTGTCATACAGGTTCAGCTTGCTGCCATGCAAGTTCAGTCTGCTGCCATCGTGGCTGGGTTTACGAGTGAGGAAAGGGCTTGCAGGTTCTCACAGCAGTCCAGCAATTTGTACTCCAACAGAAGGCTAGGAATGCTGAGGCGCTGTCCCAGGGGAGTGGGAGTGGCTCTGTGGAGCAAGAACCTGCTGTCATCTCTCAGGATGACAACATTTGTACCTCCACTACTGACACGCCACCTGTTCCATTACAGTTGCCTGTCAGCCAACCAGCCAGCTCAGACTGCTGCCGCTCATGCTGAGGTGATGCAATCTACAGCCGGGCCCTCTAGTCCCAGAGCTGCTTGAGGTCATCCTGCAAGGCCATCTGCTGTGTCCCCTATGGAAAGTCAGTAGCCCACTGTGGCTCAGTGGGTAGCACTCAGAGGGCTGTGGGTTCAAGTCTTCTTCCAGGGACTTGACCACAAAAATCTAGGCTGACACTCCAGTGTAGTGCTGAGGGAGTGCGGCACTGTTGGAGGTGCTGTCTTTTGGCTGAGACGTTATTCAAGACCCTGTCTGCTCTCTCAGGTGGACATGAAAGATCCAATGGCACTATTTCAAAGAAGAGCAGGGGAATTATCCCCAATGTACTGGCCAATATTTATCCCTCAAACAACATAACAAAAACAGATTATCTGGTCATTATCACATTACTGTTTGTGGGAGCTTGCTGTGCGCAAATTGTCTGTCACATTTTCTACATTACAACAGTGACGACACTTCAAAAAGTACTTAATTGGCTGTAAAGCGCTTTGAGATATCTAGTGGTCATGCAAGCCTTTCTTTCTTTCACTGGGGTAGCACTTCGTAGGAGCACTAGAATAGGCAAAGGCACATGAAAGACAGACACAAAGGGAATGCACAAGGGTAATTAGTTGACTTTGCAATGTAATATTGGAATGAATCATTTATAATGTATGTTTGGAATGTTTGTTTTGGGGTGGCTTTCATTTCAGCATTGTGTACAAGAGGACGCTGTAATGTTCTATGACAGAGGAATGGTAAGGTGGGGGAGTGTTGAGCAATGGGCATCTGGGGTTTCATTTCAGGGGAACCAGGGTCTGGTAATGCGCTCATAGACAGCCCGTAAGAACAGGGATTTGCAGGCTACCTCCTTCCTTCATCTTCCTCCTCCTCCTCCTCCTGAGTTGGTTGCGGAACCCATGATGGCCAAGTTGCGGAGGATGCAGCAGACCACCACGAACTGGGATACCAGCTCTGGTGAGTACTGGAGAGCTCCTTGCGAGAGGTTAAGGCAGCGGCACCATTGCTTGAGCACCCCGATGGTCTGCTCGATGAGGTTTCTCGTGGCAGCATGGCTGTCATTATATGATTGTTGGCCACGAGTGGTGGGGTTGCGGAGCAGAGTCATCAGCCAGGGGTAGAGCGGATAGCCTTATCTCCGAGCAGCCATCCTCAAGTTCGCCATGGTGGCTGGCGTAGGATGGTATCATGACTGCTGCCAGGATAACAGGCATTCACCTTTATGATGTTCTAGTTGTGGTCGCACACCAACTGCACATTAAGTGATTGGTAGCCTTTGCAGTTACGGTACATCTCAGCTTTGATATGTGGCACCCGCAAAGCCACGTGTGCACAGTCGATGGTGCCCTGCACCATGGGGAAGCCCGATATCCTGGCAAAGCCATGTGTGCACTCCTTCAGCTTCTCCCTGTTTGGAGAGAAGACAATGAAGTCCCTTCTCCCAGAGTACAGAGCCTCTGTGACCTTCTGGATGAAGCGATGGATGCCAAACTTTGAAATGTTTGCTATTTCGACTGTTCCAGCCTGGGAGGATCCACTGGTGAAAAAATTCAGGGCCACGGTCACCTTAAGGGCCACTGGCAGTGCCATCATTGTGTTGCTTTGAGGCTACAGGTCTGGTTGCAAGAGGTGGCAGAGTTCTGTGACCACCTCTTTGGTGAAGCAGAGCTGCCAAATACACTGCTCCTGGCTCAGGTGCAGCTAGGAGAAGTGCTCTCTGAAAAACCTAGGTGAGTAAGGCCTCCTGCTGAGAGCCCTCCTGCTCCTCCTCCTCCTCCCGCAGTGAGCAGCTTGTCTTTGCTGCCTCTGCTCCATCTCCCTGTCATGCTGCAGTGCGAGGGGGACTGCAAGTAGAGCCTCCATGACCGGGAGCAAGTGGAGTAGTCAGTGGCCTTCCAGTAGCAGCCAATGCCTGCCCAATGTCCAGCAGCACTCCCTGCACACTTTTAACAACTTTATAAATGTCTTCCAGCAAGCCAGTGTTCATATAAACTCTGCAAGAGCCAGTGCAAGAGAAATAATCAACTTACCTGCAAGTTGGATATATCACTTTAAATAGCCCTGGTGGGGGGTCCCTCGTGCAGCTGAACACACATTCATCCATGCGTGTTTAGGAGAGGGCCCTGTTTGGAACAGCGACGTCCAAAATGGCAGGTTTTGCGTCAGATCAGTATTACTGACTACGCTGCATACTGTCGGCGCATGCACGTCCCGCCTACGCTATTACCCTCACCAAGATGGCGACCAGCGTGGGCCATGCTGGAAGTGGGCGGAAGCGAGGCCACCTCTTTTTTTCCAGAATCTGGTCTTATCTGCCGGCGCTAAGGTGCTGTATTTTGCATCCTTTGTGTGCTAATTTGTCCTGCAAGAAGATAGAGTGAATGGGGTAAAGCTAGCAATTGAGGTGTGTGTGCTACATGGCATGGGCGAGGTGAAGGAAGAGAGTGGCGATGGTAGCATAGTGGTAATGTTACTGGACTTGTAATCTACTGGCCTGGACTAACGATCCAAGAGACATGAGTTCCAAATCCATCAGTTCAAAATCCCACCATAGCACCTAAGGAATTTAAATTCAGTTAATTAAATAAATCTGGAATAAAAAGCTAGTAACAGTAATGGTGACCATGCAACTACCAGATTGTTGTAAAAACCCATCTGGTTCACTAATGACTTTTAGGAAGGGAATCTGCCAGTCTGGCTTATAGGTGACTCCAAACCCAATGTGGTTGACTCCTACAATAGCAAAATACTGCGGATGCTGGAAATCTGAAATAACAACAGAAAACGCTGGAAAAACTCAGCAGGCCAGGCAGCATCCGTGGAGAGAGAAACAGAGTTAACGTTTCAGGTTGACTCCTAACTGCTCTCTGAAATGGCCTAGCAATCCACTCACTTTTACCAAACTGCTATGACAAAGTATAATAATAATAAAACCAGACGGACCACCTGGCATTGGATTCGGACACGACAAAGGTACACCCAGCCCAGTCGACCCAGCAAAGTCCTCCTCACTAATATCTGGGGACTTTGTCAAAATTTGGAGAACTGTCCCACAGACTAGTCAAGCAACAGCCTGGCACAGTCATGCTCACAGAATCATACCTTTCAGTCAACGACCCAGACGGGTGGGTATGTCCTATCCTAGCCACCTTGTGCCTGATGCTGCCCCCAGGGGAACGAGCCTAACTCGTCATCTGAGAAGGGACCAAGGTTGTGAACAAGTACACCAGCTCCAAGCTGTAAGGTTCATGGAACAGTTTGGCCCCAGCATAAGGGCATGAAACGGTTAAACTTCAAGGCACAGAAAAGGTGCCAGTCATTAAAGTCTGCAGTTCTTGGAGAACACATTGATACTGGACAATGAAAGCTTCGGCCCATGATTAACTCTGAAAAGGACATTGGCATTGAACTGTGAGGCCTTGAATCATGATTGGTTTCGATGGGAAAAATTAACATCTGGATAATGCTCTGAGTTTAACTGAAAAAATGGGGTCACGATCGACTTCCTGACATGAATGGAAGATACACAAGTCAATCAGCCAACCGGCCATCAACAGTCATAGAAATCACATTGAATATGTGTTACAGAAAGCGGGAGAGGAGATAAGGAGTTATCTTCGATCTCACAACTCTGTACACCTCCGGTGATTGAATTATAAGTTGACGAGGTGTGAATGTCAGACAGTTCAGCAAACCGACAACCGAAACTGGTTGGTGTTGTGTATGTAATATGTGTGCTACTTTGAACCTATGGACAGGACTGCACTACTTGTTGGGCGTAGTGATACGCAGTACCACTCCTGGCCATAGGGGTATAAATAGTACTGTGGGTACTGATCCCCCTCAGTTCCCGCCTGTGGGCATGAAGTAAAGACCTATGTGCAGTCCCTACCTCCAACCAGTAAAGGCCTGTTTGAGTTATACGTTTAAGTCTTTGTGTTAATTGTTCAATACAATACACATACTTAACACTGGCGACGAGTCAGGCTCTTACCCTGCGGCAGTTATTCCAGGCGGCTTCGTCCAAAGACAGGACGTTGAAGAGAGGTTTCAATCCTCAACACCCCACTCAAAACTGAAGGGCAGCAGAAATCCTGACAGCTTCCAGCGACTGGAAGAGACAGGCATTAGGACCCTGAAGCCTCCATCAGCTTGTGAACCGGAGTAAAGACAGGACTGGGGAAGAGAGAGAGGTAGGGCGATAGCGATCGGCAGATAAGGGCCGGGCCGCTTTGAAGTGAGGGGCGCAGCCGGGCCAGCGATCGGGACCAAAGATAAGAGCCGCACTCGGACTGAAAGGCGCGGCGGCTGCAGAAGCTCAAGGTGCGAGAGTCGCGGTGCACAGCGCGGGCTATCGATCGCGGCGAAGATAAGGGCCGCACTCGAGGGCTGAAGGGAGACGGCGTCGGGGGACGGGTGAAGACCGCCAAGCACGGGAAAACCGCCATTTTGTGGGCGGAGGACGACGGCAAGAGCGGGAAGCCGCCATCTTTGATAACAAGTAAAGAAAATAAAATCTGAGAAATTGCAAATCTACAATGCCTAAACACGGGAATATTAGCACCTTTGATAGTGACCTCGAAGATTGGGCCATATATGTTGAAAGAGTAAAAAATTATTGTAAGGCCAATAAAATTCGTGACCAAGATAAAGCTCTAACATTATTAAATTTAATGGGTGCGAAGACGTACGGGCAATTGAAACACCTGTTATCACCAGATGAACCGGCGGATAAGACGTTCGATGAGATTGTTACTGTCCTGAAAGATCATCTAAACCCCACGCCGCTGATGCTAGCGGAACGATTTAAATTTTATGACAGAAGGCAGCTACAGCATGAAAGCAATGCTGAATATTTGCTGGAATTGCGTAAATTAGCGAAATATTGCCAGTTTGGAACGGGACTGACAGATGCACTACGAGACAAATTTGTGTGTGGTTTATTTAAACAGGATACACAAAAGCGACTGCTCGAGGAGAATGAGCTGACGCTTGAGAAGGCGGTCACTATGGCAGCAGCACACGAAGCCGCAGCGAGAGGCACGGCAGTAATGCAGCTACGGTCACCGGAGCTCAGTGCACACAAATTGGGTGTGAGTTCTGGCAAATGTTATCGTTGTGGAAAGACAACGCATGATCAGAACCAGTGTTGGTTTAAAAACCAAGAATGTAGAACTTGTGGTAGGCTTGGACATATAGCTAGAGTATGCAGGTCAGGGAAGAAGACCAGCAACAAGAAGTCACCGCAAGGAAAATACGCAAAGGTACACAAGGTGACCGAACAGGAGTCCGATTCAGACGCTAGCAGTAATGAACTGGCTAGCTTAAGCTGTAATGAACTGGCTAGCTTAAGAGTACTCAACGCTGGTAAGGGTGCAGACCTCCAGACAATTTGGGTCACTCTTCAGATAGAAGGAGTCCAAGTAAAACTGGAATTGGACACTGGATCGGCATTGACGGTCATAAATAAGAAAGATTACGGAAAGTTATTCCAACATATTCCCCTACAGGATACGGGGATTATATTGAAAACATACACGGGGCAAAGAGTGTACCCCATCGGGAAAATAGAGGTTGCAGTGGCCCACAAGGGCGAAGACAGTCAAATAATGGACTTATATGTGATATCTGAAGGAGGTCCTCCACTACTAGGACGGGAGTGGATTAGGAAAATGAATATGGACTGGCATTTCCTACAAACAATAACGAGTGAGAACTCGGTGAAGATAGTCGACCCAGACTCTGGAACGGATGATGGTAAGCCCAACTCAGGTGCAAAAGACAAAGTTTCAGCACAGAATTCCACTGAGCAACAACAACATAGTTTAACTGTGGATTCTGAGTCTGGCAAGTCTACTGATGTGCCCATTTCTGAGGGACACCGGGCTCGAACTCAACTCCATTTCAAACTACAACAGCAATTAGAACAAATGCTTCGCCGTTTTGAGCAAGAGTTGAATGCAACGAAAGAGTTCTTTGATATAGAGTTGGAGAATCTGGAAAGACAACAGAAGCAGCTGATGGAGAAAATGGAGCAGGAGCACACAAAACGTCTGATGTCAGAGGAGTTAACGGTCAGCCAACTCCTGCATATGCTGAAGGACAGGACTCTGAAATGGGAAAAACTTGAACATGAACTTCAATATTCAAACGAAAGGGGTTCGGAGCTCTCAAAGGTTATTGGAAGAGCTGAGGTGGCAACACAGACTGAGATGACTGCAACAGAGCAGCCCTTGGATGCCAAAAGTACGCTGACTCACGTCAACGTAGAACAACAGACCGCTGAAACAGCTGCTCCGGTAGAGGGATTGCATAGTCCGATCAATCAATCTCCAAAGGAAGTTGAAGTATTAAAATCACAAATGAGGTCACTAGTAAACGACTTGCTGAAAGCCCAGAAAAAGCTGGATGCAGAGGTACACATGAAGAAGTCTCTTCAGGAAAGATGTCTGGATTTGGAAGAAGAGCTGGCTAACGTCCAGCTAGGTATGGAGGAAATAGACGACCCTCTCACTGGTCTAGCTCAGGACGACACCGAATATTACGATGTCCTGTCCTGCCCAGCTTGTAACTTCGACTCCCAAAGTGCAGAAATCATGGAGGAGCACCAAAAGTCTACGGAACATCGGGAGAAGCTGGCTCTATGACGGAAACAGGAGGAAGAGAAGGAGGAACTGCGCATGCAGCTGGCAGCTGTGGCAGCTGACAATGGAGCCCAGAGAGTCTCCAAGAAGCAGAAAAGGAAAAGTAAAAACAGAAGATGACCCATCTGAACCATTATCACCTCTACCAGATCACACACGTGGTCCCTCCGAACGGAGCCAATTCAGTTCGGAAGTTCAAACTGTTAAATCCATGGAAGGACTATTGAATGAGTCACTCCAGCAACGTGAACCGACTACACCACAGAGATTGAATCTGTGAACTGTTTTCCGCAGAGACTGAATCTGTGATCTGTTTTGACATGAAGTTATCTATGTATCTATGTTATTCTGTTATGTAAACCTGAAGTTATATATGTATATATGTTATTACGTTATGTTAAATGGGGAGATGACTGTAAAGCTAGGAAGGGAGGAATGTTGTGTATGTAATATGTGTGCTACTTTGAACCTATGGACAGGACTGCACTACTTGTTGGGCGTAGTGATACGCAGTACCACTCCTGGCCATAGGGGTATAAATAGTACTGTGGGTACTGATCCCCCTCAGTTCCCGCCTGTGGGCATGAAGTAAAGACCTATGTGCAGTCCCTACCTCCAACCAGTAAAGGCCTGTTTGAGTTATACGTTTAAGTCTTTGTGTTAATTGTTCAATACAATATACATACTTAACAGTTGGGGGCGGCCCAGCATGGGGCCAGGTGACTAAAAGAACTATAAGAAGGAACCACAACTACAGCTCTCTCTCCTTTTCCTCGGAAGCTCTCTCGGAAGCTCTCTCTCTCTCGGAAGCTAACTCTGACTACAGGAACTGCCAGGTGTAAGGAGGAAGGTAAGACGGTCATCTCCAGCTCCCAGCCTGTAATCGACATCAGCCACGACCAGACGGACGAGTGATTGTAAGTAACAGCAGAAAATGCTGGAAAAACTCAGCAGGCCAGGCAACATCCGTGAAGAGAAAAAAGAGTCAACGTTTCAGGTCAAACCCTTTGTCAAGAGTGATTGTAAGTATTCAGTTGACTCTACAAGGGAGTTGCGCTGTGCAGGCAGCTGCAGTCAGATAAAAGAGATGGGGACAGGTCATCTCCGATCCAGGCCTACAATCCACAACGGTAATGACCGGCCGTATGGGTGATTGTAAGTTTCAGCCAAATCTAAACAGGTTTTTGTCTGTGTTTTGTTGGTTTTAATAAACTAACAGTTTTGGGTTGAACCTAAACCTTTGTGTTGTCTAAGATTTTGTTCCTATAAAACCCAGAGTCAAAGAACTGTTGTAAGGATGAGGAAACCAAACACCTTACAAAGTAAAACTCCACAATGTACCGAATAGACAAACGCACCTAAATAGACAGTCGTATTGCGACTTTAAGAAACCATGTTTTACCTTTGGTGCTGTACAATATTAGTCCCTGGTCTGGACTATTTCACTTTTTTTAGTCGATAATATCTGAATTTAGAGGCATCTTGTTAGTTTGGGCACGTGCTGATGTGTTTTGTGATTGCTGGAACCACAACTCCTCATCAGCTGACTTGACTACTGAATTTCACAAGGACATTCCTGTGCAATCTATCATGTCCATTCCCACCACCTATAATTGTTGACTAAGGAGTGTTACAGGAAAGTGTACATTGCAGTCTTCCTAAACAGTTAAGATATTGAGCACACTCAGCATCAAGATACATTATAACATGGTGATTCTCTAACAGCTGTAAAAGTGGTATTCAGGGAACCTAAAGTAACATTATTTGCTGAATTGTTCAGCAGGAAGTTAGAGTCATAGAGTCATAGAGTTTTACAGCACAGAAAGAGGCCCTTCGGCCCATCGTGTCTGCGCCGCCCATCCATCCCTGTCCAGTCTAATCCCATTTTCCAGCATTTGGTCCATAGCCTTGTATGCAATGGCATTTCAAGTGCTCATCCAAATGCTTCTTGAATGTTGTGAGGGATCCTGCCTCCACCACCCTTTCAGGCATTGAGTTCCACATTCCAACCACCCTCTGGGTGAAAAAGTTCCTCCTCAAATCCCCTCTAAATCTCCTGCCCCTTACCCTTGGCTTTTGTCATCCTGGCTTTGTTTAAGCAAACCTAAAGGAGATCTAGTTATGAAAAAAAAGAAAGACTTGCATTTATACAGTGCCTTTCACGACCTCAGGACGTCCCAAAGCACTTTACAACCAGTGAAGTGTACTCACTGCTGTAATGTAGGAAACACAGCATTCAAGTGGCGCTCAGCAAGTTCCCACAGACAGCAATGAAATAAATCACCTGATCGTCTGTTTTAGTGATGTTGGTTGACGGTTGAAAATTGGCTAGGACACCGGGGATAATTCCCCTGCTCTTCTTCAAAATAGTGCCATGGGATCTTTAACGCCCACCTGAGAAAGCAGACTGTAACATTTGCATATTGAATTATCATTGGCCCGCAGGCATCTGTAAGGAATACCTATTATATTCACATGTGATCACATGCTGAGTTGTCATTGGCCTGCAGCCATCTGTAAGGACTACTATTGTTTTCAAGACCCAGGCTAGGGGTCCTAATGCCATGCTTTTTCCCCAGTGTGCTGCTATGAGTAAGATCACAGACCTAATGCTTAATAAAAGAGTTAAACTTTTATAATCCGTTGTCCTGCAATTTATTATTTTTATACAAAGTGTGTAAAACAAGACATGGTGTCAGAACAGGGATTGGAAATGGACATCGTTGGAGCTCCCTTGCCTCGAATGGATTGGGAATCTTTGAACTTACCTGGAGAATGGCGCAAGTTCAAGCAACACGTGGAGTTGATGTTCTCGGGTCCGCTGAAAAGCAAAGGGGAGGAAGAAAGATGCAGCTACCTACTCCTGTGGATCGGAGAAAAAGGGAGAGACATTTTTAACACATGGGCCTAGAAATTCAGTGCCCTTAGCACCGATTTTGCGGCGCTAGAGGGCCTAGCGCTGCAATTGGCGCCGGTTCCTAAATTGCCTGGGGCCCTTCCGCGGCGGTAGACCGGTAGCGCTGCGCCGGCACCGATGATGTCATCGTTGTGCGCAGCGTCCCGGTTGCCGTGGTAACCCGGCCCCAAGCCAAAATTCAGTTGCGCCCGCCTCGCCCGTGGCAGGCGCAACTAAGACTCTGGCAACAGAGTCTTCCCCCAGTGTGCGCCGGCGCATAAAGGTGGAGCGGCGGCCGGCCGCGTTCCCGGCGGCCGCCTGCCCGCACCTCCCTTCCCGGACTCCTGCATTCCCCCCCCGCGGCCCTGATCAGTGTCTCATGCGAGCCCGGCACTTCCCCGAGGTGCCGGGCTCAGATGTCGGGTCAATCCGCCGGACAGTTGTCGGCTGCAGGCAGCTCCTCCTTAACAGGAGGAGGAGGCCTGCAGTTCCCCCGCCTGCCGCACCGCATCGGGTGCCGCAGCGGGGGATTAGCGCCGGGAAACCCAAGTTCACGCCCGTTTTGAGGCGCTAAAGGAGGGTTTTAGCGCCCGCCGCCGTCTGGGCACGGCGCACCCGAATTTTCGTCGGGCGCTGCCGCATTACCGCTGGCGCAAACTTTCTGGCGCTACAGCCCTGGCAAGACCAGAACCCAATTTCTAGGCCATGGTCTCTCACCGCGGATGAAGCAAAGGTACTGAAAAGTTATTTTGACCGCTTTGAATCATATGTGATGCCCAAGACAAATACGATATTCGCTAGGTACAAGTGTCAGGAGAAAGTACAAGGAGCTAGTGAGTCGTTTGAACAGTTCGTGACTGAGTTAAAACTGCTGGTAAAAGACTGTGAATATGCAGATAAAGATGAGATGGTCAGAGACCGCATCGTGTTTGGAATACATTCAGCTAAAGTGAGAGAGAAACTTTTGAATGTTGAGTCTGGGCTAACGCCGGACAAAGCTATGGACATAGCTAGATCACATGAGATAGCCCAAGCACAGTTGAAAACCATAACTGGCGCCACGAGCAGCTTGCGTGAACAGACAGTGCACACAGTTAATAGACACACACCAAAGAACACCGCCCAGAGAGCGTGTTTCAGAACAGAAAGAACAGAGAGAGTTCTAAAAATGAGCGACACAGACATAAAACGCTTCAAAAACTGTGGATATTGTGGAAACAAGGTGCATGGTGAAAATGAGCACTGCCCTGCCAAAGGAAGGCAATGTGCTAAATGTGGTAAATGGAACCACTTTGCTAAAGTTTGCAGGACTGTTTTTGGAGTTGCAGTACACACAGTGAGTGACAGCCAAATGCCAGATAGAGAGCCAAATGCAGAGGAACTGTTTATTGATTCTGTGTCACAGAAAAAACTGATTTCAGAGACTGAGCAAGCCTTTGCAGATGTTGAGATAGGGAAACAGGGCACAGAGCTTAGGTTTAAACTAGACACTGGAGCTCAGGTTAATGTAATTCCTCTGAGTGACTATCACAGCTTGAAGGATGAGTGTGAGCTACAGCCCACCTCACGCAGACTGACCAGCTATGGGGGTGAGCAGCTCATTGTAAAAGGCACATGCGTGATGAAATGCAAGTACAAAGAAAGCGACATGATGTTGGACATTTACTTTGTTGATGCTCGAGCACCTCCAGTGCTAGGTCTAAAGGCATGTTTAGACATGGACCTTGTCAAGCTAGTGCTATCATTGACAGCACCAGTTGAGAAGCAGAGAGTCATGGAGGAGTTTGCTGACCTTTTCAAAGGAATCGGGCTATTCCCAGGTGAATGCACTATTCACCTTGACCCAGCTTCAACCCCTGTGGTTTGCCCAACGAGATGGATAACCCTTGCTCTACCTAGTTGCCTGAAGGAGGAGCTGCAGAGCATGGAGAATACAGAAATCATCGTCCAGGAAACAGAACCGACACAGTGGGTCAACGCGCTAGTAGTGGTTGAGAAACCATGTACAGGCAAGCTCAGAGTCTGTCTCAACCCCAGAGATTTGAACAATGCTATCAAACGCCCTCACTACCCTCTACCAACGCTAGATGACATCACACCCAAGCTAGTGGGAGCACATTACTTCAGTGTAATGGATGCACGATCAGGATATTGGACTATCAAGCTCACAGAAGAGTCATCTAAGCTAACAACGTTCAACACACCATTTGGATGCTACCGATTTCTGCGTTTACCATTTGGTCTTATCTCAGCTCAGGATGAAGCCCAGCGGAAGATCGACGAAACCTATGAAGGCCTCGATGGAGTAGTCGCAATCGTAGAAGACATCCTCATCTATGGCAGGAATAGAGAGGAACATGACAGGAACCTCCGTGTGATGCAACAAAGATCACGGGAGAAAGGTATCCGGCTCAACCCCGAGAAAAGCATAATCGGATCCACCGAGATCAGTTATTTCGAGCATCGCCTCTCAACTGATGGCAATAAGCTGGATCCAGTGAAAATCTCTGCCATTAAGAAGATGGAGCCGCCGAAGAACCGCGCAGAGCTAGAGACAGTACTAGGCATGGTTAACTACTTAGCCAAGTTTGCCCCGAGCCTCTCCAAAATCAACGCACCCATGCGTCAGTTACTCAAACAATCCAATGAGTTCCTGTGGGACAAACAACATGACAGCATTTCAGAAAATGAAAGACCTAATCACCAGAGAACCAGGACCAGTTCTTGCCTACTTCAACCCCAACAAAGAGCTCAGACTACAAGTGGACGCATCAAAATTTGGACTAGGCGCAGTATTACTGCAAGAAGGAAAGCCCATCGGCTACGCTTCCAGATCTCTCACAGACAGTGAAATCAACTGTGCTCAAATCGAGAAAGAGCTATATGCAATTCTATTTAGATGTAAGCGTGTCCACCAGTACGTCTATGGCTGACAAGTCATTGTGGAATCCGACCACAAGCCCCTTGAGTCAATCATGAGGAAACCACTAGCCGCAGCCCCACCAAGGCTACAGTGAATGATCCTTCAGCTACAGAAGTATGACTTCACAATCATTCACCGTCCAGGCAAAGACATTCCTGTCGCAGACATGCTCTCCAGAAAGCCTCTTAGCTACCAGGACAGCAGCCTCAGTGAAGGCATGGATGTGCAGGTGCACATGGTGTACAACAGCTTACCTGTGAGTGACTCAAAACTGAAGGAGATCCGAGCAGGAACAGAGAAAGATGCGCAACTCACACTGCTGAGCAAAGTCATACATGAAGGATGGCCTGAGGAAAGGAGGAAATGCCCTCAGAGCATATCTGAATTATGGAACCACAGAGACAAACTGTCACAAATCAACAGAATCATCTTCAAAGGGGAGAAAATCATCATTCCTACCAGTCTCAGAGAAGAGATGTTGACAAAAATTCATGCTGGACATATGGGCATGTAAAAATGCAAACAAAGAGCATGTGGCAATGGCCCAGAAATTAGGTTCGGGGGCTTGCCGCGCGTGCAAGCCCCCGATGTGCACGTACCCGGTGCGCTGACAGCTGAAGCTTGGGCCTGCTTGGAATTCCTGTCACTGGCCCGATTCAGCTGGCGGCGCGCTGTGCTTGCCTGATCCAGCGGCGTAGTTAGTTCAATGTGCCGGCTGGGATCAGGTGAGCACTGGGCAGCCAATCAGGGGAGGGAAAACTTCATTCATGAGTTTGATAGTAAGAACTGTCAAACTCATGAAAACTACGGGCGCCCAAAACACTACATAAACTTTAAATAAAATTTTTAAAAACATCCCACTAATTAAATGAACTATAAATAACTTTAAAAAACTATTTTAAACAATTATTCAAATTTTGAAAAAATATTTTTTTTTTAAATCGGGTCTAAAAATACACTTACCTTACTGTAAAGTCCTAAAAACAATAAAGCTGTGGAAAAAATGTTATAATTTTAAATAATAGACCACTTACCTTAAAGAATCAAGTCCTTACGTCTCCTTTTTACATTCGTAAAAAGTTGAGGCCCTTACACACGGGCAAACCTGTAAAAAAGAAGGAAGTTCAACACGTGCGCGCAGAGTCCTGCGCGCACGCGTTGGACCTCTGAACCCCTTGGAGGAAATGCCGGTTTCCCGCGCATGCGCTGTGCATGCAAGAAACCGGCACTTCCATCGGGTCCACACGTGAGTACCCTATCCTTACTCACGCGTTGGGACCCGAAGTACTGGCCCATTATGTTTTGGCCCGGAATGTGCAAACACATTGAGGAGATTGTCGGAAAATGTTCCATTTGTCTAGAACACCGCCCATCAAATGTCAAAGAGCCCATGATACCTCACCGTATCCCAGACAGGCCCTGGCAGGTCGCAGCAAAGGATCTGTTCACATGGAACAACGAGGACTACATAGTGACTGTTAATTACTACAGCAGATTTTTTGAACTGGACAAGCTTCACAGCACCACATCTGCATCTGTGATCCACAAGCTAAAGGCAGCCTTTGCCAGGCATTGCATGGTAGAGACTTTAGTCTCAGACAATGGCCCCCAATACAAATCAAAAGAGTTTGTTTGCCAAGTCATGGGATTTCACACATGTCACATCAAGCCCACATTACCCTCAAAGTAATGGCCTTGCTGAAAAAACTGTCCAGATTGCAAAAACACTCATGGACAAAGCCAAAGCGGACAAAAGAGACCCCTACATCAGTCCCCTTGAGCACCGCAACACTCCAGTTGACAACTTCAAGTCACCAGCACAGCTGTTGATGAGCCGCAGACTTCGCTCAATCCTTCCAAGCACCAACCAGCAGCTGCAGCCAGAGGTCTTCAGCTGCAAGCAAGTGCATGCAAAACGTGTACAGAGACTGCAACACCAAAAGAGATACTATGACAGGTCAGCTAGACTACTGCCGCCGTTGCACAATGGAGAATCCATCAGAATCCAGGAGCATAACTGCTGGAAGCCAGCAGTCGTCATCCAGCCAGCTGACACTGAGCAATCGTATCATGTCCGCACCCCAGAAGGACAGGTGTACTGCCACAATCGCAGGCACCTCCTGAACACCAAGGAACAACACCATCATTCCGACGAGAGGATCAGTTCAACAGAGTGTGATGAACAGAGCAATACACAAAATATATCACACTTACCTGAACCTAAACCTGAAGCTGAATTGTTGACCGATTCAGGAGCATGCTCAGTTTCATACCACACAAGGTCGGGACGAGAGGTCAAGCCTAGAGTTATCCTTGATTTGTGAAGGGTATAGGCGGATCGCTGCCCTAAAAAAAATTGTACATCGTTATTGAAATGTTGAGATGCTTTCAGTGCTAGTTAAATGCTGCGTTTACTTATATGTTTAAGCTACCGAGAACATAATGTAGAAGAAAGGTTTAAAAGTAATGCATAAAATTTTTCTTTTAAAAGAAAGGGAATGTAACATTTGCATATTGAATTATCATTGGCCCGCAGGCATCTGTAAGGAATACCTATTATATTCACATGTGATCACATGCTGAGTTGTCATTGGCCTGCAGGCATCTGTAAGGACTACTATTGTTTTGAAGACCCAGGCTAGGGGTCCTAATGCCATGCTTTTTCCCCACTGTGCTACTATGTGTAAGATCACAGGACTAATGCTTCATAAAAGAGTTAAACTGTAATACTCCGTTGTCCTGCAATTTATTATTTTTATACAAAGTGCGTAAAACAAGACACAGACGGGGCCTCGGTTTAACGTTTCATCCGAAAGATGGCACACCGATAGGGCAGCACTCCCTCAGTACTGCACTGGAGTGTCAGCCTGGATTATGTGCTCAAGTCCCTGAAGTGGGACTTGAACCCACAACTTTCTGACTCAGAGGCGAGAGTGCTACCCACTGAGTCACACATTCAAAATAAACAGTACCAAAAGGCAAAAGCTTTTGATGTAAAGGATATTCCGGCTGTTTGTACTGCTCTTAATAAGAATGATGTGGTAAATTTAATGCGCTACTTTGTATTTTCAGCCAAACAATAAGCAAAACAATGAACAATATATAAATTTCATTAAGGTTCCCCAAAAATACAATCGCTGCCTTATCCCCCTTAATCAGCTTCTTCTACTTTATATTAGTCTGGTCGTATTTAAATACTGCTATGGCCCCAATTGGCACAAGACATAAGGGCCTAGAAATTCAGTTGGTTGCGCCAGCCGTTAGCGCCTTAAGAGAAGTGAATTTCGGGCGCTATGCGTGTAGCGTCCGGGCGCAGCGCGATCTGCGCCTCGCCCCAAATTAAGTAGACATTTAGCGCCGGCGCAAAGTCTTAGCGCATGCTCACCTGCGCGCGCAGAAAATGACGTCATATCCTCGTGCAACGCCCTTTGCGCGCCCCGATCCAGAACTTCAGTGGGACCGCCCCATTGTGCGGCCGGCGGCCCGAACGCTTGTTTAGTGGAACGCAACAGAGCCGACGCGGGCCCCGGGGAGCGCAAATTAAAGGGCACTTACCCTGCACTATAAAGGGCAGCCATTTTGCGGCAAACACTCTTGTGCAACGGATTTCTGGAGAGAGACCAAGGAAGAGAGCTTTTTGGTTTGGGCCAACACTAGCTCAGGTATTTTTGGCTTCAGGCCAGAGCATTGCAAGTGGCCTCTTGGATATTTGACTGTTTGGCAGCATATTATGGGGGCTGCATGGGGTGCCAACGCTGAGTTTCAGCGTCATGTCCGTAGGGCTCGCAGACGCGGGGTGAGAGGGGCAGCCCTGGCTAGACGCAGAGGGGGCAACAGGCGTCGGCAACATAGGCCTTACCCAGTCAGGGCACACCGCCAGCAGCGCTCCTACCTCAACATGAGTGGCGCGCGATGTGTAAAAAGGCTGAGATTCCGAAAGGAGGTGGTTGCAGAGATCTGCCATCTGCTTCGCAGAGATCTGCGTCCAAAGCTCAGGAGCAGGACGTCTCTGTCGGTGGACGCGAAGGTGATGGTGGCCTTGAACTTCTATGCCACCAGCTCCTTCCAATTCGCTGCTGGGGACATTGCTAACATATCCCAGTTCGCCGTGCATTGTTGCATCCGCCAGGTGACCGATGCCCTTTTCAGAAGGAGATGCCAATTCATCTCCTTCCCCATGGCCCTGGAGAGGCAGCATCAGCGTGCACTGGGATTTGCAAGATTCGCGGCCTTCCCCTTGGTGCAGGGCGCCATTGACTGTACGCATGTGGCTTTGCGGGCACCTGTGGAGCATGCCGAGGATTACCGCAACCGGAAGGGCTACCATTCCCTCAATGTGCAGCTGGTGTGTGACCACAAGCAGCGCATCCTAGCTGTCAATGCCCGCTTTCCAGGCAGCAGCCACGATGCCTTTATCCTGCGGCAGACAACTGTGCGTGACATGTTCGAGGCACAGCCTCCCCCAAGAGGATGGCTTCTCGGGGACAAAGGCTATCCTTTGTGTACCTGGCTCATGACCCCGCTCCGCGCGCCCAGGGCCCCTGCTGAAGAGGCATACAACGAGAGTCATCAAGCGAGCAGGAACATAATCGAGCAAACAATTGGCGTCCTCAAGCAGCGGTTCCGCTGCCTGGATCGTTCCGACGGATCTCTGCAGTATTCGCCGGACCGAGTCTCCCAATTCGTCGTTGTTTGCTGCATGCTGCACAACCTGGCTCTCCGCAGGACTCAGGCACTGCCACCTCACGTTGGACCGCCACCTCAGGAGGAGGAGCAGGAGGAGCATGAGGAGGAGGAGCAGGAGGAGGAGGAGTACCATCCCATGAGGGAGCGAGAAGGTCCAAGGGCCGTCCGTCGGCGGCTTATTGAACGTCACTTCTAAGCCCCCTGTCAGGGAATGCCTTGTGGCCATGAAGGAACATGAACGCAGCCGCTCCGCAAGCCCTCAGCCGGCGAAGGCAACAAACACTTACAACAACAAACATGGACACTCTCTGAATAAAGAGAAATCTTTATTTTAGACAAATGAAACCCCTTCCCAAATGAAACCCAGAAACATTCAACGGCCCCAAAAAACAGTACATCAAATGACTCACTCCCACAACCTGGGGAGGAATAACTGAACATTTGGACAAAAATGGCCTTCATCCTCGGCCTTAACCCAAAAAACATCCCCAGAAACAAAACATCCATCCCCAAAAGAAACATAGGCATCGCCATATAAAATAACACTTGGCCACACCGTCTACTTATTGGGCCGCGAGGCCGAGACCTTGTCGAGCCTTTTGAGGCCCCTGCCCGGCCTGCTGCTCCTCCGCAAGCTCTGCCCAGTGGCTGCTGCGAGGCTGGGGGAAGGCTCCTGAGGGTCAGATGTCCTTCCGGCAGATGCCCTTGGGGGGCGGCCTAGACAGGGTTTGGCCCTCGAGGGGCCGGCTGGTGATTGGCGCAGCTGTGCCTGGCCAATATCATTCACAGCCGCTTGCCGTTGAGGCTCCACTGGGGGAGTGGCGGTGACGGCTGGAGGAATGTGTGCAATCTGGCGGATGGGAGGCGCTGGCTGGTGATGTGGCACTCTGGCACTCGCCCGGGCCCGCACTGCAGCATGCGCACCAATCTGCCGAAGGGCAGCCCGCTGTGCTGCTGCAGCGCGGCGAGTGTCCAGGCGATGCCTGGCTGACGCAGCGCGTGTGGCAGCAGTGAGTGCCCCTGTTGCCCTGGTCTGCGACCGCAACAGAGCAGCCACTGTCTGGACGGCATCATTGATCAGCCGGCCACTCGCGGCATGTGAGGCCCCGAACTCGCGCACACTACTAGCCAGGGACTCGATCGCCTCAGGCATCCGTGCCACTACCCCCATCAGCTCGGTGTGCCGGCGATCCGAATCCTGGGCCATTTGATCGAGGTGGCGCGCCTCCACTGAGTTGAACGTGTCCGGACTGGAGTCCGGACTCGCCCGCTGGGGAGCAGGGGGCCGAGCTGGCCGACCCTTGCCACGTTGCCAGCGGCGACTGGGCCCAGCAACTGCACTCCCCTCCGATCCTTCCCCCCTCTGGGGGGAAGGCCGCGGACCAACCGCAGCCCTCCTGGGTTGCTGGACGCCACTGGTCCCAGCAGCTCCACTCCCCTCCGACACTTCCTCCAGGCTCTCCTCCAGGGAAGACGTGTCCACTACTTCGGCATCTGCAGCCGGACCTGAGTGCTGCCCTGATGGTCCGCCTTCCTCTTCCTCCTCCTCCTCCTCCTCCTCTTCGGAGGGGCTGTCACTGGCAGCTTCAGGGAGCTCCTCGTCACCAGCTGAAAGCAGGAAGGCACAAGAGTAGCTTTAGAGTGAGGAGAGGGCGTCAGCGAGGGAGGCATGACTGGTGGCATTCAGCGCATTGGTCGGACAGTGGCAAAGGAGGTAGATTGGATGCGCAAGTGCGACGAGAGAGGTCCAAAAGGTGATGTCCTTACCATTGTGGCCCAGAAGAGGGTCGGCATCTCCACAGGCGACGGGCCCAATCACCCGGGCTCCCATGAGGCGACTCACGCGCTCCTCCAGGGGAGTGAGCTCCTAGATCTGGGGGCGGCCTCCCCCCCGGTCTCCTCCTGGTGCCTTTGGTTGTTTGCAAGTTTTGCCTGCAAGAGAAAGGACAGCCTGTAAGTACGGTGTGTAGCTCTGATGTGGTGTGCACTGCCTCCCATGATGGAATAGCTTGGCCAGTGTGTAGCCCTGATGTGGTGTGCACTGCCTCCCATGGTGGAATAGCTTGGCCAGTGTGTAGCCCTGATGTGGTGTGCACTGCCTCCCATGGTGGAATAGCTTGGCCAGTGTGTAGCCCTGATGTGGTGTGCACTGCCTCCCATGGTGGAATAGCTTGGCCAGTGTGTAGCCCTGATGTGGTGTGCACTGCCTCCCATGGTGGAATAGCTTGGCCAGTGTGTAGCCCTGATGTGGTGTGCACTGCCTCCCATGGTGGAATAGCTTGGCCAGTGTGTAGCCCTGATGTGGTGTGCACTGCCTCCCATGGTGTAAAGTGCAGAATGTACAATTGATGTTCATGACTGTCCCATAGCTGCTGGCTGAGGGCTGGCCATTAGGGCTTTCAGGTCCCTTTGCCCATCATGTCAGGTGTACATGCAAGGATGAGGAGGAGACTGGAAAGGGTACTCACCCTGACAATCCTGGTCAGGTCATTAAACTTCTTCCGGCATTGGACATTGTCCCTGGGGGCATCGCCGGTGGCCGACACCCTGCGGGCGACCTCCCTCCAGGCTTTCCTGTAGACGCTGGTGGGAGGCTTCCTGCCAGTGTCCGGGAACAAGATGTGCTGTCTCTTCTCCAAGGCCGTCACCATCACCTTCAAGTCATGGGCTGAGAAGCGCAGGGCACGCTCACGGGCCTTCTGTACCGTTGCCATGGCTCCTTCTGCTCACCAGCAGTGTTCAGGCCTAGCTGGAAAGCTGCAGTGTGCAGGCCGTTGCAGCAGACCAAGTCGACCCTTCCCCCTTTAAGAGCTGGCCGGTGCCACGGTGTCTGCTGTCAATCAAGAAATGACCACACCTGCGCTGCGCCCGGCCTCGGCGCTATCCCTCAGCACCGCCGGCTTAGCGCCTAAAGATAGTCGTGCATCGCCAGTTTTAGCGCTCCAGCAACCTCTTAGGGCGAAGCTACTGAATATCGGCGAAGTGCCCTCAACTTTGCGCCGGGCGCAAACTTTAGCGCCCGCCTGACTTTACCGCCCCAAAACTGGCTATACTGAATTTCTAGTCCAAGAACTTAACAGAAGAAGTAGGAGCAGGAGTAGGCCATTTGGCCCCTCGAGCCTGCTCCGCCATTCAATAAGATCATGGCTGATCTTCTACCTTAACTCCACTTTCCTGCACTATCCCCATATCCCTTAATTCCTTTAATAGCCAAAAATCTACTGATCTCTGTCTTGAATATAATCAATGACTGAGCCTCCACAGCCTTCTGGGGTAGAGAATTCCAAAGATTCACCACCCTCTGTATAGTAATCTGGGATGTTATGATTAAGTTTATCCACCAGGTGGTGCTGTAGCCAATGCTGCTGCTAAGGTCAGGGGTTGTGATGTAAGAAAAAGGAGACTTACCATCAAGTAACTTTAAAGTAAGCTTTAAGTAGCTTATAAACACACTATATACAAGAGAGGTCTTTACCATGCCTCTGGTAGAAGCCTCTTACAATACTGAACAGACCAGTATTTATACCAGTCCAACAGGAAGTGACATATGACAGGAAGTGAGGTATGTACACAGTTCATAGTTCATAGTTCACAGTTCACAGGAAGTGATGACATAACTTCCCGGAAGTTATTATTTTTATCACATTCTTCCCTCCTGCAGGATTAGGAGGCTGTGGTCTACCTTTTGGTCCGCAGCCGCCGAACAAGGAAGAGTCGCACCCGTTTGGATTCCCGTCGTAGAGGGTCGCTGGTCCGCTTACATGCGGTGGGCCATTGGTCAGAGTCTGTGTGGCCTGGATTGCCCTGTGAAGGGTCGGGGAGATCATGGCTTCGAGTACGAGCCCCAATAGGTTCAAAGTCGGACTGCCTCTGTTCAGAGGGAGGTGCAGAGCTGGTCTGTGGCGGATCAGTACTTTCATGCGCGGTACTGGGAGGGTCGCAACCTTGAGCACGGGGTTCTACCGGCACCAAGCTAGTTGGTGTCCGATCAGGATCCTGGAGAGGGGTACCCGATAGGTCCCAAGAGCTTCCTGGTGAAATGCCATCACCCGATGTCCCACTAGGTCCTGGTGGGCAGGGAGCCAGATCCCGTAATGATACGGTAGATTCTCGGCCGTCGGAATATCGTATGTTTGCATAGGTGGGGTTGGCATCGGTTAGTTCGACCTCGTCTACAAGAGGGTCATTTTTAGACGTCCGAACGTATCTTCGGAGTAATACAGGTCCAGGAGTAGTTAGCCATGATGGGAGTGATGTCCCATGAGATGAGCGACGCTGGAATCCAAAGAACCGCTCATGAGGTGTAGTATTTGTGGCTGTAGAAAGCAGGGACCGTATAGAGTGCAATGCATCCGGAAGCACTGTTTCCCATTGCTGGTCTGGTAGGCCCCGAGATCTTAAAGCGAGACGTACGGAATTCCAGATGATACCGTTATACCTCTCTACCTGCCCATTTCCGATGGGATGGTATGGTGTTGTTTTGCTTGTAACAATTCCCCGTTCTGAGAGGTAGTCCTTGAGTTCCCTTGACATAAAGGATGGACCCCGATCTGAGTGAATATAAGCCGGCATGCCACAGAGAGAAAATACCTGCTCAAGGCAGCAGATTACTGTGGACGCCAGCATATTGGAGCAGGGGAAGGCAAACGGAAAACGTGAATATTCGTCGATCATGGTGAGCAAATATGTGTTCCGAGTTGAAGAGGGCACTGGGCCCTTAAAATCGATGCTAAGTCGTTGCATCGGTTGGGTTGCATGTATGAGTATACCATCTGAGGGGCGGAAGAACTGAGGTTTTAATTCCGCACAAAGCCGGCATTCTGAGCATATTTTCTTTACATCTCCAGTGGAAA
This sequence comes from Somniosus microcephalus, assembly GCF_052327205.1. Lineage (NCBI taxonomy): Eukaryota > Metazoa > Chordata > Chondrichthyes > Squaliformes > Somniosidae > Somniosus > Somniosus microcephalus. Next base: position 39,856,230 of record NC_140998.1, read on the forward strand.
AAGGGAGATTCCGTGATCGTACGAAATGTAGCATGCGCGTAACGCCAGGATGACACAAACCATTGTTGACATCCATGAGAGTGGAGGATGACATAGTGGAGCAGAATGCCCGTGTGAGGGTGTCCGGGGCCACATTCTCCTTGCCAGGCCGATAGAGAATGGTATAACCAAAAGAGGCCAGTTCCATCCTCCAAAGTTGGATTTTATTATTCTTAATTTTGGTTCGTTTTCGATTATCGAGCATGAAGGCGACTGATCGTTGGTCCGTGATCAATGTAAAGTGCTGGCGAGCTAGAAAATGGTTCCACTTCCGTACTGCCTCTATGATGGCTGTGGCTTCTTTCTCAACCGGAGGATAATGTAGCTTGGCACCTTGTAAGGTCCTGGACATAAATGCTACAGGACGACCTTCCTGATTCAGAGTAGCCGAGATCGCCACCTCCGAGGCATCACATTCAACCACGAAAGGGAGATTCTCATCAATGGAGTGAAGAGCCGCTTTCTCCAACTGTTTTTTGAGAAGGTTAAAGGCTGCAACAGCCGCTGTTCCCAGTGGAAATGATCTAGCATGCAGCAAGGGTTGGATTTTGTCCGAAAAATGAGGAATCCATTTAGCGTAGTATGCAAACAGACCGAGAGCCCGACGTAAAGAAGCCGGATTCTTAGGTGACGGGAGCTCTTGGAGCGGGCGAAGTCTTTCTGGGTCTGGCTTAATGATACCATTGCCTACGCAGTAGCCAAGGATGTTGATGGTCGGTTGCGACTCAACAGATTTGGATTCATTCAGGGTCAAATTACGGCGATGGAGGGCATCCCGAAATTTTTGGAGGTTGGAGTCGTGTTCCTGTTGATCGTGACCTGCAATGGTAATGTTATCAAGATAGGGAAAAGTGTCCCTTAGGTTTTCCTGCTTAACCAGGCCATCCATTGCCCGTTGAAAGACAGCCACTCCATTAGTAACCCCGAATGGGAGGCGACGAAATTGGTACAGCCGTCCATTAGCCTCAAAGGCTGTGTACTGCTTATCTGAGACCTTCAAGGGTAACTGATGATAGGCACTTTTTAAATCGTAAGTTGAGAACACTTTGTATTCGGCCAGTTTATTAACCATATCATCAATGCGTGGCAATGGGTAGGCGTCCAAGTCGGTATATTGATTGATGGTTTGCGAATAATCGATGCATAGTCGCTGTTTGTGAGGTTTTAGAGGGTTCTTGACAATGACGACTTGAGCCCGCCAGGGCGACGAACATGGTTCAATGATATCCTCTGCTAGAAGTCGAGAGATTTCAGCCACAATAAAAGATTGGTCTTCCTGATTAAAGCGCCGCGATTTCATTATCGGTTTGCATTGAGGCGGAATACTGGCAAATAATGAGGGTTCATCAAGTGAAGCTGCTGATAATGCACAAAATGGTAATTTAGACGGTATATTAGAAATAGTAAGTCCGGGTTTGGATCCACCAAACTCAATGGTGAGTTTCTTATGCTGTTTTTGGAAGTCCAGCCCTAAGAGGAGATCACTACATAAGTCCTTGAGCACCGAAAGTCGGGTGGAGGGATACATACGACCATGAAGTGTCATATCAACAACACAAAAGCCGGAGATTCTGGTATTAAGTGATGACTGGGCCATCGCAATTGCCTGGTCCGATGGGAAGACATGTAGTTTCAATTTTGCAACAATCTGTTCCTTAATGAAACTATCAGTACTTCCTGAGTCAATTAAGGCATCTAAGGTATGCCCTTTAATTGAAATTTTTGTGGCTGCATGAGACAGGTTCTGTGGGCAAGCAGCTGTAATTGGTGTCGTTGCACAGAGAGTGGCTAAAACTCTCGGTGTGCTTCTTCGGGAGAGAGCTCGAGAGGAAGCTTGATAGGTCCTAGCTGGAGCATCTTGATAGGCCTTAATTGGGGCAGTTCGGTAGGTCTTAGCTGGATTGGCCCTCGTAGAGGCCCTTGATAGGCAAACTTTAGCAAAGTGTCCTTTTTTCCCGCAATAACTGCAGATTGCATTGCGAGCAGGGCAGGTTTTCCTAGGGTGAAAAGCATCTCCACAAAAGAAGCATTCCTTCCTAGATTGCCAAGAGGCTGCTAAAGTGGGGTCGTCCTCCTCTTCTTCATCAGAATTATCAGAATTAGATTCCCCCATGATAGGGTTCACCTGAGACCGCTTGAATTGTCTGGTTGCAGCTACAGCAGCAGATCGAGATCTGGGCAGCTGATAGAGGTCTGCATTTCTCTTTGCCAAATCCAGTGAACAAGCTAGGTCAAAAGCTTTTTGTAGCTCAAGTGTTTTACTTTCTAGCAGACGCTGGCGTATAAATGGAGAGGCAATCCTGCAGATGAAAGCATCACGAATCATTTCTTGGCAGTACAGCTCAGCTGAGGCTGCCTGAAAGTTACAATCTACGCTGAGCCTGCGAAGTTCTTGCAGGAATTCGTCAATTGATTCCCCTGGCCCTTGTCGGGCTGTGGCCAGTAGATGTCTAGCATAGACCTCATTTGGGGTCTTCGCATACAGTTTCTTAAATGCCCGAATCACCTCTTCGTAATTATCCCATTCATCAACATATTCGAACACTTTTGGGGTCACATAATTGACAAGTATCTTCAATTTAGCAGGAGCATCCGCTTTACATTCATCCAGAAAATTCTCAAAAGTACGATACCAATGCTTCCATACCCTGCCAGCTGCTGGTGTATTCGGGTCCAAGTCCAGACGAATAGGTCTAAGGATTTTCTCCATGATGGGTGGTTCCCTGGATCCTTAACTTCCGAGTTTGTCTGAAGGTCTAGTATTTGTCAGTGTAAATACTAAGTTACTTAAATTGATGTAAGAAAAAGGAGACTTACCATCAAGTAACTTTAAAGTAAGCTTTAAGTATCTTATAAACACACTATATACAAGAGAGGTCTATACCATGCCTCTGGTAGAAGCCTCTTACAATACTGAACAAACCAGTATTTATACCAGTCCAACAGGAAGTGACATATGACAGGAAGTGAGGTATGTACACAGTTCATAGTTCATAGTTCACAGTTCACAGTTCACAGGAAGTGATGACATAACTTCCCGGAAGTTATTATTTTTATCACAGGTTGCTTCCTGTTAAGGTCAGGGGTTAGCTTCCTGCTAAGGTCAGCAAAGGTGCAATGCCTGGTAGCAGGCCTGCCTGGTTGTCTTGCAGTCGTTCAATAAAGCACTCGTATTAATCCTCATACCTCGCCTCTTCGAGTTCCTTGTCTCCCTACATGGATTTATCACATTTGGCGACGAGGTAAAACAGAACCCTGAATAAGAGAAGTCTGCCAGGACGTTTAAACAACAAAATCGCGAGCTGCAGTTAGCTACCAGTTGGAAGAGAGCATGGCTGCCACGGTAGGAACGGTCTCCGCTTTTGATATTCAAGCACAAACTTGGGAGGAATACTGTGAAGTTTTGGGTTATTTTTTCGAAGCAAATGAAATAAATGATGCCGGAAAAAGGAAAGCCATTCTGCTTAGTTCAGTGGGAAGCCAAACCTACCGTTTGATGAGGAATCTGCTCAGTCCTGAAAAGCCTGGAGACAAATCATTTGTTGAATTATTGGCCGTGCTAAAAGAACATTTCAAACCTAAGCCCTAGTGAGATTGTACAGCGGTTCAAGTTTAATTCAAGGAACAGGAAAGAGGAAGAGAGTGCAATGGACTATGTAGCGGTGTTGCGTAAATTGGCACAAGATTGCAATTATGGGAACAACCTGAAGGAAATGCTGAGAGATAGGCTAGTTTGCGGAATAATGGACGACCGAATGCAGCGCAGATTATTATCCGAGACTGGGCTTACTTATGAAAAAGCATTGGAACTTGCTCAAGCCATAGGGACAGCGAACCGAGATGTAAAAGAAATACAGGGTTCAGACAGGGCTAATGCTACGCAAGTTGCAGGTCAGGTTGTTGTGCACAAGTTGAACATGTGTCAGAAACCACAATGTGAGCATCTGAAGGCATGTTATAGATGCAAGGGCGATCAACTGGCGAGTGAATGCCGGTTTCTGGAGGAAAAGTGCTACAATTGTGGGAAACAAGGACACATAAAACGAGCTTGCAGGGCAAAATCACCTGTGGAGGAATCCAAACCAAAAGGGGGAGGACAGCAAAACCAAGGGAGAGAAGTGAAAAAACATGGAGCACACCACATCAGCGGGGAAGCTGAGGAAGAAGAGGACATGTTCATAATGTATGGCATGTTAGAGAACATTCCAAAAGTGGCTCCTATCACATTGCAACTGACAGTAAATGACTCTGAGGTGAACTTTGAAGTGGATACAGGGTGCGGCGTAACCATAATGAACAAGGCAGAGTACTCAAAATTGTGGAACCGTGCAAAAGTTCCAGAGTTAAAGCCTTGCTCCCTGCATCTTAAAACATATACAGGTGATCGAGTAGCGACATTAGGTACAGCTAAGGTAACTGTGCAACACAGGGACACAGTGGAACAGCTACCTGTAGTTCAGTATCGGGTACCGGACCAAACCTGTTAGGTCGGGGCTGGATAAAAGAATTAAATTTGACTGGAGAGCAGTACATCAAATAGATGCGGGCAAACAGTTGACTTTGCAAGAAGTGTTGAGTGAACATGAGAATGTGTTCAAGGAGGAACTTGGCACATTTAATGGCCCCCCAGCTAAGATTTATGTAGGCAAGGAGGCACCGCCAAGGTTTTTTAAACAACGACCTGTGCCTTAAGCCATGAAGCCAAAGGTAGAGGCTGAGCTTGACCGTCTATTGAGACAGAACATACTGGAGCCAGTGAAATGTTCGGAATGGGCAGCTCCCATAGTACCTGTTTTAAAACTGGACAATTCGGTAAGACTCTGTGGAGACTATAAATTACCAGTCAATCGGGTGTCCAAACTAGAGCAGTATCCTATTCCCAAAACAAAGGATCTCTTTGCAAACCTGGCTGGAGGAAAGAAATTCACAAAGTTGGATATGAGTCATGCCTACTTGCAGATTACACTGGATGATGAATCAAAGAATTATGTCACCATAAATACACACAAGGGCTTGTTTACATATAACCGCTTACCGTTTGGTGTCTCATCTAGTCCAGCTATCTTCCAGAGCACAATCGAAGGTGTACTGCAAGGGATTCCACATGTTTCCATCTATCTGGATGAAATTCTGGTGATGGGAAGTACCGACCAGGAGCATCTGAGCATGCTGAGAGAGGTACTACAGAGATTGGAGAGGGCAGGGTTCCGGCTCAAGAGGAGTAAGTGCACTTACCTGGGGAATGAGGCAGTGTTCCTGGGACACAGAGTGGATGCCACAGGGCTCCATCCACTCAAGGAGAAGGTCCAAGCACTGCAGGATGCACCTGCTCCTACAAATGTTGCTGAGTTAAAAGCTTACCTGGGACTGCTGAACTATTATAACAGGTTTTTTACCAAACTTGTCAACTGTGTTAGCACCTCTTCACAAACTACTGCGCAAGGAGACACAGTGGCAGTGGAGAGAGGAGCAGGGGGTTTCATTTGAACAGACCAAGAAACTGATGCTGTCGTCAGATGTGCTGGTTCACTACAATGCAGAGAAAGACATCATTCTCTCTTGTGACGCTTCACCTTACGGGGTGGGGGCAGTTCTTTCACACTGCATGGAAGATGGAACTGAAAGATCAATAGGGTTTATGTCCCGAACTCTAACACCAGTGGAAAAAATCTATTCCCAGTTAGACAAAGAGGGGTTAGCAGCAATGTTTGGGTTACAGAGGTTCCACAAGTACATATATGGCAGGAAGTTCACCATATGCACCGATCATAAACCTCTTATCTCTCTTTTCAATGAAATGAAAGCAGTTCCACAGATGGTGTCAGCCCGGATCCAGAGGTGCGCCGTGACGTTGAGTGCATATGAGTATGTCATCGTCTACAAGGCGGGCAAGTACCATGGGAACGCAGATGCCTTGAGCCGTCTTCCACTGCCAGGCACACCTATCCGTGCAGCTCCAGAGGACAGAGTGTTGATGTTGGAGGACACTGACACAGCACTTGTGACTGCAGAGCAAGTAAGAACATGGACAGGTAAAGATCCAGTACTGTCTAGAGTTCAAGAATATGTGGTGAGGGGATGGCCACAGCATCTAGAGGGGGCTGACTTCACACCCTACAGTGGCAGGAAAACAGAGCTGAGTGTGCAGGATGGTTGCGTGTTGTGGGGAGCACGAGTGATTATTCCACAGCCAGCATGACAGTCTATCCTATAGCAACTACATCAGTGTCATCCTGGGGTCTCGCGTATGAAAGTCTTGGCTAGGAGTTACTTGTGGTGGCGAAAGCTAGATGAGGAGATAGAAAATCTAGTCAAGACATGCAGCACTTGTCAGGAACACCGGAAGGCACCAGCAGCGGCTCCTCTCCACCCCTGGGAGTGGCCGGATAAACCATGGAGAAGATTGCACTTAGATTATGCGGGTCCATTCATGGGGAAGAGGTTCCTCATAATCATTGATGCACATTCCAAATGGATGGATGTTTATCCTGTAAATTCTGCTTCCGCCACTACTACTATAGACTGCCTGCGTCAGAGCATCAGTAATCAAGGGCTACCGGAGATCGTGGTAAGTGACAATGCCACTTGTTTTGTGAGTACAGAGACAAAAGAGTTCTTGAGAAAAAATGGCATAGTGCAGGTGACCTCGGCCCCATATCATCCGTCCTCAAATGGACTTGCGGAGAGAGCCATACAAACATTTAAAGAGATGATGAAAAAAAGTGCAGAAGGGAGTTTAGCAGCCAAAGTGTCACGGTTCTGCTCAGCTACAGAATAACACCTCAATCCACCACAGGACTCTCTCCTGCTGAGATGTTATTAGGTCGTAGACTACGCTTCACTCTTGACCTTGTCCACCCAGACCTAAAAAGGAAAATGGAAAACAGACAAAACAAACAAAAAGAGAACCATGACAAAAGAACAAAGAGCTGAAGTTTTGGAGAAGGAGATGCGGTCCTTACCAGGAATTTCAGTTATGGACCCAAGTGGATTCCTGGCTTCATAGACTCAATGACTGGTCCCGTATCATACAAGGTCATGTTGGGTGATGGTAGGGTAGTACGCAGACATGTAGATCAGATACTAACCAGACAAGGGGAAATTGAAATGAAGGTTCCAGATGCAATGGCTGAGGACAGGTTTGCCCCCAGTTATCCAAGTGCATCTGTGGTGCCACCACCAGGGACAGAGGCCATTCCACAGGAACCCATTCGTCAAGAGGAAACCATCGTTGCAGAGTCAGATACTCCAAGCACTGCTCAGGAGCAGATGGTGGCTTCACCACAAACAAGCAGGGACTTTACTGTCAGACGTTCACAAAGGACTCACAAGCCACCAGAGAGATTGATAATGACCTGTTAGATTCGTTGTTCTGGACATTATGTGGACATTATGGACATTTTACATGCAGATAGCACCCTCTGGTGGTAGCTATCGTATTGCAGTGACATTCTGGACATTTTTACATGCAGTAGCACCCTCTAGTGGTGGTTATTGTGTTAGCAGTGTGTTTGTATGAAACAGAGGTCATTTGACCTTTGTTCCTTTCTTCCTGTGTGAGGTCATTTGACCTTTGTTCCTTTCTTCCTGTGAGAGGTCATTTGACCTTTGTACCTTTCTTCCTGTGTAACCCAGGAAGTAGAATCCCAGGAAGTTGAATTCCAGGAAGAACCTGGCAGTAATGGAGGATTCCATAAGGGATTCACAATCCAATGTAATCTGATTTCATATGTTAGGCCAAGTGCAATATCTGTGAGTATCTTTGTTTGTTAGCATAATAGCAACGTTGTCAGAGTAGTATTTTGATAACACTATGTTTATAAAAGGTTAATATTTGATAGTTACAGAAGTGAGTCCAAATGTTAGTTAGTTATACAATTAATCTATTCTACTGTTGTAAATATGTTATACCTTACGTAATATCGAATGTATAGTACTCAGTTTATGTACAAAACATACTTTATCTTTGTTTACAGTTTCACAAAAATTGTTCAAGTAAAGGCTTCAAACAGCAAACGGCTTCACGAATAATTATTTTGAATAAGTGTTTAACTTGCTGGATAACTAGATAGGGGCACGTCTAGCGTGGCCAGTACATTCGTCAAGTATGGTACATGGTGAATGGAGACTTCTTATGTGACCCTTAGGAATGGTTGTTTGTTAAGAAATTCATACTGAAATCTTAAGGGCGGAGGGATATAGTAATCTGGGATGTTATGATTAAGGTTATCCACCAGGTGGTGATGTAGCCAATGCTGCTGCTAAGGTCAGGGGTTGCTTCCTGTTAAGGTCAGGGGTTAGCTTCCTGCTAAGGTCAGCAAAGGTGCAATGCCTGGAAGCAGGACTGCCTGGTTGTCTCACAGTCGTTCAATAAAGCACTCGTATTAATCCTCATACCTCGCCTCTTCGAGTTCCTTGTCTCCCTACATGGATTTATCACACTCTGAGTGAAGAAATTTCTCCTCATCTCAGTCCTAAATGGCCAACCCCTTATTCTGAGACTGTGACCCCTGGTTCTAGGCTCCCCAGCCAGGGGAAACATTCTCCCTGCATCTACCCTGTCAATCCCTGTAAGAATTTTGTATGTTTCAATGAGATCACCTCTCATTCTTCTAAACTCTAGAGAACATAGGCCTAGTCTACTCAATCTGTCCTCATAGGACAATCCCCCCATCCCAGGAATCAGTCTGGTGAACCTTTGCTGCACTCCCTCTATGGCAAGTATATCCTTCCTTAGGAAAGGAGACCAAAACTGTACACAATACTCCAGGTGTGGTCTCACCAGGGCCCTATATAATTGCAGTAAGACCTCTTTACTCTTATACTCAAATCCTCTTGTAATAAAGGCCAACATACCATTTGCTTTCCTAATTGCTTGCTGTACCTTCATGTTAACTTTTAGTGATTTTTGTACAAGGACACCCAGGTCCCTCTGAACACCAACATTTCCCAATCTCTCACCATTTAAAAAATACTCCTCTGCTTTTCTGTTTTTCCTTCCAAAGTGGATAACTTCACATTTCTCCACATTGTATTCCATTTGCCATGTTCTTGCCCACTCACTTAGCCTGTCTATATCCCCTTGAAGCCTCTTTGCATCCTCCTCACAACTTACATTCCCACCTAGCTTTGTTTCATTTTCATGTTGACCAGAAAATTTAAATGTCAGCAAATAGGCTGCAATTTTACTGAATAATAGAGCAGAATTTAAATAAATTACACATTTTATTTAGGATTGATTAGTTGTCATGCTCTGTGGCCTGAGTCACTAGTCATTTACTCTGTCTGTTACCCTTCAAGGCACTGCACTGTCATCTTCTCTTTTACTTAAGAGTTCACCAAAAATATCTGATTTGTTCGTGTGTGGCAGAAGGGCAAGCAATCATTCCCTCATGGGCGTATGCTATGTTGTGACAAATGATTCATTTAACCATCACCTTTATTGGCTTGTCTCTCTAGGTAAAGCATCCTAATGTGAAAATATAATGGATGCAGTTTTTTTGTAAGTCCTTTTTCCTGTAAGAAAGTTATATTTTAAAATACTTATCCCTTCCTCTCCTAAAGGCTTTACAGTGGAATCCTCTTACAGTGATCGATTCAACCAGCAGCCCAAATGATCACTATAGCACTGTGTGTGACCCGCACCAACGCAGTTGATTCTTAACTAGCTCTGAAGTGGCCTAGCAAGCCATTCAGTTGCATTCAGGGCAATTAGGGATGGCCAATAAATCTGGTCTTACCAGTGATGCCCACATCCCAATAATGAAAACAAGAGACAATTGTTTCTTACATATAGATACCCACTCTGTTTTGTTTTCAGACCTAGAAGGTCTTGCTGAGATTTCTCACCTTTTCACTACCTCAGATCACTGTGTTTGCTCCTAGAGGTGACTGGGGAAATGAGTCAACTGTTGGCAGAGGTCCTGCAGCCCACTTCCAGCAGAAGAACAGCATTTGTCTGTACCAAATTTGCCACTGCCTTGAATGTCTGTGCACCTGGACCTTCCAGGCAGCATCTGGTGACTCTTGTCACGTTAGTCAGGTAGAAACTCACCATTATACAAAGGAGGTCACTGATTCTCTCTCCAGGTGGGCCACACATGGCATTACATGTATTACAGAACCAGCTAAACAAAGAGAGAGAGCAATCTAATTCTACAGACTGACAGGGTTTCCCACATGTGTGAGGAGCTATTGATGAAACTCATAGGTCGCTCGGAGTCCCATATGACAACCCCCTCATTTCATAAACAGGAAAGGTTTGATTAATGTCCAGCTAATGTCCAGGTATGCTGACGCCTTGTTTTAGGTGCCCAGATAAATCTGGTGGGACCCTGCAGTACAGTCTGTGCAGCTCGCTGAGTACTGCATAACATCACAATAAAAGAAGGCTAGTAGTTTCCAGAAGCTGAAGGGGATGATGATGAAGACAGTGGGGCGGGAGGGCCCTCCCTTCCCACAGCATGAGGAGGGTGCACAGGAAGATGATGTGGAACAGAAAAACCAGCAGCCAGCAGTCAAAAAAAGGAGGGGACAACTTATAGCCCAGTACTTTCATAGGATTAGATAGAATTTACAGCACAGAAACAGGCCATTTGGCACAACTGGTCTATGTTGGTGCTTATGCTCCACACCAGTCTCCCTACTTCATCTAACCCTATCCGCACATCCTACTATTCCTTTCTCCCTATGTACTTATCTACCTTCCCCTCAAAGGCATCTATGCTATTCACCTCAACTACTCCCCCCCTTTGCAAAGTCCTTCACTGTCAAATACTTCTGCCTATTTCCTTCATAATGCTAAAGTCTAAATTTTGCTTGTCATCATCCAAATCCGAAAAGTTGCGAGGGTGCACAGAAATGAACTCTGAAGTCTCCATGGTCAAGCTGTGTTTACTTTCCAGAACAACATTCACCAAAAGGTGGCAACAAATCCTTACATCCTATCGATAGCTACTTTGTCTATTACCATTCCTAACCCACCCCACATATATAATTAGGGCACCGAGCGGAAGAACTGTTGGGTTAAGTGGCGGAAGTCCTGCCCCACCATTAACCCCTCAATCAGAGGAAAATCCCACCCATTTTTTTCATTGTCTGCGCCAATAAATTGACTTCAATGTAAATAAAAATCGTGACAGATGTAAAATGTCCTGCCGATTCACTATCACCCGTTTTACACTATCACACAAAGTCAAAATCTACCCCGTTACCTCAGACAAGTTACAGACCAGTCCAATGGGCAATGACATCATTTCAATTTCATGTAACTGCTTTCCTTGGGTTGGCAAGTAGAGAAAATAGCGCTGAAGGCTTTTCATTTTATCAAGTACTTCAGCAGTCACTGTGGAACTATGTGACAAACAAGAACAGCTTCATGTCATCATGTTTCCCTGACAATGTCTTGAAGATAACGTGAAAATTCAGCCTATTTGGTATGTACAGTTACTTGTTCATTTAATTCAATTCCCCTCCCAATGCCACCCTACACATCACCACTAGGCAGTATCATTTAAGAAATGGGCTGATTTTCTTTAACACTTTGTGCATAATAGTTTATTCTCTTTCTTTGGAATGCAATTTGCATCACAGCTTTTTCACAATGACTTTTTCTTTAAGAACAGCAGATCTCCCACGGTATTGCTCATGGTGAGTCAGAGGTCATGCCTTTGAAAGTATAGGGCTCGATTTTCACTTTGGGTGTCAGATGGGCACTAGACTGTACCATTTGCCCATGAGAGGCTCGAACCATTTTGATGATGGGGCCTCATTATCCTATCACAGGCCAGCTGCCCACGAGTTTTCTGACATTAACGGGCAGCTCGCCAATGAGGAGGGAGACGGGATTTTCTCTCATTGTCATAAAAAGAGAGGGTGCATCTCTTAAAGCGAGATGCACCCTCTCTTAAAGCGAGATGCACCCTCTCTTAAAGCGAGATGCACCCTCTCTTAAAGCGAGATGCACCCTGTCTTAAAGCGAGATGCACCCTCTCTTAAAGCAAGGTCATCAGGTTAGCATTGCAGTTCTGTGAGGTCATATAAAGCATCAGCAATTTCCCAAGGAAGCGTGCCGTGATTCTCAGATGTAGTCCTGGAGAAGAAGGAAGTGAGGGCACGCAAGGACCCCCTATTCCCCCTGAACGAAGGCTTCTATTCCCTGCGGCAAGGACATCTCGCAGCAAGTCAATGGTGTCAGTCTCACCCCAAAGACATGGCGTCAGTACCGCAAGAAATATAGCAATCTTGTCATCATGGCTCAATCTCTGAGTCACACCTTGCCACATCACTTGCACCCCACACCACACTAAGCGCTCCCATCGCCCTGTGCAATGTGAACTAAGCCTTCCCTCCTCCTACTTGTAGCTGAACTATCAACAACTAAAGCACATACAGCATACTGGTGTCACATGGTTGCAGCAGGAAAGTTAATCTTTACTTGTCCTTACCACCACATATTACCCTCCTGCCACTTTCCTGCTCTGTAATACTTTTCCATTCTGCCCATTGCTTGCTCAATGGCGCATATCATCGTGCATCACAAAAAATCCCAAGCCCTTCAGGGAGCCACTCACTAATACGCTCCTCTTTTTTCTGCAGGACAAGTTGTCACACGATGCCAGGGAGCAGCAGGAACAGGTAAAGGGCCCGCTCGCATCCAGGTCCTCAGTGCGATGGATCAGGAAGCCCTGGACATTCAAGACATAGGCTTTACCCTCAGCATCAAGGATGGAGAGGTGAGTGTAGCAGATCAGCAGGGTCTGTGATTCATTCTCTTCTCTTCTATTTGTGTTTGATGTGCATTTCTTTCAGGGTGCTCCTCAAATTGTTGGTGCTTTGCCAATGAAAGCTGAAAACTGGGCATCCATGAGGCTCTGTGGCCCATCAGCAGCAGCAGAATTGTATTCCACCACAATTTGTAACCTTATGGCCCAGCATATCCCTCACTCTACCATTACCATCAAGCCAGGGGACCAACCCTGTTTAATAAGGAGAGTAGAAGAGCATGCCAGGAGCAGCACAAGGCGTACCTAAAATCGAGGTGCCAACCTGGGGAAGCTGCAACACAGGACTACATGCATGCTAAAAAGCGGAAGCAGCATGCTATACACAGGGCTAAGCGATCCCACAATCAACGGATCAGATCAAAGCACTGCAGTCCTGCCACATCCAGTCGTAAATGGTGGTGGACCATTAAACAACTAACGGGAGGAAGAGACTCCATGAATATCCCCATCCTCAATGATGGTGGAGCCCAGCATGTGAGTGCAAAAGACAAGGCTGAAGCGTTTGCAAACCTCTTCAGCCAGAAGTGCCAAGTGGGTGATCCATATCGGCCTACTCCTAAGGTCCCCACCATCACAGAAGCCAATCTTCAGCCAAGTCGATTCACTCCACGATATCAAGAAACGGCTGAGAGCACTAGATACAGCAAAGGCTATGGGCCCCGACAACATCCCGGCTATCGTGCTGAAGACATGTGCTCCAGAACTAGCCGCGCCTCTAGCCAAGCTGTTCCAGAACAGCTATAACACTGGCATCTATCCGACAATGTGGAAAACTGCCCAGGTATGGCCTGTCCACACAAAGCAGGACAAATCCAATCTGGCCAATTACCGCCCCATCAGTCAACTCTCAATCATCAGCAATGTGATGGAAGGTGTCATCAACAGCGCTATCAAGCGGCACTTACTCATCAATAACCTACTCACTGATGCCCAGTTTGGGTTCCGCCAAGACCACTCAGCTCCTGAACTCATTACAGCCTTGATCCAAACATGGACAAAGGAGCTGAATCCAAGAGGTGAGGTGAATGTGACTGCCCTTGACATCAAGGCAGCATTTGACCGAGTCTGGCATCAAGGAGCCCTAGTAACATTGAAGTCAATGGGAATCAGGGGAAAACTATCCACTGGCTGAAGTCATACCTAGCACAAAGGAAGATGGTTGTGGTGGTTGAAGGTCAAACATCACAGCCCCAGGACATCGCTGCAGGAGTTCCTCAGGGCAGTGTCCTAGGCCCAACCATCTTCAGATGCTTCATCAATGACCTTCCCTCCAACATAACATCAGAAATAGGGATGTTCGCTGATGACTGCACAGTGTTCAGCACCATTCCCAACTCCTCAGATAATGAAGCAGTCCATGCCAACATGCAACAAGACCTGGACAACGTTCAGGCTTGGGCTGATAAGTGGCAGGTAACATTCACGCCACAGAAGTGCCAGGCAATGACTATCTCCAACAAGAGAGAGTCTAACCACCGCCCCTTGACATTCAACGGCATTACCATCACTGAATCCCCCAACATCAACATTCTGGGGTGTCACCATTGACCAGAAACTTAACTGGACCAGCCACATAAATACTGTGGCAACAAGAGCAGGTCAGAGGCTACGTATTCTGTGGCGAGTGTCTCACCTCCTGATTCTCCAAAGCCTTTCCACCATCTACAAGGCACATGTCAGGAGTTTAATGGAATACTCTCCATTTGCCTGGATGAGTGCAGCTCCAACAACACTCAAGAAGCTCGACACCATCCAGGACAAAGCAGCCCGCTTGATTGGCACCCCATCCTCCACATTAAACATTCACTCCCTCCACCACTGGCATACCGTGGCTGCAGTGTGTACCATCTATAGGATGCACTGCAGCAACTCACCAAGGCTTCTTCGACAGCACCTCCCAAACCCGTGACCTCTTACACCTCGAAGGACAAGGGCAGTAGGTGCATGGGAACACCACCACCTCCAAGTTCCCCTCCAAGTCACACACCATCCTGACTTAGAAGTATATCGCCGATCCTTCATCGTCGCTGGGTAAAAATCCTGGAACTCCCTACCTAACAGCACTGTGGGTGTACCTTCACCACATGGACTGCAGCGGTTCAAGAAGGCAGCTCACCACCACCTTCTCAAGGGCAATAAGGGATGGGCAATAAATGCTGGCTTTGCCAACAACGTCCACATCCCATAAACAAATTTAAAAAAAATTGGTCAGAAGTTTAGAGGGGATTTGAGGAGCAACCTTTTTCACCCAGAGGGTGGTGGGGGTTTGGAACTCACTGCCTGAAATGGTGGTAGAGACAGAAACTCTCATGTCATTTAAAAAGTACTTGGATATGCACTTGAAGTGCCATAACTTACAAGGCTGCGGACCAAGTGCTGGAAAGTGGAATTAGGTTGGATAGCTCTTTGTCGGCCGGCACGGACAAGATGGGCCGAATGGCCTCCTTCTGTGCTGTAAATTTCTATGGTTCTATGATTCAGATCATAACATCTGTAATGATATCAGCAAATAGAGATGGTATTTGCCTGTCCGATTATGATGCCTTAATAGCATGATTGCATGTATTGATTGCTTGTGCCTGACCAGCAGAGGTCATGTGACCGAGACAAGCAAGGCAGTCTAGTTTAGTTTCAGTTTCGTTCTAGATGCAGACTAGCAGGGTGTCTCCTGAAATGCTGTATAAAGAGTTGAACAGACTTTAGATTAAAACTCATTCTCTTTCATAAATGTCTCGTCTTTGAACCCACAAAGAAATCAATACATGGTGTCAGAAGTGGCTGAAAGAAATGAAGAGAAAACATCTGAAGTTAGATCAGCTCTCCACAAATTAGCAAGCCAAAAGAGAACATCGTTGCTTACCATTGGAGAATAGCTAACGAAGTGAAAAAATGGAAGGTTTACACCCACCGGCGACGCTTCAGTTGACAGGTAATGTGGCTGAAATTTGGAGGAGATTCAAACAACGTTTAGAGTTGTATTTAGCGGCAATCGGAGCTGACGAGAAAAGTAATAAAAGGAAATCGTCACTGTTCTTACATGTCGTGGGTGATGAAGCGCTGGAGGTGTATAATAACTTCACATTCGTTGCTAATGGAGACAAAATGAAGCTAGATAAAATAATGGAACAGTTTGAGGCCTACTGCATACCTAAACGTAATGTGACGTTTGAGAGGCACAGATTTTTCACATGTGTACAGAAAATGGGTGAGACTATTGATCAGTATGTGACTGAACTGAGAAACAGAAGCAAATCATGTGAATTTGGGGGACTGACAGACTCGCTGATAAAAGACAGACTGATGTGTGGTATTCCAGATAATGGTCTAAGGGAAAGACTGCTAAGAGAGCAAGATCTAGACCTGGGAAAAGCCATAGCACTGCGTAGGGCTACAGAGACTGTGAAGTTGCAGGCAAAGGAGCTGTTCAGTGACAATAGCTGCAATGTGGATGCAGTGAGAATGAACGGACACAAACCGTTTAACAAAAAGAGCGCCAATGTGAAAAAAGAGGCGTGGCCAGCGAACGAAAATGAAAGGGACAATCGAAAATCATGTAGTCGATGCGGTACACAGCATCCACCAAGAAAGTATCCAGCATATGGTAAAAAATGCAATAGTTGCAACAAAAACAACCATTATGCCCGTTGCTGCAAGAACCAAGCGCAACAAAGCAAGGTCCATACAGTAGATGAGAGCGAGATAGAGGAGTTCTATGTAGATGTTGTGTCTGAAAACAAAAAAGAAGAAAGAGACTGGATGTTGACACTAAAAGTGAATGACATACATATTCCATTATTTAAATTAGATACTGGAGCACAAGTTAATGTGATATCAGAGACTGATTTTAAGAAAATTAGACCCAGACCAAAGATACATGGAATAAAAGTAAAAGTGACAGGATACTCAGGTACTGATATACCAGTGAAAGGAAGATGCATTGTCAAAGTAACACACAAGGACAGAGAGCACATGTTAGCATTAATCGTGGTGCCAAAGGATGTGCAAGCCATACTAGGTTTAAAAGCCTGTGTGAGACTGAACCTGGTAAAGAGAGTCCTCGTTGTGGAAAGCGAAGAAGAGACAGTCTATGATGAACTGAATGTTGCGTACACACCGGGTAAGCTGAGGTATACAGCAGACACGTTGTCCAGAGCTGTTGACCCAGGAGAGCCCACAAGCACAGTGAAAAGACTGAAGTACAAGACAAAAGACAGTGGAACTGACTTCTACCAAAGCATGCTTGTATACCACACAACGCCGCTCGAGTGTGGTATGTCACCAGCCCAACTCCTGATGGGACATCGGCTAAGGTCAAACCTACCCATTCTGGAGAACCTCCTGAAAACAAAAGAGGGGGAGAAAGTGAGGAAGTTCAAAGAACAACAGAAAGAAAAGCAAAAGTACTACTATGACAGAGGAACACAATACCTACCTGAACTCCACACTGGTGACCAAGTAAGGTTCAAAGACAAAACAAACACATGGACTCAGAAGGGAACTGTCCTGAGTGAAGTTCAACCAAGATCATACACCATTCAGACAGATGAGGGTGCTGTTCTGAGAAGAAATCGTCGAGATCTTCTCATGGGACCAACCACAGCAGGTCAAGAGACTGATACTGTTGAACAACCTGATCACACAGCTGAGAACACATCATCTGAGGCAACAACTCAGATTCAAGGACAATCAATCAGAAAATCCTCAAGACACGTGAAGCCTCCTGAGAGACTCATTGAGCAAATTTAAGGACTATTGTTATAGAAGGAAGTAATGTTATCTTATTCTTTCTTCAAGTTCTAGTGTATTGACATATTTCATGTGAACACACAAAGCAAGGTTAAAAAACCTTAATCATGATAATGATAATGTAAGTTCATTAAGTGTTACAGTTAAAATGCAGATTAATACAAAGAAAACATGTTGTTAGTTAAAAGTAAAATACTTTTGTTTTAAGAAAAGGAGATGTAATGATATCAGCAAATAGAGATGGTATTTGCCTGTTCGATTATGATGCCTTAATAGCATGATTGCATGTATTGATTGCTTGTGCCTGACCAGCAGAGGTCATGTGACCGAGACAAGCAAGGCAGTCTAGTTTAGTTTCAGTTTCATTCTAGATGCAGACTAGCAGGGTGTCTCCTGAAATGCTGTATAAAGAGTTGAACAGACTTTAGATTAAAACTCATTCTCTTTCATAAATGTCTCGTCTTTGAACCCACAAAGAAATCAATACAACTTCTGCCCCCATTTTTTTGGATGGCAGCTGTTAATGATTCTACTCTTCCCATTTACACCTCTTCTCGACCCATCTTTTGTTTCTTTACTTGTCCAATTACCATCTCCTTTTGCCTCGCACCATCATCCCTTTTGTCATTTAATCTCTCCCACCTTCCACCCTATCACAGACCTTCCCTTTTGTTCTTTCCTCCCCTTCCCACTTTCCCTGCCCCTACACTTGCTTAAAAACTGTTACATCTCTAACTTTTTCCAGTTCTGACGAAAGGTCATCAACCTGAAACGTTAACTCTGTTTCTCTCTTCACAGATACTGCCTGAACGGCTGAGTTTTTCCAGCATTTTCTGCTTTTATTTCAGATATCCAGCATTCGCAGTATTTTGCTTTTGATTTTATATAGCACGTTTAATGTAGTAAAATGTCCCAAGGTGCTTCACAGGAGTGTTATCAAACAAAATTTGTTTGATAACACGGTGGCATAGTGGTTAGCACTGTTGCCTCACAGCGCCAGGGACCCGGGTTCGAATCCGGCCTCGGGTGACTATCTGTGTGGAGTTTGCACATTCTCCCTGTGTTTGCGTGGGTTTCCTCCGGGTGCTCCGGTTTCCTCCCACAGTCCAAAGATGTGCGGGTTAGGATGATTGGCTATGATAAATTGACCCTTAGTGTTAGGGGGGATTAAATACGTGGGGTTACGGGGATAGGGTGGGATATGTGTTGGTGTAGGGGTTACGGGGATCGGGTGGGATATGTGTCGGTGCAGGCTCGATGGGCCGAAATGGCCTCTATCTGCATTGTGGGGTTTCTGTGATTTCTGTGATTTCTGTGAAAATTTGACACCAAGCCACATAAAGGGATATTAGGACAGGTGAAGAAAAGTTTGCTTAAAGAGACAGGCTTGAAGAAGCGACTTAAAGGGGAAGAGAGAGGCAGAGAGGCGGAAAGGTTTTGGAAAGGGATTTTAGAGCTTGGTGCCTAGGCAGCTGAAGGCATGACCGCCAATAGTGGAGTGAAAGAAATCGGGGATGTGCAAGAGGCCAGAATTGGAGGAGCGCAGAGATCTTGGAGGGCTGTAGGGCTGGAGGAGTTTACAGAGATAGGGATGGGTGAGGTCATGGTGGAATTGGAACACAAGGATGAGAATTTTAAAACTGAAGCGTTGCCAGTCCGGTAGCCAATGTAGGTCAGAGAAACCAGGGGTGATGGGTAAGTGAGACTTGGTGTGAGTTAGGATAAGGGCAGCAGAGTTTTAGATGAGCTCAAGTTTGTGGAGGGTAGTAGATGGGAGGGCAGCCATGGGAGTATTGGAATAGTCAAGCCTGGAGGTAACAAAGGCATGGATGGTGGATTCAGTAGCAGATGGGCTGAGGCAGGGCTGGAGATGTGCGATGTTACGGAGTTGGAAATAGGCGGTCTTGGTGATGGAGAGGATATGTGGTTGGTAGCTCAGCTTCAGCAGCCAATAAAGAATATGATTCTAAGAAGACCATGAGCTCAAACCCAAAGCTTCTCAGAATCACATGCCTCTGCTGGGAAACATTGTTACAGGCATTTCAAACACAGGAAATGCAATTTCAGAGGTAAGCTTATACATTTTCTGATAAAGCTGGAAATGCTTTGGGCTGGATTTTCTGAATGGAGATGTGTTGGAGGCGGGACTGCTGCTAGCCCAGTTTCAGTCCCGCCTCCATCAGCTTCTGGCCAACCGGTGGGATCTTTCCCTCATTAACCTTGTTAAGCCCGCCCAGCGGGCTCAGCAGGCCAATTAGCTGGAAGTCAGTGACAGAGCACGTCAACGTATGACGTGTCATCTATCAAGAATTTTTGTAAGAAGAAATGTCAGTGTTTGACAGCTCTGTGAAGCTGTCAAACACTGACATTCTGTATAGTTTGATGAGACCTTGTGTTCAGGACTCATCAAACCTTTCTAATTTGTAGAAATCAGATGACTGTTGGATTGGAGGATCCAACAGCCAGTCTGTGATCTCTACAAAGGAGATGTCGGTACTCTGGCTCCACAGCGGCTGAAGGCTGTAGGCAGAAACAAAGGTAAGTGAACATTTTCTAACACTTTACACTCACCTCACATACTTACCACTCCACACTTGCACCCATCACTCACCTCTATATCGCACTTTCAGACCCCTCTGACCCCCGTAGACCTCCTACTCATCTCCTACACCTTGGCGGAGTTCCCCGAGGTCGGGAAGCCCACATTTGGAAGGAAAAATGGGAATAATCCTATTTTCTGCCTGTTAACTACCTGTTAATAGGCAGTTAATAGGCTTTAATCCCTTTCCCGCCTCATGGAGACGGGACCCAGGGCAAGAGGGCACGGAGGCGGGTTTGCCACCCACCCCAAAATTCTGCAGCTTTACCGGCAGTCCCGCCTCCATACCGGCCTCCTCGGGGCTGAGAAAATCCAGCCCTTTGTGTCTATTTGGAGTTACAAATTCTAAAAGTAAGTGCTTAGCTTTGTGGAAAATGGTGTACCAGATGTACTGCTTTTTTATCTGTGTATACAGATTTTGCAACAGTGGGAAACATAACTAACCATGTTAGTAAAACTAAGAACTGCACTGTTGTAGTGAGTCAAAATTTGTGTATGGCCCTCACTCCTAAATCTCACAGTGACAGTCCTTGGCGTTAATAAAAGCTGTTTTCAGTTAATTGCCTGACTGTATACCAGCAGGCACATGAACACTCACAATACATTTTTGGGGCTGGCACACATAATCAAGCTGATGCTACAGAAAGATGAGACTTTATGCTAATTTGTTTTGCTTCCACCTTCAAACAATAATGACCTCATATAAGTGGGTTTGAAGATGTATGTGTAACGATGTTGCTCTCCTTGTCAGGTCACACTGCAAATTGGAATATTGCTGTGGTTCAACCCTTCACTGTGTAGATATGACCTTAGAATAATGTTATCATTCTCTCTTTTCCTCACCTCCCCCCATCAAACAATGAATGTACTTTGCAGTGGAATAATTGACACACAACACAAAAACGAAGGCAAAAATCTTTCCCGCCCCCAGAATTTCCTGTGTAAAATGGGAATGCTGTGCTAGGAGTACTTGTAAGCTAGAATGAAACCTTTAAGCAGCATTGTCTCGCTGAAGATTGCAGCAGCAGGTTAGGGGAACAGCTTTTTTTTGTAAAAAAGCTCTTAAATAGGAAAGTCTCCGGCTCACTGAGTTCTCTGTCAGGCGGCTGCCCTGGGTGCATCATGTGTGATTTTGTTCCATTTCTCAAGAACACCTTCCATTGGAGGATCTGGCACAGACAGCCAAGATAAAAGAGATGGGCATTTCAAAGAGGCACTAAAGTTAGAGTGCGCAAGTCCAATGAGACTGATCTCCAACCTCTCCTCCAAGCTATTTGTTAGATCCGTGATTCGGAGAGTATGATGTTTTTCAATAACCACACGGATGCTGTAACTTAACAATCAACAGGTATTTACTGGAGTAGGGTAGTCTCAAGACTGGGGGTACAGAGGCATGCTCAAGGCTTATATACAGGTGTGGTCACTGCCGGTACTACAGTATACAGGAGCTGTAAAAGTAGTTCCCTCTTAAAGGTACATACACTACACTATTCAGCAAAGGAGAGATGGGCCTCCATGAGAGGAAACTGCAAAAAGAATGTGTCTTGTGCCATGCAGAGAGGTGGCACTGCAATGGGTACTAATGCCATTTATCTCACCCAAGAACTCAAACAGTCCAATGCTCCCATCATGTCACCTCTTTCAGCACTATAAGAAAACCAAAACCACACATAGGGAAAATCTACCCTGTAGGTTATGGTACCAGTCATGAGTTCAGCAGAAGCCTCCAGCTTTAACACTCCCCACTCGTTCGATATTAACCCAACTTATGACTTCAGTGTGACCTCAACAAAAGGGGCCAAGGGCTCTGGGCCACCTTCTGTATGTATCAGAAGAATGGTGCAGAGGCATTGGCCCGGATTTTGTGGTCAGCGGCGAACGAACAGACATTCATTAAGCTGACAGCTGCCTACGGAATATTTGTGGGCTTTTCCACGGCAACTTACAGAAATTAGAGAGCCATTTCAGCACGGTGCCCTCTAAAGGGGATTTGGGACATGTGTGAGTGTGATAAGCAACAGCGTGTCTCTTCAACCAATCAGATTGAAGAATCCTTACTGAGTCATGCAGTCTAAACCAGGAAGTGTAAGTTAGAATATTTAATTCAATGTGTGTACAGAAAGCGAAATAAAGAAAGGGAAATTTAGAGATAAAAGAGACAAAAATAAAAAATAAAAAAAGTTATTTACTTTTTTTCAAATCTCCAACAATAATTAAAATCTGAAGGAATGAGACTCCACACTTGTAAAAGTGATTTTTCAGCGTCAGGGAGATTGTTTGGCAGTAATTTAGACTTACTATGCTGTTAAAATTTCACTTACACCTGAATGGGCAAGCTCTAACTTTTTCTGGCATGTTCAGTGGGGATCTAGTGAGTAAGTACCACCACTTCACGCCCTTCATGTGTTTGAATGCTGAATTTCTCGGCGACATACCATTGTAGCGAAGCTTGTGGAGGAGCAGGGCAACTTGGACAGCAGCTTCCTGATTTCAGTGTTTAACTGCGCATGTGCGGACATCAGAATTTGCTGTCCGATTTATTCCATAATAAAGGCGAGCGTTGATAGCCCCTTCGTTATTCTGACCGCATAATCTGAGCCATTGAAAAGTATATAAAGAAGTATACAGAGGAGGTACAATGTGCATCTGCACAGATTCACAGACAGTGTTCCCTGTACCTTTTTTTTTGGTGCGCGGGCCCTTTAACTGGCTCTGCGCCCCATTCAAATTTTCACACATGCGGTGTATTTCCATTGAAAAGCCGATGAGCGGCCTGTGTGGGATCTCCAGATCGCTGTGCGGCCGCGCAGCTTAGCGGGAATATTGTTCACGGGCGTACTGCATTCTACAACTGAAGGTTCCTTGTGTGAAGATATTTAACAATTATTTCTGTGCCCACGATTGTCATACGCACTTCCGAGTTCTAACTCTACCATAAATCCTAAGTTCCCCTATTGTCCTGTTTCTATTCTGTCACTACTGCATAAACCTTCTCTTCTTCCTTAGTTTCTATCAGCAGGAAAGGATTAAAATATTAGCAAAAGTGGCTTTCTTGCACATCAAATGGTCATGTGTAACAATATTGTTGGCTTGCCTTAGCAGATTTTAAAAAATCTAATATTTTTGCAGCCCCTGGGGGTCCTGTACACCACCTTCAGTAACCTCCTCCCATGCCTGCTCCCATGTACTTCTGAGAAAGGATGGGAGGGGAGAAGGAATCCCAGAAAAGAAAGAACTTACATTCATATAGTGTCTTTCAGGATGTCCCAAAGCGCTTTACAGCTAATTTTGAAGTGTAGTCACTGTTGCAATGTAATAAACGCAGCAGCCAATTTGCGCACAGCAAGCTCCCACAAACAGCATTGAGGTAATGACCAGATCATTTGTTTTTGATATTGGTTAACAACTCTGAACTCTCCTGCCCAATTTTAGCTCTTTCACGAGCTGTTTATTGTCGGTTGCAGTAATCGTCTGGTTTGGGGATCCTGATGCTTTATTGAGTGTGGGCGTTAAAGCAAACTTTGTAGTGGATCTTCCTTAAATTGGTTGAATGGGGGTTTCAAACACTCAAAAACAAGTAATGCTCAGTTAACCCCTCAGTACAGCGGACACGCTAATTTCAAGGCTCTACTCTTGTTCAATTTG
The DNA here is from genome assembly GCF_052327205.1 of Somniosus microcephalus. Taxonomy (NCBI): domain Eukaryota; kingdom Metazoa; phylum Chordata; class Chondrichthyes; order Squaliformes; family Somniosidae; genus Somniosus; species Somniosus microcephalus. The sequence goes on from NC_140998.1 coordinate 39,880,044, forward strand.
GAAGTTAAGGGGGAAAAATTCAGTTGTTTGTGCCTCCTATTAGCGCCTTAAGAGGGCGCTAATGGGGCGCAAAGCAACTAGCGCCTGGGCACGGCGATGTTTGCGCCGCTCGCAAAATTAACTAGACATTTTGCGGCGGCACTAAACACTACAGCCACGATCTCTTGCGCCTGCAGATTGTGACGTCAGTCGAGTGCGCAATGCCCTGTTAGCGCCCCGGACCAGATATTGAGTGTCGCCCCTGCCTTACCACCTGCCGCTAGCAACGACAGGTTGAGGGGAGCGTTATGCTGTCAGAAAGGGACTAGGGGCGCACTATTTAAAGGCGACCGCTTCCTGCCTTTTTTTGTCAGTGACATTTTTGCACCACGCATTCTGAGAGAGAGCGAGAGAGACTTCTGGAGAGATTCAACACTGTGTGAAGGAGTTTTGAGTACTGAGCAGCACTTTGCAGGTTTATTTTGATTTGCCCTTCCTTGCTTCACCAGCGCTCTGAGGTAGCGCCTCGCTCCTTGGCCTTTGCGCCTTCAGACTGGTGTGAAGTGCCTGATTTAGCACTCCAATCACCTCCAGGGTCGAGAAAAGCCGAGTTTGCTGTCAGAGGCGATAATTAGCGCCAGGCGCTAAACTTTGCACACGGCCGATAATGGCTGAATTTTCCCCCCTAAATCTCTTTCTTGTGCTGCAAATATCAAGTGAAGGGGAATGAAGGTGGGTTCAGATTAGGCCCGTGCAGCACCAGTAGTTGATTTACATGCATCTTGACGTAATAAAACTCACTACACACTTGGTTTGAGCATAAAGCAAGGCTTTAATCAACTTGTTTCAGAACATGGAGGTCTAGTTGTACTTCACTAGTTCCTTGTCTTACAAAATGTCCCTGGTTGGCTGGGGCCAACGCCCGAGTATTTATACTCCTTGGACGGCGCCACCAGCTGGCCATCCAGCGTTATTTCATGAGTAATTTCTTGATGAATGATGAGATTTATAACACATCTCCTTTAGATTGTTAATATAAATGTTGATTCTTGTCAAAAACCATCAAGCAAAAAAAATGATTTTGGTCCTAGCTCTAACTTTAAAGGGCTGATTTTACAAATTTGTCCTCCCTAAGTAGAGCTTCATCCATCGGGAACATCTATTGGGAATTAAGGCATGCACCTTGCATGATTTTCTGCCCATTCATTTTCCTAAAATTAACCCTTACATCTAAACTAGCGCTAGGGAAGGGAAAATCCAATGACAATACCAATTAATGTCAGATATAGTTGCAAAAACCTGATTTGATTTTAATCAGTGGCTATTGTTGGAAACGCTTGACACAAGAATTTTGAGTAAACTACCGGAATTTTATTTTTCCTGATTAAGTTAGTGTACCTCCTCAAAAATGACTTTGGAACACTACTGTTTAAATCTTAAGGTAAGCTTTGTGTGAATGCTTCAACACTTGGCTGAGATAGCAGTTAAATAATGGATACCTAGGAGAGATTAATGTCACAGAGAAAATAGTCTGTCAGCAGCCGCCATGATAACCATTGTCTGTAAAATATGGCACCAAAGCAGATCTCATAGTTCAGCATTGTCATTTGAACCCTGGAATGAGATTTATAGATTCAAAATCACATCCGTGGAATCTTTTATTTTTACAATACTGCAAAGTTTATAGGGCTGGTTTTATTTGGTGTTAGATGTGTATTTTGTTGGCTACAGCTGTCATATTGGTTGGTGGCAACTAGCACCTTCTGGCTCATTGATGCCTGATGATATCCATATTGAAGTGGTGGCATCTGTGACATAATTAATAGATTTTTTTGAATGATAAGCTTCAGATTACCAGGAAATAATAATACATAGTATAATGAAATGTTGTGCGCAAATAGCACTCTGATCCAATTGCAGATAGGAGTTTATCTTGGACCTCTAATTAGCCTTTACAGGAAACTTTTTTATCCAGCACCGACGGGACCGGCGTGGTGACGGGACCAGCGTGGTGCCGGTTTATCAAAAAGTCCGGATTACAGAGAGTTATAGTTAAAAGGTACAAGAGCTCCGTACACAGCAACAAATCCAGGCTTCCCTGTTGCTTAGCAACAGGTGCAAGTAGCCCGGCCACAGACCAAGCGTCCCTGCTGCTTAGCAACAAGTGCAGGAACCCCCGATTACACAACCAAGAATCAAGAAACGGCCACTAATATGAAGAAAAACTTAACTGAACCTACTCCTGAATTTTGCCGGTTAACCGAGATTTCCGGTTGTTTGGGTGCCGGTAAATCGAGAGTTTCCTGTATTAAGCTTGGGTTTAAATTTGCTTTTCCTTTATTTGCACATACTGTTTGCACAACTTCTAGTCCCACTCCAGAGATTTGAGCACAAAAAGCTAGGCTGACACTCCAGTGCAGTGGTGAAGGCCTGCTGCACTGTTGGAGGTGCCGTCTTTCGGATGAGACGTTAAACCGAGAGTCTGCTCTCTCAGGTGGATGTAAAAGATCCTATGGCACTATTTTGAAGAAGAGCAGGGGTGTTATCCCTGGTGTCCCAGTCAATATTTATCCTTCAATCAACATCATTAAAAAAAAACAGATTGTCTGGCCATTGGGCCAGAAATTCCAGGCCAGAAGCGTGAGTACGGTCGGGTTACTCACGCATCTGGCCGTTGGAAATGCCGGCGTTCAGCAGGAACAGCGCATGCGGGGAACGCCTGCATTTCCAGACCCGAGGTCTATTCACAGCGCGTGCGACTGCACAGGCAGCGCTTGCGCAGTGAACTTTGTAGATTTCACTGATGGATTGAGTGAGGGTAAGTCCCTAGAACTTGCACTTGAAAAAAGCAAGTGTAAAGTTGTTCATTGGCTGGGGAAGGAGATATATTTTATGGAGGAGCTTATGAAATGCAATATTTAGGTTTGGGAAAGGGAGGGAAGTTATTTTAAGAAATTTTAACTAAGTTTTAAACTTTAATTTTTTTTTTTTAAACGGGTTTTCAGAACGGTAGGTAGAAGGAGCAATTGTGGCTGTGTGAATGGAATGTGAGAATGAGTTATGTATGTATGTCCACATATATTCCTTTACGTATATGTATGTATGTTTTATATTCCTTTACTAATGTGTATGAATGTATATTTTTAATTATGATTTTCCAATAAGTTACTTTCTCTGAAAGTCATAATTAAATAATACATTCATACACATAAGTAAAGGAATATATACATAACACGCAAAGGAATATATACAGACATACATACTTTCAGAAGCTCCACGATAAGAAATATCTTCCTCCGCAGCCTCTGGAGCAACTGTACCCATGCTTTTTTCATGTGCAAGTTGTAATGACTGGACCTCACTGAAAGCATTAATGAAAGCGGCGAATTATACTGCGCACGCGCTGCCTGTGCAGTCGCACGCGTTCTGCCTCTGAACCCCTTCGTTCAGAGGACAGGAAATGCCGGTTTTCCCCACATGCACTGTGCATGCTGAAAACCGGCATTTCATCCGGCCAGATGCATAAGTACCCCGACCGTACTAGCGCATTTGGAAGGGAATTACTGGGCCAACATTTTACATGTCAATAAAATAAAAAATTTAACAATTGCACAACTTGCCCCCTCGCATCTGCGACTGAGGGTCCAAGGAGGTGCATTGCGCAAGAGGTCATCATCGTACGTATCCTCACACTGTTCCCTTTGGGGAACTGTATGAAGTGGTGGAAGGATTTATGGCCGTGATTAACGCTCATTCCGTGACCGTAGCCATCTTTGAACCAGCCATTAGGGTGGTTAGTCCTATGGCGGGCGGGTTTTACGGGCTCCCACAACCCATCTGAGGGGGGTGGTGCCAGCAACACCCACGGACGCAAGCATCCCGCTGGATGTCCACCCAGAATTTAAAGTTGGAGCTCCGACTCCACTTGCCGGGACTGTCTGGAGTGGGGTTCAAAACCCTACTCCTTCTGGCCCAGCGGCGGGGATGCTTACTGCTACGCAAAAGGCCCACTCCGCACAAAAGGTGACACCCATACGTTTCCTGCGCCTTTTCCCTCCCCGTGACTGGAGCCCTATGCTGCCATTTCACGTTGCTAATTGGATTGGGCCTTTGTCATAGCGGTAGGATCCCCGCCGCTGGGCCAGATCAGGGTAGGGTTTCGAACCCCGCTCCAGACAGTCCCGGCAAGTGGAGTCGGAGCTCCGGCTCTAAATTCTGGGTTGACATCCAGTGGGATATTTGCGTCCGTGGGTGTGGGTGGCCCCCCTCCTTGTATAGCTTGTGGGAGCCCGTAAAACCCTCCCGCCATAGGACTAACCGCCCTAATGGCTGGTTCAAAGATGGTTACGGTCACGGAATGAGCGTTAATCATGGCCATAAATCCTTCCACCACTTCATACAGTTCCCCAAAGGGAACAGTGTGAAGACACGTATGACGACGACATTGCTAAATAAATAAATGGAATTTAAAAAATTCTTTTAGGGCTTTTAAAAGTCTTTAAATTGCTTTAATTCTCTTTAACACTACTTCAGATTACTCAAAATAATGTAAACATTTTAAAAAGTTTATAAAAGTTACCAAAATCTTCAAAAAACTTCCAAAAACCTATTTAAACTGCTGCTTTGCATGTAAAAATCCTTAGCAGCTTGACAGAAACATTGGGGGCGTGTCCAGTGAAACTGAGACCTCAAGGGGCGTGTCTCACTTACACTGCACGCTCCTGGCTTCGCGCTGGCTGCACTCCTGGGCAGCGTGACATCATACGCTGCCCGGGAATGTGCTTTCTATTTCTGCAAGTTCAGGCGTCCCAGAAGCTGATCGGCACGAGCGCGGGGTAAGTGTAAATACGGGGCTTGCACGCGCTGCAAGCCCCGTTCTGGAATTTCTGGCCCATTATCACATTGCTGTTTGTGGCAGCTTGCTGTGCACAAATTGGCTGCCTCATTTCCTATATTACAAAAGTGACTACACTTCAAAAAGCACTTCTTTGTCTGTAAAGCATTTTAGGATGTCCGGTGGTCATGAAAGGTGCTATATAAATGCAAGTCTTTCTTTCTTTCTTGCTGTGAGCCTGTGTAAACTGCTTTTAAATATGTCATTTCATTGCACAATTTAAGGGGAATCTAGATAAGTACATGAGGAGGAAAGAAATAGAAGGATATGTTGATAGGGTGAGATGAAGTAAGATGGGAGGAGGCTCGTGTGGAACATAAACACTGGCATTGACCCGTTGGACCGAATGACCTGTTTATGTGCTGTAAAGTTCTATGTAATTGATCACTGCATCATGTTGAGCAAATCCATTGAGAGATGCTGGCTGACATTGTAATGTAGAATGGTTCTGATTTCAGACATAGAGGACTAGAAATTGGTTTGCCAGCACGAACTGGGTGCAAGGAACGAGAGTGGATCAGCCCAAAGGCCACCCAATATTAGAACATTTACATCAGACTGGCAAGCTGTGGATGCCTACTAGGTATTCCCAGGCATCTCGCCGACGAAGATGATTTGCAATTCGGCCACTGCGTTGTAAGCAGCAGCCCTCATGTAGGTCTTGGAAGGGGCGAAGCTACCGGGAGGGAGGGGACCGACTGGGAGAGGTGGGGATTTGATCAGAGGGCGAGGTAGCACCAGGAGATGGAAGGGAAGCGATCAGGAGGGTGCGACTGAGAGAAAGGGAGGGAAGTGATTGGGGTGGGGGAGGCAGCAATCAGGGGAGGAAGCAAGGGAGTGGGGCGAGTGGTGGCTGGCAGCAGCCCATGGTTTTAATGTGGAGCTGGGAGGAGCACTCCTACACCTCCAGGCTCCATATTCAGGTAAGCATTTTTTTAAGGACCGCTGCTTAGGCCACATGTACGCCACATTTTCCTGAGTGCAACCGGCCCACTGCCCAGTATTTAATTGGCTGTAAAGAGCTTTGGGATGACCTGAGGCTGTGAAAGGCACTGTATAAATGTACATTTTCTCCTTTATTATTAATAATCGATTTGCATCATGACACATTTTGGTAATTTTCCCAATAGGTATTATATTGTTTACAGGGTTTTATTCATTTGTCAATTGTGTTCAAGATTTAAATGGAGTGCAATTTGTATTGTAATCAATTTAAATTAGCCATATTGAGCTTTAATCAGGCTGCTTTGAGGTTGAGAACTGCAGAATGTACTGGATAAAGAAAGCAGCAGCTCCAACTGCAGTATTAGTTATTTTTCCATTGTGGGGGAAACACATTTTAACTATGAAGACCTAATGGAAAAATAAATCTCTTTTGTGCTAGCAAAAGTATTCAACACTATAAATATCAACATGTTGGAATGATGCTCGGAAGTGCAGGAAAATTTAAAGGAACTGGGGATACCTAGACCTACCTGAAGTGCTGGTGGCGCATGTTGGGGTACTTTATAGAATAATTTCTCTCTCAATGATTGCACAATGGTTCCATAAGTGGACCTTTCCTTTACTATCTGGAATCTGTACATAAAGTGAAACCTTATCAATGCATTAAGGTAGCAAAAAAATATCTGCTATGTACATTGATGCAACAGTTAGCAATTTAAATTCGTGACCACTGTCTGCATTTTGGAGCTCATTCCACTCTTGTACCAAAAAATGGCCTGGGCTCCTGATGTTTGTATGTGCTGAACTCTGTGAGGCTAAGTACTTTAGGGACAGTAGTGAACAGTGTGGGCATTTGTTCCGTCATGTTGGCATAAGATGAGCGAAGAATAGAGACTCCCATAGGAATGCAGGGCTGCTTTCATCTGGCCAAACAGTCTGTACCGCACCATTATTCCTAGCTGTGCATCAGATCACTTCTCCTTCCAACTCCTCCTCTTTCTCCTCTGCAGGCATAGGTGCAGGGCTCACCTTCCAGCCTTGAAGCTGCATGGTTGCGTCTCTTGCTGTGGCAAAGTCGCATAGAGCACAGCAGACGCTTTGAAACTTTCTTGGGGCTGTACCATAGGATGCCACCTGATGTGTGCAGACTGCTTCAATATCCTGGTGGTATCTTCTACCTGAATTCAGGTTAAGACATGAGCTTTATGATACTTTCTCTTGACCTCAGTGTGGGGGTTCCAGAGTGGGGTCATTGTCCAGGGCAGCAAGAGGTATCCTCAGAAGCTAACCAGCTGTTACTCCTGCATGTTCCAACCATTGAATGATGAAAGCATCATGTCTATTGCCAAGGTATCTTGCAGCCATTGCATTTTCTGGTTCTGGTGGTACGAGAATATCCCAACACCGTCAGTCATATGTTGCTTCTGGCCAACAAATCATCACCAGACATTCCAAAGAAGGTACAATTAGTTCATTTCTCTACTCCACACATGTGTCAGACTACTCGATTCATATGTCACTGGGTAGTTATTTGGCACCCTGACCACCAATGAGGAGCAGGTAGCAGAGCTGTTGGGGCAGTACTCTATTCCAGCCATGGAGAGATCAGCAGGCTGCAGGTTAGTGAGTATAGACCTATATATTTGCCATTGCATCACTATAAAGGAGCAAATTGCCAATAGCTTCCTCTGCTTTCACTGTCTGGAGGTTATATTCAGCTATTCTTAGCTTATGTCCTCCGTTCCTGCAAATCATTAACAGAAATGAGAGATGGTAGAAAAAGATGGAGAGGAGATAGATTATAATAAAGAGAGAAGAAATTTCTTCCTCGTAGACCATGATAATGACAATGAAGATGATGAGCAGCACAAGAGGTCCTGGATTAGGATTCAACCCCATATTCCTCTGCTCCAACCTCCTTGATATCCCCCCAGTGCACTTGCTTTCTCACTCCAATGTCGCGGATACTTTGACTTGGGGGAATAGATAGTTCAAGCGAGGATGTGGCAGAATGTGATTCGCAGTATATGAAGAAGTGGGGAGTTGGTGAGGATGTACCGCCCTACCGTAGAATCAGAGGGGGAAAAATTGGGTGAGTAGCGCCACCTGTTAGCGCCTAAAGAGGCAGTCAGTGGCTGTAGCGCCACTGGCTGCACCTCCCGCGATATTCAGCAGGGGCACTAATGGTGGCGTTAGCCATTTGTGCTGCGCCGCCACCGATGACGTCATCGGTGTGCGCAGCGCCCCATTCGCGCCCCGAACGCGATATTTGGTAGCGAACGCCGCTGTAGCGCCGTTTGCTACCCACGCCCAGTTCACGGGGCCTTGCTGCGCCGGCAGAGGTGCAAGTTAAGGTAGAGGTGCGGGGCGGCCGCTTTTTTGGCGGCCCCCTGCCAGCACCTCCGTCCCCGGCCTCCTGGTCCCCCCCCCCCCGTGGCATTGCCAGCTGTTTCCCGAGAGCCCGGCATTTCTCCTTGGTGCCGGGCTCTTTTGCCGGCACTTGCGATCGGGGTTCGCGCTGTTGCAGGCCCCTCCCCCTTAACAGTGGGAGGAAGGCCTGCAGTACCGCAGTGTGCCGTGCCGCAGCGTGTGGCGCTGTGGCACGTTGCACTGCGATATTCAGTTTCAGCGCCCTAAGAGGGACGCGGAGCGTCTCGAGCCTCACCCCGTCTCCCTCCAGGGGCACTTCAACTGAATTTCTGACGATCGCTACAGCTTCGAACGCTGCGCAAAAACCAGCACCCAGGCGAACTTAGCGCCAGGTTGGCACCTCAACCCAATTTCTAGGCCATAGAATCTAACAGCATTTGGCCCGTCATGCCTGTGCTCAGAGAGAAGACAATGTAATCCCTTCTGGTGTAGAGACCCTCAGTGACCTCCCAGATGCAGCGATGGACGGTGAACTGTGAGATGTTAGTTATGTTTCCTGCTGCAGACTGGAAGGATCTGCTGGCGAAGAAATTGAGGGCCACGGTGACCTTGACTGCCATTGGGAGTACCATGTTTGCCCTGCTCTCAGGCTGCAGGAGGTGGCAGAGTTCTGTGACCACCTAATTGGTGAAGCGTACCCTCCTAATACTCTGATCCTCACTTAAATGGACATAAGAGAAGTGCTCTCAGAAGACTCTAGGTGGGTAAGGCCTCCTATTGAGAGCCCTCCTGGACCTCCTCCTCCTCCCTCTACACACATCTTCTCGACTTTTTCGCTGCCTCTGCTCCCTCTGCCGAAGACCCTCAAGCGTGAAGTAGACTGCCAGTACAACTCCCATGACAAGCATTGTGAGCAGAAGCCTTTAAATAAGGATGAAGGCATTCTCCACTTGTAACAACACTCCCTGTTACCTTAGAACCTTGCAAGAAGTTAATAAAGCTGCTGGAGTTGCAGAAAGTAGCACAGAGCCAGTCAAATTACAGGTCATGGTGCAAGTCAGGTGCAAGTGATCACTGATGATCCTTTTAAATACCGCTGCTGGAGCCTCCTTCCTGCTTGTCAATGCTTGCTCAGCTCATTGTAGTTAAGGCCTGCCGGTAATTGGAGCGACGAAGTACAAACTCGCAGATCGGGCATCAATTGAGTGTTGCACATTCACTGACATCACGATCTGCTTCATTTCAATGAATTTTGAGATCGCTGCTATTGGCAGCGCTGCCGGCCACCCCAAAATGGTAGCTGCGGCGGGACCCGCCACCAGCTGGCGAAAGAGCAGCGGCCACCAATTTTTCACCCGATTATGACATTAATGGGTGGCAATAAACCATCCAATTTCTAGGCCACAATTTTTAAGAGCAATTTTTATTTCACAAATTTATTCTGTGGAAAAATGGTCAAAAAATCCCAAAGTGGGACATCTGGCTTAACATTTTGTTTTCACTGCAAAGTTGTGCAAGGTCTGGTACAGAATGCACTGGGAAACATTAGTCTAGAAGCGACTGCGATATTAGCTCCCAGACACTTAACACTTAATGCAGTCAATTGATATTCCTCTGTCCACTATTTTACCAAAGCATTAGCCCATTTAAAATTACAATAGTCAAAAAGGAATGTCATCAGAATGGAATAATTGCACAAATAATAATTCCTAGTTTATTAAAACCATTTGTGCATAGAAATATGATCGACTGCAAAATGCTAATTAGCAAATGGCAAATGTTGTAGATAGCCCCCCAAAAATGCAAACACAAACTAAAAACAATCCCACAAAACAAAATGTTGGGAAATACTAATATGAAAGCATGAAAGCAAATTAGGAGACAACTTATCCTGATGTGATTAATGCCATCATTACCCTTAGAGGAATGCAGTCAGCTACTAAACACATATGATTAAAGGTTAGCAGTTAACCTTGTATTCCCTGCTGAGTCTCGATGGACAAAATATCACCACACTTCATCTGAAGATTTATGGCTGTGGGATAGTTTATTTTTCCTCCCCTTTTTCAAAACTTTTAATCTTGTTTTGCTAGGTCTCTTTGTACCGAGGAGTAATACCTGAAGAAAGGCAGGATGGGACAAGCTGCTTCTAGGCAACTGCTAATGAGACTCTTGGACAGGCTGGTGAATAGTGTCCATGAGCAGGGCTTGCTAAATTTAATCTCCAGGTTTCTCTTCCTTTTCTGGGGAGCCTCCTTATCTCTACTCCAGAGACTTTGGCTAATACTTCAGTGCAGTACTGAGGGAGTGCTGCACTGTTGGAGGTGCCGTCTTTCGGATGAAGCAGTAAACCGAGGCCCTGTCTGACCTCTCAGGTGGATGTAAAAGATCCCATGGCATTATTTGAGGAAGAGCAGGGGAGATCTCCTGGTGTCCTGGCCAAAATTTATCCTTCAACCATCACCTAAAAACAAATGATCTGATTTCATTGCTGTTTGTGGGACCTTCCTGCACACAAATTGACTGCTGCGTTTCCTACATTACATCAGTGACTGCACTTCAAAAGTACTTCATTGACTGTAATGCATTATATAAATGCAAGTTGTTGTTGATGTTAAGAGCTTTGGGGTGTCCTGAGTGAGTGAAAGGTGCTCTATAAATGCAAGTTCTTCTCTGCATTGAATTTCATCTGCCATGTTTCTGCCCATTCCGCCAGCCTGTCTATATCTTCTTGAAGTCTATTGCTATCTTCCTCATTGTTTACTACACTTCTAAGTTTCATGTCATCTGCAAATTTCAAAATTGTGCCCTGTACCCCCAAGTCCAAGTCATTGATGTATATCAAAAACAGCAGTGGTCCTAATACTGAACCTTGGGGAACTCCACTGTATACCTCCCTCCAGTCTGAAAAACAGCCATTCACCACAACTCTCTGTTTTCTATCTTAGCCAATTTTGTATCCATGGTGCTACTGCCCCTTTTATCCCATAGGCTTCAATTTTGCTAATGAAATTAGTATGTGGTACTTTATCAAACACCTTTTGAAAGACCATAAACACATCAACTGCACTGCCCTTATCCACCTTCTTTGAGTCAAAAAACTCAATCCAGTTAGTCAAACACGATTTGCCCTTAACAATTCCATGCTGGCTCTCCTTTATTAATCCATGCTTATCCAAGTGGCTGTTAATTTTCTCCAAGATTATTGTTTCTAAAAGCTTCCCTCCCTTCCACCAGCAACATTAAACTGACTGGCCTGTAATTGCCGGGTTTATCCTTCTCCCCTTTTGTGAACAAAAGTATAACATTTGCAATCATCCAGTCCTTTAGCACCACACTGGAGGATTGGAAGATTGTGGCCAGCACCTCCCCAATTTCTACCCTTACTTCCTTCAGTAACCTAGGATGCACCCCATCCGGACCGGGTGACTTATCTACTTTAATTACCACCAGCATTTCCAGTAGCTCCTCTTTATCTATTTTTATCTCATCCAATATCCCAGCAAACTCTTTGTTTACCATAGCTTTGGCAAAGTCTTCTTTCTTGGTAAACACCGATGCAAAGTACTCATTTAGTACCTCAGCCAGGCCTTCTACCTCCACCAATAGTTCTCCATTTTGGTCCCTAATCGGTCCCACGCTCCTCTAGCAACTCTTTTACTGTTAATATAGCTATAGAAGACCTTTGGATTTCCCTTTATGTTAGCCACCAATCTATTCTCGTACTGTCTCTTTGCCCCTCTTATTTCTTTTTCACTTCTCCTCTGCACTTTTTATATTCAGCCTGATTGTCCCTTGTATTATCTAGTTGACATCTGCTATACACCCTCTTTTTCTGCTTTATCCTACTCTCCAACTCCTTCGTCACCCAGGGAGCTCTGGCATTGGTTGCCCTCCCTTTCCCCCTTGTAGGAATGTATCTAGGCTGTACCCGAACCATCTCCTCTTTAAAGGCCGCCCACTGCTCCTTACATTTCTGTCTGCCAGTCTTTGACTCCAATTTACGCAAGTCAGATCCCTCCTCAATTCGCTGAAATTAGCCCTCCTCCAGTTAAGTGTTTTTATTCTAAATTGCTCCTGTCCTTCTCCATAACTAAACCTTAGGATACTATGATCACTATTCCCGAAATGGTCTCCAACTGTGACATTCTCCACTTGACCCACTTCATTCCCCAGGACTCGATCCAGCAATGCCTCCTTCCTCATTGGACAGGAAATCTACTGATCAAAATGATTTTCCTGAACACACTTCAGAAATTCCTCCCTTTCTCTGCCCTTAACACAATCATTGCCTCTTTCAATATTGGGGTAATAAAGTCTCCCATTATCACTAATATATAGTGTAATGATCAGTAACATGTCATTCTAAAATGGTACACTAGGTGGAGCTGTCTGTTTAGTAGGGGGCTACCCACAAGGCAATAGTCAAGATGGATGCCTGTAAACTAGTCCACATGGCTGATTAAATGATTAGCTCAAGCTAGCTGTTCATAATGAAAACGTCTATTTATTTATGAACATAACATGGTAACAGGATTGGTAATATCTGCTGAATATTGTGAAACACGACATGGAGAATTTGAAGCCACCGGAGGGTTTGAAACTCACGGGGAATGTCGACTGCAATTGGCGGACTTTCAAACAACAATTCGAACTCTATATTGCTGCCATCGGGTTTGGTACGATGCCAGACGCAAGGAAAATAGCGTTACTGCTCACGGTTGCAGGCCCGCAGGCGATCGAGGTATTTAATACATTTGTATTTGATCAAGAGGAGGACAGAGAAAAAATGGACGATGTGCTAAAGAAGTTTGATACACATTGTTCTCCCAAAAAGAACGAGACCTATGAGAGGTACGTGTTCCGTTCACGGACACAGCAGCAAAATGAGACTTTTGATAGCTTTGTGACCGATCTGAAACTGAAAGCACAGACATGTAATTTTTCTGAACTGAAATCATCTATGATTCGTGACCAGATTGTGTTTGGTATTCATGATAAAAAAGTCAGGAAACGTTTGTTGAGAGAAACCAAACTAACATTGGAGGATGCTGTGAAAGTATGCCATGCCAGTGAGCTAGCTCAACAGCACGCAAAGACTTTCAGTGAAATTAATAATAATGCGACTGCAGTGATAGTGCTGCTGTCGGTGCTGTGTCCTACAAGGGGAAGAAACATGGGCAGAACAGAAATGCAAAGCAATCGGAGGATGGAACTTTGAATTGTAAATGCTGTGGTTACCAGCACCAGTCAAGACAATGCCCTGCATTTGGGAAAATGCGCACAAAATGTAACGGAAAGAATCACTTTGCCAAACAATGCTTTTCAAAAGTAAAAACAAAGAAAGGGCAACAAGTCAATGTGATTGAGGACACTGATTTAAGTGAGACATTTTTTGTAGGAATGGTGTCATATGACAATATCGAAAAGGATACAGAAAATGTGCAGCCCTCAGGAAAGGACAATGCTGAACATAAAGTTAATGCAGTAAAAGAGGACAAATGGATAATGCCACTGCAGATAAATGGAGCATTAATTACATTGAAACTAGACACTGGGGCAAAAGCAAACTTAATCAGTATGAGTGACATTAAAAATATGAAAGAAAAGCCCAAAATACAGAAAAAGTCAGTACTACTGAAGAACTATAATGGACAGAAAATAGACAGCTTAGGTGTATGCACACTTAAAGTGACAGTCAAAGACAAAGTGGATTGATGTAAGAAAAAGGAGTCTTACCATCAAGTAACTTTAAAGTAAGCTTTAAATAACTTATAAACACACTATATACAAGAGAGGTCTTTACCATGCCTCTGGTAGAAGCCTCTAACAATACTGAACAGTCCAGTATTTATACCAGTCCAACAGGAAGTGACATATGACAGGAAGTGAGGTATGTACACAGTTCATAGTTCATAGTTCACAGTTCACAGGAAGTGATGACATAACATCCCGGAAGTTATTATTATTATCACATTCTTCCCTCCTGCAGGATTAGGAGGCTGTGGTCTACCTTTTGTTCCGCAGCCGCCGAACAAGGAAGAGTCGCACCCGTTTGGATTCCCGTCGTAGAGGGTCGCTGGTCCGCTTACATGCGGTTGGCCATTGGTCAGAGTCTGTGTCGCCTGGCATCCCGAAATTTTTGGAGGTTGGCGTCGTGTTCCTGTTGATCGTGACCTGCAATGGTAATGTTATCAAGATAGGGAAAAGTGTCCCTTAGGTTTTCCTGCATACCCAGGCCATACATTGCCCGTTGGAAGACAGCCACTCCATTAGTAACCCCGAATGGGAGGCGACGAAATTGGTACAGCTGTCCATTAGCCTCAAAGGCCGTGTACTGCTTATCTGAGACCTTCAAGGGTACCTGATGATAGGCACTTTTTAAATCGTAAGTTGAGAACACTTTGTATTCGGCCAGTTTATTAACCATATCATCAATGCGTGGCAATGGGTAGGCGTCCAAGTCGGTATATTGATTGATGGTTTGTGAATAATCGATGCATAGTCGCTGTTTGTGAGGTTTTAGAGGGTTCTTGACAATGACGACTTGAGCCCGCCAGGGCGACGAACATGGTTCGATGATATCCTCTGCTAGAAGTTGAGAGATTTCAGCCGCAATAAAAGATTGGTCTTCCTGATTAAAGCGCCGCGATTTCGTTATTATTGGTTTGCATCGAGGCGGAATACTGGCAAATAATGAGGGTTCATCAAGTGAAGCTGCTGACAATGTACAAAACAGTAATTTAGACGGTATATTAGAAATAGTAAGTCCGGGTTTGGATCCACCAAACTCAATGGTGAGTTTCTTATGCTGTTTTTGGAAGTCCAGCCCTAAGAGGAGATCACTACATAAGTCCTTGAGCACCGAAAGTCAGGTGGAGGGATACATACGACCATGAAGTGTCATATCAACAACACAAAAGCCGGAGATTCTGGTATTAAGTGATGACTGAGCCATCGCAATTGCCTGGTCCGATGGGAAGACATGTAGTTTCAATTTCGCAACAATCTGTTCCTTAATGAAACTATCAGTACTTCCTGAGTCAATTAAGGCATCTAAGGTATGCCCTTTAATTGAAATTTTTGTGGCTGCATGAGACAGGTTCTGTGGGCAAGCAGCTGTAATTGGTGTCGTTGCACAGAGAGTGGCTAAAACTCTCGGTGTGCTTCTTCGGGAGAGAGCTCGAGAGGAAGCTTGATAGGTCCTAGCTGGAGCATCTTGATAGGCCTTAATTGGGGCAGTTCAGTAGGCCTTAGCTGGATTGGCCCTCGTAGAGGCCCTTGATAGGCAAACTTTAGCAAAGTGTCCTTTTTTTTTGCAATAACTGCAGATTGCATTGCGAGCAGGGCAGGTTTTCCTAGGGTGAAAAGCATCTCCACAAAAGAAGCATTCCTTCCTAGATTGCCAAGAGGCTGCTAAAGTGGGGTCATCCTCCTCTTCTTCATCAGAATTATCAGAATTAGATTCCCCCATGATAGGGTTCACCTGAGACCGCTTGAATTGTCTGGTTGCAGTTACAGCAGCAGACCGAGATCTGGGCAGCTGATAGAGGTCTGCATTTCTCTTTGCCAAATCCAGAGAACAAGCTAGGTCAAAAGCTTTTTGTAGCTCAAGTGTTTTACTTTCTAGTAGACGCTGGCGTATAAATGGAGAGGCAATCCCGCAGATGAAAGCATCACGAATCATTTCTTCACGGTACAGCTCAGCTGAGGCTGCCTGAAAGTTACAATCTATGCTGAGCCTGCGAAGTTCTTGCAGGAATTCGTTAATTGATTCCCCTGGCCCTTGTTGGGCTGTGGCCAGTAGATGTCTAGCATAGACCTCATTTGGGGTCTTGGCATACAGTTTCTTAAGTGCCCGAATCACCTCATCGTAATTATCCCATTCATCAACATACTCGAACACTTTTGGGGTCACATAGTTGATAAGTATTCTCAATCTAGTAGGAGCATCCGCTTTACATTCATCCAGAAAATTCTCAAAAGTACGGGACCAATGCTTCCATACCCTGCCAGCTGCTGGTGTATTCGGGTCCAAGTCCAGACGAATAGGTCTAAGGATTCTCTCCATGATGGGTGGTTCCCTGGATCCTTAACTCCGAGTTTATCCAAAGGTCTAGTATTTGTGAGTGTAAATTCTAAGTTACTTAAATTGATGTAAGAAAAAGGAGTCTTACCATCAAGTAACTTTAAAGTAAGCTTTAAGTAACTTATAAACACGCTATGTACAAGAGAGGTCTTTACCATGCCTCTGGTAGAAGCCTCTTACAATACTGAACAGTCCAGTATTTATACCAGTCCAACAGGAAGTGACATATGACAGGAAGTGAGGTATGTACACAGTTCATAGTTCATAGTTCACAGTTCACAGGAAGTGATGACATAACTTCCCGGAAGTTATTATTATTATCACATGGATCATCTCATGTTTTCTGTTGTGGCTGAAGGACTTGATTCACTACTAGGTGACAAAGCTTGTGAGGACTTAGAACTGGTCAAGAGAGTCTACCGCATAAACTGTGCCATAAGCAGACCAGATGACTCGATGGATTCTGTAGTGAGTAATTTCCAGGATGTGTTCAAAGGATTTGGAGTTCTACCATTCACTTACAAGATCCAGCTAAAGGAGAATGCTCAGCCAGTGGTACATGCTCCACGGAGAGTTCCAGCACCCCTGCGTGACCGGTTCAAGAATGAACTGGACAGAATGACCACACTAGGAGTCATCAGGAAAGTCGAAGAGCCAACAGACTGGGTTAACTCCATGGTATGTGTAAAGAAAAAGAACAATGATCTAAGAGTATGCATGGATCCAAAGGACTTAAATGCAAACATAAAACGTGAACACTACCAGATTCCCAAGCGAGAAGAAATCACCAGTGAAATGTCAGGTGCCAGATACTTCACAAAGCTCGATGCCTCACAAGGATTTTGGCAACTAAAACTGGATGAAGAGAGCACCAAATACTGTAGCTTCAACACACCATTTGGCAGGTATTGTTTCCTCAGAATGCCTTTTGGGATAATATCTGCATCTGAAATCTTTCACAGAGCGATGGAACACATAATTGAAGGTCTGGAAGGAGTTCGGGTCTATGTTGATGACATCATCATCTGGGGCTCCACACTGAAAGAACACAATGAGAGACTGACTAAAGTGCTACAGAGCATACGCCGGAATGGACTGAAGCTCAACAAAGCCAAGTGTCAGTTTGGCGTCCAGGAAGTCACTTTCCTGGGAGATAATCTACCTGGTAAAGGAATAGAGCCAGATATGGAAAAAGTAAACGCCATACTCAAAATGCCCCGACCCACTGACAAAAAAGGAGTGCTACGCATCATGGGGATGATAAACTTCATTGGAAAGTTCATTCCTAACTTGTCAGCCAAGACAGCCTGTCTGCGAGACCTGCTACATAAAACAAATGAGTTCGCATGGACAGAAAGACATGAACAAGAGTGGATGAACCTCAAAACAGTGCTGACAACCACACCTGTACTCACCTTCTTTGAGCCAACAAAGAGAATCAAAGTGTCAATGGATGCATCAAAAGTTGGCCTAGGCACGCTCTTGCTACAAGCAGAGGGTGAAGATTGGAAGCCTGTTGCCTATGCCTCCAGGTCTATGACTGATTCTGAGTGTCGATACGCCCAGATTGAAAAGGAATGTCTAGGCTTGGTAGTTGGACTAGAAAAGTTCCATGGCTACATATATGGACTTCCCACCTTCACAGTTGAGACAGACCACTGCCCACTGGTTGCCATCATAAAAAAAACCTGAATGAGATGTCTCCAAGGATTCAATGACTCATGATGAAGCTGCAAAGATATGACTTTGAACTGATCTACACACAAGGCAAACACATAATGTTAGCAGATGCACTATCCCGAGCACCCACAATGAGTCATGTGAGCTCTGCTGAGGAAGACGTGGATGTTCATGTGAGTATGCTCACTGCTGTGCTGCCGGTGTCAGACACAAAATCAAAGCAAATAGCAGAAGAAACAGTAAAAGATACAGTGTTACAAACAGTAATAGAGAATATTCACAATGGTTGGCCAAAAGGTTCCTGTCCAAAGTACTTTCACATCAGGTCAGAGTTGAGTGTCGCAAGTGGACTATTACTAAAACAGAACAGAATAGTCATTCCACAGGCTCTACGTCGAGACATGCTCAAAAGGATTCATGAGGGACACCTCGGAATTGAAAAATGCAAAAGGAGAGCAAGAGACACTGTTTATTGGCCTGGCATAAATAAGGACATTGAGAACATGATAGGCATATGTGAGACATGTCAGAAACACCAAAATAAACAAGCAAAGGAACCAATGATAGTAGCTGTCTTACCAACAGCACCATGGCAAAAGGTTGGTATGGACCTTTTTCAATTGAATGGTAAAGACTATCTAATATTGATTGACTACTATTCTAACTATCCTGAGATAATGCTGCTCTCAAGCACATCAGCAAGCAGTGTCATAATGCATGTTAAATCCATCTTCGCCAGACATGGAATTCCCAGGATTGCTGTTAGCGACAATGGTTCGTGCTTCAACTGTAAGGAGTGGGCAGTTTGCAGCACCTTATGACTTTCAACACATCACATCTAGTCCTCTGTATGCTCAGTCGAATGGTAAGGCAGAGAAAGGTGTTCAAGTTCTCAAACAGCTACTGAAGAAAGCAACAGAAAGCAAGTCTGATCCTTATCTCGCCCTGCTGAGCTACCAAGCCTCCCCTTTAGACTGTGGTTCTTCACCTGCTGAACTCCTAATGGGTCGCAAGTTGTGCACCACGCTACCCTGCTGTGCAAAAGAAAAGCAGAGTAAGGAACTGAGACAGAGACTTCAACTGTTAAAGCTGAAACAGAAATCATACTATGACAAGTCATCCAAAACTCTGAAACCATTGACAAGGGATGATGTTGTCAGGATTGCGGATCCAGATGCATGGAACAGGAAAGCTACAGTTCTTGAGGAAGTAGGACCAAGATCATACATTGTTAGAACTGAGGAAGGACAGATTCTCAGGAGGAACCGCCGTTCCCTCATGAAAACACAAGAAACTATCCAAGAGCAAATCGATGACAATGCCGCAACTGAATCTTGTGACTCACCACCAGAACAATCTAACACAAACACACATGCAGGCTCTCATGCAAACACATCAGACTTACCTGTGCTGAGAAGATCCACACGTGAAGTAAAAAAGCCTAATCTTTGAGTACAAAGAAAACTATAATAAAAGAATGAAAAGCTTAGAGTTCATAAAGTAAAGCTTTGAAAATGTGTTGACTGTTGTGAAGATGTTTATGTCATTATGATTGATGGATATTGATTGATATTGATTTTGTTTAACCTCTAAGGAAGGGGGATGTAATGATCAGTAACTTGTCATTATAGAATGGTACACTAGGTGGAGCTGTATGTTTAGTAGGGGGCTACCCACAAGGCAGTAGTCAAGATAGATGCCTGTACACTAGTCCACATGGCTGAATAAATGACTAGCTCAAGCTAACTGTTCATAATGAAAACGTCTATTTATTTATGAATAACATATAGTTCTTGCCCCTCTCAGTAATTTATTTGCAAATCTGCTCATCTACCTCCTTCCCAAAATTTGGTGGCCTATAAAATACGCCAAGAGCAGGTTAAAATTGAAGACAGCGTGATCCGGGTGGGTCATTGGCAGTTATGTCACTTGGTCGACTCTAACGGTTTCAACCAGTTTGATCACAGCTGTGGCCCACTCTGCAGGTGGGAGCTTGTCGTACAAAATTAAATTACTGTCAAATTGAAGATCGCGCAGAAAGGGAGCCGTTCCGTTCATTGGGCAGATGTCCCTCAGTACACCTTTCCTGTTCTGGGAGCGCACATCACGGAATTTCTACCCTTTGAAGAAAAATAAGAAAATCAAGAGAGAGAAGCAAAGGTAATATGTTCAGGCATGAGAACCGAACCATTGAGGCTTGTGTGAATATTTAGTATGCTACATACTGCAAATCCGAAGACAGACATTGATTAAAGGCGCAGAAATTGCAATAGGCCAAGAGAGAGTTCAATGTTAAGGAGATACAGTCTAAGAAAAAGAGCACAGTGGCAGAGAGATAAAGAAAACAGGAAGAGATATGATAGTGAGAATGTCAGAGAAATAGAGGGAGATAAATAGTAGGTCAAGAAAAAGTAGAAAAGCGGTGCAGCGATTTAAAATTCTCTTTCTGTTGTGAATTCCTCACCAGTTCGAATGAACTTAAAGTACTGTCATTGTTGAAGTAGAGCCAGCTGATAAATGGAGTTCAGTACCAAATGACTTTTTCCACAGTTTGGTAAAATGTCAAGTGATTATGCTGTGCAGAAAGTGAATGACGAAAATTACAACTAGATGCTGAGGAGAAGCTGAAGTTTTTAATTGAAGGTTGAAAAGTGTAATTTCTGCTCTGTTTATACAACACTAGCTGAAGTGCCCGGCGTTGCCGAGGCTTTTTCGAGGGCATGTTGTTGTTGGAAGAGAGAGAGAGAGAGCGACTGGGGGGGGTGGGGGAGGGAGGGAGGGGGGGAGCGAGGGAGAGGGGGGAAGGGAGGGCGGGGGGGAAGGGAAGGGGGGGAGGGGGGAAGGGAAGGGGGGAGAGGGGGGGAAGGGGAGGGGGCGGGGGAAGGGGGGGAAGGGGGGGGAGGGGGGGAGGGAGGGGAGGGAGAGCGGGGGGCCCCACCGAGGGTTGCGGCCCCCCCACCCCGAGGGTCGCGGCCCCCCCTGAGGGTCGCGGCCCCCCCCCGAGGGTCGCGGCCCCCCCGAGGGTCGCGGCCCCCCCACCCCGAGGGTCGCGGCCCCCGAGGGTCGCGGCCCCCCCCGAGGGTTGCGGCCCCCCCAGCCCCCCCCCCCCGAGGGTCGCGCCCCCCGCAGAGGGTCGCGGCCCCCGCAGAGGGTCGCGCCCCCCCCCGAGGTGAAGACCGCCGATTGCGGCTGTGCGAGATGGCCGGGGGGCCGGTTGCCAGGGTGACGCTTGGCGGCCCCCCCCGAGGGTCGCGGCCCCCGCAGAGGGTCGCGGCCCCCCCCCCGAGGGTCGCGCCCCCCCCCCCACCGAGGTGAAGACCGCCGATTGCGGCTATGCGAGACGGCCGGAGGGCCGGTTGCCAGGGTGACGCTTGACGCTCAGCAAGCCCCGCCCCCCGGCCGAGCCAGAGAGAGACGCCGCGTCTCAGCTCCTGCTGCACGCGCACCCTAGCAGCGCTGGGCTGAGGCTCGGCCCTCCAGCCTTCGAGTGGGGCCGGGAGGTGCCTAGCTCGGGCGTGGGTGCGACGGAGAAGCCGAGGCTTCGAGGCCTACCTGGAAAAACGGGGAAAGGTAGGAAAATTAATGAGATTAGATAAGTTAATTCATTTCTAAATCATTTTTTTTTAAAACAATATGTGTTTTAAAAGCAACGTTTTTTTTAAAGATGCAGAAAGCGGGAAAAAGAAAGGAAAAGTTTGGAATCAAGATGGCGGCGACTCACCTCGGTTCAGAACGATAAGGCCCGGCCACACACGCACCGATTGGCCCGGCGGCACACGCCAGCAACGCGGCGTACGATTGGTCGAGCTCGAGGTCACTCTGTCGCTAATGAGTGGATAATGAGATGCTAATGAGCGGAATGTTAAGGTTTTTCAGATACCGCGGGCGCGAATATAGCCCGGCCGAAACGTAAATACGCTTAAAACCGTCTCGGAAGCGTAAGCTTTCTTTGGAGGTAACGCGCGCGTAGGTACGCCCTGTAACTTTCGAGCGCATACCCGACAGACGCACACGCGATGACAGACAGAATGACAGACAGAAGTACCGATTTATATATATAGATTATTTGTCATAGTCAAATGGTTTTAATAAGAAAGGAGGAAGAAATGCTCAGGATATGGTCTTGATGCAGTATTATCTCCCATGTATTATTTCAACAAAAAAATTAAAAGCCTGCTGTCACTATAATGAATCATTTCCCCCCCTCCCATGCTGGCTACTTACTACCAGAGCTATTCTGATGAAAACATTTTCTAGACCTGCATATCCTGGAATGGATTCATTATGTTGCATGGAAATTGGTAATTGAGACTGGCTTGATCCATGGGTGGGGGTAGGGGGGAGGAGGCGGTGGGAGTGGGGGAGATAGACAGTGACCAAATTTAGTGCTGCAACCACCAGTACTAAGCTTAACTGGGCTTGGGCACCTCCAGATTGGCCTACAGGATGAATGGTCGAAAGTATTGACTTTTGTGCAGTTGAGTTGAGACTCTTTGGGGCACGTGTGTGTCAGTCCTGTGATACATGTGTCACTGAAGCCAATCTGACCGAGTGAAAAGCTAAAATGAAGATTTACATGTGAAATGCTATGACCCACTAAATGAGAAGCTATGCTCGTATTTTAGACTTTTACAATATAACAACGGAGGAGTATTTTACACCGAAAATACTCGTATGAATTTTAAAAGATTGGAATAGTAAAAGACGTTGCAGGCAGATTGTCCTGTCCCTGCGAGCAGGACTATTGCATCACTTGGATGCAGAGAAGACAGAAATAATCAGGCAAGGAGGAGCCTACGCCCCTAAGGAAACCCACCCAAATTTTCACCATTTTAATTGACAGACGGAAGACCTGCCAGACTCTTTTACAATTCTCAAACTTGCTTTCAAATCTCTCTCTGGCCTCGCCCCTCCCTGCCTCTGTAACCTCTTCCAGCCTTACAATCCTCTGAATTCTCTGTGCTCCTCCAATTCTGGACTCTTATGCATCCTCGATTTTCATCGCTCCACTATTGGCGGCCATGCCTTCAGTCTTCAGCTGCCTAGGCCCCAAACTTCCTAAACCTTTCCACCTCTCTATCACTCTCCTTGAAATTGCTCCTTAAAACCTACCTCTTTCACCAAGCTTTTGGTCATCTGTCCTAATATCTCCTTATGCGACTTGGTGGTAAGTTTTGTTTGATAACGCTCCTGTGAAGTGCCTTGGGACATTTTACTACTTTAAAGGTGCCATATAAATGCAAGTTGTTGTTGTTGTGGGCATGCGCTCTTCCCCGCCCAATTATCCTGTATTCACTGCACCCAGGCAATTCAATAACTCCAGGTGCAGGAACAGGAAAATTTGACCCATGGCCAAACAAGCACATCCTATCTTTTTTGACCTGTACACATTTCTTCGTCCTTAAATAAAGAATTGATTTGAAGTCTTACTTCAGCATACATGACGCAAAATAAAATTTTGTTGCCAATACTATTAGAGTTAAGCAAGTCTGCATGAAGTAAACAGTCAAGGTAGCAGTATGTAGTCTCATAAATGTCGGCCAGTGATCTCACAAGGTGACTGATCCAGAGCAAAGTACTGAGAAGCACAGCCAGAAGAACAAACTGTCTGATTTTATTTCAGAGAGAAGGAGCCAGAGTGAACGCAATCCACGGAAGAAGCAAAACTAAACTGAGCAACATTTGTTAGTTTTTGTCCCCTCTCTTCCCTATTAGTTTGCAGAGCCAAAAGAAACCAAAGTGCTATTTTCAAGAATCTTGGGAGTCAGCCAGCTGAACTGTGTGTTTTAACAAGAAAATGCTGTAAGTGTCATGCTCACTCAGCAGGGAGAACGAGCTGGCAGAAAATGGAGTGCCGAGTGGAGAATTAGGAGATCCTACATTGAAAATCAAATAATAGACTTCTCTTCCAGAGGTATTTAACTGCTCTTTTGTTGCTTTTTACAGTGTTCTGTTGTGGTGTGGAAGAAGGCCGTGATTGATCGTCTTGCTCAGAATAGTTTAGAATTCCGGGTGATAGTAAATGGCTACATGACAATGCTGACTTGCTGCCTCTTTTCAAATGTTTGAGCAGGACAGATTTGGAGCCACTGTTTTTGAAAGTAAAGATGTTAAATTTTATGCTGCTGAGCAGAAGTAAGAACCTAAATAAATGTCCCATTTACAGACATGCTGTTACCTGCTGTTGGATTTCTCACTTCCTACTCTCTGTTCTGGTGGACTTTGACAAGTGACCTGTTTCCAATTTAAGATCAGAAGAATGCAATAAAGTAGGAAGTGAGAAAAATCCATTTGGTCCATCACACCTTCTCCTTCCTATGAATCATGTATTGTTTTTTATCATTGCCATTTCTGGCTATTAAGTGGCAGGGATGAGCCTGTGTTTCATTGCTTCAGGAAAATTGGGGGTTTGCATGTTAAAGACCACAATACAATTTTTAAACAACCACCTCGGATTGTGACAAACTCCTCAACTCTTATGGCTTGGGGGGGGGCGATTTTCTGCCATCAGAGGCTTGTTTGAAGGCGGGAAAGGCGGAAAAATCAGATTCAATGAGGACGGGTTCAGAACCCGCCTCCAACCTGCCTCCGGGGGATTTTGCTGGTGCCGGTTTTGGAGGTCGGGAAACGGTCCCGCCTCCAGCTGGCCATAGTGATACTTGTGATAATTAAATGCTCGTTAAGAGCCTCGCTAAGCCTATTTTGAGAGGCCCTCGTGATTTTTCGAGCATTTCGGCATGCTCCACGCACCTTCTAAACCACGCCAGGTAAACCTGGTGGGTTGACTCATGGGTGGCCTCCTCACAGCTGCAGGTCTAACAAGGCATCGTTTATTGCATCAAGGATTACTTGCAGGTGCCACATCTTGGCTTCAAAAGGTCTCTGAACACTTTTAGAAGGCTTTACGAAGTTGGAGGTGCTGTAGCTTGAATCAATCAACTGTGGGACCTCCTTGGAAGACCCTCTCCCCACTTGCAATGAGCGCTTCCCCAAAGGAGGCATCTGCAAGCAGCATGGGAACCATTTGTTTTCTTTCTGCATGGACCTCAGATGAGGAGGAGGAGGAGGAGGAGCAGGAGGTGGAGGATCTGGAGGAGGAGGAGCAGGAGGAGGTCAGAGCGCAGCGGCAGCGGCAACATGCGATCACATGGTTCCCGGGATGCAAGGGATGAACTTATCCTGGCCAGATTTGCATAGGTTGCCCAAGTTGGCACATGTCCTTGGCTCCACCCTAGGACATCATTGACAATGCACATGACTCTCTGGCCTCCTTTCACTCAGGCCACCAACCTGACAATGCAAGTGTGGCGGAGCCCACAATGTGGAGCTGCCTAAGGCGAAAGAACAGATGCCATAACGCCAACATTTTGGCTTCAAATCATTTTAATGCTTTCCAACAGGTGTGGCATTTCATCAATACACATAAACATTCTCCCAATCTGCACACAGATCTGGAGGTTATATCCCTTGCCATCTGTACCCACACAGCCTTGGTTTCTTTGGCAGGCCTCTTTTCCCAGATGAGTGGAAGAGCACCACCATGCTAGCTCTCACCCCCTCAAACAACATTTGCAGTGCCTCATCTGAGAGCTTCGGGGAGGTCCTTGCCTTGGAATTGGACATAGTGGTTTCTCAGAATATGTTGCAGGTGGTGCAGCATAGGCAGACATGCTGTGGAATGAGCCAAGGCAGCAAGAAACCATAAAATCAGACTGAAAAAGTGATGTCAACAGAGGCGGGTTTCAGTCCCAAAACACTCATTGACCAAGGGCATCCCACACCTCTGAAATCAAGTGGCCAATCAGGGGAAAATCACAATTTTTTGAAAACCGCCAGTGGAGGTGGGTTTCAAACCCACCCAAACCGAAACCTGCCTCAATCTCACCTCCAGTGGGAAAATCGCCCCCAGGGTATCTGGAACAGATCCTTATTCAATCTTAGCAAGAAGATCTGATTTCTACATTTTCTCAAGTGTTAACTTGGCTCAGCGAGGGAGTCTTGCTTCTGTGTCAGAAGGTTAGGAGTTTAAGTCCCTCTGCTGCACTGAGGGAGTGCTCCGTTTCCTTCAGATGCGATGTTAGAACAATCCCTTGTTTGCATGTTCAAGTGGCTGTAAAAGATACCGTGGTATTCTTTTGAAGAAAAGCAGAGATTTCTCCCATTGCCCTAGCTTAACCCTCAACCAACAGATTAACTGATCATTTATTTTACTGCTGTTTATGTACAACAGTGACTACACTTCAAAAGTAATTCATTAGCTGTGAAGTGCATTAAGACATCCTGAGAACATGAAAGGCACAATGTAAAGGCAAATTGTTTTTATAACTGGTCACTATCATTTATCAAGTTTGCAAGCCAATTATAAGATAATAGCATACATAGAAAACAAAAATCCCCAGTGTCTAAATATCTATTGTGTGCCATTTTTCATAATAATTATCAATAATAACTTGAAGAGAGTTGGCAACGTTAATTTTAAAAATTAGAGATTCTGGGGAGAAATAAGAAATTAGGCCTATGGTGCTCTATTAAGTTTTACTTTAATTGCTACCTTATTTGTAAAGGAACCATTTTAAATTGATATCCTGATTAGAATTGCAGGAAGCAGTTACGGCCATGTGTTCAGCAGACGTAAATCCATTAGTAATGAGTTACTTGGTTGAACCCACTATAAGTAATTATAGAGGCAAATGGAAAAGGGATGACAGATGGGTGTCTTCCTTGGCATGTTTTTTTCATAATCAAAGAATAATGAGAGGAAAAAAGTATAAGATTTCTCTGGCATAGCTTCATTTACTTAGTTAATCACTTAATATGACAAGAGAAAAACAAGCATGAAAAATCCACCTTACCTAATAAATAACAGTGCATTACTCTTCAAGAGTACTTACTGAAATTAATAACACTTGCCATTTTATTCAGGAGCTGCCAATAATGGAATATTAGAGTAGAGCCGTTGAGTTCTCGCCAATATTTATTCCTCAACCAACATCACAGAAACAGATTATCTGAGATTTTAACTGCCAGCGAGTTTCTGGCCTGACTCCGCTGATCTTAATTTGATTCCACCCACCCGTGGCAAGTTGAGGCCACAGCAATTTCGACCGCCGGGCTTTATTAAAATGCCACTGACCCGTTACCCGTCCATACAAATCGGACTGAATTACTAAGGCTTTGAGGGCCAGGGCTTGAGAGCCTCCTGTCTCCAACCCCCTCACCCCCACCCCCTGATCTGGGGATGTATGTGTATAGCAAGGAAACAATTTTTTTTTAATCAAATTTATTCCAAAATTGCCTTTTTAAAAACTGAAATGCTGTTATTTTAAACCAACTTGATGAAAATCAAACTTGAATATCATTTCTATTACTTGATGTTTTCAATTCTATTACATTCTTTGTTTACCCTTTGTAGAAAATAGTTAAATTCTGCTATGAATAACCTATTTTTGCAGTGAAATGGATTGATATTGGTTATAAATTTGTAGCTGATTTGATGTAACAGGTTATTGAATGACAGGACCACAGTAGAAAACCCAGGAAAATATATTTTATTGAAGAGTAATGCAAACAGTCCTCACAAAAACTCATGCATGCAGGAAAATTATTCATTGCACTGGTCTCATGTGTGTTCAGCGCATATAAAACAAAAATCCATCCAACTTTTGATATGCAAATGTTGATATTTTCATCTAGTGATTTGAGCCTTTAATCTACCTGGAGATGAGAGAACAGGAGTCATTTGTATTGTACAGCTAGCACTGTTTGATTTCCCAGAGTACAAGCTGTTAGTGATTATAGTGCAAGCTACTGAAATAGGAAGGTGTTATTACTCCTGGCCCACTTTCTTGAGTATAGCTTAGGTGGTATTAACCAAGAGTTAAAAAACATCTACTATGGGATCCAGCACAACACGAGCCTAAATCTTGTTAAACTGTTCTATGGTAAGCAGAAACATTTATTGTTCTCCAAGAGGGCATTTGTTTATGGATCAAAGTTAAGGTTCCAACAAAAAGAAAAATTCTTGCATTTATACAGTTCCTTTATTGTAATGTCCCAAGGCAATTCACAGAGGAGAAAAAGGAATGGATGCTGAGCCTGTATGGGAGAGTTAGGGGAGATGATTGAACACTTGGTCAAACAGACAGGTTTTAGGAACGTAGGAACATAGGAACAGGAGTAGGCCATTTAGCCCCTCAAAACTCTTCCGCCATTCAATGAGATCATGGCTGATCTGTGATCTAACTCAAGGGGCTAGATTTTCAGTATAGACAGTTTTGGGGTGCTAACCTTAGCGCCCGCCCGAAGTTAGCGCCCGCCCCAAAGTAGCGCCCCGTTGCCGGAAATTCAGTGGCTTCGCCCTAAGAGGTTGGTGGAGCGCTAAAAGAGGCGTTCCACTACTATCTTTAGGCGCTAAGCCGGCGGTGCAGAGCGCAACACCCGAGCTCGGGCGCAGCGCACGGCAGACACTCTGGTGCCAGTGAGCTCTTAAAGGGGAAGGGTGCATGTGTTTTGCATGTGTTTTTTTCAAAGGCAGAGTCTGGGGGGGAAAACAGCAGGAGGAGGAGGAGGAGGAGGAGGAGGAGGTGGTGGTGGTGGTGGCCGGAAACATACATACACCGTTCACAACAACACACTGGATCCTTCCACACAACACATGCAGACTGCCTTTTATAGTGCAGGAGGAGTGCCCTTTAATTTGCGCTCCCCAGGGTGTGTTGCGTTCCATTTTACAAACGCTCTGGACGCCAGCCGCACAATGGGGCGGTCCGACTGAAGTTTGGATTCGGGGCGGCCAAAGGGCGTTGCATGAGGATGTGACGTCATTTTCTGCGCGCGCATCCGGGCGGCCGCTAAACTTTGCGCCGGCGCTAACGGGCAACTTAATTTGGGGCGGGGCGCAAACTGCGCTGCGCCCGGGCGCTACACGCATAGCGCCCGAAAATCACTTCTCTTAAGGCGCTAACTGCTGGCGCAAGCAACTGAAAATCCAGCCCTATATACCTATCTTTGCCTCATAAACTTAATACCTTCGGTTATCAAAAATCTTTCTATCTTAGATTTAAAAATTAACAATTCATCCAGCATCAATTGCCATTTGCAGAAGAGAGTTCCAAACATCTACCACCCTTTGCGTGTAAAAGTGTTTCCTAATTTCATTCCTGAAAAGCCTGGCTCTAATTTTTAGACTATGGCCTAGAAATTCAGTATAGCCACATTTAGGGCGCTACAGCCGGGCGGCCACTAAAGTTTGCGCCCAGCGCAACTTCACGCCACCTTCGCCGATATTCAGTGGCATCGCCCCAAGAGGTTGCTGCTGCGCTAAAACAGGCGATGCACGACTATCATTAGGCGCTAAGCCGGCGGCCCGGGGCGATACCCCCGAGGGCGGGCGCAGCGCAGGTGCGACGAGTTGCTGATTGACGGCAGACACTCTGGCGCCGGTCAGCTCTTAAAGGGGGAGGGTGGATTTGTTTGCCTGCCACGCCCTGCACACTGCAGCCCTGAAGCAAGGCCTGACCACTGCTGCTTCATCTGTGCAATGCCCAGGACTATGGAGAAGGCCAGGGAGAGAGCGCAGCGCTTCAGCGACGGTGACCTGAGGGTGCTGGTTGGCGCAGTGGAGCGCAGGCGCCATGTTCTGTTCCCTGAAGGTGGCAGGAGGCCGCTGCCCAGCGCCTATCGGAAAGCCTGGAGGGAGGTGTCAAACAGGGTGACCTCCAACAGCGTGGTTGCCAGGACTCCTGTGCAATGCCGGAAAAAGTTCAACGACCTCACTCGGGTTGTCAGGGTGAGTACCCTTTCCAGTGTCCTCCTCATCCCTGCATGTGCACCTCAGTTTATGGGCAAAGGGACCTGCAAGCCCTAATGCCCAGCCCTCATCCAGCAGCTATGGGACTGTCATGAAAATCACTTGCACATTCAGCACTTCACACACTGTACAAGCTATTCGACCATGGGAGGCAGTACAGCCAAGGTCAGGGCTTCACACTGTCAGGGCTAGTCCACCATGGGAGGCAAGATCAGGGCTTCACACTGTACTTAGAGGCCGTCCTTTCTCTTGCAGGCCAAGGTGGCGCACAACCGGAGGCAGCAGCGTGAGACCGGGGGAGGCCGTCCTGACCTCAAAGAGCTCTCCGACCTGGACCAGCATGTGGAGCGCATTATGGCAGGCCGGCTGATTGGCCCCGTCGCCAGTGGAGATGCCGACCCTGTTCTGGGCCCCAATGGTAAGGGCATCACCTTTTTGACCTCTCTCTTTCCACTTGCGCCTCAGAACAGCATCCTTTGCCACTGTCCAACCAATGCAGTGCATAGCAGCACTCATGCCTCCCTCGCTGCCGCCCTGTCCTCACTCTAAAGCAACTCTTGTGCCTCCCTGCTTTCAGATGGTGAATCGCCAGGTGAGGAGGCGGGCCCTCAAGCTGCAACTCTCAGTGATTCTGAATTCGAGGAGGAGGAAGAGGAAGCCGGCCCATCAGTGCCACCCTCAGCCGAGGCAGCCCATGCCGATGATGGGGACACGTCTTCCCTGGAGGGGAGCCGGGGGGAAGGGTCGGAGGAGAGTGAAGCTCCGGGGCCCAGCGGCCTGCAGCAACGCGGGAGGGGTGGGGAAGCTCGGCGGACTTCTCCCCGGAGGGTGAGTGCGGCCTCCAGTCCTGCGACGGTGAGCGCAGAGGAGGTGCGACTCCTAGAGGAAATGGCCACCCAGGCTGAGCGCAGGCACACTGAGCTCATGGCTGCAGTGGCAAGGATGCCTGACTCCATAGAGTCACTGTCAAGGAGTATGCAGGAATTCGGGGCAGCACAGGCGGCTTCTAGCCAAGTGCTCAGTCGTGCCATCCATTCACTGGCTGCTGTCATGCAGACACAGACCAGGGCCACACGGGCACTAACTGCTGCCACCCTCGCTGGATCGGCCAGGCATCGCCAGGGCACTCGCCGCGCCGCAGCAGCCCAGCAGTCTGTGCTTCAGCAGATTGCTGCGCATGCTGCAGTGCTGGCCCGTGCGAGTGCCACTGTCTCAGGTGACCAGGGAGTACCTGTGATCTGTCAGGTTGGCAGCATTCCTGCAGCCGGCACTGCCACTCCTCCATTGCAGCTGCCACCAGCCGCTGGACAGAGTGCTGCCGCACAAGCAGAGTTGCAGCAGTCAGC
This sequence comes from Somniosus microcephalus, assembly GCF_052327205.1. NCBI lineage: Eukaryota > Metazoa > Chordata > Chondrichthyes > Squaliformes > Somniosidae > Somniosus > Somniosus microcephalus. The sequence goes on from NC_140998.1 coordinate 39,911,156, forward strand.
AGCCGGCCCCTCCAGGGCCAGAGCTGGTCCAGGCCGACCCCCAAGGGCATCTGCCGTCTCGCCATGTGACCCTCAGCAGCCTTCCCCCAGCCTTGCTGCAGCCACTGGGGTCCCATTGAGGAGGAGCTGCAGGGCGGGCAGGGGCCAGTCACGGATGCGAAAGGCATCACCCTCGCAGGCCAAAAAGTAGAAGGTGTGCCCATATGTTTTGTTTCACATGCAAAGGCCGAGACTGTTCGTTTTGTGTTTTTTGAAAGGCCGAGACTGGTCAATTTGTGTTTTTTGAAAGGCCGAGACTGGTCGATTTGTGTTTTTTGAAAGGCCGAGACTGGTCGATTTGTGTTTTTTGGGGGGGCTTCTCTCCATTAGTTTGTAATGTGGGAAGGGCAGAGGTTTCCAAGTAATAAATGTTCTTAAATCGCACTGTCCATGCTTTATTTTGGAAGTCCTGGTTGCCCTGCTCAGCTGAGGGCTTGTGGAGCGGCTACATTCATCTGGTGACATTGGCACAAGCCATTCCCTGAGAGGGGGCCTAGAACCTACGTTCAATAAGCCGCCGACGGGCGGCCCTTGCACTTTCTGCCTCCCTCCTGTGCTGGTCCTCCTCCTCCTCCTCCTCCTTCTCCTCCTCAGGTGGTCCTCCAATCTCTGGTGGCAGTGGCTGAGTCCTGCGGATAGCCAGGTTGTGCAGCATGCAGCACACGACCACGAAATAGGAGACTCGCTCAGGCGAATATTGTAGGGCTCCTCCGGAACGATCCAGACAGCGGAACCATTGCTTCAGGATGCCGATTGTTTGCTCAATGATGTTCCTGGTTGCTTGATGGCTGTCATTGTATCCCTCTTCAGCAGGGGTCCTGGGCGCACGGAGCGGGGTCATCAGCCAGGTGCACAAAGGATAGTCTTTGTCCCTGAGAAGCCATCCTCATGGGTGAGGCTGGGCCTCGAACATGTCTGCCACAGAAGTCTGGTGCAGGATGAAGGCATCGTGGCTGCTGCCTGGAAAGCGGGCATTGACAGCTAGGATGAGCTGCCTGTGGTCACACACCAACTGCACATTGAGCGAATGGTAGCCCTTCCGGTTGCGGTAATCTTCGGCATTCTCCAGAGGTGCCCGCAAAGCCACATGCGTGCAGTCAATGGCGCCCTGCACCATGGGGAAGCCCGCTAATGCTGCAAAGCCCATTGCACGCTGTTGCTGCTTGACAAGGGCCATGGAGAAGGAGATGAACTGACGTCTCCTTCTGAAAAGGGCATTGGTCACCTGGCAGATGCAGCAATGCACGGCAAACTGGGAGATGTTGGAAATGTCCCCAGTAGCGGATTGGAAGGAGCCGGTGGCATAGAAGTTGAGAGACACCGTCACCTTCACTGCCACCGACAGAGACATCCTGCTCCTCAGATGTGGCTGCAGATCTCCGCGAAGCAGGTGGCAGATCTCAGTGACCACCGCCCTTCGGAATCGCAGCCTCCAAACACACTGCTCGTCAGACATGTTCAGATATGAGAACTGCTGGCGGTATACCCTGGGTGGGTAAGGCCTCCTTTGCCGACGCCTGTTGCCCCCTCTCCGTCTGGCCATGACTGCCACTCTCTCACGGCGTCTGTGAGCCCTTTGAATGCAATGGAGAAGGCCAACGTTTGCACCCATTGCAGCCCCCATTATATGTTTGCAATCAATGATTTGGCTCTGAAGTTAAAGACAAGTGGAAAGCTGTGGCCTGAAGCCACAAGTACCTGTGTGAGTGTTGAGCCAAACCAGAAAGCTCTCTACCTTTGTCTCTCTGCAAAGATCCGTCTCTCACAAAGAAGGAGTGTTGCAAAATGGCTGCCTTTTCTACTGCAGGAGGAGTGCCCTTTAATTTGCGCCCCCCGCGCCCCGCAGCGACTGAGAACCGTTCCCCTCTACCAGTCGCTAGGGGCGCCAGGCGCACAATAGGCCAGCGCCACTGAATTTCCGGTTTGGGGCGAACAAAGGGCGTTGCACGATGAAATGACGTCAGGATCTGCGTGCGCAGCTGAGCGCGCGCAAAGGCTTTGCGCCGCCGCTAAATCTTTACTGAAGTTGGGGAGAGGCGTAGATCGCGCTGCGCCCGGCCGCGAGCCGCCTAGCGCCCAACATCTCCTCCTCCTAAGGCGCTAGCGGCTGGCGCAAACAACTGAATTTCTAGGCCTATGTCCCCTAATTTTTAGACTATGTCCCAACCAAGAGAAATAATTTCTCTCTATCTAACCTATCAGTTCCCCTTTATATCTTGAAAACTTTGATAAAATCACCCCTTAACCTTTTAAATTCTAGGGAATACAACCCTAATTTGTGTAATCTCTTTCTAATTTAACCCTTGGAGTCCAGGTATCATTCTGGTAAACCTACGCTGCACTCCCTCAAGGTCAATATATCCTTCCTAAGGTGTGATGCCCAGAACTGCTCACAGTACTCCAGGTGTGGTCTAACCAGGATTTTGTATAGCTGCAGCACAACTTCTACCCCCTTGTATTCAAGTCCTCTGGATATAAAGGCCAGCATTCTATTAGCCTTTTTGATTATTTTCTGTACTTGTTCATGACATTTTAATGATCTATGTACCTGGACCCCCAAGTCTCTTTGGACTTCCACTGTTTCTAGCTTTTCACCATTTAGAAAGTATTCTGTTGTATCCTTTTTAGGTCCAAAGTGAATGATCTCACATTTGCCTAGATTGAAATCTATTTGTCACAGTTTTGCCCATTCAATTAATCTATTAATATCTCTGTAATTTTATGCTTCCATCTACACTGCTTACAATGCTACCTATCTTTGTGTTTTTGGCAAACTTGGATATGTGGCTTTCTATCCCATCATCTAAGTCTTCAAGGCATGGAAGGAAACAGAGGGGAGGAAGGAATTTCAGAGAGCAGGATCAAGATGGCTGAAGTGTCAACAACCATTAGTGAGTGAAGGGAGTGGAGGATACAGAGGAGGCAAGAGCCAGAGGACTGGAGGGCATGGGAAGGGATGTAAGGCTATAGATGGTTCTTGTGAAAGTAAGGGGTGAACAAGGCCATGATGGGATTTTGTAGATAAAGAGGAGGATTTTGAATTCAATGCACTGGGAGACAGGGGTTCAGTGTAGGCCAGCAAGGAGAAGGGTGATGGATGACACTGTGGGATCGGGTGTAGCTGAGTTGATAGTTCTGAAAATGAAAAACTGTTGTTAAGCTATTATCACCCAGTATTTTATAAGAAATACTTTTCCATGAATTTTGGAAAATTGGCAAGGGATGTTGATAATATACTTAAAAACAGTTAAAAGTGTAGAAGCAGAACATTTCTGCACACTGTTAAATGTTCCCTTTGCGTCACAATTACAAGTGAGTTTCATGTTTACCATTATGATAAAACGTTGATTCAGTTCAGCAACAAATGCTGTTGATATCAAGGACTGCAAGCAGGCCAACTTCATTCTTCTTATTATCCTTTTGACACGGTATCCTTCTTCATTCAGGTTAACAAGAACAAAACCAAAGAACAAATTGCACATATACTGACTTCTTCTTGAGAGGTTCATTAGCAATCAGCCACAAAGATATTTTCCCATTTTAATTCTTTAGCATCCAAGGTTCACATGAACGAGACATTTACAAGTTATGTGATTTTCCCTTAACACTTGAGAGAAAGTGAAATCCAGACTGCCAATAAAACTAAAGTTTCAGTCAGATGACACAGTCACCAACCAGCTCCTTGTTGGGTCTCAGTGGAGTTGACCGACTGAGCTGATTAGGGTTGAGCAGCTCTGCACTGCAGATTTTGCACCTCTACTAATATTAATGTGGAGTGACAACTGTTAGCCTAACAAGAGGATCAGGCAGCCATGCTGAATCTAAAGCATTTCCCCACAGTTTTCATTAACTTCTCAAGGAAATGACACAAGAAGTTATTGTCCACATTCACCACATCGAATGAAAAAATAAACACATTTGAAAGATTGTACAGCTGCTAAAATGACGTTCTCTATCTAATTTTGTATCATTGCAACAATTCTTGTGTCAGCTAATAATACTTATCGTCACCAAATAATGCTTTATAATACATAGAAACAAGAAGAAAGAAAGAAGGAAGGAAAGAAGGGGCTAGATTTTCAGTTGCTTGCGCCAGCAGTTAGCGCCTTAAGAGAAGTGATTTCCGGGCGCTATGCGTGTAGCGCCCGGGCGCAGCGCAGTTTGCGCCCCGCCCCAAATTAAGCTGCCCGTTAGCGCCGGCGCAAAGTTTAGCGCCCGCCCGGATGCGCGCGCAGAAAATGACGTCACATCCTCGTGCAACGCCCTTTGGCCGCCCCGATTGCAAACTTCAGTCGGACCGCCCCATTGTGCGGCGGGCGGCCGGAGCGTTTGGAAAAAGGAACGCAACACAACCAGCGCGGGCCCCGGGGGGCGCTAATTAAAGGGAACGTCCTCTCCAGTATAAAGGCCATCCTTTTTTCAGAAAACAGTCTTGTGCAACGCATTTCTGGAGACACAACAAGGAGGATAGCTAACTGGTTTCAAGCAGCAAGAGCCAGGTATTTTTGGACTCAGGCAACAGCGCTGCAAGTGGCCATTTGGAAATTAGAGTGTTTGCCAGGATTTGATGGGGGTTGCATGGGGTGCCAACGCGGAGCTGCAGCTCCATGTCCGTAGGGCTCGCAGACGCATTGTGAGAGGGGCAGCCCTGGCTAGAGGCAGAGGGGGCTACAGGCGTCGGCCACGTAGGCCTTACCCAGTCAGGCTATACCGCCAGCAGCGCTCCTACCTAAACATGAGTGCCGCGCGATGTGTTAAAAGGCTCCGATTCCGAAAGGGGGTGATTGCAGAGATCTGCCACCTGCTTCGCCGAGATCTGCGGCCAAAGCTCAGGTGCAGGACGTCTCTGTCGGTGGAAGTGAAGGTGACGGTGGCATTGAACTTCTATGCCACCGGCTCCTTCCAATACGCTGCTGGGGACATAGCAAACATCTCCCAGTACGGCGCGCATCGCTGCATCCGCCAGGTGACCGAAGCACTGTTCAGAAGGAGAAGCCAATTCATCTCCTTCCCCATGGCCCTGGAGAGCCAGCATCAGCGCGCATTGGGATTTTCCAGACTCGGGGAATTCCCCTTGGTGCAGGGCGCCATTGACTGTACGCATGTGGCTTTGCGGGCCCCTCTGGAGCATGGCGAGCAGTATCGCAACAGGAAGGGCTACCATTCTCTGAATGTGCAGCTGGTCTGTGACCACAAGCAGCGCATCATGGCAGTCAATGCCAGCTTCCCAGGCAGCAGCCACGATGCCTTTATCCTGCGGCAGAGTACTGTGCATGACATGTTCCAGGCACAGCCTCCCCCAAGAGGATGGCTACTCGGGGACAAAGGCTATCCTTTGTGCACCTGGCTCATGACCCCGCTCCGCGCGCCCAGGACCGCTGCTGAAGAGGCCTACAACGAGAGCCATCAAACCACCCGCAACATCATCGAGCTAACTATTGGGGTCCTCAAGCAGCGGTTCCGCTGCCTTGATCGCTCCGGAGGAGCTCTCCAGTATTCGCCGGACCGGGTCTCCCAATTTGTGGTGGTTTGCTGCATGCTACACAACCTGGCTATCCGCAGGACTCAGGCACTGCCACCTGACGTTGGACCAGCACCTCAGGAGGAGGAGCAGGAGGAGCATGAGGAGGAGGAGGAGGAGGAGGAGGAGGAGCAGGAGTACGTTCCCAGGAGGGAGCGACCAGGGCCAAGGGCCGCACGACGCCACCTTATTACACGGTACTTCTAAGCCCCCTGTCAGGGAATGGCCAGGGGCCATGAGGGAAGATGAATGCAGCCGCTCCGCAAGCCCTCAGCCGGCGAAGCCAACAAACACTAAGAAGAACAACCATGGAGACTGCATGAATAAAGATAATTTTTTATTACACAAAAATGAAAAGCCCTTCCCACATGAATCCCCAAAAACAATAAACGGGCCCCACAAAAAGCCCAACAAACGACTCACTCCCACAAACTGGGGAGGAGCCACTCCACCTTTATTGAAACCGGGCCTCAACGTCGGCCTAACGCAAAAAAAAAGCCCTCCAAAAGCACAACCATGGGCAAAATAAAGATGGCCACCGCCATATTAAAGGAAAGCTGGCCACACCCTCTACTGAGTGGCCCGCGAGGGCGAGACCTTGGCCAGCATTTTGCCTCCCCTGCCCTGCCTGCTGCTCCTTCGCAAGCTCTGCCCAGTGGCTGCTGCGAGGCTGGGGGAAGGCGCCTGAGGCTCAGATGCCCTTCCGCCAGATGCCGCTGGGGGGCGGCCTACACGGCGTTTGGGCCTCGAGGGGCCGTCTGCTGAGTGGCGCACCTGAGCCTGGCCACCATCAGCTGCAGCCGCTTGCCGTCGACGCCCCAGAGGGGGAATGGCGGCGACGGATGGCGCAATGTGGGCCAGCTGGCGTCTGGGATGCGCTGGCTGGTGCTGTGGCGCGGTGGCACTCGGCCGGGCCCGCACTGCAGGATCCACAGCAATCAGCCGACGGCCGGCTTGCTGGGATGGTCCAGCGCGGCGCCTGCCCTGGCGATGCCTGCCTGAGACAGCGCGTGTGGCAGCAGTGAGTGGCCCTGTGGTCCTGGTGTGCGCGCGCATCACATCCGCCAGGGTCTTGACGGCATCAGTTAGCATGCGGCCAGTCGCGGCAGTTGCTGCCCCGAACTCGCGCACACTGGTCGCCAGCGACTCGATGGCCTCAGGCATGCGCCCCACCACGCTCATGAGCTCCGTGTGGCGCCGGTCCGAGTCGTCGGCCATCTGATCGAGCTTCCGCACCTCCTCCGAAGTGAAGGTGTCCGGACTGGAGTCGCGACTCTCCCGCTGGGGAGGAGGGGGCCGAACTAGGGGACCCTTGCCGCGTTGGTGACGGCGAGTGTGCCGAGCAGCAGCACTCCCCTCTGATCCTTCCCCCCTTTGGGGGGAAGGCCGCGGGCCACGCGCACGGCTGCTGGGTGGCTGGACGCCACTGGTCCCAGAAGCTGCATTGCCCTGCGACAGTTCCTCCAGGCACTCGTCCAGTGAGGAGGTGTCAAGCATTTCCTCCTCTCCTGCGGGACGTGACTGTTCCCCCGAAGGTCCGGCTTGCTCCTCCTCCTCCTCCTGGTTGGAGGTGCTGTCACTGGCAGCCTCAGGGTCCTGGTCGTCACCAGCTGAAAGCAGGAATGCACAAGAGTAGCTTCAGAGTGAGGAGACGGCGTCAGCGAGGGAGTTAGGACTGGTGGGATTCAGCGCATTGGTGGGACAGTGGCAAAGGAGGTAGCTCGGATGGGCCAGTGCGACGCGAGAGGGCCAAAAGGCGAGGTCCTTACCATTGCCGGGCAGTGGAGGGTCGGATACACCGCACGCTGTGGGGACAATCACACGGGCTCCCATGAGCACACACACGCGCTCCTCCAGCCGAGTGAGCTTCTGCAGCTTGGCGCGGCCACCCCTGGCACGGGCCTGGCGATTAAACGCTACTTTAGCCTGCAAGAGAAAGGACGGGCTGTAAGTGCGCAGTGAAGCCCTGATGTAGTGTGCACTGCCTCCCATGGTGGAATAGCTTGGACAGAGTGAAGCCCTGATGTACTGTCCACTGCCTCCCATGGTGGAATAGCTGGGCCAAAGTGTAGAGTGCCGAATGGCCATTTGATGCTCATGACTGTCCCAATGCTGCTGGCTGAGGGCTGGCCAAAAGGACTTTCAGGTCCCTTTGCCCATCATGTCAGGTGTACATGCAAGAATGAGGAGGAGACTGGAAAGGCTACTCACCCTCACAATCCTGGTCAGATCGTTGTATTTCTTACGGCATTGTGTGTGGGTCCTGGGGGCCTCGCCGGTGAACGTCACCCTCTGGGCGATCTGCTTCCAGGCTTTGGTGTAGTCGTGGTGGGTTGGATTCCTCCCACTCTCTGGAAACAAGATCTTGCGCCTCACCTCCAGAGCTGTGACCATTATGTCCAGATCACCCTCTGAGAAGCGCAGGGCACGCTGACGGGCCTTCTCTGGCGTTGCCATGACTCCCTGGGGCTGAGCAGTAGTGTTGAGGCCTCTTTGCAAGGCTGCAGTGTGCAGGGCGTGGCAGCAGACCAATTCGTCCCTTCCCCCTTTAAGAGCTGGTCGGCACCACGGGGTCTGCTGTCAGTGCAAAAATGACCGCACCCGTGCTGCGCCCCGCCTGGGCGCTATCCCTCTGGACCGCCGGCTTAGCGCCTAAAGAGAGTAGTGGAACGCCTCTTTTAGCGCTCCACCAACCTCTTAGGGCGAAGCCACTGAATTCCCGGCAACGGGGCGCTACTTTGGGGCGGGCGCTAACTTCGGGCGGGCGCTAAGGTTAGCGCCCCAAAACTGCCTATACTGAAAATCTAGCCCAAGGACTTTTGAAGTGCAGTCACTGTTGTAATGTAGGAAATGCGGTAGCCAATTTGTGTTCAGCAAGGTCCCACAAACTGCAATGTGTTAATGATGAGATAACCTGTTTCTTTTAATTGAAGAGTTGGTCTTATCTGCATAATAAAATAAATTGCTAAAAATCTTCCAATTAGTATGGGAGAGTCTTATTTCTATTAGATAGATTTTTGGACTCTAGGGGAATTAAGGGATATGGGGATCGGGCGGGAAAGTGGAGTCAAGGTCGAAGATCAGCCATGATCGTATTGAATGGCGGAGCAGGCTCGAGGGGCCGTATGACCTACACCTGCTTCTAATTCTTATGTTCTTATGTTATTAAATTACGAATGAGGTGTTTAACTTCTAGTTTTAACTCGAGATTTAAAATTGGAAAATTGAGAGATAGTTTTGACATCCACAGTAATTTACATGGAATCATAGAGTCATAGAAAGTTACAGCATGGAAGGAGGCCATTTCCGCCCATCGAGTCCACGCCAGCCAACAAAGAGCTATCCAGCCTAATCCCACTTCCCAGCTCTTGGTCCGTAGCCCTGCAGGTTACAGCATCCCAAGTGCACATCCAAGTACTTTTTAAATGTGGTTAAGGTTCCTGCCTCTACCACCCTTTCAGGCAGTGAGTTCCAGACCCCCACAACCCTCTGGGTGAAGAAATTTCCCCTCAAATCCCCTCTAAACCTTCCCCCAATTACTTTAAATCTTTGCCCCCTGGTTTTTGACCCCTCTGCTTAGGGAAATAAGTCCTCTCTATCCACTTCATCTATGCCCCTCATAATTTTATGCACCTCAATAAGGTCTCCCCTCAGCCTCCTCTGTTCCAAGGAAAACAGACCCAGCCTATCCAATCTTTCCTCATAGCTAAGATTCTCTACTCCCGGCAACATCCTTGTAAATCTCTTCTGTACCCTCTCTAGTGCAATCACATCTTTCCTGTAATGTGGTGACCAGAACTGCATGCAGTACTCTAGCTGAGGCCTAACTGGTGTTTTATACAGTTGAAGCATAAACCTCCTGCTCTTGAATTCTATGCCACGGCTAATAAAGGCAAGCATTCCGTATGCCTTCTTAACCACCTTATCTACTTGGCCTACTACATTCATGGATCTGTGGACATGCACTCCAAGGTCCCTTTGTTGGAATGGAAGTAAGACTAATGGCTCTGTAGTTGCCTGTGTTTGTTTTATTACCCTCTTTAAATATGGGTACCACATAGCCTGTTTCCAATCTTCTGGTACCTCTCCAGTGTCCAATGACTCCCATATAATGATTGTCAGTGCTCCCTAATCTCTTTCAACCCTCTGAGATAAATAACATCTTTTCCTCAACCTCTCTTTAAATTTTAAAGTGCAGAATTCAGGCCACAGATGAGGCTCCCGCAAAAGGCAGGTGGGGGACTAACTCTCATACCAAAGTCGCAGCCTGATGACATCATCAATGCCGCAACTTAATTTAACAGAAAGTGAGGGGTAGGCCCGACCTGTGTCATTCCCAGCAGTGGGAGGAGCAGGAGTCAATTTGGCTGGCTGCCGGGTGGGAAGCGGATCTACAAGATGCAAATGAGGTCCTCCCATTAAGGTCGCCAGGGCCTCCACATCTACAGCCTCGCTGGGTTCTTGGCTGATGCATCCTCCCCGCCTCCCCATAAACATCGGGGCCAATGGGCTTGTTTGTTCATGCATTTGAGGATGTGTTTGCTTCGTTTTAGCTTGTTGGTTTTGGGAATGTATTTACCCTGGATAGTTAGCATTACACCTTTAAAAATGTTCCATATTCTTCTATTGAAGTTTTGGCCAGGATTTTCTGGGGCCTTTGACCACGTACTGTTCGTACGTGGCCGTATGTGCCCCACAAGTTCTGGGTTTCCGCATCTGCATCCCCAAGAAATGAGCATTTACGGGCAGAGATTTGGGCTATTTGCCCAACTACTGCCCAGCGAATGCCCGTGAAACTCTTATGCCTGGTAAAAGCAGGCATAGGGCCTTCTTTTACCATCGTAAGAGTTTAAATAAATATTTTACGTTTTCTTTTCAATTATTTAAACATATAAAATCTTTAAAACTGGTTTAGTTTATTTTTAGTCCCTTTAAAACATTTAAATTTATTTTTCAAAAAATTTAATTTTTGTTTTAAATGTTTATAATTTAATTGTATTTTAATAAAGTTTGAACCTGTAATGATTTATTTTTATTTAACTGGCGTGCAGTTGTGTATTTTTAGGGGATTCCTATTCATGCTTATGGGGATTCCGTACGTAAATGAAATCCCCATAAGCATAATGGGGATCCTCCTTTTTCCATTGGTTGGCCTGGCCCACTTGATCCCAGGGTCGCTTGCGAACCACGTGCGCCCCTGGGATACGTGGGCCTTTACACAGGCGTACGCATAGAGGCCCAGGAGCGCGGTCTATGAACCTACGGGACCATCAAGGTAGGTTTGTACTTTTCTTGCGAGTCGGAGGCATTCGCCCGCGAGAAGCCTCTGACCACAAATTCAGGCCCAATATTAAACGATATCACCCTACTTACTTGTTTAGTTGTTCCTTCATTTCCTTGAATGCAGCCCTTTTAAAGTTATGTACCTGGTTCCTGGTCATAGATACTTCTGGCTCCCAGATTATATTAAAATTTATCATTCTGTGGCCTTTGTCCTCCAAGGGAGCTAGCAATTCTAATTCCTGTACATTTTCTGAACCACTTATGGTTAATCACATTATATGCCAATGGCATTAAGTAGAAATTATTCTAAAATTGAGAGGTAACCTTACCACACAGAATAAAATCCAGTCCATTTAATCAGAATGATTTCATGTGTTTCCCATAAATTTTGAGCAATGCTTATGATATAAAATGATAAATACCTCGGGGGTATTAATGTTGTCATTTAATCAAATAAATTCTGGTGCTGTCATAAACCATGAAAGTGAAACTCGTGTAGTTTTCTGGTTTATACAGCTATCGGGACCCTAGAGACTGAACTTGGTTTACTTAGAAATGGCATTATAAAAGTCGTTTTCATTATTTAGATGAACTAGTTGCACTGAAGCAAGGGGGTTAGTCAAGTGTGGTGATGTTGAATCTGAAGGAAAATCATGCATGCATAAGATGGGTGCTGTAGTGCAATCACTTTATTTTATGCAGCATTTTACTATTTTCTATTTCATGATTTATTTATTAGTATTCAACTACGTCTGGCAAATTACCCATATTATGATTGCTTGTTAACTCCCTATTCAAAGCTGAACAACAATAAAGCCAGGAAAAGCCATTTGTCTCATCAGGCTCACTCTACCCAGAATTCATGTAAGTTTATTCCATTATGGGCTTCCCCTTGGATTTGGCCTACCAATGTCGGCATCTGTTGATCCCTTATTTCAAGGCATACTAAAAGGTAAATTCCGCAAATGTAGGCCCGATTCACTGCCTTGAGCTTCCTGTGAATGCATTTCCCCACTGGGAGGGTGGGATCACACTCAAGTTCCTTCCAGGATCTCCCCTGATTTAAAATATGCAAGAATTACTATTAATAACTATGTAACATATAACTATAGTATCAGAGGAAGATACTGTTGTGTATGTAATATGTGTGCTACTTTGAACCTATGGACAGGACTGCACTACTTGTAGGGCGTAGTGATACGCAGTACCACTCCTGGCCATAGGGGTATAAATAGTACTGTGGGTACTGATCTCCCCTCAGTTCCCGCCTGTGGGCATGAAGTAAAGACCTACGTATAGTCCCTACCTCCAACCAGTAAAGACCTGTTTGAGTTATACGTTTAAGTCTTTGTGTTAATTGTTCAATACAATACACATACTTAACACTGGCGACGAGTCAGGTTCTTACCCTGCGGCAGTTGAAGAGAGGTTTCAAACATCACCACCCCACTAGAAGCGACAGGCTTTAGGACTCTGAAGCCTCCATCAGCGACTGAGCACTGGAGTGCAGCAGCCATCCTGACAGCTTCCAGCGACTGACAGAAGTCTTTCTGCAGTTTCCTTGTTCAACCTTGGTGGTGGGGTAAGCCGTGCAGCGTTGGCTGCAAAGACAGGGCTGGGGAAGTTGGAGAAGATAAGGGCGATCGCAATCCCTGATAAGAGCCGCGGTGAAACGCGCGAGCGGGTAAGCCAGAGCCCGGGAGGGAGCGAGCAAGAGCCGCGCGAGCGGGTGAGCCAGAGGCCGGGAGCCGCTTCAAGTGCGAGGCGCAGCGCGGGCCAGCGATCGGGACCAAAGATAAGGGCCGCACTCGGACTGAAAGGCGCGGCGGCTGCAGAAGCTCAAGGTGCGAGAGCCGCGGTGCACAGCGCGGGCTATCGATCGCGGCGAAGATAAGGGCCGCACTCGGGGGCTGAAGGGAGACGGCGTCGGGGGACGGGTGAAGACCGCCAAGCGCGGGAAAACCACCATTTTGTGGGCGGAGGACGACGGCAAGAGCGGGAAGCCGCCATCTTTGATAACAAGTAAACAAAATAAAATCTGAGAAATTGCAAATCTACAATGCCTAAACACGGGAATATTAGCACCTTTGATAGTGACCTCGAAGATTGGGCCATATATGTTGAAAGAGTAAAAAATTATTGTAAGGCCAATAAAATTCGTGACCAAGATAAAGCTCTAACATTATTAAATTTAATGGGTGCGAAGACATACGGGCAATTGAAACACCTGTTATCACCAGATGAACCGGCGGATAAGACGTTCGATGAGATTGTTACTGTCCTGAAAGATCATCTAAACCCCACGCCGCTGATGCTAGCGGAACGATTTAAATTTTATGACAGAAGGCAGCTACAGCATGAAAGCAATGCTGAATATTTGCTGGAATTGCGTAAATTAGCGAAATATTGCCAGTTTGGAACGGGACTGACAGATGCACTACGAGACAAATTTGTGTGTGGTTTATTTAAACAGGATACACAAAAGCGACTGCTCGAGGAGAATGAGCTGACGCTTGAGAAGGCGGTCACTATGGCAGCAGCAAACGAAGCCGCAGCGAGAGGCACGGCAGTAATGCAGCTACGGTCACCGGAGCTCAGTGCACACAAATTGGGTGTGAGTTCTGGCAAATGTTATCGTTGTGGAAAGACAACGCATGATCAGAACCAGTGTTGGTTTAAAAACCAAGAATGTAGAACTTGTGGTAGGCTTGGACATATAGCTAGAGTATGCAGGTCAGGGAAGAAGACCAGCAACAAGAAGTCACCGCAAGGAAAATACGCAAAGGTACACAAGGTGACCGAACAGGAGTCCGATTCAGACGCTAGCAGTAATGAACTGGCTAGCTTAAGCTGTAATGAACTGGCTAGCTTAAGAGTACTCAACGCTGGTAAGGGTGCAGACCTCCAGACAATTTGGGTCACTCTTCAGATAGAAGGAGTCCAAGTAAAACTGGAATTGGACACTGGATCGGCATTGACGGTCATAAATAAGAAAGATTACAGAAAGTTATTCCAACATATTCCCCTACAGGATACGGGGATTATATTGAAAACATACACGGGGCAAAGAGTGTACCCCATCGGGAAAATAGAGGTTGCAGTGGTCCACAAGGGCGAAGACAGTCAAATAATGGACTTATATGTGATATCTGAAGGAGGTTCTCCACTACTAGGACGGGAGTGGATTAGGAAAATAAATATGGACTGGCATTTCCTACAAACAATAACGAGTGAGAACTCGGTGAAGATAGTCGGCCCAGACTCTGGAACGGATGATGGTAAGCCCAACTCAGGTGCAAAAGACAAAGTTTCAGCACAGAATTCCACTGAGCAACAACAACATAGTTTAACTGTGGATTCTGAGTCTGGCAAGTCTACTGATGTGCCCATTTCTGAGGGACACCGGGCTCGAACTCAACTCCATTTCAAACTACAACAGCAATTAGAACAAATGCTTCGCCGTTTTGAGCAAGAGTTGAATGCAACGAAAGAGTTCTTTGATATAGAGTTGGAGAATCTGGAAAGACAACAGAAGCAGCTGATGGAGAAAATGGAGCAGGAGCACACAAAACGTCTGATGTCAGAGGAGTTAACGGTCAGCCAACTCCTGCATATGCTGAAGGACAGGACTCTGAAATGGGAAAAACTTGAACACGAACTTCAATATTCAAACAAAAGGGGTTCGGAGCTCTCAAAGGTTATTGGAAGAGCTGAGGTGGCAACACAGACTGAGATGACTGCAACAGAGCAGCCCTTGGATGCCAAAAGTACGCTGACTCACGTCAACGTAGAACAACAGACCGCTGAAACAGCTGCTCCGGTAGAGGGATTGAATAGTCCGATCAATCAATCTCCAAAAGAAGTTGAAGTAGTAAAATCTCAAATGAGGTCATTAGTAAACGACTTGCTGAAAGCCCAGAAAAAGCTGGATGAAGAGGTACGCATGAAGAAGTCTCTTCAGGAAAGATGTCTGGGCTTGGAACAAAAGCTGGCTAACGCCCAGCTGGGTATGGAGGAAATAGAAGACCCTCTCGCTGGCCTAGATCAGGACGACACCGAATATTACTATGTCCTGTCCTGCCCAACTTGTAACTTCGACTCCCACCATACAGAAATCATGGAGGAGCACCGAAAGTCTACGGAACATCGGGAGAAGGTGGCTCTACTACGGAAAAAGGAGGAAGAGAAGGAGGAACTGCGCATGCAGCTGGCAGCTGACAGTGGAGCCCAGAAAGTCTCCAAAAAGCAGAAAAGGAAAAGTCGAAACAGAAGATGACCCATCTGAACCATTATTACCTCTACCAGATCACACACGTGGTCCCTCCGAACGGAGCCAATTCAGTTCGGAAGTTCAAACTGTTAAATCCATGGAAGGACTATTGAATGAGTCACTCCAGCAACGTGAACCAACTACACCACAGAGATTGAATCTGTGAACTGTTTTCCGCAGAGACTGAATCTGTGATCTGTTTTGACATGAAGTTATCTATGTATCTATGTTATTCTGTTATGTAAACCTGAAGTTATATATGTATATATGTTATTACGTTATGTTAAATGGGGAGATGACTGTAAAGCTAGGAAGGGAGGAATGTTGTGTATGTAATATGTGTGCTACTTTGAACCTATGGACAGGACTGCACTACTTGTAGGGCGTAGTGATACGCAGTACCACTCCTGGCCATAGGGGTATAAATAGTACTGTGGGTACTGATCTCCCCTCAGTTCCCGCCTGTGGGCATGAAGTAAAGACCTACGTATAGTCCCTACCTCCAACCAGTAAAGACCTGTTTGAGTTATACGTTTAAGTCTTTGTGTTAATTGTTCAATACAATACACATACTTAACAGATACAAACCTTTGGGAGAGAGCAAAGCAGTAGGATGTGTTTGGGTTGCGCTAGCAAAAAAATAGCAGAGATATAATTAGTCAAATGGCCCCTTCTGTGCTGTAAACATCTATGATTTTATAGTTCTAGTGCTATGCTCATTGTCCAAATTAAATACCTTGGTTGCCTCAACCCTACCTATAGCTTTCATTATTTTTAAGATATGTATCATATCTCTCCTAATGAAGCTAATGAAGGGCATTTTAACATGACTGAATATATCCTCACAGGACGATGTCAAAACACATGACAGCTCCTTACCACAGACATAACCAATCTCATGCACATCAAGAAGCTTTCCACCCTGCGCCCCTCCCCCCCCACCCCACCCTGTCCCTCCCCCCACCCCACCCTGTCCCTCCCCCCCACCCCACTTCCAGAAGAAATGCAGTTGGACATCAAATGGGGCAGAGACCCAGTTAAAGTGGATTCCAGCCCAATTTCTGCCCCTGCACATTCTCATCTGCCCAAAAACGGCATGATTATGCCAAAATAACTGTGGATTTTTGCAACCTTTATCTTTTTCACACTAAAGAATATCCGAATTCCTAAAGCTGCTCAGTAATAGCGAAGGATGCTTAAGGACATATTCAAAATGACACTTCAACTCAACTTTTTCATTGCCTCATTGACATTGGCCTAGAAATTCATTGACGCCACTTTTGGGGCGCTAAAGTGGGGCGTCCGCTAAAGTTTGCGGCCGCCGCCAAATCTAGGCCACTTCTCCGATATTCATTAGCTTCGCCCTACTAGTTCGGGCGAGCGCTAAAACTGCTGTTGGACGCCTCTCTTTGGGTGCTAAGCCGGAGGTGGTGATCGATAGCGCCGAGGCCGGGCGCAGTGCAGGTGCGGCCATCTCGTGACTGACAGCAGACACCCTGGCGCCGGCCAGCTCTTAAGGGGGAAGGGTCGACTGTGTCTGCTGCCACGCCCTGGATAGTGGAGCCCTCCAGCTAGGCCTGAACACTGCTGCTGGACCCAAATAGCGCCTGAAGACATGGAGAAAGCCCGTGAACGTGCGCAGCGCTTCTCAGAGCGTGATCTGAGTGTGCTGCTTGCTGCTGTGGAGAAGAGGCGCCATGTTTTGTACCCGGACAATGGCAAGAAGGCGACGGTCCGCGTCTACAGGAGAGCCTGGAGGCATGTCGCCAGCAAGCTGTCAGCCAACAGCGACGTCCCCAGGACCGGTGCCCAATGCCGCAAAAAGTTAAATGACCTCACACGCATTGTCAGGGTGAGTACCCTTTCCAATGACCTCCTCATCCTTGCATGTGCACCTCACATTATGGGCAAAGAGACCTGAAAGCTCTAATGGCCAGCCTTCATCCAGCAGCTATGGCACAGGCATGAGCATCAATTGCACATTCTGCACTGAACACACTGGCCAAGCTATTCCACCATGGGAGGCAGTGCACACCAGATCATGGCGACACACTGGCCAGGCTATTACACCATGGGAGGCAGTGCACACCAGATCATGGCGACACACTGGCCAGGCTATTCCACCATGGGAGGCAGTGCACACCAGATCATGGTGACACACTGGCCAGGCTATTCCACCATGGGAGGCAGTGCACACAAGATCACGGCGACACACTGTACTTAGAGGCCGTCCTTTCTCTTGCAGGCCAAGCTGGCGAATAATCGCAAGAGCCGGACTGCGACCGGGGGAGGACGACCCCATATCCAGCCACTCACCGACCTGCAACATCACATGGAGCGCCTCATGGGTGACCGGGTGATTGGGCCCGTTGCATGTGGAGATGCCAACCCTGTTCTGGGAAGCAATGGTAAGGACATCACCTTTTGCACCTCTCTCGTCCAACTTGCGCATCAGATCTACATCCTTTGCCACTGTCCGACCAATGCGCTGAATGCCACCACTCATGCATCCCGCACTGACGCCCTCTCCTCACTCTAAAGCTACTCTTGTGCCTTCCTGCTTTCAGATGGTCAAGAGGAGGTCCCTCAACTTGCCAGTGACAGACCCTCCAAGGAGGAGCAGGAGGAGGAGCAAGAGGAAGGCGGCCCATCAGGGGAACCCTCAGCCGCGGCCACCCAGGCCAATGTAGGGGACACGTCTTCCCTGGAGGGCAGCGTGGCGGAAGTGTCGAAGGGGAGGGGAGCTCCTGGGACCTGCGTGCTACAGAAAGGCGGGAGGGGGGTGGAAGCTCGGCGGCCTTCTCCCCAGAGGGGAGATGCGTCGGAGGGGAGTCCAATTGCTGGGCCCAGCGGCCTCCAGCAACGCAGGAAGGGTCGGCCAGCTCGGCGGCCTTCTCCCCAGAGGGAGAGTCCGGCCTCCAGTCAGGAGATGCTCTTCGCCGAGGAGATGGAACGCCTCGAAGACTTGTCCGCGGACTCGGAGCGCCGGCACACGGAGCTCATGGCGGCAGTGGCACGGTTGCCTGAGTCCATCGATTCCCTCTCTCGGAGTGTGGCCGAGTTCGGGCCCTTAGAGGCCACCAGTCGGGCGGAATACCGGGCAGATCTTTCAGCGACTGGCCAGGTGATTAGTGGTGCCATCCAGTCACTGGCTGCTCTGCTGCGGTCAGTGAACAGGTCAACACGGGCACTCACTGCTGCCACACTCGCTGTGTCAGCCAGGCATCGCCAGGGCACCCGGTGCGCTGCAGCAGCACATCAGTCTGTCCCTCGGCAGATTGGTGCGCATGCTGCAGTGCTGGCCCGGGCGAGTGCCAGTGTCTCAGGCGACCAGCGAGTGCCTGCCATCCGCCAGCTTGCCGCCATTCCTCCAGCCGCCACTGCCACTCCCCCAGTGGAGCTGCCAGGAGCTGCTGCAGCGACTGATGCTGGCCAGCCACAGCTGCAGCAATCAACAGCCGGCCGCTCGACGCCCAGACCTCGACTAGGCCGACCCCCAAGGGCATCTGCCATCACGACATGTGCCCCTCAGGAGCCTGCCCCCAGCCTTGCAGCAGCCAATGGCCTTACTTTGAGGCGGAGCAGCAGGGCGGGCAGGGGCCACCCAAAGATGGCCAAGGCATCGCCCTAGCGGGCCAAATAGTCGAATGTGTGGCCATTTGAGTTTGTTTCTTGAGGCCGAGAATTGGATGTTTGTTTTTTGAAGGCCGATGATGTGATGTTTGTTTTGGACGAAGGCCGAGAATGACGGCCATTTTAGTTGCCCTATTTTGTTAATCCTCCCCAGGTTGTGGGAGCGAGTAATGTGTTTGAGTGTTTTTTGGGGGTTTCCTCTGTTTTTGGTTTTCATGTGGGAAGGGCCCAGAGTTTGTACAATAAAGCATTTTATTTATTCACATTGTCCATGTTTGATCTTTGAAGTGTTTGTTGCCTTAACCGGCTGAGGGCTTGCGGAGCGGCTGCAATCATGTTCTATCATTGGCACAAGCCATTCCCTGACAGGGGGCCTAGAAGTGACGTTCAATAAGCCGATGACGGGCGGCCCTTGGACCTTGTGCGTCCCTCCTGGGCTGGTATTCCTCGTCCTTGTCGTCCTCATCCTCCTCCTGCTCCTCCTCCTGAGGTGGTGGTCCAACGTGAGGTGGCAGTGCCTGAGTCCTGCGGATAGCCAGGTTGTGCAGCATGCAGCAAACGACGACGAATTGGGAGACTCGATCCTGCGAATACTGGAGGGCTCCCCCGGAGCGGTCGAGATAGCGGAACCGTTGCTTGAGCACGCCAATTGTTTGTTCTATGAGGTTCCTCATTGCTTGATGGCTCTCGTTGTATGCCTCTTCAGCAGGGGTCGTGGGCGCGCGGAGCGGGGTCATGAGCCAGGTACACAAAGGATAGCCTTTGTCCCCGATAAGCCATCCTCTTGGGGGAGGCTGTGCCTGGAACATGTCAGCCACAGTTGTCTGTCGCAGGATAAAGGCATCGTGGCTGCTGCCTGGAAAGCGGGCATTGACAGCTAGGATGCGCTGCCTGTGGTCACACACCAGCTGTACATTGAGGGAATGGTAGCCCTTCCGGTTGCGGTAATCCTCGGCATGCTCAAGAGGTGCCCGCAAAGCCACATGCGTGCAGTCAATGGCGCCCTGCACCATGGGGAAGCCCGCTATTCTTGCAAACCCCACTGCACGCTGCTGCTGCTTGTCCAGGGTCATGGGGAAGGAGATGAATTGATGTCTCCTTCTGAAAAGGGCTTCGGTCACCTGGCGGATGCAGCAATGCACGGCGAACTGGGAGATGTTAGCGATGTCCCCAGTAGCGGATTGGAAGGAGCCGGAGGCATAGAAGTTGAGAGCCACCGTCACCTTCACTGCCACCGACAGAGACGTCCTGCGCATCAGCTGTGGCTGCAGATCTCTCTGAAGCAGCCGGCAGATGTCTGTAACCACCTCCCTTCAGAATCGCAGCCCCCTAACACACATCGCGGCAGACATGGTCAGATAGGAGGTCTGCTGGCGGTATACCCTGCGTGGGTAAGGCCTCAGTTGGCGACGCCTGTTGTCCCCTCTGCGTCTAGCCAGGGCTGTCACTCTCTCACGGCGTCTGTAAGCCCTTCTGGCATAAGGCTGAAATTCAGCGTTGCCACCCAATGCAGCCCCCATTATATGCTGGCAAACACTGAGCTCTGAATGAAGGCTAAGATAATTGGTAAGCTCTGGCCTGAGCCAAAAATACCTGTCTACGTGTTGGTCCAAACCAGTAAACTCTCCTCCTTGGTCTCTGTCCAAAAAACCGTTGCACAAGAGTGAATGCTGCAAAATGGCTGGCCTTTATACTGCTGGGTAAGTGCCCTTTAATTAGCGCTCCCCCCGGCCTGGCTGGCCTGTGTACCGTTCCACTTCACAGTCGCTCGGGACGCCCGGCGCACAATGGGCCGGCACGAGTGAAGTTCCGGTTTGGGGCGCACAAAGGGTGTTGCACTATTAAATGACGTCATGATCTGCGCGCGCAGCAGGGCGCGCGCTAAGACTTTGCGTCGGCGCTAAATGTGTCCTGAAGTTGGGGAGAGGCGCTGATCGCGCTGCGCCCGGGCGATAAGCGCCTAGCGCTCGAGATCTACTCCCCCTAAGGTGCTAACGGCTGGCGCGCCCAACTGAATTTCTAGGCCATTATCTTTTATAACAACCTGTGAGTTTTCACCTCTTTCTAGCTTATCAAAAACCTCTTTGCTGCCAATTCAATGCACCAACAGCTCTGGTGTAAGAGTCAGCATTCCTGGATCTCGACATCTGCCTGTCATTCCCCATCCCTCATTTTTACAGTCCTCTTAAGGTGCTCACTTATTTTCCAGTATCCAGTTCTGACAAAGGGTCTAAACCTAAAATATTAATTTGTCTTTTCCCTTTTCATATTTCTGTTTTGATTTCTTTAACTTAACTCTCAGTTTTCAGCATAACCATAATATACAAAATGATCAGTCAAAACGCCAGTTTTCTTTTTAGTTCACGACAGAATATCAATTCTGACAATATGCTGAAGAGGTGAAATCAAAAGGAACATGAGACTATAAAATGCCAGCAAATTAAGGATAGTAGGCTGATTGGAGGACAAAACCTGTCCTTACTTCACTGATAAGTTACGGGCAGTCATCCATTGCTTTAGCCATATCCCAGGAATTTTCTAGGAGCTGCTCCTGCTCTATTGCCATAACTTCGCTGGATGTGCAGTAGAAAGTGGCGGAGTGGGAGCAGCTATATGGGAACATAGGCCATTCAGCCCCGAAGCCTGTTCCACCATTCAATTAGGTCATGGCTGATCTGTACCTCAACTCAATTTACCTGCCTTTAATCCATATCCCCTGATATCCTTACCTAACAATAAATCTATCAATCTCAGTCTTGAAAATTTCGATTGACCCACTATCCACTGCCTTTTGGGAGAAAGAGTTTCATATTTCAGTTTGTAAAAGTGATTCTTGATTTCATTCTTAAATGGCCTGGCCCTAATTTTAAGATTTTGCCCCCTTGTTGTGGATTCCCCCATCAGAGCAATTTGTTTCTCTCTATCGACCTTTTCAAATCCCTTTATCAGTTGAAGGACCTCAATTAGATCACCCCTCAACCTTCTAAATTCAAGAGAACGCAAAACAAGATTAGGCAACCTGTGCCCATAATTTAACCCTTTAACCCTTCGCCTCTGATGAATCTGCACTGTACCCCTCTTAGGCCGATATATGACAAACTAATATCTAAAACTATAAATGATAATAGGGGGAAAACCCAATGACACATTTCTTTTCTCCATTTATGCTCCAGATTCTTTGTTTCCCCACCTGACTCAAATGCACCTGTAATTAAATAACGAGTGAAGCGACTTTCCCTCACGTTCAGTGGCACAGAGTAAGAATACAGAGTATTGTTAGTCATTGTAATTAAATAGTACAGCAGAGGTCAGGAAACAGTAACAAGATAAGCAATTGTGTTTTGTATAAGCAAACAAGATTGCTGTTAGATCTCTTACCAGATAAGATGAATTCAGTAGTCGCCATGATTAATTGATATAATTAGTTTACAAAGGCGAGTCAGCAAGGTTATCTGATTTCCTGATTTACAGTGCAGCAGCGCAGGCAACACAATCAATGGAATGATGATCATCTTGCCCGAGTGCTGGTTATTTATAGGTTTTCACTACTTGGAAAACTTAGAACAAAAAGCAAAACACTGCAGATACTGAATATCTGAAATAAAAACAGAAAATTGCTGGAAATACTCATCATGTCAGGCAGCATCTGTGGAGAGACCTGTTGTCTGACAACAACAACTTGCATTCATATAGTAACAAGGTGCTTCACAGGAGCAATTATCAATCAAAATTTGATACCAAGGCACATACGAACAGGTGCGCAAAAGCTTGGTCAAAGAGGTAGGTTTTAAGCAGCGTCTTAAAGGAGAGGTTTAGGGAGGGAATTCCAGAGCTTAGGGCCTAGGCAGCTGAAAGCGAGGCCGTCAATGGTGGAACAAAGAAAATAAGGGATGCGAAAGAGGCCAGAATTAGAGGAGGGCAGAGATCTTGGAGGGTTGTAGGGCTGGAGGAGGTTACAGAGATAGGGAGGGTCGAGGCCATGGAGGGATTTGAAAACAATGATGAGAATTTTAAAACTATGGCGTCATAAGACCTGAAATGTTAACCCTGCCTTGCTTTCTCCACAGATGCTTCCTGTCTGACTGAGTGCTTCCTCCATTTTCCATTTTTACTTTGTATAACTTAGACATTACCAATGTAGTGTTATTTTTTATTAAATCTTGCTCAACCAAGAAAAGGTGCAACAGTTAAGTCCGCTCTCTTTAAAAGTTTGAGAATGGAAAGGCATTTTCTGCTTCCAAAGTATGCTCAGTTTGTATTGCAGGATGTGTTGAGAAAGCAGGAGACTGCAAGGACAGAGCAGCCCTTGCTACAGTCGCTGTCATTCCTCCTGGTTGTTTGGGAATGGAAGCAGGGGGTGAAATTGGGCACCTGTTTTTTGGTCGCTACAAGGCCTCTTAAACTACGAAAATGGCGTCCGCAACGTGCGCGCACACTTCCAACGGCAGCATGCAGAGCAGGCAGATCATGACGTCAGTCAGCTAATTTGATGCCCGCGCTGCCATTTTGGAGCACCATGCTGCAGCCTATGCCCGCTCTTAACCTCGCATAGTGGAATACGTGTTTAATGGCATGAAGGACCCCCCACCAGCGCTATTTAAAGGGATTATCAACTACATACAGGTTAGTTGCTGGATTATTTCTTCTGGCTGTTGTTGCAAGTCTACACATTTTTGGGTGCTTTTCCATACTTGTTACAAGTTTCAATAGTCTACAGGGAGTGGGCTGGCTGGTGCTGAAGTACATTTTTGATGCATTAAAGGCTTGTGCACAAACCAGGGGGGAGAAATTGAGTATAGCCCCGATTTGGGCAACAGCCTCGCCAGGGCGCTAAAAGTAGCACCCTGGAAACATTCGCGCCCCCACACCGGAAATTGAGTTGTTGCGCCCCAAAGGGAAGCGCGGCGCTAGTGGAGGCGCCCCTCATCCCTCTTGGGGCGCTGCGAGTGAATATCGTGGCACTACGTGCCGCAGCGCCACATTCTGTGGCATGTCGCGCTGCGGTATTGCAGGCCTTCCTCCCCTTCTTAAAGGGGAGGGGCCTTGTGCAGCGCGATCTGGGGCCCAGTTGGGCCCCCGAGGATCGGGAGTGCAGGCAAAAGAGCTCGGCACCAAGGAGAAGTGCCGGGCTCTTGGAGCGCAGCCGGCACTCCGCGGGGGTGGGGGTTCAGGAGGCCGGGGACGGGAGTGCAGGCAGTTGCTGGCAGGCGGCCAACAACAAAAATGGCCGCCCCGCACCTCGCCTTTAATTTGCGCCTCCCCGGCCGCAGGTATGCCCCCCTGAACCCGTCGGACATAGCGTCCGGCATTAAATCAGGGGGCGCTGCCAAATATCGCGGCTGGGGCATCAGCAGGGTGCTGCGCACACCGATGACGTCATCGGCAGCGATGCAGCGCTAACGGTTAGTGCCACCACTAATGTCCCGCGGAATTTAGCGGGAGGTGTGGGCAGTGCCGCGCCCGGGCGCCAGTTGGCTTGCGACCCACTTAGCGTCCTCTGAAGGTGCTAACGGGTGGCGCAACGTACTGAGTTTCTCCCCCCAGTTGCTTCCAAACATGGGTAACCTAGTAGGGCTTCCTCTTGACATTGAGCATGACTGGGAGAATGAGCAAAGGTCATGCAGACAAGCTGCTAGAAGAGGGAGGAGGGGGAGGAGGGGGAGAAAGGCTCTCAGCAGGAGGCCATATCCACAGAGGGTGTTTAGGGAGCAATTCTCTTACCTGAACTTCAAAGACGACCAATGCTTGAGACATCTGCACTCCAGTAAAGAGGTTGTGACTGAAATCTGGCAGCTACTGCAGCCACAACTCCACCTCAGAGCAGGGCAAGGACCGCCTTGCCTGTGGCTGTGAAGGTGACCGTGGCTCTGACATTTTATGCATTTGGCTCCTTCCAGGCTGCTGCTGGAGATATAAGCAACGGCTCTCAGTTTGCAGTGCACTGCTGCATAAGGCAGGTCACTGAGGCTCTCTATGCAAAGAGAGACAACTTCATCCCATTTCCTCTTGCCAGAGGCAAGCAGGCAGAACGAGCACGAGGATTTTCAAGGATTGCCGGCTACCCCATAGTGCAGGGTGCCATTGACTGCACGCACATTGCTTTGCGTGCACCTCATGTCAACTCTTCCACGTACATGAACCAAATTGGATTCCACACCCTCAACGTGTAACTGGTGTGTGACAACAGTTAGCACATCATAGCGGTCAATGCCCGCTATACTGGCAGCAGTCATGATTTGTTCATTCTGCGGCAGTCCTCTGTGCCAGCTGTATTTCAACCACTGCGGCAAACCAAAGGGTGGTTACTGGCCAACAAGGGTTATCCGCTCATGACATGGCTGATGACTCCAGTCCAGAAACCATGCCCACGTGCACAGTAGGCCTACAATGAAAGCCATGCTGCCATAGGGAACCTTATAGTGTAGACCATTGGCATCCTCAAGCAATGCTTCCGCTGCCTAGACCGCACTGGAGGAGCCCTGCATTACTCAGCTGACTGAGTATCAAGATTTGTTGTGGTATGCTGCATGCTGCACAACTTACCATCATGAGGGGACAACCTTTGTCACCACCTATCAGACAAGAAGCTGAGGAAGAGGAAGCCGGAGAGGAGGAAGCGGGAGAAGAGGAGGTGGAAGAGGAGGAGGCAGAAGAGGAAGGGATGCTGCAACCTTGACAGTCCCTTTCTGCCCGGGCTGCATGTGAACAAATAATCCATGAGCGATACCAGTAACCTCAACTCCAATTCCTCATTCACCAACAGTCCCACACTCCTTAACTTCCCTCTGTCACTGACCATCACATTGTCCTCTTTCCCACAATGCAAAAATAAAAGGCAACACAAAATACACATTCCAATCCAAATTTATAAATTAAATCACGCCATACTGCATATAAAAATAAAGCAATCACCCTTGTGCATTCCCTAAGTGCCTCTTCCGTGCACCTTTGTCTGTCCTAGTGTTCCTACGAGGGGCTACACCATGGCTAGTGGAAGGCTGCTGACTTTCAGTGGAGAAGACAGCAGATGGCCTTGGAGGGTGACCTCGAGCAGCTCTGAGCCTAGAAGGCCTGGCTTCAGACTGCACCATCTCGGCATGGCCGGCAGCAGTCTGGACTGGCTGGCTGACATGCAACAGCAAGGGCACTGATGGAGTGGCAGGGGTGGGAGAACGAATGTTGAATCATGAGAGAAAACAGCAGGCTCGTGCTCCATGGAGCCACTGCCACACTCCTAGGGCCGCGCCTCAGCAATCCTCGCACTTTGTTGCACACTGGTATCCAGAGCTATGATGGCAGTAGTCTGAGCTTCCATGCCGACAAGCTAAGCTTCCACTGCAGCACTCAGACATTGGGTGGATGCTGCTTGTGCTGCAATGGAAGCTGAGACATTGGCCATCTGACGCTGCATCATGGGAAGTGGGATTAGGCTGAATAGCTCTTTGTTGGTTGGCGTGGACACGATGGGCCGAAATGGCCTCCTTCCATGCTGTAACTTTCTATGATTCTATGGTTGGTTCCACAGGTGTGTTGCTGGAGGTAGCCGCCCATTCCATGTTGGAAAGGATGGGCTTTAAGTTCTGCACAAAGCCTTGTGCTAAGTTGATGCTGTACTTCTCCAAGCACCTTGGCATTGAACGCAAGGTTTCTCGCAGGCTTCCTATTACACTAAGCATTTTGGTGTGTACACCCATCAGCCTTCTTCTGTAGCCTGGCCCATCGAAGTCCTCATCTAAGTCCTCTGCAGCAGAACTTGTGTGTGACCTCGCCTCGACGAGCTGGCACTTCGCTATCCTTTCCCCCAGCCCTGGCTCCAGCACACTCGTGCCTGGTGTCTCAACACCTCCATGCTATCCTCTAAATTATGCACAATGTCAGTATTGAGCTGGTGGCTGTGACTGTGAAATCAAGTGAGGTGTCTCTTCATCTTCACTGTCTTCTTGCTCTCCCTCCACTGTCTGGGCAGGTTGCACTTCTTGGGTATCTGAAATAAAAAAGGGACAAGGGTTGTGTTGTGGTGAGGGGGGAGGGGAAAGTAAGAAGTGCATGCTTACACCATCTGTAGTAAATCAGAATACATTGAGGGATGCGGGAGAAGTGAGATGAGAGAAGGAGGATTAGGTATGTAGGGGGTGGCGTGTGCCCAGTCAGCTCTGCTCCTGACTGTCCCTGAGTGGTTCAAATCACTCCCACACCCCTGGGTTCTAGACACCGGACTTAGGTACAGGTGGCGATACAGAAAAACGAGTAGACAACTGGCTCGGTGCAAGAAAACCGTAATTTTTATTAAAGGCAAAACAAAATCACAATACTGAGAATTACTAGGATAATTACAGGCACATAAAAGCAATGCACTTATTTGGGAATGGGGAACACACGGCACATCGAGGGAACAAACACATTAAAATCCCCTTAGCCTTATCCCACCCCCAATACCTAACTAGATTAAGCTATGAGGGGCCAGGGGTTCATGCTCACCAATTTCGAAACCTGTTGAATTTAAATGGTTGTAAGATTTGGGGTTCACACTTGCTGTCCTTTGGGGTGCGTCGTTGCCACGTGGTCACAGGGCATGGTGATGGAGTTGTTTGTGCGAAGCACCCTCCTTTTCCTCCGTTAATGTCTTCGTTGGGTGCTTTGTCGCGATGGGTCTTCTTCTTCTTCTGGCGGTTTGGTCGCCGACGGTTTTATTACGGTTGGGGCTCGGTTGGCGGTTTATATTGTCAATATGCTTTTACTACCCATGCTTCGAACGCCAATTTATTCATCAAACGCCAGCTTATAACTAGGCCGTTTGTCCCCCAACGCGTCTTTCCGCTGCCCTTCTCTGCCTTTACCAGTTTATCATTATCTTCTCGTCTCGTCTCGTCTGCCCGTTTGTGGCCCCGTATGTCCTGTGCTTGCTTGAATCGGGTCTCGTTCTCCTCCCGCGTTCGGCCCTCGGTGTAGTAATGGGCGTCCTTGGTGTTGAGCAGCGCAGGGAGGGAGAAGAGAGCCCACGACGAGGCCAGGACACGAGAGTCAAGAAGCAAGAGGCAAGAGAGAGAGACCTTGGCTACCGATGGGCCTACAATTATACCCGGTTCTTCATCCCTTATCTGCGTGCCAAATCAGGTCAGTCCTTTGTCTAACTTTTGGCGGGCTCATCCAAAGTGATTACGGTCATCCACTTTAACGGCTTTTGGGGCGGTTGTCTCCTGGTTTAATGGCTCCGATATCCTGGCTGTTTGTTATTTATGAAATTTAATTGTCCTTATCCTGGCTTGATAGCTACTGTGAGCTGTTACCAATTATGTATGCAGAAACTTAATGGCCTCAAGATTAGGCCCATTCTGACTTGATCTGTTCCAAGGTGATGAATGCATATTCTGTGTTTTCCTAGCTGTCTGGCTTCACAAAGTCTTTCACAGATTCATGCATGTTAGGTTTCGTTTCAGGTTTTGAAAGTGCCTGCCTTTTGCAGGGCCTTGCTTTTAAAATCCTGTACTTTTGGTCACGAGGTTTCAGAAGCCATTTTGGGTACCCTTTTTAATAACTTGTCCATACAGGATCCCTTTATCCATAACTTTCGGGGAATGTGGGAATTTTGAGAACTCTACTGGTATCACTCCCGCCACCAGCCACGGCCTCAGCAATGGCCCTTCCCATAATGCCCAGCGCTGTCACCTCCATGGATGATAGAATTTATGAGTTGTACCAAGCCATGGTGCATTTCTTAATTCACAATGCAACATATGCAGTATGATGGCTAGTCTGGTAAAGCACAGTGGATTGGATTTTGGTTCATAAGAACATAAGAATTAGAAGCAGGAGTAGGCCATACGGCCCTTCGAGCAAGCTCCGTCATTCAATAAGATCATGATTGATCTTCGACCTCTACTCCACTTTTCCGCCCGATCTCCATATCCCTTAATTCCCCTAGAGTCCAAAAATCTATTTATCTCAGCCTTGAATATGCTCAATGATTCAGCATCCACAGCCCTTTGGGGTAGACAATTCCAAAGATTCACAACCCTTTGAATGAAGAAATTTCTCCTCATCTCAGTCTTAAATGGCCGAACCCTTATCCTGAGTCTATGCCCCCTAATTCGAGACACTCCAGCCAGGGGAAACAACTTCTCAGCATCTACCCTGTCAATCCCCTTCAGAATCTTGTATGTTTCAATGAGATAATCTCTCATTCTTCTAAACTCCAGAAAGTATAGGCCCAATTTACTCAATCCCTCATCATAGGACAGTCTTCTCATCCCAGGGAACAGTCTAGTGAACCTTTGTTGCACCACCTCCAAGGCAAGTATATCCTTCCTGAGATAAGGAGACCAAAACTGTGCACAGTGCTCCAGGTATGGTCTCACCAATTCCCTGTACAATTGTAGCAGGACTTCCTTACTCTTATACTCCAACCCCTTTGCAATAAAGGCCAACATGCCATTTGCCTTCCTTATTGCTTGCTGTACTGGCATGCTAGCTTTCTGTGTTTCTTGCACGAGGACATCCAAATCACTCTGAACACCAACATTTAAAAGTTTCTCACCGTTTAAAAAATATTCTATTTGTCTATTCTTCCTACCAAAGTGAATAACCTCATATTTCCCCATGTTATTCTCCATCTGCCCCCTTACTGCCCACTCACTTAACCTGCCTATATCCCTTTGCAGACTCTTTGGGCTAGAATTTCCCAGGGCCGTGGAGGTGGGAATGGAGGTGTGTGGGGTGTTAAAATCGCAAAATCGGTGGGCACGAACCCATCCCGCTCCCAACCCGCCTCCATGCCCATTTCCCAGGAGGCGGGTACCCGACCTGTGCTGGGAGCCGCCTCCCCGAGGCGGGAAGGGGATTAGTGCCAATTAACTGCCTGTTAACAGGTAGTTAACAGGCAGTTTTTAGCCTAATCCCTATTTTTATCCCTGAAGTGTGGGCTGCCTGACGGTTCCAAACCACGGCAAGTTAGCGAGGCGGACCGTTGGGCTGAAGGACTTGGAGAGTTCAAGATGCCTGGTGTTCAGATGAGTGATGGGTGCATGAGTGCAGAGGTGAGTGTGTTTGGTGTGTGTAAAGTGTTTAAATAAGTTTTACTTACCTTTACTTACAAATGCAGGCTTCCTTCCTTCAGGTCTCGGGAGTCCCTCAGCCCACCGGCACAGAAAGCAGAATGGCCGCGAGCTGTCAAAAGCTGCAGCCTCTGCTTTCTGTTCTGGAGAGATCTCTAAATCAGCCTGAGAGGAAGGAATTAACTTAGAGTACAGATTGTCAGTGTTTGACAGCTTCAAAGAGCTGTCAAACGCTGATATTTCATCTGTCAAAAGCTCTTGACAGATGAAATGTCAATCTGTGACATCACCTGTTGCCGGGTAGCCCTTAATTAGCCAGCTGAACCTGCTGGGCGGGCTCAACAAGGTCAATCAAGAGAAAATCGAGTGGGTTGGCCACAACTCGATGGAGGCGGGACTACAACCCCAAAAGTGGGAGTCCCGCCTCCTACTCACCTCCATTGATAAAATCCAGCCCTTTGTGTCTTCCTCACAGCTTACTTTTCCACCCAGCTTTGTATCGTCAGCAAACTTGGAGACATTACACTCGATCCCTTTGTCTAAGTTATTAAGATAGATTGTAAATAGCTGAGGTCCAAGCACTGATCCTTGCGGCACCCCACGAGTTACAGCCTGCCAACTGGAAAATGACCCGTTATTCTTACTCTCTATTTTCTATCCGTTAACCAATCCTCTATCCATGCTAATATATTACCCCCAACCACATCTATTGGTTCCCTTTTATCTACCCTGCTAGTTACATCCTCAAAAAATGCTAATAAATTTGTTAAACATGATTTCCCTTTCAGAAAACCATGTTAACTCTGCCTAATGATTTTCTAAGTGTCCTTTTGCTACTTCCCTAATAATAGATTCCAGCATTTTCCCGACGACTGACCTCAGGCTAACTGTCCTGCAGTTCCATGTTTTCCCTCTTCCACCTTACTTCTGGCGCACAGTACCCAGATTTCATTTAGCACTTGAAAACAATCCCCAATTTCCTCATTTTATCCTCATAATGATAGTTACTTATTTATCATATTTAAATATTGAGGTACTGAGGGAATGGCGGCCGGATTCCCCTGCACTGCTGGGTCAGACGGAGACATTCAATTAAACTGGACTAAAACAATGACCTTGCTCATTCCTATCATGTTTATCTCCCCAGCCCACCACCCACCGCCACGCTCTCCATTACTTTTCCCAAAGTTGACCCCAGATAGCACGTTGACCCTGTTTGACCCTGTCCTCACCCAACCTCCAGCTGCACTTTCCACTGGGTTTCACTGATTGGCAATGAGGAGCAGACCCCAGGTCGGGATGTGGGCGTTGTTGGCAAGGCCTGCCTTTATAGGCCGATCCCTAGTTGAGATCAGTGGTGGTGGGCCTTCTCCTTGGACTGCAGCAGTTTGATACAACAGTTAAGAGTCAACCAAAATAACAACAGAAAATGCTGGAAAAACTCAGCAGGCCAGGCAACATCCATGGAGAGAAAAATGAGTCAATGTTTTGGGTCAAACCCTTTGTCAAGACTGGAAAAGCACAGGAAATGAAATAGCTTAAAAGACCGGGCTGGGAGAGAACAAAAGAGAAGTGAAGAGACATTAAGAGGTATTCAAAACAAGACGAGATGGTGATAGGACTAGTGGAGACAAAAGACTGCTCTAGATTAGGTGTGAAATGCGCTGGCAGAACGGGAGACAGCTGCCATGTGGGAGAGAAAAAAAGCGGGGGCGGAAAGGGCCAAAACAAAGGTGTGGATAAAAAAAAGTAAAAATGTAATGGGGGCCAAGGTTATGATCTGAAATTGTTGAACTCAATATTGAGTCCGGAAGGCTGTAAAGTGCCTTATCGGAAGATGAGGTGCTGTTCCTCGAGTTTACGCTGAGCTTCCGTGGAGCAATGCAAGAGCCCGAGTACAGAGGTCTGAGTGGGAATGGGGCGGTGAATTAAAATGAGAGGCGACCGGAAGCTCGGGGTCATCCTTACAGACTGAACGGAGGTGTTCCGCAAAGCGGTCACCCAATAAGAGTCAACCATGTTGGTGGGGGCCTCGAGTCACTTATAGGCTGGGCCAGGTAAGGATGAAGGGTTTCCCTAAAGGACATTCGTGAACCATTTAGGTTTATATGATAATCCAACAGTTTCATGGTCACTTTTACTGATGCCAGCTCTTTTTCTTTGCAGTTTTTTTTAAACTCATTTGATTTGAACTCATGTTCTGTGGATTACTAGTCCAGTAACATAAACACTACACTACCATACTCATCCTTTCTCTAGGTGGCAGGGCAGCTTAACAAAGCAGTTAATAAAGCATATGAGGTCCTGGGCTTTATAAATAGAGGAATAGAGTACAAAAGCCAGGAAGTTATGCTAAACCAATATAAAACACTAGTTCGGCCCCAGCTGGAGTATTGTGTCCAATTCTGGGCACCATACTTTAGGAAGGATGTGAAGGCTTTGGAGAGGGTGCAGAAGAGATTTACTAAAATGGTTCCAGGGATGAGGGATTACAGTTACGTGGATGGACTAGAGAACCTAGTGTTGCTCTCCTTGGAGCAGAGAAGGCTAAGAGGAGATTTGATAGAGGTGTTCAAAATGATGAAGGATTTAGATAGAGTAAATAAAGAGAAACTGTTTCCAATGGATGAAGGGTCGATAACCAGAGGGCACAGATTTAAGGTGATTGGCAAAAGAACCAGGGGTGACATGAGGGAAAAAATTTATTACGCAATGAGTGGTTAGGATTTGGAATGCACTGCCTGATAGGGTGGTGGGTACAGATTCAATAATAGCCCTCAAAAGGGAATTGGGTAAATACTTGAAGGAGAAAAAATTGCAGGGGTATGGGGAAGTACAGGGGGTACTGGGACTAACTAGATTGCTCTTCAATGTTGCAGACTTGATGGGCCGAATGGCCTCCTTCTGTGCTGTACTATTCTATGATTCTATGAATGCTGCACTGTCAGATGCGATATTAAACTGAGTCCCTGTCTGCCTTCTCAGATGAATGTAAAAGATGGCATGGCACTACTCATAGCAGAGGAGATTCCCCAGTGTCCAGAGCAACATTTAACCCTTATTTTCAGATCATAACCACTGCTCCCATTTTTTCGGATGGCAGCTATTGGTAATGATTCTTCTGTTGCCGTTTACAGCTCCTCTTGACCAGCGGTTCTCAACTTTTATGCCTCTGAGGCCCCCCTCCCGTGTTTTAAAAATTCCGAGGACCCCAATGTAACACAACACAAGGATATTTTCTGCACAAAAATTAGTTATGCAATTGAGTATATATATTTATTATTATTTTTGTTTTACTTACTTAATGTGAAACTTGTTGCTGGTGCTGAGCAACAGTCTGTCAAGACATGGAGGTATCTTCGACAAGCACACGCACGTGTCATGGTCAATGTTCATCCTGGCTGGCTATTCGTTCTCATTGATGTCATTGCTGAAAATACAGCTTCGCCTAAGTAGGTTGTACTAAATGGGACCAACACTTTCAGTGTTTCAGAAGAAGCAGCGCTGTATTCATCGGAGCATTCACAAAAAATGTCTCCAGCAGCATTTCACTGAACTCGGTTCTGAGGGAGCTGTCTGATGAAATGTCAATGAGCTCTTCTAATAACTTTGATGGGACAGAAGGTGGCAGTTTAGCTTCGATATTCTCACTAAAGGGGTCTGTAGCCCACAGGTGTGTAACAGATTGTTCTGTCGTGAGTTCTGGAAAATAACTATTAAATTTGTTGCGTGGACCAGAAAGATGCGCTACCAGCTACGGTTTAATTATGTCAAAATCTATTTTTTTTATTCTTGAATGAAAGAATGTAAGAGCTCAAACATATCTGTGGTCCCCCCACAGACAAGAGCTTCCTAGACTTGCAGTTTCCTTTTGAATGCGTCAATTCTTTCACGTTGGGCAAAAAAATTAGTTCTCCCACCTTGCATGATTTTATTCAGCTTATGAATTTCACTGAATATGTCTGCGAGGTAACCCAGTTTAGCCAGCCACACCTCATATTTCAGAACCTCGGCTGTCTGAGTTTGAGGTATGATACAAATCGTGATAACGCCTTCAGCTATTTTATTAACTCAGACTGAAGACATTGAAGGAGAGAATCACACCGGGTCCCGATTATTATGGCTTTGCCGGCCCAGAGACTGGAAAGTCTCTTTCTTTCATCCGCACCCCAAGGCCACATGGTGCGCGAACGCACACACTCTCCATTGACGGCGCTCTTTACAATTGCGTGAGCGGCTTCCAACGGTCACAGGGCAGCTCCTCACGAAGAGAAAGAAAAGGATTGAAAGGAAGGCTCACACTACCTCAGCCCAGGCAACAACCGACTAACTCGTGGATTTCGCTACCCCAACCCAGGTTTCAATCCCCCGGTAGAGGAGTAAGTACTTCTACTATTTTGTTTAATTCTTAAAAGCGGTGAGTGCTTTATGAACGTGGAAGCGATTCGGGCTGGATCAAAAAAACTTACCGCGATAAATACTGCTGTAAAGGTCAGGGACATGCAAAGGGACTTGTCTAATCGTTCAAATGGTGTCCAACAGTAAGAAATATAGAAACATAGACGATAGGAGCAGGAGTAGGCCATTCGGAACCTCGAGCCTGTTCAGCCATGATCGCATTCAATGGTGGATCATCCAAATTCAGTACCCTGTCCTTGCTTTCTCCCCATATCCCTTGATCCCTTTAGCCTTAAGAAATATATCTAACTCCTTCTTGAATATATTTAATGAATAGGCCTCAACTGCCTTCTGTGGTAGAGAATTTGACAGGTTCACCACTCTCTGGGTGAAGAAATTCCTCCTCCTCTCAGTCCTAAATGACTTACCCCTTATCCTTAGACTGTGTCCCCTGGTTCTGGACTCACCCGCCATTGGGAATATCCTTCCTGCATCTAGCCTGTCTAGTCCTGTTAGAATTTTATAAGTTTCAATGAGATCCTCTCTCATTCTTCTAAACTCTAGCGAATACAAGCCCAATCGACCCAATCTCTCTTCATACGTCATTCCTGCCATCCCAGGTATCAGTCTGGTGAATATTCGCTGCACTCCCTCCAAGGCACGAACATCCTTCCTCAGATAAGGCGACCAAAACTGCACACAATACTCAAGATGTGGTCTCACCAAGGCCCTGTACAACTGCAGCAAGACATCCTTCCTCCTGTACTCGAATCCTCTCGCTATGAAGGCCAACATACAATTTGCCTTCTTAACCGCCAGCTGCACCTGCATGCTTACCTTCAGTGGCTGGTGCACAAGGACACCCAGGTCTCGTTGCACTTCCCCTTTTCCCAATCTATTGCCGTTCAGATAATAATCTACCTTCCTGTTTTTGCTACCAAAGTGGATAACCTTGCATTTATCCACATTATACTGAATCTGCCATGCATCTTCCCAATCACCCAACCTGTCCAAATCATACTGGAGTTTCTCTGCATCCTCCTCACAACACACATACCCACCCAGCTTTGTGTCATCTGCAAACTTTATGATATTACATCTAGTTCCCTCATCTAGATCATTAATATATATTGTGAATAACTGGGGTCCTAACACCGATCCCTGTGGTACCCCACTAGTCACTGCCTGCCACTCGGAAAAAGACCCGTTTACTCCAACTCTTTGCTTCCTGTCTTCCAACCAGTACTCTATCCAAGTCAATATCTTACCACCAACTCCATGTGCTTTAACTTTGCACGCTAATCTCTTATGCGAGACCTTATCGAAAGCCTTCTGAAAGTCCAAATACACCACAACCACTGGTTCTCCCTTTTCTATTCTACTAGTTACATCTTCAAAAAATTCCAGTAGATTAGTCAAGCATGATTTACCTTTTGTAAATCCATGTTGACTTTGTCCGATCCGGTCCCTGTTTTCCAAGTGTTCTGCTATTACATCTTTTATAATGGACTCTAGCACCTTCCCCACTACCGATGTCAGGCTTACTGGTCTATAATTCCCCATTTTCTCACTACCACCTTTTTTAAATAGTGGGGTTATACAGGTAGACTACCCTTTATCCGGACTTCCGAAAACCGAAACCCTCTATAAAAACCGAAGGTTTTTTCGTTCAGCGTAAGTCGTGCGTACGA
Organism: Somniosus microcephalus; assembly: GCF_052327205.1. NCBI lineage: Eukaryota > Metazoa > Chordata > Chondrichthyes > Squaliformes > Somniosidae > Somniosus > Somniosus microcephalus. The sequence continues at coordinate 39,947,042 of NC_140998.1, forward strand.
CTTACGCTGGACGAAAAAAACGAAGGTTTTTAGAGGGTTCCGGTTGCGGAAGTTAGGATAAAGGGTAAGTCGTGCGCACGACCCCCCGCCGACCCACCCGACAACCGCCGACCCCGCCAGCCCCGACAACCGCCGACCCCGCCAGCCGCCGACAACCGCCGACCCCCCCGCGGACCCCGCCGGCCCTGCCAGCCGCCGACCCCCCCGCGGACCCGCCGGCCCCGACAACCGCCGACCCCCCCGCGGACCCGCCGGCCCCGACAACCGCCGACCCCGCCAGCCCCGACAACCGCCGACCCCCCCGCGGACCCCGCCGGCCCCGACAACCGCCGACCCCGCCGCGGACCCCACCAGCCCCGACAACCGCCGACCCCCCCGCGGACCCCGTCGGCCCCGACAACCGCCGACCCCGCCAGCCCCGACAACCGACAACCGCCGACCCCCCCGTGGACCCCGCCAGCCCCGACAACCGCCGACCCCCCCGCGGACCCCGCCGGCCCCGACAACCGCCGACCCCGACCCCCGCCGACCCCGACTGACTTACGCTGAGCGTCAGCGTAAGTCGTGCGCACGACCCCCCGCCGACCCACCTTCCGAAATCCGAAATTCTCCTTTATCCGAAACTCGGCTGGTCCCGAGGTTTTCGGATAAAGGATAGTCTACCTGTATTAGCTACCCTCTAATCCATGGGGACTGTTCCAGAGTCTATAGAATTTTGGAAGATGACCAGCAATGCATCTACTATTTCTCGGGCCACTGCCTTAAGTACCCTAGTATGTAAATTATCAGGCCCTGGGGATTTATCGGCCTCCAATCCTGTCAATTTCCCTAACACCATTTTCCTACAAATACTGATTCCATTCAGTTCCTCCCTCTCATTAGACCCTATGTTCCGCGACATCTCTGGGAGGTTATTTGTGTCCTCCTTTGTGAAGACAGAACCAAAGTATGTAGTTAATTGGTCTGCCATTTATTTGTTCCCCATTATAAATTCTCCTGATTCTGACTGGAAGGGACCTACGCTTGACTTCACCAATCTTTTTCTCTTCACATATCTATAGAAGCTTTTACAGTCAGTTTTTCTGTTCCCTGCAAGCTTACTATCATACTCTATTTTCCCCCTCTTAATTAATCCCTTTGTCCTCCTTTGCTGAATCCTAAACCCAATCCTCAGGTTTGCTGCTCTTCTGGCCAATTTATATCTCCTCTCCTTGGATCTTATGCTATCCCTAATTTCCCTTGTTAGTCACGGTTGAGTCACCTTTTTTGTTTTATTTTTAGACCAAAAAGGGATGAACAAATTCTATAGTTCATCCATGCGTCCTTTAAGTAACATTCCCCAATCCATCCTAGCCAACTCGCACCTCATACCATCGTAGTTTCCTTTATTTAAATTCAGGACCCTAGTCTCTGAGTCAACTACTTCACTCTCTATCTTAATGAAGAATTCTTCATATTGTTATCGTTCCTCCCCAAGGGGCCTCGCACAACAAGATTGCTAATTAATCCTTTCTCATTGCATAATAACCAGTCTAAATGGCCTGATCTCTAGTTGGATCCTCGACATATTGGTCCAGGAAACCATCCCGTATACTCTCTACGAATTCCTCCTCCACAGTATTGTTACTAATTTGGTTAGCCCAATCTATATGTAGATTAAAGTCACCCATGATAACTGCTGTGCCCTTATTGGATGCATCTCTAATTTCCCATTTACTGCCATCCCCAACCTCAGCATTACTGTTTGGGGTCTGTATACAACTCACACTAACGTTTTCTGCCCCTTGGTATTTCTCAGCTCTACCCATGCAGATTCCACATCATCAGAGCTAATATCCTTCCTTACTATTGTGTTTATCTCCTCTTTAACCAGCAATGCTATCCCACCTCCTTTTCCTTTTTGCCTGTCTTTCCCGAATATTAAATACCCCTGGATGTTGAATTCCCAACCTTGGTCACCCTGAAGCCATGTCTCCGTGTTCCCAATGATATCACATCCGTTTACATCTATTTGCACAGCTAATTCATCCACCTTATTACGAATGCTCCTCACATTAAGACACAAAGCATTCAAGCTTGTTTTGTTAACACTCTTTGACCTTTCAGAATTATTAGTTACTATGGCCATGTTTGATTTACACCCTTGATTTCTCTGACTGCCACTTTTGCTTTTCTCCTTCCTGTCTTTTGCTTCTATCCTTGCTTCCCTTTCCTCTGTCTCCCAGCATAGTTTAAACCCTCCCCAACAGCAGTAGCAAACACTCCCCCTCGGACATCGGTCCCAGTCCCACCCAGGTGCAAATTGTCCAGTTTGTACTGGTCCCACCTCCCCCAGAACCAGTTCCAATGTCCCAGGAATTTGAATCGCTCCCCCTTGCACCATTCCTCTAGCCACGTGTTCATCTGAAATATCCTTCTATTTCTACTCTGACTAGCACGTGGCACTGGTAGCAATCCTGAGATTACTATCTTTGAGGTCCTATTTTTTAATTTACCTCCTAACTTCCTATATTCAGCTTTTAGGACCTCATCCCGGTTTTTACCTATATCGTTGGTACCTACATGCACCACGACAACTGGCTGTTCACCCTCCCCCTCCAGAATGCCCTGCAGCAGCTCTGAGACATCCTTGACCCTTGCACCAGGGAGGCAACATACCATCCTGGAGTCTCATTTGCAGCCACAGAAACACCTATCTATTCCCCTTACAATAGAATCCCCTATCACTATAGCTCTCCCGCTCTTTTTCCTCCCGTCCTGTGCAGCAGAACCACACATGGTGCCAGGAAGTTGGCTGCTGCTGCCTTCCACCGATAAGCCTTCTCCCTCAACAATCTTCAAGGCGTTATATCTGTTTGAGAGGGTGATGGCCACAGGGGACCCTTGCACTACCTGCCTGCACCTACTACTCTGCCTGGCGGTCACCCATTCCCTTCCTGCCTGTGCAGCCTTTATCTGCGGTGTGACCAACTGATTAAACGTGATATTGTAGGAACGGAGGTTCCTTGCTGAAGAATTGAGATCGACGCAGAGAATCAAAAACAATAAAATTTAATGAACAAACGAAGTTAAACAGTAAACTGCTGGATACAATGCAAATAGGTCTGGTCTGGTTGAAAGCCTCTCTAGAACTGCTAGAAGGCTCCGAGCACTGACGTCATGACGTCATCACGTTCTTCCCGCCGTTGGGGATCACGTGACGGGCGGCATGACGTCATCACGCGGAGTAAAGGAAAAAAGCCATAGTACAGTTAAAAGATACATTAAAGGTACAGCCCCCGGTTGCACTACATTGCTGTTAAAGGAATTATAAACAATTGTCCTGAATCCCCTGGTGGCTCCGCCACAATATCCACGATGTCCTCAGCATCGCAAATGCTCCAGTATATATCCATTTGCAGCTCCAGTGCCACAATGTGGTCTGCCAGAAGCTGCAACTGGATACACTTCCCGCACACATGGTCGTCAGGGACACAGGTAGTGTTACTGATTTCCCACATAGTGCAGGAGGAGCATACCATGGGGCCGAGCTGTGCTGCCATGACTTACCCTTTAAGTAATTTAAATTAAATTAAATCAAATCAATGCCACTAATTACACTACAATTAAATGATATACTCAAGGGCTCTTGTTTACTAGCACTCCCCGCTACACAACAGAGATCTTAGAAACTATAACCACAAAAATTAAGACCTTCTAAACTTTATAAACTATTAACCTAAACTGTCAAACTATAGAGCAGTATAAATACTCACCTGGCCGTACTCACCCAATCAGCTGCTTCCTCTTGCCCGTGTCACTTTGAATCGTGACATGGCTCTGGAACACCGCCGCTGGTCTGCGAGATTGGTAAGCTTCCAACTCGCAGCACTCTGTTGAAACCTCATTTATGGTTGCTCCACCTTCTCTCAGGTCCCGCTGCCTCTCCTACACAGATCCGCCTCCTCCGGTGTTGGGTCTCGGTGCCGCACTCCTTTATGGCCTCTCCGCCTTCTCTCAGGTCCCGCTGCTGCTCCCACACAGGCTTGCCTCCTCCTGAACCTGAATTGACTGCACTTGCAGAGTCTTTGTACTGCTGAGGCTATTCCACTCGTCTCAATATACAGGGGACACTACTGATTTTTATGTATCTGTAGTCTCCCCTGTATATTGATGGGACAAACCAACTAGCAGACCCCCTGAAATCTTCTTGCGAACCTCTGGTTGTGAACCTCTGCTCTAGACCCATCTTTTGTTTCTTTACTTGTCCCATTATGTCTTGCATCATCATCCCTTTTGTCTTTTAACCTCTCCTGCCTTCCACCCTATCACTGATCTTCCCTTTTGTTCTTTCCTTCTCTCCCCCTTTCCCTGCCCCGTACTTGCTTAGAACCTGTTACATCTCTAACTTCTTCCAGTTCTGACGAAAAGTCTTCGATCTGAAACATTAACTCTTGTTTCTCTCTCCACAGATGCAGCCTGACCGGCTGAGTATTTCCAGCATTTTCTGGTTTTATTATAGCTCTACTTGGTTCTGTGGCAAATATGCACTTACACAATGGCCCAGAAATTCGGGTCTCCATGGGTGAGTACACACAGGGTACTCACCCGTAGGCCCAACGGAAGTGCCGGTTTCGTGCATGCACTGCGCATGCGCGGGAAACCGGGACTTCCGTTCTCCTGAACGAAGGGGTTTAGAGGTCGAACGCGTGTGCCGGAGAGGCAGCGCGTGCGCATTGAACTGACATTTTTTTTGCATGTTTTCCCGGGAGGCTAAGTCTCCAGGAGTTACACATGTAAAAAGCAGGTGCAAGGCCTGCTTTTAACAAGGTAAGTGGTGAATTAATTAAAATTAAAACTTTTTTCTACAGGTTTATTATTTTTAAATACTTTAAAGAAAGGTAAGTTTATTTTTAGCCCTGTTAGAAAATGTAATTAATTTTTTCAAAAATTTAAATTATTGTTTATAATAGTTATTTTATGTAATTTATAGTTATTTTAAAAATGTGATTTAAAAAAAAAATTATTTGAAGTTTTAGTGATGTTTTGGGGCTTATAGTATTTATAGTTTTGACAGCTCTTACTTTTAATTTTATGAATGGGCATTTCCCTGCTACCATTGGCTCTTCATGGCCCACGTGATCCCAGGGGATGCTTCGAACTAACTGCTCCCCTGGGATACGCAAGCACTGCGCGCCGGCAGTTGGAACAGGCCCAGGATCGGAATCCCACGCGGGCCCACAGCACAACGGCTGGCGCGCTAGGTAAGTGCAGGTCGGCGGCTTGCACCCGCAGGAAGCCCCCGACCCGAATTTCTGGGCCATTATCACTAAACCTGTGCGTAGATATTAGGGCAATAAAAAATGAAATGTTTCAGGATGATTCACCTTTTCCCATTTAAAGTGCCAGCATTTTAATCAAAGTATGCTGATCTTTTTGAATTCTCTACAAATCAAATATAATATGGCATATAAAAAATGTGTTAAAAATCTTTTATTATGACACTAGCGAAGTCTGTCAAAGTTTGATCAAAAACATGTTGTGCAGCAAAATAAAAGCAAAGCGAGGATTGTGCACTGACGCAATTTAAACCCAAGCAGCAATTTCTGTCTGCTAAAAAAATTCAACCATGTTATAGCTTCTGGTTTGTTATCAAAAGATTAAAGCCATGTATGGAATAGCAGTAGATATTGTCAAGTTTAATTATTTTACTGACTGTAAAGGAATTATTCACCGTGGCCTACAGCACAATTTACAATTGGCAGACAGGTATCTGCAGAAGTTAGATTCTTCCAGGGAAAGGCCTTATGAATATTTTAACTTAACCAGTGTTCATGCTGCTTTCCTAAATATATTTTTGGCAAATTCTGTGCTCAAGGGGAGGAAGCTTTGAGCTGAGAAATAAAGATTGCATTTACATAACACCTTTCATGTCATCGGGACTTCCACAAGCACTTCACAGCCAATGACTTACTTCTTGAACTGTAGTCACTGATGTTAAGTAGACTCATGCATCAGCTAATTAGCACAGAACCACATACAGCAGTGAGATAAGTGACAAGCTAATTTGTTCTTTGGTGATATTTGTTGAGGGATAGAATATAGCCAGGACACAGCGGGGGAACTCCCTGCTCTTCAATGAAAAGTGCCATGAGACCTTTTATGCCAACCTGAACAGACAGATGAGGCCTTGGTTTAACGTCTCATCTGAAAAAGGACTCCATCAGTACCACACTGAGTAGTCTGCCTAATTTTTGTGCTCAAGTCCTACAGTGGGACGTGCACCTATGACCTTCTGGCTCAGAGGTGAGAGTGCCACCAAATGAGCTAACCTGACCATAAAAATGGAACATTTTGGGCATGTTAGGGCCTCCTGTGTCAAAACGAAGCACCTTCAGGTCATGCATTCCTCTTTTGACTCCTCCTCTGGTACATTCCCTACACTCTTTGCCCGCTCCTCCCCACCCCCCGACCCCCACCCCCACCCTCCATCCAGCATTCCCATACTCACCATGCATCATTCTTTCTATGAAAGATAGGGCTATCGACATTAGACAAATTCTAGGGCCCCGTTTTCGGTTTGTGTGGGAAATGGTCGGGTTTCCCCGAATGTGGGGTTTCTGACACACGTAAAAATGTGTCAGCCAGCTCCACGCAATTTTCCCTCAAGTGGCCAATTAATTCCCAGCATGTGGGAAGCCTTGCTAATTGTCCAATTCGAGCCAGAAATCCCCACAGTATGATGTCATCATTCGTGGTGCTTTCAAGGTCCATAGCAAGCACTGCATCCTCTGAAGGCTTCCAAACAAACCATACAGGATGGCAGAGGAGCCTGCAGCAGCTGTGGCCAGTGCCAGACCCCGAGCTGCCTCCAAATTCGATGAGGCTTCACTGCAGGCATTATTGGATGGGGTTAGGGTCCACAGGGAGGTCCTCTTCCCTAGGTCAGGGAGGAAGAGGCCTCCCACTGAGACCAATGCTGCATGGATGCAGGTGTCAGCAGATGCCAACTCGCTGTGAGTCACCAGAAGAACCTTGGCATTACATCTCTAACTCCTTCCTTTACGCCCCCACAGTACCATCCAGAGCCCCCGTCCTCACTGTGGAGGAGGAAGACACTGTGCAGCCAGACTCATCAGAGGAAGCTCCAACCTCTGAGGGCGCAGCGTCAGCAGAAGTAAGCGCACCCAGCACCAGCGCAGACACTCACACCTCGGGGGGAACTTCAGGACATAGAGTAGTGTTGTCACCTGGTGTTTCACAGCTCACAAGTGAGCCTCAGCAGATTCTGGAGACCGGGACAGCAGTGGAGAGTCCTCGTCGGAGGGCGCAGGACTCTGCCAGCTCAGCTCAGCTGCGCTGCATGTCGACCCTCTGCCTCTGGGTTCATCCGCAAGAGAAGAGGTGATGGATCTTCATGCACAGATGCAGGAGTCTCTGGCAGGTTTTGTCTCCAGGGTCGCTGCGAGTGTGTAGCGAATGGAGGAGTCCATAGCGACCATGAGCAGAGCCTTTGTGGAGTCATTGGCGCATGAACGCATCACCATGGAAAGGTTGGCAACCTCCATGGAGGAGATAACTCGCCAGGGTACGGAAAACATGGTGAGTGCTCATAAGAGAATGACATCTCTTGAGGAGCGTTGGCCATCTGTTGAACAGAGAAACCAGATCTTCATGGAACTCCTTCTGAGTAGGACTGCCAGTGCAGAAACGGGTCCCCATGGCCCCCTAAAGCGCAGCAAGGTGCTCTCAAGCCACTTCCAAGCACTGGCCCCTTCTGGCCTGTGCAGCTTCAGGTGAGTGAGCAGCAGCCTGGTGCTCCTGGTGCTCATCCTGCTGTTCCTGGTTCTGCGGCTGCCGCCTCTGCTGCTGGAGATCCTCTAATGGCAAGAAGGGAAGGAAAAAAAGGCGTCCCATGCTTCTCGTAGATGCCTCCGCTGAGGAAGCGCTGAGTGAAGGTGGCGAGAGGGGCTTCCCAGGAGATCGCATTGGAGAAGTGTGTGAGGCTCCAACCTTCCACAGCTGTGCCTAAGCCTTGAACAAGTAGCCCCAAGCCTGCAACAACAAGGTCCTTCAACATACAAGTGCTGTCCCTTTAAATCGCAGCTTCTCCGATTGACCTGCAGCTGACAGCAAGCAAGCCGTCAAGCTTCACGCCAGGTCTCAGCAGCAGGGTTCCCCGCAGGCGGGTTTGATGTGCGGAAAACCCCAAAGTTGCAACGGCCCCGGAATAACTACCTCAACAAGCTGATAATTGGTAATTAGTGTGCCGACGACCAGTCCCGCCAGCGGCGGCCGGGACTGAAGCGGGTCGCGGGGAAACAGCGGTCCGAAAGTTGGACGGGGCGGGGAATCAGGCGGGGGTGTCCCGACCCACTTTTTCGCCGATTTTCGGCCCCGGGCCGTATGAAAAGCTGCCCGACGGCGGCCAGAAAATTGACCCCTAGGTGTGAGATATTTAGCTGCACTGATTATTCAGCACAGGATCATCTTGCCACAAAATCTTATCTGTTCTCTGCTAAGCTGCCACAGTAGGGGTCGGGCGGTGAAAACGGCCTGGAATCTGAAAAGTGAAACTGGCTGGTGATATTGGTGTGTGGTAATTTTGTTGCACATTTTAACCACGAGATAGTCTCCAAAAACAGCTGCATGAAAGCTATTGGTTAACATCAATCTACGTGAGGAAGGAACCAATAAGCAGTTGTCCCTCAACCTCTGTGTAATGGATCATCTCCACATCTCAGTTTCATTAGTACTTTATGAAGCCAGCATAGATTATTATTTTCCTGTTTCCTCTTCAGTCCATTAAATGTTAACATTTAGCTTGTTGCCCAAGAACCAACAGCTACAGAAAATGTCCACTCAACCTAACAGCTCAAGTATCGCCCTGCACATTATTTTCCTGCACAAGAGTTCTCCCTGCTGGGGCAAAGCTAACAATATAGGGTGTCACCTGGGCTCACTGGTATCACTCTCGCCTCTGAGTCAGAAGGTTGTGGGTTCAAGTCCCACTTTAGAGACTTGAGCACATAATCCAGACGGACACATCAGTGCAGTACTGAGGGAACGCTGCACTGTCAGAGGTACCGTCTTTCAGATGAGATGTTAAACTAACATAAATGATCCCATGGCACTATTCGAAGAAGAGCAGGGGAGTTCTGCCTAAATTCATTGGACTGAGCCCATCCTAGATTGAAGGCATGCAAGTCTCTCCTCTCTTGCAGGATAAATTAATTTAAGATGCCAATCCAATCTTTTGTCTATGTGGGTTTATAGAACAAAACTGTTCATAAATTGGCACTAATTGGGTAAACATTCTTCATGTACATTATCACTACTAATTCAATCTGAGCAAAGTAATTTCTTTCAGCAACCATTAAAGACAAAGGAAGCGTTCTAATTAGTCATCTGTTCAAACTTTCTATCAAAGCTCCACCATGATCATTCTCACATTACACAGTAGAATAAGTATTCACTGTGGATTTAGAACATTTGAATATGTTCAGTCACTATGTTTTTGCCTCATTTATATTCCACATGCGTTTTTCAAGCTGTCATGCCTCCATTCTGCTCTTCTACTATTATCACCAATCTACTTTAGTTATATTTTGATTGATTTAGACCATGTGTGCAACTTATTAAAAGAAGTTGGGGAAGAGATAACAGAGGCAATTCATTTGAAAGGGTATAATGCCAGATGACTGGCAGACATCTAATGTTATTCCTCTATTTAAAAAGGGAGATAAAACAAGTCCAGGAAACTGAGACAAGTTAGGTAGGAAAGGTAATGGAATCGTTACTCAAAGATGTAATAGAAAAACATCTAGAAATCGAGAATATAATAAATAGCAATCAGCACGGATTTCAAAAGGGAAGGTTATGCTTGACCAACCTTTCTGAATTCTTCAAAGAAGTAACAAAGAGTAGACAAGGGTAATGCGGTAGATGTAATATATTTGGATTTTCAAAAGGCCTTCGATAAAGTAGACTCATGACTAAGGTCAGAGCATGTGGAGTCAGGGGACAGGTAGCAGAATGGATAGCAAGCTGGTTATAAAACAGACAACGGAGAGTATGGGTTAAAGGCAGCTACTCAGGCTGGAAAAAGTTGAAAAGTGATGCTGCACATGGATCAGTGCTGGGACCACTGTTGTTCACAACTTATATTAAAAATTTAGACTCGGGAATCAGAAGTACAATTTCTAGATTTACGAACAACACCAAAGGAATTCAAGAGGACCTTCTTTACCCAGAGAGTCGTAAGAATGAAAAACGTGCTACCACAAGGAGTTGAGGCAAATAGCACAGATGCATTTAAGGGGAAGCTAGATAAGCACATGAGGGAGAAAAGAATAGAAAGGTATGGTGATAGGATTAAATGAAGAGGGGTGAGATGCTTGTTTGGAGCATAAGCGGTGCTATAGACTAGTTGGGTCGAATGGCCTGTGTCTGTGCTGTAGACTCAATGTAACTTGATGACTTGATTTGTATCTTAGTGATGCTGTATTCTCCATTGTTTGAAATTACTTTACTGGATCTATTGGGCATAGGAATCATGACATAGGTCTTTGGAATATACCTGACTTCAATTTTTGACATAGAAAGTGTGAATGTTGAAGAGTCTGAGTAGAAAGCTCTGTATTCAAAGCATGTCTATCTGGCCTGGAAATTCTGTGGGGCTACCACCAGTCTCCTGTTGTAACTTTGGAAGTAATCAGGTGGAAATCAGGGAAATGGTGTGAACAGCCTTTTTCAGCCAATATGCCATTTCTCTGAGGCTTCCACCAGTATCTTACAGAAGTTGCAGTGGGAGTGGGAGACCAGTGGTAGCCCCACAGAATTTCAGGGCCTATATCTATATTTCTACCATTACCATAAAATAGTACCACAAATTTCTGTGCCACACTTATATCTTTCTTAAAAGCCAACCATTTCCTGCTGGCTTCTTCTGCTGTTGGGGAGCAGCTGAGGATTTACAAACCTCTAATGTACAGACAAACAATTGACTTCTATTTAACCTCATGATCTGTCTAAGAGCGCTCACCTGGAATTTCTGCGGTGGTTCTCTGATGGGAGTTGGCAGAGTGACTATAGAAACAGTATAAATGGCCATAAACGACCAATGACATTATTTCTCTGGGGTCTCTGTCGATCTTCTGCCAAAGTTACAGTAGGAGACCAGGAGAGCCTCGCAGAAAGCCAGGGTGATTAGCCTAAATTGACAACGGGTATACCTCTACAGAAATTAGATCTGGTGGCCTTAAAGGGACTCACAATTCAACAGAAATCTGCCTTATAACACTGTGTTACATAGTATAATGCGCTGTCATTAGTAAACAGCATATGCTCTGGATTACCATGAGCAATACCATGGAAGATCTGCTACTAATATATAAAACACGGTTTTTTATTTTTCTGCAGGAATCTTAAGTTGGGAATAATAAGGCTGATAAGTGGCAAGTATCATTCGTGCCACACAAGTGCCAGACAATGACCATCTCCAACAAGAGAAAGTTTAACCACCGCCCCTTGACATTCAATGGCATCACCATTGCTGAATCCCCCACCATCAACAGCATGGGGGTCACTATTGACCAGAAACTTAACTGGACCAGCCACATAAATACTGTGGCTACAAGAGCAGGTCAGAGGCTGGGTATTCTGCAGTAAGTGACTCACCTCCTGACCCCAAAGCCTTTCCACCAACTACAAGGCACAAGTCAGGAGTGTGATGGAATACTCTCCACTTGCCTGGATGAGTGCAGCTCCAACAACACTCAAGAAGCTTGACACCATCCAGGACAAAGCAGCCCATTTGATAGGCACCCCATCCACCAACTTAAACATTCACTCCCTCCATGACCGTGTCTGCAGTGTGTACCATCTATAAGATGCACTGCAGAAACTTGCCAAGGCTTCTTCAACAGCACCTCCCAAATCCGTGGCCTCTGCCACCTAGAAGGAGAAGGGCAGCAGGCGCATGGGAACATCACCACCTCCAAATTACCCTCCAAGTCACCTACCATCCTGACTTGGAAATATATCGCTGTTCCTTCATCGTCGGTGGGTCAAAATCCTGGAGCTCCCTCGCTAACAGCACTGTGGGAGTACCTTCACCACACGGACTGCAACGGCTCAAGAAGGCGCGCTAGGGATGGTCAATAAATGCTGGCCTTGCCAGCGACGTCCACATCCCGTGAATGAATAAAACATTTTTTTAAAGTAAATAATGGATGTCTGGGAGTTGTTACACAGTGGGAATTTAATTAGATCAGATAATGTATAAAACTCAGGAGGCTTTAGGTCACTTTTTTTTCCAAATTAATTTTTTTCCTTATTTTTCTAGCATAAACTACAGCCTACTTCCAAGTCTACAACAGTGCTACTCTGAACTAAGAGCTGGGTGAGGAAAAAATATCCTTTTCCCCACTCTTCATGAATATGAACAAAGCATTTGGTATTTCCCCCAGTAATATAGCTACCATCAGGGACGCAACAACATGGAGGATTCCAGGGCTGATTGATGTCTCATTATTCCATGACCCCAGGTGCTGCTGCTCTGACATACCTCCCACTCTCACCTTATTTTTAAAAAAATATACAAATCTTTAATTCTATCAAGAAGGTTTGCAGTTTCTTTTCTTTTTTACTCACTCTGACCTCACACTGCACTGGAGTAAACATGTCTAAAGTCTACAATATCACTTGACCACATGTGCAATTCATCAACAGCTTTTCTATGAAGGGCTAGATTATGAAGATCTATCGTATTTATGGCTGCATAATGTAAATATATTTTATGTTTTCAAAGAGGTCCATTACATGAGCTTTTATGATCAGCAAGTTGGAGCAGATACTGTTGAAACAAGGATAACCACAGAGATAGTTTGTTATAAAAGGAGTATTTCTCTTCAGTTTTATTGAGAATCCAATCTATATTGCAACAGTTTCCTACAGTTCAACAGAGACTACACACCAAAAGTACTTAATTGGCTGTAAAGAGCTTTGGGATGTCCTGAGGTCATGAAAGGCGGATACATATATAAATGCAAGCTTTTCTTTTACATATTAATCCTTTGGTTTATTGGGACAGCTATGCGTACAGTGGTTGTGGTCTTATCAGCTCAAAACCAGGCTTTATTGTAAAGTTTAGAAAATCCAATATAAAACTTGATTTGGCCTCTCTTTGTCAGGCTAATGCATACTTATGTTGAACCAAAACAGATGCAATAGACAAGTGTGCTAAGATAATAGCACTACGCTACAGTTTAGCTTTTAATCACTTGCTTCTTCTATTTTATTTGGCTTTTAGTTTGCTAAGATGCCAATATATTAAATGAAACATCGCTATCATTGGCAGTTTTGAATTAGAATCGCATGCATGAGTTCAAGACACAGGAGTCTTAATGTCTACTATTCTGCAGTTCAGACATTCTTCCATCTGCTTACTACTTAAAGTCAGCTAGTACATTTATATTACTAAAATGCAATAATCTAAACCAGAACACCGTAAATTACAGAAAGCGATCATAAATTAATTAGCATCTTCAAAATGTTAAAATTCAATATGAAAGCTTAATAGGGGTTTTATTCTAATTAAGTGATTACAGGCCATTGTAGTTGTAAATTAAATATACTCACATCCTACCTGTGCATTACTACACTGTTCATGTAATATTTCATTTTGTAAGCTCAGACTGTTTTTTAGATTTGATGGATTACTGTAATTGGGAATATTTTTGGAAACTCAATGGATTTAACTCTGAATTCTCAACTAGGTTTTCAGCTTTTAAAGCACTTGTCACACGCTCCATCACTTCCAAGTACAGCACAGGGATTAGCACCACTGGCTGGGTTATAGAGTGAGATAGAGGGGACTGCACATTGATGAACCTAGCACTAATAAGCAGGAGCAGGTAGTGGTGGCAGGGACAGCCCAGGAGGCTACTCGACGGAGGGCGAAGTCCTCTCACAGTTCTGTTAAGGAGAACAGAGATCAGGACTTCAGGGGCCCAGCAATAAGAAGAAAAACTGCGAGGCTTACACAGGTAGTTATACCAGGTATTGGATGTCTTCTTGCCAAGTGGTTTCACCACCGTGGCTGAAAGTATGGTGGAGTCCACTGCCAGCCTGTGTGGTGTCATCGCACATGACACCAGCACTCATTGGAGAGTACGGACACCTCCAGGGACTCTGCAGTCGGGCCCTCGCAACAGAAGTCCATGTTTGCATGTTTTGCAGCTTTGGTGGAAGCTCAAATGGCTGCCATACAGGCTCTGAACTCAAAACTCTGCTCTGACATGGAGAGGCAGATGTCCACCTTGGAGAGATTGGTGGAGCAGGTGGTTAGGGGTTTTAAGGTGTCACTCTTCTTCTGCAGTCTGCCCTCCCACAGATCAGTGGAAGTGATGGCCCCAGCCCCACAGGAGTGGCACTGGTGCAACGGGAGTGGCACGTGCTACCCTCTCTCAGGATTTCATCACATTTGCTCCCTCATCATTCTAGTAAATCACCTCTATGACCTTAACATTCTTCCTAAAGTATGATGCCCAGAACTGAACACAATACTCCAGCTGAGGCCTAACCAGTGTTTTAGAAATATTTAGCAGAACTTGCTTGCTTTTGTACCCTATGCCTCTAGTAATAAAGCCAGGGATCACATACGCTTTTTAAAAAGCCTTCTCAGCTTGTCCTGCCACCTTCAAAGATTTGTATACATATACCTCAGGTCTCCTTGTCCTTAAAACCCCCTTTAAAATTCTACCATTTAGTTTATATTGCCTCTCCTCATTTTTCCTACCAAAATGTATCACTTCACAATTCTCTACATTAAATTTCATCTGATGTGTTTGCCCGTTTCACCAGTCTGCCTATGTCCTCCTGAAGTCTGTTATTATCCTCCTCATTGTTTATTACATTTCCAAGGTTCATGTCATCTACAAACTTTGATATTATGCCCTGTATACCCAAGTCCATGTCATTAATATATATGTCAAAAAGAGCAGTGGACCTAATACCTACCCCTGGGGAACACAACTGTATACTTCCCTCCAGTCTGAAAAACAGCCGTCCACCACTACTCTCTGCTTTCTGTCCCTTAGCCAATTTCATATGCACACCACCACTGTCCCTTTAATCCCATGGGCTTTAACTTTGCTTACAAATCTATTATGTGGTACTTTGTCAAATGACTTTTGAAAGTTCATATACACAACATCAACTTCACCAAGGAAGTAGATGCTGCCATAGACATAGTGAAGAAGGAGCTAGAGGAGGTATTGGATAGGATAAGAATTGATGAAGATGAGGTACTAGAAAGGCTGGCTGTACTTAAAGTAGATAAGTCACCAGGACTGGATGGGATGCATCCTAGGGTGCTGTGGGAAGTGAAGGAAGAAATTGTGGAGGTATTGGCCATAATCTTCCAATCCTCCTTAGAAATAGGGGTGGTGCTAGAAGACTGGAGAATTGCAAATGTTATACCCTTGTTCAAAAAAGGGTGTAAAGATAAACCCAGCAACTATAGGCCGGTTAGTTTAACCTTGGTAGTGGGGAAGCTTTTAGAAACAATAATCAGGGACAAAATTAACAGTCACCTGGACAAGTGTGGATTAATTAAGGAAAGCCAGCACGAATTTGTTAAAGGCAAATCATGTTTAACCAACTTGATCGAGTTTTTTGATGAGGTAACAGAGGGTTGATGAGGGCAGTGCGGTTGACATGGTGTACATGGATTTCCAAAAGGCATTCGACAAAGTGCCACATAATAGGCTTGCCAGCAAAGTTGAAACCCATGGAATAAAAGGGACAGTGGTAGCATGGATATGAAATTCGCTAAATGACAGGAAACAGAGAGTAGTGGTGAACGGTTGTTTTTCGGACTGGAGGAAGGTATACAGTGGTGTTGCTCGGGTCGGTTCTAGGACCAGTGCTTTTCTTGATATATATTAATGACTTGGATGTGGGTGTACAGGGCACAATTTCAAAATTTGCAGATGACACAAAACTTGGAAGTATAGTGAACAGTGAGCAGGATAGTGATAGACTTCAAGAGGACATAGACAGGCTGGTGGCATAGGCGAACATGTGACAGATGAAATTTAACACAGAAAAGTGCAGTGATACATTTTGATAGGATGAGGAGAGGAAATATAAACTAAAGGGTACAATCCTAAAGGGGGTGCATGAACAGAGAGATCTAGGGGTACATGTGCACAAATCATTGAAGATGGCAGGGTAGGTTGAGAAAGCAGTTCAAAAAGCTTATGGGATCCTTGGCTTCATGAATAGTGGATTAGAGTACAAAAGTGTGGAAATTATGATGAACCGGCATATAACAGTGGTTCGGCCTCAACTGGAGTGTGATTAATGGATTGGCAAGGCATTTCAGAGCTTGGAAATTGCTTCTTTTTGATTTGCTTGCCTTAGGAAGGATGTGAAGGCCTTAGAGAGGGTGCAGAAAAGATTTACGAGAATGATTCCAGGGATGAGGGACTTCAGTTACGTGGATAGACTGGAGAAGCTCGGGTTGTTCTCCTTCGAGCAGAGAAGAGTGAGAGGAGATTTGATGGAGGTGTTCAAAATCATGAGGGGTCTGGACAGATTAAATAGAGAATGTTTCCATTGGCGAAGGGTCGAGAACCAGAGGACACAGATTTAAGGTGATTGGCAAAAGAACCAAAGCCGACATAAGAAAAATCTTTTTTATGCAGCGAGTGGTTAGGATCTGGAATGCAATGCCTGAAAGGGTGGTGGAGGCAGACTCAATCACGGCCTTCAAAAGGGAGTTGGATAAGTACCTGAAAGAAAAAAATTTGCAGGGCTACGGGGAAAGGGCGGGGGAGTGGGACTAGCTGAGGTGCTCTTGTCAGTAGCTGGCATGGGTTTGATGGGCCGAATGGCCTTCTGTGCTGTAACCATTCTATGATTCTAGGATTGTAACAGCACTACCTTCATCAACCCTCTCTGTTACTTTATCAAATAATTCAATCAAGTTAGTCAAACACGATTTGTCTTAAACAAATCTTTGCTGACTTTAATTTATTAGCCCATAATTTTCCAAGTGCCAATTCATTTTTGCCAGGATTATTGTCTCGCAGTAAGGCAAGCAAATCAAAAAGAAGCAATTTCCAAGCTCTGAAATGCCTTGCCAATCCATTAATCACAAAAGCACAGAGAACCTAATACAAATGATCCTGCAGATAAGTGCCCCCTCAAACTTCTTTTCCAGTCAGGTCAGTCAGATTTTGAGGGAAATCCCATGACGTTTAACAGAGTGGGTTGGTCGCTGTCCAATTAAAATAGCATTGGTGTCCCAATGACATCATGGGACCCATATTTGCATTTATTTATGAGGTGCCCGCCAATTTCTGGTCAGTGCCTTTTCAACGCATGTCAATCCTGGAGTTAAAACCCGGCTGGAACTGGGTGATAAGTCAATTTTTGGAATTTAAACCAGTCATCTACCCCATCACACTGGGTGGATAAGGTTTTCATTGGGGCCTAAGTGTCAGTTTGAACTCAGTTGGTAGAACATCTACGGCAGAAGGTTGTGGGTTCCTACCACATTCCTACACTCAGAATCTAGGCTGACACTTCAGTGGATTATTGAGGGGCTCTGCATTCTCAGTGATACAGTCCTTTGGAGAAGATGTTAAATCGAGACCTTCCTTGCCTGTTCAGGTTAATATTAAAGATCCCATGGCATTACTGAAAGAAGAGCAGGAATCCCTATGGTGTCTTGATCAATATTACTTCATCCAACAAAAGTAGATTTTATTTTCATTGCATTATGGCTTGTTCTTTTTATTCATCTATGGGATGTGGGCATCGCTGGCAAGGCCAGTATTTATTGCCCATCCCTAATTGCCCTAGATAAGGTGGTAGTGAGCTTCCTTCTTGAACCGCTGCAGTCTGTGTGGTGAAGGTACTCCCACAGTGCTGTTAGGTACGGAGTTCCAGGATTTTGACCCAGCGACGATGAAGGATCGGCGATATATTTCTAAGTCAGGATGGTGTGTGACTTGGGGGGCAACCTGGAGGTGATGGTGTTCCCATGTGCCTGCTGCCATTTTCCTTCTAGGTGGAAGAGGTCGCGGGTTTGGGAGGTGCTGCTGAAGAGGCCTTGGCGAGTTGCTGCAGTGCATCTTGTAGGTGGTACACACTGCAGCCACGGTACTCCGGTGGTGGAGAGAGTGAATGTTTAAGGTGGTGGATGGGGTGCCAACCAAGCGGGCTGCTTTGTCCTGGATGGTGTCAAGCTTCTTGAGTGTTGTTGGAGCTGCACTCATCCAGGCAAGTGGAGAGTATTCCATCACACTCCTTACTTGTGCCTTGTAGATGATGGAAAGGCTATGGGGAGTCAGGGGTGAGACACTCGCCACAGAATACCTAGCCTCTGACCTGCTCTTGTTGCCACAGTATTTTTGTGGCTGGTCCAGTTAAGTTTCTGGTCAATGGTGATCTCCCAGGATGTTGATGGTGGGGTAATTCAGCGATGGTAATGCTGTTGAATGTCAAGGGGTGGTGGGTAGTCTCTCGTTTGTTGGAGATAGTCATTGCCTGGCACTTCTGTGGCATGAATGTTACCTGCCACTTATCAGCCAAGCCTGAATGTCGTCCAGATCTTGTTGCATGCGGGCACGGACTGCTTCATTATCTAAGGAGTCATGTGGGCTCATGTGTTGTGGAAAATGGCTGCCATGTTTACCTACTTAACAATAGTAATTTGTACTTCATACTATTTCAGTGCCTTACTTTTGAATTCATGCTCTCTTCAAGGAGATTGGTAAACACATCCAACATAGAAACATAGAAGATAGGAGCAGGAGTAGGCCATTCGGCCCTTCGAGCCTGCTCTGCCATTCAATGAGATCATGGCTGGTCATCCAAATTCAGTACCCTGTCCCTGCCTTCTCCCCATATCCCTTGATCCCTTTAGCCTGAAGAAATATATCCAACTCTTTCTTGAATATATTTAATGAACTGGCCTCCACCGCCCTCTGTGGCAGAGAATTCCACAGGTTCACCAGTCTCTGGGTGAAGAAATTCCTCCTCATTTCAGTCCTAAATGGCTTACCCCTTATCCTTAGACTATGACCCCTGGTTCTGGACTCCCCGGCCATCAGAAACATCCTTTCTGCACCTAGTCTGTCCAGACCTGACAGAATTTTATAGGTTTCGATGAGATCCCCTCTCAATCTTCTAAACTCCAGTGAATATAAGCCCAATTGACACAATCTCTCCTCATACGTCATTCCTGCCATCCCAGGTATCAGCCTGGTGAATCTTCGCTGCACTCCCTCCATGGCAAGAACGTCCTTCCTCAGGTAAGGTGACCAAAACTGCACACAATACTCAAGGTGCGGTCTCACCAAGGCCCTGTACAACTGCAGCAAGACATCCTTGTTCTTGTACTCGAACCCTCTTGCTACGAAGGCCAACATACCATTTGCCTTCGTAACCGCCTGATGCACCTGCATGCTTACCTTCAGCGACTGGTGCACAAGAACACCCAGGTCTCTTTGCATTTCCCCTTCTCCCAATCTATTGCCATTCAAATAATAATCTGCCTTCCTGTTTTTGCCACCAAAGTGGATAACCTCACATTTATCCACATTATAGCCCAATCACCCAACCTGTCCAAATCGTACTGGAGTTTCACGACATCCTCCTCACAGCATACTCTCCCACCCAACTTTGTGTTGTCTGCAAATTTGGAGATATTACATCCAATTCCCTCGTCCAGATCATTAATATATATTGTGAACAGCTGGGGTCCTAGGACCGATCCTTGCGGTACCCCACTAGTCATTGCCTGCCACTCGGAAAATGACCCGTTATTCCAACTCTTTGCTTTCTGTCTGCCAACCAGTTCTCTATCCAAGTCAATACCTTGCCCCCAATCGCATGTGTCCTGGATTTCACACGGTTATATTTTATACAGGCTTGTCATAAAATTGTTAGGTATATAGTCATAGAAAAAGACGATCTTAAACCTAATCTTTCACAGAATTAGCAATAACGATGTTTTATACTTTTAATATAGATTGCAATTAGCATTCTGTGTAGCGAGCCTGCAGGATTCTTGAATATCACTATTTATTTTGCTATAAACTGTTTAGCAATCCTTTCTTAATCAATCCATAATGAAATCTGCCAAGTCTATAATGTCAGACTGTTTTGTGTGAAAATTTAACCTGTGTGTGAACAGATAGGGTAAATAGAGAAAAACTATTCCCGCTGGTTGGGGAGTCTAGGACTAGGGGGTATAGTCTAAAAATTAGAGCCAGACCTTTCAGGAGTGAAGTTAGGAAACACTTCTACACACAAAGGTTGGTAGAAGTTTGGAACTCTCTTCCGCAAACGGCAATTGGTGCGAGATCAATTGTTCATTTTAAATCTGAGATTGATAGTTTTTTGTTAACCAAAGGTATTAAGGGATATGGGCCAAAGGCATGGATCTGGAGTTAGGTCATAGATCAGCCATGATCTCATTGCATGGTGGAACAGGCTCGAGGAGCTAAATGGCCTACTCCTGCTCCTATGTCTGTCTCATAGTTAAAACAGTGTTAACTTCAGTGTGCGTGCAATCTTATTTTTAATTGTTTATAGCAGCCTAATCCTGACAAATATAGATGTGTTTTAATCAACTAAATAATTAATCTTCAGCAAAGAAAAAGTTGGTTGTAATTTTTCACAGATTTGCATCCAAGTATTCGTTCTTTTAAAACGCTAAACCAATACCACAATATTGAAATTAAAGCACATTTATCATCTGTTCAAAGGCCATGATTAAAATTCAAACACTGCACTAAATGAATGCCTTCATCATGAATTACAGGTCATTTTGTGAGAAAAGAATTAAAGCAAAAATGGGCCTGCTCTTGATGGTCACTTTGAAAAAGCTAGCAGTGCCTCCTCTTCATACCCAACATGAAGTTGGGTCACCAACATGTTCCTTTTTTTGTTCAGTGTTTCGTGAAACATGGAGAATAAAGTATATCAAATAAGTAAATGATAGTGTATCATACTATGCAGGTACTGGACACTACAGGTAGTTTCAGATAGAAGCTTAGTTAAAAATTAATCACTGCACAAAAGAGTAAGGGGACAATTTGAAAGGAGACCAGGCAATCGTTCCTTTTTTACATAGAATTTACAGCACAGAAACAGGCCACACAGCCCTTATGCTGGTGTTTATGCTCCATATGAACCAGTTTTTCTTTAATAGAACAACATGCTGACTTTAGCTGGCATTCTAAAAAAAACGTCATTGCTTCATGTCAGTAAGCTGGGCTGCAACAAATCTACCCCAGTGTCTTTTGATTACACTGGACGAGCTTTCCAGAGGGTTTCTGAATGTCCGCGTTCAAATAGTCTCGCAGATGCAGTGCTCTTTGGGCACCGCACAGATGTCGCTCTATGACCCTCCTATTTTGGATTTGAATCTAAATTTATAAAAATATGGTGTTGAGTCTGTGTGTCCCAGTTACGTTTAGGATCAATCACTGGACACAGACAACAAGAATAACTTTTAACAGGTCTTTACTATTTGGAGGTCAGGGCTGAACTGCCCAGCAAATCCTTACACAACACTTATATATCGGTGTGGTCACCACCGGTATTACAGTATACAGCAGCCAAGAGAAAGTAGTACACCTCTTAAAGTAGTTCTCTTAAGGTGGAACAGGTTACATACACCACAATCCTCCCTTTTTAGCTTAACAGTTATATCCCCATTTAACATAACATAATAACATATATACAACTTCATGCAAAACAGTTCAAAGATTCAGTCTCTGAGGAGGCCTCCTGATTCGAGTTGGATAACGCCTTTCAGGGGTCTCTGATTCTCATTGTTGGGGTGACTCATCTAGTTGGTCTCTTATGGATTGGACATCATCATCAGGTACATTCACTTCTGAGGTAGATGCTTCAGGTTCACTAACTTCTTCCACGGTTGTCTCTGCCGTAACCATGGGTTCGACCCTTGTTCTCGATTCTACCAGTTGGTCAGCATGACGCCGTATTACATTTTCACCAACATCTACCGTGTACATCAGGGGTCCTTGTCTGGCCCGAATTGTTCCAGATTGCCATTTCTCGTTTTTATAATCCCGGGCTAACACTGGTTGTCCTATTTCGAAACTCCGAGTGGTCTTGTTATTTATATGCTGGAACTGTTTGTTTTCAACTTCCCTCTGCACATTTGGTTTTAACAAGTCCAACCTGGACCGCAACCTCCTGTTATAGAACATCAGCACGGTGGCATAGTGGTTAGCACTGTTGCCTCACAGCGCCAGGGACCCGGGTTCGAATCCGGCCTCGGGTGACTGTCTGTGTGGAGTTTGCACATTCTCCCTGTGTCTGCGTGGGTTTCCTCCGGGTGCTCCGGTTTCCTCCCACAGTCCAAAGATGTGCGGGTTAGGTTGATTGGCTATGATAAATTGACCCTTAGTGTTAGGGGGATTAAATACGTGGGGTTATGGGGATAGGGTGGGATATGTGTTGGTGTAGGGGTTACGGGGATCGGGTGGGATATGTGTCGGTGCAGGCTCGATGGGCCGAAATGGCCTCTATCTGCACTGTGGGGTTTCTGTGATTTCTGTGATCATGGCAGGACTTTGGTTTGTCACTGCATGGGTGGCGTTTCGATATGCCAGTCGGAATTTGTCCACCTTGTGTTGTAGTGGAATCTGATCTTCGCTCATGGCCTTTATCGCTTTTTTGAACGTTTGTACAAATCTCTTGGCCAACCCGTTTGTAGCCGGATGATATGGGGCAGAGGTATAATGTTTCACCCCATTCTTCTTCATGAATCTCTGGAATTCTTCTGACACGAACTGCGGTCCGTTGTCTGAACATATTTGTTCTGGCAATCCATTTCTTGCAAATATCGTTCTTAACACCGCGATCGTCTTTTCCGAGGTAGTGGTAGTCATCTTAATCACTTCTGGCCATTTAGAATGTGCGTCCACCGCAATTAAAAACATGGAGCCCATGAAAGGACCAGCAAAGTCAATATGTACACGTTGCCATGGGGTTGAAGGCCATTCCCATGGATGCAGCGGTGCAATCGGAGGTGCATTTAGCACTTTTTGGCACCCTGAGCAGCTTTTCGTCAGCTCCTCTATCTGTTGGTCGATACCCGGCCACCACACATAAGCCCTAGCAAGGCTTTTCATCTTGACTCCCCCCAGATGACCTTCATGCAGTTCCTTTAGAACTCTCTTAACTTAGGAGGAATAATCACCCTTGTTCCATGCATCAATGTTCCTTGACAGACGGACAGCTGTTCTCGTCTTGCTTAGAATGCCGGTAACAGTGGATCACCATGTGCTGGCCATCCCTTCACTGTCACTTAGTAGACTCTGGACAGTGTCGGGTCGATCCTGGTTTCTCTTTCAATACTTGCATTGGTGACTGGTAAACATTCGATGATGGTCGAGTGAAATAACTCAACAGGGTCAACCTTCGGTGCCTCCTCCTCTGTAGGTAGTGGCAGGCGCGACAGCCCATCAGCATTACCATGCTGCTTTGTACCTTTGAATTCTATCTGATATTGATGTGCCCCTAGGAAAAGGGACCATCCCTGGAGTCTCTGTGCTGTCATCACCGAAACACCCTTCTTAGGGTTAAAAATGTATACCAACGGCTGGTGGTCTGTCAGAAGCGTAAACTTTTGGCCCTGCAGGTAATGATTAAACTTCTTTACTCCCCACACAAGGCTGAGAGCCTCCCTATCTATCTGAGCATAGTTGCGCTCAGCGGAGGTCAATGATCTGGATGCGAACGCAACTGGCCTCTCCTGGCCATTTGGCAACTTGTGTGAGAGTACTGCCCCAATACCATATGGAGAAGCATCACAAGCCAAACGAATAGGCAGCGTTGGGTTGAAGTGAGCCAACACTTCCTCTGAGGTGATCAATGCCTTGCTTTCGCGAAAGGCCCTCTTACAGTCCTCGCTCCACTTCCATGGTACTCCCTTCTGCAAAAGAGCGTTCAGCGGGTGCAGCACCATGGATAAATTTGGCAGAAACTTATGGTAATAGTTAATCAACCCTAGAAACAACCTCAATTGGGATACATTATCCAGAGCAGGAGCCTTCACAACAGCTTCGATCTTGTCAGGAGACTTATGAAGCCCCTCCTGGTCAATGACATGACCACAGTACGAGATCCGCTTCTGAAAGAATTCACATTTCTGGCGATTAACTCGAAGACCATATTCTTTCAATCTGGTGAGCACCAGTTCCAAGTTTGCAAGGTGTCCCTCGTCATCATCTCCTGTAATCAGAATATCGTCCAGGTAACATTGTGTACCTGGAATTCCCTGTAATACCTGCTCCATGGCCCTCTGCCAAATTGCTGGAGCCGATGCCACTCCAAAAACCAGTCTATTATACCGGTACAAGCCTCTATGCGTGTTGATCGTGAGATACTGGCGTGACTCTTCCTCAACTTCCATCTGTAAGTACGCCTGCGCCAGGTCTATCTTGGTGAAGTGTTTCCCGCCAGACAACGAAGCGAAGATATCCTCAATCCGCGGAAGCGGATACTGCACCGTGTGAAGCATCGGATTAACAGTGATCTTGAAATCTCCACAGATGCGAACCTTCCCCGGTTCCCCCAGCTTGTTGCTCGATGAACGCTTCATGACGGGAACAATGGGCGTGGCCCACTCACTCCAGTCTACCTTAGACAGTACTCCTGAATGTTCTAGCCCTTCCAGCTCAGCTTCCACAGCAGGTCGTATTGCATAAGGTACCGGTCTGGCTTTGAAAAATTTCGGGTTTGCATGTTCTTCAACCTTGATGTTTGCCGTAATTCCTCTCAGTGTTCCCAGTCCCTGTTGGAACACCTCTTTAGCATCGTCCAATATTCTGGACAATCGTTTAGGTTTGACATCTTTTTTACCGGAATCTACCGTTAGTGCTTTTAAGGAATGCCAGTCCATATTTATTTTCCTAATCCACTCCCGTCCCAGTAGTGGTGGACCTCCCTCAGGTAGCACATATAAGTCCATTCCTCGGCTTTCTTTGCCCTTGTGGACCACCTTTACCTCTATCTTCCCGATGGGGTATACTCTTTGCCCCGTGTATGTTTTCAATACAATCTCCGTATCCCGTAGGGGAATATGTGGGAATAACCTTTTGTAATCTTTCTTATTCATGACCGTCAATGCCGATCCAGTGTCCAATTCCATCTTCACTTGGACTCCTGCTATCTGAAGTGTGACCCAAATTGTTTGGAGGTCTGCTTCCTTACCAACATTGTGTACTCTTAGACTACCCAGTTCATTACTGCTGGAGTCTGAATCTGACTTCTGTTCGTTCGAACTGTTCTCTGTCACCTTGTGTACCTTTCTGTACTTTTCCTGCGGTGACTTTTTGTTGCTGGTCTTCTTTCCTGACCGGCATACTTTAGCTATGTGACCAAGCCTGCCACATTTTCTGCATTCCTGATTTTTGAACCAGCACTGGTTCTGATCATGCGTTCTCTTTCCACAACGATAACATTTTACTGTACTCAAGACCATTTGATTGGTGCAGAGTTCCGGTGACCGTAGCTGCATTTCCGCAGTGCCTCTCGCTGCGGCTTCTTGCGATGCTGCAATAGTGACAGCTTTATCAAGCGTAAGATCATTCTCCTCAAGCAGTCGCTTTTGTGTTCCTTCTTTTAACAATCCACACACAAATTTATCTCTCAGCGCATCTGCTAGTCCTGTTCCAAACTGACAGTACTTCGATAGCTTACATAGTTCAATTAAAAATTCAGCGTTGCTTTCGTCTTTCAACTGCGTTCTCCTGTAAAATTTAAATCGTTCCTCTATCATCAGCGGCGTGGGGTTTAAATGATTTTTCAGGACAGTAACAATATTCGCGAAAGTCTGATCCGTCGGTTTATTTGGTGATAGAAGGTGCTTCAATAGCCCGTATGTCTTCGCACCCATTGAGCTTAATAAGGTTAGTGCTTTCTCATCATCTGGTACCTTATTTGCTTTACAATAAACTTCCATGCGTTCTACATACGTGGTCCAATCTTCGATATCACTATCAAAGGTATTAATGCTCCCATGTTTAGGCATCCTTGCAAGTTTAAAATTTTTTTTTTCTTTTTCTCAAAATGGCGGCTTCCCGCGCTTGTCTTCTTCCCCCGCCGACTACAATGGCGGATTCCCGCGTTTGCCATCTTCCCCCGCTGGCTGCAATGGCGATTGCCTTGCTGCTGCCGTTCTCGCCTCCCCAGCGGTTCTCACTCCCCGACGCTGCTTTGCCTCGCAGCCCCGCTTGCAGCCCGATCCTTTACACCGGCTGCGTTTGAATTCTCCGTGGCTCTCGTGCCTTAAGCTTCTCAACTCCCCGACGCTGCTTTGCCTCGCAGCCCCTTGCAGCCCGGTCCTGTACACCGGCTGCGTTTGAGTTCTCCGCGGCTCTCGAGACTTAAGCTGCCCCAATCGCTGCGCCTCTCGGCCTCGATTGCAGCCCAGCCCTTTCTACCGGCCGTGGTCGAGCTCTCCGCCGTTATTCCTCCGTTTTCCCTCCCCTACTCCACAGTCAACGTCGCTGACTTTCTGCTCGTGTCGCTGATCGGCTTACCCACCACCGTGGTAGAAGGGATGATCACTGCCTGTCGCTGATGGAGGGCTTCGTGGTCAGAATTCTTTTTCTTTTTAACCCGGGTTCTCGATGCCTCCCGTGCGATGGTGCTCAGCAGGATGATGAGGGCGGATGCCTCTTCTCGACGCCTGTTTTGAGGACGAAGCTGCCTTGGATGTAAAATTGCCGCAGGGTAAGATCAGACTCGTCGCCACTGTTGAGTCTGTGTGTCCCAGTTATGCTTAGGATCAATCACTGGACACAGACAACAAGAATAACTTTTAACAGGTCTTTACTATTTGGAGGTCAGGGCTGAACTGCCCAGCAAATCCTTACACAACACTTATATACCGGTGTGGTCACCACCGGTATTACAGTATACAGCAGCCAAGAGAAAGTAGTACATCTCTTAAAGTAGTCCTCTTAAGGTGGAACAGGTTACATACACCACATATGGCTTGATATTTCTGATTATTTTCGCCCTTGTGTCAGAACAGCTCTGAAAATTGGTGGTTTGATGTAAATCTACAGTAATCAGTAACATTTATTTATGAAAATACAAGGGTGCATCTTCTATAATAGAAACAGAAAATGCTGGAAATACTCAGCAGATCAGGCAGCACCTGTGGAGAGAGAAACAGAGTTAACGTTTCAGGTCGGTGACCTTTCATCAGTTCTGATGTTGTTCTATTTCAGATTTCCAGCATCCGCAGTATTATGCTTTTGTATTAGGGTGAATCTTCTTACCATCTCAAGACCATTCCATCAGGGCATTGGATCAAGCATGTGATTCAACTGTGGCTGAAGTGCCCAGACTTCAGGGTAAAGCATTTGAGACATTCATCATTGGGCAGATCTGTCCGAAGCACAAGAGATAGTGGCCTAGAAATTCGGTTGTGGGTCCGCCAGGGCTTTAGTGCCCGAAATTTTGCGCCGGCGTTAATGCCGCTGCGCCCGACGAAAATTCGGTTGCCCCGGGCCCAGATGGCGGCGGGCGCTAATGGAGGGTTTTTGCGCCCCACTATGGGCGTTCAGTGCAGTTTTGAGGCGCTAATCCCCCGCTGCGGCACCCGAGGTGGTGCGGCAGGCTGGGGTACTGCAGGCCTCCTCCTTCTGTTAAGGAGGAGCTGCCTGCAGCCGACCGCTGGCCGGTCGAGTCGCCCGACAAATGAGCCCGGCACCTCGGGGAAGAGCCGGGCTCGCGGGCCACACACATCAGTGCCGCGGGGGGGTGGTGGAGGAGTCCGGGGAGGGAGGTGCGGGCAGGCGGCCGCCGGGAAAGCGGCCGGCCGCCACTCCACCTTTATGCGCCGGCGCAAAGGTGTGTAACATCCCTTTCAACAATCGTTGGTTGCGGCTGCCACGGGCGAGGCGGCCGCAACTGAATTTGGGCTTGGGGCCGGGTTACCACGGCAACCGGGACGCTGCGCACACCGATGACGTCATCGGTGCCGGCGCAGCGCTACCGGCTAACGCCGATGGTAGGGCCCAACGCAATTTCGTTATCAGCCATAATTCCGGCGCAAGACCCTCTAACGCCTCTAATTGGGCGCTAACCCCACCGAATTTCTAGGCCAATTTTTCTAAAATTTGGATAGTTTATTTTTTATCATTAAAATTTATCCTCCCATCTATTGATACGCCGATATTACAGTTTGATCAATGATTTATATTTTACACACACAGGTATTCATTTAATTTGTTTTTCTATAAAGATGCAGAAAGATGTAATAACATTAAAGTAGTGATAATGGGGGACTTCAATTACCTAATATAGATTGGGAAAATAACAGTACAAAGGGTAAAGAGGGGGAGAAATTCCTGAAATGTGTACAGGAGAACTTTCTTGATCAGTATGTTCCACCGAGGTGAGGAAGGAAGCAGTGCTGGATCTAGTTCTGGGGAATGAAGTGCGCAAGTGGAGCATGTTTCAGTGGAAGAACATTGGAGAAACAGTGAACACAATATCATTAGGTTTAGAGTAGTTATGTAAAATGAAAAATCAACTGTGAAAATACTCAACTGGAGGAGGTCTAGTTTCAGTGAGTTGAAAAGGAATCTGGCCCAGGTGGATTGGAATCAAAGATTGGCAGATTAAAAATTAAATGAGCAATGGGAGGCCTGCAGTGAGGAAATAATTTGGGTACAGAATAGACACATTCCTACAAGGGGGAAAGGAAGGCCATCCAACACTAGAGCTCTATAGATGACTCAAGATATCAAGATTAAAATGAAACAGAAAATGGAGGCTTATGATAAATGTCAGGTTCATAATTCAGAAGAGAACCAAGCTAAATACAAAGGGGGAAGAATTGGATGGCATCCATTTTGGGGCGCTAACATCACCGGGATTTTAGCGCCCCAAATAAGTTAGCGCCCCTCCGCCATAAATTCAGTAGCAGCGCCCCAAGCAGGAGGTGGGCGCTACAGGAAGAGCTGCATCTCCTGCTTGCGGCGCTACTACTGAATTTCACGCCACTACATGCCGTTGCGACACGCACGACAGCACGTAGCACCGCATCATTGCATGCCTCCTCCCCTTATTAAAAGGGGGGCCTAGCGCTGCGTGCACCAGGGCCTTGCTGGACCACCGGGGAGTGGGGTGCCGTGAAAACAGCCCGGCACTCAAGAGCCAAAATAAAAATGGCTGCCCGACACCTGCCCTTTAAGTAGTGCCGCCGCGGCTTGTCGGACATATCATCCGGCGATAGGTTCAGGGGCGCAAGGGAAGTTTGCGGCCGGGGCGCATGCGGGGTGCTGCGCACTGCGATGACGTCATTGCTGGTGGCGCAGCTGCACGGGGTGCTCCCGGCTACTGCTGCCGCTAACCTCACACTGAATTTCACAGAAGGCCTGAGCGGCACCGCGCCCAGGTGCTTGGGGATTTGCACCCATTAGCGCCCCCTGGGGGCGATAACGCGAGGTGCAAACCAACCCAATTCTTCCCCAAAAAGGTACAGATGAAAACTGAAAAAAGGAATAAGAGGGGCAAAGAAAATGTGTGAGAACAGATTAGTGAGTGGTAAAAAGGGAACCCAAAATTCATTAATAAACATATAAATAGTAAAAGGTTAATCAAGGAGGGTGGAGCCAAATGGGGACCAAAAAGGAAATCTTCTTGTGGAGGCAGAGGGCATGGCTGAGGTACGAATGAGTACTTTGCATCTATCTTCACAAAAGAAGAGGATGCTGCCAATATCATAGTAAAGTAGGAGGTAGTAAAGAAATTGGGTGGGATAAAAATAAAGAGGCACTTGTGGCGGATCGCCACCTAAACGGGCGCAATCCACTTTTCCGTCCGTGGACAATAAATCGGGCACCTTGCCTTTAAGAAGCATGCTGCCTTTAAGGCAAGAGAAAGGAGCGGGCGTCGCCCTCAGTGTGTACACAAAAGCGCGGGCGTCGCCCCATTCTGGTTTCGGTTTTAGCAGAGAGAAGAGCTGAGGCAGCCATCTCTCAAGAGAATGTAATAAAAAGCCATGTGTTCCTCAGATCGGTTCGGCCTCCATTCGTGTTCCGCGGCAGCCTCAACATTGGTGACCCCGACGCTCAGAACGTATTCCAAGCACTGCAATGGCGGACATGAACGCAGTTTCCGTGAAACTGCCGGAGTTTTGGGAAAACCAGCCCGAAGCCTGGTTCCTCCAAGCTGAATCCCGATTCCGGCTGCGACACATCACCACAGATGGGACGAAGTATGACTACCTCGTCGCATCACTCGGTAGCTCCACAGTCACGAAGGTCTGGATAGCACTGCAGAACTCACCAGAGGAGGGCAAGTATGCACATCTTAAGGCCGAGCTCCTTAAAAAATTTACGACCTCAACATACCAGCGAAACTGCCGCCTCCTCGACCTTCCAGGCCTCGGTGACACCTCACCGTCAGACCTCCTCTCCCACATGCTCTCACTCACCGACGAGAGCCCACCCGGGTCCCTCTTCCGCATGCTGTTCATCCGCCAGCTACCTCCCAGCATCCGCCCAGCGATCGTGGCGTCCGGCCTCACGGACCTAGAAGCCCTGGCCGACGAGGCCGACAAGCTGCTGTCTGCTCACTCCAGCCGCGACATCGCTCCGGACCTGGCAGCCACAGCCTGGGCGCGCCCCTCACCGGCCACCATGCGGCCACAAGGCCCAGCCACGGGGCCCACGGGGCCTTCGCGCCCCACAAACCCGGGTTACTGTTACTACCACACACGGTTCGGCGCCAGGGCACAACGGTGCACACCTCCCTGCTCCTTCAAGTCCGCCCCCATACCAGCCCCCGCGATGGCCGTGGGCCACGCGGGCTCCCTGCTGTACGTCACGGATGACAAAACCGGCCGCCGGTTCCTGTGCGACACTGGAGCTCAGCACAGCATCATCCCGGCCTCCGCCCTTGACATCCAAAAGGGCGAACGAGGACAGGCGCTGGCTGCCGCTAACGGCTTGGACATCCGGATGTACGGCACCCGCACAGTCACCCTCGACCTCGCTGGTCGCCGCTACCGATGGGAGTTCATCACTGCCAAGGTACTCTCCCCTCTCATCGGCGCAGATTTCCTGTGCGCCCACGGCCTACTGGTAGACATCCCTCGACACCGCCTCATGGACATGAACACCATGTCCCCCATCCTGGGCGCCATGGCCCCCCGTCAACCCGCCGACATGGCGTCACAGTGCCACGCCCGGGCCACGGATGACTACTCGGCACTCCTGGCCGAATTCCCGGCCCTCACCAACCCGACCTTCTCCGCGGAGGTCGCCAAACATGGGGTGGAACACTTCATCCCCACCACAGGCCCCCCAGTGTACGCCCACGCCCGCAGGCTGGACCCGGCCAAACTGGAGATCGCGCGGACCGAGTTTGCCACTATGGAACAGCTCGGCATCATCCGCCGCTCCAACAGTCCCTGGGCCTCCCCACTCCACATCGCCCCCAAACCAGGCGGGGTTGGCACCCCTGCGGGGATTACTGCCGTCTCAACGACGCCACCACCCCTGATCGGTACCCCGTGCCGCACATTCAGGACTTCTCGGCTAGACTGGCCGGCCGCTCAGTCTTTTCCAAAGTCGACCTGGTGCGCGGCTACCACCAAGTCCCCGTCCACCCCGTGGACGTCCCCAAGGCAGCCGTAATCAACCCCTTCGGGCTTTTTGAGTTCCTGCGGATGCCCTTCGGCCTCAAAAACACGGCCCAGGCATTCCAACGGCTCATGGACTCGGTCCTTCAGGACCTGAAGTTCCTGTTCGTCTACCTGGACGACATCCTGGTAGCCAGTTCCTCCAAGCAGGAACACCTTGAACACCTTCGCATCCTGTTCGGGCGCCTCAGCGACCACGGGCTCATCCTCAGCCCAGCCAAGTGCCAGTTCGGCCTGGACAAGGTCGACTTCCTCGGCCACCACATCACCCATGCTGGGGCCATTCCCCTGCCCACCAAGGTGCAGGCCGTCCAGCAATTTCCCCGCCCCACCACCATCAAAGGACTCCAGGAGTTCCTCGGGATGGTGAATTTCTACAACCGCTTCATCCCCAAAGCGGCGTCCCTCATGAGGCCCCTGTATGAAGCCCTCCGGGGCAGGAGCGGCAAGATGGCGGTCGAATGGACGGCAGACGTATCAGCCGCCTTCAACTCCACCAAGACCGCGCTCGCTGACGCCACCCTGCTCGCGCACCCACGGCCCAATGCCAGAGTAGCGCTCACCACGGACGCATCCGACCACGCGGTCGGCGCCGTGTACGAGCAGTGGGTCGACGGCGCCTGGCAACCACTTGCCTTCTTCAGCCGCCAACTACGCCCCCCAGAGGTCAAGTACAGCACCTTCGACCGCGAGCTCCTCGCGCTGTACCTGGCGGTCCGCCATTTTCGGTTTTTGCTGGAGGGCCACCCCTTCACTGCGTTTGTCGACCACAAACCCCTGACATTCACAATGGCAAAGACAACCGACCCCTGGTCCGCCAGGCAGCAGCGCCAGCTCGCGGCAGTGTCCGAGTTCACCACGGACATCCAACACGTCTCCGGCCGAGACAACGTGGTAGCCGACTGCCTCTCCCGCCCCGCCATCCACGCCGCACACCTGGCAGTCGACTACGCTCAACTCGCAGCAGACCAGCTCACGGACCCTGATCTGCTCTCCGCACCTACCAACCTACCAGGGCTACGCCTGGCTGACGTCGCCTGCAGCCCGACCGCAGTCACGGTCAAGTGCGACATATCCCTATCTCAACCTTGGCCCGTCGTCCCAGCGTCCTGGCGCCGCCGGGTATTCGAGATTCTCCACAACCTCTCCCACCCCAGCGCCCGCGCATCCATCAAATTAGTAGCCGACCGCTTTGTCTGGCGCGGCCTTCGCAAGGATGTGCGTACTTGGGCCAACTCCTGCCTAGCCTGCCAACGGGCCAAGGTGCAGCAACACACGAAAGCACCCCTCGAGGAGTTCACCGTCCCTTCACGTAGATTCAACCACATCCACATGGACATCATCGGGCCCCTGCCGCCGTCGCAAGGCCACACGCACTTGCTGATGATCGTCGACCGCACCACGCGCTGGCCCGAGGCAATTCCACTGACTTCTACCACCACCGCCGACATCGCCAGAGCCTTCGTCAGCACCTGGGTCGCATGGTTCGGCGTCCCCTCCGACATGACGTCGGACAGAGGGCGGCAATTTACCTCTGAACTCTGGACCGCCATCGCACGCAATCTCGGGGTGACCATTCACCGCACCACAGCGTACCACCCCCAAGCCAACGGACTGTGTGAGCGGTTCCACAGATCCTTGAAGGCATCTCTTCGAGCCAGCCTCCAGGACGGCGCCTGGACCGACCGACTCCCATGGGTCCTCCTTGGCCTGTGCTCCGCGGTTAAAGAAGACCTCCACGCATCGGCAGCAGAGCTCGTGTATGGCCAGCCACTGCGCGTACCTGGCGAGTTCCTGCCCACCGCCACGACACCATGGTCAGCCGACCAGCAACGCCACGACTTCGCCTCACCGGCGCTACAGTTCACCCCGGTGCCCATTGCCCGGCATGGCGAATCCACCTCACATGTCCTGCTAAGCCTGCACCAGGCACAGTTCGTTTTCGCCCTACAAGTGGGCGACAGGACTGAAAAAGTGTCGGTTGACCGACTCAAGCCAGCACACTCAGAGCCCGGTGAGCAGGTCCCAGTAGCTCGTCCACCGCCACACGGCCAACCTGCCCTCAAGCCAGTACACCCGGCTGCTCCACGCCCGGCCGTTCCACGTCCACCGGCATCCTACAAGAGCCGCTCCGGCCGGCCCATCAGACCACCGCACCGTCTCGTCCACACCTCCTAAGCGGATTCTGGGGGGAGCTGTGTGGCGGATCGCCACCTAAATGGGCGCAATCCACTTTTCCGTCCATGGACAATAAATCGGGCACCTTGCCTTTAAGAAGCATGCTGCCTTTAAGGCAAGAGAAAGGAGTGGGCGTCGCCCTCAGTGTGTACAGAAAAGCGCGGGCGTCGCCCCATTCTGGTTTCAGTTTTAGCAGAGAGAAGAGCTGAGGCAGCCATCTCTCAAGAGAATGTAATAAAAAGCCATGTGTTCCTCAGATCGGTTCGGCCTCCATTCGTGTTCCGCGGCAGCCTCAACACACTCAAAGTAGAAAAATCGCCCAGTCTGGATGGGATGCAAGAAGTAAGGGTGGAATTTCTGAATGCTCTGGCACAATCTTCCAATCCTCCTTAGATATGGGAATGGTGCCAGAGGACTAGAGGATTATAAATGTTAAAGCACTGTGCAAAAAAGGGAGAGCAATAAATCCAGCAACTACAGGCCAGTTAGCCTAACGTTGATGGTGGGGAAAGTTTTAGAGACATTGGGCAGGATTTTAACTCGGAGGCGGGGCGGGAGCAGAGGGGTTTAATTGGGGTCGAGAAACCCAGGAGGATGGGTTTCCCACAGGCCCTACCAGATTTAATGGCCGGGGCTGATTAACATTGTTTTTCTCTGTTTCCCGCCCGCAGCCAGCAAGATTGAGAGGCGGCTGACTGTTATTTGGGTAGGTCTGTGGCACCAGTCTGCAGCCGGGGAGCAGAGAGGAGAGAGGGAGGGCTTTGAAGCCGGGGGTGGGGGGGGTCAGGGGCCGGGTGTCAGGGATCGGAACGGCAGGGTGGGTCTAAGATCGGGGGCTGGAGGTCGCAAAGCCGGAGGGAGGTGTTGGGGACTGGGCATCACAGATTGAAAGGCCGGCTTTGGGTCAGTGATCGGGGGCTGTGGGAGTCCGAAGACTGGAGAGAGGATCAGGGATCGGAGGCCGGTGACTGGGGATTGGAGGCCGTTGGGGGGAGGAGGGTTTAAGGCCTATTGGGTGATCGGAGATCTGAGACCTCGTGGGGAGAGGGGGGTTGGAAGCCGTGTGGGTGTCGGAGGCCAGGGTTGGGGGGTGGAGATCAGAGGTCTCGGGGGTGAGGTCGAAGGCCGGGGGGTGGGGAGCTCGGAGGCCAGGGCCGGGGGATTGGAGGTGGGTGGGGGAGATTGGAGGCTGGGTTTGAGATCAGAGGCCGGGGGTGTAGGGAGATCAGAGGCCAGGGAGTGAGATCAGAGGCCTCATGGGGGAGGTCGGAGGCCTCGTAAGGGTTGGGCGCGGGGGAGGGGGGGGGAGACGATTGCGGAGAGTTAGCACAACAGAAACACTGGACCCAGCAGGTAAGTGGAAAGGTACTGTCGTCCTGGATCCAGCTGTCCTCGCCTTCCTTTAGCTGCCATGTTCCCCGAGGCTTGGGAAAAAACCTGGCTTCGAAATGAGGCACGCAACCTCATTATAATATTTAAAATGCCAACCCGCCTCCTGGGAGTGGGTTGGCTGCCCGCTCCCATCTCGCCTCTGTTAAAACCTTAAGCGGGCGGTTGGTGGCAGGCTGGGGTCGGGATTCAGATTTCTAACAGTTTACCCTCCCACCCGACTGAAACCCGCCCATTTTTTGGGGTTAAAATTGCCCCCATTAATCTGTGACAAAATTAATTGGTACTTGGAATAACGGGTTAATAAATGAAAGCCAGCATGGATTTGTTAAAGGCAAATTATGTTTGACTAACTTTACTGAATTCTTTGATGAAGTAATGGAGAGGGTTGATGAAGGCAGTGCGGTTGATGTTGATTATATGAACTTTCAAATGCCGTTTGATAAAATACCACATAATAGACTTGTTAGCAAAATAAAATCCTATGGGATTAAAGGGGCAGTTGTTGCGTGGATAAAAAATTGGCTAAGGGACAAAAGGCAGAGAGCAGTGGTGAAAGGTTGTTTTTCAGACTGGAGGGAAGAGTGCAGTGGTGTCCCCCAGGGGTCAGTGTTGCGACCGCTGCTCTCTTTGATATATATTAATGACACGGACTTGGGTATACAAAGCATAATTTTAAAGTTTGCAGATGACACGAAACTCAGAAATGCAGTAAACAATAAGGAGGATAGTAACAGACTTCAGGAGGACAAAGACAGGCTGGTGAAATAGGCAGACACATGCGTAGATGAAATTTAATGCAGAGAAGTGTAAAGTAATTCATTTTGGTAGGAAAAATGAGAGGCAATATGAACTAAATGGTACAATTTTAAAGGGGGTGTAGGAACAGAGAGACATGGGGTGTACGTACTTACATCTTTGAGCGTGGCAGGACATGTTGAGAAGGTTGTTAAAAAGGCATATTGGATCCTTGGTTTTATAAATACGGTTTATTCCTGAAACTTATCGAAAGTGGGGTAGGAGGGAAAACATATGATGTAATTAAATCAATGTATACAAACAACAAATGTGCAGTTAAAATTGGAGACAAACAAACAAAATACTTCCCACAGGGGCGGGGGGTGACGCAGGGCTCGCCAATCTCACCGACACTCTTTAATATTTACATAAATGGATTGGCAAAACTACTTGAACAATCTACAGCACCCGGCCTCACCCTATATGAATCCAAGGTTAAATTCCTCCTCTATGCAGACGACCTGGTTCTGCTGTCACCTACTAAAGAGGGGCTACAGCAAAACCTGGACCTGCTGGAGTCGTACTGCCAGACTTGGGCCCTGACAATAAATCCCCAAAAAACCAAAGTCCTTGTGTTCCAGCAAAGATCCAAACATCAGGGACCCAAAATAAATTTCACAGTAGGAACAACCAAAATTGAACAAACCACTAACTACACATACTTGGGCTTAAAAATCAGTTCTACGGGAAACTTCAAACTGGCTGTGAATGAACTGAAAGAGAAAGCAAGAAGGGCTTTCTATGCCATCAAAAAATCAATCCAAATAGAAATTCCAATTAGCATTTGGCTCAAAATTTTCAAATCAGTAATTGAACCAATTGCACTCTATGGCAGTGAGGTATGGGGGCCGCTAACTCAACAAGAATTTGCAAAATGGGACAAACACCCAATTGAGATCCTACATGCAGAATTCTGTAAAAGTATCCTCCGGACTCAAAGGAAAACAGTAAACAATGCATGCAGGGCGGAACTAGGCCAATATCCATTAATAATCACTATCCAAAAAAGAGCCACCAAATTTTGGAATCACCTACAAATGAGCAATCCCCAATGCTATCACTACGACGCCCTGAAATGCCAAGAGCTGACCATAAAGAAGAATACCCTCAGTCAATTAGTCCTGGGACTCAGTGAAGTAACTACTAACAATACTAACAATAACCAGCCCCAGGACAGTGACAGGGTAACACAAAGAATTCGACCCAACACAATCGTCGCTAAGCAAAAGGAAAAATATCTGACATATTGGGCAGAAACAACAAAAACCCAAAGCAAACTCAATTGCTACTTGGCCCTAAACAGACAATACAACATAGCTGATTACCTGACCATGGTAAAGGATAACAAACTGAGAAGAACCTTGACAAGGTACAGACTTAGCGAACATAGCCTAGCGATCGAAAAAGGCAGACACAGGCAGACCAGGCTGCCAAGAGAGGACAGGATATGCTCTCACTGCAGTCAGGGAGTGGTGGAGACAGAGATGCACTTCCTCACAGCTTGTGGAAAATATCAGGGCATCAGGGAGAATTTCTACCAAAAATTCTCACAAATATGCCCTGATTTCAGAAATCTGAATGACAACCAAAAACTCCCATTCCTACTGGGAGAGGAGAGAAGCTGTATAACACTGGCGGCGCACTATGTTACAGCTTGCCATGAACAGAGGGACAACCAGTAAACTAAGAAAAAAATATATATAAACAATGCGAATGTATATTTATACACTCAGGGATATACCTGTTTATACACTGTATGAATAGAACTGCGTTTATGTGCTAAACCATAAATGTATTTTGATGCTTTGGCAACATAAGATGTAACTTATCATGCCAATAAAGCGATTTAAATTGTAAAATTGTAAAAAAATAGAGTACAAAAGCAAGGAAGTTATGCTAAACCTTTATAAAACACTGGTTAGGCCCCAGCTGGAGTAGTGTGTCCAATTCTGGGCACCACACTTTAGGAAGGGTGCAGAGGAGATTTAATAGAATCATAGAAATTTATGGCACAGAAGGAG
Organism: Somniosus microcephalus; assembly: GCF_052327205.1. Lineage (NCBI taxonomy): Eukaryota > Metazoa > Chordata > Chondrichthyes > Squaliformes > Somniosidae > Somniosus > Somniosus microcephalus. The sequence goes on from NC_140998.1 coordinate 39,985,130, forward strand.
GCCATTCGGCCCATTGTGTCTGTGCCAGCCAACAAAGAGCTATCCAGCCTAATCCCACTTTCAAGCTCTGGGTCCATAGCCTTGCAGGTTACGGCTCTTCAAGTGCATATCCAAGTACTTCTTAAATGCAATGAGGGTTTCTGCCTCTACCACCCTTTCAGGCAGTGAGTCCCAGACCCCCCCCACCCTTTGGGTGAAAAGATTTCTCCTCAAATCCCCTCTAATCCTTCTACCAATTACTTTAAATCTATGCCCCCTGGTTATTGACCTCTCTGCTAATAGGTCCTTCATATCCACTCTAGGCCCCCTCATAATTTTATACAACTCAATTAAATCTCCCCTCAACCTCCTCTGTTCCAAAGAAAACAACCCCAGCCTATCCAATCTTTCCTCATAGCGAAAATTTTCCAGTCCTAGCAACATCCTCGTAAATCTCCTCTGTACCCTCTCCAGTGCAATCACACCTTTCCTGTTATGTGGTGACCAGAATTGTATGCAGTACTCTAGCTTTGCAAACTAATGTTTCATACACTTCTTAGAATAACCTCCCTGCTCTTATATTCTATGCCTTGGCTAATAAAGGAAAGTGTCCCGTATGCTTTCTGAACCATCTTTTCTACCTGACCTGCTACCTTCAGGGGTCTGTGGACATGCACTCCAAGGTCCCTCTGTTCCTCTACATTTCTCAGTATACTACCATTTATTGTGTATTCCCTTGCCTTGTTAGCCCTCCCCAAATGCATTACCTCATACTTCTCCGGATTGAATTCCATTTGCCACTTTTCTGCCCACCTGACAAGTCCATTGATATCTTTGTGCAGTCTACAGCTTTCTTCCTCACTATCAACCACACGGCCAATTTTTATATCATGCCCCCTACATTGAAGCCTAAATCATTGATATATACCACAAAAAGCAAGGGACCTAGTACTGAGCCTGCGGAACCCCACTGGAAACAGCCTTCCAGTCACAAAAACACCCTTCGACCATTACCCTTTGCTTCCTGCCATTGAGCCACTTTTGGACCCAAGCCAATGGAATGGTACAAATTTCAAAGATTTCGGTTACGTGGAGAGACTAGAGAAACTGGGGCTGTTCTCTTTAGAGCAGAGATGGTTACGGGGAGATTTGATAGAGGTGTTCAAAATCATGAACAGTTTTGATAGAGTAAATAAAGAGAAACTGTTTCCAGTGGCAGAATGGTTGGTAACCAGACGACCCAGATTTAAGGTAATTGGCAAAAGAACCAGAGGCGACATGAGGGAATTTTCTGTTACGCAGTGAGTTGTTATGATCTGGAATGCACTGCCTAAAAGAGTGGTGGAAGTAGAGATTCAAAAGGGAATTGGATAAATACTTGAAGTGGAAAAACTTGCAAGGATATGGGGCACGAGCAGGAACTAATTAGAAAGCTCGTTCAAAGAGTTGGCATAGGCATGATTGGTCTCCTATGCTGTATCATTCTATGATTCTACAGATCACCTAATCAGTTTTATTAACTACTGTGATTGCAGTATAGATACCAGCAATTCATCATATATCTTCTATTCTACTCAGTAATTATACTTTATTCACCTGTAATATTTTTCTAAGTGCTATAATAAAATAATGTTTATTTTTCTGACCTAAGCCTTCTGTTCAATCCATGACAGCCTTTCAAACCCAGTTCACGTTGACTATTTACCTTCCTGTGTTCTGTCCCACTGGTGTTTTTCCTCCCTGGTAGTCCAGATATGATTAATAGATTCATGAGAAGGTTGTCCTACCTGATACCAGATGTAAATAGGCCACTTTTTCCTCCACACATATGCTGCACCTTTATCCTTTTTTCATTGAGAATAATGCACCACCATAATGAATTGTAAAAATAATTCACTGCATATAATTCAATGTGTTGGATGCTCATATCTATTGATTCATTTTCACTAACAGGTTCTGCATGATAGTAAAAAGATTAAATTCCATTGGACCGAATTTCCTCCATCAGCATAGTTATGTTCTTTTCCAAGTGAGATATATCCTTCTAGCTCCGTATAGCATATAAGTATTTTGAAACTGTCGCAATGGTAAAATTATTTGGTTCCAGCCTCTCCAACAATTGTCTAAATGCCCATCAGCGTGACAGATTTTCCACCATGATAAACGTCTGTTGGAAAATGCAAACAACAATTAATATTAACCAAATGCACATAAGTCTGTCTGCAAAATGGTAAGCGAGTATTAAAATTACCACTAATTGGAAAATCTTTCCACCGGTTACTTTGATTTGATTGTGATATGCCCTAACCAATAGGTGGTGGACTATGCCTGTAAATATGTGTAACTTACTGATAATCTCTTCTTCGATCAGTGATTCTCAACATGCCTTCTCCTTTGCTTGCCGCTGTTTCCCTCTAATCCATTCTTCCAAGACTCGTCTAGGATATAAGTGTCTCAGAATGTGGCTAACATTAAAGGTGAGCCATTAAACCACAGTCTACATGACCTCGTATCCTTTAAGGGTGAAGCTGTGAAGCCGTCGCATACTTCTCAGTATATCCCTTAGCATTATCTTTTAATGAGGTAGGCAGAGATGTCACAATATACCAACTAAACTGTCAAGTTACTCTGAGGAAATTCACCCTATATCTTTCAGGCACTTTAATATGGCTACAGGCACTGTAATAACATTCTGAATGTCTTTTCAGCGTAATTCAAGTATTACTAAATTTCCCACATTGAAATAAAATTATCTTTTCTATATTATATTAATATATTTTCTGGATATTATATGCTGTAACTTTTTTAATAATGTACTTGAACATCCATGTTTAATAGAAATTAGAACTAAAAATCCTTTATTAAGACAGTTACTAGGATGATGATGTTTAAATGGGATTTCTCAGTCTTCGGAAAAACTAAAGAGGCAGTCAGCGGGAAAGATATATATATGTGAATATATTGTAATCCAATATAAACATAACTTTCTTTTCCTTTTTGTTTCGTGACATTTTTAACATTTCCTATGAACAATTATCATATTATCTGTCTGTAGTCCTGTGAATCTACATATAGTTATACGTGCTATTCTTCCTATCTGAGATAAGCTGAATTGAAACATTCCATATTTTCACCTGCACCGTGAAGCGATGACCTTTAATTAACAATAGCTTACAGCTATCATTAAAATAAAACACAAAAAGGTAATTTAAAGACTGGATTCACGTCTCAGATGACATCAGACTCTGAAAAGGTCAACGCGAAAGGCGAGATTCAAGGAACAGATTTCAGCAGTATTTTTAAAAGGGGACTTGACCCTATTTACAAATTATCAATTTTAATAGTTCACATTTTGCTTTACACAAAGCACATGGAAAATAGGGCACTTTATAATTAGTAAATGCCCTTTTTAAGAAAATAAAGCATGATATTGCTGTGCTGTTGCTAGATCCAACTTAGATAATATTGACATTTTGTTGACCTCCGGGTGCCATTTTTTCTTCATCCTGTAATGCATTCTGGGAAGGCTGGTATAGTTTTAACTGGCCTTTAACCTGTGATAATGATGGTGGAAGATATTTGCACATGATTTAACTAAATATTAATGTTAAAAATAGGTAACAACGCCTCTTTAAAGTAGCTACATAAGTGTTAAAGTAGTTATTTAAACTCTTTAAAGGAAATATAACTGTTGTGTCTGTCGCTATGGTGCAATGGGTCAGCACGCTCGGCTGTTAACTGGAAGGTTGGTGGTTTGAGCCCACCCTTGGGTGACTGGGTCAATAACCAGAGGCCATAGATTTAAAATCATTGGGAAAAGATCTAGAGGGGAAATGAGGAGAATATTTTCACTCAGCGAGTTCATCTGATACGCTCTACCTGAAAAGGTATTGGAAGCTGATTCCATAAATAATTTTAAAAGGGAGTTGGACAGGCACTTGAGGATGAGGAAGTTACGGACAAAAAGTGTGGTTGTGGGACTAAGCATGACTGCTCTTTCAAAGATCTAGCACAGGCACGACGGGCTGAATGGCCTAAGACCATAAGAACATAAGAATTAGGAGCAGTCCATACGGCCCTTCGAGCCTGCTCCACCGTTCAATAATATCATGGCTGATCTTCAACCTCAACTCCACTTTCCCATCCGATCCCCATATCCCTTGATTCTCCGAGAGTCCAAAAATCTATCTACCTCAGCCTTGAATATATTCAACAATTCAGCATCCATAGCCCTTTGTGGTAGAGAATTCACAAAAAATTCACAACCATTTGAGTGAATAAATTCCTCCTCATCTCAGTCTTAACTGGCCGACCCCTTATCCTGAGACTATGCCCCCTAGCTCTAGATTCTCCAGCCAGGGGAAAAATCTCTGTCAACCCCCCACTCAGAATCTTACATGTTTCAATGAGATCATCTCTCCTTCTTCTAAACTTCAGAGAGTATCGGCCCATTCTACACAATCTCTCCTCATAGGTCTCTTTCTGTTCTGTAAGTTTCAATGGATGAGAAATTCAGCTGGTTAGCATGTCCCGCTAGTACCTCCGGGGGGGGGGGGGGGGGGGGGTGATAACGGGGTGCTAACCACTCACCACCCGGGCGCGGCGAGAATATCGCCTCCTGCTAAATGCGGCGGGAGGTTTGCAGCAGTGGCATAGCGTTGCGCCCCAATCTCCTTCACCTGGAGAGCGTGACATCATCGCCATGTGCATCGCCCCGGTAGCGCCACGGACCCGAACTTCGGTTTCGCCCCCTGCAGCATCGCCAGGCGAAAATACCAGCAGCTGCAGGAGGCGTTCATCGGGAAGCCGGACGCTTCGGGGACGATACTTAAAGGCGAGGTGGCTCTATTGCAGTGCATCAGGCTGATCGGGCCGGATCGCGGCTGCCGTCGGGGACCAGGTAAGTTTTCTCCTTGCAGACCCTGTAGTGATGGCCCTTCCCTTTAAGGGAGGGAAGGAGCCTTCCAACGTGGCAGCGCTGCACGGCCCAGTGTGCTCACCTACCACCCCGCCTGCTGCCTGTTGTGCTCCAGGAATGAAGTGGAGAGCTTGATTTAGCGCTCCAACTTCCTTCCTGGAGCGCAAAAACACTTTTTTTAAGTTGAAAGACTGCCTGTAATTTTTTCAACTTTTAAAAGTTAGCGCCCCAAACAGGGCTATAATAAATTTCTCCTCCTATGATTCTATGAACTATTATTTTAAATACTTGAAGGGAAAATAATTACAGGGCTATGGGGAAAGAGCAGGGGAGTGGGATTAATTGGACATCTCTTTCAAAGAGCCGGCACAGGTACAATGGGCTGCATGGCCTCTTTCTGTGCTGTTTCATTCTATGATTCAATAATAACAAAATGAACAAAGAGTTAAAAGCAGGGATTTACTGAAGTGTCTAGATTAGTTAATTTAATGCCAGTTACACCCTAACAAAACCTGTACATAAAAGTCTACCAGAAAGTGGTTAGTGGACTTACGTGTTATTTTAAAGTATTGTAAAGTCTAGGCTAACACTAACGCTATGGCTGAGTTTAAGGTAAAGACTAAGCAGAAGTGTGTTACAAGTAGTTTCACTTTGAGACAAAAGGACTCAATTTAAAGCATAGCAGAGTCATTGTTCTCTCATAAGAACATAAGAACATAAGAAATGGGAGCAGGGGCAGGCCATATGGCCTCTCGAGCCTGCTCCGCCATTCAATAAGATCATGGCTGATCATCGACCTCAACTCCACTTTCCCGCCCCCCCACCCCATCTCCATATCCCTTGATTCCCCATGAGACTAAAAATCTATTTATCTCAGCCTTGAATATACTCAAAGGCTCAGCATTCATAGCCCTCTGGGGCAGAGAATTCCAAAGATTCACAACATCTGAGTGAAGAAATTCCTCTTCATCTCAGTCTTAAATGGCCGACCCCTAATCCTGAGAATTATTAAATGTATCAGTTATTGTCACAAAGGCTGTATTTCCCATTAGCTGCCACGACAATAAAAGCAAATACAGTGTGGGGCATTAATCTACCCTCGCCTGTATGGTGAATCTCAAAATTCTTCAGTGAAACTGTACTATTTATAATTGTGCAGATTCTTTGAGATAATTAACCGCCACACTTTGTAGTTTTATATATCCAGCTTCTCTATTGCCTGTGAAATACAGTTGGAGTAGCGCGGGGCCAATTATAATTGTATTTGCCTTCTTTGGTAACAGTACAAGCAATGGTCACAACTTTTAACATCTGGGACAAACTAATTCCAGTGTTGTGTTGCAAGTGAGAAATTACTGCTCATAAATATTCACTACATCATGATATTTCTGGTGATGGAGATGTCCATTTGGACTTTTTCCAACTAATCTCTCCACTCACGGGAGTTGATTTTAACTTGTACCACCTGGCGTTAACAGGGTGGTAATTACCTCAAAATGGGGTTGGTAGCCTTAACACCCCATTACCTCAAGCACCATTTTGAAAAAGGCCTGCTGGTGGGCGCCCGAAGCACTTGCCTGTTTCTGGTGGTAGGTCCATTTCAATATCCAAGATACCGATTGTCATTTTGGGTTGTAAATGTTCGGAGTGTGCACCGTGTGTACTCCAATCATTTCCAAAGGCAATGGAGGAGAATGGGCCCCAGCCTAGTGTAATGTCCGAGAATCAATAATATACGGACTGCAGGAGAACAGTAATAACAGGTATTTACTGAACAGAGGGTAACTTAAGACAGCAAAGGTCCCGGCAGACTGGAAAACTGCTAATGTAACACCCTTATTCAAAAAGGGCAGTAGACAGAAGGCTGGAAACTATAGACCGGTTAGCCTAACATCTGTGGTAGGTAAAATTTTGGAGTCCATTATTAAGGAGACAGTAACAGGACATTTGGATAATCATAATTTAATAAGACAAAGTCAGCATGGTTTTATGAAGGGGAAGTCATGTTTGACAAATTTGCTGGAGTTCTTTGAGGAAGTAACATATAGGGTGGATAAAGGTGAACCAGTGGACGTAGTGTATTTAGACTTCCAAAAGGCATTTGACAAGGTGCCACACAAAAGATTATTGCTTAAGATAAAAAATCAGGGGATTGGGGGTAATATTCTGGCATGGATAGAGGATTGGCTATCTAACAGAAGGCAGAGAGTTGGGATAAATGGTTCATATTCAGACTGGCAATCAGTAACCAGTGGTGTTCCGCAGGGGTCAGTGCTGGGTCCCCAACTCTTTACAATCTATATTAACGATTTGGAGGAGGGGACCGAGTGTAACACATCAAAGTTTGCAGATGATACTAAGATGGGAGGGAAAGTAGTGAGTAAGGAGGACATAAAAAACCTGCAAGGGGACATAGACAGGCTAAGTAAGTGGGCAGAGATTTGGCAGATGGAATACAATACTGGAAAGTGTGAGGTTATGCACTTTGGCAGGAAAAATCGTAGAGCAAGTTATTATCTTAATGGCAAGAAACTTGAAAGTACTGAAGTACAAAGGGATCTGGGGGTCCTGGTGCACGAAACTCAAAAGGTTAGTATGCAGGTGCAGCAAGTGATTAAGAAGGCCAATGGAATGTTGGCTTTCATTGCTAGGGGGATAGAATATAAAAATAGGGAGGTATTGCTTCAGTTGTACAAGGTATTGGTGAGACCGCACCTGGAATACTGCATACAGTTTTGGTGTCCATACTTAAGAAAGGACATACTTGCTCTCGAGTCAGTACAAAGAAGGTTCACTCGATTAATCCCGGGGATGAGGGGATGGACATATGAGGAGAGGTTGAGTAGATTGGGACTCTACTCATTGGAGTTCAGAAGAATGAGAGGCGATCTTATTGAAACATATAAGATTATGAAGGGGTTGGATCGGGTGGATGCAGGGAGGATGTTCCAGATGATGGGTGAAACTAGAACTAGGGGGCATAGTCTTAGAATAAGGGGCTGCTCTTTCAAAACTGAGATGAGGAGGAACTACTTCACTCAGAGGGTGGTAGGTCCATGGAATATGCTGCCCCAAAAAGCTGTCGAAGCTACATCATTACATAAATTTAAAACAGAAATAGACAGTTTCCTAGTAGAAAAGGGAATTAAGGGTTACGGGGAGCGGGCAGGAATTTGGACATGAGTCTAGGTTTGGATAGGTCATGGCCCTGTGGGTAGTGGAGCGGGCCCAGGGGCCGTGTAGCCTGATCCTGCTCCTGTTTTTGTGTGTCTAATGCTGTTAGATTCAGGAGATAGTCCTGTCATAGTGGATTGGCGGTTAGGATCAGATCAGCCATGATCTTATTGAATGGCGGAGCAGGCTCGAGGGGCCAATTGGCCTACTCCTGCTCCTATTTCTTATGTTCTTATGTTCTTATGACTGAAGTACAGAAGCCTGCTATGGCTTTATATACAGGGGTGGTCACTGCCGGTACTGCAGTATAGAATCAGTTCGTCTCTTAAAGGTACATACACAACAATTCCTCCCCTTTTAGATAAACAGTACATAACATTCATTTAACAACTAAGTAATAACTAATTACAATTAAAATTTTCTCTGTACTATATACATCAACTGAAATAATCATTTATAAGTTCAGTCTTTGAGGAGGCTTCCTGATCCTGACTGGATAGCGCCTTTCTCGAGTATTCTGTTCTTGCGGCGGAGTTGATTCTGTCTCATTGTCATTGGTTGGTTCGTCAGCTTCCAATACCACTGCTTCTGAGGTAGACGCAATCTGTACTTCGGGTTGATTACCAGGTGCACCTGCTCGTGCTATGGGTTTGGCTTGTTCCTGTGACTCTAGAATCTGGTCAGCATGGCGTCTCACGATGCTCTCTCCAACGTCCACTGTGTACATTAGTGGTCCCTGCCGTGTGCATATCGTTCCTGGCTGCCATTTTTCTGTTCGGTAGTCATGGGCCAAGACTGGTTGCCCTATCTTGAAGCTCCTGGTTGGCTTCTCATTTATGTGCTGGAATTGCTTATCCTCAACATCTCGTCTTATGTTTGGTTTGAGCAAATCCAGGCGACATCTTAGCCTTCGGTTGAAGAACATTATGGCTGGAGCTTGGTTGGTGACTGCATGTGCCGCATTCCGGTAAGCAAACAAGAAATTATCCACCTTGTGTTGTAGTGGTATGTCGTCATTATGCATTGCCTTTATGGCCTTTTTAAAGGTCTGAACAAACCTCTCAGCCAATCCATTTGTGGCTGGATGATATGGGGCAGATGTGTAATGTTTCACCCCATTATTCCTCAGAAACCTTCGGAAATCCTCGGACACAAACTGTGGCCCATTGTCGGAGCAAATCTGTTCTGGCAAGCCATTCCTGGCGAAAATGGTCCGTAGGACTGCAATAGTTTTCTCCGTGGTGGTGGAGGACATTTTGATGACCTCTGGCCATTTCGAATGGGCGTCCACAGCGATTAGGAACATTGAGTCCATAAATGGACCAGCAAAATCAATGTGTACCCGTTGCCATGGCGATGAGGGCCACGCCCATGGATGTAGCGGGGCCTGTGGTGGAGCGTTTTGGACCTTCTGGCATCCTGTGCATCTCTTGGTCATATCCTCGATTTCTTTATCGATTCCCGGCCACCACACAAACGCCCTGGCTAGGCTCTTCATTTTTACCCCTCCCAGATGACCCTCATGAAGCTCATTGAGCACTCTATCTCTCAACTTGGGTGGAATTACCACTCGGGATCCACACATCAAGGTCCCCCGGCACACTGACAGCTGTTCTCTCCTTGGCGAGAATGCTGGCAACAGTGAGTCGCCATGTGCTGGCCATCCCTTCACCGTCAAATCATAGACCCGAGAGAGTGACGGGTCATTTCGGGTTTCCTTCTCTATACTTGAGTTTGTAACAGGTAGACATTCGACTATGGTCGCATGGAATATCTCAACAGGGTCCATTGCAGGTGCTTCCTCTACAGTAGGCAACGGTAGGCGCGACAGCCCATCAGCATTTCCATGCTGTTTCATACCCTTGTACTCTATGTCGTACTGATGTGCCCCTAGAAAAAGTGACCATCTTTGCAGCCGTTGCGCCGTCATCACCGGAACGCCCTTCTTTGGGTTAAAAATGGAGACCAGGGGCTGATGATCAGTCAGTAGGGTGAATTTCTGCCCGTGCAGATAGTGATTAAACTTCTTTACCCTCCACACCAGGCTGAGGGCCTCCCTGTCAATCTGGGCGTAGTTCCGCTCGGCTGAGGTTAACGAGCGCGACGCAAAGGCTATTGCTCTCTCTGAACCGTCAAGGAATTTGTGTGACAGCACCGCTCCGATGCCGTAGGGAGACGCATCACATGCTAACCGAATCGGTAGTGTTGGATTGTAGTGGGCCAATACTTCTTTTGAAGTGATTCGGCATTTACATTTCTGAAAGGCACGCTTACACTCATCACTCCATTTCCATGTTACTCCAGTTTGCAGCAGGGTGTTCAGTGGGTGCAGAATTGTAGATAAATTCGGCAAGAACTTATTGTAGTAGTTCACCAACCCGAGGAACGACCTCAGTTGCGACACATTTTCCGGTGCTGGAGCCTTGACTACAGCCTCAATCTTGTCCGGCGACTTATGCAACCCTTCCTCATCAATCATGTGGCCACAATACGAGATTTGTCTCCTGAAGAACTCGCATTTGTAGTGGTTGGCTCATAGCCCATATTCCTGTAATCTAGTGAGCACCTGCTCCAGGTTGGCAAGGTGTTCACTGTCATTTTTGCCCGTAACCAGGATGTCGTCCAAATAACACTGGGTCCCCGGGATCCCTTGCAGGAATTGTTCCATCGCCCTCTGCCAAATAGCCGTATCTGATGCTACCCCGAATACCAGTCGATTGTACTGGTAAAGGCCTTTGTGAGTATTTATCGTGAGGTATTTCCTAGATGCTTCTTCCACCTCCATTTGTAGATACGCTAGGGCCAGATCAATCTTTGTAAAGCGTTTCCCTCCAGATAGTGAGGCGAAAATATCTTCTATCCGTGGAAGTGGATATTGTACTGTGTGCAGGACTGGGTTCACAGTTACCTTGAAGTCCCTGCAGATGCGAACCTTCTTCGGCTCCCCAGGCGTGCTGCTCAATGATTTCTTCATTACAGGAACGATGGGTGTGGCCCACTCGCTCCAGTCCACCTTGGACAGCACACCCGAATGCTCCAGACTCTCCAGCTCTGCTTCAACGGCTGGGCAGATCGCGTAAGGTACCGGTCTGGCCTTAAAAAATTTGGGGTTTGCGTTATCTTCGATTTTTATCGTTGCCGTTACTCCTTTTAGAGTCCCAAGTCCTTGTTGGAACACCTCTTTCGCGTCAGTTAGAATTTTTGACAGTCGTCCAGGTGTGAGGTCATCATCCTTTTTGTCAGTCACAGTTAGCGCCTGAATGGAATGCCAATCCAATTGTATTTTTCGGATCCATTCACGTCCCAATAATGGTGGTCCTCCATCTTGTAGTGTATATAGATACAGTTTCTGTGTTTCCTTGCCGTTGTATTCAACTGGCATCCTTATTTTTCCTCTGGGGTAGACTTTTTGCCCCGTGTATGTCTTCAATACAATGGACGTGTCATTCAAGGGTATGTGTGAGAATAGCCGCTCATAGTCTCGTCGATTCATGACAGTTAGGGCTGATCCTGTGTCCAATTCCATCTTTACTGGGGACCCTGCTATCATGAGGGTGACCCAAATGGTTCGGTGATCCTCCTTTGCGATCACGTTGTGTAACTTTAGACAACTTAGTCTCCTGCTCCCGGAGTCCTTATCACTCTCCTGATCTTCCGAACTACTGTCTGTCAATTTCTTTACTTTCTTGTACTTTTCCTTAGTAGTTCTTGTAGTGTTGGTTTTCTTTCCCGACCTGCAGACACTTGCTATGTGTCCCATTTTCCCACATTGCCTGCATACTTTGTCCTTAAACCAGCAGTCCTTCTGATCATGGGTTGTTCTGCCGCAGCGATAGCACTTTTCTGCTCCATACGCCATTTCATTAGCGCTGTATTCTTGTGGTTTCTGTTGTATTTCTGCAGCTCCCCGTGCTGCTGCTTCGTAGGATACTGCCACGCTGAAAGCCTGTTCTAGCGTCAGGTCCTTTTCTGAAAGTAGTCGTTTCTGGGTTCCTTCACTCTGGAGCCCGCAGACAAACTTATCCCGTAAGGTATCTGCCAGTCCTGCTCCGAACTGGCAGTGCTTCGATAACTTGTGTAGTTCCGTAAAATAGTCAGCATTGCTCTCATCTTTGTGCTGGTTTCTTTTATGGAACTTGAATCTTTCTGCTATCAGCAGCGGTATAGGGTTTAGGTGTTCCTGTAAGATATTAACAATCTCTTCAAAACTTTTCTCCATTGGTTTAGCTGGGGTAATTAAATTCCGCAATAGGCCGTACGTTCTCGCGCCCATCAAATTTAATAATACCGACGCCTTCTTTCCATTGGCCACCTCATTTGCCTTGCAGTACACTTCAATTCTTTCCACATACGTGGTCCAGTCTTCTACCTCGTTGTCAAAAGCAGTGATACTGCCACTTTTCGGCATCTTGGGTGATTTAAAATGGTGCCTCCCGCGCTTTTTCTTCTTCACCAATGGATAAAAATGGCGTCTCCCGCGCTTTTTCTTCTTCCCCAATGGAATAAAATGGCGCCTCCCGCGCTTTTCCTTCTTCCCCTTGCTGCCACGCTGCTCCTAGCATTCTGCAGGGTAATGGTGGCAACCAGCGGCTTCGGCGCGTCTCACTTTTCCTTCCCCTTGTTTTATTTTCGCTACGCTGCCCGGTTCTTGAGCACCGACCGCGCCCTGTGCGCTCCACCCTCTCTCTCTCTCTTTACCTCCCGACGACGCTGCACGGCCCCTTTGCAGAGCTGCTCGATCGAGCTCGAGCCCGCCGCAGTCCGGAAGGGTCAGCACACTACCTGCTGCCAGCACGATTTGCTGGAACACCTTGACTGGGGAGCCAAGCCCAGCTCTCCACAGCCTCTCCTGCAACTCTCCGAACTCCGATTGATCCTTGGGCGGTTGCCCGCGGTCGACGCCCGTTGCTCTGACTTCGACCTCCAAGAAGCTTCTTCTCAGGGAAAGATCCCCGTGAGGTGATACAGTACTGCAGGTGAGTTCGAACCTTTTCGTCGCCAGTGTAGTGTCCGAGTATCAATAATACACGGACTGCAGGAGAACAATAATAACAGGTATTTACTGAACAGAGGGTACTCTTTTATTTGGACCCAAAAAAAACCAATTCGACTGTAAATAAACAAAAGTTCAACTAAAGCTTAACAAATCAAATTAAAATTTGGTTATCCGTGTTGATGATGCACTCCAGTCCCCGCGGCGCCCACTGGTCGCGGAAATACTCAAGCGCACCGGCGGACACCGCGTGCTCCATCTCCAGGGCCACCCGGGCGCGAACATGGCCGCGGAAGAGATGCAGGCAATCCGGCTGGACGACCCCCTCGACCGCCCGCTGCCTGGACCAATTGATGGCTCTTTTAGCCAGGCCCAGGAGCAGGCCCACAAGGAGGTCCTCCAACCTGTCCGCTCCCCTCCGCACCGGGTGACCGTAGATCAAGAGCGTGGGACTGAAGTGCAACCAAAAATCGAGGAGCAGCCCCTTCAAGTAGTGAAAGAGGGGCTGCAACCTCTCACAATCCATATAAACGTGAAACACGGACTCCTCCAGGCCGCAAAAAATGCAGGCGGCCTGGGAGTCCGTGAACCTACTTAAAACCTTATTGCACGGGACCGCTCCGTGCAACACCCTCCAGGCCAAGTCCCCGATGGAACAAGGGAGGACTCCCGCATAGAGAGCCCTCCATTGGGGACCTCCGCTACCGCCGGTCGGCAAAACGCCACGCCAAGGCGTGTCCGGACGGTAGACGAAGATGGCAAAGTGGAGAGTGTGCAGGAGCAGCCCGTACAGGAAACCCCTCCGCGCGGAATGAAAAGGCACGGAGGGTATTTCCTCGAGACGGCTCAAGTTGTGAGGCGCCGGTTCCCGAGGGGAGTTTCGGGGCCGGGCGCCGATGAGGAATTCCGTCCGAACGGGGGTAAGCTCGGACGGGATCGCCCCACGTGCTTGAGCCGCCTCGATACACCTAGTGGAGTCGGGGCCCAGTGCCGCTTTTACCGATTCGATGGTTTCGACCGCGAGCCGGACGTTGGCCCAGGACAGGCGCCGCGCCAGCTCCTCCGGCGCCATCCAGCCCGCTCCTCCGCCATCGAGCAGGTCCCCGACTCTGGTCACCTTGTCAGCCACAGCCCTACCCTCCGCCAGCCGCCCGAACCCGTGTTCGTGGAGGTGCGGATTCCTGAGCAGCGGCTCCCGAAGGAGAGCCGCCGCTCCTGACGGGGGAGAGCTCCGCCTGGAAGCGACGTAGTTCCAAACCCATAGTAGTTCCTGGTAGAAGACAGGCAGCTCCCGCAGGCCGGCACGCCTGCTGCCCACTTTCGCAAACAGGAGCTGCGTGTCGTAATTGAGGCCATGCAGCTGGCGGAAGAAAAACGTCGCCAGCGCACACCATCTCGGAGGATTCTCGACGTACAGGTATCTCTGCAGCGTCTGAAGACGGAAAGTCGCAGCCTGGGTGCGAAGGCACACCAGCGCCTGACCGCCCTCCCTAAGCGGGAGACACAGAACCGCGGCAGAGACCCAGTGCTTCCTTTTGTCCCAGAAGAAGTCGATGAGCTTCTTCTGAATCTTGGCGACAAACGCAGGGGGAGGGATCAAAGTGACCAACCGGTACCACAACATGGCGGCCACCAGCTGGTTTATGACCAGCGCTCGACCCCTGTAGGACAACACTCGGAGCAGTCCTGTCCAGCGTCCTAGGCGAGCGGTGACTTTGGCCTCCAGCTCTTGCCAGTTCGCCGGCCAAGCGTCCTCGGCAGGGCTAAGGTAGACTCCCAAATAGAGGAGGTGCGTGGTGCTCCAGGCGAAAGGCCTGAACTCCTCCGGCAGGGAGTCCACCCGCCACTGACCCACCAGGAGTCCGGAACATTTCTCCCAGTTGATCTTGGCGGAGGATGCGTCCGAGTAAATCTGCTGGCATTCCCGCATCCTCCGCAAGTCAGCGGGATCCGTGACCGTGAGGAGCACGTCATCGGCGTAAGCCGAGAGGACCACCTCCACGCCCGGCCCTTGCAGAGCCAGTCCCGTCAACCTCTTCCGCAAGAGGCGCAGGAAAGGCTCCACGCAAATGGCATATAACTGGCCGGACATGGGGCATCCCTGACGCACCCCCCTCCCGAAGCGAAGGGGCGCCGTCAAGGACCCGTTAACTTTAATCAGACACTCCGCGGCGGCGTACAGAAGTCGGATCCGGGCGACGAAATGCGTCCCGAACCCGAATGCGCGCAGAGTCCCGAAGAGATACTCGTGATCCACCCTGTCGAACGCCTTCTCCTGATCCAGGGAAAGGAAGGCGACCGACAGACCAGCCCTCTGGGAGTGGTGGACCAGGTCCCGGACCAGATGGATGTTATCGTGGATGGTCCGGCCCGGGACCGTGTAGGACTGGTCGGGGTGGATCATGTGGGCCAGCACGGTGCCAAGGCGAGCAGACATGGCCCTGGCAAAGATTTTATAGTCCGTGCTGAGGAGGGAGACCGGGCGCCAGTTCTTAAGGAGGCGGAGATCGCCCTTCTTAGGCAGCAGGACAATGACCGCCCTGCGCCAAGAGAGGGGCATCTCCCCGGTCGCCAAACTTTCCCCCAGGACCCGCGCGTAGTCGCCCCCCAAGACGTCCCAGAACGCCCTGTGGAACTCCACGGTCAGCCCGTCCAGCCCCGGGGACTTTCCCCTAGAGAGCTGGCGGAGGGCGCCGGTCAGCTCCGCCAGACTTAGCGGAGCGTCCAATTTTTCGGCGCCCTCCGGGCCAACCTTCGGCAGGTCCTCCCACAAAACTCTGCGCGCATCCTCGCTGGACGGATCCGGAGAGAACAGAGCCCCGTAATAGGCGCGGGTCTCCACGCTGATTCCCTCCGGATCCGAGACCAGAGATCCGTCGTCGGCCAGCAGCCCCAAGAGCTGCTTACGGACCCCCCGTCTTTTTTCCAGCGAGTAGAAGAAGGGGGAGCCGCGGTCCAGGTCCCGCAGGAGCTGGATCCGCGACCTCACGTACGCGCCTCGGGACCCGACGAGCTGCAGGTCCTTCAGCACGCCCTTCTTCTCTTCGTACAACTTCCGCAGGGCCGGGTCCTCGACGACCTGACCGAGACGGGACTCCAGGTCGAGCACCTCCTTCTCCAACCGCCCGACCCGGGCCTCCCGCCTCTTGGTCGACCCCTTCGCGTACTCCTGACAGAAGAGACGGATGTGAGCCTTGCCCACATCCCACCATAGCCTCAAGGAGGGGAAGCCCCCCTGCTTCCTTCTCCAGTCGGCCCAGAATCGACGAAACGAATCCCGGAACCGTGCGTCCTCCAGCAGCAGGTTGTTAAAATGCCAGTACACGGACCCCCCCCGCGTGCGCAGCGGAGCGAGCTCCGCCCACACCAGGTGGTGGTCCGTGCACGGCACCGGCCGCATGGAAGCTGCCGGAACGCAGGAGACGAACGCCCGGGAAATGTAGAGGCGGTCGATTCTGGACCTTCCTCCCCCAGACCTCACGCTAGTGAAGGCGCTGGAGTCGGGGTGGAGATTTCGCCAGACGTCCACCAAGTCGAAGGACCCAACCAGGTCCCTCAACTTCTCCATCGCCGCCGGGCTTCGCGGGGGACCCGAACGGTCCCTCGCCTCGAGGGTGCAGTTAAAATCCCCCCCGAGGATGACGCACTCGCCCACGTCGATGGAGCCCAAGAGAGCGGACACTTCTTCGAAGAAGCGCACTTGCTGCGCACTGGTCTGAGGGGCGTACACGTTCACTAGATGGAGCGGCACGCCCCCCAGGCGAACAGTGACATGGAGCAAGCGGCCCGGCACGTGCTCCTTGACCCCCAAGATCGCCGGCTGAAAATGCGGGGCCAGCAAGATAGCCACCCCGCTGGAATTGTTGGAGAGGTGACTCATGCTGACCCCTCCTTGCCACTCCAGGAGCCACGTGGCTTCGTCTCCCGGAACGGTGTGGGTTTCTTGCAGGAAGCACACCGCATACTTCCCGTCCCGAAGGACCGAGAAGTTATTGAATCTGCGGCGCGCCTCCCTGCTGCCGTTGATGTTGAGGCTGGCTATGGTTATCTTCATGTCAGAAGCATAGTGCAACCTCTACCTACACCTAACGGGGCGAGGAAGCGCAGCCGCTGGTCAGCCGCCACTTCCTCAGCAGCCCAGTGAGAAACGTTGTGAGCCGACGCAGCTCGAGCGGGTTCACACCCTCGTCCGCGCCCAAGATCTTAACGGCGGCGCGGACGGAATCGATGAGCAGCGCCAGCTCCGACCACCTGTCGAGGGCCAGCCGGACCTTATTGCGCTGACCCAGGCACGTGGCCATAAAATCCCGGAGTTCCCTTACGGAAATGAGGGGAGACTCGGCAAGGGGCACGAGGTCATCCATCGCCACGTCGGCGCTGGAGTCCGAATCATCCTCCGTGCCCATCACCGAGTCCCCATCCTCCTCCAGGGGGTCGTCACCAGCGGCCGACCCGTCCGCCGCGCAGTGCGAAGCGAACGACTCGGCCGCGCCAGCCAGCCCCGCCTCCGCCCGGATCCCACCCCCAGGATCGGCGGCAGAGGATTTCTCCCTGGGCTCCTCTAGGGGTGCCGGGCCAGAAGACGGCGGCGGTTCAGAGCTCCCCTCCGCCTCAGACGCCGGAACGACCGGAGAAACCGGGGAGAGAACAATTTCCAGCTCCTCCAGTACGTCCGGCACCAGAGACGCAGCCAGGGGGCCATCCTCCTCCCCGCCACCAACCTCCGACCCAGCGGACGGGGGGTTTTGAATTAAAAGCTCCACCAGGACGAGCATCCCCTGGGAGACGTCCGGGTCGCATTGGGCGAGCTCATTATCCTCGAGCTCGCCCGACCCAGCCCCCAGGCTGCCCGACCCGGCGAGGGGTAACGACACCGATAAAAGGTCAACTTCAATTACTGCCGCGGGTTGTTCCGCAACCCCCCCCACGGGCAGGGTCTCATCCCCATCCCCGGGAGGCACGTGCTGGACAGACACATCTGCCTCAGCCTCCCGAGGGACAGGCGACCCCTGCCGATCGCTGGTGATGACGACAGCGCTGGGGGGGCGGGGGGCGCAGTACCCGCGGCGGGCGACGACTCCCCCTGCTCGGAGGGACCTTCCTCCTCCCGGTCCTCCTCCTCATCCAGGGGGTCGCGCCTTCTTTTTAGCACGGAGGGAGCGAGGGAGACCTCCATGTCTGCAAAGGCCTCCTCCTCGACTCCCTCCGGCGGAGCAGGTTTGTCGGGTTCCTCGGGCCCGAGCCCGGCCGCAGGTATTGGCATTACCGCTGCGGCGGTTGCGGCCACAGGCTCGGGCACGGGGCCCCTCCCGCTCACATCTGCCCTGATCAACTCCGCGAGGAGCGCGGGTGTAAGGGGCTCAAGGGGCAAGGGCTCACCATCCACGGGCGGACCTGCCCTAAGGTGCTTCTTTTTTCCCCGCGCCTTCTTTCCGGCTAGACACGCTCCCTCCCCCCCGCCGGAGGCCTTGGTGGCATCGGCCCCCGACGTCAACCGCGCATCAGACGTACTTGACGCGCGGGCAGATCCGGGGGGAAGGGCGGCGGCGGCGGCGCCAGCCTCGGCCGCACGAGACGGTCCGGCGGCCTTGGAGGCAGGGCAGTTCCTCCTGATGTGCCCCACCTCCCTGCAGGCATGGCACCTCACACCGTCCGACGTCCAAAAGGCGCGGTAGGCGGTCCCCTCGTGGAGGACGACGAACGCCCCTTCAGTGTCCTCCTCCCGCGCCAGCTGGATAAACAGCTGGCGCCGGAAGGAGAAGACGTGGCGAAGGCTGGCCTCCCGGAAGCCGAGCGGGATGGGCGTGATCCCCGACCTCACCTCCCCAAGTTGTCGCAAATGGGGAAGGAGGAGCTCACCAGGAACATAGGGCGGGACGTTGGAAATAATGATCCTCTGCGCGGTGGCCTCGAGAGGATCCACCGGCAGGAAAGTCCCGCCCACGGTGAGCCCCTTGGCGACAGCCAGGGACACCGCCCGCTCCGACCCCAGGAAGAACACAGCCTTCCCATACATTTTCGAGGCCGCGACGATGGCTGAGGGGCCGACAACCCCAGCCATGGCCTTGACGCAGGCCTCGATGGTCATAGTGGGGTGAGTGTAGCTCTTCACCCCAAGCTTTTTTGTTATTAATCGAAAAGGTGACGGGGCAGCAGGAACAGCGGGAGCAGCTGTGGCTGTGGCTACCACTCTCGCATAGGTCCCGGCTGGCCCCGCCACCGGCGAAGATGCAGTCGCCATTCTGGGGTGCTTTTTTTAAGGGCTACACTCACCCCAAGTCACAGGCCTGAAGGTGTTAATGGCCTCGGTGTATATATATATTTTTTTGTCCTCTATTGAGCAGAGGGAGCTGATTAAAATGAGGACACACCTCTCTCCTTATTGATTTAAATTGGGAGAGGAGCCCTCGCCCCTCTGCTTCAATTGGCAATTAATAAAATAGATGAAACTAAGGTGCCTTAGAAAGACAGGCAGAGAGAGACAAAGAGAGAGAGAGAGAGAGGTGGGGGGGGTGGGAAGGAGGGAGGCCGCAAAGGGCAGTGTTGCCACTCAGGATGGTGGGTGGGTGTAGGCAGGGTTGCACTCTCCGATGGAAAAAGTCTTTGGTGATGGTGGTCTTCTGGCAGGGGGAGAAGACGTCTTCACCTGGAAAAGCTGGAGAAGCCCAAGCTTAGTCCTGCAACAGGTCTTAACGAGGTAATTAAATTAAATTAAGGACTTCACCTTGGGCAGCTCCAAGCTCTCCCAGGGCAGGCAATAGAAGGGATGCTAATTAGTGGTGTGTGTGGCCTAGCTTTTAACAAGAGCACACACACTACACCCCTTGATGATCCGGCCTTGCTTCTTCTTTTCTCCCCCCACCTAAAATACAAAGTCTTGGGAGAGTGCCCCAAATAACACCCACCTGTAGATGTTCCGGATGAAGTTTTCTTCCCTCCTTTCAAGCAGTTGGTTTCTCTCCCCTCTCTCCCTCTCCTGAAGTGGAGGCCAAATTGGGGAGGCAGTGATAGAAAGGCCTCTCCCCTGGTTGATGTTGATGTAGGCCTCCTTTCTCCTTCTCCTCCTCTGTCCTCTCTCTCCAGGCACCTCAGTTGATGTAATGATGGTGGAGTTGGTGGTGGTGGTCCAACGTTCTCCTCCTCTTCCTGGTCAGGGGACCACCACTTTAATCCACTCTCCAAAGTCTGGCTGCTCCCTCTGCTCGTGCTTGCAGCTGAACAGAGGGTAACTTAAGACTGAAGTACAGAAGCCTGCTATGGCTTTATATACAGGGGTGGTCACTGCCAGTACTGCAGTATAGAATCAGTTCTTCTCTTAAAGGTACATGCACAACACCTAGGTAAGTTTGATATTTTTGTGGGGCCAGATGGAGCAGGACTCCACCCCTGAGGACCCACCACAATAAACTTTGCCGCCCGCACAACCCACCTGCAATCGCAACCCCCTCCTCCCTCACATTTACAGTTCTGCTGGCCAGGGTGGCCTGGAATTGGTAGGCCTCAAACTGGTGAGCTGCTCCGGGAGGTGCATAAGAAAATAAGAAATAGGAGCAGGTGTAGGCCATTTGGCCCTCGAGCCAGCTCCGTCATTTAATGAGATCATGGCTGATCTGATCTTGGACTCAGCTCCATTTCCCTGCCCACTCCCCATAACCCATCACTTCCTTATTGTTCAAAAATCTGTCTATCTCCACCTTAAATATATTCAATGACCAGCCTCCACAGCTCTCTTGTGCAGAGAATTCCACAGATTTACGAACCTCTGAGAGAAGAAATTCCTCCTCATCCCAGTTTTAAATGGGCGACCCCTTATTCTGAAACTATACCCCCATTTCTAGATTCCCCCATGAGGGGAAACATCTTTTCTGCATCTACCTTGTCAAGCCCCCTCAGTATTTTATATGTTTCAATAAGATCACCTCTCATTCTTCTAAACTCCAATGAGTATAGGCCCAACCTGGTCAACCTTTCTTCATAAGACAACCCCTTCATTTCAGGAATCAACCTTGTGAACCTTTTCTGAACTGCCTCCAATGCAAGTATATCCTTCCTTAAATAAGGAGACCAAAACTGTACGCAGTGCTCCAGGTGTACTCTCAACAATACCCTGTACAGTTGTAGCAGGACTTCCCTACTTTTATACTCCATTCCCTTTGCAATAAAGACCAACATTCCATTTGCCTTCCTGATTACTTGCTGTAACTGTATGCTAACTTTTTGTGTTTCATGCACAAGGACCCCCAGATCCCTCTGTACTGCAGCATTTTGTAGTCTCCATTTAAATAATAGTTTGCTTTTTTAGTTTTCTTACCAAAGTGGATAACCTCACATTTTCCCACATTATACTCCATCTGCCAAATGTTTGCCCGGTCACTCAGCCTGTCTATTTGGCACCCACAGCTCTCCAGCCTGATGTTAATGAGGCCATGGCTCAAAAGCATGCCGGCCTCTTCGCCGCAAGTATGGACGATTGGCTGGCATGCATTGCCAGTCCTTTGCCCAGAACTCAAAATGGACCCCTCCAACATTACTGCTAGGCTTGTACAAAGTTCAAACAATTTGAACATCTCTACAGTTTTTGGATGACTATTCCAGCAGTAAAATAATTTGAAAAATCAGACACTCATGTGCTAATGCTCATTTGTATTATTCAAATTTAAATGAGCTGAATAACCAAACTCTAAAAGTTGAATTTCTGCCCGTATACTGATAGCGGTAAAATAAAACATTATTAATATCCCAAATTTCCAAAGGTTTCTAAGTCTTCTGAAAGATCTATTGACATTCGAAGATTTGCCGGTGATACCACCCGCCATTTTGAACTCAAAGATGGGCAATGTGGTAAACCACTGTTTGTATTCCACTGTGTACATGCCTGGACATGCCTCAGCTGACTCCTCCCACAAGTCCTAGTATAAAGGTGACTGCTCCCCAGCCCCTTTGTATTCTGGACCGGTCGACCACTCGAGGCAGACCTTCATTCTTTTGTTAATAAAAGCCTTTAGTTACTCTCTTAACTCTCAGTCTTTTATGAGTAATTGATAGCGCATCAGGCACCAAACTGTGCTTTCCGCAAGTGATCTATTCTCACGTTGAGCAGTGGGATCGAAAGTACATGGCACAGTTTAATGAAGCGTTGATGCTACACAAATGTATTGCTCATTAGAAACCAGGTCAAAAAAAAATAATTGGCACTGTTAGAACATTATTAATTGACCATCAAACCCTGCCTTGTGTACAGCAAGTTAAAATTGCCTTCTGACATACTAGCTGGGCTTACAGATAAGAGGTTTTGTTTTGGGACAAACTGCTCATGGTGGCATCAGTTTGGTGGGATGACAGAACATTCCTGTTATGAGTATGTGCAGCCCAAGGTAGACAAATAGTATAAAGGTAGAGCTTGTTCCATCCAAAAGGTGTAGCTCTCTTGGATAGTCGGAAGTCCTTTTGCCTTAACGGTATAGGAACATAGGAACAGGAGTAGGCCAGTCAGCACCTCGAGCCTGTTCCACCATTTAATGAGAGCCTGGCTGATCTGCGACCTTACTCCATGGGCTGGATTTTCATTGAGGAGTCGGGTAGGAGGCGGGACTACAACTTTTGTGGTTGTAGTCCCGCCTCCACTGAGTTCTAGCCAACCCACGTGATTTTGACTTGATTGACCTTGTTGAGCCCACCCAGCGGGCTCAGCAGGCCAATTAAGTGCCACCTGGCAACAGATGACATCACAGATTGATATTTCATCTGTCAAGACCGTTTGACAGATGAAATATCAGCATTTCACAGCTGTTTGAAGCTGTCAAACACTGACAATCTGTATTCCAGGTTAATTCCTTCCTCTCAGGATGATTTAGAGATCTCCCCGGAACAGAAAGCAGAGGCTGCAGATTTTGACAGCTGGTGGTCATTCTGCTTTCTGTGCCGGTGAGATGAGGGACTCCCGAGACCTGAACGAAGGAAGACTGTAAAGGTAAGTAAAGGTTAGTAGAACTTCTTTAAAAACTTTACACAGACCAAACACACTTACCTCTGCACTCATGCACCCATCACTCACCTGAACACCGGACATTTCGAACCCTCCAAGCCCTTCATCCCGACGGCCCGCCTCGCTAACTTGGCATGGTTTGGAGCCTTCGGGAATCCCACATTTCAACAATAAAAATAGGGATTAGGCTAAAAACTGCCTGTTAACTACCTGTTAACAGGCAGTTAATTGACACTAATCCCCTTCCCGCCTCGGGGAGGCGGGTCCCAGTGCGGGGCGGGTACCCGCCCCCTTTGAAACTGGCATGGAGGCGGGATGGGGTCAGGACCCCTGATTTCGGGATTTTAAACCCCCACATGCCTCCAATCCCAACTCCACGGCCCAATGAAAATCCTGCCCCATATGTCTGCCTTTGCCACATATCCCTTAATAACTTTGGTTAACAAAAATCTATCAATCTCAGATTCAAATTAACAATTCATCTTGCATCAATTGCCATTTGCAGAAGAGAGTTCCAAACTTCCACTACCCTTTGTCTGTAGAAGTGTTTCCTAAAAGGCCTGGCTTGAACTTTTAGACTATGCCCCCTAGTCACAGACTCCCCAACCAGCAGAAATGGTTTCTCTCTATCTACCCTACCTGTTCCCGTTAATATCTTGAAATCTTCGATCAGATCACCACTTAACCTTCTAAATTACAGAGAATACAACCCTAATTTGTGTAATCTCTCCTCGTAACTTAACCCTTGGAGTCTGGGTATCATTCTGGTAAACCTACGCTGCACTCCCTCCAAGGCCAATATATCCTTCCTAAGGTGTGGTACCCAGAACTGCTCACAGTACTCCAGGTGTGGTCTAACCAGGGTTTTGTATAGCTGCAGCCTAACTTCTAGCCCTTGTATTTTAGTCCTCTAGATATAAAGGCCAGCATTCCATTAGCCTTTTTGATTATTTTCTGTTCCTGTTCATGACATGTTAATGATCTATGTACCTGAACCCCCCAAGTCTCTTTGGACCTCCACTGTTTTTAGCTTTTCACCATTTAGAAAGTACCCTGTTCTATCCTTTTTAGGTCCAAACTGGATGACCTCACATTTACCTACATTGAAATCCATTTGCCACAGTTTTGCCCATTCACTTAATTTATCAAACATAGAAACATAGAAACATAGAAGATAGGAGCAGGAGTAGGCCATTCGGCCCCTCAAGCCTGCTCCGCCATTCAATGCGATCATGGCTGATCATCCAAATTCAGTACCCGGTCCCTGCTTTCTCCCCATACCCCTTGATCCCTTTAGCCTTAAGAAATATATCTAACTCAATATCCCTTTGTAATTTTATGCTTTCATCTACACTACCTACAATGCCGCCTATCTTTGTGTCATTAGCACATTTGGATATGTGGCTTTCGATGCCATCATCTAAGTCGTTAATAAATACTGTGATTAGTTGAGGCCCCAACACAGATCCCTGCAGGACACCACTAGTCACATCCTGCCCATTAGAGTACCTGCCCATTTTCCCTACTGCCTATCTCCTGCCGTTCAGCCAATTTCCTAACCAGGTCAATCATTTGCCTTCAATTCCATGGGCTTCAACCTTAGTTCTCTTATGTGGGACTTCATCAAATGCCTTCTGGAAGTTCATATAAATAACATCCATAGACATTACCTTGTCCACTAATTTAGTCACCTCTTCAAAAAATCCAATCAGTTTTGTCAGGCATGACCTACTTTCACAAATCCATGCTGGCTCTGTCTGATCAGCTGAAAATTTTCGAGGTGTTCAGTCACCCTCTCCTTAATTATAGACGGTAGTAATTTTGCAACAACAGATCTTAGGCTAACTGGTCTATAATTCCTTGGTTTCCCTCTCTCGTCATTCTTAAATAGCGGAGTGACATGTGCAATTTTCTAATCTAAAGGGACGGTTCCTGAATCGAGAAAACTTTGAAAGATTATAGTTAGGGCATCTGCAATGTGCTCACCTACTTCCTTTAAAACCCTGGGATGGAAACCATCTGGCCATGGGGATTTGTCACTCTTTAGTGCCATTATTTTCTTCATTACTGTTATTTTGCTTACGTAAATTTTATTGAGTCCCTGTCCCTGATTCAATATTAGTTTCTTGGGATATCCGGCATGCTATCCTCTTCCTCTACTGTAAATACTGACGCAAAGTAATTATTCAACATGTCCACCATTTCCTTATTATCATTGACAGTATCACCGTTAGCAGTTTTCAAGGGGCCAACATTGCTCCTAACCACCCTCTTTTTCCTAATATAATTGTAAATATTCTTTGAGTTGATTTTGATATCCCTTGCAAGTTTCTTTTCATTCTACCTTTTTGTACATTTTACTATTGTTTAGTCACCCTTTGCTGTTCTTTGTATCTTTCCCATTCACTAGGATCTGTGCTAATTTTTGCAAGCTTTTTCTTTTCTTTTTATGCTGTCTCTTACCTCTTTATGGTAGCCCACGAAGGTGCTGATCAGCTTGAACTTCGCAGAGGGAACAGGTTGTCATTTAATGTAATACTATAGAACAGTTGTATAAGAACAATACTGTTACGAGTCAAAGTATAATGGGCCGGATATTCCGATCACTACGGGTGGGTACGCACTGTGTACCCGCCCGTAGGGACATCGGAAATGCCTGTTTCAGGCATGCACAGCGCAAGCGCTGAAAACCGGCATTTTCGATCTGTCAAGAATGGTCTTAACAGATCCGCCGGCTGCCCCAGGGAAGGGCCTCTGTGGGTGGATAGTTCCGCTTTTCGGAGACACTCCGCCCGCAGAAAACCCTTACAATTCTTACTCCTGGAAAAAGCAGGTGTAAGGCCTGCTTTTACCAGGATAAGAGTAGAAAAAAAGTTTAAAAATTTTTTTTTCACTGATTTATCATTTTAAAATACTTTTAAAAAAGTACATATATTTTTAACTCCATAAAATACTTTAATTATTTTTTTCAAAAAATTTAATTTTTGTTTAAAATACAATTTATTGTAATTTCAAGTCATTTTAAAAATGTGATTTTTTTAAAAATGTATTTAAAGTTTTACTATGTTTTTTCATTGATCTCCATTCATGTAGTTGACAGGTCTTCCTGTCAAATGTATGAAGGGAGATTCCCTTCTGTAATTGGTTCCCCTTGGCCCACATGATCCCAGGGATGCTGCGAACTACCTGCGCCTCTGGGATACGTGGGCCCTGAGCACTTGGAGTTTGGTGAGGCCCAGGAGCGGAACTGTGCACGTCCCGGGAGTCCTCAGGTAAGGGCGCAGATTTTTCCAGATCGCAGGCCTCCGCCCGCGGGAGACCTGTGATCGGAAAATATGGGCCATTAAAACTTGTTGTTTAAAACCACTCAGGCCTGAAACACAAGGAGGTTATTGTTATGTTCATAAATAAATAGACGTTTTCATTATGAACAGCTAGCTTGAGCTAGTCATTTATTCAGCCATGTGGACGAGTGTACAGGCATCCATCTCGACTACTGCCTTGTGGGTAACCCCTTACTAAACATACAGCTCCACCTAGTGTACCATTCTAGAATGACATGTTACTGATCATTACATCCCCCTTCCTTAGAGGTTAAACAAAATCAATATCAATCAATCATAACGACATAAACATCTTCACAACAGTCAACATATTTTCAAAGTTTTACTTTATGAACTCGAAGCTTTTCATTCTTTTATTATAGTTTTCTTTGTACTCAAAGATTAAGTATATCAGGCTATTTTACTTCACGTGTGGATCTTCTCAGCACAGGTAAGTCTGATATGTTTTCATGAGAGCCTGTATGTGTGTTTGTGTTAGATTGTTCTGGTGGCGAGTGACAAGATTCAGTTGCGTCATTGTCATCGATTTGCTCTTGGATAGTTTCTTGTGTTTTCAGGAGGGAACGGTGGTTCCTCCTGAGAATCTGTCCTTCCTCAGTTCTAACAGTGTATGACCTTGGTCCTACTTCCTCAAGAACTGTAGCTTTCCTGTTCCATGCATCTGGATCCTCAATCCTGACAACATCATCCCTTGTCAATGGTTTCAGAGTTTTGGATGACTTGTCATAGTGTGATTTCTATTTCAGCTTTAACAGTTGAAGTCTCTGTCTTAGTTCCTTACTCTGCTTTTCTTTTGCACAGCAGGGTAGTGTGGTGCACAACTTGCGACCCATTAGGAGTCCAGCAGGTGAAGAACCACAGTCTAAAGGGGAGGTTCGGTAGCTCAGCAGAGTGAGATAAGGATCAGACTTGCTTTCTGTTGCTTTCTTCAGTAGCTGTTTGAGAACTTGAACACCTTTCTCTGCCTTACCATTCGACTGAGCATACAGAGGACTGGATGTGATGTGTTGAAAGTCGTGATGTGTTGAAAGTCATAATGTGCTGCAAACTGTTGCCACTCCTTACAGTTGAAGCACGGACCATTGTCACTAACAGCAATCCTGGGAATTCCATGTCTGGCGAAGATGGATTTAACATGCATTATGACACTGCTTGCTGATGTGCATGAGAGCAGCGCCATCTCAGGATAGTTAGAATAGTAGTCAATCACTATTAGATATTCTTTACCATTCAAATGAAAGAGGTCCATACCAACCTTTTGCCATGGTGCTGTTGGTAAGTCAGCTACTATCATTGGTTCCTTTGCTTGTTTGTTTTGGTGTTTCTGACATGTCTCACATATGCCTATCATGTTCTCAATGTCCTTATTTATGCCAGGCCAATAAACAGTGTCTCTTGCTCTCCTTTTGCATTTTTCAATTCCGAGGTGTCCCTCATGAATCCTTTTGAGCATGTCTCAACGTAGAGCCTGTGGAATGACTATTCTGTTCTGTTTTAGTAATAGTCCACTTGCGACACTCAACTCTGACCTGATGTGATAGTACTTTGGACAGGAACCTTTCGGCCAACCATGATGAATGTTCTCTATTACTGTTTGTAACACTGTATCTTTTACTGTTTCTTCTGCTATTTGCTTTGATTTTGTGTCTGACACGAGCAGCGCAGCAGTGACCATACTCACATGAACATCCACGTCTTCCTCAGTAGAGCTCACATGACTCATTGTGGGTGCTCGGGATAGTGCATCTGCTAACACTATGTGTTTGCCTGGTGTGTAGATCAGTTCAAAGTCATATCTTTGCAGCTTCATCATGAGTCGTTGAATCCTTGGAGACATCTAATTCAGATTTTTTTTATGATGGCAACCAGTGGGCAGTGGTCTGTCTCAACTGTGAAGGTGGGAAGTCCATATATTTAGCCATGGAGCTTTTCTAGTCCAACTACCAAGCCTAGACATTCATTTTCAATCTGGGCGTATCGACACTCAGAGTCAGTCATAGACCTGGAGGCATAGGCAACAGGCTTCCAATCTTCACCCTCTGCTTGTAGCAAGACCGCGCCTAGGCCATCTTTTGATGCATCCATTGACACTTTGATTCTCCTTGTTGGTTCAAAGAAGGTGAGTACAGGTGTGGTTGTCAGCACTGTTTTGAGGTTCATCCACTCTTGTTCATGTCTTTCTGTCCATGCAAACTCATTTGTTTTATGTAGCAGGTCTCGCAGACAGGCTGTCTTGGCTGACAAGTTAGGAATTAACTTTCCAATGAAGTTTATCATCCCCATGATGCATAGCACTCCTTTTTGTCAGTGGGTCAGGGCATGTTGAGTATGGCGTTTACTTTTTCCATATCTGGCTCTATTCCTTTACCAGATAGATTATCTCCTAGGAAAGTGACTTCCTGGACGCCAAACTGACACTTGGCTTTGTTGAGCTTCAGTCCATTCTGGCGTATGCTCTGTAGCACTTTAGTCAGTCTCTCATTGTGTTCTTTCAGTGTGGAGCCCCAGATGATGATGTCATCAACATAGAACTGAACTCCTTCCAGACCTTCAATTATGTGTTCCTTCGCTCTATGAAAGATTTCAGATGCAGATATTATCCCGAAAGGCATTCTGAGGAAACAATACCTGCCAAATGGTGTGTTGAAGGTACAGTATTTGGTGCTCTCTTCATCCAGTTTTAGTTGCCAAAATCCTTGTGAGGCATCGAGCTTTGTGAAATATCTGGCACCTGACATTTCACTGGTGATTTCTTCTCGCTTGGGAATCTGGTAGTGTTCACGTTTTATGTTTGCATTTAAGTCCTTTGGATCCATGCATACTCTTAGATCATTGTTCTTTTTCTTTACAGATACCATGGAGTTAACCCAGTCTGTTGGCTCTTCGACTTTCCTGATGACTCCTAGTGTGGTCATTCTGTCCAGTTCTTTCTTGAGCCGGTCACGCAGGGGTGCTGGAACTCTCCGTGGAGCATGTACCACTGGCTGAGCATCCTCCTTTAGCTGGATCTTGTAAGTGAATGGTAGAACTCCAAATCCTTTGAACACATCCTGGAAATTACTCACTACAGAGTCCATCGAGTCATCTGGTCTGCTTATGGCACAGTTTATATGGTAGACTCTCTTGACCAGTTCTAAGTCCTCACAAGCTTTGTCACCTAGTAGTGAATCAAGCCCTTCAGCTACAACAGAAAACATGAGATGATGCACTTTGTCTTTGACTGTCACTTTAAGTGTGCATACACCTAAGCTATCTATTTTCTGTCCATTGTAGTTCTTCAGTAGTACTGACTTTTTCTGTATTTTTGGCTTTTCTTTCATATTTTTAATGTCACTCATACTGATTAAATTTGCTTTTGCCCCAGTGTCTAGTTTCAATGTAACTAATGCTCCATTTACCTGCAGTGGCATCATCCATTTGTCCTCTTTTACTGCATTAACTTTATGTTGAGCATTGTCCATTCATAGAAACATAGAAACTAGGAGCAGGAGTAGGCCATTCGGCCCTTCGAGCCTGCTCCGCCATTCAACGAGATCATGGCTGATCATCCAAACCCTAGCACCCGGTCCCTACACCGACAGCCATCCCACCCAAGCCCTATCCCCGTAAGCCCGTAACCCCACATATTTAATCCCCCCTAACACTAAGGGCCAATTTTATCATGGCCAATCAACCTAACCCGCACATCTTGAGAGCTGCACATTTTCTGTATCCTTTTCTATATTGTCACATGACACCAGTCCTACAAAAAATGTCTCATTTAAATCAGTGTCCTCAATCACATTGACTTGTTGACCGTTCTTTGTTTTTACTTTTGAAAAGCATTGTTTGGCAAAGTGATTCTTTCCATTACATTTTGTGCACATTTTCCCAAACGCTGGGCATTGTCTTGACTGGTGCTGGTAACCACAGCATTTACAATTAAAAATTCCATCCTCCAATTGCTTTGTATTTCTGTTCTGCCCATGTTTCTTCCCCTTGCAGAACACAGCACCGACAGCAGCACAGTCACTCATTACAGTCGCATTATTATTAATTTCACTGAAAGCCTTCACGTGCTTCTGAGCTAGCTCACTGGCATGGCATATTTTCACAGCATCCTCCAATGTTAGTTCGGTTTCTCTCAACAAACGTTCCCTGACTTTTTTATCATGAATACCAAACACAATCTGGTTATGAATCATGGATGATTTCAGTTCAGAGAAATTACATGTCTGTGCTTTCAGTTTCAGATCGGTCACAAAGTTATCAAAAGTTTCATTTTGCTGCTGTGTCTGTGAACGGAACACGTATCTCTCATAGGTCTCGTTCTTTTTGGGAGAACAATGTGTATCAAGCTTCTTTAGCACATCGTCCATTTTTTCTCTGTCCTCCTCTTGATCAAATACAAATGTATTAAATACCTCTATCCCCTGCGGGCCTGCAACCATGAGCAGTAACGCTATTTTCCTTGTGTCTGGCTTTGTACCGAACCCGATGGCAGCAATATAGAGTTCGAATTGTTGTTTGAAAGTCCGCCAACTGCAGTCGACATTCCCCGTCAGTTTCAAACCCTCCGGTGGCTTCAAATTCTCCATGTCGCTTTTCACAATATTCAGCAGATATTACCAATCCTGGTACCATGTTATGTTCATAAATAAATAGACGTTTTCATTATGAACAGCTAGCTTGAGCTAGTCATTTATTCAGCCATGTGGACTAGTATACAGGTAGACTACCCTTTATCCGAACTTCCGAAAGCCGAAACCCTCTAAAAACCGAAGGTTTTTTCGTTCAGCGTAAGTCGTGCGCACGACCCCCCGCGGAGCCCCCGTGGACCCCCGCCGACCCCCCCGCCGGCCCCGACCCCCCCCGCGGACCCCCGCCGACCCCGACATCCGCCGACTTACGCTGAGCGTCAGCGTAAGTCGTGCGCACGACCCCCCGCGGACCCCCGCCAACCCCGACCCCCGCCGCCTTACGCTGAGCGTCAGCATAAGTCGTGCGCACGACCCCCCGCGGACCCCCGCGCCGACCCCGACTCCCGCCAACCCCCCCGCGGACCCCGCCGGCCCCGACCCCCGTCGACCCCCCCGCGGACCCCCCCACGGACCCCCGCCTGCCCTGACCCCCGCGGACCCCCCCGTGGACCACCCCCGCCGACCCACCTTCCGAAATCCGAAATTCTCCGAAAATCGAAACACGGCTGGTCCCGAGGTTTTCGGATAGAGGATAGTCTACCTGTACAGGCATCCATCTTGACTACTGCCTTGTGGGTAGCCCCTTACTAAACATACAGCTCCACCTAGTGTACCATTCTAGAATGACATGTTACTGATCATTACAGTTATTGTTCCAGAATTAACAACCTTTTGTTGCGACTGTAACCACGGGAAATCCGCTAACTGGAACCAATATATTTTGTGGCCCAGTGCAAAAGATTAGTGCAGCCCATTTGGCCCAGTATTAGTTATTCATCATCAGACAGGCAAATGGACTGTATTATATCAAGACTCTCGACATGGCTTCAAACAGCTCCATAAAATCTAGGCAGTTTCTACAGCGCTGGACTTTGATAACGACATGATGACTACTGACCTTTAAAATTCCGCTGAGTTATCATTTATGCTCATTTTACCTACCACAGAAGGAGTTGGTTTTATATTTAGAATGACTGCATGGTGCTAACTAATCTCCAACAGTGGCTAAAGCTTGAATGTTTAAAGGTTTTTTATCTTGTGGCGCGTCAGATGAAAATGAATAAAAACCTGTTAATGTCATCAATTTATTAATAAATGGACTTACTTTAGCCAAATCCTAAAATGGTTTTCAATAAAAAAAATTATATGTGCAACGATCCTGAGGGACTGGCCTATGGCCACCCCTCAGGAATAAGAGCGGGAAATTGAGTATGTAAGGGAAAAAACCCAGGAGGAAGACAAAGGCCGCGATTTTATCAATGGAGGCGGGTTGGGTGTGGGTTTTGAGGTTCGGCGGGTTCCGGTCCCGCCTCCGCTTTCAGCCATCCAGTAAATGCGATTTTGCCTTAAGTGGCCTACTTAATGTGTCCGTGTGCGCTACCCAGCCCAATTAGTGGGTTCGGGTCTGCTGCTCACCTCTGCTGACGTCTGTCAGCCAGCTGTGTTTAAGGGGCCCATGCATTGTTTCAAATCCTTCCTTTCCTGCTGCTTCTCCTTTTGAAATTGTTCCCCTGACTGCTGCAAGAGCTAAGGCATCTCCCCGCTTTGATGATGACTCCCTCCATGCTCTTGTGGAGGGAGTGAGAGGGCGCCAGGAGGTACTGTTCCCATCCTCTGGATGGAGGAGGCCTCCTCAGCAAAGCAAAGCAGGCTGGCTGCAAATTGCTGAGGAGGTGAGTTCCAGATCTTTGTGTGCTTGCTCCTGGGTCCAGTGCAGAAAAAGGTTTAATGATCTGGTACACTCAGCAAAAGTGAGTATAACATCACACTTACCTTCAATCTGCTCCCCATCTCCTCTCATCACCAGCACTCTGCATTGTCAACCTACTCCTGCACATCCCACTTTACCCTTACATCCCTTGCACCCTTAACCATTCCCTCTCTCTATGTACACAATCGCTTCACTATTCTACTATGCACCCCTCACACTCCCTATCACTGCTATGCAATGACAACAACTAACAACACACAGGGAGGGCCCTTGGTATTGGCATCTCACTCCATCTTTGTCTCCCTCTAAGCATCTATGCTATGGATTCTTTACACTCACTCCAACTCCACTTGTGTCCCTCATTGCAGGAAAAGAGATCCCACAATAGGAGGGAGAGGGCCAGGACAGAAGGAGGGCCACCTTCGATTGCCCACTTGACTACCACTGAGGAGGCTTCTCTGGAGATCATTGGAGGTGCTGAGGATCTGGAAGTGGGGGATGGTCAGATGGGTGTAGTAGAGCAAGCTGGTGACAGAATAGATTTGCATCTCTCTCAGTTAAATTGCATGAGTGACTGGTATGGCATCTGATGCTCATACAGATTGAGTTATGATCATCTGCACAATTCGATGTGCATGATACGTTAATTTCACATGTCTAACTCATGCCTTTACTCCCCCACAGGACCATCGAGAGCCCCCCTCCCCACTGTCCAGGAGGAAGAGTCAGAAGACTCCTCAGATGAAGCTGCAACAGCAGAATTAAGCGCACCCAGCACCAGCGCAGATATGCACATCTTGGTGGGTCCTTCGCAAGATACAGTCGTGTTGTCACCTTGTGTATCACCAGTCACAAGTGAGCATCAGCAGATGGTGGAGACAGGGACAGCAGTTGATAGTCCTCGTTGGAGGCCGCAGGGTGCTCCCAGCTCTGCTCAGCTGCATGTGGACCCGATGCCTCCGGGTCCATCCAGAAAGAGAGCAGTGCTGGAACTCCAGGAACAAATGCAGGAGTCTCTGGCAGGTTTTGCATCCAGGGTAACTGTGAGCGTGGAGAGGATGGATGAATCCATCTCTAAAATGAGCACTGCCTTTGTGGAGGCAATGGCACATGAACGCACCACCACGGAAATGATGGCAACCTCCATGGAAAGGATGTTGGTGGCAGGCAACAAGAAGTGTGGGCTCCTCTCCAAGCGCTCACACGACCATGCCATTGCAGAGCCCTCAGTCAGAGCCCCACCAGAGTCCTCACCCAACTGAGATGGGCGTCTCAGCCCCTGCACAGATGCAGGAGGAGCAGACTGTTGCCGAGCCCTCCCAGGCTCGCAAACCCAGAGGACGCCCGCCAAAGGTGTCGAAGCAGGAGCAGCATGAAAGTGAGCAAGGTGCCTCCACATCTGCAAAAGCCACAGAGGAAGCACCACGTAAAAGCACGCGTAAGATGTAGATGAAGCATAGTCAGTCACAAGGGTAGTCACTTTGGTGTTTCAATGTAATATGTCTTTAATTTAATCATCGCCATTTCAATTTCAATAAAGAAATGCGATGGCAAACATTCAAAGAGTTGGCCTATGTGTGCCCAGAAATGGAAGTGTCACAGTGAGGTGCCAGGGCGCCTTTCATCTGTAATGATGGTGGTGAGAGTGATAGGAACCCACACTTTATTGTGCATTGTGTATGGTGTGTTAAGAAGGTGGCAGCCACATGTGTTTGCTTCGTAAACTTAAGCCAATCTGGCATAGATTTGTGCATCCCTTGCACCACGGGCAGCAATGTGCTCGCATGCTGTTGGAACTGGCGCATCCGCCTCCGCAAGGTCTTTCTCTTCCTCCTCCTCCTCATCCTGATCCTCCTCCTCTGAGGAGGAGGCTGTGCGCTGAACCACCTGTTCCTCAGGCAGTGGTAAGCCGCGCTGCTGTGTGATGTTGTGCAGTGCACAGCAGACCATGATGATTCTGGAGACCCTGGCTGGTGAGTACTGTAGGCCTCCACCTGATCTGTCAAGGCACCCGAATCACATTTTGAGCAAGCTGATGGTTTGCTCTATGATGCTCTGGTGGAAATGTGGCTGGCATTGTAGCGCTCCTCAGCTTCATTTGATGGCCTCCTCAACGGCATCATCAGCCACATCTTCAGGGGATAGCCCTTGTCTCCAAGTAGCCATCCGGTAAGTTGGGTTGGTGGATTGGAGAGCTGAGGCACAGTAGACTGGCGCAGGATGAACGAGTCATGGCAACTGCCAGGGTACTTTGCGCAAACATGCAAAATGTGCTTCCTGTGGTTACACACCAGCTGGACGTTAAGGAAGTGGAAGCCCTTGCAGTTGACAAATACAGCTGGGTTGTGATGGGTTGCCCTAATGGCCACATGTGTGCAGTCTATGACACCCTGCACCCATGGCAAGCTTGCCATCTTTGCAAAGCCAACCGCACACGCAGTTACACTTGCTTCATCCGTGGAGAAGTAGAGAAGTGGATGTAATTGTGCCCCTTTGCAAAGTGATGCAAGTTTGTGCGGCCAAATGGGAGATTCCGCTGATGTCTGCTGATGATCCCTGGAAGGACCCTGAAGCAAAAAAATTGAGGGCGGTGGTGACTTTGATATCCACTGGTAAGGAGTGTCCACCAGCTCCTCTGGGCTCCAGGTGTTGCTGCAGCATTGCGCAGATGTCAGCGGCTACCTCTCGCGAAAGTCTCAGCCTCCTTTGGCACTGCTGCTCACTCATGTTGAGGAAGCTCATCCTCGTCCTGTAAACCCTGTGTTGGGGGTATGTCCTGCGGCCAGGTGCAGCTTTGCGCTGACGCCCTCTGCCCTGTACAGCATCAGGTGGGTGAGGAGGAGGTTGGCGCTCCTGTTGTTGCTGCTGCTGTTGCTCTTCCTCTGAATCTGAGGACCATGATGAGAGAGTATAAATGGTTCCCATTCCATGGGTATATATGTCAGTTGAGGACTAAAAAGTATAAGTGTTCAGTCAATGTGGGCAGAGGATTTTCCAAAGAGTCACAGTGGAGCTCAGCTTCAGCACTTACAGGATCAGTAGACCTGCAAAAAGTGTTCCAACACCTGAAAAAACAAAGTTCTGTCATCTGTAAGTCAGCCATGATAGAGCTCCATTTTTATGCTGGAGCTGCAACTGTCAAGAAGTCAGGCACTTGCTGAACCCGGCACAATCAGCTGGCGTGGTTTGCGAAAGGCATGGAACACGCTGAAAATGTAATAACATTGAAATACCCTGTTAAAATCAGCTTATCCAGGCAGTTGACAAGCTGTTAACTGCCTTAAGTGCCTCTCCCGTCACTTGGTGGCGGGACCGATCAGAACTCCCAGAGCCGGCACTTCGCAAAGTAGCGAGTATTAAATCCGTGAATCTTAAGGTATGGTGTTCTTCAATAAATAGACAGAGACTGCAGATCAACAATCAACAGGTGTTTACTGGATGAGGGTAGTCTAAAAACTAACAGTACAGATGCCTGCTCAGGGCTTATATACAGGTGTGGTCACTGCCGGTACTACAGTATACAGGAGCTGTAAAAGTAGTTCTCTCTTAAAGGTACATACACTACAATTCCTCCCCTTTTAGATTAACAGTACCATAACATTCAAATAACAGTAACTGAAATAGTCCATTTATAGATTCAGTCTTTGGGGCGGCTTCCTGATCCTTTCTGGATAGCGCCTTTCCTGAGTGTCTTGTTCTTGCTGCGGAGGCGATTCTGGCCCCCTGTGGTCGGTTAGTTCATCCGATGCTACTGTTTCTGGGGTAGATGATACCGGTATGTCGGGTTCATCACCAGGTACGCTAGACATGGGGTTGAATCATTCCTGTGACGCTAGGATCTGGTCGACATGGCGTCTCACAATGTTCTCCCCGACATCCACTGTGTACATTAGTGGCCCCTGCCGTGTGCATATCGTTCCGGGTTGCTATTTCTCTGTTCGGTAGTCGCGGGCCAAGACTGGTTGTCCTACATTGAAGCTCCTTGTCGGCTTCTCATTGATGTGCTGGAATTGCTTATTCTCAACATTTCTTCGCACATTTGGTCTGAGCAAATCCAGACGAGATCTCAACCTTCAGTTAAAGAACATCATGGCCGGGGTCTGGTTGGTAACTGCATGTGTCGCATTTCTGTAGGCTAACAGGAAATTGTCCACCTTATGCTGCAGTGGAACGTCGTCATCGCACATGGCCCTTACTGCCTTTTTAAAGGTTTGTATGAACCTCTCAGCCAATCTATTTGTGGCTGGATGATACGGGGCAGATGTGTAATGCCTTACCCCATTCCTTCTCATAAATTTCCGAAACTCTTCGGACACAAACTGTGGTCCGTTATCAAAGCAAATCTGCTCTGGCAAGCCGTTCCTGGCAAATATGGTCCGTAGGACTGCAATCGTTTTCTCCATAGTGGTGGAGGACATTTTGATCACCTCAGGCCATTTTGAGTGCGCATCCACTGCTATTAAGAACATTGATTCCATGAATGGACCAGTAAAATCAATATGCACCCGTTGCCATGGAGAGGAGGGCCACTCCCATGGGTGTAGAGGGGCATGTGGTGGTGCATTTTGGACCTTCTGGCATCCTGAGCAGCTCATTGATAGGTCCTCGATTTGTTGATCGATTCCCGGCCACCACACATAAGCCCTAGCAAGGCTTTTCATTTTCAACCCTCCCAGATGGCCTCCGTGAAGCTCATTGAGCACTCTCTCCCTTAACTTGGGTGGAATTACCACTCAGGATCCACACATCACTGTCCCCTGGCATACTGACAGCTGTTCTCTTCTGGATGAGAATGCTGGCAACAGTGAGTCGCCATGTGTTGGCCATCCTTTGACCGTCAAATCATATACCCGAGACAGTGTCGGATCATTTCGGGTCTCCTTCTCTATATCCGCGTTAGTTACTGGCAAGCGTTCAATTATCGACCAATAAAATATTTCGACAGGGTCCACTGCTGGTGCTTCCTCCGCAGTAGGCAGTGGCAGGCATGATAGCCCATCAGCGTTTCCATGCTGTTTCGTGCCCTTATGCTCTATTTTATATTGGTTCACCCCTAGAAAAAGGGACCATCTTTGTAGCCGTTGTGCAGTCATCACCAGAACGCCCTTCTTTGGATTAAAGATGGAGACAAGTGGTTGGTGGTCAGTCAGCAAGGTGAACTTCTGCCCGTGCAGATAGTGGTTGAACTTTTTTACTCCCCATACTAGGCTGAGGGCCTCCCTGTCAATCTGGGCGTAGTTGCGCTCGGCTGAGGTTAGTGACCGAGATGCAAAGGCTACTGGCTTCTCCAACCCGCCTGAGAATTTGTGCGACAGCACCGCTCCAATACCTTAGGGTGATGCATCAGACGCCAACCGAATTGGTAGTGCTGGGTTCAAATGGGCCAACACCTCTTTTGATGTGATCAATTCTTTGCACTTCTGGAAAGCTCATTTACATTCGTCATTCCACTTCGATGGTACCCCCGTCTGCAGTAGGGTTTTCAGTGGGTGTAATACTGTAGACAAATTTGGTAAGAACTTATGGTAGTAGTTCACCAGCCCGAGGAACGACCTCAGTTGTGACACATTTTCCGGTGCTGGAGCCTTGACTACTGCCTCAGTCTTCTCAGGGGACTTATGTAACCCCTCTTCATCAATAACGTGGCCACAATACGAGATCTGCTTCTGGAAAAACTCGCATTTGTGGCGATTAGCTCGTAGCCCATATTCACAGAAACACAGAATCACAGAAACCCCACAGTGCAGATAGAGGCCATTTCGGCCCATCGAGCCTGCACCGACACATATCCCACCCGATCCCCGTAACCCCTACACCAACACATATCCCACCCTATCCCCGTAACCCCACGTATTTAATCCCCCTAACACTAAGGGTCAATTTATCGTAGCCAATCAACCTAACCCGCACATCTTTGGACTGTGGGAGGAAACCGGAGCACCCGGAGGAAACCCACGCAAACACGGGGAGAATGTGCAAACTCCACACAGACAGTCACCCGAGGCCAGATTCGAACCCAGGTCCCTGGCGCTGTGAGGCAACAGTGCTAACCACTATGCCACCGTGCTCCTTCAATCTAGTGAGCACCTGCTCCAGGTTGGCGAGGTGATCACTGTTATTTTTGACCGTGACCAGGATGTCGTCCAAATAACACTGGGTCCCTGGAATCCCTTGCAGGACTTCATCCATTGCCCTTTGCCAAATAGCCGTAGCCGATGCTACCCCGAACACCAGCCGGTTGTATTGGTAGAGACCTTTGTGAGTGTTGATCGTGAGGTATTGTTTCGAGGCTTCTTCTACCTCCATTTGCAGGTATGCCTGGGCCAGATCAATCTTAGTGAAGCGTTTTCCTCCAGATAGCGAGGCAAAAATATCTTCAATCCGCGGAAGCGGATATTGTACCGTGTGAAGGACTGGGTTCACTGTCACCTTAAAGTCCCCACAGATGCGAACCTTCTTTGGTTCCCCAGGCGTATTACTCAACGACCTCTTCATTACAGGAACGATGGGTGTAGCCCACTTGCTCCAGTCCACTTTGGACAGTACTCCTGAATGTTCCAAACCTTCCAGCTCTGCTTCGACGGCTGGGCGGATCGCATAAGGCACCGGTCTGGCCTTAAAAAACTTTGGGCTTGCATTTTCCTCTATTTTAATCGTCGCTGTTATGCCTTTTAACGTAAGAACATAAGAACATAAGAAATAGGAGCAGGAGTAGGCCAATCGGCCCCTCGAGCCTGCTCCACCATTCAATAAGATCATGGCTGATCTGATCCTAACCTCAAATCTTCTATCACTCTCCATCTCACCCGAACCCATGTGATCTCCCGGGAGAGGCGAAAAACCAGATAAAAAACCCAATGGCCAATTTGGGAGAAAAAATCTGGAAAATTCCTCTCCGACCCATCTAGGCGATCGAAACTCTTCCAGGAGATCACTCTGTCCCTATATTTTCTACAGTACTTACCTTCTGTAAAGGCGATCTCCACCCCAGCCAGGAACAGGAATAAAACCATCTCCTGAAATCTAACACAGAATTAGAACACAAGAAGTAGGAGCAGAACCAGGCTACACGGCCCCTGGGCCCGCTCCACTACCCACAGGGCCATGACCATTCCGAACCTAGGCTCATGTCCAATTTCCTGCCCGCTCCCCGTAACCCTTAATTCCCTTTACTTCTAGGAAACAATCTATTTCTGTTTCAAATTTATTTAATGATGTAGCTTCCACAGCTTTCTGGGGCAGCAAATTCCACAAACCTACCACCCTCTGAGTGAAGAAGTTTCT
The DNA here is from genome assembly GCF_052327205.1 of Somniosus microcephalus. Lineage (NCBI taxonomy): Eukaryota > Metazoa > Chordata > Chondrichthyes > Squaliformes > Somniosidae > Somniosus > Somniosus microcephalus. The sequence goes on from NC_140998.1 coordinate 40,025,197, forward strand.
CCTCATCTCAGTTTTGAAAGAGCAGCCCCTTATTTTAAGATTATGCCCTCTAGTTCTAGTTTCACCCATCATTAGGAACATCCTCACCGCATCCACCCGATCAAGCCCCTTCACAATCTTATATGTTTCAATAAGATCGCCTCTCATTTTTCTGAACTCCAATGAGTAGAGTCCCAATCTGCTCAACCTCTCCTCATATGACCACCCCCTCATCCCCGGGATTAACCGAGTGAACCTTCTTTGTACTGACTCGAGAGCAAGTATGTCTTTTCTTAAGTATGGACACCAAAACTGTATGCAGTATTCCGGGTGCGGTCTCACCAATACTTTGTATAACTGCAGCAATACCTCCCTGTTTTTATATTCTATCCCCCTAGCAATAAAAGCCAACATTCCATTTGCCTTCTTGATCACTTGCTGCACCTGCATACTAACTTTTTGAGTTTCGTGCACCAGGACCCCCAGATCCCTTTGTACGACAGTACTTTCCAGTTTCTTGCCATTAAGATAATAACTTGCTCTATGATTTTTCCTGCCAAAGCGCATAACCTCACACTTTCCAGTATTGTATTCCATCTGCCAAATCTCTGCCCACTTACTTAGCCTGTCTATGTCACTTTGCAGGTTTTTTATGTCCTCCTCACTCACTACTTTCCCTCCCATCTTTGTATCATCTGCAAACTTTGATATGTTACACTCGGTCCCCTCCTCCAAATCGTTAATATAGATTGTAAAGAGTTGGGGACCCAGCACTGACGCCTGCGGAACACCACTAGTTACTGATTGCCAGTCGAGAATGAACCATTTATCCCAACTCTCTGCTTTCTGTTAGAGAGCCAATTCTCCACCCACGCCAGAATATTACCCCCAATCCCGTGATTTTTTATCTTGAGCAATAATCTTTTGTGTGGCACCGTGTCAAATGCCTTTTGGAAGTCTAAATACACTACATCCACTGGTTCTCCTTTATCCACCCTGTATGTTACTTCCTCAAAGAACTCAAGCAAATTTGTCAAACATGACTTCCCCTTCATGAAACCATGCTGAGTTTGTCCTATTAAATTATGTTTATCCAAATGTCCCGTTACTGTCTCCTTAATAATGGACTCTAACATTTTACCAACCACAGATGCTAGGCTAACAGGTCTATAGTTTCCAGCCTTCTGCCTACTACCCAAATCTGCTGGGACCTTTGCTGAGTCCAGGGAGTTTTGGAAAATTATTACCAATGCATCCACAATCCCTACCGCCACTTCCCTCAAGACCCTAGGATGTAAGCCATCAGGTCCAGAGGATTTATCCGGCTTAAGTCCCATTATTTTACCAAGTACCACTTCCTTAGTGATTTTAATCGTATTTAGCTCCTCTCCCCCTAGAGCCCCCTGTTTGTCCAGTGTTGGGATATTCTTAGTGTCCTCCACCGTAAAGACTGATACAAATATTTGTTCAGTGTTATTGCCATCTCCATGTTTCCCACCATTAATTTCCCAGTCTCATCCTCTAAGGGACCAACATTTACTTTAGCCACCCTTTTTCTTTTTATATAACTATAAAAACTTTTGCTATTTGTTTTTATATTTTTTGCTAATTTACTTTCATAATCTATCTTCCCTTTCTTAATCAATCTTTTAGTTATTTTTTGCTGTCTTTTAAAGACTTCCCAATCTTCTATGCTCCCACTAGATTTGGCTACCTTATATGCCCTTGTTTTTAGTCGGATACTATCCTTAATTACTTTACTTAGTCACGGATGGCTATCTTTTCTTTTACACCCTTTTTCCTCAGTGGAATATATATTTTTTGGAAGTTGTAAAATAACTCCCTAAATGTACACCACTGGTCATGTACCGTCTTACCCTTTAATCTATTGTCCCAGTCCACTCTAATCAATTCCGCTCTCATACCTTCATAGTCTCCTTTATTCAAGCTCAGCATGCTTGTTTGAGATCCAACCTTCTCACCCTCTACTTGAATATGGAATTCAACCATGTTATGGTCACTCATTCCAAGGGGATTCTTTACTAGGACATTTTTAATTAATCCTGTCTCATTACTCAGGACCAAATCTAAGGTTGCTTGCCCCCTGGTCGGTTCAGTAACATACTGCTCAAGAAACCCATCCCTAATACACTCAATGAACTCATCCTCAAGGCTGCTCTGCCCAATTTGATTTGTCCAGTTAATATGATAGTTAAAATCCCCCATAATTATAGCTGTTCCCTTATTACAAGCCTCAACTATTTCCTGATGAATACTCCGTCCAACAGAGTTGCAACTGTTCGGAGGCCTATAGACTACGCCCACTAGTGTTTTTTTCCCCTTATTATTCCTTATCTCTACCCAAACTGTTTCACTATCCTGCTCCTTTGACCCAATATCATTTCTCTGTATTATAGTGATTCCTTCCTTTATTAACATAGCCACCCCACCTCCCCTCCCTTCCTGCCTGTCCTTCCTGATTGTTAAATAACCTGGTATGTTTAATTCCCAGTCATGGTCACCCTGCAACCATGTTTCTGTAATGGCCACAAGATCATACCCATATGTAGTTATTTGTGCCGTTAACTTATTCATTTTGTTACGAATGCTATGTGCATTCAGCTAAAGAACTTTCAAATATGTTTTGTGACACTCAGTTCCTGTTTTTTCCCCTTTTACTACTTTACCTTTTACTCCATACCTTCTGTCCCTTCCTGACACGTTCTGTTTTTTAATTTCCCCACTGCTACCTAAGTCTATGACCTTCACTGTTGTCATTTCTGTTATTTGCTCTCTAGAAACCTCCCCCCCACTAATTAGTTTAAAGCCCTCTCTACAGCCCTAGTTATATGATTCGCCAGGACTCTAGTCCCAGCACTGGCCAAGTGGATTCCGTCCCAACGGAACAGCTCCCTCCTGTCCCAGTACTGGTGCCAGTGTCCCAAGAAGCAAAACCCATTTCTCCCACACCAGTCTTGGAACCACGCATTTAACTCTTTAATTTTATTTATCCTAGCCAAATTCGCTCGTGGCTCAGGTAATAACCCAGAGATTATTACCCTTGAGGTTCTGTTTTTTAATTTGACCCCTAGCTGCTCATACTCCTTTAACAGAACCTTCTTCCTTGTCCTATCTACGTCGTTTGTACCAACATGGACCACGACAACTGGATCCTCCCCCTCCCACTCCAAGTTTCTTTCCAGCCCAGAAGAGATGTCCTTAACCCTGGCAGCGGGCAGGCAACACAGCCTTCGGGACTCCCGCTCTTGACTGCAGAGAACCCTATCTATCCCCCTAATGATACTATCCCCTACCACTACAACATTTCTTTTTACTCCCTCCACTTGAATGGCCCCCTGCACCACGGTGCTGTGGCCAGGTTGCTCATCCTCCCTGCAGTCCCCGCTCCTGCCCTCACAGGGAGTAAGAACCTCAATCCTGCTTGACAAGAGCAAGGGCTGCAGCTCCTTCAACACTACATCCTGGATCCCTGTACCTTCCTCACTCATAGTCACACCGTCCTGTCCCTGACCATGGACTACATGTGCAGTAATTAATTTCATAGGTGTGACCACCTCCTGAAACATAGAGTCCAGGAACTTCTCCCCCTCCCTGATGTGTCGCAGTGTCTGAAGCTCGGTCTCAAGCTCTTTAACATGGAGCTTGAGTTCCTCTAGCAGCAAACATTTATCGCAAATGTAATCACCGTGAGCCTCAATGGGGTCCACCAGCTCCCACATTTCGAAACAGTGACACATCACCTGTTCACCCATATCTGTGTAATTAATTAAATTTCTTATTATTAGTTATGAAGACCCTCTGCCCTGATATAGATGATAATATTACACCACTATTTAATAGGACTTACCAAATTAAAGGTATAGAAGAGAAGGAAGAGAACCTACCAACCAGTTGATCACCAACCTCCCTCGTGGAAGCTGTCTGGGGGACCTGTCTGGTTGAATTATCTCACTGCTCCACATCTGCAGTGTTGGATTAGCCTGAGAGAGGGAAGCAAAACAGAGCAACAAGCACCCCCTCACCTCCCACTTGCCCGAACTCTGCCACTTACCAAACTCTACTTACACTCAATGCGACCGCACTCAGCGCTACCGCACTAAGCCCGCCCCTTTTTATACCCGGATTCTACTTCCGGTTTCAACTCCCCAACAGCTTAATTTACTCTAAAAAATTTAACTTACTTCAAATTATTCACTTTTTTACTCACTAAAATTCAGTAAATCCACTTAAAAGAGAGAAAAAAACTTTTAGTGTTCCGAGTCCCTCCTGGAACACTTCTTGTGCGTCAGTTAGCATTTTTGACAGTTGTCCAGGTGTGATGTCGTCATCCTTTTTGGCCTGTACCGTCAGTGCCTGTATGGAATGCCAATCTAATTGTATCTTCCGGATCCATTCACATCCTAGTAGTGGTGGTCCTCCATCTGGCAATACATATAGGTCCATTTTTGGTATTTCCTGGCCGTTGTATATCACGTTCACCCTTATTTTTCCTTTGGGGTAGACTTTTTGCCCCGTGTATGTCTTCAAGACAATCTCTGTAGCTCTCAAGGGTATATGTGAGAATAGCCGCTTGTAGTCCCTTCTGTTTATGACTGTTTGGGCTGATCCTGTGTCCAATTCCATTTTCACTTGAACTCCGTCTATCTTGAGCGTGACCCAGATAGTCTGGTGATCCTCCATTTTGATTACATTATGTAGTTTCAGACAACCCAGCTCCTTGCTTCCGGAGTCTGTATCACTTTTCTGTTCGTCTGAACTACTCTCCATCACCTTATGTACCTTTTTGTACTTCTCTTGTGGAGGTTTCTTGCTGCTGGTTTTCTTCCCCGACCTGCAGACTCTTGCTATGTGTCCTGCTTTTCCACACTGTCTGCACACTTGGTCCTTGAACCAACAATCCTTCTGGTCGTGTGTTGTTCTGCCGCAGCGATAACACTTCCCTGCTCCATATGACATTTCATTGGTGCCATATTCTTGCGGTCTCCGTTGTATCTCTGCAGCGCCCCGTGCGGCTGCTTCGTGTGATACTGCCATGCTGAAAGCCTTGTCCAGCGTAAGATCCTTTTCTGATAGAAGCCGTTTCTGGGTTCCTTCACTTTGAAGCCCACACACAAACTTGTCCCTTAACGTATCTGCTAGTCCCATTCCAAACTGGCAGTGTTTCGATAGCTTGCACAGTTCCATTAAATACTCAGCATTACTTTCGTCTTTATGCTGGTTCCTTTTGTGAAACTTAAATCTTTCTGCTATCAGCAGCGGTGTGGGGTTTAAGTGGTCCTGTAGGATTTCCACTATGTTTTCGAAATCCTTATCCACTGGCTTCTCTGGGGTTATTAGGTTTCGCAGTAAGCCATACATTTTTGCACCCATGGAATTCAACAAAACCAGTGCTTTCCTGGCATCTGGCACTTCATTCGCCTTGCAGTACACCTCAATGCGTTTCCACATCTGTCGCCCAATCTTCGACTTCATTGTCGAACGCTGTGACACTGCCACTCTTCGGCATCCCTGGGTGTGGTTAGACTGGCTAAAATGGCATCTCCCGTGCTCTCCCTTCTTCTCCGCTGGCTCAAAATGGCGTCTCCCACGCTTCCCTTTCTTCCCGCGCTCACCCTTCTTCTCCGCTGCGGCTTCAAAAATGGCGTCTCCCGCGCTCTCCCTTCTTCTCCGCTGCTCAAATGGCATCTCCCGCGCTTCCTTTCTTCCCCCACGGACGCTGCTCAGCCCTTGAGCCGTGGCTGCGCTCTGCGCGTTTTCCTGTGCGCCTCTCTCGTTGCCGCCGCTCGGTCCTGAACCCCGACTGTGCTTTACCCTCTCTCTCTTTTTGTTTTCCGTCGACGCCGCTCAGTCTTCAACCCCCAGCTGCGCCCTGTGCGCTTTACCCTCTCTCTTACCCCATCGATGCTGCTCGGCCTTTGCTGTGCCGTCGGTCGGCTCCAGCCGCCGCTGTCCGGGAAGGGTCTGCGCTGTACCTGTTGTTAGCCTGTTGCTGGATCGTCGTGGCTGGAGAACCAAGCCCAGCTCTCAACAGCCTCCCCTGCGATGCTCACTCTCTGCCGGATGACTGGGCGGTTGCTTGTGGTCGACGCCCGTGCTTCTGGCCTCGACTTTCTTCCACTGTCCTCCAGGAGCGAATCCTTGGGAGGAAATGCAGAGTTGCAGGTAGGTTCGAATCGACCTCGTCGCCACTATTAAATCCGTGAATCTTAAGGTATGGTGTTGTTCAATAAATAGACGGAGACTGCAGATCAACAATCAACAGGTGTTTACTGGATAAGGGTAGTCTAAAAACTAACAGTACAGATGCCTGCTCAGGGCTTGTATACAGGTGTGGTCACTGCCGGTACTACAGTATACAGGAGCTGTAAAAGTAGTTCTCTCTTAAAGGTACACACACTACAGCGAGGAGGCGGGTCAACGGCGGGTTCGCAACTCGCCGTCAATGAAAAAGATTTTAACCTCTGACCCACCTCCAAACCCGCCCTCTGAGTGTGAGCAAAATCGCGGCCAATGAGAGAGAACAGTTATCAGTTATTAGTAAATTTAAGCCCCAGTTGTAACTCAGAGGGAATCGGGCAGGCAGGGGCTGAGGTAAACCGTCCTGATGTTGGCAGCGTGAGGCTCAGGAGTTTTTAACTCCTGGGCCTCATCTGTGCGGCCCCAGCCAATTTCCCGCCTAAAACTGGCGGGAAGCGGCAGCTGGCCAGCGTGAAGGAGCCCAATGTCGGGCATCAGGAGGCCTCCGCTGGGGACTGGCGCTCAGGTTAGTCAATCGGTGGGGAAAGAGGTGAGCAGACCGTGGTATGGGAGGCCTAATCTTTTCTTGTGGGGGCCCAGAGGAGCACTCCTGCTGCTCCTCCTGGGCACAAAAGGAAAGATTTTAAAAAAGTGAAATGGCTTAACTTTTTGGGCCTCTCCTGGCCCCGTCTCCTCTTCCCACTAGATGGACCGGGTAGGAAAGCCTCACCCTCTTCCCCGCTCAGGCCCCACAGTTAAAACAGCAGTCAGGCCCAAATGAAATCATCAGTCATCAGAGCCCAGTCAGCATATTTAAAGAAAGACCCCGCTTGTTTCTGGCCAGTTGTCACTATCGCCTGCTCAGATGAGCAGGTTAAAATCTCAGCAGTGGATGAGACCCACGGGTGATTTTAACTGCCTGCCTGGCCAGTTTCCACCAGACGAGCAGGGTTACAATCATCCCCATAATCTACGCTATATCTATGACTGTCAATGTCTGCAAAGAAATTGAAAACCCAGTCAGCCCATGCCCATGTGGATCTTCACACGTTAAATTATCAGATGCAGATTTTCATCCATAACCTCTTTGCATTTGTTTGAGAATGACAGTTTGACTAGTTTCTCATGATTAATGCCATGTAAAGCCTATTGAACTATACAGACTTGACTTAATGCTGAACAAACTAAGTCCCAGGCTATGATACAGAGATTGTCTGCATCATCCTTTCACTGGACAGAGCATCAATTGGAGACAGTTGTCTAGTACTGAAAAAAATCACTAACACCATTGAGAAGTACAAGATAGAAAGACAAAAATTAGAACAGAACATTTTTAAAGTGGCACGTCGTGGCAGAAATTTGGAACATCAGGCAGAATGACCTTTTAAGCAGCTTCTGCTAATAATCACATAGATTTGTCATCAAACTATTAATGTTGCATATTTCGATTCACTGCATTGTAAATTACTATTGTGATCAATTTCTGATGCCTTTTTAGCAAATAAATGGGCTGTGGAAAAATGAATAGATTGTCAGCAGCCCACTCTGAGCAGTAATGCGCCTGAACAAGTGAGTACATCTTCAAGAATTTCTTTGTCTTAAGTCATCTGAAAAACACTATAGGAATCACTTCACAGTGGAAATTAAATTAAGCTCTTCAAAATGCCTAATCTGCTCGACCAGAACAGGCGTTGTAAGAACTGATAAACCGAACTAATTGCAGCCATACTTCTCCAATTGGGCAGATCTCAATGTTCAAAAATATTCCATTGATTTCAATTTTGTCAGTAAACCTTTGTAGATCTTTCTTCTTTTGTTGGTTTGTCTCTGCAATTTTGTGGGGCACAGTGTAATTTCTGTTATTAAGCACCATCTTGCAGTTCTCAAGACTTCATGCAAACTGACAGAATACCGTATTTTTTGCAGACTAACATGGGATTTTTGGTTCCTTATGCATCCTTAATGATTTGCGTTGGACAATATTGAATCTTGTGGAATGTTTCCATATTTTGTAAGATGTTCTTGATTTTTGTTTTATGGTTTACATTTCCCAACCACTATGTAATACTGTCCATAGGAAGTTAGGATAACAACAATCTGTCATATGAAAAGCAAATAATGATCATGCCGTGAAACGATCTGCAGGAAATTTAATCGGGCTCCTCCAATCTGTTAACTGCTCGAATAGGAGCGAGCTTTTGATTTAATGGGAGCATTCCTGCCTCTGAGTCAGAAGGTGCAGAGTTTGAACCCCGCTCCAGACACTTCTGGTGAATGGGGACTGAAGCTCCAGCTCTAGGTTGACATCCAGTGGGATACTCACGTCCGGTGGGTGTGGGTGGCTCCCTTCATCATATGGATTGTGGGAGCCCAGAAAACCCTATTGCCATACAGGATTAATGACCCTATCAGCTAGTATAAAGATGGTTATGGCCATGAAAGGCACATTCACGTTGCGGCCTGTCAGACTGTTAATCAGACTGCGAATCCTCCCGCTACCTTACACTGTTCTCCAAGTGAAGGGTATGAAGATGCAACAACAACTGTTCTAATGAAAGGTGATTGAAGTTATGAATGAAGGTTTTTATTTATTCTACGGAGAATCAAGAACCCACAATAACTACTCAAGTCTTGATATGGCATGTGACATGACCTGATTATAACATGATCTGATATGATTTGATGATATATTACAGGGGGGAACAGCAACACTCTAGCTAAAACAACCTTAATTAGGGATGGGCAATAAATGCTGGCCTTGCTAGTGATGCCCATATCCCAAAAAATGAATTTAAAACATGATCTTTATTCTTCTGGGTATTTCTGATATTTTTATAATTATACAATTATGAAGTGCAGTGGAATCATAATCAATAGAATTAAATATCTGAAGAATTCAATAAAATGAAGACAGAATATATAGAGGTACAATCTGGTACTAAGTAGTACTCTGGGTTAGAGGACAGCTCTATCACCTCTGAGACATGGGATTGAATCCAGCCAAGAATGACGGGTGAAATTTTATTTTCTCTGACAGATGCAAGGGGCCTTAAGTAAATATAATTTGGATGCTGTCTCAATGTAATTCCTCGTGAAGGCATGTCAGTCGTGTAAAACTTCCATTGTATCAGTTGGAAGGTTCACTTACTAGTCTATGTAGCTGGGTAATGAAAATTTCATACTGGTTTAGCAGGAAGTACTTTTCTGGGCTTGGTGTTAGGATGTATTCTGGCAGTAAAGGAAGCTAACCTTAACTTGGGAGTCTTTGATATGAATATCGGAAGCCAAAGTGGACAGATTTGTGCTGATTCCATGGTCAGGCAAAAAATGGCTTATGCTCCCAATGTTAGCATGCACACTCGCAAAACTTCAATGCCAATCTGACCCCACCATGGGGTTCAGCCATTTAACAAAGAATCATAGAATCATAGAATGGTTACAAGTACAGAAGAAGGCCATTTGGCCCATCAAGCCCGTGCCAGCAAGTACGCTTCAGCTAGTCCCACTCTCCCGCCCTTTCCCCTTAGCCCTGCAAATTTTCTCCTTCAAGTATTTACCCAAATCCCTTTTGAAAGCCGTGATTGAGTCTGCCTCCACCACCCTTGCAGGTAGTGCATTCCAGAGCCTAACCACTCGCTGAGTAAAAAAGTTTTTCCTCATGACGCCTTTGGTTCTTCTGTCAATCAGTGTCCTCTGGTTCTCGACACTTCCGCCAATGGGAACACTTTCTCTCTATCAACTCTGTCCAGACCCCACATGATTTTGAACATCTCTATCAAATCTCCTCTTAATCTTCTCTGCTCTAAGGAGAACAACCCCAGCTCCTCCAGTCTATCCACGTAACTGAAGTCCCTCATCCCTGGAATCAGACTCGTAAATCTTTTCTGCACCCTCTCTAAGGCCTTCACATCCTTCCTAAGGTGCGGTGACCAGAATTGGACACAATACACCAGTTGAGGCCATACCAGTGTTTTGTAGAGGTTCATCATAATTTCCATGTTTTTGTACTCTATACTTCTATTCATGAAGCCCAGGACACCGTAAGCTTTTGGAACTACTTTCTAAACCTGCCCTGCCACCTTCAACAATTTGTGCACATTTTTTTTAATTTGTTTTTATGGGATGTGGGCATCTCTGGCAAGGCCAGTATTTATTGCCCATCCCTAATTGCCCTTGAGAAGGTGGTGGTGAACTGCCTTCTTCAACCACTGCAGTCCGTGTGGTGAAGGTACTCCCACAGTGCTGTTAGGTAGGGAGTTCCAGGATTTTGACCCAGCGACGATGAAGGATCAGCGATATACTTCTAAGTCAGGATGGTGTGTGACTTGGAGGGGAACTTGGAGGTGGTGGTGTTCCCATGCGCCTGCTGCCCTTGTCCTTCTAGGTGGAAGAGGTCGCGGGTTTGGGAGGTGCTGCCGAAGAAGCCTTGGTAAGTTGTTGCAGTGCATCTTGTAGGTGGTACACACTACAGCCACACTGGTGGTGGAGGGAGTGAATGTTGAAGGTGGTAGATGGGGTGCCAATCAAGTGGGTTGCTTTGTCCTGGATGGTGTCGAGCTGCTTGAATGCTGTTGGAACTGTACTCATCCAGGCAAGTGGAGAGTATTCCATCATGTAGTGTATGTGCCTTTAAGACAGAATTACTTTTACAGCTCCTGTATACTGTAGTACCAGCAGTGACCACACCTGTATATAAGCCTTGCGCATGCCTCTGTAACCCCAGTCTTGAGACTACCCTCCTCCAGTAAATACCTGTTTATTGTTAAGTTACAGCATCCGTGTGGTTATTGAAAAACAGCATACTCTCAGAATCACGGATCTAACAGTGGCGACGAGTGTCGATTCGAATCTACCTGCAACTCTGCATTTCCCTTCGAGGATTCGCTCCGGAAGGGCGGTGTAACAACAACAACAAAAAAAGTCGAGGCCAGGAACACGGGCGTCGACCACAAGCAACCACCCAGTCGTCCGGCAGAGAGTGAACATCGCAAGGGAGGCTGTGGAGAGCCGGGCTTGGTTCCCCAGCCACGACGATCAGCAAGAGACTGATGACAGGTCCAGCGCAGACCCTTCCCGGATAGCGGCGGCTGGAGCCGAGCGACGGCAGAGAGAAAGCCGAGCAGCGTCGACAGGGTAAGACAGAGGGTGAAGCGCACAGGGCACAGCCAGGGGTTGAAAGACGAGCGGCGTCGAGAAAAAAAAAAGAGAACGCGCAGAGCACAGCCAGGGCTCAAGGGCTGAACAGTGTCCGCGGGGAGAAGAAGGGAGAGTGCGGGAGACACCATTGAGCCGCGGAGAAGAAGGAAGAGCGCGGGAGACACCATTTTTAGAAGCCGCAGCGGAGAAGAAGGGCGAGCGCAGAAGGAAGGAAAGCGCGGGAGACGCCATTTTTGACAGTTAAATCACACCCAGGGATGCCGAAGAGTGGCAGTATCTCTACGTTCGACAATGAAGTCGAAGATTGGGTGACATATGTGGAACGCATTGAGGTGTACTGCAGGGCGAATGAAGTGCCAGATGCTAGTAAAGCACTGGTTTTGTTAAATTCCATGGGTGCAAAAACTTATGGGTTACTGCGAAATCTAATAACCCCAGAGAAGCCGGTGAACAAGAATTTCGAAAGCAAAGTAGAAATCCTACAGGACCACTTAAACCCCACATCATTGCTGATAGCAGAATGATTTAAGTTCCATAAAAGGAACCAACACAAAGACGAAAGCAATGCTGAGTACCTAACGGAACTGCGCAAGCTATCGAAACACTGCCAGTTTGGAACAGGACTAGCAGATATGTTAAGGGACAAGTTTGTGTGTGGGCTACAAAGAGAAGGAACCCAGAAACGGCTTCTATCAGAAAAGGATCTTAAGCTGGACGAAGCTTTCAGTATGGCAGTATCACACGAAGCAGCTGCAAGGGGAGCTGCAGAGATACAATGGAGACCGCAAGAATATGGCACCAATGAAATGTCCTATGGAACAGGGAAGTGCTATCGCTGCGGCAGAACAACACATGACCAGAAGGATTGTTGGTTCAAGGACCAAGTGTGCAGACAGTGTGGAAAAGCAGGACACATAGCAAGAGTCTGCAGGTCTGGGAAGAAAACCAACAGTAAGAAATCGCCACAGGAGAAGTACAAAAAGGTACACCAGGTGATGGACAGTGGTTCAGACGAACAGAAAAGTGACACAGACTCCAGAAGCAAGGAGCTGGGTTGTCTGAAACTACATAAGGTAACCAAAATGGAGGATCACCAGACTATCTGGGTTACACTCAAGATAGACGGAGTCCAAGTGAAAATGGAATTGGACACAGGATCAGCCCTAACAGTCATAAACCAAAGGGACTACAAGCGGCTATTTTCACATATACCCTTGAAAGCTACAGAGATTGTCTTGAAGACGTATACGGGGCAAAAAGTCTACCCCAAAGGAAAAATAAGGGTGAAAGTAATATATAAAGGCCAGGAAATACCTAAAATGGATATATATGTATTGCCAGATGGAGGACCACCACTGCTAGGACGTGAATGGATCCGGAAGATACAATTAGATTGGCATTCCATACAGGCACTGAATGTTGAGGCCAAAAAAGATGACGACGTCACACCGGGACGACTGTCAAAAATGCTAACTGATGCAAAAGAAGTGTTGCAGGAGGGACTAGGAACACTAAAAGGCATAACAGCAATGATTAAAATAGAGGAAAATGCAAGCCCAAAGTTTCTTAAGGCCAGACCAGTGCCTTATGCGATCAGACCAGCTGTTGAAGCAGAGCTGGAAGGGTTGGAACGTTCAGGAGTACTGTCCAAAGTGGACTGGAGTGAGTGGGCTACACCCATCGTTCCTGTAATGAAGAGGTCGTTGAGTAATACGCGTGGGGAACCAAAGAAGGTCCGCATCTGTGGGGATTTTAAGGTGACAGTGAACCCAGTCCTTCACACGGTACAATATCCGCTTCCACGAATTGAGGATATTTTCGCCTCGCTATCTGGAGGTAAATGCTTCACCAAAATTGATCTAGCCCAGGCGTACTTGCAAATGGAGGTAGAAGAAGCTTCGAAACAATACCTTACGATTAACACTCATAAAGGTCTCTATCAATACAATCGGCTGGTGTTCGGGGTAGCCTCGGCTCCGGCTATCTGGCAAAGGGCAATGGATCAAGTCCTGCAAGGGATTCCAGGGACCCAGTGTTATTTGGACGACATCTTGGTCACGGGCGAAAATGAGAGTGATCACCTCGCCAACTTGGAGAAGGTGCTCACCAGATTAAAGGAGTATGGGCTACGAGCTAATCGCCACAAGTGCGTGTTTTTCCAGAAACAGATCTCGTATTGTGGCCACGTCATCGATGAAGAGGTGTAACATAAGTCCCCTGAAAAGATTGAGGCAGTAGTCAAGGCTCCAGCACCGGAAAATGTGTCACAACTGAGGTCGTTCCTCGGGCTGGTAAACTACTACCACAAGTTCTTACCAAATTTGCCCACGGTATTACACCCACTGAACACCTTACTGCAAACAGGGGTACCATGGAAGTGGGATGACGAACGTAGACGAGCTTTCCAGAAGTGTAAAGAATTGATCACATCAAAAGAGGTGTTGGCCCATTTCAACCCAGCACTACCAATTCGTTTGGCATGTGATGCATCACCCTATGGTATTGGAGCGGTGCTGTCGCACAAATTCCCAGACGGGTTGGAGACGCCAGTTGCCTTTGCATCTCGGTCACTAACCTCAGCCGAGCGCAACTATGCCCAGATTGACAGGGAGGCCCTCAACCTATTATGGGGAGTAAAAAATTCAACCACTATCTGCATGGACAGAAGTTCACCTTGCTGACTGACCACCAACCACTTGTCTCCATCTTTAATCCTAAGAAGGGCGTTCCAGTGATGACTGCACAACGGTTACAAAGATGGTCCCAGTTTCTAGGGGCGAATCAATATGAAATAGAATATAAAGGCACGAAACAGCATGGGAACGCTGATGGGCTATCGTGCCTGCCACTGCCTACTGTGGAGGAAGCACCAGCAGTGGACCCTATCGAGATATTTCATTCGTCAATAATTGAACGATTGCCAGTAACGAACGCGGATATAGAGAAGGAGACCCGCAATGATCCGACACTGTCTCGGGTATATGATTTGACGGTGAGGGGATGGCCAACACATGGCGACTCACTGTTGCCAGCATTCTCATCCAGAAGAGAACAGCTGTCAGTATGCCAGGGGACAGTGATGTGTGGATCCAGAGTGGTGATTCCACCCAAGTTAAGGGAGAGAGTGCTAAATGAGCTACATGAAGGTCATCTGGGGGGAGTGAAAATGAAAAGCCTTGCTAGGGCTTATGTGTGGTGGCCGGGAATCGATCAACAAATTGAAGACCTAACCAAGAGCTGCTGAGGATGCCAGAAGGTCCAAAATGCACCACCACATGCCCCTCTACACCCATGGGAGTGGCCCTCCTCTCCATGGCAACGGGTGCATATTGATTTTGCTGGTCCATTCATGGACTCAATGTTCTTAATAGCAGTGGATGCTCATTCGAAGTGGCCTGAGGTGATCAAAATGTCCTCAACCACTACAGAGAAAACGATTGCAGTCCTACGGACCATATTTGCCAGAAACGGGTTGCCAGAGCAGATTTGCTCTGATAATGGACCACAGTTTGTGTCCGAAGAGTTTCAAAAATTTATGAGAAGGAATGGGGTAAGGCATTACACATCCGCCCCGTATCATCCAGCCACAAATGGATTGGCTGAGAGGTTCATACAAACCTTTAAGAAGGCGATAAACGCCATGTGTGACGATGAAATTCCACTACAGCATAAGATTGACAATTTCTTATTAGCCTACCGAAACGCGACACATGCAGTTACCAACCAGACCCTGGCCATGATGTTCTTTAACCGAAGGTTGAGATCTCGTCTGGACTTGCTTAGACCAAATGTGCGAAGAAATGTTGAGGACAAACAATTCCAGCACATCAATGAGAAGCCGACAAGGAGCTTCAATGTACTACAGCCAGACTTGGCCCGTGACTATCGAACAGAGAAATGGCAACCCAGAACGATATGCACAAGGCAGGGGCCATTAATGTACACAGTGGATGTCGGGGAGAACATTGTGAGACGCCACGTCGATCAGATCTTAGCGTCACAGGAACGCATCAACCCCATGTCTCGAGTAACTGGGGATGAACCCGACATACCGGTAGCATCTACCTCAGAACCAGTAGCAGTGGAACCCGATGAACTACCCGATGAAAAGGGGTCAGAATCGCCTCTGCACCAAGAACAAGAACCTCAGGAAAGGCGCTATCCCGAAAGGGTCAGGAAGCCGCCCCAATGACTGAAACTATAAATGGACTATTGTTGTTTAATGTACATGTTAAAGTGTTAATTGTTATTTGAATGTTAGGGGTACTACTAATCTAAAAGGGGAGGAATTGTAGTGTATGTGCCTTTAAGACAGAACTACTTTAACAGCTCCTGTATACTGTAGTACTGGCAGTGACCACACCTGTATATAAGCCTTGCGCATGCCTCTGTACCCCCAGTCTTGAGACTACCCTCCTCCAGTAAATACCTGTTTATTGTTAAGTTACAGCATCCATGTGGTTATTGAAAAACAGCATACTCTCAGAATCACGGATCTAACACATCACACTCCTTACTTGTGCCTTGTAGATGGTAGAAAGGCTTTGGGGAGTCAGGTGAGACACTTGCCACAGAATACCTAGCCTCTGACCTGCTCTTGTTGCCACAGTATTTATGTGGCTGGTCCAGTTAAGTTTCTGGTCAATGGTGATCCCCAGGATGTTGATGGTGGGGGATTCAGCAATGGTAATGCCATTGAATGTCAAGGGGCAGTGGTTAGACTCTCGCTTGTTGGCGATTGTCATTTCCTGACACTTCTGTGGTGCGAATGTTACCTGCCGCTTATCAGCCAAAGCCTGAACGTCGTCCAGGTCTTGTTGCATGCGGGCATGGACTGCTTCAATATCTGAGGAGTTGTGAATGGCACTGAAAACTGTGCAGTCATCAGCGAACATCCCCATTTCTGACCTTATGTTGGAGGGAAGGTCATTGATGACGCAGCTGAAAATGGTTGGGCCTAGGACACTGCCCCTGAGGAACTCCTGCTGCGATGTCCTGGGGCTGTGATGATTGACCTATACCGCCTACGTCTCTCTGCTCATGTACCCACTTTAGGATTGTACCCTTTAGTTTATATTTCCTCTCTTCATTCTTTCTACCAAAATGTATCACTTTGCACTTTTCTGCATTAAATTTCATCTGCCACATGTCCGCCTGTCTATGTGCACTTGAAGTCTATCATTATCTTCCTCGCTGTTCATTATACTTCCAAATTTTGTGTCATCTGCAAATTTTGAAAGTGTGCCCTGTATACTGACATCCAAGTCATTAATATACATCAAGAAAAGCAGTGGTCCTAGAACCGACCCCTGGGGAACAACACTGTATACCTTCCTCCAGTCCAAAAAACAACCGTTCACCACTACTCTCTGTTTCCTGTCACTTAGCCAATTTTGTATCAATGCTGCTACTTTTTCTTTTATTCCATGGGCTTCGACTTTGCTGGCAAGTCAATTTTGTGGTACTTTGTCGAACGCCTTTTGGAAATCCAGGTACACCACGTCAACCGCATTGCCCTCATTTGTATAATTTAAATAATCTTCCTGCAGTTTTCCTGTGTGCAGGGAGCTTTCTTGCACCTGTAGTAATCATAAGTGCAGCTGTTCCCAGGACACGGGGGAGAGATTCCCTGCTTGTCTTCAGATAGTGCCATGGGATCTTTTTTACATCCACCTGAGAGGGCAGATGGGGCATCAATTTAACGTCTCATCCGAAAGACAGCACTTCTGACAGTGTAGCTCTCCCTCAGTACTGCACTGAAGTGTCGGCCTAGATTATGTGCTCAATTGAGAGGTGAGAATGCTGCCACTGAGCCAAGGCTGACAAAGGTGTATAGAATTCAGACATTAGCAGAATTTCTTATCCTTGATATTCTAATTGAGAATACTATAGCGAGCAGTGTCTTATGCAAAGGCTAGCTTATAGCAAACCTAGCAAACATAGGAACAGGAGTAGGCCATTTGGCCCCTCACGCCTGTTCTGCCATTCTATTAGGTGATTGCTGATCTGTACCTCAACTCCAATTTGCTGCTCAGTGTCCAATTTCTCCTCTGTGAAGCACTTTTCATTGGTAACCGCTGCTCTGCTTATGTAGTGTAAATGTGGTGGCAAAATGTTCACTAGTGTTCTGAAGCAGCAGTGTATTATTGTGAGGCACTGTTGTATGAGGTTCACACTAAGAGTATAGTAACTGAAACCATAAGTAAACAGGAATGTAGATTTAAATAATGCATTCAAATTCTGAGAGAATTTAACTTGTCACTGATCTGCTGATTCTGCCTTGTGGAAGGTAATAGAGTTTAAAGACTGCCCCACACCTAAAATCTGAATTGTCAGGATATCAAATTCCTATTCATTCAACAGAGCCTGATTTAGCCTTAACAAAAGCAACAATACTTATATTTTTCAACTGCATTTGCCATCACTGAGGTTAGTCCTTTCAGAGATATAAATGGTAATTAAATTCTTCAGACGCAGCTCAGGAAGAGGAAGGTAACATAGAAAACCATTATGAACACTCGAACAGTAAAGCCATTAAAAGCTTGGCACATTCATTCTAACTTATTTCAAGACGAGGCTTGCAGGAACACCTTGTTCTCATGAGCACGCATTATGTTACATTTGGGCCCAGTAATTCCTCTCCCAACGCGTGAGTACGGACGGGGTACTCACGCGTGTGCCCGGAGGAATTGCCGGTTTTCAGCATGCACAGCGCATGCGGGGAAAACCGGCATTTCCTCTCCTCTGACCCAAGGGGTTAAGAGGCTGAACGCGTACGAATACACAGGCAGCGCGTGCGACTTGGATTTCCTTTATTTTTAGAGAGTTGCGCATGTGTAAAGGCCTCCGATTTTTACGCATTGAAAAACCACACGTAAGTACTTAGTTTTACAGGTAAGTGGTCTATTAATACAATTTATAATTTTTTTTTCCCACAGGTTTATTATTTTTAAAGAATTTACAGTAAGGTAAGTTTAGTTTTAGCCCGGATTTTTTATATAATAATTTTTTTCAAATTTTAAAATTATTGTTTAAAATAGTTTTTTACAGTTATTTATGGTTCATTTAAGTAGTGCAATGTTTTTTTAAATTTTGTTTCACGTTTAAGTAGTGTTTTGGGGCCAGGAGTTTTCATGAGTTTGACAGCTCTCACTATCAAACTCACGAATGAACTTTTGCAACCTCCCATTGGTTGCCCTGTGCTCACGTGATCCCAGCCGGCTCATCGCACTAAGTACGTTGCTGGGTCATGCACGCACAGCGCGGCAGGACCTCAAGCAGGCCAGAATTTTCATTACCAGGGCGAGTCCGGTGCGGGCGGTCGACGTGGCGGCTCGGAACCCCGTTCTTCTTTTCATTCCATTCCTCAAAGTGACTTTCCCTTAATGGCGCCTATTGAGGCAGGCCTGTGCATTTCCTGGCCCTACTAAATGGAATGGGTCTGATGATGTCATCGATGACTCATTAGTAGCCGGGATATTTAAAGCAGCCTTGGCCACATTGCATTTGAAGGTTCATCTCGGAGTGTGCAGGCAGTTCATATCACCATCTGGTTAGTGCTGAGCCTTGCAGAGATGGCTTCACAGAGACAGAGGGCTGACATGTTTCTGACATGTCTCACATTTGCCTATCATGTTCTCAATGTCCTTATTTATGCCAGGCCAATAAACAGTGTCTCTTGCTCTCCTTCTGCATTTTTCAATTCCGAGGTGTCCCTCATGAATCCTTTTGAGCATGTCTTTACGTAGAGCCTGTGGAATGACTATTCTGTTCTGTTTTAGTAATAGTCCACTTGCGACACTCAACTCTGACCTTATGTGATAGTACTTTGGACAGGAACCTTTTGGCCAACCATTGTGAATGTTCTCTATTACTGTTTGTAACACTGTATCTTTTACTGTTTCTTCTGCTATTTGCTTTGATTTTGTGTCTGACACGGGCAGCGCAGCAGTGACCATACTCACATGAACATCCACGTCTTCCTCAGTAGAGCTCACATGACTCAGTGTGGGTGCTCGGGATAGTGCATCTGCTAACACTATGTATTTGCTTGGTGTGTAGATCAGTTCAAAGTCATACCTTTCAATTTTTCTCTGTCCTCCTCTTGATCAAATACAAATGTATTAAATACCTCTATCGCCTGTGGGCCTGTAACCGTGAGCAGCAACGCTATTTTCCTTGCGTCTGGCATCGTACCGAACCCGATCGTACCGAACCTGGGATGGCAGGAATGACATATGAGGAGAGATTGTGTCGATTGTGCTTGTACTTACTGGAGTTTAGAAGAATGAGAGGGGATCTCATTGAAACTTATAAAATTCTGACAGACTAGATGCAGGAAGGATGTTCCTGATGGTCGGGGAGTCCAGAACCAGGGGTCACAGTCTAAGGATAAAGGGTGTGCCATTTAGGACAGAAATGAGGAGGAATTTCTTCACCCAGAGAGTGGTGAACCTGTGGAATTCTCTACCACAGAAGGCAGTAGAGGCCAATTCATTAAATATATTCAAGAAGGAGTTGGATATATTTCTTAAAGCTAAAGGGATCAAGGGGTATGGGGAGAAAGCAGAGACCGGGTACTGAATTTGGATGATTAGCCATGATCACATTGAATGGCGGAGCAGGCTCGAGGGGTCGAATGGCCGACTCCTGCTCCTATCTTCTATGTTTCCATGATTAAACTAGGAGAGAGAAATAAGAATCATGTAAGTAAAACATCAAAGCTGAAGGACAGGCCAGGGCGTGTGGCCCAAATATGCGTTCTTTATACAAACGCACGGAGTATAAGGAATAAATTGAATGAACTGCAGGCACGAATTCAAATTGGCGGGTGTGACATGGTAACCATTACTGAGACATGGCTACAAGACTGGGATCTAAATATATCAGGTTATAAGGTCTACAGGACAGATAGGGAAAATGGCTGAGGGAGAAGAGTAGCCTTAGTGATTAGGGATGAAATCACTTCAATGATTAGAGAGGCTTTAAAGAGAGGTAAGCAGCCAATGGCGACCTTATGGTTTGAATTAAGAAATAGAAAAGGCTCTAAGACTGTAGACCCCCTGGTAGTAGTTCTGAAGAGCTAGATTGTATAAATGCAGAGATTAGACAAGTATGTAGTAAAGGCAGTGTGGTTTTACTCGGGGATTGTAACTTGCATATTGATTGGCAAAAGCAGACTAGCACCTGTCAGAAAGGTAGTGAATTCCTTGAGTGTGTCCGGGATAGTTTTTTACAACAATATGTCCTGGAGGCAACAAGGGGGCAAGCCATATGAGATTTAGTAATGAGTAATGAGCAAGATTTTGTTAACAGCCTAACTGTGTGTGAACATTTATCCAATAGCGATTATAACATGGTCGAGTTCAAAGTAGTGTTTGAAAGGGAGAAACGCGAAACAGCTACTAAGATTCTAGACTTAGGTAAGGCCGACTTCAACAGAATGAGGGAGAGACTGTCCAAAGTAAACTGGGTAAATCTGTTAATGTGTAAAATGACAGAAGATCAGGGGAGATGTTTAAAAAAGAATTTAACGTGGTATAGAACCAGTTTATACTCCTGAGGGGCAAGAGATCTGCTTGCCAAAAAAAAAACAGCCATGGACAACTAAAGAGATAAGTGACAGTATAAAACTAAAGGAAAGGGCATACAAAAATACAAAAAATAGCACAGATCCTGGCGAATGGGAAAGATACAAAGAACAGCAAAGGGTTACAAAACAGATAGTAAGAACTACAAAAAGGGAGTAGGAAAAGAAAGTTGCAAGGGATATCAAAATCAATATTAAGAATTTTTATAGTTACATTAGGAAAAAGAGGCTGGTCAGGAGTGATGTTAGCCCATTAAAAACTGAAAGTGGTGATATTGTCAATGACAATGGGGAAATGGCGGACATGTTGAGTAATTACTTTGCGTCAGTATTTACAGTAGAAGAAGAGGATAGCATGCCAGAAATCCCAAAGAAACTAATATTGAACTGGGGACAGGGACTCAATAAAATTAACATAGGTAAAATAAAAGTAATAAAGAAAATAATGGTAATAAAGAGTGACAATATCTCAGGGACAGATGGTTTTCATCCCAGGGTTTTAAAGGAAATAGGTGAGCATACTGCAGATGCCCTAACTATAATCTTCCAAAGTTCTCTAGATTCAGGAACCGTCCCTTTAGATTGGAAAATTGTGCATGTCACGCCGCTTTTTAAGAATGATGAGAAAGGGAAACCAGGGAATTATAGACCAGTTAGCCTAAGATCTGTTGTCAGGAAATTGCTAGAGTCTATAATTAAGGATAGGGTGACTGAACACCTCAAAAATTTTCAGTTGATCAGAGAGCCAGCATGGGTTTGTGAAAGGTAGGTCATGCCTGACAAACCTGATTGAATTTTGTGAAGAGGTGACTAAAGTAATGGACAGGAGAATGTCTATGGATGTTATTTATATGGACTTCCAGAAGGCATTTGATAAAGTCCCACATAAGAGACTGTTAACTAAGGCTGAAGCCCACAGAGTTGAGGGCAAATTATTGAACTGGTTAGGAAATTGGCTGAGCTGCAGGAGACAGGCAGTAGGAATAATGGGCAGGTACTCAAATTGGCAGGATGTGACTAGTGGTGTCCCGCAGGGATCTGTGTTAGGGCCTCAACTATTCACGGTATTTATTAACGACTTAGATGATGGCATAGAAAGTCATATATCCAAATTTGCCAATGACGCAAAGATAGGCGGCATTGTTGACAGTGTAGATGAAAACATAACATTACAAGGGGCTATTGATAGATTAAGTGAATGGGCAAAACTGTGGCAAATGGATTTCAATGTAAGCAAATGTGAGGTCATCCATTTTGGACCATACAGCCAATTTCCTAACCAGGTCAATATTTTGGACCTAAAAAGGATAGAACAGGGTACTTTCTAAATGGTAAAAAGCTAAAAACAGTGGATGTCCAAAGAGACTTGGGGGGTTCAGGTACATAGATCATTAAAATGTCATGAACAGGTACAGAAAATAATCAAAAAGGCTAATGGAATGCTGGCCTTTATATCTAGAGGACTAGAATACAAGGGGGCAGAAGTTATGCTGCAGCTGTACAAAACCCTGGTTAGACCACACCTGGAGTACTGTGAGCAGTTCTGGGCACCATACCTTAGGAAGGATATATTGGCCTTGGAGGGAGTGCAGCGTAGGTTTACCAGAATCATACCCGGACTTCAAGGGTTAAGTTACGAGGAAAGATTACACAAATTAGGGTTGTGTTCCCTAGAATTTAGAAGGTTAAAGGGTGATCAGATTGAAGTTTTCAGGATATTAAGAGGATGCCCTGGAGTTGCTACTTCCATTTGTTCTGCAGCTTCACAAAACCTTTTTGCAGGCATAAACAGAAGTCAGGAAAGCACTGCTGTATGCCCTCCAACATTATGTGCAAGAAGTTGGTTGATGCCTATATTGAATGCAAATGTGGAAAAAGTGGTCAGTCCCCCAAAACTGACATCCTTCACCTGAAATTCAACAACATTTTTCTTTTTTAAAATTATGTAAATGTAATTAAGAACAGGAATTTCAATGTCTTAGTTATTTATTCATAACTAAAAATATATCTATATTATCTCAACAAATACTTGCATTTATATAATACCTATATCTCTCACAGGCAATCAATTGGTTTGACGTGTAGTTATTGTTAAGTAGGAAAACATAGCCACCGTTGAGGGCCCAAGAAGATTCCACAAACAACAATAAGATGAATAACCAGAGGCACCTGCTTTTGGGTGGCATTGGAAAGAAGTTGGTCAAGCCACCAGGAGAACTGCCTGCACTCTTTTAAATAGTGCCATAGAATCTATAATAATTACCTCAAAGGGTAGGCAGGACCTTAATTTAACATTTGGTTTGAAGGTCAGCATCTCCAAAAGCGAAGCACTCCCTTAGGACTGGCCTGGATGTCAACACAGATTAGCTGCTCAAGTTCTGGATTGGGGCTTGAACTCACAACCTTTTAACTTGGAGGCAAGAGTGTTACCGTCTGAGCCAGGCTGACCATATCAGGTTTGTTAGGTGAATTACGCATTGATTATTTTTGCTTCTTACCATGCACTATGAACATAGTAATATTTGTTGAACAGATCGAGTTCTCACTATATCGTATCACTTTCACTTATTGCTTGGATCACGCTCCAAGGGAGCAAAATTCGTTATCGCCCAGGAATGGGCGCTAACTTTGGAAAAGTTTGAGATTTAGCGCCAAGTGCTAATGAATCTCGCTGCATACAAAATTCAGTGTCATCGCTCAAAGAAAGGATGGGAGCGTAAATCAAGCGCTAATGATCTAGCTCAGTGGCGTTACACTCAAAGCACTAAGCAATTTCAGGTCCAGTCTAATCGCTAGTCATCATTGTCACAGGCTCTTTCCACTTATTAAAGGGGAGGTTCAATCATGCTGCAGAACCTCATTCTCAGCATTGCTGGCTCTGCAGCTGTCTCAGCAAGCAACAGAAGGCCAAAGAGAAGGAACTGGGCCACTGAAGGAGATGTCGTTATTGCAGATCAGCAGCCCAGGGAGCGAGCTCATAGATTCTGCGACCAGGCATTGGAGGCCTTGGTCTTCATTGTGGAGAGGCGGAGGGCGGTGCTGTACCCGGCAAGTGGCAGGAGGCCCTCACCGCAAGTCTTCCGCACCATGTGGAGGGAGGTAGCCCAGCAGGTCTCGGGCAGCACTGTGGTCCCCAGGACCCACACACAGTGCAGGAAGAAATTTAACAACCTCACTCGGGTGGTCAGGGTGAGTCAATGTTTCAACAAATGCTACATACCACCATCTGAACCACAGTCTTCACACACTGCCCAAAGCACCACACCCCCAGCATTCACCCACCAACATTCTCCATCTACCAACACTCACACCCACATCTCACACCTTCCCAAACAATGACAGCTATTGAACTATGGCAGGCACATCTCCCAAACACATTGCTCCACACTCACACACTTTCCTCTCTCTTGCAAGCCAAGGTCACTCACAACATGAAGGAGCAGGAGCACACAGGCGGGGGACAACCTTACACTCAACCACTTTCTGAACTGGAGGAAAGAGTGCTGCAAATCATTGGGCGCCAGGTTGTGGGTGCCGTGGCCACCGGTGGCGCTGACCTCCTTGGGGACAACAACGGTATGTTCATCCCTACTCCTTCTTCTCACATCCCACTTCCCCCTTCACCCCACAAGCCTTTCCAACTTTCCAGCTAAACAAGCTGTATGCATGCCTTTCTCCCTTCCTGCCCCCCTCCCCTCACCTTAACTCGACCCTTATGCCTTTATGCTTTCAGATAATGAGCAAGCAGCTGAGTAACCTGTCCCTGAGGGCACCATAGAGAGCGAGGCGGAAGAAGAAGAGGACGGAGAACACATTGCGTCACTGCATGTCTCACCCGCAGGCACCAGCTCAGATACTGGCACTACGCGTTCTTTAGCGGCTAGTACAGTAGCGGGGCCTGCACAGGGTGATGCACCAGGGACGAGCGAGCTGCAGCAAGGCCAGGGGGAAAGGGTAGCTCGGGGGCCAGCTCCACAGAGGGCGAGTTTGTGCGCAAGTTGTGCTGCACAGGACTCAGATGAGGACCTCGATTGGGAGGCATTTAGAAGAAGGGTGATGGGTATGCACACGGAGATGATAGGTGCAATGGCAAGGGTGTCCGAGAGCCTCTCGGCAAAGGTAAGGAGCGTAGAGGAGTCCGCCTCCAACACTGCATAGAGCTCTGCGCACACCATGGAGTCCATTATGTCTAGTCTGCAAAGGATGGTGGACTCCCAGAGAGGTCGTGGTGACCCAGACCTGATGCCGCGTACATAAGAACATAAGAAACAGGAGCAGGAACATAAGAATATAAGAAATAGGAGCAGGAGTAGGCCATTCAGCCCTTCAAGCCTGCTCCGCCTTTCAATAAGATCATGGCTGATCCAATCTTGGCCTCAGCACCAATTTCCCAATCCTCTGGCCTACCACTAATCTTTGCAACATTGTATGCCTTTTCTTACAATTTGATAACATCCTTAACTTCCTTAGTTAGCCACGGATGGTGCTTCCTTCTCATAGAGCCTTTCTCTCTCACTGGAATATAGTTTGCTGAGATTTATGAAATATCTCCTTAAATGTCTGCCACTGCTGATCTACCGTCTTACCCTTTAATCTATTTTCCC
Organism: Somniosus microcephalus; assembly: GCF_052327205.1. Taxonomy (NCBI): domain Eukaryota; kingdom Metazoa; phylum Chordata; class Chondrichthyes; order Squaliformes; family Somniosidae; genus Somniosus; species Somniosus microcephalus. The sequence continues at coordinate 40,050,784 of NC_140998.1, forward strand.
AGTCCACTTTAGCCAACTCTGTCCTCATACCCTTGTAATTGCCTTTATTTAAGTTTAGGACACTTGTTTCAGACCCAAGTTTCTCACCCTCAAACTGAATTTGTATTTCTACCATGCTATGATCACTCTTTCCTAGGGGATCCTTTACTATGAGATCATTCATAATAATACCAACTGATCCATGCTCACGGCCTGCATTCCGTTTGACTATGATAGCCCGGTACATCTTTTGCTCTCTCTTTCTGATGCTCTTTGTTTCCTTGTAAGCTTCTTCCATCTAGCACTAGCTCTGTTCATGTTTATTTTGCTCTTTACTTTGCAATCACTCTCACTTCTTCCTTTTACCTAGCAAGGTTCTGGACATTCGCTGACAATGTTTAAGAATTTTATGTCACTGAGTGAGGGCTTCAGTAAGGGTTCAACAACTGTACTCACTATCAACATTTTGGCTTCATTGTAAAGTTTTCTTTTTCTTTGAAGGTTTTAGCGATTAAAAAAAAAGACACTTTCACCTGAAAAACAAAATGGTCTGTACATTTTAAACTATGTCCGAGGGTGGAGATCTCCCAATGTGCTGGGGGCTCCTTACAGCCACAGGTTTCACGGGCCCGAATACCGTCTCCGTGCATCATTAATAATAACATTCTTTTGACCTGTTAGAAAACCCAGATGGTTGTTCACATGCCAGAGGTTTGGCAATGACAAGAGAGTGAAGTTTCAAAAGATTCCATCACTAACCATTCACATTTCATCGTCTGACTGTAGCAAATTGATAGGCACTGCATCTGTACTGGCCAATAATAAAACTGTAAATTGGGAAACTCTGGCCAGACTTTCTTTTAATCCTTCTACAAATTCATGAGTTTGTTTGGCAGCTCATGGGAGCACAGGGAATGATCTGTTCTGCAAAGGGGGTGGGGGGGGTGGGGTGTTCAAATATGTGAACTACAACTATTGAATGAGCCACGTGCGATTAATTTATGTTTGAGGCAGAATCTTGAAGAAATTCCACGTCCAACTTGCAATCTATTTTTCCTTTTTTGAAGAGCTTGAACCATGGCATTTTCACCAGACGTGGTTGCTAAAGGGAAAAAGAGCTGGAATGGGATATTCTGAGACCTTACAGGAAATGCTGAGCGCTTTGCAGTAACCCTGGCTACCCAAAAGCCACTGTCTAAAAGGATGGAAAAAGCTGATGCCACTGTGGTCTTGCACAGCCGGCTCCTGCGCAATATACTGCAAAGCCTCTCTGCGGCCAACAGATGGGCTAAAAATATTCAATTCACAAATCCTTCTCGTTCTCCTTGGAGCAGAGAAGGCTAAGAGGAGATTCGATGGCAGTGTTTAAAATCATGAAGGATTTAGAGAGAGTAAATAAAGAGAAACCGTTTCCAGTGGCTGAAGGGTCAATAACGAGAGGGCTCAGATTTAAGGTGATTGGCAAAAGAACCAGAGGCGACGTGAGGAAAATTCTTTTTGCACAACGAGTGGTTAGGATCTGGAACGCACTGCCTGATAGGGTGGTGGGTACGGATTCAATAGTAGCCTTCAAATGGGAATTGGATAAATACTTGAAGGAGAAAAAAATTACAGGGCTATGGGGAAAGAGCGGGGGAGTGGGACTAACTGGATTGCTCTTCGAAAGAGCCGACGCAGACTCGATGGGCCGAATGGCCTCCTTCTGTGCTGTACTATTCTATGATTAATTAATCCTGTCTCGTTACACATTACCAGATCTAAAATAGCCTGCTCCCTGGTTGGTTCCTCAACATATTGCTCTAAGAAACCATCCCGCATACACTCTATGAACTCGTCCTCAAGGCTACCCTTGCCAATTTGATTTGTCCAATCTATAGGATGATTAAAATCGCCCATGATTATTCCAGTACCTTTCTTACAAGCCCCCATTATTTCTTGATTTATACTCTGTCCTACAGTATGGCTACGGTTAGGGGGCCTATATACTACTCCCACCAGTGACTTCTTTCCCATACTATTCCTTATCTTCACCCAAACTGATTCTACATCTTGAACTTCTGAGCCAATATCATTCCTCACCACTGCAGTGATCTCATCCTTTATTAACAGAGCTACCCCGCCTCCTTTTCCTTTCTGCCTATCCTTCCAAAATGTCAAATACCCCTGAATATTCAGTTCCCAGTCTTGGTCACCTTGCAACCACGTCTCTGTAATGGCTATCAGATCATACCTATTTATTTCTATTTGTGCCGTCAACTCATCTATCTTGTTACGAATGCTGCGTGCATTCAGATAAACAGCCTTTAATTTATCTTATCATTTTTCCTTACTCTGACTCTGTTTTCTGGTGCACTCTTATGCTTGTATGCTCTGCCCCTTCCTGATACATTCTGGTTATCGTTACCCCTGTTGTTGCCCTGCACTATTGCCTTCTCCTTTCTCTTTGCCTTCCTAAATACGCCTTCACCTGAACCCCTATCTTCTACTGCCAGCTTCGCTTTTCTCCCTTATGATTCTACCCTCAGGTTCCCATCCCCCTGCCAAGCTAGTTTAAACCCTCCCCAACAGCACTAGCAAAAGCCCCGACAAGGATATTTGTCTCGTTCCCGTTGAGGTGCAACCTGTCTGGCTTGTAGAGGTCCCACCTCCCCCAGAAACGATTCCAAAGCCCTCCCTCCTACACCATCTCTCCAGCCACGCATTCACCTGCTCTATCTTCCTATTTCTGTGCTCACTAACACGTGGCACTGGTAGTAATCCGGAGATAACTACCTTTGAGGTCTTGCTTTTTAACCTCTTTCCTAGCTCCCTAAGCTCTGCCTGCAGGACCTCATCCCTCTTTCTACCACGCCGTTGGTACCGATGTGGACCACAACCTCTGGCTGTTTACCCACCCCCCTCAGAATGCCCTGCAGCTGTTCAGTGACATCCTGGACCCTGGAACGAGTGAGGCAACATACCATCGCATAAAAGCCTGTCTGTTCCCCTAACTATTGAATCCCCTACCACTATTGCTCTCCCTCTCCTCTCACCGCCCCACCTCCCCACCCCTGTGCAGCTGAGCCTTCCATGGTGCTGTGGACTTGGCTCTGGCTGCACTACCCAGAGGAACTATCGCCCTCACCAGTACTCAGCACTGAATACTGGTTGGTGAGCAAGATGGGCTCAAGGGACTCCTGCACTACCTGCCTGGTCCTCCTCTTCTGTCTGGCAGTCACCCATTCCCTCTCCGCCTGCATATTCTTAAGCTGCGGGGTGAACACCTCCCAAAATGTGCTATCCATGTAGCTCTCAGCCTCGTGGATGCACAGCAGTGACTGCAGCCGCCGCTCAAGCTCGGTAACCTCGAGCTGCTGCAGCTGGTGACACTTCCCGCACATGTGGTCGTCCAGACCACGGGAGGTGTCCAGGATTTCCCACATGGCACAGGATTTGCATTCCACGGGTGTGAGCTGCCCTGCCATACCTCTAATTAACCTCTAATTTACTAACCTAGCTGGAATAAACTTAAAACTTTAAGAAAACCAAGTATAAACACTTACCAGCTACTCACCAATCAGCTCCCTCCCCTTGTGCCAATGCCACTTTTGACTTCTGACGTCACTCTTTCAAAATTCTGTCAGTTCTGAGCTGGTGCCACCGCCACCTCGCCACTCCTCCTAGGTCCGCTCTGCCGCCGCTGCCGCTACCGCTGCCGCTACCGCTGCCGCTACCGCTGCTGTGGGGCCTAGCTGCGCCTCGGGCTCGCTTTATACGCTGCTGCCGCCTCGCTGAGTGTGATGAGCAATGTGCGAGCTTTCATTGCAGCACAGGCAGAAGCCACGCAACGTCTTAGTGCTGTAATTCAGTCTATTCTTGGTGCCATCGATTCTGAGTCTGGTCTCATGCAGTCTCAGCTTGATGCCACGCAAGCTCTTGTAGGAATTATTAACGGGGATGGGGTTATTGTCTCTGGCCAGTCAGAAGCCTCTGAGCTGCTCCAGAGCCCCGTGCGGTTTCGAATCGCTCCCCTTTCCTGGTTCTGACCGCCGGACTTATTCGGTAGCGATGTAGACAGAAACGAGACTCGTGGCTGGTTCCAAAACAGACCAGTATTTATTGAAACAAAAAGAAAACAACTTAAAATAATGAATACAACACACCTGTGCTCGATACAGCACTTTTACTTAACACAGCACACTTAATGTCCACTACAGCACTCTTTTGCTTAGTGCAACACTCTTTTACTTAAATACAGCACCTTTAATACAGTACACTTTTACTTAAATACAGCACTTTTAACTAGTGCAGCACTTTACTTCTCACAGTACACTTAGTGTCCACTACAGCACTCTTTTGCTTAGTGCAACGCTGTTACTTAACAGGGGAGGAGAAAACGGACACAACGAGGGAAAATTGACTAAAATCACAATTTAACAAAATCCCCCTTAATTCCCACCCCTACATACCTATCTAAGTTGCCTTGTGATGTGCCAGAAAAACTATGCTCACTAGTGAAACGCCTGCTCCGTGCCCCTGTGGTCTTAGATTCTTCACCACCCTGAAATGGAGATACCCCAGTGTTTAAAAGTAACTGCTGGTATTCCACTCCCTTGGGTGGGCTCCTGAGTTGTAGATAGGGCACGGAGGCGAGGCTGCAGAGAGAGAGAGAGATGGCTTCCTGAGAAGCTATCTTATACCCCATTTGGAGCCAGAATCTTCCCGCCCAAATCCGGATGTATCTGGGCTATACAAAAGGGAATCGATCTGCCCCATTCATTGTGATGGGTTTTGGATGAATTACCCAGTTCCCTTGTGATGGGTTTTTGAATGTATCCCCATTCATTGTGATGGGTTGAATAAAGCTGTCTCCGTTTGAAGAGAACATGTTTATTTCCTTAATTGCTGAGTAAACAGCCCTTGGATGTTAGTGTAAACAATCTGATTGTCCTGTGGTCACGCCCAACCGCAATTGATTGGCAGTCTCAAGTGCTTAATCTCTTAAGTCAATATTGTAAAGCGTTCGTGTAAACAAAGTTCCTTTGTTCATGCTGACAGTCTCAAGCACTTAGGCCTAGAAATTCAGTTGGCTGCGCCAGGCGTTAGCGCCTTAGGAGGAGCAGATCTCGAGCGCTAGGCGCTTAGCGCCCGGGCGCAGCACGATCTGCGCCTCACCCCAACTTCAGTAGACATTTAGCGCCGGCGCAAAGTCTTTGCGCGCGCTCAGCTGCGCGCGCAGATCATGACGTCACTTCGTCGTGCAACGCCCTTTGTGCGCCCGGAACCGGTACTTCACTCGCGCCGCCCCATTGTGCGCCGGGCGGCCCTAATGACTGTTGAGTGGAACGGTACACAGCCGAGGCGGGCCGCGGGGAGCGCAAATTAAAGGGCACTTACCCTGCACTATAAAGGCCAGCCATTTTGCAGCATTCACTCTTGTGAAACGGATTTTTGCAGAGAGACCAAGGAAGAGAGCTTACTGCTTTGGCCCAACACTAGGACAGGTCTTTTTGGCTTCAGGCCAGAGCTGTGCAATTCTCTTTGCCTTCATTGAGATCTCAGTGTTTGCCAGCATATTATGGGGGCTGCATTGGGTGCCAACGCTGAGTTTCAGCCTTATGTCGGAAGGGCTTACAGACGCCGTGAGAGAGTGGCAGCCCTGGCTAGACGCAGAGGGGGCAACAGGCGTCGCCAAGTGAGGCCTTACCCACCCAGGGTATACCACCAGCAGTTCTCCTATCTCAACATGTCTGCCGCGCAGTGTGTTAGGAGGCTGCGATTCAGAAGGGAGGTGGTTGCAGACATCTGCCAGCTGCTTCACAGAGATCTGCGTCCACAGCTGATGCGCAGGACGTCTCTGTCGGTGGCAGTGAAGGTGACGGTGGCTCTCAACTTCTATGCCACCGGCTCCTTCCAATCCGCTGCTGGGGACATCGCTAACATCTCCCAGTTCACTGTGCATTGCTGCATCCACCAGGTGACCAATGCCCTTTTCAGAAGGAGACGTCAGTTCATCTCCTTCCCCATGACCCTGGACAAGCAGCAGCAGCGTGCAGTGGGATTTGCAAGAATAGCGGGCTTCCCCATGGTGCAGGGCGCCATTGACTGCACGCATGTGGCTTTGCGGGCACCTTTGGAGCATGCCGAGGATTACCGCAACCGGAAGGGCTACCATTCCCTCAACGTACAGCTGGTGTGTGACCACAGGCAGCGCATCCTAGCTGTCAATGCCCGCTTTCCAGGCAGCAGCCACGATGCCTTTATCCTGCGACAGACAACTGTGGCTGACATGTTCCAGGCACAGCCTCACCCAAGAGGATGGCTTATCGGGGACAAAGGCTATCCTTTGTGTACCTGGCTCATGACCCCGCTCCGCGCGCCCACGACCCCTGCTGAAGAGGCATACAACGAGAGCCATCAAGCGACTAGGAACCTCATCGAGCAAACAATCGGCGTCCTGAAGCAATGGTTCCGCTGACTGGATCGCTCCGGGGGAGCCCTCCAGTATTCGCAGGAGCGAGTCTCCCAATTCGTCGTCGTTTGCTGCATGCTGCACAACCTGGCTATCCGCAGGACTCAGGCACTGCCACCTCACGTTGGACCACCACCTCAGGAGGAGGAGCAGGAGGAGGATGAGGACGACAAGGACGAGGAGTACCAGCCCAGGAGGGCGGCAGAAGGTCCAAGGGCCGCCCGTCGGCGGCTTATTGAACGTCAATTCTAGGCCCCCTGTCAGGGAATGGCTTGTGCCAATGAAAGAACATGATTGCAGCCGCTCCGCAAACCCTCAGCCGGTTAAGGCAACAAACACTTCAAAGATCAAACATGGACAATGTGAATAAATAAAATGGTTTATTGTACAAACTCAGGGCCCTTCCCACATGAAAACCAATAACACACGAAACCCCCAAAAAACACTCACACACATGACTCACTCCCACAACCTGGGGAGGATTAACAAAAGATGTCAACAAAATTGGCCTCATCCTCGGCCTTCAAAAAACAAACATACCAAAAAACACAACATTTGGACACACCCTCTACTTTGTGTCCCGCGAGGGCGATGCCTTCCGCAAACTTTGCCGGCCCCTGGGCGCCCTGCTGCTCCTCCTCAAAGTGAGGCCAGTGGCTGCTGCAAGGCTGGGGGACGGCTCCTGAGGGGCACATGTTGTGACAGCAGATGCCCTTGGGGGTCGGCCTAGACGAGGTCTGGCCCTCGAGGGGCCGGCTGGTGAATGCTGCAGCTGTGGCTGGCCAGCATCAGTCGCTGCAGCAGCTCGTGGCAGCTCCACTGGGGGAGTGGCAGTGGCGGCTGGAGCAATGGGGGCAAGCTGGCGGATGGCAGGCGCTCGCTGGTCACCTGAGACACTGGCACTCGGCCGGGCCAGCACTGCAGCATGCGCAGCAATCTGCCGAGGGACAGGCCGCTGTGCTGCTGCAGCGCGCCGGGTGCCCTGGCAATGCCGGGCTGACACAGCGAGTGTGGCAGCAGTGAGTGCCCATGTTGCCCTGTTCTGTGACTGCATCAGAGCAGCCAGTGACTGCACGGCACCACTGATCACCTGGCCAGTCGCTGCCACAGAGGCCCCGAATTCGGTGACACTCCGAGACAGGGACTGCATGGCCTCAGGCATCCGTCCCACTACCCCCGTGAGCTCCGTGTGCCGGCGCTCCGAGTCCGCGGACATGTCCTCGAGGCGGCGCATCTCCTCGGCGTTGACCGTCCCCGGACTGGAGGCCGGACTCTCCCTCTGGGGAGAAGGCCGCCGAACTGGCCGACCCTTCCTGCGTTGCTGGACGCCGCTTGGCCCAGCAATTGGACTCCCCTCCGACCCTTCCCCCACGCTCGCCTCCAGGGAAGACGTCTCCCCTATAGTGGCATGGCTTGCCGCGGCTGAGGGTTCCCCTGATGGGCCGCCTTCCTCTTGCTCCTCCTCCTCCTCCTCTTCTGAGGGGCTGTCACTGGCAACTTCAGGGACCTCCTCCTCACCATCTGAAAGCAGGAAGGCACAAGAGTAGCTTTAGAGTGAGGAGAGGGCGTCAGCGAGGGATGCATGAGTGGTGGCATTCAGCGCATTGGTCGGACAGTGGCAAAGGATGTAGATCTGATGCGCAAGTGGGACGAGAGAGGTCCAAAAAATGATGTCCTTACCATTGGTGCCCAGAACAGGGTCGGCATCTCCAGATGCAACGGGGCCAATCACCCGGGCACCCATGATGCACTCCATGCGCTGTTGCAGCTCGGTGAGCGGCTGGATCTGGGGTCCGCCTCCCCCGGTCACAGTCCGGCTCCTCTTATTATTGGCCAGCTTGGCCTGCAAGAGAAAGGACGGCCTCTAAGTACAGTGTGTAGCCCTGATCTTGTGTGCACTACCTCCGATGGTCGAATAGCCTGGCCAGTGTGTAGCCCTGATCTTGTGTGCACTGCCTCCCATGGTCGAATAGCCTGGCCAGTGTGTTAAGTGTACAATGTGCAATTGATGTTCATGACTGACCCATAGCTGCTGCATGAGGGCTGGCCATTAGGGCTTTCAGGTCCCTTTGCCCATAATGTGAGGTGCACATGCAAGGATGAGGAGGACACTGGAAAGGGTACTCACCCTGACAATCCTGGCGAGGTCATTTAGTTTCTTGCGGCATTGTACCGCGCTCCTGGGGACCTCACTGTTCAATGTCACCCTGGTGGCGACATGCCTCCAGGCTCTCCGGTAGACGCGGGACGGCGGCTTCCTCCCATTGTCTGGGAACAAAATATGGCGTCTCTTCTCCACAGCGCTAACCAGCACCCTCAGATCAAGCTCTGAGAAGTGCTGCGCTCGTTCACGGGCCTTCTCCATACTTTGAGGCGCTATATGGGTCCAGCAGCAGTGTTCAGGCCTAGCTGGAGGGCTCCAGTGTGCAGGGCGTGGCAGCAGACCAAGTCGACCCTTCCCCCTTAAGAGCTGGCCGGCGCCAGGGTGTCTGCTGTCAATCAAGAAATGGCCGCACCTGCGCTGCGCCTGGCCTCGGCGGTATCGCTCAGCACCTCCGACTTAGCGCCTAAAGAGAGCCGTGCATCGCCAGTTTTAGCGCTCGAGCAAACTCTTAAGGCGAAGCTAATGAATATCGGCGAAGTGGCCTCGAATTTGCGCCGGGCGCAAACTTTAGCGGCCGCCCGACTTTACCGCCCCAAAAGTGGCTATAATGAATTTCTAGGCCTTAATCTTTTGAGTCAACATTGTAGCAGTTTCCCAAACCGCATTTGATTGACGGTTTAAATACCTTACTACTTCAGGGGCTGTTTTTAAAAAAAAAAATCCTTTGTCAGCCATCTTTGATTTTCTTTTTCACAGCACACAGGCTGTGTTGTGTCTTCTGCCACGAGGTCGGACAGCCATCTTTGATTTTCCTTTTTCACAGACACACACAAGCTGCCTTTTCTTCTGCCACGAGGTCTGATGGCCATTTTTGATCCCTGGATTTTTAAAGGTGTATTCTACCCAGGTATTCTTTAATCAAAAATAAATCTTTGGAGCTGTAGAAAATTTTGAAATTATTGCGAAATCCTACACTCTGACTGCTGCCATCGTGGCTGGGTTGACTACCGTCACCGGGGCTTTCGGCAGCAGTCTGTGCTCCAGAAGATTGATAGTGATGCTGAGGTGCTGTCCCGGGGGGGGTGGGGTGGCAGTAGGTCAGGGGAGCAGGAAGCTGCTCTCTCTCTCTCAGGATGACAGCATTGAGCATTACTGCTCCCACCACTGCCAATCTGCCATTGCCCTTGTTGCTGCCTGTCATCCAGCCAGCCCAGACTGCTGCCGCCCATGCTGAGGTGGTGCAGTCTACAGACGGGCCTTCCAGACCCAGGGCTTTTTGAGTGCATCCTGCAAGGCCATCTGTAGTCTCTGGCACAGACACTCAGCAGCCTTCCACCAGCCCTGCTGCAGCCACTGGGCCAACACTTCGTAGGAGCACTAGAGTAGGCAAAGGCACAGTAACGAGGGGCAGTAAGGGACTGCACAAGGGTGAATAGGTAATATTGGTGTTGTAAATATGTGTTCACTGATTATTGATAAATTTATTAATTAGCTTTGGATGATTTTGTGGAGTGTCTCATCTCAGCTTTGCACTGTGATATGGCCTGCGACAGGGATGGTGTTGTATCCGTGTGTTAATGGAGACACGGAATGCAGGAGTTGGTTTCACAGGTGTTTACTGAACAAAGTCTGGAGGTGAACTAACAGATACAAGACACTATACAGGCTTATATAGCCCGAGTGGCCATTACCGGCATTACAGTACACAGGGGGCTATTAAAGGCACATACACCACAATTCCTCCCCTTTTAGACAGCCAGTACATAACATTTTAAGTAATCATTAATAAACATGTTACAAGAACAATAATCTACACATTTGCTGCAGTTAATCAATTATAAGTCAGTCTCTCTGGAGGCTTCCTGACACGGTCTGGATAACGCCTCGGTGGTGTAGTAGTTTTTGGTGGTGTAGTAGGTTCTTTTGGCAAGGTCGATTCGGCTTGAATGCCAGTGTCAGGTTCATCTGGTTCCAGTATCACCGGATCGGAGGTAGATACAATGGGTATCTCTGCTTCATCATTAGGCGTATAGAGTTGTGGTGTAGGTTGTCCCTTTTCGGATGACTCTATGATTTGGTCAGCATGGCGCCTTATTATGCTTTCTCCAATGTCCACGGTATACATCAGCGGTCCTAGTCGTGTGCAAATAGTTCCAGGCTGCCATTTCTCGGTACGGTAGTCCCGGGCCAAAACTTGTTGACCTATCTGGAAGGTTCTAGTTGGCCTTTCATTCATGCCTTGAAATTGTCGGTTCTCCACGTCCCTTCTGATGTTTGGCTTGATCAAACCCAGCCGGCATCTTAGGCTTCTATTGAAGAACATCATGGCGGGAGTTTGGTCTGTAACCACATGTGTTGCATTCCTGTATGCAAACAAGAAGTTATCTACCTTATGCTGTAGCTTTATGTCTTCATTACCCATGGCCTTTATGGCCTTCTTGAAGGTCTGGACAAACCTTTGAGCCAATCCATTGGTGGCGGGATGGTATGGGGTGGACGTGTAGTGCTTAACCCCATTGTTTTTTAAGAACTTTCTGAATTCTTCGGACACAAATTGCGGTCCATTATCAGAACAGATCTGTTCAGGCAGCCCATTCCTGGCAAATATGGTCCTTAATACTGTGATGGTTTTTTCCGTGGTGGTGGAGGACATCTTTATTACCTCTGGCCACTTGGAGTGTGCATCAACCGCGATTAAGAACATTGAGTCCATAAATGGACCAGCAAAGTCGATGTGTACCCTTTGCCATGGAGATGAGGGCCACTCCCATGGAGGTAGAGGGGCTTGTGGTGGGGTGTTTTGGACCTTCTGGCATCCTAGGCAGCTCTTGGTCATTTCTTCGATGTCTCCATCGATACCTGGCCACCACACAAACGCTCTGGCTGGGTTCTTCATTTTCACTCCACCCAGATGCCCCTCGTGAAGCTCCTTTAGCACTTTATCCTGGAGTTTGGGTGGAATCACCACTCTGGATCCACACATCAAGGTTCCTCGGCACACTGACAGCTGTTCTCTTCTTTGCGAGAATGCTGGCAACAGTGGTTCGCCATGTGCTGGCCATCCCTTCACCGTTAAATCGTAGACTCGTGAGAGAGTCGGGTCATTTCTCGTTTCCTTTTCACTGGCAGAATTTGTTACTGGTAGACATTCCACTATGGTTGAGTGGAACATCTCCACTGGGTCCACTGTAGGTGCCTCTTCTACCATTGGCAATGGTAGGCACGATAAACCATCAGCATTCCCATGCTGTTTTGATCCTTTGTATTCTATGTCATATTGGTGTGCCCCTAGTAAAAGGGACCACCTCTGTAGCCTTTGCGCTGTCATAATGGGAACACCCTTTTTAGGGTTGAATATGGAGACGAGGGGTTGATGGTCAGTCAACAAGGTAAATTTTTGTCCGTGTAGGTAATGGTTGAATTTCTTCACTCCCCATACCAGGCTGAGTGCTTCCCTGTCGATCTGGGCATAGTTACGCTCAGCTGAGTTCAATGAGCGTGACGCAAAAGCTATCGGCCGCTCCGAGCCATCAGGGAATCTATGCGATAATACCACTCCTACGCCGTAAGGGGATGCATCGCACGCCAGTCTGATTGGCAGTGATGGGTTGTAATGAGCCAAAACTTCCTTGGACGTGATCAAGCCTTTGCATTTATGGAAGGCTCGTTTACAGTCTTCGCTCCATTTCCAAATTACTCCCGTTTGTAGCAGTTCGTTAAGAGGGTGCAGAAGAGTTGACAAGTTCGGTAAAAATTTATGATAGTAATTTATCAATCCCAGGGACGACCTTAATTGTGAGACATTTTCAGGTGCTGGGGCTTTTATGACCGCTTCAATTTTTTCAGGTGACTTATGCAACCCTTCCTCGTTAATTATGTGGCCACAATATGATATTTGTTTCTGGAAAAATTCGCACTTGGGGCGATTTGCTCGTAGGCCCCGTTCTCTCAGCCTAGTGAGCACCTGCTCCAAATTGGCAAGGTGCTCGTTGTCATTTTCTCCTCTTACAAGGATGTCGTCTAGGTAGCATTGAGTCCCCGGAATCCCTTGGAGGACTTGCTCCATAGCTCTTTGCCAGATAGCTGGAGCTGATGCTACTCCGAAAACCAGTCGATTGTACTGGTACAGGCCTTTGTGTGTATTTATCGTGAGATACTTTTTAGAGGCCTCTTCAACCTCCATCTGTAGATATGCCTGTGCCAAGTCAATTTTGGTGAAACGTTTCCCTCCGGATAGTGAGGCAAAAATATCTTCTATCCTCGGAAGAGGATACTGTACCGTGTGAAGGACCGGGTTTACAGTCACCTTGAAGTCCCCACAGATGCGAATTTTTCTCTGTTCTTCAGATTTATCATTATTCAACATTTTCTTCATGACCGGGACAATGGGTGTTGCCCACTTGCTCCAATCTATCTTGGATAATACGCCTGCCTTTTTTCAAATTCTCCAGCTCTGCCTCGACTGCTGGACGAATTGCGTATGGCACCGGCCTTGCCTTAAAAACTTGGGAATTGCCGCATCTTCCACTTTTATTGAGGCGGTGACGCCTTTCAAGGTTCCTAGTTCCTGTTGAAACACTTCCTTGGCGTTGGCCAAGATGTCTTTTAATCATTCAGGTATGACGTCATCATCATTTTTTTTCTTACTGGTCACCGTCAGTGCCTGAATGGAGTGCCAGTCTAAACGTATCTTCCTGATCCATTCACGTCCCAAAAGCGGTGGACCACCATCTTGCAGAACGTATCAATACAACTTCTGTATTTCCTTGCCGTTGTATACAACAGGCACCCTTATTTTCCCTTTGGGGTATACTTTCTGCCCCGTATATGTTTTTAAGATAATGGATGTGTCTTTCAAAGGAATATGCGGAAATAGCCGCTTGTAATCCCGTCGACTTATGACGTTCAGAGCTGATCCTGTATCTAGCTCCATTTTAACTGGGGACCCCGCTATCGTGAGGGTAACCCAAATGGTCTGGTAATCTTCTTTGGCAATTACATTATGTAATTTGAGACAGCTTAGTCTCTTGTTTCCGGAGTCGCTATCGCTCTTCTGGTCTTCGGAGCTACTGTCCGTCATCATTTGTACCTTTCTGTACTTTTCCTTATTGATTTTTTTCCTGTCCATGGATTTTTTGTTTCCAGATCGGCATACACGTGCAATGTGTCCAATCTTTCCGCATTGCCTGCATGCTTTGTCCTTGAACCAGCAGTCCCTCTGGTCATGGGTGGATCTGCCGCAGCGATAACATCTCTCAAAACCCTGTGTCATTTCATGGGTGCCGAAGTCCTGTGGCTTTTGCTGTATTTCTGCAGCTCCTCTTGCGGCTGCTTCGTATGATACAGCCACACTGAAAGTCTTGTCCAGTGTCAAATCTTTCTCAGAAAGTAGCCTTTTCTGTGTTCCTTCACTTAGGAGACTGCAGACGAATTTGTCTCGAAGAGAATCTGCCAGTCCTGCCTCAAATTGGCAGTGCTTTGACAGCTTCCTTAATTCGGTGAGGTAATCAGCGTTACTTTCATTCTTGTGCTGATTCCTCCTGAAGAATTTGAATCGTTCCGCTATCAGCAGCGGTGTTGGGTTTAAGTGCTCCTGTAGGGTATCAACGATCTCCTTAAAATTCTTGTCCTTCGGTTTGGCTGGAGTGGTTAAGTTTCGTAACAGCCCGTATGTCCTTGCACCCATTAGATTTAGAAATACTGATGCCTTTTTATCATCCTCTATTTCATTTGCTGTGCAATATACCTCCACTCTTTCCACATATGTGGTCCAATCCTCTATATCGCTATCGAAAGCAGTAATATTGCCGGTCTTAGGCATCCTGAAAAAAAATGGCGCCTCCCGCACTTTCCTTTCTTCCCCGCAAAAAAAAAATGGTGCCTCCCGCGCTTTCCCGCCGCTGCCGCTGCTGACAATGCTTTTCTCCACAGTTTTTATTTACATAGGTATTTTTAATAGGTGGAGACTCGTTCCCGCCGGACTCTCTGGGACTTTTCCCTCCCTCTGCTTGGTACGAACGCCGGCCGTCTCCCGAGTGCTCCACCCTCTGTCTCTGTTTGCCTCCGCCTTCGCTGCTCGGCCCCACTGCAAAGCCAGCCGATGGAGCCCCAGCCTGCTGCCCAGGAAGGATTATTGCAGTACCTGCCACCAGCTCGGCTAGCTGGTGAATCCACAGTTTTTTTTTTTTCTTTCTTGTTTTTCTTCGACTTTCGTCTGAGGAATCGATCTCCTTGAGGTGCTGCCGAATTGCAGGTAAGTCCGTTTCCAATTCATCGCCACTGTTGTATCCGTGTGTTAATGGAGACACGGAATGCAGGAGTTGGTTTCACAGGTGTTTACTGAACAAAGTCTGGAGGTGAACTAACAGATACAAGACACTATACAGGCTTATATAGCCCGAGTGGCCATTACCGGCATTACAGTACACAGGGGGCTATTAAAGGCACATACACCACAGATGGAATGATGGGGATGTGGTGAGTAACAGGGATCTGGAGTTTAATTTATTCGAACCGCATTCTGATGAGGCGGTCACGGACCGCCCTTCTGGAAAGCCGATTGAATGGCTGCCGTCTCCCTCGCTCCTGTTCCTCCTCCTCCTTCTCCTCATCTTCCTCTTCCTCCTCGTCCTCCTCTTCCTCGTCCTCCTCCTCCTCTTCCTCTTCAACCTCCTGAGGTGGTCCCATAATCTCTGGTGGCAAGGGCTGGAGCATGCAGCAGACCACCAGGAAATGGGACAACTGCTCAGCCGAGTACCGGAGGGCTCCTCCCGAGCGGTCAAGACAGCAGAACCATTGCTTGAGCACCCTGATGGTCTGCTCGATGATGTTCCAGTTGGTGGCATGGCTCTCATTATATGAGTGCTGGGCAGGAGTGCTGGGGTTGCGGAGGGGAGTTATGAGCCAGGTGAAGATGGATAACCCTTATCTCCAAAGAGCTTGACGTGGTAACTGGAAGAGTGCTGGCACACCGGTCTAGCGCAGGATGAAGGCATCGTGGCTGCTGCCAAGATAGCGAGCCTTCACATTGAGGATTCTCTGTCTGTGGTCGTACACCAACTGCACATTAAGTGAGTGGTAGTCTTTGCGGTTATCGAAGACCTCAGGATTGTTATGCAGTGCCCACAAAGCCACCTGGGTGCGCCATGGGGAAGCCCACTATCCTGGCAAAGCCACATGCACATTCATCCTGCTTTTCTCTGGTGAAGGGGGAGGAAATGTAGTCACTTCTCCTACTGTAGAGAGCCTCTGGGAATTCCCGGATACAGCGATGGATGGCGAACTGTGAGATGTTCGCAATAGCTCCTGTTGCAGACTGGAAAGAACTGCTGGCGAAGAAATTGGGGGCGCCAGTGACCTTGACTGTCAAGGAGAGAGCCATTTTCGCCCTGATCAGAGGCTGGAGGTCTGGTTGCAGGAGGTGGCAGAGTTCAGTGACCACCTCCTTGCTGAAGCGGAGCCATCTAATACACTGCTCCTTGCTTAATTGGAGGTAGGAGAAGTGCTCTTGGAATACCCTCGGTGGGTAAGGCCTCCTGTTGAGAGCCCTGATGGTCCTCCTCCTCCCTCTTGCCGCATGTTCCAGTCTTTATCGCTGCCTCCGCTCCCTCTGCCGTAGATCCTGGAGGGCGAGGTCGACTGCCAGTACAGCTCCCAGTAAGGTAACAATGGTATGAGGCGTGAGTTGGCTAGGATGGATTGGGGAACGTTACTTAAATGGTTGAGGGTGGATAGGCAATGGCAAACATTTAAAGATCGCATGGATGAACTATAGAATTTGTTCATCCCTGTTTGGCATAAAAATAAAACAAAAAAGGTGACTCAACTGTGGCTAACAAGGGAAATTAGGGATAGCATAAGATCCAAGGAGAGGACATATAATTTGGCCAGAAAAAGCAGCAAACCTGAGGATTGGGAGCAGTTTAGGATTCAGCAAAGGAGGACAAAGGGATTAATAAATAGGGGGAAGATAGATTACGAGAGTAAGCTTGCAGGGAACATAAAAACTGACTGTAAAAGCTTCTATTGATACATGAAGAGAAAAAGATTGGTGAAGACAAGCAAAAGTCCCTTGCAGTCAGAATCAGGGGAATTTATAATGGGAACAAAGAAATGGCAGACCAATTAAATACATACTTTGGTTCTGTCTTCACAAAGGAGGACACAAATAACCTCCCAGAGATGTCGGGGAACATTGGGTCTAATGACAGTGAGGAATTGAAAGAAATCAGTATCTGTAGGGAAATGGTGTTAAGAAAATTGATGGAATTGAAGGCCGATAAATCCCCAGGGCCTGATAATCTACATCCTAGGGTATTAAGGAAGTGGCCCTAGAAATAGTAGATGCATTGCTGGTCATCTTCCAAAATTCTATAGACTCTGGAACAGTTCCAAAGGTTTGCAGGATAGCTAATGTAACCCCAATATTTAAAAAAGGTGGTAGAGAGAAAATGGGGAATTATAGACCGGTAAGTCTGACATCGGTAGTGGGGAAAATGCTAGAGTCCATTATAAAAGATGTAATAGCAGAGCACTTGCAAAACAGTGACAGGATCGGACAAAGTCAACATGGATTTACAAAAGGTAAATCATGCTTGACTAAACTACTGGAATTTTTTGAGGATGTAACTGATAGAATAGATAATGGAGAACCAGTGGATGTGGTGTATTTGGACTTTCAGAAGGCTTTTGATAAGGTCCCGCATAAGAGATTAGCGTGCAAAGTTAAAGCACAGGGGATTGGGGGTAAGGTACTGTCTTGGATAGAGAACTGGTTGGCAGACAGGAAGCAAAGAGTTGGAACAAATGAGCCTTATTCCGAGTGGCAGGCAGTGACTAGTGGGGTACCGCAGGGATCAGTGCTAGGACCCCAGCTATTCACAATATATATAAATGATCGAGACGAGGGAACTAGATGTAATATCTCCAAGTTTGCAGACGACACAAAGCTGGGTGAACGTGTGTGCTGTGAGGAGGATGCAGAGAAACTCCAGTATGATTTGGACAGGTTGGGTTGTAAGAATTCGCAATAATTTACAGTTCTGAAGATTCATGTTTTTGATTAAAGGATCCCTGAGCGATGTCCTTTTAAATTTCCAGGGATAAAAATGGCTGTCACACCACATGGCCGAATGACAAAAGAGGTTTGGAATGCAGCTTTCTGTGTCTGGAAGTAAGGTTCAATGAAGACACAGGACAATGCTTTGTTTACAAAGCAATTGAATGCTGTTAGCATTTGTTTGTATATCGAGTGGATACACCTAAACTGCAGAAGAGACTCTTTGTATCTTGAATGGGTTTCCAATCACCCAGTACTGGACTATAGAGCAGATGTATCTCCCTTTTGTTTCAGCAAAGGGAGCTCTGAAAATCACATTAACTCAATCTAACCACTTTGAGTTAGCCTATCACAGCTTTGGGGTTAATTTTGCACACAGCCCTTGCAAGGCAGAATGTGAGGGGCTCACCAGGTATAAAAAAAGGGCTGAGCAGCCAGCTCGCTCTCTTGACTCTTGACTCTTGACTTCGCTCTTGACTTCCTGGGACGATAGGTGAGCTCTCTCTCTCTCTCTCTCGCTCTCTTCGCTGGACCACATGTCAGCAGAGTTTCTGACTCCACACAAGGCAACCTAGCAGGAGTTAAGGGGGGATGGTGATTTAAGGGAATTGCCAAGATTGTTTAAATACATTGTAGCCATTGTATCCCTCGTTTTTGCCGTGTGTACCCCCTTGACATATAGTTTTACAATTTTACTGTGTTCGTGTGGGATAGTTTGATATTGTGATTGTAGTTTCTTTTAGTTAATAAAGTTTGATTTTTTGTTCTCTCATCCAAACCATGTGTTCCGTTTTAATATCATTAATTATAAGTTCCTCCACTCAGAACTAAAGGAGGGGTAGCGATTAGAAACCGCTGTTTTAAAATTGGTTTTATTGGAATTGGTCTGATGTGCAGGCAAAGGCTGCAAGACCAGGAAAATTGCTTTAAACCAGTTTAAAAGAAGCCCTCGTAATCCTTACAATGGCGAGCCAGGTAGGAGTGGAGGCAGTTTTTGATTTAATAAGTGGTCTGGATCTGGTGAAAGCATCAGCTCTTGTTTCTCTCGTTGTTTTCAGTATGTGGGTAGCCCTGCGGATGTTAGCAGCAGCGTGTAGGCTGACCTATCGGGGTATAGGTGGCTGGGTTAGGAAGGTTGTGAAGAGAGAGCAGGAGGAAAGGTTTAGTGAAGCAAAGGCAGCTTATAAGCTGGCCTGTGCCCTAAGGTATGAGGAAGCAGATCATGGCCCCTGTAGTGCAGAGATAGAAAGCCTTAACATGGCTTTAAATGCATCAAAGGGGATGATTTGTCTGATCAGCCTGAAGGCAGGTCAGCTGGATTTTACTGGCAGCCCAAGTAGAACCATCCCACAGGCAACACCCAGAACGGTGCTGGATTGGGAATTAGAGATCCCAAGACAGCAGCCCACAGCTCCGGGTCTTGAGGAGCTCTGGCAGCGAGGAGGGGTGGACAATGGGGTGGTAGGAGACATAGGAAGGGAGCTGACACCAGGTTTTGGATCAGGAGAGAGAGATTTGTACCAGCAGGCTTCCAGATACATTATACAGTGCGGGCTATTTGGACATGGGGGAGAAGGTTCCCAGCCAGCTGGGGCTGTGACCCAAGCTCAGGGTCTGCCAGCCAAAGTTTCCCCCAGAGAGACACCCCTCAGAAGGTCTCAGCGGGTGCCCCAGCCTAAGAAAGCATGGTCACCCACTTTACAGTGGAGTAGGGCGGTTTCCCGAGCCAGGGAAAAGCCAGAGAACAGAGGCCCCCACTCAACAGCCATAAGCTGCGGGGGACCAGAGACAGGAGGCAGACCAGCTTCGCTGCAGCCAGCAGCAATCTGCGACAGTGCCAGAGATTAGACTGGCCGTCCGGAGACGGGCGGCATTTGAATTATAGCTATGTGTGTGTATATTAGCTTGCTTTAAGGTGTATTTTAAGTTGTGTTGATTTAACTAGTTTGTTAAGTAAGTTTAAAGAGTTTAAGTTTACATGTGTGCCGAATGTTTGTGTTTTGGTCCGAGGTCGAGGGACCTGACCATGTCTCCACCTAAGGCAGCAGGTCAGTGAGATCTGGCTGCATGTCCCTTTTAAGTTTTCGCAGGAGATGGGAAAATGAAGCAGCCATGTTCGCCCAGCCCGAGCTGGACATCGAATGAAGATGCGGAATGTTGGGGATCACCTCGCCACTGGCCGAATCCAGGAGACCCCGCAGTGATCTTCGGGGAAAAGCCGGACCGAGTCCGGAGGAACTTGCCTACTCCTCCTACGGGGAGGAGATGGCCCCAGCTGGGTGGGGCATGGCCCCCAACCCAGCACTATCCTGACCAAAGTTCACGTGCGGGAGACCTCGCTGTTGAGGAGTCACGATGGGGAAGCGCGGGTGCCTGGTCATAGGGACACGTTCCCCGGGGATGGGTGGTGATGGCCCGGGAATGATTGTATAGAGGAGGGGGAGACCCAAGAGTCGCGTGGGTGCGGTCGGGGGAGGGAGGAACTCACCCGGGGGCCCACAGGCAAAGAAGATAAGTTGTGGCTGGGAAGGATGAGTGGGTGGCCGGATCAGTGTGGGGCCAGGGAGTGCCGCCACACAGGCACCCATCATTTTCTGCAGCCAGTCGAGGGAAGACGGGAGGGGGAGGGACTGGGAGTCATGAGATCCCATACTCCCCGGTCTCGGTCTGTGGAAGGTAATTTTAAACGTGAGTGGTACCCCGCCTCCACAAAAGGACAAGGGAACGGCTCGGGGCTGTCGGAGCAGGCTGATCGCTAAATCCATTCTGCCTGTTTTAAAGTTTAAGCTGATCATAGGGGGGTGGAAGGTACTTTTACTGCCCGAGTGGGAGGAGCAATGCCCACTCGAATTTCGTGACCCATCATCGGCACGTGATGATCGGGGTTCATTTAAGCATGTTTAATGATTTTTTGTATTTTGTGTTGCAGCCCCAAGTTGAGCAGAGCCGTGAGGTCCTCTCCGTGCTTGGGACCAGTTTGTGACAGCTCCAAGTTGAGCAGAGGCGTAGGACCCTCTCCGTGCTTGTGATAATTTTTGAGTACATTGTGTAACTAAGATTGCAACATTTTGTAATAACTTATGATGTAAAAAAAAAAGGTGATTGTAAATTTGGTTTACACTGTATCATTTTACAAGCGTGTAGGGGTATGAGACCCCTTAGTGAAAACTGAAGTATCTGTAAGATGCCTACCGTACCATGGTTTTTTTTCTTGAATTTAAGGGGAATAGACGGGACGGGGATCAGTGGCAGATAGCTATTAGGTAAATACAGGGGATGGTTGTTTGTGGGGGGTCAGAAATTATTGCTCATTTCTTCAAGAGGATACTACAAGCAAGCTGGAAGTATCCAAGGGCGGACTGTAAGAATTTGCAATAATTTACAGTTCTGAAGATTCATGTTTTTGATTAAAGGATCCCTGAGCGATGTCCTTTTAAATTTCCAGGGATAAAAATGGCTGTCACACCACATGGCCGAATGACAAAAGAGGTTTGGAATGCAGCTTTCTGTGTCTGGAAGTAAGGTTCAATGAAGACAAAGGACAATGCTTTGTTTACAAAGCAATTGAATGCTATTAGCATTTGTTTGTATATCGAGTGGATACACCTAAACTGCAGAAGAGACTCGTTGTATCTTGAATGGGTTTCCAATCACCCAGTACTGGACTATAGAGCAGATGTATCTCCCTTTTGTTTCAGCAAAGGGAGCTCTGAAAATCACATTAACTCAATCTAACCACTTTGAGTTAGCCTATCACAGCTTTGGGGTTAATTTTGCACACAGCCCTTGCAAGGCAGGATGTGAGGGGCTCACCAGGTATAAAAAAAGGGCTGAGCAGCCAGCTCGCTCTCTTGACTCTTGACTCTTGACTTCGCTCTTGACTTCCTGGGACGATAGGTGAGCTCTCTCTCTCTCTCTCTCTTCGCTGGACCACATGTCGGCAGAGTTTCTGACTCCACACAAGGCAACCTAGCAGGAGTTAAGGGGGGATGGTGATTTAAGGGAATTGCCAAGATTGTTTAAATACATTGTAGCCATTGTATCCCTCGTTTTTGCCGTGTGTACCCCCTTGATATATAGTTTTACAATTTTACTGTGTTCATGTGGGATAGTTTGATATTGTGATTGTAGTTTCTTTTAGTTAATAAAGTTTGATTTTTTGTTCTCTCATCCAAACCACGTGTTCCGTTTTAATATCATTAATTATAAGTTCCTCCACTCAGAACTAAAGGAGGGGTAGCGATTAGAAACCGCTGTTTTAAAATTGGTTTTATTGGAATTGGTCTGATGTGCAGGCAAAGGCTGCAAGACCAGGAAAATTGCTTTAAACCAGTTTAAAAGAAGCCCCCGTAATCCTTACAGGGTGATAGGGCAGATGCATGGAAAATGCAGTATAGAAACATAGAAGATAGGAGCAGGAGTAGGTCATTAGGCCCCTCGAGCCTGCTCCACCATTCAATGAGATCATGGCTGATCATCCAAACTCAGTACCCTGTCCCTGCCTTCTCCCCATATCCCTTGATCCCTTTAGCCTTAAGAAATATATCTAACTCCTTCTTGAATATATTTAATGAGTTGGCCTCAACTTCCTTCAGTGGTATAGAATTCCACAGGTTCACCACTGTCTGGGTGAAGAAATTCCTCCTCATCCCTGTCATAAATGACTTAACCCTTATCTTTAGACTGTGACCCCTGGTTCTGGACTCCCCCGCCATCGGGAACATCCTTCCTGCATCTAGTCTGTCTAGTCCTGTTAGAATTTTATGTTTCAATGAGATCCCCTCTCATTCTTCCAAACTCCAGCAAGTATAAGCCCAATCGACCCAATCTCCGCTCATACGTCATTCCTGCCATCCCAGGTATCAGTCTGGTGAATCTTCGCTGCACTCCCTCCATGGCAAGAACATCCTTCCTCAGGTAAGGCGACCAAAACTGCACACAATACTCAAGATGTGGTCTCACCAAGGCCCTGTACAACTGCAGCAAGGCATCCTTGTTCCTGTACTCGAACACTTTCGCTACGAAGGCCAACATAACATTTGCCTTCTTAACCACCTGCTGCACCTGCATGCTTACCTTCAGCGACTGGTGCACAAGGACACACAGGTCTCGTTGCACTTCCCCTTCTCCCAATCTATTTCTGTTCAGATAATAATCTGCCTTCCTGTTTTTGCCACCAAAGTGGATAACCTCGCATTTATCCACATTATACTGCATCTGCCATGCATCTGCCCAATCACCCAACCTGTCCAAATCATACTGGAGTTTCTCGGCATCCTCCTCACAGGACACACGCCCCTCGCCCCCTCTCCGCCCCCTTCTCCCGCTCTCTGCCCCCTTCTGCCCTCCTTCCCCCTTCCTCCTTCCCTGTCCTCCTCCCCCCTCCATCCCAAGATGCGGATAGACACCCGTTACTCTGCACATAAACTGCCTACTCCACAGCGGGTCGATGATCAGAGAAATTACATGGAACCCTCAGTCACAGGGGACCACCCAGACTGTACAATGTGGATAAATGCGAGGTTATCCACTTCGGTGGCAAAAACAGGAAAACAGATTATTATCTGAACTGCAATAGATTGGGAAAAAGGGGAAGTGCAATGAGACCTGGGTGTCCTTGTGCACCAGTTGCTGAAGGTAAGCATGCAGGTGCAGCAGGCGTTTAAGAAGGCAAATGGTATGTTGGACTTCATAGCGAGAGGATTCGAGTACAGGAGCAAGGATGTCTTGCTGCAGTTGTACAGGGCCTTGGTGAGACCACACCTTGAGTATTGTGTGCAGTTTTGGTCACCTTATCTGAGGAAGGATGTTCTTGCCATGGAGAGAGTGCAGCGAAGATTCACCAGACTGATACCTGGGATGGCAGGAATGACATATGAGGAGAGATTGGGTCGATTAGGCTTATATTCGCTAGAGTTTAGAAGATTGAGAGGGGATCTCATTGAAACTTATAAAATTCTAACAGGACTAGACAGACTAGATGCAGGAAGGATGTTCCCGATGGCAGGGAGCCCAGGAGCAGGGGTCACAGTCTAAGGATAAGGGGTAAGCCATTTACGACTGAGATGAGGAGGAATTTTTTCACCCAGACAATGGTGAACCTGTGGAATTCTCTACCACAGAAGGCAGTTGAGGCCAATTCATTAAATATATTCAAGAAGGAGTTAAATATATTTCTTAAGGCTAAAGTGTTCAAGGGATATGGGGAGAAAGCAGGGACAGGGTACTGAATTTGGAGGATCAGCCATGATCTCATTAAATGGCTGAACAGCCTCGAGGGGCTGAATGGCCTACTCCTGCTCCTATCTTCTATGTTTCTATGTAACAATGTGTAACACTTTGAAATTTTGTCAGAATAAATGTGAAAAAATTTTAGTAGCCACAACACTCCTGATATTAAAGAACCTTTAAATGACTGAATTAAACACTTGCACAATTGCAAACTGACAAGGAAGCAGTGAAACAGCACGAACCTGACAGCTGCGACTGATCCATTTAAATAGCGCCCCTGCAGCCTCCATCCACCTGCTTCACACCTCCTCTTCCTCTCATTGTCAGGGCGAGGTGCTAAAGCAGGGGGCGATAATCAATTTGGCAGATCAGACACTCACTGACATCACGACCTGCCTGGCACTAAGGCCCCAGGCACTAACTGTTAGTGGTGGCATGAAGGGGGGTGACTGGATTTGGTGTTTGGCGCTGGGTTCGCCTCACCCCAGTACTCCGCCTTTAACATCCCGTTAGCACCCCCACCAGGTGCTAACGGGAGGCACTAACCAACCGAATTTCTCCCCCCAAGTGTTTTCACAATGCGACTTCTACTAATTCAAAGGAGAAGTACAAAAGAAAATAAGAGATGCAACAAGAGGGTATGAGAATAGAATGGCTGCTAATATAAAAGGGAATCCAAAAGCTTTCTATAGGCATATAAATAGTTTTAAGACGGGTGGGCCCGATTAGGGACCAAAAAGGAAAACTACGCATGGTCGCAAAGGGTATGGCTGAGGTGCTAAATGAATACTTTGCATCATTCTTCACCAAGGAAGAAGATGCTGCCATAGACACAGTGAAGGAGGAGGTAGAGGAGATACTGGTTCAAATAAAAATTGATAAAGAGGAGGTTCTAGAAAGGCTGGCTGTACTTAAAGTAGATAAGTCACCAGGACCAGATGGGATGCATCCTAGGACACTGAGGGAAGTGAAGGAAGAAATCGCTAAGGTATTGGCCATAATCTTCCAATCCTCCTTAGAAAAGGGAGTGGTGCCAAAGGACTGGAAAATTGCAAATGTTACACCCTTGTTCAAAAAAGGTTGTAAGAATCAACCCAGCAACTACAGGCCAGTCAGTTTAACCTCGGTAGTGGGGAGCCTTTTAGAAACAATAATCAGGGACAAAATTAATGTCACTTGGACAAGTGTGGATTAATTAAGGAAAGCCAGCGTGGATTTGTTAAAGGCAAATCATATTTAACCAAATTGATCGAGTTTTCTGATGAGGTAACAGAGAGGTTTAATGAGGGCAATGCAGTTGACGTGGTGTACATAGATTTCCAAAAGGCGTATGACAAAGTGCCACATAATAGGTTTGCCAGCAAAGTTGAAGCCATGGAATAAAAGGGACAGTGGCAGCATGGATACGGAATTGGCTAAGTGACAGGAAACAGAGAATAGTGGTGAATGGTTGTTTGAGGAAAGTGGCATTGTTCAAGAAAGGGTGTAAGGACAATCCCAGTAACTACAGGCCAGTCAGTTTAACATCCATGGTGGGTAAAGTTTTAGAAACAATAATCAAGCAAAAAATTAACAGGCACTTGGAGAGGTTTAAGCTAATTAAGAAGGGCCAACACGGATTTGTAAAAGGCAGATCGTGTTTGACTAATCTAATTGAATTTTTTGATGAAGTAACAGGGAGGATTGATGAAGGGAATGCAATGGATGTTGTTTACATGGATTTTTGGAAGGCGTTTGACAAAATACCACATAGAAGGCTGGTTAACAAAATTGAGGCTCACGGAATAGGTGGGTCAGTGGCAGCTTGGATAAGGAATTGGCTTAAGGACTGAAAACAGCGAATTGTGGTAAATGGCTGTTTTTCTGACTGGAGGATGGTAGACAGTGGTGTTCCCCAAGGGTCAGTGCTGGGGCCACTGCTTTTTTTGATTTATATAAATGACCTGGATATTGGAATACAAAGTCAAATTTCTAAATTTGCCGATGACACTAAGCTTGTGGGTTGGCAAACAGTGATGATGATAGCAATTGACCGCAACAGGACATAGAAAAGCTAACAGAATGGACAGACAAGTGGCAGATGGAATTTAATACAGAGACGTGTGAGGTGATGCAATTTGGCAAAGGAACAGGGAGAGACAATACACACTTAATGGCTCAGTTTTAAAGAGTGTGCAGGGACAGAGGGACCTGGGAGTTAATATGCATAGCTCCCTGAAGGTGGCAGGACATATTGAGAGAGTGGTTAACAAAGCATATGGGATCTTGGGCTTCATAAATAGAAGTATTGAGTACAAAAGTATAGAAGTTATGCTGAATCTTTATAAAGTGCTGGTTAGGCCACAACTGGAGTATTGCGTTCAGTTCTGGTCACCACACTTTAGGCAGGATGTGAAGGCCCTTGAGAGGGTGCAGAGGAGATGGAGGATCTTAGCTACAAGGACAGGTTGGAGAAGCTGGACTTGTTTTCATTACAGCAAAGGAGGTTGAGGGGTGATTTGATAGAGGTGTACAAGATGGGCTAGACGGGGAAAGGCTGTTCCCACTAGTTGATGGTACAAGGACTAGGGGGCACAGATTTAAGGTTTTGGGCAAGAGATATAGGGGGAATGTGAGGAAAACCTTTTTATGCTGCGAGTAGTGAGGACCTGGAACTCCCTGCTGA
Organism: Somniosus microcephalus; assembly: GCF_052327205.1. Classification (NCBI taxonomy): domain Eukaryota; kingdom Metazoa; phylum Chordata; class Chondrichthyes; order Squaliformes; family Somniosidae; genus Somniosus; species Somniosus microcephalus. The sequence continues at coordinate 40,077,272 of NC_140998.1, forward strand.
CGAAAGTGATGGAAGGGGAAACAATCAAAATTTTCAAAGGGAGACTGGATTGGCACTTGAGGGAAATAAACTTGCAGGGCTACGGGGATAGAGCGGGGGAATGGAACTGACTGGATTGCTCTACAGTGAGCTGGCATGGACTCAATGGGCTGAATGGCCTCCTTCTGTGCCGTTATGACTGTAGGGCCTAGAAATTCGGTATAGCCGCGTTTGGGGCGCTAGTCCTGGCGATGCTCAAAGTTTAGCACCAAGCTCAATTTAGCGCCACCTAGCACGATATTGGGTTGCAGCGCCCCTAAAGGTAATTGCGGCGCTAAATCAGGCGCTGCACACTACTCTTAAGGCGCTAACCCGGCGGCGCGACCCAATTTCGCGGCGGTGGGTCGCAGCGAGGGTGCTGTCAATAATGACTTTCCCTGAGACACAGTGGCGCCGGCCAGCTCTTAAAGGGGCAGGTCAATTGGCATCACCAGACACACTCACTGATTGTAGGCCTTCAAAGCGGTGGGAGCCTACCTGTGGTGCACCAGCCTAGCAAGACATGGAAAGGGTGAGGCAGAGGGCGGAACGCCTCACTGATGGGGCATTGGATGCTTTGGTTGGCGCAGTGGAATCAAGGCCAAGGAAGATGGTCGGAATGTGATTTATGTTTTGGACAGTCTCCCGGGTGTGAGAGTCAGTTATGTGTCAGTGTATCAGTTTTGCTTTCTGTTGCCATAGCTTTCCCATGTTTGAAGGAACCACATTTTGTGTAATGAAACACTTTCTTCATTTACAATGGCCATGCCTGCTATTTACATGCATCTTGCCCTTCATAGGCTTGGGGGTATCAGACCGGTTCCATTCCTGTTCTTGGAATGGCAGCAAGCATTCCGTGAGAGAGGCCTAGAAGCTATTTTTGATCAGCCTCTGACGCACAGCCTGAGAAGAGCCACTCACGTAGAAGTTCAGGCCAGCAGCCATCTTCTCAGCTGCCGACAGAGATGTCCTGCACCTTATCTGAGGCTGCAGATCTGGCTGAAGCAGCTGGCACAGCTCAGTCACCACCTCCTTTCTAAATCGCAGCCTTCTGACACACTGCTCCTCCGGCATGTTCATGTAGGAAAACTGCTGTCGGATAACCCTGTCAGCATAAGGTCTGCTGTGGCGACGTCTGTTGGCCCTCCTCCATCTGGCCATGCCCGCCCCCCTCTCCCAGCATCCCAGTGCCCTTTCCAGATGATTCAGCAGCAGAACGTTCCCCTCCAATGCAGCCCCCATAATAAGTGCCCACAGGAAGGTTCCCCATTGTCAAGGCTCACCAACAGCGAGGTGATGGTCAGAAGGCTGAAGATCGTCTGCCTGTGCTGGCTCAGTGGTCAAATGGCTCTGAGTGTGCAGCTCAGCAACTCTTTGTAGCTCTCGTGGAAGTTGTGATCCAAAAATGGCTGCCACCTTTAAACCACACCAGTCACCTTTAAATAACGCTCCTCCAGCCCGAGAGCGACTTGGTAAGGCACAGGTAAGCTGTCACTATTAGCGCCAGGCGCTACGGAGGGGGGCGCCACTGAATTTCCAGTCCGGGGCGCCCAAAAGGCGTTGCACACTCAAATGACGTCATAATCAGCCAGCGCCCATGAGCGGGCGCTAAGATTTAGCGCCAGCGCTAAATGCATGCTCGATATGGGGCGAGGTGCTAGGCGCCTTGCGCCCGCCCGGAAATTGGCTAGCGCCCCACTTCTCGGCCTCTTTAGGTGTTAATCGGTGGCGCTAACAACCAAATTTCTCCATGACTCTATGAAATTTAAGAAGTCACACAACACCAGGTTATAGTCCAACAGCTTTATTTGAAATCACAAGCTTTTGGAGCGCTGCTCCTTCATCAGGTGAAGTGGATAGATGCATATAGACACAGCATATATAGTCAGAAAATACAGCCAGATGATTACAGTTAATCTTTCTAACTGCCCTTTATCACACCTCAGCAGAGAGATAATCACAGCAATCAAAGGTGTGAATGGTGTCCAAACAGGTCAGTCAGGAAAACATTACATCAAAGAACAATGAGGTGGGGTCACAAGGGGTCAAATGTTGCAGATGCTGGGGTCTGTATGAAAAACGAAAGACAGACAAAAAACATTTTTTGCTGGAAATCACAGCAGGTCCGGTCGCATCTGTGTAGAGAGAACAAGCCAACGACGACTCAGGTGAGGTTACATGTAGCGTGACATGAACCCAAGAACCCGGTTGAGGCTGTCCTCATGAGTGCGGAACTTGGCTATCAGTTTCTGCGCGACGATTTTGCGTTGTCGTGTGTCTCGAAGGCCGCCTTGGAGAATGCTTACCCGAAGATCGGAGGCTGAATGTCTGTGACTGCTGAAATGTGCCCCGACTGGGAGGGAACACTCCTGCCTGGCGATTGTTGTGCGGTGTCCGTTCATCCGTTGTCGCAGTGTCTGCATGGTCTCGCTGATTTACCATGCTCCGGGGCATCCTTTCCTGCAACGTATGAGGTAGACAACGTTGGCCGAGTCACATGAGTATGTACCATGTACCTGGTGGGTGGTGTCCTCACGTGTGATGATGGTATCTGTGTTGATGATCTGGCATGTCTTGCAGAGGTTGCCATGGCAGGGTTGTGTGGTGTTGTGGTCGCTGTTCTCCTGAAAGCTGGGTAATTTGCTGTGAACGATGGTCTGTTTGAGGTTAGGCGGCTGTTTGAAGGCGAGTAGTGGAGGCATGGGGATGGCCTTAGTGAGGTGTTCATCGTCATTGATGACATGTTGAAGGCTGCGAAGAACATGGCGTAGTTTCTCCGCTCCGGGGAAGTACTGGATGATGAAGGGTACTCTGTTGGTTGTGTCCCGTGTTTGTCTTCTGAGGAGCTCTATGCGATTTTTCGCTGTGGCCCATCGGAACTGTCGATCGACGAATCGAGCGTCATATCCCGTTCTTACAAGGGCGTCTTTCAGTGTCTGTAGGTGTCCATCGCGTTCCTCCTCGTCTGAGCAGATCCTGTGTATTCGCAGGGCTTGTCCATAGGGGATGGCTTCTTTAACGTGGTTACGATGGAAGCTGGAGAAGTGGAGCATCGTGAGGTTGTCCGTGGGCTTGCGGTAGAGTGAAGTGCTGAGGTGTCCGTCTTTGATGGAGATTTGTGTGTCCAAGAATGAAACTTATTCTGAGGAGTAGTCCATGGTGAGTTTGATGGTGGGATGGAACTTGTTGATGTTATCGTGTAGTCTTTTCAGTGATTCTTCGCTGTGGGTCCATAGGAAGAAAATGTCATCGATGTATCTGGTGTATAGCATTGGTTGGGGGTCCTGTGTAGCGAAGAAGTCTTGCTCAAACTTGTGCATGAAGATGTTGGCGTATTGGGGTGCTAATTTGGTCCCCATGGCTGTTCCGTGTGTTTGGGTAAAGAACTGGTTGTCGAAGGTGAAGACATTGTGGTCAAGGATGAAGCAGATGAGTTGTAGAATGGCGTCTGGAGATTGGCTGTTGTTGGTGTTGAGTACTGAGGCTGTCTCAGCGATGCCATCATCGTGGGGGATACTGGTGTAGAGTGCCGAGACGTCCATCGTGGCGAGGAGTGTTCCTGGTTCAACTGGTCCATGGGGGCTGAGTTTCTGTAAGAAGTCTGTAGTGTCGCGACAGAAGCTGGGGGTTCCCTGTATGATGGGTTTCAGGATGCCCTCGATGTATCCAGAGAGGTTCTCACACAGGGTTCCATTGCCTGATACGATAGGACGTCTGGGTGTGTTGGCTTTGTGTATCTTTGGGAGGCAGTAGAAGTCTCCCACGCAGGGAGTACGTGGGATGAGGGCATGTAGGATGCTTTGAAGGTCTGGATCGAAGGTCTTGATCAGTCTGTTGAGTTGGAGGGTGTGTTCTTTGGTCGGACCTGCGGGTAACTGTCTGTAGTGTTCCTGGGTGTCCATTTGTCGGTATGCTTCTTTGCAATAGTCCGTTCTGTTCTGTATGACGATGGCTCCTCCTTTGTCTGCTGGTTTGATGACGATGTTACGGTTGGTCTTGAGAGCGTGGATGCCATTGCGTTGTGCTCGGGTGACATTCTGGACTGTCTTGTGAGTGCGGCTGATGAATCTGGCGTTGATGCATCTCCTGACAACTTGAGCATACATGTCAAGCTTAGGGCAGCGCCCCTCAGGAGGGGTCCAATTTGACTCTTTCTTCTTTGGTTGCTGCACTGCGGATCCCTCTGCCTGGTGTTCCGGATCATCAATTGTCTCATTGGGTTCGCTGCTGACATCTTGGGATTTGAGGAAAATCGTCCAGGACTTCCCCGGAGCGGAGAAACAACGTCATGTTCTTTGCAGCCTTCAACATGTCATCGATGACGATGAACGCCTCGCTAAGGCCATCCCCACACCTCCACTACTCCCCTTCAAACAGCTGCCTAACCTCAAACAGACCATCGTTCGCAGCAAATTACCCAGCTTTCAGGAGAACAGTGACCACGACACCACAAAACACTGCCATGGCAACCTCTGCAAGACATGCCACATCATCAACACAGATACCATCATCACACGTGAGGACACCACCCACCAGGTACATGGTACATACTCATGTGACTCGGCCAACGTTGTCTACCTCATACGTTGCAGGAAAGGATGCCCCGGTGCATGGTACATCGGGGAGACCATGCAGACACTGCGACAATGGATGAATAGACACCGCACAAAAGTCGCCAGGCAGGAGTGTTCCCGACCAGAGTGGACCTGTGTGGGAAACAGTGAGCGTGGCAGGGCTTAAAACCGGTGGAATCAGCGAGCAGCGAGGCCCGACCAGAGCGGACCTGTGTGGGGAACAGCGAGCATGGCGGAGCTTAAAACCAACGGCATCAGCGAGCTGCGAGGCCCGACCAGAGCGGACCTGTGTGGGGAAAAGCGAGCGCGGCGGAGCTTAAAACCGGCGGCATCAGCGACCAGCGAGGCCCGACCATAGCGGACCTGTGTGGGGAACAGCGAGTGCGGCGGAGCTTAAAACCGGCGGCATCAGCGAGCAGCGAGGCCCGACCAGAGCAGACCTGTGTGGGGAACAGCGAGCGCGGCGGAGGCTAAAACCGGCGGCATCAGCGAGCAGCGAGGCCCGACCAGAGTGGACCTGTGTGGGGAACAGCGAGCGCGGCGGAGCTTAAAACCGGCGGCATCAGCGAGCTGCGAGGCCCGACCAGAGCGGACCTGTGTGGGGAAAAACGAGCGCGGCGGAGCTTAAAACCGGCGGCATCAGTGAGCAGCAAGGCCCGACCATAGCAGACCTGTGTGGGGAACAGCGAGCACGGTGGAGCTTAAAACCGGCGGCATCAGCGAGCAGCAAGGCCCGACCAGAGCGGACCTGTGTGGGGAACAGCAAGCGCGGCGGAGCTTAACACCGGCAGCATCAGCGAGCAGCGAGGCCCGACCAGAGTGGACCTGTGTGGGGAACAGCGAGCGTGGCGTAGCTTAAAACCGGTGGCATCAGCGAGCAGCGAGGCCCGACCAGAGCGGACCTGTGTGGAGAACAGCGAGCGCGGCGGAGCTTAAAACCAGCGGCAGCAGCGAGCAGCGAGGTCCGACCAGAGCAGACCTGTTTGGGGAACAGCGAGTGCGGCGGAGCATAAAACCGGCAGCATCAGCGAGCAGCAAGGCCCGACCAGAGCGGACTTGTGTGGGGAACAGCGAGCGCGGCGGAGCTTAAAACCGGCGGCATCAGCGAGCAGCGAGGCCCGACCAGAGCGGACCTGTGTGGGGAACAGCGAGCGCGGCGGAGCTTAAAACCAGCGGCAGCAGCGAGCAGCGAGGTCCGACCAGAGCAGACCTGTGTGGGGAACAGCGAGTGCGGCGGAGCATAAAACCGGCAGCATCAGCGAGCAGCGAGGCCCGACCAGAGCGGACTTGTGTGGGGAACAGCGAGCGCGGCGGAGCTTAAAACCGGCGGCATCAGCGAGCAGCGAGGCCCGACCAGAGCGGACCTGTGTGGGGAACAGCGAGCGTGGCGGATGTTAAAACCGGCAGCATCAGCGAGCAGTGAGGCCTGACCAGAGCGGACCTGTGTGGGGAACAGCGAGCGCGGCGGAGCTTAAAACCGGTGGCATCAGCAAGCAGCGAGGCCTGACCAGAGCGGACCTGTGTGGGGAACAGCGAGCGCGGCGGAGCATAAAACTGGCAGCATCAGCGAGCAGCGATGCCCGACCAGAGCGGAACTGTGTGGGGAACAGCAAGCGCGGCGGAGCATAAAACCGGCAGCATCAGCGAGCAGCGATGCCCGACCAGAGCGGACATGTGTGGGGAACAGTGAGCACAGTGGAGCTTAAAACTGGCGGCATCAGCAAGCAGCGAGGCCCGACCACAGCGGAACTGTGTGGGGAACAGCGAGCGCGGCGGAGCTTAAAACCGGCGGCAGCAGCGAGCAGCGAGGCCCGACCAGAGCGGACCTGTGTGTGCAAAAGCGAACGCGGCGGAGTTTAAAACGGGCGGCATCAGCGAGCAGCGAGGCATACCAATTCAACAGTGGGGGAGAGAGATAAAAAGTAATCAAAGTGTGACGTCACCAGGAAGCAGGGAAGTGATTGGTTGGTGAGTATTTCTCTCTTTTTTTAAACTTTAACTCTGTGGTTTATAGTTTCTAAGGTCTCTCTGGTGTAGTGGGGACTATTGGTAAACCAGTTAACTGTAGTGTAATTAGTGGGATTGATTGATTAAATTAAATTCAATTAATTATAGAGTAAGTCATGGCAGGACAGCTGGGCCACGTGATATGCTCCTCCTGTGATATGTGGGAACTCAGGGCCACTTACTGTGTCCCTGACAACTACATGTGCAGGAAGTGCATCCAGCTGCAGCTACTGACAGACCGCATTGCGGCACTGGAGCTGCGATTGGATGCATACTGGAGCATTCATGATGCTCAGGACATCGTGAATAGCACGTTTACGGAGTTGGACACACCGCAGGTAGAGGTTGGACAGGAATAAAGGGAACAGGTGACCAACAGGCAGAGTACTAGGCGCAGGCAGGTAGTGCAGGGGTCCCCTGTGGCCACCCCCCTCTCCAACAGATACACCACTTTGGGTACTGTTGGGGGGGATGGCTTATCAGAGGAAGGCAGCAGCAGCCAACTTCCTGGCACCAGGGGTGGCTCTGCTGCACAGAATGGGAGGAAAAAGAGGGGCAGAGCTATAGTAATAGGGGATTCTATTGTAAGGGGAATAGATAGGCGTTTCTGCTGCCGCAAACGCGACTCCAGGATGGTGTGCTGCCTTCCTGGTGCAAGGGTCAAGGATGTCTCCGAGCGGCTGCAGAACATCTAGGAAGGGGAGTGTGAACAGCCAGTTGTCGTGGTGCATATAGGCACCAACAATATAGGTAAAAAGCGGGATGAGGTCCTAAAAGCGGCATATAGGGAGTTAGGAGGTAAATTAAAAAACAGGACCTCAAAGGTAGTAATCTCAGGATTGCTACCAGTGCCACATGCTAGTCAGAGAAGAAATAGAAGGATACTTCAGATGAATACGTGGCTAGAGGAATGGTGCCAGGGGGAGGGATTCAAGTTCCTGGGACATTGGAACCGGTTCTGGGGAGGTGAGACCAGTTCAAACCAGACGGTTTGCACCTGGGCAGGGCTGGAACCGATATCCTAGGGGAGTGTTTGCTAGTGCTGTGGGGGAGGGTTTAAACTAAAATGGCAGGGGGTTGGGAACCTGAGCAGGGAGACAGAGGAAAGGGAAACAAGGATAAAAGCAAAAGATAGGAAGGAGAAAAACAAAAGTGGCAGTCAGAGAAATCAACAGTTTAAATCAAACGTGGCCCCAGTAAATAATAATTCTAATAGGTCTAAGAGCGTTAAAAAACAAGCCTGAAGGTTTTGTGTCTTAATGTGAGGAGCATTTGTAATAAGGTGGATGAATTGGCTGCGCAAATAGAGGTAAATGAATACGATTTGGTTGGGATTACGGAAACGTGGCTCAAGGATGGCCAAGACTGGGAACTCAACATCCAGGGGTATTCGATATTCAGGAAAGATAGGCAAAAAGGAAAGGGAGGTGGGGTAGCATTACTGGTTAAAGAAGGGATTAACACAATTGTAATGAAGGATATTAGCTCTGATGATGTGGAATCTGTATGGGTAGAATTGAGAAATACTAAGGGGAAAAAAACGTTAGTGGGAGTGGTATATAGACCTCCAAACAGTAAGGCGGAGGTTGGGGATGGCATTAAAAGGGAAATTAAAGAAGCGTGCAATAAGGGCACAGTAGTCATCATGGGTGACTTTAATTTACATATAGATTGGGCCAACCAAATTAGTAACAATACTGTGGAGGAGGAATTCCTGGAGTGTTTACGGGATGGTTTCCTGGACCAATATGTCGAGGAACCAACCAGAGATCAGGCCATCTTAGACTGGGTATTATGTAACGAGAAAGGATTAATTAGCAATCTTGTTGTACGAGGCCCCTTGGGTCGGAGCGATCATAATATGATCGAATTCTTCATTAAGATGGAGAATGAAGTAGTTGACTCAGAGACTAGGGTCTTCAATTTAAATAAAGGAAACTACGATTATCTGAGGAGTGAGTTGGGTAGGATTGATTAGGGAATGGCACTCAAAGGGTTGATGGTGGATAGGCAATGGCAAACATTCAAACATATAGAATGGATGAGCTACAGAATTTGCTCATCCCAGTTTGGCATAAATTTTTTTTTAAAAAGGGCACTCAACCGTGACTAACAAGGGAAATTAGGGATAGCATAATATCCAAGGAGAGGACATATAAATTGGCCAGAAAAAGAAACAATCCTGAGGGTTGGGAGCAGTTTAGGATTCAACAAAGGAGGACAAAGGGATTAATTAAGAAAGGGGAAATAGAATATGAGAGTAAGCTTGCAGGGAACATAAAAACTGATTGTAAAAGCTTTTATAGATATGTGAAGAGAAAAAGATTGGTGAAGTCAAGCATAGGTCCCTTGCAGTCAGAATCAGGGGAATTTATAATGGGGAACAAAGAAATGGCAGACCAACTAAATACACATTTTGGTTCTGTCTTCACAAAGGAGGACAAAAATAACCTCCCAGAGATGCCGGGGAACGTAGGGTCTGATGAAAGGGTGGAACTGAAAGAAATCAGTATTTGTAGGGAAATGGTGTTAGGAAAATTGATGGGACTGAAGGCCGATAAATCCCCAGGGCCTGATAATCTACATCCCAGGGTACTTAAGGAAGTGGCCCTAGAAATAGTAGATGCATTGCTGGTCATCTTCCAGAACTCGATAGTCTCTGGAACAGTACCCATGGATAGGAGGGTAGCTAATGTTACCCCACTATTCAAAAAAGGTGGTAGAGAAAAAGCGGGGAATTATAGACCGGTAAGCCTGACATCGGTAGTGGGGAAAATGCTAGAGTCTATTATAAAAGGTGTAACAGCAGAGCACTTGGAAAGCAGTGACAGGATCGGACAAAGTCAACATGGATTTACAAAAGGTAAATCATGCTTGACTAATCTACTGAAATTTTTTGAGGATGTAACTGGTAAAATAGATAAGGGAGAACCAGTGGATGTGGTGTATTTGGACTTTCAGAAGGCTTTCGATAAGGTCCCACATAAGAGATTAGCGTGCAAAATTAAGGCACATGGGATTGGCGGCAAGTTATTGACTAGGATAGAGAACTGGTTGGCGGACAGAAAGCAAAGAGTTGGAATAAACGGGTCATTTTCCGAGTGGCAGGCAGTGACTAGCGGGGTACAGCAAGGATTGGTCCTAGGACTCCAGCTGTTCACAATATATATAAATGATCTGGACGAGGGAATTGGATGTAATATCTCCAAATTTGCAGACGACACAAAGCTGGGTGGGAGGGTATGCTGTGAGGAGGATGTCGTGAAACTCCAGTACGATTTGGACAGGTTGGGTGATTGGGCAGAAACATGGCAAATGCAATATAATGTGGATAAATGTGAGGTTATCCACTTTGGTGGCAAAAACAGGAAGGCAGATTATTATTTGAATGGCAATAGATTGGGAGAAGGGGAAGTGCAAAGAGACCTGGGTGTTCTTGTGCCCCAGTCGCTGAAGGTAAGCATGCAGGTGCAGCAGACGGTTAAGAAGGCAAATGGTATATTGGTCTTCTTAGCAAGCGGGTTCGTGTACAGAAACAAGGATGTCTTGCTACAGTTGTACAGGGCCTTGGTGAGATCACACCTTGAGTACTGTGTGCAGTTTTGGTCGCCTTACCTGAGGAAGGACGTTCTTGCCATGGAAGGAGTGCAGCGAAGATTCACCAGGCTGATACCTGGGATGGCAGGAATGACGTATGAGGAGAGATTGTGTCGATTGGGCTTATACTCACTGGAGTTTAGAAGATTGAGAGGGGATCTCATCGAAACCTATAAAATTCTGTCAGGTCTGGACAGACTAGATGCAGGAAGGATGTTTCTGATGGCCGGGGAGTCCAGAACCAGGGGTCATAGTCTAAGGATAAGGGGTAAGCCATTTAGGACAGAAATGAGGAGGAATTTCTTCACCCAGAGAGTGGTGAACCTGTGGAATTCTCTGCCACAGAGGGCGGTGGAGGCCAGTTCATTAAATATATTCAAGAAAGAGTTGGATATATTTCTTAAGGCTAATGGGATCAAGGGATGTGGGGAGAAGGCAGGGACAGGGTACTGAATTTGGATGATCAGCCATGATCTCATTGAATGGTGGAGCAGGCTCGAAGGGCCGAATGGCCTACTCCTGCTCCTATCTTCTATGTTTCTATGTCTCCCAGTCAGGGAACACTTCAGCAGTCAAGGACATTCAGCCTCCGATCTTCGGGTAAGCATTCTCCAAGGCGGCCTTCGAGACACACAACAACGCAAAATCGTTGCGCAGAAACTGATAGCCAAGTTCCGCACTCATGAGGACGGCCTCAACCGGGATCTTGGGTTCATGTCATGCTACATGTAACCCCACCTGACGTAGTGTCATCCTGTCTCGAGTCGCCGTTGGCTTGTTCTCTCTACACAGATGCGGCCGGACCTGCTGTGATTTCCAGCAAAAAATGTTTTTTGTCTGTCTTTCGTTTTTCATACAGACCCCAGCATCTGCAACATTTGACCCCTTGTGACCCCACCTCATTGTTCTTTGATGTAATGTTTTCCTGACTGACCTGTTTGGACACCATTCACACCTTTGATTGCTGTGATTATCTCTCTGCCGAGGTGTGATAAATGGCAGTTAGAAAGCTTACCTGTAATCATCTGGCTGTATTCTCTGACTATATATGCTATGTCTATATGCATCTCTCCACTTCACCTGATGAAGGAGCAGCACTCCGAAAGCTTGTGATTTCAAATAAAGCTGTTGGACTATAACCTGGTGTTGTGTGACTTCTTACATTTTTCTACCCCAGTCCAACACCGGCATCTCCACATTATGAAATTTAACGCAGGAAAATGCAAAGAGATACATTTTGATAGAAAGAATGAAGAGAGGAAATATAAACTAAAGAGTGCAATCCTAAAGGGGGCGCATTAACAGAGAGATCTAGGGGTATATGTGCATAAATCATTGAAGGTGCCAGGGCAGGTTGAGAAAGCAGTTAAAAAAGCTCACAGAATCCTGGGCTTCATGAATAGAGGTATAGAGTACAAAAGCGCGAAAATTATGATGAACCTGCATAAAACACTGGTTCGGCCTAAACTGGAGTATTGTGTCCAATTCTGGGCCCCATACTTTTAGAAGGATGTGAAGGCCTTAGAGAGGGTGCAGAAAAGATTTACGAGAATGGTTCCAGGGATGAGGGACTTCAGTTACATGGATAGACTGGAGAAGCTGGGGTTGTTCACCTTGGAGCTGAGGAGAATGAGAGGAAATTTGATAGAGGTGTTCAAAATCATGAGGGGTCTGGACAGAGTAGATAGAGAGAAACTGTTCCCATTGGCAGGTGGGTCGAGAACCAGATGACACAGATTTAAGGTGATTGGCAAAAGAACCAAAGGCGACATAAGAAAAAACTTTTTTATGCAGCGAGTGGTTAGGATCTGGAATGCCCTGCCTGAAAGGGTGTGCAGGCAGACTCAATCACGACTTTCAAAAGGGAGTTGGATAAATACCTGAAGGAAAAACATTTGCAGGGCCACGGGGAAAGGGCGGGGGAGTGGAACTAGCTGAAGTGCTCTTGCAGAGAGCCGGCACAGGCTTGACGGGCCGAATAGATCCTGGAGGGCCAGGTGTCATGCCAGTACAGTCCCCGTTAATGTTGCCAGGTGTAGCAATTTGAATCTTTGAGCAATAAATGTAGCTACTTTGTAGTTGCCAGAAGACTGCTGATACAAAAGAAGCTTGAAATTACTCATAGAAACTATGGCTGAAAATGGCATGAAACCAGTGAAACTAACCTGCCCGGACAGCTGGGAGTGATTAATGCTGATGCCTTTAAATAACGTCGATGGAGCCGGCTTCCTGGAGCTGCATGCCAGATCTCCCTGTCGCTGTCTGGTCGAGGTTATAAGGTAAGTGGTGACAATGAATTTTCCAGATCGGGTGGCCAGTGAGTGTTGCAGGCTCACTGACGTCACGATCTGCCTGGTGTTGAAGTCCCTACTGATACCTCGGGAGGCTGGAGGTTGGATTTGCCATGGGGCGCTGGATACGAGTCGCCCTGGTGCGACTGCATCAGTGCCCTGCTACCGCCATCTGCTGGCGCTAATGGGAGGCACTAAGGGCTGGATTTTGTCAATGGAGACGTGCAGGAGGCGGGGCTGCTGCTTGCTGGGTCTCAGTCCCGCCTCCATCAGCCTCTGGCCAACCAGTGGGATTTTTCCCTGATTGACCTTGTTAAGCCCCACCCTGTCAGCTCAGCAGGGCAATTAGTGGGAAGTCACTGACAGCGCACGTCAACGTCTGACATGCCATCTGTCAAGACTTCTTGAAAGAAGAAATATCAGCGTTTGACAGCTATGTGAAGCTGTCAAACACTGACATTCTGTACAGTTTGATGAGACCTTGTGTTCAGGACTCATCAAACCTTTCTACTTTGTAGAAATCAGATGACTGTTGATTTGGAGGATCCAACAGCCAATCTGTGAAATTTACAATGAAGATATTGGGACTCCGGATCCACAGCTGCTGAAGGCTGTAGGCAGAAACAAAGGTAAGTGAACATCTTCTAACACTTTACACTCACCTCACATACTTACCACTCCACACTTGCACCCATCACTCACCTCTACATCTCACTTTCAGATCCCTCCGGCCCCCGCAGACCTCCTACTCGACTCCTTCACCCCGGCGGGGTTCTCCGAGGTTGGGAAGCCTGCACTTGGAAAGGTAAAATGGGACTAATCCTTTTTTTCTGCCTGTTAACTACCTGTTAACAGGCAGTTAATAGGATTTAATACCTTTCACGCCTCGAGGAGACAGGACCCGGGGCAGGACGGCTTCCCATCTCCAGGCAAAAGGGCATGGAGGTGGGATTGGGGTGGGTTTGTCAGTCGCCCCCACATTCTGCAACTTTACCGGCAGCCCCACCTCCATACCCGCCTCCTCGGGGCTGACAAAATCAAACCCTAAGGTACCGAATTTTTTTCCCCTATGTATTTAATTAACTTAGCTCACAGTTTTGTTTTTAACTAATTACCAGATCTAGTTTAAGTTCTAGGTAGATGAAATTACATTTTTACCTGTAAAGAATTGGATTTCATATCTGAAAGAAAGTTGAACAGGAATCACAAAGCTTAGAGCAGATGGGAATCATTGAAAAACTTCAATCACCAATAATAATAAGCCTAAACCTAAGAATGAAGATGCAGAAGCATTGATATGCACCTTCCAATACACAACTGTACAGTGAGTACCACACATCTCATCTAAATAATTCATGATTGAAAGGAGGCTACATTATCCTCAAAGATTGATCTCAATGTTAGGTATTAGCAACTAGAACCTGCTCCCGAATCGAGATACATCACCGTTCTTTTGGCCCACAAAGTACCGCCATGCTACAAATGGCTGAATTATTCATTGCAACCATTGTACTCTAATGAGGTCAAATAAAATGATGAAAGACTATACAGTGCACTATAGTAAACAGGCAGAAAGGATTCAGCCCTGTTTATTGCATCAAGCTGACTTGAACAAAGCTGCTTCAGAGCCACATATATGGAAATTTGAACTGTTAACTAAAATTGGATCTAGCAAATTTGTATTTTCACAGTGCATTTCAATTCAAGACAGGTGTAAATTGCGAATAAATACTACAAAACTGAATATTTGCACCTCCATACATTTTTGCTTAGTGTTTCAAAGATGTCTTTATATACGAATAAATTACCATGCTAATAGCTTGGCACACAACAATAAAATGCGGCAACTTTTCCGCAAATAAAACGTAAGCTCAACTGTTAAGAGTGAAAGAAGTGCTTATGGCAAAAAGTGTTTCACAGTTCAGAATTCTTATTATGAAAGCGAGACAAAGGGCCAAAGCCCATTGTGCAGGAGACAGCTAAGAGGTAAATTGAAAAGTAAGGATTTGGTGATGACTCAAAAGGAAGGAAAAGAGGGAAGGGGTAACAAGGTAAGTTAACCTCGTCCAATATAACTTTGTTTATTTAGCAATGTAACACCTGCATAGGTCCTGATTACCTTTAACACACATGTAAATCACTTACCATTTCAGTGTTAAAGCAACATTTTGCATCTAATAATTCCAGAGTGGCTAAAAGAAGCTGTTTTCTGAGTGTTGGTAATTTTTGCAACCACTAAGTGTCAATCAGAAAATAGCATTCTTGGTGTTAATATTTGTTTTAAGTGCTGTTATGCATACCACTCTGAAATATTCCCCAATATGGGCAGGTGCTGTAAATGTTGTGGTAATAAGTTAGAATAGAAACATAAAAGATAGGAGCAGGAGTAGGCCATTCGGCCCTTTGAGCCTGTTCCGCCATTTAATGAGATCATGGCTGACCATCCAAATTCAGTACCCTGTCTCTGCTTTCTTCCCATATCCCTTGATCCCTTTAACCTTAAGAAATATATCTAACTCCTTATTGAATATAGAATAAGCATTCGCCCAACATGGGGATCTCTCACATGGATTTAATTCAACATTCAGAAGGCTTCCACAAGTGGATTGAAAACACAAATGGAACTAATTATTGGGAGCACATCCAATACTGTGCTATTTTATAGTGATTACATTAGCCATTATCAGTATGAACATCAATGACACAGATCAAACTAGCTATTGGCATCCTCCATGCCAGCCAAAAGATGTAGAGCTAAAACAGTGTAAAAACTCCACAGTGGATAATAAATATAAATACTGATGGATCGGAGTGATTCTGAGGCAATAGGCCCTTTGAAAAGTTCAGGCAATGGTTAGAAGCACTCAAATTTCATTTTAAAAGTTCATGAAATTACCTGAACTGCTGAAAACTGCCTTTGTTGTTGTCGATGATAACTCCTAGGTTTCCATTATTTTTTTAGATAATAAAATGCATTGCTTTTTAAAAAAATATCCTAGTCAAAGAACACTACTCTAGTTATATGTCGTTTACAGATTCGCTTAATTCGTTTCCAGCCAGATTTTTATTAGCTGTAGCTTTTAGGCGGTGTACAGACATGCTAGTAAATTGCATAAAATAAGGAGTAATGTGAAAGCAAACTAACCTGTCATTGCTTGAGTTGTTATGATGGAAGAACAGTGGAGGGTTTGATTTTCTACATCAGTTTGTACCGCGGCTCCCATAGGAAACGCAATCAGTTTACATTAGGATGATCCAAACTGAATGTGATCTCCTAAGATTAACATAGAGCTGGCCAGGTTAAATTCATGCACCTGGCAGCGGTATCAAATTACCATCCTGATACGTGTGCTGAATATTCTTTTTCCCTAAATGGCAGCAGATTTGGGAATTGCAGAGAGGGTCCAGGTTAACAGCTCAGGTTAACAGCAAGGTCAAGAGGTGGGAGCCATTTATTTGAACGATTTGCACCCAAACGTAAATTAGCCTCTGCAGTATCAGCACAGCCTCTGTGTGGGATGACTGGCTCTAAACGGTCTAATTGCTCCATCTTTACCAAAGAGAGTGTTAGAATTGTATTGGTATGGTTACTCTGATTAGAACATTACTGAAAAGATAATATAATGTAATTAATTATGCTAAATGTATATTATGAAAAGTGTAGCAATCTCGTTTCCATTTTCGAAATGCAAATATTATTCCATCATATGTTCATAATTAACGCTCAAAGAAGATTACTGATTGGTGCAAGCTGTCTCTTTGTGCAGTTGCGAGTGCGTATCGCAAGTTGAAATATGGATCATTTTACAGTCTGCCACTCTTGAAACCTCAATGCAGTTCTTCATTTGAGGGTCAATGTTGCATGAACCCAAAGTACTGGCCCATGCTCCGGTGCTTTTCTCATCTCCCAGATGGCCTAAGCATATTGCCATGTCTGAATATAGTGCAGCCTTCCCATTTAGTGTTTCTCTTTAAGGCCATATTGATACGTTTATACCCTTTGAGATTGTCCTTTGACCCCAAACTGAATGCAAATGCCCTACAGTTTTGAAGATATTGAATTATGTGCCCAATCCATCTGCTGACTTTGAAGTTTCAGGTTAAATCCACAGGAGATTGGATCAAGTATTTATAGATATCTCATGTGAATCTCCCACCTTGAAAACCTTAGAGGAAGAAGGGGAAGTTTTTCCCTCAATTGTAAATAACTATCTCCTCCATTTACAATTCTCAATTATTGTCAATTTTCTGCAACAATATAAGCAGAGCAGAAGAGAAAACTAGTGAGTGTTTTATTGTTTCCTGCATTAACACATGAGGCACTCCTACAATTTTAATTATCTTGCTTCATTTCCTTACCTTTTTATATATTCCAACAGTCAGCACTTCATGAAGGTGGTCATTGTTTTGGGGACCAGTCAGTACAGGTATGTTAGCATTTGCTGACAAAATTCACTGCCACTGGGCCCCCTTCTCTCTAGATTCAGGAATTGTGCTCATTGAATCATAGAAATTTACAGCACAGAAGGCCATTCAGCCCATCGCATCTGTGCCGGTAACCAGCCTAATCCCACTTTCCAGCTCTTGGTCTGTAGCCTTGCAGGTTAGGAGGCACAGTAAGTTGTGTGGATGGGAACAGGAAGTTACAAAGGGACATAGGTGGACTAAGTGAGTGGGCAAAGCTATGGTTGATGGAGTTCAATGTGGGGAGGGTGTGAGATCATCCACTTTGGATCTGAGAAAGACAAATCAGAATATTTTCTTTATGATGAGAGAGTAGGAACTGAGGAGGTGCAAAGGAATTTTGATGTCCACATACACAAGTCATTAAAAGCTAGTGCACAGATACAAAAAGTAATCAAAAAGGCTAATGGAAAGTTGGCCTTTATCTCAAGAGGGTTGGAATTCAAAAGTGAGGAAATGATGCTTCAGTTGTACAAAGCCTTGATCAGACCTCGTCTGGAGTACTCCATTCAGTTTTGTGCATCGAACCAGGAAAGATATATTAGCCTTGGAAGAGGTACAGCACAGATTCACCAGAATGATAACAGGGATTAAAGGGTTGAATTATGAGGACAGGTTGCATCTACTTGGCTTGCATTCCCTTGAATTTAGAAGGATGAGGAGTGATCTAAACAAAGTATTTGAGTGGAGGGATTGGAAGAATTATGCGAGCTTAACTGGGTTGAATGGGCTGAAGAATGCTAGGTTAAATTGACTAGGAAGAGTTGGAGAAGATAGTCTCTCTTTGAAAATGTGATTAGTTGGATGGAGTGCAGTATTTCTGCAAACAGAGTCCGAAGGGGTAGAGTGCGATGTCAGATATTTGACATAGCTGAGGCAAATTTGACGGTGAATGACAAGATCACTTATGCATGATATGCCCTCAGGATTAAGGCCTTCAGACTTGAGGGAATGAAGATAAAGATTGTAGCAGGGGGAATGCCAGGGGTGGGAGATGACGTTTGATTGGCTGGGGACAAGCAAATCAATTATTTGTTCTTTTATGACCTCAAAGATTATTGCAAAAGCACCTAACTTCACTCATTCACACATGGACAAGTATACCATTCTACAGACTGCTTAAAAATGACCTCAAATGGAACCCGCCCAACTTTTTTCCCAACATTTCAAGGTATTTTAAATAAATCCAGTTTAATGACAATTGAATAAAGAAGGGTTACTTCAAACAATTGCGATCCATAAGATTACTTTAGCTTCTTGAGACAAGTTCAGAAGTAAGATCACAAGATCCGTTTGAGTGAAGACGCACCCTCAGTCCATTTAATCTCATCCTTCTGGAATACCAACCCTATCATCTTCCTATTACAGCATCCAGGCAGAACCTCTTCATAAGGGCACAAGTATATGTTTTGTGCAATTACCATCTAGTAGTTGTTATATTCTGCTTGAACAAGCATGAGAATAGAAAAACTATTGGATGATGTCAAAACACATATGAAGAGTTGGTTTATTTCAGGTTAATAAATAAATATACATGAAATATATCATGCTTTGAGATTAATTATGATAATAAAGGCATGTTAAGAAGTTTAAAATGTGGCAGCTAAAAACAGACTAAGACATCGGGCAGGAGTTTCTGCTAAGTTGCGCTGGTTTCTTCAGCGCAATTCGCCCGATAACAGCCGAACCGCTACAAAAAATAATCGAGGAATTTCAAGCGCATATTACGTCCAATGCATCTCGATTTTCCGCGATCTTTTGCATTAGTTTAAAAAACATCGCGCTGGAAGCCGGTCCCGCCCACAAAACAGGCCACGCCCCAGATTGAATTAATCACCATTGCGAGTTTCCGCTAATTGCGCCCGTTTGTGGGCCTTCGAGGAGATCCTTAAAATTAAGCTTTTTTTTAAGGTGCAAGGTCACTAATACGCATGTTTTGAAACCTTTTAAAAATTAATTGCTTTTTAATTTACTAAGAAACTGACTATTGTACACCAATGTAACTTGTAAATAGTTCGGTATTGTTCTTTAAAGTCATTTTCAGTGATTTAAAATTGGGTCACTCACAGGTGGTTTATTAGACATCGTGATTAAAAATGCTTATTTTTTTCTGATAAATGCATTTTCAGCTCTATTAATAAAACTGCACCAGGTTACCACTCTTAAATATATCAAGGAATATTTTTTAATGCAAAAACTTTAAAACAAAAGGTTCTAAAAGGCTTCGTGACTGCGTGGTTGATGGAAGATTTTACATTTGACGATATGCAAATTAAATTTGAGCGGAAACTTGAGCAAAAAAGCACTTCTGAAAACTAGCACAATTTTGGGCGCAATTTGCGCCCGGATCGCCGCTTCCGCACAAACCTTTGGTCATAGCACAGGAGAGAGTACGAGGAACTTTCCTAGTGGGAAAGGAAGTGAGGTCAGATGAGTACGCATGCTAAATTTTAGTAAGATTTTATCAGAGACAGGAAAGCCAGAGAGGAGGCAAGATCAAGCTCAAGAATGGTGAAAGATGTCCTGAAGAAGAGGGAACATTTTAAAGTCAGTTCAGGAATGGTAATATTCCTTTTAGGCGAATTAACCTCACAAAAAAACATGTAATTGCAGTAATAGCTTACGATCACTGGAGAAGCTCCATCCAGGTAAGGAATGCAAGTGAAGCTACCAGAGAAGGTATCATTTTGCTCCACTGGTAAAACTATCCCATACTATAAACAGGCAAGGTTAACAGTGCAAGGTAAATTGCAGAGAGTTTGAGGAGTATGAGAGACTAAACATCAGAGCAAAATGGATGGGCGACGAGATAGATGAAGACTCGCCCGAAGCGGAGGGAGAGCTGTGCCGGTAGATATTCGTTTCTGGGATGTGGGCATCGCTGGCAACGCCAGCATTTATTGCCCATCACTAATTGCCTTTGAGAAGGTGGTGGTGAGCTGTCCGTGTGGGAAGGTACTCCCATAGTGAGGGAGGGAGTTCCAGGATTTTGACCCAGCGACGATGAAGGAACGGCGATATATTGCAAAGTCAAGATGGTGTGTGACATGGAGGCTAACTTGGAGGTGGTGATGTTCCCATGCGCCTGCTGCCCTTGTCCTTCTAGGTGATAAAGATCGGTGGTTTTGGAGGTGCTGTCGAAGAAGCTTTGGCAAGTTGCTGCAGTGCTTCTTGTAGATGGTACACACTGCAGCCACGATATGCCGGTGGTGGAGGGAGTGAATGTTTAAGGTGGTGGATGGGGTGCCAATCAAGCGGGCTGGTTTGTCCTGGATGGTGTCGAGCTTCTTGAGTGTTGTTGGAGTTGCACTCATCCACGCAAGTGGACAGTATACCATCACACTCCGGTCCTGTGCCTTGTAGATGGTGGAAAGGCTTTGGGGTGTCAGGAGATGAGACACTCGCCGCAGAATATCCAGCCTTTGACCTGCTCTTGTTGCCACAGTATTTATTTTGCTGGTCCAGTTAAGGTTTTGGTCAATGGTGACCCCCAGGATGTTCATAGTGGTGGATTTGGCGATGGTAATGCCGTTGAATGTCAAAGGCGGTGGTTAGACTCTCGCTTCTTGGAGATAGTCATTGCCTGGCACTTGTGTGGTGCAAATACTACTTGCCACTTATCAGCCCAAGCCTGAATGTCGTTCAGGTTTTGCTGCATGCGGGCAAGGATTGCTTCATTATCTGAGGAGTTGCAAATGGAACTGCGCAATCATCAGTGAGCATTCCCACTTCTGGCCCTATGATGGAGGGAAGGTCATTGATGAAGCAGCTAAAGATGGTTGGGCCTGGGACACTGCCCTGAAGAACTCCTGCAGCAATGCTCTGGGGCTGAGATGATTGACCTTCAACAATCACAACCATCTTCCATTGTGCTGTAAGATTCTAAACATGTAATAAAACCACTGCTACCATGTGGAGATGATAACAGATGGATTCAAAATAGAGGAAGTCAGCAAGGGGTCCTTTGTCTGTGAGGATTCAAAATAGAAGTGGTCAGCATATGGTCCTTTGTTTGTGAGACCACATGGACAGGAAAGAGAAACACTGGATGAAGAGGAAGTTCCGCCGCCACATTTCACAGGAACATGAACGTGTCATACAGAAGGAACTCCAAACAGGAAAGTTTGGGAGTGAAACTGACCTATCAGAGGAGGGCAGACAAAGATATATGAGGGGGCCCAGCAGGAAGGCACTATAAAGGAGAGACACAGAAGCAGGAAAATCAAAAGGGAGAAAGAAAGTGGTTTGACTGGCCAGTCCACGTTTGCAACCTACCACTTTTTTCCAGACTGATCACCTGTGGAGGAGGGTATGTATGAAAGTCAGACATAGAGCATAGATATCATTAAAGAGTATTTTGTTTATGTATGTCTGACCTATTAAATTGTGGGCATATTAATTGCGAGGGAATACTTTTATGTACGCTTGAATTTTGAACTGTAGTATGAATAAAGACCAATTTTATTGATCACAAACTTATCTGTCATTGTTACACTTATTTGTAATTTTTGAGGTCCGTACAGTAGTAAGCGAAAGTCTTACAGTGCTAAGTATGACTCCAGCCAGTGGAAAGTTTTCCCCCTGATTCCTATTGACTTCAATTTTACTGGGGCTTCTGATGCCACACTCAGTCAAATGCTGCCTTGATGTCAAGGACAGTCACTCTCACCTCACCTCTGGAATTCAGGGGGAAAAAATTTGTGGTCACCAGCAAAGTTGCAACTGCAGTGCTCACCTTCCATGCAACGCCATCCTGGAGGCATTGCTGATGGGATCCGGGACGAAGTTTGCAGCTTCCCACAGCCTCTGTGTGCAAAACTGTGGAGTTTCCAAGAAATTATGGGCAATGAAGAGGTCTGAGAATTAAAAGGGCCATGCACAATGAAGCAATGCAAAATAAAATGCAGTGAATCAATACATTTTGCAGCCCTTCCTGCCTTTTAAGAAATATTCAACATTTAAAAGAAGTTCCAAATGTGAATATTCAGCTGTTAAAGCTGAATTACCTTCCTAGCCTCAACAAATGGTAAAACTGCCTCAGCACTAACACAAATGGCTCAGCAAGCCAAGGAAGGGGCACCGAGGGTCTCACACGCAGCACTCCAACTTTGTGCAGGGGGGGGTCAACACTGCAAGAGTGGTCCTCCACTCAGAGGGACCAGGAGGCCCTCCAGAAATAATGATGTGTGAGTACATTGCTAAGGCCGTCACTGCCAGCAGTACCCCCCTCCCCACCCCCACCCCGCCACCATCTGGTTCCAGTGCCCAAAGAAGATTCATGGCCTCAGACCACTGGTCAAAACTTCAAAATCCGTCTCCTACCAACTGCATCACTAGCCTCACACACTGCTCAGTGCATGACCCCCAAATCACTCACCTGCCAACAATCGGCACCAATGTCGAGGCACATCTCCCATTCCTAGCCTCACCTCACTCCCTTGGAGGAGACGGTGCAGGCCATTCTTGGCAGTGGCACGGTTGAGCCCTTGGCCAGCAGCGGGCCTGAAAGGATACAAGATGCTGGTATCCTCGTACGTTATCCTCCTTCTGGCATGCACATCTTGCTTTCCTGGCCTTCTGTCAGCACAATTCAACCATTGTGCCTTCTTCATTTCACACACCCAAGAAATGCAGCCTGCCCAGCCAGAGGGTCAACAAGAAGAGGCAGCCTGCCCAGCTCATGGGACCGCAGCCGGATGATTCCATCCCGGATATCCCGGCCACAAAGGGGCTGCCTGGGATGCATCCTTCTGTCTGATTCCTCCTCTTCGGCTTCCTCATTTTCTGTGCCTTCCTCTTCTGCATCTTCCTCTTCCCTCTGCAAGCGGATGCTGTAAATGTGAAATGACAGCATAAAATGCTGGGCATACTCAGTTGGTCAGGCAACATATCGACCTAAGATGTGAACTCTGTTTTCCACAGATTTTGCATGACCTGCTGAGTATTCGCAGCATGTTCTTTCTTCTCAAAGGTCTTCATTTACCATCCAATCCCTTGCAAGCGTCCAGCAGCACTCCCTACGCACTTAAAAAAATGTTCACATCTATTGCAGCAAGCCACCACTTCAATAAAATTAAAAAACAGTCCGAACCCTTAAATTCAAACTTACCTGAATGATGTGTGTGTCTCTTTCAGAGCTGCAGACATCGCTACTCTCAGCCTGCTTGCATGCCAGGTAAACCTGGCCTGCTTAGGTCCCAACGCTAGGGTTGACGTTCACACTGGTGATGTTAAGTCGGCGTTGCACGCCGATTGCTGTCACTATGTTACCATTTTTTTTCCAGGGCACTGCCAGATACCGGCAATGCAAAGTGGGAGAGGAATATAGCAGCCGTCATGGGTCCTGCTACCAGCTGGCTAAAGAGCGGCAGCCTCCATATTATCGCCATTTCATAGTGCTATGGAGTGTCGGTAAGTAGATGAATTTCTAGCCCCAGCTCTTTTGTCCATGTTTGGACCAAAACTTTAATGATGTCTGGAGCCGAGTGGCCCTGGCAGAACCCAAACTGGGCATCAGTGAGCAGGTTATAGGTGAGTAAGTACCACTTTATAGCACTGTCGACGACACCTTCCATCACTTTGCTGATGATTGAGAGTAGACTGATGGGACGATAATTGGCCAGATTGGATTTGTCCTGTTTTTTGTTGACAGGACAAACCTGGGCAGTTTTCCACATTGTCGGGTAGATACCAGTGTTGTAGCTGTACTGGAACAGCTTGGCTAGAGGTGTGGCTAGTTCTGGAGCACAAGTCTTCAGCACGACAGCCGGGATGTTGTCAGGGCCCACAGCCTTTGTTGTATCCAGTGCACTCAGCCATTTCCAGATATCACGTGGAGTGAATCGAATTGGCTGAAGACTGGCTTCTGTGATGGTGGAGACCTCAGGAGGAGGCCGATATGGATCAACCACTTGGCACTTTTGGCAGAAGATGGTTGCAAATGCCTTGGCCTAGAAATTCAGTGGCCTGCGCCACCAGTTTGCGCCCAAAGAGGGCTTTTGCGCCACTGGCCACACCTACCGCGATATTTAGCGGGGCGCTAATGGCGGCGTTAGCCTGTAGCGCTGCGCCGCCACCGATGACGTCATCGGTGTGCGCAGCGCCCCGCTATCGCCCCGCTGGCCATATTTGGTCGCTGCCGCCTCCTCCGCGCCGGCCGCAAACAGCGACCGGTACACAGGGGCCTACCTGTGGCGGTAGTGGGGCGAGTTAAGGTGGAGGTGCGGCCGGCCGCTTTTTCGGCGGCCGCCTGCCCGCACCTCCATCCCCGGCCTCCTACACCCCCCCCCCCGCCACGGCATTGCCGTCTGTTTCCCGAGAGCCCAGCACTTCTCCTTGGTGCCGGGCTCATTTGCCGGCACTCGCAAGCGGGGATCGCGCTGTTGCAGGCACCTCCCCCTTAAGAGTGGGAGGAAGGCCTGCAGTACCGCAGGCTGCCGTGCCGCAGCGGGTGGCGCTGCGGCACTTTGCGCGCCGATATTCAGTTTCAGCGCCCCAAGCGGGGCGCCGAAACCCTTGTTTAGCGGCCAGCTTCCACTTGGGGCGCTGAAACTGAATATCCCGCTGGCGCAAGTGGCTCCGCGCGCAGCGGTAATTCCGGCGCCCAGGCGAGCTGGGCGCCCCAAACTGAATTTTTAGCCCCTTGTCTTTTGCATTCGCATGCTGGACATCGCCACCATTGAGGATAGGGATATTCATGGAGCCTCCTCCTCCCATTAGTTGTTTAATTATCCACCACCATTCACGACTGGATGTGGCAGGACTGCAGAGCTTTGAACTGACCCGTCAATTGTGAGATCGCTTAGCTCTGACTATTGCATGCTACTTCCGCTGTTTAGCATACATGTAGTTCTGTGTTGCGGATACCCGAGGTTGGCACCTCATTTTTAGGTACGCCCAGTGCTGCTCCTGGCATGCTCTTCTGCACTCCTCATTGAATCAGGGTTGGTCCCCTGACTTGATGGTAATGATAGAGTGAGGGATATGCCGGCCCATGAGGTTACAGATTGTGGTGGAATACAGTTCTGCTGCTGATGGCCCACAGAACCGCATGTTTCCCGAGGCTGTCCCCGCCTCGCTGCAGCTACCGGGAATCCCGAGGCCCAAGATCCCTGGCTGGCCACAGCTGAACCTGCACAGCAGGTTCATTGAGAGGCTTCAGGGCCTCATTATCATATTTAAAGTGCCAACCTGCCTCCTGGTAGCCGGTTGGCTGACTGGCCCCCGTCCCGCCTCCGTTAAACCCGTAAGTGGGCGGGTTGGAGGCGGGTTGAGGTCAGGATTCAGAATTTTAATACTTTAACCTCCCACCCGACCCCAACCCACCTGTTTTTTCAGGTTAAAATTCCCTACCCCCCGCCCACCCGCCCCCACCAAGAGTCTGATTGATGGCATATAAACAGTTCAAATTATTCCGAGCAGATAAACAACAATCCCAAATGAAAACATCCTGGAAAACTGGATGTTTGCAGTATAAAAGATAATAGGCTCACTTTTTTTTTTACTTACGTGTCTTTTGGTTACAGGACTACAGATGTAGCTTGGGTATTAGGAGTGCTGTGTGTTAATATAATAATGCAGTATATTGGAGCTCTACCCATTCACTTCTGGGACCTAGGCTTAGCTTCGTCTAGCCACAAGGGATGATGATCTTTTCTCTTTGGTGCACATAAAGCTTTTTGAATCTCATTTCTGTTCCCACTTTATGAATCCTTGTACAAAACAACCCTGGATATAGCACTTAATTTTTCATAGCTTGATTCTAGAAGGTCAGAAGGATAGTGTTATGGGGAAGAGATGGATGGATATTTAAGGTTAGGATTGTACAGAGTGTTTAATGAGATAGCACTGGAACACTGCCATGCCATGTCAGAGGCATTCTGTCCGTTTTTACTTTAATTTCCCACTCGCTATGATTTCATTATTTTTCATTCTAAAATCAATAACAAACAGCAAGCAGCTCAAAACTTCTGAATTGTCAGCTTTACAAAAAATACTAATAAATTGCTCTTTCCTTGATTTATTCGGTTTAGTGTCGCACAGATTTAAATGTTGCGAATAATTATTAGTTATCTCTCTCATCAGATGCATGGATCTTGTCTCAACAATCCAATGATCTGCCTCTAAAGGATCATTCCAGCTAATTCCCTCTTCTTGTACAATTTAAAATTGATTGCAAAATATCAAATTAAATCTATATGATTGTTGTATCAGACTTACCGGGGGAAGTTTTAAGCCCCCCAAAATGGGTGGCTTTGGGTCGGTTGGGATATTAAAATGTTAAAAATCTCAAACCCGAACCGAACCGGACTTGAACCTGCCCACTTCCGGTTTTCACGGAGGCCAGACTGGGGGCAGGTGACCAACCTGCTCCCAGGAGATGGGTCACTCATTTAAATATTTTAATGAGGCTGCGTTCTCTGTTCCAGCTTTAACCCCGGCCGGCCGAGTTTTCTGGGCCTCAGGAAACCCGCAGCTGAAGGAAGGCAAGGACTGCTGCAAGGAAGAGTTAAGTGCTTTTCCAGCACTGATTGTGGGCCAGGAGGAGCAGGAATGCTTCCCCCCGGCAAACCTGTTAATGTCCCCAGCGATCAGAACCACCCCACCCTCCGCGATCCTCTCCCTCCTCCCCTGAGCTCTCCTGCCGCCCGCGATCTTCTTCCCCGAACGCTGCACCCTTCCACGATTTTTCCCCTCCTCCGATTTCTCTGGCCCTCCCAGCGATGCCCCCACCCCCGAACCCCAATCTCTTTGCCCCCCCATCACTGCTCCCCCCAACCCCCGACTTCTCCAACCCCCCCATCGATGCCACCCTGACCCCTGATCTCTCTCTCCCTCCTCACCGCTCCCCGGCTATGGACTGGTGCCGAATGCCTACCCGCCCAGCAGCCAGCTAGCTACTCAATCTGGCTGGCTGGGGCCAAGAAACAGAGTCCAAAAATGGTAATCAGGTCCTGCCGTTAAATTCGGCAGCAACTGAGGGAAACCTGTACTTTGAGGTTTCCCGACCACAAAACTGCTCCACCCTCCACCCCCGCAACCCCCCGCTCCATTCCTGCGTCCCTACTAATATTGGGGCCATAGAAACAGCTATAAGTAAAATTGTCTTGCTAGTTAGCAATGCAAATAATTAACACCATAGATTAACTTTAAGATTAAGAGGTCGGCACTGTTTATTTTTCCTTCACTCTGGATGATGAACCGTATATAAATAAATGTACTGCGTTTAGACTTGAGAATGATTCACAACAAAAGTCTGCAGTACAAGCAGGGTTTCTGCGTGGGCAGCTGGGTCTAAACTAATTACTTTATACTGCATAAAGTGTCAGTGTTATGATAATATCTGTTTATTCTGATTACAATTTTACTTAAAAGATCTATAAGACTTATTTAATTGAAGTAAGCATATGATAGGAAAAGCTGCCGAAACCTTCATGTTTCTATTTTCCATATGTAAATATTATTCCATAATCAGTTCACAACCTAGCATAAAAATGAAAGCCAAACGATTGCTTTGAAATTCTTTCATTCCTAATACTTAATGCTGTACTGAAATACCTCCTAAATTTGTCCTCATTTTAATTAAAAACCAAGACTAAAATTATAAAATACAGTGAAGCTTTGTTGTGCAATCTCCCAGAAAGACAACATCGAGACAAGCTGGTGACACTTTTCAGAGCATCTTACCTCCATTTCACTTCTGTGCTTTCTGAACAGAAGAGTTAATTAGTATAGTTGCTCTTCAAAAACTCCATGCTACTCATAAATCATTTTGATCTGCCTCATAAGTATGGATGAGACTTCAAAGGGCAAATGTATTTGTCATCTTGCACTTTCATTTTTAATAATATTCCCAAACTTCAAATAATCTCCTTTAAAATTAGGCACAGTTTATTATCTACAGATATCCATCACCCTACTATCCATGAAATGGTTGATTTATTGCATTAGGGATGACCCAATTTCCACTTAAAAACTAATTAAGACATGCCTTGATATATCAATGGACTCTGCCATAGAGTATGCTCGTGATACCCCATGTTGTGAATTCCTGACCACAATTGGAATATTTGCAGGAGGTGCTAAACCCGAATATCTAGCCTTCCCCATAGCTGGTGGAGAATTGATGAAGAGCCAATCTTCTGTAAAATAGGGATAAAAAACTGGGATAATGTTGTCAGGATTCAGCAAAGGAGGACAAAGGGGTTAATTAAGAAGGGGAAAATAGAGTATGAGAGTAAGCTTGCAGAGAACATAAAAACTGACTGTAAAAGCTTCTATAGATATGTGAAGAGAAAAAGATTGGTGAAGTCAAGCATAGGTCCCTTGCAGTCAGAATCAGGGGAATTTATAATGGGGAACAAAGAAATGGCAGACCAATTAAATACATATTTTGGTTCTGGAGGAACTGAATGAAATCAGTATTTGTAGGGAAATGGTGTTAGGGAAATTGACGGGATTGAAGGCTGATAAATCCCCAGGGCCTGATAATCTACATCCTAGTGGCCCTAGAAATAGTAGATGCATTGCTGGTCATCTTCCAAAATTCTATAGACTCTGGAGCAGTTCCCATGGACTGGAGGGTAGCTAATGTAACCCCACTATTTAAAAAAGGTGGTAGAGAGAAAAGGGGGAATTATACATCAGTAAGCCTGACATTGGTAGTGGGGAAAATGCTAGAGTCCATTATAAAAGATGAGGAGAGATTACTTAGGTGGCTCTAAGTAATCTCTCCTCATACGTCATTCCTGCCATCCCAGGTATCAGTCTGGCGAATCTTTGCTGCACTCCCTCCATGGCAAGAACATCCTTCCTCAGATAAGGTGACCAAAACTGCACACAATACTCAAGATGTGGTCTCACCAAGGCCCTGTACAACTGCAGCAAGACATACTTGTTCCTGTACTTGAACCCTCTCGCTACAAAGGCCAACATACCATTTGCCTTCTGAACCGCCTGCTGCACCTGCATGCTTACCTTCAGCGACTGGTACACAAGGACACCCAGGTCTCGTTGCACTTCCCCTTCTCCCAATCTATTGCCGTTCAGATAATAATCTGCCTTCCTGTTTTTGCCACTAAAGTGGATGACCGCGCATTTATCCACATTATACTGCATCTGCCATGCATCTGCCCAATTGATCAACCTGTCCAAATCTTACTGGAGTTTCTCGGCTTTCTCCTCACAGCACACACGCCCACCCAGCTTTGTGTCATCTGCAAACTTGGAGATATTACATCTAGTTCCCTTGTCTAGATCATTAATATATATTGTGAATAGCTGGGGTCCTAGGATCGATCCCTGTGATACCCCACTAGTCAATGCCTGCCACTCGGAAAAAGACCCGTTTATTCCAACTCTTTGCTCCCTGTCTGCCAACCAGTTCTCTATCCAAGTCAGTACCTTGCCCCCAATCCCATGTGCCTTAACTTTACACGCTAATCTCTTATGCGAGACCTGTCGAAATCCTTCTGAAAGTCCAAATACACCACATTCACTGGTTCTCCCTTATCTATTCTACTAGTTACATCCTCCAAAAATTCCAGTAGATTAGTCAAGCAGGATTTACCTTTTGTAAATCCATGTTGACTTTGTCCGATCCTGTCACTGTTTTCCAAGTGCTCTACTATTACATCTTTTATAATGGACTCTAGCATTTTCCCACTACCGATGTCAGGCTTACCAGTCTATAATTCCCTGTTTTCTCTCTACCACCTTTCTTGAATAGTGGGACAACATTAGCTTCCCTCCAATCCATGGGAACTGTTCCAGAATCTATAGAATTTTGGAAGATGACCAGCAATGCATCAATTATTTCTAGGGCCACCTCCTTAAGTACCCTAGGATGTACATCATCTGGCCCTGGGGATTTATCGGCCTTCAATCCTGCCAATTTACCTAACACCATTTCCCTACTAATACTGATTTCATTCAGTTCCTCCCTCTCATTAGACCCTATGTTCCCCGACATCTCTGGGAGGTTATTTGTGTCCTCCTTTGTGAATACAGAACCAAAGTTTGTATTTAATTGATCATACCATTTCTTTGTTCCCCATTATAAATTCCCCTGATTCTGACTGCAATGGACCTACACTTGACTTCACCAATCTTTTTCTCTTCACATATCTATAGAAGCTTTTACAGTCAGTTTTTATGTTCTCTGCAAGCTTACTCTCATACTCTATTTCCCCCCTCTTAATTAATCCCTTTGTCCTCCTTTGCTGAATCCTAAACTGCTCCCAATCCTCAGGTTCACTGCTTTTTCTGGCCAATTTATATGTCCTCTCCTTGAATCTTATGCTATCCCTAATTTCCCTTGTGAGCCAAGGTCGAGTACCTTTTTTGTGTTATTTTTATGCCAAACAGGGATGAACAAATTCTGTAGTTCATCCATGCGAACTTTAAATGTTTGCTATTGTCTATCCGTCAACCCTTTGAGTAACATTCCCCAATCAATCCTACCCAACTCGCACCTCATACCATCATAGTTTCCTTTATTTAAATTCAGGACCCTAGTCTCTGAGTCAACTACTTCACTCTCCATCTTAATGAAAAATTCTATCATATTATGATTGCTCCTCCCCAAGGGGCCTCGCACAACAAGATTGCTAATTATTCCTTTCTCATTACATAATACCCAGTCTAACATAGCCTGATCTCTAGTTGGTTCCTCGACATATTGGTCCAGGAAACCATCCCATATACACTCCAGGAATTCCTCCTCCACAGTATTGTTACTAATTTGGTTAGCCCAATCTATATGTAGATTAAAGTCACCCATGATAACTGCTGTGCCCTTATTGCACGCGTCTCTAATTTTCCGTTTAATGCCATCCC
Source organism: Somniosus microcephalus (assembly GCF_052327205.1). Taxonomy (NCBI): domain Eukaryota; kingdom Metazoa; phylum Chordata; class Chondrichthyes; order Squaliformes; family Somniosidae; genus Somniosus; species Somniosus microcephalus. The sequence continues at coordinate 40,108,059 of NC_140998.1, forward strand.
CAACCTTGGCATTACTGTTTGGGGGCCTGTATACAACTCCCACTAATGTTTTTTGCCCCTTGGTATTTCTCAGCTCTACCCATACAGATTCCACATCAACAGAGCTAATATCCTTCCTTACACTTGTGTTAATCCCCTCTTTATCCAGCAATGCTACCCCACCTCCTTTTCCTTTTAGCCTGTCTTTCCTGACTATTGAATACCCCTGGATGTTGAGTTCCCAGCCTTGGCCACACTGGAGCCATGTTTCTGTAATCCCAATCATATCATATCCGTTTACATCTATTTGCGCAGCTCCTTGCATTAAGACACAAAGGCCTAGAAATTCAGTTGGGCGCGCCAGCCGTTAGCGCCTTAGGAGGAGTAGATCTCGAGCGCTAGGCGCGATCTGCGCCTCGCCCCAACTTCAGTACACATTTAGCGCCGGCGCAAAGTCTTAGCGCGCGCCCTGCTGCGCGCGCAGATCATGACGTCATTTACTAGTGCAACGCCCTTTGTGCGCCCCGAACCGGACTTCACTCGCGCCTGGCCATTGTGTGCCGGGCGGCCCTAACGACTGTGAAGTGGAACGGTACACAGCCGAGGCGGGCCGCGGGGAGTGCTAATTAAAGGGCACTTACCCTGCACTATAAAGGCCAGCCATTTTGCAGCATTCACTCTTGTGCAATGGTTTTTTGGAGAGAGACCAAGGAGGAGAGCTTACTGGTTTGGACCAACACTAGGACAGGTATTTTTGGCTCAGGCCAGAGCTTAGCAATTATCTTTGCCTTCATTCAGAGCTCAGTGTTTGCCAGCATATAATGGGAGCTGCATTGGGTGCCAACGCTGACTTTCAGCCTTATGCCAGAAGGGCTTACAGACGCCGTGAGAGAGTGGCAGCCCTGGCTAGATGCAGAGGGGGCAACAGGCGTCGCCAACTGAGGCCTTACCCACCCAGGGTATACCGCCAGCAGTCCTCCTATCTGACCATGTCTGCCGCGATGTGTGTAAGGAGGCTGTGATTCAGAAGGGAGGTGGTTGCAGACATCTGCCAGCTGCTTCAGAGAGATCTGCAGCCACAGCTGATACGCAGGACGTCTCTGTCGGTGGCAGTGAAGGTGACGGTGGCTCTCAACTTCTATGCAACCAGCTCCTTCCAATCCACTGCTGGGGACATCGTCAACATCTCCCAGTTCGCCGTGCATTGCTGCATCCGCCAGGTGGCCGAAGCCCTTTTCAGAAGGAGACATCAATTCATCTCCTTCCCCATGACCCTGGACAAGCAGCAGCAGCGTGCAGTGGGATTTGCAAGAATAGCGGGCTTCCCCATGGTGCAAGGCGCCATTGACTGCACGCATGTGGCTTTGCGGGCACCTCTGGAGCATGCCGAGGATTACCGCAACCAGAAGGGCTACCATTCCCTCAACGTACAGCTGGTGTGTGACCACAGGCAGTGCATCCTAGCTGTCAATGCCCGCTTTCCAGGCAGCAGCCACGATGCCTTTATCCTGCGACAGGTAACTGTGGCTGACATGTTCCAGGCACAGCCTCCCCCAAGAGGATGGCTTATCAGGGACAAAGGCTATCCTTTGTGTACCTGGCTCATGACCCCGCTCCGCGCGCCCACGACCCCTGCTGAAGAGGCATACAACGAGAGCCATCAAGCGACTAGGAACATCATAGAACAAACAATCGGCATCCTCAAGCAACGGTTCCGCTGTCTCGATCGCTCCGGGGGAGCCCTCCAGTATTCGCAGGAGCGAGTCTCCCAATTCGTCGTCGTTTGCTGCATGCTGCACAACCTGGCTATCCGCAGGACTCAGGCACTGCCACCTCACGTTGGACCACCACCTCAGGAGGAGGAGCAGGAGGAGCATGAGGAGGAGGAGGATGAGGAGTACCAGCCCAGGAGGGAGGCAGAAGGTCCAAGGGCCGCCCGTCGGCGGCTTATTGAACGTCACTTCTAGGCCCCCTGTCAGGGAATGGCTTGTGCCAATGAAAGAACATGATTGCAGCCGCTCCGCAAGCCCTCAGCCGGTTAAGGCAACAAACACTTCAAAGATCAAACATGGACAATGTTAATAAATAAAATGCTTTATTGTACAAACTCAGGGCCCTTCCCACATGAAAACCAAAAACAGACGAAACCCCCAAAAAACACTCAAACACATTACTCGCTCCCACAACCTGGAGAGGATTAACAAAACAGTGCAACTAAAATGGCCGTCATCCTCGGCCTTCGTAAAAAACAAACATCACATCCTCGGCCTTCAAAAAACAAACATCCAATTCTCGGCCTCAAAAAACAAACATCCAATTCTTGGCTTCAAAAAACAAACACAACTGGCCACACATTCGACTTTTTGGCCCGCTAGGGCGATGCCTTGGCCACCTTTGTGTGACCCCTGCCCGCCCTGCTGCTCCTCCTCAAAGTAAGGCCATTGGCTGCTGCAAGGCTGGGGGCAGGCTCCAGAGGGGCACATGTCGTGACGGCAGATGCCCTTGGGGGTCGGCCTAGTCGAGGTCTGGCCGTCGAGCGGGCGGCTGTTGAATGCTGCAGCTGTGGCTGGCCAGCATCAGTCGCTGCAGCAGCTCCTGGCAGCTCCACTGGGGGAGTGGCAGTGGCGGCTGGAGGAATGGGGGCAAGCTGGCAGATGGCAGGCGCTCGTTGGTTGCCTGAGACACTGGCACTCGCCCGGGCCAGCACTGCAGCATGCGCACCAATCTGCCGAGGGACAGACCGCTGTGTTGCTGCAGCGCGCCGGGTGCCCTGGCGATGCCTGGCTAACACAGCGAGTGTGGCAGCAGTGAGTGCCCGTGTTGACCTGTTCAGTGACATCATCAGAGCACCCAGTGACTGCACGGCACCACTGATCAGCTGCCCACTCGCTGCCTGAGCTGCCCCGAATGCCGCCCGACTCGCTGCCTGCTCGGCCCCGAATTCCGCCAAACTGATGGCCTGTGAGGCCCCGACGTCGGTGACACTCCGAGACAGGGACTCGATGGCCTCAGGCAACTGTGCCACTACCCCCATGAGCTCCGTGTGCCGGCGCTCCGAGTCCGCGGACAAGTCCTCGAGGCATTCCATCTCCTCAGCGAAGACCATCTCCAGACTGGAGGCCGGACTCTCCCTCTGGGGAGAAGGCCGCCGAGCTGGCCGACCCTTCCTGCGTTGCTGGACGCCGCTGGGCCCAGCAATTGGACTCCCCTCCGACCCTTCCCCACTCTGGGGAGAAGGCCGCCGAGCTGGCACCCCCCTCCCGCGTTTCTGCAGGCCACAGGTCCCATGAGCTCCCCTCCCCTCCGACACTTCCGCCACGCTCCCCTCCAGGGAAGACGTGTCCCCTACATTCGCATGGGTTGCCACGGCTGAGGGTTCCCCTGATGGGCCGCCTTCCTCTTGCTCCTCCTCCTCCTCCTCTTCTGAGGGGCTGTCACTGGCAACTTCAGGGACCTCCTCCTCACCATCTGAAAGCAGGAAGGCACAAGAGTAGCTTTAGAGTGAGGAGAGGGCGTCAGCGAGGGATGCATGAGTGGTGGCATTCAGCGCATTGGTCAGACAGTGGCAAAGGATGTAGATCTGATGCGCAAGTGGGACGAGAGAGGTCCAAACGTTGATGTCCTTACCATTGGTGCCCAGAACAGGGTCGGCATCTCCACATGCAATGGGGCCAATCACCCGGCCACCCATGATGCGCTCCACGCGATGTTGCAGCTCGGTGAGCGGCTGGATCTGGGGTCGGCCTCCCCCGGTCGCAGTCCGGCTCTTCCTATTATTGGCCAGCTTGGCCTGCAAGAGAAAGGACGGCCTCTAAGTACAGTGTGTAGCCCTGATCTTGTGTGCACTGCCTCCCATGGTGGAATAGCCTGGCCAGTGTGTCGCCCTGATCTTGTGTGCACTGCCTCCCATGGTGAAATAGCCTGGCCAGTGTGTTGCCCTGATCTTATCTGCACTGCCTCCCATGGTGGAATAGCCTGGCTAGTGTGTCGCCCTGATCTTGTGTGCACTGCCTCCCATGGTGGAATAGCTTGGCCAGTGTGTTAAGTGCAGAATGTGCAATTGATGTTCATGCCTGTCCCATAGCTGCTGGATGAGGGCTGGCCATCAGGGCTTTCAGGTCCCTTTGCCCATAATGTGAGGTGCACATGCAAGGATGAGGAGGTCACTGGAAAGGGTACTCACCCTGACAATCCGCGTGAGGTCATTAAACTTTTTGCGGCATTGGACACCGGTCCTGGGGACCTCGCTGTTGGCTGACACCTTGCTGGCGACATGCCTCCAGGCTCTCCGGTAGGCGCGGACCGGCGCCTTCCTGCCATTGTCCGGGTACAAAATATGGCGCCTCTTCTCCACACCACCAACCAGCGCACTCAGATCACGCTCTGAGAAGCGCTGCGCTCGTTCACGGGCCTTCTGCATGGCTTCAGGCGCTATTTGGGTCCAGCAGCAGTGTTCAGGCCTAGCTGGAGGGCTCCAGGTGCAGGGCGTGGCAGCAGACCAAGTCGACCCTTCCCCCTTAAGAGCTGGCCGGCGCCAGGGTGTCGGCTGTCAATCACGAGATGGCCGCACCTGCGCTGCGCCCGGCCTCGGCGCTCTCGCTCAGCACCTCCGGCTTAGCGCCTAAAGAGAGGCGTCCAGCGCCAGTTTTAGCGCTTGAGCAAACTCTTAGGGCGAAGCTAATGAATATCGGAGAAGTGGCCTCGATTTGGCGGCGGGCGCAAACTTTAGCGGCCGCCTGACTTTACCGCCCCAAAAGTGGCTACAATGAATTTCTAGGCCAAAGCCTTCAGGCTTTTTTTTTAACACTGTTAGACCTTTTAACATTATTATTTACTGTGGCCATGTTTGATTTAAACCCTTGATTTCTCTGACTGCCACTTTTGCTTTTCTCCTTCCTGTCTTTTGCTTCTATCTTTGTTTCCCTTTCCTCCATCTCCCTGGGTCGATTGGGTCGATTGGGCTTATATTCACTGGAATTTAGAAGAGTGAGAGGGGATCTCATTGAAACTTATAAAATTCTAACAGGACTAAACAGACTAGATGCAGGAAGGATGTACCCGATGATGGGGGAGCCCAGAACCAGGGGTCACAGGCTGAAGATAAGGAGTAAGCCATTTAGCACTGAGATGAGGAGGAATTTCTTCACCCAGAGAGTGGTGAACCTATGGAATTCTCTACCACAAAAGACAGTTGAGGCCAATTCATTAAATATATTCAAGAAGGAGTTATGGCTAAAGGGATCAAGGGATATGGGGAAAAAGCAGGGACAGGGTACTGAGTTTGGATGATCAGCCATGATCTAATTAAATGGTGGAACAGCCTCAAGGGGCCGAATGGCTTACTCCTGCTCCTATCTTCTATGTTTCTATTCCCAATGTGAACTCAATCGCTTGTTCTAAAGAAACACACAGCAGCAGCAGCATAAAACGAATAAATCTTCATCATAAAGAGCTTTAATGTTGGTAGCATTAGAGTCAAGCCACATGGCCAAATGTTTTCCCCCAGTGTCAGAAAAGATTCACCCTTCAGAAGAAATGCACTCCCCTGTTAGTATCCCCTCAACCTTTCATTTAAATGAAGGAAACAACTTTTTAGCAAATAATTCAAACAGACCTTAAACTGCTGGCATGTTTTAAGGAGATTTCATTCTCAGTGGGACTGTCATTTTTAAAGTTTTCACCTCAAGTTAATCTTATTACTACAGCAGTAAAACTGCTCAAATGCCAAGAGGATCTTCCTTACTGTAGTAGTACATAGAATAATCAACACAGAAACAGACCATTCGGCCCACCCAGTCCACGCCGGAGAATAAACCCAATCTCGAAAAATAACTTAACATGCTTTTCTTTTATTTCCCTCATTTCTCATTTCCACCATACATTTTCCCATTCTCTTCTATTTTAATTATTGTTAACTTTAAACTTTAACTTTTTTTCAACTTAACATACCACATTCTATTGGTGCTAGTTTTCTGTTCTTACAAAAAACTGTAAATACACTTTTCTACACTTCTTTCTGCAGCTCTAGGCCTCAGTGTCCATTTGCAGCTGAAAGCGGCATTACAACAATTGGTCGAGGACTCGGAAGAGTGACAGGGTTCATATCACAAGGTCCATCCAAGTCAGCCCTTGACGTGATTTTATCAAATCAAGTGCAAATCCATTGCTGTTGGATAAGCTATCTTGTCTACAACTCGGATATTTGCACCTGGATAAAATAACTTGTTTGTGGTGTACCAAAAGATAAATGCGGAAATACTAATTTCTCAAACACCCTTTGGAAGACTTGTCTTAAATGATAAACTAGAGATTTAGCTTCAAACTTCTTACACCATATATAATGAACAAAATCATGCAAATTTGCTTAAAGCCCATGACACTATAAAATAAATATTGGATGACATCTGTAACAAGTTCAATCTTGTTTCCATAACTCCCCATCAACAGTCCTCTGGGAAAATGCCACATGTAAAATACGCCAAAGTATGGTTGAGTGGAGAGCTTCGACTAAAGAAGCTGCGCTCACTCTGGCAGCCCGAGGAGCAAAAAAAATGATAATGTTCGAAGAACTGCTAACTGAATGTGACATAGACCGACTATCTAAGTTCCTAAATTGAGTAATTTAAGGAGAATTGCTTGCAAAATCTTTCACCAATCTTCTGCCTTCAAACTAGACTTCTTTCAAGAGAAATGTGAGTGATGAGTATATTAAATCATCTTCAAAATTTATAAAACCTAATGGACATCCAAGTCATGTCAATGAAATTCTCCTCAGGTACATGGATTAGAACACTTAGAGCACTGACACAGCTGGCAAATGGATGAAACCACGTGTGTAAAAGATTCAGCAGAAAAACTGCCAGTGCTAACCTTGAATTTATTCGGCACAGAAATGTTAACCAACAGGGACCTGGTTACAAACAAAAGAAAAAACTTGCATTAATGTAGCACCTTATCACATCCTCAGGATGTCCCAAAGTGGTTTACAATCAATGGATTCCTCTTGAAGTTTCAGTCACTGTTCTTATGCAGGGAAGCACCGTTACCAATTTGTGCACTGCAAGGTCCCACAAACAGCACCTAAATGAATAATCAGAAAATGTGGTTTTAGGGATGCTAGTTGAGGGCTGTAGGATGATAACCAGTAATTAGAATGTTTATATTTTTTTATATATTCGTTCACGGGATGTGGGCGACACTGGCAAGGAAGCATTTATAGCCCATCCTGATGGTCTGTACTGAATGCATAGCACTCCGCACTGACCATGCACCAGGCATCCACGCTTGAACTGTTGACCTACATTGGCTCCCGGTCCAACAATGCCTCGATTTTAAAATCTCAGCCTTGTTTTCAGATCCCTCCAGGGCTTCACCCCTCCCAGATTGACGGGCTTGGCTTCCAGTGGGACAGGGAAGACTCTGGAGCAGGCTGCAGGAGCAGGTAGTCCAAGCCATGACCCCAGGTCGAAGGGGGTCAGATCCCGGGAGTGGGGGGGGGGATCTGATCCCCGACCCTGGAATCTTTTTATGGAAGGGTGGTATGGTGGGGGTCGGTGGGGCGGGGGGGGTGCTGGTGGGCAGGTTGGCTGCCCGTCTCTGTTAAACCAAGAGTTGGGCAGGTTGGAGGCCTGGGGTCGGGTTTGAGATTTTAAAAAATTTAACCTCTGACCTGAGCACAACCCACCTGTTTTTTGGGTGGTAAAACCCAGCTCTAACATTCTGTTTCAATTCTAATCCCAACACACTGGGTTTCTTTTCTTGCTGCTCATGACTCACTATCTGGACTTTGAAGATAATAACAGTTCGAACCTAGTTTCAAAATCAACTTATCACTAATTCTAAAGAGGAAAATAAAACTGCAGGCTAACAAAACTGAATGTTAAACTGCAATCTAGCAAAGCTTAATACTGAAAGGCAATAAAGGGAATTATATTCTAACAATTGTCAGTGGGGTTAGCTTCCATATGTAGGCAGATGATATGCAGCTCATTCTCTCCACAACCTCTCCCGACCCCTCCACTGCTTTGTGCTGTCAGACTACTTGTCCGATATCCAATTTTGGATGAGCCACAATTTTGTCCAGATAAACATTAATAATGCAGCTGGCCAGGATGCGTCAAAACATTTTTAAAAAATTCATGGCCTCGATCCCAGTCTAGACCCCACCCCCTCCATGTAGGCCCCACAACGGTGGTGTGCCTGGTCTGACCGGATATACCTACATTGACCATAAACCAGCTCCCAAAGGACCTGGTGCACAGGAACTCTGCCATTTGGAGTCTCTTCCCTTCCTCCCCTTGCTGCACCTCCACAAGACAATCCTGGAAATTTGGGCGTAAGACTGTGGCCATGCCCGATACAAGACTCCCCAAACAAGCGCTCTACTCGGAGCTCCGACATGGCAAGAGAGCCCCAGGGGGGCAGAGGAAGTGTTTCAACGACACCCTCAAAGCCTCCTTGAAAAAATGCAACATCCCCAACAACACCTAGGAATCCCTGGCCCAAGACTGCACAAAGTGGAGGAGAAGCATCCGGGAAGGAGCCGAATGCCTCAAGTCTCTTCGCCGGGAGCAGGCGGAAGCCAAGCGCAAAGAGCAAAAGGAGCGCTTGTCAACCCAAGCACCCCACCCACCCGCCCCTTCAACCACCGTCTGCCCCACCTGTGACAGAGACTGTAGGTCCCGCATTGGACCCATCAGTCACCTGAGAGCTCATTTTTAATGTGGAAGCAAGTCATCCTCGGTTTAGAGGGACTGCCTAAGAAGAAGATGCTTATCCAGGTCGCGGTCTAGTTTCTGGCCCTTCTGGCAGGTTTCTGTTGAAGTTAATGGCAGGAGTCCACCTTAACAACAGTAGGTTTTTGGGGCCAACTTCTTTAAAAAAAAATAAAGCTTTTCAATGAAAAATGTTGTTAAAGCACATTTGACAAATGTACTCTATTTAGATTTTTATTGGAATTCTTTACACCCACACTCTCAACATATTCCCTCCAAGTATTATCTAGCTCTCCTGGTACATTGACCTCAGAATTTAATACAAAGATAAATGACCACCATAAATCATTTCATGTTATCCTGTAGGTCAGTAACATAGATAATTTCTCTCTTTCTATCCCCTCTTATTCCCAGTGTTGCTACTTCCAATCCAACCGTACTGCCTTCCCTTCAACCATCTCTATTGTTGGCAATGGTTTCTACATTGGTTCCTCTCCCAAAGTTTGGTTTGACTTTTTTTAAATGTTGCTTAAATTTTTTTTATTTTTATTAAAATGGATAAATTTGACACTGTACAAAATTACCATTAGTGTTTCAGGCCCATACCTTTGCTTAGCTGTCAACATGCTGCTAAAACCCCAGTTACACCTAATCCCTTTAGGTCTAACTTTTAATGGGGAATTTAACAGCATAATTACCGCAGAGGAGCCGAAGTTTTCGTCAGTTTCCCTGATTTGAGAGATTTCACTGATTGCCGGCTCTGTTGGTGGGGGGCGGGGGGGTGGTGGGGGGTCGGTGGGGGGGGGGGGGGCGAGTTGGTGAGGGGTGTCCACAGCACAGCCTGTGGAGGAGCAGTGAATGACAGACTGCAACTTCAGGATTTCCGCATTAGGCTCCGCATGCGCTAAATCCTGAAGATGCAGTCAGTTTCAAAGGCGGAATGACGGCGAAAGCTGCCAGTTTGATGTCATTGGGACCGCAAATTCCCGGCCATTCTTGCCCTGTTCATAATCCACCAGTTCTAAGTTAAATTTACGGCAAAGCACAAGAAATAAAAAGAAATGGCAGTGCATCACCAGACACAAACTTTTGAAGCTGCATCCTAACTAACTAAGATCTGAATCAGGTAAACACTTGATCGTTGCAAATGTGACCCGTCTACAAGTACATCATTCACTGGCCTAAGACTCAATGGGGCAGATCTTGACTTGACAGGATTGATATTGTAAAGCAGGTGATGGTGAGTCAGCAGCCCATTTTACATCTCTTCCGATTTGTATTTCCACTGAAGTCAACCCAGCCCTACCGCTCCACTACCTCTCTCAGCCCCTCCGCTGCCTCTGTGTTTCCATTGAAGTCAATGGAAATAACAATCGTTTGAGATGTAACACAGGCTGCTGACTCACTGCCACCCATTTTACACCATTGCGCAAAGTCAAAATCTACCCCAAGCTTCCCAAAAGAGACCATTGATCATTGGTCAGACAAATTTCAATACGCAGTTTCTTGGCATTTTCGCCTTCTGGTTGCTCCTGGCTGTCAAGTGATATTTTCTTTAAATAGCAATCTGTGAGAGTGATTATTGTTTTGGGAAAAAATGAGATAATCTGGGGATAGTGGTCAGGGCCAGCAAAAAAAAATGAAGATGAATATTTTACAACAGATTTGTAGCTTTTCGATTTGTTTTTCCGTCTGTTTTTAAGTCAATTATTCTAATTTTATCCTTAATTTGCATGTCTTTATTGAGTATATTTATACAGGGCTTAAAAGAATGATTGCCAGACTAATCATCACCAGCAGCAATAACATTTCCAGTTTGTACATCTGTAACCTTTTGAGAATATTGATCATTGGCACATGCAAAATGGCTGCTGGTCCAACTCGAATCACTTTCCTCAAACTGGCCAACGATAGTTCTTGACATCTGAAAATGAACAAAGAATAAGTTTCATTTCCCACCACATGTTTTGGCTTGCAAAGTCCCAAAAAGCTAATTTATTTATTACACAGATGAGTTACCTCTCCATAGCATGTGTCTGAAACAGATGTCTTCTGCAACAAAAGTGGCTGTCAGATTTCTGTAAACGTTGGCATAAATCTCCACAGATTCCAAGTAATATTTTTACCACAATTTCCCACAGCTCCAACTGATTTTGACAGGGCCATTTCGTGACACTCACATCTTAGTCTCTTTCAGAAAGTTTGGGGAAATGATAGGGATGCACTTTGGGCCCGAAATTCCCGGCGCACCGGCCCACTAATTGAGGTACAGCAGGGCAGGACTACCTGCTGCCACTGTGCCCTGGAGTTGACCCCTTTCCAAATTGTAGGGATGGGACCATTTCAACAGAGTGGCCCATGCATGCAGAAGGGCAATGGAGGTGCCAGCTCCAATGAAGGGGCAGAAGTCAAAGCGACACCGTGCCAATCCGACCAGAGAACGCCGAGTCTTGGGAAGGACCAAAGGTGAAGGCTGCTCCATTTTTGTTCTGCTCCTCAGGGAGCCAAGGGGCAGGTCTCCTCTGGGATACATTAACCATTTTAATGGCAATCCTGGGGCCTTCTTAGGGCTCTCAGTAGGTCTATTGGGAGCCATATGAAGTGGAATTCTCAGTGTAGCTCAGCAACAGCCCCAGACAAGCTACTAAAGGTAATAGTAGTCATAGAGTGCAGGGCTGGAAAATTTCCCAGCCCACGTTCTGGATCAGAATTTGGGATACAATGTTTTGGGGAAGAACCAGGCAAGTTTGGGTTTCGACCTAAAGTCCTCACCCCTGCCTTGTGCACTCCACCCCAGTTGCACCCTTTGCCAACCTGGAAATTTTGGCTTCTTTTGTCTTTTGGATGACACAGTTTCATTTCATGGTCTAACCACCTCCTCTTGACATTCAATGGCCTTACCAGCGCCGATTCCCCCACCATCAACATCCTGGGGGCTCACCATTGACCAGAAACTTAACTGGACCAGCCACATAAATACCGTGGCTACAAGAGCAGGTCAGAGGCAGCATATTCTGCGGCGAGTGTCTCACCTCCAGACTTCCCAAAGCCTTTCCACCATCTGCAAGGCACAAATAAAGAGTGCAGCTCCAACAACACTCAAGAAGCTCAACACCTCCCAGGTTAAGGCATTCTGCTTGATTGGCACCCCATCCACCACCTTAAACAGTCACTCCCTCCATGACTGGCATACTGTGGCTGCAGTGTGTACCATCTACAAGATGCACTGCAGCAACTCACTGAGGCTTCTTCGACAGAACCTCTCAAATCCGTGACCTCTACCACCTAGAAGGACAAGGGCAGCAGGTGCATGGGAACACCACCACCTCCAAGTTCCCCTTCAAGTCACACACCACGCTGACTTGGAAATATATCACCGTTCCTTCATCATCACTAGGTCAAAAACCTTGAACTCCCTCCCTAACAGCACTCTGGGAGTGCCTTCACCACACGGACTGCAGCACTTCAAGAAGGTGGCTCACCACCACCTTCTCAAGTGCAATTAGGGATGGGCAGTGGCGCCCACACCCCTTGAATGTATAAAAATAAAATCATAGCCAGAGCATCTCCTGCAATGGCTTCTCTTCCCTCTTCCACACGTTACCTCTGGAGTCCCCAAGAATATATCCTTGACCCTCTCCTCTCTTGCATATACATGCTGACCCTTGGCAGGATCATCCAAAGACTTGGGTCTATTATCACATGTATGCTGACGACATCTAGCTCTATCTGCTCACCACCTCTCTCGACCCCTCCACTGCCTCTGTGTTTCCATTGAAGATAATGGAAAAAAAAGTGCCAGAGATGCATAACAGGCAGAAGAATCAATATCACCTGTTTTACATTTTTTGCCCAAAGTCAGAATTACCCCTGTTAAGAGTTTTCAGGTATGTATCTTACATCAGAACTGGAGATTGTAAGGTTTTAAGATAATGAAAGGGTTTGAGAGGGTAGATGGGGAGAAAATGTTTCCACTTGTGAGGGAGACCAAAATTAGAGGCCATAAATATAAGGTAGTCACTAATAAATGCAATAATGAATTCAAGAGAAACTTCTTTACTGAAATAGTGGTAAGAGTGTGGAATGCGCTACCACAGGGAGTAGTCGAAGTGAATAGCATAGATGCATTTAGGGGGAAGCTAGATAAGCACATGAGGGAGAAAGGAAAAAAAGGGTACATTGCTAGGGTTAGATGAAGAGGGGTGGGAAGAGGTGCCTGTGGAGCAGAAACACCAGCATTGACCAGTTGTGCCGAATGACCTGTTTCTGTGCTGTAGACTCGATGTAACTCGATGTAATAAGGAGATATGTTCGTAAGTTTGGGGGAAAAAAGGAGGGGCTTTCCAGCATTTTTTGTTTTCATCTCAGAAATCATTACTTCACTGTAAATGGAAGTGTTCATGATTTTGCTAGCAAGGTAGAAAAACTTGGCAATTATCTCACCTCATCGCAGCTCTCGGTAGGATCTCAATAACACCACAGGCAATGAGAAACTTTGATATAATTCAATATAAATAGGATAATTCCTACTGAAAGATAATGCAGGGAGGAATGTGGCTCAAATGCACCCAGCATTCAGATGCCAAGTTCACCGTTTGGAGAAAGTACCCCAGTGTGTGTCTGAGCACTCCCCAGTGAAGCAACTGTTAGGAAACTGGAAGGCTGATTGAAGATACGCTTTTGTTGTTATTTTGGTGTTTTGAATTGAGGTTTGTTGGCATGCTTTTCTGGATCCTGTTATTGCAATAATCTAGCAAGCGTACTGTAGCCTGCTGAGTTCAGTCAGATTTGCAGAGAATCATATGTTTTTTGTTGTTCATAAAGTTGCCTTTTCTGGCGCTGTCCTTTTGAAAGAATATGGAATATGTCTTATTGGTTACGTTAATGACCATGGTGGTCCTCAAAATTATGAAAGGTTTTGCTAGAGTATAGGGGGAGAATCTGTTTCCACTGGCAGGAGGGCCAATAAGCAGAGGATACAGAATTAAGATAATTGGCAAAAGAACCAGGTGGGAGATGAGGAGAATTTTGTTTTTGTATTCAGCGAGTTATCATGATCTGGAATGTGCTGCCTGAAAGGGTGGTGGAAGCAGATGCAATAGTAACTTTCAAAAGAAAAATGGATAAATACTAGAAGGGAAAACATTGCAGGAATATGGGGAAAGAGCAGGGGAGTGGCACTAATTGGACAGCTCTTTCAAAGAGCCTGCATGGGCGGAGTGGGCCGAATGACCTCCTGCTGATTCGATGATCCTATGAGTTGTACAGAGCTTTAAGTCAGACCCCCATCTGCAGTACTGCATTCAGTTTTAGGCATCAAACCTCAGAAAGGGGTACAGCACAGATTCACCAGAATGATACCAGGCCTTAAAGTGTTAAATTATGAGGACAGATAGCTCTTTCAAAGAGCCGGCCTTGGCACAATGGGCTGAAAGGTCTCCGTGTGTGCTGTATGATTTTAATGCGCCGATTTGATGCATGGAGCAAAGTGATTGGTGATCTTCAGCTACGCCAAGTAACAAAAAGAACAGGGACAAGCAGCTGCTGGCCCTGGAGCACAGTGATAATGAAAATGTATCTTATAACAGTGCACACTAAATCATTTAATTATTTGATTAATCAAAGCACAATCGCATTTATTGAAGAGAGATTTTTGAACGATAAGGGAGTTACGGGTTATGGGGAACGGGCAGGGAAGTGGAGTTGAGGCTAAGATCAGATCAGCCATGATCTTATCGAATGACGGAGCAGGCTCAAGGGGCCAAATGACCTACTCCTGCTCCTACGTCTTATGTAAGAGCCTTGTTTTGAGAAAAAACTGGCTCTCTAAATAAAATATTTTGCTTCTACATCATAAAACCGCCTTGAAGATCTGCTTTTCTCTGCCATTCACATTACAGTGTCAGCTGTGGCTTAATGGGCAGCACTCGCCTCTGAGACAGAAGATTGCCGGCCCAAAATCAAGGCTGATACATCAGTGCAGTGCTGAGGGAGTGCTGCACTGTTGGAGGCACCATATTTTGGACGAAACATTAAACCTAGGCCCTGTGGGCATAAAAGGTTGGCGTAAAAGTTCCTATGACACTCAAGGAAGAGCAGGGAAGATCTCCTCAGTAATCTGGCTAATATCTAACCCTCAACGAACATCACTGTTTGTGGGAACTTGCTCTGTGCAAATTGGCTGCTGCATTTCCTACGTGACAGTAACTAAACTTCAAAAGAACTTAATTGGCTGTAAAGCGCTTTGGGATCTCCTGAGGTCGTGAAAAATGCTATAGAAATGCAAGAAATAACCATTTGTTATCACATTTTTCTTTCCTTTTTTTGATAGACAAGTAGCTTTGATTTGTTTTTCTGCTGACAAATGTGGAGCCTTCAAAACCCAACAGGAGGGCAGGATTGACGAGCATGTGTATTTTGCAGTGCTAATTATGTGTACATGCAGAATCAGCCGGGGTATGATAAACAGCATGCTGTTAACCACCGAGGAATCTGTGGGAGCAATAAATGAAGCGGGTAGGACTCCTGCGGTCCTAACAACAGTGAATGCACACACGCAGCAGGCAGCCGCCACGAGCTTGTTAAAATAATTGTACCCACATCCGATTTTTTTTGTGCTTATCTGCAAAAAAAAACTTGTAGGGTCATTGAAACACAGCAACAAAGAGCTGACAATGGCAGCTGTGTAGTGGCAGCAGCTTCTTAAATACATTTGTTGATGACGGAAGTGGTGAAGCTCCCTTCATTCAGATGTGTCTTCGAAGATGGGACAAAGCAACGTTGGGTATGGCTGACAATTAATGTCCCATCAAAGCCCAGCATGCTGGACAATTATACAGCTGTGTGCTAAGTGAATAGTAGGAAGCGCATTTAATAGCTCATTTGCACTGGTAACTGCATACTGAAGTATGGTGGATTTCCCAATGCCATCTGATTTGCAATTTGCCAGTAAAGATGTAGGCCAGCAGATGGGAAGCCGCTGTAGATTGTGGCAGATCTGCTGGAAATCTATCTCAGCAGACCAGTCAGTGTCTCTAAAGAGAAAAGGCAAGAAAGAACTTGTATTTATAGAGTACCCTTTTATGTCCTCAGGATGCCCCAACGTGCTTCACAGCCAATGAAATACTTTTGAAGTGTTGTCACTGTTGTAATGCAGGCAAACACAGCAGCTAATTTGCGCACAGCAAGCTCCCACAAACAGCAATAAGATAACTGCCCAAATAATCTGTTACTGGCGAAGTTGGTTGAGGGATAAATGTTGGCATGGGCACTGGGAGAAATCCCTTGCTTTTCTTTAAGTAGTGCCATGGGATCTCGGTTCAACATCTCACCTGAAAGATGGCACCTCCAACAGTGCAGCACTCCTTCAGTACTGCACTGAAAGTTAGCATTCCAGGTGTAACCCTTCACAGAACTCAAAACTGTTTCAATGTCCAGTTCTGCTTGTTACAGGCACTGACTGATCTATCATGTACTTTCACCATTTCCTGCTTTCGTTTCAGAACTTGCGAGGTGGTTTTCCCCTGAAATCTGGAGAGCCTTGTTGCGCGAAACTGTTGCCCAATTTCTCCAGTCTACTTTGCACCCTACAGTCTTTTTGCACATGATGAAATTAGTACTTAGGAGCAAACAGTGCATACAATTGTATCTAACATAACGTTTCACCGGGGAATAAGAGGTTAATAAGGGCACTGCTGAGAAAATGAGTAAGGATAATCAATACAGATGGATTTGTTTCCCTGTAGTTTAGTTGCACATTTATTCTGGCTCCAGGACTCATGTCAAACTCACATGTACTTGGCATAGTTGGATTATCAAGGTTCTCCATGATGTCAAACAATGAAATATGGCAGGCTGCAAAGAAAATGCCTCCCTGTTCCTAGTCTCATTACCGTCTGAGGCCAGTAAGATCACTGGGCTGGTTATGTATGGGTCGCCTGCTGCATTGCAGAGCCCGTGCTTCACAACGTTTGAGAGAGCTGTCAATTTCTTATTCAATCACGGGCACAGTAGCAAGATAAAAGCTGTCAGTGATCAAAAAAGAACTTCAAAAAAACATAATTATTGCTACAGCTGCCTAACCAGCAATTAAAAGTATGTGCTGAATAACAGCAGCAAAACCATTTACATTTCCTCCCCTACCTCTCTCTCTCTCTCTCTCTCTCTCTCTCTCTCCCTCTCTCTCTGTCCCTCTCTGTCTCTCTGGGGGGAATTTTTCAGGGGGTCAGCTGGCGGGTTAGTTGGGAATTCTTTTTTGACAGAGCGTAGGGAACCCGCTGTCAAGACGCCTCCACGCTAGTCTCCCAGATGTCGGGTCTGTTATTGCTGAACAGACCCAACACCAAGCGGCGGGGGAGGCAACTTAGATCATTAGATTGTTAAGAGGCACTTAAATAGTACTTTTCAATTTTACACATTCCCCCACGGGTTACACGCTGCTTGGGGATCACATCAACTCAGCATGTTGTGAGTGGATTCAGCGTTGAATATCTAAATACAAGTTGTTGTTGTTGTTGAATTATCTGATTACCTGACAGCTGCAAAAGTTGTATAAAAGCTCCCATCTCACAGCTGTTCACTGTCCAAGCTCAGAAATTGTTGCTTACTGCATTTGGAAGACAGGCTGAGCTTTATGCAGCTTGCAAGTATTTGGAGCTAACTATCCAGTGCCACCTCATGGAACAACCTCTCTCAGCATTGACAGATTTGCTTCTGTCATCTCACCTTCACCTGCTATCTATTACATCAGAATGGGTACGGTTTACACTCTCTCACCTTGGTCCTCAGAATCTGACCACGATCAGCTCCAACACCAGCAGAACCAGGCATACCAGCAGCAACAACAACAGCAAGAGGGCCAACCTTCTCCTCAACCACCTGATGTTGCACAGGGCAGAGGGCATCAGCGCAGGGCTGGACCATGCCAGAGGTAATACCCCCAACACAGGGTTTACAAGCAGAGGATGAGCTTCCTCAACATGACAGAGCAGCAGTTCTTCAGGAGACTCAAGCTATCACGCCAGGTCATGGCAGACATTTGCAGATAGCTGGAGCAAGAGCTGCAGCCCAGAGGAACGGGTGGGCACCCCTTACCAGTAGCTGTCAAAGTCACCAGCACCCTCGACTTCTTTGCCTCAGGCTCCTTCCAAGCACCTGCAGCAGACATTTGCGGCATCTCGCAGTCGGGTGCCCAAAGATGCATTACACAGGTCACCGATGCCCTCTTTGACAATTCCTTCAATTATATTAACTTTGCCACTGATGAAGCCAGTGTTGTTGAGCGTGTGCTCGGCTTTGCGGCTCTGGCTGACTTCCCACATGTGCAGGGCATCATCGATTGCACACATGTGGCCATGAAGGCACCCCATCGTCACCCAGGAGTGTTTGACAACCGCAAGGGCTTCCACTCCCTCAATGTGCAGCTGGTCTGCAACCATAGGAAGATCATTATCCATGTGTGCACTAAGTTCCCTGGCAGCTGCCATGACTCTTACATCCTGCGCCAGTCCACTGTCCCTCAGCTCTTCCCACCTCCAAACAATCTTTCTGGCTGGCTGCTTGGAGGGCTATCCAGTAAAGGCGTGGCTCATGACACCTTTGAGGAGGCCAACAAACGAGGCTGAGGAACATTATAGCCAAAGCCTCATCTCCACCAGAAGTGTCATAGAGCAGACATTAGGGTTGCTTAAAATGCGCTTCAGATGCCTAGACAGATCTAGAGGAGCCCTTCAGGATGCAGCAGACAGGGTCTCGAGAATCATAGTGGAATGCTGCGCCCTGCACAACATCGCACTACAACGAGGATTAGCGCTGCATGAGGAACAAGGCGCAGAGCACACAGCCTCTTCGGAAGAGGAGGAGAAGGAGAAGCATGAGTTTGAAGACCAGGATGATGAAGACCTGGAGGAGCCAGTGGTCCCAATGTCACCAGTACATGACCACATTGCTGCCCATGAGGCCACAAATCACCTCATCATGGTCACATTTAGTTAACTTCATGCACCACAGACATGTGGCTGCCACATGCGTTGGCACATTGGCATCAGCCCACATCAACATCATAAACCATCCCTACAATGACCAATCCTTTCTTTTCACTGTCACCACCATTGCTGGAGAATAAATTAGCCCTGTTCACTCTGCCACTTCCAAGTGTCCACACACATTTGGCAAAACTTTATGAATTAAATAATTTAATACACAAAATTAATTTAACATAAACTTGACAATAGCATTGAAAGAAATACCCAAGTGACTACCCTTGTGGCTCTATGTGTGTGGTATCTTTTTTTCTGAATGCTTCTACGTGGTGCTACCCCTGTGACTTCAGCAGAGGTAGAGGCAGCCTCCTCAATTCCCTCCTGCATCTGCTTAGACGCCTTTGGCGGTCATCCTCTTGGTTTTGGAGCCTGTAAGGGCCCTACCAAAGTCTGATCCTCCTGTGACTGTGCAGTGGCAGACTTGGACATCGCTGTCCGGGGAGGCATCTGGGGCTCAGACCGAGGGGTTGGCAAGGTGGTAGAAGTGTGAGCGCTTGGAGAGGAGTCTGCATTTCCATGTGCCCTCTCACCTATTCCCTCTTATGGGCCACCCGCACTTCTCTGCTAGCATGTAGCTGGAGAGCATCTTGCCGCACATCAGTGGGGCCATGAGGACCCATGTCTATACTGACATTCCTCCTAGCAAGGACGTCTATAAGCCTCTGGTTTCTCTCCTCCATTGATGACCATCTATCCTCCATAGATGCCCATCTATTTTGAATTGAAACTATGTGCTCATGCGACTGGCACATTTATCCTCCATGTAGGTGGCCATTCTATCCATGGAGGAACCAACAGTCGCGAGTGCGTGCACCACGGGGATGCTCATGCTTGAGATGGACTCCTCCATTCTCTGCACACTCGCAGTCACCGTGGTTGCATAACCTGTCAGAGCCTCCTGCACTTGTTCCTGCAGCTCCAGGACCGCCCTCTTCCTTGATGGCCCCAAAGCTCAGCGTCTGCATGCAACATAACAGAGCTAGGAGACTCCTGCGCCCTCCAATGAGGTGTCTCCACTGCTGACCCTGTCTCCACCATCTGCTCTTGTTCACCTGTGCTGTGTGAGACACCAGGTGACAACACTACTCTATCTCGCGACGGACCCACCGAGGTGATTGTATCTGTGCTTGGTGCTGGCTTGCCTTGTCTGAGGTGATGCTGCACCCTCAGAGGCTGGAGGCTCCTTTAAAGAGTCCACTTGCTATTCCTCCTGGAGAGTTGGTGGGGGGACGTGCTCTGGATGGACCTGTGGGAGAGTAAAGACATCAGTTAGATATATGATATGTTGATTGCATACAGATCCAATTATGCACATTATGAGCATTCAATTTCTCTTGACATCAGCCTCCATATGAGTGACTGATGAATGCCATGTAGGTGTAGGGAAAATTATTCTGTCACCAGGTTGTTCTGATGAGCCCCTCTCTCCATCCCCCACTTCCAGCTGGTCGACCACTCCAGTGATCTCCAGGGCAGCATCCTCTGCAGTTGTCAGAACAGCGAATTACATAGGATATACAGCACAGAAACAGGCCATTCAGCCCAACCAGTTTATGCTCTACTCGAGCCTCCTCCTGTCTTCCTCATCTAAATCTATCAGCATAACCCTCTATTCCCTTCTCCCTCATATGTTTGTCCAGCCTCTCCTTAAATGCATCTATACTATTCACTTCAATCATTCCCTGTGGTAGCGAGTTCCACATTCTCACCACTCTCTGGGTAAAGAAGTTTCTCCTGAATTGCCTATTGGATTTCTTAGTGGCTATCTTATATTGATGGCCTCTAGTTATGCTCTTCCCACAAGTGGAAACATTCTCTCTGTATCCACTCTATCAAAACCTTTCATAATTTTAAAGACCTCTATTAGGTCACCCCTCAGCCTTCTTTTTTCAAGAGAAAAGAGACCCAGCCTGTTAATCCTTTCCTGATAGGTATACCCTCGCATTTCTGGTATCATCCTTGTAAATCCTCTCTGCACCCTCTCCAGTGCCTCTATATCCTTTTTATAATATGGCGACCAGAACTGTATGCAGTACTCTAAGTGTGGTCTAACCAAGGTTCGATATAGGTTTAGCATAACGTCCCTACTTTTCAATTATATCCCTCTAGAAATAAACCCTATGCATTTTTTATGGCCTTGCTAACCTGTGCCGCAACTTTTAGTGATTTGTGTATTTGTACTCCGAGATCCCTTTGTTCCTCTACCCCACCTAGACTCGCACCCTCCAAGTGATAAGTGACCTCCCTATTCTTCCTACCAAAATGTAATACCTCACATTTATCTGTGTTGAACTTTGTTTGCCAATTATTTGCCCATTCTGCAAGTTTATTAATGTCCTCCTGTAATTTGTTGCAGTTCTCCTCAGTATTGACTATCCCCCACAATTTTGTATCATCCGCAAATTTAGAAATTGTGTTTTTGATTCCAAAGTCTAAATCATTCATGTAAATTGTGAACAGCAGTGGTCCCAGCACTGATCATTGTGGAGCACCACTACCCACCTTCTGCCACTGTGAAATGCTACCCTTTACTCCCACTCTCTGCTTTCTGTCTTGAAGCCAACTAGCAATCCATTCTGCTACTTGTCCCCTGACTCCTGTAAGAAATAGCTGTTAGATTCAAATTTGGGGTTTTAATTCTTAGAACAGAGACTGACACCATGCAGCTGGGAACAGATGGCAGAAATGTCAGTGAGGTCGAATAACAAGCACCAAACGACAAATAGAAGTGAAATGCAAAACAACACAGGGTGGTGGACAAAATGGAGCCAAAAAGTCATAAAATATCCTTGAAGAAACATAACAAAACATTCCTCAGTAAGATAAGAGGGAGGCCTCATCAGCCATGCAGAAAGGGACGGCGAAAAATGCCTTCCTGCTTCACAATTCGATTATAGATGGGGAACAAATGATTGACACCAGGTAACCACCAGCCCACCGAAATAACTATAAATATAGATGACTCAGAGAGGAAATCAGGCAGTTTGGGGCGAAGCCTTCCCCGTGGTGGCTGACGGCCTAATACCTCCAACAACCGTCCATCTAGTTGTTTCGTTTCATTCCATTCCAGGACTGTAGATCGCCCTCATATGTCACGGGTTGTATGTCTACTGAATTTCAATCGCATGAAGTAATATCTGATTATGCTTTAAACTGTAGCTCTTTAATAAAGTGCCTTACGACTCCTAAGACCCTTTGGGTAATCTGTGTGTGACATGTGATCTAAATCTTACACTCCGCATTCTCTAACCTTCTTCTTCTTCTTAGGCAGTCCCTCAGAACTGAGGATGACTTGCTTCCACATTAAAAATGAGTTCGCAGGTGACTGATTAGTCCAATGCGGGACCTACAGTCTCTGTCACAGGTGGGGCAGACGGTGGTTGAAGGGACGGGTGGGTGAGGTGCTTGGGTTGACATGCGCTCCTTGCGCTGCCTGCGCTTGGCTTCCACTTGCTCCCGGCGAAGAGACTCGAGGTGTTCGGCACCTTCCCGGATGCTTCTCCTCCACTTTGTGCGGTCTTGGGCCAGGGATTCCCAGGTGTCGGTGGGGATGTTACACTTCTTCAAGGAGGCTTTGAGGATGTCCTTGAAGTGTTTCCTCTGCCCTCCTGGGGCTCTCTTGCCGTGCCGGAGATCCGAGTAGAGCGCTTGTTTTGGGAGTCTCGTATCGGGCATGCGAACAATGTGACCCGTCCATTGGAGCTGATTGAGCATGGTCAAAGCTTCGATGCTGGGGATGTTGGCCTGAGCAAAAACACTGATGTTGGTGCGCCTATCCTGCCAATGTATTTGCAGGATCTTGCGGAGGCAGCATTGGTGGTACCTCTCCAGTGCTTTGAGATGCCTGCTGTACATGTTCCATGTCTCTGAGGCATACAGCAGGGTGGGTATCACTGCTGCTCTGTAGACCATGAGCTTAGTGCCAGGTTTGAGGTCCTGGTCTTCAAACACTCTCTTCCTCAGGTGACCAAAGGCTGCACTGGCACACTGAAGGCGGTGTTGGACTTCATCGTCGACGTCTGCCCTTGTTGACAGTAGGCTCCCGAGATATGGAAAATGGTCCACGTTGTCCAAGGCCTTGTCGTGGATTTTGATAATCGGGGGGCGGTACTTTGTGTCGGGGGCAAGTTGGTAAAGGACCTTTGTCTTACGGATGTTTAGTGTAAGGCCCATGCTCTCGTATGCTTCGGTGAAGGTGTTGACGATGGTTTGGAGTTCGACCTCTGAGTGAGCGCAGACGCAAGCATCTGCGCTCTCTAACCTTATTCATTAGTATATTATGGGGTATCTTATCGAAGGCCTTTTGAAATCTAGATAAATTACATCTACTGCATTACCATTGTCTACTCTCTCTGTTACCTCTTCAAAAAATTCAATAAGTTTGGTCAAGCGAGATTTTCCCTTTTGAAATCCATGCTGACTATTCATTATTATACTTTTCATTTCTAGATGTTCTTCTATTCTCTCCTTTTGTAGGGATTCCATTATTTTTCCTACCACTGATGTTAAGCTGACTGGTCTATAATTCCATGAACATGTTCTACCCCCTCTTAAATATCGGTATTACATTAGGTATCTATCAGTCCTCTGGCACTACACCTTTTTCTAATGAATTATTAAATATGTGTAGTAATGCGTCTGTTATCTCTTCCCTAGATTCTTTTAAATTCGTGGATGCAATCTATCCAGACCAGGGGTTTTATCCTCTTTGAGTTTGATTAGCTTATTTAATAAATCCCCTTTTTTATTTTAAATGCACTTATCTCATTACTCATCTCATCATCCAATGCCATGTCCACCTGTTCTATCTCCCTGGTAAATACTGAAGTGAAATAATGATGTAATATTTCTGCCATCTCCCTATCGTTACCTGTGGTATTGTCCTGTCCATCCCTTAATGGACCTATTCCCATCCCAACCTTTTTTATTGATGTGCCTGTAAAATATTTTACTATTTTGTTTTATGTTCTGTGATAATTTAATTTCATAGTTCCTCTTTGCCTTCCTAATTGATTTTTTGACATCTCTCCTAATCCCTTTGTATTCTTTCTTATCATGCACACTCTGCTGTCTATGTACTTAATGTATGCCTCTTTCCTTACCCTCAGTTATTTCCTTATGTCTTTATTCATCTAAGGAGTCTCATTAGTGTTTCGTTTGTACTTTCCTTTTAACAAAATATATTTTTCCTGCACTCTGTTGAACACCTTTTTAAATGTTTCCCATTGTCATTTTATGTCGTTGTTTGCCAATATTGTTGCCCATTTTATCTTCCCAAGTTCTATTCTCAGCCGCTCAAAATCATCCTTTTTCCAATCTATTAACTTGGTTTTTGTCATTCTTATGTCCTTCTCTACTGTCATCTTAAAGCGCCTATACGTTCTCCTACTTTTACTTCTCTTATCTGTTGTGGCTCATTCCCCATAACTAAATCCAATAACGAATCCTCCCTTGTTGGGCTTTTTACATATTGGGTTTGTCAGTAGTCCTGTAGACATTGTAGGAACTCCATTCCCTTATCCCCTTTACCTACCTCTTCTGTCCAATTAATATCGGGGTAGTTGAAATCCCCCATGATTATTATTCTATGTTTTTTACTAATTTCTCTAATTTGTCTGTATAGTTCTTCCTCTACCTCCCGTCCACTATTAGGTGGTCTGTAGACTATGCCTATTAGTGTGATTGATCCTTTATTATCTTTTATCTCTATCCATATGGATTCTATTTTTGTCTTGCTGATATCTACATCCCTTTTTTCTACTGCCATTATGTTATCCCTAATAAGTACAGCTACTCCACCGCCCCTTTTTCCCTCTCTATCTTTTCTAAATATGTTATACTCTGCAATGTGTAATTCCCAGTCCTGATTTTTCTGTAGCCATGTCTCAGTAATCCCTACTATGTCTGGTTCCTCCCAACACACGATTGCCTCCAGCTCCCCTGTTTTATTTCGGATACTGTGTGCACTGCTGTACAGACACTTTAACTTATTTTTAATAGGATTTCCTCTCACTTTATGTTTAACCATCTTTTAAGACTCCTGTTCTGTAACTCTATTTGATCCCTTGCCATCAATATCCTCCCTTACTTTATTCTTTCCTATGCTCACTTTTCCTGTTTTGTTTATATTTAGAAACATAGAAACATAGAGATAGGAACAGGAGTAGGCCATTCGGCCCTTCGAGCCTGCTCCGCCATTCAATGAGATCATGGCTGATCTTCGTCTGAGATCATAGCTGATCTTACCAGTTCAGTACCCCGTCCCCGCCTTTTCTCCGTAACCCTTAATCCCCTTAGCCTTCAGAAATATATCCAATTCTCTCTTGAAAATATTTATTGAATTAGCCTTCACAGCCCTCTGTGGCAGGGAATTCCACAGGCTCACCACTCTTTGAGTGAAGAAATTCTTCCTCATCTCTGTTTTAAATGATTTGCCCGCTATTTTTAGACTGTGGCCCCTGGTTCTGTGCTCCCCGGCCATTGGAAACATTCTCTCTGAATTCAGCCTGTCCAGGCCTGCCATAATTTTATATGTTTCGATGAGATCCCCTCTCAATCTTCTAAACTCCAGTGAGTACAAGCCCAAACTATTTAATCTCTCTTCGTAGGTCATTCCCGCCATTCCAGGTATCAGCCTGGTGAATCGCCGTTGCACTCCCTCCATGGCAAGAACATCCTTCCGCAGATGGGGCGACCAAAACTGTACACAATACTCCAGATGCGGTCTCACCAGCACCTTGTACAGCTGTAGTAAGGTATCCCTATTCCTATACTCGAACCCCCTTGATATGAAGGCCAACATACCATTTGCCTTCTTGATCGCCTGTTGCACCTGCATGCTCTCCTTCAGTGACTGGTGCACAAGAACACCCAGGTCCCTCTGCACTTCCCCATCTCCCAATCTATTGCCATTTAGATAATAATCTACCCTCCTGTTTTTACCCCCAAAGTGGATAACCTCGCATTTATCCACATTATAGTGCATCTGCCACGTATCTGCCCATTCCCCCAACCTGTCCAAATCGCACTGTAGCCTCCTGACATCCTCATCAGAGCCCACCCCTCCTCCTAGTTTAGTGTCGTCAGCGAATTTGGAAATATTGCATCCAATTCCCTGATCCAGATCATTTATATATATTGTGAACAGCTGGGGTCCCAGGACAGATCCTTGCGGCACCCCGCTGGTCACTGCCTGCCATTCCGAAAACGAGCCGTTTATTCCAACTCTCTGTTTTCTATCCGCCAGCCAGTTCTCTATCCACGTTAATACTTTGCCCCCAATCCCATGAGCCTTAATTTTGCATGATAATCTTTTGTGTGGAACCTTATCGAAGGCTTTCTGGAAGTCAAGGTACACCACATCCACTGGCTCTCCCCCATCTATTTTACCAGTTACTTCCTCAAAAAATTCCAGCAGATTAGTCAAACACGATTTACCCTTTGTAAATCCATGTTGACTCTGTCCGATCCTTTCCCCATTTGTCAAGTGCTCCGCTATTTTATCCTTAATAATGGACTCTAGCATTTTGCCCACAACCGATGTAAGGCTTACTGGTCTATAATTCCCTGCTTTCTCTCTACCCCCCTTTTTAAATATTGGGGTAACATTAGCTACCCTCCAATCCACGGGTACTGTTCCCGAGTCAATGGAGTTCCGGAAGATGATCCTTAGAGCATCTGCTATCTCCAGGGCCACCTCCTTAAGTACCCTAGGATGTAGTTTATCAGGCCCCGGGGATTTGTCGGCCTTCAGTCCCCTCAACTTACCCAACACCATATCCCTAGAGATACTAATTTCTGTCAGCTCCTCCCTCTCATTAGTCCCTATGTTTGCCGATATTCCTGGGAGGTTATTTGTGTCCTCCTTTGTGAATACAGAACCAAAGTATGAGTTTAATTGGTCTGCCATTTCCTTATTCTCCATTATACTCCCGAATCGGACTGCAAGGGACCGACTTGGGATTTTACCAGTCTTTTCCTCCTGATATACCGATAAAAGCTTTTGCAGTCTGTCTTTATGTTTGCTGCAAGTTTACTTTCGTATTCTATTTTCCCCTTCCTGATTAATCCCTTTGTCCTCTTTTGCTGTATCTTGTACTGCCCCCAATCTTCCGGTCTGGTGCTTTTTTTTGCCAGTTGATATGCCCTTTTTTTTGATTTTATGCTGTCCCTAATTTCCCTCGTTATCCACGGTTGAGTCACCTTTTTAGGTTTATTTTTATGCCAAACCGGTATAAACATGTTCTGGAATTCTTCCATTCTATCTTTGAATGCTTGCCATTGTCTCTCCACTGTCAATCCCCCCAGAAACACCACCCAATCAATCTTACCCAATTCCCGTCTCATACCCTCGTAATTCCCTTTATTTAAGTTCTGGACCTTAGTCTCTGATTCAATTTCCTCACTCTCCATCTCGACTGAGAGCTCGATCATATTATGATCGCTCTGACCCAAGGGGCCTCGTACAAGAAGATTGCTGATAAGTCCCTTCTCATTGCACAATACCCAGTCTAAAATGGCCTGATCTCGAGTCGGCTCCTCGACATATTGGTCCAGATAACCGTCCCGAAAACATTCCAGGAATTCCTCCTCCTCAGAATTTTTACTAATTTGGGTAGTCCAATCAATATGTAAATTAAAGTCACCCATGATGACAGCTGTGCTCTTATCGCACGCTTCTCTAATTTCCCTTTTTATGCCTTCCCTCACCTCCATTTAGGCTGCTTATATTTCTTGTAGATCCCTCCCCCCATCTTACTAGTTTAAAGCCTTTGCCACCTCCCTATTTACCCTTTCTGCTAGGACATGGGTCCCATCCCGGTTCAGGTGGAGCTCGTCCCATCGGTACAGCTTCCTTCCTGTCCCAGAACTGGTGCCAGTGTCCCATGAAAAGGAACCCCTCTTTCCCACACCAACCCTTTAGCCATGTGTTAATTCTCCCGATCTGTCTGCTCCTATGCCAATTTGCACATGGCTCGAGCAATAACCGAGAGATTATTACCCTCAAAGTTCTGTTTTTTAATTTAGAGCCTATCTCCTGAAACTCTTTCAGCAGGACCTCCTCCCTGTTCCTACCTATGTTGTTTGTTCCAACATGGACCACAACAACTGGATTTACCCCCTCCCTTTCCAAGTTCCTCTCCAGCCACCGTGAGATATTCCTTACCTTGGTACTGGGTATTTAACACACCCTTTGGAATTCTCATTCATGGCTGCAGAAGACACTATCTATCCCCCTAATTATAGAATTCCCTATCACTACCACATTTCTATTCTTCTCCTCCTCCCCTTGGACAGCCTTGGAATGATTGAGGGCCACCTCCCATTCTCTTCCTCTCCCTCTTGTTGTGGGCTCTCTTTTCCTACAAAGAGGGAAAGAAGAGAAGGTTGAGAGTGATAGAGTGAGTGTAAGGAATGGATGGGTTAGATCTTTAGAGGGAGACTATTATGGAGTGGGGTGGTTGTAATAAGTTTCCTCCTTTAGTGTTGCTAGTTGGTATCATTGCATTAGGATAAGGGTGAGTGTGAGGGGTGCATAGTAAGATGGGAATGTGATAATGTAGATAGATAGAGAGGGATGCGTGAAGATGCAAGGGATGTTGCATTGAGTAGCAATGTGCAGGAGTAGGGTTGGGAAGGGTGAGTGATAGGGAAGTGATAACAGGCACAGCAGCATAAAGGTAAGTGTGGCTTTATACTCACTTTTCCTGATCTTAGAAAATCATTAAAACACTTACGGCACTGCACTCAGCTCCTCATTACCGCACACCTGTCTGTGACCTCCTCTGCTATCTGCAGCCAGGCTGCCTTGGTCTCCTGGGGAGGTCTCTTCCGCCCACTGGCAGGGAAGAGAACCTCCCTGCGTGCTCTGACTCCCTCCACAAGAACATGGAGGGAATCATCACTGAAGCGAGGAGCAGCCCTCTGCCTTTGTGAACTAATTTTCAGCTCAAAACAAACTATATCTGCACTGCAGCCTGTAGTGTATGTACCTTTAAGGGGAGAACTACTTTTTACAGCTCCTGTATACTGTAGTACCGGCAGTGACCACACCTGTATATAAACCCTGAGTAGGGATCTGTACTGTTAGTTTTTGGAGTGACCCTCATCCAGTAAACACCTGTTGATTGTTCCTCTGCAGTCTCTGTCTATTTGTTGAAGGACACCATACATCAAGATTCACGGATTTAACACAGCCTGTCAAAATAAGAAGTGAAATGAAATGGGGCCATGGCCCCTTTAAATATACCGGCAACAGAAGCGTCAGCGATGACGTTACCAGACCCGCAACTTGTAATTGGGTTGGGGAACGTGAAGGGCTTAACAAGGCCCATTAAGGCAAAATCTTTTTTTTTTGCAGGTTGAAGACGGCTGCGGGCTCATGGCCCCCCAATGACCTCTCCCGCCATGAAGCCGCCCAGGTAGGAAAATCGCGGCCTAAGTCTCTATCACTCTGTCTCTCTCTCTATCTCTTTCACTGTCACTCTCTCTCTCACTGTCTCTCACTCTCTCTTCTTTCTGTCTCTCTCTCTCTCTCACTTTCCTTCTCTCCCAAATGGTGGTGCCACCCAGGTCTACCCATTCATGCCCAGCACAAATCCTCTGGGGTTTTTTGTGCTGTCGCAACTACTAGAATCGATTTCATGAAACATCTATCCTCAATACAGACGCCTCTAGCTGCACTTGGTTGTTGCTACAGTTAATGTCCCGGAATTTGCGGCTGTGATGATGATGGAACTGTCAGCGTTTACGGTCATCACTGTGTAAAACTGACAGCAACTTCTGGAGTCCGCACAATCACAGTTAAACGCGGAAATCTGGAAGTTGCTGCCAGTGATACCCTGTACCTCTGCAGGGTGTGCTGTTACAGTCTTCGCAGATGCAATCCATACACAATCAGTGATTTGACGTGAACTTCAACTTTTTATGCACTATTCTTACTATATAAACCATTGAAAAAGTTAATATAATAGCAAAATACTGCGGATGCTGGAAATCTGAAATAACAACAGAAAATGCTGGAAATACTCAGCAGGCCAGGCAGCATTCGTGGAGAGAGAAACAGTTAACGTTTCAGGTCTGATGAAGGGTCCCAGACCTGAAACGTTGACTCTGTTTCTCTCTCCACGGATGCTGCCTGGCCTGCTGAGTATTTCCAGCATTTTCTGTTGTTATTATTGAAAAAGTTAAACCTTGTTGAATGAGATGTAACTGAGTTTTTAACAAATTACTAAGTCATAATTAATGCTGAACAACCTCTCTGGCCCTGAAAATCTAATTTTATAAGTGTGGAGTGTCATTCCCTCCATTCCATGATAAAAATTCCATGATTTTTAAAATAATAAAAATTAATTTTTATTTTATGTTTTTAAAGTTTGTTTATGATATTACAGCTTCTACCTTAATCCCATGTGTATGTTCCAATCTTTAATTTGCTTTCTGTAAAATGATTAAAAAAGTGAATTATAATCCTTGTTTTCTTACTTCCTGGTTTGCTGTCTGTGAGAATTCTTCAATCTGATTGGCTGTTCAGGCTGCTTGATGACTTCACTGTTGCTGGACGCTGCAGATCCTCTATAGATGGCATCAAATTGAAAGTCACGTCAGAATTGGGGAAATCAATGCTCTAGGTCCCACTAAATCTTTGTGGGAAGCTTTCTTTGAGGTCAGGGTCAAGCAACATCCCTTTGCCGCTGACCGCAAAAATCCAGGTCAAAATATATGAGACTGAGCGATAATGTGCAAAATAGGAAAGTACCAGAAAGGACTCTGGAGTCTATCTGGCTGTTCCCAGAAACTGATAGCCCTCAATCACTTACATCCTCAAATATATGTCCAAACATCCCTAAAATATTTCCATACTATCTGTATTCACTGTTTCCACCAGTCTGTGCTGAATTAACTAGTCTCAGCTGAGTTAGCGGGTGGGACCCTACTGTTGACCTCAATATCTGCCCAAATAAACCAATCAGAGTTCCTGCTCCTGATCGATATCCAGTCACCCCCGCTGGTAGGTGTATACATGTGGATGTCAGGTGAGAACAAGATTGATCTTGGCTTTAGTTTCCACCCACTGTCAAATAACATGCTGAAAGTGTATTATTTCCATATGAAAGTCACCAGAAGACTGCTAGCGGCCATAGATTATATGGGAGCACCTTTAGAAGGAGGAGAAAACTGGAAATAAAAGAGCAGTATCAAGAAAGAGGACAGTAATGTTTCTTTATAAATAATCTAATGTTAATATAAGAACATAAGAATTAGGAGCAGGAGTAGGCCATACGACCCCCCGAGCCTGCTCCACCATTCAATAAGATCATGGCTGATCATCGACTTCGACTCCACTTTCCCACCCAATCCCCATATCCCTTGATTCCCCTAGAGTCAAAAATCTATCGATCTCAGTCTTGAATATCTTCTTCTTCTTCTTCTTAGGCAGTCCCTCGGAACCAAGGATGACTTGCTTCCACATTAAAAATGAGTTCGTAGGTGACTGATGAGTCCAATGCGGGACCTACAGTCTCTGTCACAGGTGAGGCGGACGGTGGTTGAAGGGGCGGGTGGGTGGGGTGCTTGGGTTGACGTGCGCTCCTTGCGCTGCCTGCGCTTGGCTTCCGCTTGCTCCCGGCGAAGAGACTCGAGGTGTTCGGCGCCTTCCCGGATGCTTCTCCTCCACTTTGTGCGGTCTTGGGCCAGGGATTCCCAGGTGTCGGTGGGGATGTTGGGGATGGTGGGGGTCTTGAATATACTCAATGACTGAGCACCCACAGCCCTATGGGGCAGAGAATTCCAAAGATTCACAACCCTCTGTAGAAAGTATATACAGACCCTTAATTTTAATATTTCTTGAAATGCTTTGCCAGGCTGAAAGGTTTTACAAAGTGAAGTAAATTTGGTAAATGTAACAAGCAGTCTTTCATTGATAAGGCAGGAAATATGGTTGTGACTGCAGGGGGTAGTGATAGTCAACAGAGATAGCCATGAACAGAGGGACAACCAGTAAACTAAGAAAGGAATGTATATAAACGATGCGAATGTATGTTTATACACTCGGGGATATACCTGTTTATACACTGTATGAATAGAACTGCGTTTATGTGCTAAACCATAAATGTATTTTGATGCTTTGGCAACATAAGATGTAACTTATCATGCCAATAAAGCGATTTGAATTGTGAATTGTGATAAACAAACCTCCTTAGATTGTAGACATGGTGTCTCCAGTGACCTTTCTGAGGTGAGAAGGTTTGACACCTTTGAAGTTCTGAAATGCAGAATACGACATAACTCATGAACTGAACCAATTGGTTTTCTGCCACTTTTGTAAACTTTAGAACTGAATGAACAATTTTGGGCTGTGATAAGGATAAGCCACACAGGATGAGTTAATGTAAACGTTTGACAGCTCAAACAGCTCAGACCAACATTAAAGGAACATTTCACTATCTCTGAATGAATGATTTAATGCAAAAGACAAGGAAAGCTGTATAAAGCACAGTGGCTAAAGAATATCAGCACTGCAGTCAGAAGGGGGCTTGGCCAGTCATCTCGCCTACGGGGATCAAGCTGCAGTCAGATGTAGGAGGGGCCTGGCCAGTCTTTTTGCTTATGAGGACCTACAATCAACCCTGAACTGATCATCGGTGGGTGGTTGTGTGTATGATTTCTTGTAATATTATTGGTGAACTGCTCGAGTAGTGGTTAGGGTTTTGAATCTGTCTTAGGAACAATAAAAGGTTAAAGACAGAACCCGTGTGTCTGGTGTAATTTCTCATAAGTCTCAAGTCCGAACTCTATAACCTGTTGGACGGGGCGAGGGGTAATTCCGCACGTCTTACGCCTCTGAGTGAAGAAATTCCTCCTCCAGTCTTACAAGGCTGACCTCTTATCCTGAGACTATGCCCCCTAGTTCTAGACTCTCCAGCCAGGGGAAACAATCTCTCAGCATCTACCCTGTCAAGCCCCCTCAGGATCTTATATGTTTCAATGAGATTACCTCTCATTCTTCTAAACTCCAGAGAGTATAGGCCCAATCTACTCAATCTCTCCTTAAAGGATAACCCTGTCATCCCAGGAATCAATGCTAAAGTGAAATATTTTAAGAAAGTAATTTGTTCTATATTTCTATTGATACTTTCTCACTCTCATGTATATTGGAACGGAAGGTGAAGTGAGCAGGTAGCAGCACCGGAGGAACACACTGTTTGTTCATGACTGCATAAATTACATTGCACCATAATGAGCGAGATCTGGTATGTGTGATTGCATGCGCACACACAGACATATACACACAGTCACAGACATGTACACACAGACTCACACAAACATACACAGCTATACAGACATATGCACACACACATAGACACATTCACACAGACATGCAGACACACACACACAGATACACAGATACACACAGAGCCACACACAATGCTCGGCTTCCTGCCACCTAACTTGAAATTATTTGAGAATGCCAAAATAATAGCATAACTGGACTGTAAGCCCAGGAATGAAAACACAAAGTATACAGTCAGAATTTGCAAGGTTTGTGGAGAGTGAGATTTGTGTGCTTGTTTTGTATGCAACTAATTACAGGTTTCCATTTTATCTTATGATTATAGTTTTAGTTGCATTTTCTAAAGGATTCAACAGTTATTCTATTGGTTTTGTGCTGTAATTGTGGTTAATTGTTTAACCGGAACTCCAAAAATGCTGTTCAATTTTTAAATGATGCCTTGCCAGATGCTCTGGTACGACAGGTATATAGGAGCTGAATGTGATATTTACAACAAATATATTAATGCGTTTGTGTGAAATTTTCATTCTTCTACTTATAATAAACATATCAATGCGTTAGCCAAGTTAATACCTCCATTAAATAGCAGAAAAATTCATGTGACTGCTTTGGCACATTCATTGATAATATTGCCCAATGTAATTTCAGCTCCATAGCTCCCTTCTGATCAGTTTCCTTTATAACTGTACATCTACGATCTACAAAACCTTCAGGTAAAAAATTAAACTAATGGAAAACTAGGAGACAGACCCTTTGCTATTTTCACAAAAATCATTGGAAGGCCAGACATGATTATAGTGGCTTTTCATGCCGAATATGATGTATAATCTACCCAAACCATGTCCTTGCACAAACGCTTTGCTTTTGAAAAGGATGGTGATTATTCCATATTTGTTGCCAACAAATTAATATCACATGAGCAGCTCCATCCATACTACTTTAAGCCTCAAAATCATGACACCGAATCAAGGTTGACACTTAAATATCTATAATATATTAAAAACCTTATGTCCGGACGCACTTCCTGTCAACTTGTTCCATTATAAATTGCTATATCCGCATTTCTGATGTAAACATGTCACTCTGTAATTACACCTCCCCACTGTGGGGGCACTGCAGTGGCTTAGTTTGGCATCTCCAAGTTCATCAGCTCGTACTGCAGGAAATTCAGATGCTTCTATCATCCACTTCCCAAGTTGTCATAGGGTTTGCTCTTTAACTATAAATTATCATATCAAATCAAAATATTATGTAAAGTAAGGACAGAATGTACAACTTTAAAATGAGGAGTGAATTATGTCTGTATACCCTGTCCCCAAATCTCTTCACGACACTTGGTCTAAAACTCTCCTTGCACAATGTCATAGGAGATTGACTAGTGTCTCTAGGTGTGAATGTGCTCCAAGGCAGAAGATGTAATGAATTAGGAGGGCATTTATTTGCATGACGTGTTCCTATCTTGAAATAGTCCTCCTACATCACTTGTTGTTACATGAACAGACGAGCTTTATGTTTCACGAGAAATTGGGAGAGAGTGGAGTTGTAAATTTTTGATGATGGACAGAGATGCCATTGTGAGTGTGTGTAAGTTTGCAGCCATAGACAGGCCAGAGTGTACCTCCGGTGCTGCTAGCTGATGATAGATCTTGACTGTACCGCAAGATTCAACACAGTCTGAAGTATTAGGACATTTACAGATCAACCATGATCTAATAGAATGGCGGAACAGGCTCGAGGCAATGCAGTGGTCATTCCCTCCCTGAAAGAAAGACTTGCATTTATATAGCGCCTTTCACAACCACCGGATGTCTCAAAGTGCTTTACAGTCAATGAAATACTTTTGATATTGGAGTCACTGTTGTAATGTGGGAAACACACCAGCCAATTTGCGCACAGCAAGGTCCCACTAACAGCAATGTGATAATGACCAAATAATCTGTTTTTGTTATGTTGGTTGAGGGATAAATTTGGCCTGGACACCAGGGATAACTCCTCTGCTCTTCTTCCCTGGAACTTTTACACCCACCTGCGAGAGCAGGCGGGGCCTCAGTTTAATATCTCATCCAAAGAACAGCACGTCAGACAGTGCAGCACTCCATCATCAGCACTCCACTGGATTGGCAGCCTAGCTTTATGTGCTCAAGCCCCTGGAGTGGAACTTGAACTCACAACCTTCATAATTCAGAGGTGAGCGTTTTTTTATTAATATACTTTATTAAACATTAGGAACATTTACAACATCGTGATCATTTCATTGTATCACACAAATCAATTCCGCCGCTCTGCACAGCCATTCCGCCATCACATTTTAACATCAAAACCTGAAGTTTAATTTGTCTCCTGTAACATATATTAATCGATTATACTTTAAAAATTGATTGTAAAATACTATCTTTAAATTCCTTTCTGAATAAAACATCCACAGAGCCTTATAATGATCTTTTAACTTATATTTAAAATACTCTTTTAGATTGATTCTCCTCCCCTTAAAAAACAGAGCATTCCTTATTTGCACAATTATGAATCTAGCCAAACTGAACATTAAATTAATTGCCGCTCCGCTAGACTCGGGCAGACTCTCCTGCAATCACCATCTCAAAATTGAGTCTCACGGGATTCCCATTCTCGCTCTTCGGTCCCCACCCAGCAAAAAAACTTCACACAACTGTTGAACATAGTACTTAAAATCATTTAACTGTGGACATAACACCAGTAAATGGGACAGAGTCTCATCCCGTGTCCCACACACTGGGCAAGTTGCCCCCTCCACTCGTCCAATCTTACATAAGACCGTCATGGTAAAAATCTGGTTATGAGCCAATTTGAAATCCAGTTCAATCCGTTCTGGACATTTAAAATTCGCCCCACACTCCCTTCCAAATCCTGTTGAAGTCCAGCTGTGGGTATATACTCTGCCAAAACTCCTGACCAGCAGGTGTCTTGAATCTCCATTCTCTAAATACCTCATAGAAATCTCGATGTTACAGTTGTCAAATTGGACCAACTCTCCCCCTTTCTCCAGCAGAAAGCTTGGAAAAGCAGGACGCATTTTACTTCCTTTGGAGATTTCCGCATTTATTTCTTCCATCCAATCCTGTGGCATTGCCCTCACAATCTTCTCATACATGATCCCTATTGCTTTTTCCTCTACCTCCTGATCCTCCTCCCACACCATGTCCCTCACTATCGCTTCCGGCAACCAACGTGGAATTACCTCGTATAATACATCTTTCACGCATATAATACCATCTTTTATAAAAGCTTGATTAAATAAAACCTCTCCTTCGATGCTCAAAAATAAGGGCTGTTCTAAAAATTCCTCAGCCCCCTTGGGCATAAACTGCACACTTTTTAAAAATTGGACCCAAGTCTCTACAACCCCCTTATAAAACCTAGGGAGAAGTTTAATCGATTTCAAAAACATATTATTGTATTCCATATACAATATCCCCTGCCCTCCTATCCCACTTTGTTTAAAAAAATGCTCAAAACAACTCTTCCAAAGACTTGTATTTGACTTCTGAAGAAATCGCTTCACCCATTTGATTCTAAAGGATTTTTTCTTCAAATCAATATCTGGGAAATTGAGTCCTCCCTGATTTCTCCGTCCAATGATGGTATTGTAAGCCCCCAAGGCTGGTTTCCCTTCCCGTAAAAACCTCACACAAGCCTCTCGGATGGACTTTTCCGCCCACTCAGGAATATCCTCCACCGTCAATAAGTACCATAGCTTAGATAGCAGGAGAGCAGACACCACTGTCACTCTTCCTTGCACTTTGAACCAACTTCTTTCCCATCTTCCCAAAATCTTTTTAATTTTCAAAACCTTCGGTTCCCAATTTAATCGATCCACTTCATCCCTGTCTTTCTTGCACCCCATATGCACCCCCAGAACTTCCAAAACCACCACCACCTTAAAGGGGCTTTCCCTCAACCATTCCCCCCTACCCCTTCCTGCAACCAGGCATTGGGACTTACTATAAATCCTCTGGCTCCTGAAGCTCCACAATATTCCTCCACTACATCCATAGCTTTCCTCACTGACTCCCCATTTCTCAATGTTAAGGTTGTGTCATCTACATATTGGTGTATCACCAACACCAGCCCAGAACTGGGAACCACAATCCCAACTACAACTTGTTTCTTTTGCATCATGTAACCTAATGGTTCTGCTACCAATGTGTACAACAATGGGGACAGGGGACAACCCTGTCTCACTGATCACTGTATCGGAAAATACTTGGATAAAAAACCATTACATTTAACACAGCTAAATATGTTTGAATAAAAAATCCTTATCCACTCAATGAATTTTCCCCCAAAAACAAATGCTTCCAAAACCTTCAATAAGAACTCATGAGAGTCCCTATCAAAGGCTTTCTCTTGATCTATCTTTAATACATAAGCCTCCCTCCCACTCTCTTCCATGAGCTCTATCGCATCTCGGATTGAGACCACAGAGTCTGCGATGTCCCGGCCTATGACTCCATAGGACTGAGAGGGCAAAACTATCTGCGGCAACACCTCCTTCAAACGATTTGCCATAACCCTCGCCAAGATCTTATAATCCACATTTAATAATGTGATGGGCCTCCAATTCTTCAGGTCCCGTCTATCCCCTTTATTTTTATAATAAGCTAAGCTTATGACACCTCTCCTCATAGATGGGGGCCAAGCTTCCATCAATTTTAATTTCCTTAAAAACTTCTAAGAGCAATGGAATTAAAATCTCGAAAAATTCTTTATAAAATTCTGCACTTAGTCCATCGGACCCTGGGCTTCCCCCACCCCCCCCCCTTCATTCCACTTATTGCTACTTTTATTTCCACTAATCCGACTTCTTTGTCACACATGCTTCTCTCGTCCTCCTTTAAACCCTCTTCAATAAAAGCACTAACCTTTTCCATCGCCAAATTGGAAATGTCTTCTTTTGTATATAACTCTTGATAAAAGCTGCTAGCTGCCTCTAAAATCTCCCCACTTTCATGAATGATCTTCTCCCCAACCTTCAACTCTTCAATTAATGATAATCTCTGTTGCAGCTTCTCTTGCTCTAGAAAATATCTAGTGCATCTTTCACCCTCCAATGCATCTCTAGCCTTTGCACGGAGAATGGCCCCCTTGCATTTTTTAGCTTGCAATAATTCCCACTCTTCCTTTAGCACCCGGAACTTAGTCTCAGCTCCCTTATCCCCTCCGTCAACTGCTTTAAAGACATCTGTAAACCTAGGCCTAGAAATTCGGTATGGCCCCGCCAGGTCTTTTGCGCCCGAAATTTTGCGCCCGCCAGGATTCCCGTAGCGCCCGCCTAAAATTCAGTTGCGATGGGCCAAGACGGCGGCGGGCGCTATTGCAGGGTTTGGCCGCCTCGCTAGGGGCGATGAATGTCACTTTCAGGCGTCCAGCTCCCGCTGCGGCACCCGATGCGGTGCAGCAGGCTGGGGTACTGCAGGCCTCCTCCTTCTCTTAAGGAGGAGCTGCCTGCAGCCGTCAGATCACCGGTGGATTCCCCCGGCAAATGAGCCCGGCACCACGGAGAAGTGCCGGGCTCGCGGGACTCAGACATCAATGCCGCGGGGGGGTGGTGCAGGAGTCCGGGGAGGGAGGTGCGGGCAGGCGGCCGCCGGGAAAGCGGCCGGCCGCCGCTCCACCTTTATGCGCCGGCCTTTCGGAGCTGCAAGACCCCGTTTCACAAACGCTGTTTGCGGCTGCCACGGGCGAGGCGGCCGCAACTGAATTTGGCCATCGGGCCGGAATAGCATTGCAACCGGGGCGCTGCGCACACCGATGACGTCATCGGTGCCGGTGCGGCGCTACCGGCTAACGCCGATGTTAGGGTCCATCTGAATTTCGTGCGATAAAAACTTCGGGCGCAAACCACTTTATAGCCAATAAGTGGGCGCAAACGCGACTGAATTTCTAGGCCCTATTGTTTATATTCTCTTCTCGACGCCGGTTAACTGCTGCTCTCTTTTTCCCATAACGTACTGAAAAAACTTTTACCTCATCTTCGAAATTGTCCCACCAAACTTCTTTCATTCAAGAACGGAGGTTCCTTCCGAGCATTCTTTATTACATTTAAAATCCCTTCTTTATAAGCAATTTCTTTCAGGTATTGATTGTTTAAAATCCACACCCCTGAACCGATCTTAACTCTGCTGTTCCTAATTCTAAGAAACAAAGCCGAGTGGTCTCTAAAAAATACTTTTTTATAATAAATCACCATCACCTCAGAAATGAACCCTTCCCGCATTAACACAAAATCTATTTGGCTCTGTTTTAAAACATCACCCACCCAACCTGATCTGGAGAACTCCCTTTTTATGGGGTTCCGGTCCCTCCATAAGTCTCTCAAATTTAAATTTGCCATCATTTTTACAATCAGCCCTCTGGAGTTATCATCCTTAAAGGTCATCTGGGCTGAAATGTCCATCTGAGATAAAAATACATTAAAATCCCCCACTATATAAGGATTTTCCACCTCTGCCACTTCAGTGAATAACCCCCGAAAAAACTCGTGACGCTTGCAATGGTCATTCGGTGCATAGATATTAAAGAGATCGCAATTAAATTCCTCAATTTTTACCCATGGCCATAAAAATCTCCCCTCAGTGTCCTTGTCCACCAAGGCAACGTTCTCTTTTATGGACAGACTCACCAAAACAGCCACCCCTCTATGGTTATTGTTTGCACAACTTGCAAACACCTCTCCCTTCCACACCTTCTGAACTCTTTCTAGAATATCCTCATCCCAAAAGGTTTCTTGCAGACACAACAAGTCAGTGCCTTTAAAACCCTGCAACAACTGCTGCAATTTCTCCTCACCCCTCAGTCCGTTCACATTAATCGAGACCAATGTAATCATGGCTCCAAAGAAGGGAAATATGCCTGATAATCTCCCCATCATTTAATCTCTGGCCCTTCCCTCCTCTCATGCTCCTTCCCAACTTTTCGGCCAGCTGTTGCTTTTTCCTGCAGCCTCCGACTCTTTTTCACCTCCTGTTTGAACTTTCCCTGCTGTTTCAGCCTCTTCCTTGCATTAAGTTTGGGCCAAAGAGCTGCCCTTTCTCCCTCCTTCTGCCCCTCACTAACCTTTCCCTTTCCACATGATGCCACCCCACCCCTGACTTCCATGTCTCTGTCCCCCTCTAATTCCTCACTCTCAAGCTCTTCCGTAACCCTCTGTGCCTGCTTCCCGTCAGATACATAATCCTGCTCCCCATCAGATACATCATCTCCCATAGAGAGTCTTCCTGCTATCGTGGTTTCTCCAACAGTGCTGCTCCCTTTAACCTCACCTCCACCTCTGACCCTTGCTCCCTGATCCTTCTTTCTCTGGGACAATGGCGCACCTATATTGCTCCCTTCTGGTGTCTTTGTCTCACCGCTCTTATCCTGCTGCCCCTTTAAGGCTCCTGCCTCTTGCACCCTCTCCTTGTCTTGCCCCCTCCTGCTCACCAAGATGTCTGACTCCCCGTCTTTCTTTGGAGTACTTACATTTACCACACACCTCCCCCTGCGGACACCAGATTCTTTATGGAGAGCTGAACCATATTAAGGCTCAAGTCTGCACTCGACTCTTGCTGCCCACTGCTGTCTTTGTTCTCTTCCGCTGTACTTGGTGTGTTTTCCACCATCTCCATCCTGTTTTCTGCTATGCAATTTTCTGCCTCTTCCTTTGCTCATTTCTCCTTCAATTTATCAGCTGTGTCCTCCAACTGCTCTGCTCCTCCGGCTGTTCCACTCACACCTCCTGCTCCTTCTCCCATCTCCTCGTCACTCATAGAGCTTCCTTCTAGAAACATAGAGACATAGAAACTAGGAGCAGGAGTAGGCCATTCGGCCCTTCGAGCCTGCTCCGCCATTCAACGAGATCATGGCTGATCATTGTTGAAGTGCCTTACTTCTTAGCTCTGGGTAATGACTCAATACACTCTTGGATTCGTCAGACGGACAGGCCTTTTATTTCTCTTGCAAGGGGAATCAGCACCTCTACTCAAGGGGTGAGGCTACTATTCCAATGATACAGCGTAAGCGTTCCATATTTATACAGTGTAACAAACAAGTTTGATTGACATTCCTTTGTTCCTCTATCAGGATACGTTTTAGATTAATCATCAGGTCTTATGACATATTGACAGAAGGATCCTGGACACATAAGTCAACCGTTAATCTATAACAGGGCATGAATCGTGTAACCGGAGGTCCTCTTTAATCTTAATCATGTATTGGGAGGGTAGGTTTGCTTACGGTCGCAAGTTGTCAGGTCACTGGGTACTTCAAAGGAACCCATTGTTTCTCTTCTACATTCTCATTAGGTGGACAGACATCTGTTCTTGGCTGTAATCCAAGTACGTGCAATAGCTCTAGTTACACATCGACTCTTGACCGGTGTCAAGTCTGAAAACTTTTACCCAGCAAGCACCTGAAATTAACCCCTTATACTATGTAGATTTCCTCATCATCCAAACCCTAGCACCCGGTCCCTACACCGACAGCCATCCCACCCAAGCCCTATCCCCGTAACCCCGTAACCCCACGTATTTAATCCCCCCTAACACTAAGGGCCAATTTTTTTTTTTTTTATCATGGCCAATCAACCTAACCTGCACATCTTTGGACTGTGGGAGGAAACCGGAGCACCCGAAGGAAACCCACGCAAACACAGGGAGAATGTGCAAACTCCACATAGACAGTCACCCGAGGCCGGATTTGAACCCGGGTCCTCACACTCACAGCGGGCGGGACCTTTGTGACACACTCCGCCTTGCAGCTCCGAGCGATGTGTTCAAACTCACCTCAATTATAACAGTACAAGTCAGGACAGTTTCTTACAAGATGGTCGTGTCCAAGACAATAATAACAAACCCTCACTCGGAATTACTGCACTCCTTCCATTGTCTCAAATGTCATGCTGTACGGTAATGACTTCACCCCCTCTGGGAACCGCACCTTTACGCAACGGGTTCCATCTGCTACCCGTGTTCCTGGATAGTATCTCCTCTTTATTGCTGAGCAAATTTTAATGTCCCACGACTCCAACTTTTTGATTAGCACATCGTCCTCAATATAAACTGGCAAGTTTAAGAATGAGACCACCACCTCTTCCGAATATAGCAGAGATACCTCCAAGAACTTATCGCCAACTATCAAACTGAGTAAAAGTCTTTCCACCTCCTCTCGGCCACTGACCATCACCTTGAACCCAACATTCGGCTTTGGTCGGCAGGTAAAGCAGCTTCCCTCGCCACAGTCCTCATGTATCGCTTGGATAATATCCCAAGCTCATATTTCCTTATCCTCGCACTGAACCACTACTGTGTTTTCTTTTCCAAACCTCCTGGGGTCCCGGCCCAAACCTTTGGGCCTTTTTCTTTCCCTTCCAACCACAGTTTCTCCCCTAATTAAATTCATCTTGGGAACACTGTCCTCTGAGGGGCCCGGCACTCTGGACACCTCAGCAGCCATCTGGCTGTTGCTTATGGGCCAAAAAGGCCCTAAAACCTGGAAAAAAAACAAAAAAAACCACCACCAACTTTTTACAAACATACTCCAACTCCCTGCAGCAATCAGGCAACCAGCAGCACCTGCTCACTCCTAGCCCCTCCCATCTAGAGAGTACTACCAACTGAGCCACAACT
This sequence comes from Somniosus microcephalus, assembly GCF_052327205.1. Lineage (NCBI taxonomy): Eukaryota > Metazoa > Chordata > Chondrichthyes > Squaliformes > Somniosidae > Somniosus > Somniosus microcephalus. Next base: position 40,150,726 of record NC_140998.1, read on the forward strand.
GACACTGAGGTCTGAATACTGTGATTGTTGTTTCAACAGGTTTAGGTCATTGTTAAAATCAAGAGCAACAATGCTAGAAAAGTGAAATAAAACTCTGGGTTTGACGTAACTTCATTGTGATGATCGTAGCTCTAATTTTAACTAAACCAGCCGGCGGGAACAGGCTGGGTTCAGGTCCAATGGAGCATAAAATCAGGTGAGGTATAAAACAGGCTTCCGATCTGAACCCTCTCCGTTCCCACCGGACGCGTTAGTTTAAAATCGGCTCTTTTGTTTTATTTCCCTCCTAATGTTCTAAGGAAATTCATAAACAAATTATTAAAAATATAATAATATAATAATAAAAATATAACTGCCCTCCCCATCTATTATCATGTCTCTACACTTGTTTAAAACCTGTTGCATCGTTAAATTTTTCCAGCTCTGATAAAAGGTCATCGACCTGAAATGTTGGCTGGAATTTTCCTGCTGCCGTGCGTGCGGGATTGGAGTCGGGTCGGGAGTAAAAGTCGCAAAAAATGGGAGCACGTTGGGAATCCGCCATCATCCTGCTTCCTTGCGCCTTTAACGCGGGTGCGTTTGCCAGCACGGCATGGACCTGAACGGCAGACGCGGAGAAATTAATTTAGCTCATTCTTCTTCTTCTTCTTAGGCAGTCCCTCGGAACCGAGGATGACTCGCTTCCACATTAAAAATGAGTTCTCAGGTGACTGATGAGTCCAATGCGGGACCTACAGTCTCTGTCACAGGTGGGGCAGACGGTGGTTGAAGGGGCGGGTGGGTGGGGTGCTTGGATTGACGTGCGCTTCTTGCGCTGCCTGTGCTTAGCTTCCGGCGAAGAAACAAGAGGTGTTCGGCGCCTTCCCGGATGCTTCTCCTCCACTTTGTGCGGTCTAGGGCCAGGGATTCCCAGGTGTCGGTAGGGATGTTACACTTTTTCAAGGAGGCTTTGAGGGTGTCCTTGAAGCGTTTCCTCTGCCCACCTGGGGCTCTCTTGCCGTGTCGGAGCTCCGAGTAGAGCGCTTGTTTTGGGAGTCTCGTATCGGGCATGCGGACAATGTAACCCGTCCATCGGAGCTGATCGAGCATGGTCAAAGCTTTGATGCTGGGGATGTTGGCCTGAGCCAGAACACTGACGTTGGTGCGCCTATCCTGCCAATGGATTTGCAGGATCTTGCGGAGGCAGCGTTGGTGGTACCTCTCCAGTGCTTTGAGGTGCCTGCTGTACATGGTCCATGTCTCTGAGGCATACAGCAGGGCGGGTATCATTGCTGCTCTGTAGACCATGAGCTTAGTGCCAGGTTTGAGGTCCTGGTCTTCAAACACTCTCTTCCTCAGGTGACCGAAGACTGCACTGGCACACTGAAGGCGGTGTTGGACTTCGTCGTCGACATCTGCCTTTGCTGACAGTAGGCTCCCGAGGTATGGAAAGTGGTCCACGTTGTCCAAGGCCTTGTCGTGGATTTTGATAATCGGGGGGCAGTACTGTGTAGCAGGGGTAGGTTGGTAGAGGACCTTTGTCTTACAGATGTTTAGTGTAAGGCCCATGCTCTCATATGCTTCAGTGAAGGTGTTGACGATGGTTTGGAGTTCGACCTCCGAGTGAGCTGCTTTAGCTCATTAATACATTGTTGACAGACCCTTAACAGTGATTTTAACAAGATCTTTTGAATTTCACTGGATTACCATGGGAATCATGCAGCTTGGGAACCACGTCTGTCAAGCTGAGGCGGAAGCTCAGTGGCCATTGATCGAGGTCATTACTGCCGAGCATGGAAAGCACGATAAATACTCCCACATGACACCTGCTTACTTGCCTAAGGGAAAGGAACTTGTTGAGTGCAATTTGAGCACAGAGTTAGGTGTCTACAGTTTACAAATCTTTTCTGCAACTTTGGAAGCCACTCTTACCTCATTGCTACTAGCTATCAGACCATTGCCAGATTGCTTCTCTGATCTGTACTTGACCTGCCATTTATTACAACAGCATGGGTACCATATATACTAACTAACCTTGGTCCTCCGAATCGGACCAGGATGAGCCCCAACACCAGCAGCAGCAGGCACACCAGCAGCAACAGCACCAACAACATTCTCCTCAATCACATGATGCCCCACAGGACAGAGGGCATTAGCGCAGGGCTGCACTGCGCCGGAGGCGATACGCCCAACACAGGGTATACAGTCAGAGGATGAGCTTCCTCAACATGACTGAGCAGCAGTGCCAAAACAAGACTCAGGCTATTGCGCCAGGTTGTTGCAGACATTTGAAGATTGCCAGAACAAGACCTGCAGCCCAGAGCACCTGGTGGGCACCCCTTACCAGTAGCTGTCAAACTCACCAGCGCCCTCAATTTCTCCATCTCAGGCTCCTTCTAGTGATCTGCAGCAGACATTTGCAGCATCTTGCAGTCAGCTGCCCACAGATGTATCACACAGGTCACCAATGCCATGTTTGCCAATTATACCAACTTTGCCACTGGTGACACCAGTGTTAGTAAGCGCGCACTGGGCTTTGCCGCTCTGGCTAGCTTCCCACGGGTGCAGGACATCATTGGCTGCACACATGTGGCCAGCATCACCCAGGAGTCTTTGTCAACCACAAGGGCTTCCAGTCCCTCAATGTGCAGTTGGTCTCCAACCATAGGAAGATCATCATGCATGTGTGCGCCAAATTTCCTGGCAGCTGCCATGACTCATTCGTCCTTCGCCAGTCCACCTCTCTCAGCTTGTCACACCGCCAAACAGACTTTCCAGCTGGCTGCTTGGAGACAAGGGCTATCCACTAAAGATGTGACATGACACCCTTGAGGAGGCCAAGTACTGAGGCTGAGGAGAGATGTAATGAAAGTCACGTGTCCACCAGATGTGTCATAGAGCAAACAATAGGCATGCTGAAAATGCGATTCAGATGCCTTGACAGATCTGGAGGAGTCCTTCAGTACGCACCAGCCAGGGTCTCCAGAATTGTTGTCACCTGCTACGCCCTGCACAAAATAGCACAGCAACGAGGATTACCACTGCGTAAGTGCAAGGCAGACAACGAACAGCCTCTTCAGAGGAGGAGGAGGAGGAAGAGCATCAGCTGGAAGATGAGGAGGAGGTAAAGGAAGAACCCGAGGTCTAGATGCCAGCAGCACCAGAGCACATTGCTGCTCGGGAGGCCGGGGATGGTATCATCATGGCCAGATTTACTTAACTTCCTGCATTACACCCATATGGCTGCCACATGCTATGCCAGGTCCCCCCCCCTGCCCCCACGCCCCCAACAACTCCATAAAGCATCCCTACAATGACCAAGCCGTTCCTTTCACACTGACTCCCAGTGCTGGAGGTAACATTATGTCTCACCATTCACTCCAACTCAATAAGCCACTTTCAAAGTAGCAGACAAAATGGGCATGACCGAAAGTGGTGAAAATAAATAGTTTTATATGTGACATAACAGTAACGGAACATTAACAAAAACACTTCTGTAAACACTTATGTGCTTACCCTTGTGCATCTACTTGTGTGTCATTTTTCGTTTACGCGAGAGCTTCTACGAGGTACAACCACTGTGGCTTCAGCAGAGGTAGAGGCAGCCTGCTCACTTCCCTGCTGCGACAGCGTAGACACTTTTGGCAGACGTTGGCTGGGTTTTGGAGCCGGTGATGGCCCCGCCAAAGTCTGTTGCTCCTGCGACTGTGCAGGGGCAGACTCGGCCATCGCGATCCGAGGAGGCGTCTGGGGCTCTGATTGAGGGAGAGGCAACGGGGGAGAAGTGTGAGAACTTTGAGAGGAACCCAACTCCCATTTCCCCTCTCACCATCATCCCTCTCATGGGCCACCTGCACATTCCTGTTAGCAAGGAGGTGGAGAGCACCTTGCTACACAGCAGTGGGGCCATGAGGACCTTAGTCTACATTGACAGGCCTCCTAGAGAGGAAGTCTATGAGCCTCTGCCACCTCTTCTCCATAGACAGCATGTGCTCATGTGAGTGGCACGTTAGCTGCTCCATGCAGATGGCCATCCTTTCCATGGAAGAGCCTACAGTCGCCATCGCCTGCAACATGGTGGTGCTCGTGTTGGAGATGGACTCCTCCATTCACTGCACATTTGCAGACATCACAGCACAAAACCTTTCAGAGCGTCCTGCACTTCTTCCTACACCTCCAGTATCGCCCTTTTTCTCGATGGCCCCAAGGCTGAGTAGAGCTGGGACCATCCTGCGCCCTCCGGCGAGGACTCTCCACTGCTGACCCTGTCTCCACCATCTCCTCTTGCTCACTTGTGACTTGTGAGACACCAGGTGACAACACTACTCTATCTCACGTAGGACCCACCGAGGTGTATGTATCTGCGCTGGGACTGGGTGCACTTATGTCAAGGTGCTGGTGCACCCTCAAAGGCTGGAGACTCCTCCTCCTCTTCCTTTTCTGGCTGTACAGTGGGGGAGGGGAGGGGGGGCACTTGATGGACCTGTTGGAGAGTAAAGAGATGATTTAGAAATGTTACATTAAGAATGGGTAACAACACCATTATGCACATGATGAACATTCACTGGCTGCTAACATCAGTCCCCAAATGTGTGACTGCTGTATGCCATGAGGCTGTATGAGATGTAATTCTGTCACCAGATTGCTGAGAGGTCGCCCTCTCTCCGTCTCCCTCCGCCAGCTGCTCCACAACTCCTGATACCTCCAGGGCCACCTCCTCTGCTGTTGTCAAAGTGGTGAAGGGTGTAGGGCCACCTCCGGTTCTCTCCCTCTCCCTGTTATTGTGCCATAGTTTCTCCTGCAAGGAGGGAAAGAAGAGAAGTTTGAGTGAGAGTGATGGCATGAGAGTAAGAAATGTGTGGGTTACATCTTTAGAGGGTGACTATGAGGGAGTGAGGTGCCAATGGCAAAGTGCCAATGCCAAATAGCCTCCTTGTATACTTGCATCGGAGGCAGTGCAGAGAAGGTTCACTAGGTTGATTCCTGGGATGAAGGGGTTGACGTGTGACAAAAGTTTGAGCAGGTTGGTCCTATACTCATTGGAGTTTAGAAGAATGAGAGGTGATCTTATTGAAACATATAAGATTCTGAGGGAAATTGACAGGGTGGATGCTGAGAGGATGTTTTCCCTAGTGGGGGTATCTAGAACTATGTAGGGAGTCATCTAAAAACCTGGGTGCAGCCTCTGTGAAGCCATCTGTGCAAGGCTGAGTGATACAGATGGTGATATGAACTGCCTGCACACTCCTGGATGAACCTTTAAATGCAATGTGGCCAAGGCTGCTTTTAGTATCCCCGCTGGAAATTCGTAATCGATGACATCATCAGACCCACACCATTTAATAGGGCTGGGAAACGCGCAGGCCTGCCTTAATAGGCGCCAGTAACGGAAAGTCGCTCTGAGGAGCAGGATGATAAGAAGAACCTGATTCCAACCTGCTACAGTGACCACCCACAGCCGACTCGCCCAGGTAATGAAAATTCTGGCCGTTAGCTCTGTTTCTCTCTCCTCAGATGCTGCCGGACCTGCTGAGAATTTCCAGCCTTTTTAAAATTTTTATTCCAGATTTCCAGCATCCGCAGTATTTTGCTTTTGTATTAAAAGTATAAGTATTCATAGCTATAATGTAAATAAAGGTTTGCATTTCTGTACAATTTAGCACAGCAAGGTCTATTTAAAAATCTCAAGCGTGCTAAAGTTATTCCTTATTGATCTTTGTTTCCTAATTGTACACCAAGGAGTTTTCTAAAGCTCATTCTCCAGGTTTGCAAAATGACTGGTATTAGGTAAGTAAACAATCAAATCTGGTCATATGCTCCCCCAAACTTTGTAACATCATTATGTGGGGAGTTATACAAAATTACTAGGTCAGAAGCCTTGCAAAAGCCACAAAAATATATATAGTTTTAATCTATCTCCGAATCACTTGTTCTGCCTCAGATTCTCCAATGGAAAGTCAATAAGCCTGCACAACGTAAGAGATGTTTTAAAAATACACCAAGAGAGTCAAAAAATAAGTACACATTTGGCAATATCGAGCTCAAAAAAGAATGGAATAATTGACTTTATCTCATGTCAATAGAATCCATGGAGAACTGAAACCCATGATTAATTTAAGTCTTCTATTGACTGATTGCATACCTGGGTATTTTACATAACACATTTATATTATTCTCAAGATAATAGACTTATTCAAATCAAGATTCCATGGTTATTTTTCGAAAATACAAACAAAGAGCCGAGTTTGAGTAAAAGCTCTGCCATATTCAAATCTCATAATTTATTCAATGTGTTTGCAATCTGTGTGACAGGTTTTTTTGAGCTTAATATTGCCTTGGTGTCTGATACTGTTGACTATGTAGGGGGTGGTGTGTGGGTCAGCTTCCCCTCTGACTTCTGAGCGGATTGAATCGCTCCCACTCCCTTGATTCTAGACCTTGGGCTTATTTGGGGGTTGTGACAAAAGTGCAGCAGAGAATTGGTTTTGCTGCAAGAAACTTTGATCTTTATTCAAGAAAGAAAATATAACACAGCAATCTTCGACTCTAATAAAAATGGGGAACACTTCGATACATACGAGGAAAAATACAGTAGAAAAATACCTCACCCCTCCCAATCCCACTTCCTAGCTAAGTTCGACTCTAAAGGACCAGGGATAATGCTCACCAAAATGAATCCTTGACAGTTGAGCTGGTTCGCGGTTTTGGGGTTCGCTGGATGTGTTGGTCAGTGTCTGCCACACCCCGTATACGGTAGAGGACTTCGACTATCTGATGGTCAGTCTTCGCGAGTCCACTGATGCGATAGGGTGCGTTTTGGATCTATGGGGTGAGTACCCACTTTTCTTCAGTAGAGATAGGGTTTAGAGTTCCTTTCAAGTAAAAATCTTACCCGCGTAAGTCAGGAATAGATTGTAGAGTGGAAACTTTTGAATCTTCGGTTTTTCTCCCGAGTTGTTTTTCTTTGGTCGCGGTGGCTCAATATTATCGGATTGGTTGGTGGTAATATTTTGTTGGTAGTTTCGTAAGGCTCTTGGTGCCACAGGGTATCCGACGATTTCCTGGGTCACTGAAGCTGTTGAACTTGGGTGTACGGTAGAATGCTGCCCCGTTTCGATGCTTCGGTTTCTCTTGTGTGTTGCTTCTGGGGCGAGCTTTCTGAGAGAGAACTTCTTGAGTTGTCTCAAATTTCTGGAGTGTTTACTTTCTTTAGAAAACAAGCCTTTAATTATACCAATTGGGGCCTCCTAATTTGCGTGCCAAATCAGTCCCGGTTTATTGTTTGATTTGGGCGGGCTCGTTAAGGTAACAATTAAAAAAATGTGAAAAATGGTTTCGGGATGTTGTACTGTTTAGTCAATGAGTTGTTGATTGCCTAGTTCATTGTCATAGTTATATTCAGGTTTTGTGAATCCTGTCTGAGCCTGAGATTTCTATGTAGGTTGGCGAGGTGATTTGCATTATGTATGTTTTGGATGGGTCCTGTGTTTTGGGTGGTGACTGCTCCTTCGTGGATCGATTGTTAGGATGAATTGATGTTACACAGTTCCCCAGACAATTTGATTTTACTCCACTATCCAAACTGTCTTTACAGAGGTTGATCCCATTTCCTATTGCAGCCTTTTCTCCCTGTACAGGTCCAAACATGCCTTTTTATTTTATCATCCTGAAACTTGTTTAGAAAGAGTCCAAAGTCATTTTCCTTAGGGTTTTCTTCTGGCTTTGGGGGAATCTGTGAATTTTGAGAATCTTACAACTAAGACAAGTTCAATGCAAGATGCAGTAATGAAACAAGAGTAGACAGACGCCCTCAATGATGTGTGGTGTCAGTGTGTTCCCTCGGTTAATGCAGAAGTTGCTTATGAGACTTTGGTGTGCATTAATAGAAAGGAAAAAACTAATATTCATACTTTTTTCTTACTTGTATCTGCCTTTTAGTGACATTTTCATAATCGAATGAACTAGCTATACCCAAAATACAAACATTTTTTTCTTTTCAAATGCAGGCTGACCCACAGTTTAGAATATTACAGCAGAAAAGAAGCCATTTGGCCCATCACCCCTGTGTTGGCTGGCTGAAGGAGCTTTCCACCCTTTCCCTCATACCCTTTTAAAGTTTTAAACAAAAAGCAAAATAAAAACTGCAGATGCTGGAAATCTGAAACAAAAACCGAAATAGTCAGCAGGTCCATCAACATCTGTGGAGAGAACAAGCAACAGAGAAGAGAATATAGGGTTACGCTGATCGAGTTAGATGAAGAAAGACGGGAGGAGGTTCGAGTGGAGCATAAATGCCAGCAGGGACTGGTCGGGGCGAATGGTCTGTTTCTGTGCTGTACATCCTATGTAATCCTGTGTAATCCTATATAAAACTTAACATTACAGGTCAAGACCCTTCATCAGAATGAGGATAAATTAACAGCATTTAAAAAGGAAGAGAACCAATGAAAAGGGGGAGGGAAAATGCACTCGCACATACACGTGAACAAGAGAGAGGAAGTAAAATGTCATATAGACTGCTTAAATGGAAAACAGGAGATGGGTACATGGGTAAAATGATATTAACATGGAACAATAGAGAGTATACTGAGAGAAATGACTCTAGTGGAGTCATACCTAGCACAAAGGAAGATGGTTGTGGTTATTGGAGGCCAATCATCTCAGCCCTAGGACATCGCTGCAAGAGTTCCACAGGGTAGTGTCCTAGGCCCAACCATCTTCAGCTGCTTCATCAATGACGTTCCCTCCATCATAGGGTCAGAAGCGGGGATGTTTGTTGATGATTGCACAGTGTTCAATTCAATTCACAACTCCTCAGATGATGAAGCCGTCCATGCCCATATGTAGCAAGACCTGGACAACGTTCACGTGGCGCAAATGTTACTTGTCTGATAAGTGACAAGTAACATTGCCAGACAATGACTATCTCCAATTAGAGAAAGTCTAATCACCGCCCCTTGACATTCAATGGCATTACCATCGCCAAATCCCCCACCATCAACATCCTGGGGGTTACCATTGACCATAAACTTAACTGAATCAGCCACACAAATACTGTGGCAACAAGAGCAGGTCAGAGGCTGGGTACCCTACGGCAATTGTCTCACCTCCTGACTCCCAAAGCTTTTCCACCATCTACAAGACACAAGTCAGGAGTGTGATGGAACAATCTCCACTTGCCTGGATGAGTACAGCTCCAACAACACTCAAGAAGCTCGAGAGCATCCAGGAACAAGTAGCCGTGGCTTAGTAAAGTAATAAAGGATAGTATTCAACTGAAAACAAGGGCATATAAATTAGCCAAATCTAGTGGGAGGGTAGAAGATTGGGAAGCATTTAAAAGCCAGCAAACAATAACTAAAAGATTAATTAAGAAAGGGAAGATAGATTATGAAAGTAAACTAGCAAAAAATATAAAAACAGATAGCAAGAGTTTCTACAGCTATATAAAAAGAAAAAGGGTGGCTAAAGTGAACGTTGGTCCCTTAGAGGATGGGACTGGGAAACTAGTGGTGGGGAACATGGAGATGGCAAAGTCGCTGAACAAATATTTTGTATCAGTCTTTACAGTAGAGGACACTAAAAATATCCCAACACTGGACAAACAGGGGGCAATGGGGGGGGGGGGGGAGGTGCTAAACACAATTAAAATCACTAAGGAGATGGTACTCAGTAAAATAATGGGACTTAAGGCGGATAAATCCCCTGGACCTGATGGCCTACATCCTAGGGTCTTGAGAGAAGTGGCAGTAGGGATTGTGGATGCATTGGTGATCATTTTCCAGAACTCCCTGGACTCAGGAAAGGTCCCGGCAGATTGGAAAACTGCTAATGTAACACCCTTATTTAAGAAGGGATATAGACAAAAAGCTGGAAACTATAGACCAGTTAGCCTAACATCTGTGGTTGGCAAAATGTTGGAGTCCATTATTAAGGATACAGTAACAGAGCATTTGGATAAACATAATTTAATAGGACAGAGTCAGCATGGTTTTATGAAGGGGAAGTCATGTTTGACAAATTTGCTCGAATTCCAAAAGGCATTTGACAAGGTTCCACACAAAAGATCACTGATCAAGATAAAAAACCACGGGATTGGGGGTAATATACTGGCATGGGTGGAAGATTGGCTATCTAACAGAAAACAAAGAGTTGGGATAAATGGTTCGTTCTCGGGCTGGCAATCAGTAACTAGTGGTGTTCCGCAGGGGTCAGTGCTGGGACCCCAACTCTTTACAATCTATATTAACGATTTGGAGGAAGGGACCGAGTGCAACATATCCAAGTTTGCCAACGATACAAAGGTGGGAGGGAAAGCAGTGAGTGAGGAGGACATAAAAAACCTGCAAAAGGACATAGACAGGCTAAGTGAGTGGGCAGAGATTTGGCAGATGCAACATAATGTTGGAAAGTGTGAGGTTATGCACTTTGGCAGAAAAAATCAAAGAGCAAGTTATTATCTAAATGGAGAGAAACTGCAAAGTGCTACAGTACAAAGGGATCTGGGGGTCCTGGTGCATGAAACACAAAAAGTTAGTATGCAGATGCAGCAGGTGATCAGGAAGGCCAATGGAATCTTGGCTTTTATTGCAAGGGAGATGGAGTATAAAAACAGGGAAGTCTTGCTGCAGTTATACAGTGTATTGGTGAGGCCACACCTGGAATACTGCGTGCAGTTTGGTTTCCATAGTTAAGAAAAGATATACTTGCTCTCGAGGCGGTTCAGAGAAGGTTCACTCGGTTGATTCCGGAGATGAGGGGGTTGACGTATGAGGAAAGGTTGAGTAGGTTGGGACTCTACTCATTGGAGTTCAGAAGAATGAGAGGCGATCTTATCGAAACATATAAGATTGTGAGGGGGCTTGATCGGGTGGATGCGGTGAGGATGTTTCCACTGATGGGTGAGATTAGAACTAGGGGGCATAATTTTAGAATAAGGGGCTGCCCTTTCAAAACTGAGATGAGGAGAAACTTCTTCACTCAGAGGGTAGTAAATCTATGGAATTTGCTAACCCAGAGAGCTGTGGAAGCTGCAACATTCAATAAATTTAAAATGGAGATAGACATTTTCCTAGCAGATAAGGGAATTAGGGGTTACGGGGAGAGGGCAGGGAAGTGGACGTGAGTCTAGATTCAGATCAGCCATGATCCTATTGAATGGTGGAGCAGGCCCGAGGGGCCGTATGGCCTACTCCTGCTCCTATTTCTTATGTTCTTATGTAGCCCATTTGATTGGCACCCCATCCACCACCTTAATCATTCACTCCCTTCACCACCAGCTCATCGTGGCTGCAGTGTGTACCATCTACAAGATGGACTGCAGCAACTCGACAAGACTTCTTCGGCAGCACCTCCCAAACCCGCAACCTCTTCCACCTAGAAGGAAAAGGATAGCAGGTGCATGGGAACACGACCAACTCCAAGTTCCCCTCCAAGTCACACACCATCCTGACTTGAAACTATATCACAGATCCTTCATCGTCGTTGGGTCAAAATCCTGGAACTCCCTCCCTAACAGCCCTGTGGGAGTACCTTCACCACACGGACTGCAGCGGTTCAAGAAAGCGGCTCACCACCACCTTCTCAAGGACACTTAAGGATGGGCAATAAATGCTGGTCATAAATGAATTACAAAAAAGAGGCAAGTGTTGTGTCCGTGTATAATAAGACACAGACTGCGGAGAACGGTACAACAGATGTTTACTCAACGTGGCTCACACTGCAACTGATCTGTACAGATTACTACTCAGTGTTATATACAGGTGTGGTCACTGCCAGTACTGCAGTATACATGAGCTGTAAAACATAGTTCCCCCCTTAAAGGTATATACATTACAATTCCTCCCCTTTTAGATTAACAGTACCATAACACTCATTTAACAATTAAATATCAACTAATTACAATTAACACTTTTAACATGCAACATTAGCTGAAAATAGTCTATTTATATATTCAGTCTTTGGGGAGGATTCCTGATCCTTTTTGGATAGCGCCTTTCCCGAGTGTCTTGCTCTTGGTGCGGAGGCGATTCTGGCCCCCTGTCGTCGGTTGGTTCATCAGCTTCCGATGCTACTGTTTCTGGGGTAGATGCGACCTGTACGTCGGGTTCATCACCAGGTACATATGGGCGAGGCATGGGGTTGACTTGTTCCTGTGACTCTAGGATCTGCTCAGCATGGCGTCTCACGATGCCCTCCCCAACGTCCACTGTGTACATTAGTGGGCCCTGCCGTGTGCATATCGTTCCTGGCTGCCATTTTTCTGTTCGGTAGTCGCGGGCCAAGACTGGTTGCCCTACATTGAAGCTCCTTGTTGGCTTCTCATGGATGTGCTGGAATTGCTTACTCTCAACATCTCTTCATACGTTTGGTCTGAGCAAATCCAGGTGAGATCTTAACCTTTGGTTAAAGAACATCATGGCTGGGGCCTTGTTGGTGACTGCATGTGTCGCATTCCGGTAGGCAAACAGGAAATTGTCCACCTTGTGCTGCAGCGGAATGTTGTCATTGTACATAGCCTTTATTGCCTTCTCAAAGGTTTGTGCGAACCTCTCAGCCAATCCATTTGTAGCTGGATGATATGGGGCGGATGTGTAATGCCTTACCCCATTCTTTTTCAAGAACCTCCGGAACTCTTCGGACACAAACTGTGGTCCGTTGTCAGAGCAAATCTGTTCTGGCAAGCCATTCCTGGTAAAAATGGTCCGTAGGACTGCAATAGCTTTCTCCGTGGTGGTGGAGGACATTTTGATGACCTCAGGCCATTTCGAGTGAGCATCCACGGCTATTAAAAACATTGAGTCCATGAATGGACCAGCAAAATCAATATGCACCCGTTGCCATGGAGATGAGGGCCACTCCCATGGGTGTAGAGGGGCCTGTGGTGGTGCATTTTGGACTTTCTGGCATCCTGAGCAGCTCTTGGTCAGGTCCTCGATTTGTTTATTGATTCCCGGCCACCACACATAAGCCCTGGCTAGGCTTTTCATTTTTACCCCTCCCAGATGACCCTCATGAAGCTCATTGAGCACTCTATCCCTTAACTTGGGTGGAATTACCACTCGGGATCCACACATCAAGGTCCCCCGGCACACTTACAGCTGTTCTCTCCTTGTCAAGAATGCTGGCAACAGTGAGTCGCCATGTGCTGGCCATCCCTTCACCGTCAAATCATATACACGAGACAGCGTCGGGTCATTTTGGGTTTCCTTTTCGATACAAGCGTTAGTTACCGGTAGGTATTCAACTATAGTCGAATGGAATATTTCGACAGGATCCACTGCTGGTGCTTCCTCCGCAGTAGGCAGTGGCAGGCGTGATAGCCCATCAGCATTTCCATGCTGTTTCATGCCCTTATATTCAATCTCATAGTGGTGCGCCCCTAGAAAAAGTGACCATCTTTGTAGTCGTTGTACAGTCATCACCGGAACGGCCTTCTTTGGATTAAAAATGGAGACAAGAGGCTGGTGATCAGTCAGCAAGGTGAATTTCTGCCCGTGCAGGTAGTGATTGAAATTTTTCACTCCCCAAACTAGGCTGGGGGCCTCCCTGTCAATCTGGGTGTAGTTACGCTCGGCTGAGGTTAGTGATCGTGACGCAAAGGCTATTGGCCTCTCTGAGCCGTCCGAGAATTTGTGCGACAGCACCGCTCCAATGCCGTAGGGTGACGCATCACATGCCAACCGAATTGGTAATGCTGGGTTGTAATGGGCCAATACCTCTTTCGATGTGATTAGTGTTTTGCTCTTCTGGAAAGCTTGTCTACATTCGTCACTCCACTTCCATGGCACCCCAGTTTGCAGTAGGGTGTTCGGTGGGTGTAGTATTGTAGACAAATTTGGCAAGAACTTATGGTAGTAGTTTACCAGCCCGAGGAACGACCTCAGTTGTGACACATTTTCCGGCGCTGGAGCCTTGACTACTGCCTCAATCTTCTCTGGGGACTTATGTAACCCCTCTTTATCGATAACATGGCCACAATACGAGATCTGTTTTCTAAAAAACTCACATTTGGGGCGGTTAGCTCGGAGCCCATATTCCTGCAATCTAGTGAGCACCTGCTCCAGGTTGGCAAGGTGATCACTGTCATTTTTGCCCGTGACCAGGATGTCTCCAAATAACACTGGGTCCCTGGGATCCCTTGCAGGACTTGTTCCATTGCCCTCTGCCAAATAGCCGGAGCTGATGCTACCCCGAATATCAGCCGGTTGTATTGGTAGAGACCTTTATGGGTGTTGATTGTGAGGTATTTTTTTGATGCTTCTTCTACCTCCATTTGCAGATACACCTGGGCCAGATCAATCTTAGTGAAGCATTTTCTCCAGATAGCGAGGCGCAAATATCTTCAATCCGCGGAAGTGGATATTGTACGGTATGAAGGACCGGGTTCACTGTTACCTTAAAGTCCCCACAGATGCGAAACTTCCTTTGTTCCCCAGGCGTGCTGCTCAACGATTTTTTCATCACAGGGACGATGGGTGTAGCCCACTCGCTCCAGTCTACCTTGGACAGTACACATGAACGTTCCAGACTCTCCAGCTCTGCTTCGACGGCTGGGCGGATCGCATAAGGTACCGGTCTGGCCTTAAAAAATTTTGGGCTTCCGTTTTCTTCAATTTTAATCATCGCTGTCATGCCTTTTAGTGTTCCGAGTCCTTGCTGGAACACTTCTTTCACGTCAGTTAGGATCTTTGACAGTCGCCCAGGTGTGATGTCGTCATCCTTTTTGTCAGCCACAGTCAGTGCCTGTATGGAATGCCAATCCAGTTGTATTTTCCGGGTCCATTCACGTCCCAGTAATGGTGGTCCTCCATCTTGCAATACATACAGGTCTAGTTTTGGTGTTTCCTTACCGTTATATATAACGGTCACCCTTATTTTTCCTTTGGGGTAGACTTTTTGCCCCGTGTACGTCTTCAAAATAATTTTTGTGTCTCTCAAGGCTATGTGTGAGAATAGCCGCTCGTAGTCCCGTCGGTTTATGACTGTTAGGGCTGGTCCTGTGTCCAATTCCATCTTTACCTGGACTCCTGCTAACTTGAGAGTGACCCAAATGGTTCAGTGATTCTCCGTTGTGATCACATTATGTTGTTTCAGACAACTCAGTTCCCTGCTTTCGGAGTCGTTATCACTCTTTTGTTCGTCTGAACTATTCTCCGTCATCTTATTTACCTTCTTGTACTTTCCTTTGGTAGGTTTCTTATTGCTGGTTTTCTTTCCCGACCTGCAGACTCGTGCTATGTGTCCTACTTTTCCACACTGTCTGCACACTTTGTCTTTGAACCAGCAATCATTCTGGTCGTGTGTTGTTCTGCCGCAGTGATAGCACCTCTCTGTTCCATATGACATTTCGTTTGTGCCATATTCTTGCGGTCTCTGTTGTATCTCTGCAACACCCCGTGCTGCTGCTTCATATGATACCGCAATGCTGAAAGCCTTTTCCAGCGCAAGGTCCTTTTCAGATAAAAGCCGTTTCTGGGTTCCTTCACTTTGAAGCCCACACACAAACTTGTCCCTTAAGATATCTGCCAGTCCTGCTCCAAACTGGCAGTGTTTCGATAGTTTGCACAGTTCTGTTAAATAATCAGCATTGCTTTCATCCTTATGCTGGTTCTGTTTGTGAAACTTGAATCTTTCTACTATCAGCAGCGGTGTGGGGTTTAAATGTTCCTTTAGTATCGTTACTATGTCTTCAAAACTCTTTTCCATTGGCTTCGTTGGGGTTACTAGATTTCGTAATAAACCATACGTCTTTGCACCCATTAAATTTAACAATACCAACGCTTTCTTGTCATCTGACACCTTATTTGCCTTGCAGTACACCTCTATTCGTTCGACAGATGTAGTCCAATCTTCGACTTCATTGTCAAATGCAGTGATACTTCCACTCTTCGGCATTTTGGGTGTGGTTTAAAATGGCATCTCCCAATGGCTTAAAATGGCGTCTCCCGTGCTTTCCTTCCTCCCCCCGCTGCTGCCAACGTCGCTCCCGGCGGTTCTCGTGGCAATGGCGGTGCCCTGTAGGTTTCTGCGCATCTCTCTCTCCCTCTCTCCGACGCTGCTTGGCCCCTAAACACTGGCTGCGCCCTGTGCGCTCTGCCCTCTCTCTCTCTCCCCCGTCGACGCTGCTCGGCCCTTTGCTGTGCCGCTTGGTCGGGCTCTAGCCCGCCGCTGTCCGGGAAGGGTCTGCGCACTACCTGTTGCCAGCCCATTTCGCTGGACCACCTTGACTGGAAAGCCAAGCCTGGCTCTCGACAGCCTCCCCCGCAATTCTCGAGTCTCTGCTGGATGACTGGGCGGTTGCCCGTGGTCAACGCCCGAGTCTCTGGCCTTGACCTCCAGTCCACTGATCTCCAGGAACGAATCCCCGGGAGGTGATGCAGAGTTGCAGGTAGGTTCGAACTTGCCTGGTCGCCAATGTGGTGTCCGTGTATAATAAGACACAGACTGCGGAGAACATTACAACAGGTGTTTGCTCAACGTGGCTCACACTGCAACTGACCTGTACAGATTACTACTCAGTGCTATATACAGGTGTGGTCACTGCCGGTACTGCAGTATAGAAACATAGAAACATAGAAGATAGGAGCAAGAGTAGGCCATTCGGCCCTTCGAGCCTGCTGCGCCATTCAATGAGATCATGGCTGATCATCCAAACCCTAGCACCCGGTCCCTACACCGACAGCCATCCCACCCAAGCCCTATCCCCGTAACCCCGTAACCCCACGTATTTAATCCCCCCCTAACACTAAGGGTCAATTTTTATCATGGCCAATCAGCCTAACCCGCACATCTTTGGACTGTGGGAGGAAACCGGAGCACCCGGAGAAAACCCACGCAAACACTGGGAGAATGTGCAAACTCCACACAGACAGTCACCCGAGGCCGGATTTGAACCCGGGTCCCTGGCGCTGTGAGGCAACAGTGCTAACCACTATGCCACCGTGCTGCCCTGAGCTGTAAAACATAGTTCCCCCCTTAAAGGTATATACATTACAGCAAGCTTCTCATTATATCTGTGTTTGACAAGAACTGGAATGTGAGGCAGCATTTGATTCAGGATACATTTGCATGGTAATATGTCATCAGCATTATAGGAGAACACAGTGATATAGTTTGACAGACAAATTGTTTCTCCTCCTTACAAGGCAAAGCCCTGAAAGGTAGGTGACTTCTGACTGGATCTTCCTATTTCTGAGATGATTATTCCACGACTAAAGACTCTCCCATCTCGCTGTGTAGAACAGAATTGGAATAAGCACAACCATTGGGAATTTCAGCTCAGATAAGAAATTGATCTTTGGCCTGACAAATAGGAACCCAGTTCTACCAAACTTCTGAAAATGCCTGTATTGGTCTTGCACCATGATTCCTTACAAAACATCTGAGAATTCTTCATGTCATAGATAGCAAAGCAAAATTAAGGGGTTTTGCAGTGATTTAGGCATAAAATGAACATGCCTTAAAAATGTCCTTCATCCTTTCAATTATTATTTTACATCTTGAAGAAGTAAATAAAAAGGCATAGTGATGAAAAATTAAAAAGAAACATCCAGGTAATTCTAAATGATAGCTCTCTGTTATCCTGCCAGTTGGTGGTAGAAGACCATATTGTCATAAGAAGGTGCTTCTCACTCTTTAAGGAGTGAGGTGGGATAATAACACAAGAACTGAGAGAACACATTAGTATTAGATGTTAGAAATTTTGACTTGAATCTGATCACAAATTTTTAGCGTTTTATCATGTTTATAATGATTCTTAAAAACAGCAAGCAAGTAAATGCCACTTTTTTTTTTAAAGCAGCAAGTGGACTGAACACACTGCTCTTACCGTACATGTTTATTGTAAAATAATTGATAGAATTCAAAGCAATCTTCAGAGAGCAAACATTAGGACACAGAAAACAACATTCCTAATATCCAGGCATGGTTCTTCTCCTGATCATATTAAGTGTAAACAGTTTCATAGCGTTCGGAACATCTGTATTTAATCTTTGGAGATGCTGATAAATATTCAAGAAGGTGACCTTCAAAAAAACAATGGCTAGATGCCACAGTCTCGCTGAAAGCCTTCCAAATGGTTTGAGCTACTAAATTGCAAAAGAGTTTTTGGTGTCCAGAAGCCGTAAGACAAGATGATCACAGGAACTGCAGAAACTAAAATGCACAGTGTGTGTGTGGAGGCTGTTAATTTAAGATATGATCATCCCAGACATCTGGAGACAATTTATTTCAAAGCGAGGGATGTTGCTCATTAATCTTTGTATTAAGGCAAGATTTTGAAAAGTGATTCAGTGAGAGAATATTGCTTGGTTAATTGATCTTTTACATGCTTTTCCTGCCACATTTCACCTTTGTTTCTCTGCGTCCTGTTTTGGGCCCATACATGATTAATTATCTGTCAGTCATCTCACAGAACGAGTTGGGAAAAAAAAGCGCAAGCATTGAACCAACTGAGGAAACAGAAAGCAGATTTTGGGCACTGGATGGTACAGTACAAGTGAGCAAATAGAATGAAGTCATTCTTAGCATGTGTTATACTCAGGCTATTCACAGAACATTGTTAGATGCCAGTGTGTTTAATGATTCCATATTCTCAGGTAATCCACCTTTTCTTTCCTTCCTGTTCTCAGTTTTTATTGAAATATATGTGTTTTCCTTAAGTTCTCCAACATGACAAAAGGTAAATGTTCAATTTTTTTTTCAGTGCTGTTGAAAATGTTTTGAAGATTTTCTATTGTTACAATGAAAATAGTTTCAGAACACATCATAGTCATACAATCATAGTCATACAGTCATACGGCACAGAAGGGGGCCATTCGGCCCATGCCAGCTCTCTGTAGAGCAATCTAGTAAGTCCCATTCCCCCGCTCTATCCCCGTAGCCCTGCAAGTTTATTTCCCTCAAGTGCCTATCCAGTCTACCCTTGAAAACACTGAGTGTCTCTGCTTCCACCACTTCCATCGGCAGCGAGTTCCAGGTCCTCACCACTCGCTACGTAAAAAAGTTTTTCCTCAAATCCCCCCTGTATCTCTTGCTCAAAACCTTAAATAGAAACATAGAAACATAGAAGATAGGAGCAGGAGTAGGCCATTCGGCCCTTCGAGCCTGCTCCGCCATTCAATGAGATCATGACTGATCATCCAAATTGAGTACCCTGTCCCTGCCTTCTCCCCATATCCCTTGATCCCTTTAGCCTCAAGAAATATATCCAACTCTTTCTTGAATATACTTAATGAACTGGCCTCCACCGCCCTCTGTGGCAGAGAATTCCACAGGTTCACCACTCTCTGGGTGAAGAAATTCCTCCTCATTTCAGTCCTAAATGGCTTACCCCTTATCCTTAGACTATGACCCCTGGTTCTGGACTCCCCAGCCATCAGAAACATCCTTTCTGCATCTAGTCTGTCCAGACCTGACAGAATTTTATAGGTTTCGATGAGATCCCCTCTCAATCTTCTAAACTCCAGTGAGTATAAGCCCAATTGACACAATCTCTCCTCGTACGTCATTCCTGCCATCCCAGGTATCAGCCTGGTGAATCTTCGCTGCACTCCCTCCATGGCAAGAACGTCCTTCCTCAGGTAAGGTGACCAAAACTGCACACAATACTCAAGGTGCAGTTCCTTAGTCCTTGTACCATCAACTATTGGGAACAGACTTTCCCCGTCTAGCCTCTCCAAACCTGTCATCAAATCACCCCTCAACCTCCTTTGCTCTAATGAAAACAAATCCAGCTTCTCCATTGGGGAGACAAACGCAGATTGGGTGACCGCTTTGCGGAACACCTCCATTCAGTCCGTAAGGATGACCCCGAGCTTCCGGTCGCCTGTCATTTTAATTCACCACCCCATTCCCACTCAGACCTCACTGTACTCGGGCTCTTGCATTGTTCCACGGAAGCTCAGCGTAAGCTCGAGGAACAGCACCTCATCTTCCGATTAGGCACTTTACAGCCTTCCGGACTCAATATCGAGTTCAACAATTTCAGATCATAACCTCGGCCCCCATTACATTTTTACTTATTTTTTATCCACACCTTTGTTTTGGCCCTTTCCCCCCCACTTTTTTTTTCTCTCCCACATGGCAGCTGTCTCCCATTCTGCCAGCGCATTTCACACCTAATCTAGAGCCGTCTTTTGTCTCCACTAGTCTTATCACCATCTCGTCTCCTTTTGAATACCTCTTAATGTCTCTTCACTTCTCTTTTGTTCTCTCCCAGCCTGGCCTTCAGTCTTGACAAAGGGTTTGACCCAAAACGTTGACTCTATTTTCTCTCCACGGATGTTGCCTGGCCTGCTGACTTTTTCCAGCATTTTCTGTTGTTATTCCAGCTTTTCCAACCTGTCCTTGTAGCTAAGATCCCCCATCCCCAGAACCATTATAGACCAGATTTTGCGGTCAAAATAGCAGCGAGGTTAATGGCCCTTGCCATTATTTATGCATAATTGACACAGCAACCTCAGGCGAGGAGCAGATGCGCGGTTAAGTGCCAATATCCATAAACTGCTGTCTGAGTTGCGCCACTCCACCGTTAGCTTTGCGAAAATGGCATCTCGCTGTCTGCCTTACCATTGACATGAATGTCGTGAAGTTGCTGTATTTGCGCAATAGATACCAACTAAACCCGCCGCAGATATTTGATTCATCCTCCTTCTCCGTCCTTCCTCTGTTCATTCCCCAATCCTTAAATCTCATTGGTTAAGGAGATACCTTGTTGATTGTCCTGTTCACTCGGGTCCCAGATGCCCTTAATGCCTCACTGCGACGTTATCAGCTCAAACTTTCAGAAACTTTATAGGCAAAAATGTTTTGAGCTGAAGGGTGCAGGGGCAAGTCTAAGTAATGGCAGACGCCGTTAGATACCCTGCTATGGCAAAATCTGGCCCATTGATAAACAACACCATACAACCCAGCTGACATGTTTCTCCTTCTGTATTGGATATCGAAGGATCAAACAAGTATGGACAAATAGAAAATAATTCCCTGTCCCAAATTATTCTAGGGCTGTTTCAGGCTTCCTCAGCTGGTTGATTTTGTAAATAAAAATTGCACTGCATACACCATGGCCCTGATAGTAACTCCAAGGCGCGTTGGGATCGGGGTGGTCCAATATCGCATGGCAACCCCAGAAATAATTTCAGCACTCTGTCTGTGGCATTTTAACACAAGTATCTCATTATAATATTACTAGCAGGGGAGCCCCGCGGTGCGAGGGCAATTTTGGCTGCGCGGTCTCCTTGCCCCTGTCTGTCCCCCCTCTTGGGCCTGGTCGATGTGTGGGCCGGGAGCCTGGGACTGGATTTGGGTTGTCAGCAGTTTCCAGGGCTTTTTTGGGTCTGGTGGATGTGTGGGCCGGAAGCCTGGGACTGGATTTGGGCTGTCGGCAGTTGGAGAAGCCTCGGCCCATTTTGCACTGTTTTTTAACCTAAACATTTCTAGCTTTTAATACCTTCAAAGATGAAAGTTAAAGTACTTATAAAACATTTTTGGTAAATCTTTTTGAAAAAAAATAAGATACTAAAATCAAATCAAATCAAATCAACTTTTATTGTCATTGTTAGTGCACAAGTGCAGTGCAACGAAATGTAGGCTTGTGGCTCCCGAGAGTGTACATTTAGATTAAGACATTTAAACATTCAACATACATTTGGCTTGTAATATATTAACATAAACATAACCATAATAAAGTGCATTGGCAGATGTGCAGGCTTTAGAGTTTATTTGTGGAGTTCAGTAGGATGACAGCCCTGGGAAAGAAGCTGTTCCTAAATCTGGTCGTATGGGTGCAAATGCATCTGTAACATCTCCCAGATGGCAGGAGGGCGAACAGACTTTGGCTGGGGTGGGTAGGGTCTTTGATGATGGACCGTGACCTCCGTAAACAGCGTTTCTGGTATATGTGCTCTATGGTCGGTAGCCGGGTAGTCGGTAACCTCGATGAGCATATTTTTAGGT
The DNA here is from genome assembly GCF_052327205.1 of Somniosus microcephalus. Classification (NCBI taxonomy): domain Eukaryota; kingdom Metazoa; phylum Chordata; class Chondrichthyes; order Squaliformes; family Somniosidae; genus Somniosus; species Somniosus microcephalus. The sequence continues at coordinate 40,172,662 of NC_140998.1, forward strand.
TGAGGCAATGGGGTTTTTAGCTTGAGGCAATGGCTGCCAGATCACTGAGATGAAAACGATTAGTCCCGCCCACACACACACCGATTGGTCAACCATCAGGTGATTGAACTGTAGAATTGGTGAATCATCACGGCACAGGATTGGTCGACCTTGACGTCAGTCAATGCTAATGAGTGGATAATGAGTGGAATTTTGAAGGTTTTTTGTATAATGTGCGAACAATTTTTGTCCGACCGAAAAGTAAATATGCTTATGACCGTTCTGGAATCGTAAGCTTTCTTTGGATGTAATGCACGTGTAGGTACGCTCTATGACTTTAGAGTGTATAGCCGGACAGACAGACGGAAGGAGAGACAGACAGACAGATCGACCGCTTTATATATATATATATATAAGAAGATAGATATTAATTTTAATACGGGTTTAGCATCGATTGCGTGGCAGCAAAGTCCGGACCTGCTTGATGCCATCTCAACTGAGTATTTAAAGGGCCAATCCAAATATTGAAGTTGGAGGAGTTGGGAGGTTCGGCAAATGAGACAGCAGAATTTGGATTCAAAACACTCAAAGGCTGTGCCCCGCTTTAATGATGCCTCCCTTGATGTACTGCTCGGGGACAGTGAGGAGCTGGAGAGAGATACTCTTCCCCAGCAGAAGAAGAAACCTGCTGCTGCTACAAAAAAGCCATGGGTGGAAGTGGTCCAGGAGGTGAGCAGCGGAAGCATTGTGTCTTGCTCCTGGACTCAATGCAGGAAGCGCTTGAATGACCTAAGTAGGTCAGGAAAGGTGAGTACAGTTGCACATTTACCTACATCCTGTTGTGCACATCACACCCCACTCTCCACTCTGCCTTGTCAAGCCATTCCATCATATCACTCCTCACACCCACTTACCTTGCAAGTGCACCCATCCATCTCTTTCTATGCACGTCCTCACATCCCCATCTATCCATTCACCACTGCTACTCACGCTGATCCTTATGCAATTTGGTGCCTCTCCCCGATAGCCACCCTCATCAAATGCACTGCATCCATCGGGGGAACACATGCCATTACAGTCACTCACGGGTTTGTTCTTTCCCCTGTTGTAGGAGAAGAGAGTGCAGAACACTAAGGAAAGGCAAAGAATCAGAGGTGGTTCCCCACAGATCTTACAGCTGACAACTGCAGAGGAGGAAGCGCTGGAGATCAGTTGCATCTCAGCATCCCTGGTCATCGGAGATGGGGACATGTGAACCTACCAGCTACCTGGTGACACAATTAAATATCATTGACCCACATGTCATACAACACTCAGTCATGTTGACTTGATTTCAGCAGCAAGTGAAATACAATCATTTTCATCATGAAAAGTTACAATTTTCTTACCGCGCCAATACTAATTCATAGACACACCCAGCCACCACTGCAAAGTCCTCCTCACCAACATCTGGGGACTTGTGCCAAAATTGGGAGAGCTGTCCCATAGACTAGTCAAGCAACAGCCTGACATAGTCATACTGACAGAATCATACCTTTCAGCCAATGTCCCAAACTCCTCCGTCACCATCCCACCGGCAGGACAGACTCACCAGGGGTGGTGGCACAGTGATATACAGTCGGGAAGGAGTGGCCCTGGGAGTCCTCAACATTGACTCCGGACCCCATGAAGTCTCATGGCTTCAGGTCAAGCATGGGCAAGGAAACCTCCTGCTGATTGCCACCTACCGCCCTCCCTTAGCTGATGAATCAGTACTCCTCCATGATCAACACCAATTGGAAGAAGCACTGAGACTATTCTGGGTGGGGGACTTCAATATCCACCACCAAGAGTGGCTCGGTAGCACCACTACTGACTGAACTGGCTGAGTCCTGAACAACATAACTGCCAGTCTGGGCCTGCGACAGGTGGTGAGAGAACCAACATGAGGGGAAAACCTACTTGACCTCGTCCTCACCAATCTACCTGTCGCAGATGCATCTGTCCATGACAGCATTGGTAGTAGTGATCACTGCACAGTTATTGTGGAGACGAAGTCCAGTCTTCACACTGAGGACACCCTCCATCATGTTGTGTGGCACTACCACTGTGCTAACTAGGATAGATTCAGAACAGAACTAGCAGCTCAAAACTGTGCATCCATGAGGCGCTGTGGGCCATCAGCAACAGCAGAATTGTATTCCACCTCAATCTGTAACCTCATGGCCCAGCATATCCCTGACTCTATCATTACCATCAAGCCAGTGGCCCAACCCTGGTTCAATAAGGAGTGTAGAAGAGCATGCCAGGCGTACCTAAAAATGCGGTACAAACCTGGGGAAGCTGAAACACAGGTAAAATGCGGAAGCAGCATGCTCTAGACAGAGCTAAGTGATCCCACAATCAATGGATCAGATCAAAGCTCTGCAGTCTTCCCACATCCAGTCATGAATGGTGGTGGACCACTTAATAACTAATGGGGGGAGGAGGCTCCATGAATATCCCCATCCTCAATGATGGTGGAGTCCAGCACATGAGTGCAAAAGACAAAGCTGAAGTGTGTGCAACCATCTTCAGCCAGAAGTGCCAAGTGGATGATCCATAGTGGCCTCCTCCTGAGGTCTCCACCATCACAGAAGACAGTCTTCAGCCAATTCAATTCACTCCACGTGATATCAAGAAATGGCTGAGCACACTGGATACAGCAAAGGCTATGGGCCCCGACAACATCCCGGCTGTCGTGCTGAAGATTTGTGCTCCAGAACTAGCCATACCTTGAGCCAAGCTGTTCCAGTACAGCTACAACACTGGCATCTATCTGACAATGTAGAAAACTGCCCAGGTGAGTCCTGTCCACAAAAAGCAAGACAAATCCAGTCAATTACCACCCCATCAGTCTATTCTCAATCATCAACAAAGTAATGGAAGGTGTCATTGACAGTGCTATCAAGCGGCACTTACTCACCAATAACCTGCTCACTGATACCCAGTTTGGGTTCCGCCAAGACCACTCGGCTCCAGACCTCATTATAGCCTTGGTCCAAACATGAACAAAAGAGCTGAATTCCAGAGGTGAGGTGAGTGTGACTGCCCTTGACATCAAGGCAGCATTTGACCGAGTGTGGCATCAAGGAGTCCTCATAAGACTGAAGTAAATGGGAATCAGGGGGAAAACTCTCCACTGACTGGAGTCATACCTAGCATAAAGGAAGATGGTTGTGGTGGTTGGAGGTCAATCATCACAGCCCCAGGACATCGCTGCACGAGTTTCTCAGGGCAGTGTCCAAGGCCCAACCATATTCAGCTGGTTCATCAGTGACCTTCCCTCCATCATAAGATCAGAAGTGGGGCTGTACGCTGATGAATGCACAGTGTTCAGTGCCATTTGCAACTCCTCAGATAATGAAGCATTCCATGTCCACATGCAGCAAGACCTGGATGACTACAGGCTTGGGCTGATAAGTGGCAGGAAACATTCGTGCCACACAAGTGCCAGGAAATGACTATCTCCAAAAAGTGAGCATTTAACCACCGCCCCTTGACATTTAACGGCATTGCCATCGCCAAATCTTCCACCATCAATATCCTGGGGGGGGCACCATTGACCAGAAACTTAACTAGACCATCCACATAAATACTTTGGCTACAAGTGCAGGTCAGAGGCTAGGTATTCTGTGGTGAGTGTCTCACCTCCTGACTCACCAAAGCATTTCCACCATCTACAAGGCACAAGTCAGGAGTGTGATGGAATACTCTCCACTTGCCTGGATGAGTGCAGCTCCAATAACACTCAAGAAGCTCGACTCCATCCAAGACAAAGCAGCCCGCTTGATTGGCACCCCATCCACCACCTTAAACATTCACTCCCTCCACCACCGGCGTACCGTGGCTGCAGTGTGTACCAACTACAAGATGCACTGCAGCAACTCGCCAAGGCTTCTTTGGCAGCACCTCCAAAACCCACGACTTCTACCACCTAGTAGGACAAGGGCAGCAGGTGCATGGGAACACCACCACCTCCAAGTTCCCCTCCAAGTCACACACCATCCCAACTTGGAAGTATATCACTGATCCTTCATTGTCGCTGGGTCAAAATCCTGGAACTCCCTCCCTAACAGCACTGTAGGAGTACCTTCACCACACGGACTGCAGCGGTTCAAGAAGGTGGCTCACCACCAGCTGCTCAAAGGCAATGAGGGATGGGCAATAAATGCTGGCCTTGCCAGCGATGCCCACCTCTTATGAATGAATAAAAAAAGCAAAAAATTCTCTCCGCCATGGCCTTCATGGGTACAGCAGAAGTCATTGGACCTCATGGTCAACAAACCCTCAAAGGAGCTGATTCCTTCTGAGAATGCACCATCACACAACTCATGCTTACCATGCACCAGCTCAGATGCTTGCCCTTCAGTTAGACAGATAGTTGGGGTTTCACCTGGTGACTCACACTTCACAAGTGAGCAAGAGCAGACAGTGGTGGCAGAGACAGCTGTGGAGAGTCCACATTGGAAGGCGCAGCCCTCCTGAAGCTCTGCTCATGAGCTGGTGATGAATAGGATAATCATGAGGAGCAGAAGTAAATCTATGTGCACTGACAGGCCTTCCACGCACACTGTCCACAATTGCAAAGAGAATGGAGGGGCCCGCCTCAAGCACGAGTGGGTTGATGTCACAGGGCATTGCAAGGATGACTTCTTCCATGGATAGAGTGGCCAACTCCATGGAACATCAAATGCAGCAATCAAGTGTGTCCAAGCAGGCCATGACCATGGACTTGCAGCCTCTGGATGCCAACATGTCTGACATCTTAAATAGGATGACAGACTCCTTAGCCTTGGCTTTACAGTAGGTCACTGATCTGCGCCAAGCTGTTCTCCAGCAGAGTGGGAGGAGTGATGTTCAGCTGGCCCGTGAGATAGATGATGGCGAAAGGGGACGTGGAAATGGGAATTCCACTTAAAGCACTCCTACATCTCACCCAATGACCCTTTTAGTCAGTACCCGACATACTGCCTCTGTAATGTATGTACCTTTAAGGGGGGAACTACTTTCTACAGCTCATGTATACTGTAGTATCGGCAGTGACCACACCTGTGTAGCCTGGCAAAATGGAGCAGCACAGGACACAGAACTTTCTTTTTTCTGGAGTTTTTTATTCTGAATTGATAACTTGGGTTCTAGGCTTAGGATGTAGTTGTAAATACATAAAACCACATTTAATTGTATAAAATACGGAAAAGACGGAAATACGGCAAATACAAGAAAACACAGTCGATAAAATACGGCAGTGGCTTGCTGTAGAACAGAACACGAGGCAAACCACAGGTGCAGTTAGTTAGTTAGCTAACAATCATTATACAAAACAAAACCAATAGTACAATACATTCTTATGTCCCGTTATCACTTGTTACATCTTACAAGAAAACACAGAATATTAAACTCGTTCGCAACGTAGCCCCCAAGGACTCAACAACAATTTTAGCAAGTGTTAACACCAGCACATGGTGGGACAATCTGCAAGCATCCCCGTGGTATCGAGTGATTTGGGAAACAATATCACTTTAAAACTATGTCTGGGTTGCACTAAATACTGTTTTAGTTGTACTTTACACAGAATAAGTTCATTTCAAAAGTCATATTCACCCCAGCTCCCTCAGAGAAATCTCTCATGCTGGATGTAGAAAATGGAGGCTGTGAAGAAAGGGGAGGTTCCTTTGGCATCACATGGTCCTACCCATAACCCTTTTCTCCTTGTTCAAATTACTAAAGGGGAAAATGAACCGCGCCATCTAGTGGACTTAAATATTCACTGCATTTTCCCCACTTGGCTACACCTGTATATAACGCTGAGTAGTAATCTGTTGTTTCAGTTGCAGTCTGAGCCACGTTGAGTAAACACCGTTGTACCGTTCTCCGCAGTCTGTGTCTGATTATTACACGGACGTAACAGCCTCCTCACCCGATGGATGAGTCGGCCCCTGCACAGGTGCAGGTGGAGCAATCTCAGGCAGGGCCGTCACGGGCTCCAAAACCCAGAGGTCGTCGGCCGAGAGCATCTCAGCAGCCAGAGCTGGGATCTGAGCAACCTGCCTCTACCTCTGCTGAACCCATAGGGGTTGCACCACGTAGGAGCGGTAGGAAAAGGAAGAGTAAGGGTATGCACATTGGTGTTTAAGAAAATGTTATGTAGTTAAGTTCCTGTTGTTTATTACAATCACATAAAATTTATTCCTTTGCACCACCTTCCCATGTTGCCCATTCCTGGCTGCTGGGTAGCAACTCACCTTTTCAGTTGTTGTTGATGAATGGAGGACATGAATTGACGGGGGGGTGCAATGGGTGGTTGGTTGGTAGCAGGACTGCTTTGTGTCAGTGGGATTGGTTGGGGGGAGTGGGGGTGATGAGATTGGCCATTGGATGTGATTGTTACATGGGTCCAGCGGTGGTAACTAACTGAATCTCACAGCTATAAGGGAATCCCTGGCATCCTGGGCAGCAATGTGAGCGGCTGGTGCTACATTTGGTTTGCCATCTTCCTCTTCCTCCTCCTCCACAGACAATGTGCGTTCAGCGCCTTGTTCCTACTGCAGCTCTAATCCTCATTGCAGCGCAATGTTGTGCAGCGTGCAGCACAACACGATCATCGGTTGGATTTCTCATGGGTGTCCAGTCAAGCTTTAAGGGAGTATCCCATCAGTGACCTCCCTTATCCATTTGTGTGCAGCCAATCAAGAGATCCTGAATATGTCTCCGGCAGCATCCTGGAAGGATCGGAGGCAAAAGGTTTGAGAGTGGTTGTGCTGGCGTCTTTGACAGCCACTGGTGACGTATGGCCACCAGGTCCAGCAGGGAGCAGGTCATCGTCTAGGAGGCTGCAGAAGTCTACCATCACCTGGCGCGGCAACCTCAGCCTCCGGAGAGGTCTAGGATTCTGAGCTTCTGCCTGTACACCCTGCTTGACCCTTCTGCTGCTCCTCTCTCTGCTGCTCCCTTCTCTGTTGCTCTCCTCTGTGCTGACCATCTGCCGTTCTCTCCACAGCAGGCTACTGCTACTGCTGATGGCCATCCCGCTCCTCATCCGAGGTCTAGGCTGAGGCAACTAATGTGCCACCCATCCTAATCAGAGTCTCAAAACCTCCAAAGTGTAGAAACTAACCTCTCACCACAAGTAATCTGAATCAACCCTTTTCCAGTGGTAGGTAAGAAAGCAACTGTGAGCAATGAGTATTCATTTCAGTATTTGCCTGACTTTTAATGAGCCCCATGAATTGCCGCTGTGTTCTCGCCTTGGTTTCAATGGCGAGTTTCAGGAAGCCCTGGAAACACGTGGACGTGTCGTAAAATTTGAATGTACATTGAAATAGCGCTACAATGGAGTGATTAACATATTTTAATTGGTAACCCGCCTCTCCGGAGGGGGTTACACGCAACCTGCCGAATGTGCCTGACTTAAACCCGGAGGTCGGCGTGTTGGAGCAGGTTGCGTATTTTCACTCACTTTAACCCCCCACCTGCACCTAAACCCACACTCTGCGTTACAATCCACCCCCGCAATGCTGAAACATACATACAACAGTAATAAAGCGACTAAAATATTGGAAGTAGCTCTATTACTGTAACATGAATCCAATGCTACAAAAAACAAACACCTGAAACACTGTTTAAGTAAAAATAAATGCATTAAGCTATCTTTGAATAGTGCCACATGATCTTTAATATCCACCTGAACAGGGAGGCAGGGTATTGGTTTAACGTCTCATCTGAAAGACGGCATCTCCAATAGTGCAGCGTTCTGTTCTGAAGTGTCAATCTAGATTATGTGTTCAAATCTCTGGAATAGAGCTTGAACCCATGACCTTCTGACTCAGGCAAGAGTGATACCTCTAAGCCAAGCCTCACACCTTTTATTTCGAATGGAGATGGTTTGGCATATCAGTGGTGACAACTTTTGATCTTAAATCTCCAACATCAAGCATGCTTTATTGCTGTGGTAATTTTCACCATCTATCAGCAGTTGTAAGTACAGTAATATGCTGTTTGTGTTCCTTTAGCTAAGCATTTTTTCTGTTAGGTATTGGATATTTTTCCTGTTGCATTGCTGTTGATTTATAAGGGCAAGGGGATAATACCCTGCAATGCATTATTCTGCTGCTAAAGCAGAGTTGTGTGCAACAAGGTCTGTCCCTTTAAGAGCGCAGGATCTAATTGCTATAAAAAGCAGAAATGTCCACATTTGTCACAATGGTACTTTCAAATTTTCTGATAAGATCCACAATACCACCTGTATACTCAACATAACTTTCATAGTGATTGAGGGGTAAATTTTAACCCAAAAAATGGTTAGGTTGGGATCGGGTGGGAATTAAAGAGTTAAACTGAATTTCCATCCCAACCCGCCTCCAACCTGCCCACTTCTGGTTTTAATGGAGTCTGTGCAGGTTTAACTGCAGCCGGCTGGGGTACCTCGGCCTCAGGATTCCTGGCAGCTGCAGTGAGGTGAGGACAGCCTCAGAGAGCAATCCTTGTGGGCCGGGAGAAGCAGGAGTGTTTCCTCCCTGCCTCCGAGCTCCCCCACCATCAGCCCACCCATGCAAACACCCCACACCAGGATCGGACCCCCACCCTGGGGCAGGGATCAGACCCCCGGGGTCAGAACCCCCTCCCACCCCGGGGTCAGGAATTGGACCCCTCTGAGACGGAGATTGGACCCCACCCGGGGTCGGACTCCCCCCACCTCCCCCCCAATGTGGTCAGGGCTCGCACCTACCCTAGGTTGCGGCCTCTTGTCCAGCGTTCCCCTCCCAACTGGAAGCCAGCCTGTCAATCAGGCTGACTTCTGGGTGGGAAACCTGTCCGTGACATCACGCACACGCTGTGGAGTTAAAACATCACAGCGTGCAGCGAAAACCGGAATTCCGGGTTTCCTGTGCTCTATTGGGCCCCCCTCCCCCGCTCCCAGCCAGTCCAAAAGTAAAATTTCCGGCCTGAGTTTCTAATTATAGAATTGAGAGCGATAACAAATAGTACAGATAAAGATCTGTTGGCAGTATGTTTTATCACAACAGTGTAAAATCCGATCACCTTTTAAACAGCACCTTGTGTATTTGACTACTGGATACTGCTCAAATTATAACCTTAGCTAAAGGTAGAGTAGTTACTGTAATTGTAATGACCAGAGTTCACTCAGCTAGTCCTTTATAAAGCTAGGGTTAGTTTCCATATCAGTAAAGCAGAATGGTTTTAACGTACAATTTTAATCTGCAATTCCAAAACGCTTGTTAACTGTAATTTTATAAAGTTATAGTTATATTTAAATCCACACTGCCAAAGAACGATTTGCCTCATCATTTTTAAAAAAAGAACTGATGATTAATTTAATTGCAGTCAGCCAGCAAATTAAAGAACATAAATGGAGGCCATACATCTAACCAAATGTACGTGAGATCTGGTCATGGGGGGAGGTGGGGGAGACGGGGACAGTTGTGGGGGGTGAGGGGGGTGTTGGGTGGGGAGGCGAAGACCACCAAGACACTCAGTAAGAAGCTGAGCTGGAACATTGCCAACTTCAAAAGCAGGAGCGCTGACTTGCTAAAAATTAAATTAATGCAAAGTGACAGAGGGACGAGAGTTTGGTTCCGTTTAGGATTGAGAACAAGTCCTCTAAAATGCAGGTGGTCTGAAATTGGATCTGAACAGTGGGGAAGGAAGGTACGGTGAGCAGAATGAATCTAGTCATGAAATTCTTCCTATTCAGCTGGGAAATGGCCAGTTCAGATGAATAAACCCAAATATACTGCCAGGGAACTCAGTACTTCAAATGGAAAACCAGCATCAGAAAGAGAAATGGATATGCCAGGTGTAGCCCTTCAGAGGAATGAAAAGAAAATGAAATGTTCTGATGAACAATTGCACCCAAAATGCTAGTATCTTTTGTTCCCAGATGTAGTGAAATAGCTGCTGTGTAATTTCAAGTATTTCCTGTTCTTCCATTTCAGGTTTGCAGCATTCACTTCTACTCATCACTATAATCACAGCAAACACAGATTTAGAAATATCAAAAGGAGCAAGGTAATTCCAAAAGAATGGTTAAAACGGTGAAGGTGGATTGGTGAGAAACAAGTCGCCTGGCAAATCTTGCCACTTCAGACATATTTCTTTGGCTGGCTTCTGCCCTGCACTGAGGTGGCCCTGGCCAAAGCATGAATGACATCTTCTATGACTCTAATGTACTATCTCTCCTTGTCCTCCTCAATCTACCTACAGAGTATAATATATTTGACCATGCCAACCTCCTTCACCATCTCTTCTCCATTGGTCAGCTCCGAGGGGGTGAGTTGCGAATCTCCAGAACTTGTTGGTCGATTGCTTCACACAAATAGCATCTCGCCCTTAGCCTCGCTATTATATTTAAGAACTTGCTGGATTTGCACATTAATTGTCCATTAAAGTCACTGCAAAAAGTTAGAGCTGATAATTAAGAGCATGTACCTTTTAACAAGTTCTGGTCGCCACACTATAGGAAGGGTGTAATTGCATTGGAGAGGGTGCAGAGGAGATTCACCAGGATGTTACGTGGGCTGCAGCGCTTCAGCTATGAAGAGAGATTGGACAGGCTGGGGTTGTTTTCCTTAGAGCAGAGAAGGCTGAGGGGGGACCTGATTGAGGTGTACAAAATTATGAGGGGCATAGATAGGGTAGATAGAAAGGAACTTTTCCCCTTAGTAGAGGGGTCAATAACCAGGTGGCATAGATTCAAGGTAAGGGGCAGGAGGTTTAGAGGGGATTTGAGGAAAAACTTCTTCACCCAGAGGGTGGTTGAAATCTGGAACTCACTGCCTGAAAGGATGGTAGAGGCAGGAACGCTCAACATTCAAGAAGCATTTAGATGATCACTTGAAACGCCATAGCATACAAGGCTATGGACCAAGTGCTGGAAAATGGAATTAGAATAGATAGGGCTTGATGGCCGGCGCTGACACGATGGGCTGAAGGGTCTCTTTCTGTGCTGTATAACACTATGGGCTCGAATTTCCAAGCCCCGTGGAGGTGGGTTTGGAGGCAGGAATGGGGGGAAAATTGCAGAATCAGGGGGCATGAACCCTTTCCACCCCCAACCCGCCTCCATGCCCGTTTCCCAGGGGGCGGGTACCCGACCTGTGCTGGGAGCCGCCTCCCCGAGGCGGGAAGGGGATTAGTGCCAATTAACAGGTAGTTAATAGGCAGTTTTTGGCCTAATCTCTATTTTTAGCCCTGAAGTGTGGGCTGCCTGACGGCTCCAAACCACACCAAGTTAGCGAGGCGGACCATCAGGCTGAAGGGCTTGGAGGGTTCGAGATGTCCGGTGTTCAGGTGAGTGATGGGTGCATGAGTGCAGAGGTAAGTGTGTTTGGTGTGTGTAAAGTGTTTAAATAATTTTTACTTACCTTTACTTACTAATGCAGGCTTCCTTCCTTCAGGTCTCGCGAGTCCCTCATCTCACCGGCACAGAAAGCAGAATGGCCGCGAGCTGTCAAATGTTGCAGCATTCTGCTTTCTGTTCTGGTGAGATTTCTAACTGAGTCTGTGGAGAAGGACTCAAGTTAGAAGTCAGATTGTCAGTGTTTGACAGCTTCACAGAGCTGTCAAACGCTGATATTTCAGCTGTCAAAAGCTCTTGACAGATAAAATGTCAATCCCTGATGTCACCTGTAACCGGGTGTCCCTTAATTGGCCTGCTGAGCCCGCTGGGCAGGCTCAACAAGGTCAATCAAGGGAAAATCACGTGGGGCTACAACCCAAAAAGTGGGAGCCCCGCTTCCATCACGTCCTCATTGACAAAATCCAGCCCTATGACTCTATGAGCAATGTGATAATTGTTAATGCAGTGCCAATCAACTTCTCTGGCCCAGAAAGAGAACTATTTAAACGTTTCAATCTCATTCCTGCAGGTAGTAAATATTTCTTAGAGATTTTAAAATGTTTAAATTTTTAATTTTTAATTTTTTTCTTACTTTTTGTTTCTCTCTTTTTTTAATCTCTCTCTTAATCCAATCTTTCTTTCCCTCTTATTTCTCTTTCTGCACCTGATTTGACTCTAATTCACCCTCCTTCTCTGTCGTTCTTCTGTTTCTTTCTCAATCTTTAAATCTCATTGAGTAAGGAAATATACTGTTGGTCCCGTTGTTCACTAAGGTCCCAGATGCCCCCTTGTCCTCACCATGCCATCATCAGTTCACACTTCCGGCAGGGTGCAGCGCATAAAAGTTTGAGCTGAAGGGCGCAAGTAAAAGTCTAACTAACAGCGCACGACATGAGATGCTCCACTCCAGCAAGACTTGCCCCATTGATGTGGAGTCAGCAGGAGTGCAATACTGCGGGATGCTGCCTGCCTGGACATTCCCTCACCCTGCCCCACCCCCTCATTCTCCTGCCTCCCCAGGACCAACGGGGAGCGTGGGAGCCAGACGAATTTCCCACAGCACCAGCTGGCGATCAGCATCGGAACACCCAATCTGGCGTCAGCAGCTCGCCGGTTTTATGCAGATGAGACCAGAGGCCCAATTTGGAGCTGGCCGTGGGCTGACGATATTCGGGTGCACGTTCCAGGCCACTGGGCACTTCTCGCTGAAAACCTGCGCTAAACCAATCTCACGGCCTCTGTGTTATACAAAGCCGGAAGAAGCTAGGTTCAATCACCACTTTGTACGGTGTTCTCAGAGGGTGCAGATTGCAATTAGCTATAACTCCCTGCATTAGAAGAGGTTGGGGTTCCTACCTCTCAACACAATACAGCTACCCTTATTGGATGCATGTCTGCCTCTAGGAACTGAGTGGGTTCAATTGCGATTGGGTAGCTCACTGAAACTCACCGTCAAAGCTCACTTGGGAATAGTGGCTACTGTGCAAGGTCGTGGGGTCGGGTTGCCAACTCTGGTTGGATGTATTCCTGGAGGGTTCACTACTGACCTCCCACATCCCACCACCCTGCCTCTGCACTCCCGCCACTGGTGGCACAACATGTCCATTCTAGCGCCGCACGGCCTTCCCTTGCCGATTGGAAAGTTAACTCTTCACTACCCGATTGAGAATCACCCAAACAGCCTTTATTTCCCTCATTCCCCAAGAACTAATGAACAAAAATGTTCAAAGAAAATTTAAAAACCACTATTTTATTTTAATGCCCCTATGATTTTTCTCTCGGGTTGCTTTCAGCAGTGTCCAGGAGATTAATCTTTAATTCCTGGAGACTCCAGGGCATTCTTGGAGGGTTGGTAACCCTATTGGGGAAGCTTCCTATCTGTGGAACCGTATGCGAGTGAGGAAGTCAGTGCTTTCAGAACTGGGGAGGGCAGGGTGAAAGTTTTTAAAAGTAGAAACCTTTTTGGAAACAGATGTTGTCTCTCACTGTTTACACAGCGAGCAATTTGAATCTGGAATGCTTCACCAGAGGGAGTTGAGGCAGAGACAATTGCATCTTTTAAGTGAAAAATAGATAAATGTTTAAAGCAGAGGAAGTTAAGGAGTTATGAGGAGACAATTGGATTAGTTTTGCATTGCTCGAACAAAGAGCTGGCACAAACACGGTGAGGTGAATAAGCTTCCGTGCTGAAAACGTCAATAGTTCCCGTTTTCTATTCCATCCTTCTTCTTAGGCAGTCCCTCGGAACCGAGGATGACTTGCTTCCACGTTAAAAATGAATTCTCAGGTATTCCATCCACTCTGCTCCTCTCTCTCATTTTTTTTTCTTTCCCTCACCCTCCCCAAGTATCATATAAAATGTGACACTTCCAGGTCTGTGGATGTGTGTTGACACCAAGATAAACAACACATGGCAAGGAGCTTTTATAATAGTGAAGTTGAGAGAAAAAGTGGATCTCCACTGCTGACAGGACTAATCCATTTAAGACCGTTATATTTACAAGTGAGATTAAAGCAGGAGAGCTGAACATTTACCATTGTAAATGTAAAAGACCTGACCTTCGATATTTCAGCCGCAGTAGAGGTGCACATTTAATGGCTATTGTGAGCTGGCTCTGTGTGTGGCCTGCGACACACATTCAACCAGCTTGCTACATCTGGAAATCAACAGCAGTAAGGATACTCAATTGAAATGCTCAGATTGAGCTGCAGGCCTGTAATGATGTTATTACTCTGGGGACAAGTGCAGAACAAGTCTCTCTATTCCCAATCAGCATCCTTTGATGCTAGTGAGCAGCCTCGTGGCTCTTCCCTGCATTGACTCCGTGGCTTAAATGTTTCCTTTAAGCTTGGTGGTCAAAACTGATCACAATATTCAAGGTATGATCTGAACAGTTTTAATATGGCATTTTCCAATTTACACTCAACTGAGCTAACAATACCATTATTTTCTATTTGTTTTGTTTATTGCTGTTCCACAATGTTTTGACATGTTAAACACTGCATTTAATGTCACTCCTGATCCCTGCTGCTTCATCTTTAGTCATTTCTACATCATTTATTGGATACCTCTGGCAGCCATTCTTCCTGTCAATGTGTAGCATCTTGTACTTGTCTGCATTGATGTTCATCTGGCACTGATTTTGTCAATTGCGGATTTAATCTAACTCCTTTTGTGGATCCCTGGCTAATTTATCCATCCCAACAACTCCCCCTCCAATGTCCCCCCAACTCCGCCCCGCCCCGCCCTGGTTAATGTTATGTCCGTGAATGATTGAGACACGGACGAGCAGGAGTGAAAACAAACAGATCTTTACTGGTGGAAGGCAATAACGAAACTAACAAACAGAGGCTCTCTAGCGCCTTTTATACAGGGGTGGTCACTGCCGGTACTGCAGTCTGAGACCAGTTATTCTCTTAAAGGTACATACACAACAATACCTCCCCTTTTAGATAAACAGTACATAACATTCATTTAACAACTAAAGGATAACGAATTACAATCACAATTACGGTTGCTAGATACATTGGTTAAGTTTAAGCAATTATAAGTTCAGTCTTTGAGGAGGCTTCCTGATTCTGTCTGGATAACGCCTCTTTGGGGTATCAGGTTCTTCTGGCAATGTTGAGTCGGAATCAATGTCGTTGTTTGGTTCATCTGCTTCCAATATTACCGGTTCTGCGGTAGCTGCAATTGGAATGTCGATTTCATTACCAGGTGTATCAGATCGTGGTGTGGAGTTGACGTTTTCCAGTGACTCTAGAATCTGGTCAGCATGGCGTCTTACAATGCTCTCCCCAACGTCCACGGTATACATGACAGGTCCTTGTCGTGTACAAATCGTTCCTGGCTGCCATTTGTCAGTGCGGTAGTCCCGGGCCAAAACTGGTTGACCTATCTTAAAACTCCTGGTCGGCCTTTCATTCATATTCTGAAACTGCCTGTTCTCCACATCTCTTCAGACGTTTGGCTTAACCAAATCCAAGCGGCATCATAGTCTTCGATTGAAGAACATCATGGCTGGAGTTTGGTTGGTAACCGCATGTGTCGCATTCCGGTAGGCAAACAAGAAGTTGTCCACCTTGTGTTGTAGGGGTATATCTTCATTACACATTGCCTTGATAGCCTTCTTGAATGTTTGGACAAACCTCTCGGCCAATCCATTAGTGGCTGGATGATATGGGGTAGATGTGTAATGCTTAACACCATTGTTCTTTAAGAACCTCCGGAACTCTTCAGACACAAACTGTGGTCCATTGTCAGAGCAAATCTGTTCAGGCAGCCCATTCCTGGTGAATATGGTTCGTAAAACTGTGATAGTTTTTTCCGTGGTGGTTGAGGACATTTTTATTACCTCTGGCCACTTTGAATGTGCATCCACCACAATTAAAAACATCGAGTCCATGAAGGGACCAGCAAAATCAATGTGCACCCTTTGCCATGGAGATGAGGGCCACTCCCATGGATGCAGAGGAGCTTGTGGTGGGGCGTTTTGGACCTTCTGGCATCCTGCACAGCTCTTGGTCATCTCTTCGATTTCTCTATCGATTCCCGGCCACCACACAAACGCTCTGGCTAAGCTCTTCATTTTTACCCCACCCAGATGACCCTCATGAAGCTCATTGAGCACTCTATCCGTCAACTTAGGTGGAATTACTACTCTGGATCCACACATCAAGGTTCCTCTGCACACTGACAGCTGTTCTCTTCTCGGCGAGAATGCTGGCAGCAGTGGTTCGCCATGTGCTGGCCATCCCTTCACCATTAAATGATAGACCCGTGATAGTGTCGGGTCATTCCGTGTTTCCTTTTCTATGTATGCATTCGTCACAGGGAGACATTCGACTATGGTCGAGTGGAATAACTCCATTGGATCCACGGCAAGGTCTTCTTCTTCCACTGTCGGTAACGGTAGACGTGACAATCCATCAGCATTTCCATGCTGTTTAGTTCCTTTGTACTCGATGTCATATTGGTGTGCCCCTAGGAAAAGGGACCATCTCTGCAGCCATTGTGCTGTCATTATCGGTACGCCCTTCTGAGGGTTGAAAATGGAGACAAGAGGTTGATGATCGGTTAGTAGAGTAAATTTTTGACCGTGCAGATAGTGATTGAACTTCTTCACCCCCCACACTAGGCTGAGGGCCTCTCTGTCAATCTGGGCGTAGTTACGCTCGGCAGGAGTTAACGAGCGTGATGCAAAAGCTATCGGCCTCTCCAAACCATCAAGGAATTTATGTGACAGTACCGCCCCAATGCCATAGGGAGACGCATCACACGCCAGCCTGATTGGCAGTGCTGGGTTGTAGTGAGCCAATACTTCCTTTGAAGTGATTAAGTCCTTACTCTTCTGAAAAGCACGTTTACAATCATCGCTCCATTTCCATGCTACCCCCGTTCGTGGCAGGGCGTTCAGTGGGTGCAGAATTGTCGACAAATTCGGCAAAAACTTATGATAGTAATTCACCAACCCGAGGAATGACCTCAGTTGCGACACATTTTCAGGCGCTGGGGCCTTAACAACCACTTCAATTTTGTCAGGGGACTTATGTAACCCCTCTTCATCAATCACGTGGCCACAATACGATATCTCTTTCTTAAAAAATTCGCACTTGGGGCGGTTGGCTCGCAGCCCATGTTCCCGTAGTCTAGTGAGCACCTGTTCTAGGTTGTTAAGGTGTTCACTGTCATCTTCACCTGTTACAAGGATGTCGTCCAAGTAACACTGAGTCCCCGGAATCCCTTGCAGGACTTGTTCCATCGCTCTTTGCCATATCGCCAGTGCCGATGCTACTCCGAATACCAATCGATGATACTGGTAAAGACCTTTGTGAGTGTTTATCGTGAGATACTTCCTAGAGGACTCTTCAACCTCCATCTGCAAATATGCTTGTGCTAGGTCAATTTTTGTAAAACGCTTCCCTCCAGACAGTGAGGCGAAGATGTCTTCTATCCTTGGAAGAGGATATTGTACTGTGTGAAGGACAGGGTTCACCGTCACCTTGAAATCCCCACAGATGCGAATCTTCCTTGGCTCTCCGGACTTATTGCTTAACGTTTTCTTCATGACAGGGACGATGGGTGTCGCCCACTCGCTCCAGTCAACCTTAGACAACACGCCCGCCTTCTCCAGATTCTCCAGATCTGCCTCGACGGCTGGGCGAATTGCATATGGTACCGGTCTCGCTTTGAAAAACTTGGGAACTGCATGCTCTTCTATTTTTAACGAGGCGGTTACGCCTTTAAGCTTGTCCAGTTCTTGTTGGAATACCTCTTTGGCGTTAGCTAAGATTGTTGACAATCGTCCAGGAGTGACGTCGTCATCTTTTTTACTGTCCACCGTCATTGCATGAATGGAATGCCAATCTAAGTTTATCTTCCTGATCCATTCCCGTCCCAATAGCGGTGGTCCACCATTTGGCAGTATGTAGAGATACAATTTCCATATTTTGTTGCCATTGCATTCGACAGGCACCCTTATTTTTCCTCTGGGGTATACTTTTTGCCCCGTATACGTCGTCAAGACGATGGATGTCTCTCTCAAGGGTATGTGTGAAAATAGCCGCTCGTAGTCTCGTCGATTCATGACGGTTAGCGCTGATCCTGTATCCAATTCCATTTTAACTTGGGACCCTGCTATCGTGAGAGTGACCCAAATGATTCGGTGATCCTCTTTTGCGATTACATTGTGAAGTTTGAGACAGCTTAGTCTTCTGTTTCCGGATTCACTATCGCTCATCTGGTCTTCGGAACTACTGTCCGTCATCTTTTGTACTTTCTTGGATGGTTCCTTAGTAGCCTTTTTGTTGTCGCTGGTCTTCTTCCCAGACCTACAAACTCATGCAATGTGTCCAATCTTCCCGCATTGTCTGCATATTTTGTCTTTGGACCAGCAGTCCTTCTGGTCATGGTTAGTTCTGCCGCAGCGATAACATTTTGCAAATCCCCGTGTCATTTCGTAGGTGCCGTATTCCTGTGGTTTTTGTTGAATTTCTGCAGCTCCCCTGGCTGCTGCTTCATACGATACTGCCACGCTGAAAGCCTCATCTAGCGTCAGCTCTTTTTCTGAGAGTAACTTCTTCTGTGTTCCTTCACTCAGGAGTCCACAGACAAATTTGTCCCGTAGGGTATCTGCCAGTCCTGCTCCGAATTGGCAGTGCTTTGATAGCTTGCGTAGTTCCTTAAGATACTCAGCATTGCTCTCATCTTTGTGCTGAGTTCTCCTGTGGAATTTAAATCTTTCTGCTATCAACAGCGGTGCAGGGTTTAAGTGTTCCTGTAGGACAGCAACAATTTCGTTAAAACTCTTCGCCTTCGGTTTGGCTGGAGTAATCAGATCCCGCAATAGGCCGTACGTTCTAGCGCCCATTAAGTTTAGCAATATCGATGCCTTTTTCCCCTCCGCTATATCGTTTGCCTCGAAATATACCTCGACTCTTTCCACATACGTGGTCCAGTCCTCTATTGTATTATCAAAAGCAGTGATACAGCCAGTCTTCGGCATCTTGCAAATCTAAAATGGCGCCTCCCGCGCTTTGCCTTCTTCCCCGATTTAACAAAATGGCGCCTCCCGTGCTTTGCCTTCTTCCCCGCTGTTGTTAGCGCTGCTTTCCACGGTTTCTTGCGCGTATTCTTTTTCTTTTATTATTCTCCCATCGTGGAGCGGACCCTCTGGGACACTTCCCTCCCTCTTCTTAGGGCTGCTCGGCTTCGAAACACCGGCCGCGCCCTGTGTGCCCCACCCTCTCTCTCTCTCTTTGCTTCCCGACTTGCTGCCTGGCCCCGTTGAAAGGCCACCTGATCGAGCTTCAGCCCGCCGCAGCCCAGGATGGATCAGAGCACTACCTGCCACCAGCCCGATTAGCTGGGAAACCACGGACCGAGGAACCCAGCCTGGCTCTGGAAAGTCGCTCCTGCAAGTTTTTTTAACCCGATGATTGACGGTCGACGCCCGTTTCTTGAGTTTCAATGGACTCTATTTTTTTCTTTTTTTTCTTTCTTCTGGCTCCGACCTTCAACAACGTCGTCGGAGCTGCTGCCGAGTTGCAGGTAAGTACGTTTCTTACTCGTCGCCAGTGTTAAGTCCGTGAATGATTGAGACACGGACGAGCAGGAGTGAAAACAAACAGATCTTTACTGTTGGAAGGCAATAATGAAACTAACAAACAGAGGCTCTCTAGCGCCTTTTATACAGGGGTGGTCACTGCCGGTACTGCAGTCTGAGACCAGTTATTCTCTTAAAGGTACATACACAACAGTTAAGTATTATCTGTGAATTTGAATTGGATTCTAAGCTGACATTGCTGAGGAAATGTTGTACTTCTGGAGGTGTCATTATTTGAATTAAATGTTAAACCAAGGCTCTGTCTGCTTCATACAGGTGGATGTTAAAGAGCCCATGGCACTATTCAAAAAGCAATAGGCAATTCCCCTAGTGACCTAATTATGTAAGCTGCATTTGCCAGCTTCACTCAGTTGGGAGCATTTCCGATTCAGAGTCAGAATTTTGTGAGTTAGCCACATTTCCATTCTAATCAAGGCAGCTGAGATGTTAAACCAATAGGCTCCAGCTGCCTGTTGGATGTTAAATATTTCATGATGCTATTTGAAGCGGAGCAGGGAGTTGCCTGGCCAACACTTCTCACTCAATCAACACGAGCAAACACTTATAAAATGATCATGGTGCCAGATAATAACGATCTCCAACAAGGAATGCTCCAGCACTTCCCCCTGATCACCACTGCCAAATCCCCCACCTTCAACATCTTAGGGGTTGCCATTTACTAGAAGCTTAGCTGGACCAGCCATACCTGCATTGTGGTTACAAGAGCAGGGCAGCGCCTGGGCACACTGCAACAAGCAACTTATCTCTTAATCATTTAAAACCTCTCCACCATCGAAAAGAGTCCAGTCAGGATGGAATCCTTACCACTCACCTGGATGGTGCAGCCGCAACAACACTCCAGATGCTTGGCATCACCCAGGAAAAGCAATTTGCTTAATCGGCATCTCTTCCATTGGGATCGATATCTATCCCCTCCACCGCCAGCACACTGTTGCTGCAGTATGTATTATCTATAGGATGCAATGTAGCAACTCACCAAGCATACTTCGATAGTACCTCCCAGAGAAGGATAAAACTAGCAGTACCATGGGAACACCATTAGTTCCATCCTGACTTTCAGAGGTGAATCTTAATTGTCAGTGGATAAAAATCCTGGAATTCCCTACCTAATAACACTGTGAGAGCACCATCAGCACAAAAACTGCCGCAGTTCAAGAGGAAGGCCCACCACCACTTTCTAAAGCACATATATAAATGCAACTCTTTCATTTAAGAAACTGGATTTATTGTGCACATAAACTAACCCAAATAAGCTTTAACATGAAGTGGATATAACAGACATAGAATTCAGTGAGAGATGTGTGATAGACAATTGAACAGTTTGTCACTGTCATGAATTATTTCTGGTTTGTACTATTCAGAAATAACATACATTGCCAATTTACGACGTCAGGCTGAATTACCACCAAACATCTTCTGCACATCCTTATAAAGGTCAAAGAACATCTTTCCTGCTTGTTCCTCAGGCATTAACTGGAAACAATATTAAACTGGAAAAAGGCGTAAGAAGAAAATTACTGACAAACCCATAATTTGCAGCCAACGGTGAAGCAAATGTGTTCACCACTGGCCCTGAAGAAAGGTTACAACAAACATCTGTGGTGAGAGGTTTGGCTTTTCCGATGTTCAGTGTAGTTTAGTGGAAATTCCATAGCGTGAGCTGCTGTGACATCAACAAGCTGTTTGAGCAGCCAATCGCAATGCAGAATTCTCACAGGCAGGAAACCAGGAAGTGAAGAATCTCCTTTTATTCTGTCTTTTTAAAAATATGTTATAGAGAGCAAAACAAAGATTGGGGCTCTCACATGGGTAAACCTGAAATAAATATGAACAATCTTTAAAAAAATATACATTTTTAAAGTTTTGAAAGTTTCTTAAAAATTGTAATTTTTATTAAAATGGAGAAATTTGACACTCCACAAAATTAAAATGAGTTTTTCTGGGCCAGACCTTTCTTTAGCAGACAATAAGTTGTTAAAATCCCAGTTACACCTAATCTAACACCTAACATTTAATGGGGTATTTAACAGTGATATTACCGCGGAAAAGCTGAAGTTTTCGGCAGTTTCACTGATTATCTGATTGCACCAATTGTTGGCTATGGGGTGGTGGGGGGGGTGCTGGGGGGGGGGGCAGCGCAGAATGGGGCGGCGCGGCACAGCGCAGTCTGTGTCGGAGCAGAGAATGACTGACCACAACTTCAGGATTTCCACATTAGGATGCGCCTGCGCGAAGTCTTGCAGTCGCCGTCAGCTTTGCTCTTCTCTAAGTCTTGCAGTCGCACCAACGCTCTTCTCGATCTTCCTTGCTGCAACGCTCCATCTCACCCTCAGTAAGCTCCCCACTGGAGTGGAGCTAATTTACAGAACAAATCGGAAACTGTTCAACCTCCGTCACCTCCAGTCCAGATGCAAGATCATCCCATCCTCTGTCGTCGAATTACAGTATGCAGACGACGCTTAAGTCTGCGTACACTCGGAGGTCGAACTCCAAACCTTCGTCAACACCTTCACCGAAGTGTACGAGAGCATGGGCCTTACACTAAACATCCGTAAGACAAAGCTCCTCTACCAACCTGCCCCTGCCACACAGTACTGCCCCCCGATTATCAAAATCCACGACAAAGCCTTGGAAAACGTGGATCACTTTCCATACCTCGGGAGCTTACTGTCAACAAGGGCAGACACCGCCTTCAGTGTACCAGTGCAGTCTTCGGTCGCCTGAGGAAGAGAGTGTTTGAAGACCAGGACCTCAAACCCGGCACTAAACTCATGGTCTACAGAGCAGCAGTGAGGCCTGCCCTGCTGTATGCCTCAGAGACATGGACCATGTACAGCGGGCACCTCAAAGCACTGGAGAGGTACCACCAATGCTGCCTCCACAAGATCCCGCAAATCCATTGGCAGGATAGGCACACCAACGTCAGTGTTCTTGCTCAGGCCAACATCCCCAGCATCGAAGCTTTGACCACGCTCAATCAGCTCCGATGGACGGGTCACATTGTCCGCATGCCCGATACGAGACTCCCAAAACAAGCGCTCTACTCGGAGCTCCGGCACGGCAAGAGAGCCCCAGGTGGACAGGGGAAATGCTTCAAGGACACCCTCAAAGCCTCCTTGGAAAAGTGTAACATCCCCATCGACACCTGGGAATCCCTGGCCCAAGACCACACAAAGTGAAGGATAAGCATCCGGGAAGGCGCCGAACACCTCAAGTCTCTTTGCTGGGAGCAAGCGGAAGCCAAGCGCAAACAGCAGAAGGACCGCACGTCAACCCAAGCACCCCATCCACCCGCCCCTTCAACCACCGTCTGCCCCACCTGTGACAGAGACTGTAGGTCTCGCATTGGACTCATCAGTCACCTGCGAACTCATTTTTAATGTGGAAGCGAGTCATCCTCGGTTCTGAAGGACTGCCTGAGAAGAAGAGTCGCGGTCAGCTTCAAAAGGGTAATAACAGCGAATGCTGTCCATTCGCTGTTAATACCCACCACAAATTCTGGGCCAAAAGATTGAGAGGTGCTAGTTGGATAGTGCTGGCTAACTTTGGCAAGGAACTTCATCCTCAAATTGAAAGTTGCAACTTTCAGTATTCTCATGACCTCTCCCAAGAGAACAAGCAATATAAAGTAAATGGTTTCATGTCTGAAGCCTTACTAAGCGGACCACAATTCCTATCTTTGCTAATGTTCATGGAAACGTAGACTCAAGTAACAGCAATAAAGAGTGCTAATGGGCTATTTCCCTGTGTTAAACACTGCTCTGAACATTCTTACCTCGGCAAAAATAGATTCTTGAACATTAGTAAAAATGTGAGAAGTAAACACAATTTTTGCTTGTTAAGGTCATTAATGAAGAAGCCGAGCACCATCCTACATTACAACAGTGACTGCACTTCAAAAGTACTTCATTGGCTGTAAAGTGCTTTGAGATGTCCGGAGGTCGTGAAAGGCGCTATATAAATACAAGTCTTTCTTTCTTTCATTCTGCTGCCACACAGTCAAATTGAAAAAGTACTTTACTCTGGATTTGACCTTATCAAAGGGGAAAATGTGTTAATGGAGGCAGAGGTTTAGGAACATTAAATGATGCACTCTTATAAGCAAAAGATAGAATTGCGCATATGTGGTGGGGGTGGAGGAGAAAAATCACGGTGGCATAGTGGTTAGCACTGTTGCCTCACAGCGCCAGGGACCCGGGTTCGAATCTGGCCTCGGGCGACTGTCTGTGTGGAGTTTGCACATTCTCCCCGTGTTTGCGCGGGTTTCCTCCGGGTGCTCCGGTTTCCTCCCACAGTTCAAAGATGTGCAGGTTAGGTTGATTGGCTATGATAAATTGACCCTTAGTGTTAGGGGGATTAAATACATGGGGTTACGGGGATAGGGTGGGATATGTGTTGGTATAGGGGTTATGGGGATCGGGTGGGATATGTGTTGGTATAGGGGTTACGGGGATCGGGTGGGATATGTGTCGGTGCAGGCTCGATGGGCCGAAATGGCCTCTATCTGCACTGTAGATTCTGTGATTCTGTGTGAACACAGCAATAAATGTTGATAGAGTTTTTTTATAACAAATTGATGTCTATTCTCTTCTATTTTAAAGCAGCTGGCCATTCATGATGAATTGAGACATTGCTGAAGGTGCCTGATTCTTTTTCTAAGGCATTTGGGGCATCAATTTCCCCCCAAATAGATCATTTTTTAACATGTTATTTGAGCATTTCCCAGCATTTAGTGGGCAAGGCAATTACAGTTTCTTACTATATGTGTCAGCCATAGCTTAGTGGGTAGCACTCTTGAATCTGAGCCAAGGCGGTTTTGGTTCAAGGCTGCACTCCAGAGACTGAAGCACATAATCTAGGCTGACAGTTCAGTCCAGTACTGAGGAAGTGCTGCCTTTCAGAAGGCCATTCGTGATGAATTGAGACATTGCTGAAGGAATTTGTGAGTACTGAAGGTGCCAGATTCATTTTCTAAGGCATTTGGGGCATCAATTTCTCTCAAAATAGATCATTTTTTTTAACACATTATTTGTGCAATTCCCAGCATTTTAGTGGGCAAGATGATACATTAAACCAAGGCTCTGCATGCCCTCTCAGGTGGATGGAAAAGATCCCATGGTACTATTCAAAGAAGAGGAGAAGAGTTTTTCTGGTGTCCTGACAAACATTTATTCCTCAGCCAACACCTAACAAAACAGATGACCTGGCCATTTATTTCATTGCTGTTTGTAGGAGCTTGCTGTGCGCAAATTGACTGCCGTGTTTCCTACTTTACAACAGTGACTACACTTCAAATGTACTTCATTGGCTGTGAACCGCTTTGGTCCATCATTTGGTTGTGAAAGGTGCTATATAAATGAAATTCTTTCTTTCTCACTAAGCATTTTGAGCTGTTGCCTTGCAATTACACAGCAATTGCTCCATTATGTTTTGTAGGGCTTATTTACAATCAGTAAACTGCCATTTGCTTTACCTTTATTTTTGTAGAGAAGCAGATATTTTGTTTCCTTTTTACTTTTCACACTTTCTCCTCTTGACAAGAGTGACAGATTGTAAGATATAGTGACACAGAATACATTTGCAGTAAACTGTATTAAGGTAGCAGTGTCGGTCTTTAAATGGTCTTGCAATTGCATTTACCTATGATTCTTCATGTGCACCTTTGTGCTGGTTATGCGTGTGCTGCATTATTAAGTAGTTGTAGGACAAGGTCCAGTAGGTGGCTGCACAGTTAACTGCCTGACCGCTGTAGCTCTTTTCCTGTATCCAATGAACTTTGGACCTACATCAGAGCCAGGGATATGCTTTATTGACTGCTCAACGGGGTTCTGTTGCAATATTATTTAATGTTGATGGCAAGCTACAGGTGGAATTTTCAGGGTCATCGGGTCATTTGCCTTGGGTAGGTAAAAAGAAACTAGCTATGACTTCCCCATGCATTAGGTAAGGCGGCTCTTTCATTTGGGACACCCACCCCTACCTCCCCACCCCGCCCCCACCTACCTAGCAATGCGGGATGCTTTTAGAACACAATGGCATTCCTGACACCCAGCCCTTCTAAGGTGTTAATGGTAGCAAATATGTTGAATCATGATTTACTCTCGTTGACCTATAATTTGCATACATCTGCTCAAATATCCAACGCTCACTGTCACTTTCAATGGAAAATCATGGATTTGTTGGCAAATGTCAGGTGGAAACCAAGAAGGAAAATCTGGGCCCTAAAGTGCAGCCGCTTCTTTTTAATTGTGCCCTTCACATAGCATTGAATTTCAACTGTGTTGATTTAAACACTTGATTAAGAAATCCTGAACATCACAGAAAATGTTAAATCCACCAGGAAAGTCATTGGCAGGAACTGTTACATTTGCCTATATCGTTGACCCATTGTAACAATCACCGCACCCCTTCTTTGTTAAAGATTTCTTTTATTTCATGCATCCAATGAAAAATGAATCAAATGCTTTCATTTGTTGAATGGTCAATGATGACTCAATGCAGCAGCGTAGGAAATGAATGCTACTTGGATAGTTTCTGCCAGTATCTTATTGCTAGCTATAATCAAAGGTACATTGTTATCAGGAATTTCTATTAGGTGTCTAGACTGGCATAAACAAGGGGGCCTGTGATACAATTCATAGTAAAGATGTCTGAATACTTTGTACTACCAGTACTAGATTCCTGTCCCTCAGCTCAGTAGCAACAATGGGGGGCTGAATTCACTCCACTGTTGTCAATTATGAACTAGCCTGGCCACTTCAGTCATCTGCATCTCTTTCCGTGACAAATCACTTGTGATGTAATCTATTCAGCGTGTCCTTGTTTTTCCTCGGCTTCTTATTCCATGTACGTCTGTATGCAAGACTGTGAAAGGTATTCCAGCTGTTTTCACTCTTGAAACGTGTCCAAACCATTGCAGTCGTCATTTTTGGATCTTCCGTATAAGCATTGTTTCTTGTCCAAGCTATGTTCTTATGTTATTCTTGATTCTTTGTATCCTGGATACTCGCAGTATTCCTCTCAACCAACTCATCCCTACTGACAGTATATTTTGCTCGTCAACCTTTCTCATGTTCCAGCACTCAGATCCATATAATAACCATCGCTTCGTAAACTCTTACCTTTGTTTTTGCCAAAATAGCTTTAGCCTTCCATGTCCTGCTTAATCTTCCAAAAGTAGTAGAAGTGAGTCCAATCCATTTTCTGATGTCTTCTTCACAATTCAATACTTCATATTATTAGAAAATTGCAATGTCACCTTTACTTTGGACTCCCAGCCTGAAAGTTCGCTGAATTTACAGGTTGAAAGTGTGGGGTAGATTTTCATCTTCACTGCTTGGGCGGTGATCTGGCGGAGCAGAGTGTCACCTGTTATTAAATCAATCGGGTCTTATAAGGGGGCAGGCGATCCGTTCTGCCAGGCGGTGAAGATGAAAATCTACCCCGATGTTTTACTCGGACCGAAAATCGTGCCGTCAATGTGGCTTTAAACATTGGGCCAGAAATTCGGGTCCCCACGGGTGAGTACGCGTTGGGTACTCATGCGTAGTCCCAATGAAAGTGCTGGTTTCGTGCATGCACTGTGCATGCGTGGGAAACCGGAACTCCCGTTCCCTTCAAGGAAGGGGTTCACAGGTCGAACGGAGAGACAGTGCGTATGCCTGGAATTTCCGTTTTTTTTCCAGGTTTCTCCGGGAGGGTAAGTCTCCAGCAGCGATGCTTTTAAAAAGCAGTCACAAGGCCTGCTTTTAACAAGGTAAGTGGTGAACTAAGTAAAATTAAAACATTTTTTCCACAGGTTTATTGGCCCAGAAATTCGGGTCGGAGGCTTCCTGCGGGTGCAAGCCTCCGACCTGCACTTATCTAGCGCGCCAGCCGTTGTGCTGTGGGCCCGCGTGGAATTCCGATCCTGGGCCTGCTCCAACTGCCGGCGCGCAGTGCTTGCATATCCCAGGGGCGCAGTTAGTTCGAAGCGTCCCCTGGGATCACATGGGCCATGGAGAGCCAATCGTAGCAGGGAATCTCTATTCATAGATTTGACAGGAAGACCTGTCAAATTTATGAATAGACTTTGGCCCCAAACCATAACTAAATCTTCAAATAAATTTTTTTAAAAACATCACATTTTAAAAATAACTATAAATTACATAAAATAACTCTTTTAAACAATAATTTAAATTTTTCAAAAAGTAAATTACAGTTTTGAACGGGGCTAAACATAAACTTACTTTAAAGTATTTAAAAATAATAAACCTGTGGAAAAAATGTTTTAATTTTACTTAATTCACCACTTACCTTGGAAGGCAGGAAGGCAGATTATTATCTGAATGGCAATAGATTGGGAGAAGGGGAAATGCAACGAGACCTGGGTGTCCTTGTGCACCTGTCGCTGAAGGTAAGCATGCAGGTGCAGCAGGCGGTTAAGAAGGCAAATGGTATGTTGGCCTTCGTAGCGAGAGGGTTTGAGTACAGGAACAAGGATGTCTTGCTGCAGTTGTACAGGGCCTTGGTGAGACCACATCTTGAGTATTGTGTGCAGTTTTGGTCGCCTTATCTGAGGAAGGATGTTCTTGCCATGGAAGGAGTTCAGCGAAGATTCACCAGGCTGATACCTGGGATGGCAGGAATGACATATGAGGAGAGATTGGGTCGATTGGGCTTGTACTCGCTGGAGTTTAGAAGAATGAGAGGGGATCTCATTGAAACTTATAAAATTCTGACAGGACTGGGCAGACTAGGTGCAGGAAGGATGTTCCCGATGGTCGGGGAGTCCAGAACCAGGGGTCACAGTCTAAGGATAAGGGTTAAGCCATTTAGGACAGAAAAGAGGAGGAATTTCTTCACCCAGAGAGTGGTGAACCTGTGGAATTCTCTACCACAGAAGGCAGTTGAGGCCAATTCATTAAATATATTCAAGAAGGAGTTGGATATATTTCTTAAGGCTAAAGGGATCAAGGGGTATGGGGAGAAAGCAGGGACAGGGTACTGAATTTGGATGATCAGCCATGATCGCATTGAATGGCGGAGCAGGCTCGAGGGGCCAAATGGCCTACTCCTGCTCCTATCTTCTATGTTTCCAATCGTCTATGTTTAAAAGCAGGCCTTGCGACTGCTTTATAAAAGCGTAACTCCTGGAGACTTACCCTCCCGGAGAAACCTGGAAAAAAAACGGAAGTTCCAGGCGTACGAGCTGCCTCTCCGGCACACACGTTCGACCTGTGAACCCCTTCCTTGAAGGGAACGGGAGTTCCGGTTTCCCGCACACGCGCAGTGCATGCACGAAACCGGCACTTTCATTGGGCCTACGCATGAGTACCCAGCGCATACTAACCCATGGGGACCCGAAATTCTGGCCAAATACTTTAAAGAAAGGTAAGTTTATTTTTAGCCCTGTTCAAAACCGTAATTAATTTTTTCAAAAATTTAAATTATTGTTTAAAATAGTTATTTTATGTAATTTATAGTTATTTTTAAAATGTGATTAAAAAAAAAATTATTTGACGTTTTAGTTATGTTTTCGGGCCGATCTCTATTCATAAATTTGACAGGTCTTCCTGTCAAATCTATGAATAGAGATTCCCTGCTACGATTGGCTCTCCATGGCCCACGTGATCCCAGGGGACGCTTCGAACTAACTGCGCCCCTGGGATATGCAAGCACTGCGTGTCAGCAGTTGGAGCAGGCCCAGGATCGGAATTCCACGTGAGCCCACAGCTCAACGGCCGGTGTGCTAGGTAAGTGCAGGTCGGGGGCTTGCACCTGCGGGAAGCCCCCAACCCAATTTCTGGGCCAGTGTTCTGATGAAATTCAGATTGCTATGAGGACACTTGAAAACAAAAACAAAAATCGTACTTTTATTTTCCCCTCTTGATTTCTTTCCAATTGACTTTTCTCTTAATACTTTGACCTGCTGTGTAATTTAGATCTACAAGAGCACAGGCGAGGCACACTGCACAATGAGAAAAATTGCTGACTGGATATTGCACCATTGATCCCATTTGCTGTTAATGCTAGCCTGAATAAGTAGAATTTGTTAAAAGAGACGGGCCTCAGGGCGCAAGGGTAAATTATTGAAGAATGCTGTTGAAAACAAGGCTGCTTTATAAAAACAATTGTTGTTTGATATTTTCCTAACTTTCTCACCTTGCAAGTGTTGCCAATAACTTACTGGAATGGTGACATAGTCATTGCTATTTTATTGGAAAAAGCAATTTTAAATTCAGAACATTCTTGACACTTGGATTGGATGCAACAATATGTAGACATTCTCATCATTCTTAAAAGGAAACCAACCGCAATTATAGCTAGAGGACATCTTAGGGTTCACTAGCCACTCTAATCAGTCTCTGCTTTCATCCTTAGTGCAGTGTGGTGCAAATTGGAACCATAAGTACGTATTATGCGACACGTACTGGTTTAAGACGAGTACCTGCTTACAGTCCTGCCAAACCTGCGCACCCATGTTCCATTGACAGTTCTACATCGCTCTGCTCTTACGCATGTGTGCAGATCTTCACTCACTATCGTTTACATTTTAACAAATAGCCGGTGGGACAGTTGGCACTCTGCTGAGATTTAAAACAAAATAGCCCCCAAGCCGTCTAATGGATCACAGGGGATCTAACCTGAATTATATTTGGGTGACTTCACTCTTAAACCATTTTGCAGCTGCACAAATCATGTGGTACAACTGGCCCATTAGGGTGCCCTGTTTGTCGAAAGGCCTGGAGCAGCTATGGATACAAGTACACCCTGCACAGTGAACAGCCAACCGAAACAGTGCAAACAAAATAAACAAGATCTTTCTGCTTATAAATGGTGAATGTTAAATGGAATTGCTACCCACATTGTTCTCAAGACACAGGCACTGCAGTAACTAGGGCTAGGCAATTTAAGCATACAAAAACCTAACAAAAACACTTCAGTGCTCCATTTGAAACACTAAATGGCCACCACTGTTTACAAATTACTAATTGATCAGAATCAACACACTTGAAGGGCATCATTTATCAATAGTAATAAATGGCTGGCAGTAAAATGCTGAACAGTAATTGAATCAAGGAGTGCTAATGACATAATTAACCACTCAAACCATCTCTCTTGTGGTTTACAATTTTGTCAGCACCTAAAGAGTCAATGAATGCTTTTTATCTACCAATTTTATTTTTATAACATGGAATGCAAATGCTGAATGACAGAGGAGAGATGAGATTAGCTGCCCTTGACATCAAGGCAGTATTTGACTTAATAATGTATCTAGGAGTCATAGAAAAACTGAGCCCAATTGCAGTCAGAGAGAAAACTCTGCAGTGGCTAGAGTCAGAACTGACATGAAGGAGGACTGCTATGGATGTCGGAGGCCAATCAGAGTTCCACAAGGAAGTGTCCGTGGCCCAACTAGCTTCAGTTACTTCAGCAACGACCTTCCCTCCGTCACAAAGTCAGAAGTTGGTGCTGTTCGTTAATGATCCCAATGTTCAGCTCCATGGGACAACTCCTCCGATAATAAAGCAGGCCATGCCAACCTACAGCACGACCTGGACACCATCCAGGCTTCAGCTGAAAGGTAGCAGGTAACATTAATACATATACATTCAACGCCTCAAACATTACCATTAATATCTTAGGAGAGTTAACACTGACCAGAAGCTCAGCACGACCAGCCATAACAACAGCATGGCTATGCTAGCAGGGTAGAGTGACTCACCTCCTGACTCCCCAAAGCCTTTCATAGAAACATAGAAACATAGAGGATAGGAGCAGGAGTAGGCCATTCGGCCCCTCGAGCCTGCTCCGCCATTCAATGCGATCATGGCTGATCATCCAAATTCAGTACCCTGTCCCTGCTTTCTCCCCATATCCCTTGATCCCTTTAGCCTTAAGAAATATATCCACTCCTTCTTGAATATATTTAATGAATTGGCCTCTGCTGCCTTCTGTGGTAGAGAATTCCATAGGTTCACCACTCTCTGGGTGAAGAAATTTCTCCTCATCTCTGTCCTAAATGGCTTACCCTGGGCTGTGACCCCTGGTTCTGGACTCCCCGACCATCGGCAACATCCTTCCTGCATCTAGTCTGTCCAGTCCTGTTAGAATTTTATGGCCTAGAAATTCGGTGGGCTGCGCCACGAGTTAGTGCCCAAAGAGGGCACTTAGTGGGTTTAGCGCCACTGGCTTCACCTCCCGCAAAATTTAGCAGGGCGCTAATGGTGGCATTAGCCTGTAGCACTGCGCCACCACCGATGATGTCATCGGTGTGTGCAGCGCCCCGCTACTGCCCCGATCGCGATATTTGGTCGTGCCCTCCGCTGTAACGCCGGTCGCAATTTGCGACCAGTTTAAGGGGGCCTACCTGCGGCGGTAGTGGCACAAATTAAAGGGGAGTTGCGGGGCGGCCATTTTTTTTGCTGGCCGCCTGCCAGCACCTCCTCGCGCCGCCGTCCCCGGCCTCCTGAGCACCCCCCTCGGGCAGTGCCGGCTGTGTCCCAAGACCCCGGCACTTCTCCTTGGTGCCGGGCTCTTTTGCTGGCACTCGTGATCTCCGATCGCGCTGGTGCAGGCCCCTCCCCTTTAAGAAGGGGAGGAAGGCCTGCAGTACCGCAGTGCGCCGTGCCGCAGCGTGTGGCGCTGCGGCACGTTGCGCTGCGATATTCAGTTGCAGCACCCCAAGAGGGATGCGGGGCGCCTCGAGCAGCACCCCGCTTCCGTTTGGGGCACTGAAACTGAATATTGGGCTGGTGCAAGAGGCTCCGCCCGGGGCGGGACATCCGGCGCCCAGGCGAGCTTGGCGCCCCAAACGGGGCGCCACTGAATTTCTAGGCCTATAAGTTTCAATGAGATCCCCTCTCATCCTTCTAAACTCCAGTGAGTATAAGCCCAATCGACCCAATCTCTCCTCATACGTCATTCCTCCCATCCCAGGTATCAGCCTGATGAATCTTCGCTGCACTCCTTCCATGGCAAGAACATCCTTCCTCAGATAAGGCGACCAAAACTGCACACAATACTCAAGATGTGGTCTCACCAAGACCCTGTACAACTGCAGCAAGACATCCTTGTTCCTGTACGCAAACCCTCTCGCTACGAAGGCCAACATACCATCTACAAGGCATAAGTCAGGAGTGTGATGGAATACTCTCCACTTGCCTGGATCAATGCAGTTCCAACAACACTCAAAAAACTCGACACAATCCAAGACAAAGCAGCCCGCTTGATTGGCACCCAATCCATCACCTTAAACATTCACTCCCTCCACCACCGGCATACCATGGCTGCAGTGTGTACCATCTACAAGATGCACTGCAGCAACTTGCCAAGGCTTCTTCGACAGCACCTCGCAAACCCGCGACCTCTTCCACCTAGAAGGTCAAGGGCAGAAGGTGCATGGAAAGAAACACAACTACCTACAAATTCTCCTCCAAGTCACACACCATCCTGATATTTTGCCATTCTTTCCTTGTCGCTGGGTCAAAATCCTGCAACTCCCTACCTAACAGCACTGTGAGAGTACTTTCACCTCACTGACTGCAACAGTTCTGGAAGGCGGCTCACCACCACCTTCTCAAGGGCAATTAGGGATGATCAATCAGCCTGTGAATTCATGAATAAAAAAAAGGCTAGAAACTCTGATGAGTAACTCCTCAAGACCTCTCCACCATCGACATTGTTGAAGCTTGGACTGTGATGGAATATTCATCAGTTGCCTGGATAAGTGCAGCTGCAATGCTCAAAAAGCTCGACACTATCTAGCACAGAGCAATTTACTTGATCAGTGTCCCTGGATCATGCGTCATAGCTGCAGTATCTGTTGAGCCCCATTGCAAGGTGCTTCTTACTACCTCGGCTGACATAAGTTACCCCAGCACAGATTGGGAATCAAGCATAGGACTCCCTGGTCTGTATTACAGCAAGCTGTACATGTATCCATGGACCAATCAGTGGGATGAATGTACCCTTTCTTTTTACCAACGGCAAAGGCATAAGAGCTATGATTTTTACAATGAAACCATAAAAACCAGGCGACATTTAGACCCCTTTCATTCTACTTATAATCGACACAATGCAAAAGATAACAATGCATATAAGTGTGGGTCTGTGTCGTGTACTGTGTGGTCAGTGCCAAACCCTTTCCAATTGATATATGCTTTCACCTGGGTAAATGGTAGGCTTGTCACAGAAGCAGAGACAGACATTGAGAGCAGAAGAAGCTGTGTTGGTGATGGATGAGCCAGCGTTTAAAGGTGACAGATGCTTGTGAGAGGATGGAGGAGCTTGTGTTTGTTTCTTCAGGTTTGCCGAGGGTACAGCAGTACAAATCCCGTTCCAAATCACTCACACCCTCCACATATGTCTTATGCATGCACCACAATTAACATTTATGCTGCATGTGCTGTTTTTCAGATAGAATAAGAGCTGAATGATTGTGTTGTAGGAGCCACGTCAGCACAGTCCTAACATGTGACATTTCCACCACAAACAACTTAATTAAGTGAAAACGTCATTTTGTGAATTTACTTTTAAACCTTATCGCGTCAGTACCTCCAAATAATACTTAGTCTTCCCCAGGCAGCCCTTTTTATTTAACATGTCGCCTCACACACTGTGAGGCTTAGGAAGTCTTTATTATACAGGAAACTTTCGATTAACCAGCCCCTAAATAACCGGAAATGTCGGTTAACCGGCGAAATTCAGGAGTCAGTTTCAGCTAACTTTTATAACTTTTATTACTTGCACAGCAACAAATTGAGGAAGGCAAGGGTTTGGCTGCAGCTGTTGCTAAGCTACAGAGATGCTTGCAACTTGTGGATGTTCTTCTGAAGCTAAGCAACAGGGTTTGTTGCTTCATACGGAGCTCTAAGGTCCGTATCTTTCACTATAGCATTCGGTTATCTGGAATTGTTGCTGAACCAGCACCACGTCGGTCCCGTCCGTGCCGGATACCAGAAAGTTTCCTGTAGTAGGAACATATGAACAATAACAGAAGCAAAAGACCCTCTGGACCAAAGTTCCCTCTAATTTTTTTCATGCGCGGTCCCTTTAAATTTGCTGCACGGCCGTGCCCGCGTGATGTCTTCTCCAGCGTCAACAGCTGGTGCGTGGCCGAGGCAGGACCTCCCGATTGATGCACAGCTGTGCGCCTGCGCAGCTTAGGGTGAATGGTGCTCTGGAACATACAGTCTGTCCCACACAATTTAAGCAACCTTGTGCATCCCGACCCCAACCGAAACTATGTGACAGTAGAAATGTTACTGTGCTAGGAGTAGCTATATTACTGTAATATTGTTACATAAATACCTTTATCATAACATTTCTTCTGCCTGTTATGTGCATTGTGACTGTTGTCTAATTTTCTTCCTCATTGCTAAAGTCTGTTCTCTTCTTCCTGGTTGGTTAATTTTCTGTGTCTTGGGATCTCCTGGCCAAGATTCCTCCCTCAACCAACATCACACTTAAATGGTCATTCAACTCATTGCTGCTTGTGGGATCTCGCTGCAGGTAAAATGGCTGCCTCACCTGCTTACATAATAGTCATGATGTGCCTCAATAATTCCGAGACTCGAAGGTAGCAGAACAAAACAAGGCTTTTATTAACTTAGAACGAAACACGTAAGCGAGAGAGATGTCGTCCTTCTGGAGATTGGGGCTAGACTGAAGCTAGCTTACAAACGGGGCCAGGTATGGGCGGAGCCCTACACACAGCACATTCCAGCACATTCCAGTATACAATACAGCACATTCCAGTACACAATACAATGAGGTCTGGGGGAAGGGAAATGACACTGAAACCGATCTCAGTCACAGGCAGTGATGAATGGAAATATTTCATCACATTCACCCCTTCTATAGATTTAGTCTGTTCGGGGGTTTGATAGTCCTCTGCGACCGACGTGGCTGTTGCGGTGCCGCGGGTGTCGGCTGGGTGTCCCCGGTAGCCTCCTGGGTCTCTGCCGGGGGTGCCACCAGGGTTGTTGAAGGGGTAGTTGGTGGGGGTGCCGTTGGTCGGTGTTCTTCCGGGGGTGATGAAAGAGTAGTGGGTGGGCAAGAGTTGCTGTGATCGTCGTTGCCGCTATTGCCGTGGTTGTTGTCGATGCCGGCTGGGGCGACGTCTTTTATGGACACGGTGTCCTCCCTTCCGTCGGCGTGCCGGACATATGCGAATTGGGGGTTGGTGTGGAGTAGGTGTACTGGCTCCACGAGAGGGTCCGTCTTGTGGCCCCTCACATGCCTTCGCACGAGTACCGGACCTGGGGTGGAGAGCCATGACGGCATGGATACGCCTGAGGTGGATTTCCGGGGAAAGACAAACATTCGTTCATGAGGCGTGGTATTAGTGGCCGTACACAATAGCGACCGTATCGAATGGAGCACATCCGAGAGGACTTCCTGCCAGCGGGAGATAGGGAGGCCCTTGGTCCTTAGAGCTAGAGTGACTGCTTTCCATACTGTCCCGTTCTCTCGCTCCACTTGCCCATTACCCCGGGGGTTGTAGCTGGTGGTACGGCTCGTGGCGATCCCCCTGGACAGCATGTACTGGCGTAGCTCTTCACTCATGAAGGACGCCCCCCTATCCGTATGGATGTAGCTCGGCATACCGAACAGGCAGAACAGGCTGTTGAGGCATTTAATGACCGTGGCGCTGGTCATGTCTGGGCAGGGGAAGGCGAATGGGAACCGGGAGTATTCGTCCACAATGTTCAGGAAGTAAACATTGCGGTCGACGGACGGGAGGGGGCCCTTGAAATCTAAGCTGAGCCGCTCAAAGGGCCGTGTAGCTTTGATTAAGTGGGCTCTATCTGGGCGGTAGAACCGAGGCTTGCACTCAGCGCAAGTGCGGCAGTTCCTGGTCAGGGACCGAACTTCCTCAATCGAGTAGGGTAAGTTACGGGACTTTATGAAGTGGAACAGCCGCGTGACCCCTGGGTGGCAGAGGTCGTTGTGGAGGGTCTGTAGCCGATCCCCGGTGGCGCTGGCACACATCCCTCGTGAGAGGGCGTCAGGGGATTCGTTAAGGGCCCCTGGCCGGTAAATGATGTCGTACTCGAAGGTGGAGAGCTCGATCCGCCACCTAAGAATCTTATCATTTTTAATCTTCCCCCTCTGTTTATTATTGAACATAAACGCTACCGACCGCTGGTCGGTAAGTAGGGTGAAGCGTTTGCCGGCTAGGTAGTGGCGCCAGTGGCGCACTGCCTCCACGATGGCTTGGGCCTCCTTTTCCACGGAGGAGTGTCTGATCTCGGGCCCTTGGAGGGTCCTCGAGAAGAAAGCTACGGGCCGCCCCGCCTGGTTGAGGGTGGCCGCCAAGGCGAAGTCAGACGCATCACTTTCCACTTGAAATGGAGTGTTCTCGTCCACTGCCTGTAGCATGGCCCGCTCAATATCCTGCTTAATGCTTTTGAAGGCGGCGTGGGCCTCAGCAGAGAGCGGGAAAGAGGATGCTTTCAAGAGGGGGCGGGCTTTGTCGGAGTAGTTGGGGACCCATTGGGAATAATAAGAAAATAACCCCAGGCATCTTTTCAGGGCTTTGGGAGTGTTGGGCAGGGGCAGCTCCCGTAGGGGGTGCAATCGGTCGGGGTCTGGTCCGATTTCCCCATTCTCCACCACGCTGCCTAGTATGCAGAGGCGCGTGGTGTTGTAAACGCACTTGTCCTCGTTGTAGGTGAGGTTGAGTTTTTGTGCGGTTTTCAGGAACCTCTCGAGGTTCGAGTCGTGATCCTGCTGGTTGTGACCGCAGATGGTGACGTTGTCGAGGTAGGGGAAGGTTGCCTGCAAGTGGTGGTCATCGACCATGCGGTCCATCTCCCTCTGGAAGACCGAGACCCCATTCGTCACCCCAAAGGGGACTCTGAGGAATTGGTAGAGGCGTCCGTTCGCCTCGAAGGCGGTGTACGGGCGGTCCTCTGGTCTGATAGGGAGCTGGTGGTACGCTGACTTGAGGTCGATGGTGGAGAACACCCGGTATTGGGCGATTTGGTTCACCATTTCTGATATGCGGGGTAGCGGGTAGGCATCTAGTAGGGTGTACCTGTTGATCGTTTGACTATAGTCGATCACCATCCGTTTCTTCTCGCTACCCCTTACCACTACCACTTGGGCGCGCCACGGGCTGTTGCTGCGTTCAATAATGCGCTCTTTCAGGAGCCTGTCTACCTCGGTCGCGATAAACCGCCTGTCCTCCCAGCTGTACCTCCTGCTTTTGGTCGCTATTGGCCGGCAGTTAGGGGTAAGGTTCGCGAATAGCGAAGGCGGCTTTACCTTCAGGGTAGCCAGACCGCACACTGTGAGGGGCGGCTGGGACCCACCGTACTTGAGCGTGATGCTTTGGTGGTTGCACTGGAAATCCAGGCCCAAGATCACGCTCGCACATAGGTTCTTCATGATTAATACTTTAAAATTATCATATACAGTTCCGTTAACGCACAATTGTACCGTGCAGTAACCCAGAATGGTCGATGTCTGGGTTTTGTCAGCCATAGAGATGGTACCCTGAGTAGGGACCACCTTTAGGGAGAGTTGTTGTGCCAGTTCTGGGTGGATAAAGCTCTCCGTGCTTCCACTGTCAATTAAGCATTTAACCCGGCACCCGTTTACCTCGATGTCCACCATTGATCTGGATAGCGGGTGCGGCCTGGTCTGGTCCACTGTGACCGATGCCACTGTAGGGCCCTGATCGATACAAGATGGCGTCCATGCTGTCTGCTCACAAGATGGCGGACCCCACGAGGTCGGGCAAGATGGCGTCCAAGATGGCCGCTCCCACGGCGCACACACGGCGGTGGCGGGTTTTCCGGCGGGGTTCCCTCTGCACACCTTCCCGAAGTGCCCCTTCTTACCGCACTTAAAGCAGGTGGTGCCTTTCGCCGGGCACAGGTTTCTGGTGTGCTTTGGCTGCCTGCAGAAGTAGCAGTTGGGTCCCTGACGTGTTGCGGCTGTCGTAGGGCTTCTGGGGGGAGAGCGGGGCCCAGCCGTTGTCGGGCTGTCGGGCGGGGAAGATGCCTTCCAAGATGGCGGCGCCCTCGGTGCACACGTGGCGGCGTGGACGGCGCGGGCTGAAGAGTAGGCGTCTGAGTTTCTCTGGGCCACATCCAGGGATCGCGCGGTGTCCGCAGCCTGTTTCAGGTCCAACCCCGTTTTTTCCAGCAGTCTTTGCCGGATGTAAGTGGAGCTGAGGCCTGTGATGAAGGCATCGCGAACAAGCTCGTCAGTGTACACCGCGGCTTTTACATCTCGGCACTTGCAGTCTTTGCCAAGCATTTTCAGGGTGCTTAGGAACTCCTCCACCGATTCCCCAGGTCGCTGTGCGCGGGTGGCGAGCAGGTGCCTAGCATACAACTCATTCGTAGGCTGCTGGTAATGCGCCTTTAAGATGTCGCAGGCGGCCAGGTACGTCTCGGCGTCTTGGATGAGGGGGTAAACCCGGTGGCTTACCCAATTCCGCAGAATTCCGAGTCTCATCCTTGCAGCGTCCGTAGCGTCTTTGACGGCTGCGGAATTGTCCAAGAAGAATTCCATACACTCAAACCAGTGTCCGAAGCGTGCTGATGCGTCCGGAGCATGTTGATCCAAATCCAAACGTTCGGGTTTCAGGAGTTGATCCATAGTGTTGAAAAAATAAGTTAATAAAATTGATGTGCCTCAATAATTCCGAGACTCGAAGGTAGCAGAACAAAACAAGGCTTTTATTAACTTAGAACGAAACATGTAAGCGAGAGAGATGTCGTCCTTCTGGAGATTGGGGCTAGACTGAAGCTAGCTTACAAACGGGGCCAGGTATGGGCGGAGCCCTACACACAGCACATTCCAGCACATTCCAGTATACAATACAGCACATTCCAGTACACAATACAATGAGGTCTGGGGGAAGGGAAATGACACTGAAACCGATCTCAGTCACAGGCAGTGATGAATGGAAATATTTCATCACATTCACCCCTTCTATAGATTTAGTCTGTTCGGGGGTTTGATAGTCCTCTGCGACCGACGTGGCTGTTGCGGTGCCGCGGGTGTCGGCTGGGTGTCCCCGGTAGCCTCCTGGGTCTCTGCCGGGGGTGCCGCCAGGGTTGTTGAAGGGGTAGTTGGTGGGGGTGCCGTTGGTCGGTGTTCTTCCGGGGGTGATGAAAGAGTAGTGGGTGGGCAAGAGTTGCTGTGATCGTCGTTGCCGCTATTGCCGTGGTTGTTGTCGATGCCGGCTGGGGCGACGTCTTTTATGGACACGGTGTCCTCCCTTCCGTCGGCGTGCCGGACATATGCAAATTGGGGGTTGGTGTGGAGTAGGTGTACTGGCTCCACGAGAGGGTCCGTCTTGTGGCCCCTCACATGCCTTCGCACGAGTACCGGACCTGGGGTGGAGAGCCATGATGGCATGGATACGCCTGAGGTGGATTTCCGGGGAAAGACAAACATTCGTTCATGAGGCGTGGTATTAGTGGCCGTACACAATAGCGACCGTATCGAATGGAGCACATCCGAGAGGACTTCCTGCCAGCGGGAGATAGGGAGGCCCTTGGTCCTTAGAGCTAGAGTGACTGCTTTCCATACTGTCCCGTTCTCTCGCTCCACTTGCCCATTACCCCGGGGGTTGTAGCTGGTGGTACGGCTCGTGGCGATCCCCCTGGACAGCATGTACTGGCGTAGCTCTTCACTCATGAAGGACGCCCCCCTATCCGTATGGATGTAGCTCGGCATACCGAACAGGCAGAACAGGCTGTTGAGGCATTTAATGACCGTGGCGCTGGTCATGTCTGGGCAGGGGAAGGCGAATGGGAACCGGGAGTATTCGTCCACAATGTTCAGGAAGTAAACATTGCGGTCGACGGACGGGAGGGGGCCCTTGAAATCTAAGCTGAGCCGCTCAAAGGGCCGTGTAGCTTTGATTAAGTGGGCTCTATCTGGGCGTAGAACCGAGGCTTGCACTCAGCGCAAGTGCGGCAGTTCCTGGTCAGGGACCGAACTTCCTCAATCGAGTAGGGTAAGTTACGGGACTTTATGAAGTGGAACAGCCGCGTGACCCCTGGGTGGCAGAGGTCGTTGTGGAGGGTCTGTAGCCGATCCCCGGTGGCGCTGGCACACATCCCTCGTGAGAGGGCGTCAGGGGATTCGTTAAGGGCCCCTGGCCGGTAAATGATGTCGTACTCGAAGGTGGAGAGCTCGATCCGCCACCTAAGAATCTTATCATTTTTAATCTTCCCCCTCTGTTTATTATTGAACATAAACTCTACCGACCGCTGGTCGGTAAGTAGGGTGAAGCGTTTGCCGGCTAGGTAGTGGCGCCAGTGGCGCACTGCATCCACGATGGCTTGGGCCTCCTTTTCCACGGAGGAGTGTCTGATCTCGGGCCCTTGGAGGGTCCTCGAGAAGAAAGCTACGGGCCGCCCCGCCTGGTTGAGGGTGGCCGCCAAGGCGAAGTCAGACGCATCACTTTCCACTTGAAATGGAGTGTTCTCGTCCACTGCCTGTAGCATGGCCCACTCAATATCCTGCTTAATGCTTTTGAAGGCGGCGTGGGCCTCAGCAGAGAGCGGGAAAGAGGATGCTTTCAAGAGGGGGCGGGCTTTGTCGGAGTAGTTGGGGACCCATTGGGAATAATAAGAAAATAACCCCAGGCATCTTTTCAGGGCTTTGGGAGTGTTGGGCAGGGGCAGCTCCCGTAGGGGGCGCAATCGGTCGGGGTCTGGTCCGATTTCCCCATTCTCCACCACGCTGCCTAGTATGCAGAGGCGCGTGGTGTTGTAAACGCACTTGTCCTCGTTGTAGGTGAGGTTGAGTTTTTGTGCGGTTTTCAGGAACCTCTCGAGGTTCGAGTCGTGATCCTGCTGGTTGTGACCGCAGATGGTGACGTTGTCGAGGTAGGGGAAGGTTGCCTGCAAGTGGTGGTCATCGACCATGCGGTCCATCTCCCTCTGGAAGACCGAGACCCCATTCGTCACCCCAAAGGGGACTCTGAGGAATTGGTAGAGGCGTCCGTTCGCCTCGAAGGCGGTGTACGGGCGGTCCTCTGGTCTGATAGGGAGCTGGTGGTACGCTGACTTGAGGTCGATGGTGGAGAACACCCGGTATTGGGCGATTTGGTTCACCATTTCTGATATGCGGGGTAGCGGGTAGGCATCTAGTAGGGTGTACCTGTTGATCGTTTGACTATAGTCGATCACCATCCGTTTCTTCTCGCTACCCCTTACCACTACCACTTGGGCGCGCCACGGGCTGTTGCTGCATTCAATAATGCGCTCTTTCAGGAGCCTGTCTACCTCGGTCGCGATAAACCGCCTGTCCTCCCAGCTGTACCTCCTGCTTTTGGTCGCTATTGGCCGGCAGTTAGGGGTAAGGTTCGCGAATAGCGAAGGCGGCTTTACCTTCAGGGTAGCCAGACCGCACACTGTGAGGGGCGGCTGGG
Organism: Somniosus microcephalus; assembly: GCF_052327205.1. NCBI lineage: Eukaryota > Metazoa > Chordata > Chondrichthyes > Squaliformes > Somniosidae > Somniosus > Somniosus microcephalus. The sequence goes on from NC_140998.1 coordinate 40,214,534, forward strand.
ACCCACCGTACTTGAGCGTGATGCTTTGGTGGTTGCACTGGAAATCCAGGCCCAAGATCACGCTCGCACATAGGTTCTTCATGATTAATACTTTAAAATTATCATATACAGTTCCGTTAACGCACAATTGTACCGTGCAGTAACCCAGAATGGTCGATGTCTGGGTTTTGTCAGCCATAGAGATGGTACCCTGAGTAGGGACCACCTTTAGGGAGAGTTGTTGTGCCAGTTCTGGGTGGATAAAGCTCTCCGTGCTTCCACTGTCAATTAAGCATTTAACCCGGCACCCGTTTACCTCGATGTCCACCATTGATCTGGATAGCGGGTGCGGCCTGGTCTGGTCCACTGTGACCGATGCCACTGTAGGGCCCTGATCGATACAAGATGGCGTCCATGCTGTCTGCTCACAAGATGGCGGACCCCACGAGGTCGGGCAAGATGGCGTCCAAGATGGCCGCTCCCACGGCGCACACACGGCGGTGGCGGGTTTTCCGGCGGGGTTCCCTCTGCACACCTTCCCGAAGTGCCCCTTCTTACCGCACTTAAAGCAGGTGGTGCCTTTCGCCGGGCACAGGTTTCTGGTGTGCTTTGGCTGCCTGCAGAAGTAGCAGTTGGGTCCCTGACGTGTTGCGGCTGTCGTAGGGCTTCTGGGGGGAGAGCGGGGCCCAGCCGTTGTCGGGCTGTCGGGCGGGGAAGATGCCTTCCAAGATGGCGGCGCCCTCGGTGCACACGTGGTGGCGTGGACGGCGCGGGCTGAAGAGTAGGCGTCTGAGTTTCTCTGGGCCACATCCAGGGATCGCGCGGTGTCCGCAGCCTGTTTCAGGTCCAACCCCGTTTTTTCCAGCAGTCTTTGCCGGATGTAAGTGGAGCTGAGGCCTGTGATGAAGGCATCGCGAACAAGCTCGTCAGTGTACACCGCGGCTTTTACATCTCGGCACTTGCAGTCTTTGCCAAGCATTTTCAGGGTGCTTAGGAACTCCTCCACCGATTCCCCAGGTCGCTGTGCGCGGGTGGCGAGCAGGTGCCTAGCATACAACTCATTCGTAGGCTGCTGGTAATGCGCCTTTAAGATGTCGCAGGCGGCCAGGTACGTCTCGGCGTCTTGGATGAGGGGGTAAACCCGGTGGCTTACCCAATTCCGCAGAATTCCGAGTCTCATCCTTGCAGCGTCCGTAGCGTCTTTGACGGCTGCGGAATTGTCCAAGAAGAATTCCATACACTCAAACCAGTGTCCGAAGCGTGCTGATGCGTCCGGAGCATGTTGATCCAAATCCAAACGTTCGGGTTTCAGGAGTTGATCCATAGTGTTGAAAAAATAAGTTAATAAAATTGATGTGCCTCAATAATTCCGAGACTCGAAGGTAGCAGAACAAAACAAGGCTTTTATTAACTTAGAACGAAACACGTAAGCGAGAGAGATGTCGTCCTTCTGGAGATTGGGGCTAGACTGAAGCTAGCTTACAAACGGGGCCAGGTATGGGCGGAGCCCTACACACAGCACATTCCAGCACATTCCAGTATACAATACAGCACATTCCAGTACACAATACAATGAGGTCTGGGGGAAGGGAAATGACACTGAAACCGATCTCAGTCACAGGCAGTGATGAATGGAAATATTTCATCACAAGTCACTGCACTTTATTCTCTGTGAAGCATTTGAGACATCTCTGAGGGAAGTGATAGGTGCTTTATAAACACAAGTTTTCTTTTCTTTTCTTGTTGGTTAAGTGTTCAATTATCTGCGCTTTTTCATTTCTGCTTGATTATTTTTCAACTTTTGTTAGTTATTAATTATGCATTATTATGATATCATGTTCTATCCCCAAAAATGTTGGTTATAGTCTAATTGCAATTCCTCAGCCACCCCACAGTCCACTTTGAAAACTGGGATTTGTCACATAACACATCACAAAAAGAAAATCACAACTTAACCAGTAAACTTGGCTCCAACAACTATCTTCTTCCACAAACAAAAACATCACTTTCCTCACTTAGCCAGTTGAATCCCCAAAGGTTGGAGGGCAGACTCAACAGTCTCAATACAAACAAACAATAGTCAGAAATGCAGGAGTTCATCTCCAGTCTAAGACAGGAACCATCGAGCAACTGGGGCTGTAACAATATTGCAAAAGGAGAAGCAGAAAGAGAAAGAGAGCGCGACTGAAAGGATAAGGAAGGACAAACTGAAGACAAGGAGGAAAGAGATGAGAGGACAGTAGAGACATCAAAGGGAAAAGTGAGAGAAAATGGAACAGAAACCAAAGAGAGAGAGAAATAGGAACTATTAAGCATCCAGAGAAAATATAGAAACTATAAAGAGAGTTGCACACACTCGCACACACACACACGGGACAGAAACAATTGCCCTAAAAAGAGAGAGAAAAAAACTACATGGGGACAGAAACAGAGCCTGGGCAGGTGACAACTTATCAAAGAGACAGTACAAATAGAAAGAGGAAAAGAGGGAGGGACACAAAATGTAGAAACCAAAATACAGGAATCAGAGAGAACATATAGAAACTTACAGAAAAACATTATAGAAGTCATTTGCTGTTATTTAATTAGAACGACATTAGGTCCTTAAACACCACCTCCAAACTAAAGATTACCTCTCCCACCATTCCCTGTTTAAATCTCTTAATACTAATACATGGAAAATTAGCTGCTGCAGGTTCGTGATGTCCCAACTTGCACTGCTCCTCGGTGAGAGTGCTCAATCGGGGAACCCAGCTCTTGTATCTATTCCCAAAACTTCAATGCAAGAAACATTCCTGGAGTTTTGTCTCTGGCGATGCTAAGCACTCAACTGCTGAAACATTTTTAGACTGATCAATTACTGAACTACTGGGTTGTTTCGGTGTTAATCAAGCACAGAGTGCAGCCGCCCAATAAATAAATGATGAATGGTGTTGGCTCTGTTCTCTGGAAACCTGTGGCCACTGTTCACTGCAGGTGCTACTGTCAGCAGCACTAATGCCTTGGGTTTGGAATTGCTGAGCTAGCAGAAAATCTTTAGCAAGAACGGCACACCTGCCACCATCTGTGGTTTCTCATGTTCACTGTAATTGAAGCTGTGCATCTTCCTAAACAGCTGATCCTGACAAACGCCTGCAATTACTGTGGGCGCTTGGTGTAATCTGGATAATGTCCTGATTAACGCTCTGAGGAAAAAGCGCTGACTTTTGCAGACACTTTTAATTCCTCAGAGCTCCAGCACATTCGTTTAAGCAGCATTAAAAACTGAACTGAGAAGTGAGCAGAACCGCATACTGCTTACCGCATGAACACTGACGTTGCAAGTAAATTTTGCAGGTGTTTCTTAAGAAGCAATATAACCTACAGCTCACAACACTACATCAATTGCTTTACTTACACAAGTGTATGAAAATGATGGAACCATTATCCTCGATAAAATTCCATCTGAAATTCTAAAATGTATCTCACTTATGAGGTTGCACCAACTTTTGCTTGGCCCAAGTTTGGCATAAGTTTGGACCAAGTGGAGTATACATTAATATAAAGAATGGCAAAGTGTACAACTAGGAGTGAATGACCTACTTACTGTAGTTAAGTGCAATTTGTTAGGTAAAACTTGTTACATAGATTTACACAGAATCTACAGCACAAAAATAGGTTTTTCGGCTCAACTGGTTTTTCCCCGTGTTTATACTCCACACGAGCCTCCTCCCACTTTAATTCCCTTTACCCACCCTGCTCCCTTCTCCCTCGTGTGTGCATCAAGCCTCCCCTTAAATGCATCAATGCTCTCTACTTCATTCACTCCATGTGGCAACAAGTTCTTGTTCTGGACTCACTCACAAATGAAAACTGTTTCTCTACATCCACTCTAATGAACCTCCATAATTTTAATGAGCTCTATTGGATCTCCTCTTAGTCTTCTCTTTTCCAGAGACAAGAGCCCTAGTCCGCTCAATCTTTCCTAATAGTTGCATCCCTCTCAATTTTGGTAACATCCTTGTAAACCTTTCCTGCACTTTCTCCAGTGCTTCAATATCATTTTTTTTGTCATATGGAAACTAGAACTGCACACAATACTCCAAGCATGGTCTAACCAAGGTTCTATACAAATTTAATATTACCTCCATGCTTTTGTATTCTATTCCTATAGAAATTAGAACTTTTTTCCATCTTTATAGCCTTATCAACTTGTGATGTTACTTTTAGCAATTTATATATCTGTATTCACAGATCTCATTGTTCCTCTACCCCATTTAGTTTCTTACCTCCCAAGGAATAAGTGGCCTCCTTATTCCTGCTACCAGAATGAATCACCTTATAATTCGCTATATTGAATTTGGTTTGCCATTTATCCACCCACTCTGCAAACCTGTTTATGTCTTCCTGTGTTTTGGTACATTATTAGCTATACCCCCAATTTGTTATAATTTGCAAATTTCAACACCGTACCTCCAATTTCTGAGTCTAAATCATTTATGTATCTGGTGAACAACAGATACCCCGGCACGCATCCCTGCGGGACACCGCGTCCTACTTTCTGCTCGTCTGAGAAACTTCCCTTAATGCCTACCCTCTGTTTTCTCTTTTGTGGCCATCATTTAATCCATTCTGCTACCGGACCCCTGACCCCACACTCTCTGACCTTTGTCAGGAGACTCTTATGTGGTACAATATCAAAGGCCTCCTCTGAAAGACCATGTATGCCAGATCCACTGCATTGCCAAAGTCTACTCTTTCTGTTATTTCTTCAAAGAATTCAATAAGGTTGGTGAAACATGACCTTTCTTTTCGAAATCCATGTTGACAATTTGTTATTACAGTCACTTGTGTTATTTTAAAAGGATTACTACTCAAACTCTTTCTGTATTAAAATGTGAGATTAATATATGTATAATGAAAGATTGTCCTCACTAACTAGGCAGCATCAACGGCACTCATGGTTAGTTCAGTTGGTGAGAGTGTGGTGTTCATACCGCCAAAGCCACAGGTTTGATTCTCGTATGGGCCATCAAAATATGTTCATACCAGTCCGCGGCTATGTTCGTGTCCGGGTGGCCCTGGAGATAGATCACGCGGTGTCCGCCGGCACACTTGAGGCCTTCTGAGACCGGTGGGCACTGCGGGCACTGGGGTGCATCGTCACCCCGGCAAACCACATTTTTATTTGATTTGATGGCCCAGAAATTCGGGTCGGGGCTTCCCGCGGGTGCAAGCCCCCGATCTGCACTTACCTTGCGCGTCGGCCATTGAGCTGTGGGCCCCCGTGAAATTCTGATCCGGGGCCTGGTCCAGCTGCCGGCGCGCAGTGCTTGCGTATCCCAGGGGCACAGTTAGTTCAATGCGTCCCCTGGAATCACGTGGGCCATGGGGAGCCAATCGGAGCAGGGAATACTCCATTCATAAGTCTGACAGGAAGTGCTGTCAAGACGTATAAATACTACAGCCCCAAAACAGCACTAAATCTTCAAATAATTTTTTTTTTTTAAATCGCATTTTTTAAATAAACTGTAAATTACATGAAATACCTATTTTAAACAATAATTTAAATTTTTGGAAAAAATCATTTTATTTTTTAATGGGGCTAAAAATAAACTTACCTTGCTTTAAAATATTTAAAAATAATAAACCTGTGGAAATTTTTTTTTAATTTTAATTAATTCACCACTTACCTTGTAAAAAGCAGGCCTTACGCCTGCTTTTTACATTTCTAACTGCTGGAGACTTACCCTCCCGGGAAAACCTGTAAAAAAAAAATGAAGTTCGATGCGCACGCGCACGCGCAGCCTCTACCGCACACGCGTTCGACCTCTTAACCCCTCCTTTCAGGGGAACGGAAGTGCCGGTTTCCCGTGCATGCACAGTGCATGCAGGAAACCGGCACTTCCATTGGGCCTACGGGTGAGTATACCATGCGTACTCACCCGTGGAGACCCGAATTTCTGGGCCGTTAAGTTGTATTTAAAGTTTTATTTAATTTACAGTTAATTTGGTTCAATAAAAGAGGATAAACGGCACTCACAAGTCAAGTAAGATGTGGGTCAGGTGCAAGGGCCCCCAGTGTTCCTCCATCTTAAATTCAACTATAGTGGAATCCTATTGTACTTTTCACTGTTTGCTGTGATTGGTCTCCTATAATACTCAAAGTCTGCTTTCCAAAACTGCAACCCATTTGAAGCAATAATCACTCATAGTGATTAAAGCAGTTTGGTTGCATGAGGACTTTTTTTGGCAATTTCCCATTGTTAAGACAATTGCTTTACTTTGGCTTTGGGTGCTTGTTTCTGCTGTCAACTCTTAACATGTAGGTTTCATGCAGCAACCCCAATTTGAAAACTTGCCAGATTTGTTAACATAGGCCATCGCAAAGATCTGGTTAAAAGCAAAAATGCGTCTTCGCAAATCCTGCAATTTTGCCGCTGGATGCATGGAATCTGCACACCAGGGACAGGCAGTACAAGCACCATCTATGACCAATGTAAAAGCAGCTTTCGGTATATCATTGCTAGTCTGTATCATTTAAGATACAATGGATAATGATATTACCAAACATCCTTAAATAGACTGACCTGGTTAATAGCAAAGGATCCTGAGGGTGACTCAATGCCTGCATTGCTGAACTGTGCTGCCAGAACTGAGAGATTATAACTATCAGGAAAGATTGATTGCGCTGGGCTCTTTTCTCTAGAAAAGAGAAGGCTGATGGGTGACCTAATAGAGGTCATTAAAATTATGAAGGGGTTTGACAGAGTAACTGTAGAGAAGATGTTTCTACTTGTGGACAATCCAAGACTAGGGGGTCATCAATATAAGATAGTCACCAATAAATTCAATAAGGAATTCAGGAGAAAATTCTTTAGCCAGGGAGTGGTTAGAATATGGAATGTGCTACCACATGGAGTGGTTGAGGCGAATAGCGTAGATGCATTTAAGGGGAAGCTAGTTAAGTAGGTGAGGGAGAAAGGCATAGAAGGATATATTGATAGGGTTAGATAAAGTAGGGTGGGAGGAGGCTCGTGTGGAGTTTAAACTCTGGCACAGACCAGTTGGGCTGAATGGCCTGTTTCTGTGCTGTAAATTCTATGTAATGGCTCACCGGTACTTTAAAGAGCTGGACCATGCACATTCCCATCTGCTCGCCTATGGTAAAATTCCCACCCTATGATTCCACTGTATACAGAAGTGCACCCTATTACTGCAGTAGTGTGACATTTTCTTTCTCTACACTCGCCACCCTCTAAGACTAGCTAACCAGTGCAAATTAGAGAGTGCATTGCACCATTTGCTTGAGTTTCATCGCAGCCCAATTCCCTACGGACATGCACCATGCAGAAGTTTTAATATCTCTCGTTCAGTTGTGTTCACTGAACAAATGGCTTCAATGACTCAAAACAATATCTCCATGGCAAATAACATTACTTCAGCATCTTCTAGCATCCAAGACGATCAACCATCTCCCAACAGACTACAGTAAAGTAGCAGTATTCGAAGCCTTGGATCACTAACAGGTAGCCCGCACAGGTGTTTATTTAGCATAACCTATGGCAACCAGAAATTGTGCGAGAAATTAGAAATGTCCTAATCTATACAACAGTGACTATTTGGGGAAATGGGCACGTTTACCATAATGTCATGAGCAACAGCCAACATACAAAATCATACATAAGTATGAAAGAACGTTGAACACAATTACATCAACACCAATCTAATGCCACAGTACCACGGGACATCAGGCATATGAAACCAGCATATAGAGCCCATAGTTTAGAGCTATGATTACAGCTACAGGTGAAATAAAACACTCGCAATAAAGCTGCTGAAATCCACCTCAACTGCATGTTGTGCCGGTGTATTATCTATCACTGAATGGGTAGAGCTGTAAATCCCTGTTAGGTTTCTGAATGAAAAAGGCTGTAACATATCTTATTCTCGGTTTAACTCAGTCGTAGTTCAAGACTGTCAAAATTGTATCTCTTCAACGTACTTCACCAAAACTGCTGCAGGCAGTAAAAAACAAATCAGTGTACAAACTGAGTTCGAAAGCTGCAAAGGCATTTTTATGGCTGCACAAATAAAGCTGGCAGCTTGTTTCTTCAGGGTTACAATTTTTATTTTCAGGGAGATTTACTTAAAATTGTTTTCATGTCATATTTCAGCTGAAGTATTAAGACAAGTCTTTTGTGCAAATGAAATTAAATCCCTTTAACATCAAATTGCAGCAGACATATTGAAAAGTGTCTTTTGTCAAAACATGTAATGTTTATATCTCTCCAGAATTCGACTCCCTCCATTTTCCTACTCATGGATGGTCTATGCCAAGCCTCTTTGTAGTGTATGTAACCTGTACTACCTTAAGAGGATACCTTAAGGTGATGGACTACTTTTTGATGGCTCCTGTACATTGTAGTACCGGTGGTGACCACACCGGTATATAAATCCTGCGGAGCAAAGTGTACCTCAGTTCCGCCCTAACCCTCAATCACTAAAGACCTGCTTACTTACTTCTGTAGTCTGTGTCCTGTTATTCAGTATAACTGCATTTGTAAACACAGACTCAACAGTGGCGACGAGTCTGATCTTACCTAGCGGCAGTTTTGCATCCAAGGAAGCTTTGTTCTCAGAAACGGGCGTCGAAAAAGGGCATCCGCCCTCAACATCCTGCTGAGCACTGCATCGCACGGGAGGCCATCGGGAACCCAGGTTGGTTTTCTGGCCACAAAGTCCAACATCAGTGATCATCCCTTCTACGACAGCGGCGGGTAAGCCCGATCGAGCGGCACGGGGGGGATGTCGGCCGAGTTGTCAGTGGGAGAAGGGGAGGGAAAACGACGAAAAGGGTGGAGAACACGACCGCAGCCGGTGTCAGGGGCTGGACTGCAATCGGGGCAGAGACGCGCAGCAGCCAGAAAAGCGTTTATGGCCACAAGGACCACGGGAGCGGCGGGGCAACAAGAGCAGCAGCGCAAGGAAAATAAAGGACCGCTGGGAGGCGTGGTCGGCAACAGCGCGGGAATCACCATCTTGAGTCGGCGGGGGAAGACGACAAGCGCGGGAAAAGCCGCCAAGCGTGGGAAAAGCCGCCATCTTAAATAAATAAAAAAGTCATCATATTAAATAATATCCGAAAGGAAAGGAGAAACTCAGCAAGGATGCCAAAAATGGGTAACATTACTGCTTTTGATAACGATGTGGAAGATTGGGCCACTTATGTGGAACGCATCGAAGTTTACTGTACAACGAGTGAGGTACCGGATGATAAGAAAGCACTAACCCTATTAAACTCGATGGGTGCGAAGACGTACGGGTTATTAAGGAACCTTGTAACCCCAGACAAACCGGTAGGGAAGAGTTTCGCGGATATTGTTACTATCCTGCAAGAGCATTTAAACCCCACGCCGCTGCTGATAGCGGAATGATTAAAATTCTACAAAAGAATTCAACTTAAAGAAGAAAGCAACGCTGAATTCCTAACAGAACTGCGCAAGTTATCAAAGTACTGCCAGTTCGGAACAGGACTAGCAGACGCACTGAGAGATAAATTTGTGTGTGGGCTCCTAAGGGAAGGAACCCAGAAGCGACTGCTAGAGGAAAAGGATCTTACGCTGGACAAAGCTTTCAGCATTGCAGCATCCCACAAGGCAGCAGCACGGGGCACTGCAGAGATACAGCAAAGGCCACTGGAATTCAGCACCAATGAAATGGCATTGGGCGCAGTAAAGTGCGATCATTGCGGAAGGACAACGCATGACCAGAACCAGTGCTGGTTCAAAGACAAAGAATGCAGGCAATGTGGCAAACTTGGTCACATAGCGAGAGTATGCCGGTCAGGAAAGAAGACCAGCAGCAAAAAGTCACCGCAGGAGAAGTACAAAAAAGTACACAAGGTGAAAGAGAACAGTTCAGATGAACAGAAGACGGATTCAGACTCCAGCAGTAAGGAACTGGGTTGTCTGAAAATACATAATGTGGGTGACACAGCAGACCACCAAACTATCTGGGTCATGCTCCGGATAGCAGGAGTCCAAGTGAAGATGGAATTGGACACAGGGTCGGCATTAACGGTCATGAATAAGCAAGATTACAAAAGGTTATTCTCACACATTCCCCTGAGGGATACGGAGATTGTATTGAAAACATACACGGGGCAAATAGTATACCCCAAAAGGAAAGATAAAAGGAAATGTGGTCTACAATGGTAAAGAAAGTCAGAAAATGGACTTGTATGTGTTACCTGATGGAGGTCCGCCACTACTGGGCCGGGAATGGATCCGGAGAATAAATGTGGACTGGCATTCCACACAAGCACTGACTGTAGATGCCTGTAAGGAGGACGACGTCAAACCTAAACGACTGTCCAAAATCTTAGACGATGCTAAGGAGGTGTTCCAACAGGGACTTGGAACACTGAAAGGAATTACGACAACCATCAAGATTGAAGAACATGCAAACCCAAAATATTTCAAAGCCAGACCGGTGCCTTATGCGATACGACCTGCTGTGGAAGCAGAGCTGGAAGGGCTAGAATGTTCAGGGGTACTGTCCAAGGTGGACTGGAGCGAATGGGCTACACCCATTGTTCCTGTCATGAAGCGTTCGTTGAGCAACAAGCCGGGGCAACCTGGGAAGGTTCGCATCTGTGGCGATTTCAAGATCACTATTAATCCAGTTCTCCACACGGTGCAATATCCGCTTCCGCGGATTGAAGATGTCTTCGCTTTGCTGTCTGGCGGGAAACACTTCACCAAGATAGACCTGGCGCAGGCGTACCTACAGATGGAAGTTGATGAAGCGTCACGTCAGTATCTCACGATCAACACACATAAGGGCTTATATCGGTATAATAGGCTGGTTTTTGGAGTGGCATCGGCTCCAGCGATTTGGCAAAAGGCCATGGAGCAGGTATTGCAGGGAATCCCAGGCACACAATGCTACCTGGATGACATCCTGATTACAGGAGATAACGATAAGGATCACCTCGCGAATTTGGAGCAGGTGCTCATCAGATTGAAAGAATATGGGCTAAGAGCTAATCGCCAGAAATGCGAGTTCTTTCAAAAGTGAATCTCGTACTGCGGCCACGTCATTGATCAGGAGGGGCTCCATAAGTCATCTGACAAAATCGAAGCTGTTGTCAAAGCTCCAGCACCGGAAAATGTATCCCAGTTGAGGTCGTTCCTCGGGTTGGTTAACTATTACCACAAGTTTCTTCCAAATTTATCCACGGTGTTACACCCGCTAAACACTCTTTTGCAAATGGGAATACCATGGAAGTGGAGCGATGATTGTAAGCGGGCTTTTCAAAAGAGCAAGGCACTGATCACCTCTAAGGAAGTGTTGGCTCACTTTAACCCAACGCTGCCTATTCGCTTAGCTTGTGATGCTTCTCCATATGGTATCGGGACAGTGCTCTCACATAAGTTTCCAGATGGCTCGGAAAGGCCAGTCGCTTTCGCATCCAGATCATTGACCTCCGCTGAGCGCAACTATGCTCAGATAGATAGGGAGGCTCTCAGCCTCGTGTGGGGAGTTAAGAAATTTAACCATTACCTGCAAGGCCAAAAGTTTACGCTGCTGACAGATCACCAGCCATTGGTTTCCATTTTCAACCCTAAGAAGGGTGTTCCGGTAATGACGGCGCAGAGGCTTCAGAGATGGTCCCTTTTTCTAGGGGCACATCAATATGATATTGAATTCAAAGGTACAAAGCAACATGGTAATGCTGATGGGCTGTTGCGCCTGCCACTACCTACAGCGGAAGAGGCACCGGCAGTTGACCCTATCGAGATATTTCACTCGACCATCATCGAATGCTTACCAGTCACCAATGCGGGTATTGAGAGAGAGACCCGAAATGACCCGACACTGTCTCGGGTCTATGACTTGACAGTGAAGGGATGGCCAGCACATGGCGAACCACTGTTACCAGCATTCTCAGCCAGACGAGAACAGCTGTCCGTATGTCAAGGAACATTGATGTATGGAACAAGGGTGATTATTCCTCCTAAATTAAGGGAGAGAGTTCTAAAAGAATTGCACGAAGGTCATCTGGGGGGAGTCAAGATGAAAAGCCTTGCCAGGGCTTATGTGTGGTGGCCAGGTATCGACAAACAAATAGAGGATCTGACTAAAAGCTGCTCAGGGTGCCAAAAAGTTCAGAACGCACCTCCAATTGCACCGCTGCATCCGTGGGAATGGCCTTCAGCCCCATGGCAATGTGTGCATATCGACTTTGCAGGTCCATTCATGGATTCCATGTTTTTGATAGCAGTAGACGCACATTCTAAATGACCAGAAGTGATTAAGATTTCGACCACTACCTCTGAGAAGACGATTGCAGTTCTAAGAACCATATTTGCAAGGAATGGATTGCCGGAGCAAATATGTTCAGACAACGGACCACAGTTCGTGTCAGAAGAATTCCAGAAATTCATGAAAAAGAATGGGGTGAAACACTATACATCTGCCCCATATCATCCGGCTACAAATGGGTTGGCCAAGAGATTTGTACAAACGTTCAAAAAGGCGACAAAGGCCATGAGTGAAGATCATATTCCACTACAACACAAGGTGGACAATTTCCTAATGGCGTATCGAAACGCCACGCATGCAGTGACAAATCAAAGCCCTGCCATAATGTTCTATAACAGAAGGATGCGGTCCCGGTTGGATTTGTTAAAACCCAATGTGCGACGGGAAGTCGAAAACAAGCAATTCCAGCATGTAAATAAAAAGGCCACTCGTAGTTTTGAAATAGGACAACCAGTGTTGGCCAGGGACTATAGGGATGATAAATGGCAACCTGGGACAATTCGTGCATGACAAGGACACTTGATGTACACGGTAGACGTTGGAGAGAACGTAATATGACGTCATGGTGACCAACTTGTGGAATCGAGAACAAGGGTCGACCCCATGTCTACGGCAGAGACACCAGTTGAAGAACTTATTGAGCCTGTAGCATCTACCTCAGACTCGAACGTATTGGATGATGTTAAATCCATAGGAGATCAAGTGGATGAGTCACCCCAGCAACGGGAACCAGAGATCCCTGAAAGGCGTTATCCGGGCCGGATCAGGAGGCCTCCTCAGACACTGAATCTTTGAACAGTTCTTGTGTGTAAATTGTATATATGTTATCCATGTTGTGTATTAACTTGGGGTGTCCACTGTTAAGCTAAAAGGGGAGGAATTGTAGTGTATGTAACCTGTACTACCTTAAGAGGATACCTTAAGGTGATGGACTACTTTTTGATGGCTCTTGTACATTGTAGTACCGGTGGTGACCACACTGGTATATAAACCCTGTGGAGCAAAGTGTACCTCAGTTCCGCCCTGACCCTCAATCACGAAAGACCTGTTTACTTACTTCTGTAGTCTGTGTCCTGTTATTCAGTATAACTGCATTTGTAAACACAGACTCAACACTCTTCGTGGGATCAGAAGTGCAGACCAGAAGATGTAAGGACCTCTGCCTCTTCCCCTTACTTCACTCAGAAGGGCGAGTCAGGATTTACAGCACAACCATAGTGAGGGTATAAAACTGGTTTGTTTACATGCACTTCCCACCTATCACTCTTCATGGGTCACACTTTCTGCATCACTTTGTCGATTTCCCTAAAGTTTGGGCCCATGGAATAGTTGACAATGCATCTGACACGGAAAGAGCTATAAAGACACCAGTGAGAAACTACTAAGAACATATGAAAATAACCAAAGGTGAACTAATCAAATCACACAAATGACTCTTTAAAAATAATTTTATCTGCTATTTTTCATCTCAGTCTACCAATTAAGGGCTCAAAGTAACATCAGATGAGCTTATTAGCTCGCTCATAAAATTATCTCTTGTGTCTTTGACAAACTTCACTAATGTTTTTAACTGAAGATGTCAGTCTCTCTCAAAAGTCTGGGCTTGGATTTGATATTTTCCCCCCGAATTATTACTCTGTTAGCTGAAGCAAGTTGTAGCTCTGAGGGTACTGCAGTCTGAGCATGTGCAGTATAAGGGATTTCTCACCATGATTCAGTCAGATTTTGGCAGTATAACCAAAAGGACCTTTCCTCACAGCCAGCTGTCATATGTATCCATTTTGTTTTTCCAAATAGTTTGACAAAAAAACTGGAAAATGAATTTCAAAAGATTTTTTTTTCAGATCAATTATTCACAAGGCTATTATCAAGTGTTATACTTGAAACAGAGGGGAGAGTTTTTCGGGGGGTCAGCGCGCATGTTTGGTGGCAGGTCGGGTGGGAAAAACATTTTTTGACAGCGGGTAGGGGACCCACTGTCAACCCGCAGCCATGCTAGTTTCCCAGATATCGGGTCTGTCAGCGTTGAACAGACCCGACTCCAAGCGGCAGGAAGGCAATTTAGGTGATTAAGAGCTTGTTAACAGCGTGTTAAAGAGAATTTTGAGCACACCTTTACATTTTACGAGGTTGTCCATGGGTTCCACGCTGCTCGGGGGTCATGTCAGGCAAGGAGGTCCAGAGTTGTGTCACCATGAACTGATTTCTTTACTTGAAAGCTGCTAATGTGGTATAAAAGCTCCCAACTCACAGCTGTTCACTTTCTAAGCTCAGAATCCATTGCTTACTGCATTTGGAAGACAGATTGAGCTTTATGCAGGTTACAAATGTTTGGAGTAAACTCTGTATCCACCTCATTGGAACAACCTCTCTCACAACTGACAGATTGCTTCTGTCATTTCAACTTCAGCTGTCATCTATTACATCAGCATCGGTGCCCTTGAAACTATCTTACCTTGGTCCTCAGAATCCCACCATGATCAGCCCCAACACCAGCAGCACCAGGCACACCAGCAGCACATCCAACAACACCAAACTTCTCCGCAATCAACTGATGCTGCACAGGACAGAGGGCATCAGCACCTGACTACATTGCTGCCCGGGACACCAGGGATGGCCTCACCATAGCCAGATTTACTTCACTTGACGCTGTACACCCTGGCTGCCACATGATGTGCCAACTTGGCACCACCCCACACCAACACCATAAAGCATCTCTATAATGACCAAACCATTCCTTTCAGACTCATCACCATTGCGGGGGGTACCGTCATGTCTCATCATTCACTGCAACTCACTAAGCCACAACCAAAGGTGCACACAAATCTGTCCAAGAATGCAAAGTGTTGAAAAGAAAGATTTCAATATTTGACAGCACATTAACAGAAACTTCACCTGAGCATTGGCTAAAACACCCAAGTGCCTACCCTTGTGTGTTGTTAGTTGGTATGATTGCACTAGGATGAGGGTGAGTGTGAGGGGTGGCTAGTGAGATGGGGAAGTGATAATGTAGATAGAGAGGGATGGGTGGAGGTGCAAGATAAGTTGGTGTGAGTAAGGATGTGTAGGAGTAGGGTAGGGGAGGCAGAGTGATGGGGATGTGATGAGTGGCACAACAGGATGAGGTTGAGTGTGGCTTTGCAGTAATGCTTCTTGTGATATCCGCGTGGTAAGGTCCGAAACTGAGAGAAGCGAGATCTTAAGGAACAAAACCCAACTGTTTACTACACGGTGTAGCAGAGAGACATCTCTTACAGGCTGCAAGCAAAACACAGTATTTCTAACTGCACGATGCAAGATGGAGGAACCCCTCTGAGTCATACCCATAATGCAATGCCACATTACCATACTAACTGGTGTACCAGGACATTACCTTAAACACTGGTGAATATGACCCCTTAATCTTTGGCTCCATCTGGTGGATAACTTAAACATTACATCCCAGATTACTATACTTCTTGATCTACTCAGATCATTGAAAGGTTTGCGCCACTGCAACCTGGTCCTCCTAATGACACCCCTGCAATGTGCAACCAGGCTGCGTTGATCTCCTGGGGAGGTCTCTTCCGCCTGTGGGAAGGGAAGAGGACCTCCATGCGTGCTGTGACTCCCTCCATAAGCATATGGAGGGAGTCATGGGAGAGCCTGGGTGCAGCCGTGCACCTCTGTGCAGTGCTTGTCAGTGTTTGCAGCACATCAATGCTGCAGAACACTGAAAACAGAACTGTCAAAAACAGTTTGTCCATGGTCCCTTTAAGGAAACCGGCTGATGATGCGTCATCAAGTGACATAATCAGACCCACTTCCTTCAATTGGCCAGGAAATGCGCTGGGCGGGCTTAACAAGCCCAATCAATGTAAAATCACTTTGGACAATGGGCTGGAGCAAGCCGCGGGATCGCAACCTGCCACCAACCCCGGCCACATTGGACCCACCAAGGTAGGCAAAATCGCGGCCAGAGAGTCTGATTCTCTGTGAGGAAGGGGGAAAACAGACATAGACACCTGATTAGAGTTTAATCTCAAAATTAGCATTGTTTCTTGAAAATGTATTATCTTAGTGGAAAATGTGTGCCTTTGCACAGGCTGGAATATACCTGTTTTTTTCAATATCATTTGAAAAATGTGGAAGAAGAATTTTAGAGATTGTTTGAGGTGAACTTTCACAGTAAACTACTCTGAGGTATGTATTAGTTTTTAACTTCAGAATTGAAGGCTACATCAGACGGAGGGAGAAATAGAGTGATTAAAACCAAATGTGCTTGAATTGTTTTGACTTTGAATTTCAAAACAATGAAATGTTTACAGCAACCTTTCGTTCTGTAGCTCTGCAAGCTATTTATCCAGCTACACAAACATTAGGAGCAGGACTGAGAAAACCATGAACACCAGAAATGCGACTAAAAAGCACAAACATTGGGTGGGGACAGGCATGTGGGAAGCATGGGACCCAATGCCAACAACAGGGGAGTGTCCAATGGAACTGGGAACCATACCCTGGAGAACCACAAGTGGAGTTGATCACAGGTCAGTATAAGGAAAAGATTAGTGCTACAGCGCCACCTAGCTTGAGGAACTCCAGAGGTGACCATGCAGGAGTGAAAGTTGAAGAAAGAAAGACTTGCATTTATATAGGGTCTTTCATGACCACCAAACGTCCCAATGCGCTTTACAGCTAATGAAGTACTTTTTGAAGTGTAGTCACTGTTGTAATGTAGGAAACGCGGTAGACAATTTGCGCACAGCAAGCTCCCACAAACAGCAATGTGATAATGACCAGATAACCTGTTTTAGTGATATTGATTGAGGGGTAAATATTGGCTAGGACACTGGGGATAACTCCCCTGCTTTTCTTCGAAATAGTGCCATGGGATCTTTTACATCCACCTAAGAGAGCAGACGGGGGCCTCAGTTTAATGTCTCATCCAAAAGACGGCCCCTCTGACAGTGCAGCACTCCCTCAGTATTGCACTCGAGCATCAGCCTTGATTTGTGTGCTCAAGTCTCTGGAGTGGGACTCAAACCCACAACCTTCTGACTCAGAGACGAGGGTGCTACCAACTTTTTTTTAAATATATTATTTATTGAACATTAAAAACATTTACAACATTATGATCATTCCATTGTATCAATCAAATCCATTCCGCCGCTCTGCACAGCCAGTCCTCCACCACATACTAACATCAAAACCTGAAGTTTAATTTGTCTCCTGTAACATATATTAATCGATTCTACTTTAAAAATTGATCATAAAATACTATCTTTAAATTCCTTTCTGAATAAAACATCCACAGAGCCTTATAATGATCTTTTAGCTTATATTTAAAATACTCTTTTAGATTGATACTCCTCCCCTTAAAAATCAGAGCATTCCTTCTTT
Source organism: Somniosus microcephalus (assembly GCF_052327205.1). Taxonomy (NCBI): domain Eukaryota; kingdom Metazoa; phylum Chordata; class Chondrichthyes; order Squaliformes; family Somniosidae; genus Somniosus; species Somniosus microcephalus. Next base: position 40,232,201 of record NC_140998.1, read on the forward strand.
GCACAATCACAAATCCAGCCAAACTGAACATTAAATTAATTGCCGCTCCGCTAGACTCGGGTAGACTCTCCTGCAATCCCCATCTCGAAATTGAGTCCCACAGGATTCCCATTCCCGCTCTTCAGTAGCCACCCAGCAGAAAAACCTCACACAACTGCCGAATATAGTACTTAAAATCCTTTAACTGCGGACATAACACCAGTAAATGGGACAGAGTCTTATCCTGTGTCCCACACACTGGGCAAGTTGCCTCCTCTACTCGCCCAATCTTACATAAGACAGCAATGGTAAAAATCCGATTATGAGCCAATTTGAAATCCAGTTCAATCCACTCTGGACATTTAAAATTCGCCCACACTCCCTTCCAAATCCTGTTGAAGTCCAGCTGTGGGTATATACTCTGCCAAAACTCCTGACCAGCAGGTGTCTTGAATCTCCATTCTGCAAATACCCCATAGAATCTCGAGTATTACAGTTGTCAAATTGGACCAGCTCCTCCCTTTTCTCCAGCAGAAAGCTTGGAAATGTTACTTCCTTTGGAGATTTGTGCATTTATTTCTTCCATCCAATCCTACGGCACTGCCCTCACAATCTTCTCATACATGACCCCTGTTGCTTTTTCCTCTACATCCTGATCCTCCTCCCACACCATGTCCCTCACTACCACTTCCGGCAACCAATCTGGAATCACCTCATATAATACACCTTTCACACATATAATACCAGCTTTTATAAAAGCTTGATTAAATAATATCTCTCCTTCGCTGTTGACCCACCTGTTCAAAAATAAGGGCTGTTCTAAAAATTCCTCAGCACCCTTGGGCATAAACTGCACACATTTTAAAAATTGGGCCCAAGTCTCTACAACCCCCTTATAAAACCTAGGGAGCGGTTTAATTGATTTCAAAAACATATTATTGTATTCTATATACAATATCCCCTGCCCTCCTATCCCACTTTGTTTTAAAAATTGCTCAAAACAACCCTCCCAAAAACTTGTATTTGACTTCTGAAGAAATCTCTTCACCCATTTGATTCTAAAGGATTTTTTCTTCAAATCAATATCTGGGAAATTGAGTCCTCCCTGATTTCTCCGTCCAATGATGGTATTGTAAGCAACCAAGGCTGGTTTCCCTTCCTATAAAAACCTCACACAAGCCTCTTGGATGGACTTTTCCACCCACTCAGGAATATCCTCCACCGTCAATAAGTACCATAGTTTAGATAGCAGGAGAGCAGACACCACTTTCGCTCTTCCTTGTACTTTCAACCACCTTCTGTCTCACCTTCCAAAAATCCTTTTAATTTTCATAATCTTCGGTTCCCAATTTAATCGGTCCACTTCATCCCTGTCCTTCTTGCGCCTCATATGCACCCCAAGAACTTCCAAAACCTCCACCACCTTAAAGGGGCTTTCCTCCAACCATTCCCCCCTACCCCTTCCTGCAACCAGGCATTGGGACTTACTATAATTCACTCTGGCTGCTGAAGCTCTACAATACTCCTCCACTACGTCCACAGTTTCCTCACTGACTCCCCATTTCTCAATGTTAAGGTTGTGTCATCTGCATATTGGTGTATCACCGACACCTGCCTGGAACTGAGAACCGCAATCCCGACTACGCCTTGTTCCTTTCGCATCAAGCAACCTAATGGTGCTGCTACCAATGTGTACAACAATGGGGACAGGGGACAACCCTGTCTCACTAACCTCTGTATCGGAAAATACTTGGATAAAAAAACATTACATTTAACACAGCTAAATATGTTTGAATAAAAAATCCTTATCCACTCAATGAAGTTTTTCCAGAAACCAAATGCTTCCAAAACCATCAATAAAAGCTCATGAGAGACCCTATCAAAGGCTTTCTCTTGATCTATCTTTAACACATAAGCCTCCCTCCCACTCTCTTCCATGAGCTCTTTCACATCTTGGATTGAGACCACAGAGTCTGCGATGTCCTGGCCTATGACTCCATAGGACTGAGAGGCCAAAACTATCTGCGGCATCACCTTCTTCATACGATTTGTCATAACCCTCGCCAAGATCTTATAATCCACATTTAATAATGTGATGGGCCTCCAATTCTTTAGATCCCTTCTATCCCCTTTATTTTTATATAAGCTAAGCTTATGACACATCTCCTCATAGATGGGGCCAGGCTTCCCTCAATTTTAGTCTCCTAAGAGCAATCGACTTAAAATCTCTAAAAATTCTTTATAAAATTCTGCACTTAGTCCATCGGACCCTGGGCTCCCCCCCCCCCCGCCCACTTCATTCCACTTATTGCTACTTTTATTTCCGCTAAACCTTTCTTCTTTGTCACACATGCTTCTCTCATCCTCCTTTAAACCCTCTTCAATAAAAGCACTAACCTTCTCCAGCGCCAATTTGGAAATGTCTTCTTGATAAAAGCTACTAGCCATCTCCAAAATCTCCCCAACCTTCAACTCTCCAATTGATGATAATCTCTGTTTCAGCTTCTCTTGCTCTCAAAAATACCTAGTGCATCTTTCTGCCTCCAATGCATCTTTAGCCTTTGCCCGGAGAATGGCCCCCTTGCATTTTTCAGCTTGCAATAATTCTCACTCTTCCTTTAAAAGCACCCACTTGGTCTCTGCTCCCTTTTCCCCTCATTCAACCGCTTTACAGATAACCGTGAACCTTCTGTTTATATTCTCTTCTCGACGCCGGTTAGCTGCCGCTCCCTCTTTCCCATAATATACCGAAAGACTTTTACCTCATATTTGAAATTGTCCCACCAAACTCTTCTTTCTTTCAAGAATAAAAGTTCCTTCCGAGCATTCTTTATTATATTTAAAATCCCTTCTTTATAAGCAATTTCTTTCAGGTATTGATTGTTTAAAATCCATACCCCTGGACCGATCCTAATTCTAAGAACCAAAGCCGAGTGGTCACTAAAAAACACTTTTTCGTAATAAATCTCCATCACCTCAGAACTTAACCCTTCCCGCATTAACACAAATTCTATTCGGCTCTGTTTTAAAACATCATCCACCCAACCTCTTTTTATGGGGTTCCGATCCCTCCATAAGTTTCTCAAATTTAAATTTACCATCATTTTTACAATCATCCCTCTGGAGTTATCATCCTTAAAGGTCATCTGGGCTGAAATGTCCATCTGAGATAAAAAAATACATTAAAATCCCCCACTATACAAGGATTTTCCACCTCTGCCACTTCAGTGAATAACCACCGAAAAAACTCGCGACGCTTGCAATGGTCGTTCGGTGCATAGATATTCAAGCGATCGCAATTAAATTCCTCCATTTTTACCTTTAGCTGTAAAAATCTCCCCTCAGTGTCCTTGTCCACCAAGGCAACGTTCTCTTTTATGGATGGACTCACCAAAATAGCTACCCCTCTACGGTTATTGTTCGCACAACCTGCAAACACCTCTCCCTTCCAAACCTTCCGAACTCTTTCTAGGATATCCTCATCGCAAAAGGTTTCTTGCAGACACAAGTTAGTGCCTTTAAAACACTGCAACAACTGCTGCAATTTCTTCTCACCCCTCAGTCCGTTCACATTAATCGAGACCAATGTAATCATGGCTCCGAATAAGGGAAGTGTGCCTGATAATCCTCTATAACAACAGAAAATGCTGGAAAAACTCAGCAGGCCAGGCAACATCCGTGGAGAGAAATTAGAGTCAACGTTTCGGGTCAAAACCCTTTATCAAGACTAAAGAGGCACAGGGAATGAAATAGATTAAGAGGCCAGGCTGGGAGAGAACAAGAGAGAAGAGGCATTAAGAGGTATTCAAAACGAGACGAGATGGTGATAGGACTAGTGGAAACAAAAGACAGCTCTAGATTAGGTGTGAAATGCACTGGCAGAATGGGAGACAGCTGCCATGTGGGAGAGAGGAAAAAAAAGGAAAGGGGCGGGGGAAACCAAAACAAAGGCATGGATAAAAAATATAAGTAAAAATGTAATAGGGGTCGAGGTTATGATCTGAAATTGTTGAACTCGATATTGAGTCGGGAAGGCTGTAAAGTGCCTAATTGGAAGATGAGGTGCTGTTCCGCGAGTTTACGTTACTGATAATTCTCTCATCATTTAATCTCTGGCCCTTCCCTCCTCACATGCTTCTTCCCAACTTTTCGGGCACTGTTTGCTTTCTCTTGCAGCCTCCGGCTCTTTCTCACCTCCTGTTTGAACCTTCCCTGCTGTTTCAGCCTCTTCCTTGCATTAGGTATGGGCCGAAGAGTTGCCCCTTCTCCCTCCTTCTGCCCCTCACTAACCTTTCCCTTTCCACACGATGCCACTCCACCCCCCACTTCTATGTCTCCATTCCCCTCTGACTCCTCACTCTCGAGCTGTTCTGTAACCTCCCATCCCTGCTCCCCATCAGATACATAGAGCTGGATTTTGTCAGCCCCGAGGAGGCGGGTATGGAGGTGGGACTGCAGGTAAAGTTGCAGGATTTGGGGGCAGCTGGCAAACCCGCCCCCAACCCGCCTCCGTGCCCTCTTGCCAGGAAGCAGGAAGCTGTCCTGCCCCGGGTCCCGTCTCCTCAAGACGGGAAAGGGTTTAAAGCTTATTAACTGCCTGTTAACAGGTAGTTAACAGACAGAAAATAGGATTATCCCTATTTTAGCTCCGAAGTGCAGGCTTCCCGACCTCGGAGAACCCCGCCAGGGTGTAGCACACGAGAAGGAGGTCTGTGTGGGTTGGAGGGGTCTGAAAGTGAGATGTAGAGGTGAGTGATGGGTGCAAGTGTGGAGTAGTAAGTATGTAAGGTGAGTGTTAAGTATTATAAAATGTTCACTTACCTTTGTTTCTGCCAACAGTCTTCAGCCGCTGTGGATCCGGAGTCCCGACATCTTCATTGTAGATTTCACAAACTGGCTGTTGGATCCTCCAAACCAACAGCCAGGTGATTTCTGCAAAGTTGATAGGTTTGATGAGTCCTGAACACAAGGTCTCATCAAACTACACAGAATGTCAGTGTTTGACAGCTTCACAGAGCTGTCAAATGCTGACATTTCTTCTTTGAAGAAATCTTGAAGGTGGCATGTCAGATGTTGATGTGCTCTGTTACTGACTTCCCCCTAATTGGCCTACTGAGCCCACTGGGCGGGCTTAACAAGGTCAATCAGAGGAAAATCCCGCTGGTTGGCCAGAAGCTGATGGAGGTGCGATTGAAAGCCGGCAAGCAACAGTCCCACCTCCAAAAGCTTCCCATTGACAAAATCCAGCATGTCATCTCCCTTAGACAATCTTCCTGCTATCACGGTTTCTCCAACAATGCCATTCCCTTCAGCCTTATCTCCACCACTGAACCTTGCTCACCGTTTCTTCTCTCTCTGGGACAATGGTGCATCTGCACCTATCTTGCTCCCGTCCTGCTGCCCCTTTAAGGCTCCTGCCTCCTGAACACTTTCCTTGTCTTGCCCCCTCCTGCTCCCCGAGATGTCCAACTCCCCGCCTTTCTTTAGAGTACTTATTCTTACCCCGCACACCGCTCCCGCTTCCTCTCCCCCCGCGGCCACCAGATTCCTTAGGGAGAGCTGAGCCATATTATGGCTTGACTCTGCCCTCGACCCATGCTGCCCTCTGCTGTCTTTGTTCTTTTCCACCGTACTTGGTGTGTTTTCCACCATCTTCATCCTGTTCTTTGCTCCTTCCTGTGCTCTTTTCTCCTTCAATTCACCAGCTGTGTCCTCCGCCTGCCCCGCTCTTCCAGCCGCTCCACCCACACCTCCTGCTCCTTCTCCCATAGAGTCATAGAGTTATACAGCACAGAAAGAGGCCCTTCGGCCCATCGTGTCCGCACCGGCCATCAAGCCCTGTCTATTCTAATCCCATTTTCCAGCACTTGGTCCGTAGCCTTGTATGCTATGGTGTTTCAAGTGCTCATCTAAATGCTTCTTGAACGTTGTGAGGGTTCCTGCCTCTACCATCCTTTCAGGCAGTGAGTTCCAGATTCCAACCACCCTCTGGGTGAAAAGGTTTTTCCTCAAATCCCCTCTAAACCTCCTGCCCCTTACCTTGAAACTATGCCCCCTGGTTATTGACCCCTCTACTAAGGGGAAAAGTTCCTTTCTATCTACCCTATCTATGCCCCTCATAATTTTGTACACCTCAATCAGGTCTCCCCTCAGACTTCACTGCTAGAAGGTAAACAATCCCAGCCTGTCCAGTCTCTCTTCATAGCTGAAGCGCTCCAGCCCAGGTAACATCCTGGTGAATCTCCTCTGCACCCTCTCCAATGCAATCACATCCTTCCTATAGTGTGATGACCAGAACTGCACACAGTATTCCAGCTGTAGCTTAACTAGCGTTTTATACAGCTCCATCATAACCTCCCTGCTCTTATATTCTATGCCTCGGCTAATGAAGGCAAGTATCCCATATGCCTTTTTAACCACCTTATCTACCTGTCCTGCTGCCTTCAGGGATCTATGTACATGCACACCAAGGTCCCTCTGATCCTCTGTCCTTCCTAGGGTCCTACCATTTGTTGTGTATTCCCTTGCCTTGTTAGTCCTCCCAAAATGCATCACCTCACACTTGTCAGTGTTAAATTCCATTTGCCACTGTTCTGCACACCTGACCAACCCGTCTATATCGTCCTGTAGCCTGAGGCATCCCTCCTCGTTGTTTACCACTCCACCAATTTTCGTTTCATCTGCGAACTTACTGATCATACCTCCTACATTCATATCTAAATCATTAATGTACACTACAAACAGCAAAGGACCCTGCACCGATCCCTGTGGTACGCCACTGGACACAGGCTTCCAGTCACAAAAACAACCTTCGACCATCACCCTCTGCCTCCTGCCACTTAGCCAATTTTGGATCCAATGTGCCAAATTGCCCTGGATCCCATGGGCTCTTACCTTCTTGACCAGTCTCCCATGTGGGACATTGTCAAAAGCCTTACTGAAGTCCATGTAGACTACATCAACTGCACTACCCTCATCCATACATCTAGTCACTCGCTCGAAAAATTCAATCAAATTGGTTAGACATGATCTCCCACTTACAAAGCCATGCTGACTATCCTTGATTAATTCTTGCCTCTCCAAGTGGAGACTAATACTGTCCCTCAGAATTTTTTCCAATAATTTCCCTACCACTGATGTTAGGCTCACTGGCTTGTAATTCCCTGGTTTATCCCTACTACCCTTCTTGAATAATGGTACTACATTAGCTGTCCTCCAGTCTTCTGGCACCTCCCCTGTGGCCAGAGAGGTTCTGAAAATTTATGTCAGAGACCCTGCAATCTCCTCCCTTGCCTCACACAGCAGCCTGGGATACATCTCATCTGGGCCTGGGGATTTATCCGCTTTTAAGCCCGCTAAAACCGCTCTCAATACTAATTTGTTCAAATATATCACAATTCCCCTGCCTGATTTCTATGCCTACATCGTCCTTCTTCATAATGAATACAGATGCAAAATATTCATTTACAACCTCACCCACATCTTCCGGCTCTACACACAGATTGCCACTTTGGTCCCTAATGGGTCCTACTCTTTCCCTGGTTATCCTCTTGCCCTTAATATACTTATAAAACACCTTGGGATTTTCCTTTATTTTGCCCGCCTGTGTTTTTTCATGCCCCCCTCTTCGCTCTCCTAATTTCTTTTTTAAGTACCCCCCCTGCACTTTCTATACTCCTCTAGGGCTTCCACTGTTTTCAGTCCTTTGTATCTGCCAAAAGCCTCCCTTTTTTTCCTAATCCAATCTTGTATATCCCTTGACATCCAGGGTTCCCTGGACTTGTTTTCCCACCCTTGACCTTTACGGGAGCATGTTGGCATTGTACTCTCTCTATTCCCTTTCTGAATGACTCCCACTGCTCTGATGTGGATTTTCCTACAAGTAGTTGATCCCAATCCACTTTGGCCAGATCCTGCCTTATCATACTAAAATTGGCCTTCCCCCAATTTAGAACCTTTATTTCCGGTCCATCTTTGTCCTTTTCCATGACTACTTTAAATCTCACCAAATTATGGTCACTTTCACCAAAATGCTCTCCTACTAACACTTCTACCACTTGCCCGGCTACATTCCCTAGAATTAGGTCCAGTACCGCCCCCTCTCTTGTAGGACTTTCTACATGCTGGCTCAAAAAGCTCTCCTGAATGCACTTTAAGAATTCTGAGCCTTTCACACTCTGACCATCCCAGTTAATATTGGGGAAGTTGAAATCCCCTACTATTATTACCCTATTATTTCTACACTTCTCTGAGATTTGCCTACATATCTGTTCCTCTATCTCCCCCTGATTGTTTGGGGGCCTATAGTACACTCCCAGCAAAGTGCTTGCCCCCTTTTTGTTTTTAAGTTCTACCCATATGGCCTCATTAGAGGAACCTGCTAAGATATCATCCCTCCTTACAGCAGTAATTGACTCCTTGATTAATATTACGACACCCGCTCCTCTTTTACACCCCCCTCTGTCTTGCCTGAAGATTCTATACCCCGGAATATTCAGCTGCCAGTCCTACCCCTCCCTCAACCATGTCTCTGTGATAGCAACAATATCATACTCCCATGTGTTCATCAACACCTTCAATTCATCTGCCTTACTCGCAAGACTCCTTGCATTAAAATAAATGCCATCCAGCCTTGCCATACTCCCTTGTGCTGTTACATATTTGCTCTGCCTTCCAGACTGATTTGATTTTTCCTCTATATTTGGCTGTGCATCACCCCCTACTATAGCTCCACAACAGAAAATGCTGGAAAAACTCAGCAGGCCAAGTAGCATTCGTGGAGAGAGAACCAGAGTTAACATTTCAGGATGGGACCCTTCATCAGAACTGAAAAAAGCTGGAGATGTAACAGATATTAAGCAGGTGCAGAGACAGGGCGGTGGGGGGGTGGGGGCAGGGTGTGGGGTGGGAGGGGAGGAAGGAATTGAAGGAACAAACTATGCTTTTGTAAGATAAAATGTTGCAAATGCAAATGGCAAAATCATACAGCATGAAAAATGGGGGCAGTTTAGTTTGAAATTGTTGAGCTCAATGTTGAGTCCAGAAGGCTGTAAAGTGCCTAATCGAAAGTTGAGGCGCTGTTACTCGAGCTTAAGTTGAGCTACATTGGAACAATGTAATAGGCCGAGGACAGAGAGATGAGAGTGGGAGTGAAGCGGTGAATTAAAGTGACAGGTGACCGGAAGCTCAGGGTCACCCTTACGGACTGAAAGGAGGTGTTCCGCAAAGCGGTCGCCCAATCTGCGTTTGGTCTCCCCAATGTAGAGGAGACTGCATAATAACATAATAACAAGCCTTCACCTGGTTATCATGCAGTACTCGGAAATACTGCACTCCTTCCATTGTCTCAATTTTTATGCTATATGGCAATGTCTTCACCCGCTCTGGGAACCACACCTTTACATAATGGGTGCCATCTGCTACCCGCATTCCTGGATAGTATCGCCTCTTTATTGCCGAGCAAATTTTAATGTCCCACGACTAAAACTTTTTTATTAGCACATTGTCCTCAATATAAACCGACAGGTTTAAGAATGAGACTACTTGTTCAGAATATAGCAGAGATACCTCCAAGAACTTATCACCAACCTTCAAACACAGTAAAAGTCTTTCCACCTCCTTTCGGCCACTGACCGTCATCTCAAACCCAAGATTTGCCTTTGGTCAGCAGGCAAAGCAGCTTCCCTCGCTGCAGTCCTCATGTACCGCCTGGATAATATCCCAAGCTCGTATCTCTTTATTCTTGCACAGAACCACCACTGTGTTTTCTTTTCCAAACCTCCTGGGGTCCCGGCCCAAATTTTTGGGCCTTTTATTCTCCCTTCCCCCAAAATTTTCTCCCCTGATTAAATTCATCCTAGGAACATTGTCCTCTGGGCCCCTCAGCAGCCATCTAGCTGCTGTTTATGGACCAAAAGGCCCTAAAACCTGAAAAAAAACCACCACCAACTTATTCCAAACTCACGCCAACTCCCTGCAGTAATCAAGCACCCAGCGCACCTGCCCACTCCTAGCCCCTCCCACCTAGAGAGTGCTACCCACTGAGCCACAGCTAACACTGCTGGGAATGCACTGGCTGCACTAGGACATCTGGGAATGATGAGAGGGCAGTCCCGTATAAGTGGACCATGGAAGACATCCAATGGAGGGGGATGGTGGCATCAACTCTGTGCTGTGGTGATGTCAAAGAAAATAAGGAGGGATAACAGGCCATAGACACAATCAAAGTGGATGTCGTTGGTGATAGAGCAAATCTAGCATTATGAGCAGTTGGACATCAAATTAAAGGAATTTGAATAGGACATTGTGAAACAAGTGAGTTGGGAGGAGATGATATATTCAAAGACCTTAGAAGGGAAAGAGAAGTTAGAGATAATTGTGTCAAGGGTGGGCTTTTTGAGAACAGGGCTGCTGATGGTAGTTTTGAAAGGGAGGGTGACAGTATCAGAGCAAAGGGAGCGTTTAGCAATGTTGGCAAGCATTTGAGCCAGGTAAATTTAGTTGAGCAATCAGGAGTGGGTGGGAAGAAGATCAAGGGGGCAAGTCATGGATCTCATGGAAGAAATGAGATTGGAGAGGACAAAGGAGCAGATGGGAGTGAACCTGCAGTGATGGGGCTGGGAGATGAACAGGGAGAGTTGGTGCCCGTGTAGATAGCCTCAGTCTTTGAAATGAAGGTCAGGAGACTCTTATACTTGGTGTTCGAGGTGAGTGTGGAGGAAGCAAGGGGAGATGGTTTGAGGAGGCGGTTTGAATTATCCTTATCAGGAGGATTTGGGCATGGAGTCAAAGGCACATTAATACTTGACATGAATGAGTCAAATTTTGTACGGTATGACAAGATGAGTCATAAGTGCACTGTGGTCTGCAGCCTTCATATTTCAGGGTGTGGATTTTGGAACTTTACCTGGATGTGACCTCAGGTTGTGTCTATTTCTAGCAATTAAAACTTATAAGGACATAGCTCTGCCTTTGCAGCAAAATAATGTCTTGCACATCACATGGTATAATCCTCCGGTCTGTATAAAACAATATATACATTAGTAATGTCTCGGGGAATCTCCTGGTCCTTCATTGAATAAAAAGACGTATAAACATATGAAAATTACAAACAAGAAAAGACCCACTGGTCCATCTAGTCTGTCCCGTAAAGTTGTGCTGCATACTACATCACAATACAGATACTCTCCACCCACTCCTGGGAGAGGCAACAAAACAGATAGAAATCAAGGCCAATTAGGGGAAAAAAATCTGGAAAATACATGTCCGACCCCTTTAGGTGATCAAAACGAGTCCAAGAGACACTTAAATACATTCTCAATATAACAAGCAGAGTAGTCATAACACTAGATAAACTGCACTGACAGAAAAGGATTAAAAACATTCTTGAATATTCATAGGATGTTGTAGAACCTTCCCATATTTATCTATAAATCTCTTACAATCAGCCTGGAGTAACTCTCAAATGGTTAGATCAATTGCTACATGTACATAATCTGTCCTAAACGTTATTAAATAAAGAACACTACTAAAAACAAACTGCAAGAGGGTGAAAAAGAATACCCTGAAAATACCTTTACTCAGTTAGTAAGATTTGCATTCTTGGTTTGCCGGTCTTTAGATTCATAAATTATAACCTGGGATCGATGTCCCAAAACAACGATTACATCAATGGAGGAGGTTAGCTGACCTTGTCAACGAAACTAACTCATGTAATAACACAGGAAACATCAATCCTAGTAACTTAAGATAATACTTACCCATCTGGTGCTGATTGTAACATCTCTTTCTTGAAGGTGCATCTGCTGCCTGGAGAGTCCGTTTAATGAAAGACAGAGTATTTCTGATAGCTGCTTTGCACTATTCTCTCACAGATGCCTAACATTGGTCAGGCCATGGAGCCACTGCATCTTGAGAAGATCTTGTAGGAAGGATCTTCGAGCCATGAAGATTCACTAGAATTATATCAGCAAGAAGGTGAGCACATAGGCCCACAACTTAGGCCTTTTTTCACTGTAATAGGTTCAGGGGGATCCAGGGTTATGAAAGATTTTGAGAGCATAAAAAGCAAAAGATTGCTTCCACTAGTTGGCCAAAAGAAGGGCCTGGAAACTCAGAATTATTATTAGAAGAATGTAAGGGGGCATTAGAATTTTTTTCACATACATAGTCAGAACATGAAATTCTTTAGCACAAGTGGCTATTGAGACAGAAACTATAACTTGGTTTGCAAGGGAATTAGATAAGCATTTGAAAAGAAAGAATATAAAAGCATAAGGGAAAAGGGCAGAGAAGTGGGTAATTGGCTCCAGGTGAAGAAATAGCAGCACCACAGGTATCGTGGGCTAAATGAATTCCCTCTGTGCGGAAAATGTTATAATTCTATGATCTGCCCTTTCTTTCTTCTGGAGCTGGTCAGGTTTTACAAGTTCATACATTCTCTAACTGATATAGACATCTATATGATGGCATAAAGATGTCTGTCAGCTTGTTTTCTTACTTAAGTAGGACAAATAACCTTTTTTGTATTCCAAAGGCTACGAGAAGAGGTTGTTTCAGGGTTCCGAGATCTGTATTAAAACTGTCAGGAAATCTAGGCAGTGCAGTGGAATGGCACAGTGCTTTAGAATACCAACAGAATGGTGAGATACGACTTGGTGACCTACAATCACCCAAATGAAATACTTTTATTGAGCTTTGAGGACCTCCTGAGATTAAATGTTGGGACAGTGGAGCAGAAGTTAGTCACTTTCTCACAGGATAGAAAAAGATCAGAGGAAGAGTTAATGTTGGGTCCCTCTCATGCCCCTCCCTCTAATAATGCTGCTCCTCCAACTAATTCATTAGGTCTACCTTTACAAGACATTTTATGCCATTTCAGTAGCTTTAACTCAGATTTTAACTCCTGGTGGGGTCATGCAGACAGGGGCCGAGGTGGATGCGGAAACTGTCTGACCCTCCTCAGCATGAGGCCCGGGAGATTTTAACTTCCAGGCCTCATCTGCAAGGGCCCCATCAGTTTCCCACTTGAACCTAGCAGGAAGCGTTAGCTGGTCGGCAGGCAGAAGTGGGATTTCGAGCACCAAGAGGTCAGGAGGGCTTCGTGGTCAGTGGAGGGGGAGGGAAAGCCGGAGCAGGAGAGGCCCAAGGTTTCATTGTGGGGTCAGGAGGAGCCAAAATGGCCCACAAGGAAACAAAAAAAACTATGAACAGCTTTAAAACAAAACCTTTCCCTGGCTCTGCACTTGCTTAAAAGCTGTTCATTTCTAACATCTTCCAGTTCTGATGAAAGGTCATTGGCCCGAAATGTTAACTCTGTTTCTCACTCTCCACAGATGCTGACTGACCTCTGAGTGTTTTCAGCATTTTCTGTTTTTATTTATCATTGTATTGTGGCGGTACCACTGGTTGTCACTTACATTGAGATACATAATTCCCTTTAACTTACCTTACTGTATGTGACTGTTACTATACTCAGGCTTCTCTCCTGTACTCTGCGTCATGACGTCATGACGTCAGAGCTCGGAACCTTCCAACAGTTGAGCTCGGAACCTTCTGGCAGTTGAGCTCGGAACCTGCTGGCAGTTGAGCTAGGAAACTTCTAGTTAGTCCTCGTGGCGTCCCCGCTGGGGAAAGACCTACACCACGGTGCTCCTACAGTCAGCCATCTTACCTACTGCCTTACCTGTTGTATTTAACCTGTTCCTGTAAATAAACAACTTATTTATAGTTCGTCGAAGTCGAACTTGATTATTTAGTGGCGATCTACACGAACCGCTACATTGGTGACCCAATGACGTGAGTACGGGAGCTCATCAATTCCAATGCTACAATTGGTGAACCATATCCGTGAACGATTTTCACAGTAGCAACGTGCGCCTGAACCGCGTCTTCCCACAAGATGACCAACGCACATCCGAAAAACAACCACGGAACAGCAACCGCCTCACTCCGCCAAAGGCGACCCCGTCTTTGCGAACGTATTCGCAAGGTAAGCGCAGCCTGGAGCAGATCCCGTTTGACACGGACAAAACTCAACCGGACCCCGTTTTTTTGTGAGCAATTTTCACAAAAGAAGCACACCATGGAAGCACCAGCCGTTTTGCTGTCGCTACCGCAATCCAGGGAGCCACGGTCTCCCTCGTGCTTTATACCGGTAGAAGCCCCGTTCGACGAGAACGTCGATGCGGCGCCGACTACGCACTTGCTCACGGTCCCCGTACTCGTCTTTCCTACCGCCACACGGGTCGTCCGCCTCTACGTCCACAGCAACAGCAAGTATACATCTCTCCAAGCGCGGGGTACAGCATGTTTGGGCCCACAAAATCGGAGCACGCCCTGCGGGGATACCACGAGGACTCACCCCCGTGAACCACGAGGACCCATCCCTCGCGAACCACGAGGACCCATCCCTCACAAACCACGAGGACCCTGCCCTCGTGAAACACGAAGACTCGTTCCCCGCCGACGACGCACCAGCCCGTCAGCCTACTGGTTGTGTTACCTACTACACATTTCGGCGCGATCGAAAAGCGTTGCCGCCCTCACGGCTGTTTTCTCCTAAATCTACAACAACTACAAGTGTTGCCACCCTCCAGGCAGAGTTTACCCCTCCTGAAAGGAACAACAACCTGGACCGTTGCCGCCCTTTCTCCAGTTTTCCCTTTAACAAACGCAAACGTCTACTGAAGCTGCACACATCGAGGACGGGTCCAACGGGCATCCTGCGGCCATGATCAGCCACGTGAAAGTTGCTAGCCTCACCGATCACAGGTTAACGCAGTAACTCTTCACCCTCTGTTCTAGTTAGTCCTCGTGGCGTCCCCGCTGGGGAAAGACCTACACCACGGTGCTCCTACAGTCAGCCATCTTACCTACTGCCTTACCTGTTGTATTTAACCTGTTCCTGTAAATAAACAACTTATTTATAGTTCATCGAAGTCGAACTCGATTATTTAGTGGCTATCTACACGAACCGCTACAGTATATTGTTATTATTTCAGTGGACATAGGCCAATCGTTTAGTTCTCACTTTTGCATAAAAGTATTTAAGTTGCTCTTTCAACACCATCTTATCCCTATTTGAACCTACTTTTGCATTTGCTGTCCCTGCTTTACCCTCAGCAGCATTATTTTCTTCTACATCTTGACCATCATTAATCAAAGTATTCTCTCATCTTTATTCAAAAAATCAGCCACTCCCTTTCCAAATCCAATGTAAATGAATCTCAGTTACTATTCTTACCTTTCCATCTGGTTCTGTGTAGTCCATTCTTTCTATATAAGTTCCTTTTTTTAATTCATTTATGGGATGTGTATGCCGCTGGCAATGCCAGCATTTATTGCCCATCCCTAATTGCCCTTGAGAAGGTGGTGGTGAGCCACCTTCTTGAACCGCTGCAGTCCGTGTGGTGAAGGTACTCCCACAGTGCTGTTAGGGAGGGAGTTCCAGGATTTTGACCCGGCGACGATGAAGGAACAGCGATATATTTCCAAGTCAGGATGGTGTGTGACTTGGAGGGGAACTTGGAGGTGATGGTGTTCCCATTCGCCTGCTGCCCTTGTCCTTCTGGTGGAAGAGGTCGCGGGTTTGGGAGGTGCTGCCGAAGAACCCTTGGTGAGTTGCCTAAGTGCAGCTTGTAGAAGGTCACACTGCAGCCACGGTACGCTGGTGGTGGAGGGAGTGAATGTTTAAGGTGGTAGATGGGGTGTCAATCAAGCGGGCTGCTTTGTCCAGGATGGTGTCGAGCTTCTTGAGTGTTGTTGGAGCTGCACTCATCCAGGCAAGTGGAAAGTATTCCATCACACACCTTACTCCTTAAAACATGAATACTGTGAAATGAATGTTCCTGCCTTAATTTTGGTATTTTTTCATTAACTTCATCAAGGTACTGGGGAATGGAACACTTTTTATTTTAGGCACCCAGCAGGAGCATCGAACACAGCCAGATTCAGGGTAAATCTCCCTCTACTACACATCATTAATAGGCTTCAGAAGATTATCCCATGTGCACAAGAGCAACATATATTTAATTTCCCACATCAACAATCTTGTAGCTTCTCTGACTGAGACTGCCAATCAGTGCTGAATTAGGATTGAGCTAGGGTTGAATTTGTGCTGTAGGCCCATGCTCACTAGGAATTGGACTGAGATGATCCAAACTCATTTGACTTTGAAGCTTACAGCTCACAGGGAAAACTTCCACCCCATCCATCTGGCCTGGCTGTGAAACCAGGTTGCAGAAGTGAAAGTCCAGTGTCTAACTGTGTCACCCAGGTTCCCCACAAACTCATTTCTATTCTGTTTACACCTGGTTAACTTTTTTTACACTACCTAACATTACATCTGTCATAATGTTCATATGAATAAGAAAAAACAAATCTTAAAAAAAAAAAAAAATTAAAGGAGGAACGCTAATTTTGCAGTATTCGCGTCAAATTAATCCTATTTATAACTTCATCTGTTATATGTACTTGTGTGCAGGAGGGCAGAGAGATGGAATCACAGTTTTGCACAAACAAATTAGTGGAGGGGATGAGATTGCTGTGCTTGATTGGTCCCGTATTCTGCCACTTTTGCATTGGTGTGAAGTGGCTTTTGGGTATACATTGACACATCTGTGGCTGTATAACTTCAGAGTCAGGTTGGCAATCCTGAGCACACTACAGCACGCAGGTCAACTCAAATCACTGCAAGTTTGCACCAGGTGCAGTATAAGTTCAGATGAGCAAAGATATATTTTAAATCCATTGGACCACCTGAGAATTTTGTAAGCATATGTCTTGAAATTAAGCTCTTTGCATGTTAGCTTGTTTATATGAAAGTCCTTTGTCTGATATTTTAATGGCAGTGTTAACCCGTTTAAAATAAACTGGGCTATGCTTCTTCCATTGAAACAGCAAACAAAGGAATTTCATACATAATTTAAGAATTTGTATGTTATTGTAAACAAAAAACTTAGTTACAATGCATTATTTTTTAATCTGTTTATGATGATGAGAAAACAAACTACCCTGTCTGCTCTGGGGATCAGCGCTCTGTACATGCATTCAAGTAGCATGTTGAACTCAGTGTGACCCACAAAGAGGCACAGTTGGCAGCAATACTTGGGACTGATGCCTGAGCATCACACTCTGCAGATGTGGGTGTCACTGTTAGCTGAGCTATCACTGCACCCTTAAACAATGGGGACTTTTAATCTACACTCATGATGCCAGAAGATCAAAGTCAACCTTTCATAACATGTTTCCGTTTTCTTTCCTACAATATCACTCTAACAGTAATTTGCATTAAAACATATTTTTGCATGTTATGAAGAACACAATATCTAATCCAAAGAATGTTGAATACAAGAGACTACATAGCACTGCCCTTCCACCTCTAGGATCTCATTCGACATAAGAAGGTAGCATGAAAGTCTCCTCTGACAGAGTCTATATCAAATTATTGTGGAGCTGACGTGAAATGACTTCACAGTGACACCCACCCACTGCACTCGTCAACAATTTTTTAATCTCACCCAAAAAGGCAATAATGGAAAAATCAAACTAGTGCAATGGGAGGGTCCTTCTCTTCGGTTGGGGTTTATGTAGCTTTGTTAGGGTAATGTAGAATGAGCTTGGCATTGTTTGTGACTTGTACTTGGCTAGAGTACTTAAAACTGTCAGTAAATGCTAAGTAGAAATTCTCACAAAATTTAATTTTCCTACCTTGGCGGAGAAGATTTCATTACAAGCACAGATTTGCCTTTACAATTTTTTGCAAAGAAAAGAAAGAAAGACTTGCATTTATATAGCACCTTTCATGATCTCCAGACTTCCCAAAGCGCTTTACAGCAAATGAAATACTTTTGAAGTGTGGTCACTGGTGTAGTGTAGGAAACGCAGCAGCCAATTTGCACACAGCAAGCTCCCACAAACAGCAATGTGATAATGACCAGGTAATCTGTTTTGGTTATGTTGATTGAGGGATAAATATTGGCCTGGACACCAGGGATAGCACTGTTGCCTCACAGCGCCAGGGACCCGGGTTCAAATCCGGCCTCGGGTGACTGTCTGTGTGGAGTTTGCACATTCTCCCTGTGTTTGCGTGGGTTTCCTCCGGGTGCTCCGGTTTCCTCCCACAGTCCAAAGATGTGCGGGTTAGGTTGATTGACCATGATAAAAATTGGCCCTTAGTGTTAGGGGGGATTAAATACGTGGGGTTACGGGGTTACGGGGATAGGGCTTGGGTGGGATGGCTGTCGGTGTAGGGACCAGGTGCTAGGGTTTGGATGATCAGCCATGATCTCGTTGAATGGCGGAGCAGGCTCGAAGGGCCAAATGGCCTACTCCTGCTCCTATCTTCTATGTCTATAATGCCCCTGCTCTTCTTCAAAATAGTGTATCAGGCTCACCTGAGAGAGCAGACAGGGCCTTGGTTTAATGTCTCATCTTAAAAACGGCACCTCTGACAGTGCAGCCCTTCCTCAGCACTGCACTGAAGTGTTAGCCTAGAACTTTGTGCTCCAGTCTCTGACCCACAACCTTCTGACTCAGAGGCGAGAGTGTTACCCACTGAGCATGGACTGACACTTAAACAGTGCACAACCGGGCAAAATCTTCACCCTTGGTGAGCGTCAGAGTATCAGCCAACAGTAAATAAAATATGAATTATTTAACATTTTGAAAACCATAGTAATATTTTTGCAATAAAATTGTGAGAGCTGGTTTCTCAATCACAAATCTTCCCTTCCTGCCCTCACAAGGCCCCCTCAGCTGAATGTACCTTAGCAGGAAAAACAATCTTACACTGTAGGTCTATTGTTTTGCAGTCATAGCACAAGTAAATGTGGTGCGATTGTAAATGCCATCTTGATTTTTAATCAGACCTTTCTCAGCTTCAAAGAGAAGCATATCCCCTCGAGAGCATCCCTTCCAAATTAGGTGGAGATGTAGGAAGCCATTCCTGAGCTGTTTTGCATCTGTTATTTTCTGCTGAAGTTCAAGATTTAATCCAGCTGATTATGGCTATGAAAGAAAATAAACTTCTACCCTGAGCAACTTGTACATAAAGCAAGATGGAGATCTGTGAACCTATTCTGCAGTCGGTGTGCTAATTCCATTTTTATTAGAAGTAATTGATGCTGCCTTTATCTTATTTTTTTAATCAACTTAAATCCAAGTTTGGAAAGAAATGAGCTTTTTCTCTGGGGAGGATCTTGCCCATAAAGTTCACTGAATAGCCCTAAAGCTATTTCGAGTTATTTTGTGTCCCTTTTTTTGTTGCTTTTTTTAATTAAAATTAATTGACACTATCTGAGATTTTGTTAAACAAAATCCAACTTCAAATGAATATAAACTTGTGCTCCAGGGAGCTAGATGATGGAGATCTATAAATGCCATTGGCTTATCTCTCTTCCATCCGATTTTAAATTAAAATTGATGCTGTCATTATCTTATACCTTCATCTGGCCATCCCCTTTAGGAAAAAAAAAACCGCATCCTCTGTGAAACCTGAAGATCTAGTGAAATGCTCATGTTATTTTATGTAATTCTATTGGCACAGATAGCCAAGCAGGCTAAGTAAAGGAGAAGAATAAAAAGGAAACAGACTTATACATTTTTGCAAATTGCAAAGGCTATGGAATTTAGGGTGATCTCTCCAATCCTATTTTACATCACCTCAGCAGCAGTAAACAAAGAAAGAAAGAAAAACTTGCAACTTTCACAGCCTCAGAGCATCCCAAAGTGCTTTACAAACAATGAAATACTTTATTGAAGTTTAGGAAATTGTATTGTAGGAAACGCGGCAGCAAATTCGCACACAGCAACATCCTATAAACAGCAAGGTGACAAGGACCAGATAACCTGTTTTTAAAAGTTGGCTGAGCGATAAATATTAGCCAGGACACCAGGAGAATTCCCCAGCTTTTTTTCAATATAGTGCCATGGGATTTTTTACGTCCACCTTGGTATAATGTCTCATCCAAAAGATGGCACCTCCGATAATGCAGCACTCTCTCAGTACTGTACTGGAGTGGTAACCTAGCTTTTATGCTCAAGCCCCTGGAGTGGGGCTTGAACACACAATCTTCTGACTCGGAGGCAAGAGTGCTACTGATTGAGCCACCACTGACACTTCCCCCATTATATACACCATCAGGTAATGTCAGGCGCCATCAACGTTTCAACCGATATAACAATGCCGTTCAGCCTGTGTGTCTGTGACACGGCCTTTCAGCCTGGGGATCCACAACATAACTGTTCAGCCTGGGGATCCACAACATTACTGTTCAGCCTGGGGATCCACAACATTACTGTTCAGCCTGGGGATCCACAACATTACTGTTCAGTCTGGGGATCCACAGCATTACCGTTCAGCCTGGGGATCCACAACATTACTATTCAGCCTGGGGATCAACAACATTACCGTTCAGCCTGGGGATCCACAACATTACCGTTCAGCCTGGGGATCCACAACATTACCGTTCAGCCTGGGGATCCACAACATTACCATTCAGCCTGGGGATCCACAACAATACCGTTCAGCCTGGGGATCCACAACATTACCGTTCAGTCTGGGGATCCACAACAATACCGTTCAGCCTGGGGATCCACAACATTACTCTTCAGCCTGGGGATCCACAACATTACTCTTCAGCCTGGGGATCCACAGCATTACGTAGAAACATAGAAGATAGGAGCAGGAGTAGGCCATTCGGCTCCTCGAGCCTGCTCGGCCATTCAATGGATGATCATTCAAACTCAGTACCCTGTCCCTGCCTTCTCCCCATATCCCTTGATCCCTTTAGCCTTAAACATAGAGACATAGAAACATAGAAGATAGGAGCAGGAGTAGGCCATTCGGCCCCTCGAGCCTGCTCCGCCATTCAATGAGATCATGGCTGATCATCCAAATTCAGTACCCTGTCGCTGCCTTCTCCCCATATCCCTTGATACCTTTAGTCTTAAGAAATATATCTAACACCCTCTTGAATATATTCAATGAATTGGCCTCAACTGCCTTCTGTGCTAGAGAATTCCACAGGTTCACCACTCTCTGGGTGAAGAAATTCCTCCTCATCTCTGTTGTAAATGGCTCACCCCTTATCCTTAGATTGTGACCCCTGGTTCTGGACTCCCCCGCCATTGGGAACATCCTTCCTGCATCTAGTCTGCCTAATCCTGTTAGAATTTCATAAGTTTCAATGAGATCCGCTCTCGTTCTTCTTAACTCCAGCAAGTATAAGCCCAATCAACCCAATTTCTCCTCATACGTCATTCCTGCCATCCCAGGCATCAGCCTGGTGAATTTTCGCTGCACTCCCTCCATGGCAAGAACATCCTTCCTCAGATAGGGTGACCAAAACTGCACACAATACTCAAGGTGTGGACTCACCAAGTCCCTGTACAACTGCAGCAAGACATCCTTGTTCCTGTACTCAAACCCTCTCGCTATGAAGGCCGACATACCAGTTGCCTTCTTAACCGCCTGCTGCACCTGCATGCTTACCTTCAGTGACTGGTGCACAAGGACACCCAGGTCTCATTGCACTTGCCCTTCTCCCAATCTATTGCCGTTCAGATAATAATCTGCCTTCATGTTTTTGCCACCAAAGTGGATAACCTCGCATTTATCCACATTATACTGCATCTGCCATGCCTCTGCCCAATCACCCAACCTGTTTAAATCATACTGGAGTTTCTAGGCATCCTCCTCACAGCACACACGCCCACCCAGCTTTGTGTCGTCTGCAAACTTGGAGGTATTACATCTAGTTCCCTCGTCTAGATCATTAATATATATTGTGAATAGCTGGGGTCCTGGGACCGATCCCTGCGGTACCCCACTAGTCACTGCCTGCCACTTGGAAAAAGACCCGTTTATTCCAACTCTTTGCTTCCTGTCTGCCAACCAGTGCTCTATCCAAGTCAATACCTTGCCTCCAAATCCCATGTGCCTTAACATTACACACTAATCTCTTATGCGGGACCTTATCGAAAGCCTTCTGAAAGTCCAAATACACCACTTCCACTGGTTCTCCCTTATCTATTCTAGCAGTTACATACTCAAAAAATTCCAGTAGATTAGTCAAGCACAATTTACCTTTTGTAAATCCATGTTGACTTTGTCCGATACTGTCACTGTTTTCCACGTGCTCTGCTATTACATCTTTTATAATGGACTCTAGCATTTTCCCCACTACCGATGTCAGGCTTACCAGTCTATAATTCACCGTTTTCTCTCTACCACCTTATCTGAACAGTGGGGTAACGTTAGCTACCCTCCAATCTATGGGAACTGTTCCAGAGTCTATAGAATTTTGGAAGATGACGAGCAATGCATCTACTATTTCTAGGGCCACTTCCTTAAGTACCCTAGGATGTAGATTATCAGGCCCTGGGGATTTATCGCCCTTCAATCCCGTCAATTTCCCCAACACCATTTCCCTACAAATACTGATTTCATTCAGTTCCTCCCTTTCATTAGACCCTATGTTCTCCGACATCTCTGGGAGGTTATTTGTGTCCTCCTTTGTGAAGACAGAACCACAAAGTAGGTATTTAATTGGTCTGCCATTTCTTTGTTCCCCATTATAAATTCCCCTGATTCTGACTGCAAGGGAACTACGCTTGACTTCACCAATCTTTTTCTCTTCACATATCTATTAAAGTTTTTACAGTCAGTTTTTATGTTTCCCGTAAGCTTACTCTCATACTCAATTTTCCCCCTCCTAATTAATCCCTTTGTCCTCCTTTGCTAAATCCTAATCTGCTCCCAATCCTCAGGTTTACTGCTTTTTCTGGCCAATTTATATGTCCTCTCCTTGGATCTTATGCTATCCCTAATTTCCCTTGTTAGCCATGGTTGAGTCACCTTTTTTGTTTTATTTTTATGCCAAACAGGGATAAACAAATTCTGTAGTTCATCCATACGATCTTTAAATGTTGTCCATTGCCTATCCACCGTCAACCCTTTGAGTAACATTCCCCAATCAATCCTACCCAACTCGCACCTCATACCATCGTAATTTCCTTTATTTAAATTCAGGACCCTAGTCTCTGAGTCAACTACTTCACTCACCATCTTAATGAAGAACTCTATCATATTATGATCGCTCCGCCCCAAGTGGCCTCGCACAACAAGATTGCTAATTATTCCTTTCCCATTACATAATACCCAATCTAAGATGGCTTGGTCTCTAGTTGGTTCCTCGACATATTGGTCCAGGAAACCATCCCGTATACACTCCAGGAATTCCTCCTCCACAGTATTGTTACTAATTTGGTGAGCCCAATCTATATGTAGATTAAAGTCACCCATGATAACTGCTGTGCCCTTATTGCACGCGTCTCTAATTTCCCGGTTAATGCCATCCCCAACCTCCGCATTACTGTTTGGAGGTCTATATACCACTCCCACTAACGTTTTCTGCCCCTTGGTATTTCTCAGTTCTACCCAAACAGTTTCCACATCATCAGAGCTAATATCCTTCCTTACAATTGTGTTAATCCCCTCTTTAACCAGCAATGCTACCCCACCTCCTTTTCCTTTTTGCCTGTCTTTCCTGAATATTGAATACCCCTGGATGTTGAGTTGCCAGCCTTGGTCTCCCTGGAGCCATGTTTCCGTAATCCCAATCATATCATATCCGTTTACCTCTATTAGCGAAGCTAATTCATCCACCTTATTATGAATGCTCCTCGCATTAAGACACAAAGCCTTCAGGATTGTTTTTTTAACACTCTTAGACCTTTTAGAATTATTATTTACCTTGGCCATGTTTGATTTAAACCCTAGATTTCTCTGACTGCCACTTTGCTTTTCTCCTTTCTGTCTTTTGCTTCTATCCTTGTTTCCATTTCCTCTGTCTCCCTGCTCAGGTTCCCAACCCCCTGCCATTTTAGTTTAAACCCTCACCCAGAGCACTAGCAAACATTCCCCCAGGACATCGGTCCCAGTCCTTCCCAGGTGCAAACCGTCCAGTTTGTACTGGTCCCACCTCCCCCAGAACCGGTTCCAATGTCCCAGGAATTTGAATCACTTCCCCTTGCACCATTCCTCTAGCCACGTATTCATCTGAAATATCCTTCTATTTCTACTCTGACTAGCACGTGGCACTGTTAGCAATCCTGAGATTACTACCTTTGAGGTCCTATTTTTCAATTTACCTCCTAACTCCCTATATTCAGCTTTTCGGACCTCATCCCGTTTTTTACCTATATCGTTGGTACATATATGCACCACGACAACTGGCTGTTCACCCTCCCCTTCCAAGATGTTCTGCAGCCGCTCTGAGGCATCCTTGACCCTTGCACCAGGGAGGCAACACACTATCCTGGAGTCTCGTTTGTGGCCGCAGAAATGCCTATCTATTCCCCTTACAATAGAATCCCCTATTACTATAGCTCTACCCCTCTTTTTCCTCCCATCCTGTGCAGCAGAACCACCCATGGTGCCAGGAAGTTGGCTGCTGCTGCCTTCCCCCAATAAGCCATCCTCCCCAACAATATCCAAAGCGGTATATCTGTTTGAGAGCGGGATGTTCACAGGGGACCCTGCACTACCTACCTGCGCCTACTACTCTGCCTGGCGGTCACCCATTCCCTTCCTGCCTGTGCAGCCTTTACCTGCGGTGTGACCAACTCATTAAATGTGCTTTCCACTATGTCCTCAGCATTGCAAATGCTCCAGTATGTATCCATTCGTAGCTCCAGAGCCGCAATGTGGTCTGCCAGTAGCTGCAGCTGGATACACTTCCCGCACACATGGTCATCAGGGACACAGGATGTGTCCCTGATTTCCCACATAGTGCAGGAGGAGCATACCACGGCGCCGAGCTGTACTGCATGACTTACCCTTTAATTGATTCAAATTAAATTAATTCAAATCAATCCCACTAATTACACTATAATTAAATGATATACTCAAGGGCCCTTGTTTATCAGCAGACCCCGCTACACAACAGAGAACTTAGAAATGATAAACCACAAAATGTAACTTTGGAAAAATGCAAGAAAGAGAGAAATACTCACCAACCATTCACTTACCTGCTTTCTGGTGACGTCACACTTCAATTACTTTTTACTTCTCGCTCTCCTCTTGCAGGTCCACCTCTCCCGCTCTTGGAGCTTGGTTTAAATCAGCCTCTCCCACCTCTCCTCTCGCAGGTCCGCCTCTCCCGCTCTCGGAGCTCTGTTTAAATCAGCCTCTCCCACCTCACCTCTCGCAGTTCCACCTCTCCCGCTCTCGGAGCTCGGTTTAAATCAGCCGCTCCCACCTCTCCTCTCACAGGTCCACCTCTCCCGCATTCGGAGCTCTGTTTAAATCAGCCTCTCCCTCCTCACCTCTCGCAGGTCCGCCTCTCCCGCTCTCGGAGCTCTGTTTAAATCAGTCTCTCCCGCCTCTCCTCTCGCAGGTCCGCCTCTAATGCTCTCGGAGCTCGGTTTAAATCAGTCTCTCCCAACTCTCCTCTCACAGGTCCACCTCTCCCGCTCTCGGAGCTCGGTTTAAATCAGCCTCTCCCACCTCTCCTCTCACAGGTCCACCTCTCCCGCTCTCGGAGCTCGGTTTAAATCAGTCTCTCCCGCCTCTCCTCTCGCAGGTCTGCCTCTCCTGCTCTAGGAACTCAGTTTAAATCATCTCTCCCGCCTCACCTCTCGCAGGTCCGCCTCTCCCGCTCTCGGAGCTCGGTTTAAATCAGTCTCTCCCGCCTCTCCTCTCGCAGGTCTGCCTCTCCCGCTCTAGGAACTCAGTTTAAATCATCTCTCCCGCCTCACCTCTCGCAGGTCCGCCTCTCCCGCTCTCGGAGCTTGGTTTAAATCAGCCTCTCCCGCCTCACCTCTCGCAGTTCCGCCTCTCCCGCTCTCGGAGCTCGGTTTAAATCAGCCTCTCTCGCCTCTCCTCTCACAGGTCCGCCTCTCCCGCTCTTGGTGCTTCGTTTAATCAGCCTCTCCCACCTCTCCTCTCGCAGGTCCACCTCTCCCACTCTTGGTGCTTGGTTTAAATCAGCCTCTCCCACCTCTCCTCTCGCAGGTCCACCTCTCCCGTTCTCAGAGCTGGGTTTAAATCAGCCTCTCCTGCCTCTCCTCTCGCAGGTCTGTTCATTACTATTCAGCTTGGGGATCCACAACATTACCCTTCAATCTGGGGATCCACAACATTACTGTTGAGCCTGGGGATCCACAATATTACCATTCAGCCTGGGGATCTACAACATTACCGTTCAGCCTGGGGATCCACAACATTACTGTTCAGCCTGGGGATCCACAACATTACCGTTCAGTCTGGGGATCCACAACATTACCGTTCAGCCTGGGGATCCACATTACCGTTCAGCCTGGGGATCCACAATATTACCATTCAGCCTGGGGATCCACAACATTACCATTCAGCCTGAGGATCCACAACATTACCATTCAGCCTGGGGATCCACAACATTACCGTTCAGCCTGGGGACCCACAACATTACCGTTTAGCCTGGGGATCCACAACATTACCGTTCAGCCTGGGGATCCACAACATTACCGTTCAGCCTGGGGATCCACAACATTACCGTTCAGCCTGGGGACCCACAACATTACCGTTTAGCCTGGGGATCCACAACATTACCGTTCAGCCTGGGGATCCACAACATTACCGTTCAGCCTGGGGATCCACAACATCACCGTTCAGCCTGGGGATCCACAACATTACCGTTCAGCCTGGGGATCCACAACATCACCGTTCAGCCTGGGGATCCACAACATTACTGTTCAGCCTGGGGATCCACAACATTACCGTTCAGTCTGGGGATCCACAACATTAACGTTCAGCCTGGGGATCCACAACATTATCGTTCAGCCTGCGGATCCACAACATTACCGTTCAGCCTGCGGATCCACAACATTACTGTTCAGCCTGCGGATCTACAACATTACCCATCGGCATGCGGATCTACAACACTGCCACTTAGCCTTTTGGAGACAACCTCCACCACCCTCTGAACAGCCTTTATCGCTTTGAACTGCTTGTCATGTGATGGTTAGCAATTCCCCCTCCAATAGCCTCCCCACTGCGCATCTCAATCCTCTCCATGACACTATTTGTTCCACTATGAAAAACAGTAAGAATAAAACTGGACGGATCACCCGGCATCGACCTCGGCACCGGAAACGACAACGACAACGGCAAACCCAGCCCTGTCGACCCTGCAAAGTCCTCCTTACCAACATCTGGGGGCTTGTGCCAAAATTGGGAGAGCTGTCCCACAGACTAGTCAAGCAACAGCCTGACAGTCATAATTACCGAATCATACCTTACAACCAATGTCCCAGACACCACCATCACCATCCCTGGGTATGTCCTGTCCCCTCGGCAGGACAGACCCACCAGAGGTGGTGGCACCGTGGTATACAGTCGGGAGGGAGTATCCCTGGGAGTCCTCAACATTGACTCAGGACCCCATGAGGTCTCATGGCATCAAGTCAAACATGGGCAAGGAAACCTCCTGCTAATTACCACCTACCGCCCTCCCTCAGCTGATGAATCAGTACTCCTTCATGTTGAACACCAATTGGAAGAAGCACTGAGAGTAGCAAGGGCACAAAAAGTCCTCTGGGTGGGGGACTTCAATGTCCATCACCAAGAGTGGCTCGGTAGCACCACAACTGACCGAGCTGGCCGAGTCCTAAAGGACATAGCTGCCAGACTGGGTCTGCGACAGGTGGTGAGGGAATCAACAAGAGGGAAAAACCTACTTGATCTCATCCTCACCAATCTACCTGTTGCAGATGTATCTGTCCATGACAGCATTGGTGGAAGTGACCACCGCACAGTCCTTGTGGAGACGAAGTCCCGTCTTCATGTTGAGGATACCCTCCACCGTGTTGTGTGGCACTACCACCGTGCTAAATGTGACAGATTTCGAACAGATCTGGCAACTCAAAACTGGGCATCCATGAGGCGCTGTGGGCCATCAGCAGCAGCAGAATTGTATTCAACCACAATCTGTAACCTCATGGCCCGGCATATCCCTCACTCTACCATTACCATCAAGCCGGGAGATCAACCCTGGTTCAACGAAGAGTGCAGGAGAGCATGCCGGGAACAGCACCAGGCATACCGAAAAATGAGGTGTCAACCTGGCTGGTGAGGCTACAACACAGGACTACTTGCATGCCAAACAACGGAAGTAACATGCGATAGACAGAGCTAAGCAATCTCACAACCATCAGATCAAATCAAAGCTCTGCAGTCCTGCCACATCCAGTCGTGAGTGGTGGTGGACAATTAAACAGTTAACAGGAGGAGGAGGCTCCAAAAATATCCCCATCCTCAATGATGGTGGAGCCCAGTACGTGATTGCAAAAGACAAGGCTGAAGCATTTACAACTATCTTCAGCCAGAAGTGCCGAGTAGATGATCCATCTTGGCCTCCTCCTGAGGTCCCCAGCATCACAGATGCCAGTCTTCAGCCCATTCAATTCACTCCACGTGATGTCAAGAAACGGCTGAAGACACTGGATACTGCAAAGGCTATGGGCCCTGACAACATTCCGGCAATAGTACTGAAGACTTGTGCTCCAGAACTAGCTGCGCCCCTAGCCAAGGAGTTCCAGTACAGCTACAACACTGGCATCTACCCGGCAATGTGGAAAATTGCCCGAGTATGCCCTGTCTACAAAAAGCAGGGCAAATCTGACCCGGCCAATTACCGTCCCATCAGTCTACTCTCAATCATCAGCAAAGTGATGGAAGGTGTCGTCGACAGTGCTATCAAGCGGCACTTACTCAGCAATAACCTGCTAACTGACACCCAGTTTGGGTTCTGCCAGGGCCACTCAGCTCCTGACCTCATTACAGCCTTGGTCCAAACATGGACAAAAGAGCTGAACTCAAGAGGTGAGGTGAGAGTGACTGCCCTTGACATCAAGGCAGCATTTGATCGAGTGTGGCATCAAGGAGCCCTAGCAAAACTGAAGTCAATGGGAATCAAGGGGAAAACTCTCCATTGGTTGGAATCATACCTAGCACAAAGGAAGTTGGCTGTGGTTGTTGGAGGTCATTCATCTCAATCACATGGCATCACTGCAGGAGTTCCTCAGGGCAGTGTCCTAGGCCCAACCATCTTCAGCTGTTTCATCAATGACCTTCCCTCCATCATAAGGTCAGAAGTGGGGATGTTCGCTGATGATTGCACACTGTTCAGCACCATTCAAGACTCGTCAGATACTGACGCAGTCCGTGTCCATATGCAGCAAGACCTGGACAACATTCAGACTTGGGCTGACAAGTGGCAAGCAACATTCGCACCACACAAGTGCCAGGCAATGACCATCTCCAACAAGCGAGACTCTAACCATCTCCCCTTGACATTCAATGGCATTACCATTGCTGAATTCCCCACTATCAACATCCTGGGGGTTACTATTGATCAGAAAACTGAACTGGACCAGCCATATAAATACTGTGGCTACAAGAGCAGGCCAGAGGCTGGGAATTCTGCGGCGAGTGTCTCACCTCCTGACTCCCCAAAGCCTTTCCACTATCTACAAGGCAAAGTCAGGAGTGTGATGGAATACTCTCCACTTGCCTGGATGAGTGCAGCTCCAACAACACTCAAGAAGCTCGACACCATTCAGGATAAAGCAGCCCGCTTGATTGGCACTCCATCCACCACCTTCAACATTCACTCCCTCCACCACCGGCGCACTGTGGCTGCAGTGTGTACCATCTACAAGATGCACTGCAGCAACTCGCCAAAGCTCCTTCAACAGCACCTTCAAACCCGCGACCTCTACCACTTAGAAGGACAAGAGCAGCAGACGCATGGGAACATCACGACCTACAAGTTCCCCTCCAAGCCACACACCATCCTGACTTGGACCTGTATTGCCGTTCCTTCACTGTCGCTGGGCCAAAATCCTGGAACTCCCTTCCTAACAGCATTGTGGGTGTACCTACACCATATGGACTGCAGCAGTTCAAGAAGGCGGCTCACCACCATCTTCTCAAGGGCAATTAGGGATGGCACTAAATGCAGGCCTAGCCAGCCAGTGACGCCCACATCCCATCAATGAATAAAAAAAAAAATTATCCTTAGCTGATGTTTCTGCAAGGATATACGCACTGATTTTAAAAACAGCCCATCTTGAAACTGTTTCTTTGTGGCATTGCAGCAATTAGCATTATGACACAGTAACCATTTCATACATCAACTTAACTACCTTTACTGGTTAAAAAAAACCAGAAGCCAGATATTTGAAAAATCATTGTCATTTTACGTACTCCTAACATTTCTGAATCATGCAATGGGCAAGTGTGAACCACCTGTATTTTGTTGCAGCAAAGGTGAAAAGTCCCCATATAATCCTTTGTCGCTGCTGAATTGGGAGACTATCCTGGCCAGTGAATTACAAACACTTGTTTGTTATGAAATCTGGAAAAAATCTTGCAGGCATTTGATGAAAGCATATTTTGAGGGCTGGGTGTGGCAGGGGGTGGGGGGCGGTGGGAAGGACTTTTAACTCGCACAAGTATTTTCGCATTTCAGCATAGTCAAAAATTCTGTCAGAAGCCATGGGCCATGGTGCAATTTGGCTGGTGTAAATTGCTAAAATGTGTAATCTAGGTAAGAGTATTTACTTCGCATGAAAGCAGAGCTGAAGATATTTAGTATTCTGGAATAGTTATGATGGTTCTACATGGAAAATTGCGTTTGGTTTTCAATTTGTTCTCAGCACAAACATTTACTTTTCAAGTATTTGTCTAAGTGGCATCAGCTGTAATATTGAAGGTAGCAGTCATCTGGATAGAATCCACTTAATTCCGCCTGCTCTGCTCCAGCCCCAGCACCTTCCTGCTTTTCAGCATTGCCCATAAACCAGCCACTCAACAAAAAAGGACTGTAAATGTGATTACTTAAAGGAGAACTCACCCCTCATAAATTTCAACTTTATTCACAAATACAGCAAAGTGTTCTAAATCATGTGCGCTGCTGATAAAAAAAAGTATTGTAGCTGGAACCAGACAGGTTTATTTCCTCCCCAGAACTTTAAGTTAACGTACTGAAGGTGGATTCTTAAAAAAAAAATCCTGCATTTTATTTCCCTCACAAACCATTCTCTGGCTGAACCCAGGTATCTAGCAGGGCTGCTTTAGAAGCAGCTACTGGGAGGTCAGCAAGATCTTTAAAGGAGGAATTGCAAATGTACTTGTGAACATATGGACTGTGAACACAGATCGAGAAGCCACGCCATTTTAAATTAACATGCATGTGAGCAGAAATTAAAAGAATTCCACCCCTACACACACACACACACACACACACACACATACACACACAACACAGGTAATGGATATGTTAGACAGACTCTGAATAAAATTTGTCAGTTAATGCTGTATCAATTAAATCATTGAGAAAACAAAAGATCTGGGGAAGGTTTACTCTCTGCAGTTTATAGAGAAATATAAACCTGTTTATACAGAAAGTGGTCAAGGTTTTGCTACAAATAGCAAACAGAGGAAATGTTCTCTTCTTGATATATATCTGGTTGGAAATGGGGGTTAAAGATTGTAGGGCCAAGTATAGACTGAGATAATCAAATAGTCCACAGGGCATGAGGGGCTGTGTGCTTTTGGATGCGGATGTTGATGTGGAGGACAGCCAGAGTTCATTACTGGATATTCATCTCCCCATTACTGGAGATGTGGAGATGAATAGATAACCAGGAGTTTCAGCTGATTACCTTTGGGGATCAGGGAGAATTCTTGCGTAATCTTGTCTCAGAAGATTGAACCAGTGAGATACAGCCCATAATAGGATAAGTTGCATGTTTTTTCCTGAATGAATGACTTGATGGTCTCACTCCATGCCTTGCTATGCTCTTAAGAATGACATGGACTGATATGCCTTCAGATTTTCCTTCTGCCCTCTTTTTGCTGAACCTTGATGTTCCAGCTGGAATTAAAACTCTGAAGAATCATAAACCTAAATGTGATCTGTCATTAGTTCACCCGGTGTTATGTTTTCTTTTAAGTTGCTGAAGCAATAAATGAGTTCATTATTAACAGCTGCTGTAGATAGTATATTGGATACATGGGATTGGGTTACCAATCAATCAGTGGTTTCACATGATGTCATAAAATATAAGATTTTTTACCTCAATATCGAGTTTTTAAACCCCACGCTCGAACACTGTGGTTTTATTCAGTAGATCCACAATAATAATTAAATATTTCCTGCAGAGCTTGAAAAGATATAGGGGTAGTTTACAGACTCAGACTCGGCACTGCAGAGGCAGCTCGCACCCGAGCTAAGACGTCTGAGGGTTGGAAAGCAATTGATGCTCGGTCCTCAGATGCATATTCATAGTGAGCTGCCGGAACTGGTCACGCCTCCACAGGCAGCTCACCCCGCGAGAGAATCCACCGGCGGCAGCCCTCGGGCAAGTTCTGGGTTGGAGCGGGCAACAGAGTGGGTGGGGCGCATCGTGTGGACTGTGGAGTCAGGGGAGCACTCCTACTTCTCCTGGCTCCACAGAAAGAATCAGAGAATCATAGAATGGTTACAGCACAGAAGGAGACCATTCGGCCCGTCGAGCCCCCGCCGGCTCTCTGCAGGAGCATTCAGCTAGTCCCACTCCCCCGTCCGTTCTCCGTAGCCCTGCAATTTTTTTTCCTTCAGGTACTTATCCAATCCCCTTTTGAAAGCCACAATTGAATCTGCCTCCACCACCTTTTCAGGCAGTGCATTCCAGATCCTAACCACTCGCTGCGTAAAAAAGTTTTCCCTCACATCACCTTTGGTTCTTCTGCCAATCACCTTAAATCTATGTCCTCTGGTTCTCAACCCTTCTGCCAATGGGAACAGTTTCTCTTTATCTACTCTGTCTAGACCCTCCATGATATTGAACACCTCTATCTAATCTCATCTCAAACTTCTCTACTCTAAGGAGAACAACCCCAGCTTTTCCGGTCTATCCACGTGACTGAAGTCCCTCATCCCTGGAACCATTCTTGTAAACCTTTTCTGCACCCTCTCTATGGCCTTCACATCCTTCCTAAATTTTGGTACCCAGAATTGGACACAATACTCCAGATGAGGCTGAACCAATGTTTCATAAATGTTCATCATAACTTCCTTGCTTTTGTACTCTATGGCCTAGAAATTCGGTGGCGCCCCGTTTGGGGTGCCAGTCTCGCCTGGGCGCCAGAAGTACCGCCCCAGAAGGAGCCGCGAGCGCCAGCCCGATATTCAGTTTGAGCGCCCCAAACGGAAGCGCGGCGCTGCTCGAGGCGCCCTGCATCCCTTTTGGGGCGCTGCAACTGAAAATCACAGCGCAACGTGCCGCAGCGCCACTGCAGGCCTTCCTCTCCTTAAAGGGGAGGGGTCTGCTGCAGCGCAATCGGAGATCGCGAGTGCCGGCAAAAGAGCCCGGCACCGAGGAGAAGTGCTGGGCTCTTGGGACACAGCCGGCACTACCCGGGGGGGGGGGGGGGGCTCAGGAGGCCGGGGACGGCAGCACGGAGAGGTACTGGCAGGCGGCCAACAACAAAAATGGCCGCCCCGCACCTCTCCTTTAATTTGCGCCTCTACCACCGCAGGTAGGCCCCCCTGAACCAGTCACAGATTGTGACCGGCGTTACAGTGGGGGGCATTACCAAATATCACGATCGGGGTGGTAGCGGGGCGCTGCGCACACCGAAGACGTCATCGGTGGCGGCGCAGCGCTATAGGCTAACGCCGCCATTAGCGCCCCGCTAAATTTAGCGGGAGGCGTGGCCAGTGGCGCTAAACCCAATAAGTGCCCTCTTTGGGCGCTAACTGGTGGCGCAGCCCACAAAATTTCTAGGCCTATGGCTCTATTCAGTTTTTTTTCAAAAAGAATTTCACTAGCTTACCTTTAGGTGGTGGCTGCAGGGCTGCTGAAGAATCCTTTGCGGGGCAGGCCCGATCTTTTTGCTAACAAATGTTGTAGAGGGATTCGTCAACAGATGTTAAGACCAATGTTCCCTGTAATTTTGTTTTTGGGTGTGTGCAGCCCATTCAAACTTCTGCTCATGCGCAGTTTTTCCATTAAGAAAGCGGCCTGCGCGGGAGCTATAGACAGCTTAGTGGTCATGCAGCTAATTGGGAGCAATGGTTAGGACCCTAATTAACATATGCAAGAAGCCTAACGTTTGTTTTAGGTGGCCGCTCGGGACACCTAAAAAACCGGCCTGTCGAATTTAACACTGCACCCAATGCCAGCGCAGACTGGCACAGGCGATCCCATTGCTTAATTGGTATGCTTGTCTCCCGTCTACACCCAAAAAACAGGCGTAGCACATATCAATTTCTACCCCACAATGGCCTCAATGTATAACTGCTAGTTCCAATCCACAGTGATTTCAACCTCGGGGTATTTAGCAATCTACCTTCATTCAGTCTGGGTGGACTGCAGTGGGCTTTATACACTATTTATGGATATGTGTAAATGGAAGAATTTTACACAAATATGTATAATTATAAGAAATGGCTTTATATTACATGTTCATTCAATAGGTTCCAGTTAAAAAAACTCACTCTGCAAACAGTTACACTCCAGAAGCCCCTTATTTCACTGATCTAACGAAAGTTATAGATGCAATTAATTGGAATGTTGAGCAATTTAAGGAAGTTTTAAAGCAGCTTTTACCAAGACAGCTATTAATCTTCAGAATGCCATGGATGAGTTATCTCCTTCCACTAAAATGGCAATGGAGGAATTGGGACGGATCGGATAAGTTATCTTTCAGAGTGCATTTACACCACAAATTTAGTATTGGCATTTGGCTTCACACCAAAGCTAAACTTGTGCGGTGTAAATCAGATATGGAGACTTGAACTGACTTCAAGGCAAGGTAAAGCGAATGTCCCTCCTCGCGTGCGCCTCACTCCACTCCATCCCAGTGTTAGGTGGAGACCTAACTCCAGATTCAGATTGCATTCCCAATATGATAGCCGTGTCGTTGTGAGGTGAAGCTGCTATGCAGCAACACAACAGTTGTAATGTAGATGCATCCTCAGCTTCTCTTTTGTTTTGCTAAAATTGCATTATGTAGTTTGACCTCCTCCTCTTTATTCTGATCAGGTGAAATGATTAAAAAAAAGCTGTTTCGGCCAAACAAATTTTAAAACTGAACCTGATGAATCCTCTGTAGAAGTAGTTCAAGAAACAAAACTGGAGAATTGAAACAGTAAGGAAGAGTTCTGTAGGACTTAATAGTCAAGCTCTCAGAACAATAAAATATATAATGCTGATCGAGGCAAATAAAATATTACAATTGGAAGTGATGATAAATGACCCTATTACTAGCCTTGCTGTATGAACGAATGGATGTGCATGAATTGTATTAGAACAATATTACTCTGTTCACAAAACAGTAAACATGAGGGGGGAAAAATTCGCCGCTGAGCGCCTCCCATTAGCGCCAGCAGATGGCACTAATGGGGCGCTAGACAAGTAGCACTAGGCAAGGTGAATCCAGTGGCGCACGCCAAATCCCGCACCCCCCGCCCCCCCCATAGCACTGCCGGTAAGAGATATTGCCTGGAATGTCAACAGCAGGTGGATCGAGGCTTCAGTGAGTGTGCAATGCTCACTGACCCCCCAATCTGCTAAATTGATTCTCGCCACTTACCTTAGCATCTGGAGTAAACATCGACTGGGAGAGCTGGCATGAAGCACCAGGACGCTGGCTCCAGGGACTTTATTTAAAGGGATCAACAGTAATCACTTGCAGCTGTCAGGTTGGTACAGTTTCAATGGTTTCTTGTCAGTTTCACATACGGCAACAGTTTCATTCAGTAATTTCAAGGTTCTTTTGTATCACAAGTCTAGTGGCAATTAAAAAGTAGCTAAATTTAGTCTTCAAAAATTCAAACTGCTACACTCGGTAACATTAATGGGGGCTGTACGGGCATGCCACCTCGCCTTCCAGGATTTACGGCGGAGGGAGCGTATACAGCGAGAAAAACAGCGGGAATATGTGTGCAGAGAGATGAGGAGAGACATCAGGGCTCTCACCAGGAGGCCTTACCCTCTGAGGGTATTCCGAGACCACTTCTCCTATCTTCAAGTAAGTGAGGAGCCATGTATTTGATGGCTCTGCCTCCAGTCTCACACCAGGATGACTTAAAGTGCAGATACCCTTTGCTCACCACATCCCCATCATTCCACACCTCTCGCAGGCCATATCACACCACAAAGCTGAAATGACAGACACCACATTAGAATGATAAGCAAATTAATACATTTATCAAAAATTAGTGAACACATATTTACAACAACAACATTAACTATTCACCCTTGTGCCATCCCTTAGTGCCTCTCGTTACTGTGCCTTTGCCTACTCTAGTGCTCCTACGAAGTGTTGGCCGAGTGGCTGCAGCAGGGCTGGTGGAAGGCTGCTGAGCGTCCGTGCGGGAGACTTCAGATGGCCTTACAGGATGCCCTCAACCAGCGCTAGGACTAGAGGGCCCGGCTGTAGACTGCACC
Source organism: Somniosus microcephalus (assembly GCF_052327205.1). Classification (NCBI taxonomy): domain Eukaryota; kingdom Metazoa; phylum Chordata; class Chondrichthyes; order Squaliformes; family Somniosidae; genus Somniosus; species Somniosus microcephalus. Next base: position 40,268,663 of record NC_140998.1, read on the forward strand.
ACCTCAGCATGGGCGGCAGCAGTCTGGGCTAGCTGGATGACAGGCAGCGACACGGTCAATGGCGGATTGGCAGTGGTGGGAGCAGGAATGCTGTCAGCTTGAGTTAGGACAGCAGGCTCCTGCTCCACTGACCCACTGCCACTCCCCCAGGGCAGCACCTCAGCATCCCTAGCAATCTGTTGCAGCACAGATTGATGGCCTGCTGCGACACCGTGAAAGCCCCAGCCTCGATGGCAGCAGTCAGAGCTTGCGTGGCATCAAGCTGAGACTGCATGAGAGCAGTCTGAGATTGGATGCCACCAAGCATAGACTGCATCACAGCACTAAAACATTGTGTCACTCCCAACTGTGCTGCAGTGGAAGCTGCCAGATCACCCGTCATGCACGACATCAGGTCTGGGTCGCCATGGTCTCTCTGGGAGTCTACCATCTTTTGCAGACTGGAAATGATGAGCTCTATGGTGTGCGCAGAGCCTTGTGCAATGTTGGAGGCGGACTCCTACATGCTCCTTGCCATTGCCGAGCGGCTCTTGGGCACCCTTGCCATTGCATCTATCATCTCCGTGTCCATCACCCTTCTTCTAAAGGCCTCCCCATCGAGGTCCTCATCTGAGTCCTGTGCAGCAGAATGCGCGTGCGAACTCGCCCTCCGGGGAGCTGGCTCCTGAGCTATCCTTTCTCCCTGGCCTTGCTGCAGCCCACTCATCCCTGGTGCCTCACCCTGTGCAGATCCCACTTCTATGCTAGCCTCTTAAGAATGCGTAGTGTCAGTATCTGAGCTGGTGCCTGCGGGTGAGAGATGCAGTGACGCGATGTGTTCTTCCTCCACCTCTTCTCCCACCTCTCTACCGTGCTCTCAGGGATAGGCTACTCAGGAGCTTGCTCATTATCTGAAAGCATAAAGGCATAAGAGTCAGGTTAAGGTGAGGGGAGGTAGGGCAGGAAGGGAGAAATGCATGCATACGGCATGATTAGCTAGAAAGTGTGAAATACTTGTGGGGTGAGGGGGAACAACAAGATTGCTAATTAATCCTTTCTCATTACATAATACCCAGTCTAAAATGGCCTGATCTCTAGTTGGTTCCTCGACATATTGGTCCAGGAAACCATCCTGTAAACACTCCAGGAATTCCTTCTCCACAGCATTGTTACTAATTTGGTTAGCCCAATCTATATGTAGATTAAAGTCACCCATGATGACTGCTGTGCCTTTATTGCATGCATCTCTAATTTCCCTTTTAATGCCATCCCCAACCTCCGCATTACTGTTTGGAAGTCTATATACCACTCCTACTAACGTTTTCTGCCTCTTGGTATTTCTCAGTTCTACCCATACCGATTCCACATCATCAGAGCTAATATCCTTCCTTACAATTGTGTTAATCCCCTCTTTAACCAGCAATGCTACCCCACCTCCCTTTCCTTTTTCCCTATCTTTCCTGAATATTGAATACCCCTGGATGTTGAGTTGCCAGCCTTGGTCACCCTGGAGCCATGTTTCTGTAATCCCAATCAAATCATATTCATTTACCTCTATTTGCGTAGCTAATTCATCCACCTTATTACGAATGCTCCTCTCATTAAGAGACAAAGGCCTAGAATTTGGGTATAGCCCCGCTTGGGGCGTTAGAATTGGTGCTGCGCAAATTTTATAGCCAGACGCAACTTATCGCCACCTCGCGCGATATTGGGTTGCAGCACCCCTAAAGGTGATTGAGGTGCAAAATCAGGTGTTACACGGGACTCCTAAGGCGCTAACTTTGCGGCGCTACTCAATATCAGGGCGGACGGGCGCAGCGCAAGTGCTGTCAATTACCGATGACCACGAGACTTTCAGGCGCCGGCCAGCTCTTAAAGGGGTGGGTCAGTAAGGATCAGCAGCCACACTCTGTGCCTTGCAGGCCTCAAAATCGGAGCAGGCCATTCTGTGGTGTTACAAACTTTGAGAAGATGGCCAGGGTGAGGCAGAGAGCGGTGCGCTTTACCAATGGGGCATTGGATGAATTGGTAGGCGCAGTGGAGCGCCGGCGAGATGTGCTGTACCCCTACAATGGCAGGAGGCCTAATCAGAAGGAATACCGAAGAGCTTGGAGGGAAGTTTCTCAAAAGGGCAACTCCAACAGCATGGTGACCAGGAGCCCTGTGCAGTGCAGGAAGAAATTCAACGACCTCACTCGGGTCGTGCGGGTGAGTGGTGTTTCGGCAAACTTATTCATCCCTCCATCTGCACCTGACTTTATGGCCAGAGGGTGCGCACTGCCCCATTGGCCATCTGTCAGCAAGCACCCATGGCTCTTTCTGGGAACACGCATGCACATTAAACTCAGGGCATCATGTAAGGGCTATTCCACCATGGGGGGCATGAGATGACAACTCAGGGCATCATGTAAGGGCTCTTCCACCATGGGGGGCATGAGATGACAACTCAGGGCATCATGTTTCATTACTTCCCGTCCTTTCTCCTGCAGGCCAAGCTGGCGAGGAACCGCAAGGAGCAGGTTCGCACCGGAGGAGGACGTCCTCAACTCCAGACTCTCACGGATCTCGAAGAGAGAGTCCACCAAATTGTTGGAGGCCGTATAATTGGCCCTGCCACCACTGGAGCTGCCGACCCCATTGTGCACCGCGATGGTAAGGTCCTCACCTTTTGGAGCTGTCTCCTTCCACTTGTTCCCCCCACCAGCATGCTTTTTCACTCTGGACCCATGTCATAGCATTGCAGCAATCTTGCATCCCTTGCTGCCACCCTGTCCTTTCGCTAAAGCCACTCTTCAACCTCCCTGCTTTCAGATGCTGCATCACCAGCTCGGGAGCCGGGCCGTCAAGCTGCCAGTGCCACTGCCTCCGGAGGCGACGAGCAGGAGGAAGCCGGAACATCCGTGCCAGCCTCAGGGGTGCCAGGCCATCTGGAGACTGGGGATAGTAGTTCCCTGGAGGGGAGCGGGGTGGGGGGGTCTCTGATGAGGAACCAGTTGCAGGAACCAGCGGGCTGCAGCAACATGAGGTGGGTAGGGAAGCTCGGGGGCTGTCTCCCCGGAGGGCGAGGCAGGCCACGATGACTGCTGCACAGAGTGCAGAGGAGGTGCGTAGCCTTTCAGAAATGAGCGCCCAGGCTCGGCTCAGGCACACTGAGCTGATGGCTGCAGTGGGGACTCCATCGACACACTGTCAAAGAGTGAGCAGGACTTTGTGGCAGCAATGGAAAGGTCTTTCCAGGGCTTCGGGGCAGCAATGGAAAGGACTGTCCAGGGATTTGGGGCAGCAATGGAAAGGACTGTCCAGGGCTTCGGGCCAGCCCTGGAAAGGTCTGTCCAGGGCTTGACCGAAGCAGTGGAAAGGACTGTCCCGGCCTTGTCCGAAGCAGTGGAAAGGACTGTCCCGGCTTTGTCCGAAGCAGTGGAAAGGACTGTCCAGGGCTTCTGCGAAGCACTGGCACCTGCCACGCAAGTGCTCAGTGCTGCCATGCAGTCACTTGCTGGCCTCCTGCACACGCAGATTGAGGCCATGCGAACACTGACTGCTGCCACCCTAGCTGGATCAGGCAGGATTACCCGGGGCCCTTGCAGCACCACAGCAGGCCATCAATCTGTGGACCAGCCAATTGTGGTGCATGCTGCAGTGCTGCCCCGTCAGAGTGCCAGTGTGTCGGCCACCACGGAGCAGGTGTCAGCTCTCAGGATGTAAGCATTCCTGATGCCACCGCTGGCAAGTCTCCACTGCAGCTGCCACCACCTGCAGGACAGACTGCTTCCAACCATGCACAGTTGGAGCAGTCATCATCTGGGCCCTCCAAGGCCAGAGGTCGTCCAGGTCGTCCCTCAGGGGCTTCTGCGCTTTCGGACACTCAGCAGGCGTCCCCCAGCCTTGACGCAGCCACTGGGGTCCAATTACGGAGGAGTTGCAGGGAGGGAAGGGGCCGATCTCGTAAGAGAAGTAGATCTCCATCAAGGGGTAAAGAGTAGAGGGAGCTGTTGAGACGTCTCATTTGTAGTATTCAAGGCCGTCTACACCTGCTGTGAATGTTAACCATGTTTTGGGGAGTGTCGCAGGTTTGTCAGACAGTTATGTGTTAGTTCGTTAGTTATGCTTTCTGTTGCCATTGCTTTGTCATTCTGGAAGGAAGCACTTTTTGGAAAATAAAGAAAATGTTTTATTTACACTGGAACTCTAGACTATTTACAAGCATGGTGGCCTTCATAGGCTTTGGGCGAACCGGAGGGCACTGTTCCAATTACACACAGCATTCCGTCAGAGGGGCCTAGAACCAAGTCCTTATGAGCCTCTGACGGACGGCCCTTCCAGTTTCTGGACGCCTCCCGTCTTCCTCCTCCTCCTCCTCCTCTTCCTCATCCTCCTCCTCCTCGTCCGCCTGCTCTGCTGGTCCTTCAAGGTCGGCTGGCATTGGCTGGGTGCGTCGGATGGCCAGGTTGTGGAGCATGCAGCAGACCACGACGATGCGCGACACTTGCTCCGGCGAGTACTGCAGGGCGCCCCCCGAATGGTCGAGACAATGGAACCGCTGCTTGAGCACACCGATTGTGTGCTCCACAATGTTCCTGGTCGCCTGATGGCTGGTGTTGTAATGCTCTTCTGCCGGGGTGCTGGGCAAACGGAGCGGGGTCATGAGCCATGGGCAGAGAGGATAGCCCTTGTCGCCAAGAAGCCAGCCTCGTGGATGAGCCGGGGCCTCGAAAAGGTCAGCCACTGAGGTCTGCCGCAGGATGAACGCGTCATGGCTGCTGCCAGGGAATTGGGCGTTGACCGCGATGATCATCTGCCGGTGGTCACAGACCAGCTGCACATTGAGGGAGTGGAACCCCTTGCGGTTGTGGAACTCTTCGGGATTCTGTAATGGCGCCTGCAAAGCCACGTGTGTGCAATCAATGGCGCCCTGCACCATGGGGAAGTCCACTATAGCCCCGAAACCCTGTGCGCTCCCCCTGCTTCTCCAGAGTCAAAGGGAAGGTGATTAATTCCCGCCTCCTTCTATAGAGGGCAGCTGTCACTTGCCGGATGCAGAAATGCACCGCAAATTGAGAAATATTTGCAATGTCCCCAGTTGCTGCCTGAAATGAGCCGCTGGCGAAAAAGTTTAGGGCAACAGTGACTTTGACGGCCACCGACAGAGAGGTCCTGCACCGTAACCACGGCTGCAGATCTTCAGCAAGCAGGTGGCACAGCTCAGTCACCACATCCTTTCCGAATCGGAGCCTTCGCATACACTGCTCCTCCGACATGGCAATGTATGACACCTGCTGCCTGAAAACCCTGGTGCATTTGGTGACGTCCATTGCCCCTCCTCCTTCTGGCCATTCCCGGCCCTCTCTCCCTCCGCCTCTGTGCCCTTGCCATATGTTCAGCCAGCAGGACATTCCCCTCCAAAGCAGCTCCCATTATAATGTGAGAGAAGTAAGACGCAGTAATATCTCACCAGCAAACTGTTGTGGACAGGGCTGAAGGTCCAAAGGAACCGCTGGCTCAATGAAAAGTACGTTCTCCCACTGAAGGTCAGCAACTCTCTCCAACAACCAGCAAGATGCCCACCCAAAATGGCTGCCGCTTTTATACTACTGCAGTCCCCTTTAAATAGCGCCCCCTAGCCCAAGAAGGACTTGGGAATGTTCCAGCAAGCTGTCACTATTAGCGCCAGGCGGATCGGAGGCGGGCGCCACTCAATTTCCGGTCCGGGGCGCCAAAAATGCGTTGCACACTGAAATGACGTCATGATCTGCCTGCGCCCGCGAGCGGCCGCTAAGATTTAGCGCCGGCGCTAAAACCCACTCAATATAGCAAGAGGAGCTGGGTTCACTGCGCACGGGCGAAAATTGGCTAGCGCCCCACTTCTCGGCCTCTTTAGGCGCTAATCGCTGGCGCAACCAACCGAATTTCTAGGCCAAAGCCTTCAGGCTTGTTTTTTTAATGCTCTTAAACCTATTAGAATTATTAGTTACTGTGGCCATGTTTGATTTAAACCATTGAATTCTCTGACTGCCACTTTTATTTTTCTCCTTCCTATCTTTTGCTTTTATCCTTGTTTCCCTTTCCTCTGTCTCTCTGCTCAGGTTCCCAACCCCCTGCCATTTTAGTTTAAACCCTCCCCCAGAGCACTAGCAAACACTCCCCCTAGGACATCGGTCCCAGCCCTGCCCAGGTGCAAACCGTCCAGTTTGTATTGGTCCCACCTCCCCCAGAACCGGTTCCAATGTCCCAGGAATTTGAATCCCTCCCCCTTGCACCATACCTCTAGCCACGTATTAATCTGAAATATCCTTCTATTTCTACTCTGACTAGCACGTGGCACTGGTAGCAACCCTGAGATTACTACCTTTGAGGTCCTATTTTTTAATTTACCTCCTAACTCCCTATATTCAGCTTTTCGGACCTCATCCCGATTTTTACCTATATCGTTGGTACCTATATGCACCACGACAACTGGCTGTTCTCCCTCCCCTTCCAAAATGTTCTGCAGCCGCTCTGAGACATCCTTGACCCTTGCACCAGGGAGGCAACACACCATCCTGGAGTCTTGTTTGCGGCCGCAGAAACGCCTATCTATTCCCCTTACAATAGAATCCCCTATTACTATAGCTCTACCCCTCTTTTTCCTCCTGTCCTGTGCAGCAGAACCACCCCTGGTGCCAGGAAGTTGGCTGCTGCTGCTTTCCCCTGATAAGCCATCCCCCCCAACAGTATTCAAAGTGGTATATCTGTTTGAGAGGGGGATGTCCACAGGGGACTCCTGCACTACCTGCCTGCGCCTACTACTCTGCCTGTTGGTCACCTATTCCCTTTCTGCCTGTGCAACCTTTGCCTGCGGTGTGACCAACTGCTTAAACGTGATATCCACGACGTCCTTAGCATTGCGAATGGTCCAGTATGTATCCAATCGCAGCTCCAGCGCCGCAATGCGGTCTGCCAGTAGCTGCAGCTGGATACACGTCCTGCACACATGGTTGTCAGGGACACAGGAAGTGTCCCTGAGTTCCCACATAGCGCAGGAGGAGCATACCACGGGGCCGAGCTCTCCTGTCATGACTTACATTTAATTAATTAAAATTAAATTAATTCAAAAAAATCCCACCAATTACACTACAGTTAAATGATATACTTAAGGACCCTAGTTTACCAACAGTCCCCGCTATACCACAGAGAGCTTAGAAACTAAAAACCACAGAGGTTAAGTTTAAAAAGGAGAGAAATACTCACCAACCAATTACTTACCTGCTTTCTGGTGATGTCGCACTTCGATTACTTTTGACTTCTCTCCCCCTCTCTGAGTTCAGAGATTGGTAAGCCTACCTGCGCTCTGCCACCGCTTTTCTAGTTGCTCCTCCGACGCCGCCGCCTCTTCCAGGTCCCCCGCCGCTGTGGGGCCTACCTGCCGCCGCTTTTCTAGTCGCTCCTCTGCCGCCGCCGCCTCTCCCAGGTCCACTGCCACTGTGTAGGCAAAGGCACAGTAACAAGAGGCACTAAGGGATTGCGCAAGCATGAATAATGAATATTTTGTTGTAAATTTGTGGGCACTGATTTTTGATAAATGTATTCATTTAGTTTGGATTCTTTTATGGTGTCTGTCATTTCAGCTTTGCGCTGTGATATGGCCTGTGACAGGGATGGAATGATAGGGATGTGGTGAGTAAAGGGGATCTGGGGTTTAATTCACTGGAACTGCAGTCTGATGAGGTGGTTACAGGCCGCCCTTCCGGAGGGCCGATAGAGTGGCTGCCTCCTCCCTCGCTGCTGTTCCTCCTCGTCCTCCTAATCTTCCTCTTCCTCTTCCTCTTCCTCCTCCTCCTCCTCTCACTCTGCCTCCTCCTGAGGTGGTCCCACAATCCCTGGTGGCACGTGTTGGGCCCTCATGGTGGCCAAGTTGTGGAGCATGCAGCAGACCACCGTGAAATGACCCGCCCAGCCGAGTACTGGAGAGCTCCTCCCGAGCGGTCAAGGCAGCGGGACCATTGCTTCAGCAGGCCAGGTGGAGAGCGGATAGCCATTGTCTCCGAGCAGACAGCCGTGAGCTTGACATGGTGGCTGGAAGAGTCATCGAGTCATAGAGTCATAGAGTTTTACAGCACAGAAAGAGGCCCTTCGGCCCATCGTGTCTGCGCCGCCCATCCCTCCCTGTCCAGTCTAATCCCATTTTCCAGCATTTGGTCCATAGCCTTGTATGCAATGGCATTTCAAGTGCTCATCCAAATGCTTCTTGAATGTTGTGAGGGTTCCTGCCTCTACCACCCTTTCAGGCAGTGAGTTCCAGCTTCCAACCACCCTCTGGGTGAAAAAGTTCCTCCTCAAATCCCCCCTAAATCTCCTGCCCCTTACCCTGAATCTGTGCCCCCTTGTTATTGACCCCCCTACTAAGGGGAAAAGTTCCTCTTTATCTACCCTATCTATGCCCCTCATCATTTTGTACACCTCAATCAGGTCCCCCCTCAGCCTTCTTTGCTCCAAGGAAAACAACCCCAGCCTGTCCAGTCTCTCTTCATAGCTGAGGCGCTCCATCCCAGGTAACATCCTGGTGAATCTTCTCTGCACCCTCTCCAAAGCAATCACATCCTTCCTATAGTGAGGCGACCAGAACTGCACACAGTACTCCAGCTGTGGCCTCACCAGCGTTTTGTACAGCTCCATCATAACCTCCCTGCACTTATATTCTATGCCTCTGCTAATGAAGGCAAGTATCCCATAAGCCTTTTTAACCACCTTATCTACCTGTTCCGCTGCCTTCAGGGAATTATGTACATGTACACCAAGGTCCCTCTGACCCTCTGTACTTCCTAGGGTCCTACCACTCATTGTGTATTCCCTTGCCTTATTTGTCCGTCCAAAATGCATCACCTCGCACTTTTCCGGGTTAAATTCCATTTGCCACTTTTCCGCCCATCTGACCAACCCGTTAATATTGTCCTGTAGCCTGAGGCTTTCCTCCTCGCAATTTACCACCCCACCAATTTTCGTGTCATCCGCGAACTTACTGATCATACCCTTTACATTCTCATCCAAATCATTAATGTAGATCACAAACAGCAAGGGACCCAGCACCGATCCCTGAGGTACCCCACTGGACACAGGCTTCCAGTCACAAAAGCAACCTTCGACCATCACCCTCTGCCTCCTGCCACTCAGCCAGTTTAGGATCCAACACGCCAAGGCCCCCTGGATCCCATGGGCTCTTACCTTCTTGACCAGTCTCCTATGCGGGACCTTGTCAAAAGCTTTACTGAAGTCCATGTAAACCACATCCACAGCATTTCCCTCATCCACACACCTAGTCACCCCCTCGAAAAATTCAATCAGATTGGTCAGACATGATTTACCCTTGACAAAGCCATGCTGACTATCCCCGATTAATCCTTGCCTCTCCAAGTGGAGACTAATTTTGTCCCTCAGAATTTTTTCCAATAATTTCCCGACCACAGATGTTAGGCTCACTGGCCTGTAATTCCCTGGTTTATCCCTGCTACCCTTCTTGAATAATGGTACTACATTAGCTGTTCTCCAGTCCTCTGGTACATCCCCTGTGGCCAGAGAGGTTCTGAAAATTTGTGTCAGAGCCCCTGCAATCTCCTCCTTTGCCTCACACAACAGCCTGGGATACATCTCGTCTGGGCCTGGGGATTTATCCACTTTTTGGCCTGCTAAAACCGCTAGTACTGGCGCAGGATGAAGGAATCATGGCTGCTGCCAGTATAGTGGGAATTGACATTGAGGATTCGCTGTCTGTTTTCACACACCAACTACACATTAATTGAGGAAGATCTCAGGATTGTTATGCGGTACCCACAAAGCCACGTGGGTGCAGTCAATGATGCCCTGCATCATGCGGAATCCTGCTATCCTGCAAAGCCATGTGCAAGCTCGTCCTGTTTGTCTCTGGTGATGGGGAAAGAAATGTAATCGCTTCTCCTACTGTGGAAAGCCTCTGTGACCTCCCGGATGCAGCGATGGACGGTGAACTGCGAGATGTTAGCTATGTCTCCTGTTGCAGACTGGAAGGATCTGCTGGCGAAGAAATTGAGGGCAAAGGTGACCTTGACTGCCACTGAGCGAGCTGTGGTCACCTTGATCTGAGGCTGGATGTCTGGTTGTAGGAGGTGGCAGAGTTCTGTGACCACCTCCTTGGTGAAGCGGAACCTTCTAATACACTGCTCCTCGCTTAATTGAAAGTAGGTTAAGTGCTTGCTGAATACCCTCGGCGGGTAACGCCTCCTGTTGAGAGCCCTGATGGCCCTCCTCCTCCTGCTGGGCACATGTTCCAGTCTTTCTCGCTGCCTCCACTCCCTTTGCCATAGATCCTGGAGTGCAAGGTCGACTGCCAGTACAGCCCCTATTAATGTAACCAAGTTTGATTTTTCAAAGAATAAATATAGCTACATTTTAGTTGCCACAACACTCCTGATACTAAATAACCTTGAAATTAGGGAATCAGACTGTTGGACTATGTCAAACTGACAAGAAAGCAATGAAACTCCCCTAAACTACAGCTGCGACTCTTTACTGATGGTCCCTTTAAATAACATCTCTGCAGCGGGCTTCCTGGTGCTTCACGCCAACTCTCCCTGACGCTGTTTACTCCAGGTGCTAAGGTAGGTGGCAACAATCAATTTCGCAGATCGGGCAGTCAGTGAGCATTGCACACTCACTGACATCATGATCCACCTGGTGTTGTGTCTCCCGGTGATAACTGTTAGTGGCAGTATGGGGTTGGGCGGGGAGGGGGGCGGTGTGGGGGTGCATGATTTGAATGTGGTGTTGCATTCGGCTCAACCTGCGATAATGCGCTAGCGTCCCATTAGCGCCATCTGCTGGCACTAATGAGAGGTGCTAAGGTGCCGAATTCCCCCCCCCCCATTATTCTATGATATCTTTAAAGCCAACTACTTTTCTGCATGTTATTCCATTAAGGAGGTAACTGAAGACTTGTATTGAAAGCAGTAACCAACTGTAGACCAGTCATTGCTGACCATTGTTTGAGGAATTCATTCTCCGATCTTCCAGTGAGCTTGGTAGTTGAGCACTATTGGTTTCTTTTAGACATATTTATAATCATGGTAATGTTATTTGACTTTCTTTCATTTTTGCTGCGGACCGCATGAGTTGTATTTGTTTGCTTTTTCTCTGCCTGAAAGGATGGTAGAGGCAGAAACACTCATTGCATTTAAAAAGTACTTGGATATGCACTTGCCGTAACATAAGAACTTAAGAAATAGGAGCAGGAGTAGGCCAATTGGCCTTTCAAGCCTGCTTCGCCATTCAATAAGATCATGGCTGATCTTCTACCTCAACTCCACTTTCCTGCACTATCCCCATATCCCTTAATTCCCTTAGTTCCTAAAAATTTATCGACCTCTGTCTTGAATATACTCAATGACTGAGCATCCACAGTGCTCTGGGGTAGAGAATTCCAAAGATTCACAACCCTTTGAGTGAAGAAATTTCTCCTCATCTCAGTCCTAAAAGGCCTACCTCTTATTCTGAGACTGTGACCCCATGTTCTACAAGGCTTTTGGACCAGTGATGATTCGTTCTCTGCACAATAGAAGAATGGCAAGATATACAGTAACAATAAATTATTCTTTTAAGTTATCCATTGCGATGATGATTGTGCTTAATGTGCTTTGCTTCTGTGTTTGCTCCTTGTTTGTCATAAACTTCTGTATGTTGATTATGGATGTGTCCTTTAGTTGTAAGTGCTCCCTTAGTTGATGGAGTGTCCCTGGGAGATTGATACAGAACTAACTGTGCAGCTCTAAGGGATGCCAAAGGCTGATTACCTGTATCAGTGCCAGGAGTCTCAGGTGCCATAGCTCAGTGCCTCCATAGGTAGTGCCTACAGTGCCTTGTGTGGAGCTATGTGGTGGCACAGAACTTCTGCTCGGTGTGAATTTGATGCTTGTGTGCTACTTTACACATGTTATTGGTGGATGGCATCTCCCCAAAATGGCCACTGATGTGTATGAGTGTAAAATGTTGGTCATCTGTAAGATTTTTGAATCCCTCCCTCGTGATTTCTTGCAGCTGTTCTCCAAGTGAGTTGAAGCTAGCTATGACCGCACCTTAGAGTTCTGGCCCCAAAGCCTGCAGTGTAGTAATGGGAATATTTGTCAGCAATGTTGCTGCTGTGTATATGGCCTGCATAACTGAGGTCTCCATTGCAGATTCAACTGGCGTTGCTACCTGCTCAATGGCAGATTGTAATAGAAACAACCGGTGCTCTATTACATTAGTGTGAGTTTGGTTATTGGTGTCAGCTTGGCTCAGTTGGTATCATTATTGCCTGTACGTCACAAGATCATAGGCTCAAGTCCCACCTCAGGACCTGAGCACATAATCGCTTAAGTGTAGTACTGAGGAGGGACAGTCCTTAAACCACAGCCATTTGCTTATTCATCTGGGTCAGGTGGATGTTAAAGATCTCATGGTGCTGTTTTAGAAAAGAGTGGGAATTATCCTCATGTCTTATTCAATGTTTCACCGTCAACCAACATCACCAAAAACAGATTAACTAGTCATTATTCCAATTGCTGTTTTTGGATCTTCCTGTGCACAGACTGGACACCGGATTTTCTTGCAATACAACAGTGATGGCACTCCAAAGCACTTCATTGTGGGGGTAATTGTATACATCGTCTGCTAGCAGGGAGCATCATCTACTGGGAGCATACATCAGACACTTGAACACATACTGGCCATGATTTTCATGGCTGGGAAATGTTGGGTAGTGTCCATCCAAAATTCTGATATGTGCTGCTGATGGGTGAGGCTCCCTGCTGGCAGCATGGACTCATAAACTTACCCCGAGAGTTTTGGCCCCATAGCCTGCAGTGCAGCAATGGGAGTATTTGTCAGCAATGTTGCTGCTGTGTATATGGCCTGCATAATTGAGGTCTCCATTGCAGATTCGACTGGGGTTGCTACCTGCTCAATGGCAGATTGTAATAGAAACAACCGGTGCTCTATTACATTAGTGTGCATTTGGTTATTGGTGTCAGCTTGTTTTACAACTTTTGTGGGAGATGTAACAAGGTGCTACATACACGCAAGTTCTTTATTATATTACTCTCTGGAGAGATGGGAGAGTACAGCTGAGCATTGAGCACCTCCAAATGACCCAAACCATGTTACAATGCTGTGTGCAAGGAGGGAAATGACTTTTCTATGTAGACCTGTCACTTTAGTGACTTCTCTTTATAGACATCTTGCTCTACCAGCCTCTGATTGAATGTGCACCCATTAAGGCCTGTATCCCCGTATAATTCAGTAGCAGTACATATTATGTTGAACCTTGACAACGTACCAGCTGGTCCATTATGGACCATCACTAGTGCTGAGTGTCTCAACTATCTATGCCTATCTGTCCTGTAGTGTGTGTATCTGCACTGGTGCCTGCCTCAATCAGGGGTGGTGATAGTTGGTGCTCAGTTGCCCGTTGCGTGCAGCTGGCAACCTGTTGGGTTTTCCTTGCTGTTTTGAAGGAAACAATGAAACATTATGAGCACTAAGGATCCTTATCCATTTGGGCACTGTATTGTTACAACATGATGTGACATATCCTACGATTCACTGAATATCTCGCTTATATGGTATTTACCCCTTGTTCTGTTCAGTATTCTGTTCCTGGCATTCACCAACCTATTCCATTATCAACGGCTTCTGTGTTACTTTGTGTGGAATTTAGTGATGAAGTGGAGATGAATAAACTGAGGAAAGCAATCATAAATTCTTCTTCTGCTTTTATTATTACTGTGAATCTTGCTGACATACTGAATGTGGTTTATGAAAATCAGAGGGAACAACATATTTGTTAAGAATGGTTAAAGCCTTGCTCAAGCCGAATCATGAGAAAGTGTAGCTGAGGTGTGTGTGCACGTGTGCATGTGCGTGCATGTGGGGGTAAGGGGATAGAAATGAAAACAGAATTATGACCGCGCCTTCAGAGCTGTGAGATTGCTATACAAAGGACAAGAATTTTTTTAGTGGTAGCTCAGACTGTAAAAAAAAATTGGCATAAATTACTTTGAAAATTAATTAAAGGACTGAATAATACAGTATTTTTCCCCAAAAGACACTTTAAGGAGCTCTGTAATAACATGCCATCAATAGTGTTAGGAATATTTTAATAACTGTGCAGGTCTTATTGCACATATTTCAATGGGATATTAATATCTGTGATGTGTAACTAAGAATGACAGACAGATCATCAATAAATATTTATGTGAAATCCACTACATGGTACAGAGTGACTGTCATTTGACATAAAGCTGGTTTCAGCTGCAACAGAAAATAATGCCTGCTTTCACAGTTTCAGTTTGTGCCCTGTGGGATGCCAGCAGTGCCCAATGATGTGATGAAGCCCTCATCCAAAAGGATGAGATATATGGGCTGAATCCAGGCTCTCACCCATCCAGCAGGGAATGGCACTCACAGGGAGCTCTTGCCAGATATTTCAACATACAAATTATGATTTTCAGTCCACTAAAGTATCAAGTGGGTGCTTCTAAGGGAGCCCAGATGAGGAATGTAGAACTGTTTTGCTCAGTGACCCTTTCCTCCACAGATGGATATGCTTCATTGCAGGACCTCCTACACCATAGCCTTCAATGCCTTATCAGTCAATCAGGCTGGCTTCCCCATCATTTTATTTGGAAACCAGAACAGCTTTAAAGGCAGCCAGTGGTTCTTTAATAGCTACTGATGGCCAATAACCCAACCCGTGACCTTAGCACCCTCCTGGTGCATCATGCACTATGTGCTGGGAACCTGTCTAAATGTGGTAATGAACTGACCTCACATTGACCGAATGAGGTCAACTTGTAGCCCTCAAGGTAAGCACATTGCCCGATATGCAGTGGTGTTGGCACAGCAACACCTGGACCACATCATCTGGCCCATCATGTGAGACAGTGGGAGCCTCCCATAACTGTCTATGGACTAGAGGTTAACTGTCCTTTGCAACATAATGACCACTGTCTTTTACAAACAGCTGATGCTCTATTCTAACAAGGTCAATCTCCAGTGTAGTTTTGTCCCTCACCATCCATTCAAGGTTAATATTATTTGGAATAGGATGACTGCAATCACAATTTTGTACAAAACTTGAATCAAGATATAATTGTACCTCATTAGAGAAGTATTTAACAGAAATGAAACTGCCATTCCGTAATTTCAAAATATTATAGTTTTCAATTTTTGAAATGTAAAAGTTGCAAATTAATGAATTATAAACAGTGTGCATATTGCATCTGTATTAAGAGATATTTGATATTAAATATATATGTAAATACATATCCTCAAAATGTTATATGTTTTTTCATAGAATATTTAATAACATATTCAAAACATTTCTCTTTTTGTATATTGCATTGTATATTTATTATGAAAATTTGTGTAAATATGTAATCTTATGAATTTTAAATGATTTCCTTAAATTGGTAATAACATCTCTTTTTGGACTTTTGCATCATTTTGCTATAACATTAAATAAATAACATTGTTAATTGAGGCAAATCAATGCACAGCATATGCAAACATCTTAATATAGTGGCATGAATATACATTTGTCATTATCGATTTATTGGGATTGCTTGTAAAATAATTGTTTACAACATTCTGTTTAACATTTTCAGACTTTAATTTTACATCCTATTTTAACATTAGACATTGTTGTTGTGATCTGGAATGCACGGCCTGAACGGGTGTTGGAAGCAGATTCAACAGTAACTTTCAAAAGGAATGAATTACATACTTGAAAAGGAAATAAAAGTGCGGGGCTATGTGGAAATAGCAGGGAAGTGGGCCTAATCGGACAGTTCTTTCAAAGAGCCGGCACAGGTACGGTGGGCTGAATGTGCTGTAAGACTCTATGGTTCTATGATTTTATTCCCATATTAGAAACGTTATGAAATTCATCAGTTCCAGAGGAGAGGTTGGCATTAACATGCAACACAAATAATATTTGTGTTTCTTACAGTTTAATAAATAGTCAGAGGGTGTGGGTCAATGCAATTTAATTTGAAAAACTAATTTCTGATTGTCTTGTCTATTATATATTTAAAAACAGTGGGTGGTTGCAATTATCTTTCTCATGTACATAGAATTACACAGAATCAACAACACAGAAACCAGCCCAACTGATTAATGCCGGTGTTTATACTCCACAAGAGCTTCCTTCCACTTTATTGTTTCTTCCACCCGCCAGTCCTTGTATCCCTTTTTCCCTTCTCCCTCGTGTATGCTTCAACATTAGACTCCTTAAACTGTGCTTCAACCATTCCATGTGGCAGCGAGTTCTTACTCTGGACTCACTCTGTGTAAAGAAATTCCTCCTAAAGATTTATTTGATCTGTTAGTGGCTATCTTATATCGATGCCCCGTAGTTCTGGACTCGCTCAAGGTACCGTCCATTTCTTACTGTCAAGAAGCACAGGCTTGCCCAAGGTTGAATGGACAGCCCCCTGATTGAAGAACAGAATTCTCTCTGCTGCACTACAGGTACTGATCTGCGTCCATGCTGAAGATTTTGCTACATTGGCTCATCTTCAAGTCACAGAAATAGCCACCCTGTGCAGAACTTCTTCCCCACGATCAGGACTTATGGCCTTCTTGTGCTGTATCTGTGATTCAGGTGAATCACTAGTCAATAACAAGCACCCTATATTGTCCATTTGTCCCACTCGGCCTTTCCCCCTCAACCTCTTCCTGCTTCTTTCCCTTTCTCCCCTGCTTTACTCACCCCCTCTTCCTCTTCCCAATCCCTGTCCCCTTCACCCTACGCCCAGTCCCCATCCCTGTCCTCTTTCCCCCTTCATCTCCTTCTCAACTCCTGTCTGCCCTCACCCTTTCCCACTCTCTCTCCCTCTCCATCCTCCCTCTCCCTCCCACTCCTCCCTTCATCTCCCCTTCTCCTCCTCCTGCCTTCTCGTCCATTCCACCTCCCCACTTGAGCTGAATAGTGCCCCTGGTCTTGATTCCCTGTGTGCAATACCACGGCGGATCAACCAGTGATATTTAATCTTACGGTTGTAATCTCTGAATTAGAACTTTTATATGGGCTGCAGGATCCCATTCATCACTGATGATATTTATTACTCTATATCTGAAGTTACCAAGCAACTGTAACATTCATCACTAAGTCCATTTACTTCTTATGACTGACAAGTGGGACTATATCTTGCTGCCTGAGCAACATCATTCCTTCTAACTGGGACAACAAAATAGCCGTGAAATTACTGTTGCTGATGTTCGGAAGACTTAGCACAATAGTATAATATTTCTCGGATCCGTTATTTTAGCACAGCTACTAACCCATTTAAAATGAACGGGTTATGGCCTGTCTTTAAAATAACAGGCGGAGTAATGTCATCCATACATGTCAAGCTCTCGTGCTAATATTGCCAAAAGTAATTTCCCAGCCAATATATCTCACACCAGAGGCTTCCTTTTCGGGAGTGCTCCCTGTGGGTAAATCAGCGCTTTCTACATTTTTATGGGAGTCATTACACATAAGTTTTGTGCATTTCACAGCAGGCCGAAAGAATTTTCACCAGTTACACCAATTAAGTACCAATTTAGCTGCTGGAGAAAAAACGTGCGAATGCATCAGTTTTGAAGATGCTTTCTGATTGGCCAGTTTTCCTTCATTCTTGTAATGGGTTTGAACTACATGAAGCTATCTGCTGCAAAACTACATACATCTGCCACGTTAACACTGGGTTTGTTATAAATCAATGCAATGCTTCATTCAGAAAACAAAAAAATAAAAGTTTCAATCGAATACATTTTCATAGAAAAAGGGGAATAATGGAAGGTTATAAGGCAGCATGCTATTGAGGGGCTCCAATGGCACTTTAAAATGCAATTGCAAAACTTGAACAATTTATAACTCATCTGAACGCTGAAATAGGATTCCTGCCTATATTTTCTCATGGGTATCTATTATCTACCTTCTCTCATTTATTGTAGCTTTTTATAGCAGAGGCGAAAAAATATATAAAAGTTTTGTTTAATCTTTTCTTGTTTCCATCTTTCCTTCTATACATAATATATGCAATAATACTTATCAAAAGCTTTTAGTAAAACATTTTGGATGAAAAATTTGGGGCACTAATGTCGCCAGGGCGCTAATTTTTGCTACCTGAAAAATGTGGCACCCCTGCCCCGTAAATTTAGTAGTGGCGCCCCAAGATGGAGGTGGAGCGCTACTGGAAGTGCGCCACCTCGTTCTTGGGGCGCTACTGCACAATGTCGTGGCGCGATGTGCTGCCGCGCCACGGGGAGCGGGGTGCCGTGGAAACAGCCAGGCACTGAAAGGAGTGCCGGGCTGAGCGATCGCGGCCGGCACCCTGCATAAAAATGTTAAAGGTGGGTAGGTGCTGGCAGGCGGCCAAAATAAAAATGGCCGCCCGACACCGGCCCTATAAGTAGCGCCGTCGCACGCTGCCGCACGCTACCGCCGTACGCTATGGCTGCTGCAAAACTGCCCCCTGATCCTGTCGGGCGCAAATTGGGCGCTGCGCACGGCAATTACGTCATCATCGCCGGCGCAGGGGAGCGGGGTGCTACCGGCTACCGCTGCCACTAACTTTCCACTGAATTACGCAGGAGGCGTTAACGGTGCCGTGTCCGGCCACTAGGGCATATGCGCCCATTAGCACCCCCTGGGGGCGCTAACGAGAGGTGCAAAGCAACCCAATTTCTCCCCTTTAAGTTGAGGACTTTACTTGGGAATTCCCTCCAAATTTGAATAATGATCCAGATCTTCCTCAAGTTGCTATCTGTTTTTATTAACATCATTATTTGAGTTATCAGCATAAACAAATACAAGACAATTTCTGTAAGTGTTTAAATTACAATATAAAAAAAAGAATAAAAGAAAGAACTTTTATACAGCACCTTTATGACATCAGGGGACTCCAAAGCACTGAGTGCACTGGATACAGCAAAGGCAATGGGCCCTGACAACATTCCGGCTATCGTGCTAAAGACATGTGCTCCAGAACTAGCCGCATATCTAGCCAAGCTGTTTCAGTACAGCTACAACACTGGCATCTATCCGACAATGTGGAAAACTGCCCAGGTATATCCTGTTCACAAAAGGCAGGACAAATCCAATCTGGCCAATTACCGCCCCATCAGTCTACTCTCAGCAAAGTGATGGAAGGTGACATCGACAGTGCTATCAAGCGGCACTTACTCACCAATAACCTGCTCACCGATGCCCAATTTGGGTTCTGCCAAGACGACTCCACTCCTGACCTCATTACAGCCTTGGTCCAAACATGGACGAAGGAGTTGAATTCCAGAGGTGAGGTGAGAGTGATTGCCTTGACGTCAAGGCAGCATTTGACTGAGTGTGGGATCAAGGCACCATAGTAAAACTGAAGTCAATGGGAATCGGGGGAAAACTCTCCACTGGCTGGAGTCATACCTAGCACAAAGGAAGATGGCAATCATCACAGCCCCAGGACATCGCTGCAGGAGTTCCTCAGGGCAGTGTCCTAGGCCCAACCATCTGCTTCATGAATGACCTTCACTCCAACATAAGGTCAGAAATGGGGATGTTTGCTGATGACTGCACAGTGTTCAGTAACATTCACAACTCCTCAGATAATGAAGCAGTCCATGCCCACATGCAACAAGACCTGGACGACATTCAGGTTTGGGCTGATAAGTGGCAGGTAACATTTGTGCCACAGAAGTGCCAGGCAATGACTATCTCCAACAAGCAAGAGTCTAACCACTGCCCCTTGACATTCAATAGCATTACTATCGCTGGATCCCCCACCATCAACATCCTTGGGGTCACCATTGACCAGAAACTTAACTGGACCAGCCACATAAATACTGTGGCAACAAGAGCAGGTCAGAGACAAGGGCCTAGAAATTCAGTTGGCTGCGCCAGCCGTTAGCACCTTAGGAGGAGTAGATCTCGAGTGCTAGGCGCTTAGCGCCCGGGCGCAGCGCGATCTGCGCCTCGCCCCAACTTCAGTAGACATTTAGCGCCGGCGCAAAGTCTTTGCGCGCGCTCAGCTGCACGCGCAGATCATGACGTCATTTCCTCGTGCAACGCCCTTTGTGCGCCCCAAACCGGAACTTCAGTCGCGCCGCCCCATTGTGCGCGTGGCGGCCCTAACGACTGTGGAGTGGAACGGTGCACAGCCGATGCGGGCCGCGGGGAGCGCAAATTAAAGGGCACTTCCCCTGCACTATAAAGGGCATCCATTTTGCAGCAATCACTCTTGTGAGACGGATTTTTGGAGAGAGACCAAGGTAGAGAGCTTACTGCTTTGGCCCAACACTAGGACAGGTATTTCTGGCTTCAGGCCACAGCTTTGCAATTCTCTTTGCCTTCATTGATATCTCATTGTTTGCCAGCATATTATGAGGGCTGTCAGCGCTGGCTTTCACCATTACGTCCAAAGGGCTCACAGACGCCGTGAGAGAGTGGCAGCCCTGGCTAGACGCAGAGGGGGCAACAGGCGTCGGCAAGGGAGGCCTTACCCACTCAGGGTATACCGCCAGCAGTTCTCCTATGTCAACATGTCTGACGAGCAGTGTGTTAGGAGGCTGCGATTCAGAAGGGAGGTGGTCACAGAGATCTGCCAGCTGCTTCAGAGAGATCTGCAGCCACAGCTGAGGTGCAGGACGTCTCTGTCGGTGGCAGTGAAGGTGACGGTGGCTCTGAACTTCTATGCCACCGGCTCCTTCCAATCCGCTGCTGGGGACATTGCTAACATCTCCCAGTTCGCCGTGCATTGCTGCATCCGCCAGGTGACCAATGCCCTTTTCAGAAGGAGACGTCAATTCATCTCCTTCCCCATGACCGTGGAGAAGCAGCAGCAGCGTGCAATGGGATTTGCAAGAATAGCGGCCTTCCCCATGGTGCAGGGCGCCATTGACTGCACGCATGTGGCTTTGCGGGCACCTCTGGAGAATGCCGAGGATTACTGCAACCGGAAGGGCTACCATTCCCTCAACGTACAGCTGGTGTGTGACCACAGGCAGCGCATCCTAGCTGTCAATGCCTGCTTTCCAGGCAGCAGCCACGATGCCTTTATCCTGCGACAGACAACTGTGGCTGACATGTTCCAGGCACAGCCTCACCCAAGAGGATGGCTTATCGGGGACAAAGGCTATCCTTTGTGTACCTGGCCCATGACCCCGCTCCGCGCGCCCAGGACCTCTGCTGAAGAGGCATACAACGAGAGCCATCAAGCGACCAGGAACATCATCGAACGAACAATTGGCGTCCTGAAGCAACGGTTCCGCTGCCTGGATCGTTCCGGCGGAGCCCTGCAGTATTCGCCCGAGCGAGTCTCCCATTTCGTGGTAGTTTGCTGCATGCTGCACAACCTGACTATCCGCAGGACTCAGGCACTGCCACCTCAGGTTGGAGCACCACCTCAGGAGGAGGAGCAGGAGGAGCAGGAGGAGGAGGAGGAGGAGGACCAGCACAGGAGGGAGGCACAAGGTGCAAGGGCCACCCGTCGGCGGCTTATTGAACGTAGGTTCTAGGCCCCCTGTCAGGGAATGGCTTGTGCCAATGAAAGAACATGAATGCAGCCGCTCCGCAAGACCTCAGCCGGTTAAGGCAACAAAAACTTCAAAGTTCAAACATGGACAATCTGAATAAAGAAAATGGTTTATTCCACAAACTCAGTGCCCTTCCCACATGAAAAACAAAAACAGAAGAAACCCCCAAAAAACAGTCAGACACATTACTCGCTCCCACAACCTGGAGAGGATTAACAAAACAGTGCAACCAAAATGGCCGTCATCCTCGGCCTTCGTAAAAAACAAACATCACATCCTCGGCCTTCAAAAAACAAACATCAAATTCTCGGCCTCAAAAAACAAACACAACTGGCCACACATTCTACTTTTTGGCCTGCGAGGGCAATGCCTTGGGCATCTTTGTGTGGCCCCTGGCCACCCTGCTGCTCCTCCTCAAAGTGAGCCCAGTGGCTGCAGCAAGGCTGGGGGAAGGCTCCCGAGGGGCACATGGCGTGACGGCATGTGCCCTTGGGGGTCGGCCTAGACGAGCTCTGGCCCTCGAGGGGCCGGCTGGTGACTGCTGCAGCTGTGGGTGGGCAGCATCAGTCTGTCCAGCAGCTTGTGGCAGCTCCACTGGGGGAGTGGCAGTGGCGGCTGCAGGAACGGGGGCAAGCTGGCTGATGGCAGGTGCTCGCTGGTCGCCTGAGACACTGGCACTCGCCCGGGCCAGCACGGCAGCATGCGCAGCAATCTGCTGAAGGACAGACCGCTGTGCTGCTGCAGCGCGGCGGGTGCCCTGGCGATGCCTGCCTGACGCAGCGAGTGTGGCAGCAGTTAGTGCCCGTGTTGCCCTGGTCTGTGACCGCATCAGACCAGCCAGTGACTGGACGGCACCACTGATCATTTGGCTACTAGCTGCCTGAGCTGCACCGACTTCCTCCAGACTCCTGTCCTGAGCTGCACCGAATTGCTGCAGACTCCTGGCCTGAGCTGCACCGAATTGCTGCAGACTCCTGGCCTGAACTGCACCGACTTCCTCCAGACTTCTGGCCTGTGATGCCCCGAATTCCTTGACACTCTTAGCCAATGACTCTATGGCGTCAGGCATCCGTGCCACTACCCCCATGAGCTCCGTGTGCCTGCGCTCCGAGTCGACGGCCATTTCCTCGAGGAGGCGCACCTCCTCTGCGCTGACCGTCGCCGGACTGGAGGCCGCACTCACCCTCTAGGGAGAAGGCCGCCGAGCTTCCCCACCCCTCCCGCGTTGCTGCAGGCCGCTGGGCCCAGGAACTGGACTCCCCTGCGACCCTTCCCCCAGGCTCCCCTCCAGGGAAGACGTGTCCCCTACATCGCCATGGGTTGGCGCGGCTGAGGGTGCCACTGATGGGCCGCCTTCCTCTTCCTCCTCCTCCTCCTCCTCTTCCGAGGGGCTGACACTGGCAGCTTCAGGGACCTCCTCCTCACCTGGCACCTCACCATCTGAAAGCAGGAAGGCACAAGAGTAGCTTTAGAGTGAGGACAGGGCGTCAGCGAGGGAGGCATGAGTGGTGCCATTCACCGCATTGGTCGGACAGTGGCAAAGGATGTTGATCTGATGCGCAAGTGGAACGAGAGAGGTCCAAAAGGTCATGTCCTTACCATTGGTGCCCAGAACAGGGTCGGCATCTCCAGTGGCAACGGGGCCAATGACACGGACTCCCATGATGCGCTCCACGCGCTGGTCTAGGTCGGTGAGCTCCTGGTGCTGAGGCCCGCCTCCCCCGGTCACAAGCTGGCTACGCTTGTTGTTAGCCAGCTTGGCCTGCAAGAGAAAGGATGGCCTCTAAGTACGGTGTTGTGGTAAACCACTGTTTGTATTCCTGTTTGTCCTGTTTGTATTCCACTGTGTACATGCCTGGACATGCCTCGGCTGACTCCTCCCACAGGTCCTAGTATAAAGGTGACTGCTCCGCAGCCCTTGGTATCCTGGACCGGTCGACCACTCGAGGCAGACCTCCATTCTGTTGTTAATAAAAGCCTTTAGTTACTCTTCTAACTCTCAGTCTTTTATGAGTAATTGATAGCGCATCAATTTTATTAACAACATTTTTATAATGGAGAAGATCCTCACACCAGCATGCCTGGACTTAGATCATCGGGAGGCGGACTCATCCACCAAGTTTGCTCACTGGCTTAAGTGTTTCGAAAAATTCCTGACCGCCTCCGAAGCAATCAAATCGGACGAGGACAAACTGGATGTCCTGACCTCCAAAGTGAACCACCGAGTGTACTCGGTCATCCAAGACGCGACCTCGTACGCGGACGCTATCAAGCTCCTCAAGGACCAGTACACGCGCCCAGTGAACGAAGTGTACGCCAGGCACCTCCTGGGGAGTCGTAAACAACAACCTGGGGAATCGACCGTGGAATACCTTCAGGCACTGTCTGTGCTTGGCCGGGCCTGTGGTTGTAAGGATGTAAAGGCCGCCGTGTACACAGAGGAACTTATCTGGGACGCTTTTGTAGCGGGCCACAGATCCAATTACACACGACAGCGACTATTGGAGCAGAGTAACCTCAACCTCAACAAGGCCTCTGAACTCGCACTATCGTTGGATGCAGCCTACCAGGGCATGGATGCCTACTCCTCTGCACCGTGGACGCCGCGGGGAATGACAGCCTGGGACACGGTAGGACCGCCTCATAGCGCCGTGCCACCCCAGCCACACCCCAACAACGGCCCAACTACCGCAGCAGTGTCCCAAGGCCAGACAGCAGTGCCCCAAGGCCAGAAATGCTACTTCTGTGGCCAGGCAAAACACCCCAGAGCGCGCTGCCCGGCGAAAAACGCGATCTGCTCGGGCTGCGGGAAGAAGGGACACTACGCTAGCGTCTGCAGGGCCAAAGCCACCCCGAACCCCAGCAGCGCCGCGTGTGGGCCATGCGGGCCGCCATTTTGGACCTCCCCGGCCGTGTGCGAATCACCGGTACAGCAGCCATTTTGGACGCCTCCAGCCACATGGGGATCATGGACGCCGCCATCTTGGACAACAGCCGGGACGCAGCAGGCCCCCGACACCGCCTCATCTGATACCCGCAGCGACACACCGACCCCTACGCTGGCATCCGTTACACTGGACCAAGCGAGACCGCACCAACTGGCCAGTTCCACAATGGACATTAAGGTAAATGGTCACGATACAATCTGCCTTTTTGACTCTGGGAGCACGGAGAGCTTCATCCACCCCGACACGGTGCGGCGTTGCTCTCTCCCAGTCCTGCCTGCGCAACAGCGGATTTCTATGGCCTCCGAGTCCCAGTCGGCGGACATCGGCGGCTACTGCGTGGTGACACTCGTAGTAGACGGGACCGTGTACGATCATTTTAAACTTCTGGTCCTGCCTGACCTCTGCGCTGCCGTCCCGCTGGGGTTAGATTTTCAGTGCCACCTTAAAAGTGTTACGATGGCGTACGGTGGACCCCTACCCCCACTCACAGTCCGCAGCCAGCAGCTTCCAAATTGCCCGCCGCGCACCAGGTGCAACCTCTCCACACTCAGAGTCACCCCCCCACCACTGTTTGCTAACCTCACCCCCGACTGTAAGCCCATCGCCACAAAGAGCAGGCGATACAGTGCCGGGGACAGGGTTTTCATTAAAACCGAAGTGGAGCGGTTCCTGAAAGAAGGGATTATTGAGGGCAGCACCAGCCCCTGGCGAGCCCAGGTTGTGGTCGTTAAGACCAGCGAGAAGCAGCGCCTGGTCATCGACTACAGCCAGACAATAAATCGCTACACCCTGCTGGACGCCTACCCACTCCCCCGTATAGCTGATATGGTCAACCAGATCGCGCAGTACCGTGTCTTCTCGACCATTGACCTGAAATCAGCGTACCACCAGCTCCCCATCCGCCCTGAGGACCGCCAGTACACTGCCTTTGAGGCAAATGGCCGCCTCTATCACTTCCTTAGGGTTCCCTTTGGCGTCACCAACGGGGTCTCCATCTTCCAAAGGGAGATGGACCGGATGGTAGATCAAAATGCATTGCAGGCCACTTTCCCATATCTGGACAATGTGACCATCTGCGGCCGTGACTTGCAGGACCATGACGCAAACCTCGAAAAATTCCTCCGCACCGCCCAACTCCTAAACCTGACATATAACAAGGAGAAGTGCATATTCCGCACAAACCGCCTCGCCATCCTTGGCTGTGTTGTGGAACACGGAGTCATCGGCCCCGACCCCGACCGGATGCGTCCCCTTATGGAACTTCCACTGCCCCACTGCCTCAAGGCCCTGAAGAGGTGCCTAGGGTTTTTCTCCTATTACGCCCAGTGGGTCCCCTACTATGCGGACAAGGCCCATCCGCTGATCAAGTCCACCTCTTTTCCCTTGACGGCAGAGGCCCGCTTAGCCTTCCACCGTATCAAGGAGGACATTGCCAAAGCCACCATGCACGCAGTGGACGAATCCATCCCCTTCCAGGTGGAAAGCGACGCGTCCGACTTTGCCCTGGCCGCTACCCTCAATCAGGCGGGGGGACCCGTGGCCTTCTTTTCACGAACCCTCCAAGGCCCGGAGACCAGACACTCCGCTGTTGAGAAGGAGGCCCAGGCGATTGTGGAGGCTGTGCGTCATTGGAGGCACTACCTGGCCGGAAAACGATTTACCCTGCTCACTGACCAGCGTTCAGTTGCTTTTATGTTTAACAACAAGCAGAGGGGCAAAATCAAAAATGACAAGATCTTGAGGTGGAGAATCGAACTTTCCACCTACAACTACGAGATCTTGTACCGGCCCGGGAAGCTAAATGAACCCCCGGATGCGCTATCGCGTGGCACCTGCGCCAGCGCGCAGATCGATAGACTACGGGTCCTCCACAATGACCTCTGCCACCCGGGGGTCACCAGGTTCTTCCACCTCATCAAGGCCCGCAACCTGCCTTACTCTATTGAGGAGGTCAGGACCATGACCAGGAACTGCCAAGTCTGCGCTGAGTGCAAACCACACTTTTATAGACCAGACAGGGCCCACCTGATAAAAGCCACTCGCCCCTTCGAGCGCCTGAGCGTTGATTTTAAAGGGCCTCTCCCCTCCTCCGACCGCAATGTGTACTTCCTCAATATTATTGATGAGTACTCCCGTTTCCCGTTCGCCTTCCCCTGCCCGGACATGACCAGTGCCACGGTCATTAAATGTCTGAACAACCTCTTCACCCTGTTCGGCTTCCCCAGCTATATCCATAGCGACCGGGGCTCATCGTTTATGAGCGACGAACTCCGTCAGTACCTGCTAACTAGGGGTATTGCCACAAGCAGGACCACCAGTTACAACCCCCGGGGGAACGGACAGGTGGAAAGAGAAAATGCGACAGTTTGGAAGGCCGTCCTGCTAGCCTTAAAGTCTAGGGGCCTTCCAACCTCCCGCTGGCAGGATGTGCTCCCCGATGCGCTCCACTCTATTCGGTCACTGCTCTGCACTGCCACTAACGCCACCCCTCATGAGAAAATGTTCATCTTCCCAAGGAAGTCCACATCAGGGACATCGCTACCGCCATGGCTGACGTCCCCAGGGCCGGTCCTACTGAGAAGACACGTGAGGACCCATAAAACGGACCCCCTGGTCGAGAGGGTCGACCTCCTCCACGCCAACCCCCAGTATGCTTACATCGCATACCCGGACGGGCGGGAGGACACAGTCTCCATAAGAGACCTTGCACCCTCGGGGACCACAGTAACCCACTACCCACTACCACCCCCCCCCACGATCCGATATCCAGCCCCAGCAGACGGCAGGCCTGGGCCCCGCGACCCGCTCGACATCTACGAGGACGACACGCCTGTGCCACAGCCTACGCTGGACTCGACGCCGGAAGCTTCACTACCCCTGCCGTCGCCACGCCGATCACAGCGGCAGACAAGACCTCCGGAGAGACTCCAATACACTAACTTTTAATACACTTCACCCCGCCGGACTCAATTTTAAACAAGGGGTGAATGTGGTAAACCACTGTTTGTATTCCTGTTTGTCCTGTTTGTATTCCACTATGTACATGCCTGGACATGCCTCGGCTGACTCCTCCCACAGGTCCTAGTATAAAGGTGACTGCTCCCCAGCCCTTGGTATCCTGGACCGGTCGACCACTCGAGGCAGACCTCCATTCTGTTGTTAATAAAAGCCTTTAGTTACTCTTCTAACTCTCAGTCTTTTATGAGTAATTGATAGCGCATCAGGTGTGTAGCCCTGACCTTGTCTGCACAGCCTCCCATGGTGGAATAGCTTGGACAGTGTGTAAAGTGCAGAATGTGCAATTGATGGTCATGTCAGTCCCACAGCTGCTGGATGAGGGCTGGCCATTAGGGCTTTCAGGTCCCTTTGCCCATAATGTGAGGTGCACATGCAAGGATGAGGAGGACACTGGAAAGGGTACTCACCCTGACAATCCTAGTGAGGTCATTAAACTTCTTCCTGCATTGTACAGGAGTCCTGCCAACCACACTGTTGGATGTCACCCTGTTGGAGACATCCCTCCAGGCTTTGCAGAAGACACTGGTCACCGGCTTCTTGCCACTGTCTGGAAACAAAATATGGCGTCTTCGCTCCACAGCGCGAACCAGCAGCCTCAGGTCAGCTTCAGTAAAGCGCTGCGCTCTTTCCCGGGCCTTCTGCATCGTCCTGGTCGCTAAATAGGTGCAGCAGCAGTGCTCAGGCCTAGCTGGAGGGCTGCAGTGTCCAGGGCGTGGCAGCCAAACAACTCGACCCTTCCCCCTTTAAGAGATGGCCGGCGCCAGCGTGTCTGCCGTCAATCAAGAAATGACCGCACCTGCGCTGCGCCCGGCCTCGGCGGTATCGCTCAGCACCGCCAGCTTAGCGCCTAAAGATAGTCGTGCATCGCCAGTTTTAGCGCTGCAGCAACCTCTTAGGGCGATGCTACTGAATATCGGCGAAGTGGCCTCGACTTTGCGGCGGGCGCAAACTTTAGCGGCCGCCCGACTTTACCGCCCCAAAAGTGGCTATATTGAATTTCTAGCCCAAGGTATTTTGCGATGAATGTCTCATCTCCTGACTCCCCAAAGCCTTTTTACCATCTACAAGGCACAAGTAAGGAGTGTGATGGAATACTCTCCACTTGCCTGGATGATTGCAGTTCCAACAACACTCAAGAAGCTCGACACCATCCAGGACAAAGCAGCCCGCTTGATTGGCACTCAATCCACCACCTTAAACATTCACTCCCTCCACCACCGATGTACCATGGCTGCAGTGTGTACCATCTACAAGATGCACTATAGCAACTCGACAAGGCTTCTTCAACAGCACCTCCCAAACCCCCGACCTCTTACACCTAGAAGGACAAGGGCAGCAGGTGCATGGGAACACCACCACCTCCAAGTTCCCCTCCAAGTCACACACCATCCTGACTTAGAAGTATATCGTTGATCCTTCATCGTCACTGGCTCAAAATCCTGGAACTCCCTATCTAACAGCACTGTGGGAGTACCTTCACCACATGGACTGCAGGGTTTCAAGAAGGCGGGTCACCACCACCTTCTCAAGGGCAATTAGGGATGGGCAATAAATGCTGGCCTTGCCAGCGACGCCCACATCCCATAAAAACGAATTTAAAAAAAAACTTCACAACCAGTTAAATAGGTTTGAAGTGTGGTCGCTGTTGTAATGTAGAGAATGACGGCAGCCAATTTGTACTCAGCAAGATCTCACAAATAGCAATGAAATAATTGACCAGATAATCAACTTTTTAGTTGCGTTGGATGGAGGATAGATATTGGACATGGCACTGGGACAACTCCCTTGCTCTTCTTTGACTAGTACCAGGGGAATTTTTACATCCACCTGAGAGGGCAGACGGGTCCTTGGTTTAATGTCTCATGCTAAAAATAGCACCTCTGACAGTACAGCACTCCCTCAGTATGGCACAGGAGTGTCACTGGAGTGCGGCTTGAAACCATGACTTTCTAACTCAGAGGTGAGTGTGCTCCAAGTGGGGCCAAGACATCATGGCACAACAGTAGCATTCTTGCCTTTGACTTAGATTTCACTTTAAAGTTGGCATTGTTTAAAATGTCACCTGTCACGCTTCTAACATGTGAACAACCCTTGTATATAATAACCTAAATTGTCTTTTTCAGGAAATGTTAAAGAGTTTATTTTCTTATGAAAAGAATTTTAATTACATTCATGGCTTCTTCTGGGGTTATGGTTCTCAGTCATTTTACACTGTGGGGAACAGGGCTTACAAATAGCAAGTCCCGGTATGGTATGTGGTTGGCCAATCTTTCTATCAGTCATGTAAACAGGTGGATACCAGGAGCTGTAATCTGCTAGATTGAGCAACGGCATCCTCGACTAATATGGATGGGTCTTCGAAGTTGTTTGAGGTGCTTTTCACATAGCCGAGGGCTTTCAATGGAAAACATTATTATAGGCATTACAAACACAAGCTACAAGGATGGTACCAGGACTGAGATATTACAGATATTAGAAGGAAAGATTGAACAGGTTGGGGCTTTTTTCTTCAGAAAAGAGAAGACTTAGAGGTGACCTGATAGAGGTCTTCAAAATTATGAATGTGTTGGACAGGGTAGATGTGAAGAAAGTGCTTCCACTTGTGGGAGAGTCCAAGACTAGGGGCCATAAATACAAGATAGTTAATAAATCCAATAGGAAAATAAAGAGAAATTTCTTTACTCAGAGAGTGGTTACAACATGGAATTCAGTACCACAGGAAGTGGTTGAGGCAAATAGTTAAGATACTTTCAAAAGGAAACGAGACGAGTATATGAGAGAAAAATAAATAGAAATACATGCTGAAAGACCGTGATGAGGTAGATAGAATGGGAGCAGACTCGTATGGCGTATAAACACCAGCACAGATTGTTGGACCAACTGGCCTGTTTCTGTGCTGTATATTCTATGTAATCAATGTTACTAGTTTAGTCATTCTCTTGTAATTATTGTAATTGTATATGTCTTTATTAGGCTACAAACCTTGGCCAGCTTTTTCCATTGGTCAAATCCCATGTATCTACAGCAGACCAGGAGGCCTATCCACCACCATGGTTAGTTCCTGATCCGGGTTGATTTTCCAGGATCAGGGTCATCTTTGTGGTGGGCTTCCAGCGGGACTCCTGTCTCCACTGGGGACTCCACTTCAAGGAGGGAGAAATAACACTGCAGCAGACCAGCCACAGTGTATAATGTTTAAAGTTTCTCCTCATAAGTATAGTTTCTCATCCTTTGCTCATCCTTCTCACCTTAATGAATCTATGCTGCATGTCTCTGACTTCATTGTCCTTGCTATAATAGGACACCTAAACTGTACACTGTATTCTAACTGTGACCTAGTCATTGCTTTTGCAATTTGGTCAGGAACAAAAATATGTAGATATAAATAAAAAATACTCTATGGTTGCATGAAATGATTCTCTAATATGTCCAAAGCTGAAACAAGAAAGAAAGAGTCATCTACACACGGTATTTGGAAATATTAACTTGCTAGAATGAAGCAGGAAGAGAGGATGGGAATGTGGAGGGAAAGGGAAAGGAAGAAAGACTGAAGCAGAGAGCAAGGCCAATGACACGATAGGGAGAGAAGATGTAGGTTGCCTTCATTTGGCCTGGTTTTCTTCCCTTACTCATCCATTTTGGGTCATGTATCTTCTGTGAATGAGAGAGTAACACAACTATCTGGCTGCCAAGTCATTGCCACCGTCTCAGTTAGATGGATTTTTTTTTCGTTCATGGGATGTGGGCGTCACTGGCAAGGCCAGCATTTATTGCCCATCCCTAGTTGCCCTTAAGAAGGTGGTGGTGAGCCGCCTTCTTGAACCGCTACAGTCTGTGTGGTGAAGGTACTCCCAGAGTGCAGGAGTTCAGGATTTTGACCCAGTGACGATGAAGGAATGGCAATATACTTCCAAGTCAAGATGGTGTGTGACTTGGAGGGGAACTTGGAGGTGGTGGTGTTCCCATGCGCCTGCTGCCCTTGTCCTTCTAGGTGGTAGAGATCGTGGGAGGTGCTGCCGAAGAAGCCTTGGTGAGTTGCTGCAGTGCGTCTTGTAGATGGTACACACTGCAGCCACGGTTCGCCGGTGGTGGAGGGAGTGAATGTTTAAGGTGGTGGATGTGGCGCCAATCATGCGGGCTGCTTTGTCTTGGATGGTGTCGAGCTTCTTGAGTGTTGTAGGAGCTGCAAAGAGACCTCAGTAGCAACTTGATAAATATTCACTATTCATTTTTTGTAGCCACCTCCCCATTCACCAGTGGGGAAGTACATGGGTGGGGGGAGGGGGGGCATGGGGAGGGGGGTGAAATTCGACTTTGGTGGGAAAACAAGTCATTCCCCAGAATGTACACCCCACCTGATATTCAGTTCCTTGAAGTCAATAGGCAGGATGGGACATAGAACAGGCAGCAAATGCGATAGCGCCCATTTAGCAATCCACGCCCAAGTCGAATTGTACTCCCCCCATGGTCCTTGCGGAGCATTTCTCCGCAGTAGCATGATGAAGAATAGGAATTAGGGGCAAGGGTTGGCATCATGTGTGCCACTGCTTCATTACACTGACTAAAGACTGGATTTGTTTTTAAATATTCTACAAGAGAGACTGGCAATGATGAGAAAACAAGTGTGAAGTCAGATGGGACTGCAGAAAAAGAAACATATTGACAAGAGTGTAAACAAAAGTAATGATCAACGGTAGTTTCAGGATTGTTACGTGTTTTAAATCACAGCACTTGATGGTGTTGAATGCGACCTTCCTTAGATCCCTCCTCTAGCTGTTACCACTTGGGCTGTTTGCATTGAACTAGAGTTTGTCCTGAGCCCTGGGGAATTTCATATTGTTAGTCTTTTTATTGGTACTGGAGGCCCAGGAAATCACAGTGAGAAATAAATAAATGCATACATACTCTGTTTATGCCTGGTTGTAAGACTGTTGAAGAGTAAGGCCGTTTAAATGAGCATTACAGTACTGATTTCTAGGTGGAAGGTGCCCTTGTGACCCTGGAGCAGTTGAAAGGACCAGCAACAATGGAAACAAAACTCATTTTTCCACAGTTCTCAGGTCATCCCTGAGACCTAAGCTAGAGTACATACACCTCATTAGCAATGGTTTTACAGCATCTTTCCCTCGGCATCTTCCCAGATACTGCTCTGACCATGGCTGCATGCCATGAGACCAGAGAGATGACTTCCTTCCTCTACAAGGTCATGTATACCAAAGTTCGCCTTCACAATGCCGTTGGAATGACTGCTCCTCCCCCAGTGCTTCTTTCCTAGAGGTTGTCAAATGGCTCCTTCCCTGAGGTCGCCCCCTCCCTAAAATCAGGGGATTTGTTTTCCACCAAATCTTCTTTTAGTCACAGATTCTAAGAGCCGAGCTTCTTAGCACATCACCTCGGTTTCCATGACGACTTAAAGCTCTTTTTAGTAGAACGGAACAGAACTACAAATTGGGCAATAAATTACCTATCCCATTAACTGGTTCCACAAATAAACAATATCTAGTAAAAGCTTTTCACAGGCGTACACACTAAGATTTAGCACCCTTTCTTATTTTAACTTTGACTATATCGAGCAGTTCTTCGCTTGATTTTTGACTGCAATTAGTTAAGAATTTTTTTTTGCAACAACCTTAGGTGTGATATCTAAACCCCAAAGTGTAGTAGTTGGTGGAGAGTTGGTGAAAGAATACGGAGAATGAGACAGGAAAACATAAACTTGGGAGGTCGTAAAAGACCTTTTTAAAAAGCCAATTAAACCTAGCAGATAGTAAACTCCTTTTTAAGAAACCAGTCAGATCCTGACTGAGCTTGCTTTTGTTATGTTGTGTTGGATTTCGTATTGTCAGAACGTGACAGTTCAATCCATGTATCCTGATGTACATTATTTGCCACCTAACACTGTAATCACCTCTCTTTATAGCCCTCCCAAATACACATGCACACATACATTTCCCAGGATCTCATGATATTTGCTTTGTGAGTTCTGCTTTTTTAAATAGCTTGACATCAATTCACAATTGTAAAAATAAAACCTTTGGAGCATCGAGAAACTCTCCACAATGTTATTACCATTGTGGTTGATGCTAAACTGATTTCCTCAATAGCTCTGACTCTAACCATAGGGTGTTAATATGTAACCTCATGTATAAACCCAGCCATCAATAATAACATTTAAATTAAAAATATATATTATGGGTCAGATTTTGCTCTCAAAATAATGGCAAATGGCGCTCGCCGTTACTTATGCATAAATAGTACAGCAACTTCAGACGAGGGGCAGATGCGTGGTTCAAAGACAATATCTAAAAGTTGCTGTCCAAGTTGCATGCTCCGCTGTTAGCTTCGCAAAAACGGCATCTCGCTGTCTGCTTCCTCATTGAAATGCATTGAATGTTGTGGAGATGCTGTATTTGCCCAGTAGATACAAAGTAAATGCGGCACAGAAAGTTAAGTCTTGCCATTACAAGTATAAGTGCCCATTTAACGGCGTGATGATTGTTAATTACTGCCAATCAACCTCTACGGCACAAGTGTGGAGTCTCATTCATTTAGGTATTAATTGTTGTTGGAGATATTTAAAATGTTCATAAAATTACTTTTCCTTTCTGTCTCTTTTTTTTCTCTCTCTCTTAATCAAATCTTTCTTTCCCGCTCTTTATTTCTCTTTCTGAGCCTGATTTGACATTGAATTCACCACTCTAATGTACACTTCCTTTTCAATCCTTTCCATTGTTTATTTCTCAATTAAAGAGATACCCTGTT
The DNA here is from genome assembly GCF_052327205.1 of Somniosus microcephalus. NCBI lineage: Eukaryota > Metazoa > Chordata > Chondrichthyes > Squaliformes > Somniosidae > Somniosus > Somniosus microcephalus. Next base: position 40,302,922 of record NC_140998.1, read on the forward strand.
GCTTGTCCTGTTCACTCAGCGCCCAGATGCCCTGTTTCCCTCGCTGCAACATTATCAGCTCACACTTTCAGCAACTTAGGCTGGAATTTTCCGGGGGGGTCAGCAGGCGGGATTGGTGGTGGGTTGGGTGGGAAATTTGATATTTTTGACAGCGGGTCAGGAACCTGCTGTCAACTCGCTCCCACGCACCTTTCCCGATGTCAGGTCTGACAGTGCTGAGCAGACCCGACAGGCAGCAGCGGGCGACCCAATTCAGGTAATTAGTGGCTTGTTTAGAGCCACTTAATAATGATTTTCAGCTTACTTTATGCATTTGACAGCTCGCCCATGGGGTCCACGCTGGTCATGGACCACGTCTATCAAGCTGAGGTGGGAGGTCAGTGGCCATTTAATCAGCTGTTGAGTTGACAGCTTCAAATGTAAAGTAAAAGCTCCCAACTTACAGAGATATCTTCCCTCAGCCACAAGCTGTTCCTCACTGCATTTCCACAACAGATTCACCATGCTGCAAGTCTTTACACAAGTCTCCATCCAGTCTGACCTCATTACCTCTCTCACCATTGAGAGATCACGGCCTAGAAATTCGGTATGGCCCCGCCAGGTCTTTTGCGCCCGAAATTTTGCGCTCGCCAGGATTCCCGTAGCGCCCGCCTAAAATTCAGTTGCGACGGGCCAAGACGGCGGCGGGCGCTATTGCAGGGTTTGGCCGCCTCGCTAGGGGCGATGAATGTCACTTTCAGGCGTCCAGCTGCCGCTGCGGCACCCGATGCGGTGCGGCAGGCTGGGGTACTGCAGGCCTCCTCCTTCTCTTAAGGAGGAGCTGCCTGCAGCCGTCAGATCGCCGGTGGATTCCCCCGGCAAATGAGCCCGGCACCACGGAGAAGTGCCGGGCTCGCGGGACTCAGACATCAATGCCACGGGGGGGTGGTGCAGGAGTCCGGGGAGGGAGGTGCGGGCAGGCGGCCGCCGGGAAAGCGGCCGGCCGCCGCTCCACCTTTATGCGCCGGCCTTTCGGAGCTGCAAGACCCCGTTTCACAAACGCTGTTTGCGGCTGCCACGGGCGAGGCGGCCGCAACTGAATTTGGCCATCGGGCCGGAATAGCATTGCAACCGGGGCGCTGCGCACACCGATGACATCATCGGTGCCGGCGCGGCGCTACCGGCTAACGCCGATGTTAGGGTCCATCTGAATTTCGGGCGATAAAAAACTTCAGGCGCAAACCACTTTATAGCCAATAAGTGGGCGCAAACGCAACTGAATTTCTAGGCCCACTTCTATAATCCCTACTTCACCTGTCATCTAATCCATCAGCATGGGTGCCCTTAAAACTCTCTCAACTTGGTCCTCAGAATTCCACCACGATCAGCCCCAACACCAGCAGCACCAACAACAACACCAACCTTCTCTGCAATCAACTGATGCTGCACAGGACAGGGGGCATCAGCACCCAAGCACAATGTTGCCCGGGTCGCCAGGGATGGCATCACCATGGCCAAATTTACTTCACTTGACGCTGTACACCCTGGCTGCCACATGTAGGGTGTTTTTGCATGCCCCGTGTTTCTATGACTCTCCCTTGAGTCGATCCGTGGCACAAAAACTCCCCGGTTTGGGTTGTTTCCTTTGGAGCTTATGCCAATAGTCCCTGCCCAGCCCGTTGATTAGCGGGTAATCCCACACAGAGAGAGAGACCAAGGCCAGATAGGTCTTCTGCTATGCCCGATGTGCAGCGTCCCAAGCGGGATTACTGTGTAACCCAGCCATGACCCGATGCCACCCGATTGGTCTTCCGAATTATACCGTGAACCACAAGCCCCACACCCCCAAGTTCAGACCCAAGGAGTTACTATGGATAGATTATAAATGATTCAGACAAAACAAAATGGTTCAGGTTGGTCAAAGATCGATTCATAAGAACATAAGAACTCGAATTGCTAACTGTTTGTTAAGTTCTTGACTGCTCCATCATTGAAAGAGTCCCGAGGTGTTACATTTTATTACACTCACAAAAACAACAATCCCTACTCCTCTCGCTTATGGCAGGATGAGTAGGTGACCGTGGACACTAGCTTATAGCTTATACCCACCCTGTTGGTTACACCGAACCAACCCCTTCCCAGAATCTAAGCCTAGATAATGGAAAAACCCTTCTAACTAAACCCCTCTCCTGGTCTGGTCAGAACCCACACTTGGAAGCCTCCTCACACACAGACACGTGCTAGCCTGCGTCTTGGACACTCGCAGTTCCTCGGCAGCCAAACACGTGGGCGGTCCTGGGGATTTCTAGAGGTGTATGCTGGATATAATTACCAGCCCTTGTCGTTTATTCATGCGATCCCGGCTCCGTTTGACTCCAGAGACAGAACCGTGCCTAACAGAGGCATGCGATGAGGCCTAGAGAGTTACGTTCAGGCGGTACGGCGAGGCACTCACTTCGGGCATTCCTGGGGAGTTGACGGACGCATGGTTATGCGGAGAACCCCATTACAGATAGTAGAGGAAAAGCAAGCAAGTCCTGCATCCCCAAAGTTCAGCATGTTTATACCCCATGCAATACACAAAACTGGCTGGGCGATTCCTGGTTACCATGGTCACAGAGATGCTAGTTGGTTTACCCGGTGATGTCTCTGTCTTGGATTGGTCATCTTGAAGAAAACAATGGTAGGCCATTACTGTAGATGAGCAGTTCTTGAATTGCTAACTGTTTGTTAAGTTCTTGACTGCTCCATCATTGAAAGAGTCCCGAGGCGTTACATTTGGCCTCCAAACCTCATTGTCCATCCAGACATCCTGGCTCCATGAACAAAAGGTGGTTTTCCCCAAATCTCACATGATCGAATATGAAAAGGCTCCTGCCTTTCATGACATCGTGTGGAGATGCCGGAGTTGGACTGGGGTGGACAAATGTAAGAAGTCACACAACACCAAGTTATAGTCCAACAGCTTTATTTGAAATCACAAGCTTTCGGAGCGCTCCGAAAGCTTGTGATTTCAAATAAAGCTGTTGGACTATAACCTGGTGTTGTGTGACTTCTTACATTTCATGACATCAGCATTGAGACAGGTCCCATGGCAACCCAAAAGACAGACAGTTCCTGCTATCTTCACAGAAACCAACAGGCAGTCCCTTTTAAAGTCCAAAAGTCCAAACTCCATTTTTAAAATGCAGCCCACGTGCGTCTCCATTTTAAAAGGGTACATATCCATTTTAAAAGTCCAAAAATCCTTGAGGCCCATGCACCCACTGATGTTGGCACCGGCCAAACCCTACACACATGATGCACCAGGTTGGCACCACCCCACACCAACACCATTAAGCATCCCTACAATGCTCAAGCCATTCCTTTCACACTCATCGCCATTGCAGGGTGGTACCGTTATGTCTCACCATTGACTGCAACTCATTAAGCCACTTCCAAAGGTGCACACAAATCTGTCCAAGAACACAAAGTGTTGAAAATAAAGATTTCAATGTTTGACACCACATTAATGCCCTTTAGGGAAGGAAATCTGCCTTCCTTACCTGGTCTGGCCTATATGTGACTCCAGCCCCACAGCAACGTGGTTGACTCTTAATTGCCCTCTGAAATGGCTTAACAAGTCATTCAGTTGTAATGAACCGCTATGAAAAACAATAAAAAGATTGAAACTGGAAGGACCACCTGGCATCAAACTCGGCACCGGCTACGGACACGGCAAAGACACATCCAGCCAAGTCGACCCTGCAAAGTCCTCCTCACCAACATCTGGGAACTTGTGCCAAAATTGGGAGAGCTGTCCCGCAGACTAGTCAAGCAACAGCCTGACAGTAATACTCACAGAATCATACCTTTCAGCCTATGTCACAAAATCCTCCATCACCATCCCTGGGTGTGTCCTGTCCTACCAGCAGGACAGACCCACCAGGGGTTGCGGCACAGTGGTATACAGTCAGGAAGGAGTGGCCCTGGGAGTCCTCAACATTGACTTCGGTCCCCATGAAGTCTCATGGCTTCAGCTCAAGCATGGGCAAGGAAACCTCCTGCTGATTACCACCTACTGCCCTCCCTCAGCTGATGAATCAGTACTCCTCCATGCTGTGAGTAGCAAGGACACACAATGTACTTTGGGTGGGGGACTTCAATGTCCATCACCAAGAGGGGCTCGGTAGCACCACTACTCTCCGAGCTGGCCAAGTCCTGAAAGATATAGCTGCCAATCTGGGCCTGCGACAGGTGGTGAGAGAACCAACACGAGGGAAAAACCTACTTGACCTCATCCTCACCAATTTACCTGTCACAGATGCAATTGTCCATGACAGTATTGGTAGCAGTGACCATTGCACAGTCATTGTGGAGACGAAGTCCCGTCTCCACACTGAGGACACACTCCATTGTGTTGTGTGGCACTACCACTGTGCTAAATGAGACAGATTCAGAACAGATCTAGCAGCTCAAAACTGGGCATCCATGAGGCGCTGTGGGCCATCAGCAGCAGCAGAATTGTATTCCACCACAATCTGTAACCTCATAGCCCGGCATAGCCCTCACTCTACCATGACCATCAAGCCAGGAGACCAACCTTGGTTCAATAAGGAGTGCAGAAGAGCATGCCAGAAGCAACACCAGGCGTACCTAAAAGTGAGGTGCCAACCTGGGGAAGTTGCAACACAGGACTACATGCAAGCTAAAAAGCAGAAGCAGCATGCTATAGATAGGGTTAAGCGATACCGCAATCAACGGATCAGATCAAAGCTCTGCAGTCCTGCCATATCCAGTCGTGACTGGTGGTGGACCATTAAACAGCTAATGGGAGGAGGAGGCTCCATGAACATCCCCATCCTCAATGATGGTGGAGCCCAGCATGTGAGTGCAAAAGACAAAGCTGAAGCGTTTGCAACCATCTTCAGCCAGAAGTGCCGAGTGGATGATCCATATCGGCCTACTCCTGAGGTCCCCACCATCACAGAAGCCAGTCTTCAGCCAATTCGATTCACTCCACATGATATCAAGAAATGGTTGAGCACACTGTATAAAGCAAAGGCTATGGGCCCCGACAACATCCCGGCTATCGTACAGAAGACTTGTGCTCCAGAGCTAGCCGCGCCTCTAGCCAAGCTGTTCCAGTACAGTTACAACCCTGGCATCTATCCAAAAATGTAGAAAACTGCCCAGGTATGTCCTGTCCACAAAAAGCAGGACAAATCCAACACAGCCCATCAGTCTACTCTCAATCATCAGCAAAGTGATGGAAGGTGGCATCGAAAGTGCTATCAAGTGGCACTTACTCACCAATAACCTGCTCACCGATGCCCAGTTTGGATTCCACCAAGACCACTCGGCTCCCGGACCTCATTACAGCCTTGGTCCAAACATGGACAAAGGATCTGAATTCCAGAGGTGAGGTGAGAGTGACTGCCACTGATATCAAAGCAGCATTTGACTGAGTGTGGCATCAGGGAGCCCTGGTAAAACTGAAGTCAATGGGAATCGGGGGGAAAATCTCCACTGGCTGGAGTCATACCTAGCACAAAGGAAGATGGTTGTGGTGGTTGAAGGTCAATCATCACAGCCCCAGGACATCGCTGCAGGAGTTCCTCGGGGCAGTGTCCTAGGCCCAACCATCTTTACCTGCTTCATCAATGACCTTCCCTCCAACATAAGGTCAGAAATGGGGATGTTCGCTGATGACTGCCCAGTGTTCAGTGTCGTTCACAACTCCTCAGATAATGAAGCAGTCCATGCCCGCATGCAACAAGACCTGGACGACGTTCAGGCTTGGGCTGATAAGTGGCAGGTAACATTCGTGCCACAGAAGTGCATAGATACTGTGGCAACAAGAGTATGTCAGAGGCTAGGTAATCTGTGGTGAGTGTCTCACCTCCTGACTCCCCAGAGCCTTTGCATCATCTACAAGGCACAAGTAAGGAGTGTGATGGAATACTCTCCACTTGCCTGGATGAGTGCAGCTCCAACAACACTCAAGAAACTTGACACCACCCAGGACAAAGCAGCCTACTTGATTGGCACCCCATCCACCACCTTAAACATTCACTCCCTCCACCACTGGCATAACGTGGCTACAGTGTGTACCACCTACAAGATACACTGCAGCAACTCACCAAGACTTCTTCGGCAGTACCTCCCAAACACGTGATCTCTTCTACCTAGAAGGACAAGGGCAGCAGGCACATGGCAACACCACCACCTCCAAGTTCCCCTGCAAGTCACACACCATCCTGACATAGAAGTATATCACTGACTCTTCATCGTCGCTGGTTCAAAATCCTGGAACTCCCTCCCTAACAGCATTGTGGGGGTACCTTCACCACACGGACTGCAGCGGTTCAAGAAGGCGGCTCACCACCACCTTCTCAAGGGCAATTAGGGATGGGCAATAAATGCTGCCTTACCAGCAACGCCCACATCCCATAAATGAATAAAAAAAGTTAACAGAAACTTTACATGAACATTGCATAAAACATCCAAATTGCTACCCTTGTGTGTTGTTAGTTGATATGATTGCGCTAGGATGAGGGCGAGTGTGAGGGGTGGCTCGTGAGATGGCGATGTGATAATATTGATAGAGAGGAATGGGTGGAGGTGCAAGCTAAGTTGGTGTGAGTAAGGATGTGCAGGAGTAGGGTCGGGAAGGCAGAGTGATGGGGGTGTGATGAGAGGCACAGCAAGATGAAGTTGAGTGTGGCTTTGTACTCACGTTCCCTGATCTACTGAAATCACTGAAACATTTGCAGCACTGCACCCAGGTCTTCCTGATCACATCCCTGCTTGTGACCTGCTCTACAATGTGCAATCAGGCTGCGTTATCGCCTGGGGAGGTCTCTTCCGCCCATGCGAAGGGAAGAGGACCGCCCTACATGCTGTAACTCCCTCCATAAGCATATGGAGGGAGTCATGGGAGAGCCTGGGTGCAGCCCTGTGCCTCTGTGCAGTGCTCGTCGGTGTTTGCAGCCCCTCAATGCTGTAGAACACTGACAGCACAACTGTCAAAATAAATTTGGCCGTGGTCCCTGTACGTAAACCAGCTGATGACGCGTCGTCAAATGACGTCACCAGACCCGCTTCCTCTAATTGGCCGGGAAATGTGCTGGGCGGGTTTAACAAACCCCATCAAAGGAAATTCATTTCACAGAGTGGGATAGAGCCAGCAGCGGGGATGGGACCCGCCACTAATGTCGCCCGCCACGGACCCGCCAAGTTCAGCAAAATCACGGCCTTAGTGTTTTGAGCTGAAGGGTGCACGGGCAAATGTAACTAATGGCAGATGCCGTTAGATGCCCTGTTACAGCAAAATTTGGCCCAATATGTTTTAAACATTGCTATTAGTTTTTAAATCACAGACTTAGTATGGCATATGACAGGGAGCCTGTATTTATGAGCTAGCAGTGCTCTAGTACACAGTGAATTACCATTATGCACCAAAATATCCTTCACAAAGGCTTTCATGATGCTCATGGCCTTGGAGGAGCTGCCGGTATTGGGGTCAACCAGTTTCATCACCTGGAACCCCCTACCTAACAGCACTGTGGGAATATCTTCACCACACGGACTGCAGTGGCTCAAGAAGAAGACCCACCACCACTTTCTCAAGGGTGACCAATAAATGTCAGTCTTGCTGTGACACCCACATACCTTTGTGTCATCTCAGCACTATGAAAGTAGAAATCACAGGTGAACTATTGGTCTGGGTGTGATGCTCAGCAACAACTGTAAATGCATTCAGCAGGAATGTGCTTACGATGGCATTGCTCCTATTAGCCAGAGCAGTGTTGCCCCATATTTCTATAGTAGTGATGTGACAGTTAGACCTGTAGGATGTTGCTATCAAGCACCAACAAATTGAAAAATTAAACATTCTGACATTATTTACCTTTCCCTCCCTCATTTACATTTTTAACTAATTTTCGTTGAAACATGGCAACATATATTGACTGCTACAACATGACGTGTGTTTTCATGAAATGGTAACTACAGTATACAGATATTAAAAATGTCACTCAAGAACTGTAGAGACATTACCTTTTGTTATCAATAAATGCAAAACTGGGATATAAGTTGATAATCTGCTTTCTGTGTCAATAAACTGATGTTCTTTTACTCAGTTATATACACTGAACTTGATGATAGAAAATGGTATCAGATTCAACTCTGTGAAAGTCAAACTGTACAGCTCAAAGACCCCCATTATAATATATCAAAGGAATTATTAGTATTATTATTGAAGTATACAGATATATTTGCTAAATATAAATCACTGGCTAAGAAACTATAAAACGTCTAGTAAAACATTATAATTCAATGGGATCATGATGTACGGATCAATACTAGGCAACAGCACTGCTTGTTGGATTTATGTAATTCAAAGAAATAAAGCAATAAAAATCCCATGTTATTTAAATCCCATTTCAAGCCCACAAAAATCCATAGAAAATTAAAAGGTATGCACAACTGTTTTAAGAAAGATGCCTGTACTTCACGAAGGTCTGTACAATGAGAAATCTGCCTCTTCAAGTCTCTCTGGTTCATCAAATTTGAAAGGGTTTGGGGAAAAGGCAGTGGAATGGAGAGCTGACACAGGCCTGATGGGCTGAACGGCCTCCCTCTGTGCAGTAACATTCGATGATTCTATCCCTTCATAATCTGAGCTGAACTCCATAGCAACACCTGTAAGGCTGATGTTGCTACTGATATTTTTACGGGCGTCTGATGACTAAGGGGACACATTCACTACACAACTCTATGCCAGATAGTTCCAAATCTTGAAGGATGTGTTCAATCATTTGGGCGGCAGAACACACGGGCTGACAAACCCGGGAGATGCAGTGGGAGGCCCAAACCATTTAGAGGGCCGAGTCGCATTTAAATAGAACCAGTGAGCTGCCCATGCCAAGCGGGCATCTCGATGCAGCTTGCTGGATTGAGGCTGATACAATATTGGGCAGGCTGCAGGCCACTTGGACAGTTTTGGGGGGGCTGGTGAGGCGGGTGGGGGGGTGGTGGGGGGGTTGGTGCGATCCATGATTATGGGGTGGGGGAATGCCTTGGGCAGCAAATTATTTTATGGTTCCTCTGGCCCAGAAACATCATTTTTCACCTACCTTTGAGGGCCCTCCCTTCTTGGCTGGTAGGTTTTTATTGAACAGAGCATCCACAGCAGATAGTCCACCCAATAAGCCATAAAAATAGCTTTGGGACGTTATCTTTTTAACTAGATCCTGATTTATCTTTTTAACTAGACCCTGAGTCAGGTGGGCATCTAATAAACCAGCGGTGGCAAAATGGCGGTGTGGCAGAAAATCAGTGATAACTCGGCCGCTGTAATTTTAACTCGCGGTTTTCCCCGGTTGGAGGGAGTTAAAACCCGCCCTTTGTAAAGGTAGCTGTTCTCAGCCAAGGCAGCAGTGGGACCACTCCAATTGGCCTCAGTGTCATTTGGACCTGGGGGAGGGTGGCAAAAACAGCAAGGGAGCAAGGGCTACCGCTCCTGATTACAACAATGGGCCAGACTAAAAGTGCATGTGTGTGGGTGTCGGACGAGGCGAGAATCAGCTCACCTGTGAAGCTCCCCGCCTCCCCAAATGGTCAGATATCCAGCCATTGGGGCAGTAATTCCTCCCCAAACGCGTGAGTACGGAAGGGGTACTCACGCGTCTGGCCGGAGGAAATGCCGGTTTTCAGCATGCACAGCGCATGCGCTGAAAACCGGCATTTCCTCTCCTTTAACCCAAGAGGTGAAGAGGCTAGCGCGTGCGTAGGGGGCAGCGTGTGCGTCTTGGATTTCCTCTGTTTTGGGGGATTTGCGCATGTCTAAAGGCCTCCGGTCTTTACGCTTGTAAAAAGCACACGTAAGTATTTACTTTTACAGGTAAGTGGTGTTTTAGTGTAATTTAGAATTTTTTTTCCACAGTTTTATTATTTTAAAGAATCTACAATAAGGTAAGTTTAGTTTTAGACCCTTTTTATTAAAAATTTATTTTTTTCAAAAAAAAAATTATTGGCCCAGAAATTCCAGAACGGGGCTTGCAGCGCGTGCAAGCCCCGTATTTACACTTACCCCGCGCTACTGCCGATCAGCTCCAGGGACGCCTGGAATTGGTGTTTCCAGAAGAAGAATCCCGGGCAGCGTGTGACGTCACGCCGCCCAGGAGTGCAGCCAGCGCGAAGCCAGGAGCGTGCAGTGCAAGTGAGACACGCCCCTTGAGGCCTCAGTTTCACTGGACATGCCCCCAATGTTTCTGTCAAGCTGCTAACCATTTTTACATGCAAAGCAGCAGTTTAAATAGGTTTTTGGAAGTTTTTTGAAGATTTTGGTAACTTTTATAAACTTTTTAAAATGTTTACATTATTTTGAGTAATCTGAAGTAGTTTTAAACAGAATTAAAGCAATTTAAAGACTTTTAAAAGCCCTAAAAGAATTTTTTTAATTCCATTTATTTATTTAGCAATGTCGTCGTCATACGTGTCTTCACACTGTTCCCTTTGGGGAACTGTATGAAGTGGTGGAAGGATTTATGGCCATGATTAACGCTCATTCCGTGACCGTAACCATCTTTGAACCAGGCATTAGGGCGGTTAGTCCTATGGCGGGAGGGTTTTACGGGCTCCCACAAGCTATACAAGGAGGGGGGCCACCCACACCCACGGACGCAAATATCCCACTGAATGTCAACCCAGAATTTAGAGCCGGAGCTCCGACTCCACTTGCCGGGACTGTCTGGAGCGGGGTTCGAAACCCTACCCTGATCTGGCCCAACAGACAAAGGCCCAATCCGATTAGCAACGTGAAATGGCAGCACAGGGCTCCAGTCACGGGGAGGGAAAAGGCGCAGGAAACGTATGGGTGTCACCTTTTGTGCGGAGTGGGCCTTTTGCGTAGCAGTAAGCATCCCCGCCGCTGGGCCAGAAGGAGTAGGGTTTTGAACCCCACTCCACACAGTCCCGGCAAGTGGAGTCGGAGTTCCAACTTTAAATTCTGGGTGGACATCCAGCGGGATACTTGCGTCCGTGGGTGTTGGTGGCACCCCCCCCCCCTCAGATGGGTTGTGGGAGCCCGTAAAACCCTCCCGCCATAGGACTAACCACCCTAATGGCTGGTTGAAAGATGTTTACGGTCACGGAATGAGCGTTAATCACGGCCATAAATCCTTCCACCACTTCATACAGTTCCCCAAAGGGAACAGTGTGAGGATACGTACGATGATGACCTCTTGCGCAATGCACCTCCTTGGACCCTCAGTCGCAGATGCGAGGGGGCAAGTCGTGCAATTGTTAAATTTTTCATTTTATTGACATGTAAAATGTTGGCCCAGTAATTCCCTTCCAAATGCGCGAGTACGGTCGGGGTACTTACGCATCTGGCTGGATGAAATGCCGGTTTTCAGCATGCACAGTGCATGTGGGGAAAGCCGGCATTTCCTGTCCTCTGAACGAAGGGGTTCAGAGGCAGAACGCGTGCGACTGCACAGGCAGCACGTGCGCAGTATAATTCGCCGCTTTCATTAATGCTTTCAGTGAGGTCAAGTCATTACAACTTACACATGAAAAAAGCATGGGTACAGTTGCTCCAGAGGCTGCGGAGGAAGATATTTATTATCGTGGAGCTTCTGAAAGTATGTATGTCTGTATATATTCCTTTGCGTGTCATGTATATATTCCTTTACTTATGTGTATGAATGTATTATTTAATTATGACTTTCAGAGAAAGTAACTTATTGGAAAATCATAATTAAAAACATACATTCATACACATTAGTAAAGGAATATAAAACATACATAAATATACGTAAAGGAATATATGTGGACATACATACATAACTCATTCTCACATTCCATTCACACAGCCACAATTGCTCCTTCTACCTACCGTTCTGAAAACCCTTTAAAAAAAAAAAAATTTTAACTTTAAAACTTACTTAAAATTTCTTAAAATAACTTCCCTCCCTTTCCCAAACAAAAATATTGCATTTCAGAAGCTCCACGATAAAATGTTTCTTCCTCCGCAGCCAATGAACCACTTTACACTTGCTTTTTTCAAGTGTAAATTCTGAGGACTTACCCTCACGGATTTCATGAATGAAATCTACGAAGTTAACTGCGCAAGCGCTGCCTGTGCAGTCGCACGCGCTCGAGGTCTGGAAATGCCGGCGTTCCCCGCATGCGCTGTTCATGCTGAACGCCGGCATTTCCAACGGCCAGATGCGTGAGTACCCCGAGCGCACTCACGCCTTTGGCTGCGAATTTCTGGCCCATTGTTTAAATTATTTTTTTTAACTTATTTATACTTAATTTAATGATTGGGATGTTTTTTAAATTTTTATTTAAAGTTTAAATAGTGTTTTGGGCCCCCGTAGTTTTCATGAGTTTGACAGTTCTTACTCTCAAACTCATGAATGAACCTTCCCCTCCCCTGATTGGTTGCACAGTGCTCACCTGATCCCAGCCGGCACATCGCACTAACTACGCCGCTGGATCAGGTAAGCACTGCGCGCTGACATCTGAGCCGGGCCTGTGACAGGAAATGCAAGCAGGCCCGGGCTTCAGATGTCAGCGCGCAGGGTGAGTGCAGATCGGGGGCTTGCACGCGCGGCAAGCCCCCGACACCAAGTTCTGGGCCAATGTATTTTAGTCCAGGCTTTCTGAAGAAGAACTGCACCCAGGATTCAGCACCCTCGGCAAAGCAGAGGGGAAAACTGGAAAGAAAGATTTTATAGACTGACGATGGTTTGGCCGCTGTTGTCGATGATGACATCATTTGATTCACCTCCATTTAATGCAGGTTGTGGGTTTTCATATGACTGTAAAGTCCGAATGTTTTTGCACACACAGGACATCGTATGTCAAATTGACCTGAGGGCTGATCTTTTATTGATTTTGAATGGACTCACTTTTCTTCAGCTAGCTGGATACAACTTACTTCACTCAAGCTCTGTCTTGCCATCATGAATCACATTTTTCACCTTTTCCTGTCACCAGTATCATGTTTCCATGTGTCAGTTCAGCTGTCACAATATTTTAAACTAGTCTTTCGGCAATTCTTATACATTTTGAACTGACCACCACAAGAGCATTTACCAAGCTTCAGCTCACTGTAGAATACCTCCTCGGGTAGTCTATCACTATCCTTGCCTCAATGCCTGGTATATTTGCTCTTCTGAGGACCTCAGTCCTCAATCTTGTGCCACCATCAAATTTTCATGATCTTGCTGAGGTTAACCTAGATGGAAATGATTGAGTTTTCTGTTACCCCATAATTTAACATGGAGCCTTCCAAAAGCACTACTAGCTTTAAATAATCTGTGGTTCACTTCATCATCTAGGAACATATCCTGTGAGATGGTAATTGCAAGGTAATTGAACTTATCCACTGCAGACAGCGTGTGCCCTTTGAAGTTAGTATTAGGTGGCACTTAAAGTTTTCCTTACGGTTCAGGCTGGTATATTGTGGCAAAGCCACCAAGAGACTCTTGCAGTAATGTATATAATTGCCTTTAACAGGGGTTTGTTACCTTTAAGTTTTTGCTCTGTATAAACAGCGCGGGTTCGGTAAAATGGCGATCCAGTGCAATGACGTCATCACGCAGGTCACGTGGCGTTCCCAATGGCGGGAAACGTCATGACATCATGACGTCAGAGGGGAGAGGCGTTCCCTCTCTGTCCTCGTGGAACCGGTTGGTGTACAGACCTGTATAGAGTTTCTCCTGCGTTTTTGTTTGTAACTTTTACTAGTGCATTAAAACACATTTGGTTAACTGCTAGTTTCAGTCTCAGTACTTTCGTTAGGAGTTCAAGCACTCCTACATTGGTGACCCCGAATCCTCGTGGACGTTCTTCGCGGCGGAAATGGAACGCAGGGCCATGATGGAAGCCAACGCAGTGGCTTTGAAGCTCCCCCAATTTTGGGAACAATAGGCGGCCTCCTGGTTCGTACAAGCGGAGGCGCAGTTCGAGCTCCGCAACGTCGTGCAGGATCAGACCCGTTATCTTTACGTGGTCTCCGCACTTGACAGCTCGACGGCGTCGAGGATCATCAGCCTACTGGAGACCCCCCCGGCCACCGACAAGTATGTCACCATTAAGACACGGCTAATGCAGGTATTCGACCTTACGAAGGCAGAGCGCGTACGCCGCCTACTCACGCTGCCCGGGTTAGGAGACTCCAAACCTTCGGAGTTGATGAGCCAGATGCTCACACTCCTGGGGTCTGAACCGCAATGTTTCCTGTTCCGCGAACTGTTCCTCAGTCAACTGCCCGAACAGGTGCAGGCGGCCCTCGCCAGATCGGACACCGGGGATTGCATAGCGCTCGCCGAAGAGGCGGATAAAATATATGCGGTTCGACAACAAAACTGCGCCGTCACGAGATGCCCCGCCCTAAAGGGCCCTGCCTCGACGCCTCCAACAACCGGTTTCTGTTATTACCACGCTCGGTTTGGCGTGAAGTCCAGAAGCTGCCGTCCGCCTTGCAGTTTCGTGCCCAAAACACCGAACAAGCAACTGCACATCAAGAACACCGACTGCGGGGCGTGCCCCGCGGCCACGATGGCGATCGGCGATTCCGGGAAACTACTTTATTTAACCGACTCCATCTCGGGCTGTCGTTTTTTGTGCGACACAGGGGCGCAGTGCAGCATCCTTCCCACGTTAGTCCTCGACCTTCGGTCCGGCAGGCGTGGTTCTCCCCTCCAAGCTGCCAACGGAGGTGCGATTCGTACTTGCGGGACACGGCGGGTCCAGGTCTGCTTCAGTGGCCAACGCTTTATATGGGACTTCGTCACCGCCAAAATTTCACAGGCACTCCTAGGCGCCGACTTTTTATGCGCCAACGGCCTGTTGGTTGATTGAAAAATCGGCGGCTCGTTCACGCCGCCATGTTCGACTGTATTACCTGTGTGCGCGGCACGGTCGCACCACACTCGGTCTCCTGCGCTCGGCCACCCCCCCGACGTTTTCTCCCGCCTTCTCGAGGACTTTCCAGAGCTGACTAAGCCCACCTTCTCGGCTTCGACCGCCAAACATAGGGTGGAGCACCATATAACGACGACCGGCTCTCCCGTCTACGCCAGGGCACGGCGGCATGGAAAAGTTGGGGATTATTCACCGGTCGAATAGTCCCTGGTTCTCGCCTCTCCACATCATCCCTAAGCCTGGGGGTGGATGGCGGCTCTGCGGTGACTACCGCCGCCTCAATGATGTCACGACCCCCGACCGGTACCCCATACCGCACATGCAGGATTTCTCCACACATTTGGCGGGGAATTCGATCTTCTCCAAGGTCGACCTCGTCCGTGGGTACCATCAGGTACCGGTGCATCCCCAGGACGTCCCAAAGACAGCGGTCATCACCCCTTTTGGCCTGTTTGAGTTCCTCCGCATGCCTTTCGGACTTTAAAACGCGGCGCAGGCATTCCAACGCCTAATGGATTCGGTGCTGCGGGATCTTAAATTTTTGTTCATCTATCTGGATGACATACTGATCGCCAGTGCCACAAAGGAGGACCATCTCAAGCATCTGCGCATTCTCTTTCGTAGCCTTCAGCAGCACGGCCTCATTGTCAACCCGGCCAAATGCCAGTTCGGCCTGCAGCAAATCGACTTCTTAGGCCACCGCATCACTTCGGAGGGGGCAATGCCGCTTCGGGCTAAGGTGGAGGTGATCGCCGCATTCCCGCGGCCGCAGTCCGTGAAGACACTCCAGGAGTTCCTGGGTATGGTAAATTTTTACCATCGTTTTGTTCCCAAGGCTGCACAGCTCATGCGGCCACTCTACGAGGCCCTCAGAGAGAAGCCGGGAAAGGAGCCCATAGTTTGGACGCCGGAAATGGACCGCGCTTTCGGGGACACGAAGACCACCCTCTCGAACGCGACAATGTTGGCACACCCCCTGCCAGGAGTCACCATCGCTTTCACGACTGACGCGTCGGACTACGCCATAAGGGCGGTCCAAGAGCAATGGGTCGATGGCACGTGGCAACCACTGGCGTTTTTTAGCCACCAGCTGTGACGGCACGAACGCCAGTACAGTGCCTTTGACAGGGAGCTGTTGGCGTTGTTTTTGGCCATTCGACATTTTCGTTTTCTGCTCGAAGGGCGCCACTTCACTGCGTTTGTCGACCACAAACCGCTGACATTCGCGATGGCCAAGACTGCCGAACCGTGGTCGGCTCGACAGCAGCGACAGCTTACATTTATTTCTGAATTTACCACCGACATCCGGCACGTGGTCGGCAAGGACAACGTGGTAGCGGATTGCCTTTCCCGTGCCACTGTCCAAGCCGTGCAGTTGGGGATCGATTATGCGAGAATGGCGGCCGACCAAGCTGCCGACCCGGACACTCAAGCCTTTCGTTCTGACTCCGCCAGCCTTCAACCGAAGGATGTGCCATTCCATTCGGCGGGCGCCACTTTACTCTGTGACGTCTCCTTGGGAGACCCCCGTCCGATTCTTCCGTCCACCTGGCGTCGGAAAATTTTCGACGCCATACACGGGCTTTCGCATCCTGGTGTGAGGGCATCGCAGAAGTTGCTAGCATCCAAATTCGTCTGGAGAGGGCTGCGCAAAGACATCCGCGACTGGGCGAACACATGTGCGGTTTGTCAACGAGCCAAAGTACAACGACACGTCAGGGCCCCCTTGGCCACCTTCGAGGTACCGGAACGTCGGTTCGACCACGTCCACGTCGACCTTGTGGGGCCACTCCCACCATCGCAGGGTTTCACACACCTTCTGACGATGGTAGATCGCACCACGAGATGGCCAGAAGTGGTTCCCCTGACGTTTACCACCTCTGCGGATGTCGCTCGAGCCTTTATCTTGTCATGGGTAGCACGCTTTGGGGTTCCGATGGATATTTCGTCCGACCACGGTCCACAATTCTCATCTGAGCTTTGGAACACGGTGGCCTCAGCCTTAGGCACCAAACTCCATCGCACCACGGCCTACCACCCGCAGGCGAATGGGCTGTGTGAGCGTTTTCATCGTTCATTGAAGGCGTCGCTCAGGACCAGCCTCCTGGACGCGGCATGGGTCGATAAACTGCCTTGGGTTATGCTGCCATTGCGCACGGCGCCAAAGGAGGGCCTGCAGGCTTCGGCCGCGGAAATGGTTTACGGCCAGCCGCTCCGGGTACCAGGCGAATTCCTGCCGTCCCCTACATAGCCGTGGTCCGCAGCCACTCAGCGGGAAGCCCACCGGGAAGCGGCCCAGTGCTTCCGGCCAGTTCCGACGTCGCAACATGGTTTTCCTGCCTCCCACATTCCAGTGGAGTTGATGAAGGCCAAATTCGTGTTTGTTCGTCAAGACGCCCATCGCAGCCCACTCCAGCCTTCGTATGCGGGTCCTTTCCGGGTTTTACAGACAGGGGCTAAGACTTTTTTGGTCGACCTCGGGGGCAGGCCAGACCACATCCCCATCGATCGCCTCGCGCACTTGGACCTTGAACAGCCAGTCGAGCCCACTCAGCCACCGCGTAGGGGTCGATCGCCGGCTGCTACCGCACCTGACCAGGCCGCTATCCCCTCCAGCTCACCAGCTGCTCAGCGTTTTCCTCTCTGGGAATTTAGGAGTCGTTCAAACAGGCTTGTCCGACCTCCTCTGCGATTGACTTTCCTTATTAAAGACAATTCTGGGGGGGCGTATGTAGTGGCGCTTCTTAGTTTCCAAACAGGCAGCCACTGAGCTGTGGGGCTTTTAACAACGAGTAGACGCGTGTCGAAATAAAACGTTCCCAAACGTAGCTTTGTCTTTTAAACTGTTTACTATAACACTTAACAAACGGAATTACAAAGCAAACACGTATAAACGAACACGGTCAAAAACTGTATTGCTCCAAACCTCACAACTTCTGCCTCCTTCAGCCACGTGCAGTTTAAACTGTAAAATGGCTGCACACCATGTGTGGCTTAGGGACTGTACCATTGTGGCAAGAATGAAGGGGGTGTCTCGGACTATACTACTGGAGCAAGAAAATAGGGGGTTTCTTAATACAATAAGTCGGTCAGGTAAATTAACTGTATTATGCCATTTAACCACTATTTTAAAGTATTTTCTTAAGCTTTCATGGCTCTTACATTCCGGCCCCTAATTGACTAGGCACATGAAGCATATCAATTACTCAAACATTAAGAGCCATAAACTAATGAGTTCAACATATTTACAATATAAGTGTCCACTTTTTTCGTTCAGGAACCTTTCACGCTGCTTCTTGTAGCAGGCAGAGCTTTGTGATCGATCTTTCCAGGGTACTGGTCTTGGTTTGCAAACAAACGCGATGAACGTCGCCTCTGGAGTCTGGCATGGTCTGCCATTTTCTGCTCCCCAGCTCTAGCGTGTAACCGTCTGCAAACAATGCATTCAGAGAGTATTTTTCTTATTACGGAGTTAGCTCCTGGAATCCAGTATCTTTGTCTTAGCTTCGCAAGCACGTGATTCCTCCCACTGTGTCCAATACTCTGGTGTATATGCTGAAGAATGAGAGTAGCAACCCGGAGGTCCTTAGAAAGGATAGCAGGATGCTTGGCCTCCTCTGGCATAGCAGATTTGTTTAGTCTCCCTCCCACCCTCAGTACTCCATCTTGCAGTGTAGGGTCCAGCTTGTAGATATGACTACCTTTATTGATTGGAGTATTTCGCTGTAGAGCTTCGATTTCTTCTGGGTATCTTTGTCTTTGACTGAAGCAAACTATCTCCTTCTCAGCCTTGGCCAAATCCTCCACGGTCAATGAATTCTTGCCCAATGTGGTCTTGTGCTGATGCGTATACTGCTGTAGAAGCATTCTCTGCTTATCAGGGTTACTTTCAGACTGACTGATAGTGGCTCGGTACTCTTTTCTCTTACCGCTCAGGTGTAGCAGCAACTCTTTCAACCTTAGAAACCATGCAACTGCTTTCCTCAACTGGTGCCATCCTGAGAAATGGTTAACAAGCTTGTTCACTGTGTCAAAGTTCTCTTTCGTATTTATGAGATTTACTGTGACTGATCTCTTGACTTCGACGTCGTCTTCAGCAATCTGACTTGGCATATCTGGTCTTTCTGGCCATGATCTCTCTGTTTCCAGCAGATAACTTGGGCCTTGTATCCAAGTTTCACTCCTCATGAAGTTTTCAGCCTTCAATCCCCGTGAGGCTTGATCTGCTGGGTTTAATGAGGTGTTTACATACCTCCATTGAGATGGTTGTGTAGCTTCTCTAATGGATGAGATTCTGTTTGCTACGAAGGTCTTGAAGCGTATCTTCTCATTCTCTATATACTTCAGCACCGTCGTGCTATCCGTCCAGAAGACAGATTCTTCTAATGGGAGCTGTAACTCTTTCCGCATCACCTGGTCAACTTTAACTGCAACAACCACTGCCGTCAATTCCAGTCTCGGGATGGTGACCTGCTTCAGCGGAGCCACCCTGGATTTCCCCATGAGGAAGGCACAATGTTTCTGGCCCTGTTGATTTGTCAGCAAGAGGTAAGTAGCCGTGCCATAGCCGTCCTCACTGGCGTCCAAGAAATGATGTAGTTGAGCCGTCTTTGTAACTCCAAAACTCGCGGGCTTGATGCATCTACTGACGTTGAAGCTAGAAAGTTGTTGCAAATCTGTCAACCATCTGTGCCATCTCTGAGCTTGACCTTCTGGGATATCTTCATCCCATCCTCTCTTGTCTCTACACAGCTCTCGTAGCATCAGCTTCACCGGCAGAATGAGTGGTGCCAGGAATCCAAGAGGGTCGTAGATGGAACTGACCACGGAGAGAATCCCTCGTCTTGTGGATGGTCTTTCGTTCACCATTATCCTGAAGTTGAACGTGTCTGACTCAATGCACCATTGTACACCAAGAGCTCTCTCGATAGGAAGGACATCGTGGCTCAGGTCCAGACCTTTGACTTCAGTGGCTCTTTCCTTTTCTGGGATAGAAGCTAGAACTGCTCTGCTGTTGCTTATCCACTTAGTCAGATGGAATCCTCCATTCGAACACAGAGTTCTACGGTCTCTTGACAGTGCGATGGCATCGTCTTCTGTTGACACGGACTTCAGTCAGTCATCGACATAAAGGTTTCTGAAGATTGTCTCCACGGCCTCTGATGGTGCTTTGCCTTTGCCATCTTCTGCAGTTTTTCTGAGAGCGTAGCTTGCACAGCTGGGAGATGATGTGGCTCCGAACAAGTGTACGGCCATTCTACATTCCACCATCGCTTGACTAACGTCGCCATCTGGCCACCAAAGGAAACGCAGAAGATCAGCATCTTCATCAGGGATTCTGACTTGGTAGAACATTGATTCTATGTCTGCCATCATGGCAACGAGCTCTTGTCTAAACCTAGTCAAGACGCCAATGAGGGTATTAGTAAGATCAGGACCTTGAAGCAGCTGGTCATTCAGTGAAGTTCCTCTGAATGAGGCGGCGCAGTCAAACACTACATGGATCTTTTTCTTCTTTGGGTGATACACACCGTGATGAGGAATGTACCAGACCCTTCCATCGTCTCTGTTCAACTGTTCCTCGGGCACCTTTACAGCATAGCCTTTCGCTATGATGTTTCTCATGAAGCCTTTGTAGTCTTCGTGAAAGTCAGGGTTCTTGTTCAGCTTTCTCTTTAGACTGATGGCGCGTTGCTCTGCTATGCAGCGATTGTTCGGCATCGTCGCGGTCTGTCTTCTCAGTGGCAAACCAATGTGATAGTGGCCATCAATGAACTGTGTAGACCTTGTCATCAAATCCATGAACTGATGGTCTTCTTGTGACATCTCTGTCTTTTCCTCACAGCTGCGTTCTGAGAAGTCTGCGTTGAACTGCTGTATCAACAGCTCTTCAATGCTTGCGATAGAGATGCGATTAACTGTGACATTTTGTCGTTCCTCCTTGTTCGACTTGTTGCCATCATCTCTCCTTACTGGTCCATTGACTACCCATCCAAGGGCTGTCCTGACGGCGTAGGGTCCGTCATCCTTGCTGTTTATCACCTGCCATGGCTCCATAGTTTTGTAGGCATTGGTTCCAATTAATAGGCCAATTTCTGCTTCAATGTATGTGAGACGCACGTTTTCTAGGTAAGGCCATCTATCCACATCCTTCTGCAGGGCTAAGTTCCTTATTCTAACAGGAATCTCCCTCTGTGTGAAAACATTAGGCAGGTCTATGAAGTCCTTCTCTTCAAGTCCACACACTTCTAAGTCTGACAGGATATAACTTTGCATTGACTTCTCATGACCCATGGTGCGTAATAGGATTTCTGTTCTTCTGCCTCTAACGTTCAGCTGTCGCATGAGTGATTCTGTGCAGAACGTTGCTGAACTACCTGGATCCATGAAGGCGTAAGTCTCCACAACCTTCTCACTCCTCTTAGACTTGATCTTTACTGGTACGATGGCAAGAATACAATCACTGTCACCGGCCCCAGTGAATCCACAAGTCTCTGGTTCTAGCGACACCAGAGCACTTGAAACAACCTTCTCGTCGGTATTGTTTTCTTCACTCTTCTTAGAGACTTGTTCTTCTTTATGGATATGCAGCAGACTGGGATGTTTCCGAGTGCACTCTCTGCATGTTGTTCTTTGCTTACAGTTTCTACTCAGGTGCCCCTGAGAGAGACATCCAAAACATAGGCCGTTGTACTTCAGGAATTCGATTCTGTCCTTATGTGGCTGTGCTTTGATGTCGCTGCAGAAATCCAATGTATGATTCTTCTGGCAGAATAAGCATGGCTTCTGAAAGGCATTAGCAGACGTCACTGTGCTGCTCCTTTTGGGAGATGAGTTCTGGGGCCTTTCTTCCTCGGCCTGAGTGACGATAGTTGCAAAGCTGCTTCCCCTGGGACCACCTTTCCTGAGAGTCTTTGATTCAACAGGCTTGGCTTTCACTCTTCCATCGGTGGTCGGGCTGACATCCTGGATGTTTCCAAACAATGGGTCCCTAGCAATTTTAGCCTGTTTGTCTATGAAATTCACTAAGTCTGCAAACCTGGCTCTACTTTTCCGTCTCTCCATTACCTCAAAGGCTGTTCTTCTCCATTGTTCTCTCATCCTGTAAGGAAGCTTAGAGATGATGATTCTCATAGTCGTAGGATTGTCCATCTCTTCCATGAATTCAACATCCTCCATGGTGTTGCGACATCCTATGAGGAAAAGAACATATGCGTTCAATGCCTCTCCGTCCTCCGATCTGATCTGTGGCCACTTGGTAGCCTTTTCAATATATGCAGTGGCTATCTTCAGCTCGTTACCATAGTGCTCCTGCAGCAACTTCCTGGCTTCGATGTATCCCCGGTCCGGTCTCATGTGTTCACAGCTTCTGACCAGGTCTTGTGGTTTACCACTGGTGTACTGTCCCAGGTAGTACAACTTGTCACTGCTGCTCTCTGTTTTGGAGTCAATGGCTTGTTCAAAGGATCTGATGAAGGGCTTATACTTGAGTGGGTCGCCTTGGAACACTGGTATGTCTCTTTGAGGGAGTCGAAACAGATTCTGTTGTTTTACAAGCATCTCTGTAATTTCGTTCTGACGTTGCATCACTCGGTATAGGCTTCTCCCTGTGTCTTCAGGCCTCTGGTGGTCATCAGCAGGGTCTAGTCTAGACCGCCTGACGTCTGGGGTAGCATCACGTGCTCCTGTTAGTGGAGAGGCCACTCTTCCAAGCTGTAATGCCAGGGGATTGCCTTCGGACTCTCTTGTAACTCTTGAAGGTGCCCTGGATCCAACTCTATGTGACAACATTGACTGGCAGTATTCGCTCCCGCCGTCCCGTGAGCCTTCATAATCTTCGTACGCACTCAACCTGGCGTCTGAGACCTAGCTGTTTTTATCTCCAGCCGTTCTTTCTTTGCCTGCACCTGGGCCTGTTGGGCCCGCACTTGGGCCTGCAGTTGGGCCTGTTGGGCCTGTTGGGCCTGCAGTTGGGCCTCTTGGACCTGCAGTTGGGCCTCTTCCCGTTCAAGAGCTTGCTTCTCCGCTAAAGATGCTGTGCGCGCCATCAACGCCGCCCGTTCAACCTCCGCTCTCATGCGTCGCGACGAGCTTGTGGTAGAAGCGACTGACCTGCGTCCAGAAACAGAGCTACCTTCTTTTCGATTTTTGCTCGGTCTGGCGGAAGTCTCTGAAATGCTATCGTCTGGTCCGACTTCATCGTCAACTTTATCTTTCTCTGCTGTATCAGCATCTTGACGAATCTTTAACATCCACTGTTCCGTGGCCTTGATATAGTCCTTAATGCTGGTTGATTTAAGATCAAACCAGTTGTGCTGATCAGCGTTTCCCTCTTCTTCAGACAGAAGTGCTAATACATCTTCATTGAGTACATTAAATTCTTCATGCAGCTTGGAGAAATCGTAATACATTATGTCTTCAGCTTTCTTAATATTAGCATTATCTTCCATGAGACGATCAATTATCTTCATTTTTCCAGTTATCTGAGCTAATTTAGCCTTCCTTGCACCTATGCTTCTATGTAACTTCTCTTCCATTGCCTTTGGGGGGAGCTTTATTTCCCTCTTTTGGCCAGCAATCCTTCTGGCTGGGGGAAGCTCCTGGCTCCGTAAGGCCTCGGCCATTTTACCCGCAGCTCTTATTTAGCTTCTCAATAGAATGAACAAAGCAAGTAACAGTCACTGTACCTTCGCTTTCTTATATTGTCGTCTGGCTCCGTGACCATTCATGTATACGTTCGCCGACGATTCCGTCCTTTCCTTCTTAGGGAGCTAGTTTTTGACTAATGTAGTGGCGCTTCTTAGTTTCCAAACAGGCAGCCACTGAGCTGTGGGGCTTTTAACAATGAGTAGACGCGTGTCGAAATAAAATGTTCCCAAACATAGCTTTGTCTTTTAAACTGTTTACTATAACACTTAACAAACGGAATTACAAAGCAAACACGTATAAACGAACACGGTCAAAAACTGTATTGCTCCAAACCTCACAACTTCTGCCTCCTTCAGCCACGTGCAGTTTAAACTGTAAAATGGCTGCACACCATGTGTGGCTTAGGGACTGTACCATTGTGGCAAGAATGAAGGGGGTGTCTCGGACTATACTACTGGAGCAAGAAAATAGGGGGTTTCTTAATACAATTAGTCGGTCAGGTAAATTAACTGTATTATGCCATTTAACCACTATTTTAAAGTATTTTCTTAAGCTTTCATGGCTCTTACAGCGTATGTGGCAAAGCCACCAAGAGACTCTTGCAGTAATGTATATAATTGCCTTTAACAGGGGCTTGTTACCTTTAAGTGTTTGCTCTGTATAAACAGCGCGGGTTCGGTAAAATGGCGATCCAGCGCGATGACGTCATCACGCAGGTCACGTGACGTTCCCAATGGCGGGAAACGTGATGATGTCATGACGTCAGAGGGGAGAGGCGTTCCCTCTCTGTCCTCGTGGAACCAGTTGGTGCACAGACCTGTATCGAGTTTCTCCTGCGTTCTTGTTTGTAACTTTTACCAGTGCATTAAACCACATTTGGTTAACTGCTAGTTTCAGTCTCAGTACTTTTGTTAGGAGTTCAAGCACTGCTACAATATCATTTCCATCTACTTTAGACCGATACTGAGGGCAAACTTCTTACATTGAAGCAAAGATTCTGCTTTGGATGCTATCGTTAATCTGGGTACAAATTGTGCTCAAAATCCTGCTAGTTTTAAGGGCTCAATTTTAACGCAGCTGTCAGGCGGGCTTTGAGGCTTGTGGGGGGTTAAAATTGCAAAACCTGGGGGTCGGGATCCCTCCCCCCCCGGTTCCCGACCCCGAGCCATTTTAACCCAGGTGTGTCTGATGGTCCCGAATCAGTCCCGCCTGCAACAGGCGGAACTGGTCTTTAGGGCCCTTAAACAGCACTAATTGGCCTTTATAATCCTATTTTAACAGGCCCTTGCCTGTTTAACCCTTTTCACACATAAAACATGCCTGGTGGGGATCACACCTGTGAAACCTGGCGTTAGCACTATTGGCTTGCTGACTATCAGCTGCAGGTCAACCATTAAAGAGGATATTTGATCAGTCATCATTTGCAGGTGGCAGGACTTTGTTGTCTCAGGCCTAGGGCAACTTTTACCAGGCTTAACCACACCTGTGGAAGGTTGGAGCCTCACACACTTCTCCAGTGTGACCTCCTGCGAAACCCTCTCGCCACCCTCACTCAGCGCTTCCTCAGCTGAGGCATCTACCAGAAGCATGGGAGGCCTTTTTTTCCTTCCCTTCTTGGCATTAGAGGACCTCCAGCACCAGGTGTGGCAGCAGCAGAACCAGGAACAACAGCAGCACCAGCAACAGCAGCAGCAGTAGCAGAAGGAGCAGGAGCGACAGGCTGCTGCTCACCCACCTGAGGCAGCACAGGCTAGATGCTGCTCACCCACCTGAGGCAGCACAGGCTAGAAGGGGCCAGTGCCTGGAAGCCCGTCGGCGCAGGAGATAACCCCCAAACAGGGTCTACAGATATAGGGTCAGCTACCTCAACATGACTGAGCAGCAGTGCCAAAGGCGGCTCTGACTTTCGCGACAGGTAGTGACTGACATCTGTGCAATGATACAACAAGACCTGCTGCCAAGAGGAACAGGTGGACACTCCTTACCAGTGGCCATCAAAGTCACCACCGCAGTCAACTTTTATGCCTCAGGCTCATTCCTTGGATCAGCAGCAGACATCAGCGGCATCTCCCAGTTGACCGCACACACTTGCATCACGCAGGTAACCGATGCCCTCTTTGCCCTCGCGCACAATCACATCCATTTCACCAGGGATCGCGCAAATGTGATGGCACGAGCGGTTGGATTAGCTCATCTGGCAGACTTTCCAAGGGTGCAGTGCGTCATTGACTGCACACATGTGGCCCTTAGGGCACCCCATCGCAATCCAGGTATTTTTGTCAAGCGCAAGGGCTTCCACTCCCTTAACGTTCAGCTGGTGTGTGACCACAAAAAGGAGATTTTGCACGTTTGTGCCAAGCACCAGTGTAGTGTGCCTCTGCTATTTAGTCCGCCAGACCAACTTCACAGATGGCTGCTTGGAGACAAGGGCTATCCCCTGAGGGCTTGGCTAATGAAGCCATTGAGGAGGCCAGCCAACGAAGCTGAGGAGCGCTACAACTCCAGCCACATTTCCACTAGATCCGTAATCGAGCAAACCATCGGCTTGCTGAAGATGCGCTTCAGATGCCTGGATAGATCAGGTGGAGTCCTACAGTACTCAGCAGGCAGGGTCTCCAGAATCGTCGTGGTTTGCTGTGCACTCCACAACATGGCACAGCTTCGTGGCTTGCAGATCCTTGAGGACCAAGTGGCTCCTCACATACCCTCCTCAGATGATGACGATGATGATGATGATGATGAGGAGGAGGAGGAGGAGGGCAAGAACGAGCATCCTGCAGAGGCCCATCAACCAGCGGCAGCATTACGCGAGAACATTGCTGCCCGGGATGCAAGGAGCGCACTCATCCTGGCCAGATTTGCTTAGCCGAGTAAATCAAACTCTTTTGGCTTGCAGGTTCTTACCTGTGCATCGACAATGGCCAAACCCTGCAGATTCCAAGCTATTTGACCAGCATCCTGACAACTGCAAGTAATCCTAAACCCTCAATCTGAAAGCCCCATTCGCAAAATGACACACGCCAGAACTGCAGCAGTTGCCATCAGAATTTTTATGCAAAACAAACAACTGATGGCATTTTTACAAAATACACAACATTTCACCCAAGTGTCTACCCTTGTGACTATTTGTGCTTTATTTCCCTCTTACGCGTGCTCCTACATAGTGGTTCCCCTGTGGCTTCAGCAGATGTGGTGGCCGCTTGCTCACTTTCCTGCTGCTCCTGTCTCGACACCTTTGCCGGGCGTCCTCTTGGGTGGTGAGCCTGTGAGGGCTCATCAGCAGTCTACTGCTCCTGCGGCTGTGCAGGAGTTGAGATGTCTATCTCAGTTGGGTGTGGACTCCGGCGGGGCTCTGACCAAGGGCTCTGCAGTGGCATGGAAGTGTGAGCGCTTGGAGAGGAGCCCCCACTTCCTTGAGGTCTGCCACCAACCTCCCTCTCATGGGTCAGGTCCCCCTCAGTGCCTGCAAGTGGCTTAAGAGCATCTTGCTGCACATCAGGGGGGCCATGGGGACCCGTATCTGCAATGGCAGTCCTACTCAGAAGGACTTCCATGAATGTCTGGTTTCTCTGTTCAAGAGATGTCATTCTATTCTGAACACTCACCATGTTTTCCATACCCTGGTAACTAACCTCCTCCATGGCCATAGCCCTCCTCTCATCTACCGTAGCCCTCTTCTCCTCTATGGTAGCCAGCCTTACCACAGAGGCAGCAATCATTTCCACGTAGGTAGCCATCCTTTCCGTATTGATGCGTTCATGCGCCATTGACTCCACAAAGGCTCTGCTCATGTTCGCTATGGACTCCTCCATTTGCTCCACACTTGCAGCGACCCTGGAGACAAAACCTGCCAGAGACCCCTGCATCTGTGCATGGAGTTCCATCACCTCTGATCTTATGGAGGGACCCAGAGGCAGAGGGTCGACATGAAGCTGAGCTGAGCTGGCAGAGTCCTGCGCCCTCCGACGAGGACTCTCCACTGCTGTCCCTGTCTCCACAATCTGCTGATGCTCACTTGTGAGCTGTGATACACCAGGTGACAACTCTACTCTATGTCCCGAAGGTCCCACCGAGGTGTGAGTGTCTGCGCTGGTGCTGGGTGCACTTATTTCTGCTGATGCTGCGCCCTCAGAGGTTGCAGATTCCTCTGAGGAGGCTGGCATCTCAGGCTCTTCCTCCTGCACACTGGGGATGGGGGCTCGCGATGGTCCTATGGGGGAGTCAAGGAAAAAGTTAGAGGTATGATGCCAAGGTTACATGCACATTGCATTTTGCAGATGATCATAAGTCCATATGATGTAGCTTCAGAATCATTGGCCCAGAAATTCGGGTCGGAGGCTTCCCGGGGGTGCAAGCCCCTGACCTGCGTGCCGGCTGTTGAGCTGTAGGGCCCCGTGGAATTTCGATCTGGGGCCTGCTCCAGCTGCCGGCGTGCAGCGCTTGCGTATCCCAGGGGCGCAGTTAGTTTGATGCGTCCCCTGGGATCACGTGGGCCATGGGGAGCCAATCGGAGCAGGGAATGCTCCATTCATAAGTCTGACAGGAACTGCTGTCAAACTTAGAAATACTACGGGCCCCAAAACATCATTAATCTTCAAATAATTTTTTTTTTAAATCACATTTTTTAAATAAACTATAAATTACATGAAATAATTATTTTAAGCAATAATTTAAATTTTTGAAAAAAATAATTTTATTTTCTAACGGGGCTAAAAATAAACTTACCTTTCTTTAAAGTATTTAAAAATAATAAACCTGTGGAAAAAATGTTTTATGCCTGCTTTTTAAATGTCTAACTTCTGGAGACTTACCTTCCCGGGAAAACCTGTAAAAATAACCTAAGTTTGATGCGCACGCGCAGCCTCTCCCGCGCACGCGTTCGACCTCTGAACCCCTGCTTTCAGGGGAACGGAAGTGCTGGTTTCCCGCGCATGCGCAGTGCATGCAGGAAACTGGCACTTTTTTTTTTATTCATTGATGGGATGTGGGCGTCGCTGGCTGGCTACGCCT
The DNA here is from genome assembly GCF_052327205.1 of Somniosus microcephalus. Lineage (NCBI taxonomy): Eukaryota > Metazoa > Chordata > Chondrichthyes > Squaliformes > Somniosidae > Somniosus > Somniosus microcephalus. The sequence continues at coordinate 40,331,485 of NC_140998.1, forward strand.
GCAATTAGTGCCCATCCCTAATTGCCCTTGAGAAGATGGTGGTGAGCCGCCTTCTTGAACCGCTGCAGTCCATATGGTGTAGGTACACCCACAATGCTGTTAGGAAGGGAGTTCCAGGATTTTGGCCCAGCGACAGTGAAGGAACAGCTATACAGGTCCAAGTCAGGATGGTGTGTGGCTTGGAGGGGAACTTGTAGGTGGTGATGTTCCCATGCATCTGCTACCCTTGTCCTTCTAAGTGGTAAAGGTCACGGGTTTGGAAGGCGCTGTTGAAGGAGCTTTGGCGAGTTGCTGCAGTTGCTTCCATTGGGCCTACGGGTGAGTACCCCGTGCGTACTCACCCGTGGAGACCCGAATTTCTGGGCCAATGGGAGGGCTCTTGGTCTTGCAACCTCACTCCATCTTTGTCTCCTTCTAAATATCTATGCTATGCAATCTCTGCACTCACTCCTTCATTCTCACTCAACCTCCACTTGTCTCCCTCATTGCAGGAAAAGACAGCTTACAACAGGAGAGAGCGAGCCAGGACAGGAGGAGGGCCGCCCTCATTAGCCCAGCTCACTCCCTGGGAGGAAGCCGTCCTGGAGATTGTCGGGGCTGACAGAGATGCGGAAGTTGGGGAAGGACTGCATCCCCGCAAGCTGGTGACAAAATAGTTTTCCATCTCTCTCATTGGCATTGCATGAATCGCTGATGTGTGTTGTCAGTTGTGTTCAAAGCATCAGAGTGAGAGGGAGTGTGAGGGCTGCATGGTGGAATAGTTCTGTGAATGTGAGCATAGAGAGAGAGGGAATGGGTAAGGGTGCATGGATGTGAGTGTCAAGTGGGATGTGGAGGAAGTGATTGCTAAAGCTGAGTGCTGGTGAGGAAAGGCAATGGGGATCAGATTTAGGGTGATGGAAACTTCATACAGTACTTACTTTTCCAGTGCGATGAAGGTCATGGAATCTTTTTCTGCACTGCATCCAGGTGCACCGTGTGAGCCCCAAGGAGTTGACTTCCCCTGCCACCTGTAGCCACACAGCCTTGGTCTGACTGGGAGGCCTCTTCCTCCCTGAAGAAGGGAATAGGACCTCCCTGTGGGCCCTAGCACCATCCAGCAACGCCTGGAGTGAAGCCTCATCAAATTTGGGGGCAGCTCTTGCCCTCCCGCTGGCCGTTGCTCCTGCAGGCTCCTGTGCTATCTCAGTGGTGAAGTTTGGAAGCCTGCAGAAGAAGCAAGGCTTGCTGTGGGCCCTAAAAGCAGCAGCAATGATGACGTCATATTCTGCGACTTTCTGACTGGAAATATTCAATTGCCAAGGGCTCCCACATGTTGAAATCAATTGGCCAATTGAGTTAAAATTGCATCAATCTCACAGACCCATTTAGATTCGTGTAGGAAACACCAAATTCGGGGAACCCGACAATTCCCCGCACCTGAGTTAAAATTGACCCCAAGTATTTTTTAATATTTAGAAGCTTTAAAAGGTGCCTATTAGTGCCCTTGCGCCTAAAAAAAAAGCTTAGTTTTAAGAGCCTTCTCGAAGGCCTGCAAATGGGCGCAATTAGTGGAAACTCGTCATAGTGATTAATTTGATCTGGGGGCATGGCCAGTTTTGTGGGCGGGGCCAGACTCCAGCGAGATTTTTTTTAAACCAGTGCAGTAGAGGGCGGAAACTCAATTTGCCCTGGACATATCTTGTGCTTGAACTTCCTCGATCTTTGGCCGATTTCAGGTGAATTGTGCTGGACCTAGCGGAAACTCTACCCCATTATATGTAGTGATTCTGCATTAGAAATGACACTCTGGACTTGATCAAAGTTAGCCACGTTTGCAAAACGAGCACGTGGTTTACTTTGCAAATAAATACAGCCTTCATTTAATAATTGTTCTACTTAATGTGATGAAATATGTCATTCATCAGACTCTGTAGTTAACGACATATATTGTATTGCCTGCTCCGGTGCTTTACCCTGTATTGTGTATAGTGGACCGCCCCCTTTGTGTGTCGGCTCCGCCCATACCTGGCCCTACTTAAGACAAGCCCAGGCTTGTCTTGCAGCAGAACAGCAGCATGCTAGGTGAAGCCACAGGCATCTTTTCTTTGCTAATAAAAGCCTTGTTTTATTCAGTTAACTTTGAGTCTTGAAGTCATTGACGCGCATCAATTTTATTAGCAAACTTTAACGATGGATCAACTTTTGAAACCGGAACGCTTGGATTTGGAGCTGCATGCTTCGGATGCATCGGCACGGTTTGGACACTGGTTCCAGTGCTTGGAATTCTTTATGGCCAACTCCGAAGCCGTCACAGCCTCTAAAGCCACCGGAGATGTGAAACTCGGGATCCTGCAGAATCGGGTAAGCCACCGGGTTTTTCCACTCATCCAAGACGCCGCCACCTACCTGGATGCCTGCAACATTCTAAAGGCCCACTATCAGCGGCCTACCAACGAGGTGTACGCCAGGCACCTGCTTGCTACCTGCACACAGCGACCCGGAGAGTCGCTAGAGGACTTTCTAGTCACCCTAAAAGTGCTTGGCAAAGACTGCAAATGCAAAGACGTGAAAGCCACGGTATACACAGACGAGCTTATTCGGGATGCCTTTATCGCAGGCCTTAGCTCTAATTACATCCGGCAGAGACTGCTAGAGAAAACGGGCCTAGATCTGACACAGGCTGTGGACACAGCGCGATCGCTGGATGTGGCTCAGAAGAACTCTGACTCCTACTCGTCAGGCCGCGCGGCCCACGCCGCCTCTGCTTCCCCACCCGGTAGCCCAACACCGTCGGGGCCCTGCTCTCCCCCCAGAAGCCCTACGACCGCCGCGACGCATCGGGGCCCCAAATGCTACTTCTGCGGGCAGCCGAAGCACACCAGGAACCTGTGCCCGGCGAAAGGCACCACCTGCTGTAAGTGCGGTAAGAAGGGGCATTTTGGGAAGGTGTGCAGAGGGAACCCCGCAGGCAAAACCGCCACCGCCGCGTGCGCGCCGTGGGAGCAGCCATCTTGGACGCCATCTTGTCCGACCTCGTGGGGTCCGCCATCTCGCGAGCAGACATCGTGGACGCCATCTTACCCGGCCTCGTGTGGCCCACCATCTTGTCCCGATCAGGGCCCTACAGTGGCGTCGATCACAGTGGACCAGTCCAGACCGCACCCACTATCCAAATCGATGGTGGACATCGAGGTAAACGGGTGCAAGGTTAAATGTTTAATTGACAGCGGGAGCACAGAGAGCTTCATTCACCCTGATCTGGTACAACGACTCTCTCTAACTATAGTCCCTACTCAGGGCAGGATCTCTATGGCCGACAAAACCCAGATATCGACTATTGCGGGTTACTGCGCGGTACGATTGTCCATTAAAGGCACTGTATATAATAATTTTAAACTGTTAATTATGAAGGATTTATGTGTGAGCGTGATCTTGGGCCTGGATTTTCAGTGCCACCACCAAAGCATCACGCTCAATTTCGGTGGGACCCAGCCGCCCCTCACAGTGTGCGGTCTGGCTACCCTGAAGGTAAAGCCGCCTTCGCTATTCGCGAACCTTACCCCTAACTGCCGGCCAATAGCGACCAAAAGCAGGAGGTACAGCTGGGAGGACAGGCGGTTTATCGCGACCGAGGTAGACAGGCTCCTGAGGGAGCGCATTATTGAACGCAGCAACAGCCCATGGCGCGCCCAAGTGGTGGTGGTGAGGGGTAGCGAGAAGAAGCGGATGGTGATTGACTATAGTCGAACAGTCAACATCTATACCCAACTAGACGCCTACCCGCTACCCCGCATATCCGAGATGGTGAACCAAATCGCCCAATACCGGGTGTTCTCCACCATCGACCTCAAGTCAGCGTATCACCAGCTCCCTATCAGACCAGAGGACCGTTCGTACACCGCCTTCGAGGCAAACGGACGCCTCTACCAGTTGCTCAGAGTCCCTTTTGGGGTGACGAATGGGGTCTCGGTCTTTCAGAGGGAGATGGACCGCATGGTCGATGACCACCACTTGCAGGCAACCTTCCCCTATCTCGACAACGTCACCATCTGCGGCCACAACCAACAGGACCACGACTCAAACCTCGCGAGGTTTCTGAAAACCGCACAAAAACTCAACCTCACCTACAACGAGGACAAGTGCGTTTTCAACACCACGCGCCTCTGCATACTAGGCAGCGTGGTGGTGAATGGGGAAATCGGACCAGACCCCGACCGATTGCGCCCCCTACGGGAGCTGCCCCTGCCCAACACTCCCAAAGCCCTGAAAAGGTGCCTGGGGTTATTCTCGTATTATGCCCAATGGGTCCCCAACTACTCCGATAAAGCCCGCCCCCTCTTGAAAGCATCCTCTTTCCCGCTCTCTGCTGAGGCCTATGCTGCCTTCAAAAGCATTAAGCAGGATATTGAGCGGGCCACGCTACAGGCAGTGGACGAGAACACTCCCTTTCAAGTGGAAAGTGATGCGTCTGACTTTGCCCTGGCGGCCACCCTCAACCAGACGGGGCGGCCCGTAGCTTTCTTCTCGAGGACCCTCCAGGGGCCCGAGATCAGACACTCCTCCGTGGAAAAGGAGGCCCAAGCCATCGTGGAGGCAGTGCGCCACTGGCGGCACTGCCTAGCCGGCAAACGCTTCACCCTACTTACCGACCAGCGGTCGGTAGCGTTTATGTTCAATAATAAACAGAGGGGGAAGATTAAAAATGATAAGATTCTTAGGTGGCGGATCGAGCTCTCCACCTTCGAGTACGACATCATATACCGGCTGGGGGCCCTTAACGAATCCCCCGATGCCCTCTCACGAGGGATGTGTGCCAACGCCACCGGGGATTGGCTACAGACCCTCCACAATGACCTCTGCCACCCAGGGGTCACACGGCTGTTCCACTTCATAAAGTCCCGCAACTTACCCTACTCGATTGAGGAAATTCGGTCCCTGACCAGGAACTGCCGCACTTGCGCTGAGTGCAAGCCTCGGTTCTACCGCCCAGATAGAGCCCACCTAATCAAAGCTACACGGCCCTTCGAGCGGCTTAGCTTAGATTTCAAGGGCCCCCTCCCGTCTGCTGACCGCAATGTTTACTTCCTGAACATTGTGGACGAATACTCCCGTTTCCCATTCGCCTTCCCCTGCCCAGACATGACCAGCGCCACGGTCATTAAATGCCTCAACAGCCTGTTCTGCCTGTTCGGGATGCCAAGCTATATCCACACGGATAGGGGGGCGTCCTTCATGAGTGAAGAGCTACGCCAGTACATGCTCTCCAAGGGGATTGCCACAAGCCGTACCACCAGCTACAACCCCCGGGGTAACGGTCAGGTGGAGCGAGAGAATGGGACAGTATGGAGGGCAGTCACCCTAACTCTAAGGACCAAGGGCCTCCCTATCTCCCGCTGGCAGGAAGTCCTCCCAGATGTGCTCCACTCAATACGGTCACTATTGTGTACCGCCACTAATGCCACGCCTCATGAGCTAATGTTTGTGTTTCCCCGTAAATCCACCTCAGGCGTATCCATACCGTCATGGCTCTCCAACCCAGGTCCGGTACTTTTGCGGAAGCATGTGAGGGGCCACAAGATGGACCCTCTCGTGGAGCCAGTGCACCTGCTCCACGCCAACCCACAATATGCGTATGTCCGGCATGCCGACGGACGGGAGGACACTGTGTCCATAAAAGACCTCGCCCCAGCCGGTAACAACAGCAACAACGACAACGACTACAACAACAACAACAACAACCACAACAACCACAACAACTATTACCCACCCACTCCACCCACTATTCTTTCATCACCCCCGGAAGAACACCAGCCAACGGTACCCCCACCACCTACTCCTTCAACAACCCCGGTGGCGCCCCTGGCAGAGACCCAGGAGACCACCCGGGACACCCAGCCGGCACCCGCGGCACCGCAACCGTTACGTCGGTCACAGAGGACTATCACACCCCCGGACAGACTAAATCTGTAGAAGGGGTGAATGTGATGAAATATGTCATTCATCAGACTCTGTAGTTAACTACATATATTGTATTGCCTGCTCCGGTGCTTTACCCTGTATTGTGTATAGTGGACCGCCCCCTTTGTGTGTCGGCTCCGCCCATACCTGGCCCTACTTAAGACAAGCCCAGGCTTGTCTTGCTGCAGAACAGCAGCATGCTAGGTGAAGCCACAGGCATCTTTTCTTTGCTAATAAAAGCCTTGTTTTATTCAGTTAACTTTGAGTCTTGAAGTCATTGAGGCGCATCACTTATGTACTAAAACATTAAAAAAATCAAAGGCAGCTGAAGATAGCAGCCACATTAAAGCACAGAGCAGATATTTCATGAAGACACTGGCCGGGAAATTTTCTCATTGGGTGTGAGCTGGAAGCTGCACCCGAAATTTCGCCCAAAGCTGCGCCTGTTGCCGATATCAAATCACACCCAAGTATCTTCCGAATCACGATAAAATGTGCCCGAGCTTAAAATGGGTGTAAATTAGAGCAAACAATCGGGGGCCCAAGGAAATGTCGAAACCACACCAGTATATTTCTTCTATGAGTCTTAAAATTAAAAGTTTCAACTCATTTCACCATCATTCATGCACATCAGGCACGGCATGTTTAACAAGCTGCAATCGAGGCAGCTTTTCAATATTTAACGTGACTTATACTTTTCCATAAAAATGCATCGAAAGAAACATGATACAGAGCAGGTCTCAGTGAGGATATATATTTTAAAAAACGCTCAACATTAATAGACCAGAAAAATGATATTGTTTCCTGCCGTGCCTGAAAATCTGGACACAATATTGAGAGAGCACCGAACAAATGCAATTGGAGGACACTTGAATTTGAAAGTCAGTGACATGGCCTGTTTTGTGGGTGGGGAGACATTTGGATGGAAGGTTTGATGGATGGACGTAAAAGACGGAGGTGACATGTAGTTAAGCGTGTAACTCACTTACGGCCAAAAGTCAGTGATCTTTTAAAGAAAGAAAGACTGCATTTATATAACACCTTTCAGGACCTCAGCCCATCCCAAAGTGCTTTACAACAAATGAAGTACTTTGAAGCATAGTCACTGTTGTATTGTAGGAAACGCGGCAGCCAATTTGCTCACAGCAAGGTCCCATAAACAGCAATGAAATAAATGACCAGATCATTTTAAGCCACGTAGTTGGTGTGTGCCCAAATTCCGGATGTACCTGCGTGCGAATGCAGAGGAAACTCCAGGCCACGGATTCCCCAGGACTGAAAGATGAGTTCAGAGTCGCTAAAAAATACAAAGGCTCTGGTCAGAAATTGTGAAACAGCAGATCGCACAGCGCTGATTTGAGCATGACATTTCTGTAAATAGCAGCAGATTTATCGCAGAGAAAAGGACCAGGCTTACAAATAAAAGTGAATTTGCACAGAAGATTAAAGCTGGCAGCTGTGAGCGAGAACCAAACCACCAAGCACCAGTCGTTGCTAAATAAGACAAATAACCGCAAAGGCATTCTTAGTTGTGGAAACGCCAAAGCGGGACAGAGAATGGGAGAGCTCTGCCTTTTCTTAAAGTGCATTACCAATATAAATCTTAGTTTTGCTTTGAATTGTGCTAGATTAAATGCTAAATAAAATTTGATTATACAATGAAACGAACCTTTCTCTACGAATGGGACAGAATTTGCATAACATCATGTCTGAGATCTAACCACATCTAAGAGAGCCACAAAGAATCTTAGCAACACATGAAAAGTGTCAGCTATTTCACTCCTGTGCCAGTGAATACTACAAAAAACAAAGCAGCGAAAGTGCTGGTATTTCTCAGTGTTTAAGTAGCAAACCTTGTATTATGCGCATGATACAAATGATCTACAAGTGCTTCCAATCTAGAGTACGAACACTTACTTTTGCTCTGCTAAATGGCCGTTAACTGAGCGGTAACAGCCTCAAAATGGGGTCGGTAGACTTGCCAGCCCATTAACGCCAATGCTCCAGCCATTACCATTTTTAAAGGGGTCTTCTCTTGAACAGCTAGAGTGCAAACCTGTTTCAGTCGTGAAACCTACATAAGAAAATAAGAATTAGGAGCAGGAGTAGGCCATACGGCCCCTCAAGCCTGCTCTGCCAATCAATAAGATCATGGCTAATCATCGACCTCAACTCCACTTTCCCATATTATCCCCATATCCCTCGATTCCCCTAGAGTCCAAAAATCTATCTATCTCAGCCTGGAATATATTGAACTACTCAGCATCCACAGCTCTCTTGGGCAGAGAATTCCAAGGATTCACAACCCTCTGAGTGAAGAAATTCCTCCTCATTTCAGTCTTAAATGGCCTGAATCATTATCCTGAGACTATGCCTCCTAGTTCTAGACTCTCCAGACAGTGGAAACAACTTCTCAGCATCTACCCTGTCAATCCCCCTCAGAATCTTATGTTTCAGTGAGATCACCTCTCATTCTTCTAAACTCCAGAGTGTACAGGCCCAATCTATTCAATCTCTTCTCATAGGACAACCGTCTCATCCCAGGAATCAATCTAGTGAACCTTCATTGCATCGCCTCTAAGGCCAACATGCCATTTGCTTTCCTAATTGCTTGCTGCACCTGCAGGCTAACTTTCTGTGTTTCCTGTACGAGGACACCTAAATCTCTCTGAACACCAACATTTAATAGTTTCTCACCATTTAAAAAATATTCTGTTTTTCTATACTTCCTACCACTTGATTATGCAAATTGAAGTCCCATGTCAAAGGGACCTTGGAGTCTGCAAATCGGCTGCCACTTTTGTGCACGCTCTGCCCACATTTCCTGGCGTTTACTGGCTGAACCTTAAAGGGACAGCTGCTGGCCACACCCAAACCAGAAATGTTTTTGAGTAATATTTTGTGGAACCAGAATGAGCAGGAGTGCTTCTCCGAGCTCCTCGGAGGCTGCTGCTGGCTTGGGCTCACCCTCTTCGCTCTTCTCTGCTCCACGACCTATCCACGGGCTGGTGCGATGTGCATCGGCCCGGAGCCAGTGAACTGCGGCGGTATGCTCGTTCGGGGTGTGCAGATTGCTGGTGAGATTTAAATGAGGCCCAAATTCAAAATGGCTCTGGCCTCCTCATCCACTTGACGGGAGAACCGCTGATGCTCTCCGCTGTTCGGGCGCCCAAAACATGAAAACCATGATTTTTTAAGAATTGTAAATTGTAAATTCCTTCCTCATAGACCAAACTCACCTGCCTGCCTTCTCACCATATCTTTTTTTTCTTCAGAAACGCATCCAAGTATCTCTTGAAGCCTTCACTTCTATGACTTTCCCCAGTAACTTATTTCCTATGATTGAAAAACTCTGCATGACTGCCCTGATTACTTAACTCCCATCTAATTATAAAGTTCTGTCCCCTAGTATTTGAACCCTTTGCTATAAATATAATGCAGAAATATCATGCTCAAATCAACGTCTAATGATTTGATACCTTCGATAAGATTACTACCTTGTGGTCACTGGTAGGTATCCATTATTTCCTATACAAGTGGTTACTTGTGTGGCTGATGTTAATCAGCAATGCCCGTACATACTTTTGACCATCTCCCGGTCCTGATAGATTATAGAGTTATAGCACTCAGAATCAGTCTGCCTGCAGCCTTCTGATTCCACTCCTCAAAAGACCTCCTCACACCATCATTCTGATCACCATGGAGAAGGTTAAAAAAAATGGCTCATCTACTGCTGGGATTTTGCACGAATCAAACTGAAAAAAGCAAGTTGTTAAAACTTTTCAAAAGTAAAACAGTAAGTTAAACAAAAGGAGGAGGAAGGGCATCCAATGCTAGAGCTCCCTGGGTGATAAAAGATATTAAAACAAAACAGGAAAAGGAAGCCTATGATAAATGTCAGGTTCATTTAGAGAACCTGTAGAGAATTGAGCAGAATACAGAAAGTGCAGAGGAGAACTGAAAAAAGAAATGAGGGGCAAAGAGAGTGTGTGAGAAAAGATTAACAGGTAACATAAAAGGGAAACAATAAAATCTTTTTATAAATGTATCAAGAGTGAAAGAATAGTCAAAGGATGGGTGGGGTTGATTAAGGGCCAAAAATGGAATCTTCCTCTGGAGGCAGAGGACATGGCTGAGGTGCTAAATGAATACTTTGCATCTGTCTTCACAAAAGAAGAGGATGCTGCCAGTGTCACTGTAAAGGAAGAGGGGGTAGAGGATAAAAATAGATTAAGAGGCGGTACTAAAAAGATTCGCAGTGCTCAAAGTAGAAAAGTCACCCGATCCAGAAGAGATGCATCCTCGCTTTGAAGAAGTAAGGGTGAAAATAGCAGAAGCTCTGTCCACAATCTTCCAATCCTCCTTAGATATGGGAGTGGTGCCAGGCTCCTGGTGGGTTGTAAATGTTACACCCCTTTACAAAAAAAGGGAGACTGATAAACCCGGCAACTACATGCCAGTCAGACTAACGTCAGTGGCGGAATCCATAGTCTGGGACAAAATTCATTGTCATTTGGAAAAATATGGGTTAATAAATGACAGCCAGCACACATTTTGTAAAGGCAAATTGTGTCTGACAAACTTGATTGAATTGTTTGATGAAGTAACAGAGAGGATTGTTGATGTTATGTATATGGACTTTCAAAAGGCGTTTGATAAAGTGCCACATAATAGGCTTATTAGCAAAATTGAAGCCCATGGGTTAAAGGGGCAGTGGGAGTGTGGATACAACATTGGCTAAGGGACAGAGAGCAGAGAGTAGTGGTGAACAGTTGATTTTCAGACTGTAGGGTAGTTGTAGTGGTGTCCCCCAGGGGTCGTGTTGGGAACTTTTGAAATATATTAATGACCTGGACTTGGGTACAAAAGGCAGAATTTCAAAGTCGGCAGATGACACAAAGCTCGGAAATGTAGTAAAGAGTGAGGAGGATAGTAGCAGATTTCAGGAGGGCATAGACAGACTGGTGAAATGGGCAGACACGTGAGAGATTAAATTTAATGCAGGGAATGAGAAGTGAAGCATTTTGGAAGAAAGAATGAGGAGAGGCAATATAAATTAAATGGCACAATTTTAAAGGGGGTGCTGGAGCAGAGAGACCTGGGGGTGTACGTACACACGTTTTTGAAGGTAGCAGGACAAGCTGTTAAAAAGGCATACAGGATCCTGGGCTTTATAAATAGAGGCATAGGGCTGGATTTTCTTGAGGAGGCGGGTAGGAGGCAGGACTACAACTTTCGGGGTTGTAGTCCCGCCTCCATCGAGTTGTAGCCAACCCACACGATTTTGATTTGATTGACCTTGTTGAGCCTGCCTAGTGGGCTCAACAGGCCAATTAAGGGCCACTCGGCAACAGGTGACGTCACAGATTGATATTTCATCTGTCAAGACCTTTTGACAGATGAAATATCAGCGTTTCACAACTGTTTGAAGCTGTCAAACACTGACAATCTGTACTCCAAGTTAATTCCTTCCTCTAAGGATGATTTAGAGATCTCTCCTGAACAGAAAGCTGAATGCTACAATTTTTGACAGATCATGGCCATTCTGCTTTCTGTGCCGGTGAGATGAGGGACTCCCGAGACCTGAAGGAAGGAAGGGTGTAAAGGTAAGTAAAACTTCTTTAAACACTTTAGACACACCAAACACACTTCCCTCTGCACTCATGCACCCATTACTCACCTGAACACCGGACATCTCGAACCCTCCAAGCCCTTCAGCTTGACAGCCCACCTCGCTAACTTGGCGTGGTTTGGAGCCGTCGGGAATCCCACACTTCAAGAATGAAAATAGGGATTAGGCTAAAAACTGCCTGTTAACTACCTGTTAACAGGCAGTTAATTGGCACTAATCCCCTTCCCGCCTCGGGGAGGCGGGTCCCAGTGCGGGTCAGGTACCCGCCTCCTTTGAAACTGGCATGGAGGCGGGTTGGGGTGGAATGGGTTCGTGCCCCCCGATTTCATGGTTTTAACTCCCCACAGGCCCCAATCCACCTCCATGGCCCAATGAAAATCCTGCCCTGTAGGGGGGCATCTTTTCTGTGGTTTACGGTAATTTGCCTGGTCAGGCAGCTTTGCCTGCACTCTGACCAATTCCAATGTTTTACCTGGTTTATGGTAATTTACCTGGTCAGGCAGCCTTTTGCTGCTACACTGTAAACCAATTTAAACAGCGGTTTCGAATCGCTACCCCACCTTCCAGTTCTGACTGAAGGACTTATAATTAATGATATATTAAAACGAACAACTGGTCTGGGTGTGAGAAAGTCAAACTTCATTAAACTAAAGAAACTATAATCAAATTTTAAAACTATACCACACGAACACAGTAATTACAGTAAAATTGCTTAAATGGGGGAAGGCAGATGGCAAAAATGAGGGATTAATGGCTACAATGTTGATTAAACAATCTTAGCAATTTCCCCTAAATTACCACCCCTAACTCCTTAATAGGTTGTCTTGCTGAGGAGTCAGAAAACCTGCTCACCTGTGGTCCAGCGAAGTAAGAGAGAGATAGCTTCTCAGGAGCTATCTTTTATATCGTGCCAACTCCTGTTTGGCGCTGAAAAGGTCTGTGTGCAAAACTCGCGCCCAAAAGTTCCAATACACAAAAGAAAGGCTGTGATTGGCTGATTCAAAGTGGTTGGAGTGATTTGGGTGTGTCTACCTTCTGGGGCCGAAGTGTACCCGCCCACATCCGGAGTTCACCTGGGCTAAAACAAAAGGGAATCCAACTGCCCTATTGTTCAGAATTGGATGATTCAAAACCCAGTCATTCCTAAACTGTTGCATATCAAAAGTCCTTTCCACAGTTTCAATGTGCCTCATTGTGGGTGTAGGGGGTTTGGATGGGTTGAAACTACTGTGTAAACAGAAGCCGATTGTTCTGCAGTTTAGTCTCAAGTGGTTGTAATCCCTTATGTCAATAAACAACATCGATTGCTTCTGAGATGGAAACTCCCTTTGATTGGCAGGTCTTTGACTGCCACTGTATGACCCTCCCACTTACACAGAGATCACGGGCTGCTTATCCAAGCCCTATTGTTCTTGGCCAATGCCTTCTCTGACAGCCATTTTAAAATCTTTGTGATTGACCAAACTCCAGGGAACAATTTTATTAATAAAAATGTACTGTCATTAAGGTGTGCGAAATTTTCCACAGAACTCCACGATTCCAGTGTTGTCCACGTGCTGTCCATCTCAATGTAGCCTTTTGCAGTTCTGGGCACATTTTACAACATTGTAGACAATTCACATCACCCAATTCTTCATCCACGATGTGGACCAAGATTTCCGATCTTCAGGGAAAATAGGGGAATTTTGTGAACCCCTACATTCCTCCCTTTTGATACTCCCAACTTGATTGAAGTATCCACTCGAAGGAGTGAGCAAAATGTTCTGGCCCCCGACAAACAACCATCCCCTGTGTTTACCTAACAGCTACCTACCACTGATCCCCATCCCGTCTATTCCCCTCAAATTCGAGGAAAAAAATGTGGTACGGTAGGCATCTTACAGATACATCAATTTACAATAAGGGGTACTCATACCCCTGCATTACTTGTTACATTATACAATGCAATCAAAATTTACAATCACTTGTTACATTACAACTTATTACAGACTGTTGCAATCTTAGTCACACAGGGTAATCAAAATGATCCCAAGCACGGAGAGGATCCTACGCCTCTGCTCCACTTGGTGCTGTAACACAAAATACAAAAAAATCTTGAACAACATGCTTAAACAAACCCTGACCATCACGTGCCAATGATGGGTCGCGAAAATTCGAGTGGGTATTGCTCCTCCCACCCGGGCAGTAAATGTTCCTTCCACCCCCCTTTGATCGTCTTAAACTTTAAAACAGGCAGAATGGATTTACAGACCAGCCTGCTCCACCAGCCCCGAGCCATTCCCTTGTCCTTTTGTGGAGGCGGGGTACCCCTCATGTATAAAATTACCTTGGCACAGACCGAGACCGGGGAGTATGGGATCATGACTCTCAGTCCCTCCCCCTCCCGTCTTCCCTCGACGGGCTGCAGAAAGATGATGGGTGCCTGTGTGGCGGTTCTCCCTGGCCCCACACAAGCTTGGATCCCAGATCCGGCCACCCACTCATCCTCCCCAGCCACACTTACACTAACTTTGCCCGTGGGCCCCCAGGTGAGTTCCTCCCTTTCCCGAACGCACCCACGCGACTCTTGGGTCTCCCCCTCCCTATGCAATCTTTCCTGGGCCATCACCACCCACTCCCGGGGAACGCGTCCCTATGCGACAAGGCGCCCGCGCTTCCCCATCATGACTCCTCAACAGCGAGGTCTCCCACAAGTGAACTTCGGTCAGGATAGTGCTGGGTTGGGGGCCGTGCCCCACCCAGCTGGGGCCATCTCTTCCGCGTAGGAGGAGTAGGCAAGTTCCTCCGGACCCTGTCCGGTTTCTCCCGAAGGTTGCTGCGGGGTTTCCCTCTGGATTTGTCCAGTGGCGAGGTGATCCCCAACATTTTGTATCCTTATCTTCATTCGATGCCCAGCTCGGGCTGGGCGAACAGGGCTGCTTCTTCGTCCAATCTCCTGCAAAAACTTAAAAGGACATGCAGCCAGGTCTCTGACTGACCTGCTGCCTTAGGTGGAGGCGTGGTCGGGCCCCTCGACCTCGGACCAAGAATACAAACATTTGGCACACTTGTAAACTTAAACTTAAACTTAAACTACAACAGTTAATTCTAAACTTACAATTCAAACACCTTAAAACAAGCTATATACACACATAGCTATAATACAAATGCCGCCCGTCTCCGGACGGCCAGGCTAATCTCTGGCACTGTTGCAGATTACTGCTGGCTACAGTGAAGCTGGACTGCCTCCTGCCTCTGGTCCCTCGCAGCTTATGGCTGCTGGTTGGGGATCTCTGCCCTTTGGCTTCTCCCCAGTTTGGGAGATTGCTCTTTGTGGCAGGTACCCTGGTGATCACCTTTTCTTGGGCTTGCGGACCTGCTGAGACTTTCTGTGGGGCGTCTCTGTGGGGGAAGCCTTGGCTGATGGACCCTGTGCCTGGGTTGCAGCCCTAGCTGGCTGGGAACCTTCTCCCCCTGGTGCCAACAGCCTGCACTGTATAAGATACCTGGCAGCCTGCTGGTACAAATCTCCCTCTCTCGATCCAAAACTTGGTGTCAGCTCCCTCCCTATGTCTCCTGCAAGAGGGATTGCTATCCCTGCCTCCCCAGGGTCCCACATCATGGGAGGGACCACTCTGGAAGCGGGCTGGGAAGCTGGTCCCTTTAAACAGGCAACTGCAACTGCGCGGATCTCCTCCCCGGAGTCCCGCGGCATAGGCTGTGAAATCTCTGTCTTTAAACAAGCAGGCGCGCCTGCGTGAAAAAGCTGAGGAAGAGCCGCTGTGGTCCCGCAGGCAACTGCACCTGTGCAAACAATCTCTTCACAGGGCTGGGGAACCGCTATACTCTCACAGGCAACTGCGCCTGCGCATTCAATTTCTCTACAAAGGGTTGGAAGAACTGCTGAGTCTTCCAAGCAGGCCGCTGCGCCTGCGCGCATAGTTTGGGAAGCGGGGATTTTTAAACAGCCGACTGCGCCTGCGCGCTCAGCCTCAAACTGGGCAAGAGCCGCTGGGGGGTTCTGGGTCCGTGACTGCGCCTGCGCGAACCCAGTGTTGGGGAACCTTTTCCCTCGAGCACGCAGCTGCGCCTGCGCGGGAAAACCGAAGATGATCCGCTGGGGGTACCAAGCTCGCGACGGCGCCTGCGCGAGCCCAGTGTTGGGGAACCTCTTCCCTCAGCCGTGCGGCTGCGCCTGCGCGGGAAAACTGATGAAGAGCCGCTGGGGGTACGGGCTGAGGAACCGTGCCTGCGCGAGCAGTTTCTGTGAATGGATGGGCAGCAGCCTGCTGATTTCTAATCCCAGGCTGCTGTTTCTCTGCTTCTGAGCCACCTAACTTTTTCAAATTTGAACTTTGGGCAAAACTAGGGTCCCACTGGGGCGGGGAAGTGTCCCAATTTGTGGGCTGGACAACTTTTCCCTGGGAACGAGCCACAGTGCCTGTCTTTACAGGCAGTGAACTTGAACTTGACTTGTCAGATTTGTACAATTTTCCTGTATTTCTCTGTGTTCCATCCCTGCCTGTAATCACTGCCACTGGCCCAGACCCATATGGGTCCCAGAAAGTGCCTGCACGTGCACCCTCCTTGACCAGCATATCGGCCAGTCATTGTGGGGAGGCAGAGGTGGGCGAGGGGGGTGCAGCACCACTGATGGCTGCTACCTTTCCCTGGTTGGTCAGGAGAGACCGCAGCTGGCATAGGCATGATGGGATGAATGGCCTCCTCCTGTGCTGTAGAAATTTCAGATTCTATGAGTTTTAAGTAAGAAATTTAAGCAGCTGGATGAAGACGTCCTGCTAGTGTTATGTGTCCTCCAGCATTGAGCTGTGGAGAATTTGAAAATCATTGTTTAAAGATGAAACTATATGGTGTTGATCTACATTGTAATAATGAAGGGTTAGATTATTATCAGAGGAGTGGGACTAATTGGATTGCTCTTTCCAAGAGCCGGCACAGGCACGATGGGCCGAATGGCCTCCTTCTGTGCTGTAAGATTCTATGATTCTAATCCTCAAGGGCAGTAAACTGACAAATCACTGCTGTACAGTCTAGAATGTTAGCAAGTTAACTTAATGCTATATGCTTTCCCCTCACTTGGTGTTTGCATGAATTTTGTGCTCATTAAGGTGAAAGATGACAGCACTATGGGAATGAAGTGTTATTGGAATTATTCCCCAGTACTGTCATTCCTCATCTTGATCAGCACAAACACTCCGCAAGAAAACAAAACAATAGATTTTTGTCTTAGGAAAGATTTGTCGCTAAAAATAATTATTATGTCCTCAGGCTGTGACAGTCCTTTGCCGAATGAGTTTAGGCAGGCTCAAACAAGCTTCTACCAGGCTCGGGCTGACAGCATAAAACTGACCCAATTAGCAGTGAATTGGCTCTCCCAGTTGGGATGGTTCATCTGGAAAATGGAAAGATGTCACTCTGGTCAAGTCAACCCGCACTCCTGCTCCTCCTGGCTCCACAGAAATCAAACTATTAAAACATTTCTGTCCTGACGAAGGGTCATCGACCTGAAACGCTAACTCTCTTTTTCTCTCTCCACAGATGCTGCCTGACCTGCTGAGTATTTCCAGCATTTTCTGTTTTTATTTCAGATTTCCTGCCCCTGCAGTATTTTGCTTTTGTATTAAAAAGTTTGCTTACCGTTTTGTGGGCAGCCTCCTGCGGTCCCTTTAAGAGTGCCTGGTTAGGCCGCCGAAGGCCCAGAACAAGCGCAGCATAGGCTCCGCCCATTTGCTCACCAATTTTGCATCAGAGTCCTAAAACCTGCATTAGGACACCAGGGCCTAGAAATTCAGTTGGCTGCACCAGCCGTTAGCGCCTTAGGAGGAGTAGATCTCGAGCGCTAGGCGCTTAGCGCCCGGGCGCAGCGCGATCTGCGCCTCGCCCCAACTTCAGTAGACATTTAGCGCCGGTGCAAATTCATTGCGCGCGCTCATCTGCGCGCGCAGATCATGACGTCATTTCTTCGTGCAACGCCCTTTGTGCGCCCGGAACCGGAACTTCACTCACGCCGCCCCATTGTGCGCCTGGCGGCCCTAGCGACTGTTGAGTCGAACGGTGCTCAGCCGATGTGGGCCGCGGGGAGCGCAAATTAAAGGGCACTCCTGCAGTAGAAAAGGCAGCCGTTTTGCAACACTCCTTCTTTGGGAGGAGGAGGAGGAGGAGGAGGAGGAGGAGGAGGACCGGTACCACATAACAAACTGATGGAGAGAAGCCCTCCCCAAAAACACAAATACACTAGTCTCGGCCTTTCAAAAAAACAAATCCACCCTCCCCCTTTAAGAGCTCACCGGAGCCAGAGTGTCTGCCGGCAATCAGCAGCTCGCCGCACCTGCCCTGCGCCCAACTTCCGGTGTTAGCGCCCTGGGCTGCCGGCTTAGCGCCTAATGATAGTCGTGCATCGCCTGTTTTAGCGCAGCAGCAACCTCTTAGGGCGATGCAACTGAATATCAGCGAAGGGGGCTCGACTTTGCGCCGGGCGCAAACTTTAGCGGCCGCCCGACTTTACCGCCCCAAAAGTGGCTATACTGAATTTCTAGGCCCAGGTTTCATAATCAAGTCACCTAAGCTTGTTTCAGGCAGATGGCCCACACACTTGGAAATCACTGGCTTCCTGGCGAGGTCGGGAGCGTGGGGTCACAACCTAAAATTCATCTTGCCAACTTTAATTTTTTTTTGCCAAACAATGGGCGAAACTAGGTTGAATTTCTCCCCCTAAATATTTACGGATATAATTTTAATAAAAGTATAATTTCATATAATAACACATTCTGTGCAAATCTGATCATTTTTAACATTTAGAAAAGGAAAAATCATAGAATATTGAAATTATGACACAATATTTTAATTTCCGATAAATATTTCTCTATTCAGGTAAAATAATCAATTTTCCAAATGCAAAGTTATGATTACACATCCAAGTCCAGTTGCCCTATTCCAAATAATGGTGCATCTCTAATGGAAAGTGTGGGACTGAACACCTGATAGGACACTAACTCTGTGCTAACAGAGGGTCAACAGGGAAGCAGCCTGTAACCTTTTGCACGGATGCTGCGGGGAAACTCCCACCATTTTGCATGTCGACCAATCCTATGATGCAAGACAAAAGCAACACACAGCGGATGCTGGATATCTGAAATAAAAACAGAAAATGCTGGAAATACTCAGCAGGTCAGGCAGCATCTGTGGAGAGAGAAACAGAGTTAACGTTTCAGGTCGATGTTTTTCTCTCAACAGATGCTGCATGAACTGCTGAGTATTTCCAGAATCTTCTGTTTTTACCAATGATGCAAGACACTGTTTCTTGCAGGGAATTCATTTTATAAGAAGTTAAGAAATAGAAGCTGGAGTAGGCCATTTGGTTCCTCGAGCCTGCACCACCATTCAGTAAGATCATGGCTGGTCTTCTGCCTCAACTCCACTTTCCTGCACTATCCCCATGTCCCTTAATATTCAAAAATCTATCAATCTGTCTTGAATATAATTAACGACTGAGCCTCCACAGCCCTGTGGCGTAGAGAATTCCAAAGATTCACCACCCTCTGAGTGAAGAAATTTCTCCTCATCTCAGTCCTAAATGGCCGAGCCCTTATTCTGAGACTGTGACCCCTAGTTCTAGACTCCCCAGCCAGGGGGAACATCCTCGCCGTCAAGCCCTGTAAGAATTTTGTATGTTTCAATGAGATCACCTCTTATTCTTCTAAATTCTACAGAATATAGGCCTAGTCTACTCAATCTCTCCTCATAGGACAATCCCCCCATCCCAGGAACCAGTCGGGTGAACCTTCATTGCACTCCCTCTATGGCAAGTATATCCTTAGGTAAGGGGACCAAAACTGTACACAATACTCCAGGTGTCGTCTCACCAGGGCCCTATATAATTGCAGTAAGACGTCTTTACTCTTATACTCAAATCTTCTTGTAATAAAGGCTAACATACCATTTGCTTTTCTAATTGCTTGCTTTACCTTCATGTTAACTTTCAGTGATTCGTGTACAAGGACACCCAGGTCCCTCTGAACACCAACATTTGCCAATCTCTCACCATTTAAAAAATACTCTGCTTTTCTATTTTTCCTACCAATGTGGATAACTTCACATTTCTCCACATTATATTCCGTTTGCTATGTTCTTGCCCACTCACTTAGCCTGTCTATATCCCATTGAAGCCTCCTTGCATCCTCCTCACAACTTACATTCCCAGCCAGCTTTGTATCATCAGCAAACTTGGATATATTACATTTGGTCCCCTCATCCAAATCATTCATGTAGCTTGTGAATAGCTGAGGCCCAAGCACTGATCCTTGCGGTACCCCACTAGTTACAGCCTGCCAATCCGAAAATGACCCGTTATTCCTACTCCTATTCCTACTCTCTGTTTTATCCTTTTGCATAATGTCTCCATAATGGGCAGCACGGTGGCATAGTGGTTAGCACTGTTGCCTCACAGCGCCAGGGACCCGGGTTCGAATCCGACCTCAGGTGACTGTCTGTGTGGAGTTTGCACATTCTCCCTGTGTTTGCGTGGGTTTCCTCCGGGTGCTCCGGTTTCCTCCCACAGTCCAAAGATGTGCAGGTTAGGTTGATTGGCTATGATAAAAATTGACCCTTAGTGCTAGGGGGATTAAATACGTGGGGTTACTGGGATATGTGTTGGGGTAGGGATTACGGGGATCGGGTGGGATATGTGTCGGTGCAGGCTCGATGGGCCGAAATGGCCTCTATCTGCACTGTGGGGTTTCTGTGAATTCTGTGAATATCGTGACAGATACTCACAGTATATCACAGGACACTGAAACTATGACAACAGACAATTATCCTAATGCACTTGAAACCAACTGTTCAAAGTCAGATGTTGTGTTCCATACCATGGATTTTGCATTCATTTGCATTGATCATGTGATGTAATTGTTGGTTACACACCACTATAATTAAAATTCTGTTAGAACATTTAATTTAAATGAGAATCACAAAATTATTAAAATATAATTCTGCTAAGCAATAGGTCTGCATTTGAGTTAAGAAAACCATTGTCCTTTCTATTCTATCTGTTCTTTTCTGCTAGAGTTTATCATAACTGCATTTAACAAGCACATTTTATTTTTTCTGTTAATTTCTGTAAATCCATTTTCGCATAAATCCAGGAATCAGAGTACCAGTAAATATGGAAGAAAAGCTCATTATCATTTCCTACTGGTTCCTGACTTCTTTCCACACATCTACTTTCTTATGAAAATTAACGGTGGAAAATATGGCCCTCAGTATTTTATCTGATCTTTAATTAATCATTTTATCGAGATTATACTGTAACCTTTAATTATGGTGTTTTATGTGAATGAGATTAATTCTTGATAATGAGTTGTAATATAATTTAAATTTTAATCAACCCGAGTGCTCTCTGCAAGTGTTGTAAAATTGAATTTTTATAAACATGTAACTAAAAAAAATTCTTGTAAAAATATCTATCAAATTCAATGTCATAACTGGTCACTTACTCCTATCACTGCCTCATCGTACATCGTCACACTACCTAAATTTCCTACATGTGTAACGTGGCATGTATCCTTTCCCATCAACTTCAACATGAGCCCACCTACTTTGGATTCTGTGTCTCAAGTTGATGTAGAACACTTTCATTGCTAGATATTTCCACATTCATCAATGGTGCTGTACGGTACTGCTCCTGGAAAACACAAGGGAGCTTAAATTGGATAGCTCCCGAAAACGGCCGCAGGGATCGCAATGCACGATTAACCCGTCCCCATTGATTGCACTGCAGGCAGGAGGCCAACTTTGTGCTGCCTGCTCATTTCCATGATTGCTGCATGCAGCCAGCGCTCCCTACGCTGTTGATTGGCTGCGCACTCAAATATCATGAGTTATGATCACTACCTAAAACTACACTGCACTACTTAAAGCTTGCCTGCACTATTTAAAGCTAGCCTACACTTCGTAAAGGGGAGGTGCATTGTGGCTGCTGGTGGTGCAAAGATCATTCTGAATATTGTGCTGTGGAAGATTCAACAATGACTGACCATGGGAGAAAGCATGCACTAAGGTTTTCAGATGCTGCACTGGAGGTCCTGGTGGAAGAGATGGAAAGGAGAGATTTTTTTATTCGTTCCTGGGATGTGGGTATTGCTGACAAGGCCAGCATTTATTGCCCATCCCTAATTGCCCTTGAGAGGGTGGCCTTCTTGAATCGCTGCAGTCTGTGTGGTGAAGGTACTCCCATAGTGCTGTTAGGTAGGGACTTCCAGGATTTTGACCCAGCGACGATGAAGGAATGATGATATCTTTCCAAGTCAGGATGGTGTGTGACTTGGAGGGCAACTTGGAGGTGATGGTGTTCCCATGCGCCTGCTACCCTTGTCCTTCTAGGTGGGCGAGATCATGGGTTTGGAAGGTGCTGTCGAAGAAACCTTGGTGAGTTGCTGTAGTGCATCTTGTAGATGGTACACACTGCAGCCACGGTGCGCTGGTGGTGGAGGGAATGAATGTTTAAGGTGCTGGATTGGGTGCCAATCAAGCAGGCTGCTTTGTCCTGGATGGTATCGAGCTCCTTCAGTTTTGTTGGAGCTGCACTCATCCAGGGAAATGGAGAGTATTCCATTACACTCCTGACTTGTGCCTTGTAGATGGTGGAAAGGCTTTGGGGAGTCAGGAGGTGAGACACTCACCACAGAATACTCAGCCTTTCACCTGCTCTTGTAGCTACAGTATTTATGTGGCTGGTCCAGTTAAGTTTCTGTTCAATGGTGACCCCCAGTATGTTGATGTTGGGGGATTCGGCGATGGTAATGCATTTTTATGACAAGGGGCGGTGGTTAGATGCTTGCTTATTGGAGATAGTCATTGTCTGGCGCTTGTATGGTGTGAATGTTACTTGCCACTTATCAGTCTAAGCTTAAATGTTGTCCAGGTCTTGCTGCACGCTGGCATGGACTGATTCATTATCCGAGGTGTTGCGAATGGAACTGGACACTGTGTAATCATCAGTGAATATCCCTACCTCTGGCCTTATGATGGAGGGAAGGTCATTGATGAAGCAGCTGAAGATGGTTGGGTCTTGGACACTGCCCTGAGGAACTCCTGCAGCGATTTTGTTGTGGGGCTGAGATGGTTGGCCTCCAACAACCATTGTGCTCGGTATGACTCCAGCCAGTGGAGAGTTTTTCCCCTGATTCCCCTGATTGACTTCAATTTTACTAGGGCTCCTTGATGCCACACTCGGTAAAATGCTGCCTTGATGTCAAGGGCAGTCACTCTCACCTCACCTCTGGAATTCAGCTCTTTTGTCCATGTTTGGACCAAGGCTGTAATGAGGTCTGGAGCTGAGTGGTCCTGACAGAACCCAAACTGAGCATCAGTGAGCAGGTTATTGGTGAGTAAGTGCTGCTTGATAGCACTGGTGACAACACCTTCCATCACTTTGCTGATGATTGAGAGTAGACTGATGGAGCGCTAATTGGCCGGATTGGATTAGTCCTGTTTTTTGTGGACAGGACATACCTGGGAAGTTTTCCACATTGTCGGGTAGATGTCAGTGTTGTAGCTGTACTGGAACAGCTTAGCTAGAGGCATAGCTTGTTCTGGAGCACAAGTCTTCAGCACGACAGCCGGGAAGTTATCAGAGCCCATAGTCTTTGCTGTATCCAGTGCACTCAGCCGTTTCTTGATATCACGTGGAGTGAATCGAATTGGCTGAAGACTGGCTTCTGTGATGGTGGGGGCCTCAGGAGGAGGCTGAAATGGAGCATCCATTCGGCACTTCTGGCTGAAGATGTTTGCAAATTCTTCAGCCTTGTCTTTTGCACTCGCATGCTGGGCTCCATCATTGAGGATGGGGATATTCATGGAGCCTCCTCCTCCTGCCAGTTGTTTAATGGTCCACCACCATTCACGACTGGATGTGGCAGAACTGCAGAGCATTGGTCTGATCTGTTAGTTGTGGGATTGCTTAGCTCTGTCCATAGCATGCTGCTTCTGCTTTTACGCACGCATGTAGTCCTGTGCTGCAGCTTCCCCAGGTTGGCACCTCATTTTTAGGTATGCCTGGTGCTGCTCCTCACGTGCTCTTCTACACCCCTCATTGAACCAGGGTTGGCCACTTGGCTTGATGGTAATTGTAGAGTGAGGAAAATGCTGGGCCATGCGGTTACAGATTGTGGTGGAATACAATTCTACTGCTGCTGATGGCCCACAGCACCTCATGGATTCCCAGTTTTGAGCTGCTAGATCTGTTCTGAATCTATCCCATTTAGCATGGTGATAGTGCGACAGTGCCACAGATAGAGGGTGTCCTCATTGTGAAGATGGGACTTTGTCTCCACAAAGACTGTGTGATGGTCACTGCTACCAATAATGTAATGGACAGATGCATGTGTGACAAGTAGATTCGTGAAGACGAGGTCATAGAATCATAGAATGTTTACAGCACGGAAGAAGGCCATTCGGCCCATCGAGCCCGTGCAGGCTCTCTGCAAGAGCACTTCAGCTAGTCCCACTCCCCTGCCCTTTCCCCATAGCCCTGCAAATTTCTTTCCTTCAGATACTTATAAAACTCCCTTTTGAAAGCCGTGATTTGAATCTTCCTCCACCACCCTTTCAGGCAGTGCATTCCAGATCTTAACAACTTGCTGCGTAAAAAAGTTTTTCTTACATCGCCTTTGGTTCTTTTGCCAATCACCTTAAATCTGTGTCCTCTGGTTCTCGACCCTTCTGCCAATGGGAACAGTTTACCTCTATCTATTATGTCCAGACCCCTCACAATTTTGAACATCTCTATCAAATCTCCTCTCAATCTTTTCTGCTCTTAGGAGAACAACCCCAGCTTCTCCAGTCTATCAACACAACTGAATTCCCTCATTCCTGGAATCATTATCGTCAATCTTTTCTGCACCCTCTCTAAGGCCTTCACATCTTTCCTAAAGTGTGGTGTCCAGAATTGGACACAGTACTGCAGTTGGGGCCGAACCAGTGTTTTATACAGGTTCATCATAATTTCCACGCTTTTGATATCTATACCTCTATTCATGAAGCCCAGGATCCCGTAAGCCTTTTTAACTGCTTTCTCAACCTGCCCTGCCACCTTCAACGATTTGTGCACACATACCCCCAGGTCTCTCTGTTCGTGCACCCATTTCAGGATTGTACCATTTAGTTTAAGCGTCCTCTCCGCATTCTTTCTACCAAAATGTAGGTCAAGTAGGTTTCTTCCCTTGTGTTGGTTCTCTCAGTTATGTCCTTCAGGACTCGGCCAGATCAGTCAGTAGTGGTGCTACCGAGCCAATCTTGGTGGTGGACCTTGAAGTCCCCCAGACAGAGTACATTCTGTATCCTTGCTACCCTCAGTGCTTCTTCCAAGTGTTGTTCAACATGGAGGAGTACTGATCCATCAGCTGAGGGAGGATGGTAGATGGTAATCAGCAGGAGGTTTTCTTGCCCATGTTTGACCTGATGCCATGAGACTTCATGGGGTCTGGACTCAATGTTGAGGGCCCCCAGGGCCACTCCCTCCCAACTGCTTAGCCGCACCTCTGGTGAGTCTGTCATAGAGGAATAGAGTCATATGGCACAGAAGGAGGCCATTCAGCCCATCGAGTCCGCACCGGCTTTCTGTAGAGCAATCCAGTCAGTCCCATTTCCCCGCCTATCCCCGTAGCCCTGCAAGTTTATTTCCATCAAGTGCCTATCCAGTCTCCCCTTGAAAACATTGAGTGTCTCTTCTTCCACCACTTCCATCGGCAGCGAGATCCAGGTCCTCACCACTCGCTGCGTAAAAATGTTTTTCCTCACATAGCCCCTGTATCTCTTGCCCAAAACCTTAAATCAGTGTCCCCTAGTCCTTGTACCATCAACTAGTGGAATCAGCCTTACCCTTTCTAGCCTATCCAAACCCATGATAATCTTGTACACCTCTATCAAATCACCCCTCAACCTCCTTTGCTCTAATGAAAACAAATCCAGCTTCTCCAACCTGTCCTTGTAGCTATGATCCCCCATCCCCAGAGCCATTCTGGTAAATCTGGTAAATTCTGGTAAATCTCCTCTGCACCCTCTCAAGGGCCTTTATATCGTTCCTAAAGTGTGGTGACCAGACTGGACGCAATACTCCAGTTGTGGCCTAACCAGCGCTTATAAAGGTTCAGCATAACTTCTCTACTTTTGTACTCAATGGACTCGATTTTGCCAGGCCCAAGTAGGCGGGTTTGGAGGCGTGTGAGTTGCTAAATTCACAAAAAATGGCGGGCAGCTCCAATTCCGCCTCCAGCCCGCCTCTGAGCAATTTTCCCACAATCGTGGTTTCAGACCCCGTTTCCATCCCACCGCCAAGAGGTGGGATAGGCCCTTAAGTGCCACTATAATCCCATTTTGAGAGGCCTTTCTGAATTTAACAAATTTCCTCCGTGCTGCACGTCTCCTCTGGAACATGCCAGTTAATCCTGGCGGCCTCACAAGTGGATTGCTTACCACCAGCTGCAGCTCCACCATTAAAAAGGAGTTTTCACTGATGATCATTTGCAGGTGGCAGAACTTTGTTGTCTCATGTCTGGGGGAACTTTTAGCAGGCCTACTCATTGTTGTGGAAGTTTGGAGCCTGACACCCATCTCCAGTGTGACCTCCTGGGAAACCTCTCTCCCCACCTTGACTGAGTGCTTCCTCAACTGAGGTATATACCAGAAACATGGGAACCATTTATTTCCTTTCCTCCTGGACATCAGATTCGGACGAAGACCAGCCATGGCAGCAGCGGCACCCGGAACAACAGACAGCACCAACAGCAGCAGCAACAACGGGAGCTCTAAGCTGTTGCTCACCCACCTGAAGCTGCACAGGCCAGAAGGTGCCAGCGCATGGAAGCGCTTCGCGCAGGAGATACCCCCAAAACAGTGTTTACAGACAGAGGATAAGCTACCTCAACATGACTGAGCAGCAGTGTCAAGGGAGGCTCAGACTTTCACGAGAGGTAGTGGGTGACATCTGCGCAATGCTGCAGCAAGACCTGGCCCAGAGGAGCTTCAGGCTCATTCCAGGGATCAGCAGCAGACATCAGCGGCGTCCATGCGGCTGCACACACTTGCATCACGCAGATAACCGATGCCCTCTTTGCCATCGCGCACAATTACATCAACTTCTCCAAGGATCAAGCAAGTGTAACTGTGCGTGCGGTTGGGTTTGTGAATCTGGCAGGCTTTCCAAGGGTGCAGGGCATCATTGACTGCACACATGTGGCCCTTAAGGCACCCCAGCACAATCCAAGTATTTTTGTCAACCGCAAGGGCTTCCACTCTCTCAACGTGCAGCTGGTGTGTGACCACAAGAAGGAAATTTTGCCTGTTTGCACCATGTACCCTGACAGTTGCCATGACTCCTTCATCCCACGCCAGTCTAGTGTGCCTCCGCTCTTCAGTCCGCCAGACCAAATTTTCGATGGCTACTTTGAGACAAGGGCTACCACCTGAAGACGTGGCTAATGACGACGTTGAGGAGCCCATCCAACGACGCTGAGGAGAGCTACAACTACAGCCACATTTCCACCAGATCCATAATCGAGCAAACCATCGGTTTGCTGAAGATGCGATTCAGATGTCTTGATAGATCAGGTGGAATCCTGCAGTACTCAGCAGCCAAGGTCTCCAGAATCGTCGTGGTCTGCTGTGCACTTCATAACATGGCACAGCATCGTGGCTTGCAGCTGGCTGAGGTACAAGTGGCTGATCGCATAGCCTCATCAGATGAGGAGGAGGAGGAGGAGGAGGGGGAGAGCGACAACAAACAAGTTGCAGAGGTGCATCAACCAGCAGCAGCAGCACGCGAGCATATTGCTGCCCGGGATGCAAGGGACGCACTCATCTTGGCCAGATTTGCTTAGCCTAGCCAATCAAACACTTTTGCCTCGCACCTTCTTAACAGAGCATCGACAATGGACAAGAACCTACGGATTCCTATCACTCTGACCTCCATACTGACAATTGCAAGTTGCCCTAAGCCCTCAATGTGGAAGTCCCATTTGCGAAACGACACAGGCCACAACTTCAACAGTTTGCCATCAAATTTTTTTATCATCACAATTAACGGATGGCTATTCAAAAATAAACACAACAGCACGGTGGCACGGTGGTTAGCACTGTTGCCTCACAGCACCAGGGACCCGGGTTCGAATCTGGCCTCGGGTGACTGTCTGTGTGGAGTTTGCACATTCTCCCCGTGTTTGCGTGGGTTTTCTCGGGGTGCTCCGGTTTCCTCCCACAGTCCAAAGATGTGCAGGTTAGGTTGATTGGCTATGATAAAAATTGACCCTTAGTGTTAGGGGGATTAAATACGTGGGGTTACGGGGATAGGGTGGGATATGTGTTGGTGTAGGGGTTACGGGGATCGGGTGGGATATGTGTCGGTGCAGGCTCGATGGGCCGAAATGGCCTCTATCTGCACTGTGGGTTTTCTGTGATTTCTGTGAGAACACCCAAGTCATTACCCTTGTGACTACCTGTGCTTTATCTTCCTCTTACGCATGCTCCTACGTGGTGCTTGCCCATGTGGCTTCAACAGATGTGGAGGCCCCTTGCTTACTTTCTTGCTGCTCCTGTCTCGACACCTTTGGCAGGCATCCTCTGGGGTTGTGAGCCTGTGAGGGCTCGGCAACAGTCTGCTGCTCCTGCGCCTGTGCAGGGGCTAAGGCACCCATCTCAGTTGGGTGAGGACTCTGGTGGGGCTCTGACGGAGGGCTCTGCAGTGGCATGGTCATGTGAGCGCTTGGAGAGGAGCCCCCACTTCCTGGTTCTCTGCCACCAACATCCCTCTCATGGGTCAGCCCCAATTCAGAGCTAGTAAGTGGCTTGACAACACCTTGCTGCACTTCAGGGGAGGACCCGTTTTTGCACTGGAAGTCCTACTCCAGAGGACTTCCATGAAGGTCTGGTTTCTCTACTCAATAGCTGACCATCGCTCCTCAAGAGATGTCAGTTTATTCCAAACAATGACCATGTTTTCAAGACCCTGGCGACTAAGCTCCTCCATGGTCGTAGCCATCCTCTCCTCTACGGTAGCAAGCCTTACCACGGAGGTAGCTATTCTTTCCACAGAGGTTGCCATCCTATCTGTGGTGATGCATTCATGCGCCAATGCCTTCACAAAGGCTCTACTCATGTTCGCAATGGACTCCTCCATTCGCTCCACACTCGAAGCGACCCTGGAGACAAAACCTGTCAGAGACTCCTGCACCTGTTCCTGGAGTTCCAGCACCGCTTTCCTTCTGGATGGATCCGGAGGTGCAACTGAGCCAAGCTGGGAGAGTCCTACGCCCTCCAACAAGGACTCTCCACTGCTGTCTATGTCTCCACCATCTGCTGATGCTCACTTGTGTGCTGTGATACACCAGGTGACAACACTACTCTATGTCCCCAAGGTCCCACCGAAGTGTGAGTTCCTGCGTTGGTGCTGGGTGCGTTTAATTCTGCTGATGCTGCACTCTCAGAGGTTGCAGCTTCCTCTGAGGAGTCTTCAGGCTCAGGCTGTTCCTCCTGGACAGTGGAAAGGGGGGCTCTCGATGGTCCTGTAGGGGAGTAAAGGAAAGAGTTAGACATGTGAGAGAAAGGTTGCATGCACATTGAATTGTGCAGATGGTTATAGGCAATCTGTTAGAGCATCAGAATCATTATCAGTCACTCATGTAATGTCAATGAGAGAGATGAAAAACTATTCTGTCACCAGCTTGCTGTGATGCGCCCGTCTGTCCGTCCCCCACTTGCGCATCCTCCTCCACTCCCACGATCTCCAGGACTGCCTCCTCTGCAGTGGGGAGCTGGGCTACTGAGGGTGGCCCTCCTCCTGTCCTCACCCTCTCCCTCTTATTGTGGGCTCTCTTTTCATGAAATGAGGGAGACAAGTGGAGTCTGAGTGAGAATGAAGGAGTGAGTGTAGAGACTCCATAGCATAGATGCTTAGAAGGAGACAAAGATGGAGTGAAGTGCCAAGACCAAGGGCCCTCCCTGTGTGTTGTAAGTTGTTGTCATAGCATCACAGTGATAGGGAGTGTGTGGACTGTATAGTCGAATAGTTAAGTGAATGTGAACATACAGAGAGAGGGAATGGGTAAGGGTGCAGGGATGTAAGGGTGAAGTGGGATGTGGAGGAGGAGGTTGACAAAGCAGAGTGCTGGTGATGAGAGACGATGGGGATCAGATTGAGGGTCATGGGGATGGAATACTCACTTTTCCTGTGCGGAGAAGGTCATGAAACCTCTTTCTGCACTGCAGCCAGGTTCTGCTGCACATTGAAATCGCATTCACCTCCTGTGCCACTTGCAGCCACACAGCTTTAGTCTGTTGTGGAGGCTTTTTCCTCCCGGAGAAAAGAAAGAGCACTTCCTTATTTGCTCTAGCTCCCTCCACCAGAGCTTGGAGGGAGGCCTCATCAAATCTGGGTGCAAACTTTGGTCTGGTTCTGGACATACTTGCAACAGGAATCCCTCAGAAGAATGGTGATAAAGTTGTAAGGCTAAAAAAGAACCAAGGCTGCTTGCAGGCCTTAAATCCAGCTGCATAGATGACGTCATCGGAGGCGAGTTTCAGTATCAAACAACTCATTGGGCCAGGGGTTCCCACACACTGGAAATCAAGTGCCCAATTAGGGCAAAATCGTACTTTTGCCCCGCCTCACATCGGAGGCGGGGTCCTGACACACCGCCCACTTGACACAACCCCAGCCCGCCCCCAATGACAATATCCAGCCCAATACCTCTATTTATGAAGCCCAAGATCCCATATGCTTTGCTAACCACTCTCTCAATATGTCCTGCCACCTTCAGGGACTTATGCACATTAACTCCCAGGTCCCTCTGTCCCTGCACACTCTTTAAAACTGTGTCATTAAGTGTATATTGTCTCTCCCTGTTCCTTCTGTCAAAATATATCACCTCACACTTCTCTGTATTAAATTCCATCTGCCACTTGTCTGCCCATTCTGCTAGCCTTTCTATGTCCTGTTGCAGTCGATTGGTATCATCCTCACTGTTTGCCATACCCCCAAGTTTGGTGTTATCTGCAAATTTAGAAATTCTACTGTATATTCCAATATCCAGGTCATTTATATATATATATCAAAAAAAGCAGTGGCCCCAGCACTGACCCTTAGGGAACAGCACTGTCCACCATCCTCCAGTCTGAAAAACAGCCATTTACCACAACTCACTGCTTTCTGTCCTTAGGCCAATTCCTTATCCAAGCTGCCACTGGCCCACCTATTCCATGAGCCTCAATTTTGTTAACCAGCCTTTTATGTGGTACTTTGTCAAACGCCTTCTGAAAATCCATGTAGACAACATCCATTGCATTCCCTTCATCAATCCTCTCTGTTACTTCATCAAAAAATTCAATTAGATTAGTCAAACACGATCTGCCTTTTACAAATCCGTGTTGGTTCTCCTTAATTAGCTTAAACCTCTCTAAGTGCCCAGTAATTTTTTCCTTGATTATTGTTTCTAACAATTGGGACAGAACATACCCTTCCCTAAAGGACATTAGTGAACCAGATGGGCTTTTACGACAATCTGGTAGTTTCATGGTCACCATTACTGATACTGGCTTTTTATTTCAGATTTATTTAATTAGCTGAATTTAAATTCCACAGCTCAAGTCTCCAGATTATTAGTCCAGGCCTCTGGGTTACTGATCCAGCAACATAACCACTATGCTACCATTCCCGTTGTCGTCTGGTATCGTCAGGCTCTCCAGACACATGCTCAGAAGGCAGTGGCAGGAGATAGCAGTGGAGGTCAATGCCAGGAGTGTAGCTCCAAGGACCTGAATGCAGTGCAGGAAGAAGTTTAATGATCTCACACGAGTTATCAAGGTCAGGAGTGCATCTTCAGATGCCATATCCTACCAACCGCTCCAATAGCCTTATCCACTAATCAATTCACTACACCCTGTCACTCACCTACCAACAATCTCTATCAATCAGGACTCATAGCTAACATTCATTTGCTTTACCTCACCCTTACACACTTAGCGCTGTTGCAAGCCTCGCACCCACATCTCACAGCTCGCACACACTGGCAGCTATTCAACCATGACTGCCTCATCACCCAAAAGTATTGCACAACACTCACTGACACACTTCCCTCTTTCTCGCAGGAGAAGGTGGCAGGCAGCAGGAGACAGCAGGAATTAACGGGAGGGGGAGAGATGCGCCTGCTCTGTGTGGCGTCTGCTCATTCTCCCAGTCATGCTCAATACCAAGAGGAAGCCCTACTAGGCCACCCATGCCTGGAAGCAACTGGTTTGTGCACAAACAGTTAAGTCACCAAAAAAGTACTTCAGCACCAGCCAGACCATTCCCTGTTAACTATTGAACCTTTAAAGTGTGGAAATGCACCCAAAATGTGTAGAATTGCAGCAACAGCCAGAAGAAATAATCCATCAACGAATTAAACAAATTAACCTGCAAATAGTTGATGATCCTTTTAAATAGCTTTGGGGGGGGGGGGCAGTCCTACTTGCCGTTGAACGCATTTTCAGCTGTGCTAGGTTAAGAGAGGACGTAGGTTGGAACGTTGAGCTCCAAAATGGCAGTGCTGGCATCAAATCAGCGTTACATGCTGATTGACATCATGATCTGCCTGCTCTGCATGCTGTTGGCGGTCGTTAGGTGCGCGCAAGCAAACCCCTTTACAAATATGGCAGACGGCGCACTTCCCATTGGAGGTGTGAGTGCGCATTGTAGACGCCATTGTGATAGTTTAAGAGGCCTCGTAGCGCCCCCAAAAAACAGTGCTACAGAGCCCACTCTCCCCCCTAAGATTTCAATTAACTGAGGCTCCTGGAACAAAACATTCTGGTAGCAAACTTCTAACCAGAGTTTTAGGCTGCCATTTTGTTTTTGCCAGAATCAGTACAGCGACACATTGCTGTCACCATTCTGCAAATTTAGCTCGTAACGTAGTTGTTTTTTTACAAGCCGGTTCTCATTAACAGCTGGAAACAAGGGACAGCTCAAACTGTGGAAATAAATCCACATTTGTTTAATTCTTTTACCTTTGAACAGTTGCTCACCCCTAGGACCGACTGAAGGTGTCTCGTTAAATTGATCCCTGGAGGCTCGGCACATCATTATTATGGCATGATATAAAATGGAAGCAGCAGCATCTTAACAAATGTAGAAGCATAGAGGGACTGCATAGCATGATGGGTTAGAGCATTGCCTCTTAACCGCTGGGATTTAGGTTTTAGTCAAGTCCAGAAAGTATACTGTAGAATGATAAAATTCCAATTGACCCATCAAGTCCACTTCCTCCGCAGGCCATAAACAATTTACCTTATCATGGAGTCTAACCCACTGACCTCCTGACAGACAGTTCTGCACAAATAGAAGCAACTGAACTTCTGGAATATGTTACTGATTCTCATTTGCATGAACATGGCTCAGTTGGTTTGTACTCCTGTCTCTGACAAAAAAGGTGTGGGTTCAAACCCCATACCAGCCTTGAACACACCATTTGTGTTGAATCCGTGAATCTTTAGGTAGTATGTCCTTCAAATAATCGACAGAGGCTGCAGAGGAACAATCAACAGGTGTTTACTGGATGAGGGTTGCTCTAAATCTAAACAGTACAGATCCCTACTCAGGGTTATATACAGGTGTGGTCACTGCCGGTACTACAGTATACAGGAGCTGTAAAAAGTAGTTCTCCCCTTAAAGGCACATACACTACAATTTGGATGACACTTCAGTGCAGTACTGAAGGAGTTCTGTATAGTTCGAGGAGCAGTACTCAGGCTGAGATTTAAACTGAGGCCCTCTCTGCCTGTTCATATGGTTCACTTAGATGCTAAATATCACATGACTCTATTCAAAGATGAGAAAGGAGGTATCCTGGACATAAGACCTCCATTACCCAATACTACCAAAGGCAATTTAACAACTTATTCATCTCATTCCTGCTTGTGGCATGTTGCAGTGGCAAAATAACTACATTGTTTGCCTACATAACAACAGTCATTGCACATCAGCATCTGAAGTCTTTTGAGAGGTTTCTGAGAGACGCAATGAGGTGCTCTATAAATATATTTCTTTCTATATTTTTACTAATAGGGAATCGCTGCACGCTTTAGGAATGAGGAGTAAAAATTGTTCAGTGCCCGACTGCAGGTGGGAAACAGAGGGGAGGAATTGTAACATGCGCTCAGAAAGGTCGACCTGAGGATCACTCGAAATTGGTCCTTGGGCCTCATTCCCATAAACCGGCAAACTGTGGATGCCAATTGGCCATCCAAATGCAGCTCTCCAGTCGTGCCTAGCACAAAATCGGCCTAGGATGTTGCTAGCAGCCCTGAGGTAGGTCCTGAGGGGGGGAGGGGGTTGGGGCAGGGACAGGCGAATGGGAGGGGGTGAGGTTGGCCCTGCAATGACCCACAGTATTGCTGTGAAGATAGGATGAGAACTCATGCTCCTCTTGGCTCCACATGAAGGTAAGCGAAATAAAAGTTTACTTACCTTGTCTTCGGCAGATCGTGATCCTAAAACAAGTGCTAGGCTCCTGATTAGCACATGCAAGGGCCTAAAGCCTGATTCAAGTGGGCAGCTGGGATGCCTAAATAGTGCCTGATCCCATTCTGGATTTGGAGCAAATGGGCATGGGACATAGAGCCTTGATAGAGGAAACAATCTCTCAGCATCTACCCTGTCAACCCCCCTCAGAATCTTATATGTTTCAATGAAACCAGCTCTCATTCTTCTAAACTCCAGAGAGTATAGGCCCAATCTACCCAATCTACCAATTTCCTCCAGGGTTCCAAGTAAAAATATGCCTCAAAAGAAACAGTTCTTGTGTTTTGTCATCTCTATTGCCTTTTTCTCTATTTATTTGACTCGTTATATTGGCATATATTTCTTCCTCTAGTTTCTCTATGACATCCCATGAGAATTTGAAACAAAAATGATGGGCAAAGCTGTAAAAAATGAGGTGCTTTTAGTTCAACAACTATGACAAATGTGGCATCAAAATTACATTTTTCATTTCTATTACTGTAGAAAAAAGAAATACATTTTGAAATGAAAAAAATAATCCTGCAGTTTCAGGCCAAGTACTGTAACTCCACCTTGGCTGTGCCGAAAGTTAAGCAACATGCATTCAACGTGAAATCTTTCTTTCCCCCAGAAGTCTCCAGGTCCAAATAAACAAGTTTGATTGTTGTCATATTTTATGAGTTTGGGATCCCTCTTCACAACACTCTAGTTATTGTTTTTCTCCTTTACTCGTTTTCTGCTATCTATGGGAAGGCTCGGTACCTCTAATGGGGTAATGCAGCTTGTAATCAAACCCAAAGAGCTTTTAATGTCCACATCTACAGACATTCAGTGCAGATAAAGGTATAATATCAAATATGAATATACAGTAATCAGCTTTTACATTGATTTCATGTCATCTTGATTTGCTGTGAACCAACTATTGAATTCTAAATCTCTAGTACATTGATGAGTGATCTTTTAAAACAGGTTTGATTGTATAGAAAGAAGGAAACATGGAAAGAAAGGAGGAAAAAAGGAAAGAAAGAAAGGAAGAAAGAAAGGAAGAAAGATTTGCATTTATATAGCACCTTGCACAACCTCAAGATGTTCCAGCTTTTACAGCCAATGAAGTACTTTTTGAAGTGTAGTCACTGTTATAATGTGAGAATCGTTGCAGCCAATTTGCCCACAGGAAGCTCCCACAAACAACAATGTCATAATGATCAGATAATCTGTTTCAGTGATGTTGACTGAGGGATAAATATTGGCCAGGTCACCGAGGAGAACTCACCTGCTCTTCTTCAAAAGAGTGTACATCCACCTGAGAGGACAGGCGGGGCCCCAGTTTAACATCCCCTCTGAAAGACAGCATCTCCAGCAATCCTTCAGTGTCAGCCTAGATTTTGTTCATAAAAGTCTCTAGACTGGGATTTGAATCCACAACCTTCTGACTCAAAAGCGAGAGTGGTACCACTGAGCCACAGCAACCAGTTTGAATTTACTCTGTTGCGATCTACTGATACTAGATATATTTGACTGCAATCACCAAAACACATTCCAGCTAAAACAGTAAACAGACTTCAATGAGAGAAAATTAGTGCTTGGTGCTTGGGTTGGATTCTATTTCATATGTTCTACCAGCTCTTTAAAACTTGAAGCAAATACTATTGACTAACTGAACTTTTTCCTTTAAATGTAAAGTAGATTTGAATAATTTTTTTACTATGGCTGGCAACCTGCCAAGCTGCTCATGTCTGTGTACTTTATGAAGACCTCCATCCAGCTGCTTCATTATTTACATTAAGAATTTTCCTTTTGTGTTTCAGATCCTCATTTAGCTCTGCCATTCAGCCGGATTAAATTTAAAATTTCCACTAAACTGTCATTAGCACCAGTCTTTCAAAACTAATGAAGCATCATTAGCGTTGGTGTTTATCAGCCCCAGTGCTCGATTTATATACTGTTTCAAATAGCATTTTGTTGTAAATAGTATAGATTTCACGCTAACTGCTTACCTTGCATTATCTGTCAATCATATCGCGTCAAAGAGACACGGGAGTCGGCGATGACATTTAGCGACCTTTTCGCATTTACTCTGGGGAAGGGCAGTGCTGTAAAATAATGAATCTCACAGCTCTCGGTGACCCGCTGCTTGCAATATAAATAAAAGGAGGGGGGGGGCGAGAATGAGTGCCTGTGCCTCAGAAAAGATGATTTCTATGCAAATCAACTACAGCACAAGCTGGAGAAGTGCAGCATTTTAATTCACAGTTGACCCTTGAGAAAGTAAACGAGAGACTGTCCCCCGTGCGAAGGATTTTTTTATACCTAAAGTAATTTAAAATAGTTAATTTAGTTTCTAGCAGAGCCTTCATTTATAACAAACATTATGTTGGGGTTTGGAAAAAGACTGCACTTCCCATATATAATGGAAAAGGATAACCAGTGGATCTCGTGTGGTGTTCCTCACAGTAAGTCACAGGGATATAGGCCTAGAAATTCAGTATAGCCACGTTTGGGGCGCTACAGCTGGGCATTCGCTAAATTTACCGCAACTTAGCGCCACCTTCGGCGATATTCAGTTGCATCGCCCCAAGAGGTTGCTGCTGCGCTAAAGCAGGCGATGCACGACTATCATAAGGCGCTAAGCCGGCGTGCCGCGGCGCTAACACCAAGGGCGGGTGCAGCGCAGGTGCGGCGAGTTGCTGATTGAAGGCAGACACGCTGGTGCCGGTCAGCTCTTAAAGGGGGAGGGTGGACTTGTTTGGCTGCCATGCCCTGCACACTGCAGCCCTGAATCTAGGCCTGAACATAGCTGCTTCAACAGTTCAACGCCCACGACTATGGAGAAGGCTAGGGAGCGAGCGCAGCACTTCAGCGAGGGTGCCCTGAAGTTACTGGTTGGCGCAGTGGAGCGCAGGCGACTTGTCCTCTTCCCTGATAGTGGCAGGAGGCCGCTGCCCAGCGAGTATAGAAAAGCCTGGAGGGAGGTGGCAAACAGGGTGACCTCCAACAGCATGGTTGCCAGGACTCCTGTGCAATGCAGAAAAAAGTTCAACGACCTCACTCGGGTTGTCAGGGTGTGGCCCTTTCCAGTATCCTCTTCATCCCTGCATGTGCACCTCACTTTATGGCCAAAGTGACCTGAAAGCCCCAATGCCCAGCCCTCATCCAGCAGCTATGGGACTCTCATGAAAATCACTTGCACATTCAGCACTTTACACACTGTCAGGGCTATTCCACCATGGGAGGCAGTGCAGGCAAGATGAGACCTTGACACTGTCAGGGCTATTCCACCATGGGAGGCAGTGCAGGCAAGATGAGGGCTTGACAGTGTCAAGGCTATTCCACCATGGGAGGCAGTGCAGGCAAGATGAGGGCTTGATACTGTCAGGGCTATTCCACCATGGGAGGCAGTGCAGGCAAGATGAGGGCTTGACACTGTCAGGGCTATTCCACCATGGGAGGCAGTGCGGGCAAGATCAGGGCTTGACACTGTACTTAGAGGCCATCCTTTCTCTTGCAGGGCAAGCTGGCCCACAATTGCAGGCAGCAGCGACGGACCGGGGGAGGCCGTCCTGACCTCAAAGAGCTCAGCGACCTGGAGCAGCGTGTGGAGTGCATTATGGCAGGCCGGCTGATTTGCCCCGTCACCAGTGGAGATGCCGACCCTGTTCTGGGCAGCAATGTAAAGGTCATCACCTTTTTGACCTCTCTCTTTCCACTTGTGCCTCACACCAGCATCCTTTGCCACTATCGAACCAATGTAGTGCATTGCAGCACTCATGCCTCCCTCACTGCCGCCCTGTCCTCACTCTAAAGCAACTCTTGTGCCTCCCTGCTTTCAGATGCTGAATCGCCAGATGAGGAGGTGGGCCCTCAAGCTGGCACTGTGTCTGATTCTGAATTCGAGGAGGAGGAAGAGGAAGTCGGCCCATCAGTGCCACCCTCAGCCGAGGCAGCCCATGGCCATGATGGGGACACGTCTTCCCTGGAGGGGAGCAGGGGGGAAGGGTCTGAGGAGAGTGAAGCTCCGGGGCCCAGCGGGCTGCAGCAACGCGGGAGGGGTGGGGAAGCTCGGCGGCCTTCTCCCCGGAGGGTGAGTGCGGCCTCCAGTCCTGCTACGGTGAGCGCAGAGGAGGTGCGGCTCCTTGGTGAAATGTGCACCCAGGCTGAGCGCAGGCACACTGAGCTCATGGCTGCAGTGGCAAGGATGCCTGACTCCATAGAGTCACTGGCAAGGAGTGCTCAGGAATTCGGGGCAGCACAGGCCAGGGGTCTGCAAGAATTCAGTGCAGCACAGGCAAGGAGTCTGCAGGACTTCACGGCAGCACAGGCGGCTTCCAGCCAAGTGCTCAGTCGTGCCGTGCATTCACCGGCTGGTCTGATGCAGACACAGATCAGGGCCACACGGGCACTAACTGCTGCCACCCTCATTGGATCGGCCAGGCATCGCCGGGGCCCTCGCCGCTTCAGCAGATTGCTGCACATGCTGCAGTGCTGGCCCGTGCGAGTGCCAGTGTATCAGCCGACCAGGGAGTGCCTGTGCTCTGTCAGGTTGGCAGCAAGCCTGCAGCCAACACTGTCACTCCTCCACTGCAGCTGCCACCACCCGTAGGACAGACTGCTGCCGCCCAAGCAGAGTTTGAGCAGTCAGTAGCCGGGCCCTCCAGGCCCAGAGCTGGTCCAGGCCATCCCCCAAGGACATCTGCCGTCTCACCATCTGACCCTCAGCAGCCTTCCCCCAGCCTTGCTGCAGCCACTGGGGTCCCATTGAGGAGGAGCTGCAGGGTGGGAAGGGGCCACTCGTGGAAGCGAGGCGGATCGCCCTCGCAGGGGAAAAAGTAGAAGGTGTGGCCAAATTTTTTTTTATATATGAAGGCCGAGAAGGTTTTTTTATATATGAAGGCCAAGACTGTAGTGTTTGTTTTTTATGAAGGCTGAGACTGTTGTGTTTGTTTTTTATATGAAGGCCGAGGATCATGGTCATTTTTGTTTAACTGTTTTTTTCATTTTCTGAAGGTTGTGAGAGCCAGTTATGTCTCTGACTGTTTTTTGGGGGGTTTATCTGAATTAGTTTGTCATGCGGGAAGGGCACAGAGTTTGCAGAGTAAAACATTTTCTTTAATCACATTGTCCATGTTTGCATTTTGAACTATTTGTTGGCTTGACCGGCTGAGGGCTTGCGGAGCGGCTCCATTCATCTTCTTTCATTGGCACAAGCCATTCCCTGAGATGGGGCCTAGAACCGAGTTGCAATAAGCCGCTGACGGACGGCCCTTGCACTTTGTGCCTCCCTCCTGTCTTGGTGCTCCTCCTCCTCCTCCTCCTCTGGTGGTCCTCCAATGTCTGCTGGCAGTGGCTGAGTCCTGAGGATAGCCAGCTTGTGCAGCATGCAGCAAACTACAACAAAATGGGGGACTCGCTCAGGCGAGTACTGTAGGGCTCCTCCGGAACGATCCAGACAGCGGAACCGTTGCTTGAGCACGCCGATTGTGTGCTCAATGATGTTCCTGGTAGCTTGATGGCTGTCATTGTATCGCTCTTCAGCAGGGGTGCTGGGCGCATGGAGCAGGGTCATCAGCCAGGTGCACAAAGGATAGCCTTTTTCCCCAAGAAGCCATCCTCATGGGTGAGCCTGGGCTTCGAAAATGTCTGGCACAGAAGTCTGGCGCAGGATGAAGGCATCGTGGCTGCTGCCTGGAAAGCGGACATTGACAGCTAGTATGAGCTGCCTGTGGTCACACACCAACTGGACGTTGAGCGAATGGTAACCCTTCCGGTTGCGGTAATCCTCGGCATTCTGTAGAGGTGCCCACAAAGCCACATGTGTGCAGTCAATGGCGCCCTGGATCATGGGGAAGCCCGCTATTCCTGCAAATCCCATTGCACGCTCTTGCTGCTTGTCCAGGGTCATGGGGAAGGAGATGTACTGACGTCTCCTTCTGAAAAGGGCATTGGTCACCTGGCGGATGCAGCAATGTACCGCGAAATGGGAGATGTTGGCAATGTCCCCTGTAGCGGATTGGAAGGAGCCGGTGGCATATAAGTTGAGAGCCACCGTCACCTTCACTGCCACTGACAGAGACGTCCTGCTCCTCAGCTGTGGCTGTAGATCTCTGCGAAGCAGGTGGCAGATCTCAGTGACCACCTCCCTTCTGAATCGCAGCCTCCGAACACACTGCTCCTCAGACATGTTCAGATATGAGAACTGCTGGCGGTATACCCTGGGTGGGTAAGGCCTCCTGTGCCGACGCCTGTTGGCCCTTTTCCGTCTGGCCATGACTGGCACTCTCTCACGGCGTCTCTGAGCCCTTTGAATGCAATGCAGTAAGCCAACGTTTCCACCCATTGCAGCCCCTATTATATGTGGCGACTCAAGGCTATGGCACTGAAAGTTAAATCCAAGTGCAAAGCTCTGGCCTAAAGCCTGAAGTACCTGTGCAAGCGCTGAGTCAAACCAGAAAGCTCTCTCCCTTTGTCTCTCTCCAAATATCCATCTCTCACAAAGAAGGATTGCCACAAAATCTCTGACACTTATAATGCAGGAGGCGTCCCCTTTAAATAGCGCCCCCCACGCCTGGGAACCATTCCCATCCACCAGTCGCTGGGGGCGCCAGGCGCACAGAAGGGCGGCGCCACTGAAGTTCCGGTTCGGGGTGCACCAAGGGCGTTGCACCATGAAATGACGTCAGGATCCGCGCGCGCAGCTGAGCGGGCGCTGCGGTTTTGCGCTGCCGCTAAATCTTGAGTGAAGTTCGCGAGAGGCGCAGATTGTGCCGCACCCGGGTGCTAGCCGCTTAGCCCCCCACTTCTCCTCCTCCTAAGGCGCTAGCGGCTGGCGCTAACAACTGAATTTCTAGGCCATACTGTATAATAACATGGGGCCCGTTAAGTCCCATCAGTAACCGTCCTTCGTGATCCCAAAAATTCAGAGGTATCCACTTTCATTGAAACAGTGTTGTCCTCCCACTCGTTTCCGTCCTCCCCACTCAAAACGATTTGTCTGCCTCTTCCCTCCCACTCCCCTACCACCCCGTCTGACCCCATCAAAAGGGGCTAACTCTCTTCCCACTCAAACTATACTAAGGCGGATATACTTGCATTGGAGGAAGTTCAGAGAAGGTTCACGAGGTTGATTCCGGAGATGAAGGGGTTGTCTTATGAAGAAAGGTTGAGCAGGTTGGGCCTATACTCATTGGCGTTTAGAAGAATGAGAGGGGATCTTATTGAAACATAAGATTCTGAGGGGGCTTGACAGGGTAGATGCAGAGAGGATGTTTCCCCTCATGGGGGAATCTAGAACTAGGGGGCATAATTTCAGAATAAGGGGGCACCCATTTAAAATGGAAATGAGGAGGAATTTCTTCTCTCAGAGGGTTGTGAATCTTTGGAATCCTCTTCCCCAGAGAGCTGTGGAGGCTGAATCATTGAATATATTCAAGGCTGAGATAGACAGATTTTTGAATGGTAAGGGAGTCAAGGGTTATGGGGAACGGGCAGGGAAGTGGAGTTGAGGGCAAAATCAGATCAGCCATGATCTTATTGAATGGCGGAGCAGGCTCGAGGGAATAAATGACCTACTCCTGCTCCTACCTCTTATGTTCTAATGTTATGTTCAAATCCCATCTGTTTCGGTGTGTTTCTTACTATGACCTCATTGGGGACTGCCCACTTCATTTGTGGAATCAGGGCAGTCTTGCTATAGCCTCACATTAACTAAAAACAGGACTGAGACAGCTATGAATGGTTTTCATCCCAGGGATTTAAAGGAAGTAGGTGAGCACATTGCAGATGCCCTAACATAGAAACATAGAAGATAGGAGCAGGAGTAGGCCATTCGGCCCCTCGAGCCTGCTCTGCCATTCAATGAGATCATGGCTGATCATCCAAATTCAGTACCCTGTCCCTGCCTTCTCTCCATTTCCATTGATCCCTTTAGCCTTAAGAAATATATGTAACTCCTTCTTGAATATATTTAATGAATTGGCCTCCACCGCCCTCTGTGGTAGAGAATTCCACAGGTTCACCACTCTCTGGGTGAAGAAATTCCTCCTCATCTCTGTCCTAAATGGCTTACCCCTTATCCTTAGACTATGACCCCAACTATAATCTTCCAAAGTTCTTTCGATTCAGGAACCGTTTCCTTCAGATTGGAAAATTACACATGTCATTCTGCTATTTAAGAAAGGTGAGAGAGGGAAACCAGGGAATTATAAACCAGTTAGTCTAATGTCTGTTGTCAGGAAATTACGAGAGTCTATAATTAAGGATGGAGTGACTGAACATCTTGAAAATTTTCAGCTGCTCAGAGAGAGCCAGCATGGATTTGTAAAGGGTAGGTCGTGCCTGACGAACCTGATTGAAACTTTTGAAGAGGTGACTAAGTAGTGGACAGAGGAATATCTATGGACTTCCAGAAGGCAATTGATAAAGTCCCTTATAAGAGAATGTTAGCTGAAGTTGAAGATCATGGAATTAAGGGCAAATTATTGACCTAGTTAGGAGATTGGCTGAGCGGCAGGAAACAGAGACTAGA
Source organism: Somniosus microcephalus (assembly GCF_052327205.1). Classification (NCBI taxonomy): domain Eukaryota; kingdom Metazoa; phylum Chordata; class Chondrichthyes; order Squaliformes; family Somniosidae; genus Somniosus; species Somniosus microcephalus. The sequence continues at coordinate 40,374,103 of NC_140998.1, forward strand.
GATAATGAGCAGGTACTCTAATTAGCAGAATGTGACTAGTAGCATCCCACAGGCCTCAGCTATTGACTGTATTTATTAACGACTTAGATGACTGGATAGGAAGCCACATATCCAAGTTTGCCGATGACACAAAGATAGGCAGCATTGTAAGTAGTGGAGATGGAAGCATAAAATTACAAAGAGATATTAATAGATTAAGTGAATGGGCAAAGTTGTGGCAAATGGATTTTAATACAGGCAAGTGTGAGGTCATCCACCTTGGTTCCAATAGGGATAATTCAGAGTATTTGCTAAATGGTGAAAAACTAGAAGCAGTGGAGGTGATTTTATTTTTTATTTCTATTTCTCATCTACATGCTGCCCCTCAGTGACATCACCCAGCAACACATCATGAGTTTTCACATGTATGCTGATGATACCCAGCTCTACCTTTCTTCCGCCTCTCTCAAACCCTTCACCATCTTTATACTATCAGGCTGCTTGTCCGACATCCAGCACTGGATGAATAGAAATTTCCTCCAATTAAATATCGGGAAGACTGAAGCCATTGTCTTCGGTTCACGCCACAAACTCCATTCCCTTTCCACTGATTTGATCTCTCTCCCCGGCAACTGTCTAAAGCTGACCAAGTCTGTTCGCAACCTTGGTGTCGTGTTTGATCACAAATTGAGCTTCCTACCTCATGTCTGTTCTATCACTAAGACTGCCCATTTCCACCTTTATAACATCACCCGTCTCCACCCTTACCTCAACTTATCTGCTGCTGAAACCCTCATCCATGCCTTTGTCACCTCTAGACTTGACTATTCCAATGCACTCCTGGCCAGCCTCCCCAGTTCTAGTCTCCGAAAACGTGAGGTCATCCAAAACTCTGCCGCCCATGTGTTAAGTCCCACTCACCCATCTCCCTTGTGCTTGCTAACTTATATTGGCTCCCAGTTAAGCAACGCTTCAATTTTAAAATTCTCATCCTTGTTTTCAAATCCCTCCATGGTCTCACCCCTCCTTATCTCTATAATCTCCTCCAGCTCTATAATCCCCTGAGACCTCTGCGCTCCACCTATTCTGGACTTTTGAACATCCCCAATTTTAAATGCTTCACCATTGACAGTCATGCTTTCAGCTGCCTAGGTCCTAAGCTCTAGAATTCCCTGCCTAAATCTCTCCATCTCTCTACTTCTCATTCATCCTTTAAGACTCTCCTTAAAACTTACCTCTTCCACCAAGTTTTTGGTCATCTGCCCTAACATCTCCTTACATGGCTCGGTGTATGACACTCCTGCGTAGCGCCTTGCGACATTTTATTACCTTAAAGGCTCTATATAAATATAAGTTGTTGTTGCTGTTGCTGAGGTCCAAAGTGACTTAGGGGTCCATGTACATAGATCATTAAAATGTCATGGACAGGTACAGAAAATAATCAAAAAGGCAAATGGAATGCTGGCCTTTATATCTAGAGGTGTAAGATTCTATAAACGTAATAAAACCACTGCTACTGTGTGGATTGCCGGGGCAAATTAATAAACTGTGGGCTTATGCATTGCCAAGGGTGCTTCTATGTAAGCTTGAATTTTTAAACTAGTGTGAATAAGGACAACTTTTATTGATCACAAACTTATCTGTCATTGTTACGCTTATTTGTAATTCTCCAGGTCCGAACAGTAGTAAGAGAATGACTTACAGAGGACTAGAATCCAAGGGGTTGGAAGTCATGCTACAGCTATACAAAGCCTTGGTTAGATCAAACCTGGAGTCGTGAGTTCAGTTCAGTGTCAGCTGTGGCTCAGTTGGTAGCACCCTTGCTTCTGAGTCAGAAGGTTGTGGGTTCAAGTTCCACTATTTTGAAGAAGAGCAGTGGAGTTCTCCCTGGTGTCCTGGCCAATATTTATCCCTCAACCAACATCACCAAAACAGATTATCTGGTCATTATCACATTGCTGTTTGTGGGAACTTGCTGTGCGCAAATTGGCTGCTGTGTTTCCTACATTGCTACAATTCAAAAAGCGCTTTGAGACGCACGGTGGTTGTGAAAGGCGCTATATAAATGCAAGTCTTTCTTTTCTTTTTTCTGGGCACCACACCTTAAGAAGGAGTGCAGCGTAGGTTTACTAGGAGAGATTACACAATTTAGGGTTGTATTCCCTGGAATTTAGAAGATTAAGGGGTGATTTGATTGAAGGTTTCAAGATATTAAGGGGAACTGATAAGGTAGATAGCGAGAAACTAGTTTTGCTGTTTGGGTAATCTTGGACTCGGGGATATAGCCTAAAACTTAGTGCCAGGCCTTTCAGGAGTGAAATTTGGAAACACTTCTACACACAAAGGGTAGTAGAGGTTTGGAACTCTCTTCCGTAAATAGCAGTTGATACTAGGGGCAGGAATTTAACTCAGGAGTCGGGACTACAACTTTTGGGGTTGTAGTCCCGCCTCCATTGAGATGCGGCCGATCCACGTGATTTTAACTTGATTGACCTTGTTGAGCCCACCCAGCTGGCTCAGCAAGCCAATTAAGGGCAACCTGGCAACAGGTGACATCACAGACTGAAATTTCATCTGTCAAGAGCTTTTGACAGATGAAATATCAGTGTTTCACAGCTGTTTGAAGCTGTCAAACACTGACAGTCTTACATCTAACCTGAGTCCTTCTCCACAGACTCAGTTAGAAATCTCTCCTGCACAGAAAGCTGCAGGCTGTCACTTTTGACAGTTCGCAGCCATTCTGCTTTCTGTGCCAGTGAGATGAGGGACTCCCGGAACCTAAAGAAGGGAAGGCTGAAAAGGAAAGAAAAGGTATGTAAAACTTATTTAATCACTTTAGACACACCAAACACACTTACCTTTGCACTCATGCACACATCACTCACCTGAACACCGACATCTCGACCCCTCCAAGTCCTTCAACCCGATGGCCCACCTCCTCTAACTTGGCGTGGTTTAGAGCCATCGGGAATCCCACACTTCAACATCAAAAATAGGGATTAGGCTAAAAACTGCCTGTTAACTACCTGTTAACAGGCAGTTAATTGGCACTAATCCCTTCCCGCCTCAGGTATGTGGGTCCCAGTGCGGGGCGGGTACCCGCCTCCTTTGAAACTGGCATGGAGGCGGGTTTGGGTGTGGGAAGGGGTCGGGACCCCTGATTTTGGGATTTTAACCCCCCCCACGCCTCCAATCCTGACTCCACGGCACAATGAAAATCCTGCCCTAGGTTAATTGTTAATTTTTAATCTGAGATTGATAGATTTTTATTAACCAAAGGTATTATTTGGTATGGAACAAAGGCGGGTATATGGAGTTAGGTCACAGATCAGCCATGATCTCATTGAATGGCAGACCAGTTTAGAGAAGCTAAATGGCCAACTCCTGTTCCTAATTTCCCATATCCCAGTTCAGTTAAGACTTTATTGTAATCAGAATGAGGAGATTTTCATCCCATCATCCTGGACGGAATTAAAACCCACATCTCAGCATTAAAAAATTATCCCACGGCACCCGCCAATACCAAAGCAGATTCATAATTCAAAAGAACCCTATATAGTATGAATGGAGATATTGTGTATTATATAGTTACATAGGGGGCAAAATTCCCCTCGTTTGCGCCTCCGCGAATGGCTTTGCGGCCCCCACCCCACCTCCCCCTCCCCCGAGGCGATAACCGTGTCTCCCGCGAAATTCCGCGGGAGGTTAGCGGCAGCGTTACAGTGCCCCGATCTACTGCGCCCGGAGATCATGACGTCCTCTCCGGGCTCAGCGTCCCAGTAGCGGCTCGGAAGAAAAATTCGTAATCGCGGCCCGCAGCAGCGCTGGGCGATGTTACCGACTGCTGCGGGGGTTGCGAACACTGAGGCCAGCCGCTCGCGGGGCACAGCTTAAAGGCGCGGTAGGCGGCCGGCCAAAACAAAATGCCAATTTAAAAAAAATATTTATTTTCGGCCACCGGTCGCAGCCTCCGTGCCGCGATCGGTCAGCCCAGTACTCTGCACGAGTGCAGGGCTGACCGCGCGGCACTCCCACTCCCCGGTGGCCCACATATCTAAAAAGAAACCTGCAGAGCTCGCAGCATGGGGTCCTTCCCTTTAATGCAGGGAAGTGCCCCTGCAATGTGGCAGCGCCACGCTTGGCCGCTTCTGCCGCTGCTGAGCAGTTCTCCCTGGATCAGGACATTCCCCACAAGTGGAGAGCTTGAATTAGCACTCAACTTCCCCCTTGGAAGCAAAAAATAGGAATTTAACTAATGTTTGTAAAGGTTAGCGCATTCCAAACATTTTTTAATTAGCGCCCCAAACGGCCCTCTAGGGGAATTTCATCCCAAAATATTTACAGCACAGAAACAGGCCATTCAGCCCAACAGGTGCATGCCGGTGTTTATGCTCCACACAAGCCTCCTCCCACTGTTCTTCATCAAACCCCATCAACCCCTTCTGTTGTTTTCTCCCTCGTGTTTATCTAGCTTCCCCTTAAATGCATGTCTGCTAGTTGCCTCAACTATTCCTTGTGTTAGCGATTACAGTGTACTTATTGGCTTCTCCACCACTCCCTGTACCCTCCTTTAGGAAGTAAATGTTTGATGGCAGACATGTCAATCCCAGGAGTATTATTGGTAACATTTTTCATGCTTGATCTCACATGAGGGGGCGCTCTATCCCAATATGTGTTTCTAGGCTGTCTCTAAGCAATTCCAAATCATTAAACAGATCAACAGGTACCTACTAAACACTGTTGCCCATATCTTAACTCACATCACATTCTGTTCACCCATCACCCTTGTGCTTGCTGACCTCCTTTGGCTCCTGGTCCAGCATCACTACAAATTTAAAATTCTCATCCTAGTGTTCAAATCCCTTCATGGCCGTGCCCCATCCTATCTCTGTAACCTCCTCCAGCCCTACAACCCTCCAAGAACTCTGTGCTCCTCCAATTCTGGCCTCTTGTCCATCCCCGATTTTCTTTACCCCACCATTGGCGGCTGAGCCTTCAGCTGCCTATGCCCTAAACTCTGGAATTCTCTCCCTAAAACTCTCCACTTCTTTACCTCTCGCTCTCTCCTTTAAGACAGTCCTTAAAACCTACTTCTTTAACCAAGCTTTTGTTCTCCCGTCCAAATATCTCCTTATGTGGCTCATTGTCAGATTTTCTCTGATTACACATTTGTGAAGCACCTTGGGATGTTTTACTATGTTAAAGGTGCTATAAAATTTAAGTTGATGTTGTATCCAATGTCAGGAACTATCAACAGATTTGTTCAGATTAAAGCAACAGGCAAATTTATTCACAATTAGCCATGCAGAAACAATACAAGGTAATCATAGAATCATAGAATCATACAGCACAGAAGGAGGCCATTCAGCCCACCGTGCCTTTGAAAGAGCTGTCCCATTAGTCCCACTCCCCCGCTCTACCCCCATAGCCCTGTCCCAAGCTAGACACCGACACACATGTTTAAAAAAATTGCAACTTCCACACCATTTTGAATCCAGGCTAACACAACCCAATGATGGTGTGTGAAAACTGCAACAGGACTAAGAGCAGTGACTTATTTTTTTTCAAAAACTTGTAAGCCATTTATTTAAAACGGCCTGAATTCCTGCAATGGTTCCTACAATGGTTACCACTGGCATGCGATCCCAAAAGCCTAATTGATGAACATTTGATGGCAGCCTTTTTTATTCCTGGGATATTTTAACCTGATCTAATATATTTAAAATGCATGCAAAATACAGTGGCTGGAATTTTCTGGGGTCCGTGTGGATACGATTGGAGACGGGTCGGGTGGGAAATTTGAAATAACTTGGAGCGGGTCGGGAACCCGCCGTCATCCCACCCCCATGCTCCTTTTCCTTGGGTGCGTTTGCTAGCATGGCAGCGGTCCGAGCGACAGAGGCAGACGAGTTAATTCAGATCATTATGAGCTACTTAAGAGTCTTCTTAACCTTACCTTTCAAATTTCCCTGGATGAGCACGGGAATCATGTAGCTCGGCAACCACATCTGTGATCCCAAGGCGGAGGTTGAGCGGCTATTGATCCAACTTATTAGCGCACAGCATGAAAATACAATTAAAACTCCCACCTGACAGCTGATCAATTTCCTAAGGCAGATGCTGTTGCTGACTACATTGTCAGCACAAATTTAGCTTTCTAGAGGTTGCAAGTGTTTCCAGCAAAATCGAGATCCACTGCCACCACATTGGTAGAACCTATCTCACCATTGGCTGATTTCTTCTGTCATCTCTACGTGACCTGCCATCTATTCCATCAGCATGTGTGCCATTTATACTGTCTTACCTTGGTCCTCAGAATCGGACCACGATGAGTCCCAACAACAGCAGCACCAATAACAACACCACCATCCTTCTCCTCAACAACCTGAAGTTGCACAGGGCAGAGGGCATCAGCGCAGCACTGCACCACGCCGGAGGCGATACCCCCAACACAGTGTATACAGGCAGAGGATGATCTTCCTCAACATGACTGAGCAGCAGTGCCAAAGGAGGCTCAGGCTATTGCGCCAGGTCGTCGCAGGCATTTGCACATTGCTGGAGCAACAACTGCAGCCCAGAGGAGCAGATGGCCATGCCTTACCAGTGGCTGCCAAAGTCACCAGCACCCTCAACCTCTTCGCCTCAGGCTCCTTCCAGGGATCTGCAGTAGACACTTGCGGCATCTTGGAGTTGGTCGCCCACAGGTGCGTCACACAGGTCACTGATGCCCTGTTTGACAAGTCAGCCAATTATACCAACTTTGCCACTGATGAAGCCAGTGTAACTGAGGGGGCGCTCGGCTTTGCCACTCTGGCTGGCTTCACAACGGATGCAGGGCATCGTCGACTGCACACAAGTGGCCATCAGGGCACCCCATCATCACCCAAGAGTCTTTGTCAACTGCAAGGGCTTCTTCTCCAAATTGCAGCTCAGCTGGAACCATAGGAAGATCATCATGCATGTGAGTGCCAAATTCCCTGGCAGCTGTCATGATTCTTTGATCCCTCACCAGTCCACCTTCCCTCAGCTCTTCACTCCTCGAAACAGACTTCCCAGCTGGCTGCTTGGAGACAAGGGCTATCCACTGAAGACGTGGCTCATGACACCCTTGAGGAGGACAAGTACTGAGGCCGAGCAGAGATATAATAGTCACATTTCCACTAGATGTGTCATAGGGCAGACAATAGGCATGCTCAGAAAGCACTTCAGATGCCTTGACAAGTCTGAAGGAGCCCTTCAGTATGCACCAGCCAGGGTCTCCAGAATCATCGTGGTCTGCTGCGCCCTGCACAACATAGCACAGCAGCGAGGATTAGCGCTGCATGAGGAGCAAGGCACTGAGCGCACAGCCTCTTCAGAGGAGGAGCAGGAGGAGGAGGATGAGCATCAGCTGGAAGACGGAGGAGCAGGAGCAGGAGAAACCTGCAGCCCAGATCCCACCAGCACCTGAGCACATTGCTGCCCAGGAGGCCAGGGATGGGCTTATCATGGCCAGATTTACTTAACTTTACGCATTACACCCATATGGCTGCAGCATGCTGTGCCAAGTTCACACCACCCCACAGCAACAACAACAACAACTTGTATTTATATAGTGCTTTTAACATAGTAAAACGCCCCAAGGCGCTTCACAGGAGTGTTATAAGATAGAAAATTTGATACCGAGCCATATAAGGAGAAATTAAGGCAGGTGACCAAAAGCCTGGTCAAAGAGGTAGGTTTTAAGGAGCGTCTTAAAGGAGGAAAGACAGGTAGAGAGGTGGAGAGGTTTAGGGAGGGAATTCCAGAGCTTAGGGCCTCGGCAACAGAAGGCACGGCCACCAATGGTTGCACGATTATAATCAGGGATGCTCAAGAGGGCAGAATTAGAGGAGCGCAGATATCTCAGGGGGGTTGTGGGGCTGGAGGAGATTACAGAGATAGGGAGGGCCGAGGCCATGGAGGGATTTGAAAACAAGGATGAGAATTTTGAAATCGAGGCTTTGCTTAACCGGGAGCCAATGTAGGTCAGCGATCACAGGGGTGATGGGTGAACGGAACTTGGTGCGAGTTAGGACATGGGCAGCTGAATTTTGGTTGACCTCAGGTTTACATAGGGTTGAGCGTGGGAGGCCAGCCAGGAGTGCGTTGGTATAGTCAAGTCAAGAGGTAACAAAGGCATGGATGAGGGATTCAGCAGCGGATGAGCTGAAGCAAGGGCGGAGACGGGCGATGTTACGGAGGTGGAAATAGGTGATCTTACTTATGCTGCGGATATATGGTCGGAAGCTCATTTCAGGGTCAAATATGACACCAAGGTTGTAAACAGTGTGGTTCAGCCTGGAGTCAGTGGCTAGGGAACGGAGTTTGTGGCAGGGACTGAAGACAATGGGCTCGATTTTGCCAGGCCCGAGGAGGCGGGATTGGAGGCGTGTGAGTTGTTAAAATCACCAAAAATGGCGGGCGGGCCAAATCCTGCCTCCATCCCACCTCTGACCAATTTTCCCAAATGTGTGTTTTCTGACCCACTTTCCATCCCGCCTCCAAGAGGCCTCCGAGAGGCGGGATAGGCCCTTAAGGCCCTTAACAACCACTTAAATGCCTCTATAATCCCATTTTGAGAGGCCTTTCCGATTTTAACACATTTCCCCCATCCTACACACCTCCTTTGGAACACGCCAGGTAATGCTGGTGGCCTCACAAGTGGATTGCTTACGAACAGCTGCAGCTCCACCATTACAAAGGAGTTTTCACCAATGATCGTTTGCAGATGGCAGAACTTTGTTGTCTCAGGTCTGGGGGAACGTTTAGCAGGCATACACAGTGTTGTGGAAGTTTAGAGCCTGACACCTGCCTCCAGTGTGACCTCCTGGGAAACCCCTCTCCCCACGTTGACTGAGCGCTTCCTCAACTGAGGCATATACCAGAAGTATGGCGACCATTTATTTCCTTTCCTCCTGGACATCAGATTCAGATGAAGACCAGCCGTGGCAGCAGCAGAACCATGAGCAACAGCAGCACCAACAGCAGGAGCATCAACAGGAGCGCCAAGCTGCTAGTCACCCATCTGAAGATGCACAGGCCAGAAGGCGCCAGCGCGTGACAACATTGCTTCCCGGTATGCAAGGGATGCACTCATCTTGGCCAGATTTGCTTAGCCTGTACAATCAAACAATTTTGCCTCGCACCTTCTTACCAGAGCATCGACAATGGACAAGAACCTGCAGATTCCTATCACTCTGACCACCATAATGACAATTGCAAGTCGCCCTAAGCCCTCAATGTGGAAGTTCCATTTGCAAAATGACACAGGCCACAACTTCAACAGTTTAGCATCAGAATATTTTATCACAACAAGCAACTGGTGGCATTTCAAAAATAAACACAACAGAACACCCAAGTAACTACCGTTGTGATTGCTTGTGCATTAACTTCCTCTGACGCATGCTCCTACGTGGTGCTTCCCCTGTGGCTTCAGCAGATGTGGAGGCCCCTTGATCACTTTCTTGCTGCTCCTGTCTCGACACCTTTGGTGGCCGTCCTCTGGGGTTACGCACCTGTGAGGGCTCGGCAACAGTCTGCTGCTCCTGCGGCTGTGCAGGGGATGAGACGCCCATCTCAGTTGGGTGAGGACTCTGGTGGGGCTCTGACCGAGGGCTTTGCAGTGGCATGGTCGTGTGAGCGCTTGGAGAGGAGCCCCCACTTCCTTGTTGTCTGCCACCAACATCCCTCTCATGGGTCAGCCCCACTTCAGAGCTAGAAACTGGCTTGACAGCACCTTGCTGCACTTCAGGGGGGCCATGAAGACCCGTTTCTGCACTGGAAGTCCTACTCCAGAGGACTTCCATGAAGGTCTGGTTACTATGCTTAATAGCTGGCCATCACTCCTCAAGAGATGTCAGTCTATTCTGAACCATGTTTTCAACACTCTGGCGACTTAGCTCCTCCATGGCCGTAGCCATCCTCTCCTCTACCGTAGCCATCCTTTCCACTGAGGTTGCCATCCTTTCCGTGGTGATGCGTTCATGCGCCAATGCCTCCACAAAGGCTTTGCTCATGTTCGCGATGGACTCCTCCATTCGCTCGACACTCGCAGCGACCCTGGAGACAAAACCTGCCAGAGACTCCTGCACCTGTTCCTGGAGTTCTAGCACCGCTCTCCTTCTGGATGGCCCCAGAGGCACAGGGTCGACATGCAGCTGAGCCGAGCTGGCAGAGTCCTGCGCCCTCTGATGAGGACTCTCCACTGCTGTCCCTGTCTCCACCATCTGCTGATGCTCACTTGTGAGCTGTGATACACCAGGTGACAACACTACTCTATCTCGCAAAGGTCCCACCAAGGTGTAAGTGTCTGCGCTGGTGCTGGGTGCTCTGAATTCTCCTGATGCTACGCCCTCAGAGGTTGGAGCTTCCTCTGAAGAGTCTGGAAGCTCAGGCTCTTCCTCCTGGGCAGTGGGGACGGGGGCTTTTGATGGTCCTGTGGGGGAGTAAAGGAAAGAGTTAGAGATGTGAGGTCAAGGTTACATGAACATTGAATAGTGCAGATGATCATAAGTCAATCTGTTAAAGCATCAGATTCATTATCAGTGACTCATGCAATGTCAATGAGAGAGATGCCAAACTATTCTGTCACCAGCTTGCTGCGATGCGCACATCTGTCCGTCCCCCACTTGGGAATCATCCTTGATCCCGGCGACTTCCAGGGCTGCCTCTTCCCAGGCGGTGAGCTGGACTACTGAGGGTGGCCCTTCTCCTTTCATGGCTCTTTCCTCTTATTGTGAGCTCTCTTTTCCTGCAATGAGGGATACAATTGGAGTTTGAGTGAGAATGAAGGAGTGAGTGTAGAGAATCCATAGCATAGATGCTTAGAAGGATATAAAGGACCCTCCCTGTGTGTTAAAAGTTGTTGTTGTCATGGAATCACAGTGATAGGGAGTGTGAGGGCTGCATGGTCGAATAGTTAAGTGAATGTGACCTTAGAGAGAGAGGGAATGGGTAGGGGTGCAGGCATGTAAGTGTCAAGTGGGATGTGGAGGAAGAGGTTGGCAAAGCAGAGTGCTGGTGAGGAGAGGCAATGGGGATCAGATTGAGGGCGATGGGAAAGTCATACTCACTTTTCCTGTGCGGAGAAGATCATGAAACCTCTTCCTGCATTGCAGCCAGGTTCTGCAGCTCAGCGAAATGGAGCTGACCTCCTGGGCCACTTGTAGCCACACAGCTTTTGTCTGCTGGGGTGGCTTTTTTCTCCCTGAGGAAGGGAACAGCACCTCCTTATTGCATCTGGCTCCGTGCACCAGAGCTTGGAGGGAGGGCTCATCAAATCGAGGAGCACACTTTTGCTTGATCGTGGACATTGTCGAGAAATCAACTCCCCCTTCATACAATTTGCAGAGCCTTTGCCGTCTCTAGAAGAAGCAAGGCTGCTTGCAGGTCTTAAATCCAGCAGCATTGATGGCGTCATCGGAGGCGACTTTCTGTATGAAAAGACTAATTGGGCCAAGGGTTTTCACACGCAGGAAATCAATTGCCCAATTAGGGGAAAATACCACTTTTTCAACACTTCACTTAGGAGTCGGGGTCTTGACACGATTTCCACCTGACACGTCCCAGCCCGCCCACACTGACAAAATCCAGCCCAATGGCTTCGGTCTTCCCAATATTTAATTGGAGAAATTTCTCATCCAGCCGGAAAACCAGTCTGACAATTTAGAGACCATGGAGGGGTTGAGAGAAGTGGTGATGAGGTAAGCTGGGTGTCATCAGCGTACATGTGGAAACTGAAGTTGTGTTTTCGGATGATGTTACCAAGGGGCAACATGTAGATGAGAAATAGGAGGGGGGCAAGGATAGATCCGCGGGGGACACCAGAGGTTACGATGTGGGAGTGGGAAGAGAAGCCATTACAGGTGATTCTCTGACTACGATTAGATAGATGAGAATAGAAGCAGGCGAGTGCAGTCCCACCCAGCTGGACAACGGTGGAGAGGCTTTGGAGAAGGATGGAGTGGTCCACCATGTCATAGGCTGCAGATAGGTCGAGAAGAACAAGGAGCGATAGTTTACCTTTGTCACAGTCACAAAGGATGCCAATTGTGACTTTGATGAAAGCCGTTTTGGTACTGTAGCGGGGGTGGAAACCGGATTGGAAGGATTCAAACAGGAAAGATGGGCATGAATTTGGGAGGTGACAACACATTCAAGGATTTTGGAGAGGAAAGGGAGATTGGAGATGGGGCAGTGCAGTTAAGTTTGGCACACTTTCCAACACTCCAATGGTGCAGTGTGGTGCCTAGATGAACCTTCAAATGCAAGGTGGCCATGTCTCCTTTAAATATCCCGGCTGAAAATGCGTCATCGATGACGTCACCAGACACGCACCATCTAATAGGGCCGGGTAATGCGCAGGGCAGCCTTAAAAGGCCCCATTAAGGGAAAGTCGATCTCAGGAGCAGGATGGAATGAGGAGCGGGGTCACAACCCGCCACGGGGACCACCTGCACACGACCCACCGAGGTACAGAAAATTCCGGCCAATGTTTGCCTAAGGAGACAATTGCTCTGCTTCCCTTGTCTCAGAATAAAAACAGTCTCCTGCCATATCCCTAATATAAAGGAATTTACATGAAGTAGGTAAGCCAATGTTTGAAGGCAAAATATCCTTTCGAAATGCAGTAACAAAAAAATAATAACACAAAACAATTTTTGTATTCTTAATTTCTTCGATAAAAGGAACATCTTTGTTGTGGGGACAAGAAATTCTTGTAATAATATTACACGTCAATAATACATTTTGTTATGAAATATAAAGCTCACCACATGAGACTTTCTTACTTGCCAGCTTGACATTTTAGCATCTGACAACTGGAAATCACATTTCTGTCTACCATCAAACCACAACAAACTTCTTGGAAACAAAACTTCAAACACACAACTTTGCCGGATATGACATTTCACACTGATGAGAACAATTCATTCCTTTTAAAGAAAATTAATTATGTGTTAATTAGTATGTGAATTAGGAACAAGACAGTTGAACCCCTTTGAAGTATAGCCAATTGTCTCAATGTGACCACTGTTGTAACTGAAAACCCAGAGCAAGGCACTTTTCTTAATTAGCCACTAGCTCACAGAGATAAGTTTAGTAGGCTATACTTCCACTTTAAGGATTAGGTAGATATTTGGCTTCATAAGTCACATCGGAATTTTTAAGAACTGAGAAAGATCATTTGGCCCTACAAGCCTCACTACATCCTTCTTTTTTTTCCTGGAAGTTTCTGTCTGATTTTGAAGCCATTTGTGTTGTTTACCTAAGTGACCTCTTTGATAACTCGTTCCACAGGTCTATTACACTTTATTGAATCAAGTTTTCCCAGACTTCCTTTCTTACACCCAGCTTCCTCACTCCTAAACATGTGTTTAATGTTGTTGAATCCTTTGTCACAGTGAGCAAATTTACTGCGTCAACTTTGTCAATTCCTTCAATAACCTTAATATCAAGCAGGTGCCAGCTGTGGCTCAGTTATAGCATTTGTGAACGGTTGTGGATTCAAGGCTCAATCCAGTGACTTTAACACATAATCTAGCTGATGCTTCAGTGCAGTACTGAGGGAGTGCTGCAGTGTCAGAGGTGCCGTCTCAGGTGAACGTATAAGATTCCGTGGCACTATTTGTAGAAGAGCAGGGGTGTTCTCCCCGGTGTCCAATACAACATTCATCCCTCAACCAACACCACTTAAGCATTAATTGGTCATGTAGCTCATTGGCCTGTGGGACATTATAACAATGACTGCAGTTCAAAAAGTAGTTAATTGTCTGGGGCGCTTTGGGGCATCATTTGGTCATAAAAGGAGCTATATAAATGCAAGTTCTTTCTTTGCCTCAATGTTTTCTCTTTTCCAAAAAAAACGTTATATTCCTGATATCTGCAACAAACCTCTGCCCTCTCAAAGCAATAACATCCTTCCTATAATTGGGCAACCAGACTTATATATAGTACTCCAGATGGGCTTTGACCATCCTCTTAAATGACAACAATACCATTTTTTTTTACTTGTATATTCCAACTCTCTGCTATTGCAGTGCAGTATTTGTCTATTTCACTGCAGTCAAGCACTGGAGTGTCAGTTTCATAGATTTATCCATAATAACCCCTCTTTCCTGATCATCATGTGGCTGTTCTATTTAAACATATTGGGGGAAAAGTTCGGTATCGCCCCATAGGGGGCGCCATTACTGGCAGTGCACAAAGTTTAGCGCCTGGTGCTAATTATCGCCTCCGACAGCAAACTTGGCTTTTATTACCCCTGGAGGTGATTGGAGCGCTAGATCAGGCGCTACACAACTCTCTTAAGGCACTAAGGCCGAGGAGCGAGGCGCTACCTCAGAGGGCGGGTGCAGCACAGGTGCTGTCAGTTAGCGATTGAACACAGACACACTGGTGCCGGTCAGTTCTTAAAGGGGAGGGTCGATCTTGCTCTGCAGCCACACCCTGCTCACTGGAGCCTTGAATCTCGGCCTGGGCAGACCTGTGGCTAAATCTAGCAGCCAGACACTATGGAAAGGGCCAGGGAGCGAGCACAGCGCTTCTGCGAGCAGGCTTTGGAGGCTCTGGTTCGCGAGGTGGAGCGCAGAAGATCCATTGTGTACCCAGAGAGTGGCAGGAGGCCTTTGCCACGCGAGTACAGAAGAGTGTGGAGGGAGGTGGCTCAAAGAGTCTCCTCAAGCAGCATGGTGCCTAGGACCCATGTGCAATGGAGGAAAAAGTTCAACAACCTCACTCGGGTCGTCAGGGTGAGTGTCTTTTTTTCAAAACCTCTTCGTCCCTCCATCTCAGCCTCACTTTATGGCCAGAGGGTCTGGAAAGCCCCAATGCCCAACACATCCAACACCTATGGCCCTTTCATCAAACACACATGCACATTCCACACTTTGCATACAGTAAGGGCTATTCAACTATGGGAGGCACATCAGGCAAGACCATGGCTGCATACAGTAAGGGCTATTCAACTATGGGAGACATATCAGGCAAGACCATGGCTGCATACAGTAAGGGCTATTCAACTATGGGAGGCACATCAGGCAAGACCATGGCTGTATATTTACTCAGACGCCATCCTTTTTCTTGCAGGCCAAGCTGTCTCATAATAGGAGACAGCAGCAATGGACCAGTGAAGGGTGGCCTCAGCTTCAACCCCTCAGCGATCTTGAGGAGCGCGTCCACAGGATTGTGGCAAGCCGGGTGATTGGTCCCATCGCCACTGGAGACGCCGACCCCGTTCTGGACAGTAATGGTAAGGTCATCACCTTTTTGTCCTCTCTCCTTCCACTTGTTCCTCACAACAGCAGCCTTTGACACTTTCAATCCAAATCACTAAATTGCTGCACTCATGCCTCCCTTGCTGCCACCCTGTCCTCACGCTAAAGCCACTCTTGTACCTCCCTGCTTTCAGATGGTGATTCACCAGGTGAGGAGACTGGCCCTCAAGCTGCTAGTGAGAGTGAAGCTGAAGGCAAGGAGGAAAAGGAAGCCGGACCATCAGCGCCACCCTCTACCGAGGCAGCCGATGCCCATACTGGGGACACGCCTTCCCTGGAGGGGAGCAGGGGGGAATGGTCTGATGAGGGTGAAGCTCCAGGACGCAGCGGGCTGCAGCAACATGATGGGGTAGGGAAGCTCGGGGGTCTTCTCCGCGGAGGGAGAGTATGGCCTCAGGTCCTGCTGCACTGGGCGCAGACGAGGAGCGGGTCCTCACTGAAATGAGCGCCCAGGCAGAGCAAAGGCACACTGAGCTCATGGCTGCAGTGGCAAGGTTGCCCGTATCCATTGATTCACTGGCAAGGAGTGTGGAGCACTTTGCTGTAGCACAGGCGGCTGCCACGCAAATGCTAAGTGCTACAATGCAGTCAGTGGCTGGTCTCATGCAGACGCAGATTGAGGCCATGCGTGCACTGACTGCTGCCACCCTCGCTGGATCGGGTACATTTACCCAGGGCTCTCACCGCGCCGCAGCAGGCCAGCAATCTGTGCTCCATCAGATTGCTCCGGATGCTGAAGTGCTGCCCCGTGGGAGTGTCAGTGTGTCGGTCGAGCAGGGAGTTGCTGTCCTCTCTCAAGATGACAGCATTCCTGCTGCCACTACTGGCACTTCTCCACTGCAGTTGCCACCACGTGTAGGACAGACTGCTGCTGCCCATGCAGAGTTGGTGCAGTCAGCAGCCGGGCCCTCCAGGCCCAGAGCTGGTCCAGGCCGTCCCTCAAAGGCATCTGCAGTCTCAGTTTCTGACACTTAGCAGCCTTCCCCCAGCCTAGCTGCAGCCACTGGGGTCCCATTACGGAGGAGCTGCAGGGTGGGAAGGGGGGAATTTCGCAAGGGAAGCAGATCACCCTCGAAGGGCAAAAAGTAGGAAGTGTGGCAAAATGTTTTTCATTGTTTTATTGAAGGCCGAGGTTTGTGGTCAAATTTTTGTTACTGTTTTGGACATTGTCTCCAGGTTCTGAGAGCCAGTTATGTGAATGACTGCTTTTCTTTCTATTACTTTGTCATGCGGAAATGAGACACACAGAGTTTGTGAAATAAAGAAGTGTCTGTATTCAAAATTTACATGTTTGGTCTTTGCACTCATTGTTGCCTTGACCGGCTTAGGGGTTGCGGGATCGTTTCATTCAGGTTGTTTGAATGGCAGAAGCCATTCCCTCAGAGGGGGCCTAGAAGCAACTTGCTATGAGCCTTTGATGGATGGCCCTTCCACTTTGTGCCTCCCTCCCACCTTGGTGCTGCTGATGATCATCCTCCTCATCTTCCTCCTTCTCCTCCTCCCCCTCCTCTGCTGGTGCTCCATTGCCTGGTGGCATTGGCTGGGTCCTGAGGATTGCAAAGTTATGCAGCATGCAGCACACAACAACGAAGTAGGAGACTCGCTCAGGTGAGTACTGCAGGGCTCCTCCAGAATGGTCCAGACAGTGGAACCATTGCTTGAGCACGCCGATTGTGTGCTCAACGATGTTCCTGGTAGCTTGATGGCTCTCGTTGTATCGTAGCTCTGCAGGGGTGCTGGGCGAACTGAGTGGTGTCATCAGCCAGGTGCACAGTGGATATCCCTTGTCCCTGAGAAGCCAACCTCCTGGGTGATACGGTGCCTGGAAAAGGTCTGCCACAGAAGTCTGGCGCAGGATGAAGACATCGTGGCTGCTGCCTGGAAAGTGGGCATTGACAGCGAGTATCAGCTGTCTGTGGGCACAGGCCAACTGGATGTTTAAGGAATGGAAGCCCTTTCGGTTGCGGAAATCCTCGGCATTCTCTTGTGGCGCCCGCAAAGCCACATGTGTGCAGTCAATGGCGCCCTGCACTATAGTGAAGCCCGCTATCATCGCAAAGCCCGTTGCGCATTCTTGCTGCTTGTCTGGGGTCATGGGGAAAGAGATGTACTCTCATCTCCTTTTAAAGAGGGCATTTGTTACCTGACGGATACAGCAATGCGCCGCGAACTGGGAGATATTGGCGATGTCCCCAGTAGCTGATTGAAATGAACCAGTGGCATAAAAGTTGAGAGCCACTGTTATCTTCACTGCCACTGACAGAGATGTCCTGCTCCTCAGTTGAGGCTGCAGATCTGGCTGAAGCAGGTGGCAGAGCTCAGTGACCACCTCCTTGCTGAATTGCAGCCTTCGCAAACACTGCTCCTCAGACATATTAATGTAGGAGAACTGTTGGCGAAAAACCCTGGGAGGGTAAGGTCTCCTGTACCGAGGCCTGTTGGCCCTCCTCCGTCTGGCCATGATTGCCACTCTCTCCCTGCATCTCTGTGCCCTCCGAATGTGATGGAGAAGGATGACGTTCCCATCCATTGCAACCCCCATAGTATCTGGGCAATCAAAGTTAGGAAGGTCAAAAGCAAAGTACCTGCAAAGTTATGGTCAGAAGCCAAAACTACCTCAGACAGCGTTGACTCAATGCAGAAGTCTCTCTTTCTCTCTTTGTCTCTCTCCAAATCTCTCTCGCAGAACGAGTGGTGCAAAAATGGCTGCCACACAAAAGCCAGGAAGAGGCCCCCTTTAAATAGCGCCCCCCCAGCCCCACAGCGACTGGGATGCATTCCAGTCAACCTGTCGTTGGTAGCGCCAGGTGGAAAGGAGGGGGGCGCCACTCAATTTCCGGTCCGGGGCGCCCCAAGGGCGTTGCACTCTCGAATGACGGCTACCGACCATAGAGAACATCTACCAGAAACGCTGTTTACGGAGGTCACTGACCATCATCAAAGACCCTACCCACCCCAGCCACAGTTTGTTCGCCCCCCTGCCATCTGGGAGACACTACAGATGCATTCGCACCCGAACAACCAGATTTAGGAACAGCTTCTTTCCCAGGGCTGTCATCCTACTGAACTCTACAAATAAACTCTAAAGCCTGCACATTTGCCAGTGCACTTTATTATGTTTATGTTTATGTATTACAAGCCAAATGAATGTTGAATGTTATATGGCTTAATCAAAATGTACACTCTCGGGAGCCGCAAGCCTACATTTCGTTGTACTGCACTTGTGCACTAACAATGACAATAAAGTTGATTATGATTATGAAGATCTGCGTGCGCAGGAGATCGGGTGGTATTGTTTAGCGCCGCTGCAAAATGTCCGGTCAATTTCGCGAGAGGCGCAGATATCGCCGTGCCCGGGCACTAGTTGGTTTGTGCCCCACTTAGCAACCTTTTAAGGCGCTAATGGGTGGCGCTACCAACTGAATTTTTCCCCCATTCACTCTCTTGGTTTCTTGCTTCCATTCTAATTATTTTAGATTGAACTGCATCTGCCACCTAATTGCCTATAATATCTGGTTGCATTTTGTCTCACTATTTGCACTGTTCCACCTCGTCATATACTTTATCCCCATTCCGTGATTCCTTACTTGGTAAACGGTGATGTAAAGCTGTCTGAAAAACCTAGTAAATCGGATCAACTGCAATGTTGTTGTCAAAAATGTCTACAGTAATGCCTTTGAAAAACACAGAAAATTAACTAAACATGGCTTTCCTTTCTTGAATCCTGTTTGTCCTTTAATCACGTTTTCAGCCAAAAGATCCTTCTCCATCATTTCAAAGAGTTTACACTAAACTAATGCTCCACTTACCAGTTTCTAGTTGCCAGGTATGCTTCGAATACTTTCTAACTTTTTCTTGGTCCTTTGTTAGTTAATTTCCAATCTTCTTGAATCTCTCACATAGTAAACTTATGAAGAAGTCAGTAAAAAAAATACTAAGTTGAATCTTCCCTTTAAGACTTACGCATGCAAGTTTTCCACGGTAATTGCTTTGTCTATTTTAAGAGCATGTACCTTTTAATAACAATATTTAAGCAGTATAATCATTGCTCCTCTGTTATTCCTGGAAATCTGAAATTAATAATTGTTATTGCTTTGTTCCTGAATTCCCACTTCCCACGACCATGTTTCCTTTGTTTACTGTCAAATTTGATAATAATTCTGATTTATTTTTTTCCCCAAAATCTTACAAAACATTCAATGGTGCAGCATGGAATTCCGACTTAGTTTTACATGAGGAAGAAGTTGACTGGCTATCCATAAAACTGCAATCTGTGTCAGAAGGATCTTTGTCTTCATGTATCATGTTGTGAAATCTATACTAACAGCTGAATTGCTCGGACATAAGCCTCATTTAATGAAATGTTAACTACTCAATGGTAGAGATCTAAGTAGGAGATGCAAGGATATTATGAGAAGTACAGGTTATTTAAACTTGCTTTAAACTGTCAATACTACTACATTTTCCATTTATCTTAACAGAATATTTTATTACTAGATGGTAATGTGCTCTTTGAGATATAAGTATTTTTGTGTTTGTAACACAGCGGGTGTGCTAACCAGTGGGACATACAATCAACATGTTGAACAAAATACTATTTCTTATTTTCCTCCCTCCAGTTATGTCCCTCCTCTCCTGAAGCCACTGATGTACAGTTGCACAGTCACTCTCCCAGGTAACTATTCTTCGTCTGCCAGCTTAGATAATGAGTAGCGGCTGATTAGTTGACTGTGGGGTTATCACAGCTAAACTTGATCCGGTCCTCATGCACTGTCCATATACACCATTTTGAGCTGATCAAGTGGCTCATTTAGCATTTCCCCAAAGCAACCTTAATATTAGCAGGAGCTGTAAAGTATCAATATGCAACAGTGTGCATATATAATGTTAGATTGTTGGTGGCCTAATATATTTATACGTAATTGTTCCACAAACAATCTAACTTCTGAGAATACAAAGGATTTGACAAATGGACACGGCACAATTCAATGGGTAATAAAGTTTATAAACATTTTACAGTTTGTCAAATTACAGAATTGGAGCAGTTAGCATGAGAGCAGAACTGTCAAACAGTGAGAAGAGAACAGTCTGTGAATCACTGTTAGTGAGAAAACACACAGTGGGACCAAATCAATCACAGTAAGAACTTACAGCGTGAGTAGGATCTGTAAGTCACTGTTTACAAGAAATGGCAGGGAAAGATTAATCAGAAAGCCACCAGGTAGCTGGACCCCCCACCCCCCAACACCTCCCCCCCGCTGACCACCCACCCCCCACCCCCCAGAAAAGAGCAATCTGTATGTGACTAGTAGCCAGAAATGACAGATTAGAACATAAGAAATAGAAGCATTAGGCCATTCGGCCCTTCAAGCCTGCTCCGTCATTTAGTAAGATCATGGCTGTAGGGGGTGGTGTGGTTTGGTTGGCGCGTGCGCCCAGTCAGTTATGCCCCTGACTGTTTGTGAGCGGTTTGAATCGCTCCCACGCCCCTGGGTTCTAGACACCGGACTTAGGTACAGGCAGCGATACAGAAAAGACTCGAGTAGACAGGTGGTTTGGATGTAAGAAAACCAAAATTTTATTAAAATAGAAATTAACACAATCTTATGAGAAGTTACTAGTATAAAATTACAGGCAAATACAAATAACTATACTTATACAGGGAATGGGGAACACATGGCACATCGAGGGAAAACAAACTATCTTAACAATCCCCTTATCCTTATCCCACCCCCTATACCTAACTAGATTATGCTATGAGGGGCCAGAATTCATGCTCACCAATCCAAAATAAAGCCAACTGTTAATGAGTGCGAGTTTTGAGGTCTGCTCTTTGGTCCTTCTAGGTACCCCGTCGCCACGTGGTCTTCAGGGGCGCGGTGCTGGATCTGCTGCTGCGACACACCTTCTCCCCTCCGCTGCCGTTGTTGTCTCGTCGCGATGGGTTCTCTTCTTCTTCTCCCTCGGGCCGTCAGCGGCGGCACCGTTGTGCCTACAGGGCAGTTGCAGTTTTAACTGTCTAGATTTTCCTACCCAAGCTTAAGAACGCCAGTCTAGTCGTCATGGCGTGGCCACCTGTGTTTTCGCAGTGTTCAACGAGATGTTTGTCTTCCCAAGCGCCAGCTTATAACTAGGCACTTGGTCTTTATCGATATGTTTTTCGCTGCCCTGCTCTGCCCTTATCGCGTTGTTATCGTCTTCTTCGTCTCCACTCGTCTCGTCTCACTACTATACAAGTCCTGGGCTACCTGATCAACTTCGTCTTGCCCCTTTCTGCGGCCTGGGTGTCCTGGATGGCTCTGGACTTGGGTCTCGTTCCCCTCCCCTGCTGTTGGTATGGTGTAACTGGTTACTGAAAATATGCTACGAGGAGAGAACTCGCCACGAGGCCAGGGCACGAGTACGAGCGGCAGCCCAAGAGGCTGGAGCCACGAGAGCAGCAAGCGAGCAGGACAGCAGAGCAAGAGCCAAGAGCCAAGAGCCAAGAGAGTGATTGCTACCCGGGGCCTGCAGTTATACTCCTCATGAAAACCCTTATCTGCACGCCAAATCAGGTTAGTTCATTGTCCCAATCTTGGCGGGCTAGTTTAAATAATTGTAGCAATCTAAACTAACTGTTTTTAGATGGCCGTTGATCGCACCTAATGGCCTGATGTCTGAGCTGCATTGTTATTAATGCATCTTAATCGGCCTGTCCAGCCTCGATGGCTTCCTTAAGCTGTTTCCGATTGTAGATGCAAACAACTTGATGGCCTCAAGTATAGGCCTAACTGTTTTTGGTCTGTCTACGATTTGGCTTAATGCATATTCAGAGTTCTGTCTGCTTTCCAAAATACAAAGTCCTTCTTCACAGAAACTGCATTTTAGGTTTTGATTTCCCCAAAAGCTGCTTGTGCCACAGAGTCCAAGTTTTTAAAATCTTGCAGGCTTTTGGTCACGAGGTGCGGACGCCATCTTTGGGTACCCTTTTTAAAATGTCCACGCAGGGTCCCTTTTATTAATAATAACCTTTGGAGAAATGTGCAAATTTTGCGAATCTTACATGGCTGATCTTCTACCTCAACTCTACCTTCCTGCACTATCCCCATATCCCTTGATTCCCTTAATATCCAAAAATCTATTAATCTCTGTCTTGAACATACTCAATGACTGAGCATCCACAGCCCTCTGAAGTAGAGAATTCCAAAGATTCACAACCCTTTGAGTGAAGAAATTTCTTTGAAGAAATCTGAGGCAAACTTAAGAATTCAGATAAAATCAAGTTGCCTTAGGGCATCTAATTATCAGTTTGAAGCCAGGATTTAGCCTTACCTGGCCTTGCCCCTCCCTATCTCTGTAATCTCCTTCAGCCTCACTAGCCCTCCTCCGCCCCCCCCACTCCCCCCGAGATATCGGCGCTCCTCAAATTATGCTCTCTTGGACATTATAATCGCTCAACCATTGGTGACCATGCCTTCAACTGCCTAGGCTCTGAAGGAATAATTACAGTCCTAGCCCTTTTGGGCTATCCCAGATCAGGCGTACTCCCCAGACGTTCACCTTCAACTTAAGTTAGAGATAGCCGAATTCCATAAGATGCTTAAATGGGTCTAAAGGTTCAGGCTATCTCTCCCTAAAGGAACGGAACGACTGAAGATGTTACCATCCTCCAGATAGTATTTTTAATAAGTTGAACTAGACTGTAACCTTCCGGATATTATAAGGGTCTGGAATAACCCCCAGAATTCTGCAACTCCTTGCAAAAGAGTGTACAGAATTTGTGGGTTCGCAAGTCTATACAGAATTACTCTTTGAGACAATTCTAAAAATATAGGCCTAGAAATTCAGTGGCCTGCGCCACCAGTTTGCGCCCAAAGAGGGCTTTTGCGCCACTGTGCAAACCTACCGCGATATTTAGCGAGGCGCTAATGGCAGCGTTAGCCATTAGCGCTGCGCCGCCACCGATGACGTCATCGGTGTGTGCAGCGCCCCGCTATTGCCCCGCTGGCCATATTTGGTTGCTGCCGCCTCCCCCGCGCCGGCTGCAAACAGCGACCAGTACACGGGGCCTACCTGTGCCGGTAGTGGGGCGAGTTAAGGTGGAGGTGCGGCCGGACGCTTTTTCGGCAGCCGCCTGCCCGCACCTCCGTCCCCGGCCTCCTTCACCACCCCCCCGCGCCATTGCCGGCTGTTTCCAGAGAGCCCGGCACTTCTCCTTGGTGCCGGGCTCATTTGCCGGCACTCGCAAGCGGGGATCGCGCTGTTGCAGGCACCTCCCCCTTAAGACTGAGAGGAAGGCCTGCAGTACCGCAGGCTGCCGTGCCGCAGCGGGTGGCGCTGCAGCACTTTGCACGCCGATATTCAGTTTCAGCGCCCCAAGCGGGGCGCCGAAACCCTTGTTTAGCGGCCGGCTTCCACCTGGGGCACTGAAAGTGAATTTCCCGCTGGCGCAAGTGGCTCCGCACGCAGCGGTAATTCCGGCGCCCAGGCGAGCTGGGCGCCCCTAACTGAATTTCTAGGCCATATAGTTTTATTTAAGAGCCGACATTCAGTTAACATCTGTTGAATCGGTCGCAACATTAACAATTCAAAATACAATTAGCTTACATTTCTTATTTCTCAGAGATCCTTATTCTCAAATCTTTACTTCGTTACATTTTTTATTTCTTACTTATTTCTAAATCCAGAACATCCACCAAAATCAATCTGACTTCCAGAGACTCATAGTTAAAGACTTACAGAGATTCCTCTGGAAAGTTGAGAAACACTTTGCCCGTTCAGCGTGTTCTGACTTTTCTGTTGAAAAAGGTCTTATTTTTATACCCTTTTGGCAGTGGTTTCTTCGTTGATGTTCTCTGCTGATGTCAGCTAATTGTCTTTATTGATACCTCTTTCGAATGCTTTCTATCTTACTATCAATTCAACTATTGCATGCATAATTATTTCTCTACCTTTAGGTGTTCCAAAAACCATCATAAAAACAATGACAGTGATGGTTTCTGTTTGATGCCATTCTTATTGAAGATCCTTCATTCAATTCTTAATATTGGTTTTACTGGTTTTTAGCAGACATTTTGAATCTGTGGTGATCCAAGTTTAATACAAACACAATGCAATTGCTTGGTGTCCCGATTGAAGTCATATTTTCAAAGCCTTCTTGTTGGTATTATATTTACAATATGTAAATCAAAACCACTTTAACTGTGTGTTTACTTGTTTTCTAGCTATCTCAATTGGTTGCATACTTAATCGTGTTTCCTGTCTTATTTGATGTGACTTTTACAAAGGCACATGGCTTAATCAATATTTTATGTTCCTGCTCGACATGTTAGCTTTTAACACTTAAACTGGGCATTTTCATTGTGTTACCTCCAAACTCTAGACCTTTCGGAAGCAAGTCTTTGCTTTTCAATAGGGTCTTAGTTTCTTAGTCAATATCCCTTTCCCATTTCAAAGCCTGTTTACAACTTTGTTATCAACTGATCTTTACCTCAGAAGCCTGTTCTCTGTTTACAGCCTTTTCTGCTGAGACTTCTGTCTCCAAGGCTTTCCAGACTTTTAAACCCAGTATATTCTGCATTAATAATATTAGAAATCTGTTCATGGTATCGTGTATTTCTCTGAATCATGGCTATTCCTTCACAGGCTCTAAGCTCTGGAACTCCCTCCCTAAACCTCTCTGCCTCTCTACCTCTTTCTCCTCCTTTAAAACGCTCCTTAAAACCTACCTCTTTGACTAAGGTTTTGGTCCTCTACCCTAATTTCTTATGTGGCTCGGTGTCAACCTTTTGTCTTCTAACTTTTTGTCTCCTGCGCCTTGGGACGTTTTACTACGCTAAAGGTGCTATATAAATACAAGTTGTTGTTGTAGGGAGATACAGAGCCCACAGACCCACCCTATACTGTTCGTTCCACGTCATTCTCTAACAACAACATTTAATCTCTCCTGTCTTCCACCCTATTACAGATCTTCCCTTTTGTTCTTTCCTCCCTGCCCTCCACCCTTTCCCTGCACCTGAACTTGCTTAAAACCTATTACATCTGTAACATTTTCCAGTTCTGACAAAAGGTCAGAGACCTGAAACAGTGGGGTGGGGGGGGGGGATTTTAAACACAAGAAACAGGTGGGGTTGGGTCGGTAGAGATGTTAAAATTGTAAAAACCTCAAAAACGACCCCAACCTGCCTCCAACCCACTCAATTCCAGTTTTAACAGAGGCGGGACATGGGATGAGCAACCAACCCGGTCTCAACAGGTGGGTTGGTCATTTAAATGGTAGAATGAAGTTACGTGCCTCATATTTAACAGGTCTTCCAGGTTTAACCTGGCAGCTAAAGGGAGGCGAGGACTGCTTCATGGAAATGGTAAGTGCCTTTACAGCACTGCTTGTGGGCCAGGATTAGCAGGAGTGCTTCCTCCCAGCCCACCAAACTCACCTGCTTCCCTGCACACTGTCAGACACCCCCCCCCCACCCGCCCTCCAGCTACCCAATCCAAAGAACTCCCCCAAAATCGGGGATCAGACACCTCCCACTGCGGCGTGGCATCCACACCTCCCCAAGATCTGGATCCTCCCCACGCCCCAACTAACCCAGCTGCAGGCTTCCTACCAGCTCCTGGCCAGCGGCCTCCTCGGGAACGTTCCCTGCCTGACAGGGAGCCAAGCCTGTCAATCGGGCTGGCTTTCGGACGGGGAACCTGCTGGAAAAAAAAAGACACGCGCTGTGGAGTCAAACCTCCACAGCGTGTGGGGAAACCCAGACTTCCGGGTTTCCCGAACAAAACTCCTCCCCACCCCCACTCACAAAACCCGCCCCAGTCAAGATCGGGGCCGTTAACTCTGTTTCTCTCTCCACAGATGCTGCCTGGCCAGATGAGTATCTTCTGTTTATATTGCATTTATATAGTGCCTTTAACATAGTAAAATGTCCCAAAGCCCTTCAGAGGATTGTTAACAAACAAAATCCGACACCGAGCCACATAAGGAGATATTAGGACAGGTGACCAAACACTTAGTCAAAGAGGTAGGTTTTAAGGAGCATCTTAAAGGAGGAGAGAGAGGCGGAGAGGTTTAGGGAGGGAATTCCAGATCTTAGGGCCTAGGCAGCTAACTGGACAAAGCAGTACTCACAGACTTCAAACTTCAGGTTTCATTTTAATGTTAACAAAAATTCAACTTTTTAACCTTTGTTTGGCACTCGTGTGATTATTTCTTTGAGGTTTTCTCAAACCAGGTGGCAAAATTCAACTGAGCTGATTTCATGGATGCCTTTGTTAAAATACCAGACAAAAGAACGTTTTGCAAATGAATTAACCACCTTGCACTAATATCGCAAAACAATAATTTTAGCTGTTGATCTTCAAAATAAAATGGACGCTGTGTTTTGTTACCATCCTGCCTCCAGACCATAATTTCTCCAGTGGTCCAGGAAGCCAGGTTGTCTTAGTGGTGGTGGAATTGTACTCCAAATGTCATCCAACCAAGGTTCCATAAGCTTAACATAACTTCTCTGCTTTTCAAATCTATCCCTCTAGAAATTAATCTCTTCCTTCTCTTGCTTTGTAACCATCCTTCATTATTGGTCCTAAATTTGCGGTCGGCGGCGTAGCTAAGGAGTACGCAGCCGACATCCGAACGAAACCCGCACTTACCTCATGCGAAACCCCAAGCGAAAACTTGCTTCCAAATACTGCAAAGCTGTGCTCAGCGTAGTGGCCCACTGATCACAGGGCCGCACCGTTGTGCGTACACAAACCTGGGATCACGTGGGGCAGTGCTCCTTTCACTTCCTGACTCTTAGCCAATCAGGAAACAGAGGAGATTGCTGATTTGCCCACAACTCACTTAATATAATTTAGCAGCCAGAAATGCTATTTTATTAAAAAATTACGATCGTTACAATAGTATTTAATACACAAACCAGGATTTCAACGTTAATATAATTCGATCAAACGCTGAAAAGTCTTGAGGTTCTTTTTACTGAAGTTGTCCTTAAAACCATAAAATCTGAGTAGGATGCTTTTTATGGGCCGCAGCATAAATCTAGCTCAACATTAATACAATTTTCTCCTCCCCCTTGCCCTTATGCTGTGCCTGTTTGCATCAGCCATAAATTTTTCAGGGTAATTAATGCGCAGTAGGTGGGCAACTCGTCCAGCTTTTCACCAGCACATTGATTTCAATGGGTAGGTGAAACATGCAGCGAAGCTGATGTGAAGTCGGAATTGACAGATCGCAAGTTCGGGATTCCTGACAGCACGCCGTCATGCCGACCGTGAATTCAGGGCCAATATTTTACTCTTTACTTCTTCCATGCCTCTTAGCAAATAAAAAAAACGACACTTCAAGAGTGAAAGGACAATTTCCTATACAGCAAGGAGCTTGGATTTGAATTACGATTATTTTGACTCGAGCTCCCTTTGACAAACATGCCCCTTGGGTCAGTTTAATTTTCCATGTGGGAAGAAATACAACCAGTTGGTGAAAGGCCACATCCGTGGTGTATAGCTAACAGGTCACAGAAAAGCTTGCACTAAAATCTCTTCACTTACAGTTTTTCCAGTGATCTGTTCTTTTTCTTTTTATAGTCACTCAAACGCACAAGTGTACAATTTAGGCTGGCTGTAGTCAAGGCCTCACAACCCTCAGGATTTTGCCATGATTCTGAGGCCTTAGATATTTATCCCCTCCCTGGTGATTATGCTTACGTTATTTAGGAATTTTACAAGCTCTTTTACATTTAGCAGAGTTTAGAAGAATGAGAGGGGATCTTATTGAAACTTATAAAATTCTAACAGGACTAGACAGACTAGATGCAGGAAGGATGTTCCCGATGGCCAGGGAGTCCAGAACCAGGGGTCACAGTCTAAGGATAAGGGGTAAGCCATTTAGGACTGAGATGAGGAGGAATTTCTTCACCCAGAGAGTGGTGAACCTGTGGAATTATCTATCACAGAAGACAGTTGAGGCAAATTCATTAAATATTTTCAAGAAGGAGTTAGATATATTTCTTAAGGCTACGGGGATCAAGGGATATGGGGAGAAAGCAGGGACAGGGTACTGAATTTGGATGATCAGCCATGATCTCATTAAATGGTGGAACAGGCTCGAGGGGCCGAATGGCCTACTCCTGCTCCTATCTTCTATGTTTCTATGTTAATGTGATATCTACTTTCCATAAATGTCTCATAACTGATTAATATTTAAAAGGATAATAACCATTACTACTCAACCTCATTTCTTATTATTGGCAAGAAACAAAGCTGTGACAGCATGAAAAGATTGTTCCATATTTTTCCCTGTGACTGTGAAAGAAGTCACAGGTTTGACTATATTTTCCCCGCAATTGAAGGATACTATGTGTGGTAAACCACTGTATTGTATATTGCCACCTCTGGGTGGCGCTGTGTATGGAGGCATGCCTCAGCTGACTCCACCCACCACTGTGTGGGTTTCGTTCAGACTTGTTCAGTCACTCACGAAGAAGCATGGTCTCTTCTTAGCTAATAAAAGCCTTATTCATCTCTTCTTTCGACTCATCATCTCTTCTTCGACTCATCACCTTTTATGAAGTAATTGATAAGCGTATCAATTTTATTAGCTAAAAGTTAAATGGCGACACCTGAGGAGCAACAACAGCAACGGATACAGCAGACATTGCTGAGAGCCCTCAGACCACCACGCCTGGACCTCGACCCTCAAGATGTGGGTGCATCAGCCAAGTTTGAACACTGGCTGAGCTGCTTTGAATCCTTCCTCGCAATCTCACAGGTTACAGAGGAGGATCACAAACTGAAAATTTTGACCGCCCAGGTGAGCCATCAAGTATATATGCTAATCCGGGACTCTAATACGTACGTGGCGGCCCTCGAGCTACTAAAAGGGCAATATACGCGCCCAGTGAACACAATTTACGCCCGACACCTCTTGGGATCCCGCAGGCAGCAACCGGGAGAATCGGTAGGGGCATTTGCACGGGCGCTACTGGCACTCTGCAGAGACTGCGATTGTAAAGCGGTAACGGCTGTGGAGCACGCGCAGGGACTCGCCTGTGATGCCTTCGTCAGGGGCCTCCAGTCAGACCACACCCGGCAGAGACTGCTAGAAAGCAAGGAACCCGACCTGAAGACGGCCATTGCCCTTGCGCTCTCGTTAGAGGAGGCCCACCGAAACCTCGAGGCATACCCCCGTAACGGCGCCGAGACATGGCAATCGAAACCGTGGGACACGGGACCGCCGCCCCCGGCACCAACCGCTGCAGCGACCCAACCGAGACAGCAGCCTCCGGTAAGAACTGCTTCGATGCCCAGTAACCAGGCCCAAAAATGCTATTTCTGTGGCCAGTTAAAACATCCCAGAGTGCACTGCCCAGCTAAGACAGCTACCTGCTCGGGCTGCGGGAAGAAAGGCCATTACGCTAACGCCTGCAAGGGGAAGCCAGCCAGCAGCGCAGCGTGCGGGCCGTGGGAGCAGCCATCTTATCCGCCATTTTGTGTACCCCCGGCCGCATGGCATCCGCCGCCATCGTATCCAACGCACTCAACCGCCATTTCGTCACCGGAACCGACCACCGTCTCGGCGGATGACTATAGTGACTCACTAAGCCACATACTGGCCTCCGTGACGCTGGATCAAGGCCACCCTCACCATCTATCCAGCTCCATGATGGATATCGCGGTAAACGGCCGCGCCACCAGTTGCCTGATCGACAGCGGGAGCACAGAGAGTTTCGTCCACCCCGACACGGTACGTAGCCACTCCCTCACGATTCTGCCAACGCACCATCGCATTTCTATGGCGTCCAAGTCCCAGTCAATGGACATCAGCGGCTACTGTGTGGTGACCCTGTCAGTAGGGGGCACTGAATATCAAAAATTTAAACTGCTAGTCCTGCCCCGTCTTTGCGCTGCCGTCCTGCTAGGGTTGGATTTTCAGTGCCACCTTAAGAGTGTCACACTAGCATACGGTGGACCCCTCCCCCCACTCACAGTCTGCAACCAACAACTTTTAAATCGCCCGCTGCAAACCACCTGCAGCCTTTCCACATTAAAAGTCCCCCCCCCTCCCCTGTTCGCTAACCTCACCCGCGACTGTAAACCCATCGCTACCAAAAGCTGGCGGTACAGTGCCGGGGACAGAGCTTTTATCAGCTCTGAGGTGGAGCGGCTCTTGAAGGAGGGCATTATCGAAGGTAGCACTAGCCCCTGGCGAGCCCAGGTTGTAGTCGTTAAAACCACTGCAAAACGCCGCATGGTAATCGACTACAGCCAAACCATAAACCGGTACACCCAGCTGGACGCGTACCCCCTCCCTCGCATATCTGATATGGTCAATCAGATTGCGCAATACAAAGTATTCTCCACCATCGACCTTAAGTCAGCGTACCACCAGCTGCCCATCCGCCATGAGGACCGCCAGTATACTGCCTTCGAGGCAAACGGCCGCCTCTACCACTTCCTTAGGGTCCCCTTCGGCGTCACCAACGGGGTTTCGGTCTTCCAAAGGGAGATGGACCGAATGGTTGACCAGAACGCGCTGCGGGCAACCTTCCCCTATTTGGATAACGTCACCATCTGCGGCCACGACCAGCAGGACCACGACGTTAATCTAGCAAATTTCCTCCGTACGGCCCAACGGCTGAACCTAACGTACAATAAGGAAAAATGTATGTTTCACACCAAGCGCCTGGCCATCCTCGGCTGCGTGGTGGAGAACGGAGTCATCGGGCCCGACCCCGACAGAATGCGCCCCCTAATGGAGCTACCCCTTCCCCACTGCCAAAAAGCACTGAAGAGATGCCTGGGGTTTTTCTCCTACTACGCCCAGTGGGTGCCCCTCTATGCAGACAAAGCCAGGCCCCTCATCAAAGCCACCTCCTTCCCCCTGACACCAGAGGCGTGTGCAGCCTTCACTCTTATCAAGAACGATATCGCGAAGGCCGCAATGCATGCGGTGGATGAGTCCATCCCCTTCCAAGTGGAGAGCGATGCCTCCGACTTCGCCCTAGCCGCGACCCTTAACCAGGCGGGCAGACCCGTGGCCTTTTTCTCAAGGACCCTCCAGGGCCCCGAGACGAGACACTCCTCCGTCGAAAAGGAGGCCCAGGCTATTGTAGAAGCGGTGCGTCACTGGAGGCATTACCTGGCCGGGAAACGATTTACCCTGCTCACTGACCAGCGTTCAGTAGCTTTTATGTTTAATAATAAGCAGAGGGGTAAAATCAAGAACGACAAGATCTTGAGGTGGAGAATCGAACTCTCCACCTACAATTATGATATCTTGTATCGGCCAGGGAAACTCAATGAGCCCCCAGATGCCCTATCACGTGGTACATGCGCCAACGCGCAGAGTGATAGGCTGCAGTCCCTCCACAATGACCTCTGCCACCCGGGGGTCACCAGGTTTTTCCATTTTATCAAATCCCGTAACCTGCCCTACTCCATCGAGGAGGTCAGGACCATGACCAAGAGCTGCCAAATCTGCGCCGAGTGCAAACCGCACTTCTATAGGCCGGACAGAGCAAGCCTGATCAAGGCCACCCGCCCCTTCGAACGCCTGAGCGTCGATTTTAAAGGGCCCCTCCCCTCCGCTGACCGCAATGTGTACTTCCTCAACATAGTTGATGAGTACTCCCGTTTCCCCTTTGCCATCCCTTGCCCAGACATGACCAGTACCACGGTCATCAAGTGTCTGAATGACATCTTCGCTCTGTTCGGGTTCCCCAGCTATATACATAGCGACAGGGGCTCATCGTTCATGAGCGACGAACTTCGGCAGTACCTGCTAACAAGAGGTATCGCCACGAGCAGGACCACCAGTTACAACCCCCGGGGGAACGGCCAGGTGGAAAGGGAGAACGCGACGGTTTGGAAGGCAGTCCTCTTAGCACTAAAATCTAAGGGCCTTCCGACCTCCCGCTGGCAGGAGGTCCTCCCTGCAGCGCTTCACTCCATTCGGTCACTGCTTTGTACTGCCACTAATGCGACCCCTCATGAGAAAATGTTCGTTTTCCCCCGGAAGTCTACATCGGGAACCTCGCTACCGGCATGGTTGACTTCTCCTGGGCCCGTCCTACTGCGGAGGCACGTGAGGACGCATAAAACGGACCCCCTGGTCGAGCGGGTGCACCTCCTACACGCCAACCCCCAGTATGCCTGGGTGACATACCCAGACGGGCGGGAGGACACGGTCTCCATACGAGATCTCGCACCCTCGGGTACCCCTGAATTACCACCGTTATCCCCCTTACCACCGTTATCCCCCTTACCACTGTTATCCCCCACCACCCCTCCCAACCCAACCCCTGCAGACGGCATGCCAAAGCCCCAGGAATCTTCGCCAACCACCCAGACACCAGACCCGACGTCGGATGCTGCAACACCACCGCCGCCACCACGACGATCAGGACGTCAGACAAGGCCTCCTGATAGACTTAACTTGTAGTACCCTTCACCCCGCCGGACTTCACATTAAACAAGGGGTGAATGTGGTAAACCACTGTATTGTATATTGCCACCTCTGGGTGGCGCTGTGTATGGAGGCATGCCTCAGCTGACTCCACCCACCACTGTGTGGGTTTCGTTCAGACTTGTTCAGTCACTCACGAAGAAGCATGGTCTCTTCTTAGCTAATAAAAGCCTTATTCATCTCTTCTTTCGACTCATCATCTCTTCTTCGACTCATCACCTTTTATGAAGTAATTGATAAGCGTATCACTATGCGGCTTAAGTGTCTCCTTTTTTTCCCCAAGAGGAACATGTAGCAGAAAGATTGGGGCGAATTTTCACATTTAGTGCTGGGTGGAGAACGGGCGATAATGGATCCGCTGCCCATTTTACACCCCATTTCATTTCAAACACTCCACAACTGGATTATCAAACTTTATAATGTTTACAATGGTTAATTGGTTTGTTAATGTTTATAATGTTTAAGTGGTTTGTTCATATTTATAATGGTTCAATGGCTCGTTCGTATTATAATGGCTCAATGCCTCATCAGCTGCTCAACAAGCATTAAAGGATCATTTAAAATATCTTGTGATTAGCTGATACTTTTTGTTGCTTTTAAATCAATCACACTTACACACTGCATGTTTGTAATTTTCTTAAAATGTGATTAAAATTGAAGGAAACCAAGGAATGTCAATAGCAGTTCAGCAATGTCATTTAACAAAGTAAATTATTCGTAAATGTTTTGGGTTTAACTATAACCAGAAACCTTACCAGTTTTGTGTAGAAAACATTTCTGTAAAAGATTAGAGGGCCATAACACTAGTGAGATCTGTACAATAGTAGGCAGTAATTTTCCCCAGTTTCCCCAGTAAGGGGTCGATTTTAAGTCAGGTGCGGGGAATTGGCGGGTTCCCCGAATTTACTGATTCCCACACGATTCTAAATGGGTCTGTGAGACTGATGCAATTTTAGCTCAATTGGCCAATTGATTTCCAACGTGTGGGAAGCCTTGGCAATTGAGTATTTCCAGTCAGAAAGTCGCAGAATATGATGTCATCATTGCTGCTGCTTTTAAGGTCCACAGCAAGCCTGCAGGCTCCCAAACTTCGTCCATTAAGATTGCACAGGAGCCTGCAGGAGCAACAGCCAGCGGGATGGCCAGATTTGCCCCCAAATTTGATGAGGCTTTACTCCAGGCATTACTGGATGGTGCTAGGGCCCACAGGGAGGTCCTGTTCCCTTCCTCAGGGAGGATGAGGCCTCCCAGTCAGACCAAGGCTGTGTGGCTACAGGTGGCAGGTCAAGTCAACTCCTTGGGGCTCACAAGAAGAACGTGGTTGCAGAGTAGGAAAAGATTCCATGACCTTCTTCGCACTGGAAAAGTAATACTGTATGAAGTTTCCATCAACCTCAATCTGATCCCCATTGCCTTTCCTCACCAGCACTCAGCTTTAGCAATCTCTTCCTGCACATCCCACTAGACACTCACCATGCACCCTTGCCCATTCCCTCTCTCTCTATGCTCACATTCACAGAACTATTCCACCATACAGCCCTCACACTCCCTCTCACTCTGATGCTTTGAACACAACTGACTACACACAGGGAGGGCCCTTGGTCTTGCAACCTCACTCCATCTTTGTCTCCTTCTAAGTATCTATGCTATGCAATCTCTGCACTCACTCCTTCATTCTCACTCAACCTTCACTTGTCTCCCTCATTGCAGGAAAAGAGAGCTCACAACAGGAGAGAGCGAGCCAGGACAGGAGGAGGGCCGCCCTCAGTAGCCCAGCTCACCCCCTGGGAGGAAGGCGTCCTGGAGATTGGCGGGGGATGACAGAGATGCGGAAGTTGGGGAAGGACAGACAGGAGCATCCCCGCAAGCTGGTGACAGAATAGTTTTCCCTCTCTCTCATTGGCATTGCATGAGTCGCTGATAATGATTCTGAAGCTATATCATATGGACTTATGATCATCTACAAAATGCAATGTGCATGTAACCTTGGCATCACATCTCTAACTTTTTCCTTGACTCCCCCACAGGACCATTGAGAGCCCCCATCCCCAGTGTGCAGGAGGAAGAGCCTGAGCAGCCAGACTCCTCAGAGGAATCTGCAACCTCTGAGGACACAGCGTCAGCAGAAATAAGCGCACCCAGCACCAGCGCAGACACTCACACCTCGGTGGGACCTTCGGGACATAGAGTAGAGTTGTCACCTGGTGTATCACAGCTCACAAGTGAGCACCAGCAGATTGTGGAGACAGGGACAGCAGTGGAGAGTCCTCGTCGGAGGGCGCAGGACTTTGCCAGCTCAGCTCAGCTGCATGTCGACCCGCTGCCTCTGGGTCCATCCGTAAGATCAGAGGTGATGGAACTCCATGCACAGATGCAGGAGTCTCTGGCAGGTTTTGCCTCCAGGGTCGCTGCGAGTGTGGAGCGAATGGAGGAGTCCATAGCGAACATGAGCAGAGCCTTTGTGGAGTCAGTGGCGCATGAACGCATCAACACGGAAAGGATGGCTACCTACGTGGAAATGATTGCTGCCTCCACGGTAAGGCTGGCTACCGTAGAGGAGAGGATGGTTACGGTAGAGGAGAGGAGGGCAATGGTAGAGGAGAGGAGGGCTATGGCCATGGAGCAGGTTAGCTGCCAGGGTATGGAAAACATGGTGAGTGTTCAGAATAGAATGACATCTCTTGAGGAGCGATGGGCATCTATTGAACAGAGAAACCAGACCTTCATGGAAGTCCTTCTGAGTAGGACTGCCATTGCAGATACATGTCCCCATGGCCCACCTGATGTGCAGCAAGCTGCTCTCAAGCCAATTGCAGGCACTGAGGGGGACCTGACCCATGTGAGGGAGGTTGGTGGCAGACCTCAAGGAAGTGGCGGCTCCTCTCCAGGCACTCACACTTCCATGGCACTGCAGAGCCCTCGGTCAGAGCCCCGCCGGAGTCCACACCCAACGGAGATAGACGTCTCAACTCCTGCACAGCCGCAGGAGCAGCAGACTGCTGGCGAGCCCTCACATGCTCGCCACCCCAGAGGACGCCCGCCAAAGGTGTCGAGACAGGAGCAGCAGGAAAGTGAGCAAGGGGCCTCCACATCTGCTGAAGCCACAGGGGAACCATTACGTAGGAGCATGCGTAAGAGGAAAATAAAGCACAAATATTCACAAGGGTAGTCACTTGGATGAAATGCTGTGTATTTTGTAAAAATGCCATCAGTTGTTTGTTTTTCATAATAATTCTGATGGCAACTGCTGCAGTTCTGGCGTGTGTCATTTCATGAATGGGGCTTTCACATTGAGGCTTAGGATTACTTGCAGTTGTCAGGATGCTGGTCAAATAGCTCGGAATCCGCAGGGTTTGGCCATTGTCGATGCTCAGGTAAGAAGCTGCGAGGCAAAAGAGTTTGATTTACTAGGCTAAGCAAATCTGGCCAGGATGAGTGCATTCCTTGCATCCCGGGCAGCAATGTTCTCGCGTAATGCTGCCGCTGGTTGATGGTCCTCTGCAGGATGCTCGTTCTTGCCCTCCTCCTCCTCATCATCATCATCATCATCATTTGAGGAGGGTATGTGAGGAGCCACTTGGTCCTCAGGAATCTGCAAGCCACGACGCTGGCCATGTTGTGGCGTGCACAGCAAGCCACGATGATTCTGGAGACCCTGGCTGCTGAGTACTGCAGGGCTCCACCTGATCTATCCAGGCATCTGAAGCGCATCTTCAGCAAGCTGATGTTTTGCTCGATTACGGATCTAGTGG
Organism: Somniosus microcephalus; assembly: GCF_052327205.1. Classification (NCBI taxonomy): domain Eukaryota; kingdom Metazoa; phylum Chordata; class Chondrichthyes; order Squaliformes; family Somniosidae; genus Somniosus; species Somniosus microcephalus. The sequence continues at coordinate 40,410,573 of NC_140998.1, forward strand.
AAATGTGGCTGGAGTTGTAGCGCTCCTCAGCTTCGTTGGCTGGCCTCCTCAACGGCGCCATTAGCCAAGTCTTCAGGGGATAGCCCTTGTCTCCAAGCAGCCATCCCTGAAGTTGGTCTGGCGGACTAAATAGTGGAGGCACACTAGACTGGCGCAGTATGAAGGAGTCATGGCAACTGCCAGGGTACTTGGCACAAACATGCAAAATCTCCTTCTTGTGGTCACACACCAGCTGAACGTTATGGGAGTGGAAGCCCTTGCGGTTGACAAAAATACCTGGATTGCGATGGGGTGCCCTCAGGGCCACGTGTGTACAGTCAATGACGCCCTGCACCCTTGGAAAGTCTGCCAGATGAGCTAATCCAACCGCTCGCGCCGTCACATTCGCGCGATCCCTGGTGAAATGGATGTGATTGTGCGCGAGGGCAAAGAGGGCATCGGTTACCTGCGTGATGCAAGTGTGTGCAGCCGACTGGGAGATGCCGCTGATGTCTGCTGCTGATCCCTGGAATGAGCCTGAGGCAAAAAAGTTGAGTGCAGTGGTGACTTTGATGGCCACTGGTAAGGAGTGTCCACCTGGTCCTCTGGGCAGCATGTCTTGCTGTATCATTGCGCAGATGTCAGTCACTACCTGTCGCGAAAGTTGGAGCCGCCTTTGGCATTGTTGCTCAGTCATGTTGAGGTAGCTGACCCTGCCTCTGTAGACCCTGTTTGGGGGGTATCGCCTGCGCCGACGGGCTTCCATGCGCTGGCCCCTTCTGGCTTGTGCTGCCTCAGGTGGGTGAGCAGCAGCCTGTCATTCCTGCTCCTGCTGCTGCTGTTGTTGCTGGTGCTGCTGTTGTTCCTGGTTCTGCTGCTGCCGTGCCTGGTGCTGGAGATCCTCTAATGCCAAGAAGGGAAGGAAAAGAAGGCCTCCCATGCTTCTGGTAGATGCCTCAGTTGAGGAAGCGCTGAGTGAGGGTGGCGAGAGGGGTCACACAGAAGTGTGTGAGGCTCCAACCTTCCACAGGTGTGGTTAGGCCTGGAAAAAGTTGCCCCAGGCCTGAGACAACAAAATCCTGCCACCTGCAAATGATGACTGATCAAATATCCTCTTTAATGTTGGACCTGCAGCTGATAGTCAGCGAGCCAATAGTGTTCATGTCAGGTTTCACAGGCGTGATCCCCACCAGGCGTGTTTTATGTGGGAAAAGGGTTAAGCAGGCAAGGGCCTGTTAAAATGGGATGATAAAGGCCAATTAGTGCTGTTTAAGAGCCCTAAAGACCAGTCCCGCCTGTTGCAGGCGGGACTGATTCGGGTCCATCAGACACACCTAGGTTAAAATGGCATGGAGGTGGGAACCAGGCGGTGGGGGGGGGCCCCGACCCCCAGGTTTGGCAATTTTAACCCCCCACACGCCTAAAAGCCCGCCTGTCGGCTGCGTTAAAATCGAGCCCTAAGTCTCCAGAAGTAACTCTCCACCACCAACGTTAGGCTGTAGTTACCAGGAGGGAAAAATTCGGTGGCGCCCCCTTGGGGGCGCTAACTTTGCTGGGGCACTTCCAGTAGCGCCCCGAAAAAGTTAGCACCCCTACGCCGTAAATTCAGTTGTAGCACCCCAAGCAGAAGGCACGGCGCTACTGGAAGCGTGGCCCTTCCTTCCTGGGGCGCTACCAGTGAATTTCGCATCACTACGTGCAACAGTGCCACGCGCGTTGGCACGTAGCGCCGCAGTATTGCAGGCCTCCCTCCCCTGATTAAAGGGGAGGGGCCTAGTGCTGCACACACTGAGGCCCCGCTGGACCACCGGCGAGCAGGGTGCTGGCAAAACACTCAAGAGGAGTGCCAGGCTGAGCGATCGCCGCCAGCACCCCCGAATAAAAGAGGGGAAGGTGGGCAGGTGCTGACAGACGGCCACAAAAACAAATGGCCGCCCGACCCCTCCCCTTTAACTAGTGCCGGCACAGCTGCAAAAAAGCCACCCTGACCCTGTTGGACATATCGTCCGGCGATAGGTCAGGGGGCGTAACCAAAGTTTGTGGCCGGGGCGCTGCACACGGCTAGCTGAATTTTGTGGGAGGCGTTAGCGGCACCACGCCCGGGCGCTAGGGGCTTTGCGCCCCAAAGCAACCCAATTTTCACCCCAGGTTTATCCCTCTCCCCCTTTTTGAACAGGGGCGAAACCCTCCAGTCCTCTGCCACCACTCCCATATACAGGGAGAATTAAAAGATTGTGTGCAGAGCCTCTGATATTTCCACCCTTAATTCCCTCAGCAACCTAGATTGCATCCCAGCTGGACCGGGTGATTTTTCTACTTTGAGTGCCACCAACCTTTTAAGTACCTCCTCTTTATGTATTTTTATTCTATCCAATTTCTCCACCCCTTCTCCTTTACTTTGACATTGGCAGTATCCTCTTCTTTAGTGCAGGCAGATGTAAAGTCCTCCTTTAGTATCTCAGCTGTACCTTCTACCTCCACTTGAATATTTTCTTTTGGGTTCCTAATCGGCTCCACCCTTCCTCTGACTATCCTTTTACTCTTGTTTATATAAGATTTTAGTGTTCTCGTTTATGTTAACCGCAAATCTTTTCTGATACACATCTTGTGATGTTGTTAGAGATGGTTCCATTAAACCACAACAGTACAATTGGAACATCTAATTGTTTAAGATATTGTTCTATTCAATTTATAATCACCTTAGTGGTGGTGGAATTGTAGCCCTCTTTGATTTGCTACATGGGCCAATGATAATGTCACATTTTGGGAGTTTTATGCTAGATTTTGTTTAGGTTTATTCCCATAAGCAGACCTGATATACAACATGCATCTTTATTCTCTCTCGGTCTCGCTCTGTGATATAAAATCCTGCCCCAGTAACCTGTTAATCACAGAGAGCTCCAGCGAATCAAGGACCGTGCCTTTCCTCAAAGAATTGAAATAGCTGTCAATCACAGTCGCTACCCTTGGGTCAAGGGCCGATCCTTTCTTGTATGACCAGCGGGACTCCAGGACTCTGCCTGATTTTGCCTCATGCTACACCTGAAAATATATCTAGCATAAAGCCCAAAAACTGGTAAGATGTCTGGTGAGTTAAACCCAAAACATTTATGAATAATTTACTTCGTTAAATGACATTGCTGAACTGCTATTGACATTCCTTGGTTTTCTTCAATTTTAATGACATTTGCAGCAATGCACTTTGCAAGTGTGATTCATTTAGAAGCAACAAACTGTACCAGCTAATCATAAGACATCTAAAATGATCCTTTAATGCTGGTTGAACAGCTAATGAGACATTGAGCCATTATAATACGAACGAGCCATTGAGCCAGTATAAACATTAACTAACCACTTAACCATTATAAACATTAAAAAGTTTGATAATCCAGTTATGGAGTGTTTGAAATGAAATGGGGTATAAAATGGGCAGCGGATCTGCTATCGTCATTTTCCAACCAGCGCCAGAAGTGAAAATTCCCCCAACCTTTCTGCTAAATGTCCTTCTGAATAAAAACAGGAGACACTTAAAAGCACATGGTATCCTTCAATTGTGGGGAGTTTGACTCCTTTCACAGTCACAGGAAAAACATAGAACAATCTTTTCATGCTGTCACAGATTTCTTTTTTACTAATATTAAGAAATTAGGTTGAGTAGTAATGGATATTATCCTTTTAAAATATTAATCAGTTTTCAGACATTTATGGAAAGCAGATGTCACATTAACGTAATGTAAAAGAGTTTGTAAAATTCCTAACTAGCATACTCAAAAGCACAATCACCAGGGAGGGGATAAATATCTAAGGCCTCAGAATCATGTCAAAATCCTAAGGGTTGCGAGGCCTTGACTACAGCCAGCCTAAATTGTACACTTGCGAGTTTGAGTGACTATAAAAAGAAAAAGAACAGATCACTGGAAAAACTGTTAGTGAGGAGATTTTAGTGCAAGCTTTTCTGTGGCCTGTTAGCTCTACACCATGGATGTGGCCTCTCACCAAATGGTTGTATTTCTTCCCACATGGAAAATTAAACTGACCCAAGGGGCATGTTTGTCAAATGAAACTCAAGTCAAAATAATCGTAATTCAAATCCAGGCTCCTTACTCTACAGGTTTTTGTCCCATCAATCTTGAAGTGTAGTTTTTTTCATTGCTAAGAGGCATGGAAGAAGTAAAGAGTAAGATAATAATTAAGGATGGTTGCAAAGCAAGAGAAGGAAGAGATTCATTTCTTGAAGGATAGAATTGAAAAGCAGAGAAGTTATGTTAGAAGTATAGAACATTGGTTGGATGACATTTAGAGTATTGTGCACAGTTCTGGTCTCCATTCTATAAAAAGGATATAGAGACATTGCTGAATCTGCAAGAAAGATTTGCAAGGATGATACCAGAACAGACAGGTCATACCTATCAGGAAAGATTGAACAGGTTGGGGCTCTTTTCTCGAGAAAAGAAAAGGCTGGGGGGTGACCTGATAGAGGTCTTTAAGATTATAAAAGGGTTTGAAGGGGTAGACATGGAGAAGGTTTATTCACTTATGGGGGAGACCAAAACTAGGAGCCACCAATATAAGACCAAAACTAGGAGCCATCAATATAAGACCAAAACTAGGAGCCATCAATATAAGACCAAAACTAGGAGCCTCCAATATAAGACCAAAACTAGGGGCCACCAATATAAGACCAAAACTAGGAGCCACCAATATAAGACCAAAACTAGGAGCCACCAATATAAGACCAAAACTAGGAGCCACCAATATAAGACGAAAACTAGGGGCCATCAATATAAGACCAAAACTAGGGGCCATCAATATAAGACCAAAAGTAGGGGCCACCAATATAAGACCAAAACTAGGAGCCACCAATATAAGACCAAAACTAGGAGCCACCAATAAAAGACCAAAACTAGGGGCCATCAATATAAGACCAAAACTAGGAGCCTCCAATATAAGACCAAAACTAGGAGCCACCAATATAAGACCAAAACTAGGAGTCACCAATATAAGACCAAAACTAGGAGCCACCAATATAAGACCAAAACTAGGAGCCACCAATATAAGACCAAAACTAGGAGCCACCAATATAAGACCAAAACTAGGAGCCACCAATATAAGACCAAAACTCGGAGCCACCAATATAAGACCAAAACTAGGGGCCATCAATATAAGACCAAAACTAGGAGCCACCAATATAAGACCAAAACTAGGGGCCATCAATATAAGACCAAAACTAGGAGCCACCAAAATAAGACCAAAACTAGGAGCCATCAATATAAGACCAAAACTAGGAGCCACCAATATAAGACCAAAACTAGGAGCCACCAATATAAGACCAAAGCTAAGAGTCACCAATATAAGACCAAAACTAGGAGTCACCAATATAAGACCAAAACTAGGAGCCACCAATATAAGACCAAAACTAGGAGTCACCAATATAAGACCAAAACTAGGAATCACCAATATAAGACCAAAACTAGGAGTCACCAATATAAGACCAAAACTAGGAATCACCAATATAAGACCAAAACTAGGAGCCACCAATATAAGACCAAAACTAGGAGCCACCAATATAAGACCAAAACTAGGAGTCACCAATGTAAGACCAAAACTAGGAGCCACCAATATAAGACCAAAACTAGGAGCCACCAATATAAGACCAAAACTAGGGGCCATCAATATAAGACCAAAACTAGGAGCCACCAATATAAGACCATGTGGTAAACCACTGTTTGTATTCCACTGTGTACATGTCTGGACATGCCTCGGCTGACTCCTCCCACAAGTCCTAGTATAAAGGTGACTGCTCCCCAGCCCTTTGTATTTCTGGACCGGTCGACCACTCGAGGCAGACCTTCATTCTTTTGTTAATAAAAGCCTTTAGTTACTCTCTTAACTCTCAGTCTTTTATGAGTAATTGATAGTGCATCAATTTTATTAACAACATTTTTATAATGGAGAAGATCCTCACACCAGCATGCCTGGACTTAGATCATCGGGAGGCGGACTCATCCACCAAGTTTACTCACTGGCTTAAGTGTTTCGAAAAATTCCTGACCGGCTCCGCAGCAATCAAATCGGATGAGGACAAACTGGATGTCCTGACCTCCAAAGTGAACCACCGAGTGTACTCGGTCATCCAAGACGCGACCACGTACGCGGACGCTATCAAGCTCCTCAAGGACCAGTACACGCACCCAGTGAACGAAGTGTACGCCAGGCACCTTCTGGGGAGTCGTAAACAACAACCTGGGGAATCGACCGTGGAATACCTTCAGGCACTGTCTGTGCTTGGCCGGGCCTGTGGTTGTAAGGATGTAAAGGCCGCCGTGTACACAGAGGAACTTATCCGGGACGCTTTTGTAGCGGGCCACAGATCCAATTACACCCGACAGCGACTGTTGGAGCAGAGTGACCTCGACCTCAACAAGGCCTCTGAACTCGCACTATCATTGGATGCAGCCTACCGGGGCATGGATGCCTACTCCTCTGCACCGTGGACGCCGCGGGGAATGACAGCCTGGGACACGGTAGGACCGCCTCATAGCACCATGCCACCCCAGCCACACCCCAGCAACGGCCCAACTACCGCAGCAGTGTCCCAAGGCCAGACAGCAGTGCCCCAAGGCCAGAAATGCTACTTCTGTGGCCAGGCAAAACACCCCAGAGCGTGCTGCCCGGTGAAAAACGCGATCTGCTCGGGCTGCGGGAAGAAGGGACACTACGCTAGCGTCTGCAGGGCCAAAGCCACCCCGAACCCCAGCAGCGCCGCGTGTGGGCCACGCGGGCCGCCATCTTGGGCCTCCCCGGCCATGTGCGAACCACCGGTACAGCAGCCATTTTGGACGCCTCCAGCCACATGGGGATCATGGACGCTGCCATCTTGGACGACAGCCGGAACGCAGCAGGCCCCCAACACCGCCTCATCTGATACCCGCAGCGACACACCGACCCCTACGCTGGCATCCGTTACACTGGACCAAGCGAGACCGCACCAGCTGGCCAGTTCCACAATGGACATTAAGGTAAATGGTCACGATACAATCTGCCTTTTTGACCCTGGGAGCACAGAGAGTTTCAGCCACCCCGACACGGTGCGGCGTTGCTCTCTCCCAGTCCTGCCTGCGCACCAGCGGATTTCTATGGCCTCCGAGTCCCAGTCGGCGGACATCGGCGGCTACTGCGTGGTGACACTCGTAGTAGACGGGACTGTGTACGATCATTTTAAACTTCTGTTCCTGCCCGACCTCTGCGCTGCCGTCCTGCTGGGGTTAGATTTTCAGTGCCACCTTAAAAGTGTTACGATGGCGTACGGTGGACCCCTACCCCCACTCACAGTCCGCAGCCAGCAGCTTCCAAATTGCCCGCCGCGCACCAGGTGCAACTTCTCCACACTCAGAGTCACCCCCCCCCCCACTGTTTGCTAACCTCACCCCCGACTGTAAGCCCATCGCCACAAAGAGCAGGCGATACAGTGCCGGGGACAGGGTTTTCATTAAAACCAAAGTGGAGCGGCTCCTGAAGGAAGGGATTATTGAGGGCAGCACCAGCCCCTGGCGAGCCCAGGTTGTGGTCGTTAAGACCGGCGAGAAGCAGCGCCTGGTCATCGACTACAGCCAGACAATAAATCGCTACACCCTGCTGGACGCCTACCCACTCCCCCGCATAGCTGATATGGTCAACCAGATCGCGCAGTACCGCGTCTTCTCGACCATTGACCTGAAATCAGCGTACCACCAGCTCCCTATCTGCCCTGAGGCCCGCCAGTATACTGCCTTTGAGGCAAACGGCCGCCTCTATCACTTCCTTAGGGTTCCCTTTGGCGTCACCAACGGGGTCTCCATCTTCCAAAGGGAGATGGACCGGATGGTAGATCAAAATGCGTTGCAGGCCACTTTCCCATATCTGGACAATGTGACCATCTGCGGCCGTGACTTGCAGGACCATGACGCAAACCTCGAAAAATTCCTCCGCACCGCCCAACTCCTGAACCTGACGTATAACAAGGAGAAGTGCATATTCCGCACAAACCGCCTCGCCATCCTTGGCTGTGTTGTGGAACACGGAGTCATCGGCCCCGACCCCGACCGGATGCGTCCCCTTATGGAACTCCCACTGCCCCACTGCCTCAAGGCCCTGAAGAGGTGCCTAGGGTTTTTCTCCTATTACGCCCAGTGGGTCCCCTACTATGCGGACAAGGCCCGTCCGCTGATCAAGTCCACCTCTTTTCCCTTGACGGCAGAGGCCCGCTTAGCCTTCCACCGTATCAAGGAGGACATTGCCAAAGCCACCATGCACGCAGTGGACGAATCCATCCCCTTCCAGGTGGAAAGCGACGCGTCCGACTTTGCCCTGGCCGTTACCCTCAATCAGGCGGGGAGACCCGTGGCCTTCTTTTCACGAACCCTCCAAGGCCCGGAGGCCAGACACTCCGCTGTTGAGAAGGAGGCCCAGGCGATTGTGGAGGCTGTGCGTCATTGGAGGCACTACCTGGCCGGAAAACGATTTACCCTGCTCACTGACCAGCGTTCAGTTGCTTTCATGTTTAACAACAAGCAGAGGGGCAAAATCAAAAATGACAAGATCTTGAGGTGGAGAATCGAACTTTCCACCTACAATTACGAGATCTTGTACCGGCCCGGGAAGCTCAATGAACCCCCGGATGCGCTATCGCGTGGCACCTGCGCCAGCGCGCAGATCGATAGACTGCGGGCCCTCCACAATGACCTCTGCCACCCGGGGGTCACCAGGTTCTTCCACTTCATCAAGGCCCGCAATCTGCCTTACTCTATTGAGGAGGTCAGGACCATGACCAGGAACTGCCAAGTCTGCGCTGAGTGCAAACCGCACTTTTATAGACCAGACAGGGCCCACCTGATAAAAGCCACTCGCCCCTTCGAGCGCCTGAGCGTTGATTTTAAAGGGCCTCTCCCCTCCTCCGACTGCAATGTGTACTTCCTCAATATTATTGATGAGTACTCCCGTTTCCCGTTCGCCATCCCCTGCCCGGACATGACCAGTGCCACGGTCATTAAATGTCTGAACGACCTCTTCACCCTGTTCGGTTTCCCCAGTTATATCCATAGCGACTGGGGCTCATCATTTATGAGCGACGAACTCCGTCAGTACCTGCTAACTAGGGATATTGCCACAAGCAGGACCACCAGTTACAACCCCCGGGGGAACGGACAGGTGGAAAGAGAAAATGCGACAGTTTGGAAGGCCGCCCTGCTAGCCTTAAAGTCTAGGAGCCTTCCAAACTCCCGCTGGCAGGATGTGCTCCCCGATGCGCTCCATTCTATTCGGTCACTGCTCTGCACTGCCACTAACGCCACCCCTCATGAGAAAATGTTTGTCTTCCCAAGGAAGTCCACATCGGGGACATCGCTACTGCCATGGCTGACGTTCCCAGGGCCGGTCCTACTGAGAAGACACGTGAGGACCCATAAAACGGACCCCCTGGTCGAGAGGGTCGACCTCCTCCACGCCAACCCCCAGTATGCTTACATTGCAGACCCGGACGGGCGGGAGGACACAGTCTCCATAAGAGACCTTGCACCCTCGGGGGCCGCAGTAACCCACTACTCACTACCACCCCCCCCCCACGATCCGGTATCCAGCCCTAGCAGACGGCAGGCCTGGGCCCCGCGACCCGCTCGACATCTACGAGGACGACACGCCTGTGCCACAGCCTACGCAGGACTCGACGCCGGAAGCTCCACTACCCCTGCCATCGCCACGCCGATCACAGCGGCAGACAAGACCTTCGGAGAGACTCCAATACACTAACTTTTAATACACTTCACCCCGCCGGACTCAATTTTAAACAAGGGGTGAATGTGGTAAACCACTGTTTGTATTCCACTGTGTACATGCCTGGACATGCCTCGGCTGACTCCTCCCACAAGTCCTAGTATAAAGGTGACTGCTCCCCAGCCCTTTGTATTTCTGGACCGGTCGACCACTCGAGGCAGACCTTCATTCTTTTGTTAATAAAAGCCTTTAGTTACTCTCTTAACTCTCAGTCTTTTATGAGTAATTGATAGTGCATCAGACCAAAACTAGGGGCCACCAATATAAGACCAAAACCAGGAGCCACCAATATAAGACCAAAACTAGGAGCCACCAATAGAAGACCAAAACTAGGAGCCACCAATATAAGACCAAAACTAGGAGCCACCAATATAAGACCAAAACTAGGAGCCACCAATATAAGACCAAAACTAGGGGCCATCAATATAAGACCAAAACTGGGAGCCACCAATATAAGACCAAAACTAGGAGCCACCAATATAAGACCAAAACTAGGAGCCACCAATATAAGACCAAAACTAGGGGCCACCAATATAAGACCAAAACTAGGAGCCACCAATATAAGACCAAAACTAGGAGCCACCAATATAAGACCAAAACTGGGAGCCACCAATATAAGACCATGTGGTAAACCACTGTTTGTATTCCACTGTGTACATGCCTGGACATGCCTCGGCTGACTCCTCCCACAAGTCCTAGTATAAAGGTGACTGCTCCCCAGCCCTTTGTATTTCTGGACCGGTCGACCACTCGAGGCAGACCTTCATTCTTTTGTTAATAAAAGCCTTTAGTTACTCTCTTAACTCTCAGTCTTTTATGAGTAATTGATAGTGCATCAGACCAAAACTAGGGGCCACCAATATAAGACCAAAACTAGGAGCCACCAATATAAGACCAAAACTAGGAGCCATCAATATAAGACCAAAACTAGGAGCCACCAATATAAGACCAAAACTAGGATCCACGGCCTAGAAATTCAGTTGTTTGCGCCAGCCGTTAGCGCCAGAAAAGGGTATATTTCCGGCGCTAGCCACTTAGCGCCCGGGCACCGCCGGATCTGCGCCTACGCCAAAATTCAGTTGGGATTTAGCGCCGGCGCAAAGTGTTAGCGCCCGCTCAGCTGCGCGCGCATCTTATGACGTCATTTGGGTGTGCAACGCCGTTTGTGCGCCCCAAACCGGAAATTCAGTGGCGCCCGCCCAATGTGGGCGTGGCGCTGTTAAGAACTGTGAAGCGGAACTCAACAGAGGCCCTGTGGGATTCGGGGAGTGCTAATTAAAGGGCACATCCACTCACCCATAAAGGCCAGCCATTTCGCTGCAATGACTTTACTGCTTTGGATTTCTGGACAGAGAGCAAGGCACAGAGATTTCTGATTTCGGACAACATAGGAGAGGTATTTTTGGCTTCTAGCCAGTGCTTTGACATTTGCATCCTTGTGATTTGGCTGTTTGGAACTTTATAATGGGGGCTGTATGGGGTGCCAACCCTCAGTTGCAGCATTTTGTGCGAAGGGCTCGCAGACGCTGTGACAGAGGGCCAGCCATGCCTAGACGCAGAGGGGCCATCAGGCGTCGCCAACGTAGGCCTTACCCAGTCAGGCAATACCGGCAGCAGGTGTCCTATCTCACCATGACTGCGGCGCATTGTGTGAAGAGGCTGCGCTTCAGGAGGGAGGTGGTTGCAGAGATCTGCCAGCTGCTTCACGCAGATTTGCGGCCACAGCTCATGTGCAGGACATCTCTCTCGGTGGAAGTGAAGGTCACGGTGGCTCTCAGCTTTTATGCAAGCGGCTCGTTCCAAGCCGCTGCTGCGGACATAGCGAACATCTCCCAGTTCGCCGCGCATCGCTGCATCCGGCAGGTCACCGATGCACTTTACGCGAGGAGACACCAATTCATCTCCTTCCCCATGACCCAACACAAGCAGGAGCAGCGTGCAGTCGGATTTGGCAGGATCGCGGGCTTCCCCATGGTGCAGGGCGCCATTGACTGCACGCATGTGGCTATGCGGGCACCTATCCACAATGCCGAGCATTACCGCAACCGCAAGGGCTACCATTCCCTAAATGTGCAGCTGGTGTGTGACCACAGGCAGCGCATCCTAGCTGTCAATGCCCGCTTCCCAGGAAGCAGCCACGATGCATTTATCCTGCGCCAGACTACTGTGGCTGACATGTTCGAGGCACAGCCTCCACCAAGGGGATGGCTTATCGGGGACAAGGGCTACCCTTTGTGTACATGGCTCATGACCCCGCTCCGCGCGCCCACGACCCCAGCGGAGGTGGCATACAACGAAAGCCATCAAGCCACAAGGAACCTAATAGAGCAAACGATAGGCGTCCTCAAGCAACAGTTCCGCTGCCTGGATCGTTCCGGAGGAGCTCTTCAGTATTCGTCGGATAGAGTCTCCCAGTTCGTCTTCGTGTGCTGCATGCTCCACAACCTGGCGATCCGCAGGACTCAGGCACTGCCACCTGACATTGCCCCACCACCTCAAGAGGATGAGCTGGAGGACCATGAGGAGGAGGAGGAGGAGGAGCAGCCTAGGAGGGAGCGACAAGGTCCAAGGGCCGTCCGCCGGTGGCTTATTGTTCGACACTTCTAGGCCCACTGTCAGGGAATGGCCTGGGCCAATGAACGCAGCTGAAGGCAGCCACTCCGCAAGCCCTCAGCCGCTTAACCCAACAACCAGTTGAAACATGACACCTGCACATGGTGAAAAAATTAAAATCTTTATTTCACAAACTCAGGGCCCTTCCCACATGGAACAGCAAAACAGAGAAGACCTCCAAAAAACAGTCGAAAACTTCTGTCACTCCCAAAACCTGGGGAGGACTAACAAAACTTCCACATGTAAATGGCCTTCCTCACTGGCCTTACAAAAAAACGCCCCCCCCCCAACACAAACACCCCCATAAAAACAAACAAGATAATGCCCCCCAGAACAGAAGCCCCCGCATGACCAAAACCCGCGCTCGCCACACTCTACTCGGCGTGCCGAGAGGGCGAGTCCTTAGAGAGCGTTCTCTTGCCCCGGCCCGACCTGCAGCTGCGCCTCAAGCTGGGCCCTGAGGCTGGGGCAAGGCTGGGGGAAGGCTCATCAGGGCGACAATGCGTCTCGCCAGATGCCCTTGGGGGTCGCCCTACACGAGGGCCGGCCCGGGAGGGGCCGGCTGGTGGCTGCTGCAGCTGTGGGTGGCCATCTTCAGTTCCTGCAGCAGCTCGTCGCACCCTGGCTGGGGGAGTGGCAGTGTCGCCTGCACCAATGGGGACAAGCTGGCTGATGGCAGGCGCGCGCTGCTCGCCAGAGACACTGGCACTCGGCCGGCCTGGCAGGGGAGCAAGCGCACCAATGTGTTGGCCGCCAGACCGCTGTGCTGCAGCAGGGTGGCGGCTCGCCTGGTGACGCCTCCGCGCCAGTGCGAGGGTGGCAGAAGTTAGTGCCCCAACTGCCCTGGCATGTGCCCGCAGCTGCTGTGCCAGTGTCTGCCCAGCACCTCTCATGTGGCGACTGGCGTGCTGCGCTGCGGCGAGTTGCTGCACCCCCCTGTCGTGCGCTGCCACAAGTAGGTCCGCCCCCCTGTCGTGCGCTGCCGCGAATTGTTCCAGGCCCCTGGCCTGTGATTCGGCGAAAGCCACCACACTATGTGCCAGGCTCTCCATGGCGCGAGGCATCTGCTCCACCACCTGCATAAACTCCACGTGGCACCGCTCCGACGCCGCCGACATGTCGTGCAGGAGGCGCACCTCCTGGGCGACGTCCGACTCCGGACTGGAGGGCGGACTCGCCCTCTGGGCAGAAGGCTGGTGTGGCGCCGGACCCTTGCCGCGTTCGGCCACCCTACTGGGACCAGGTTCTCCCCTCCCCTCCACCACCTGCCCCCTCTGGGCAGAAGGGCGGCGTGGTGCCGGACCCTTCCCGCGTGCGTCGATGCCACTGGTACCAGGTTCTGGCCTCCCCTCCACCGCCTCCCCCCTCTGGCCAGAAGGCTGCCCTGCTGCCGGGCCCTTGTCGCGTGCGTCCACGCCACTGGTACCAGGTTCTGGCCTCCCCTCCACCGCCTCCCCCCGGATCTCCTGCACGCCAGACGTCTCCCCTCCATTGCCATCTGCTGGCGCGGAGGAGGGTTCCCCGGAGGTGCCGCCTTCCTCCTGGTCCTCCACGTCCTCCTCCTCCGAGGGCCTGGCTCTCTGTGCTTCAGGGAGCACCTCCTCCTCAGCAACTGAAAGCAGGAAGGCACAAGTGTAGCTTTAGAGTGAGGACAGGCCGACAGCCAGGGAGGCCGCAGTGGTGCATTATGCGCATTTTGCGGTCAGTGGGGAAGGATGTACATCTGACGCGCGAGGGCAAGGAGAGAGGTGCACCCGGTCATGTCCTTACCAGTGGGTTCCAGTACAGGGTCCGCATCGCCGATCGTGACAGGGCCTGTCACCCGGGCACGCAGGAGTCGTGCCACCCTCTCCTCCAGATCAGTCAGCTCCTGGTAGTCGGGACGCCCTCCACCAGTCGCTACCTGGCTCCTGGCGTTCCTCGCCAGCTTGGCCTGCAAGAGAAAGGAGGGCCTCTAAGTACAGTGTGGTGCCCTGCTGCTGTGTGTGAGGCCTCCCATGGTTGAATAGCTTGGACAGTGTGCTGCCCTGTTGCTGTGTGGGAGCCCTCCCTTGGCTGAATAGCTTGGACAGTGTGCTGCCCTGTTGCTGTGTGGGAGCCCTCCCATGGCTGAATAGCTTGGACAGTGTGATAAGTGCAGAAAGAGCTTTGATTAACATGCAAGTGCCATTGCAGCGGGAGGAGGGCTGGGCATTAGGCCTTTGATGTCCCTTTGGCCCTAATGGGAGGTGCACATGCAAGGATGAGGGGGACAGTGGAAAGGGTACTCACCTTCACCATCCGACTGAGGTCATTGAATTTCTTGCGGCACTGGTCCGCACTCCTGGGAACATCGCAGTTGGATGAGACCCTGCGGGCAATTCTGCTCCAGGCGTTCCTGAACTGGCTCCTGGGAGCCTTCCTGCCACTAGCCGGGCACACAATCCGTCTTTTCTTGTGTACCCCATGGATGAGCACACTCAGCGCATGCTCAGAGAAGCGCTGTGCTCTGTCACGGGCCCTCTCCATTCCTCCAGGCGCTGTTTTGGCACACCACCAGTGCTGAGGCCTAGTTGCAGCGCTACAGCATGCAGGGCGTGGCAGCAGTCAAAGTTGACCCTTCCCCCTTTAAGAGCTGGCCGGCGTCAGGGTGTCTGCTGACACTCAACACATGACCGCACCTGCGCTGCGCCCGGAATCGGCGATATCAAGCCGCATCGCCGGATTAGCGCCTGAACACAGCATTGCAGCGCCAGTTTCAGCGCTCGGCCAGAATCTGGTCAAACTTCACTGAATTTCGGCGAGTTGGCCTGCAGTTTCCGACGGGCGCTAAATTTACCGAGCGCCCGACTTTAGCGCCCCAAAACTGTGCAAACTGAATTTCTAGGCCCACCAATATAAGACCAAAACTAGGAGCCACCAATATAAGGCCAAAACTAGGAGTCACCAATATAAGACCAAAACTAGGAGCCACCAATATAAGACCAAAACTAGGAGTCACCAATATAAGACCAAAACTAGAAGTCACCAATATAAGACCAAAACTAGGAGCCACCAATATAAGACCAAAACTAGGAGCCACCAATATAAGACCAAAACTAGGAGTCACCAATATAAGACCAAAACTAGGAGCCACCAATATAAGACCAAAACTAGGAGCCACCAATATAAGACCAAAATTAGGAGTCACCAATATAAGACCATGTGGTAAACCACGTTCACTATCGTATCACTGTTAGTAGTTAGCACTGTTCACCACTGTTCGTTATAACTGTATCACTGACCACTATTGTATCACGGTACGAGGTCGCCTCTTGCCACACTGCTATACCTGGGATGACCACCGCCGACTCCGCCTTGGCTCCACCCACCAGGCCAGGTATAAAGGTGAGCGACTGACTGGTATTCCTCCTGCTTGGATCGGATCACCCACGAGAGTGGGCTCTGTTATTTAGTCAATAAAAACCTTTAGTCACCTTCGTAACTCTTCGCCTTTTATTGGAGGAATTGATAGGTATATCAATTTTATTGACTAAATAACAGAGCCCACTCTCGTGGGTGATCCAAGGCCGGACCGAGCAAGCCTGATCAAGGCCACCCGCCCCTTCGAGCGCCTGAGCATCGACTTTAAGGGGCCCCTCCCGTCCTCTGACCGTAATGTGTACTTCCTCAACATCGTTGATGAGTACTCCCGTTTCCCCTTTGCCTTCCCCTGCCCCGACATGACCAGTAGCACGGTCATCAAGTGCCTGAATGCCCTCTTCGCCTTGTTCGGGTTCCCGAACTATATACACAGCGACCGGGGCTCCTCCTTCATGAGCGAGGAACTCCGGCAATTCCTCCTAGAGAGAGGTATTGCAGCAAGCAGGACCACCAGCTACAACCCCAGAGGTAACGGTCAGGTGGAAAGAGAGAACGCGACGGTATGGAAGGCCGTCCTCTTAGCCTTAAAGTCTAAGGGCCTCCCAACCTCCCGCTGGCAAGAAGTCCTCCCGACAGCGCTGCACTCCATCCGGTCATTACTTTGCACGGCCACTAACACCACCCCCCATGAACGAATGTTCGTTTTCCCCAGGAAGTCGACTACGGGAACCACTCTACCAACCTGGCTGACCGCCCCGGGGCCGGTCTGGCTGCGGAAACACGTGAGGGCCCATAAAACGGACCCCCTGGTCGAGAGGGTGAACCTCCTGCACGCCAACCCCCAGTACGCCTACGTGGCGTACCCAGACGGGCGGGAGGACACTGTCTCCCTACGAGACCTCGCACCCTCAGCCGATCCGGAAACACCGCCACCACCCCCCCCAACCCCAGCCCAGGTAGACGGCATGCCGGAACCCCACGAGCCCTCGCCGACCACGCAAACACCAGCATCAACACCGGATAAGGCACCAGCACCGGATAAGGCAACACCACCGCTGCGGCGATCGGAGAGGCTTACGAAGCCTCCGGACAGACTGACCTACCAGAATTGGTAGTACACTTCACCCCGCCGGACTTAATTCTAAACAAGGGGTGAATGTGGTAAACCACGTTCACTATCGTATCACTGTTAGTAGTTAGCACTGTTCACCACTGTTCGTTATAACTGTATCACTGACCACTATTGTATCACGGTACGAGGTCGCCTCTTGCCACACTGCTATACCTGGGATGACCACCGCCGACTCCGCCTTGGCTCCACCCACCAGGCCAGGTATAAAGGTGAGCGACTGACTGGTATTCCTCCTGCTTGGATCGGATCACCCACGAGAGTGGGCTCTGTTATTTAGTCAATAAAAACCTTTAGTCACCTTCGTAACTCTTCGCCTTTTATTGGAGGAATTGATAGGTATATCAGACCAAAACTAGGAGCCACCAATATAAGACCAAAACTAGGAGCCACCAATATAAGACCAAAACTAGGAGCCACCAATATAAGATCAAAACTAGGAGCCACCAACATAAGACCAAAACTAGGAGCCACCAATATAAGACCAAAACTAGGAGCCACCAATATAAGGCCAAAACTAGGAGTCACCAATATAAGACCAAAACTAGGAGTCCCCAATATAAGACCAAAACTAGGAGCCACCAATATAAGACCAAAACTAGGAGCCACCAATATAAGACCAAAACTAGGAGCCACCAATATAAGACCAAAACTAGGGGCCATCAATATAAGACCAAAACTAGGAGCCACCAATATAAGACCAAAACTAGGGGCCACCAATATAAGACCAAAACTAGGAGCCACCAATATAAGACCAAAACTAGGAGCCATCAATATAAGACCAAAACTAGGAGCCACCAATATAAGACCAAAACTAGGAGCCACCAATATAAGACCAAAACTAGGAGCCACCAATATAAGACCAAAAGTAGGGGCCACCAATATAAGACCAAAACTAGGAGCCACCAATATAAGACCAAAACTAGGGGCCACCAATATAAGACCAAAACTAGGGGCCACCAATATAAGACCAAAACTAGGAGCCACCAATATAAGACCAAAACTAGGAGCCACTATTATAAGACCAAAACTAGAAGCCACCAATATAAGACCAAAAGTAGGGGCCACCAATATAAGACCAAAACTAGTAGCCACCAATATAAGACCAAAACTAGGAGCCACCAATATAAGACCAAAACTAGGAGCCACCGATAAAAGACCAAAACTAGGGGCCACCAATATAAGACCAAAAGTGGGGCCATCAATAAAAGACCAAAAGTAGCGGCCACCAATATAAGACCAAAACTAAGAGTTACCAATCTAAGACCAAAACTAGGAGCCACCAATATAAGACCAAAAGTGGGGCCATCAATATAAGACCAAAAGTAAGAGTCACCAATATAAGACCAAAACTAGGAGCCACCATTATAAGAACAAAAGTGGGGCCATCAATATAAGACCAAAAGTAAGGGCCACCAATATAAGACCAAAACTAGGAGCCACCAATATAAGACCAAAACTAGGAGCCACCAATATAAGACCAAAAGTAGGGGCCACCAATAAAAGAACAAAACTAGGAGCCACCAATATAAGACCAAAAGTAGGGGCCACCAATAAAAGAACAAAACTAGGAGCCACCAATATAAGACCAAAACTAGGGGCCATCAATATAAGACCAAAACTAGGGGCCACCAATATAAGACCATAACTAGGGGCCACCAATATAAGACCAAAAGTGGGGCCATCAATATAAGACCAAAACTAGGAGCCACCAATATAAGACCAAAACTAGGGGCCACCAATATAAGACCAAAACTAGGGGCCACCAATATAAGATCAAAACTAGGAGCCACCAATATAAGACCAAAACTAGGAGCCACCAATATAAGACCAAAAGTAGGAGCCACCAATATAAGACCAAAACTAGGAGCCACCAATATAAGACCAAAACTAGGAGCCACCAATATAAGACCAAAACTAGGGGCCACCAATATAAGACCAAAACTAGGAGCCACCAAAATAAGACCAAAACTAGGAGCCACCAAAATAAGACCAAAACTAGGAGCCACCAATATAAGACCAAAACTAGGAGCCACCAATATAAGACCAAAACTAGGGGCCACCAATATAAGACCAAAACTAGGAGCCACCAAAATAAGACCAAAACTAGGAGCCACCAATATAAGACCAAAACTAGGAGCCACCAATATAACACCAAAAGTAGGGGCCACCAATATAAGACCAAAACTAGGAGCCACCAATATAACACCAAAAGTAGGGGCCACCAATATAAGACCAAAACTAGGAGCCACCAATATAAGACCAAAACTAGGAGCCACCAATATAAGACCAAAACTAGGAGCCACCAATATAAGACCAAAACTAGGGGCCACCAATATAAGACCAAAACTAGGGCCACCAATATAAGACCAAAACTAGGAGCCACCAATATAAGACCAAAACTAGGAGCCACCGATATAAGACCAAAACTAGGGGCCACCAATATAAGAACAAAACTAGGAGCCATCAATATAAGACCAAAACTAGGAGCCACCAATATAAGACCAAAACTAGGAGCCACCAATATAAGACCAAAACTAGGAGCCACCAATATAAGACCAAAAGTAGGGGCCATTATTATAAGACCAAAACTAAGAGTCACCAATATAAGACCAAAACTAGGAGCCACCAATATAAGGCCAAAAGTAGGGGCCACCAATAAAAGAACAAAACTAGGAGCCACCAATATAAGACCAAAAGTAGGGGCCACCAATAAAAGAACAAAACTAGGAGCCACCAATATAAGACCAAAACTAGGGGCCACCAATATAAGACCAAAACTAGGAGCCACCAATATAAGACCAAAACTAGGGGCCACCAATATAAGACCAAAACTAGGAGCCACCAATATAAGACCAAAACTAGGGGCCACCAATATAAGACCAAAACTAGGAGCCACCAATATAAGACCAAAACTAGGGGCCACCAATATAAGACCAAAACTAGGAGCCACCAATATAAGACCAAAACTAAGGGCCATCAATATAAGACCAAAACTAGGAGCCACCAATATAAGACCAAAACTAGGAGCCACCAATAAAAGAACAAAACTAGGAGCCACCAATATAAGACCAAAAGTAGGGGCCATCAATATAAGGCCCGTAGGGGGTGGCGGATGGCGCGTGCGCCCAGTCAGTTATGCCCCTGACTGTTTATGAGTGGTTCGAATCGCTCCCACACCCCTGGGTTCTAGACACCGGACTTAGGTACAGGCGGCGATACAGAAAACTCGAGTAGACAAGTTGTTTGGTGTAAGAAAACCAAGATTTTATTAAAACAGAAATAAAAACAGTCTTATGAGAAGTCACTCGTATAAAATACAGGCAAAAATGAAAATTATACTTATACAGGGAATGGGGAACACACGGCACATCGAGGGAAAAACAAACTACTTTAACAATCCCCTTATCCTTATCCCACCCCCTATACCTAACTGGATTAAGCTATGAGCGGCCAGAATTCATGCTCACCAATCCAAAGCAAAGCCAGCTGTTTTAACGAATGCGGGTTTTGAGGTTTGGTCTTCTGTCCTTTTAGGTACCCCGTCGCCACGTGTTCTTAGGGCATGGTGCTGGAGCTGCTGCTTCGACACACCTTTCTTCCCCTCAGCTACCGTCATCGTCTCATCGCGATGGGTTCTCTTCTTCTTCTCCCTCGGGCGGTCGTCGGCAGTAATGTTGTGCCTATAGGGCGGTTGACAGTCTTTACTGCTTAGATTTTCCTCCCCAAGCGTCAAACGCCAGTATATTCGTTGTGGCGTGGACACCTGCGTTTATTCGCAGTGTTCAACAAGATCTTTGCTTCCCCAAGCGCCAGCTTATAACTAGGCGTTTGGCCTTTATCGATACGTTTTTCGCTGCCCTGCTCTGCTCTTATCGAGTTGTTACATTCTTCTTCGTCTCTATTCATCTCGTCTCGTTTGCCTCGTTTCCTCTGCCCTCTCTTGTGGCTCGGGTGTCCTGGGTGACTTTGGACGCGGGTCTCATTCCCCTCCCCTGCGCTTGGTATGGATGTCCTTGACTGCTGAAAATTTACTGCGGGGAGCGAGGAGAGAACCCACCACGAGGCCAGGGCATGAGTATGGGTGGCGGCAGCCCAAGGCAGAGCAAGAGTCAAGAGCCAAGAGAGCAGAGAGCCGAGAGCGATTGCTACTGGGGGCCTACAGTTATACTCCTTTCGAATGGCCCTTATCTGCGCGCCAAATCAGGTTAGTTCATTGTTTCAATTTTGGTGGGCTGTTTTAAATGATTATAGCAATCTAGGTTAATTGGATTTAGATGGCCGTTTATCGCACCTAATGGCCTGATGTCCGGGCTGTATTGTCATTAATGCATTCTAATCGGCCTGTCCAGCCTTGATGGCTCCCATAAGCTGTTTCCAATTATTTATGCGGACAAACTAATGGCCTCATGTATAGGCCTAACTGGGTTTGATCTGTCTACAATCTGACGTAATGCATATTCAGTGTAGCTGTCTGGTTTTCAAAACACAAAGTCCTTTTCACAGAAACTGCATTTTAAATTTCGATTTCCCAAAGCTGCTTGTGCTGCCACAGAGTCCAAACTTTTTAAAAAAATCTTGCAGGCTTTTGGTCACGAGGTGCGGACGCCATCTTTTGGGTACCCTTTTTAAAATGTCCATGCAGGGTCCCTTTTATTAAAAACATTGGGGGAATGTGGGAATTTTGCAAATCTTACAGCCTTTCCACCATCTACAAGGCATATGTTAGGAGTGTGATGGAATACTCTCCACTTGCCTCGATGGGTGCAGCTCCAACAACACTCAAGAAGCTCGAAACCATCCAGGACAAAGCAGACCACTTGATTGGCACCCCATCCACCAGCTTAAACATTCACTCCCTCCACCACTGGCGATGTGGCTGCAGTGTGTACCATCTACAAGATGCACTGCAGCAATTCACCAAGGCTACATTAGCAGCAATTCCCAAGCCTGTGACCTCTACCACCTAGAAGGACAAGGGAAGTAGATGCGTGGGGACATCACCACCTGCACGTTCCCCTCCAAGTCACACACCTGATTTGGAAGTATATCTCCAATCCTTCACCGTCGCTGGTTCAAAATGCTGGAATTCCCTCCCCAACAGCACTGTGGAAGTTCCTTCACCACACGGACTGCAGCAGTTCAAGAGGCGGCTCACCACCACCTTCTCAAGGGCAATTGGGGATGGGCAATATCTGCTGGCCTTGCCAACGACACCCACATGCTGTGAATAAATTAAATCAAAGGTAGTCACTATTAAATCCAAAAGGGAATTGAGGAGAAACATCTTTACCCAGAGAGTGGTGCGATTGAGGAACTCTCTACCACAAGCAGTAGCTGAGGTGAATAGCATTTAAGTGGAAGCTAGGTAAAAACATCAGGGCGAACGGAATTGAAGGTTGTGCTGATAGGGTGAGGTGAAGTAGGGTGGGAGGAGGCTCGTGTGGAGCTGAAACTCTGGTATAGACCAGTTGGGCCAAATGGCCTGTTTCTATGCTGTACATTCTATGTAATTCTATGTAAGAGGTTAAAGACAGCTAAATTAAAACGCTAAAAAAAGCATTTTTTCCATTTACCTTACTTCTGATACAATCAGCTTGCATCATTTACTTTTTTGACGGGTAAAATATCAGTTAACAGTGCAGTTCTGCTATATATCCAGTTTTCTACAGATTATTTAATCATCCACAAACATCTTCGTTTTTCCACTTCTCTCTCATTCTTTAAGACGCTGCTTAAAACCTAACTCTTTGACAAATCGTTTGGTCACCTGTCCTAATGTCTCCTCCTTTGGCTCGATGCCAATTTGTATTGGCTGATTACATTGATGTGAAGCACCTTGGGACGTTTTACTATGTTAAAGGCGTTATGTAAATGGAAGACGATGGCCGGGATTTTGCTCG
This sequence comes from Somniosus microcephalus, assembly GCF_052327205.1. Taxonomy (NCBI): domain Eukaryota; kingdom Metazoa; phylum Chordata; class Chondrichthyes; order Squaliformes; family Somniosidae; genus Somniosus; species Somniosus microcephalus. Next base: position 40,433,346 of record NC_140998.1, read on the forward strand.
CCTCAGGGGGTCTGGGGCAAGCGACGTCGGTGGCGGGTCCTGGCCCCACTGCTGGCTCCAACCCGCTGTCTTCAATGAGTTTCCCTCAATAGGGCTTGTTAAGCCCGCCCAATGCGTTACCCAGCCAATTAGAGGAAGTGGGTCTGGTGATGTCATTTGATGGCGTGTCATCACCGGTGTCCTTAAAGGGACCATGGCCAACTTTATTTTGACATTTGTGCTGTCAGTGTTTTACAGCATTGAAATGCTGCAAACACTGATAATGACTGCACAGAGGTGCACGGCTGCACCCAGGTTCTCCCATGATTCCCTCCATATGCATATAGAGAGAGTCAGAGCATGCAGGGTGGAAGACACCTCCCCAGGAGACTAACACAGCCAGGTTGCACACTGCACATGAGGGCACAAGCAGGGATGTTGTCAGGAGGACCTGGTTGCAGTGGCACAAACCTTTCAATGATCGCACTAGATCAAAAAACGTTACTGCAAAGCTACACTCAGCTTCATCCTGCTGTGGCTCTCATCGCATCCCCATCACTCTGCCTTCCCTACCCTACCCTTGCACATCCTTACTCACACCAACTTACCTTGCACCTCTACTCATCCCTCTCTCTCTATCTACATTATCACATCCCCAACTCACTAGCCACCCCTCACACTCACCCTCATCCTAGTCCAATCATACCAACTAACAACACACAAGGGTAGTCACTTGAGTATTTTATCCAATGTTCATGTAAAGTTTCTGTCAATGTTAAACAATGTGTAAGAATTCGCAATAATTTACAGTTCTGAAGATTAATTTTTTTGATTAAAGTATCCCTGGGCTTTGTGCTTTTAAATTTCCAGGGATAAAAATGGCTGTCACCACATGGCCGAAGACAAAGGACAATGCTTTGTTTACAAAGCAATTGAATGCTATTAGCATTTGTTTGTATATCGAGTGGATACATCTAAACTGCAGAAGAGACTTTTGGATCTTGAATGGGAACCGTTTAAGAATTGAATGGGCTTAAATCACCTGGCATTCTGGACAATAGAGCAGTTGTATTTCCCTTTTGTTTCAGCCCAGGGAGCTCCGGAAGACACATTAACCCAGTCCAACCACTCTGAGTTAGCCAATCACAGCTTTCTCTTGTGTATTGGAACCATTGGGTGGGAATTTTGCACACAGCCCTTGCAGGGCAGAACGGCAGGGGGCTCACCAGGTATAAAGATAGCTGCTGAGAAGCTATCACTCTCTTACTTCGCTGGACCACAGGTGAGCAGGGTGTTCTGACTCATCAACAAGGCAACCTAGCAGGAGTTAGGGGGTGGTGATTTGAGGGTAATTGCTAAGATTGTTTAAGTAACATTGGAGCCATTTTATCCCTCATTTTTGCCGTCTGCAACCCCCTGTTATATAGTTTTACTGTAATTACTGTGTTCGTGTGGTATAGTTTATTCTTTTGATTGTAGTTTATTTAGGTAATAAAACTTGATTTTTCTCTCATCCAAACCACTTGTCCATTTTAATATCATTCATTATAAGTTCCCCCACTCAGACTGAAGGAGGGGTAGCGATTCGAAACTGCTGTTTGTAAATTGGTTAGAGCTCAGAGGCAAAGGCTGCTGGCCAGGTAAATTACCATAAACCAGTTAAAAGATGCCCCCCCTTACAAATGGCGAGCCAGGTAGGAGTGGAGGCAGTTTTTGATTGAATAAGTGGTCTGGATCTGGAGAAAGCATCAGCAAAGTTTCTCTCATTGTTTTCAGTATGTGGGTAGCCCTGCGGATGTTAGCAGCAGCGTGTAGGCTGACCTATCATGGTATAGGTGGCTGGGTTAAGGAGGGTGAGAAGAGGGTGCAGGAGGAGGTTAAAGATGCCAAGAATCGGGAGTCCCAGCTTGAAAAATGCCAGGCGGAGGTAGAACGCCTCAGAGAGGTGTATGAGGCCAGAGCTAGTGGAATGAGGGTGCGGGAAGAGAATGCACGCCTCACACTAGAGGTCACGAAATGCCAGGCATTTATAGAGCGCCTTGTGCAGGAAGTCACAGAGGCGAGGGACTGGGAGATGAGGCTACAGGAGGAAATCGCACACCTCACCCAAGAAGCTAGTGAGGGAGAGAGCCATGCGAGAAACAAGACAGAGTTCCTAAGGTATCAAATCATAGAAGCAAAGAGGAGCGAGATGAGACTGCGGGAAGAGAATGCCCGCCTCACCTCAGAAGAGACAGAGCAGGAGGAGAAGTTTAGGGAAGTAAAGGCAGCTTATAAGCTGGCCTGTGCCCTAAGGTTTGAGGAAGCAGATCATGGCCCCTGTAGGGCAGAGATAGAAAGCCTTAACATGGCTTTAAATGCATCAAAGGGGATGATTTGTCTGATCAGCCCGAAGGCAGGTCAGCTGGACTTTACTGGCAGCCCAAGTAGAACCATCCCACAGGCAGCACCCAGAACGGTGCTGGATTGGGAATTAGAGACCCCAAGACCGCAGCCCACAGCTCCGAGTCTTGAGGAGCTCGGGCAGCGAGGAGGGGTGGACAATGGGGTGGTAGGAGAACGCCAGCAGGTCCCGCTAGGCAGGCGGGGACCAGGACCAGTGTACCCCCTCTGACAACGGAGGTACGGTCCTCCCATGAGGGGTGAACCTGAGAATAGGAATCCTCAGCCCACAGCAAGTTCGAGTTCACAGGCAAGCACTGTGGCTTGTGTGGGGGGAGGAGACATTCATGTTCAGAGTAAGCTGTTTAAGCCAGGGAACAGGGTAGGAGAGTTCTGGGACCCCTGTAGAGCAGGTCCAGTAGCAGAAATCTGGGACAAGGGAGGCACACAGGGGATAGCTTTGGCCCCAGATGAAAGGCAGGTCCAAAATTCACCATTTAAAGCCACCTGGGTGAGGGAACATGAGTTTGCTGTCCATGCAAGTTCAGATTCACAGCCTACAAAGACAGGCAATGTGGCTTGCTTCCAGGGAAAAGTTGTCCAGCCCACCAATTGGAACACTTCACTATCTCAGTGGGACCCTAGTTTTGCCCAAAGTTCAAATTTAAAATGATTATGTGGCTCAGAAATGGAGAAACAGCAGCCTGGGATTAAAAATCAGCAGGCTGCTGCCCATTCATTCACTGAAACTGCCCGCGCATGCGCAGTCACTGGTCTGGAGACAGGAATCCCCCAGTCTTCCGAACAGCAGATTCACGCAGGTGCAGTGGCCTGTTTAAAGGGAGCAGCTTCCCAGCCTGCTTCCAGAGTGGTCCCCCCCCATGATGTGGGACCCTGGGGGGGCAGGGATAGCAATCCCTCTTGCAGGAGACATAGGGAGGAAGCTGACACCAGGTTTTAAACATGGGGAGGAACATTTCCAGCCACCAGCAGCGGGTGGTGAGAGTATACCTGCCCCCAGCACAGGAGTGGGCAGGGAAGAGCAAACAAACCCAGAGAGAGATTTGCACCGGCAGGCTGCCAGGTACATTATACAGTGCGGGCTATTTGGACATGGGGGAGAAGACTCCCAGCCAGCTAGGGCTGCGACCCTGGCTCAGGGTCCGCTAGCCAAAGTTTCCCCCACTGAGACGCCCCTCAGAAGGTCTCTTCGGGTCCCCCAGCCTAAGAAAGCATGGTCACCCACTTTATAGTGGAGTAAGGCGGACTCCCAAACCAGGGAGAAGCCAAAGAAGAGAGGTCCCATACCAACAGCCATAAGCTGCAAGGGACCAGAGACAGGAGGCAGTCCAGCTTCGCTGCAGCCAGCAGCAATCTGCGACAGTGCCAGAGATTAGCCTGGCCGTCCGGAGACGGGCGCCATTTGTATTATAGCTTAGGTGTGCATATAGCATGCTTTTAAGGTGTATTCTAAGTTTTGTTGACATAACTAGGTTTACGTTTAAGTTTAAAGAGTTTAAGTTTACATGTGTGCCGAATGTTTGTATTTTGGTCCGAGGTCAAGGGACCCGACCATGTCTCCACCTAAGGCAGCAGGTCAGTGAGACCTGGCTGCATGTCCTTTTAAGTTTTTGCAGGAGATTGGAAAATGAAGCAGCCATGTTCGCCCAGCCCGAGCTGGGCATCGAATGAAGATACGGAGTCAGAATGTTGGGGATCACCTCGCCACTGGACGAATCTAGGAGACCCCGCAGCGATCTTCGGGAAAAACCGGACAGTGTCCAAAGGAACTTGCCTACTCCTCCTATGGGGAGGAGATGGCCCCAGCTGTGTGGGGCGCGGCCCCCAACCCAGCACTATCCTGACCGAAGTTCACTTGTGGGAGACCTCGCTGTTGAGGAGTCATGATGGGGAAGCGCGGGCGCCTTGTCACATAGGGATGGGTTCCCCGGGAGTGGGTGGTGATGGCCCGGGAAAGATTGCATAGGGAGGGGGAGACCCAAGAGTCGCGTGGGTGCGTTCGCGGAAGGGAGGAACTCACCCGGGGGCCCACGGGCAAAGTTAGTGTAAGTGTGGCTGGGGAGGATGAGTGGGTGGCCGGATCTGGGATCCAAGCTTGTGTGGGGCCAGGGAGAGCCACCACACAGGCACCCATCATCTTTCTGCAGCCAGTCGAGGGAAGACGGGAGGGGGAGGGACTGAGAGTCATGATCCCATACTCCCCAGTCTCGGTCTGTGCCAAGGTAATTTTATACATGAAGGGTACCCCGCCTCCACAAAAGGACAAGGGAATGGCTCGGGGCTGGTGGAGCAGGCTGGTCTGTAAATCCATTCTGCCTGTTTTAAAGTTTAAGACGACCAAAGGGGGTTGAAGGAATATTTACTGCCCTGGTGGGAGGAGCAACACCCACTCGAATTTTGCAACCCATCATTGGCACATGATGGTCAGGGTTTATTTAAGCATGTTGTTTCAAATGTTTAATGATTTTTTGTATTTTGTTTCATAGTTCCTCACAGAACTCACAGAACTCACAGAAACCCCACAGTGCAGATAGAGGCCATTTCGGCCCATCGAGCCTGCACCGACACATATCCCACCCGATCCCCGTAACCCCTACACCAACACATATCCCACCCTACCCCCGTAACCCCACGTATTTAATCCCCCTAACACTAAGGGTCAATTTATCATAGCCAATCAACCTAACCTGCACATCTTTGGACTGTGGGAGGAAACCGGAGCACCCGGAGAAAACCCACGCAAACACGGGGAGAATGTGCAAACTCCACACAGACAGTCGCCCGAACAGGATTCGAACCCGGGTCCCTGGCGCTGTGAGATATCAGTGCTAACCACTATGCCACCGTGCTACTTCCAAGTCGAGCAGAGGCGTTGGACCCTCTCTGTGCTTGGGATCATTTTGGTTACATTGTGTAACTAAGATTGCAACATTTTGTAATAAGTTATGATGTAAAAGGTGCTGGTAAATTTGGATTACATTGTATAATTTTACAAGCGTGTTGGGGTATGAGACCCCTTATTGAAAACTGAAGTATCTGTAAGATGCCGACCGTACCATGGTTTTTATTCTTGAATTTAAGGGGAATAGACGGGACGGGGATCAGTGGCAGATAGCTATTAGGTAAATACAGGGGATGGTTGTTTGTGAGGGGTCAGAAATTATTGCTCATTTCTTCAAGAGGATACTACAAGCAAGCTGGAAGTATCCAAGGGCGGACTGTAAGAATTCGCAATAATTTACAGTTCTGAAGATTAATTTTTTTGATTAAAGAATCCCTGGGTGTTGTGCTTTTAAATTTCCAGGGATAAAAATGGCTGTCACCACATGGCCGAAGACAAAGGACAATGCTTTGTTTACAAAGCAATTGAATGCTATTAGCATTTGTTTGTATATTGAGTGGATACATCTAAACTGCAGAAGAGACTTTTGGGTCTTGATTGGGAACCATTTAAGAACTGAATGGGCTTAAATCACCTGGCATTCTGGACAATAGAGCAGTTGTATTTCCCTTTTGTTTCAGCCCAGGGAGCTCCGGAAGACACATTAACCCAGTCCAACCACTCTGAGCTAGCCAATCACAGCTTTCTCTTGTGTATTGGAACCTTTGAGTGGGAATTTTGCACACAGCCCTTGCAAGGCAGAACGGCAGGGGGCTCACCAGGTATAAAGATAGCTGCTGAGAAGCTATCTCGCTCTCTTTTTACTTCGCTGGACCACAGGTGAGCAGGGTGTTCTGACTCCTCGGCAAGGCAACCTAGCAGGAGTTAGGGGGTGGTGATTTGAGGGTAATTGCTGAGATTGTTTAAGTAACATTGGAGCCATTTTATCCCTCGTTTTCGCCGTCTGCAACCCCCTGTTATATAGTTTTACTGTAAATACTGTGTTCGTGTGGTATAGTTTATTCTTTTGATTGTAGTTTATTTAGGTAATAAAACTTGATTTTTCTCTCATCCAAACCACTTGTCCATTTTAATATAATTAATTATAAGTTCCTCCACTCAGAACTGAAGGAGGGGTAGCGATTTGAAACCGCTGTTTGTAAATTGGTTAGAGCTCAGAGGCAAAGGCTGCTGGCCAGGTAAATTACCATAAACCAGTTAAAAGAAGCCCCCCCTTACAAATGAAACATTTATTTTCAACACTTTGCATTCTTGGACAGATTTGTGTGCACCTTTGGAAGTGGCTTAGTGGTTGCAGTGAATGGTGAGACATAATGGTACCCCCACAATGGTGGTGGGTGTGAAAGGAATAGCTTGGACATTATTGGGATGCGTTATGGTGTTGGTGTGGGGTGGTGCCAACCTGGCGCATCATATGGCAGCCAGGGTGTACAGCGTCAAGTGAAGTAAATCTGGCCATGGTGAGGCCATCGCTGGCCTCCCAGGCAGGAATGTGCTCAGGTGCTGATGCCCTTTGTCCTGTGCAGCATCAAGTGATTGCGGAGCAGGTTGTTGTTGGTGCTGCTAGTGTGCCTGGTGTTGCTGGTGTTGGGGCTGATTGTGGTCGGATTCTGAGGACCAAGGTGAAGCAGTATAAAGGGCACCCATGTTGGTGGAATAGATGGCAGGTGAAGTAGAGATGACAGAAGCATTCTGTCAATGGTGAGAGTGTTCTGACAATGAGGTGAGCGTGGATGGAGAGTGGAAAGTGGAAAGCCTGCAGAATCTGTGCTGGAAATGGACCGAGATACAATTTGTGGCTGAGGGAAGTGATGATCTGTCAGGTGGGAACATTTACTGTACATTTGAAGCTGTCAAGTAATCAGCTGGAGCAATGGCCACCGAACTCCCGCCTCAGGTTGACAGCCGTGGTCCCCGAATAACGTGGCCATGAAATTAAAGTGAAAAGGTAAGTTAAAAAAGCCTGTTAATGATCTGTCAACTAGATGCGAATGAGATTAATTGGATCCCCCACAGCTGCTTGTCGGGTCTGCTCAGTGCTGACTGAACCGACATTGGGAAAGGTGCGTTGCGGTAGGTTGACAGCGGGGTCCGCTGCCAAAACAAAAACGCTTCCCCACCCAACCCACTACCGATCCCGCCCGCTGACCGCCCGGAAAATTCAGGCCGATGTTTTTGTTGTCTTGGGGAAATACCTTAGCATTTTCCCAGAGTTGCCAATACTCTCCTGCCGATGAGCAGGTGAACCGTCCCAAACATTCTCGCCCAGCTAGAAGAAACACAAGGGCGGGCAGGTGATATCATTAGAAAGGTAGCTTTAAAATCTGCCTATAATGTCGACATCTAAACCAAAGAAAAAATTCGATCTTCTGCTGTCAGTATTTATTTGTATTAGGCCGTCTGAATCTTCTCCCTTCGTTTAAATCTGGCTGTTTCTGTAAGTTACCAAAGGCCACCTTTCTGTTAATATTGATATTCTGATCACTTCTAATGGAATTGGATGGTGCCAGGTCAGAGGATTGCCTATTTTAATTAAAATACTATGTAAATTTGAGATGAATTGGGATTAATGTTCAATTGGAAAGAAATTCAAATCAGAGCTCCTCAGATGGAGATGGTTAACAATTAAGCAAAAGCACTGACTTATGAAATAATTGTAGCAACAATTAAGGCTGAATAATTAAAGCGAATAAGACTTTCTTCTTTAAAACCCATGTGCTTTGATGCAAGTTCTTTCAACTACTCTTTTGTAAAGCTCAAGTACCAATAGATTAATTTTCCTCAGATCTTATGCTCATTACATGGGAAGATCACCTCACACAAACAAAACATATGTAATATATACTATCCATATGTCGATAGATTGATATTAGGTAAGGGTATTAAGGGATACGGTGAAAAGGCAGGCAAATGAAGCTGAGGTACGGGTTGGTCATAATCCAATAGAATGTCAGAACCTGCTGGTGGGGCTGAATGGCCTATTCCTGTTCCTGTTCTTATGTTTGTCATATAAAGCTGTGGTTTATTCCTCTGTAAAGCTAATTTCAGATGCAACGTAATACTCCTCCATGAATGTCATCCAGCTCTATACACTGCTTCAGTTATTTTTTGTCATCCCACCCAATCTCTGCCAATCTAAATTTCAACAGAAAGAAAGGTACATGATACACAAGCACATGTCAAGGATAAAAGTGACTCCAATTTGTAAAGTCTGTGGGTTATATGGTGAATTAATACACAGACTACAAGAGTAACTTTAACAGGACTTTACTATTCGAAGGTCAGGGCGAATCTGCCCAATAAATCCTTACACAGCACTTATATACCGGTGTGGTCACTCCCGGTATTACAGTATACAGCAGCCAAGATAAAGTAGTGCAACACCTAAAATAGTTCTCTTAAAGGTGGACGGTTACATACAATAGTTCTCTTAAAGGTAGAACGGTTACATACACTACAATCCTCCCTTTTTAGCTTACAACACACTTATTCCCCATTAAACATAACATATATCCAACTTCATGTAAAAACAGTTCACAGATGTAGTCTCTGCGGAAACAGTTCACAGATTCAGTCTCTGCGGGAAACAGTTCACAGATTCAGTCTCTGCGGAAAACAGTTCACAGATTCAGTCTCGGTGTAGTCGGTTCACGTTGCTGGAGTGACTCATCCAATAGTCCTTCACTGGACTTAACAGCTTGAACTTCCGTCACTTCTGAACCAGCATTGTTGACTTTTAAAAGCTTGAGTACCTTGGGAAGTTTTTCTACTTCCAAACTGATTTGGCTCCGTACGGAGAGACCACGTGCGTGACCTGGTAGAGGTGATAATGGTTCAGATGGTCATCATCTTCTGCTTCGTCTTTTCCTTTTCTGCTTCTTGGAGACTCTCTGGGCTCCACTGTCAGCTGCCAGCTGCATGCACCGTTCCTCCTTCTCGTCCTCCTTTTTCCGTAGTAGCGCCATCATCTCCCGATGTTCCTTAGACTTTAGGTGATTCTTCATGGTTTCTGCACTTTGGGAGTTTTCATCACAAGCTGGGCAGAGCAGGTCATCGTAATATTCGGTGTCGTCCAACAGGTCATGGTAATATTCGGTGTCGTCCTGAGCTAGGCCAGCGAGAGGGTCTTCTATTTCCTCCATACCCAGCTGGACGTTAGCCAGCTTTTGATCCAAATCCAGACATCTTTCCTGAAGAGACTTCTTCATGCGTTCAGTTTCATCCAGCTTTTTCTGGGCTTCCTGCAAGTCTTTTACTAATGACCTCATTCGTGATTTCAATACTTCAACTTCATTGGGAGATTGATTGATTGTATTATTCAATCCCTCTACTGGAGCAGCTGTTTCAGCATTCTGTTGTTCAACATTGACGTGAATCAGCGTACTTTTGGCATCCAAGGTTTGCTCTGCTGCCATCTTCTCAGTCTGTGTTGCAACCTCAGCTATTCCAATAACTTTTGGGCGCTCCAAATCCCTCTCCTTTGAAGATTTAGACTCATGTCCAAATTGTTCCCATTTCAGAGTCTTGTCCCTCAGCATATGAAGGAGTTGGCTGACCGTTGACTCTTATGACCTCATCCGTTTCCCAGTAGCTGCAGGGCTGTTTATAACCTTGCCCTGGGGCTCCTTTGCTGTTTCTACTTCGCCATCATCCGCAGCCTCCACCATTCGAATTTCCACAAATGAATCGTCCGGTGATGCTGCACCCAACTTCAGTAGGAGCTCGGAATTCATGGCGACCAACTCAGCCTTTTCTGCCTGCAATCTGCTAACAAGCGCCTTCAGTTGCTGAACATCTTGCTCCACCAGATTAGAGCACGCACCTTCAGAAACCGAATCAGCTTTGATTCGTTTGGCCTCCTTGCGCAGACGGTTTGTGTGCTCCTGCTCCCTTTTCTCCCTCAGCTGTTTCTGTTGTCTTTCCAGATTCTCCCACTCTGTGTCAAAGAACGTTTTCATTGCTTTTATCTCTTGCTCGAGACGGCAACTCAATTGTTCTAATTGCTGTTGTAATTTGAAATGGAGTTGAGTTCGAGCCCGGTGTCCCTCAGACTTGTGCATGTCTGTAAACTGGACAGACTCAGAATTCTCTGCCAAACTATGTTGTTGTTGTTCAGTGGAATTCTGTTCTGAAACTTTGCTCTCCTTTGAAGCATCAGTATTTATGCACTCCTTCGTTTTTCCAACCTTAGTCAGCAAGTCCATTTTAGACTTGTCTTTCGCACCTGGGCTGGTCTTGTCGTCATCCGTTTCAGAGTCTGAGCTGATTGTCTTCACCGAGTTCTCACTCATTATTGCTTTTAGGTAGTGCCATTCCATGTTTATTTCCCTGATCCACTCCCGTCCCAGAAGTGGTGGACCTCCCTCAGGTAGTACATATAAGTCCATTCCTTGGTGTTCTTTGCCCCTGTCTCTCACCTTGACTTGTATCTTTCCCATGGGGTATACTTTATGCCCCGTGTATGTCTGCAATACGATCTTGGTATCTCTCAAGGGTATATGTGAGAATAGCCGGTTGTAATCCCTTCGATTTATGACTGATAGGGCTGATCCTGTGTCCAATTCCATTTTCACTTGGACTCCGGCTACTTTTAGTGTGACCCAGATAGTTTGTAGGTCAGCTTCCTTACTCACATTGTGAATTCTCAGACTACCCAGTTCCTGGCCGTTCGGGTCTGAATCCGAATTCTGTTCATCTGAACTCTTCTCAGCCACCTTGTGTACCTTGCTGTACTTTTCCTGCGGTGACTTTTTTCTGTTGTTGGTCTTCTTTCCTGACCGGCATACTTTAGCTATGTGACCAAGCTTGCCACATTTTCTACATTCCTGGTTTTTAAACCAGCATTGGTTCTGGTCGTGTGTTGTCTTCCCACAACGGTAACATTTTGTTGTACCCGAAGTCATTTGATCCACGCTGAGTACCGCTGCCTTCAGCTGCATTTCCGCAGTGCCTCTCGCGGCTGCTTCGTCTGATGCTGCAATAAGGACAGCCTTGTCAAGTGTAAGATCGTTCTCTTCGAGCAGTCGCTTTTGTGTTCCTTCCTTCGACAACCCGCACACGAACTTGTCTCTCAATGCCTCTGTCAGATTTTCCCCAAACTGGCAGTATTTTGCTAGTCTACGCAGTTCGACCAAGTATTCCACGTTGCTTTCCTCTTTCCGTTGCGTTCTCGCATAAAATTTGAATCATTCCGCCAACATCAGCGGTGTGGGGTTCAAATGATCCTTCAGGACAGCAACAATATCAGCGAAAGTCTGATCCGCCGGTTTAGCTGGTGATAGAAGATGCTTCAATAGCCCGTATGTCTTCGCCCCCATTGCGTTTAATAAGGTGAGAGCTTTATCATCATCTGCTATTTTATTGGCCTCACAATATATCTCGATGCGTTCTACGTACGTGGCCCAATCTTCCACCTCGGAATCGAAGTTGTTGATGTTACCATGCTTAGGCATCTTCACTATCTTTTTGAGAAACCACAACGAATTTATTCGTTACTTTTTTTTTCCAAAAATGGCGGTTTCCCGCGCTTGTCTTCTTCCCCGCCCACTTTCAAAATGGCGGTTTCCCGCTTCTGTCTTCTTCCCCGCCCACTGGCGGCTTCCCGCGTTTCTTCCCCTGGCGGGAGGGGTAAGCTTTCCTTCGGGCGACGACCGCTGGCTTTCGGAGTTCGCAGCCTGCGCGCCGGCTTCAGTGCGTTCCTTGTTCCCTTTTCTCGGCAGGGCAACCGGCGCTGGGGACAACCTGTTGACGGCGAACAGTTCCAGCCGCTGGCTGAATCTCCTCGGTCTCCCTCGCTCGGCTCTGTCTCTCCCGCTCGCTCGGGCTCTGTCTCTCCCTCAGCGGCTTCCAATCGCGCCTCCCAGCCCTCTCGCAGTCCGGTCCTTTCCTCCCCCGGCTGCGGCTGAGTTCTCCGCGGTTTCTTATTTTTATTTCTTCCCGCGCCTTACGATCCCGGTCGCAGCGCCTCGCGGCCTCGGTAGCTGCCCGGCCTTTCGCCGGTCGCGGTCAAGCTGTCTCATGACGCTGTTGCATCTCCCAGCCCGCTTGTAGCCCGGTCTCTCACACCGGCTGCGTTCCCGCTGGTAGCCCGGTCTCTCACACCGGCTGCGTTCCCGCTTGCACCGCGGCTTCCGTGCCCCACGCTGCCCCAGTCTCAGCGCCTCTGGGCCCGACTTCTGTCCGGCTCCTTTCCCCCGACCGTGGTCGAGTTCACCGCCCTTATCCTCCGTTTCTTTTTATTTTCCCCCTACTCACAGTCAACGTGGCCGACTTGCTTCTCTTGGCTGATCGGCTCACTCACCGCCGTGGCAGAAGGGACAATAACAGCCTGTTGCTGATGGAAGGCTTCGTGTCTGAATCCTTCCTTCTTCCTTGCTCTGCAGACTCAAGTCTTCTCTCAGCAGAACGACGAGGGCGGGTGCCTCTTCTCGACGCTCGTTAACTGCTTCGGGTGTGTCGCTGCCGCAGGGTAAGATCGAACCCGTCGCCACTGTAAAGTCTGTGGGTTATATGGTGAATTAATACACAGACTACAAGAGTAACTTTAACAGGACTTTACTATTCGAAGGTCAGGGCGAATCTGCCCAATAAATCCTTACACAGCACTTATATACCGGTGTGGTCACTCCCGGTATTACAGTATACAGCAGCCAAGATAAAGTAGTGCAACACCTAAAATAGTTCTCTTAAAGGTGGACGGTTACATACAATAGTTCTCTTAAAGGTAGAACGGTTACATACACAATTGGGCTCGATTTTAATAGCCCGGAGGAGGTGGGTTTGGAGGTGGAACGGCAGCGAAAATCGGCAGAAATGGTGTTGGGCTGCAAACCCACCTCCATCTCGCCCCCACCCCGCCTGCATCCCGCCTCCACCCCGCCCCCACCTCCATCCCGCCCCCACCCCACCCCACTCCCACCCCACCCCCACCCCACCCCTCCCCCACCCCGCCATCACCCCACCCCTCCCCCAGCCCGCCTCCACCCCGCCCCCACCCCGCCCCCCCGCCTCCATCCCGCTCCCATATCGCCTCCACCCCGCCCCCACCCCTCCCACAACCCACCTCCACCCCCGCCCACACCCCGCCCCCACCCCGCCTCCACCCTGCCTCCACCCCGCCTCCACCCCACCCCACCCCACCCCTCCCACAATCCGCCTCCACCCCCGCCCACACCCCGCCCCCACCCCGCCTCCACCCTGCCTCCACCCCACCCCACCCCACCCCTGGAGCGCAGAGGAGCATGTGGACACTCATTACCAGTGGCTGTCAAAGTCACCACCATCCTCAACTTCTTTGCTTTGGGCTCCTTCCAGGGATCAGCTGCAGACATAAGCGGCATCTCCCAGTCGGCCACACACACCTGCATCACGCAGGTCACCAATGCCCTCTTTGCAAAGGTCCACAATTATCTCCACTTCTCCATGGATGGCCCAAGTGTGACCGCGCATGTGGTTGGCTTTGCCAATAAACATAGAAACATAGGAGTAGGAGTAGGCCATTCGGCCCCTCGAGCCTGCTCCGCCATTCAATGCGATCATGGCTGATCATCCAAATTCAGTACCCTGTCTCTGCTTTCTCCCCATATCCCTTGATCCCCTTAGCCTTAAGAAATATATCTAACTCCTTCTTGAATATATTTAATGAATTGGCCTCAACTGTCTTCTGTGGTAGAGAAATATGGCAGGCTTGCCAATGGTGCAGGGCATCGTAGACTGCACACATTAGAGACCCCTATCACAACCCAGCTGTATTTGTCAACCGCAAGGGATTGCACTCCCTGAACATCCAGCTGTTGTGTAACCACAGGAAGATCATCATGCATGTTTGCGCTAAGTACCCCGGCAGTTGCCATGACTCCTTTATCCTGCGGCAGTCTACTGTGCCTCAGCTCATCCATCCGCCAACCCAACTTTCTGGATGGCTTCTTGGCAACAAAGGCTATCACCTGAAAAAGTGGCTCATGACACCGATGAGGAGGCTAACAAATGAAGCTGAGGAGCGTTACATTGTGAGCCACATTTCCACCAGAAGCATCATCGAGCAAACCATTGGCTTGCTCAAAATGCACTTCCGATGCCTGGGCAGATCGGGTGGAGCCTTGCAATATGCACCAGCTAGGTTGTCCAGAATCATCGTGGTCTGCTGTCCCCTGCACAACATCACCCAGCAGCGTGGCTTTGTGCTGCCGGACGAACAAGTTGCTCAGCACACAGCTTCCTCGGAAGAAGAGGAAGAGGAGGAGGAAGAGGACAAGGAGGAGAACGAGGAGGAGGAGGAGGAGGAGGAGGACGGGGAGTGACGCCTTGCGGGGCCGGATGTGGCCAATCCAGCAGCACGCGACCAAATTGCTGGCCATCAGGCAAGGGATGCACTCATCCATGCCAGATTCAAGTAAGCTTACGCTTCAACCAGAAGTGGTTGGCACGTGGAGATGAAACAAGTGCGACATTCTCAAAACCCCAGGTATCATCTGTGCAATAAATGGTGGTTTGCGCTCAGTGTCAGCACCAACATTCTAAATGGAATTCTTCCTGAGCCCGCACTCTTGAACTTCCAGTTCCCAGAACACAGAGGCCACACTTTAGGTGATCTCAGCAGATCATTCAATCTTTTTTGCCACTGAACCCATGTGCGTCTGCACACAGACCTCAAACTCACCTCCTCAGCAATTTGCAGCCAAGCTGCCTTGCTTTGCTGAGGAGGCCGCCTCCTTGTGTTTCCAAGGAAGAGGACCTCCTGATTTCCTATAACTCCTTCCACAAGAGCATGCAGGGAGCCCTCATTGAACCTGGGTGCAGCCTTAGTTTTTGGTGCTGCCATTCCTGCAGCAGCCAGCACTTTTTAGAGACAAAAAGCTAAGGCTTATGCAATGGGGATGTGGCCCCTTTAAATCTTTACTGAAACAACGCGTCATCAGAGGCGAGAATCTGATGCTCTGCAAGCAATTGCCTGGAGGGACCCACATGTCGGCCGTAATGAGGCCAATCAACCTAAAATCTCATTTGCGGGGCGGCGGCATCCGGGAGCGGGTTTGGAAGGCGCCGCCGAGCAGTGGGCCTGCCATCAACCCGCCTTCTTCATAAAAATCGAGCCCAAAAAAATGTCCACAGATTCTTTTTTTTAAATTGAGAAACCAAGTTTAAAGGCCCAGCCTCATTGTGCAGGAAAACCATAATGCTTAAAAAGTGTAGGAGACGAGATTAGACCAGACCTTTGGATTACTTGTCCAGCAACAGAACCACTGCACTACCGTACTCACTGCACTTTAACTCATTGTAATTCAGACGTTTTGAAACATTTCTGATACACATGATAAGATGATATCTAAATTCGTGTCTTCTTCCTCGTCAACAAATGAAGTTGCATTCTATCTCCTAGGAAATCTCAATAGATAATGTTGTATCAGCGTATTGACTGACTAATCCTGCACAGTTGACTTCCCTATATTTAAATATATCTCAGAATCAAATGCTACCTAGTCAACTGATTTACTGGTAATTACACTTCTGGAGACCCTTAAGTAGATTTTATGGATCTTAAATGTCACAATGTTTGCGGTAGCCTTGCAATAGTGATTGAGCTAATACTTCTGTAAATCTATGGTACTGTTTACAATGCAAAGTTACATTTGGATTGGTGTTAGGTAAACGGAGATAGAACCTTTATTACCATTCATGTTTTATGTAGGAGTACATCAATGTCTTTCGAAATTAAGGGCTAGATGAAATGCCAAACTAGCAAGATCACATTCCTGGAGATTGGTGCCTTCTATTGGCAGAATATTACTGCAACATTGTCTTCAGTTCTTCCACAGTAAAGTTGAAATCACCACCCACAGTAACTATCTGTGTAATTAATGGATCTGCTGAGGTTCTTTTAAATTGGTGGCAAGTTGTTTTATAAGAGGTCCAGATGATGTGGAGGAGGCTTTCACCTCCTCCACAGGTACCATTGCCAGCTTATTTGCCGATCCTCTTTGATGAAGAAAGCCACGAATACAAACTGGATAATATTCCTTTATTATTGTAATTAAAATAAACAATGTAGATCGACACCATACAATTTTATCTTTAAACAATGATTTTCAAATTTTCCACAGCTCAATGCTGAGGGACACTATTGACTAGCAGGTCCTCTTCTTGCAGCTGTTTAAATTCCTTATGGTGCAAAATTGCTTTGATTGTCTTTTTTTAAGTATTGGTGCTATGTTCATTAAACCTACTGGAGATGTTTCTAACAGAAGTAATTAACCTGTATCGCCATGGCTATAGTGAAGGTTGGAAACTCTTGCACAACACCCTTTCCCCCAGTCTCAATACTCAATATATAGATCAACTGTCACATTGCCTGAACTCAGACAACAACAACAACTTGCATTTATATAGCGACTTTAACATAGAAAAACATTCTAAGGCGCGTCATAGAAGCATAAATGGACAAAAATGTACGCTGAGCCAAAGAAGGAGATAGTAGTAGGTGACTAAAAGCTTGGTTAAAAAGATGGGTTTCAAGTAGGATCTTAAAGGAGGTGAAGAGGTGACAAGATGAAGAGATTTAGGGCGGGATTTCCACAAAGCAGAGTCTAGACTGCTGAAGGTGTGGTTGCCATAGGTAGAGTGAAGGGAATAAGAACATAAGAAATAGGAGCAGGAGTAGGCCATTCGGCCCTTCGAGCCTGCTCCGCCATTCAATGAGATCATGGCTGATCTTCTACCTCAACTCCATTCACCGGCCCTATCGCCATATCCCTTGATGTCCTTACTCGTCAGAAATCTATCGACTTCTGTTTTGAATATACCCAATGACTGAGCCTCCACAGCCCTCTGGGATAGAGAATTCCAAAGATTCACCACCCTCTGTGTGAAGGAATTTCTTCTCATCTCAGTCCTGAATGGCCTACCCTTTATCCTGAGGCTGTGGCCCCTGGTTCTAGACTCCCCAGCCAAAGGAAACATTCTCCCAGCATCCACCCTATCAAGCCCTGTAATAATTTTGTATGCTTCAATGAGGTCCCCTCTCATTCTTCTGAATTCAAGAGAATACAGGCCTAGTTTACTCGATCTCTCTTCATACGACAGTTCTGGCATCCCAGGAATCAATCTCGTAAACCTTCGTTGCACTCCCTCTATGGCAAGTATATCCTTCCTTAGGAATGGGGGATACACACGAGGCCAGAGTTCTCAGAGGGCTGGAAAAGGTTACAGAGATTGTGAGAGGTAAGGCCATGAAATGATTTGAACACATTAGAGGACTGGAAGCCAATGTAGGTCAGTGAGCACAGGAGTGAAGGGTAAGCGGGACTTGGTGTAAGTTAGGATACAAGCAAAACAGAACTTTTTTTTTACAAAAGGAAGTTGAAGAATATGTGAGAAATAGTGTTAATAGTTGCTTTCGCTCACATTTATTAGGTGCCGGCTTTCATATGTTAGTCATTCAATTAAACAGGCACCATACGTTGAATACTATTAGTATTTTCTGACAGAGACTTGTAGACAGTCCTACACTTGCTGGCACGATGCTACTTCTTCTGCAATCATGCAAAGTGACTTTCAATGTGTATTAATGCAAAAAGCAACATTAAAACCTGGTAATCAGATCCTAAACTGACTCCTAAGTACACTAAAACCAGGAAGTCTGAGGCCACCTCTAGTAGATAATCTAACACCACTTGAGCTTTGCACTGGGGGTGGTATAACTCCAGTGTAGCTCGATGCCATGTTCAAAAAGTGGTCAGCTGGTCCGTTGCACTACTTGAGGATGTTATAAGCTTAAGATAGAAACTCTTTAATAAAATGAGCTTGTGTCCAAACATACAAGTGCAGAGTTCCTTTCTCACTGAGCTCATGCAACCTATAGGGAGATTTAGTCAACAACAGACTATAGAGACGACAGTCCGAAACTGGGCTCTATAATAGAACAGTGCCAAGTAATATGTGATGCTGTTATTTGGAGTTAATCACCAAATTGTGTACAATCCTACAATTTGTAAATCTTTAATAGTTATAATGCTTGCTGTTAAAGATTCAAAGTATAACTGCAAAACTAATGATTTAAATTGCCTATTGCCACCAAATGCATTGATGAGTTTTCACTCAGTTAAGAAATATTCTGGCATCTCCAAGTGTCTTGACATCCTTGGCTGACTGTTCTTCTGAGCTAGAGTGTTGTTACCTTTTAGGCCTCAGCTCACAGCTTGCTGCTCTCAGGCTGTCAATCTGGTGCTTCTTTCCTTTTTAATTAACCCACTGTCTCTATCTATATTTTTTTTAATTCACTGTTCTACCAACGTCTACCTCTGGATCAGACTGTGAAGCCGCACTGTGCTGCTTTGTGAAAATGACCTCCAAACTTTTGTTAAAGGAGAAAGATAGTGTAGGAGATTTCATCAGTTTAGTTAATGAATTTCTCTCCCTTTTGAGACCAGCAATTTTGAATCTGTCTCATATCAATTACTCATTTTAACGTAAAAATACAACGCGTTGTCTAATGTATGTTATGGATGAAGTAAGTTATGATGAGACAGAAGTCGCTCTGCAGAGGAATTGATGCAAAAGCCAAGTTAAGTAAGATTAGTATCAGTTGAGTACATTGCAGTACTCTGTCACCTTGGGTATCTCTGTATCAGTGTCCTAACAGTTGATTTCTGGTTACTCTATTAATGCACCTGAAACCTATATTATTTGAGCCTTCCATATTTTAAAATGATGCCCTCATTTTAAAAGCAAGAAATGATATTGATTCAGCGAGGCCTTTATACTGATGTACAACTTTTGCTTACCTTTAGTTATTTAACTACTAGCACCGAGGAACCTCAAGTCTATTAATTTCTAATACAAATATCTTAAACATCCATCTTAGCCATATCAGTACTTTTGGTACAAATCTTAGAAAAACATTCAATTGCCATAACAAAGAAGCGTTAAAAGCACGTAAATCCACAATCTTTTTGTTCAGGAGAAGACGACACAACAGTATCCACCTGTCCATTGAGAAAAAATGGAACATTTAGTCTTCATCTGATTCAAGGGTCTATCAGGGGATTAATTTGTCACTGTTCCTATAAAACCTTTCAGCGATTGCAGAAAACATTTTTTCGGTGCTTCTTTATAAGCCTGAACAGAATGACAAATCATCATTCAATGTCTGGCTGTGATTGTTGAAAGAGGAACAACAGATTTAAAAGAGTAGATAACTACTGACTAGCTCTTTGTGTGATATCATGATCTGCTGGAACATGTATCTGGCATCTTTCTGAATACCTACTAAGCAGAGGCATAAGAATACAAGAGTAATGAAAAGGTAATGATAAATTTGTAGAAAAAATTGCCTCGGCCACATTTAGAGTACTGTGTGCAATTTAAGGTGCCTCGTGATAGAAAGGATGTTAAAGCCGTAGGGAGCATACACGGTAAATTCACCAAGGATGATGCCAGGGATGGAAAACGAGAGTTACGAGGAGAGACTTGAGATACTGTAATTATTTCCACTGACCAGTGAAGACTAGGAGAAAATGTAATACAGCTTTTTAAAACTCTGTAGGGTTTTGAATAGGGAATTACTATTTTCTGTGGTTGGGGAGCCAGTGGCGAGGGGTCAGCAATTCAAAGTATTTACTAAGAGCGAAGAGAGAGAGATGTCTTTTATGCAGAGGGTTGTTGGAGCATGGGATACTTTACCACAGGGAGTGGTTGAGAGAGCCCATTGGGGTAATTTGATCAATATTTAATGCAGTGGAAGATATAGGGCTATGGGGAGAGAATGGGGAAATGGAATTAGTTTTGGGTGGTTCTAGCAAACAGTCGGCACGATGCCCGAATGGCCTCTTTTTGTGCTGTAAATGTCTATGGTTCTATCGTAACATACAATGTACATGTAGTAGATTAAAGCTTGGTACCTTGGCTAATGGTGAAGGTGAGTGTGTTTTTACTGGGGGTGGGTGAGGTGGGGTGGGGGCGTGAAGGAATGAAATGAGGTGGAATGTAAAACTGATAATCAGTTTCTAAAGTCAAAGTAGATGTGTGTATGAAACAATATTTTATTCTAACTTAAAGATATCAAGAACTGAAGCTACAGAACTACTTTTGACAACATGTCTGTTAGAGATTCAGACAAACTGCCACTTGGGCCATGGTTTTGCCAGTGGTCAGAGGGCAGGTTCAGAGGTGCGTCAGCTGTTAAATTCAAAATGATTGACATTGGGTTGGGAACCTGCCGCAAACTCGCCTCCATGTCAGTTTCCAAAGTGTCGGGTCTGCGACTTCAGAACAGACCCAACACCAAGTGGCGGGAGAGGCATTTAAAGTAGTTAACTGCTTGTTAAGTGCTTGTTAACTAGTATTTTGTCAGCCTTTTTCTATTTTCCCACATTTTTAATGGAGTTCCCGTCGTTCGGAGATCATGTCAGGTAAGTAGGTCAGGTTCGCAATGTCTCCCCATTGCTGTGATAGGTGACAGCTGCAAAAGTATGAAAGCTACCATTTCACAGCTGGTCACTTTTCAATGTCAGAAGCTTGAGCCTTCAGGACTTGGAAGACACTTTTGAGCTGTATGCAGTTTGGAAGTGTTTGGAGTAAACTCTCTATCCACTGTCACCTCCTTGGAGCAAGCTCTCTCACCATTGACAGATCGCTTCCGTCATCTCAACTTCAGCTGCCATCTATTCCAGCAACATTGGTGCCCTTGAAAAAATCTCATCTTGGTCCTCTGAATCCCTCCACGATCAGCCCCAACACCAACATCACCAGGCACACGAGCATCACCAACAACAGCACCAACCTTCTCCGCAATCACCTGATGCTGCACAGGACACAGGGCATCAGCACCCGACAACATTGCTGCCCGGGGGGCCAGCGATGGCCTCACCATGGCCAGATTTACTTCACTTGACGCTGTACACCCTGGCTGCCACATGATGCGCCAGGTTAACACCACCCCACACCAGCACCATAAAGCATTCCTACAATGACCAAGCCATTCCTTTCACAATCATCACCATTGCGGGGAACACCATTATGTCTCACCATTCACTGAAACTCACAAAGACACTTCCAAAGTTGAGCACAGATCTGTACAATAAGGTAAAGTGTTGAAAATAAAGATTTCAATGTTTAACAACACATTTAACAGAAAATTTACATGAACATTGCATAAGACACCCAAGTGCCTACCCTTGTGTGTTGTTAGTTGGTATGATTGGATTAGGATGAGGGTGAGTGTGAGGGGTGACTAGTGAGATGGAGAAGTGATAATGTAGATAGAGAGGGATGGGTGGAGGTGCAAGGTAAGTTGGTGTGAGTAGATGTGCAGAGTGGGCAGAGTGATGGGGATGTGATGAGTGGCACAGCAGGATGAGGTTGAGTGAGGTTTGACAGCAATGTTTCATGATCTACTGAGATCAATGAAAGGTTTGTGCCACTGCAGCCTGGCCCTCCTGATGACATCCCTGCTTGTGTCCTCCTGTGCAATGTGCAACCAGGCTGCGTTGGTTTCCTGGGGAGGTCTCTTCCGTCCATGGGAAGGGAAGAGAACCTCCCTGCGTGCTGTGACTCCCTCCATAAGCATATGGGTGCAGCCATGCACCTCTGTGCAGTGCTTGCCAGTGTTTGCAGCACCTCAATGCTGCAGAACACTAACAGCAGAACTGTCAAAATGAATGTGGCCATGGTCCCTTTAAGGAAACCGGCTGATGACGCGTTATCAAATGACGCCATCAGACCCACTTGGTATTAATTGGCCAGGAACCCCGCTGGGCGGGCTTAACAAGCCCAATTAATGGATATTCCTTTTGACAGAGCGGCTGCAGCCGGGAGCGGAACCGGAACCCGCCAACCAGCTCTCCCACCACGATCCCGCCTCCGCTGGGAAAATCCAGCCCTTAGAGTGGGGTAGGAATATTATCATAGCATTTGACAGTACAGAATTGGGCCATTAGTCCTATCAAAGAAGGGGTGGTGTCTTTCTCTACATGAGCCACCTATCGTCTAATTCTGCTTGTTCCCCAAACCCTTTGATATTCTTCTTTTTCAAGGAACTATCTAATTCAATTTTAAAACATAGGTGGACTCTGCTTCAACAACTGGTTGTGGTAAAGTATTCCACATTTTACTCAACTACCATATAAAGAATCTGTTTCTAGCCTCTTTTAATTCTTTTTGTGATTATCTTAAGTTATCCTCTCCAACTACCATTTTGCCAAACAGTAGAACCGATCTATCAATATTTACTTTAACATAAACCTTCATAATCTTACAAACCTCTATCAGCTCACCCTCAGCTCCAGTGAAAGAAGCCCTAAATTTGCAAATCTCTCTTTCGAACTGTAATTGTTCATCCCTGGTAACATTCCAATGTATTTCCATTGGGTTTATATCCTTTCCGTAATGGAGCACCTAAAACTGCACACGATAATTCAACTGTGCCCTAACTAAGGTCTTGTACAAGTTCAACATTGCCTCCTTGCTTTGGTATTCTATGCTTCGAGATATAAAACCTAGGCTTTCATTTGCATTTTTTTTTCATTTTTGCATACTATATACACATAAATGAACTGAAGTCACAATATTGAAATTAACTGATCACATCAAATTGGTGGCGACAGGGAAGGGGGGGATTAGTAGATCTGCTCTTCTACTCCATTTAATATCTTATCATTTAAGATATAGCTGTTTCCCCTATTCTTGCTTCCAAAATATATTGTTTCACCTTTCTCCATATTGAAATGTATCTTTCACTTATCTTCCCATCTTGCTAACCTATCTATGTCCTTCTATAGTGCTCGTTACAATTTGCTAATTCAGTGTGAATTTGAAGATCTGTCATCCATATTGGCTGTGTGCGGTATTGGAGAGAAGTAAAATATCGGCTAGACTTTGTAAAGATATTACTGTAAAAGTGTGAATGAGGGTACCCAATTCAAGCATTAGAGGATGGCAAAATAATGGCATGTTACTATTGACTGTTAACTTAAGTGGTAATATGTTGGTATACTTACCAGGATACTCCACTTATATTTTATGTACTTCGATACCTTTTACCTCTGTTAGCGATGGTCTTCAGTGGATGATTGAAGCCAACCAAAAAGCTACACTGGTTACTTCTAAGGACTTTGATAAGTTGAGTTAGCCAAGGCAGGTCCATGTTGACATGCCAGGAATGTGTCACTATTATTCACAAAGGTGTTTCTTTAAGAAGCTTTTTTTTGCACCAGCCTGCTTGCTGTCGGAATTACTGTTCAGGTAACTGCACTACAACTGCGATCAGCTCAGTACTAGTAATGGACAGTTTCTACAGCAACTGGAGCTAGAGCCAGTTCTGCAGGGCTACTTCAGAAAGCAGTTCTGCAATATAAATACTGCATAACAATTGTGGAGGTTTAATTTCAGGCCACTTAACCAGCTATTGATCTGTTAACACAACTACTCATCCTTTAAGTGCTCTATCATCATGTTAAAATATTGTGTGGTGTTTCCTTTACCTCTACAGTGTTTATTCTAATAAGGCCAATTCTGGCCTCTTGAGCATTCCTGATTTTCATCATTCCACCATTACCGGCCGTGCCTTCAGCTACCTAGCTCCTAACTCTGGAACTTCCTCCCTAAACCTCTCCGCCTCTCTACCTCTTCCTCCTCCTTTAAGACGCTCCATAAAACCTACCTCTTTGACCGAGCTTTTAGTCACCTGTCCTAATATCTCCTCATGCGGCTCAATGTCAAATTTTGTTTGATAACGCTCCTGTGAAGCGCCTTGGTATGTTTTACTACATTAAAGACACTGTGGGGGAGAAATTGGGTGAGTAGCGCCACTTGTTAGCGCCTAAAGAGGCAGGCAGTGGCTGTAGCGCCACTGGCTGCGCCTCCCGCGATATTGAGTTGGGGCGATAATGGTGGCATTAGCCTTTTGCACTGTGCCGTCACCGATGATGTCATCGGTGTGCACAGCGCCCCATTCACGCCCCGTTCATGATATTTGGTTGCGAACGCCGCAGTTGCGCCGTTCGCTACCCGTGCTCGGTTCACGGGGCCTTACTGTGCCGGCAGCAGCACAAGTTAAGGTGGAGGTGCGGGGCGGCCGCCTTTTTCGGTGACCGCCTGCCAGCACCTCCGTCCCCGGCCTCCTGACCCCCCGCCCTGCGGCATTGCCGGCTGTTTCCCGAGAGCCCGGCAATTCTCCTCGGTGCCGGGCTCTTTTGCCGGCATTCGCGATCAGGGATCGCGCTGTTGCAGGCCCCTCCCCCTTAACAATGGGAGGAAGGCCTGCAGTACCGCAGCGTGCCATGCCGCAGTGTGTGGCGCTGTGGCACGTTGCGCTGCGATATTCAGTTTCAGCGCCCTAAGAGGGACACGGAGCGCCTCGAGCCTCACCCCGTCTCCCTCTAGGGGCAATGCAATTGAATATCTGACAATCGCTGAAGACTCGAACGCTGCGCTAAATCCTGCGCCCAGGCGAACTTGGCGCCAGTTTGGCGCCTCAACCCAATTTCTAGGCCTATATAAATGCAAGTTGTTGCTGTTAAATCACTGCCGAATAGAGAAATCTCGATGAAAGACCAAGGGGTAAAAATTCAGTATCGCCCCGTTTGGGGCGCCATTATCGGCTGTGCGCAAAGTTTAGCGCCTGGCGCTAATTATCGCCTCTGACAGCAAACTTGGCTTTAATCGCCCCTGGAGGTGATTGCAGCGCTAAATCAGGCGCTTCACACCTGTCTTAAGGCGCAAAGGCCGAGGAGCGAGGCACTACCTCAGAGCGCTGGCAAAGCAAGAAAGGGCAAATCAAAATTAACCTGCAAAGTGCTGCTCAGTACTCAAAACTCCTTCACAGAGCGTTGAATCTCTCCAAAAGTCTCTCTCTCTCTCTCTCAGAATGCATGGTGCAAAAATGTCACCGACAAAAAAAGGCAGGAAGCGGTCGCCTTTAAATAACGCTCCCCTAGTCCCTTTCTGACAGCAGAACGCTCCCCTCAACCTGTCGTTGCTAGCAGCAGGCGGTAAGGCAGGGGGCGCCACTCAATATCCGGTCCGGGGCGCTACAGGGGCATTGCGTACTTGACTGACATCACAATCTGCCGGCGCAGCAGGTCATGGCGGTAGTGTTTAGCACCGCCGCAAAATGTCTAGTTAATTTCGCGAGCGGCGCAAACATCGCCGCGCCCGGGCGCTAGTTGCTTTGCGCCCCATTAGCGCCCTCTTAAGGCGCTAACGGGAGGCGCGAACAACTGAATCTTTCCCCCCAAGGCTTGTAGTGCAGGACATTACTTGCATTGCAGATTGAATAGAGTAGCTAGCATGGAAAATGAAGTAGATCAAGAAGTTAGAACTCGCTGATGCTAAACTTTGGTTATAAAGATTTGCAGGTGGAAGACTGTGGGAGGGAAAGAGATTCACAATTCTGAGGGCCTGGGATCAAATGAATTAGACTGTGCTGTCTTGATTTCAACACATTGAGGATGCGAGGAGGAGTAACACGGTAAATCTGGAGCTTGGGAGTAATAAGTGAAAAAGGTTCGTAAGATGAATGACCCATAAACAGAGAGAAAGAGAGGGCACAAAGAAAAGTCTATCAGGTAACAGTTTCTTGTCCAGGAGTGAGAGAGAAGTGGTAAGTGAGCTTCAGAAAAGGCTGTAATATTCAATTTTTTCTTGGAGTTTATAGAGAATTAATTTTTTGAAAAGAAAATGAACCATTTGGCCTGAAAAAGGAAACTTAACTCATTAGAGGCAGTTCAGTCGCAGGAGAAATGCATGATAAAAATCAAGAGAAAAAGTAGACCCACAGCTACAAATTAAAATAGCGATGCTTTAGATTCAGCTCAGCCAGTGTATCTGCAAGTATTTAGGTGGTCATCTCATTTCTCTGATGGACTGGTCATAAAGAAAGAAAGACTTTCATTTATAAATTGCCTTTCACGACCTCAGGACGTCCCAAAGCGCTTTACAGCCAATGAAGTACTTTTGAACCGTAGTCACTGTTGTAATATGGGACAGTAACCTTCCTAGCAAGAATGTCAAGCCAAGCGTTGAAAATAGCAGTCATTTTTTCTTTACTGTTTGAAGGAGATTGTTAAGTTATCTCAATGCAAAACACGTCAGATTTTCCTTTGTCTCCTTGGAGGAAGATGCATTATACACAAATTTTTGCATCACTAAATAAACCCCAAATTTTGCAAGATCCCATATGATCAGATAAAACTACCAGCCCCATTTCATTACGCTGTGTGGTAGGAAAACTTGATGTGCACAAGCAATATCCAATAATCAGTTGCACAGTGGATCGAAGCTTTAAATTTTACTTCCCATTTTAAATTTGATACATTTACTTGAAAAGGTTCAATTTGGTTTGGATTTAGTTCTGATCACATCCCTAGAGTAGGTAGCCACATGCCAGAATCCACAGTATTAAATGTGTTTAATGATTAATAATTTGAGCATGGAGAAGTCAGTCACTTTCAGTAAATTGCAGCAGATGAACCTATACCAATTCCTCATGGAAGTTTTCACAGATCACAGAATCACAGAATCACAGAAACCCCACAGTGCAGATAGAGGCCATTTCGGCCCATCGAGCCTGCACCGACACATATCCCACCCGATCCCCGTAACCTCTACACCAACACACGCTATTTCTATTTTAACTTCATATTTTACAATAAAAAGAAAAGTAAATTACCGCAATAATTACAATGCTAACTTTTTTGTCTGTAATACATACATGGGGTGAGGGAAAACGGTCAAATTTGTATTCTGGTGCAAGCCAAAGGCTATAGTGATGACAAGCATCTATCAGAATCAGCAAAAGGATCCTAGGGGATTAATATGAAATCAGCTCTATAAAATGAAAAACAGATACCAGTCGTCTGGGGATGAGCTTTTTCCGAACACATAATTGCATAAATAAGGACAAAAGCATAGTCTAGATTCTAGGAAAGGCAGATAGAGATATTATTTGATAATAAGGTGTAGAAAAATGTAACCCCTTGTATATTGAAACAAAACAACATACAACAATTTTGACTCTTGTAACTTCCCTTCCCGGCCCCCATGCCGACTGACATTGTAAATAGTTTCAGCTCCTCCCTTTCAAAATCAGTCATCACCCCCAACCTCCAAAAAAACCACTCTCAACCCCTCTGTCTTTATAAACTGTTGTACCGCCCTATCTCAAACCTCCCTTTCCTCTCCAAAGTCCTTGAATGTGTTGATGCCGCCCAAATCTGTGCCCATCTTTCGTGTAGCTCCATGTTTGAACCTCTCCAATCAGGGGTTTCCACCCCTGTCACAGCACTGAAACAACCCCAATCAGTCACAAATCATATCCTCTGTGACTGTGACCGTGGCAAATTTTCTCACCTCATCCTCCTATTCGATACCCTATCTTCTCCATCATTAAGACTGCATACTTCCAGCTCCGTAATATTGCCCACTTCCACCCCTGCCTCAGCCTGTGTGCTGCTGAAACTCTCACCCATACCTTCAGACATGGCTATTCCAATGCTCTCCTATTAACCATGTTCCGTAAGCTGCAGCTCATCCAATGCTGTACTGGCCATACCAAGACCTGCTCACCTATCATTCCTGTTCGCTCTGACTTATATTGGCTCTCAATCCCCCAACTCCTCCAATTTAAAATGTTCATCTTTGTGTTTAAATATCTTCGGCTGCGATTTTCCCAGCGCTCAGAAGGCGGGTTCGGAGGCGGGTCAGCTGTTAAATTCGAAATGATTGACGGCAGGTAGGGAACCCGCCGCAAACCTGCCTCCATGTAAGTTTCCAAAGTGTCGGGTCTGCGATTTCAGAACAGACCTGACACCAAGCGGCGGGGGTGGCATTTAAGATACTTAACTGCTTGTTAAGTGCTTGCTAACTGCTATTTTGCCAGCCTTTTTCTATTTTCCCACATTTTCAACGGGTTTCACGCCTTTCGGAAATCACGTCAGCTAAGTATGTCGGGAGTTCCAATGAGCTGAATAGTTCACTGCTGCAGTATAGAAACATAGAAACATAGAAAAATAGGAGCAGGAGTAGGCCATTCGGCCCTTCGAGCCTGCTCCGCCATTCAATAAGATCAAGGCTGATCCTCTATCTCAATACCATATTCCCGCTCTCTCCCCATACCCCTTAATGCCTTTTGTGTCTAGAAATCTATCTATCTCCTTCTTAAATATATTCAGTGAATTGGCCTCCACAGCCTTCTGTGGTAGAGAATTCCATAAGTTCACCACCCTCTGAGTGAAGAAATTTCTCCTCATCGCAGTCCTAAATGTCCTACCCCGTATCCTGAGACTGTGACCCCTCGTTCTAGACTCCCCAGCCAGGGGAAACATCCTCCCTGCATCCAGTCTGTCTAGCCCTGTCAGAATTTTATACGTTTCAATGAGATCCCCTCTCATTCTTCTAAACTCTAGTGAATACAGGCCTAGTCGACCCACTCTCTCCTCATACAACAGCCCTGCCATCCCAGGAATCAGTCTGGTGAACCTTCGCTGCACTCCCTCTATAGCAAGTATATCCTTTCTTAGGTAAGGAGACCAAAACTGCACACAGTGCTCCAGGTGTGGTCTCACCAAGGCCCTGTATAACTGTAGTAAGACATCCTTGCTCCTGTACTCAAATCCTCTTGCAATGAAGGCCAACATACCATTTGACTTCCTAACTGCTTGCTGCACCTGCATGTTTGCTTTCAGTGACTGGTGTACAAGGGCACCCAGGTTCCTCTGTACATCAACATTTCCCAATCTATCACTATTTAAATAATACTCTGCCTTTCTGTTTTTCCTACAGAAGTGGATAACTTCACATTTATCCATGTTATACTGCATCTGCCATGTATTTGCCCATTCACTCAACTTGTCTAAATCAGCTTGAAGCCTCTTTACATCCTCCTCACAACTCACAATCCCACCTAGTTTCATGTCGTCAGCAAACTTGGAAATATTACATTTGGTTCCTTCATCCAAACCATTGATATATATTGTGAATAGCTGGGGTCCAAGCACTGATGCATGCGGTACCCCACTAGTCACCGCCTGCCACTCCGAAAAAGACCCATTTATTCCTACTCTCTGTTTCTTGTCTGCTAACCAATTTTCAATCCATGCCAGTATATTACCCCTAATCCCATGTGCTTTAATTTTGCACATTAACCTCTTATGTGGGACTTTATCAAAGGCCTTCTGAAAATCCAAATACATCACATCCACTGGTTCTTCTTTATCTATTCTACCAGTTACATCCTCAAAAAACTCCACTGGGTTTGTCAAACATGATTTCCCTTTCATAAACCCATAAAAGCTAAACTCTCAAATGTCAGAGGTTGCTGATTTCAGGATTGGGAAGACACATTTGATCTGTATTGAGGCTGTAAGTGTGTGTTGTAAACTCTATATGCACTGTCACCTCCTTGGAATAGCCTCTCTCCTCATTGAATGACGACTTATACCACCTCATCCTCAACTGCCATATATAACAGATGAATGTGAATGATTTATACACTTTCATCCTTGTCCTCAGAACCTGAAGAGGATCAGCGGCAGCAGCAGCAGAACCAGGCACACCAGCAGCACCAAAAACAAGAGCGCCAACCTTCTCCTCAACCACCTGATGCTGCACGGGACAGAGGCCGTCAACGCAGGGTTGCACCTCGCCGCAGGAGATACCCCCAATACAGGGTTTACAGGCAGAGGGTGAGCTTCCTCAACATGACTGAGCAGCAGTGCCAAAGGAGGCTGAGATTTTCACGAGAGGTAGTCGCAGACATTTGCACAATGCTCGATCAGGCCCTGCAGCCCAGAGGAGCAGGTGGGCACTCCTTACCAGTGGCTGTCAAAGTCACCACTGCCCTCAAATTCTTTGTGGCAGGGTTGTTCCAGGGATCAGCAGCAGACATTAGCGGCATCTCCTAGTCGGCCGCTGACAGATGCATCACGCAGGTTACCAATGCCCTCTTTGCCAAGTCCGACAATTACATCCACTTTTGCACTGATGAGGCAAGTGTTACTGAGCGGGCGCTAGGCTTTGTCAATCTGGCTGGCTTCCCATGGGAGCAGGGCATCATCGACAGCACACATGTAGCCATCAGGGCACCCCATCAGAACCCAGCAGTATGTGTAAACCGTAAGGGCTTCTACTCCCTTAACATGCAGCTGGTGTGCAACCATAGGAAGAGCATCATGCATGTGTGCGCCAAGTTCCCTGGCAGCTGCCATGACTCTTACATCCTGTGCCAGTCCACTGTCCCTCAGCTCTTCGCTCCACCAAACGAACTTTCCAGCTGGCTCCTTGGAGACAAGGGCTATCCCCTGAAGATTTGGCTAATGACACCATTGAGGAGGCCCTCAAACGAGTCTGAGGAGCGTTACAATCAAAGCCACATTTCCACCAGAAGTCTCATACAGCAAACAATAGGGTTGCTCAAAATGCGCTTCAGATGCCTGGACAGATCTGGAGGAGCCCTTCAGTACACACCAGCCAGGGTCTCAAGAATCATCGTTGTCTGCTGCACCCTCCACAACATCGCACTGCAGCGAGGATTAGCGATGCATGAGGAAGAAGGTGCAGAGCGCACAGCCTCTTCAGAGGAGGAGGAGGAGGACGAGCAGAATGAGGTTCAGTAAGAGAAAGACCTGGAGGAGGCGGCTGACCCAGTGTGACCAGCACGTGAACACATTGCTGTCCGTGATGCCAGGGATGGCCTAATCAATGCCAGATTCACCTAACTTTATGCTGCACAGACATGTGGCTGCCACATGCACATGAAGGTTAGCATGACCCCACTACAACACCATAGAGCATCTCTACAATGAACTGTTCAATCCTTGCACTGTCACCACCATTGATGGACATAAAAGGCACTTTCACCCTTCACTGTGCCACTTCAAATTGTGAGCACACATATGGCAACAAAATCAAACATTCACAGAACATTACTTTATTACGACAAAATAAAAGAACAGAAACTTAACATTCATTTATAACAAAACACCCAAATGACTACCCTTGTGACTATTTCTGTGTGCGCTTTCTTTTACACGTGCTTCTACATGGTGCTACCCCTGTGGCTTCAGCAGATGTAGAGGCAGCCTGCTCACTTCCCTGCTGCGCCTGCTTAGACGCCTTTGGCGGTCGTCCTCTGGGTTTTGGAAGCTGTGAGGGCCCCATCAAAGTCTGCTCCTCCAGACTCGGCCATCACTGTTCGGGGAGGAATCTGGGGCTCTAACCGAGGGATTGGCAAGGAGATGGCAGTTTGAGCGCTTGGAGAGGAGCCCACACTTCCATGTCCCTTCCCACCATCATCCCTCTCATGGGCCACCCACACATCTCTGGTAGCAAGTACGTGGAGAGCACCTTGCTGCACATCAGTGCTGTCATGAGGACCCATGTCTGTACTGATATTCCTCATAACAAGGACATCCATGAACCTCTGGTTCATTCCCTCAATAAATGCCCATCTATCCTCCATAGCTGACCATCTATTTAGAAGTGTTACCATGTTCTCCTGAGTCTGGCGATTTATGTCCTCCATGGAGGTTGCCATCTATTCCATGGTGGGACCTACAGTTGCCAGTGCGTGCACCATGGCATTGCTTATATTTAAGATGGGCTCCTCCAATCTCTGCACACTCGCAGTCACTGCGGTTGCAAACTCTGTCAGAGCCTTCTGCACTTGTTCCTGAAGCTCCAGGACCACTCACTTACTCGATAGCCCCAGAGGCTCAGTGTCCACATGCAGCTGAGCAGAGCTAGGAGATTCCTGTGGCCTCCGACGAGGAGTCTCCACTGCTGTCCCTGTCTCCAACATCTGCTCATGCTCACTTGTGAGCTGTGATACACCAGGTGAAAACACTACTCTATCTCGCATAGAACCCACCGAGGTGTGCGTCTCTGCGCTGGTGCTGGGTGCGCTCATTTCTGCTGATGCTGCTCCCTCAGAGGCTGGAGCATCCTCTGAGGAGTCCTCCTGCTCTTCCTCCTGGACAGTAGGGAGGGGGGCTCCTGATGGTACTGTGGGAGAGTAAAGACATGAGTTAGATATGTGATATATAGATTGCAGACATATCCCATTGTGCACATGATGGACATTCAATTTCTATTGACATAAGATCCCATATGAGTCACTCATGAATTCCAAATAAGATGGATGGAAAATAATTCTGTCACCAGGTTGTTCTAATGAGCCCCTCTCTCTGTCCTCCACTTCAGGCTGGTCAACTACTCCTGCGATGTCCAAAGCTGCCTCCTCAGCACTGGTGAGCTTAGCCAACGATGGTGGTCCTCCTCCTGTTCTCTCCCTCTCCCTCTTATTGTGGGTTCTCTTTTCCTGCAATGAATGAAAGAAGTGCAGTTTTAGTGAGAGTGATGGACTGAGTCTGAAGAATGGCTAGGATAGCTGTTTAGAGGGAGACGATGATGGAGTGGGGTGCCAATACCAAGCTGACTCCTTTTCAGTTGTTAGTTATTGTCATTGCATAACGTTGAGGGTGAGGGGTGCATAGTAAGATGGGGATATGATTCTGTACATAGGGAGACAGGGGTGGGTAATGGTGCAAGGGATGTTGGGGTGAGTTACGATGTGCAGGAGTAGGGTTGGCAATGCAGAGTGATGGGGATGTGATGACAGGCACAGCAGAATGAAGGTAAGTGTGCTTTTATACTCACTTTTCCTGAACGCAGGAGATCATTGAACCTCTTCCTACATTGGACCCAGGTGCGAGCAACCACAGACCTTGCATTCACCTCCTCAGCTATTTGCAGCCAGGCTGCCTTTGTCTGGTGAGGAGGTTTCCTCCTTCCATCCTCAGGGAATAGAACCTTCCTGTGTCCTCTGACTCCCTCCACAAGAACATGGAGGGAGTCATCATTGAAGCCTTTGGTCTCTCTGCAGTCATAATTCAATGCACCAGCACTAAGGAGCATCAAAACCAAAGTGAGAGCAAATGGGGACATGGCCCCCTTAAATACACCGGCTGCAAACGCGTCATCAGAGGAGCTCAGCAGACCCGCACTTAGTGGTTGGGCCGGATAACGCGCATGGCGGGCTTAGCAAGCCCAATCAATGGAAAATTGTTTGCACAGAGCAGCTGGAGCCGGGAGCGGGACTGGAACCCGCCAACTACCTCTCCCGTTGAGAACACGCCTCCGCTGGGAAAATCCTGCCCTTCATGTCAGAAGAGCCTGAAAATTCCCCCTTAAAAGTCTCTTTTCCATTTTCTTCAGTGTCTCGTGGAATTAATTATTTTTTCATCATAGGTAAAGCAAACCTCAGAACTCCAGCCATTATCCCAGTCTTTGCATCACCCTCACCTCTCTTCGTGTCCAGTCTTTGACTTAACATGGCCACCTATTCCCAAGATATTGCATATAGGTTGCCAGTGTGATATCATGTTTAAGCAACGTGAATAAACAAAATTAATGTGTTATTATTGATAAAGTACATGATGTGCTTAAACATGATATCGCACCGGGACCTCTATGGGAATCATTTTAGGGTTATCTCTTAATTTAACTGTTGAACAAAGGATTCAGAAAACAATCTACCTTATACTAATGTGCATCATTATGCAGACACAACAAATATGTGCTGTGTTGTGGCTGCAGGCTGGCAGGTGGATTTAACGCCTGAGCTCTGAAGACACTCAGGATAAAGCCTGAGATTAGATTTTAAATGACATTGGCATACAAAGCTGATATCAAGAAGTAGGTCATCATATGCCAATGGCAGCTTAAGGCCTAGTGTTGGGGATTATGAGTAGCAGATTTGGATTTATCTGGCAAATAGATCTTTTATGAATTTCATCTGAAATGATTTCACATATTCAACATTATTCCAATTTTGGCAGAATATTTTTCTGTTTGTGTGATTTTCTTATTCCCCCCCACTAGATTTGGACAGTGCAACGTGACAGCAGCTGTGTGGCCACAAGGTGACTGAAAAATGCTTTTGTGAAAAAGTGCTGTCACACTCAAATCATCACACTGGTCCTGAGGCACCACACATTCTAAAATTAGTTAATAAGTGGCCATTTTCATCTTCCAAAAATATTGCCATTGCCAACAATGGTTTTGTCTATAAACATACAGTGCTCTCAGGAGGAACCTTGGATCATGTGTCATAGGTTTTGCTCTAGTGGTCTTTCAATGTTCATCATGTGACAATGATCAAGCAGGGGGATGATGGCTGGTGCCCATCATTGAATTAGTGAAAGATGCATTTAAAACAGATATTATGTAGAAATTAAGGGGATGGGGGTTATATACTGGGGTTATTGTCTCTAGCCAGTCAGAAGTATCTGAGCTGCTCCAGAGCCCCGTGCGGTTTCGAATCGCTCCCCTTTTCTGGTTCTGACCGCCGGACTTATTCAGTAGCGATGTAGACAAAACGAGACTCATGGTTTGGTGCAAAGAAGGCCAGTATTTATTGAGATAAAAAGAAATAAATTGAAAATAATCAATACAGCATACCTATGCTTAATACAGCACTTTTACTTAATACAGTACACCTTTGCTTACTACAGCACACCTTTTGCTTAGTACAGCAGACTTTTACTTAATACAGCACACTTTTACTCAATACAGCACTCTTTTGCTTACTACAGCACACCTTTGCTTAGTACAGCACTCTTTTGCTTAATACAGCAGACTTTTACTTAATGCAGCACACTTTAACTTAATAGGGGAGGAGAAAATGGACACATCGAGGGAAAATTGACTAAAATTACAATTTAACAAAAATTCCCCTTAATTCCCACCCCTAGGTTGCCTTGTAATGGGCCAGAAAAATCTATGCTCACCAGTGAATGCCTGCTCCGTGCCCTTGCGGTCTTAGATTCTTCACCGCCCCGAAGTGGAGATACCCCAGTAATTCAAAAGTAACTGCTGGTATTCCACTCCTTTGGGCGGGCTCCTGAGTTGTTCTTCTTGCAGGCAGAGCACGGAGGTGAGGCGGCAGAGAGAGAGAGATGGCTTCCTGAGAGGCTATTTCATACCCATTGGGAGCATAAACTTCGCGCCCAAATCCGGATATATCTGGGCTATACAAAAGGGGTCGAACTGTCCCCATTGACTGCAATGGGTTTGAATGTATTACCCCATTCATTTGACTGGTATTCGCTCAGTTTAAACGTCTTACTGAATTTCAGTCAACAGCACTCAAATAGTTTGTAAACAAATCCATTGTCCTGTGGTCAGTCTAACTGCAATTGATTGACAGCTTTAAGCACTTAAGCCTTTGTGTCAACATTGTAGAGAGTTCTGTAAACAAACAACCCCTTTGTCCCGCAGTTTGAAACTTCCTAAACTGCAGTTGATTGACAGTTTCAAGTACTTCATGCACTTTCGCACAGGCTGGTGTTTTTTTTCAAATCCTTTGCAGTTACACAAGCAGGCTGTCTTTTGTCTCCTGCCACGAGGTCTGGCAGCCATTTTTTTGATGCCCTGGATTTTTAAGGTATATTCCACCCAGGTTTTCTTTAATCAAAAAAAATAATCTTCAGAGCTGTAGAAATTTTCGAAATTCTTGCATAACCTTACAATTAGAAGGATTATTTTTTACGAAGGATGAAAAATGTTTGGGATTATCAGTCAGATAAAGTAGCAGACACAGACATTCGAGGCATTCGAAGAACAGTGTACTGGAGGGATACACTTTATGGTCACCTAGTCAGGCATGGGCAAATGGATTCAGGAATTTGTCTGCTAAATATGATGATCCGTTATAGCCATTACCACCGTGAATTTCTATGGAGGTTCTCCCGATCAGCTAGCCTAAATTCACTGGAAGATCAGTGAACCCCAGATAGCCTTGTACACCATTCTTCTGCCAAAGTTACGGCAGCCGAACGGGAGAACCCCAGGAAATTCCTGGCTTATGGTGTTAGCTCATCTCAGTATTGAGGTGGAAAACTGCTTGATCTTTGCTATCTCAGTTCATGATGATCTGTCAGACGTGCGCTCCTTGTGCTGCTTATGCTTGACTTCCGCTTGCTCCCGGCAAAGAGTCTCGAGGTGTTCGGCGCCTTCCCGGATGCTTCTCCCCC
Organism: Somniosus microcephalus; assembly: GCF_052327205.1. Lineage (NCBI taxonomy): Eukaryota > Metazoa > Chordata > Chondrichthyes > Squaliformes > Somniosidae > Somniosus > Somniosus microcephalus. The sequence continues at coordinate 40,469,652 of NC_140998.1, forward strand.
ACTTTGTGTGGTCTTGGGTCAGGGATTCCCAGGTGTCAGTGGGGGTATTATACTTTTTCAAGGAGGCTTTGAGGGTGTTCTTGAAATGTTTCCTCTGCCCACCTGGGGCTCTCTTGCTGTGCCGGAGCTCTGAGTAGAGCGCTTGTTTTGGGAGTCTCGTATCGGGCATGCGGACGATGTGACCAGTCCATTGGAGCTGATTGAGCGTGGTCAAAGCTTTGATGCTGGGGATGTTGGCCTGAGCGAGAGCACTGACATTGGTGCGCCTATCCTGCCAATGGATTTGCAGGTATTACATAACATCTTGTAATACATTGCAGACTGTATGCTAACCTGTCGAATGACCGTGACAGGTGCTTTCAATGTGGTTTTGTGACTATTGTTTATTTTTGTTTTAATTGAGTGTTATCTATCAGTAATGGATTCAGCACACATACCTTTCAGAGCTCACATATCTTTATGCGCTCATTTTTTGTTCGCAAGTTAGTGTGGTTTTTGCACATATTCAAGACTGCACCTGCAGCTGAGAATAACTATACAAATAGGCTGACCCACAAACCTTGTGCAATTAGCACATGGCCACTCCAGTGAGATTTACACCGGTTCTCAACTGATTAGAACTAATTTTTGCAGTACACAAAAAATATCCCCAAACTGATTATGTTGGGGGTTTAATCCCTACTTAGTGCCAACTAAACTCAGTTGGTAGCCTTTGATTCAGAAGATTGTTCAAGGTCAAGTCTCACTCCAGGAATTGAATGCATCATCTCGGGTCATATTACAGGACCGTAGCAGAGGTTTCCCTTTTTGCATAAGATTTAAACTGAGGCCCATGCCTGCCTAGGTGGACGTCAAAGATCCCAAGGTACTATTCAATGAGTTCTCCTGTGTCCTGGCCAACATTCCTCCCTCACCTAACGCCACCAAAAAGTAGATTAATTGATGAGTCAATCATTTGCTGTATGTGGGAGCTTGCATACACAAATTTGCTGCTGTGTTTGCTGAAACAGCTTTAAGAAGGAACCCATTGGTTGTAAGGGACTTTGGAACATCCTGAGAATGTGATAAGGTGCTTCTGTAAATACTGGTTCTTTCCTCGGTAAGGATTTGATAACTGTTTGTTTATTTAAATATGGTACAATGATTGGGGGTAGCAACTTATTGAGAATGATGTTAGCCTTTAAATAAAAAACAGAAAATGCTGGAAATACTCAGTGGGTCAGGCAGCATCTGTGGAGAGAGAAACACAGTTAATGTTTCAGCTCGCGGATCTTTTATCAGAACGGTTCTGACCCGCTGAGTGTTTCCAGCATTTTCTGTTTTTATATCAGATTTCCAGCATCCGCAGGCCTAGAAATTCAGTGCCCTTAGCACCGATTTTGCGGCGCTAGAGGGCCTAGTGCTGCAATTGGCGCCGGTTCCTAAATTGCCTGGCGCCCTTCCGCGGCGGTAGACCGGTAGCGCTGCGCCGGCACCGATGACGTCATCGGTGTGCGCAGCGTCCCGGTTGCCGTGGTAACCCGGCCCCAAGCCGAAATTCAGTTGCGGCCGCCTCGCCAGTGGCAGCCGCAACTAAGACTCCGGCAAACGAGTGTTGCCGGAGTCTGCGCCGGCGCTTTAAGGAGGCGCGGCGGCCGGCCGCTTTCCCGCCGGCCGCCTGCCCGCAGCTCCCTCCCTGGACTTCTCCCCCCCCCCCCCCCCACGGAACAGATGCAAGCCCGGCACTTGTCCGAGGTGCCGGGCTCATTTTTGATGAGATTTGCGCGGGCCGCGGCCGGGTGCAGGCAGCTCCTCCTTAACGGAAGGAGGAGGCCTGCACTTCCCGAGCCTGCCGCACCGCAGCGGGCGCCGCAGCGCCGGAATAGCGCCGCAATGCGGCGCGTTGCGCCAGTTTTCAGGCGCTAAAACCCTTCAGTAGCGCCGGCAGCCGTTTGGGCGCGGCGCTACTGAATTTTTGGCGCGCGCAAAGGGCTTTAGCGCCGGCGCTAACTTCCGGCGCTAAAGCCCTGGCGCAGCGCAAACTCAATTTCTAGGCCGCAGTATTTCACTTTTGTTTTATGATGTTAGCCCTTATAGCCTTGCCCCTTTTGAGAGCTTATGGCATTGAAATTTCGAGTCTCTAAAACTTGCCATATTCAGCGATTTTCTGCTCAGTTTGCCTTTAAAATGAAATGCCCCGCATATACAAGAACTGGACATGTTTCACTGTGCTGTAAGATTTATTTATCATCCCGTTTCCACCCTCCTTCTTAACGTGCTAATCCATTTTTGGGTGTGGTTCCATGGCTCAGCAATTCTCCAGCATCTCACCCAAGCGACCATTCTTCATGCGTGAACCTAGACACGACGTGCCGGCAGATTATTCAGTAGTGGGGGTTGTCACAGCTGAGCTGAATTCTGCCCTCGCCCAACCACCACACACATGTACTGCCCCAGCATGGGGTCACTGGATAATGATAACAAGTGAGAGTTCAGTTTTGGTTTTCCTCTCCCCAGCCCAGGGTGCAGAAGCCAATAGTTTCATCCCAAGCATTGCCCCAGCTGAGATCAGCTAACCCAGCATAGGCAGTGAACAGCCACATAAATGCCTTGGCTACTAAAGCAGATCAGAGGCTGGGGGTGAATGGCTCACCTCCGGATGCCCCAAAGCCCCTCCACCACCTACAAGGCACAAGTCAGGAGTGTGATGGAATACTCTCCACTTTCTTGGATGGGTGCAGCTCCAACTACACTCAAGAAGCTCAACACCATCCAGGACAAAGCAGCCCGCTTGATCGGCACCCCACCCACCACCTTAAACATTCATTCCTTCCACCATCGGCATATCGTGGCTGCAGTGTATACCATCTACAAGATGCACTGCAGCAACTTGCCAGGGTTTATTCGGCAGCATCTCCCAAACCCATGACCTCTTCCACCTAGAATGACAAGAGCAGCAGGTGCATGGGAACACCACCACCTCCAAGTTCCCCTCCACCATCCTGACTTGGGCATATATTGCTGTTCCTTCATTGTCACTGGGTCAAAATCATGGAACTGCCAGCCTAACAGCACTGTGGGAGTACCTTCACCACACAGACTGCAGCGGTTCAAGATGGCGGCTCACCACCACCTTCTCGAGGGCAATTAGGGATAGGCAATAAATGCTGGCCTTGCTTGCGATGCCCACATCCCAAGAAGTAATATTTTACAATTAGAAATTAGACCTCCTTGGTCAACATGGCTCCATTCCAAACCTATTCTTAATCCTTTCTTTGAAGTTTTCTGCAATCAGCAAGAAATTCCCAATTTCAATGTTAGTGTTTCCATTCCATCTATAACTTTGTTTGTATTCCCTGTGTATCTCAATCTCGCATCCTTCATGTCATAAATCACAAATTTTTTGATGACGATGAAACAAAAGATTAAAATGTAAGAACCACATGCTTGGGGAAGAAGAGTTACTTTAACAGGTCCACTCAAATAGTAACTGCTAGTTTGTTAAGGTCCTTTAGCTAATTTCATGTTGTTGCTTATTAATCTGTATGTTACAGTTTGAAAACTTCGCGATAGAAACATAAAGATATTTACAAACAGCACATTAATAAAAATGTATTTTAAATTAATTGAACAACAAAACTAAATATTTGTCACAGATCTTATTTTAAATACCACAGAATATAGTGATTGAGTGAAGTATAAATTATATTTGGCCCAGGAACAAAACAAAGTCTGTAATGTGGGTACAACATGAATTCCAAAACAAGCAGTATGAAGTTTAATGCAAAACTGGTATGGGAGAATTTCATAAATGTTCCCACAGAAATTTTTTTTGACATGAAGTCTGACCGAACATGCTTTAATTCATGATTGTGCACAGGCGTATAATTATACATCTAATGACAGTAAAGGACCCCAATAGACACATGCTTATTTAGTTATAATTCCCCATCTGTTCTTTTTACAGAGCAACTAAAACCCAATAGATTGCAAGTGCATGTGAAGAACACTGCACTTCATAACAGCACAAAACCATCACCACAACTATTCAACTGAATTCAAACTCTCAGACTGCCACGATGGGATTTTAACCCATTCTCTGGATTAGTAGTTCAGGCCTCTGATTACTCATCTGGTAACATAACCATTAGACTACTGCAATAAACCGCAATGGCTTCCATTCCCTGAATGTGCAGCTCATTTGCGATGACAGGCACAGCTTGATTGCATGTGAATTCACAATAGATCGGAAGCTGCCACGATGCTTTTATACTTCATCAGTCCAGTGTCCCAGCTGTACTTCAACAGCAGGGGCCTAAAGAAGGATGACTTCTGGGTGACACGGGATACCCACTACTCCGATGCCTCATGACGCCTCTTCATAGGACCACAGAGGCTGCAGAGGAACGTTACAATGAAGCACATACAAAGATAAGGAAAGGAAATGAGCAATCCATCAAGATGGTCAAGGGAAGGTCTGGATCCGTCTGAGAGTGCCTTGGAGCATGCATCTAGCACTGGCTCATGTATTGTGATAGCACGTTGGCATGCTTCACAACTTTGCAATCAGGAATGGACTGACAATCGATGCCCCACAGGATGCCACAGAGCCCGATGATGCAATTCAACAGAAAGGAAAATCGCACGGCTTCTATAATGGGTGCTCAACCCGTAAGTTGAAAATTATCCCCCTTGATCATCTGCGCTGCTGCTGTGAGGGGAAGCAACCTTTGAAGAATGCACTCCACTAGTACTGGGGACAGGATTCTGGTTACCAGACATTAGAGGGAGACTTATGACATAGCAAATACTACCTCAGGCATTAGCTCGACCACAATGTTTACAGTGTAAACATCAAGCAAAGGTGTCAAGCAGAAATCTGCTCTGTGCTATTTACTTCTCTCAGTGTTGTGGTGATTTATTTTAAGACTCCCCTTCATTAAGTTACTTAACTCCAGGCCCGGAATACAAGACTCACTCTTCAATTTAACTGTGCAGCTCCAGAATCCTGCAAGAGTTCATTGTTAGTCAGTGTCAGCCGTGGCTCAGTGGGCAGCACTCTCACCTCTGAGTCAGAAGGTCGTGGGTTCAAGTTCCACTGCAAGGACTTGAGCACATAAAGCTAGGCTAACAATCCAGTGCAGTGCTAAAGGAGTGCTGCACTGTCAGAGGTGCCGTCTTTTGGATGAGATGCTAAACCGAGGCCCCGTCTGCTCTCTCAGGTGGACGCAAAAAATCCCATGGCACTATTTCGAAGAAGAGCAGGGGAGTTATCATCGGTGTCCTGGCCAATATTTATCCCTCAATCAACATAACAAAAAAAACAGATTATCTGGTCATTATCACATTGCTGTTTGTGGGAGCTTGCTGTGTGCAAATTGGCTGCCGTGTTTCCCACATTACAACAGTGACTACATTTCAAAAGTACTTCATTGGCTGTAAAGCGCTTTGAGACATCTGGTGGTCATAAAAGGCGCTATATAAATGCAAGTCTTTCTTTAACAAGTAAAAATCAAACTCTCCCAATTTTCAGTAACCCTTTTCTACTCCATTTATGGAGGGATTGGAATTAAATCAGCACTCAATGTTGATAAATTGCCCATTGGCACTTGACATCACTTTTAACTCACAGCTACCCTACTGATAAAAGAAGCAAAACAGCAATATCCCTTGTAGTTTGAATGCTAATCTGATTTTATGATGCATTCATCCATTAGAAAGAGATGATTAGGGAATAAGAAGATAGAGCAATTGTGGTTAACATAATGGTAAACTGGATCGATAGGCCAAATGGCCAGCGCCTGCACGTGGAGAATCCCATTGAAGGAACTTTTTGTTATGGACCATACACGTAAACGGCAGCATTTTGTGAGCGTTTAAAGATCATATAATAAATTAATGATTGCAGATTAAATATCAGGGAATGGTGTCAAAATTACCTCTCATCTGCCGCAGATGGTCATGCAAGACTCCAGGACACAGCAGCTTCACCTCTGAGGAAAATGTATTGCCTTCATGTTTAAAAATCCAGCTTTAGGTGAGCCCCATTCAACCGCGCTCTTTGTTTAACTAAATGGGAAGCTTAAATAAAATTGACTTATTCACCATTTTAATTAGCTTGAAATTACTAATCACGAGAGTGGAATATGAATTTCTCAAGCACTATGCTATAAGCTATGAGCATAATCCTATTTGAAACTACAGTTACTTTGCTTGATACAAATAATCATTATCTGCAACAGGAACACCGCCGGTAAATCTATATATTTTTAATGCCATCTATTTAAATTAATGATTTGCATTTGGTTCTGGAGGGGCATTAAGGATTAACTTTACAAAAATTAGCACTGATTTCAATTTAGGTTGTCGCTGCTGACTCAGTACCTGAATGAAGATTGCAGCCAGCTCTGATAGCCTCAGTAAAGGATGCAAATCTGTCTGCAGAGTTTGATTGACATGTGTGATCAATTGGCCAATACCAGGCATTTGTTGTAGCTAGCTTCTGAGCTGGCTGACAACAGCTTATCATAGACAATTGATAGCATCAATTGAACAGCCCAAAAGGAGTTCATTGATTTGCAGTGGTCGTGCATAAAACATTTCACTTTCTCCGTGAGCTAAAATATACAGCAGTGTGGACACCATTAAGCAAATGAGCATAATTAAATGGCTGTACAATAGATGAGCTTATTTGTCAAATGGCAATCTTTAACTGCGGCAATTTTAAATTCTGCATTTTTGATCTTGCAGGATGCTCCCACCATTTCACAAGAGCCTGCATAGCAACAACAACTTACATTTATAATGCCATAGAAAATAGTCCCAAGGCGCCAAGGTATCTGCAGCGGTACTTGCTGCTGTTAGGGTAAGAGGGATTAAGCTCTACGAGAACGCGAGGGAACGTGAAGGAAAAAATAACTTGCATTTATATAGCACCCTTCATGACCTCAGGACGTCCCAAAGTACTTCCCAGCTGATGAAGTATTTTTGAAGTACAGTCACTGTTGTGGGGTAGAGAAACACAGCAGCCACGGTGTGCACAACAAGGTCCCACAAACAGCAACAAGATAAATGACCAGTTTTTAATGATGTTGGTGGAGGGAAAAATGTTGGCCAAGTGTTATGGGATCTTCCATGTTCACCTGAGAGGGCAGATGGGGCCTCGTGACTGAATCATCTCACATGGCTAGTAAGGGAGCAGGAGTGAATCATCTCACATGGCTAGTAAGGGAGCAGGAGTGAATCATCTCACATGGCTAGTGAGGGAGCAGGAGTGAATCATCTCACCTGGCTTGTAAGGGAGCAGGAGTGAATCATCTCACCTGGCTAGTAAGGGAGCAGAATTGAATCATCTCACATGGCTAGTAAGGGAGCAGGAGTGAATCATCTCACATGGCTAGTAAGGGAGCAGGATTGAATCATCTCACATGGCTAGTAAGGGAGCAGGATTGAATCATCTCACATGGCTAGTAAGGGAGCAGAAGTGAATCATCTCACATGGCTAGTAAGGGAGCAGGAGTGAATCATCTCACATGGCTAGTAAGGGAGCAGGAGTGAATCATCTCACATGGCTAGTAAGGGAGCAGGAGCGAATCATCTCACATGGCTAGTGAGGGAGCAGGATTGAATCATCTCACATGGCTAGTAAGGGAGCAGGATTGAATCATCTCACATGGCTAGTAAGGGAGCAGGAGTGAATCATCTCACATGGCTAGTAAGGGAGCAGGAGTGAATCATCTCACATGGCTCGTAAGGGAGCAGGATTGAATCATCTCACATGGCTAGTAAGGGAGCAGGAGTGAATCATCTCACATTTCATTTCTGAGTTATTCAGTTAGCTCACTCTTGAAAATATTGATCGCCTCACATCACAAATGATTCATTGTCCTATATTTCATTACTACGTCATTAGAGCATCTTATGATAGCAATGAGTTTTACCTTAAGAGAAAGAGCGACTATATCTATCCATTCTACACCTCAGCAAGCAAGTACCAGTAGAGGACAAGTCATAAGAACATAAAAACTTAAGAAGTAAGAGCAGGAGTAGGCCATACAGCCCCTTGAGCCTGCTCCGCCATTCAATAAGATCATGGCTGATCATCGACCTCAACTCCACTTTCCTGCCCGATCTCCATATCCCTTGATTCCCCCGAGAGTCCAAAAATCAGTGACCTTGGCATCTTTACCCTGCCTTTTAAAGGGTGGTGATTGGAAACAAGAAGCATTGGATAAAATATAGATTAATCCCTAATTGCCAAATAATGTTTCGTTTTCCAGCAGACAATGATACGTTTGCAATGCAAAGAATGTTAAAATCTCCATGGATTGCAGGGTACAGCTCAGTGCTGTTCTATAGGCACCAGTGCATCACTTGGTTCTTAAAGACCAGAAGGAGCCAATTTCAATACGCTTCAGATTACTGATTTGTTATGGTGTTACAATAATTTAATGTATGCATTATTGCATAATTAATTGACATGTATAAAAGGAAAATGCCGGAAAACTGTATTAAAAACAGAAAATGCTGGCAAACATTCAGCAGGTCAGGTAGGATCTGTGGCGAGACTAACAGTTAACGTTTCAGGTCGATGACCTTTCATCAGAACTCAATTACGTGAACCGTCTGTTTATAAAAACTTTGATGTTTATCTTTGCAACAGGTTTGTGAAAATATATAAATTTTTTAAAAACGCAAAAAAAGAACAACATGCACTTGATCACATCTCAAAGTGCTTCACATATGAGAAATGACTTTGACGTGCAAGGATTGTTATGTAGGCAAACGTGGTAGTCATTTTCTGCATAGCAAAATCCCACAAACAGTCATGAGTGACCAGTTAATCGTTTTTTGCCAGTGCTGGCTCAGGGAAGGATGTTGGCCAGGACACTGAAAGAACTACACGCCCTTCTTTGTATAGTGCCGTGGGATCTTTACAGTAATTAGAGATGATTAGAAGATGTCGTTGCTAAAGGCGGAACTTCTAATCATTTGAGGACACTTATGTATTCCTTGACACCAAAAACAGATTTACCCTATTTGTGGTTATTTTGTACAAGATGTTTACAAGCATTAAGGATATGATTTGATACAAAGTACATATATAAAAAGTTTCACATTAATTGCATTGAGTGCCATAGATGATTAGACACTTCTATCCAATTGGATAAGGGGTGCTCGGTGATAGGGCCAGATTATCTCTTGTAGGTGTTGGAGGAGACAAGGCTGTCCCAGGTTCAGTCAAGTTGTGGGGACTTGAGTTGGGGTGGGAAAGTGGTCCATATCTCCTGGTATTCTCCAAGCTTCCCATACATTACATGCTCTGACTAGCAAATAATCCACATGTATTTAGAGCACGGCCCTGAATTTCTACAGGGTTTTCCCAATCTCCTGCTGTAAGTTCAGTGGAGAAGTGATGGAACCTCCCAAAGAAATAATGTAAATCCGCCGATCTCCCACCAGAGAACCCCAGTGAAAATTCCGAGGTCACATGTTTGCTGTGAGTGGTGTTGGATTGCACTACAACAAGGGAATGCATAACATAAATCAATGAATATATGAATATATGAATGAACCATACATTTACCTGCTTTTCAGCCTACAGTCAATCTTATTCACTCTATTCCATCAATATCTTTATTCTCGAAAGTATGGAATCATGCTAAAATCATGTCCGCAAGGGGTCAGTACAGATGTAATATTTATCTTGTATTTGGATATGTGCTAACAGGTGGAATTGTTGGGGAACGGAAAATGTTCCCATTGTCCAACTTTCAGCACCAGCATGCTAATTAAATATGGGGATAGAGTGGGGGAATGGGACTGACTGGATTGCTCTACAGAGAGCCAGCATGGACTCGATGGGCCGAATGGCCTCCTTCTGTGCCATTATGACTCTATGGGCTGGATTTTACCAACCCTGAGGAGGTGGGTTTGGAGGCGGGACTGCTGGGAAATTTTTAAAAAATGGGAGTGGGTCCCGAAGGTGCTCCCAACCCGCCTCCAACCAATCTTCCCGGGAGTCGGGTACCCAATTTGCACAGGGACCCAACTCCTAGCGGCGGAAGAGGATTATAGACACTTAACTGCCTGTCGACAGGTAGTTAACAGACAGTTAAGAGAATTTTTCCCATTTTGAGCCTGCTGCTGTGGGCTTCCCGATGTCGGGGAGCCCCACCAGGGTAAGTGAGGCAAGCTGTGGGTCTGTTGTTATGTTGTTGTTTGGATGACAGCTGCAGAATTTGTGTGAAGGATGCAAAGTGACAATGGTTAGTATCAGATGTAAGGAAATGTTATAAAAGTAATGCTTAATGTGTTTAGATGTTTCTGCAGGTGACAAGCTGTGAAATGATTGTGTAGCCTCATCTCATTGGGAGAAGTGACAGATGGCTTCTGCAATCTCAGCTGCATCTGCCATCTGTTTTATCCTAAGGTGAGAGGAATTGGAGAGCCTGGGTGCAAGGGCTCACCTTTGTACAGTGATTGTCAGTGTTTGACAACACCTCAATGCTGTCAAACACTGTCAAATCATCTGACAAACTACTGTGGTGCATATGCCTTTAAGAAAACCGGCAGATGAAGCATTATCAACTGACATCATCTGACACCGGCTTTCCATTAATTGGCCAGCAAGCCCGCAGGGCGGGCTTAACAAGGTCAATCAGGGCAAAATAGCGTCAGTTCATCAGACATCATTGGGGGCAGGACTAGAACCTGGAAGGCAGCAGTCCCGCCCTCAACGTGTCTCGGTAAGTAAAATCCAGCCCTATGACTCTATTCCCTTGCTGCAGTTAAGTGCAATTTCTTAAAAAATCTGAGTTTTAAAAGGTCACTTGCCATGGTTGCACTTCATTATTGATTTGCCTCTAAAGCTTCCAGAAAGTAATAAGTCCAATTTAAATACATTAATTTTGCAATTCATACTGGTAACTGAAATCAATCTGAAAATATTCGAAAGAGGAACAAGGAGTTTTAGAGATTGAATAACTTGATTGTGGGCTTTAATACATTTTGATTGTAACTCAACTCTAACCACAGAAGACCTATATACACACACTTAGGGCTAGATTTTTCCAACCTCGGTGGGTCCGTGGCAGGCAATGTGCGTGGTGTGTTGGGACACCGCAACTGTCTTGATCCTGACCTCCAGCAAGATTTTTTGTTGATTGGGCTTGTTAAGCCCGCCCTGAAAGGTTCCTGGCCAATTAATAGGAAGCGGGTCTGATGATGTCACTTGATGACGCGCCATTAGCCGGTTTCCTTAAAGGGGCCATGTCTAAATTGATTTTGACAGTGGTGCTGTCAGTATTCTGCAGCACTGAGGTGCTGCAAACACTGACAAGCACTACACAAAGGTGCACGGCTGCACCCAGGCTCTCCCATGACACCATCCATATGCTTATGGAGGGAGTCACAGCACGTAGGGAGGTTTTCTTCCCTTCCAATGTGCGGAAGAGACCTCCCCAGGAGACCAACTCAGCCTGGTTACACATTGCACAGGAGGACACAAGCAGGGATGTCATCAGGTGGACCAGGCTGCAGTGGCGCAAACCTTTCAATGATCTCAGTAGATCACGAAATGTTACTGCAAAGCCACACTCAGCCTCATCCTGCTGTGCCACTCATCTCATTCCCATCACCCTGCCTTCCCTAACCTACTCCTGCACATCCTTACTCACACCAACTTACCTTGCACCTCCACCCATCCCTCTCTATTTACATTATCACTTCCCCATCTCAATAGCCACCCCTCACACTCACCCTCATCCTAGTGCAATCATACCAACTAACAACACACAAGGGTAGGCACTTGGGTGTTTCAGCCAATGTTCATGTAAAGTTACTATTAATGTGTTGTCAAACATTGAAATCTTTATTTTCAACACTTTGCCTTCTTGGCCAGCTCTCTGTGCGCCTTTGAAAATGGCTTAGTGAGTTGCAATGAATGGTGAGACATAATGGTACTGACCCCCCCCTCCCACAATGGTGATGAGTGTGAAAGGAATGGTTTGGGCATTGTAGAGATGCTTTTATGTTGTTGGTGTGAGGTGGTGTCAACCTGGTGCATCATGTGGCAGCCAGGGTGTACAGCATCAAGTGAAGTAAATCTGGCCATGGTGAGGCCATTCCTGGCAACCTGGGCAGAAATGAGCTCGGGTGCTGATGCCCTGTGTCCTGTGCAGCATCAGGTGATTGCGGAGAAGGTTCGTGCTGTTGCTGGTACTGCTGGTGTGGCTGGTGATGCTGGTATACCTGGTGATGTTGGTGTTGGGGCTGATTGTGGTGGGATTCCAAAGAGCAAGGTGAGATTTTTTCAAGGGCACCGATGCTGATGGAATGGATGGCAACTGAAGTTGAGATTGTAATGTATATACCTTTAAGGGGAGAACTATGTTTTACAGCTCATGTATACTGCAGTACCAGCAGTGACCACACCTGTATATAACACTGAGTAGTAATCTGGACAGATCAGTTGCAGTGTGAGCCACATTGAGTAAACACCTGTTGTACTGTTCTCCACAGTCTGTGTCTTCTTATACACAGACGTAACATTGGCGATGAGGCAGGTTCGAACCTACCTGCAACTCTGCATCACCTCCCGGGGATTCGTTCCTGGAGTTCAGTGGATTGGAGGTCAAGGCCAGAGACTCGGGCGTCGACCATGGGCAACCACCCAGTCATCCAGCAGAGACTCGAGAATTGCGGGGGAGGCTGTCGAGAGCCAGGCTTGGCTTTCCAGTCGAGGTGGTCCAGCGAAACGGGCTGGCAACAGGTAGTGCGCAGACCCTTCCCGGACAGCGGCGGGCTAGAGCCCGACCGAGCGGCACAGCAAAGGGCTGAGCAGCGTCGACGGGGGAGAGAGAGAGAGGGCAGAGCGCACAGGGCGCAGCCGGTGTTCAGGGGCCAAGCAGCGTCGGAGAGAGGGAGAGAGAGACGCGCAGAAACCCGCGAGGCGCTGCCATTGCCACGAGGACCGCCGAGAGAGGCGTTGGCAGCAGCGCAGGAGAAGCGCGCGAAACCTACAGGGCGCCGCCATTGCCACGAGAACCGCCGGGAGCAGCGTCGGCAGCAGCGGGGGAGGAAGGAAAGCGCGGGAGATGCCATTTTAAGCCATTGGGAGACGCCATTTTAAACCACACCCAAAATGCCGAAGAGTGGCAGTATCACCGCATTTGACAATGAAGTCGAAGATTGGACTACATATGTCGAACGAATAGAGGTATACTGCAAGGAAAATGGGTTGTCAGATGACAAGAAAGCGTCGGTATTGTTAAATTTAATGGGTGCAAAGACATATGGTTTATGACGAAATCTAGTAACCCCAACGAACCCAATGGAAAAGAGTTTTGAAGACATAGTAACGATACTAAAGGAACATTTAAACCCCACACCGCTGCTGATAGCAGAAAGATTCAAGTTTCACAAACGGAACCAGCATAAGGGTGAAAGCAATGCTGATTATTAAACAGAACTGCGCAAACTATTGAAACACTGCCAGTTTGGAGCGGGACTGGCAGATACCTTAAGGGACAAGTTTGTGTGTGGGCTTCAAAGTGAAGGAACCCAGAAACGGCTTTTATCTGAAAAGGACCTTACGCTGGAAAAGGCTTTCAGCATTGCGGTATCATATGAAGCAGCAGCACGGGGCGCTGCAGAGATACAACAAAGACCGCAAGAATGTGGCACAAATGAAATGTCATATGGAACAGAGAAGTGCTATCGCTGCGGCAGAACAACACACGACCAGAATGATTGCTGGTTCAAAGACAAAGTGTGCAGACAGTGTGGAAAAGTAGGACACATAGCACGAGTCTGCAGGTCGGGAAAGAAAACCAGCAATAAGAAGCCGACCAAAGGAAAGTACAAGAAGGTACATAAGATAACGGAGAATAGTTCAGATGAACAAAAGAGTGATAATGACTCCGAAAGCAGGGAACTGAGTTGTCTGAAACTACATAATGTGATCACAACGGAGGATCACCGAACCATTTGGGTCACTCTCAAGATAGCAGGAGTCCAGGTAAAGATGGAATTGGACACAGGATCAGCCCTGACAGTCATAAACCGACGGGACTACGAGCAGCTATTCTCACACATACCCTTGAGAGACACAAAAATTATTTTGAAGATGTACATGGGGCAAAAAGTCTACCCCAAAGGAAAAATAAGGGTGACCATTATATATAACGGTAAGGAAACACCAAAACTAGACCTGTATGTATTGCAAGATGGAGGACCACCATTACTGGGATGTGAATGGATCCGGAAAATACAACTGGATTGGCATTCCATACAGGCACTGACTGTGGCTGACAAAAAGGATGACGACATCACACCTGGGCGACTGTCAAAGATCCTAACTGACGTGAAAGAAGTGTTCCAGCAAGGACTCGGAACACTAAAAGGCATGACAGCAACGTTTAAAATTGAAGAAAACGCAAGCCCAAAATGTTTTAAGGCCAGACCGGTACCTTATGCGATCCACCCAGCCGTCAAAGCAGAGCTGGAGAGTCTGGAACGTTCAGGTGCACTGTCCAAGGTAGACTGGAGCGAGTGGGCTACACCCATCGTCCCTGTGATGAAAAAGTCATTGAGCAGCACGCCTGGGGAACCAAGGAAGGTTCGCATCTGTGGGGACTTTAAGGTAACAGTGAACCCGGTCCTTCACAACATACAATATCCACTTCCGCGGATTGAAGATATTTTCGCCTCGCTATCTGGAGGGAAACGCTTCACTAAGATTGATCTGGCCCAGGCGTATCTGCAAATGGAGGTAGAAGAAGCATCAAAAAAATACCTCACAATCAACACCCATAAAGGTCTCTACCAATACAACTGGCTGGTATTCAGGGTAGCATCAGCTCCGGCTATTTGGCAGAGGGCAATGGAACAAGTCCTGCAAGGGACCCCAGAGACCCAGTGTTATTTGGACGACATCCTGGTCACGGGCGAAAATGAGAGTGATCACCTTGCCAACCTGGAGCAGGTGCTCACTAGATTGCAGGAATATGGGCTCTGAGCTAACCACCACAATTGCGAGCTTTTTGGAAAACAGATCTCGTATTGTGGCCATGTTATCGATAAAGAGGGGTTACATAAGTCCCCAGAGAAGATTGAGGCAGTAGTCAAGGCTCCAGCACCGGAAAATGTGTCACAACTGAGGTCGTTCCTCGGGCTGGTAAACTACTACCATAAGTTCTTGCCAAATTTGTCTACAATACTACACCCACTGAACACCCTACTGCAAACTGGGG
The DNA here is from genome assembly GCF_052327205.1 of Somniosus microcephalus. Taxonomy (NCBI): domain Eukaryota; kingdom Metazoa; phylum Chordata; class Chondrichthyes; order Squaliformes; family Somniosidae; genus Somniosus; species Somniosus microcephalus. The sequence goes on from NC_140998.1 coordinate 40,484,885, forward strand.
TGCCATGGAAGTGGAGTGACGAATGTAGACGAGCTTTCCAGAAGAGCAAAACATTAATCACATCGAAAGAGGTATTGGCCCATTACAACCCAGCATTACCAATTCGGTTGGCATGTGATGCATCACCCTACGGCATTGGAGCGGTGCTGTCGCACAAATTCTCGGACGGCTCAGAGACCAATAGCCTTTGCGTCACGATCACTAACCTCAGCCGAGCATAACTATGCCCAGATTGACAGGGAGGCCCTCAGCCTAGTGTGGGGAGTGAAAAAGTTCAATCACTATCTGCACGGGCAGAAATTCACCTTGCTGACTGATCACCAGCCTCTTGTCTCCATTTTTAATCCGAAGAGGGGCATTCCGGTGATGACTACGCAACGACTACAAAGATGGTCACTTTTTCTAGGGGGGCACCACTATGAGATTGAATATAAGGGCACGAAACAGCATGGAAATGCTGATGGGCTATCACGCCTGCCACTGCCTACTGCGGAGGAAGCACCAGCAGTGGATCCTGTCAAAATATTCCATTCGACTATAGTTGAATACCTACCGGTAACTAACGCTTGTATCGAAAAGGAAACCGGAAATGGCCCAACACTGTCTCGGGTATATGATTTGACGGTGAAGGGATGGCCAGCACATGGCAACTCACTGTTGCCAGCATTCTCGACAAGGAGACAACAGCTGTCAGTGTGCCGGGGGACCTTGATGTGTGGATCCCGAGTGGTAATTCCACCCAAGTTAAGGGATAGAGTGCTCAATGAGCTTCATGAGGGTCATCTGGGAGGGGTAAAAATGAAAAGCCTAGCCAGGGCTTATGTGTGGTGGCCGGGAATCGATAAACAAATCGAGGACCTGACCAAGAGCTGCTCAGGATGCCAGAGAGTCCAAAATGCACCACCACAGGCCCCTCTACACCCATGGGAGTGGCCCTCATCTCCATGGCAACGGGTGCATATTGATTTTGCTGGTCCATTCATGGACTCAATGTTGTTAATAGCCATGGATGCGCACTCGAAATGGCCTGAGGTCATTAAAATGTCCTCCACCACCACGGAGAAAACTATTGCAGTCCTACGGACCATTTTTGCCAGGAATGGCTTGCCAGAACAGATTTGCTCCGACAACGGACCACAGTTTGTGTCCAAAGAGTTCCGGAGGTTCGTGAAAAAGAACGGGGTAAGGCATTACACATCCGCCCCTTATCATCCAGCCACAAATGGATTGGCTGAGAGGTTCGTACAAACCTTTAAGAAGGCAATAAAGGCTATGTACAATGACAACATTCCGCTGCAGCACAAGGTGGACAATTTCCTGTTTGCTTACCGGAATGCGACACATGCAGTCACCAACCAGGCCCCAGCCATAATGTTCTTTAACCGAGGGTTAAGATCTCGCCTGGATTTGCTCAGACCAAACGTACGAAGAGATGTTGAGAGTAAGCAATTCCAGCACATCCATGAGAAGCCAACAAGGAGCTCCAATGTAGGGCAACCAGTCTTGGCCCGCAACTACCGAACAGAAAAATGGCAGCCAGGTACGATATGCACACAGCAGGGCCCACTAATGTACACAGTGGACGTTGGGGAGAGCATCGTAAGACGCCGTGCTGACCAGATCCTAGAGTCACAGGAACAAGTCAACCCCATGCCTCGCCCATACGTACCTGGTGATGAACCCGACGTACAGGTCGCATCTACCCCAGAAACAGTAGCATCGGAAGCTGATGAACCAACCGACGACAGGGTGCCAGAATCGCCTCCGCACCAAGAGCAAGATGCTCGGGAAAGGCGCTATCCAGAAAGGATCAGGAAGCCTCCCCAAAGACTGAATATATAAATAGACTATTTTCAGCTAATGTTGCATGTTAAAAGTGTTAATTGTAATTAGTTTGATATTTAATTGTTAAATGAGTGTTATGGTACTGTTAATCTAAAAGGGGAGGAATTGTAATGTATATAACTTTAAGGGGGGAACTATGTTTTACAGCTCATGTATACTGCAGTACCAGCAGTGACCACACCTGTATATAACACTGAGTAGTAATCTGGACAGATCAGTTGCAGTGTGAGCCACGTTGAGTAAACACCTGTTGTACCGTTTTCCGCAGTCTGTGTCTTCTTATACACGAATGTAACAGAGATGGCAGAAGCGATTTGTCAATGGTGAGAGAGGTTGCTCCAAGGAGGTGACACTGGATAGAGAGTTTGCTCCAAACACTTCACAACTCCATAAAGCTGAAAAGTGTATTCCAAATCCTGAAGGCTCCAGCCTCTAAGATTGGAAATTGAACAGTTGTGAAATGATAGCTTTTATACCACTTTTGCAGCTGTCAACTATTCACAGCAATGGCGGGGCATTGAGAACCCGACACACTTACCTGCTGTGATCCCCGAGCGCAGGGAACCTCATAAAAGTGGAAAAATCATTAGGACCTGGTAAAATGCTGCTTCAATACCTTTAAGCAGCTTCTTAAGTATTTCAATTGCCTGATCCGCCGCTTAGTGTCGGGTCTGCAAACCGCAGGCAGAGCCGGCATTTGGTAAATTAACAAGGAGGTGGGTTCAGAGTGGACTTCCGCCCCGCTGTCAATCACTGCCATTTTGACAGTGGACCCACCTTCGAACCCGCTGGCAAAATTCAGCCTTTAATTTGCCATTTTTTAAAAAAACATTATTTTTATGATTTATGTCCCTTCTCTCCTTCTCTTCCCCCTTCCATTTTCAGGAAGCCATATCATTTTAAAAGATGAAGGTGCCAAAACGCTTTACAACCAATGAAAGACTTTTTGAACTGGAGTCACTGTTGTTATGCAGGCAAACATGGCAGCCAATTTGTGCACAGCAAGGTCCCACAAATGGCAAATGACCAGATAACATGTTTTTGGTGGTGTTGGTTGAGGGAGGAATGTTGGCCAGGACTTCGGGAGAACTCAAAGCTGCTCTTTCAAATGTGCCATGGGATCTTTTATGTTGACCTGACCAAGCAGACAGGCCCTCAGTTTTACATCTTATCTGAAAGACAGCAACTCTGAAAATATAGCACTCAGCACTGAACTGAAGAATCAGCCTAGATTTTATGTTCAAATTCGCAGTGAGGCTTGAAACCACAACTTTCTGACTCAAAATGCTACCAACTGAACCAAGCTGACATTTCATGTTTTACTCATCTATGAGTGGAACATAATCACCCATTGGTATCTCAGCGGATTTGAATACTTCTCAGGGACGCTAACAGGAAGTGTTCCTTCCCATGTGGAAAGGGGAAAATTGTTTTTCTCCTTGGGGTTGTTTCCTCTCCACAACAAAATATATAACTAAGTAAAACTAGCTAAGTAAATATCCAGGGGAAGACTGACTACATATATTAGGGAAATAGAAAATTCAGCAAGCCATCAATCTGCCCAGCCTGCCACAACATTTTTTTAGCAATGGCAGCTCTTTTTTTCTGATCCCAATTCCCTGCACTTTCTTCATTTTCCTCAATACCCTTACTTCCCAAGGAAGTAATTAACTCCATTTTAAACATGACAATTAATTCTCCATCTATAGCATTCTGAGGCTGCGCCTTTCACATTCTCCCAACACTTCACGTGAATTTGGGATTCACTTTTAGTTCGAATTTTAAAATGATGTTCCCTTGTTCTAGATTCCCCTACTAGAGGGAAGAATCATTCCCTCTGCACCCTGTCAATTCCCTTCATTATTTTAAATGCCTCTATAATCCATTGTAGAAATGATTTTATTCATCTATTTTCCGCATCTCGAGGAAACATCACCCCAGGTTTACGGAGTCTCTCATCACAGCTAAGGCCCTTCATTCCAAGTATCATTCTAGATAATCATCGTGGGACATTCTATCGTATGCCTTTTGTGATAAAGCCCAGAATTCCTTTAGGCTTTTGATCACATTTTTGCATCTGTGAGCTAGCGTTTATTGTCAATCCATAAATCCCTTTGTTCATCTCTCCTCCACCCAATGCTTCTTCATTTAGGCTGTCTTCCATGCATATGTTCAAAGTGTATGACCTCACACATTCCTCCAGTTAAACTGCATCTGCCATTGTTCCGCTCACTCACGCAACCTCTGCCCTTTTTACAATTTTGTGCTTTCTTCACAATTAATTAATCCTCCTAATTTTATACCATACTTCCCGCTATAACCAAAATCAAGACATTTGTATGTAAGGATAAATTTTATGAATTTGCATTCCCAGTGCAGAGCTTCATATACTATTGGGAATCCAGACGCAGCGGTCAGCACATCCTGCAGGATTTTCCATTCTTAAATTCTGCGAGTCTTGCAGCCTTCCACGCCCAAATTCCCAATTAATGTTCTGATGTGCAAATTAGTAACAGCTACCGAATAGAGTGAAAAGGTAGGGCCCGACCATTGATCCCTATATTAATATGTGATTTAAACTTCAATCTCCTACATCATAGTATAGCTATTGGGCCACCCTGTACCATTGCATTTTCCATACAACAATTGATATTTATATATCACCTTTAATGTAGAAAATGACCCAATGTACTTTACAGGAGGGGGAGGAAAAAATAGAAAGAATGGACAATGAGCCATGATGGGTGAGTTAGAAGTGACTGAAAGCTTGCTCAGAAAGATGGGTTTTGCAAACGGTTTGAATGGCAGAGAGAAAACTAGAAAGGAGGGATTTTCAGCGTAGGCCTACATATTTCTTCATGGGCTCTGGGGTGCCAATGCTGGATTTGATGCAATTCTTGTGGCCTGTTCTCTTTTCCAATTAGAACTGGACTGAGTGCCCATATGGCTCAATGGGTAAATCCACATAATGACCAGGAAAGGCTAAAGTTTAACCAATGGCCTGTGCAAAGTTTCTGATTCCAGCCAGGGCATTAATAGGGCCATTATAATTCGTCTCTTTGGGCGCGATCTTGCCAACCCTGGGGAGGCGGGTATGGAGGCTTGACTGCTGTGAAACTGGCAGAATCTGGGTTCGGGTGCCCATCCCGCCCCCAATCCACCTCTGTGCCATCGTGCCAGGAGGTGGGTAGCCGACCCGCGCCGGGTCCCATCTCCTTGGAGGCGGGAAGGGGATTACAGCCACTTAACTGCCTGTTAACAGGTAGTTAAAAGGCAGATAAGAGGATTATCCCCATTTTACCCACACAAGTGCGGGCTTCCCGAAGGCTGCGAACCCCGCCAGGGTCACCGAGGCGAGCAGTGGGTCTGCGGGGGTTGGAGGGGTGTAAAGGTGCGCTGTGAAGGTGAGTGATTGGTGCAACTGTGGAAAGGTAAGTACGTGAGGTAAGTGGAAAGTGTTAGAAAAAGTTTACTTATCTTTGTTTCTTCCTGCAGGCTTCAAACGTTGGGGATGTGGAGAGTCTCACATCTCGACGGCAGAGATGACAGATGGCCATTGCATTCTCCAATGCAACAACGATCTAATTTCTGCTAAAGAAAGAGGTTTGATGAGTCTTGAATATAAGAACTCATCAAACTAAAGTGAATGTCAGTGTTTGACAGCTTCACAGAGCTGTCAAACGATGACAATTCATCTGTCAAAAATTTTTGACAGATGAAACATCATACGCTGACGTTCTCTGTAACCGGCTTCCCCTGAATTGGCCTGCTGGGTGGGCTTAACAAGGTCAATCAAGGGAAACTAGCACAGGTTGGCTAGAAGTCGATGGAGGCAGGACTAAAACCCGACAAGTGGGAGTCCCGCCTCCAAAAGCTCCCCATTGGCAAAATCCAGCCCTTTGTCTCACAACAAGGGAGAGGCCAAATCTGCCAGGGTTTCTGCTCCTGGTTTTTACCGAATGATTCTTGCTTGAATGTATGTGCCATGGTTGCATATCTGCAGACACTCATTGTCTAGGCTTCCATAGGATAAGTTGCTATGTAGGTAAGGAAGAGAGGTTTAGCCAGAGAGGTATAGCATCAAACTCCAACCTTGAGCAACTAGTTTCAGGCAAGGAGGGGCAATAATTGATGGGGAGTGTAGTGTCCGCATATAAATAACACACGGACTGCAGGAGAACGGTAATAACAGGTGTTTACTGAACAGAGGGTATGCTGGAACTAACTGTACAAATTACTACACGGTGTTATATACAGGTGTGGTCACTACTGGTACTGCAGTATACAGGGGCTGTAAAAGATAGTTCCTCTCTTAAAGGCACATACATTACAATTCCTCCCCTTTTAGATAAACAGTACATAACATTCATTTAACAATTAAATAATAACTAATTACAATTACAATTTTCTTTGTACTATATACATCAGCTGAAAGTAATCATTTATAAATTCAGTCTTTGAGGAGGCTTCCTGATCCTGTCTGGATAGCGCCTTTCTTGAGTATCCTGTTCTTGCGGCGGAGTCGATTCTGGCTCATTCTCATTGGTTGGTTCGTCAGCTTCCAATACCATTGATTCTGAGGTAGACGCAATCTGTACTTCGGGTTCATCACCAGGTGCGTATGATCGTGGCATGGGTTTGACTTGTTCCTGTGACTCTAGAATCTGGTCAGCATGGCGTCTCACGATGCTCTCTCCAACATCCACTGTGTACATTAGTGGTCCCTGCCGTGTGCATATCGTGCCTGGCTGCCATTTTTCTGTTCGGTAGTCGCGGGCCAAGACTGGTTGCCCTATCTTGAAGCTCCTGGTTGACTTCTCATTGATGTGCTGGAATTGCTTATTCTCAACATCTCGTCTTATGTTTGGTTTGAGCAAATCCAGGCGACATCTTAACCTTCGGTTAAAGAACATCATGGCTGCAGCTTGGTTGGTGACTGCATGTGTCGCATTCCGGTAAGCAAACAAGAAATTATCCACCTTGTGTTGCAGTGGTATGTTGTCGTTATACATCACCTTTATTGCTTTTTTAAAGGTTTGAACAAACCTCTCAGCCAATCCATTTGTGGCTGGATGATATGGGGCGGATGTGTAATGCTTTACCCCATTATTCCTCAAAAACCTCCGGAAATCCTCGGACACAAACTGTGGTCCATTGTCGGAGCAAATCTGTTCTGGCAAGCCATTCCTGGTGAAGATGGTCCGTAGGACTGCAATAGTTCTCTCCGTGGTTGTGGAGGACATTTTGATGACCTCTGGCCATTTCGAATGTGCATCCACGGCGATTAAAAGCATTGAGCCCATAAATGGACCAGCAAAATCAATGTGTACCCGTTGCCATGGAGATGAGGGCCACTCCCATGGGTGTAGCGGGGCCTGTGGTGGAGCGTTTTGGACTTTCTGGCATCCTGTGCAGCTCTTGGTCATTTCCTCGATTTCTTTATTGATTCCCGGCCACCACACAAATGCCCTGGCTAGGCTCTTCATTTTTATCCCTCCCAGATGACCCTCGTGAAGCTCATTCAGCAGTCTATCTCTCAACTTGGGTGGAATTACCACTCGGGATCCACACATCAAGGTCCCCCGGCACACTGACAGCTGTTCTCTCCTTGGCGAGAATGTTAGCAACAGTGAGTCGCCATGTGTTGGCCATCCCTTCACCATCAAATCATAGACCAGAGAGAGTGTTGGGTCATTTCAGGTTTCCTTCTCTATACTTGAGTTTGTAACAGGTAGACATTCGACTATGGTCGAATGGAATATCTCAACAGGGTCCACTGCAGGTGCTTCCTCCATCGTAGGCAGCGGCAGGCGCGACAGCCCATCAGCGTTTCCATGCTGTTTCGTGCCCTTATACTCTATTTCGTATTGATGTGCCCCTAGAAAAAGGGACCATCTTTGCAGCCGTTGCGCCGTCATCACTGGAACGCCCTTCTTTGGGTTAAAAATGGAGACAAGAGGCTGGTGATCAGTCAGTAAGGTGAATTTCTGCCTGTGCAGATAGTGATTGAACTTCTTCACCCCCCACACCAGGCTGAGGGCCTCCCTGTCAATCTGGGCGTAGTTACGCTCGGCTGAGGTTAACGAGCGTGACGCAAAGGCTATTGGCCTCTCTGAACCATCAAGGAATTTGTGCGACAGCACCGCTCCAATGCCGTAGGGAGATGCATCACATGCCAACCAAATCGGTAGTGTTGGATTGTAGTGGGCCAATACTTCTTTTGAAGTGATTAGGCATTTACATTTCTGAAAGGCACGCTTACACTCATCACTCCATTTCCATGCTACTCCAGTTTGCAGCAGGGCGTTCAGTGGGTGCAGAATTGTAGACAAATTTGGCAAGAACTTATGGTAGTAGTTCACCAACCAGAGGAACGACCTCAGTTGCGACACATTTTCCGGTGCTGGAGCCTTGACTACTGCCTCAATCTTGTCTGGGGACTTATGTAACCCCTCTTCATCAATCACGTGGCCACAATATGAGATTTGTTTCCTGAAAAACTCGCATTTGTGGCGGTTGGCTCGTAGCCCATATTCTTGTAATCTAGTGAGCACCTGCTCCAGGTTGGCAAGGGGTTCACTGTCATTTTCACCCGTAACCAGGATGTCGTCCAAATAACACAGGGTCCCCGGGATCCCTTGCAGGACTTGTTCCATCGCCCTCTGCCAAATAGCCGGAGCTGATGCTACCCTGAATACCAGTCGGTTTTACTGGTAAAGACCTTTGTGAGTGTTTATCGTGAGGTATTTTCTAGATGCTTCTTCTACCTCCATTTGTAGATACGCTTGGGCCAGATCAATCTTCATAAAGCATTTCCCTCCAGATAGTGAGGCGAAAATATTTTCTATCTGCGGAAGTGGATATTGTACTGTGTGAAGGACTGGGTTCACAGTTACCTTAAAGTCCCCACAGATGCGAACCTTCTTTGGCTCCCCAGGCGTGCTGCTAAATGATTTCTTCATTACAGGAACGATGGGTGTGGCCCACTCGCTCCAGTCCACCTTGGACAGCACACCCAAATGCTCCAGACTCTCCAGCTCTGCTTCGATGGCTGGGCGGATCGCATACGGTACTGGTCTGGCCTTAAAAAATTTGGGGTTTGCGTTATCTTCAATTTTTATCATTGCCGTTATGCCTTTTAGAGTCCCAAGTCCTTGCTGGAACACCTCTTTCGCGTCAGTTAGAATTTTTGACATTAGCGCCTGAATGGAATGCCAATCCAATTGTATTTTTCGGATCCATTCACGTCCCAATAATAGTGGTCCTCCATCTTATAGTATATATAGATACAGTTTCTGTGTTTCCTTGCCGTTGTATTTAACGGGCACCCTTATTTCTCCTCTGGGGTAGACTTTTTGCCTCGTATATGTCTTCAAGACAATGGACATGTCCTTCAAGGGTATGTGTGAGAATAGCCGCTCGTAGTCTCGTCGATTCATGACTGTTAGGGCTGATCCTGTGTCCAATTCCATCTTTACTTGGGACCCTGCTATCATGAGGGTGACCCAAATGGTTCGGCGATCCTCCTTTGCGATCACGTTGTGTAACTTTAGACAACTTAGTCTCCTGCTCCCGGAGTCATTATCACTCTTCTGATCTTCTGAACTACTGTCCGTCATCTTTTGTAGTTTCTTGTACTTTTCCTTAGTAGTTCTTTTAGTGTTGGTTTTCTTTCCCGACCTGCAGACTCGTGCTATGTGTCCCACTTTTCCGCATTGCCTGCATACTTTGTCCTTAAACCAGCAATCCTTCTGGTCATAGGTTGTTCTGCCGCAGTGATAGCACTTTTCTGCTCCATATGCCATTTCATTGGTGCTATATTCTTGCGGTTTCTGTTGTATTTCCGCAGCTCCCCGTGCTGCTGCTTCGTAGGATACTGCAACGCTGAAAGCCTTTTCTAGCGTAAGGTCCTTTTCCGAAAGTAGTCGTTTCTGGGTTCCTTCACTCTGGAGCCCGCAGACAAACTTATCCCTTAAGGTATCTGCCAGTCCTGCTCCGAACTGGCAGTGTTTCGATAACTTGCGTAGTTCCGTAAGATAGTCAGCATTACTTTCGTCTTTGTGCTGATTTCTTTAATGGAACTTGAATCTTTCTGCTATCAGCAGCGGTGAAGGGTTTAGATGTTCCTGTAAGATATTGACAATCTCTTCAAAGCTTTTCTCCATTGGTTTAGCTGGGGTAATTAAATTCCGCAATGGGCCGTACGTTCTCGCGCCCATTAAATTCAATAATACCGACGCCTTCTTTTCATCGGCCACCTCATTTGCCTTGCAGTACACTTCAATTCTTTCCACATACGTGGTCCAGTCTTCTATTTCGTTGTCGAAAGCAGTGATGCTGCCACTCTTCGGCATCTTGGGTGGTTTAAAATGGCGCCTCCCGCGCTTTTCCTTCTTCCCCAGTGGATTAAAATGGCGCCTCCCGTGCTTTTTCTTCTTCCCCCACTGCTGCCAATGCTGCTCCTAGCGTTCTAAATTGTAATGGCGGTGCCCCGTGGCTTTCTGCGCGTCTCTCTTTCGTTAATTAATTTTCTTCGTTTTATTCTTCTTCGACACTGTCCACTGCGCGTCTCTTTTCCTTCCCTGTTTTTTATTTTCTTTAACGCTGCCCGGCTCTTGAGCACCCTGTGCGCACCACCCTCTCTCTCTCTTTTCCTTCCCGACGACGCTGCTCGGCCCCCTTGCAGAGCCGCTCGATCGAGCTCTAGCCCGCCGCAGTCCAGGAAGGTTCAGCACACTACCTGCTACCAGCTCGATTTGTTGGAACACCTTGACTGGAGAACCAAGCCCAGCTCTCCACAGCCTCCCCTGCGATTCTCTGAACTCCGATGGATCACTGGGCGGTTGCCCGTGGTCGACGCCCGTTGCACTGGCTTCGACCTCCAAGAAGCTTCTTTTCAGGGATGGATCCCCGTGAGGTGATGCAGTACTGCAGGTGAGTTTGAACCTGCTCGTCGCCACTGTAGTGTCCGTGTATAAATAACACACGGACTGCAGGAGAACGGTAATAACAGGTGTTTACTGAACAGAGGGTATGCTGGAACTAACTGTACAAATTACTACACGGTGTTATATACAGGTGTGGTCACTACTGGTACTGCAGTATACAGGGGCTGTAAAAGATAGTTCCTCTCTTAAAGGTACATACATTACAGGGAGGGAAAAATAATTGCTAATTTACCATCAAATGCTACCAAATTAAAATTATTTAAACAATTCAACTCTTTGAATTAAAGCCAAGCAGTGTAGTACTTTTGCAATTATAACAAATCCACCATTTTAAATTAGAGATAGCTGAGGAACTGCTCTGAGTGTTCTAATCAACTTGCAGCCTGACTCAATTTGTGAGACAGGTTGTTGTAAGCAGGTACACATGATAGCTGCACTGTGACACATTTTCACTCTGGGTGTACTTGCACTGCAGGTTTAGTGACAATGAAAAGTGATTTCTGCTCTGCACCAATGTTAAACTGGCTGTGTAAAGCCAGAGATAGGGCCCAACCTGACTCCGGAGTGAAGCGGAGTGGGTCTGTCAAGAGGGAGTAGTCACACATTGCTTGTGTTGGACACCACGTGAGGCATCAGCCAGTGCAGTGCCAACTTAGTTTACAAAGTGCTCGGGGAAATGATGGAGCCCCTTGACCCTTTGTAAACCTACCTGACCTAAACCTAAATGTTTACAGAGCAATGATTCTCCCCTCCCTGTGCATTTCTAACAGTTGGGGACAGCTCGGTGTACGGATATCTCCAGGTTCAGAGCTCTCTCCTACACAGAAGTATAAGAGTTCCAGTCAGGCAGGAGCCAAACAGCGTAAGCAGGTTTCTGCCTGGCTGGCGCCTGAACTGCGGCTACTGGCTTCAGGCTGCAGCAAGTGTAAACACACCCACGTATCTGACCCAGAAATTGCGTAGAGGACACATGACTGTCAAAATTAGAGGCACCCCAGAATATTTTTTAAGAAGTGAACTAAAACAGAATCCTCCGAATTAGATTATTCTCTCAATCAAAAAAACAATACACTGCTGACTAAAAAAATGACTGACAGCTTTTGTTTCAGGTTCGTGTCATGTGGACGGGAGCAGTGGAGCTGTCACTCCCATAATTCGGTTCGTCCAGATCACTTAACAATTAGGAAGAAATGGCATTTCCAGCACGTAATAAATTGGTACCATCGAGCTGAGAGCTCTTGCAATTCCAGCCAATCTAATATCTCAGCTGAAGGGCATGCAAAGTGAAAACCCAGTCTACGTCACGTCTTCAGAAATTTACCTCTGTTGACACACTGAATCTCGTTGCTAATAACAGGGGTTTGAACTGAACAAATAATGGGTTAGAGTAAATAAGTATGAGCAGGGAGCCAGTGACCAAGGCATCCCAAACTTACTGTGCTGCGTAACAGCACCGAGTTATAAGCTTATTCTGACTAAGTGTGGGATTGGAAGTTACTAGGAGGGATTTTTGCATGTCAACACTGATGACATCATCTGATTAACTTTCTTGATAAGGGAATTGAGGATTTGGAGTGCTGCCACCCGCTCACTAGTGAATATGAATAATAAAGTATAATTATCATTCCATTATCAGGGGAGAGGTGGCCCATCATTCCTAATTAGCACAGGCTTTATTTATGTCAGGTCACAAACTGAACAGGAGAAATGCATTTACCCTTTAGCATGACTTGGATAACTGCTGTCGTTCAATACTGTAGAGTAGAAACAATATTTAGATTCATAGAAGTTTACGGCACAGAAGGAGGCCATTTGGCCCATCATGTCTGTGCCATCTGAAAAAGAGCTAGCCAGCCTAATCCCAGTTTCCAGCTCTTGGTCCATAGCATTGTAAGTTATGGCACCTCAAGTGCACATCCAAGTACTTCTTAAATGCGATGAGTGTTTCTGCCTCTACTACCCTTTCAGGCAGTGAGTTCCAGACCCCCACCACACTCTGGGTGAAAAGATTTCTCCTCAACCCTCCTCTAATCCTTCTACCAATTACTTTAAATCTATGCCTCCCTGGTTATTGACCTCTCCACTAAGGGAAATATGTCCTTCCTATCCACTCTATCTAAGCCCCCTCATAATTTTATACATAGAAACATAGAAGATAGGAGCAGGAGTAGGCCATTCGGCCCCTCGAGCCTGCTCCGCCATTCAATGCGATCATGGCTGATCATCCAATTTCAGTACCCGGTCCCTGCTTTCTCCCCATACCCCTTGATCCCTTTAGCCTTAAGAAATATATCCAACTCCTTCTTGAATATATTTAATGAATTGGCCTCTACTGTCTTCTGTGGTAGAGAATTCCACAGGTTCACCACTCTCTGGGTGAAGAAATTCCTCCTCATTTCTGTCCTAAATGGCCTACCCCTTATCCTTAGACTATGACCCCTGGTTCTGGACTCCCCGACCATCGGGAACATCCTTCCTGCATCTAGTCTGTCCAGTCCTGCCAGAATTTATAAGTTTCAATGAGATCCCCTCTCATTCTTCTAAACTCCAGCGAGTACAAGCCCAATCATCCCAATCTCTCCTCATACATCATTCCTGCCATCCCAGGTATCAGCCTGGTGAATCTTCGCTGAACCCCCTCCATGGCAAGAACATCCTTCCTCAGATAAGGCGACCAAAACTGCACACAATACTCAAGATGTGGTCTCACCAAGGCCCTGTACAACTGCAGCAAGACATCCTTGTTCCTGTACTCAAACCCTCTCGCTACGAAGGCCAACATATCATTTGCCTTCTTAACCACCTGCTGCACCTGCATGCTCACCTTCAGCGACTGGTGCACAAGGACACCCAGGTCTCGTTGCACTTCCCCTTCTCCCAATCTATTGCCATTCAGATAATAATCTGCCTTCCTGTTTTTGCCACCAAAGTGGATAACCTCACATTTATCCACATTATATTGCATCTGCCATGCTCCTGCCCAATCACACAACCTGTCCAAATCATCCTGTAGTTTCTCGGCATCCTCCTCAAAGCACACACGCCCACCCAGCTTTGTGTCGTCTGCAAATTTGGAGATATTACATCTAGTTCCCTTGTCTAGATCATTAATATATAGCTGGGGTCCAAGGACCGATCCATGCGGTATCCCACTAGTCACTGCCTGCCACTCGGAAAAATACCAGTTTATTCCAACTATTATTTCTGTCTGCCAACCAGTTCTCTATCCAAGTCAATACCTTGCCCCCAATTTCATGTGCCCTAACTTTACACACTAATCTCTTATGCAGGACCTTATCAAAAGCCTTCTGAAAGTCCAAATACATCACATCCACTGGTTCTCCATTATCTATTTTACCAGTTACATCATCAAAAAATTGCAGTAGATTAGTCAAGCACAATTTACCTTTTGTAAATCCATGTTGACTTTGTCCAATCCTGTCACTGTTTTCCAAGTGCTCTGCTATTACATGTTTTACAATGGACTCTAGCAATTTCCCCACTACCGATGTCAGGCTTACCGGTCTGTAATTCCCCGTTTTCTCTCTACCACCTTTTTTGAATAGTGGGGTAACATTAGCTACCTTCCAATCCATGGGTACTGTTCCAGAGTCCATCGAATGTTGGAACATGATCAGCAATGCATCTACTATTTCTAGGGTCACTTCCTTAAGTACCCTAGGATGTAGATTATCAGGCCCTGGGGATTTATCAGCCTTCAATCCCATCAATTTCCCGAACACCATTTCCCTACAAATACTGATTTCTTTCAGTTCCTCCCTTTCATCAGACCCTATGTTCCCCGACATCTCTGGGAGGTTATTTGTGTCCTCCTTTGTGAAGACAGAACCAAAATATGTATTTAATTGGTCTGCCATTTCTTTGTTCCCCATTATAAGTTCCCCTGATTCTGACTGCAAGGGACCTATGCTTGACTTCACCAATCTTTTTCTCTTCACAAAACTATAAAAGCTTTTACAGTCAGTTTTTATGTTCCCTGCAAGCTTACTCTCATATTCAATTTTCCCCTTCTTAATTAATCCCTTTGTCCTCCTTTGTTGAATCCTAAACTGCTCCCATCTCAATTAAGTCTCAATTAAGTCTCCCTTCAGCCTCCTCTGTTCCAAAGAAAACAACCCCAGCCTATTGAATCTTTCCTCATAGTTAGATATTTGAACATGAAAATGGTCTATTTAAACAAATAATAAGTATTTTAATATCAGATGGCTTTTAAATAACTGTTGAGTATCAAAATATATTGGCCCGGTATAATGTATATCTTTCATAAAAAGAATTGAGTCATTCAACCTAGGTATGCCTCAGTCTATTTAATGAGACAGGCTGGTATAATATTCTTTTGGCATAACTGATATTGGCCAAAGATTAAAAGTAATCATTCAAGGCACAGATATATGTGGTTGGAGCTTAGATACTGTAGAAAATTATTACAAGACAACAGGGAGAATTGAGAGACCCAAAAATGTCATTAACCACATTTGCCAACTCTCTGACTCCCTCCTACCTGTTGGTCCGGATTTTGCAGTAAAAATAATGATGAGGCAAACAGCGTTCGCCATTATTAAAGTGTAAATCGGACAGCAATTTCTGGCGAGCGCACATTCACAGTTAAACGTGAAAATTTAGAGGTTTCTGTCCGGGTTGCCCTGTTCGTCCAGAAGCTTCACTTTACCCGTATTGTGCTGAGGGAGTACCTTCACCACACGGATTACAGCGGTTCAAGAAGGTGGCTCACCACCACCTTCTCAAGGGCAATTAGGGATGGGCAATAAATGCTGGCCTTGCCAGCGATGCCCACATCCCATAAACAAATTTTAAAAAATAATCGACATGCAACAGTGTGAAGTTGCAGTACTTGCCCACTAGATACTCACTAAAATCACCAGAAAAAATTAGGGCTTGTCCATTGCAGTATAAGTGAATTTTTAACAGTGTGAAAAGTTTTAATTACTGCCAAACAACATCTCTGGCACTGAAAATTTAATTTTACAAGTGTGGAGTCTCATTCCTTCAGATTTTAATTATTGCTGGAGATTTTAAAAAAATAAAAAATTTAAATAATTTTTTTAACCTTTTCTTACTGTCTCTTTTATCTTTTTCTTAATCACATCTTTCTTTCCCTCTTGTTATTTCACTTTCTGTACATGATGTGACTTACACTTCCTGGTTCAGACTCTGCGTGCCTCAGGAAAGATTCATCAACCTGGTTGGTTAAGGAAATACAGTTGCTTGCCCTGTTCACACAGGTCCCAGATCCACCGTAGAGGGTGCCTTGCCATTTTGGCTCTCTAATTACTGCAAGTTCTAGTGCAAAAGCCCATAGAAAGTCTATGGGCAAGAATAAATGTAATGAATGGCTGGCGCCGTTTGTTCACTGCTGACCACAAAATCTGGCCTAATATGGGTTGAAAACTGCCCAGACAATGAGAAAAACTGTGTCTTCATTTAGACACAGAACCAGAGGAGAGATGAGGAATTTTTTTTTGCAGCAAGTTGTTATGATCAGGAATGCACTGCCTGAAAGGGTGGTAGAAGCAGAGTCAATGGTAATCTTCAAAAGGGAACTGGATATATACCCAAAGAGGAAAAATCTGCAGGGTTATGGGAAAAGAGCAGGGGAGTGGGGCTAATTAAATAACTCTTTCAAAGAGCTGGCACAGGCATGATGGGCCGAATGGTCTCCTTCTGTGCTGTATGATTCTGTGATTTAAAACAGGCAAAGATGTTAAAAAGATAGTATTTGTTTATAATGCCATTGTTTAAGTAAAACTTAACAACACCAGAGGGCAAGTAAGGCTTAGAGAGGGTTGTGCTAGACTATTAAAATGATCGACCAATTTGCCAGCAGCAATGACAAACACAGAGTGGGGATTTTTAACTTAAGAAAGCAGGTGGGTTGGGGGCATGGGGGTAGTTCAATTGTTAAAAATGGGATTCCCGACCTGAGCCTGCCTCCAACCCGCCCACTTCCGGTTTTAAAGGAGGCAGGATGGGGGGGGGGCGGGACACCAATCCGTTCCCAGGAGGCAGAATGTCAATTTAAATATTATAATGAGGCTGGAAGCTTCTTTATTAACCTCCACTTTGTTTTTAACTGCATGTGGACGGGTTTTACACAATTTGTAAATTCGCCTCGGGGCACCCTCCCCCCCAACCTGCCCACCTCCTTAAAATCCAGCCTAGGTGGTTTATTTGTCACCAGTATCACAACTGGTCCTCATCTAAAATCCCTACAGCACTGATGGCTAACAATGCCACATTGCAGTTCTAATGATCTACTATATGCACACATGCATGCACACAAGTACCTAAATATTACACAAGCATATCCTACATCAGGCCTTGCATTTAATGCCATGAGACACCCTGATGCAAACAGATTAAATAACTGAGCAAAGAGCAGGTATAAAATGTGGAAACGTCCAGTCTGCTGCTTTTCCTCATCGTGGTTACACCTGGTCCATTTTTGTCTTCTCTGTGTTGTGACATTCTGACCTACATTACTGGTATATATTAGTTCCTTATGGACTGCAGATTTACTGGTCTCTCACTGACACCAGGTCAGGGTCAGAAGAGTTGTCTTCTGTTTGTTCTCTACTCTGGAGGACCGGTCTCTGTCCAGGTGGATGGTATTAGCCCCCGATGTTGCACTGGCTCATTCCATCGCATCATGTAGTCACATTCTTCTTTAGTGTGCCCCATGCTCTATTCCCATAAACCTTTACGCTGTCCCTTTAAACAGAATTATTTTTTATTTCACAAGGGAGGAGCCTGTTGGTATAAAGCATGGAGTCAGCTTTCTGCCTGTAGGATATGACATCCAACGCTATCTCTCTACACCACCATCACAGACTCCAATTCTGTTGTCATACTGTCTGCACAATATCCAGTCTGAATTAGTTGGCACTCCATTTAGCTCAAAGATCAACAAATCCAGAGCCTCATTTGTCTTCTGTACTTCGAATGAGATGTTAAACCGAGGCTCTATCTGCCCACTCAGGTGGACATAAAAGATCCCATGGCACTATTTCGAAGATGAGTAGGGGAGTTCTCCCTGGTGTTCTGGCCAATATTTATCCCTCAATCAACATCACTAAACAGATTATCTGGTCATCATCACTTTCCTGTTTGTGGGAGCTTGCTGTGTGCAAATTGGCTGCCATGTTTCCTACATTACAACAGTGACTACATTTCAAAAGTACTTCATTGGCTCTAAAGTGCTTTGGGATGTCCTGAGGTCATGAAAGACATTTATATAAATATCTAAGTCTTTCTTTTTTTCTTTGTAGTCCCCATCAGTAGCTATGAGTCTCTGGGTTTGACTTCAACATCCTGGCTTCCTTTTTTAAAAGTCAGTTGGGTGTCTGCGGAAACCGAACACCACGTTTAAGAGTCTCCAGACCCAGTGTCTGAGAAATCCATAAGGGCAGAGCTTTTGATTGCCTGCTATGGAATGCATGCTCTCTTCCCAGTGGGGCACACCTCACTTACCTAATTCTACAGGATTTAGGTAGAGGCTGTCACAGGCGAACTTCCTCTGGACTCCCAATTTGAGTGGGTAGCTGATGCACAGAATGAGGTCCAGCCATTAAAATGGACCGGGCAACCCATTGTAGCTCCCAGGTGGGCAGCCGGTCTGTCCCGCGACTTAAAACTCCCCCTTTATATAAATGCAAGTTTATTCTTTTGCCTCTCCTCAGAGTCCTTTCTCACCTGAAGATCTCTGAATCCAACGCAACATGCCTTTTGGTGCCAACCACCTTGAGGATAGAATTCCCTTTGTTCCGGATCCCTTCCCACATTATTGGAGTGGAGTGTGGGCTTGGTGCGAAGAATGTGCTCCTAGCAACAGATCAGCCCCAATCAGTGGGGCGGGGGGGAAAGAAGAGCTTGGGCTGGACAAAGGAATCCTGGTCCTAGACTCTAGGCAACACAGAGAAAATGCCCTGGAGCCTGTGAATGGCTGTAGCCATGTCAGGTAATTCCTTCTCTTGTAATGTTTGAGCCATTTAACCTTAGTGAAATGATCTTGCTGTTGCCCTGATCATTGTGAGTGATTAAATAGCAGTTTAAGCTGCTCTGTTAAAATGTATTTAACAGCACTGTGACACTTTCAGGTGCTGTCACTGCCCTTTTGGACTATTCAGTAATCACTGCTTTTACTAATTATTCAGAAACAATAGACTGAATATTAACCCCCACCCCCGACCGAGACGGGTGGGAGAGGGTTGGGTGGAGCGTTAAAGTGTTTAATACAGGGAACGTGAACCCAGCCCACCGCACACACGTCCACCACATTTTTTAATTAACATATTTAAAGTGCAATTGTGAGCCCGATTCACAATTGACAGTTGCTGTAGGTTTCTCAGGGGTCTGGAAACTCGGCAGTGAAAGTGAGGCAGGAGCTGCCATCTCCACAAGGTAAGCACCTCTGTCAGCAGTCTTTGTGAGCCAGGAGCAGTAGGAGTGCTGCCCCTTGGTCCCTCAAGGGAGCCTTCGGCCTCCCCAACCCCCGATCAGCAGCCTCCACACCCACAACCCTCCCGATCGCGGGCTTCTCCCCTAAGGATCCGTTCACAAGACTCTCCCGCTCCCGATTGTGGGCCTATCTCTCCAGAGTCCGATCGCAGCCTCTCCCCCGCTCCTGATCGCAGGATCTCTCTCCCCTCCCAACCACAGGCCTCTCCCCCCCACCCCCTCAACACTGATCACGGCCTCCCTCCCCGCTCCTGATCGCAGTCCTCTCCCCCTCCCAATCACAAGCCTCTCCCCCCCACCCAATCATAGGCCTCTCCCCCCCACTGCCTCACTGCCGATCAGGGCCTCCCTCCTCGCTCCTAATTGCAGGCCTCTCCCCCTCCCAATCACAAGCTTCTCCCCCCCGCCCAATCATAGGCCTCTCCCCCCACCCCCTCACCGCCGATCACGGCCTCCCTCCCCGCTCCTGATCGCAGGCCTCCCCCGCAACCAATCACATGCCTCTCCCCCCTCCCGATTGTGGGCCTCTACCCCCAGGGTCAGATCACATGCCTCTCTGACCTCCCGATAGCCGGGGCCCATCCCCAATGGTTCCCAGCTGCGGCTACCTAACACTGGAGATATTTCCTGTCAGCCAGCCAGGCTGTCAAATCGGCCAACTAACAGGCAGGAGCTGGTACAAAAAATTGATAATGTGGTTCTGCCTTTTAATTTGGCAAGACCTCCACCACCCCGACCTCACAGAATCACAGAAACCCCACAGTGCAGATAGAGGCCATTTCGGCCCATCGAGCCTGCACCGACACATATCCCACCCGATCCCCGTAACCCCTACATCAACACATATCCCACCCTATCCCCGTAACCCCACGTATTTAATCCCCCTAACACTAAGGGTCAATTTATCATAGCCAATCAACCTAACCCGCACTGGGTCCTTCGGCCATTTTCGACCTCACCCTTGTAGGAATTAACAGCGGAGTTGGGGTTATTGTCTCTGGCCAGTCTGAAGCCTCTGAGCTGCTCCAGGGACCCCTGTGCAGTTTCGAAGCGCTCCCCTATTCCTGGTTCTGACCGCCGGACTTATTCGGTAGCGAGGT
Organism: Somniosus microcephalus; assembly: GCF_052327205.1. NCBI lineage: Eukaryota > Metazoa > Chordata > Chondrichthyes > Squaliformes > Somniosidae > Somniosus > Somniosus microcephalus. Next base: position 40,505,274 of record NC_140998.1, read on the forward strand.
AGACAGAAAACGTGACTCGTGGTTTGGGTGCAAGACAGACCAGCATTTATTGAAACAAAAAGAAAGAAACAACTTAAAATAATCGATACAGCACACCTGTGCCTGGTATAGCACTCTTGCTTAATGCAGTACACTTAGTGTCCACTAGAGCACTCTTTGCTCAGTGCCACACTCCTTTATTTAAATACAGCACTTTTAAATACAGAAACACCACTCAGTATCCACTGAAGCACTTCTCTGCTTAGTGCAACACCCTTTTTAATAGCACTTTTAATATAGAAACACCTTGCTCACTAAAGCACCTTTGCTTAGTGGCTTTTACTTAAAAATAGCACTTTAATACAGCTACTCTCAGTGTTCACTACAGCCTTATCTGCTAGTACAACACTGTTACTTAAATAGGGGAGGAGAGAACGGACACGAGGGAAAATCGACTAAAATCACAGTTCTAACAAAATTCCCACTTAATTCCCACCCCTATACCTATTCTAAGTTGCCTTGTAATGGGCCAGAAAAATATATGCTCCATGCTCTGCGATCTTTGATCTTCACTGCCCCGATGTAAAAATACCCCAGTAGCTTAAAAGTAAACTGCTGGTGTTCCACTCCTTTAGGCAGGCTCCCACGTTGTAGAGGGCACGGAGGCAAGGCCACAGAGAGAGAGAGAGGCTTCTGAGAAGCTATCTTTTATACCCCATTTGGGGCCTGCCCAAATCCGGATGTATCTGGGCTAAAAAAAAGGGATCCAAACTGTCCCCATTGTCTTGTAATGGGTTTGGATGAATCACCCATTCGTTTAAACTGTTTTTTTTCCAGTTTAAATGTGTCCTCATTGTCTGTGATGGGCTATGAATAAAGCTGCCGTGGTTTGAAAAAAAGCATGTCTATTTCCTTGATTGCTTGAGTAAACAGCCTTGAAGGTTAGTGTAAACAAAAGTCATTGTCCTTGTGGTCAGGCTGAAACCAGTCTCAAGTGGTTAATCCTTTGGGTAAACATTGTAGCAGTTTCTATAAACATACCGATTGTCTGCTGAAGGGAGGGGAACTCCCTGAACTGCCTTGATTGGCAGTTTGATCAGCCATCTTTGATCTTCACCTTTTTCACAGACACACACACAAGCTGCCTTTTCAATGTCTTGTCTTCTCCCACGCGGTCTGGTGGCCATTTTGATCCCTGGATTTGTAAAGGTATATTACCCAGGTATTCTTTAATCAAAATTCAACCTTCGGAACTGTAGGAAATGTCGAAATTATTGCGAAATCCCTACACCCTTGACTTCCCCACAACACCACCCCCCCCACCCCCCGCTCCCCCCGCCCTGCTCCCTGTAAATATCCAGGCCATTATCTCCATTTCAAATTGGAGCTGTTCTGTGACCAGCCACATTCTGCTTTTCAGGGATCAAGGCAGTAGGAGAGTACAGTGACGCCAAATCAAGCCTGCTGAGATTCAACATTGCTTTTACTCCTGTTTTTTTAAGCAAAGATAGGATGTGTTTTATGCTAGCAGTGTGGGCTCAATGCTGTTTTTGTGCCAACTTAAAGCTTAAAGTATAAACAGAGTCCAAATAAATCATACCACACGTCTTGCACAGCGACTGTATATTGCCATGGAGCTTCTGCTGTCTACTGGTGCAGCACAAAGATTGAGAGACTAGCACTAGCTGGAGGGGAGGCAGGGAGCTTTAGAATTAACATCCTATTTGAATTTCATTTGAATCCTTACCGAAGTTAAAAGGAGCCCATCAATTCTCCTAATAATTTACACTTGCATGCAAATATTTTTAAAGTCCGAATTTGGTGCTTGCCTCCTCTTAAGCAGTTGTGAGGGAATTCAGAAAGGAACTAAAGGTGGATGGAGACCTGGAACTATTAAAAAAATTAAGGAAAACTGGATATGTCAATCAAAAATCATGTCAAGGCCACTGTGTGGTGTCCTGGCCTTTACCTTGAGCGACTTCTCATAAATAAGGAGATACGGCCGCACGTGCCTTAGGATTATTTGCTGCTTCTTCAGAAATAATTACTGAAGTGATACAAATTGAACACCAAGGGACAGTCAGTAAATTATTTCTGATAAAGCTCCTCATGCAGATTTGTCCCCTCTTCCTCAAAGCTGAGGCTGCAGAAGCAGCAGTGGATTTATGGTTCAGTAATTCTCAGGCAGACGGATCAATAAAGCAAGACACAGGACCAGCCCTACCTTGATAACTCCCTGCCTCCAATAAATCACAAGACGCTGCAGAAAGGCATCGGCATCATTCATTTCTTAACCTGCCCTCCGCTATCATTAAGTGCTGTCCTTAGGTGGCAAGATATTTCACAGTCTACTGCAGAACTAACCGGATCTGAATTCTTTTACGCAGCATAACAGATATGTGCATAGCAAACTGAATTGAAATTTGCCTCCAAGAAAAGTGCATAATTTACATGTAAGCAAAAAATCAATTCAATGCTTAATTCCATACAGTGTTGATGCCACCTTTGCAATAAATCAGTGGGTTGGTTGTGAGGAAGCTACGCAATGTCAGTACGGGCACAAAGATCATTTGAATATTTGGATAATACAATGACAAATAGCTGTAGGGATCACTTAAAAAGTGATAGCTTCCACAATGTGACTCACATTACAAGTCATTAATGGCAAGCAAGGGTAGCCATTTTAGGCTGCACAGTACCATTTGAAGTTCCATGTGCTTAAGGTACTGCAGATTAGAACCTTGCCCTATTATTCTGTTACTATTACTGTATAGTGAAACTGAAATGTGTGCAACTAAAGCTTAACCCCTTGTAATCTTTTTGAATTAATAGCGACAATCATTTTCATAGAATCATAGAAAGTTACAGCACGGAAGGAGGCCATTTCAGCCCAACGTGTCCGCGCCGGCCAACAAAGAGCCATCCAGCCTAATCCCACTTCCCAGCTCTTGGTCCGTAGCCCTGCAGGTTAGAGCATCCCAAGTGCACATCCAAGTACTTTTTAAATGTGGTTAGGGTTCCTGACTCTACCACCCTTTCAGGCAGTGAGTTCCAGACCCCCACAACCCTCTGGGTGAAGACATTTCCCCTCAAATCCCCACTAAACCTTCCACCAATTACTTTAAATCTGTGCTCCCTGGTTTTTGAACCCACTGCTAAGGGAAATAGGTCCTTTCTATCCACTTTATCTATGCCCCTCATAATTTTATACACCTCAATAAGGTCTACCTTAGTGTGGAGCACGAGTCGGCAGGAATCGCGGAGCGGTGGCTGTAGAAAAGGCTCCAAGAGACCAGGTAGGCCTCAGTGCGGAGCGTGAGTCAGCGGGAATCACGGAGTGGCGGCTGTAGAAAAGGCTCCAAGAGACCAGGTAGGCCTCAGTGCGGAGCGCGAGTCGGCGGGAATCGCGGAGTGGCGGCAGTACAAAAGGCTCCAAGAGACCAGGTAGGCCTCAGTGCGGAGCGCGCATTGGCGGGAATCGCGGAGCGGCGGCAGTACAAAAGGCTCCAAGAGACCAGGTAGGCCTCAGTGCAGAGCGCGCATCGGCGGGAATCGCGGAGCGGCGGCAGTACAAAAGGCTCCAAGAGACCAGGTAGGCCTCAGTGCGGAGCGCGAGTCAGCGGGAATCGCGGAGCGGCGGCTGTATAAAAGGCTCCAAGAGACCAGGGAGGCCTCAGTGTAGAGCGCAAGTCAGCAGGAATCACGGAGCGGCGGCTGTAGAAAAGGCTCCAAGAGACCAGGTAGGCCTCAGTGCGGAGCGCGCATCAACAGGAATCGCGGAGCGGTGGCAGTACAAAAGGCTCCAAGAGACCAGGTAGGCCTCAGTGCGGAGCGCGCATCGGCGGGAATCGCGGAGCGGTGGCAGTACAAAAGGCTCCAAGAGACCAGGTAGGCCTCAGTGCAGAGCGCGAGTCGGCGGAAATCGCAGAGCGGCGGCTTTATAAAAGGCTCCAAGAGACCAGGTAGGTTTCAGTGCGAAGCACGAGTCAGCAGGAATCGCGGAGCGGCGGCTGTATAAAAGGCTCCAAGAGACCAGGTAGGCCTCAGTGCAGAGTGCGAGTCAGCAGGAATCGCGGAGCGGCGGCTGTAGAAAAGGCCCCAAGAGACCAGGTAGGCCTCAGTGTGGAGCGCGCATCAACGGGAATCGCGGAGCGGTGGCAGTACAAAAGGCTCCAAGAGACCAGGTAGGCCTCAGTGTGGAGCGCACATCAACGGGAATCGCGGAGCGGTGGCAGTACAAAAGGCTCCAAGAGACCAGGTAGGCCTCAGTGCGGAGCGCGCATCGGCGGGAATCGCGGAGCGGCGGCAGTACAAAAGGCTCCAAGAGACCAGGTAGGCCTCAGTGCGGAGCGCGAGTCAGCGGAAATCGCGGCGCGGCGGCTGTATAAAAGGCTCCAAGAGACCAGGTAGGTTTACCAGTCTCCAGTCTCCGAACTCCGAGGGAAGGAGAGAAGTAAAAAGTAATCGAACTGTGACGTCACCAGAAAGCAGGTAAGTGATTGGTTGGTGAGTATTTCTCTCTTTTTAAACCTTAACTCTGTGGTTTATAGTTTCTAAAGTCTCTGTGGTGTAGCGGGGACTGTTTGTAAACCAGGGCCCTTAAATATACCATTTAACTGTAGTGTAATTGGTGGGATTGATTTGATTTAATTAAATCTAAATTAATAAAAGGGGAAGCCATGGCAGGAGAACCCGGTGCCGTGGTATGCTCCTCCTGCGATATGTGGGAACTCAGGGACACTTGCTGTGTCCCTGACAACCATGTGTGCAGGAAGTGTGTCCAGTTGCAGCTACTGGCAGACCGCATTGCGGTGCTGGAGCAGGGAGTGGATACATACTGGACCATTCGCAATGCTGAGGACGTCGTGAATAGCACATTTAATCAGTTGGTCACACCGCAGGTAAAGGTGGCACAGGCAGAAAGGGAACGGGTGAACAACAGAGTAGTAGGCGCAGGCAGGTAGTGCAGGGGTCCCCTGTGGCCATCCGCCTCTCAAACAGGTATACCGCTTTGGATACTGATGGGGGGGATGGCTTACCAGGGGAAAGCAGCAGCAGCCAACTTCCTGGCACCAGGGGTGGCTCTGCTGCACAGGATGGGAGGAAAAATAGGGGTAGAGCTATAGTAATAGGGGATTCTATTTTAAGGGGAATAGATAGGCATTTCTGCGGCCACAAACGAGACTCCAGGATGCTGTGTTGCCTCCCTGGTGCAAGGGTCAAGGATGTCTCAGAGCGGCTGCAGAACATCTTGGGAGGGGAGGGTGAACAGCCAGTTGTCGTGGTGCATATGGGTACCAATGATATAGGTAAAAAATGGGATGAGGTCCTAAAAGCTGAGTATAGGGAGTTAGGAGGTAAATTTAAAAAATAGGACCTCAAAGGTAGTAATCTCAGGATTGCTACCAGTGCCACGTGCTAGTCAGAGTAGAAATAGAAGAATATTTCAGATGAATACGTGGCTAGAGGAATGGAGCCAGTGGGAGGGATTCAAATTCCTGGAACATTGGAACCGGTTCTGGGGGAGGTGGGACCAGTTCAAACCGGATGGTTTGCACCTGGGCAGGGCCAGGACTGATGTCCTAGGGGGAGTGTTTGCTAGTGCTCTGGGGGAGGGTTTAAACTAAAATGGCAGGGGGTTGGGAACCTGAGCAGAAGGACAGAGGAAAGGGAAACAAGGATAAAAGCAAAAGATAGGAAGGAGAAAAACACAAGTGGCAGTCAGAGAAATCAACGGTTTAAATCAAACATGGCCACAGTAAATAATAATTCTAATAGGTCTAAGAGCGTTAAAAAAACAAGCCTGAATGCTTTGTGTCTTAATGCGAAGAACATTCGTAATAAGGTGGATGAATTAGCTGCGCAAATAGAGGTAAACGAATATGATTTGATTGGGATTATGGAAACATGGCTCCAGGGTGGTGAAGGCTGGGAACTCAACATCTAGGGGTATTCAATATTCAGGAAAGATAGGCAAAAAGGAAAGGGAGGTGGGGTAGCATTACTGGTTAAAGAAGGGATTAACACAATTGTAAGGAAGGATATTACCTCTGACGATGTGGAATCTGTATGGGTAGAACTGAGAAATACCAAGGGGCAGAAAACTTTAGTAGGAGTGGTATATAGATCTCCAAACAGTAATGCGGAGGTTGGGGTTGGCAATCAAAGGGAAATTAGAGAAGCGTGCAAAAAGGGCACAGCAGTCATCATGGGTGACTTTAATCTACATATAGATTGGGCTAACCAAATTAGTAACAATACTGTGGAGGAGGAATTCCTGGAGTGTTTACGGGATGGTTTCCTGGACCAGTATGGCGAGGAACCAACCAGAGATCAGGCCATCTTAGACTGGGTATTATGTAACGAGAAAGGATTAATTAGCAATCTTGTTGTACGAGACCCCTTGGGTCGGAGTGATCATAATATGATCGAATTCTTCATTAAGATGGAGAATGAAGTAGTTGACTCAGAGACTAGGGTCCTGAATTTAAATAAAGGAAACTACGATGGTCTGAGGTGCGAATTCGGTAGGATTGATTGGGGAATGTCACTCAAAGGGTTAATGGTGGATAGGCAATGGCAAACATTCAAAGACCACATGGATGATCTACAGAATTTATTCATCCCAGTTTGGCACAAAAATAAAACAAAATACGTGACTCATCCGTGGCTAACAAGGGAAATTAGGGATGGCATAAGATCGAAGGAGAGGACATATAAATTGGCCAGAAAAAGCAGTAATCCAGAGGATCGGGAGCAGTTTAGGATTCAACAAAGGAGGACAAAGGGATTAATTAAGAAAAGGAAAATAGAATATGAGAGTAAGCCAGCTGGGAACATAAAAACTGACTGTAAAAGCTTTTATAGATATGTGTGAAGAGAAAAAGATTGGTGAAGTCAAGCATAGGTCCCTTGCAGTCAGAATCAGGGGAATTTATAATGGGGAACAACGAAATGGCAGACCAATTAAATACATATTTTGGTTCTGTCTTCACAAAGGAGGACACAAATAACCTCCCAGAAATGTCGGGGAACATAGGGTCTGATGAAAGGGAGGAACTGAAAGAAATCAGTATTTGTAGGGAAATGGTGTTAGGGAAATTGACGGGATTGAAGGCCGATAAATCCCCAGGGCCTGATAATTTACATCCTAGGGTATTTAAGGAAGTGGCCCTAGTTTAGTAGATGCATTGCTGATCATCTTCCAACATTCGTTGGAATCTGGAACAGTACCCATGGATTGGAGGGTAGCTAATGTTACCCCACTATTCAAAAAAGGTGGTAGAGAGAAAACGGGGAATTACAGACCGGTAAGCCTGACATCGGTAGTGGGGAAAATGCTAGAGTCCATTATAAAAGATGTAATAGCAGATCACTTGGAAAACAGTGACCGGATCGGACAAAGTCAACATGGATTTACAAAAGGTAAATCGTGCTTGACTAATCTACTGGAATTTTTTGAGGATGTAACTAGTAAAATAGATAAGGGAGAACCAGTGGATGTGGTGTATTTGGACTTTCAGAAGGCTTTTGATAAGGTCCCACATAAGAGATTAGCATGTAAAGTTAAGGCACGTGGGATTGGGGGCAAGATATTGACTTGGATAGAGAACTGGTTGGCAGATAGAAAGCAAAGAGTTGGAATAAATGGGTCTTTTTCCGAGTGGCAGGCAGTGACTAGTGGGGTACCGCAGGGATCGGTCCTTGGACCCCAGCTATTCACAATATATATTAATGATCTAGACAAGGGAACTAGATGTAATAACTCCAAATTTGCAGATGACACAAAGCTGTGTGGACATGTGTGCTGTGAGGAGGATGCCAAGAAACTACAGGATGATTTGGACAGGTTGGGTGATTGGGCAGAAGCATGGCAGATGCAATATAATGTGGATAAATGTGAGGTTATCCACTTTGGTGTCAAAAACAGGAGGGCAGATTATTATCTGAATGGCAATAGACTGGGAGAAGGGGAGGTGCAACGAGACGTGGGTGTTCTTGTGCACCAGTCACTGAAGGTAAGCATGCAGGTGCAGCAGGCGGTTAAGAAGGCAAATGGTATGCTGGTCTTCATAGCGAGAGGGTTTGAGTACAGGAAAAAGGATGTCTTGCTACAGCTGTACAGGGCCTTGGTAAGACCACATCTTGAGTATTGTGTGCAGATTTGGTCGCCTTATCTGAGGAAGGATATTCTTGCCATGGAAGGAGTTCAGCGAAGATTCACCAGGCTGATACCTGGGATGGCAGGAATGACGTATGAGGAGAGATTAGGTCGATTGGGCTTGTAATCGCTGGAGTTTAGAAGAATGAGAAGGGATCTCATTGAAACATATAAAATTCTGGCAGGACTGGACAGACTAGATGCAGGGAGGATGTTCCCGATGGTCGGGAAATCCAGAACCAGGGGTCACAGTCTAAGGATAAGGGGTAGGCCTTTTAGGACAGAAATGAGGAGGAATTTCTTCACCCAGAGAGTGGTGAACCTGTGGAATTCTCTACCACAGAAGGCAGTAGAGGCCAATTCATTAAATATATTCAAGAAGGAGTTGGATATATTTCTTAAGGCTAAAGGAATCAATGGGTATGGGGAGAAAGCAGATACCGGGTACTGAACTTGGATGATCAGCCATGATCGCATTGAATGGCGGAGCAGGCTCGAGGGGCCGAATGGCCTACTCCTGCTCCTATGTTCTATGTTTCTACCCTCAGCCTCCTCTTTCCAAGGAAAACAGACCTAGCCTATCCAATCTGTCCTCATAGCTAAGATTCTCTGCTCCCGGCAACATCCTTGTAAATCTCCTCTAACCCTCTCCAGTGCAATCACATCTTTCCTGTAATGTGGTGACCAGAACTGCACGCAATACTCCAGCTGAGGCCTAACTGGTGTTTTATACAGTTGAAGCATAAACCCCCTGCTCTTGTATTCTATGCCACGGCTAATAAAGGCAAGCATTTCGTATGCCTTCTTAACCATCTTATCTAACTGGCCTGCTATTTTCAGGGATCTGTGGACATGCACTCCAAGGTCCCTTTGTTCCTCTACACTACTCAGTGCCCTATCATTTAAGGTGTATCTCCTTTCCTTATTAGCCCTCCCCAAATGTATTACCTCACACTTCTCCGGATTGAATTCCATTTTCCACTGTTCTGCCCACCTGACCAATTTATTGATATCTTCCTGCAGTCTACAGCTTCCTTCTTCAGTATCAACCACACAATTGATTTTAGTATAATCTGCAAACTTCTTAATCATACCCCCTATATTCAAGTCTTGATCATTGATATATCCCACAAAAAGCAAGGGACCTAGTACTGAGCCCTGCAGAACTCCACTGGAAACAGCCTTCCAGTCACAAAAACACCCATCAACCATTATCCTCTGCTTCCTGTCTCCGAGCCAGTTTTGAATCCAACTTGACACTTTGCCCTGAATCCCATGGGCTTTTAACTTCGTGACCAGTCCGCCATGTGGAACCTTATCAACAGCCTTCCTAAAGTCCATATACACTACATCAAATGCACTACCCTCAACTACCCTCCTTGTTATCTCCTCAAAAAATTCAATCGAGTTTGTCAGACACGACCTTCCCTTAACAAATCCATGCTGACTATCCTTGATTAATCCATGTCTTTCTAAATGAAGATTTATCCTGTTCTTCAGAATTCTTTCCAATAATTTTCCCACCACCGAGGTTAGGCTGGCTGGCCTGTAATTACTCGGTCTATCCTTTTCTCCCTTTTTAAACAAGGGCACCACATTAGCAGTCCTCCAGTCCTCCGGCACCACACCTGAAACCAGAGCGGATTGAAAAATGATCGTCAGGGCCTTTGCTATTTCCTCTTTTGCTTCGCTTAACAGCCTGGGATACATTTCATCCGGGCCTGGGGATTTATCCACTTTTAAAGCTGCTAAACCCCTTAATACTTCCTCTCTCACTATGTTTATTTCATCTAATACTTCACCCTCCTCCCCTCGATAGCAATGTCTGCTTTGCCCCTCTCCTTTGTGAAAACAGATGCAAAGTATTCATTAAGAACCCTATTGACACCTCCCGCCTCCACACACAGATTACCCTCATGATCTCTAATAGGTCCTACCCTTTCTTTAGCTATCCTCTTACTCTTAATATATTTATAAAACATCTTTGGGTTTTCCTTGATTTATTTGCCAAGAATTTTTCATGCTCTCTCTTTGCTTTCCTAATATCTTTGTTAATTGCACCCCTGCAGTATCTGTACTCCTCTAAAGATTCTGGAGTATTTAGCCCTCGGTGTCTGTCATACGCCTCCCTTTTTTTCTTTATCCTACCCTGTATGTCCCTAGACATCCAGGGGGCTCTAGATTTGTTAGTCCCACCTTTTTTCTTTAAGGGCACATATTGGTCTGAACCGTCCGGATCTCCTCCTTGAATGCCTCCCACTGCTCTGACACTGACTTACCTTCAAGTAGCTGTTTCTAGTCCACTATGGCTAAATTCCCTCTGAGCTGTTTTATTGTGCTGTGAGACTCATACACCAAATTCTCAGTTACACAGGATGACGGTATACAAAACACACAACTAACATTAATAAGTGTCAGTATTGCTGCAAAATATATATATCCACAATGAAGTGGATTTGTTTGTTGTGAAAGATCTCTTTTGCCGTTGTTTTAATGCATGCACTATGCCAAGTATTTTGTGGATGCTGAGGGGAAAAAGTAGTTAGCATGTAGAATATACAATGTGCATGAACGTATCAGAACCTCGAACTCCAGTAATTATCCTATCAAAGATATACTGGACATGGAAGGTTGGTTTTTCCTCCTGCTTATCGATGCTTTGGCAGTGTTAATAGGGCAGGCAGAAGTGGGAAATCAGTCCAGGAGTCCCGCCCATTTTAAAGCTGGAAAATTTCTCGCTGGGAGTGACTGGGGCTTCATAAGAACATAAGAACATAAGAAGTAGGAGCAGGAGTAGGCCATACGGCCCCTCGGGCCTGCTCCGCCATTCAATAGCATCATGGCTGATCCGAACCTAGACTCACGTCCACTTCCCTGCCCTCTCCCCGTAACCCCTAATTCCCTTATCTGTTAGGAAACTGTCTATCTCCATTTTAAATCTATTTAATGTTGCAGCTTCCACAGCTCTCTGGGGTAGCAAATTCCATAGATTTACTACCCTCTGAGTAAAGAAGTTTCTCCTCATCTCAGTTTTGAAAGGGCAGCCCCTTATTCTAAAATTATGCCCCTTAGTTCTAGTCTCACCCATCAGTGGAAACATCCTCACCGCATCCACCCGATCAATCCCCCTCACAATCTTATATGTTTCGATAAGATCGCCTCTCATTCTTCTGAACTCCAATGAGTAGAGGCCCAACCTACTCAACCTTTCCTCATACGTCAACCCCCTCATCTCCGGAATCAACCAGAAATGCCTGCCGAAATATGAGAAGGCGCATTCAAATGAAAGGATAATAAACACTAGCAGCAACTATATACAACTGGCGTCCGACATTACAATGGTGATTATGATGGAAACTGTGACATATGGGCCCCAATAGTAAGTGGGAGGCGGGGAAGAATCGGGCGAGGCTGGGGACATGGAGGCACTGCTGATCTTAACGGCAAGGCCTCATTTAAATAATCCTCTGCAGACTCCCGCCTGATAGATGGCCAAATTAACAGCCTGGCCGGCGGGAGGTGTAGTGTATGTACTTTTAAGAGAGAACTACTTTTACAGCTCCTGTATACTGTAGTACCGGCAGTGACCACACCTGTATATAAGCCTTGCGCATGCCTCTATACCCCAGTCTTGAGACTACCCTACTCCAGTAAATACCTGTTGATTAAGTTACAGCATCCGTGTGGTTATTGAAAAACATTATGCTCTCAGGATCACGGATCTAACAGTGGCGACGAGTGTCGATTCGAATCTACCTGCAACTCTGCATTTCCCTTCGAGGATTCGCTCTGGGAGGGCGGTGGAAGAAAGTCGAGGCCAGAAACACGGGCATTGACCACGAGCAACCGCCCAGTCGTCCGGCAGAGAGTGAACATCGCAGGGGAGGCTGTGGAGAGCCGGGCTTGGTTCCCCAGCCACGAGGATCAGCAATAGACTGACGACAGGTACAGCGCAGACCCCTCCCGGACAGCGGCTGCTGGAGCCGACCGACGGCGGAGAGAAAGCCGAGCAGCGTCGACGGGGTAAGACAGAAGGTGAAGCGCACAGGGCGCAGCCGGGGGTTGAAAACCGAGCGGCGTCGAGGAAAAACAAAACGGAGACAGAGAGAGTAAAGCAACAGCCAGGTTCAGGACCGAGCGGCGGAAATGGGAAAGGTACACAAAAAAAAAAGAACGCGCAGAGCACAGCCAGGGCTCAAGGGCTGAACAGTGTCCGCGGGGAGAAGAAGGGAGAGCACGGGAGACACCATTGAGCCGCGGAGAAGAAGGAAGAGCGCGGGAGATGCCATTTTTAGAAGCCGCAGCGGAGAAGAAAGGCGAGCGCGGGAAGGAAGGAAAGCGCGGGAGACGCCATTTCGTGCCAGCGGAGAAGAAGGGGAAACGCGGGAGATGTCATTTTGACAGTTAAATCACACCCAGGGATGCAGAAGAGTGGCAGTATCTCTACGTTCAACAATGAAGTCGAAGATTGGGCGACATATGTGGAACGCATTGAGGTGTACTACAGGGCGAATGAAGTGCCAGATGCTAAGAAAGCACTGGTTTTGTTAAATTCCATGGGTGCAAAAACTTATGGGTTACTACGAAACCTAATAACACCAGATAAGCCTGTGAACAAGAATTTCGAAAGCATAGTAGAAATCCTACAGGACCACTTAAACCCCACAATGCTGCTGATAGCAGAACGATTTAAGTTCCATAAAAGGAACCAACACAAAGACGAAAGCAATGCTGAGTACCTAATGGAACTGCGCAAGCTATTGAAACACTGCCAGTTTGGAGCGGGACTAGCAGATACGTTAAGGGACAAGTTTGTGTGTGGGCTGCAAAGTGAAGGAACCCAGAAATGGCTTCTATCAGAAAAGGATCTTACGCTGAACAAGGCTTTCAGTATGGCAGTATCACACGAAGCAGCCGCAAGGGGCGCTGCAGAGATACAACGGAGACCGCAAGAATATGGCACCAATGAAATGTCCTATGGAACAGGGAAGTGCTATCGCTGCGGCAGAACAACACATGACCAGAAGGATTGTTGGTTCAAGGACCAAGTGTGTAGACAGTGTGGAAAAGCAGGACACATAGCAATAGTCTGCAGGTCTGGGAAGAAAACCAACAGTAAGAAATCTCCACAGGAGAAGTACAAAAAGGTACACCAGGTGATGGACAGTGGTTCAGACGAACAGAAAAGTGACACAGACTCCGGAAGCAAGGAGCTGGGTTGTCTGAAACTACATAAGGTAACCAAAATGGAGGATCACCAGACTATCTGGGTTACACTCAAGATAGACGGAGTCCAAGTGAAAAAGGAATTGGACACAGGATCAGCCCTAACAGTCATAAACCAAAGGGACTACAAGCGGCTATTTTTGCATATACCCTTGAAAGCTACAGAGATTGTCTTGAAGACGTACATGGGGCAAAAAGTCTACCCCAAAGGAAAAATAAGGGTGAAAGTGATATATAAAGGCCAGGAAATAACTAAAATGGATATATATGTATTACCAGATGGAGGACCACCACTGCTAGGACGTGAATGGATCCGGAAGATACAATTAGATTGGCATTCCATACAGGCACTGAAGGTTGAGGCCAAAAAGGATGACGACATCACACCTGGCCGACTGTCAAAAATGCTAACTGACGCAAAAGAAGTGTTCCAGGAGGGACTCGGAACACTAAAAGGCATAACAGCAATGATTAAAATAGAGGAAAATGCAAGCCCAAAGTTTCTTAAGGTCAGACCAGTGCCTTATGCGATCAGACCAGCTGTCGAAGCAGAGCTGGAAGGGTTGGAACGTTCAGGAGTACTGTCCAAAGTAGACTGGAGCGAGTGGGCTACACCCATCGTTCCTGTAATGAAGAGGTCGTTGAGTAATATGCCTGGGGAACCAAAGAAGGTCCGCATCTGTGGGGATTTTAAGGTGACAGTGAACCCAGTCCTTCACACGGTACAATATCCGCTTCCACGAATTGAGGATATTTTCGCCTCGCTATCTGGAGGTAAACGCTTCACCAAAATTGATCTAGCTCAGGCGTACTTGCAAATGGAGGTAGAAGAAGCCTCGAAACAATACCTTACGATTAACACTCATAAAGGTCTCTATCAATACAACCGGCTGGTGTTCGGAGTAGCATCGGCTCCGGCTATTTGGCAAAGGGCGATGGATCAAGTCCTGCAAGGGATTCCAGGGCCCCAGTGTTAGTTGGACGACATCCTGGTCAAGGGCAAAAATGACAGTGATCGCCTCGCCAACTTGGAGAAGGTGCTCACCAGATTAAAGGAATATGGGCTACGAGCTAATCGCCACAAGTGCGAGTTTTTCCAGAAGCAGATCTCATATTGTGGCCACATCATTGATGAAGAGCGGTTACATAAGTCCCCTGAAAAGATTGAGGCAGTAGTCAAGGCTCCAGCACCGGAAAATGTGTCACAACTGAGGTCGTTCCTCGGGCTGGTAAACTACTACCATAAGTTCTTACCAAATTTGTCCACGGTATTACACCCACTGAACACCCTACTGCAAACAGGGGTACCATGGAAGTGGAATGACGAACGTAGACAAGCTTTCCAGAAGTGTAAAGAATTGATCACATCAAAAGAGGTGTTGGCCCATTTCAACCCAGCACTACCAATTCGTTTGGCATGTGATGCATCACCCTATGGTATTGGAGCGGTGCTGTCGCACAAATTCCCAGACGGGTTGGAGAGGCCAGTAGCCTTTGTGTCTCAGTCACTAACCTCAGCTGAGCGCAACTACGCCCAGATTGACAGGGAGGCCCTCGTCCTAGTGTGGGGAGTCAAAAAATTCAACCACTATCTGCATGGGCAGAAGTTCACCTTGCTGACTGACCACCAACCACTTGTCTCCATCTTTAACCCTAAGAAGGGCGTTCCAGTAATGACGGCACAACGGTTACAAAGATGGTCCCTGTTTCTAGGGGCGAATCAATATGAAATAGAATATAAAGGCACGAAACAGCATGGAAACGCTGATGGGCTATCGCGCCTGCCACTGCCTACTGTGGAAGAAGCACCAGCAGTGGACCCTATCGAGATATTTTATTCATCAATAATTGAACGATTGCCAGTAACGAACGCGGATATAGAGGAGACCCGCAATGATCCGACGCTGTCTCGGGTATATGATTTGACGGTGAAGGGATGGCCAACACATGGCGACTCACTGTTGCCAGCATTATCATCCAGAAGAGAACAGCTGTCAGTATGCCAGGGGACAGTGATGTGTGGATCCAGAGTGGTGATTCCACCCAAGTTAAGGGAGAGAGTGCTAAATGAGCTACATGAAGGTCATCTGGGGGGAGTGAAAATGAAAAGCCTTGCTAGGGCTTACGTGTGGTGGCCGGGAATCGATCAACAAATCGAAGACCTAACCAAGAGCTGCTCAGGATGCCAGAAGGTCCAAAATGCACCACCACATGCCCCTCTACACCCATGGGAGTGGCCTTCCTCTCCATGGCAACAGGTGCATATTGATTTTGCTGGTCCATTCATGGACTCAATGTTCTTAATATCAGTGGATGCTCATTCGAAGTGGCCTGAGGTGATAAAAATGTCCTCAACCGCTACAGAGAAAACGATTGCAGTCCTACGGACCATATTTGCCAGAAACGGCTTGCCAGAGCAGCTTTGCTCTGATAATGGACCACAGTTTGTGTCCGAAGAGTTTCAAAAATTTGAGAAGGAATGGGGTAAGGCATTACACATCCGACCCGTATCATCCAGCCACAAATGGATTGGCTGAGAGGTTCGTACAAACCTTTAAGAAGGCGATAAAGGCCATGTGCGACGATGAAATTCCACTACAGCATAAGGTGGACAATTTCTTATTAACCTACCGAAACGCGACACATGCAGTTACCAACCAGACCCCGGCCATGATGTTCTTTAACCGAAGGTTGCGATCTCGTCTGGACTTTCTTTGACCAAATGTGCGAAGAAATGTTGAGGATAAACAATTCCAGCACATCAATGAGAAGCCGACAAGGAGCTTCAATGTAGGACAAACAGTCTTGGCCTGTGACTACCGAACAGAGAAATGGCAACCCGGAACGATATGCACACCGCAGGGGCCATTAATGTACACAGTGGATGTCGGGGAGAACATTGTGAGATGCCACGTTGATCAGATCTTAGCGTCACAGGAACGAGTCAACCCCATGTCTTGCGTACCTGGGGATGAACCCGACATACCGGTAGCATCTACCTCTGAACCAGTAGCAGTGGAACCCGATGAACTAACCGATAAAAAGGGGCCAGAATCGCCTCCGCACCAAGAACAAGAACCTGAGGAAAGGCGCTATCCCGAAAGGATCAGGAAGCCGCCCCAAACACTGATTCTATAAATGGACTATTGTTGTTTAATGTACCTGTTAAAGTGTTAATTGTTATTTGAATATTATGGGTACTACTAATCTAAAAGGGGAGGAATTGTAGTGTATGTACCTTTAAGAGAGAACTACTTTTACAGCTCCTGTATACTGTAGTACCGGCAGTGACCACACATGTATATAAGCCTTGGGCATGCCTCTGTACCCCAGTCTTGAGACTACCCTACTCCAGTAAATACCTGTTGATTGTTAAGTTACAGCATCCGTGTGGTTATTGAAAAACATCATACTCTCAGAATCACGGATCTAACAGGAGGAAGTGCAAACAAGCAGCAAGAGGCCACAGACAGATCCACGGGTGCAATCACCAGCTACCAGTAGAGGCTGAAGGCTCTGGGCCGCAATCAGGGCTGGGTGGGTGGGGGAGAGCTGGACATCAGGACCATGATTGGGGTTGGAGGAGTCCGAAGGCTTCCTTGTGAAGCCTGGGGTTGGTGGTGGGGTGGGGGGGGTCACTCCTGCTCTTCCTTGCCCACAAGGAGTTCTAAAAGGAGTTGATCTTCAGCACACACCTAGGTCAGTCCCGGTACCTCCCGCCTCGGGTCTGCTGCTGGGAATCCCACAGTGCAGGCCTCTCCCTGACTTACTGTTAAATTTAAGTCATGGATCGTGACTTTTGAATGTTCACCAAGCCCCCCCACATGATCTTTGTGGGGGCCTTGTTGATGGCCTGAATTGTGTTTGCAAAATTTTGAACAGGCGGCAAAGGGGTTTGTTTGGTTGAGGTCTGAGTACTCATTCCTGATATTTTATTCCAAGGGGTTTCATTATGTGATGATTACTAATTTTGGTCTGATCCTTATCCTCCCCATGAAATTTGGGCTGGGAATACTCCCCTACTATTTGCATCCATCACAACCTAGCTAGACCCCAGGAAAGGCTGGCTGGGGTTCACAAACATCCCATTGCATACGTGGCAACCAAGAAAACTAGCAAAGGCTGACAGTACTGAATTACTTTTCTGAAAACACATCAGATTGTACAAATTCTCCAGAAGAAAATGTATGTAAACTCATGAAAACTTAATAAAAAAAGATGAGAAACAAAGCTAATGCTGTCTGTTGTAGTCACAGTTATCAGTTTTGTATTTGTTTCGTTATGTTTCAGCTAGCTTCTTCCCCTTTCCTTTTTTTTGTTCCCGCCAGGAATCCTTTTTGAAGTGCAGTGCCAATCAGTGATGTGTTTTGACGCCACTGGTACTTTTACGTCACTTGACCTGAAGCACCAATGATCCTGGTGGGTGTGATACTGAAAATAAGATTTATTTTGTAACCTCCAAACTCTTAATACAATAATATATTATCTATCTTCTGCTGGATCAAAGAGATTATTTTCTGCTGGGTCAGGAGAGATTAAAATTAAAATTTATTTTTAATTGCCACGTTTAAATATTTAAGATTTATTTATTTTTAACATGCAGCTGCAAAATCAACGACTAACCATTTCAAGAATGTTGAAATGGTTTTGCAGCAACCTTGAGTTGTGGAATCGGTCCCCGTGTCCCTTAATCGTGGAGGCATTTAGGAAGCCAAGGTGAATGCTAAGTTCAGCTGACTTGCTAATGCACTTAGTGTACAGAAGGACCTGGGGAGCCCCATCTGTTCTGCTTGAAGGCATCTTGCCGTCAAAGGCTACAAACCAGAAGGCAAGTGTCCATATATTCTTCATTCAGAATCTTGGTCAGAGGGACTGTGGTCATGACATTCCCTCATGCTCTATGGAACCGTGAGATATCTAAAGCATCCAGATTATTGTCCGGCAATCAAAAATCTGTAACAAGACAAATTGTATAAATTATATATTAGGTACAGAAGAGCTGACTGAATCCCCTGACTTGTGAATTCTACAGTTCAAAGGTCTTCTTTAAAAGGTGCTCTTCCCATCTCAATGTTCTTTAATTCTTTAAGCAACAGCATGTGCAGCCGTGAACATCAGAGTGATACCATTTTTTTGTTGAGAATGCGGTTTGGATGCAGATCTTTGCAATCGGTGAACTACATCACTTGCTATAAAAGCGATGCTGTGGATTGGTCAGGAATGCTATTGCAATGTAGAAAAACACTTCAAAAGGTTTCTGAATATTACTAAACACAACATATAAAAATGTATTTATCTAATGTGGTCTTGAGCATTCTTGAGCATGAGCAAAATGTTGCGTACTAAATGAAAAGGAGACACCTGTGAATTTCTCTGTAAGAAATAACACGTAAAAATGGTAATAACATTTGTCAACCTACATAGCATTCGGTTAAGAGGTTAACTGCACCGTATGTACCTGGATCAGATCTGGACTGGATTTTTCTCTGAATTACTTCCCATTTTGTATTACAAGCCAAATGTATGTTGAATGTTTAAATGTCTTAATCTAAATGTACACTCTCGGGAGCCGCAAGCCTACATTTCGTTGTACTGCACTTGTGCACTAACAATGACAATAAAAGTTGATTTGATTTGATTTTTGTGAGCAAAATGGTTTCTTAAAGGCTGCTGAAAAATCTGCACCTGGATTATCCTCTCAAAATATCACCACTTGGAAACCAGTCTGCTTCATGTAAATAGGGTCAAGGGGACATGGCTAATCCCGCCAACTAATTTTTCCCAGTCTCTATCCTAAATCTGTCCTACATAGCAAATGAGGGCCCTGGGAAGGCAATTGGAGGAGAGGTGGAGAGGCAGAGAGGTTAACACAGGGAATTCCAGAGCTAAGGGCCTAGATGACTAATAGTGTGGCCACCAATGGTGGGGTGAAGGAAGTGGGATTGCACAAGTGGCCAGAGGTGGAGTAAGTTGCAGGAGTGCTATTCTGCTTGTAATTATATTTAGAGGTATATGATCAGAGCTGTAGATGACATAATCAATTTACCACTGCAGCAATTTAACCCTATTATGACGGGATAGGAAGTTAAAATTAGTGATGCAGTGTATAGTACAGGTAGCACAATACATTGATGCTCCCACACACTATGCCATCAAGTAGTGGGACATATTGAAGGGTTAATTACAGTCCTAGCCCTTTTGGGCTATTCCAGGTCAGGCGCATTCCCCAGACGTTCACCTTCAACTTAAGTTAGAGATAGCCGAGTTCCATAAGTCGCTTAAATGGGTTTAAAGGTTCAGACTATCTCTCCCTAAAGGAACGGAATGACTAAAGATGTTACCGTCCTCCGGATAGTACTTTTAAGAAGTTGAACTAGACTGTAACCTTCCGGATATTATGAGGGTCCGGAATACCCCCCCGATTTCTGCAACTCCTTACAAAAGAGTGTACAGAATTTGTGGGATTGCGAGTCTATACAGATTCACTCTGAGACAATTCTAGAAATATATAGTTTTATTTAAGAGCCGGCATTCAGTTAACATCTGTTGAATCAGTCACAACATTAACAATTCAAAGCACAATTAGCTTACATTTCTTAATTCTCAGAGATCCTTATTCTCAAATCTTAACTTCATTATATTTCTTATTTCTTACTTATTTCTGAATCCAGAACCTCCAACAAAAATCAATCACTTTGATTTACCCGAGACTCATAGATAAAAACTTACAGAGATGCCTCTGGAAAGTTGAGAAACGCCCTGCCTGTTCAGCGAATTCTGATGTTCTGTTGAAAAGGTCTTATTTTTATACCCCTTTGGCTTTGGTTTCTTCTTTGATGTTCTCTGCTGATGTCAGCTAATTGTCTTTATTGATCCCTCTCTTTTTATGCTTTGAATGCTTTCTATGTTACTATCAATTCAACTATTGCATACATAACTATTTCTCTACTTTTAGGTGTTCCAAAAACCATCATAAAAACAATGACAGCTATGGTTTCTGTTTGATGCCTTTCTTATCGAAGATTCTTAATATTGGCTTAACTGCTTTTTTGCAGACTATGGGCTAAAAATTAGGTGGCGCCGCGTTTGGGGCGTCAAGTTTGCCTGGGCGCCAGAATTTGCGCTCCGGACGGAGCCGCTTGCGCCCTCCCGATATTCAGTTTCAGCGCCCCAAACGTAAGCAGGGCGCTGCTCGAGGCACCCTGCGTCCTGCTTGGGGCGCTCAAACTGAATATCACAGCGCAACGTGCCACAGCGCCACATGCTGCGGCATGGCGCACTACGGTACTGCAGGCCTTCCTCCCCTTCTTAAGGAGGAGGGGCCTGCACCAGCGCGATCTCCGATAGCGAGTGCCGGTAAAAGAGCCCAGCACCGAGGAGAAGTGCCAGGCTCTCGGGACACAGCCGGCACTGCCGGTGGGGGGGATCAGGAGGCTGGGGAGGGCAGCGTGAGGAGGTGCTGGCAGGCGGCCACCGGAAAAAATGGCTGCCCCGCACCTCCCCCTTAAGTAGCGCCACTACCGCCACAGGTAGGCCCCCCTGAACCGGTCGCGAATTATGACCAGCGCTACAGTGGGGGGCGCGACCCAATATTGCGCTCGGGGCGGTAGCGGGGCGCTGCACACACCGATGATGTCATTGGTGGTGGCGCAGCGCTACAGGCTAACGCCGCCATTAGCGCCCCGCTAAATATCGCGGGAGGCGTGGCCAGTGGCGCTAAAGCCACTGAGTGCCCTCTTTAGGCGCTAACTGGTGGCGCAGCCCACCGAATTTCTAGGCCATTGTGTTTTTCCTTATTCTCCATGACCAATACAAACACAATGCAATTGCTTGGTGTCTCTATTGAAGTTATATCTTCAAAGTCTTGTTAGTATGGTTTTTTACTATATGTAAATCAAAACCACTTTAACTGTGTGTTTACTTGTTTTCTAGCTATCTCAATTGGTTGCATATTTAATCTTATGGTTCTTGTTTTCCAAGTTTAACATCAAACTATTTGACCAGCAGATGTTTCTTTTCTTGATGTCATGTTTCAAAGGCACATGCCTCTTTTAACGTTTCTGTTTTATCGTGTCATCTTTTCACACTTTAAACTGTGTCTCTCATTGTATTCATTGCAAACCATAGACCTTTCGGAACCACCAATGGTTTGCTTCAATCTTTCATTGTTTTAGAATATTTAAATAATTCCCATTTCAAAGCTTGTTTACAACTTTGTTATCAACTGATCTTAGCTCAGAAGCCTGTATTTCTGTTCACAGCCTTCTCTGCTGAGACTTGTGTCTTTTAAACCCAGTTTGTCTTTTATTAATAATATTAGCAATCTGTTCATGGTATCGTGTATTTCTCCGAATCATGGCTATTCCTTCACAGTATGTTTGTGCCTCCAGTTCCCCAATAAGATTGGGTCCTGATCACGTCAACAGGTGAAGGTACAGTCCTGAAGCCAGCTGTTCCTGGCTGTGGTTGGACAATGACATTGGTAGCACATTGGGAACTGGTTTATTGAGTAGCTCTAGAGAGCCAAGTAACCAGAAGTAAAGCTTCCAAGATAAAGCTCTGTGAAATGTCTCCTTTGTTCCAAAGATAATTGAGCAAATAAATCTAGTGTATGAGTCTAGTATTTTAGTCTATGTTATTTAAAAGGAATGCTGGGCCTAATGATCTTTTCCTGCCCTTAAAAATGCCTCTGTTCTTCTTCAACCCCGAGTGGTTGCTTTCCACAGATAACAAGTGAGCAGCAGTATTTACAAGAAGTGCATTTTTTTTATGCGTTTATGGGATGTGGGCACCGCTGGCAAGGCCAGCATTTAGTGCCTATCTCTAATTGCCCGTGAGACGGTGGTGGTGAGCCACCTTCTTGAACCACTGCAGTCTGTGCGGTGAAGGTACTCGCACAGTACTGTTAAATAGAGAATTCCAGGATTTTGACCCAGCAATGATGAAGGATTGGCGATATATTTCCAAGTCAGGATGGTGTGTGACTTGGATGTAAGGACCGGAACTCGGTGGACCCAACTGCAGTAAGGCAACTGAGGCGAAGGTTAGGTTTCAAAACAAAGGTAGACTTTACTTGCCATAAACAAAATAACAACAGCAAAGAATACAAGCCAGCAGGCGGTATCACCAGACAGTGCAACTCAAGACTGAGCAATGAACATAAACTGAACACCACTTAAATAGTAGGCATCTAACAATACACAGGTGAATACAATAATGAATAAAGAAGGACCCAATTAAGAGAGTTCATGGAGCCCTCTGGTGGTGAGGCGAGGCAGAACCTGAGTCATTCCTTACAGGACCCCCCCCCTCTAGGAACGGCCCCTGACGTTCCCCCAGAACGTCCATGGTGAGGACGCAAAAAATTCCGTACTAAATCGCGATCCAGGATGTCCCGGTCCGGAACCCAAGAGCGTTCCTCCGGACCATATCCCTCCCAGTCCACCAGGAACTGGAGGCCCCCGCGAACCCGGCGAGAGTCCATCAGGCGACGGACCATGTAAGCAGGCTGGCCGTCGATGATGCGGGGAGCAGGAGGAGGCCTCGTGGCGGGCGCCAGGGAACTGCTGGCCACAGGCCGAAGTCGGGAGACATGGAAGGTAGGATGAATCCGCATGGAGCGGGGCAGCTGGAGACGGTAGGACACCGGGTTGACCTTCCTCAACACCATGAAGGGACCGATGAAATGGGGCGCCAGCTTGCGGGACTCCACTCGCAGCGGGAGATCCTGCGTAGAAAGCCAGACCCTCTGACCAGCACGGAATGAAGGAGCCGGTCTGCGCCGCTTGTTGGCCTGGATCTGCCGTTGTCGAGAAGCTCGTAAGACCAGCCGCGCTTTCCTCCAGGTCCGCTGACAACGCTGGACAAACTTCTCCGTGGACAGAACCCCCACCTCGAGGCTCCTGCTCCTGGAACAGTGGAGGCTGAAAACCGAACTGGCACTTAAATGGCGACAGTCCTGTGGGGGAGCAGCGCAATGTGTTGTGCGCGTACTCAGCCCAGATGATGTGACGACTCCAGGTCGCAGGGTTAGCGGACACGAGACACCTCAGGGTCGTCTCCAGGTCTTGGTTGATCCGTTCTGTTTGACCGTTCGACTGAGGGTGGAAACCCGAGGAAAGACTGACAGTAGCTCCAATGAGCTTGTAGAAGGCTCTCCAGAACCGGGAGGCGAATTGTGGACCACGGTCAAAAACGATGTCAAGGGGCAAACCGAACAACCTGAAAACATGCTGGACCATGAGCTCGGCTGTCTCTTGGGCTGAGGGAAGCTTGGGCAAGGGCAGGAAACGACAGGCTTTGGAGAAGCGATCTACGATGACCAGAATGACAGTGTTGCCTTGAGATGGAGGAAGGCCTGTGATGAAATCCACCGAGAGGTGTGACCAGGGGCGAGTGGGAATGGGGAGAGGATGCAGCAAACCCTGGGGGCGAGGTCGAGGGTTCTTGTTTCGTACACAAATGGCACAAGCTGCCACGAACGCCTTTACGTCCTTCTCCATGGTGGGCCACCAGAACCTTCTGCGAAGAAACTCCAGCGTCCTGGATGCGCCTGGATGACCGGTGAGTCACGACGAATGCCCCCACTGCAGGACTTGTGAGCGAGTCGTGTTGGGGACAAAAAGGCGACCGGGTGGGCCGTTGCCAGGGTCTGCCTCCCTCTGTTGCGCCTTTCTGACCAGCATCTCGATCCCCCAGCAAACCGGTGCTACAATTCGAGAAGTAGAAATAATAGGCTCTGGTTGTCTCTCCCGCTCGGGTGGATCAAATTGCCTGGAGAGAGCATCAGGCTTGAGATTCTTGGAACCTGGACGATATGACAGGACAAAGTCAAAACGATTAAAAAAGTGCCCAGCGAGCTTGACGAGAGTTAAGTCGTTTGGCCTCCTGGATATTGGCCAGATTCTTATGGTCAGCCCAGACAATGAACGGGTGTTTAGACCCCTCCAACCAATGTCTCCACTCCTCCAGTGCCAACTTAACTGCAAGTAATTCCCTGTTCCCAATATCGTAGTTTCGTTCAGCGGGAGTGAGTCGGCGAGAGAAAAAGGCGCAAGGGTGCAGTTTGTTGTTGTTAGACCGTTGGGATAAAACGGCGCCCACTCCTATATCCGAGGCATCCACCTCGACAACGAAGGGGAGTGAGGGATCCGGAATCACGAGGACAGGAGCAGACGTGAAGCGCCGTTTGAGATCCTCGAAAGCCTGCGCAGCTTCAGCGGACCAACTGAACCGGGTAGAGGCGGTCCTGGTGAGGGCGTTAAGAGGGGCAGCAATGGTGCCGAAGTTTCTGATGAATCTCCGATAGAAGTTAGCAAACCCCAAGAAACGTTGCACCTGTTTGAGAGAGGTGGGTGGTGGCCAATCTCGGACAGCTTGGGTCTTGCCAGGATCCACTTGGATGTTGCCGCTGGAGATGGTGAAGCCCAGAAATGAAACCGTGGAAATGTGAAATTCACACTTCTCCGCCTTGACAAACAAGAGGTTATTAAGCAAAAGTTGCAGGACTTGTCTAACATGCTGGACATGATCGTGAAGAGTTTTGGAGAAAATGAGAATGTCATCCAGGTAGACAAAAACAAAGCGATTCAGCATGTCTCGGAGAACGTCGTTGATGAGCGCCTGGAACACAGCAGGGGTGTTGGTCAATCCAAAGGGCATAACCAGGTACTCATAGTGCCCAGTAGGTGTGTTGAATGCCGTCTTCCACTCGTCCCCTTCGCGGACGCGGATGAGGTTGTAGGCGTTGCGGAGGTCCAATTTTGTGAAGACCGTGGCTCCCTGAAGTAGCTCGAAGGCCGTCGACATGAGTGGAAGAGGATAACGGTTCTTTATAGTAATCCGGTTAAGACCACGGTATTCGATGCAGGGACGGAGACCTCCATCTTTCTTACTCACGAAGAAAAAACCAGCACCAGCAGGAGAGGTGGACGGACGGATGAAGCCAGCGGCGAGAGCGTCACGAATGTACTCCTTCATGGCGGCGGTCTCAGGAGCAGAAAGGGAAAAGATCCTACCCCTAGGTGGGCATGTCCCAGGCAGGAGGTCAACGGCACAGTCATATGGCCTATGAGGGGGAAGTGATGTGGCTCGAACCTTACTGAAGACCTCCTTTAGATCCTCATACTCGGGTGGCACACGGGACAATTCAGAGGGTGATGGGGACTCCTGGGGCTGGGAAGGAGACTTGGCGCGAAGACAGGTAGTATGGCAGGCGGAGCCCCATTCCGTAAGCCGGCCCAATCCAAGCGAGGATTATGGCAGGCCAACCAAGGATAACCCAGAATTAATGGAAACTGGGAAGAGTGGATAAGGGAGAATTGGATGGTCTCGAAATGTTGTCCTTCCACGCCCAAACACAGGGGGGCAGTATGATGGTGAATGGTTCCAGAGCCCAGGGGTCTTCCATCCAGGGCAACAACAGTGAGGGGGTGATCAGGATGGGTCAGGGGAATCTTGAGCTGTTTAGCTAACCCCAGATCTATGAAGTTACCATCAGACCCCGAATCCACCAGGGCCTTAAGATCATGTTGTTGATTGCCCCAGAAAAGGGATGATGCCAGCAGAACCCTAGAAACAGTGGGGTCAGAAGGAATGGTTACGCTCGTCTCAGGTCCCTCCGTCCTGGACGAGCCCTGGCTTTTCCCACCAACTCTGGACAGGAAGAGCGAAAGTGGCCAGCTTCCCCACAATAGAGGCAAGATCCCTCTCTCATTCGGCGATCATGTTTGGGCTGCGAGAGGCGGGTTACTCCCACCCACATGGGCTCCTCTGGATTGGTCAAAGATGGACTCGGGATGGCTCGAAGGTTCTCAGATGGCTTCGAAGCAGGAAAAGCTCTGGTCTCTGGAAGCGGGGTGAAAAAGGAGTGGCGTTCTCTTCGCCTCTCACGGAGACGATTATCCACACGAATGGAGATATCAAAGAGAGACTCCAAATCACTCACCGGATCTCTGGATGCCAGTTCGTCCTTGATCTCATCCGTGAGACCGTGGCGAAAAGTGGCGATGAGCGCCTCCGAATCCCATTGGCTTTCTGCAGCGAGAGTGCGAAACTCAATAGCGTAGTCCGCAACGCTACGAGCCCCCTGGTGAAGCCGAAGCAGTTTGTTAGATGCCTCTCTCCCACTGACAGGGTGATCAAAGACCCTTCTCATTTCCTCCGAGAAAAGTTGGTAGTTTGAACATGCCGGAGTTTGCTGTTCCCAGATGGCCGTAGCCCAGGTAAGTGCCTTGCCGGTGAGTAGCGAAATGATGTAGGCCACTCGGGAACAGTCACTGGGAAATAATGAACCCTGCAGTTGGAAAGCCAGGGAACACTGGGTTAGAAAACCTCGACATCCTCCTGGGTTACCGTCATAGCGCTCGGGTGCAGGTAATCGGGGTTCTTTCAGAGGGAAAGGAGCAACCGCAGGAGCGAGTAACGGTGCTGGAGCAGCTTGGATTACCTGATTCTGGTTCTGGCTCTGATGGAAAGCAATGACGAGGGCCTCCAGCTGATTCTGGCTTCGGGAGAATGCCGTGGCGAGGCACCGCAGTTCGCTCAAGATCAGTTGTAGCTGTTCAGAAATTTTTCTTAGCCATTGGTCCTTCTCTGCTGGGTCCATGTTTTGGCTCAGTCTTACTGTAAGGACCGGAACTCGGTGGACCCAACTGCAGTAAGGCAACTGAGGCGAAGGTTAGGTTTCAAAACAAAGGTAGACTTTACTTGACATAAACAAAATAACAACAGCAAAGAATACACGCCTACAGGCCAGCAAGCGGTATCACCAGGCAGTACAACTCAAGACTGAGCAATGAACATAAACTGAACACCACTTAAATAGTAGGCATCTAACAATACACAGGTGAATACAATAATGAATAAAGAAGGACCCAATTAAGAGAGTTCATGGAGCCCTCTGGTGGCGAGGTGAGGCAGAATCTGAGTCATTCCTTACATTGGAGGGGAACTTGGAGGTGGTGTTGCTCCCATGTGCCTGCTGCCCTTGTCCTTCTAGGTGGAAGAGGTCGCGGTTTTGGGAGGTGCTGCCTAAGAAGCCTTGGCGAGTTGCTGCAGGTACACACTGCAGCCACGGTATGCCGGTGGTGGAGGGAATGAATGTTTAAGGTGGTGGATGGGGTGCCAATCAAGCAGGCTGTTTTGTCCTGGATGGTGTCAAGCTTCTTAAGTGTTGTTGGAGCTGCACTCATCCAGGCAAGTGGAGAGTATTCCATCACACTCCTTACTCGTGCCTTGTAGGTGGTGGAAAGGCTTTGGGGAGTCAAGAAGTGAGACACTCAGCCTCTGACCTGCTCTTGTTGCCACAGTATTTATGTGGCTGGTCCAGTTAAGTTTTTGGTCAATGGTGACCTCCAGGATGTTGATGGTGGGGGATTTGGCGATGGTAATGCCGTTGAATGCCAAGTGGTGGTGGTTAGACTCTTGCTTGTTGGAGATAGTCATTGCCTAGTGTAAGGCTCGCAAAATTACATAATTTCCCCCAAAATAAGAAAGAAGAGTTATTGGACTGTTTGAAGGAAATATTGGGCTAAAGGGATTTAAAAATCAAAACCCCAGGAAGATTTGGCTGGTTTAAAAGGCATGTTCAGACCTGCGAAAAACTGTGACAAAGGAAGGTGGGATGGGCCACCGAGTTTGGATATTGGGCCATCTGGGAATGTCCTGGGCCACCTCAGCCTTTACATAAAGACAATAAAACCTGTTCCTGCTGAAAATTGCAGAGCCACAAAGTACATGAATAAAACAGTACATGCCCACAGCAACACAAAGGAAAGAACATGGCCCAACAGGAAACAACAATCAAACAGCAGTCCAAAACCAATCAAAGAGATTTACATTTTTAAACTGGTTTCAAGGCAATCCCGAAACCAGTTAAAGGCCAATTAAGAATAGATGGACCATCCCCGAAGCTCGTTAAAGTTAGATGGGCCATCCCCGAAGCTCATTAAAGTTTTAAAACATATTAAAAACAGCGAGCCCACCAAATTTAACAAAGAAACCAGAGATTTGGCGGTCAGATAAGCCAGGCCTCAAACCAGTATAATTGAGGCCTGCTTTTTCAGTGAAGCAGTGCATTAAGATCGGAAGTCAGTCAGAGCACGAGTTCAGTACAGGAGAGAAAGTCGGAGAATCAGAGACTTGAAGGAAGAAGAAATGGAGATCGCGGCAACCAAAGGCTTCAAGACACCAACAACTACCAATATTACCACCAGCCAGGTAATACTGGGCCACCGCGACCAACAAGAAACCAACCACCAAAAATTCAAAAATCAAAGACTTGTTTCCACTCTACAGGCTAGTCTGACTTACCCCTGGGTAAGATTTTGACACAAAGGACCCTAAAACATAGCCTAACCAATGAAAATTGGGTACTTACCCGATACATCCAAACTACACAGCTAACCGCATCAGCGGACAAACCAAACTGAAGACCCAACGCAGATGCAGTCTTCTACATGTCCGGGGTACGGCAGGCCCCAACCACCACAATTAAGGAGAACCCCGAAATCGCGAACCTCTACAATCTGTCAAGAAAGTCGTTTGGTGAGCATTTCCTGGTCCTCTGGATTTCAACCTAGTTAGCATAGCGGGGTTGGGAGGGTAAGGGATTTTTGGTCTATTGTAATTCTCCCTCACATATTCCGAGTGTTCCCCACCCTTTTAGAGAATAAGTTTTATTGTATTGTATATTTTCCTGTCTCAAAACAAAGATCTCAATCCTTTTGACCAACCCAGGTATCTGTTGCAAGTTCATTACAACACCCAAATAAGTCCAAAGTCTAGAACAAAAAGGGAGTGGGAACGATTCGAACCGCTCAAGGGAGTCAGAGGTGAAGCTGACCACACACACTGTAAAGTCCGCGCCTCAATAATACACAGACTTCGGGAGAACAGTTTAACAGGTACTTTACTGAACAAGAGGCAGCTTGAAACTGAAACGACAGTAGCCTGCTAGGGCCTTTTATACAGGGGTGGTCACTGCCGATACTGCAGTCTAAGACCAGTTATTCCCTTAAAGGTACATACACAACAATTCCTCCCCTTTTAGATAAACAGTACATAACATTCATTTAACAACTAAATAATAACTAATTACAATTACAATTTTCTCAGTAATATATACATCAACTGAAATAGTCATTTATAAGTTCAGTCTTTGAGGAGGCTTCCTGATCCGGACTGGATAGCGCCTTTATCGAGTATCCTGTTCTGGCGGTGGAGTCAATTCTGGCTCATTGTCATTGATTGGTTCGTCAGCTTCCAATACCCCTGCTTCTGAGGTAGACACAATCTGTACTTCGGGATCATTACCAGGTGCACATGCTTGTGGTACAGGTTTGGCTTGTTCCTGTGACTCTAGAATCTGGTCAGCATGGCGTCTCACGATGCTCTCTCCAACGTCCACTGTGTACATTAGTGGTCCCTGCTGTGTGCATATCGTGCCGGGCTGCCATTTTTCTGTTCGGTAGTCGCGGGCCAAGACTGGTTGCCCTATCTTGAAGCTCCTGGTTGGCTTCTCATTTATGTGCTGGAACTGCTTATCCTCAACATCTCGTCTTATGTTTGGTTTGAGCAAATCCAAGCGACATCTTAGTCTCTGGTTGAAAAACAGTACGGCTGGAGTTTGGTTGGTTACTGCATGTGTTGCATTCCGGTAAGCAAACAGGAAGTTATCCACCTTGGGCTGAAGATTGTCGGACAGGAGGAATGGTGGAAATGGAATGGCGGCGCGCACAGACGCAGCGGCTTTGCTTCTCCCAGGACGGTGCTATTTACGTTTAATGTTAATGTTATTTGTACTGGACTCATGGGAGCTTGCAAGATCACATTTCGTTGTTCGTGTACTTGTGCATTGTACAATGACAATAAAGTTGAATTATTATTATTATTATTATTATTGTGTTGCAGTGGTATGTCGTTATTATACATTGCCTTTATGGCCTTTTTAAAGGTCTGAACAAACCTCTCAGCCAATCCATTTGTGGCTGGATGATATGGGGCAGATGTGTAATGTTTCACCCCATTATTCTTCAGGAACCTCCGGAAATCCTCAGACACAAACTGTGGGCCATTGTCGGAACACCACCAGGATGTTACCTGGGATGGAGTGCCTCAGCTATGAAGAGAGGCTGGACAGGCTGGGGTTGTTTTCCTTGGAGCAAAGAAGGCTGAGGGGGGACCTGATTGAGGTGTACAAAATGATGAGGGGCATAGATAGGGTAGATAAAGAGGAACTTTTCCCCTTAGTAGGGGGGTCAATAACAAGGGGGCATAGATTCAGGGTAAGGGGCAGGAGATTTAGAGGGGATTTGAGGAGGAACTTTTTCACCCAGAGGGTGGTTGGAATGTGGAACTCAATGCCTGAAAGGGTGGTAGAGGCAGGAACCCTCACAACATTCAAGAAGCATTTGTATGAGCACTTGAAATGCCATTGCATACAAGGCTATGGACCAAATGCTGGAAAATGGGATTAGACTGGACAGGGATGGATGGGCGGCGCAGACACGATGGGCCGAAGGGCCTCTTTCTGTGCTGTAAAACTCTATGACTCTATGACTATGAGATCTGTTCTGGCAACCCATTCCTGGCGAAGATGGTCCTTAGGACTGCAATAGTTTTCTCCGTGGTGGTGGAGGACATTTTAATGACCTCTGGCCATTTCGAATGGGCGTCCACAGCGACTAGAAACACTGAGTCCATAAATGGACCAGCGAAATCAATGTGTACCCGTTGCCATGGAGATGAGGGCCACTCCCATGGATGTAGCGGGGCCTGTGGTGGAGCGTTTTGGACCTTCTGGCATCCTGTGCATCTCTTGGTCATATCACAGAATCACAGAATCACAGAAACCCCACAGTGCAGATAGAGGCCATTTCGGCCCATCGAGCCTGCACCGACACACATCCCACCCGATCCCCGTAACCCCTACACCACCACACATCCCACCCCATCCCTGCAACCCCACATATTTAATCCACCCAACACCAACGGTCAATTTATCATAGCCAATCAACCCAACTCGCACATCTTTGGACTGTGGGAGGAAACCGGAGCCCCCGGAGGAAACCCACGCAAACACGGGGAGAATGTGCAAACTCCACACAGACAGTCGCCCGAGGCCGGATTCGAACCCGGGTCCCTGGCGCTGTGAGGCAACAGTGCTAACCACTATGCCACCGTGCTGCCTCGATTTCTTTATCGATTCCCGGCCACCACACAAACGCCCTGGCTAGGCTCTTCATTTTTACCCCTCCCAGATGACCCTCGTGAAGCTCATTGAGTACACTATCTCTCAACTTGGGTGGAATTACCACTCGGGATCCACACATCAAGGTTCCCCGGCACACTGACAGCTGTTCCCTCCTTGGCGAGAATGCTGGCAACAGTGAGTCGCCATATGCTGGCCATCCCTTCACCGTCAAATCATAGACCCGAGAGAGTATCGGGTCATTTCGGGTTTCCTTCTCAATACTTGCATTTGTAACAGGCAAACATTCGACTATGGTCGCATGGAATATCTCCACAGGGTCCACTGCAGGTGCTTCTTCCGCCATAGGCAATGGTAGGCGCGACAGCCCATTAGCGTTTCCATGTTGTTTTGTACCTTTGTACTCTATGTCATACTGATGTGCCCCTAGAAAAAGTGACCATCTTTGCAGCCGTTGCGCCGTCATCACCGGAACGCCCTTCTTTGGGTTAAAAATTGAGACCAGGGGTTGATGATCAGTCAGTAGGGTGAATTTCTGCCCGTGCAGATAGTGATTGAACTTCTTCACCCCCCACACCAGGCTGAGGGCCTCCCTGTCAATCTGGGCGTAGTTACGCTCGGCTGAGGTTAGCGAGCGTGACGCAAAGGCTATTGGCCTCTCTGAACCGTCACGGAATTTGTGTGACAGCACCACTCCAATGCCGTAAGGTGATGCATCACATGCCAACCGAATCGGTAGTGTTGGGTTGTAGTGGGCCAATACTTCTTTTGAAGTGATTTGGCATTTACATTCCTGAAAGGCATGCTTACACTCATCACTCCATTTCCATGTTACACCAGTTTGAAGGAGGGCGTTCAGTGGGTGCAGAATTGTAGATAAATTCGGCAAGAACTTATGGTAGTAGTTCACCAACCCGAGGAACGACCTCAGTTGCGACACATTTTCTGGTGCTGGAGCCTTGACTACAGCCTCAATCTTGTCCGGCGACTTATGCAACCCTTCCTCATCAATCATGTGGCCACAATACGAGATTTGTCTCCTGAAGAACTCGCATTTGGGACGGTTGGCTCATAGCCCATATTCCTGCAATCTCGTGAGCACCTGTTCCAGGTGGGCAAGGTGTTCATTGTCATTTTCGCCCGTAACCAGGATGTCGTCCAAACAACACTGGGTCCCCGGGATCCCTTGCAGGACTTGTTCCATTGCCCTCTGCCACATAGCCGGGCTGATGCTACCCCAAATACCAGTCGATTGTACTGGTAAAGGCCTTTGTGAGTGTTTATCGTGAGGTATTTCCTAGATGCTTCTTCCACCTCCATTTGTAGATACGCTTGAGCCAGGTCAATCTTTGTAAAATGTTTCCCTCCAGATAGTGAGGCGAAGATATCTTCTATCCGCGGAAGCGGATACTGTACTGTGTGCAGGACTGGGTTCACAGTCACCTTGAAGTCCCCACAGATGCGAACCTTCCTTGGCTCCCCGGGCATGCTGTTCAATGTTTTCTTCATTACAGGAACGATGGGTGTGGCCCACTCCCTCCAGTCCACCTTAGACAGCACCCCCGAACGCTCCAGACTCTCCAGTTCAGCTTCCACAGCTGGGCTTATCGCGTATGGCACCGGTCTGGCCTTGAAAAATTTGGGGGTTGCGTTATCCTCAATCTTTATGGTTGCCTTTACTCCTTTTAGAGTCCCAAGTCCTTGTTGGAACACCTCTTCTGTGTCAGATAGAATTTGTGACAGACGTCCAGGTGCGACGTCATCATCTTTTTTGTCAGTCACCGTTAGTGCCAGAATGGAATGCCAATCCAATTGTAGTCTTCGGATCCATTCACGTCCCAATAATGGTGGTCCTCCATCTCGTAGTATATACATGTATAGTTTCTGTGTTTCCTTTCTGTTATATTCAACTGGCACCCTTATTTTTCCTCTGGGGTAGACCTTTTGCCCCATGTATGTCTTCAATACAATGGACGTGTCCTTTAAGGGTATGTGTGAGAATAGCCGCTCATAGTCTCGTCGATTCATGACAGTTAGGGATGATCCTGTGTCCAATTCCATCTTCACTGGGGACCCTGCTATCATGAGGGTGACCCAAATGGTTCGGTGATCTTCTTTTGTAATCATGTTGTTTAATTTTAAACAACTTAGTCGCCTGCTCCCGGAGTCCTTATCACTCTCCTGATCTTCGGAACTACTATTTGTCAGTTTCTTTACTTTCCTGTACTGTTCCTTAGTAGTTCTTGTCATGTTGGTCTTCTTTCCTGACCTGCAGACTCTTGTTATATGTCCCACTTTCCCGCATTGCCTGCATATTTTGTCTTTAAACCAGCAGTCCTTCTGCTCATGGGTTGTTCTGCCACAGCGATAGCACTTTTCGGCTCCATACGCCATTTCGTCAGCGCTGTATTCTTGTGGTTTCTGTTGTATTTCTGCAGCTCCCCATGCTGCTGCTTCGTAGGATACTGCCACGCTGAAAGCCTGTTCTAGCGTCAGGTCCTTTTTTGAAAGTAGTCGTTTCTGGGTTCCTTCACTCTGGAGCCCGCAGACAAACTTTTCCCGTAAGGTGTCTGCCAGTCCTGCGCTGAACTGGCAGTGCTTCGATAACTTGCGTAATTCCGTAAGATAGTCAGCATTGCTCTCATCTTTGTGCTGGTTTCTTTTATGGAACTTGAATCTTTCTGCTATCAGCAGTGGTGTAGGGCTTAGGTGTTCCTGTAAGATATGAACAATCTCCTCAAAACATTTCTCCATTGGTTTAGCTGGGGTAATTAAATTCCGCAATAGGCTGTACGTACTCGCACCCATCAGATTTAATAATACCGACGCCCTCTTTCCATCAGCCACCTCATTTGCCTTGCAGTACACTTCAATTCTTTCCACATACGTGGTCCAGTCTTCTACCTCGTTGTCGAAAGCAGTGATACTGCCACTTTTCTGCATCTTGGGCGATTTAAAATGGTGCCTCCCGCGCTTTTGCTTCTTCCCCAATGGAATAAAATGGCGCCTCCCGCGCTTTTGCTTCTTCCCCTTACTGCCACGCTGCTCCTAGCGTTCTACGGGGTAATGGCGGCGACCCGCAGCTTTGGCGCACCTCGCTTTCCTTCTCCCCCATTTAGTTTCTCTCCGCTGTCCTGTTCTCGAGCACTGACCGTGCCCTGTGCGCTCCACCCTCTCTCTGTTTTCTTTTCCCGGCGACGCTGCGCGGCCCGATTTGTAGAACCGCTCGATCGAGCTTGAGCCTGCCGCAGTCCGGAAGGGTCAACGCACTACCTGCTACCAGCACGATTCGCTGGAACTACAGTCTCTCCTGCAATTCTCCAAACACCGATGGATTCTTTGGGCGGTTGCCCTTGGTCGACGCCCATTGCTCAGACTACGACCTTCCAGGACCTTCCTTTCAGGCGAGATCCCTGTGAGATGATGCCACACTGCAGGTGAGTTCGAACTTACTCGTCGCCACTGTAAAGTCCGCGCCTCAATAATACACGGACTTCGGGAGAACAGATTAACAGGTACTTTACTGAACAAGAGGCAGCTTGAAACTGAAACTGCAGAAGCCTGCTAGGGCCTTTTATACAGGGGTGGTCACTGCCGGTACTGCAGCCTAAGACCAGTTATTCCCTTAAAGGTACATACACAATACACACCACCCCTTACACTAGCACTTCTGTGAGGCGAATGTTACCTGCCACTTATCAGCCCAAACCTGAACATCGTCCAGGTCTTGAAGCATGCGGGCATGGACTGCTTTATTATCTGAGGAGTTGTGAATGGTGCTGAACATTGTGCAGTCATCAGCGAACATCCCATTTGTGACCTTATGTTAGAGGGAAGTTCATTGATGAAGCAGCTGAAGATGGTTGGGCCTAGGAGACTGCCCTGAGGAACTCCTGCAGCGATGTCCTGGGGCTGTGATGATTGGCCTTCAACCACCACTGTGGTGTATGTAACCATTCCACCTTTAAGAGAACTATTTTAAGAGATGCACTACTTTATCTTGGCTGCTGTATACTGTAATACCGGTGGTGACCACACCGGTATATAAGTGCTGTGTAATGATTTATTGGGCAGTTCAGCCTGACCTCCGACTAGTAAAGACCTGTTGAATTTACTCTTGTGGTCTGTGTGCAGTGATTCTTATTAACAATAACTAGAACACACAGACTTAACAGTGGCGACGATGACGATCTTACCCTGCGGCAGAGATATATCCAAGGCAGTTTAACAGGCATCGAGAAGAGGCATCCGCCCTCATCATCCTGCTGAGAAAAGACTAGGGTCTGAAGAGCAAGGAAGAATCCTGACACGAAGCCTTCCATCAGCAACAGGCAGCGATCATCCCTTCTATCACGGTGGTGGGTAAGCCGATCAGCAACGAGCAGCAAGTCGGCCACGTTGGCTGTGAAGTAGGGGAGGGAAAAACGGAGGATATAAGGGCGGAGAACTCGACCACGGCCGGGGAAAAGAGCCGGACAGAAGTCGGGGCCAGAGGCACTGAGACTGGGGCAGCGTAAGGCACGGGAGCCGTGGTGAATGCAAATGCCGCCGGTGTAAAAGACCGGGCTGCAAGCGGGCTGGGAGACGCAACAGCATCGAGAGAGAGCTCGACCGCGACCAGGGAAAAAGGCCGGGCAGCTACCGAGGCCGCGAGGCGCGGGATAAAATAAAAAAATAAAAAAACGCGGAGAACTCAGCCGCAGCCGGGGGAAAGGACCGGACTGCAAGAGGGGCTGGGAGGCACGATTTGAGAACCGCTGGGGAGGGAGAACGCAGCAATACAGCAATCGCCATTACAGCCAGCGGGGGAGAAAGGCAAATGCGGGAAGCCGCCATTTTCGTAGGCGGGGGAAGAAGACAAGCGCGGGAAACCGCCATTTTGAAAAAAAAAATTTAAATGTCTTTTTGTTTCTCAAGAAGATTGCGAGGATGCCTAAGCGTGGTAACATCAACAATTTCGATCCCGATGTTGAAGATTGGGCCACGTATGTAGAACGCATAGAGATTTATTGTAAGGCAAATAAAATATCAGATGAAGATAAAGCACTAACCTTACTAAACTCAATGGGTGCGAAGACATATGGGCTATTGAAGCATCTTCTCTCACCAGCTAACCCGGCGGATCAGGCTTTCGCTAATATTGTTGCTGTCCTGAGAAATCATTTGAACCCCACACCGCTGATGTTAGCGGAACGATTTAAATTTTATGCGAGAACGCAACTGAAAGAGGAAAGCAACGCGGTGTATTTAATTGAACTGCGCAAGCTAGCGAAATACTGTCAGTTTGGGGAAAGACTGACAGAGGCACTGAGAGACAAATTCGTGTGTGGATTGTCGAAAGAAGGAACACAAAAGCGGCTGCTTGAAGAGAATGATCTTACACTTGATAAGGCTGTCACTATTGCAGCATCGCATGAAGCCGCAGCGAGAGGCACTGCGGAAATGCAGCTGAAGGCAGCGGTACTCAGCGTAGATCAAATGGCTTTGGGTACAGCGAAATGTTATCGTTGTGGAAAGACAACACACGATCAGAACCAATGCTGGTTTAAAAATCAGGAATGTAGAAAATGTGGCAAGCTTGGTCACATAGCTAAAGTATGCTGGTCAGGAAAGAAGACCAGCAACAAAAAGTCACCGCAGGAAAAGTGCAAAAAGGTACATAAGGTGGCTGAGAAGAGTTCGGATGAACAGAATTCGGATTCAGACTCCAACAGCAAGGAACTGGGTAGTCTGAGAATTCACAATGTGAGTAAGGAAGCTGACCTACAAACTATCTGGGTCACACTTCAGATAGCAGGAGTCCAAGTGAAGATGGAATTGGACACCGGATCGGTGTTGACGGTCATGAATAAGCAAGATTACAAAAGGTTATTCACACATATTCCCCTACGGGATATGAAGATAGTATTGCAGACATACACAGGGCAAAGAGTATACCCCATCGGAAAGATAAAAGTCAAGGTGGTACACAAGGGCAAAGAACACCAAGGAATGGACTTATATGTACTACCTGAGGGAGGTCCACCACTTCTGGGACGGGAGTGGATCAGGAAAATAAATATGGACTGGCACTCCCTAAAAGCAATAACGGTAGATTCCGGAAAAAAAGATGTCAAACCTGAACGATTGTCCAGAATATTGGATGAGGTTAAAGAGGTGTTCCAACAGGGACTGGGAACACTGAGAGGAATTACGGCAAAAATCAAGATTGCAGAACATGCAAGCCCAAAATTTTTCAAAGCCAGACCGGTACCTTATGCGATACAACCTGCTGTGGAAGCTGAGCTGGAAGGGCTAGAACGTTCAGGAGTACTGTCTAAGGTGGACTGGAGTGAGTGGGCCACGCCCATTGTTCCCGTCATGAAGCGTTCATCGAGTAACAAGCCAGGGGAACCGGGGAAGGTCCGCATCTGTGGAGACTTCAAGGTCACGGTTAATCCGGTGCTTCACACGGTGCAATATCCGCTTCCGCGGATTGAGGATATCTTTGCTTCATTGTCTGGCGGGAAACACTTCACCAAGATAGACCTGGCGCAAGCGTACTTACAGATGGAAGTTGAGGAAGAGTCGCGCCAGTATCTCACAATCAACACGCACAGAGGCTTGTATCGATATAATAGACTGGTTTTTGTAGTGGCTTCGGCTCCAGCAATTTGGCAGAGGGCCATGGAGCAGGTATTACAGGGAATTCCAAGCACTCAATGTTACTTGGACGATATCCTGATTACAGGAGATGACGATGAGGAACACCTTGCAAATTTGAAACTGGTGCTCACCAGATTGAAGGAATAT
This sequence comes from Somniosus microcephalus, assembly GCF_052327205.1. NCBI lineage: Eukaryota > Metazoa > Chordata > Chondrichthyes > Squaliformes > Somniosidae > Somniosus > Somniosus microcephalus. Next base: position 40,543,643 of record NC_140998.1, read on the forward strand.
GGACTTCGAGTTAATCGCCAGAAATGTGAGTTCTTTCAGAAACGGATCTCGTACTGTGGTCATGTCATTGACCAGGAGGGGCTGCACAAGTCACCTGACAAGATCGAAGCTGTTGTGAAGGCTCCCGCTCCGGAAAATGTATCCCAGTTGAGGTCGTTCCTAGGGTTGATTAACTATTACCATAAGTTTCTGCCAAATCTATCCACGGTGCTGCACCCGCTGAACGCTCTTTTGCAGAAAGAAGTACCATGGAAGTGGAGCGAGGACTGTAAGAAGGCCTTTCGCAAAAGCAAGGCATTGATCACCTCAGAGGAAGTGTTGGCTCACTTCAACCCAACGCTACCTATTCGTTTAGCTTGTGATGCTTCTCCTTATGGTATTGGAGCAGTACTCTCACACAAGTTGCCAAATGGCTTGGAAAGGCCAGTCGCATTTGCATCCAGATCATTGACCACCGCTGAGCTGTGAGGGTGCCAGTCAGTTCCTTCTGTAAACTCTAGATGGCACCTTCACTTGTTTGTTTTCCAGCCCTTTGTTAATTGTTCCTAGCTTCCTGTGTTAATGCTTAACGGTCTGTTAGCTGTTCATGGGTTGCACCTGGTTTTCTTGGTATATAAGTTCTATGGTTGTTTCACTCCTTGCTCAGTCCTAGCTGGGTAACCGGGGGGACTAGCCCTTGCTCTGTGGCTCCTGGCTTTAACTAGTTGGTTGCCATAGTTCTCTCGAGCTTTGTATTTAAGATGTATTCTCGAGCTTTGTATTTAAGATGTATTCTCGAGCTCTGTATTTAAGATGTAACTAACTTTGTGTCCTTGTTTTCTTAGTCTTGATAAGGTGCTGGACTGGACTGGCGTGTTGCCATGCTGGCGCTTGTCTTGAGCTCTATTGAGAAGCCTGTTACCCCTGCGACAGCCCCTCGTGATAGCTTGTCTCGAGTCCCGTCTCGGCAAGCTGGTTGCGCTTGTGGTAAGCTTATCCCAGCTCAGTATGGACAAGTATGTTGCCTCATGGAAGCTGTCCTGAGTTCCTATTCTTGACTAGCCGTTTTGTAACTTGTCTCGAGTTCTATGTATATTGTTCTTCACTCGAGTTCTATGTATGATGTGGTGTTCCTGTCTCGAGTTCTTACGTATGCTGTTGTGTTCCTTGTATGAATCTAGTTTTGTGTGAATCTAGTTAAGTAATGAATAAAGTACTGTTCCTTAAGATTGTATACCTGCCTCTAGTCTGGTTTCTGCACTTGGGTCCAGAACCTACCTTGCCCGGAGAGCACTGCCCCGTATCTACACGGCCCCGTGGCTCCCCAACCCTGACAGTAGGACTGAGCCATACATGGACCCAGTAGAAACCAACCGGCTAAGGTTTGAAACTCTCGAGTTAATTTTCGAGTTCTCTTGGGCAATATAAACTCTCGAGTTAATTTTCGAGTTCTCTTGGGCAATATGCGGTTCTCCTAGGAAGGAGACCCCACTGTGTTAAGTTTTCAAGTGTACTTTCAAGTCTTGTGTTAAATTTTCGAGTGAATTTTCGAGCCTCCGGTGTTAAATTTTTGAGTGAATTTTCAAGTCTCTTGTGTTAAAATTTCGAGTAAACTTTCAAGTCTCCTGGGCCTTCATAGTGTTACATTTTCAAGTAAAACTTTTGAGTCTCCTGGGCCTTCATTGTATTTAGACTCCCAGGTGAACTCTCAAGTCTCCTGGGCCTCTATTGTGTTAGAACCCCAAGTAAATTCTCAAGCTTCCTGGGCCTCCTGTTGTGTTAAACCCCAAGTAAATTCTCAAGTTTCCTGGGCCTTTGTTGTGTTATATTTTCAAGTCAAACTCTCAAGCTTCTTGGGCCTCTACTGTTAGACCCCCAAGTCAACTCTCAAGCTTCTTGGGCCTCTACTGTTAGACCCCCAAGTAAATTCTCAAGTCTCCTGGGCAAATTTAAGCTTTCTAGTTCTCTTAGAAAAGTTAGGTTTTCAAGTTCTCTTGGGCAAATTAAGTTTTCAAGTTCTCCTGGGCAAATTAAGATTTCAAGTTCTCCTTGAAAAGTTAGGTTTTCAAGTTCTCTGGGGCAAATGACTCCCCCCTGTGTTTCTGTGTTTAATTCTCGAGTTCCCTTGGAAGAAGACCCCGCTGTGTTTTGCTATTCTCCTGGACAAGTTAAACTTTCGAGCTCTCCTGGATAACACACTTTCGAGTTCTTCTGGACAAATGAAACTTTCGAGCTCTACTGGATAAGACATTCTTGAGTTCTCCTGGACAATTAAATTCTCAAGCTCTCCTGGACAAGTTAAATTCTCGAGTCTTCGCCCTTCTTGCATCCCTTCGGAATATAGTCCATTGAGCGTGCTAACTCTGGAGAGACGATGGCTCCGTTGCTTACCAAGATTTTTGGTCAGATGATCGCCACGATATGTCTCTGCCGCTAGTGGATGAAGAGGATGATTCTGTCTTGAGATTTCTAAACATCTGCAGTTTGTGAACGGTTGGAATGGGGAATATCATTGCTTGAGAAGCTAAGAAGATTCGCCCTGTGTGTTAGCGCTCTGTGTGTTAGTGCTCTGTGTGTTAGCGCTCTGTATATTTTCGAGCCCAGTGTATTTCTTGAGCCCAGTGTGTTTCTCGAGCCCCCCTGTGTTTCTCGAGCCCCCGTGTGTTTCGCGAGCCCCCGTGTGTTTCTCGAGCCCCCCTGTTGTCTCTCGAGCCCCCCTGTTGTCTCTCGAGCCCCCCGTTGTCTCTCAAGCCCCCCTGTTGTCTCTCGAGCCCCCCTGTTGTCTCTCGAGCCCCCCTGTTGTCTCTCGAGCCCCCCTGTTGTCTCTCGAGCCCTCCTGTTGTCTCTCGAGCCCTGTGTTTGGAACGTCAGGAGCCGTTCCTAGGGGAGGGGGGTCCTGTGAGGGTGCCAGTCAGTTCCTTCTGTAAACTCTAGATGGCACCTTCACTTGTTTGTTTTCCAGCCCTTTGTTAATTGTTCCTAGCTTCCTGTGTTAATGCTTAACGGCCTGTTAGCTGTTCATGGGTTGCACCTGGTTTTCTTGGTATATAAGTTCTATGGTTGTTTCACTCCTTGCTCAGTCCTAGCTGGGTAACCGGGGGGACTAGCCCTTGCTCTGTGGCTCCTGGCTTTAACTAGTTGGTTGCCATAGTTCTCTCGAGCTTTGTATTTAAGATGTATTCTCGAGCTTTGTATTTAAGATGTATTCTCGAGCTCTGTATTTAAGATGTAACTAACTTTGTGTCCTTGTTTTCTTAGTCTTGATAAGGTGCTGGACTGGACTGGCGTGTTGCCATGCTGGCGCTTGTCTTGAGCTCTATTGAGAAGCCTGTTACCCCTGCGGCAGCCCCTCGTGATAGCTTGTCTCGAGTCCCGTCTCGGCAAGCTGGTTGCGCTTGTGGTAAGCTTATCCCAGCTCAGTATGGACAAGTATGTTGCCTCATGGAAGCTGTCCTGAGTTCCTATTCTTGACTAGCCGTTTTGTAACTTGTCTCGAGTTCTATGTATATTGTTCTTCACTCGAGTGCTATGTATGATGTGGTGTTCCTGTCTCGAGTTCTTACGTATGCTGTTGTGTTCCTTGTATGAATCTAGTTATGTGTGAATCTAGTTAAGTAATGAATAAAGTGCTGTTCCTTAAGATTGTATACCTGCCTCTAGTCTGGTTTCTGCACTTGGGTCCAGAACCTACCTTGCCCGGAGAGCACGGCCCCATATCTACACGGCCCCGTGGCTCCCCAACCCTGACAGTAGGACTGAGCCATACATGGACCCAGTAGAAACCAACCGGCTAAGGTTTGAAACTCTCGAGTTAATTTTCGAGTTCTCTTGGGCAATATAAACTCTCGAGTTAATTTTCGAGTTCTCTTGGGCAATATGCGGTTCTCCTAGGAAGGAGACCCCACTGTGTTAAGTTTTCAAGTGTACTTTCAAGTCTTGTGTTAAATTTTCGAGTGAATTTTCGAGCCTCCGGTGTTAAATTTTTGAGTGAATTTTCAAGTCTCTTGTGTTAAAATTTCGAGTAAACTTTCAAGTCTCCTGGGCCTTCATAGTGTTACATTTTCAAGTAAAACTTTTGAGTCTCCTGGGCCTTCATTGTATTTAGACTCCCAGGTGAACTCTCAAGTCTCCTGGGCCTCTATTGTGTTAGAACCCCAAGTAAATTCTCAAGCTTCCTGGGCCTCCTGTTGTGTTAAACCCCAAGTAAATTCTCAAGTTTCCTGGGCCTTTGTTGTGTTATATTTTCAAGTCAAACTCTCAAGCTTCTTGGGCCTCTACTGTTAGACCCCCAAGTCAACTCTCAAGCTTCTTGGGCCTCTACTGTTAGACCCCCAAGTAAATTCTCAAGTCTCCTGGGCAAATTTAAGCTTTCTAGTTCTCTTAGAAAAGTTAGGTTTTCAAGTTCTCTTGGGCAAATTAAGTTTTCAAGTTCTCCTGGGCAAATTAAGATTTCAAGTTCTCCTTGAAAAGTTAGGTTTTCAAGTTCTCTGGGGCAAATGACTCCCCCCTGTGTTTCTGTGTTTAATTCTCGAGTTCCCTTGGAAGAAGACCCCGCTGTGTTTTGCTATTCTCCTGGACAAGTTAAACTTTCGAGCTCTCCTGGATAACACACTTTCGAGTTCTTCTGGACAAATGAAACTTTCGAGCTCTACTGGATAAGACATTCTTGAGTTCTCCTGGACAATTAAATTCTCAAGCTCTCCTGGACAAGTTAAATTCTCGAGTCTTCGCCCTTCTTGCATCCCTTCGGAATATAGTCCATTGAGCGTGCTAACTCTGGAGAGACGATGGCTCCGTTGCTTACCAAGATTTTTGGTCAGATGATCGCCACGATATGTCTCTGCCGCTAGTGGATGAAGAGGATGATTCTGTCTTGAGATTTCTAAACATCTGCAGTTTGTGAACGGTTGGAATGGGGAATATCATTGCTTGAGAAGCTAAGAAGATTCGCCCTGTGTGTTAGCGCTCTGTGTGTTAGTGCTCTGTGTGTTAGCGCTCTGTATATTTTCGAGCCCAGTGTATTTCTTGAGCCCAGTGTGTTTCTCGAGCCCCCCTGTGTTTCTCGAGCCCCCGTGTGTTTCGCGAGCCCCCGTGTGTTTCTCGAGCCCCCCTGTTGTCTCTCGAGCCCCCCTGTTGTCTCTCGAGCCCCCCGTTGTCTCTCAAGCCCCCCTGTTGTCTCTCGAGCCCCCCTGTTGTCTCTCGAGCCCCCCTGTTGTCTCTCGAGCCCCCCTGTTGTCTCTCGAGCCCTCCTGTTGTCTCTCGAGCCCTGTGTTTGGAACGTCAGGAGCCGTTCCTAGGGGAGGGGGGTCCTGTGAGGGTGCCAGTCAGTTCCTTCTGTAAACTCTAGATGGCACCTTCACTTGTTTGTTTTCCAGCCCTTTGTTAATTGTTCCTAGCTTCCTGTGTTAATGCTTAACGGCCTGTTAGCTGTTCATGGGTTGCACCTGGTTTTCTTGGTATATAAGTTCTATGGTTGTTTCACTCCTTGCTCAGTCCTAGCTGGGTAACCGGGGGGACTAGCCCTTGCTCTGTGGCTCCTGGCTTTAACTAGTTGGTTGCCATAGTTCTCTCGAGCTTTGTATTTAAGATGTATTCTCGAGCTTTGTATTTAAGATGTATTCTCGAGCTCTGTATTTAAGATGTAACTAACTTTGTGTCCTTGTTTTCTTAGTCTTGATAAGGTGCTGGACTGGACTGGCGTGTTGCCATGCTGGCGCTTGTCTTGAGCTCTATTGAGAAGCCTGTTACCCCTGCGGCAGCCCCTCGTGATAGCTTGTCTCGAGTCCCGTCTCGGCAAGCTGGTTGCGCTTGTGGTAAGCTTATCCCAGCTCAGTATGGACAAGTATGTTGCCTCATGGAAGCTGTCCTGAGTTCCTATTCTTGACTAGCCGTTTTGTAACTTGTCTCGAGTTCTATGTATATTGTTCTTCACTCGAGTGCTATGTATGATGTGGTGTTCCTGTCTCGAGTTCTTACGTATGCTGTTGTGTTCCTTGTATGAATCTAGTTATGTGTGAATCTAGTTAAGTAATGAATAAAGTGCTGTTCCTTAAGATTGTATACCTGCCTCTAGTCTGGTTTCTGCACTTGGGTCCAGAACCTACCTTGCCCGGAGAGCACGGCCCCATATCTACACGGCCCCGTGGCTCCCCAACCCTGACATGAGCGCAACTATGCTCAGATAGATAGGGAGGCTCTCAGCCTTGTGTGGGGAGTAAAGAAGTTTAATCATTACCTGCAGGGCCAAAAGTTTACACTGCTGACAGACCACCAGCCGTTGGTATCCATTTTTAACCCTAAGACGGGTGTTTCGGTGATGACAGCACAGAGGCTCCAGAGATGGTCCCTTTTCCTAGGGGCACATCAATATCAGATAGAATTCAAAGGTACAAAGCAGCATGGTACTGCTGATGGGCTGTCGCGCCTGCCACTACCTACTGAGGAGGAGGCACCGACGGTTGACCCGGTGGAGTTATTTCACTCGACCATCATCGAATGTTTACCTGTCACCAATGCAAATATTGAAAGGGAGACTAGGAATGACCCGACACTGTCCCGGGTCTACGAATTGACAGTAAAGGGATGACCAGCCCATGGTGATCCACTGTTACCGGCATTCTCAGCAAGACGAGAACAGCTGTCCATCTGTCAGGGAACATTGATGTATGGAACAAGGGTGATTATCCCTCCTAAGTTAAGAGAGAGAGTTCTAAAAGAACTACATGAAGGTCATCTGGGGGGAGTCAAGATGAAAAGCCTTGCTAGGGCTTATGTGTGGTGGCCGGGTATCGACCAACAGATAGAGGACCTGACGAAAAGCTGCTCAGGGTGCCAAAAAGTCCAAAATGCACCTCCAATTGCACCGCTGCATCCATGGGAATGGCCTTCAACCCCATGGCAACGTGTACATATTGACTTTGCTGGTCCATTCATGGATTCCATGTTTTTAATTGCGGTGGACGCACATTCTAAATGGGCAGGAGTGATTAAAATGACTACCACTACCTCGGAGAAGACGATCGCGGTGCTAAGAACGATATTTGCAAGAAATGGATTGCCAGAGCAAATATGTTCAGACAATGGACCACAGTTCGTGTCAGAGGAATTCCAGAAATTCCTGAAGAAGAATGGGGTGAAACATTATACCTCTGCCCTATATCATCCAGCTACGAATGGGCTGGCCGAGAGGTTTGTACAGACATTCAAAAAAGCAATAAAGGCCATGAGCGAAGATCAGATTCCACTGCAACACAAGGTGGACAATTTCCTACTGGCATATCGAAATGCCACCCATGCAACAACAAACCAAAGTCCTGCCATGATGTTCTATAACAGGAGGTTGCGGTCCAGGTTGGACTTGTTAAAACCAAATGTGCGGAGGGAAGTCGAAAACAAACAGTTCCAGCATATCAATAACAAGCCCACTCGGAGTTTTGAAATAGGACAACCGGTGTTAGCCAGGGACTATAAAAACGAGAAATGGCAATCTGGAACAATTCGGGCCAGACAAGGACCCCTGATGTACACGGTAGATGTTGGTGAAAATGTAATGCGACGTCATGCTGACTAACTGGTGGGATCGAGAACAAGGGTCGAGCCCATGGTTGTGACAGAGACAACCGTGGGGGAAGTTAGTGAACCTGAAGCATCTACCTCAGAAGTGAATATACCTGATGATGATGTCCTATCCATAGGGGATCAACTAGATGAGTCACCCCAGCAACGAAAACCAGAGACCCCTGAAAGGCGTTATCCGTCTCGGATCAGGAGGCCTCCTCAGAGACTTAATCTGTGAACTGTTTTTACATGAAGTTGTGTATATATGTTATTATGTTATGTTTAATGGGGAATATATACTGTTAAGCTAAAAAGGGAGGATTGTGGTGTATGTAACCGTTCCACCTTTAAGAGAACTATTTTAAGAGATGCACTACTTTATCTTGGCTGCTGTATACTGTAATACCGGTGGTGACCACACCGGTATACAAGTGCTGTGTAATGATTTATTGGGCAGTTCAGCCTGACCTCCGACTAGTAAAGACCTGTTGAATTTACTCTTGTGGTCTGTGTGCAGTGATTCTTATTAACAATAACTAGAACACACAGACTTAACAACCACAACCATCTTCCTTTGTGCTAGGTATGTCTCCAGCCAGTGGAGAGTTTTCCCCGATTCCCATGGACTTCAGTTTTACTAAGGCTCTTTGATGCCACACCCGGTCAAATGTTGCCTTGATGTCAAGGGCAGTCACTCTCACCTCACCTCTGGAATTCAGCTCCTTTGTCTATGTTTGGACCAAGGCTGTAATGAGGTCAGGAGCCGAGTATCAGGATATCTGGGCATGCAGCCTATGCTTAATATTTCATATAACCAGCTTACGTTGCCAAAACTATTTTAGTTGTTCCTTCTTATGTTATTGCATCATGACTAATTTGGATGGTACAATCTCCACTGCATTGGTGATGTTGCTTCAAGCAGGTTCTAGGATCATTACATCCTGTCAAGCTGTTATGTTGGTAATCCTTATAGTGTACTAAGCTTATTATTTTGTTCATTTGTTCTAAGTATGTGGGCGACACTGGCAAGGTTGCATTTATTGCCCATCCCTCATTGCTGTAGTGATTGCTTTTAAACTGAATCGCTTGCTAAGGCACTTCAGAAGGCATTATGGGTCAAACACGTAGCCAGAAACTACAGGATCAAACCAGTGAGTGCTGCACAGCATGGTGTAAAAGATACACCCTCCACTTTAAAGCCTTTATTAATATGTTTCCATAAAAAAACTAAGACACATACATCCCCAGACATTACAAAGCAATTCAATGAATACCGGACTAAAGTACCATCCATACAAACTACCTCCTGCAATTGAAGATAATTATAGCATGCGAGATAAATGGCTGGAACATTCCAATGGTGCAACATTTCACAGTAACATACAAGGGCTACATTTATAGAAGTAATGCGATTAGAAAGATGTTGAAACTAAAGTGTATGTATGAGAAACATTATAGTTTAAAGCTGTGAAATGTTTGTGTTCACCCGCTACCTTAAAATGAGCAAGACTGTGGACCGGCATGTGGAATTTTGCAGATATTAGATAAGAGAAATTGTGTGTGTTTTAGAAGATGTTGGGGATATCCGATACCTAAAAGGTTACGGACTTTGGATTTTTTTGATAGTTATTATAGCCATAACTTAAAGGCCAAGGGGAAGAATGCTGTTTCTTGCCAGACAAAACATTAATTACATCGGTATAGTCCTCCTCGCCATTGAAACCACTTTCCCACATTCTTTGAAGAGCACAACATTCACACAGGAAACATTTAAAATTGTGTGGAATAATGTGTCTTTTTTCTGTTCAATTAACCTCAGCCCTTCAACAAAAGAAGCTGCAGACACAGGAGTCGAAGGCTTAAGGAGGGTCTTCGGGTTAATTGCCAATTACCTTTGATGGCACATCACAATCGCAGTAAATGAACATGAACCAAATTTTTATCCATTAGTTATCATTTTCTTTTTAACCCTGTGGTATGATTTCATTCATCAGAAAGTGGTAAGTGGTACCCTTGACTCCCCTCCCCCAAAGCAGGTTGCTGTTACGTTTAAGAGAAAGTTAACGACTCCTGTTATTTACCTTTTTGTGTTCAGTTATGTACTGCTGCTACTACTTACTGTGCTAGTTACACTTCCTAGATGTTATAGAGACTGGGGTTTCTCAAAGTTGCTTTGGGCGACAGTATTTCGGATAGGAATTAATTATGGGTATTGCAGAATGCCATCACCAGTATTGGTGGATTATCCAAATTATAGAAATATTCAAAACAGGAAATTCCGGATCGCAAAAGATGTAATTGTATCCAAGGAAGAGCCAGAGTAACTGTAAAATTGAGACCCGGTTAGAAATGCTTGTGTTTTGCTTCAGTTTCTTAGAATCGTAGAATCTTACAGCACAGAAGGTGGTCATTAGGCCCATTGTGCCTGTGCCAGATCCAAATTGTGCATGGGTTGTATTTTGTTTAACTGCAAAAGTCAAAAGCATGCAAATAGTAAAAACCAAGAAAATATCAATGTAACTTCTTTGGCAGCACCTCCCAAACCCGCGACCTCCACCGCCTAGAAGAACAAGGGCAGCAGGCGCACGGGAACACCACCAACTCCAAGTTCCCCTCCAAGTCACACACCATCCTGACTTGGAAATATATCACTGATCCTTCATCGTCGCCGGGTCAAAATCCTGGAACTCCCTCAACAGCACTGTGGGAGTACCTTCAACACGCGGACTGCAACGGTTCAAGAAGCTGGCGCACCACCACCTTCTCAATGACAGTTAGGGATGGGCAATAAATGCTGGCCTTGCCAGTGGTGCTCACATCCCTGGAGCAAAAAAAAACTGAGCAAGGCACAGGGAGAACTTAAACCACTGGCTTTAGGTTCTGCCTCTTCTCAACTGAATGCTGGAGGAACTTTGATCATCGAGGCATACTTCTGCTCCCAGATCTAACCACTCTGAACCTCAATCCAGAATGCCACAATTGTACTGTGAGGCCCACCCCAATCCCACCGCCTGAGGCTCAATCTCTTCCCTCCTAAGCATCAATAGGCATTTGTCAATTGGAGCAAGTAATGTTCAGGTTCCACCTAAGGCTGGACAAGTGTTTGAACATCGCTCCTGGAGGCCTCTACAACAAGATGCTCTCCCTCATCAGTACCGTACCACAACCATACAGAGGGAGGGAGATGCAAGAGGGAAGAATCTGCTGCAAGTGCCGTGGAAGTGAAATGTGCGATAATTGAAGTAATAAGTAAAGCATTTGATCGAGTGTGGCATCAAGGAGCCCTAGCAAAACTGAAGTCAATGGGAATCAAGGGGAAAACTCTCCATTGGTTGGAATCATACCTAGCACAAAGGAAGTTGGCTGTGGTTGTTGGAGGTCATTCATCTCAATCACATGACATCACTGCAGGAGTTCCTCAGGGCAGTGTCCTAGGCCCAACCATCTTCAGCTGTTTCATCAATCAAATCAACTTTTATTGTTATTGTTAGTGCACAAGTGCAGTACAACGAAATGTAGGCTTGCGGCTCCCGAGAGTGTACATTTAGATTAAGACATTTAAACATTCAACATACATTTGGCTTGTAATACATTAACATAAACATAACCATAATAAAGTGCATTGGCAGATGTGCAGGCTTTAGAGTTTATTTGTGGAGTTCAGTAGGATGATAGCCCTGGGAAAGAAGCTGTTCCTAAATCTGGTCATACGGGTGCGAATGCATCTGTAGCGTCTCCCAGATGGCAGGAGGGCGAACAGACTGTGGCTGGGGTGGGTAGGGTCTTTGATGATGGACCGTGACCTCCGTAAACAGCGTTTCTGGTATATGTGCTCTATGGTCGGTAGCCGGGTGCCGGTAATGCGTTGGGCAGTTTTGACTACCCGCTGCAGGGCTTTCCGGTCATAGTAGCTACAGCTGCCATACCATACTGTGATACAGTTCGTCAGGATGCTCTCTATTGTGCAGCGGTAAAAGTTAGAGAGGATCGGGGTGACAGGTTACATCCCTTCAGCCTCCTTAGGAAATATAGGCGCTGCTGGGCCTTCTTCACCAGAGAGGAGGTATTGAGGGACCAGGAGAGGTCTTCCGTGATGTGGACTCCGAGGAACTTAAAGCTGTCCACCCTTTCCACCACAGCCCCATTGATGTGGATGGGGGTGTGACTTCCGCCTTTAGACTTCTTGAAGTCCACAATGATTTCTTTGGTTTTCTTGATGTTAAGGGCCAGGTTGTTATCGGCGCACCACTTCACGAGATGCTGGACCTCCTCCCTGTAGGCTGACTCATCGTTGTTGGTGATCTGGCCTACTACCGTGGTATCATCCGCAAACTTGATGATGGTGTTGGAACCATGAACAGCCACACAGTCGTGGGTGAAGAGGGAGTAGAGGAGGGGGCTCGGCACACATCCTTGTGGGGCCCCCATGTTCAGGGTCAGGGGGGGGCCTTCCTTCCATCCCTCCATCATGATGGACCTTCCCTCCATCATAAGGTCAGAAGTGGGGATGTTCACTGATGATTGCACACTGTTCAGCACCATTCGAGACTCGTCAGATACTGACGCAGTCCGTGTCCATATGCAGCAAGACCTGGACAACATTCAGACTTGGGCTGACAAGTGGCAAGTAACATTCGCACCACACAAGTGCCAAGCAATGACCATCTCCAACAAGCGAGACGCTAACCATCTCGCCTTGACATTCAATGGCATTACCATCGCTGAATCCCCCACTATCAACATCCTGGGGGTTACCATTGATCAGAAACTGAACTGGACCAGCCATATAAATACTGTGGCTACAAGAGCAGGCCAGAGGCTGGGAATTCTGCGGCGAGTGTCTCACCTCCTGACTCCCCAAAGCCTTTCCACCATCTACAAGGCACAAGTCAGGAGTGTGATGGAATACTCTCCACTTGCCTGGATGAGTGCAGCTCCAACAACACTCAAGAAGCTCGACACCATTCAGGATAAAGCAGCCCGCTTGACTGGCACTCCATCCACCTTCAACATTCACTCCCTTCACAACCGGTGCACTGTGGCTGCAGTGTGTACCATCTACAAGATGCACTGCAGCAACTCGCCAAAGCTCCTTCAACAGCACCTTCCAAACCCACGACCTCTACCACTTAGAAGGACAAGGGCAGCAGACGCATGGGAACATCACCACCTACAAGTTCCTCTCCAAGCCACACACCATCCTGACTTGGACCTGTATTGCCGTTCCTTCACTGTCGCTGGGCCAAAATCCTGGAACTCCCTTCCTAACAGCATTGTGGGTGTACCTACACCATATGGACTGCAGCGGTTCAAGAAGGCGGCTCACCACCATCTTCTCAAGGGCAATTAGGGATGGGCACTAAATGCAGGCCTAGCCAGCCAGCGACGCCCACATTCCATCAATGAATTTTTTAAAAAATGTAAAATTCTGAATATTATAGAATATAATGCTCCAGCAATTTACTGCCCGTCCCCAAAACCTCCACCCCTACTTCTTAACCCCCACCCCACCTGTTGATGAAATATTTAACAGTATGCTGAGGGCTCCTTTTTGGCTGGTTGGCCCCGATCCTAGCTCCCTTCACCCAGCGGAAACTGGGCGGGGGTAGCAGTTAAAATGAGGGCAACGACTTACGCCCGTTGATCCCGCTGCCTACCTGTCATGTCCTGATGTCAACCTGCACTTCTGAGCATGCGAGCGGGTCACCCGCAGGAAGGCAGCAAGATCCTTCTTTAAAAATGCAGAACCCCAACTTTAGTTGGAGGCCTGAGCAGGGGGTGCAGAGACGGCTTCGAAATCAAGCCAGACCTGCCAGGTACCGGATTGTTGGCCAGAAGAGGCCCCAGCAGGTTAAGTTTTAAAATGTTATTTTAGGTTTTCATGTGGGCCAGGAGGAGCAATCCTGCCACACCCACCCCCCGCAATCGTATCCAGAGCGCCTCATCGTCACGTAAGTGACTGCCAGGACCGGTCACCCGGCTGTGGCCTCCTGCTGCCAGATTCCCGCTCCTGCCTAGCCGGGCGCGGGTGGGGGAGTCGGAGCAAATTTATGGAAAGATCGGCCCCGCCGCACTCTCCGGGTTCACCTCCCGCTTCAGAGCTGACGGGCATCGCAACCAAATCCCCACCTCCGTTAAACCTGGGGCCGTTGTGTCTGCACATGTAAATGTGGCCGCCACATGCTGGAACTGCTGCACGCTCCTAGCCATGCAGAGGATGCCATTAATCGAACCAAGGGTGAAAGTGAAGTAAAGGTAGTAAACCTGCAATTGTAAGAGCTGCAACTCTTTTGCAAATTGGGCTGCAATCGTAAAAGAGGCAGAGAGACTGTAAAATACCTGACAAGGAGCAGCTTCGGCTCGCCGGCGCAAGTAACAGAAGAGAATTATCACCAGCGCAGCCTCTGGCTTCTCAATGCACCTGTGATATTAATTGGAGTAGAGTGTGTCTGCTAAGGATCAGACCCACTGTAGCTCTGCCTTGCTTCCATCGGTTACAGTAATTGCAGGACTAGCACAGGTGATCTTTGATTCTCTTGGTGCTTTTTCTTTTAAAGTGGGTTTTCTCTGACAGGAAAATGGTTGTTTAAGTGAAAAAATTAGATTAAAAAATGCTTACTTGTAATTGCCTCAATATGTTTCATTAAAGTAGGACAGCAGAATGTTAAACCAAATTGATTTCAGCAGAGCTGGAAGTTGTCCTCCAGCTGTTATGGAATACCTCTTTATTTACCAAAGGAAAGAAAATTATTGCATTAAAGTACACCTCTTTTATATCCATTTAAAGATAAGTAATACATTTTAGCATACTGTGAGCCGTTTTACAGTAGGCAGCAATCATAATCAGCCGTGATTGTGTTTTTGAATGCTTTGGCTCACTTTAGCCTGCTGGTGGAGTGATGTTCCTAAAATACTGAAGGCACAATGGAGACTGCAGGGGTCACTTGCCAAAATAAGCTTATTGAATTAGTCTGATCAAGGGCTTGACTTGCTATTAATTCCCTTTTGTGCGATTCCACTATCATGGGGTCGGTTTTAATTTGAACAATATTTCTGATGTGTGCAAATGATTTCTTGACCTGTATATATAGACTGGCAACATGGTGTTCTGAGTGCGAATCACATCTGTTGACACACCAGGAATAATAAACTCTGTGTTTGTGTTGTCAAATTGGAATGGAGTGTATTCCTGATGGGAATAACCCATAAGTGAGAATTTTCAGGGTTTTATCTTGGGTTTCAGGGATTTTCAGGACTTCCTAGTGATTTAAGATTAAGGTGAAAAGAATTTTATGGAAAGTTATTTTTTCAATTTTTCTTCCTTTTTCTCCCCTCCTCTCTTAAACTCTTGCTGGGGTATGGCTTCCTGGGCATCATCGGCCCTCCATTACAATAAATCTTCTTCGTGTGCAAGCATAGACAGTAAGCATCTGAAGGCCATTTGACCACGAAAGGCGTCATAGTTCTCATATGACAATCACACATGTGCAACTTCCAGCAAGAGTCACTGAATAGCACTCAGGAGCAGGCACTCTGGCTGATTTAATTTCCGCCTCATTAGCCCAAAAATGCTGGGGCCAGTCGCAGTGGCCAGTTGGCGCTAAGCACAGAGGCCTTTCAGTCTGCGTGGCTCAGTACGACACATGGCAATGCTTAGAAACTGAAAGTGAAAAGAATCACTGTATCATGGTCAATCCAGCAGCAGTCTGGCGGCTCCCAATACATCTACAATTGATTCGACAAGGCCACATCATCCAGTCATTTCAGTGGGCGGATCATCTGTATTTTCTAACTCCGTTCAAACCCTTTTCCACTGAATTGTAAAATGAGCAAGATAATTCTCAGTTCTGAAAAGAACTGTGTGTGTAAAGGTTGAAGAATTTGGGGAGGTTTATAACCACAGCTCAAAGTGCATTCACACCACAACCATAGCATGGCTATGAAGCCATTTTGTTTTACACCTACGCTACAGTTAGTGTAAATGCAGCCTGAATCTGGTGTTATGGCCCAACATGAAGGAGAGACTTTCTCTCAGCTTTGCTACCGAGTCAGTCAGGCCTTTGCACCCAATTAACACTCTACAATTAGCGAAGCAGTTTTTGCTTCACACAGACACTAAACTTGTAGAGTGTGAATGCACTGTTAGTTTAAAAAATGTTTTTTAACTGTACACCCAGAAGAAAATATGGCTTTTGTGCTGGTTTTATATGACAGAGAGGGTTGATGCCATGGCATTTCTAATAAGATGGTTCTCATTGGGTGTTATAGACCTTTTTTTATCTTCCATTGCTTTCTTTAGTCTTCCTAAACTGAAAGAAGCTGTCATATGTAATATTGAAGTAAAACACACCAAAAGAAAATAATTTAAAAATAAAAATGACAAAGTGGTACCAGCCATAACCAAGAGACTATGTGGAATTTGGACGTCGCTGGGTCAAAATCCTGGAACTCCCTACCTAACAGCACTATTGTTGAATCCCTCATGACATCCTAGCTTCATCATCACAGCATCATGAGAGTACTAATCCAGTCTCAGTTGTATTCAAGCCAAATTTGGAAATAGTGTTTACCTAATTTGCTTTTAGCCATTTATTCAAGTATAATTAAATAAAGTATAAATATTGTACCAAAACCCAAACTTAACTTCAGCTTTACTGTTAGGATCAACCGTAGGTGGAGTGCAACAAGTAATGGCTCTTTGCTAACCTCACTTTGATTATTGTCCCGTCTCCCTTGGCTTCTGTAAAACAAGCTTCCCCTTTGTAGTTGCCTTGTATCTGGCCTTATTGTTGCTATCTAGAATCACTGCAATGATTTCCATCAAACCAGTGCCCTTTGTGTTTCTAATAGCTTCAGTTGGTACTCTGCCTGGAGCTGGCCTTGATGACAACCTCCCTTAAGAGGTCCCTCACCACATTCCTCCCTGTGACATTGTCAACATATCAGATATTCTCCTAACAGCTTTCCTGGGATCAAATTCCTTTTCTTGACTGCTGTTCTCCAATCGAACCTACTTATTTAACCATGGTTTCATAGAATTACATAGAATATACAGCACAGAAAGAGGCCATTTGGCCGAACTAGTCTGTGCTGGCGTTTATACTCCACATGAGTGTCCTGCCATTCTATCTGCCTCATCTCTGCCTGTCAGCATATCTTTCTATTCCCTTTTCTCTCATGTACTCATCTAATTTCCTTTTGAAAGTATCTAAGCTATTTGCCAAAACCACTTCCTGTGGTAGCGAGTTCCACATTCTAATCACTCTCTGAGTAAAGTCATTTCTCCTTATTTCCCTATTGGATTTATTAGTAACTATCTTATATTTATGACCCCTAGTTTTGGATTCTCCCACAAATGGAAACATTCTCTCCACCTCTACCCTGTTCAACCCATTCATAATTTTAAAGACCACTGTCGGGTCTCCTCTAAGTGTTCTCTTTTCCAAAGAAAAAAGCCCCAACCTGTTCAAACTTTCCCAATAGCTATAATCTCTCAGTTCTTGTACCATCCTTGTAAATCTTTATTGAACTTTCTCCAATGCTTCTATGTCCTTTTTATAGCATGGAGACCAGAACTACGCACAGTACTTTAAGTGTGGCCTATACAAGTTTAACATAACTTCACTACTTTTGGATTCTATACCCGTAGTAATAAATCCCAGTGCTTTGTTTGCATGTTTAATTGCTTTGCTTACCTGTGATGCTGCTTTTAATGATTTGTTTACCTGTATCCCTAGATCCCTTTGCCCTTCAACCCAATTCAGTTTCTTCAATCCTAAGATGTACAACAACAAAAACAACAACTTGTATTTGTATAGTGTCTTTAATGTAGTAAAAAGTCCCAAGGCGTTTCACAAGAGCGTTATAAAACAAAATTTGACACCGAGCCACACAGGGAGATATATGGGCAGATAACCAAAAGCCTGGTTAAAGAGGTAGGTTTTAAAGAGTGTCTGAAAGGAGGAAGAGAGGTAGAGAGGTTTAGGGAGGGAATTCCAGAGCTCAGGGCCTTGGCTACTGAAAGCATAGCCACCAATGGTTGAACGATTATAATCAGGGATGCTCAAGAGGCCAGAATTTGAGGAGCGCAGATATCTCGGAGGGTTGTAGGGCTGGAGGAGATTATAGAGATAAGGAAGGGCGAGGCCCTGGAAGGATTTCAAAATAAGGATGAGAATTTTAAACCGGGAGCCAATGTAGGTCAGCAAGCACAGGGGTGATGGGTGAATGGGGCTTGGTGCGAGTTAGGACATGGGCAGCCGAGTTTTGGAAGACCTCAAGTTTATGTTGGGTAGAATGTGGGAGGCCAGCCAGGAGCATGTTGGAATATTCAAGTCCAGAGGTAACAAAAGCATGGATGAGGGTTTCCGCAGCAGCTAAGCTGAAGCAGGGGCAGAGTTAGGCAATGTTACAGGGGTGGAAATAAGCGTTCTTAGTGATGGCATAGATATGTGGTTGGAAGCTCATTTCCGGGTCAAATATGACACCAAGATTGCAAACAATCTGGTTCAGCCTCAGACAGATGCTAGGGAGAGGGATGGGGTTGGTTGCTAGGGAAAGGAGTTTGTGGCGGGGACAGAAGACAATGGCTTTGGCCTTCCCCATATTTAGTTGGAAGAAATTTCTGCTCATCCAGTACTGGATATCGGACAAGCAGTCTGACAATTTGGAAACCGTGGAGGGATCGAGAGAAACAGTGGTGAGGTAAAGCTGGGTATTGTCAACATACACGTGGTTGTGTTGCCGGATGATGTCACCGAGGGAGAGCATGTAGATGAGAAATAGGAGGGGGCCAAGGATAGATCCTTGGGGGGGTAACAGAGGTGAGAGTGCGGGATCGGGAAGAGAAGCCATTGCAGGTGATTCTATGGTTATGGCTGGAAAGACAGGAATGAAACCAGGCGAGTGCAGTCCCATCCAGCTGGACGACAGTGGAGAGGCCTTGGAGAAGGATTGAGTGGTCAACTGTGTCAAAAGCTGCAGACAGGTCAAGAAGGACGAAGAGGGATAGTTTACCATTGTTGCAGTCACATAAGATGTCATTTGTGACTTTGATAAGAGTCGTTTCGATATTGTGTCAGGGGTGGAAACCTGATTGGAGTGATTTAAACATGGAGTTCCGGGAGAGTTGGGCACGGATTTGGGAAGCGACCACACATTCAAGGACTTTAGAGAGGAAAGGGAGGGTGGAGATGGGGCGCTAGTTTGCATGGACGGAGGGGTCAAGGGTTGGTATTTGAGGAGAGTGGTGATGATGGCAGATTTGTAGGTGATGTTTCTGTTTTTCCTACCAAAGTGCATCACCTCACATTTATCTACGTTAAAGTTAATTTGTCACTTAACTGCCCAGTCTGCAAGTCTTCTTGCATTATTTTGCATTTTTCCTCAGGGCTATTTCATCCAATAGAAACCTCTTATTAGCCAAAATGTGTTCATACTGCTTGTGTTCCTGTGTCCTGAGTAGTAAGGGCAAAGATTTTTTAAAGAATACAACAAAGGTTTTCTAAAAGTATTGAAATGCCGATGACAATAATATTGCAAATCCTATTTTTTTTCCTGGAAACTTAACTGTACTTCTGGAAACAAACGGTCCTGTCTGGCCACCAGAATCAAATTTTTGTATCTGAATTAAATCTTCTTGGTGGGGGATTTTTCACAGTGCTAGAAAAGAACAGACAACATGAAATAGGTTTTTACATCTTGTCATAACTGATTTGTCACAAGCCATGATATTGCTACTGAGCAGGTAATAGTACAAGTGTTAATGATCCCTGGAAGCCTTGAAATATGAGAGTCTCAGATTTTACATCACAATCAATCTCGTTACTTCTTCTACAATGTGTATTGTGAATTGCTACTTATCACATGATGGCACCTCACAACACACAAGATGGCAATTGGAAATGACTTTGTCAGATGTTATATTTCTGCTGTTATCAAAGGCCTAGTGTGCTTACAAAATGATTTGTTTTGTCAATCTACCATAAATGTGTGGAAATTCTTGTAAGATAGTCACTGGCCCAAGTAGTATATCTAGCGTAAGGCTCCAAAAATGTATCAATCTAGTAGTGTGAGACCACTTGGAGGAGCACCATATTTCATTTCGGATAAAAGTCAGGAGTCAACATGATTGTATAACATCAAAGAAAAAATGAAATATAGAGCCATTTGTTCTAGGATACAAGTAGCACTGAGTTGGTAAATTGCAATGCCATTTATTAAGACATTCTTTGGTATAATACCCTCTGCACAATATCATATGAGCTTTTCCTTTTAACTGTTGCCAATGGAAATTGTAGAGCTTTACTCCCGGACCTCATCCGCAGACTAAAGGCAACTTACTTATTTCTCTGCGGGGCATTTTGGAATTCTTAGTGGAGCTGCTGAACCCTATCTTCAGAGCCCTAATTTGGTCTGCCCAGTAATAACATTTCTAATTGGAACAAGGCATTGACAATTTTCTGCACAAAGAGCTGAAACATTGGAAGTAATATCTATCGAACTGTAGGAATTTGAATCTTGTAACCTTCTGATGAGTAGCATTTTTCCCCCCAAAATATGTAGGAAACTCAGCAATTTTGAAAAATTACATCAAATTACTTCTAATTTATTTTGTTTCTTTTAAAGCAAGCTCTGTTTCAATGGTTCGCTACATAGCCCACAGATTATATTTTCTTGAAAGCTGCATGATTGCAAAAGAGTCAAATTATTGCAGAAAATGTATATGGGGGAGGTTTTTTTGCAGTCGAGGACACAAGTAGATTTTGCACATTTAAAGGCTAAAAACATCAAGCAATATATATCTTGAAAATAATATACAAATTAGGTGACGCACTTCGTACGATATGTTTAAGTGACTAAGGTGCACCAATGTTATTGGAATTAGTTCAAAACATTACAATGCATGAAAGTGCTTAAGAAAAGTCAGGGATAAGGAAAGGCCATTTGGCCCATCAAAGTTCATTCCACTAGTCCAGGGTTCCCAACCTTTTCCTTTATGCGGACCACTACATCGTCATCAAAAGCTACTGTGGACCACAACGTAAGCAAGCCGTTTAAAACATTTTTAACATAGCCTATGGCTGACGGGAGTCAAACTTATATATCAACAGGTATTAAAAACGCAGGACACCCTCAAAGCCTCCTTGAAAAAGTGTAACATCCCCACCGACACCTGGGAATCCCTGGCCCAAGACCACACAAAGTGGAGGAGAAGCATCCAGGAAGGTGCCGAACACCTTGAGTCTCTTCGCCGGGAGCAAGTGGAAGCCAAGCGCAGGCAGCACAAAGAGCGCACATCAACCCCACCCACCCGCCCCTTCAACCACCATCTGCCCCACCTGTGACAGAGACTGTAGGTTGTAGGGGGGTATCTTTTAACTGGTTTATGGTAATTTACCTGGCCAGCTGCCTTTGCCTACGCTCTGACCAATTCCAACCTTTTACCTGGTTTACGGTAATTCACCTGGTCAGGCAGCCCTTTTGCTGCTACACTGTAAACCAATTTCCAAACAGCGGTTTCGAATCGCTACCCCACCTTCCAGTTCTGACTGAAGGACTTATAATTAATGATATTAAAATGGACAACTGGTCTGGGTGTGAGAAAAATCAAGCTTTATTAACTAAATAAACTATACCACACGAACACAGTAATTACAGTAAATTGCTTGAATGGGGGAAGGCAGATGGCAAAAATGAGGGGTAAGTGGCTACAATGTTAATTTAACAATCTTAGCAATTTCCCCTTAATTACCACCCCTAACTCCTTACTGGGTTGCCTTGCTGAGGAGTCAGAAACCTGCTCACCTGGGGTCCAAGGAGCTATCTTTTATATCCTGCCAACTCCTGTTTGGCGCTGAAAAAGGTCTGTGTGCAAAACTCGCGCCCAAAAGTTCCAATACACAAAAGAAAGCCATGATTGGCTGATTCAAAGTGGTTGGGGTGATTTAATGTGTCTGCACTCTGGGGCCAAAATGATCCTGCCCACATCCGGAGTTCACCTGGGCTAAAACAAAAGGAATCCAACTGCCGTGTTGTCTGAGTGATTCAAACCCATCCATACTGATCTCTTTCAAAAGTCCTTTTCCAGAGTTTCAAAGGTGCCTCAATTGTGTGTGTAAGGGGTTTGAATGGGTTTGGATTTCTGTGTAAACAGAAGCCTTTGATTCTGGCTTGACTGAAACCACCCTTAAGTGCTGTGTCAACAGACAGCAGTTTCAATCGATTGTCTCAAGTGGGTTAATCCCTTAAGTAAATAAACATCCTGCAGTTTTGTGTAAACAAACCTTGCCTCTTCATAAAGGGGAAACTCCCTGGTTTGATTGACAGGTCTGATTGCCACTGTATCCTCCCACTTTTTCACAGACATACTCCACGGGCTGCTAGCTGCTTTTCCAAGCCCCACTGTTCTTGGCCAATACTTTCTGACCGCCATTTTAAAACCTTTTTGTGATTGACCAGGCTCAAGGGCACAAATTCAAATCAAATGTACTGTCTTAATGCGTGTGAATATTTCCACAGAACTCCTCGATTCCGGTGTTGTCCACATGCTGTCTATTTCAGAGCAGTCTTTCGTGGCTCTGAGTATGCTTTAAAAACATTGATCCAACCCAGAGGCAATTCAAAACACATAATTCTTCATCCACGATGTGGACCAATATTTCCCGATCTTCAGGGAAAATAGGGGAATTTTGCGAACCCCTACAAGGTCCCGCATTAGACTCATCAGTCACCTAAGAACTCATTTTTAATGTGGAAGCAAGTCATCCTCGGTTCCGAGGGACTGCCTAAGAAGAAGAAGTTTCTAATCATTTATTATGCTCACTCACAAATACATTGCACTTATCACAGCTTGCAGGCCCCCTCTCCCAGCATAACACCCACCATCTCCTTAGCCGCTGGCAATATCAACTCCTCCCTGATTGTGTGCGGCTTCCCTGTCTTTGCCATGAGCTTAGCTACCCGGTATGAGGCCTCCGCCGCCTTAGCATTATCACTGCCTTTAGATGTGCATTCCATAATTGTCTTGCTACGTTGAAATTCTTTGAGCTGGTTGTAAAAAAATCCAATTGGCTTGGACACATATTCCCTATGCTTAGTCTCAAGATGACGGAGATGATTAGCGGGCTTTAGGCTTTCATTCGACAGAACATCATAGCACACGACACATACTGGGAACGCTTCGTTCTCAGTTCCAGCGTAAGTAAATCCCAGTTTTAAGTATTCACTGCTGTATTTTCTCCTCACTTTTTGCTTACTTTTGTTGTGCTGAGTTTCATTTGTTGATGTCTCACTGTCATTTTGATCATATGTCTCTCTTCACTTAAGCATGCCAGATAAAAGCCACTGATCCATTTTTTGATTCCCACAGTCTAATCGTCGAATTTTCTAAGAGCATCGGTTCACATTGACGTCATGCAAAAGCGCCATACTATTTAAATTCAGAGAATGATATATATCACAATATCATAATTGGGGAGACCAAAAGCAGATTGGGTGACCGCTTTGCGGAACACCTCCGTTCAGTCCGTAAGGGTGACCCCGATCTTCCGGTCGCCTGTCATTTCAATTCACCGCTCAGACCCACTCAGACCTCACCGTCCTCGGCCTCTTGCATTTTTTATCCACACTTTTGGTTTGTGCCTTTTCTTTTTTTTCTCTCTCCCACATGGCAGCTGTCTTTCACTCTGCCAGCGTATTTCACACTTCATCTAGAGCCATCCTTTGTTTCTTTACCTGTCCTATTACCATCTTGTCTCGCCTTGAATATCTCTTAATGTCTATTCACCTCCCACAGACCTTCCCATTCGTTTTTTCATCCCCTCCCCCATTTCCCAGCCTCCAAACTTGCTTTTTAATCTGTTTCATTTCCTGCTTTTTTCTCAGTTCTGACAAAGGTTCTTCGACCTGAAACGGTAACTCTGTTTCACTCTCCACGGATGTTACCTGGCCTGCTCAGTTTTTCCAGCATTTTCTGTTGTTATTTTGGATTTCCAGCATCCGCAGTATTTTGCTATCGTATATCACAAGGATGTTTGTGAAGCATATTACATTGCAAATAATAATGTAATATGGAATATGATACATACGAGGTACACGTGATTATATTATTATTACATTATCATAATTATTTTTTGAAATGCAACTTTTTTTTCACGGACCAACCGGAAGTACCCTCGCGGACCACTGGTGGTCCGTGGACCACTGGTTGGAAACCACCGCTCTAGTACATTGGCCCGGAATTTGTGATCAGTAGTGAAGTGGAGGTGTTCACTGCCAGCCCTGAAGTATGCTTCGCACAAGGATCTCGCGATCCCTGTGTCGAGAACTTCAAATTCAAATCAGTGGAGTATAGTGGGAATCCCCTTGTGCAAACTGCTGTGATGCCAACAGGCCATCTAAGCAGCCAATCAAAATGCAGAATTCTCAGACAGTGAACAAGCAAGTGAGTAAGCTCTTAAAATTCTAACTTTTTATAAAGGTTGGGGCTCACACATGGGGCAAAGGCAAACCTGAAATAAAGGTGGACAAACTTTTTAAAAATTTAATAAGTTTTTTTGGAAAGTTTCTTCAAAATTCTAATGTTTATTAAAATAGACACATTTCCAGGCCCTTAACGTTTGTTTAGCAGTAATAACACTGTCAAAACCCCAGTTACACCTAATCCATTTGGGTCTAACTTTTAGTGGGGAATTTAACAGCGTACTTACTACAATTTCCCTGATTTGGCTGATTACACAGATTGTCAGCTCTGTGGGGTGATGGGGGTTTGGTGGGGGGGCGCGGATTGGGGTTGTGGCAGGTCACAGCACAGCCTGTTTCAGAGCTATCATTGACCGACCGCAAATTCAGGATTTCTGCATGCACCGGCACATGCGCCAAATTCCAAAGTTGCTGTCAGTTTCAAAGGCGGAATGATGGCGAACGTTGCCAGTTCACTGTCATCCCGACTGCAAATTCCGGGCCATTAACATTCCCAGCATAGTGTCTAATTATATTGTTGCATTTATAACCATGCTTGATTATTCTATATATTTAGCAGTCTTTAAGTAAAGGTGTTTTCCTGATATATCTATTCTAAGTTTATTTTTCATTCATTTCTATTTATGAAAAATAGGAGCAGGAGTAGAGATTTGGCCCCTCGAGCCTGCTCCACCATTCAATAAGATCATGGCTCATCTTCTACCTCAACTCCACTTTCCTGCACTATCCCCATATCCTTTGATTTCCTTAATATCCAAAAATCTATAGATCTCTATCTTGAATATACTCAACAACTGAGCCTCCACAGCCCTCTGGGGTAGAGAATTCCAAAGATTCACCACCCTCTGAGTTAAGAAATTTCTCCTCATCTCAGTCCTAAATGGCCAACCCCTTATTCTGAGACTGTGACCCCTGGTTCTAGACTCCCCAGCCAGGGGAAACATCCTCCCTGCATCTACCCTGTCAAGCCCTGTAAGAATTTTGTATGTTGTATATGTCTTTTGATTCGACTTTCTTGGCTGTCTTTGAACAATCTTGGATTACTTTATCAATACCATTGAATATTTCATATGCTTTAAGGTTCCCCTGCTTTCATTCTATTCCATGAAGCTTAAATTTCTGTAATTTTTCTCATAGCTCTTCCACTTGGGACCAGTCTTGTTATTGTTTTCTGTACCCTTTCCACCACAGCTATGCATAATTTTGGGATGCGAGGACCAAAACTGAAGTTGTATTCTAAATGTGGTCTGGACAGTGCATTATAAGTAAAGGCTTAACAGTAACATCTGTAGCCTAATACTCTATTGTGATAATTAGATCCTAGCATTCTATTAGCGGTTTTTAAATATGCACATTGTCTGGGCATTGAAAGTGACACATCTCCTAATAGTTGTATGTCCTATTTGACATCTTTCTCTGCTAATTCAGTTCTATTCATTATATGCTTATGTCCCACATTATTTCCACCAACACATATTTGACACTGATCAGTACTAAATTTCACTTGCCAAGTGTTTGCAGAGCACAATAAGTGAACTAAATCCTTTTCAGATCCTTTGCTCTCCTAATTTTTATGTCATCAGCAAATTTGAGCAGTTTTGAGTTGGTTTTAGTGTCCAAGTTATTTTACATGCATTATAAACAATAGGAGTCCTAGCATTGAGCTTTGTTGGATTCTATTCACACAACCACCTCTCCCCTTCACCCCCAATAAAACATGATTCCTCACATGAGTACTTTCTGTTTCTCATTATTTAAACTGTTTCTTATCCAATCCTATTTGCTACTTTGACTTCATTTACTTTAATTAGAAGTCTTTCATGTGGAACTTTGTCAAATGCTTTCCAAAAATCTAAACAAATATTCAGACAACACATGATCTACTTTATCTGCCAAATCCTTCAAATAGTCAAGGAGGCTTTTCAGGCAGGACTTCCTCTTAATCCATAATAACTGTTTCTTACTATGTTATTGCTATACTGATACTGCTCCAGCCTGTCTCTGATAATGTGCCTTTGTTAGTTTTAAGTCAATGTAAGGTAACTTGTTAGTGCTAAATCCCCCTGATATCAAATACCTCTTCCACTATGACTTCAAAATCCTTTAGAATACCACAGATGTACTACAACAACTAAATGGTATGGTAGTGTTATCCTCTCCAGTGAATATTGTAGAAAATATTGAATATTTGAACTATTTGATTGTCTTTGACTTCACTTTCAGTTTTATCTTGTATAGTTTTAACTTTCTCTCCTTATTTTTCTTTTGTTCATATTTAAATATTCTGCTTAACATATTTAATTTTATTCATCTTTCATTCCCTTCTGACATCCCTTTTAACCTGTTTTAGCAAAATCATATTTCCTCTCAGAGGTTTCTCTCTCTATTTGTTTCCGAGGGGATGTGTTGTAACCGTTTGTAGGCTGTAGCTTTGCAATCATTTAACGTTTATCACATCAGCCTATGTTGGTCACTAACCATTTGTTGAAAATCACAACTGATGTCTTGTACAAGCAGCATTGTCGGGAATGCTGTATCATGGATGGTGGCGTGCAACTTTGTGTCTACAATCGTCCAGATGGTGAGCTACTGATTTCAACTATGCTACTGTTGGAAATTACCAATTGGAAACCAGGAACCTCCCAGGAAGAAGGGAGAAAACACAATGGGCCAGAAATTAGGATCGGGTGCTTGCCGCACGTGCAAGCCCCCGATGTGCACTCACCCGGCGTGCCGACATCTGAAGCCTGGGCCTGCTTGGAATTCCTGTCACTGGCCCGGTTCAGATGTCGGCGCGATGTGCTTGCCTGATCCAGCGGCATAGTTAGTGCGATGTGCCGGCTGGGATCAGGTGAGCACTGTGCAGCCAATCAGGGGAGGGGAAACTTCATTCATGAGTTTGATAGTGAAAACTGTCAAACTCATGAAAAGTACGGGCGCCCAAAAGACTAGTTTAACTTTAAATAAAAATTTTAAAAACACCCCAATAATTAAATAAACCATAAATAACTTTAAAAAACTATTTTAAACAATTAATAAAATTTTTGAAAAAAATAATGTTTCAATAAATTGGGTCTAAAAATAAACTTACCTTACTGTAAAGTCCTTAAAAACAATGAAGCTGTGGAAAAATGTAATAATTTTAAATAATAGACCACTTACCTTCAAGAATCCAGTCCTTACACCTTTTTATATGTGTAAAAAGTTCAGGCCCTTGCACACGGGCAAACCTGTCAAAAAGAAGGAAGTTCAATGCGTGCGCGCAGAGTCCTGCGCGCACGCGTTGGACCTCTGAAACCCTTGGAGGAAATGCCGGTTTCCTGCGCATGCACTGTGCATGCTGAAATCCGGCACTTCTAACGGGCCCACGCATGAGTACCCCGTCCGTACTCACGTGTTGGGACCGGAATTACTGGCCCAATAAAACTAATGGTTCCCTTAAGTAGTCCTATTTCAATAAGGCCCTTTCACTTGACATAGCTATGCCACTTAATAGCATTAGCTTGTATGCTTTCATTGGAGAGCAAGAAAAAGAGAAAGAACAGTACCGAGTCACAATCAATTAACATCCTAAAGCAGTGCATACAATAAATGGAAGCTCAAAGTCACATGGAGCAGTAAGTCTGATGAGGGTCACAGGTCAAAAGGAGCTCAGATGCAAATAGTCCCCAGGCTGTATTATGAGTATCACTGACAGAACTGTACCAATTTATTTCTCTCCTTATTGTGTGAATTCCTTGTGCATCGTTAATCTTAAGATTTTCATAGTGCCAAATACTTTTTGCAGCGAACATAGCACTGAAGAAGACGAAAGGCATCTCCAATATACCATCATTTAGACATGTCTGTGTCACACAATTTGATAAAACTGACAATTAAAAGTCAGTGGCTCAAAGACCAGTGACTTGATAATTAACCTTTTGCATATCAAGAAAATCATTGAGGTACTAAACACTTTCTCCACCTATTTTCACTTTAACACCACTGGTATTTTCATTTTGAATATTAACATTTTGGGCTGTTTCCATATTTAAAGCAGGTTTCCAGGGTAACAACATTTTGATGCCGTTTTCGACATTCCACACAGAACATTTCAGAAACAAGATACTACAATCACTATTCTGTAGAAATTAAAAGTGCTTTCATTGATAAATTCAATTGCTTAGATTGAAATGTTAAATGAAAGAAAACATAAAAACAAATCTCTAAGTATGAATGTATTAAAAAAACAATGTCACTACTACTGAGCAAAAATAATTTTCAATTATAGTACTATGTAGATGTAGTTGTAAATAATTGTCTTTATTACCCATCCACAACACCCTTGGGTATGAATTTTAAATGTAAATTACAGCTCCCAACTCTTTCTTGGAATCTGATAACTGACAAATAAGCACTTACCCGTTTTATCTCGCACTTGTTATCCTTAAAGCATTTACAGCTTTATTTTTTGGTAATGCTGGAATTTTGGCAACAAAGGGGTACAATTTCCATTACTGCTGTCCATGGAGGCTGGCATTAAAAGGGAAATTTAAACCAGGAATCAATGATGGTGCCAACTTTCAGGTTTAGTACTATTCTGTCTAAACAAAACATATCAGCAGTAACATTATTACAAAAGCAAAATACTGTGGATGCTGGAAATCTGAAATAAAAACAGAAAATGCTGGAAATACTCAGCAGGTCAGGTAGCATTTGTGGAGAGAGAAACAGAGTTAACGTTTCAAGCCGATGACCCTTTGTCAGAACGACCCTTCGTTCTGACGTGTGTTCTGTGTGTTCTGATGAAGGGTCATCGACCTGAAACATTAACTCTGTTTCTCTCTCCACAGCTGCTGCTTAGCCTACTGAGTATTTCCAGCATTTTCTGTTTTTATTTCAGCCATAACGTTAGTTGAGTAAGTTGCTGCCCATTATTTACCATTGACAATAGAAGGGTTTGTTGATGGCGCTGTACATCAAATTGCACTCAAATAGGTTCTCCCGTTTTGCTTACAATTCCAGAGCTGAGTTGCATTCATTTTATCATTGCAAAGAATAAAATTGGACTCTGTCCCTTGCTGCAGCAATTGTTGGTCGAGTGTATGACCGTAGAGAAGGAGAAAAGGCTCCATGATGAGTAACTGCCACCCACACAAACACTGCCCCTGGAGCTGTGTGTACAGGCCTCAGCCCAGACAATGGCTTCCAACTGGGAATCAGGGGCGCTTTTGGAGAATTACTGTTGTGGAATTTTTTTGACTTCCCCAGCTAACTGACCGTACACCAGAATAAACTCACCCTCAGTAGAAACAGCCATGACTGCTGTAAGAAAAAGAGGATCCTTGTTAATTAAAATGGAAAAAAAAACTAAAGGGTCTCATGCAATGTTGTATGCTTAATATTAATGAGGTGAGCATCTTGTCAGAATACTGCATTGAGTTTGACATTTTAAAGGGGATTTAGAAATGTTTTCCTTTTTGACAGGGTATTTTGTCCTTTTTTAATCACAGTTGTCTAAAAGCAAAAGATAGAACAGTTAAGGATCCATGTTTAAACAATATGATAAAAATCCTCTGCTGATTCATTTGGTAAATGAGACAAAGAGACAGGAAGGTCCTAGAAATCAAAATGTAGAATGCTGGCCAGGCAGCATCTGTGGAGAGAGGAAGGGAGGGTTAACATTTCAGCTCGATGACCCTTCACCAGAACCCCTAGGTTTGATTCCCATCTTTTGCTGCGTTAGCTGACCTCAGTCAGGGAGGCTACATGGTGCTACAAATTGGTCTGAATGCCCCTGGACTATGGAGGGGAAAAGTAACCAGAGTTCCTGGTCTCACTCGCTATTCCGTGACCTTTGGTTATTTGTGGGCATTAGGTAAGGACATTACTGGGCTAAGCAGTGCTGCTCCTTTGAGTGAACAACCTGTCAACACTTACTGTCCAAGGAATGACCACTTAGGCGAGTATAGAACTGTAAGTAGCCAAGGCCTGCAGAAGAAGAAGAAAAAAGGCAAGATAATTTGCAAAATTTGCAAAAGAAAATCATAATAATCATAAATCACCATGAGGTTCCCCTCCAATTCACATGCCATCCTTCATCATTGCTGTGTCAAAATCCTGGAACTCCCTACTTAACAGCACTGTGGGAACATCATCACCACATGGACTGCAGTGGTTCAAGAAGGCAGCCCACTGGTGATGGGCAATAAATGCTGGCCTTGCCAGCGATGCCCCATCCCGAGTATGAATATTACATTTTTTTTTGAATAACTACTTATGGCCTGACTCTAATGTAATTAGGAAACAACGTACAGCACATTAAAAAGAGCAGCACCATATAAATTATGTAACCTGTTGTTTGGCTTGGAGAAATTCCCGGCGCCTGTACTGTGCATTACTTTGCATTATGCACAATTAGCATTGGTAAAGAGAATGAGACTGAGTGAAGAGCAGAAACAATTAGAGATAACAGAATCTTCATTCGACCCTCTTGAGAGCAATTACCGGAGAGCGTCTGCCCCACCGAGGGTAAACGCGGCTGAATTGACAGATCAAAGTTATTAAATTCATGAACACATTGCCAAAGGCATGGGCACCTGTAATGAAGAACTCCAGGCCTTTGCGGAAAAAGAATTATCCTCTAGCATTTTTAAAGCAAAATATCTACAGTACACGGGAATACAGCAGGTATACGCATTGGTCGCACACATTAAAAACCAGGCAGCAAAAATTTACAAAAAGGTTTTAAACAATCTCATGGATAATCATTGAAAAGAAAAGAAACAGAGCGATGCTTCCAATGATTCTTTTATAATGCAGACAGACAGACTGGCTGTCTGCAAAATACAGAACATCTCATCTGTCTGAGAGGAAATTTATGCATGTAGAATAATGCAACATTTCAGAACTGAGCGGAAATTAGAATGGGTTTTATAAAGGGACAAGAATCTAGAATATCAGCACAGTAAAATAACAGCCCGGATTTGGTGGTCAGCGGTGAACGAACGCCACCAGCCATTCATTACACTTATACTTGCCCACAGATTTTCTATGGGTTTTTGCACTGGAACTTGCGGTGATTAGAGAGCCAAAACAGCATGGCGCCCTCTACGGTGAATCTGGGACCTTTGTGAACAGGGCAAGCAACTTTGTATCTCTTAACCAATCAGATTAAAGAATACTT
Source organism: Somniosus microcephalus (assembly GCF_052327205.1). Taxonomy (NCBI): domain Eukaryota; kingdom Metazoa; phylum Chordata; class Chondrichthyes; order Squaliformes; family Somniosidae; genus Somniosus; species Somniosus microcephalus. The sequence continues at coordinate 40,574,826 of NC_140998.1, forward strand.
AATGAGGCACACAGAATCTGAATCAGCAAGTGTAAGGTAGAATAGTTAATTCAATGCCAAATCATGTACGGAAAGCACAATAAAGAAAGGGAAAGAAATATGGGATTAAGAGAGAGAGAGAGCTAAAAGAGACCGAAAGAAAAAGTTTTTAAAACATTTATTTAAATTTTTACATTTTTAAAATCTCCAACAATAATTAAATCTGAAGAAATGAAACTCCACACTTGTGAAAGTTATTTTTCAGTGCCAGAGAGGTTGTTTGGCAATAATTAAGACTTACCACACTGTTAAAAATTCTCTTGAACTTGAATGGTCAAGCCCCTAACTTTTTCTGGCGTGTCTAGCGGGTATCTATCACGTAAGTACCGCAACTTCACGCCATTGCATGTATTTCAATGCCGATTCTCTCATCAAGATGCCTGTCTAGCGAAGCCTTTGGAGGAGCAGGGCAACTCTGACAGCAACTTCTTGAGTTCCGTATTTAACTGCACATGTGCAGTCACCGGGAGGTTGCAGTCACCGAAAGTGAGCGCTGATAGCCTCACCGTTAGTTGTACGGCAAAATCCGGGCCATAATTTTCTTCATAATTTGTTAATTAGAAATACATGGTTGTGATCAAAAGAAAAAAAGAAAGACCTTGCATTTCTAAAGCCTATTTCACAACCTCAGGATGTCTCAAAACACTGTATAGCCAATTGAGTACTTTTGAAGTGTTGTCACTGTTGTCATGCAGGAACAGCAGGTGTTAAAGACCTTTTGGTGTATTCCATCCACACACGTTACACTGAATAATTTGCATACACATTTTGAAAGCTAGGATTTCTTGGAACGGATTGTTTTCATGAGAATTCTGTCATAGCCATTTTGCCTTCCAAGTAAAAGCAATGATGAAGCCAAGGACAATTGCTGAAGCTGAGCAGGAAGTGCTGCTTGAATAATGTTTTATTAACGAAACTTTGTTCGGAGCAGTCTCCCCAAAGTTAAATTCCGAGGATTAAAAATGCTAAACAGTCTTGGATGGTGGTTTCCATTTCGGAGATTTTTCAGCTGACAGATCATGACTGTCAGCCTTACACTTTGTGAGAACCAATCTGGCAGCCATCTTGGGGTCCGTCCAATATTGATCTGCAAATTGTCAATGTTTTCCATATAATGTATTCAGTTGTAAAAGCGAAATACTGGAGAAGTTTTCCAGCTTTTCCTCCAAAGCATTTTGTATAAGTTATTTATATGTACAATTGTTGAGAAAATACCTATTTTCTAAAAGTCTAAAAGACCTGCTGGTTCGATATTACCTCTTGGGCTGGAGACAACATTGAATAAAAGTTCTGTAATCGCTGCTGTAAGGTTCGAAAATTTCTGCACAAACCCAGAACAGAAGGAAAGTCATTTTAAAGTGATTTTTAGAACATCACAGAAGGAATATGGAAAAGGGGTAAACGTGTGGTTGGGCCAGAACAGGATTTCAAGGAGTTAATTTTTAAGGAAGATATTTTTGAACTGGTTTCAGAGTTATTGGGCAAAAAGGGATTTAAAACAAAATCCCAGGAAGATTTGGCTGGTTTAAAAGGCATGTTCAGGCTTGCAAAAGGCTGGAACAACGGGGAGGTGGGATGGGCCCCTGAGGTTTGGATATTGGACGGTCTGAGGAATGTCCAGGGCCGCCCCAGTTTTACATAAGGACAATGAAGCCTGGTTTCCCGCCAAAAAGTCGCAGAGCCAGGTATCAGGTAAACAGGACATGCCCCCAGCCATACAAAAGAAAAGAACATCAGCCCTACAGTTACTATAAACAAACCACAGTCCAAAGTCAATTTTAAAAGGATTGAAAAACGTTTAGCATTTTAAATTGGTTTCAAGGCAATCCCGAAACCAGTTAAAAGCCGATTAAGTTAGGGAGAGCCATCCCCTAAACTCGTTAAGTTTTGGATGGGCCATCCCCGAAGCTTGTTAGAGTTTGAAAAGACATTAAGAATAACGAGCCCGCCAAATTTTAACAAAGGAAACAGAGATTTGGCGGTCAGATAAGCCAGGCCCCAAATTAGTATAATTGAGGCCTGCTTGTCCAGTCGAGTTCAGTCAAGTTCAACGGAAGAACAGTATAGACGAGAGCAGTGAAGTCCGAGTTCAAGTTCAGCCAACCAGCTCAAGAAAGAGACCATCATCGGAGACTCGAAGGAGGAAAGAAGAAACAGAGATCGCGGCAACCAAAGGCCTACAGAAACCAACACCAGCCAATATTACCACCAACTAGGTAATATTGTGCCACCGTGACCAACAAGAAACAAACCGCTGAAAAACTCACGAACCAGAGACTTGTTTCCACTCTACAGGCTAGTCTGATTTACCCCTGGGTAAGATTTTGGACAAAAGACTCTAAAACGAGCCCTAACCAAAGAAAATTGGGTTCTTACCCGATAAGATCCAACAGAGTGCCTAACCGCATCAGCGGACTCAACCCAGCTGAAGACCCAACGCAGGTGCAGTCTTCTACCACCTCCGAAGTACAGCAGGCCCCAACCACCCACAACTAAAGAGAACCCCAAAATCGCGAACCTCTACAACTGTCAAGAAAGTCGGTTTTGGTGAGCATTTCCTGGTCCTCTGGATTCCAGCCTAGCTAGTGTAGTGTGGTTGGGAGGGAAAGGAATTTTGTACATTGTAATTCTCCCTCGCTTATTCCGTGTGTTCCCCACCCTTTTAATGTGTAACTTTTATTGTATTGTATATTTTCCTGTCTCAAAATAAAGATCTGAATTCTTTTGACTAACCCAGGTGTCTGTTGCAAGTTTTATTATGACCCCTAAATAAGTCCAAAGTCTAGAACAAGGGAGTGGGAGCGATTCAAACTGCTCAAAGGAATCAGAGGTGAAGCTGACTACACACACCACCCCCTACAGCATGGCGACCGTGGCAGGACTTCGGCAAAAGGGAAGTAATGCAATAGACCCTGTGTTTGATGAAAGGACAAAGATGGAAGAGAGGATTTCCTCTTATATTTTTGAGAAGGTGAATATCACCAAGAAGTGGGTAACCAGTCTGTTGCATGCTGGGCGTCTTATAGGCACTGCAGCCAAATGGACTGAGAGCCAGGATCATAAGAAGTCGGTAGAGAAGGCCATCTGGTTGGTCTGTGCCCTACGACAGATCCAGCTGTTAGACCAGCAGGTGAAAGCTTTGACAGCAGAACTGCAGGAGGTGGTAAAACTGTCCAAAGCAAGAGCTATAGCAGGGCAGGAACTATTGCAGGAATTACAAGCGCAGAATCAAGAGAAATTGCTATTAGTAGAGAAACACAGAAACAGACATGAGCATTTTAGGTGTCATGTCACTGAAGCAAAGGGAAATGAGCTGGTACTGAAAGAAGAGAATGCTTGCCTAACCAAACAGTTAAGGGAACAGGAGGAGCAGTATAGGAATATAAAGGCAGCTTATCAAATAGCAAGTAGTAGGGAGTTTGAAGCGGGAGATCATGGCCCCTGTCAAAAGCAGATAGAGAGTTTAAAACTTGCTCTGTCCAGGGTAAAAGGCATGTTATGCCTAGTAAGCCCGGGTGCGGCCCGGGTAGGCCTGGAAGTAGAAGTTGAAACTGTGCAGACGTCACCTGTGGCGCCGGGGAGCAACTCGGTTGGGCAGCAGGAGGGACAAGCAATCTGTAGGGAAGACAGGGAGGAGTGCACACCACCGCCACCTGTGGCGCCGGGTTTTGACTCGGTTTGGCAGCAGGGTGAAGTGGGCAAACAATTGCAGGAAAGGTCAGAGCCGGGGATGTGCCCGACTCGACAGCAAAAGTTTGGCCCACTTGGGGTAGGTGGAGGCCAGGGACCCCTGGAAAGCCAGTTTGTGGTTCCCCATGGGACTCAACAGCTTAGGGCTATGGTAAGCCACTTGAGTAAGCTCACACACAAGGGAGATCCTTCAGTTCACTTTTTTGGAAGTGGAACAAGCAGCAGGCATTAATGAGTGCGACGACTCCGAAATGGCCAAGATGCTCCTGTTCACCTTGGATGGCAAGCTGTACCAGTCCCTCTCTGCTGAGTGCAAGAAGGGACAGGGAGGGTACACTGCCTTCCGGGATCAAGTTCTGGAGGCGATGGGAATGAATGATGGTAGTCCATTCTCCCAGGTGGAGAAGACTACTCAGCTAGCAGGGGAGGCCCCACAGGCTTTCGCGGACAGGCTGTGGCCAGTGTACAGGAGTGCCTGCAATGGGGAATCTTGACCGGGCTAACTTGAACCAGGATGAACTGGCTCACTGGCTCTGAAGTCTGGTGGCAAACAGCTTGCCACGGATCAGAGCCAAGGCCGAGCTGTGGTTCGACCCAAGGGGCTCCCAGGTCACCGAGAAGACAGTGGTCAGACAGCTGACCCTGGCTTACCGCAACGGTAGGGGGGCAGATGAACCACAGACAAAAGGGAAAGTGCATGAGTTTAAACCCAGCCAGGGTAAGAAGGAATGGCACCAGGAAGGGGGTAACCCTTCCGATGTGAGGCGTAACTGCTTCGGGTGCGGGAAGAGTGGGCATTGGAGAAGGGACTGTAAAAATCCTTGGAAGGATAGTGCAGGAAAGAATGCCCTGGCTCCCGCCCCAAAGGCAGAAACACAGGCCTCTACCCCCACAGTAGATTTGATAGTAGCTGCACTTCAGGTTTTGTTGGCTGGCCCAGGGAAGGTAGCCACAGCCACGGGTGCTTAAACTCCATCTGCCCCCCCAGTTAACAAAGACTTATGACTAGAGCCAGCGCAGCCTGTCTATCTGTGTCCCCTTGAGTACGATGTATGGAAAAGACCGCTTGTTAAGATGGAGGTGGAAAAGGTATAAGGGACCTATCTGTTGGATACGGGAGCTTCGAGCACCATATCTACTCAGATAACCCTACTACCTCACCTCTGTCCAACGGGGTCCCATACAGCTTAGTGGGGTTCACAGGTAACGAGCAGGTTGGCTCGTTCTCTGTCCCACTGTCCATTCATTTAGGAGCACTCCACACCAAGTGGACTTGTGTTCTAATGAAGTGGGAGCAGGAAGGGAAGGGGATCCTGGGGGCTGATTTTATTATAGGCCACCAGATCCTAGTGGATCTTAGGAACCACTCTCTGTGGGGAGCATGCACCAGCAAAGAGGGTGAAGTGGCAGTTATCCCAGGCAAGCAGGGCAAGGGGACCCTGTGTACCCTAAAACCCAAGGAGGGTTACGCCCTCGAGCAAATGGTCAGTAACACTACAGTGGAGTACCAGGCATTTGTGCGGGCACACCTCGGCACATTTGCCACTCACAAGCATGATTGTGGGAGGGTGAACGGGGTAGAAGTGAGTGTAGATGGGGACCCCATGACCCGACCAGAAAAGTAGTATAATTTCCCAAAGGAGGCAGAGAAGGACATGGAAACGGCCATGACCTCTCTGGTCAAACAGGGGGTATTGAGACCAATACCCACCCATGTAAACTCTCCTTTGTGGCCGGTTAGGAAACCGGACAACTCCTGGAGAGCCACAGTGGACTATCGGGTGCTCAATAGGAACATCCCCGCCTGTGCACCCACGGTAGCAGCAGTCGCCGACCTCATAGGAAGTACCCCAGCCTCCGCGACCACCTTCACGGTGCTGGATATTTCCAACGGGTTTTGGTCCATCCCTCTGCGGAGAGAGGACCAGTACAAATTCGCCTTTACGTTTAAGGGCCAACAGTACACTTGGAACTGCCTACCACAGGGGTTCCACGACAGCCCCAGCATCTTCCATCAGTGTATGGCAGATTGCTTAAAAGGCTTCAGCTGACCCCGACGGTTAGTCCAGTATGTGGATGACCTGCTCCTATTCACTGATGAAGGAGAGGAACACGGTCCACTACTGGCTGAACTGCTGGAGTTGCTGAAGCAGGAGGGTTTTAAGGTAAACTCCAAGAAGGTACAGATCGGCCAAAAGGAAGTAAAGTTCCTAGGGCTGGCTGTAAGAGCAGGAGAAAGGGCCATAGATAAAGCAAGAAGGGAGGCAGTACAGGAGTTACCAGCCCCCAGTACAGTGACAGGAGTGAGATCCTTTCTAGGGCTAACAGGGTACTGCCGGGATTTTATTGAAGATTACGCCGCCACAGCAGCTCCTTTGCTCTGACTCCTACACAACGGAGTGGAGTGGGTTTGGAATGAGGGTTGCGAGGCAGCATTTGTAAGCCTCAAGAAAAATCTGCAGACCGCACCAGCTCTAGGGGCGATAGATGGGGAGAAAGAGTTTTTCTTGGAGGTAGCAGCCAGCGGGGACAGTCTGAGTGCAGTGCTGCTCCAGGAGCGGCACAGTCAGCTGAGACCGGTGGTTTACTCCTCCAGGATACTCACGGATGTGGAAAAAGGCTATTCCATCTGCGAGAGGCATCTCCTTGCCACTCACTGGGCTGTGAAAAGATCATTGATCTTCACAGGCACCTCACCCATCACCCTCCTCACCCATCACATGCCCACCCAGATGCTCCTAGATGGGAGAATTAAGGATGAGACAGTGAGCATTGCCCGCATTGCTCGCTGGACCCTGCTTCTCTCCCAGATGGATCTAAGGGTAAAAGTTCACAAGCTCACAGCCAACATGATCTATCCAGGGATGGCTCACAGGTGTTCTGTGGAAGGGGTATGGTTTTCGGGCCGGGATACACCCCACGGGCTGCGAGATCTATGTGGATGGTTCCAGCACAGTATCTGCTGGGAAACGACTCACAGGGTGTGGAATTTATGACCCAGGGGCAGAGATTGCCCTGGCAATTAAACTCCCAAGCACCATGAGCACCCAGCAGGCTGAACTGTCCGCGGTTGTGTACGTGGTTACACACCCAGAGAAATTCCCTACCCCATACACGATTTGCTCGGACAGCATGTTCACGTGCAATTCGTGTACGGAGTATCTGGCCATTTGGTCCCATCGGGGATACACCTCCACCAACGGGAGACCTCTGGCCATCAAGCCTCTGCTGGAGAAAATCATGACAGCAGTAGGGAAAGAAGGGAAGGTCTTTATCCACAAGGTTAAGGCCCATTCAAAGACAGAGCCCTTGAGAGAGGGGAATCAAAGGGCAGATGAACTAGCCAAGCAGGGAGCTAGGGAAGGAGAGTTTTGGGACCCCTATCAGATAGGGTCGGTAGCCGCAATCCGGGACAAGGGAGGTACACAAGGGGTAGCCTTGGTCCCAGACCTAAAGCAGGCCCAGGTACGGGATCCCATCCTCAGAGCCGTCTTGGACGCACTCACAAAAGGGGAGAAGGTAGAGGGCCCATACGGTACAGCAGCCATCACCGTAAAAGAAGGCATGCTGTTCAGGGGGCAGCAATGGGTAGTGCCACAGCAGCACAGAAGGGAATTCCTCCAACTGGCCCATGAGGGTCCAGGAGCGGGGCATCCCGGGTCTGAAGCCACCTGGCAAAGGGTGGAACAGGCAGGATGGTGGCCAAGACTGAGGGAACAGGTCCGCGAGTTCTGTGCCGACTGTCTGGTGTATGCTGCCAATAACCCTGACCCCCAGAAAAGGAAGGTATCTTTGGGACACACCAGGAGGGTAGAGGGACCATGGCAGTCGATCCAGATCGATTACATTGGGCCCCTACCCACCGCCCAGGGAGGCTACAAGTACTGCTTAGTCCTGGTGGATGTGTTCTCAAAGTGGGTGGAAGCTTTTCCATGCCGTACAGCTACCGCATTGGGTAGAGCCAAGATCCTGGTCAGGGAAGTGTTCTCACGATGGGGACTCCCACAGTATGTGGAGTCTGACCAAGGGAGTCACTTCACCGGACAGGTCATGCAGGAGACCCTTATGGTACTCGGCATTAAAGGAAAATGGCACGTTGCCTACAACCCGCAGTCATCGGGTCCTGTAGAGTGTTTAAACCGTACCATCAAGGAAAAGCTGAGGAAGGAAACGGGAGACTCACCCAAGAAGTGGGTGGAGGTCTTACCATTAGTCTTGATGGGGATCTGAGCCAGCCAGTCAAAGAGCACGGGGTATTCCCCACACGAGCTGATGACTGGCAGGGTTATGCGGACCCCCACCCATGTGCTAGCACCGGTGCTGACAGAAGGTCAGCTCAGAGAGGTGAACTGGGACAGTTTTGTCAGAAATCTGTTTGAGCACCTCGGGCAGATTCAATGGCAGGCTGCTAGTAACATGGGAAAGCAGCATCGGAGCAACCGATTGCTGCTGGAACCCAACAGGCACCACGAGTGGGAGATAAGGGATCAGGTCATGGTAAGGAACTTCGCCCGGTTGGGAAGTTTCGAACCATTGTATATGGGTCCATACAGCATTGTGGACAAGGCAAGTCCCATGGTGTATGCCATCAAGATGCCCCGCCACACAAAGTGGTTCCACATTAATCAGTGCAAGCTGTTTAGGGCGGAGAGTGGAGAGCGGTCAACAAGGGTTAACCGCGTTAAGGCTAGAGAGCAGCCGCCTGCAGCTGCGGCTGAGTCATAGACCGCAAAGGTGGGGGCAGTGAGTTGTGTGACTGGAGAGGTCCTCCCACCAACTAAGTGGGATTCAGGTACACTCCCAGTAGTCGGAGCCTTAAGGAGGTCTCCTCACACACCACAGCCTAAGCTACCTTGGTCACCTGAGTGTCATTTTAGAGTACGGTCTAGCCCCAGGAGAACCCTTAGCAGGAAGGGAAAAGCAAAGGTCAGGGACAAGTCTAGGGATACGGATCCCCAGCCTACAGCCTCCCAAGGTGAGGAACTCACAGGAGAGGTAGTGTTGGGCTAGGAGAGAGAGAAGGGTCCCCAGCCTGCAGCATCAGGCTGCGGGGAACCCACAGGACAGGTCAGGGACTCAGCAGCCACAAAGAAGGGAGTAGTGTGTTGCAGCACCGGAGGACACACTACCCTGGTTAACTGGGAGTCAGGAAAACTCCCAGTTGTTTTAAGAAGGACTCGCCGAGTCCGGTGGCACAGGTCACCTTACGCCCAGGCGTACAAGCTGCCCAGATTCCACAAAAGGTACAGGCCAATCAGGAATTAGCCTGGCCGTCTGGAGACGGGCGGCGGATGTATATAGCTTTCTGAAGTATTTTAAGTGTGTTTTACAGTTTGGAAGTTTGGGATTTTAGTGGTTTAATTTTAGTGGTGCTAAGTTAAGTTTTTGAATTTCGATAATTGTGTCAGGCCACAGAACCTTCTCGGGACATGGCTATTTTGTTTGTGTGTCCCTACAGAAAGGAAATCGGGATGAGGAAGGTTCTGCTCCTGCTCGCCCTGGTAGGGGTGAGCATCAGTGATCGAGGAGACGTGGAGAACTCCCATATCTATGGGTGTTCAGGAGAGAGAGCACCGATCATTACCGATGGTGTGGAGGAGCTCGCCATTTACTTCCACGAGGGAAGGTGGCCAGGGTGGCTGGGGTCCAATTCGACCCAGTACTCCAGCCAGACCGGGTTCACGTGCGGGGAGGCCTCCCTCCCATGCCCCAGGGTACAGGTCGTTGCTACAAGGGTCAGCGTCACCGTGGGAAAACATGTATGTTTGACATGCAAGGGACAGATTCCCTTGGCTAGGTAGTGGTGGCTCAGAAAGCTGAGCCAGGATATAGGAAACCCCGCAGTCGATTGGGAATGATTGGAGAACAATACCCATCAGATGATTACAGGGACCCGAGGGGGATTGAGTGTGTGCTGGGACAAGTGGTGGGAACCGGATCAGGGGATTTATGTCTGTATGTGGGGGTCAGAGAAAGTCTGCCCCACAGGCGTATCCATCATTTTCCACCGGCAATGGCAAGATGCCGGGGAGGGGTTGGAGTGGGATTCCAGCCTGCATGCGTGCGCGGTCCAACAATCCCCGATCCCAGTGAATGCCACTGAACTTGTAACCCACCCCCGAAAGCCGCTGCCCATGACCACAACATCCCGGACTATAATCCAGTGGTGTCCTACCACCAGCAAGGGACCAGGGAATGGTTTAGTCCTAGTACTAACAGATAAAATACTGTACCAGGGGGTACACTATGCAGTGGCCTCAGTGATCCTGAACCTGACCGAGGTGCACTTCCCTGAGTGGTGCTCTAAAGAGACAGAACGGTTGTACCAAGCCCTGTTGAAGGAAATGTTTAGAAAGTTTTATGAGTTCGACTTTGCCAATGTGGACAAAACGAAGCTGTACAGTTTACATCCTGAACATAATATGGGTACGAGGAGACAAAGAAGGGGGACCTGGAATGATGTTTTTACAGCTTACATTACAGGATCCTCAGTGATAAACAGCTTAGATGACATAGAGTTGCAAACCCAGATAAATGGTTTAAAGACCCAGTTAAGAAAACTCCTAACAGAGGAGAACACAGTGGTCGGCTCAGAGTTGCATGAGGACCAAGCCATGACGGTCCATTTAAAAGAGATAATAGCTGAGCTGGAGAGACACACCAAAACAGTAAATACACTTATATGGGAGGACAGGAATGCTTCGGATCAAGCTGTACAGAATGAGGTGTGCGTGCTATACGGGGCATGGTTGTTGGGCGAGGGCCGCAGGAACCTGGAGGATTTAAAACCAGGTTTAGTCCCCTCCTGGATTAGCAACAAGCACCTCGCAGCCCTCCACCCAATTAGTAATTCGCTCAGCCTGTGTCAACTCCAGCTAGCTTCTGAAGCCTACCCTGTCCCAGTGGATTGTGGACGTTCCAATCACACTATCATGGGGATAGTAGTGAGGATGCCGGTCATGGGTGGGACAGCCCGACCCGCACTGGTATACAGGGTGGAGAACATTGGGATCATTCAAGGGGGTGCACACGTTCATTTTGCAGAGGTCCCACCTTATGTCATAAAGTGGGAGCACGCTATGACAGGTACAGACCTATCCGGGTGTCGGAGCCGGGGAGCACACATAATCCTGTGTCCCCAGCACTTGAATGCCTATTTGAGACCACAGTGCAGGTTTAAAGCTGCTGATGCACAACCTGTGAACTGTACCATGGAGGTAATGGCAAAGGACCATGTTTCCCCTCAGGTAGCATTCATAGGGGGTGGGACATATTGTGTCACCACAAGTGCGCCCCACTACTGGCATGGACAGTACATCTGGTGTCCGGTGAGTGACAGCAGTTTTTGTTTTAAACCCGAGGCAGAAGATCAAGTGGCCCAGGAACGGATTGTACCCATCCCTGAACCCTCGACTGTTCACCTCACTGTCAGGGAAAACATCACCAACCTGAAAAGTTACGTCACACATTTTGGCTATGAGATTCCCCCTCTACCAGAACATCTTACCGCCCTATTAAAAGCAGTAGTCATCTCAGAAAAACATTTCTATACATTGGAGCAGAAAACAGTTGAGATAGGGGCCAAGATATTGGATATAGTGGTTCCACCCTGGTGGGACAATTTTGAAAATATAGAAGTCCCCTCTTGGATTAGGCTGGCTTCGCACATTTTAGTGGTTTGCCAGCTGGGTATAGTTTTCTATTTATTGTGTGTGAAGTGCAAAGGAAGGGACCAAATGCTCCGTTCTCAGCATGAGGGAGCATGGGACAAAAACTAAAATAAAGGCTATGACCAGGTATAAAAACAACCGTGAACATGATTAAAAATAAAGTTGGACAAGTGTGTGTGTCAATTTATTTTTTTGTGTGTGTTTTCCAAGTGGTGCAGGGGTGTTGGACCCCCTCTGTGCTTTGATGTGAATGTAATAAAAGTTTTACTTTGTGTATTTTGATAAACACTACACCTAAAGGGAATGGGAGAGTGTTTTGTTTGGGTATTAGTTTAGATAATACAGGGGAAGGTTGGCTCCCGAGGATCAGAAATTTTGCTCACACCTGCATGATACTGTAGTGTTATAAAGTATCACAGGGGAGTGTGTAAGGTTCGAAAATTTCTGCACAACCCCAGAACAGAAGGAAAGTCATTTTAAAGTGATTTTTGGAAAATCACAGAATTGTAGTGTATGTGCTTTAAGTCAGAACTACTTTTTACAGCTCCTGTATACTGTAGTACCGGCAGTGACCACACCGGTATATAAGCTGTGCGCATGCCTCTGTACCCCAGTCTAGAGATTACCCTCCTCCAGTAAAGACCTGTTATTTGTTTATGGACAGCATCCGTGTAATTATTTATCCACTGAACCACGGATCTAACAGTGGCGACGAGTGTTGATGCGAATCTACCTGCAACATAAATTTTTTTTTTTAAATAGTCGAGTCCAGGAACACGGGCGTCGACCGCGAGCAACCGCCCAGCAGTCAGGCAGAGATCCAACTTCGCTGGGGAGGCTGTGGAGAGCCGGGCTTGGTTCCCCAGCCACAACGAGCAGTAAGAGACCGACGACAGGTCCAGAGCAGACCCTTCCCGAGCAGCGATGGCTGGAGCCGACCGACGGCAGAGAGAGAGAGCCAGGCAGCGTCGACGGGGTAAGAAAGAGGGTGAAGAGAGCAGGGCGCAGCCGGGTGTTGATCACCAAGCGGCTTCGAGAAAAAAAAATACTGCAAACCGGAGAGAGAGTGGGTAAGAAACAGCCGGGTTCTAGACTGAGCGGCATCGACAAATATCAAGAGAAGAACGCGCAGAGCACAGCCAGGGATCACAGGCTGATCAGGGTCCGCAGGGCGAAGCAAGGGGAGATGCCATTGAGCCGCGGAGAAGCAGGGAGAGCGCGGGAGACGCCATTGAGCCGCAGAGAAGCAGGGAGAGCGCGGGAGGCACCATTGAGCCGCGGAGAAGAAGGAAGAGCGCGGGAGACGCCATTTTGCGAAGACGGGCGAGCGCGGGAAGGAAGGAAAGCGCGGGAGATGCCATTTTGTGCCAGCGGAGAAGGGGAAGCGCGGGAGGCGCCATTGGTGACAGTTAACGCACAACCAAGGATGCCGAAGAGTGGCAGTATATCTACGTTCAACAATGAAGTCGAAGATTGGGCGACATATGTGGAACGTATTGAGGTGTACTGCAGGGCGAATGAAGTGCCAGATGCTAATAAAGCACTGGTTCTGTTAAATTCCATGGGTGCAAAAACTTATGGGTTACTGCGAAATCTAATAAACCCAGAGAAGCCGGTAAACAAGAATTTTGAAAGCATAGTAGAAATCCTACAGGACCACTTAAACCCCACACCGCTGCTGATAGCAGAACGATTTAAGTTCCATAAAAGGAACCAACACAAAGACGAAAGCAATGCTGAGTACCTAACGGAACTGCGCAAGCTATCGAAATACTGCCAGTTTGGAGCGGGACTAGCAGACACGTTAAGGGACAAGTTTGTGTGTGGGCTACAAAGAGAAGGAACCCAGAAACGGCTTCTATCAGAAAAGGACCTTACGCTGGACAAAGCTTTCAGTATGACATGAAGCAGCCGCAAGGGGCGCTGCAGAGATACAACAGAGACCGCAAGAATATGGCACCAACAAAATGACCTATGGAACAGGGAAGTGCTATCGCTGCGGCAGAACAACACATGACCAGAAAGATTGTTGGTTCAAGGACCAAGTGTGCAGACAATGTGGGAAAGCAGGACACATAGCAAGAGTCTGCAGGTCTGGGAAGAAAACCAACAGTAAGAAATCTCCACAGGAGAAGTACAAAAAGGTACACCAGGTGATGGACAGTGGTTCAGACGAACAGAAAAGTGACACAGACTCCGGAAGCAAGGAGCTGGGTTGTCTGAAACTACATAATGTAACCAAAATGGAGGATCACCAGACTATCTGGGTTACACTCAAGATAGACGGAGGTCAAGTGGAAATGGAATTGGACACAGGGTCAGCTTTAACAGTCATAAATCAAAGAGACTGCAAGCGGCTATTTTCACACATACCCTTGAAAGCTACAGAGATTGTCTTGAAGACGTATATGGGGCAAAAAGTCTACCCCAAGGGAAAAATAAGGGTGAAAGTGACATATAAAGGCATGAGACAGCATGGGAACGCTGATGGGCTATCGCGCCTGCCACTGCCTACTGTGGAGGAAGCACCAGCAGTGGACGCTATCGAGATATTTTATTTGTCAATAATTGAATGATTGCCAGTAACAAACGCGGATATAGAGAAGGAGACCCGCAATGATCGGACGCTGTCACGGGTATATGAATTGACGGTGAGGGGATGGCCAACACATGGCGACTCACTGTTGCAAGCATTCTCATCCAGAAGAGAACAGCTGTCAGTATGCCAGGGGACAGTGATGTGTGGATCCAGAGTGGTGATTCCACCCAAGTTAAGGGAGAGAGTGCTAAATGAGCTACATGAAGGTCATCTGGGGGGAGTGAAAATGAAAAGCCTAGCTAGGGCTTGTGTGTGGTGGCCGGGAATCGATCAACAAATCGAAGACCTAACTAAGAGCTGCTTAGGATGCCAGAAGGTCCAAAATGCACCACCACATGCCCCTCTACACCCATGGGAGTGGCCCTCCTCTCCATGGCAATGGGTGCACATTGATTTCGCTGGTCCATTCATGGATTCAATGTTCTTAATAGCAGTGGATGCTCATTCAAAGTGGCCTGAGGTGATAAAGATGTCTTCAACCACTACAGAGAAAACGATTGCAGTCCTACGGACCATATTTGCCAGAAACGGGTTGCCAGAGCAGATCTGCTCTGATAATGGACCACAGTTTGTGTCCGACGAGTTCCAAAAATTCATGAAAAGGAATGGGGTAAGGCATTACACATCCGCCCCGTATCATCCAGCTACCAATGGATTGGCTGAGAGGTTCGTACAAACCTTTAAGAAGGCGATAAAGGCTATGTGCGACGAGGAAATTCCACTACAGCATAAGATGGACAATTTCTTATTAGCCTACCGAAACGCGACACATGCAGTTACCAACCAGACCCCGGCCATGATGTTCTTTAACCGAAGGTTGAGATCTCGTCTGGACTTGCTCAGAACAAATGTGCGAAGAAATGTTGAGGACAAACAATTCCAGCACATCAACGAGAAGCCGACAAGGAGCTTCAATGTAGGGCAACCAGTCTTGGCCCGGGACTATTGAACAGAGAAGTAGCAACCCGGAATGATATGTACAAGGCAGGGGCCATTAATGTACACAGTGGATGTCGGGGAGAACATTGTGAGATGCCACGTCGATCAGATCTTAGCATCACAGGAATGCGTCAACCCCATGTCTCGAGTACCTGGGGATGAACCCGACATACCGGTAGTATCTACTTCAGACCCAGTAGCAGTGGAACCCGATGAACTACCCGATGAAAGGGGGTCAGAATCGCCTCTGCACCAAGAACAAGAACCTCCGGAAAGGCGCTATCCCGAAAGGGTCAGGAAGCCGCCCCAAAGACTGAATCTATAAATGGACTTTGTTATTGAATGTACATGTAAAAATGTAATTGTTATTTGAATATTAAGGGGGTATTATTAATCTAAAAAGGGAGGAATTGTAGTGTATGTGCTTTAAGTCAGAACTACTTTTTACAGCTCCTGTATACTGTAGTACCAGCAGTGACCACACCGGTATATAAGCTGTGCGCATGCCTCTGTACCTCAGTCTAGAGATTACCCTCCTCCAGTAAAGACCTGTTATTTGTTTATGTACAGCATCCATGTAATTATTTATCCACTGAACCACAGATCTGACAAGAAGGAATATGGAAAAGGGGTAAAAGTGTGGTTGGGCCAGAATAGAAGGATTTCAAGGAGTTAATCTTTAAGGAAGAGATTTTTGGACTGGTTTCAGAGTTATTGGGCAAAAAGGGATTTAAAGCAAAATCCCAGGAAGATTTGGCTGGTTTAAAAGGAATGTTCAGGCTTGCAAAAGGCTGGAACAGCAGGGAGGCGGGATGGGCCCCTGAGGTTTGGATATTGGACGGTCTGAGGAATGTCCAGGGCCACCCCAGTTTTACATAAGGACAATGAAGCCTGTTTTCCCGCCCAAAAGTCACAGAGCCAGGTATCAGGTAAACAGGGCATGCCCCCAGCCATACAAAAGAAAAGAACATCAGCCCTACAGTTACTATAAACAAACCACAGTCCAAAGTCAATTTTAAAAGGATTGAAAAATGTTTAGCATTTTAAATTGGTTTCAAGGCAATCCCGAAACCAGTTAAAAGCCGATTAAGTTACGGAGAGCCATTCCCTAAACTCGTTAAGTTTTGGATGGGCCATCCCCGAAGCTTGTTAGAGTTTGAAAAGACATTAAGAATAACGAGCCCGCCAAATTTTAACAAAGGAAACAGAGATTTGGCGGTCAGATAAGCCAGGCCCCAAATTAGTATAATTGAGGCCTGCTTGTCCAGTCGAGTTCAGTCAAGTTCAACGGAAGAACAGTACAGACGATAGTAGTGAAGTCCGAGTTCAAGTTCAGCCAACCAGCTCAAGAAAGAGAACATCATCGGAGACTCGAAGGAGGAAAGAAGAAACAGAGATCGCGGCAACCAAAGGCCTACAGAAACCAACACCAGCCAATATTACCACCAACTAGGTAATATTGGGCCACCGCGAGCAACAAGAAACCAACCGCCGAAAAACTCACGAATCAAAGACTTGTTTCCACTCTACAGGCTAGTCTGACTTACCCCTGGGTAAGATTTTGGACAAAAGACTCTAAAACAAGCCCTAACCAAAGAAAATTGGGTACTTACCCGATAAGATCCAACAGAGCGACTAACCACATCAGCGGACTCAACCCAACTGAAGACCCAACGCAGGTGCAGTCTTTCTTCTACCACGTCCGAGGTACGGCAGGCCCCAACTGCCACAACTAAAGAGGACCCCGAAATCGTGAACCTCTACAACTGTCAAGAAATTCAGTTTTGGTGAGCATTTCCTGGTCCTCTGGATTCCAGTAGTGGGGTTGGAAGGGAAAGGGATTTTGTACATTGTAATTCTCCCTCGCTTATTCCGCGTGTTCCCCACCCTTTTAAAGTGTAAGTTTTATTGTATTGTATATTTTCCTGTCTCAAAATAAAGATCTGAATTCTTCTGACTAACCCAGGTGTCTGTTACAAGTTTTATTATGACCCCTAAATAAGTCCAAAGTGTAGAACAAGGGAGTGGAAGTGATTCAAACCGCTCAAAGGAGTCAGAGGTGAAGCTGACTACACACACCACCCCGTACACTGCTCACGATGTGGTCTCCTCTACACTGAGGAGACTAAGCGCAGATTAGGTGGCGGCTTTGCGGAATACCTCAGTTCAGTCCATTAGCGTAACCCAAGCTTCTGGTCATCTGTCACTTTAATTCTCCGCTCCACTCCCACTCTGTCCTCTCTGTTCTCGGCCTCTTACACTGTTCCAACGAAACTCAACGTAAGCGCGAAGAACAGCACTTCATCTTTCTACTAGGCACTTTACAGCCGTCTGGACTCAACATCGAGTTCAATCATTTCAGACCATAACTTCTGCCCCTATTTTTTCACGTGGCAGCTGCTGATGTTTCTGTCATTCCCATTTACACCTCTTCTAGACTTATCTTTTGTTTCTTTACTTGTCACATGACCATCTCCTTTTGCTTTGTGCAATCATACCTTTTGTCATTTAATCTCTCCTGCCTTCCACCCTATCACAGACCTTCACTTTTGTTCTTTCCTCCCCTCCCCAATTTCCCTGCCTCTGCACCTGCTTAAAATCTGTTACCTCTCTAACTTTTTCCAGTCCTGACGAAAGGTCATCGACCTGAAGCGTTAACTCTGTTTCCCTCTCCACAGATACTGCCTGAACTGCTGAGTGCTTCCAGTATTTTCTCTTTCTATTTCAGATTTCCAGCATCTGCAGTATTTTGCTTTTGCATTGAATTAAAGCTGTTTGCCTGGAATTTCTGTGGGGGTTCTTCTGATCTACTACCGCAACTTCGACAGAACGTTTCCACCGTTTCTACATTTATGATGGAAGTTCGGGAAACTCCCCCACAGGAACCTCTACCTCAATGTTTTAATTCAACTCAACCAACTCCTGTGTCTAACTGAAAGAGAGAACCAGTCTAGGTAATAAGCTAAGGTAATAAAGAAGCTACAGAATCACAAAATGATGTATCCATGCAGAAACGATCAGTTTTGTAGTGGGAAGTGCCATCTGCTAAAAATAATGAGGCTTAAAATTTGCAGCTTTTCCGATTCACTCCCACCATAAATTTGGCAGACACTTTTGCTATCATTTCAAAGGGAATTTGCTGGATAGGCTGGAAATTAAGCTGGGATGTGGCTATCCCAGGTTCTAGCCTTACGTGGGGTGGGGTACATCTGTGGACCTTGTAAGGGGAAAAGCCTCTGTCTGCCCCTTATAAGACCAACAGTATAACAGAGGGCAGGGCTGGGACCAAGTGGGGTGAGGACTCCCAAGGCCTGCAGTTCCCACATCCCTGGGTCACAGAAGGACGAGATGTAGGATTGGCAGTTGTATGCCTAGTTAGACCAAAAGACATATGTGGACACAACCTTGGGACCCAGGCTGACCTCTGGGCCTCGACCCCTGAAGATCTCCAAAATATGCTGCGTCGATGGGCAGCGTATTTGTTATTTCAATGGGGCTCTGGCACCTCCCCAAGCGAACTGACTTTGGGTGGCATTCTTGGCCTTCTGGGGCAGGTGGCTGCCCAAGAGATGCCCCTCGTGGCCCAAGCAACTTCCAGGTGCATGCAAAATAAAAGACCTCCCCCTTTGATGGTGCCATTTGCCTGGGTGGCTCACTCCTGGGTGAGTGCATCCTGGCACTTATGCCTGGCTTCTCTTTTCTGCACTTATGAGCCAAGTTACTGAAATAAGAAAAACATATTGATTCGTCTTTAATAATAATGGATCTCCTTGCTTATGGGAAGGTCTAAACTTAAAGGGTAACTTCTGATGCTAATTAATATATCGGCCCAGAAAGTCGGGTCTCCACGGGTGAGTACGCGTTGGGTATTCACGCTTAGGCCCAACGAAAGTGTCAGTTTCGTGCATGCACTGTGCATGCGCGGGAAACCGGAACTACCATTCCCTTAAAGGAAGGGGTTCACAGGTGGAACGCGTGCGCAGGAGAGGCAGCACGTGTGCCTGGACCTTACGTTTTTTTTCCAGGTTTCTCCGGGAGGGTAAGTCTCCAGGAGTTACACTTTTAAAAAGCAGCTGCAAGGCCAGCTTTTAACAAGGTAAGTGGTGAATTAAGTAAAATTAAAACATTTTTTCCACAGATTTATTATTTTTAAATACTTTAAAGAAAGGTAAGTTTATTTTTAGCCCCGTTAGAAACTGTAATTAATTTTTTCAAAAATTTAAATTATTTTTAATAATAGTTATTTTATGTAATTTATAGTTATTTTAAAAATGTGATTTAAAAAAAAAATTATTTGAAGTTTTAGTTATGTTTTGGGGCTGATTTGTATTTATAGTTTTGACAGCTCGTCCTGTCACATTTATGAATGGGCATTCCCCGCTACCATTGGCTCTCCATGGCCCACGTGATCCCAGGGGATGCTTCGAACTAACTGCGCCCTTGGGATACGCAAGCACTGCGCGCCGGCAGTTGGAGGAGGCCCATGATCGGAATCCCACGCGGGCCCACAGCACAATGGCCGGCACGCTAGGTAAGTGCAGGTCGGAGGCTTGCACCCGCGGGAAGCCTCCGACCCAAATTTCTGGGCCATCATTCTTAACTCCCAGATGGTAATTGATTTCTTACATTCATCACTTGAAGGCCCAACTCCTCAACTCTATAACTAAAATTCCCTCATACCAACAACAACAACTTGCATTTATATACCGCCTTTAACTTAGTAAAATGTTCTATGGTGCTTCACAGGAGCAATTATCAGACAAAAATTTGACACTGAGTCACATTAGCAGATGTTAGGACAGATGACCAAAAGCTTGGACAAAGAAGTGGGTTTTAAGGAGCGTCTTAAAGGAGCAGAGAGAGGTGGAGGGTTTAAGGAGGAAATTACAGAGCTTAGGGCCCAGGCAGCTGAAGGCACGACCACCAATGATAGAGTGATTAAAATTTGGGATGCACAAGAGGCCAGAATTGGAAGAGCGCAGTGGTCTTGAAGGCTTGTAGGGCTAGGGGAGGTTACAAAAAAGGGAATGGTGAGGCCATGGAGGGATTTTAAAACAAGGATGAAAATTTTAAAATTGAGGCGTAGCCAGACAGGGAGCCAATATAGGTCAGTGAGTACAGGGGTGATGGGTGAACGGGACTACTTGCAAGTTCAGATATGGGCAGCAGACTTTTGGCTGAGCTCAACTTTATGTTGGGCAGAAGATGGGTAGCCGACCAGGAGAGCTTTGGAATCCTCAAGTCTAGAGGTAACAAAGGCATGGATGAGGATTCAGCAGCAGATGAGCTGAGGCAGAGGTGGACCATGGCGATGTTACAGAGGTGGAAGTAGCTGGTCTTGGTGATGAAGCGGATAAATGGTCGGAAGCTCATCTCGGGGTGAAATACGACATCAAGGTTGTGAACAGACTGGTTCAGCCTCAGACAGTTACCGGGGAGAGGTATGGAGTCTGTGGCTAGAGAACGAAGTTTGTGGCGGGGACCAAAACAATGGCTTCGGTCTTCCCAATATTTAGTTGGAGGAAATTTCTGCTCAATCCAATACTGGATGTCAGACAAGCAATGTGACAAATCAGAGACAGTGGAGGGGTCGAGAGAGGTGGTGGTAGAGCTAGGTATCATCAGCGTACATGTGGAACCTGACGTTGTGTTTACGGATGATGTCACCGATTAACAGCATGCAGATGACAAATAGGAGGGGGCCAAGGATAGATCCTTGGGGGACCCCAGAGGTGACAGTGCAGAAGTGGGAACAGAAGTCATTGCAGGTGATTCTCTGGATAACTAAGAGTGGAACCAGGTGAGGGCAGTCCCACCCAGCTGGACAATGGAGGAGAGGCATTGGTCTAGGATGGTGTGGTCAACCGTGTCGAAGTTTGCAGTCAGGTCGAGACTTTACCACGGTCACAGTCACATAGGATGTCATTTGTGACTTTGATAAGGGCCGTTCCAGTGCTGTGGCAGGGCCAGAAATCCAATTCAAATATGGAGTTGCAGGAAAGATGGGCACCGATTTGGAAGGTGACACCACGTTCAAGGACATTGGAGAGGAATGAGAGGTTGGAGATGGGGTGGTAGTTTGCAAGGACAGAGGGGTCAAGGGGAGGTTTTTTGAGAGGGGTGATGATGGCAGATTTGAAGGGGAGGCGGACAGTACCTGAGGAGAGGGTACCGCAAACACTATCAGCCAACACGGGGCCAGGAAGGGAAGTTGGAAAGTCAGCAGTTTAGTGGGAATAAGGTCGAGGGAGTAGGAGGTGGGGCTCATGGATAAGATGAGCTCGGAGAGGGCATGAGGGGAAACATAGGATTATATAGGATATACAGCACAGAAACAGGCCATTCGGCCCAACCAGTCCATGCCGGCATTTATGCTCCACTCGAGCCTCCTCCTGTCTTTCGTCATCTAACTCTATCAGCATAACCCTCTATTCCCTTCTTCCTCATATGCTTATCTAACCACCACTTAAATGCATCTATACTATTCGCTTCATCCTCTCCCTGCGGTAGTGAGTTCCACATTCTCACCACTCTCTGGGTAAAGAGACACTAGTGAAAGATACGAATTCAGTGCTAGGGAAGTGGAGAACCTTAGAGGAAGTTTGGCCCGGTGGGCTAGGGGGAGGGAAGTGGCAGTGACAGTTGAAAGGATGATCTCAATCTTTGTGACAAAGAGGTCCATGAGCTCCTCACACTTGTTGTTGGAGGTGAGGATGGAGGAGGCAGGGGAGAGGGGTTTAAGAAGACGGCTTGTAGTGGAGAAGAGAAGCCAGGGTTTATCTTTGCCTTCCAGGATGATACTCGAATAGTGAGCAATATCTCTCTTTCTCTTTCTCTCTAGCCCAAATAAAGATACATCATGCAATGCATTTGAAATCATATGCCTCCTAATTGAGGCATAAAATTGCTAATTATACCCTTGGAGTTGATATTAGATATGAGTTATTCTGCAGTTGTTTCCATTTAAGTGAAAATTTCAGTTCAATAAATCAAAAAAAAAGTCACATTTGTAATAAGTGAATATTTCAATTAACTGCATAAACAAATCCACCTGGGAACTGGAGCTCTTATTTAGCCAAGACAGTCATTGCTAAGCAATAAAAGAATGATTCAACTTTTTCCTTGGAGTGGGGGCGGGGGCGGGGGTACTGGTTCAGGGGTTAGTGTAGTACATATAGCGACCAGAAATCTGGCACTATTGTGAGCGGTGCTTCTGCCATGCCCATTCCCCGCTCCTCAGTGTAGATCCCCTTTGTGTGTTGTTGGTGGGGAGCTTCCGATGTACCAGATCGATGGACAGCTTTTAACTTGGAATTTGCTTTGTGCTGTGTTTCAGCTGGAAGATTCAAAGGTGTCATTAGTGCAGTCAAATGCCCGTGAATCGACCATAAAAACATTGCATTTCTCAGTAATTCCACATTATGTAGTCCGATCAAAGCACAGAAGAATCAACAGGACCTGGCATTGATAGAAAAGGTTCAATCTTCTGGAGTTGTTACAGGGGTTAAAGGTCTATGAGACTGAAATTGCAATATGTTTTTTGCATTTAGCAACCCAAAACCCTAAGAACCATTTAAGAAATAGATATGTGCTTGGTGGAGCTGCAAAGCAGCAACAGTCCTGGTTGTAGTTAAAAAGAAATAGAAATATAATGTGGTGTTGTTGCAATCTTACTGCGCTGGTTTGAGATGGATAGTTCATACAGTAAACATCTCCAGTGCTGGACTTAGAGAGTATTTTAGTTCTGCAATTAATAATAGACAACTATTAAACAAAATGATGGAATATAGTGTTGGTTTTATGTCCTACTTTAAAGTATACAATATCTATATTGATTTTATATTTTTACAATCTTACTGTACTTTGGCTCTCTTGGAAGCTCTCGTTTGTTTTCTGTACATGAGCACTGTACAAAATTCAATATATGCTACAGTGCTGACAATTTATCAAGTACTCCTCTCTCCATCACACAAAAAAGGAACAATTATTGTTTCATTATTGAGAGCTAATTTGTGTTCCACCACTGCATTGTCCTTGGCTGTCTATCAAGGTTGACCCTCTGAGAGACTGCTGCACTGTTAGAGATATCGGCCTAGAAATTGAGTTTTGGCTTAGCCAGGGCTTTAGCGCCGGAAGTTAGTGCCGGCGCTAAGTCCCCCTGCGCGCGCCAAAAATTCAGCAGGGCCGCGCCCAAACGGCTGCCGGCACTACTGAAGGGTCTTTGCGGCGGTAAATCGGCGCTAACTGCCGTTTCGCGCCGCAATTCCGGCGCTGCGGCACCCGATGCGGTGCGGCAGGCTCGGGAAGTGCAGGCCTCCTCCTTCCCTTAAGGAGGAGCTGCCTGCACCCGATCGCGGCCCGCGAAAATCTTTTAAAAAATGAGCCCGGCACCTCGGACAAGTGCCGGGCTTGCTTCTGTTCCGGGGGGGGGGGGGCGGGGAAGTCCGGGGAGGGAGCTGCGGCCAGGCGGCCGGCGGGAAAGCGGCCGGCCGCCGCGGGGCCTTTAATGCGCCGGCGCAAAGACTCGTAAGACTCTGTTGCCAGAGTCTTAGTTGCGGCTGTCACGGGCGAGGCGGCCGCAACTGAATTTCGGCGCTGGGGCCCGTCGGCATGGCAACCGGGACGCTGCGCACACCGATGACGTCATCGGTGCCGGCGCAGCGCTACCGGTCTACCGCGGCGTAAGGGCCCCAGGCAATTTCGGCGCCGGCGCCAAATGCAGCGCTAGGCCCTCTAGCGCCGCAAAATCGGCGCTAAGGGCACTCAATTTCTAGGCCATCGTTTTTCATGGGGGTAGATTTTAACTTAATCCAGCATAAACAGGATGGTAACAGTGTTAAAATGGCTGTAGAGTTCTTACTAACCCATTTAAGCCTTTGTTCTGGCTGCTGCCAACCTGATAGAGGCTCGCCCTCTAGGTGACCACCTGTTTCAAAAGTTAGGCCCTTTTAATTCAATTCAATTCAATTTTATTTGCCATATGTAACTAGTACTAGTACAAGTACAATGGAATGCTTACTCCCCGTAGGGACACATCAGCTATTCTTACAGCGCCGTGTTCAGAAAGTCAATTCAATGGCATCCAGTGGCAGTGGGAGCACGACGTCCCTCAGCCGCTCCGCCCTCCTCGTCACCGCAGCCTCCTCCTCACTGTTGCTAGCTCCATGTGTGGTGGCCTGCTTTTCCTGCTCACGATCCGACCTCAGGTCACCATGCCCGGCTCCCCTCCTCCCAGTCGGACTGCGAGCTTCCCGCCAAGGAGCTGCCGGCCGACGTGCTGTAGCGGGTCGTCGTGGCTGCTGCTCGTTGCGCTGCACTGCCTCCGCCCGACTCGCCGAACACATCGTCCCAGGGTGGAAGCGGCCTACATTTTTTTTTTTGCTCTTCCGGGCCACACAACGATAATCTGGGCCACTGCTACCCTGGGTCTGCTCCCCAGACCCAGCGTTCATGAACATCCCCTACCCACCAGGACTCACCTTGCTGCCAGCCTCTGGGCCGCCAGTTATTGTGGCAGTTTGAATCCGGGGCGCTGCGTCGCGTTGCCCGTTTGGGGCAGGGAGTTTGCTGGGTCTACTTAAAACAGCCCTGTGTCTTGAAATGGCTCCGGCCTATTTGCTCCTGGCCCAGGTGGAAGGCTGGCGTGTTCTGCTGGTCCCCCACTCAAAATTAATATCTACCCCATTAAAACAAGGCCCAATCTGCCTGTTCCAGTGGTTCAGATGTTAGAGATCTTACCGCACTGTTCTCCTACTATGTTTGCCAACATTCTTCCCTCAACCAACTCCATCAAAAATAGATAATCTAGTAATTTAAATAATTTAAAATGTACCTTTTTTGGTCCTCTACAGCTGTACTGCCAGTAAAACTGGGCAAAGCATGCATAGAAGTCTCCCAAAATGACAGACTTGTTCTTATATAGTTGTAGGACCCTGGTTTGCATATTAAAAGGGCCTATCAGATGTTTATGGGATCTTCCTATGTGAAAATGACTGGTCTGTTCGAACTTGTTGGAGGTGAGGATGGAGGAGTCTAGGGGAGCGGGGTTTAAGAAGATGGTTTGTAGTGGAGAAGATAAGCCAGAGGTTATCTTTGCTTTGCTGAGTGATCCTTGTAGGGTTCTCAAAATTCCCACATTCCCCAAAGTTATGGATGAAGGGACCCTGGATGGACAAGTTATTAAAAGGGTACCCAAAATGGCTCGTGACCAAAACCGACAGGATTTTAAAAGCAAGGCCCTACAAAGAGGCAGGCCCTGAAACGAAACCTAAAATGCATGAATCTTTGAAGAGACTTTGTGGAGCCAGACAGCTAAGCAAACACAGAATATGCATTCATTCACCTTGGAACAGATCAGATTAGAATGGGCCTAAATCGAGACCATTAGGTTTCTGCATATTTAATCAGTAACAGCTCACAGTAGCCATCAAGCCAGGATGAGGACAATTGAGTTTCATAAATGACAAACAGCCAGGATATCGAAGCTATTATACCAGGAGACAACCACTCCAGAAGTCGTTAAAGTAAATGGCTGTAATTGTTTTAAACGAGCCCGCCAAAAGTTAGACAAAGTACTGACCTGATTTGGCGCGCAGGTAAGGAATGAAGAACGGGTATAATTGTAGGCCCATCAGTGGCGATCGCTCTCTTGCTCCTGCCCTCATCTTTTTGGCCTTGGCCTCCTGCCTCTCGTTCTCGTGCCCTGGCCTCATGGCGGGCTCTCTTCTCGCTCCCCGCGCCACTCAGCACCAAGGACGCCCATTACACCGGGGCCAAACACGGGAGGAGAATGGAACTCAATTCGAAAACACACAGGACACACAGGCCACAAACGGGCAGATGAGACGAGACGAGACAAAGAATATGGTAAACCGATAAGGGCAGAGAAGGGCAGCGGAAAGACACATTGGGGGACAAACGCCTAGTTATAAGCTGGTGTTTGATGAATAAGTTGGCGTTGCATGCATGGACAGTAAAACCCCAATTGACGAATAAGTTGGCGTTCGAAGCATGGATAGCAATGTCCATGACGAATAAACTGGCGTTCGAAGCATGGGTAGTAAAATCAGTTTGACAGTGTAAACCGCCAACCGAGCCCCAACCATATTTTTTTAAAACCCGTCAGCGACCAAACCGCCCAAGGAAGAAGAAGAAGACCCATCGCGACTCGACGATGATGTTAGCTGAGGAAAAGGAGGGTGATTCGCATAAACAACTCCATCGCCGTGCCCTGTGACCACATGACGACGAGATACCCCAAAGGACAGAAAGAGTGAACCTCAAAACCAAACCAAACCAGTTAAAGCAACAGGTTTCAAATTGGTGAGCATGAATTCCTGGCCCCTCATAGCTTAATCTAGTTAGGTATAGTGGGTGGGATAAGGATAAGAGGATTTTTAATGTATTTGTTTCCCTCGATGTGCCGTGTGTTCCCCATTCCCATATGTGTAATTGTTTATGCCTGTAACTATATCAGTAATTCTCAGTAAGATTGTGTTTTATTCTGCCTTCAATAAAATTTTGGTTTTCTTGCACCAAACCACTTGTCTACTCGATTTTCTGTATCACCGCCTGTACCTAAGTCCGGTGTCTAGAACCCAGGGGTGTGGGAGCGATTCGAACCGCTCAGAGACAGTCAGAGGTGAAGCTGACTGGGCGCACGCCAACCCCCTACATCCTGGAATAGTGAGCAATTTTGGCAGAGGGTTGCAAAATTCTCATCCTTGTTTTCAAATCCCTCCCTGGCCTCATCCCTTCCTATCTCTGTAATCTCCAGCTCCACAACCTCCCGAGATATCTGCGCTCCTCTAATTCGGTCCTCTTGAACATCCCTGATTTTAATCGCACAATCATTGGTGGCCGTGCCTTTTGTTACCTAGGCCCTAGCTCTGGAATTCCCTCCCAAAACCTCTCTGCTTCTCTACCTCTCTTTTCTCCTTTAAGATGCTTCTTAAAACCTATCTCTTTGACCAATCTTTTGGTCATCTGCCCTAATTTCTCCTTATATGGCTCAGTGTCAATTTTTTTGACTTATAATACTCCTGTGAAGCACCTTGGGATATTTTACTATGTTAAAGGCGATATATAAATACAAGATGTTGTTGTTATTACGATAGCAAAATACTGCAGATGCTGGAAATTCGAAATAACAACAGAAAATGCTGGAAAAACTCAGCAGGCCAGGCAACATCCATGGAGAGAGAAATAGAGTCAATGTTTCAGGTCGAAACCCTTTGTCAAGACTGAAGAAGCACAGGAAATGAAACAGATTAAAAGGCCAAGCTGGGAGAGAACAAAAGAGAAGTGAAGAGACATTAAGAGGTATTCAAAACGAGACGAGATGGTGATAGGACTAGTGGAGACAAAAGACGGCTCTAGATTAGGTGTGAAATGCGCTGGCAGAATGGGAGACAGCTGCCATGTGGGAGAGAGAAAAAGGGGGGAAGGGCCAAAACAAAGGTGTGGATAAAAAATGTAAGTAAAAATGTAATGGGGGCCAAGGCTATGATCTGAAATTGTTGAACTCGATATTAAGTCTTGAAGGCTGTAAAGTGCCTAATCGGAAGATGAGGTGCTGTTCCTCAAGCTTACGCTGAGCTTCCATGGAACAATGCAAGAGCCCGAGTACAGTGAGGTCTGAGTGGGAATGGGGCGGTGAATTAAAATGACAGGTGACTGGAAGCTCGGGGTCATCCTTACGGACTGAATGGAGGTGTTCCACAAAGCGGTCACCCAATCTGCATTTGGTCTCCCCAATGTAGAGGAGACCACATCGTGAGCAGCGAATACAGTATACTAGATTGCAAGAAGTACAAGTAAATCGCTGTTTCACCTGGAAGGGGTGTTTGGGGCCCTGGACAGTGGGAAGGGGGGAGGTATAAGGGCAGGTGTTGCATCTCCTGCGCTTACATGGGAAGGTGCCGGGTGAAGGGAAAGGGGAGCTGGGGGTGATAAAGGATTGGACTAGGGTGTCTCGGAGGCAGCGGACCCTACGGAATGCTGAAAGGGGAGGGAAGGGGCAAATGCGTTTGGTGGTGGGATCACATTGGAGGTGGCAGAAATGGTGGAGGATGATCCATTGAATGTGGAGGCTGGTGGGGTGAAAGGTGAGGACAAGGGGGACCCTATCGTGGTTCCGGGAGGGAGGGGCAGGAGTGAGGGCAGAAGTGCGGGAGATAGAATGGACACAGTCGAGGGCCGTGTCAACCATGGTAGAGGGGAATCCTCGGTTGAGGAAAAAGGAAGACATGTCGGAAGCACTGGTGTGGAAGGTGGCATCGTTGGAGCAGATGCGGCGGAGACGGAGAAACTGGGAGAATGGAATAGAGCCCTTACAGGAGTTGGGGTGGGAGAAAGTGTAGCCCAGGTAGCTGTGGGAGTCAGTGGGCTTGTAGTGAATGTTGGTCAATAACCTATCCCCAGAGATGGAGACAGAGAAGTTGAGGAAGGGAAGGGAAGAGTCGGAGATGGACCATGTGAAGGTGAGGGAAGGGTGGAAATTGGAGACAAAGTGAAAGAAATTGTCTAGTTCAGGGCGAGAGCAGGAAACGGCACCGATACAGTCATCAATGTACCGGAAAAAGAGATGAGGGAGGGGACCCGAGTAGGACTGGAACAAAGAGTGTTCCACATATCCCACGAAAAGGCAGGCATAGCTAGGACCCATGCGGGTACCCATAGCAACACCTTTGATTTGGAGGAAATGAGTGGAGTCAAAGGAGAAGTTGTTCAATGTGAGAACAAGTTCAGCCAGGCGGAGGAGGGTGGTGGTGGATGGGGACTGGTCAGGCCTCTGTTAAAGGAAGAAGCGGAGCACCCTCAGGCCATCCTTGTGGGGGATGGAGGTGTAGAGGGATTGTACGTCCATGGTGAAAAGGAGGCGGTTGGGGCCAGGAAACTGGAAACTGTTAAAGTGGCGGAGGGCGTCCGAAGATTCGCGGATGTAGGTGGGAAGTGACTGGACAAGGGGAGAAAAGATAGAGTTGAGGTAGGAAGAGATAAGTTCCGTGGGGCAAGAACAGGCTGAAATGATGGGACTACCAGGGCAGTCCTGTTTGTGGATTTTTGGAAGGAGGTAGAAGCGGGCTGTGCAGGTTTGGGAACTATGAGGTTGGTGGCCGCGGGGGGAAGATCTCCAGAGAAGATGAGGTCAGTGACAGTCTTGGAAACAGTGGTTTGATGTTCGGTAGTGGGGTCATGGTCCAGGTGGAGGTAGGAGGAGGTGTCAGAGAGTAGGCATTCAGCTTCCGCTAGGTAGAGGTTGGTTCGCCAAACAACAACAGCACCACCCTTGTCAGCAGGATTAATGACAATGTCAGGGTTGGATCTGAGAGAATGGAGTGCTGCAAGTTCAGAGGGAGGTAGGTTGGAGTGAGTGAGCGGAGCAGAGAAATGGAGACGGCCGATGTCATGGCGGCAGTTAGTGATGAAAAAATCTAGAGAGGGTAAGAGGCCAGGGGGAGGGGTCCAGGTAGAACGGGAATTCTGAAAGCGGGAGAAAGGGTCAGCCATGCGGGGGGAAGACTCCTGGCCAGAGAAGTGGGCACGGAGACGAAGGCGGCGGAAATAGAGCTCAACATCGTGCCGAGCTCGAAATTCATTGAGATGGGGGCATAAAGGGATGAAGCTCAGGCCTTTGCTGAGGACTGATCGTTCGGGGTCAGAGAGGGGAAGGTCAGAGGGGATAGTGAAGGCGTGGCAGGGGGTGAGATTGGGAGAAGGGGGGTCAGAGGAAAGTGAAGGGGAAGAAGGTTCCGGAGGGATATTGGTGTTCAAGAGTTGATGAAGCTTGTGATCCTTGACATCGGGAAGGAAGAAAAAAAGTTTTTTGTTGAAGCGTCGGATGAGTCGAAGGATGAAATGGAACTGTGGACCCGGACAGCTTTGAGAGAGAGTGCGTCAGTGCTGCTGAAGAGAGAGGTCGAGAGTGTTCAATTGGCGCCGCATGGCGTTGAGCGTGGATCTCAAGATGCGGCGAGAGCAGTAGTTCGAGGAACGATGAATATCTTGGAGATATTTGTAATCCTGGGTGGATCTGCAACACGAAGGGTGGAAGTTTAGTTGGAATCCACGTGGAATAAGTCGGAACCGGAGACAGTTGCTGAGGAAAATGATGTGGCTGTGAAACCGAGTCTTGGCAGATACCTGATCAAACACGAGAAGGGAAACTGAAAGTATTGAAGATGAACAAGGTTGAAGAGCCAAATGGAGATCCCGTCGAAGCGATGAGCAGAACCTCTTCAGTGGGAAGTGGAGAGGTATAAGGGCAGGTGTTGCATCTCCTGCGCTTGCACGGGAAGGTGCTGGGCGAAGGGGAAGGGGTGCTGGGGGTGATAGAGGAGTGGACTATGGTGTCTTGGAGGGAGCGGTCCCTACGGAATGATGAAAGGGAAGGGGAGGGGAAGATGCATTTGATGGTGGGATCACGTTGGAGGTGGCGGAAATGGCGGAGGATGATCCGTTGAATGTGGAGGCGAGTGGGGTGAAAGGTGAGGACAAGGGGAACCCTATCGTGGTTCTGGAAGGGAGGGATACAGGTGAGGGCATAAATTAAAGCATGTTAAGATTTCATGACTGTCATTTATTTGGTCATAATTGTTGCATCATGAAACGTAATAGTTATATTAAGGTCAAACTGAAGATAATTTCAGATCATAACCTCGGCCCCCTTTACATTTTTACTTATATTTTTTATCCACACCTTTGTTTTGACCTTCCCCCCCTTTTTTTCTCTCCCACATGGCAGCTGTTTCCCATTCTGTCAGCGCATTTCACACCTAATCTAGAGCCGTCTTTTGTCTCCACTAGTCCTATCACCGTCTCATCTCGTTTTGAATACCTCTTAATGTCTCTTCACTTCTCTTTTATTCTCTCCTAGCCCCCAAACTGGCCATTTAATCTGTTTCATTTCCAGTGCCTTTTCAGTCTTGACAAAGGGTTTCGACCTGAAACGTTGACTCTATTTCTCTCTCCATGGATGTTGCCTGGCCTGCTGAATTTTTCCAGCATTTTCTGATGTTGTTTTTATTGTTGCAAGTAACAATACTGTGGAGGAGGAATTCCTGGAGTGTATACGAGATGGTTTCCTGGACCAATATGTCGAGGAACCAACAAGAGATCAGACCATCTTAGACTGGGTATTATGTAATGAGAAAGGATTAATTAGCAAACTTGCTGGGCGAGGCCCCTTGGGTCGGAGCAAAAATAATATGATAGAATTCTTCATTAAGATGG
This sequence comes from Somniosus microcephalus, assembly GCF_052327205.1. Taxonomy (NCBI): domain Eukaryota; kingdom Metazoa; phylum Chordata; class Chondrichthyes; order Squaliformes; family Somniosidae; genus Somniosus; species Somniosus microcephalus. Next base: position 40,605,996 of record NC_140998.1, read on the forward strand.
TGAGTGAAGTAGTTGACTCAGAGACTAGGGTCCTGAATTTAAATAAAGGAAATTACGATGCTATGAGGTGTGAGTTGGGAAGGATTGATTGGGAAATGTTACTCAAAGGGTTGACGGTGGATAGGCAATGGCAAACATTCAAAGATCGAATGGATGAACTACAGAATTTGTTCATCCCTGTTTGGCATAAAAATAAAACAAAAAAGGTGACTCAACCATGGCTAACAAGGGAAATTAGGGATAGCATAAGATCCAAGGAGAAGACATATAAATTGGCCAGAAAAAGCAGTAAACCTGAGGACTGGGAGCAATTTAGGATTCAGCAAAGGAGGACTAATTAAGAGGGGGAAAATAGAGTATGAGAGTAAGCTTGCAGGAAACATAAAAACTGACTGTAAAAGCTTTTATAGATATGTGAAGAGAAAAAGATTGGTGAAGTCAAGCATAGGTCCCTTGCAGTCAGAATCAGGGGAATTTATAATGGGGAACAAAGAAATGGCAGACCAATTAAATACATACTTTGGTTCTGTCTTCACAAAGGAGGACACAAATAACCTCCCAGAGATGTCGGGGAACATAGGGTCTGATGAGAGGGAGGAACTGAAAGAAATCAGTATTTGTAGGGAATTGGTGTTAGGGAAATTGACAGGATTGAAGGCCGATAAATCCCCAGGGCCTGATAATCTACATCATAGGGTACTTAAGGAAGTGGCCCTAGAAATAGTAGATGCATTGCTGGTCATCTTCCAAAATTCAATAGACTCTGGAACAGTTCCATGGATTGGAGGGTAGCTAATGTTACCCCTCTATTCAAAAAAGGCGGTAGAGAGAAAACGGGGAATTATAGACTGGTAAGCTTGACATCGGTAGTGGGGAAAATGCTAGAGTCCATTATAAAAGATGTAACAGCAGAGCACTTGGAAAACAGTGACAGGATCGGAAAAAGTCAACATGGATTTACAAAAGGTAAATTGTGCTTGACTAATCTACTGGAATTTTTTGAGGATGTAACTGGTAGAATAGATAAGGGAGAACCAGTGGATGTGGTGTATTTGGACTTTCAGAAGGCTTTCGATAAGGTCCCGCATAAGAGGTTAGCGTGTAAAATTAAGGCACATGGGATTGGGGCAAGGTACTGACTTGGATAAAGAACTGGTTGGCAGACAGGAAGCAAAGAGTTGGAATAAATGGCTCTTTTTCCGAGTGGCAGGCAGTGACTAGTGGGGTACCGCAGGGATCGGTCCTAGGACCCCAGCTATTCACAATATATGTAAATGATCCAGACGAGGGAACTGGATGTAATATCTCCAAGTTTGCAGCTGACACAAAGCTGGGTGGGCGTGTGTGCTGTGAGGAGGATGTCGAGAAACTCCAGTATGATTTGGACAGGTTGGGTGATTGGGCAGAAGCGTGGCAGATGCAGTATCATGTGGATAAATGCGAGGTCATCCACGTTGGTGGCAAAACAGGAAGGCAGATTATTATCTGAACGGCAATAGATTGGGAGAGGGGGAAGTGCAATGAGACCTGGGTGTCCTTGTGCACCAGTCGCTGAAGGTAAGCATGCAAGTGCAGCAGGCAGTTAAGAAGGCAAATGGTATGTTGGCCTTCATAGTGAGACCATTCGAGTACAAGAACAAGGATGTCTTGCTGCAGTTGTACAGGGCCTTGGTGAGACCACACCTTGAGTATTGTGTGCAGTTTTGGTCGCCTTATCTGAGGAAGGATGTTCTTGCCATGGAGGGAGTGCAGCGAAGATTTACCAGACTGATACCTGGGATGGCAGGAATGACGTATAAGGAGAGATTGGGTTGATTGGGCTTATACTCGCTGGAGTTTAGAAGAATGAGAGGGGATCTCATTGAAACTTATAAAATTCTAACAGGACTGGACAGACTGGTTGCAGGAACGATGTTCCCGATGGCGGGGGAGTCCAGAACCAGGGGTCACAGTCTAAGGATAAGGTGTAAGCCATTTAGGACAGAGGTGAGGAGGAATATCTTCACCCAGAGAGTGGTGAACCTGTGGAATTCTCTACCACAGAAGGCAGTGGAGGCCAATTCATTAAATATATTCAAGAAGGAGTTGGATACATTTCTTAAGGCTAAAGGGATCAAGGGATATGGGGAGAAGGCAGGGACAGGGTACTGAAATTGGATGATCAGCTATGATCTCATTGAATGGCGCAGCAGGCTCGAGGGGCCGAATGGCCTACTCCTGCTCCTATCTTCTATGTTTCTATGAAGCAGGACCCGATAGTGCTTTATGTGGTCCAGCCAGATCTGGTGAGGAAAGGCTGAACCAGTGGTCTGCCATAAGCATTCAAGTCTGCGTCCCTTGAACTTAAGGGAGCGGAGATGAGAGCCATACTAGGAGGAATGACCAGGGTCTGACTTTAAAGTAATAGTTTGCATGAGAAGTGCTTTGAGATGTTTCTGAGAGAGAGGTGATAAATTGAACTTCCTTTTCTGGTGGCACCAGGAAAACTTTGCAAAGAGAACTTTACTTCCAGTTTCCAAAACACATTTAACCAAGCAAAATATCTTACCTTGACAGTGTCAGTTCCCTGTAAAACACTGGGCAGAACATCAGACTGGAAAGAGTGAATCATGACATATCTTAGAGGCAATTTATGTCAAAACTTCAGGCTGGATTGAGCTGTTTTTTTCTGGATACATTTCAACCTTTTAAGGCTTCATTATTTGCAGGCTTTGACTTTTGCTTAACCCTGCACAGAGTTTCATATAGCATGACGGGACATGGATCGTCAGTTAATTGATTTTACTGCATGTCTCAATTAATTGAAACTTAACAATAATTTTGAGTCTATGAAATATATAGTCATAGCCATAAATTATAGCATGTTAAGATTTCATGACTGTCATTTATTTGGTCATAATTGTTGTATCATGAAACGTAATAGTTATATTAATACCAAACTAAAGATAATTATAGATTCAGACCAAAGAACTGATCCTATCCAAATTTGACCATTTCAGTCAGTCTGGACCAAAATGGAATTTTACGCTTCAAAATTTAAAGTTTGTCCCTTTATATTTTTTATTGAAATAGAAGCGTGCTAATGTGTCAGCAACATGTCAAAGTGATCCCGTCAAAATAAAATGGTACATCAGAAGTGTGGCACTTTTGTCAGGGCTTGGAGACAGTCTAAGTGAAGTGTCCGTTTTCACAAAGGCCAAGCCCATTAGGAGAAAATGTATTGCTATCTAATACTGGATCATCCATCAGGAGAAACTGGCAGTATTTTGCAAGTCCTGACATGTCAGTCAGAAGCATTCAGTCTTTTCTGGGTCCTGAAGACGTATTTCAGATAATTTGCCAACATCTTCCAGTATCGAAAACAGTCACTGGGGCATTATCTTGCTCTCATATGGACCTATATAAATCTGGACTAAAAGCAGAACACTGTATGAACATTAGGAACAGGAATAGGCCATTCATCCCCTCGGGCCTGCTCTGCCATCCAATTAGATCATGGCTGATCGGCACCTCAGCCCCATTTACCAGCCTTTGCACAATGTCTCTTGGCATCCTTACCTAATAAAAATCTATCTATCTCAGTCGTTAAAGCTCCAATTGTCCCAGCATCCACAGTTTTTTGGGGGAGAGAGTGCCAGATTCCTTTTAGATTTCTACAACTCTTTGTATGAAAAAGAGATCACACGGTAAATGGAAGACTACAGTGTATGGACTATCTGTCAGGTTAAGATTGCAATACAGATCTCAAGGGTGATCTGTCGAACCTGATCTTGCGGTAAAGGCTGGAGGAATTGTTTAGGAAACCAGGGGCATTTTTCAAAGTAAGACTGGAACCTGATGCAAACCATTATGGAAGAAGGCCAATACTGAGTGGTCTACATCAAGAATCCATTTTCAGTAAGGAGCTTAATGAATTCAATGTCATGGGGAATTTGTGTTATGAAGGAAGTGAGCACTGCTAAAGGCTGTCGTGCAGCTTTAGATTTTTTGACAAAAATGTGACAACAACAACTTGTATGTATATAGCGCCTTTAAAGTAGTAAAACGTCCCAAGGCACTGCACAGGAGTATTTTAAGACAGAAAAATTTGACACCGATCCACATAAGGATAAATTAGGGCAGGTGACCAAAAGCTTGGTCAAAGAGGTATGTTTCAAGAAACGCCTTAAAGGAAGAAAGAGAGGTAGCGAGGCGGACAGGTTTAGACAGGGAATTCCAGAGCTTAGAGCAGGCACTACCACCAAAGGTTGAGCGATTATAATCAGGGATCCACAAGAGGGCAGAATTAGAGGGGAGCAGATATCTTGGGGGGTTGTGGGGCTAAAGGAGATTACAGAGATAGGAAGGGGCAAGGCCATGGAGGGATTTGAAAACAAGGATGAGAAAGTAAGGTCTTGTGAACCAGAATTGGGGACTGAATTACATTTTAAATATATTGTACCTGTAACCTGATCATTCTTTTTAAATTGTCAGAAGGATTCAAATTGCGTTAACTTTTTGCTAGGCAACCATACTATTTACACAGATTTGAAATGGTACAATGTGCTTAAGGAGGTTGCAGTGATGTGACTAGTGCATTTATTGGAGAATTATATTTGTATTGTTTCTTAATTCTTAAATAAAAGAGATAATTAAAGTAAGGAAAATATTTTTGCCATGGCTATTTAGAGTCTCACTTTTAAACTTACTTCATGTGCATGTCAGCATATAAAAAAAACATCTTAAAGTGCCATTTATAAGTAATTTTAAATAGACATCAACTGTACTTGCAGGGAACATGTAACATCTGTCAGGTGTGATCAGCAATTTACTTAATCTTTTCTTTACTTTTCATTACTCAAGAATGTCTAAAGTTTCGACCATTGTATCCACAGTGTAGTACTGGCTAAGCAGCTTGGTGCCACAAGTCAGGTTGCGGTGACCTGTAAAAATGTCAGCCATTACATCCCACATTTTTCATAGAATCATGGGGCTGAATTTTAATCTGCAGGCGTGCATGGGTTTGGGTGCGGGTGGGGGCGGGGCGGGGTGGAAGCCGCGTTTAAAACTGGCAAAATTGACAGCGTGTAGGGAAGCTGGCTCCAACCCGCCAATTTTTGCATTTCACTCAAGCGCGTTAGGCTGCGAGCGTGCAACCCCCCCGGGAGAGGCGGGTTGTCAATTACCATATGTTAATCGCTCAATTAGTGCGATATTTCATCACACTTCTGATTTTAATGTGGTGGCAGACATCTGCAGCCTCCTAGAAGAAGACCTGTTGCCTACTGGACCTGGTGGTCATGTGTGACCAGTGGCTGTCAAAGTCACCACCGCCCTCAACTTTTTTGCCTTCGGATCCTTCCAGGGCTCTGCAGCTGCAGACATATTTAGGATCTCCCAGTCAGTCGCCCACAAATGCATAAGCTTGCTTGTCAGGGCCGGCAATTATGTCAACTTTGCCTGCGATGAGGCCAGTCAGAATGAGCGGGTGCTCGGCTTTGCGGCTCTGGCTGGCTTCCCACGGGTGCAGGGTGCCTTCGACTGCTCACACGAGGCGATCTGGGCACCCCCGAGATAACCAGGAGTATTTGTCAACTGCAAGGGCTGCTGCTCCATCAATGTGCAGCTGGTGTGCAACCACAAAAAGATGTTTATGTAGTTGTGTGCAAGGTCCCGGGCAGCTGCCATGATGCATTTGTTCTGCCGCAGTCCAAGCTCACTGATCTCTTCGGACCTGGAAGCAGACTTAAGGGGTGGCTGCTAGGCGACAAGGGATAACCACTGCAAACTTGGCTCATGACATCCATCAGAAACGACAAAGCTGAAGCCCAAAAGCGCTACAATGAATGCTATATCACCACCAGATGTGTAATTGAACAGGCCGTCAGCATGCTGTTTTGCTTCAAACAATGACATTTTTACATTACTGTAGTTCTCATTTATGCAAAATTATAGCAAGGTCGCAGATTGTGACTTTAAAATGGAGCAATGTTGCTACACTATGAAAAGAACTCTTTTGTCTTGGGGGAATTTAAGCAATACACAATACTGTGTGGAGCCGTCGGTGTCGGCTGTGACTCAGTGGGTAGCACTCTCGCCTCTGAGTCACAAAGGTTGTGGGTCCAAGTCCCACTCCAGAAATTTGAACACAAGAATCTAGGCTGACACTCCAGTGCTGTGCTGAGGGAGTGCTGCACTGTCGGAGGTGTCCTCTTTCAGATGAGATTGTAGGATTCGCAAAATTGGACTTTATATTAATAAGGGTCAAATGGCAGAAGAGGCCGTGATTTTAAAGACTGTTTCAAAAGTAGCCCAGAAAAAGGGGCATACAAAATGGCTGCCATACCATGTGACCAGCTTATTGGGACACTTTAAAATGGTTCCTGCGCAACCTCAGACAGATTTGTGGATTCAACCCACAGTAAGTTCTGGAAGCCGTTCCTGAGAGAATGAAACCAGACCCACACGTATACATATGGATTAGATGCAGATCTAGTCAAGATCGGCCTGGAGACAGAGGCCATCAAAATGTTGGCCCAGACAAAAGGGGACAATTTCATATTCATGAGAACAGCACCCAGGACTAGATAACGAGATCAGCAGGCCATTAAAAACAATGAAGGTAATTCCAGACCAGAGATGGGCCTGTTACCAGCCATTTAAGACATTTTAAAATATAATGACTACCCCACTGTGCTCCCAGCCTGCCAAAAATTAAACAACGACTAACCAGATTTTGGGCGGGAGATGGAGGTTTCTGGAAGAAAGTATATCTGGAAGACTTTTTCGGCAGTTGGGGAGAACTTGAGCAGGCACACAGGCAGACACGCCGGGTTGGAGAGCTGGAAACACGCAGCTTGAATCCGGACACCCAGAAGAAGAAGCAGGCAATCGCAGGAGGAAGAAGAAAGCCAAAATCGAAAAGGCCGTCTCGAAACCAGCGTTCCGCCCCGGGGAAACACATCGGGAGATCATCGACCATCCCCGGGCCGTTGCCGGAATGAAAGGCCATCGACCCAACTTGGGAGAAGAGACAAAAAATAAAGGTCCCAAAAGAAGAAACCTTCCAGCCACCCCGGCTCGGGAGAAGAGAGAAAAGAAAACTGAAGAAGAGATGGGAGCCAGCCCAAGGCTCCTCTAACCAGGGTCGAGCCGACAATCCTCGACACCACTGACATCCAGGCCCGCCGGTGTTCAGCCACCCCGACCCCCACCTCAGGAGAGAGGTGTGGCGCAGCTCGCAGGGGCTCCACGATCCACGTGGAGACGAAACGCCTGAAAGGACCAAACACGGACTCGATTTCAAAACCTTGCACTTCCTAGTGGGATTGGTGAGCATGTTTCTGGCCCTTCACAATCAGATCTAGATAGGTTTAATAAGGGGGTGGATTTAAGGGTACAATTAACATGAGTTGTTGTTCCTCGATGTTCCATGTGTTTCCTTATTTCATAATGATCTTTGTAGAGTATAAGATGCCTGCATTTGCTTTAGGCAGTACTGTGTCGTTATGATTTGTTTGTGTGTTTTTCCCTCCCATGTACTCCCTTATCTGCTTGCATTGGATTTGATATTTTTCCTTATGCAATAAAATTTCATTTTGTTTCATCAAACTTGGTCTACAAGAATTTTCTCTATATTGTAGTTCCTGCGCCTAAGTCCAGAGTATAGAATCTAAAGGGCGAGTGGGTCGAACCACTCAAGGTTTACTGTGCAAGAGAGAGAGGCCTCTAGAGAGAGAAACCTCAGGGAAACATCTCAAGGAAAACCCCTTACAGAAAATGGCGACCGCGGCAGGACTCTGGCAGCAGGATTGCAATGTAGTAGATCCAAGTTTGAATGGTCGAAATGGAATGGATGAGAGGTTAGCGGATTATGTCTTTGGCAAGGTAAATCTCACTAAGCGGTGGATTTCCAATCTCTTGCTGGATGGGCGTCCGGTGGACGCAGCCATCAGGTGGACAGAGAGCAAAGAGCATAAGAAGTCAGTGGAAAAGGCAGTGTGGCTGATGTGTTACAAGAAGCAGGTCCAGATCTTGGACCGGGTCGTTGCAGCACAGGCAGCTAAGATCACAACCCAGGCAGCAGAGATAGAGGAAAAGGCCATGGGTGGGGAAAAACTCATCACAGCGCTTCACGCGCTGAATCAGGAATGCCAAGTGGTAGCTAGTCAACATCAGGCTAGGATAGAGTACCTGGAGTGCCAGGTTACTGAGGCAAAGATTAATGAAACGAGGATATGGGAGAAAAGCGCCCGCCTCGCACAACAGCTAAGAGCGCAGGAGGAGAGAGTAGTGGAGGTTAAGGCAGCTTACAAGCTAGCCCTTGAGCAGGGGTTTGACAGCACAGACCACGGCCCCTGCCAAAAGACCATAGAGGACCTAAGAACGGCCCTGGTTAAGGCAAGAGGCATGGTGTGTCTCGTCAGCCCGAAAGCCAGTCACATGGACTTTTTAAAGGAATCAAAACAGCTGATTCCAGCTGAGGTAATTGTGGTACCAGCCACCGAGCCCTCAGCACCGCCGAGTTATAGTGAGACTGGGTCGGAAAAGGAGGGGGTAGCAAAAGAGGAGGTAGCTGAGGTGGAGTGTGAGGAAGAGCCACTGGTAGCGAAGCCGGGACCGGCACCGATGTGTCCCGCTCGGCACCAGAGGTTCGGTCCCAACGCTGCCGATGGCAGTGTCGGACCCCACCAGAACCAACTCGTGGTGCCCTACGCTGGCCCACAATTAAGGTCCATGGTGAGCCACCTCACATGACTCACAGTAAAGGGAGATCCCTCGATTCATTTCAGGGAGATAGAGGAAACAGCAGCCAGCAATGACTGTGATGAGCAGGAACAGGTCAAACTGTTGCTTTTCTCCCTGGATTCCACAATCCTTCAGTGCCTCTCAGAGGATGGTAAGAGGGGACGGAAAGGGTATGCGGATCTCAGGGAGGAAGTTTTAGAAGTAATGGGAGTGGACGACGGTAGTCTGTTCGACCGTGTAGAAGGGACCATGCAGTTATCTGGAGAACCCCCACGGGTTTTCGCAGGAAGGCTGTGGCCAGTATATCGACGCAGCTGTCCGGGTATGCCTGAACGGGCTTTAATGAGCAAAGAACAGCAGGTTCATTGGCTCCGTTGTTTGGTTACCAACAGTTTGCCAGAGATACGGGCCCTAGCCAGGTCATGGTTTGATCCCCAAGGTCCCGGCGTCATGGAGGAGATGGTACTCTGTCAGCTAAACGTAGCGTACAAGAATTGTAGAGGTCAGGAAACACCTCCCCAGAAGGGAAAGGTGCATGAGGCAAAACCCGCAGCCCCAAGCAAGCAGGAGTGGCGTCAGGAGGGGAATCGCCCTGTCCGAGCCAAGCTCAATTGCTACGGGTGTGGGAAGGATGGACATTGGCGCAAGGACTGTAGAAATCCGTGGAAGGATAATAAAGGGAGGTTTCCTGCAGCCCAAGCCCAAGCCCAGACCGACGCCCTAGCACCAGCCCAAACCCAAGCCGTAGCTCCTGCCCCAGCACAAGAAGCTGGTGCGGTTATGAATCCCACTGCGATTGAATCGATTTTAGAGACAATGCGGTCTCTGATGATTTCGCAGGGGAAAGTAGCCGTCACCACCGGCCTTGTCGCTCCCGAAATCCCAACCGCTGTGCCCAAATGACTAGAGCTGGCGCAGCCCGTTTACTTGTATGTGCTGCGATATGATATATGGAGGCGACCCCTCGTGGAGATGGAAGTGCAGGAGGTAAAAGGGACCTATTTGTTGGATACGGGGGCATCATGCACTGTGATCCACACAGATAACCCTGCCACCTCGCCTCTGTCCACCAGGGTTCCATATATTCTGTCGGGCTTCACAGGCAAGGAACAGGCTGGCGCACATTCCATTCCCCTCTCCATTCATTTAGGACCACTCCGCACCAAGTGGAGGTGTATACTGATGAAGTGGGAGGTGGAGAATGGGAAAGGGATCCTCGGGTCCGATTTCTTGGTCGAACATGGGATCCTCGTGGACCTAAGAAATCATTGTCTTTGGGGAGCGGGTAAGGGTGAGCCGGGCAAGGTAGTTGTCATCCCAGGGGAAGGAGAAAGAGGGACCCTGTGTACCGTGAAGCCAAAAGAGGGCTACGACCTCGAGCTCATGGTCGCGGGCGTCCCACAAGATTTGCAGGCATTCGTGTGCGACCACCTGGTGACGTTTGCCACTCACAAGCACGATTGCGGGAGGGTCACCGGGTTTGAGGTCAGAGTAGACGGAGACCCCATGGCCCGACCCCAAAAACAGTACAACTTCCCCCGGGAAGCGGAGCCCGACATGGAGACAGCAATATCTTCACTGGTGCAGCAGGGCGTGTTGAGACCGATAGTCACCCATGTGAACTCTCCATTATGGCCGGTGAAGAAGCCGGACGATTCCTGGAGAGCCACGGTGGACTACAGAGTCCTCAATAGCAACATCCCAGCCTGCGCGCCAACAGTAGCAGCAGTTGCCGACCTGATAGGAAGTATTCCAGCCTCCGCGACCACATTCACGGTACTGGATATTTCTAATGGGTTTTGGTCCATCCCTTTATGGAGGGAGGATCAGTATAAGTTTGCCTTTACGCTTAAAGGGCAGCAGTACACCTGGAACTGCTTACCACAGGGTTTCCACAACAGCCCCAGCATTTTCCATCAATGCATGGCAGGGAGTTTAAAAGAGTTCAGCCAGCCCAATCAGCCAGTGCAGTATGTGAACGACCTGCTCCTGTTCACAGACTCGAGAGAGAGGAGCATGGCCCACTATTGGCCGAGTTATTGGAGCTGTTAGGAAGAAAGGGCTTCAAAGTAAACCCAAAGAAGGCATGGATCGGCCAGCAGGAAGTGAAATTCCTGGGTCTGACCATCCGCGCCGGTGAGAGAGCTATAGATAAGGCCGGACAGGAATCGGTACAAGATCTATCGATCCCCACCACCGGAGCCCAGGAGTGGGAAGTAAGAGATAAGATCATGGTAGGAGACTCTGCCCGAGTAGGGAGTCTAGAACCACTGTACAGGGGACCCTACAAGATTGTAGGCAAAGCCAGCCCCATGGTATATGCAGTGAAGTTGCCCCGGCGCACTAAATGGTTTCACATCAACCAGTGCAAACTGTTTAAACCGGGTGCAAAAGCATCAGCAACCGAAGCCAGGTCTGAGGATAAAGATCCTCAGCCTGAGGCACGCGATGAGTCACAGACCACACAAGCTGGCGTTGTAGCCTGCTTGGAAGGAGAGGAGGTCCCACCCACCTCGAGGGAGCTTTCTCCGATGGCCTGGGACTCGGACGAGGAGGGGCCCAAACAACAAGGTCCCGCCCTCGACACGATTCTGGAAGAGGTGGAGTCGGAGGACGGAGATCCCGCCCTCGACTCGAGCGTGGGGGAGGTAGAAATTGGGGGCAGAGATTCTCCACTTGTAAGGACAGGTGAGGAGGAGCCGTCTGCCACAGGCCCAATTCCCGAAGGGGCGGAGCCTGAGGGGAGGGAGCCGAAGTCCACAGTCGTGGAAGAGCCACGGGCTGTGAGAGCTGAAGTCCCACCCGAAGGTCCACTCGCCAAGGGAGCCTGCCCAAATCCCAAAGGGGCGGAGCCTGAGGGAAGGGAGCCGAAGCCTACAGTCGTGGAAGAGCCACGGGCTGTGAGAGCTAAGGTTCCACCCGAAGGTCCACTCGCTAAGGGAACCACGCCCAAAGTACCTTTTCGCAGGTCGACTCGAACGCCTCAGCCTGTAAAACCTTGGTCCGAGTCCCCCGCTCCCAGTAGACGCCGACTTCAGAAATCCTCGAAAAAACACAGTCCCCGTTTAGCAGCAAAAGGCTGCGGGGAACCAGAGCCACAGGTCACTGCAGCCCCGCCACAGGGAGCGGCGAGCTGCAGTCCAATCAGGGATTAGGCAAGCCGCCCGGGGCGGGCGGCGCTGTACATAGTTTAGATTTAAGTTTAAGGTGTGTAAATATTAAAATGATTAGAGTTTAAGTAGTTTTAAATCTGCCCAGTGTGTGTGTTGTTTTGGATCGAGGTTGATAGACCCGATCATGCCGTCACCTAAGCCAGAATCTCTCGGGAGCCTGGCTGTATTGTTTGATTTATTGCCGGAACCAGGAGAAAGATGAGAGGGATCCTCGTCGCATTCGTGATGGTCGGATGGAGCTGGGCCTATCGGGGCCGCACCAAGGGCTCCACCATCAATGGGTGCTCTGGAAATAGAGGCCCCATCGCGACTGACGGAACCGGCTCACGGGCCGCTGAAGAAACTGCTGCCTACTTCCATGAAGGGAGATGGCCAGGCTGGATGGGGTCGAACTCCACTGAATACTCCAGCCAGACGGGGTTTGCATACAGAGAAACATCTCTGATGTGCCCCAGGGTGCGGATCATTGCGCCCAGGATCAGCATCACCGTGGGCAAGAAGATTTGCCTTGTTTGCCACGGACATGTACCTTTGGACCGCTGGTGGTGGCTGCATAAGTTGAGCAGCACCATGAAGAACTCCACGGTGGAATGGGAAAGAATGGGTAATAACACCCATCGGACAATAACGGGAACACACGGGGGGTTGAGTGTCTGTTGGGACAAATGGTGGGAACCAGATGAGGGGATCTACATCTGTATGTGGGGTTCAGAACACGCTTGCCCCACAGGCGTCTCCATCTTTTTCCAAAGACAGTGGCAGGATGCTGGACAAGGAATGAGGTGGGACGTCAGCACACAGGCGTGCGGAGTCCCATACTCTCAGATCCCAGTAAACGCCACTGAGCTCATCACCCAACCCCGCAAGCCCCTGCTCACAATTCCAGTAGCTAAAGCCCTCAAGGAAGGGTGCCCCACCACGACAAAGGGACCCGAGAATGGATTGGTATTGGTACCCACAGGTCAGGTACTGTACCAAGGGGTCCACTACGCAGTGGCTTCGGTGATTTTAAACCTCACCGAGGTACGATTGCCAGCGTGGTGTCCCAGGGAAACGAAGCAATTATACCAGGTCCTGTAAACAAACATGTTTAAGCAGTTTTACGAATTCGACTTTGCCGATGTTGACAGAGCCGAATTGTACACCACACCACATGAGGTCTTGGACAGAGTAGGGAGACAAAGAAGGGGTGCAGTAAATGATATTTTCACAGCTTTTAATACAGGAACTTCCGTCATCAACACACTGGATGATGTGGAGCTGCAAACCCAAATCAATGGTTTAAAAACACAGTTAAGAAAGATACTGGCTGATGAGAATAAGGTAGTAGGTTCTGAGTTACATGAGGACCAGGCCATGACACTACACTTAAAAGAAATTATAGCTGACCTGGAGAAACATGCCAGAACGGTAAATGCCCTCATTAGGGAGGATCGGAATGCGTCCGATCAGGCTGCGCAGAACGAAGCTTGTGTGCTATACGGGGCGTGGTTACTGGGCGAGGGCCGCAGTAATCTGGAGGATTTAAAGCAAGGTTTAGTCCCCTCCTGGATCAGCAACAAGCACCTCGCAGCCCTCCACCCTTTTGAGAATACATTGAGTCCGTGCCAGCTCAGACTAGCTTCAGAGGCCTACCCAGTCCCAATGGACTGTGGACGGTCTAATCACACCATTATGGGTATAGTGGTAAGAATGGCGGTGATGGGAAAGACAGCTAAACCCGCCCCGGTATACAGGGTGGAGAACATTGGAGTCATTCAGGGGAGTGCGCACATTCGCTACACGGGGGTCCCACCTTACGTCATTCGATGGGAGCATGCAATGACGGGTACTGACCTCTCGGGGTGCCAGAGTCGAGGAGCACACATTATCCTGTGTCCCCAGCACTTGAGTGCCCATTCAAAACCACAGTGCGGGTTCAGAACTGCTGGCGCAAAGCCTATAAATTGCACCATGGAGGCAATGGCACAAAGCCATGTGCCCCCGCAGGTGGCATATATAGGAGGTGGGACATACTGTGTCACCACTGCAGCGCCCCACTACCAGCATGGACAGCACGGTTGGTGTCTGGTCAGTGACAGCAGCTTTTGTTTCAAGCCCAGGGCAGAAGTTCAAGTGGCCCAAGAGCGAATTGTCCCCATTCCTGAACCTTCCACTGTTCACATCACTGTGAAAGAGAATTTCACCGATCTGCAGCGTTTCATTGCACATTTTGGATATATCATTCCCCCTCTCCCTGAACACCTCACCAAGATAATAAAAGCCATTGTTGTTTCACAGAAACACTTCTACATACTGGAGCAGAAGACTTTAGAGATGGGGCAGACATATTGGATATAGTGACCCCACCATGGTGGGACCTGTTCACTAATAAGAACATAAGAACATAAGAAATAGGAGCAGGAGTAGGCCAATCGGCCCCTCGAGCCTGCTCCACCATTCAATAAGATCATGGCTGATCTGATCCTAACCTCAAATCTTCTATCACTCTGCATCCAACCTAACCCATGTGATCTCCCGGGAGAGGCGAAAAACCAGATAAAGACCCTGATATACCTATCAATTCGTCCAATAAAAAGCGACGAGTTAGGAACGTAACTAAAGGTTTTTATTGACTAAATAACAGAGCCCACCCTCGTGGGTGATCGGGTCCAACAAGGAGGAATACCAGCCAGTCGACTACCTTTATACCTGGGCAGGTAGGTGGAGCCATGGGCGGAGTCGGAGGTGGTCAGCCCAGGTATAACAGCGCGACAAGAGGCGACCTCGTATCGTGATACAACAGTGATAACGGTGATAACAATACAACAGTGATAACTATAGTGTAACGATAAAAGTGGTTTACCACATTCACCCCTTGTTTAGATTTGAGTCCGGCGGGGTGAAGTGTACTACCAGTTCTGGTATGTCAGTCTGTCCGGAGGCCTCGTAAGCCTCTCCGATCGTCGCAGCGGCGGTGCTGCATTATCCGGTGTTAGTGCTGGTGTCTGCGTGGTCGGCGAAGGCTCGTGGGGTTCCGGCATACCGTCTACCTGGGCTGGAATTGGGGGGGTGGTGGGGGGGGGTAAAGGTGGTGTCTCCGGAGTGCCCGAGGGTGCGAGGTCTCGTAAGCAGACAGTGTCCTCCCGCCCGTCTGGGTAAGCCACGTAGGCGTACTGGGGGTTGGCGTGCAGGAGGTTCACCCTCTCGACCAGGGGGTCTGTTTTATGGGCCCTCACGTGCTTTCGCAGCAAGACGGGCCCCGGAGAGGTCAGCCAGGTTGGTAGAGTGGTTCCCGTAGTCGACTTCCTGGGGAAAACAAACATTCGTTCATGGGGGGTGGCGTTAACGGCAGTGCAAAGTAGTGACCGGATGGAGTGCAGCGCTGTCGGGAAGACTTCCTGCCAGCGGGAGGTTGGGAGGCCCTTAGACTTTAAGGCTAAGAGGACGGCCTTCCATACCGTCGCGTTCTCTCTTTCCACCTGGCCGTTCCCTCGGGGGTTGCAGCTGGTGGTCCTACTCGCTGCAATACCTCTCGCTAGTAGGAACTGACGGAGTTCCTCGCTCATGAAAGAGGAGCCCCGATCACTATGTATATAGTTTGGGAACCCGAACAAGGCGAAGAGGTCGTTCAGGCATTTAATGACCGTGGTACTGGTCATGTCTGGGCAGGGGAAGGCAAAGGGGAAACGGGAGTACTCATCAACAATGTTGAGGAAGTACACATTACGGTCAGAGGACGGGAGGGGCCCCTTAAAGTCGATGCTCAGGCGCTCGAAGGGGCGGGTGGCCTTGATCAGGCTTGCTCTGTCCGGCCTAAAGAAGTGCGGTTTGCACTCGGCACAGGTCTGGCAGTTCCTGGTCATGGTCCTGACCTCCTCGATGGAGTAGGGCAGGTTGCGGGCCTTAATGAAGTGGTAAAGTCTGGTGACCCCGGGGTGGCAGAGGTCGTTGTGGAGGGTCTGAAGTCTATCACTTTGCGCGCTGGCGCATGTAATTCGTGACAGAGCATCGGGGGGTTCGTTCAGCTTACCTGGCCGGTACAAGATATCATAATCGTAGGTGGAGAGCTCGATTCTCCACCTCAAGATCTTGTCATTCTTGATTTTGCCCCTCAGCTTGTTATTAAACATAAAAGCGACCGAACGTTGGTCGGTAAGGAGGGTAAATCGTTTGCCTGCCAGGTAGTGCCTCCAGCGTCGTACCGCCTCCACAATCGCCTGGGCCTCCTTCTCGACCGACGAGTGTCGGATCTCAGGGCCCTGTAGGGTCCTTGAGAAGAAGGCCACCGGTCTCCCCTCCTGGTTAAGGGTGGCGGCTAGGGCGAAGTCGGATGCATCGCTCTCGACTTGGAAGGGGATGGACTCATCCACTGCATGCATAGTGGCCTTGGCAATGTCTCCCTTAATGAGGGAGAAGGCTGCGCACGCTTCCTCCGTAAGGGGGAAGGATGTGGACTTCATGAGGGGTCTGGCTTTGTCCACATAATTGGGCACCAATTGGGCATAGTAGGCGAAGAGCCCCAGGGTTCTCTTAAGTGCCTTAGGGCAGTGGGGGAGGGGTAGCTCCATGAGGGGGCGCATTCTTTCGGGGTCAGGGCCGATGAGTCCGTTCTCTACTACACAGCCAAGGATGGCAAGGCGCGAGGTGTTAAACACACATTTCTCCTTATTGTAGGTGAGGTTCAGCCGTTGGGCTGTACGGAGGAATTTCTCCAGATTCACGTCGTGGTCCTGCCGGTCGCGGCCGCAGATGGTGACGTTATCTAGGTAGGGGAATGTGGCCTGCAGTCCGTTCTGGTCAACCATCCGGTCCATCTCCCTTTGGAAGACCGAGACCCCGTTGGTGACACCGAAGGGGACCCTAAGGAAGTGGTATAGGCGCCCATTCGCCTCGAAGGCGGTGTACTGGCGGTCCTCGGGGTGGATAGGGAGTTGGTGGTAGGCCGACTTAAGGTCGATGGTCGAGAATACGCGGTATTGTGCAATCTGATTGACCATGTCAGATATGCGGGGAAGGGGGTATGCATCCAGCTGGGTGTATCTGTTTATGGTCTGGCTGTAGTCGATGACCAGGCGATTTTTATCGCCGGTCTTAACGACCACGACCTGGGCACGCCAGGGGCTGTTGCTCCCCTCGATGATGCCCTCCTTCAGGAGACGCTGCACCTCAGAGCTAATGAAAGCTCTGTCCCCAGCGCTGTACCGCCTGCTCTTGGTAGCGACGGGTTTGCAGTCGGGGGTGAGGTTAGCGAACAGGGAAGGTGGCGGCACCTTGAGGGTGGATAGGCTGCAGGTGTTACGCGGTGGGCGGTTTAACCTTCGCTGGTTGTCGACTGTGAGTGGGGGGAGGGGTCCACCGTATGCTAGGGTTACACTTTGGAGGTGGGATTGGAAGTCCAGCCCTAGTAGGACGGCAGCGCAGAGCTGGGGGAGGATGAGGAGTTTAAAGTTTTTATACTCTGTACCCTTAACCGACAAGGTCACAGCACAGTAGCCGCTAATGTCCGTGGCGTGGGACCTCGATGCCATCGAGATTCGGTTGCGCATTGGCAGGACAGGGAGGGAGTAGTGGCTCACCGTGTCTGGGTGGATGAAGCTCTCCGTGCTTCCGCTGTCGAACAGGCAGGTCGTGGCGTGGCCGTTTACTTTGATGTCCATCATCGACTTGGACAGGTGGTGTGGGCGGGCTTGATCCAGAGTGACGGAGGCTAGTGTGTAGGTAAGCGAGTCGTTGTCGTCTGCGGGCGAGGCGGTCATCGGGTCCGGGGGCCCGGTGGCAGTCGGGCGTGGTGGGTAAAATGGCGTCTCCCACGAGGTAGGACAAAATGGCGGAGAAGATGGCTGCTCCCATAACTCACATGAGGCACTATTGGGGTCGGTTGCCTTGATCAAAGATGGCCGCCCCATGACTCACGTGTGGGGATACTGGCCTCAGTTGCTGTGAAAGAAGATGGCCGCCCCCACAGTTCGCATGAGACACTGCTGGCCTCTGAAGATCCGCTCCTGCAGGCCTTAGAGAAGTGGCCTTTCTTCCTGCAGGTTGAGCAGGTAGAGTTCCTGGCTGGGCAGCGCGACCTCGGGTGCTTCTCCTGGCCGCAAAAGAAGCAGCCGGCGGCCCGATCGCGGGTGCCCGATGTCGGAGCCGGTACCGGGGGTGGCGGGCCCGGTCGGGTCCGGGACGCCGACGCTGAGGTAGGTCCCGGGGGCGGCGCTGCGAAGGGTATTGCGGTAGGGGTCGGGCCCGAGTCCCAGGGTCGCGAGCAGTACCTGGAAAACGCCTCCTGGTCCTGATGGGCCACCTCCAGGGAGAGAGCGAGGGCTTCAGCTTTGTCCAGGTCGAGGTCTTTAGCTTCACGCAGTCTTTGCCGTGAGTAGTCGGACCGTAGGCCTTTCACAAAGGCATCGCGGATATTATCTTCCGTATTTTCAACAGCCGTCACCGCTTTAAAGTCACAGTTCCTGCCGAGTGCTCTTAGCGCCCGTAAAAATTCAGCTACAGACTCTCCTGGCTGTTGCGGGCGGGATCTTAGGAGGTGCCTGGTGTACATGTAATTTACCGGGCTGCGGTACTGCTGTTTCAGTAGGTTGATAGCGGCCTCGTATGTAGTCGTATCCTGGATGAGTGCGCATACTCTCGGGCTCGCTTGGGCGTTCAGAAGTCTTAGTTTGGATCTCTGCGGGGCGCCGGATTCTTCCAGGTAGGATTCGAAGCAGTCCAGCCAGTGTTTGAAGTTGAGGGCTGAGTTTGCTGCCTGTGGGTTTAGATCCAGGTACGGTGGTTTGAGGGCTTGCAGCCAAGCCGGCTGGTGTGGCTGGTGTAGCCCGGTGTCTGAAAGCTGCTGTGGCTGTGCTTCTGGGAGGGCTCCTGGCTGGTCAGTAGTAGACATCTTTAAAATTTAGTCAATAAAATTGATATACCTATCAATTCGTCCAATAAAAGGCGACGAGTTAGGAACGTAACTAAAGGTTTTTATTGACTAAATAACAGAGCCCACCCTCGTGGGTGATCGGGTCCAACAAGGAGGAATACCAGCCAGTCGACTACCTTTATACCTGGGCAGGTAGGTGGAGCCATGGGCGGAGTCGGAGGTGGTCAGCCCAGGTATAACAGCGCGACAAGAGGCGACCTCGTATCGTGATACAACAGTGATAACGGTGATAACAATACAACAGTGATAACTATAGTGTAACGATAAAAGTGGTTTACCACAGACCCAATGGCCAATTTGGGAGAAAAAAATCTGGGAAATTCCTCTCCGACCCATCTAGGCGATCGAAATTCTTCCAGGAGATCACTCTGTCCCTATATTTTCTACAGTACTTACCTTCTGTAAAGGCGATCTCCACCCCAGCCAGGAACAGGAATAAAACCATCTCCTGAAATCTAACAGAATTAGAACACAGTAGGAGCAGAACAAGGCTACACGGCCCCTGGGCCCACTCCACTACCCACAGGGCCATGACCATTCCGAACCTAGACTCATGTCCAATTTCCTGCCCGCACCCCGGAACCCTTAATTCCCTTTACTTCTAGGAAACTATCTATTTCTGTTTTAAATTTATTTAATGATGTAGCTTCCACAGCTTTCTGGGGCAGCAAATTCCACAAACCTACCACCCTCTGAGTGAAGAAGTTTCTCCTCATCTCAGTTTTGAATGAGCAGCCCCTTATTTTAAGATTATGCCCCCTAGTTCTAGTTTCACCCATCATTGGGAACATCCTCACCGCATCCACCCGATCAAGCCCCTTCACAATCTTATATGTTTCAATAAGATCGCCTCTCATTCTTCTGAACTCCAATGAGTAGAGTCCCAATCTACTCAACCTCTCCTCATATGACCACCCCCTCATCCCCGGGATTAACCGAGTGAACCTTCTTTGTACTGACTCGAGAGCAAGTATGTCTTTTCTTAAGTATGGACACCAAAACTGTATGCAGTATTCCAGGTGCGGTCTCACCAATACCTTGTACAACTGCAGCAATACCTCCCTGTTTTTATATTCCAACCCCCTAGCAATAAAAGCCAACATTCCATTGGCCTTCTTAATCACTTGCTGCACCTGCATACTAACTTTTTGAGTTTTGTGCACCAGGATCCCCAGATCCCTTTGTACTACAGTACTTTCCAGTTTCTTGCCATTAAGATAATAACTTGCTCTATGATTTTTCCTGCCAAAGTGCATAACCTCACACTTTCCAGTATTGTATTCCATCTGCCAAATCTCTGCCCACTTACTTAGCCTGTCTATGTCCCTTTGCAGGTTTTTTATGTCCTCCTCACTCACTACTTTCCGTCCCATCTTTGTATCATCTGCAAACTTTGATATGTTACACTCGGTCCCCTCCTCCAAATCGTTAATATAGATTGTAAAGAGTTGGGGACCCAGCACTGACCCCTGCGGAACACCACTAGTTACTGGTTGCCAATCTGAGAATGAACCATTTATCCCAACTCTCTGCTTTCTGTTAGAGAGCCAATCCTCCACCCACGCCAGAATATTACCCCCAATCCCGTGATTTTTTGTCTTGAGCAATAATCTTTTGTGTGGCACCTTGTCAAATGCCTTTTGGAAGTCTAAATACACTACGTCCACTGGTTCCCCTTTATCCACCCTGTATGTTACTTCCTCAAAAAACTCAAGCAAATTTGTTAAACATGACTTCCCCTTCATGAAACCATGCTGAGTTTGTCCTATTAAATTATGTTTATCCAAATGTCCCGTTACTGTCCCTTTCTGGATTAGGATAGCCTCCCAAATTCTTGTCGTGTGCCAGGTTGTCATTGTAGTTTATTTACTGTTTGTACACTGTAAAAAAGTCCCTGTTCCTGGGACTAGGGACAGGGTCACTGGCAAGGCTTGGAAGCTAAGCAGAAGCCAGGCCTGGTTATTACCTGGAGAGGTGACCATCAGGGAAGACCAGGTGCAGAAGGTCACGGAAGGAGCCCCGAGGAGGGGCGGTTGGTGAGAAAGTCACGGAAGGAGCCCCGGGAGGGGCGGCTGGTGAGCAGGCCCGGGTGTTGGGCTGAAGATTGTCGGACAGGAGGAATGGTGGAAATGGAATGGCGGCGCGCACAGACGCAGCGGCTTTGCTTCTCCCAGGACGGTGCTATTTACGTTTAATGTTAATGTTATTTGTACTGGACTCATGGGAGCTTACAAGATCACATTTCGTTGTTCATGTACTTGTGCATTGTACAATGACAATAAAGTTGAATTATTATTAAAAGTATGAGAATAGAGGGGAATGGAGGGAGCATTATATGCGGGTAGAAGAAGAACACCCATTTAGATTTTGCTGCTTTGTATAAAGTTAAAGTTTTCCCTACCTCCTCTGTATTATTTTTTTGATATGTATTCATGTATTCTTGAATTTTTCGTGTATGTACTTTATTTTTATTATTGAAGTTTTATTAGATGTGATGTTATTATTAGAAAGTAATGTGTATACACTAGGTGATGTAGGGGTATAAGGCCGCCCTCCATGCCTGGAAGTAAGTTGTTAGATTTTTAACTCCAAGGTATTGCCATTTATAGATGCTCAATGTACACTAGATTTTTCTGAAATGGGAAATGCATGTGTCGTGGGGTCATAGATAGGTAAATACTGGGGATGGTTAGATTGTGGAAAGTCAGAAAATTTTGCTCACCCAGAATTATGATACTTCAAGCAAGTTACAGTATCATCAAGGGGGAGTGTAGGATTCGCAAAATTGGACTTTATATTAATAAGGGTCAAATGGCAGAAGAGGCCGTGATTTTAAAGACTGTTTTAAAAGTAGCCCAGAAAAAGGTGCATACAAAATGGCCGCCATACCATGTGACCAGCTTATTGGGACACATTAAAATGGTTCCTGCGTAACCTCAGAAAGATTTGTGGATTCAACCCACAGTAAGTTCTGGAAGCCGTTCCTGAGAGAACGAAACCAGACCCACACATATGCATATGGATTAGATGCAGATCTAGTCAAGGTCGGCCTGGAGACAGAGGCCATCAAAATGTTGGCCCAGACAAAAGGGGACAATTTCATATTCATGAGAACAGCACCCAGGACTAGATAACGAGATCAGCAGGCCATTAAAAACAATGAAGGTAACTCCAGACCAGAGATGGGCCTGTTACCAGCCGTTTAAGACATTTTAAAATATAATGACTACCCCACTGTGCTCCCAGCCCACCAAAAATTAAACAAAGACTAACCTGATTTTGGGCGGGAGACGGAGGTTTCTGGAAGAAAGGATATCTGGAAGACTTTTTCGGCAGTTGGGGGGAACTTGAGCAGGCACACAGGCAGACACGCCGGGTTGGAGCGCTGGAAACACGCAGCTTGAATCCAGACACCCAGAAGAAGAAGCAGGCAATCGCAGGAGGAAGAAGAAAGCCAACATCGAAAAGGCTGTCTCGAAACCAGCGTTCCGCCCCGGGGAAACACATCGGGAGATCATCGACCATCCCTGAGCCGTTGCCAGAACGAGAGGCCATCGACCCAACTTGGGAGAAGAGACAAAAAATAAAGCTCCCAAAAAAAGAAACCTTCCAGCCACCCCGGCTCGGGAGAAGAGAGAAAAGAAAACTGAAGAAGCGATGGGAGCCAGCCCAAGGCTCCTCTAACCAGGGTCGAGCCGACGATCCTCGACCCCGCCGACATCCAGGCCCGCCGGTGTCCAGCCGCCCCGACCCCCACCTCAGGAGAGAGGTGTGGCACAGCTGGCAGGGGCTCCACGATCCACGTGGAGACGAAACACCTGAAAGGACCAAACACAGACTCGATTTCAAAACCTTGCACTTCCTAGTGGGATTGGTGAGCATGTTTCTGGCCCTTCACAATCAGATCTAGATAGGTTAAATAAAGGGGTGGATTTAAGGGTTCAATTAACATGAGTTGTTGTCCCTCGATGTTCCGTGTGTTTCCTTATTTCATAATGATCTTTGTAGAGTATAAGATGCCTGTATTTGCTTTAGGCAGTACTGTGTCGTTATGATTTGTTTGTGTGTTTTTCCCTCCCATGTACTCCCTTATCTGCTTGCATTGGATTTGATATTTTTCCTTATGCAATAAAATTTCATTTTGTTTCATCAAACTTGGTCTACAAGAGTTTTCTCTACATTGTAGTTCCTGCGCCTAAGTCCAGAGCATAGAATCTAAGGGGCGAGTGGGTCGAACCACTCAAGGTTTACTGTGCAAGAGAGAGAGGCCTCTAGAGAGAGAAACCTCAGGGAAACCTCTTGAGGAAAACCCCTTACAAGATGGTAAACCGAGGCCCTGTCTGCTCTCTCAGGTGGACATAAAAGATCCCATGGCACTAAGAGTAGGGGAGTTATACCCGGTGTCCTGGCCAATATTTATCCCTCAATCAACATCACAAAAACAGATTACTTGGTCATTATCACATTGCTGTTTGTGGGACCTTGTGTGTAAATTGGCTGCTGCGTTTCCAACATTACAACAGTGACTACATTGCAAAAGTACTTCATTGGCTGTAAAGTGCTTTGGGACGCCCTGAGGTCGTGAAAGGCGCTATGTAAATGCAAGTCTTTCTTTTTAGAAGTTAGCAATTAGTTTCTATTACTATTACGGTGTTGATGCCCAGTGATGCTGCAGGAGGAAGCCAAGTTCGCGTCCGGGGCGGTACCAGGGCGCTGCGCACCGGATGATGTCACGATCTCCGGGCCATAGGACATCATGGCTTTAGGGTTTACCGCCACCGCTAACCTGCAGGGGAAGTTCGTGGGCGTCGGTACTCTCGCTGCACCCGGTCGCAAAGCCAGTAGCTCCCCGTTAACACCCCCAGAAGCGCTAATGGGCGGTGCAAAGGAGGCCAATTCTTCTCCCTTTATTCCTCAAAAATAACAAAGACATTGGCCATATTTGGAAGAAGTTTTAAAAAAAAGACACATTGCCACGAATACTTGAAGTATAAAGTAACTCTCAGGAGGAGCCTTGGTCAGATAAAATATGAGTTGTTTTATGCTGTCTCCACTGAAGGAACTGACCTTAAGCAAAGCTGTATTAACATATTCTGTCCCTGAGCCAGAGAGACTGATGGCTTTGGTGGTTGCATCTGAATCTTATCATCAGCAGTGCATCATGTATTTTAGCGACACAACAGGTTTCATTTGCACACAGGCGACTTCAATATTAGGCAAGCTCGGTGTAGCTGCAATCTGACAGGGTCTGACATGGTAACATCAGGCAAGCATGACCTAATTTATGAGAGGGCAATAGGAAAGGGAACAGCGGTTTAACAGGCTTTGAAATAGGTGCATGTACATCGATGCCTATGTGGGGAAAGCTCACTTTTAACATCCTTGGAGAATTAATGCAAAGCACTTCAAAATGTGTACTGAAAACTAGCATTCGTTAATTTGAAATCAGAGCCCACCGAAGCTCTTTTGCTCTTAGGCACATCCAGGTTTCGATATCGGAGAACTTGCATTCAGTTGGAAAATGTAACAATTTTACAAATGAAGTGCATTCTTAGCCCATCAGAATGGGGATTTGCGGACCCACCTTTGCTGGAGAGTACAGCTACAAAGAAATCATGTTTTTTTAAAATATTACAGCGCACATTTTTACAGCAACAGTAATTTGTTTGATATGGTTCAATTTAATGCAGAGACCAGAGTAAAGTGTGCGTAACATTGACTGATCTCACAGGGTTTGTCATAGTCACTGATTAAATTGATGTAGTTGACTTCCAATCAATAATGCCAAAGCAATGGTGGATGGAAAACCTTATGGGCTTCTGGCATTGCATTGTAGGTACATTAAAACAGATGTGGTTACTTAAAGGTGAGTGGACACATATGTGAAGATATGAAATTCTATGGAGTTACCACTAGTCTTTCGCCAAAACTTTAGTGGAAAACCGGTGGAAACCCAAAAGAAGTGATGCAAATGGCTTCTCTTCCCACCTCCACACTGTTATGTCTGGAATCCCCCAACAATCTATCCTTGGCCCCCTCCTCTCCCTGGAGGCAACTTCCACACATAGGCTAACAGTACTATCACTCCACCATGGCCTTGACCCCTCCACTACCGAGCCGACATCTGTAGTGTATGTAACCTGTACCACCTTAAGAGGATACCTTAAGGTGATGGACTACTTTTTGATGGCTCCTTTACATTGTAGTACTGGTGGTGACCACACCGGTATATAAACCCTGCAGAGCAAAGTGTATCCCAGTTCAGCCCTGACCCTCAATCACTAAAGACCTGTTTACTTACTTCTGTAGTCTGTGTCCTGTTATTCAGTATAACTGCAATTGAAAACACAGACTCAACAGTGGCGACGAGTCTGATCTTACCTTGCGGCAGTTTTGCATCAAAGGAAGCTTCGTCCTCAGACACGGACGTCGAAAAAGGGCATCCGCCCTCAACATCCTGCATCGCACGGGAGGCCATCGGAAACCCGGGTTGGTTTGCTGACCACGAAGTCAAGCATCAGTGAGCATCCCTTCTATGACAGCGACGGGTAAGCCCAATCGAGCGGCACGGGGGGGAAAGTCAGCCGAGTTGTCAGTGAGAGAAGGGGAGGGAAAATGACGAAAAGGGCAGAGAACATGACCGCAGCCGGTGTTAGGGGCCGGACTGCAATCGGGCAGAGACGCGCAGCAGCCAGAAAAGCGTTTATGGCCACAAGGACCGCGGGAGCAGCGGGGGAACAAGAGCAGCAACGCAGGGGAAAATAAAGGACCGCTGGGAGGCGTGGACGGCAACAGCGTGGGAATCGCCATTTTGAGTCAGCGGGGGAAGAAGACAAGCGCGGGAAAAGCCGCCAAGCGCGGGAAAAGCCGCCATTTTGAAAAAAAAATAATAATAATAATAATAATATCCAAAGGGGAAGGAGAAATTCAGCAAGGATGCCAAAAACGGGTAACATCACTGCTTTTGATAACGATGTGGAAGATTGGGCCACTTATGTGGAACGCATCGAAGTTTACTGTACAACGAATGAGGTACCGGATGATAAGAAAGCACTAACCCTATTAAACTCAATGGGTGCGAAGACGTACGGGTTATTAAGGAACCTTGTAACACCAGACAAACCGGTAGGGAAGAGTTTCGCGGATATTGTTACTATCCTGCAGGAGCATTTAAACCCCACGCCGCTGCTGATAGCGGAACGATTTAAATTCTACGAAAGAATTCAACTTAAAGAAGAAAGCAACGCTGAATTCCTAACAGAACTGCGCAAGTTATCAAAGTACTGCCAGTTCGGAACAGGACTAGCAGACGCACTGAGAGATAAGCTTGTGTGTGGGCTCCTAAGGGAAAGAAGCCAGAAGCGACTGCTAGAGGAAAAGGACCTTACGCTGGACAAAGCTTTCAGCATTGCAGCATCCCACAAGGCAGCAGCACGAGGCGCTGCAGAGATACAGCAAAGGCCATTGGAATTCAGCACCAATGAAATGGCATTGGGCACAGTAAAGTGCTATCGTTGTGGAAGGACAACGCATGACCAGAACCAGTGCTGGTTCAAAGATAAAGAATGCAGGCAATGTGGCAAACTTGGTCACATAGCGAGAGTATGCCGGTCAGGAAAGAAGACCAGCAGCAAAAAGTCACCGCAGGAGAAGTACAAAAAAGTACACAAGGTGACAGAGAACAGTTCAGATGAACAGAAGACGGATTCAGACTCCAGCAGTAAGCAACTGGGTTGTCTGAAAATACATAATGTGGGTAACACAGCAGACCACCAAACTATCTGGGTCACGCTTCGGATAGCAGGAGTCCAAGTGAAGATGGAATTGGACACTGGGTCGGCATTAACGGTCATGAATAAGCGAGATTACAAAAGGTTATTCTCGCACATTCCCCTGAGGGATACGGAGATTGTATTGAAAACATACACGGGGCAAATAGTATACCCCAAAGGAAAGATAAAAGTAAACGTGGTCTACAATGGTAAAGAAAGTCAGAAAATGGACTTGTATGTGTTACCTGATGGAGGTCCGCCACTACTGGGACGGGAATGGATCCGGAGAATAAATGTGGACTGGCATTCCATACAAGCACTGACTGTAGATGCCTGTAAGGAGGACGACGTCAAACCTAAACAACTGTCCAAAATCTTAGATGATGCTAAGGAGGTGTTCCAACAGGAACTTGGAACACTGAAAGGAATTACGGCAACCATCCAGGTTGAAGAACATGCAAACCCAAAATTTTTCAAAGCCAGACTGGTGCCTTATGCGATACGACCTGCTGTGGAAGCAGAGCTGGAAGGGCTAGAATGTTCAGGGGTACTGTTCAAGGTGGACTGGAGCGAATGGGCTACACCCATTGTTCCTGTCATGAAGCGTTCGTTGAGCAACAAGCCGGGGGAACCTGGGAAGGTTCGCATCTGTGGCGATTTCAAGATCACTGTTAATCCGGTTCTTCACACGGTGCAATATCCGCTTCCGCGGATTGAAGATATCTTCGCTTCACTGTCTGGCGGGAAACACTTCACTAAGATAGACCTGGCGCAGGCGTACCTACAGATGGAAGTTGATGAAGCGTCACGTCAGTATCTCACGATCAACACGCATAAGGGCTTATATCGGTATAATAGACTGGTTTTTGGAGTGGCATTGGCTCTAGCGATTTGGCAAAGGGCCATGGAGCAGGTATTGCAGGGAATTCCAGGCACACAATGCTACCTGGATGACATCCTGATTACAGGAGATAACGATAACGATCACCTCGCGAATTTGGAGCAGGTGCTCCTCAGATTGAAAGAATATGGGCTCAGAGCTAATCGCCAGAAATGCGAGTTCTTTCAAAAGCGAATCTCGTACTGCGGCCACGTCATTGACCGGGAGGGGCTCCATAAGTCACCTGACAAGATCGAAGCTGTTGTAAAAGCTCCTGCACCGGAAAATGTATCCCAGTTGAGGTTGTTCCTCGGGTTGGTTTACTATTACCACAAGTTTCTTCCAAATTTATCCACGGTGTTACACCCGCTAAACACTCTTTTGCAAATGGGAATACCATGGAAGTGGAGCGATGATTGTAAGCGGGCTTTTCAAAAGAGCAAAGCACTGATCACCTCTAAGGAAGTGTTGGCTCACTTTAACCCAACGCTGCCTATTCGCTTAGCTTGTGATGCTTCTCCATACGGTATCGGGGCAGTGCTCTCACATAAGTTTCCAGATGGCTCGGAAAGGCCAGTCGCTTTTGCATCCAGGTCATTGACCTCCGCTGAGCGCAACTATGCTCAGATAGATAGGGAGGCTCTCAGCCTCGTGTGGGGAGTTAAGAAGTTTAACCATTACCTGCAAAGCCAAAAGTTTACGCTGCTGACAGATCACCAGCCGTTGGTTTCCATTTTCAACCCTAAGAAGGGTGTTCCGGTAATGACGGCGCAGAGGCTTCAGAGATGGTCCCTTTTCCTAGGGGCACATCAATATGATATTGAATTCAAAGGTACAAAGCAACATGGTAATGCTGATGGGCTGTCGCGCCTGCCACTACCTACAGCACAAGAGGCACCGGCAGTTGATCCTGTAGAGATATTTCACTCGACCATCATCGAATGCTTACCAGTCACCAATGCGGGTATTGAGAGAGAGACCCAAAATGACCCGGCACTGTCTCGGGTCTACGACTTGACAGTGAAGGGATGGCCAGCACATGGCGAACCACTGTTACCAGCATTCTCAGCCAGACAAGAACAGCTGTCCGTATGTCAAGGAACATTGATGTATGGAACAAGGGTGATTATTCCTCCGAAATTAAGAGAGAGAGTTCTGAAAGAATTGCACGAAGGTCATCTGGGGGAGTCAAGATGAAAAGCCTTGCTAGGGCTTATGTGTGGTGGCCAGGTATCGACAAACAAATAGAGGATCTGACCAAAAGCTGCTCAGGGTGCCAAAAAGTTCAAAATGCACCTCCAATTGCACCGCTGCATCCGTGGGAATGGCCTTCAGCCCCATGGCAATGTGTGCATATCGACTTTGCAGGTCCATTCGTGGATTCCATGTTTTTGATAGCAGTAGACGCACATTCTAAATGGCCAGAAGTGATTAAGATGTCGACCACTACCTCTGAGAAGACGATCGCAGTTCTAAGAACCATATTTGCAAGGAATGGGTTGCCGGAGCAAATATGTTCAGACAACGTACCACAGTTCGTGTCAGAAGAATTCCAGAAATTCATGAAAAAGAATGGGGTGAAACACTATACATCTGCCCCATATCATCCGGCTACAAATGGGTTGGTCGAGAGATTTGTACAAACGTTCAAAAAGGCGATAAAGGCCATGAGTGAAGACCATTTTCCACTACAACACAAGGTGGACAATTTCCTGATGGCGTATCGAAACGCCACGCATTCAGTGACAAATCAAAGCCCTGCCATAATGTTCTATAACAGAAGGTTGCAGTCCCGGTTGGATTTGTTAAAACCCAATGTGCGAAGGGAAGTCGAAAACAAGCAATTCCAGCATGTAAATAACAAGGCCACTCGTAGTTTCGAAATAGGACAACCAGTGTTGGCCAGGGACTATAGGGATGATAAATGGCAACCTGGAACAATTCGTGCACGACAAGGACCCTTGATGTACATGGTAGACGTTGGAGAGAACGTAATATGACGTCATGCTGACCAACTTGTGGAATCGAGAACAAGGGTCGACCCCATGTCTACGGCAGAGACACCAGTTGAAGAACTTATTGAGCCTGTAGCATCTACCTCAGACTCGAACGTACCTGAAGATGTTCAATCCATAGGAGATCAAGTGGATGAGTCACCCCAACAACGAGAACCAGAGACCCCTGAAAGGCATTATCCGGCCCGGATCAGGAGGCCTCCTCAGAGACTGAATCTTTGAACAGTTGTGTGTAAATTGTATATATGTTATCCATGTAATGTTTAATTTGGGGTGTACACTGTTAAGCTAAAAGGGGAGGAATTGTAGTGTATGTAACCTGTACCACCTTAAGAGGATACCTTAAGGTGATGGACTACTTTTTGATGGCTCCTGTACATTGTAGTACCGGTGGTGACCACACCGGTATATAAACCCTGCAGAGCAAAGTGTATCCCAGTTCAGCCCTGACCCTCAATCACTAAAGGCCTGTTTACTTACTTCTGTAGTCTGTGTCCTGTTATTCAGTATAACAGCAATTGAAAACACAGACTCAACAACATCCAGTCCTGGATGAACAACAATTTCCTCCAATTAAATATTAGGAAGTACAAAGCCATCATTTTGGGCCACAGAGACTCCATTGCCACAAACCACCCCCCCCACCCCACTTGCTGGCCACTGTCTCAGGTTGCGCCAGACTCTTTGTAACCTCAGTGCCATATTCAACGCTGCGCTGAGGTTCCGATCTCATAACCTCTCCATCGCAAAGATCGCCTACTTCCACCTCCATAACATCGCATGCCTCTGACCCTGCCTCAGCCCATCTGCTGCTGAAACCTTTATCCAAGCATTCGTAACCTCCAGATTTGACTAATCTAATGTCCTCCCGACTGGCCTTCCATTCTCCATTCTCTACAAACTTCAACTCAACCAAAACTCTGCTGTCCATTTCTTATCCTATAAAAAAATCCAACACACCAATCATCCCCGTCATTTGCTGACCTGCATTGGCAGCAGATCCTGTAATGCCTCCAATTTAAAATTCTAACGCTTATGTTTAAATCCCTTCATTACCGTTCCTCTCCTATCTCTGTAACCTCCTTCAGACCTATAGCTCTCCCTCTAAACTCTGTTCCTCTGACTCTGGGCTCTTCTGTATCCTCCCTCCCTTCGTTTACCATTGGTATCTGAGCCTTCAGTCCTCTAGGCCTTCAGTCCTCTAGCAAATGGTATGTTGGCCTTCATAGCGAGAGGATTCGAGTACAGGAGCAAGGATGTCTTGCTGCAGTTGTACAGGGCCTTGGTGAGACCACACCTTGAGTATTGTGTGCAGTTTTGGTCGCCTTAGCTGAGGAAGGATGTTCTTGCCATGGAGGGAGTGCAGCAAAGATTCACCAGACTGATACCTGGGATGGCAGGAATGAGGTATGAAGAGAGATTGGGTCGATTAGGCTTATATTCGTTAGAGTTTAGATGAATGAGAGGGGATCTCATTGAAAGTTATAAAATTCTAACAGGACTAGGCAGACTAGATGCAGGAAGGATGTTCCCGATGGCGGGGGAGTCCAGAAGAAGGGGTCACAATCTAAGGATAAGGGGTAAGCCATTTAGGACTGAGATGAGGAGGAATGTCTTCACCCAGTGAGTGGTGAACCTATGGAATTCTCTACCACAGAAGGCAGTTGAGGCCAACTTATTAAATATATTCAAGAAGGCGTTAGATATATTTCTTAAGGCTAAAGAGATCAAGGGATATGGGGAGAAAGCAGGGACAGGGTACTGAATTTGGATGATCAGCCATGATCTCATTAAATGGCGGAACAGGCTCCAGGGGCCGAATGGTCTACTCCTGCTCCTATCTTCTATGCCCTATGTTCGAGAAGTCCCTCCCTAAACTTTTCTGTCAAATTAGTAATAATACTGTGGAGGAGGAATTCCTGGAGTGTTTACGGGATGGTTTCCTGGAACAATATGTCGAGGAACCAACCAGAGATCAGGCCATCTTAGACTGGGTATTATATAACGGGAAAGGATTAATTAGCAATCTTGTTGTACGAGGCCCCTTGGGTCGGAGCGATCATAATATGATCGAATTCTTCATTAAGATGGAGAATGAAGTAGTTGACTCAGAAACTAGGGTCCTCAATTTAAATAAAGGAAACTACGATGGTCTGAGGAGCGAGTTGGGTAGGATTGATTGGGGAATGGCACTCAAAGGGTTGACGGTGGATAGGCAATGGCAAACATTCAAAGACCGAATGGATGAACTACAGAAGTTGTTCATCCCAGTTTGGCATAAAAATAAAACAAAAAAGGTGACTCAGCCGTGGCTAACGAGGGAAATTAGGGATAGCATAAGATCCAAGGAGAAGACATACAAATTGGCCAGGAAAAGCAATAATCCTGAGGATTGGGAGCAGTTTAGGATTCAACAAAGGAGGACAAAGGGATTAATTAAGAAATGGAAAATAGAATATGAGAGTAAGCTTTCAGGGAACATAAAAACTGACTGTAAAAGCTTTTATAGATATGTAAAGAGAAAAAGATTGGTGAAGTCAAGCGTAGGTCCCTTGCAGTCAGAATTGGGGGAATTTATAATGGAGAGCAAAGAAATGGCAGACCAACTAAATACACATTTTGGTTCTGTCTTCACAAAGGAGGACACAAATAACCTCCCACAAATACCGCAGAACATAGGGTCTGATGAAAGGGTGGAACTGAAAGAAATCAGTATTTGTAGGGAAATGGTGTTAAGAAAATTGATGGGACTGAAGGCCAATAAATCCCCAGGGCCTGATAATCTACACCCCAGGGTACTTAAGGAAGTGGCCCTAGAAATAGTAGATGCATTGCTGGTCATCTTCCAGAACTCGATAGACTCTGGAACAGTACCCATGGATTGGAGGGTAGCTAATGTTACCCCACTGTTCAAAAAAGGTGGCAGAGAAAAAGCGGGGAATTATATGACATCGGTAGTGGGGAAAATGCTAGAGTCCATTATAAAAGATGTAATAGCAGAGCACTTGGAAAGCAGTGACAGGATCGGACAAAGTCAACATAGATTTACAAAAGGTAAATCATGCTTGACTAATCTACTGGAATTTTTTGAGGATGTAACTGGTAAAATAGATAAGGGAGAACCAGTGGATGTGGTGTATTTGGACTTTCAGAAGCCTTTCGATAAGGTCCCGCATAAGAGGTTAGCATGCAAAATTAAAGCACATGGGATTGGGGGCAAGGTATTGACTTGGATAGAGAACTGGTTGGCGGACAGAAAGCAAAGAGTTGGAATAAACGGGTCGTTTTCCAAGTGGCAGGCAGTGACTAGTGGGGTACCGCAAGGATCGGTCCTAGGACCCCAGCTTTTCACAATATATATTAATGATCTGGACGAGGGAATTGGATGTAATATCTCCAAATTTGCAGACAACACAAAGCTGGGTGGGAGGGTATGCTGTGAGGAGGATGTCGTGAAACTCCAGTATGATTTGGACAGGTTGGGTGATTGGGCAGGAACATGGCAAATGCACTATAATGTGGATAAATGTGAGGTTATCCACTTTGGTGGCAAAAACAGGAAAGCAGATTATTATTTGAATGGCAATAGATTGGGAGAAGGGGAAGTGCAAAGAGACCTGGGTGTTCTTGTGCACCAGTTGCTAAAGGTACGCATGCAGGTGCAGCAGGCGGTTAAGAAGGCAAATGGTATGTTGGTCTTCGTAGCAAGAGGGTTCGAGTACAAGAACAAGGATGTCTTGCTGCAGTTGTACAGGGCCTTGGTGAGACCGCACCTTGAGTATTGTGTGCAGTTTTGGTCACCTTACCTGAGGAAGGATGTTCTTGCCATGGAGGGAGTGCAGCGAAGATTCACCAGGCTGATACCTGGGATGGCAGGAATGACGTACGAGGAGAGATTGTGTCAATGGGCTTATACTCACTGGAGTTTAGATGATTGAGAGGGGATCTCATCGAAACCTATAAAATTCTGTCAGATCTGGAGAGACTAGATGCAGAAAGGATGTTTCTGATGGCCGGGGAGTCCAGAACCAGGGGTCATAGTCTAAGGATAAGGGGGAAGCCATTTAGGACTGAAATGAGGAGGAATTTCTTCACCCAGAGAGTGGTGAACCTGTGGACTTCTCTGCCACAGAGGGCGGTGGAGGCCAGTTCATTAAATATATTCAAGAAAGAGTTGGATATATTTCTTGAGGCTAAAGGGATCAAGGGATATGGGGAGAAGGCAGGGACAGGGTACTGAATTTGGATGATCAGCCATGATCCCATTGAATGGCGGAGCAGGCTCGAAGGGCCGAATGGCCTACTCCTGCTCCTATCTTCTATGTTTCTATGTCCAATTTTGTCTGATTATGCCTCTGTGAAGCACCTTGGGATATATTTCTACATTAATGGTGCTATATAAATGCAAGTTGCTGTTGTTTCCAGCCTTTTAAGCTGATTCTCCAGTGTTATTGCCAGTCTCCTACCGAAGTTACAATGGGATTCCTGTCAGGATGTGCTTACAGGAGGGACCGGGCTTAGGGAGAAGGGTGTTGATGCAATTGGCACATTCCTAGTCTGTATTGCTCAGTAGCAGATCATGACACATTTAGCTACTGAGTCACTGGGGAGATGGTAAATGGTACCAGCCTTGGTTCAGAGGTCGTGCTCTTGCCTCTGTCAAAAGGTTGTGGTTTCAAGCCTCAATATAAAGACTTTTGCATGTAAGCTATAACAATAATAATGGAGTGTTATACTGTCGGAGCTGCTGTCTTTCAGAATAGATATTAACCAAGGCCCATCTGCCCTGTCAGGTGGATGTAAAAGATCCATGGCACTATTTGAGGAGGAGCAGGGAAGTACTTACAGTGTCCTAACTAACATCTATTCCTCAACCAACATCACTAAAATAGTTTATATGGTCATTTATCTCATTGCTGTGTGCAAATTGGCTGCTGCATTTCCAACATTACAACAGTGAGTGCAATTCAATATTACATCATGGCCTGTAAAGCTCTTTGGGACATCCTGAGATCATGAAAGGTGCTAAATAAATGCAAGTTATTTCTCTTTCCCTAGTGTTTCTTAAATGTCAAGTCCACAGGTCTTCAATATTTTTTATATGGTAGCTCAAATTGTATATGACTGGTATTCAGGTTCCAAATAAAGGAACCAAGAAACATAGGTATCGGAACCATGTAGAAAATTATTGTGTTATTCTGAAAGCACTGAATAAATATACCAGAACTGAGAAGTTATACCTATCAGGAAAGATTGAACAGGCTGGGGCTCATTTCTCCAGAAAATTGAAGACTGAAGGGTGACCTGATAAAGGTCTTTAAGGTTATGAAAGGGTTTGATATGGTAGATGTCGAGAAGATGTTACCACTTGCAGGGGAGATCAGAACTAGGGGCCATAAATATAAGATAGTCACTAATAAATCCAATAGGGAATTCAAGAGAAACTTCTTTACCCAGAGAGTGGTTAGAATGTGGAACTCGTTACCACAGGGAGTAGCTGAGGTGAATAGCATTCATTCAAGGGGAAGCTAGATACGCACATGAGGGAGAAAGAAATAGAATGCTATGTTGGTAGGGTTAGATAAAGAGGGTGGGAGGAGACTCGTGTGGAACATAAACACCAGCATGGACACGTTGTTGAATGGCCTGTTTCTGATTCATAACATAATCTGGAGAAAACAATGGTGTTGGTTTTATAAAGTGGCATCTGACGTGCAAACTTAGTATTAAGTAATATTAATTATCTTTTTCCAAATTAGCTGGGCTAAATTGGTTAATAATAACTCCAAACTAGCCAAAAGTAAATCAGTTCTGATTCCAAAGCAGTATTGGATTGTATCTGTAGTACACTTGAGTAAAAAAAAGTGCCTTTTGTAATTAGATTATAATTGTGGCCATTTTAAGTTGCTTTAATGTAGTTTTTGGCTGATTGGAACACACAATTTTCAAAATCTACGATCAACTGGAGAATTTGTCTATGCAGATAAACACATTAAAATGGCAGGTTCTCTTTTCCCATGATAAACTCACATTTCACAGTTGAGGGCTGCCTAAAACTTCATGGGCCAGAAATTCCAGGCCAGAAGCGTGAGTACGGTCGGCTTACTCACGCTTCTGGCCGTTGGAAATGCCGGCGTTCAGCATGAACAGCGCATGCGGGGAACGCCGGCATTTCCAGACCTCGAGCGCGTGCGACTGCACAGGCAGCGCTTGCGCAGTGAACTTCGTGGATTTCATTCATGAAATCCGTGAGGTTAAGTCCTTAGAAGTTACACTGAAAAAAAGCAAGTGTAAAGTGGTTCATTGGCTGCGGAGGAAGATATATTTTATCGTGGAGCTTTTGAAATGCAATATTTTTGTTTGGGAAAGGGAGGGAAGTTATTTTAAGAAATTTTAAGTAAGTTTTAAAGTTAAAATTTTTTTTTTTAAAGGGTTTTCAGAACGCTAGGTAGAAGGAGCAATTGTGGCTGTGTGAATGGAATGTGAGAATGAGTTATGTATGTATGTCCACATATATTCCTTTACGTATATGTATGTATGTTTTATATTCCTTTACTATGAATGTATGTTTTTAATTATGATTTTCCAATAAGTTACTTTCTCTGAAAGTCATAATTAAATAATACATTCATACACATAAGTAAAGGAATATATACATAACACGCAAAGGAATATATACAGACATACATACTTTCAGAAGCTCCACGATAAGAAATATCTTCCTCCGCAGCCTCTGTAGCAACTGTACCCATGCTTTTTTCATGTGTAAGTTGTAATGACTGGACCTCACTGAAAGCATTAATGAAAGCAGCGAATTATACTGCACACGCGCTGCCTGTGCAGTCGCACGCGTTCTGCCTCTGAACCCCTTCGTTCAGAGGACAGGAAATGCCGGTTTTCCCCACATGCACTGTGCATGCTGAAAACCGGCATTTCATCCGGCCAGATGCGTAAGTACCCCGACCGTACTAGCGCATTTGGAAGGGAATTATTGGGCCAACATTTTACATGTCAATAAAATAAAAAATTTAACACTTGCACCACTTGCCCCCTCGCATCTGCGACTGAGGGTCCAAGGAGGTGCATTGCGCAAGAGGTCATCATCGGACGTATCCTCACACTGTTCCCTTTGGGGAACTGTATGAAGTGGTGGAAGGATTTATGGCCGTGATTAACGCTCATTCCGTGACCGTAACCATCTTTGAACCAGCCATTAGGGTGGTTAGTCCTATGGCGGGAGGGTTTTACGGGCTCCCACAACCCATCTGAGCGGGGGGGGGGGCCACCAACACCCACGGACGCAAGTATCCCGCTGGATGTCCACCCAGAATTTAAAGTTGGAGCTCCGACTCCACTTGCCGGGACTGTCTGGAGTGGGGTTCAAAACCCTACTCCTTCTGGCCCAGCGGCGGGGATGCTTACTGCTGCGCAAAAGGCCCACTCCGCACAAAAGGTGACACCCATACGTTTCCTGCGCCTTTTCCCTCCCCGTGACTGGAGCCCTATGCTGCCATTTCACGTTGCTAATCGGATTGGGCGTTTGTCATAGCGGTAGGATCCCCGCCGCTGGGCCAGATCAGGGTAGGGTTTCGAACCCCGCTCCAGACAGTCCCGGCAAGTGGAGTCGGAGCTCCGGCTCTAAATTCTGGGTTGACATCCAGTGGGATATTTGCGTCCGTGGGTGTGGGTGGCCCCCCCTCCTTGTACAGCTTGTGGGAGCCCGTAAAACCCTCCCGCCATAGGACTAACCGCCCTAATGGCTGGTTCAAAGATGGTTACGGTCACGGAATGAGCGTTAATCACGGCCATAAATCCTTCCACCACTTCATACAGTTCCCCAAAGGGAACAGTGTGAAGACACGTATGACGACGACATTGCTAAATAAATAAATGGAATTAAAAAAATTCTTTTAGGGCTTTTAAAAGTCTTTAAATTGCTTTAATTCTCTTTAAAACTACTTCAGATTACTCAAAATAATGTAAACATTTTAAAAAGTTTATAAAAGTTACCAAAATCTTAAAAACCTATTTAAACTGCTGCTTTGCATGTAAAAAAGCAAAGCAGCTTGACAGAAACATTGGGGGCGTGTCCAGTGAAACTGAGACCTCAAGGGGCATGTCTCACTTACACTGCACGCTCCTGGGTCCGCGCTGGCTGCACTCCTGGGCGGCGTGACGTCATACGCTGCCCGGGAATGTGCTTTCTATTTCTCCAAGTTCAGGCGTCCCAGAAGCTGATCGGCAGGAGCGCGGGGTAAGTGCAAATACGGGGCTTGCACGCGCTGCAAGCCCCGTTCTGGAATTTCTGGCCCCATGTCTCATTTGATGTAATTGCTGAGAGAATTCTGCAGTAGATGTATTCCAGGCTGCATCTGACTGCAGGTTTTAAAGGATAATAACATACAAAGGATAACAAAATGGTGGTGATTGGGGGATACCAGCTAGTGTAAAGATAAAGGAAATTATTTTAGGTTTGTGTGACAATTGAGGCGACTATTACTTGCCCTTAAAATTTCTGATTTCTGAGAAAATATCTATTCTTCTACAAAGACTCAAATGTTTTTGATAGTTACATTTTTATACAGTTTGGCACGAGATTTGTCAATTCTTTTATGCTGTCATGAGACATGAAACTTACTTCTGAACTTTCTTGATACTGGTGCTTTTTAAAGTGCTTCTGCAGTTTGTCACAGCAGTCTTTGTTGGAGATCTACAGTTTAATCCACAAAGAACAGGCTATAGTTTGCTCCTGTGAGGAATGTGCAGAACAGGAGGTGGATTTACAAAATCTAGACTGATACTTCAGTGCAGTACTGAAGGAGCACTGCATAATCTGAGGTGCCGTCTGTCAAATGAGATGTTAAATCGAGGCCCTGTTTGCTCTCTCAGTTGAACATAAAAGATCCCATGGCACTATTTTGAAGAAAAGAAGGGGAGTTCTTCCTGATGTCCTGGAGAATATTTATCTCTCAACCAACATCACAAAAAAAATGATCTGGCCATTATCTCATTGCTGTTTGTGGGAGCTTGCTGTACGCAAATTGGCTGTCGTGTTTCCTACATTAAACAGTGATGACACTTCAAAAAGTACTTAATTGACTGCAAAGCACTTTGGGACACCCTGAGGCCATGAAAGGCGCGATATAAAAATAAGTCTTTCTTTCTTTCTTTTGACTGTGGAACCTCGTAAGACAAGACCCGGGAAACTCAGTTATGTTGCTTTCATAAGGTTTACAACTGGGTGTTTCATTAGATGCTCATGCAAATGCTGGAAGTACAGGAGTACATGGCAGAATCTTGGCTTTTATATCGATTGGGCACTTCACTCCAAGCTCCATTAAAATGCTGATGTGTAAGATTTGCAAAATTTCTGCATTTCCCCAAAGGCTGTTATTAATAAACGGGACCCTGTGTGGACATTTTAAATCAAAAAGGGTACCCAAGATGGCATCCGTGCCTCGTGGCAGAAAGCCTGTTGGATATTAAAATGGACTCTGCAACGCAGGCAGCTTGTGGATCGAAACCCAAGCTGCAGTTTCCTGTGAAGAGAGACTTTGTATTTTGAAACCAGACAGGACTCTGAATTATGTATTAGACCGAATTGGAGACAAGTCTAAATTCAGTTTAGGCCTATAGTTAAGGCCATCAAGCAGTCTACATATATAATCGGAAACAGATTAAGAGAGCCATCGAGGCTGGACAGGCCCATCAAGGAACATTCATGACAATACAAGTCAATTATCGGGCCGGTAGATGCGATTACCGGCCATCTAAAACAGTTAGTATGGATTGCTACCATTATTTAAAATAGCCCACCAAGATTAAGACAAAGAACTAACCTGATTTGGAGCACAGATAAGGGTTTTTCGAAAGGAGTATAATTGAAGGCCCTTGGGTAGCAACTGCTCTCTTCTCTTCTCTCTCTGCTCTTCGGCCCCTCGCACTCGTGGCTGTCGCTCTTTCCCCGTCCTGCGCTTACCCCCTGGCCTTTGCCCGTGCCTTTCCCCACTTCATCTGGAAATCGCCCCTGCACTGCATCGGGCGGACACGGACAATTCAGGCCAGGTGAGGCAGGACGCGACAAGTGGAGGAGGGAAGACCACCTGAGGAAGACCAACTGAGGGGAGGCTTCGAATTATCGGGCCTTCAGCCTCAGCCAACCTACGACTATCTTCATACAAACTCAAGCTGTCGGCAGATGACGAAGAATCATCCCTGCAAGGTAAAGTACCCAAACAGAGACTTTAACTTTGGGGTACTCGAACCTGGACAATGCCCTTGCAGCACCCGGAGACCACGTGATGACGGCAGGCCCCAGAGAGCACCAAGAGCGAACCCTGAACCCCACTGTTGTTTTGAGTCCAACAAACCCTTGTGATTGGTGAGCATAAATTCTGGCCCCTCATAGCTTAATCTAGTTAGGTATAGGGGGTGGGATAAGGATAAGGGGATTGTTAAGATAGTTGTTTTCACTCGATGTGCCGTGTGTTCCCCATTCCCTGTATAAATATAGTTATTCTTTTTTTTGTATTTTTTGCCTGTAGAAGTGTACACTAGTAATTTTCCATAAGATTGTATCAATTTTTCCTCTTCAATAAAATCTTGGTTTTTGTTTATATCCAACCACCTGTCTACTCGAGTCTTCTCTGTACTGCCGTCTTATACCTAAGTCCGGTGTCTAGAACCCAGGGGCGTGGGAGCAATTCGAACCTCT
The DNA here is from genome assembly GCF_052327205.1 of Somniosus microcephalus. NCBI lineage: Eukaryota > Metazoa > Chordata > Chondrichthyes > Squaliformes > Somniosidae > Somniosus > Somniosus microcephalus. The sequence goes on from NC_140998.1 coordinate 40,646,187, forward strand.
CATAAACAGTCAGAGGCATAACTGACTGGGTGCACGCGCCACCCCACAGGGCACCCCCTACAGAAATGGCGACCGCGGCAGGACACCGGCAACAAGGTTGTGATGCAGTAGACAGTGGTTCGGATGAGCGAACCATGATGGAGGAAAGGATTTCTGATTATGTGTTTAGCAAAGTGAATATCACTAAGAAGTGGATCAGCACTCTGTTAAGGGCTGGACGTCCGATAGATGCAGCAGCTAAGTGGACAGAGGGAAAGGAACACAAGAAGTCCTTAGAGAAGGCAGTTTGGCTGATGTGCTTTTAAAGGCAGGTCCAGCTTTTGGACGGGCTCGTTGCAGCACAGGCAGTCGAGATAAGGGAGTCAGCCCTGGAGATCCAGGGTAAGACTCTCGCAGGGGATAAGTTATTAGTAGCTTTGCAGGCTTTGAAGCAAGAAAGAATACATTTAGTGGGAGAACACAAGGCCCAGTTGGAATACCTACAGTGCCAAGTCACCGAGGCCAAGGGAAATGATTTAAGGTTGCGGGAGAAGAATGCCTGCTTGGCAAGGCAGATCAGGGAACAGGAAGAGAAAGTACAGGAGGTAAAAGCCGCTTACAAGCTAGCAAGTGAACAGGGGTTTGAGGAGGCAGACCATGGCCCCTGTAGAGAGAGGATAGAAGATCTGAGCCGAGCCCTCCGGAAGGCAAAAGGCATGGTATGCCTCATAAGCCCAAAGGCAGGTCAGGCAGATTTTATGCGGAATGAGGGGAGGACAGTTCCAACGTCTCCGGTAGTGTCTAGGGACAACCCGGTTGAGAGAGAGGAGACATCACGGCCACCACCCGTAGCGCCAAGTTTCAGCAAGGTTTGGCAGCAAGGGGGGGTGGAACCGGGGGTGGAACCTGAAGTGGAGCCAGAGGTGGAGGCGGAGGTAGAGCAACCCCCGCCCGAGAGGCCGGAGCCGGGACCGATGTGCCCAGCACAGCATCGGAGGTTCGGCCCACCCACTAATGGTGACATTGAAGGACCCCTCCAAAACCAGTTCGTATTACACTTTAACACCCAACAGCTCAGGGTTATGGTCAACCATATCCCGAAGCTTTCTGCAAAGGGAGACCCCTCGATCCACTTCAGGGAAATAGAGCAGATCGCCAGCATCAACGACTGCGATGACGCTGAGAAGGCCAAAATGCTGCTATTCTCCCTGGAGAGTAATCTCCTCCAATCCCTCTCTGACAAGTGTAAAAGGGTGCAGAGCGGGTACGAGGAACTTAGAGATGCGGTTCTAGGGGCCATGGGGATGGATGAGGGAAGTCCCTTCTCCCGCGTGGAGAAGACGATCCAGCTTTCCGGGGAAACTCCGCATGCTTTTGCGGACTGGCTGTGGCCGGTGCACCGGAAGGCTTGCCCGGGGACGCCGGGCCGGGCGTTCCTGAATGGGGATCCCCTGATGCATTGGCTCCGTTGCCTGGTGGCGAACAGCTTGCCACAGGTCCGGGCCAAGGCCGAAGCCTGGTTCGACCCCATAGATCCCCAGACCACAGAACTCACGGTAATTAGGCAGCTCACTCTGGCTTACAAAAATGGTAGGGGAGCCGATGCACACCCACCCAAGGGGAAGGTGCATGAGGTAAAACCCGGATCGGGTAGGAAAGGGTGGCACCGGGAAGGGAGTAACCCCCCAACACAAAGACCAATTGTTATGGGTGTGGGAAGGATGGTCACTGGAGGAAGGAGTGCAAAAACCCTTGGAAGGATAGCAAAAGAAAGCAGCCCACAGCCCCAGCCCAAAAGGTGGGGGTAGGGACCCCTTCCGCAGAGGTCGAGTCACTTTTGGACGCCTTGAGGTCCTTACTGACTGGCCAGGGGAGAGTAGCAGCTACCACTGGTGCTCTCACCCCATCCGCTCCATCCAACCCACAGCCATGACTAGAGCCAACGCAGCCTGTTTATCTGTGTTCGCTCCGATATGATGAGTGGAAAAGACCCCTTTTGGAGATGGAGGTGGAGAAGGTGACGAGGACTTATCTGTTAGACACGGGGGCATCATGCACTGTGGTTTACTCAGCTAACCCCATCGCCTCACCTCTCTCCAGCGGGGCCCCATACAGTCTATCGGGGTTCACGGGTAGAGAACAGGCCGGCTCGTTTTCCATCCCGCTCGCCATTCGGATAGGATCGCTCCACTCCAAGTGGAGGTGTGTCCTGATGAAATGGGATGTGGAGGGTGGAAGAGGGGTCCTGGGAGCCGACTTTATTGTAGGCCATGGGATCCTAGTGGATTTGAGGAATCACTGCCTTTGGGGGGCAGGTAGAGTAAAGAACGGTGAGATCGTAGTAATCCCGGGAAAGGAAGGGAAGGGGACCCTCTGCACCATGAAGCTCAAAGAAGACTATAACCTCGGGCTCATGGTCAGCAACACCCCACCAGAGTTCCAGGCATTTGTGCAGGCCCACCTGGCCACATTTGCCACTCACAAACACGACTGCGGGAGGGTCACAGGATTTGAGGTCAGCGTAGACGGGGATCCCATGGCCCAACCACAGAAACAGTATAACTTCCCCAGGGAAGCAGAGCCGGACATGGAAGCAGCCATGTCCTCGTTAGTGCAGCAGGGAGTTCTGAGACCAACAGCTACTCACGTGAATTCTCCGTTATGGCCAGTCAGAAAGCCGGACAATTCCTGGAGGGCCACGGTGGACTATCGAGTGCTCAATAGTAACATCCCAGCCTGCGCACCCACAGTAGCAGCAGTTGCCGACCTCATCGGGAGTATTTCAGCATCCGCGACCATTTTCACGGTGCTGGATATTTCAAACGGGTTTTGGTCCATCCCTGTAAGGAGCGAGAATCAGTACAAGTTTGCCTTTACGTTTAAAGGGCAACAGTACACGTGGAACTGTTTGCCACAGGGCTTCCACAACAGCCCCAGCATTTTCCATTAGTGCATGGCCGACAGTTTGAAGGATTTTAGCCAGCCCAGACAGTTGGTTCAATATGTGGATGACCTGCTCCTGTTCATTGATTCGAAAGAGGAGCATGGCTCGCTATTGGCCGAACTGCTGGAGCTGTTAGGGCAGAAGGGTTTCAAAGTAAATCCCAAGAAAGCGCAGATCGGCCAGCAGGAGGTGAAATTCCTTGGTCTGACCATGCATGCTGGAGAAAGGGCCATAGATAAGGCTGGGGAAGGAGAGTCCCGGGACCCCTATCGGGCAGGTCCGGTAGCCGCAGTCCGGGATAAGGGAGGCACACGGGGGGTAGTTTTGGCCCCGGACCTAAAGCAGGTCCGGGTCCAAGATTCCGTCTGTAAGGCCGCCCCGGTGATGAAAGAGAAAGGGGAGCCCCTAGAAGGTCCATTCGGGGCAGCGGACGAACCTTCAGCACAGGTTATAAAACAGGCCGCTGGATATATCAACCAGTGTAAGCTGTTTACACCTGAACGGGGAAAACAGCCAGTTGGGAAAGGGTCTGAGGATAAAGATCCTCAGCCTGCAGCAGGAGCGAGGTCACAGACTGCACAGGCAGGCGCTGTGGCTTGCTTGAAGGGAGGGGCCATCCCGCCCATCGTTTGGGACACTCCCCCACTCTTCTGGGATCCAGATGAGGGGGAGGGACCTGAGGGCGAAAACCCCGCCCCTAACCCCAGGTGTACAGAGGGAGGGACCTGAGGTCGAAAATCCCGCCCCGTACCCAGCCATGGGACCTGGGGACGGAGACTCTCAGCTCGCAGCAGCAGGCTGTGAAAAGTTACCTGCCTCCAGCCCAGTTTCAGGAGGGGTCAAGCCTGGGGGAGCAACGGTTCGGGTAAAAGACCCAGCGGCCAAGAAAGCCCCACCCGTCAAGGCCCCCAGAAGGTCCCCATGGACGCCCCAGCAGAGAAAGCCATGGTCATCCGCCCTCCAGTTACCAAGGGCTGCCCCTCGAGTCAGGGAGAGGTCCAAGGACAGAGGTCCGCAGCCAGCAGCCACGGGCTGCGAGGGACCAACAGTGAAGGATGGTGCCGTCACGCCGGGGGTAGCGGCGAGCCGCAGTCCGACCAGGGATTAGCCTGGCCGGGCGGCGCATGTATATAGTTTAATTTAAGTTAAGTTTAAGTAAAGTGTAATTATTTAGCTTAAGTTTGGGTGTTTATAATTTAAGTTAAATAAGGCGATGGGTAGTTTTAAGTTAAGTAATCTGTTAAGAGTCGACCATGCTTCACCAAGCCAGAGAATCTCTTGGGGACCTGGCTGCATGTTCTGGTACATCTTTTTGCAGAAAGATTTTCGGGATGGAATGGATCGTGATCCTATTTGCCCTGATCGAGATGAGTGTGGAGAGGAGGGGCGACGTCCAAGACTCCAACACCTACGGGTGCTCAGGAGACAAGGCACCCCTGGCGATCGATGGGAGCAGTGAACAGGATGCGGAGGAGACCTTCATTTACTTCCACGAGGGAAGGTGGCCAGGATGGTTGGGGTCCAATTCGTCTCAGTACTCCAGCCAAACCGGATTCACGTACGGGGAAGCCTCCCTCCTGTGCCCCAGGGTACGAGTCGTTACCACGAGGGGCAGCGTCACCGTTGGAAAGCGAATATGTTTGACGTGTAAAGGACACATTCCACTGGGTAGGTGGTGGTGGCTCAGAAAGTTGAGCAAGGACATGAGGAACCCTGAAGTCGAGTGGGAACGGTTGGGGAACAACACCCATCAGACGATTACCGGGACTCATGGAAGACTAAGCGTGTGTTGGGACATGTGGTGGGAACCGGATCAAGGGATTTACATCTGTATGTGGGGGTCAGAGACGGTCTGCCCCGCAGGCATATCCATCATGTTCCAACGGCAGTGGCACGGCACCGGGGAGGGGATGAGGTGGGATACCAGCTGGAAGGTGTGTGCGGTCCCGTACTCCCAGATCCCAGTCAACGCCACTGACTGGTAACCCACCCCCGTAAGCCCCTGCCCACGGCGCAGGCGGCGAGGTTACCCAGGGAAGGTTGCCCCACCGCCACCAAGGGACCAGGGAATGGGTTGGTATTAGTCCCCGCCGATCAGATGCTGTACCAGGGGGTACACTACGCGGTAGCCTCCGTGATTTTAAATCTCACCGAGGTACATTTACCAGAGCGGTGCCCCAAAGAAACAGAACAGCTATACCAGGCCCTATTAAAGGACATGTTCAAGAAGTTTTACGAGTTCGATTTTGCCCACGTGGACAAGACCGAAATCTACACCACACACCGGGAGTTTTGGGGTAATGCAGGGAGGCAAAGAATGGGTGTATGGAATGATGTTTTTGCTGCGTTTAATACTGGGTCCTCTGTCATCAACAGCTTGGATGACATAGAGCTGCAGACCCAGATAAACGGTTTCAAAACACAGTTAAAAGGGATATTACTGGATGAGAACAAGGTAGTGGGCTTGGAGTTGCATGAGGACCAGGCCATGACGGTCCATTTAAAAGAGATCATAGCCGAGTTGGAAAAGCACGCAAAGACGGTAAATGCTCTCATAAGGGAGGACAGAAGTGCTTCTGACCAGGCTGTGCAGAATGAGGTGTGCATGTTATGTGGGGCGTGGTTACTGGGTGAGGGCCGCAGTAATCTGGAGGATTTAAAACAGGGTTTGGTCCCCTCCTGGATGAGCAACAAGCACCTCGCAGCCCTCCACCCTTTTGAGAATGCATTGAGCCCGTGCCAACTCCGGCTAGCCTCCGAAGCCTACCCAGACCCATGGATTGTGGGCGGTCCAACCATACAATCATGGGAGTAGTAGTTAGGATGCCGGTCATGGGTAGGACAGCCCGACCCACACTGGTATACAGGGTTGAGAACATTGGAGTCATTCAAGTGGGTGCACACATTTGTTTCACAGCGGTCACGCCTTACGTCATTAAGTGGGAGCACGCTATGACGGGTACTGACCTCTGAGGGTGCCGGAGCCGGGGAGCACACATAATCCTGTGCCCCCAGCACTTGAATGCCTTTTCAAAACCGTAGTGTGGGTTCAGAGCTGCTGGCGCGAAACCTATAAATTGTACCATGGAGGCAATGGCACAAGGCCATGTTCCCCCGCAGGTAGCATATATAGGAGGTGGGACATATTGTGTCACCACCGGCGCGTCCCACTACCAACATGGACAGCATAGCTGGTGTCCGGTTAGTGAAAGCAGTTTCTGTTTTAAACCCGAGGCAGAAGTTCAAGTGGCCCAGGAGCGAATTGTCCCCATTCCTGAACCCTCCACTGTTCACCTCACTGTGAAGGAGAATTTTACGGATTTACAGAAGTACGTAGCACACTTTGGCTACGAAATTCCCCCTCTCCCTGAACACCTTACCAAAATACTCAAAGCCATTATAGTTTCGCAGAAACATTTTTACACACTCGAACAGAAAACAGTAGAGATAGGGACTAAGATATTGGATATAGTGACTCCACCCTGGTGGAACATTTTCAGTAATATAGAGGTCCCTTCATGGATCAGACTGGCTTCCCACATTCTCGTGGTTTGTCAGTTAGGGATAGTGTTGTATTTACCTGTCGTTTGTATCCAGTGTAAGGGAAAAGGTCAGTGGTCAGAATTCCAAAACCAGAGAATTTGGAAGGAACACTGTGTAGAGGTGGAGGGAGCTACGCCGGTTTAAGTTTTTTCCCTGTATTATAAGTAAAGGATTGTTGTTTCTTTGTGTTTGTTATTTTTAATAAAGGTTTTTCTTTTGTTGTTTTTTTCCTGCGATGCGGTTTAATAAAGATGTGTGTACCAAGTGGTGCAGGGGTGTTGGACCCCCTCCATGCTTGTATGTGTGCGTAAAGTCTGTAATTTTACTCTCTGTATGCTGATCTACACTGCATTTTCACAGAATGGGAAGTGCATGTGTCGTGGGTATATTAGACAGGTAATTACTGGGGAAGGTTGACTATGGAGGGTCAGAAAAATTTTGCTCACCTTAAAAGTATGATACTTCAAGCAAGTTTTAGTATCACAGGGGGGAGTGTAAGATTTGCAAAATGTCTGCATTTCCCCGAAGGCTGTTATTAATAAACGGGACCCTGTGTGGACATTTTAAATCAAAAAGGGTACCCAAGATGGCGTCCGTACCTCGTGGCAGAAAGCCTGTGGGATTTTAAAATGGACTCTGCAATGCAGATAGCTTGTGGATCAAAACTCAAGCTGCAGTTTTCTATGAAGAGAGACTTTGTATTTTGAAACCAGACAGGACTCTGAATTATGTATTAGGCCGAATTGGAGACAAATCTAAATTCAGTTCAGGCCTATAGTTAATGCCATCAAGCTGTCTACATATATAATCGGAAACAGGTTAAGAGAGCCATCGAGGCTGGACAGGCCCATTCATGACAATACAAGTCAATTATCGGGCCGGTAGATGCGATTACCGGCCATCTAAAAACAATTAGTATGGATTGCTACCATTATTTAAAATAGCCCACCAAGATTAAGACAAAGAACTAATCTGATTTGGCGTGCAGATAAGGGTCTTCGAAAGGAGTATAATTGAAGGCCCCCGGGTAGCAACTGCTCTCTTCTCTTCCCTCTCTGCTCTTCGGCCCCTCGCACTCGTGGCTGTCGCTCTTTCCCCATCCCGTGCTTACCCCCTGGCCTTTGCCCGTGCCTTTCCCCACTCCATCTGGAAATCGCCCGGACACTGCATCGGGCAGACATGGACAATTCAGGCCAGGCGAGGCGGGACGCAACGAGGGTAGGAGGGAAGACCACCTGCGGAAGACCGACTGAAGAAGACCAACTGAGGAGATGAACTGAGGGGAGGCTTCGAATTATCGGGCCTTCAGCCTCAGCCAACCTGCGACTATCTTCATACAAACTCAAACTGTCGGCTGACGATGAAGAATCATCCCTGCAAGTTAAAGTACCCAAACAGAGACTTTAACTTTGGGGTACTCGAGCCTGGACAACGCCCTTGCAGTGCCTGGAGACCACATGACGATGGCAGGCTCCAGAGAGCACCAAGTGCAAACCCCGAACCCCACCGCTGTTTTGAGTCCAACAAACCCTTTTGATTGGTGAGCATAAATTCTAGCCCCTCATAGCTTAATCTAGTTAGGTATAGGGGTGGGATAAGGATAAGGTGATTGTTAAGATAGTTGTTTCTCTCGATGTGCCGTGTGTTCCCCATTCCCTGTATAAGTATAGTTATTCTTTTGTATTTTTGCCTGTAGAAGTGTACACTAGTAATTTTCCATAAGATTGTATCAATTTTTTTCCTCTTCAATAAAATCTTGGTTTTTGTTTACATCCAACCACCTGTCTAATCGAGTCTTCTCTGTACCGCCGCCTTGTACCTAAGTCCGGTGTCTAGAACCCAGGGGCGTGGGAGCGATTCGAACTGCTCATAAGCAGTCAGAGGCATAACTGACTGGGTGCACGCGCTACCCCACAGGCCACCCCCTACAGATGGAAACCTCATTGAGCCTATCTCTCTCAAGTAAGGGATAACGCAAAATTGTCCATTGTCATCCATCCTGTTCAAGTGTGCCTGTTCCCGACATTTCTGAAAGGACTGTGGTACTTCTTTTGTCAGTTGACGCTATATTGGCCGATTCATCTGGGGATCTGCAATCATTATCTTGAAAAATGGGCAAGCCCAAAATTGAGTATTATGGCTCAAGTGCATCTTAAAGTTATTGATTAAACAATTCATGTAACATCTATCACTATTGTTGATTCATAACAGAACCTGGGGGATACCAAATTTAGTTTGAATGCAGTTCTTTAGGACAGCAATGAGAATGGAGGAAGGACTTTCTTGTCTCCTTCTAACAGCAGGACAGTCCAAGAACAGGTATATTAATCAGCATAGAAGATGCTTGTCCAACAATTCTTTTTCTTCGTTTAATGCTCTCAAGACATGCTTCTTTAGTACTATCTGTGATATACAAGACCAGGTTGGGTCCAAACAGTGAAACAATTGGAAATAGGTATGATCTAGCATCAGCAAAATGGTTTCAAAGATTTTCTTTTCAGCAGTGTGAAAAACAAATCTCACACATCAGTTGTTTATCAAAGTGCGTTTCATGAATATTGAAAAAATCATTCTGTCTGGTAATTTTATGTTTTTAGGTGAGTAATACTGACTACTGGGAAGGAACTATACTGCTGTAATCATATCTTTCTGTTACCCATTGCTTGGTTGAGGACTGGTTTCAGGAGTCAACACTCCAATGTCATCATGTGCATTTCTTTGGTCGGAGGAAGATATTGGGGGAGGGGGGCGAAAGAACAGGATGCAGACTGAGGTAGCTATAACAAGGACAGATAACTCACAGAGCCAAGAGAGCTCTAAAAGACCAACCCAGGTGGTTGTCAGAACACAAAAAATCCTGAAGAAATTGCTCTTGGGTACCACTGGTGGGGGTCGATTTTCAACTTGCTGCCCAGGCGTAAAACTGGCATTGTGGGTTGGCCACCCATTGTAGAAACTGTCTGATTTTCATTTTTTTTATTCGTTCCTGGGATGTGGGCATCACTGGCAAGGCCAACATTTATTGCCCATCCTGAATTACCCTTGAGAAGGTGGTGGTGAGCTGCCTTCTTGAACCGCTGCAGTCCATGTGGTGAAGGTACTCCCACAGTGCTGTTAGATAGGGAGTTCCAGGATTTTAACCCAGCGACAATGAAGGAACGACAAAATATTTTCAGTCAGGATGTTGTGTAACTTGGAGGGGAACTTGCAGGTGATGGTGTTCCCATGCGCCTGCTACCCTTGTCCTTCTAGGTGGTAGAGGTCGAGGATTTGGGAGGTGCTGTCAAAGAAGCCTTGGTGAGTTCCTACAGTGCATCTTGTAGATGGTACACACTGCAGCCATGGTACGCCAGTGGTGGAGGGAGTGAATGTGTAAGGTGGTGGATGGGGTGCCAATCAAGCGGGCTGCTTTGTCCTGGATGGTGGTGAGCACCTTGAGTGTTGTTGGAGCTGCATTCCTGAATTGTGCCTTGTAAATGGTGGAAAGGCTACTCAGTTCAGTGTGCTCCCTTGAAAAAAGCAAATGAGGTATATTTATCATATGGTACATACCAGGTGGTCTGTCAAGATTCAGACACCTCTGGAGAAATGCCTTCCAGGGGTTTGCGCCAATTTAAAAAATGTATTTGTTCCTAGAACGTGTGTGACACTGGCAAAGCCGCATCTCTTGCCGATCCCCAATTGTCCTGAGAAGGTAGTAGTGGGCCTTCCCCTTGAACCATTGCAGTCCTTATGCTCATGTGGGGGGAAAATTTGGTTGCTTTGTGCTTCCCATTAACGCCCCAAGGGGGCGCTAACGGGGCGCAAAGCAACTAGCGCCTGAGCGCGGCGCCACTAACGCCTCCCGCAAACTTGGCTCGCGCCCCCAACCTACCGCCAGATGCTATGTTCGACAGGGTCAGGGTGACATTTTTGCGGCCGGTACAGTGATAATTAAAGGGTAGGTGATGGGCGGCCATTTTATTTGGGCCACCTGCCAGCACCTGCCCCCTCTCGCCTCTTCCTGCGGGGTGCCGGCCGCGATCCATCAGCCCCGAACTCCTCTTGAGTGCCGGGCTCTGTTGCCGGCACCCCGCTCCCCTGCGGTCCAGCAGCACCCTGATGCGCGCTGCGCTAGGCCCCTCCCCTTTAATCAGGGGAGGGAGGCCTGTAGTATTGCGGCGCTACATGCTGGCGTGCATGGCGCTGCTGCACGTAGCGCCGCGATAATCAATGGGAGCGCCCAAAAAGGGAGGGGGAGCACTTCCAGTAGCACCCTGCCTCCTGCTTGGGGCGCTACCATTGAATTTCGCCGCGGGGACACTAACTTTTTCGGGGCCCAAAGGGGGTGTGAGCCAATTTTCCCGCCATTGACACAATGGTGTTAGATCAGGAGTTCCAGGATCTTGACTCAGTCAAACTGAAATTGGAATGTCAGAATGGTGCGTGAGTTGGAGGAAAACTTGCAGGTGATAGTATATTCTTGACATTGTTGCTCTTGTCCTTCTCGATGTAAGAGGTCATGGGAGTAGGAGGTATTGTTGAGATATGCTTAGCAAGTTGCTGCAGTGCATCCTGTAAATCGTGAATACTGCAGCCACATTGCACCTGTGGTGGAGGGGGTTGACATTGTTACGGATGGTTTCAAGCTTCCTGAGTGTTGTGGAGGCTGCACTCATCCAGGTGAGTAGTGAACATTCAATCACAGTCATGGCTCGAGCCTTGTAGATGATGAAGAGGTTTTGAGGAATTAGGAGGTAAGCCACTCGTCACATATTTCCTCCTGTGGTGCTCAGTATAAACCAGGACTCAAAATGAATATCCATCTGCACTACGAGAGTATATCTACTCTATTAGGGTATGCAAAGATTGATTGGGTGAAATTATTAAGCTCAATGGTACTATTACCAACAGTGACACACAAATGTTTTCCACTGGAAGAACAGCTAGGGGGAGATGAGGAGGAATTTTTTTATATAGGGAGTTGTTATGATCTGGTGTAGGGGGTGGCGTGTGGTGGTGTTGCCTGGTGCGTGCGTGCGCCCAGTCAGCTACGCCTCTGACTGTGTTGTGAGCGGTTCGAATCGCTCCCACGCCCCAAGATTTTATTGAAGAGGAAAACTTGATACAACCTTAAGGAAAAATTACTTGCAGGACGAAATCACCTGTGGAGGAATCCAAACCAAAAGGGGGAGGACAGCAAAACCAAGGGAGAGAAGTGAAAAAACATGGAGCACACCACATCAGCGGGGAAGCTGAGGAAGAAGAGGACATGTTCATAATGTATAGCATGTTAGAGAACATTCCAAAAGTGGCTCCTATCACATTGCAACTGACAGTAAATGACTCTAAGGTGAACTTTAAAGTGGATACAGGGTGCGGCGTGACCATAATGAACAAGGCAGAGTACTCAAAATTGTGGAACCGTGCAAAAGTTCCAGAGTTAAAGCCTTGCTCCCTGCATCTTAGAACATATACAGGTGAATGAGTAGCGACATTAGGTACAGCTAATGTAACTGTGCAACACAGGGACACAGTGGAACAGCTACCTGTAGTTATAGTATCGGGTACCGGACCAAACCTGTTAAGTAGGGGCTGGATAAAAGAACTTAAATTAGACTGGGGAGCAGTAAATCAAATAGATGAGGGCAGACAGTTTGACTTTGCAAGAAGTGTTGAGTGAACATGAGAATGTGCTCAAGGAGGAACTTGGCACATTTAATGGCCCCCCAGCTAAGATTTATGTAGACAAGGAGGCACCGCCAAGGTTTTTTAAACAACGACCTGTGCCTTATGCCATGAAGCCAAAGGTAGAGGCTGAGCTTGACTGTCTATTGAGAGAGAACATACTGGAGCCAGTGAAATGTTCGGAATGGGCAGCTCCCATAGTACCTGTTTTGAAACCGGACGATTCGGTAAGACTCTGTGGCGATTACAAATTGACAGTCAATCGGGTGTCCAAACTAGAGCAGTATCTTATTCCCAAAACAGAGGATCTCTTTGCAAACCTGGCTGGAGGAAAGAAATTCACAAAGTTGGATATGAGTCATGCCTACTTGCAGATTACACTGGATGATGAATCAAAGAAGTATGTCACCATAAATACACACAAGGGCTTGTTTACATATAACCGCTTACCGTTTGGTGTCTCATCTAGTCCAGCTATCTTCCAGAGGACAATCAAAGGTGTACTGCAAGGGATTCCACATGTTTCCACGTATCTGGATGACATTCTGGTGACGGGAAGAACCGACCAGGAGCATCTGAGCACTCTGAGAGAGGTACTACAGAGATTGGAGAGGGCAGGGTTCCGGCTCAAGGTTGGGGAATGAGGCAGTGTTCCTGGGACACAGAGTGGATGCCACCGGGTTCCATCCACTCAAGGAGAAGGTACAAGCACTGCAGGACGCCCCTGCTCCTACAAATGTAGCTGAGTTAAAAGGTTACCTGGGACTGCTGAACTATTATAACAGGTTTTTACCAAACTTGTCAACTGTGTTAGCACCTCTTCACAAACTACTGTGCAAGGAGACACAGTGGCAGTGGGGAGAGGAGCAGGGGGTTTCATTTGAACAGTCCAAGAAACTGATGCTGTCGTCGGATGTGCTGGTTCACTACAATGCAGAGAAAGACATCATTCTCTCTTGTGACGCTTCACCTTACAGGGTGGGGGCAGTTCTTTCACACTGCATGGAAGATGGAACTGAAAGACCAATAGGGTTTATGTCCCGAACTTTAACACCAGCGGAAACAAACTATTCCCAGTTAGACAAAGAGGGGTTAGCAGTAATGTTTGGGTTACAGAGGTTCCACAATTACATATATGGCAGGAAGTTCACCATATGCACTGATCATAAACCTCTTCTCTCTCTTTTCAATGAAATGAAAGCAGTTCCACAGATGGTGTCACCCCGGATCCAGAGGTGGGCAGTGACGTTGAGGGCATATAAGTATGTCATCGTCTACAAGGCGGGCAAGTACCATGGGAACGCAAATGCCTTGAGCCGTCTTCCACTGCCAGCACACCTATCCGTGCAGCTCCAGAGGACAGAGTTTTGATGTTGGAGGACACTGACACGGCACTTGTGACTGCAGAGCAAGTAAGAACATGGACAGGTAAAGATCCAGTACTGTCTAGAGTTCGAGAATATGTGGTGAGGGGATGGCCACAGCATCCGGTAGGGGCTGACTTCACACCCTACAGTGTCAGGAAAACAGGGCTGAGTGTGCAGGATGGTTGTGTGTTGTGGGGAGCACAAGTGATTATTCCACAGCCAGCATGACAGTCTATCCTAGAGCAGCTACATCAGTGTCATCCTGGGGTCTCGCGTATGAAAGCCTTGGCTAGGAGTTACTTGTGGTGGCCAAAGCTAGATGAGGAGATAGGAAATCTAGTCAAGACATGCAGCACTTGTCAGGAACACCGGAAGGCACCTGCAGCGGCTCCTCTCCACCCCTGGGAGTGGCCGGATAAACCATGGAGAAGATTGCACTTAGATTATGCAGGTCCATTCATGGAGAAGATGTTCCTCATAATCATTGATGCACATTCCAAATGGATGGATGTTTATCCTGTAAATTCTGCTTCCGCCACTACTACGATAGACTGCCTGCATCGGTGCTTCAGTAATCAAGGGCTACCGGTGATCGTGCTGAGTGACAATGCCACTTGTTTTGTGAGTACAGAGACAAAAGAGTTCTTGAGAAAAAATGGCATAGTGCAGGTGACCTCGGCTCCATATCATCCGTCCTTGAATGGACTTGCGGAGAGAGCCATACAAACATTTAAGGAGATGATGGAAAAAAGTGCAGAAGGGAGTTTAGCAGCCAAAGTGTCACGGGTTCTGTTCAGCTACAGAATAACACCTCAATCCACCACAGGACTCTGTCCTGCTGAGATGTTATTAGGTCATAGACTACGCTCCACTCTTGACCTTGTCCACCCAGACCTAAAAAGGAAAATGGAAAACAGACAAAACAAACACAAAGAGAGCCATGACAAAAGAACAAAGAGCCGAAGTTTTGGAGAAGGAGATACAGTCCTTACCAGGAATTTCAGTTATGGACCAAAGTGGATTCCTGGCTTCATAGACTCAATGACAGGTCCAGTATCATACAAGGTCATGTTGGGAGATGGTAGGGTAGTACGCAGACATGTAGATCAGATACTTCCCAGACAAGGGGAAATTGAAATGAAGTTTCCAGATGCAATGACTGAAGACAGGGTTGCCCCCAGTTATCCAAGTGCATCTGTGGTGCCACCCCCAGGGACAGAGACAATTCCACAGGAACCTATTTGTCAAGAGGAAACCATCGTTGCTCAGGAGCAGCTGGTGGCTTCGCCACAAACAAGCAGGGACATTACTGTTAGACGTTCACAAAGGGCTCGCAAGCCACCAGAGAGATTGATACTGAACTGTTAGATTTGTCAAGTATGGAACATGATGAATGGAGACTCCTTATGTGACCCTCAGGAATGTTTGTCTGTTAAGAAATTCATACTGAAATCTTAAGGGTGGAGGGATATAGTAATCTGGGATGTTATGATTAAGGTTATCCACCAGGTGGTGCTGTAGCCAATGCTGCTGCTAAGGCCAGAGGTTTGCTTCCTGTTAAGGTCAGAGGTTTGCTTCCTGTGAAGGTCAGCAAAGGTGGAATGCCAGGATGCAGGCATGATGTTTCTTACTCTGTTAGTTTAATAAAATACCCGTACTAGTTCCAAGATATCGCCTCTTCGAGTTCTTGTTCCACTACATGGATTTATCACACTTATCTACACACCAAATCAGGTTATTTCTTTGCTTTAATTTTGGCGGGCTAGTTAAAGATAATGGTAGCAATTTATACTAACTGGTTTTTAGATGGCCGGTAATCGCATCTACCAGCTCGATAATTGACTTGTATTGTCCTGAAAGTTCCTTGATGGGCTTGTCCAGCCTCGATGGCTGTGTTAATCTGTTTCCGATAATATATGCAGACTGTTTGATGGCCTTAACTATATTTAGATGCATAATTCAGAGTCTTGTCTCATTCCAAAACACAAAGTTTCTCTTCACAGAAAACCTGCAGCCTTAGTTTCGATTTCTCCCAAGCTGTCTGCATTGCAGAATCCATTAAAAAATTCCACAGGCTTTCTGCCACGAGGCACGGACGCCATTTTGGTTACCCTTTTTATTTAAAATGTCCACGCAGGGTCCCATTTAATAATAACAGCCTTCGGGGAAATGCAGAAATTTTGCGAATCCTACACTGGAATGCACTGCCTGAAAGGGTGGTGGAAGCAGATTCATAGATACATAGATACATAGAAGATAGGAGCAGGAGTAGGCCATTCGGCCCTTCGTGCCTGCTCCGCCATTTAATGAGATCATGGCTGATCCTTTAATTCAGTATCCCGTCCCCGCCTTCTCTCCGTAACCCTTAACCCCTTTTGCCCGTAGAAATATATCTAATTCCCTCTTAAATATATTTAATGAGCTGGCGTACACTGCCCTCTGTGGCAATGAGTTCCACAGGTTCACCACAAACTTTCAAAAGGAAATTGGATAAATACTTAAAAAGGCACGATGGGCCAAATGGCCTCCTTCTGTGCTGTTTGGGTGTCAGTTCTGGCTCAGTCGGTAGATAAATCACCTGCCTCTGAGTCAGAAGGTTGTGGGTTCAATTTCCACCCCAGGGACTTGAGCACATAAATCTAGGCTGACACTCCCGTGCAGTGCTGAGGTGTGCCAACTTTCGGATGAGATATAAAACCGAGGCCCTGTCTGTTCTCTCAGGTGGACGTAAAAGATCCCATGGCACTATTTCGAAGAAGAGCAGGGGAGTTATCCCCGGTGTCCTGGCCAATATTTATCCCTCAATCAACATAACAACAACAGTTTCTGGTCATTATCACATTGCTGTTTGTGGGAGCTTGCTGTGTGCAAATTGGCTGCCACATTTCCTACATTACAACAGTGACTACACTCCAAAAGTACTTAAATGGCTGTAAAGCACTTTGAGACGTCCGGTGGTTGTGAAAGGCGCTATATAAATGTAAGTCTTTCTTTCGTTGATTCTAAGGGAGTGATTTTCTCAGCCCTGAGGAGGCGGGACTGCCAGGAAAATGGCAGAATTTGGGGGCGAGTGGCAAACCCGCCCCCAACCCGCCTCCATACCATCTTCCTAGGAGGCAGGTTGCCATCCCACGCCGGATCCCATCTCCTTGGAGGCAAGAGGGATTAAAGCCTATTAACTGCCTGTTAACAGGTAGTTAACAGGCAGAAAATAGGATTATCCCCCTTTTGCCCTCACAAGTGCGGGCTTCCCGAAGGCTCCAAAACCCGCCAGGTCAGCGAGGCGAGTAGGGGGTCTGCGGGGGTCGGGGAGTGCAAAAGTGTGGTGTGAAGGTAAGTGATGAGTGCATGAGTGTAGAGGTGAGTATCTGAGGTAAGTCCTAAGTGTTTTTAAAAGTGTACTTACCTTTGTTTCTTCCTGCAGGCTTCAGTCAAGTTCTATATGAAGATTCTCTCACCTCCGTGTTGCAGATGAGAGATGTCCGTTGCATTCTCAGATGCAACAAACATCTCATTTCTGTAAAAGAAAGAAGGTTGATGAGGTCTTGTATGCAAGACCTCATCAAACTGCAGAGATTGTCACTTTTTGACAGCTTCACAGAGCTGTCAAATGATGACAATTCATCTGTCAACATTTTTTGACAGATGGAACGTTATACGTTGACGTGCTCTGCAACCAGCTTTCCCTAATTGGCCTGCTAAGCCCGCTGGGCAGGCTTAACAAGGTCAATCAAGGGAAAATAGCGTGGGTTGGCCACAACTCGATGGAGGCGGGACTGAAACCGGACAAGCAGCAGTCCAGCTTCCAACACGCCTCCATTCACAAAATCACCCCCTATGATTCTATGTCTTAGGTTAGAGGCGGGGCTGCAGATTTTAAAAAGAGGCTAGATTTGGGGTGAAGTACTCATCAATAAGAAGACTCAAAGTTATAACAAGAAGTATGACACAGATGATCAAATACTTAATGGAACTTTGTCCTGATGCGGCCAAGAGAATTTTATATGTAGAACGCAACTGGTCTGAGTTGACGACTGACATACATTGAAACGATGCACCTCTTGGCACTTAATGTTAAATAAATGAGGCTTTGTCAAATAGATAAAGCAACATTTCTTTGAAAGCTATAGAAAATAGTTCAGTTATGTCCCGATATGAAATATGCATCTGGTGCAAAACACACCATTTTACATTTTTACTGGCAATGCAATCTCAAAATGGATATTTAAAATACCAAGGAAACCAAAGATTGCAAAAGGTTAAAAAGGTCCCCTAATAAAATAATAGCCTGGAAAAAAACAGACAGTGAAATTAAGTTTAAACCGGAGAGCACAGAAAGGAGTTTAGGTTTGCTGGCCTCTATGATCATCAAAAATAATAGTCTGAGCACACGCTTTTTTTTCTATTACATAAACTGTAGCCACAAAAAACTCAAACTCAAACAGCAAGGATTCTCCCCTCTCCAATTTTCTTCCATCTTGTCATGAACAAGCTGGCTCTCAGTGAGCAATGCTTCCATTGTGTTTGTTGGTCTATGGTACATTGGCCAATTAGACCCTAGACAGTGAGTGTGAAACTTTCCAAAGCCTCACTCCACCAATGAGGCCTTGCACAGGGCTAGGCAGCTTATCGGAAAATCACGGGCGCATTGGCATTAATGTCGATGGACACCCACTAGTATTGATACACAGAAAATTGTGGGCAAGCCACCTGTGATCCTCTGATAAGGCGCCCACTGTGTGCGGGTAGAGCTATTCAGCGGTGAGGGCATCACTGCCAAACCTGATCAACAACAACAAAAACTTGCATTTTTATAGCATTTTTAACGTAGTAAATAATCCCAAGGTGCTTCACAGGAGTGTTATCAAACAAAATTTGACATCGAGTCACATAAGGAGATGTTAGGACAGATGACTAGAAGCTTGGTCAAAGAGATAGGTTTTAAGGAGCGTCTTAAAGGAGGAGCGAGAGGTGGAGAGGCAGAGGGGTTTAGGGAGGGAATTCCAGAGCTTAGCGCCTAGGCAGCTGAAAGCACGGCCACCAATAGTGCAGCGATTAAAATCAGGGATGCACAAGAGGCCAGAGTTGGAGGAACACAGAAATCCTGTTCGAAAATATCTACTTTCCATCAAGATAGTGATCTGCAGCAGGAACTCTGCCTGATTTATTCCCCCAACTTCATCCAGAGAGGCTGGAGCCAATTGTAGCAGCCCTGATACTCTAGCTGAGATTAGCTGACTCAACGTAGATCATGCACCAAATCATGCATATTCCTGGTCTGTAGTGGCTTAGTTCCAGCAGGGAGCTTACTATATAAGCCACCGGGAAAGGGCTGAATGAGCTAAGATGGGGTAAGATGACCTCTCTCGTTTGTAGGAACCTGTGTAGGCGATTCAGCCCCTCGAGCCTGTTCCACCAGTCAGTGAGATCGTGACTGATCTGATTCTTAAACAGAAGCTCTTTTTTGAGCAGTCAGCGGGACATAAAATTCAAATGAGACTCAGTCATCTCAAGCATTGCATTTCCTTTTATCAAAATCAGCATGCAGCAAACAAAGCAAAACGGATTCTGTTTGACATTTTAAAATGATTATGAGGTTGAATGTTATCCGGAAAAGTTTGACCTGCTGTGAGTTTTCTCCCACTACAACAAGCCAATTCCAGCGGAAAATAATTAGTTGTTCAATTATTTTTCTTTGTAGAAAATGCCATCATTAAAGCTGAAGTACTAATTACAGTAAAATTTTAGGACATCAGGATATCTACGGCATGTAGATACGAATTAATGACTTCATTGTCCAAAACCACGGGGCCGATAAGCCTTGTCATTTTTGGGGGGAGGGGCACAGGCACAGCCTCAGTTAAATTTTTAACTCCCCATTATAAAGTTTTGGACTCGGAACTTTATGTCGTTGGGCGAGGCTCTGCCCACAGCATGAGCCATCCATAAAAACTGGGCGCATGGAAGTTGGGAATAACAACAGAAAGTGCTGGAAACACTCAGCAGGTCAGGCAGCATCAACGAGAGGAGAAACAGAGTCAACGTTGGAACAGGCTCGAGGGGCTGAATGGCCTGCACCTTATTCCTACAAACGAGAGAGGCCATTCAGCCCATCTTATCCCATCTTTGCTCATTCAGCCCTTCCCCTGTTCTGACGAAGGGTTCGACCCGAAACGTTGGCTCTGTTTCTCCTCTCTTTGGTGCTGCCTGACCTGCTGAGTGTTTCCAGCACTTTCTGTTGTTATTTCAGATTTCCAGCATCCGCAGTATTTTGCTATTGCATGGAAGTTGGGATCTGACCTGATGAAGCAGCCTGCTTTAAAGGGAGAAGATGGGTTGTTGATTATTTGTTTTTGTTTTTATTTTTCTGTTTTCTTAAACTTAAGCTCGTCCAAAACTCTGCTGCTCGTAGCCTGACTCGCACCAAGCCCAGTTCACCCATCACCCCTGTGCTCACTGACCTACATTGCCTCCTGGTTGAGCAATGCATCGATTTTAAAATTCTCATCCTTATTTTCAAATCCCTCCATGGCTTCGTCCCTCCCAATCTCTGTAATCTCCTTCAGCCCCACAAGCCTTCGAGATCTCTGCGCTCCTCCAATTCTGGCCTCTTGCACATCCCCGATTTTAATTGCTCCACCATTGGCGGCCATGCCTTCAGTTGCCTGGGGCCTAAGCCTCTCTGCCTCTCTACTTCTCTTTCCTCCATTAAGATGCTCCTTAAAACCTACCACTTTTCTGGCTAATATCTGTTCATGTGGCTCGGTGTCAAATTTTGTGAAGTGCCCTGGGACGTTTTACTACGTTAAAGACGCTATATAAATGCAAGTTGTTGTTGTTTTTGTTTTCCTGTACCCTTAGCTTGCATTTTGTTCTGTGCATTAGCTGGGCAGTCTTTTATTTTTGTATTTTGCATTTCCCGCCCCCACCCCTCCATTCCCCGGCTTTGAATCCTTTGCTTCATCTTATCATGGATTCTGCAGACTTTGATGTTGCATCACGCAAAGGGGTGAGGTTGGGCATTCCTTTGGGATATTTTCTTACATTAAAGGAATGTAAGTTGTTGTTGTTGTTCTGAACGCATTGCCTAATTGAGATGGCGAAGGAGAAGTTTGGAAATCATACAACACCCTTTCCAGCTTAGGTTTGTGGCAGGCTTGAAGGACCCTACAAGAAATGTGTGCTAAAATGAGGGGCCGACTCACCTTCCCATTGCTCCTGATACCAGCAAAAGGGACCTTGGTGGCTAAACTGACTTGACAAGTGACCTCCCTCCATTATGCTGGAGGATGGCGTTCAGCTCCAAATAGGGCCACCCTCCTTTCGTGCACCTCCAGCAGAATCTCCAACTGTGCAGCGTCAATGGAAAAAGTGCTGCCCAAATGTCACTGTGAACAAAGGGTCTACATTTCTATCCCTACCACAACTTGCCCTTTTATGGAAATGTTATGGCATGGGCTGGTTGCACTGTTGTCTTGTGTGCAGGGTGGCTCAAACAGGACAAGCCTCATCACAGTTGATGCCGTCAGCATCACTTCACTTTACCAGCCAATAAACAGAGTGTCAGGTCTTATGGTGCTCAACCAGTCATCCACAGACTGCTTTGCGCTGTTACATTGCATCTGTCACTTCTTGTCCCCAGCCCCATTACTGCCTTGGAAGGGCTAATAAATATTTATTTTGCACCTTTCTAAATGCTCAATGAAGCTTTACCCTCTTTAAATGTTCCCAACAACCCCTGGCACCGGTTGTGTTGTGTCAGGTGTGCTGCCACAGATATCACTCCCTCCCCTACATCAGCATATTCCCTGAAGCTAGGCCACTGTGCATAGAAAACATAATCTAGTCATTTATATGGTATGACTTTACAAACTCAGACAAGGTTAGGTTGCTACAGCCCCAACATTTTGGTGTGTAGAAAGGTCAGCAGTCCCATCAGCACTGCGATGGGACCTCACGTTGGACTCCACGAGTAGGTGCTAATCGTAGGGCTTTGTATATTTGAATCCAATAAACTAGTAATGCTTTGATGTCTAGCTTCATGATTTTACCACGTGAACTGTCCAAGATACTGCACTGAGTAAATCATTGGCTGGAATTTTGCTGGCGCTGAGAGGACGGGATCAGAGGCGGGTCAGCTGTGCAATTTGAAATGATTGACAGTGGGTCGGGACCCCGCCATCAACTCTTCTCAATGCTAGTCTCCCAGGTGTCGGGTCTGTCAGTACTGAACAGATCCGGCACCAAGCGGCAGGAGAGGCAATTTAGATCATTAGCTGGATTGTTAAGAGGCAATTAAGTATTATTTTACGCTCGCCTTTAGATTTTTAGAGTTCGCCAATGGCTTCCCCGCTGCTCAGAAATCACGTCAGGTAAGGAGGTCGGGTGTTGTATCAGCATGGGATGATTTACTAACTTGACAGCTGCAAATGGCCCATAAAAGCTCCCATTTCACAGTTCTGCACTTTCCAAAGTTAGAAGCTGTTGCTTACTGCATTTGGATGACAGATTGAGCTTTATGCAGCTGGCAAGTGTTTGGAGCAAACTCTCTATCCAGTGTCACCTCATTGGGACAACCTCTCTCACCATTGACAGATCGCTTCTGTCATCTCAACCTCACCTGCCATCTATTCTATCAGCATCGGTGCCCTTGAAGAAATCTCACCTTGGTCCTCAGAATACCACCACATTCAGCCCCAACACCAGCAGCTCTAGGCATACCAGCAGCACCAACGTCAACACTAACCTTCTCCGCAATCAACTGATGCTGCACAGGACAGAGGGCATCAGCACCCGACCACATTGCTGCCCAGGAGGCGAGGGATGGCCTCACCATGGCCAGATTAATTCACTTGATGCTGGCTGCCACATGGTGCGCCAGGTTGGCACCACCCCGCACCAACACCATAAAGCATCCCTACAATGGCCAAGCCATTCCTTTCACACTCATCACCATTGCGGGGAGTACCCTTATGTCTCACCACTCACTGGAACTCACTAAGCCACTTCCAAAGGTGCAAACCAATCTGCCCAAGAAGGCAAAGTGTGAAAATAAAACTTTCAATGTTTGACATCACATTAACAGAAACTTCACATGAACATTGCATAAAACACCCAAGTGCCTACCCTTGTGTGTTGTTAGTTAGTATGATTGGACTAGGATGAGGGTGAGTGTGAGCAGTGGCTAGTAAGACGGGGAAGTGATAATGTAGATAGAGAGGGATGGGTGGAGGTGCAAGGTAAGTTGGTATGAGTAAGGATGTGCAGGAGTAGGGTAGGGAAGACAGAGTGATGGGGATGTGATGAGTGGCACAGCAGGACGAGATTGAGTGTGGTTTTGCAGTAACGTTTTGTGGTCTACTGAGATCATTGAAAGGTTTGCACCACTGCAGCCTGGTCCTTCTGGTGACATCCCTGCTCGTGTCCTCCTGTGCAATGTGCAACCAGGCTGCATTGGTCGCCTGGGGAGGTTTCTTCCGCTCATTGGAAGGGAAGAGAACCTCCCTGCGTGCTGTGAGGGAGTCATCGGAGAGACTGGGTGCAGTCGTGCACCTTTGTGCAGTGCTTGTCAGTGTTTGCAGCTCCTCAATGCTGTAGAACACTGACAGCAGAACTGTCAAAGTAAATTTGGACATGGCCCCTTTAAGGAAACTGGCTGATGATGCGTCATCAAATGACATCATCAGACCCGCTTCCTTTTAATTGGCCGGGAACCTCGCTGGGCAGGCTTAACAAGCCCAATCATCGTAAAATCACTTCAACAAAGCGGGCTGGAGTCAGCAGCGGGCTGGGACCACGCTATCGACCCTGGCCACCCCAGACCTGCCTCTGTAGGCGAAATTATGGCCATTGCATTTGGAATTAACCACACAGTCTCCCCAGAACGTATAACAAACTATATTTATTCCTTTTAATGCAAGCCTGGCAACTTGTGCTGGGCATTAATCCACCAATCAGATGAATGGACGATGCCCGACAATTCCTTGGTCTCTCCAGGGCCATGGTGAGCACTCCCTTAAGACTGCAGGGATGAAGCAGCAAGTCATCTTAATGTCATCATTCTATTTGCAGGTTAATTCACAATTAAGCTCTGGAATTGGTGACAATGCCTTCAGCTGTCAAGGCCCTGAGGTCTGGAGTTCCCTCCCTAAACCTCTCCGCCTTTCTACATCTTTCTCCTTCTTTAAGACGTTCCTTAAGACTTACCTCTTTGACCAACATCTGTCCTAATAGCTCATAATGTGGCTCGGTGTCAAATTCTGTTTGATAACTGTTAGATCCGTGTATCTTGATGTTATGTCCTTCAATAATTAGACAAGAGACTGCAGGGAACAATCAACAGGTGTTTACTGAATGAGGGTTACTCTGGAACTATCTATACAGATCCCTACTCAGGGTTTATATACAGGTGTGGTCACTGCCGGTACTACAGTATACAGGAGCTGTAAAAAGTAGTTCTCCCCTTAAAGGTACATACATTACAATTCCTCCCCTTTTAAATTAACAGTACCATAACACTCATTTAACAATTAAATATCAAACTAATTACAATTAACACTTTTAACATGCAACATTAACTGATAATAGTCTATTTATAAATTCAGTCTTTGGGGAGGCTTCCTGATCCTTTCTAGATAGCGCCTTTCCCGAGTGTCTTGCTCTTGGTGCGGAGGCGATTCTGGCCCCCTGTCGTCGGTTGGTTCATCCGCTTCCGATGCTACTGTTTCTGGGGTAGATGCTACCTGTACGTCGGGTTCATCACTAGGTATGTATGGGCGAGACATGGGGTTGACTTGTTCCTGTGACTCTAGGATCTGGTCAGCATGGCGTCTCACAATGTTCTCCCCAACATCCACTGTGTACATTAGTGGCCCCTGCCGTGTGCATATCGTTCCTGGTTGCCATTTCTCTGTTCGGTAGTCGCGGGCCAAGACTGGTTGCCCTACATTGAAGCTCCTTGTCGGCTTCTCATTGATGTGCTGGAATTGCTTATTCTCAACATCTCTTCGTACATTTGGTCTGAGCAAATCCAGACGAGATCTCAACCTTCGGTTAAAGAACATCATGGCCGGGGTCTGGTTGGTGACTGCATATGTCGCATTTCTGTAGGCTAACAGGAAATTGTCCACCTTATGCTGCAGTGGAATGTCGTCATCGCACATGGCCCTTACTGCTTTTTTAAAGGTTTGTACGAACCTCTCAGCCAATCGATTTATGGCTGGATGATACGGGGCGGATGTGTAATGCCTTACCCCATTCCTTTTCATAATCTTTGAAACTCTTCGGACACAAACTGTGGTCCGTTATCAGAGCAAATCTGCTCTGGCAAGCCGTTCCTGGCAAAAATGGTCCATAGGACTGCAATCGTTTTCTCCGTGGTGGTGGAGGACATTTTGATCACCTCAGGCCATTTCGAGTGCGCATCCACGGCTATTAAAAACATTGAGTCCATGAATGGACCAGCAAAATCAATATGCACCCGTTGCCATGGAGATGAGGGCCACTCCCATGGGTGTAGAGGGGCATGTGGTGGTGCATTTTGGACCTTCTGTCATCCTGAGCAGCTCTTTGTCAGGTCCTCGATTTGCTGATCGATCCCCGGCCACCACACATAAGCCCTAGCAAGGCTTTTCATTTTCACCCCTCCCAGATGACCTTCGTGAAGCTCATTGAGCACTCTCTCCCTTAACTTGGGTGGAATTACCACTCGGGATCCACACATCAAGGTCCCCTGGCATACTAACAGCTGTTCTCTTCTGGATGAGAATGCTGGCAACAGTGAGTCGCCATGTGCTGGCCATCCCTTCACCGTCAAATCATATACCCGAGACAGTGTCGGGTCATTTTGGGTTTCCTTCTCTATACCAGCGTTAGTTACTGGCAAGCATTCAATTATAGTCGAATGAAATATTTTGACAGGACCCACCGCTGGTGCTTCCTCCGCAGTAGGCAGTGGCAGGCGTGATAGCTCATTAGCGTTTCCATGCTGTTTCGTGCCCTTATACTCGATTTCATATTGGTGCGCCCCAAGAAAAAGGGACCATCTTTGTAGCCGTTGCGCAGTCATCACCGGAATGCCCTTCTTTGGATTAAAGATGGAGACAAGTGGTTGGTGGTCAGTCAGCAAGGTGAACTTCTGCCCGTGCAGGTAGTGATTGAACTTTTTCACTCCCCACACTAGGCTGAGGGCCTCCCTGTCAATCTGGGCGTAGTTACGCTCGGCTGAGGTTAGTGACCGAGATGCAAAGGCTACTGGCCTCTCCGAGCCGTCCGGGAATTTGTGCGACAGCACCGCTCCAATGCCATAGGGTGATGCATCACAAGCAAACCGAATTGGTAGTGCTGGGTTGAAATGAGCCAACACCTCTTTTGATGTGATCAATGCTTTGCTCTTCTGGAAAGCTCGTTTACATTTGTCACTCCACTTCCATGGTACCCCCGTTTGCAGTAGGGTGTTCAGTGGGTGTAGTACTGTAGATAAATTCGGCAAGAACTTATGGTAGTAGTTCACCAGCCCGAGGAACGACCTCAGTTGTGACACATTTTCCGGTGCTGGAGCCTTGACTACTGCCTCAAACTTTTCAGGGGACTTATGTAACCCCTCTTTATCAATAACGTGGCCACAATACGAGATCTGCTTCTGGAAAAACTCGCATTTGTGGCGATTAGCTCGGAGCCCATATTCCTTCAATCTAGTGAGCACTTGCTCTAGGTTGGCGAGGTGATCACTGTCATTTCTGCCTGTGACCAGGATGTCATCCAAATAACACTGGGTCCCTGGAATCCCTTGCAGGAATTGATCCATTGCCCTTTGCCAAATAGCCGGAGCTGATGCTACCCTGAACACCAGCCGGTTGTATTGGTAGGGACCTTTATGAGTGTTGATCGTGAGGTACTGTTTCGAGGCTTCTTCTACCTCCATTTGCAGGTACGCCTGGGCCAGATCAATCTTAGTGAAGTGTTTCCCTCCAGATAGCGAGGTGAAAATATCTTCAATCCGCGGAAGCGGATATTGTACAGTGTGAAGGACTGGGTTCACTGTCACCTTAAAGTCCCCACAGATGCGAACCTTCTTTGGTCCCCCAGGCGTATTACTCAACGACCTCTTCATTACAGGAATGACGGGTGTAGCCCACTCGCTCCAGTCCACTTTGGACAGTACTCCTGAACGTTCCAAACCTTCCAGCTCTGCTTCGACGGCTGGGCGGATCGCATAAGGTACCGGTCTGGCCTTAAAAAACTTTGGGCTTGCATTTTCCTCTATTTTGATCGTCGCTGTTATGCCTTTTAGTGTTCCGAGTCCCTGCTGGAACACTTCTTGTGCGTCAGTTAGCATTTTTGACAGTCGTCCACGTGTGACGTTGTCATCCTTTTTGGCATCTACAGTCAGTGCTTGTATGGAATGCCAATCTAGCTGTATCTTCCAGATCCATTCACGTCCTAGTAGTGGTGGTCCTCCATCTGGCAATACATATAGGTCAATTTTTGGTGTTTCCTTGCCGTTATATATAACGTTCACCCTTATTTTTCCTTTGGGGTAGACTTTTTGCCCCGTGTACGTCTTCAAGACAATCTTTGTATCTCTCAAGCGTATATGTGAGAATAGCCGCTTGTAGTCCCTTCGATTTATGACTGCTGGGCTGATCCTGTGTCCAATTCCATTTTCACTTGGACTCCTGCTATCTTCAGCGTGACCCAGATAGTTTGGTGACCCTCCATTTTGATCACATTATGTAGTTTCAGACAACCCAGCTCCTTGCTTCCAGAGTCTGTATCACTTTTCTGTTCGTCTGCACTACTCTCCGTCACCTTATGTACCTTCTTGTATTTCTCCTGTGGAGATTTCTTGCTGCTGGTTTTCTTTCCCGACCTGCAGACTCTTGCTATGTGTCCTACTTTTCCACACTGTCTGCACACTTGGTCCTTGAACCAGCAATCCTTATGGTCGTGTGTTGTTCTGCCGCAGCGATAGCACTTCACTGTTCCGTATGACATTTCATTTGTGCCATATTCTTGCGGTCTCCATTGTATCTCTGCCGCACCCCGTGCTGCTGCTTCGTGTGATACTGCAATGCTGAAAGCCTTCTCCGGCGTAAGATCCTTTTCTGATAGAAGCCGTTTCTGGGTTCCTTCACTTTGAAGCCCACACACAAACTTGTCCCTTAAAGTATCTGCTAGTCCCGTTCCAAACTGGCAGTGTTTCGATAGCTTGCGCAGTTCCGTTAAATACTCAGCATTACTTTCATCTTTATGCTGGTTCCTTTTGTGAAACTTAAATCTTTCTGCTATCAGCAGCGGTGTGGGTTTTAAGTGGTCCTGTAGGATTGACACTATGTTTTCAAAATCCTTTTCTACTGGCTTCTCTGGGGTTACTAGGTTTCGTAGTAAGCCATATGTTTTTGCACCCATTGAATTCAACAATACCAGCGCTTTCTTGTCATCTGGCACTTCATTCGCCTTGCAGTATACTTCTATGCGTTCGACATATGTCGTCCAATCTTCGACTTCATTGTCGAACGCTGTGATACTGCCACTCTTTGGCATTTTTGGGTGTGGTTAGACTGGCTTAAAATGGCGTTTCCAGCGCTTTTCTTTCTTCCCCGCTGCGGCTTAAAATGGCGTCTCCCGCGCTTTCCTTTCTTCCCCGCTGACGCTGCTCGGCCCTTGAACACCGGCTGCACTCTGCGCATTTTCCTGCGCGCCTCTCTCCCCCATTGACGCTGCTCAGCCCTTGAACACCGGCTGCACTCTACGCGTTTTCCTGCGCACCTCTCTCTCCCGTTGACGCTGCTCGGTCCTTGAACTTCGGCTGCACTCTGCTCTCTCTCGGTGACGCCGCTCGGTCCTGAACACCGGCTGCGCCCTGTGCGCTCTACCCTCTCTCTCTCCCCCGTCGACGCTGCTCGGCCTTTTTCTGTGCCATCGGTCAGCTCTGGCCGCCACTGTCCGGGAAGAGTCTGCGCAGTACCTGTTGCCAGCCCGTTTCGCTGGACCACCGTGACCGGAAAGCCAAGCCTGGCTCTCGACAGCCTCCCCTGTGATGCTCAAATCTCCGCTGGGTGACTGGGGGGTTTCCCGTGGTCGACGCCCGTGCTTCTGGACTCGGCCTTCTTCCACTGTTCTCCAGGAGCGAATCCCTGGGAGGTGATGCAGAGTTGCAGGTAGGTTTGAATCTGCTCGTCGCCAATGTTAGATCCGTGTATCTTGATGTTATGTCCTTCACTAATTAGACAAGAGACTGCAGGGAACGATCAACAGGTGTTTACTGAATGAAGGTTACTCTGGAACTAACTGTACAGATCCCTACTCAGGGTTTATGTACAGGTGTGGTCACTGCTGGTACTACAGTATACAGGAGCTGTAAAAAGTAGTTCTCCCCTTAAAGGTACATACATTACAATAACGCTCCAGTGAAGCACCTTGGGACGTTTTACTACGTTAAAGGCATTATATCAATGCAAGTTGTTGTTGATATTTTATATTGATGCCATATTTCCTACTTAACACCCTGAAAATTGTATTTGGCACAAGATTTGCCATTTATTTTCCAACTATTAACAGGACTTATCACTCTATCTTTTCCAGGCAGAATTTTTCAAATAAGGTAGAGAGGTTTTGTCGGAAGAATACATTACTTATCTGCGGCTATGATTAGCTCTTTGACTATCTGTTGCATGATGGTTGAAAGCTTCTATTCCAATTAAGAGGCATTGAGAGAGAAATTTGACTTGCACACAAGATGGATGCAAAGTTGGCGGAGTGGCTGGTCCATGCCGGCCTGAGCCCCGTGCCAAATTCGCCTTTGTGCCTCAGTTAAATGCCACCAGAAGCAGCGGGCGCAAATATGCACCATGATGCAACCTGCCAGGCAGAGCGGGTGGCAAATAGGCCTGCTTCTATGCTGAGCTGGGCCACAGGTTGGGTCTGGGGGGACAGGGGGTGGGCAGGGGAGACGATCCCTCGAACATTCCCAGCAGTGGGCCAGAGTTTATCTGGTGTCTCAAGAGGAACCACTGCTGAAAATTTCCTGCGCCTTTTCTGAGTGGCTTCCTGCGGTCCCTTTAAGTACCCTGTCCATCTCAGAAGTACCAGAGTTATAGCAAATCACCTCTCAATGGGATCTTTGATAATCAGGTCGTTCATTTACACTGTTTTATTAAAAGTTATTAGCGTTATTCATTCATAAATGCAACTTATTAAGCCAACACAATTATTAAAAATTATCAAAGAAATCGTACATATTTGAAAACTCTCACTTAGGATCTAATAATACTAGTTTCCGAATGGTACATGCAACAACCTGGAATTTCCAGCGCCACAGTAATGATGCTCACTGTTGATTATTTTGTGGAACTTCTATGCTGGAATAATGGCACAGATCGTTGAATAATGGCGTAAGTGAGTTCATATGGTCATAGAGTCATAGATTTATACAGCACAGAAAGAGGCCCTTCGGCCCATCGTGTCCGCGTCGGCCATCAAGCCCTGTCTATTCTAATCCCATTTCCCAGCACTTGGTCCGTAGCCATGTATGCTATGGCGTTTCAATTGCTCATCTAAATGCTTCCTGAATGTTGTGAGGGTTCCTGCCTCTACCACCCTTTCAGGCAGTGAGTTCCAGATTCCAACCACCCTCTGGGTGAAAAAGTTTTTCCTCAAATCCCCTCTAAACCTCCTGCCCATTACCTTGAAACTTTGCCATTATTTACGCTGCGCCATAATTTCCTCTTCTGAAAATTTACTTAAGGTGATTTCAGGACTGACAGCTCACCCACCTCCCAATGCCAAAGCTCACTCTGAGTTATGGCATCTGTTCATCAGCTTCTTTATAGAGTCCTGTAGTAAGTTTGCAGGGTCAGCCATTGGCTGTGCCACAAACAAGGTCTTTGATTTGTCACTGAGCTCGCTGCGGCGTAGTCGAATCAATTTTCCAGGACGTGTTTCCGTACGCATAGTGTGAGGAGATTGGAGAGCGCAACTGCCTGATTTATTCATGCGTTGTATACCGCACTATCCCAGGAAATTCTGGCCCATCGTTTCTCACAGAGATTCTAAAATATTGCATGGGATTTTTACCACGAGAGGTAAAATCTTTCAGAAACTTGTTCAGCTTATAGGTCAGTAAGAAACAGATATGTGGCCCACTTCTCATGGTCAAGAATCATCCACAATCCAGGACATTTGTATAATGACTATTCAAGATGATGCCAAAAAAAAAGGTTCATAGTATAAATGTCTGCAGTCAATGTAGCTCAACATAAAAATAACAAATTCTCCAGCAACAGGATCAATAACCTGACCAGTGAGTCGAACCATTTAGTAACTATCCATCCTATTAAAAGTACCCATTTACAGCCATTTTTTTAATGAATAATGAACGCTGCAATGTAAATAAAAATGGTTACAAACAATCTACTGGTTGTCTCTGGTAGATCGAAATCTTCACCCCATGTCTGTATTTCCCATTGAGTTTGTTCATGTGAACATCATGATGTAATGGCAGACTCTGATCACTAGGTGTCCCAAATAACATTTCAGTACTGTTTCTTGCAACTCCAGCATCATCTTGCTTTCTGCACAAATAAGTTTTGCACGTTGCTTTCTTTCACTGTTTATTTTGATGTTGTATTTTTATATTGTTTTGTATTTTTAATATTACTTTCATTTCACACATTTACTGGCTTTCCACCTTTTATCCTCTTGCCACTGTCTCCGCTGCTACCGTCTTACTTCCACGCCAACCCATCCATTCTCCAGTGCCCCCCGCATGTTGTCACCCACTTTACCTTCATCGTCCTCCGTGCTGCCCTGCGACCTTGACGGGTCTCACAGGGGCAACTTTCACCTTCAATCACGTTTCACATTAACAGGTGAGAGGGCACATATTAGGGACCCAGAGGGAGGGGAATGCGAGGGGGCGAGGGGACGAAACATGTTGAGAAATCAATACAACCAGAAGCATCAGTGCTACAACCACAGAAATCAACAGACACAAAGGCAAACACAGCCAAAACACCCACACAAACTTGTGTAAACAATAATTGCACACATTATAAATCTCAATATGGAGAACAATTTACTGGGAGCAATGCCACAGAATATTTACTCGTCATTTATAAAAATGAATAACCATGGTTCCTTTCAGATTCCAGGAAGGAGTCTTTTCAACTCCGAGTTTTTTCTCTTCAACCACCTGTGCTTGGTAGTTTGCTCCACATGTTGAGCATGTTTTTGCTAAAGGCATTTTGTCTGAATTGCCTATTTGCTTCAGTTTTCATTATCTTCAATCTCTATATTCTGGTTCCAGAAATCTGCTCACAACCGATTGAACCCCTTCATAATCTAAAAATGTCCATCAAATCTCCACTTAGATTTCCCTTCTCAAGAGAGAAAAGCCCCAGTGCACATAATTGCAGCTCTTGGCTCAGGCCTCTACGTTCTGGTATTAATCTGTTAGTCCTTTCTCCCGCCCAGTCCAGCAAAATGATATCTGAAGTAGGGGGATCAAAAATTGGACACAGCACCTCAGAAGTGGTCTCACCAAAGCCACGAACAATTTTAAAATCTCAATTTTCAATTTCTATGCTATACATTTTTGTTAAGGAGACCAACATTGTGTTTGTTTTAACAACCTAAATACTGTGTTAATAAGCTGCCCAGCAACATTCTCCCTCCTGCTTGCACTAAGCATAAATTCTATGCTAATATTTCTTCTGCCAAATATCATCATATTACACTTGGCTTAAACAGCATCTGCCATATTTCTGCACACAAACTCAAACATCTCCAATTCTTGCTGAATTTGTGCACATAAGAACATAAGAAATAGGAGCCTGAGTCGGCCATTTGGCTCCTCACGCCTGCTCCGCCATTCAATAAGATCATGGCTGATCTGATCTTGGCCTCAACTCCACTTTCCCGCCCGTTCCCCATAACCATTGACTCCCCTGTAGCTCAAATATCTGTCTATCTCCACCTTGAATATATTCAATGACCCCGCCTCCACAGCTCTCTGGGGTAGAGAATTCCAAAGATTCACGACCCTCAGAGAAAAGAAATTCCTCCTCGTCTCCATTTTAAATGGGCGACCCCTTATTCTGAAACTATGCCCCCTAGTTCTAGATTCCCCCACGAGGGGAAACATCCTCTCAGCATCTACCCTGTCAAGCCCCCTCAGAATCTTATATGTTGCAACAAGATCACCTCTCATTCTTCTAAACTCTAATGAGTATAGGCCCAATCTGCTCAACCTTTCTTCATAAGACAGCCCCCTCATCTCAGGAATCAATCTCGTGAACCTTCTCTGAACTGCCTCCAATGCAAGTATATCCCTCCTAAAATAAGGAGACCAAAACTGCACGCAGTACTCCAGGTGTGATCTCACCAGTGCCCTGTACAGTTGTAGCAAGACTTCCCTACTTTTATACTCCATCCCACCTGAAATAAGGGCCAACATTCCATTTGCCTTCCTAATTACTTGCTGTATCAGCATGCTAACTTTTTGTGTTTCATGTACGAGGACCGCCAGATCCCACTGTATCGCGCATTTTGTAGTTTCCATTTAAATAATAATTTACTTTTTTATTCTTCCTACCAATGTGGATAACTTCGCATTTTCCCACATTACACTCCAGCTGTCAAATTTTTACCCACTCACTTAACCAGTCTATATCCTTTTGCAGACCCTTTGGGGTAAGAATTCGGTAGCGCCCCGAAAAAGTTAGCGCCCCTGCAGCCGATTTTCCCAGGTAGCACACCGAGAGGGAGGAGGGGCGCTACTGAAAGCACCCCGTGCCCCTCTTGGGGCGCTGTGAGTCACAACCGCAGCGCTATGTGCCGCGGTACTGCAGGCCTTCCTGCCCTTATTAAAGGGAAGGAGCCTGGGGCAGCACGTCCCGGCGCCCAGCCGAGCCACCAGGGATCGGGAGTGCTGGCAAATGAACCCGGCACTCAAGAGGAGTGCTGGGCTCATGGAGAGGAGCCGACACCCCGCGGGGGGACACAGCGTCCGGCGGTAAGTCGGGGGGCGCCACTCAATATTGCAGCGGGGGCATGAACGGGGCACTGCACATGGCGATAACGTCATTGCCGGCGGCGCCGCACTGTGCAGCACCGCCGCTAACCTCCCGCTGAATTTCGCGGGAGGTGTTAGCGGTGCCGCGCCCAGGCACTAGTTGATTTGCGCCCCGTTAGTGCCTTCTTAAGGCGCTAACGGGAGGCACAAATCAACTAAATTTAGCCTCCTTTGTGTCCTCCTCACAACTTGCTTTCCCACCTATCTTTGTATCATCAGCAAATTTGGCTACAGTACACTCGGCCCCTTCATCCAAGCCTTTAATATAAATTGTAAATAGTTGAGGCCCCAGCACTGATCCCTGTGGCACCCCACTAGTTACAGTTTGCCAACCTGAAAAAGACCCATTTATCCCGACTCTCTGTTTTCTGTTCGTTAGCCAATCTTCTATCCATGCTAATATATTACCCCCAACCCCGTGAGCTCTTATCTTGTGTAGTAACCTTTTATGTGGCATCTTATAGAATGCCTTCTGGAAATCCAAATACACTACATCTACTGGTTCCCCTTTATCCACCCTGCTCATTACATCCTCGAAGAACTCTAGTAAATTTGTCAAACACGTTTTCCCTTTCATAAAACCACATTAACTCTGCTTGATTGTATTATGATTTTCTAAATGTCCTGCTACCACTTCCTTAATGATGGACTCCAGCATTATCCCAATGACAGATGTTAGACTAACTGGCCTATAGTTTCCTGCTTAGCTACATAGGGAACAATATTGCTTTGAAACAATTAATTAAGTGACAAGCTCATTATAAATGCAACAGTGATTTCTATTATGTTGAATATCACTGGAATTGGATTTATTTACTTGCTGCCTTCCATGTTCTTTATAGTATAACCGTATTAATAAGAAAGAAAGAACTTGTATTTATATGGTGCCTTTCAGAGAAACATAGGAACAGGAGTAGGCCATTCAGCCCATCAAGCCTGTTCCACCATTCAGTTAGGTCATGGCTGATCTGTTTCTTAACTCCATCTGCCTGCCTTGGTTCAGTAACCCTTGTAAACAAAAATATCACATCCTTAGGACGTCTCAAAGCGCTTCACAACCAATATGTATCCAAATTAATTAGCAATGTTTCAACAGAATCTGATTTAGTTATATCAAGTAGGTATTACCTTGCTTAATGGACATCTCTGACTACATAAAATACTTCCATTGCCAACTGTAATCTGGAGGCGGGATGCACAATGGTACAATTTATTTAATGACAGGTACAACAAACTACAACACTTAGAATTACGGTCAAGTGTGAGTCTAGGAGTTGCAAAAAACATACGTTACCTTGGTTAAGCTGAGAAATATTTAAACAGACAAAAAATGCATTTCGCTGCAGTCATGAACCAGCTTTCATCACAAAATGTTGACAGGAAAATTCTAACTTCTGCCAAATGCTGATACACCTCAAACTAGAGGCAGCAGCAGCACCATGTCCCGATGTATAAAACTGATTATGGTAATGCTTCAGTGCGGCCTTGTGCATCTCACTTGCTCGTAATGTGCAAACTACTCTATCTTGGCAATGTTTAAATGAATGGCCCCACAACATTTGGAAATTTCAGAAGCATTAATAATTTTTGCAAGCTAGCAATCCTGTGATAAATGTAACTGCATTTATTGTTTTCTGTCTTCATCTGCCTATGAAGAGTTCTTAACCCACTTTGCACTGGAACTTATTTCATATCCCACTTTCCTGGACCTACATTTGGGATCCCAGTGCAAAAATGGTTTCAATCAAGCTGCACAAGCATATGGAATGGACGGTACTATGGTGACATGACTTCCTTGTGTCTGCATTCCTTAGTGTGAAATGGCACTGATGCAAAATGGGCTGTGTCATGCTTGGCTGCAGTTCATATTTAATGAACACCTGTGTGATACCAGTATAAAAATCTGAGCATGAAAGGGCTTTGAATTTGCGAGAATGTGTAGTTTATAGTACAAATTTACTTTTATACTAAATCTACATCCTTAATAAACCCTATGAAGGTGGATTTCCATTTCCTCTTAACTGTATAGGGTAGAAATTGTTGGTTCCAATATTATTGCTCAAATATATATATTGGTCAATAACTAGAGGTCAAAGATTCAAAACCATTGGCAAAGGATCTAGAGGGGAGATGAGGAGAATTTTTTTCATGCAGAGAGTTGGCGGGATCTGGAACGCTCTAAAGAAAGAAAGAAAGACTTGCATTTATATAGCGCCTTTCACGACCACGGGACGCCCCAAAGCACTTTACAGCCAATGAAGTACTTTTTGAAGTGTAGTCACTGTTGTAATGTAGGAAACGCGGCAGCCAACTTGTGCACAGCAAGCTCCCACAAACAGCAATGTGATAACGACCAGATCAACTGGTTTTTTTAGGTGTTGGTTGAGGGACAAATATTGGCCAGAACACCGGGGATAACTCCCCTGCTCTTCTTCGAAATAGTGCCATGGGATCTTTTACATCCAGCTCAGAGGGCAGACAGGGCCTCAGTTTAATGTCTCATTCAAAAGACGGCACCTCCGACAGTGTAGCACTCCCTCAGCACTGCACCGGAGTGTCAGCCTAGATTTTTGTACCTGAAAAGGTGGTGGAAGAAGCTGATTCCATAAATAATTTTAAAAGGGAGTTGGACAGAAACGTGAGGATGAGGAACTGACAGGGTTACGGACAAAATGTGGGGATGTGGGACTAAGCACGGCTGCTCTTTCAAGAGCCAGCACAGGCACGATAGGCCGAATGGCCTCCTGCTGTGCTGTACATTTCTGTGATTCTATATACATACAAAGTTGCTCTCCCTGCTATTTTAATAGAGACATTTACCCATTTCAAATAAACAGGTTATCACTTCTGCTAAAATAGCAGAGAGAGGAATTTGATTTGACTGTGTTAACCATTTGTAAGACAACATCGTAAGTCATTGGGCCCGATTTTCTGGATCGTGCGGGAAATTTTCGGGTTCCCCGAATGTCGGGTTCCGACCCAAAAGAAAATGGGTCAGCCAGCTGCACGCAATTTTCCCTCAAGTGGCCAATTAAGTTCCAGCATGTGGACAGCCTTGCTAATTGTCCATTTCCAGTCAGAAAGCCCCACAGTATGATGTCATCATTCGTGGTGCTTTCAAGGTCCACATCAAGCATTGCTTCCTCTGTTGGCTTCCAAACAAGCCATACAGGATGGCAGAGGAGCCTGCAGCAGCTGTGGCCAGTGCCAGACCCCGAGCTGCCTCCAAATTCGACGAAGCTTCACTGCAGCCATTATTGGATGGGGTTAGGGCCCACAGGGAGGTCCTCTTCCCTAGGTCAGGCAGGAAGAGGCCTCCCACTGAGACCAAGGCTACATGGATGCAGGTGTCAGCAGATGTTAACTCGCTGGGAGTCACCAGAAGAACCTGGATACAGTGTCAGAAATGATCCCATGACCTTCACCGTACAGGGAAAGTAAGAATGAAGTTTCCAACACCCTCATCCTGATCCCCATTGCCTTTCCCCACCAGCACTCAGCTTTAGCACTCTCTTCCTCCACATCCCACTTCACTGTCACATCCATGCACCCTTACCCATTTCATCTCTCTCTATGCTAACATTCACATAACTATTCCACCATGCAGCCCGCACACTCCCTCTCACTCTGATGCTTTGAACACAGCTGACAACACATAGGGAGGGCCCTTGGTCTTGCAGCCTCACAACATCTTTGTCTCCCTCTAAGTATCTATGCTATGTAATCTCGACACTCACTCCTTCCTTCTCACTCAAACTCCACTTGTCTCCCTCATTGCAGGAAAAGAGAACTCACAACAACAGAGAGCGAGCCAGGACTGGAGGAGGCCCACCCTCAGTAGCCCACCTGACCCCCTGGGAGGAAGGAGTGCTGGAAATTGTTGGGGCTGATGTGGCCGCGGAAGCTGGGGAAGGAGAGACGGGGGCAGTCCCGCAAGCTGATGACAGAATAGTTTGCCATCTCGCTCATTGACATAGCATGAGTCGCTGTTATGATTCTGAAGCTACATCATTTGGACTTATGAACTTCTGCCAACTCCAATGTGCATGTAACCTTGGCATCACATCTCTAACTCCTTCCTCTACTCCCCCACAGGACCATCCAGAGCCCCCATCCCCACTGTGGAGGAGGAAGAGGCTGTGCAGCCAGACTCCTCAGAGGAAGCTCCAACCTCTGAGGACGCAGCGTCAGCAGAAGTAAGTGCACCCAGCACTAGCGCAGACACTCACACCTTGGGGGGACCTTCGGGACATAGAGTAGTGTTGTCACCTGGTGTTTCACAGCTCACAAGTGAGCCTCAGCAGATTCTGGAGACAGGGACAGCAATGGAGAGTCCTCGTCAGAGGGCGCAGGACTCTGCCAGCTCAGCTCAGCTGCGCTGCATGCTGATCCTCTGCCTCTGGGTCCATCCGCAAGAGAAGAGATGATGGATCTCCATGCACAGATGCAGGAGTCTCTGGCAGGTTTTGTCTCCAGGGTCGCTGCGAGTGTGGAGTGAATGGAGGAGTCCATAGCAACCATGAGCAGAGCCTTTGTGGAGTCATTGGTGCATGAACGCATCACCATGGAAAGGTTGGCAACCTCCATGGAGGAGATAAGTCACCAGGGTAGGGAAAACATGGTGAGTGCTCATAAGAGAATGACATCTCTTGAGGAGCGATTGCCATCTATTGAACAGAGAAACCAGACCTTCATGGAAGTCCTTCTGAGTAGGACTGCCAGTGCAGATACGGGTCCCCATGGCCTCCTAATGTGCAGCAAGGTGCTCTCAAGCCACTTCCAAGCGCTGGCCCCTTCTGGCCTGTGCAGCTTCAGGTGAGTGAGCAGCAGCCTGGTGCTCCTGTTGCTGATCCTGCTGTTCCTGGTTCTGCTGCTGCCGCCTCTGCTGCTGGAGGTCCTCTAATGGCAAGAAGGGAAGGAAGAAAAGGCGTCCCGTGCTTCTGGTAGATGCCTCCGCTGAGGAAGCGCTGAGTGAGGGTGGCGAGAGGAGCTTCCCAGGAGCTCACATTGGAGAAGTGTGTGAGGCTCCAACCTTCCACAGCTGTGCCTAAGCCTTGAACAAGTAGCCCCAAGCCTGCAACAATACAAATGCTCTCCGATTAAATCTTAGCTTTCCCGAATGACCTGCAGCTGAGAGCAAGCAAGCCGGGATGCTTCACGCCAGGTTTCATCAGCGGGGTTCCCCGCAGGCGTGTTTAGCGTGGGAAACCCTTGAAAATAGCAAGGGCCCCTTAAAATAGCATTAAACATGCCAATAATTGCTGATTAGGGTCCCAATGGCCAGTCCCGCCAGCGGTGGGTGGGACTGATTCAGGTCGGAGAGAAACGGCGGTCCGAAAGTCGGACGGGGCGGGGAATCAGGCGGCGGGGGGGTCGCGACCCCCTATTTCTGCGATTTTCAGCGCCCACCCGCCTGAAAACCCACCCGACGGCTGGGAGAAAATCGGGGCCATAATTTCTACTCTTGCATATATTACAACTCGAAACATTTTGCAACTAGAATTAAAGAAAATACAATATCGAAATGACTGATTTCATTCAAAGAATATTGAAAAATATTTCCTTCTGTTCCCTAACAAAGTTGGTACTGTACAAAACAATCTTTAGTTGTCGGTAAATGAATGCTAGAAATTGGGTATCGCCCCGGTTGGGGTGCTAACTTTGGAAAAGTACGAAAAGTAGCGCCGGGCGCTAATGATTCTCTCCTGATGGGATATTCAGCTTTAGCGCTCCAAGAGGGAAGTGGAGCGCTAAATCAAGCGCTAACCACTTCTCCTAGGGCGCTAATGTCCAGGAGCGGGGCAGTAGTGGCAGGTGCTGAACAATTTGGAGCGCACCGCTAATGGCATCAAAGGCTGCTTCCCTCGCTTAAAGGGAAGGGCCAGTGATGCTTCCCAACCCACTTGTCGGCAGGTCTGTGTTGCAAGGTGACCTGTAGGACTGCCATTACAGCCCCAAACACTCTACAGAGTGGAGGGCTTGGACATCCTGTAGCAATGAAGCGACCAAAAACTTTCAGCAGGAACCAGACTGGTGGAAGTATTAAAGGTTGGCCTACCTGAAAACCCCTACCCTTTAAATAGCGCTCCCCAAGCAGCCAGCCAATTTGACACATGGGATTGGGGGCAAAGTATTGACTTGGATAGAGAACTGGTTGGCGGACAGAAAGCAAAGAGTTGGAATAAACGGGTCATTTTCCAAGTGGCAGGCAGTGACTAGTGGGGTACCGTAAGGATCGGTCCTAGGACCCCAGCTGTTCACAATATATATTAATGATCTGGACAAGGGAATTGGATGTAATATCTCCAAATTTGCAGACGACACAAAGCTGGGTGGGAGGGTATGCTGTGAGGAGGATGTCATGAAACTCCAGTACGATTTGGACAGGTTGGGTGATTGGGCAGAAACATGGCAAATGCACTATAATGTGGATAAATGTGAGGTTATCCACTTTAGTGGCAAAAACAGGAAGGCAAATTGTTATTTGAATGGCAATAGATTGGGAGAAGGGGAAGTGCAAAGAGACCTGGGTGTTGTTGTGCACCAGTCGCTGAAGGTAAGCATGCAGGTGCAGCAGGCGGTTAAGAAGGCAAATGGTATGTTGGCTTTCGTAGCAAGAGGGTTCGAGTACAAGAACAAGGATGTCTTGCTGCAGTTGTACAGGGCCTTGGTGAGACCGCACCTTGAGTTTTGTGTGCAGTTTTGGTCACCTTACCTGAGGAAGGACATTCTTGCCATGGAGGGAGTGCAGCGAAGATTCACCAGGCTGATACCTGGGATGGCAGGAATGACGTACGAGGAGAGATTGTGTCAATTGGGCTTATACTCACTGGAGTTTAGAAGATTGAGAGGGGATCTCATCGAAACCTATAAAATTCTGTCAGGTCTGGACAGACTAGATGCAGAAAGGATGTTTCTGATGGCCGGGGAGTCCAGAACCAGGGGTCATAGTCTAAGGATAAGGGGTAAGCCATTTAGGACTGACATGAAGAGGAATTTCTTCACCCAGAGAGTGGTGAACCTGTGGAATTCTCTGCCACAGAGGGTGGTGGAGGCCAGTT
The DNA here is from genome assembly GCF_052327205.1 of Somniosus microcephalus. Classification (NCBI taxonomy): domain Eukaryota; kingdom Metazoa; phylum Chordata; class Chondrichthyes; order Squaliformes; family Somniosidae; genus Somniosus; species Somniosus microcephalus. The sequence continues at coordinate 40,686,822 of NC_140998.1, forward strand.
CATTAAATATATTCAAGAAAGAGTTGAATATATTTCTTGAGGCTAAAGGGATCAAGGGATATGGGGAGAAGGCAGGGACAGGGTACTGAAATTGGATGATCAGCCATGATCTCATTGCATGGCGGAGCAGGCTCAAAGGGCCGAATGGCCTACTCCTGCTCCTATCTTCTATGTTTCTATGACACCGACTCTTCTTCCTGCTGTTGGTCACGGCCGGCGATACAGCAGGGGGCGGAAGCCAATTTCACATCCGGGGCGCTAACGGGGCGCTGTGTACTTGATGACATCACAATCTGCGAGGCGCTCGAGGCCCAGACGGTAAGAGGTACCGGAAATGAATTTCACGGACGTCGCTATATTCGCCATGCCTGGTCGCTAACCCCTTAGCCCCTCCACCACCACCCCCCCCCCCCACCGGCACTAACGGGAGGCGCTAACCAACCAAATTTCTCCCCCATAGTGTTTTGTAATTTTTGAGGTCAGAGACTTTATTGTTGGTTGCATGAGAGAAGCGTAACCTTTTCCTTCCACAAACCTCAAACTCTCCCTTGTATTGTGGAGTATGGTAAATCAAGTCATCTCCTTCCACAGGCCAATGTAGTCACCTCCTCTCTAGTAGTACAGTTAATCATTCTCCTTGCACAGAACATATACTCTCCCCTGTATTGTTGATTATGGCAAATCAATTCCTCTCCTTCCAAGGACCATGTACACTCTAAACCCATTTTATAGGCTCTAGAAATGATAGATACATTTTCTCCCTGTTTTGCCTCCCTAAGGTAAATTGTATAAAACTTACATTCAATGTTATATTCCTGAAACTAGTTGGCTTCCTCTTTTACGAGATTTCTATGTTCTTTCATGTCCTACATCATCCTCAGCGTAAGCAACCTACTGGTTTCTGCCAACATTGTTGCTAAAAGCTAAGTGAGAATGGTCTGCAGTGACTCTCCTGCTACTTGTACTCTTCATTTCCTGTTGGAAAATAAATGGCCAGACTTGATACCTCCACACAACCATGCAACCAAGATGATGAACTGACTCAGAGATCCAAACTGTGTTCTGTCACTTGTTTTAGGACCTTTGCATTGCTTCATTGTTGTGTACAGTATTTTCAATGTAATATTTTTACCGCTTTAAAATCTACCCTGTGTTTTAACTTTACAGAATATTTTTATAACTATGTCAGTTGATGAATAAGAACATAAGAAATAGGAGCAGGAGTAGGCCATTTGGCCCCTCAAGCCTGCTCCGTCATTCGATAAGATCATGGCTGATCTAATCTTGGCCTCAACTCCACTTCCCTGCCCGCTCCCCATAGCCCTTGACTCCCTTATCGTTCAAAAATCTGTCTATCTCCACCTTAAATATATTCAATGACTCAGCCTCCACAGCTCTCTGGGGTAGAGAATTCCAAAGATTCACGACCCTCTGAGAAAAGAAATTCCTCCTCATCTCTGTTTTAAATGGGTACCCCCTTATTCTGAAACTATGCCCCCTAGTTCTAGATTCCCCCACGAGGAGAAACATCCTCTCTGCATCTACCCTGTCAAGCTCCCTCAGAATCTTATATGTTTCAATAAGGTCATCTCTCATTCTTCTAAACTTCAATGAGAATAGGCCCAACCTGCTCAACCTTACCTCATAAGATAACCCCTTCATCTCAGGAATTAACCTAGTGAACCTTCTCTGAACTGCCTCCAATGCAAATATAGCCCTCCTTAAATAAAGAGGCCAAAACTGAACGCAATAAAGCTATGCATCGTCTGCAAGCTCCACAGGCAATTCTGTCTTTAAAGGATGACTGAACTCATTCATGCATCCACCTGGATGAAGTTGGATATCAAACTACATTTTATGATTTTTTTCTAAAAGCAAAATAGTGATTTCAATAATAAATATATCAGATTTCCAGCATCCGCAGTATTTTGCTTTTGTATTAGTGATTTCAATACTCCTGAGATTACAATATCCTTGCTTCAGCTTAATCTACGCATACAGAACCATCCTTTTAGATTAAGTATAAGGGGATACAGTTTCTGCTTTGGGCGTAATCGGTAATCTGGCCTCAAATTACAATCAAAGTTGCACTAGTTTTCTGAATTAATTGATCTTTCAAGTTTCCGCTCAAACTCATTTGCATAATCACGAATGTAAAATCTTCCACGAACCAGCGCCATCGGGCCACGTTTTAAAACGCAACTGTGATTTCTCTTGCATTAAAAAATATTCCTTGACATATGTAAAAGTGGTAACCTGGTGCAGTTTATTAATTCAGCTGAAAATGGGTTTATCACAAAAAAATCAGCATTTTAATTAGAGTATCTAGTCAACCACCGGATTTTAAAAAACTGAAAATGACTTAAAAAAACTATACAGAACCATTTATTAGTTTCAATGGTGAACCGTAGCCAGTTTCTTAGTAAATTAAGTCTTTTTTTTTAAAGGTTTTAAAAGGTGCCTATTCATGTCCTTGCACCTAAAATAAGTTAATTTTAAGAGCTTCCTCGAAGGCCTGCAAACGGGTGCAATCGTTGAAAACTCACCATTGTGATTAATTTGATCTGGGGGCGTGGCCAGTTTTGTGGCCGGGGTTACTTCCAGCGCGATGTTTTTTAAACAAGCACAGAAGATCGCGGAAACTCGATTTGCACTGGACGTAATTTGCGCTCGAAATTCCACGATCCTTTGCGCTGGTTTGGATGCTGTGGGGCGAATTGCGCTGGAAGTACCAGCGCAACCTAGCGGAAACTTCACAGTTAGACAGCTGCATTTGCGGTTAGGAACAAAGAAACATAGGAACGGAACGAGGCTTTTTAGCCAATCAAGACTGTTGCACCAGGCAATTAGGCCATGGCTGATCTGTAACTCAACTCCATTTGAAGGGATAATTACTAGCCCTAGCCCTTTTCGGGCTACCCCAGATCAGGCATATTCCCCAGACGTTCACCTTCAACTAAAGTTAGAGATAGCCGAATTCTATAAGATGCTTAATTGGGTCTAAAGGGCCAGGCTATCTCTCCCTAAAGGAAAGGAATGATTTGAAGATGTTACTGGCTTCCAGAAAGCACTTTTAATAAGTTTAACTAGACTGTAACCTTCCGGATATTATGAGGGTCTGGAAACCACCCCCAGAATTCTGCAACTCCTCACCAAAGAGTGTACAGAAATTGAGTTTGCGAGTTTGATACAGAAATACTATTTGAGACAACTCTAAAAATATAGAGATTTATTAAAAAACGACATACAGTTAACAGCAGTTGAGTCAATCACAACTTTAACATTTCAAAATACAAATAGCTTACATTTCTTATTCTCAGAGATCCTTATTCTCAAATCTTAATTTTGTTACATTTATACATTTCTTATTATTTATAATCCAGGATATCCACCAAAATCAAACAAGAGTACCTCTTGATCCCCGAGACTCAAAGAGTTAAAAACTTACAGAGTCTGCCTCTGAAGTTGAGAATTGCTTGCCACTTCCAGCGACTTTTGACTTTCTATCTGAAAGCTACATATTTTATATTCTTTTTTAGTGGTTTATCCTTTGAAGTTTTCTGCTGATGTAAGCTAATTATCTCTAGTCATTCTCTGCTGACTTCTTTCTACTCTTATTGTCAATTCAGCCGTTAACTTTCAGAATCCTGTCTGCTGTATAGGTGTTTCAAAACATATCATATAAAATTGTTTTTACAGATTTATCTCTTTGACGTCATTCTTACGAAGGACTTCAATTCAATTCTTAATATTGGCTTAACTGGTTATAATCAGACATTGTGACTCCTAACTGTTTCAAGTGATTGCTTGTTGTCATCTATTGAAGTCAATCTACAAATTCTTCTGTAGGTATCATATTTACAATATGTAAATCAAAACCACTTCAACCAGGGTGTTCCATGCATTTCTTAGCTACTTCAATTGATCATATTACAAACTTATGTTTCCTGTCTTTCATTTGATGCCTTATTTATCAAAGGCACATGGTTCTTTAATGTTCTGTGTTTCTGTTCGAAGTGTTAGCTTTTAACACTTTAAACTGGGTATAGCTATTGTGTTGGTTCCAAACTGCAGACTCCTTGGAAGCAAGCCTTTGCTTCTTCAATAGGGCCTTTGTCTCAGTATTAACAATCAATTCCCATTTCAAAAGCTTGTGTGGTGTTTACAACTTTTGTGTTAACACTTCATCTTATCTCAGAAGCCTGTATTCACAGCTTGTGTCGTTGAGGCTTTTTAGATTTTTAAACCCAGTATGTCATATTTTAATAAGGTCAGAATTCTGTTCATAGGATGGTGTATCTTTCTGAAATATGGCTTTTCCTTTACACATTCACCTGTCTTTTCCCCATATCCCTTGATACCCTTAATGAACAAAAATCTATCAATCTCAGTCTTGAAAATTTCAATTAAACCAGCATCCACAGCCTTTTGGGAGAGAGCTCCAGATTTCCACTACCCTTTGTGTAAAAATGTGCCTCCTCAGTTCACTTCTAAATGGCCTCGCTCTAATTTTAAGATTATGCCCCTTGTTCTGGATTCCCCACCAGAGGATATAGATGCTCTGTATCTTCCCTAATTAATCACTTTTTTCACATTAAACACCTTGATTAGGTCACCCCTCAACCTTTCAAACTCAAGTGAATAAAACCAAGTTTTTGCAACCTGTCCTCATAACTTATCACTTTAAGCCCCGGTATCATTCTGCTGAATCTGCATGAAATATTTAATTGGATTCTCAAATCATTCATACTAACTACAAAGGGATTCTCTAACAAATGAATCTACACTGGGATGCTCTAACAAATCAATCGAAGGCTACCCATGCACCCTTATAAATCACATACTTCCAGAGGGTTTCCTTGTTATCATTGCTGTACTCCAATATATAATCTGTGATTCTGTTTATTTGACACATGTGACAAGCTCATATCAATACCTGCTTAAACTGTGACCTCAAAGATACCATTTGGAACAAGGCACAATTCATACTTGTGTAAATGTCAATAAAAGAAATGCTTCATAGATGGTAAATCTTCATCTCCAAAAGTCCATTGATCACCCTTAACATTTATAGAGAGGAACATAATTTGAACCAACACTGTCCACTGAATTCCTTTCAATCACATTCCAAACAAATGTTGTTTGTTTGGAATGGGTAAGGGGAGATTGGAATAAACAGTGGCACTGTGTTATAGCAAGATGATTCTGAAAATGCTTTAAAAAGAGTTTCATTTTCTTGAAGTGTCCAGAGGAGTGCTGAGCAAAATTGAAGAAGAATGAAGAAACCAAAGTTTAGAGGATATTTGTCCCCTTAGAAAAGTGGATGGGTGGAACTCATTCCCAGGAATGCATGTTATAGTTAGGAAAGAAACTGAATGTTACGGGGATTAGTATAGCCAGAGTTAACCAAACAGTTTGTGGAACACAATGGGGTAGATCTTGATTTTGTGTGATAATGCAAAACTGGTGATAGCACATTGGCAGTCCATTTTACATCTCTCCTGATTTTAATTTTCATTGACTTCAATAGAAACGATGTAAAATGGGCTGCCGACTTGCTTTCACCCATTTTATGCCATTATTCAAAGTTAAGATCCACCACAACCTTTCCTGTTCCAATTGGACCATGGTAATGTCATCTATAGAAAGCCATTGGCTAACTTTATATGATGCAGGTGTGAATTAGAGAGGGATTTTGCACACATTTGTTCAACTATGAGGGGAAAAAAAATTAAACGGCGAACCTTGACAGATCGCAAGTTCTGGGTTTTCACGCATGCACAGCGCATGTGGAAACCCAGAACTTGCGGGGCCTTTTATGAGGCTTATGATGGTGCACCATCATCGGCCCAGCAAAATCCAGGCCAACAGTCACTTTCAAAAGGGAATTTGATACTTACAAAGCAAAAAAAAATGTGCAGGGCTATGGGGAAAAAGCGGAGGAGTGGGACTGTTTGGATAGCTCTTTCAAAGAGCCAGCACAGGTCGAATGGCCTCCTTCTGTGGTGTATCATTCTATGATTCTATCTTTGAGAGTCAGGAATCATTTTTTGGAGAACTTTCTCTCAAGCAAGCCACAGATACTTTGGTTGGTTGAGAGCTGGATTGATGGTCTAATTCAAAATGCTGTCAGGGTTCAAGGTTTTCATCTTTCTGAACGGATAAAATGAACACCGTGGGCTTGATTTTCATTGAGCCATGGAGTCGGGCTTGGAGGCGTGCGGGGGGTTAAAGTCGCAAAAACTGGCGGGCGGGACCCCCCCCTCCGCCCCACCTGGTTCCCGACTCCGAGCAATTTTAACTCAGGCGTGTCTGATGGTCCCGACTCCATCCCGCATCCAACAGACGGGACTGGTCTTTAAGGCCCTTAATAACCACTAAATGGCCTCTATAATCCTATTTTAACAGGCCCTTGCAAATTAAACCCTTTTCCCATGTAAAACATGCCTGGTGGGAAACACGAATGTAAAACCTGGCGGGAGCACTATTGGATTGCTGACTATCAACTGCAGGTCAACCAATAAAGAGGAGATTTGATCAGCCATCATTTGCAGGTGACAGGACTTAGTGGTCTCAGGTCTGCGGCAACTTTTAGAAGGCTTAACCACACCTCTGGAAGGTTGGAGCCTCACACCCATCTCCAGTGTGACCTCCTGGGAAACTCCTCTCGGCACCTTCACTCAGCGCTTCCTCAACGGAGGCATATACCAGAAGCATGGGAGCCATTTATTCCCTTCCCATCTGGGCATTAGAGGAGCTCGAGCACCAGCAGCAGAACCGGGAACAACAGCAGCACCAGCAAAAGCAGCAGCAGCAGCAGGAGCGCCAGGCTGCTGCTCACCCACCTGAAGCTGCACAGGCCAGAAGGGGCCAGTGCCTGGAAGTGGCTGGAGAGCACCTTGCTGCACATCAGGGGGGCCATGGGGACCCGTATCTGCAATGGCAGTCCTACTCAGAAGGACTTCCATGAAGGTCTGGTTTCTCTGTTCAATAGATGCCCATCACTCCTCAAGAGATGTCATTCTACTCTGAACAATGACCATGTTTTCCATACCCTGGCGACTAAGCTCCTCCATGGCCATAGCCATCCTCTCCTCTACCATAGCCATCCTCTCCTCTACAGAAGCAATCCTTTCCACGGTGATGTGTTCTTGCGCCAATGACTCCACAAAGCCTCTGCTCATGTTCGCTATGGACTCCTCCACTCGCTCCACACTCGCAGCGATCCTAGAGACAAAACCTGCCAGAGACTCCTGCATCTTTGCCTGGAGTTCCATCACCTCTGATCTTATGGATGGACCCAGAGGCAGAGGGTCGATATACTGCTGAGCCGAGCTGACAGAGTCCTGCGCCATCTGACTAGGACTCTCCACTGCTGTCCCTGTCTCCACAATCTGCTGATGTTCACTTGTGAGCTGTGATACACCAGGTGACAACACTACTCTATGTCCCGAAAGTCCCACCGAGGTGTGACTGTCTGCGCTGGTGCTGGGTGCGCTGAATTCTGCTGACGCTGCACCCTCAGAGGTTGCAGCTTCCTCTGAGGACTCTGGCTGCTCAGCCTCTTCTTCCTGGCTAGGGGGGACGGATGCTTGTGATGGTTCTGTGGGGGAGTAAAGGAAAGAGTCAGAGATGTGATGCAAAGGCTACATGCACATAGCTTTGTGCAGATGCTCATAAGTCCATCTGTTACAGCTTCACAATCATTATCAGTGACTTATGCAATGTCAAAGAGAGAGATGGGAAACTTTTCTGTCCCCAGCTTGCTGTGTTACACCCGTCTGTCCATCCCCCATGCGCGAATCATCCTCTATTCCCATAATTTCCAGGACGGCCTCCTCCCAGGGGGTCAGGTGGGCTATTGAGGCTGTCCCTCCTCCTGTCCTGGCTCGCTCTATTATGTTGTGAGCTCTCTTTTCCTGCAATGAGGGAGACAAGTGGAGGTTGAGTGAGAAGGAAGGAGTGAGTGTAGAGATTGCATAGCATAGATACTTAGAAAGAGACAAAGATGGAGTGAGGTTGCAAGACCAAGGGCCCTCCCTGTGTGTTGTCAGTTGCGTTCAAAGCATCAGAGTGATAGGGAGTGTGAGGGCTGCATGGTCAAATAGTTATGTGAATGTTAGCATAGAGAGGGAATGGGTAAGGGTGCATGGATGTCAGTGTCAAGTGGGATGTGGAGGAAGAGATTGCTAAAGCTGAGTGCTGGTGATGAAAGGCAATGGGGATCAGATTGAGGGTGATGGGAAATTCATACTCACTTTACCAGTGCGCTGAAGGTCATGAAATCTTTTCCTGCACTGTATCCAGGTTCTGCGGGTGACTCCCAAGGAGTTGACCTCCTCAGCCACCTGCATTCACACTGCCTTGGTCTGAGTGGGAGGCCTCTTCCTCCCTGATGAAGGGAAGCACACCTCCCTGTTGGCCCTAGCCCCATCCACTAATGCCTGCAGTGCCACCTCGTCAAAGCGAGGAGCTGATCTGGCCCTCCCGCTTGTCATATTTGCTGCAGCTCCCTCACACTGCACAGTCAAGAAGCTTGGCAGTCTGCAGAAGAAGCAAGGCTTGCTGTGGACCTTAAATGTAGCAGCAATGATGGCGTCATCGGAGGGGACTTTCAGTCATGAAAAACCCATTTGCAAAGGCTTCCCACACGTTGGTAATCAATTGGCCAATTCAGTTTAAATTGCGTCCCTCTCCCACATCCATTTAGATTCGTGTGGGAAACACGAAATTTGGATAACACGACACCATCCCGCACCTGAGTTAAAATCCCCCCCACCGGGGGGAAAAGCAGGAGATTGAAGGCCATACTGTCACAATTACTGCTTTCAGACAGTCCTAGTTGGCAGCTATATAAATGGAGATCAGCATCGTTTCAGTTTACCATGTGGGGAGAAGATATCCTCTGTGCGCTAAAGCTGTTTATAAACACTGGTTTTATGATTTTACTATACCCAGTGCACAGAGGAAATTTTCTGCCCAGCTGGTGATAAGTCTCTCCCTCAGCTGATTAAATGAATGAGGTAGGGTCAATATTGAGACAGATTGTACACCAGTGGAAAAATCATGATTGCATGATTGCTTGGTCAAATGGCCCTTTTTCTCCTATTTATTTCGTAAATTGTGAGCATGGCCACATCATTTCTTTCCATTAAATATTTAACATTGAATGATGCAGAGCTATATCTGACAGTTATCTAAAAATATGATGGATGTTTTCTAGCCATTGGCTTCTATGACTGATCTTAACTGAGTGCTGTCCTGCCTTGTATTCTGCAAAATCTACTTTTCAGCTTACAAACGTGACATCATCTACTTAATTAATATCAAATAAGTGTTTTTCGCATCATGTTCAATGGACGACACATTCAATCCAAGGTTATGTCAATCAACAGAATCACTTCAGTCTACTGATTCACTGCCAGTACCCACACTGCATTAGTCTACGGACTCTCACGAAGTAGTGAGAATATGAGAGCCTTGTTCATTGCTGTACATGGAACACTTAATCCAGTCAATTTCAGTGTGTCAATAACACATCAGGGCAAGGCCAGGGTTATTTGTTATATTACCGTCAGAGTTTAAAAAGATAATATCTAACCTCCGATATAAAATATCTTTAACCTCTATCTTACATGCACTTTCCGATGAGTATTTCTACATTCTACCCACTAAATGCCCTTTTACGAACAGCGTTTTGAATAAGAAGCAGTTTTTTTTTAGGGCAGTGGAGTAATACTGGACAGCAGATCAGAAGGTTATTATGAGGTAACTCGTACAAGTGCTGTAAAGAATCGAGTAAATGGGTTTTTAAATGATGAAGCTACACAAGTGCAACAGACATGCAACCATTTTGAGTATTTTCCCTTCGGCTGCCATTCCATAGTGGTAAATGGGAAGAGAATGACTGCTGTTTCTGGCTACAAAGACAAGGCAATTTTGGTATGGTCTGGTGGGAAGTATGTTGGCATATAACCCAATGCGCAATGGTGCCTTTATCCAGTTTCTCATAATTTAACAGGGAGGTCGCCTCATGATAGCAGTGCGTTCGTCAAGTGCCTGATAATTTAATCAAAAGAAAAGTAATCAGTCGCCGTCGTCGTGTCGTGGTGTCATGTTGGTATAACTTTCCTCACCACTGTTCCATGCAGGCTCTGGTTCGAGAGTTGAAGTCCCTCAGATCTTTAGGTCTGCATGGCTCTGGTGGTAGAGGGCATTCTCGGAGGTGCTCCATTGTTTGGGATGCGTCTCCACAGTCACAGTCGGTTGTATCAGTTTGGCTGTATCCCAACTTCAGCACGAGGGCTCTGCAGCGGCCAACACCAGTCCTGAGGCAATTGAAACACAGCCAAGTAGGCCAAATCTCACTGGCTCCTGTTTCTGCTGGATCAAAAGATAGCTTATGTGGCTTTGTCTGCAGATCCTTTGACCAAGCATCTAGTCCACAGCTGTGGGGATTACATTCCAAAGCCTGAACAGCATGTAAGAAATTGCTCCTGGACTTGAGACTCTTAGTTGCTGGCTCGTATTGAATCAGTCTTATGTTTGTTCTCTAATCTACCTAATCATCTCAAAATGGCAGTTGTTTTACATTAAGGAGTAACTTCATAGTGGGAAGGGGGATTTCTCTGTGGGTTACATATAATACACATGCAAAATCATGGTATACATAACTTTAACCATGGACGAAATATAATACAGAGAGAGCCTTTTCCCTATGAGATTACTGAGCAGCTCTTAGTGAAGATCTGTATTTTTTTAATTTACGCTTGGGATAAGGGTGTCACTAGCAAGGTCAGCATTTATTGCCCATCCCTAGTTGCCCTTGAGAAGATGGTGGTGGGCCGCCTTCTTGAACTGCTGCTGTCCAGTGGTGGAGATGCTCCCAGAGTGCTGTTCAGTAAGGAGTTCCAGGATTTTGACTCAGTGACGATGAAGGAATGGGAATATATGTCCAAGTCGGGATGGTGTGTGCCTTGAAGGAGAGTTTGAAGGTGATGGTGTTCCTATGCACCTGTTGCCCTTGTCCTTCTAGGTGGTGGAGGTCACGGATTCGGGAGATTTGGGCGAGTTTCTGCAATGTATTCTGTAGATAGTTGTAATGTATTATCACATGGTTTGTCACATGCTTTAATATGAGCATGCTCAGTTCGCTCTCGGCTAGTAAAGCAAGCACATAGATTAACAACTCATTGTGTCTCTGTCCTTCATTTGTTCTACCCACATATATTATATTTTTTAGTGATGAGGATGGGATCCCAAAGCCATTTTGAGGACTCATGGAAGGACACAGTGTTCAACCTTCAAGTGGAAAAGTTTACGGTGAATTTGTGATACCTAAATAGACTTTTTGCGATGTTTTACTGTCAATGCTGATGCAGAACCATCTGTGCTTCCCCTTCACGTGTATGTATAAACAGCAACAGCGGCATTGATTCTCACAGGTACACAGGTAGGATGCTGAGTCACTGTTGGACGGGACCGGGACAATCATGGCCATGCCTATGGGATTCATCGGAAGACTCAGCATGTATGACAAAGCTGGCGAACAATTCAGTTTGTACATTGAGCGGATGGAGATGTTTTTTAAGGCAATAACATTATTGAGACCGAAAGTGCAGAAGAGAATGTTCAAGCTGAAAATAAAGTAAATCGTAAGTGGAAGAAAGCAATTTTTCTATCGGAGATCGGGCGAGTTGTCTACGGAACGTTGACAAACCTACTTGCCCCAGGGAAAGCAAAGGTTGCATCATTTGAAGACATTGTCGAGAAACTCGAGAACCATTTCAACACAAAGCCGTTAGAAATAGCATACTCCCAGCTGCCGTATGGTGTAAAGTCCTGCCCCAAAATCTTCCAGGCTACGATGGATAAGATTTTGCAAGGAGTTCCAAATTGCTTATGCAACCAGGACGGTGTGCTGATCGCCACAAGCAACAAGGAAGGAAATCTAGAAGTGTTAGATTTAGTGCTTCAAAGGTTGAATGCCCACAATGTCACACTGAAAAGGAGCAAATGTGCTTTTCTGCAGCCCAAGGTTGTGTACCTTGGTCTGAAAGTTGATGCAAATGGTTTGCAACCAGTGAAGGAAAAGGTTGATGCTGTCATCAATGCTCCAAAGCCACAGAACGTGTCTGAGTTAAGATCTTTCCTTGGAATGGTCCAGTGCTACTAACATTGCTTACCACAGTTAGCAACCATGTTAGCTCCATTGCACGAGCTCCTCAAGAAGGATGTCCAGTGGAAGTGGACAAAAGCGCAACAGGAAGCTTACGATGCTTGTAAGGGAAATCTCTCTAGTGATGCTCTACTTGTGCACAGAGCGTGAGCTTAAGTTAGCGTGTGATGCTTCCAGCTACGGGGTGGGAGCTGTCATAAGCTACATAATGGATGACGGCCAAGAGAAACAAGAGGGTTCGCATCGCAAACCCTTACAAGGGGCAAAAGAAACTACACGCAAATTGAAAAGGAAGCACTCGCCATAGTGTTTGGAATCAAGAAATTCCAACAGTTCCTGATCGGCAGAAAGTTTACCCTGATAACTGATCACAAACTGCTCCTAACAATATTGGGGTCCCAATCTGCCACCCCTGCAATGGCCGCATCAAGAATGCAACATTGGGCAGTATTGTTGTCACAATATGACTACACGATTGAATATCGCACTTCAAAGCAAAACACAATCGCAGATACCTTGTCCAGGTTGCCACATGAGGAGAAAGTGCAATTTTCACGCTAGGTGTAGTTGACAAAGACTTTCCTGTGAATGCAACAGAGATTGCAGATGAGACTCAAAAGGACTCAGCACTGAAAAGAGTGTATGAAAACACCTTGAATGGATGGACTGATCAGTGTCTGGACACAGAACTGAAACCGCTCCATAACTGTCATACTGAATTGTCTTGTGAGCAAGGTTGTATCAAGTGGTGAAACAGAGTGGTGGTACCTACTTCTTTGAGAGATAGAATTCTGGCTGATCTTCATACGGAACATCCAGGGATCGTCAGTATGAAATCAGTTGCAAGAAGCTTTGTTTACTGGCCTGGATTGGACAATGATCTTGAATCACTTGTCAGCAAAGTGGATTGAAGTGAAACCTATAGGTTCAAACAAGTCTGAGATAGAAACAGGATCATCTTTGAGTTCGGAACCAAAACAAAACAGCCCAAAAATTGGTTCAACACCAAAATCTTCTGTCATGAGATCAGGAAGGCTCCGCAAACATGTTATTAAACTGGATTTGTTGTTCATTTGTAGGATTTGTAGTTCATCTAAAAGAAAAAAGCTATGGTTTTTTGTTATGTGGTACATGTAATGCTGGCAAAGGTGGGACCATAGTTTTGTTGTATTTGAGAGGGGAAGATGTACATTTTTTTAAGGGGAAAGCAGTGTAATGTATTATCACATGATTTGTCACATGGTTTAGTATGAGCATGCTCAGTTTGCTCTGGCCTAGTAAAGCAAGTACATGGACTAGCATCTCATTGGGCTGGATTTTGTCATTGGGGCGGGCTGGGGTCGTGTCATCCGCTTTTCATGTTATCCACCCGATTCCAAATCGATGTGGGAGATTAATGCGATTTTCACATAATTGGGCAATTGAGTTCCAGCATGTGGGAACCCATGGCCCAATTAGTTTTTTCAGTCTGAAACTCGCCTCCGATGATGTCATCATTGCTGCAGCATTAAAGGTCTGGAAGAAGCCTTGCTTCTTCTGCAGACTGCCAACCTTTTGGCCTTAGCAGTGAGAGGGACCTGGAGGCAGAATGAGCAGTGGGAGACCTAAGTCTGCTCCCAGATTTGATGACTTTGCCCTGCAAGCTTTGGTGGAGGGAGCAAGAGCTAATAAGGAGGTGCTCTTCCCTTCTTCAGGGAGGAAGAAGCCTCCCCAGCAAACGAAGGCTGTGTGGGTCCAGGTGGCCCAGGAGGTGAAGTCATTGTCCCTCATCCGCAGAACCTGGCTTCAGTGCAGGAAGAGGTTTCATGACCTTCTGCGCACTGGAAAAGTGAGTATGAATTTCCCATCACCCTCAATCTGATCCCCATTGCCTCTCCTCACCAGCACTCAGCTTTAGCAACCTCCTCCTCCACATCCCACTTGACACTGACATCCCTGCACCCTTACCCATTCCCTCTCTCTCTATGGTCACATTCACCTAGCTATTCAACTATGTAGCCCTCACACTCCCTATCACTGTGATGCTATGAAAACAACTTACAACACACAGGGAGGGCCCTTGGTCTTGCCAACTTACTCCATCTTTGTCTCCTTCTAAGCATCTATGCTATGGATTCTCTACACTCACTCCTTCATTCTCACTCAAACTCCACTTGTCTCCCTCATTGCAGGAAAAGAGAGCTCACAATAAGAGGGAAAGAGCGAGGACAGGAGGAGGGTCACCCTCAGTAGCCCACCTCACCCCTTGGGAGGAGGCGGTCCTGGAGATAGTGGGACTCGAGGACGATGCGCAAGTGGGGGAGGAACAGACGGGTGCATCAGAGAAAGCTGGTGACAGAATAGTTTCTCATCTCTCTCATTGACATTGCATGAGTCACTGATAATAATTCTGAAGCTCTAACAGATGGACTTATGATCATCTGCAATATGCAATGTGCATGTAACCTTGGCCTCACATCTCTGACTCTTTCCTTTATTCCCCCACAGGACCATCGCAAGCACCCGTCCCCACTATCCAGGAAGAACAGCCTGAGGCTCCAGACTCCTCAGAGGAAGCTGCAACCTCTGAGGGCGCAGCGTTAGCAGAATTCAGCCAACCCAGCACCAGCGCAGACATTCACACCTCGGTGGGACCATCGCGAGATAGAGTAGTGTTGTCACCTGGTGTATCACAGATCACAAGTGAGCATCAGCAGATTGTTGAGATAGGGACAGCAACGGAGAGTCCTAGTTAGAGGGTGCAGGACTCTCCCAGCTTGGCTCAGCTGCATGTCGACCCTCTGCCTCTGGGTCCATCCATAAGATCAGCAGTGCTGGAACTCCAGGAACAGGTGCAGGAGTCTCTGGCAGATTTTGTCTCCAGGGTCGCTGCGAGTGTGGAGTAAATGGAGGAGTCCATCGCGAACATGAGCAGAGCCTTTGTATAGTCATTGGCGCATGAACGCAGCACCATGGAAAGGATGGCAACCTCCATGGAAAGGATGGCTACAGTAGACGAGAGGATGGCTATGGCCATGGAGGAGCTAAGTCGCCAGAGTGTCGAAAACATGATGAGTGTTCAGAATAGACTGACATCTCTGGAGGAGCGATGGTCAGCTATTGAACAGAGAAACCAGACCTTCATGGAAGTCCTTCAGAGTAGGACTGCCAGTGCAGATACAGATTCCCATGGCCCCCCTGATGTGCAGCAAGTTGCTCTCAAGCCACTTGCAAGCACTAAGGTGGACCTGACGCATGAGAAGGATGTTGGTGACAGAGAACAAGGAAGTAGAGGCTCCTCTCCAAGTGCTCACACGACCATGCCACTGCAGAGCCCTCGGTCAGTGCCCCACCAGAGTTCCCACCCAACTGAGATCGGCGTCTCAACCTCTGCACAGCCGCAGGAGCAGCAGACTGTAGCCGAGCACACACAGGTTCGCAACCCCAGAGGACGCCCGCCAAAGGTGTCGAGACAGGAGCAGCAAGAAAGTGAGCAAGGGTCCTCCACATCTGCTGAAGCCACAGGGGAAGCACCACGTAGGAGCATGCGTAAGAGAAAGATACTGCACAAATAGTCACAAGGGTAGTCACTTGGGTGAAATGTTGTGTTTATTTTTAAAATGCCATCAGTTGGTTATTGTAAATAAAAATTCTGATGGCAACTGTTGCAGTTGTGGTGTGTGTCATTTCGCAAATGGGACTTCCACATTGAGGGCTTAGGATTACTTGCAATTGTCAGTATGGTGGTCAGAGTGCTAGGAATCCTCTGGTTCTTGGCCATTGTCGATGCTCTGGTATGAAGCTGCGAGGCAAAAGTGCTTGATCAGCTAAGTTAAGCCAATCTGGCCAAGATGAGTGCGTGCCTTGCATCCCGGGCAGCAATGTTCTCGCGTACTGCTGCCGCTGATTGATGGGCCTCTGCAAGATGTTCGTTTTCGCTCTCCTCCTCCTCCTCCTCCTCCACCTCCTCCTCATCTGAGGAGGATATGTGAGGAACCACTTGGTCCTCAGGGATCTGCAAGCCACGACGCTGTGCCATGTTGTGAAGTGCACAGCAAACCACGATGATTCTGGAGACCCTGGCTGCTGAGTACTGCAGGGCTCCACCTGATTAGTCAGGCATCTGAAGCGCATCTTCAACATGCCAATGGTTTGCTCGATTATGGATCTGGTGGAAATGTGGCTGGAGTTGTAGCTCTCCTCAGCTTCGTTGGATGGGCTCCTCAATGGCGTCATTAGCCATGTCTTCAGGGGATAGCCCTTGTCTCCAAGTAGCCATCCGTTAATTTGGTCTGGTGGACTGAAGAGCAGAGGCACACTAGACTGGCACTGTATGAAGGAGTCATGGCAACTGCCAGGGTACTTGGCACAAACATGCAAAATTTCCTTCTTGTGGTCACACACCAACTGCACATTGAGGGAGTGGAAGCCCTTGCGGTTGACAAAAATACCTGGATTACGATGGGGTACCTTAAGGGCCACATGGAAAGCCTGCCAGATTAGCTAATCCAACCGCGTGCACTGTGACACTTGCTTGATCCTTGGAGAAATGGATGTGATTGTGCACGATGGCAAAGAGGGCATCGGTTACCTGCATGATGCAAGTGTGTGCGGCCGCCTGGGAGATGCCGCTGATGTCTGCTGCTGATCCCTGGAATGAGCCTGAAGCAAAAAAGTTGAGTGCGGTGGTGACTTTGATGGCCACTGGTAAGGGGTGTCCACCTGCTCCTCTGGGCTCCAGGTCTTGCTGCACCATTGCGTAGATGTCACCCGCTGCCTCTCGCGAAAGTCAGAGCCACCTTTGGCACTGCTGCTCACTCATGTTGAGGTAGCTGATCCTCTGTCTGTAGACCCTGTTTGGGGGGTATCTCCTGCCCCGACGGGCTTCCATGGGCTGGTGCCTTCTGGCCTGTGCAGCTTCAGGTGGGTGAGCAGCAGCTTGGCGCTCCTGTTGTTGCTGCTGCTGTTGGTGCTGCTGTTGTTCATGGTTCTGCTGCTGCCACGGCTGGTCTTCGTCCGAATCTGAGGTCCAGGAGGAAAGGAAATAAATGTTTCCCATGCTTCTGGTAGATACCTCAGTTGAGGAAGCGCTCAGTCAAGGTGGCGAGAGGGGTTTCCCAGGAGGTCACACTGGAGATGGGTGTCAGGCTCCAAACTTCCACAGCTATGGTTATGCCTGCTAAAAGTTCCCCCAGACCTGAGGCAACAAAGTCCTGCCACCTGCACATGATGACTGATCAAATCTCCTATTTAATGGTGGAGCTGCAGCTGAGAGTCAGCAATCCAATTGTGCTCCCGCCAGGTTTCACCGTCGTGTTTCAGAGGAGACGTGAATCATGTGGGAAAAGTGTTAAAATCAGAAAGACCTCTCAAAATGGGATTATAGAGGCAATTTAGTGGTTGTTAAGGGCCTTAAGGGCCTATCCCGCCTCTTGGAGGGGGGACGGAGACGGGATCAGAAACCACGCATTTAGGAAAATTGCTTGGAGGCAGGATGGAGGCGGGGTCGACCCGCCCGCCACTTTTTTGCAATTTTAAAACCCCACATGACTCCATTCCCGCCTCCTCGGGCCTGGCAAAATCCAGCCCATTGTGTCTTTGTCCTTCATTTGTTCTACCCACATATATTACAATAGTACACACTGCAGCCTCGATACACTGGTGGTGGACAGAGTCGGTGTGTAATGTGGTGTACTGGCTGCCGATGAAGCAGGCTGTTTTGCCATGGATGGTGTCGAATCTCTTGAGATTTGTTGCAGCTGTACCCATCCAGGCAAGTGGAGAGTATTCGATCACACTCCTGAATTGTGCCTTGTAGGCTTTGGGGAGTCAATAGGTGAGCCACATGCTGCAGAATACCCAGCCTCTGACCTGATCTGGTTGCCATGGGATTTATGTGGCTGGCCCAGTTGCGTTTCTGGTCACTGCAACCCCCAGGATGTTAATGGTTGATGCTTGAATGTGGAGGTGGTTAGACTCTCTCTTGATGGAGATAGTCATTGCCTGCCTCTCGAGTGGCATGAATGCTACATTTCACTTATCAGTCCATGCCTGGTTGTTGTCCAGATCTTGTGCATGCAGGCATGGACTGCTTCATTATCTGAGGAATTGTGAATGGAGAATATGAAGGTATTCTAGACACTCAATTTAATGACCAGATTGGCATTAGTTGACAAACATGGATACTGCAACTTTCTAGTTACTAATATGTGCTGACCGATACGTTGACTAGTTTTTAAAAGAAAGGTAGTCGGTTTTCTCCACTGTTTGCAGCTAATTAGCAGATTTGTTTGCAGGAATTCTTTTTTATTGCAAAGCTTAAGCAGTCAAATGTTAAAGTGCAAATAAATGGCACACCAATCAGGAGCAGATAGGTCTCAATGGGGTCAATTTTCGTCTTCCCTATGTGGGCGGTAATCTGGCAGAGCGGATTGTCTGCCCGTTATAGAACCCGGACAATTTCAATTCCAATTAAATTAATGGACAGGATCTCTAACAAGTGGACAACCCACTCTGCCAGAGTACAGCCCATGCAGTGAAGACAAAAATTTACCCCAAAGTAAGATTATCTTCTTAATTGGAAAAATGTGACCACCATTTTAAACGCTACTGAACTCTCACTAATCTTTTAGCTCAGCATAATGTGTGGTATTCTATATCAATACTTTGATCTGAAAATTTTCATCTTGGCTTTTGAATTGTTATTTTTGAATTTAAATGATGCTCAGCAAAATGATGAACTTTTCACCTTACGGGTACAGTAGCATATATGTTACTGTTCTAGTAATCCAGAGGCCTGGCCTAATGATCTGGAGACATGAGTTTAAATCCCACCATGGCAGCTGGGGAATTTAAATTCAGTTAAATAAATCTGGAATAAAAAGTTACTATCAGTAATGTGTGACCATGAAACTACCGGATTGTTGTAAAAACCCATCTGGTTCACCAATGTCCTTTAGGGAAGGAAATCTGCTGTCCTTACCTGGTCTGACCTATATATGACTCCAGCAATGCGGTTGACTCTTAACTGCCCTCTGAAATGGCCTAGCAAGCCACCCAGTTGTATTTAAGAAGGTGGCTCACCACCACCTTCTCAAGGGCAATTAAGGATGGGCAATAAATGCTGGCCTTACTGCCGATGTCCACATCCTGTGAATGAATTAAAAAAAACTTGTAATACAACGGAACTGACAATTTATATTTGTTACCACCTATTAATTATATTCATTGGAAACTCATTAAAAGTTGAAGTCAACTGCAAAGATACAAATTGATAAGGTGAATGACATAAAATACAAATTGTAATGTAATAAAATAGCAGAGAAGGTCGAACTTATGCAAACATTCTCACTCTAACCTTCTCACTGACACACAAACCATATAGGTTTCAATAAAATGCACCCTGACCCCTCAGTAAATTGAAATGGCATTTACATGACATATCTTTATAAGGTACCTCCCCATGTCAATAGCACTAGCAAAAACCTATCCAGCCAGTGAATAAATTAATTAATGCAATAAAAAGGTAAATTCCCAAGCATCCTGTTATTCATTGAATTGATACATTTATAGAATAACTGCCGTCTGGGGCTGATTACAAGGGTGTAATCGAATTGACAAATTCAGATGATGTCATGCAAAGCTTAAGCAATTTCTAAGTGTTATGTGAGTGCCAAAATCTCAAATAAACAGATGTTTCCAGGTTTTTGGAAGACACAGACACAATGGAACTTTGTGTTATAACTTATATCTGGTCCTAATAGGTCTGTTTCGTTAGTTGAGACCTCAGTAAGATGAAGCCCTGATAAATGTGTCTTTCTTAATCCTCACAAGTTTATTATAATGAGGGTTGACTGTAATTTCTCATTTGTTGGCTTACTTGTGAGTGACCAGAGGCTAAATTCTGTTTGGTTGACAAGCTTGTCCAAGGCCAGACTATCTTAAAGTATTCAGATCCTGAAACAAAAGGATTTAGTTAAAACAATGTGCTCCTTTTGGGGGGAAAAAGATTATGGCATGCAACACTTTTAAAAGTTATCTATTGACTTACTTTTGCTCTCGTATTCATTTCGAGCCGAAGGCAGAGCTGAGCAAAATCAGCTGGTTTTGATCTTTTCCAAAAGCTTGCAGAGTAGTGACTTTCCATCTTGTACCATTGCCACAATAACAGTTTCAGTCTTGGCTCATCTGAGTCAGAAGCTCATGGGTTCCACCCCACTCGCAGAGACTTGAGAACATAATCTAGGCTGACTTCTTAAGTGGATGTAAAAGATCCCATGACGCTTTTTAAAGAAGAGCGGTGGAGTTTTCCTGGTGTCATGGCCAATATTTATCCTTCAACTAACATCACTAAAACAGAATATTTGGTCATTATCACATTGCTGCTTGTGGGACCTTGCTGTGTGCAAATTGGCTGCCATGTTTCCCTACATTACAACAGTGACACGCATGCGCTGAAAACCGGCATTTCCGATCTGCCAAGAATGCTCTTGACATTTCGGACACCTGCCCTGGAGAAGGGCCTCTGCAGGGGGTAGAGTTCCGATTCCTGCAGAACCTCCGCCCGTTGAAAACCCTTAGAAATCTTACGCCTGGTAAAAGCATAAGAGTTGAAAAAAGTTTTTAAAACACTTTTTTTCACTCATTTATAATTTTAAAAATACTTTTAAAAAGGTAAGTTTATTTTTAGCCCCGTAAAAAACTTTAATTACTTTTTTCAAAAAATTACATTTTTGTTTAATTCAATGTAATTTCAACTCATTTTAAAAACGTGATTTAAAAAAAATGTATTTAATATTTTTGTGTTTTTTTTGGGATGATCTCCATTCATGCTTTTGATGGGTCCACCTGTCAAAAGTATGAAGGGAGATTCCCTTCTTTCATTGGCTGGCCTGGCCCACGTGATCCCAGGGACTCTTGCAAACCGCCTGCGCCCCTGGGATACGTGGGCCCTGCGCATTTCGACTGTGGAGAGGCCCAGGAGCGGAAGTGTCCGGACTTCGGGAGCCCTCGCGTAAGGGCGTAGATTTTTTTCTGATCGGAGGCATCCGCACGCAGGAAGCCGCCTATCGGAAATTACGGGCCAATGTAAATGTACGTTCTTTATTTCTTTGCTCAGAAATGGTACAAGAAAAGAAAATCTATTAAAACGTAAATGAACATCTCAACATTGTGATATTAGACCTGTCGTTGGTACAGCAGAGGCCAAATGTATCTCCATTGGAAGAGAAGAAAAATCAACAATTGTGTTGCCCTGAGCCAACTATAAACAACCAACTCAAGTGTGGCATTGGCACAGATATGAGAGCAAGCAACCGTCTACCCTCTCGGCCAGGAAGTGATGGACCCAGGCAGAACTAGACAGACTAGATGCAGGAAGGATGTTCCCGATGGCCGGGGAGTCCAGAACCAGCGGTCACAGTCTAAGTATAAGGGGTAAGCCATTTAGGACTGAGATGAGGAGGAATTTCTTCACCCAGAGAGTGGTGAACCTGTGGAATTCTCTACAGGTGGAGGCCAATTCATTAAATATATTCAAGAAGGAGTTAGATGTATTTCTTAAGGCTAAAGGGATCAAGGGATATGGGGAGAAAGCAGGGGCAGGGTACTGAATTTGGATGATCAGCCATGATCTCATTGAATGGCGGAGCAGGCTCGAGGGGCCGAATGGCCTACTCCTGTTCCTATCTTCTGTTTTTCTGTGTTTCTATGTAACTAACAAGAAAGAGATAGTCAGCATTAAAATGAATTAATATAGAAAGCAGAGAACAATATAAGGCAGAATTCCTGCTCTTGACTGCTTTCCAGTGACCCCTGCTGGCTAGTTCATGTGTGGATATTGGGTAAGAGTTAGGTGAGGCTTGGCTGTAATGGCCCCATTGGCTATGGTGTATCCTTTATCATAAACAGAGATGCCATACTCGGATTAAAACTTTCATTCACCTCCTCAAACAAATGTTGCATTTTCAGCAAAGGAAATAAATATCTATCCTCAGTATACACCACAGTAATCAAGATTCTGTGTGTCTGCTGTGTGCCAAATCTTAAGACTTTGCAGGAGTCTGATTGACTGCAGACTGTTGCAGATGCCTGGAGCAGGGGGCCAGACAATGGAATGTCTTATCAAAAACAAACTTCTTAAATTAGTTTTGTGCGAAATATGTAAAAATTATACAATTTCCTGCATACTGCACGGTCTTATTTATTCTTGTACCAACAGACTGCTCTGGAAGCTAATTTTGGCCATCTTTAGCAAATAGTATTTTTCTATTTGGGATTAAATATTTATTGGCAACACTACTTTGAAATTCAAAATTATAAACAGTGTAGTTACCTTATGGGGACAGATAGTGCTGAATAAAAGGGCATCTGAGCGATTCACGTTGTTATTAATGCGCAAATCGGCCAGCAACTTGTACCGAGGAAAAGAAACCCCGTGAATTGTGAATCGCCACAAGTTGCTGGCTGATTTATTTAGATTAGAAATGTTATGTTATGATAAGAATGTCTAGAGACTAGAAGGGTTATGCTTACCACAGCAAGGCCACCTTATTTTTACGTGCATCTAACGTTGTTGATGTACGTTGAAGAAAATGTAGACTTGTATCTCTGGACTATGCAATAGCCAGAGACTACCATATTTGGCAATGTCAGTTCCAGTTTGATAAGAAAGCAGTGTATAAATATAAGCTTTCTCCTTTGTTCAAGCAGCACAAAAAGGCCCATGCCTAGGTTCACGTGTCTATCCATTACTATATTCCGCTTGTAAATTTCATTTTAAGCTGAAGTTAAAGAATAAAATTATTATAACCAGAAGACTGAATTCATTACTACTCAAGTGAAAAAACAGAAGTCTGGTTTAAGACAACATGCGTGAACAATTCTAACTAACGGGGCATGCCGCGAGCGGCCCCCGCTCCAGCAAAACCTGGCCCGTGCTGTTTTAGTCTCATTTGACTGCTGACTTGATTAGTATTAGTATTAGTATTAGAATTTAGGGAATGATTAATAAACAGTATGGGGGGGAAATTTTTCTTCGATGATAACGCAAAATGGGTGATTGCGAATCAGTAACCTATTTCACACTCCGTTCGATTCTCTTCATACAATCAAAGAAATTTATGGCACAGAGGAGGCCATTTGGCCCATCATGTCTGTGCCAGTTGAAAAAGAGCTATCCAGCCTAATCCCACTTTCTAGTTCTTGCTCCGTAGCCTGGCAGTTTGCAGCACTTTAAGTGCATATCCAAGTACTTCTTAAATGCATTAGGGTTTCTGCCTCTACCACCCTTTCAGGCAGTGAGTTCCAGACCCCCACCACCCTCTGGGTGAAAAATGTTCTCCTCAGCTCCCCTCTAAACATCTACCATTTACTTTAAAGCTATGCTTTAATGTTTGGGTTCCGCCAAGACCACTTAGCTCCCGACCTCATTACAGCCTTGGTCCAAACATGGACAAAGGCTCTGAATTCCAGAGGTGAGGTGAGAGTGACTGCCCTTGACTTCGAGGCAGCAGTTGACCAAGTGTGGCATCAAGGAGCCCTAGTAAAACTGAAGTCAAAGGGAATCGGGAGGAAAACGCTCCACTGGCTGGAGTCATACATAGCACAAAGGAAGATGGTTGTTGTGGTGTATGTAACCTGTTCCACCTTAAGAGAACTACCTTAAGAGATGTACTACTTTCTCTTGGCTGCTGTATACTGTAATACCGGTGGTGACCACACCGGTATATAAGTGTTGTGTAGGGATTTGCTGGGCAGTTCAGCCCTGACCTCCGAATAGTAAAGACCTGTTAAAGTTATTCTTGTGGTCTGTGTCCAGTGATTTATAATAAGCATAACTGGGACACACAGACTTAACAGTGGCGACGAGTCCGATCTTACCCTGCGGCAGTTTTACATCCAAGGCAGCTTCGTCCTCAGAACGGGTGTCGAGAAGAGGCATCCGCCCTCATCATCCTGCTGAGCACCATCGCACGGGAGGCATCGAGAACCCGGGTTAAAAAGAAAAATTCTGACCACGAAGCCCTCCATCAGCGACAGGCAGTGATCATCCCTTCTACCATGGTGGTGGGTAAGCCGATCAGCGACACGAGCAGAAAGTCGGCCGCGTTGACTGTGGAGTGGGGGAGGGAAAACGGAGGAAAAAAAGGGCGGAGAACTCGACCACGGCCGGTGAAAAGGGCCGGGCTGCAATCGAGGCTGAGAGGCGCAGCGACTGGGGCAGCTTAAGACACGAGAGCCGCGGAGAACTCAAACGCAGCCGGTGTAAAGGACCGGGCTGCATGCGGGGGAGTAAAAGCAGCGTCGGGGAATTGAGAACCGCTGGGGAGGCGAGAACAGCAGCAGCACGGCAATCGCCATTGCAGCCAGCGGGGGAAGAAGGCAAACGCGGGAATCCACCATTGTAGTCGGTGGGGGAAGAAGACGAGCGCGGGAAAGACCGCCAAGTGCGGGAAGTCGCCATTTTAGTAGGCGGGGGATGAAGACAAGCGCAGGAAGCCGCCATTTTGAGAAAAAGAAAAATTTAAAAACTTGCAAGGATGCCTAAACATGGGAACATTAATACCTTTGATAGCGATATCGAAGATTGGACCACGTATGTAGAACGCATGGAAGTTTATTGTAAAGCAAATAAGGTACCAGATGATGAGAAAGCACTAACCTTATTAAGCTCAATGGGTGCGAAAACATACGGGCTATTGAAGCACCTTCTGTCACCAGATAAACCGGCGGATCAGACTTTCGCGAATATTGTTACTGTCCTGAAAAATCATTTAAACCCCACGCCGCTGATGATAGTGGAACGATTTAAATTTTATAGAAGAATGCAGCTGAAAGACGAAAGCAACGCTGAATTTTTAATTGAACTGCGTAAGCTATCAAAGTACTGTCAGTTTGGAACAGGACTAGCAGATGCGCTGAGAGATAAATTTGTGTGTGGATTGTTAAAAGAAGGAACACAAAAGCGACTGCTTGAGGAGAATGATCTTACGCTTGATAAAGCTGTCACTATTGCAGCATCGCACGAAGCCGCAGCAAGAGGCACTGCAGAAATGCAGCTATGGTCACCGGAACTCAGCATCAATCAAATGGTCTTGGGTACAGTAAAATGTTATCGTTGTGGAAAGACAACGCACGATCAGAACCAGTGCTGGTTCAAAAATCAGGAATGCAGAAAATGTGGCAGGCTTGGTCACATAGCTAAAGTATGCCGGTCAGGAAAGAAGACCAGCAACAAAAAGTCACCGCAGGAAAAGTACAGAAAGGTACACAAGGTGACAGAGAACAGTTCGAACGAACAGAAGTCAAATTCAGACTCCAGCAGTAATGAACTGGGTAGTCTAAGAGTACACAATGTTGGTAATGAAGCAGACCTCCAAACAATCTGGGTCACACTTCAGATAGCAGGAGTCCAAGTGAAGATGGAATTGGACACTGGATCGGCATTGATGGTCATGAATAAGCAAGATTACAAAAGGTTATTCCCACATATTCCCCTACGGGATACGGAGATTGTATTGAAAACATACACGGGGCAAAGAGTATACCCCATCGGGAAGATAGAGGTAAAGGTGGTCCACAAGGGCAAAGAAAGCCGAGGAATGGACTTATATGTGCTACCTGAGGGAGGTCCACCACTACTGGGACGGGAGTGGATTAGGAAAATAAATATGGACTGGCATTCCTTAAAAGCACTAACGGTAGATTCCGGTAAAAAAGATGTCAAACCTAAACGATTGTCAAGAATATTGGACGATGCTAAAGAGGTGTTCCAACAGGGACTGGGAACACTGAGAGGAATTACGGCAAACATCAAGGTTGAAGAACATGCAAACCCAAAATTTTTCAAAGCCAGACCGGTACCTTATGCGATACGACCTGCTGTGGAAGCTGAGCTGGAAGGGCTAGAACGTTCAGGAGTACTGTCTAAGGTAGACTGGAGTGAGTGGGCCACGCCCATTGTCCCCGTCATGAAGCGTTCATCGAGCAACAAGCCGGGGGAACCGGGGAAGGTTCGCATCTGTGGAGATTTCAAGATCACTGTTAATCCGGTGCTTCACACGGTGCAGTATCCGCTTCCGCGGATTGAGGATATCTTCGCTTCGTTGTCTGGCGGGAAACACTTCACCAAGATAGACCTGGCGCAGGCGTACTTACAGATGGAAGTTGAGGAAGAGTCACGCCAGTATCTCACGATCAACACGCATAGAGGCTTGTACCGGTATAATAGACTGGTTTTTGGAGTGGCATCGGCTCCAGCAATTTGGCAGAGGGCCATGGAGCAGGTATTACAGGGAATTCCAGGCACACAATGTTACCTGGATGATATTCTGATTACAGGAGATGATGACGAGGAACACCTTGCAAATTTGGAACTGGTGCTCACCAGATTGAAAGAATATGGACTTCGAGTTAATCGCCAGAAATGTGAGTTCTTTCAGAAGCGGATCTCGTACTGTGGTCATGTCATTGACCAGGAGGGGCTTCATAAGTCTCCTGACAAGATCGAAGCTGTTGTGAAGGCTCCCGCTCCGGATAATGTATCCCAGTTGAGATCGTTCCTAGGGTTGATTAACTATTACCATAAGTTTCTGCCAAATTTATCCACGGTGCTGCACCCGCTGAACGCTCTTTTGCAGAAGGGAGTACCATGGAAGTGGAGCGAGGACTGTAAGAGGGCCTTTCACAAAAGCAAGGCATTGATCACCTCAGAGGAAGTGTTGGCTCACTTCAACCCAACGCTGCCTATTCGTTTGGCTTG
Source organism: Somniosus microcephalus (assembly GCF_052327205.1). NCBI lineage: Eukaryota > Metazoa > Chordata > Chondrichthyes > Squaliformes > Somniosidae > Somniosus > Somniosus microcephalus. The sequence continues at coordinate 40,713,740 of NC_140998.1, forward strand.
TGATGCTTCTCCATATGGTATTGGGGCAGTACTCTCACACAAGTTGCCAAATGGCCTGGAGAGGCCAGTTGCGTTCGCATCCAGATCATTGACCTCCGCTGAGCGCAACTATGCTCAGATAGATAGGGAGGCTCTCAGCCTTGTGTGGGGAGTAAAGAAGTTTAATCATTACCTGCAGGGCCAAAAGTTTACGCTTCTGACAGACCACCAGCCGTTGGTATACATTTTTAACCCTAAGAAGGGTGTTTCGGTGATGACAGCACAGAGACTCCAGAGATGGTCCCTTTTCCTAGGGGCACATCAATACCAGATCGAATTCAAAGGTACAAAGCAGCATGGTAATGCTGATGGGCTGTCGCGCCTGCCACTACCTACAGAGGAGGAGGCACCGACGGTTGACCCTGTTGAGTTATTTCACTCGACCATCATCGAATGTTTACCTGTCACCAATGCAAGTATTGAAAGAGAAACCAGGAACGACCCGACACTGTCCCGGGTCTACGAAGTGACAGTGAAGGGATGGCCAGCACATGGTGATCCACTGTTACCGGCATTCTCAGCAAGACGAGAACAGCTGTCCGTCTGTCAAGGAACATTGATGTATGGAACAAGGGTGATTATTCCTCCTAAGTTAAGAGAGAGAGTTCTAAAGGAACTGCATGAAGGTCATCTGGGGGGAGTCAAGATGAAAAGCCTTGCTAGGGCTTATGTGTGGTGGCCGGGTATCGACCAACAGATAGAGGATCTGACGAAAAGCTGCTCAGGGTGCCAAAAAGTGCAAAATGCACCTCCGATTGCACTGCTGCATCCATGGGAATGGCCTTCAACCCCATGGCAACGTGTACATATTGACTTTGCTGGTCCATTCATGGACTCCATGTTTTTAATTGCGGTGGACGCACATTCTAAATGGCCAGAAGTGATTAAGATGACTACCACTACCTCGGAAAAGACGATTGCGGTGCTAAGAACGATATTTGCAAGAAATGGATTGCCAGAACAAATATGTTCAGACAACGGACCGCAGTTCGTGTCAGAAGAATTCCAGAAATTCATGAAGAAGAATGGGGTGAAACATTATACCTCTGCCCCATATCATCCGGCTACACACGGGTTGGCCGAGAGATTTGTACAAACGTTCAAAAAAGCAATAAAGGCCATGAGCGAAGATCAGATTCCACTACAACACAGGGTGGACAAATTCCTACTGGCATATCGAAACGCCACTCATGCAGTGACAAACCAAAGTCCTGCCATGATGTTCTATAACAGGAGGTTGCGGTCCAGGTTGGACTTGTTAAAACCAAATGTGCGGAGGGAAGTTGAAAACAAACAGTTCCAGCATATAAATAAGAAGACCACTCGGAGTTTCGAAATAGGACAACCAGTGTTAGCCCGGGACTATAAAAACGAGAAATGGCAATCTGGAACAATTCGGGCCAGACAAGGACCCCTGATGTACACGGTAGATATTGGTGAAAATGTAATACGGCGTCATGCTGACCAACTGGTAGAATCGAGAACAAGGGTCGAACCCATGGTTACGGCAGAGACAACCGTGGAAGAAGTTAGTGAACCTGAAGCATCTACCTCAGAAGTGAATGTACCTGATGATGATGTCCAATCCATAAGAGACCAACTAGATGAGTCACCCCAACAACGAGAATCAGAGACCCCTGAAAGGCGTTATCCAACTCGAATCAGGAGGCCTCCTCAGAGACTGAATCTTTGAACTGTTTTGCATGAAGTTGTATATATATATGTTATTATGTTATGTTAAATGGGGATATAACTGTTAAGCTAAAAAGGGAGGATTGTGGTGTATGTAACCTGTTCCACCTTAAGAGAACTACCTTAAGAGATGTACTACTTTCTCTTGGCTGCTGTATACTGTAATACCGGTGGTGACCACACCGGTATATAAGTGTTGTGTAGGGATTTGCTGGGCAGTTCAGCCCTGACCTCTGAATAGTAAAGACCTGTTAAAGTTATTCTTGTGGTCTGTGTCCAGTGATTTATAATAAGCATAACTGGGACACACAGACTTAACAGTTGTGGTGGTTGAAGGTCAATCATCACAGCCCCAGGACATCGCTGCAGGAGTTCCTCAGGGCCATGTCCTAGGCCCAACCATCTTCAGCTGCTTCATCAATGATCTTCCCTCCAACATAAGGTCAGAAATTGGGATGTTCGCAGATGACTGCACAGTGTTCAGTGCCATTCACAACTCCACAGATAATGAAGCAGTCCATGCCCGCATGCAACAAGACCTGGACATCGTTCAGGCTTGGGCTGATAAGTGGCAGCTAACATTCATGCCACACAAGTGCTAGGCAATGACTATCTCCAACAACCGAGAGTCTAACCACCTTCCCTTGACATTCAATGGCATTACCATTGCCGATCCCCCACTATCAACAGCCTGGGGGTCACTATTGACCAGAAACTTAACTGGACCAGCCACATAAATACTGTGGCAACAAGAGCAGGTCAGAGTCTAGGTATTCTGCGGTGAGTGTCTCACCTCCTGACTCCCCAAAGCCTTTCCAGTATCTACAAGGCACAAGTCAGGAGTGTGATGGAATACTCTCCACTTGCCTGGATGAGTGCAGCTCCATCAACATTCAAGAAGCTCGACACCATCCAGGGCAAAGCAGCCCGCTTGATTGGCACCCCATCCACCCCCTTAAATATTCACTCCCTCCACCTCTGGCATACTGTGGCTGCAGTGTGTACCATCTACAAGATGCACTGCAGCAACTCGCCAAGGCTTCTTCGGCAGCATTTCCCAAACCCGCGACCTCTTCCACCTAGATGGACATGGGAACACCACCACCTCCAAGTTCCCCTCCAAGTCACACACCATCCTGACTTAGAAGCATACCGCCAATCCTTCATCGTCGCTGGGTCAAAATCCTGGAACTCCCTACCTAACAGCACTGTGGGAGTACCATCACCACAGGGACTGCAGCGTTTCAAGAAGGCGGCTCACCACCACCTTCTCAAGGGCAACTAGGGATGGGCAATAAATGCTGGAATTGCCATCAACACCCTAATCCCATAAACGAATAAAACATAGAAACATAGAAAAACAGAAGATAGGAGCAGGAGAAGGCCATTCGGCCCCTCGAGCCTGCTCCGCCATTTAATGAGATCATGGCTGATCATCCAAATTCATTACCCTGTCCCTGCTTTCTCCCCATATCCCTTGATCCCTTTAGCCTTAAGAAATATACCTAACTCCTTCTCGAATATATTTAATGAATTGGCTTCAACTGCCTTTTGTGGCAGAGAATTCCACAGGTTCACCACTCACTGGGTGAAGAAATTCCTCCTCATCTCTGTCCTAAATAGCTTACCCCTTATCTTTAGACTGTGACCCCTGGTTCTGGACGCCCCCGCCATTGGGAACATCCTTCCTGCATCTAGTCTGTCTAGTCCTGTTAGAATTTTATATGTTTCAATGAGGTCCCCTCTCATTCTTCTAAACTCTAGCGAATCTAAGCCCAATCGAACCAATCATTCCTCATACGTCAATCCTGCCACTCCAGGTATCAGTCTGGTGAATCTTCGCTGCACTCCCTCCATGGCAAGAACATCCTTCCTCAGATAAGGCGACCAAAACTGCACACAGTACTCAAGGTGTGGTCTCACCAAGGCCCTGTACAACTGCAGCAAGACATCCTTGCTCCTGTACTCAAATCCTCTCGCTACGAAGGCCAACATACCATTTGCCTTCTTAACAACCTGCTGTACCTGCATGCTTACCTTTAGCGACTGGTGCACAAGGACACCCAGGTCTCGTTGCACATCCCCTTCTCCCAATCTATGGCCGTTCAGATAATAATCTGCCTTCCTGTATTTGCCACCAAAGTGGATAACCTCACATTTATACACATTATACTGCATCTGCCATGCATCTGCCCAATCACCCAACCTGTCCAAATCATACTGGAGTTTCTCGGCATCCTCCTCACAGCATGCACGCCCACGCAGTTTTGTGTCATCTGCAAACTTGGAGATATTCAAAAAAGGTGGTAGAGAGAAAACGGGGAATTACACACCAGTAAGCCTGACATCGGTAGTGGGGAAAATGCTAGAGTCTATTATAAAAGATGTAATAGCAGAGCACTTGGAAAATAGTGACAGGATCGGACAAAGTCAACATGGATTTACAAAAGGTAATTCGTGCTTGACTAATTTACTGGAATTTTTTGAGAATGTAACTGGTAAAATAGATAAGGGAGAACCAGTGGATGTGGTGTATCTGGATTTCAGAAGGCTTTTGATAAGGTCGCGCATAAGAGATTAGCGTGTAAAGTTAAGGCACATGGGACTGGGGGCAAGGTATTGACTTGGATAGAGAACTGGTTGGCAGACAGAAAGCAAAGAGTTGGAATAAATGAGTCTTTTTCCGAGTGGCAGGCAGTGACTAGTGGGGTACCGCAAGGATCGGTCCTAGGACCCCAGCTGTTCACAATATATATTAATGATCTGGACGAGGGAATTGGATGTAATATCTCCAAATTTGCAGACGACACAAAGCTGGGCAGGAGGGTAAGCTGCGAGGAGGATGTCCGGAAACTCCAGTACGATTTGGACAGGTTGGGTGATTGGGCAGAAACATGGCAAATGCACTATAATGTGGATAAATGTGAGGTTATCCACTTTGGTGGCAAAAACAGGAAGGCAGATTATTATTTGAATGGCAATAGATTGGGAGAAGGGGAAGTGCAAAGAGACCTGGGTGTCCTTGTGCACCAGTCGCTGAAGGTAAGCATGCAGGTGCAGCAGGCGGTTAAGAAGGCAAATGGTATGTTGGCTTTCGTAGCAAGAGGGTTTGAGTACAGGAACAAGGATGTCTTCCTACAGTTGTACAGGGCCTTGGTGAGACCGCACCTTGAGTATTGCGTGCAGTTTTGGTCACCTTACCTGAGGAAGGACGTTCTTGCCATGGAGGGAGTGCAGCGAAGATTCACCAGGCTGATACCTGGGATGGCAGGAATGACGTATGAGGAGAGATTGTGTCGATTGGGCTTATACTCACTGGAGTTTAGAAGATTGAGAGGGGATCTCATCGAAACCTATAAAATTCTGTCAGGTCTGGACAGACTAGATGCAGGAAGGATGTTTCTGATGGCCGGGGAGTCCAGAACCAGGGGTCATAGTCTAAGGATAAGGGGTAAGCCATTTAGGACTGAAATGAGGAGGAATTTCTTCACCCAGAGAGTGGTGAACCTGTGGAATTCTCTGCCACAGAGGGCGGTGGAGGCTAGTTCATTAAATATATTCAAGAAAGAGTTGGATATATTTCTTGAGGCTAAAGGGATCAAGGGATATGGGGAAAAGGCAGGGACAGGGTACTGAATTTGGATGATCAGCCATGATCTCATTGAATGGCGGAACAGGCTCGAAGGGCCGAATGGCCTACTCCTGCTCCTATCTTCTATGTTTCTATGTTTCTATGTTCACATATCTATAGAAGAATTTACAGTCAGTTTTTATGTTCCCTGCAAGCTTACACTCATTAAAAAAAATGTTTAAATGCCCCTTGGTTATTGACGTCTCTGCTAAGGGAAATAGACCCTTCCTATCCACTCTATCTAGGCCCCTCATAATTTTATACACCTCAACTATGTCTCCCCTCAACCTCCTCTATTCCAACAACAACCTATATTTATATAGTGCCTTTAACATAGTAAAACATCCCAAGGCGCTTCCAAAGAAAACAACCCCAGCCTATCCAATCTTTCCTTAGCTAAGATTCTCCAGTCCTCGCAACATCCTTGTAAATCTCCTCTGTACCCTATCCAGTGCAATCACATATTCCCTGTATGCACGTAGTACTCTAGCTGTGCTCCAGCTAGTGTTTTATACATTTCTAGCATAACTTCTCTGCTCTTATATTCTATGCCTTGGCTAATAAAGGATAGTATCCTGCATGCCTTTTAACAACCTTATCCTGGCCAATGTTTATCCCTCAACCAACGTAACAAAAACAGATGATCTGCTCATTATAACATTGCTGTTTGTGGGAGCTTGCTGTGCACAAATTGGCTGCCGCGTTTCCCACATTACAACAGTGACTCCACTTCAAAAGTGCTTAATTGACTGTAAAGCGCTTTGAGACGTCCGGTGGTCGTGAAAGGCACTATATAAATACAAGTTTTTCTTTCTTTCTTTCTTTATCTACTTGTCCTGCTACCTTCAGAGATCTGTGGACATGCACTCCAAGGTCCCTCTCTTCCTGTACATTTTAGGTATCCTACCATTTATTGTGTATTCCCTTGCCTTGTTAGCCCTCCCCAAATGCATTACCTCTTCAATTGAAAAAACAAATTGGGTAGGGTGTAAAGCAGGCTGTCGATTCACTAATGCCTGATTTGTGCTACCGCATAAGACCATTTTCAACATCTATGTGATATGATTACCAATATAATAAGCAACATCTGTCATCGATGAATGTATATGCACCAAACAGCATCATCAGATGATCATTTTGATATTTTATATCTGACCTTAACTACCAACACCCCAGAAAATTTCATGAGTGAACAATGGGTGAATCAGAAGACAAGTGGAGGTGCCAGGAGAGGAAGAAGAAAGTGCTGGCCCAGCTATGAGCCCACACTGTATCTCAACAATATGGGTAAGGGATTGATATCCTACTGATACGTGTTATTGCAGGAGCAAGAGTATTCGCTTCACCTTTTGAGACCACCACTAGCAACTTGCAATAGCTGGCAAATAAAATAATGGGAATCAGATTGAAGGGATAGTCACTGCTGCTGCATCGTTTAAGACCTAAGTGGAAAAAACCTGTTCAAATACATTCTGTTATTAATGAAAGAACAGTTAAAATACATATTAACCAGCCGAATGGCAAGCATATTCTTAAAACTGTCTCCATAGACAATCTCAAAAGATGTCCTGCCGGATACTGAAATGGAGGAACGATACAAGGTGCAGTTGTACGCTGTCTTCCAAGACCCAGCTTGGAGCACAACACAGGAAATAGATGCAATCGAACTACTGACGACGGTCAGCCAGAAAGTGTTGCCGACTCCTCCACACGATGCTTGGCAACGCCTCAGGAATTGGATTCGCAAAATGCCACAACCAAAACAAGTAAAGACCAACAAGTTACTTCAACAAAGGAGGAAAACACTGCGGATGTAGAAGGAATCAACTGAGCTTCTGGCAAGGCCTTTAATAAAACAAGAATCTGTCCTCACGCTGGATCAATGGAACAGCGTGTCAAGCTTCAGCCAGCTCCAAACCTGCCAATTGGACATTTTAATTACATGTTGTTTCGCTAATTGCATGGCAATGTACCTAACATTCTTTTAATTTCTGTTCAACTTAAAATAAGGCAAAACATTGTCCTGGGATGACTTAAAGGAATTTTAATATAGTACCTGATTAGGCTCTTGTGAATCTCGTGAAATGAATGTGCTATTGTAAACTTATTGAAACATTGACCAAACCCTGCCCTTGATGCTCGAGCTCATTTTTTTAGTAAAGTGGGTGGTGTGAAGGAATAAGCCATATAGCCTATTTAGAAAAACACACTATCCTATGAAAGAATTCTGGCTATTGAGATAAGACAGTTGTTGACACTGAATAAATAACCTTATTGAAACAGAAGGTGCATGGCTCCGACAGGCTGACTTTTGGGAACAAAAACAATGGTCCACCCTGGATAAGGTGTTTTAATTTAAACTTCATAAAAATGGCACGTAAGATAAGGAACATCTGCCTCGTAAAGATGACATAAAATGAGGGACACCTGTCCTTCACATCGTTTTATGTGGTAAATTCAGAACACCTAGAGATGCAACAAGATTCTGGAATATTACAAGTTGATGTGGCAGTAAGAATTGCAGAGGTTGGCAGAAAGATGAATAGGGATAATTAACTTGCATCAACAGAAACTTTAAAGGAAATACAACTGAAAAAGGGTATAAATATTGAAGTTTCAAATGGGATATCAGAGTCGCTTTAATTCGGCAAGGCGATTCTTGTCTACAGAGGCGGATCTCTGGTCTCCAACTCTTTGTACCTCAGGGAACAAAGGTATTTGATATTGATGGATATCCTGTATAGAAAACTCTAAGAACTGTAATACTGTAGCAAAGTTAAGATTTAAAAGTAAGATTCTCTGTTAAAAAGATCGTATATTTTCTATTTTTAGAACTGTTACCGTTGCGATTGACTGATTCACCAACTGTAAATTGCATGTTGGTTCTTTTAATAAATTTCTATATATTTTTAGAATTGTCTCACATAAGTCTTCTGTATCAATAACTCACGTACTCAATCTCTGTACACTCTTTGGTGAACAGTTACATATTTCTGAAGGAGTTCTCAGGACCCTCATAATACCTAGGATGTTACAGTCTAGCTAAACTTATTAAAAGCACTATCTGGAGGGCGGTAACATTCTCGGGTTGTTCCTTTCCTTTAGGGAGAGATAGCCCCGACCTTTAGACCTAATTAAGCGTCTTTAGGATTCGGCTACCTCAAACTTTAGTTGAAAGTGAACGTCTGAGATATACGCCTGATCCGGGGTAGCCCCAAAGAGGTTAGGACTAGTAAATATCCCTTCAAACTGTTGGTGAAAAATTTGGGATTGGCAGCAGACACCCAAAGCTGAAGTGAATAGAAAAGATTGTTTGTTTCATCATGAGATACTGTTAAATAAGGAGGCGCAGTAATAGGATATTTTCAACTATTTAGCATTTTCTGACAAGATTACAGGCAGAACAGACAAAATATTTATTTTTATTGAAGAAGGCAGTATTTATATTGTGTCTCCAATTGAATTCTATCCACATGTCTTATGTGAAAGATTGTTTGGAAAAGTTTGACATTTTGGACAACCTTTCAAAGAATCAAGCATTCTGGACCACTAGCTGAGACCTGTATACCGTCCAGTGTACCCAATGAGCAGATCAGGGGAAACAGAACCTGACAAATATTAAGCAGCAGTAGAACTGTAGATATTAAAAAAAGAGATCAGCCACATTTGCTGGATTTTTAAGGAAGGATGCTGCTGGGAATAAAAAGAGGCATGTATAGGTGTTAAACACACGAACAAGACCAGTCAAACCTCTGTAAAGAAATATTCCATTCTTGCTCAGTCTAAATATCTAATATTAAGTGTACAATATTATACATGTGGTAGTTCATTACCAGGTTCAATTAATAAGCGTGAAGAGAGAAAGAACCCACAAGCAACCAAAGGGGTGGAATGTGCTGTTAACCCTTCACATCAGTGATTTGAAGCTAGTAAAGTTCCTTGGTTTGATTTGAGCTAGCTGTTTTTTTTATTCGTTCCTGGGATGTGGGCATCGCTGGCAAGGCCAGCATTTATTGCCCATCCCTAATTACTCTTGGGAAGGTGGTGTTGAGCCGCCTTCTTGAACCGCTGCAGTCCTTGTGGTAAAGGTACTCCCACAGTGCTGTTAGGGAGGGAGTTCCAGGATTTTGACCCAGTGATGATGAAGAAACGGCAATATATTTCCAAGCCAGGATGGTGTGTGACTTGGAGGGGAACTAGGACGTGATGGTGTACCCATGCGCCAGCTGCCCTTGTCCTTCTAGGTGGTAGAGGTTGCGGGTTTGGAAGGTGCTGCCAAAGAAGCCTTAGCGAGTTGCTGCAGTGCATCTTGTAGATGGTACACACTGTAGCCATAGTGTGCTGGTGGTGGAGGGAGTGAATGTTTAAGGGAGTGCATGGGGTGCCAATCAAGCGGGCTGCTTTGTCCTGGATGGTGTTGAGCTTCTTGAGTGTTGTTGGAGCTGTACTCATCCAGGCAAGTGGAGAATATTGCAACACACTCCTGACTTGTGCCTTGTAGATGGTGGAAAGGCTTTGGGGAGTTGAGGTGAGACACTCACTGCAGAATACCCAGCCTTTGACGTGCTCTTGCAGCCACAGTATTTATGTGGCTAGCCCAGTTAAGTTTCTGGTCAATGTTGACCCCAAGGATGTTGGTGGGGGTGGATTTGGTGATGGTAACGCTGTTGAATGTCAAGGGGTGGTGGTTAGACCCTCGCTTGTTGGAGATAATTGCCTGGCACTTGCGTGGCACGAATGTTACTTGCCACTTATCGGCCCAAACCTGAATATCATCCAGGTCTTACTGCATTCAGGCAGGGACTGCTTCATTATCTGAGGAGTTACAAATGAAACTGAACTCTGGCAATCATCTGCAAATATTACCACTTCTGACCTAATAATGGAGGGAAGGTCATTGATGAAGTAGCTGAAGATGGTTGGACCTAGGACACTGCCCTGAGGAACACCTGCAGCAATGTCCTGGGGCTGAGATGATTGACCTGCAACAACTACAACCATCTTCCTTTGTGCTAGGTATGACTCCAGCCAGTGGAGAGTTTTTCCCCTGATTCCCATTGACTTCAATTTTACGAGGGCTCCTTGATACCACACTCAGTCAAATGGGGCTTTGATGTCAAGGGCAGTCACTCTCACCTCACCTCTGGAATTCAGCTCTTTTGTCCAAGCTTAGACCAAGGCTGTAATAAGGTCTGGAGCTGACTGGTCCTGGCAGCACCCAAACTGAGCATCAGAGAACAGGAAATTGGTGAGTAAGTTCTGCTTGATAGCACTGTTGGCGACACCTTCCATCACTTTTGCTGATGATTGAGAGTAGACTGATGGGGCAATAATTGGCCGGATTGGATTTGTCCTGCTTTTTGTGGACAGAACATAACTGGGCAGTTTTCCACATTATTGGCTAGATGCCAGTGTTGTTTCTGTACTGGAACAGCTTGGCTGGTGTAATGTCCGTGTGTAATTGAGACACGGACTGCAGAAGTTGGTTATAACAGGTGTTTACTGAATGGAGATAAAACTGGAACTACTATACAAAGTTACTGCACAGGCTTATATACAGGGGTGGTCACTACTGGTACTGCAGTATACAGGGGCTGCAGAATATAGTTCCTTCTTCAAGGTACATACACTACAGCTGGAGACACGACTAGTTCTGGAGCACAAGTCTTCAGCACGACAGCTGGGATGTTGTCAGGGCCCATAGCCTTTGCTGTATCCAGTGCGCTCAGCCGTTTCTTGATATCACGTGGAGTGAATTGAATTGGCTGAAGACTGGCTTCTGTGATGGGCCGATATAAATCTTCCACTCAGCACTTCCGGCTAAAGATGGTTGCAAACGCTTCAGCCTTGTCTTTTGCACTCACGTGCTGGGCTCCACCATCATTGAGGATGGGGATATTCATGGAGCCTCCTCCTCCCGTTAGTTGTTTAACTGTCCACCACCATTCACGACTGGGTGTGGCAGGACTGCAGAGCTTTGACCTGATCTGTTGATTGTGGAATCGCTTAGCTTGGTCTGTAGCATGTTGCTTCCACTGTTTAGCATGCATGTAGTCCTGTTGAGAATGAAAGCAGGGTCCAGCAGAGATTTATGATTGCAGGTTTGATGGAAGAGAGACAGACAGGAAGGTTGGATAATAAAGGGACAGATACACAGATCAGTCTGTTATGGGACAGATAGGAAGGATGGATATTAATGGACAGAGAGACAGATCAGGCTGGAGTGGGACAGACAGGAAGGATGGCTGGAAAGGGGCAGAGATACTGTGAGGCTGGAGTGGGATAGATGGGAAGGATGGATGGAAAGGGACAGAAAGACAAATCAGGCTGGAATGGGAAAGACAGATCAGACCAATAGATTCGATGTATAGTTTTAATTTCATTGTTGCATTTGGGTATTTACAGGAAAATATTCAGGAAAACTGAGCACATGTACAAAGGGGAAAGTGTCATCTACAGGAAAAGGCTTATCAGGAGATGGGAGCTGTAGTGTTTGCATTCCATTTCATGACAGTAAATGTATTCCACTACAGTGAAAACTTAAAGATATCAGCCTGTAACTTCCGCGGAGGGATTTCACGCCACAACATGGGCAGAAGGCCATTTACACGGTTTCTCCAGGGTTTCTGTCACAGTTACAATGGGAGATCATGGAACCAGTGCAGAAATTCTACCCCTCAAGGGTAAACCTCTGACTGTGGCCGTTTACGCCGTTTCTCCGGGGCTTCTGTCGATCTTCTGGCCACATTATGGCGGGTGATCGGGAAAACCCCCCTGTGGAAGGCAGGCTGAGATCTTTAAGTTTGCATTGTAGTGGAATACATTTACTGCCATGAAATGGAAGGCCTTGCTCACTGGGTGCCCAGAACGGAAATTCGGACATGATTCCTTCAGCCATTAATGGCCAGAAATATGTGAACTGCACATAGCCAACTTTCCAATATGCGCTTCTGATAGGTGTAGCTCCCCTCTGGGAACATGTAGTCAGAAAATTGTCTGTATTAATCTTTTCCCCTAAAAATGTTTCAGTGGAGTGATGACCATTTAAACAGAATCACAGAGTGGTGCTTCTTGATAGTGGACAAAATAAGCAAATCAATGCATGCAGAGAACTTTAAGGCTAATATTAATGAGTCTAAAGTAAATTGCAGCCGAACATTGCTATTATAACCACATTACTGATCAACGGTAACAGCAACATCACCCTTGTAAGAAATAAAAGCCGTTGGAAAAATTTGTTCTTAACACATTACCCTGAATACATTTGTGCTAAGTGTGCATGCTAATGTATTTTTTTAATACTGTAATTAAATATGTACAGCATTAAATAATTCATACTCTCGTTTCAAGACCATGCTAATGCAAACCAGTTAGGAAACAATGTTGGTACTTAATTTTTTGTATCCAAGCCTACAACCATGTTTGAGGCTCCGCTGTGTATATATAAAGGAATACAATTTTTTTAAACTGTGAATTTTTCCTTTCAACCTCCTGCTCTAGAGGCTTATAGATTGCCCTTGATCTCTGTTTACATATCCTGGACCGGTAACAATCCTAGATTATGGCATTAAAGATTTTTTTTGCTTTTTAAGTATATATCCAATTCACTTTTGAAAGTTACTATTGAATTGCTTCCCCAGATCACAACAGTGCATTCCAGATCACAACAACTCGCTGCGTAAAAAAAATAACGAGCAGCAGGGTAAGGATGATAATGACATGTTTTAAATAAGAATAAAGGAGACTCATTATAGTTGTGGAAATTCATGCAAGGCAATGGTCTTAAAATCAGCTGTATCGGAGACACAGACGTCACTGAGAAGAATACGTTGGTTTAACATTCAGGATGTGTCTACACTACTGCACCCCAGAGATCATACCATCTTTGAGGCGATTTTCTTGCTGTTTTGAGTGTGGAGCTTGCACTGAGGGGGTGTTGGATTATAGCAGTATGGTAGATTCATTCAGGCATCTTACTGACAGGTCCAACAGGATAATAGTGTAAACTCAGTGCCAACCTGATCCTGGTGGGCACCACAAGGGACAGCCGTTTTCTTTGTAATGAGAGTTGAACAATAAAATATTCTTTGGCAGGAATACATTCTGAGCCCAATAGCATTCCAAACAAAGTAGATTTCAACAAGTTACCACTACAATAGAAGGGCTTGTTAATTATGTCTTTGTTCAGGAGTGAAGCATTCCAAGTTTCCTCGCATGCCTGTGATATAATAATGTGACATACTCAAAGCTCCAGAGTCATCAAGCAAATCATTAAGTACTGTACTGTGTGGAAGTGGTTGACATCTTGACAAAGAGAAATTTGTCATTGCTTTCTTGGGAATTAATGAAGTTTTCAAATTTTAATGAATTACTTACAACGTCAGTGCTATCTTCCCTGAAGCTATGGCATTGATTAATATTTTATTTTGAAATGTCTGTGACACAATGGGTGAGCTTCCAAATATCTCCCTCTTTATATTAGTTGGGGTAGATAAGTATTCTGCAAAACTTTTCCTTTTAAATTTGGCACAATTTTAACAAGGTCTTTGAAGATGATAACAGACATCCAGTAGTTGAGAAAATAAACTGCACCTGCTCGAAATCAGAGATAAAAACAGAAAATGCTGAAAATACACAGCAGGTCTGTCAGGAACCGAAAGGGAAAGATAAGTTGACATTTCGGGTGCTATCCTTCATTATGAAGTCCACAATGAATGGTCCCAACCCAAACTTGAAGCTGTCTTTCTCCTTTGAGTGACCTACTGTTTATTTATGGCATTCCCTTTTTTAAAAAATTATTGAAGGCATTTGGGGCCACTGATGTGCATTTGTCATTGGAAAAAAATGGATGGACTCCCAGTTAAACACCAGTAAAAATTCCAGACGCTCTCCTAACACTACGCAATAAAATGAAAATGGAAATTCACTTATTCGGTCATCAGAAACTAATGGGCCTGATCATAAATGGATGGAATTGCAGAACGTGAGCCTCAAAACATTGGTGAGAATGCTATGTAGCAAGAATTATCCCTGGTGCACAGCTTTACGTTTCGGGAGTGCAGATCGCAAATTTAGACACAGAGGTCAGCAAATCCCTGCAGGATTTTTCAAAAATTATAATGGACGAACTACACTGTGGGACCTGCTGACTACCTAACCAAACTCATGATGTACAGTCCTGTAGTGTAAAGCTCCATTTATGAAAGCTACCCTCATGTTACAGTAATGTACAGGCATACAGGTTGTAGTAGTTAGAATGTGGAACTTGCTACCACATGGAGTAGTTGAGGCAAATAGCATAGATGCATTTAAGGTGCAATTAAGCTAGATAAGTACATGAGGGAGAAAGGGATAGAAGGTTATGCAGATAGGGTTAGATGAAGTAGGGTGGGAGGAGGCTCGTGTGGAGTATAAACACTGGCACAGACCTGTTGGTCCAAATGGCCTGTTTCTGTGCTGTAAATTCAATGTCATTCTATGTATTGTATCAGGACATTGACCTTTCATCAATGAGACATGAGTTTGAATGTAGCCCTGACAGATGGTTTGAACGTCTCCTCTTTGATAACAGTTCAGGGCTCTAAACACAGTGGCATCGATCAGCCTCCATCCAGTTCTTGGTGCACATTGCGATAACACAAATTTGCCACTTAGAATTCACAGGCAACAAGGTAAAAATGAGATAGTGCAAAACAGTGTCATTAGCTGAAAATAAACCTCCTTCAGCAATCACTCATGGCGCCTTTTCCATTTGCGTATCCTAGTTACCACCTGCATCATTCTGTACAGCTGGATTAATGGCACTGTCTAGAAACTCGATGGAATGAGCAAATGCAACATGAATGATGCCAAATGGCTCTTCAGTCGCACAGGAGTCCATTTATTTAAAAAATGAAGGCTCAAAAGGAATCAATAAAGGTTAGTTGCAATTCTAGTTACAACAAGATGGAACTGTTCAATAGAACGCATAAGCTTTGTGGTTTGCTACAGCTTTGACCATATTGCTAAGGTTTCTAATAGAGCCCTAAATGGCAGAGATAAGGTATCTCTGCAGCATATACTTCAGGGCAAGTCAAGGGGCTAGATATTTGTTATAGCCAAGAAATGGACAATCTTTAGACTAAAAAAGGTTAAGCTGCACCACCTGAAAATTGTCTAGGATGCACGCAAAATTCGTGCTCACTTCTCATTAAAATGATTGTAGTCATGATTCTAGTCTAAAAACTTGAGCTCATTGGCGTTACACTGAGAAGTTGGACCAATATCGGGGGCAGTCTAATTCCAAGTAATGATTGCCACAAGCTTTTTTCCCTACTTAAAGGGGCGGTTCATTGATGCTGCAGCACCTCATTCGCAGCATTGTTGGATGTGCAGCTGCAATGAGAACAAGAATGGTTTTCGCGCTGGAGAGAAGGCTGGCGGTCCTGTACCCACCAACTGGAAGGAGGCCCTCACAACAAGTCTGCTGTACTATGCGGAGAGAGATAGTACACCACATCATAGGCAGCACTGTAATCCCCAGGTCCCACACCCAGTGCAGGAAAAAGTTTAACAACCTCACACAGGTGGTCAGGGTGAGTGAAGGCTTCAACAAATGCTACATACCACCATCTGTACCACAAGCTTCAAACACTGCTCAAAGCACCACATCCCCAGCACTCACCCACCAACAATCTCAACCCAGCAACACTGACATCTCACACCTTGCACACTGACAGCTATTCAACTGTGGTAGGCACATCACCCAAACACATTGCACCACACTTATTCACACACTTCCCTTTCTCTTGCAGGCCAAGGTGGCACATAATTGCCAGGAACAGGAGTGGACAGAGGGGCGGGGGGCGGGGGGCAGGGGGCAGGTGGTCCCACAATCTCTGGTGGCAAGGGCTGGGCCCTCATGATGGCCAAGTTGGGAAACATCCAGCAGACCACGACTACATGGGACACCCAGTCAGCCGAGTACTGGAGGGCTCCTCCCGAGCGATCAAGACAGTGGAACCGTTGCTTCAGTAGGCCGATGGTCTGCTCAATGATGTTCCTGGTGGCAGCATGGCTCTCATTATATGATTGACGGGCAGGAGTGTTGGGGTTGTTGAGGGGAGTCATGAGCCAGGTGCAGCGCAGTTAACCCTTGTCTCCGAGCAGTCACCCTTGAGCTTGACGTGGTGGCTGGAAGAGTGCTGGTGCAGTATGAAGGCATCGTGGCTGCTGCCAGGATAGAGGGCATTGACATTGAGGATTCACTGTGTGTGGCCACACACCAAATGCACATTAAGTGAGTGGTAGTCTTTGCGGTTACGGAAGATCCCATGATTATTATGCGGTGCCCGCAAAACCACATGGGTGTAGCTGATGCTGCCCTGTACCATCGGGAAGTCCGCTATCCTGGCAAAGCAACATGCATGCTCATCCTGCTTCTCTCTGGTGATTGGGAAGCCAATGTCATTCCTTCTCCTGGTGTAGAGAGCCTCACTGACCTCCCGGATGTAGCGATGAACGGCGAACTGTGAGACGTTAGCTATGTCTTCTGCTGCACACTGAAAGGATCCACTGGCGAAGAAATTGAGGGCCACAGTGACCTTGATTGCCATGGGAGAGCCGTGGTCACCCTGGTCTGAGGCTGAAGGTCTGGCTGCAGGATGTGGCAGAGTTCTGTGACCACTTCCGTGGTGAAGCGAAGCCTCCTAATACACTGCTCCTCACTTAATTAAAGGTAAGAGAAGTGATGTCGGAAGAACCTAGGAGGGTAAGGACTCCTGTTGGGTGCCCTGTTGGCCCTCCTCCTCCCTCTGCGCACATGGTCCCATCTTTCTTGCTGCCTCCTCTCCCTCCGCCAGAGATCCTGGAGGGCGAGGTCGACTGCCAGTGCAGCCCCCATTGACTTTTAGCAAGTGTTGTAGTTTGAAGCGTCTCAAAAATAATGAGGTTTTTTTTTTACTTGCTAGAACACTCCCTGAAACCAAGTAACCTTGAAATAACTAAAGAAAACTCTTGCAGTAGCAGGAAGTAGCATACAGCCACTCAAACTTCAAAACCCTGTCGGGTGCAAGTGATTGGTGAGGATCCCTTTAAATTGCATCTCTGCAGCCAGCTTTCTGCTGCCACATGCTGCCGCAATCTGTCGTTGCTTTCTCCAGCCGGTAGGTTCAATGGCCAAAACGAAGTTGGGAGATCGGGCATCAAGTGAGCGTTGCACATTCACTGATGTCATGATTGCCGTGATTGCGATGTCCACGGCGATCGAATTTAGCGGCAGTGCTAAGACGGATAAGGCATGTACCACTGGAACCGCCATCAGTTGGCGATAGAGCGTCGACTGGCATTTTAGCGCCATCTCATGACACTAACTTGTGGCGCTAAACACACAAATTTCTCCCCCAATGTATCAGAATCAGGCATAAGCTAAAACCGGTGGAAAGACAATTTAGGACAAGTATCAGGAAGAACTTCATTACCCAAAAGTGATCCATATGTGGTATGATGACCCAGGTGAAGTAATTGAGACAAAAGCCTTAGATTCATTCAAGATCAAGTTAGATGGCGTGTTGGAGAAGGGGAACGATGCTGTTTTTATTTTGAATAAATGAGGTAAGAGGGGCTGAATGTCTTACACCTTATTTATCTTTAGATCTTGCGTCTGTGACCACCAACATATATACCACATTCTGGTACATTGTAACAATTAAAAGAATATTTCTGTATAAAGGATCGGTGTACTATTGCTGGTTCAGTGAGGAACTACCGTCATGGCTAGTATAAAAGTCACATGTCTATTTACTTTCAGGGGAAATCTCTGTAAGTTGCACCAGTCTCTGAGGTAAGTCTCATCATGTACTACATGGCAACTTGCCTCGCATTTCATGGCACAGATGCATTTTACAGGATGCGTTCAATTGTTATTCCACAGGCCCTCTATTTGCCACAGCATCAGTCTTTTGCGGTATACAAAGGAGGGGGAAGGGATCCCTAACTCATGGTTTTTTTCCACAATCTCCTGAAAATTTCTCCTGCAACATTTTAAACATAAACTTGCACATCCCAATATACTGCACGAACTGAGGTATCCAACATTTATTTCAATAGAAACATGAGAAAATATGGAACAATGAAAAGTTATTCAGCCTATAGTTATTGGTTGTTGAAACTAACTTTCTTCAAAGCTTTTTTGTCACAACTTCAAAAAATATTTATATAAATATAACTGCTGAGAACCTCAAACCAAGGGGATAATTTTCACCACCCAGGATGAGAGGGCAAGGGCTGGGAGTTAAAATTTCAAAATTCCTAAAGCCAATCCCTATTGGCTTCCGGTTTCACTGAAGGCGGGTTGAGGAATGGGTGACTAACCTACACTCAAGAGGTGGGTCTGTAATTTAAATATTTTAATGAGACTGCGTGCCTCAAATTTTACTAGAGTTTTACTTTTGACGCCTGCGGGCCGGGTGTCCCAGGGTTCAGGAAATCCGGCAGCTGAACCAAGATGTGAATGGCCGGATCCAGCAGTTAAATGCTTTTCCAGCACTGCATGTGCACCAACAGGAATGGGAGTGCTTCCGCCCCCCCCCCCCGCCCGTCACAGCAAGCTAACCTGCCACTCTGCCACTATCGGCCTTCCCTCCCCCATGCCTCCTCCTCGCAATCTCCATGGTCTCCCCTCCACCTACACGATCTTCCCCTTCACCTCCACGCTTCCCCCTCCCCACGACCTCCACTGTTCCCCTCAAGATCCATGATCTCCCCCACGCGACTGCCACGATCACCCCCGCCCAACCTCCATGTTCTCCCCCGCCACCTCCATGATCTCGCACTCGACCTGCATCTAAAGATCCTGACCACGATCTCCGCACCCCACCCCCACCCCTCCGCGATCTCCACCCTCTCCGCAATCGCCCCCTCCCCTCATGATCTTTCCCTTTAGAGTCATAGAGTCATAGAGTAATACAGCACGGATAGAGGCCCTTCGGCCCATCGTGTCCGCGCCGGCCATCAAGCCCTGTCTAATCTAATCCCATATTCCAGCATTTGGCCCGTAGCCTTGTATGCTATGGCATTTCAAGTGCACATCCAAATGCTTCTTAAATGTTGTGAGGGTTTCTGCCTCCACAACCCTTTCAGGCAGTGAGTTCCAGACTCCAACCACCCTCTGGGTGAAAAAGTTCTTTCTCAAATCCCCTCTAAACCTCCCGCCCTTTACCTTGAATCTATGCCCCCTAGTTATTGACCCCTCTACTAAGGGAAAAAGCTCCTCAGCATCCATCCTATCTATGCCCCTCATAATTTTGTACACCTCAATCATGTCCCCCCCTCAGCCTCCTCTGCTCCAAGGAAAACAAACCCAATCTGCCCAGTCTCTCTTCATAGCTGAAGCGCTCCAGCCCTGGTAACATCCTGGTGAACCTCCTCTGCACCCTCTCTAACGCGATCACATCCTTCCTGTAGTGTGGCGACCAGAACTGCACACAGTATTCCAGCTGTGGCCTAACCAGTGTTTTATACAGCTCCATCATAACCTCCTTGCTCTTATATTCAATGCCTCGGCTAATGAAGGCAAGTATCCCATATGCCTTTTTTACCACCTTATCCACCTGTTCCGCCGCCTTCAGGGATCTGTGTACTTGCACACCCAGATCCCTCTGACCCTCCGTCTTGCCTAGGGTCTTTCCATTCATTGTGTATTCCTTTGCCTTGTTAGTCCCCCCAAAGTGCATCACCTCGCACTTTTCCGGGTTAAATTCCATTTGCCACTGTTCCGCCCATCTGACCAACCCATCTATATCGTCCTGCAGACTGAGGCTACCCTCCTCGCTATTTACCACCCTACCAATTTTTGTATCATCCGCGAACTTACTGATCATACCCTTTACATTCATATCCAAGTCATTAATGTAGACCACAAACAGCAAGGGACCCAGCACCGATCCCTGTGGTACCCCACTGGCCACAGGCTTCCAGTCACAAAAACAACATTCGACCATCACCCTTTGCCTTCTGCCACTAAGCCAGTTTTGTATCCAATGTGCCTTTTTTACCTTCCTCCTCTCCGCTCCGCTCCCTGGCTGTTGCCTTGTGCGACAGGCCTTCTCGTCCGACAGACAGCTCCCCTCCCAATGTGGCTGGCTGTCAGTTGTGAAATGGAGACAAAAAATTTAAATGAAATCCTGGGGAGGCAGGATCTCCGCATTACCCACATCTCTGCTATATACTACGCCTCCCACTGCTGTCCTCCACTGCATCCCCCCATCCACCACCACACCCCCCCACCCCTGCTCCTTCCCCATAAATATCGGGGTCTAAATCTCTGATGTATGTTGATCAGTATATGTCCACGTGAAGAAGGAATGTGCAGGATTATCAACAGTGTGTATAATGAGAGGCAATGGAAAAGCCATGAATATTGATCAATCTACCAAATAATACAATAGACCTACATTAATACTAAATGACAGAGAGGAAGAATAAAATTAGTTGTTTTGCATTTCACCAGGCTCCATGAGATTTTATTCTGTCACTTTATCCTGTTTTGAGTCAGAGATGGAAAGGTTTCTTGGCTTCTCGTTATCGAACACTCACCTGAAAGCTCTGCAGAAACCCTAATGTCTTCAAAATCCTTGGTACAGCATTGTAAATGGTATGCAAGCTTTCACAATCAAGTAGTATGCAGAGTGTTGCAAGTGCACAGCTAATGCTGCCATGTAGTTTTAACATGCAATTGAGTGGCGGGAGAGCTCACAGAGGGCGAGAAAGCGGCTGGTTCACTCACTGAGCGGCCTACAGTCAGAATCTGAGGGCAGGTCGACCCCAGGAGCGGAGGGTTTGGGGGTGGGGGTGGTGGTTGGGGTGCCCAGATCGCTCCTCCTGGCCCCACCAAAAACTTTTTGGGTCCGATTGTACCTTGAAATTGCAATTGGGATGCTATGTATGTCATAGGACCCCAACTTCCATACTTTAATGAGGCTTCCGCCCGCTTCAGGCAGGCAGCTGGGCCGCCCTTGTAAAGGCCCCAAGCAAAATGGCGGCAGGTGGGATTGGCATGGGAATGGGTTGGTATGTGAAGCAATCTGATTTTTCGGCCATTCCCGCCAGGAAGAATGCCAAGCTAAAATCGGCCCTTGTGTTTGCTGAGCCAACCTATGATTTGGACAGCTCCTGCGTGTAATGTATATCACAGAATGAGAGTTAAGTTTTTTAAAACAGAGCCACAGTGCTGTTTATTTTTGCTGGTTTGCACAAATTAGCATTTTTACAAGCTGGATCTGCTTGATTTGTCCCGCAAAGTGGCAAAAAAGGAACATTTCTGCTTGTGTGTTGTGTGAGCAAAGGCATCACAGTTCAGTGAGATAGAGCCGGCATCAATGCTACCGTTGACCTGCAGGAACAAGATATGGAAAGTGAAAGATGAGGAAAGAGACAGCTTTCTTTCATTACTTCTGTAAAGTGAGCAATATGAACGGGGTCACTGGCATTGCGATAATGTGGTTTGTAATGGTGCAGTGTACCAAACACACAGGCTACTGATGTTATTCATATACAACTAAACAGAAGCAGCTGCCGGCAACTTTTTACACCAAGGTTGCAGTGATCAGGTTTTATTATTCAACGAGAGCGCACATGTCGGAAATCGGAATTGTAATTATTTATCTACAGCAAGGAATCTGCAGAAAAGAAGATACCTCAGGATATTTATATGCCGCCATCTGTACAATAAGATTTTTGTAAATATTTCTTTCAAAACTGTGTAGAATAGCTGAGGAGAATTAAAATCAAATCAAATCTGCTGCCATTTTCCTCTGTTATGAGCAGGCCCAAACTAGCCAGTTTAGAATGAATATCCAGAATTTTAACACTGCAGAATAAATTTACAGGCGAGTTTTCCACTCAGTTGAGTTTGGACAGTATGAATGTAGGGGATTAGAAGATAAGGGCCGAGAAATTCGGTCGCCTCCATTTCTGGGTGCTTTTCCCGCAGAGTTCTAACAGCCCGCGCTCAAATGGGGAGGTCTGAAGAGCCCAGGATTCTGGTCCTCGGACCTCATTGTCAAGTAGATGGCGCGGCAGTAGGAAATCGTACAGGTTCATGCGCCAGTTTTCAGGTAAGTGAATGGGGAAGAAGATTGCGGGGGGTCTGGAGGAGGATGGCTGGGCCTCGGAGTGTGATCAGAGGGGGGGTCGGGGAAGAAGATTGTGGGGGTCTGGAGGAGGATGGCTGGGCCTCGGAGTGCGATCAGAGGGGGGGGTCGGGGAAGAAGATTGCGGGGGTGTGGAGGAGGATGGCTGGGCCTCGGAGTGTGATCGGAGGGGGGGTCGGGGAAACAGATTGCGGGGGGTCTGGAGGAGGATGGCTGGGCCTCGGAGTGCGATCGGAGGGGGGGTCGGGGAAGAAGATTGCGGGGGTCTGGAGGAGGATGGCTGGGCCTTGGAGTGCGATCGGAGGGGGGGTCGGGGAAGAAGATTGCGGGGGTCTGGAGGAGGATGGCTGGGCCTCGGAGTGCGATCGGAGGGGAGTCGGGGAAGAAGATTGCGGGGGTCTGGAGGAGGATGGCTGGGCCTTGGAGTGCGATCGGAGGGGGGTCGGGGGTCAGGGGAAAAGGTCACGGGGATCTGGAGTATTGTTGGGGTTCGGGAGTGCTGTCGGGTGGGCCTGGAGGTCAGAGTCAGGAGTGAGGTCGGAGATCTTGGGACCAGGAACGCCGGTGAACTTACCTTTTATTAATTCAATGCAGTTTAACGTTGGTCTGAGGCTGGCTGCCTCAGACACAAACCAAAGTTGCCAGAGGGAGCAGAAGCCAGCGTTAGGCCCCTTATTTGCATATGTTAGTGGCCTAACATCTGCTTCAGACATGGGTAAAGAACATAAGAATATAAGAAATAGGAGCAGGAGTAGGCCATTTGGCCCTTCGAGCCTGCTCCACCATTCAATCAGATCATGGCTGATCTTCTACCTCATCACTTTCCTGCACTATTCCCATATCCCTTGATTCTCTTAATATTCAAAAATCTATCGATCTCTGTCTTGAATATACACAACGAATGAGGCTCCACAGCCCTCTGGGGTAGAGAATTCCGAAGATTCACCACCCTCTGAGTGAAGACATTTCTCCTCATCTCAGTCCTAAATGGCCGACCCCTTATTCTGAGACTGTGACCCCTGGTTCTAGACTCCCCAGCCAGGGGAAACATTCTCCCTGCATCTACCCTGTCAGGTCCTGTAAGAATGTTGGTATTTTTCAATGAGATCACCTCTCATTCTTCTAAACTCTAGAGAATATAGGCCTAGTTTACTCAATCTCTCCTCATAGGGCAATCCCCCCATCCCAGGAACCAGTCTGGTGAACCTTCATTGGACTCCCTCTATGGCAAGTATATCCTTCCTTAGGTAAGGGGACCAAAACTGTACACAATACTCCAGGTGTGGTCTCACTAGTGCCCTATATAATTGCAGTAAGATATGTGTACTCTTATACTCAAATCCTCTTGTAATAAAGGCCAACAGACCATTTGCTTTCCTAATTGCTTGCTGTACCTGCATGTTAACTTTCAGTGATTCATGTACAAGGACACCCAGGTCCCTCTGAACACCAACATTTTCCAATCTCTCACCAAGTAAAAAATACTCTGCTTCTCTATTTTTCCTACCAAAGTAGATAACTTCATATTTCTCCACATTATATTCCATTTGCCATGTTCTTGCTCACTCACTTAACCTGTCTATATCCCCTTGAAGCCTGCTTGCATCCTCCTCACAACTTACATTCCCAGCCAGCTTTGTATCATCAGCAAACTTGGATATATTACATTACATCCAAATCATTGATGTAGATTGTGAATAGCTGAGGCCTATGCACTGATCCTTGCGATACCCCACTAGTTACAGCCTGCCAACCCGAAAATGACCCGTTTATTCCTACTCTCTGTTTTCTGTCCGTTAGCCAATCCTCAATCCATGCTAGTATAATACCCCCAATCCCATGAGCCCTAATTTTGGTTAATAACCTCTTGTGTGGCACCTTATCGAATGCCTTCTGAAAATCCAAATACACCACATCCACTGGTTCCCCCTTATCTATTCTGTTAGTTACATCCTCAAAAACTCTAACAGATTTGTAATGGTGTCTCTTGTTTCGCTTTTACCAAATTGGCTCCTGGCACGGCCTGCAACAGAATTGTGCGTGCAGCTCAGACGCGATTTTGGACAAAAAAACGGCACCCATAATGCCAAAAAAACGGGCACTACGGAGCCGATTTTCTAGGCCAATAACTTTGCAGTAAGTGACTGGATCTGATGTGTAGTTCATCCCTTGCCAATCATGAGGTATTTTTACATCATAGGACTACTAATGCTTTATAATTTTATTTCGAATGCATTTTTGAGTTTGATTGTGAGCTCTACCACCAGAGGTGTGTAATGCCTTCTCAAACCTGTCATTGACCACGTTTCTGTACTCATAGCCCATTCAATGTGTTCCTTAATATTCGATGACTGGTCATTCTTGCTCAAACAAAACAAACAAGTTGAAACATTGTGGGACGGATTGGGTCGCCTGGGGGCAGCGCCCGGAGGAAAATCGATCAGGGAGGACTGCATGACTGTAACAGAACCTCCCCAATTTTCTGTCCATTGATGTGGAAAATTGGACAGACTGTGTTACGGACGTGTGATCCTCCCCATCGGCTTTTCCTCTATCCGCTGCACTCAGGCAATTCAATATGCCCAAGCTCGATAACAAGAAAATCTGCCCCCTCCCCCACCGCCCCCCTGACTCAGGACTGGTTCTATCCAGTTATGTAATTAACAGCATGCAGCTTACATTCCAACTACTTAACAGTACATGACGATCCTCAAATGATGGCCTGCTAATGAGATGAGCATTGTTATGTTAATACATAGAAACATAGAAGATAGGAGAGGGAGTAGGCCATTCGACTCCTCAAGCCTGCTCCACCATTCAATGCGATCATGGCTGATCATCCAAATTCAGTACCCTGTCCCTGCTTTCTCCCCATATTCCTTGATCTCCTTAGCGTAAAGATATATATCTAACTCCTTCTTGAATATATTTAATGAATTGGCCTCAACTGTCTTCTGTTGTGGAGAATTCCACAGGTTCACCACTCTCTGGGTGAAGAAATTCCTCCTCATCTCAGTCCTAAATGGCTTACCCCTTATCCTTAGACTGTGACCCCTGGGTCTGGACTCCCCTGCCATCGGGAACAGCCTTCCTGCATCTAGTCTGTCTAGTCCTGTTAGAATTTTATAAGTTTCATCGAGATCCCCTCTCATTCTTCTAAACTCTAGCGAATATAATCCTAATCGACCCAATCTCTCTTCATACGTCAATCCTGCCATCCCAGGTATCAGTCTGGTGAATCTTCGCTGCACTCCCTCCATGGCAAGAACATCCTTCCTCAGATAAGGTGACCAAAACTGCACACAATACTCAAGGTGTGGTCTCACCAAGGCCCATTCATCTGAAAGTAATCAACAAAGTTTCGGGTTGCACATTTGGGAACCAACTTGTTCTGCATCGAAGAATCACTTCATTGGTATTTTGAAATGCATACCACGCATAAGATTTGCCTTTATGACTGATTGAATTAGCTTCAAGCAAGAAGCTACTGTTTCTAACTGGCAGCCCATCTCAAGCTAAAGCATACATCTGGGCTCAGACCCAGCAGAACAGGCTCTCACTGCTGAAAACTGCAACTCATAGAATCATATCATGGAATGTGGTAGTGGTAGGGGACAGTATAGTTCGGGGGATAGACACTCTTCTCTGCGGCCAAGAGCGTGAGTCCCAAAGGCTGTGTTCCCTGCCCGGTGCCAGGGTAAAGGACATCTCCTCTGGGCTGGAGAGGAACTTGAAGTGGGAGGGGAAAGATCCAGTTGTTGTGGTCCATGTAGGTACTAATGACATATGTAAGACAAAGAAAGAGGTTCTGCTGAGGGAGTATGAGCAGCTAGGGGCTAAATTAAAAAGTAGAACCACAAAGATAATAATCTCTGGATTACTACCTAAGCCACGTGCAAATTGGCATAGGGTAAATAAGATCAGAGAGATGAACGAGTGGCTCAAAGATTGGTGTGGGAGAAATGGGTTTCGATTCATGGGTCACTGGCACCAGTACTGGGGAAAGAGAGCTATTCCGTTGGGATGGGTTTCATTTGAACCAGGCTGGTACCAGTGTCCTGGCAAATCAAAAAACTAGGGCTGTAGAGAGGGCTTTAAACTAAATAGTGGGGGGGAGGGATACGCTGAGCGAAAATTTAAAAAGTCAAAGAAAAATAAGAAGGCAAACGTGCAGGGTAGCGATAGTGGTAATGATAACCAGAGTGTGACAGGAAGGGACAGAGCGTATACACATAAGAGCGCATCAGAAAGAGGGGTCAGAGTAGGGAAAACTGGTAAAAAGACAAAATTAAAAACTCTATATCTATATCTGAACGCATGCGGCATTCGTAAAGAAGATCGATGAGTTGACAGCACAAATAGAAATAAATGGGTATGATCTGATAGCCATTACAGAGACGTGGTTGCGAGGATAGGCAGAAAGGAAAAGAAAGTGCTGTAGCTCTGTTAATAAGGGATGAGATCAGTGCAGTAATGAGAAATAATATTAGCCTAGAAGATCAAGTCGTAGTATCAGTTTGGGTGGAGATAAGAAATAATAAGGGTAAGAAGTCACTGGGAGTGGTCTACAGGCCAACAAACAATAGCCACACTCTAGGACAGAGTATACATCAAGAAATAATAGAGGCTTGTAAGAAAGGTACAACAATAATCATGGGAGATTTAAATCTTCATATTGATTGGACAAAGCAAATTGGCAAAGGTAGACTTGAGGAAGAGTTCTTCGAGTGTATGCTGGATGGTTTCTTGGAACAATATGTTGTGGATCCAACCAGGGAGAAGACTATTTTAGATCTGGTAATGTGTAATGAGGTTGGATTAATTAATGATCTCAAAATGAAGGATCCTTTTGGGAAGAGTGATTAAAGCATGGTAGAATTTCAAATTCAGATTGAGGGTGAGAAAGCTAGGTTTCAAACTAGTGTCCTGAACTTAAACAAAGGTAATTACAAAGATAATTCTTTGTGAAAGGTAACTCTAAAGTCCCACATAAGAGGTTAGTATGCAAAATTAAAGCACATGGGATTGGGGGTAATATACTGGCATGGATTGAAAATTGGTTAACAGGCAGGAAACAGAGAATAGGAATAAATAGGCCTTTTTCGGGATGGCAGGCGGTGACTAGTGGGGTACCGCAGGGATCAGTGCTTGGGCCCCAGCTATTCACAATATATATCAATGATTTGGATGAGGGAACCAAATGTAATATTTCCAAGTTTGCTGATGACACAAAACTAGGTGGGATTGTGAGTTGTGAAGAGGATGCAAAGAGGCTTCAAGACGATTTAGACAAGTTGATTGAGTGGGCAAATACATGGCAGGATGCAGTATAACGTGGATAAATGTGAAGTTATCCACTTCAGTAGGAAAAACAGAAAGGCAGAGTATTATTTACTCTGATAGATGATAGATTGGGAAATGTTGATGTACGGAGGGACCTGGGTGTCCTAGTACACCCGTCACTGAAAGCAAACACAGGTGCAGCAAGCAGTTAGGAAGGCAAATGGTATGTTGGCCTTCATTGCAAGAGGATTTGAGTACAGGAGCAAGGATGTCTTACTACAGTTATACACGGCCTTGGTGAGACCACACCTGGAGTACTGTGTGCAGTTTTGGTCTCCTTATCTAAGAAAGGATATACTTGCCATAGAGGGAGTGCAGCGAAAGTTCACTAGACTGATTCCTGGGATGTCAGGAGATGTCGTATGAGGAGAGATTGGGTCGACTAGGCCTGTGCATTCACTAGAGTTTAGAAGAATGAGAGGGGGTCTCATTGTAACGTATACATTTCTGACCGGGCTAGACAGACTGGGTGCAGGGAGGATGTTTCCCCTGGCTGGGGGGGTCTAGAATGAGGGGTCACAGTCTCACGATATGGGGTAGGACATTTAGGACTGAGATGAGGAGAAATGTCTTCACTCAGAGGGTTGTGAACCTGTGGAATTCTCTACCACAGAAGGCTGTGAAGGCCAAGTCACTGAATATATTTAAGAAGGAGATAGATAGATTTCTAGATACAAAAGGCATCAAGAGGTATGGGGAGAGAGCTGGAATATGGTATTGAGATAGAGGATCAGCCATGATCATATTGAATGGCGGAGCAGGCTCAAAGGGCCGAATGGCCTACTCTTGCTCCTATTTTTCTATGTTTCTATGTTCTATGTTTCAAACTAGTGTCCTGAACTTAAACAAAGGTAATTACAAAGGTATGAAGGCAGACTTGATTCAAGTGGACTGGGAAAATATATTACAAGGTAAGACTATAGAAAAGCAGCGCCAAACATTTAAGGAGATATTTCATAACTCTCAGCAAAGATATATTCCAGTGAGAAAGAAAGACTAAGAGAAGGATGAACCATCCGTGGCTAACTAAGGAAGTAAAGGATGGTATCAAATTGAAAACAAAAGCATACAATGTTGCGAAGAATAGTCAAAGGGCAGAGGATTGGGAATTTTTTAAAAACCAGCCAAGGATGACTAAAAAAATGATAAAGAGAGAGTAAGCTAGCAAGAAATATAAAAACAGACAGTAAGAGCTTCTACAGGTATATAAAAAGGAAGAGAGTAGCTGAAGTAAACATTGGTCCCCTAGAGGATGAGTCTGGGGAATTAATACTGGGAAACAGGGAAATGGTGGTGGCTTTGAACAAATATTTTGTATCGGTCTTCACAGTAGAAGACACTAAAAGCATTCCAATAATGGATAAAACAATCACTATCACTAGAGAGAAAGTATTAGGCAAACTAATGGGACTAAAGGTGGACAAGTTCCCTGGACCCGATGGCCTGCATCCTCGAGTCTTAAAAGAGGTGGCTGCAGAGATAGTGGATGCGTTGGTTGTAATCTGCCAAAATTCCCTGGATTCTGGAGAGATCCCAGCGGACTGGAAAACCGCAAATGCAACGCCCCTATTTAAGAAAGGAGGGAGACAGAAAGCAGGCAACTATCGACCAGTTAGCCTAACATCTGTCATTGGGATAATGCTGGAGTCCATCGTTAAGGAAGTGGTAGCAGGACATTTAGAAAATCATAATATAGCCAAGCAGAGTCAGCATGGTTTTATGAGAGGGAAATCATGTTTGACAAATTTGTTGAAATTCTTTGAGGATGTAACGAGCAGGGTGGATAAAGGGGAACCAGTAAATGTCGTGTATTTGGATTTCCAGAAGGCATTCGATAAGGTGCTACATAAAAGGTTACTACACAAGATAAGAGCTCACGGGGTTGGGGGTAATATATTAGCATGGATAGAGGATTGGCTAACTAACAGAAAACAGAGAGTCAGGATAAATGGGTCATTTTCAGGTTGGCAAACTATAACTAGTGGGGTGCC
Source organism: Somniosus microcephalus (assembly GCF_052327205.1). NCBI lineage: Eukaryota > Metazoa > Chordata > Chondrichthyes > Squaliformes > Somniosidae > Somniosus > Somniosus microcephalus. Next base: position 40,743,565 of record NC_140998.1, read on the forward strand.
GCAGGGGTCAGTGCTGGGGCCTCAACTATTTACAATCTATATTAATGACTTGGACGAAGGGACCGAGTGTAATGTAGCCAAATTTGCTGATGATACAAAGATAGGTGGGAAAGCAAATTGTGTGGAGGATGCAAAGACTCTCCAAAGGGATATAGATAGGCTAAGTGAGTGGGCAAAAACCTGGCAGATGGAGTTTAATGTGGGAAAATGCGAGGTGATCCACTTTGGTAGGAAAAATAAAAAAGCAAATTATTATTTAAATGGGGAGAGATTACAAAATGCTGAGGTACAGAGGGATCTGGGGGTCCTTATACATGAAGCACAAAAGGTTAGCATGCAGGTACAGCAGGCCATCGGGTCCAGGGAACTTGTCCACCTTTAGTCCCATTAGTTTGCCTAGTACTTTCTCTCTAGTGATAGTGATTGTTTTATCCATTATTGCTTTTTTAAGCCTCCATCACGACCCCATTGATTAAACCACCCCTGATGTTTCCCCTCATGGGGGTATCTAGAACTAGGGGGCATAATTTCAGAATAAGGGGGCACAATTTTAAATTGGAAGTAAGGAGGAAGGTAAATGGAATGTTGGCCTTTATTGCCAAGGGAATGGAGTATAAAAGTAGGGATGTCCTGTTACAACTGTACAGGGCGTTGGTGAGATCACACCTGGAGTACTGTGTACAGTTTTGATCTCCTTATTTAAGGAAGGATATAATTGCATTGGAGGCAGTTCAGAGAAGGTTCACGAGGTTGATTCCGGAGATGAAGGGGTTGTCTTATGAAGAAAGGTTGAGCAGGTTGGGCCTATACTCATTGCAGTTTAGAAGAATGAGAGGTGATCTTATTGAAACATAAAAGATTCTGAAGGGACTTGACAGGGTAGATGCAGAGAGGATGGGAGAGATTTTCCCAGCCCTGGGGAGGCAAGTATGGAGACAGGGCTGCCGGGAAAATGGCAGAATCTGGGAGTGGGTACCCATCCCGCCCCCAACCCGCCTCCGTGCCATCTTCCCAGGAGGCGGGTACCCAACCCGCGTCGGGTCCCATCTCCTCGAGGCGGGAAGGGGATTAGTGCCAATTAACTGCCTGTTAACAGGTGGTTAACAGGCAGTTTTTGGGGTAATCCCTGTTTTGAGCCCTAAAGTGTGGGCTTACTGACAGCTCCGAACCTTGCAGGGTCAGTGAGGTGAGCCGTGGGTCTGTGGGGGTCAGAGGGGCCTAAATGTCCGGTGTGCAGGTGAGTGATGAGTGCAAGTGTGGAGAGGTAAGTGTGTGAGGTGAGTCTAAAGATTACTTACCTTTGCTTCTTCCTCTAGGCTTCATCCCTTTAGGCTGTGGAGCTGCCTCACCTCACCGGCAGAGAAAGCAGAATGGCCGCTGCATTCTTAAATGCAGCAGCCTTCTGTTTTCTGCTCAGGAAAGCTTTCTAAGTGAGTCTTGAGTACAAGGACTCACCAAAAAACAGAGATTGTCAGCGTTTGACAGCTTCTCAAAGCTGTTAAACGATGACAATTCATCTGTCAAAGTTTTTTGACAGATGAAACGTCATACGCTGACATTCTCTGTCACCGGCTTTCCCTTAACTGGCTTGCTAAGCCCGCTGGGTGGGCTTAACAAGGTCAATCAAGAGAAAATAGCATGGGTTGGCAAGACGTCGATGGAGGCGGGACTAAAATCCAACAAGCAGCTTTTACGCCTCCATCATGACCCCATTGATTAAACCACCACCGATGTTTCCCCTCATGGGGGTATCTAGAGCTAGGGGCATAATTTCAGAATAAGGGGGCACAATTTTAAATTGGAAGTAAGGAGGAAATTCTTCTCTCAGAGGGTCGTGAATCTTTGGAATTCTCTTCCCCAGGAGGCTGGGTCACTGAATATATTTAACGTGGAGATAGACAGATTTTTGAAAGAAAAGGGAGTCAAGGTTTATGGGGAGCGGGCAGGGAAGTGGGGTTGAGGCCAAGATCAGATCAGCCATGATCTTATTGCATGGCGGAGCAGTCTCGAGGGGCCAAATGACCTACTCCTGCTCTTCTGTCTTATCTTCTTTTTTAGAATGGTTACAACACAGAATGAGGCCATTCGGCCCATTGAGTCCATGTCGGCTCTCTGCAAGACTACTTCAGCTAATCCCACTCCTCCGCCCGCAACGTAAAAAAGTTTTTCCTCATGTCGCCTTTGGTTCTTCTGCCAGTCACCTTAAATCTGTGTCCTCTGGTTCTCGATCCTTCCGCCAATGGGAACAGTTTCTCTCTATCTACTCTGTCTAAGCCCCTCATGATTTTGAATACCTCTATCAAATGTCCTCTCAAACCTCTCTGCTCTAAGGAGAAGAACCCCAGCTTCTCCAGTCTATCCACATAACTGAAGTCCTTCATCCCTGGAATCATTCTCGTAAATCTTTTCTGCACCCTCTCCAAGGCCTTCACATTCTTCCCAAAGTGCGGTGCCCAGAATTGGACACAATACTCTAGTTGAGGCCGAACCAATGCTTTATAAAGGTTCATCATAACTTCCCTGCTTTTGTACTCAATGACTCTATTTATGAAGCCCAGGATCCCGTATGCTTATTTAACCTGCCCTACCACCTTCAAAGATTTGTGCACATATACCCTCAGGTCTCTACTGTTCATTCACCCACTTTAGAATTGCATGCTTTAGTTTATATTGCCACTCCTCATTCTTCCTACCAAAATGTATCACTTCACACTTTTCTGCCACGTGTCTGCCTATTCCACAAGCCTGTTTATGTCCTCTTGAAGTCAATCACTATACTTCCAAGTTTTGTGTCATCTGCAAATTTTGAAATTGTGCCCTGTACATCCAAGTCCAAATCATTAATAAAAATCAAGGAAAGCAGTGGTCCTAGTACCGGCCCCTGGGGCTCAGCAGTCACCATGGGTGACTTTAATCTACATATAGATTGGGCTAACCAAATTAGTAACAATACTGTGGAAGAGGAATTCCTGGAGTGTTTACGGGGTGGTTTCCTGGACCAATATGTTGAGGAACCAACCAGAGATCAGGCTATCTTAGACTGGATATTATGTAATGAGAAAGGATTAATTAGCAATATTGTTGTACGAGGCCCCTTGGGTCGGAGTGATCATAATATGATAGAATTCTTCATTAAGATGGAGAATGAAGTCGTTGACTCAGAGACTAGGGTCCTGAATTTAAATAAAGGAAACTATGATGGTCTGAGGTGCAAGTTGGATAGGATTAATTGGGGAATGTCACTCAAAGGGTTGACGGTGGATAGGCAATGGCAAACATGCAAAGACCGCATCGATGAACTACAGAATTTGTTTATCCCAGTTTGGCATAAAAAAAAACAAAAAGGTGACTCAACTGTGGCTAACAAGGGAAATTAGGGATAGCATAAGATCCAAGGAAAGGACGTATAAATTGGCCAGAAAAAGCAGTAAACCTGAGGATTGGGAGCAGTTTAAGTTTGAATAAAGGAGGACAAAGGGATCAATTAAGAAGGGGAAAATAGAATATGAGAGTAAGCTTTCAGGGAACATAAAAACTGACTGTAAAAGCTTTTATAGATATGTGAAGAGAAAAAGATTGGCGAAGTGAATTCCCCTGACCAGTCAGAATCAGGGGAATTTACAATGGGGAACGAAGAAATGGCAGACCAATTAAATACATATTTTGGTTCTGTCTTCACAAAGGAGAACACAAATAACCTCCCAGAGATCTTGGGGAACATAGGGTCTGATGAAAGGGAGGAACTGAAAGAAATCAGCATTTGTAGGGAAATGGTGTTAGGGAAATTGACGGGATTGAAGGCCGATAAATCCCCAGGGCCTGATAATCTACATCCTAGGGTACGTAAGGAAGTGGCCCTAGAAATAGTAGATGCATTGCTGATTATCTTCCAACATTCAATGGAATCTGGAACAGTACCCATGGATTGGAGGGTAGCTAATGTTACCCCACTATTCAAAAAAAGGTGGTAGAGAGAAAACGAGGAATTACAGACCAGTAAGCCTGACATCGGTAGTGGGGAAAATGCTAGAGTCCATTATAAAAGATGTAATAGCAGAGCACTTGGAAAACAGTGACAGGATCGGACAAAGTCAACATGGATTTACAAAAGGTAAATCGTGCTTGACTAACCGACTGGAATTTTTTGAGGATGTAATTGGTAAAATAGATAAGGGAGAACCAGTGGATGTGGTGTATCTGGACTTTCAGAAGGCTTTCAATAAGGTCGCGCATAAGAGATTAATGTGTAAAGTTAAGGCACATGGGATTGGGGGCAAGGTATTGACTTGGATAGAGAACTGGTTGGCAGACAGAAAGCAAAGAGTTGGAATAAATGGGTCTTTTTCCGAGTGGCAGTCAGTGACTAGTGGGGCACCGCAGGGATTGGTCCTTGGACCCCAGCTATTCACAATAAATATTAATGATCTAAACAAGGGACCTAGATGTAATATCTCCAAGTTTGCAGATGACACAAAGCTGGGTGGGCGTGTATGCTGTGAGGAGGATGCCGAGAAACTCCAGGATGATTTGGACAGGTTGGGTGATTGGGCAGAAGCATGGCAGATGCAATATAACGTGGATAAATGTGAGGTTATCCACTTTGGTAGCAAAAACAGGAAGGCAGATTAGTACCTGAATGGCAATAGTTTGGGAGAAGGGGAAGTGCAACGAGACCTGGGTGTCCTTGTGCACCAGTCGCTGAAGGTAAGCATGCAGGTACAGCAGGTGGTTAAGAAGGCAAATGGTATGTTGGCCTTCGTAGCGAGAGGGTTTGAGTACAGGAACAAGGATGTCTTGCTGCAGTTGTACAGGGCTTTGGTGAGACCACATCTTGAGTATTGTGTGCAGTTTTGGTTGCCTTATCTGAGGAAGGATGTTCTTGCCATGGAAGGAGTTCAGCGAAGATTCACCAGGCTGATACCTGGGATGGCAGGAATGATGTATGAGAAGAGATTGGGTCGATTCGGCTTATACTCGCTGGAGTTTAGAAGAATGAGAGGGGATCTCATTGAAACTTATAAAATTCTGACAGGACTGGACAGACTAGATGCAGGAAGGATGTTCCCAATGGTCGGGGAGTCCAGAACCAAGGGTCACAGTCTAAGGATACGGGGTAAGCGATTTAGGACAGAAATGAGGAGGAATTTCTTCACCCAGAGAGTGGTGAACCTGTGGAATTCTCTACCACAGAAGGCAGTAGTGGCCAATTCATTAAATATATTCATGTTAAATCCGTGTATCTTGATGTTGTGTGTCCTTCAATAACTAGACAAGAGACTGCAGAGAACAATCAACAGGTGTTTACTGGATGAGGGTTATTCTAAAACTAACAGTACAGATCCCTACTCAGGGTTATATACACATGTGGTCACTGCCGGTACTACAGTATACAGGAGCTGTAAAAAGTAGTTCTCCCCTTAAAGGTACATACACTACAATTCCTCCCCTTTTAGATTAACAGTACCATAACATTCATTTAACAATTAAATATCAACTAATTACAATTAACACTTTTAACATGCAACATTAACTGAAAATAGTCTATTTATAAATTCAGTCTTGGGGAGGCTTCCTGATCCTTTCTGGATAGCGCCTTTCCTGAGTGTCTTGCTCTTGGTGCGGAGGCGATTCTGGCCCCCTGTCGTCGGTTGGTTCATCAGCTTCCGATGCTACTGTTTCTGGGGTAGATGCTACCTGTATGTCGGGTTCATCACCAGGTACGCGAGACATGGGCTTGACTTGTTCCTGTGACTCTAGGATCTGGTCAAAATGGCGTCTCACAATGTTCTCCCTTCTTCTCCGCTGCGGCTCAAAATGGCATCTCCCGCGCTCTCCCTTCTTCTCCGCTGCGGCTCAAAATGACGTCTCCCGTGCCTTCCTTTCTTCCCCGCTGACGCTGCTTACCCCCTGAACACCGCCTCTCTCTCTCGTTGACGCCGCTTGGTCCTGAACACCGGCTGCGCCCTGTGCGCTCTACCCTCTCTCTGCTCCCTTCGACGCTGCTCGGCCTTTTCCTGTGCCGTCGGTCGGCTCTAGCCGCCGCTGTGCGGGAAGGGTCTACGCCGTACCTGTTGCCAGCCCGTTTCACTGGAGTGCTTCTGGAATCGGCCTTCTTCTGCAGAGTTGCAGGTAGGTTCGAATCTGCTCGTCGCCAATGTTAAATCCGTGTATCTTGATGTTGTGTGTCCTTCAATAACTAGACAAGAGACTGCAGAGAACAATCAACAGGTGTTTACTGGATGAGGGTTACTCTAAAACTAACAGTACAGATCCCTACTCAGGGTTTTATACAGGTGTGGTCACTGCCGGTACTACAGTATACAGGAGCTGTAAAAAGTAGTTCTCCCCTTAAAGGTACATACACTACAATTCAAGAAGGAGTTGGATATATTTCTTAAGGCTAAAGGGATCAAGGGATATGGGGAGAAAGCCGGGACAGGGTACTGAATTTGAATGATCAGCCACGATCGCATTGATGGCCTACTCCTGCTCCTATCTTCTATGAATCTATGAATCTTTGAACCACTGAATACCTTCCTCCAGTCTGAAAAATAACCATTCACTATTACTCCGTTTCCTATCACTTCACCAATTTCGCATCCATATGGCCCCTGTCCCTTTTAATCCATGAGCACCATGTACACCACATCCACTGCATTGCACTCATCAATCCTCTCTGTTACCTCATCAAAAACTCAATCAAGTGAGTTAAACACAATTTGCCTTTAACAAATCCATGCTGGCTTTCCTTAATTAATCCACACTTGTCCAAGTTACTGTTAATTTTGTCCTGGATTATCGTTTCCAAAAGCTTCCCCACTACCGAGGTTAAACTGACTGGCCTGTCGTTGCTGGGTTATCCTTACACCCTTTTTTGAACAAGGGCGTAACATTTGCAATTCTCCAGTCCTCTGGCACCACCCCGGTATCTATAGAGGACTGGAAGATTACAGCCAATACCTCTGCAATTTCCACCTTTCATCAGTATCTAGGATGCATCCTATCTGGTCTTGGTGACTTATCTCCACACCAGATCTACTTTAAGTACAGCCAGCCTTTCTAATACCTCCTTTTTCACTATGACTTTGACAGCATCTTCTTCCTTAGTAAACACAGATGCAGAGTACTCATTTAGTACCTCAGCCATGCCCTCTGCCTCCATGCGTAGGTCTCCATTTTGGTCCCGAATCGGCTCACCCCTCCTCTTACTACCCATTTACTATTTATATGACAATGGAAGACTTTTGGATTCCCTTTTATGTTAGCTGCCAATCTATTCTCATACTCTCTCTTTGCCCCTCTTATTTCCTTCTTCACTTCCCCTCTGGAGTTTCTATATTCAGCCTGGTTCTCACTTGTATTCTCAACCTGACATCTGTCATATGCCCCCTTTTTCTGCTTCATCTTACTCTCTATCTCTTTCGTTATGCAGGGAGCTCTGACTTTAGTTGCCCGACTTTTCCCTCTCATGGGCGTGTAGTTCGACTGTATCTGAACCATCTCCTCTTTAAAGGCAGCCCATTGTTTGGTTACAGTTTTGCCTGCCAATCTTTGATTCCAATTTACCTGGGCCAGGTCCATTCTCAACCCACTGAAATTGGCCTTCCTGCAATTAAGTATTTTTACTGTAGATAGCTCCCTGTCCTTTTCCATAGCTAATCTAAACCTTATGATAATATGATCACTGTTCCGTAAATGTTCACCTACTGACACTTGCTCCACTTGACCCACCTCTTTCCCCAGAACCAGATCCAGCAATGCCTCCTTCCTCATTGGGCCAGAATCGTACTGATCAAGAAAGTTCTCCTCAACACACCTCAGAAATTCTTCCCCCTCTTCACTATTACTATCCCAGTCTATATTAGGATAGTCGAAGTCCCGCATTATTACTACTCTATAGTTCTTGCACCTCTCTGTAATCTCCCTGCAAATTTGCTCCTCTATATCCTTCCCACTAGTTGGTGACCTGTAGAATACACCTAGTAGTGTAATGGCCCTTCATTTAAGTAACTACACACTCAATATCAACCAGCAATTCTAGTTTAGTTAATAGCATGCTTCAACACTGCTCAAAAATTGGAAATAACTTTGGTACATGACATAGACTGAACAATCAAAGAGCATGGGGAAGCCGTACATGCCTCAGCCAGAAAAAAATATACACTCCATAAAGCCTATTGTGAGGGGGACACAAAAAGGCTGCAAAGGGATATAATATAAAGGGGGAGAAATTCAGTTGTCTGCGCCACCCATTAGCGCCTTAAGAGGGCGCTAAGTGGGTCGCATGCCAACTGGCGCCCAGGCGCGGCACTGTCCACGCCTCCTGCTAAATTCCGCGGGACGTTAGTGGTGGCGCTAACCGTTAGCGCTGCGCCGCTACCGATGATGTCATCGGTGTGCACAGCGCCCCGCTGACGCCCCGGCCGCGATATTTGGCAGCACCCCCTGATTTACCGCCGGACGCTATGTCCGACCGGTTCAGGGCGGCCTACCTGCAGCCGGGGAGGTGCAAATTAAAGCAGAGGTGTGGGGCGGCCATTTTTGTTGTTGGCCGCCTGCCAGCACCTGCCTGCGCTCCTGTCCCCGGCCTCCTGAAATCCCCCCCCCCCCCCCGCAGAGTGCCAGTTGCGTTCCAAGAGCCCGGCACTTCTCCTCGGTGCCGGGCTCTTTTGCCTCCACTCCCGATCCTCAGGGACCCAGCTGGGCCCCAGATCGCGCTGCACAAGGCCCCTCCCCTTTAAGAAGGGGAGGAAGGCCTGCAATACCGCAGCGCGACGTGCCACAGCGTGTGGCGCTGCAGCACGTAGCACCACGATATTCAGTCGCAGCGCCCCAAGAGGGATGCAGGGCGCCTCCAGTGGTGCCGCGCTTCCCTTTGGGGCGCTACCACTCAATTTCCGGCGGGCGGCCGCGAATGTTTCCGGGGCGCTACTTTTAGCGCCCTGGCGAGGCTGGTGCCCCAAACGGGGCTATACTCAATTTCTCCCCCAAAGGGTGGTTAATGTACATTGGCCTAGAAATTCAGTTCGGACGCTCTTGCGGCGCTAAAGTCGAGCGCTCGGCAAATTTAGCGGCCGCCGGAAAGTGCAGGCGACCTCGCCGAAATTCAGTAGATTTGGCCAACTTTTTGGCCGAACGCTGCAATAGGCGTTGGAACCCTGTGTTCAGGCGCTAATCCGGCGATGCGGCCTGATAACGCCGATTCCGGGCGCAGCGCAGGTGCGATCATGTGCTGAGTGTCAGCAGACACCCTGACGCCGGCCAGCTCTTAAAGGGGGAAGGGTCAACTTTGACTGCAGCCACGCCCTGCATGCTGTAGCCCTGCAACTAGGCCTCAGCACTGGTTGTGTCCCAAATCAACGCCTGGAGGTAATGGAGAGGGCCCGTGAAAGAGCCCAGCGGTTCTCTGACCATGCGCTGGGTGTGCTCCTTCATGGGGTACGCAAGAGAAGACGGGTCGTGTGCCCGGCTAGTGGCAGGAAGGCTCCCAGGAGCAAGTTCAGGGAGGCCTGGACCAAAATTGTCCGGAGGGTCTCCTCCAACTCCGATGTTCCCAGGAGTGCGGACCAGTGCCGCAAGAAATACAATGACCTATGTCGGCTGGTCAAGGTGAGTACCCTTTCCAGTGTCCCCCTCATCCTTGCATGTGCACCTCCCATTAGGGCCAAAGGGACATCAAAGGTTTAATGCCCAGCCCTCCTCCCGCTGCAATGGCACTTGCATGTTAATCAATAGCTCTTTCTGCACTTATCACACTGTCCAAGCTATTCCACCATGGGAGGCCTCACACACAGCAACAGGGCACCACACTGTCCAAGCTATTCCACCATGGGAGGCCTCACACACAGCAACAGGGCACCACACTGTCCAAGCTATTCCACCATGGGAGGCTTCACACACAGCAACAGGGCACCACACTGTCCAAGCTATTCCACCATGGGAGGACTCACACACACCAACGGCGCACCACACTGTACTTAGACGCCCTCCTTTCTCTTGCAGGCCAAGCTGGCGAGGAACGCCAGGAGCCTGCGTGTCACTGGTGGAGGCCCTCGCGATTACCAGGAGCTAACGGTTCTGGAAGAGAGGGTGGCCCGACTCCTGCGTCACCCGGTGACTGGGCCTGTGGCGCTCGGTGACGCAGACCCTATACTGGAACCCACTGGTAAGGACAGGACCGGGTGCACCTCTCTCCTTGCCCTCGCGCATCAGATCTACATCCTTCCCCACTGGCCGAAAAATGCGCATAATGCACCAGTGCGGCCTCCCTCGCTGTCGGCCTGTCCTCACTCTAAAGCTACACTTGTGCCTTCCTGCTTTCAGCTGGTGAGGAGGAGGTGCTCCCTGAAGCCCACACAGCCAGGCCCTCGGAGGAGGAGGACGTCGAGGAGCAGCAGGAAGGCGCCACCTCGGGGGAACCCTCCTCCGCTCCAGGAGATGGCAATGAAGGGGAGACGTCTGGCGTGCCGGAGAGCCAGGGGGAGGCGGGGGAGGGGAGCCCCGAACCTGGTCCCAGTGGCATGGACGCACGCGGCAAGGCTCCGGCGGCACGCCAGCCTTCTGCCCAGAGGGGGGAGGCGGTGGAGGGGAGGGCAGAACCTGCTCCCAGTGGCGTGGCCGCACACGGCAAGGCTCCGGCGGCACGCCAGCCTTCTGCCCAGAGGGGGGAGGTGCCCCCCAGTCCGGACTCGGACGTTGCCCAGGAGGTGCGCCTCCTGGACGAGATGTCGGCGGCGTCGGAGCGGCGGCACATCAAATTCATGGAGGTGGTGGCACAGATGCCTCACGCCATCGAAAGCCTCGCACAAAGTGTGGTGGCCTTCGGCCAATCCCAGGCCAGGGGGCTGGAGCAAATCGCAGCAGCGCACGCCAGGGGGGTGGACCTCCTTGTGGCAGCGCATGAGAGGGGGGTGCAACAACTCGAGGCAGCGCAGCACGCCAGTCGCCAGCTGAGAGGTGCTGGGCAGACAATGGCACGGCAGATGCGGGCACATGCCGGCACAGTTGGGGCACTGACTTCTGCCACCCTCGCACTGGCGCGGAGGCGTCGCCAGGCCAGCCGCCGCCCTGCTGCCGCACACCGGTCTGGCGACCAACAGTTTGGCGCGCTTGCTCCCCGGCCAGGCCGCCCGAGTGCACGTGTGTCTGGCGAGCAGCGCGTGCCTGGCATCACCCACCTTGTCCCCATTGGTGCAGGCGAGCCTGCCACTCCCCCAGCCAGGGTGCAAGGAGCTGCTGCAGGCAGTGAAGAGGGCCACCCACAGCTGCAGCAGCCACCAGCCGGCCCCTCCCGGGCCCGCCCTCGTGTAGGCCGACCCCCAAGGGCATCTGGCGAGACGCCTTGTCGCCCTGAAGATCCTTCCCCCAGCCTCGCCACAGCCTCACGGCCCAGCTTGAGGCGCAGCAGCAGGACGGGCCGGGGCAAAAGACGGCTGTCGACGGACTCGCCCTCTCGCCACACCGAATAGGGTGTGGTGAGCGAGGGTTTGGGTGATGCGGGGGCTTCTGTTCTGGGGGGCATTATGTTGTTTGGTTTTATGGGGGTGTTTGTGTTATGGGGGGGGCTTGTTTTTGTTAGGCCAGTGAGGAAGGCCATTTGGATGTTGATGTTTTGTTAGTCCTCCCCAGGTTTTGGGAGTGACAGAAGTTTGTGACTGTTTTTTGGGGGTCTTCTCTGTTTTGCTCTTCCATGTGGGAAGGGCCCTGAGTTTTTGAAATAAAGATGTTTATTTATTCACCATGTGCAGGTGTCATGTTTCAAGTGGTTGTTGGGTTAACCGGCTGAGGGCTTGCGGAGCGGCTGCCTTCAGCTGCGTTCAGTGGCCCAGGCCATTCCCTGACAGGGGGCCTAGAAGTGTCGAGCAATAAGCCCCCGGCGGACGGCCCTTGGACCTTGTCGCTCCCTCCTGGCCTGGTGCTCCTCCTCCTCAGGGTCCTCCTGCTCGTCCTCCTGAGGTGGTGGGGCAATGTCAGGTGGCAGTGCCTGGGTCCTGCGGATAGCCAGGTTGTGGAGCATGCAGCACACCATGACAAACTGGGAGACTCTATCCGGCGAATACTGAAGAGACCCGCCCGAACGATCCAGACAACGGAACCGTTGCTTGAGGACGCCTATCGTTTGCTCTATTAGGTTCCTTGTGGCTTGATGGCTTTCGTTGTATGCCAGCTCCGCTGGGGTCCTGGGCGCGCGGAGCGGGGTCATGAGCCATGTGCACAAAGGGTAGCCCTTGTCCCCGATAAGCCATCCCCTTGGTGGAGGCTGTGCCTGGAACATGTCAGCCACAGTAGTCTGGCGCAGGATAAAGGCATCGTGGCTGCTTCCTGGGAAGCGGGCATTGACAGCTAGGATGCGCTGCCTGTGGTCACACACCAGCTGCACATTTAGGGAATGGTAGCCCTTCCGGTTGCGGTATTGCTCGGCATTGTGGATAGGTGCCCGCATAGCCACATGCGTGCAGTCAATGGCGCCCTGCACCATGGGGAAGGCCGCGATCCTGGCAAATCCGACTGCACGCTGCTCCTGCTTGTGTTGGGTCATGGGGAAGGAGATGAATTGGTGCCTCCTCGCAAAAAGTGCTTCGGTGACCTGTCGGATGCAGCGATGCGCGGCGAACTGGGAGATGTTCGCAATGTCCCCAGCAGCGGCTTGGAAGGAGCCGCTTGCATAAACGCTGAGAGCCACCGTGACCTTCACTTCCACCGAGAGAGACATCCTGGACATGAGCTGTGGCTGCAAATCTGCGTGAAGCAGCTGGCAGATCTCTCCAACCACCTCCCTTCTGAAGCGCAGCCTCTTAACACAATGCGCCGCAGTCATGGTGAGATATGAGACCTGCTCCCGGTATTGCCTGACTGGGTAAGGCCTACGTTGGCGACGCCTAATGGCCCCTCTGCGTCTAGGCATGCCTGGCCCTCTCTCAAAGCGTCTGCGAGCCCTTCGCACAAAATGTAGCAACTGAGGGTTGGCCCCCCATGCAGCCCCCATTACAAAGTTCCAAACAGCAAAATCACAAGGATGCAAATGTCAAAGCACTGGCTAGAAGCCAAAAATACCTCTCCTATGGTGTCCGAAATCAGTAATCTCTGTGCCTTGCTCTCTGTGCAGAAATCCAAAGCAGTAAAGTCATTGCAGCGAAATGGCTGGCTTTTATGGGTGAGTGGATGTGCCCTTTAATTAGCGCTCCCCGAATCCCACAGGGCCTCTGGTGAGTTCCATTTCACAGTTCTTAGCAGCGCCACGCCCACATCGGCCGGGCGCCACTGAATTTCCGGATTGGGGCGCACAAACGGCGTTGCACGACGAAATGACGTCATAAGATGCGCGCGCAGCTGAGCGAGCGCTAACACTTTGCGCCGGCGCTAAATCCCACCTGAATTTCGGCGTAGGCGCAGATCCGGCGGTGCCCGGGCGCTAAGTGGCTAGCGCCGGAAATCTGGCGCTAACGGCTGGTGCAAACAGCTGAATTTCTAGGCCATTGTCTTGTGCGAGACAGGGCTTTAAGTGAGTGGGCAAGAACATGACAGATGGAATGTAATGTGGAAAAATGTGAAGTTATCCACTTTGGTAGGAAAAATATAAAATCAGAATATTATTTAAATGGTGAGAGATTGGAAAGTGCTGGCATTCAGAGGGACCTGGGTGTCTGGATGCCTTGTACAAGAATCACAAAAAGTTAATATGCAGGTACAGCAAGCAATTAGGAAAGCAAATGGCATGTTAGCCTTTATTACAAAATGATTGGAGTATAAGAGTAAAGGGGGGGGGAAATCCGATTGTTTTGCGCCTCCCATTAGCACCCTAAGAGGGCGATAATGGGGCGCAAAGCAACTAGCACCCAGGCGCGGCGATGTTTGCACCGTTCGCAAAATTGACCAGACATTTTGCGGCGACGCTAAACACTACCGCTACGAGCTCCTGCGCCCGCAGATCATGACGTCAGTCGAGCATGCAATGCCCCGCTAGCTCCCCGGACAAGATATTGAGTGGCGCCTCCTGCCTTTCCGTCTGCCACTAGCAACAACAGGTTGAGGGGAACGTTTTGCGGTCGGGAAGGAACTGGGGGAGCGATATTTAAAGGTGACTGCTTTCTGCATTTTTTTGTTGGTGACATTTTTGCACCACGCATTCTGAGAGAGAGAGAGAGAGACTTCTGGAGAGCTTCAACACTATATGAAGGAGTTTTGGGTACTGAGCAGCACTTTGCAGGTTCATTTTGATTTGACCTTCCTTGCATCGATTTAGAAGAGGCTACGGGGGCTGCACTCTGAGCTCTTTCCCTGGGCCTCTCCATTGTTCTTTCCAGCAGAATTGATGTACAGGTCTCTCCAGGCCAAGATTCAAGGCTGCAATGAGCTGGATGTGGATGGAGAGCAAGATCGACCCGCCCCTTTAAGAACTGGCCGGCGCCAGTGTGCCTGAGTTCCACTGCTGACTGACATCACATGAGCTTCGTCAGCGCTCTGCGGTAACACCTCGCTCCTCGGCGTTAGCGCCTTAAGAGAGGTATGTAGTGCCTGATTTAGCACTCCAATCACCTCCAGGGGTGATAGAAGCCAAGTTTGCAGTTGGAGGCGATAATTAGCACCAAGCGCTAAACTTTGCGCCTGGCCGATAATTGCGCCCCAAACGGGGCAATACCAAATTTCTCCCCCAAGAAGTCTTATTGCAATTATATAGGGCCTTGGTGAGACCACAGCTGGTGTATTTGGTCTCCTTACCTAAAGAAGGATACACTCGCCTTAGAGGGAGTGCAACAAAGGTTCACTGGACTGATTCCTGGGATGGGGGATTTTCCTATGAGGAGAGAGTGAGTAGACTAGGCCTATATTCCCTGGGGCCAGAATTTCATTAGAGCCAAGGAATGGGTGCTATTTAGACTAAAAATAGTCAAGTAGTGCCATTTGAAAATCATCTAGACTGCATGCAAAATTCTTCCTCACTCCTCATTAAAATGATTACAGCCATGATTCTCATCTAAAAACCCAAGCTCATTGGCGTTACACTGAAAAGATGGATCAATATCGGTTGTAGTCTAAACGCAAGTAATGATTGCCATCGGCTTTTTTTCACTACTTAAAGGGGAGGTTCATTGATGTTGCAGCACCTCATTCTCAGCACTGTTGGGAGTAAAGCTGCCTCAACAACGGTAAGAAGGACAAAGAGAAGGAGCACTTATTTTAAAAATCCTGATGGCAGATCGCCGCCCCAGGGAGAGAGCCCGGAGGTTTTCCGAGGAAGCTTTGGAGGCGTTGGTTTTAGTGGTGGAGAGAGGGTGTGCGGTCCTATACCTGCCAACTGGCAGGAGGCCTTGCTACATGTCTGCCAGACTATGTGGAGGGAGGTGGCACACCACGTCATGGGCAGCACTGTGCTCCCCAGGACCCCCATACAGTGAAGAAGGAAGTTTAACAAGCTCACATAGGTGGTCAGGTTGAGTGAAGGCTTCAACAAATGCTACATATCACCAACTGTACCACAAGCATCACACACTGCTCAATGCACCACATCCCCAGCACTCACCCACCAACAATCTCTACCTAGCAACACTCACACCCACATCTCACACCTTGCACACAATGACAGCTATTCAAATTTGGCTGTTATTAGAATTCATATGATATGTTTATAGATAAATGTGTTTAGAATATTTTGTGGTCTCTCTCATTTCATCTTTGTGCCCAGGAGGATGCTGTGATATGGCATGAGACAGGGATTGTATGATGCGGATATGGCGAGCTACGGGGATCTGGAGTTTCATTCATGCGAATCAGATTCTGATGAGCCAGTCACAGACAGCCCATCCAGAAGGCCGATTGTCTTGCTGCCTCCGCCCTCCCTCCTATTCCTCCTCCTTGTCCTCCTCCTCCTTGTCCTCCTCCTCGTCCTCCTCTGCCTCATCCTCTTCCGCCTCCTCCTCTTCCGCCTCGTCCTCTTCCGCCTCCTCCTCATCCTCCTCGTCCTCTTCCTTCTCATCCTGCTGTGCCTCGTCGTCCTTCTGAGGTAAGCCCGCAATCCTGCACCTCCATAACTGTGAGGAAGTTTTGTGAGTGGAAGCGTTTAACAAATAATGAGTGACTGCTGTAATTGAATCAACACTCCCTGTCACCAAAAAAACTTCAAATAACTTGAGAAAGCTGTTTCAGTTGCAGGAAGTATCAAACAGGCACTGAAACTGCAGAACCATGTTAGTTGGAGCTGATTGGGGATGGTATCTTTAAATATCGCTGCTGCAGCCTGCTTGCTGCTGGTAGAGGCCAGCTCTCCCTATTGTTGTTCTGCGCTGTTGTTAAGGTAAGTGGCTATAAAGAAGTTGGGAGAGTGGACATCCAGTGAGTGTTGCACACCCATTGACGTCACTATCTCCATAATGGTGAGGTCCCTGGTGATCACGTTCAGCGGCAGTGTTACTGGCAACACCGATATGTCGTGTGGCGCTGGAACCGGCATCAGCTGTCGTTACAGCTGTCAACGGTGTTGAATCCGTGATTCTTGAAGTATGATGTTTTCCAATAACCACACTGAGGCTGTAACTTAACAATCAACAGGTGTTTACTGGAGTAGGGTAGTCTCAAGACTGACAGTACAGAGGCATGCTCAAGGCTTATATACCGGTGTGGTCAATGCCGGTACTACAGTATACAGGAGCTGTAAAAGTAGTTCTCTCTTAAAGGTACATACACTACAAACGGCATTTTAGTACCATCTTGTGGCGCTAACGTGTGGCACAAACTACACGAATTTCTCCCCCCTAGAGTTTAAAAGCATGAGAGGTGATCTGATTGAAATGTATAACATTCTTAAGGGGCTTGAGAGGGTAGATGCTGGGAGGATGTATCCCCAGGCTGGGAAGTCTAGAACTAGGGGTCACAGTCTCAAAATAAGGGGTCGGCCATTTAGGATTCAGATGAGGAGAAATTTCTTCACTCAAAGGGTTGTGAATCTTTGGAATTCTCTACCCGAGAGGGCTGTGAATGCTCAGTCGTTGAGTATATTCAAGACAGAGATCGATAGATTTTTGGATACTAATGGAACCAAGGAATTGGGATAGTGCGAGAAGGCGGAGCTCAGGTAGAAGATCAAACATGATTTTATTGAATGGCAGAGCAGGCTCGAAAGGCCAAAAGGCCTATTCCTGCTTCTATTTCTTATGATCTTATGTTCTTACTGATGGAATATTGCAGCCTGTTTGGCAGACTGCAGGGAAAAGTTATTTCTTGCCCCTGGATTCAATCCAAAGCTATTATTAGGATTATTAGTTGGATCAGGTTGGCCAACTGGAGTCCATTTTCTGCAACATCGCAAAGATGTAAGCAATCTGTTAGTTAGGTCTTTAGTCAAGCTAGGCACTATGCAGCTGGATCTCAATTTTCTGTATCAATCCAGAAAGACTCCAGAGAATGCCAAGGGTGGAGCTTTTACATTCTTTTTCCTACTTGATTAAATCTCTCCCAGCCAGTTTGATCATCAGGAACTATATCCATTGCACTCAGAAGTAGAAATGTAGAGTAAACTATCATCTGCTGAACCAGGGTTTTCAAAGCCTACATTTGGCCCTGGGAAGGCCCTGGATTTGGCCATTCACATAAATTCTCCAAAGTTACCATGCTGTTAACAACTATAGGGGTCATATGCCATTTTTCCAGATCATAGTTGATTCCAAAGCATTCTATTGACCAGCTACCTAGTAGGTGAAAAACATTAATTGTTTCAAAGATACCGGCCCCAACAATCCACTGGGTGGCTCATCTTTTTGTACATGCCGAGGTGCATCCATTCTGGACACTGTCACTGACCCCAGAAAAATTCATAGTGTCAGGGAGAAGTCCTGCGAATTGCATGGCTTTTCCATGCTAAGGGCACATCTGGGCCTTCCTTCCCGTTTAAAGAGGCTGGAAAGTTTGGGTGAAGAGTCCTTGGCCAGGTTCCCCTGGAAACTGTGGAGGAGGAATTCCTGGAGTGTATACGGGGTGGTTTCCTGGACCAATATGTCGAGAAACCAACTAGAGATCAGGCCATCTTAGACTGGGTATTATGTAATGAGAAAGGATTAATTAGCAATCTTGTTGTGCGAGGCCCCTTGGGTCAGAGCGATCATAATATGATAGAATTCTTCATTAAGATGGAGAGTGAAATAGTTGACTCAGAGACTAGGGTCCTGAATTTAAATAAAGGAGACTACGATGGTATGAGGTGCGAGTTGGATAGGATTGATTGAGGAATGTCACTCAAAGGGTTGACGGTGGATGGGCAATGGCAAACATTCAAAGATCGCATGAATGAACTACAGAATTTGTTCATCACAGTTTGGCATAAAAATAAAAAAAAAATGGTGACTCAACCGTGGCTAACAAGGGAAATTAGGGATAGCATAAGATCCAAGGAGAGGACATATAAATTGGCCAGGAAAAGCAGTAAACCTGAGGATTGGGAGCAGTTTAGGATTCAACAAAGGAGGACAAAGGGATTAATTAAGAGGGGGGAAATAGAGTATGAGAGTAAGCTTGTAGGGAACATAAAAACTGACTATAAAAGCTTTTATAGATATGTGAAGAGAAAAAGATTGGTGAAGTCAAGCGTAGGTCCCTTGCATTCAGAATCAAGGGAATTTATAATGGGGAACAAAGAAATGGCAGACCAATTAAATACATACTTTGGTTCTGTCTTCACAAAGGAGTACACAGATAACTTCCCAAAGATGTCAGGGAAAATAGGGTCTAATGAAAGGGAGGAACTGATAGAAATCAGTATTTGTAGGGAAATGGTGTTAGGGAAATTGATGGGATTGAGGGCCGATAAATCCCCAGGGCCTGATAATCTACATCCTAGGGTACTTAAGGAAGTGGCCCTAGAAATAGTAGATGCATTGCTGGTCATCTTCCAAAATTCGATAGACTGTGGAACAGTACCCATGGATTGGCGGGTAGCTAATGTTACCCCACTGTTCAAAAAGGGTGGTAGAGAGAAAACGGGGAATTACAGACCGGTAAGCCCGACATCGGTAGTGGGGAAAATGCTGGAGTCCATTATAAAGGATGTAATAGCAGAGCACTTGGAAAAAAGTGACCGGATCGACAAAGTCAACATGGACTTACAAAAGGTAAATCGTGCTTGACTAATCTACTAGAATTTTTTGAGGATGTAACTGGTAAAATAGATAAGGGAGAACCAGTGGAAGTGGTATATTTGGATTTTCAAAAGGCTTTCGATAATGGCCCGCATAAGAGATTAGCGTGTAAAATTAAGGCACATGGGATTGGGGGCAAGGTATTGACTTGGATAGAGAGCTGGTTGGCAGACAGAAAGCAAAGAGTTGGAATAAATGGCTCTTTTTCAGAGTGGCAGGCAGTGACTAGTGGGGTACCGCAGGGATCGGTCCTTGGACCCCAGCTATTCACAATATATATTAATGATCTGGATGAGGGAACTAGATGTAACATCTCCAAGTCTGCAGATGACACAAAGCTGGGTGGGCGTGTGTGCTGTGAGGATGCCGAGAAACTCCAGTATGATTTGGACAGGTTGGGTGATTGGGCAGAAGCATGGCAGATGCAATATAACGTGGATAAATGCGAGGTTATCCACTTTGGTGTCAAAAACAGGAAGGCAGATTATTATCTGAATGGCAATAGATTGGGAGAAGGGGAAGTGCAACGAGACCTGAGCGTCCTTGTGCACCAGTCGCTGAAAGTAAGCATGCAGGTGCAGCAGACGGTTAAGAATGCAAATGGTACGTTGGCCTTCGTAGCGAGAGGGTTTGAGTACAGGAACAAGGATGTCTTGCTGCAGTTGTACAGGGCCTTGGTGAGACCACATCTTGAGTATTGTGTGCAGTTTTGTTCGCCTTATCTGAGGAAGGATGTGCTTGCCATGGAAGGAGTGCAGCGAAGATTCACCAGGCTGATACCTGGGATGGCAGGAATGACGTATGAGGAGAGATTGGGTCGATTGGGCTTGTACTCGCTGGAGTTTAGAAGAATGAGAGGGGATCTCATCGAAACTTATAAAATTCTAACAGGACTAGACAGACTAGATGCTTGAAGGATGTTACCAATGGTCGGGTAGTCCAGAACCAGGGGTCACGGTCTAAGGATAAGGGGTAAACCATTTAGGACAGAGATGAGGAGGAATTTCTTCGCCCAGATAGTGGTAAACTTGTGGAATTCTCTACCACAGAAGGCAGTAGAGGCCAATTCATTAAATTTATTCAAGAAGGAGTTGGATACATTTCTTAAGGCTAAAGGGATCAAGGGATATGGAGAGAAGGCAGGAACAGGGTACTGAATTTGGATGATCAGCCATGATCGCATTGAATGGCGGAGTAGGCTCGAGGGGCCGAATGGCCTACCCCTGCTCCTATCTTCTATGTTTCTATGTTTCTATGTTTCTATGAAACAACATTTAGGTACGTCTGCGGCCACCTTGAAACTTTTGAATAAAACATTTCCTGGCCAGATCTTCAGGGGTCCAGGCCACGATCATGGTCCGAACTTTTAGGTGGTCCTCATGTCCATCCTTTGGTCAATCAGTACAGATGGTCTTACCAGATGTAACTGCCCCAAATATATGCCGGGTCCTGACGAAGGCCCAGGACACAGAAACTCTGACGTTCGGAGTTTCGGACCCCGGTCCACCCCACCCATCCCAGAAACTTGGGTACATATTCTGATCCCTGCCTAGTTTCTAGCCATTCCAGCAAACTCCCGCTTAAGTTGAAGAGGGAAAGACTTGTGGATTTTCAGGGCCGCTATATCACAGAATTATAGAATGATACAGCACAAAAGGAGGCCATTCAGCCCATCATGCCTGTGCCTGCTCTTTGGTAGAGCTATCCAATTAGCCCCACTCCCCTGCTCTTGCCCCATAGCCCTGTTTATTTTTCCCCTTCATGTTTTCAGAACAGAAGATGCTACAGGATCCTTTGGGAATGGTCCTGATTACTTTCCATGTTAATGGCCCCTATAAACAAAGGAAATCTGTCAAAATTCAAAGCAACATTTAAATGTTACTGCACACCTGTTGTAATGTATGAAGTACTTTAAGTGTAATGAATGACAATCAAATTGCACTCACCACTTTATTTGAAGGTCACTACATAACAATACTTCGTACTTTTCGAACTTAAGAAGGTGCAACTATTTTATCAATGCCCGCTGTGTAATCTTGATGTTTGATATTGCTGAAATGCAGACTAAGTGTTAGCTGACACAAAGGGACACTTTTATTGAACAGGAAATGAAAATCTGATTTATGTAATTCTGTTCTGAAGAAGCATGAGCCATGTAATATTTTGTGGTGGTATTTGCACCACTGATTGGATCAGTATGGTAACAAGGGGCCTGTAATACTGTCGGAGTATCATTTCACTTTCTCACAACTTCACATGCTCATTGTTAATACACTGCAGAGATCAAACTGCAGATGTATACTGTCAAAACTGATTAACTTCAAACCAGCTTATTTTTTTTAGAAAGGGTGTATTTTGAAGACAAAATAATAGTGAAAGAAGAAACTGGGAAATAATGGGACAGCTGTTTGTCTTTACCATTTGCGCGTCACTTGGCGGGGTGGTGCGAGTGGGGGGAAGCACAGAAATGAAAATTAGGGAGTGAGGATCGCACTCCTGTAACGCAGCCTTTCCAATCTTCCTTCCATTTAAATTAACGGAAGAAAATCAGATGGTCTCCTTCGTGGGCGTGCGATCTTCTCCGCCTGATCTCCCTCGCTGTGTTTCCCTCCTTCCCCCCCACCCCCCTTCCAGGCCATGCTTAACGTTCAGAAAAGAAAAAAATAACCTCAATGTCTTTTGTGCCAATTTAGCCTTTGAGTCTGAAGTTGCGTGTTTAAGCCCCACTCCAGGACGTGAGCACATAAACAGCTGCATTGTCAGAGGTTCTATGCATTGGATGAGACATTAAAAACTGACCGGATGGGTGTTAAAAGCTCTATTCAAAGAAAACCAGGGAGCTCTCCTCATGTTTAGGTCAACACAAACAAAAAATGTAATTGTTGTTATATTTACCAATATAATGACAGTTACTACACTTTAACCTAATTCATTGCTGAAGCTCTCAGAGCTGTGACAAGGCATTGTATAAATGTAAGATTTTCTTTTATATTGAGAAAAATATGCTTCTAGTTCAGTGCAGGGTAAGGATGAGTAGGAAGGCAATAGCAAATATAGGAACAGAAGTACCACATCAGCCCCTCGAACCTGCTCCGCCATTCAATTAAATCATGGTTGATTTGTGCCTCAACTGCATTTACCCACCTTTGCTCCATATTCCTTGATACCCTCACCTATGAAAAATCTATCAATCTCAGTCTTGACAACCCCAATTATCCTGGGATCCACAGTGTTTTGGGGCAGTGAATTCCAGATTTCGACTACCCTTTATGTGGAAAAGTGCTTTCCTGATTTCCCTCCTAAATGGCCTTGCTCTAATGTTAAGATGATGTCCCCTCGTTCTTGATTCCCCCACCAGAGGATATAGTTTCTCTGTATCTGGATAAAAGGTGCAGGCTGATCATTCCAACTTGCTACAATGAAGTCATTCTCATTCTGCATTGCAAAATTGCGTAGGTGCAATGAGCCCACTGCAGAACAATTCAAGAAATTAACATTTTATTCTGTGCGCAAATTGGCTGCCGTGTTTCCCACGTTACAACAGTGACTACACTCCAAAAAGTACTTTATTGGCTGTAAAGTGCTTTGAGATGTCCGGTGGTCGTAAAAGGCGCTGTATAAATGCAAGTCTTTCTTTCTTTTTCTTTCTTTCTTTGCTTCTCTACAATTAAATGGATGTTGAAAGATGTCTTTCATTATTTTGAGGAAAAAACACTTCTGAAATTAAGTATATGTGTTTCATTTTTAAATACCCATTGGCAAAAAACACCATTTTTACTGAGGACCCCTAATGCAGAGATTCCCCCTTTGAAGCACTTTTATTCTTTTATGAACATGTCACAAAGTGCGAAGTTTAAATGCAAACCAGCTGTGTTTCTATGATCCGCATGTTACACTAAACAGATGTTCCTTCAGCAACCAGGTTGCCATCAATGAGCACATTAATGACCCAAAATCTAATCTAATCAATAAATAAAAGTTGACGCAAACACAAGAAAAAGAATATTGAAATGAGGAAAAACATTGGATATTAATTCCATTTTTCCAGTATTTGAATCATCACCATGCCTGCAATGCTTTAAGATGCCTCCGTATGGCTCCTACTTAATTGAGTGTTCCATCACTCCCCTCACATTCTGTACACTCTGCTGTAGGACCCGGCTGGAAATTCCATTAGGCCTCTAGCTCTGATATGACACACGCTTGTCTCCCACAGTCTTATGCTGAAAGACAGGCAGAGCCATTAGTACAAACAGTAATTCTGAATTTCTCCTACGAATTTGGAAATATGAATGTACCGTGTTGTTAATATTGATGACGCTGTGTCTTGCGATGTCATGACATCACAGGAAATCATAAAGTACAACTGTCACCACTATGCTTTCAATTATCTCTTTAATGGTTAATTCAGGCTGTGTGTTTTTAGTGTGCTCATTGGTGATAATGTAGCTGCTAAGAAAGACTTGTCTTTATACAACACCTTTCACACCCTCAGGACATCCCAAAGTGCTTTACAGCCAATGAAGTACTTTTATGAAGTGTAGTCACTGTTGTAATGTGGAAAACGTGGCAGCCAATTTGTGCACAGCGAGATCCCACAAACAGCAATAATGGCCAAATAATCTCTTTTTTTAGGTGTTGGTTGAGGGATATTGGCCAGGACAATGGGGAGAACTCCCCTGCTCTTCTTCAAAATAGTGCCATGGGATCTTTACGTCCATCGAAGAGGCCAAACTGGGCTTCGATTTAACGTCTCTTCCAAAAAGCAGCACCTTTCAGATTCTCATGCTGAAAATGTAGCCTTTAATGTATCTAATCAGTCACATGTTTTCTTGCTTGCGAGGAAGACAAAACATGTTGACCTAGAGGAAACATTTCTTTATGCAGCGAGTTGTTGTGATCTGGAATGCACTGCCTGAAAGGGTGGTGGAAGCAGATTTTAGCAAAAGAGAATTGGATAAAGACATGAAGGGGAAAAAAAATTATAGGTCTATGGAGAAAGCGCAGGGGAGTGGGATTAATTGGACAGCTCTACCAAAGATCTGGTACAGACACAATGGGCTGAATGGCCTTCCTCTGTACAGTCTGATGTGATGATATTATCAGGGAGGACTGACATCATCTCAGCAGCTTCAGGCCATGTGCTTCACAAAGGAAAGATGACATTTCAGCTGTCAGCAGCCTCAGCAGTGTCACCAGTGGTGCTAATTAAAAAATTGTTGCAACTTGAACAATTCTATCTGTTCCAGGTGGAACTGGGCTTTGCCAGGTATCATGTATCAGACCAAAATAAGCAGTGAAATTTGAGTCTTTGACCAAGCCAAACAAGCACACAACAACATAAAAAAAACTTTGTGATTTGTTTTCTGATTAGGCTAATGAAGGTAATCATGAATTCACAAAATGTCACATGCTGGATTTGAATATATTGTTGGAAACGAACCTGAACTCCAAAATGGGATCGCCCATATTGGATTTTGCTTCTGATTCTTTTTGCCATGCTAAATTTTCCAAAGAGGAGCTTCCATTTGTTAATTCTCAAAACCCTGCAACTACACTTACCCCAGCTCAGCAAGCACAACATCTGGATCTGAACCAATGAATTCCAAAACCTCTCGAATACATCCGAATGCGGCCAATTAGGAAATATGTAGAATAGATTGGAATATGATCAATCTGGAAAAATCCTGAATAGTTCCCAATTGAGTAAACATCCTGAGAAGAGGGAAGACGGTAAATCTGTGAACTGCTCCAATGGATCCAAATGGGTGAATCTGCAAAACATTATGGGCTAGATTTTCGTGGAGCCATCAGGCGGGGTTTCAGGCGTGTGGGGGGGGGGGGAAATCCCGAATTTGGGGGTCCCGACACCATCTCGCCCAAAACCCCGCCCCACGCAACTTTCAGGGGCGGCAGGTACCCACCCCGCACTGGGACCCGCCGAAACCAGGCGGGAAGGGATTAGTGCCAATTAACTGCCTGTTAACAGGTAGTTAACAGGCAGTTTTTAGCCTAATCCCTATTTTGAGGGGTTTCGTGTGGGTTTCCCGATGGCTCCAAACCACGCCAGGTTAGAGCAGGCAGGCCGTCGGGTTGAAGGACTTGGAGGGGTCGCAATGTCGGTGCTCATGTAAGTGATGGGCGCATGAGTGTAAAGGTAAGTGTGTTTGGTATGTCTAAAGTGTGTAAAGAACTTTTACTTACCTGTACTTACCTTCACAGCCTTTCTTCCTGTAGCCGTCGGGAGCCCATCACTCACCCGGCACTTAAAGCTGAATGGCTGCGATCTGTCAAAAGTGACAGCCTTCAGCTTTGAGTGCCGATGTGAGTTCTAACTGAGTCTGTGCAGAATGACTCATGGTAGAACTCAGACTGTCAGTGTTTCACAGCTTCAAACAGCTGTGAAATGCTGATATTTCATCTGTCAAAAACTCTTGACAGATGAAATTTCAGTCTGTGACGTCACCTGTTACCGGGTGGCCCTTAATTGGCCTGCTGAGCCCACTGGGCGGGCTCAACAAGGTCAATCAAGGGAAAATCACGCGGATTGGCCGGACGTCGAAGTAGGCGGGTCAAAAACCCGAAAGGGGAAGTCCCGCCTTCTTCCCAACAGGTTCGGGAAAATCTACCCCATAATTAGTTGAGAATGGGATAAATCCTGGAAACATTCTGAATCGATATGGATGGGCGAGTCAAGGAAACAAACTGAACCGATACAGCTGGGGTAAAGTTGGGAAACATTTTGAATTGCAATGAATGGGCGACTCTAGGAAACGCTCTGAAACTATTACATGTGGGAACCATTTTGAATGGGATAGGGTAGTGAGACATTCAGCATTGATATGAATGGGTTAATCTGGCTTCAACTAACACCACCAAAATCAGATTGTCAGTTCATCCGTTTGCTGTTTGTGGAACCTTGCTCTGTGCAAATTTAGCTGCTGTACTTGCCCAGATAACAAGAGCGACAGCACTTCAAAAGTCAATTCATTGGGTCAATGGCTGCCCCTTGTCTGGATGGGATGATGGATTAGCTAGTCTTTTCCCATCATCATTCTTCTATGTTCACGTGAAGTGCTTGGGTTGTTCTAAAGATGTGAAAGGTGCTATGTAAATGCAAGTTTTTTTCTTTCTAGCTCTCTGGAAAAAAATTCTTAATTGATCTAAATGGGATTAATCTGGGAATCATGATTCAATAACTGGGAATGGGTGAATTTAGGAACAGTGACCAATTTACAATCAGCTCTGTCAGATATTGTATCTGCAATGACGTTTAGTAGCTATAAAACTCAGTGAGCCTCCAGTCAGTTCTCCTATAATTTTAGTAATTCTTATCTATAGCTCCTCTAATTAAATCTTCTGCTAAACATAACAGCTACTGCAGAAAGAATGCAGCCAATTTAAATTTGCTAATTTGAAGTACATTTATAGCAGTAAATTTGAGAGTTGTGTACACTGTTGTTGCTCTGAATTTCTTTGTGCCTTAAATGCGAAGATTTTTTTTTTTTAATTGAAACATTGTCACTATTGGTTTTGTCTGCTTTTGCAATCACAGAAAAGAACGAGTCCATTACATATTGTAGACTCAGTGATGTTTACGTTTAAGCTTCTATTATAATGTTCTGTGTTGCACTTCAGCTCAACTCTATCTTTAGTATCTCCTCAAAGATCCTAAATCTGAAGCTGCCTGCCTGTAAAAGTATGGCTTTCCTTTCTTTACGTGATGTATTTAGTAAAGATGGGGGCCACTATTACTAATCAGCCCCAATTACCCTTTACAGGATATGACATAATAATGAGTGGCAGACTAAATTCTGAACTAACAATAACTCATTTTAGCCCAGGCAGATGTAATTACCCAAATGTTCAAATTTAGTCAGATGGCCTTTCTCTTTAAAATAGCAGCGCCCTCACATAGAGATTCTTTTCCTCTCTGGCTATGCACACTTGAATTTTCCCTGGTCTGTGTCTATACATTTGCCCGCCCTTCCTATATCCTGCCTCACTATGGTATACGCTTTGGCTATTTTACCATCACAGTGGAATGAACCGAGCTATATTTAGTCACTGATTCAGAACCGCCATTATTAGACAAACATGAATGTTCCTCTCCCATCAGTCAGCTGCCGTTAAATCAACTTTAGGATTCAAAAAGTAAAAAGGATAGGGAATTGCATTCTATGGCATCCGAAATGGCTGATGACAAAGATAGGCTGATCTATAGATTTGGCTTTAGGAACATAGGAACAGGGGTAGGCCATTTAACCCCTCGAGTCTGTTCTGCCATTCAATGAGATCATGGCTAATCCGTGACCGAACTCCGTAGACCTACCTTTGCCCCATATTCCTCAATACCTTTGGTTAACAAAAATCTATCAATCTCAGATTTAAAATTAACAATTGACCTATCATCAATTGTCGTTTGTGGAAGAGAGTTCTTAACTTCTATCACCCTTTGCATGTAGAAGTGTTTCCTTACTTCACTCCTGAAAGGCCTGCATCTAATTTTTAGACTATGCCCCCTAGTCCTAGATTCCCCAACCAGCGGAAATAGTTTATCTCTCTCTACCCTATAGGAGCTATTGTAGATTCTTCATCCAGAGTCTGGAGATCAAATCCCCAACATTTTTATGGATTTTAATCAGGTCATAAAGCCTCTCTACATTACAATTGTTTTGTTTATTAGTAAAGTAAATAAGAAACACACACACACATGAATCAAAGCATAAAGAAAGGCCAGTGATGGATTTGTCAGAATGATTTTATGCTGCTGTGCTGTCACACAACCAATTTGGTGTCAGGTTTAAACTAATATTAGTGAAAATCCAGCATTAAATTTATTGCCCGACAAAAGGGCAGGTTGGGCAATTGGGCATTAAGGTCAGTGTCCTCAATTTGTGGCCCTCCCAATTTCCTGGTTATTAAGTTCAATTTTGGGGAATTTTAGGATAGGGTTTTTTTCTAGAGGGATAGAATTGCAAAGTAGAGAAGTTATGTTAAACTTGTATCACACATTGGTTGGACCACACTTGGAGTACTGTGTACAATTCTGGTCACCATATTATAAAAAGGATATAGAGGCACTACAGAGGGTGCAAAAAATATTTACAAGGATGATACCAGAAATGCGAGGTTATACCTAACAGGAAAGGATGAACAGGTTGGGTCTCTTTTCTCTTGAAAACAGAAAGCTGAGGGGTGACCTAATAGTGGTCTTTAAAATCATGAAGGGTTTTGATATAGTAGACACAGAGAGAGAGTGTTTCCACTTGTGGGAAAGAGCAAAGCTAGAGGCCATCAATATAAGATAGTCACCAAGAAATCAAATAGGGAATTCAGGAGAAACTTCTTTACCCAGAGAGTGGTGAAAATGTGAAACTCACTACCACAGGGAGTGTTTGAAGCGAATAGTGTAGATGCATTTAAAGGGAGGCTTGATAAGCGTATGAGGGAGAAGGAAATAGAGGTTTATGCCAATAGAGTTGGATGAGGAAAGACAGGAGGAGGCTCGAGTGGAGCATAAACGCCAGCATGGACTGGTTGGGCTGAATGGCCTGTTTCTGTGCTGTATATTCTATGTCATGGTATTTTAGTGCTATGCCAACTAAATGATTGAAATTCATATCCCTAAAACAGCAGATGATGCAGATAGGCTGGTCTATAGATTTGGATTTCTATATGAACTATTGCAGGTTCTTCACCAAGATCATGGGGTAGAATGTCCTTGGGGGTTCACCCATCTCCTGCTGTAACTTTGTTGGAAGATCAGCGGGAACTCTGGAGAAACAGCATAAATGGCTGCTAACAACACTTTCTGGCATCTGCTGATCTTCGGTCTAAGTTCTGAAGAACCCATGAGGAAATTACTGATGCAAACCCCTAACATTTAAAATTCATAACCAAGAAATTGGGAGGGTTGTAAATGGAGCGGGCTAACCCGTCTGGTGGTACAACTATTTAAGATAGAGCATATTGCTTTTAATGTCAAAGTTTTGGAAACATACGTAGAATTACAAAGAATGTACAGCACAAAGCCGACCATGCGGCTCAACTAGTTCATGCCAGTGTTTATGCTCCACACAAGCCTCCTCCTGCCCTACTTCATCTAACCCTATCAGCATAACTTTCTATTCCTTTCTCCCTCATATGTTTATCTAACTTCCCCTTAAACGCATCTATGCTATTTGCCTCAACTATTCCTTGTGGTTGCAGGCTCCACATTCTAACCACTCTCTGGGTATAGAAATTTCTCCTGAATTCCTTACTGGATTTATTAGTGACTATCTTATATTTACGGCACCTAGTTTTGGTCTCCCCACAAGTGGAAACATCTTTTCTATGTCTACCCTACTGAACCCTTTCATAATTCTAAAACACATCTATCAGGTCACCCTTCAGCCTTCTTTTCTCCAGAGGAAAGAGCCCCAGCCTGTTCAATCTTTCCTGATAGGTATAACCTCTCAGTCCTGGTATCATCTTTGTAAGTCATTCTTGCATCTTCTCCAGTGCCTCTATATCCTTTTTATAAAATGGAGACCAGAACTGTGCACAGTACTCCAAGTGTGGTCTAACGAAGGTTCTATACAAGTTTAACATAATTTCTCTGCTTCTCAATTCTATCCCACTAGAAATGAACCCCAGTGCTTTTTTATGGCCTTACTGTGTCGCTACTTTTAGTGATTTGTGTATCTGGATTCCTTTGCTCCTCTACCCCATTTAGACTCTTATTTTCCAAGGAGCATGTGACCTCCTTATTCTTCCTACCAAAATACACCACCTCACACTTATCTATATTGAAATGAATTTGCCAATTACACGCCCATTCTGCAAGTTTATTATTGTCTTCTTGTATTTTGTCGCCGTATTTTGTCGCCGTCTTCCTCAGTATTAACTATACTCCCAATTTGGTGCCATCCGCAAATTTTGAAATTGTACTTCCGATTCCCTAGTCCAAATTATTTATGTAAATGGTGAACAACAGTGGTCCCGGCACCGATCCTTGTGGAACACCACCTTTTTCCAATCTGAGTAACTATTCTTAACCGCTACTCTCTGTTTTCTGTTTTGTTGGCAGCTTGCTATGCATTCTGCTACTTGTCCCCTGACCCCACATGTTGTGACCTCAGTCATGTGTCTACTATGCAGTACCTTAACAAAGGCCTTTTGAAAATCCAAATATATTATTTACTGCTCGACTGTTACTCTGTCGAGTACAGCAAGAAGTCTTAATTCTGCCGATCCCATTAATGGTTAACATGGAAACCGATGTTCTTAAGAACAGTTAGACTATTTGCTATTGTTTGCAAATTGTGGGCAGCGATTAAATTCATTCAAGTCATGTACAGCTCTGTGGTTTGTTTTGGCATTTTGACCAAGTTCTGCTCTCCAATTCGCACATGTGTCCCAGGACAGGCAGATGTCCTTCAAATTTGCTAACTAGGTTTCACAGGTTGTGGTATGGAACTGCTGTGCTCACTGACATTGTGTTGAAAAAGAAATTGATGCCAAAGTACTTTCATTACCATGCTGTTCTCTTCTGTACCCTTAGAGTATTTAAATGCAACTGTCAGTAATATTGGGTACTCTTTACATGTGGTGTCTCTGCTATTTAGTCAGTCATTAGCCATCATGCTTCAGCCACTTTTGGAGCAAATTCCTGATTCAAGGTGTAAAATACTGATGAGTGTTAATTGGCAATTATCTGCTGAATAACAAGTTAATCAAGTTTGTGCAGCTCTAACTGAAAGTGTATCAGGGTAAATTAAGGCCAGCTGTCTGTCACTTCAGCTTGTCCTACTGAGATTGACTCTAATCCCTCGACCTATTCAGCTACTGCATTAAAGATGTGGGGAACTTTACTTTGTGCAAGGCTGACCTCAAACGTACAATTTGAAGTTGATGTTTTTTTCCAAGGATTAACATTAACAACAACTAAACATATAGGCCTTTAAAGGTTCTCCTTCCTGAGAGTGCAGGAGAATTGATTTGACTTCAGACATAAGGAGGGCTACTTTAGTGAAAGGGTGAAAACAGGCGCTAAGTGGGTGCTGTGCTAATAACACACGCCTATTTGAAAGTCTGGTTTTAGCATACAATTTTGGTCCTAATTGCTGATTACCATAATTTGAACTTGCCTGGAGGTGCTAAACGGACACCAGCAGGTTTAACACTCAAGCGCTGATAAGACGCAATTTTCATGGAGCAGTATATGTGGGCTCACTTCCATTGAAGGTGTGGGGTGCGCCGGCTGAGACACAGCGGCAGGTTTCAGGATGGCTCAGGGATCGAGTGAGAGGGCACACAGGTTCTCGGATGCGGCACTGGAGATCCTAGTGGAGGAGGTCCAGAGGAGGAAGAGGGATGTCCTGTACTGACAGGGGGAAGCAGTCCTCCTCATCCCCCTGTCCCTCTCTCCTGCAGCAGCTGGTGCTGATATGCCTGGCCTCATGTCCTCCTCCCATTCCTCCTGCAGATCAAGGGGGATCCCTAGCAAGATGCCAATCACCCTTTCTCCTGGTGACTCCTATAAGGTGTCCAATAAGATAGAGTAGCACAGCGCTCTTTTTAAGGTGAAGCCCTCAGAGAATTTACAGAATAAATGTTGATGGAGTGTTGGTGAAGTCTTGACAAAGTGTCCCAGAAAGTCAGGCAGGCAGAGGTTCTGCCCCTCACAAAACTGATCAGGTACCCCCTTTTCCCTCTAGGTTCTGCTAGTCTCCAGCCACAGACACACAGGAGTCCAGTGAAAAACCTGATGCATATTTCATAAATAACAACATCAAGTACAAAAGCAAAATGGTAATGCTAAACCAATACAAATCATTGGTTAGGCCAATGTTAGAATAATGTTCCCCGTTTTGTGCGCCCTCCCTTAGGAAGGATGTCAAGGCATTGCAGAGTGTACAAAAGAGATCTACTAGGATGATACCAGGGATAAGAGGCTTTAGTTATGAGGAACAAACTAGAGAAATTGGGACATTTTTCATGAGAACAGAAATGGTTAAAAGGAGACCTAATCAAACCTATTGCCACTGGTTAGTGAGTTGGTAACTAGAGGGCATAAATTTAAGATCATCACAAAATAAAACAAAGGGAGAGAATGGTTTTTTTTGCAGGAGGTTTTTAAGGATGTGAAATTGCCTATTGGAAACAGTAGTGGAAGCAGAATCCACAATAGCTTTGAAAAGGGATTTAGATAAATATTTGAAAAATACATTTTGAATGTGTATGGGGAAACTGGCGGGTAACAGCTTTCAGGAAACTAGTGCAGGCCTGGTGAGCTAAATGGCCTACTTCTGTGCTGTATAATTCTATGATCCTATAAATGAAATTAAAGAAAGGAATTTGAAGCAGAGCTTTGTGAATACAAGCCTAGATAGTTTTTTGAGGTGGTTTGCTTAAAATGCTTTCCATTCAAAAGATGAGAGGTTTTCTGCTTTTGAAACTGTTGTAGGATTTATTCTAAAATGTTTGTGATGCCTGTAAAGTTTCCACAAGATTAATGATTGATGTATACGAATCTCAAACCCATATCAGTGAACAACTCCTGCAAGCAGGTTTGCAATAGGTTAATGTTGGTCTGTTATATACTAAGGGGGAAAAATTCAGTTGGTTGCGCCTCCCGTTAGAGCCTTAAGAGGGTGCTAACAGGACGCAAACCAACTAGCGCCCGGGCGCGGCACTGCCCATGCCTCCCACAAAATTCAGCGGGAAGTTAGTGGTGGCGCTAACCGGTAGTGCCCTGTGGTGCTGTGCCGCTGGCAATGACGTCATTGGTGTGCGCAACGCCCCGATCACGCCCCGGCCACGATCTTCGGGAGCGCCCCCTGACTTACCGCCGGACACTATGTCCGACAGGGTCAGGGGTGTACCTGCGGTCGGGGAGGTGCAATTTAAAGGCGAGGTGCGGGGCGGCCATTTTTGTTGCTGGTCGCCTGCCAGCACCTGCCTGCGCTCCCATCCCAGACCTCCGGAAATGCCCTCCGCCCCCGCAGAGTGCTGGCTGCGCTCCAGGAACCCGGCACTTCTCTTGAGTGCGGGCTCTTTTGCCTGCATTCCCGATACCCGGGGGCCCAGCTGGGCCCCAGGTCGCGCTGCACAAGGCCCCTCCCTGTTAAGAAGGGGAGGAAGGCTTGTAATACCGTGGCGTGACATGCCGCAGCGTGTGGCGCTGCGGCACATAACGCCGCAATATTGACTCGCAGTGCCTCAAGAGGGATGCAGGGCGCTTCCAGTAGCGCCCCGCTTCCCTCTTGGGGCACAACCACTCAATTTCCGGCGCGGGGACGCTAATTTTTCCGGGGCGCTACTTTTAGCGCCCTGGCGAAGTTAACGCCCCAACTACTCAATTTTTAGCCCTAAGTATTCATACCCGATGCGTTCCTTGTGAGAGTGGCAACTGATCTTTCAAAATAACTTCTTTTAGACTCTAAAACTGGGAGGCTGATGATCTGCGCAATTGCAGAGTGGGGGAGATAGAAAATATCATTCTAAAAATTCTGGGAAGCCTTTTCTGATTTTTTGTGTTTCAATGCCCTCTACTCTGTCCACTTATTGTTGTAACATTATTATATTCTGCAGACTGCATAGTTTATTTTGCAATATAAGGAAAGAAAAAAAAGAAAGACTTGTATTTATATCACACCTTTCACGACCCCAGGACACCCCAAAGTGCTTTACAGGCAATAAAGTATAGTCATTGTTGTAATGTAGGAAACACGGCAGCCAATTTGTGCACAGCAAGGTGCCACAAACAGCAAGGAGATAAATGACCAGATAATCTGTTTTGTTGACTTAATTGGGAGAACGCCCTGTTCTTCTTCGAAAATGTCACGGGATCTTTTACATCCACCTGAAAGGTCAGACTGGGCTTTGGTTTAACATCTCATCCAAAAGACGGCACCTCCGACATTGCAGCACTCCCTCAGTATCACACTGAAGAGTAAGCCTAGATTACATTGTATGAAAGACTGGTATTTAGAGACCATGTAGTAGATGGGAATCCTATATGTATAAATTCAAGTGTAGCCATTGACCAGCTGATCTTACCCATGATTCCCTGTGGGTATGGAAATGTTAAAGACTGTTCGAATGTAGCCACAAGTGACAGTCAAAAGCAGTTTTGACTAAGCTCTGATAACAAACATCCACAAGCTTGCGAGTGAAGGTTAAATTGTTAAATAACATATTATAATGCTAAGCTTAATTAGAGATCGCTTAACACTGCTTGTATCAGGGAAGATAGAATGAGAGAGATAAGGTAAATTCCAATGGGGTGAAGAACTATAAACAAGATGATGATGAAACAGGGTGGAGTTGTTGGAAAATTACTGAGCCAGGAGGAGTCAAGATGCTATCCTTAGTCTGAGTGACAATGGTATTTTGACCATTAGAACCAATTAAAAAAGGTGATTTTGTTAAAGACCATATATGGACACTGGTCAAACTAACTTTTGATTAGAAATGGGTTAAAACCTTGATACATGAAAAACAACTTTACACAGATCACAGACATTACTGTGAGAACAAAGGAACAGACTGAAGACGACGTCATCTGTGTCCGAGAGGTTCCAGAGACCAAGGGCTGCGAGCTACTCATTAAACTATCGCCTGTTAAGTATATTACACTGTAAGCTTAATAAATCATGATCTATTGCTCAAACATACTGGCTGCTGCCTATTGGTGTCTTGTCCAAGAACTGAGAGATCATTAAGATCTTACAATTGGCACCCCAGATGAGACAAGATAAAGCGGCTAGTATTGTCTAATAGATCAGACCTCGAGAGAAGCCTCCTGATCAGCTGCTACACGCGAGGAGGGATACACCCTTCGTGATAAACTTTATTCAGGAATGTGTGAGTTAAGAGAGAAACATTGTTAAACATTTCGTCAGTAATACCTGTACTTCCTCCGCACAGACGCCACTGCCTAACTTACTCTTATATGCGCTAAGAAAACTTTTACTAGCCATTTGGTGATTTTCCTAACAGACCTCTAACATCAATAACTATTGGCACGCAATCCACGTTGGTGTACAGTGGAAGCGGTGTACAGTGCTAAGCTTAATTAGAGTTCGCTTAACACTGCTTGTACCAGGGAAGCTAGAATGAGAGAGATAAGGTAAATTCCAATGGGGGTGAAGAACTATAAACAAGATAACGATGAAACAGGGTAGAGTTGTTAGAAAATTACTGAGCCAGGAGGAATCAAGTTGCTACCCTTAGTCTGAGTGACAATGGTATTTTGACCATTAGAACCAATTAAAAAAGGTGATTTTGTTAAAGACCATGGGGGAGAAATTCGGTATCGCCCCGTTCGGGGCGCAATTATTTGCCGGGCACAAAGTTTAGCGCCTGGCACTAATTATCGCCTCCAACTGCAAACTTGGCTTCTATCGCCCCCTGGAGGTGATTGGAGTGCTAAATCAGGCGCTGCACACCTGTCTTAAGGCGCAAAGGCCGAGGAGCGAGGCGCTAACTCAGAGCACTGGCGAAGCACAGGTGATGTCAGTTAGCGATGGAACACAGACACACTGGCGCCGGCCAGTTTTTAATGGGGAGGGTCGATCTTGCTCTCCAGCCACACCCTGCTCATTGCAGCCTTGAATCTCGGCTTGGAGAAACCTGTGATTACATTTTCCAGCTAAGGACTATAGAGAGGGTGAGCGAACGAGCTCAGCACTTCAGCAAGCGGACCTTGGAGACTCTGGTTGGCGCAGTGGAGTGCAGAAGATCTATACTCTACCCAGGGAGTGGCAGGAGGCCTTTGCTGCGCGACTACAGAAGAGTGTGGAGGGAGGTGGCTCAGCACGTCTCTTCCAGGAGCATGGTGCCCAGGACCCATACTCAATGTTGCCAAAAGTTCAACGACCTCACTTGAGTGTCTTTTTTTCAATACCTCTCCATCCCTCCATTTCAACCTCACTCTATGGTCAGCGGGTCTTAAAACCCCAATGCCCAACACTCATCCAATACCTATGGCCCTCTCATGAAACACACATGCACATTCCACACCATGCATATAGTAAGGGCTATTCAACTATGGGAGGCACATCAGGCAAGACCATGGCTACATATATTAAGGGCTATTCAATTATGGGAGGCACATCAGGCAAGACTATGGCTGTATATTTACTCAGACGCCATCCTTTTTCTTGCAAGCCAAGCTATCTCATAATAGGAGACAGCAGCAACAGATGGGTGGAGGCCGGCCTCAGCTCCAACCCCTCAATGATCTTGAGGCGCGCGTCCACAGGATTGTGGCAAGCCAGGTGATTGGTCCTGTCGCCCCTGGAGAGGCCGACGCCATTCGGGACAGCAATAGTAAGGTCATCAGCTTTCTCTCATCTCTCATTCCACATGTCCCTCACAACACCAGCCTTTGACACTTTCAATCCAACTTACTAAATCGCTGCACTCCTTCCTCCCTTACTGCCCCCCTGACCTCACGATAAAGCCACTCTTGTACCTCCCTGCTTTCAGATGGTGATTCACCAGCTGAGAAGACGGCCCTGAAGCTACCAGTGGGAGTGAAGCTGAAGGCGAGGAGGAAGAGGAAGCCGGAGCATCGGCGCCACCCTCTCCCGAGGAAGCCCATGCCCACAATGGGACCACGTCTTCCCTGGAGGGGAGCAGGGGGAAGGGTCTGATGAGGGTGAAGCTCTGGGTCCCAGCGGGCTGCAGCAATATGGCTAGGGAAGCTCGGGGGCCTTCTCCCCGGAGGGAGAGTAGACCAGCGAGTCCTGCTGCACTGGACACAGAGGAGGAGCGGCTCATTGCTGAAATGAACACCCAGGCGGTGGACATGCAAACTCAGCTCATGGGTGCAGTGGGAAGGGTGCCCAAAAGCATTGATGCACTGACAAGGAGTGTGGAGTACCACACTGTAGCATAGGCGGATGCTACGCTAATGCTTAGTGCAGCAATTCAGTCATTGGCTGCCGTGATCCAATCTCAGACTGGTCTCATACAGTCTCAGATTGAGGTCACGCAAGCACTGACTGCTGCTATCGTCGCTGGTTCGGAAAGATTTCCCTGGGGCTCTCACTGCACCGCAGCAGGCCAGTAATCTGTGCTCCAGCAGATTGCTCCGGGTGCTAATGTGCTGCCCCAGTGTGTCGGTCGAGCAGGGAGTTGCTGTCCTCTCTCAAGAGGACAACATTCCTGCTGCCACAACTGTCACTTCCCCATTGCACTTGCCACCGCCTGTAGCCCAGACTGCTGTCGCCCATGCAGAGTTGGTGCAATCTACAGCCGGGCCCTCCAGGCCCAGAGCTGGTCGAGGCCGTCATTCAAGGGCATCTGTAGTCTCAGGTTCTGACAATCAGCAGCCTTCCACCAGCCTTGCTGCAGCCACTGGGGCCCCATTATGGAGGAGCAGTAGGGTGGGAAGGGGGGAAGCGCGCAAGGGAAGGAGATCACCCTTGAAGGGCAAAAAGTAGGAGGTCTGACGAAATGTTGGTCAATTTTTTATTGAAGGCCGAGATTCGTGTTCAAACTTTTGTTTAGTATTTTGGACATTATCTCCAGGTTGTGAGAACCAGTTATGTTAATGAATGATTTTTTGTGTTTGTTTCTATTAGTTTGTCATGAAGAAATGACACACACAGAGCTGGTAAAATAAAAAAGTTTTTGTATTCAAAATGTATAGGTTTGGCCTTTGGAATCGTTGCTGCCTTGGCCGGCTTAGGGGTTGCGGGTTGGTTTCATTCATGTTGTTCTCCATGCCAGAAGCCATTTCCTCAGTAGGGGCCCAGAACCAGCTTGTTATCAGCCGTTGACGGATGGCCCTTGCAGTTTCAACATTGTGAGCCTCCCTCCCACCTTGGTGCTGCTGCTGATCATCCTCCTCCTCTTCCTCCTCCTCCTCCGGTGGTGCACCAAGGCCTGGTGACATTGGCTGGGTCCTGAGGATTGCCAGGTTATGAAACATGCAGCACACAACTATGAAGAGGGAGACTCGCTCAGGCGAGTACTGCAGGGTTCCTCCTGAGCGGTCCAGACAGCGGAACCGTTGCTTGAGCACACCGATCGTCTGCTCAATGATGTTCCTGTTGGCGAGATGGCTGTCATTGTACTGCAGCTCAGTAGGGGTGTTGGGGTTACGGAGCGGTGTCATCAGCCAGGTGCACAGTGGATAACCCTTGTCCCTGAGCAGCCAACCACTTGGCTGATGCGGTGCCTGGAAAAGTTCTGGCACACCAGTCTGGCGCAGGATGAAAGCATCGTGGCTGCTGCCAGGATAGCGGGCATTGACAGCGAGTATCAGCTGTCTGTGGTCACAGACCAACTGGACGTTTAAGGAGTGGAACCCCTTGCGGTTTCGGAAAACCTCTGCATTCTCATGCGGTGTCCGCAATGCCACATGCGTGCAGTCAATGGCGCCCTGCGCCATGGGGAAGCCCGCTATCCTCGCAAAGCCTAATGCGCATTCATGCTGTTTGGCCCGGGTCATCGGGAAAGAGATGTACTGGCGTCTCCTTTTATAGAAGGCATTTGTGACCTGACGGATACAGCAATGGACCGCAAACTGAGAGATATTGGCGATGTCCCCAGTAGCTGCTTGAAAGGAGCCAGTGGCATAAAAGTTCAGAGCCGATGACAGAAACGTCCTGGTCCTCAGTAGAGGCTGCAGATCTGGCTGCAGCAGGCGGCAGAGCTCAGTGACCACCTCCTGGCTGAGGGAGATTCACGAGCTCAGTGTAAACTCACCCACAGCTTGAATTCCAGAGAGGGTTGGACGGGAATAAAACCTTCTCCTTCTATCAGTATTGCTTTGGCTTATTTTAATAAGTATTATGGTTCCTTTCATCTGGCAAATGTCTTATCCGTTGATAGTTTTTTGTTTGAGCACATGTTTTTTTTTAAATTCTTTTTACTGATTTTGTGAATTACTTTTCCATTTCATTTCATTTATTTTGGTGTCCTCCACCCTGCTCAATTCTGCAGTTTAAAATGTTTCTAGTATGAAACTTCAGATTAGTGCGTATATTTGTGTGTGTAGATGCACAGAAATAAATTTTTTAAAGGAAGTTAATTGAAAAATCGGAATTGAACCTTCTCATAGTGGTATCGTATCCTTTAAAAGCCGCGCTGCGCTGCTGGGAGGGGATAAAGACCATGTGGATAAAGTCCCTCGTTTTGATGAGACGTTAAACCAAGATGTCTGCCCATTTACAGGATGTGAAAGATCCCAGGGCACTGTTTGTAGGATGCTAACGGGAGGTGAAAGCCAACTTAATTTTTCCCCCCATATATGGACACTGGCCAAATGAACTTTTGATAAGAAATGGGTTAAAACCTTGATATTCGAAAAACAACTTTACACAGATCACAGACATTACTGTGAGAACAAAGGAACAGACTGAAGACGATGTGGTGTATTTGGACTTTCAGAAGGCTTTCGATAAGGTCCCACATAAGAGATTGGCGTGCAAAGTTAAAGCACATGGGATTGGGGGTTAAGGTACTGACTTGGATAGAGAACTGGTTGGCAGACAGGAAGCAAAGAGTTGGAATAAACGGGTCTTTTTCCGAGTGGCAGGCAGTGACTAGTGGGGTACCCCAGGGATCGGTGCTAGGACCCCAGCTATTCACAATATAAATTAATGATCTCGACGAGGGAACTAGATGTAATATCTCCAAGTTTGCAGATGACACAAAGCTGGGTGGACATGTGTGCTGTGAGGAGGATGCAGAGAAATTCCAGTATGATTTGGACAGGTTGGGTGATTGGGCAGATGCATGGCAAATGCTGTATAATGTGGATAAATGCGAGGTTATCCACTTTGGTGGCAAAAACAGGAAGACAGGTTATTATCTGAACGGCAATAGATTGGGAAAAGGGGAAGTGCAACGAGACCTGGGTGTCCTTGTGCACCAGTCACTGAAGGTAAGCATGCAGGTGCAGCAGGCGGTTAAGAAGGCAAGTGGTATGTTGGCCTTCATAGCGAGAGGATTCGAGTACAGGAGCAAGGATGTCTTGCTGCAGTTGTACAGGGCCTTGATGAGACCACGCCTTGAGTATTGTGTGCAGTTTTGGTCGCCTTATCTGAGGAAGGATGTTCTTGCCATGGAGAGAGTGCAGCGAAGATTCACCAGACTGATACCTGGGATGGCAAGAATGATGTATGAAGAGAGATTGGGTCGATTAGGCTTATATTCGCTAGAGTTTAGAAGAATGAGAGGGGATCTCATTGAAACTTATAAAATTCTAACAGGACTAGACAGACTAGATGCAGGAAAGATGTTCTCAATGGCGGGGGTGTCCAGAACCAGGGGTCACAGTCTAAGGATAAGGGGTAAGCCATTTAGGACTGAGATGAGGAGGAATTTCTTCACCCAGAGAGTGGTGAACCTGTGGAATTCTCTACCACAGAAGGCAGTTGAGGCCAACTTATTAAATATATTCAGGAAGGAGTTAGATATATTTCTTAAGGCTAAAGGGATCAAGGGATATGGGGAGAAAGCAGGGACAGGGTACTGAATTTGGATGATCAGCCATGATCTCATTAAATGGCGGAACAGGCTCGAGGGGCCGAATGGCCTACTCCTGCTCCTATCTTCTATGTTTCTATATCATCTGTGTCCAAGAGGCTCCAGAGACCAAGGTCTGCGAGCTACTCATTAAACTATCGCCTGTTGTTAAGTATGTTATGCTGTAAGCTTTATAAATCTTCATCTGTTGCTCGAACATACTGGCTGCTGCCTATTGGTGT
Source organism: Somniosus microcephalus (assembly GCF_052327205.1). Taxonomy (NCBI): domain Eukaryota; kingdom Metazoa; phylum Chordata; class Chondrichthyes; order Squaliformes; family Somniosidae; genus Somniosus; species Somniosus microcephalus. Next base: position 40,784,405 of record NC_140998.1, read on the forward strand.
TTTGTCCAATAACTGAGAGATCATTAAAATCTTACAACATGTTCAAGTCTCTGGAGTGGGACTTCAACCCACAACCTTCTGACTCAAAGGCAAGAGTACCACCAATGAGCCACAGCGATATAGCAGGGATTAATAGATACGTTGGATTATCTGCGAGTTTTATTAAAAGGAAACAGTAGTTGCCTTTTCACAGCATTGTTTTCAACAATATTGCATCATCTCCAATGTTACTGCATTTGTCCTTGCACACTTTTAGCACCAAAGATGTGCTGAGATCTTTTGAAATCCATTGACTACTACAGATCCCCTAGTGATGTCCTGAACTCATTAGTGCCAGGCGCAAAATGCTCGTAGAAACCCATAAGTTTCAAGGCGGTCTGGTTTGATGCTAGTTGTGGTATAACTATAAACTGATTTCACAGATCTGCTGCTCCAGTTGTAATTGCGTGTAGACTTCTGTAACTTTTTAATTCTGTTTGGAACGATGCATTTTATAAGCCCACTGAAGGCAACTGCTTATTCTCCCATATTGACGAATGACTTGGAATCCTGTTACTAGAAGTTGATCTAAGCCATTTTGTTGATGGGGTGGAGGGGGTGGGGGATGTTATATAAAGCCATCAAATACAGTCCACTACTAATAATTCAAAGTCATCTTTGTGCTCAAAAAATTGAATTTTCCAATCATTTAAGCAATAGACATATCACAGCAAAGTGGGAATTAAATGCTAAAAAATGAATTACAGGAAACTTTCGCTTAACCGGAGGGTAAATGTCCGGAAAGCTCTATCTACCGGCAAAATTCAGGAGCCGTTTCCTATAAGTTTTTTTACTTCTCGTTGCTTTTTTTTTCCAGTCAGGCTCTGCAAGGTCTAGCTGAAGCTGTTGCTTAGCTACAGAGACGCTTTTAAGCTGCGGCCGACTGTTTTGAAGCTGTTGCTAAGCAACAGGGTTTGTTGATTCACACGGAGCTCAAAAGCTCCGTATGTTTTAACATTAGCGCTGGTTTCTACGGAAGTTTTGATGGTACGGCACCAGCTCGGTCCCGTCAGTGCCGGATACCAGAAAGTTTCCTGTATGTGATCATTTGAATTAAACAACTTGGAATTAAAAGCAGCCTGTATATGAACCATTTCTAATAGCCCTGTACTGAGGTCTTCAACCTTCTGCAGTTTATGTTCTCAGTTAGGAGAAAGTCTATATAGTGTCACCCCGTTCTGCCAACTTTATTCAGATAGGTAGAGGCAGTTTGGTTATGTTGTTAATAATTAATGCATATATCTAAGATATATTGTTATAAACTGAAATCCTTTGTGTTATCTTCTTTTCAGATTGGGACAAAAATTAAATACCATCAGCTAAACATTGTGCATATGCTTGTAGTTAGCTATCAAACATAGGTGGTGCTTTTCAGTAATTTGCAGGGTATTGATGAGTTTCGATGCACGTGTTCAACGTCAGTCAATTCAAATACGTGGATTCAGCAAAATGTGCCAGTAATTGGACAGGTCTTTAACCATATCAAAAATATCAATGGATCAAACTAGCCCAGTTATATCACTCTATAGTGTTGTTGTATTTCGAGAAGCCTTTAAGATTATTCTCAAACTAGTTATACTCTACATACTCTATGGAATAAAACATTGCGATTATGAATGCATAATCGAATGTGACCAGCCTGATTTGCACCAATTGAAGGAATTTTGTAACAAAAGTTGTTGCTCTCTGTTCATTCATCAAGGCTTCTTCGGCAGCACCTCCCAAACCCGCGACTTCTTCCATCTAGAAGGACAAGGGCAGCAGGCGCATGGGAAAACCACCACCACCAAGTCACACATCATCCTGGCTTAGAAGTATATCACCGATCCTTCATCGTCGCTGGGTCAAAATCCTGGAACTCCCTACCTAACAGCACTGTGGGTGTACCTTCACCACACGGACTATAGCGGTTCAAGAAGGCGGGTCACCACCACCTTCTCGAGGGCAATTAGGGATGGGCAATAAATGCTGGCCTTGCCAGTGAAGCCCACATCCCATGAACTAATAAAAAAGGTTCCTCACATTATGTGGCTGCAGGGTACAGGAGGCCAAGGATAAGGCTTGCAGCAATGTGATCGTAACCCTCTCAAAAGGCAGCCTCATGTGGAGAAAGATCGATGCTGAACTTCAAAGAAAGAAAGAACTTGCATTTATATAGTGCCTTTCATGACCTCTGGATGCCCCAAAGCGCTTTACAGACAATTAAAAATTTTGAAGAGCAAGCACTGTTGTAAAGTAGGAAATGCAGCAGCCAATCTGCGCACAGCAAGCTCCCACAAACAGCAATGTGATAATGGCCAGAGAATTTGTTTTATTGATGTTGGTTGAGGGATAAATATTAGACAGTGCACCAGGGAGAATTCCCCTGCTTTTCCTCGAAATAATGCTATGCTATCTGTTTTACGTCCACCTGAGAGGGCAGACGGGGCCTCAGTTTGACGTCTCATCCAAAAGATGGCACTTCCGACAGTACTGCACTGGAGTGTCAGCCCAGATTATGTGCTCAAGTCTCGGGAGTAGAACTTGAACCTCCAGCTCTCTGACTCAGAGGCGAGAGTGCTGCCACTGAGCCATGCTAGCAGGTCAATGATTATAAAATAGCATGCAGATACATTATTTGAATTCTTGAATTTTCTGTGGTTATAAAATAGCATGCAGATTCATTATTTGAATTCTTGAATCAAATTGTGTCTAGGGTGCCCAGAGACCAACAGCAAAGGATCTGAAAAGTCACTTCAATAAAATGTATTGTAATAGTGCTCCAAATTCCTGGCTTTTATAATTATGCAGAGTCTCCTTTCATTATCTTGATTGAGGGTTTGGCATATATTCAATTAAATAGTGAAATAAGACATTGTTATTTTTCAATTGTTAACTTTTATAAGTCTGAAACTCTACCAACTTTCAGTGCTGGATTCCCATGCAGTCTCATATCCTGAGACCACACAAGTATTGTTTCTCCTTTTACTATAACTTACAGCTTTTTTTGCTATCTGAGGTGCAAGGTCCATTTAGAGGTCTGGCACTTGTCTGGTTATTCATCTTGCACCAAACACAATTAGCACAACAGTTTAACTATTGCTTTCACAATCAATTCGCAATGGTTATTGTTGACCTGAATTCTCTCTCCCCTTTTCTTTTGTGATTTCCATTAATCCCAAATCATCAAGAGGGGTTATAATTGATTGCTTGTTATCAATAACAAGCTGGTTTAAAATTCTAGAAGATTCGCAAAATTCCCACATTCCCCCAATGTTATTAATAAAAGGGACCCTGCATGGACATTTTAAAAAGGGTACCCAAAAGATGGCGTCTGCACCTCGTGACCAAAAGCCTGCAAGATTTTTAAAGCTTGGACTCTGTAGGAGCACAAGCAGCTTTGGGGAAATCGAAACTTAAAATGCAGTTTCTGTGAAAAAGGACTTTGGCCTAGAAATTCGGTGGGCTGCGCCACCAGTTAGCGCCCAAAGAGGGCACTTAGTGGCTTTAGCGCCACTGGCCATGCCCCCCGTGAAATTTAGCGGGGCGCTAATGGTGGCGTTAGCCTGTAGCGCTGCGCCACCACCGATGACGTCATCGGTGTGCGCAGCGCCCTGCTACCGCCCCGATCGCGATATTGGGTCGCGCCCCCCACTGTAACGCCGGTCGCAATCTGCAACTGGTTCAGGGGGACTGACCTGCGGTGGTAGTGGTGCTAATTAAAGGGGAGATGCGGGGTGGCCATTTTTTTTGCTGGCCGCCTGCCAGCACCTCCTCGCGCTGCCGTCCCCGGCCTCCTGAGCCCCCCCCCCCCGGGCAGTGCCGGCTGTGTCCCAAGAGCCCAGCACCTCTCCTTGGTGCTGGGCTCTTTTGCCGGCTCTCGCGATCTCTGATCGCGCTGGTGCAGGCCCCTCCTCTTTAAGAAGGGGAGGAAGGCCTGCAGTACCGCAGCATGCCGTGCCGCAGTGTGTGGTGCTGCGGCACATTGCGCTGTGATATCCAGTTTCAGCGCCCCAAGAGGGACGCGGGGCGCCTCGAGCAGCGCCCCACTTCCATTTGGGCCGCTGAAACTGAATATCGCGCTGGTGCAATCGGCTATTTCCGGGGCGGAACTTCCAGCGCCCAGGCGAGCTTGGCGCTCCAAATGGGGTACCACCGAATTTCTAGGCCTTTGTGTTTTGGAAACAAGACAGCAAACATTGAATATGCATTAAGTCAGATCGTAGACAGATCAAAACCAGTTAGGCCTATGCTTGAGGCCATTAAATTGTTTGCATAAATAATCAGAAACAGCTTATGGGAGCCGTCAAGGCCGTACAGGCCGAATAGAATGCATTAATAACAATACAGCCCGGATATCAGGCCATTAGGTGCGATAAACGGCCATCTAAAAACAGTTAGTTTAGATTGCTATAATCATTTAAAACAGCCTGCCAAAATTGAAACAATGAACTAACCTGATTTGGTGCGCAGATAAGGGCCATTCGAAAGGAGTATAACTGTAGGCCCTCAGTAGCAAGCACTTTCTGCTCTCTTACTCTTGCCCTTGCTCCTGCTCTCGTGGCTCCGGCCTCTTGGGCTACCGCCGCCCGTACTTGTGCCCTGGCCTCGTGGCGGGTTCTCTCCTCGCTCCCCATAGCAGAGTTTCATCAGCTAAGGACACCATACCAATTGCAGGGGAGGGGAACGAGACCCGAGTCCATAGCCATCCAGGACGCCCGGGCCGCAAAAAGGGGCGAGACGAAAGTGAGTAGGCAGTCCAGGACTTGTATAGTAACTGAACGAGGCGAGACAAAAGGAGACGAAGAAGAAGGTAACAACTCGATAAGAGCAGAGCAGGGCAGTGAAAAACGTATTGATGAGGCCAAGCGTCTAGTTATAAGCTGGTGCTTGGTGAGACAAACATTCTTGTTGAGCACTGCGAAAACGCAGGTGCCCACGCCACAACGAATATACTGGCGTTTCAACGCTTGAGTAGGAAAATCTAGGCAGTTAAAACTGCCAACTGCCCTATAGGCACAATGTTACCGCCGACGACTGCCCGAGGGAGAAGAAGGAGAACCCATCGCGACTAGACAACGACGGTAGCGGAGGAGAAGAAAGTGTGTCGCAGCAGCAGCTCCAGCACCGCGCCCCTGAAGACCACGTGGCGATGGGATACCTAAGAGGACAGAAGACCAGACCTCAAAATTTTGCATCCGTTAAAACAGTTGGCTTTGCTTTGGATTGGTGAGCATGAATTCTGGCCCCTCATAGCTTAATCTAGCTAGGTATAGGGGGTGGGACAAGGATAAGGGGATTGTTAATGCAGTTTGTTTTCCCTCGATGTGCCGTGTGTTCCCCATTCCCTGTATCAGTATAGTTATTTTGTATTTGTCTGTATTTTATACTAGTGACTTCTCGTAAGACTGTTTTATTTTCTGTTTTAATAAAATCTTGGTTTTCTTACATCCAAACCACTTGTGTACTCGAGATTTTCTGTATCGCCGCCTGTACCTAAGTCCGGTGTCTAGAACCCAGGGGCGTGGGAGCGATTCGAACCGCTCACCAACAGTCAGGGGCATAACTGACTGGGCGCACGCGCCACACCCGCCACCCCCTACAGGGACTGAACAGCGGCCGCACTATGGAACATCACAGGGGGAGGCACAGCACATGTACAATGGCTGCTGGAAGGAGGCTAAAGCAAACAATGCTTAGGCCCCCGGTGAAACAAAAATATGAGGGGAAAAAAATTTAAAATTTGAAAAATACGGGAAAGTGATGTTGAATGTCCCGCGGTAAGTTCCAGTTAAATTTTGCCAGGTGTTGCCCCCTTTTTGAAAAAGTTTATCAGGGTTATTTAAATCATGTTGTGAGAGAGGGGGAAATGTTTGTGCCCCCGCTTGTACCTTAGAGTCTGTGAGAGACGGAGGGAACGGTAGCAGAAAAAGAGGAAACAACTTCTCCAATACTGATCCCAACTCATCGCCAAAGCTGCGGATAGATAACCTCACAGCATTGAAAGGGGTAAGAGAAACTTGAAGCAACTACTTCTGTCAAAGTTGCAATGAGACCTGAAAGAATTTAAAGAATTTTAATGAACTTTTCACGAAAAATGAGTGTTAAAAACACTCTTTTCCCCCCAAAGTTTCAAATATGATTTTGGAAGCAACAAGCAAAAATAATTTTTCCCTCATCTAAATAAGTTTCAACCAGGTCTTGAAGTCCAAATGCTTTTAAAGAGGCTCTGAAACGCTTAAAATGTTTTAAAATTGAAATTTCTCAATATTTGATTTTGAGCGATCGAGTGAAGTGAGTAGCTTTACACAAAAATGCAACCATGCTGTTGAGGAGGGGGAGGGCAGGGGAGGATTTGTAAGAGTTACATATTACATTTTATTGACTTTTTAAAAATATGTCATTAAGACGTTTAGGAAGAGAACCAAAAAAGGGGAAAACACAAACCATTTTATTTTGTCTGTTATTCTATAACAAGTCCCAGGAATAATATAAATATAGATTTCCTCTTAAATGTTTAGTGGAGTGTTAATAGAAACAAGAGTTATGTAATGATGTATAAAAAGTGCAGGAAGCTACTTTAGAAGAAACCACTATTTGTTTATTGAGAAAGACACAGAAAATACTTGATTAAACCGATAATGTACAATTTCGATTTGTTTGAAATAGGACATTAAAAATTGAGAGTACAATGAAGTTTGTTTCCCGCTGTTTCATTGTGAAGTACCTAAAACAATTCGACACTTTTCATGATAAGAGCAGAGATTAATATTGTGGAGAATGTTTGAGAGAAAAACATTAGAAGCAAAACTCGTAAATTAACATCTTTACGTCACCATATTGGTAAACATTTCCAAGTCAGTCTGATTGGTTCTCCTGCCCAGGAAGAAAGATAAATGTTTACTTCTGTTAAATCATAGTTTTTCCTGCTTTTTGTTTTTAATTCGGTGACGCAAAGTGTGTATGTGTTTTTCTGCGCTTGTGAATAAGTGTTGCATTTCTGACATGTTACATTGGGGGTGGGCTGGTTCAAGAAGATGACGTTTATTATTGGAAGTGATTGAAGTTGAAAATATGGATACCCGTTTTTGTTTAGTTCTTTTTAATACTGTGAACTAAAGAACTACAGCACTTTATATTTGTTGGTTGTCTGGTTGCATTGTGATTAATATTCTAATTACTTCTGTGAATGTACAGCACGTCAGCACCATAGGAAAGCCGCTGCTCCTGCTGCTTGTGCAGCCTTTGCTATAGTGACATGAGGGATGGGCTAATACGTTGAACGCTTTAAAATTAATACTAATTGCACGAATAGATATGCCTCTTTCAGCTCACCTTGGGCTTTTGGATTGTTTGTCGATGCATAACCGTGTAACTGAGTGATGTTACTGAAGTGTTAACGCATTATTATGCAGTTCTTTTATATCCCAGTCATTTCCGACAAGTAATTTTATTTTTAAAATATAGTTTGTACAGGACAAACTAAAAGCTTTGAATTAATTCTACCGTAAACCTATTTGCAGAATGGGCATGTAAATGACAAATGAATTTCAATATATATAAGTGTGAGGTGGTGCATTTTGGCAGGAGGAACAAGGAGGCCACACACTGCTTGGAAAATAAGAGTCTAAATGGAGTAGAGCTGCAAAGGGATTTAGGGATATAGAGATTCACAAATCATTAAAAGTAGCAACGCAGGTTAAAAAAAAAAGCCATAAAAATGCAAATAAAGCACTGGGGTTAATTTCTAGAGGAATGGAATTCAAAAGCAGAGAAGTTAAATTGAACTTGTATAGAACCTCGTCTGATTGTCTCATGGTTTGAGACAGTGGGGTGGCAATATGGCATTAATGTACATATGCTTTTAAGTGGTTGCTGCTGTTGTTGTTGTTGTAAAAGCTGTTGTTGTAACATTTGCCCACAGATGAAAAGGCTACGCTCAAAGGCGTTCGTGGCCCGCTCAGTACGAAAAAAAAAGAGGGAACTTTGCTTGCCAGTGACACCAACATCCTGTTAATGAATAAAAGTACTAATTGATTTATTTCTGCAGTTTTGCATATATTCTTGCCATTCCTCTTCTATCAAAATTTTCTGACCATGTGTTATATAACCTCAGGCTGTTTGTTTAAGCTCAATTTGAAACTGGTCATCTGTTGCCATACAGGACAGAGAACTGCAGGTGCCGTCACTTATATGTGCAACAGCCACAGAGACCCTTTGTCCCTTTTGAGAAACAAAGGTCACTTTTCAGGTTCACCAAACTGTATTCTTTGGAAATTTGTGCTCTCTCTTTTTCGACAAAGGCACCTTGCTGATTACAGCAGGACCTGGTGAGAACTGAGGAGGGAACACATCTGCTTGTGGTACAATTGGAAGAAATCAAAATATTTGAATTCTGTATTATTTTAGCAAATGGGCAAAATTGCAAGCAGCCTTCAAGCTGTTTGTACAAGACCGCAGAAACCTTGAACTATTTTGAAGATTTCAACCATGCATGGGGCTAATTATTGCTGTAATCCTGTGGAATTTTAAGGCAAAGTGCACAATGGTACTTAATGTGGTTTTCCTTTATGGTATGGAGTCGCATGGTAACAGTAAAGCCAGGTAAGGTGAAAAGCAATGCCAATTCCTGCAACGAGAAAATCCAAGTTATTTAAAATTAATCAAACTTAATTAAAATAGAAATTGTTCTTATTTACCAGAAATGTTTCTTCTCACTGTAACTAATTGATCCCATGAATCATACATTGCTGAAATTGCTTCTAAACCACAGGGTTTTATGTGGAAAATCTGTAACGCTTTGCAACATATTTGAAGCTATAAAAAAATCATAGCAGTTTGATACGTTTTGCAGGTGATCCTAGATTTAGTACCATCGTTGTCTGGGGATTGAAACAAGGGAGAAAGACTTGACAGAGGAACAGCTCAGATTTAGTACAAATTTAGTCCCATTGTAATACCTTGGGGCCTGTCTCTTCATGAAGTAAAGATGCTCTCAAGTGAAACTTATCATTCGGACTGCTCAGAGGTGGATTATCTTCGTTGAGTTGACATCTTGTTTAGTTTGGTACTGGCTCATAACCCATTATCCCAAATCTGTCAATAAGCATGGCTTCATATAGAGTGATCCTGTTGGTGCCGCTGCGCTTAGCAGGTAATCAATATTGGTCAAAATTCCTTATAACCCACACTCGCAGCTCAGACGAGGATAAATCAACTTGGCCTGGAGTAGGGAGGCTGTCAGTAGAGATGGAAATTTTAGAAGAAACAATATTGGAAGCACATGCAGAAACTTTGCTGCCATGTCACAAAAGGTTCCAAAAGCACTTGGTTAAGTCTACTTTATGGTGAAAAGAGAGATATGCATTGAAAGCCATGTCTTTGAGAGCTGACCAGTAAAAACGAATCCAGGATAGAAAACTAACTATCTAAGACAGCAGAAATGCTCCAGTGATGAGATTAACTCAATTATAAATCCCAGCAAACAGGAAGGGGTCTCCCAGTGGCCAAAGGAGGTCATGACCCTAATTAAAGGAAGTGACACAAAGCCATTCTTATAACAGATGAGTAAGTTGTACTCGGGTTGCTCCACAGTGGTAGAAAATCATTATTCTTCTATTCCTAAAAAAATTGTTTTTGGTCATGTGGATTTGGTTGAAAATTGAACCACAGGACTTTCAAAATCAGCATGTCTTTCAGTGCTAAGGAGAAATTTCTGTGCTGAGGTATCTTGACCACTTAACCCGAGACAAAACCTATAAAGGATCTTCCAATAAAAGGCATGCACGCGTTTGGGTATCAACCACCTATTAAAGCCTTGAAATGACCTCTACCTGCTTTGCCTAGATATGTGCATGTAGTTTAAAAGCTTCAACGATATGCAGTAATCGCATAGTAGTTGTTTACAAATTTTAATCAATTCACAGGCAATAGATTCTCCTATGTCTTCAAACATCTACTCAGCTCTTTGCATTATTAGGCAGGAAGTGCACAACCAGTGGATGGGCACGAAAGACTTTGCCTACATCTTGTAAAAGGCTTTACTGAGCCATGATCTTATTGAATGGCGGAGCAGGCTCGAAGGGCCAAATGGCCTACTCCTGCTCTTATTTCTTATGTTCTTATGTTCTTAATGTTGAAGGCCTGGAGAAAATAAGAGATTTTAGATAAGGGTGGGAGTTTTTACAGGGTTGATTTAATCTAGTTATCAAGAATTTGGTAAAGGTCACAGGCATTGAAATGAAGAAAATGTTTGACCAGTGCCAGGATCTACCCCTGTCTGCCACTTTCCCAACAATCTGAATGGGATGATTATTCTAGAGACGGGACAATTGCTTCACATTTCTTTAAAAAGTGGCCGTTTCTTCAAAGTTTCAACAAAAAAACTAATGAAATTTCACATCCAGTTATACAAGATTAATCGTTAATAATTCTGCACAAAGCATGTTAGCTGAGGTAGAAATTTTGTGAAAAGATGCCAATATAGTCAAACAACAAGAAAAGGGGGGAAAAAAAATCACGTGGCTTAGTTAAACAAGTTAATTTTGTCAGAGAAAAGCACAGGAGCTGTCAGGATAAAGATGCCTGCTTGAGGGCATTGCTATGTTACAGATTTTACACTGGTATGAAAGCAACCTCTCAAAGGCCACGGTTTCATGCAGATATGAGATCCGAGTTTACATTTGGACATGAATTATACTATGCAAATTTAGTCATGTAAATGAGGTACAGATCACTCCCAGTTTGTGCAAGGTCATCGCCAATCTATGCGATAACAAACTGAAATAACTAAAGTGCATTAATAATGCATTTCCCTATCAAAGAAAGGAGAGGTCAGTGACATGATCTATCATACATGATAGACATACATACAATACATTTCCATATACCCTGGGCTGATTCTGCTGGATTTACTGCAATTGATGTACACAGCCAAATCAGGTCTTGTCTTTACCCTATTACATCAGCTGCTGAAATTATTTTTGAGAGCTGTTGTGAAGATCTTGCATGTGAGCATTTCCTTACGCCATTGGCAAATCTGAGTTTTATTGTCCAATGATCAGCAAGAATAATACGTTTTGACAAGCCTTTAGATAGGGAATGCGCCCATAGGCTGAAACCATTCTTTCTCATCCTGCACAGAGCAGAGTAGGTGTTAGAAGACACACAAGAGCCCATGACCTGTGAAATGATGTGACTGAAACATGTTTACTATTACCACAAGATTACTGCACATCATTTCTAGCTTTCAAAGCATGCAAAAACTTTTATACATGGGATAATGGATGTCAGGAATAATTATAAGCTTAAACAAAGGGTTCAGTTGACATTATCAATAAGAAAGAAAAAACTTGTATTTATATAGCACTTTTCACAAACTCTGGACATCCCAAAGCGCTTTAAAGCCAACTAAATGCTTTTAGAAGTGTAGTCTCTGTTGTAATGTAGGAAACGCAGCAGTCAGTTTGCGCACAGCAAGGTCCCACAAACAGCAATGTGACAATCTGTTTTAGTAATGTTGGTTGAGGGATAAAAATTGGCCAGGAGGCCGGGGAGAATTCCCCTGCTCTTCCTTTAAATCCACCTGATAGGGCAGACGGGGCCTCGGATTAACCTTTCATCCAAACTATGGCATCTTCGACAGTCCAGCACTCCCCCAGTACTGCACTGAAGTGTCAGCCTAGATCATGTGCTCAAGTTGCTGGAGTGGGGCTTGAACCCACAACCTTCTGACTCACAGCGGAGAGTTCTACCACTGAGTCAAGGCTGACAACATTGAAAAGAAAACTCAAATACTTTTCCCAAACATCGTCAGGCCCCAAGATTATATTATACCTGTTTATCTGTTTTTAATTTAACATGCACTGTTTATTTTAGTTAGGTCATTAAATGTGTAGTGTTGATGTTTTTGCCATGCTCTATTAGGTAAGAAAGCTGTGCACATGTTTCATAAAATCAAGTAGGCAGTTGGCAGCTCTGCTTTTTAAGTGTAGTGCAGTTCTCATGCTGGTACATTAGTGTATCTAAGTAGTGTCTTTGGCTGCAACAGTGAGAAAAAGAATCTTGGGAGGTCCAACCTAAAGGGCAAATGCACCTCATCTTCCGATTAGGCACTCTGCAGCCTTCCGGACTCAATATCGAGTTCAACAATTTCAGATCATAACCTTGGCCCCTATTTCATTTTTTCTTGTAATTTTTCCACTCCTTTCCCCCCTCCTTTCCCTTTGTTTCTCTCTCCCACCTGGCAGCTATCTCTTGCCCTGCCAGTACACTTTACACCTAATCTCAGCCTATTACCATCTCGTCTAGCTTCTAATACCTTTTATTGTCTCTTTTACTTCTTTTGTTTCTTTTATTCTTTTGTCCGATCGCAGCCCTGCCTCCGATCTATCTTCTTTTCTTTCCAGTTTTGAAGAAGGGTTCGACCCGAAACGTCAACTCAAATTTCTCTCCACGGATGTTGCCTGACCTGCTGAGTTTTTCCAGCATTTTCTGTTGTTATTTTGGATTTCCAACATCCGCAGTATTTTACTATCATGATATTGAGTGACATGCGTCTATCCTGAGTTCATAACTTTTACAAAAAATCCTGTACCCAACACAAGGATGGTAACGGGAGGACTAATTGTCTTCAATACCCCTGGGTTGGAGAGCAGGGGGGAAAAAATCGGTCATGCTCCTGACTGTGATCCAGTGACTCCTGCTGAAAACTGTGTAGGTGTGAAGGCAGATCTGACCCTTCAATTGAATAGCCTGGCTACACTCGCTGTACGGGCTCATACATAAGGAATTGCCACATGAACGAGGTTCTGGAGGGCTAGACCACCTTCCCCCCCCGGTGCATTTTGAGAGAAAAAAACATAAAAGATTGTTACGGGTGGTCGAGTTTTTTTTAAGTTATGCTTAAATTTTAGAGGTAATGAAAATGGTTAGTTGAGATTACACGAGTTGCATCGAAGCATATTAAAGGTATTTGTGATGTCATCATTACTGGGTTATAGCAAAAAGAACCCAAAGTGGATTACAAGAGAATCTTATGCTCAGATATAACGGCGTCGGAAATCCGAAGCCCTTCCGGCACATTCCCAGCATAACTCTGGCGCACTCCGGTCATAACTTGGGTGGGAATGCACTGGATTGGATGGAAGTTAGGCCTTGCCCCAAAATATGCTGGGTTCTGTTCTTACAACAGGGATTTTCTGGGCTCTTCTAAGAGGCAAACCCTCTTCTCATTCCTGACTAGGGCAGCAGCATAGGAAGGCTGCAGAGGCTTCCAACGTCAGGAGTTCAGTATTGCAGACCCTCCCAGCAGCTGGGCAAGACATCAAAAGTAATAGGCCTGCTGAGGACAGGCATGTCAGGCTGCCACATATGGACCCCAGCTGGAGGTCCAGGCTGAAATTGTGGCCTGGACCCCTGAAGATTTAAGTTCGGAACAATTGTTTAAATTTGAAAACAGCTCCCTTACATTTTTGAATTTCCCCAGGGTGGAAAACACCTCCTACCCCCACCTGGCTATCCATTTTTCTGCTACAGTTTAAGGCTAATGAAGGCAGGTGACTGCACCAGATGTGTCTTTAGTGCCACAGCTTCCCACCAACGCCATATAAATTAAGAGAATTACCCTTAACCCTGTAAACTTTAGTGGGATCAATGGCAACGGGTGAGCATCCTGGTAAGTAAGTGCCTGAATGCATCAGCCTGGGAAATTTGCCGCTGATCTAGCCAAAATTCATAGTGTCTGGGGAAGATCCCGTAATCCCCATGCAGCTGGCAGATGCCCATACCACTACGGGCACATCTAGGGGTGCCACATTACCCTAGAGGCTGCCTACTGTGATGGAAGAGTGACTGGCAAGAGGGGGGGTCAGGCCCACTTGGAAAGACACCAACACGTCCCTTTTGGGGGTTCAGGCCACAAACCTAGCCTGAACCCTAAGGTGGATCCCACATGTGATTCTTGGCAACCCAGTACGCCTGGTTTCACCAAGGTTCATGTGGTTGAAGAGAGGTAGGTACATGGCACTGGTGGACATATTGCTGCCAATGACATACCCAGCTGATGGGAGGCCAGGGACGAGGGAACTCCCAGCATTTGGTCGTCCCAACCCCTGGCGCAGCCCCTCCTATGCCATTAATCTTGTATGGGTGGAGCCTCCACCCACCCCTAACAAAGGCCTCATGGAATCCCCAGCATAAGGTGAGGGCCTTGTGCACCCAGGTCCTGGTCTACTTTCTAGTCCGTTTGACACAATCCCGCTGGAGTTACAATGGGAACGAGCCAGAAGGGCCACCAGTTTTTGGCCCATGACATTCTGGAGCTTTCAAATGTTTGAAAGTGTAAGTTGAGTCCAGATGTGAATTTGATGTTAGTTTATGCTAAGGCTTTTTTTTTGTAGCTATTTCATATTTTTAACTGTTATGTCAATTTGCATGTTTATTCGGACACATCATTAACATTTGATTTGTCAATTTCTGCTAGTTCTAAGATGACCCCTTGGCATCGACAAGGAACTGAGTCTGAAAACATGTCAAATGTCTTTGAATGTCACAACCGTGAGTTGTATGTAATTACGTGGCATTATTTTTGGTGATTAACTGATATATTTTCTCCCCCGTCCCCTTTTATTTATTTTCCATCTCGTCTTTATGTTCCTCCAACCCATAGTGCGGGCAGGCAAACTCCTCGCAAAACTCTGATGTTAGAGCTTTGATGATACACTTGCTTTGTGAGTCCCTACTTTCAATTATGAAACAGAGCACTTAGCAGGATTGACTCCCTCTTACAATCCTAAGCCACACCACCGTGTGTTGTTACAACAATGGTCTGCCTCACCAAACTGAGACACTTTTTCAAAATACTGAGTACATATTTTACAGATGCTACGACTTTCAACAACAATTAGCTCTACAATGTCTCTGATTTTAGCTTTCATTTTTTGCCCCTTTGTATTGTCTAAATAATCATTGGCAACTTTCTTGAATGGTATGGTAGATTAGTGGTAATGCTACTTTTTTTTATTCATTCCTGGGATGTGGGTGTCGCTGGCAAGGCCAGCATTTATTGTCCATCCCTAATTGCCCTTGAGAAGGTGGTGGTGAGCCGCCTTCTTAAACTGGACTAATAGCCTTGGGGATCATGGTGGTAATTTTCACTTTGAGTGCAGGTAGAAAACTGACGGTAGCAGATAGGTCGCATATTAGAACCCTTGCCCAATTTTCCTTTCCATTCAAGTCAATGAAAATAAAAATCAGGGGAGGCATATAACAGGCAGCCAATCCGCAATCCTCTTAATGTCTTTTCACTTCTCTTTTGTTCTTTCATCCCCATTTCCCAGCCCCCAAACTGGCCTTTTAATCTGTTCCATTTCCTGTGTTTTCTCTCAGTCCTGACGAAGGGTTTCTCTCCACGGATGTTTCCTGGCCTGCTGAGTTTTTCCAGCATTTTCTGTTGTTACCCAACATGTTGAAACTGGACAAAAGGGACTGCTGTGCATTGGAGCCCAAGGTGTTCATAGGTCACAGTCAGATCATTCCTTAGAGAAACTGCACTTGGTCTTAAGACCTTAGAAACTGGAGCTCCACTTGGCCACTCTCTCCATGGGGGTTTGTAATTTGATTAGCCAATTGTACATTACTGCACAGATTTGTGAGGTGAATTCTTGCTTAGTCACCCAGACCTTTCAGGGTGCCGGCACACACTCAAATGACTGCATGTACTGCAGATGGTCAGATTTGTAGTCAAACGCAGTGAGGTTCCAACCCCTGGGCTCAGCAATTGAAAGGGGAGTCTAGCTTCTTTACCACCACCTCCACTTGCTCCTCCTCATTCGTGCTCTGCAACATATCGGTGTTTCCCTCCTGAAATTTGTTGCCTAGCTCCCCTGTGTTGGTACTTGTCACTTTTAGGGGAGTGATGGATGGAGCTGTAGGTGCTGGGAATGTGAAGGACATCACCAACACCATTGCCCTCCGCTGGCAGTTAGACACCTCTTCAAACTGAGTTTACATGGGTAGATGTATATTAGGCTGCTGTGGTGCAGTGGAGTTTTGCTAGGACAAACCTGTGAAATCATTTATTTTTTTAAATGTTTGAATTTGGAGCTTTGGTCTGTACAATCGATCATTCTGTAATCAATTCTCCATAGGCTTTCTGGATTAAAAAAAAAAAATTCCCTGCTCACACCCATAGCAACACTGAGTGCCAGGGACAAACAAGCATTTCTGCTGCCCATGGGTCAAATGACAGAAAATACACCAGATCATGTATTTCCGTTATTTGAATGATTACAGTGCATCAGCCCATATCTGGGCGGACATATTGCATGTTACTCATCACTTTTCAAGGGAAATCAGAGGGGCCTAACACTGGACAGGGACGTGATGCATGTCCTTGTTCCATTTCTTGCTCCGCTTACCCTTGGTCCACACAAAAGTTGGGGAGGCAGAAACAAGGAATCCTGGTTACTATATAACTGATGCTTTGAAGACATCTTCACCGAATGCTTTTTATGAGAATGGCCTCTCAGACTGGCAAACAGTGGATTTTGTCGGCATGGACTGTGTAAGGCTCGCAAAATTCTACAGATTACTCCAAACCAAGAAAGAAGAGATTTTGGACTGTTTGGAAGAATATTGGGCCAAAAGGGGCCTAAAATCAAAACCCCAGGATTTTGGCTATTTTTAAAAGGCATGTCCAGGCGTGTGGAAGGCGGCGACAAAAAAGAGGTGGGATGGGCCCCTGTAATACAAACAGTTTGAGTATTGGCAAAGGCCAGATTGTCTGGGAATGTTCTGGACCGTCTCAGACATTCCACATAAAGACAATAGGCCTACGGAAGGACAGTTCCCGCCAAAAACTACAGGGCCATCAAGTGCATGAATAATACAGTACATGCCACTAATCAACAAAAGAGACCCTGGCCCCAGCAGGAGAAGACAATCGAACAACAGATTAACCACTCAGAGAAACATCCAAAACCACTTCACACACTTAAACTGATTTCGAAGCAATCCCGAAACTAGTTTAAAAGTCAATTAAAAATAGATGGGACCAAGTCAAAACTAGATAAGAATTTAAAAACTATTAAATTTAACGAGCCCACCAAAATTAACAATGAGCAAGAGAAGATTTGGCGGGCAGATAAGCAAGGCCTCAAAACAGTATAATTGAGGCCTGCTTTTACACAGAAACAGTCAGAGTCATACGGCCAGTCAGTGAAGGTTATTCAGATGGTGTGTGAACTTGAAGGTACAGTTCATACAGACAGAGGCACAACTCATTCGAAACACATCAGCCTCGGGACAATCAATCGACAAAGGGACAACAGGAGGAGAACGGAAGGAATCGCGGCAACCAAGGGCCCCAAGAAACAAACAACCAACAATATTACCAACAACTAGGTAATATTGGGCCACCATGACCAACAAGAAACCAACTTGGAAGAAACTATTCCTGGTCCTCTGGAATTCAACCAAGTTAGTGTAGTGGGATTGGGAGGGGTGAAGTATTTTGTCTATTGTCATTCTCCCTCATATATTCCAAAGTGTTCCCCCTTTTAGACGGTGGCATAGTGGTTAGCACTGTTGCCTCACAGCGCCAGGGACCCGGGTTCGAATCCGGCCTCGGGCGACTGTCTGTGTGGAGTTTGCACATTCTCCCCGTGTTTGCGTGGGTTTCCTCCGGGTGCTCCGGTTTCCTCCCACAGTCCAAAGATGTGCGGGTTAGGTTGATTGGCTATGATAAATTGACCCTTAGTGTTAGGGGGATTAAATACGTAGGGTTACGGGGATAGGGTGGGATATGTGTTGGTGTAGGGGTTACGGGGATCGGGTGGGATATGTGTCGGTGCAGGCTCGATGGGCCGAAATGGCCTCTATCTGCACTGTGGGGTTTCTGTGATTTCTGTGATTATTGTGTTGTGTATATTTTCTTGTCTCAAATAAAAACCAAAGTTCTTGTATCAAATTCAGTTGTTTGCTGCAATTTCATTACAACCCCCAAATAAGTCCAGGTCTAGAACCAAGGGAGTGGGAGCGATTCGAACTGCTCAGGAGTCAGAGGCAAAGCTGACCACACACACCACCACTTACAACTGCCCTGTTAATTTACAAACTTAAGTAGCTAATGTTGGCTAACGTTCTGAAAATGGGACTGGTGAAAATTGTTACATTAAAATGTGTGTGCAAAGCATTTTGTCCCTTAGCTTTTAGTCATAAAAAATGTTTTGGAACAATACTTATGGTTTGTAATATTTCACAAGTGCACCACAAATCTCACTAGTTAATGGCTTTGCACAAATAAGGAATTACCTATAGACCAACAGGCTCAAGAGTGCCATCAATATTTTAACAGCGCAACTTCATTTACAAATCGTATGTTTCAAAGTAGTGACATTTGATGTGATTATGTTGAGTTTGGCAGCTGAATATAAATTGAAAAAAAGAACACTACAGCATTTTGTACCGGAGTGTATTGTAAGTTATTGCACACTGACACAATTAAGCAATTGCATAGATTATATTGGATCATTGATCAATTTTTACAATCTATGGGTTCTGAAAAGTATATGAAGAGATCAGTGCACTTTAGACACTTGTCTTTATAAGATTGAGTTTATTAGTGGTGCGTTGGCCCATCCTGACATTCTGTTGTTATGTTAATGCACTTGTAGAGTGCAGTACCTAATGTTAGATGTAGACCTTAGGGGGTAGATCTTCATTTTGAGCATTTTACATCTCTTTGTTTCTACTGTCAAAGTCAAGATCTATCCCTTGGTGCTTGGAAACTTTGCCATTAAAGGAACAATACTCTTGTAACAATTGAATTAATGGGCCAGAATTTGCTGCAGCAGGGCAACAAATGGCGTCTGAAGTTGACCAGGGAAAAGTCTGACCAGATGGTACTAAATAGTGAAGACATGCCCACCAATTCAGTCAGGAGTGCTCGAGAGGTGAGTGAAAAGATCTGTGTCTTGAAATGACCTTGACTGTGGAAAGTTAGTTTAAGTTGTAAAGAATTTTCTTTTTATAAAAAGGCGGTGCATGAACAGGTTTTAAACAGCAGTGTTCTTGTTCAATTGGTGGTGCTGATTTATATATTGATATTTATATTTCTCTTCTGATGGTTTGTATTATAACTGTTGTTGCTGTTATTGCAGCTGCCCATAAGCTGCGCTGTCTCCTGCGCGGCCCATTCAAGTGTTTGTGCGTGTGCGCTACCTACACTGCAAAAGCCGATGAGTGGTCTGCGCAGGACCTTGCAGATGACTGTGCGGCCGCGTAGCGTAGCTGGAACATTGTTGCTGCCCTTAAATCATTCATTCAGTCAGAAGTCATTTGGAGCTGTTTGAAAAATGTTATAATATCGACGCAAGAGATGAAAAGAAAGATCTGCTTTGTTCTGGACCGATGGACTATTTTATGTGCAGATAGCACCCTCTGGTGGTGGTTATTGTGTTAGCAGTGTGTTTGTATGAAACAGAGGTCATTTGACCTTTGTTCCTTTCTTCCTGTGTGAGGTCATTTGACCTTTGTTCCTTTCTTCCTGTGAGAGGTCATTTGACCTTTGTTCCTTTCTTCCTGTGAGAGATCATTTGACCTTTGTTCCTTTCTTCCTGTGAGAGGTCATTTGACCTTTGTTCCTTTCTTCCTGTGAGAGGTCATTTGACCTTTGTTCCTTTCTTCCTGTGAGAGGTCATTTGACCTTCGTACCTTTCTTCTTGTGTAACCCAGGAAGTAGAATCCCAGGAAGTAGAATTCCAGGAAGAACCTGGCAGTAATGGAGGATTCCATGAGGGTTTCACAATCCAATGTAATCTGATTTCATATGTTAGGCCAAGCACAATATCTGAGTATCTTTGTTTGTTAGCATAATAGCAACGTTGTCAGAGTAGTATTTTGATAACACTATGTTTATAAAAGGTTAATATTTGATAGTTACAGAAGTTAGTCCAAATGTTAGTTAGTTATACAATTAGTCTATTCTACTGTTGTAAATATGTTTATATCTTATGTAATATCGAATGTATAGTACTCAGTTTATGTACAAAACATACTTTGTCTTTGTTTACAGTTTCACAAAAATTGTTCAAGTAAAGGCTTCAAACAGCAAATGGCTTCACGAAGAATTATTTTGAATAAGTGTTTAACTTGCTGGATAACTAGATAGGAGCACATCTAGCATGGCCAGTACAGTGCAAAGATAAAGTGAAAAGATATCAGTGAAAAGATAGTAATACGGTTAGCTGTGAAGAGCGGAGCAGGAAGAAGCCAGTGTAAGCCTTAACCTCGTAGAGCACATCTACCTCACATCAACATGTCAGAAGATAATAACGAAAATGCTTTGCAGCGAGGAGAAGACCTTAAACAGGCAGACAAAACTGTAGAAGGTGACAATCGGTCTATAAGCTCCGGTTGCGTCAGATCGCAAGCTGGTTCACCGTCATCAGGTGGTTCTAGAGTAAGCGTGACCATCGCCAGAGCACGAGCTAAGCTAGTGGCAGCTCAAGCCAGAGCTGCGCATGTGAACAGTGAAATAGAAATAAAAGTAAGACAGGCCCGTCTCCAAGCTGAATCACAAGCCGAACAGGCCCAACTCCAAGCCGAACAGGCCTGTCTCCAAGCTGAATCACAAGCCGAACAGGCCCGATTCCAAGCCGAAGAGGCCCGTCACCAAGTTGAACGCCAGGCTGAACAGGCCCATCTCCAAGCCACATTAGACGCTCTGCAGAAACAAAAAGAGATAGATGCTGCATTAGCCGAAACACAAGTATTCGAGGCAATTTTGGAGGGAGCTGATCCCGAGACAGCTTACAAACCTTTAATTCCCGTTTCGTGGCAGAGTCCACGACAGCACACCATAGATTACGTGAGCGATCATGCCGACATACAGTTTACAGGAGAAAGGGATGGAGGCCCGCACATCTCTACAGGTGCAAACACTTCGTATAACATGCCACAAGTTGCCAATCAAGGTCAAAGCAGACGGCGTGCCTCAAGCCGCAGAGTCTCCCCCAGCAGAACGGAAGACACGGTGCAGAGGAATAGGACGCCGAATAGAGAAAGTCAGAGGCAAATCCCCTCTCGGTTCTTTGAGACCCCCAACAGAGCCCCTAGCCAAGGCAACCCTGGCACAGGTCCCAGCACCTATGACCTTGCCAAATACCTTGCACACTCCCAGCTGGTGACTTCGGGGTTAATTAAGTTTGATGGCAGGCCAGAGAATTATCGGGCTTGGAAGTTCTGCTTCCACGATGCCATATCGAGCTTAGACCTGTCGGCAGGAGAAGAGCTCGGCCTCCTTATCAAATGGCTCGGCCCAGAGTCCGCTGGACAGGCCTGCAGGATAAAAGCGGCCAATGTGGGGCAGCTGCCAGAGGGGTTGAAGAAGGCTTGGGCGAGGCTGGAAGAAAGCTACGGCTCACCTGAAGCCATTGAAAGGGCTCTCTTTGACAGGTTGGAGAACTTTCCGAGGTTGACGAGTAAGGAACCCTAGAAGCTCCGCGACCTTGGAGATCTGCTGCCGGAACTCGAAACCACAAAGCAGGACGGCTACCTACCTGGTCTATCGTACTTAGACACTTCCAGAGGGGTAAGTCCCATCATTGCGAAGCTTCCATTTAACCTGCAGGAGAAGTGGATAACGTTTGGATCAAAGTTCAAGCTAAAGCACAACGTGGCGTTCCCACCATTCTCTGCGTTCGTTAAATTCATCCGTAAAGAAACCAAAGCCAGGAACGACCCCAGCTTCAACTTCTTCTCCTCCCACCCAGCACTTGCCAGAAGAGACAAGTTCGACAGACATGGAAAGACACCAATATCTGTCCACAAAATGCAAGTGTCCTCAACTGAGCACACAAAGATTCAGAAGAAACCTGAGGATATGAGCAAACAATGCCCTATCCACAACAAGCCCCATCCTTTAAAGAAGTGCAGAGGCTTCAGGGAGATGTCCCTGGAAGATCGGAAACAATACCTTAAAGAGAACTTTATATGTTTCAAGTGTTGCTCTTCCACGAGCCATCTCGCCAAGAACTGCAAGGTAGATGCAAAATGCATTGAATGTGAAAGTGATCAGCACATTTCAGCACTACACCCAGGCCCAGCTCCTTGGGAGTCAGAGTCGCCTCCTCCCGCTTCAGAGCACAGCGGGGAGAGAGAGGGAGCTGCCGGTCCGGAGATTACATCCAGGTGCACCGAGGTGTGTGGAGAAGGAGTGAGCGCAAGAGCATGCTCCAACATATGCCTCGTTAATGTGTACCCTGTAGGACGTCACACACTAGAGAACAAGCCATCTCAGGTGAGCACACTCAAGACTTCCATCTTGGAGAATGGTCGTCCAAGCTACCTTACCCCATGCAGTAGACAGATCCGCGTGGTGTTTGACTACAGTGCACCATGTCAGGGAGTCTCTCTCAACGACGTACTCCTCACAGGGCCCGATCTTAACAATAGCCTCTTGGGAGTGCTCATGAGATTCAGGAAAGAGCCCGTCGCCATCACTGCCGATATCCAGCACATGTTTCATTGCTTCGTGGTGAGAGAAGACCACAGAGACTTCCTCCGCTTCCTGTGGTATCGGGACAATGACCCTAATAGAGACATTGTTGACTACAGAATGCGTGTCCATGTTGTGGTGTATGTGCCTTTAAGAGCAATTATGGTGTATGTGCCTTTAAGAGCCCCAGGTGTGCCTAATGCCAGTAATTGCCACTTGGGCTATATAAGCCTGTGTATTGTGTATATCCTTTAGAAACCCCCCCCCAGACTTGCTTAGTAAATACCTATGAACCAACTCCTGTCTTCAGTGTCTTTATCTACACACGGACACTACAGTGGCAACGAAGTGGAAACGGACTTACCTGCAATTCGGCAGCACCTCAAGGACATCGATTCCTCCAGCGTCCAGAAGACTCAAGGAAGTAAGAGAAACTGTGGTTTCACCAGCTGGCCAAGCTGGTGACAGGTACTGCGCTAATCCTTCCTGGGCGTCAGGCTGGAGCTCCAGCGGCGGGCTCTACAGCTGAGACAGGCAGCGAAATCGGAGGCAAGCAATAACGGACTGGGAGGGTGCACTCGAGAGACGGCCGGCGCGGCAAGCAGGTCAGCGTTTAGACCTCCGTCGGGAACGAGTCTCCAACAGTGAATAAACAGCGTTGTTATCGGTAGCAGCGGCGGGAAAGCGCGGGAAGCACCATATCATTGCTACAGAGAAAAAAAAGCGCGGGAAGCGCCATATCTTTTCTGAAATGCCTAAATCTGGTAATATTGAGGCTTTTGATGGCGAAATAGAAGATTGGACCACATACGTGGAAAGAGTAGAGGTTTATTGCACTGCAAATGGAATAACAGATGAAAAAAAAGCTTCAGTACTTCTGAACTTAATGGGCGCGAAGACATACGGGCTGTTACGAAATTTAATCACTCCAGCCAAACCAAAGGACAAGACTTTTAAAGAAATTGTTGATACCCTGCAGGAGCATTTAAACCCAACACCGCTGCTGATAGCAGAACGATTCAAGTTCTTCAAGAGAAATCAACACAAGAATGAAAGTAACGCTGATTACCTAACCGAATTAAGAAAGCTATCAAAGTACTGCCAATTCGGAGCAGGACTATCGGATTATCTTCGAGACAAATTTGTTTGCGGTCTTTTAAGTGAAGGAACACAAAAAAGACTGCTTTCTGAAAAAGATTTAACATTGGACAAAGCTTTCAGTATGGCTGTATCATACGAAGCAGCAGCAAAAGGAGCTGCAGAGATACAACAAGAGACACAGGACTTCGGCACCCATAAAATGACACAGGAGTTCGGAAGATGTTATCGCTGCGGCAGATCCACCCATAACCAGAGGGACTGCTGGTTCAAGGGCAAAGCATGCAGGCAATGTGGTAAGATTGGACACATTGCACGGGTATGCCAATCTGGACAAAATAAATCCACTGACAGAAAACAAAGAATCAATAAAGAAAAGTACAGGAAGGTACAAATGATGGCGGACAGTAGCTCCGAAGACCAGAATAGCGATAGTGACTCCGGAAACAAGAGACTAAGCTGTCTCAAATTACATAATGTACTTGCCAAAGAGGATTACCAAACCATTTGGGTTACCCTCACAATAGCAGGGTCCCCAGTTAAAATGGAGCTAGATACAGGATCAGCTCTAACCGTAATAAATCGACGAGATTACGAGAGGCTATTTTCACATATACCTCTAAAAGACACATCCATTATCTTAAAAACATATACGGGGCAGAAAGTCTACCCCAAAGGAAAAATAAGGGTGCCTGTGGTATACAACGGCAAAGAAATACAAAAGTTGTATTTATACATTCTACAAGATGGTGGTCCACCGTTGTTGGGACGTGAATGGATAAGGAAGATACGTTTAGACTGGCACTCCATTCAGGCACTGACGGTGACCAGTAAGGAAAAAAACAATGATGACATCATACCTGAACGATTAAAAGACATCTTGGCCAACGCCAAAGAAGTGTTTCAAGAGAAACTAGGAACCTTGAAAGGCATCACCGCCTCAATAAAAGTGGAAGATACAGCAATTCCAAAATTTTTTAAGGCAAGACCGGTGCCATACGCAATACGTCCGGCAGTCGAGGCAGAGCTGAAGAATTTGGAAAAGGCAGGCGTATTATCCAAAATAGATTGGAGCGAATGGGCAACACCCATCGTTCCAGTCATGAAAAAAACATTGAAAAATAACTCTGAGGAATAGAAAAAAATTCGCATCTGTGGGGACTTTAAGGTGACTGTAAACCCGGTCCTTCACACGGTACAGTATCCTCTTCCGAGGATAGAAGATATTTTCGCCTCACTATCCGGAGGGAAACGTTTCACAAAAATTGACTTGGCACAGGCATATCTACAGATGGAGGTTGAGGAGACCTCTAAAAAGTATCTCACAATAAACACACACAAAGGCCTGTACCAGTACAATCGACTGGTTTTTGGAATAGCATAAGCTCCAGCTATCTGGCAAAGAGCTATGGAGCAAGTCCTGCAAGGGATTCCGGGGACTCAATGCTACCTAGACGACATCCTTATAACAGGAGAAAACGACAACGAGAACCTTGCCAATTTGGAGCAGGTGCTCACTAGGCTGAAAGAACGGGGCCTACGAGCAAATCGCCCCAAGTGCGAATTTTTCCAAAATCAGATATCATATTGTGGCCACATAATTAATAAGGAAGGGTTGCATAAGTCACCTGAAAAAAAATTGAAGCAGTTATAAAAGCCCCAGCACCTGAAAATGTTTCACAATTAATGTCATTCCTGGGATTAATAAATTACTATCATAAATTTTTACCGAACTTATCAACTAGTCTACACCCTCTTAATGATCTTCTACAGACAGGAGTGATTTGGAAATGGAACAAAGACTGTAAACGTGCCTTCCATAAATGTAAAGACTTAATCACATCCGAGAAAATTTTGGCTCATTACAACCCATCACTACCAATCAGACTGGCGTGCGATGCATCCCCTTACGGCATAGGAGCGGTATTGTCCCATAGATTCCCTGATGGCTCGGAACGGCTGATAGCTTTTGCGTCACGCTCATTGAACTCAGCTGAGCGTAACTATGCCCAGATAGAGAGGGAAGCACTCAGCCTGGTATGGGGAGTGAAGAAATTCAACCATTACCTACACGGACAAAAATTTACCTTGCTGACTGACCATCAACCCCTCATCTCCATATTCAACCCTAATAAAGGTGTCCCCATTATGACGGCACAAAGACTACAGAGGTGGTCCCTTTTTCTAGGGGCACACCAATACAACATTGAATACAAAGGGTCAAAACAGCATGGGAATGCTGACGGTTTATCATGCCTACCATTGCCAACGATAGAAGAGGCACCTACAGTAGACCCAGTAGAGATATTCCACTCTACCATAGTGGAATGTCTACCGGTGACAAATTCTGCCATTGAAAGGGAGACAAGAAATGACCCTACTCTCTCACGGGTCTACGATTTAACAGTGAAGGGATGGCCAGCACATGGCGAACCACTGTTGCCAGCATTCTCACAAAGAAGAGAACAGCTGTCAGTGTGCCGAGGAACCTTGATGTGTGGATCCAGAGTGGTGATTCCACCCAAACTCCAGGATAAAGTGCTAAAGGAGCTTCACGAGGGGCATCTGGGTGGAGTGAAAATGAAGAACCTAGCTAGGGCATTTGTATGGTGGCCAGGTATCGATGGAGACATCGAAGACATGACCAAGAGCTGCCTAGGATGCCAGAAGGTCCAAAATGCTCCGCCACAGGCCCCTCTACATCCATGGGAGTGGCCCTCATCTCCCTGGCAAAGGGTGCACATCGACTTTGCTGGTCCATTTATGGACTCAATGTTCTTAATCGCAGTTGATGCACACTCCAAGTGGCCGGAGGTAATAAAGATGTCCTCCACCACCACGGAAAAAACCATCACAGTATTAAGGACCATATTTGCCAGGAATGGGCTGCCGGAGCAGATATGTTCTGATAATGGACCGCAATTTATGTCCGAAGAATTCAGAAAGTTCTTAAAGAACAATGGGGTAAAGCACTACACGTCCGCCCCATACCATCCCGCCACCAATGGATTGGCTGAAAGGTTTGTCCAGACCTTCAAGAAGGCCATCAAGGCCATGGGTAATGAAGACATAAAACTTCAGCACAAGGTGGATAACTTCTTATTTGCATATAGGAATGCAACGCATATGGTTACTAACCAAACTCCCGCCATGATGTTCTACAATAGAAACCTAAGATGCCGGCTGGATTTGGTCAAGCCCAACATCCGAAGGGACGTGGAGAACCGGCAGTTTCAGGGCATGAATGAAAGGCCAACTAGGGCCTTCCAGATAGGCCAACCGGTTTTGGCCCGGGACTACCGTACCGAGAAATGGCAGCCTGGAACTATCTGCACACGATTAGGACCACTGATGTATACCGTGGACATCGGAGACAGCATAATAAGGCGCCATGCTGATCAAATCATCAAGTCATCCGAAAAGGGACAACCTACACCACCACTCTATACATCTAACGATGAAGTAAAGATACCCATATCTACCTCCGATCCGGTGATACTGGAGCCCGATGAACCCGACACTGGCCTTCAAGCCGAATCAGCCTTGCCAGAAGAACCTACTACACCACCAGAAACTACTACACCCCCGAGGCGTTATCCGGACCGAGTCAGGAAGCCTCCTGAGAGACTAACTTATAATTAATTAATACAGCAATGTATATTATTTTGCATATAACATGTAATTAATAATTACTTAAAATATGATGTACTAGTTAGCTAGAAGGGGAGGAATTGTGGTGTATGTGCCTTTAAGAGCAATTATGGTGTATGTGCCTTTAAGAGCCCCAGGTGTGCGTAATGCCGGTAATTGCCACTTGGGCTATATAAGCCTGTGTATTTTGTATATCCTTTAGAAATCCCCCCCCCAGACTTGCTTAGTAAATACCTATGAACCAACTCCTGTCTTCAGTGTCTTTATCTACACACGGACACTATACATGTCTTTGGGAATAGCCCATCCCCTGCTGTCGCCATATACGGACTAAGGAGGGCTGCCAAGGAAGAAGACGATGACTTTGGCAGTGATGTGAGAGGGTTCATCGAACGAGAGTTCTATGTTGACGACGCACTGAAGTCATTCCCGACCGAAGCAGAGGCCATCAGTACCCTCGGACGAGCCCAGGAACTACTTGCACTATCCAACCTCAGGCTGCATAAGATAGTCTCTAACAGACCAGCAGTGATGGAGGCATTCCCCCCTGAAGATCGCGCTAAGGACGTCAAGGACCTAGACCTCTTCACTGATGACCTCCCCCTACAGCGTAGCCTAGGGGTGTCGTAGAACATAGCAACAGACACGTTCACGTTCCAAGTCTTAGACGTCAAGAAACCCTTCACACGTAGAGGAGTGCTCTTTACAGTCAACAGCCTATACGACCCTCTCGGCTTCTTAGCCCCTGTCACCATACAAGGCAGGCTGCTCCTCAGGGAACTCTCCACACGCGTCGAAGAGTGGGATTCACCTCTCCCTGAAGAGATGGAAGCAGAGTGGGACAGATGGAGAGACTCACTCCAAGACTTTCTCTCCCTTAAATGCCCAATTCAAAGAGCTTTGTGTCTTTGCAGACGCATCCACTAAGGCCATTGTAAGCGTGGCTTATCTGAAGGTCACCACTCAAGATGGACAAAGCAAAATCGGCTTCGTCTTTGATAGAGGCAAGTTGGCGCCCCAGCCAGACCTCACCATACCCAGATTGGAACTGTGCGTAGCAGAACGTAACCTTCCCCCTCACAGCAGTCTAATGAAGCTGCATCCTGTCATCGACACCGACGGACTGTCTCCAAGGTGGTTCTTCTTTTGTCGCCAGAGGACTCCAGTGACAAGTAGAGTTCGGACTATGTGGAGTCGTTAACGACCCCAGATGGGGAGTGTTCTGGACCGATGGACTATTTTATGTGCAGATAGCACCCTCTGGTGGTGGTTATTGTGTTAGCAGTGTGTTTGTATGAAACAGAGGTCATTTGACCTTTGTTCCTTTCTTCCTGTGTGCGGTCATTTGACCTTTGTTCCTTTCTTCCTGTGAGAGGTCATTTGACCTTCGTACCTTTATTCCTGTGTAACCCAGGAAGTAGAATCCCAGGAAGTAGAATTCCAGGAAGAACCTGGCAGCAATGGAGGATTCCATGAGGGTTTCACAATCCAATGTAATCTCATTTCATATGTTAGGCCAAGCGCAATATCTGTGAGTATCTTTGTTTGTTAGCATAATAGCAACGTTGTCAGAGTAGTATTTTGATAAAACTATGTTTATAAAAGGTTAATATTTGATAGTTACAGAAGTGAGTCCAAATGTTAGTTAGTTATACAATTAGTCTATTCTACTGTTGTAAATATGTTTATATCTTATGTAATATCGAATGTATAGTACTCAGTTTATGTACAAAACATACTTTATCTTTGTTTACAGTTTCACAACAATTGTTCAAGTAAAGGCTTCAAACAGCAAACGGCTTCACGAAGAATTATTTTCAATAAGTGTTTAACTTGCTGGATAACTAGATAGGAGCACGTCTAGCGCGGCCAGTACATGCTTTATAATAAAGGAAAATAAAAGCCTCTGCGGATCAACTTAATCTTCATTCAACTTTCTCCAAAGTAGAAAATGACTAATTACCTCAATTTTATAGTTAAAGTTGTGCACTAACTACCTCAATGTTTATTTAAAGTTTTGCACAATTACATCAATGTTTATTTCCGCCACCTCCAAAGTGATCCCACCACCAAATGCATCTTCCCCTCACCTCCCCTTTCAGCATTCTGAAGGGACTGCTCCCTCTGCGACACCCTGGTCCACTCCTCAATCACCCCAAACAGCCCTGCTCCTTCACCTGGCACCTTCCCGTGCAAGCGCAGGAGATGCAACATATGCCCTTTAACCTCCTCCCTTCCCACTGCCCAGGGCCCCAAACACCCCTTCCAGGGGAAACAGTGATTTACTTGTACTTCTTGCAATTTAGTATACTGTATTCGCTGCTCACGATGCGGTCTCCTCTACATTGGGGAGACCAAACGCAGATTGGGCGACTGCTTTGCGGAACACCTCCATTCAGTCCGTAAGGGTGACCCTGAGCTTCCGGTCACCTGTCACTTTAATTCACCGCTTCACTCCCACTCAGATCTCTCTGTCCTCGGCCTATTACATTGTTCCAGTGAAGCTCAACGTAAGCTCGAGGAACAGCACCTCATCTTTCGATTAGGCACTTTAAAGCCTTCTGGCCTTAACATTGATTTCAACAATTTCAAACTATAATCCCTGCCCCCATTTTTCATGCTGTATGATTTTGCCATTCCCATTTGCAACATTTTATCTTTCCTGCCTCTTACAAAAGCACAGTATGTTCCTTCAATTCCTTCCTCCCCTCCTGTCTCTGCACCTGCTTAATATCTGTTACATTTCCAGCTTTTTCCAGTTCTGATGAAGGGTCCCAGACCTGAAACGTTAACTCTGTTTCTCGCTCCACGGATGCTGCCTGGCCTGCTGAGTTTTTCCAGCGTTTTCTGTTGCTATTTCAGATTTCCAGCATCTGCAGTATTTTGCTATTATATTAATGTTTATTTAAAGTTTTGCATTAACTAACTCAATCGTTGTTCACACTGCTGCAATAAAAGTTCACTGTTTGACTTTCAATCTTGCCTGGTCTGTTGTGTGCTTTTCGAGGGAGGAGGGGAGCAGGCCCGCTGCCACTTCCATCATTGTCCAAATGACTGAGCCACCAGCTGCTTTCCAGCCACCCTGCCTACCTCGGCGGGGGCCTCAAACCATGGCCCCAGTGCTATCCGGGTTGGGCTTCTCCCGGTCGTCCGCTTCCACTGACCTCTCGTCTGCCTGGTTAAGGTTCAGTCCTTCCGCAACTTGTGCAATGCGCAGTATCCCACCACAATCCTCGCCACTTTGAAAGGCGAGTACTGCAACATACACACCCCCACCCCCACCCCCCCCCCCGCCTCCCCGAGCTGTCCAGGAACTGGATGCGTGATTTCAGCACTCCAATCCTCTTCACTATTTGGATCATGCACACATGTGCATGGTTGTACCTTTCCTGCGCTGCACTATTGGTCCTGCGGTAAGGTGACATCAGCCACTGCTTTAGCGGGTAGGCCTTGTCACCTAAGATCCATCCAGATCTTTTCCGTGCTCTGGTGAAGGAATCATGAAAGTTTGAGTGTCGAAGGACGAAGGCACCATGAGCACTTCCCCGGTGGCCTGCATCGACATTAATGATCCGCAGGTCGGCATCGCAATGGATCATTACATTTAACAAATGGTGCCCTTTCCTGTTGATGTATGTGACAGGTGCATCACTGGGTGCCTTGGTTGGCACGTGGGTGCTGTTGACGGCCCCTTGCACTCTGGGGAAGCCAGTGATCCTGTGGAATGCGATCGACCTTGCCCTTTGTCGCACTGGGGACGTGTCACAGCTGATCAAGTCAGAAGCACTGGGGAATATGGCATCCGTGACCTGCCGAATGCAGGCCCTCGCAGCGCTGCGGACGGCATTGCACACGTCACCGGTGCGCGACGGAAATGACCTGCAGGCATAAAATCTGACGGCTGCAGTTGCATTCATGGCCACTGACAAGGCTCAGTGGGAGTTAGAACATGGCTGAAGGTCCTCTTTGACCATTTCACAGAGACAGCTGATTGCCTTTTTGCTAAAGCGTAGCCTCGTCACACACAGCTTCTCCAACATCATCTGGAAAGACAGCCTCTCCCTGTAGACTCTCTGGAGTGGGTAACTGCTCCTCCTGGTGAGTCGCCGGGTATGGTGCTTGACTCTTTTTTTTCTATTGTTCCCTGTGACAGCCTTCCATGCGGTACTGCAAATACATAAACAGTGGGATGCCTAGCGGAAAAGACATCTTTTCCCTCTTTTTTTTGTCTTTCTCTCCACGGATGTTGCCTGGCCTGCTGAGTTTTTCCAGCGTTTTCTGTTGCTCTTTCGGCACTTGCAGGGCTGTCGGTGTCACATAAATGTGAAAACTTCTGACGCCCTGGGGCTCAGACCTTTCTACAAAGAATCCCGCTGCAAAAAGCTCCCTCTGTCTGAATCCAGCCCTAATTAAATATATGCGGACCTTAAATGGCGCCAAGACAGGCTCCTTGCCCACTTCAGACAAGCCCTAACTTTCTGTGGTGAGCTTAGTTTGTATCTAATGCTCAAATACATCAACTTCATGCCGTTCAATGAATTTCAACGGCGGGGGGGTGGGTGCGGCGGCAGACAGCGAGATGCTGTTTCCACGAAGCTAGCGGTGGAGCGTCATAACTTGGACGGCAACCTTTGGCTATCTGTGTTTAACTGGGCATCTGCCCCATGCCTGAAGCTGCTGTACCATTTGCGCTTAAAGTAGGACAAGCGCCGTTAGCCTCACCGTTATTTTGACAGCAAATTCTGGCCCTTAATTTTTTTAAATGATCAGTCTGGTGAAATTAACCGACGCGCCTAGTTGAGTTTTAAAAAAAATTATTCTGCGATCAAATTGAAGGAAAGACTTTTCCGGAAACTTGTTGGTTCTGCTTTCACTATTCCTCAGGTACAGCCGCATTCCATGGTGATCCTCAGTCTGACAAATGCTTTCCTATTTCTCAAAACAAATATACTCAATTTAAGATGATTGAGGAGCACGTAAGTATATTTTTCAAACAGGAGTTTTGATAGAACAAATGAATACATGGAATGCAACCAGAGATAAATATTTTACCTCTGATGTAAACGTTTTCCTTTAACCTGAATGCAATGAGTACCAAACTTTAGACCGAAAATCCTTATTAAATTGTTTCTTCCTAATGTGTGTAACAGAACCTTCACAAATTGGTTTCAAGGGACATTCCCATGTCAACTTATTGGTCTGAAACTGTTAATATTTATGAAGAAATATCAAAGTAGGGCACAGGAGCATGGAGATTATCCTTCAGTGCTTCTCCCAAGGTATTCATACGTTGTTTTGGAAATACTTCCTATCCCTCAAGGGGGATTTTATTGTTGATCTTGTGTACTCTTATCACCATAAACAAGATTGTTTTTGCTCCGGTCTGATAGAATTTCGAGTATCTAAGATAACAGGTCATATTTTGGAATGGGAACGCAGTGCCATAATTTGAGATGCCAATATCTAATAGGTCATAGCATTACTTACTGCCTGCATGTTGCCATAAACATAGCTACACCCCTAGTAAACTGCACTATAACAGCTGTTGGCAATTGTGCTGTGTGGTTAATTCAGTCTGCAATAAAAATGCTTGATATATAGAGCTGGTTACACATGGCATAGCTCAAAGCCAACACTTGAATGGCAGGAGTGAAGTGCTATATCTACCGAGGTCAGCTGTCTCTTTGATGTCTGACGCAGTGGCTCTTAATCCTCTGGCCCCTTTGTAAAGCCTAATCCAATTCTGAGCGTCACAGCAGAAGTTCGCTGTTAAGCGTGTCTTAAAAGAAATCCTTGTATCGTAAGACAAGAATGGCAGCCGGCCTCCAGGTGAACCTTGAAAGCGATTCTGGATGTAGGATCTGTTGGCCTGAAAATTGAGAGATTAAATGGCACATTACTTGGTAGGATTATGCAGAAAACGAAACTGGTGGGCTAAAGTGTCTTTCTTGCCATACTTCCCGAAGGCTGAGAGTGCTAACTGTACTTGACCTGAGGGTTAAGCCGACATGAATCAGATCAAAGTCTGCCATAAACGTAACCATGTTGGTTGTCAGATTATAAACCCACATAAAATTTTAATGAAGTTTTTTCTTGAAACTATTGTCAATTACTGTCAATTACACACCGTACAATTTCCATGCGCAGCAGGCATTCCAGTAATATTTTATGTCCCATGAATAACTATGTAATTACAGAGTAAAAGCATTGTAATTACAATATTAGTTGATATTAATATACATTTGGTGTGACTATTGTATTACATATCAAACAAATTGTGAACGAGCATGAATTATGAGGCATACTTGAAAGATTCTAAAGTTCCAAGCCCAAGAGTAAAGCATCAGCAGTTTTTAAAACAACTTCAGAATATTAAGAGAGTGTCTTCTAGCATTCCCGTTTTTGCACTATACCTGAGAGCTTTCCATTAACTGTGAGCCGTATTTTCTCAAAACATGGTATGTGTACTTTTCTTTTGACATTATCGAGGAGTGGGATTAATTGGCTAGCTATTTCAAACAGCCAGCACAGGCACGGTGGGTCTACTTCTGTGCTGGATGGTTCTACGATTCTATTTCTGGCCTGCCAGAAAATAGTACAAATGGTGGGTTTGAAACCTACAATTTTGTTGCATGCGATTTGGTTTCTGGGGACTATAAAAGACAGCCAATCTTGCTGCAGCTGTGATAACGATCCTTTAACACTTGCCAACACGCCACTTGACCAGTATAAATGACCAGAACGTTCAGTACTCCAGCTATGGAGTGTGTCATATTCTTGGTAAATGTCTGAGTGTGATGCTTGAAATCAATTTTATAAATGTTACAAGGTAGGTGCTGCTGAACTGCATACAGTGAAACAACAGGACTTTTTTAATACTAGACTCAGGGCAGAAAACTCCTCGGCACCACTCACTTTTATCACAGCTTTGAAATCTTAAGCTACTTATACATTGCCTACGTGCACCTCAGGAAAGTGGTGCGTGATCAGAGACCAGTAATCTCTGCATGACACTCTTCCCAGCTTCCTGTTGCCACCACTCCCATCAAGCTGAAAGCTGGCAGGATGATTTTCATCTACCCACCGGCCCTGTAAACGTAAGCTTCAGCCCAGGTTTTGGGCCATCAAGGAGCTTTGATATAGAGCCATCTTATAAATGAGCTTGAAAAGGCAATCACCTCCCCAGCACCTAGAAAGGCTGCAGGAAAAGATGGGATTCCAGCTGAAACACATGCCATGCTTAAACATCTGCACAATGTTTTGCTTGCCTGTTGGAGGGATGGAGGGGTACCACCAGACGTGAAGGATGCAAACATCATTTCACTGTACAAAAACAAAGCAGATCGGCACACCTGCAACAGCAACAGGGGAATTTCTCTCCTTCGTGTGCTGGGAAGGCATCCGCATGGGTCATTCTTAAAAGATTGCAAGTACCCGCTGAATGTGTTTATCCAGAGAGTCAATGTGGCTTCCACGCAGGAAGATCAACTATCGACATGGTCTTCGCACTGAGGCAACTAAAAGAAAAGCCTTGGGAGTAGGGAAAGCCTTTTTACATGGCCCTTATTGATCTTCAAAAGTCTTTCGACCTGGTCAGCAGAAAGGGCCTATTCCAATTGCTGGAGAGAGTTGATTGCCGCCCCCCACCCACGCGCCCCCCCCCCAGTCCTCTTCAGCCTGATTTGATCCATCCATGATAATATGAAGGTTACAATCCAGTGTGATGGTGATCAACCGGACAGTTTTAAGATCCGTAGTGGTTTCAAGCAGGGTTGAGTTTTGCCACCAACACTCGTTGGTATATTCTGCTCTGCCAAAGATGATCGTAGTTGAAGGAATGTCCGGGGCATGGGTGGCCTAAAGTTTCCATCAGGGGCCCGGAGGAACGCTCCTGCTCCTCCTGGCCCACAATGAAACATAATTTAAAAAAAACCTTAGCTCCTTGGCCCTCTTCTGGGCCTGCCCCTGCTTGGATCCAGCTTTCTCTGGTGAAGCCAACTGTTCTGTCCGTGTATAATAAGACACAGACTGCAGGAGAAACGGTACAACAGGTGTTTACTCAACGTGGCTCACAGTGGAACTGATCTGTACAGATTACTACTCAGTGTTATATACAGGTGTGGTCACTGCCGGTACTGCAGTATACATGGGCTGTAAAAGATAGTCCCCCCCCCTTAAAGGTATATACATTACAATTCCTCCCCTTTTAGATTAACAGTACCATAACACTCATTTAACAATTAAATATCAAACTAATTACAATTAACACTTTAACATGCAACATTAGCTGAAAATAGTCTCTTTATATTCAGTCTTTGGGGAGGCTTCCTGATCCATTCTGGATAGCGCCTTTCCCGAGTGTCTTGCTCTTGGTGCGGAGGCGATTCTGCCCCCCTGTCGTCGGTTGGTTCATCAGCTTCCGATGCTACTGT
Organism: Somniosus microcephalus; assembly: GCF_052327205.1. Classification (NCBI taxonomy): domain Eukaryota; kingdom Metazoa; phylum Chordata; class Chondrichthyes; order Squaliformes; family Somniosidae; genus Somniosus; species Somniosus microcephalus. Next base: position 40,820,102 of record NC_140998.1, read on the forward strand.
TTCTGGGGTAGATGCGACCTGTACGTCGGGTTCATCACCAGGTACGTATGGGCGAGGCATGGGGTTGACTTGTTCCTGTGATTCTAGGATCTGGTCAGCATGGCATCTCACGATGCTCTCCCCAACGTCCACTGTGTACATTAGTGGGCCCTGCCATGTGCATATCGTTCCTGGCTGCCATTTTTCTGTTTGGTAGTCGCTGGCCAAGACTGGTTGCCCTACATTGAAGCTCCTTGTTGGCTTCTCATGGATGGGCTGGAATTGCTTACTCTCAACATCTCTTCGTACGTTTGGTCTGAGCAAATCCAGGTGAGATCTTAACCTTCGGTTAAAGAACATCATGCCTGGGGCCTGGTTGGTGACTGCATGTGTTGCATTCCGGTAGGCGAACAGGAAATTGTCCATCTTGTGCTGCAGCGGAATGTTGTCATTGTACATAGCCTTTATTGCCTTCTTAAAGGTTTGTACGAACCTCTCAGCCAATCCATTTGTGGCTGGATGATACGGGGCGGATGTGTAATGCCTTACCCCATTCATTTTCAAGAAGCTCCGGAACTCTTCGGACACAAACTGTGGTCCATTGTCGGAGAAAATCAGTTCTGGCAAGCCATTCCTGGCAAAAATGGTCCATAGGACTGCAATAGTTTTCTCTGTGGTGGTGGAGGACATTTTGATGACCTCAGGCCATTTCGAGTGCGCATCCACGGCTATTAAAAACATTGAGTCCATGAATGGACCAGCAAAATTAATATGCACCCGTTGCCATGGAGATGAGGGCCACTCCCATGGGTGTAGAGGGGCCTGTGGTGGTGCATTTTGGACTCTCTGGCATCCTGAGCAGCTCTTGGTCAGGTCCTCGATTTGTTTATCGATTCCCGGCCACCACACATAAGCCCTGGCTAGGCTTTTCATTTTTACCCCTCCCAGATGACCCTCATGAAGCTCATTGAGCACTCTATCTCTTAACTTGGGTGGAATTACCACTCGGGATCCACACATCAAGTCCCCCGGCACACTGACAGCTGATCTCTCCTTGTCGAGAATGCTGGCCATCCCTTCACCGTCAAATCATATACCCGAGACAGTGTCGGGTCATTTCGGGTTTCCTTTTCGATATAAGCGTTAGTTACCGGTAGGTATTCAACTATAGTCGAATGGAATATTTCGACAGGATCCACTGCTGGTGCTTCCTCCGCAGTAGGCAGTGGCAGGCGTGATAGCCCATCAGCATTTCCATGCTGTTTCGTGCCCTTATATTCAATCTCATAGTGGTGCGCCCCTAGAAAAAGTGACCATCTTTGTAGTCGTTGCGCAGTCATCACCGGAACGCCCTTCTTCGGATTAAAAATGGAGACAAGAGGCTGGTGATCAGTCAGCAAGGTGAATTTCTGCCCGTGCAGATAGTGATTGAACTTTTTCACTCCCCACACTAGGCTGAGGGCCTCCCTGTCAATCTGGGCGTAGTTACGCTCGGCTGAGGTTAGTGATCGTGACGCAAAGGCTATTGGCCTCTCTGAGCCGTCCGAGAATTTGTGCGACAGCACCGCTCCAATGCCGTAGGGTGACGCATCACATGCCAACCGAATTGGCAATGCCGGGTTGTAATGGGCCAATACCTCTTTCGATGTGATTAGTGTTTTGCTCTTCTGGAAAGCTCGTCTACATTCGTCACTCCACTTCCATGGCACCCCAGTTTGCAGTAGGGTGTTCAGTGGGTGTAGTATTGTAGACAAATTTGGCAAGAACTTATGGTAGTAGTTTACCAGCCCGAGGAACGACCTCAGTTGTGACACATTTTCCGGTGCTGGAGCCTTGACTACTGCCTCAATCTTCTCTGGGGACTTATGTAACCCCTCTTTATCAATAACGTGGCCACAATACGAGATCTGTTTTCTAAAAAACTCGCATTTGGGGCGGTTAGCTCGGAGCCCATATTCCTGCAATCTAGTGAGCACCTGCTCCAGGTTGGCAAGGTGATCACTGTCATTTTCGCCCGTGACCAGGATGTCGTCCAAATAACACTGGGTTCCTGGGATCCCTTGCAGGACTTGTTCCATTGCCCTCTGCCAAATAGCCGGAGCTGATGCTACCCCGAATACCAGCCGGTTGTATTGGTAGAGACCTTTATGGGTGTTGATTGTGAGGTATTTTTTTGATGCTTCTTCTACCTCCATTTGCAGTTACGCCTGGGCCAGATCAATCTTAGTGAAACGTTTCCCTCCAGATAGCGAGGCGAAAATATCTTCAATTCGCGGAAGTGGATATTGTACGGTGTGAAGGGCCGGGTTCACTGTTACCTTAAAGTCCCCACAGATACGAACCTTCCTTGGTTCCCCAGGCATGCTGCTCAACGACTTTTTCATCACAGGGACGATGGGTGTAGCCCACTCGCTCCAGTCTGCCTTGGACAGTACACCTGAACGTTCCAGCCTCTCCAGCTCTGCTTCGACGGCTGGGCGGATCGCATAAGGTACCGGTCTGGCCTTAAAAAATATTGGACTTGCGTTTTCTTCCATTTTAATCATTGCTGTCATGCCTTTTAGTGTTCCGAGTCCTTGCTGGAACACTTCTTTCGCGTCAGTTAGGATCTTTGATAGTCGCCCAAGTGTGACGTCGTCACCCTTTTTGTCAGCCACAGTCAGTGCCTGTATTGAATGCCAATCCAGTTGTATTTTCCGGATCCATTCACGTCCCAGTAATGGTGGTCCTCCATCTCGCAATATATACAGGTCTAGTTTTGGTGTTTCCTTACCGTTATATATAACGGTCACCCTTATTTTTCCTTTGGGGTAGACTTTTTGCCCCATGTACGTCTTCAAAATAATTTTTGTGTCTCTCAAGAGTATGTGTGAGAATAGCCGCTCATAGTCCCATCGGTTTATGACTGTTAGGGCTGATCCTGTGTCCAATTCCATCTTTACCTGGACTCCTGCTATCTTGAGAGTGACCCAAATGGTTCGGTGATCCTCCGTTGTGATCACATTATGTAGTTTCAGACAACTCAGTTCCCTGCTTTCGGAGTCATTATCACTCTTTTGTTCGTCTGAACTATTTTCCGTCATCTTATGTACCTTCTTGTACTTTCCTTTGGTAGGTTTCTTATTGCTGGTTTTCTTTCCCGACCTGCAGACTCGTGCTATGTGTCCTACTTTTCCACACTGTCTGCACACTTTGTCTTTGAACCAGCAATCATTCTGGTTGTGTGTTGTTCTGCCGCAGCGATAGCACTTCTCTGTTCCATATGACATTTCGTTTGGGCCATATTCTTGCGGTCTCTGTTGTATCTCTGCAGCGCCCCGTGCTGCTGCTTCATATGATACCGCAATGCTGAAAGCCTTTTTCCAGCGTAAGGTCCTTTTCAGATAAAAGCCGTTTCTGGGTTCCTTCACTTTGAAGCCCACACACAAACTTGTCCCTTAAGGTATCTGCCAGTCCCGCTCCAAACTGGCAGTGTTTCGATAGTTTGCGCAGTTCTGTTAAATAATCAGCATTGCTTTCATCCTTATGCTGGTTCCGTTTGTGAAACTTGAATCTTTCTGCTTCAGCAGCGGTGTGGGGTTTAAATGTTCCTGTAGTGTCGTTACTATGTCTTCAAAACTCTTTTCCATTGGCTTCGTTGGGGTTACTAGATTTTGTAATAAACCATACGTCTTTGCACCCATTAAATTTAACAATACTGACGCTTTCTTGTCATCTGACACCTCATTTGCCTTGCAGTACACCTCTATTCGTTCGACATATGTAGTCCAATCTTCGACTTCATTGTCAAATGCGGTGATACTGCCACTCTTCAGCATTTTGGGTGTGGTTTAAAATGGCGTCTCCCAATGACTTAAAATGGCGTCTCCTGCGCTTTCCTTCCTCCCCCGCTGCTGCCAACACCGCTCCCAGCGGTTCTCGTGGCAATGGCGGCGCCCTGTAGGTTTTGTGCGCTTCTCCTGCGCTTTTGCCAATGCCGCTCTCGGCGGTCCTCGTGGCAATGGCGGCGCCTCGCAGGTTTCTGTGCGTCTCTCTCTCCCTCTCTCTGACGCTGCTCGGCCCCTGAACACCGGCTGTGCCCTGTGCGCTCTGCCCTATCTCTCTCTCCCTCTCTTCGACGCTGCTCGGCCCCTGAACACCGGCTGCGACCTGTGCGCTCTGCCCTCTCCCCCATCGACGCTGCTCGGCCCTTTGCTGTGCCACTCGGTCGAGCTCTAGCCCGCCGCTGTCCAGGAAGGGTCTGCGCACTACCTGTTGCCAGCCCGTTTCACTGGACTGCCTCGACTGGAAAGCCAAGCCTGGCTCTCGACAGCCTCCCCCGCAATTCTTGAGTCTCTGCTGGATGACAGGGCGGTTGCCCGTGGTCGACGCCCGAGTCTCTGGCCTTGACCTCCAATCCACTGATCTCCAGGAACGAATCCCCGGGAGGTGATGCAGAGTTGCAGGTAGGTTCGAACTTGCCTTGTCGCCAATGTTGTGTCCGTGTATAATAAGACACAGACTGCAGGAGAAATGGTACAACAGGTGTTTACTCAACATGGCTCACAGTGGAACTGATCTGTACAGATTACTACTCAGTGTTATATACAGGTGTGGTCACTGCCGGTACTGCAGTATACATGAGCTGTAAAAGATAGTCCCTCCCCTTAAAGGTATATACATTACACCAACAGCGAGAGAGAGACTGAGCAGGCTCTTGTAAATGTCAAGCTCAGATTGGCACTACAGTGTTGTAGCATTATCTGTAACTCACGCTAGTTTTGAGTCCAAATTTCCCCTGAGAGCACAGGATTAGTAAGCTGCCGTATAATGTACTGAAGTGGTGAGGCCCTTTAAAGTGTAATTTAAATAAATAAATAATTGTACACAATGTACAGCAAACTATATTAATAATGTTACCATTTATATTGCAGCCTCATGATTAACTGTATAAATACATATTAGCAATTTTAATAGCATTTTTAGTTACGGATTTCAAAATTAACATGCTAAATTGGAATATATAAAAATATTAAAATTATGGTTATTATATGTAGGTCTAAATCAAATTTATTTCAATTTCATTTCATATTAAAAACAATAGATTTGTAATATTATTCTAGCTTTTACAGCTAAAATGGCTGCTTAAACATAAAATAAACTTTTAAGTGTACAGGGCATTCATCTCTAGAACAGATTGATCCTTACTCGTATTTTCCAGTTTTTATGTGTCTGTAATTCTCTCAGCCTATCATCAGCTTCTGAATAATATGAGCGAGGGCACTGTGTTACATCCCCGTACATGCATAGCAGAAGTACAAATCTCGAGGCATTTAACCAAGTAAGGTTCTACATTAAATGGCCAAAATAATAACAACAACAACAACTTGTATTTATAAATGTCCCAAGGCGCCTCACAGGAGTATTATAAGACAAAAAATTAGACACCGAGCCACATAAGGAGAAATTAGGGCAGGTGACCAAAAGCTTGGTCAAAGAGGTAGGTTTTAAGGAGCGTCTTAAAGGAGGAGAGAGAGGTAGCGAGGTGGAGAGGTTTAGGCAGGGAATTCCAGAGCTTAGGGCCTAGGCAACAGAAGGCACGGCCACCAATGGTTGAGTGATTATAATCAGGGATGCTCAAGAGGGCAGAATTAGAGGAGCACAGCTATCTCGGGGGGTTGTGGGGCTGAAGGAGATTACAGAGATAGGGAAGGGTGAGGCCATGGAAGGATTTGAAAACAAGGATGAGAATTTTGAAATCAAGGCGCTGCTTAACCGGGAGCCAGCGTAAGTCAGCGAGCACAAGGGTGATGGGTGAACGGGACTTGGTGCGTGTTAGGACATGGACAGCCAAGTTTTGGATAAACTCAAATTTACGTAGGGTAGAATGTGGGAGGCCAGCCTAGAGTGCATTGGAATAGTCATGTCTAGAGGTAACAAAGGCATGGATGAGGGTTTCAGCAGCAGATGAGCTGAGACAAGGGCAGAGATGGGCGATGTTACGGAGGTGGAAATAGGCGGTCTTTGTGATGCTGCGGATATGTGGTCGGAAGCTCATTTCAGGGTCAAATATGACACCAAGGTTGTGAACAGTGTGGTTCAGCTTCAGACAAATGTTAGGGAGAGGGTTGGAGTCAATGGCTAGGGAACGGAGTTTGTGGCGGGAACTGAAAACAATGGCTTCAGTCTTCCCAATATTTAATTGGAGAAAATTTCTGCTCATCCAGAACTGTATGGCGGACAAGCAATCTGACAATTTAGAGACCGTGGAGGGGTCGAGAGAAGTGGTGGTGAGGTAGAGCTGGGTGTCGTCTATGTACATGTGGAAACTGATGCTGTGTTTTGGGATGATGTCACCAAGGGGCAACATGTAGATGAGAAATGGGGTGGGGGGGGGGGCAAGTATAGATCCTTGGGGGACACCAGAGGTAATGATGTGGGAGCGGGAAGAGAAGCCATTACAGATGATTCTCTGGGAGTAATATTCACCACCCTCCAGTGCTTTGGCCCTTTAAGGGGCTGCGCGGGGCATTCAAAATACCATGCATGTGCGGTTTTTACATTGAAAAGCCAGCAAGCTGGCTGCGTGGGATTCCTGGAGTGCTGCACGGCCACTTAAGGGGAACGCTTTAGGCCAGCCTCTCAATCTGGCAGGGTGCTGGGCGGGAAACGGAGTAAAAACGTTCTAATGAGGTCTTGACATTAAATTCATCAGATCTCCATCTTCCGGGTTTTCCAGCTGCTGACAGGCGCCCCCACTCCCTCCCCACCGCCCCCTAAATACTTGGACCATAAGGTCAGATTCCACCACCTAGTCCATCATTAACCTGTTAATACCTAAAATGATGGGGTATGTTTTACATTTCTTGTTTTTTTGACTGTGAAAACATGACTCAGATCGCACCTGCTTGTGTTTTGTTTGATACACCAGGGCTTGAGGTGACAATCTTAATCCACCTTGAAGTACCACTTTCATAGATATTAACATACAAAGTAGGAAGAGACAGGAGAAATGTTACCATATGGAAGGTGCACAGATGGTGCACTTTGTTGAAATCTGGAGCTAATATTTCATGAAAATTTAGCACTAGATATCTGACAATTTGTGTGAAAAGCAGACAGATAAATTCTGTAATTGCATCTTCGAAGGAAGTCCCAGAATCATAACAAACAGACTGCTACAGAACTGATTCCCAAAAAACAAATGTAAGAATCACTAATATTGGTAAAATGGTACTCATTGAGGTGAGGGATAATAAAGCGGAAGAACGTAAAACATTCAACGTTATTATTAGGTACATTTGAGACTAAAGTTGAAAACTTTGCATTAAAACACTTCCCTTCCTTTGACTCCTACACGTTACTTAAGAAACACACATGTCCTGTTATAGGTACAGCACGGCAGTCTGGAAGCATTTTTATCATCATGTGCATAAAATTTCCGAACAGACAAACCTATTCCTCTGAGAACTTGTAGCAAATCATTTCTCCACATATGCAACTCATCAGGTACCTCATGAAATATGTCAGCCAAGCTCATATAACCTTGGGGCTGTATATTTGCTATTTTTAAGATCCAGCCGAAGTAAGGAAATTGAAAGATGCAGTGGTGTGAATAACCCTACTTAAAATAAACAGGCGAATGCCTGAGCAGAAATAATCCGTGCAGGAACGGAGCACAAGTTCGTATGTGAGCGTTACCAATTGGAAAAAAATACCCTACGGAAGCCACAGCACTCATCACATTACCTAGAGAACCACTGAGAGGAGAAACAAATAGCTTAATGCTAAAGCTGTGTTGTTTAGCTTCACTGAGCCGCCTCACTCCATAAGAATCTGAGATGATTCTAGGTTCAGAATACCAATTGCTAACGTGTATGGGTTTACATAACACCTTTCATGACCAAACTCTCAAAATGCACGATGAATTACTTTCGGATAGGGTGACTGCTGTTATGTAGGTAATTGCGGCGGCCATTCTATGTGAGAAACATCCTATAAACAACCACAAGATCAATGCCCACTTAATCCGTTTTGCTAGATCAGCAAAAGAACTTTCTACTCTTTTATTCAAACAGTGCCATGGGATGTTTAATGGTCAGTGAATCACTGGAACAGGATCAGGCGCCTCCTAGCAGATAAGGGAATTAGGGGTTACGGGGAGAGGGCAGGGAAGTGGACGTGAGTCTAGATTCGGATCAGCCATGATCCTATTGAATGGCGGAGCAGGCCCGAGGGGCCGTATGGCCTACTCCTGCTCCTACTTCTTATGTTCTTATGTAATACTGATATCGATGACCTGTGTGTACATTTGGCCAGCTATTAATGTAATTTAGTCTGGTACTATGACAATGGACAACTGTTAAAATCTCTTCAGCACAATGGCCAGTACGTCGATGAATCTTCCCTTCCCCATAATGAAAATATTTGGATGCCCCAGCAACTATATTTATAGATGTGAGTAATAGAACAACCACAGTTCGTGCATTGGGGTGTAATTTTCATCTTGTGTGCTGCAGGGCCTGCTCCTGTAGAGTATCCTTTATAGCCTGATTCATAGCATCCTTTATAGTATCCTTTATAAATTGATTGAAATCTTTGATGAGGTAACAGAGAAGGTTGATCAAGGTAATGCAGTAGATGTTGTATATATAGACTTTCGGAAGGCATTCGACAAAGTGCCACACAAGAGGCTTATGAAGAAGCCTGTGGAATTAAGGGAAAAGTAGAGGTATGGATACAAAATTGGCTCAGTGACAGGAAGCAAAGGGTGGTGGTGGATGAATGTTTATCAGACTGGGAGGTGGTTTGCAGTGGTGTTCCCCAAGGGTCAGTTTTGGGTCCATTACATTTGCAATTTTTATAAATGACCTTGACTCGGGTGTAAGGAGCAGCATTATAAAGTTTGCATATGTACGAAACTTGGAAAAGTAGTAGATAGTGATGAGGACAGTTATAGACTTCAGGATGACAGAGTCAGGATAGTGAAATGGCCAGAAGCATGGCAGATGGAGTTCAATGTGGAGAAGTGTAAAGTGATGCACTTTGGGAGGACTAATATGGAAAGACATGATTTTGAAAAGTGTAGATGAGCAGAGACACCTTGGTGTCCATATACCCAAATTCTTAAAGGTGGCAGGGAAAGTTGATCAGTTGGTTAAAAAAGTATATGGATTACTTGGGTTTATAATTAGAGGAAAAGAATATAAAAGCAAAGAGATCATGCTAGGACTTTATAAATCGCTGGTTAAGCCTCAGCTGAAGTATTGTGAACAATTCTGGGCACTACATTTCAGGAAAGAGGTAAAGTCCTTAGAAAGGGTGCAAAAGGTGGTTTACCAGGATGTTACCATTGATGAGGGACTTCAGTTATGAGGAGAGGTTGGAAAAGATATACTGTTCTCCTTGGAGCAGAGAAGATTAAGAGGTGACCTAAAAGAGGTTTTCAAGATGATGAGAGATTCTGATAGAGGTTTTGAGTAGATAGCGAAAAATTATTCCTGCTTGCGAGTGGGTCAATAACTAGAAGCCATAGGTTCAAAATCATTGGCAAAAGTCCTAGAAGGGGCGATGAGGAGACATTTTTTCACTCAGAGAGTTTTCAGAATCTGGAACGTTCTACCTGAAAAGGTGGTGGGAGCTGATTTCATCAATAATTTTAAGAGGGAGTTGGACAGGTACCTGAGGATGAGGAACTTACAGGGTTACGGACACAAAGTGAGGATGTGGGACTAAGCACAACTGCTCTTTCAAAGAGCCAGCACATCACGACGGGCTGAATGGCCTCCTCCTGTTCTGTAAGTTTCTATGATTCGATGATCTATAGCAATTTAAAATGCTCCTTTAAATCACAGAGCATCTACGTGGTGAATCGAACTACCTTAGCTGCCACAGCGGATGTAACCCTTGTATTTGAGCTAATGTAGGAAGCCAAACTAAGTTTACAATTGATTCAAATTGTAGCACTCTATCAAGTTGAAAATGTAGTCTATTATAACTAGTTGTGACTAAACGTTTTGGTTTATTCAATTTCTTCTTCTTAGGCAGTCCCTCGGAACCGAGGATGACTTATTCAATTTACTTTGGCCTGGAAATTGCGGTCAGAGGCTTGTGATATACCTATCAATTCCTCCAATAAAAGGCGAAGAGTTACGAAGGTGACTAAAGGTTTTTATTGACTAAATAACAGAGCCCACTCTCGTGGGTGATCCGATCCAAGCAGGAGGAATACCAGCCAGTCGCTCACCTTTATACCTGGCCTGGTGGGTGGAGCCAAGGCGGAGTCGGCAGTGGTCATCCCAGGTATAGCAGTGTGGCAAGAGGCGACCTCGTACCGTGATACAATAGTGGTCAGTGATACAGTTATAACGAACAGTGGTGAACAGTGCTAACTACTAACAGTGATACGATAGTGAACGTGGTTTACCACAGCTTGCCGCCCGCATACGCCTCCGAACCGCAAGAAAACTCCCTACTTACCTGATGGCTCCGGAGTTTCTGACTCTTGCGGTCCTGGGCCTGCGTAAAGGTCCACAGATCCCAGGGGCGCACGCGGTGCACCAGCGTCCCTGGGAGCACGTGGGCCAGGCCAACCAATGACAAAGGGGGATTCCTATTACGCTTCTGGGGATTCCATTTACGTACATACAATTTCACAACACTGAAATAAAAATAAATGATCACAGGTTGAAAATTTATTTAAATACCTTTTAATTAAATATTTAAAATAAAAATTACATTTTTTGAATGTAAACATTTTTAAAAGGGACAAAAATAGCCTAAACAAATTTTAAATGTAGTGAATGTTTAAATCATTTAAAAAAAATATTTTAACATTTATTTTAACCCTTACGCTGGTAAAAGAAGGGCTTATGCTTGCTTTTACCAGCCGTAAGAATTTGGGGGTATTTGCTGGGCAGTACTCTACGCCAGCGAAAGTGAATTTACAGCGAATGCGTACGATCCATCAAGGAGGAACTTGACAGATCACAAGTTCCGGGTTTTCGCGCATGCGCATCGCAGGGAGAAACCCAGAGCTTGCGGGGCACTTAGACGGCTTATGCTGTGTGTACACCGTCATAGGCCCCGTAAAATCCAGGCCAATCATTTTTAGATTTATGTCATGAGACAGAAGCATAAACAATAGCACGTTTATATTAGTTTGTTTTAACAAGAAACAAAAGTTAGAGTTAAGAAGTAATAGAGGTGCCATTACATTACTAGGTGTATTCTATGGGCCACCAACTAGTGACAAAAATATGGAGGAGCAAATTTGCAGAGAAATTACAGAGAGATGCAAGAACTATAGAATAGTGATAATGGGGGACTCCAACTATCCCAATATAGACTGGGATAGTAATAGTGTAAAGGGCCGAGAGGGTGAAGAACTTCTACAGTTGTTCAGGAGAAAGGCTGGCTGTACTTAAAGTAGATAAGTCACCAGGACCAGTTGGGAAGCATCCTAGGACGCTGAGGGAAGTGAAGGAAGAAATTGCGGATGTACTGGCCATAATCTTCCAATCCTCCTTAGAAATGGGGGGTGGTGCCAGAGGACTGGAGAATTGCAAATGTTACACCCTTGTTCAAAAAGGGTGTAAAGATAAACCCAGCAACTACAGGCCAGTCAGTTTAACCTTGATAGTGGGGAAGCTTTTATAAACAATAATCAGGAACAAAATTAACAATCACTTGGACAAGTGTGGATTAATTAAGGAAAGCCAGCATGGATCTGTTAAAGGCAAATCGTGTTTAACCAACTTGATCGAGTTTTTTGATAAGGTAACAGAGAGGGTTGATGAGGGCAATGCAGTTGATGTAGTGTACATGGATTTACAAAAGGCATTTGACAAAGTACCACATAATAGGCTTGCTAGCAAAGTTGAAGCCCATGGAATAAAAGGGACAATGGCAGCATAGATACAAAATTAGCCAAGTGACAGGAAACAGAGAGTAGTGGTGAACAGTTGTTTTTTGGACTAGAGGAAGGTGTTCCCCAGGGGTCGGTTCTAGGACCACTGCTTTTCTTGATATATATTAATTACTTTGATGTGGGTATACAGGGCACAATTTCAAAATCTGGAGCTGACACAAAACTTGGAAGTACAGTGAACAGTAAGGAGGATAGTGATAGACTTCAAGAGGACATAGACAGGCTGGTGGCATGGGCGGACACATGGCAGATGAAATTTAATGCTGAAAAGTACGAAGTGATGCATTTTGGTAGAAAGAATGAAGAGAGGAAATATAAACTAAAGCTAACAATCCAAAAGGGGGTGCATAAACAAAGAGACCTAGGGATATATGTGCACAAATTGTTGAAGGTGGCAAGGCAGGTTGAGAAAGCAGTTAAAAAGCTTACGGGATCCTGGGCTTCGTGAATATGATTCTATGATTCTATGAGATGAAACCATCATTATCGCACACACATTCTATCATCCCTCAGGATCAACAGAGAATAAATAAGATGCATTGATTAGTCTATGTGCTTTCTTCAGCGATCTGGATTTACCAAACAGATGCTATATTGCTCTTGTGAGGAGTTAAGAGGATTTGGAGTGTTTATGCATCCAAGAATCATGCAAAGGTGACCTCTGCATTTACTTTCTATGCTACTGGTATTTTACAGATCTCTGTTAAAGTGACCTTGGATATCAATCAAATAGTAATGTCAAAAGATATTTCTCATGTCACCACTTTGTTGCTCAGAACTATTCCCCAGACGCCCCCTCCCGCACCCTCCACCTCACATCATATCAGCTCGCCAAGGTCTTCACAGCATCAGCTGAAAGCACCATGGGTTACTTGCATTTACTGCCATACCCAATGTCTTAAGTGCTATTGACTGTACCTGGGTATTTATCTCAGTGAATGCAGCTGGCAATAAAAAAAGCGTAATGGCCCAGAAATTCAGGTTGGGGGCTTCCCGCGGGTGCAAACCCCCGACCTGCACTTGCCTAGCGCGCCGGCCATTGTGCTGTGGGCCCGCGTGGGATTCCGATCCTGGGCCTCCTCCAACTGCCGGCGTGTAGTGCTTGCGTATCCCAGGGGCGCAGTTATTTAATGCGTCCCCTGGGATCACATAGACCATGGAGAGCCAATGGTAGCAGGGAATACTTCATTCATAAGTTTGACAGGAAGAGCTGTCAAACCTACAAAAAACTATAAGCCCCAAAACATCACTAAAGCCTCAAATACATTTTTTTTAAAAATCACATTTTAAAAATAAACTATAAATTACATGAAATAACTATTTTAAACAATAATTTAAATTTTTGAAAAAATTTATTACATTTTCTAACGGGGCTAAAAATAAACTTACCTTTCTTTAAAGTATTTAAAAACAATAAACCTGTGGAAAAAATGTTTTAATTTCAATTAATTCACCACTTACCTTGTTAAAAGCAGGCCTTGCGTCTGCTTTTTAATAGTGTAACTACTGGAGACTTACCCTCCCGGAGAAACCTGCAAAAGAAAGTAAGTTCGATGCGCATGTGCTGCCTCGCCGGCGCACGCATTCGACTTCTGAACCCCTTCTTTCAGGGGAACAGAAGTGCTGGTTTCCCGCGCATGCGCAGTGCATGCACGAAACCGGCACTTTCGTTGGGCCTACGCGTGAGTACCCCGTGCGTACTCACGCGTTGGGACCCGAATTTCTGGGCCAATGGTGCAGAAATTCCGATCCCTACGGGTGTGTACGCGCTGTGCACTCGCCCGTAGGGACATCGGAAATGCCGGTTTCAGGCATGCACTGTACATGCGCTGGAAACTGACATTTCCGATCTGTCAAGAAAGCTCTTGACAGATCCTCCGGCTGCCCTGGAGAAGGGCCTCTGTGGGCGGATAGTTCTGCTTTTTGGAGACCCTCCGCCCGCAGAAAACCCTTACAATTCTTGCGCCTGGTAAAAGCAGGCATAAGGCCTGCTTTTACCAGGTTAACAGTTGAAAAAAGTAAAAAAAAAAATTCCACTGATTTATCATTTAAAAATACTTTCAAGAAAGCTAAGTTTATTTTTAGCCCCGTTAAAAACTTTAATTATTTCTTTCAAGAAATAAAATTTTTGTTTAAAATACTTAATTTATTGTAATTTAAAGTAATTTTTAAAATGTGATTTAAAAATTTTTTTATTTAAAGTTTTACTATGTTTTGGGGGTGATCTCTATTCATATATTTGACAGGTCTTCCTGTCAAATGTATGAAGGGAGTTTCCCTTCTATGATTGGCTCCCCATGGCCCACGTGATCCCAGGGACGCTGCGAACCGCCTGCGCCTCTAGGATACGTGGGCCCTATACACTGGCAGTTTGGAGAGGCCCAGCAGCGGAACTCTGCACCTCCCAGGAGCCCTCCGGTCTAGGCGCAGATTTTTCCAGATCGCAGCCCTCCGCCCGCGGGGGGCCTGCGATCGGAATATCTGGGCCAATGATGCTACCACTGAGCCAAGGCTAAGCACATTGGCCTAGAAATTCAGTTGGTTGCGCCAGCTGTTAGCGCCTTAGGAGGAGTAGATGTCGGGCGCTAGGCGGCTAGCGCCCGGGCGCAGCGCGATCTGCGCCTCGCCCCAACTTCACTAGAGATTTAGCGGCGGCGCAAAGTCTTTGCGCGCGCTCAGCTGCGCGCGCAGATCATGACGTCATTTCCTCGTGCAACGCCCTTTGTGCGCCCCCAACCGGAACTTCAGTGGCGGCGCCCCATTGTGCGCCTGGCGCCCCTAGCGACTGTTAGAGTGGAACGGTGCTCAGCTGATGCGGGGCGCAGGGGGCGCAAATTAAAGGGCACTCCTCCTGCACTATAAAAGGCTGCCATTTCGCAGCACTCCTTCTTGAGAAACGGTTCTTTGGAGAGAGACCAAGGTAGATAGCTTTCTGCTTTGGCCCAACACTCGGACAGGTACATCTGGCTTCAGGCCACAGCTTTCCACTAGTCTTTGTCTTCATTGACATCTCATTGTTTGCCAACACATGGCTTTCTCAATTACATCCAAAGGGCTCACAGACGCCGTGAGAGAGTGGCAGCCCTGGCTAGACGGAGAGGGGGCAACAGGCGTTGGGAAAGGAGGCCTTACCCACCCAGGGTATACCGCCAGCAGTTCTCCTATCTCAACATGTCTGACGAGCAGTGTGTTCGGAGGCTGCGATTCCGAAGGGACGTGGTCACAGAGATCTGCCAGCTGCTTGGCGGTGATCTGCAGCCACAGCTGAGGAGCAGGACGTCTCTGTCGGTGGAAGTGAAGGTGACGGTGGCTCTCAACTTCTATGCCACCGGCTCCTTCCAATCCGCTACTGGGGACATTGCCAACATCTCCCAGTTCGCCGTGCATTGCTGCATCCGCCAGGTGACCAATGCCCTTTTCAAAAGGAGACGTCAGTTCATCTCCTTCTCCATGGCCCTTGCCAAGCAGCAACAGCGTGCAATGGGCTTTGCAGCATTCACAGGCTTCCCCATGGTGCAGGGCGCCATTGACTGCATGCATGTGGCTTTGCGGGCACCTCTGGAGAATGCCGAGGATTACTGCAACTGGAAGGGCTACCATTCACTGAACGTCCAGCTGGTGTGTGACCACAGGCAGCTCATCCTAGCTGTCAATGCCCGCTTTCCAGGCAGCAGCCACGATGCCTTCATCCTGCGACAGGCTTCTGTGGCAGACATGTTCCAGGCACAGCCACACCCACGAGGATGGCTTATCGGGGACAAAGGCTATCCTTTGTGTGCCTGGCTGATGACCCCGCTCCGTGCGCCCAGCACCCCTGCTGAAGAGGGATACAACGAGAGCCATCAAGCGACCAGGAACATCATTGAACAAACAATCGGCGTCCTGAAGCAACGGTTCCGCTGTCTGGATCGTTCCGGTGGAGCCCTACAGTATTCGCCGGAGCGAGTCTCCCATTTCGTGGTCGTTTGCTGCATGCTGCACAACCTGGCTATCCGCAGGACTCAGGCACTGCCACCAGAGATTGGAGGACCACCTCAGGAGGAGGAGGAGGAGGAGGAGGAGGAGGACCAGCACAGGAGGGAGGCACAAAGTGCAAGGGCCGCCCGTCGCCGGCTTATTGAACGTCGGTTCTAGGTCCCCTCTCAGGGAATGGCTTGTGCCAATGTCAGCAGATGAATGTAGCCGCTCCACAAGCCCTCAGCCAAGCAGGGCAACCAGGACTTAACAAAAAAACCATGCACACTGCAATTTAACAACAATAATTTATTGCAAACCTCTGCCCTTCCCACATTACATCCTCATGTGGAGAAGCCCCCTCCAAAAACACAAAACTAACAGTCTCGGCCTTTCAAAAAAACAAATCCACCCTCCCCCTTTAAGAGCTGACCGGCGCCAGAGTGTCTGCTGTCAATCAAGAACTCGCCGCACCGGCGCTGCGCCCGGCCTCGGGGGTATCGCTCAGAACCGCCGGCTTAGCGCCTAAAGATAGTCGTGCATCGCCTGTTTTAGCGCAGCAGCTACCTCTTGGGGCGATGCGACTGAATATCGGCGAAGGGGGCGCGACTTTGCGCCGGGCGCATACTTTAGCGTCCGCCCGACTTTAGCGCCCCAAAAGTGGCTATACTGAATTTCTAGGCCATTATCTCTGAGTCAGAAGGTTGTGGTTATAAGCCCTGCTCCAGAGACGTGAACAGAGACAGGGCTTAATCTAAGCTGACACTTCAATGCACTGAGAGAGTGCTGCACTGTCAGAAGTGCTGCCTTTCAGAGTAGATGATAAACTGAGGCCCTGTCTGCCCTCTCAGGTGGATGAAAAAGATCCCATGGTACTATTCAAAGAAGAGCAGGGAAAGTGTACTAGCCACCATTTGTCTCTCAACCAATAACACCAAAAACCGCTGATCTGTTTCTGGGACCTTGGTGTGTGGAAATTGACTGTTGCATTTCCCTACATTAAAACAATGATCACACTTCAGAAAGTACTTCCTTGGCTGTAAAGCCTTTTGGGATGGCCTGAGAATGTGAAAGACACTACATCAATGTCTGTTTTTATCTTTCTTTCCACTCAGTAAGTTTACAGCGAGTATAAGATGCTAGAATCCTGTAATCAGGTGCAATAGTACTGTTGTTGTTGATCAGAATAATAAGGTAGGAAAATCTGGTAAGCAGGCTTCAGCCCTATGTCTTGTCCAATGCACAGCCATTTTGTGTCCAAGTCCCATTTTCAGCTCTCGGGGCAACTGCACATTTAATTAAAAGCTCTCATTAAGGTCCCCAAAATTACTTACATTCTTGTAAAGTGCCAGTATTCCAGCTTTGCAGTCAGCAATGTGCTTAAGTGGTTGAGTTCTCATTTACGATGAGCACTAGAGAGAGGGACAAATCAATCTCTTTCAAGGTGCTTTAAATGCCAATAGTACCTTCACTTTCTTAAAGTAATCAGGTTTTCCTAGGGTTTTTTGGAATATTTTTCATTGCATTAACTTTCACTTTGGCTTCAGATGCACTTTTTGCAGTATTTTTGGTGGGGTCACCATATTTGACACCTGTGGCGTGTTGGCAGCTGCAATTTAAATGACCATAACCCTCATTAAGAATATGGGCATTCTGTTGGATACACTGCCTATTTTGGAGGAGGAAGGAGACAATCTGAGGTAGAGTAAGAGGGGGCTGTGTTTAGACCTGAGGTAGACTGCCTGCACCTCCTTATTGTTGTGTATGAACCTTTAAGAGAAGAACTGATTCTATACTGCAGTACCGGAAGTGACCACCCCTGTATATAAAGCCATAGCAGGCTTCTGTACTTCAGTCTTAAGTTACCCTCTGTTGTACCTCATTCACAGCATTGCTGGCTGTGCAGCTGCAAGCAGAAGGAGAAGGAGCAGCCAGACTAGGAGAGTGGACTAAAGTGGTGGTCCCCTGACCAGGAAGAGGAGGAGAACGCTGGACCACCACCACCACCAACTCCACCATCATTACATCAACTGAGGTGCCTGGAGAGAGAGGACGGGGGAGGAGGAGGAGAGAGGAGGCCTGCAATAACATCAACCAGGGGAGAGGCCTTTCCTATCACTGCCTCCCCAAATTGGCCTCCACTTCAGGAGAGGGAGAGAGGGGAGAGAAACCACCATCAACCAACACCAACTGTTTGGAAGGAGGGAGGAGTATCATCTTCAAAATACCTACAGGTGGGTGTTATTTGGGGCACTTTCCCAAAGACTTTGTATTTTAGGTGGGGGGAGAAAAGAAGAAACAAGGCCGGAACATCAAGGGGTGGCTGTGTGTGTGTGTGTGGATCTTGCCAAAACTAGGCCACACGCACCACAAATAAGCATCCCTTCTATTGCCTGACCTGGGCCAGCTGGAGCTGCCTCGGTTAAGTGGTTAATTCCATTAATTACATCGTTAAGACCTGGTGCAGGACTGAGCCTGGGCAACTCCAGCTTTCCCAGGTGAAGACATCTTCTCCCCCTGCCAGAAGATCACCACCATCAAAGACTTTTAAATCCCATCGGAGAGTGCACCCCTGCCAACACCCACACACCATCCTGAGTGGCAACACTGTCCTTGCCACCTCCCTCCTTCTCACCCCACCCCCCCTCTCTCTCTTTGTCTTTCTCTGCCTTTCTCTCTGAGGCACCTCATTTCATCTTTAATTATTAATTGCCTATTGAGCAGAGGGGAGAAAGCACCTCTCCCAATTTCAACCAATAGGGGGAGAGGTGTGTCTTCATTTTAAACAGCTCCCTCTGCTCAATAGAGGGCCAAAAAAAAATACCTGAGGCCATTAACACCTTCAGGCCTGTGACTTGGGGTGAGTGTAGCCCTTATAAAAACACCCCATAATGGCAACTGCATCTTTGCCGGTGGCGGGGCCAGCTAGGACTTATGCGGGAGTGACAGCCACAACCACAGCTGCTCCCGCTGCTTCTGCTGCCCCGTCATCCTTTAAACTTATAACAAAAAAGCTTGGGGTGAAGAGCTACACTCACCCCACTATGACCATTGAGGCCTGCGTTAAAGCCATGGCTGGGGTTGTCGGCCCCTCAGCCATCGTCGCGGCCTCAAAAATGTATGAGAAGGCTGTGTTCTTCCTGGGGTCGGAGCGGGCGGTGTCCTTGGCTGTCACCAAGGGGCTCACCGTGGGCGGGACCTTCCTGCCGGTGGACCCCCTCGAGGCCACCACGCAGAGGGTGGTTATTTCGAACGTCCCGCCCTGTGTTCCTGGTGAGCTCCTCCTTCCCCATCTACGTCAACTTGGGGAGGTGAGGTCGGAGATCACACACATCCCGCTCGGCTTCCGGGAGGCCAGCCTTCGCCACGTCTTCTCCTTCCGGCACCAGCTGTTCATCCAGCTGGCGCGGGAGGAGGACACTGACGGGGCATTCGTCGTCCACCACGAGGGGACTGCATATCGCGTCTTCTGGACGTCGGACGGTGTGCGGTGCCACGCCTGCAAGGAGGTGGGGCACATCCGGAAAAACTGCCCCGCCTCCAAGGCCGCCGGATCATCTCGTGCGGCCGAGGCTGGCGCCGCCGACGCTCCTCCCCCCGGATCTGCCCGCGCGTCGGGAATGTCTGATGCGCGGTCGAAGTCGGGGGCCGATGCCACCAAGGCCTCCGGCGGGGGGGAGGGAGCGTGTCCGGCCGGAAAGAAGGCGCAGCGGAAAAATAAACACCTTAGGGCGGGTTCCCCCGTGGATGGCCAGCCCTTGCCCCTTGAGCCCCTTACACCCGCGCTCCTCGCGGAGTTAATCAGGGCAGATGCGAGCGGGAGGGGCCTCGTGCCCGAGCCTGTGGCCGCAACCACTGTAGTGGAAACGCCATTACCTGCGGCCGGGCTCAGGCCCGAGGAGCCCAACAAACCTGCTCCGCCAGAGGGAGCTGAGGAGGAGGCCTCTGCAGTCATGGAGGTCTCCCTCGCTCCCTCTGTGCTAAAAAGAAGGTGCGACCCCCTGGAAGAGGAGGAGGACCGGGAGGAGGAAGGTCCCTCCGAGCAGGGGGAGTCGTCGTCCGCCGCAGGTACTGCGCCCCCCCCCCGCTGTTGTCATCACCAGCGATCGGCAGGGGTCGCCTGTCACTCGGGAGGCTGAGGCAGATGTGTCTGTCCGACGCATGCCTCCCGGGGATGGGGACGAGACCCTGCCCGTGGGGGGGTCGCGCAACAACCCGCGGTGGTAATTGAAATTGACCTTCTATCGGTGCCGTTACCCCTCGCTGGGTCGGGCGGCCTGGGGTTTGGGTCGGGCGAGCTCGAGGATAATGAGCTCGCCCAATGCGACCCGGACATCTCCCAGGGGATGCTCGTCCTGGTAGAGCTTTTAATTCAAAACCCCCCATCCGCTGGGTCGGAGGTTGGTGGCGGGGAGGAGGATGGCCCCCTGGCTGCGTCTCTGGTGCCGGACGTACTGGAGGAGCTGGGAATTGTTCTCTCCCCGGTTTCTCTGGTCGTTCCGGCGTCTGAGGCGGAGGGGAGCTGTGAACCGCCGCCGTCTTCTGGCCCAGCACCCCTAAAGGGGCCCAGGGAGAAATCCTCTGCCGCCGATCCTGGGGGTGGGATCCGGGCGGAGGCGGGGCTGCCTGGCGCGGCCGAGCCGTTCGCTTCGCACTGCGCGGCGGACGGGTCGGCCGCTGGTGATGACCCCCTGGAGGAGGATGGGGACTCGGTGATGGGCATGGAGGACGATTCGGACTCCAGCGCCGACGAGGCAATGGATGACCTCGTGCCCCTTGCCGAGTCTCCCCTCATTCCTGTAAGGGAACTCCGGGATTTTATGGCCACGTGCCTGGGTCGGCGCAATAAGGTCTGGCTGGCCCTCGGCAGGTGGTCGGAGCTGGCGCTGCTCATCGTATCCGTCCGCGCCGCCGTTAAGATCATGGGCGCGGACGAGGGTGTGAACCCGCTCGAGCTGCGTCGGCTCACAACGTTTCTCACTGGGCTGCTGAGGAAGTGGCGGCTGACCAGCGGCTGCGCTTCCTCCCCCCGTTAGGTGTAGGTAGAGGTTGCACTATGCTTCTGACATGAAGATAACCATAGCCAGCCTCAACATCAACGGCAGCAGGGAGGCGCGCCGCAGATTCAATAACTTCTCGGTCCTTGGGGACGGGAAGTATGCGGTGTGCTTCCTGCAAGAAACCCACACCGTTCCGGGAGACGAAGCCACGTGGCTCCTGGAGTGGCAAGGAGGGGTCAGCATGAGTCACCTCTCCAACAATTCTAGTAGGGTGGCTATCTTGCTGGCCCCGCATTTTCAGCCGGAGATCTTGGGGGTCAAGGAGCACGTGCCGGGCCGCTTGCTCCAGGTCACTGTTCACCTGGGGGGCGTGCCGTTCCATCTAGTGAACGTCTACACCCCTCAGACCGGTGCACAGCAAGTGCACTTCTTCGAAGAAGTGTCCGCTCTTTTGGGCTCCGTCGACGCGGGCGAGTGCGTCATCCTCGGGGGGGGATTTTAACTGCACCCTCGAGGCAAGGGACCGTTCGGGTCCCCCGCGAAGCCCGGCGGCGATGGAGAAGTTGAGGGACCTGGTCGGGTCCTTCGACTTGGTGGACGTCTGGCGAAATCTCCATCCCCGACTCCAGCGCCTTCACTAGCGTGAGGTCTGGGGGAGGAAGGTCCAGAATCGACCGCCTCTACATTTCCCGGGCGTACGTCTCCTGCGTTCTGGCGGCTTCCATGCGGCCGGTGCCGTGCACGGACCACCACCTGGTGTGGGCGGAGCTCACTCCGCTGCGCGCGCGGCGGGGTCCGCGTACTGGCTTTTTAACAACCTGCTGCTGGAGGACGCGCGGTTCCGGGATTCGTTTCGTTGGTTCTGGGCCGACTGGAGAAGGAACCAGGGCGGCTTCCCCTCCTTGAGGCTATGGTGGGATGTGGGCAAGGCTCACATCCGTCTCTTCTGTCAGGAGTACGCGAAGGGGTCGACCAGGAGGCGGGAGGCCCGGGTCGGGCAGTTGGAGAAGTAGGTGCTCGACCTGGAGTCCCGTCTCGGTCAGGTCATCGAGGACCCGGCCCTGCGGAAGGTGTATGAAGAGAAGAAGGGCGCGCTGAAGGACCTGCAGCTCGTCGGGTCCCGAGGCGCGTACGTGAGGTCGCCGAACAATTGGAAGCTCCGCTAAGCCTGGCGGAGCTGACCGGCGCCCTCCGCCAGCTCTCTAGGGGAAAGTCCCCGGTGCTGGACGGGCTGACCGTGGAGTTCCACAGGGCGTTCTGGGACATCTTGGGGGGCGACTACGCGCGGGTCCTGGGGGAAAGTTTCCGACCGGGGAGATGCCCCTCTCTTGGCGCAGGGCGGTCATTGTCCTGCTGCCTAAGAAGGGCGATCTCTGCGTCCTTAAGAACTGGTGCCCAGTCTCCCTCCTCAGCACGGACTATAAAATCTTTGCCAGGGCCATGTCTGCTCGCCTTGGCACCGTGCTGGCCCACACGATCCAGCCCGACCAGTCCTACACGGTCCCGGGCCGGACCATCCACGACAACATCCATCTGGTCCGGGACCTGGTCCACCACTCCCAGAGGGCTGGTCTGTCGGTCGCCTTCCTTTTCCTGGATCAGGAGAAGGCGTTCGACAGGGTGGATCACGAGTATCTCTTCGGGACTCTGCGCGCATTCGGGTTCGGGACGCATTTCATCGCCCAGGTCCGACTTCTGTACGCCGCCGCGGAGTGTCTGATTAAAGTTAACGGGTCCTTGACGGCGCCCCTTCGCTTCGGGAGGGGGATGCGTCAGGGATGCCCCATGTCCGGTCAGTTATACGCCATTTGCGTGGAGCCATTCCTACGCCTCTTGCGGAAGAGGTTGATGGGACTGGCCCTGCAAGGGCCGGGCATGGAGGTGGTCCTCTCAGCTTACGCCGATGACGTGCTCCTCACGGTCACGGATCCCGCTGACTTTGGAGGATGCGGGAATGCCAGCAGATTTACTCGGACGCATCCTCCGCCAAGATCAACTGGGAGAAATGTTCCGGACTCCTGGTGGGTCAGTGGCGGGTGGACTCCCTGCCGGAGGAGTTCAGGCCTTTCGCCTGGAGCACCACGCACCTCCTCTATTTGGGAGTCTACCTTAGACCTGCCGAGGACACCTGGCCGGCGAACTGGCAAGAGCTGGAGGCCAAAGTCAGCGCTCGCCTAGGACGCTGGACAGGACTGCTCCGAGTGTTGTCCTACAGGGGTCGAGCGCTGGTCATAAACCAGCTGGTGGCCGCCATGTTGTGGTACCGGTTGGTCACTTGGATCCCTTCCCCTGCGTTTGTTGTGAAGATGCAGAAGAAGCTCATCGACTTCTTCTGGGACAAAAGGAAGCACTGGGTCTCTGCCGCAGTTCTGTTTCTCCCGCTTAGGGAGGGCGGTCAGGCGCTGGTGTGCCTTCGCACCCAGGCTGCGACTTTCCGTCTTCAGACACTGCAGAGATACCTGTACGTCGAGAATCCTCCGACATGGTGTGCGCTGGCGACGTTTTTCTTCCACCAGCTGCACGGCCTCAATTACGACACGCAGCTCCTGTTCGCGAAAGTGGGCGGCAAGCGTGCCGGCCTGCGGGAGCTGCCTGTCTTCTACCAGGAACTACTATGGGTTTGGAACTACGTCGCTTCCAGGCGGAGCTCTCCCCCGTCAGGAGCGGCGGCTCTCCTTCGGGAGCCACTGCTCAGGAATCCGCACCTCCACGAATGCGGGTTCGGGCGGCTGGCGGAGGGCACGGCTGTGCCTGGCAAGGTGACCAGAGTCGGGGACCTGCTCGATGGCAGAGGAGCAGGCTGGATGGCGCCAGAGGTCCTGGCGCGGCGCCTGTCCTGGACCAACGTCCGGCTCGCGGTCGAAGCCATCGAATCGGTGAAAGCGGCACTGGGCCCCGACTCCACTAGGTGTATCGAGGCGGCTCAAGCAAGTGGGGCAATCCTGTCTGAGTTTACCCCCGTTCGGACAGAATTCCTCATCGGAGCCCGGCTCCGAAACTCCCCTCGGGAACCAGCGCCTCACAACTTGAGCCGTCTCGAGGAAATACCCTCCGTGCCTTTTCATTCCGCGTGGAGGGGTTTCCTGTACGGGCTGCTCCTGCACACTCTCCACTTTGCCATCTACGTCTACCGTCCGGACACGCCTTGGCGTGGCATCTTGCCGACTGGCGGTGGCGGAGGTCCGCAATGGAGGGCTCTCTACGCGGGAGTCCTCCCTTGTTCCATCGGGGACTTGGCCTGGAGGGTGTTGCACGGAGCGGTCCCATGCAATAAGGTTTTAAGTAGGTTCACGGACTCCCAGGCCGCCTGCATTTTTTGCGGCCTGGAGGAGACCGTGTTTCACGTTTATGTGGAGTGTGAGAGGTTGCAGCCCCTCTTTCACTACTTGAAGGGGCTGCTCCTCGATTTTTGGTTGCACTTCAGTCCCACGCTCTTGATCTACGGTCACCCGGTGCGGAGGGGAGCGGACAGGTTGGAGGACCTCCTTGTGGGCTTGCTCCTGGGCCTGGCTAAAAGAGCCATCAATTGTCCAGGCAGCGGGAGGTCGAGGGGGTCATCCAGCCGGATTGCCTGCCTCTCTTCTGCAGCCATGTTCGCACCCGGGTGGCCCTGGAGATGGAGCATGCGGTGTCCGCCGGCGCGCTTGAGTATTCCTGTGACCGGTGGGCGCCGCGGGGAATGGAGTTCATTATCAACCTGGAAAACCAAATTTTAATTTGATTTGTTAAGTTTTAGTTGAACTTTTGTTTATTTACAGTCCAATTCAGTTTTTTTTGGGTCCAAATAAAAGAGGACCCTCTGTTCAGTACCTCATTCACAGCATTGCTGGCTGTGCAGCTGCAAGCAGAAGGAGAAGGAGCAGCCAGACTAGGAGAGTGGACTAAAGTGGTGTTCCCCTGACCAGGAAGAGGAGGAGAACGCTGGACCACCACCACCACCAACTCCACCATCATAACATTAACTGAGGTGCCTGGAGAGAGAGGACAGAGGAGGAGAAGGAGAGAGGAGGCCAGCAACAACACCAACCAGGGGAGAGGCCTTTCCCATTACTGCCTCCCCAAATTGGCCTCCATTCCAGGAGAGAGGGGAGAGAAACAACCAACAACCACCAACTGTTTGGAAGGAGGGAAGAACAACATCATCTTTCAGGTGGGTGTTATTTGGTGCACTCTCCCAAAGACTTTGTATTTTAGGTGGGGGGAGAAAAGAAGAAAAAAGGGCCGGATCATCAAGGGGTGTGTGTGTGTGTGTGTGTGTGTGTGTGTGGCTCTTGTAAAACACTAGGCCACACACACCACTAATTAAGCACCCCTTCCTATTGCCTGACCTGGGATAGCTGGAGCTGCCTAGGTGATCAGCCCAATTGTACATCGTTAAGACCTGGTGTGGGACTGAGCCTGGGGCATCTCCAGCTTTCCCAGGTGAAGACATCTTCTCCTCCTGCTAGAAGACCACCTTCAAAGACTTTAATTTTTCATCAGAGAGTGCACCCCTGCCGACACCCACCCACCCACCATCCTGAGTGGCGAACCTGCCTTTGCGGCCTCCCTCCTTCCCAGCCCCCCTCTCTCTCTCTCTTTGTCTTTCTCTGCCTTTCTCTCTGAGGCACCTCATTTTATCTTTAATTATTAATTGCCGATTGAGCAGAGGGGAGAAGGCCCCTCTCCCAATTTCAATCAATAAGGGGGAGAGGTGTGCCTTCAATTTAAACAGCTCCCTCTGCTCAATTGAGGACCAAAAATACCTGAGGCCACAATTAACACCTTCAGGCCTGTGACTTGGGGTGAGTGTAGCCCTTTTTAGAAAACACCCAGAATGGCGACTGCACATTCGCCGGTGGCGGGGCCAGCCAAGACTTATGCGGGAGTGGCAGCCACAGCCACAGCTGCTCCCGCTGCTTCTGCTGCCCCGATTGATAACAAAAAAGCTTGGGGTGAAGAGCTACACTCACCCCACTATGACCATTGAGGCCTGCGTTAAAGCCATGGCTGGGGTTGTCGGCCCCTCAGCCATCGTCGCGGCCTCAAAAATGTATGGTAAGGCTGTGTTCTTCCTGGGGTCGGAGCGGGCGGTGTCCCTGGCCGTCGCCAAGTGGCTCACCGTGGGCGGGGCCTTCCTGCCGGTGGATCCTCTCGAGGCCACCACGCAGAGGATCGTCATTTCCAAAGTCCCGCCCTATGTTCCTGGTGAGCTCCTCCTTCCCCATTTATGCCAACTTGGGGAGGTGAGGTCGGGGATCACACCCATCCCGCTCGGCTTCCGGGAGGACAGCCTTCAACACATCTTCTCCTTCCGGCGCCAGCTGTTTATCCAGCTGGCGCGGGAGGAGGACACCGACGGGGCGTTCGTTGTGCTCCACGAGGGGACCGCCTATCGCATCTTTTGGACGTCGGACGGTGTGCGGTGCCATGCCTGCAAGGAGGTGGGGCACATCAGGAAAAACTGCCCCGCCTCCAAGGCCGCTGGATCATCTCGTGTGGCCGAGGCTGGTGCCGCCGCCGCTCCTCCCCCCGGATCTGCCCGCGCGTCGAGCACATCTGATGCGCGGTTGACATCGGGGGCCGATGCCACCAAGGCCTCCGGCGGGGGGGAGGGAGCGCGTCCGGCTGGAAAGAAGGCGCGGATAAAATCAAAACGCCTTAGGGCGGGTCCCCCCATGGAGGGCCAGCCCTTGCCCCTTGAGCCCCTTACACCCGCGCTGCTCGCGGAGTTAATCGGGGCGGACGTGAGTGGGAGGGGCCTCGTGCCCGAGCCTGTGGTCGCAACCGCAGTTGCGGAAACGCCGATACCTGCGGCTGGGCTCGGGCCCGAGGAACCCGACAAACCTGCTCCGCTGGAGGGAGCTGAGGAGGAGGCCTCTGCAGACATGGAGGTCTCCCTCGCTCCCTCCGTGCTAAAAAGAAGGCGCGACCCCCTGGAAGAGGAGGAGGACCGGGAGCAGGAAGGTCCCTCCGAGCAGGGGGAGTCGTCGCCCGTCGCGGGTACTGCGCCCCCCCCCCCTCGCTGTCGTCATCACCAGCGATCATCAGGGGTCGCCTGTCCCTCGGGAGGCTGAGGCAGATGTGTCTGTCTGGCGCGTGCCTCCCGGGGATGGGGACGAGACCCTGCCCGTGGGGGGGGGTCGCGGAACAACCCGCGGCAGAAATTGACATTCTATCGGTGCCGTTACCCCTCGCTGGGTCGGGCGGCCTTGGGTCTGGGTCGGGCGAGCTCGAGGATAATGAGCTCGCTCAATGCGACCCGGACATCTCCCAGGGGCTGCTCGACCTGGTAGAGGTTTTAATTCAAAACACCCCATCCACTGGGTCGGAGGTTGGTGGCGGGGAGGAGGATGGCCCCCTGGATGCGTCTCTGGTGCCGGACGTACTGGAGGAGCTGGGAATTTTTCTCTCCCCGGTTTCTCCGGTCGTTCCGGCGTCTGGGGCGGAGGGGAGCTCTGAACCGCCGCTGTCTTCTGGCCCAGCACCCCTAGAGGAGCCCAGGGAGGAATCCTCTGCTGCCGATCCTGGGGGTGGGATCCGGCCAGAGGCGGGGCTGGCTGGTGCAGCCGAGCTGTTCGCTGTGCACTGCGCGGCGGACGGGTCGGCCGCTGCTGACGACCCCCTGGAGGAGGATGGGGACTCGGTGATAGGCACGGAGGACGATTCGGACTCCAGCGCCGACGAGGCGATGGATGACCTCGTGCCCCTTGCCGAGTCTCCCCTCATTCCCGTAAGAGAACTCCGGGATTTTATGGCCACGTGCCTGGGTCGGCGCAATAAGGTCCGGCTGGCCCTCGACAGGTGGTCGGAGCTGGCGCTGCTCATCGTGTCCGTCCGCGCCGCCATTAAGATCATGGGCGCAGATGAGGGTGTGAACCCGCTCTAGCTGCGTTGGCTCAGAATGTTTCTCACTGGGTTGCTGAGGAAGTGGCGGCTGACCAGCGGCTGCGCTTCCTCCCCCCGTTAGGTGTAGGTAGAGGTTGCACTATGCTTCTGACATGAAGATAACCATAGCCAGCCTCAACATCAACGGCAGCAGGGAGGCGCGCCGCAGATTCAATAACTTCTCGGTCCTTGGGGACGGGAAGTATGCGGTGTGCTTCCTGCAAGAAACCCACACCGTTCCGGGAGACAAAGCCACGTGGCTCCTGGAGTGGCAAGGAGGGGTCAGCATGAGTCACCTCTCCAACAATTCCAGCGGGGTGGCTATCTTGCTGGCCCCGCATTTTCAGCCGGAGATCTTGGGGGTCAAGGAGCATGTGCCGGGCCGCTTGCTCCAGGTCACTATTCGCCTGGGGGGCGCGCCATTCCATCTAGTGAACGTGTACGCCCCTCAGACCGGTGCGCAGCAAGTGCACTTCTTCGAAGAAGTGTCCGGTCTTTTGGGCTCCGTCGACGTGGGCGAGTGCGTCATCCTCGGGGGGATTTTAACTGCACCCTCGCGGCAAGGGACCGTTCGGGTCCCCCGCAAAGCCCGGCGGTGATAGAGAAGTTGAGGGACCTGGTCGGGTCCTTCAACTTGGTGGACGTCTGGCGAAATCTCCACCCCGACTCCAGCGCCTTCACTAGTGTGAGGTCTGGGGGAGGAAGGTCCAGAATCGACCGCCTCTACATTTCCCGGGCGTACGTCTCTTGCGTTCCGGCGGCTTCCATGCGGCCGGTGCCGTCCACGGACCACCACCTGGTGTGGGCGGAGCTCGCTCCGCTGTGTGCGTGCGGGGGGTCCGCGTACTGGCATTTTAACAACCTGCTGCTAGAGGATGCGCGGTTCCGGGATTCGTTTCGTCGGTTCTGGGCCGACTGGAGAAGGAAGCGGGGGGGCTTCCCCTCCTCGAGGCTATGGTGGGATGTGGGCAAGGCTCACATCTGTCTCTTCTGTCAGGAGTACGCGAAGGGGTGGACCAAGAGGCGGGAATCCCGGGTCGGGCGGTTGGAGAAGGAGGTGCTCGACCTGGAGTCCCGTCTCGGTCAGGTCGTCGAGGACCCAGCCCTGCGGAAGGTGTACGAAGAGAAGAAGGGCGCGCCGAAGGACCTGCAGCTCATCGGGTCCCGAGGTGCATACGTGAGGTCGCGGATCCAGCTCCTGCGGGACCTGGACCGTGGCTCCCCCTTCTTCTACTCGCTGTAAAAAAGAGGGGGGTCCGTAAGCAGCTCTTGGGACTGCTGGCCGACAACGGATCTCTGGTCTCGGATCCGGAGGGAATCAGCGCGGAGACCCGCGCCTACTACAGGGCTCTGTTCTCTCCGGATCCATCCAGCGAGGATGCGCGCAGAGTTCTGTGGGAGGACCTGCCGAAGGTCAGCCAGGAGGGCGCCGAAAAATTGGATGCTCCGCTAAGCCTGGCGGAGCTGACCGGCGCCCGCCGCCAGCTCTCTAGGGGAAAGTCCCCGGGGCTGGACGGGCTGACCGTGGAGTTCCACAGGGCGTTCTGGGACGTCTTGGGGGGCGACTATGCGCGGGTCCTGGGGGAAAGTTTGGCGACCGGGGAGATGCCCCTCTCTTGGCGCAGGGCGGTCATTGTCCTGCTGCCTAAGAAGGGCGATCTCCGCCTCCTTAAGAACTGGCGTCTGGTCTCCCTCCTCAGCACGGACAATTAAATCTTTGCCAGGGCCATGTCTGCTCGCCTTGGCACCGTGCTGGCTCACATGATCCACCCCGACCAGTCCTACACGGTCCCGGGCCGGACCATCCACGATAACATCCATCTGGTCCGGGACCTGGACCACCACTCCCAGAGGGCTGGTCTGTCGGTCGCCTTCCTTTCCCTGGATCAGGAGAAGGCGTTCGACAGGGTGGATCACGAGTATCTCTTCGGGACTCTGCGCGCATTCGGGTTCGGAATGTATTTCGTCACCCGGATCCAACTTCTGTACGCCGCCGCGGAGTGTCTGATTAAAGTTAACGGGTCCTTGACGGCGCCCCTTCGCTTCGGGAGGGGGGTGCGTCAGGGATGCCCCATGTCCGGTCAGTTATACGCCGTTTGTGTGGAGTCATTCCTGCGCCTCTTGCGGAAGAGGTTGACGGGACTGGCTCTGCAAGGGCTGGGCGTGGAGGTGGTCCTCTCAGCTTACGCCGATGACGTGCTCCTCACGGTCACGGATCCCACTGAGTTGCGGAGGATGCGAGAATGCCAGCAGATTTACTCGGACGCATCCTCCGCCAAGATCAACTGGGAGAAATGTTCCGGACTCCTGGTGGGTCAGTGGCGGGTGAACTCCCTGCCAGAGGAGTTCAGGCCTTTCACCTGGAGCACCACACACCTCCTCTATTTGGGAGTCTACCTTAGCCCTGCCAAGGATGCCCGGCTGGCGAACTGGCAAGAGCTGGAGGCCAAAGTCACCGCTCGCCTAGGACGCTGGACAGGACTGCTCCGAGTGTTGTCCTACAGGGGTCGAGCGCTGGTCATAAACCAGCAGGTGGCTGCCATGTTGTGGTACCGGTTGGTCACTTTGATCCCTCCCCCTGCGTTTGTCGCCAAGATGCAGAAGAAGCTCATTGACTTCTTCTGGGACAAAAGGAAGCATTGGGTCTCTGCCGCGGTTCTGTGTCTCCCGCTTAGGGAGGGCGGTCAGGCGCTGGTGTGCCTTCGCACCCAGGCTGCGACTTTCCATCTTCAGACGCTGCAGAGATACCTGTATGTCGAGAATCCTCCGAGATGGTGTGCGCTGGCGACGTTTTTCTTCCGCCAGCTGCACGGCATCAATTACGACACGCAGCTGCTGTTTGCGAAAGTGGGCGGCAGGCATGCCGGCCTGCAGGAGCTACCTGTCTTCTACCAGGAACTACTATGGGTTTGGAACTACGTCGCTTCCAGGTGGAGCTCTCCCCCGTCAGGAGCGGCGGCTCTCCTTCGGGAGCCGCTGCTCAGGAATCCGCACCTCCACGAACGTGGGTTCGGGCGGCTGGCGGAGGGCAGGGCTGTGCCTGGCAAGGTGACCAGAGTCGGGGACCTGCTCGATGGGGGAGGAGCGGGCTGGATGGCGCCGGAGGAGCTGGCGCAGCGCCTGTACTGGTCCAACGTCCGGCTCGCGGTCGAAGCCATCGAATCGGTGAAAGCGGCACTGGGCCCCGACTCCACTAGGTGTATCGAGGCGGCTCAAGTACGTGGGGCGATCCCGTCCGAGCTTACCCCCATTCGGACGGAATTCCTCATCGGTGCCTGGCCCCGAAACTCCCCTCAGGAACCGGCGCCTCACAACTTGAGCCGTCTCGAGGAAATACCCTCCGTGCCTTTTCATTCCGTGCGGAGGGGTTTCCTGTACGGGCTGCTCCTGCACACTCTCCACTTTGCCATCTTCGTCTACCATCCGGACACGCCTTGGTGTGGCGTCTTGCCGACTGGTGGTGGCGGAGGTCCCCAGTGGAGGGCTCTCTACGCGGGAGTCCTCCCTTGTTCCATTGGGGACTTGGCCTGGAGGGTGTTGCACGGAGCTGTCCCGTGCAATAAGGTTTTAAGTAGGTTCACGGACTCCCAGGCCGCCTGCATTTTTTGCGGCCTAGAGGAGTCCTTGTTTCACGTTTATATGGAATGTGAGAGGTTGCAGCCCCTCTTTCACTACTTGAAGGGGCTGCTCCTCGATTTTTGGTTGCACTTCAGTCCCACGCTCTTGATCTACGGTCACCCGGTGCGGAGGGGAGCGGACAGGTTGGAGGACCTCCTTGTGGGCCTGCTCCTGGGCCTGGCTAAAAGAGCCATCAATTGGTCCAGGCAGTGGGCGGTTGAGGGGGTCGTCCAGCCGGATTACCTGCCTCCCTTCCGTGGCCAAGTTCGCGCCCGGGTGGCCCTGGAGATGGAGCACGCGGTGTCCGCCGGCGCGCTTGAGTATTTCCGCGACCGGTGGGCGCCGTGGGGACTGGAGTGCATTATCAACCCGGAAAACCAAATTTTAATTTGATTTGTTAAGTTTTAGTTGAACTTTTGTTTATTTACAGTCCAATTGGTTTATTTTGGGTCCAAACAAAAAGAGTACCCTCTGTTCCAGCATTTCTGGCTGTGCAGCTGCCTCAGTCAGCAGGAGAAGGAGAAGCCAAACCAGGAGAGTGGAAAGTGGTGGTCTCCTGACCAGGAAGAGGAGGACAATGATAGGCCACCACCACCACCTCCACCATCATCATCACATCAACAGAGGTGCCTGGAGAGAGAGGACAGAGGAAGAGAAGGATAAGGGAGGCCAGCAACAACACCAACCAGGGGAGAGGCCTTTCCTATCACTGCTTCCCCAAATTGGCCTCCAATTCAGGAGAGGGAGAGAGGGGTGAGAAACCACCATCAACAACTAACTGTTTGGAAGGAGGGAAGAACCACATCATCTTTTCTGAACATCTACAGGTGGGTGTTATTTGGGGCACTCTCCCAAAGACTTTGTATTTTAGGTGGGGGGAGAAAAGAATAAACGAGGCCGGATCATCAAGGGGTGCCTGTGTGTGTGTGTGGCTCTTGTTAAAATCTAGGCCACACACACCACTAATAAGCACCCCTTCTATTGTCTGACCTGGGACAGCTGGAGCTGCCTAGGTGAAGTCCAATTACTTTGTTAAGACCTGGTGTGGGACTGAGCCTGGGGCATCTCCAGCTTTCCCAGGTGAAGACATCTTCTCCCCCTGCCAGAAGACCACCACCATCAAAGACTTTAAATTCCCATCGGAGAGTGCACCCCTGCCAACACCCACCCACCCACCATCCTGAGTGGCAACCCTGCCCTTGCGGCCTCCCTCCTTCCCACCCCCCCTCTCTCTCTCTTTGTCTCTCTCTGCCTATTTCTCTGAGGCACCTCAATTTCATCTCTTTTTATTAATTGCCTATTGAGCAGAGGGGAGAAGGCCCCTCTCCCAATTTCAATCAATAAGGGGAGAGGTGTGCCTTCATTTTAAACAACTCCCTCTGGTCAATAGAGGACCAAAAATACCTGAGGCCATTAACACCTTCAGGCCTGTGACTTGGGGTGAGTGTAGCCCTTATAAAAACACTCCATAATGGCGACTGTATCTTCGCCGGTGGCGGGGCCAGCCAGGACTTATGTGGGAGTGGCAGCCACAGCCACAGCTGCTCCCGCTGCTTCTGCTGCCCCGTCACCTTTTAAACTTATGACAAAAAAGCTTGGGGTGAAGAGCTACACTCACCCGACTATGACCATTGAGGCCTGTGTTAAAGCCATGGCTGGGGTTGTCGGCCCCTCAGCCATCATCGTGGCCTCAAAAATGTACGGGAAGGCTGTGTTCTTCCTGGGGTCAGAGCGGGCGGTGTCCTTGGCTGTCGCCAAGGGGCTCACCGTGGGCGGGACCTTGCTGCCGGTGGATCCTCTCGAGGCCACCGCGCAGAGGATCGTCATCTCGAACGTCCCGCCCTATGTTCCTGGTGAGCTCCTCATCCCCCATTTATGCCAACTTGGGGAGGTGAGGTCGGGGATCACGCCCATCCCGCTCGGCTTCCGGGAAGCCAGCCTTCGCCACGTCTTCTCCTTCCGGCGCCAGCTGTTTATCCACCACGAGGGGACTGCCTATCACGTCTTCTGGACATTGGACAGTGTGCGGTGCCACCCCTGCAAGGAGGTGGGGCACATCCGGAAAAACTGCCCCGCCTCCAAGGCCGCCGGATCATCTCATGCGGCTGAGGCTGGTGCCGCCGCCGCTCCTCCCCCCGGATCTGCCCGCGCGTCGGGAACGTCTGATGCGCGGTCGACGTCGGGGGCCGATGCCACCAAGGCCTCCGGCGGGGGGGAGGGAGCGCATCCGGCCGGAAAGAAGGCGCGGCGAAAAAATAAACACCTTAGGGCGGGTCCCCCCGTGGATGGCCAGCCCTTGCCCCTTGCGCCCCTTACACCCGCGCTCCTCGCGGAGTTAATCGGGGCAGACGCGAGTGGGAGGGGCCTCTTGCCCGGGCCTGTGGCCGCAACCGCCGTAGCGGAAACGCCAATACCTGCGGCCGGGCTCGGGCCCGAGGAACCCGACAAACCTGCTCCACCGGAGGGAGCGGACGAGGAGGCCCCTGCAGACATGGAGGTCTCCCTCACTCCCTCCGCGTTAAAAAGAAGGCGTGACCCCCTGAAAGAGGAGGAGGACCGGGAGGAGTAAGGTCCCTCCGAGCAGGGGTGGGTCGCCACCCGCCGCGGGTACTGCGCCCCCCCCCAGCTGTCATTACCACCGGCGATCGGCAGGGGTCGCCTGTCCCTCAGGAGGCTGAGGCAGATGGGTCTGTCCAGCACGTGCCTCCCGGGGATGGGGACAAGATCCTGCCCGTAGGGGTGGGCGCGGGACAACCCGCGGCGGTGATTGACATTTTATCGGTGCCGTTACCCCTCGCCGGGTCGGGCGGCCTGGGGTCTGGGTCGGGCGAGCTCTAGGAAAATGAGCTCGCCCAATGCGACCCGGACATCTCCGAGGGCCTGCTCGTCCCAGTGGAGGTTTTAATTGAAAACACCCCATCCGCTGGGTGGGAGGCTGGCGGCGGGGAGGAGGATGGCCCCCTGGCTGCGTCTCTGGTGCCGGACGTACTGGAGGAGCTGGGAATTGTTCTCTCCCCGGTTTCTCCGGTCGTTCTGGCGTCTGAGGCGGCGGGGGGACTCCGAACCGCTGCCGTCTTCTGGCCTGGTGCCCCTAGAGGAGCCCAGGGAGGAGTCCTCTGCCGCCGATCCTGGGGGTGGGATCCGGGCGGAGGCGGGGCCGGCTGGTGCGGCCGAGCCGTTCGCTGCGCACTGCGCAACGGACGGGTCGGCCGCTGGTGACGACCCCCTGGAGGAGGATGGGGACTCGGTGATGGGCACGGAGGACGATTTGGACTCCACCGTCCACGAGGCGCTGGATGACCTCGTGTCCCTCGCCGAGTCTCTCCTCATTCCCGTAAGGGAACTCTGGGACTTAATGGCCACATGCCAGGGTCGGCAAAATAAGATCCGGCACACCCTTGACAGGTTGTCGGAGCTGGCGCTGCTCATCGTGCCCGTCCGTGCCGCCGTTAAAATCATGGGCGCGGACAAGGGCGTGGACCCGCTCAAGCTGCGTCGGCTCAGAACGTTTCTCACAAGGCTGCTGAGGAAGTGGCGGCTGACCAGCGGCTGCGCTCCCTCCCCCCGTTAGGTGTAGGTAGAGTTTGCACTATGCTTCTGACATGAAGATAACCATAGCCAGCCTCAACATCAACGGCAGCAGGGAGGCGCGCCGCAGATTCAACAACTTCTCGGTCCTTCGGGACGGGAAGTATGCGGTGTGTTTCCTGCAAGAAACCCACACCGTTCCGGGAGACGAAGCCACATGGCTCCTGGAGTGGCAAGGAGGGGTCAGCATGAGTCACCTCTCCAACAATTCCAGCAGGGTGGCTATCTTGCTGGCCCTGCATTTTCAGCCGGAGATCTTGGGGGTCAAGGAGCATGTGCCGGGCCGCTTGCTCCAGGTCACTGTTCGCCTGGGGGGCGTGCCGCTCCATCTAGTGAACGTGTACGCCCCTCAGACTGTTGCGCAGCAAGTGCGCTTCTTCGAAGAAGTGTCCGCTCTTTTTGGCTCCGTCGATGCGGGCGAGTGCGTCATCCTCGGGGGGGATTCTAACTGCACCCTCGAGGCGAGGGACCGTTCGGGTCCCCCGCGAAGCCCGGCGGCGATGGAGAAGTTGAGGGACCTGGTCGGGCCCTTCGACTTGGTGGACGTCTGACGAAATCTCCACCCCGACTTCAGCGCCTTCACTAGCGTGAGGTCTAGGGGAGGAAGGTCCAGAATCGACCGCCTCTACATTTCCCGGGCATACGTCTCCTGCGTTCTGGCGGCTTCCATGCGGCCGGTGCCGTGCACGGACCACCACCTGGTGTGGGCGGAGCTCACTCCGCTGCGCGCGCGGGTGGGTCCACGTACTGGCATTTTAACAACCTGCTGCTGGAGGACGCGCGGTTCCAGGATTCATTTCGTCGGTTCTGGGCCGACTGGAGAAGGAAGCGGGGGGGCTTCCCCTCCTTGAGGCTATGGTGGGACGTGGGCAAGGCTCACAACCGTCTCTTCTGGCAGGAGTACGCGAAGGGGTGGACCAAGAGGCGGGAGGCCCGGGTCGGGCGGTTGGAGAAGGAAGTGCTCAACCTGGAGTCCCGTCTCGGTCAGGTCGTCGAGGTCCCGACCCTGCGGAAGGTGTACGAAGAGAAGAAGGGCGCGCTGAAGGACCTGCAGCTCGTCGGGTCCCGAGGCGCGTACGTGAGATCGCGGATCCAGCTCCTGCGGGACCTGGACCGCGGCTCCCCCTTCTTCTACTCACTGGAAAAAAGACGGGGGGTTCGTAACCAGCTCTTGGGGCTGCTGGCCGACGACGGATCTCTGGTCTCGGATCCGGAGGGAATCAGCGCGGAGACCCGCGCCTATTACGGGGCTCTGTTCTCTCCGGATCTGTCCAGCGAGGATGCGTGGAGTTTTGTGGGAGGACCTGCCGAAGGTCAGCCAGGAGGGCGCCGAAAAATTGGACGCTCCGCTAAGCCTGGCGGAGCTGACCGGCGCCCTCCGCCAGCTCTCTAGGGGAAAGTCCCCGGGGCTGGACGGGCTGACCGTGGAGTTCCACAGGGCATTCTGGGACGTCTTGGGGGGCGACTACGCGCGTGTCCTGGGGGAAAGTTTGGCGACCAGGGCGGTCATTGTCCTGCTGCCTAAGAAGGGCGATCTCCGCCTCCTTAAGAACAGGCGCCGGTCTCCCTCCTCAGCACGGACTATAAAATCTTTGCCAGGGCCATGTCTGCTCGCCTTGGCACCGTGCTGGCCCACATGATCCACCCCGACCAGTCCTACACAGTCCCGGGCCGGACCATCCACGATAACATCCATCTGGTCCGAGAACTGGTCCACCACTCCCAGAGGGCTGGTCTGTCGGTCGCCTTCCTTACCCTGGATCAGGAGAAGGCGTTCGACAGGGTGGATCACGAGTATCTCTTCGGGACTCTGCGCGCATTCGGGTTTGAGACGCATTTTGTCGCCCGGATCCGACATCTGTACGCTGCCGCAGAGTGTCTGATTAAAGTTAACGGGTCCTTGACGGCGCCCCTTCGCTTCGGGAGGGGGGTGCGTCAGGGATGCCCCATGTCCGGTCAGTTATACGCCATTTGTGTGGAGCCTTTCCTTCGCCTCTTGCGGAAGAGGTTGACGGGACTGGCTCTGCAAGGGAAGGGCGTGGAGGTGATCCTCTCAGCTTACGCCGATGACGTGCTCCTCACGGTCACGGATCCCGCTGACTTGCGGAGGATGCGGGAATGCCAGCAGATTTACTCGGACGCATCCTCCGCCAAGATCAACTGGGAGAAATGTTCCGGACTCCTGGTGGGTCAGTGGCGGGTGGACTCCCTGCCGGAGGAGTTCAGGCCTTTCGCCTGGAGCACCACGCACCTCCTCTATTTGGGAGTCTACCTTAGCCCTGCCGAGGATGCCTGGCCGGCGAGTTGGCAAGAGCTGGAAGCCAAAATCACCGCTTGCCTAGGACGCTGGACAGGACTGCTCCGACTGTTGTCCTACAGGGGTCGAGCGCTGGTCATAAACCAGCTGGTGGCCGCCATGTTGTGGTATCGATTGGTCACTTTGATCCCTCCCCCTGCGTTTGTCGCCAAGATGCAGAAGAAGCTCATCGACTTCTTCTGGGACAAAAGGAAGCATTGGGTCTCTGCCGCGGTTCTGTGTCTCCCGCTTAGGGAGGGCGGTCAGGCGCTGGTGTGCCTTCGCACCCAGGCTGTGACTTTCCATCTTCAGACGCTGCAGAGATACCTGTACGTCGAGAATCCTCTGAGATGGTGTGCGCTGGCGACGTTTTTC
Source organism: Somniosus microcephalus (assembly GCF_052327205.1). Lineage (NCBI taxonomy): Eukaryota > Metazoa > Chordata > Chondrichthyes > Squaliformes > Somniosidae > Somniosus > Somniosus microcephalus. Next base: position 40,857,687 of record NC_140998.1, read on the forward strand.
TTCCGCCAGCTGCACGGCCTCAATTACGACACGCAGCTCCTGTTCGCGAAAGTGGGCGGCAGGCGTGCCTGCCTGCGGGAGCTGCCTGTCGTCTACCAGGAACTACTATAGGTTTGGAACTACGTCGCTTCCAGGCGGAGATCTCCCCCCGTCAGGAGCGGCGGCTCTCCTTCAGGAGCCGCTGCTCAGGAATCCGCACCTCCACGAACGTGGGTTCGGGCGGCTGGCGGAGGGTAGGGCTGTGCCTGGCAAGGCGACCAGAGTCGGGGACCTGCTCGATGGCGGAGGAGCGGGCTGGATGGCACCGGAGGAGCTGGCGCGGCGCCTGTCCTGGGCCAACGTCCGGCTCGCGGTCGAAGCCATCGAATTGGTGAAAGCGGCACTGGGCCCCGACTCCACTGGGTGTATCAAGGTGGCTCAAGCACGTGTGGCGATCCCGTCCAAGCTTACCCCCGTTCGGACGGAATTCCTCATCGGCGCCCGGCCCCGAAACTCCCTTTGGGAACCGGCGCCTCACAACTTGAGCCGTCTCGAGGAAATACCCTCCGTGCCTTTTCATTCCGCGCGGAGGGGTTTCCTGTACGGGCTGCTCCTGCACACTCTCCACTTTGCCATCTTCGTCTACCGTCCGGACACGCCTTGGCGTGGCGTCTTGCCGACTGGTGGTGGCAGAGGTCCCCAATGGAGGGCTCTCTACGCGGGAGTCCTCCCTTGTTCCATCGGGGACTTGGCCTGGAGGGTGTTGCACGGAGCGGTCCCGTGCAATAAGGTTTTAAGTAGGTTCACGGACTCCCAGGTCGCCTGCATTTTTTGCGGCCTGGAGGAGTCCGTGTTTCACGTTTATATGGAGTGTGAGAGGTTGCAGCCCCTCTTTCGCTACTTGAAGGGGCTGCTCCTCGATTTTTGGTTGCACTTCAGTCCCACGCTCTTGATCTACGGTCACCCGGTGCGGAGGGGAGCGGACAGGTTGGAGGACCTCCTTGTGGGCCTGCTCCTTGGCCTGGCTAAAAGAGCCATCAATTGGTCCAGGCAGTTGGCGGTCGAGGGGGTCGTCCAGCCGGATTGCCTGCCTCTCTTCCGCGGCCATGTTCGCGCCCGGGTGGCCCTGAAGATGGAGCACGTGGTGTCCACCGGTGCGCTTGAGCATTTCTGCGACCGGTGGGCGCCGCGGGGACTGGAGTGCATTATTAACCCGGAAAACCAAATTTTAATTTGATTTGTTAAGTTTTAGTTGAACTTTTGTTTATTTACAGTCCAATTGGCTTTTTTTTTGGGTCCAAACAAAAAGAGTACCCTCTGTTCAGTAAATACCTGTTATTATTGTTCTCCTGCAGTCCGTGTATTATTGATATTCGGACACTACACTTATGACCTTATAACCAGGTATGTCAACAGACCAAAATGCATCTTTCTAGACATGTCGGACGATCTCTGCGTTCACCATGAGGGGGGCAGTGACTGAACAATGCTGTATCCTTGAGCTAGACCTGCAGACAAAAGCTTCATAACAGAGATAGCTCCAGATTGCTTTGAGCGTTTACACCACTGGATCCTTTCAAGTAACAGCAGGGAATATATGCCAAATTTTTCAATCAGCGGTGGACTGATGCATAAAAGAGCTAACACACTTGTTTTTTTTTAGTGCAAACCTTTTCATGACTTTCCTCATGGAAAGCAGCCAACAGTAAAAAGAACAATTCAACTTTTATGTGTTGTAGATTTTCCCTTAGTGCAGGACATTTCTGATGGCACACGCATGGCCATACAGGCCCTTACCTGCAATCCCATTGCCTTCATGAACAGAAAGGGATTCCATTCCACTAATGTGCAGCAAATATGACCATATTAATAAAATTATGCACATGAACGGCCACTGTCCTTGTAACAATCATGTGCCTTCATTTTACATCACTTTGTGCTGCCACCATTATTTGAAGCACTAGGGAGACTGAACATATGACTTCTCTGAGATCAAGGACATTGTGTACAGCCTTGGCATATGATTCCTTGAGACTGGTAAGAAAAAGAGCTGTGTATTGATATAATGAGGCATACGTGACCACCAGGATCATCGTTGCACACACTATGTTTGGACAGATTGGGGGTCTACTGTTGTATTGCCTGTGAAGGTCCCAAAGATCACTGTAGTCTGGTGTATATAGCACAATGTTGCTATATAATGAGGCATTGCCATAGGGTAGATGCTGGATGAGGCCTATTGAGAGAAAAGGACATTGAGAACTGAAGATATGTCAGTTGAGATCAAGGACATCTTCTGCAGCCTTGGCACATGGCAGTTGTAAGTAGAAAGAGCTTGAAGACAGGTTCTATTTAACAATACACTGACTTAAATACTGTTCCATCCAAAGCATAAATAATCCTGTCTACAGATGCATAATGAATTGAACCCATGTACTATCCCCTCTGCCCAACTACCAATCCATTCTTCTGCTTCTATCCTATTTATCCCCATCCGAAGTGAACTCTCAGGACACAGTTGAAATAAATAAACCCTGTTTACTCTCTCCAATATTGTGACATGCATGTGTGCTCAGAGGCCTAGAAATTCAGTATCGCCACGTTTGGGGCGTTATAGTCGAGTGTGCGCTAAATTTAGCGCCCGGCGCAAATTATCGCCACCTTCAGCGAAATTGACTTGCTTTGCCCCAAGAGGTGCTTGGTGCGCTAAAGCAGGTGCTGCACGACTGTCCTAAGGCACTAAGCCGGAGAGGCGAGGCGCTACCACCGAGGGCGGGCGCAGCGCAGCACAGGTGCGGCCAGTTAGCGATTGCAGGCAGACACGCTGGCGCAAGTCACCTCTTAAAGGGGGAGGGTTGATTTGGCTTGCAGCCACGCCCTGCACATTGCAGCCCTGATTCTCGGCCTGGACAGACCTGCTGCCACATTCTAACGCCTAGGACCATGGAGAGGGCCAGGGAGCGAGCACAGCGGTTCAGTGAGGGGGCCCTGAAGGTTCTGGTTGGCGAAGTGGAGCGCAGGCGATCTATCCTGTTTCCGGACAGTGGCAGGAGGCCGCTGCCCAATGAATATCGAAAATCTTGGAGGGAGGTGGCACACAGAGTGACCTCCAGCAGCATGGTGCCTAGGAGCCCTGTGCAATGCAGGAAGAAGTTCAACGACCTCACTCGGGTTGTCCGGGTGAGCACCCTTTCCAGTATCCTCTTCATCCCTGCATGTGCACCTCACTTTATGGCCAAAGGGTCCTGAAAGCCCCAATGCCCAGCCCTCATCCAACACCTATGGGCCTTTCATGAAACTCAGATGCACATTCACCACTTTACACACTGTAAGGGCTATTCGACCATGGGAGGCAGTGCAGCCAAGATCAGGGCTTCACTGTAAGGGCTATTCGACCATGGGAGGCAGTGCAGCCAAGATCAGGGCTTCACACTGTAAGGGCTATTCGACCAGGGGAGGCAGTGCAGCCAAGATCAGGGCTTCATAGTGTAAGGGCTATTCGACCATGGGAGGCAGTGCAGCCAAGATCAGGGCTTCATACTGTACTCAGAGCCCGTCCTTTCTCTTGCAGGGCAAGCTGGTGCACAATAGAAGGCAGCAGCAATGGACCGGGGGAGGCCGTGCTGACCTTAAAGACCTCAGCGATCTGGAGCAGCGAGTGGAATGGATTATGGCAGGCCGGATGATTGGCCCCGTCGCCACTGGAGATGCCGACCCCGTTCTGGACAGCAATGGTAAGGTCATCACCTTTTTGACCTCTCTCCTTCCACTTGTGCCTCACACCAGCATTCTTTGCCACTATCGAACCAATACAGTGCATTGCAGCACTCATGACTCCCTCGCTGCCGCCCTGTCCTCACGCTAAAGCAACTCTTGTACCTCCCTGCTTTCAGATGCTGATTCGCCAGGTGAGGAGGCGGGCCCTCAAGCTGCCACTGTGAGTGATTCTGAAGGCGAACAGGAAGAGGAAGCCGGACCATCAGTGCCACCCTCAGCCGAGGCAGCCCATGGCCATAATGGGGACACGTTTTCCCTGGAGGGGAGCAGGGGGGAAGGGTCTGAGGAGGGTGAATCTCCAGGGCCAGCGGGCTGCAGCAACGCGGGGAGGGGTAGGGAAGCTCGGCGGCACTTCTCCCCGGAGGGAGAGTCTGGCCTCCAGTCCTGCTACAGTGAGCGCAGAGGAGGTGCGGCTCCTTGCTGAAATGGGTGCCCAGGCAGAGCAGAGGCACATTGAGCTCATGGCTGCAGTGGCAAGGATGCCTGACTCCATAGAGTCACTGGCAAGGAGTGTCCAGGACTTCAGGGCAGCACAGGCAAGGAGTCTGCAGGACTTCCATGCAGAACTAGCAAGGAGTGTGCAGGACTTCGGTGCAGCACAGGCAAGGAGTCTGCAGGACTTCAGTGCAGCACAGGCAGCACAGGCGGCTTCCACGCAAGTGCTTAGTGGTGCCATGCAGTCAGTGGCTGATCTGATGCAGACACAGATTAGGGCCACACAAGCACTGACTGCTGCCACCCTCGCTGGATTGGGCAGGATTCGCCGGGGCCCTCGCCGCACCGCAGCAGGCCAGCAGTCTGTGCTTCAGCAGATTGCTCCTCATGCTGCAGTGCTGCCCCGTGGGAGTGCCAGTGTGTCGTCCGACCAGGGAGTGCCTGTGCTCTGTCAGGATGGCAGCATTCCTGCTGCCAACACTGTCACTCCTCCACTGCAGCTGCCACCACCCATAGGACAGACTGCTGCCGCCCATGCAGAGTTGGAGCAGTCAGCAGCCAGGCCCTCCAGGCCCAGAGCTGATCCAGGCCGTCCCCCAAGGGCATCTGCTGACTCACTTTCTGACACTCAGCAGCCTTCCCCCAGCCTTGCTGCAGCCACTGGGGTCCCATTGCGGAGGAGCTGCAGGGTGGGAAGGGGCCAATCTCGCAAGCGAAGCAGATCACTCTCGCAGGCCAAAAAGTAGGAGGTGTGGAAAAATGGTGTGAATTTTTTTAGTGAAGGCCGAGGATCATGGTCATTTCTGGTTAACTCTTTTGTTCATTGTCTCCAGGTTGTGAGAGCCAGTTATGTGTCTGACTGGTTTTTTTGGGGTTTCTCTGTATTTCTTTGTCATGCGGGAAGGGCACAGAGTTTGTTAAATAAATAATTGTCTTTATTCAGATTGTGCTGTTTGCTCTTTGAACTATTTGTTGCCTTGACCGGCTCAGGGTTTGCGGAACCGTTCCATTCATGTTCTTTCAATGGCACAAGCCATTCCCTCAGAGGGGGCCTAGTACCGACTTGCAATAAGCCGCTGACGGACGGCCCTTGCATTTTGTGCCTCCCTCCCGTCTTGGTGCTCCTCCTCCTCCTCCTCCTCCTCCTCTGGTGGTGCTTCAATGTCTGCTGGCAGTGACTGAGTCCTGAGGATAGCCAGGTTATGCAGCATGCAGCACACTACAACGAAATGGGAGACTCGCTCAGGCGAGTACCGAAGGGCTCCCCCGGAATGGTCCAGACAGCGGAACCATTGCTTTACCACACCGATTGTGTGCTCAATGATGTTCCTGGTCACTTGATGGCTGTCATTGTATCATTCGTCAGCAGGGGTGCTGGGCGCACGGAGCGGGATCATCAGCCAGGTGCACAAAGTATAGCACTTGTCCCCGAGAAGCCAGCCTCCTGGGTGAGCCGGGGCTTCGAAAAGGTCTGCCACAGAAGTCTGGCGCAGGATGAAGGCGTCGTGGCTGCTGCCTGGAAAGCGGGCATTGACAGCTAATATCAGCTGTCTGTGGTCACACACCAACTGCATGTTCAACGAATGGAACCCCTTCCGGTTGCGGTAGTCCTCGGCATTCTCTTGAGGCGCCCGCAAAGCCACATGTGTGCAGTCAATGGCGCCCTGGACCATGGAGAAACCCACTATTCTTGCAAATCCCATTGTGCGCTCTTGCTGCTTGTCCAGGGTCATGGGGAAGGAAATGTACTGATGTCTCCTTTTGAAGAGGGCATTCGTGACCTGGCGGATGCAGCAATGCACCGCGAACTGGGAGACATTGGCAATGTCCCCCGTAGCGGATTGGAAGGAGCCAGTGGCATAGAAGTTGAGAGCCACTGTCGCCTTCACTGCCACCGACAGAGACGTCCTGCTCCTCAGGATGCAGATCTGTCTGAAGCAGGTGGCAGAGCTCAGTGACCACCTCCCATCTGAATCGAAGCCTCCGAATACACTGCTCCTCAGACATGTTGAGGTAGGAGAACTGCTGGCAGTATACCCTGGGAGGGTAAGGCCTCCTGTGCCGATGCCTTTTGGCCCTCCTCTGTCTGGCCATGATTGGCACTCTCTCTCGGCGTCTATGAGCCCTCTCAATGCAATGGAGAAACCCAACGTTTCCACCCATTGCAGCCCCCATAATATGTGGCCACTCAAGGCTATGCCACTGAAAAATCAATCCAACTGCAAAGTTCTGGGCTGAAGCCAGAAGTACCTGTGCGAGCGCTGACTCAATGCAGAAAGCTCTCTCCCTTTGTCTCTCTGCAAATCTCTCTGTCTCTCACACAGGAGTGGTCCAAAAATGGCTACCACTAAGAAGCCAGGAAGAGCCCCCTTTAAATAGCGCCCCCCCAACCCCACAGCGACTGGGAACCATTCCAGTCAACCAGTCGCTGGGAGCGCCAGGCGGAAAGAAGGGGGTGCAACTGAAGTTCCGGTTCGGGGCATACCAAGGGCGTTGCACCATGAAATGACGTAAGGATCTGCGTGCGCAGCTGAGCAGGCGTTGCGGTTTTGCGCCGCCGCTAAATGTCCGCTCAATTTCGCGAGAGGCGCAGGTCTCGCCACGCCTGGGCGCTAGCCGCTTGGTGCCCCAATTATCGCCCTCTTAAGGCACTAACGGCTGGCGCTAACAACTGAATTTCTCCCCCAGAGTGTCTTACCCTGATGCTTCCTTCTTATGAAATTGTCTTCTACTACCCAACCTAGGGCTGCGGCTCAGTATGTGAGGCCATGAAGGTGTAGCATGCAAGTAGCTTTTGCTGGCAGTAGACCTGATGTTCTTAACTGGCAAGATTTATTTGTAACAACAGAAGCATATTTTTATACGAGCAATGAAGCTTACGCTGCAACAATATGGGAAATGCTTGTGCAGGTGTTAAAGAACTGAAAGCTACCTGAGCGCTCTGCATAATGTCTTTGTGAAGTAGCACCAAGTTGAGAGTGAACTCCATATATTGAAAGTAAGCAAATTGTGGACACCCTTACCATGGCAATTTTCTTGAGTTGGGCAAATTTCTTTTCCATTCGTGGAAGACTGCCTTACCTTTTCTCTTGCCATGTCTACCATATCGACCCAGAACTTGATGGACAGGTGTCCCTTAGCTCCAAAAAGGGCAACCTTCCTTTTCTACACCTCCTGAAGTAAGACCTCTGGTGCAGTATTCTCAATAGGACCAGTCCTGCTTCAGTCCCTCATTGTTTCAATATTGAACTGATAGCAGAAAACCTTTAAATTTCTCCAGTGTGCAGCTCTGCTTTAACTATGAGCAGCACTTCTTTAAGACCTGCTAACTCTCCAGATATCCTGTCCATGCACACAGAGCACTCACTCCCTGTGTATCATCCAATCTGTGCAAGGAGTGTATGATCATTACTGAAATGAGAAGACCTTGCAAAGTCATGTGAAGTCAACTCTCTCTACTACTTGCATGCTGAGTATGCAGTGAGTTCTCATCCAACTGGCACTGAGTTCCGATCCTGCAGGCCTGATAGCATTCTTAGTTGTTTATTATGATGTACACAATTAGCTACTGTACTATCCTGCTGACAATAAATGTTTTAGCCTGTGGAATAGAACAGCAATGTCATTATGCATCACAAAGGTCATGCATCGGGTTTCTGCCAGAAGAGAACTGTGAGCTCAATTTCGTTGGCAAAGACTTCCATGCCTCCTTTATTATAAAGCTACCAGAGCAGAGATGGTTCCATGAAGTGTATAGTCAAATTGGAACATAGGAAGAGGGGTAGGCCATTCATCTCCTCGAGCCTGTTCTGCCATTCAACTAGAGAATTAGATCATAGCTGATCTGTATACAGGAAACTCTTTTTTATCCAGCACCGACGGGACCGGCATGTGCCAGTTTATCAAAAAGTCCGGATTACAGTGAGGTATTGTAAAAGGTACGAGAGCCACAGATCCAGGCGTCCCTGTTGCTATGCAACAGGTGCAGGAACCCCGGCCACAAGATCCAGGCATCCCTGTTGCTATGCAACAGGTGCAGGAACCCTGGCCACAAGATCCAGGCGTCCCTGTTGCTATGCAACAGGTACAGGAACCCTGGTTACAGGGCCACAGATCCAGGAATGGCCACTGATATGAAGTAAAATTTACCTGAATCTATTCCTGAATTTTGCCGGTTAACAGAGATTTCCGGTTATTTAGGTGCCGGTAAATCGAGGGTTTCCTGTATTAACTAACATAGGAACAGGAGTAGCCATTCAGCCCCTCAAGCCCAGAAGCAATTGTGACTTTTATTTGCCTGGAAGACCTGCGCTGATAGCTGGAGAAGGATTATATAGACCAGCAGTGTAAACACAGTATTGCTGGCCTATATTACTACTCAGTCTACCCACTGTCAGAAGAAATCACAGCACACATCGGAAGTGACAGCCATTTATACTTGCCTGAGCACTGCACTGGTGTGTCAGCCTAGATTTTGTGCTCAAATCTCTGGAGTGGGACTTGAACCCACGACCCTCTGACTCAGAGGCGAGAGTGCTACCACTGATCCACAGCTGACATCAATATGCCATCACCAACATTGCTGTCCCTGGAGAAGCAGCAAGATGCGGCCCTTGAGATGATTCTCGCTTCTTCTGGCAGCATCACCTCATTGATATTACAGCACTGCCTCCAAACCTGAGGCTGGAATCAGTAGCAGAACAGTGAACTGAAAGAGCCTGAGCAATGCAAGACCTGCAGGATGAAACGTCTTTTGCTTTTGATGTAGGGATGTTAAAAGTAGCTGGTTAAAAACGGAATTGTACACTGCTGATTTGCAAATATTGTTTTTAATTGTAATTTAACCAAAGTAATTATTGCTGTTCACTTTGTGTTTTTAATCTGATCCAGTGGCTGAATTAGTTGATCACTGATTTAAAAGATGGCTCAGAAATTACTGTTGCTGTTGTTAGTGGATGACTACTTAATGTAATTGTATGACATTTCTTTGTCTGCAGTTTGTAACCCATTTCAAATAAATGGGCTGCACCTGCGCTAAAATAGTGGACAGAGGAATATAATATAGATATATTAAGTGATCACCTCCTAATATTGGCAACTGTCTATTCTAGGCTCATATTATGAAGTCTCATTCCTCATCAGTTTTTTAAATTCATTCTCAGAATATGGGAGTCACTGGCAAGATCAGCATTTATCGCCTATCCCTAGTTGCCCTGAGGTTGCAGTTTGATAGAACTGAGTGGCTTGCTAGGCCACTTCAGAGGGCATTTAAGAGTCAACCACGTTTGGTGTGTGACTGGATTCACATATAGGCCAAACCAGGTAAGCAGGTTTCCTTTCCTAAAGGACACTAGTGAACCAGTTGGGTTTTTAACTACAATCCAACAGCTTCGTGGCCACTTTTATTAATACCAGGAAGGCACGTCTGGAGCCCCCTGATGTTTGCATCGATTTAAATGAATGGCTCCATTATAGATGCCTGATACCCTCCCCCTGATTTTCCTTATGTGCTTCACCCAGGTGCAAAAACAGAAAATCTGCCACGATAATTTTAATATTTGTTATGTTGCAAAACTATTGTATTTGCTTGCCTCAACTCTTGACAGAAATTCTAGAAATATTCTGGTCTGTTTTGTGTTAAAGTTTACAGTACATTTTAAACATTGTTTTGTTTGATGAGTAAGGTTGTATAACACGCCAAAACCTATCAAACCAAATGATAAGAAATACATATAACTCAAGTTTCCATTTACACTCTATCTATAGGGACACACACCACTTATCAATGTCCCGAGAATTCAGACATAAGAGCAAAGACTTCGGGACCCCAGAGAGTGTGTAATGGTTCTGACAAACACCACACTATTTCCCAGTGCAGACCACTAGTAAGCTTCCTTCTAGTAATAAAGAACTTAGGAACAGGAGTAGGCCATTGAGCCCCTCGAGCCTGTTCCGCCATTCAATGAGATCATGGTTGCTTGGCTACAACCGTCCTACCAGTCATTGGTACAGAAAACAGAGAGTTATCTGGAGCCAAATGGGTAGAACGCTAATCACAGTAGTGGTTCATCAGGTACCTCAATGTTTAGTAGTACCCTGGAGGCCTAGCTCAAGTATTAATTCAAGTATTATTAACCAGTCCCCAGCCACCACCACCCTCCTCCCCCTGGCTGAACTTGTTCTCACATTGAACAACTTCTCCTTTGACTCCACTCACTTCCTCCAAATTAATGGTGTTGCTATGATAACCTGCATTGGTCCTAGCTATGCCTGCCTTTTCATGGGATATGTTGAACCTTCTTTGTTCCAGTCCTACTCAGGTCCCCTCCCTCACCTCTTTTTCTGGTCATTGATGACAGCATTGGTGCCATTTCCTGCTCTCACCCTGACCTAGAAAATTTCATTCACTTTGCTTCCAATTTCTACCCTTCCCTCACCTTCACATGGTCCATCTCCGACTCTTCCCTTCCCTTCCTCGACTTCTCTGTCTCCATTTCTGGGGATAGACTACTGACCAACATCCAATATAAGCCCACTGACTCCCACAGGTACCTGGATTACACTTCCTCCCACTCCGCTTCCTGTAAGGACTGTATTTCATTCTCCCAGTATCTCCATCTCCGTCGCATCTGCTCTGACGATGCCACCTTTCATACTAGTGCTTCCGATATGTCTTCCTTTTTCCTCAACTGAGGATTCCCCTCTACTGTGGTTGACATAGCCAAGGCCGTGTCCATTCTATTTCCCGCACTTCTGCTCTCACCCCTTCCCCTCCCTCACAGAACCACAATAGGGTTTCCCTTGTCCTCACCATTCACCAGACCAGCCTCCATATTCAACGGATCAGCCACCGCCACCTCCAGCGTGATCCCACCACTAAACACATAGAATCATCGAATCATAGACATTTACAGCACAGAGGGAGGCCATCCGGCCCATCTTGCCCGTGCTGGCTGACAAAGAACTATCCACCCTAATCCCACTTTCCAGCACTTGGTCCGTAGCCTTGTGGATTATGACACGTCAAGTGCATATCCAAGTATCTTTTAAATGTAATGAGGGTCTCTGCCTCTACCACCCTTTCAGGCAGTGAGTTCCAGACCCCCACCACCCCCTAGGTGGAAAGATTTTGCCTGAAATCCCCTTTAAACCACCGACCAATTACCTTAAATCCATTGCTCCTGGTTATTGACCCTTCTGCCAAGGGAAATAGGTCCTTCCTATCCACTCTATCCAGGCCCCTCATAACCTTATACACCTCAATTAGGTCCCCCCTCAGCCTCCTCTGTTCCAAAGAAAACAACCCCAGCCCACCCAATCTCTCCTTATAGCTAAAATTCCCCAGCCCAGGCAACATCCTTGTAAATCTCCTCTGCATCCCCTCTAGTGCATCTTTCCCTCTCCTCCCCTTTCAGCATTCCGAAGGGACCGCTCCCTCCATGACACCCTGGTCCACTCCTCATTCATCCCCTTCCCACGACACCGTCTCGTGCAAGCACAGGAGATGCAACACCTGCCCTTTTACTTCCTCCCTTCCCACTGTCCAGGGCCCCAAACACTCCTTCCAGGTGAAACAGTGATTTACTTGTACTTCTTGCAATTTAGTATACTGTATTCGCTGCTCACAATGCAATCTACTCTACATTGGCAAGACCAAATGCAGATTGGGTGAACGCTTTGCGGAATACCTCCATCCAGTCCGCAAGCATGACCCCGAGCTTCCGTCACCCATCACTTTAAGTTTCTGCTCCACTCCCACTATAACCTCTCCATCTTCGACCACCTACACTGTTCCAACGAAGCTCAATGTAAGCTCGAGGAACAGCACCTCATCATTCGATGAGGCACTTTACAGCCTTCTGGACTCAGCATCGAGTTCAATAATTTCAGAACATAACCTCCACCCCTATTTTTTCACATGGCAACTGTTGATGATTCTGCCATTCCCACTTACACCACTTCTAGACTCATCTTTTGTTTCTTAACTTGTCCCATTACCATCTCCTTTTGCCTTGCACCATCATCCCTTTTGTCTTTTAATCTCTCCTGCCTTCCATCCTATCACAGACCTTCCCTTCTGTTCTTTCCTCCCCCCCACCCTTTCCCTGCCCCTGCACTTGCTTAAAATCTGTTACATCTCTAACTTTTTCCAATTCTGACGAAAGATCATCAACCTGAAATGCTAACTCTGTTTCTCTCTCCACAGATGCTGCCTTTCCTGCTGAGTGCTTCCAGCATTTTCTGTTTCAATTTCAGTTTTCCAGCATCCACAGTACTTTGCTTTAGTCTAGTATCAATTCCCTGGATCTACCAAAGAGGCATATCTTGGTCCCAATTTCCCATTGTCAGCCATTTCATCTTGCAGCCATCTCAGCCGCAATCCCTGAATACCTTCTCCTCCTGCCAAGGAGGATAGTCATAAGTTTGTCTTTAGCCAACTGACCAGCCCAAATTTAAACCTTCACTAGGTAGGCAGCAGATACCTGGAGAAGCATGTTGAACAGCACAACACACCATAAAATGTGTGACTGTATTATCACTATCTTCCTGACCACAGCTTAGATACATACCATACCTCACTGAACAGTGGTTCCATGTGTTGGAGGGGAAGAATTTCAGCAGCAACTGCTTCCCTCTCTGCGACCCAGTCCACTGAGACAGCAAATGCAGGTTATATGCATGTCTGTCACATACCTAGCCCCAGGCAATGGCCTCCACCAGCTGACATTCATCACATTTCTGATGAGAGAACTCTGACACTTGAAAACATTTGCTTTCCTATGGTGGAAGGTCAGCCGCAAGAAAGTTTGCAAAATCCATTTCTAATTCTGAGTATTAGACCCACTTGTTACCAGTACTTTAATCCATGTCATGATACAAGAAGCTTCAGCAAAGATACAAGCATGCTATGACACTAACTCCCCCTTAGGTTTGCTGAGTGATAGGTTAGGGCAGGCCAGAACCCTCCCTGTTCTTTTCACCAAAGATCCACCACACTGCTTGATCCTGGATTTCCTACGTAGGCTAAAGGAAACTCCTCTGCTATATCTCTGAAACATGAAAGAGAATTGTTTGGACACATGTATTACATGCCACAAGCCTAAACTGCTTTGGGTTTTTGCTATCATTGAAGAGAGACGAGAAAGACCAAGACTATCTTCTCTCTTCTCAATATAGTCCTGAAGAATTGCTTCCAAGCAGTCAATGGCTTTGGGATCCATGCAGGCCCAACCATCTTCAGCTGCTTCACCAATGACCTTCCCTCCAACATAAGGTCAGAAATGGGGATGTTCGCTGACGACTGCACAGTGTTCAGTGCCATTCAAAACTCCTCAGATAATGAAGCAGTCCATGCCCACATGCAACAATACCTAGACGATGTTCAGGCTTGGGCTGATAAGTGGCAGGTAACGTTCGCACCACAGAAGTGCCAGGCAATGACTATCTTTAACAAGCGAGAGTCTAACCACTGCCTCTTGACAGTCAACAGCATTACCATCGCCAAGCCCCCCACCATCAACATCCTGGGGGTCACCATTGAACCATTGACCAGAAACTTAACTGCAACAGCCACATAAATACTGTGGCAACAAGAGCAGGTCAGAGGCTGGGTATTCTGCTGAGTGTCTCACCTCCTGTCTCCCCAAAGCCTTTCCACCATCTGCAAGGCACAAGTGAGGAGTGTGATGGAATATACTCCGCATACCTGGATTAGTGCAGCTCCAACAACACTCAAGAAGCTCGACACCATCCAGGACAAAGCAGCCCACTTGATTGGCACCCCATCCAACAGCTTCAACATTCACTCCCTCCACCACCAGTGTACCATGGCTGCAGTGTGTAGCATCTACAAGATGCACTGCAGTAACTCGGCAAGGCTTTTTTGGCAGCACCTCCCAAACCCGCGACCACTTCCTCCTAGAAGGACAAGGGCAGCAGGTGCCTGGGAACACCACCACCTCCAGGTTCCCCTCCAAGTCACACACCATTTTGACTTGAAAGTATATCGCCATTCCTTCATCGTCGCTGGGTCAAAATCCTGGAACTCCCTCCCTAACAGCACTGTGGGAGTACCTTCACCACACAGACTGCAGCAGTTCAAGAAGGCGGCTCACCACCACCTTCTCAAGGGCAATTAGGGATGGGCAATAAATTTTGGCCTTGCCAGTGATGCCCACATCCCATGAACGAATAAAAAAAAGTCATAATGTTGCACCAGTACCAGATCCGAACGGTTCAAGATAGCATGTGGAGTGCACCAGTTCCCCAGGTGAGTTTGCTAATAACACATCTTCTGTATAAAGAAGTGCCACAATTCTTTCAAATATATCTGGAACAGAACAACCCAAGACAGCCACTTATGATGCCATCTAAGCATGAAGCCATGAAGTCATCAAATAGGTTGAATGGCAGTTGACAATCTTGCCTCACTCCACTTTTGAAAGGAGGAAGAAAGAAAGACTTGCATTTATATAGTGCCTTTCATGACCTCAGGACATCCCAAAGTGCTTTACAGCCAATGAAGTACTTTTGAAATGTAGTCACTGTTGTAATTTGGGAAACGCGACAGCCAATTTGCGCACAGCAAGGCCCCACAAACAGCAATATGATATTGACCAGATAATCTCTTTTGGTAATGTTGATTGAGGGATAAATATTGGCCAGGACACTGGGGATAACTCCTCTGCTCTTCTTCGAACTAGTGCCATGGGATCTTTTAGGTCCACCTGAGAGAGCAGATGAGGCCTCAGTTTAACGTCTCATCCGAAAGAAGTCACCTCCGACAGTGCAGCACTCCCGTAGTACTGCACTGGAATGTTGGCCTAGATTCTGTACTCAAATCTCTGGAGTGGGACTTGAACCCACAACCTTCTGACTCAGAGGTGAGGGCGCTACCCACTGAGTCCTGGCTGACATTTTTGCAAGCAATGGGTTTGGTAAGTTTTCCATCTACCCTGACGCAGATCCTAGAGCTGGAGTTGACACCCCAGCTAAAATCCCGATTTGGTCATGTTCTCCCATAGCTTCCAGTTTCCTCAGGACAGCATAAGGCACTAGGTCAAAAAGCCATATAAAAATCAATGCAAATAATATTAATAAGCTTCCTCTTAGTCATAGAATGTTCTCATATAAAACTATAACCTTTATGCTCCACAAGAATAAAATCTAGCCTGTTTCATTTTTGATTCAATCATGGGTCTCCAAAACATTTGGTACATTATAAGTGACGTGAGAACCAAGCATCATCTTGATGGCTGTCAATATCAGTAAGATTCCTTGTTAGTTTTTCATCTTATTACAATCTCTCTTCTGGTGGATAAAAACTACAATTTTATTCTGGAACCGCAAGGGTATTTGTGCCTGTGCTTCAATGGAAAATCAAAACTATTTAACAGAGCAGACAATGCAGAATGTGACTGGATATAATTGTCATTGTTGTGTAGGA
Organism: Somniosus microcephalus; assembly: GCF_052327205.1. Classification (NCBI taxonomy): domain Eukaryota; kingdom Metazoa; phylum Chordata; class Chondrichthyes; order Squaliformes; family Somniosidae; genus Somniosus; species Somniosus microcephalus. The sequence continues at coordinate 40,873,324 of NC_140998.1, forward strand.
ACAAATGCAATACATGTAAATATATATATATATGTTAAATTCATATGTATATTTTAAGGTACTATAAGCCATCTGTATATCTGTGTACACTATATACATATGTGTAATATACCTATAGATACATAGAAGGTTGCTTGCTTTTTGGGTTTGCTCAATAGAACATTTTCAGAGGGAAGCAAATGTTTAGTATTTTTTTAAATTTAATATTCGATTGAAAAAGTATGAATCATTCTTGGGAATCACTGAGGTGAATCCAGCTCAGTTGCCAACGATCTAGCTGTTGGTCTAAAAGGTCAGGTATAAATGGAACAATTGCCTTTAATCACTGATATTGTATTTTATCAAATCCTAAAATTTCCGACTTTGCAGTTATTGAGCCGATGTTGTCTTAGAAATAACATTCTGGTTTCTTATACGTTACCATTAGAGCACAATTTGGTAAGAGTTTTGAGTGGAGACTACAGAGTAGGGGGTACTAGGAGGAGCCATCTGGCAGTGAAAAGGTTAAATGTCTAACAAGACCAACCTCCGCATGCAGTAATAGACCAAATAATGGAAGCTTAGTGAAAAACGACAGCGATACGTAAGGGATCACCCTATAATTACCTGAGCCAAGCTGTTGTGAATAGATTCTGAATCTTACAAGGGTGTTTTGAAGGGAATGTACAGAATGAGAAGGTAAATCTGCCTGAAAGGCACAAATAACAAATGCATCTTCATTTCACTATTACAGGTGGTTATGGGTGTTTTTTTTCTAATAGACAACTGAGACAATCTGGAAACAACAGTTGGACTTAAAATGTTCGTGGCAGGGAACATTTTCCCCACACGCTGAGTTCCTAATCTGTGCTGGTTTAGAGAGATGCCAAACAGCTAGTTCCTCATAAGAAGGCATGGGAAATCGCAAAGCAAATTACCTCCGCCTGCTCTACATGCCTTCTGGAAGTCAGCATCATGTGACACTGGCGGATGCCTGGGGGTGGGGTGTGCTGTGGTGTGGGGGGTGGTGGTGTTGGGGGGTGGATTTGTACAAAAATATCCAATTTCCTGAGAACCGATATCAGGTAAATGATACCAGTTCTCGGGAAATGGGATATTTTTCTGCAATTCCATCCGGTGCCAGCAACAAGTAATCCTGGCAAGCACATGTAAGGTACAAGTTAAATACAGAGCAAAGCCTTCTTTATACTGCCAAAATAAGGTGCCTTAGCCATAGCTTCAGATTAGTATCCCAATTTTGAGTTAGACTTGCATTTTCATTTACCCCTTGAGTGAGTCAACCGATTTAGTAACAGAATGGATTGTCCATTTCCAAAGTAAAGCTTACATTCTGGTAACCTTTCAAAACATCTGTAGGTTACAGATGGAATTCTGTCAAGTAAAATGCACAAAGAAACCCCATAGTATGTGATATCCATTAAATGGGTACCAGTCCACTACACTAAAGATGCCTGAAAAATATTGGGCCTTGAGTACAAGTACCATTCTGCAGAAGTTGTCACTGGCATAGTGCACAGTGTCAGAATTATTGATTTAATCCCTTCATACTTAACACAGAACCACACTGTGACATCAAAATAGTCTGCCCCTCACTATTTAAAGAAAGATGTACATTTATTTTCACAATAAGATACAGATCAGGTTTCAAATCTGCCAAAAAATAACCTCAGTATAAACTATAAGTTATGAATGTTAAAATACAAGGGAGCAGTTAAGCACATTGGCATGAATTACCTGGATATCATCTTAATAGCCTACCTTCCTTTATTTTACAATTTGCCAAACTTAGCCTGTGCTTCATAATTAATAAAGAGAGCATTTAGTCTGACGCAACAAACAATCCATTTATTCCCTCCTGTCCTTTTCACTTTATACTACCTGTTTCTGTCTTCTTTACATCTCGTGTGAATGTAACTTTTCAGCTTTTTAAGTTTGTAGGAACTTTACTTTGAAACACACTTCAGTAACAAATGCACACAAGGATCAGCTCGCGAAGCTGAACTCACATTTTCAGTCATTCTAACAAAAGCCAGGAAGTTACCACAGACAAGATGATGATTGAATGCGAGATTAGTGAGCCACTTCCAGTATGAGTACTTTTTTTCACTATCTTTTTATTTTCTGCAGCAAACAATAAAGTTAGTACTTTGTAAATTGCTTTACCCAATATAATTAATTGAAATTGCATTCTAATATTTCCATGACATCTTGACAAATTAACACTAATAAAGCCTGGCACTCAAAATCTTTGACAACAATTAGTATGAATAATATATTAAGGTAGTCTGAAAGGGTTAAGGTATCCAGTTATGAACTGCCAAACTAATATGGGTGTTTAAGAAAGCAATTAATTATTCATGTGAACTTTGATTCTGTCTCTTGCTTTCCTGCAAGGTTCCAGCTACGATTCTTGTGAAACTCAATTAATGACAGATGTTATTCGTTATGACAGAATGCCATTCCTGAAAGGTCAGATTGTGTCCCTGAAGCAGGCATATTATCTAAATTCATTACCTATCAGAAGCCAGTCAAGTAATAACATAAGAGCTGGAGCTGCAAAATAATTACTAAGCATCAGCTTTCAGTACGTTTTCATTATTCCAGAATGGATGAACATTGCTGAGGCGATTCAATATTAAGGACACGTTGTTGATGAGACACGGCTTGCGTAGACAGGCTGCTGTGTTTGCCTACATAACAATAGTCACAGTGCTTTGGAATGTGTGTGAAATACTTTGAGGCATTTTGATAATGTGTTAATGCACTATATAAATGCCGGTGTTAACCAAGTATTATTTAATCAAGACATTTGCTGTGCTACTGCCCACATCAATAGCAAGGAGCTATATTTCTCTCCATTCGGATTTCACTGGGGGTAGATATTAATTCTTGCTGCTGGGCAGAAAAATGGAAAGGAAAAGTGGGCGGGGTGTATAATAGGTAGCCGATCTGTGACTGTCAGTTTTCCACTTGGCGGTGAAGGTTAAAAGCGACCACATTATTTCTGACCCCTCCTTTGAAATTGTGGGAATAACTGATTTTGAAACACGTGCTTCCTGAGAATGTGATTTCATCAACAGGAATAAAATAAATCAGTCAGTTGTAATTCACTGGTAATAATGATGCGTTAACACCCCTCAAAGTCAATGAACCATTTAACCTGTGCAAACTTATCAATGTTTTTCAATCCAGCTGCATCATACACACATTTTGCACTAAATGGCTAAAAAAAAAGTGAGAACATCCCGATTTATCCAGCATTTCACATCTGCTGTCTTGTAATAAATAGAAACAGCTGCAGGTGTTTAGAGTTCCCTCCCTATGGAAAATTCATCTTTCCTAATCTGAGAGAACATCACAGAGTGAGCTAATAACCTTAGATGGGGTATATTACAGACCTCCAAATTGTGGGAAAGAAACAGAAGAAGAAATCTGCAGTCAGATTAGAGAGATAAGAACATAAGAATATAGGAAATAGGAGCAGGAGTAGGCCATTCGGCCCCTCGAGCCTGCTCCGCCATTCAATAAGATCATGGCTGATCTTCTACCTCAACTCCACTTTCCTGCATTATCCCCATATCCCCTGATTCCCTTAATATTCAAAAATCTATTGATCTCTGTCTTGAATATACTCAACAACTGAGCCTCCACAGCCCTCTGGGGTAGAGAATTCCAAAGATTCACCACCCTCCGAGTGAAGAAATTTCTCCTCATCTCAGTCCTAAATGGCTGACTCCTTATTCTGAGACTGTGACCCCTGGTTCTAGATTCCCCAGCCAGGGGAAACATCCTCCCTGCATCGACCCTGTCAAGCCCTGTAAGAATTGTGTATGCTTCAATGAGATCACCTTTCATTCTTATAAACTTTAGAGAATATAAGCCAAGTCTACACAATCTCTCATCTTAGGACAATCCTCCCATCACAGGAATCAGTCTGGTGAACCTTCATTGCACTCCCTCTATGGCAAGTATATCCTTCCTTAGGTAAGGAGACCAAAACTGTACACAATATTCTAGGTGTGATCTCCCCAGGGCCCTATATAATTGCAGTAAGACGTTTTTACTCTTATACCAAATCCTCTTTTAATAAAGGCCAACATATCATTTGCTTTCTTAATTGCTTGCTGTAACTCCATGTTAACTTTCAGTGATTCGTGTATAAGGACACCCAGGTCCCTCTGAACACCAACATTTCCCAATCTCTCACCATTTAAAAAATACTCCTTTCTCTCTACTGTCTTTATCCCATCCTTCATTATCAGGGCTACCCTGCCTCGTTTTTTTCATTTTGCCTATCTCTTCTAAAAGTTAAGTATCCTGGAATATTTAGTTCCCAACCTTGGTCACTTTGCAACCTCGTCTCCGTAATGGCTAATGGATCAAAGCTATTCATTTCTATCTGAACTATTAACTCATCTATTTTGTTGCTTTGCAAATTCAGATATAATGCCTTTAGCTCTGACTTATTTCTATTTTTCCCTGATGTCACCTTAGTCACTGATGCCCTATTATCTTTGTTACACTCTCTCTCCCTTCCTTACCTACCCTGCTTATTTTTACCCAAAACTCTGCTCTGTGTAGCAGTCGGCGCAGAATCCACGGATTTTTAGATTATGAACATATACCCTTATTAAAAACTGGGCAGGCTGTTTGGAGGGGAAGCTGTGGAAAACCACTCAAGCTGAAGGTGGCTCACGTAACCAGGTTGCATTCGTATGGTAACGAACTGTCCTTGGGAACAATGGTCCGAGAGGCCCACTCCCAAGTCTTGAATAACGAAGCTGGCGACTCATTGTTTCTGGAGAAGAAGAGCTCGTTAAGTTAATTGGCTGGGAGATCAAAATGAGATCTAAACCATCCAAACCTGGGAGGAAGCCTGGAAACCATTTCCCTGAGACTAGTGTCCATTAAAACCACAGACAGCAGTCTGTGTATTGGAGGGGTATATCAGAGAGCAGTTTGGATAGCTCTCTCTCTCGCTTCTGCCCTCCACACAATGGAACGTCAAGAGGAGCTGAGCCTTGCTCTTCCAATCGAGACGGACTTCGATGAAGGCTGGGACTCGCATGCCGCAAGGCCAGTACGGAACCAGGTAGCCGAGACGAGCGAGCAAGATCAAAGCGCAATCTAGGTAAGCATTGCCAAGCCTACACACCCACAAGATCACTTAGCTGTGTGAGGGTGTTGTATTGATTTCTTTGTGGGTTCAATGATGAGACATTTATGAAAGAGAATGTCTTTTAACCTAAAGCTTGTTGAACTCTTTTAACAGCATTTACAGGAGACATCATGCTAGTGATGCATCTAGAACGAAACTGAAACTAAACTAAACTGCCTTGCTTGTCTCTGTCACATGCCCTCTGCTGGTCAGGCACAAGCAATCAATACATGCAAACATGCTGGTAAGGCATCATAATCAAACAGGCAAATACCATCTCTATTTGCTGATATCATTACATCTCCTTTTCTTAAAACAAAAGTATTTTACTTTTAACTAACAACATGTTTTCTTTGTATTAATCTGCATTTTAACTGTAACACTTAATGAACTTACATTATCATTATCATGATCAAGGTTTTTTAACCTTGCTTTGTGTGTTCACATGAAATATGTCAATACACTAGAACTTGAAGAAAGAATAAGATAACATTACTTCCTTCTATAACAATAGTCCTTAAATTTGCTCAATGAGTCTCTCAGGAGGCTTCACGTGTCTTGAGGATTTTCTGATTGATTGTCCTTGAATCTGAGTTGTTGCCTCAGATGATGTGCTCTCAGCTGTGTGATCAGGTTGTTCAACAGTATCAGTCTCTTGACCTGCTGTGGCTGGTCCCATGAGAAGATCTCGACGATTTCTTCTCAGAGCAGCACCCTCATCTGTCTGAATGGTGTATGATCTTGGTTGAACTTCACTCAGGACAGTTCCCTTCTGAGTCCATGTGTTTGTTTTGTCTTTGAACCTTACTTGGTCACCAGTGTGGAGTTCAGGTAGGTTTTGTGTTCCTCTGTCATAGTAGTACTTTTGCTTTTCTTTCTGTTGCTCTTTGAACTTCCTCACTTTCTCCCCCTCTTTTGTTTTCAGGAGGTTCTCCGGGATGGGTAGGTTTGACCTTAGCCGACGTCCCATAAGGAGTTGGGCTGGTGACTTACCACACTCGAGCGGCATTGTGCTGTATACAAGCATGCTCTGGTAGAAGTCAGTTCCACTGTCTTTTGCCTTGTACATCAGTCTTTTCACTGTCTGGACCGATTTTTCCACTAGACCATTGGACTGTGGAAAGTGAGGACTTGACATTGTGTGGACAAAGTCCCACTCTTTGGCAAAGTGTCGGAAACTTGCATTGTAAAACTGAGGTCCATTGTCTGTGAAGACCTCGCTTGCCACGCCATGTCTGGAGAATATGGCTTTCATACATGTTATCACAGCATCTGCAGTGGTGGTGTGCAGTCTACAAACCTCTGGATACAGGGAGTAATAGTCTGTGACTACAAGATAGTCCTTCCCTTGACATACGAATAGGTCAGCGCCTACCTTCTGGTAAGGTCTGTCTGGTGCTGGGTGTGGCTTTAGTGGTTCTACCGGATTGCTTGCTCGATATTTCAGGCATATTGTGCAGTTTGACACCTCATTTGTCACATCTTGGTTGATTCGTGGCCAGTACATCACCTCTCCTGCTCTTTTCTTACACTTTTCGATTCCCAGATGTCCTCCATGGATCCTTTTTAGCATCTCTTTTCTCAGACTCTTTGGGATAACTATTTTACTTCCTTTGTAGATGATGTCTTCGACCACTGATAGTTCCGCCCTGCAGTTCCAGTACTCTGCTATGTCAGGTGAGCAGTCTTGCTTCATGTTGGGCCATCCATCCAAGATGCTTTTCCTCAGTCGTCTCATTGTTTCATCTTTGTTTGTCTCAGTCTTTATGAGCTCCATTTTTGCATCTGCTATGGGCAGTGCACTTGTGACCATGTCCACGTAGGTGTTCACTTTTTCATCCATTGTGGTGTTTGCGGGCTCACTTGGGTCTACAGCTCTGGACAACGTGTCTGCTGTATACATCAGCTTACCCGGTGTGTACGCAACATTCAGTGTATAGCGTTGCAGCCTGATCATCATTCTTTGTATTCTAAGCGGACAGCTATTTAGTGGCTTTTGGAACAATGCAATCAAGGGCTTATGGTCAGTCTCTACACTGATTGTTTGTCCTGCCACAAACTGGTGAAATCTTTCACAGGCGTATGTGATGCTGAGCAGCTCCTTTTCTATTTGAGCATATCGCGTCTCCGCGTCTGTCATTGAGCGCGATGCATATGCAATAGGTTGCCATTGTCATATTTTTGCAGAAGGACGGCACCGAGCCCACTCTGTGATGCATCTGATGATATCTTGATGGGTCTCGCTGGGTCATAAAACCTCAGAACTGGTTCCTCTGTGAGCAGTTTCTTTAGATCGCTCCATGACTTCTCATGCTCATGATTCCATTCCCATTCTATGTTCTTTTCAGTTAGTCTTCTCAGTGGCGCCATCTTTTCTGAGAGGTTGGATATGAATTTACCCATGTAGTTGATCATTCCATTAAACCTCTGCACGTCCTTTTTGCATTGTGGCTTTGGCATATTCTCAATGGCGGACACCTTTCTGGGATCTGGTCTGACGCCCTCACTGCTAAGGATATCTCCCACGAATGTCAGTTCTGTCACCCCGAGCTGGCATTTCTCTCTATTCAGCTTCAGGTTTGTTTTCCTTGTTGCTTCCAGCACTTTTTTCAGTCTCTCGTCATGCTCAGTTCTCGTGGTTCCCCATACTATGATGTCATCCATTGATGTATCAACTCCCTCCAGGTGCTCATAGATCATATGGATAGTCTTGTGATACACTTCAGGAGCTGAGGCAATGCCAAATGGTAACCTTAGGAATCTGTATCTGCCAAATGGACTGTTGAACGTGCACAGTCTTGAACTTGCTTTGTCCAGCTTCATCTGCCAAAATCCTGATGATGCATCTAACTTGCTGAAATATTTTGCATTTGCAAACTGTGCCATGATTTCCTCACGTGTAGGAAGCTTGAAGTGCTCTCTCTTTATTGCTCTGTTTAGATCTCTTGGATCCAGGCAAATTCTGAGCTTTCCATTCTTTTTGTCCACTACGACGAGGGAACTCACCCACTCAGTTGGCTCATCTATCTTTTGAATCACGTTCAGGCTTTCCATCCTGTCCAACTCTGCCTTCAGTTGCTTTTGAAGAGCAAACGGAACTTTTCTGCATGGATGTATGACCGTTGGCATACTTTTATCTACTCTGATCGTGTGTTCTCCTGGCAGGCAGCCTAGACCCTTAAATAGGTCGTTGTACTCTTTCATGAGTTCATCATAGACTGTCTCTCCTTTGCTTTCCACAACGAGGATTCTCTTTACCAGGTTCAGTCTCTCACAGGCTTTTAAACCTAGTATGGCTTGCACATCCTTTGGCACCACGATTAATGCTAACGTGTGCTCTCTGTCCTTGTGTGTCACTTTGACAATGCATGTTCCTTTCACTGGTATTTCAGTACCTGAGTATCCTGTCACTTTCACTTTGATTCCATGTACCTTTGGTCTGGGTCTAATTTTCTTAAAATCAGTCTCTGATATCACATTAACTTGTGCTCCAGTATCCAATTTAAATGGAATGTGTATGTCATTCACTTTTAGTGTCAACATCCAGTCTCTTTCTTCTTTTTTGTTTTCAGACACAACATCTACATAGAACTCCTCTATGTCGCTTTCATCTACTGTATGGACCTTGCTTTGTTGCGCTTGGTTCTTACAGCAACGGGCATAATGGTTGTTTTTGTTGCAACTATTGCCTTTTTTACCATATGCTGGACACTTTTTTGGTGGATGCTGTGTACCGCATCGACTGCATGACTTTCGATTGTCCCTTTCATTTTCGTTCGCTGGCCACGCCTCTTTTTTCACATTGGCGCTTGTTTTGTTAAACGGTTTGTATCCGTTCTTTCTCACTGCATCCACGTTGCAGCTATTGTCACTGAACAGCTCCTTTGCCTGCAACTTCACAGTCTCTGTAGCCCTACACAGTGCTATGGCTTTTCCTAGGTCTAGATCTTGCTCTCTTAGCAGTCTTTCCCTTAGACCATTATCTGGAATACCACACACCAGTCTGTCTTTTATCAGCGAGTCTGTCAGTCCCCCAAATTCACATGTTTTGCTTCGGTTTCTCAGTTCAGTCACATACTGATCAATAGTCTCACCCGTTTTCTGTACACATGTGAAAAATCTGTGCCTCTCAAATGTCACGTTACGTTTAGGTATGCAGTAGGCCTCAAACTGTTCCATTATTTTATCTAGCTTCATTTTGTCTCCATCAGCAGCGAATGTGAAGTTATTATACACCTCCAGCGCTTCATCACCCACGACATGTAAGAACAGTGACGATTTCTTTTTATTACTTTTCTCATCAGCTCTGATTGCTGATAAATACAACCCCACATGTTGTTTGAACCTTCTCCAATTTTCAGCCACATTACCTGTCAACTGAAGCTTCGCTGGTGGGAGTAAACCTTCCATTTTTCACTTCGTTAGCTATTCTCTAATGGTAAGTAACGATGTTCTCTTTTGGCTTGCTAATCTGTGGAGAGCTGACTTAACTTCAGGTTTTTCCTCTTCATCTCTTTCAGCCACTTCTGACACCATGTATTGATTTCTTTGTGGGTTCAATGATGAGACATTTATGAAAGAGAATGTCTTTTAATCTAAAGCTTGTTCAACTCTTTTAACAGCATTTACAGGAGACATCATGCTCGTGATGCATCTAGAATGAAACTGAAACTAAACTAAACTGCCTTGCTTGTCTCTGTCACATGCCCTCTGCTGGTCAGGCACAAGCAATCAATACATGCAAACATGCTGGTAAGGCATCATAATCAAACAGGCAAATACCATCTCTATTTGCTGATATCATTACAGGTGTGCTTGTATATTCCTACCAAACCAGAGTGGGTTTAGCGTTGGAAGGGTCCTGTGATAGTTTAGTTCACGGGAGGGTGTTTTTAGGCCATGGTAAGTCAGCATGGCAGGGGCTTGTTGGACAAGTCAGGGTTGTACTGTTTTAAACTGTACTGTTGTGTTCACACCGCTCGTACTGTGTGTGAGTGGAGTGGTTTTTGTCAACCTTAATAAACACTGTACGGGTGAGGCCGAAAACGCTGTCCGTGTTCAAATCTGTCCTCAGTAATCCCTATCATCCAGAACTTGTAGTAAGGGGGTTTGCGTGCTCGCAACGGGCGGGGCAAAACCACTTACAATAATTGGTGATTGCGGCAGGGGCCATAGGAAATTGGCCACCGCAAAAGTCGGTTACATCTGCTCTGGAGCCTTGACATTTCTCTTGCTGCTTTTAAATTTACTCTTTCCTGAATCCTCCCACCCCACCTTCATTAGTTTAAAGCCCTGTCTACTGCCCTAGTTATTCGATTCACCAAGACACTGGTCCCAGCCCGGTTTAAGTGAAGCCCGTCCCAACGGAGCAGCTCCCTCTTTCCCCAGTACTGGTGCCAGTACCCCATGAAGCAAAACCCCTGCCTCCCACACCACTCTTTGAGCCACGCATTTAACCTTCTAATCTGCTTATTCCTATGCCATTTGGCGAGTGGCTCAGGTAACAATCCAGAGATTATTGCCTTTAAGGTTCTGCGTTTTAATTTGGACCCCAACTCCTCAAACTCTCTCAGCAGAACCTCATTCCTAGTTCTACTTATGCTGTTGGTTCCTACATGGACCACGACAATTGGATCCTCCCCTTCCCACTCCAAGAGAGGTGTCTTTAACCCTGGCACGGGGCAGGCAATACAACCTTCGGAACTCCAGGTCGTGGCTGCAGAGAATATTATCTGTCCCACTGACTATACTGTCCCCTACCACAACTACATTCCCTTTCACTCCCCCCACTTGAATGGCCTCCTGCACCATGGTGCCATGGTCAGCTTACTCATCCATCCTGCAGGCTTTTCCTTCATCCACACAGGCAGCAAGAACTTCATACCTGTCGGATAAGGACAAATTCCGAGGCTCCTCCAACACTGCACAGGGGTTCCCTTACCTGCCTGAGTTGCAGTCACACCCTCTTGTCCCTGACCACTAACCAGACCTGTACCACTACCTAACCTAAGGGGTGTGACTGCCTCCTGGATCAAAGTGTCCAGGTAACTCTCTCCCTCCCCGATGTCCCGCAAAAACTCTGATCTGACGTTCCTGAAGATGCAGGCACTTACTGCAAACGTGGTTGTCCGGGATCACAATGCTCTCCCCAAACTCCCACATGTTGCAGTTGCAGCACACCACCTGCACTGCCATCCCTATATGACCTTGTTCTATTTAATTAAATGTAATTACATTTATATTTAAATAACTTAGTTTTCAGTTTAGTTTCTTGACAACTTACTTGATCTAGATTAAGTTATGGGTTATCAAATTAAATATCTACCTGTAACACAAAGCACTACAAGTAGTGTAAGCAAAAAGCAACAACTCCTTCCACCTCTTCTCCGAATTCCCACTCTTTCCAAATTCCCAAATAAAACACTCTGTTTATGTGTGCTCCGTTTAATGCCGCTCTGTGCAGACCGCTCTGTGCTCTGCAGAACTGTTATTTTTCATTATACATTTATTGTTTGGGACAAATGAAGAAAAAGGGATTGGAATTCCTAAATTGTGTACCAGGCTCCTCTGTGTGCTAGTAGGCCAATAGGGGCAGGGCTGTTGCTAGATCTAGTTATGAGTAATGAAATCGATCAGGCAGGTGAGCTGAACAAGGGTGAGCACCTTGGGAATAGTAATCGCAGTATGATTAAAGTTTAAAGATCCAATTAGAAAGGGGAATGAAAAGCCAGTACAAAAACTAGGACACCAGATTGGATCAGGGCAGATCTTAGAAAGATGAGGAGTGAGCGAGCAGCAGTGAGGTGGAAGGAGAAATTGGCACACGGGACTGTAGAGCGACAGTGGGATCTTTTCAACAAACAAAATGGCAGAAGTACAGAATAAGTGTGTTTCACTCAAAAGGAAGGAAGATACTAATAGTTGCAGGGTGCCAAAGAGGTTACAAACCAATTGTAGAAGAGGGTTCATAAGCACCGTAAGGCTGCAAATAATAGTGAAAAAAACCTAAAGATAAAAAGTAAGAAAAATGAGCAGGATAAAGAAAATTATGAGGGCTTCTGAGGAAAAAATTTCCAAAAATATCAAAAGTATTTTACAAGTATATCAGTAAAAAGAGAACTGTTAAAAGTGAGGTGAGGCCCCTGCGAACAATGGATTCTCAATTTGTAGATGATGTTCAAAAAGAAAACAGTGGAGGTATTTAATAAGGAATTTACATCGGTCTTAATTAAGGAGTAGGATTTTGGAGAGGAGATGAATCCTGATGTGATTGAGAGTGATATTAGGATGGATAAATGGAAAATTTTAAATAAGTTAGTTCAGCTAAAGGAAGAGAAAGCAACAGACCACTTGCGATACATTCTCAGAGATGAGGGAAGACATTGACAAGGCCCTAAAAAATATATTTCAGGGCTTTATTGAGTGTGGATGTGTGCTAGGGGACTGGAAAGTGGCCAATGTAGTATCCATTATTAAAAAGGAAGACAGAGCTAATGTGGCCAGAGAGCTTAACATCTGTGGTAGGGACATTTTTAGAGTCTTTATTCAGCTTCTAGATAAAGAGAAACTAGAAGTAGCCAGCATACATTTCAAAAGGGCTGATCATGCTTGACAAACCTCATAGAATTCTTTGAGGAGTTAGCAGACATGGTAGATGGGGGGAAATGTAATAGATGTAGCATAAACAGATTTTAGGAAAGCCTTTGATAAGGTATCACACAGGAGATTATTAGTAAAGATTAATGAGATGGAATTAGGGGGAGGACAGCAAATTGGATTAAATTGACCAGAAGGAAGAAAACGAAGGGTCGGAGTTAAGGACAGTTTTTCAGAGTGGTTGGAAATGGGTAATGGTGCCTCTCTTGGTTCAGTTCTGGTACCACTTCTGTTCATTGTATATATTAATGATTTAGATAGTCCTAGAGGGAGTGATGCTGGAATTTTCAAATGCTACCAAAATGGAAGGTATCGTTCTGTCTTGAGAAGACCAAAGGATGCTGCAAAAGGATTTTGATAAGATGCGGGGATAGGCTATATGGTGACACATGGAATTCAATGTCAGTAGCTGCAAGATGATACATGTTGGTTAAAAAAAAACAGCAGTAATTATACTCTAGGCTCGGTGCTATGGAGGAGCAGAGGGATTTGGGGGGATACAGGTTCACAGTACATTAAAGCAGCATCTCAGATTGATGATGCTGTAGAAAAAGCTAATAGAATTCTAGTTTTATCACAAGGCATAGAATATAAAAGTAAAGAGGTAATACTGAGCCTATGCCAAACCTTAAGACAGCAGACTGTGTGGAGTATTTGGCTCCATAATATATGAAAGATATTGGGGGAAAGATTGAGTCGCGCTCCCTTTGGGGCGCAAACTTCGCCGGTGAAAAAATTAGCGCCCCCACGGCTGAAATTCATTGGTAGTGCCCCAAGAGGGAAGCGGGACGCTACTGGAAGCACCCCGCCTCCCTCTTGGGGTGCTGCAAGGGAATATCGCGGCGCTACGTGCCACAGTGCCATGCGCTGCAGCACGTCGTGCACCGGTATTGCAGGCCTTCCTCCCCTTCTTAAAGGGGAGTGGCATTGCGCAGCGCGACCTGGGGCCCAGCTGTGCCACCGGGATTGGAGTGCCGGCAAAAGAGCCCGGCACTCAAGAGAAGTGCTGGGCTCATGGAGCACAGTCGGCATTCCGCGGGGGGATGCTCAGGAGGCCAGGGACGGCAACGGAGGCAGGTGCTGGCAGGTGGCCAGCAACACAAATGGCCGCCCGGCACCTTGCCTTTAATTAGCATCGCCCTGGCCGCAGGTAGGCCCCCCTGACCTCGTTGGACATAGCGTCCGGCGGTAATGCAGGGGGCGCTACCAAAGTTCACGGCCGGGGAGCGAGCAGGGCGCTGCACACGGCGATGACATCATCGGCGGCAGCGCAGTGGGGCGCTAACGGTTACCACTGCCGCTAACCTCCCGCTGAATTTCGCGGGAGGAGTTGGCGGCGCCGCACCCGGGCACTAGTTGCTTTGCAAGGTGCAAAGCAACCGAATTTCTCCGCCATGGAGGCTTTAGAGAAGTTACAATGTAGATTCTCCAGGTTGCTGCTTGGTATGAACTAATACAAATACGAAGAAAGACTTAAAAATGTGGAGCTTTTCTCGTTAGAATATCACAGATTGCGTGGGCAATATCATCAAAGTGTTTTAAATTATGAAAGGATGGGATGGTAAATAGAAGCCGATTGTTTGCCGTGGCTGAGGGATCTAGATCGAGGGGCCATAGATACAAGTTGAGAGATTTAGAACAGAACAACGTCTTTACACAGAGAGTTGTGAGGTTGTGGAATTCATTTCCAGGATAAATGGTTGAGGCTGAAACTATGTCAGCATTCAAGATTAGATTGGATAGGTGGTTGAAGGAAAAGGGAAAAGGTTTGAAAGGGTATGGGAACAGTGTGGGTAAATGGGATTAGAACTATTTGCTTGTTGGAGGGTAAGGACCGACATGAACTGGTTTGGCCAAATGGCCTGTCTCTATGCATTTAATCTCCACAGGCTCATTCACTGTGCAAAGAATTTTTTGTTTTGATTTTAATAGGAGTGTTATCATAAAATCTGGAGTGACAGTTTTACAAGAAAGCCAAATCATATTTGGATCAATGAAATTAAATTTTAAAAGAATTATTGGAAATGATTTGACACAAATTTATTAGAGAATGTGCTCACATTATCACTCTACCAATACACAACACATCTTGATAAGTGCATTGTCTTACAAATCCAATTCACAGCGATGTGCAACATTTTCCCTTTCAAAACTAATGCTGCATGGATATTTTCCATTTGAAAACATGATGAATTATTTTGAATTTTAGGAGACGTTAGATTTTGTGAGGATTATTCAGGAACACAATATTCAGTTTCACATCTAGATATATCCTTCCAAAAGTTTACATTTGTTAGTATTGGAAGAACTTTTGTAGATGATTTGGGAATTCAAATACAACACTAATATTATTGCAGCAGGAGGACTGTGGAAAGAGTACAAATATATGCTTTAAATAAAATATCAGTTGATATTCTCAGAAGTGTGGCAATCTCAGCTGATTCTCCTTTTTGAAAATTAATATATTTTAAACTTTTCATTCAGATTTGCTTGTCCTATACTGCCTCCATTTTAATTTTTAATTATTGTAGCACGCTGTCTCTTTCTCTTTGTCCCTCTCTCTCTCTCCTCCTTCTCTGAGCTTCAAATAATAAGCACAATCAGTGTATCAATACTATAAGAATTCAGCGTGGGAAGGAAAGTTCAGATCGTTCTTTGTTTATTTTAGTTTCGCTGTGAACCAACGTTTGTTATCATGCCAGAGCCCCAGGACTCTGTACACTTAAAACAACTAGAACCTACAGGCTCTTGAAACCACTTGTGCATTCTCCTGCTCCCCACATGCATGCGCATACACATACGCGCTCACACACTTGCACGTACACATACACACTCAAAAATGCACAGGCGATACATCACTCTCTAACTGAAAGAAGACACTGTCAACATTGAGCAAAGCTTAAGCAGGAGATTTTTAGTTGCGCATCAGGCAATCATACACTAAAATTTTGCCTTGACTTACATTCACCAAACTCACGAGATCTTTCAGCTGTTTCTGGTGCTATGTTGCCATTCAAGGAGTGGTCAACGTGGCAATGGCAATCCATGCTACTTCTCTCCACAGTCTGAACTGACCCCTTCTGTCACAATAGCAAAATACTGCGGATGCTGGAAATCTGAAATAACAACAGAAAACACTGGAAAAACTCAGCAGACCAAGCAGCATCCGTGGAGAGAGAAACAGAGTTAACGTTTCAGGTCGAAGACCTTTCGTCAGAACTGGAAACAAGCAGGAAAAGGAACAGATTTTAAAGCAGGTTTAGGGGCTGGGAAATGGGGAAGGGGATGAAAGAACAAAAGGGAAGGTCTGTGATAGGATAGAAGGCAGGAGATTAGAACTTCCCACCTACATCTGCGACTCTTCTGACGTCCTCCGCCACTTTAACAGTTTCCAGTTTCCTGGCCCCAACCGCCTCCTTTTCACTATGGACGTACAATCCCTCTACACCTGCATCCCCCACCAGGATGGCCTGAGGGTGCTCCGCTTCTTCCTTGAACATTGGCCGAACCAATCCCCATCCACCACCACCCTCCTCCCCCTGGCTGAACTTGTTCTCACATTGAACAACTTCTCCTTTGACTCCACTCATTTCCTCCAAATCAAAGGTGTTGCTATGGGTACCTGCATGGGTCCTAGCTATGCCTGCCTTTTCGTGGGATATGTGGAACACTCTTTGTTCCAGTCCTACTCAGGTCCCATCCCTCACTTCTTTTTCCGGTACGTTGATGACTGTCTCGGTGCCATTTCCTGCTCTCGCCCTGAACTAGACAATTTCATTCACTTCGTAGGGGGTTTGCACAGGTGTGTTTGGTCAGTCAGCTTTGCCTCTGACTACCTTCTTTGAGCGGTTCGAATCGCTCGCCCCCTGGGTTCTGGACACCGGACGTAGATACAGGCAGCGATACAGAAAATCGAGTAGACAAGTGGTTTGGTGTAAAAGAACCAAGATTTTATTGAACTGAAAAATTATAACGATCTTACACGAGAAAATTACTGGTACAGCACACTACAGACATAAAATGCTTATACTTAAAGGGAATGGGGAACACACGGCACATCGAGGGAAAACAACTATCTTAACAATCCCCTTATCCTTATCCCACCCCCTATACCTAACTAGATTAAGCTATGAGGGGCCAGAATTCATGCTCACCAATCCAACTGTTAACGAGTGCGAGGTTTGAAGTCTGGTTTCTGGTCCTTCTAGGTACCTCGTCGCCACGTGGTCTTCAGGGGTGCGGTGCTGGGTCAGCTACTGCGACACACCTTCTCCCCTCCGTTACCATCGTCGCCTCGTCTCGATGGGTTCTCCTCTTCTTCTCCCTCGGGCGATTGTCGGCGGTAACGTTACGTCGATGAGGCGATTAGCAGTTTTTACTGCTTAGATTTTACTAGCCAGGCATTGAACGCCAGCATATTCGTCATGGCGTGGACACCTGCCTTTATTTGCAGTGTTCAACAAGATACTTGTCTTCACCGTCCTTAAGGACTCTCTTCCCCAAGCGTCAGCTTATAACTAGGCGCTTGGTTTAATTATCGATACGTTTTTTGCTGCCCTGCTCTGCCCTTATCAAATTATTATCGTCTTCTTCATCTCCACTCGTCTCGTCTCGTCGGACTACTATACGAGTCCTGGGCTACCTGCTCAACTTCGTCTCGCCCCTTTCTGCGGCCTGGGCATCCTGGATGGCTGTGGACTTGGGCCTTGCTCCCCTTCCTAGCAGTTGGTATGGTGTTTCTGGCTACTGAATATCTGCTCTGGGGAGAGAACCCGTCACGAGGCCAGGGCACGAGTATGAGCGGCAGCCCAAGGGGCCGGAGCCACGAGAGCAGAGTCAAGGGCAAGAGCAAGAGAGAGACATTGCTACCCGGGGCCTTCAATTATACTCCTTTCGAAAATCCTTATCTTCACGCCAAATCAGGTTAGTTCTTTGTCTTAAACTTGGCGGGCTAGTTTAAACAATGGTAGCAATCTACACTGATGGTTTTTAGATGGCCGGTAATCGCATCTACCGGCCCAATAATTGACTTGTATTGTCCTGAAAGTTCTTTGATGGGCTTGTCCAGCCTCGATGGCTGGGTTTAATCTGTTTTTGATTATGTATGCAGACTGTTTGATGGCTTTAACTATAGGCCTCACTGAATTTAGATCTGCCTCCAATTCGGTCTAATACATAATTCAGAGTCCTGTCTCGTTCCAAAATACAAAGTTTCTCTTCACAGAAAGCTTGCAGCCTTAGTTTTGATTTCTCCCAAGCTGACTGTGCTGCAGAATCCATCTTGGAATCCTACAGGCTTTCTGCCACGAGGCACGGACGCCATCTTGGGTACCCCTTTTTAATTTAAAATGTCCATGCAGGGTCCCTTTTATTAATAATAACCTTCGGGGAGATGCAGAAATTTTGCAAATCTTACAACTTTGCTTGCAATTTCCACCCTGCCCTCACCATCACCTGGTCCATCTCCGACTCTTCCCTTCCCTTCCTCAACTTCTCCATCTCCATCTCTGGGGATAGGTTATTGACAAACATTCACTACAAGCCCACTGACTCCCACAGCTACCTGGATTACACTTCCTCCCACCCCGCCTCCTGTAAGGACTCTATTCCATTCTCCCAGTTTCTCCGTCTCCGCCGCATCTGCTCTGACGATGCCACCTTCCATACCAGTGCTTCTGACATGTCTTCCTTTATCCTCAACCGGGGATTCCCCTCTACTGTAGTTGACACAGCCCTCGACCGTGTCAGTTCTATCTCCCGCACTTCTGCCCTCACCCCTGCCCCTCCCTCCCGGAACCACGATAGAGTTCCCCTTGTCCTCACCTTTCACCCCACCAGCCTCCACATTCAACGGATCATCCTCCGCCATTTCCTCCACTTCCAACGTGATCCCACCACCAAATGCATCTTCCCCTCACCTCCCCTTTCAGTGTTCCATAGGGACCGCTCCCTCCGCGACACCCTAGTCTACTACTCTATCACCCCCAGCACTCCTTCCCCTTCGCCCGGCACCTTCCTGTGCAAGTGCAGGAGATGCAACACATGCCCTTATACCTCCCCCCTTCCCACTGTCCAGGGCCCCAAACATCCCTTCCAGGTGAAACAGCAATTTACTTGTACTTCTTGCAATTTACTGTACTGTATTCGCTGATCACGATGTGGTCTCCTCTACATTGGGGAGACCAAACGCAGATTGGGCGACTGCTTTGCGGAACTCCTCCGTTCAGTCCGTAAGGGGGACCCTGAGCTCCCGGTCGCCTGTCACTTTAATACACTGCCACATTCCCACTCAGACCTCACCGTCCTCGGGCTCTTGCATTGTTCCATGGAAGCTCAGCGTAAGCTCGAGGAACAGCACCTCATCTTTCGATTAGGCACTCTACAGCCCTCTGGACTCAACATAGAGTTCAACAATTTCAGATCATAACCTCGGCCCATATCATATATATATATTTTTTATCCACACTTTTTGTTTGTGCTTTTTTTTTCCCTTCCACATGGCAGCTGCCTCTCATTCTGCCAGCGTAATTCACACTCCAAGTAGAGCCATCCTTTATTCCTTAACCTGTCCCATTACCATCTCCTCTTGCCTTGAATATCTCTCAATGCCTCTTTTCTTCTCCTGCCTTCCATCCTATCACAGACGTCCCTTTTGTTCTTTCATCCCCTCCCCCATTTCCCAGCCCCTAAACTTGCTTTAAAACCTGTTCCTTTTCCTGCTTGTTTCCAGTTCTGATGAAGGGCCATCGACCTGAAACGTTAACTCTGTTTCTCTCTCCACGGATGCCGCCTGGCCTGCTGAGTTTTCCAGCATTTTCTGCCCCCTTCTGTCTTTTGCTCAGCTGCCCCAGTTGGTGTGGGGCAGTGAGCAGAGCCTGGAATCTGAAAGTGAATCTGACTTATGGTAATTTTGTGGCATCTTTATAGCCACAGGGGAAAGCATCCAAAAGCAGCAGTGTGAAAACATCTGCTTAACCTCAATAAAAGCACTGCAGGTACCAAAAAGGATGGCATTAGGTGATTGCACCTCAGCCTACATATCATAAAGGAGATTTAATAGAGGTAAAATTATGAAGGACTTTGATAGGGTGAATAGGAAAAGATTATTTTCTCTGCTTGGAAAGTAAATATTCAGGGATCATCATTTTAAAATTGCCACTGAGAGTGTGTGGAGAGAGGGTTAGATAGAAAGTTGTTAGAGCATGGAATGGTTAACCACAGCCAGTGAGTGAGGCAGAGACCATTGCATCTTTTAAGGGAAAAATGGTTACATACAGGGCTAGTGGGAGAGAGAGGGGCAGTTGGATTTGTTCAGGATTGCCCTAGAGAAGAAACCGCAGATATGATAGGCCAAATGGTTTCTTTCTGTGCTGTGCTGTGAAACTCTATGGTTTTAATCCCCTTGAGCTGTTAAATTACACCGTAGAAGAATAGTTTGCAAATGATTAACCCATTCAGCTAAAGCTCCTCTCTCCACTATTTTAGCAGAGGCATTAACTTGTTTAAAATTAGTGAGTTAATGCCTCCCATTAAAATAATGGAGAGAGAAATCTCAGATGGAAATTTAAAGTATTCATGCCATGGCACAATTTCAAGACCATAAAGTTTCCAAGTGTCATTAATTAGATATTAGTTAAAATCAAACAAAAAGTAATGGCAAAAGCTCTCACCAGCAAAGCAATTTCACAGTATCGATGGACTATTTAAACATTATTCACTATATCATAAAATGAACCTCTGATCCCAGCACACATCCCAATGATTAGAATTATTCTACTCTAAAGGGTGATGACACTTTAAAAACTCCAGTAACATATACAGGAGAATCAGTGCTCCTCGTTCACTTTGCAAATCTTGCAAACTGTATAAATGCAGAACTTTGACCATTTTATGGGGTATTTTTGGTTTGCTAATGAAAATTTATCTTTATTAAAGACTGTGTAAATTGGCAAACATACTAATAATGTACTCCTGACACAGGGCGGGATTGCATATCAGGAAATCGAGCACCCTCATCCCATGATATTCTGTCCATTAATTTTAACAAGCAGAAAATTCATATTTAAAAGCTTGAAGGCAAAATCATAAAAATAGGAACTGCCTGACAGTTGGGAAAGTGGTGGTGGTGTTGGTACTTGACATGCAGTTATATGTAAGGGTTGAGGGCCTGTTAGTTCAAAAGGGGCCAACGGCAGTTTGGGTCCCATTCTCCTGGGCTCCCATTATCCACAAGAGCGTTAAACACTGCTCCTTCTAATAATGCCAGATCCCAGCAACCTCCATTGCTCCAAAAATCCTTGAGTTCTGCTGACCTCAGGCTCTCCCTCCTTAGACTTCCTTCACTTCCCACACCTAGATCCAGCAACTTCCCTCTCAGTGCTCACAAACCCCATGGCTGCATTCCAAGTGCTCCCTAATCCCATTACTGCCTCCAATGCTCCCAGATCTCGAGGACTTCTGTGATGTCTGTGACTCCCTCTCCAATGCCCTTAGGTCCTAGGATCACTTTCCTAGGGATACTAGATCCCAAACTGGCCCTATTTTTCCCTGAACCCTCCTCTTCAGTGTTCCTGGTACTCTTGAACTCCCCTCCCAGTGCTCCAAGACCCTGGGATCCCACTTCAAAGCAATGCTAGATCCTGAGTACTGCCAGGTCCCAGGGCCACCCCCAGTGCTGGGAAGTCAGTGTCCCTGGTTAAACTGCTTCACATAACACCACTGTTTTTATAAAACCTCTGGGTTCACAGTGAGCAGCACGACAGGAGATCTGCTAATGAATATATATGCACACAAGCCTTGGACCTAGCACTCCAGATGTCATGGCATCACACGCTGTTCCAGATGCAAAATAATCTTAAAGAAAGCCTGCCATTTCACCCCGGGGCTGTCTGACCTAAAATTTACAAGCAATTTTCTGACCGTTAATTGACCTCAATTCATTACAAGGGTCTACAATTGCTCGGGTTCCCACGGGGGAGTACTTAAGCAGTAGCCTTAAAGGGAAAAGTCAGGTTAGCAGCTAAACATCACAACCACGCTCCAGACCCCAGACCCCAGACTACCTATGAGCAGTGCCATGAGATCCTCTAGTATCTTAATAAATTGTTTGAGTTGCATTAAATTGATGCCATTATATACTGGGAATGTTGTTTTACACTAGTAGAAACACATAATACAATCAACAAGGAAGTAATTCAATCAGGGAGCACCTCAGTCACTGATGCTTATAAGCAGGGCCACATGCTGCCATTCTTAATAGATTTTTCTTATTTTAATATTTAGAATGACATTGAGTCCTAAAGCTATAAATAGAAATTATGTTCAGGACAAGTTATTAAAATATCTGATGATACTTCCAACATCAATGCTCTGATAGAGTTCTTTTAAACATGGTGGGCAGAATCCTGTGAAGGGAGCTGAAGGCGGCTTAACTTAAAGTTACTGGAGAATATTCTGATGGGAACTGGCTATTGCAATGTGTTAGTGCACTGCCCTTTTGTATCTGTAACCACTGGGGGGTAGTTTTAACCTAACCTGCTGGGTGGAAAACCCATGGGATTGGGTGGAGCACCGGTTCTATACCCAGCCCAATATTACTCTACACTGACTTCAATGGAGAGTACAAGCGGGTGGGGTGCAAACTGAGCATTGCCCCCCGATCCCATCAGTTAATTACCACCCCTTGAAGGGACAAATACAAGCCCTGGCCCTTTTCGGGCTACCCCAGATCAGGCATACTCCCCAGACGTTCACCTTCAACTAAAGTTAGAGATAGCCGAATTCTATAAGATGCTTAATTGGGTCTAAAGGTCCAGGCTATCTCTCCCTAAAGGAAAGGAATGACTTGAAGATATTACCATCCTCCAGATAGCACTTTTAATAAGTTTAACTAGACTGTAACCTTCTGGATATTATGAGGGTCCGGAATACCCCCCAGAATTCTGCAACTCCTTACAAAAGAGTGTACAGAAATTGGGTTTGCGAGTTTATACTGAAATACTCTGTGAGACAATTCTAAAAATATATAGATTTACTTAAGAGCCGACATTCAGTTAACAGTTGTTGAGTCAGTCGCAACATTTACTATTCAAAGTACAAATAGCTTACATTTCTTATTTCTTAGAGATCCTTATTCTCAAATCTTTACTTCATTGCATTTCTACATTTCATACTTATCTCTAAATCCAGAACATCCACCAAAATCAAATACCTTGATTACCCGAGACTCAAAGTTAAAACTTACAGAGCGTGCCTGTGAAGTTGAGAAACACTTGCCCGTTCAGCGACTTCTGACTTTTCTTCTGAAAATCTCTATCTTTTATACTCTTTTTTTTAGTGGTTTATTCTTTGAAGTTTCCTGCTGATGTAAGCTAATTGTCTTATTAATTCTCTCTGTTGAATTCTTGCTGATCTTATTGTCAATTTAGCTGCTGCATGCATAATTATGTCTCTACCTTTAGGTGTTACAAAAACCATCATAAAACAATATGACAGTAGTCTTTATTTGATGCCATTCTTATCGAAGATTTTCCATTCAATTCTAAAACCACCTTAACTAGTTATTTGCAGACATTGTGACTCCGTGGTATTCCAAGTTCAATAGAAAAACAATGTAATTGCTTGGTGCATCTATTGAAATTATATCTTCAAAGTGTTCTGTCAGTATCATATTTACTATATGTAAATCAAAACCACTTTAACCAGAGTGTTTACTTGTTTTCTAGCTATCTTAATTGGTTGCATGTTTAATCTTATGTTTCCTGTCTTCCAAGTTTAACATAAAAACTATTTGACCAGCAGGTGTTTCTTTTACTTGATGTCATCTTTTCAAAGGCACATGGTTTTTTAATATTCTGTTTCTGTTTCACGTGTTAGTTCTTAACACTTTACTTGGATCATTCATTGTGTTGGTTCCAAACCGCAGAACTTTCAGAAGCGCCAAACTGCTATTTTAATAGGGCCTTTTATTAGCATTAACAATCAATTCCCATTTTAAAGCTTGTGGTGTTTACAACTCGTGTTATCAACTGATCTTTATCTCAGAAGCCTGTTTTCTGTTTGCAGCTTGTGTCTCTAAGGCTTTAGATTTTTAAACCCAGTATATCATGTATTAATAAATATCAGAATTCTATTCATATTATGGTGTATCCCTTGAAATATGGCTTATTCCATCACACCCTCCCCTCCCCACCTCCGGTTTCACATTCAAGTCAGACTGAGGGAATGAAAGTTTATTCCCATTTAAAATACAGGAAACTCTCATTTAAACGGTACCTAAATTCTCCGGAATTCCCTATTAACCGGCAAAATTCTCGCTCCGAAAACAACACCTCAATAACCGGCAATGTTGCTGAGTCCAAGTCCGAGTCTCCCGCGGTGGCCGAGTTAGTCAGTGGGGGTAGTTCTCCAAACTGTCACTACTCGGACTCTTGGTGCTGTCGGAAGTCGGAACACCTCAAAACCCCTGTAACAGGAGTCTGACTCTCCTGTGCTGCCGGTAGTCTCTTCTGATCTGCCATTTTACAGGGGTACTGTGTGCCTCCCATGCTGCTGGTAGTCATTGCATTGCATTAAGGAAATCCCAAAAGCTGGTCCAAGCAAAAGGAAGAGAGTGGTGTTAACTTTAATAATAATAATAATTCAATAATAATAATAATTCAACTTTATTGTCATTGTACAATGCACAAGTACATGAACAATGAAATGTGATCTTGCAAGCTCCCATGAGTCCAGTACAAATAACATTAACATTAAACGTAAATAGCACCGTCCTGGGAGAAGCAAAGCCGCTGCGTCTGTGCGCGCCGCCATTCCATTTCCACCATTCCTCCTGTCCGACAATCTTCAGCATATGCCAACGACTAGAAAGGGGAGAGAAGCGTATCAACATTATGAATGAATTCAAAATCGGTTCATCAACAATCTACGACATCAAATCGCAGAAGGATAAGCTGCTCAAGTTTTATTCAAGCTCGGAGACATCTAAGGGTGTAGAGAAACGGCATACATTTTGTAAGCCTAAGCTTGAAGAGCTGGATACCATGCTTTATGAGTGGTTTTCTCTTAAGCCTTCAGAGGATGTTCCACTTTCCGGACCCATGCTAATCGAAAAAGCGAAGGATTTCTACGTAAAGATGGAGCTCACTGACAAGTGTGCTTTCTCCGAGGGATGGCTAACGTGCTTCAAGTTACGGCATGGGATATGATGACTCGATATTTCCAGGGAGAAGAAATCAGCTGATCACGATGCCGCAGAAGAATACTGCGATTATTTCATCGGATTGTGCAGCAACATGATTTGTCGCCAGCACAGTTATACAATGCTGATGAAACTGGCTTATTTTGGAGGTTTTTGCCAGAATCAATGCTTGCTGGGGCTAGTGAGACTAATGCTTCAGGTTACAAGAAAAATAAAGATCATGTAACCATGCTAACATGTGCGAACGCTGCTGGAGCACACCGGGTTAAACGTCTTGTCATTGGGAAGTATAAAAATCCCCATGCATTTAAAAATGTGAGGCACTTACCTGTTGAGTACAAAGCTCAAAGAAATGCTCGGATGGATAAGGAAATCTTTTCGAATTGGTTCCATCATATTTTTGTTCCATCTGTGAGGGAACATTTCCATAGAATAGGGAAACCTGAAGATAGCAAATGCATTTTATTGCTTGATAATTTTAGAGCCCATCCGCATGAATCCGAGTTGGTTTCGGGAAATATTTTCACCATTTATTCGCCACCAAATGTAACTTCCCTCATACAACCCATGGACCAGGGTGTTATCCAAAATCTCAAGTGTCATTACAAGAAAGACTTCCTACGTAAACTGATAAGCCAAGATGACAATATTCACGCATTTCAGAAGGAATACAATCTTAAAGATGCCATCTTTAATGCTGCATGTTCCTGGAACTTGGTGAAAGGTCACACTTTGAGACAAGCCTAGTGCAAATTGTGGCCTTCTGTAATGTTTGCTGAAGGTTCTTCTTCAGAGGAGGAATTTCATGGGTTCAATGTTCGTCCCAAGAGGAGTACAATAATGGAAATGGCTGGCATGGTGAAAAATGTAGGTCCAGCAAACCCTCTATGTCACCTCAGTCAAAGTGATATTGAGCAGTTGATGCAGATAAAGAAGTTGCTGTTGTGCATATGCTAAGTGATGATGAAATAATTGAGAATGTTTTGAATCCAAAGAAAGAAAAGGAAAGTGAGATGGAAAGTGAAAAGGATGAGATTTCTGAAGAGAAGAAGATTTCTTGGGCTAAAGCTGCAGAAGACTTTGCTTCATTCCTCAAATTTGCTGAAAGCCATCCTTGCTATTCTGCCCAAGAAGTTATGCACCGCCATATTCTGCATTCCACCTTTCTACAAAAAAGGCAAGAGTCCACTAAGCAAGCAGACATCCGGGACATGTTTAGGAAAGCTTCCAAAAGAGTTGAAGCAGTGGAAGTGCCTGAAGAATCTGTTGAAGTGCATGATCCCGATGACCCAGCTGGCATGGATATTCCTGATGAACCAGTTGACTTGGAATAAGTGTACAGTCAACTACAGCACTTTATACTATACTGTACAGTCATTTATAAGTTTTGTTTTACTGTTAAGTAATTAAAGAGTAATGGATTACCCTCAACTGGCAGTACTGTACTTAATCAAGCATCTTCCACCATCCATTTAACACAACATTCTGTAGGTCAGTACCCAATTACTGTATACTGCACATTTCTTGATTTTTTTATTTTTCTTTGTTAAAAATAGCCTCGGTAGATAACCCTCTCCGTCATCCAGAATTTTTGATCAACCGGCAACATGCCGGTCCCATCGGTGCTGGATACCAAAGAGTTTCCTGTAGATGGTTAGCACCTCCATTAAAATAGTGGGTAAAGCAATTTCATATGAGTGCATTAAACATTCAGTATTGTAATGTTCATACAGTGTAGCTTGCAAGCCCAGCTTCAAAACAAATCCCCATCATTCCTATTAATTTACAGCTAGGCTTATGAACACAGATTGTGCTGCATAGCAACAAGATTTAGTTCTGATTTGGAACTGAAATAAGATTATTCTTTGATTATAATGTTGGATATATATCAGTACATTAAAAACTATTATATCAAATTCATCCCCTGTTGGAACTTCAGGCGAGTAGTGGCTACCACTAAAATAATTCCAGAATCTTGACATAGGATCTGTCTCTCAGGACTAGACATAGCCAATAGCTGGTATTCTCTGGCATAGAAAGAGGCTCCACAGGAGGTACAAACATAACAATAAAGAACAAGCTCAATAAATCTCGGTTCATATAACCATTTGCTTGTGTTACTTGTACAACAGACCCAGGTACAGTTACAGTACTCTGGAGCATAACGTTTGATGTAGCTTCTTTCACAGATCACAGATCACAGATCACAGAAACCCCACAGTGCAGATAGAGGCCATTTCGGCCCATCGAGCCTGCACCGACACATATCCCACCCGATCCCGTAACCCCACGTATTTAATCCCCCTAACACTAAGGGTCAATTTATCATAGCCAATCATCCTAACCCGCACATCTTTGGACTGTGGGAGGAAACCGGAGCACCCGGAGGAAACCCACGCAAACACGGGGAGAATGTGCAAACTCCACACAGACAGTCAACTCATCCTTGACTGTCTCTACTGTGTATGGAGTACATGCAAATAAAGGTTTGTACTTACTGAATCTGTTACAGTTGTTGGTCATTGTCTGCACTTAGCTTGATCTAAAAGGTTTGATGTCATCAAGTCAAAGGGTATTTTTTGAATTAGGCATAATTGTCAATATTTTGAGTGTAAAAGAAGGAGTGGTATGAATACTATTTAATGATGTCAATTTATGCAAGATATCAATTAAAAAAACTAATTCTTTGAGTAGAAATATAGAATGGAAATTATATTATATTGTTCAAAAGCAAAATACTGCGGATGCTGGAAATCTGAAATAAAAACAGGAAATGCTGGAAGTACTCAGCAGGACAGGCAACATCTGTGGAGAGAGAAACAGAGTTAACGTTTCAGCTCGATGACCTCTCGTTAGACCTGGAAAAAGTTAGAGATATTGCTGGTTATAAACAAGTGAAGGGAGAGGGGTGGATGGGAGGAAAGAACAAAAGGGTAGGTCTGTGATAGAATGGAAGGCAAGAGAGATTAAAAGACAAAAGGGATGATTGTACAAAGCAAAAGGAGATGGTAATGGGACATATAAAGAAACAAAAGATGGGTCTAGAAGAGGTATAAATGTGAATGGCAGAATGATCAACAGATGCCATCTGAACAAATGGGGGCAGAGGTTGTGGTCTGAAACTGTTGAACTCAATGTTAAGTTCAGACGGCTGTAAAGTGCCTAATCGAAGGATGAGGTGCTGTTCCTCGAGCTTACGTTGAGCATCGTTGGAACAATGTAAGGACACAGAAGTCAGTGTGGGAGTGGAGCAAAGAATTAAAGTGACAGGCGACTGGAAGCTTGGGGTCACGCTTGCAGACTGAACGGAGCTGTTCCACAAAGAGGTCGCCCAATCTGTGTTTAATCTCCCCAATGTAGAGACCGCATCGTAAGCAGCGAATACACTATACTAAATTGCAAGAAGTACAAGTAAATCGCTGTTTCACCTGGAAGGAGTGTTTGGGTCCCTGGAGGGTGGGAAGGGAGGAAGTAAAAGGGCAGGTGTTGCATCTCCTATTTTTGCATGGGAAGATACCATGGGAAGGGGAGGGGGTGTTGGGGGTGATTGAGGAGTGGAACAGGGTGTCTCGGAAGGAACGGTCCCTTCGGAATGCTGAAAGGTGAGGGGAGGGGAAGATGTGTTTGGTGGTGGGATCACGTTGGATGTGGCGGAAATGGTGGAGGATGATCTGTTGAATGTGGAGGCTGGTGGGGTGAAAGGTGAGGTCAAGGGGCACCCTATCATGGTTCTGGGAGAAGGGGAACGGGTGACAGCAGAAGTGCATAAATGGAACGGATATGGTCGAGGTCCATGTCAACCACGGTGGAGGGGAATCCTCGGTTGAGGAAAAAGGAAAACACATCATCAGAACAGATGCAATGGAGACAGAGAAATTTGGACACTGGAATAGAGTCCTTACAGGAAGCGGGGTGGGAGGAAGTGTATTCCAGGTAGCTGTGGGAGTCAGTGGGCTTATAGTGGATGCTGGTTAAGAGCCTATCCCCAAAATGGAGACAGAGAAGTTAAAGGAAGGGAATGGAAGAGTCGGAGGTGGACCATGTGAAGGTGAGGGTAGGGTGGAAATTGGAAGCAAAGTGAATGAAATTTTCCAGTTCAGGGCAAGAGCAGGAAACGGCGCCTATACAGTCATCAATGTATCGGAAAAAGAGGTGAGGGAGGGGACCTGAGTAGGACTGGAATAAAGAATATATATTATATATTATATTGTATTTTAATAATTATATCATAGTATCATAAGGTTTAGATTAGCTATGGAAAAGGACAAGGAGCAATCTAAAGTAAAATACTTAATTGGAGGAGGGCCGATTTCAGTGGGTTGAGAATGAATCTGGCCCAGGTAAATTGGAATCAAAGATTGGCAGGCAAAAGTGCAATCGAACAATGGGCTGCCTTTAAAGAGGAGATGGTTTGGGCACAGTCGAGGTCTATTCCCACAAGAGGGAAAGGTAGGACAACTAATGCCAGAGCTCCTGGTTGACAAAAGAGATAGGGAGTAAGATAAAGCAGTAAAAGGGGGTGTATGACAGATGTCAGGTTGAGAATACAAGTGAGAACCAGGCTGAATATAGAAAGTTCAGAGGGGAAGTGTAAAAGGAAATAAGAGGGGAAAACTGAGAGTATGCGAATATACTGGCAGCTAACCTAAAGGGAATACAAAGGTCTTCTGTTGGCATATAAATAGTAAATGGGTAGTAAGAGATGGGTGGGGCCGATTAGGGATCAAAATGGAGGCAGAAAAGATTTACAAGAATGGTTCCAGGGGATGAGAGATTTAATTTACGTGGATAGATTGGAGAAGCTGATTCACCCAAATAAAGCTGCAAGTTTAGATATCAGGAGGTATAAAGAAGAATAAACTTCTGGTAAAAGTAAGCAGGACAACCCCTTGAAGTAAATAGCGTAAAAGGTTACAAGAGGCAATTAAGTGTGTTTTTGAGGAAGAAAGGATTGAGGGATATAGTGAAAACATGGGTGGGTGGAAAGGGAATGATCATACTGGGCCTAATGGTCTTTTCCCATTCTTATACATAATGTAAGCTGCACTAAGGAACTGCTATACTGTCAGAAGGTACTGTCCTTTGCATGAGACACTAAACTGAGGTCCTTTCTGCCTGTCCAGATGGACATTAAAGCCTAAATATTCTGAGTACTTGCCAGTAACAAGTAACCTTGCCTGCTGCCAGCAAATATCAGAACTTCATAGTGGCACAGCCCACAATTTTCCATCTACTGAAATCAATGGATGGAAACCATGGGCAGTGCGCCTGTGATTTTAAGCGATGTGGCAGGCATGGTTTCTTGCCACTCAAGTGTAGTAGACAAATTACCCCATAAAGATCCCATGGTATGACGCAAAGAAAATCAGGAAGTTCTCATTTTGTTCTGGCTGACATTCCTCTCTCAAACAATAATTTGGGGTTGGGGGGCGGGGGGGGCGGTGTGGTGAAGAGACGATTGGGAGGGCTGTGAGTGTGGGGCTGGCAGCAGGCCTCAGTGTTGTTGTAAAGAAAACAACTTTGCTTTTCTTTGGCAGCCTCCAGCAGTCTTTTTCAGGACCATTGGTTAGGCCGTGGCACTTCCAGAAAAAACGAAGTGGTGCATGCGTATCGCATGCCAATGTAACAACTGGCACAATTCAAGGGGGGAATCGGGTATGCAAAATCGCACCCGGAAATTGATTCCCACAACATGAATTTTGCACCCCAAAAATGGGCACAATAGTGACCAATTTCTCC
Source organism: Somniosus microcephalus (assembly GCF_052327205.1). Taxonomy (NCBI): domain Eukaryota; kingdom Metazoa; phylum Chordata; class Chondrichthyes; order Squaliformes; family Somniosidae; genus Somniosus; species Somniosus microcephalus. Next base: position 40,904,076 of record NC_140998.1, read on the forward strand.
TCTATTATTCCTGATTTGAGTGTGTGGTGCTTTTCTAAACAAAGGATGCTCAAAATATCTCCCATTACATGAAAAAACAGACTGTGGCACTAAAAGTTTGTTCCCATCAAGATGGGTCTCAACAACTGTGACTGGTGGTCTGGAGCGGCTACATATCTGCTTGCCGGCCTGTGGTGGTCCATTGGGTTGGGGAATATGATCCAAGTCACTTCTACTCTTGAGGAAGATAGCCCCATTCACAAAACGTCCCTTTTAACATCAAGGAACTTATTGACATTTGGAGGATCATCAAATTTGATCAGAATGCTTATCCCATAAGTGATGATATCCGCATTGTTACTGATGCCATTAATCAGTCCCTGACCACTCAAAGGGTAAGAACTGGTAGTATAGGTACTTCCAATCTCGTTTTTAGAACCTCACCTACTTTCCTCGGAAATGCAAATCTATAGGTTATGGAAGGCAAAATATCACATGAGCCACCAGGGTCAGCATGTTTGACAATGTGCAAGCCAACAACCTGATACCCTTGCGCTTTCCCAATGTAACCTTTCATTTTGTTCTTGAGTTCCTGACTATGAAGAGTGTTGGGTATTTAATTGCCCGTTGAGAACATGACTTAACGAAATCTCAAATCATTTGACTCTGCAAGCAGCCTCAGTATTCATTCATTTTTTACTTCAACAGTACATATGTAAATGAATAGAAGTGAATGATGATTTAATTTGCTAATGCAACTGCATGCTTGGGTATGAGTGAAAGCTGGTTTATTTGGACTGTGGGCCTTTGCGAGAGGCAATTGAGACTGTTATTCTCTTGCCTTGCTGCAGATTCCTGTCAGTGTTAAAGTCTTGATAAGTAATTTGGTTTAAAATCAAATTATAGAACTTATCAACATTCAATTAGCTATTACTGGACCATTTCCTCCACTTAATCTTCCTCAGCATGACAGCTTTGCTTCATCCATTTCCATATTGCCATATACATATACACGAAGAGACACAAGGGGCTGGATTTTAACACAGGTGCGGGATGGTGTCGTGTTATCCGCATTTCGTGTTATCCACCCGAATCTAAATGGATGTGGGAGATTGATGCAATTTTAACTTAATTGTCCAATTGATTTCCAACATGTGGGAACCCTTGGCAAATGGGTTTTTCCTGACTGAAAGTCGCCTCTGATGATGTCATCATTGCAGCTGCATTTAAGGTCTACAGCAAGCCTTGCTTCTTCTGCAGACTGCTAAGCTTTTTGCCTGTGGAGTGTGAGAGACCTGCAGGAAAGATGACTAGCGGGAGACCCAAATCAGCTCCTCGTTTTGAAGAGGTGGCCCTGCAGGCTTTAGAAGATGGGGCTACAGCCAACAGGGAGGTGCTCTTCCCTTCTACAGGGAGGAAGAGGCCTCCCAAGCAGACCAAGGCAGTGTGGATGCAGGTGGCTGAGGAGGTCAACTCCTTGGGAGTCACCGGCAGAACCTGGATACAGTGCCGCAAGAGATTCCATGACCTTCTCCGCACTGGAAAAGTGAGTATGATTTTCCCATCACCCTCAATCTGATCCCCATTGCCTTTCCTCACCAGCACTCTGCTTCAGCAATCTCTTCCTCCACATCCAACTTGACACTGACATCCAGGCACCCTTACCCATTCCCTCTCTCTCTATGGTCACATTCACCTGACTATTCGACTATGCAGCCCTCACACTCCCTATCACTGTGATGCTATGCAAACAACTGACAACACACAGGGAGGGCCCGTGGTTTTGCCACCTCACTCCATCTCTGTCTCCTTCTAAGTATCGATGCTATGGAATCTCTAAACTCACTCCTTCATTCTCACTCAACCTCCACTTTTCTCCCTCATTGCAGGAAAAGAGAGCTCACAATAAAAGAGAGCGAGCGAGGACAGGAGGAGGGACAGCCTCATTTGCCCACCTGACCCCCTGGGAGGAGGCGGTCCTGGAAATCGTGGGAGTAGAGGAGGATGCGCAAGTGGGGGACGGACAGACCGGTGCAACACAGCAAGCTGGTGACAGAAAAGTTTCCCATCTCTCTGATTGGCATTGCATGAGTTGCAGATAATGATTTTGAAGCTCTAACAGATGGACTTATGAGCATCTGCAATATGCAATGTGCATGTAACCTTGGCATCACATCTCTGACTCTTTCCTTTACTCCCCCACAGGACCATCGCAAGCATCCGTCCCCACTAGCCAGGAAGAACAGGCTGAGCAGCCAGACTCCTCAGAGGAAGCTGCAACCTCTGAGGGTGCAGCGTCACCAGAATTCAGTGCACACAGCACCAGCGCAGACACTCACACCTCGGTGGAACCTTCGGGACACAGAGTAGTGTTGTCACCTGGTGTATCACAGCTCACAAGTGAGCATCAGCAGATTGTGGAGACAGGGACAGCAGTGGAGAGTCCTAGTCAGAGGGCGCAGGACTCTGCCAGCCCGGCTCAGCTGCATGTCGCCCCTCTGCCTCTGGGTCCATCCGTAAGATCAGCGGTGCTGGAACTCCAGGAACAGACGCAGGAGTCTCTGGCAGGTTTTGTCTCCAGGGTCGCTGCGAGTGTGGAGCGAATGGAGGAGTCCATAGCGAACATGAGCAGAGCCTTTGTGGAGTCATTGGCGCATGAACGCATCACGATGGAAAGGATGGCAACCTCCCTCGAATGGATGGCAACAGTAAACAAGAGGATGGCTTTGGCCATGGAGGGGATAAGTCGCCAGAGTGCTGAAAGCATGGTGAGTGTTCATAATAGAATAACATCTCTGGAGGAGCGATGGTCATCTATTGAACTGAGAAACCAGACCTTCATGGAAGTCCTTCTGAGTAGGACTGCCATTGCAGATAAGGGTCCCCATGTCCCCATGGCCACCCTGATGTGCAGCAAGGTTCTCTCCAGCCACTTGCAGGTGCTGAGGGGGACCTGACCCCTGAGAGGGAAGTTGGTGGCAGGCCTCAAGGAAGTGGGGGCTCCTCTCCAAGCGCTCCCAATTCCATACCACTGCAGAGCCCTTGGTCAGAGCAGCACCGGAGTCCACACCCAAGAGAGATAGGCATCTCAACCCCTGCACAGCCGCAGGAGCAGCAGACTGTTGACGAGTCCTCATAGGCTCGTAACCCCAGAGGACGCCCGCCAAAGGTGTTGAAACAGGAGCAGCAGCAAAGTGAGCAAGGGGCCTCCACATCTGCTGAAGCCACAGGGGAGGCACCACGTAGGAGCATGCGTAAGAGAAAAATTCTGCACATATAGTCACAAGGGTAGTCACTTGGGTGAAATGTTGTGCTTATTGTAAAAATGCCATCAGTTGGTTCTTGTACATAAAAATTCTGATGGCAACTTTTGCAGTTGTGGCGTGTGCCATTTCGCGAATGGGAGTTTCACATTGAGTGCTTAGGATTACTTGCAACTGTCAGTATGCTGGTCAAATAGCTAGGAATCAGCAGGGTCTTGGCCATTGTCGATGCTCAGGCAAGAAGCTGCGAGGCAAATGTGCTTGATCGGCTAGGCTAGGCAAATCTGGCCAAGATGAGTGCATTCCTTGCATCCAGGGCAGCAATGTTCTCGTGTAATGCTGCCGCTGGTTGATGGGCCTCTGCAGGATGTTCATTTTCGCACTCCTCCTCCACCTCCTCCTCCTCCTCCTCATCTGAGGAGGATATGTGAGGAGCCACTTGGTCCTCAGGAATCTGCAAGCCACGACGCTGTGCCATGTTGTGAAGTGCACAGCAAACCACGACGATTCTGGAGACCCTGGCTGCTGAGTACTGCAGGGCTCTACCAGATCTATCAAGGTATCTGAAGCGCATCTTCAGCAAACCGATGGTTTGCTCGATTATGGCTCTGGTGGACATGGGGCTGGAGTTGTAGCTCTCCTCAGCTTCGTTGGATGGGCTCCTCAATGGCGTCATTAGCCACGTCCTCAGGGAGTAGCCCTTGTCTCCAAGTAGCCATCCGTTAAGTTAGTCTGGCTGACTGAATAGTGGAGGCACACTAGACAAGTGCAATATGAAGGAGTCATGGCAACTGCCAGGTTACTTGGCACAAACATGCAAAATTTCCTTCTTGTGGTCACACACCAGCTGAACATTAAAGGAGTGGAAGCCCTTGCGGTTGACAAAAATACCTGGATTGCGATAGGATGCCTTAAGGGCCACATGTGTGCAGTCAACGACACCCTGCACCCTTGGAAAGCCTGTCAGATTAACTAATCCAACCGCACGCGCCGTGACACTTGCTTGATCCTTGGTGAAATGGATGTGATTCTGAGCGATGGCAAAGAGGTCATCGGTTACCTGCGTGATGCAAGTATGTGCGGCCGCCTGGGAAATGCTGCTGACGTCTGCTGCTGATCCCTGGAATGAGCCTGAGGCAAAAAAGTTGAGTGCGGTGGTGACTTTGACAGCCACTGGTAAGGCTTGTCCACCTTGTCCTCTGGGCTGCAGGTATTGTTGCAGCATTGCGCAGATGTCACTCACTACCTCTCGCGAAAGTCGGAGCCGCCTTTGGCACTGCTGCTCAGACATGTTGAGTTAGCTGACGCTGTGTCTGTAGACCCTGTTTGGGGGGTATCTCCTGTGCCGACGGGCTTCCAAGCGCTGGCCCCTTCTGGCCTGTGCAGCTTCAGGTGGGTGAGCAGCAGCCTGGCGCTCCTGTTGCTACTGCTGCTGTGGGTGCTGCTGTTGTTCCTGGTTCTGCTGGTGCCGCGGCTGGTGCTCGAGCTCATCTAATGCCCAGAAGGGAAGGAAATAAATGGCTCCCATGCTTCTGGTATATGCCTCAGTTGAGGAAGTGCTCAGTGAGGGTGACGAGAGGGGTTTCCCAGGAGGTCACACTGGAGATGTGTGTCAGGCTCCAAACTTCCCCAGCTGTGGTTATGCCTTCTAAAAGTTCCCCCCAGACCTGAGACAGCAAAGTCCTGCCACCTGCAAATGATGGCTGATCAAATCTCCTCTTTAATGGTTGACCTGCAGTTGATAGTCAGCAATCCAATAGTGCTCCCGCCATGTTTCACCATCATGTTTCACACCAGGCGTGTTTCACGTGGGAAAAGGGTTAAATTCGCAAGGGCCTTTCAAAATAGGATTATAAAGGCTATTTTGTGCTTGTTAATGGCCTTAACGACCTATCCCACCTGTTGGAGGCGGGACGGAGGCGGGACCATTAGACACGACTGAGTTAAAGTTGCTCAGAGTCGGGAACCAGGCGGGGGGTCCTGCCCACCAGTTTTCGTGATTTTAACCCAACACATGCCTCCAATCACCCCTCCACGGCCCATTGAAAATCCAGCCCACGGACTACAGCGGTTCAAGAAGAAGGCCCACTACCACCTTCTCAATGGCAACTAGGGAGGAACAATAAATGCTGGCTTTGCCAGTGATGCCCAAATCCTGAGAATGAATGAAATAAAATTTAAAAATTGCAAGATTCAGAAGTGGTGTAGCTTCCAACAGATAGTATGATATGATAAAACATTTGATTCAAACATTGCCCATTTATTTAAAGAAAGGTGTTTTGAAGTGGCAGGAATGGCGACATGGCTGAGTGTGTAGAAACTCTCTATAAAATCGAATAACATGTTTACAAGAGCCAACAGGCTGTTTCTTTAAAATTAACCAACATTTTGTAATGTTTTACAGCTCGGTTGTAAAATCGGATCTGGATTTCTAATGTCGCAAATGGAGAAATAGCTTTTTGAAAGACATGCAATTTGCAGGGTTTGATATGGTTATATTCAGTTTTGCTGATCTGGGTACTATCCTGCTATATTCATACAACAGAATGTATTTATATGACATGTACAATGAATACATTAGAATTATTACTCTTACTCGAGTCACTGCAACTGAAGATATTTGACAATGCTCCGTAGCTTGCAGCTGCAGCCCACTGAAAGAAAATCTGAGGCTATGATAGGTTTGTAATATTGCTTCAGTTATGGTTTGACATCAGCTGTAAGTAGCAGAATAAATCTGTGAATCTGAGGTATTTGTGTTCACTGCTATCAAGTGTATTGAAATAGTGGACTGTCTTCTGGCCCACACTAGCAATGAACATTTATTTACACAATTCAGAATTTTTAATTGTATCAGCTCTAGCTTTCCATTAAATGAGGCCCTTGAACCCACCTACTATGATCTATCTTCAACTCTAAATCCCAAACCCATAGCTTCCTCTGTGCACTGGTCGGTATTTTACAATAATTATTAAATATTTATGCACCGTGCCTTTGATAGTTTCTTCAGTGCTTCTGGCAGAGTTCAGATTTGTTTTGGTCCCTTCTAAATCCTTTGCTATTTAATTGTTAATGGTTTGCAAATTAATATTTGGAGATGCCTAAATCTTACTTTTTCCTGTCTAGATCAAATATGTCTTTTCATGCTTGAAAAGGCAGGCCTCTTAGGGATTTAATTTGAAGCTGCTTCCAATCTGGCCAGTTAATCAATTGATTGCTGACAGCAATCACAGCATGTCTCCAAAGTGAAGAATCTAACAGTATCACAGGACCGGACCCCTCGATATTTAGATCCCAGTTAAATGTTTTTATTTACACTAAACCAAGACCAATTGGTGACACCTTATGCTGATTTCAAAGCAATCATTTTAAATTATCTGACAAATTATGTTCCAGTTTTAACTTAGCTGGTTGAGTTAAATAGTGACCTCAATTGGAAGATGACGTAATATCTAATTCAGTTCGGTGGTTAGGCTTTGTATCCCGCTAAAACGATAATGGGGTGAAAGCGTGCTGTACAACGCTAGCATTCAAGTGCTTAAGACTTTTGTATGAAATCCGCTTGTCTGCCATTTAATGACACATCAAGTGTTGGGTTAACAGGGGAATGGTAGCATAGTGGTTATGTTACCGGATTAGCAATCCAGAGACCTGGACTAATGATTTGGCAGATGATGGGCAGGATTTTAACTCAGGTGCAGGATGGTGTTGTTATACGCATTTCGTGTTATCCACCCGAATCTAAATGAATGTGGGAGGCTGATGCAATTTTAACTTCATTGTCCAATTGATTTCCAATGTGTGGGAACCCTTGGCAAATGTGTTTTTCCTGACTGAAAGCCGCCTCCATTGACGTCATCATTGCTGCTGCATTTAAGGTCAACAGCAAGCCTTGCTTCTTCTGCAGGCTTCCAAGCTTTCTCCATTTGGTGTAAGAGGGACCTGCAGGAAAGATGACAAGCGGGAGGCCCAGATCAGCTCCTTGTTTCGACGAGGTGGCCCTGCAGGCATTGGTGGATGGGGCTACAGCCAACAGGGAGGTGCTCTTAAACATAGAAACATAGAAGATAGGAGTAGGCTATTCGGCCCCTCGAGCCTGCTCCGCCATTCAATGAGATCATGGCTGATCATCCAAACTCAGTACCCTGTCCATGCCTTCTCCCCATATCCCTTGATCCCTTTAGCCTTAAGAAATATATCTAACCCCTTCTTGAATATATTTAATGAATTGGCCTCAACTGCCTTCCGTGGTAGAGAATTCCACAAGTTCACCACTCTCTGGGTGAAGAAATTCCTCCTCATCTCTGTCCTAAATGGCTTACCCCTTATCTTTAGAGTGCGATCCCTGGTTGTGGACTCCCTGACCATCGGGGACATCCTTCCTGCATCTAGTCTGTCTAGTCCTGTTAGAATTTTATAAGTTTCAATGAGATCCCCTCTCATTCTTCTAAACTCCAGTGACTATAAGCCTAATCGACCCAATCTCTCCTCATACGTCATTCCTGCCATCCCAGGTATCAGTCTGGTGAATCTTCACTGCACTCCCTCCACGGCAAGAACATCCTTCCTCAGATAAGGCGACCAAAACTGCACACAATACTCAAGGTGTGGTCTCACCAAGGCCCTTCCTCAGGGAGGAAGAGGCCTCCCAAGCAGACTAAGGCAGTGTGGATGCAGGTGGCTGAGGAGGTCAACTCCTTGGGAGTCACATGGCGAACTTGGATTCAGTGCCGGAAAAGATTTCATGACCTTCAGCGCACTGGAAAAGTGAGTATGAATTTCTCATCAGCCTCAATCTGACCCCCATTGCCTTTCCTCACCAGCACTCAGCTTCAGCAATCTCTTCCTCCACATCCCACTTGACACTGACATCCATGCACCCTTACCCATTCCCTCTCTCTCTATGCTCACATTCACATAACTATGTGACTATGCTGCCCTCACACTCCCTATCACTCTGACGCTATGAAAACAACTGACAACACACAGGGAGGGCCCTTGGTCTTGCCACCTCACTCCATCTTTGTCTCCTTCTAAGTATCTATGCTATGCAATCTCTACACTCACTCCTACATTCTCAGTCAACCTCCACTTGTCTCCCTCATTGCAGGAAAAGAGAGCTCACAACAAAAGAGAGCGAGCGAGGAGAGGAGGAGGGGCAGCCTCTATAGGCCACCTGACCCCTGGGAGGAGGCGGTACTCGAAATAGAGAGACTGGAGGATGATGCGCAAGTGGGGGACAGACAGATGTGTGTAACACAGCAAGCTGGTGACAGAAAAGTTTCCCATCTCTCTTTTTGACATTGCATGAGTCGCTGATAATGATTATGAAGGTCTAACAGATGGACCTATGAGCATCTGCAAAAAGCAATGTGCATGTAGCCTTGGCATCACATCTCTGACTCTTTCCTTTACTCCCCCACAGGACCATCACAAGCATCCGTCCCCCCTAGCCAGGAAGAAGAGGCTGAGTAGCCAGACTCCTCAGAGGAAGCTGCAACCTCTGAGGGCGCAGCGTCACCAGAAATCTGCGCACACAGCAGCAGCGCAGACACTCGCACCTCGGTGGGACCTTCAGGACATAGAGTAGTGTTGTCACCTGGTGTATCACAGCTCACAAGTGAGCTTCAGCAGATCGTGGAGACAGGGACAGCAGTGGAGAGTCCTAGTCGGAGGGCGCAAGACACTTCCAGCTCGGCTCAGCAGCATGTTGACCCTCTGCCTCTGGGTCCATCCATGAGATCAGCAGTGATGGAACTCCAGGCACAGATGCAGGAGTCTCTGGCAGGCTTTATCTCTAGGGTCACTGCGATTGTGGAGCGAATGGAGGAGTCCATAGTGAACATGACCAGAACCTTTGTAGAGTCATTGGCGCATGAACACATCACCACAGAAAGGATGGCAACCTCCATGGAAAGGATGGCTACTGTAGAGGAGAGGATGGCTACGGTAGAGGAAAGGAGGGCTATGGCCATGGAGGAGCTTTGTAGCCAGTGTATGGAAAACATGGTCATTGTTCAGAATAGAATGACATCTCTTGAGGAGCGATGGGCATCTATTGAACAGAGAAACCAGACCTTCATGGAAGTCCTTCTGAGTAGGACTGCCATTGCAAATACGGGTCCCCATGGCCCACCTGATGTGCAGCAAGGTGCTCTCTAACCACTTGCAGGCGCTGAGGGGGACCTGACCCATGAGAGGGAGGTTGGAGGCAGACCTCAAGGAAGTGGGGGCTCCTCTCCAAGCACTCACACTTCCATGCCACTGCAGAGCCCTCAGTCAGAGCCCCACCGGAGTCCACACCCAAGTGAGATAGGCATCTCAACCCCTGCACAGCCGCAGGAGCAGCAGACTGTTGACGAGCCCTCACAAGCTTGTCACCCCAGAGGGTGCCCACCAAAGGTGTTGAGACAGGAGCAGCAGCAAAGTGAGCAAGGAGCCTCCACATCTGCTGAAGCCACAGGGGAGGCACCACGTAAGAACACGGGTAAGAGGAAAATTCTGCACAAATAGTCACAAGGGTGGTCACTCTGGTGCAATTTTGTGTCTGCTGTTAAAATGCCATCACTTCGTTCTTGTACATAAAATTTCTGATGGCAAATGTTGCAGTTGCATCGTCTGTCATTTCGCTATTGGGACTTCCACATTGAGGGCTTAGGCATACTTGCAACTGTCGGTATGGTGGTCAGAGTGATAGGAATCCTCTGGCTCTTGGCCATTGTCAATGCTCTGGTAAGAAGCTGCGAGGCAAAAGTGTTTGATTGACTAGGCTAAGCAAATCTGGCCAGTATGAGTGCATTCCTTGCATCCCGGGCAGCAATGTTCTCGCATAATGCTGCCGCTGGTTGATGGGCCTCTGCAGGATGTTCATTTTCGCACTCCTCCTCCTCCTCCTCCTCGTCTGAGGAGGATATTTGAGGAGCCACTTGGTCCTCAGGAATCTGCAAGCCACGACGCTGTGCCATGTTGTGAAGTGCACAGCAAACCATGATGATTCTGGAGACCCTGGCCGCTGAGTACTGCAGGGCTCCACCTGCTCTATCACGGCATCTGAAGCGCATCTTCAGCAAACCGATGGTTTGCTCGATTATGACTCTGGTGGACATGTGGCTGGAGTTGTAGTGCTCCTTGGCTTCGTTGGATGGGCTCCTCAATGGCGTCATTAGCCACGTCCTCAGGGGATAGCCCTTGTCTCCAAGTAGCCATCCGTTAAGTTGGCCTGGCGGACTGAATAGCGGAGGCACACTAGTTGCAGTATGAAAGAGTCATGGCAACTGCCAGGGTACTTGGCACAAACATGCAAAATTTCCTTCTTGTGGTCACACACCAGCTGAACGTTAAGGGAGTGGAAGCCCTTGTGGTTGACAAAATACCTGGATTGCGATGGGGTGCCTTAAGTGCCACATGTGTGCAGTCAACGACGCCCTGCACCCTTGGAAAGCCTGCCAGATGAGCTAATCCAACTGCTCGTGCCGTGACACTTGCTCGATCCATGGTGAAATGGATGTGATTGTGCGCGATGGCAAAGAGGTCTTCGGTTACCTGCGTGACGCATGTGTGTGCGGCCGCCTGGGAGATGCCGCTGATGTCTGCCCTACCCTGCTGTGCAAAAGAAAAGCAGAGTAAGGAACTAAGACAGAGACTTCAACTGTTAAAGCTGAAACAGAAATCACACTATGACAAGTCATCCAAAACTCTGAAACCATTGACAAGGGATGATGTTGTCAGGATTGAGGATCCAAATGCATGGAACAGGAAAGCTACAGTTCTTGAGGAAGTAGGGCCAAAGTCATACACTGTTAGAACTGAGGAAGGACAGATTCTCAGGAGGAACCGCCGTTCCCTCCTGAAAACACAAGAAACTATCCAAGAGCAAATCGATGACAATGCCGCAACTGAATCTTGTCACTCACCACCAGAACAATCTAACACAAACTCACATACAGGCTCTCATGAAAACACATCAGACTTACCTATGCTGAGAAGGTCCACACGTGAAGTAAAAAAGCCTGATAGACTTAATCTTTGAGTACAAAGAAAACTATAATAAAAGAATGAAAAGCTTAGAATTCATAAAGTAAAGCTTTGAAAATGTGTTGACTGTTGTGAAGATGTTTATGTCGTTATGATTGATTGATATTGATTTTGTTTAACCTCTAAGAAAGGGGGATGTAATGACCAGTAACATGTCATTCTAGAATGGTACACTAGGTGGAGCTGTATGTTTAGTAGCGGGCTACCCAGAAGGCAGTAGTCAAGATGGATGCCTGTACACTAGTCCACATGGCTGAATAAATGACTAGCTCAAGCTAGCTGTTCATAATGAAAATGTCTATTTATTTATGAACATAACACCAGCCAAACCAAGGCTGTGTGGCTAAAGGTGGCAGGTCAAGTCAACTTCTTGGGGCTTACACAAAGAACGTGGTTGCAGTGCAGGAAAAGATTCCATGGCCTTCTTCGCACTGGAAAAGTAAGTACAGTATGAAGTTTCCATCACCCTCAATCTGTTCCCTATTGCCTTTCCTCACCAGCACTCAGCTTTAGCAATCTCTTCCTGCACATCCCACTAGACACTGACATCCATGCACCCTTAGCCATTCACTCTCTCTCTATGCTCACATTCACAGAACTATTCCACCATGCAGCCCTCACACTCCCTCTCACTCTGATGCTTTGAACACAACTGACTACACACAGGGAGGGCCCCTGGTCTTGCAATCTCACTCCATCTTTGTCTCCTTCTAAGTATCTATGCTATGCAATCACTCCTTCATTCTCACTCAACCTCCACTTGCCTCCCTCATTGCAGGAAAAGAGAGCTCACAACAGGAGAAAGCGAGCCAGGACAGGAGGAGGGCCGCCCTCATTAGCCCAGCTCACCCCCTGAGAGGAAGGTGTCCTGGAGATTGTGGGGGCTGACTGTGAAGTGGAAGTTGGGGAAGGACAGACAGGAGCATCCCCGCAAGCTGGTGACAGAATAGTTTTCCCTCTCTCTCATTGGCATTGCATGAGTCGCTGATAATGATTCTGAAGCTACATCATATGAACTTATGATCATCTGCAAAATGCAATGTGCATGTAACCTTGGCATCACATCTCTAACTTTTTCCTTGACTCCCCCACAGGACCATTGAGAGCCCCCGTCCCCACTCTGCAGGAGGAAGAGCCTGAGCAGCCAGACTCCTCAGAGGAATCTGCAACCTCTGAGGGTGCAGCGTCAGCAGAAATAAGCTTACCCAGCACCAGCGCAGACACTCACACCTCGGTGGGACCTTCAGGACATAGAGTCGAGTTGTCACCTGGTGTATCACAGCTCACAAGTGAGCATCAGCAGATTGTGGAGACAGGGAAAGCAGTGGAGTGTCCTCGTCGGTGGGCGCAGGACTCTGCCAGCTCGGCTCAGCTGCATATCGACCCTTAGCCTCTGGGTCCATCCATAAGATCAGAGGTGATGGAACTCCATGCACAGATGCAGGAGTCTCTGGCAGGTTTTGTCTCCAGGGTCGCTGCAAGTGTGGAGCGAATGGAGGAGTCCATAGCGAACATGAGCAGAGCCTTTGTGGAGTCAGTGGTGCATCAACACGGAAAGGATGGCTACCTACGTGGAAATGATTGCTGCCTCCGTGGTAAGGCTGGCTACGGTAGAGGAGAGGAGGGCTACGGCCATGGAGGAGGTTAGTCGCCAGGGTATGGAAAACATGGTGAGTGTTCAGAATAGAATTACATCTCTTGAGGAGCGATGTGCATCTATTGAACAAAGAAACAAGACCTTCATGGAAGTCCTTCTGAGTAGGACTGCCATTGCAGGTACAGGTCCCCATGGCCCCCCTGATGTGCAGCAAGCTGCTCTCAAGCCACTTGCAGGCACTGACGGGGACCGGACCCATGAGAGGGAGGTTGGTGGCAGGCCTCAAGGAAGTGGGGGCTCCTCTCCAAGCGCTCATACTTCCATGCCTCTGCAGAGCCCTCGGTCAGAGCCCCGCCGGAGTCCACACCCAACGGAGATAGACATCTGAACTCCTGCACAGCCGCAGGAGCAGCAGACTGCTGGCGAGCCCTCACATGCTTGCCACCCCAGAGGATGCCCGCCAAAGGTGTTGAAACAGGAGCAGCAGGAAAGTGAGCAAGGGGCCTCCACATCTGCTGAAGCCACAGGGGAACCACTACGTAGGAGCACGCGTAAGAGGAAAATAAAGCACAAATAATCACAAGGGTAGTCACTTGGGTGAAATGCTGTGTATTTTGGAAAAATGCCGTCAGTTGTGTGTGTTTCATAAAAATTCTGATGGCAACTGCTGTAGTTCTGGCAGGTGTCATTTCGCGAATGGAGCTTTCACATTGGGGGCTTAGGATTACTTACAGTTGTCAGGATGCTGGTCAAATAGCTCAGAATCCGCAGGGTTTAGCCATTGTCGATGCTCAGGTAAGAAGCTGCGAGGCAAAAGAGTTTGATTAACTAGGCTAAGCAAATCTGGCCAGGATGAGTGCGTTCCTTGCATCCCGGGCAGCAATGTTCTTGCGTAATGCTGCTGCTGGTTGATGGGCCTCTGCAGGCTGCTCGTTCTCGCCCTCCTCCTCCTCATCATCATCATCATCTAAGGAGGGTATGAGAGGAGCCACTTGGTCCTCAGGAATCTGCAAGCCACGACGCTGTGCCATGTTGTGGAGTGCACAGCAAACCACGATGATTTTGGAGACCCTGGCTGCTGAGTACTGTAGGGCTCCACCTGATCTATCCAGGCATCTGAAGCGCATCTTCAGCAAGCTGATTGTTTGCTCGATTATGGATCTGGTGGAAATGTGGCTGGAGTTGTAGCGCTCCTCAGCTTCGTTGGCTGGCCTCCTCAATGGCATCATTAGCCAAGTCCTCAGGGGATGGCCCTTGTCTCCAAATAGCCATCTGTGAAGTTGGTCTGGTGGACTAAATAGCGGAGGCACACTAGACTGGTGCAGAATGACTGCCAGGGTACTTGGCACAAACATGCAAAATCTCCTTCTTGTGGTCACACACCAGCTGAACGTTAAGGGAGTCAAAGCCCTTGCGGTTGACAAAAATACCTGGATTGCGATGGGGTGTCCTAAGGGCCACATGTGTGCAGTCAATGACGCCCTGCACCCTTGGAAAGTCTGCCAGATGAGCTAATCCAACCGCTCGCGCTGTCACATTTGCGCGATCCCTGGTGAAATGGATGTGATTGTGCGCGAGGGCAAAGAGGGCATCGGTTACCTGCGTGATGCAAGCGTGTGCAGCTGACTGGGAGATGCCGCTGATGTCTGCTGCTGATCCCTGGAATGAGCCTGAGGCAAAAAAGTTGAGTTCGTGGTGACTTTGATGGCCACTAGTAAGGAGTGTCCACCTGGTCCTCTGGGCTGCAGGTCTTGCTGTATCATTGCACAGATGTCAGTCACCATCTGTCGCGAAAGTCGGAGCCGCCTTTGGCACTGCTGCTCAGTCATGTTGAGGTAGCTGACCCTGCCTCTGTAGACCCTGTTTGGGGGGTATCTCCTGTGCCGACGGGCTTCCATGCGCTGGCCCCTTCTGGCCTGTGCTGCCTCAGGTGGGTGAGCAGCAGCCTGTCACTCCTGCTCCTGCTGTTGCTGCTGTTGCTGGTGCTGCTGTTGTGCCTGGTTCTGCTGCTGCCGTGATGATGCTGGAAGTCCTCTAATGCCAAGAAGGGAAGGAAAAAAGGCCTCCCATGCTTCTGGTAGGTGCCTCAGTTGAGGAAGCGCTGAGTGAGGGTGGCGAGAGGGGTCTCGCAGGAGCTCGCACTGGAGAAGTGTGTGAGGCTCCAACCTTCCACAGCTGTGGCTAGGCCTGGTAAAAGTTGCCCCAGACCTGAGACAACAAAGTCCTGCCACTTGCAAATGATGACTGATCAAATATCCTCTTTAATGTTGGACCTGCAGCTGATAGTCAGCGAGGCAATAGTGTTCATGCCAGGTTTCACAGGCGTCATCCCACCAGGCATGTTTTACGTGGGAAAAGGGTTAAACAGGCAAGGGCCTGTTAAAATGGGATTATGAAAGCTAATTAGTGCTGTTTAAGGGCCCTAAAGAACAGTCCCGCCAGTTGCAGGCGGGACTGAATCGGGTCCATCAGACACAGCTAGGTTAAAATGGCGTGGAGGCGGGAACCAGGTGGGGGGGATCCGACCCCCAGGTTTTGCGATTTTAACCCCCCGCCTGCCTCAAAGCCCGCCTCATGGCCCAATGAAAATCGAGGCCCATGCCTCCTAGTTCTAGACTCTCCAGCCAGGGGAAACAACCTCTCAGCATCTACCCTGTTAATCCCCCTCAGAATCTTATAAATTTCAATGAGATCACCTCTCATTCTTCTAAACTCCAGAGAGCATCGGCTCAATCTCTTCTCATAGGACAACCCTCTCATCCCAGGATCAATCTAGTGAACCTTTGTTGCACCACCTCTAAGGCATGTATGTCCTTTCTCAGATAAGAAGGCCAAAACTGTGTACAGTGCTCCAGGTGTGGTCTCACCAAAGCCCTGTACAATTGTAGTAAGATTTCTTTACTCTTGTACTCTAAACCCCTTGCAATAAAGGCCAACATGCTAATTGCTTGCTGTACCTGCATGACAACTTTCTGTGTTTCCTGTATCACTAATGCCATGAAACTACTGGACATTTGGCACCATCTGGTTCACTAATGTCCTTTAGGGAAGGAAATCTGCTGGCCTATATGTGACTTCAGACCTACAGCAATGTGGTTGACTCTTAAATGGCCTAGCAAGCCATTCAGTTATATAGGGATGGGCAATAAATTACCAGCGACATCCACGAATGAATAAGAAAAACTCTTCTGTTAAAATAGCAAAGGAATTTCAGACAAATGTGTTAATAATGCTAATATCTTATGGCACAATTGTACCTCATAAATACATTTATTATTTTAGCTAACAGTGGTAATTTGATCAGAAGTGGAAACATTGATATTATAAAATTAATTCAAGATATAAAATTCAACTACAATATGATTCTGCCCCACTTTTCAAAATCAGAAATACCCAGAGCTAGGGCAGCCAAAAGGCCACATCACTTTACTTTCTAAATGACAATTATTTTCTGAAACTGCACAGCAAAAATTCATAATCTCAAAGTCAAACTATTAAAAAAATTACACTGTGCATTCTGTTTTAATGAAATAATATTTGAGGCTTTATTAAAACTATAAATTGAACTTAATTAAAATAAGTTATGAGCTCTAGATTCTACATTAGACTGTGGAATATGGTTAAAAAGCAGCAGTGGATGGAACATGGAATTATCAACAAAAGATAATTTATTGAGTTATTTTGAAAAACTCATTATAGTTTCTCAAGAGGGTTAACTAAGGAGAAATATTGGAAAAAGAGAAACATATCTGTCAGAATCTAAATATAGATTGTCCAGCCAGTGTCTTCAATTGATTCTTGACACATTATCTGCTTTGTAAATTATGCAGCATTACGCTATGTTTCACAGAGAAATGCAGGAGTAATAACTCAATAACCTCTGCCACAAACCCTTGTGATCACTTGCACTGTTGCATTGGAGTGTTTTTTTTAAATCCAATCAAGCTCTATTATCATATTTTTGCATCCTTTCAAAATAAATAATAATTGCAATTGTACAGTACCATTTTGCACCATCAAAACATTTCAAACTGCTTCACGCACAATAACTGCTTTCTAAATTCAGTGATTATTATTGTGCAGGTTAACTGTATATGAAGCAAATGTTTCATGCCGTGATAGAAAAGAGCTCTTACTGTTCTGCTGCTTTTAAATGTAGTGCTTCCTTTAAGCTTTTCTAATTCTGCAGAGGAAACCAACAGTGTTGAAGAAAGTAACATTTTCCATTTTGCTTTCGATGATTATTATACCAAGTACTTCTAGGTCAGTTACAGCACAGTTATGCTCCATTATCTTCTTCTTCTTAGGCAGTCCCTGGGAACCGAGGATGACTTGCTTCCACATTAAAAATGAGTTCTCAGGTGACTGATGAGTCCAATGCGGGACCTACAGTCTCTGTCACAGGTGGGGCAGATGGTGGTTGAAGGGGCGGGTGGGTGGGGTGCTTGGGTTGACGTGCGCTCCTTGCGCTGCCTGCACTTGGCTTCTGCTTGCTCCCGGCGAAGAGACTCGAGGTGTTCGGCACCTTCCCGGATGCTTCTCCTCCACTTTGTGCGGTCTTGGGCCAGGGATTCCCAGGTGTCGATGGGGATGTTACACTTTTTCAAGGAGGCTTTGAGGGTGTCCTTGAAGCGTTTCCTCTGCCCACCTGGGGCTCTCTTGCCGTGCCGGAGCTCCGAGTAGAACACTTGTTTTGGAAGTCTCGTATCGGGCATGCGGACAATGTCACCCATCCATCGGAGCTGATTGAGCGTGGTCAAAGCTTTGATGCTGGGGATGTTGGCCTGAGCAAGAACAATGCTCCATTATACTTCACTACTGATAACCTTCCAGACAGTATAGCATCAGCCTGACAAGAAGCTTTTGCCTTCGATCCGGGGGATAAGTTAAAAAAAAACTATGTATATTGCACAAAATAGCGGTTAGTTAGAGAATCAATTATATGGCTTTCCATATTGGGCCCAAAACATTAATGGTTGCACATACTCCCCTGATTTACCATGGCCATCCATTATTCTGCCTAGTGTATTTCATCAAGAATGGATTTTGTTCAGCCTTTACTTTAGGTTTCCACTGTAAAAGGGCAGAATGTGGGCGTTTTCCACTTGCCTATATTACATCGCACTACACATCATTAATTTTAAACTGATGCATAGACATAACCGTTACATTCTTTCATACCATTCGTTAATGACTGAAGTGTTACTGATTTTTAAATACGGACTGGAGATGCACGCATATACAATCATCGAACTTACAGCTCATTTCTTAAAAGAAAATTACCCTAATAATACAGAATCAATATAAAGACAGAGCAGAGTTCTGCCTAGTTAACTTATTTTCCTTTTAAGTACATTCCCTTTTCCCTATATCCCTGGATTATATCTGAACAGAGATCCAATAGTTTAGAGGTTTGGTTTCATGGCTAATTTGGGCTTATAACGTTGAAGGGTTTTAGTGCTCAAAATGGAACATTTTCCCACAATATGGTTTTGTTGGCAGAAGCACAGGACTTTCAGATCTGATACAGAATGGGCTGTGTAAAAGAATGCACTGTCTCAACAATGTATCTAAACCCTTCGATGAACACTCCCTACTGCACCAGTGTGATATTTCCCACACCATCCATCATTATGGGCTTATCCTTTGCTGCCTCAGTGATAATGCCAACTAGTAGCACATTAAGGACAGTTTATGGAGTGGACTGGGCTGTGACTGGATAGTTTCATGTGCAGGCAATGAAAAGCAGAGCACAGACAGAAATGAATGGAATTACTGTTATCCAGTAAACTCTGTAAAGGGCCACAACCTTTCTTAACATATTGCTCCAAGTGCAGCTGCAACCACACTCAAGAAACTCAACAGTATGTGGGACAGAGCCTTTCTTCGATCAGTGCCCCTGCCACCAGACTCAATGGCCCAGAAATTTGGGTCAGGGGCTTCCCGCGGGTGCAAGCCCCCAACCTGCACTTACCTAGCGCGCTGGCCGTTGAGCTGTGGGCCCCCGTGGGATTCCG
The DNA here is from genome assembly GCF_052327205.1 of Somniosus microcephalus. NCBI lineage: Eukaryota > Metazoa > Chordata > Chondrichthyes > Squaliformes > Somniosidae > Somniosus > Somniosus microcephalus. The sequence goes on from NC_140998.1 coordinate 40,922,966, forward strand.
ATCCTGGGCCTCCTCCAACTGCCGCCGCGCAGTGCTTGTGTATCCTGGGGCGCAGTTAGTTTGATGCGTCCCCTGGGATCACGTGGGTCATGGAGAGCCAATGGTAGCAGGGAATGCTTCATTCATAAGTTTGACAGGAAGGCCTGTCAAACCTATAAATACTATAAGCCCCAAAACATCACTAAATCTTCAAATAATTTTTTTTTAAATCACATTTTTAAAATAAACTATAAATTACATGAAATAACTATTGCAAACAATAATTTCATTTTTTGAAAAAATTAATTACATTTTCTAACAGGGCTAAAAATAAACTTACCTTTCTTTAAAGTATTTAAAAATAAAAAACCTGTGGAAAAAATGTTTTAATTTTAATTAATTCACCACTTACCTTGTAAAAAGCAGGCCTTGCGACTACTTTTTACATGTGTAACTCCTGGAGACTTACCCAGTGCATGCACGAAACCAGCACTTCCGTTGAGCCTACGGGTGAGTACCCCGTGCGTACTCACCCGTGGAGACCCGAATTTCTGGGCCATTAATATCCATCTCCTCCACCACCAGCACATTGTGACTGCAGTATGTACTCTCTACAGGATGCACTGCAGCACCTCGCCAAATGTACTTCAACGGCACCTGCTAACCCTGTGACATCTACCACCAAGCACAATAACAATAGCAATGTCATGGGAGCGCCATCATCTTGAAGTTTCTCGCCAAGTCACGCACCATCCTGACTCGGGCATTATTACCGTTCCTTCATTGTCATGAGGTTAAAATCCTGGAATTCCCAAATTAATCCCATCACAGGAACACCATCACCACAAGGACTGTGGCAGTTCAAGAAGAAGGCTCACCACTGTGTTTTCAGAGCAACTAGGGGTGAGTAATAAATGCAACATCGCCAGCGTCATCCACATCCCAATAACAAATTTTAAAAAATGATCACTGGCTTCTTCCAATACTCCCAAATTAGTTAATTAAGTACATTTACTTAATCTTTTCCTTTTTCGCTGTATTCAAACACTGGTCGTGGAGGTAGAAATATACTCGCTATCTCTGATAAGGCCAGTTCGGAGAAATAATGGCGGCCGCCTCGCTTCTGCCCACCTCCGGCGCAGAACTCGGCGGCTGCCATCTGGAGATTTGATTTGTGCATTATATTTAACTGTATAAGTTTGATCACAAGATCATATTAGACCCTTGTAGTGTTTAGTGACATTGACCTTGACCACTGGTCTGAGGTCATGAAGCTTCTTTGGGCACTGGAGCCAGGTCCTGGGGGCAACACTGCTGGCAATGCCATCAGCGATCTGGTCCCACACCCTTCTTTCTGGAGGGCCTCCTGGCCCCCCTGTGGGTAGAGGACCTCTCTACCAGTACTCACCCCCTGGACAAAGGCCTCGAGTGCTGCGTCCGAGTCCCCGGGTGCCCCTTTCCCTGGCCTGCTAAGCCATTTTAACATTGTTGATCACCAGACTGCCTTTAAGAGGCACAGGCTAGCTTTACTTAAAGCTAGCCTCACTCGAACATCGAGGACTTTGGCCCGCTGCTGAGCATACAGCCTGTCAGCAGTGCGTTCAGTGCTGGGCTGTGCACTACAATCATTTAAAGTAGCAGGCGGCACGAATTTAACGTGCTGCCTGAACTCCTTTCAACGGGCGGGAGAAGATCGCGCATCACGGTGCTCGCGCCTGTTTATGAGCTTCAGCGATTTTCACCCCCATTAATAATCTCTGGTTAAAGCCTCTGTTAATAAACCGGAGAGAGACATTTCATATGACTATGTTAAGTATTTGTACAGTAACAGTAATGTCTAGCCTATTGTTCTAACAGACCGTGACAGTTTTAAATTTACTTTTACCCCATTCAATTATTTCATGACAATATTATACTTTTAATCAATTTAAGCACATTAGTCCATTTTTGGAGTTTGAGCAGCTGGTGCGGATCCCTTGTTGGCCAACCACGCTTAGGGAAATCGCATTCATGCAGCCCCTGGGTTTCTGTCTATTAATACAACCAAACTGAAAATAGTGGGGGGGGGGGGGGCATGCCCGTGATCTTCCGATACACACGGCGGGGGGGCATGCCCGTGATCTTCCGATACAGGCGGCCAGCAGCACGGCTGTTGAAAATTGCCCCTAATGTATCCAACATTCCCGAAGCACTGCGAGAAATCTAAGGTGCTGTTTTTTTATGCAGAACTTTACCCGCCAGATAAAATGCTGATCTAGCTCACCGGCAGTAATGGAATGGATAGATATAACGCAAATCTTGGTATTTGACCAGTATCAGCTGAAATCCTGCTGTGCTATTTATGGTTTGTTCATTCTGTGGCTGTGTTGTCTTTAATTCCTGCGGGTCAATAAAGCCTGGGATTGTTTGATGAAATTTTTAATTAGAAGCTTGAAGCAATTCAAGTGAAGAACTATTACATACCTGATTTCATTACACATGTAGTAGTGGTAGTGACAATGCAATTAAAAAGTCAAGAGCTTTTCTCCGCATGCTACATCAAAGTACTACAAATTCTTTCCCAAGCTTATGAAGTCTTGCATAATTTCTAAAGCCATGTAATTTTATTAATGCCTATCTCAGTCTCGTCACAGCTCATTGAGTAGACTTCACTTATTATTTTACTGTCATAATCTGGTACCAAGATATATTTGGGATTTGCTTTCAGTTCTCAATACCTGTAGTAAAACTCACTTCTTGTAAATCAGTGAATTCAGTCGGCAAAATGCACCACCAGGTGTTTGAACGGTAAAGTTTCTTTAAGGAGCACAGATGTGATTTCCAAATTCGTTTTGGCAACAGCTTTAGAAAGAGTCTGTACGACTCTCCTTTGTTGGCAAGCGACTAAGGTCCTTTTATTAACCATGCAAGCCCATTGCCATTTGCTCCAGGAATTAGACCCAGGCTGATGACTTCATGCTTGCGTTTCGGAGAAGCCTGCTGTGCCAAGTCATGGTTTATCACCGTGTTGCTTTGTGACTGGACACTGAAACTCAGCTCTGCCTCGCCCTTCCTGTTGAGCTGTTTTTTCAAGATACATAAAAAAATACATTTTTTTCCTTCTCCTTCAATTTTCCCTCTGATTTCTCCCATTTCACCTCCTGTATACAGATATAAAGAATCACAGAGTGGTGTTCTACAGGTGACAACAATCTTCTGGTATCGCCCCTCAATGGCATTCTCAATGTGTTAACTTGGACAATAAGTGATGCCACACTTACTGAACATGGCCATCGCAGGCAAATATAACCCTCTCCTTAACCTGCCATCTATATATGTATATTTCAAGCAAGGATATTTCCTCCCTTTCTTAGTCCATGAATGATGCTACCAATTGTAATTCCCACCAATGTTAATTCCCACACTACTGCCCCAACTGAGATCAGCCAAATCAAGGAAGACTCGGAATTGAATGTTTGACTTTCCTGGACTGTGTGGCTCAGTGCAGCACTGTGCAGTTTATTTGTCCCCAAGTCATCAGGAGACCCTTTGAAGTACATTCTTGAATCTTTAAGATATCCACCAGGAACTTCCTTAGGATCTACCATAAATTCAGCAAAAGGTTGGTGGAAACGCTGCACGGACGCATAAATGGCTTCCCGACAATCTTCCGTTGACGTTTTGGCAGTTGATCGGGAGAACCCCCGAGGAAATTCCCAGAGATCATTTATATGCAGTAAGAGAAGCAGTCAAGCCTGTGTTAAAAATGCATTTTTGCAGTTGTTGTCTATGGATGAGTTTGAGACTAAAATCTCCAACTTTACAACTGTTGGCAAGCATCCAGCACGTTTCACTTATCCTCACCTTCAAGCACTTTCTTGTTATAATTAAAACTAAACAGAGTTGGCTTTGGTAATGCTTTCCATTCTTTATAGAAATGTGTACACATGACACAATGCATGATTTAGAAGAACTCTAATTTGCAAACGTCTCTTTTAATTTTGGTACCAACTCCTGTGTAATTTTGTGACGTGAATGTCTCTAATGGGGCATTCTGATCTTGTTCCAACATACAATATATTCTGGATTCTATACTAGCACATTTAGCAGCTCCAATCTACACTATGTTCAATAGCTGTAGTCACAGTAGAGATGATTCTACGATCTGGCTCATGGGGAGTGCATCGGGGAAATTGCAGATGTGCAAGTCATGAATTTCCAGTCCTTAAAGTGAATTTATAGAAAACCACAGACTTCGCAAATTTTGAGATGCGTACCTTGTGAGAGCTGCTCCCCGTAAGCACCACTCTTTGCTCAAGCGATAGATCTTGGAATCACCCCTGGTACATATCAATATCACTATTATCATTAATTATTAAAACATGGGGAATATCTACATTTTGTGCAAGTCCACTGGATTTCACTTGCAAAAAAAATAACTATTTTTTATATAGAAAATAAACAATATGTACACATATATATATATATATACACACAAATATACATATACACACGCATGCATATTAATTAATATATATAAGATATATATAGGAAACTTTTTCTTTTTTTGGTGGGACCAGGAGGAGCAGGAAGGCTGCTCCTGGGCCCAGAACAAAACTCCAGCCTACTTCCCGCCCATTCGAACCACCCCCTCCATTCTCGGGATTGCCTCCCTCCCTTCCTCCCAGGCCTGACCTGCCAGCTGGCTCAGCTGATTTCCCCCACACCCACAACTGGCCAGCTCCAGCGGGCTGCTCCATTTGGCGCTTGCTGTTTGCCCGCGGCAATCAAATGAGGCCTGAATGCCAGCATCAGGCAGGTGGCGCGGCTGCTCTGCCAACTCTGCGCCCACTTCCAGCAGAAGTTGAAGATTGGCCCCAATACGCTTAGATGGAGTTTTATTTTATCTGGAGAAGTTAAGCTGCATACATTAAGACTGCACAGGATAATTTCAAGATCCTCAAAACAGTTCATTCCGCCTCAGGCTTGCTCCTTTACTCAATCTATTTAATCTTTTGCAGTAATGTTCTACATCAATATTTTCTGATCCCAAAGCTTTCCAATGACTGCAGGTTATGTATTAACTCCAAAATCTCCATGTCTTGTTGAGCAATAAAAATTATTCCGCACATCTTACTTCATGGTCACCATCGCACATCATCACAACTTGGACATATATTAACGTCTCTTCATCGTCACTGGATCAAAATCCTGGAACTGCTTACCTAACAGCACTGTGTGAGCATCTTCACCCACACAGAGTGCAGCAGTTCAAGAAAAGGCCCTCCACTAAATTCTCGAGGACATCTAGCGATGGGCAATAAAATGCCTGTCTTGCCAGTGTTGCCCATATCCTGAGCATAATTTAAAAGTATGAGATTTGCATTTGTATAGCTGCCATCTGTGGCACAAGCTGAAACAATAAGTAAGTGTTTAACAATGTTTTTTTATTATTCATTAACGGGATGTGGGCGTCGCTGGCAAGGACAACATTTATTGGCCATCCGTGTCGGAGCTCCGAGTAGAGCGCTTGTTTTGGGAGTCTCATATCAGGCATGTGGACGATGTGACCCATCCATCGGAGCTGATCAAGCGTGGTCAAAGCTTCGATGCTGGGGATGTTGGCCTGAGCGAGAATACTGATGTTGGTGCCCCTATCCTGCCAATGGATTTGCAGGATCTTGCAGAGGCAGCGTTGGTGGTACCTCTCCAGTGCTTTGAGGTGCCTGCTGTACATGGTCCATGTCTCTGAGGCATACAGCAGGGCTCTACTTGGAGCTCCGACATGGCTAAAGAGCCCCAGGTGGGCAGAGGAAATGCTTCAAGGACACCCTCAAAGCCTCCTTGAAAAAGTGCAACATCGTCACTGACACCTGGGAATCCCAGGCCCAAGTCCGCACAAAGTGGAGGAGAAGCATCCGGGAAGGTGCCGGACACTATGTGTCTCTTCGCCGGGAGCAAGCGGAAGCCAAGCACAAACAGCAGAAGGAGCGCACGTCAACCCAAGCACCCCACCCACCCGCCCCTTCAACCACCATCTGCCCCACCTGTGATAGAGACTGTAGGCCCTGCATTGGACTCATCAGTCACCTGAGAACTCATTTTTAATGTGGAAGCAAGCCATCCTTGGTTCTGAGGGACTGCCTAAGAAGAAGTATTGCCCATCTTTAATTGCCCTTGAGCAGGTGGTGGTGAGCCACTTTCTTAAACCGCTGCAGGCCGTGTGGTGAAGGTGCTCCCATAGTGCTGTTAGGGACGTAGTTCCAGGATTTTGACCCAGCGATGGTGAAGGAATGGCGATATATTGCCAAATCAGGATGGTGTGTGACTTTGAGGGGATCTTGGAGGTGGTGGTGTTTCCATGCACCTGCTGCCCTTGTGCTTCTAGGTGGTAGAGGTCGCGGGTTTGTGAGGTGCTGTCGATGAAGCCTTGGCGAGTTGCTGCAGTGCATCTTGTAGATGGTACACACTGCAGCCACGGTCACCGATGGTGGAGGGAGTGAATGTTTAAGGTGGTGGATGGGGTGTCAATCAAGCGGGCTCCTTTGTCCTGGCACCCTATCCGCCATTTTAAGCATTCACTCCCTCTCTACTATACATGGTGTACCCATAGTAGCATGAGATCTACAGCAAGTTGAAGGGAATTAGGAACACATTTTTTCTCTCTGGAATAAATCGTGGTTTAATTGGTCCACAGGATTACTTCTGATTCCTGATGGAACTGTAGTTTTGGTCCACCCTCAATGCACTGCAGCTTATTGCATAGCCAAATTTCACAACATATAAAGCAGAAATAAAAATAAAAATCAAAACCTTATGGGGGAAAAATTCAGTATCGACCATTTTGGGGTGCTAACATCGCCTGGGCGCTGTTGAGTTTTAGTGCCCAAGGGGGATGAGGAGCACTGAATCAAGCACTCCAGTTCCTTCTTAGGGCACTAGCATCGGAGAACAGGGCGGAAAATTCAGCAGCGCTGCACAATGGGCTATGCAGTGCTGCCGTGTTCAAAGGCTCCTTCCCTCCCTTAAAGGGAAGGGCCATCGCTGCAGGCATTGCAATTTGAAAAATTACCTACCTGGACCACCAAGGCAGCCGCGAACTTGCGCGATCAGCCCGGCGCTCAAGCAGAGTGCCGGGCTGATCGATCGCGGGCAGTAACTCGCCTTTAATCATCGCCCCCCCCCCAAAGTGGCCGACTGCCCAATACACACCTCCTGCAGCTGTCGATGTTTTCGACCGGCGCTGCTGCAGGGGGCGGAAGCCAATTTCAGGTCCGGGACGTTATGATCTTCGGGCGAAGGAGATCAGGGCGCAACACCATAGCACCACTGCAAAATTCCTGCCGAATATGGCTGGAGTCGATGTGAGCGCCGCGCCCGGGGACGCTAACAAGAGGTGCAAAGGCACCCAATTTCACCCGCAAAGTGTCTGTGCTACATATCTGAAGATTACATTCATATTTCTTGCACTGAATATCGCTGCTAACTATATGGTTCGTTGCCAAAGAATGCCAAATACATGAGCTCAATTATACACAAATCTTTTCCCTGTTTTACACAGAGGTTTATCATTTTATAATTCAAATAAAATTAAATGGCACAGAATGAATAATTTTGTTCAAAACCACAGCATGTTCGGATTGCATTTTGGTGGTTTTACTAAAAGATAAACCACTGGAGTCAGATCTCCTCACTGACTCACCCTTGTGGTTTGTGAAATAATGTGGTCTATTATCAATTAGCGGTTTATTTTTGGTGCACCACTAAACCCCATTATATAAATTCTATATAAACTGAACACACAATCTGGCACCAATGGTTTATGGGTCCAATTAAATCTGTTAACCTGAGTTCCAGTATCATCAGGCGATTTGTTTTACCATTCAAAAACCACAGACTGCTATTATGCAACATCTTATTTAAATAGTAGAAAGGAGCTGTAAATTGCCTTTGGGCCTGCTGTGTAACATTATCATTTGAATGCTCAGCATATTTGTCTGAAATCATTTTATCCACTATTTTAACAGTCGCAAATGTTATTTATCCCATTTAACAGGAGCTGGATAACCGAGGAAGCAGGATGGATTTAATGGCCATTCCTAGCTTTAAAAGTCTTGCTTTTGTATGTTCTTATAAGGCATAGCTAAAATAATTTTTCAAAATATTACTTGCCATAGTGCAGTGTGATCAAACCATATTGATTCCACATCTTTCAATTATTTTGAAAATATCTTGCCTCCATCATAGACTTCAGCTCAGTCAGACCATTTTTTCAAACTTAATGGAGGGATTTTATCTAGCCACATCAACAGCAGCATCTGGCACTGAAATAGTGCTTTAAAGTTGGCATAACAAGTGGACTTAACAAAAAAGGATTAGGCACCAAGTAGAATTTGGGAGAAGAGTTAGAGGAGCTGAGCATAGTTGAAGAGGTAGGTCTGAAGAAGGCTTTTGAAAGCAGGGACAGATGTAATGGGGCAGATGGGGTTTAAGGAGAGTGTTTCAGAATGTTGGGGCAAAACGGTTGAAGCAGAGGGAGGGGAGATGCACAGTAGATCAGAGAATCTGACATGTGCCAATCAGCTGCACTTTGCTTTTCCAAATGAAGGGATAGTCAACTTTCACTGCTCTTCAGAATCTCTTGTCTGTGAAGGGGTTAAAAGTTAGATTAGCGGCTTAACTGACTAGCTGGCTGGTGTAATAAAGGAGAAGTCTGGCAGAACAAAGGCAGCTGGAAAAAGCATATTACATGATGATTGGGGGAGTGAAAGAAGGCAAGGAGGCCATACATTGAACAATGGGCCGCCAATGTGATTTGCGAAGATGTGGTTAAGTGTACAAAATTGGATGAGAGCTAAAGAGTAGAACAATGGCAGATGTGAAAACAGGGCAAATGAGATAAACAAGATGTGTTTTGTGGAGATATGATTAAGTGTACGTGACTTGGACAATTAATTGGCCAAGTCCCGAAGATGTGAAGGAAACAAGATGTAAGATTGTATATAAGCCAACTGCTCGAATTGTAAAAATTAGACTCCCGTCTCAGCTCAGACTGAGAGGGCCTCTCCCTGCACGTGCTTGAATAAAGATCACTTGGAACCAGTACATGCTCATCTCCGTCTGCTTTGGGGCAGAGAGAAATCCCACAACATCTGCAATAACAACAACTTGTATTTATATAGCACCTTTAGCATAGTAAAATGCCGCAAGGCCCTTCACAGGAGTGTTATAAGACAAAAAATTTGACACCGAGCCACATAAGAAGAAATTAGGGCAGATGGCCAAAAGCTTGGTCAAAGAGGTAGGTTTTATGGTGCATCTTAAAGGAGGAGAGAGAGGTAGAGAGATGGAGGGGTTTAGGGAGGGAGTTCCAGAGCTTAGAGCCTTGGCAGCTGAAGGCCTAGCCACCAATGGTTGAGCGATTATAATCAGGGATGCTCAAGAGGGCAGAATTTGAGGAGCGTAGATGTCTTGGGGCGTTGTGGGGCTGAAGGAGATTACAGGGATAGGGAAGGGCAAGGCTATGAAGGGCTTTGCAAACAAGTATGAGAATTTTGAAATCGAGGCCTTGCTTAACCAATGGGGGTGGAAGCAAAACTGCTTTATTAGGATTGGCTTATAAAAGTGGGGGGGAGGTGTCAAGGCTCTAGAGCAGAGTAGAGTTTTGGGTAAATATAAGCAGAGTGGGTCAGGAAGAGACAGAGAGAGTAACAAAGGTAATAAGACATCAGGGAATAAGGTGACATCAGGGAAAAATATAAATAAGTCAAAGCTAAAGGCACTATATCTGAATGCGCGAAGCATTCGCAACAAATAAGATGAATTAATAGCGCAGGTAGAAATTAACAGGTTTGATCTAATAGCCATAACGGAGACTTGGTTGCAAAGTGTCCAAGGTTGGGAACTAAATATTCCAGGATACTTAACTTTTAGAAGAGATAGGCAAAATGGAAAAGGAGGATCCCTGATCATAAAGGATGGGATAAAGACAGTAGAGAGAAATGATTTTAACTCTGAAAATTAATAAGTAGAATCAGTTTGGGTGGAGCTAAGAAACAGCAAGGAGCAGAAAACATTGGTAGGATTTGTTTATAGGCCCCCCAACAATAGTTATAATGTAGGGCAGAGTATAAATCAGGAAATTATAGGTGCATTTAACAACAGTAATATAGTAATCATGGGGGACTTTAATCTACTTATAGATTGGGCAAACCAAATTTGCAGTAATAGTGTGGAGGACAAATTCATGGAATGTATACAAGATAGTTTTCGAGATCAGTATGTTGAGAAACCTACTAGGGAACAGGTTATTTTAGATCTAGTATTGTGCAATGAGAAAGGGTTAATTAATAACCCTGTAGTAAAGGGGCCTTTAGGGAAGAGTGACCATAATATGATAGAATTTTAGTTTGAAAGTGATTTAGTTAAATCCGAAACTAGGGTCTTAAATCTAAACAAAGCAAATTATATAGTTATGAGGGGCATGTTGGCTAAGGTAGATTGGGAAACTACATTAAAATGTATGATACAAGCAATGGCTAGCATTTAACGAATTAATACATAATTTACAACAAATATACATTCCTTTAAGGCAAAAAACCCCACAGGAAAAGTGGTCCAACCATGGCTAACAAGAGAATTTAAAGATAGTATTAGATTAAAGGAAGAGGCTTATAATGTTGCCAAAAAGAATAGTAAGCCTGAGGTTTGGGAGGATTTTAGAATTCAGCAAAGGAGGTCCAAGAAATTGATAAAGAAAGGGAAAATAGAATATGAGAGTAAACTAGCGAGAAACATAAACACAGACTGTGAAAGCTTCTATAGGTATGTAAAAAGGCAAAGATTAGCAAAAGTAAATGTGGGTCCCTTACAGGCTGAGACAGGAGAAATTATAATGGGGAATATGGAAATGGCACAGAAATTAAACAAATACTTTGTGTCTGTCTTCACGGAAGAAGACGCAAAAAAATTCCCGAAAATACTGGAGAACCAAGAGTCTAGCAAGAATGAGGAACTGAAAAAAATTAGTATTAGTAAAAAAATAGTACTGGAGAAATTAATGGCACAGAAAGCCGATAAATCCCCCGGACCTGATGGCCTACATTCTAGCGTTTTGAAAGAGGTGGCTATAAAGATAGTGGATGCATTAGTTGTCATTTTCCAAAATTCCATAGATTCTAGATTGGTTCCTGCGGATTGGAAGGTAGCAAATGTAACCCCACTATTTAAGAAAGGAGGGAGAGAAACCGGGGAACTACAGACCAGTTAGCCTGACATCCGTAGTAGGGAAAATGCTAGAATCTATTATTAAGGACATGGTAACAGGGCACTTAGAAAATAATAATAAGACTGGGCAGAGTCAACATGGATTTATGAAAGGGAAATCTTGTTTGACAAATCTGTTAGAGTTTTTTGATGTTGTAACTAGTAGAATAGATAAGGGGGAACCTGTGGATGTGGTGTATTTTGGATTTTCAGAAGGCATTCGATAAGGTGCCACGCAAGAGGTTAGTAAACAAAATTAGGGCTCATGGGATTGGGGATAATATACTAGCATGGACTGAGGATTGGTTAATGGACAGAAAACAGCGAGTAGGAATAAACAGGTCATTTTCGGGTTGGCATGCTGTAACTAGTAGGGTACCGCAAGGATCAGTGCTTGGGCCTCAACTATTCACAATCTACATCAATGGTTTGGATGAGGGGACCAAATGTAATATATCCAAGTTTGGTAATGATACAAAGCTGGGTGGGGATGTAAGTTATGAGGAGGATGCAAGGAGGCTTCAAGGGGATATAGACAGGGTACGTGAGTGGGCAAGAACATGGCAAATGGAATATAATGTGGAGAAAGGTGAAGTTATCCACTTTGGTAGGAAAAATAGAAAAGCAGAATATGTTTTAAATGGTGAGAGATTAGGAAATGTTGGTTCTCAGAGGGACCTGGGTGTCCTTGTACACGAATCACTGAAAATTAACATGCAGGTACAGCAAGTAATTAGGAAAGCAAATGTTATGCTGGCCTTTATTATAAGAGGTTTTGTGTATAAGAGTAAAGACATCTCACTGCAATTATATAGAACCCTGATGAGACCACAACTAGAGTATTGTGTACATTTTTGGTCTCCTTATCTAAGGAAGGATATACTTGCTATAGAGGGAGTGCAACAAAGGTTCACCAGACTAGTCCCTGGGATGGGGGGATTGTCCTATGAGGAGAGATTGAGTAGACTAGGCCAATATTCTCTAGAGTTTAGAAGAATGAGAGGTGATCTCATTGAAACATACAACATTTTTACAGGGCTTGACAGGGCAGATGCAGGGAGGATGTTTCCTCTGGCTACGGAGTCTAGAACCAGGGGTCGCAGTCTCAGAATAAGGGGTCGACCATTTAGGACTGAGATGAGGAGAAATCTCTTCACTCAGAGGGTGGTGAATCTTTGGAATTCTTTACCCCAGAGGGCTGTGGATGCTCAGTCGTTGAGTATATTCATGACAGAGACGTTGGTCCCTTAAAGGATGAGACTGGGGAATTTATTAATGGGGAACAGGGAAATGGCAGAGACTTTGAACAAATATTTTGTATCAGTCTTCATGGTAGAAGACATTAAAACCATCCCAATAATAAATAATCAAGGGGCTATAGGGAGGGGGGAACTTAAAACAATCACTATCACTAAAGAAAAAGTACTCGGTAACATAATGGGACTAAAGGTGGACAAGTTCCTGGACCTGATGGCCTGCATCCTAGGGTGTTAAAAGAAATGGCTGCAGAGATGGTGGATGCATTGGTTGCAATCTACCAAAATTCCCTTTATTCTGGAGAGGTCCCAGCAGATTGGAAAACCGCAAATGTAACGCCCCTATTTAAGAAGGGAGGGAGACAGAAAGCAGCAAACTATAGACCAGTTAGCCTAACATCTGTCACTGGGAAAATGCTGGAGTCCATTATTAAGGATGCAGTAGCAGGACATTTAGAAAATCATAATACAGTCAAGCAGAGTCAGCATGGCTTTATGAAAGGGAAATCTTGTTTGACAAATTTGCTGGAGTTCTTTGAGGATGTAACGAGCAGGGTGGATAAAGGGGAACCAGTGGATGTGGTGTATTTGGATTTCCAGAAGGCATTCAATAAGATGCCACATGAAAGGTTACTGCACAAGATAAGAGCTCACAGGGTTGGGGGTAATATATTAGCATGGATAGAGGATTGGCTAACTAACAGAAAACAGAGAGTCGGGATAAATGGGATACTCCTGCTCCTATTACCTACGTTGTGTTCTATGTTAAAATACTGAGCCCTGGATTTTCAGTCCAGTTGCAGCCCGTTTTATTATAGATTCAGGCCAAATGGTGGAGGAAAATAGTGAGGGAATGTCTAGTGCCAAATCCGCTCTGCTAAATCACCTTTCCGAATTCCCTTCACGGCGATGTGCATGGCCTGCATCACTTAACTTAATCCCACCTGCAGCAGGCAATTCGAATTAAATTAACGTAGTAATGTCCAATGTTGGATCTCCCATGCCACCACCTGTTGCCTGCCTCAAAAAATCAACACCTGTATAAAGGAGGCATTTCTGGTTGCTGGGGAATGTTAATCAGGCAGAAGTACTATTAAAGGCCACGTTCCTCAAATGCCAAAACCACCTTCTTCCACTGGGCAGGGATCAATGTTCCCTTTAAACTGCACACGTGCAAGGCCACGCAGTAATCTGCAAGGTCCCGCGCAAACCACTCACAAGCTTTTCCATTTGAAATACCGCACATGCGTAGAAATTTAACGGGACCTCGCATTGAAGTAAACAGGCCGCGCAGGACAAAGACAATTTAGAGGGAACATTGGCAGGGATCATACCATTTAAGGAAGTTCTTCCCTCAGTGCCAAAATGTCAGGTTCTCCTTTGCTGGATTTCTGCCAATAACATCTCAACTGAAGAATCACCATATTCGCGGCCCAGTGTCCTGCAGAGCCAGCCTTTAATACTGTAGTGATCCAAATTGTTCCATAGAAAAATGGCTACCATTCCCCTTCATGCTACTACAGGAGTAGATTTTCCTTCCCCCCTCCATAGAAATAAGCAAAAACAGAATGCACAAATATTAAAATGAAGTTGACTCCAGAAAATAGGGCAGGGTCATGGCGAGGTCAAATCATAGGCCAAAGTGAACTTCAGACAATAGCCTCATAATAGTCATTTCAAGAGACTCCACAATTATTTCTTCTTGTTTGAAAAACAAGTGAATCATACATGTCACAGGCCTAGAAATTCAGTAAGGCGCTGCCAGCTTTGCGGCCAGTTACCGCCCAAAGAGGGCTTCTGCGCCAATAGAGGAGTTTGCGCTGATATTCAGTGCAGCGGTAATGGCGGCGGTAGCCGTTAGCGCTGCGCCGGCACCGATGACGTCATCGGTGTGCGCAGTGCCCCGGTTCCGCCCCGATACCGGCCTGACCCCCATATTTAGTTGCGGCCGCCTCTTCCGCAGCGGCCGCAAACAGCGATCAGAAAACGGGGCCGTACTGTAGCCTTAGTGGGGCGCTTTAAGGTGGAGGTGCGGCCGGCCGCTTTTTCGGTGGCTGCCTGCCCGCACCTCCTTCCCCGGCCTCCTCCACGCCCCCCCCCGCGGCATTGCCGGCTGCTTTCCGCGAACCCGGCACTTCTCCGTGGTGCCGGGCTCATTTGCCGGCACTATCCAGCGGCGATCTCCCCGTTGCAGGCACCTCCCCCTTAAGAGAAGGAGGAGGCTGCAGTACCGCAGCCTGCCGCTCCGCAGCGGGTGGCGCAACGGCGCCTAGAGCGCTGAAATTCAGTTTCAGCGCCCCAAGCGGGGGCGGGCACACCCTGGAATAGCGCCCGGTTCCGACTTGGGGCGCAAAAACTGAATATCTGACGCGCGCAACTGGCTCCGCGCTCAGCGCTAACTTTTGGGCGCACGCCAGCTGGCGGGCCCAAAGTGAATTTCTAGGCCACAGAGTCATAGAGTCATAACGGCACAGAAGAAGGCCATTCGGCCCATCGAGTCCATGCCGGCACTCTATAGAGCAATCCAGTCAGTCCCATTCCCCTGCTCTATCCCCGTAGCCGTGCAAGCTTATTTCCCTCAAGTGCCTAATCCAGTCTCCTCTTGAAAACATTGACTGTCTCCGCTTCCACCACTTCTGTTGGCAGCGAATTGCAGGTCATCACCACTCGCTGCATAAAAAAGTTTTTCCTCACGGTCCCCCTTGTATGTCTTGTGCAAAACTTTAAATCTGTGTCCCCCTAGTCCTTGTACCATCAACTAGTGGGAACAGCCTTTCACCATCTAACCTATCCAAACCCATCATAATCTTGTACACCTCTATCAAATCACCCCTCAACCTCCTTTGCTCTAATGAAAACAAATCCAGCTTCTCCAACCTGTCCTTGTAGCTAAGATCCCCCATCCCAGGAAGCATTCTGGTAAATCTCCTCTGCACCCTCTCAAGGGTCTTCACATCCTTCCTAAAGTGTGGTGACCAGAAGACGCAATACTCCAGTTGTGGCCTAACCAGCGCTTTATAAAGGTTCAGCATAACTTCTCTATTTTTGTACTCAATACCTCTATTTATGAAGCCCAAGATCCAATTTGCTTTGTTAACCATTCTCTCAATATGTCCCGCCACCTTCAGGGACCTATGCACATTAACTCCCAGGTCCCTCTGTCCCTGCACACTCTTTAAAACTGTGCCATTAAGTGTATAAGGCCTCTCCATGTTCCTTCTGCCAAAATGCATCACCTCACACTTCTCTGTATTTAATTCCATCTGTCACTTGTCTACCCTTTCTGCTAGCCTTTCTATGTCCTGTTGCAGTCGATAGGTTTCATCATCACTGTTTGCCACACCCCCAAGTTTGGTGTCATCAGCAAATTTAGAAATTTACTCTGTATTCCAATATCCAGGTCATTTATATATATCAAAAAAGCAGTGGCCCCAGAACTGACCCTTGGGGAACACCACTGTCTACCATCCTCCAGTCTGAAAAATAGCCATTTACCACAACTCACTGTTTTCTGTCCTTAAGCCAATTCCTTATCCAAGCTGCCACTGACCCACCTATTCCATGAGTCTCAATTTTGTTAACCAACCTTCTATGTGATACTTTGTCAAACGCCTTCCAAAAATCCATGTAGACAACAACCATTGCATTCCCTTCATCTATCCTCTCTGTTACTTCATCAAAAAATGCAATTAGATTAGTCAAACACGATCTGCCTTTTACAAATCCATGTTGGCTCTTCTTAACTAGCTTAAACCTCTCCAAGTGCCCGTTAATATTTTCTTTGATTATTGTTTCTAAAACTTTACCCACCACTGATGTTAAACTGACAGGCCTGTAGTTACTAGGATTGTCCTTACACCCTTTCTTGAACAATGGTGTCACATTTACCACTTTCCAATACTCAGGCATTTCCCCAGCATCTAGGAAAGTTCGGGAAATTATGGCAAGCCCTTGCGCTATTTCCTTCCCCAATTCCCTTAGCAACCTGCGATGCAAGCCATCTGGACCAGGCAACTTGTCCACTCTAAGCATATCCAACCTTTCTACTACATCCTGTCTATCAATTTCCACCCCTTCCATTGCTTCTACCTTTTCCACTTCTACCGATATTTTGTCAGCATCCACCTCCTTAGTAAACACCGATACAAAGTACTGATTGAGTATTCTAGCCTTGCCCTGCGCCTCTAAGCATATATCACCTTCTTTGTCTCTAATAGGCCCCACCCTGCCTCTTACTACCCGCTTACTGTTTACATGCCGGTAGAAGATTTTTGGGTTCCCTTTTATGTTAACCGCCATTCTACTCTCATATTCTCGCTTTGCCAATCTTATTTTCAGCTTCACATCCCCTCTCAACTTATTGTATTTGGTCTGGTTCTCTCTTGAAGAATTCACCTGACATTCATCATACACCCTCGTTTTTGGTTTCATCATCATCTCTACCTCCCTCATCATCCAAGGAGCCCTTGCTTTGGTTCCCTTACCCTTCCCGCTTGTTGGAATGTACCTAGCCTGTACTTGGAACATCTCCTCCTTAAAGATCACCCAGTGTTCCATTACAGTTTTTCCTGTCAGTCTTTGGTTCCATTTTACCCTGGCTAGATCCTTTTGCATCCCATTGAAGTCAGCCCTATTCCAGTTTAGAAGTTCCACTCTAGATTGTTCCTTGCTCCTCTCCATTGCTAATCTAAATTTTATGATACGATGATCACTCGTACCCGAAGTGTTCTCCCACAGAAACTTGGTCGACCTGGCCCATCTCATTCCCCAGCACCAGGTCCAGCAATGCCTCCTTCCTAGTTGGGCCAAGAACATTTCAGAAATTGCTCCCCCTTCTTTCCCTTTAGCCTAGCATTATCCCAATCGATATTTGGGTATTTAAAGTCCCCCAATATCACCACTCCATAGCTCTTGCATATCTCTGCAATTTCCCTGCAGATTTGCTCCTCTACCTCCCTCTTACTATTTGGAGGCCTATAGAATACCCCAATAGCGTGATCATACCCTTTTTGCTCCTCAACTCTAACCAAATGGATTCTGTTCTTGACCCCTCAAGAACATCCTCCCTTTCCAACACTACAATGTCTTCCTTAATCAGCACTGCCACCCCACCTCCCTTTTTTCCTTTCCTGTCTTTTTTGAACACCTTGTACCCTTGAATACTAAGTGCCCAGTCCTCACCGTTTTTAAGCCACATTTCCGTTATTGACACATCATAATGCCACATGGCTAATTGTGCTTGTAGCTCACCAACATTATTCACCACACTTTGTGCGTTTACGTACATGCATTCTAAACCTATCTCTAAATATTTTGTAATCTTTCTTCGCCTGCTCCTATCTAATATGGTACGACTACCGCCGCTATTACTATCTTCTCTAGTATTATCCAACACACTCACTCTTTTATGCACTTTATTCCTCTTTTCTATTCTTACATGCTGGTGCCCATCCCCCTGCCAAGCTAGTTTAAACCCTCCCCAACAGCACTAACAAACATCCCCATGAGAATATTGGTCCCGGCTCTGTTGAGGTGTAACCCATCCGGCTTGTACAGGTCCCACCTTCCCTAGAAATGGTCCCAATGCCTCAGGAATCTAAAGCCCTCCATCCTGCACCATCTCTCCAGCCATGCATTCATCTGTTCTATCCTCCTATTCCTGTACTCACTAGCACGTGGCACCGAGAGTAATCCAGAGATTACTACCTTTGAGGTCCTGCTTTTTAATCAATTCAATTCAATTCAATTGCTTTATTGGCATGAAAGTTTACAGGGAACCATATTGCCAAAGCTTACATAACAAAAAGTACAGTTTTCCAACATTCTGTAGGTGTCAAACAATTTTGACCTTCGTTGGGTACATACAATATTAGTTTAAACAATATTAATTTAAACAGTCGTTGAACATCGTTGGGTACATTCAGTATTAATTTTAAACAGTCCTCAGGTTGTGACATGTTGTTACATATTTGGCACCAAGGTATGGTCTGTCTCCTTCTCCCAGGACTAATCTTAATTTTGACAGGTCATCCAATTCTTTGAAATCTGGGGTTGTTTGGTTGAGCTTGTCAAATAATATGTTTCTTGTTGTGTTGAATTTTTCGCATTTTAGGAGGAAATGCATCTCTGTCTCAACCTCGCCGGCCAGACATTGATCACATATTCTATTCTCTCTAGGCTGCCAGGATTTCTTGTATCTTCCTTTTTCAATTGCCAGTTGGTGGTTGCTTAGTCTGTACCTGGTGAGGGTCTGTCTCTGTTTTGTGTCTCTGATGGTCGAGAGATAGTCTGCCTGCAGGACCTCATCCCTCTTTCTGCCTATGCCGTTGGTACCGGTATGGACAACGACCTCTAGCTGTTCACCCTCCCCCCTCAGAGTGTCCTGCAGCCGTGCAGTGACATCCTTGACCCTGGCACCAGGGAGGCAACATACCATCCTGGAGTCACGTCTATGGCCGCAGAAACGCCTGCCTGCTCCCCTATCGAATCCCCTACCACTACTGCTCTTCCACTCTCTCTCAAACCCCCCCCACCTGTGCAGCTGAGCCACTCTGGTGCCGTAGACTTGATTCTGGCTGCACTTGTCGGAGGAACTATCGCCCTCACCAGTGTGACAGATGTTTGCAGTTTGTATTTACAAATTAAACATTTATAACTAAATTGTGCATCATGTCCTAGAAACAAATGCCACTTATTG
Source organism: Somniosus microcephalus (assembly GCF_052327205.1). Classification (NCBI taxonomy): domain Eukaryota; kingdom Metazoa; phylum Chordata; class Chondrichthyes; order Squaliformes; family Somniosidae; genus Somniosus; species Somniosus microcephalus. The sequence continues at coordinate 40,942,142 of NC_140998.1, forward strand.
TCGCTGCAAAAAAATTCTGGAAAGCAAATTCCTGGAACAATGGTAGTACTATATACATGGTTCCAACTCTTACGAGTGCTTATGCATTCATAAACCTGTTTTTATTCACAATTACACCTTAAATTAGACAGTTGGCTGTGATGGTGATCTCCTCAGAATGGTTTCAGCAGCACATAGCTGTCAATGGTTGCAGAAGATCCAGGTTGATGCTTTCCCTGGTATTCACACACTCCTCCTGAGGATTATGAAAACCTTGTTATTAGATGTAATCAATTTGAAAGCCTGCTGCTTGAAATATACAGGAGCAGAAGAAATGGTCCCAGATGGAAAGAGCTAAAACCCTGGATGGGGTTCATATTTAATACTGTCTTTTTCCATTTATGTTGAGGGATAACCTTCAATTTAGCAGATAAATTTACTTCAAGAAGAAAGACTTGTGAGCAAGTAATCTTTATTTTATAACAAAACTCACCCAAGCCCTTGCATAATGGAGCTTTACTGTCAATTTCTTGATAAGTACCTGTTTACTATTCCAACGTGGAGCTGTTTGCTGTCAACCCCATTGTGTTTAGCTCCATTTGCAATTCTTCAGATAAGGAAGCTGCCTATGCCAGGCTACAGCTGGACCTGGAGAGCATCCAGGCTTGGGCTGTCAAGTGTCAGGTATATTCACCCCACAGTCACCTTCAGTGGCACTAACATCACCAAATTCTCCACCATCAATATCTTGAGGGTCACCATTGCACTGTGGCTACAAGAGCAGGGCAGAGGCTGGGTACTCTGTGATGATTGGCCCATCTCCTTACCCCTCATGGCCTCCACACCATCTACAAGGCTCAAGTCAGGAGTGCAATGGAATTCTCACCATTCACCTCAAAGGGTGCAGCTGCAAGAACAATTAAGAAGCTTGACATCATCCAGCAGAGAGCAGTTCCCCACCATTGGATTCAGTGGCCTAGAAATTCAGTATAGCCACTTTTGGGGCGGTAAAGTCGGGCGGCCGCTAAAGTTTGCGCCCGCCGGAAAGTGGAGGCCACTTCGCCGATATTCAGTAGCTTTGGCCAAGGAGTTTGCTCGAGCGCTAAAACTGGCGTTGCACGCCTATCTTTAGGCGCTAAGCCGGCGGTGCAGACTGATACCGCCGAGGCCGGGCGCAGCGCAGGTGCGGTCATGTTTTGATTGACAGCAGACACCCTGGCGCCGGCCAGCTCTTAAAGGGGGAAGGGTCGACTTGGTCTGCTGCCACGCCCTGGATACTGCAGCCCTCCAGCTAGGCCTAAACACTGCTGCTGGAGAGAAATAGCGCCAGCAAGGATGCAGAGGGCCCGTGAGCGAGCGCAGCGCTTCTCTGCCCATGATTTAAAGGTGCTGGTTAGGGCTTTGGAGAAGAGAAGCCATATCTTGTTCCCGGACAGTGGCAAGAAGCCTCCCAAGAGGGTGTACAGGAGAGCCTGGAGGGAAATCGCCCAGAGGGTCACAGCCAACAGCGATGTCCCCAGGACTGGTGACCAATGCCGGAAAAAGTTTAACAACCTCACTCGGTTGGTCAGGGTGAGTACCCTTTCCAGTGTTCTCCTCATCCTTGCATGTGCACCTCACATTATGGGCAAAGGGACCTCAAAGGCCTAATGGCCAGCCCTCATCCAGCAGCTATGGCACTGGCATGAACATCAATTGCACTTTCTGCACTTTACACACTGGCCAAGCTATTCGACCATGGGAGGCAGTGCACACAACAACAGGGCACCACACTGGCCAAGCTATTCGACCATGAGAGGCAGTGCACACAACAACAGGGCACCACACTGTACTTAGAGGCCGTCCTTTCTCTTGCAGGCCAAGCTGGCCCAGAATCTGAAGAGCCGGACTGTCACCGGGGGAGGCCGTGCCCAGTTCCAGCAGCTCAGTGACCTGGAGGAGCGCGTGGGTCGACTCATGGGTGCCCAGGTGATTGGCCCCGTTGCAATTGGAGATGCCGACCCTGTGCTGGGCCCCAATGGTAAGGACATGACCGTTTGGACCTCTCTCGTTCCCCTTGCGCTTCAGATCTACATCCTTTGCCACTGTCCGACCAATGCGCAGAATGCCACCACTCATGCCTCCCTCGCTGACGCCCTGTCCTCACTCTAAAGCTACTCTTGTGCCTTCCTGCTTTCAGCTGGTGAGGAGGAGGTCCCTGAAGCTGCGAGTGTCAGTCCCTCGGAAGAGGAGGACGAGGAGGAGCAAGAGGAAGGTGGCACATCGGGGGAACCCTCATCCGCGCCAGGGGATGGCAATGGAGGGGACACGTCTTGCCTGGAGGAGAGCCAGGGGGAAGTGTTGCAGGGGGGTGTAGCTCCTGTGCCCAGTGGCGTCCAGCCACGCGGGAAGGGTCGGGCAGCACGGCTGCCTTCTCCCCAGAGGGGGGAAGTGTTGCAGGGGAGTGTAGCTCCTGTGCCCAGTGGCATCCTGCCACGCGGGAAGGGTCGGGCAGCACGGCTGCCTTCTCCCCAGAGGGGGGAAGTGTTGCAGGGGAGTGTAGCTCCTGTGCCCAGTGGCATCCTGCCACGCGGGAAGGGACGGCCAGCTCGGCGGCCTTCTCCCCAGAGGGGGGAAGTGTTGCAGGGGAGTGCAGTTGCTGGGCCCAGTGGCGTCCAGCCACGCGGGAAGGGTCGGGCAGCTCAGCGGCCTTCTCCCCAGAGGGAGAGTCCGGCCTCCAGCCCGGAGACGGTCCTCGCCCAGGAGGTGCGCCTCCTTGATCAAATGTCCGCGGACTCGGATCGTCGGCACACCGAGTTCATGGGGGTTGTGGCACGGTTGCCTGAGGCCATTGAGACCCTGGCTCATAGTGTGTCCGATTTCGGGGCCTCACAGGCCAGGGGTTTCGAACAACTCGCGGCAGCACAGGCCAGGGGTCTCGAACAATTTGGGGCATCACAGGACACGAGTCGGGCACAATTCGGGGCATCACAGGACGCGAGTCGGGCCGAATTCAGGGCAGCACAGGACGCGAGTCGGGACGACTTCAGGGCAGCACAGGCAGCGAGTGGAGAGTTGATCAGTGGTGCCGTGCAGTCACTGGCTGGTCTGATGCGGGCACAGACCAGGGCAGTACGGGCACTCACTGCTGCCACACTCGCTGTGTCACGCACGCATCGCCAGGGCACCTGCCGCGCTGCTGCAGCACAGCGGTCTGGCCTTCACCAGATTGCTGCGCTTGCTGCAGTGCCAGCCCGGCCGAGTGCCAGTGTCTCTGGCGACCAGCGAGCGCCTGGCATCAGCCAGCTTGCCCCCATTGCTGCAGCCGCCACTGCCACTCCCCCAGCAAAGCTGCGACGAGCTGCTGGAGAGACTGATGCTGCCCAGCCACAGCTGCAGCAGTCAGCAGCCGGCCCCTCGAGGGCCGGAGCTCGTCTAGGCCGACCCCCAAGGGCATCTGCCGTCACGCAATGTGCCCCTCAGGAGCCTTCCCCCAGCCTTGCAACACCCACAGGGCCCAGGTTGAGGCGGAGCAGCAGGTCGGCCAGGGGCCGGAAAAGCCTGGACAAGGACTCGCCCTCTCGGCACACAAAGTAGAGTGTGTTGCCAAATGTTTTTTTATATGGGGGTGTTTGTGTTCTCTATGGGGGGGTTTATGTTGGTAAGGCCGAGGATGAAGGCCATTGTTTTTTTATATGGGGGTGGTTGTGTTCTCTATGGGGGGGGTTCTTTTGGTAAGGCAGAGGATGAAGGCCATTTGGATGGACAAGTTTTGTTATTCCTCCCCAGGTTGTGGGAGTGAGATATGTTTTTGACTGTTTTTTGGGGGTGTTGTCTGTTTTTGGGTTTCATGTGGGAAGGGCCCTGAGTTTGTTCAATAAAGCTTTTTATTTATTCAGCTTGTCCATGTGCGATGTTTCAAGTGGTTGTTGCGTTAACCGGCTGAGGGCTTGCGGAGCGGCTGCATTCATGTGCCTTCATTGCCACAAGCCATTCCCTGACAGGGGGCCTAGAAGTGTCGTTCAATAAGCCGCCGATGGACGGCCCTTGGACCTTGTGGCTCTCTCCTGGGCTGGTACTCCTCCTCCTCCTCCTCCTCCTCCTCATGGTCCTCCTGCTCGTCCTCCTGAGGTGGTGGTCCAACGTGAGGTGGCAGTGCCTGAGTCCTGTGGATAGCCAGGTTGTGCAGCATGCAGCAAACGACGACGAACTGGGAGACTCTATCCGGCGAATACTGGAGAGATCCCCCGGAGCGATCCAGGCAGCGGAACCGTTGCTTCAGGATGCCAATCGTTTGCTCTATGATGTTCCTTGTGGCTTGATGGCTTTCGTTGTATGCCTCCTCAGCAGGGGTCCTGGGCGCGCGGAGCGGGGTCATGAGCCATGTACACAAAGGATAGCCTTTGTCCCCGATAAGCCATCCTCTTGGGGGAGGCTGTGCCTGGAACATGTCAGCCACAGTAGTCTGGTGCAGGATAAATGCATCGTGGCTGCTGCCTGGAAATCGGGCATTGGCAGCTAGGATGCGCTGCCTGTGGTCACACACCAGCTGTACATTGAGGGAATGGTAGCCCTTCTGGTTGCGGTAATCCTTGGCATTGTCGATAGGTGCCCGCATAGCCACATGCGTGCAGTCAATGGCGCCCTGCACCATGGGGAAGTCGGCGATCCTCGCAAATCCGACTGCACGCTGCTCCTGCCTCTCTAGGGTCATGGGGAAGGAGATGAATTGGTGTCTCCTTGTGAAAAGGGCATCGGTGACCTGCCGGATGCAGCGATGCACGGCGAACTGGGAGATGTTCGCTATGTCCCCAGCAGCGGCTTGGAAGGAGCCGCTTGCATAAAAGTTCAGAGCCACCGTGACCTTCACTTCCACCGACAGAGACGTCCTGCACATCAGCTGTGGACGCAGATCTCTGTGAAGCAGCTGGCAGATCTCTGCAACCACCTCCCTTCTGAAGCGCAGCCTCTTAACACAATGCGCGGCAGTCATGGTGAGATAGGACACCTGCTGGCGGTATTCCCTGAGTGGGTAAGGCCTACGTTGCCGACGCCTGATGGCCCCTCTGCGTCTAGGCATGGCTGCCCCTCTCACACAGTGTCTGCGAGCCCTTCGCACATAATGCTGGAACTGAGGGTTGGAACCCCATGCAGCCCCCATAATATACTTGCAAACAGTGAAATCACAATGAGTCAAATTTCCAAGCTCTGGCCAGAAGCCAAAAATACCTCTCCTATGTTGGCCCAAATCAGTAAGGTCTCTTCCTTGGTCTCTGTCCAGAAATCCGTAGCACTAAAGTCATTGCAGCAAAATGGCTGGCCTTTATAGTTCAGTCTAAGTGCCCTTTAATTAGCGCTCCCCGAGGCCCGCAGGGCCTCTGCTGCGTTCCACTTCACGGTTCTTAACAGCGCCACGCCCACATTGGGCGGGCACCACTGAAGTTCCGGTTTGGGTGCACAAACGGCGTTGCACGATGAAATGACGTCATAAGTTGCGCGCGCAGCTGAATGTCAACTGAAGTTGGGCGTAGGCGCAGATCGTTCTGCGCCCGGCCGCTAAGTGCCTAGCGCTCGAGATCTACTCCTCTTATGGCGCTAACGGCTGGCGAACGCAACTGAATTTCTAGGCCAATATTCTTCCTCTTCATCAGTGATCCACTTTGTCTGCAGTATGTACAATCTACAAGGTGCACTTCATCAATTCACCAAGGTTACTTTGAAAGCATGTCCCTCCGCCGCCACATCTACTACTGAGAAGGTCAAGAACAGCAATGATGTGGGAGCACCATCACCTCGCGGTTCCCCTCAAGCCATATACCAGCCTGACTTGGACATATTTTATTGCTTATTCATTATCGCTAGGACAATGTCTTGTAATTCCCTACCTACTAATGTGGGAGCATCATCACCACACGGACTCGAGGAGAAAAATGACCAACACCTTTTGGGGCAACTAGGGATGAATAATGAATACAGGCTTGCCAGCATTACCCATATCCTGAGAGCACATAATAAAAAAGAAACTTGCTCCAGAAATGTCCACTGAATTTGGAAACGTGCTATATGGGGAATCAGGGAAGAATCATTTCATGGCACTGAACTGTAGCCCTTTAAGTGTAACACCTACAAATTATGGAATCATAGAATCATAGAATGGCTACAGCACAGGAGGAGGCCATTTGCCCCATCGAGTCCGTGCCAGCTCTCTGCAAGAGCACTTCAGTTAGCCCCACTCCCCCACCCTTTCCCGGTAGCCGTACAATTTTTTTTTACTTCAGAAACTTATCCAACGCCCTTTTGAAAGCCACGATTGAGTCTGTCTCCACCACCCTTTCAGGCAGTGCATTCTAGATCATAACCACTCGCTGCATAAAAAAGTTTTTCCTCACGCCGCCTTTAGTGCTTTTGCCAGTCACCTTAAATCTGTGTCCTCTGGTTCTTAACCCTTCCGCAAATAGGAACAGTTTCTCTCTATCTACTCTGTCTGGACCCCTCATGATTTTGAATACCTCTATCAAATCTCCTCTCAACCTTCTCTGCTCTGAGGAGAACAACTGCAGCTTCTGCTCTGAAAAAGCAAATTATTATTTAAATGGAGAGAGATTACAAAATGCTGTGGTACAGAGGGATCTGGGGGACCTTGCACATGAAACACAAAAAGTTAACATGCAGGTACAGCAAGTAATTAGGAAGGCAAATAGAATGTTGGCCTTTAATGCAAAGGGGATGGAGTATAAAATTGGGAAGTCTTGCTACATCTGTACGGGGCGTTGGTGAGACCACACCTAGAGTACTGCGTACAGTTTTGGTTTCCTTATTTAAGGAGGGATATACTTGCATTGGAGGCAGTTCATAGAAGGTTCACTAGGTTGATTCCTGAGATGAGGGGGTTGTCTTATGAAAAAAGGTTGAGCAGGTTGGGCCTATACTCATTGGAGTTTAGAAGAATGAGAGGTGATCTTATTGAAACATGTATTCTGAGGGGGATTGACAGGGTAGATGCGGAGAGGATGTTTCCCCTAGTGGGGGTATCTAGAACTAGGGGGCATAGTTTCAGAATAAGGGGTCACCCATTTAAAACGTAGATGAGGAGGAATTTCTTCTCTCAGAGTGTCGTGAATCTTTGGAATTCTCTCCACCTGAGAGCTATGGAAGCTGAGACATTGAATATATTCAAGGCGGAGATAGACAAATTTTTGAAAAACAGGGGAATCAAGGGTTATGGTGAGCGGGCAGGAAAGTGGAGTTGAGGCCAAGATCAGATCAGCCATGATCTTATTGTAGGAAGTCACACAACACCAGGTTATAGTCCAACAGCTTTATTTGAAATCACAAGCTTTCGGAGCGCTGCTCCTTCGTCAGGTGAAGTGAAGAGAAGCATAAAGGCACAGCATATATAGTCAGAGAAAACTGCCAGATGATCACAGGTAATCTTTCTAACTGCCCTTTATCACGCCTCGGCAGAGAGATAATCACAGCAATCAAAGGTGTGAATGGTGCCCAAACAGGTCAGTCAGGAAAACATTACATCAAAGAACAATGAGGTGGGGTCACAAGGGGTCAAATGTTGCAGATGCTGGGGTCTGTATGAAAAACAGAAAAAAAAAAAAAAAACGTTGCTGGAAATCACAGCAGGTCCGGCCGCATCTGTGCAGAGAGAACAAGCCAACGACGCCTCGAGTCTGGATGACTCTATGTCAGGTGGGGTCACAACCAACAGAATACCCTTCGTCATCCAGATCATCAACACAGATACCATCATCACATGTGAGGACACCACCCACCAGGTACATGGTACATACTCATGTGACTCGGCCAACGTTGTCTACCTCATACGTTGCAGGAAAGGATGTCCCGGAGCGTGGTACATTGGCGAGACCATGCAGACACTGCGACAATGGATGAACGGACACCACGCAACAATCGCCAGGCAGGAGTGTTCCCTCCCAGTCAGGGAACACTTCAGCAGTCAAGGACATTCAGCCTCCGATCTTCGGGTAAGCATTCTCCAAGGCGGCCTTCAAGACACACGACAACGCAAAATCGTTGAGCAGAAACTGATAGCCAAGTTCCGCACTCATGCGGACGGCCTCAACCGGGATCTTGGGTTCATGTCACGCTACATGTAACCCCACCTGACGTAGAGTCATCCAGACTCGAGTCATCATTGGCTTGTTCTCTCTGCACAGATGCGGCCGGACCTGCTGTGATTTCCAGCAACGTTTTGGTTTTTTTTTCTGTTTTTCATACAGACCCCAGCATCTGCAACATTTGACCCCTTGTGACCCCACCTCATTGTTCTTTGATGTAATATTTTCCTGACTGACCTGTTTGGACACCATTCACACCTTTGATTGCTGTGATTATCTCTCTGCCGAGGTGTGATAAAGGGCTGTTAGAAAGATTACCTGTAATCATCTGGCAGTTTTCTCTGACTATATATGCTGTGCCTATATGCTTCTCTTCACTTCACCTGACGAAGGAGCAGCGCTCCGAAGGCTTCTGATTTCAAATAAAGCTGTTTGTCTATATCCTGGTGTTGTGTGACTTCCTACATTTGTCCACCCCAGTCTAAAACCGGCATCTCCACATCATGATCTTATTGAATAGCGGAGAAGACTCGAGGTGCCAACTGGCCTACTCATGCTCTTATTTCTTATATTCTTTTGTTCTTATGTTCTCCACTCTATCCACGTAACTGAAGTCCCTCATCCCTAGAACCATTTTTGTAAATCTTTTCTGCTCCCTCTCTAAGGCCTTCACATCCTTCCTAAAGTGTGGTGCCCAGAATTGGACACAATACTCCAGTTGCGGCTGAACCAGTGTTTTATAAAGGTTCATCATAACTTTCTAATCATGTGCCATAACATTTACAATGCCTGTAATTATGTTAACCATTTACTGATTTTATTATTGTTTTAATGTGCACAACTCACATGGATCGAAGGGAAAGAAAAAATCTCTCTCTCTCTCCATGAATCATGCAAAATGAACAAATAATTAAACAAAATCACAAGCGTTGGTAATGCTGTTGTCATTTGATTTGTTGTTAGCAACAAAAAAAGTTGCTTTTGGCCAAACTGTTCCTTGACTGGAGAAAATGAGGCAAAACTAGTGCAAGATCTGTGAAGGAAAAAGTGGAATTATTCTATCAATGGGCCAAAACTAGAAAATAGACTTTTTAAATCATCTACTTTTCTGAATATTTTATTTATCAAACTCGCTGTCATTTGAATCCTGCTTTTCATACATGTTTAAATCTCAGCCAGTCAGTCATATTAATGCCGTCAAATTCTATAGATATAATTAGGCAATGTTTATTAGCGCAGTTAATTGTTTCCTTAGGAAATCAAACTTCATAATGAGATGGTGATTATGAAGAAGTTGGAATTAAACCAGAATTTGCGATCAGCCAGGTTGCAGACCTAAAATTTTTTATTTCCGGGTATAATCAGATATGCTTCTTGATGCTAAAAAAGAAACATATTTGTATGTCTTGTAACAGAATCAAGTTACTGGAGTCCTTCCGTTTACTGAAAATATGGCACAAACAGCCTACCTGTGTTCCCTGTGGCATCTGGGAGCTGGGCACAACTCCAGCATTGCCCTGTGGATATAGACTTGAGTTGTTATGTCAGGACTTTAACACCCCTAGCAGTCTATCTGATGGGTTTTGTCAGCTCTCAATTGGTCATCCTAGCATGGAAGAAATATCCATTTGCTTTGAGCCATGGACATATGGGCTCCGTCAAGTGGCCCACAGCATCAGAACCCATTTAAACATTGTTTTGACTGAAGATCGCACTTTTGAAATTACCCAGAACTCTGCCTAATATTAAAGTTCTAGTAAACCCACTCTGTCCTGCAGCCTTTGTTACCTCATATTCTGCTGGCTCTTTTTTTTTGCCTATAACATCAATAAGCAATGACATGTTCTAAGTGTGTGCTCATGGCTTGCATGCTGTAAACTCCTGATAATTTAGGGCTTTTAATTAAAGCTCGTTTATTTCAAGTACTCTCTATTGATAGCATACTCCATACATAAGTGTGAAGTTTATTAATTGTAATAAAAAATGGAATGAAAGCATAGATATCCACAATGGTTAAAGATGCACTGGAAAAGCAGATGCACTGACTGACAGATGTTTATGGCGAAAGGGTTAAGTTATTTTAAATGTGATAGTATTGTACAATACAATGCAATAATGATTTGATGTCGTAATGCATCATTGTCCCCCTTACAGTGTGCTTCAAACATAAATCCCATAAAAAATCTAATTTTCTCCTTTAAATGTTGTCTCCTCTATTGAAAATTAATCTGGATAATGACATTCTGAAAAAGTGACAGCACATCTCTGGACACTGAAGTGTATCCAATGTGCCATTAAAAAGCCATTAATGGTTTATTTACAGGAATTAAAAAATGAATTGCAAAAAACATTGCTGGTTTGCTGCGGGTATAATTAGGAAAGTGACCTTGAACTACAGTGCGAGAATGATATAAGACTCTGGCAACAATTAGGACTCACAAATAAAAACAGAAAATGCTGTAAATATATAGCAGGTCAGTCAGTGCCTGAAAAGAGAAAATGGGGGGATAATGTTTTGGGTGTAGTGGCTTCATCAGAACCAGTCAGAATTCGTAGTCACAAAGGTTCATTTTTTTTCTTGAAAACTGGGTTAAATGCAAATTTTTTTTATTATTAATTATATTTACAACCATTAACAAAATGGCAGGAATGTGCGTTGTTGAAATTCATGATTTTGTTCATATGATTTTATTTAAAGGTACAAAATAAAAGTCAATCGTGACATATGCATAAGAGTGATCATTTAATATGGCTATCTTTTAATATAGCCAAAGCAGGTGATGAGCCACTTAGCCTCTTTAAATGATGAAAGGTTTGATAATCCAGCTGTAGAGTGTAAAATGTTTTTATGAAATGGTTGAGCAGCAAGTTCAAAAAAAACCTCTTTTCCTATGTTGACCTGCATGCCTTTGACAACTGTATTGTGGAGAAATGGTGAGCACCATTAGGTGAGGTAGGATGATGACCATACAAGAAGAATGGCAATATGTCACACAGAATGTGAACTGTCTGTGAGGATCAGTGGTGGGGGTCCTGCATGCTAATTGTTATTTTGAGCAATCTGGAAATACAGTCCTTATCCTCAGTCCTGATGCCCATATCCTAACTCGCACCAAGACCCATTTGCCCAGCACTTCTGTGTTTGACGACCTACATTGGCTCCCAGTCCACTGACGCATCAATTTCAAAATTATTTTTGAATGTGCAGCAGGCGGTTAAGAAGGCAAATGGTATGTTGGCCTTCGTAGCAAGAGGGTTCGAGTACAAGAACAAGGATGTCTTGCTGCAGTTGTACAGGGCCTTGGTGAGACCACACCTTGAGTATTGTGTGCAGTTTTGGTCGCCTTACCTGAGGAAGGACGTTCTTGCCATGGAAGGAGTGCAGCGAAGATTCACCAGGCTGATACCTGGGGTGGCAGGAATGACGTATGAGGAGAGATTGTGTCGATTGGGCTTATACTCACTGGAGTTTAGAAGATTGAGAGGGGATCTCATCGAAACCTATAAAATTCTGTCAGGCCTGGACAGACTAGATGCAGGAAGGATGTTTCTGATGGCCGGGGAGTCCAGAACCAGGGGTCATAGTCTAAGGATAAGGGGTAAGCCATTTAGGACTGAAATGAGGAGGAATTTCTTCACCCAGAGAGTGGTGAACCTGTGGAAATCTCTGCCACAGAGGGCGGTGGAGGCCAGTTCATTAAGTATATTCAAGAAAGAGTTGGATATATTTCTTAAGGCTAAAGGGATCAAGGGATATGGGGAGAAGGCAGGGACCGGGTACTGAATTTGGATGATCAGCCATGATCTCATTGAATGGCGGAGCAGGCTCGAAGGGCCGAATGGCCTACTCCTGCTCCTATCTTCTATGTATCTATGTATCTATGTTCAAATCCCTCCATAATCTCACCCGTTCCTATCTCTTAAAACCTACCTCTTTGACCAAGCATTTGGTCACCTGTCCTAATATCTCCTTCTTTGGCTCGGTGTTCATTTTTGTCTGATTACGCTCCTGTGAGGTGCTTTGAGATGTTTTACTGTGTTAAAGGCGCTACATAAATTGTTGTTATTGTTATCCTTAGTGAGCTTGCTGTCCATCAGAGCATGTTAGATCACATGGTCCCTGTTGAACAGTCACTTGCTTCTACAGCAGTGGAAGATGGTGTCATTAAGATTGGATGAACAGTTCAGAATCACAGAAGAATCACAGAAACCCCACAGTGCAGATAGAGGCCATTTCGGCCCATCGAGCCTGCACCGACACATATCCCACCCGATCCCCGTAACCCCTACACCAACACATATCCCACCCTATCCCCGTAACCCCACGTATTTAGTCCCCTAACACTAAGGGTCAATTTATCATAGCCAATTAACCTAACCTGCACATCTTTGGACTGTGGGAGGAAACCGGAGCACCCGGAGGAAACCCACGCAAACACGGGGAGAATGTGCAAACTCCACACAGACAGTCGCCCGAGGCCGGATTCGAACCCGGGTTCCTGGCACTGTGAGGCAACAGTGCTAACCACTGCACTGAAACCTGCCACTGAGTATGTGACAAATACCAGTGGCATCTGCAGGGGTAAGCTCAATAATGTAGGTCATGGGCAAAGCATCTCATGGCTCCGATGGAGGTTTAGGATTTTGAACACAAGAATCAGTCAAAGCCAGCTTAATTTGCTTAGACAATGGCTGCAGGCATGAGGAAGGGATTCAGACATTTTCCATGTTCTGTGTTCATGCAAGTGCACAGGAGCAGCCTGTTACCACTTAAATCAATGGTGGTTTTGTGCCATTATGCTGCTGTGCACAAGTGACAGTAGGCATCACCTCTGAAAGCGAATTGCTCTCAGCAACTCCAGCAAAGGAATGCAGAAACATCATGGTTAGTCACAGATACAGGAGCTGGCCAGGTAGCTATGCAGTCATTACCATTCATACTCCTTCAAGTAGAAGGGCACATAATCGTTGGGCACATCACTAACCAACACACACAAGCTCATGGTACACTAGAACAATAAGCACCCACAAAACAAATAAAAGTACATTACATGGATTGAAGCACACAGAAAAATTTACCTTTAGCATATCTCGGGGTATCCTTTTTTGTCAGAAAGTGTCAGTTTTCCAAAGCCAAACAAAGTGTATGACCTTTATAACATTCCCCAATAGGCACTTGGAGTGGCCTTATCGTGTAAAAGTTGAGGATAATGATGATTTTCATTGTCACTTCTAGTGCTTAGTAGAGAGTTGATTATCCATCTCTAGAATATCGCCCTACTCTGCCCCACCTCAGCTCATCTGCTGCTGAAACCCTCATCTATGCCTTTGTTACCTCTAAACTTGACCATTCCAACGCACTCCTGACGGCCTCCCACGTTCTATCCTCTGTAAACTTGAGGTCTTCCAAAACTCTTCTGGCTGTGTCCTAACTCACACCAAGTCCCATTCATCCATCACCCCTGTGCTCGCTGACCTACATTGGCTCCTGGTTAAGCAATGCCTCGATTTTTTTTAATGCTTTCCTGGGATGTGGGCATCACTGGCAAGGCCAGCATTTATTGCCCCTCCCTAATTGCCCTTGAGATGGAGATGGCGAATCACCTTCTTGAACCGCTGCAGTCCATGAGGTGAAGATACTCCCACAGTGCTGTTAGGGAGAGAGATCCAGGATTTTCACTCAGCGACGATGAAGGAACAGCAATATATTTTCAAGTCAGGATGGTGTGTGACTTGGAGAGGAACTTGGAGGTGGTGGTGTTCCCATGCACCTGTTGCCCTTATCCTTCTAGGTGGTAGAGGTCGCAGGTTTGGGAGGTGCTGTCGAAGAGGCCTTGGTGAGTTGCTGCAGTACATCTTGTAGATGGTACACACTGCAGCCACGGTACGCCGGTGGTGGAAGGAGTGAATGTTTAAGATGGTGGATGTTGTGCCAATTAAGCGGGCTGCTTTGTCCTGGATGGTGTCGAGCTTCTTAAGTGTTGTTGGAGCTGCACTCATCCAGGCAAGTGGAGAGTATTCCATCACACTCCTGACTTGTGCCTTGTAGATGGTGGAAAGGCTTTGCGAAGTCAGGAGGTGAGACACTCGCGACAGAATACCCAGCCTCTGACCTGCTCTTGTAGCACAGTATTTATGTGGCTGGTACACTTAAGTTTCTGGACAACGGTGAACCCAAGAATGGTTGATGGTGGGGAATTTGGTGATGGTTATGCCATTGAATGTCAAGGGGAGGTATTTAAACTTTCTCTTGTTAGAGATAGTCATTGCCTGGCACTTGTGTGGCGTGAATGTTACTTGCCACTTATCAGCCCAAGCCTGAATGTCGTTCAGGTCTTGCTGCAAGCAGGCATGGACTGCTGCATTATCTGAGGAGTTGCGAATGGAGCTGAACACTGTGTAGTCATCAGCGAACATGCCCACTTCTGACTTTATGATGGAGGGAAGGTCATTGAAGGAGCAGTTGAAGATGTGTAAGAATTTGCAATAATTTACAGTTCTGAAGATCAATTTTTTTGATTAAAGAATCCCTGGGCGTTGTGCTTTTAAATTTCCAGGGATAAAAATGGCTGTCACCACATGGCCGAAGACAAAGGACTTGGAAAGCAGCTTTGTGTGTCTGGAAGTAAGGTTCAATGGAGCTGCCAATCAAAGGGCAGCCCCCACACCCCCAGCAGCAGGACAATCGATGCCTGTTTACAAAATGTTACCACAGGACAATGCTTTGTTTACAAAGCAATTGAATGCTATTAGCATTTGTTTGTATATCGAGTGGATACATCTAAACTGCAGAAGAGACTTTTATATCTTGAATGGGATCTGTTTAAGTATTGAATGGGTCTAAATCACCTAGCATTCTGGACAATAGAGCAGTTGTATTTCCCTTTTGTTTCAGCCCAGGGAGCTCCGGAAGACACATTAACCCAGTCCAACCACTCTGAGTTAGCCAATCATAGCTTTCTCTTGTGTATTGTACCCTTTGGGCGGGGAATTTTGCACACAGCCCTTGACAGGGCAGAACGGCAGGACCTCACCAGGTATATAAGATAGCTGCTGAGAAGCTATCACTCTCTTTACTTCGCTGGACCACAGGTGAGCAGAGTGTTCTGACTTCTCGGCAAGGCAACCTAGCAGGAGTTAGGGGGTGGTGATTTGAGGGTAATTGCTGAGATTGTTTAAGTAACATTGGAGCCATTTTATCCCTCGTTTTCGCCGTCTGCAACCCCCGTTATATAGTTTTACTGTAATTACTGTGTTCATGTGATATAGTTTATTCTTTTGATTATAGTTTATTTAGGTAATAAAACTTGATTTTTCTCTCATCCAAACCACTTGTCCATTTTAATATCATTAATTATAAGTTCCTCCACTCAGAACTGAAGGAGGGGTAGCGATTCGAAACCGCTGTTTGTAAATTGGTTTAGAGTGCAGCAGCAAAAGGCTGCTGGCCAGGTAAATTACCATAAACCAGTTAAAAGATGCCCCCCTTACAGATGGTTGGGCCTAGGATACTGCCCTGAGAAACTCCTGCAGTGATGTCCTGGGGCTGAGCTGATTGACCTGCAACAACTACAACCATCTTCCTGTGAGCTAGGTATGATTCCAGCCAGTGGAGAGTTTTCCCCTGATTCCCATTGACTTCAATTTTACTCAGGCTCCTTGATGCCACACTCGGTCAAATGCTGCCTTGATGACAAGGGCAGTCATTCTCACCTCACCTCTGGAATTCAGCTCTTTTGTCCATGTTTGGACCAAGGCTGTAATGAGGTCTGAAGCTAAGTGGTCCTGGCGGAACCCAAACTGAGCATTGGTGAGCAGGTTATTGGTGAGTAAGTGCTGCTTGATAGCAGTGTCAACGAAACCTTCCATCACTTTGCTGATGATTGAAAGCAGACTGATGGGTGGTAATTGGCTGGATTGGATTTGTCCTGCTTTTTGTGGACAGGACATACCTGGGCAGTTTTCCACATTATCAGCGGCAGCGACCAGAGGCCCGAGACCAGCATCGGACCTAGGAGTGAGCAGCGAGGTCAGGAGGAGGAGCTATAACCCGGCATAAAAACCAGTGGCAGCGACCAGAGGCCCGAGACCAGCATCGGACCTAGGAGTGAGCAGCGAGGTCAGGAGGAGGAGCTATAACCCGGCATAAAAACCAGCGGCAGCGACCAGAGGCCCGAGACCAGCATCGGACCTAGGAGTGAGCAGCGAGGTCAAGAGGAGGAGCTATAACCCGGCATAAAAACCAGCAGCAGCGACCAGAGGCCCGAGACCAGCATCGGACCTAGGAGTGAGCAGCGAGGTCAGGAGGAGGAGCTATAACCCGGCATAAAAACCAGCGGCAGCGACCAGAGGCCCGAGTCCAGCATCGGACCTAGGAGTGAGCAGCGAGGTCAGGAGGAGGAGCTATAACCCGGCATAAAAACCAGCAGCAGCGACCAGAGGCCCGAGACCAGCATCGGACCTAGGAGTGAGCAGCGAGGTCAGGAGGAGGAGCTATAACCCGGCATAAAAACCAGCGGCAGCGACCAGAGGCCCGAGACCAGCATCGGACCTAGGAGTGAGCAGCGAGGTCAAGAGGAGGAGCTATAACCCGGCATAAAAACCAGCAGCAGTGACCAGAGGCCCGAGACCAGCATCGGACCTAGGAGTGAGCAGCGAGGTCAGGAGGAGGAGCTATAACCCGGCATAAAAACCAGCGGCAGCGACCAGAGGCCCGAGTCCAGCATCGGACCTAGGAGTGAGCAGCGAGGTCAGGAGGAGGAGCTATAACCCGGCATAAAAACCAGCAGCAGCGACCAGAGGCCCGAGACCAGCATCGGACCTAGGAGTGAGCAGCGAGGTCAGGAGGAGGAGCTATAACCCGGCATAAAAACCAGCGGCAGCGACCAGAGGCCCGAGACCAGCATCGGACCTAGGAGTGAGCAGCGAGGTCAAGAGGAGGAGCTATAACCCGGCATAAAAACCAGCGGCAGCGACCAGAGGCATACCAAATCAACAGCAGAGGAGAGAGGTAAAAAATAATCCAAGAGTGACGTCACCAGGAAGCAGGTAAGTGATTGGTTGGATTGGTTGGTGAGTATTTCTTCTTTTTATTACAAGCTTAAATTCGGCGGTTTTTTTCTAGGGTCTGTGCTGTAAGGGAGACAGTTGGTTAACCATTAAACTGGTGTAATTTAGAGGGATTGATTTAATCTAAATCCAATTAATTAAATAAAAAAAATTATAATTAATTACATAGAATGGAGCAGATGATGTGTTACTGTTGCGAGATGTGGGAGCCGGTAGACCCCATTGAGGCTAACGGTGATTACATCTGTGACAAGTGTCTGCTGCTACAGGATCTCCAGCTCCGTGTTGATGAGCTGGAGTCTGAGCTTCAGATACTGCGACACATCAGGGAGGGGGAGAAGTACCTGGACTCTGTGTTTCAGGAGGTGGTCACACCTATGAAGTTAATTAATTCAGATGTAGCCCATGGTCAGGGACAGGACGGTGTGACCACGAGTGAGGCAGGTACGGGGATCCAGAAGGTAGTGTTGGAGGAGCCGCAGCCCTTGCTCTTGTCCAACAGGTTCGAGCTTCTTACTCCCTGTGGAGACGGAAGCAGGGGCTGCAGGGAGGATGAGCAACCTGGCCACAGCACCGTGGAGAGGGGGGCCATTCAAGAGGGGGGAGTAAATAGAAATGTTGTAGTGGTAGGGGATAGTATTATTAGGGGGATAGATAGAGTTCTCTGCAGCCAAGAGCGAGAGTCCCGTAGGCTGTGTTGCCTACCCGGTGCCAGGGTTAAGGACATCTCCTCTGGGCTGGACAGAAACTTGGAGTGGGAGGGGGAGGATCCAGTTGTCGTGGTCCATGTTGGTACCAACGACATAGATAGGACAAGGAAGGAGGTTCTGCTGAGGGAGTTTGAGCAGCTAGGGGCCAAATTAAAAAGCAGAACCACAAGGGTAATAACCTGAGCCACGAGCGAATTTGGCTAGGACAAATAAAATAAGAGAGTTAAATGCATGGCTCAAAGACTGGTGTGGGAGAAATGGGTTTTGCTTCCTGGGACACTGGCACCAGTACTGGGACAGGAGGGAGCTGTTCCGTTGGGACGGGCTTCACTTGGCCAGTGCTGGGACTAGAGTCCTGGCGGATCATATAACTAGGGCTGTAGAGAGGGCTTTAAACTAACTAGTGGGGGGGAGGTTCCTAGAGAGCAAATAATAAAAATGGCAACAGAGAAGGTCAAAGGCTTAGGTAGCAGTGGGGAAATTAAAAACCAGAGCGTGTCAGGAAGGGGTAGAAGGTGTGGAGTAAAAGGTAAAGTAATAAAAAGGGCAATAGCAGGAACTAAGTGTCACAAAACATATTTGAAAGTTCTCTATCTGAATGCACATAGCATTCGTAACAAAATAGACGAGTTAAAGGCACAAATAGCTACATATGGGTATGATCTTGTGGCCATTACAGAAACATGGCTGCAGGGTGACAATGCCTGGGAATTAAACATACCAGGTTATTTAACAATCAGGAAGGACAGGCAGGAAGGAAGGGGAGGTGGGGTGGCTATGTTAATAAAGGAAGGAATCACTGTAATACAGAGAAATGATATTGGGTCAAAGGATCAGGATAATGAAACAGTTTGGGTGGAGATAAGGAATAATAAGGGGAAAAAAACACTAGTGGGTGTAGTATATAGGCCTCCGAACAGTCGCAACTCGGTTGGACGGAGTATCAATCAGGAAATAGTTGAGGCTTGTAATAAGGGAACATCTATAATTATGGGGGATTTTAACTATCATATAAATTGGACGAATCAAATTGGGCAGGGCTGCCTTGAGGATGAGTTCATTGAGTGTATTAGGGATGGGTTTCTTGAGCAGTCTGTAACTGAACCAACCAGGGGGCAAGCAACCTTGGATCTGGTCCTGTGTAACGAGACAGGATTAATTAAAAATGTCCTAGTAAAGGATCCCCTTGGAATGAGTGACCATAACATGGTTGAATTCCATATTCAGTTAGAGGGTGAGGAGGCTGTATCTCAAACAAGCGTGCTAAGCTTGAATAAAGGAGACTATGAAGGTATGAGAGCGGAATTGAGTAAAGTGGATTGGGAAAATAGGTTAAAGGATAAGACGATACATGATCAGTGGTGTACATTTAAGGAGTTATTTTACAAATTCCCAAAAAAGTATATTCCACTGAGAAAAAAAGGGTGTAAAAGAAAAGACAGCCATCCGTGGCTAAGTAAAGAAATTAAGGATAGTATTCGACTAAAAACAAGGGCATATAAGGTAGCCAAATCTAGTGGGAGGATAGAGGATTGGGAAAACTTTAAAAGACAGCAAAAAATAACAAAAAGATTGATTAAGAAAGGGAAGATAGAATATGAAAGTAAATTAGCAAAAAATATAAAGACAGATAGTAAGAGTTTTTATAGTTATATAAAAAGAAAAAGGGTGGCTAAAGTAAATGTTGGTCCCTTAGAGGATGAGACCGGGAAATTAATGGTGGGAAATATGGAGATGACAAAAACACTGAATGAATATTTTGTATCAGTCTTTACAGTAGAGGACACCAAGAATATCCCAACACTTGACAAGCAGGGGGCTATAGGGGGGAGGAGCTAAATACGATTAAAATCACTAAGGAAGTAGTACTTGGTAAAATAATGGGACTCAAGGCGGATAAATCACCTGGACCTGATGGCTTACATCCCAGGGTTTTGAGGGAAGTGGCGGTAGGGATTGTGGATGCATTGGTAATAATCTTCCAAAACTCCCTGGACTCAGCAAAGGTCCCGGCAGACTGGAAAACTGCTAATGTAACACCCTTATTTAAAAAGGGCAGTAGACAGAAGGCTGGAAACTATAGACCGGTTAGCCTAACATCTGTGGTAGGTAAAATTTTGGAGTCCATTATTAAGGAGACAGTAACAGGACATTTGGATAATCATAATTTAATAAGACAAAGTCAGCATGGTTTTATGAAGGGGAAGTCATGTTTGACAAATTTGCTGGAGTTCTTTGAGGAAGTAACATATAGGGTGGATAAAGGTGAACCAGTGGACGTAGTGTATTTAGACTTCCAAAAGGCATTTGACAAGGTGCCACACAAAAGATTATTGCTTAAGATAAAAAATCACGGGATTGGGGGTAATATTCTGGCATGGATAGAGGATTGGCTATCTAACAGAAGGCAGAGAGTTGGGATAAATGGTTCATATTCAGACTGGCAATCAGTAACCAGTGGTGTTCCGCAGGGGTCAGTGCTGGGTCCCCAACTCTTTACAATCTATATTAACGATTTGGAGGAGGGGACCGAGTGTAACACATCAAAGTTTGCAGATGATACTAAGATGGGAGGGAAAGTAGTGAGTGAGGAGGACATAAAAAACCTGCAAGGGGACATAGACAGGCTAAGTAAGTGGGCAGAGATTTGGCAGATGGAATACAATACTGGAAAGTGTGAGGTTATGCACTTTGGCAGAAAAAATCGTAGAGCAAGTTATTATCTTAATGGCAAGAAACTTGAAAGTACTGAAGTACAAAGGGATCTGGGGGTCCTGGTGCACGAAACTCAAAAGGTTAGTATGCAGGTGCAGCAAGTGATTAAGAAGGCCAATGGAATGTTGGCTTTCATTGCTAGGGGGATAGAATATAAAAATAGGGAGGTATTGCTTCAGTTGTACAAAGTATTGGTGAGACCGCACCTGGAATACTGCATACAGTTTTGGTGTCCATACTTAAGAAAGGACATACTTGCTCTCGAGTCAGTACAAAGAAGGTTCACTCGATTAATCCCGGGGATGAGGGGATGGACATATGAGGAGAGGTTGAGTAGATTGGGACTCTACTCATTGGAGTTCAGAAGAATGAGAGGCGATCTTATTGAAACATATAAGATTATGAAGGGGTTGGATCGGGTGGATGCAGGGAGGATGTTCCAGATGATGGGTGAAACTAGAACTAGGGGGCATAGTCTTAGAATAAGGGGCTGCTCTTTCAAAACTGAGATGAGGAGGAACTACTTCACTCAGAGGGTGGTAGGTCCATGGAATATGCTGCCCCAAAAAGCTGTCGAAGCTACATCATTACATAAATTTAAAACAGAAATAGACAGTTTCCTAGTAGAAAAGGGAATTAAGGGTTACGGGGAGCGGGCAGGAATTTGGACATGAGTCTAGGTTCGGATCGGTCATGGCCCTGTGGGTAGCGGAGCGGGCCCAGGGGCCGTGTAGCCTGATCCTGCTCCTGTTTTTGTGTGTCTAATGCTGTTCGATTCAGGAGATAGTCCTGTCATAGTGGATTGGCGGTTAGGATCAGATCAGCCATGATCTTATTGAATGGCGGAGCAGGCTCGAGGGGCCGATTGGCCTACTCCTGCTCCTATTTCTTATGTTCTTATGTTCTTATCAGGTAGATGGCAATGTTGTAGCTGTACTGGAACAGCTTGGCTAGAGGCACGGCTAGTTCTGGAGTGCAAGTCTTTAGCATAACAGCCGGGATGTTGTCGGGGCCCCTAGACTTAGCGGTATCCAGTGCACTGAGTCATTTCTTCATATTACAGGGAGTGAATCGAATTGGCTGAAGACTGGCTTTTCTGTTGGTGGGGACCTAAGGAGGAGGCCAAGATGAAACATCCACTCGGCACTTCTGGATGAAAATGGTTGCAAACGCTTTAGGCTTGTCTTTTGCACTCACATGCTGGGCTCTGCCATCATTGAGGATGGGGATGTTCATGGAGCCTCCTCCTCCTGTTAATTATTTAATTTTTCACCACCATTCACGACTGGATGTGGCAGGACTGCAGATTGTGGGTTCTCACCCTCAGTAAGCTCCCCACTGGAAACTGTTCAACCTTCATCGCCTCCAGTCCAAATCCTAGGTCATCCCATCCTCTGTTGTCAAATTACAGTACGCAGACGACGCTTGCGTCTGTGCTCACTCGGAGGTCGAACTCCAAACCATTGTCAACGCCTTCACCGAAGCGTACGAGAGCATGGGCCTTACACTAAACATCCGTAAGACAAAGGTCCTCTACCAACCTGCCCCTGCCACACAGTACTGACCGTCGATTATCAAAATCCACGACAAGGCCTTGGACAACATGGACCACTTTCCATACCTCGGGAGCCTACTGTCAACAAGGGCAGACGTCGATGACAAAGTCCAACACCGCCTTCAATGTGCCAGTGCAGCCTTCGGTCGCCTAAGGAAGAGAGTGTTTCATGACCAGGACCTCAAGCCCGGCATTAAGCTCATGGTCCACACAGCCGTGATACCCGCCCTGCTGTATGCCTCAGAGACATGGACCATGTACAGCAAGCACCTCAAAGCACTGGAGAGGTACCACCAACGCTGCCTCCGCAAGATCCTGCAAATCCATTGGCAGGATAGGCGCACCAATGTCAGTGTTCTCACTCAGGCCAACATCCCCAGCATCGAAGCTTTGACCACGCTCGATCAGCTCCGATGGATGGGTCACATCGTCTGCATGCCCGATATGAGACTCCCAAAACAAGCGCTCTACTTGGAGCTCCGACCTGGCAAGAGAGCCCCAGGTGGGCAGAGGAAATGCTTCAAGGACACCCTCAAAGCCTCCTTGAAAAAGTGTAACATCCCCACCGACAGCTGGGAATCCCTGGCCCAAGACTGCACAAAGTGGAGGAGAAGCATCCGGGAAGGCGCCGAACAACTTGAGTCTCTTCGCCGGGAGCAAGCGGAAGCCAAGCGAATGCAGAGCAAGGAGCGCACGTCAACCCAAGCACCCCACCCACCCGCCCCTTCAACCACCGTCTGCCCCACCTGTGACAGAGACTGTAGGTCCCGCATTGGACTCATCAGTCACCTGCAAACTCATTTTTAATGTGGAAGCAAGTCATCCTCGGTTCCGAGGGACTGCCTCAGAAGAAGAAGATTCATGGAGCCTCCTCCTCCTGTTAATTGTTTAATTATTCACCACCATTCACAATTGGATGTGGCAGGACTGCAGATTGTGGGTTCACTTAGCTCTGTCTATGGCTTGCTGCTTCTGCTGTTTAGTATGCTTGTTGTCCTGTGTTGCTTCCCCAGGTTGGCACCTCATTTTTAGGTACGACTGGTGCTGCTCCTGGCATGCTCTTCTGCGCTCCTCATTGAACCAGGGTTGGTCCCCTGGCTTGGTGATAATGGTAGAGTGAGGGATATGCTGGTCCAAGGGGTTTACAGATTTTGGTGGAATACAATTCTGCTGCTGCCAATGGCCCACAGCGCCTCATGGATACTCAGTTTTGAGCTGCTAGCTCTGTTCTGAATCTATCCCATTTAGTATGGTGGTAGTGCTATACAACACGATGGAGGGTGTCCTCAGCGTGAAGAAAGGACTTTGTCTCCACAATAACTGTGCGGTGGTCACTCCTACCGATGTTGTTATGGGCAGATGCATCTGCAACAAGTAGATTGGTGAGGACGAGGTCAAGTAGATTTTTCCCTCGTGCTGGTTCTCTCAACACCTGCCGCAGGCTCAGTCTGGCAGCTATGTCCTTCTTGACTCGGCCAGCTCGGTCAGTAGTGGTGCTACCATTAGTGATACGAGCTTTTTACTCTCGATTTATTTAATTAACTGAATTAAAATTTTCAGCTGCCGTGGTGGGATTTAAACTCATGTCTCCAGACCATTAGTTCAGGCCTCTGAATTACTAGTCCAATAACATTACCACTATGCTACCGTACCCGCAAAATTCTCATTCTTGTTTTCAAATCCGTCCATGGCCTCACCCCTTCCTATCTCTGTAATCTCCTCCAGCCCCACAACTCTACGAGATATCTGCGCTCCTCTAATTCTGGCCTCTTGAGCATCCCCAATTTTAATCGCTCCACCATTGGTGGTCGTGCCTTCAGCTGCCTAGGCCCTAAGCTCTGGAAGTCCCTCCCTAAACTTCTCCACCTCTCTACCTCTCTTTCCTCCTTTAAGCTGCTCTTTAAAACCTATCCGTTTCTGCCCTAGTATCTCCTTATGTGGCTCGGTGTCAAATTTTGTTTGATAACACTCCTGTGAAGCGCCTTGTGATGTTTTACTACTTTAAAGGTGCTATATGTTCCTGTTGTCATGGTCTCTGCAGGTCTTCATTGCTCAGGTAGTGGACTTCAGTTACAAACTTCCCTGGTGAGCCATAGTCAGACTTTGTTACAGTACGCTCGCTGTCTGCAGTATTACCTGTTGTGAGTTGTGAGCCTCATATACTACCTGTGGTCTCAAAACACAAGCTCCTGACGTACTCAACATAGCTACTACACCTATGCTTTGAGACAGAAAACTCTACTGTACTGTTCGCTTCTCTTACTGGCAGAGTGATTCTTTAAATTGCTAGACTGCATTAGTAACCTTAATTATACTGCCCCGTATAACTTTGCATGCATTTTTCCATGATTGTCCTTTAACAAGTAATAATGAGGAAAATTCTTCTCCTTCTCTCAATTTGTGTTCATTTTTATAAACCCATGTTTGGATAGGAACAATACTTGAAGCACACATCAAGCACACAGACAAATAGTCTGTTCGAGCTTTCTATCAGAAGGCTTCCACTGTTTGCGCACAGCTACCTTTTCATTAAAATGAATCAGTTAAAAATAAGGCCCAAGGTTCTTTTATTGGGTAAAATCAGGCATGTACAAATCCCATCTATTGGCATTTAGTGACTGCAGGAAAATGGAGAGAAGTAAATATGTGGCATGCAATGTACCAATCAGCTACACAGATCAGGAATTCCCAGGTTCAATCTTTCAGTTCTGAGTTACTGGCATCAGAGTTGAGCAATGGTCATCGAGATTTCTGAACTGCGAAGACAGAAAATTGGCCAGGGTTCTCACTCCTGTTTTATATCTAAAGTAAAGCTTTCTTTCTGCAGAATCTATGCAGGGGCGTATGATTAACAGTACAATTACCACAATTGTCATTATCTAACTCCTTTGATTATACCAGGCTATTGCTGCCACACAGGTTGTAGGATAAGATCATGATTTTATAATAAAATTGAGTATGATTTCCTACTATAAAATGTATTTTGAATTAAAATTACTCTTATCAGGAATCCACTCAGGCTTCTGTACTCTGAATCTCAGTGTTATCCCAATATCTCCAATGCAGTGATAGGTGCCTGTCTATAGCTGCATTTGAACTCAGTCTTTGTTTTTGCCCATTTTCAGGCCCATAACTGACGGCACATGCCTGAACTGGGAGGCCCGAAGTTCGCCCGAAATTGGACCTTGGGCCTCATTTTAATAATTGCGGTGAGCTGGCGGTCCCTGTCACGCCTGTAGATGCACCTCATCAATTATGGCTGCTCGCCTCTCTGGAAATGGCCATCAGGTTAGCCCCAGAGGGGGAAGGAGAACAGGAGGGGGCCCATCGCGGCTGGTACCGGCCCTCAGGCTTACTGTGGAGCTGGAAGGAGCCTTCCTTTCAAGGAGCCTAATGCTTGTTTTAGGTGGCCGCCAGTGATGCCTGAAAAATCAGCCAACCCAATATGGGTGTCTTCAGGCTTCTTTGAAGCGCGTGACATAACCCCACAAAATCAATTATTTTTGCCCTCGCTTTCCGCCTGGAAAATGTGTAAAAGTCCAATTTCTACCCCTTTGCTTCAGGAAGGGAAACATTCCTGTATATCCAAACATTATAAAGAGCATGTCATGTGGCTCAAGTGACAATGGGAAAAAACCTATATAGAAAGATACAGCATTGGCAGTCAGATGTATTATTGATTGGGAGGGAATTAGAGTCATTAATGTGACTTTTACACAAACAAGATAGATTATTCCAAAAGTTTAGTACCGATTGAAGTATAATAAGACAAAAAGTACAACATTGATTAAGAGTCACAGACAGCAGTTATGGGACATAACACTGATTGACAGTCCCTTGACTCCCTCACTCAATATAGGACTGTTCAGCTAGGGCTATGATATTCCAGTGTGATATCAGTACAGTACCTTCCTGTCAGATAGCGATACAACATAGAGCTCAATGGGGGTTGTAAAATAGTCACTTCAGCAGTTTCAAGTGAGGAATTCCATTTTTTTTTCTGTGTTGCCTCTCCTCATAACAGTTCCTTATTTAACTTTATTATTATTTATTACAAATAATTGTGCTACTCCAGGTTAATAAGAGTACCATTTCCATCAAATCACTGAATGATCAAGACAATTACAGGTTTGGAAGAGAACGGATTAATACATCTTCTATTTGCTTTATATAAAGGCAGGTTGTTGGTGTCTTCCTGCACATACAGACACAATGAAGAACACTCAACAACATCAAGAAATCACTCCTTAAGAGGCAAGTTGAAGAATACCTCCAGTAGTGATGGGACATAGCATTGATTCGCAGTCCCTCGATTCCTTCACTCAGTATAGGACTGTTGCGCTAGGGCTATGCTGTTCTAGTGTTGAGGAGGGAGCAGCAATATTGTATTCTCAACAGAGTCCCATCAATTGATTTCATTTGAAGAACTGTTTTTGAAAAGGTATTCCTTACCCCTCAAAAGTTACTTTGTTTTAATCCTAAACATTTAAGGGGTGGAAACTTGGCTTGGGTGAGTAGCATGAATCGGTGATAATGAACTGGCAGCCTGATTTACACTCTGTCAGATTTTCTTTTTTATGCAATGGACTCAATGGGGTAATTTTGACAGTGCGATAGTGTAAAATGGGTGATAGTGAATTGGCAGCCCGTTTTACATCTCTCCATGAAAGTCCATGGAAATAAAAATCAGGAGAGATGGAAACTGGGCTGCCTTTTAAAAAAATGTATTTTATTAGCTCATTTGTTATATATAACTTCTTTAGCAAATACTAAATGAACACACCTGTAAGTGTAACTCTCAGAAACCATCAGCTCATCTGAAAACATTTCTACCTCAAGTTTGAGCACAACTAGCAGTGGGAGAATGTAATGCTTAATTCATTTATTGTTTCTAACAGCCTTGAGTCCCATCATCCAACCAATGTGATTAAGTTGGCACTGACAACTTACACTCTCAGTGAAAAAAGATGAATTCTCTTGTAAAATGTTGACAAGCGGCACCTGAATTAAAAAAAACTGACTTAGCTTTAAAAGCTTTTGGTCGGCGTGCACAAAGCTGGAAGTCATTGAACTTCCTATATGTCTCCAGATAATAAAGGCAAATTATGCTAGTATGGTCACTCACAGTCATCTCATTGTTTGCCTCTTTACACATCTATGCAGTAGAGTTCAAAGGACAGAGACTCAAAGTAATAAACATTCGGCAATTTAGACTAAGGTTATGACATTCACTTTAGCACTGGCCTTCCTAAAAGTACAATTCTAATTAATTCAAATACTGAGTTCCAGCATGGCAATGGAATGGGAAGAACTCTAAAACCAGGCATTAGATCAAGAAGCAGATCGCACATCTGCGGTTGGACCCTTAACCTATTAACTGGTTTGAATGGCAGGGTAGGGAAGAGAGTCTGGAGTCATCATTATAACATCCAACAGGCAAAGATGAACATTCAAAAGAAATAGTATTCTAACCTTAAACCTAAGGCTGAATTTCCCAAATTCTGTTGTATTATGCAATGATCTTAAATTTTAATCTGAATATTAAACAGTTAAATAGACTCAATATAAGTTTGTTTAAAATTATTGTAGCAACACATTATTTTAAATGCTGGATAGCTCTTCTTTAGGGGTCACTTGTAGTTCTACATGGATAGATCTGAATGGATTTGCAATTTACCAGACTACAATATTGCTTTATCAAATATTTTCATGCTATTTTAGACATCTGAGGCAAAATAAGGAGCCAGAGTTTGGCATTGGTTGCATTAACATAGTGAACAATAGGACTTTCAGTTCGGTTCACACAATACCTGCAACGGTCTGTGTTTAACACTACAACATCTTGAATGCAGTACTTGCTCTCAGCTGAAACACCTCAGGAGTTCAGGTTGTAAGGACAGATATAAAGTTGGTGCTGTAGGGGCGCTTGTGTGCTTGGGTGCTCCTGGTGCAGGACAGCAGTGGGCGGGAGCACTGGGCAGGAAATCGTGGGCACACAGTGCCCGATTTCTTTTTACCCATTTACATGAATGGGTGGAAAATCAGGCATTGCAGACCCGGGCCTAGAAATTCAGTTGGGCGCGCCAGCCGTTAGCGCCTTAGGGGGAGTAGATCTCGAGCGCTAGGCGCTTATCGCCCGAGCGCAGCGCGATCTGCGCCTCTCCCCAACTTCAGGACACATTTAGCGCCGGCGCAAAGTCTTAGCGCGTGCCCTGCTGCGCGCGCAGATCATGACGTCATATAATAGTGCAACGCCCTTTGTGCGCCCCAAACCGGAACTTCACTCGCGCCGGCCCATTGTGCGCCGGGCGTCCCGAGCGACTGTGAAGTGGAACGGTACACAGGCCAGCCGGGCCGGGGGGAGCGCTAATTAAAGGGCACTTACCCAGCAGTATAAAGGCCAGCCATTTTGCAGCATTCACTCTTGTGCAACGGTTTTTTGGACAGAGACCAAGGAGGAGAGTTTACTGGTTTGGACCAACACTTGGACAGGTATTTTTGGCTCAGGCCAGAGCTTACCAATTATCTTAGCCTTCATTCAGAGCTCAGTGTTTGCCAGCATATAATGGGGGCTGCATTGGGTGGCAACGCTGAATTTCAGCCTTATGCCAGAAGGGCTTACAGACGCCGTGAGTGGCAGCCCTGGCTAGACGCAGAGGGGGCAACAGGCGTCGCCAACTGAGGCCTTACCCACGCAGGGTATACTGCCAGCAGACCTCCTATCTGACCATGTCTGCCGCGATGTGTGTTAGGAGGCTGCGATTCCGAAGGGAGGTGGTTGCAGACATCTGCCGGCTGCTTCAGAGAGATCTGCAGCCACAGCTGATGCGCAGGACGTCTCTGTCGGTGGCAGTGAAGGTGACGGTGGCTCTCAACTTCTATGCCTCCGGCTCCTTCCAATCCGCTACTGGGGACATCGCTAACATCTCCCAGTTCGCCGTGCATTGCTGCATCCGCCAGGTGACCAAAGCCCTTTTCAGAAGGAGACATCAATTCATCTCCTTCCCCATGACCCTGGACAAGCAGCAGCAGCGTGCAGTGGGGTTTGCAAGAATAGCGGGCTTCCCCATGGTGCAGGGCGCCATTGACTGCACGCATGTGGCTTTGCGGGCACCTCTTGAGCATGCCGAGGATTACCGCAACCGGAAGGGCTACCATTCCCTCAATGTACAGCTGGTGTGTGACCACAGGCAGCGCATCCTAGCTGCCAATGCCCGCTTTCCAGGCAGCAGCCACGATGCCTTTATCCTGCGACAGACAACTGTGGCTGACATGTTCCAGGCACAGCCTCCCCCA
Source organism: Somniosus microcephalus (assembly GCF_052327205.1). Taxonomy (NCBI): domain Eukaryota; kingdom Metazoa; phylum Chordata; class Chondrichthyes; order Squaliformes; family Somniosidae; genus Somniosus; species Somniosus microcephalus. The sequence continues at coordinate 40,971,535 of NC_140998.1, forward strand.
AGAGGATGGCTTATCGGGGACAAAGGCTATCCTTTGTGTACCTGGCTCATGACCCCGCTCCGCGCGCCCACGACCCCTGCTGAAGAGGCATACAACGAGAGCCATCAAGTGACGAGGAACCTCATAGAACAAACAATCGGCGTGCTCAAGCAACGGTTCCGCTGTCTCGACCGCTCCGGGGGAGCCCTCCAGTATTCGCAGGATCGAGTCTCCCAATTCGTCGTCGTTTGCTGCATGCTGCACACCCTGGCTATCCGCAGGACTCAGGCACTGCCACCTCACGTTGGACCACCACCTCAGGAGGAGGAGCAGGAGGAGCATGAGGATGATAAGGACGAGGAGTACTAGCCCAGGAGGGACGCACAAGGTCCAAGGGCCGCCCGTCGTCGGCTTATTGAACGTCACTTCTAGGCCCCCTGTCAGGGAATGGCTTGTGCCAATGATAGAACATGATTGCAGCCGCTCCGCAAGCCCTCAGCCGGTTAAGGCAACAAACACTTCAAAGATCAAACATGGACAATGTGAATAAATAAAATGCTTTATTGTACAAACTCTGGGCCCTTCCCACATGAAAACCAAAAACAGAGGAAACCCCCAAAAAACACTCAAACACATTACTCGCTCCCACAACCTGGGGAGGATTAACAAAATAGGGCAACTAAAATGGCCGTCATTCTCGGCCTTCGTCTAAAACAAACATCACATCATCGGCCTTCAAAAAACAAACATCCAATTCTCGGCCTCAAGAAACAAACACAAATGGCCACACATTCGACTATTTGGCCCGCTAGGGCGATGCCTTGGCCATCTTTGGGTGGCCCCTGCCCGCCCTGCTGCTCCGCCTCAAAGTAAGGCCATTGCCTGCTGCAAGGCTGGGGGCAGGCTCCTGAGGGGCACATGTTGTGACAGCAGATGCCCTTGGGGGTCGGCCTAGTCGAGGTCTGGGCGTCGAGCGGCCGGCTGTTGATTGCTGCAGCTGTGGCTGGCCAGCATCAGTCGCTGCAGCAGCTCCTGGCAGCTCCACTGGGGGAGTGGCAGTGGCGGCTGGAGGAATGGCGGCAAGCTGGCGGATGGCAGGCGCTCGCTGGTCGCCTGAGACACTGGCACTCACCCGGGCCAGCACTGCAGCATGCGCACCAATCTGCCGAGGGACAGACCGATGTGGTGCTGCAGCGCGCCGGGTGCCCTGGCGATGCCTGGCTGACACAGCGAGTGTGGCAGCAGTGAGTGCCCGTGTTGACCTGTTCACTGACCGCAGCAGAGCAGCCAGTGACTGGACGGCACCACTAATCACCTGGCCAGTCGCTGAAAGATCTGCCCGGTATTCCGCCCGACTGGTGGCCTCTAAGGGCCCGAACTCGGCCACACTCCGAGAGAGGGAATCGATGGACTCAGGCAACCGTGCCACTGCCGCCATGAGCTCCGTGTGCCGGCGCTCCGAGTCCGCGGACAAGTCTTCGAGGCGTTCCATCTCCTCGGCGAAGAGCATCTCCTGACTGGAGGCCGGACTCTCCCTCTGGGGAGAAGGCCGCCGAGCTGGCCGACCCTTCCTGTGTTGCTGGAGGCCGCCGGGCCCAGCAATTGGACTCCCCTCCGACGCATCCCCCCTCTGGGGAGAAGGCCGCCGAGCTTCCACCCCCCTCCCGCCTTTCTGCAGCACGCAGGTCCCAGGAGCTCCCCTCCCCTTCGACACTTCCGCCACGCTGCCCTCCAGGGAAGACGTGTCCCCTACATTGGCCTGGGTGGCCGCGGCTGAGGGTTCCCCTGATGGGCCGCCTTCCTCTTGCTCCTCCTCCTGCTCCTCCTCGGAGGGTCTGTCACTGGCAAGTTGAGGGACCTCCTCTTGACCATCTGAAAGCAGGAAGGCACAAGAGTAGCTTTAGAGTGAGGAGAGGGCGTCAGTGCGGGATGCATGAGTGGTGGCATTCAGCGCATTGGTCGGACAGTGGCAAAGGATGTAGATCTGATGCGCAAGTGGGACGAGAGAGGTGCAAAAGGTAATGTCCTTACCATTGCTTCCCAGAACAGGGTCGGCATCTCCACATGCAACGGGCCCAATCACCCGGCGACCCATGAGGCGCTCCACGCGATGTTGCAGGTCGGTGAGTGGCTGGATATAGGGTCATCCTCCCCCGGTCGCAGTCCGGCTCTTGCGATTATTCGCCAGCTTGGCCTGCAAGAGAAAGGACGGCCTCTAAGTACAGTGTGTCGCCGTGATCTTGTGTGCACTGCCTCCCATGGTGGAATAGCCTGGCCAGTGTGTCGCCATGATCTGCTGTGCACTGCCTCCCATGGTGGAATAGCCTGGCCAGTGTGTCGCCATGATCTGCTGTGCACTGCCTCCCATGGTGGAATAGCCTGGCCAGTGTGTCGCCATGATCTGGTGTGCACTGCCTCCCATGGTGGAATAGCCTGGCCAGTGTGTCGCCATGATCTGCTGTGCACCGCCTCCCATGGTGGAATAGCTTGGCCAGTGTGTTCAGTGCAGAATGTGCAATTGATGCTCATGCCTGTGCCATAGCTGCTGGATGAAGGCTGGCCATTACAGCTTTCAGGTCCCTTTGCCCATAATGTGAGGTGCACATGCAAGGATGAGGAGGTCATTGGAAAGGGTACTCACCCTGACAATGCGTGTGAGGTCATTTAACTTTTTGCGGCATTGGGCACCGGTCCTGGGGACGTCGCTGTTGGCTGACAGCTTGCTGGCGACATGCCTCCAGGCTCTCCTGTAGACGCGGACCATCGCCTTCTTGCCATTGTCCGGGTACAAAACATGGCGCCTCTTCTCCACAGCAGCAAGCAGCACACTCAGATCACGCTCTGAGAAGCGCTGCGCACGTTCACGGGCCTTCTCCATGTCTTCAGGCGCTATTTGGGTCCAGCAGCAGTGTTCAGGCCTAGCTGGAGGGCTCCACTATCCAGGGCGTGGCAGCAGACACAGTCGACCCTTCCCCCTTAAGAGCTGGCCGGCGCCAGGGTGTCTGCTGTCAGTCACGAGATGGCCGCACCTGCGCTGCGCCCGGCCTCGGCGCTATCGATCACCACCTCCGGCTTAGCGCCCAAAGAGAGGCGTCCAACAGCAGTTTTAGCGCTCGCCCGAACTAGTAGGGCGAAGCTAATGAATATCGGAGAAGTGGCCTAGATTTGGCGGCGGCCGCTAACTTTAGCGGACGCCCCACTTTAGCGCCCCAAAAGTGGCGTCAATGAATTTCTAGGCCCCATTGTTTCCCAACTATTGCTCCCTATGAGCACCGTTCTGTGCCAAGAGTTCCCGCAGCCTAATCCGATGTGAGTCTTATTATAACACGAGACTAGATACAAAAAATAATATACATACTCGGAGTAACCCCCTCCAGCAAAGGCAATAAGAAATAAGGCTCAAGCAAACACAAAAGCACAGGACAGCAAAGGCTATTATTCCAACCCATGCATAACTGATTTAACTGTTTTACATAATATGTCAAAAATCAGAGGCAAATGGAAGCCATTCTGAGTAAACATAAATACAGTCTTCAATCTAACACAAAGAATACATCGTAAATAGCCCAATTTGTTTACCTTGGCGTTTGTTTCTTCACTGATTCAGACAGCACCATAAGGGTGGGAACTATTTAAAATGACAATGTTAGGCACTCCTGGCAGCTGAGTTTGTAAGAGCACAAATAATGAAGCTTTAAATATAATATTAGTCAGGCAGCTTCAAACGCCTTCCTTGCCAGCAAGCAAGGTTAGTGCTTCCCACAGGCGATCATATCGAGTGGTGCAGAACAATAATCCTTTCAAGCCCCAGCTACAAAAGAAAAATTATTGGTTAAAAGTATCTCTCCCAACTGAGGACAGCAACAGTGTACATAAGAACATAAGAAGTAGGAGCAGGAGTAGGCCATACGGCCCCTCGGGCCTGCTCTGCCATTCAATACGATCATGGCTGATCCGAACCTAGACTCATGTCCACTTCCCTGCCCGCTCCCCGTAACCCCTAATTCCCTTATCAACTAGGAAACTGTCTATCTCCGTTTTAAATTTATTTAATGTTGCAGCTTCCACAGCTCTGGGGTAGCAAATTCCATAGATTTACTACCCTCTGAGTGAAGAAGTTTCTCCTCATCTCAGTTTTGAAACGGCAGCCCCTTATTCTAAGATTATGCCCCCTAGTTCTAGTCTCACCCATCAGTGGAAACATCCTCTCTGCATCCACCCTATCAAGCCCCCTCACAGTCTTATATGTTTCGATAAGATCGCCTCTCATTCTTCTGAATTCCAATGAGTAGAGGCCCAACCTACTCAACCTTTCCTCATAAGGCAACACCCTCATCTCCGGAATCAACCGAGTGAACCTTCTCTGAACTGCCTCGAGAGCAAGTATATCTTTTCTTAAATATGGAAACCAAAACTGTACGCAGTATTCCAGGTGTGGCCTCACCAGTACCCTGTATAACTGAAGCAAGACTTCACTGCTTTTATACTCCACCCCCCTTGCAATAAAAGCCAATATTCCATTGGCCTTCCTGATCACCTGCTGTACCTGCATACTAACCTTCTGTGTTTCATGCACCAGGACCCCCAGATCCCTTTGTACTGTAGCACTTTGCAGTTTCTTTCCATTTAGATAATAACTTGCTCTTTGATTTTTTCTGCCAAAGTTCATAACCTCACACTTTCCAACATTATATTCCATCTGCCAAATTTCTGCCCACTCACTTAGCCTGTCTATGTCCTTTTGCAGGTTTTTTATGTCCTCCTCACTCAGGTGCAGCAGAAACACAATGTATGAAGTATGTCCAAAGCACAAGGACAGAAGCATGGAGAAGATCATAACTCCATTTATTTAGTTACTTTCTAGCATTCATCAAGTTTGACAGCACCTCCCAAACACACAACCTCCACCACCTAGAAGGACCAGGGCAGCAGGTGCATGGGGACACCACCAAGTTCCCCGCCAAGTCACACACGTGAACTTGAACATATATCCTGACTTTAACATATTGCACTGTTCCTTCATTGTCACTGGATCAAAATACTGGAACTCAATGGCCCAGAAATTCAGGTCTCCACGGGTGAGTACGCATGGGGTACCCATTGTTTCCCAACTATTGCTCCCTATGAACACCGTTCTGTGGTACTCACCCGTAAGCCCAATGGAAGTGCCGGTTTCGTGCATGCACTTCGCATGCGCAGGAAATCGGCACTTCCGTTCCCCTGAAAGAAGGGGTTCAGAGGTGGAACGCGTGCGCAGGAGAGGCAGCGCGTGCGCATTGAACTTACGTTTTTTTTGCAGGTTTTCCCGGGAGGGTAACTCTTTTGTTTGTACCCAAAAAACCCAAATTGGACTGTAAACAAAAGTTTTCCCGGGAGGGTAAGTCTCCAGGAGTTACACTTTTAAAAAGCAGGCGTAAGGCCTGCTTTTTACAAGGTAAGTGGTGAATTAATTAAAATTAAAACATTTTTTCCACAGGTTTATTAATTTTAAATACTTTAAAGAAAGGTAAGTTTATTTTTAGCCCCGTTAGAAAATGTAATTAAATTTTTCAAAAATTTAAATTATTGTTTAAAATAGTTATTTCATGTAATTTATAGTTTATTTTAAAAATGTGATTTAAAAAAAAATGTATTTGAAGTTTTAGTGATGTTTTGTGGCTTATAGTATTTATAGGCTTGACAGGTCTTCCTGTCAAACTTATGAATGAAGCATTCCTGCTACCATTGGCTCTCCATGGCCCACGTGATCCCAGGGGACGCACCGAACTAACTGCGCCCCTGGGATATGCAAGCACTGCACGCCGGCAGTTGGAGGAGGCCCAGGATCGCAGTTCATTGGGGGCCCACAGCTTAACGGCCGGTGCGCAAGGTAAGTGCAGGTCGGAGGCTTGCACCCGCGGGAAACCTCCAACCCGAATTTCTGGGTCATTGTCGAAACTGCCTGATTTTCATTTAATGCAATCAACAGAAATGAAGATCAGGGGCTTTTTCTAATGGGCAGCTGACTCGCCATGGCAGTCTTACGCCCGGGTGGAAAGTTGAAAATCTACCCCATTTTCTCGAAGCTACCCTGAAAACATACTTTATTTCTATCCTCTAATTGCATCAGTGTGACATTTTTGCTGCTTCCCGGAACAAGTCAACCAATTCAGTGCTAAATCATGGTCAGCTTTGTGCTGTCGATTCATAACTAACAAAAATTGGATTGAATCTGTCCAATTTCATTTTACTTAGGGTCTTTATAGCTAGCAAAGAAAGGAGACTTTTACCTCAGTAGTCTGGTATGGCTTTGAAACACAAGCCCCAGAGATGATAAGACAGACTTCTAGCCCACTGCATTACAGTTACTTTATAGCAATTTCTGGTTTAAAATAAAAGTCAGCAAAATAGGCAACTTTTCAGGATAAAGCAGGCTTTTCATGATTTTCAGACTGGATTTTTGAGATCATCCTTAAGTATTTTCCATATTTTAATCTTGATATTTAAGATTTTTATAATTCTATATTGTCTCAGGACCTAAAAAATCAGAAAGAAATTAAAATTCCCAACCATCAAAATAAAGCTATGGTTAGTAAGAGCATTGGCCCAATAACCTGTGACCTATCTGCCATTGTTCCACCTAGACTATAAAATCCTTCTCTGAGATCTTATATTTGACAGGACTATGAAACAAGTATGAAAATAGCTCCATTTTGGTATGAACATGTTTGCATATCTACAAAATTTATGTTGTTTCACTGTTTATTGAGAATCTTATTCTATGATGATAGTTTCTGCTTTAGTGTGCATTTGGAACACTGCTGGCGAAAGTCTGGTCTTGTGTTTAAAGCAATGTGCTATGTTCACAGGAGGTGAAAATTATTGGCTCGGATTTTGCGGTGGGTAATGACGGTGTTTGCCGTCATTACCCTTCTGAAATTGACTGTAACTTCAGGATTAAGTGCATGCGCATCTAAACGTGGAAATCCCGAAGTTGTGGTCAGTCATTCACTGCTCCGACACAGGCTGCGCTGTAGACCACCGCCCCCCCCCCAACCATAGCCAGCAATCAGTGAAATCAGTGATACTGATGAAAACTTACACTTTTCCGTCCAAAATCGCTGTTAAATACCCCATTAAATGTTAAGCTTTGTTGGAATAGGTGTAACTGGGGTTTTATCTGCATGTTGACTGCAAAACAACTGTTCTGGCCCTGAAAAACTAATTTTTATATTTGTGGAATGTCAAATTTCTCCATTATATTAAAAATTACTAGACTTAAAAAAAATTTTAAATTTAAAGTTTATTCATGATATTTCAGCTTCTACCTTAACTCCATATGTATGTCCTAATCTTTATTTCACTCTCTGTAACATTTAAAAAAATGCAGCTAATCTGTGCTTTTCATTTCCTGGTTTGCTGTCTGTGAGAATTCTTTAATGTGATTGGCCACTTAGACCGCTTGATAATGTTACGGCTGCATTGCACAAGGATTCCCCTATTAACAGCGCGACAATCAATTACACATCGAGAAACTTAAAGTTTTCACCACAGAGAATGCGAGGTCTCTGTGGGCAGCTTTCTTTGAGGCCAGCGGCGATTGCCATTGCACCACCACTGACCACAAATTATGAGCCAATGTGTTAATCCCTGTTTCTTGGGTAAAGGTATATTAATGTGTGCTTTTGGGGTAATTTTAAGAGGCGAACTAATGATAGGAAAATTGGGCACAGTTTGCGCCCGAATTTCCTATATGTGTTGCTAGAGGGCAAGGCTTGCTAGTGGCGGTACCAACTGGTAAAGTGACCCTCTTTATGTCAAGGTTAATAATTATTACCTTAATCAAAAGTACTATTTCTATGATAGAACTTCAGACAGTGGCAAAAGTTGGCTTCAGCATTTTAATCCTTAGACTGCCAGCAACTCCAATTGATCCTTCAATTGATTCAAAATGATGAAGGGTTTTGATAGAGTAGATAGGAAGAAACTGTTTCAACTGGCAGGAGGATCAATAACCAGAGGACATAGATTTATGGTAATTGGCAAAAGAACTAAGGGGGAGATGAGGAGGAATGTTTTATGCAGCAAGTTTTTAAAGCACTGCTAAAAGGGTGGTGGAAGCAGGCTCAACAGTAACTTTGAAAATGGAGTTGGATTTATACTTGAAAAGGAAAAAAACAATACAGGGCTATGGGGAAAGAGCAGGGGAGTGGGACTAATTAGACAGCTCTTTCAAAGAGCTGGCACAGGCACGATGGGCGAATAGCCTCCTACTATGCTGTATCATTCTTTGATTCTTTGATCCTGTCCTTCCTGTGACAGTTATTTCCTAAAGATTTCAGCTAATACATCAAATTAAAAGGGGAATTAAAATCCAAAGTGTTTCACTTCTGCTGTAGTTTTCTGCACCAGAAATTTCCTTGCAAGTTTCTCCCGATCGCCCACCAGAACATTGGTGGAAACCCTGGATACATCAGGCAAACAGGATTTCTGCCAACGTTATGGCGGCTGATCGGAAAGACCCCAGAGGAAGTTCCCAACACTGCTATTTGTCCTCCATTTTCATTCTCAAGAGTAACTCACATTTGTACGGTGTGCTTCATATGGGAGGAGGTCTCAAGCTGCTCCACACTGAGGAGGAAAAGGACATGAAGCAGGGACAAGAGAAATCGAAGGAAGGGGAACCAAAAGTGTAATTGAGAAGATAGGCTTTTGAAGGAAGTGAGAGAATGGTTGAGGCAGAGGGAGTGAGGGAGAGTGTTCCAGTGGGCATAATAACTGAAAGATTGGTCACTAATGTTGGAGCAGAAGGAGCTTAGGCAGAATTAGAGGAGTGGAGGGCGCAAACTGGGATACATAGTTGATGGGGATCACACTGGTAGGAAGGGGCAGGGCAGTGGAGACATTACTATCTGTTTTTCTCCCTCTCCTTCATTCTCTTGCATTGAGGCCTGTGTAAGTTTAATAATTTTTTTATTGGCTAGAACTGGTTCCAATCAGAAGCATAAATGTCGTGGGGTGACCTGCTCAGGTTGCTGGATCTACCAGGACATAGCGAGACACAAAATTTGCAGTGTTATTCAGCAGCCTCAGAGTCAGGCCATTTGTGCAATGAGATAACTTGTCAGCAGCACAAGGATTTCAGCTGAAACAATAATCTCACCATGGCGCTCAAAGGATTACGCACTGAGGAGCCTTGAAGCCATTTTGACTCTTTACTTGAGCAGAATAATAAGAACATAAGAACATAAGAAATAGGAGCAGGAGTAGGCCAATCGGCCCCTCGAGCCTGCTCCGCCATTTAATAAGATCATGGCTGATCTGATCCTAACCGCCAATCTACTATCACAGAACCATCTCCTGAATCTAACAGAATTAGACACACGAAATAGGAGCAGGATCAGGCTACACGGCCCCTGGGCCCGCTCCGCTACCCACAGGGCCATGTCCGATCCGAACCTAGACTCATGTCCAAATTCCTGCCCGCTCCCCGTAACCCTTAATTCCCTTTACTTCTAGGAAACTGTCTATTTCTGTTTTAAATTTATGTAATGATGTTGCTTCTACAGCTTTTTGGGGCAGCATATTCCATGGACCTACCACCCTCTGAGTGAAGTAGTTCCTCCTCATCTCAGTTTTGAAAGAGCAGCCCCTTATTCTAAGACTATGCCCCCTAGTTCTAGTTTCACCCATCATCGGGAACATCCTCCCCGCATCCACCCGATCCAACCCCTTCACAATCTTATATGTTTCAATAAGATCGCCTCTCATTCTTCTGAACTCCAATGAGTAGAGTCCCAATCTACTCAACCTCTCCTCATATGTCCATCCCCTCATCCCCGGGATTAACCGAGTGAACCTTCTTTGTACTGACTCGAGAGCAAGTATGTCTTTTCTTAAGTATGGACACCAAAACTGTATGCAGTATTCCAATAATGTTATAAAGAGAACTACAGAAAATTAACAAGGTAGAAATTCATCTTGGGCGATAGCGCTAGACGAATAATATTGCCTATTATTCGCCCCGCTTGATAGTCAGTTCTATTAAAAGCAATGGAACTGAATATTGGGTGGGGAGTAAAAAAGACGGTCAATACGATACCGCCCATCTAGAGCTACCATCCAAGAGGAATTTCTACTCCAACTTTCTGCTTGGCACAAAAGGTAAAGTATTTTATTTCCTTGTGAGCTCCTGTGGTGGCCTGTGCCTTTTGAATAAAGCTGGTAGCTAATTTTATGTAATATAAGTTTGGAAAGTGTAGAATGAGTAAAGACCAATTGGACAGTCCGTTGAACAGCCTTTGCAGAATATTCCCAGTTGTGGACTCAACCCAGCCTAATCAGCTGGCTAGAAGCCAAAAGTTGTTTCACTCAGTTGGCAGAGTCCATAACTGGGAGAACACCCAAGTCATTTCTCCTTAACTTTAAAATTGAGCAAACCTCCCGAGTGTCAATATGTTGTAATCCATATTATCTAACCCTGCTGAGTTACATTCCATGGATGGTTCCTTCAATAATTCAGCAGCAAAGGAACCATTGGGCCTGAATCATGCACGAGTCACATCTGGGAAGGAATAGACTAACCTTGCTGGATAATGCGAAGTTAGCTAATTAGCATTTTTTTAATGATACCCGTGGCCTAACGGGGGAGAACTGTTTATGGGGGTGGAATTTCTAGGACGAACAGCATTTTTAGCAGCTCTCTTACTTTAAATGGAATCCGGGGCTTTGATGAGCCTCGTGTATTATCCATGTGCAGGCAGAGAGTCATTGTACAGTAACCATTCATCCACTGTCCCCATGCCTGCTACATATTGAAGGACAGTGTAACACGGGCACTGAGTAGGACTCAAGCTTTAGCAGCCTATAATATGGGGGCCTATCATTATAAAGAAAAAAGAAGACTTGCATTTGTATAGCGCCTTTCACAACGTCAGAAGTCCCAAAGCACTTTGCAGTCAATGAAATAGTTTTAAAGCATAGTCACTGTTGTAATGTCGGAAACGCGGCAGCCAATTAGCGCCCAGCAAGGTCTCGCAAACAGCAATATGATAATGACCAGATAATTTTTTTTTTATTTGATGGATTGTTTTTAGGGATAGACATTGTATTATAGTGAATCCACAGGAAAATGGGGAGAACTCCCCTACCCTTCTTCAAAATAGTGTCATGGGATTATTTGCATCAACCTATGAGGGTAGTTGGAGCCTCAGTTTAACTTCTCATCTGAAAGACAGCACCTCTGACAGAGCAGCACTCCCTCAGTGCTGCCCTGGAGTCTAAGCCTAGATTTGGTGCTCAGGTCTCTAGAGTGGGGCTTGAGCCCACAACCTCCTGACTCAGAAGTGAAAGTGTTTACCAACTGAGCCGTGGGTGACCAATCATTGTTCTTACCTTTAAATTCTCCAATTCATTCTTAAACAGATATTTATCCCATTGTTTTAACGTGTGTTAGTCAGTACACCATTAACTGTTTCTGCTAGCTGCCTATTGCACATACAGGAGGACATTTTCATTTTGGTTACAGGTGCAAAACTGGCAGTTCCAGCTAGGCCGCCCGTTACATACCCTGTCTGATTTTCCTTTCCAGTGAAGTCAATGGAAAGGAACATCGGGCAGCCGATCTGCAACGCAACTTTTGCGCGCACACCCAAAGTGAAAATTAGGGGGAAAAATTGCTAGTCTCGCTTGAAACATGTTCATTTTTAAAAAAAACATTTTTTATTTTATATTCGTTTTATGAGATCTGGGCGTCGCTGGTAAGGCCAGCATTTATTGCCCCTCCCTAGTTGCTCTTGAGAAGGTGGTGGTGAGCCACTTTCTTGAACCGCTGCAGTCCGTGTGGTGAAGGTACTCCCACAGTGCTGTTAGGGAGGGAGTTCCAGGATTTTCACCCAGTGGCGATGAAGGATCGGCGATATACTTCTAAGTCAGGATGGTGTGTGACTTGGAGGGGAACTTGGAGGTGGTGGTGTTCCCATGCGCCTGCTGCCCTTGTCCTTCTAGGTGGAAGAGGTCGCGAGTTTGGGAGGTGCTGCCGAAGAAGCCTTGGTGAGTTGCTGCAGTGCATCTTGTAGATGGTACACACTGCAGCTATGGTACGCCGATGGTGAAGGGAGTGAATGTTTAAGGTGGTGGATGGGCTGCCAATCAAGCGGTCTGCTTTGTCCTGGATGGTGTCGAGCTTCTTGAGTATTGTTGGAGCTGCACTCATCCAGGCAAGCGGAGAGTATTCCATCACACTCCTTACTTATGCCTTGTAGATGGTGGAAAGGCTTTGGGGAGTCAGGAGGTGTAAGATTCGCAAAATTTCTACATTTCCCCAAAGGTTATTATTAATAAAAGGAACCCTGCATGGACATTTAAAAAAAAAAAGTGTACCCAAAGATGGTGTCCGCACCTCATGGCCAAAAGCCTGCAAGATTTAAAAAAGCTTGGACTCTGTGGCACAAGCAGCTTTTGGGAAATCGAAACCCAAAGCTACAGTTTCTGTGAAGAGGGACTTTGGTATTTTGAAAGCAGACAGGACTTTGAATTATGCATTAAGCCAAATCAGAGACAGATCAAAACCAGTCAGGCCTATACTTAAGGCCATCAAGTTGTTTGCATAAATAATCGGGAACAGCTTAGGGAAGCCATCAAGGCTGATCAGGCCGATTAAGATGTATTAACAACAAAACAACTCAGAAATCGGACCAGTAGGTGCGATTACCGGCCATCTAAAAACAGTTAGTTTAGATTGCTACAATTATTTAAACTAGCCTGCCAAGATTGGGACAATGAACTAACCTGATTTGGCGTGCAGATAAGGGTTTTCATAAGGAGTATAACTGAAGGCCCCGGGTAGCAATCTCTCTCTCTTGCTCTTGCCCTTGACTCTGCTCTTGTGGCTCCGGCCTCTTGGGCTGCTGCTCGTACTCGTGCCCTGGCCTCGTGGTGGGTTCTCTCCCCGGAGCAGATTTTCAGTAGCCAGTAACACCATACCAACTGCTAGGAAGGGGAGCAAGGCCCAAGTCCACAGCCATCCAGGATGCCCAGGCTGCAGAAAGGGGCGAGATGAAGTTGAGCAGGTAGCCCAGGACTCGTATAGTAGTCCGACGAGACGAGACGAGTGGAGACGAAGAAGACGATAATAACTCAATAAGGGCAGAGCAGGGCAGCGAAAAACGTATCGATAAGTAAACCAAGCACCTAGTTATAAGCTGACGCTTGGGGAAGAAAGTCCTTGAGGACGGTGAAGACAAACACCTTGTTGAACAATGTGATAATGCAGGTGTCTACGCCACGATGAATATACAGGCATTTGATGCATGGCTAGTAAAATCTAAACGGTAACGACTGGTGACTGTCCGATAAATATAACGTTACCGCTGACGACCGCCCAAGGGAGAAGAAGAGGAGAACCCATCGAGATGAGACAATGACAGTAGTGGAGGGGAGAAGGTGTGTTGCAGTAGCCAACCCAGCACCACACCCCTGAAGACCACGTGGTGACGGGGTACCTAGAAGGACCAGAAACCAGACTTCAAAACTCACACTCATTAACAGTTAGCTTTTATCTTTGGATTGGTGAGCATGAATTCTGGCCCCTCATAGCTTAATCTAGTTAGGTATAGGGGTGAGATAAGGATAAGGGGATTGTTAAGATAGTCATTTTCCCTCGATGTGCCGTGTGTTCCCCATTCCCTGTATAAGTATATAGTTATTTTGTATTTGCCTGTAATTTTATACTAGTAGTTTTTCATAAGATTGTGTTAATTTCTCTTTCAATAAAATCTTGGTTTTCTCACATCCAAACCACCTGTCTACTCGAGTCTTTTCTGTATCGCCCCGCCTGTACCTAAGTCAGATGTCTAGAACCCAGGGGCGTGGGAGCAATTCAAACCGCTCATAAACAGTCAGAGGCATAACTGACTGGGCGTATGTGCCACCCCACACCACCCCCTACAGAAATGGCGACCGCGGCAGGACACTGGCAACAGGGTTGCGATACAGTAGACAATGGTTCAGATGAGCAAACCATGATGGAGGAAAGGATTTCTGATTACGTGTTTAGCAAGGTGAATATCATTAAGAAGTGGATCACCACTGTGTTAAAGGCTGGGCGTCCGATAGATGCAGCAGCTAAGTGGACGGAGGGAAAGGAACACAAGAAGTCCTTAGAGAAGGCAGTTTGGCTGTTGTGCTTTAAAAGGCAGGTCCAGCTTTTGGACAGGCTCGTTGCAGCACAGGCAGTCAAGTTAAGGGAGTCAGCCCTGGAGATCCAGGATAAGGCTCTTGCAGGGGAAAAGTTATTAGTAGCTTTGCAGGCCCTGAATCAGGAGAGAGTACATTTAGTGGGAGAACACAAGGCCCAGTTGGAATACCTACAGGGCCAAGGGAAATGAGTTAAGGCTGCGGGGCAAAAATGCCCGCTTGGCAAGGCAGATTAGGGAACAGGAAGAGAAAGTACAGGAGGTAAAGGCAGCTTACAAGCTAGCGAGCGAGCAGGGGTTTGAGGAGGCAGACCATGGCCCCTGTAAAGAGAGGATAGAAAATCTGAGCCGGGCCCTCCGGAAGGCAAAAGGCATGGTATGCCTCATAAGCCCAAAGGTGGGTCAGGCAGATTTTATGGGGAACGAGGGGAGGACAGTTCCAACATCACCGGTAGTGTCTAGGGTCGACCCGGTTGAGTAAGAGGAGATCTCACAACCACCACCCATAGCGTCAAGTTTCAGCGAGGTTTGGCAGCAAGGTGGGGTGGAACCCGGAGTGGAGCCAGAGGTGGAGGTGGAGGTAGAGCAACCCCCGACAGAGAGGTCGGAGCCGGGACCGATGTGCCCAGCATGGCATCGGAGGTTCGGCCCACCCGCCAATGGCGACATTGAGGGACCCCTCCAAAACCAGTTCATGTTACCCTTTAACACCCAACAACTTAGGGCTATGGGCAACCATCTCCCGAGGCTCTCCGAAAAGGGAGACCCCTCGATCCACTTCAGGGATATAGAGCAGGCAGCCAGCGCCAATGATTGCGATGACGCTGAGAAGGCCAAAATGTTGCTATTCTCCCTGGAGAGTAATCTCCTCCAATCCCTCTCTGACGAGTGTAAAAGGGGGCAGTGTGGGTATGAGGAGCTTAGAGATGCGGTTCTGGAGGCCATGGGGATGGATGAGGGAAGTCCTTTCTCCCGTGTGGAGAAGACTATCCAGCTCTCAGGGAAAACCCCGCAGGCTTTTGCGGACTGGCTGTGGCCGGTACACTGGAGGGCCTGTCCGGGGACGCCGGACCGGGCGTTCCTGAACGGGGATCTCCTGGCCCATTGGCTCCGTTGCCTGGTGGCGAACAGCTTGCCACAGGTCCGGGCCAAGGCAGAAGCCTGGTTCGACCCCAAAAATCCCCAGACCACCGAACTCACGGTAATTAGGCAGCTCACTCTGGCCTATAAAAACGGTAGGGGAGCTGATGCACACCCACCCAAGGGAAAGGTGCATGAGGTAAAACCCGGACCGGGGTAGGAAAGAGTGGCAGCAGGAAGGGAGTACCCCCCCCACAACACCAAGACCAATTGTTACGGGCGTGGGAAGGATGGTCACTGGCGGAAGGAGTGCAAAAACCCTTGGAAAGATAACAAGGGAAAGCATCCCACAGCCCCAGCCCAAAAGGCAGGGGCAGGGATCCCTTCCGCAGAGGTCGAGTCACTTCTGGACACCATGACGTCCTTATTGACTGGCCAGGGGAGAGTAGCAGCCGCCACCGGTGCTCTCATCCCGTCCGCCCCGTCCAACCCACAGCCGTGACTAGAGCCAGCGCAGCCTGTGTATCTGTGCTCTCTCCGATACGATGAGTGGAAAAGACCCCTTTTGGAGATGGAGGTGGAGAAGATGACGCGGACCTATCTGTTAGACACGGGGGCATCATGCAGAATGGTCTACTCAGCTAACCCCACCAACTCGCTTCTCTCCAGCGGGGTCCCATACAGTCTATAGGGGTTCACGGGTAGGGAACAGGCTGACTCGTTCTCCATCCCGCTCGCCATTCGGTAAGGACCGCTCTGCTCCAAGTGGACCTGTGTCCTGATGGAATGGGAAGTGGAGGGTGGAAGAGGGGTCCTGGGAGCCGACTTTATTGTAGGCCATGGGATCCTAGTGGATTTGAGGAATCACTGCCTTTGGGGGGCAGGTAAAGTGAAGAACGGAGAGGTCGTAGTAATCCCGGGAAAGGAAGGGAAGGGGACCCTCTGCACCATGAAGCCCAAAGAGGATTATAACCTCGGGCTCATGGTCAGCAACACCCCACAGGAGTTCCAGGCATTTGTGCAGGCCCACCTGGCCACATTTGCCACTCACAAACACGACTGCGGGAGGGTCACAGGGTTTGGGGTCAGCGTAGACGGGAACCCCATGGCCCGACCACAGAAACAGTATAACTTCCCCAAGGAAGCAGAGTCAGACATGGAAGCAACCATGTCCTCGTTAGTGCAGCAGGGAGTTCTGAGACCGATAGCTACCCACGTGAATTCTCCATTATGGCCGGTCAGAAAGCCGGACAATTCCTGGAGGGCCACGGTGGATTATCGGGTGCTCAAAAGTAACATCCCAGCCTGCGCACCCACAGTAGCAGCAGTTGCCGACCTGATAGGGAGTATTCCAGCATCCGTGACCACTTTCACGGTGCTGGATATTTCAAATGGGTTTTGAGCCATCCCTGTAAGGAGGGAGGATCAGTACAAGTTTTCCTTTATGTTTAATGGGCAACAGTACATGTGGAACTGTTTGCCTCAGGGCTTCCACAACAGCCCCAGCATTTTCCACCAGAGCATGGCCAACAGTTTGAAGGATTTTAGCCAGCCCAGACAGTTGGTCCAATATGTGGATGACCTGCTCCTGTTCACTGATTCAAAAGAGGAGCATGGCCTGCTATTGGCCGAACTGCTGGAGCTGCTAGGGCAGAAGGGTTTCAAGGTAAACCTGAAGAAAGCGCAGATCGGCCAGCAGGAGGTGAAATTCCTCGGTCTGACCGTGCGCGCTGGAGTAAGGACCATAGATAAGGCTAGGAGGGAGGCGGTACAAGAACTACCGGTCCCTAACACAGTAACAGGTTTGAGGTAGTTTCTGGGGCTAACCGGGTACTGTAGAAATTTCATTGAGGACTATGCAGCCACCGCAGCCCCTCTGCTCCGACTCCTACACAAGGGAGTGGAGTGGCTTTGGGATGAGGGTTGCTAGGCAGCATTTGTCAGGCTCAAGAAAGACTTGCAGACCGCGCCAGCTCTAGGGGCCATAGATGGGGGTAAGAGTTTTTCCTGGAGGTAGCAGCCAGCGGGGACAGCATGAGTGCTGTGCTGCTCCAAGAGCGGCACGGCCGGCTGCGGCCGGTGGTCTATTCCTCCAGGATACTCACAGATGTAGAAAGGATTATTCCAATTGTGAGCGGCATCTTTTGGCCACACATTGGGCTGTAAAAAGATCATTGATCTTCACAGGCACCTCTCCCATCACCCTCCTCACCCATCACACACCCACCCAGATGCTTCTGGATGGGAGGATCAAGGATGGGACAGTGAGAAGTGCCCGCATTGCCCGCTGGACCTTGCTCCCCTTGCAGATGGATCAGAAGGTGAAGGGTCTCTGCAAGCCAAAGCTCGCAGCCAACCTGGTATATCCTGGAACAGCCCACCGGTGTTCCATTGAAGGGGTTTGGGAAGTAAACATAGGTTTACTGGCCAGGATACATCCCACAGGCCGTGAGATCTATGTAGACGGTTCCAGCACGGTATCTGCTGGCGAGCGCCTCATGGGATGTGGAGTTTACGACCCAGCGGCAAACATTGCCCTGGTGATTAAGCTCCCCAGCACAATGAGTGCCCAGCAGGCTGAACTGTCCGCGGTAGTGTACGTCGTTACACACCCCGAAATCTTCCCCACCCCCTACACGATTTGCTCGGACAGCATGTTCACGTGCAATTCGTGTATGGAGTACCTGGCCATCTGGTCCCGCCAGATACACCTCCGCCAACGGGAGACCCCTCACAGTAAAGCCCCTGCTGGAAAAGATCCTGGCAGCAGTGGAGGAGGAAGGGTTGGTTTTCATCCACAAGGTGAAAGCCCATTCATCCACAGAACCCCGTGGCCAAGGCAACCAGCAGGCTGACTTGTTCGCCAAGGGGGGTGTCCGCACAGGCACTTTCTGGGACCCATTTGGGTCCAGACCCATGGCGGCGGTCAGAGGTAGGGACGGGACCCTAGGGAGTGTAGGGGTAGCGTTAGCCGCTGACCTTAAGACGGTCCAAGCCCAAGACCCCGTCCTAAAAGCAGTCCTCAGCGCTGTAGCTGAGGGAAAGGGAATAGAGGGTCCGTACGGCACAGCGACCCTCTCCGTTAAAGAGGGTATGCTGTTCCGGGGGGAACAGTGGGTTGTGCCGCAGCAGCACCGGAGGGAATTCCTTCAACTGGCCCATGAGGGTCCAGGAGCGAGACACCCCGGGCCTGAGACCACCTGGCAGCGGGTTGAACAGGTAGGATGGTGGCCAGGACTCAGGGACGATGTCCGCGAGTTCTGTGCAGGCTGTCTTGTGTGCGTTGCGAATAACCCCGACTCCCACAAAAGGAAGGTACCTATGGGACACATCAGGAGGGTAGAGGAACCATGGCAGTCAATACAGGTCGACTACATAGGGCCCTTGCCCACTGCCCAGGGAGGCTATAAGTACTGCCTAGTCCTGGTAGATGTGTTCACGAAATGGGTAGAAGCCTTCCCCTGCCGAACAGGCACAGCTCTGGGCACAGCCAGGATCCTGGTCAGGGAAGTGTTCTCACAGTGGGGTCTACCACAGTTTGAGGATACACAGGGAAAGTTGCCCCACCACCACCAAGGGACCAGGGAATGGGTTGGTACTAGTCCCTACCGATCAAGTGCTGTACCAGGGGGTACACTACACGGTAGCCTCCGTGATTTTGAATCTCACCGAGGTACATTTACCGGAGTGGTGTCCTAAAGAAACAGAGCAGCTATACCAGGCCCTATTAAAGGACATGTTCAGGAAGTTTATGAGTTCGATTTCGACCATGTGGACAAAACCGAACTCTACACCACACACCGAGAGTTTTTGGGAAATGCAGGGAGACAAAGAAGGGGTGTTTGGAATGATGTTTTTACTGCGTTTAATACTGAGTCCTCTGTCATCAACAGTTTAGAAGACATAGAGCTGCAGGCCCAGATAAACGGTTTAAAAACACAGTTAAAGAAGATATTACTGGATGAAAACAAGGTAGTGGGTTCGGAGTTGCACGAGGACCAAGCCATGACGGTCCATTTTAAGGAAATCATAGCGGAGTTGGAAAAGCACGCAAAGGCGGTAAATGCTCTCGTAAGGGAGGACAGAAATGCTTCTGGCCAGGCTGCGCAGAATGAGGTGTGCATGTTATACGGGGCGTGGTTACTGGGCGAGGGCCGCAGTAATCTGGAGGATTTAAAACAAGGTTTAGTCCCCTCCTGGATTAGCAACAAGCACCTCGCAGCCCTCCACCCATTTGAGAATGCATTAAGCCCATGCCAACTCCGGCTAGCTTCCAAGGCCTACCCAGTCCCCGTGGATTGTGGGCGGTCCAACCACACAATCATGGGAGTAGTAGTTAGGATGCCGGTCATGGGTAGGACAGCCCGACCTGCACTGGTATACAGGGTTGAGAACATTGGAGTCATTCAAGGGGGTGCACACATTCCTTTCACAGCGGTCCCACTTTACATCATAAAGTGGGAGCACGCTATGACAGGTACTGAGCTCTCAGGGTGCCGGAGCCGGGGAGCACACATAATCCTGTGTCCCCAGCACTTGAATGCCTATTCAAAACCGTAGTGTGGGTTCAGAGCTGCTGGCGTGTAACCTATAAATTGTACCATGGAGGCAATGGCACAAGGCCATGTTCCCCCGCAGGTAGCATATATAGGAGGTGGGACATATTGTGTCACCACCGGCGCGTCCCACTACCAGCATGGACAGCATAGCTGGTGTTCGGTTAGTGACAGCAGCTTCTGTTTTAAACTGAGGCAGAAGTTCAAGTGGCCCAGGAGTGAATTGTTCCCATTCCTGAACCCTCCACTGTTCACCTCACTGTGAAAGAGAATTTTAAGGATTTGCAAAAGTACATAGCGCACCTTGGCTACGAAATTCCCCCTCTCCCTGAACACCTTACCAAAATACTCAAAGCCATTATAGTTTCGCAGAAACATTTTTATACTCTAGAGCAGAAAACAGTAGAGATAGGGACTAAGATATTGGATATTGTGATTCCACCCTGGTGGGACATTTTCAATAACATAGAGGTCCCTTCGTGGATCAGATTTGCTTCCCACATTCTCGTGGTTTGTCATTTAGGGATAGTGTTGTATCTAGTTTGCATTCAGTGTAAGGGAAAAGGTCAGCTGTTAGAATTCCGAAACCAGAAGATCTGGAAGGAACATTATGTAAAGGTGGAGGGAGATACGCCTTTTCCTTGTATTCGGATTAAAGATTGTTGTTTTTTTGTGTTTGTTTTTAATAAAGCTTTTTTGCTGTTGTTTTTTGCGACAGGTTTAATAAAGATGCATGTGTACCAAGTGGTGCATGGGTGTTGAACCTCTCCATGCTTGGATGTATGTAAAGTCTATAATTTACTCTCTGTATGCTAATGTATACTACATTTTCGCGGAATGGGAAGTGCATGTGTCATGGGTGTACTAGATAGGTAATTACAGGGGAAGGTTGACTATGGAGGGTCAGAAAAATTTTGCTCACCTTGTAACAATATGATACTTCAAGCAAGTTTTAGTATCACAGGGGGGAGTGTAAGATTCGCAAAATTTCTACAGTTTCCCAAAGGTGATTATTAATAAAAGGAACCCTGCATGGACATTTTTTTAAAAAGGGGGTACCTAAAGATGGTGTCCGCACCTTGTGGCCAAAAGCCTGCAAGATTTAAAAAAGCTTGGACTCTGTGGCACAAGCAGCTTTTGGGAAATCGAAACCCAAAGCTGCAGTTTCTGTGAAGAGGGACTTTTGTATTTTGAAAGCAGACAGGACTTTGAATTATGCATTAAGCCAAATCGGAGACAAATCAAAACCAGTTAGGCCTATACTTAAGGCTATCAAGATGTTTGCATAAATAATCGGGAACAGCTTAGGGAAGCCATCAAAGCTGGTCAGGCCGATTAAGATGTATTAATAACAAAACAACTCAGAAATTGGACCAGTAGGTGCGATTACTGGCCATCTAAAAACAGTTAGTTTAGATTGCTACAATTATTTAAACTAGCCCGCCAAGATTGGGACAATGAACTAACCTGATTTGACGCGCAGATAAGGGTTTTCGTAAGGAGTATAACTGAAGGCCCCGGGTAGCAATCTCTCTCTCTTGCTCTTGCCCTTGACTCTGCTCTCGTGGCTCTGGCCTCTTGGGCTGCCGCTTGTACTCGTGCCCTGGCCTCGTGGCGGGTTCTCTCCCCGGAGCAGATTTTCAGTAGCCAGTAACACCATACGAACTGCTAGGACGGGGAGCGAGGCCCAAGTCCACAGCCATCCAGGATGCCCAGGCCGCAGAAAGGGGAGAGACGAAGTTGAGCAGGTAGCCCAGGACTCGTATAGTAGTCCGACGAGACGAGACGAGTGGAGACGAAGAAGATGATAATAACTCGATAAGTGCAGAGCAGGGCAGCGAAAAACATATCGATAAGTAAACCAAGCGCCTAGTTATAAGCTGACGCTTGGGGAAGAAAGTCCTTGAGGACGTTGAAGACAAACACCTTTTTGAACAATGCGATAATGCAGGAGTCTACGCCACGACGAATATACAGGTGTTTGATGCATGGTTAGTAAAATCTAAACAGTAACGACTGGTGACTGTCCGGTAAATATAACGTTACCGCCAACGACCGCCCTAGGGTGAAGAGAAGAACCCATCGAGACGAGACAACGACGGTAGTGGAGGGGAGAAGGTGTGTCGCAGTAGCCGACCCAGCACCGCACCCCTGAAGACCACGTGGCAACGGGGTACCTAGAAGGACCAGAAACCAGACTTCAAAACTCGCACTTGTTAACAGTTGGCTTTTATCTTTGGATTGGTGAGCATGAATTCTGGTCCCTCGTAGCTTAATCTCGTTAGGTATAGGGGTGGGATAAGGATAAGGGGATTGTTAAGATAGTCGTTTTCCCTCGATGTGCCGTGTGTTCCCCATTCCCTGTATAAGTACAGTTATTTTGTATTTGCCTGCAATTTTATACTAGTAATTTTTCATAAGATTGTGTTAATTTCTATTTCAATAAAATCTTGGTTTTCTCACATCCAAACCACCTGTCTACTCGAGTCTTTTCTGTATCGCCGCCTGTACCTAAGTCCGGTGTCTAGAACCCACGGGCATGGGAGCGATTCGAACCGCTCATAAACAGTCAGAGGCATAACTGACTGGGCGTACGCACCACCCCACACCACCCCCTACAGAGGTGAGTCACCCGCCGCAGAATACCCAGTCTCTGCACTTGAAACGTCTAGTTCTGCAATCGCATTTTAAAGAATCTGCTCTCATTTACATTATCCATTATTTCTTCTGACGAAAGGTCATTGACCTGAAACGTTGACTCTGTTTCCCTCTCCACAGATGCTGCCTGACCTGCTTAGTATTTCCAGCATTTTCTGTTTTTAATCCATTATTTCTTCATTACTTTTGCATCTAAGATCCAAAATAATTCTTGTTACTCTTTTCAAAGCACCAACAGTAGGAGTCCTCAACTGAGATTTTCTTCTGTGAGTCTTAAAGAAATACAATTGATTCAGGGAGAATTATTTTCCATAGCGGAGTGGGACTAACTGGATTGCTCTTCGAAAGAGCCGGAGCAGACACGATGGGCCGAATGGCCTCGTTCTGTGCTGTACTATTCTATGATTCTATATTTTGTTATGAAGTAGAATCACAATGTATCACTGCACACTGTGACATGACGCGCACTGTTATATTATTTTACTGTAATAAAACATAACATACAAAAGCACTGAAATATTTATTTCTGCCTTTCCATCTGTACATACCATCAGAGCAGAGAGCAGTTGTACAATGAGCATTCAGCTAGTGAACCCACGTGTCAATTGAATATTATAGAACTGATGAGAGTCTAGGTTAGAAATTAGCGCTGGCGGAATTAGTGGAGACATTAACCTATTTTAAAAGAATTTTTGCCTCCAGTGAAACAGCTGAAAGACTTGTTAAGTGCTCACTTGCCAATAGTGGTGACAGTCATTTCGAGCAAGGCAAGAGCAAGACTGCGAGTGCAAAATGGGGCAAGCACCCACTGCAACTTTCCCAAAACCATTCCCTCTGCATCTCAGGAAATACCAAATAGGTTTCTGCATTTGTTTGTGACTAATTAAAAAGAAATGCTACTTACCACATCTGTGCATCCAAAGCAAATCAGCATCGAGACAACACAATGAGGATAATGGCAGAAGCAGAATCTGTCAGAAGAACTAATTAAAATAACCATTAATATACATTTTGAAAAGCAATACACCAACAGGCCGGAATTGCGACATTGCACGAGGTGGGCATGTTTACCACAGTGTACACTTCACATATTATACCTCAAATGTTAGAAAACTGGGAGATAGTTATTGTTTTTCTTAATTACACTTAGATGACTGTTATTTGACACTGAAATGATCTGACAGCATTGCACACAACCAGGAATGATTGACAGCTGGCTGTATTACCACCTCAGGACTTAGCGTGATCATGTTCTAATTAATTTTTAAAAGCTATATATTAACAACACAGAAATGACATTGAATTGCAATGTGATCTTTTTTCCAAGATCACAGTGCGGCGTTTCCATCGAGGGACTGGAACGAATGAAATGCAACTTTAATATTGCAAGCTCGTTCTCGCGCAGATTTTATAACAGTTCAGTAAACACGGAAAAAGATTCAAGATTGATTGCTGCCACACATCGCTCATCAATAATGCAAACCTTAGATCTAATAATATAAACCGCGTCTGTAAAGGATCGAGAATCTGCAGTGCCCACACTGTCGGCTGAATGATTGCAAGTATGAGTTCATGTTGATATTCCTGCAGCAGCTCCTTCAACGGTAAAATCTACATTTATATATTTTTTTACAATGCCACGCTTCTCACCGCTTTCAATTACTTTAAGCAGCCACTTCTGCTTTCTGTTTGATGGGCAGGATGATTGGCAGGATTAATAATGGGCTGGTATCAGCATGTTCTAATAAAAATGCTCTTACTGACACGACTAGATAAAAACGTACCAGTCAGGCTCTAGATTATTAGAACCAAAGAATTTGTGTTTATTCCCTTTCAAATTAAACTAATTATTGTTGTTATTTGTCGTTCTTTTACCGTAAGACAGAATCGCACATTGCATATTACAAGTAGCAAACTAAATATGGAGTGTCATCAATTCATGAAATGCAAATCCTGTTTCCTGAGTTTTGCATTAAACTTTGAATTTTATAGACTTACATTACAAGGAAGCAAGTTGATCCTAAAGGGTAAGTGTCATCATCCTTGCATATTTCTAAAAAAGGAAAAGACTTGCAGTTATATAGCACCTTTCACAATCTCAGGACATCCCAAAGCACTTACAGCCAATTAAGTACTTTTGAAGTGCAGTCACTATTACAATGTAGGGAATCGCAGCAGACAATTTGCACAAAGCGAGGTCCCACAAACAACAATGAAATAAAGACCCGATAGTCTGTTTTAGTGATGTTGGTTGAGTGATAAATATTGCCCAGGACACCGGGAAAACTCCCCTACCCTCCTTCGAATAGTGCCAATGGATCTTTTACATTATCTAAAAGGGCAGACGAAGCCTCGGTTTAACGTCTCGTCTGATAGACGGCACCTCTGACAGTGTAGCACTCCCTCAGTACTGGACTGAAGTGTCGACCTAGATTATGTGCTCAAGTCTCTGGAGTGGGACTTGACTGCACAATCTTCTGACTGAGAGGTGAGAGTGCGATTACTCTCTGATGCCTTAAAGTGAACAGCTACAAATAATTCAAAGTTAAACATGCATTTTTCATTTAATAGCAGATCTTCCATGGTGTTGCCCTGCAAAGTCATCTTATAATTTGGCACATGACACCAACCATCCTTTATGGTCCCAGCAAAGACAGAGATGGTACTTGCCAATCAGAACAAGATCCCTTTCCTTCGTCCCTCTGTACATGTGTCTGTCTCTGTTTTCTCTTCTTCCCTTGGTCTGTGCTGTGTTCTCTGGTCAAAGCACTGCTGAAATAAATAAATGGAGTTGGGAGTTTGTTTAGCCCAACTTTATTTATTTACTTATGTCTTCAATGGGGAGTTCAATGTTCCAATAGTTGACAGCCTTTTTAACGAAGAAGATTGGACCAATGAAATCCAAGCGAGAACACAGCAACCGAGAAAGGTAAAAATGAAAAAAGGCCAACCAAGTCTGTTCTTCCACGGTCCATGCACAGCTATCTCAATATGGACTCCCATCTCCCACCCAGGAACTCAGTACTCTTTTCCAAACCCTCATGCGAATCAAACATGCCCACTAGTATCTTCAAAGCCACCAATCCCCTTTCTCGACAGGCATTAATTGTGTTTCTTTCTCAAGGTGTCAATTGACCAAGAACTAATTACTTTTTCTAGTGGTTTGTTACCTTTGTCCACTACCTTGTGGGGAAAGAAAATTATAGTAAGTCCGGATTTTAACTCAGGGTGGGAATTGGGAGGTCCAGGGGCTGAAACGGGCTGCAATCCGTCCGGCCCCATCCCTGGAGCACGAGAGCCGGGAAATTTTAACTCCTTGGTTCCATTAGCATGCTCTGATACTTCTGCCCGAAGCCGGTGGGAATGGCATCATTGCCGACTGGTGGGAGTTAAAATTTGTGATGGTGGTTACGTCACTGCTGGGGACCCACAACATAACAAAAACATTATCACATTGCTGTTTGTGGGACCTTGCTGTGCGCAAATTGGCTGCTGCATTTCCCACATTACAACAGGAACTCCATTTCAAAAAAGTACTTCATTGGCTGTAAAGCGCTTTGAGACGTCCGGTGGTTGTGAAGGGTGCTATATAAATGCAAGTCTTTCTTTTTTAAGTCCAGAATGTGGAGTGGATCAGGTAAGTCCACGATGGAGCGAGGCGGGGCAGGGAAGCCCTGGGCAGGGGATGCCCAAGGTATCCTTATGAGGCCAAGAGGAGCACTTAAAAGAAATGAACTTAACTGGGTCTCCTGACGCCAGGATATTATCCACCATCAGCATTTGCTGGCAGGTATGAGATTGTGCTGGCCTTTGTCGGATCCGCAATTAAAATGATGTCATCGGGATATGACTTCACCATTGAAATTAGGCTCTTATGGGGCACGTGGCCTTCCCGTGCCTGAAATCAGGCAAGGGAAAATAGGGGGGGACAGGAGCGCCTCAGGAGCAAAACAAAGATTGGGGCTCTCACATGGGGGAAAAGGTAAACCTGAAATAAAGATGAACAAACTTTTTTAAAATATTAACCTTTTTTTAAAACTTTCTTAAAAATTGTAATTTTTATTTTAATGGAAAAATTTGACACTCGACAAAATTAACGTTAGTTTTTTAGGGCCAAAACGTTTGCTTAGCAGTCAATATGCTGTCAGCAGTCAATATGCTGTTAAAACCCCCAATTACACCTAATCCAACAAGGTCTAGCTTTTAATAGGGTATTTAACAGTGGAAAAGCCAAACTTTTCATCAGTTTCACTGATTTCCCTGATTACACTGATTGCCGGCTATCGCTGTTCATTCGCTGCTATTACCCACTGCAAATTACAGGCCAATAAGGCTAAATCATGGACGCTGAATGCTTCGACAAATGTATCCTTTTCATCTGGACATCTTCATCTAGCTCACTTTCGCAAACGGAGGCTGGTCAAACCCTCACTCATTTGGAGTGAGAATCGTCCTTTTGATTTTAAAATGGAACCGATTTAAATGTGTCCCACTCCTGAAAAGTAATCCCAGCTCCGTGGTCTTAAATAAGCCCATGATCTGCCTCACTCGTTTCGATCACAAGTCTCACTCCTGGCATTTTACTGATGTTGACAGTCCAGCTGTCGGGCTGAGTTGCTCCCACCCCCAAGCTCATTCTTCGCCATGACGTCAACATGCAATGTTAAAAATAGTTCAAGCAAAACAGGCCAAGATGTTTCTCTTGGTGGGCGATGTGGTCTTTCAGTCAGTAGGAGAATAGTTTTGGTTACATCTGGAGCTTATTCTCGCTGCTGCCACTACTTCAATATTTATATTTATGACTATGATATTCATGTTTTTTTTAATTTGCCATGCTGAATAATGCTGATGGAAAGAGAAGAAAAGACATCTAATCCTGTCTTAAGATTTAAAAAGGCTATGGGGGTGAAATTGGGTGGCTTTGTGACCGGGCACGTCACTGACACCGACTCCCGCCATATTCGTGCGGGAGTTTTGCGGTGGTGCTATGGCGCTGCGCCCCAATCTCCTTCGCCCGGAGATTGTGACATCATCACCGTGCGCATCCCCCGGTAGCGCCCCGGACCCGAAATTGACTTCCACCCCTTGCAGCAGCGCCGGGCGAAAACACCGACAGCTGCAGGAGGCGTGCATCGGGTGGCCGGCCACTTCAGGGGGGCGATGATTAAAGGCGAGGTGACCGAGCTAATTTTAAAAAAACTTACCTTTCCTGCCCGCAATCGATCTGCTTGAGTACCCGGCTGGTCATGTGGGATCACGGCTGCCTTGATGGTCCAGGTCGGTACTTTTTATATTGCAGAGCCTGCAGCGATGGCCCTTCCCTTTAAGGGAGGGAAGGAGCCTTTGAATGCATCAGCGCTGCACGGCCCAGTGAGCAGCGCTGCTGAAGTCTCTGTCCCATCTGCTGCTGATTGCGCTCCAAGAAGGAAGTGGAGCTCTTGATTTAGCACTCCACTTCATTCTTGGAGTGCAAACGGAGAATTTTTCAAAAGTTTGAAATCGTTAGCGCTAGGTGCTAACTTTTCAAACTTTTAAAAATTAGCGCCCCAAACAGGGCAATAGTGAATTTCTCCCCCTCCCATATTTTATTCTTAGCCCTCCCTTCTGAGGGCATAATTCGAGCTTCACATAAGAAAGAAGCGATATATTTTTACCCATACAGATTGTGCATCGCCATGGCAAGTGCTGACTTTTTGCTTTCCTCTCATCTGCCCTTTTGTTTACGATCGGATAAAACAGGAACGATGGTCATTTCACTGACCCAGCACTGACTGCCAGTTTATGCTCCACACAGGCAGTTAGGTGTACTCTTCGTGGACATCGATTGCAAAATACAAATTATCTTGCAAAAGTCAAGTAAAGCCAATGGGAAACAGGACAGTAACGTAACTGGTCACAAAAATCTAGATAGGTATTTTTTTTAATTCAATTGGCATAGACAGAAAAAATAATTCGATAATGCAATATGTCCATGGGGCCAGCTTTTCCTTGGCCTTCAGTGACCAAGTTTTCAAAGGGAATTTTTGTAGCACTTTGAGAGACAGCCGGCAACTGTTCGGTAGCTACAAGTAACCAATATGTGACCCCCGACCTCCATAGTGCTCCCAGCAAATATTTAAATAAGTTGACCTCACATTATTGGACAAGGTCAGTTCAGTGGAGCACAGGTGCATGCAGTGCCAGAGGACATTGGCTCTGGAAGGGCGACTACCCTAAGGCCTTTTTTGTGATTTTTTTTTTCAGATAATTTTTTTTTTCATTCCACTTTATCACCCTCCTCTCCTGAAGGCATTGCCATTCTGAGTGTGGTGTCACAGGTGAGAATCACCCTCAGTTACCCAGCCTCAAGGGACATTCTGTAAGTGTGAGCATACACAGTGGTTGCTGAGTAGCTCTTCAATTTGGAGACATCATAGCTGAGTCTAATCCTGTCCTCATGCAATGTACACAGACACATACTCACATGCACGCACAACTGCACACACACAGGCACAAACACATACACATGCACGCACACCTACACATATATGAACACAGGCACACACACACACAGAACAAACACAAACACAGACACAGACACACACATGCACACACAACTACACATACATGGACACAGACACACACACACACAGAACTAAACACAGACACAGACATGCATGCACACCTACACATATACAAACACAGACACACACACAGAACTAAACACAGACACACACACAAACACACACATGCACGCACACCTACACATACATGGACACAGACACACACACACTGAACTAAACACACACACACACACACACACACATATGCACACACACCTACACATACATGGACACAGACACACACACACAACTAAACACACACACACACGCACGCATGCACACTTACACATACATGGACACAGACACACTTGCACAACTAAACATAAGCACAGACACAGACATACACACAGACACACACACACACAAAACTACACGTACACACGTGCAAACTTTCCACAGCAGTCAGTAGATAGAAATGAGGAACAACCCTGGATAGCTTTTCCCTTTCCCTAGCTCAGGGGTGCTGAGACCAACTTCAATGTCCTTATCATCACCCTGACTGAGATTAGTTAACTCAGCGCAGATGGGGGGACCAAACCTGAGGCCTTCCTCTTCTGAATGGCTTCACTTTCACACCGGAGGATGAACTTACCAACCGAGCTGTCAGAAAGCTTACTGTTTGATTTTTTTTCTTTTTAAAACAGGCCAAACAATTAGATTCCTACTTTAAACAATATAATGCAGGGACAGAATGATTCATGGAGGACCAGCTCAGCAGGAGAATTGCAGGTGGCGCTATGTTCAAAGTGGGAGGAAACAGTAGAGTGTGAGACATGTTATTGCGGGCGCAAAAGTGCAAGCACTTTGTTCAAATCAGGGCGCTGGTATGCATGGCACACACAGACATGCACACACATATTGTTCCACTTAAGTGCAATTTCCTCCCAAGTGTAATTTTCCCAAGTACCCATTTTATGATCAAAGAGCAATTTGAATTGCGGTTGATAGTCTCAACTAACAGTTGGCTTATGGTAAAGCAGTTTGTTTTTATCTCAGTAACAGCTGAATCATTCCTTCCTCCTTCTGCATTATAATAGCTCGATACAGTTCATTTGTATGATGTGTTACATAAGGCTTACGTTGGGAATTTAACATCTTGCTCTCTTTATTGCATCTGATTATATTGCAGTTATATTCCATACTTCAAACTACGGGCTAGGGCGGCCGGACTTTAACAGCAACTACTTTCCTGTCATACAGGTGCAGCATGAGAGACATAATGAATCTCGAGCCCATTACTTTCTCTGAAACAGCAAGCCCTAATCACATTTTTAAAAAGTTATTAATTTCCCTTCCAATTCATGGCTTCTTTTGGCACTAGTGCATGCTGCCTACCTTCTCAGTTCTGGATCGTTATTTTCCCATGGATGTGGATCCTCAACCTCAGCTGCCGATGCTCAGAGGTTGCCTCAATTATTGACTGGCCGGTTCTTTGGCCTCCAGTCTATCAGGGTCATTATTTTAATCACCGGTTTTCCTCACTCCTTCCCACAAGTTCCTCTTTCTGCTCGGGCCTGTTACTGGTGGCAACGCTCCCCCACCCCTCCCCCTACCCACTTCATGTGAAATCACCAGTCACTCTGCTCACCTGAAATACTACCTTACAAATGGGAGAAACATTCTTTAATAATGTCACCCTTCAAAGCCCAAGCATAAGTCACACACCACCGTGTTCCTGCTATGAAGTTACAAATTACACCTGTGAACCTGAGTCGGTTTGTCATGTATGTGTTCAAGTAGAATTGCATGGCTATGAAATTGCAGTGTGTCCTATGTGGTATTCTCTCTCTCTCTCACTCTGTCTCTCACACTCACTCTCTCTCTCTCTCGTTCAATACAGCATACTTATTATATTCTGCTGTGACAAATGACGTCTGTGACATCTTCTGACATCAGAATAAACCTGTAATTTTGCACCATCCATTGTTCTTAATTACAAACGATGTAACCTATTCACAGCGAGTGAATAAGAGCCAAATAATACCGTATGTTCGATAAAATAACATGGGTAGGGATGATTTACTAAGACACGCAACTGATTCGCTGTTAGTTCTGAGCTTGTGTGTGTCGCACTTGTGTCAGTATTGGCCCTTAAATCACCACAGGACAGCATGAAACTTTATACAGCAATTCAACCCTTTCCTTGTACGTCCTCCTGGCCCAGGGTAATGCAAACCTGCACATAAAGAGACCAGGCTTTCAAACATCTGTTTTCAATCAGAAAACAAGCTCCGCTTTACTTTAGCTTGCTCTCTTTCTGCATTAACTCTCATCTCATGTAATTCCCCCTTAAGTTCACAAGCCTCTCAGGGAGATGCTGAAAACAAAAAGTAAATGTCTCAATAAATTCTATTAAAACGTGGTTTGCATTATTCATACCTTTCATTAATGCACTGGACCCATTTGGATCCATTCAGATCACCGGCAGGGATTTTTATTTCAGTGCAACTATGATTTCCCTAGCTGTGTTATTGAGCACACAAAGAGCAGAATGTCGGAACAGGGGAAGGTTGATTTCATATCTTACAAAGATCAAAAGAAACAATTACCAATGAGCGAACCTTGATAACTCTATTTATCGTACACTGCCAGATTTTCTATCTTTCATTTTGAAGTTCAAAACTACCGCACATCAGTGATAAAGGTTTATGGCCACAAA
This sequence comes from Somniosus microcephalus, assembly GCF_052327205.1. Lineage (NCBI taxonomy): Eukaryota > Metazoa > Chordata > Chondrichthyes > Squaliformes > Somniosidae > Somniosus > Somniosus microcephalus. The sequence goes on from NC_140998.1 coordinate 41,003,243, forward strand.
ATGAAATATCCATAAATGCATCTTTGGACGATCTTTAATATGGAGGGTTTCATATAACCAATTGCTCTCTCCTTTCACTGTCAGATGTGCTGTCTTTCAGATGAGATGGTAAAGCAAGGCCCCGCCTGCCCTCTCAAGTGGACGTGAAAGATCCCACAGCACTATTTCAAAGAAGACTAGGAGGTTTCTTCCCAGTGTCCTGGCCAATATTTATCCCTTAACCAACATCTAAAACAGATAATCTGGTGATTTATTTCATTGCTGTTTGTGGGAGCTTGCTGTGTGCAAATTGGCTGCCGCGTTTCCTACATTACAACAGTGACTGCATTTCAAAAGCACTTCATTGGCTGTAAAACGCTTTGAGTTCGTGAATGCAAGCTCTTTCTTTTAACTAACACTGGGTGCTCAGAGCGGAAAAATGTTTTAGACTCCAAGATTTAGCCATCTTGGCGCACAGAGGGCGGGTTTGGAGGCGGGTCAGGAGTGAAAATCCAAATGGTTGACATTGGGTTGCGAACCCGTTGCTATCCCGCCTCCACGCAACTTTACAAAGTGTCGGGTGTGCGAGTCCCGATCAGACACGACACCAAGCGGCGGGAGAGGCACTTAAGGTAGTTAACAGCTTGTTAACTGCCTACATAATCCCATTTTTATAGGCTCTTCCCATTTTAGTACATTTTCAGCGTGTTCCACATCGTGCGACACACACGTCAGCTGATTGTGCCGGGTTCAGCAACTCGCTGGATTGTTGACAGCTGCTCCTGCAGCATAAAAGCGGACCTGTAACATGGCTGACTTTCAGATGACAGAACTTTGTGTTTTGAGGTGTTGGAACACATTTTGCAGGTCTTTTGAGCTTGTAAGTGTTTAAGGTAAGATCCATATGCACTGTGACCTCCTTGGAAAGCCCTCTCCCCACATTGACTGAGCGCTTAGAACATCTATTCCACAACTGAGATATATACCAGCGGAATGGGAACCATTTATACCCTCTCATCCTGGTGTCCAGAATCGGAGGAAGAGCAGCCGCAGCAGCAACAGAACCAGGCACAACAGCAGCAGCAACAACAGGAGCACCAACATCCTTCTCACCCACCTGATGCTGCACAGGACAAAGGGTGTCAGCGCAGGGCTGCACAGCGCCGCAGGAGATACCCCCAACACAGGGTTTACAGGCAGAGGATGAGCTTCCTCAACATGACTGAGCAGCAGTACCAAAGGAGGCTGAGACTTTCACAAGAGGTAGTCGCTGACATCTGCACAATGCTGCACCAACACCTGGAGCCCAGAGGAGCGGGTGGACACTCCTTACCAGTGGCTCACCACCGCACTCAACTTCTTTGCTTCAGGGTCCTTCCAGGGATCAACAGCAGACATCAGCGGCACCTCCCAGTTGGCCACGCATACTTGCATCATGCAGGTTACCAATGCCCTCTTTGCAAAGTCGCACAATTACATCCACTTCTCCACGGATGAAGCAAGTGTAACCATGCGTGCGGTTGGCAAATGTGGTAGGCTTCCCAAGGGTGCAGGGCATTGAAGACTGCACACATGTGGCCATTAGAGCACCCCCTCACAACCCAGCTGTATTTGTCAAATGCAAGGACTTCCACTCCCTTAACGTCCAGCTGGTGTGTAACCACAGGAAGAACATTATGCGTGTTTGCGCCAATTTCCCTGGCAGTTGCCATGACTCGTTTATCCTGCAGCAGTTTGCTGTGCCTCAGCTCTTCAATCCGCCAACCCAACTTTCCGGATGGCTACTTGGAGACAAGGGCTATCCCCTGAAGACATGGCTAATGACACCGATGAGGAGGCCATCAAACGAAGCTGAGGAGCATTACAATGAGAGCCACATTTCCACCAGAAGCATCATAGAGCAAATTATCAGCTTGCTCAAAATGCGATTCAGATGCCTGGACAGATCTGGTTGTAAGCTGCCGGGTTCTCAAAATTCCCGCACTCCCCAAATTATGGATCAAGGGGCCCTGTTTGGACAAGTTATTAATAACAGGGTACCCAAAATGGCTTCTGTAACCTCGTGATCAAAACTGACAGGATTTTTAAACAGGGCTCTGCAGACAAGCAGGCCCAGAGATGAAACTTAAAATGCAGGAATCTGTGAATAGGGACTCTCTGGAGCCAGCCAGACAAAGTAAACACAGAATACGCATTTATTCAACTTGAATCAAATCAAGCTAGAATGGGCCTATAATCGTGGCCATTAGGTTTCTGCATGTTTAATCAGTAACAGCTCACAGTAGCCATCAAGTCAGGATGGGGACAATTAAGTCTTATCCATGACAAAACAACCAGGACATCGGGGCCATTAGACCTGGAGACAACCACTCTACATGTCGTTGAAATAAATGGCTGTAATCATTTAAACAAGCCTGCCAAAAGTTAAACAATGGACTGACCTGATTTGGCGCGCAGATAAGGAGTCGAAGAAACGGGTATAATTGTAGGCCCATCAGTGGCAATCGCTCTCTTGACTCTTGACTCTGACCTCTTGCCTGTGGCTTTGGCCTGCTGCCTCTCATACTCACGCCCTGGCCTCATGTTGGGCTCTCTTCTCACTCCCCGCACCGCTCAACAACCAAGGACGCCCATTAAACCGGGGCCAAACGCGGGAGGAGAACAAGACCCGAGTTCAATACCACTCAGGACACAAAGGCCACAAAGGGGCAGACGAGATGAGATGAGACGAGATGAGGCAAAGAAGAAGGTAAACCAATAAAAGCAGAGAAGGGCAGCGAAAGATGCATTGGTAAAAACCAAACGCCTAGCTATAAGCTGGCGTTTGGTGAATAAAGTGGTAGTGCATGTATGGACAGTGAGAATAAGTTGGCATTTGAACATTGCGAATAAGCTGGCATTAAACGTGGGTGGCAGCGCACGCGATGAATAAACCAGCGCTCGAAGCTTGGGTAGTGAAATCATCTAAGCGGTAAAAACCGTCAACCGACCCCTGACCGCGACATTACCGTCGACGACCGCCTGAGGGAGAAGGAGAAGAAAACCCATCGCAACGAGACAACGATGGTAGCTGAGGAAAAGGAGGGTGCTTCGCATCAACAACTTCAGCGCCGGGCCCTGAGACCACGTGGCAACGGGGTAACCCAAAGGACAGGGAGAACAGACCTCAAAACTCACAACCTTTGAAGCAACAGGTTTTGGATTGGTGAGCATGAACTCCTGACCCTCATAGCTTAATCTAGTTAGGTATAGGAGGTGGGATAAGGATAAGGGGATTGTTAATGTAATTGTTTTCCCTCGATGTGCCGTGTGTTCCCCATTCCCATATAAGTGTAATTATTGTTTGTGCCTGTATTTTATACCAGTAATTTTTCATAAGATTGTTGTATTCTGCTTTTAATAAAATTTTGGTTCTCTTACACCAAACCACTTGTCTACTCAATTTTCTGTATCGCCGCCTGTACCTAAGTCCGGTGTCTAGAACCCAGGGGTGTGGGAGCGATTCGAACTGCTCAAAGGACAGGCAGAGGTGAAGCTGACTGGGTGCATATGCCACCCCCCACATGGTGGAGCCCTATAGTATGCACCAGCCAAGCTCTCCAGAATCATCGTGGTCTGCTGTGCCCTGCACAACATCGCACAGCAGTGTGGCCGACCAGCCAACCCGCCTCCATCCTGCCTCCAACCTGTAGGGGGGCATCCTTTACCTGGTTGACGGTAATTTACCTGGTCAGGCAGCCTTTGCCACTGCACTGTGACCAATTCCAATCAGCGGTTTCAAATCGCTAAACACCCCCCCTCCAGTTCTGACTGGAGGAACTTATAATTAATGATATATTAAAAACGGACAAATGGTCTGGATGCAAGAAAGTCAAATTTTATTAAAACTAAAGAAACTACACCACACGATCAAAGTAATCACAGTAAAATTGCTTAACAGGGGAAGGCAGATGGCAAAAATGAGGGATAAATGGCTACAATGTTAATCTTACAATCTTAGCAACATTTCCCTAAAATTACCACCCCTTTACTTCTCACTAGATTGTCTTGCTAGTGGGTCAGAAGCATTGCTCACCTGCAGTCCAAAGAGTAAAAGAGACAAAAAAAAGGGCAGAGGACTTCCTAGGCTTAACCTTTATACCCTGGGAGTCCCTGCTGTTTTCGCACCGAAAAGGTCCGTGCGCAATTTCACGCCAAAAAGTCCGAATACACAAGAGAAGGGCTTTTAACTTCCTCCATTCATACATGGAGACATCACGTAGTAGAGTCAATTTCAGTGAATGGATGTGTGTAAACAACCCATTGTGCTTGCTGTCCGATGATTGGCTGATTCAAACGGGCTACTCCCCAGTGTAAACAATCAGCTTGTAGGTTACCGGACCCGCCCAATACCACAGGGTGACTGACAGCTCGGGCTCCATTCAAACTTACTACAGGGCAGTGCTGAGCTTTTCATATGCTAACAGCCTGTCTGTCCTTTTCTGCTGCCTTTTGTAATTCTGTTTCCATGAGGTCTGTTCAGCCATTTTTATGCCCTGGGCAATTTAAACAGTCCAAAACTCAAGAGTACATCTTTTAATAAAATGTACAATCTTAAAGTGTGCGATTTTCACAAAGTTCTTTGATTCCAGTGTCCAAGTGCTGCCTAGCTTACGAGCTTTTTAACGCAGCCTTTTGCGGTTCTGGGTATGTTTTAAAACATTGTCCAACCCAGAGACAATTTAAATCACACAAGTCTTTGTCCACGATGTGGATTAATATTTCCCAATCTTCGGGGTCAAATGTTGCAGATGCGGTCGGACCTGCTGTGATTTCCAGCAAAAAAAATGTTTTTTGTCTGTTTTTTTGTTTTTTATACAGACCCCAGCATCTGCAACATTTGACCCCTTGTGACCCCACCTCATTGTTCTTTGATGTAATGTTTTCCTGACTGACCTGTTTGGACACCATTCACACCTTTGATTGCTGTGATTATCTCTCTGCCGAGGTGTGATAAATGGCAGTTGGAAAGATTACCTGTAAACATCTGACATTATTCTCTGACTATATAAGTTGTGCCTTTATGCATTTCTCCACTTCACCTGACAAAGGAGCAGCACTCCGAAAGCTTGTGATTTCAAATAAAGCTGTTGGACTATAACCTGGTGTTGTGTGCCTTCTTACATTTGTCCACCCCAGTCCAACACCGGCATCTCCACACCTTAAAAAAATCTCACCTTGTTTCACTGAATCCCTCCATGATCATCCCCAATACCAACATCACCAGGCACACCAACATCACCAACAACAACACCAACCTTCTCCGCAATCACCTGATGCTGCACAGGACACAAGGCATCATCACCCAACAACAATGCTGTCCGGGAGGCCAGCAATGCCATCACCGTGGCCAGATTTACATCACTTGATGCTGTACACCCTGGCTGCCACATGATGCGCCAGTTTGACACCACCCACACCAACACCATAAAGCATCCCTACAATGCCCAAGCCATTCCTTTCACACTCATCACAATTGGGGGGGGGGGGAGTTATGTTTCAACATTCACTGGAACTCACTAAGACACTTCCAAAAGTGAGCACAGATCTGTTTAATAAGGCAAAGTGTTGAAAATAAAGATTTCAATGTTTGGCAACTTATTAACAGAAAAATTACATGAACATTGCATATAACGCCCAAGTGCCTACCTTTGTGTGTTGTTAGTTGGTATGAATGTATTAGGATGAGGGTGAGTGTGAGGGGTGGCTACTGAGATGGAGAAGTGATAATGGAAATTGAGAGGGATGGGTGGAGGTGCAAGGTAAGTTGGTGTGAGTAGGATAGGGAAGGGAGAGTGATGGGGATGTGATGAGTGGCACAGCAGGATGAGGTTGAGTGTGGTTTGGCAGTAACGTTTCGTGATCTACTGAGATCATTGAAAGGTTTGCGCCACTGCAGCCTGGTCCTCCCGACAACATCCCTGCTCGTTTCCTCTTGTGCAACATGCAGTCAGATGCATTGGTCTCCTGGGGTGGTGTCTTCCACCCATTGGAAGGGAAGAGAATCTCCCTACGTGCTGTGACTCTCTCCGTAAACATATGGAGGGAGTCATGGGAGAGCCTGGGTGCAGCCGTGTCCCTCTGTCCAGTGCTTGTCAGTATTTGCAGCACCTCAATGCTGTAGAACACTGACAGCACAACTGTCAAAATGAACGTGGCCATGGTCCCTTTAAGGAAACCGGCTGATGATGCATCATCAAATGGCGTCATCTGACTCGCTTCCTTTTTATTGCCCGGGAACCTCGCAGGGCGTGCTTAACAAGGCCAATCAGGGGAAAATCCTTTTCACAGAGCAGCTGGAGCCGGGAGCGGGAGCGGGCCCTGCCAACGACCTCTCCCACTGCGATTCCACCTCCGATAGCAAAATCGCGGCCAAAGAGTTGACATAATACCTTGTCATCCTTCTCAAATTCTACAAACATTCTAATAGCATGTAATTACAGCAGAAAATCTTTGCAGCATGACAGCAACTGTAATTGAATTTTACTGAGAAAAATGTACTCTTGCATATACAAACTGATTGTGCATTGTCTTTCTCGAGCAGTGATAAGAGTGGAGGAATGCAAAAGCTGCCTCATAGTACAAGTGCTATTGAATGAGACTTCAATAATGACCTGCCTTCTGTAGAAGCCATTGACTCCTTACTGGAAAGCTTCAAATTCAAGTATGGGTTTGCTACCATTCTAGCTCACTTGTCCTACTTTAATAAACTTTGTTACTTCTTGGTCAAGTCAATGGATGGAATCCTGTGTGAAAATTTGATTGTAAAGAAAGAGAAAAGCACGTGCTATAGTGTTGTGTGAGTGGACAATTCTAGCACTGCTAGAAGATCATTGGACAGTACTGACAGCGAGGGTGAGCAAGTCAAGAAAGCAGACTGTGCCACCACCCACCTCAAAAGAGAATGTATGGAGGGACGAGTTAATTGGGTGGTATCGGGAAGAAATATATTTAATATCCCTGTAGCTTTTCCAACAGTACAACTACTATGACATTTTTGTCAGAACCCTAGGGTACAGTTTCTGAAGGGCCTCTGCTGATGTCCCACCGTGACTTCATCAGAACATCAGCGGTATCCCCAGAGTAACAATATAAATGGCATTCGCACTATTTCTCTGGGGTTTTTGACGAAGTTATGGGGGCAGATCAGGAGAACACTTTGGAAATTTTACACCGCTGTGTTTTCAGGGTTACGTCTGAATCCTGGCACTCAATTATGTTAGTTAAACTTTTGATGAATGATAACACTTTCTGATAGGGTTTGAAGGCGTTGTTGTTTACAATAAAATGGAGGCCTAGGAATTGGTTCATCCAGCATTGGGTGCAGTGATCAATCACCACGGCAGGAGGCAGAGGGGTGACTAGGAGAGAGGGGGGAAGTGATTGTGAAGGAGGGCTTGACTGGGAGAGGGGAGAATGATTGTGAGGGAGGGCTTGACTGGGAGAGGGGGGAATGATTGTGAGGGAGGGTGTCACCGGAGCAGGGGAAAGGAGGGGCGACCAGGAGGGGGGTGGAAAAGTGATCTGAAGGAAGGGGTCGACAATCAAGAGGGAGGGTGATCAGGAGGGGGGAGCCGAACGGGGGTTGGCAACGGTCTTTGGCATTGCAGTGGAGCAGGGAGGAGCACTCCTCCTGGGTCCACGTTGAGGTTAGTATTCGTTAACAACCTGACTTATTGATGGCGACCTGCAGCGGTCCCTTTACAGAGTGCCAGTTAGGCCACATGTAGACCACATTTTCCTGACCGCACCCAGCCTGGCACCAGCTGCGTTCCCCACAGCGCAATTTCACATACTGGACCTTAAACTTCTGCCTTGTCCAATATGGCAGGCAGCGCCCTCCTGGCACATAATAAGCATAATGCCCGCCATGTTGGATGTTATAGGTGCCTGAAAAATGGGCATGGTGCTATGGAATTTCTAGGCCTGAGTGTCTTAATTGAAAGTAGAGAAGAAATTGTGCAGTCCATTTCAATATGTTCTGATCTTTGGGTTTGAATTGAATTCAATGCAAGAAGCATCAAACATAAATTTGTACTTGGGCAGAACATTAGATAGTTGAGAAAAAAGAAAATCAGAGTTTTAAAAAAAATGACTTGGCCTAGGTCTTCTCGGCTTGGAAGCCTGTCTAGCCTTTTAATAGTACAGGAGCGGCAGAAAAGGCAACGACAAAATTATTCAAGTAAACAAATACTTGAAATGGCTGTAAAGCAATGAGGAGGATAAAAATAGGGTGAAATTCTGGGGGTGGGGAACCTAATTCAAATTTAAGGTCCTGAAAATAATGTTACCAACGTTTAACTCTAAAATAAATGGATTAGTGCCTCCACTAAAATGCTGGAGAAAGAAATCTCAAATCAATGTGTGAAGCAATCATCTGCTAGCGTCCCACACAGTAAAGCTCAGGGCTTAAGTGTCTACTTTTGAAATTTCTTTCAACATTGCACGACCATTTATATCTTGCAAATCCATCATAAGTCAACTTGGTGAGAATGTTTTTAATCTTAGATCTGTTAGCAGCAGATGGGAGGCAAAGTTGCCATGGTAATGTGATACCTTGGGGTGTTCCAGATATGTAAGAAAAGTACTCATCTTCAAAATGCTTGTGATTTTGCTGCGTCCTATTTTCAGACTTACCTTCGCTAGAATTTATTAAGAGAGATTATTGGATGTAACTATGGCTATTTATTGCCTATTACTATAGTATTGCTACCTAGCTCAGTGGCACCATGGACCCCTATGGTATTCAAAATCGTGGTGGAAGATTGAGGTCATTTTATAAAATGTGCTTCAATCGCAATTGACAAATTGCATTTTTTTTAATTGAGTAACCTTAGGTATCGGTCATACTTAATAGTTGCTGCCAAGCTTGGCTTTTTGTTCCTGCTATTCTTGTTTCTTTTTCAGTTCCAGTCAGTAGCACTTGCCTCTGAGTCAGAGGTTGTGGGTTCAAGTCCTGCTCTAGGAAATGAACACCTAGCCTCAACTGAGACTTCCGTGCAGTACTGAGGGCGTGCTGCATTATCAGAGGGGCCGTCTTTTAGATGACCTGACAGAAAGTACTTCTTCACACAAAGGGTAGTGGAAATCTGGAACTCTCTCCCCACAAAAAGACTGTTGAAGCTGGGGGTCAATTGAAAACTTCATAACTGAGATTGACAGATTTATGTTAGGCAAGGGTATTAAGGGTTACAGAACCAAGGCGGGTAGATGGAGTTAAGCAGCAGATCAGACATGATCTAATTGGATGGCGGAACGAGCTCGAGGGGCTGAATGGCCGCTCGGGCCTGTTCCGCCACTCCTATGTTCCTATGTAAACCTATGCCAACCTATTCAGGTAGGCATAAAAAAATCTCATGGCACAATTCAAATAAAAGCAGGCACTTCTTCTGGTGTCCTGGCTGACACGCCCCCTTGAACCAAAGTCTAAGATTGATCATGGGATTGCCTTCTTTAATTTTGCCATGATTCATAAGGGGGTGAAAACCTGCTTCACTCACAGAAATCATGTTCCTGTTTAATTTTAATAGATCTGGGTCCCTTTGTCTATGGCTATTTATGTTTATATTAATTCCTGGGATGTGGCCGTCGCTGGAAAGGCCAGCATTTATTGCCCATCCCTAGTTACCCTTGAGAAAGTGATGGTGAGCCGCCTTCTTGAACTGCTGCAGTCCGTGTGGTGATGGTACTCCCACAGTGCTGTTAGGGAGGGAGTTCCAGGATTGTGACCCAGCGGCGATGAAGGATCGGCGATATATTTCCAAATCAGGATGGTGTGTGACTTGGAGGGGAACTTGGAGGTGATGGTGTTCCCATGCGCCTGCTGCCCTTGTCCTTCTAGGTGGTAGAGGTCGCGGGTTTGGGAGGTGCTGTCGAAGAAGCCTTGGCGAGTTCCTGCAGTGCGTCTTGTAGATGGTACACACTGCAGCTATGGTACGCCAGTGGTGGAGGGAGTGAATGTTTAAGATGGTGGATGAGGTGCCAATCAAGCGGGCTGCTTTGTCCTCGATGGTGTCGAGCTTTTTGAGTGTTGTTGGAGCTACACTCATCCAAGCAAGTGGAGAGTATTCCATCACACTCCTGACTTGTGTCTTGTAGATGGTGAAAAGGCTTTGGGGAGTCACGAGGTGAGATACTCGCCGCAGAATACCCAGCCTCTGACCTGCTCTTGTAGCCACAGTATTTATGTGGCTGGTCCAGTTAGGTTTATGTTCAATGGTGACCCCCAGAATGTTGATGGTGGGGGATGGTAATGCCGTTGACTGTCAAGGGGCGATGGTTAGACTCTCGCTTGTTGGAGATAGTCATTTCCTGGCACTTGTGTGATGTGAATGTTACTTGCCACTTAATCAGCCCAAGCCTGAATGTTGTTCAGATCTTCACAGAAATCACAGAAATCACAGAAACCTCACAGTACAGATAGAGGCCATTTCGGCCCATCGAGCCTGCACCGACACATATCCCACCCGATCCCCGTAACCCCTACACCAACACATATCCCACCCTATCCCCGTAACCCCATGTATTTAATCCCCCTAATACTAAGGGTCAATTTTTATCATGGCCAATCAACCTAACCCCGCACATCTTTGGACTGTGGGAGGAAACCGGAGCACCCGGAGAAAACCCACGCAAACACGGGGAGAATGTGCAAACTCCACACAGACAGTCGCCCGAGGCCGGATTCGAACCCGGGTCCCTGGCGCTGTGAGGCAACAGTGCTAACCACTATGCCACCGTGCTGCCCTGGTTGCATGTGGGCATGGACTGCTGCATTATCTGAGGAGTTGTAAATGGAACTGAGCACTGTGCAGTCATCAGCGAACATTCCCACTTCTGGAAGGAAGCTCATTGAGGAAGCAGCTGAAGATGGTTGGGCCTAAGTCACTGCCCTGAGGAACTCCTGCAACGATGACCTGGGGTTGAGATGATTGACCTCTAACAACCATCACAACCACCTTCCCTTGTGCTAGGTATGACTCCAGCCAGAGGAGAGTTTTCCCCCTGATTCCCATTGACTTCAATTTTACTAGGGCTTCTTGACGCCACACTCGGTCAAATGCTGCCTTGATGTCAAGGGCAGCCATTGTCACCTCACCTGTGAAATTCAGCTCTTTTGTCCATGTTTGGAGGTATTTTCGAAGGGAAATTCCACCGGGGTTCTTTGGCTCCTCCACCATAACTTCGGCAGAAACCACCTTTATGTGTGTAACTGGGGTTTCCACAGAACCTCTGCTGAAGTTACGGTAGAAGAGCAAGGAATGTCACGATGTCTGTCTGAAGCCTTCAAAGGGAGATAGCCTGGCCAGATAGTTTTCATAGATGCTGAAAGAAAAATTGACACCACCGTGCATTAATATTTATATCATAGCGTAGCACATGTGAACTATGTACTATTTTCTAAAATGTGAGAGGTTAACTGAGCTTAATAACCACTGTAAAAAAAATACATGTGTTACTGTTACTATTCACTTATGCTTTCACACTTTAACAAATTTGTTTAGCAGTTAAAGACTGTCGAAGGTGTGCTCCCCAGGCTCCACGGTAGTCCCGAAGCCCATTGCAGGCCCTGTTCCCAATGGGCAGATAGAGTTATAATGACCCTCCTCCCCCTCCCCCACCTTATATCTCTTCAGAAAGACTACCTAGTAGGAATGACAACAAGTGAGCTCTGTATCCTTAGGTTACTACAAGCTACACATTGGTAAGGAGGAAATGGTTGGGCAGTGTCGCCTAAATATGATTATCGCAGCAATCATGTTATTTTGTTTGGATATTACCGGAAGGTGCTAATTGGCAATAAACACTTTAGAGCTGGCAATGATCATTATAGCTGAACAAAGTGATATTGCTATACTGGAATAATAAAAATAAGAGTGCATTATTCGCCATTAAATTATATTATTGCAAGAGACAAATTTATATGAGTAGCAAATGGCAAAGTGCAAGGGTTATACGAAATGTTACATTTTCATTCGAGCCAACAACTTTTTGTTCAATTTGCATTTTCATGCTTAATGTTCTCATCTAAGATAATGTACTGTAGCCAACGAGAGTTTGGCAGGCAGAGCCCTGGAGAGCAGAGCTCAAGGAGAGCGCTCTAATGATAGAAACAGCATTATGTCAGCAAGAGTTTCTTTCTGGGGTTAAAGGAGAAATAGCAATGATTGAGGATGGCCAAGATTATCCTCCTTATCCTGAATTATTTCCCGGCTAACATTCCAATAGAGTTTGGCACAGCTGAAGTAAGGACGATATCATACACCTCCCTATGTCTCTTCCAGATTCGGGCAGCGTGCAAAGCATTTTGTTTGGCCAAATTATTGAGTTTAACATTTGGAACTGACTCTTGCAAGTTATCATTGCTACAATGTGCCAATGGTGTCAGTGGTGGCTCAGTTGGTAGCACCCTTGCCTCTGAGTCAGAAGGTTGAGGGTTCATCGTCTCACTCCAGAGACTTGAGCACAAAATCTAGGCCAGCGCTTCAGTGCAGTACTGTCGGAGCGCTGCACTGTCGGAGGTGCCGCCTTTCGGATGGAATGTGAAACTGTCTGCTCTCGCAGGTGGACGTAAAATGCCCCATGGCAGTATTCAATGAAGAGCAGGGAAGTTCTCCCTGGTGTCCTGGCCAATATTTATCCCTCAACCAACATCATTAAAACAGATATAAAAACAGAAAATACTGGAAATACTCAGCCGGTCAGGCAGCATTTGTGGAGAGAGAAACAAAGTTAACGATTCAGGTCGATGACCTTTCGTCAGAATTGGAAAAAAGCAGGTAATGGAACAGATTTTTAAGCAAGTGTAGTGGCTGGGAAATGGGGGCGGGGATGAAAGAAAAAAAGGGAAGGCCTGTGGTAGGCTAGAAGGCAGGGGAGATTAAGAGACATTGAGAGACATTAAGAGATATTCAAGGCAAAAGAGGAGATGGTAATGGGACAGGTTAAGAAACAAAGGATGGCTCTAGATGAAGTGTAAGTTGCTCTGGCAGAATGAGAGACAGCTGCCATGTGGGAGAGAAGAACAGAACAAAAGTGTGGATAAAAATATATATATATGTTATGATCTGAAATTGTTGAATTCTATGTTGAGTCCAGAAGGCTGTAGAGTGCCGAATCGAAAGATGAGGTGCTGTTCCTCGAACTTACGCTGAGCTTCCATGGAACAATGCAAGTGGCCGAGGATGATGAGGCCTACACATGTCCCCTCCCTCACTTCTTTTTCCAGTACATTGATGACTGTATCAGTGCTGTTTCCTGCTCTCGTCCTGAACTAGATAATTTCATTCACTTTGCTTCTAATTTCCACCCTTCCCTCACCTTCACATCAAATCAAATCAAATCAAATCAAATCAACTTTTATTGTCATTGTTAGTGCACAAGTGCAGTACAACGAAATGTAGGCTTGCGGCTCCTGAGAGTGTACATTTAGATTAAGACTCTCCGACTCTTCCCTTCCCTTCCTCGACTTCTCCGTCTCCATCTCTGGGGATAGGTTATTGACCAACATTCACTACAAGCCCACTGACTCCCACAGCTACCTGGACTACACTTCCTCCCACCCCGCCTCCTGTAAGGGCTCTATTCCATTCTCCCAGTTTCTCCGTCTCCGCCGCATCTGCTCTGACAATGCCACCTTCCATATTAGGGCTTCCGACATGTCTTCCTTTTTCCTCAACCGAGGATTCCCCTCTACAGTGGTTGACACGGCCCTTAACCGTGTCCGTTCTATCTCCCGCACTTCTGCCCTCACCCCTGCCCCTCCCTCCCAGAACCACGATAGAGTTCCCCTTGTCCTCACCTTTCACCCCACCAGCCTCCACATTCAACGTATCATCCTCCGCCATTTCCGCCACATCCAGCGTGATCCCACCACCAAACGCATCTTCCCCTCACCTCCTCCTTCAGCATTCCGTAGGGACCGCTCCCTCCGCGACACCCTAGTCCACTCCTCTATCGCCCCCAACACCCCTTCCCCTGCGCCCGGCACCTTCCCGTGCAAGCGCAGGAGATGCAACACATGCCCTTATACCTCCCCACTTCCCACTGTCCAGGGCCCCAAACACCCCTTCCAGGTGAAGCAGCGATTTACTTGTACTTCATGCAATTTAATATACTGTATTCGCTGCTCACGATGTGGTCTCCTCTACATAGGGGAGACCAAACGCAGATTGTGTGACCGCTTTGCGGAACACCACCATTCAGTCCATAAGGAGGACCCTGAGCTTCCGGTCGCCTGTCACTTTAATTCACTGCTCCACTCCCACTCAGACCTCACCGTCCTCGGCCTCTTGCTTTGTTCCACTGAAGCTCAGCATAAGCTCGAGGAACAGCACCTGATCTTTCGATTAGGCACTCTGCAGCCTTCTGGACTCAACATAGAATTCAACAATTTCAGATCATAACATATATATATATATATTATCCACTCTTTTGTTCTGTTCTTCTCTCCCACAGGGCTTCTGTCTTCCATTCTGCCAGCGCAATTTACACTTCATCTAGAGCCATCCTTTGGCCTAGAAATTCAGTGGGTTGCACCAGCTGCTAACGCCATAAAAGGGCTATATTTCCGGCGCTAGGCACTTAGCGCCTGAACGCAGTCCGATCTGCGCCGACGCCCAAATTCAGTTGACATTTAGCGCTGGCGCAAAGTGTTTGCGCCCGCTCAGGTGCGCGCGCAGCTTATGACGTCATATCGTCGCGCAACGCTGTTTGTGCGCCCCAGTTGCAGCATTATGTGCGAAGGGCTCGCAGACGCTGTGAGAGAGGGCCAGCCATGCCTAGACACAGAGGGGCCATCAGGCGTCGGCAACGTAGGCCTTACCCACTCAGGCAATACCGGCAGCAGGTGTCCTATCTCACCATGACTGCGGCGCATTGTGTGAAGAGGCTGCGCTTCAGAAGGGTGGTGGTTGCAGAGATCTGCCAGCTGCTTCACACAGATCTGCGTCCACAGCTGATGTGCAGGACGTCTCTGTCGGTGGAAGTGAAGGTCACGGTGGCTCTGAACTTTTATGCAAGCGGCTCCTTCCAAGCCGCTGCTGCGGACATAGCGAACATCTCCCAGTTCGCTGCGCATCGCTGCATCCGGCAGGTCACCGATGCACTTTACGCGAGGAGACACCAATTCATCTCCTTCCCCATGACCCGACAGAGGCAGGAGCAGCGTGCAGTCGGATTTGGCAGGATCGCGGGCTTCCCCATGGTGCAGGGCGCCATTGACTGCACGCATGTGGCTATGCGGGCACCTATCCACAATGCCGAGGATTACCGCAACCGGAAGGGCTACCATTCCCTAAATGTACAGCTGGTGTGTGACCACAGGCAGCGCATCCTAGCTGTCAATGCCCGCTTCCCAGGAAGCAGCCATGATGCATTTATCCTGCGCCAGACTACTGTGGCTGACATGTTCGAGGCACAGCCTCCACCAAGGGGATGGCTTATCGGGGACAAGGGCTACCCTTTGTGTACATGGCTCATGACCCCCGCTCTGCGCGCCCAGGACCCCAGCGGAGGAGGCATACAACGAAAGCCATCAAGCCACAAGGAACATCATCGAGCAAATGATAGGCGTCCTCAAGCAACGGTTCCGCTGCCTGGATCGTTCCGGAGGATCTCTTCAGTATTCGCCGGATAGAGTCTCCCAGTTCGTCGTCGTGTGCTGCATGCTGCACAACCTGGCTATCCGCAGGACTCAGGCACTGCCACCTGGCATTGCACCACCACCTCAGGAGGATGAGCAGGAGGAGGAGGAGGAGGAGGAGGAGGAGGACCAGCCCAGGAGGGAGTGACAAGGGCCAAGGGCCGTCCGCCGGGGGCTTATTGATCGACACTTCTAGGCCCCCTGTCAGGGAATGGCCTGTGGCAATGAACGCACCTGAGGCAGCCGCTCCGCAAGCCCTCAGCCGGTTAATGCAACAACCACTTCAAACATGACACCTGGACATGCCGAATAAATCAAAAGCTTTATTTCACAAACTCAGGGCCCTTCCCACATGAAACAGAAAAACAGACAAGACCCCCAAAAAACAGTCAAAAACATCTGTCACTCCCAAAACCTGGGGAGGACTAACAAAACTTGCCCATCCAAAAGGCCTTCAACAGCGGCCTTACAAAAATAAGCCCCCCCCCACAACAGAGACACCCCCATGAAAACAAAAAATGCCTTGATCCTCGGCCTTAACAAAATAATGCCCCCCACAACACAAGCCCCCCAATATAAAAGAAACCGCTCTCACCACACTCTACTGGGTGTGCCGAGAGGGCGAGTCCTTATGCAGGCTTCTCCGGCCCCTGGCCGACCTGCTGCTCCGCCTCAACCTGGGCCCTGCGGGTGTGGCGAGGCTGGGGGAAGGCTCATGAGGGCCACAAAGCGTGTCGGCAGATGCCCTTGGGGGTCGGCCTAGACGAGGCCTGGCCGGGGAGGGGCCGGCTGCTGACTGCTGCAGCTGTGGCTGGGCAGCATCAGTCTTAGCAGCAGCTCGTCGCACCTTGGCTGGGGGAGTGGCAGTGTCGGCAGCACCATTGGGGGCAAGCTGGCTGATGGCAGGTGCGCGCTGCTCGCCAGAGACACTGGCACTCGGCCGGGCTGGCAGTGTAGCAAGCGCAGCAATCTGGGGGAGGCCAGACCGCTGTGCTGCAGCAGGGCGGCGGGTGCCATGGCGATGCCTCCGTGCCACAGCGAGTGTGGCAGAAGTGAGTGCCCGAACTGCCCTGGTATGTGCCCGCATCAGCTCTGCCAGTGTGTGGACGGCACCACTCATCTCGCGAGTCGCGTCCTGCGCTGCCGCCAGTTGCTGCACACCCGCGTCCTGCGCTGCCGCGAGTTGCTGCACACCCCTGTCGTGCGCTGCGGCCAGTTGCTGGACACCCCTGTCGTGCGCTGCCGTGAGTTGTTCAAACCCCCTGGCCTGTGATTCCCCGAAAGCCACCACACTCTGAGCCAGGGACTCAATGGCGTGAGGCATCTGTTCGACCACCCCCATGAACTCTTGGTGGCGCCGCTCAGACGCCGCCGACATCTCATCGAGGACGCGCACCTCCTGGGTGAGGACCGTGTCCGGACTGGAGGGCGGACTCTCCCTCCGGGGAGAAGGCCGCCGAGCCGGCCGACCCTTCCCGCGTGCGTCGACCCCACTTGGGCCAGGTTCTGCCCTCCCCTCCAACACCTCCCCCCTCTGGGCAGAAGGCCGACGTGCTGCCGGAGCCTTCCCGCGTGCGTCCACCCTACTGGGACCAGCTTCGGCCCTCCCCTCCAACACCTCCCCCTGACTCTCCTGCAGGCCAGTCGTCTCTCCTCCATTGCCATCCCCTGGTGCGGAGGAGGGTTCCCCCGATGTGCCGCCTTCCTCCTGGTCCTCGACGTCCTCCTCCTCCAAGGGCCTGGCTCTCTGCGCTTCAGGGACCACCTCCTCCTCACCAGCTGAAAGCAGGAAGGCACAAGAGTAGCTTTAGAGTGAGGACAGGCCGTCAGCGAGGGAGGCCTGAGTGGTGCATTATGCGCATTTGTCGGTCAGTGGGAAAGGATGTAGATCTGAAGCGCGAGGGCAACGAGAGAGGTGCAACCGGTCATGTCCTTACCAGTGGGTACCAGTACAGGGTCCGCCTCGCCGATCGCGACAGGGCCAGTCACCCGGCCACGCATGAGTCGTGCCACGCTCTCCTCCAGATCAGTGAGCACCTGGTACTCGGGATGGCCTCCACCAGTGACAGCCTGGCTCCTTACATTGCTCGCCAGCTTGGCCTGCAAGAGAAAGGACGGCCTCTAAGTACAGTGTGGTGCCCTGTCACTGGGTGCACTGCTTCCCATGGTGGAATAGCTTGGCCAGTGTGGTGCCCTGTCGCTGGGTGCACTGCCTCCCATGGTGGAATAGCTTGGCCAGTGTGGTGCCCTGTTGCTGGGTGCACTGCCTCCCATGGTCGAATAGCTTGGCCAGTGTGTTAAGTGCAGAAAGTGCTATTGATGAACATGCAAGTGCCATTGCTGCGGGAGGAGGGCTGCCCATTAGGCCTTTGAGGTCCCTTTGCCCATAATGTGAGGTGCACATGCAAGGATGAGGGGGACACTGGAAAGGGTACCCACCTTCACCATCCGAGTGAGGTCGTTGAACTTCTTGCGGCATTGGTCCGCACTCCTGGGGACATCACAGGTGGATGACACCCTGCGGGCGATTTTGCCCCAGGCTCTCCTGTACTGGCTCCTGGGAGCCTTCCTGCCACTGTCCGGGCACAGGATCTCTCTTCTCTTCTCCACACCATGAATGAGCACACTCAGAGCATGCTCTGAGAAGCGCTGCGCTCGCTCACGGGCCCTCTCCATTGCTCCAGGCGCTATTTTGGCACACCAGTAGTGCTGAGGCCTAGCTGCAGGGCTCCAGTATGCAGGGCGTGGCAGCAGTCAAAGTTGACCCTTCCCCCTTTAAGAGCTGGCTGGCGTCAGGGTGTCTGCTGTCAATCAAAACATGACCGCACCTGCGCTGCGCCCGGCTTCGGCGTTATTAGGCCGCATCGCCGGCTTAGCGCCGGAACACAACATTTCAACGCCAGTTTCAGCGCTCGGCCAAACTTAGGGCCAACTCTACTGAATTTCGGCGATGTGGCCTACACTTTCCGGCGGGCGCTAACTTTAGCGAGCGCCCGACTTTAGCGCCCCAAAAGTGTCCAGAATATCTCATAATGTCCCTCAATGTCTCTTAATCTCTCCTGCCTTCTAGCCTATCACAGGCCTTTCCTTTTGTTCTTTCATCCCCTCCCCCATTTCCCAGCCACTACACTTGCTTAAAAATCTGTTCCATTTCCTGCTTTTTTCCAGTTCTGACGAAAGATCATCGACCTGAAACGTTAACTCTGTTTCTCTCTCCACTGATGCTGCCTGACCTGCTGAGTATTTCCAGCATTTTCTGTTTTTATTTCAGATTTCCAGCATCTGCAGTATTTTCTTTTTGTCATTAAAACAGATGATCTGGTCATTATCTCACGAAAAGGTTGTGGGACCTTTTTGTGTGCAAATTGGCTGCAGCATTTCCTACATTACAACAGTGATGAGACTTCAAAAGTACTTCAGTGTCTGAGGTTGTGACAGGCGCTGTATAAAAGCAAGTTCCTTCTTTCTTTCTCACATAATCATCACTTTTGATGATCAGAAGTTTTCCTCTTAAATTCACAACACTTTGATGGACGATGCTGTTTCTGAAGCTGACAGCACCGCCAATCCTTTTTGTTTTTTGCAATTCTTTCATTGGTTTTTGCAGTGAATCATGAAACCCCTGAATGGTCATATAGATCACGATTGTTTAAATTTTGAAATGCTGGATTGATTGTAACATTTGCCTTAGGCTCCTGGCCCATTCATGGCACATCTCATTAACTTTGCTATTGCAGTGATTTATTTGACGTATAAAGTTATCCAAATTATTGCAGAGTTTGCTTTGCCCCTGATGGAGCTCATTTTCACATTCACCTTCACCTTCACCTTCAATGGAAATGAAAATCAGACGGGTCCTATAAGGAGCGGGGGCTTCGCGCCAGCAGTTGACCGCTCAAGTGGTGAAAGTGAAAATTACCTCCGATAACTTCAGTATTCTATCTGATCCACCACACCCTATACATCGCCAAGACTGTCTATTTCTATTTCCAACACATCACCCGTTTCTACCCTTACCTCACCCCCAATGCCACTGATATCCTGGTCAGGCCTTCAGCACATCTGGACTCAATGCGTCCAAAGCTCTTCGCAGTGACCTCCGTAGCTCTAATTAGACAAACTCCACCTCATCCAAAATTCAGGCACCTACATCCTATCCAGCATGAAGTCGCACTCACCTGTCCTCCATGTCCTCACTAGCCCCCATTATCTGCCCTTTGCCCTAATGCACTGAATTCAAAATCCTAGTCCATATTTACAAATCCCTCCACAGCCTGGCCCTCCTCCTTCACCTCTGCAAACTCCTCCAATGCTATGTGGCAATCTCTGTACACTGCTCTTCCACCTCTGGCCTCCGTTGCACCCTCCCTCCTCCCCTCCAGTACACCAGCAGTGGTAGATATTCCAGCTATCTCTGCCCTGCACTCTGGAATTATCTCCCTAAACCCCTACACTGTGCCAGCTCTTTCCCCATTTTCAAATACAAACTACTGATGCTTGGTGTTTGTTTCCTTTCCTTTGCTAAGAGCCTGTGACATTTGCCACATTGAAGGTGCGGAATAAGTGGAACTTGTTGTTGTAAAGTGTTTAATTTTTTTTTTAATTGGGCGAAACCCTGTGGAAGTTCAACCTCTAACTGTGTAGCTGCAGAATTGTGATTAGCATCCAAACACCAGGGCGCGGAAATTGGATCGTGCCTGACGATCCAGACACGGCACTTGCTGCACGCACCTCAGGAGGTCGGTGGCAGGACCACAGAAAATTGGTCCTTTGTCATGAATATAGTACCGGCGAGCTGCAGGCATCAGTCGCGGCACCAGAGCCAGCTTGCTGGTCGCAGGAGGGCAGGGAGATCAGTAGGCTGGGATGGTAGCCGAGGACAGCGGGTAAGACCAGGAGGGGGGAGGAGGCAATTGGGAGTAACTGAGCAGTGGCCGACAACAGCCCGCAGTTGTAATGTGGAGCGAGGAGGAGATCTCCTGCTCCTCCTAGCTCCATAGTCAGCTACCGATTTGGTTGCAGCCTCTAGCGTTCCCGTAAAAGACAGCTGGTTCGGCTGCTGTATGCCTGAGAAAACTGAGCGCAGCAAGCACAGGGCATGCAGCGGTCAGTCTCGAACCAATTTCAGAAAGGAGCCTGAAACAGACATTAGGCCCCCCGCTATTTGCACAGGCAATGGGTTTAATGCCAGTTTCGGGACGCCCTAATCAATATGACATGCTGTGCACTTCCTACAGGGAATCAGTGTGCACACACCATTTTGGACCCATGATTGCCCGTTTTTTGCCAGAGAAACAGGCGCTGCGCAAACAAATTTATAGGCCCAGAAATTTATTAGTAAACTGACCAAAATCTTGTTGGAAGAGAGCATCGTGTCATTACCGATAAAAAAAATCCAGCCACCAGACTATCCTCAAGAAAGGCGCAGACCGAAATGAAGAGCATATATTTATTGTAATTTATTCTCTTCTGCTTATTTATTTCCAGATTACAAGGCCCAATCTCCTTTCAGATATTTATTGGGAGAGGGGTGGGGTGGAGGAGGATAAATAGCAGTAATGTTCCTGAACAAGAACTTCAAACTCATAATTCACTCAGTTCCAGCAGCTACATGACAGGTTCCTATCAAACTAATAATCTTTCCTTTGCCGCAATCTACATAGTTCTTTCTTTAATCAATCTTCAGCAAACCATTGGGCCTTCAGATGCCAGGAATATTAAAAGTCTGTCATGCTGAATGGATTGCTTTGGGCCACTTTTTCTTTTCATTTCTTAGAGAATCTATAGCCCTTGATCTCAATCTCTGTAAAAGAGAAAGCTGTGAGGTAACAGCAGGCAAGATCTTATTCTGGGTCCATCACCATTTAACAGCACGCAGCCAATGAAACGGGTTTTAATCTCCCATTAGCTGCGGTGGAAGGATTGCATGCTGTTCTGCCATAAAGGAAGTGGGAGTGACTGATCCATTTTAATGCAGCATAACACGGGGCAACAGCAACGCTTTTAGATTTTGCACACTCCCTCTATAAACACCGACACTCCTCTTCTCGATAAAACAGACACAATTCCTTAATCACAAACACACCCCTTCCCCACCACACAATCATTCTTCCACTGGACAAATTTAATACTTTCCTCATAAACAGGAGCACATTCTTTCTCCGTAACATCAACAATCCTCCTTCACATATCTTTATTCTTGTGATTAAAATGAGTGCCCTTGAATTCCTCTTTCCAGTGCACAGCTGCTAAACAGGATAAGAGTTTGATATCAATCTTGGAATTCATATTCATATTTGATACAAAGTAAGGGGGTGGCATACTTGTTATGCACAGTTACACAAAAGGGATGGATGCAGCATTTGTTCAAAGCATAGATTTTAAACATTTATATAAATAAAAATAGTATGTTTATTGACAGCACTGTGTCAGCCAATGAGTTGGAGGTGGGGTGGGACTTGAGAGTCTCCGAACACATGACAAAACTACAGCAAACGGAGTCTCACAAGTAGAGTAGGATTATTTCTCCAGCAAAATGCAGTGAGTGGAGGATAGTTATATAATACAAATTATGTGCGTAAAATCAATCCCAGTTACTTACAACAATCCAGCCGTGATTGACGGGGGAATTACCCAATCATCGCCATTCTGGCCGGGACTTGTGGCGCCACAATATGCAGCCTTAAATTAAACAGCTTGGGGGAGAAATTCAACTTCGGTGATTGGACAATACAAGCGGTCGTGAATCAGCCGCCTGTTTTATACCCAGCCCGACTTTTCCATCCATTGATCCCTCACTGAAGATTTATTTTACACGCCTTCTTCTTTACCTTCTCATGGGTGGGTTAACCTATCTTTCCTTTTTCAATTGTCCTTTGTTGCATGGTGATCTGCGATGTTCATAAAAGTGAGGGATGACAGTGCCAGGGAATGGAACTTTAACGAGCAATTTTAATGGCACTTAGTGAAGTGAGAATCACTGGATGTATTACTTTATAAGAGAAGCTTGTATTGAAATCCGATGGCCCAGAGTTTGCTGGAGCGGTGCAACTCACAGCGTGCCCATGAGTTAGACTTTTTTCCTCACCCTTCAGCTCGAAATAGTTTTGCTGGAAGTGCAATTTAACGATAGAGGAATGACGGAGAAGGAAATAAAGTGAATTAGAGTCAAATTAAGTGCATAAAAACATAGGAACATAGGAACAGGAGTAGGTCATTGCAAGGGGGATGGAGTATAAAAGCAGGGAAGTCTTGCTGCAGTTATTCAGGGTACTGGTGAGGCCACACCTAGAATACTGCGTGCAGTTTTGGTTTCCATATTTAAGAAAAGATATACTTGCTCTTGAGGCAGTTCAGAGAAGGTTCACTCGGTTGATTCCGAAGATGAGGGGGTTGACTTATGAGGAAAGGTTGAGTAGGTTGGGCCTCTACTCATTGGAATTCAGAAGAATGAGAGGCGATCTTATCAAAACATATAAGATTGTGAGGGGGCTTGATAGGGTGGATGCGGGGAGGATGTTTCCACTGATGGGTGAGACTAGAACTAGGGGGCATAATCTTAGAATAAGGGGCTGCCCTTTCAAAACTGAGATGAGGAGAAACGTCTTCACTCAGAGGGTAGTAAATCTATGGAATTTGCTACCTCAGAGAGTTCTGGAAGCTGCGACATTAAATAAATTTAAAACGGAGATAGACAGTTTCCTAGCTGATAAGGGAATTAGGGGTTACGGGGAGCGGGCAGGGAAGTGGACGTGAGTCTAGGTTCGGATGAGCCATGATCCTATTGAATGGCGGAGCAGGCCCGAGGGGCCGTATGGCCTACTCCTGCTCCTACTTCTTATGTTCTTATGTTCTTAATCTCTCCTCGTAATTTAACCTGAGAGGAGTCTGGGTATCAATCTGGTAAACCTACGCTGCACTCCCTCCAAGGCCAATATATCCTTCCTAAGGTGTGGTGCCCAGAACTGCTCACAGTGCTCCAGGTGTGGTCTAACCAGGGTTTTGTATAGTTGCAGCATAACCTCTACCCCCTTGTATTCTAGTCCTCTAGATATAAAGGTCAGCATTCCATTAGCCTTTTTTGTTTATTTTCTGCACCTGTTCATGACATTTTAATGCTTTATGTGCCTGAACCCCCAAGTCTCTTTGGACCTCCACTGTTTTTAGCTTTTCACCATTTAGAAAGTACCCTGTTCTATCCATTTTAGGTCCAAAGTGGAGGACCTCATATTTGCGTACATTGAAATCCATTTGCCACGGTTTTGCCCATTCACTATCGATATCCCTTTTAATTTTATGCTTTCATCTACACTGCTACAATGCCACCTATTTTTGTGTCATTAGCAAATTTGGATATATGGCTTTCTATGCCATCATCTAAGTCGTTATTAAATACTGTGAATAGTTGAGGCCCTAACACAGACACCTGCGTGACACCACTAGTCACATCCTGCCAATTAGAGTACCTGCCCATTATCCCTACTCTCTGTCTCCTACTGCTCAGTCAATTTTCTAACCAGGTCAATAATTTGCATTCAATTCCATGGGCTTCTACCTTAGTTAAGAATCTCTTATGTGCGATTTTATCAAGTGCCTTCTGGAAGTCCATATAAATAACATCCATAGACATTCCTCTGTCCACTACTTTAGTCACCTCCTCAAAAAATTCAATCAGGTTTGTCAGACATGACCTACTTTTCTCAACTGAAAATTTTCAAGGTGTTCAGTCATCCTATCCTTAGTTATAGACTCGAGTGCAGAAAGAGAAAGAAGGAGAGAAAGAAAGATAGGATTAAGAGAGTGAGAGAAAGGATAAGTAAGAAATTTTTAAAAAACATTTAACATTTTTAAAATCTCTAAGGACAATTAGAGACTCCACAGTTTCAATTGTTCCCTTACTGGGCCAGAGAGGTTGAATGGCATTGCCGGAACATAAGTGTCATTGTTAAAAGGGTCCTTATACTGTTAAATACCAGCCCTAACTTTCTGTGGTGAGTTTAATGTGTATTTATTGCTCAAATGCAGCAATTTCTTGAAAATCATGGGCAGGTTGATGGCAAGCTGCTGTTTACAAGTCCTACCTAAAGGTGACAAGTCCGATTGCACTAATTACAGAGGAGTCTCCCTGCTGTCTGCCACAGGGAAAGTTATTGCAAGAATCCAACTCAATTGCCTTCTCCCAATGGCTGAAGAGCTCCTTCCAGATTCGCAATGCGGATTCCGCCCACTAAGGGGCACAATGGAAATGATCTTCACCGCGCGTCAACTACAAGAGAAATGTAGGGAACAGCACCAACTGCTGTACATGGCCTTCTTTGACCTCACAATGGCCTTCAACACCGTCAACTGTGAGGGATTATGGAGTGTCCTCCTCAAATTCGGCTGCCTTCAAAAGTTTGTCACCATCCTCCGCCTGTTTCACAATGACATGCAAGCCGTGATCCTGACCAACAGATACACCGCAGACCCAATTCACATACGGACCGGGGACAAGCAAGGCTGCGTTATCACACCAACGCTCTTCTCAATCTTCCTGCCTGCAATGCTCCATCTCCCCCTCAGTAAGCTCCCCACTGGAGTGGAGCTAATCTACAGAACAAACGGGAAACTGTTCAACCTCCTTCGCCTCCAGTCCAGATCCAAGGTTGTCCCATCCTCTGTCATCGAATTACAGTATGCAGATGATGCTTACGTCTGCGCACACTCTGAGGTCGAACTCCAAACCATCGTCAACACCTTTACTGAAGCGTACGAGAGCATGGGCCTTACACTAAACATCCGTAAGACAAAAGTCCTCTACCAACCTGCCCTCGCCACAAAGTGCTGCTCCCCAGTTATCAAAATCCATGACGAGGCTTTTGACAACATGGACCACTTTCCATACCTTGGGAGCTTACTGTCACCAAGGGCAGACCTCGATGACGAAGTGTGCCAGTGCAGCCTTCAGTCGCCTGAGGAAGATAGTGTTTGAAGACCAGGACCTGAAATCCAGCACCAAGCTCATGGTCTACAGAGCAGTAGTGATACCTGCCCTCCTATATGCTTCAGAAACATGGACCATGTACAGCAGGCACCTCAACACACTGGAGAGCTACCACCAATGTTGCCTCCACAAGATCCTGCAAATCCATTGGCAGGATAGGCGCACCAATGTCAGTGTCCTCGCTCAGGCCAACATCCCCAGCATTGAAGCTTTGACCACGCTCAATCAGCTCCGATGGACGGGTCACATTGTCTGCATGCCCGATACGAGACTCCCAAAACAAGCGCTCTACTCAGAGCTCTGACACGGCAAGAGAGCCCAAGGTGGGCAGAGGAAATGCTTCAAGGACATGCTCAAAGCCTCCTTGAAAAAGTGCAACATCCCCATCGACACCTGGGAATCCCTGGCCCAAGACCGCACAAAGTGGAGGAGAAGCATCTGGGAAGGCGCCGAACACCTCGAGTCTCTTCGCCGGGAGCAAGCAGAAGCCAAGCGCAAGCAGCAGAAAGGAGCGCACGTCAACCCAAGCACCCCACCCACCCATCCCTTCAACCACCGTCTGCCCCACCTGTGACAGAGACTGTAGGTACCACATTGGACTCATCAGTCACCTGAGAACTCATTTTTAGTGTGGAAGCAAGTCATCCTCGGTTCCGAGGGACTGCCTAAGAAGAAGACATGAGACTAATGGGGGAGCAGCACAAATCGTCCAGCAATTTGTGGCAATTCGTAACTCACTGTGTATCTCTTCCTCACCACAAATTGCTGGACAATTTACTTACTAATAATGGCGTGTGCCATTAAACTTGCCATTATCATCCCAGCAAATTCTGGGCCATTAGTATTTAGCCAACTGAATTTCAATGAGTTTATTATTATTCACGTTGGGCTACATTTTCATCACTCCATTTATTTTAGTCAAAAAATAGATGTCGGTAAACATGGTGTAATGCCGATAAAATCTAACCAACAGAACAAAAGAAAGCAATTCAGCCCATTGTGCTGGCTCTTTGCTAGAACAATCTAAAACTACCTTCACTGCCCAGCTTCCCCCAAATACCCCACCAACCCTTTCTCCGCCTCAAATGTTTCGCCACTTTTGCCTTAAAACATGCAACAATCTCTGTCTCAACCGTTCCCTGTGTCCAAAGATGTGCGGGTTAGGTTGATTGGCTATGATAAATTGACCCTTAGTGTTAGGGGGACTATATACGTGGGGTTACGTGGATAGGGTGGGATATGTGTTGGTGTAGGGGTTACGGGGATCGGGTGGGATATGTGTCGGTGCAGGCTCGATGGGCCGAAATGGCCTCTATCTGCACTGTGGGGTTTCTGTGATTCTGTGATTCTGTGATTGTGATTCTGTGATTGTGATTCTCTGCTCTAACAACTTTTCTCCGAGCCTCTCTCTCCTAATTGTCTTTGTGCCGATTTAAATTGATGATCGCTTGTCACTGACTCCTAAACCAGAGGAAATAGCCCTTCCCTATGCTCCCTATTAAATTCCTCTATAATTTTACAAATCTCAATTAAATTACATCTTAGCCTTCTCTGCTTTGTTGGAAAGTTTCCCAGTATCAAATTTCATTTCTCAGAACTATAGCTTATTATTCCTGGTTTCATCCTGACAGCAGGTGTGAGGCACCACATCGACCCTGGTGGTGATTGCCATCCATACCTACTAGAATTAAGTTTCGTGGTTGGGCGCCTATCACACCCGCAAAGGACATTTCATTCCTCCCTCCGGGTGTCAACATGAATCTGCAAAATGTAATTATTCTGGTCTTTCTGCACCTTTACTCCCTTCATAATAATGTGTCAGATTTTTTCACTCCACAGCTCGATTTACTCACTGTGCTCGAATTAAAACTTGTCTTTCATGTCCGTTGTGTTGGTTAGAGGGTGATTAAGCAACTTCACAATAGGAGAGATCAGATTGGCTGCCCTGTTCTGTATTAAGACTCAAACGCATTAAAACAAAATTGCACAGAATAGATGGTGTATTGAAAGAAGAAAATTGGGGCTCCAATTAACATTTACTCAATGCAGTAAAATCAGCAGAGCGGAAAATATAGCCCAAAGTTAGAACTACTGAATTCTTTGAACTTCTGTTGCTTAAATAATAATAATAGATTTTGAGTACAGACTCCTTGTTTAAAGTAATATTTTGAATGATTCTCAAATCTCCAAGTGCCATTAAAATTGCAGATTAAAGTTCCATTCCCCGGCACTGTCATCCCTCAACTGTATGAGAATTAAAAAAATCACTATTAAATATTGGAAAACTTAAAAAAAAATGTTTATATCCCATTTTAGCCCAGCACAGGCTGGGAGTATTGTGATGTTGATACACGCACGCAAGATTCTGGGATATATTGTTCTCCTCAGGTTAAAGTTAATAAAGACGTAGAAATAATTGAACTGGAAAGAAACACGGGCTCATAGAAACATAGATCGAAACATAGAAGATAGGAGCAGGAGTAGGCCATTCGGCCCCTTGAGCCTGCTCCGCCATTCAATGCGATCATGGCTGATCATCCAAATTCAGTACCCTGTCCTTGCTTTCTCCCCATATCCCTTGATCCCTTTAGCCTTAAGAAATATATCTAACTCCTTCTTGAATATATTTAATGAATTGGCCTGAACTATCTTGTGTGGTAGAGAATTCCACAGGTTCACCACTCTCTGGGTGAAGAAATTCCTCCTCATCTCAGTCCTAAATGGCTTACCCCTTATCCTTAGACTGTGACCCCTGGTTCTGGACTCCCCCGCCATCAGGAACAACCTTCCTGCATCTAGTCGGGCTCGATTTTAAGCTCCTGGGCGGGAACACAGCACACTGAGCAGATGGCCAGACCAGGAGCTGTAGCAGGCGGGCTTGGCCAGCTGTTACGGGCCGGGCGTCATTTACATGACACTTGCCAACTTCCCGACCAAAACGACCAGGAAGTTGGTGGGAGGCATCTATATGGCAGTTAAAATCAGGCAGCACGAGGCCGCCGCTGGGGGCCCAGAGGAATTGAGTAGTATGGGCCTATATTTGCTGGAGTTTAGAAGAAAGAGAGGTGATCTCATTGAAACATAGAATTACGTAGGATATACAGCACAGAAACAGGCCATTGAGCCCAACAAGTCCATGCCAGCGTTTATGCTCCACGCCCATCCTTCCTCATCTAACTCTATCAGCATAACCCTCTACCTCCCTTCTCCCTCATATGATTCTCGAGCTTCCCCTTAAATGCATCTAGACTATTCACCTCAACCATACTATGTGGTAATGAGTTCCTCATTCTCACCACTCTCTGGGTGAAGAAGTTTCTTCTGAATTCCCGATTTGATTTCTTGGTGACTATCTTATATTGATGGCCTATCATTTTGCTCTTCCCTACAAGTGGAAACACTCTCTCTGTATCTACTCTATCAAAACCTTTCATAATTTTAAAGACCTCTATTCGGTCAATCCTCAGCCGTCTCTTTTCGAGACCCAGCCTGTTAATCCTTTCCTGATAGGTATAAGTGTATAAAATCTTTAGAGGAATTGACAGGGTAGGTGCTGAGAGGTTGTTTCCCCTGGCTGGAGAGTCTAGATCTAGGGGGCATAGTCTCAGGATAAGGGGTCGGCCATTTAAGACTGAGATGAGGAGTAATTTTTTCACTCAGAGGGTTGTGAATCTTTGGAATTCTCTACCGCAGAGGGCTGTGGATACTCAGTCATTAGTATATTAAAGAAAGAAGAAAGAAAGACTTGCATTTATATAGCACCTTTCACGACCACCGGATGTCCCAATTTGCTTTGCAGCCACTGAACTACTTTTTTTTGAAGTGCAGTCACTGTTATAATGTAGGAAACGTGGCAGCCAACTTGCACATAGCAAGGCCCCACATAGAGCACTGTGGTAATGACCAGATAATCTGTTTTTAGTAATGTTGATTGAGGGATAAGTATTGGCCAGGACACCGGGGATAATTCCCCTGCTCATCTTCAAACTAGTGCCATGAGATCTTTTACATCTACCTGAGAGAGCAGATGGGGCCTCAGTTTAACGTCTTATCTGAAAGACGGCACCTCTGACAGTGCAGCACTCCCTCACTACTGCACTGGAGTGTCAGCCTGGATTTTTGTGCTCAAGTCTCTGGAGAGGGACTCAAACCCACAACCTTCCACTGACTCAGAGGTGAAAGTGCTACCCACTGACCCACAGCTGACACAAGACTGAAATTGATAGAGTTTTGGACACTAAGGGAATCAAGGGATATGGGAATCGTACGGGAAGGTGGAGTTGAAGTAGAAGATCAGCCGTGATCTTATTGAATGGCGGAGCAGGCTCGAGGGGCCGTATGGCCTATTCCAGCTCATATTTCTTATGTTCTTACGTCCCCAGCACAAGGTAAGTGCTCTGGGAGGGGAATCCTTGTCAGGGGTGGGGGACGAAGCTTAGGGAGGCCCAAGGTTTCCTTGTGCTCCTGCTCCTCCTGGCCCACAAGGAAACCTATAAACAATCTTAAAAGCTTACTTTACTGGGCAACTTCTGGCCACAGCTGTTCAGGCCTCAGGTTAAAAATTGCAGATTAGCCCCAGTGACATCATCGGAGCCTGACCTACAGCTTTAAAGAGGACCCTGCCGGCTTGGGCCGAGTGTGCTTGCCGCCTGCAATTTAAAATTGCAGTTGGCCAGATTGGAGTGGGAACAGAATGGGTAGGTCCCCCACTCCATTTTAACTGCTTCCTGCCCGGTTTCTGTCAGGCAAAGGGAGTTAAAATCGACCCCAATACTAATCATCCTTTTTTCTGATTGTACTGTGATTCAGAGTTTTGCTCCAATGCTGTAAGGTTTGAATGGAAATGAGCCCCAAACTGTTAAGTCTTTATTAGAAGTCGATCTGCAGCTAATATTTCAGAATTTTTAGCTCCAGCATACCAAGGAAGGAATCACATTCAGACCTTTTGCTCATGTAAGCATTGGGCAGGCTGCCAAAGGTTCTCCACCACATGACAGAACTGAATAGAACAGGTTTCGGCGACAAAGTATGGGCTCATAATCAACAGCACAAGAACCACTGCAACCAAGGATCAGGGCCTGGGACAGTCTCATTGCACAAAACAACTTTAAAGGGCTGAATTTTGCTGGGGCTCAGAGGGCGGGTTCGAAGGCGGGTCTGCTGTCAAAATCCAAAAGATTGATAGCGGGGAGGTATCCCGCTCTAAACCCGTCTCCTTGTGAGTTTCCCCAGTGCCGGTTCTGCCTGCGCTTTGCAGACACGGCACTAAGCGGTGGGTAATGCAATTGTGCTAGTTAAGAGGGTGTTTAAAGCAATTTAATCACCATTTTACCAGGTACAAAGCATTTTCCCAAGTTTTCCATGAGGTTCCTGTCGCTCGGGGATCACAGCAGGTAAGTATGTCGGGTTCTGAACAACTATCTATTTCTTTCATTAGGTCACAGCTGCAAAGGTGGTTTAAAACCTACCATTTCACAGCTGGTCACTTTCCAATCTCAGAAACTTCAGCCTTCAGTATTTGGAACCCACTTTTGAGCTTTATGCAGTATTGAAGAGTTTAGAGTGATCTCTCTATCCACTTTCACCTCCTTAGAACAACATATCTCTACAGTCATTGCAACCTCACTTGCCATCTAGTCCATTAGCATCAGTGCCCTTGAAAAAATCTCACCTTGGTCCTCAGAATCCCATCACAACCAGCCCCAACACCAGCAGCACCAGGCACACCAGCAGCACCGACATCCAAACCAACCTTCTCCGCAATCAACTGATGCTGCACTGGACAGAAGGCATCATTACCCATACACATTGCTGCTCAGGATGCCAGCGATGGCCTCACCATGTCCAGGTTTACTTCACTTGACACTGTACATCCTGGCCGCCACATGATGCACCAGGTTGACACCACCCCACACCGGCACCATAAAGCATTCCTACAATGAATAAGCCATTCCTTTCACACTCATCACCATTGCAGGGGTGGGGGGCAGTGGGGGGGGGGGTACCATTATGTCTCACTGGAACTCACTAAGACACTTTCAAAGGTGCACACAAATCTGTCCAAGAAGGCAAAGTGGTGAAAATAAGGATTTCAATGCTTGACAACACATTAACAGAAAGTTTACACAAACATTGACAAAAACACCCAAGTGCCTACCATTGTGTGTTGTTAGTTGGTATGATTGGACAAGGATGAGGGGGAGTGTGAGGGGTGACTAGTGAGATGGGGATGTGATAATGTAGATAGAGAGGGATGGGTGGAGGTGCAAGGTAAGTTGGTGTGTAGGAGTAGGGTAGGGAAGGCAGAGTAATGGGGATGTGATGAGTGGCACAGCAGGATGAGGTTGAGTGTGGCTTTGCAGTAACGTTTCATGATCTACTGAGATCATTGAAAGGTTTGTGCCACTGCAGCCTGGTCCTCCTGACGACATCAATGCTTGTGTTCTCCTGTGCAATATGCAACCAGGCTGCGTTGGTGTCCTGGGGAGGTCTCTTCCACCCATTGGAAGGGAAGAGGACCTCCCTGCGTGCTGTGACTCTCTCCATAAGCACATGGAGGGAGCCATGGGAGAGCCTGGGAGCAGTTGTGCACCATTGTGCAGTGCTTGTCAGTGTTTGCAACACCTCAATGTTGCAGAATACTGACAACAGAACTGTCAAAATCAATTTGGTCATGGCCCCTTTAAGGAAACCGGCTGATGATGCATCATCAAATGACATCATCAGACCCACTTCCTATTAATTGGCCAGGAACCTCACTGGGCGGGCTTAACAAGCCCCATCAACGGAATATCTTGTTGGAGGCCAGGATCGAGACAGATGCCGGGTCCCCACTGTTGTGTCCAGGTATAATAAGACACAGACTGCAGGAGAAATGGTACAACAGGTGTTTACTCAACGTGGCTCACAGTGGAACTGACTGTACAGATTACTACTCAGTGCTATATAGAGGTGTGGTCACTGCCAGTACTACAGTATACATGAGCTGTAAAAAGTAGTTCCCCCCTTAAAGGTATATACATTACAATTCCTCCCCTTTTCGATTAACAGTGCCATAACACTCATTTAACAATTAAATATCAAACTAATTACAATTAACATGCAACATTAGCTGAAAATAGTCTATTTATATATTCAGTCTTTGGGGAGGCTTCCTGATCCTTTCTGGATAGCGCCTTTCCCGAGTGTCTTGCTCTTGGTGCGGAGACGATTCTGGCCCCCTGTCGTCGGTTGGTTCATCAGCTTCCGATGCTACTGTTTCTGGAGTAGATGCGACCTGTACGTCGGTGTGATGAAATAACTGTGTTCTGATATTTGTACTTGCACTTGTAATGTCTGGAATGTTCCACTAGGGGGAACCACTAATGCTCCTCCCTGGCCCCGCCCCTCTTCTGGTATGTTCTACCAAGGGCTCAGTCGATGATGGACTCTGTTAACTCTGCCATGATTCTTATTTAATAAAAGGCTTCAGTCTTAAGCTTTAACTTCGGATTCGGGCAGTTATTTGGCACATCAATTTTATTAAATAACTACTTTTGGAAGATGGATCGATTTTTGAAACCAGAGCGTCTGGATATCGATCCCCATTCGGCAGATGCGTCGAAGAAATTTACGCATTGGCTCCGATGTTTTGAACACTTCATCGCATCATCGACCGATCCGACGGTTAACAAGTTGGGTCTTCTAACCAACTTGGTAAGTCATCAAACTTACTCTATAATTGAAGATATTACTACATATGAAGAGGCCCTCGCAGCCCTTAAAGCCCAGTACCTTAAGTCGGTTAACGAAGTATACGCCAGGTATCTCCTGTCTACTCGCAGGCAATTACCCGAGGAATCTCTGGACGATTTCCTGCAGGACCTTAAGGCTTTGGCTAAGGGTTGCAACTACAAGGCTGTCTCTGCCATAGTGTATCAGGAAGAAGCCATCCGCGATTCTTTCATATCTGGCCTCCGATCTAATTATATTAGACAGAGACTCCTCGAGAACGACTCGTTAGTTTTAAAAACGGTTGTCGCTGCTGCTCGATCGTTAGATGTAGCCCAGAAGAATTCAGAAGTGTATGCATCAGCCCATGCATCTCTCTCAGCCTCGTGTGTTCCGAGTATGGAGGCATCCATAACACCAATGGAGCCCCCACTTAATCCTATTGTTGCGGCTGTGCCCCATGGGTCTAAGTGTTATTTTGTGGCCAATCTAAACACCCCAGGCAAAGTTGCCCAGCCAGAGAGGCTACCTGTTTTAAATGTAAGAAATGGGGACATTTTAGTAAAGTGTGTAAGGGCAATCCTGTACCCGATGTCTTCTCTGCTGCCACCTATCGTTTTACTCTAGCCTCGGTTACGGTTGACCAGACCATACCGTGTTCCTTGTCAAAATCTATGATGGACATTAAGATTAATGGTCGTCCTACTGGGTGTTTGATAGACTGTGGCAGTACGGAAAGTTTTATACACCCCAACCTTGTTAACTCCTGTTCATTGAAGGTGTATCCTACTCGAAGTGAAATTGTGATGGTGTCCAAATCCCTTACTTCGGAGGTAACTGGATATTGTAAAGTCACATTGACCGTTAAGGATACGGAGTATAAGGATTAAGGGGCTAGATTTTCAGTATAGGCAGTTTTGGGGCGCTAACCTTAGCGCCCGCCCGAAGTTAGCGCCCGCCCCAAAGTAGCGCCCCGTTGCCGGGAATTCAGTGGCTTCGCCCTAAGAGGTTGGTGGAGCGCTAAAAGAGGCGTTCCACTACTCTCTTTAGGCGCTAAGCCGGCGGTCCAGAGGGATAGCGCCCAGGCGGGGCGCAGCACGGGTGCGGTCATTTTTGCACTGACAGCAGACCCCGTGGTGCCGACCAGCTCTTAAAGGGGGAAGGGACGAATTGGTCTGCTGCCACGCCCTGCACACTGCAGCCTTGCAAAGAGGCCTCAACACTACTGCTCAGCCCCAGGGAGTCATGGCAACGCCAGAGAAGGCCCGTCAGCGTGCCCTGCGCTTCTCAGAGGGTGATCTGGACATAATGGTCACAGCTCTGGAGGTGAGGCGCAAGATCTTGTTTCCAGACAGTGGGAGGAATCCAACCCACCACGACTACACCAAAGCCTGGAAGCAGATCGCCCAGAGGGTGACGTTCACCGGCGAGGCCCCCAGGACCCACACACAATGCCGTAAGAAATACAACGATCTGACCAGGATTGTGAGGGTGAGTAGCCTTTCCAGTCTCCTCCTCATTCTTGCATGTACACCTGACATGATGGGCAAAGGGACCTGAAAGTCCTTTTGGCCAGCCCTCAGCCAGCAGCATTGGGACAGTCATGAGCATCAAATGGCCATTCGGCACTCTACACTTTGGCCAAGCTATTCCACCATGGGAGGCAGTGGACAGTACATCAGGGCTTCACTCTGTCCAAGCTATTCCACCATGGGAGGCAGTGCACACTACATCAGGGCTTCACTCTGTCCAAGCTATTCCACCATGGGAGGCAGTGCACACTACATCAGGGCTTCACTCTGTCCAAGCTATTCCACCATGGGAGGCAGTGCACACTACATCAGGGCTTCACTCTGTCCAAGCTATTCCACCATGGGAGGCAGTGCACACTACATCAGGGCTTCACTCTGTCCAAGCTATTCCACCATGGGAGGCAGTGCACACTACATCAGGGCTTCACTCTGTCCCAGCTATTCCACCATGGGAGGCAGTGCACACTACATCAGGGCTTCACTCTGTCCAAGCTATTCCACCATGGGAGGCAGTGCACACTACATCAGGGCTTCACACTGTCCAAGCTATTCCACCATGGGAGGCAGTGCACACTACATCAGGGCTTCACTCTGTCCAAGCTATTCCACCATGGGAGGCAGTGCACACTACATCAGGGCTTCACTGCGCACTTACAGCCCGTCCTTTCTCTTGCAGGCTAAAGTAGCGTTTAATCGCCAGGCCCGTGCCAGGGGTGGCCGCGCCAAGCTGCAGAAGCTCACTCGGCTGGAGGAGCGCGTGTGTGTGCTCATGGGAGCACGTGTGATTGTCCCCACAGCGTGCGGTGTATCCGACCCTCCACTGCCCGGCAATGGTAAGGACCTCGCCTTTTGGCCCTCTCGCGTCGCACTGGCCCATCCGAGCTACCTCCTTTGCCACTGTCCCACCAATGCGCTGAATCCCACCAGTCCTAACTCCCTCGCTGACGCCGTCTCCTCACTCTGAAGCTACTCTTGTGCATTCCTGCTTTCAGCTGGTGACGACCAGGACCCTGAGGCTGCCAGTGACAGCACCTCCAACCAGGAGGAGGAGGAGGAGCAAGCCGGACCTTCGGGGGAACAGTCACGTCCCGCAGGAGAGGAGGAAATGCTCGACACCTCCTCACTGGACGAGTGCCTGGAGGAACTGTCGCAGGGCAATGCAGCTTCTGGGACCAGTGGCGTCCAGCCACCCAGCAGCCGTGCGCGTGGCCCGCGGCCTTCCCCCCAAAGGGGGGAAGGATCAGAGGGGAGTGCTGCTGCTCGGCACACTCGCCGTCACCAACGCGGCAAGGGTCCCCTAGTTCGGCCCCCTCCTCCCCAGCGGGAGAGTCGCGACTCCAGTCCGGACACCTTCACTTCGGAGGAGGTGCGGAAGCTCGATCAGATGGCCGACGACTCGGACCGGCGCCACACGGAGCTCATGAGCGTGGTGGGGCGCATGCCTGAGGCCATCGAGTCGCTGGCGACCAGTG
Organism: Somniosus microcephalus; assembly: GCF_052327205.1. NCBI lineage: Eukaryota > Metazoa > Chordata > Chondrichthyes > Squaliformes > Somniosidae > Somniosus > Somniosus microcephalus. The sequence goes on from NC_140998.1 coordinate 41,039,600, forward strand.
TGCGCGAGTTCGGGGCAGCAACTGCCGCGACTGGCCGCATGCTAACTGAGGCCGTCAAGACCCTGGCGGATGTGATGCGCGCGCACACCAGGACCACAGGGCCACTCACTGCTGCCACACGCGCTGTCTCAGGCAGGCATCGCCAGGGCAGGCGCCGCGCTGGACCATCCCAGCAAGCCGGCCGTCGGCTGATTGCTGCGGATCCTGCAGTGCGGGCCCGGCCGAGTGCCACCGCGCCACAGCACCAGCCAGCGCATCCCAGACGCCAGCTGGCCCACATTGCGCCATCCGTCGCCGCCATTCCCCCTCTGGGGCGTCAAGGGCAAGCGGCTGCAGCTGATGGTGGCCAGGCTCAGGTGCGCCACTCAGGAGACGGCCCCTCGAGGCCCAAACGCCGTGTAGGCCGCCCCCCAGCGGCATCTGGCGGAAGGGCATCTGAGCCTCAGGCGCCTTCCCCCAGCCTCGCAGCAGCCACTGGGCAGAGCTTGCGAAGGAGCAGCAGGCAGGGCAGGGGAGGCAAAATGCTGGCCAAGGTCTCGCCCTCGCGGGCCACTCAGTAGAGGGTGTGGCCAGCTTTCCTTTAATATGGCGGTGGCCATCTTTATTTTGCCCATGGTTGTGCTTTTGGAGGGCTTTTTTTTTGCGTTAGGCCGACGTTGAGGCCCGGTTTCAATAAAGGTGGAGTGGCTCCTCCCCAGTTTGTGGGAGTGAGTCGTTTGTTGGGCTTTTTGTGGGGCCCGTTTATTGTTTTTGGGGATTCATGTGGGAAGGGCTTTTCATTTTTGTTTAATAAAAAATTATCTTTATTCATGCAGTCTCCATGGTTGTTCTTCTTAGTGTTTGTTGGCTTCGCCGGCTGAGGGCTTGCGGAGCGGCTGCATTCATCTTCCCTCATGGCCCCTGGCCATTCCCTGACAGGGGGCTTAGAAGTACCATGTAATAAGGTGGCATCGTGCGGCCCTTGGCCCTGGTCGCTCCCTCCTGGGAACGTACTCCTGCTCCTCCTCCTCCTCCTCCTCCTCCTCCTCATGCTCCTCCTGCTCCTCCTCCTGAGGTGCTGGTCCAACGTCAGGTGGCAGTGCCTGAGTCCTGCGGATAGCCAGGTTGTGTAGCATGCAGCAAACCACCACAAATTGGGAGACCCGGTCCGGCGAATACTGGAGAGCTCCTCCGGAGCGATCAAGGCAGCGGAACCGCTGCTTGAGGACCCCAATAGTTAGCTCGATGATGTTGCGGGTGGTTTGATGGCTCTCGTTGTAGGCCTCTTCAGCAGCGGTCCTGGGCGCGCGGAGCGGGGTCATGAGCCAGGTGCACAAAGGATAGCCTTTGTCCCCGAGTAGCCATCCTCTTGGGGGAGGCTGTGCCTGGAACATGTCATGCACAGTACTCTGCCGCAGGATAAAGGCATCGTGGCTGCTGCCTGGGAAGCTGGCATTGACTGCCATGATGCGCTGCTTGTGGTCACAGACCAGCTGCACATTCAGAGAATGGTAGCCCTTCCTGTTGCGATACTGCTCGCCATGCTCCAGAGGGGCCCGCAAAGCCACATGCGTACAGTCAATGGCGCCCTGCACCAAGGGGAATTCCCCGAGTCTGGAAAATCCCAATGCGCGCTGATGCTGGCTCTCCAGGGCCATGGGGAAGGAGATGAATTGGCTTCTCCTTCTGAACAGTGCTTCGGTCACCTGGCGGATGCAGCGATGCGCGCCGTACTGGGAGATGTTTGCTATGTCCCCAGCAGCGTATTGGAAGGAGCCGGTGGCATAGAAGTTCAATGCCACCGTCACCTTCACTTCCACCGACAGAGACGTCCTGCACCTGAGCTTTGGCCGCAGATCTCGGCGAAGCAGGTGGCAGATCTCTGCAATCACCCCCTTTCGGAATCGGAGCCTTTTAACACATCGCGCGGCACTCATGTTTAGGTAGGAGCGCTGCTGGCGGTATAGCCTGACTGGGTAAGGCCTACGTGGCCGACGCCTGTAGCCCCCTCTGCCTCTAGCCAGGGCTGCCCCTCTCACAATGCGTCTGCGAGCCCTACGGACATGGAGCTGCAGCTCCGCGTTGGCACCCCATGCAACCCCCATCAAATCCTGGCAAACACTCTAATTTCCAAATGGCCACTTGCAGCGCTGTTGCCTGAGTCCAAAAATACCTGGCTCTTGCTGCTTGAAACCAGTTAGCTATCCTCCTTGTTGTGTCTCCAGAAATGCGTTGCACAAGACTGTTTTCAGAAAAAAGGATGGCCTTTATACTGGAGAGGACGTTCCCTTTAATTAGCGCCCCCCGGGGCCCGCGCTGGTTGTGTTGCGTTCCTTTTTCCAAACGCTCCGGCCGCCCGCCGCACAATGGGGCGGTCCGACTGAAGTTTGCAATCGGGGCGGCCAAAGGGCGTTGCACGAGGATGTGACGTCATTTTCTGCGCGCGCATCCGGGCGGGCGCTAAACTTTGCGCCGGCGCTAACGGGCAACTTAATTTGGGGCGGGGCGCAAACTGCGCTGCGCCCGGGCGCTACACGCATAGCGCCCGGAAATCACTTCTCTTAAGGCGCTAACTGCTGGCGCAAGCAACTGAAAATCTAGCCCTTAAACTCCTCATATTACCTCAGTTGTGTGTGAACTTAATATTAGGCTTGGACTTCCAGTGTCAGCATGAGAGTGTTACCCTTAAGTATGGTGGATCCCAGCCTCTGCTCACAGTCTGCGGCCTTTCTACTTTAAACATAAGCCCGCCTTCTTTGTTTGCGAACCTTGCTCCTAATTGTAGACCTATAGCGACTAAGAGTCGACGGTACAGTTCAGAAGATAAAACATTTATAAAAGAGGAAGTGGAAAGGCTTCAACGGGAGGGAATCATCGAACACAGTGGTAGCCCGTGGCGTGCCCAGGTGGTGGTGGTTAAAACTAATGAGAAGAAAAGGCTTGTGGTCGATTATAGCCAGACTATAAACTTGTATACCCAATTAGACGCCTATCCTTTGCCTCGTATTTCTGAGATGGTGAACCAGATAGCTCAGTACCGCGTGTTCTCCACCATTGATTTAAAGTCTGCCTACCATCAACTCCCCATCAAAATAGAAGACCGACCTTATACGGCCTTCGAAGCTAATGGGCGCCTGTTCCAATTCCTTCGGGTGCCCTTTGGAGTGACGAATGGGGCATCCGTCTTCCAACGGGAGATGGATCGTATGGTGGATGAATACGCGTTGGAAGCAACATTCCCGTACCTGGACAATGTTACCATCTGTGGGCGTGACCAACGGGAGCATGATCAAAATCTCGCAAAGTTCCTAGAGACTGCAAAGAGGTTAAACCTGACCTACAACGAAAACAAGTGCACCTTCAATACTACACATTTGTGTATTCTTGGTTGCGTTGTGGAGAATGGGGTAATCGGGCCAGACCCTGAAAGATTACGCCCACTTAAGGAATTACCTTTACCTCACACTGTAAAAGCCTTAAGAAGGTGTCTGGGATTCTTCTCGTACTATGCCCAGTGGATGGCTAGCTACTCAGATAAAGTCCGGCCTCTTATTAAGTCGACGTCTTTTCCGCTATCGGCGGAAGCTCAGGAGGCTTTCCTTAATATCAAACGGGACATTGAGAAGGCAGTGGTATGTGCCGTGGATGAGAAGATCCCATTTCAAGTGGAAAGTGATGCATCTGATTTTGCGTTGGCAGCAACTCTTAACCAAGCTGGTAGACCAGTAGCCTTCTTCTCTCGTACAATGCAAGGACCAGAAGTTCGACATTCTTCAGTGGAAAAGGAGGCACAGGCAATTATTGAAGCAGTCAGGTATTGGAGACATTATCTCGCTGGCCAACATTTTATGCTCATTACTGACCAGCGATCTGTGGCCTTTATGTTCAACACTAAGCAGAGAGGCAAGATCAAAAATGATAAGATTTTAAGATGGCGAATAGAACTGTCAACATATGACTATGATATTCAGTACAGGCCTGGAGTATTTAATGAGCCATCAGATGCTTTGTCATGAGGAGTATGTGCTAGTCTAGGTACAGTACAGACACAAAAAAGGAACCCAGTAAGCTACATAAAATAAACCAGACATACAGATGGGCCCCAGACAGTGGAGATAAATTCATCACAGCACTAAATTCACCTGATCTCACAAGTAAAATTTCAAAATTTAAAGAAAATCTATATGAGATCACCAGAGATGGGGTAAACATGGCCATAGAGGATATAAATATGATCTTTCATGAGGCAGCTGTAAAAGCCGACCTCGTGAAACAGAAGAGGAAGAGTCACAAAAGACAAAATAAAAATAAGAAATGGTTTGACCACGAATGCAAAAATGCCAGAAAAGACCTGAGAAAAATATCAAACCAAAAGCATCGCCAACCAAACAATCCGGACCTACGTACTAGATACAATGAAACCCTCAAAAGATATAAACACACCATTAGGAACAAAACACAAAACTATACCCACAAAATACTAGAAGAAATTGAAAACTCCACCAACCCAAAACAATTCTGGGAAATGTGGAATAACCTGAGTACAACACAATTGCAAGCATTACCAATCCAAGATGGCGACATCTGGAGAACACATTTTGAAAACCTCTACAAAGACATCCCAATAAACGAAACAAACCCAAGTCAATATCAGGTCACAGAAAAACTCCACACATTAGAAGCAACAATCAAAGACAACCAAAACCCTCTAGACTCCCCAATCACATGGAAAGAAATGGCCACAAAAACAAAATCTCTCCACCTAAAGAAAGCCTGTGGCCCAGACAACATCAAAAATGAAATGCTCAAGTTCAGCAATATGGAGATGCAGGGTGCGGTACTCAAATTATTCAACATCATATTACGTTCAGGCTGTTTTCCCGATATCTGGTGCCAAGGACTAATCTCCCCCATATATAAAAGCGGAAACAAATCAGACCCAAATAACTACCGCGGCATCTGTGTCAACAGTTGTCTAGGGAAGTTATTCTGCAGTATTCTAAATAGTAGATTACTTGATTTTCTTAACAAACATAATATCCTCAGAAAAAACCAAATAGGCTTTCTTCCAAAACACCGCACTGCCGACCATATCTATACCCTTCACACCCTCATTGAAAAACATATACACCAAACAAAAAATGGGAAAATATTCGCCTGTTTCATCGACTTCAAGAAAGCCTTTGACTCTATATGGCACGAAGGGCTCTATTATAAACTTCTTCAATGTGGAATAGGGGGCAAAGTCTATGACCTTATTAAATCAATGTATCTGAAAAACAAATGCGGGGTCAAAATTGGAGACAAACGCACCGATTTCTTCACCCAGAGAAGAGGCGTCCGGCAGGGCTGCAATTTGAGCCCGACCCTGTTCAACATATACATAAATGAATTAGCAGACATGCTGGAGCAAAGCGAGTCACCAGGTCTCCGTCTCCTAGATGGAGAAGTGAAATCCCTGTTCTATGCGGACGACCTGGTTCTGCTGTCTCCCACAGAACAGGGATTACAGCAACAACTAGACCTACTCGACAAATACTGCCAAAATTGGGCTCTAACAGTAAATCTAAAGAAAACCAACATCATGATTTTTCAAAAAAGGCCCAGATGTCAGGAAAACAAATACCAGTTTACCCTCAGTGATATCACTATAGGACACACTATGAGCTACACCTACCTTGGTCTAACTATTACAGCATCAGGGAGCTTCAGCATAGCAGTGAATGCACTAAAAGAAAAAGCCCGAAGAGCCCTATATGCAATAAAAAGAAAATTCTACAACATCCAAATCCCAATCAAAATCTGGCTCAAAATATTTGACAGCATAATCCTGCCCATTGCACTGTACGGTAGTGAAGTATGGGGCCCGCTAAATCACCAAAGCTACACTAAATGGGAAAAACATACAATAGAAGCCCTACATGCAGAATTCTGCCGAAGCATCCTTCGCACCCAAAGGAAAACGCCAACAAATGCATGCAGAGCCGAACTAGGCAGATACCCACTGATAATAAACATCCAAAAACGAGCACTAAACTTCCTAAATCACCTCAAATCTAGCTCCCCAGACACCCTTCATTTCAAAGCCTTTCAGACCCAAGAGCTAAACCCAGAAAAGAGCCCCCTGAGTCAGCTGCTACGGAAACTAAGTACTCAGCCGGACCCTGACCAGCCCCAGACCAACACAGCCGCCCAAACACCAATCCGAGTGAACCAAATCATTAAAAAATGCAAAGAAACCTACCTGGAACATTGGAACAAAATAACCGAAAGCCAAAGCAGATTAGAATGTTACCGGGCCCTAAAAAGAGAATATAAACTGGCAGACTACCTCACGACCATCAGAGACACAAAACAGAGACAGACCCTCACCAGGTACAGACTAAGCGACCACCAACTGGAAATTGAAAAAGGCAGATACAAGAAATCCTGGCAGCCTAGAGAGAATAGAATATGCGATCAATGTCTGGCTGGCGAGGTTGAAACAGAAATGCATTTCCTCCTAAAATGCGAAAAATTCAACACATCAAGAAACATATTATTCAACAAGCTAAGCCAAACAACCCCAGATTTCAAGGAATTGGATGATCTGTCAAAATTGAGATTAGTCCTAGGAGAAGGAGACAGACCATACCTTGGGGCCAAATATGTAACAACATGTCACAACCTGAGGACTGTTTAAAATTAAGACTGTTTAAAATTAATATTGAACGTACCAAATGAAGTACAAAGACTGTTTAAAATTAATATTGTTTAAAAGTAATATTGTATGTACCCAACAAATGTCAAATCGATTGACACCTACAGAATGTTGGAAAACTGTACCTTTTTGCTATGTAAGCTTTGGCAATATGGTTCTCTGTAAACTTTCATGCCAATAAAGCATTTTAATTGGAATTGGAATTGGAATTGGATAAGCTTCAAAGTCTCCACGACGCACTCTGCCACCCTGGGGTTACCAGAATGAACCACTTCATTAAGTCCCACAATCTACCCTACTCTATTGAGGAGGTCCGGACAATGACCAGAACCTGTCGGCCTAGAAATTGGGTTGTGGGTTCGCCAGGGCTGTAGCGCCAGAAATTTTGCGCCAGCGTTAATGCGGCAGCGTCCGACGAAAATTCGGTTGCGCCAGGCCCAGACGGCGGCGGGCGCTAAAGGAGGGTTTTAGCGCCTCAAAACGGGCGTTCAATTGGGTTTTCCGGCGCTAATCCCCCGCTGCGGCACCCGATGCGGTGCGGCAGGCTGGGGAACTGCAGGCCTCCTCCTTCTGTTAAGGAGGAGCTGCCTGCAGCCAACAACTGACCGGCGGATTCCCCCGACATCTGAGCCCGGCACCTCGGGGAAGTGCCGGGCTCGCAGCACACACACATCAGGGCCGCGGGGGGGGGTGATGCAGGAGTCCGGGAAGGGAGGTGCGGGCAGGCGGCCGCCGGGAACGCGGCCGGCCGCCGCTCCACCTTTATGCGCCGGCGCAAAGGCGTGTAAGAACCCTTTCCACAATCGTTGGTTGCGCCTGCCACGGGCGAGGCGGGCGCAACTGAATTTGGGCTTGGGGCCGGGTTACCACGACAACCGGGACGCTGCGCACACCAATGACGTCATCGGTGCCGGCGCAGCGCTACCGGCTAACGCCGATGGTAAGGCCCAAGTCAATTTCAGAAACGGCTATAATTCCAGCGCAATGCCCTCCAGCGCCGCTAATTGGGCGCTAACCCCACTCAATTTCTAGGCCGTCATGTTTGTGCTGAATGCAAACCCCGCTTCTATAAGCCGTCCGAGCCAGCTCATCTTATTAAAGCAACTCGACCATTTGAGCGTTTGAGTCTCGATTTTAAAGGTCCCCTTCCATCGAGCGACCGTAATGTCTATTTTCTTAATATTATAGACGAGTACTCTCGGTTCCCTTTTGTTATCCCCTGTCCGGATGTGACTAGTGCTGTTGTAATTAAATGCCTCTGCCAACTGTTTTCCTTGTTCGGCATGCCTAACTATATACATAGTGATAGGGGTTCTTCCTTTATGAGCGAAGAATTACGACAGTTTTTGCTATCGAAGGGGATTGCAACGAGTAGAACTACCAGCTATAACCCTCGTGGTAATGGGAAGGTCGAGAAAGAAAATGCGACAGTGTGGAAGGCTATCGTACTGTCTCTGAAGTCACGAGGCCTGCCGACCTCTCGCTGGCAGGATGTCCTGCCAGACGTGCTGCATTCCATAAGGTCTCTTTTGTGTACAGCGACGAATGCCACCCCTCATGAAAGGATGTTTAGTTTTCCAAGAAAAGCTACTAATGGAGTATCGTTACCCACATGGTTGACGACCACGGGCCCTGTGTTGTTGCGCAGACACGTGAGAGGCCACAAGACTGATCCACTGGTGGAGGAAGTACAACTCCTCCATGCTAATCCCCAGTATGCGTATATTCAATATTCGGATGGGCGAGAGGATACGGTCTCTATTAAAGATCTTGCACCTGCTGGAGCTCGAAAAGAGTTCAACTCTGAGAGTAGAGTTTTCAATCGTGGTATTGGACCTTCAGAGACACAAACCCTCAGTGTGGAAAATACTGATGATTCTGGGAATTCGAATGAACCGGAGTTAGTACTCCGGGAGGAGCCTCAGCAAGAGTTACGTTGTTCCCAGAGGATTATCAGACCACCTGACAGACTGAATCTATAGCAGGGGGTGAATGTGATGAAATAACTGTGTTCTGATATTTGTACTTGCACTTGTAATGTCTGGAATGTTCCACTAGGGGGAACCACTAATGCTCCTCCCTGGCCCCGCCCCTCTTCTGGTATGTTCTACCAAGGGCTCGGTCGATGATGGACTCTGTTAACTCTGCCATGATTCTTATTTAATAAAAGGCTTCAGTCTTAAGCTTTAACTTTGGATTCGGGCAGTTATTTGGCACATCAGTCGGGTTCATCACCAGGTACGTATGGGCGAGGCATGGGGTTGACTTGTTCCTGTGATTCTAGGATCTGGTCAGCATGGCGTCTCACGATGCTCTCCCCAACGTCCACTGTGTACATTAGTGGGCCCTGCCGTGTGCATATCGTTCCTGGCTGCCATTTTTCTGTTCGGTAGTCGCGGGCCAAGACTGGTTGCCCTACATTGAAGCTCCATGTTGGCTTCTCATGGATGTGCTGGAATTGCTTACTCTCCACATCTCTTCGTACGTTTGGTCTGAGCAAATCCAGGCGAGATCTTAACCTTCGGCTAAAGAACATCATGGCTGGGGCCTGGTTGGTGACTGCATGTGTCGCATTCCGGTAGGCGAACAGGAAATTGTCCACCTTGTGCTGCAGCGGAATGTTGTCATTGTACATAGCCTTTATTGCCTTCTTAAAGGTTTGTACAAACCTCTCAGCCAATCCATTTGTGGCTGGATGATACGGGGCGGATGTGTAATGCCTTACCCCATTCTTTTTCAAGAACCTCCGGAACTCTTCGGACACAAACTGTGGTCCATTGTCAGAGCAAATCTGTTCTGGCAAGCCATTCCTGGCAAAAATGGTCCGTAGCAGTGCAATAGTTTTCTCCGTGGTGGTGGAGGATATTTTGATGACCTCAGGCCATTTCAAGTGCGCATCCACGGCTATTAAAAACATTGAGTCCATGAATGGACCAGCAAAATCAATATGCACCCGTTGCCATGGAGATGTGGGCCACTCCCATGGGTGTAGAGGGGCCTGTGGTGGTGCATTTTGGACTTTCTGGCATCCTGAGCAGCTCTTGGTCAGGTCCTCGATTTGTTTATCGATTCCCGGCCACCACACATAAGCCCTGGCTAGGCTTTTCATTTTTACCCCTCTCTCTCTCCCTCTCTTCGACGCTGCTCGGCCCCTGAACACCGGCTGCGCCCTATGCGCTCTGCCCTCTCTCTCTCTCCCCCGTCGACGCTGCTCGGCCCTTTGCTGTGCCGCTCGGTCGGGCTCTAGCCCGCCACTGTCCGGGAAGTGTCTGCGCACTACCTGTTGCCAGCCCGTTTCGCTGGACCACCTTGACTGGAAAGCCAAGCCTGGCTCTCGACAGCCTCCCCCGCAATTCTCGAGTTTCTGCTGGATGACTGGGCGGTTGCCCGTGGTCGACGCCCGAGTCTCTGGCCTTGACCTCCAATCCACTGATCTCCAGGAACGAATCCCCGGGAGGTGATGCAGAGTTTCAGGTAGGTTCAAACTTGCCTCGTCGCCAATGTTGTGTCCGGGTATAATAAGACACAGACTGCAGGAGAAACGGTACAACAGGTGTTTACTCAACATGGCTCATAGTGGAACTGACTGTACAGATTACTACTCAGTGCTATATACAGGTGTGGTCACTGCCGGTACTACAGTATACATGAGCTGTAAAAAGTAGTTCCCCCCTTAAAGGTATATACATTACACCCACACGCCACGGATGTCGCCCGCCACGGACCCGCCGAGGTTGGAAAAATCCAGCCCTTCATGTGTATTATAGAATTGAGCAACATGAAAGAATACAGGATATATTTAGTGTTAGTCGCAGCTCAGTTGGTAGCACTCTCACCTCTGAATCTGAAAGTTCAAGCCCCACTCCAGGGTCTTGAGCACATAATCCGGGCTGACACTCCCAGTGCAGTATTGAGACCCCGTCTGCTCTCTCAGGTGGTTGTAAAAGACCCCACGGCACTATCTAGAAGAATAGCAGTGGAGTTCTCCCTGGTGTCCTGGTCAATATTTATCCTTCAACCAACACCTAAAACCGATTATCTTGTCATTATCACATTTCTTTTTGTGGGAGCTTGCTGTCCGAATATGGGCTGCCGTGTTTCCCTACATTACAACAGTGACTACACTTCAAAAATATTTCCTTGGCTGTAAAACGCTTTGGGACATCCTATATAAATGCAAATCTTTTCTTTTTCTTTATAGAATTGCTATGCACAGCCAAACAGGTGAACCGACTGAGAGTTGCTTTGGGTCAGTATGATGTGCTTCGGAACAAAACAAGCTCCCTTTCCAGTTCATTGATAGAATGGTAGATTGCATCACATATTCTGAGTGACATAATTTATTCAGTGAAGGAGCAGTTATGATGTTTGAGTGCATGTGGTGTTACAGTGCATGTGTTCTTAGAGTACTCAACATCTTTCTTAATGTGCCCCCTGCGATTCATGATCTTCTACATATTGCTTGCTCATGTACTGCAATTAAGTGTGTCGTAGCTGAGGGACTAGCAGTAGGGGTGGATTGTTGAGTCAACTCATGAGCTGGCTGTGGCTCAGACGACCCACTATTGCCTGTGTGGCAAACTGATGTAGCTGCCACAGTTTGATGAGTGCGTTGTGCTTTAGCCAGAAGAGTCTCAGGGCTAGATTTTCAGTTGATAGCGCCAGCAGTTAGCGCCTTAAGAGAAGTGATTTTCGGGCGCTATGCGTGTAGCGCCCGTGCGCAGCGCAGTTTGCGCCCCACCCCAAATTAAGTTGCCCGTTAGCGCCGGTGCAAAGTTTAGCGCCCGCCCGGATGCGCGCGCAGAAAATGACGTCACATCCTCGTGCAACGCCCTTTGTGCGCCCCGATTCCAAACTTCAGTCGGACCGCCCCATTGTGCGGCTGGCGGCTGGAGCGTTTGGAAAAAGGAACGCAACACAACCAGCGCGGGCCCCGGGGGGCGCAAATTAAAGGGGACGTGCTCTCCAGTATAAAGGCCAGCCTTTTTTCAGAAAACACTCTTGTGCAACGCATTTCTGGAGACACAACAAGGAGGATAGCTAACTGGTTTCAAGCAGCAAGAGCTCAGGTATTTTTGGACTCAGGCCAGAGCGCTGCAAGTGGCCTTTTGGAAATTTGAGTGTTTGCCAGGATTTGATGGGGGTTGCATGGGGTGCCAACGCGGAGCTGCAGCTCCATGTCCGTAGGGCTCGCAGACGCATTGTGAGAGGGGCAGCCCTGGCTAGAGGCAGAGGGGGCTACAGGCGTCGGCCACGTAGGCCTTACCCAGTCAGGCTATACCGCCAGCAGCGCTCCTACCTAAACATGAGTGCTGCGCGATGTGTTAAAAGGCTCCGATTCCGAAAGGAGGTGATTGCAGAGATCTGCCACCTGCTTCGCCGAGATCTGCGGCCAAAGCTCAGGTGCAGGACGTCTCTGTCGGTGGAAGTGAAGGTGACGGTGGCATTGAACTTCTATGCCATCGGCTCCTTCCAATACGCTGCTGGGGACATAGCAAACATCTCCCAGTACGGCGCGCATCGCTGCATCCGCCAGGTGACCGAAGCACTGTTCAGAAGGAGAAGCCAATTCATCTCCTTCCCCATGGCCCTGGAGAGCCAGCATCAGCGCGCATTGGGATTTTCCAGACTCGGGAAATTCCCCTTGGTGCAGGGCGCCATTGACTGTACGCATGTGGCTTTGCGGGCCCCTCTGGAGCATGGCGAGCAGTATCGCAACAGGAAGGGCTACCATTCTCTGAATGTGCAGCTGGTCTGTGACCACAAGCAGCGCATCATGGCAGTCAATGCCAGCTTCCCAGGCAGCAGCCACGATGCCTTTATCCTGCGGCAGAGTACTGTGCATGACATGTTCCAGGCACAGCCTCCCCCAAGAGAATGGCTACTCGGGGACAAAGGCTATCCTTTGTGCACCTGGCTCATGACCGCACTCCGCGCGCCCAGGACCACTGCTGAAGAGGCCTACAACGAGAGCCATCAAACCACCCGCAACATCATCGAGCTAACTATTGGGGTCCTCAAGCAGCGGTTCCGCTGCCTTGATCGCTCCGGAGGAGCTCTCCAGTATTCGCCGGACCGGGTCTCCCAATTTGTGGTGGTTTGCTGCATGCTACACAACCTGGCTATCCGCAGGACTCAGGCACTGCCACCTGACGTTGGACCAGCACCTCAGGAGGAGGAGCAGGAGGAGCATGAGGAGGAGGAGGAGGAGGAGCAGGAGTACGTTCCCAGGAGGGAGCGACCAGGGCCAAGGGCCGCACGACGCCACCTTATTACACGGTACTTCTAAGCCCCCTGTCAGGGAATGGCCAGGGGCCATGAGGGAAGAGGAATGCAGCCGCTCCGCAACCCCTCAGCCGGCGAAGCCAACAAACACTAAGAAGAACAACCGTGGAGACTGCATGAATAAAGATAATTTTTTATTACACAAAAATGAAACGCCCTTCCCACATGAATCCCCAAAAACAATAAACGGGCCCCACAAAAAGCCCAACAAACGACTCACTCCCACAAACTGGGGAGGAGTCACTCCACCTTTCTTCAAACCGGGCCTCAACGTCGGCCTAACGCAAAAAATAAGCCCTCCAACAACACAACCATGGGCAAAATAAAGATGGCCACCGCCATATAAAAGGAAAGCTGGCCACACCCTCTACTGAGTGGCCCGCGAGGGCGAGACCTTGCCCAGCCTTTTGCCTCCCCTGCCCGGCCTGCTGCTCCTTCGCAAGCTCTGCCCAGTGGCTGCTGCGAGGCTGGGGGAAGGTGCCTGAGGCTCAGATGCCCTTCCGCCAGATGCCGCTGGGGGGCGGCCTACACGTCGTTTGGGCCTCGAGGGGCCGTCTGCTGAGTGGCGCACCTGAGCCTGGCCACCATCAGCTGCAGCCGCTTGCCCTTGACGCCCCAGTGGGGGAATGGCGGCGACGGATGGCGCAATGTGGGCCAGCTGGCGTCTGGGATGCGCTGGCTGGTGCTGTGGCGCGGTGGCACTCGGCCGGGCCCGCACTGCAGGATCCGCAACAATCAGCCGAGGGGCGGCTTGCTGGGATGGTCCAGCGCGGCGGCTGCCCTGGCGATGCCCGCCTGAGACAGCGCGTGTGGCAGCAGTGAGTGCCCCTGTTGTCCTGGTGTGCGCGCGCATCACATCCACCAGGGTCTTGACGGCATCAGTCAGCATGCGGCCACTCGCGGCAGTTGCTGCCCCGAACTCGCGCACACTGGTCGCCAGCGACTCGATGGCCTCAGGCATGCGCCCCACCACGCTCATGAGCTCCGTGTGGCGCCGGTCCGAATCCTCGGCCATCTTATCCAGCTTCTGCACCTCCTCCGAGGTGAAGGTGTCCGGACTGGAGTCGCGACTCTCCCGCTGGGGAGGAGGGGGCCGAACTAAGGGACCCTTGCCACGTTGGTGGCGGCGAGTGTGCCGATCAGCAGCACCCCCCTCTGATCCTTCCCCCCAGGGGGGAAGGCCGCGGGCCACGCGCAAGGCTCCTGGGTGGCTGGACGCCACTGGTCCCAGAAGCTGCATTGCCCTGCGACAGTTCCTCCAGGCACTCGTCCAGTGAGGAGGTGTCAAGCATTTCCTCCTCTCCTGCGGGACGTGACTGTTCCCCCGATGGTCCGGCTTGCTCCTCCTCCTCCTCCTGCTCGGAGGTGCTGTCACTGGCAGCTTCAGGGTCCTGGTCGTCACCAGCTGAAAGCAGGAATGCACAAGAGTAGCTTCAGAGTGAGGAGACGGCGTCAGCGAGGGAGTTAGGACTGGTGGCATTCAGCGCATTGGTGGGACAGTGGCAAAGGAGGTAGCTCGGATGGGCCAGTGCGACGCGAGAGGGCCAAAAGGTGAGGTCCTTACCATTGCCGGGCAGTGGAGGGTCGGATACTCCGCACGCTGTGGGGACGATCACACGGGCTCCCATGAGCACACACACGCGCTCCTCCAGCCGAGTGAGCTTCTGCAGCTTGGCGCGGCCACCCCTGGCACGGGCCTGGCGATTAAAGGCTACTTTAGCCTGCAAGAGAAAGGACGGGCTGTAAGTGCGCAGTGTAGCCCTGATGTAGTGTGCACTGCCTCCCATGGTGGAATAGCTTGGCCAGAGTGAAGCCCTGATGTAGTGTGCACTGCCTCCCATGGTGGAATAGCTTGGCCAGAGTGAAGCCCTGATGTAGTGTGCACAGCCTCCCATGGTGGAATAGCTTGGCCAAAGTGTAGAGTGCCAAATGGCCATTTGATGCTCATGACTGTCCCAATGCTGCTGGCTGAGGGCTGGCCAATAGGACTTTCAGCTCCCTTTGCCCATCATGTCAGGTGTACATGCAAGAATGAGGAGGAGACTGGAAAGGCTACTCACCTTGACAATCCTGGTCAGGTCGTTGTATTTTTTACGACATTGTTTGTGGGTCCTGGGGGCATCGCCGGTGAACGTCACCCTCTGGGCGATCTGCTTCCAGGCTTTGGTGTAGTCGTGGTGGGTTGGATTCCTCCCACTCTCTGGGAACAAGATCTTGCGCCTCACCTCCAGAGCTGTGACCATTATGTCCAGATCACCCTCTGAGAAGCGCAGGGCACGCTGATGGGCCTTCTCTGGCGTTGCCATGACTCCCTGGGGCTGAGCAGCAGTGTTGAGGCCTCTTTGCAAGGCTGCAGTGTGCAGGGCGTGGCAGCAGACCAATTCGTCCCTTCCCCCTTTAAGAGCTGGTCGGCGCCACGGGGTCTGCTGTCAGTCCAAAAATGACCGCACCCGCGCTGTGCCCCGCCTGGGCGCTATCCCTCTGGACCGCCGGCTTAGCGCCTAAAGAGAGTAGTGGAACGCCTCTTTTAGCGCTCCACCAACCTCTTAGGGCGAAGCCACTGAATTCCCGGCAACGGGGTGCTACTTTGGGGCGGGCGCTAACTTCGGGCGGGCGCTAAGGTTAGCGCCCCAAAACTGCCTATACTGAAACTCTAGCCCTCAGTGTGGGAGCAGGTATTTGATGCTTTGGTGATTTTCTGAGGCCTGCCTCACACCACCTGCTTTCCTGTGCTCTGTGAAGAGGGTTGACGGGATATTATAAGTGCCTATGCACATTTAATTAATTTGACAGTTACTTTTTTTCTGTAGATGACCCATGAGATACTTGTGCAGAATTGGAGATGTTGATGTAACATATGCCACATGATGTAGAATATGGCCTCGGTTTTGTGATAAGAGCAAATATGCCTTGAGCAAGTCCATGGTGCAGTCTCACTTGTGTTGGCAGTGCAGAGAGTGGGTTGTGCCTTGTCCAACCAATGGCTCTTTTCTACATGGAGAGTTAAGAAGGTGTTGCACCATTCAAACATATCACCTGTCACTTGCTTTATTCAAGGGTGCACAGCAAACTGCCTAATACGGTAGATGTCCCTGCGGCTTGGAAGGTTCCAGCAGCATGAGAGCTTCTTGCTGTTTTGACCCTCTATCCTACAGGATGACTTATCCTTTTTCCACATGTTGTCTTCAAGTCACCATGCAGCAGATCATACAACTTTGTGACACTCTCAGTTCAGAAACTCAGGTAGTAAAGATAGCTCTCCTCTGAGATATGTGGTGTTTGTGGGAGGGTCTATAAATGGGGTATAGGGGCAGCAACAGCTAAACATTAACAATACTAAAACTGTTGTTGGTGATCTCCTGCCACAAGCTCTGTACCCTTACCACTACTCCATCCCCCCCACTGGTCACTGTCTCAGACTAGAGCAGACTGTTCAAAATTTCAGCATCCTATTCAACCCCAAGCTGAGCTTCCGATCCCATAGCCTCTCCTTCTCAGGACTGTCTACTTCCTCCTCCATAACATCAGCTGCCTCTGCCCTACCTCGTCCCATATGCCACTGAAACTCTCAGCCATGCTTTATCACCTTCCAACTTGACTATTTCAATATTCTACTGGCTGCCCTACCATCCTCTACCCTCTGCAAACTTCAGCTCATCCAAAACTCTGTTGCCCATATCCTATCCCGCACTAAGACCCGCTCACTCATCATCCATGTCCTTGCTAACATACATTGGCCGAGAAATTGGAGTAGGCCGGAAACCTGCCGCTGCTGGTCATTCTTGGCAGGCGCATGGCTGAGCCCTTGGCCAGTGCCAGGGCTGAAAGGATACAAGATGCTGGTATCATCATACATTACCCTTCTTTACACATCCCACTTCCTCCTCATCCCACAATATTTTCTGATTTACAAGGTGCCATGGCCCTTACCAAAATGGTGGCCACCTTGTCCTGCGCTGGAGGCGGACAGAACTGAGGCAGCTGCCATTTTTTGCAGTAACCCAGCGGTAACAGCCGGTGCACAGGTACCGAATTTCTAGGCCATTGGCTCCCACTCCCCTAACACCTCAAGTTTAAAATTCTCATCCTTGTGTTTAAATCTCTTTATGGTCTCGCCCTCCCCTTTCCCTATAACCTCTTCCATTCCTACAACCTCCCCACCCCCACCCTGAACTCTGTTCTTCGAACTCTGGCCTCTTGTGCATCCTCCCCTCCTTTCACCCCACTGGCTGTGCCTTCAGCTGCCTAGGCCCCATGCTCTGGAATTCAATCCCTAAAGCTCCCCTCCTCCCTTTCCTTCTTTAAGATCCTTCGTAAAACCCATTTCTTTCACCAAGTGTTTGGTGAAAATTGCTCCTCCTTTAACTCAGCATCCATTCTTTTTGATTGCATTTTCTATAGACAACATTGGGACATATTTCTATATGCTAAAGTGTTGTCATTTTTATAGTCTTTCAGCTGTGCATTCAAGTATTTTGCTGTTACAATAATTGATTCAGAAACTGAAGACACTCCCGCTGTATACTTCATCTGCCAAATGTTTATCCTTTACGTCCTTACTAATGTTCTTCATGTCTTTGCTTTACCTTAGTCATCTTTGTCAGATCATGGAACTTGTTGCAGATCTCCTCCCACATCCACCTGAATTTGCCCTGCTCATTGCTCAGGTCCCTGCAGGAAAGGGGCAGCGCGCTTTTCAGGTACAGCGTCTGCAAGAAAATCCAGCTCTTGATCAGTGAACCTTGCTTTGCAGCGTCTCTGTTAAGCCATTTCCTTCAGATTTTTCACACAGCTGGGTGAATGAATACATCAATATTAAAGCAATTTAGCTGCTCAGCAAGTGTGGAAACACTTTATTATAAGTGGGCGGGCATTAGGTGGTCCACTTCCACTGGCAGTGGTGGATTTGCCATTCTGATTGACCACCCAAGCAAAATGGCGTGCGGTCACCATTTTAAAATTGCTCCGTCAAGCTCAGCAAGATACTGGCCATGATACATTAACAGGGAAAAATATCGCTGTAGACATTTATAGAATTCACCTTGCCGCACTTCTTTAAGCATTGCCATTTGTACATTAAAGTCAAAATCTATGTGACTCCATGCAGTAAATTACAGTAGTCGGGCTTCGTGGATCAACGTTTGAAATGTAGAAAATAAAAGGGGCAGCTCTTGTCTATGAAATGTGGCACTGTGCCTCAAATACAATTTTATGAAAATATTATCCAGGATAACAAGCAATAGACAAAGATACTCAACCCTCGCAGGTTTATTACACTCTAAGAAATTAATTTGCGTCAAATGAACGATCTGATACATTCCAACCTTGCCAGTGAAGAAAAACAGCAAGATTTCTTTTTAGTGATGATCGTCCTTCAGTACTTTTTTCCATATTAGTGTAAAATGTAGCTTGAAGCTTTAAAAAATAATCTGCAGCTCAGCTTAATGTCTATTCATCCTTGACCCACCTGACAAGCAAGGCACCAGGATAAAGTAAATTGTTTTTTGCTACAGGTTAAATGCGCACTACTCTGTACGCTGTGAATTGTGAGATATTGCTGCAATAATTGGAAACTCTCATTTTAATTAATGTGACAACTGAAGTTGTGTATCGCTGCTGTGTATTTGTAAAAAAACATTAATAAAGAATTGAATATCTGTTTATACATTATTAATGTAAGGGCATTTAGGATAGGTTTACACCAATGGGCCATATTGCTAAACTAATTCTAGTATCAATTATTAATGAATTTTATATTGTATAATATCAGTTGAAAGTTGCTATGTTCTGGGAACAGCTCAGTAGTTTTTTGCAGCAAGGTATTTGTCTCCCATTCTAAAGAATATAATGAAATTGTCCTTTCTGCTGGCCAACATCTCTAGTAAGTAAGAAAGCATGCCAAGAAAAAAAAAGAACTTGCATTTATATATCATCTTTCACATCCTCAGGATGTCTGAAAGTGGTATCCACCCCTTTGACCAGTGGTGCACGGTGGTGACAGTAAGTACTGTCTACAAGATACAGGGCAACTCAACAAGCTTAATTTGATAGCACCGCCCAGCACCACAACATCTACTATTGAGGACAAGAGAATCACTTGTACCTCCAATTTTTCCCCAAATCATCCACCTTCCTGAGTTGGGCACATAACAATGTTCCTTCAGCATCATTGGATCTATCCTGGAATTCCCTATACTTAATACCAGTGTAGGAGCACAATCACCACAAGGACTGCACTGGTTTGTCTTCACACTGAGGACACTCTCCATTGAGTTGTGTGGCACTACCACCGTGCTAAATGGGATAGATTCAGAACAGGCCTAGCAGCTCAAAACTGGGCAGCCATGAGGTGCTGTGGGCCATCAGCAGCAGCAGAATTGTATTCCACCAAAATCTGTAACCTCATGGCCCGGCATATCCCTCACTCTACCATTACCATCAAGCCAGGGGACCAACCCTGGTTCAATAAGGAGTGTAGAAGAGCATGCTGGGAGCAGCACCAGGCGTACCTAAAAATGCGGTGCCAACCTGGGGAAGCTGCAACACTGCATAAAAAGCAGAAGCAACATGCTATAGACAGAGCTGAGCGATCCCACAATCAATGGATCAGATCAAAGCTCTGCAGTCCTGCCACATCCAGTCGTGAATAGTGGTGGACAATTAAACAACTAACAGGAGGAGGAGGCTCTATGAATATCCCTATCCTCAATGATGGTGGAACCCAGCATGTGAGTGCAAAAGACAAAACTGAAGCTTTTGCAACCATATTCAGCCAGAAGTGCTGAGTGAATGATCCATAATGGCCTGATCCTGAGGTCCCCACGACCACAGAAGCCAGTCTTCAGCCAGTTCGATTCACTCCATGTGTTATCAATAAACAGCTGAGTGCACTGGATACAGCAAATGATATGAGCCCCGACAACATCCCAGCTGTCGTGCTGAAGACTTGTGCTTCAGAACTAGCCACGCCTCCAGCCAAGCTGTTCCAGTACAGCTATAACACAGGCATCTATCCGACAATGTGGAAAACTGCCCAGGTATGTCCTGTCCATAAAAAAGCAGGACAAATCCAATCCAGCCAATTACCGCCCCATCAGTCTACTCTCAATCATCAGCAAAGTGATGGAAGGTGTCATCGACAGTGCTATCAAGCAGAACTTACTCACCAATAACCTGCTCACTGATGCCCAGTTTGGGTTCCGCCAGGACCACTCGGCTCCAGACCTCATTACAGCCTAGGTCGAAACATGGACAAAAGAGCTGAATTCCAGAGGTGAGGTGAGATGATTGTTCTTGACATCAAGGCAGCATTTGACTAAGTGTGGCATCAAGGAGCACTAGTAAAACTGAAGTCAATGGGAATCAAGGGGGGGGGGAAACTCTCCACTGGCTGGAGTCATACCTAGCACAAAGAAAGATGGTTGTGGTGGTTGGAGGTCAATCATCACAGCCCCAGTGTCCTAGGCCTAACCATCTTCAGCTGCTTCATCAATGACCTTCCCTCCATCATAAGCTCAGAAGTGGGGATGTTCGCTGAAGACTGCACAGTGTTCAGTGTCATTCACAACTCCTCAGATAATGAAGCAGTCCATGCCCGCATGCAATAAGACCTGGACAACATCCAGGCTTGGGCTGATAGGTGGCAGGTAACACTCGCGCCACACAAGTGCCAGGCAATTACTATCTCCAACAAGCGAGCATCTAATCACCACCCTTGACATTCAACGGCATTACCATCACCGAATCCCCCACCATCAACAACCTGGGGGTCACCATTGACCAGAAACATAACTGGACCAGCCACATAAATACTGTGGCAACAAAAGCAGGTCAGAGGCTGGGTATTCTATGGCGAGTGTCTCCCTCCTGACTCCCCAAACCCTTTCCACCATCTACAAGGCACAATTAAGGAGCGTGATGGAATACTCTCCACTTGCCTGGATGAGTGCAGCTCCGACAACACCCAAGAAGCTCGACACCATCCAGGACAAAGCAGCCCGCTTGATTGGCACCCCATCCACCACCTTAAACATTCACTCTCTCCACCACTGGCGTACCGTGGCTGCAGTGTGTGCCATCTACAAGATGCACTGCAGCAACTCGCCAAGTCTTCCTCGACAGCGCCTCCCAAACCCGCAACCTCTTCCACCTAGAAGGACAAGAGCAGCAGGCGCATGGGAACACCACCACCACCAAGTTCCCCTTAAAGTCACACACCACCCTGACTTGGAAGTATATAGCTGTTCCTTCATCATCGCTGGGTCAAAATCCTGGAACTCCCTTGATGTACAAAGACTATTGAGTGCTTGGTTTGTGTATAAAACAAGGCTTTAATCAACTGTTTCAAAACCATGAGATTCTAGTTACATCACTAGTTCCTGGTTACAGAAACATCCTGAGCAAGCTGGGCCCACGCCCGAGTATTTATACTCCTTGGACGGCGCCACCAGCTAGCCGCCAGTGTTACTTCATGAGTCATGATAAGATTCATGACATCCCTCACCATCACCTTCTCTAGGGAAACTAGGGATAGGCAATAAATGCTGGCCTTGCCAGCAATGCCCACATCCCATGAATGAATAAATAAAAGGAGAAAGCCCACCACCATTTGTGGCGGGGCAATTAGGGAAGTGTAATCCATGCAACCTTTACAGTGCCACACACAAGAACGCATTTTTTTTTTTTAAATGGGTCTGCTTTCAAATGATAGTTAATGCAGCAACAGAGGCCCTCATAACGTCCTTTGACTCTGCCAGTCTGCCATTAGCAGCCTGCTTCAGCTAGTGGAGAATGTGCAGCTGTGCACCTCAATGCCATTGCAGTCACGACTGAGGTGTGTACTCAAAGAGTAACATGGAATCAATGGCTTCTTCATAAGTATCTTAAGTGATTGTCCTGTGCCATCATTTACTGCCATCACTGTTATATTTTTAGGTTTTACCGTCTATAGATTTCTCAAGTTTAGCATCTCAGTCCAATTCCATAGACGAGCCCTCCCTCCCTTGGCATGAGTGCGTCTTCACCAAACCACTATCTAGATAATTGGCAGTCAGCCTAGGAATCAAACAGAAAACCTTAATTACTGTACTTCAGCTTACTAGTTGTATCACAAGCCCTCAGGGATCTTTCTTGACTTCGGAGGGTGGTACAGCAAACATTTCATTAGACTACAGTTTAGGCTGTAAACTGCCAAACTGATTTATTAAACAGTAAATGGATAATTGAGCAGAAACAATGACACACTGTCGATTTTCAGTCATCACAAGCTTAACTGTCACTCCTCGGAAGATAGAAAATTAGCGGTCACTTTTGCTGCGATGTACTGTTCTGGACACTAGGAGCCCTGCAAGTCCGCAGGGCTACCACTGGTCTCTCGTCGTATATACAGGAGAGACCAGTGGACACTCCAGGGAAACAGTGTTAAGGCTGAAAATGGCCAGTTACACCATTTCCCCCCGATTGAAGTTAAAACCCTGTGAAATTTCACAGCCAAGGTTTCTGAATATTAGCCTTTATGTGGCAGTGTTTGCTGCTGTCTGTTCACGAGTCTCTCTGGCCTCTCCGTCTCTTTCTGATACCTTCCGAAGAATTGCCCTTGCGATATTTTCTTATGTTAAAGGCAGTACAAGTTGCTCTTGTCCCCTAGTTTAAAACAGACCAGCTGAGAAAGACTTTTCAAAAATAAAGCGACCGGGACAAAGGAGATTGAAATATGTGTCTCTTAAATTCAAAACAGTAGCCAACCAAAAAGATATTCAAACAAAACCCACAAGAGGCTTGTATTTCAGTTGAATGGCTTGGCCCTTCCCTTGTATAGATGATGACATAGAAGCGGATTTTGCTCTTTCGTGCTTCTACATTGAATAATCACTTGTCTGGAGCACAGAGAGGAAAATCAGGCAAGGAGGATCAGAGGCCTATAATGGAATCCAAAAAGTCCTGTCCAATTAAATGAAAGGGGTGCAACCATGTCGATATTTCTAATCTAATGCAATTGTAAAAAAAAATGTAATGCATTTCATGGCTGGCGAAGAAAGTAAAAAAAAACGGAAAGAGCATTTCAGATTTTTTTTCACCTGCCTCGGCCACCTCACCTTTAATTATCATCCTCGAAGCGCCCAGCCTCCTGATCAATGTCTCCTGCGGCTGTTGTTTTTTTTCCCCCGGTGATGCTGCAGGGGGTGGAAATGAATTTCAGGCTTGGGGCGCTACCGGGGCGATGTGTAGCCGAATGACGTCATGATCTCCGGGCACAGGAGATCGTGGCGCGAGAGATTACCGCCGCCGCAAACTGCCAGGTGAATTTTGCAGGCGGCGGTAACATCGCGCCCCGTTATCGCCCCCTGGAGGCACTAACAGGAGGCGCTAAGGCATCGAATTGCTAGCCCTATGTATTCTAGAGTAGAAAAGTGCTGATTTTTGCCAGCACTGACACCCCTTCCTTGATGAGCAAGAAAACGTGTCAAAAAATACAAATTCAAAAAAATGCCAGATTCATTTTATCCCCAACCCGGCTTTCCCACAATTGGTAACTGAAAACCTCTGCAACTCTACCATCTGAGCCTCTTAACTGACTGAAACACACATTGAAATAGTAAGCTGCATCAGAGTCTGGCCTGGCAATAATCTTCCCTATAGGGAAACATTTGCTGATCTTATTCTACCCTGCAGGTTCCTTTAATGTTTACAGCAACTGAAATGGTGCAGTGCATTTCTACATTCCAAAAGGTCACAAAATAATTACGGAAGAGGAAGGCCATTAGCCCAATGAGTCCATCCATCCAGGAAGAGCCGATGTTCCACCCATTGCAACATCTAATTGTTCCCTAAATGATTCCAGGACTGTCACCTCCACCACTCCATCTGGAAATTCATTCCATGTGTGAAGTCACTCTCTGTGTAAAGCAAAACTTCTTGATAACAGTCCGAGATGCACCTTTTGTTTTATTGTTTGAACCTCTGTTCCCTTGTCCTGTTATTGTAATATTATTTAAAGTAATGTTCCAGTTTGATTTTTTTTTCCATTCCGCTAAATATCTTATATACCTCTTTACCATCACCTCTTGGGCAGTAGCGAGACTTTGCCTTCGTGGTAGTAATTCCACCTCTGAGTCAGAAAGTGTAGACAATCCTGGCGAATGGAAATTCTGGCTCTAAATTCTGGATTGACATCCGATGGGATACTCACGTCCAGCGATTTCCCCCACTCATCGTATGGATTTTGGGATCCCATGGATGCCACCCACTATATAAGCGTATGAAAGTATGGGCCGTACACTAAACATCCGTAAGACAAAGGTCCTCTACCAACCTGCCCCCACCGCACAGTACTGCTCCCTGATTATCAAAATCCATGACATGGCCTTGGACAATGTGGACCACTTTCCATACCTCGGGAGCCTACTGTCAACAAGGGCAGACGTCGATGACGAAGTCCAACACCGCCTTCAGTGTGCCAGTGCAGCATTCGGTCGCCTGAGGAAAAGAGTGTTTGAAGACCATGACCTCAAACCCAGCACCAAGCTTATGTTCTACAGGGCAGTAGTGATACCCACCCTCCTGTATGCTTCAGCGACATGGACCATGTACAACTGGCACCTCAAAGCACTGGAAAGGTACCACCAATGCTGCCTCCGCAAGATCCTGCAAATCCATTGGCAGGATAGGCGCACCAACGTCAGTGTTCTTGCTCAGGCCAACATCCCCAGCATCGAAGCTCTGACCACGCTTGATCAGCTCCGATTGATGGGCCACATCGTCTGCATGCCCGATACGAGACTCGCAAAACAAGCGCTCTACTCGGAGCTCCGACACAGCAAGAGAGCCCCAGGTGAGCAGAGGGCACGCTTCAAGGACACTCTCAAAGCCTCCTTGAAAAAGTGGAACATCCCCACCGGCACATGGGAATCCCTGGCCCAAGACCGCACAAAGTGGAGGAGAAGCATCTGGGAAGGCGCCGAACACCTCGAGTCTCTTCGCCGGGAGCAAGCGGAAGCCGAGTGCAAACAGCGGAAGGAGCGCACGTCAACCCAAGCACCCCACCCACCCGTCCCTTCAACCACCGTCTGCCCCACCTGTGACAGAGATTGTAGGTCCCGCATTGGACTCATCAGTCACCTGAAAACTAATTTCTAATATGGAAGCAAGTCATCCTCGGTTCCGAAGGACTGCATAAGAAGAGAAGAAAAGAAGACTAATCACCCAACAGCTAGTTATGGCCATGAAATAAGCGTTCAGGTCGCAGCCTGTCAGGCTGTTAAACAGCCGGTGAATCCTTCCACCACTTCACATTGTTCTCCAAGGGAAGAGCGAGAAGATACAAAGACAACAACGGCGTAACAAAGCAATTTGCTGACAGAAGATAGTTTCTTAGTTATAGGTCTCCTTGGATAACAGCTTCCCTTATGTAATCCAGACTTGTCAAATGTAAATGCAAAGCTTTACCTGAGATCACAGGTCCAAATTTCCCTAGCAATTGTCCCTGGATCCTCTGATTATAACATGAAACATCATCCATCATAGTTCCTTCTGGGTCCCTTGATGAGTGCAATACACACTGCCAAAAGATGCTCAATGCTCAACTATGGAGAATTGTCTAAGGTCTTTTGATATATACTGAGAATGCATTTGACAGATGCTTAATACTCCTGCCTCTAACTGTTCAATTGTAGTTTTGTAATAATAGAGGAACACCGATAACATAATTAAATGCAGTTGTACCTTAGGAAGCCTTGACAGACCGTGTTATTACTCTACCAAGGTACAGAGGTTGAGATGAGTCAGAATCAACTGTTTGGCAGCAGAGTTTGATTCAAGCCTAGTTTAACTGAGCTGATCAATTTCAGACCTCTGTTTTGGCCAAGCCTGCAACTGCCTAAGTCAATACCAATGCCTGACATAGAGACCTAATTTGAAAAAGTGGTGGGTTAAAGATAACTGGCTCTAGCATAGGACGGGTAAGGTTAGTATACAGTAATATATGAGTGGATAAATGGATCAGTGAAAGGATTACAGAGGCATTATTTTCTTGGAAATGTACTTGGCAAAACATGTTTTCATCTTCGGAGGAGTCGTTAAACCGATGCCTGTCTGTCCTCTCAAGTGGACGTAAAAGATCTGTTGGCACTATCTCGAAGAGCAGGGGGAGTTCTCCCTGGTGTCCTGGCCAATATTTTTCCCTCAACCAACATCACTAAAACAGATTATCTGGTCATTATCATATTGTTGTTTGTGGGACCTTGCTGTGCACAAATTGGCTGCTGCGTTTCCTACATTACAACAGTAACTACACTTCAGAAGTATTAATTGGCTGTAAAGTGCTTTGGGATTTCCTGAGGTCATGAAAGGCACTATATAAATGCAAGTCTTTCATTCTTTCTTTCTTATTTAATGAGTGAAAATTGTCTTTTGTCATTTTTGTCATGACAATGTCACATGCAAGCAACGTATAATGCCTTCAAAACTGACTTATATCATTACATTGCTTTCTATACAAATAGGAAAATGTGAAGCTGGTATCATTTTATGGTTTTCGTTGTCCTTTCCCTTGGATATCCAGTAGAGCCAGGATACACACTAAAAAAGAGAAACAAGTTAATAAATTTGTTGTACAGGGCCTTGGTGAGACCGCACCTTGAGTATTGTGTGCAGTTTTGGTCGCCTTATCTGAGGAAGGATGTTCTTGCCATGGAGGGAGTGCAGTGAAGATTCACCAGGCTGATACCTGGGATGGCAGGAATGACGTATGAGGAGAGATTGTGTCGATTGGGCTTATACTCATTGGAGTTCAGAAGATTGAGAGGGGGTCTCATCGAAACCGATAAAATGCTGTCAGGCCTGGACAGACTAGATGCAGGAAGGATGTTCCCGATGGCCGGGGAGTCCAGAACCAGGGGTCATAGTCTAAGGATAAGGGGTAAGCCATATAGGACTGAGATGAGGAGGAATTCCTTCACCCAGAGAGTGGTGAACCTGCGGAATTCTCTGTCACAGAGGGCGGTGGAGGCCAATTCATTAAATATATTCAAGAAGGAGTTAGATATATTTCTTAAGGCTAAAGGGATCAAGGGATATGGGGAGAAAGCAGGGACAGGGTACTGAATTTGGATGATCAGCCATGATCTCATTGAATGGCGGAGCAGGCTCGAGGGGCCAAATGGCCTACTCCTGCTCCTATCTTCTATGTTTCTATGTAAATTTTTATCTTCTCCTTTCCCACAGATACAAGCTGAAGACTTCATGGCTGAAACATTTCCAGACTTAGCCCTATATCATTGTGCATCATGTGCCAGCACTATTCTGGAAAACTCCTCACATGGTCCCCTATGGATATAAACTGCATTCTATAGCAAACTAAAATAAAACCACAATTATTTTCAGAAATCTGCTGACCTATGATAATCCTTCTTGATGGCAATGAGACCTACACACCTCAGCAGTAGGGCACTTTACAAGTGCACTGACTTGATGATATATAGATTATTTATTTTTACACAGAAATTTTCAGTACCATTTTCTACCTCATGAAATAAGGCAAATTTAAAGAGCTATAAAAGTACTACAATTAATTTTTCAGTGATGATTCTTTGAACAGATGATATGGCACTGCTTTATAATAAAGGCCGGATTTGAATCTGAGGTTTCATTAAGTTTAAACTGAGCTGCCCCCACATTACATAAATGTATGCTGTTCTGATGAGTTGCAAAATTTTAATGTATCAGTATTATCCTATGTTAAGGCTCAGAGAATCATAGAGCACAGAAGAGGCCATTTGGCCCATCGTGCCTGTGCCAGCTCTTTGAAAGAGCTATCATAGAAACATAGAAGATAGGAGCAGGAGTAGGCCATTCGGCCCCTCGAGTCTGCTCCGCCATTCAATGCGATCATGGCTGATCATCCAAATTCAGTACCCTGTCCCTGCTTTCTCCCCATACCCCTCGATCCCTTTAACCTCAAGAAATATATCCAACTCATTCTTGAATATATTTAATGCATTGGCCTCTACTGCCTTCTGTGGTAGAGAATTCCACAGGTTCACCACTCTCTGGGTGAAGAAATTCCTCCTCATTTCTGTCCTAAATGGCCTACCCCTTATACTTAGACTGTGATCCCTGGTTCTGGACTCCCTGACCATCGGGAACATCCTTCCTGCATCTAGTCTGTTCAGTCCCGTCAGAATTATATAAGTTTCAATGAGATCCCCTCTCATTCTTCTAAACTCCAGCGAGTACAAGCCCAATCGACCCAATCTCTCCTCATACATCATTCCTGCCATCCCAGGTATCAGCCTGGTGAATCTTTGCTGAACTCCCTCCATGGCAAGAACATCCTTCCTCAGATAAGGCGACCAAAACTGCACACAGTACTCAAGATGTGGTCTCACCAAGGCCCTGTACAACTGCAGCAAGACATCTTTGTTACTGTACTCAAACACTCTCGCTATGAAGGCCAACATACCATTTGCCTTCTTAACTGCCTGCTGCACCTGCATGCTTACCTTCAGCGACTGGTGCACAAGGATACCCAGGTCTCGTTGCACTTCCCCTTCTCCCAATCTATTGCCATTCAGATAATAATCTGCCTTCCTGTTTTTGCCACCAAAGTGGATAACCTCACATTTATTCACGTTATATTGCATCTGCCATGCTTTTGCCCAATCACCCAACCTGTCCAAATCATCCTGGAGTTTCTTGGCATCCTCCTCACAGCACACACGCCCACCCAGCTTTGTGTCATCTGCAAATTTGGAGATATTACATCTAGTTCCCTTGTCTAGATCATTAATATATATTGTGAATAGCTGGGGCCCAAGGACCGATCCCTGTGGTACCCCACTAGTCACTGCCTGCCACTCGGAAAAAGACCCGTTTATTCCAACTCTTTGCTTTCTGTCTGCCAACCAGTTCTCTATCCAAATCAATACTTTGCCCCCAATCCCATGTGCCTTAACTTTACACGCTAATCTCTTATGCGGGACCTTATCGAAAGCCTTCTGAAAGTCCAAATACACCACATCCACTGGTTCTGCCTTATCTATTTTACCAGTTACATCCTCAAAAAATTCCAGTAGATTAGTCAAGCACGATTTACCTTTTGTAAATCCATGTTGACTTTGTCTGATCCTGTCACTGTTTGCCAAGTGCTCTGCTATTACATCTTTTATAATGGAATCTAGCATTTTCCCCACTACCGATGTCAGGCTTCCCGGCCTGTAATTCATCGCTTTCTCTCTACCACCTTTTTTGAATAGTGGGGTAACATTGGCTACCCTCCAATCCATGGGTACTGTTCCAGATTCCATCGAATGTTGGAAGATGATCAGCAATGCATCTACTATTTCTAGGGCCACTTCCTTAAATACCCTAGGATGTAGATTATCAGGCCCTGGGGACTTATCGGCCTTCAATCCCATCAATTTCCCTAACACCATTTCCCTACACATATTGATTTGTTTCAGTTCCTCCCTTTCATCAGACCCTATCCTCCCCGACATCTCTGAGAGGTTATTTGTGTCCTCCTCTGTGAAGACAGAGCCAAAATATGTATTTAATTGGTCTGCCATTTCTTTTTTCCCCATTATAAATTCCCCTGATTCTGACTGCAAGGGACCTACACTTGACTTCACCAATCTTTTTCTCTTCACATGTCTATAAAAGCTTTTACAGTCAGTTTTTATGTTCCCTGAAAGCTTACTCTCATATTCTATTTTCCCTTTCTTAATTAATCCCTTTGTCCTCCTTTGTTGAATCTTAAACTGCTCCCAATCCTCAGGTTTGCTGCTTTTTCTGACCAATTTATATGTCCTCTCCTTGGATCTTATGCTATCCCTAATTTCCCTTGTTAGCCTCGGTTGAGTCTCCTTTTTTGTTTTATTTTTATGCCAAACTGGGATGAACAAATTCTGTAGTTCATCCATGCGGTCTTTGAATGTATGCCATTGCCTATCCACCGTCAACCATTTGAGTGACATTCCCTAATCAATCCTACCCAACTCACGCCTGAGACCATCGTAGTTTCCTTTATTTAAATTCAGGACCCTAGTCTCTGATCCAACTACTTCATTCTCCATCTTAATGAAGAATTCGATCATATTATGATCGGTCCGACCCAAGGTGCCTCGTACAACAAGGTTGCTGATTAATTCTTTCTCGTTACATAATACCCAGTCTAAGATGGCCTGATCTCTGGTTGGTTCCTCGACATATTGGTCCAGGAAACCATCCCGTAAACACTCCAGGAATTCCTCCTCCACAGTATTGTTACTAATTTGGTTAGCCCAATCTATATGTAGATTAAAGTCACCCATGATTACTGTTGTGCCCTTATTGCACGCTTCTCAAATTTCCCTTTTAATGCCATCCCCAACCTCCGCATTACTGTTTGGAGATCTGTATACCACTCCCACTAACGTTTTCTGCCCCTTGGTATTTCTCAGTTCTACCCATACAGATTCCACATCATCAGAGCTAGTAGCCTTCCTTACAATTGTGTTAATCTCACTTTAACCAGCAATGCTACCCCACCTCCCTTTCCTTTTTGCCTATCTTTCCTGAAAATTGAATACCCCTGGATGGTGAGTTCCCAGCCTTGGCCACCCTGGAGCCATGTTTCCGTAATCCCAATCAAATCATATTTGTTTACCTCTATTTGTGCAGCTAATTCATCCACCTTATTATGAATGCTCCTCCCATTAAGACACAAAGCTTTCAGGCTTGTTTTTTTAATGCTCTTAGACCTATTAGAATTATTATTTACTGTGGCCATGTTTGATTTAAAGCGTTGATTTCTCTGACTGCCACTTTTGTTTTTCTCCTTCCTATCTTTTGCTTTTATCCTTATTTCCCTTTCCTCTGTCCCCCTGCTCAGGTTCCCAACCCCCTGCCATTTTAGTTTAAACCCTCCCCCAGAGCACTAGCAAACACTCCCCTAGGACATCGGTCCCGGCCCTGCCCAGGTGCAAACCATCCGTTTTGAACTGGTCCCACCTCCCCCAGAACTGGTTTCAATGTCCCAGGAATTTGAATCCCTCCCCCTCGCACCTTTGCTCTAGCCACGTATTCATCTGAAATATCCTTCTATTTCTACTCTGACTAGCACGTGGCACTGGTAGCAATCCTGAGATTACTACCTTTGAGGTCCTATTTTTTAATTTTCCTCCTAACTCCCTATATTCAGCTTTTAGGACCTCATCCCGCTTTTTACCTATATTGTTGGTACCTATATGCACCACGACAACTGGCTGTTCACCCTTCCCTTTCAAAATGTTCTGCAGCCGCTCTGAGACAGCCTTTACCCTTGCACCAGGGAGGCAACACACCATCCTGGAGTCTCGTTTGCTGCCACAGAAACGCCTATCTATTCCCCTTACAATAGAATCCCCTATTACTATAGCTCTACCCCTCTTTTTCCTCCCGTCCTGGTGCCCGGAAGTTGGCTGCTGCTGCCTTCCTCTGAAAAGCCACCCCCCCAACAGTACTCAAAATGATGTATCTTTTTTGAGAGGGGGATGTCCACAGTGGACCCCTGCACTACCTGCCTGCGCCTAGTACTCTGTCTGTTGGTCACCCATTCCCTTTCTACCAGTCCAAACTTGCCTGCGGTGTGACCAACTGATCAAACGTGATATCTACGACGTCCTCAGCCTCGCGAATGATCCAGTATGTATCCAATTGCAGCTCCAACGCCGCAATGCGGTCTGCCAGTAGCTGCAGCTGGATACACTTCCTGCACACATAGTTGTCAGGGACACAGGAAGAGTCCCTGAGTTCCCACATAGCGCAGGAGGAGCATACCATGGCACTGGGCTGTCCTGCCATGACTTACCCTTTAATTAATTGCAATTAAATTAAATCAAATCAATCCCACCAATTGCACTACAGTTAAGTGGTATATTTAAGGGAACTAGTTTATAAAAAGTCCCCGCTACACCACACAGACCCTAGAAACTATAAACCACAGAGTTAAAGTTTAAAAAGAGAGAAATACTCACCAACCAATCACTTAGCTGCTTTCTGGTGACGTCACCCTTCGATTACTTTTTACTTCTCTCCCTCTCTGAGATTGGAGATTAGTACGCTATGAGGCCTACCTGGTCTCTGGCGCCTTTTAAAGCCTCGCTCCACCACCAAAATTCTTCCCGCCGCCGCCGCTGACGCTGACTATCAAATTAGTTCCACTCCCCTGTTTTATCCCCAGAGCTCTGCATTTTTTTCCTTTTCAAGTGTTTTTTTATTAATCATTCATGGGATGTGGGCATCGTTGGCATGACCAGCATTTATTGTCCATCCTTAATTGCCCTTGAGAAGGTGATGGTGGGCCACCTTCTTGAATTGCTGCAGTCCGTGTGGTGAAGGTACTGTTAGGGAGGGAGTTCCAGGATTTTGACCCAGCGAAAATGAAGGAACGGCAATATATTTCCAAGTTGTGTGACTTGGAGGGGAACTTGGAGGTGGTGGTGTCCCCATGTGCCTGCTGCCCTTGAACTTCTAGGTGGTAGAGGTCGCGGGTTTGGGAATTGCTGCCAAAGAAGCCTTGGTGAGTTGCTGCAGTGAATCTTGTAGATGGTACACACTGCCGCCACAGTACTCTGGTGGTGGAGGGAGTGAATGTTTAAGATAGTGGTGAGACACTTGCAACAGAATGCCCAGCCTCTGACCTGCTCTTGTAGCCACAGTATTTATTTGGCTGATCCATTTAAGTTTCTGGTCAATGGTGATCCCCAGGATGTTGATGGTGGGGTATTCGGCGATGGTAATGCGGTTGAATGTCAAGGGGTGGTGGTTAGAATCTATCTTGTTTGAGATAATCATTGCCTGGCACTTGTGTGGTGCAAATGTTACTTGCCACTTATCAGCCCTAGCCTGATAGTCGTCCAGGTCTTGCTGCATGCGGGCACGGACTGCTTCATTATCTTTAAGGGATAATTACTAGACCTAGCCCTTTTCAGGATACCCCAGATCAGGCGTATTCCCCAGACATTCACCTTCAACGAAAGTTAGAGATAGCTGAATTCTATATGATGCTTAATTGGGTCTAAAGATCCAGGCTATCTCTCTCTAAAGGAAAGGAATGACTTGTTCTCCAGATAGCACTTTTAATAAGTTTAACTAGACTGTAACCTTCCGGATATTATGAGGGTCCAGAAACCCCCCCCAGAATTCTGCAACTCCTCACAAAAGAGTGTACAAAGATGGAGTTCGTGAGTTTGATACAGAAATACTATGTGAGACAATTCTAAAAATATATAGATGTATTAAAGAACCGACATGCAGCTAACAGCTGGTGATTCAATCACAACTTTAACAGTTTAAAATACAAATAGCTTACATTTCTTATTCTCAGAGATCCTTATTCTCAAATCTTAACTTTGTTACATTTTTACATTTCTAAGTCTTATTTCTAATCCAGGATATCCACCAAAATCAAATAAAAGTACCTTTTGATCCCCGAGACTCAAAGAATTAAAAACTAACAGAGCCTACCTCTGAAGTTGAGAATCGCTTGCCCTTTCCAGTGACTTCTGGCTTCCTATCTGAAAGTTCCATATTTTATACCCTTTCTCAGTGGTATATCCTTTGAAGATTTCTGTTGATGTAAGCTAATTATCTCTAGTCATTCTTTCTGTTGACTTCTTTCTAACCTTACTGTCAGTTCAGCTGTTAACTTGCAGAATCCTGTCTCTACCTTTAGGTGTTCAAATTTTATCATAAAAAATGGTTATGACAGATGTATCTATTTGATGCCATTCTTACAAAGTCTTTTCATTCAATTTCTAAATCACCTTAGCTGGTTGAAAGCAGACTTAGTGTCTCCTAACTGTTCCAAGTTCAATACAAAAACCATGTGATTGCTTGGTGCATCTATTGAAGTCATATTGACAAAGTCTCCTGTTTGTAAATTTTACAATATGTAAATCAAAAACACTTCAACTAGGGTATTCTATGCATTTCTTAGCTAATTCAATTGGTTGTATTAAGAATTATGTCTCCTGTCTTTCATTTGATATTAATTTTACAAAGGCACATGTTCCTTTAATGTTCTGTGTTTCTGTTCAAAGTGTCAGCTTATAACACTTTAAACTGGGTAATGGTATTGTGTTTCTCACAAACTGCAGACATTCTGGAAGCAACACTTTGCTTCTTCAATAGGGCCATTGTTTAAGTATTAACAACCAATTCCCATTTCAAAAGCTTGTATGGTGTTTACAGCTTTGTGTTAACACTTCATCTTATCTCAGAAGCCTGTATTTCTGTTTACAGCTTGTGTCGTTGAGGCTTTTAGATTTTTAACCCCAGTTTGTCATGTTTTATTAAAATCAGAATTCTGTTCATAGGATGGCGTATCTTTCTGAAATATGGCTTTTCCTTTACACCCCACTCTTGACCAAAAAATGAGCTGGAACATCTAGACAGAGTTTGGTCAATATTCCTCATAAGGTGACAATAGCATATTAATTTCACGAGATGCACAATCATGTGCTACATGAAAATTACTTTTAAGTCATCCTAGGATAATGTTTTGCCTTATTTTAAATTGAACACAATTTAAAAGGATGATAAGTACATAGTCATGCAATTAGCAAAACAACATGTACTTAGAATGTCCAATCGGCAGACGTACATTCCATAGAGGTGGGTTATTCATACGAGTCAAGGAGACGTCATTTGAAACTAGTTGAAGCTTGACACGCTGTTCCTTCGATCTGGCGTGTATACAGATACGTGTTTTCGTAAAGGACTTGCCAGGCACTCAGTTGATTCCTTCTTTATCCGCTGTGTCTTCCTCCTTCGTTGAAGTAACTCATTGATCTTTCCTTGTTTCGGTTGTTGCTTTTCGCAAATCCAATTCCTGATGCATTGCCAAGCAATGTGTGGAAGAGCCGGCGACACCGTCTGACTGACCGTCGTCAGTAATTCGTTCGCATCCATTTCTTGTGTCATGCTCCAAGCTGGGTCTTGAAAGACAGTGTACGACTGCACCTTGTATTGTTCCTCCTTTTCGGTATCCCGCAAGACATCTTTTGGTATTGTCTATGGAGACAGTTTTAAGAATATGCTTGCCATTCAGCTGGTTAATATGTATTTGAACTGTTCTTTTGTTAATAACAGAATGTGTTTGAACAGGTTTTTTCCACTTCGGTCTTAAACCAGGTTTTTGCTTGAACTTCTTTTCCTGTACCCATTCTCCTGTTAGGGGTTGCCATGCTTTATTTGTCATTTTTTTCTGCCTATTTACTTCCCTTATCCTCTGAGCAATTCGATGAATCTCCTCTGTTACTTATTTTTTAAATCTAACTGTCGCTGTCGGATCAAGGACTCAGAGTGTGTAGAGGCAATAAAAGAACTATGGGTGAGCAGTGTATGCATCTCAACCCCATACATCAGATAATATGGAGTTTTAGGGGACACGGTCCCTGATGCAGATGTGGGCACATTATTGAGTGATAGCTGTACCTCCGGAATGATGGTAGTCCACTTATTCCCCCTGATTCTCAATAGTTTGACCAATAGCTTTTTTACTTCCTGGTTTTTACGTTCCACCAGCCCCGCTGATTGCAGGTGACGTGGCATGCTGTGCTCTAACCCAATCCCCCTTTGTTCGCAGTAGTTTTTGAAGACCTTGGATACAAAGGCTCCGCCTTGATCGGAGTGTAAGATTTCGGGTGCACCAGCTACAGTAATTATATCAGAAATAGCCCTGGCAAGTGCATTTTCTGAAACAGTTTTTGTGGGGACCAGCCAGCAGAAGGAAATGCATCCATCTACACAAATGAGAACATGTCTATATCCCAAAGATGGGGGAAGTGGTCCAATAAAATCAATAAAGAATTTTCCCATTGGCTCATCAGCTTTCACAGGAGCCAATGGTGGTGGCTTAATTAGTGATGACTCATTGGTTAAATAGCATGGCTCACAATTTGCCACATATGTTTTACAGGCTTTAAGCATGTCTGGCCACCAATATAAGGAGGTCAATTTGCAGAATGTTGTTCTGGCACCACAATGTGCTTGACATGCCCTCGTGAGCTTCTTTTACAAGCTGTTCTCGTTTGTGTCTCGGGGGTACCTCTCGGTTTCCCTTGGGCAAATTAACTAGTACAATACCCGTAGGGGTTGACATGAATCTTGTCATTCATGTGGAAATTACTTATGAAATAATAATGGGCGGCCTGCTGGCAGCACTCTCCAGGGAGAGTATAAATACTCGGGCATGGGCCCAGCTTGCTCAGGACATTTTTTAACAGGAACTAGTGAAGGACACAACTAGATCTACATTTTAAAAAACAGTTGATTATAGCCTTGTTTAATACTCAGACCAAGTGCCTAGTAGTTTTCTTACATCGGGGGTTTCCGAGTAAAAGTATTTTGGTGGATATCCTGTTGGATTCTCTTTTATTGGGTCTAATAGCTGAAACAGTTCCTCATCCTGATTAGCTGTCCGTTCTGCCCTAGTGATTACATTAACATTGGCAGGCCCCTCTCGAGGGTGTGTCATGCAGACCGAACGTTTCACTTGTTCATCTGCAAGGCTGTTATCTTTTGAGTGTACTCTCCCAGTGGTATGCCCGTTTACTTGAATCAGCTGACAATTCTTTTTCTCCATTCTCGAACGGAGAATGTCTTCCCACGATGACTTATGTTTTATGGGTTTACCCTTATGATTGGTAAAATTTGTTTGTTTGCAGATAACTAGATCTTGGTTATATCCTCTTTTAAAGTAGCCACTATCCGTGCAAATTAGTGTGGGTTTAATAGGGTCTGCCTTCTCTAAAGCATACCCTAATGCTGCGGCTTCAGCATATTGCTCATTCTTATGGCCAAGGGGTATAGACAGTAATTCTTCTGGATTAAAAGAATAGGAATCTCAAAAAGTCCCTACTACTATCCCCATCCCAGCTGAGGATTGTTGGGATGTCACTTTTTTAATCGTCATTGATGATCCATCACAGTAAATAACTTGATGGTATTCTGTAAGTGGTCTCATAGATATTTCTCTGATCTCCTCCTCCGTATCATCATCCTCCATGATGGGGAGATGCTCTAACGTTTCACATTGATTTGGATGGCGTTGTAGATAAGGGTAGTATCTATTTATGAGTTGCTCAAGGAGGTCTTTGCCTCCCCCCTCTAGGCAAGTTCGATCAAGCTGTGTTCGAACATGTTTTTCCTTGTCATCTTGGTCTGTGGATGCTTCTACAGGTCTGGTTGAAATTTTAAGGTAATGTTGTCCTATAATGAGGGAACAGGCCAATTGTGGTACCAGTCCTACATCTAGGGTCACCGTGATTCCATATATAGTAATAGGTATTTTGTAAAAAATAATTATTTTGGTTTTGTCTTGTGTGAATCCCATTAATGATTTTTTAGAAATTGGGATTCCCAAACCTGTCCACTTAGTTTTTATAATTGCAGGATCTATTACAGTGTAATCAGCTCCCGTATAAAACGGGGCCTTAACTTGTGTGTTTGTGGGCATAGGGGAACTCAAAAGGCCCTGGCGGGGTGCCAGGCCTTTAATCCTGGGATTGTTTATCCTCAGGATCCTGAGTTTCATTTGCTGCATTGCCTTTAATTATTTTAATTGATTTTTGTTCCACCCTCTTGGGGGTTTCATGTTTTCCAGATCCCTGAGGGGGTTTGTCGGACCTTTTATTATCTTGACGATCCTCCTGTTGAGGTGGACGTTGGCTCTGCCAGGAATTTTTTTGATCCCAATTTTTGTTTTCTCGGTACCCTCCCATGGCTCTCTGATAGTTTTGGGCAGTGTAAAAGCTGTCCCCATAGGGAGTCCACTGGCCTTTGCTTTCCTTACGAGGTCTAGCCCCTCGGCTATCCCATCTTTCCGGGGAGAAATCTGTCTCATATTGTGAGCGAGTTGTGGGTGTACACCTTTTGGAATACCCTGTTGGGGGTCCCGAGCCACAAGTTTGTGTCTGGGCGGGGTGGACTTGAGACTTGCATCTATACAGTCCTTCTTTCTGAGTACCAAAGGAACCTTCTTCATTTTTTTTATCCCTAGTTTCTGATCTCATTATAGGTTTAGTTTGGGGTAGACCTAAGAGGTCATGGTTTAATTGGATAATGTGATTGACTTTATCCCATCTTTGGTGGTTATCTCGATAATCGTTTAGAGCACCCTCACAGGCAATTTTGAGGGCATGTATTTTGATATTGATTGGCCAGGCAACCATGGACAATGTCCCAGTTATCCTGTGTAAGTACTTTGCCTAATCTGTAGGCAGCTACCCGCCCTTTAGCACTTTGCCTCCAATTTCCACCCTTCCCTCACCTTCACATGGTCCATCTCTGACTCTTCCCTTCCCTTCCTCGACTTCTCTGTCTCCATTTCTGGGGGTAGGTTATTGACCAATATTCACTACAAACCCACTGACTCCCACAGCTACCTGGACTACACTTCCCCCCACCCCGCCTCCTGTAAGGACTCTATTCCATTCTCCCAGTTTCTCCATCTCTGCCGTATCTGCTCCGACGATGCCACCTTCCACACCAATGCTTCAGATATGTCTTCCTTTTTCCGCAACCGAGGAGTCCCCTCTACCGTGGTTGACACTGCCCTCGACCGTGTCAGTTCTATCTCCCGCACTTCTGCCCTCACCCCTGCCCCTCCCTCCCGGAACCACGATAGGGTTCCCCTTGTCCTCACCTTTCACCCCACCAGCCTCCATATTCAACGGATCACCCTCCGGCATTTCCGCCACCTCCAAAGTGATCCCACCACCAAACGTATCTTCCCCTCCCCTCCCCTTTCAGCATTCCGTAGGGATTGCTCCCTCCGAGACACCCTAGTCCACTCCTCTATCACCCCAAACAGCCCTTCCCCTTCACCTGGCACCTTCCCGTGCAAGCGGAGGAGATGTAACACCTGCCCCTATACCTCCCCCCTTCCCACTGTCGAGGGCCCCAAACACCCCTTCCAGGTGAAACAGCGATTTACTTGTACTTCTCGCAATCTAGTATACTGTATTCGGTGCTCACGATGTGGTCTCCTCTACATTGGGGAGACCAAACGCAGATTGCGTGACCACTTTGCGGAACACCTCCGTTCAGTCCGTAAGGGTGACCCCGAGCTTTCAGTCGCCTGTCATTTTAATTCACCGCTCCATTCCCACTCGGACCTCACCGTCCTTGGCCTCTTGTATTGTTCCACGGAAGCTCAACGTAAACTCGAGGAAGAGCACCTCATCTTCCGATTAGGCACTTTGCAGCCTTCTGGACTCAATATTGAGTTCAACAATTTCAGATCATAACCTCGGCCCCTATTACATTTTTACTTGTAATTTTTCCACTCCTTCCCCCCCCCCCCTTTCCTTTTGTTTCTCTCTCACACCTGGCAGCTATCTCTTGCCCTGCCAGTACACTTCACACCCAATCTCAGCCTATTCCCATCTCGTCTAGCTTCGAATACCTTTTATTGTCTCTTTTACCACTTTTGTTTCTTTTACTTCTTTTGTCCGATCGC
The DNA here is from genome assembly GCF_052327205.1 of Somniosus microcephalus. Lineage (NCBI taxonomy): Eukaryota > Metazoa > Chordata > Chondrichthyes > Squaliformes > Somniosidae > Somniosus > Somniosus microcephalus. The sequence continues at coordinate 41,079,043 of NC_140998.1, forward strand.
AGCCCTGCCTTCGATCTATTTTCTTTTCTTTCCAGTTTCGAAGAACGGTTCGACCCGAAACATCAACTCAAATTTCTCTCCACGGATGTTGCCTGACCTGCTGAGTTTTTCCAGCATTTTCTGTTGTTATTTCGTCCTTTAGTTGTGGCTGTATTACATGCCCTCCTTGAGTTGCCGTGAGAACATAAGCGTATATTTGAACCCAGTTGTTACACTGGTTTAATGGGGAAATTAAGCCTGAACTTAGTATCATTTGCAGTAGTTGCCTCAGGTGTTGGGCATTCCAATCTTGGCAACAGGTTTCCAATTTATCAAGGTTAGTTAGAATCCAGCAGGATATTTCCTGGCTGGTGTTTCCCGGTCTACCACACATTGTGTAGATAGAGCTCAGATTTACTTGACCTAGGGGCGCAATTTGTGGTTGCTGGGGTTGGTTTACTGGACCAGTACTCATTGCACCTCCAGCATTTAGATTAGATTGAGCTAGTGCCTGTCGGCATTGATTACAATGGATTCTAAGCTGTCTATAGTTTTCTCGAAGATTCTGGTTGTTTATTTCATCATGAGCTTGCCACCTTAACCGGAATCCATGGCCCCCAGGAGCATAGGCTGCTCCGGGTCCTGCTATTCGCTCATGGTTGCCACCACCTTGTTGGGCACCCAATTGTGCAGGTGTGCACCTTATCATTAAGGAATTTAGTGGATTTGGAGTATTTGTTTGATTATCCCACCGGATATTCTGTATCCCCTGGTTTGGGGATCAACATCAATCGTGCCATGAGTTCTAACAGCTCCATCGGCATCAAAGCCTTCTATTTCAAAAATTATCACTTGGTTTTGTGGAGGTACAGGGATAGGATTATTTCCCCTAATAAAGCAATTGCTTGATTTTCCTAATAAAAGACTTGGCCAATTCCGACAGGGTTTGCCATTTCATCAGGACCTAACCTCGGCTAGGGTTTAATATGAACTTTATAAGAAATTTCTAGACCTCAATACTATATTGAGGGAGTTCTGATTTAAGTTCTACAAGGCTTGATCAGGGTCTTGTCATCTCTAGAGACTTAAATCTGTGTCTTAGTACCACTGTCAGTAAAACACTCCTTCTATACTAAACAATCTCCAAGATGGATATAGATATAAATATAAGTATAGGTTCAGTATCAACTCATTAACACACACATTGGGTGCCAACTGAAGGGATAATTACTACTCCTAGCCCTTTTCGGGCTACCCCGGATCAAGCGTATTCCCCAGATGTTCACCTTCAACTAAAGTTAGAGATAGCTGAAATATATAAGATGCTTAATTGGGTCTAAATGTCCAGGCTATCTCTCTCTAAAGGAAAGGAATGACTTGAAGATGTTACCATCCTCCAGATAACACTTTTAATAAGTTTAACTAGACTGTAACCTTCTGGATATTATGAGGGCCCAGAAAACCACTCCAGAATTCTGCAACTCCTCACAAAAGAGTATACAGAGATTGAGTTTGTGAGTTTGATACAGAAATACTATGTGAGACAATTCTAAAAAGATATAGATTTATTAAAGAACTGACATGCAGCTAACAGCTGGTGATTCAATCGCAACTTTAACAGTTTAAATAAAATAGCTTACATTTCTTATTCTCAGAGATCCTTATTCTCAAATCTTAACTTTGTACATTTTTACATTTCTTATTATTTATAATCCAGAATATCCACCAAAATCAAATAAGAGTACCTCTTGATCCGTGAGACTCAAAGAGTTAAAAACTTACAGAGCCTGCCTCTGAAGTTGAGAATTGCTTGCCCTGTCCAGCGACTTCTGACTTTCCATCTGAAAAGCTCTATTTTTATACATTTTTTAGTGGTTTATTCTTTGAAGTTTTCTGCTGATGTAAGCTAATTATCTCTAGTCATCCTCCTGTTGACTATTCTCTATTCTTACTGTCAATTTAGCTGTCACCTTTCAGAATCCTGTCTGCTATGTAGGTGTTTAACTTATCATATAAAATGTTTTATTACAAATTTATCTCTTTGACGCCATTCTTACGAAGGACTTCAATTCAATTCTGAAATCACCTAGCTGTTTGGAAGCAGATGTCATGACTCCTATGTATTCCAAGTTCAACACAAACACAATGTGATTGCTTGGTGCATCTTTTGATTTCATATCTACAAAGTCTTCTGTTTGTATATTTTACAATATATAAATCAAAACCACTTCAACCAGGGTGTTCCATGTATATCTTAGCTACTTCAATTGGTTGTATATATAATCATGTTTCCTGTTTCTCATTTGATGTTACTTTTATCAAATGCACATGGTTTGTTAATGTTCTGTGTTTCTGTTCGAAGTGTTATTTTTAACACTTTACTTGGGCATTGCTATTGTGTTGGTTCCAAACTGCAGACTCCTCAGAAGCTTCTTCAATAGGGCCTTTGTCTCAGTATTAACAATCAATTCCCACTTCAAAAGCTTGTGTGGTGTTTACAACTTTTGTGTTAACACTTCATCTTATCTCAAAAGCCTGTATTGACAGCTTGTGTTGTTGAGGCTTTTTAGATTTTTAAACCCAGTATGTCATGTATTAATAAAGTCAGAATTCTGTTCATAGGATGGTTTATTTTTCTGCAATAAGGCTTTTCCTTTACACGCCCCTCTTGACCAAAAAATGTGCTGGAACATCTAGATACATCTAGATAGAATATTTGGTCAATATTCCTCATGAGATTACAATAGCATGTTAAGTTCACGAGATGCACAATCATGTGTTACTTGAAAATTCCTTTGAAGTCATCCTAGGACAATGTTTTGCCTTATTTTAAATTGAATACAGTTTAAAAGGATGATAAGTACATAGTCATGCAATGAGTGAAACAACATGTACTTAGAATGTCCAATCGGCAGATGTACATTCCGTAGAGGTGAGTTATTCATACGAGTCAAGGAGACATCAGTTGAAACTAGTTGAAGCTTGACACGCTGTTTCTTCGATCCGGCATGTGTACAGATGCGTGTTGTCGTAAAGGCCTTGCCAGGCACTCAGTTGATTCCTTCTTTATCCGCGGTGTCTTCCTCCTTTACTGAAGTAACTCGTTGATCTTTCCTTGTTTCGGTTGTTGCTTTTCGCAAATCCAATTCCTGATGCGTTGCCAAGCAATGTGTGGAAGAGCCGGCGGCACCGTCTGACTGACTGTCATCAGTAATTCGATCGCATCCATTTCCTGTGTCATGCTCCAAGCTGGGTCTTGAAAGACAGTGTACGACTGCACCTTGTATTGTTCCTCCTTTTCGGTATCCCGTAGGACATCTTTTGATATTGCCTATGGAGACAGTTTTAAGAATATGCTTGCCATTCAGCTGGTTAATATGTATTTGAACTGTTCTTTCATTAATAACAGACTGTATTTGAACAGGTTTTTTCCACTTCGGTCTTAAACCAGGTTTCTGTTCGAACTTCTTTTCCTGTAACCATTCTCCTACTATGGGTTGCCATGCTTTATTTGTCAATTTTTTCTGCCTATTTGCTTCCCTTATCCTCTGATCAATTTGATGAATCTCCTCTGTTACTTCTTTTAAAAAAAAATCTAACTCTTTATATAGCATCTTTCCTGACTTTAGGATATCCAACAGTGCTTCATAGCCAATCAATTACTTTTGAAGTGCAGCGCTCTGGTAAAGTAGGGAGATGCGGCAGCCAAATTACACACAGCAAGGTCCCGCAAACAGCAATGAGATAGCTGGCAAGGTAATCTCATTTTAGTGGTTTTGGTTAAGGGATAAGCATTGGCCAGGACACTGAGAGAACTCCACTGTTCTTTCTCAAATTGTGGCATCGGATCTTTAACATCTGAGAGATGAGATGGGGCCTTGGTTTAATGTCTTATCTAAATCAGAACTGATATATTATAATGTGTAATACACAATGTATTATTCTGTATTAAATTGTGCGTAGGTGTTCCTTTAACGCCACAGAGCCGAACACATGCATCAAAAGAAAGAAAGATTTGCATTTACATAATGCTTTTCACGACCACCGGATGTATCAAAATGCGTTACAATACTTTTTGAAGTGAAGTCACTGTTGTAATTTAGGAAACGTGGCAGCCAATTTGCAAACTCCCACAGCAATGAGATAAATGACCAGATAATCTGTCTTTTTTAAGTGATGTTGGTTAAAGGATAAATATTGACCAGGACACTGAGGAAAACTCCCGTGCTCTTCTTCGAAATAGTGCCATGTGTAAGCGGTTTTTGATCCTAGCCCAATTGCTAGACGGGCGGTTCAAATCGCCCCCGCCTTATGAAAGTTCTATACCCGGGAATTATTATTCAGAGTGTAAATGAAATAAGTCATGGACAGGAATGCTTCGGTGAAAAATCAAACTTATATTTATTTGGTCTAACATACACTGGCTAAAACATGCACTACTATGGGCCGAAGGACCTCTTTCTGTGCTGTATAACTCTATGACTCTATGACTCTAAACAAAATCACTGTCCCTGTGGAGAATAAAATCCAGATTACAATCAACATACATACAGTACCAAACTGGGGACTATAACAAGCAGTAATTCCCTTGTTGCTATGGTGGACTCAAATTCCACCCCTACCAATGAATTACCCAGTCGCATAAACCCCTTCACCTGGCTGAACCAAACGAAGCTCCCCCCTCGGAATAGCCCAAAAGCTTCACGTCTGAGAAAAACCCTGAGCCCCTTACACCTCACCCAGCTTGCCTGGGATATCTGGTTACCGGCTTGGCTCGATCGCTTCGCTCAGCGGCTTCTTCCTCTGGTACTTCTTGTTAAGTCGATCTTGGTGGAGCGAGGAGCGAGAGAGAGAGAGAATGGTGCAAAAGAATCTATATTTATAGTAGTCTGGCTACCCCTATCTTTTCCCGCCAATCTTTAAAATCCTTTCATTTCTAAGCACTCCGGTGCTTAATCAGTGATGAGTCATCCTCGGATCCATGCGTATTGGATTAATGGCCCTAAGTCTGGGACATACCTTTCGGTCTTTGTGTTGGGAAAAAAACCGGCTCCCTTTCAGCTGGCTGAGGCCAGTAGGTTCATTGGTCTGCTTCTCTTCTGAGATGGAGGTGAGACGCGCTTTGCATATTAGAGTGGCCTTTTAATCAAGTACAATGGCCCCCTTCCTTTTTCCAGGACTGTCGGGCAAACCCATACATTCTGGATGACTGACAGTTCTTTTGTCACAGCCAACTGCCATGCATTCTCTGAAGTTTCAATAAACCAGTCTTTCACGTATCTGCACAGGGCGATCCCATAACAGGGAAAATACCCTCAGAAAAATCCCATAAAGTCCACAAACTATTCCCGACTGAGTCCATTCTTCAGAGACTTTGCGATCTCTTCACATGGGATCTTTTATGTCTGCCTGAGAGGACAGATGGGGCTCAGTTTAATGTCTCATCCGAAAGACGTAAGTAAAGTGTTTATAATATTACTCGTTGATCTCCCATGGCATTGCTTATGATGAGTTGAGAGATATGCTGGCTTATAACAATAGTAGTGCAATGCCATCTATGCACAATGTATTGGCAGGGAAATTCTTGCATAATGACACCATAATAATGGTGTAGCTACATTGCAAAGCCATTTTCCTGTACAAAAGTCCAAGGAAAATATGCCATAAGTGTGTTAAGCCAGTTAAGCGCCGTAATTTCCTGGGAATTCTGCGCCTCTTTACCAAGACCTCTGCCAAAACCCTCCGAAGCTCATTAATATAGCTCCACCCCCATTTAAAACCGCTGCGAGCGTGAATTTCTGGATTTCTGCTGGTTTTCTTGTAAAGTGCAGTTGTGCCGAGAAATCTAGACACAGGTAGGTCAGAGGTCACCTGTGTTAGAAATCAGGGGTGTTCAAAATATATATGGTTTTGATGATAAAACTGTGACGTGAGTAATGCTGTATTTGCATGATTGTATTAGAACTAGAGACAGAAAGTCTCTCAGACTAGTATTAGAATAATTAGATGCTTAGAATCTGCCTGTGTTTTGGTTCCCTGTGGATGTTATAGCATTCTGCAGTGTGACGGTCATAAATAATCTTGTTTTCAAGTTAGAATTTCAACCTTGTTTATGTTTCTCTAATTTGATCAACTAAGGCCCAATGTTATATTTCTTCCATTACTGCTAATAACCATATTATAATGCTAAGTTAGGATTTCAACTTTGTTTAACAAAACTACTTTAAAATGCATAAGTTAACCAGTGTATGAGAATAGAATAGACGATATATTTGGGAATTTAATGATTCATTCCATGGTACAATAGTCTGATAATGAAATTGTTACTTTTGCATAGCTAAAGCTGCATGAACAGCATGAACATAAATAACTGATAACAAGCAGTTACGAACATCTGATGGCCAAGAATGACATGTCCGACTCCAAACTAGTGAGGATAGGGACAAGAGAGATAAGACACGAATTCCAAAGGAAGAACCTTCAGAAAGATTAAACAATAAGACAAATTGAATGAGGTAATGAGACCCCCTTTTGGGGAGGGCTTTCATCCAAGAACTAAGACAAAGAACTTGAGCTGTCATTGGTTGATGAGGTTTTAGAGGAACCTCTATCGGTTAAATGGTCTTGTCAGTAACTTGGCCTCAGGCCCACACCTAAAAAGAGAATAAAAGTAACACCCTGAGTGCTTGTCCACACAGACAGTGGAGGGGAGAGCCAGACAGAAGTTGGGCTGGTCGAACGCTCTTTTGAGAGTGATCCTACGCTCACCAACTCGAAGGCCCTAGAGAGAGAGAGATAGGCCGGAAGCCAGAGAACTGTTGACGCACGCCAGCCGTCTGCCCGATCAGGACCGGTACCAGCTGCTTGTCACAGTCGTATATTTTTGCTGTATAACAAGCATGTTATATTCCGTCTTAAACTCTGATTAATTAATATTAAATGGGCCAGAAATTCGGGTCCCCACGGGTGAGTAAGCACTGTGTACTCACGCATAGGGCCAACAAAAGTGTCGGTTTCGTGCATGCACTGCGCATGCGCTGGAAACTGGAACTTCCGTTCCCTTGAAAGAAGGGGTTCACAGATCAAACGCTTGCGCCAGAGAGGCAGCGCGTATGCCTGGAACCTCCGTTTTTTTTCCAGGTTTCTCCGGGAGGGTAAATCTCCAGCAGCTGCGCGTTTAAAAAGCAGTCACAAGGCCTACTTTTAACAAGGTAAGTGGTGAATTAAGCAAAATTGAAACATTTTTCCACAGGTTTATTATTTTTTAATACTTTAAAGAAAGGTAAGTTTATTTTTAGCCCCGTTAAAAACTGTAATTAATTTTTTCAAAAATTTAAATTATTGTTTAAAATAGTTATTTTATGTAATTTATAGTTATTTTAAAAATGTGATTTAAAAAAAATATATTTGAAGTTTTAGTTATGTTTTGGGGCCGATCTCTATTCATAGATTTGACAGGTCTTCCTGTCAACTTTATGAATGGAGGTTCCCTGCTACGATTGGCTCTCCATGGCCCACATGATCCCAGGCGACACTTCGAACTAACTGCGCCCCTGGGATACGCAAGCACTGCGCACCGGCAGTTGGAGGAGGCCCAGGATTGGAATCCCACGTGGGCCCACAGCACAACGGCCGGCGCGCTAGGTAAGTGCAGGTCGGGGGCTTGCGCCCGCGGGAAGCCTCCGACCTGAATTTCTGGGCCATTATACCCACCATATTGGTTTGCAGTCGATCCTGATTATTTGAAAGACTAGAGATAAGCTACTAATTGGCCAAATCTCTACACCTGCTAGTTGCGTTATTTGTGGCTCTCACATGATTCTGTCTGGGAGGAATATTCAAGGTTTGGAGCTTCATCTCTACTGTTGGGAATTTATTTTTGGGGGTTTTTTTTTTGCTTGTCTCTTACTGACATCTTCTGTTTTCCTGACCAGAGTCCTGCGAGTGTCTGAAGCCGGTATTTTCAGCCCTGTGTTCAGAACGGCAAAGTAGCTGCAATGGCCATCCCACCCGGTCTACCCCTAATCATTATTTTTATATAATTATTGTTGTGTATGTAATATGTAGGTTACTTTAAACCTATAGCCAGGGCGGCACTACTTTGTAGGGCGTAGTGATACCATAGTACCACTCCTGGCCATAGGGGTATAAATAGTACTGTGGGTACTGATCTCCCCTCAGTTCCCGCCTGTTGGTATTAAGTAAAGACCTACGTTGAATCTTCCAAGCTGTCTCTTCATTATTGGATTAAGTATAGACACATACTTTACACTGGTGACGAGTAAGGTTCAAACTCACCAGTACACGGTGCAACAAAGGAATGGTAGCAGTACGGAGAGAGAAGGAGAGAGGCTTCTTACCAGCCAGCCTGCAGAGTCCAGGGTCAACCAAAGGAAACCGCCCAGCACTCCAGGTTCGGGAGGAGCAGCAGCAACGGAGCGAGAGAGAGAGGGTTCCAACAGAAGCTGCAGCAGCTGAGAGAAGAGGCTGAACGGGCGCTCCAGCCACGGGGCAAAAGTCCACCCAGGGCCAGGTAAACTGAAATCCTTCCCGGGGAATGGGAGCTGCAAGGGCCAGAACGGGCAGGCGATCTGGGGAACAAACAGAGCCACGAGGACTAGCAAGCCACGAGAGGGGAAGGTCGCTTTTAATAGCGGCGGTGGCAATAACGGGAGCTGCAAGGGCCAAAAATAACGATGCTGGAGAGAGGTCGTTGACAGCAGAGGGAGAAAAGGCGGGAAAAACGCCATCTAGTGGACAAAGGGGAAAAGTTTTTTCTCTTCAGCAGTTTAAAATTAAAAAAAAAAATTTTAAACGCCATCTAGTGGACAAAGGCGGGAAAAGCTCTTCAGCAGTTTAAAATGTCTAAAGAAGGTTGGTTGTCAGCACTTGTTGAGGACACAGAAGAGTGGGATGCCTATGTCAAAAGGCATGAACTTTATTGCATAGTAAACAAGGTGAAAGATGACGAAAAGGCAGCAACCTTATTAAATTTTATGGGGGCAAAAACATACGGTCTGCTGAGGAATCTTCTTACTCCAGAAAAGCCAGCAGACAAAACGTATGCCCAAATTGTTGATACGTTAAGGGAATATTTAAACCCTAAGCCACCATTTATAACGGAACGGTACCGCTTCTACAGACGCGACCAAAGGAATGATGAGTCGCAGGCAGCCTATTTGGCTGAGCTCAGAAGGTTGTCCAAACATTGCCAGTTTGGAGCCTTTTTGGCAGACGCGATCAGAGACAGATTTGTCTGTGGCATGTTAAATGAGAGTACACGAAAACGGTTGCTAGCCAAGAAACAGCTCAGCCTAGATCAGGCGATTGAAATAGCATCGGCCCATGAAGCAGCAGCACAGAGTGCTGCTCAAATGCGACAAAGCACAACCTGCTATGACACCCATGAGGTGACATTTCACAAAGGTAAATGCTACCGTTGTGGCAAAACCACCCACGACCAAAGTAATTGTTGGTTTCGTGATAAAATATGCCGGCAGTGTGGGAAAAAGGGGCATATGGCGAAAGTTTGTCGGTTGGGTACGAAACCCAATAGTGGGGGCAGTCCGAGCAGTACCAAGGCAAGGACAAAAATACATAAGATGTCTGACAGTAGCTCAGACGAGTCACAGGAAGGCACAAAAGCAGAGCCTAAAGGTCTGGGATGTCTCAAGTTATATGGTGTAGACAAAACGGAGGACCACAGCACAATGTGGGTTAAAATGAAGGTAGCAGGCGTCGAAGTTAATATGGAGCTGGACACGGGTTCAGCCCTATCAGTAATTAATGAACAAGATTATAACAGGCTGTTCAAACGCATTCCCTTAAAGGATACGGAAATTAAATTAAAAACATATACGGGACAAAAAGTTTACCCGAGGGGAAAAATGCAAGTAACAGTTAAATACAACGGCAGAAAAGTGCCAGGACTTTATTTATACGTCCTACCAAATGGTGGACCACCACTTTTGGGTAGGGAATGGATAAGAAAAATCCATTTCGACTGGAAGTCGATACACGAGTTAAAAGTAGAGACCACCAAGGATGATACAACCATTACAAGCAGGCTGTCGAAAATATTGGCAAAAACGCCAGAGGTGTTCCAACAAGGGCTGGGGACCTTAAAGGACATTAGAGCAAAAATAACTATTGCTCAAGACGCAAACCCCAAGTTTTGTAAGGCCAGACCGGTGCCTTACGCCATTCGGCCAGCTGTGGAAGCAGAACTGGATGCCTTAGAGAGTGCAGGTGTCCTTACAAAGATTGAGTGGAGTGAGTGGGCCACGCCCATCGTCCCAGTTATAAAGAAATCTGCAAATAACACACCAGGGGAACCAAAGAAGGTTCGCACTTGCGGGGATTTTAAGATAACTATTAACCCAGTCCTGCACACGGTACAGTATCCACTGCCGCGGATAGAGGACATATTCGCATCGTTAGCTGGGGGTAGACACTTTACGAAGATTGACCTTTGTCAAGCTTATTTACAGATGGAGGTGGAACAGGACTCGAAAAAGCTCCTAACGATTAACACACACAAGGGATTGTACCAGTACAATCGCCTGGTATTTGGTGTGGCGTCCGCCCCGGCAATATGGCAGAGGACCATGGAACAGGTCTTACAGGGCATTCCAGGAACGCAATGCTACCTGGATGACATCCTGGTGACAGGACAAACGGATAACGACCACCTCGCTAACCTGGAGCGAGTACTTCTGCAGTTACAACAATATGGACTCAGGGCGAACAAGCAGAAATGTGAGTTTTTCCAGGAACGTATCTCCTACTGTGGTCACATTATAGACAAGGAAGGCCTGCATAAGTCCCCGGAAAAGATCGAGGCAGTAGTGAAGGCCCCGCCCCCTGAGAATGTATCTCAGTTACGATCATTCTTAGGCCTTATAAACTATTACCATAAGTTCCTCCCGAACTTATCGTCCATTTTACATCCACTAAATTCATTGCTGCAAAGGGGAGTCTCCTGGAATTGGGACGAAGCGTGTGAGGCTGCTTTTAAAAAGGGTAAACAACTCATTACATCAAAGGAAGTGCTCGCACACTTTGACCCAAAAATGCCAATGAGGTTGGCATGTGACGCCTCCCCATATGGTATAGGGGCAGTGTTGTCACACAAATTCCCAATGGGACGGAGAGGCCAATAGCATTTGCCTCAAGGTCGTTAACTACAGCCGAAAGAAACTATGCGCAAATCGACAGGGAGGCCCTCAGTCTGGTGTGGGGTGTAAAAAAATTCCACCACTACCTACATGGGCAACGTTTCACACTACTGACGGATCATCAACCGTTGGTGTCGATATTTAATCCAACAAAAGGGGTGCCCCTGATGACGGCCCAAAGGCTACAGAGATGGTCACTGTTCTTAGGCGCACACCAGTACCTTGTCGAATATAAGGGTACCAAACAGCATGGCAATGCGGATGGCCTGTCATGGCTACCATTGCCTGCCGAGATCGAAGAGATAGTACAGGACCCCGTGGAAATATATCATACGGCTGTTATGGAACACTTGCCCATCACCAGCCAATGTATCGAGCGGGAAACACAGAACGACCCGACACTGGCAAGGGTTTACGAATTGACTGTGAAAGGCTGGCCAGCGCAGGGTGATGCATCATTGCCGGCGTTTTCGGCAAGAAAGGACCAGTTGTCCGTCTGCCAGGGCACATTGATGTGCGGAGCCAGGGTGGTGGTCCCTCAAAAATTACAACATAAAGTGTTGCGGGACTTACACGAAGGTCATCTGGGGGGTGTCAAAATGAAAAGCCTCGCCAGAGCCTACGTCTGGTGGCCCGGCATTGACAGGGACATCGAGGAAGTAGCAAAAGCGTGCCAAGGGTGCCAGATGGTACAGAACGTACCACCCCAAGCCCCACTACATCCGTGGGAGTGGCCCTCAACGCCGTGGCAAAGGATCCACGTGGACTTCGCTGGGCCCTTCCTGGATGCGATGTTCCTTATTGTAGTGGACGCCCACTCAAAATGGCCGGAGGTCATAAAGATGTCATCAACGACAGCCGAAAAGACGGTCGCAGTCTTAAGGACCATTTTTGCCCGAAACGGGGTGTCCGAGCAAGTCTGTTCGGACAATGGGCCACAATTTGTGGCAGAAGAATTTCAAGCATTCCTAAAAAGGAATGGAGTGCGACATTATACGTCCACACCATATCATCCGTCTACAAATGGGCTGGCAGAGCGCTTTGTACAGACTTTTAAAAAGGCCATCAAGGCGATGGGGGAGGAAAGGTTGCCACTACAACACAAGGTGGACAATTTCCTATTCGCGTACCGTAATGCTGCACATACGGTGACCAACCAGGCCTCCGCCGTCATGTTCTTTAATAGAAGGTTAAGGTTTCGCCTTGAATTGCTCAGACCAAACATCCGGAGAGATGTGGAAAACCGAGTATTTCGTAGGGCTCCTGACAGACAGACACGGAGCTTCGAGGTGGGGCAGCAAGTGTTGGCCCGTGATTATAGAAATGAAAAGTGGCGGTCTGGTACGATAAAGGCCCGCCAGGGACCTTTGATGTACACAGTGGATACAGGGGACGGCATAATCAGACGACATGCTGATCAACTTGTGGAGTCCAGAAACCCAACTGATTCACTACCTCAAACGTCTCAGCACATTGCTACAGCGGAATCACGGCCCAGCTCGTCGTTACAGAGGTCTCAGGATTGCGAGGAGTTCAGCACTCCAGTGAGCTCCACGGCACAGGATGTGCCATCAGACACCGACGACTCCAGCGATGAAGTGGTGACGGAAGTACCGCCGCCTACACCGAGACCGACTAGAGAAAGACGTTATCCTAGTCGAGACAGGAGGCCTCCTCAGAGACTGAATCTATAACATGTTTCTTTTTATATATATATATATAGGTAGACAACTCTGATGTAAATATGTTATGTATATTGTGTTACCAAATGTTATTAGCCCTAGTTATGGTGCATCTGTTGACTTAATTGCACGGGTACGTTTTAATTAAAAGGGGAGGAATGTTGTGTATGTAATATGTAGGTTACTTTAAACCTATGGCCAGGGCGGCACTACTTTGTAGGGCGTAGTGATACCATAGTACCACTCCTGGCCATAGGGGTATAAATAGTACTGTGGGTACTGATCTCCCCTCAGTTCCCGCCTGTTGGTATTAAGTAAAGACCTACGTTGAATCTTCCAAGCTGTCTCTTCATTATTGGATTAAGTATAGACACATACTTTACAATTATCACTGATATTATTATTACTGAGGAGGAGCAGAGGCAGGAGGCATGAGGCACCATGGCGGGAGACATCATTTCTGGGCTTTATACCATGCTCCCACCCAAGGTTCCCAGGGTCCACCGTTGTTCACTTCGCTTCTGATGTCTGTGGAATGTCGATTTGTTCGCTGAGGCATATGCAAATTAGTTTCCGAGGAAATTATGACGTAGGTTCGTGTCAAGAAGGTCGGCACACGAACCAGTGTGATTTATAGCGTAACTTGCTAATTGCACCATTATTGTCAGGGCCATCGACTTACAGTAACTAAATAACTTAAATGGCATTTTTATTACTTGGTATTCTGGGCTTTTAAGGATTGAATACTCTGATTTTGTACGACCTTTCCATAAATATTGTGAAGCAAGTTGTCTTGATTATTATTTTATAGTTATGTAAATTATATTAAAGAGGACTAATTTGCAGGGTTACGGGGAAAACGCTGGGTGTAGGACTAAATTGGACAGCTCTTTCAAACGCATGATGGTCCGAATAGCCTCCTTCTGTGCTGTAATATTCTATGATTCTATCGTTCTTTTTACCTCACTCAATGTTTATTTCTTGTCTATTTGAAGGCCTCAGGATACACAACGAGATAGCAGGCAACATGTACCTGGTTGGAGAAAGATACCTGGCATTTATCAGCACTGGAGCGGGGGTTCATTGGGTTAGCAGAACTAGCATAGGCAGCACTGGGAGAAATGTATTCCTGTGGTTTGGTAGAACTGGGGTGAGTATTGTAGAGTATATCTGCACTGCAGCACGGGTTGATAGTTTTTATCTGAATCATTTTTGCTGGAAAGAGGTTCCAATATTCTCTTCCTTTATTTTTGCTTACCAACAGAGTAATGTTTTGATCTGAAAGCACAGCTGCCCGTAATTATCCTTCGTGAAACATTTACCTGAGAGGTTTCGGAACTCAATTCCAGTTTGCTTTATGGTTTGAAAAAATAAAGCTCAGACAAGATTCTACAGGATGAGGAAGGGCAGTGAGATATTCTACTAACTAAAATATTCTAATGCTTGTTTTCAAATTCGAAGTGACTGTCCAACAAGAATAATCTAAATCGTAGGAAATATTAACTATGCTTGCCATCGGCTCCCTTTGTAAGGGGTCTGAGAAACATCTCCAAAATTTAAGATAGCAAAATACTGCGGGTGCTGGAAATCCGAAATAACAACAGAAAATGCTGGAAAAACTCAGCAGGCCAGGCTGTAAAGTGCCTAATCAGAAGATGAGGTGCTGTTCCTCGAGCTTACGCAGGGTTTCCGTGGTCACGATGTGGTCTCCTCTACATTGGGGAGACCAAATGCAGATTGGGTGACCGCTTCGCGGAACACCTCCGTTCAGTCCGTAAGGGTGACCACGAGCTTCCGGTCGCCTGTCATTTTAATTCACTGCCCCATTCCCACTCAGACCTTACAGTACTCGGGCTCTTGTAGTGTTCCACAGAAACCCAGCATAAGCTCGAAGAACAGCACCTCATCTTCCGATTAGGCACTTTACAGCCTTCCGGACTCAATATCAAGTTCAACAATTTCAGATCATAACCTCGGCCCCTATTTCATTTTTACATATATTTTTTATCCACACCTTTGTTTTGGCCCTTCCCTCTTTTTATCTCTCCCACATGGCAGCTGTCTCTCATTCTGCCAGCGCATTTTACACCTAATCTAGAGCCGTCTTTTGTCTCTCCACTAGTCCTATCACCATCTCGTCTCATTTTGAATACCTCTTAAAGCCTCTTCACTTCTCTTTTGTTCTCTCATCCCCATTTCCCAGCCCCCAAACTGGCCTTTTAATCTGTTTCATTTCCTGTGCTTTTTCAGTCTTGACGAAGGGTTTCAACCTGAAACGTTGACTCTATTTCTCTCTCCACGGATGTTGCCTGGCCTGCTGAGTTTTTCCAGCATTTTCTGTTGTTATTTTCAAAATTTAAGAGCTCTTCAGAGGTCCAGGCCCTCGGCAGGACCAACCACAGTGTCCTTGCTCCATCCTGCGCTGCTGGCCTTGTAAGAGGTAGTAGTCAGAGCCTCCACCCCCATCCGAGGCCCACGGAATCTCAATGTAAGACCGGCATATCCGAGTCCCAGCCTCATGTCCGGCTTTTACAAAGCAAACCAGCTGGAGCTACGGCAGGAGTGTGCCAGAAGGGATGCAGTTTTTTGGCCTCTTATTTTGAGTTTCAGTTGGCAGGCTGAGAAGAAAAATGTGCTATTTGAAAAGCTTTTCAAAAAGTGTTTGGAACAATTTGATTAGTTCCTGTGGTTTGCCGTCTTCTTGCAGAGAAATTTGCATCTAACTAAATTACAATTCATAAATTTGAATCATTGAAATGCTACAGCACCACCACCGATGGCAGGTTTAATTAAAGTTTACATTTTTCATTATGAATGTGGGCATAGGAATTTATAATGGAACAAGTTGATACAAAAGTAGGACACAAACATGACAACAAGAAGTAAGATTTTGTGGACAGAGAGTGCATACTGATGTAAGGTTCTTAATATATTATCAATAGATAGACAAATATACATTGGTGCTAAATGCACTGATGTCTAGTGGTGTCATATCAACACTGCAGTGTAGTACTGAGGGAATGCTGCATTGTTGGAGGTGCCATCTTCCAGATGAGACTTTAAACATCAGCCCTGTTTGCTCTTTCAGATAGATGTCACTATTCAAATAACAGCAGGGGAGATCTTCTGGTGTTATTTCCAATATTTATCCCTCAATCCAATGTCATTAAAAACAGATTATCTGGTCATTTATCTCATTGCTGAGGAGTCAGCCCTGGCTCAGTTGGTAGCACTGAGTCAGAAGGTTGTGGGTTCAAGTCCCACGAAAGAGACTTGAGCATAAAATCTAGGCCAAAACTCCAGTGCAGGACTGAGGGGGTGCTGCACTCTCAGAAGTGCCGTCTTTTGGATGAGACGTTAAATCGAGGCCCCGTCAGGTGGACGTAAAATATCTCATGGCACTATTTTGAAGAAGACCAGGGGAGTCCTCCCTGGTGTCCTGACCAATATTTATCCCTCAACCAACATCACTGAAACAAATTATCTGGTCATTATCACATTGCTGTTTGTGGGAGTTTGCTGTGCGCAAATTGGCTGCCGTGTTTCCTACATTACAATAGCGACTACACTTCAAAAATACTTCATTGATTGTAAAGCACTTTGGGATATCTTGAGGTCACGAAAGGTGCTATATAAATGCTAGTTCTTTTTGTTTGTAGGACCTTGCTTTGTACAAACTGGTTGCTGTGCTTCCCCACTTGACAACAATTGACTAAATTTCATCAGCACTTCATTGGCTGTGAGGGACTTCATGATAACCTGAGGTCATGAAAGGTGCTGTATAAATACGTTCATTTTTAAGATTAAATGTAAGTTACAGCCTTAACCTGGAGTAATCTTTGCACCATAATTCTCTTCCCTGTTATATATTCAATCTAAATGAGTATTCTCTGTAGCCCTGTTACCTGAATAACTGTGTTAAATACGTCCTGAGTCTTCACTTTTTTTCATTATGTCATCACTTTCTATTATATAGAAGGGGTTAACTAGATCCAGACATGTTAAGTGAAGCAAAATCAGATCTTGTTAACTCAGAGATCCTCGATAAAGTCCCTAGGTATATTACATTTACCGTGGCAACTGATTGCTCTGGCCTCTTCCTATTATAGTCTTTAGGGAGGAGCTAAAATCGCTTAATTTTTGCAAGGCAATACCTCAAATATGAAATCTGTTTTTTACAGGTAGCTTGGCTTCAGACAAGGGCTAGAGGACAGAAAGGCTAGAGGACAGAAAGGCTAGAGGACAGAAAGGCTAGAGGACAATAGAAGTTTGTCCTGATGGAAATGCGGCTTAGAAAAGGGAACTTTATTTTGATGTTAGATACCCTGAAGAACTGCTGACAGTTATCCTGAAATAGAGCTTGGTCTTTACTCAAGCGAGGTCCTGCATTTCTTCTCTCATTCACAGACACCAATGAGATAATGACCAGATAATCTGTTTTACAATACTCCAGGTTTAAAGAAAGAGAAAAATAATCCTAAAGCAGGGCAATTACACCGTGAGATAGTAGCATATAAAATGTTTGCATATAAAATGATTTTGTCTGCTATTTTAAAAGAAGTGTTAAGGAGTTCATTATAATGAGTTAATGACTTCACCAGAATAATAGACAGCATAATTTTGTAGGAACATGATCAGTGTTTAGACACCAACAGCGTCATTTCTAAGTTAAAATCTCATTTGTTGCTATTTGGATACCATGAGCTCTATAGAACCACTTTCAAATCAACAAAGGAAGCGTTGAAAGGAGCACAATGACAACACCTCAATCCTTCAGTGCTGACCTTTTGTAGAGTAGGTCTATCTCATAATGTCACTAGCCTTAATTAGAGGGCAATTACTTAAACAACACATCTGCCAAAGATTTTTATTGGATGCATCACGCCTACCTGATGCACTTTTAGTTGGGCCTGTAAATGGGCCCACACCAAGCCAGCCTGAAACAGACAGCAGACTGCTTACACATGCAAATCAGGATCCTTCTCAGTTGTAGGACCCTGTCTGCAGTTTTCAGGGCGAAATGAGGTTTGTGGATAAATGGAGTTAAGACACAGAGCAGCCCTGATCTAGTTGAATGGCGGAACAGGCAGGAGGGGCTGAATGGCCTAGTCCTGTTCCTATGTCACCAGGGCCATTCTTGTGCACCTCTAAGGACTTGGTTTCAGAATGACATTGGCAGAGGATAGGGAGCAGGCTGTCCTCCCGTCCATCCGGCCATGCATGGTGCATGGGTTCCAGTGACTAATAGAAAGGAAAAGGGAAGAAAACTTAAAGACCTTAAAGAGAAAGTTTAATATTTTTAAAAAACAGAGGCCGGAATTTTCTCGCTGCTGGGCGTGCGGGTTTGGAGGTAGACCGGTTGTAAAAGTTGCAGATATTGCGAGCGCGTCGGGAGCCCGCCGTCATCTTGCCTCCTTGTGCCTTTAACTCAGGCACGTTTGCCAGCGCGCCAAGGGCCCAACCGGCAGAGGCAGGCGACCTAATTAAGCTCATTAAATCCTTGTTGTGAGACCCTTAACAGGGATTTTAACCAGACCTTTTGATTTTTACTGGATGGCCACAGGAATCATGCAGCTCAGGGACCATGTCTGCCAATCTGAGGCAGAAGCTCAGCATTCATTGTACGAGGTCATTAATGCAGAGCATGGAAATCCAAATTAATACTCCCAACTGTCACCTCATTAGTTGCCTAAGGGAAAGGTTCTTGCTGACTCCATTTTGAGCACAGATTCAGGTATCTAGATTTTGCAAGTCTTTTCTGCAACCTCAGAAGCCAGTCTCACCATATTGCTAGTAAATATCACAACATTGGCAGATTGGTCCTCTGATCTCTACTTGACCTGCCATCTATTACATCAGCACGGGTGCCACTTATACTGTCTCACCTTGGTCCTCACAATCAGACCAGGATGAGCCCCAGCAACAGTACCACCAACATTCTCCTGAACAACCTGATGCTCCACAGGGCAGAGGGCATCAGCGCAGGGCTGCAGCGCGCTGGAGGCAATACCCCCAATACAGTGTATACAGGCAGAGGCTGAGCTTCTAAACTGAGCAGCTGTGTTCCAGGAGGCTCAGGCTATTGCACCAGGTAATCGCAGACGTTTGCAGCTTGCTGGACCAAGACCTGCAGCCCAGAGGACCTGGTGGACATGCCTTACCAGTGGCTGTCAAAATCACCAGCACCCTCAACCTCTTCATCTCAGGCTCCTTCCAGAGATCTGCAGCAGACATTTGCGGGATCTCGCAGTTGGCTGCCCACAGATACATCACACAGGTCACCAATGCCCTGTTTGACAAGTCAGCCAATTATGTGAACTTTGCCACTGATGAAGCCAGTGTTACTGAGCGAACGCTCTGTTTTGCCACTCTGGCGGGCTTCCCACAGGTGCAGGGCATCATCAACTGCACACATGTGGCCATCAGAGGACCCCCACATCACCCAGGGGTATTTGTGAAATGCAAGAGCTTCCACTCCCTCAATGTGCAGCTGATCTGCAACCATAGGAAGATCATCATGCATGTGTGCGCCAGATTCCCTGGCAGCTGTCATGACTCTTTCGTCCTGCGCTAGTCCACCCTCCTTCAGCTCTTTGCACCACCAAACACACTTATTGGCTGGATACTTGGAGATGAGGGCTATCCACTGAAGACGTGGCGCCTGACACTCCTGAGGAGGCCAAGTACTGAGGCCAAGGAGCATTATAATGAAAGCCACATGTCCACCTAATGTGTCATTGAGCAAACAATAGGGATGCTGAAGATGCACTTCAGATGCCTTGAAAGATCTGGAGGAGTCCTTCAGCACGCTACTACCAGTGTCTCCAGAATCGTCATTGTCTGCTGCGCGCTGCACAACATGGTGCAGCAACGAGAGTTAGAGCTACAGAAGGAGCAAGGCACAGAGCACACAGCCTCTTCAGAGGAGGAGGAGGAGGAGGAGGAGGAGGACAAGGAGCATCAGCTGGAAGATGAGGAGGAGGAGCAGGAGGAACCTGAGGTCCAAATGGCACCAGCACCAGAGCACATTGCTGCACGGGAGGCCAGGGATGGCCTCATCATAGCCAGATTTACTTAACTTCCTGCATTGCACCCATATGGCTGCTGCATGCTGTGCCAAGTTCCCCCACCCAACAACACCATAAAGCATCCCTACAATGGCCAAGCCATTCCTTTCACACTGAGCCCCATTGCTGGAGGTTACATTATGTCTCACCATTCACTCCAACACACTAAGCCACTTCTAAACTAGCAGACAAAAATGGGCATGAAAGTGATGAAAATAAATACTTTCATATAGGTTATAACAGTAATGGAACCTTAACAATAACATTTCTTTATATACCCATGTGCATAACCGTGTGCATCTACTTTTGTGTCATTTTCCTTTTCCGTGTGCTTCTATGAGATGCACCCCCTGTGGCTTCAGCAGAGGTAGAGGCAGGCTGCTCACTTCCCTGCTGCAACTGCGTAGACACTTCTGGCGGACATCCTCTGGGTTTTGAAGCCTGTGATGGCCCTGCCAAAGTCTGCTCCTCCTGCAACTGTGCAGGGGCAGACTCGGCCATCGCGATCCGAGGAAGCATCTGGGACACTGACGGGGTGGAACGGGGGCAATGCGGGAGAAGTGGGAGCACTTTGAGAGGAGCCCTCACGTCTATGTCCCCTCTCACCATTATCCCTCTCAGAGGCCATCCGCACTTCCCGGCTAGCAAGGAGTTGGAGAGACCCTTGCTGTGCAGTAGTGGGGCCATGAGGACTAAAGTCTATCTTTAGATACCTCCTAGAGAGGATGTCTATAAGCGTCTGCCATCTGTTGTCCAGAGCTGGCATGTGCTCATGACTGGTGCATTAGCTGCTCCGTGCAAGTGGCCATCCTTTCCATGGATGAGCACATAGAAACATAGAAACATAGAAGATAGGAGCAGGAGTAGGCCATTCGGCCCCTCGAGGCTGCTCTGCCATTCAATGAGATCATGGCTGATCATCCAAATTCAGTACCCGGTCCCTGCTTGCTCCCCATATCCCTTGATCCCTTCAGCCTTAAGAAATATATCTAACTCCTTCTTGAATATATTTAATGAATTGGCCTCAACTGCCTTCTGTGGTCGAGAATTCCACAGGTTCACCACTCTCTGGGTGAAGAAATTCCTCCTCATCTCTGTCCTAAATGGCTTAACCCTTATCTTTAGACTGTGGCCCCTGGTTCTGGACTCCCCCGTCATTGGGAACATCCTTCCTGCATCTAGTCTGTCTAGTCCTGTTAGAATTTTATAAGTTTCAATGAGATCCCCTCTCATTCTTCAAAACTCCAGCGAGTATAAGCCCAATCGACCCAATCTCTCCTCATACGTCATTCCTGCCATCCCAGGTATCAGTCTGGTGAATCTTCGCTGCACTCCCTCCATGGCAAGAACATCCGTCCTCAGATAAGGCGACCAAAACTGCACACAATACTCAAGGTGTGGTCTCACCAAGACCCTGTACAACTGCAGCAAGACATCCTTGTTCCTGTACTCGAATCCTCTCGCTACGAAGGCCAACATACCATTTGACTTCTTAACCGTCTGCTGCACCTGCATGGTTACCTTCAGCGACTGGTGCACAAGGACACCCAGGTCTTGTTGCACTTCCCCTTCTCCGAATCTATTGCCGTTCAGATAATAATCTGCCTTCCTGTTTTTGCCACCAACATGGATAACCTCGCATTTACCCACATTATATTGCATCTGCCATGCATCTGCCCAATCACCCAACCTGTCCAAATCATACTGGAGTTTCTCGGCATCCTTCTCACAGCACACACGCCCACCCAGCTTTGTGTCATCTGCAAACTTGGAGATATTACATCTAGTTCCCGCGTCTAGATCATTAATATGTATTGTGAATAGCTGGGGTGCTAGGACCAATCCCTGCGGTACCCCACTAGTCACTGCCTGCCACTCAGAAAAAGACCCGTATATTCCAACACTTTGCTTCCTGTCTGCCAACCAGTTCTCTATCTAAGTCAGTACCTTGCTCCCAATCCCTTGTGCTTTAACTTTACATGCTAATCTCTTATGCGGGGGACCTTATCGAAAGCCTTCTGAAAGTCCAAATACTATAGGGGGCATCCTTTACCTGGTTTACGGTAATTTAGCTGGTCAGGCAGTCTTTGCCACTGCACTGTGACCAATTCCCATCAGCGGTTTTGAATCGCTAAATCCCCCCCTCCAGTTCTGACTGGAGGAACTTATAATTAATGATATATTAAAAACGGTCAAATGGTCTGGATGCAAGGAAGTCAAATTTTATTAAAACTAAAGAAACTACACCACACGATCAAAGTAATCACGGCAAAATTGCTTAACAGGGGAAGGCAGATGGCAAAAACGAGGGATAAATGGCTACAATGTTAACCTCACAATCTTACCAACATTTCCCTTAAATTACCACCCCTTTACTTCTCACTAGATTGTCTTGCTAGTGGGTCAGAAGCCTTGCTCACCTGCAGTCCAAAGAGTAAAAGAGACAAAAAGTGGCAGAGGACTTCCTGGGCTTAATCTTTATACCCTGGGAGTCCCTGCTGTTTTCGTGCTGAAAAGGTCCGTGCACAATTTTGCGCCAAAAATTCTGAATACACAAGGGAAGGACTTTTAACTTCCTCCATTCATACATGGAGACATCACGTAGTAGAGTCAATTTCAGTGAATGGATGTGCGTAAACAACCCATGGTGCTTGCTGTCCGAGGATTGGCTGATTCAAACGGGCTACTCCCCAGTGTAAACAAGCAGCTTGTAGGTTACCGGACCCACCCAATACCACAGGGTGACTGACAGCTCGGGCTCCATTCAAACTTACTACAGGGCAGCGCTGAGCTTTTCATATGCTAACAGCCTGTCTGTCCTTTTCTGCTGCCTTTTAAAATTCTGTTTCCATGAGGTCTGTTCAGCCATTTTATGCCCTGAGCAATTTAAACAGTCCAAAACTCAAGAGTACATCTTTTAATAAAATGTACAATCTTAAAGTGTGCGATTTTTACAAAGTTCTTTGATTCCAGTGTCCAAGTGCTGCCTAGCTTACGAGCTTTTTAACGCAGCCTTTTGCAGTTCTGGGTATGTTTTAAAACATTGTCCAACCCAGAGACAATTTAAATCACACAAGGCTTTGTCCATGATGTGGATTAATTTTTCCCGATCTTCAGGGGCTGAGGGGATTTTGTGACCACTACATTCCTCCCGTGGATATTTCCAACTTGCTTGTAGTATCCTCTTGAAGAAGTGAGCAAAATTTTCTGACGCCCCACAAATAATCATCCCCTGTATTTACCTATAGCTACCTATCACTGATTCCCCGACCTGTCTATTCTGCTCAAATCCGAGAAAAACCATGGTACGGTAGGCATCTACAGATACATCAATTACAAAATGTTACAATGGGGGTCTCATACCCCTGCACCACTTGTTACATTATAACATATTACAAAATGTTGCAATCTTGGTTATACAATGTAATCAAAATGATCCCAAGCACGGAGAGGGTCCTACTCATCTGCACCACTTGGAGCAGTAAAACAAAATAAAAAATTCTTCATTAAACATTTGAAACAAAGTGCTGAAATAAAGCCCGACCATCACGTGCCAATGATGGGTCACGAAATTCCAGTGGGTATTGCTCCTCCCACCCAGTCAGTAAATGTTCCGTCCACCCCCACTTTAATGGTCTTAAACCTTTAAAACATACAGAATGGATTTTACAGAACAGTCTGATCCACCAGCCCCGAGCCATTCCCTTGTCCCTTTGTGGAGGCGGGGTACCCCTCATGTTTCACAGGCCGAGACCGGGGAGTATGGGATCGCAACTCCCAGTCCCTCCCCCTCCCGTCTTCCATCGACTGGCTGCAGAAAATGATGGGTGCCTGTGTGGTGGCTCTCACTGGCCCCACACTCAAACTTGGATCCCAGATCCGGCCACCCAATCATCCTTCCCAGCCACACTTACACTCTAACATTGCCCGTGGGCCCCGGGTGAGTTCCTCCCTTCCCCGAACACACCCACATGACTCTTGGGTCTCCCCCTCGCCTTTACAATCGTTCCCGGGCCATCACCACCCACTCCCAGGGACCGCGTCCCTATCTGACAAGGCGCCCGCGCTTCCCCACCATGACTCCTCAATAGCGAGGCCTCCCGCAAGTGAAATTCGGTCAGGATAGTGCTGGGTTGGGCCCAGCTGGGGCCATCTCTTCCACATAGGATGAGTAGGCAGGTTCCTCCGGACCCTGTCCGGTTTCTCCCGAAGTTCGCTGCGGGGTCTCCTCCTGGCTTTGTCCAGTGGTGAGGTGATCCCCAACATTCTGTATAACCATATCTTCATTCGATGCCCAGCTCAGGCTGGGCGAACAGGGCTGCTCCTTTTTCCACTCTCCTGCAAAAGAACTTAAAAGGACATGCAGCCAAGTCTCTCACTGACCTGCTGCCTTAGGTGGAGACATGGTTGGGTCCCTCAACCTCGGACTAAAATACAAGCATTTGGCACACTTATAAACTTAAACTTTAAACTTAAACTCAAAACTACTAGTTGCAGTCTAAACTTAAAATTTAAACAACTTAAAAGCAAGCTATAAACATTGGTAACTTAACACAAAGCTATAATACAAATGCCGCCCGTCTCCGGACGGCCAGGCTAATCTCTGGTGTCATTGTCGCAGATTACTGCTGCCTGCAGCGAAGCTGGACTGCCTCCTGCTTGAATCCCTGGCAGCTTATGGCTGCTAGTTGGGGACCTCTGTGATCTCTTTCCTCCCGGGCTCCGGAGATTGCTCTTTGTGGCGGGTACTCTGGTGACCATGTTATCTTGGGCTTGCGGACCCACTGAGACCTTCTGAAGGGCATCTCTGTGGGGGAAGCTTTGGCTGACAGACCCTGAGCCTGGGTCATAGCCATAGCTGGCTGGGAACCTTCTCCCCCGATGCAAACAGCCCGCACTGTTTAATATACCTGGCAGCCTGCCAGTAATCTGGGTTTGTCTCCTTTTCCCTACCCACTCCTGTACTGGGGACAGGTATCCCCTTACCACCCGCTGCTGGTGGCTGAAAATCTTCCTCTCCAGGTCCAAAACCTGGTACCGGCTCCTTCCATATGTCCCCTGCAAGAGGAATTGCTATCCCTTCCTCCCCAGAGTCCCACACCATAGGGGGAACCACTCTAGAAGCGGGCTGGGAAGCTTGTCCCTTTAAACAGGTGACCGCGCCTGCGCGAACCACCTCCCCGGAGTCCCACGGCAGAGGCTGTGAAACCTCTGTATTCAAACAGGCGACTGCGCCTGCACGGGAAAACTGAAGAGGAGCCGCTCTGGTCACGGGCTGGGGAACTGCACCTGCATGAACCTCCTCCCCGGAGTCCCACGGCAGAGGCTGTGAAACCTCTGTATTCAAACAGGCGACTGCGCCCGCGCGGGAAAACTGAAGAGGAGCCGCTGTGGTCACGGGCTGGGGAACTGCGCCTGCGTGAACCTCCTCCCCGGAGTCCCACGGCAGAGGCTGTGAAACCTCTGTATTCAAACAGGTGACTGCGCCCGTGCGGGAAAACTGAAGAGGAGCCGCTCTGGTCACGGGCTGGGGAACTGCGCCTGCATGAACCTCCTCCCCGGAGTCCCACGGCAGAGGCTGTGAAACCTCTGTATTCAAACAGGCGACTGCGCCCGCGCGGGAAAACTGAAGAGTAGCCGCTGTGGTCATGGGCTGGGGAACTGCGCCTGCGCGAACAGACCGTACAAAAGACTGGGGAATTCCTGTCTCCAGACCAGTGACTACACATGCGCGGGCAGTCTCTTCACAGGGCAGCTTATCCCTGGGGCCCCCCAAGCGATTTTCTGTGAATGAACTCACAGCAGCCTGCAGATTTCTACTCTCAGGCTGCAGTTTCTCTTTTTCTGAACTAAATAACTGGTTCAAATTTAAACTGGGGCGGGGAAGTGTCCCAACTGGAGGGCCGGACAACTTTTCCCTTGAAACAAGCCACAGTGCCTGTCTTTACAGCCTGTGAACTTGAACTTGTATGGTCAAATTTATCCAATTTACATTGGTTGGCATGGAACCACATTGTGCACCGATGTAGTTTTACTGCATAGACCATGGGGCTGGCCCTATCAACTATACTATAGGGTCCCATGTAGAGTGGCTCTAAACTTCCCACCTGGGCATAGTTTCTTACCATCACTAGGTCTCCTATCTCCCACTGGTGGCTCTTGCTAGGCTCGAGCAGCGGCCGGTTATTCCGATGCTGCTTCCCCATGCTGTCTGCTGCCTGCCCATAAATTCATTTGAGGTGTTCTAGGAGGGTTCGGGCGAATTTATCCCGGTTTATTTCCTGCAGTTGTCCTCCAGTGAGGACTGGGGCAAGGATATGAGTGGGGGTCCTCATAACTCTGCCGGTCATGAGCTCATGTGGTGAATGCCCTGTACTCTTGGACTGGCTGGCCCGGATCCCCATGAGGATCAGAGGTAGGGTCTCTGCCCATTTTTGGGGCGACCCCACGGCCTCTTTCCTCAATCTTTCTTTAAGGGTACGGTTCATACGCTCCACAATCCCTGAGGACCGCGGGTTGTAGGCTACGTGCCACTTCCCTTTGATACCGAGCAGCATGAGGGTGTTCAGCATGATTTGGCCAGTGAAGTGGCTTCCCTGGTCGGACTCCACGAACTGGGGCAGTCCCCACCGCGAGAACACCTCCTTCACCAAGATCTTTGCAGTCCCCATTGCTGTGGCCGTCCTGCAGGGGAAGGCTTCCACCCACTTGGAAAACACATCCACCAGGACAAGGCAGTATTTGTAGCCTCCCTGGGTGGTGGGCAAGGGCCCTATATAGTCGATCTGGATCGACTGCCATGGTCCCTCGACCCTCCTAATGTGTCCCATGGGCACCTTCCTTTTGTGGGGATCGGGATTATTTGCTGCACATACAAGACAGCTAGCACAGAACTCGCGGACATCATCCCGGAGTCCTGGCCACCATCCCGCCTGTTCCACCCGTTGCCAGGTGGTCTCAGGCCCGGGGTGTCCCGCTCCCGGCCCCTCATGCGCCAGCTAAAGGAACCACCTCCAGTGTTGCTGGGGTACTACCCACTGTTCTGCCTTGAACAGCATGCCCTCCCTTACGGTGAGAGGGGCTGAGCTGTAGGGGCCCTTTATCCTTTTGCCCGCAATCACTGCACTAATTATTGCCTTTAGGGTGGGGTCCTGTGTCTGGACCGTTTGATGGTCTATGGCCAATACTATTCCTGATTTTCCCTGTGTCCCATCCCTGCCTGTAATCGCTGCCACTGGCCCGGACTCATATGGGTCCCAGAAAGTACCTGCACGTGCACTCTCTTTGGCCAGCATATCGGCTTGCTGGTTACCCTGGCTGCGGGGCTCTGTGGAGGAATGGGCTTTCACCTTATGGATGAAAACTGCACCTTCCTCCCCCACAGCTGCTAGGATTTTCTCCAGCAGGGGATTTACTGTCAAGGGCTTCCCGTCGGCGGAGGTATACCCACGACGGGAGCAGATGGCCAGGTACTCCGTACATGAGTTGCAAGTGAACACACTGTCAGAGCAAATCGTATACGGGGTAGGGAAGATGTCGGGGTGTGTAACCACGTACATCACCGCGGACAGTTCAGCCTGCTGGGCACTCATGGTGTTAGGGAGCTTGATTGCCAAGACAATGCCTGCCGTTGGTTCAAAGATCCCGCAACCCGTGAGTCGTACTCCAGCGGATACCATGCTGGAACCGTCTACTTAGATCTCGCGGCCCGTGGGATGTATCCCGGCCCGTAAACCTATGTTCACGTCCCATACCCCATCTATGGAACATCGATGGGCTGTTCCAGGGTATACCATATTGGCCGCAAGCTTTGGCTCGCAAAGGCCCTTTATCTTCAGATCCGTCTGTTAGAGGAGAAGGATCCAGCGCAAAATGCGGATGCTGCTGACTGTCCCATCTTTAATCCTCCCATCCAAAAGCATCTGAGTGGCTGTGTGGTGTGTGAGGAGGGTGATGGGAGAGGTGCCTGCGAAGATCCGGGATTTCTTCACGGCCCAATATGTGGCTAAAAGGTGCCTTTCACATATTGAGAAGCTCCTCTCTACATCGGTGAGTATTCTGGAGGAATAGACCACGGGTCTCAGCCTACCGTGCCACTCTTGCAGCAGCACAGCACTCAGGCTATCCCCACTGGCTGCTACCTCCAGAAAAAAACTCCCTTTTCCCACCAATCACTCCTAGGGCTGGTGCGGTCTGCAGGTCTCCCTTTAACTTAACAAATGCTGCCTGGCATCCCTCATCCCAGGACCACTCCACTCCCTTGTGTAGGAGACGGAGCAGAGGGGCCGCTGTGGCTGCATAGTCCTCTATAAAATCCCTGCAGAACCCTGGCAATCCCAGGAACGACCTCACCCCTCTTACTGAATTGGGAATCGTTAACTCCTGGACCGCTTCCCTCCTTGCCTTATCTATGGCCCTCTCTCCTGAGCGGACAGACAGACCCAGGAATTTAACCTCTTGCTGACCGATCTGCGCCTTCTTGGGGTTGACTTTAAACCCCTTTCTCTGCAGGAGCTCCAGCAGCTCAGCCAGTAGTGGGCAATGCTCCCTGACCGAGTCGGTAAATAAGAGCAGGTCATCCACATACTGCAGTAACTGAGTGGGCTGACTGAACTCTTTTAAACTATCCTTCATGCATTAGTGGAAGATACTGGGGCTGTTGTGGAAACCCTGTGGCAGACAGTTCCAGGTATACTGCTGTCCCTTAAAGGTGAAAGCAAACTTATATTGGTCCTCCCGTTTTAAAGGGATGGACCAGAACCCATTCGAAATGTCCAGCACCGTGAATGTGTTCGCAGATGCTGGAATACTGTTAATAAGATTAGCCACTGCTTCTACTGTGGGGGCACACGCGGGGATATTGCTGTTAACCATCTGATAGTCCACCGTGGCTCTCCATGAATTGTCCGGTTTCCTAACCGGCCAAAGTGGAGAATTAACATGAGTGGCTATGGGCCTCAACACTCCCTGTTTAACTAAGGAGGTGATGGCTGCCTCCATGTCGAGTTCTGCCTCCTTGGGGAAATTCTACTGCTTCTGTGGTCGGGCCATGGGGTCCTCGTCTATTTTAACCTCAAACCCTGTGATCCTCCTGCAGTCGTGTTTATGGGTGGCAAACGCTGTGAGGTTTGCCTGCACGACTGCCTGCAGTGCCTCCAGGACACCATTTACCATGAGCCCGAGGTCGTAACCTTCTTTGGGCTTCACAGTACACAAGGTCCCTTTACCCTCCTTGCCCGGGATGACCACTATACCTTCTTCCCTGTCTCTGCTAGCCCCCCAAACGCAATGGTTGCGGAGATCCACGAGGATCCCATGGCTCACCATGAAGTCGGCCCCTAGGATCCCCTTTCCTTCCTCCTTATTCCACTTTGCCAGCATGCATGTCCACTTAGTTTGGAGCATGCCCAGACGGACTGAGAGGGGTCTGGAGTATACCCCCGCCTGCTCCTGACCGGTGAATCCCGATAGTATGTATGGAACCCCGTTAGACAGAGGTGAGGTGGTGGGATTATCCATATGGATCACGGTGCATGATGCCCCCGTATCCAATAGATAAGTCCCTGTAACCTTCTCCACCTCCATCTGTACGAGCGGTCTCTTCCATTCATCGTACCGGAGATTACACAGATAGACAGGCTGCGCAGGCTCCAGTCATTGTGGGGAGGCAGAGGTGGTCGAGGGGGCTGCAGCACCACTGATGGCTGCTATCTTTCCCTGATTGGCCCTGAGGAAAGATTTTATCGACTCCATGACGGACTCGACTGTATCGGGAGGAGTTTCTGTCTCTGCCTTCTGAGTTGGGGCTGCGGGGGTCCTGGCTTTATCGTCTCTCCCAGGCTTTTTACAATCCCTGCACCAGTGGCCATCCTCCCCGCACCTGTAACAAGTGACCTTGTTCTGGGAGGGATGGCTCCCCTCCTGGCACCACTCTTTCTTGTATTGAGCCCCAGGTTTAACCTCGTGGACCTTACCCTTTTGCTGGGGGGTCCCACTATTCCTACCGTTCCTATATGCTACCATGAGCTGCCGGATTACAGTCTCTTCGGTTGCTAGGGGGTCTCGGTGGTCAAACCAAATATCAACCTTTGCTTTTAACTGGGGCAGGCAATTGGACACCAGGCAACGAAGCCATTGGGTCCGCTGCCGTTGGTTCAGGTGTGCCCTATCTTGTCCCCCTGTACACGCGTTGTTGTAGACTGGCCACAGTCTGTCTGCAAATGCTTGTGGGGTCTCCCCTTCCTTCTGCAGTGTTTTCCCTATGCGATCGAATGGACTGCCGTCGTTCGCACCCATGGCTTCCTGTATTTCCTCCTTTAGGTCCTCAAAACCCTTTTGCCCACTCTTAGCCTCATCCGAAATGGTCTGATAGAGCTTACTATCTACAGAGAAAAGCAACATTTTGGCTTGCTCTTCGTCATCACAGCCGTTAACACAGGCTGCCTGTTCTATCTCTTGGAAGTGCGTTGAGGGGTCTCCCTTTTCGGAGAGCAGGTTTCACCAGGCCTCTGAGCTGTTGGGTATCATAGGGTACCAGATAGGTATGCTGAACAGCCCCATGGTCATTATCGTTCACGGGCGGACCGTACCTCCATTGTCGGAGGGGTTACACTGGTCCTGGTCCCCACCTGCCTAGCGGAACCTGCTGGCGCTCTCCTACCACCCCATTGTCCACCCCTTCTTGCTGCCAGAGCTTCTCAAAACTCGGAGCTGTGGGCTGCGGTCTTGGGATCTCTAATTCCCTAGCCAGCTGTGTTCTGGGTGCTGCCTGTGGGGCGGTTTGATTTGGGCTGCTGGTACTGTCCGACGGACTTCGCTTCCGACTTATGAGACATACCATCCCTTTAGTCCTTAGTAACTCCATATCCAAACTCTCTATCTTTCTATTTCATGGGGTTTGATCTGCTCCACTAAACCTTTAGGCCAGCTTATAAGTTGCCTTTACCTCCCTAACCTTTTCCTCCTGCTCTGTTACTTCTGAGGTGAGGCGGGCATTCTCTTCCCGCAGTCTCATCTCGTTACTCTTTGCTTCCGTAATTTGGCACTTTAGGAACTCTATCTTGTGCCTCGCATGGCTTTTGCCCTCGCTAGCTTCTCGGGTGAGGTGTGCGTTTTCCTCCTGTAGCCTCATCTCACTGTCCCTAGCCTCTGTGACTTCCTGAACAAGGCGCTCTATCTCTGCCTGGCATTTCATGACCTCTAGTGTGAGGTGTGCATTTTCTTCCCACACACTCATCCCACTATCTCTGGCCTCATTCACCTCTCTTATGAGGCGTTCTACCTACGCCTGGCATTTTTCAAACTCTGACTCCCGATTCTTGGCCTCTGTTACCTCCTCCCGCACCCTCATCTCACCCTTCTTAACCCAGCCACCTATACTATAATAGGTCAGCTTACACGCTGCCACTAACTTCTGCAGGGCTACCCACAGACTGAAAGCAAGAAAAGCAAGAGCTGAAGCTTTATCCAGATCCAGACCACTTATCATACCCAAAACTGCCTCCAATCCTGCTGCGGTCGCCAATTTGTAGGGGGCATCCTATACCTGGTTTACGGTAATTTACCTGGTCAGGCAGCCTTTGCCACTGCAGTGTGACCAATTCCAATCAGTGATTTTGAATCGCTAAACCCCCCCCCTCCAGTTCTGACTGGAGGAACTTATAATTAATGATATATTAAAAACGGACAAATGGTCTGGATGCAAGAAAGTCAAATTTTATTAAAACTAAAGAAACTACACCACACGATCAAAGTAATCATGGTAAAATTGCTTAACAGGGGAAGGCAGACGGCAAAAATGAGGGATAAATGGCTACAATGTTAACCTTACAATCTTAGCAACATTTCCCTTAAATTACCACCCCTTTACTTCTCACTAGATTGTCTTGCTAGTGGGTCAGAAGCCTTGCTCACCTGCAGTCCAAAGAGTAAAAGAGACAAAAAGGGGCAGAGGACTTCCTGGGCTTAATCTTTATACCCTGGGAGTCCCTGCTGTTTTCGCGCCGAAAAGGTCCGTGCGCAATTTCGTGCCGAAAAGTCGAAATACACAAGAGAAGGGCTTTTAACTGCCTCCATTCATACATGGAGACATCACGTAGTAGAGTCAATTTCAGTGAATGGATGTGCGTAAACAACCCATTGTGCTTGCTGTCCGATGATTGGCTGATTCAAACGGGCTACTCCCCAGTGTAAACAAGCAGCTTGTAGGTAACCGGACCCGCCCAATACCACAGGGTGACTGACAGTTCAAACTTACTACAGGGCAGCGCTGAGCTTTTCATATGCTAACAGCCTGTCTGTCCTTTTCAGCTGCCTTTTAAATTTCTGTTTCCATGAGGTCTGTTCAGCCATTTTTATGCCCTGGGCAATTTAAACAGTCCAAAACTCAAGAGTACATCTTTTAATAAAATGTACAATCTTAAAGTGTGCGATTTTCACAAAGTTCTTTGATTCCAGTGTCCAAGTGCTGCCTAGCTTACGAGCTTTTTAACGCAGCCTTTTGCGGTTCTGGGTATGTTTTAAAACATTGTCCAACCCAGAGACAATTTAAATCACACAAGTCTTCGTCCACGATGTGGATTAATATTTCCCGATCTTCGGGGGCTGAGGGGATTTTGCGACCCCTACAGTACACCACACCCACTGGTTCTCCCTTATCTATTCTACCAGTTACATCCTCAAAAAATTCCAGTAGATTAGTCAAGCACGATTTACCTTTTGTAAATCCATGTTGACTTTGTCCGATCCTCCCACTGTTTTCCAACTGCTCTGCTATTACATCTTTTATAATGGACTCTAGCAATTTTCCCCACTACCGATGTCAGGCTTACCGGCCTATAATTCCCCGTTTTCTCTCTACCACCTTTTTTGAACAGTGGGGTAACATTAGCTTCCCTCCAATCCATGGGAACTGTTCCAGAGTCTATAGATTTTGGAAGATGACCAGCAATGCATCTACAATTTCCAGGGCCACTTCCTTAAGTACCCTAGGATGTAGATTTTCAGGCCCTGGGGATTTATCGGCCTTCAATCCCGTCAATTTCTCTAACACCATTTCCCTACGACATGGTGATGGTCATGTTGGAGATGCACTCCTCCATTCTTTGCACATTTGTAGACATCACGGCTGCAAAAACCTGTCAGAGCCTTCTGCATTTCTTGCTGCACCTCCAGGGTCACCCGTTTTCTCGAAGGCCCCCGAGGCTCAGTGTCTGCATGCAGCATCCAACAAGGACTCTGCTGTCCCTGTCTCCACCATCTGCTCTTCCTCACTTGTGAAATCTGAGACAGCAGGTGACAACACTACTCAATCTCGCATAGGACCCACCGAAGTGTGCATATCTGTGCTGATGCTGGGAGTGTTTGGGTCTGCTGATAGTGCACTCTCAGAGGCTGGAGGTTCCTCTGAGGACTCGTCTTTCTTCTCCAGCTGGACAGTCGGGGAGGGGTGGGGTGGCGCTCTTGATTAACCTGTGGGAGAATAAAGAGATGATTTAGAAATGTTATA
Organism: Somniosus microcephalus; assembly: GCF_052327205.1. Classification (NCBI taxonomy): domain Eukaryota; kingdom Metazoa; phylum Chordata; class Chondrichthyes; order Squaliformes; family Somniosidae; genus Somniosus; species Somniosus microcephalus. The sequence continues at coordinate 41,112,455 of NC_140998.1, forward strand.
TTAAGAATGGGTAACTGTGAGGGTGCCAGTCAGTTCCTTTTGTAACCTCTAGATGGCACCTTCACTTGCTTGTTCCTTTGTTAATTGTTCCTTAGCTTCCTGTGTTAATTCTTAACAGCCTGTTAGCTGTTCATGGGTTGCACCTGGTTTTCTTGGTATATAAGTTCTATGGTTGTTTCACTCTTTGCTCAGTCCTCACTAGGGTGGACCAGGGAGTTAGTCTTGACAACGGCCTCTGTCTTGACTAGGTGCTCTGTGTGACTAGCCTTTTCTTTATGGCAGCTTGCCTTCACTAGCTGGCTGCCATAGTTCTCTCGAGCTATGTATCTAAGTCTGTGTTCTAGTTCTCTCGAGCTATGTACCTAAGTTTGTGTTCTAGTTCTCTCGAGCTATGTATCTAAGTCTGTGTTCTTGTCTCTGGATATAAGATGTATTTAAGTCTGTTGTTCTGTTAAGTTGCTTGTCTTGGTAAGGTGCTGTTTGGACTAGCGTGTTGCTATGTGGGAGCCGTTGGGATCTTGTCTTGAGCTTTGCATTGATAAGCCGATTACCCTTGGGGTAGCTTGTCTGGAGTTGTGCCTCGGCAAGCCGTTGGCCCCTTGTGGTAGCTTGTCGCAAGCTCAGTATAGACAAGTGGGTTTCCTCATGGAAGCTGTCCTGAGTTCCTATCTTGACTAGCCGTCTCGTAACTTGTCTCTAGTTCTTATGTATGCTTGTTGTGTTTCTGACTTGAGTTCTCTTGTCTTTAGTTCTTATGTATATTGCTGTGTCCCTTGTGTTAATCTAGTTATGTGTGAATCTAGTAAAGTTCAAACAAAGTACGGTATATTTGTCTCCTGTCTGGTTTCTGCACTTGGGTCCAGAACCTACCTTTGCCCGGAGAGCACGGCCTCGTATTTATACGGCCCCGTGGCTCCCCAACCCTGACAGGTAACAATGCCATTATGCACATGATGAACATCCACTGGCTGCTGACATCAGTCCCCATATAAGTGACTGCTATATGCCATGTGGCTGAATGAGGTGTTATTCTATCACCAGATTGCTGAGAGGTCCCCCTCTCTCCGTCTCCCACCTCCAGCTGCTCTGCAACTCCTGACACCTCCAGGGCGACCTCCTCTGCTGCAGTTAAAGTACTGAAGGCTGGAGGGCCACCTCCGGTTCTCTTCCGCTCCCTGTTGTTGTGCGTTCTCTTCTGCAAGGAAGGAAAGCAGAGAAGTTTGCATTCTAAGATCAGACCATTGGCCATGTGATAAAATGCAAAGCTGATGAAATGTAACAGGCTCATTGAAAAAACAACTTGCAAAATCTACACGGAAGTTGAAGTGTAACAGCTAAACAAAATGTATTTTAACACATTAGTTAGAGGTGAGGGAACACTATTAAACAGACGAGTTCTTCTGCCCAAAGTGGTAATCTAACTGAGGAGCAGGAGTGCTCCACATAACCAGCCTAAGCCGCTGCTGCTCCCCGCACACCACCCCACAACCCCACCTGCCCCCCCCCCACCGACCACCAACCCCCTCACGGACTTGCCTTCTCGGTCGCCGGGCTGCCCAGGGGCGCTCAATCTCCACCCGCAGCCCACCTGCCTGATGTTAATGAGGCCCGGCCCTGAAATTGGAGCGGGCCTGCCATTGCTACTGTCAGGTGATGGGCTGGCACGCTCGGCCAGTTGTCCACCTGATAGTTAATACCTCCCCCAGAGAAAGAGTAGTCCAGAAAATGAAGGGAGGAATCAGAGATGAACTATATGAAGGTGATTTCCACTCACCCACCATGTCCTGGCATTTCTGTCACTTGCAGCATAATCCCGCCATCTTCCTCTCCCTCCCCCTCTCCACTTTCTACAGAGACTGTTTCCTGTCATCCTTTGTAATAGTTAAAGAACACTTATCCTTATTGTCAGGCAAGGAACATAATTTGGCAGTTGATAGAGAAAGGCAAAAAAAGAAACCAGGGAAATATTTTGAATTATCTTAAATTGCTGGGAAAGCTACTTGACTCTGCATTAACTGGTAAGTGCTGCGATTCTCCTGCAGTAAAATAACAAGGCTGAGGTGCTGACAGTCCTCTTTGATACGTCACATGATTCCAATGTTGCAGCAGTTGATAATAGTGTCACTGTAGGGAAGTGTGATTAAAAGATGGCCGCTCAGCTACATAGGACCAGTCAAGTGCTATCAATACCCACGGGAACTGTAGAGGCCCACAGGGCACAACAGAACAATTTTAATACAATTTCTCGACAGAGAGGTTAGGCTCAGTTTGAGACATCGCTTTCCTCCAGGGAGCCCAAGGATGGTGTCATTAACTGACAATGAAAGATGGAATGAAGGCCAGAACTCATTTCAAAGAGAGAGAGAAGCCGCGGCCGATAATGAAAAGAGGAAAAGTGCGAAAATAAATTCATTCTACAAAACCGATGCCATCTCGTTATCATGAAAGTGAGAAAACAGGGCAATTATTTCAGAGTCAACATAAAAGGTACAAATGTGGTGTGAAGGGTTAGTGAAAAGTTGCGTCACCAAGACAACGGCCTGTGTTAATCCACAAGCGCTAAAAAGCAAATAAAATAACTGTGGACTACTTTATTACCAAGCTGCCGTTGAAGGTCAGGAGAAGGTGTTAGGGTCTATTCTTGTTGGAGGTGGTTATTGTCTGGTTTGCCACTTGTCATCTCAAGCCTAAATGTTGTCCCGGCCCTACTGTCGACTGGCATTAACTGCTTCATTATTGGAGGAGCTGAACACTGTGGAGTTATCAGCAAACAACCCCACACCTAAGGTTCAGATGGAGGGATGGTTACTGACAAATCTGAAGACATAACTGATAAAGACACCTTTTGCTGATTTACCAAGCCAACATTGAATTCTTGAAGCCCAACTATTCATTTAATTAGTTTTGCTGAAGTGTAAGGCAGTTTTATATATATATATATATGTAATTATTTTCAAATTTTGATCTCCATATTAAAAGGAGCCTATCGTCTGAAATAGGCGGGTGCATTGACCACCATGCTTCGAAATGGAGCCGACTGCATTGCAATGCGTTAACAGGGCAGTAAGGCTAACAATCCCATTTTGAGGCCGTTACCGGCCCATTAACACCAGGTGAAGGCAGTTGAAACTGACCCCATGGTGCCACGTTGTAACTCCTCTATTTATTATAACCCTTGCTGCACAGACTCCCTTTCTAAATCCGTCCATCTTCAAAGCAGCTGCTTGACGAACATGTCTTGGCAGCCATGTTTGGGGGATGAATTGTAAATTATGCAGTGGCCAACTCCACAGTGGAGCACTCAGCGTGAGGCCCCTCTCCACAGAATTAGGCTTCAGTGCACCGATCTTCGCTTCTGCACAAGTCAAAAAATCTTCAGTTTTGGAAGCAGTGCTTTGTGTCTGTGATGACCTCATTGGACATAGCCAAGCTATGTAAATAAATGCAAATTGGTCCCGCTCCACGTTATCCATGTCTTTTTGCAGCGCAGCTCTTCATTCGCTGGGTCCCTGTATAAAGGTGGCATCATACAAGAACAGACTGCAGACTGGTTTGTCTGGCAGTGGCCTGGAAGGATCCTGTTGCACAGAAGCTGAATGCTATTGCAACCTTTATATGAAAATAATATTTCAGAGTCAACATAAAAGGTACAAATATGGTGTGAAGGGTTAGTGAAAAGGTGCTTCATTATTCATTACAATTTATCCCCCAAACATGGCTGCCAAGACATGTTTGTCATGCAGCTGCTTTGAAGATGGAAGGATTTAGAAAGGGAGTCTGTGCAGCAAGGGTTATAATAAATAGAGCAGTTACAACGTGGCACCATGGGGTCAGTTTCAACTGCCTTCACCTGGTGTGAATGGGCCGGTAATGGCCTCAAAATGGAATTGTTAGCCTTACTGCCCCGTTAATGCATTGCAATGCAGTCGGCTCCATTTTGAAGCATGGTGGTCATAAATATTATTTACAGGAAGATCTACCCCAGTACTTGGTCTGTACTGTGAATAAAAGTGCTGTAGGTGGCATAGCTTGGTCACTGCCTCTGCAGCTCAGGCGTCAAGGACAGGTGTCCTCCGATGTACCCAGGTGGGAGTGTTGTGGTCTGTAATCACAGGTCCTTCGGTATTGACAGAGGAAAATATGCTCTCTCAGCTATTGTTGAATCTGAAGATTTTGTCCCCTCATGAATTCATTCTCTTCATCCAATTCATGCGGTGCGATGGTAATAGCCAAAGGGATTCCCATCCACCCAACTTTGCCGGCTGCAACTTGCACTGCACTGGAAACTGGCAAGAGACAAGGAGTGTGTGACTTGACAAACTGATGGCTTCAACAAAAAGGCAAAAGCATAAAGGGGAATAAAGTATACCAGATGTTCAAAGCACAAGCAGAGAAATGCTCACTGCAAAAAAAAAATATAGACTTCATATTCAATCAAACAGCAGCCTTGGCTTAAGAGACACTTTAAAATAGGCCAGGTCTATTTTCCTGTCAAGCACTGGGCAAGGTGTGTGCTTAGCTGAACTTGTGTAATTCAGCATGGAGTCCAATTTAAATCAGCTTAAATCATCTATATATACCAAGAGCAAAAGTGGACATAGCACTGAGCCCAGGGTGTGTCACATCCACCCCTTGACCAATCCAAACAACACCCCTTAACTTTAATCCTTTGATTCCTGTCTGGCAACTATCCACGCCGTTACATTTCCTCTTATACCAGTGCCTGATTTTATTTGTTACAAGTGTCTTGTAAGATCCATCTTCAAAGAAAAACGTTATTAAGTTTGTCAAACATGACTTGCCTTTAACAAGTCCCTGCATTGTGTAAACGATAATTACAAACCATACCATGTGCAACAGATGAAAAACACAATCTCACTGAAAAAACTCAGGTTTACACTCTAGTGGTGAAAGAGTTTGCTAATTCAAGTCCGCCACAAAATGCCAAAGATATTCATCCTGCTAATAAACATTAACAGAGCTGCAGGTGTTTTCAAAATTAATCTTTTTTTTTAAAAAAGCAAAATCTGAATTGCTTCATTTGGTTAATTTTCGCATGATGTTGTTGATTGCCTATATTTTGGCAGCAATTCAAGGTATTCACTGGAGCAGCTGTGTGTCTCTATAATTAACAGATTTTCGAGGATGTTATTTTTTTCTCTATCGTTGCATCGGACGGGATCCACCGTAAGCATATGCTTTCAACATTCACTGTCTAGGCAGCTTGGCAGCTATCTTGGTACAGAAAGGGTTTTTGAAATGACTGTTTGTGCCATCTGGAATTTTAGTAAAAGCTCATTTAACAACAGTAGCTACCCTGTGAGACTCTGCATTTAAGCACTGGATCAGTGAATATAATGAGATTTCTTCTTTGTAAACTTTGCAACGACTCTCCATTACTACACAAATAAATCAGAGAACAATTAATTTAACTGCAAGCTCTTTAATTCATGGGACTCTAAGGAGCTGGCCCTGAAATTAGGTGTTAACAGATATTGCAATAAATGACAGTAATTGACCTGAATAATTGAGAGAGAGATTTTTCATTTTGCCCTTTAAGAGATGTATTACACAAATGATGTCTTCTTAAACTTGAAGCAGTTAGTGAGCGCAACAGTGTGTAAAGCTGAATGAATATATCATTGAATCGACAAGATCGTGCATGCACCTTGAGCATCTACTTAAGTTCCCTGACACACTTCAACAATTTGGTTTCTCTCGTGGCAGCAGCAGGAGTCACTGTTTAATTAAAAGTCTTCACAAAGTCAACAAAAGTGAACTGGTACAACGAGAAAGATAAGTACATCACAATTTCTGGTGTGGTGTAGCACATCAGAGATCCAACTCACTGTGTGCTGGACTGGTAGAACAATGGCCATCATAATTTACACCATACCTAAGTTTCTAATCTCAGCCCTGCCATGAGGGAGAGGTAGCAACCAGAGGCCATGCCATTTCCTTTTGAGGAAATCATGAGTGGGAATGACTTTCGACTGCTCTTGTGGTCCTCTTAGCATCCAAGGACAGGACAGCATTACCAGAGCACATCCCTTGACGACTCTCTCCCTCATGCTATGGTGTACATCAAGGGAAGACCTGTAAAAAGGGGAAAATAACAGTTATATAAAACAACAACAAAATACTGTTGGTAAAAATTGTTTTTTTATTCAGCAGTGAGATTCTCCCCTTAAAACCTTTGAGTATTGATCTTCAAGTGTACAATTGAAGATAATGGGAATTGTGTTATTGTTTCAGCAGAGTCAGGGTGGCTTAGGTTAAATCTATATCGATTTGATGGAATTGCAGAAAAAACCCAATTATTGCAGAGACTGAAAAAGAGTGCAGAGGAGGGATTCACCTTACTGGAGTTTGAGCTTCCCTGATGACAAGAAGCGAGCTTAAGCCAAGACCGTACAAGTCTTCCTTACAAGATCTGTAATCACTAGATTTTCTTAAAACAAAGGTTAGTTGTACTAGAAAGAGAAGGCCTAATATAGGTCATTAATATTATGAAGGGGTTTGATATGGTAGACGTCGAGAAAATGGTTCCACTTGTGGGGAGTCTAAAACTAGAAACATAGAAACATAGAAACATAGAAGATAGGAGCAGGAGTAGGCCATTCAGCACATCGAGCCTGCTCCGCCATTCAATGAGATCATGGCTGATCATTCAAATTTAGTATCCTGTCCCTGCCTTCTCCCCATATCCCTTGATCCCTTTAGCCTTAAGAAATATATCCAACTCTTTCTTGAATATATTTAATGAACTGGCCTCCACCACCCTCTGTGGCAGAGAATTCCACAGGTTCACCACTCTCTGGGTGAAGAAATTCCTCCTCATTTCAGTCCTAAATGTCCTACCCCTTATCCTTAGACTATGACCCCTGGTTCTGGACTCCCCGACCATCGGGAACATCCTTCTAGCATCTAGTATGTCTAGGCCTGACAGAATTTTTTGGTTTCGATGAGATCCCCTCTCAATCTTCTAAACTCCAGTGAGTATAAGCCCAATCGACACAATCTCTCCTCATACGTCATTCCTTCCATCCCAGGTATCAGCCTGGTGAATCTTCGCTGCACTCCTTCCATGGCAAGAACGTCCTTCCTCAGATAAGATGACCAATACTGCACACAATACTCAAGGTGCGGTCTCATGAAGGCCCTGTACAACTGTAGCAAGACATCCTTGTTCCTGTACTCAAACCCTCTTGCTACGAAGGCCAACATACCATTTACCTTCTTAACCGCCTGCTGCACCTGCATGGTTACCTTCAGCGACTGGTGCACAAGAACATGCAGGTCTCATTGCACTTCCCCTTCTCCCAATCTATTGCCATTCAAATAATAATGTGCCTTCCTGTTTTTGCCACCAAAGTGGATAACCTCACATTTATCCACATTATAGTGCATTTGCCATGTTTCTGCCCAATCACCTAACCTGTCCAAATCATACTGGAGTTTCATGACATCCTCCTCGCAGCATACCCTCCCACCCAGCTTTGTGTTGTCTGCAAATTTGGAGATATTACATCCAATTCCCTCGTCCAGATCATTAATATATATTGTGAACAGCTGGGGTCCTAGGACCGATCCTTGCGGTACCCCACTAGCCACTGCCTGCCACTTGGAAAATGACCCGTTTATTCCAACTCTTTGCTTTCTGTCCGCCAACCAGTTCTCTATCCAAGTCAATACCTTGCCCCCAATCCCATGTGCCTTAATTTTGCACGCTAATCTCTTATGCGGGACCTTATCGAAAGCCTTCTGAAAGTCCAAATACACCACATCCACTGGTTCTCCCTTATCTATTTTACCAGTTACATCCTCAAAAAATACCAGTAGATTAGTCAAGCATGATTTACCTTTTGTAAAGCCATGTTGACTTTGTCCGATCCTGTCACTGCTTTCCAAGTGCTCTGCTATTACATCTTTTATAATGGACTCTAGCATTTTCCCCACTACCGATGTCAGGCTTACTGGTCTATAATTCCCCGCTTTTTCTCTGCCACCTTTTTTGAATAGTGGGGTAACATTAGCTACCCTCCAATCCATGGGTACAGTTCCAGAGTCTATCGAGTTTTGGAAGATGACCAGCAATGCATCGACTATTTCTAGGGCCACTTCCTTAAGTACCCTGGGATGTAGATTATCAGGCCCTGGGGACTTATCGGCCTTCAGTCCCATCAATTTTCCTAACACCATTTCCCTACAAATACTGATTTCTTTCAGTTCCACCCATTCATCAGACCCTATTTTGCCCAGTATTTCTGGGAGTTTATTTGTGTCCTCCTTTGTGAAGACAGAACCAAAATATGTATTTAGTTGGTCTGCCATTTCTTTGTTCCCCATTATAAATTCCCCCGATTCTGACTGCAAGGGACCTACGCTTGACTTCACCAATCTTTTTCTCTTCACATATCTATAAAAGCTTTTACAGTCAGTTTTTATGTTCCCTGAAAGCTTACTCTCATATTCTATTTTCCCTTTCTTAATTAATCCCTTTGTCCTCCTTTGTTGAATCCTGAACCGCTCCCAATCCTCAGGATTATTGCTTTTTCTGGCCAATTTGTATGTCCTCTCCTTGGATCTTATGCAATCCCTAATTTCCCTTGTTACCCATGGTTGAGTCACCTTTTTTGTTTTATTTTTATGCCAAACTGGGATGAACAACTTCTGTATTTCATCCATTCGGTCTTTGAATGTTTGCCATTGCCTATCCACCGTCAACCCTTTGAGTGCCATTCCCCAATCAATCCTACCCAACTCGCTCCTCAGACCATCGTAGTTTCCATTATTTAAATTGAGGACCCTTGTTTCTGAGTCAACTACTTCATTCTCCATCTTAATGAAGAATTCGATCATATTATGATCGCTCCGACCCAAGGGGCCTCGTACAACAAGATTGCTAATTAATCCTTTATCATTACATAATACCCAGTCTAAGATGGCCTGATCTCTGGTTGGTTCCTTGACATATTGGTCCAGGAAACCATCCCGTAAACACTCCAAGAATTCCTCCTCCACAGTATTTTTACCAATTTGGTTAGCCCAATGTATATGTAGATTAAAGTCACCCATGATGACTGCTGTGCCCTTATTGCACGCTTCTTTAAATTCCCTTTTAATGCCATCCCCAACCTCCACCTTACTGTTTGGAGGTCTATATACCACTCCCACTAATGTTTTTTTCCCCTTAGTATTTCTCAATTCTACCCATACAGATTCCACATCATCAGAGCTAATATCCTTCATTACAATTGTGTTAATCCCTTCTTTAACCAGTAATGCTACCCCACCTCCCTTTCCTTTTTGCCTATCTTTCCTGAATATCGAATACCCCTGGATGTTGAGTTCCCAGTCTTGGCCATCCTTGAGCCACGTTTCCGTAATCCCAACCAAATCATATTCGTTTACCTCTATTTGCGCAGCAAATTCATCCACCTTATTACAAATGCTCCTCGCATTAAGACACAAAGCCTTCAGGCTTGTTTTTTTAATGCTCTTAGACCTATTAGAATTATTATTTACTGTGGCCATGTTTGATTTAAACCGTTGATTTCTCTGGCTGCCACTTTTGTTTTTCTCCTTCCTATCTTTTGCTTTTATCCTTGGTTCCCTTTCCTCTGTCTCCCTGCTCAGGTTCCCAACCCCCTTCCATTTTAGTTTAAACCCTCCCCCACAGCACTAGCAAACAAACCCCCTAGGACATCGGTTCCAGCCCTGCCCAGGTGCAGACCGTCCGGTTTGAACTGGTCCCACCTCCCCCAGAACTGGTTCCAATGTCCCAGGAACTTGAATCCCTCCCCCTGGCACCATTCCTCTAGCCACGTATTCATCTGAAGTATCCTTCTATTTCTACTCTGACTAGCACGTGGCACTGGTAGCAATCCTAAGATTACTACCTTTGAGGTCCTGTTTTTTAATTTACCTCCTAACTCCCTATATTCCGCTTTTAGGACCTCATCCCGCTTTTTACCTACATCGTTGGTGCCTATATGCACCACGACAACTGACTGTTCACCCTCCCCTTCCAAGATGTTCTGCAGCCGCTTGGAGACATCCTTGACCCTTGCACCAGGGAGGCAACACACCATCCTGGAGTCTCGTTTGTGGCCGCAGAAACGCCTATCTATTCCCCTTCCAATTGAATCCCCTAGTACTATAGCTCTACCACCCTTCTTCCTCCCATTCTGTGCAGCAGAGCCACCCCTGGTGCCAGGAAGTTGGCTGCTGCTGCCTTCCTCTGATAAGCCATCCACCCCATCAGCACCCAAGGTGGTGTATCTGTTGTAGAGGGGGATGGCCACAGGGGATCCCTGCACTACCTGCCTGCACCTAGTACTCTGCCTGTTGGTCACCCGTTCCCTTTCTTCCTGTCCAACCTCTACCTGTGGTGTGTCCAACTCCCTAAACGTGCTATTCACGATGTCCCGAGCATCGTGAATGCTCCAGTATGCATCCAATTGCAGCTCCAATGCCGCAATGCGGTCTGTCAGTAGCTGCAGCTGGGTGCACTTCCTGCACACGTAGTTGTCAGGGACACAGGAAGTGTCCCCAAGTTCCCACATATCGCAGGAGGAGCAGATCACGGGGCCGGGCTGTCCTGCCATGATTTACCCTTTATTTAATTGAGTTTAAATTAAATCAATCAATCCCACTAATTACACTACAGTTAAATAGTTTTACCAACAGTCCCCGCTACACGAGAGAGACCTTAGAAACTAAAAACCAGAGTTAAAGTTTAAAAAAGAGAGAAATACTCACCAACCAATCACTTACCTGCTTCCTGTTGATGTCACACTTTGATTACTTTTTACCTCTCTCCCCTGCTGCTGAATTGGTCGGGCCTCGCCTCGCTGCTCCCGCCGGTTTTAAACTGCCACTGCTGCTCTCTCCCAGGTACAGGTCCAGGCTCTGTGGTCGGGCCTCGCTGCTCCTGCCGGTTTTAAACTGCCGCTGCTGCTGCTCTCTCCCAGGTACAGGTCCAGGCTTTGTGGTCGGGCCTCGCTGCTCCTGCCGGTTTTAAACTGCCGCTGCTGCTCTCTCCCAGGTACAGGTCCAGGCTCTGTGGTCGGGCCTCGCTGCTCCCGCCGGTTTTAAACTGCCACTGCTGCTCTCTCCCGGGTACAGGTCCAGGCTCTGTGGTCGGGCCTCGCTGCTCCTGCCGGTTTTAAACTGCCGCTGCTGCTGCTCTCTCCCAGGTACAGGTCCAGGCTCTGTGGTCGGGCCTCGCTGCTCCTGCCGGTTTTAAACTGCCGCTGCTGCTCTCTCCCAGGTACAGGTCCAGGCTCTGTGGTCGGGCCTCGCTGCCGCTGCTTTTAAACTGCCACCAATGCTGCTCTCTCCCAGGTACAGGTCCAGGCTCTGGGCTATAACTAAGGGCTATAAATATAAGATAGTTACTAATAAATCCAATTAGGAATTCAGGAGAATCTTCTTTGTCCAGAGAGTGGTGAGAATGTTAAACTCACTACCACATGGAGCAGTTGAGGCAAATAGCATAGATGCATTTAAGGGGAAGCAAGATAAGTATATGAGGGAGAAAGTAGTCGAAGGTTATGCTGATAGAGTTAGATGAAGTAGGGTGGGCGGAGGCTCGTGTGAAGTATAAACACTGTCGTAGACCAGTTGAGCTGAATATGCTGTTCCTGTGCTGTAAATTCTATGTAAGTCTCTGTAATACGTACTTTAAACTGGAAGAAAAGGGCTTCTGACACAAGCACCAGCCAAGGGAATCCCCAAGTAGCCAGAACTCAACATTCAGAACATGGACTATTTGATTCCCACAAGGATTATAATTTTTTCGCTGACTGGTCACTTTTACATGGCATTTACAGCAGTAATGAACCATAATGGCGCCTTATCTATTGATTTGGATTAAAAAGAGAATCACTAAATGATGCAAACACCCTTGTAAGCTTGTGAAACAAAAAGCAAACTGATCTGCACTGAGGAGCTGTACAGAGCTCATTTTTTGGCCTTCTTTCATGAATCACAGAAATCTTTAATTGCTCAGGGTCAGTATTGATGTTACTATTTAAACAATGCAGTCTTGTATGTAAACCTGTTTAAAAAATTCTGTGATCAGAGTACAGCGGGGGGGGGGAGGAGTGAGTAGAAAATAGCAAGGCTGCCAAGACATGCACCAGAGCACACACAATAAAAAAAATAGAAGCCCGAAGGCATCTTTACAAGAGATCACTGACAAAGATCTTCATTCTACTCCAGTGCCGTCACTTGGTATGAGACACAATGGATAGCTAAAGGTCAGGATAGCTGGAAGGTGGGAGCTTATTCCTATATTGCCAAGTACTGTCTATTATTTTCCAACTGTCCCGGCTGCAGTTTCGATAAAAAGTACTACGACGCCTTATTGTATGTTGTCAAAATTGATTTAATCTTAGTTCATGTTATTGTAATAAGCTTTTCAAATAAAATACTTGAGGCTGTTAACAACATTTTAGTTTCCAAATACCAAGCAATTATTTGTGGTTACAGGGACATGGTTAGGAATGACTGTCTGGTCTGCACGTCAACAATTCCTGCACATGAATAGTTAGTTTGGAGCATCAAAGTTGCTGGTGGGAAGCCAAGCTCGTTTAGGTTTTATACCAATTACGCTACGAGCAATCAATGACTAAAAAGCTATTTTATAGAAATAGGAAAGTTATACGGCAGTTTCTGCATCAATATGATATGAAAATGGCATCACATTGACACAGAGACTGCAGTATAACTATGGTTTCAAGATGCCAGCACAGGTACGATGGGCCGAGTAGACTCCTTTTATGCTGTATCATTCTATGCCAATTTGATGACTTTTTGAATTTTAGCAAGCTCTGTGAAACCATCTTAGCAAGGTAGGCTTACTGCACTTGGACATCACGCCATCTGTAGTATAATTACAACGAGTGCAAAGCCACCCTTTCAAACTTTCAAAATAACACAGCCCAAGCCTTTTTTAATGTTAATAAAGAGCTGACTGAACAGTTGGCCCTTCACTAACTTAAAAATAAGTTCAATTGAGATCTGGAATGGAGCTGTTTGCTATTGCTAAAATACACACACCTCCAGTGTAAAGTGGCCATCAATATGAAGCCTGTGAGGCAGACATTCCTCCTGGGCAGAAGGTCAACTGCCCTCAAGAATCTGCTCTTGACCCTGGCATATTTTCTCAATTGCCCCATATTTGCACGTAACAAATGGTGGCTTGTAAGCCAGATATTTCAGATGAGACTCCCCCTTTAATATCAATATCCAAAGCAGTGCTATGGATTTATAAATCAGTACAGTTTATAAAAAAGATGGTAATTGCTCTCTCTTAGATTTCTGGCTGAATAATCTAATAGCAAAGTGATCATCCTAGCATTCTCCAGAAATAGTGCTGGTTTAATGAGATGTTATTTGAGAATATCCTTTTGTGCTGAAGTGCTTCTTTTGTTCCTTCAATTTGCTGGTGATGGGGGAGCTAGGTAAGTACATGAGGGAGAATGGAATATAAGGATATGTTGATAGGGTGAGATGAAGTAAGGTGAGAGGAGGCTTGTGTGGAGCATAAACACCGGCATAGACCTGTTGGGCTGAATGGCCTGTTTCTGTGCTATAAATTAATTGTAATTCTATGTAATAATTAATCATTCACTTTGCAGCTTATGAAAGGCAACTAGATATAAAAGTTGAAATCACATTTTGTTAAAAAATAGTCCCATTTCCTATGTTGGAGTTTTGTGCCCTTGTATGAACACCAATGTTCCAGATACTTTAATCCTAACTGCTTATAATATAAAAAAAGACTTTTGTTTATATAGCACCTTTCATGACCTCAGGATGTCCCAAAGCACTTTACAATCAACTGAAGTACAATTGAAGGATAGTCACTGTTGTAATGCAGGAAATGTGGCAGCCTATTTGCACACAGCAAGCTCCCACAAACAGCAATGTGATAATGACCAGATAATCTGTTTTTTTAGTGATGTTGATTGAGGGATGTATATTGGCCCGGAGACCTGGGATAACGCCCCTGCTCTTCTTCGAAAAAGTGCCATGGGATCTTTTACATCCATCTGAGAGAGCAGAGAGAGGTTTAATGGTTCATCTGAAAGACAGCACCTCTGCCAGTGCAGCACTGCACTGGAGTGTCAGCCTAGATTTTTATGCTCAAGAGTCTGGACTGGATCTTGAACCCAGAACCTTCTGACTCAGAGGTGAGAGTGCTACCCACCGAGCCACGGCTGTGTTATGTTATCTACATTACCAAACCACAGCTGCTCCTCAAAGAATGCAACTGAGCTTTGCAGACTGAACTATAACCCCTTCAGAAATTGTTACTGTGTTCCATATGATTTCACAAGGCAACTTATGGGATGTTTTGTAAAACATGCCAGCTTTGTATCTATTTTGAAAAAGAGAAAGTTGCCTCAGGGAGTTAACGATTTCACGAGTAATTAAACCGTTGAACTTATAGGTAAATTAAGGCCAATTACCACTGTTATTTATCCACTCTAATTCTGCAAAACTGTACTCTACTACAAGAAGGAAACATTGCTCTTAATGCCCTGTAAAGATGAGGAGCATTAGGAGGAAGGGAGGGACCTAACGTCAGATTGTTGGTCATTTTTACACCTGCTTACCTGGCAGTCCAGGCAATCGAGCAACTTTGCCTGGTTTGCGAATGCCAGTGCAAATTTAATACAACAGTAAATGTTCTATGCCAACGGATAGAACATCTAACCTAGATAATTATTGAAGGGACAGATCCAATCGGCTCAACTAGAGCTTAGTGAGAACAATCACCTCTGGTTCAACTTGATATCGCTGGACTAGTGACTGGATCATCTGATAACTGTCTGGGTGGCTTGCAGATTGGCCAAAGAATTGCATTTTTGGAATGTTGTGCTAATTGGTAGCTGAGGCATTACTGAGTGTACTTGGAAAATGGCCGCTTTATCGGAGTAAGGGTAAAATAAAATGCATTTACAGGGAAGGTCTTAAAGTTGAAAGTGTGGATTTAAAACAAGTATAGCACGTGATACACCTCTGACAGTTTTTGTAACATCGGGATACATCTTTTTTATATAATAATTCTACTCACATGCAGGCCATTTTAATGGAATCCATATCTCTGTAGCAAGACTCCAGTACCTTCTTTGCACTGTGGCCAGCCAATTAAAAAATCCTATTTTCCGCAGTCTTTCATAAAATAGAAACTGGTTTAAGTATTCTTGCTATATTTTGCAATGTGTTCCACATGCTGAAGAACAGTGACACTTGAAGAACATTATCTCAGAACATAGGATGTAAAGGGTGCTGAGAAAATAAGTCTTTCATTCCTCAAAGGGCTAGATAGATAAAATAACAGTAAGAAAACATACTCACTTACAGTGGCCCCTGTGAATACTGCTAGCTGTTCAACATTTTGAATTTGATACAACAGCAAAGTTATTAGCCACATTTGTCACAGTCTGGAAGAAGGTTTTTCAAGTTATTCTACCCTCAGAACAAAGTCAGCTGTAGATAAAGGTCATGGAATTTAAAAAAAAAGGCTCCTCTGCAGGATGTTGCAGGGAACACAGCAGTGATAAAGTATTTCGGGCATGTGTAGCTAATGTCTTCTGCGCTCCTGCACAAACAAATCTCTGGTATATATTGCCTCAGGTTTCTTTTTGATGCTGCCTTTACCTTTCGTCTGCACCTACCGCTGCTTTTTCAGAATGAGGTCACCTTCTCCACTTGAAACGGTTGCTTTACTTTGAATTCATCCATCAGTTACAACCTGAGATGGAAATGAGAAATTAAAGGACTGTGCCATCACGCTCTGCTGAATTCCAGAGTTTAAAACGACGAGATTATTTTGCAAGAAACTGGTCAACCACAGACAGTAGGGTCGGTTTTTTAAGCTCTGGAATTCCCTTCCTGAACCGCTCCGCCTCTCCGCCTCTCTCTCCTCCTTTAAGACACTTCTTAAAACCTACCTCTTTGACCAAGCTTTTGGTCACCTGTCCTAATATCTCCTTTTGTGGCTTGGCATCAAATTATATTTGATAACGCTCCTGTGAAGCGCCTTTGGACATTTTACTACATTAAAGGCACTATACAAATGCAAGTTGTTGTTGTTTACAAATTTGTGCTCGGGAGGCAGGATGCCCGCTGGGCATGCATATTGGGAATTCGAGCACTGAGGTCAATGGACACCATTAAGGATGGAAAATCCAGCAACATCTGTTAACCTCCACGGGCGAATTTCCAATCTTATGGTCCCAGTGCATGAAGTTCTTTGCCAGGAATGTGAATTCATAACATTTACTCTAGTCTTGTCACTAGGGTTATTTAACATATTGCTACCAGTCGACTAAAGGAAAAAGAACTCACTTTTGCCTTAAAACTTTGGCCCAGATTTTACGGGGCCTATGATCACGCACGCACAGCGTACGCAGCCGTAAGTGCCCCGTAAGTTCCGGGTTTCCACGTGCGCTGCACATGTGCGAAAACCCGGAACTTGAGATCTATCAAGTTTCAGGTTGACAGATCATCAGCATGCGCAGGAAATGGGTGGCGAGTGGGGCTATTTGCTGGCGGAGAGTTGGGCCATTTGCCCAACTACTGTCCAGCAAATGCCCTCGAAACTCTTACGCCTGGTAAAAGCAGGTAAAAATCCCCCTTTCTGATTGGTTGGGCTGGCCCACATGATCCCAGGGACGCTTGCAAACCGCATGCGCCCCTGGGATGTGTGGGCCTTTACGCAGCTGTACGCCTGCAGGCCCAGGACTGCGAGAGTCCGAAGATACGGAGGCACCAGGTGGGTGCGTACTTTTCTTGCGGATCGGAGGCATTCGCCCGTGGGAAACCTCTGACCGCAATTTCAGGTCCAATATCTTTACTGTTGTGCGATATGTTTCTTGTGTTTCTGTCATAATTCAGCACCATCCACCACTACCAACACTAGTGGCATATCTGTAACCTCTAGTAATTCACTCTAGTGTTATACAGCTCAAAGGGCTCGCTCCAGACACAGCCCAGGTTTAGAAGGATGAAATCTATGAGTGAATTGCACTGCTGGGTATCTTTCAGCATTCAGTTGGACACAGTAAGAAAATTTCACGCATCAATCATTACACTTTATTGAAATGCAAGTGACAACACTGGTGGCGATTCTATTACCAATGATTTACCTGGTACTTTCATCTAGAAATTAGAGTATGCTTCAAAAATACACTGATGAAATAATCTTTTATTTGGAAGTTTCAAAGAGAAAAGTTCAGAAACAAGAAAGTACAGTGCAGTGATTCACTGAATAATATACGTGTAAAAAAGCAACTGAAATATTTCCTGAGATACAAAACAATCACAAATAAAGATGTAAATAATCTAAAGGAAACAGTTGGATCTGTTTGAATTATTTAGCACTATTGCACACTTGAGACGCCTAAGGGAACCATCAGTAGCACCAACACTCTCAGACCTCCGAGAAGCAAATGGAGTCATTGGACACTTGAGAGGTACCAGTAGATTGGAAACAGGCTAATATTCAAAAAGAGGGATAAAACCGGACACAGGCAATTACAGGCACATTAGTCAATTCCATTCCATGTGAAATAATGAGAATTCATAGAGTCATAGAGTCATAGAGTAATACAGCACGGATAGAGGCCCTTCGGCCCATCGTGTCCGCGCCGGCCATCAAGCCCTGTCTAATCTAATCCCATATTCCAGCATTTGGCCCGTAGCCTTGTATGCTATGGCATTTCAAGTGCACATCCAAATGCTTCTTAAATGTTGTGAGGGTTTCTGCCTCCACAACCCTTTCAGGCAGTGAGTTCCAGACTCCAACCACCCTCTGGGTGAAAAAGTTCTTTCTCAAATCCCCTCTAAACCTCCCGCCCTTTACCTTGAATCTATGCCCCCTAGTTATCGACCCCTCTACTAAGGGAAAAAGCTCCTCAGCATCCATCCTATCTATGCCCCTCATAATTTTGTACACCTCAATCATGTCCCCCCTCAGCCTCCTCAGCTCCAAGGAAAACAAACCCAACCTGCCCAGTCTCTCTTCATAGCTGAAGCGCTCCAGCCCTGGTAACATCCTGGTGAACCTCCTCTGCACCCTCTCTAACGCGATCACATCCTTCCTGTAGTGTGGCGACCAGAACTGCACACAATATTCCAGCTGTGGCCTAACCAGTGTTTTATACAGCTCCATCATAACCTCCTTGCTCTTATATTCAATGCCTCGGCTAATGAAGGCAAGTATCCCATATGCCTTTTTTACCACCTTATCCACCTGTTCCGCCGCCTTCAGGGATCTGTGTACTTGCACACCCAGATCCCTCTGACCCTCCGTCTTGCCTAGGGTCTTTCCATTCATTGTGTATTCCTTTGCCTTGTTAGTCCCCCCAAAGTGCATCACCTCGCACTTTTCCGGGTTAAATTCCATTTGCCACTGTACAATAATAATCTAGTAAACAGCAGTCAATGTGGATTCAGAAGGGGTAGGTCCTGCCTGACCAACTTCCATGAGGTCTGTAGAAAAGTATTTAACAAAATTCCACATGAAAGACAAACTCAAAGGATTGGATTTTGCAAGGGATCAGCAGGTGCGATCGGTGGTGGGTCAGGTGGGAAAGGGGTTTTGTTCCCCAGCGGGTCGGGACCCCGCTGTGAACCCGCCACCACACACCTTTACCAAATGTCGGGTCTGTCAGCGCTGAGCAGACCCGACACAACAGCGGGGGAGGCCATTAAAATCATTAGTGGTTTGTTTACAGCCACTTATCAACGTTTTTTCCCCCAGATTTGGGGATTTGACAGGTCGTCCACTGGTTTCCCGCTGTGCCTAGACCTTGTCTGTGAAGCTGAGGTGGGAGTTCAGGGTCCATTGAATCTGCTGATGAGCTGACAGCTTCAAATGTCAAGTCAAAGCTCCCAGCTGATTGAGAAATGTTCCCTTAACCACCAAATTCTCTAAACTGCATTTCCACTACAGATTCAGGATGCTGCAAGTCTTTATACAAGTCTCCATCCAGTCTGACCTCATTACCTCTCCCACAATTGACAGGTCACTTATGTCATCTCTACTTCACCTGCCATCTATTCCATCAGCATGGGTGCCCTTGCAACTCTCTCACCTTGGTCCTCAGAATCCCACCACGATCAGCCCCAACACCAGCATGACCAGGCACACTAGCAGCACCAATAACAACACCAACCTTCTCCGCAGTCAACTGATGCTGCATAGGACACAGGGCATCAGCACTAGGCCACATTGCTGACCGGGAGGCCAGGGATGGCCTCATCATGGCTAGATTTACTGCAGCTGATACTGTGCACCCTGGCTGCCACATGATGTGCTAGGTTGGCAGCACCCCACATCAATATCATAAAGCATTCCTACAATGCCCAAACCATTCCTTTTACATTCATCACCATTGCAGGGGGGTACCGTTATGTCTCACCATTCACTGCAACTCACTAAGCCACTTCCAAAGTTTCACACAAATCTGTCCAAGAACGCAAAGTGTTGAAAATTAAGGTTTCAATGTTTGACACCACATTAACAGTATCTTTACATGAACATTGCATGAAACACCCAAGTGCCTACCCTTGTGTGTTGTTAGTAGGTATGATTGCACTAGGATGAGGGTGAGTGTGAGGGATGGCTAATGAGATGGGGATGTGCTAATGTAGATAGAGAGGGATGGGTGGAGTTGCAAGGTAAGTTGGTGTGAGTAGGGATGTGCAGGAGTAGGGTAGTGAAGGCAGAGTGACACTGCAGGATGAGGTTGAGTGTGGCTTTGTACTAATGTCTCGTGATCTACTGAGATAATTGAAGTGTTTGCGGCACAGCACCCAGGTCCTCCTGACTACATCTCTACTTGTGTTCTCCAGCAGAAACAATCGTTTTGATGATCAGAGCCCAGTCTCTTTCACTCACAAGGCAGAATCAGAAGTATGACACATTCCAAAGATGGAAACATGGGAGGCTGTTGTAGGTCCAGTGGAAGATCTGTCCTGCAAGAAGCCTATTGCTCCTGGTAACAGCAGAACAGCTAATGTTAGCAACTTTTCCACAGAATGGCTTTCAAATAAACATACTTTTGTTGGTTTCAATAAATGCTGTACTAGAAAATGGCATTTAAAGTATTTTGCAGATATGTGTCAACATGCATTCCTTGCATTGTGATATAAACGTGCACAATGAGGCAATTTTCAAATAATTGTAATGAAGGAAGTCCATTTGTAACTCAGTAACTTGTCACAATTAATTTTCTATGTCAGTTTTCCCTTGTAATGTCATTAATTAAATTGAATACATTGAAAATATAGCATCATACGACTCTAATAAAATGTGATATTTAGGGTCAGGGGTAGTTGATTTCTCCTCTTTTCAGCCTCTAGCAAGCGTGCAGCCAGCCAAGGTATGACAGTCAAACAGTTGAAATCAGTTTGTTCAAAAGGATTCTTAATACAGCAGGCCATTGTTTTTTTGAATGAACTCGCTTACTTACCATAGCATTGCTCATAGATAGTCTGGGGAGGGGCGGTCTGGAGCACAGTGGTGTTGCCTAGCTGTTAAAGAAATAAAATAAAGACTTGAATTTATATAATGGTATCCCAAAGCACTTTACAGCCAATGAAGTACTTTTTAAGAACTTAAGAAATAGGAGCAGGAGTGGGCCATTCAGCCCTTCGAGCCTGCTCCGCCATTCAATGAGATCATCGCTGATCTTCTGCCTCAACTCCATTCACCGGCCCTATCGCCATATTCCTTGATGCCCTTACTAGTCAGAAATCTATCGACTTCTGTTTTGAATATACCCAATGACTGAGCCTCCACAGCCCTCTGGGGTAGAGAATTCCAAAGATTCACCACCCTCTGTGTGAAGGAATTTCTTCTCATCTCAGTCCTGAATGGCCTACCCTTTATCCTGAGGCTGTGGCTCCTGGTTCTAGATTCCCCAGCCAAGGAAAACTTTCTCCCAGCATCCACCCTATCAAGCCCTGTAATAATTTTGTATGCTTCAATGAGATCCCCTCTCATTCTTCTGAATTCAAGAGAATACAGGCTTAGTTTACTCAATCTCAATATGACAGTCCCACCATCCCACCATCCCAGGAATCAATCTCGTGAACCTTCGTTGTACTCCCTCTGTGGCAAGTATATCCTTCCTTAGGTAAGGAAATCAAAATTGTACACAGTACTCCAGGTGTGGTCTCACCAAGACCCTATATAATTGGAGTAAGACTTTTTTACTCCTGTACTCAAATCCTCTTGTAATGAAGGCCAGCATACCATTTGCCTTCCTAATGGTTTGCTGCACCCGCATATTCACTTTCAGTGACTCATGTACAAGGACACCCAGGTCCCTTTGAGATCTGCATTCCCCAATCTTTCACCATTTAGGAAATACTCTGTCTTTTTGAAGTGTGGTCACTGTTGTAATGTAAAAAACGTGGCAGCCAATTGGCGCACAGCAAGTTCCCAGAAGCAGCAATGTAATAATAACCAGATAATCTGCTTTTTATTGTTGTTGGTCAAATATTAACCAACACCAGGGATGCAGTTCATTCAACCTTGCTAGTCCCTTTAAGGGGGGAATGAGGGGTGAAGGGAGGGGGGGAAATTGAGAAAAACTAGCAGGAAAACACCGGCTTTGCCTCTCATTTTTCATGCTTTTATCACTTTGATATCTGATATATGATGGCCCTGTGCTAGAAACAAGACCTTTTGATATATATAAATAGAAATGATATTGATATAGAGAGTACATGCTCAGACCCGCTCTGCTGATGAAAGTATGGAAGAGCGAGCACCATTAACATCTGCTCCTGATGCTGCCAGCGTATCATTTCCATATGTTGGGTGGACACACATGCCACTAGGAACACACCTCGGGCACCCACCAGAAGAGGGAGTCGCAAAAGCAGCACTGGCAAGCACTTGCTTAGAGAACATTTAACAATCAGGCCCCACATTCATAATCTATTTGGCAAATACGTCAATCATGATTGTAACATTGTACAGCAATATTTATGTAATTGTAACATATTTTGAATGCAAATAAAGATGTATTTTCATGCATCAATATATTCTGTACCTTGTGATTGTTGTAATCCATTTCAGCATTTGTACATAGAATTTACAGCACAGAACCAGGCCATTCGGCCCAACTGGTCTAATGCCAGTGTTTATGTGCCACACAAGCCTCCTCCCACCCTACTTCATATAACCCTATCAGCATAACTTCATGTACTTATTTATCTAGCTTCCCTTTAAATGCATCTATGCTATTCGCCTCAACTACTCCCTGTGGTAGCGCATTCCACAATCTAACCACTCTCTGGGTGTTTTCTAAGCATATCTGAGCACATGAGCTGATTCCAAGATCCTGCTTTTCCAGCTTGCAGGGAGAGTATTGTGGACTTGCAATCCGTGATTTTCTGCCTGTTAAAATGAATGTACGGAAACCCAAGGCTGCGATATGTGTTCCCTGGAGCATGGAATCACAGAACTCGCCCTATAAAGATCAAGGTTTTTTAAAACTATTATTTGTTTTTGTGACGTGGGTGAGGCCACAATTATTCCCCGTCCTCGAGTTGCCCTGACAAGGTGGTGGTGGACCGTCTCCTTGAACTGCTACAGTCCTTGGTGCTCTCACAATGGTGTTAAGTAAAGAATTCTAGGATTTTGACCCAGCGACGATGAAGATATGTGTCCGTCAGAATGGGGTGTGACTTGAAGGGGAACTTGGAGGTGATGGTGTTCCCATGACATTGCTACTATGCTGGTGTTGAAAGATGCAGGGCTGGGAGTATATATACATATACATGAGTTGTAGACACCTAAAAGATCTTAGTCTAATCAGAGCGTCAGAACAAAACAGAACTGCAATGTTAAGCGATTTGTGATTTGATCAGGTTTATTCCCTTTGGGTATTTCACTCTAATGCCTTGTA
This sequence comes from Somniosus microcephalus, assembly GCF_052327205.1. Taxonomy (NCBI): domain Eukaryota; kingdom Metazoa; phylum Chordata; class Chondrichthyes; order Squaliformes; family Somniosidae; genus Somniosus; species Somniosus microcephalus. The sequence goes on from NC_140998.1 coordinate 41,135,401, forward strand.
TTATTGTAAAACAAACTTTTTCCAACACAATTTATTTGAAGTACTATATTGAAAGGCTATATGCAATCATTCATCAAATGACACTAGCAGAACGTTACACTGTTGCTCCAGATGAACTTTGAAGTGATTACAGAGCTGTTCTGATCATCCACCTTTTCACAAGAACTTCTAAATCAAAATATGAAAACATCCCACACGTGAACTGCTCGGGAAAGTATGCAAAAAGCTGAGGGAACATGCAGCAAAAAAGGTACCAAAAATGGTGGCATGATTTGCTTTATGTTTCCTTTTTTTAAAATATATTTTAGATGTGGATAAAACTGCACTTTTACAAGTTTTGATAGTAAGTGAGTTGTCACATGAGCTGATGTCATCTGATTGGTATCCAGCTGCATGTGTCCCTTACATGTGGTCATGGGAAGGACTGTTTCCAATGATTAGAACAAGGCTGCCACTGGGACTGTCAAAGCAGACTCTCCTTTTACAAAGCAATAATGTGATAGTTATTATGGGAAATGTCAGTATGCCTCAACTGTAGTTTAATTTGTACAACATCATTGAATAGGAGGGAGGATTGGCCCTGAAAATATTCCAGATTCTAATTTATCTTTCTGACACACTGATTATAGTCACATTGCAAGGCACTTGCAATAGTTTTATGTTATTAATGAAAACATCCAGGGCTGGATTTTTCCAAGCTCAACAGGTCCGTGGAGGGCGAAGTCCGTGGCATGTGGAGACCTTGCATATGTCTCGATCCTGGCTTCCAACTAGATTTCACGTTGATTGGGCTTCTTCAGCCCACCCTGCAAGGTTCCCAGCCAATTAATAGGAAGCGGGTCTGATGACGTCATTTGATGACGCGTCATCAGCCGGTTTCCTTAAAGGGGCCATGTCCAAATTGATTTTGACATTTGTGCTGTCAGTGTTCTACAGCATTGAGTTGCTGCAAACCGGTACCGACAAGCACTGCACAAAGGTGCATGGCTGCACCCAAGCTCTCCCATGACTCCCTCCATATGCTTATGGAGGGAGTCACAGCACGCAGAGAGAATCTCTTCCCTTCCAATAGGTGGAAGGCACCTCCTCAGGAGATCAAAGCAACCTGGTTGCACATTGCACAGGAGAACACAAGCAGGGATGTTATCAGGAGGACCAGACTGCAGTGGCACAAACCTTTCAATGATCTCAGTAGATCACGAAACATTACTGCAAAGCCACACTTCACCTCATCCTCCTGTGCCACTCATCACATCCCCATCACTCTGCCTTCCCTACCCTACTCCTGCACATCCTTACTCACACCAACTTACCTTGCACCTCCACCCATCCCTCTCTATCTACATTATCACTTCCCCATCTCACTAGCCACCCCTCACACTCACCCTCATCCTTGTCCAATCATACCAACTAACAACACACAAGGGTAGGCACTTGGATGTTTTAGCCAATGTTTGTGTAAACTTTCAGTTATTGTGTTGTCAAGCATTAAAATCCTTATTGTCATCACTTTGCTTTCTTGGACAGATTTGTGTGCACCTTTGAAGTTGTCTTAGTGAGTTCCAGTGAATGGTGAGACATAACACTCCCCCCCCCGCCACCCACCCCCCAATGGCGATAAGTGTGAAAGGAATGTCTTGGACATTGTAGGGATGCTTTATGGTGCTGGTGTGGGATAGTGCCAACCTGGTGCATCACGTGGCAGCCAGGCTGTTCAGTGTTAAGTGCAGCAAATCTGGACATGGTGAGGCCAGCGCTGGTGTCCTGGGCAGCAATGTGCATGGGTGCTGATGCCCTGTGTCCTGTGCAGCATCAGTTGATTGCGGAGAAGGTTGGTGTGGATGTTGGTGCTGCTGGTGTGCCCGATGATGCTGGTGTTGGGGCTGATCATGGTGGGATTCTGAGGACCAAGGTGAGATTTTTTCAAGGGCACCAATGCTGATGGAATAGATGACAAGTGAGGTTGAGGTGACAGAAGTAATCTGTCAATGTTGAGATAGGTTGTTCCAGGGAGGTGACAGTGGATTGAGAGATTACCCCAAACACTTCAAAAGTGCATAAAGCTCAAAAGTGGGTTCCAAATCATTAATGCTCCAGCTTCTAAGATTGGGAACTGACCAGCTGTGAAATGGTAGGTTTTATACCACTTTTGCAGCTTTCATCTATTCACAGCAATCCACAGTCATTGCGAACCCGACATACTTACCTGACATGATAGCCGCTCTCCAGGAACCTCGTTGAAAACCTGGTAAAACGGTAAGTATATGGGAAAATGGTTCTTAACTACCTTTTAACAAGCTTTTAAGCATCTAAATTGGCTGACCCGCCGCTTGGTGTCAGGTCTGTTCAGTGATGACAGACCTGACACTTGGAAAATTAACAAGGAGGCGGGTTTACAACCTTTGTGATTTTGACAGCGGACCGGCCTCCGAACCCGCGCTCTGAACGCCGATAAAATTCAGCCCTCAGTCTGCAAGATGAAACGGCCTCTCTCTTTTTTCATTTCCCCTTTCTCTCCCATCTCCTGAACCCTCACTCAAGTGACTATTCTCCACCTGTGATCAGCTAAGTAGCTTTTTCAATGCTGGATTTCAATTGGGGAAGGTACAGCAAGCTACTAGCTAAGCAGTCATTAATAGTGACTTTAAAATGCTTGGGCATTTTTTCCACAGCATCTTAGGCTCCATTCAGCATTGCAGCACCATTTTCTGAAGTGGTCCGCAATATAAATAAAGCATGATACCAGAAATAGCCTTTCCTGTAATGTTGAGGTAGTCCAATCAATTAGAAATTTACAAAGGCAATATCTCCATCACTGAGCCATAGAGATCAGGAAGATCCTAAATTCAATCCCTGGTCTGTGCTGAGTTCGTTGATCTCAGCCAGGTCAATGATAGGAGCACTACAATTGGCAAAAGGAGAGCCGAATTTGACAGTCCCAGTGGCAGCCTTGCTGTAATCATTAGAAACAGTCCTTCACATGACCACATATAAGGGACACATGCAATAGATGTCTCCATTTTTAAATTCTCATCCTTGTTTTCAAATCCCTCCACGGCCTCATCCCTCCCTATCTCTGTAACATGCTCCAGTCCTACAACCCGCTGAGATGTCTGTGCTCCTCCAATTCTGGCCTCTTGCGCATCCCCTATTTCAATCACTCCACCATTGGTAGCCGTGCTTTCAGCTGCCTGGGCCCTAAACGCTGCAATTCCCTCCCTAAAACTCTCCGCCTCTCTATCTCGCTCTCCTCCTTTGAGATGTTCCTTGAAAACTACCTCTTTGACCAAGCTTTTGGACATCTGTCCTAATATCTCCTTATGTGGCTCGGTGTCAAAGTGTGTTTGATAACACTCCTGTGAAGCGCCTTGGGACATTTTACTATGCAAAAGGTGGCATATAAATGCAAGTTGTTGTTGTTGCTGTACAATGCCCCTTGGCTTGGGAAGGGAAAAGCAGCTCAGTTACTATGTCCTGATCACTGCACAGCAACCTTATTGGAAGCATGCAGATGCTGGGTAACAAAACAGAATTGGGGTCAGCTCTAATTCCCTTTAGAGTGGATGGCATTTTGGATTAACTGTGAGAACTCAAAAATATAAAATGGTTACCTGGGCAGTGCCCTGGAGTGTGATCACTGCCCATGGACCTATACTCCAATGAGGTAGTGAACACCTCCAAGAGAGAAGGGGAGGAGAGAGGAGAAAATGGGGCAACATTACGAAAATAGATAGGTACCAGCAATCTGAGGTTGAATGTGTCTCTTCGTAAAGTCAAAGTCATAGTCCAGGGAGAGAGGTAAACAGGCAGCTGGAGTTCTGCACTGTGTGAAGTGTTTAGCATTTACAATTAAAGTTAGTTAAAGTTGGTGGTACCTCTCCAGCGCTGCCTCCACAAGATCCTGCAAATCCATTGGCAGGATAGGTGCACCAACGTCAGTGTTCTTGCTCAGGCCAACATCCCCAGCATCGAAGCTCTGACCACGCTCGATCAGCTCCGATGGACGGGTCACATTGTCCGCATGCCCGATACGAGACTCCCAAAACAAGCGCTCTACTCCGAGCTCCGGCACGGCAAGAGAGCCCCAGATGAGCAGAGGAAACACTTCAAGGACACCGTCAAAGCCTCCTTGAAAAAGTGTAACGTCCCCACCGACACCTGGGAATCCCTGGCCCAAGACCGCACAAAGTGGAGGAGAAGCATCCGGGAAGGCGCCGAACACCTCGAGACTCTTCGCCAGGAGCAAGCGGAAGCCAAACGCAGGCAGCGCAAGGAGCGCACGTCAACCCAAGCACCCCACCCACCTGCCCCTTCAACCACCGCCTGCCCCACCTGTGACAGAGACTGTAGGTTCCGCATTGGACTCATCAGTCACCTGAGAACTCATTTATAAAGTCATCCTCGGTTCCGAGGGACTGCCCAAGAAGAAGAAGGTTAAAGTTGCCCCTGTGTGTGTGTGGCTGGATCTAGGCTGGAGAAATGAGAATTCCCCAAATCTCAAAGCTTTATAGAACCAATAATCCAATAAATGTCAATGTACAAAAGGAACATAATGTTTATTTCAGATAAAAGTTTGAGGAAGCACTGATAATGCTTATAGTGAGAGTATGTACCATATTAAAAGCCTTTAGATTTTGGAGGCTTTTACTGCCTTGATAAAATGCTGCTCCAATCCTGGCCTCTTGTGCATCCCCGATTTCTATTGCTCCACCATTGGCGGCAGTCTCTTCAGCTGCGTAGGCCTTAAGCTCTAGAATTCCCTCCCTAAGCCTTTCCACCTCACTAGCTTTCTTTCTTCCTTTACGATGTTCCTTAAAAAACTGCCCCTTTGATCCAGCTTTTTGTCACTTGTTCTCATATCTCCTTATGTGGCTCGTTGTCAAATTATGCCTGATACACTCCTGTGGAGCACCTTGGAGAGGTTTTACTATGTTAAAGATGCTATATAAATTCAAGTTGTTGTTTTTGATGTACAAAATATCTAAAAATGACCATTGTTACTTAATTGAAGTCAATAAAAGAAAGAAAAGACTTGCATTTATATAGCACCTTTCACAACCACTGGACGTCCCAAAGCACTTTACAACCAATGAAGTACTTTCTGAAGTGGAGTCACTGTTGTAATGTAGGAAACGTGGCAGCCATTTGCACACAGCAAGCTCCCACAAGCAGCAATGTGATAATGACCAGATAATCTGTTTTTGTTATGTTGATTGAGGAATAAATATTGGCCAGGACACCAGGGATAACTCCCCTGCTCTTTTTTGAAATAGTGCCATGGGATCTTTTACGTCCACCTGAGAGAGCAGACGGGGCCTCGGTTCAATCTCTTACCTGAAAGACGGCACCTCCGACAGTGCAGCGCTCCCTCAGCACTGCACTAGAGTGTCAGCCTAGATTTTTGTGCTCAAATCTCTGGAGTGGGTATTGAACCCACAAACTTCTGACTCAGAGGCGAGAGAGTGCTACCCACTGAGCCACAGCTGACACAATGGTTAAAAGTTGTATGCTAGTTATGAATTTTTTCCAGTCAATGCTAAATAAAATCAAAGTTAATCATTTCTTCTTGTACAGATGGTTGGATTCTATAACTAGCAGGGCTGCAATGTTGTCTTTGATGCATGCTAAGTTGTGCAGCAAACCACCAATGGGGGATGAATTGCTCTGTTCACTATATGTAACTTCATTGCTGCGTTCTGTTAAGTATGTGTATTGTATTGAACAATTAACACAAAGACTTAAATGTATAACTCAAACAGGTCTTTACTGGTTGGAGGTAGGGACTGCACGTAGGTCTTTACTTCATGCCCACAGGCGGGAACTGAGGGGAGATCAGTACCCACAGTACTATTTATACCCCTATGGCCAGGAGTGGTACTGCGTATCACTACGCCCAACAAGTAGTGCAGTCCTGTCCATAGGTTCAAAGTAGCACACATATTACATACACAACATTCCTCCCTTCTTAGCTTTACAGTCATCTCCCCATTTAACATAACGTAATAACATATATACATATATAACTTCAGGTTTACATAACAGAATAACATAGATACATAGATAACTTCATGTCAAAACAGATCACAGATTCAGTCTCTGCGGAAAACAGTTCACAGATTCAATCTCTGTGGTGTAGTCGGTTCACGTTGCTGGAGTGACTCATTCAATAGTCCTTCCATGGATTTAACAGTTTGAACTTCCGAACTGAATTGGCTCCGTTCGGAGGGACCACGTGTGTGATCTGGTAGAGGTAATAATGGTTCAGATGGGTCATCTTCTGTTTCGACTTTTCCTTTTCTGCTTCTTGGAGACTCTCTGGGCTCCACTGTCAGCTGCCAGCTGCATGCGCAGTTCCTCCTTCTCTTCCTCCTTTTTCCGTAGTAGAGCCTCCATGATTTCTGTATGGTGGGAGTCGAAGTTACAAGTTGGGCAGGACAGGACATAGTAATATTCGGTGTCGTCCTGATCTAGGCCAGCGAGAGGGTCTTCTATTTCCTCCATACCCAGCTGGGCGTTAGCCAGCTTTTGTTCCAAGTCCAGACATCTTTCCTGAAGAGACTTCTTCATGCGTACCTCTTCATCCAGCTTTTTCTGGGCTTTCAGCAAGTCGTTTACTAATGACCTCATTTGAGATTTTACTACTTCAACTTCTTTTGGAGATTGATTGATCGGACTATTCAATCCCTCTACCGGAGCAGCTGTTTCAGCGGTCTGTTGTTCTACGTTGACGTGAGTCAGCGTACTTTTGGCATCCAAGGGCTGCTCTGTTGCAGTCATCTCAGTCTGTGTTGCCACCTCAGCTCTTCCAATAACCTTTGAGAGCTCCGAACCCCTTTCGTTTGAATATTGAAGTTCGTGTTCAAGTTTTTCCCATTTCAGAGTCCTGTCCTTCAGCATATGCAGGAGTTGGCTGACCGTTAACTCCTCTGACATCAGACGTTTTGTGTGCTCCTGCTCCATTTTCTCCATCAGCTGCTTCTGTTGTCTTTCCAGATTCTCCAACTCTATATCAAAGAACTCTTTCGTTGCATTCAACTCTTGCTCAAAACGGCGAAGCATTTGTTCTAATTGCTGTTGTAGTTTGAAATGGAGTTGAGTTCGAGCCCGGTGTCCCTCAGAAATGGGCACATCAGTAGACTTGCCAGACTCAGAATCCACAGTTAAACTATGTTGTTGTTGCTCAGTGGAATTCTGTGCTGAAGCTTTGTCTTTTGCACCCGAGTTGGGCTTACCATCATCCGTTCCAGAGTCTGGGCCGACTATCTTCACCGAGTTCTCACTCGTTATTGTTTGTAGGAAATGCCAGTCCATATTCATTTTCCTAATCCACTCCCGTCCTAGTAGTGGAGGACCTCCTTCAGATATCACATATAAGTCCATTATTTGACTGTCTTCGCCCTTGTGGACCACTGCAACCTCTATTTTCCCGATGGGGTACACTCTTTGCCCCGTGTATGTTTTCAATATAATCCCCGTATCCTGTAGGGGAATATGTTGGAATAACTTTCCGTAATCTTTCTTATTTATGACCGTCAATGCCGATCCAGTGCCCAATTCCAGTTTTACTTGGACTCCTTCTATCTGAAGAGTGACCCAAATTGTCTGGAGGTCTGCACCCTTACCAGCGTTGAGTACTCTTAAGCTAGCCAGTTCATTACAGCTTAAGCTAGCCAGTTCATTACTGCTAGCGTCTGAATCGGACTCCTGTTCGGTCACCTTGTGTACCTTTGCGTATTTTCCTTGCGGTGACTTCTTGTTGCTGGTCTTCTTCCCTGACCTGCATACTCTAGCTATATGTCCAAGCCTACCACAAGTTCTACATTCTTGGTTTTTAAACCAACACTGGTTCTGATCATGCGTTGTCTTTCCACAACGATAACATTTGCCAGAACTCACACCCAATTTGTGTGCACTGAGCTCCGGTGACCGTAGCTGCATTACTGCCGTGCCTCTCGCTGCGGCTTCGTGTGCTGCTGCCATAGTGACCGCCTTCTCAAGCGTCAGCTCATTCTCCTCGAGCAGTCGCTTTTGTGTATCCTGTTTAAATAAACCACACACAAATTTGTCTCGTAGTGCATCTGTCAGTCCCGTTCCAAACTGGCAATATTTCGCTAATTTACGCAATTCCAGCAAATATTCAGCATTGCTTTCATGCTGTAGCTGCCTTCTGTCGTAAAATTTAAATCGTTCCGCTAGCATCAGCGGCGTGGGGTTTAGATGATCTTTCAGGACAGTAACAATCTCATCGAACGTCTTATCCGCCGGTTCATCTGGTGATAACAGGTGTTTCAATTGCCCGTATGTCTTCGCACCCATTAAATTTAATAATGTTAGAGCTTTACCTTGGTCACGAATTTTATTGGCCTTACAATAATTTTTTACTCTTTCAACATATATGGCCCAATCTTCGAGGTCACTATCAAAGGTGCTAATATTCCCGTGTTTAGGCATTGTAGATTTGCAATTTCTCAGATTTTCTTTTCTTTACTTGTTATCAAAGATGGCGGCTTCCCGCTCTTGCCGTCGTCCTCCGCCCACAAAATGGCGGTTTTCCCGCGCTTGGCGGTCTTCACCCGTCCCCCGACGCCGTCTCCCTTCAGCCCCCGAGTGCGGCCCTTATCTTCGCCGCGATCAATAGCCCGCGCTGTGCACCGCGGCTCTCGCACCTTGAGCTTCTGCAGCCGCCGCGCCTTTCAGTCCGAGTGCGGCCCTTATCTTTGGTCCCGATCGCTGGCCCGCGCTGCGCCTCGCACTTGAAGCGGCTCCCGGCCTCTGGCTCACCCGCTCGCGCGGCTCTTGCTCGCTCCCTCCCGGGCTCTGGCTTACCCACGAGGTTATGGAGGCTTCAGGGTCCTAATGCCTGTCGCTTCCAGTCGCTGGAAGCTGTCAGGATTTCTGCTGCCCTTCAGTTTTGAGTGGGGTGTTGAGGATTGAAACCTCTCTTCAACATCCTGTCTTTGGACGAAGCCGCCGTGGAATAACTGCCGCAGGGTAAGAACCTGACTCGTCGCCAGTGTTAAGTATGTGTATTGTATTGAACAATTAACACAAAGACTTAAATGTATAACTCAAACAGGTCTTTACTGGTTGGAGGTAGGGACTGCACGTAGGTCTTTACTTCATGCCCACAGGCGGGAACTGAGGGGAGATCAGTACCCACAGTACTATTTATACCCCTATGGCCAGGAGTGGTACTGCGTATCACTACGCCCTACAAGTAGTGCAGTCCTGTCCATAGGTTCAAAGTAGCACACATATTACATACACAACACGTTCAAAAAGAACAGGTTTATAATTTTCCTACAAATGGGAAATCTTCACCCAATATCCTTCCCTATTATATTCCCCTCTTATGTTTACTGTGTGAGACCACTGATTTGAGTACAGAGGCTAGGTATGTCGCTCAGTGGACAATAAACCTGCCTATCAACTGATTGGTGCCAGACTCCAGCTGTGTCCAAGAGCAAATGCTCCTTTGAATAAAAACATAAAAGAGAATGACACTGCCATAGAATAAATGGAAGCTCAGATGACGGGTTTCGAATGCTGCCAACCTGTTTGAGATTAGACTTGTCTATCCCTTTACTGGCCCAGCATTACCAATAGTAATCTCCTACTAGAATTCTTCATTCTTTCCCAGGACCTCAGGACTGTGAAACCTTCTACCTCCTTCAGTATTCCTGTCTTACTACAATCCATAGACTTTTAAAATCCAACCGTACTTCTTGATTTACTTCATGTTCTACTGTTGAGCCTTGGCTCCTCACCCAGGTTTCTCAATTGAAAACAATATTGTTTTACTTGGTATGACTGTCGGTACTTCAATATGTTAGTACTTCATCGCAGTTGCTGCCATAAGAAATATCTAGCCCAGGGAGTGGAACTATTTAATGTACAATAAGCAGTTCTTGAGATTAGTATACGAATCACGTGTATCACAGTTAAATGGATACCATTTTTATTTCCACAGGAGATAAGGAAATAAGGAGACATTTCTTTACTCAGAGAATGGATCGAATGTGAAACTCACTACCACAGGAGCTGGTTGAGGCAAATAGCTTGGATGCTTACAAAAGAAAACTAGACGAGTACATGAGAGAAAAGGGAATTAAATACATATTTTGGTTCTGTCTTCACAAAGGAGGACACAAATAACCTCCCAGAGATGTCGGGGAACATAGGGTCTGATGAAGGGGAGGAACTGAAAGAAATCAGTATTTGTAGGGAAATGGTGTTAGGGAAATTGATGGGATTGAAGGCCAATAAATCCCCAGGGCCTGAAAATCTACATCTTAGGGTACTTAAGGAAGTGGCCCTAGAAATAGTAGATGCATTGCTGATCATCTTCCAACATTCGATGGAATCTGTAACAGTACCCATGGATTGGAGGGTAGCTAATGTTACCCCACTATTCAAAAAAGGTGGTAGAGAGAAAACAGGGAATTATAGACCGGTAAGCCTGACATCGGTAGTGGGGAAAATGCTAGAGTCCATTATAAAAGATGTAATAGCAGAGCACTTGGAAAACAGTGACAGGATCGGACAAAGTCAACATGGATTTACAAAAGGTAAATCGTGCTTGACTAATCTACTGGAATTTTTTGGGGATGTAACTAGTAAAATAGATCAGGGAGAACCAGTGGATGTGGTGTATTTGGGCTTTCAGAAGGCTTTCGATAAGGTCCCGCATAAGAGATTAGCGTGTAAAGTTAAGGCACATGAGATTGGGGGCAAGGTATTGACTTGGATAGAGAACTGGTTGGCAGACAGAAAGCAAAGTGTTGGAATAAACGGGTCTTTTCTGAATGGCAGGCAGTGACTAGTGGGGTACCGCAGGGATCCGTCCTTGGACCCCAGCTATTCACAATATATATTAATGATCTAGACAAGGGAACTAGATGTAATATCTCCAAATTTGCAGACGACACAAAGCTGGGTGACGTGTGTGCTGTGAGGAGGATGCCGAGAAACTACAGGATGATTTGGACAGGTTGGGTAATTGGGCAGAAGCATGGCAGATGCAATATAATGTGGATAAATGTGAGGTTATCCAGGTTGGTGGCAAAAAAAAGAAGGCAGATTATTATCTGAATGGCAATAGATTGGGAGAAGGGGAAGTGCAACGAAACCTGGGTGTCCTTGTGCACCAGTCGCTGAAGGTAAGCATGCAGGTGCAGAAGGCGGTTAAGAAGGCAAAGGGATCAAGGGGTATGGATAGCAAGCAGGGACTGGGTACTGAATTTGGATGATCAGCCATGATCGCATTGAATGGCGGAGCAGGCTCGAAGGGCCGAATGGCCTACTCCTGCTCCTATCTTCTATGTTTCTATGTTTCTATGAGAGGGTTTGAGTACAGGAACAAGGATGTCTTGCTGCAGTTGTACAGGGCCTTGGTGAGACCACATCTTGAGTATTGTGTGCAGTTTTGGTTGCATTATCTGAGGAAGGATGTTCTTGTCATGGAAGGAGTTCAGCAAAGATTCACCAGGCTGATACCTGGGATGGTAGGAATGACATATGAGGAAAGATTCGGACGATTGAAACATAGAAACATAGAAGATAGGAGCAGGAGTAGGCCATTCGGCCCTTTGAGCCTGCTCCGCCATTCAATGTGATCATGGCTGATCATCCAAATTCAGTACCCTGTCCCTGCCTTCTCCCCATATCCCTTGATCCCTTTAGCCTTAAGAAATATATCCAACTCTTTCTTGAATATATTTAATGAACTGGCCTCCACCGCCCTCTGTGGCAGAGAATTCCATAGGTTCACCACTCTCTACGTGAAGAAATTCCTCCTCATTCCAGTCCTAAATGTCCTACCCCTTATCCTTAGACTATGACCCCTGGTTCTGGACTCCCCGACCATCGGGAACATCCTTCCAGCATCTAGTCTGTCCAGGCCTGACAGAATTTTATAGGTTTCGATGAGATCCCCTCTCAATCTTCTAAACTCCAGTGAGTATAAGCCCAATCGACACAATCTCTCCTCATACGTCATTCCTTCCATCCCAGGTATCAGCCTGGTGAATCTTCGCTGCACTCCTTCCATGGCAAGAATGTCCTTCCTCAGATAAGGCGACCAAAACTGCACACAATACTCAAGGTGCCGTTTCACCAAGGCCCTGTACAACTGTAGTAAGACATCCTTGTTCCTGTACTCGAACCCTCTTGCTATGAAGGCCAACATACCATTTGCCTTCTTAAACGCCTGCTGCACCTGCATGCTTACCTTCAGAGACTGGTGCACAAGAACACCCAGGTCTCTTTGTACTTCCCCTTCTCCCAATCTATTGCCATTCAAATAATAATCTGCCTTCCTGTTTTTGCCACCAAAGTGGATAACCTCACATTTATCCACATTATGGTGCATTTGCCATGTTTCTGCCCAAGCACCTAACCTGTCCAAATTGTACTGGAGTTTCATGACAACCTCCTCACAGCATACCCTCCCACCCAGCTTTGTGTCGTCTACAAATTTGGAGATATTACATCCAATTCCCTCGTCCAGATCATTAATATATATTGTGAATAGCTGGGGTCCTAGGACCGATCCTTGCGGTACCCCACTAGTCACTGCCTGCCACTCGGAAAATGACCCATTTATTCCAACTCTTTGCTTTCTGTCCGCCAACCAGTATTCTACCAAGTCAATACCTTGCCCCCAATCCCATGTGCCTTAATTTTGCACGCTAATCTCTTATGCGGGACCTTATCGAAAGCCTTCTGAAAGTCCAAATACACCACGTCCACTGGTTCTCCCTTATCTATTATACCAGTTACATCCTCAAAAAATTCTAGTAGATTAGTCAAGCATGATTTACCTTTTGTAAATCCATGTTGACTTTCTCCGATCCTGTCACTGCTTTCCAAGTGCTCTGCTATTACTTCTTTTATAATGGACTCCAGCATTTTCCCCACTACCGATGTCAGGCTTACCGGTCTATAATTCCCCACTTTTTCTCTGCCACCCTTTCATCAGACCCTATGTTCCCCGGTTTTTCTGGGAGGTTATTTGCGTCCTCCTTTGTGAAGACAGAACCAAAATATGTATTTAGTTGGTCTGCCATTTCTTTGTTCCCCATTATAAATTCCCCCAATTCTGACTGCAAGGGACCTACGCTTGACTTCACCAATCTTTTTCTCTTCACATATCTATAAAAGCTTTTACAGTCAGTTTTTATGTTCCCTGAAAGCTTACTCTCATATTCTATTTTCCCTTTCTTAATTAATCCCTTTGTCCTCCTTTGTTGAATCCTAAGCTGCTCCCAATCCTCAGGATTATTGCTTTTTCTGGCCAATTTGTATGTCCTCTCCTTGGATCTTATGCTATCCCTAATTTCCCTTGTTACCCACGGTTGAGTCACCTTTTTTGTTTTATTTTTATGCCAAACTGGGATTAACAACTTCTGTAGTTCATCCATTCGGTCTTTGAATGTTTGCCATTGCCTATCCACCGTCAACCCTTTGAGTGCCATTCCCCAATCAATCCTACCCAACTCACTCCTCAGACCATCGTAGTTCCCTTTATTTAAATTGAGGACCCTAGTTTCTGAATTAACTACTTCATTCTCCATCTTAATGAAGAATTCGATCATATTATGATCGCTCCGACCCAAGGGGCCTCGTACAACAAGATTGCTAATTAATCCTTTCTCGTTACATAATACCCAGTCTAAGATGGCCTGATCTCTGGTTGGTTCCTCAACATATTGGTCCAGGAAACCATCCCGTTACACTCCAGGAATTCCTCCTCCACATTATTGTTACTAATTTGGTTAGCCCAACCTATATGTAGATTAAAGTCACCCATGATGACTGCTGTGCCCTTATTGCACGCTTCTCTAATTTCCCTTTTAATGCCATCCCCAACCTCCGCCTTACTGTTTGGAGGTCTATATACCACTCCCACTAATGTTTTTTTCCCCTTAGTATTTCTCAATTCTACCCATACAGATTCCACATCATCAGAGCTAATATCCTTCATTACAATTGTGTTAATCCCTTCTTTAACCAGTCATGCTACCCCTCCTCCCTTTCCATTTTGCCTATCTTTCCTGAATATCGAATACCCCTGGATGTTGAGTTCCCAGTCTTGGCCATCCGTGAGCCACGTTTCCGTAATCCCAACCAAATCATATTCGTTTACCTCCTTGCATTAAGACACAAAGCCTTCAGGCTTGTTTTTTTAACGCTCTTAAACCTATTAAAATTATTATTTACTGTGGCCGCGTTTGATTTAAACTGTTGATTTCTCTGACTGGCACTTTTGTTTTTCTCCTTCCTATCTTTTGCTTTTATCCTTGTTTCCCTTTCCTCTGTCTCCCTGCTCAGGTTCCCAACCCCCTTCCATTTTAGTTTAAACCCTCCCCCACAGCACTAGCAAACACTCCCCCTAGGACTTCGGTTCTGTGGTGTATGTGCCTTTAAGAGCAATTATGGTGTATGTGCCTTTAAGAGCCCCAGGTGTGCGTAATGCCGGTAATTGCCACTTGGGCTATATAATCCTGTGTATTGTGTATATCCTTTAGAAAACCCCCCCCAGACTTGCTTAGTAAATACCTATGAACCAACTCCTGTCTTCAGTGTCTTTATCTACACACGGACACTACAGTGGCGACGAAGTGGAAACGGACTTACCTGCAATTCGGCAGCACCTCAAGGACATCGATTCCTCCAGCGTCCAGAAGACTCAAGGAAGTAAGAGAAACTGTGGTTTCACCAGCTGGCCAAGCTGGTGACAGGTACTGCGCTAATCCTTCCTGGGCGTCAGGCTGGAGCTCCAGCAGCGGGCTCTACAGCTGAGACAGGCAGCGAAATCGGAGGCAAGCAATAGCGGACTGGGAGGGTGCACTCGAGAGACGGCCGGCGCGGCAAGCAGGTCAGCGTTTAGACCTCCGTCGGGAACGAGTCTCCAACAGTGAATAAATGGAAACCACAGTAAAACAGCGTTGTTATCGGTAGCAGCGGCGGGAAAGCGCGGGAAGCGCCATATCGTTGCTACAGAGAGAAAAAAAAAAAGCGCGGGAAGCGCCATATCTTTTCTGAAATGCCTAAATCTGGTAATATTGAGGCTTTTGATGGCGAAATAGAAGATTGGACCACATACGTGGAAAGAGTAGAGATTTATTGCACTGCAAATGGAATAACAGATGAAAAAAAAGCTTCAGTACTTCTGAACTTAATGGGCGCGAAGACATACGGGCTGTTACAAAATTTAATCACTCCAGCCAAACCAAAGGACAAGACTTTTAAAGAAATTGTTGATACCCTGCAGGAGCATTTAAACCCAACACCGCTGCTGATAGCAGAACGATTCAAGTTCTTCAAGAGAAATCAACACAAGAATGAAAGTAACGCTGATTACCTAACCGAATTAAGAAAGCTATCAAAGTACTGCCAATTCGGAGCAGGACTATCGGATTATCTTCGAGACAAATTTGTTTGCGGTCTCTTAAGTGAAAGAACACAAAAAAGACTGCTTTCTGAAAAAGCTTTAACATTGGACAAAGCTTTCAGTATGGCTTTATCATACGAAGCAGCAGCAAAAGGAGCTGCAGAGATACAACAAGAGACACAGGACTTCGGCACCCATAAAATGACACAGGAGTTCGGAAGATGTTATCGCTGCGGCAGATCCACCCATAACCAGAGGGACTGCTGGTTCAAGGGCAAAGCATGCAGGCAATGTGGTAAGATTGGACACATTGCACGGGTATGCCAATCTGGACAAAATAAATCCAGCGAGGAGGAGCCCGGCTTAAAAACCGGCGACCAGCGAGGCCCGAGACCACTCGGAGCAGGGAGGAGCAGCGAGGAGGAGCCCGGTTTAAAAACCGGCGACCAGCAAGGCCCGAGACCACTCGGAGCAGGGAGGAGCATCGAGGAGGAGCCCGGCTTAAAAACCGGCGACCAGCGAGGCCCGAGACCACTCGGAGCAGGGAGGAGCAGCGAGGAGGAGCCCGGCTTAAAAACCGGCGACCAGCGAGGCCCGAGACCACTCGGAGCAGGGAGGAGCAGCGAGGAGGAGCCCGGCTTAAAAACCGGCGACCAGCGAGGCCCGAGACCACTCGGAGCAGGGAGGAGCAGCGAGGAGGAGCCCGGCTTAAAAACCGGCGACCAGCGAGGCCCGAGACTACTCGGAGCAGGGAGGAGGCTTACCAAATCAACAGCAGAGGAGAGAGGTAAAAAGTAATCAGAGTGTGACGTCACCAGGGAGCAGGTAAGTGATTGGTTGGTGAGTATTTCTCTTTTTTAAACTTTAACTCTGTAGTTTATAGTTACTAGGGTCTTTTCTGGTGTAGCAGGGACTGTTGGTAGACTATACAAGCGCCTTAGAGATATTTTTAATTGGGATAGTAAATTAATTTAAATTAATTAAAGGGAAGGTCATGCCAGGTGAGCCCAGCCCCGTGATATGCTCCTCTTGCTCTATGTGGGAATTCAGGGACCCCGGTGCCCCTGGTGACCACGTGTGCCAGAGATGCATCCATCCGCAGCTACTAGCAGACCGCATTGAGGCGCTGGAGCTGCGGGTGGATGGGTTGTTGAGCATTCACGATGCTGAGAGGGTCGTGGATAGCACGTTTAGTGAGTTGGTCACACCGCAGGGAAGGGCTGCACAGGAAGACAGGAAATGGGTGACCACCAGGCGGAGCAATAGAAGCAGGCAGGTAGTGCAGGAGACCCCTGTGACCATTCCCCTCTCAAACAAGTATACCGCTTTGGATACTGTTGAGGGGGATGACTCACCAGGGGAAGGCAGCAGCAGCCAACTTCCTGGCACTGGGGGTGTTCCTGCTGCCCAGGAAGGGGGGAAAAAGAGTGGGAGAGCAATAGTGGTAGGGGATTCTATAGTAAGGGGAACAGATAGGCGTTTCTGTGGCCATAGACGTGAATCCAGGATGGTTTGTTGCCTCCCTGTTGCCAGGGTCAAGGATATCACTGAGCGGCTGCAGGGCATTCTGGAGGGGGAGGGTGAACAGCCAGAGGTCGTGGTCCACATTGGTACCAACGACATAGGTAAAAAGAGGGATGAGGTCCTGCAGCAAGAATTTAGGGAACTAGGTGAAGGATTAAAGAGCAGGACCTCAAAGGTTGTAATCTCTGGATTACTCCCGGTGCCACGTGCTAGTGGGTGTAGGAATAGGAAGATAGAACAGATGAATGCGTGGCTAAAGGGATGGTGCAGGGGGGAGGGCTTTAGTTTCCTGGATCACTGGGTCTGCTTCTGGGAAAGGTGGGACTTGTACAAGTCGGACGGTTTACACCTGAACCAGAGGGGAACCAATATCCTTGCGGGGAGGTTTGCTAGCACTGCTGGGGGGGGGTTTAAACTAACTTGGCAGGGGGATGGGGTACAGAGTGGAGCTATAGTAGGGGGTGATTTACAGCCAAATACAGAGGAAAAAACAAGTCAGCTGGGAAGGCAGAGCAAATATGTGAAGGCAAAAGGGAATATGGCAGGGCTGGAAGGCATTTATTTTAATGCAAGGAGTCTTGCAAATAAGGTGGATGAACTGAAGTTGTTGTTGAACACATGGGAGTACGATATTGTTGCTATCACGGAGGCATGGTTGAGGGAGGGTCAGGACTGGCAGCTCAATATTCCGGGGTATAGAATCTTCAGGCGAGACAGAGGGGGGTGTAAAAGGGGAGGGGGTGTTGCAATATTAATTAAGGAGTCAATTACTGCTGTAAGGAGGGATGATATATTAGCGGGTTCCTCTAATGAGGCCATATGGGTAGAACTTAAAAACAAAAAGGGGGCAAGCACTTTGCTGGGAGTGTACTACAGGCCCCCAAACAGTCAGGGGGAGATAGAGGAACAGATATGTAGGCAAATCTCAGAAAAGTGCGAAAATAATAGGGTAATAATAGTGGGGGATTTCAACTTCCCCAATATTAATTGGGATAGTCAGAGTGTGAAAGGCTTAGAGGGTGCAGAATTCTTAAAGTGCATCCAGGAGAGCTTTTTGAGCCAACATGTAGAAAGTCCTACAAGAGAGGGGGCGGTACTGGACCTAATTCTGGGGAATGTAGCCGGGCAAGTGGTGGAAGTATCAGTAGGAGAGCATTTTGGCGACGGTGACCATAATTCGGTGAGATTTAAGGTGGTCATGGAAAAAGACAAAGATGGCCCGGAAATAAGGGTTCTAAATTGGGGGAAGGCCGATTTTAATATGATAAGGCAGGATCTGGCCAAAGTGGACTGGGAGCAGCTACTTATAGGAAAATCCACATCAAAACAGTGGGAGACTTTCAGAAGGGAAATAGAGAGAGTACAACGCCAACATGTTCCTGTAAAGGTCAAGGGTGGGACCAACAAGCAAAGGGAACCTTGGATGACAAGGGATATACAAAAATGCATTAGAAATAAAAGGGGGGCTTTTGGCAGTTACAAAAGACTAAAGACGGAAGAAGCCCTAGAGGAGTGTAAAAAGTGCAGGGGCATACTTAAAAAAGAAATTAGGAGGGCGAGGAGGGGCCATGAAATAACACTGGCGAGCAAAATAAAGGAAAATCCTAAGATGTTTTATAAGTATATTAAGGGCAAGAGGATAACCAGGGAAAGGGTAGGGCCCATTAGGGACCAAAGTGGCAATCTGTGTGTAGAGCCAGATGATGTAGGCGGGGTTTTAAATGAATTTTTTGCATCTGTGTTCACTATGGAGAAAGACGATGCAGACATAGAAATCGGGCAAGGGGACTGTGACATACTTGAACATATTAGCATCGAGAGGGAGGAGGTGCTAGCGGTTTTAGCAGGCCAAAAAGTGGATAAATCCCCAGGCCCGGACGAGATGTATCCCAGGCTGCTGTGGGAGGCAAAGGAGGAGATTGCAGGGGCTCTGACACAAATTTTCAGAACCTCTCTGGCCACAGGGGATGTACCAGAGGACTGGAGAACAGCTAATGTAGTACCATTATACAAGAAGGGTAGCAGGGATAAACCAGGGAATTACAGGCCAGTGAGCCTAACATCTGTGGTAGGGAAATTATTGGAAAAAATTCTGAGGGACAAAATTAGTCTCCACTTGGAGAGGCAAGGATTAATCGGGGATAGTCAGCATGGCTTTGTCAAGGGTAAATCATGTCTGACAAATCTGATTGAATTTTTCGAGGGGGTGACTAGGGGGGTGGATGAGGGAAATGCTGTGGATGTGGTTTACATGGACTTCAGTAAAGCTTTTGACAAAGTCCCGCATAGGAGACTGGTCAAGAAGGTAAGAGCCCATGGGATCCAGGGTGCCTTGGCGCGTTGGATCCTAAACTGGCTGAGTGGCAGGAGGCAGAGGGTGATGGTCGAAGGATGCCTTTGTGACTGGAAGCCTGTGTCCAGTGGGGTACCTCAGGGATCGGTGCTGGGTCCCTTGTTGTTTGTGATCTACATAGATGATTTGGATGAGAATGTAAAAGGTATGATCAGTAAGTTCGCAGATGACACGAAAATTGGTGGGGTGGTAAATTGCGAGGAGGAAAGCCTCAGGCTATAGGACGATACAAACAGGTTGGTCAGATGGGCGGAAAAGTGGCAAATGGAATTTAACCCTGAAAAGTGTGAGGTGATGCATTTTGGACGGACAAATAAGGCAAGGGAATACACAATGAGTGGTAGGACCCTAGGAAGTACAGAGGGTCAGAGGGACCTTGGTGTACATGTACATAGATCCCTGAAGGCAGCGGAACAGGTAGATAAGGTGGCTAAAAAGGCATATGGGATACTTGCCTTCATTAGCCGAGGCATAGAATATAAGAGCAGGGAGGTTATGATGGAGCTGTACAAAATGCTGGTGAGGCCGCAGCTGGAGTACTGTGTGCAGTTCTGGTCACCTCACTATAGGAAGGATGTGATTGCTTTGGAGAGGGTGCAGAGAAGATTCACCAGGATGTTACCTGGGATGGAGCGCCTCAGCTATGAAGAAAGACTAAACAGGCTGGGGTTGTTTTCCTTGGAACAAAGAAGGCTGAGGGGGGACCTGATTGAGGTGTACAAAATGATGAGGGGCATAGATAGGGTAGACAAAGAGGAACTTTTCCCCTTAGTAGGGGGGTCAATAACAAGGGGGCATAGATTCAGGGTAAGGGGCAGGAGATTTAGAGGGGATTTGAGGAGGAACTTTTTCACCCAGAGGGTGGTTGGAATGTGGAACTCAATGCCTAAAAGGGTGGTAGAGGCAGGAACCCTCACAACATTCAAGAAGCATTTGGATGAGCACTTGAAATGCCATTGCATACAAGGCTATGGACCAAATGCTGGAAAATGGGATTAGACACGATGGGCCGAAGGGCCTCTTTCTGTGCTGTAAAACTCTATGACTCTATGTCTATGATTATGACACTGACAGAAAACAAAAAATCAATAAAGAAAAGTACAGGAAGGTACAAATGATGACGGACAATAGCTCCGAAGACCAGAATAGCGATAGCGACTCCGGAAACAAGAGACTAAGCTGTCTCAAATTACATAATGTACTTGCCAAAGAGGATTACCAAACCATTTGGGTTACCCTCACAATAGCAGGGTCCCCAGTTAAAATGGAGCTAGATACAGGATCAGCTCTAACCATAATAAATCGACGAGATTACGAGAGGCTATTTTCGCATATACCTCTAAAAGACACATCCATTATCTTATAAACATATACGGGGCAGAAAGTCTACCCCAAAGGAAAAATAAGGGTGCCTGTGGTATACAACGGCAAAGAAATACAAAAGTTGTATTTATACATTCTACAAGATGGTGGCCCACCGTTGTTGGGACGTGAATGGATAAGGAAGATACGTTTAGACTGGCACTCCATTCAGGCACTGACGGTGACCAGTAAGGAAAAAAACAATGATGACATCATACCTGAACGATTAAAAGACATCTTGGCCAATGCCAAAGAAGTGTTTCAAGAGAAACTAGGAACCTTGAAAGGCATCACCGCCTCAATAAAAGTGGAAGATACAGCAATTCCAAAATTTTTTAAGGCAAGACCGGTGCCATACGCAATACGTCCGGCAGTCGAGGCAGAGCTGAAGAATTTGGAAAAGGCAGGCGTATTATCCAAAATAGATTGGAGCGAATGGGCAACACCCATCGTTCCAGTCATGAAAAAAACATTGAAAAATAACTCTGAGGAACAGAAAAAAATTTGCATCCGTGGGGACTTTAAGGTGACTGTAAACCCGATCCTTCACACGGTACAGTATCCTCTGCCGAGGATAGGAGATATTTTCGCCTCACTATCCGGAGGGAAATGTTTCACAAAAATTGACTTGGCACAGGCATATCTACAGATGGAGGTTGAGGAGACCTCTAAAAAGTATCTCACAATAAACACACACAAAGGCCTGTACCAGTACAATCGACTGGTTTTTGGAATAGCATCAGCTCCAGCTATCTGGCAAAGAGCTATGGCGCAAGTCCTGCAAGGGATTCCGGGGACTCAATGCTACCTAGACGACATCCTTATAACAGGAGAAAATGACAACGAGCACCTTGCCAATTTGGAGCAGGTGCTCACTAGGCTGAAAGAACGGGGCCTACGAGCAAATCGCCCCAAGTGCGAATTTTTCCAAAATCAGATATCATATTGTGGCCACATAATTAATAAGGAAGGGTTGCATAAGTCACCTGAAAAAATTGAAGCAGTTATAAAAGCCCCAGCACCTGAAAATGTTTCACAATTAAGGTCATTCCTGGGATTAATAAATTACTATCATAAATTTTTACCGAACTTATCAACTATTCTACACCCTCTTAATGATCTTCTACACACAGGAGTGATTTGGAAATGGAACGAAGACTGTAAACGTGCCTTCCATAAATGTAAAGACTTAATCACATCCGAGAAAATTTTGGCTCATTACAACCCATCACTACCAATCAGACTGGCGTGCGATGCATCCCCTTACGGCATAGGAGCGGTATTGTCCCATAGATTCCCTGATGGCTCGGAACGGCCGATAGCTTTTGCGTCACGCTCATTGAACTCAGCTGAGCGTAATTATGCCCAGATAGACAGGGAAGCACTCAGCCTGGTATGGGGAGTGAAGAAATTCAACCATTACCTACACGGACAAAAATTTACCTTGCTGACTGACCATCAACCCCTCATCTCCATATTCAACCCTAAAAAAGGTGTCCCCATTATGACGGCACAAAGACTACAGAGGTGGTCCCTTTTTCTAGGGGCACACCAGTACAATATTGAATACAAAGGGTCAAAACAGCATGGGAATGCTGACGGTTTATCACGTCTACCGTTGCCAACGATAGAAGAGGCACCTACAGTAGACCCAGTAGAGATATTCCACTCTACCATAGTGGAATGTCTACCGGTGACAAATTCTGTCATTGAAAGGGAGACAAGAAATGACCCTACTCTCTCACGGGTCTACGATTTAACAGTGAAGGGATGGCCAGCACATGGCGAACCACTGTTGCCAGCATTCTCGCAAAGAAGAGAACAGCTGTCAGTGTGCCGAGGAACCTTGATGTGTGGATCCAGAGTGGTGATTCCACCCAAACTCCAGGATAAAGTGCTAAAGGAGCTTCACGAGGGGCATCTGGGTGGAGTGAAAATGAAGAACCTAGCTAGGGCGTTTGTATGGTGGCCAGGTATCGATGGAGACATCGAAGACATGACCAAGAGCTGCCTAGGATGCCAGAAGGTCCAAAATGCTCCGCCACAGGCCCCTCTACATCCATGGGAGTGGCCCTCATCTCCCTGGCAAAGGGTGCACATCGACTTTGCTGGTCCATTTATGGACTCAATGTTCTTAATCGCAGTTGATGCACACTCCAAGTGGCCGGAGGTAATAAAGATGTCCTCCACCACCACGGAAAAAACCATCACAGTATTAAGGACCATATTTGCCAGGAATGGGCTGCCGGAGCAGATATGTTCTGATAATGGACAGCAATTTGTGTCCGAAGAATTCAGAAAGTTCTTAAAGAACAATGGGGTAAAGCACTACACGTCCGCCCCATACCATCCCGCCACCAATGGATTGGCTGAAAGGTTTGTCCAGACCTTCAAGAAGGCCATCAAGGCCATGGGTAATGAAAACATAAAACTTCAGCACAAGGTGGATAACTTCTTATTTGCATATAGGAATGCAACGCATATGGTTACTAACCAAACTCCCGCCATGATGTTCTACAATAGAAACCTAAGATGCCGGCTGGATTTGGTCAAGCCCAACATCCGAAGGGACGTGGAGAACCGGCAGTTTCAGGGCATGAATGAAAGGCCAACTAGGGCCTTCCAGATAGGCCAACCGGTTTTGGCCCGGGACTACCGTACCGAGAAATGGCAGCCTGGAACTATCTGCACACGATTAGGACCACTGATGTATACCGTGGACATCGGAGACAGCATAATAAGGCGCCATGCTGACCAAATCATCAAGTCATCCGAAAAGGGACAACCTACACCACCACTCTATACATCTAACGATGAAGTAGAGATACCCATATCTACCTCCGATCCGGTGATACTGGAGCCCGATGAACCCGACACTGGCCTTCAAGCCGAATCAGCCTTGCCAGAAGAACCTACTACACCACCAGAAACTACTACACCCCCGAGGAGTTATCCGGACCGAGTCACGAAGCCTCCTGAGAGACTAACTTATAATTAATTAATACAGCAATGTATATTATTTTGCATATAACATGTAATTAATAATTACTTAAAATATGATGTACTAGTTAGCTAGAAGGGGAGGAATTGTGGTGTATGTGCCTTTAAGAGCAATTATGGTGTATGTGCCTTTAAGAGCCCCAGGTGTGCGTAATGCCGGTAATTGCCACTTGGGCTATATAAGCCTGTGTATTGTGTATATCCTTTAGAAAACCCCCCCCAGACTTGCTTAGTAAATACCTATGAACCAACTCCTGTCTTCAGTGTCTTTATCTACACACGGACACTACAGGTTCCAGCCCTGCCCAGGTGCAGACCGTCCGGTTTGAACTGGTCCCACCTCCCCCAGAACCGGTTCCAATGTCCCAGGAACTTGAATCCCTCCCCCTGGCACCATTCCTCTAGCCACGTATTCATCTGAAGTATCCTTCTATTTATACACTGACTAGCACGTGGCACTGTTAGCAATCCTGAGCTTACTAACTTTGAGGTCCTGTTTTTTAATTTACCTCCTAACTCCCTATATTCCGCTTTTAGGACCTCATCCCGCTTTTTACCTATATCGTTGGTGCCTATATGCACCACGACAACTGGCTGTTCACCCTCCCCTTCCAAGATGTTCTGCAGCCGCTTGGAGACATCCTTGACCCTTGTACCAGGGAGGCAACACACCATCCTGGAGTCTCGTTTGCGGCCGCAGAAATGCCTATCTATTCCCCTTACAATTGAATCCCCTATTACTATAGCTCTACCACTCTTTTTCCTCCCATTCTGTGCAGCAGAGCCACCCCTGGTGCCAGGAAGTTGGCTGTTGCTGCCTTCCTCTGATAAGCCATCCCCCCCAACAGTACTCAAAGTGGTATATCTGTTGGAGAGGGGGATGGCCACAGGGGACCCCTGCACTACCTGCCTGCACCTAGTACTCTGCCTGTTGGTCACCCGTTCCCTTTCTTCCTGTCCAACCTCTACCTGTGGTGTGTCCAACTCCCTAAACGTGCTATTCACGATGTCCCGAGCATCGTGAACGCTCCAGTATGCATCCAATCGCAGCTCCAGCGCCGCAATGCAGTCTGTCAGTCGTTGCAGCTGGATGCACTTCCTGCACATGTAGTTGTCAGGGACACAGGAAGTGTCCCTGAGTTCCCACATATCGCAGGAGGAGCAGATCACAGGGCCGGGCTGTCCTGCCATGACTTACCCTTTAATTAATTGAGTTTAAATTAAATCAATCAATCCCACTAATTACACTACAGTTAAATAGTTTACCAACAGTCCCCGCTACACCAGAGAGACCTTAGAAACTATAAACCAGAGTTAAAGTTTAAAAAAGAGGGAAATACTCACCAACCAATCACTTACCTGCTTCCTGCTGACATCACACTTTGATTACTTTTTACCTCTCTCCCCTGCTGCTGAATTGGTTGGGCCTCGCCTCGCTCACTGCCAGTTTTAAGCTCCGCCTCGTGCTGCAATCCTCACCCAGGTCTGATGCTCTGGTCGGGTTGGGCCTCGCCTCGCTCACTGGCGGTTTTAAGTTCCGCCTCGCGCTGCAATCCTCACCCAGGTCCAATGCTCGCTGGAGTTTAGAAGAATGAGAGGGGATCTCATTGAAACTTATAAAATTCTGACAGGACTGGAAAGACTAGATGCAGGAAGGATGTTCCTGATGGTCGGGGAGTCCAGACCAGGGGTCACAGTCTAAGGATAAGGGGTAGACCATTTAGGACAGAAATGAGGAGGAATTTCTTCACCCAGAGAGTGGTGAACCTGTGGAATTCTCTACCACAGAAGGCAGTAGAGGCCAATACATTAAATATATTCAAGAAGGAGTTGGATATATTTCTTAAGGCTAAAGGGATCAAGGGGTATGGGGAGCAAGCAGGGACCGGGTACTGAATTTGGATGATCAGCCATGATCGCATTGAATGGCGGAGCAGGCTCGAGGCGCCGAATGGCCTACTCCTGCTCCTATCTTCTATGTTTCTATGTTTCTATGAATAGAAAGATATGCTGAAAGGCTGAGATGAAGTAGAGAGAATGGGAGGAGACTCCTGTGGAGTTTAAATACCAGCACAAACTAGTTGGGCCGAATGGGCAGTTTCTGTGCTGTTTATTCTATGTAATACAGCACTGCACTAACACTGTAGATACTTGCTCTTTCAACTGATACTGTGCCTACCTCAGAGAAGCAAGTGCAAGCCAACTTCTCCATCATCTGCGACTTGTTCTACTCTTAAATATCAGCTCCTTGGCCGTGGTGGGAATACAAGTTACCCAGTTTATAGCTAGAATGTACATGAGTTGACACTGAGACATACACAAGATGTAAAGTAGCAGATCTCTGGTGAATTGTCAGCTTTTATCTGATGTGTACTGTTCGGATATATTAGGCCAAATATCAACTCAGTTTTGCCAGAGAATCAGCACATTCCCGAGGGATGGAACTTGTGTAAAAATAATGGATTGGGACAGCTAGAAGTATTGATCTAAACTAGGACTGAAATGGAAGACATGCTGTGTGATATGATATGTGTACAATGACAGGAGCTAAATGAATAACACGCTAGTGACACTATCTCTCATGTCATGACATTGTTCATGTGTAGAACGAAGTGCTAAGAAATGTCAGCATTTTAATCGTACAACAGGACTTATTTCTGGTTCAGGAGAGACCTTCATCACGCTCATGCTCACTCTAGTCTTTCCCCTCTTTCTTACCAGGTCTGGTATGCAATGCAAATACGATTGCAATACAAATAAAAGCATTACATCTAAAATGCAAAGTGTGGCCGGTTGCCTTTCAGGCTGCAACATTATCTATCAGTTCTCAGGTGGAACACTAGAGGGCACTCCTGCTACTACAGTACACTGCTACTGCTAGTGTGTTCGCAGCTTGCGGTTAAAGGTTATCTCTGTGTAGCCAGTCATATATATAGATGTGTCTATTGTGGGGAGAACCCAGTTTGAATAGGTTTAATTTTCCACAAAATAAATGAAGTCAAAACGACTCACCAAAAGGAGAGGGGGGATTTGGGAAAAGTCATGTGATGCAGTGAGCGGTTTCTCATGTCCGCCCTCCAAGCCAGGGATGCTGCTGTAAAATAACCAAAGCGCCGTTTCTGTGGCCAAAACCTGCCAGTCACTAATTGCTATATGTTAGAAAACACTTATATTATTTCTGCTATTGTTTGACCAGTCCCTGCACTAAGCAAGCACAGTTAATGCAAGGGAATTAAATGATTGGTTTGCAGCACAGGCCAGGAGTGATGCTGTCAATTAAATCCTCAGCGTTACACAGTTACAGGCCTGACTGCAGATCTGATCAAAGTGAAGCCTTCGGTTTCATATATAGGACATTCTGTCCTATTACACAAACAGGGAAAGAGATAGAGTTATAGAGAGAGAAGAGATAGAGCCGGGAGAGGAAGGAGCACATGAAAATGGCATCTGCCTTCCAAGCAGCGAGGAAGGCAGACCTGAGACTTTTTCTAAAACTCATGAAACCAATATTCACTTTTAATGTTTTTCCATGTTTCTCCAAAGTATTACATCGATAAATTTATAAGCCGTAACAGTTGTATCTTTTTCAATATATTTTAGATTTAAACGTAGTTATTAATTTGAAATTAGAGTGGATCCTTGCTTCCGCTAAGATGGAGCAGTATGCCTCACAGTTTAGTGACCCAACATGATGACTGCTGTTGCTATGGGGAGGGGGTATTGCTAAGGTATTTTGCAGCCTCACAACATGTGCCATCACACTTGCTGTGAGTCAGATTTTGTTGTGTCAACAGAGCCGCTGTGTTATGTTAAATAAGCACAGAAAACCGAACAATGCTAGAAAGGTTTGGCGGTTTAAGACATAGGATCCACTTTTCATTTTGGTGAAATCAGGCTAAGTCAGACTCTGCTGGGTACTAAACTGCATTAGATTGTGAGGACACAGTGGATGAGAAATATAGGCCTAAAATGACTTATGGTGATGTCAGCAGGCTAATGCTTAATGCATTTGTATGATAGCCTTCCATATAGTATTTCGACTCGGGTAGTAATTCACTTGTTTTAAATGGGTTAAGATAGCAGCTGAAGGAATGTTACTCTAACACAATAAATATTTACCCATTAATATTGGCAACAGTAATTTATACATTTATGTTTTCATTCATAAATAAGGAAGACTAAAAGGCAGCAGTTAACTATAAACTATGATTTGTGACCATGATAATTACCTAAATAGTTCATACTTTTGTTCCTGTATGTCTTATTTTTCAGATCACATGCTCAATGAATTAAAATATGCAGGAAAATGAGGCTCCTGCTGCCATAAAGCATGAAAATGGCAAGCATTTCATTCCATTTCCTCCTAACCCTGGACACGGAATGATTTGTAGGCAGAAGGTGCATATTCTTCTGTCCTTTTATTTGTGTAAAGTGCAGGCAAACGATTTAGCAAGTCATAAATAATGCTGAGGTGAAGCGACCATTAAGCAGACCGTGCCCTAAACTTTCAAACGGTAACATGAGTGGAAGGGCAGGATCTTTCACAGCAGGTGCTAATTGAAGTGATCCATACCCACCTTAGACTGAACAAGGAAAGTGTGGCAAACAAACACAGCTTTCAGCCTGCACTTTTGACTCCAGCATGAATCAAGAATTGATTCCCCGAAGAAGTAAGAAGCCTAAACTCTCAACGAGGAACTTGATGCATAATGTTGGTATCTTTTATTGAGTTAATAGGCTTCAGAAAGTCGGAGGAGAAATGGTTATATTTTCAGCGTGGGATTTCATTGTGGTGATAATTTCGTGTGGGAGGGGTTGGGGGGGGGGGAGGAGAACGGTTTTGTGCTGGTCAAGGTTAGTGCTGGGAAATGGAACACTCTCCTGTTTTGAGCATGCAGAGTGTCCATCAAAGCACTCCCAGATCAGGTACAGCATGGTTAGATGTCGACAGAGTTTAGACGTCTCAAATTCAGACGTGAACTTTTAGGCGCCAGAAATAGAAAGTGCCCAGCAGAGCAAGGCAACTTGTTAGCAGCCATATGAGTGATCTCATTGGTGCTGCTCTGAGGGTTAATTGAAAATTGGACATTTACTCAGTGATTTGACATAAAGAATATAGAACACTACAAATTCTGAATCGGGGTAGGGATTTCTATTGACGATGATAATCTTTGTGTAAAATTTATGTGGCATATCTGTCACACTTCAGATGTCACACTTAAAAAGAAGTATGAAAATAGGAAAAGAAGAACAGCAATTCCGTGATTTTTTTTTTACTGACCTTGGGAGGATTGTGGGGTGGGGGGGGGGGGGGATCTGGAGATTTACAAGTGGCTGCCAATCAACAGAGAAACTTTCCCAGCAATTAGCTTTTAATTGACCTCAGGTTGTGCTAAACCATCAGGATGTGCCGCTAACAGGAATTACACCTTGTGGACTTAAAGGAGCATGCCCCATTTCACACAGCTCCATCCTACTGGATGAATAATGTATTGTGGCATTGATAATATGGACACCATTGTCAGCATTGTTATGGCACTCCACGCACCTGCGCAGGAAAGGCTGACCTCATACCACAATGCAAGGTCGTCTCATTGGCATAAGCTACTAATGGTCCGCGAGTGTCTCTCACAATGGTCGAAAGCGCCGGGTTCCACAGTATTGGGCGCCAGCAGCCAGTGAAGGGTTTCTGGCTGCCTATTGTGTGGCGGGCAATTTCCGAGTGTGTGGGTGGTGTGGGCGGGGGAAGCATCAGGCAGGGGGCAAAAGAGCATTAGTGCTTGAGGTTCAAGGGTGGGGGCAAAGAGCAAAAGTGCCCAAATGTATTTTTAAATTTAAAAGTGGCCTCCCCTTCAGTGCCTTTTCCCAAACAGGCACTGTGTGGCTGGATTGATGCTCAGATGTCCTCCAGCCACATTATGGGAAGGCACCTAATTTAAGTGAGAGTCGGGGGATGGATGACTCTAAGGCACAGTTTGTGCACAGGGTCCCGGCCCACTTAACACTACCTTCCAGCATTGGGTCATGCTGAGTGCCTTGGGCACATTATAGGCCACAAGCCACTGTGCCCGATTTTGCAGAGAGCAGGTGTCAAATGCACTGAAGCATGTCAGATGGCCACATTGTATTATTGACCACTGTGACCACTGTGTGTATCCTCTCAATTACCATGAGTGCTCTCATGGGAGATCCACGATATATATATACTTGCATTACCTAGGTAGCTTAGGAACAGGAGTAGGCCATTCAGCCCCTCAGCCTGTTCCGCCATTCTATTAGGTCATGACTGATCTGGGCCGTAGATGGTCTTGACTGCGCTAAAGAATCCATGCACGTCGTCGTTGTCGACTAGCCGCTGGATCTCCTGCGCTTTCTGCACCCACCATCTGTTCTTTAGGTCACGAGTTTTTCGTTGGATCTCGGCCTTCAGGCGTCTGTAGAGCTGTTTCCTTGCTCTCGAGTTGTGATGCTGTTTCCAGATCAGGAATGCCTTGCGCTTGCGGCTTATTAGCTCCTGGATCTCCTGGTCATTCTCGTCGAACCAGTCTTTGTGTTTCCTGGTAGAGTGACCGAGCGTCTCTTCACAGGTGCTGACTATGGAGGCCTTGAGTACAGACCAGGCGCTGTGGACACTCTGTGTCTCTGCATCACAGGGAGTCGTCAGGTTGGTTGTGAGGCGCAGGCTGAATAGGGCTTTCTTAGCGGGGTCTTTGAGTGCTACAGCATTGATTTTCCTGCGGCATTGTTTCTGTTGCCGCCGTTGTTTTGCGGCTACATTGATGGAGATAACAGAGCGTATTAGGCGGTGGTCTGTCCAGCAGTTGTCAGCTCCTGTCATGGCACGGGTGATGCGGACGTCCTTGCGGTCCCTCGCTCCGACGATGACATAGTCAAGCAGATGCCAGTGCTTGGAGCGAGAGTGCTGCCATGAAGGCTTGTACTTGTCTCTCTGATGGAACAAGGTTTGGTTATGGCAAGGCCATGTTCTAAGCATTTCGTCAGGAGGAGGGTACCGCTGGAGTGTGCTCACTTGGAGGTTGAACTCCAAACCATCGTCAACACCTTCACCGAAATGTATGAGAGCATGGGCCTTACACTAAACATCCGTAAGACAAAGGTCCTCTACCAACCTGCCCCCGCCACACAGTACTGCCCCCCAATTATCAAAATCCACGACAAGGCCTTGGACAACATAGACCACTTTCCATACCTCGGGAGCCTACTGTCAACAAGGGCAGACTTCGATGACGAAGTCCAACACCACCTTCAGTGTGCCAGTGCAGCCTTCAGTCGCCTGAAGACCAGGACCTCAAAACCCGGCACTAAGCTTATGGTCTACAGAGCAGCAGTGATACCCACCCTGCTGTATGCCTCAGAAGCATGGACCATGTACAGCAGGCACCTCAAAGCACTGGAGAGGTACCACCAATGCTACCTCCATAAGATCCTGCAAATCCATTGGCAGGATAGGTGCACCAACGTCAGTGTTTTCGCTCAGGCCAACACCCCCAGCATCGAAGCTTTGATCACGCTCGATCAGCTCCGATGGATGGGTCACATCGTCCGCATGCCCGATACGAGACTCCCAAAACAAGCGCTCTACTTGGAGCTCTGACACGGTAAGAGAGCCCCAGGTGGGCAGAGGAAACGCTTCAAGGACACCCTCAAAGCCTCCTTGAAAAAATGTAACATCCCCACCGACACCTGGGAATCCCTGGTCCAAGACTGCACAAAGTGGAGGAGAAGCATCCGGGAAGGCGCCGAACATCTCGAGTCTTTTCGCCGGGAGCAAGCAGAAGCCAAGCGCAAGCAGCGGAAGGAGCGCACGTCAACCCAAGCACCCCACCCACCCGCCCCTTCAACCACCCTCTGCCCCACCTGTGACAGAGACTGTAGGTCCCGCATTGGACTCATCAGTCACCTGAGAACTCATCATTAATGTGGAAGCAAGTCATCCTCGGTTCCGAGGGACTGCCTAAGAGAGAGACTGATCTGTACCTCAACTTCATTTACCTACCTTAAATCCATATCCCTTGATACACTTACCTAACAAAAATCGATCTACCTCCAATTGACCCAGCATCTACTGCCTTTGTGTAAGTGAGTGGGTGAGGGTGAGGGCAAGAGTTCCAGATTTCCATCACTCTTTGAGTGAAAAAGTGCTTCCTGATTTAATTTGTGACTGGCCCAGCTCTAATTTTAAGATTATGTCTTCTCGTCCCCCACCAGAGGAAATAGTATCTCTGTATCTATGCTATCTACTCCCTTTATCATTAAAAAGACCACAATTAGATCACCCCTCAACCTTCCAAACTCAGGGGAATAAAAGCCAAGTTTATGCAACTTGTCCTCATAATTTAACCCTTTAAGCCTCGGAATAATCCTGATGAATCTGCGCAGAACCCCTCCAAGGCTAATATACCCTTCCTGAGGTTCGATGTCCAGAACTGAACGCAGTACTCCAGATGGGTCTGACCAAGGCTCTGTACAACTAAAGCATAACTTCTTCCTCTTTGTATTCCTGCCCCCTTAAGATAAAGACCAAGACTCCATTAGCCTTGTTGATTACTTTCTGTACCTGTGCACTAGCTTTTAGTGATTTGTGCTCATGAACAACCACATTCATTTACTCCTCTACAGTCCCTAGTCTCTCATTATTAAGAAAATATCCTGATTTTTCTTTCTTGGATTCAAAGTGGATGGTCTCACACTTCCCCATATTGAACTCCATTTGCCACATTTTTGCCACTCGCTCAATCTGCCTATGTCCCTTTGTAACTTCCTGCCCCCATCTGCACAACTTGCTGTGCTTCCTAACTTAGTGTCATCTACAAACTTTGATATATTACTCGCTATTCCTTCATCCAAGTCATTGATACATATATATGGTGAAAAGCTGTGGCCCCAGTACAGATCCCTGGGGAACACCACTTGTCACATCCTATCAATCAGAGCATGTTTCCTTTATCCTACCTCCCAACCAATTACTAACCTACTTCACAAGGTTACGTCCAATTCTGTGTGCTTTAATTTATTTAATGTTATCGAATGCCTTCTGGAAGTCAATATACAGCATCCACAGACACTCGCTTATCCATCGCGTTCGTGGCCTCCTCAAAAAATTCAACTAGATTAGTCAAAACTGACCTACCCTCCACAAATCCATGCTGATTCTCCTTGATCAACTCATTCCTACCCAAGTGCTTCATCCGCTATGATAGATTCCAGTAACTTACCCACAACTGATGTTATGCTGACAGATCCGTAGTTTCTTGTTTTCTCCCTCCCCCTCTTCTAAAATAACAGAGTAACATTGTCAATTTTCCAATCCAAAGGCACAAACCCTGAATCTAGAAAGCTTTGGAATATTACGACTAGCGCATCTGAAATTTTCTCACCTATTTCTTTTAATACCTTGGGGTGGAAACCATCAAGTCCTGGAGATTTGTCTATCTGAAGTCCCATTATTTTCTATATTACCATTGTTTTACTAATATTAAGCACAATTAATTCCTCCCTTGAGCTTATTTTTAGATTCCCATGTACTGCTGATATGTTGTCATCATCCTCCACCAGTTGTCGGGGTCCTGCTAAAAATAAAGCAGTGGTGATGAAAAATACGAACATATTAAATTGCCTGGATAGCAGCGTGCAGAGTAACGGTATCAAACAGTGTGATCAGGCAAAAAAAACCCACTTTTTTTATTCATTTATGGGATGTGGGCATCGCTGGCAAGGCCAGCATTTATTGCCCATCCCTAATTGCCCTCGAGAAGGCGGTGATGAGCCGCTTTCTTGAACCGCTGTGGTCCATGTGGTGAAGGTACTCCTACAGTGCTGTTAGGGAGGGAGTTCCAGGATTTTGACCCAGCGATGATGAGGGATCGGCGATATACAGGATGGTGTGTGACTTGGAGGGGAACTTGGAGGTGGTGGTGTTCCCATGTGCCTTCTCCCCTTGTCCTTCTAGGTGGAAGAGGTCGCAGGTCGCAGGTTTGGGAGGCAGGGTGGGGACTATTCCCCAAATAAGAGTTCAGTATCAATTTAACAAGTCTGCCATTTCCCTTATTGTCAATTTCCTTACCGTCTCACCTGCATTTGTTTTTAATGGGCCCATATTCCCCTTTACGCTCTCTTTCTCCTAATATATTTGTAAAACCTTTTACTAGTAGCTTTAATATACATTGCAATTTATTTTCATTGTCCTTTTTGCACCTTTTATCACTTTCTTTGCATCCTGTTTGCTTTTTATAGCTCTCCTGCTGGACTTCTACTGTTCCTTGCATTTGTGTAAGCCTTTTTAGCTTGATACTTATCTATTACCTCATTTATTGACCATGGTTGCTTAACCACACAGGGAGCTTTTGCCTTTTCGAGGTATGTAATGGTTTTGTATTGTACTAAATATTTCTTTGAATATTTCTCCCTGTTTATCTGTAGGTTTACCCATTAACAGCCCAGCCTAGTTTGCTGTTGTCTATTTATTTCACATCCCTTTGAAATTTAGAACCTTCTCCGTCTCCTATCAAATTCAATATTCTGTTCGCTAGTCACAAGATTGTTTACTAATTCTGGTTCATTACTGATAATAAAATCTTGACCTGTTCTCCCAATCTATGTGAAAATTAAAATCTTCCATTATAACCACATTGTTTTTGCTACATGCTTCCTTGATCTCCATATTTATACATCCCCCACTACATCCCTACTATCAGGAGGTCTGTAGACAGTCCCTATCAGAGTCTTGCATCCTTTGCTGTTTATTAATCCTATGCATAGCGTTTACGCTGTCAGATCAGTCTTGCTGAAATCCCTTCTTTCTACTGCAGTAATTGTGCCTTTCATCAATATTACTCCTCCTTCTTTCCCAATTTCCATATCCTTTCTAAAGGTCTTATCGCCTGAAATATTTAGCTCCCAATCATGGCTACCTTGTAGCCAGGTCTCTGTAATGGCTATTAGCCTTTAATCAGAATTTTCATAAGAACATAAGAAATAGGAGCAGGAGTAGGCCATTTGGCCCCTCGAGCCTGCTCTGCCATTCAATAAGATCATGGCTGATCTGATCTTGGCCTCAACTCCACTTTCCTACACCATCCCCATATCCCTTGATTCCCCTGTTTTTCAAACTTGTGCTTCTAACTAATGTGTTGTATTTCTTATGCATTCATGAACAGAACTCTGATTTGGGGAATAGTCCCCACTCTGCTCTTATGCCCTGATGGTGTTTTTTTTCTCACTTACAGGAAACTCTTTTTTATCCAGCACCGACGGGGCCGGCGTGGTGCCGGTTGATCAAAAAGTCCAGATTACAGAGAGGTATACTTACCAAGGTACGAGAGCCCCATACATGACCACAGGTGCAGGAGCCCGGGTTACACGGCACTTGTGCAGGAGTCCCGGTTACACAGCCACAGATCCAAGAGTCCCTGTTGCACGGCCACAGGTGCAGGAGCCCCGGTTACACGGCACTTGTGCAGGAGTCCCGGTTACACGGCCACAGATCCAGGAGTCCCTGTTTCATAGAAACATAGAAACATAGAGATAGGAACAGGAGTAGGCCATTCGGCCCTTCGAGCCTGCTCCGCCATTCAATGAGATCATGGCTGATCTTCGTCTGAGATCATAGCTGATCTTACCAGTTCAGTACCCCGTCCCCGCCTTTTCTCCGTAACCCTTAATCCCCTTAGCCTTCAGAAATATATCCAATTCTCTCTTGAAAATATTTATTGAATTAGCCTTCACAGCCCTCTGTGGCAGGGAATTCCACAGGCTCACCACTCTTTGAGTGAAGAAATTCTTCCTCATCTCTGTTTTAAATGATTTGCCCGCTATTTTTAGACTGTGGCCCCTGGTTCTGTGCTCCCCTGCCATTGGAAACATTCTCTCTGAATTCAGCCTGTCCAGGCCTGCCATAATTTTATATGTTTCGATGAGATCCCCTCTCAATCTTCTAAACTCCAGTGAGTACAAGCCCAAACTATTCAATCTCTCCTCGTAGGTCATTCCCGCCATTCCAGGTATCAGCCTGGTGAATCGCCGCTGCACTCTTTCCATGGCAAGAACATCCTTCCGCAGATGGGGCGACCAAAACTGTACACAATACTCCAGATGCGGTCTCACCAGCACCTTGTACAGCTGTAGTAAGGTATCCCTATTCCTATACTCGAACCCCCTTGATATGAAGGCCAACATACCGTTTGCCTTCTTAATCGCCTGTTGCACCTGCATGCTCTCCTTCAGTGACTGGTGCACAAGAACACCCAGGTCCCTCTGCACTTCCCCATCTCCCAATCTATTGCCATTTAGATAATAATCCACCCTCCTGTTTTTACCCCCAAAGTGGATAACCTCGCATTTATCCACATTATAGTGCATCTGCCACGTATCCGCCCATTCCCCCAACCTGTCCAAATCGCACTGTAGCCTCCTGACATCCTCATCAGAGCCCACCCCTCCTCCTAGTTTAGTGTCGTCAGCGAATTTGGAAATATTGCATCCAATTCCCTGATCCAGATCATTTATATATATTGTGAACAACTGGGGTCCCAGGACAGATCCTTGCGGCACCCCGCTGGTCACTGCCTGCCACTCCGAAAACGAGCCGTTTATTCCAACTCTCTGTTTTCTATCCGCCAGCCAGTTCTCTATCCACGTTAATACTTTGCCCCCAATCCCATGAGCCTTAATTTTGCATGATAATCTTTTGTGTGGAACCTTATCGAAGGCTTTCTGGAAGTCAAGGTACACCACATCCACTGGCTCTCCCCCATCTATTTTACCAGTTACTTCCTCAAAAAATTCCAGCAGATTAGTCAAACACGATTTACCCTTTGTAAATCCATGTTGACTCTGTCCGATCCTTTCCCCATTTGTCAAGTGCTCCGCTATTTTATCCTTAATAATGGACTGTAGCATTTTGCCCACAACCGATGTAAGGCTTACTGGTCTATAATTCCCTGCTTTCTCTCTACCCCCCTTTTTAAATATTGGGGTAACATTAGCTACCCTCCAATCCACGGGTACTGTTCCCGAGTCAATGGAGTTCCGGAAGATGATCCTTAGAGCATCTGCTATCTCCAGGGCCACCTCCTTAAGTACCCGAGGATGTAGTTTATCAGGCCCCGGGGATTTGTCGGCCTTCAGTCCCCTCAACTTACCCAACACCATATCCCTAGAGATACTAATTTCTGTCAGCTCCTCCCTCTCATTAGTCCCTATGTTTGCCGATATTCCTGGGAGGTTATTTGTGTCCTCCTTTGTGAATACAGAACCAAAGTATGAGTTTAATTGGTCTGCCATTTCCTTATTCTCCATTATATATTCTCCCGAATCGGACTGCAAGGGACCGACTTGGGATTTTACCAGTCTTTTCCTCCTGATATACCGATAAAAGCTTTTGCAGTCTGTCTTTATGTTTGCTGCAAGTTTACTTTCGTATTCTATTTTCCCCTTCCTGATTAATCCCTTTGTCCTCTTTTGCTGTATCCTGTACTGCCCCCAATCTTCCGGTCTGGTGCTTTTTTTTGCCAGTTGATATGCCCTTTTTTTTGATTTTATGCTGTCCCTAATTTCCCTCGTTATCCACGGTTGAGTCACCTTTTTAGGTTTATTTTTATGCCAAACTGGTATAAACATGTTCTGGAATTCTTCCATTCTATCTTTGAATGCTTGCCATTGTCTATCCACTGTCAATCCCCCCAGAAACACCACCCAATCAATCTTACCCAATTCCCGTCTCATACCCTCGTAATTCCCTTTATTTAAGTTCTGGACCTTAGTCTCTGATTCAATTTCCTCACTCTCCATCTCGACTGAGAGCTCGATCATATTATGATCGCTCTGACCCAAGGGGCCTCGTACAAGAAGATTGCTGATAAGTCCCTTCTCATTGCACAATACCCAGTCTAAAATGGCCTGATCTCGAGTCGGCTCCTCGACATATTGGTCCAGATAACCGTCCCGAAAACATTCCAGGAATTCCTCCTCCTCAGAATTTTTACTAATTTGGGTAGTCCAATCAATATGTAAATTAAAGTCACCCATGATGACAGCTGTGCTCTTATCGCACGCTTCTCTAATTTCCCTTTTTATGCCTTCCCTCACCTCCATATTACTATTTGGAGGCCTATATATCACACCCACTAACGTTTTCCTCC
Organism: Somniosus microcephalus; assembly: GCF_052327205.1. Taxonomy (NCBI): domain Eukaryota; kingdom Metazoa; phylum Chordata; class Chondrichthyes; order Squaliformes; family Somniosidae; genus Somniosus; species Somniosus microcephalus. The sequence goes on from NC_140998.1 coordinate 41,173,193, forward strand.
CCTTGCTATTTCTCATTTCTACCCATACAGATTCCGTTTCATCCGAGTTAATATCCTTCCTTTCCATTGCATTAATCCCCTCCTTTACCAGCAATGCTACCCCACCTCCTCTACCTTTTTGCCGATCCTTCCTAAATATTGTATATCCCTGGATGTTAAGTTCCCAGCCTTGCCCACCCTGCAGCCACGTTTCTGTAATCCCAATCAAATCATACTTGTTTACCTCTATTTCCACAACTAATTCATCCACCTTGTTCCTAATGCTTCTAGCATTAAGATACAAAGCCTTCAGGCTTGCTTTTTTCACACTCTCATTATGAATTAGTTTGGCCCTTTGTGTTTCTCTCCTTTGCTTATTGCTTCTCACCTTTCTACCATCTATTTCTAACTTCATATGACTTCCCTCTTTTCCACTACCTAGGTTCCCATCCCCCTGCCAAATTAGTTTAAATCCTCCCGAACCGCCCTAGAAAATATTACCCCGAGGACATTGGCTCCCTCACAGTTCAGGTGTAGACCGTCCCCTTGGTACAGGTCACTCCTCCCCAAGAACTGGTTCCAATGCCTCAAGAATTTAAATCCCTCTCCCTTGCACCACTGCTCAAGCCACGTATTTAGCTTATCTATCTTACTCTCTCTAAACTTATTAGCTCGTGGCACTGGTAGCAATCCAGAGATTACTACCTTTGAGGTCCTACTTTTCAATTTAGCTCCTAACTCCCTAAATTCAGCTTGTAGGACCTCCTCCCTCTTTTTACCTACATCGTTGGTACCTACATGTACCACGACAACTGGCTGATCCCCCTCCCCCTTCAGAATGCTCTGCACCCGCTCCGAGACATCCTTGACCCTTGCACCAGGGAGGCAACATACCATCTTGGAGTCTCGGTCTCGGCCACAGAAACTCCTATCTATCCCCCTTACAATTGAATCCCCTATCACTATAGCCCTATCCCTCTTTTTCCCGCCCTTCTGTGCAGCAGAGCCAGTCATGGTGCCCTGAACCTGGCTGCTGGTGCCTTCCCCTGATAAGTCATCTCCCCCAACAGTACCCAAAACGGTAAACCTGTTTTGGAGGGAGATGACCGCAGGTGACTCCTGCACTACCTTCCTGCCTTTACCCTGCCTTTTGGTCACCCATTTACTGTCTGAGCTAGCCTTTACCTGCGGTGTGACCAACTCACTGAATGTGCTATCCACAACATCCTCAGCATCGCGTATGCTCCAGAGTGAGTCCATTCGCAGCTCCAGCGCCGCCATGCGGTCTGCTAGGAGCTGCAGCTGGACACACTTCCTGCACACATAGTTGTCAGGGACAGTGTCCCTGATTTCCCACATGGCACAGGAGAAGCATGACACGGGTCCGAGCTGCCCTTCCATGACTTAACCCTTACAATACCCTTTTATTTACTACGATTTAGCTTAATTATTGAATTCTACTTAGAATAAGTTTGTGAAAGTACTCACCAACCAGTCACCTACCTGTTTTCTGGTGTTGTATTTTCACTGCCGCCTCCTGTCCTGGAACCTTTTCCACCTAGGTTAGGCTCCTGAAATAAAATAAATTGAACCTACCTTTTCAACTTCCCCTAACCCCTAAAAGGTTAGAGGAGGTGGAAGGGTGGGAGACACTACACTGTAGTGTTTCGGGTTTAGCAACAGCTCCACCTATATAAGAGTTATTGGCCTCCTGCTCTCCCAACTGCACCAGCTGTGAAAGAAAAAGCCCGCGAAAGGTGAGCTTTTAAACTCACCAGTTACTGGCCTCCTGCTCTCCCGACTGCCACAGCAGTTACTGGCCTCCTGCTCTCCCGACTGCCCCAGCTGTGGTCTCGGGCCTCGCCTCTCTCCGGTTTTTATACCGGGCTCCGACTCACTGCTCCCGACTGGTCTCGGGCCTCGCTGGTCGCCGGGTTTTCTCCCGAGCTCCTCCTCGCTGCTCCCGCTGGTCCCGACTCCGCCTCCACCCACTGCCGATGCCGCTCTGAGGCCTACCTGAGCCTCTGGGGCCTCTTGTAGTCGCTCTGCCGCTCAGCTCCGCCTCCACCCGCTGCCGATGCCGCACTGGGGCCTGCCTGAGCCTCTGGGGCCTCTTGTAGTCGCTCTGCCGCTCAGCTCCGCCTCCACCCACTGCCGATGCCGCACTGAGGCCTACCTGAGCCTCTGGGGTCTCTTGTAGTCGCTCTGCCGCTCAGCTCCGCCTCCACCCACTGCCGATGCCGCACTGGGGCCTGCCTGAGCCTCTGGGGCCTCTTGTAGTCGCTCTGCCGCTCAGCTCCGCCTCCACCCGCTGCCGATGCCGCACTGAGGCCTACCTGAGCCTCTGGGGTCTCTTGTAGTCGCTCTGCCGCTCAGCTCCGCCTCCACCCGCTGCCGATGCCGCACTGAGGCCTACCTGAGCCTCTGGGGCCTCTTGTAGTCGCTCTGCCGCTCAGCTCCGCCTCCACCCGCTGCCGATGCCGCACTTTCACGGCCACAGGTGCAGGAACCCCGGTTACATGGCCACAGATCCAGGAAACCCGGTTACACGGTCACTAATATATAGTAAAACTTACCTGAACCTACTCCTGAACTTTGCCAGTTAAGAGAGATTTCCGGATATTTAGGTGTCGGTTAAAAGTGAGTTTCCTGCTATTTGGCTGATCGCACTGTTTGATACCATTGCTCTGCACATTGCTATCCAGGCAATTTAATATGTTCTTATTTTTAACAGGACCCTGACAAGTGGTACTTCCCCCTCCCCTTCCTTTTCAGCCACTTTGAAATATCCCTTTCCTTGGCACTGGGTAGGCAACACATCCTTCTGAACTTTCAGTCATGACTGCTGAGGAAACCCTTCATCCCCTAATTATCAAATCCCCAATAATTACAAATTTTATATTCTGCTTCTTCTCCCCCTTGAACTGTCTGCTGCTTCAAGGTGCCTTGATCAGCATTCTGGCCATCCTCCCAGCAGCCTTCTTCCTTATCCACACAGGTAGGAAATACACCGTACTTGATGGACAGGACCAGTTCCTGCGGGTCCTCCTTCTCTGCCTCCACTAGCTGCTGACAGCCAGTCACACACTCCTGTACCTGTATCTCTATATGTGGTGTGACTGTGCTCTGCACTAAACTATCCAGAAATTCCTCCCCTCCTTTCTGTGTCAGGGTGCTCTCTCAAGTGGACATAAATGTCCCATGGCACTATTTCAAAGAAGAGCAGGGGAGTTATCTATGGTGTCCTGGCCAATACTTATCCCTCAATCAACATCACTAAAAAAAAACAGATTATCTGGTCATTATCACATTGCTGTTTGTGGGAGCTTGCTGTGCTCAATTTAGCTGTGGCATTTCCTACATTACAACAGTGACCACACTTCAAAAAAATAAAGTATTTAATTGGCTGTAAAGCGCTTTAGGTCGTCCGGTGGTCACAAAAGCCACTTTTTGAATGCAAGTCTTTCTTTTTTTTCTTTTATAACTCAAAATCTAGCTCAACAACTCTGAACCAGAATGACTCAAGACTTAGACATTGCCCACTGGTGTGGTCATCCAGGACAATCTCACTGTCCACAAATTCCCATATTCTGCAGTCCTGACACATTGGGCAGGATTTTCATTGGGCCGTGGAGGCGGGATTGGAGGCATGTGGGGGGTTAAAATCTTGAATTTGGTGGGCACAAACCCATCCCGCCCCCAACCCGCCCCCATGCCAGTTTCAAAGGAGGCGGATACCCAACCTGTGCTGGGAGCCGCCTCCCCAAGGCGGGAAGGGGATTAGTGCCAATTAACTGCCTGTTAACAGGCAGTTTTTAGCCTAATCCCTATTTTTATTCCTGAAGTGTGGGATTCCCGATGACTCCAAACCACAGCAAGTTAGCGAGGCGGACCGTCGGGCTGAAGGGCTTGGAGGGTTCGAGGTGCCCGTTCTTCAGGTGAGTGATGAGTGCATGTGTGCAGAGGTAAGTGTGTTTGGTGTGTGTAAAGTGTTTAAAGAAGTTTTACTTACCTTTTCTTACTTTTACAGCCTTCCTACCTTCAGGTCTCGGGAGTCCCTCATCTCACCGGCACAGAAAGCAGAATGGCCACGAGCTGTCAAAAGTTGCAGCATTCAGCTTTCTGTTCTGGAGAGATCTCTAAATCAGCCTGAGAGGAAGGAATTAACTTGGAGTACAGATTGTCAGTGTTTGACAGCTTCAAAGAGCTGTGAAACGCTGATATTTCATCTGTCAAAAGCTCTTGAGAGATGGAATGTGAATCTGTGACATCACCTGTTGCCGGGTGGCGCTTAATTGGCCTGCTGAGCCCGCTGGGTGGGCTCAACAAGGTCAATCAAGTGAAAATCACGTGGGTTGGCCACAACTCGATGGAGGTGGGACTACAACCCGAAAGTTGTAGTCCCGCCTCCTACACGCCTCCAGTATCAAAATCCAGCCCATTGTCTGTGGTGTCATTGTCTACTCCACATTCATTTATTTATTGTATAGCAGTTATTTATCTCCAGCGCTCATTTACTTTTGATACTAAATTATGATTATTGGATGGATTTCATTTGATTTCTGTCATCAATTCTGACAAAAGATCATCGAGCTGAAACGTTAACTCTGTTTCTCTCTCCACAGATGCTGCCTGACCTGCTGAGTATTTTCAGCATTTTCTGTTTTTATTTCGGATATCCAGTATCTGCAGTATTTTGCTTTTGTTTTTCATTTGATTTCTATTCGTTACTTCTATTGTTCAGTTTAGTATATTTAGACTATTATGTCTATTTACTTATTTAAAGCTGATAATTAGGTTTTCGCCCTTGCCTCGTTTATATATTTTTTAAAGTTAAGTTGCCCCTTAGTCTACGATATAATTAAATATTAAAGTGTGAATAAATAATTGAACACTTAGTTTTCATTCCTTGGGCTCCGGCACTCCTTCCTCTACGAAAGCACTTCACACAGCAAATTACTTCGCTGATATACAGTGACTGCCATGTAGGAAAACATGACAGTCATTCTGCACTGACAACATCCCACACACAGCACAAGTCAATCCTTTCTAGGTGCTATTCACTGAGGGAGGAAATATTGACCAGGTTACCAGGAGAACTCACTGCTCATCTTTGGATAATGCCAGAGGCCCTTTATTGTCCACCTAAGTAAATCAACTGAACAGACATATGGGACTTTGTCTGAATCAAAAAGACAACACCCCCAAGCATGCAATGCTTCCTTGATTAAGCAAGATTATAACCAATTTAAGACACAGAAGGGAGATAAAGGTTGCACAGACCTTGGATTAGGGTCAAAAATGTTCATAGTGGTTTATATATTTCCAGGAATTTACTTTGATCGTGATTTTTATTTCTTATGTTACTTTTCTCACAGTTACTCCTTCACATTGCTGCCTTGTCAGGCCACAGAATTTGAATCAGTGAGCTAGAAATTGCAGAAATATTGACCAGTATCATAATTTACTACCAAAGTCAGGCTGTGTGAAATGATAAGGCGTGAGCCAAATCACCCAGGGGACGCCCAAGGTCAGAACTCTATTACTGGTCAATGATTACTTTTAAATTTGTAGCTTGTCACGCTTATTCTGCATCAGTCACATCGCTTGTGAAGGTCTGTGCATTGGGTAGCTGACTCATTCAGTTGAATTTGGAAACATATTTACTAAATCTGCAAGTTGTTTTCCAACCAACTGTGTCATAAAACAGAGAAAAGCACAGATACTAGAACTGAGAAGTTATACCTATCAGGAAAGATTGAACAGGCTGGGGCACTTTTCTCTAGAAAAGAGAAGGCTGAGGATGAGCTGATAGAGGTCTTTAAGATTATGAAAGGGTTTGATAGGGTACACATGGAGAAGATGTTTCCACTTGTGGGGGAGACCAAAACTAGAGGCCATAAATTTAAAATAGTGACTTAAAAAATCTAATAGAGAATTCAGGAAAAACCTCTTTACCCAGAGAATGGTTAGAATGTGGAACTCACTACCACAAGGAGTAGTTGAGGCAAATAGCATAAATGCATTTAAGGGGAAGCTTGATAAACACATAAGAGAGAAAGGAATAGAAGGCTATGCTGCTCGGGTTAGATGAAGAGGGTTGGGAGAAGTCTCGTGTGGATTATAAATACCGGCATGGACCCATTGGGCCGAATGAACTGTTTCTGTACTGTACATTCTACGTAATTCTATGAGTTGAGAACATCATGAAATATTGCGTCCATTATAATATAGAGCAGACAAAAGCAACTGTGGCGAGGATAGATATCTCACAAGTTTGGCCCAAGTGGATGCTGAGCACGCTGGAGTACCAATGGGTAAAACCAGAGATTCCTCATAGCCTGAAGCACGTCCCATTAATCCTAGTTCAGGAAATGGCGGCTGATTTGCATTTGAAATTCTGCATTCAAGGGATAGTGTTCCAGATGATGTCAGTTTCTGATTTTAAAAAACTGCACAGGCAGGAGAACCAGTATGTCACGTTGTGGCACTGGTAATGCATGCACATCTTTTGGATTTGATATGTGAAATGCTACTGCAGCAACTCTTGTCATAAACATAATAGACTGCCTTAAACACTTGAGGCTCTGCTGAATTCATAGTAGAAGACTGTCAACATGGCCACATCTCTCTACTACTGGGGTCTGGTTGTTAACCCGTCCAGTGGTCGGTATGGTTTGGGTTTTGTAGAATGCTGATTAATATGGCTGAGTTCCCTGAAGATTTCCACTCTGATACGAGCAGTTGCTGCTTAGGTTGGGTAGGCTTAGGTTGGATGTGTTTATTATTGAGCTGAATGTTTGTAACTGAAGAGAGCATGCTAGATTTATAAAGTGGATGGGCAGACAGCAGTGTGGTCTACCTTTGTCAACAGAGCAATTGACTTTCATTTCTGAATGGTGACGGTAGCAGTATTTGTCCTCCTACTCTCCAATTGCATCATGCAATGCATGCAATGATTCAGTCACTACTTATTTTTACACTTGGAGTTGACCACATCATGTTGCCATATTACTTTTGATGCTTAATGAAGGTAAGGAATAGAGTGGGTCGACAGCATAATACTCTGAGAAACACCTGTGTAGGTCCTGGTGGTAAGAAAGCAAAGACACATTTGTGATGTCCTGACATTTGTTGAGGAAGTTGTGTGTACGGGCTGGATTTTGCCAATGGGGAGCTTTTGGAGGTGGGACTCCCACTTCTCGGGCTTCAGTCCCGTCTCCTTCAACTTCTGTCCAACCCACGCTATTTTCCCTTGATGGACCTTGTTAAGCCCGCCCAGCGGGCTTAGCAGGCCAATTAAGGGAAAGCCGGTTAAAGAGAACGTTAATGTATGACGTTCCATCTGTCAAAAATTTTTGACAGATGAATTGTCATCGTTTGACAGCTCTGTGAAGCTGTCAAACACTGACATTCTCTGTAGTTTGATGAGTTCTTGAATACAAGAACTCATCAAACCTCTTTCTTTTGCAGAAATTAGATGGTTGTTGCATTGGAGAATGCAGCAGCCAACTGTAATCTCTACCGTGGAGGTGTGAGACTCTCCTCATACCCACCGATTGAAGCCTGCAGGAAGAAACAAAGGTAAGTAAACTTTATCTATCACTTTCCACTTAACTCACATAGTCACCTCTCCACACTTGCACCCATCACTTACCTTCACATTGCACTTTTGCACCCCTCTGACCCCTGCAGACCCACTACTCGCCTCGCTGACCCTGGCAGGGTTCGGAGCCTTCGGGAAGCCTGCACTTGTGATGGCAAGAAGGGGATAATCCTCTTACCTGCCTGTTAACTACCTGTTAACAGGCAGTTAAGTGGCTGTAACCCCTTCCTGCCTCCAAGGAGATGGAACCTGGCACGGGACGGCTACCCGCCTCCTGGCAAGATGGCATGGAGGCGGGTTGGGCACCCGCCCCCAGATTCTGCCATTTTCCCGGCAGTCCTGCCTCCAAACCCGCCTCCCCAGGGCTGGCAAAATCCAGCCCGTACAAGTCAATGGATACTAGCGCCTAAAAATTTGTTGGTGCCGTGTCTGTTTTACAGGTTCATTACGTGCTGGACATGCGTTGCCCGCCATGTTGGTTCAGGCTGCTCCAATATTGTCCAGGGTGCACGCCAGAATAATTCAAATCGCTGATTAAAATATTAAAATTAGGGTCGCACGTTGGATGTAGGACCCTTTTATGATATTGTTCTGACTCGCCAGATAAAAAACTTGCCCAACAACTCATGGTGCTAACAGGCAGGAAGGACCCTTCACCAGTATTATTTAAAGGGCTCAACCACTACATACAAGTTCAGTGCCATGCACTCAGGCTGACGCATTTCTGACTGACATTTTAAATCAATCACATTTATAAATTAAATAAAATGTTTTTTTTTATCTATTTAATTCGACGATACCATTCTTACTGTGAGGCATACATGAAAGGTACATGTTGAGTGTGTTATATGATGGAAACATTTGCCTGGCTTTCAAACTGCCAAAAGCAGTTCAGTACCCAATAGGTTAACTGAAAGAAGGTACGTGGAAAAAAAACATTTATTAGTTAAATCGTTCCAATCCCCCATTCCGCCCCTCACTGACTGGGAAAAAATGCATTAGTCTACCCTCTCGTCTGTATTTTAGCTCGATGTGTAATTACTGGTTAGTTTCCAAAAGTAAAACAAAAGTATCTGAAGGACCCCCATTCAATAGAGCAGAAAGTCAAGCCAATTTATACACTCATAAAACCTTCAGTCTCCACTCTAAACCCAGCAGGACATAGAGATTTTATAAATTGAAGTTTTTTACTGATGTGAAAAGGCTAAACAGACAGTGGTAGTAAAAACAATATTGATGGCGGTGTGTTAAAAACAGAAAGCCATTTTTAACACGTACTATGCACGAGTCAATAAATGATGTTAGTCACGACAATGTTGCAAGCATGCAATGCTCTGTGGTTTAAAAAATAATTGGGAGAGAATCAAAGGAAGCAAGAAAAACAAAATCAAATGGCAAGGCTTGAGAAATGCGGGGCACTCTTAGATCTACAGGTTTCACTAGGCATGCTTGTTATGTTATACTGAAACAATAATACAGATGCAGTTGGAAGAAATCTGAGCATTTTCACCACAGCGTTTTCCTCCATTATAATCCTTCATCCTTCAAGGTACATTACAGCACGATTGTTCAGATTTGGCCCATGATGCTTGGCAGCCACCTTGCACACTTGGGACATTTTTTCTACGTTAAGTGCGCTACATCAGTGGAAATTGTTGAACTCACATAAAACTACATAATAAAAAGGGAAACCACTTAGGCTATATGCCTCATCCTCCTATAGAAACCTACAATCTCCCCCACCAAGGCACCCAACTGCTTCGTGAATGATTCCAGAGCCTTTGCCGCACATGGGAGACCATCCAGGCATTAATCTATCTGTCTGAAGAAGTGCTTCCTGACATCAATCCTAAATCTGGCCCGTACCAGTTTATATCGATGTTCCCTTGTCCTGCAGTTATGGCTGAACTTAAAATACTGCTCCAGATTATCCTTTCCTATTCCACTTAGTATCTTACTGTGTCAGCCGTAGCTCAGTTGATAGCCCTCTCACCTCTGAGTCAGAAGATTGTAGGTTCTGAGTCCCACTTCAGAGACTTGAGCACTAAATTCAGTGCTGGTGGAGTGCTACACTGTCGGAGGTGCCATCTTTTGGATGAAACATTAAACCAAGGCCCCCGTCTGCTCTCTCAGGTGGATATAAAAGATCCCATGGCACTACTTCGAAGAAGAGCAGAGGAGTTATCCCCAGTCTCCTGGCCAACATTTATCCCTCAATCAACATCACTAAAACAGATTATCTGGTCATTGTCAAACTGCTATTTATTGCGTGCAATTTGGCTGCTGTGTTTCCTACATTACAAAAGTGACTACACTTGAAAAGTACTTCAATGCCTGTTAAGCGCTTTGGACATCCTGAGATCGCTATATAAATGCAATCTTTCTTTTTGCTTTCTTTATACACTCCGATAAACTCTCCTCTCATATGATAATCTACTATTTTGAAAATGACCGATGTAAGCCTATTAGATCCGTAGTTAGCCTTGTTTATTTTATCGTTTTTCTTGAAGATTATTATCAACCTGGCTTGTTTCGAATCCAGTGGGACCTCCCCTGTATTCGGTGATTTAAAAGCCCTAAAATTAAAGAGGTGGGGTGGGGAGGGTTCTCCCAGTCGCCCATTGTCATTCCAGTGGGAAACTGGGAGAACCTCCCTGGGAAATTACATAAACAGTCATTTTTATGCCATTTCCCTGGGGTGTCCACCGGTTTCCTGCCAAAGTTATAACGGGAGGCCAGGAATAACCCCTGCAGAATTTCAAGGCATATTAACATATTCTGCAGTCCATTTTACAGACTATTTTCACACAACAGCACATTTTTCTTTGTAACTTTTCTTCATGGGAGTAAATTCCATGTCCAAAATTGCAGTCTTAGGAACATATATTCAATTTATTGGCGCCTGCGCCCATTATAGCAGGCCTTAAGCAACATGGGCCGTGCCATCTGCTCAAAGTGATAGCACCAGAGGGGAAGAAAATAAGGGAGGAAATCCCAGGATTTCTCCTTTGTTTTCTCCTAAAATTCACTCAGTAATATCAGCACACTGAGAAATAAAATAACCTAATAGTTTATTTCTTGCTGTTGAACCCAGTCAAACTAGATTGATACCATAGGAATTTGGAAGATTTAGCCCAATGAAAACTGTGATTTATAATGCAACAAATCTACTTGTTTTCCACTTCCTTTCCATGGCTGAGAGATACTTCAGGAGGAACAAACTGAGGCAACTCTGATCATGTCAGAAGAGCTTATTCGTATTTTCCTTGACTATTAGACCTAATTGTAAGATTTTAAACTATGAAAGTTGTGTTACTTCAAATTTTAACCGTGTTTTATGACAGTGAGAGAAAGGCTGCTCAAGAGAAACAGAGAGACTCACACAACCTGATTTCTAGGCACTTTATTGATTTATATTAACTTAAATTAATATCAATAACCAAATAACCCATTATGACCTTTCCCTTTGAACTTCTGTAATTGTTCGATTTGAGCCATTCTTCTTTTAAGCATTCATAATGGTTCCTGCTTTTGATTGCGTGCATGATTATATAAATTGTTGCCCGATACAAGACTCCCAAAACAAGCGCTCTACTCGGAGCTCCGGCACGGCAAGAGAGCCCCAGGTGGGCAGAGGAAACGTTTCAAGGACACCCTCAAAGCCTCCTTGAAAAAGTGTAACATCCCCACCGACACCTGGGAATCCCTGGCCCAAGACCTCACAAAGTGGAGGAGAAGCATCGGGAAGACGCCGAACACCTCGAGTCTCTTCGCCGGGTGCAAGCGGAAGCCAAGCGCAGGCAGCGCAAGGAGCGCACGTCAACCCAAGCACCCCACCCACCCGCCCCTTCAACCACCGTCTGCCCCACCTGTGATAGAGACTGTAGGTCCCGCATTGGACTCATCAGTCGCCTGCAAACTCATTTTTAATGTGGAAGCAAGTCATCCTCGGTTCCGAGGGACTGCCTAAGAGAGAGATAAATTGTTGGTTGTCACATTTTCAAAGAAGCTTTGTCACTTCTTGTAAGATCTTTGAAATTGTCAAGAAAGATTGTTACTGTAGAAATGATGGTAGACTTGCATAACTGACCCTAATTTGGTAAGGCAAATTGGATCTTGTTTACAGTCAGGGATTTCTGACTAACAAGCAAAACATTCCTAATAACAAAGGGGGTAATGTTGACTTGGTTCAATCGTGTGAAATGTTTTACATCTCTTCCAATTTTTATTTCCATTGACTTCAATGGGAGAGATATAAAACCGGATGACGATTTGCCATCACTTATTCTACACTATCGCACAAAGTCAAAATTACCCCCAAAGTATTTTTAAAGTTGCAAAAGTAAGTTGAAATTATTTTACAAGTCAACAGTGGCAGCAAAAGAAATACAGCAGCTTCAAAATTTAAGAACTAAATGCAATTTGAACCAATCTACAGTGAGGCCTCACGCCACTAGCTTGTTTTGCTTCTCTCTCTCTCTCTTTCTGTTTTTCTCTCTCATTTTCCATCTACTGGTTGCTGTCTGTCTCTTTCTCTGTTATTAATACATCTTTTGTCAACTTACTTCCACATTCACATGCATGTAGCCACCTCGATTGTGAGACAGCAGCTACTGTTAGACAGTGCAACCCTGAAATTCCACGGGGCCAACATTGTCTCCCTGGGGTTGCTGCCTGTCTCCTGCTGAAGTTATGGTAGGAGACTGGGAAATCCCCTGTGGCAATTCGGGGCCTACCACTTTACATAAAGCTGAAAATATTTTGACTATGGGGGGGGAAAATATGACTGGGAGCCAGTAGATCAATGGCAATATTTTACCACTGAAGTAACTTTCCAATTCAATTATTTGCTTAAAGCATAAGTTAACTTGAAACTGTTACAGGCATGGTGTTACACAGCCAGACAGACAGGGGCAGCTTAGTAGTGAATACTTTCAGGCCTCACTAATGAACACCATGTTATGAAGAATGAAGTTCATCCAAGGTTCACAGGCTCCAATGATTGAGCGAGTAGCCACATTCAAAGATTGGAGTGGATTGAGCAAAAAGATTCGGTTGACCCATAATTCATTTTCAAAACAACTCATTTGACAAAATGGAATTGTCCATAAATTGTTTCAATTTGTAAACAATAATCAGTAACCTGTATAGGGGTAGGACTACAGTAGAGCACACTCTCGTAGCTGGGGTGTATTTTTATATTTTATACATGTTTCCAGGTACCGTTTGCTTATGTTTCCAGCAGTTCTAAATGTTAACACTTACCAAGCCACGGACAAGCATACACATCTGGATGAAATTGTAATATGTTTACTTGTGTTTTAGTCACATTGGCTGTTTTGCTGTGTCAAGAGGCCTGGAGCCACTGGCAAGGCCTTGGACACAGCAGGTGGCTCCTTGGAAAATCAAGGGTGCAATGCCTATGATTTTCCTACCATTAACGTCAATGCACAGAAAATCAGGGGTAAGGCATCCACAATTTCCTGATTGCCCGCCGTGTGTGAGCCTCCCCCCACAGTGGCATGGCGCCTTGGATAATTCATGTGCATGATACGAGCACAACACATTTTCTAACAGTGAGCTTTCAAACTGGCTGGTGGAAACACTTTGTTTGCTAGTTTACTTTCCTCCCCTCACGAGACTGTTGACTCCTTGTTAGGGTTCTGATTACCATCTGGTGGGTTAGCTAAGTTGATATTAGTCCCATGTGATCCGTGCCTGCAGCTGAGTTCAATTCTGTCTTTATTTGATGTCCACGTCCATTCACTTCCAGCACAGGTTACTCGATGCCGATCAGGAACAGGAACCCAGTTGATTTTCCCCTCCATTATCTAGGACACTGCGGCTAATTGTGACACGCCATCCAATGCCCAGCTAAGATCAGCTAGCTCAGCACAGATCGAGGATCAAAACTGGACTACATGGTAAGAAAGAAAGGCTTACATTTAAATAGCAACTTTCAAGACCCCATGAGTCGGGACATCCCAAGCGCTTTACAGAAAATGATGCACTTTTGAAGTGTACTCACTGTTGTAATGTAGGAAAAGCAGCAGCCAATTTGCGCACAGCAAGGAGCCACAAACATAAATGAGATATTGACCAGAATCTGTTTTAGTGATGTTTGTTGAGGGATAAATATTGACTAGGACATCAGGGAGGACTTCCCTGCTCTCCTTCAAAATAGTGCCATAGGATCTTTTATGTCCACCTGAGAGGGCAGCACTCCCTCAGTACTGCACTGAAGTGTCAGCCTAGATTTTGTGTTCAAGTCTCTGGAGTGGGAAGTGAACCCACAACCTTTTGACTCAGAGGCCAGAGTGCTACCCACTGAGTTATGGCAAATGATGCAGGCTGGTAACTTTCCTAAGACAGTGAAGTAGACCCTGTTGAACCTTCTATTACAGCTCCTCTGTGTTTGAAAAGCAAGTGATCTGACATATAATGGACAGGCTGAGGTCTGAAATAAAACCAACAGGGGACCTTGAAGATTGCAAAGGCATAGAAGGTGACAGCAACTGTAGCTTTCACTACAACGTGCAATTAAAGGTGAGCAGCCGGAATTCCTCGAGCCCGGCCTGGCCCCTCTCTGGCCCAGTGTTTACCCGGGTCATTAGCAAGCGCCTGCAGCATTTAAGGCGCATTGTGGGTGTCTGCCCCACGAGGACCCAGGAAAATCGGCGAAGTGTTGCTCCATTTGGGAAGGTCTGTTCAGGCTGAAAATATATATTTAAAATGTTGCTCAGGGCAACACATTGGAAAATGTTGTCCCAATCACAGACCGAATGTGACAATCAAAAATCGTGCAACCATCTAAGATAGACTCTATTATGCTCCACCACCCTGCCCCCCACCCCCCAATTTACCCTCTCCTCCAGGCACAGATTAATGAAGAAGTATGATTTGAACGGTGACAGATGCCCTCGGATACCCTGCCCATACGGCCATTCTTTATGTGTAAACCTAGACAATGAATGCCTGCCGGCTATTTGATTGTAGTGAGCATTACAGCTTTTTTTTATTAGTTCATGGGACGTGGACGTCCCTAGTTGCCCTTGAAAAGGTGGTGGTGAGCCGCCTTCTTGAACCGCTGCAGGCCGTGTTGTGAAAGTACTCCCACAGTGCTGTTAGGGAGAGAGTTCCAGGATTTAGACTCAGCGACGATGACGGAACGGCGATATATTTCCAAGTCAGGATGATGTGTGATTTGGAGGGGAACTTGGAGGTGGTGGTGTTCCCATGTGCCTGCTGCCCTTGTCCTTCTAGGTGGAAGAGGTCGCGGGTTTGGGAGGTGCTGCCGGAGAAGCCTTGGCGAGTTGCTGCAGTGCATCTTGTAGATGGTACACACTGCAGCTATGGTACGCCGGTGGTGGAGGGAGTGAATGTTTAAGGTGGTCAAGCTCAGTCGAATCCTCACTTCTCACCTGCACACACAGATCTTCCACCTGGAGTCAGAAGTGAAAGGCCTGGGTGGCTTTCCCTCTCCCTAACTTGGGGGCGCTGATACCAATTGCAGTACCCTTACTGGGACCCCAGTGATATCAGATAATGCAGCACGGAGCAGGGGTTTCACCTCGCATTGAGCCACTAAGCCATCGCAAGAGCTCGGACCCCATTACACTTATAAATGAATAAAATATAAATAATCCAATGGCCAACCCCTGCTTTGTTTAGTTATAAAAAGGTCTTTTAGCAATGTATGGTTAAATCAAATGCCTTCAATAAAACATTCGTGACTCTGTGCCCAAAAGCTGAAATAAAAACGTGAATTGTGCGTGAAAAGATGTTTGTGTTTCCTCCCTTAGGGAGATCAGTAGAGTTTGTGCATGAAAGGTAGGAAAGTGAGTGATAAAATGGCATAGGTGTCAGTGTCTCTGGTTGTCTGCTCCCCTGTGACCACTTGATTTGCTGGATTATAAAATATTTCGGTCATTTGGGCCTGTTGCCTTTCTGCAGGAAGCACGAAGGGAACCGAATTTCATCTGAATGCATTTTAACATTGAATTGCACATCATAAAAAAGACTGCAATCAGTTATAAGAACATGAGAAACAGGTGCAGGAGTAAACCATACGGCCCCTCGAGCCTGCTTCACCATTCAATAAGATCATGGCTGATCTTCTACCTCCAACTCCACTTTCCTGCCCTATCCCCATGTCCCTTTAATTCCAAGAACCTCTCTCTGGGCTGCGGCAGGATGGGATTACAACTACTTCTGTTTTAAAAGATAAACTCAAATTCTCTGTAATGAATTACTGTCCTGTTTCGATATATTTTGGATTATATGTTCTTGAGGGCAAAACTGGCAAGGCCGCATTAATTGTGCATCCCTGCTTGCCCTAAGTGCATTAAAGTCAACCATATATAATATAAAATAAAAACAGAAAATGCTGGAAATACTCAGCAGGTCAGGCAGCATCTGTGGAGAGAGAAACAGAGTTAACGTTTCAGGTCGATGACCCTTCATCAGTATGGTTTACTCCTGCACATATTTCTTATGTTCTTATGTTCAGGTTCTGACGAAAGGTCATCGACCTGAAACATTAACTCTGTTTCTCTCTCCACAGATGCTGCCTGACCTGCTGAGTATTTCCAGCATTTTCTGTTCTAATTTCAGATTTCCAGCATCCGCAGTATTTTGCTTTTGTATTAAAGTCAACCATATAGTGTGGAAGTGGAGTCACATGGAGGCCAGGATAGATAGGGGTGATAAGACCCTTCCCTGAAGGGCATTAATGAACCGGCTGGGTCTTTACAACAATTCAGCACCTTCCACAGTTTCATTTTTCCTAATGCCAGCCCAGAAATTGCCAGATTTATTAAATTCGATTACACAACTTACCAAGGTGGATTCTGAACTCATGACCTCTGGCTGCTAGTCAAGTACCATACACACTAGGCTACTGTGCTCTCTATTAGGGGTAATGCTAAAATCACAACAGCAGACTGGAATATCCAGTGAATCAATTCTTTTTGAAACAAGCCACTGACCGCTCCCAGCAAAGTTCAAGACTGAGAAGCAGTCATGGTCCTTCTGGTTGCCACGGATGCGAGGAGGTTGGTCCCCCACTGCAGGCAGATGGTATCCTTCCACCAAAACAGAAAGGTTCAATATGATGATTAAAAATCTGTTTTTCACTTGCAAGCAAATCTTAACCTTTTCTGCTTGCTGATTAAAATTTCAACATGGATAAGAATTGGCAAAATTCATCCAAAGTTTGAATGTCGGTCAGGACTGGGATTTGAGCCGTGGCCTCAGAATGAGGGTCCAATGTACTACTCTACCACTATTTTTAAATTAAATCTCACATGGCACTGTACTTTCTACAGGGAAAGAAAGAAAGGCTTACATTTATATAGCACCTTTCACGACCACCGGACGTCTCAAAGTGCTTTACAGTCAATGAAGTACTTTTTTGGAGTGCAGTCACTGTTGTAATGTGAGAAGGGGATAGTCATCATAATTCACTGTAATATGTATTTTATCCCTAACTATGTTATTTACTATTGCTTCAAACAGCTGATATAATTATTGGAATAGCGTGGGAAGATGGCTCCAGGTAAGAACTTTTACTGCTGGGTACTCAGTAGAATACCCCCAAATAATCACAAGAATGGTACATCCCATACTTGCATTTAATTTCAGATTTGCCAAATGCCAATATTGAATCATTACTAATACTGCAAAATTGAGAGGGGTTGAGTTGAGAGTCTGTCAGATGATTTATTTTATGTAAGAGAATGCCTAGTACAGTAGATCTTAAACTACAGTGTGGTAGAATTTCCGCGGGGTTCTCTCGATCTCCCACCATAGCGTTAGTGTAAGATCAGCGGGGAGGTGGAGAAATAATGGAAACGCTTGTGGCATTGGCCAGAAAGCAAAAAAAAAAATGCAATTGTTGGAAATCTGAAATAAAAATAGAAAATGCAGGAAACACTCAGCAGGTCACTCAGCATCTGTGGAGAGAGAATGGGCAAGTCAACATTTCAGTTGCAGACCCTTCTCCAAAACTGGTAAAATATATTTTAAAACGAAACATGACAAAAGGGAAGGGGGAGTTAAAAAGAAACACACACACACACGCATACGATTGTGTCAGCGGCACTGGCTAAGTAAAAAGAAAGAATTTGCATTTATATGGCACCTTTCAGGACCTCAGGACTTCCCAAAGTGCTTTACAACCAATGAAGTGTAGTCGTTGTAACGTTGGAAACGCAGCAGCCAATTTGCGCACAGCAAGATCCCACAAACAGCAATGTGATAATGACCAGGATCAGGATAGTGAAACAGTTTGGGTGGAGATAAGGAATAATAAGGGGAAAAAGTCACTAGTGGGTGCAGTCTATAGGCCTCCTAACAGTTGCAACTCTGTTGGTCGGAGTATAAATCAGGAAAGAGTTGGGGCTTGTAATAAGGGAACAGCTATAATCATGGGGGATTTTAACTTTCATATTGACTGGACTAATCAAATTGGGCATGGCAGCATTGAGGAAGAGTTCATAGAGTGTATTAGGGACGGGTTCCTTGAGCAGTATGTAACTGAACCAACCAGGGGGCAGGCAATCTTAGATCTGGTCCTGTGTAATGAGACAGGATTAATAAAAAATGTCCTAGTAAAGGATTCCCTTGGAATGAGTGACCATAATATGGTTGAATTCCAAATTCAGTTTGAGGGTGAGAGAGTTGGATCTCAAACCAGCGTACTAAGCTTAAATAAAGGAGACTATGAAGGTATGAGAGTAGAATTGACTAAAGTGGACTGGGAAAACAGATTAAAGTGTAAGACGGTACAAGAGCAGTGGTCTACATTCAAGGAGATATTTCACATCTTTCAAGATAAATATATTCCATTGAGGAAAAAGGGGAGTAAAAGAAAAGATAGCCAACCGTGGCTTAGTAAAGTAATAAAGGATAGTATTCGACTGAAAACAAGGGCATATAAATTAGCCAAATCTAGTGGGAGGATAGAAGATTGGGAAGCATTTAAAAGCCAGCAAACAATAACTAAAAGATTAATTAAGAAAGGGAAGATAGATTATGAAAGTAAACTAGCAAAAAATATAAAAACAGATAGCAAGAGTTTCTACAGCTATATAAAAAGAAAAAGGGTGGCTAAAGTGAACGTTGGTCCCTTAGCGGATGGGACTGGGAAACTAGTGGTGGGGAACATGGAGATGGCAAAGACGCTGAACAAATATTTTGTATCAGTCTTTACAGTAGAGGACACTAAAAATATCCCAACACTGGACAAACAGGGGGCAATGGGGGTGGGAGGAGCTAAACATGATTAAAATCACTAAGGAGATGGTACTCGGTAAAATAATGGGACTTAAGGTGGATAAATCCCCCGGACCTGATGGCCTACATCCTAGGGTCTTGACAGAAGTGACGGTAGGGATTGTGGATGCATTGGTGATCATTTTCCAGAACTCCCTGGACTCAGGAAAGGTCCCGGCAGATTGGAAAACTGCTAATGTAACACCCTTATTTGAGAAGGGAAGTAGACAAAAAGCTGGAAACTATAGACCAGTTAGCCTAACATCTGTGGTTGGCAAAATGTTGGAGCCCATTATTAAGGATACAGTAACAGAGCATTTGGATAAACATAATTTAATAGGACAGAGTCAGCATGGTTTTACGAAGGGGAAGTCATGTTTGACAAATTTGCTCGAATTCTTTGAGGATGTAACATACAGGGTGGATAAAGGGGAACCAGTGGATGTAGTGTATTTGGACTTCCAAAAGGCATTTGACAAGGTTCCACACAAAAGATTACTGATCAAGATAAAAAATCACGGGATTGGGGGTAATATACTGGCATGGGTGGAAGATTGGCTATCTAACAGAAAACAAAGAGTTGGGATAAATGGTTCGTTCTCGGGCTGGCAATCAGTAACTAGTGGTGTTCCGCAGGGGTCAGTGCTGGGACCCCAACTCTTTACAATCTATATTAACGATTTGGAGGAAGGGACCGAGTGCAACATATCCAAGTTTGCCGATGATACAAAGATGGGAGGGAAAGCAGTGAGTGAGGAGGACATAGACAGGCTAAGTGAGTGGGCAGAGATTTGGCAGATGCAATATAATGTTGGAAAGTGTGAGGTTATACATTTTGGCAGAAAAAATCAAAGAGCAAGTTATTATCTAAATGGAGAGAAACTGCAAAGTGCTATAGTACAAAGGGATCTGGGGGTCCTGGTGCATGAAACACAAAAAGTTAGTATGCAGGTGCAGCAGGTGATCAGGAAGGCCAATGGAATCTTGGCTTTTATTGCAAGGGGGATGGAGTATAAAAACAGGGAAGTCTTGCTGCAGTTATACAGGGTATTGGTGAGGCCACACCTGGAATACTGCATGCAATTTTGGTTTCCATATTTAAGAAAAGATATACTTGCTCTCGAGGCGGTTCAGAGAAGGTTCACTCGGTTGATTCCAGAGATGAGGGGGTTGACGTATGAGGAAAGGTTGAGTAGGTTGGGACTCTACTCACTGGAGTTCAGAAGAATGAGAGGCGATCTTATCGAAACATATAAGATTGTGAGGGGACTTGATCGGGTGGATGCGGGGAGGATGTTTCCACTGATGGGTGAGATTAGAACTAGGGGGCATAATCTTAGAATAAGGGGCTGCCCTTTCAAAACTGAGATGAGGAGAAACGTCTTCACTCAGAGGGTAGTAAATCGATGGAATTTGCTACCCCAGAGAGCTGTGGAAGCTGCAACATTAAATAAATTTTAAATGGAGATAGACATTTTCCTAGCAGATAAGGGAATTAGGGGTTACGGGGAGAGGGCAGGGAAGTGGACGTGAGTCTAGGTTCAGATCAGCCATGATCCTATTGAATGGCGGAGCAGGCCCGAGGGGCCGTATGGCCTACTCCTGCTCCTATTTCTTATGTTCTTATGTTCTTTAATAATGTTGGTTGAGGGATAAATATTGGCCAAGATACCATGGAGAACTCCCCTGCTCTTCCTTGAAATAGTGTCATGGGAGCGGTCTCAGTTTAACATCACATCTGAAAGACGGCACCTTTGACAGTGCAGCATTCCCTCAGTACTGCATTGGAGTGTCAGTTTAGATTTTGTGTTCAATTCTGTGGAGTGGGACTTGAACCCACAACCTTGCCTGTGACTCAGAGGTAAGAGTGCTACCCACTGAGCCAAGGCTGACGCCAAAGTATGGCTACTTTGCTTACCTTACCTACATTCTTACATATAAGATAATCACAGCATTGCTTTTCACATCCTAATTATTTCATATGTTTTGAAGTTCTACTTTGTGTCTGATTTCCAATCACTGAAGAACACTGCTGCTGAAATTTCCACCCTTCTCCATATTTGGACCTTAGATTTCCTTCCCTCCTCTCCTTTAGATCTACCCCTGAAGACTTGCATTATTACTGAGCCAAGAAGACTGAAGCTAACCTGCCTCCGGGCGTTTATGCCTCGGCAGGAAGAATATGAGAGCAGTCAGAGTTGACAGGCTTTCTGTTGCTGCCTTGCTCTCTCTGGGGAAGCATCTTGCCTCCATTTAGCAGCTTTCCCTCAACGCTTTTCTAAGGCCTTGCTTAAGGAAATTCTAAATGCAGGGAATCGAAGCTCACCATCAATCTCAGTTATGAACAATTGCTCACGTTTCTTAATTATACATAAACTTTCTTCATGGTTTAATTGATATATTAGGGAAAAAATGTTCCAGGTTCCTTACTGCCTGTGGAGTCTCACGTACATAATCAATGGATGGAAAATCACGGACAGTGCCACAACCCCTGCCGCCCGCCGCCCCCCCCCCCCACCGCCCTGGCCGTGATTATCTAATATGCACTGGCTGAGTGTGAGGCCTTACCTGTGGTGCCATATCTACCTTACTGTGGATCAAACAGAATCAATGAGAGGCTCATAACAACCCACAGATCCTGAGAGCTTATTCGGATCCTGAATACACAGCATACTTGGCTATACAGCCCACCTTCAGTATTTGACGGCATCTTCGCCTGCATGAAACTTATTGAAAGGTCTGCAGTGGTTAGAGGCATCCGATGATTTGGTTCTACCAGCACAACATGAGTGATTAAGTTGACCAGCTCAGCTTACCTACTTTATTCCATTACAACAACAATAACTTTCATTTATATAGTGCCTTCAGCGTAGTTAAACGGTGCAAGGCACTTCACAGGAGCGATTATCAAACAAAATTTGACACCAAGCCACATAAGGAGATATTAGGACAGATGCCCTAAAAGCTTGGTCAAAGAGCTAGGTTTTAAGGAGCGTCTTAAAGGAGGAGAGAGAGGCGAAGCGGTTTTGGGAGGGAATTCCAGAGCCTAAGGCCCAGGCAGCTGAAGGCACAGCTGCCAATGGTGGAGTGATTAAAATCGGATTCGTTGATGCTGAGCTCTTCAGCGTAGGGTGTATTACATATAAGGTTACATTTTTCGTGCGAGCGCTCCAAGCATGGGATCTCACCCAAAGGGAGCGTGTATCAGGAGATTCCAGCTGGGCTTCCCATCATTTACCATCCATTATGAAGAAAAGTCATGGTGGTGGGGAGGTGGGTGGCATATCCATGATTCCCTGATATCCGCTCCTGGCATGTGAGGCATTGCCTGGGAATATTCATTTGTACAAATTTACGGGATAGTGTTTCTTGCACAGTTAGAATTTAATTTTTTTTAAATGTCAGTGTTTCAAAAAGAGCTTACGGAGGGAGATTTATCATTAATAGCTTTTTTAAAACTCAAGAACTTAATAATTATAATAACTTTTTCATTTTGATTGATATTTTAATTGAACCATGTAGCATAGCTAATAGTATCAGAAGCTGGCAGGGCTCATCTCAGCAAGACGGGATGATTAATCTAACATCATTATAGACACTAAAGGTGCTTTAAGATCGGTGCCTGTTCATTTCAGATTGTGGGACAGTGGCGTGCATGTACAGGCTCTCTGTGGGCCTACGACATAACAGACTCGATTTTAGCTGATGAATGGGCGCTGCAATACACACTAAATGAGCCCCAATTTAAAAATGCTTCAACACAGCAACCTTCACTAATTAGCTTTTCAATTGTATCTGTTTATTCAGCTCCCTCACACACCTGAGGGGTCAAAAACTGACCTGACTCCATTTCCCTCCAACAATGGCATCGCCGCTTAGAGCCCTGACAAAAAAAAATCTCAATACAAGTTACCACAAATAGCTGCAGGAAAAAGCAAGTAAAAAGGTGACGTTTATCAAAATTCTTTTTAACTGAGCCTTGAAAGCGAAACAAAGTCCTCCTTTTCTAATATGGTTTTGAACAAATCTATTCCTCTTCGCACCAAGCTGAAAGTGGAAAAAGAGCAACAGTTTTCCCTTCCTTCGCGAGCACCGCCAAGTATTCCATGTGGGAAAAAAAATCAAACGATTACAGCCGGAGGCTGAGGACACATATCCTGCGCACAAACTTGCCTGGCCTGACATGCTGAGCATTATCTAGACACAGTCAAATCTTGCTACGTTGGGTTATTTTTCCAGATGAACACAGCGATCCGTATTTCTTTTCGACTAGCAATAAGAGACTGAAATGAAGAAAGTTGGGGGTTGGTGGGGAGTGAGGGGGGAGCGATTTCCAGAAAATTAGTTCCAGACTGTCTGGTGCAATTGTATACTATAAAAGCAGAGAGATGTTCAGACACGGTTTCCTATCGTGAACTTAGCTAAGAAGGACCAGCTGGGGATTTAAGCTCGCATTGGTGAGGAAGCTGCATTACTTTTGGTCATATTGCATGAAGTTACAAAGGAATTTGCAATATCTTTGTAGTCATTCCAGTTGATCATACATATTTGATGAGAATCCGTTTATTGAAGTGGCTGGGCCTTACTTAACAGAGCTAAGGAAATATCAAAAAAAAAATATATATTTAATCTACTCCCTTTTATTTCTATACCTTTTTATTAGTAAGGAGGACATATATCTGGGCTGATACTCCAGTGCAGTACTGAGGGAGTGCTGCACTGTCAAAGCTGTCGTTTTTCAGATGAGACATTAAACCAAGGCTTTTTCTGCTCTCTTGGGTGGACCTAAAAGATCCCGTGGCACTATTTCGGAGAAGAGCAGGAGAGTGCTCTTGGAGAGTATTTATCCCTCAACCAACATCACTAAAGCAGATTGGCCTGGAATTTGCAGTCAGCGGCGAAGCAAAGGTGTTCACCGCTGGCCCCGAAGTAAGCTTCGCACAAAGTCCTCAAGCTCTCTGTGTCACGAAGTTTGGCTTTTCCGACGCGTAATTCAAATTACCAGAGTATAGTGGGAATCCCATCGGGCGATCTGCTGCAACCTCAACAAGCTGTCTAAGCAACCAATCAAAACGCAACCGATCAAAACGTAGAATTCTCACAGACAGGGAACTAGGAAGTGGGTAAGCTCTTAAAATTTTAACTTTTTTAAAATGTTAGAGAGAGCAAAACAAAGATTGGGACTCTCGCATGAGGGAAAGGCAAACCTGAAATAAAAATGAACGAACTTTAAAAATAAAATGTAATTTATTTTTAAAGTTTCTTAATTTTAATTTTTATTAAAATGGATAAATTTGACACTGCAGAAAATTTAAATGAATTTTTCAGGGCCATAACCTTTGTTTACCAGTCAATACACTGCTAAAGCCCCAGCTACACCTAATACCTTTGCGTCTAACATTTAATGGGGAATTTAACAGCGTAATTACCGTAGGAGATCCGAAGTTTTCATCAGTTTCCATGATTTGAGTGATTTCACTGATTGCCGGCTCTTTGTGGAGGGGGTGGGGGGTGGTTGGGGGTGGGGGGGGAGAGCACAGTGCAGCCTGTGGAGAAGCAGCGAATGACCGACCGCAACTTTAGGATTTCCGCCTTCGGCTGTGCACGCGCTAAATCCTGAAGCTGCGGTCAGTTTCAAAGGTGGAGTGATGGCGAACGCTGCCAGTTCCCCGTCATCAGGACCGCAGATTCTGGGCCATTGTCTGGTCGTTATCACATTGTGGCAGCTTGTTGCGCGCAAGTTAACTGCCGCATTTCACTGCATTACAACAGTGACGACACCTCAAAAGCACTTCATTGGCTGTAAAGCACTTTGGGACGTCAGAGGTTTTGAAAATTGTATAAATGCAAGTTCTTTCTTTTTATGTATGTCCACAAAAGCAAAGGAATCCTAAGCAGTGGGCTCCTTAACAATCTGTATTCATCCTTGCACAATCCAATTGATCGTTAGAAGAAAAAAGAGATGGAAACGGGGCTGATTTAATATTAATTCTGTGACTTTCAGGTTTCCTGTTGTGAACAAGGGCACAAATAGGCCCTGTCACCGTCTCCTGAAGCGTACAAAAGGGACTCACTCCATGGGTGCTGTGCCCTGCTGATATCGGCCACCAGTCATTCTAATTCACAGTAACACTGCAGCCAACTTCAGGCAGGGGAAACCATCCGCCCATCCAGCCTGCCTATCCAATTATCATAGAAACACAAGGAAATCTGAGTGCAGAAGGAGGCCACTCAATCGTGACTCCTTTCCTTGCTTGTTTAGACATCTCTATTCTTCGAATTAAAAATAGCAGCCCGTGCGAATTTTTGCTTTAGACCGTCGCTGCAGCCTTAGACCCTCCGCAAAGTAGTTGTTTTTAAGTAAATGTAGCCCGCTGGCCCCGGACGCAGTGTTTGTGGGTGGTTTGTCCAGCTGGCTACTGTACATCCCGAGGGACTGAGGCAGCTGTGCCACCAGAAATATATGTTTTCCATTAAGAAATCCACAGATGTTTCACGTGTCAATTGTGCTTCCTTCTGTCAGCTATGCAACACATTAAACACTGAACTCCTTTCCACAATACATTGCTTCCAAGCCGTAGATTAAGTTGAAGTGCCCGTTGAGTTATGCCTCGAAAACATGCACCACTTGAAAAGGAAAAAAATTGCAGGGCTAAGGGGAATGAGTGGGACTAATTGGATAACTCTTTCAAAGAGCAGGCATTTCTAAGGCAGTCTGGGACTTTGCTTTTCAGGATGCTTATCCCATTTTGATTCCACTGCAATTCACAGGCAAGCTCTTAAGAGTAGGGAGATACCCAAGGCGACACATGGATGTGTACAATACAACAGATGGTTTAGTAGTTCGTATAGGCAAGTAGGAGTCACTCTAAACTGCTGGACTATAATGGACATACTTCAGTTAGGATATTTGTTATAAGACGCATTCGTTTACCCAGCGAGTTGTGGTGATCTAGAATGCACTGACTGAAAAGCAAATTCAATAGTAACTTTCAAAAGGGAATTGGATAAAATCTTGAAGGGGAAACAATTTCAGGGCTATTGGGAAAGAGCAGGAGGATGGGACTAATTGGATAGCTCTTTCAAAGAGCTGGCACAGGCCCAGTGGGCTGAATGACCTCCTTCTCTGCTGTATGATTCTATGAATCTATAAGACATACCACTCATTTTAATTTATTTAATTATAAAAATTGCAGAAGGGAATTGTTTGGTAACAAGATTTGGCCCAGGCGATTTTTAACAGCTTCCCCGCACAGCTGAGAGATAAAATTGTAGTCGGGGCCTGATGATGCCATTGAACCCTGATCTGCATATTTAACAAAGGATGCTGGTGGTGCTTTTGCTGCCTGTTCGGAAGAGCAGGTTAAAATGGAAGGCGGTGGGTTCCAGGCAGCTGGTAAGTCACCTGGCTGATTTTCACTGTGTAGGCAGGGTAAAAACCGCTCCTTAGACATTTTGTTTGCACAGCTGTCTTTTACGAGTGTCCAATCAATACAGTCTCAGGTTGTCGTGACGTTCTGTGAGACGCAATTCGGTTGACATCCTAGCAGGTTTATTCAAGACTCCTGGAATGAGACAAGGCAATCCCGCCTGTCTCACTTGCCCCATCATTCAGCCCATTAATCAAATCAAACTAATCATTTTCTAACGGTGATATATTTCTACAGAAATGTATCAATAATCCGATAATGATGCTTCCTAATAACCCCCTTATTATGGCTTCCTATGAACCTTATATAGTAATCAGTTTGCAACAGTCTCCAGTGCAATGTTTGGGTGGCAATTTCTCATTAATGTAAGCTTATCATTGTTTTTAATTGCCATTTATCACTGGTCTGTGTTATGGAAATAACAGTACATATCACGGTGTCATGGTTTATGATGACATCTGAGCTACTTAATTAAATTATAAATAACAACAGAAAATGCTGGAAATACTCAGCAGGCCAGGCAGCATCCGTAGCCTTGGTAGTTACTGCCAAGGTCTATAATTTAACGTATAATTTTAACGGAGACGGTGGATGTGGATAGTGTCAGGAAATTCAAAAGGCAGTGGGGTAGTTTTTGGTGGAACAAGTGACTGGGGAGGTCAGAGAGGATTTGAGAAGAACCCCATAACTTCTCCATCACAAAGACTGGTTACTCCCCCCTCCGTGACATCACCCGCCTCTGCCCCACCTCAGCGCAGATTCAACCAATCCAATGTTCTCCTGGCCAGCCTTCCATCCTCCACTCTCAGTAAATTGCTGCTCGTATTTTATCCCACATTCAGTCCCACTCACCCATCACCCCTGTCCTCTCTGACCTACATTGGCTCCCAGTTCCCCCAGTGCCACAACTTGAAAATTCTCACTGTTGTGTTTAAATCCTTTCATGAATTTATCCCTCCTTATCTCTGTAACCTCATCCAGCCCTACAAACCACCCATCAAACTCAGTATTCCTCTGACTATAGTGCATCCCTCGGCCTTTGCCCCACCTTTTCTGGCTGTGCCATCCGCCACCTAGGCCCTACGTA
Organism: Somniosus microcephalus; assembly: GCF_052327205.1. NCBI lineage: Eukaryota > Metazoa > Chordata > Chondrichthyes > Squaliformes > Somniosidae > Somniosus > Somniosus microcephalus. The sequence goes on from NC_140998.1 coordinate 41,200,569, forward strand.
CCCTCACTAAACCCCTCCGACTATTCATCTCCCTCTCCTCCTTTAAGACGCTCTTTATAACCCACATCTTCAACCAAGCTTTCCGTCGTACCACCTAATATCTCCTTCTTTGGCGTGGCATCCATTTTTTCCATACAGCTCTGTGAAGTGCCTTGGGATGTTTTATTTCTACATTTGAAGTGCTCTGTAAATGCAAGTTATTCTTGCGGTCCTGGTGGTGGTGATGAAGATGATGCTGGTGGTGCTGCTATTGATGGCAGTGGGATATAAAAGATAGAATGCAATGTGAGATCAGCCAGATAGATCACAATGAGCCTTCCAATTCTGTACATCTCTTATGTTCCTGTGTTATATGCCATCAATTTAGCCATTAAATACAGTAACATCCACTTAGCAGTTTTTAGTAACAAGATGGATTTTAAAGCAATGCTATGAACCGTTAATTAAAAAGAGGTTGCTGTAGTGTGACACCAGCTGCGTGCTGGGATAGTCGAGCTTTTTTTTGGTCAGATGCCAAAATGGAGATCCTAGCAAGGAGAGATTAGGCCAAGCTGCTGAATAAGCTGACTCGGAAACAGAAACTTTCCTATTCACAGCACAGTGATATCATTACATAGCGCTCCTTAGAGTCGTCTGATGTCTAGACTTCTGGGATATAGGGATTGATAGGCCATCCAGTCAAAGGTTGAACCTGTATAGCATCATTTCTGGGATTCCTCTGCACAACTTTGCACGTCAAATAGATTAGAATTTTTGCAGCAAGGAAATACAGGAGCAACGTCAAACTTTGGTCTTTTTCTTTGCAACGTTAATAAAAAATGACCTTTTCTACTGAATACTTTTTTCCCAAATTTCTCCCCTGCTCATCTGCAAGTGCCGCCTCATGTTGGGGTTGGGTTCCATGGATGATAGAAGCCCTCTGGTACCTTGCACAAGTTGTGTGAGAGTAGACAGTGAAGAGCGAATCTTAACTCTCCCCGATTAGCGGGAAAGGAGAGGGGGAGCAGTTAAAATGAAGCGGCTCCATTTCCCATTCCATTCGTACCGATTCCTCATTTTAACGCTGCCTATTTTGGCGGCAGATGAGGCTCCCCCACTGTGCGCACACGGGGTCGCGATGGCATTTTAACCCGCTCCTGCGTGCAGCGCCCGAAAATGCCCTTCCACCAGGTGAAGCCATCAGGAAACCACTGAGGCCCTCCAAGGTAAGTTTAAAATGACTTTACTCACTGGGGCCAGGAAAAGCAGGAATGCTCCTCCACGCCCAACAAAGAAAGTCCTGGCCTCTGCTGCCCTGGGCACCCCCTCCCCAGCCGCGAGACTCTTGCTGCCGGCAGTTTTCTCTTGGCACCGGCAGGTGATTTCTGGGCCACCCGACCTTGGTTCCACCCCTCCAACGGCCGCCTGCCGGAAACGGACGAGCAGCTGACTGGGGCGGGGGGCAGTGAAATGATGCTGGCATTTAAAGTTGCCGGGCCTTCGACGAAGAGTCCTGCGAGAGATTGCCGTCCGTTCCCACCAGTAGTTAAAAATCGGCCCTTGAGTTTCTGCAGGCTTTTCAACGGCTTTAATTAACTCACAACTTAATTCATGGTACGGCTGGTCCTTTTAGACAGAGTCTTTGTAAGGGGTTTTAGATCGCAGAGGTTTCTCTCTCTAGAGGCCTCTCTCTCTCTTGCACAGTAAACCGTGAGTGGTTCGACCCACTCGCCCCTTAGATTCTGTACTCTGGACTTTGGGGCAGGAACTACAATGTAGAGAAAACTCTTATAGACCAAGTTTGATGAAACGAAATGGAATTTTATTGCATAATGTAAAACAAATCAAAATGCAAGCAAATAAGAGGGTACATGGGAGAGGAAAACACAAACAAATCATAATGACAGTACTAACTAAGGCAAATACAGGCATATTATGCTCTACAAAGATCATCATGAAATGGGGAAAACACACAGAACATCGAGGGACAACAACTCATGTTAATTATACCCTTAAATGTCCACCCCCTTAAACCTATCTAGATCTGATTATGAAGGGCCAGAAACATGCTCACCAATCCAACTAGGAAGTGTAAGGTTTTGAAACAGGTCTGCGTTTGATCCTTTCAGGCGTCCTGTCTCCACGTGGTTGGTGGAGCCCCAGCGAGCTACGCCACACCTCTCTCCTGATCTGGATGTCGGCGGGGTCGGGGATCTTCTGCTCGACCCTGGTCAGAGGAGCCTCGGGCTGGCCCCCATCGTTTCTTCTGTAGTTTTTTTATTGTCTCTTCTCCCGAGCCGGAGTGGGTCGATGTCCTCCCGTTTCGTCAACGGCCCGGGGTTGGTCGATGATCTCCCGATGTTTTACCCTGGGGCGGGACGCCGGCTCGAACCGTCTTCTTCTCCTTCTTCTAGCGATGATGCCACCGATACGATGGTAGCACCACGATGGCTGCTTTTCCCACGATGGCCGTTTTTCCCATGATGGCCGCTTTTCTTCCTACCCCTGGGTTCCCAGATATACTTCTCATCAGAAGCCTTTATCTCGCACCAAATCAGGTTAGTCTTTTGTTTTAATTTTGGCGGGCTGGGAGCACAACGGGGTAGTTATTATATTGTAAACTGTTCTTGGATGGCCAGTAACGGGCCATCTCTGGTCTGGAATGACCTTCATTGTTTTTAATGTCCTGGTCATGTCCTTAATGGGTCCTTGATGCTCTTCTGATGAATATGAAACTGTTCCCTTTTGTCTGGGTAAACATTTAGATGGCCTTTATCTACAGGCCGATCTTGACTGGATCTGCATCCAATCTATATGTATATGTGGGTGTCTGGTTTCGTTCTCTCAGAAACGGCTTCCAGAACTTACTGTGGGCTGAATCCACAAAGCTGTCTGAGGACTGCAGGAACCATTTTAAAGTGTCCCAATAAGTTGGTCACGGGGTCTGGTGGCCATTTTGAATGCCCCTTTTTCCTAGGCTTCTTTTAAAACAGTCTTTAAAATCATGGCCTCTTCTGCCATTTGACCCTTATTAATATAAAGTTCAATTTTGCGAATCCTACACTCCCCCCTGATGATACTGTAACTTGCTTGAAGTATCATAATTCTGGGTGAGCAAAATTTTCTGACTTTCCATAATCAAACCATCCCCAGTATTTACCTATCTATGACCCCACGACACATGCATTTCCCATTTCAGAAAAACCTAGTGTACATTGAGCATCTATAGATGGCAATACTTCAGATGTGAAATTTGACATACTTGCTTCCAGGCATGGAGGGGGGCCTAATACCCTTACATCACCTGGTGCATACACACTATCTTTTAATAATAACAACACATCTAATAAACTTCAAGAAAAGAAATAAAGTACACACACAAAAAGTCAAATGGACATGAATACATATCAAAATAATACAGAGGAGGGAGGGAAAACTTTAACTTTATACAGAGCAGCAAAAATCTAAATGGGTGTCTCTTCTTCTACCCGCACATAATGCTCCCTCCATTCCCCTCTGTTCTCATACTTTTGCGAATGTTTGACCTTTTTACAGTGTACAAACAGTAAATAAACTACAATGATAACCTGGCACACTACAAGAATGTGGGAGGCTATCCTAATCCAAGAAGGGACTTCTATACTAGTGAACAGGTCCCACCATGGTGGGGTCACTATATCCAATATGTCTGCCCCTATCTCTAAAGTCTTCTGCTCCAGTGTATAGAAATGTGCTTGAAACAGAAGCTGCCGTCACTAACCGTGCTGTCCATGTTGGTAGTGGGGCACTGCAGTGGTGACACAGTATGTCCCACCTCCTATATATGCCACCTGTGGGGGCACATGGCCTTGTGCCATTGCCTCCATGGTGCAATTTATAGGCTTCGCGCCAGCAGTTCTGAACCCGCACTGTGGTTTTGAATGGGCATTCAAGTGCTGGGGACACAGGATGATGTGTGCTCCCCGGCTCCGGCACCCCGAGAGGTCGGTACCCGTCATTGCATGCTCCCATCGAATGACGTAAGGTGGGACCCCTGTGTAGCGAATGTGCGCACCCCCCTGAATGACTCCAATGTTCTCCACCCTGTATACTGGGGCGGGTTTAGCTGTCTTTCCCATCACCGGCATTCTTACCACTATACCCATAATGGTGTCGTTAGACCGTCCACAGTCCACTGGGACTGGGTAGGCTTCTGAAGCTAGTCTGAGCTGGCACGGACTCAATGCATTCGCAAAAGGGTGGAGGGCTGCGAGGTGCTTGTTGCTGATCCAGGAGGGGACTAAACCTTGTTTCAAATCCTCCAGGTTACTGCGGCCCTCGCCCAGGAACCACGCCCCATATAGCACACAAGCTTCATTCTGCGCAGCCTGATCGGACGTATTCCGATCCTCCCTGATGAGAGCATTTACCGCTTTCGCGTGTTTCTCCAGCTCAGCTATAATTTCTTTTAAGTGTGGTATCATGGCCTGGTCCTCATGTAACCCAGAACCCACTACCTTGTTCTCGTCAGTCAGTATCTTTCTTAACTGTGTTTTCAAACCATTGATCTGGGTTTGCAGCTCCACATCATCCAGTGTGTTGATGACGGAAGTTCCTGTATTAAAAGCTGTGAAAATATCATTTACTGCACCCCTTCTTTGCCTCCCTATCCTGTCCAAGACCTCATGTGGTGTGGTGTACAATTCGGCTCTGTCGACATCGGCAAAGTCGAATCCGTAAAACTGTTTAAACATGTTTGTTAACAGGACCTGGTACAATTGCTCCGTTTCCCTGGGGCACCACTCAGGCAAACGCACCTCGGTGAGGTTTAAAATCACCGAAGCCACCACGTAGTGTACCCCTTGGTACAGCACCTGACCTGTGTGTACTAATACCAATCCGTTCCCGGGTCCCTTGGTAGTGGTGGGGCACCCTTCCTTGCGGGCTTTGGCTACCGGAATCGTGGGCGGGGTCTGCGGGGGCGGGTGATGAGCTCAGTGGCATTTACTGGGATCTGAGAGTATGGGACTCCGCACGCCCATGTGCTGACGTACCACCTCACTCCTCTCCCAGCATCTTGCCACTGCCTTTGGAAAAAGATGGAGATGCCTGTGGGGCAAGCGCGTTCTGAACCCCACATACAGATGTAGATCCCCTCATCTGGTTGCCACCATTTGTCCCAGCAGACACTCAACCCCCCATGAGTCCCCGTAATAGTCCGATGGGTGTTGTTACCCAATCTCTCCCACTCGACCATGGAGTTCTTCATAGTGCTGCTCAACTTGCGCAGCCACCACCAGCGATTCAAAGGTACATGTCCATTGCACACCAGGCAAATCTTCTTCCCGATGGTGACGCTTATTCTGGGTGCAAAGATCCGCACCCTGGGGCACATCAGAGATGTCTCTCTGTATGCAAACCCCGTCTGGCTGGAGTGTTCAGTAGAGTTCGACCCCAGCCAGCCTGGCCATCTATCTTCATGGAAGTAGGCAGCAGTCTCTTCAGCGTCCCGTGGGCCGGTTCCGTCGATCACGGCGGGGCCTCTGTTGCCAGAGCACCCATAGATCGTGGAGTCCTTGGTGCGGCCCTGATAGGCCCAGCTCCACCCGATTACCAGGACCGCGATGAGAATTCCTCTCGTCATTGTAGTGATCAATAACATGTCATTCTGTGGTGGACACTAGGTGGAGCAGTAGAGCTGTATATAGCTGTGTGTATAAGACTACACTACCCAGCTATACATTATATTAAGACTACATTACCCATGAGGCTAGGCTACCCACAAGGCAGCAGTCAAGATGGAAGCCTCTACAAGATGCTGTACAAGTCCACATGTGCTCAATAAAAGTAACTAGCAAAAGCTAGCTGCGTTCATAATAGGAATGTCTAGTTATTAATGAACATAACACGGTACCAGGGTGGTGAAGATCTGCTGAAAATTATGAAAAGCGACATGGAGAATTTGAAGCCACCAGAGCGTTTGAATTTCACAGAAAAAATTGACTACAATTGGCAGACTTTTAAACAGCAATTCGAACTCTACATTGCAGCCATCGGATTCGGTACGAAGCCAGACGCAAGCATTGCTGCTTACGGTTGCAGGCCCACAGGCGATAGAGGTATTTAATACATTTGTATTTAATCCAGCGGAGAACAGAGAAAAATTAGAAGATGTGCTAAAAAAATTTGATGCACATTGCTCTCCCAAAAAGAATGAGACGTATGAAAGATACATCTTCCGTTCTTGGACACAGCAACAAAATGAGACTTTTGATAGCTTTATAACTGATCTGAAACTGAAAGCACAGACACGTAATTTCTCTGAGCTCAAAGCATCCATGATTCGTGACCAGATTGTGTTTGGTATTCATGATAAAAAAGTCAGGGAACGTCTGTTGAGAGAAACCGAACTAAATTTGGAAAATGCGGTGAAAATATGCCAAGCCAGCGAGCTAGCTCGAAATCACGCGAAGACTTTCAGTGAAATCAATAATGATGCAAATGTAATGAGTGATAATGCTGCTGTCGGTGCTGTGTCCTACAAGGGGAAGAAACGTGGGCAGAACAGAAATGAAAAGCAATCGGAGGATGAAATTTTTAATTGTAGACGCTGTGGTTACAAACACCAGTTAAGACAATGCCCAGCGTTTGGAAAAATGTGCACAAAGTGTAATGGAAAGAATCACTTTGCCAAACAATGCTTTTCAAAAGTAAAAATGACGAAAGGGTAACGAGTTAATGTGATTGAGGACACTGATTTAAGTGAGACATTTTTTGTAGGAATGGTGTCATGTGACGATATCAAAAAAGATACAGAAAATATGCAGCCCTCAGAAATAGACAATGCTGAACATAAAGTTAATGCAGTAAAAGAGGACAAATGGATGATCCCACTGCAGATAAATGGAGCATTAGTTACATTGAAACTGGACACTGGGGCAAAAGCAAACTTAATCAGTATGAGTGACATTAACAATATGAAAGAAAAGCCCAAAATACAGAAAAAGTCAGTACTACTGAAGGACTATAATGGACAGAAAATAGATAGCTTAGGTGTATGCAGACTTAAAGTGACAGTCAAAGACAAAGTGCATCATCTCATGTTTTCTGTTGTGGCTGAAAGACTTGATTCACTATTAGGTGACAAAGCTTGTGAAGACTTAGAACTGGTCAAGAGAGTCTACCATATAAACTGTGCCATAAGCAGACCAGATGACTCAGGTGATGAAGCAGAGAGCCCATCAAGGCTGAAAAGGCCAAAGGGTATCCATGTCTTCAAAAAGCCTAGTTTCTCCAAGAAGAAAGAAAAAGACTTTAAGGTCAAAGAGAAGCCAAAGGAAGAAAAGCACAAAGAGGAAAAACACAAGGAGAAAAAGTCCAAAGATATAACCGCAGCAGATGTTGTTAAGCAGTGGAAAGAGAAAAAGAAAAAGAAGAAGCCTGCACCAGAGCAGGAAGCAGTTCCGGTGGATACTCCTTCTTCCCTCAGGCCAATCTTTGGTGTTCCATTAGCCGAGGCTGCTGAGAGGACTATGCTGTATGATGGGATCCAGCTGCCAGCAGTTTTTCGAGAGTGCATTGACTACATTGAGAGTTATGGCATGAAGAATGAAGGAAACACTGAAACCCTCTCCAAGCAAAGATCGCAAGGAGACCTCGATCTATACAAGAGCAGATTGATGACAATGCCGCAACTGCATCTTGTCATTCACCACCAGAACAATCTCATGAAGACACATCAGACTTACCCGTGTTGAGAAGATCCACACGTGAAGTAAAAGAGCCTGATAGACTTAATCTTTGAGTACAATGTAAAGCTCTGAAAATGTGTTGACTGTTTTGAAAATGTTTATGTTTATAGAGCACTAACAAAAGTGTTACTGATATTATCTTTATTGTTTTCTTGAAAGTTGATTGATATTGATTTTGTTAAACCTCAAAGAAAGGAGGATGTAGTGATCAATAACATGTCATTCTGTGGTGGACACTAGGTGGAGCAGTAGAGCTGTATATAGCTGTATGTATAAGACTACACTACCCAGCTATACATTATATTAAGACTACATTACCCATGAGGCTAGGCTACCCACAAGGCAGCAGTCAAGATGGAAGCCTCTACAAGATGCTGTACAAGTCCACATGTGCTCAATAAAAGTAACTAGCAAAAGCTAGCTGTGCTCATAATAAGAATGTCTAGTTATTAATGAACATAACAGTCATCTTTTTGGTTCCAGAAAAAAAATTCAACAATATAACCAGGCTCCCGAGAGATTGTGGCTTAGGTGAAGGCATGATCGGGTCTTTCGACCTCGATCCAAAACAACACACATACTGGGCAGATTCCAAAACTACTTAACACTACTCACTTTAATATTTACACAACTTAAACTTAAAACTTAAACTTATGTACAGCGCCACCCGTCCCCGGGCGGCTTGCCTAATCCCTGATTGGACCGCAGCTTGCCGCTCCCTGTGGTGGGGCTGCAGTGACCTGTGGCTTGGGTTCCTCACAGCCTTTTGCTGTCAACTGCGTTCTGCCAGGGGTTTCCCAAGTCTGCGTTTACTGAAGGTGGGGGAATCGGGCCAGGGCTTCCTTGGCTGGGGCACCTGAGGTGACCTGCGAGGGGGTGCCTTTGGTGAGGCTCCCGTAGCGAGTGGACCTTTGGGTGGGACCTTGGCTCTCACAGCCCGTGGCTCCTCCACGACTGCCGGCTCGGCTCCCTTCCCTCAGGCTCCGCCCCTTTCCGATTTGGGTCTGTGGCAGACAACTCCTCCTCACCTGTCCCTACAGGTGGAGGATCTCCACCCCCAATTTCTACCTCCCCCAAACTTGAGTTGAGGGCGGGATCTCCTTCCTCCGACTCCACCTCCTCCAGAATCATATCAAAGGCATGGCCCAGCTGTTCGGGCTCCTCAGCTCCGATAGCGTTCGGATCAGGGGGAGGGCCTTGATCTTCGGGCTCCTCCTCGTCCGAGTCCCAGGCCATTGGGGAAACCTTCCCCCAGGTGGGCGGGACAGTTTCTCCCCTCAAGCAGCCTGCTGTTCCAGCTTGTGTGGTCTGTGACTCATCGCACGCCTCAGGCTGAGGATCTTTACCCTCAGACCTGGCTTCGGTTGCTGGTACTCTTGCACCTGTCTTAAACAGTTTGCACTGATTGATGTGAAACCATTTAGTGCGCTGGGGCAACTTCACTGCATATACCATGGGGCTGGCCTTCTCTACAATGCTGTAGGGCCCCATGTACAGTGGTTCTAAACTCCCTACTCAGGCATAGTTTCTCACCATGACCTGATCTCCAACTTCCCACTCATGTGCTTTTCGGGGTTCAAGCAGCAATCGGTTGCCCTGATGTTGCCTTCCCATGTTCCCAGCCGCTTGCCCATAAATCTGTTTCAGGCGCTCAAAAAGGGTTCGGGCAAACTTGTCCCGATTTACCTCTTGGAGCTGACCCTCAGTGAGCACCGGGGCTAGTACATGGGTGGGGGTTCGCATGACTCTCCCAGTCATTAATTCGTGCGGGGAGTACCCCGTACTTTTAGACTGGCTAGCCCGGATCCCCATGAGGACTAGGGGCAAGGCCTTCGCCCATTTCTGGGGTGAGTCCCTCATCTCCTTCCTCAGCTTTTCTTTTAGGAGGCGGTTCATGCGTTCCACAATCCCAGATGACTGTGGGTTGTGGGCCACGTGCCACTTCCCTTCAATGCCTAAGAGCATGAGGGTGTCCTGCATCACTTGGCCAGTGAAATGAGCCCCTTGGTCAGACTCCACAAATCGTGGTAGTCCCCACCACGAGAACACCTCCCGGACCAAGATCCTGGCAGTACCAAGTGCCGTGGCTGCTCGGCATGGGAAGGCTTCTACCCACTTGGTGAACACATCCACCAGGACGAGGCAGTACTTAAAACCTCCCTGGGCAGTGGGCAGTGGCCCGATGTAATCGATCTGTATCGACTGCCATGGTCCCTCTACTCTCCTGATGTGTCCCAAAGGCACCTTCCTTTTCTGGGGGTCTGGGTTGTTCGCAGCGCACACTAGGCAATTGGCGCAGAACTCGCGGACATCGTCCCGAAGTCCCGGCCACCACCCAGCCTGTTCCACCCATTGCCAGGTGACCTCAGGCCCGGGGTGTCCTGCTCCTGGACCCTCATGGGCCAGTTGAAGGAATTCCCTCCGGTGCTGCTGCGGCACAACCCACTGTTCCTCTCGGAACAGCATGCCTTCCTTGATGGAGAGGGCTGCTGTACCGTATGGACCCTCTACTTCCTTGCCCTCAGTGATGGCATTGAGGACTGTTTTTAGGGCGGGATCTAGGGTTTGGATGGTCTTGAGGTCTGGGGGCAGTGTTACCCCTGTGGTTCCCTGAGTCCCATCTCTGCCTCGGATTACTGCCACGGGTTTGGACCCATAGGGATCCCAAAAAGTACCGGTGCGGGCACCCTCCCTGGCTAGCGTATCCGCTTGCTGATTACCCTCGCCGCGGGGCTCTGTGGAGGAATGGGCCTTTAACTTGTGGATAAAGACTTCCCCTTTCTCTCCCACCGCAGCTAAGATCTTTTCTAACGGGGCTTTACGGTTAAAGGTCGCCCGTCCGCAGACGTATATCCGCGGCGGGACCAGATGGCTAGGTACTCCGTACACGAGTTGCATGTGAACATGCTATCCGAGCAAATCGTGTATGGGGTGGGGAAGATCTCGGGGTGTGTAACGACGTACACTACCGCGGACAGTTCAGCCTGCTGGGCGCTCATAGTGCTGAGGAGCCTAATCGCCAGGGCAATGTTTGCTGCGGGGTCATAAACTCCACACCCTGTGAGTCGTTCGCCAGCGGATACCGTGCTGGAACCGTCTACGTAGATCTCGCGGCCCGTGGGATGTATCCCGGTCCGTAAACCTATGTCCACCTCCCATACCCCTTCTACAGAACACCGATGGGCTGTTCCGGGATATACCATGTTAGCCGCGAGCTTGGGCTCGCAGAGACCCTTTACCTTCAGCTCCATCTGTGAAAGGAGGAGGGTCCAGCGCACAATGCGTGCACTGCTTACTGTCCCATCCTTAATCCTTCCATCTAGAAGCATTCAGGTGGGTGGGTGATGGGTGAGGAGAGTGATGGGAGAGGTGCCTGTGAAGATCAGAGACATTTTCACAGCCCAATGCGTGGCCAGAAGATGCCGCTCGCAATTGGAAAAACTCCTTTCCACATCAGTGAGCACCCTGGAGGAATAGACCACTGGCCTCAGCTTGCCGTGTCGCTCTTGAAGCAGTACAGCGCTCAAGCTATCCCCGCTAGCCGCTACCTCCAGGAAAAACTCCTCTCCCCCATCTATGGCCCCCAGGGCTGGCGCGGTCTGCAAGTCTCTCTTGAGTTTCTCAAATGCTGCCTGGCAACCCTCATCCCAAGACCACTCCACTCCCTTGTTTAGGAGTCGGAGCAGCGGGGCGGCTGTGGCTGCGGCTGCATAGTCCTCAATGAAGTCTCTGCAATACCCGGTCAGTCCCAGAAAGGACCTTACACCCGTTACGGTGGTGGGGATCGGTAGTTCTTGCACCGATTCCCGTCTGGCTTTATCTATGGCTCTTTCGCCGGCACGGATGGTCAGACCCAAGAATTTTACTTCTTGCTGGCCGATCCGTGCCTTCTTTGGGTTCACTTTGAAACCCTTTCTACCCAGCAGCTCCAATAACTCGGCTAATAGTGGGCCATGCTCCTCTCTGGAATCCGTGAACAGGAGCAGGTCATCCACATATTGCACTAGTTGGTTGGGCTGGTGATGCGCCTCAATAACTTCAAGGCTCAAAGTTAACTGGATAAAACAAGGCTTTTATTAGCAAAGAAAGATGCCTGTGTCTTCACCTAGCATTCTGCTGTTCTGCTGCAAGACAAGCCTGGGCTTGTCTTAAGTAGGGCCAGGTATGGGCGGAGCCGACACACCCAATGGGGAGAAAGGGGGCGGTGCACTATATACAATACAAGGTAAAAACACAGGAGCAGGCAATACAAACACAGGAGCAGGCAATACAATATATGTAGTTAAATACAGAGTCTGATGAATGACATATTTCATCACATTCACCCCTTCTACAGATTTAGTCTGTCCGGGGGTGCGATAGTCCTCTGTGACCGACGTAACGGTTGCGGTGCCGCGGGTGCCGGCTGGGTGTCCCAGGTGACCTCCTGGGTCTCTGCCGGGGGCGCCACCGGGGTTGTTGAAGGAGTAGGTGGTGGGGGTACCGTTGGCTGGTGTTCTTCCGGGGGTGATGAAAGAATAGTGGGTGGAGTGGGTGGGTAATAGTTGTTGTGGTTGTTGTCGTTGTTGCTGTTGTTGTTGTAGTCATTGTCGTTGTTGCTGTTGTTACCGGCTGGGGCGAGGTCTTTTATGGACACAGTGTCCTCCCGTCCATCGGCGTGCCAGACATACGCATATTGTGAGTTGGCGTGGAGCAGGTGCACTGGCTCCATGAGAGGGTCCGTCTTGTGGCCCCTCACATGCTTCCGCAAAAGTACCGGACCTGGGGTGGAGAGCCATGACGGTATCGATACGCCTGAGGTGGATTTCCAGGGAAACACAAACATTAGCTCATGAGGTGTGGCATTAGTGGCGGTACACAATAGTGACCGTATTGAGTGGAGCACATCTGGGAGGACTTCCTGCCAGCGGGAGATAGGGAGGCCCTTGGTCCTTAGAGTTAGAGTGACTGCCCTCCATACTGTCCCGTTCTCTCGCTCCACCTGACCGTTACCCCGGGGGTTGTAGCTGGTGGTACGGCTCGTGGCAATCCCCTTGGACAGCATGTACTGGCGTAGCTCTTCACTCATGAAGGACGCCCCCCTATCCATGTGGATATAGCTTGGCATACCGAACAGGCAGAACAGGCTGTTGAGGCATTTAATGACCATGGCGCTGGTCATGTCTGGGCAGGGGAAGGCGAATGGGAAACGGGAGTATTCGTCCACAATGTTCAGGAAGTAAACATTGCGGTCGACGGACGGGAGGGGGCCCTTGAAATCTAAGCTAAGCCGCTCAAAGGGCCATGTAGCTTTGATTAGGTGGGCTCTATCAGGGCGGTAGAACCGAGGCTTGCACTCAGCGCAAGTGCGGCAGTTCCTGGTCAGAGACCGAACTTCCTCAATCGAGTAGGGTAAGTTGCGGGACTTTATGAAGTTGAACAGCCGTGTGACCCCTGAGTGGCAGAGGTCGTTGTGGAGGGTCTGTAGCTGATCCCCGTTGGCGTTGGCACACATCCCTCGTGAGAGGGCATCAGGGGATTCGTTAAGGGCCCCCGGCCGGTATATGATGTCGTACTCGAAGGTGGAGAGCTCGATCCGCCACCTAAGAATCTTATCATTTTTAATCTTCTCCCTCTGTTTATTATTGAACATAAACACTACCGACCGCTGGTCGGTAAGTAGGGTGAAGCGTTTGCCGGCTAGGTAGTGCCGCCAGTGGCGCACTGAACTCCTTTAAACTCCCTGCCATGCATTGATGGAAAATGCTGGGGCTATTGTGGAAACCCTGTGGCAGGCAGTTCCAGGTATACTGTTGCCCTTTAAAGGTAAAGGTAAACTTGTACTGATCCTCCCTCCTTAAAGGGATGGACCAAAACCCATTAGAAATATCCAGCACCGTGAACATGGTCGCGGAGGCACGAATGCTTCCTATCAGGTCAGCAACTGCTGCTACCGTCGGCGCGCAGGCTGGGTGTTGCTATTGAGGACTCTGTAGTCCACCGTGGCTCTCCAGGAATCGTCCGGCTTCCTCACCGGCCATAACGGAGAGTTTACATGGGTGACTGTTGGTCTCAACACGCCCTGCTGCACCAGTGAAGACATTGCTGTCTCCATGTCGGGCTCCACTTCCCGGGGGAAGTTGTACTGTTTTTGGGGTCGGGCCATGGGGTCCCCGTCTACTCGGACCTCAAACCCGGTGACCCTCCCACAATCGTGCTTGTGCGTGGCAAATGTAGTCAGGATGTCTGACACGAATGCCTGCAGATCTTGTGGGACGCCTGCGACCATGAGCTCGAGGTCGTAGCCCTCTTTTGGATTCACGGTACACAGGGTCCCTCTTTCTCCTTTCCCTGGGATGACGACTACCTTGCCCGGCTTACCCTTACCCGCTCCCCAAAGACAATGACTTCTTAGGTCCACGAGGATCCCGTGTTCCGCCAAGAAATCGGATCCGAGGATCCCCTTTCCACCCTCCACCTCCCACTTCATTAGAATACACTTCCACTTGGTGCGGAGTGGTCCTAAATGAACGGAGAGGGGAATGGAAAATGCGCCAGCCTGTTCCTTGCCTGTGAAGCCCGACAAAATATATAGAACCCCGGTGGACAGAGGTGAGGTGGCAGGGTCATCTGCGTGGATCACGGTGCACAATGCCCCCCTATCCAGCAAATAGATCCCTTTCACCTCCTCCACTTCCATCTCCACGAGGGGTCGCCTCCATACATCATATCGCAGCGCACACAGGTAGACGGGCTGCGCCGGCTCTAGTCATTTGGGTACAGGAGTTGGGGTTTCGGGAACGACAAGACCAGTGATGACGGCTATCTTCCCCTGCGCGATCATCAGAGACCGCATTGTCTCTATGATTGATTCTATCGCAGCGGGATCCATAGCTGCACCAACTCCTTGTGCTGAGGCAGGAGCTACGGCTTGGGTTTGGGCTGGTGCTGGGGCGGCGGTTTGGGCTTGGGCTTGGGCTGCGGGAAATTTTCCCTTATTATCCTTCCACGGATTTCTACAGTCCTTGCGCCAATATCCATCCTTCCCACACCCGTAGCAATTGAGCTTGGCTTGGGCAGGGCGATTCCCTTCCTGACACCACTCCTTCTTGCTTGGGGCTGCGGGTTTTGCCTCATGCACCTTTCCCTTCTGGGGAGGTGTTTCCTGACCTCTACAATTCTTATACGCAACGTTGAGCTGGCGGAGCACTGTCTCCTCCATGACACCGGGACCTTGGGGATCAAACCACGATCTGGCTAGGGCCCGTATCTGCGGCAAGCTGTTGGTGACCAAGCAACGGAGCCAATGAACCTGCTGTTCGTCGTTCATTGCAACCCGGTCAGGCATGCCCGGACAGCTGCGTCGATACACTGGCCACAGCCTTTCTGCGAAAACCCGTGGTGGTTCTCCAGATAGCTGCACAGTCCCTTCCACACGGTCGAACGGACAACCGTCGTTCACTCCCATAACTTCTAAATCTTCCTCCCTGAGATCCTCATACCCTTTCCGTCCCCTCTTACTCTCATCTGAGAGGCACTGAAGGATTGTGCAATCCAGGGAGAAAAGCAACATTTTCGCCTGTTCCTGTTCATCACAGTCATTAATGGCTGCTGTCTCCTCTATCTCCCTGAATCGAGGGATCTCCCTTTAGTGTGAGTCTTGCGAGGTGGCTCACCATGGACCTTAATTGCTGGGCAGCGTAGGGCACCACGAGCTGGTTCTGGTGGGGTCCGGCATCGCCATTTGCGGCATTGGGACCGAACCTCTGGTGCCGAGCAGGACACATCGGTGCCGGTCCTGGCTTTGCTACCAGTGGCTGTTCTTCCTCACATTCCACCTCGGCTACCTCCTCTTTTACCACCCCCTGTTTTTCCGGCCAAGCCTAACTACAGCTTGGCAGTGCTGAGGGCTCGGTGGCTGGTGCCACAACTACTTCGGCTGGAATCGGCTGTTTCGATTCCTTTAAAAAGTCCATGTGACTGGCTTTCGGGCTGATGAGACACACCATGCCTTTTGCCTTAACCAGGGCCGTTCTCAGGTCCTCTATGGTCTTTTGGCAGGGGCCATGGTCTGTGCTCTCGAACCCATGCTCGAGGGCTAGCTTGTAAGCTGCCTTAACCTCCACTACTCTCTCCTCCTGCGCTCTTAGCTGTTGTGCGAGGCGGGCGCTTTTCTCCCGTATCCTCATTTCATTGATCTTTGCCTCAGTAACCTGGCACTCCAGGTACTCTATTCTAGCCTGATGTTGACTAGCTACCACTTGGCGCTCCTGATTCAGCGCGTGAAGCGCTGTGATGAGTATTTCCCCAGCCATGGCCTTTTCCACTATCTCTGCTGCCTGGGTTGTGATCCTGGCTGCCTGTGCTGCAACGACCTGGTCCAAGATCTGGACTTGCTTCTTGTAACACATCAGCCACACTGCCTTCTCCACTGACTTCTTATGCTCTTTGCTCTCTGTCCACCTGATGGCTGCGTCCACCAGATGCCCATCCAGTAAGAGATCAGAAATCCACTGCTTAGTGAGATTTACCTTGCCAAAGACATAATCCGCTATCCTCTCATCCATTGCATTTCGGCCATTCAAACTTGGATCTAGTACATTGCAATCCTGCTGCAAGAGTCCTGCCGTGGTCGCCATTTTCTGTAAGGGGTTTTAGATCGCAGAGGTTTCTCTCTCTAGAGGCCTCTCTCTCTTGCACAGTAAAACCGTGAGTGGTTCAACCAACTCGCCCCTTAGATTCTGTACTCTGGACTTTGGGGCAGGAACTACAATGTAGAGAAAACTCTTATAGACCAAGTTGATGAAACGAAATGGAATTTTATTGCATAATGTAAAACAAATCAAAATGCAAGCAAATAAGAGGGTACATGGGAGGGGAAAACACAAACAAATCATAACAACAGAGTACTAACTAAGGCAAATACAGGCATATTATACTCTACAAAGATCATCATGAAATGGGAAAAACACACGGAACATCGAGGGACAACAACTCATGTTAATTATACCCTTAAATGTCCACCCCCTTAAGCCTATCTAGATCTGATTATGAAGGGCCAGGAACATGCTCACCAATCCAACTAGGAAGTGTAAGGTTTTGAAACAGGTCTGCATTTGATCCTTTCAGGCGTCCTGTCTCCATGTGGTTGGTGGAGCCCCAGCGAGCTACGCCACACCTCTCTCCTGAGGTGGGGGTCGGGGACGGCTGGACACCAGCTGGTCTGGATGTCGGCGGGGTCGGGGATCGTCTGCTCGACCCCGGTCAGAGGAGCCTCGGGCTGGCCCCCATCGTTTCTTCTGTAGATTTTTTATTGTCTCTTCTCCCGAGCCGGAGTGGGTCGATGTCCTCCCGTTTCATTAACGGCCCGGGGTTGGTCAATGATCTCCCGATGTTTTATCCTGGGGTGGGACGCCAGCTTGAACCGTCTTCTTCTCCTTCTTCTAGCGATGATGCCACCGATATGATGGTAGCACCACGATGGCTGCTTTTCCCACGATGGCCGCTTTTCTTCCTACCCCTGGGTTCCCAGATATACTTCTCATCAGAAGCCCTTATCTCGCGCCAAATCAGGTTAGTCTTTTGTTTTAATTTTGGCGGGCTGGGAGCACAACGGGGTAGTTATTATATTTTAAACTGTTCTTGGATAGCCGGTAATGGGCCATCTCTGGTCTGGAATGAACTTCATTGTTTTTAATGTCCTGGTGATGTCCTTAACGGGTCCTTGATGCTCCTCTCATGAATATGAAACTGTTCCCTTTTGTCTGGGTAAACATTTAGATGGCCTTTATCTACAGGCCGATCTTGACTGGATCTGCATCCAATCTATATGTATATGTGGGTGTCTGGTTTCGTTCTCTCAGAAACGGCTTCCAGAACTTACTGTGGGCTGAATCCACAAAGCTGTCTGAGGGTTGCAGGAACCATTTTAAAGTGTCCCAATAAGTTGGTCACGGGGTCTGGTGACCATTTTGAATGCCCCTTTTTCCTAGGCTTCTTTTAAAACAGTCTTTAAAATCATGGCCTCTTCTGCCATTTGACCCTTTATAATATAAAGTTAAATTTTGCGAATCCCACTCTTTTAATCTATTGGATTACGAGAAAGGGTTTCATTTTTTGAATGGGCAGCTGGTATGCCATCAGAACACTCGTGAGCCCGGGACCTGCCATGATTCCTCGATTTTCAGACAGTCCACTACACCAGCACTGTTTACAGGTGGCAGGCCGGGTGACTGATTGGAGATCAGAGTTACCCTTTGCAACATTGGCTAATGACCCCTCGTAGGATCCCCAGGACACCTGCTGACCACCAGTACAATGCGGCTCATGGTCTCTTCCAACCTTGAGCTTTCCATCCTTCTGTGTCAGGTTGCACCCGAAGCACATCATAAGCTTCTGTCAGTTTGCAACATATCAGGCCTACTCCCTGGGATTGACACATTTGGCGTGCCTGAGGATCCTAAACAGGGAGGCTGTGACAGCCCTTCATGGACACATCCAGACATGATCAACAGTCTGCACGGCATGGCCAGTGACTGTCAAAATCCCCTTGGCCCTCAATGTTTATGCAGCAGGTACTTCCATGCTATTACTAGGAACACTTTGCAGTGTCGGCCGGTTTGCTGTCCATAGATGTATCAAAGAGGTCGCAAATGCATTATTCAGTGAAGCCAACAGCTTCTTTACTTTTGCCTCAAACCACAAACAGTATGAAAGAGCAACATAATTCCACAGGTCAGCTGACTTTCCAAGACTAAGGCAGGTCAGGATTGTACCCACGTTGTCATTCAGGCGCTTGTGAACAATGCAGCGTCCCAATGAACTAATAGAGATTTTATTCTCTTAATTTCCATCTCTCTGTGACTACTGTGAATATAGATTGTAGCCTGCTTTCTAAGGGAGCTCTCATGATACTTTCATGTTAAGACGATCGTTTGTGCCACTCTTACTTGCAGGGGAAGGAAGCGTGCAAGTTCGGTTACCTGGGAGACCAAGGCTACCCTCTGCAGCAATGATTCATCGGCCTAGAAATTCAATGTCGCCACGCCCGCTTTTCAGACACAAATTCGGACGGGCGAGCGCACACTCAATACGTGCTGGAAGTTCATTGCCTGCCATATTGGATCAGGCTGCTCCATAAGTGTCCAGGGTGCACACTAGAAACACTTCAGTCACTGATTAAAATATTTCAATAAGGGTCCTGCGCTTGTTGTAGGACCCTTTTGTGATATTGGGCTGCCTCAGGGCCTGACTTTCCACATGATAAACTTACCCAACAACTCGTAGTGCGAACGGGAAGGAAGGACCCCTTCAGCAGTGCTATTTAAAGGGCTCATCCACTACATACACGTTAGTTGCTGGTTTGTCATTTGAGGTTGCTGGTCAACTTCTGGGCATTTGCTGGCCTGTTTTCTGACTGTGAAAACTCAATTCTGTTTGCTGAGAAGAAGTTTTTGTTGGTGCTTCACTGTTTTTGGCTATCTTCAAAACAGTTTTACTGCAGTCATGGGTGATCTCTTATCTGGAAGGAGGAGAGCATGCCAGGGGATCTCAGAGACGTCGTAATTGTGACCATCTTCAAGAAAGGTGACACGTCCGATTGGGAAAGTCATCACAAGAATCCTCCTCAATCACCTTCTCCCAGTGGCTGAAGAGCTCCTCCCAGAGTCGCAATGCGGATTCCATCCACTAAGGGGCACAATGGACATGATCTTCACCGCGCGTCAACTACAAGAGAAATGCAGGGAACAGCACCAACTGCTGTATATGGCCATCTTTTTTCCTCAAAAAGGCCTTCGACACTGTCAACCATGAGAGATTGTGGAGTGTCCTCCTCAAACTCAGCTGCCCTCAAAAGTTTGTCACCATCCTCCGCCTGCTTCATCACAACATGCAAGCTGAGATCCTGACCAACAGATCCACCACAGACCCAATTCACATAGGGACCAGGGTCAAGCAAGGCTGTGTCATCGCACCAACGCTCTTCTCGATCTTCCTTGTTGCAATGCTCCATCTCACCCTCAGTAACTCCCCGCTGGAGTGGAGCTAATTTACAGAACAAACAGGAAACTGTTCAACCTCGCTCAGGCCAACATCCCCAGCATCGAAGCTTTGACCACGCTCGTTCAACTCCGATGGATGGGTCACATCGTCCGCATGCCCGATACGAGACTCCCAAAACAAGCGCTCTACTCGGAGCTCCGACTCGGCAAGAGAGCCCCAGGTGGGCAGAGGAAATACTTCAAGGACACCTGGGAATCCCTGGCCCAAGATCGCACAAAGTGGAGGAGAAGCATTCGGGAAGGTGCCGAACACTTCGAGTCTCTTCACTGGGAGCAAACGGAAGCCAAGTGCAAGCGGAAGCCAATTGCAAGCAGCGCAAGGAGCGCACGTCAACCCAAGAACCCCACCCACCAGCCCCTTCAACCACCGCCTGCCCCACCTGTGACAGAGACTGTAGGTCCTGCATTGGACTCATCAGTCACCTGAGAACTCATTTTTAATGTGGAAGCAATTCATCCTCGGTTCCGAGGGACTGCCTAAGAGAGAGGTAGGGCTGCCTTTGGGTTTTGAAAACAAGGGGGATTTGAGCTGAAGGCCTTCATAGTAGCAGTGTGGGAGATGTCCTACATTACAACAGTGACTACATTTCAAAAAGTTCTTTATTGGCTTTGGGACATCCGGTGGTCATGAAAGGCGCTATAGCAATGCAAGTCTTTTCTTTTTCTTACTGTACCTACGGCTTGCACTATTGTGGGTTATGTTGCAGATGCCACAGGTGTTACCATGCACTCCATAGCACACTGCAGTGCAGTCAACCATTCATTCATCACAGAACAGATCTGGATAGTGGAACCCCTCCATACTCCTCCCCAAAGTTTTCATCATGGATTGCATTGACGCAAGTGATGATCTTGCTCAGACCGCATTCTCCCTTTGTAAGCAAGTTCTGTGAGGTCTGAATCACTAGGCACTGCAGTAGAGGCAGGAACCATGCTGGAATTCCAACTCCATTTGTTTCCTTCTCACCAATGCACCTAGTGTTTCCCCCTCAACCTTCGTACCTACATTCTCCATGTTGTGTTTAGCTGTGATGGTAAAAGTGGTACTTCTGATGTAGGGTGCAGAGGCGTGAGAGCTTGCTAAACGACACTGGTTGTACTGTAACAAAAAAAGAACTAAATGTCAACATGCCAACTGAAATAACTATGTTCAAGCACTACTTAAATTGTCTGAAACTCTCTGTGATGTTACTAATGCTCTCTGTGTGTCTGTGTGACTATCACACAGTAAGGCATTGGTGAGAAGAAGAAAATGGAGTTGGCTGTTCAATGTCAGGCACCTGTTGCTGGGAGGTCCATTATGGTGATGGCCATAAATTTACAATCTCTGACTTCTCTATCATCTATCCGCTTGATATTATCGGCTCATCAGCTCTGCTGCTGCCATTTATGCACTATCTTGAACTGCAAGCAGAAAAATAGCATTGTAAGTGCATGGAGCACAATGTCATACAGCTATACATTATTGGCCACAAAATTAACAAGCTTCATTCTCCTAAAAGCATTCCTTGTGTTAAGCACCTTTAAGAATTGCAGCTGCCCACACACAGGTTGACAGATTCACTTGCATAGTGTGGCTGCGACATTCGTTGACACTGCGCCCATTTTACAAGTGTGAAATGGACACCAAAGCATCCAATATGATGGGGGGCATGCTCACACACATCCTGTCCTGGAAGTGAGCTGCCCGCCATATTGGTAAAGTCTGAAGTATTGGCTTCCAGGGCCCACGCCTGAAACAGGCATTAGGCCCTTTGTATATGCAAATAGTGGGTCTCACATCAGTTTCAGGGCTCTTTCCCATAATTAAGCTGTCCTGAATGCTGCTGGCACTGACTGTGTTCAGGATAAACAGGTCTATGTGAGGCCTAACTAACAGTCCTTAAAGGTACCACTGGAGGCCACCACAAAAAGGTACATTTTTTAAACAATACTTACCTAACTGTGGCGCTGAGGAGCATGAGTGTTTTTTCCATCACCGCAGCAGTGCCAAAATTCATTGTTTGCCCCCGCTTGACCCCCTCCTGCTCACCTCCCCACTCCCCCGTCTCCCACCACCCACAAGGGTCTAACTAAGGCCACTGCCAGCAACACAATGACACAAAATTTAAATCTGCATTGTAAGCCTTTCTCTTACTACTGTTCGGACCTCGAGAATTACGAATAAGGGTAACAATGATAGATAAGTATGCGATCAATAAAATTGGTCTTTATTCACACAACAGTTCAAAATTCAAGTGTACATCGCAATCAATATGCACCCAATTTACCCATACATAAAAGTACTCCCCAACAACTTATACGCCACCTCTTGGCGATTTATATCCCAAGTCAACCGTACATAAAAGTACCCTTTAACAATGTCTAAGCTCTATGTCCGACTTTCATACATACTCCTTTATCTCTGGGCGATCGGTCCAGAAAAGTCGTAAGCCGCAAACATAGACTGGCCAGCTTTCTTTGTTTCACTTTCTTTCCTCTGCTTCCTTCTTTCTGAATTTCCCACATCTGGGTCACTTCTTTTAAAAGGTCTTTCTGCCGGCCTCCCTCATATATCACCATCTGCCTGCCTCTGACAGGTCAGTTTCACTCCAAACCTTCCCTGATTGGAGTTCCTTCTGCACGACATGTTCATGGTCCTGTGATGTGTGTGGGGGTGGGGTTCCTCTTCACTCAGAGTCTCCTTCCTGTCCATGCCGTCTTACAAACAAAGGACCATATGCTGACCACCAGGCAAAGGACCCCCTGCTGACTTCCTCCATTTTGTGTCTTCACAAACTAAGAACACATGCTGACCTCCTACATTTTGAACCATTTCACAATTTGTTGTGAACTTCGATCTCTACATGGTAGCAGCGGTTTTATTACAGTTTTTAGAATCTTACAGCATCGCCAGTCTAATTTAAATGAAGCCCAATATTGTGCCTCGGGCCTACTCACCCCAGTCTGCGTCGGGTAGCAGTCTCATCTGCCTGCTGCTATAAGTGTCTTATGTGAAATTAGTTTAGGTACTGTCAATGCAGTTGCTGGTGGGCCTGGGCCAACAGTACAAAACTGATTCAATGATAAGTGGGAATTTAACACAGAGAGGCCACAGAATAGTTGGTGTGGGAAATGGAAAACTGTCATAGTAGGACAGAGTGGAGTACTGATCTGGTTGCTTAATGCCGACACTGAGAGGAGGTGACTTTCTGCACGGGTTCTCCCATTGGTCCACTGTAACTTCAACAGAATATGTGTGGAAGCCCCAGAGAAACAGCGTAAGCATCGTATTCCTAGGGTTTCCCGCGGATCTTCCGCCAAAGTTACGGGTGGAGGTACAGTTGAGAGAACCCCCCGTGGAAATTCATCACCATTGTCCCGTTCGCCTCCCAGATTTAGGGCCACTGCACAATTGCTTGTTTGGACAATTAAACAGCAGCGCAATGTTGACCAGTAGAAACTGCATCAAATGCTCTGCAGTATAACACATTACAGTCCGCAGGATCCATGTTATCAATCCAATCATATGTACTTTTCTGCTTGTGTGTGGAGAAATTACAAGTAGAAATGCATTGTTTCATTTCTATACGTCGGTTTTATATTTCGACACATGGTTTCAAACGTGTTTCATCGTGGTTGAGGAACCAGCAACGTCCCACGGTTTGGAATTGGGCAAGTGATAGAATTCATCTTTCTCTTCAAAAAACAGAATCTTCTCTGACAGACAATTTGAGCTAACATAATAAAAGTTTAATACAGCCAGGAGTGTCCTTCAGATAGGAATGGGAGAGACCGGTCCTGAAATTAGTTTGTCTCATTCTATTACTTTACACAAAATCCTACCCTCAAGGGAATTATCAAAAGGGAAGAAAAAAAACACTTCATTCCATTATGGGCGACAATGCTTCAGCTAGAAATTATTCAGAGTTGTATTATCAGACACTTAATGTAACATCGCTTTATTTTTATCATTGTGAGTCCGTTTCTGCGATCAGACAGGCACCAGAACCGGGTTTGAGAATGTGTGAACATCACACAGGGGAAGATCTGGCCTGGTGGCTATCGATGTGATTCTGTGATTGAGCACTCAGAGCAGGAGTGCCACTTCTACCAACCGAATCTCAGCAAATCCTGAGCTTGCAGCCTGGGATTTTCTTTCCATTAAAATTAAAGGACAGAAATTTATGGGCTGTGTGCCAGTGATTTCCCAAGATATGCAGGATTACAGCATCATTCCTTCTATGCACTAACATCACAGATGTCTTTAGGAAAATTTCCTCTGATTGCCATTTCTTTTATGATTTCACTAGAAACGCTTCCCGTTATTTTTACGTCATTAGCTCTTGACGACCGGAAGACATCTTCATTCGTTATCTCTTGATTCAGATTAAGATGCTCGGTTGGCTTTTTATTCTAGAGGTACTGGTCTCTAAATGCAGAAGTGCAGTACTGAGGGAGTGCGGCACTTTTGGATAAGACATTAAACCGAGGCCCCATCTGCTCTCTCAGGTAGACAGAAAAGATCCCATGGCACTATTTCAAAGAGCAGGGGAGTTATCCCGGTGTCCTGGCCAATATTTATCCCTCAGTCAGCATAAATAAAACAGATTATCTGGTCATTATCACGTTGCTGCTTGTGGGAGCTTGCTGTGCGCAAATTGGCTGCTGCGTTTCCTACATTACAACACTTCAAAAGTACTTCATTGGCTGTAAAGCACTTTGGGATGTCCTGAGGTCGTGAAAGGCGCTATATTAATGCAAGTTTTTTTTTCTGTTGAGAGCGGCAGGATGTTGGCAGGCTCAAGCTACACTGGCTTCCATGTTGTTCGCAGGCAAGGGAAAACAGGACTCCCCAGCGTGTAAAGTTACCAACCCTATGGCAGGAGTGTGGCGGCGGGCAATTGTAGGCGGGAGGTCATGTGATCAAACCTCCTGGAATACGTCCAAACTGAGGCGGCAACCCTCCCAGCATGTGAGTGTCAGTCAATCAAAATTTAACGCTAATGTGTCCTGTCGGTCCTCTTTTAAACTAGAAACACTGGGGTAGATTTTGCCGAACCTGTCGGGAAGAAGGCGGGACTTCCCATTTCGGGTTTTTGACCCGCCTACTTCGACGTCCAGCCAATCCGCACGATTTTCCCTTGATTGACCTTGTTGAGCCCGCCCAGCAGGCTCAGCAGGCCAATTAAGGGCCACCCGGCAACAGGTGATGTCACAGACTGCAATTTCATCTGTCAAGAGTTCTTTGACAGATGAATTATCAGTGTTTCACAGCTGTTTGAAGCTGTGAAACACTGACACTCTGAGTTCTAAGCTGAGTCCTTCTGCACAGACTCAGTTAGAGCTCTCACCGGCACTCAAAGCTGAAGGCTGTCACTTTTGACAGATCGCAGCCGTTCAGCTTTAAGTTCCGGTTGAGTGATGCGCTCCCGACGGCTACAGGAAGAAAGGCTGTTAAGGTAAGTACAGGTAAGCAAAAGTTCTTTACACACTTTAGACACACCAAACACACTTACCTTTGCACTCATGCACCCATCACTCACCTGAGCGCCGACATCGTGACCCCTCCAACTCCTTCAACCCGACGGCCCGCCTGCTCTAACCTGGCGTGGTTTGGAGCCGTCGGAAAACGAAACCCCTCAAAATAGGGATTAGGCTAAAGCACTAATCCCTTCCCGCCTGGTTTCGGCGGGTCCCAGTGCGGGGCAGGTACCCGCCGCCCCTGAAACTTATGTGGGGCGGGGTTTTGGGCGGGATGGTGTCGGGACCCCCAAATTTGGGATTTCCCCCCCCACACACACCTGAAACCCCGCCTGATGGCTCCCCGAAAATCTAGCCCACTGTGTTGAAATTTAAGTTTTAAAAAGTGATTGCTTAGGAACTTTTTTTAATGTTGTTTGCAGATGAGGTGATGCTGAATTTGTGTCTCCTGCTGACAGTCTCACACCTTTCAGCTTTGTGTGCTTCTTGTGATTTCACACCCAAATGACAACATGCAGTTTACTTCAACGCAAAGCTGAGAACAGCTTTTAAGCTGTGTAGTGTAACAGGTCTATTATGTGGAATAAAAACAGAAAATGCTGGAAAATACTCGGCAGGTCAGGCAGCCTCTGAGAAAAATGCAAGTTGACCTTTTGTCAGAACTGGTGAAAGATCACCGACCTGAAATGTTAACCCTATGGCCTAGATTTTGCGGCCAGTGGCGAACGAATGGCGCTCGCCATTCATTACGCTTACAGCTGTCCACAGACTTTTCGTGAGCTCTTGAGTGGCATCTTACGGCCATTGGGAGCCCAATACACCGCGGCACCCTCTACAGGGGACCTGGGACCTGGTGTGAGCAGGACAAGCGACAGTATTTCTCTTCAGCCAATCAGGTTGAAGAATCCTCACTGAGACAGGCAGCGTCTAAATGAGGAAGTAATTCAATGTAAAATCATGTACAGAAAGCAAAATAATGAGAGGGAAAGAAAGAGTGGGATTAAGAGAGAGAGATAAAAGAGATAGAAAGAAAAAAGAAAAAATATTTATTTTCATTTTTAATTGTTTTAAAGTCTCCAGCAATAATTAAAATCCGAAGGAATGAGACTCATCACACTTGTAAAAATGAATTTTCAGTGCCAGAGAGGTTGTTTGGTAGTAATTAAGACTTATCACGTTGTCAGAAATTCATTTTCAATTGAATGGACAAGCCTTACTTAGTATCTCGTGCGTATGTACCGGAACTTTGCGCTGTTGCATGTATGTGAATGCCAAGTCTTTTGGTGAGATACCGGTATAGCGAAGCTTGTGGAGGAGCAGGACAACTCGGACAGCAACTTCCCAATTTCCACGTTTAACTGTGCAGGTGCAAACGCCGGAAGTTGCTGTCCGATTTACTCTTTAATAACAGTAAGTGCTGATAGCCTTGCCGTTATTCCTACCACAAGATCCGGGCCTATGTCTCTCTCTCTCTCCACAGATGCTGCCTGAGTGTTTCCAGCATTTTTTGTTTTTATTTCTCCTTCCCAGCATCTGCAGCATTAAACTTTTGTTTTACTATTATATCGAATGTCTTTTATCACCCTCCTTCATCAAATCCAGTGGGGACAAAAAAGCACTGAATTAGAATGCTAACAAACCTTGGAGCTGAAATTCTTACCTTTGCTAAGTTTAAAGAAAAGGTAGAAGTGACAAAGTGACAGATTGCAGATAGAAAGCACCAACGATTGACCTCTCTGTCTTTCAAGCTGCTCTGACCTTTCCAACTCCTCCTCGAAGGGGATTAATGAACATTATCAGAAATATAATTTAAAAGAAAGTGGATGGGTAATTTGCTGGCTTTATGCTCTCAGCAGGGAACCCAGTCCTGCTGGAATCATGAAGTACAAAAATGACCCTTCTTCTCAGACCTTAATAAGGTTATTAATGAGGAAATCATGAAGCATTTTTGCTACTGTGCAGTCAAACTGAAAAATGAGCATTTCACTCTGGGTCCAGCTCTGTGTTAGAGAGCACAACAAAGGGAAGATTTCAAAGTATCACGGTAGGTATAGGTGAGGCCTAGGAGTAGGACTTGCATTTTGTAGGCCAGAAGATGTGAGTATACTGCAGCAGATATTCGGGTAAGAGTGAAAAGGTTGGTTTCACCCCATCGCTGAGTACTGCATTCAGTTTAAAAGTTGTTGCACGAATATGGAAATCTATCCTCGTATATATAGAGGGAGTCAGCTTCTGTTATGTTTTCCAAGCAACATTACCATTTGCATAAATTCTTCTGGTTCACAAAAGGGGAAGATTTTCTGCTTCAGATGGAAAATTGTTGACTGCAAATGCACAATTTTTTGATATGTGCTCACAGCAGAAAATCTCATGACAATTCGAAAATATAGCAATTGAAGACTGACCTGCTCATTAGGGCAGCTTACACACCAGTGGTGAGAGGCTTAGTGTGGATGAGGAAAAGTTAACAGAAAAATAGGGAACTCAGAAGAAACTTCTTTACCCAGAGAGTGCTGAGAATGTGGAACTCGCTATTACAGGGAGTGGTTGAAGCGAATAGTATAGATGCATTTAAGGGGAGGCTGGACAAACATAAGAGAGAGAAGAGAATAGAGGGTTATGCTGATAGATTTAGATCAGGAAAGACAGGAGGAGGCTCGTGTAGAGCATAAACACCAGCACAGATTGGTTGGGCCGAATGGTCTGTTTCTGTGCCGTATATCCTATGTTATCCTATGTAAAAAGAACTACGCATAGGATAGTAATAAAGGAGACATTTTCTCACAATAGTGAATCATGCTGTAAGAGTTTAGAAGACATTATTTCTTCTCATCATCAACTGTTAAAGTAAACAGGCTAAAAATTGGGCACCTTAGTGCCTCTGGGGGGTGATAATGGGGCTCTAAGCACTTGCCGACTGGGCGCAGCGAGAAGATCAACTCACGCTATATTCAGTGGGAGGTTTGCGGCGGTGATATGGCGTTGCGCCCCTACCTCCTTCGCCCGGAGATCGTGACGTCATCGCCATGCGCGTCGCCCCGGTAGCGCCCTGGACCTGAACTTCGGTTCTGCCCCCTGCAGCAGCGCCGGGCGAAAACACCGGCAGCTGCAGGAGGTGTTCATCGGGAGGCCGGGCACTTTTGGGAGGCGATACTTAAAGGCGAGGTGGACGAAGTAAGTGGAAAAAATTCTCAAATGCTCTTTCTGGTTTTTTTTTCATTTGTCTTCGCCAGCCATCGATCAGCCCGGCGCTCTGCTGCATACATCGGGCTGATCGGGCCGGATCGCGGCTGCCGTCGGGGACAAGGTAAGCTTTCCCCTTGCAGAGCCTGCAGCGATGGCCCTTCCCTTTAAGGGAGGGAAGGAGCCTTCCAACGTGGCAGCGCTGCACGGCCCAGTGTGCAGCGCAGCACAACTTCCACCCCGCCTGCTGCCTGGAGCGCAAAACCGAATTTTGTTCCAAACGAGACTATAATGAATTTCTCCCCGAGTGTCTTTCAGATGAGATGTTAAACCGAGGCCCCATCTGCCCTCTCAGGTGGACGTAAAAGATTCTATGGCAGTATTCGAAGAAGAGCAGGGGAGTTCTCCCCAGTGCCTTGGCCAATACTTATCCCTTGGGCAATATCACTGAAACAGATTTTCAGGTCATTTGTCCTATTACTCTTTGTATGCAAATTGGCGGCCATGTTTCCTACATTACAACAGTGATTACACTTCGTAAGTACTTCATTGGCTGTAAAGCAATTTTGGACGTCCTGATGTTGTGAAAGGTGGTAAATAAATGCAAGTTCTTTCTTTACAAAAAGTAGTGATGGGGGCACCTTTGATGAACAAGGCCCACCTGATCCGATTTTCGGGCAGGCCTGTTCGTTGGCGAGTAGCATGCCCACCCTTGTTTTCAGCATCAGGCTGGTAAATATGCAAATGCATTTCCATGCCAGTTGTAAGACCCTGTTTGATGTGGAGCCTTATTATGAAGGAATTACACCATACAGCGCGATCCCTGCAGTGGATGCTTGTGACTCCCCGGAATGCAGCGTTGCCAAGGGTGATGAGGGGGATTCACATTTTACAGGCCAAGGTTTCCCCACTGCAATCAATCACAGAGAAATAGGGAAAACCAGCCTGTTCAGAAAACAGTCACATTTTTTTAACGTATCTAAAATCTTCAGCCAGCACAGCCAGGTCTCTAACACTGTGACGAAGTGGCACAGCCTGTTTCATCCCACCATCCAGTACCACCCCCACCTCCCCACCCCCGCCCCTCCAACCTGAGGTGGGCGGCTTGTCTTCAACTTGATCTCGGTTAGTTGTGTGGGGGCCAGGGGCACAATTAGTGGGCGAATGGGCGTCCCAACACACCACGTAGGACCAGGGAATTCAGGCCCCATTAGTTTTAAATGAATATAATTATAAAAGAGAACATAGCCAAGAAGCATGAAGATCCATATCTTGTCATCCAGTTCCTTGCTATCTTCCAGGGAAATGTGTACCAACACCACTCTGAGGGTTGATTTTTCAATGAAAATGTTGCCAAGTATAGTTTAATATATATATATATAGTTATTGTCCTGTTTTGCCCCGATCTCAACCCACTGGCCTAGTTAAGAAAATGATTCCAAATTGTTATTTACTACCTAAACCACACATAAATTCTGAAAATCCTGCTTTAAAATCATCCTATGCTTAAAACAACTAAGTTAATTAAACAATAAACTCAGGAGGCCCTCAACTTTATGAGGCATTAAACTGCCTAAGTCCTTGCTCTTTATTGGTGCATGGGAGCCATTCATTGCCAAGTACATGCTGGGATTATTAAGTTTACAGCTATTATACTATGCATGCAAGATTTTTCTTTGAACAGACAGTTTGACAAAGACTTGGAGATTTTTTACAGAAGAAAATTAATCTGATACAATATAGCTCCACCTGTGGAAGGACAGTGCTATGTAGCTAGGCACTGGTCGTTGAACACAATCCTAACATTCTCTGGTTGCAAATGGCTGGCTGCTGGTAAAATCTTTTGCAACCACATTTGTGAATGAGGCATTCCACATCATTCATACCACACTGATTCTTTGCCACAATTAGCTGAATCATAAATGTTGTATATTTGGAAAGTGCTTTGGTTGTAGATCGCAAGACTTTCATTCACAATGCAAATGGATTTTCGAATCGTCAAAGGCCGTTGTGCGTTTTTGTCCTTTTCTGCTGTGTAGTGGTGTGTGTGCTGCAGAAAGTGGCCATAAAGTCCTTCTCCACCTAACACTTCTGTTCCACTTTCGGCAAACAGCCAGCTGTCAAAGTTGAAACGTTTAAAGGGGGACTGTCTTCTTGAAAAAGTGTCTGACTGACTTTTTAATCGTCTGTTACCAGCATCTGATGCAATGATATGTATCCCCTTCGC
This sequence comes from Somniosus microcephalus, assembly GCF_052327205.1. Taxonomy (NCBI): domain Eukaryota; kingdom Metazoa; phylum Chordata; class Chondrichthyes; order Squaliformes; family Somniosidae; genus Somniosus; species Somniosus microcephalus. Next base: position 41,231,192 of record NC_140998.1, read on the forward strand.
CAAGTCCAGGATCAGACACTGAGTGAGATAGGGCCGGGCAGGAGGTGGGATCATAGTTTGAATTCTGAGGTTTGCTTTGCTGCTGATGAAAATGAATTGAAAAACTCAGTAACTATTGCTGTACATCGTCCAACACAGAGGTAAGTGGGAAATAATGACGTCCATTTTAAAACTCAGCCTTTGGTGCCTAGAAATTGGTATTGGTGATATCAGCGGATAAATGCTTAACACATTTGTACAATAGTCCTTTGTCCACCATTTTAGCAGATATATTAATTGATTTAAAATACAGTTAACTGCTGAGATAAAATGGTGGAAAAAGAAGCGCCATCTGAATATGCTAAACCTTTAGCCGTTAGTATCATCAACAGTTATTTCGAGGCTTTAGCCTTTAGAAGTAGCAATAAAAATCCCTGTCCACAATTTTAACGGAGGCATCAACTGGTTTGGGATAAGGCATCTATTAAAGTGCCCGATAAAGGAATTTGATGTGTATTAAGCATTCCAGAATTATCTTTTGATTTTGAAATGAGTATTTTAAGTAACTTTATTGAAAGGGCAAATTATTAGAATTTGGCAAAACAATTTAATGATAGGGCCATCAAAAAAGGATTGAAAAAGGGACTGAGTAGTACAGTGGGCTAGAAGACTGATCTTTCACATCTGACCTGGATTTGAGTCCACTTCAGATCATTCGCAAGAAAGTCTCCTCTCTCTGGAGGCTGAAACAGTCCTAAGCGGAATGAGTTTAGACAGTCTCAGCTCTGAGACAGTCCCTTGTGGGAGCTTGGCGACAGGATAAAACTGCATTAATTGGTACTAACTTGTCTGTCTGGCTCAGAGAGGTCACAAGGGTACCTGGTATAAGAAATGGAATTGTCATACTAGCGCAGAAGTGGGTGTTATTCTGATGATGAGGTTAAGGCACAGTGTGCAGAGCTTTGCATTGCATAAGGCCCATGCTATAGCTGACCCGGGTTTATTTGATGACACTGGATACCGTTAGCTGAAAAAATGTTCCATTCTTTAGCTCTGATATCACGTACCATAACAAGCCCAAAAAAATCATCCGACAAAAGGAATGACACATGTAGACACCAGCGGTGACACAATCTGGTTCTGTGTGCTGAGGCACCAAAATAGATCTTATTAAAAGGATAGAAGCTCAGTTTCACTCAAGCGACAAGCAAAAATAAAGTAGAAAATAGCACTGAGCTTGTCAGAATAACATCATCCGGTAAGGTCAGTTATGTAAAGGTTATTGGTGGGAGGAGGTGTTGGGGTGGGGGGGGGGGAGGGAGGTGGTAATGTTAACTTTAATCACCGGGTAAAAATTCAGGTGATAGCGAATCGGCAGCTCATTTTACACCTAGTCTGATTTACTTTTCCATTGAAAACAAAATTAAGCAAGGTGTAAAACGTTAGCCTCATTTGAGACTTGTTCGTTTTAAGCTTGTGTCTTCTAAATCTGTGATCACAGTTTCCTTCAAATAATATATATCAACTCCGATTTTAGCATTTTTAAGACTGCGACAAATACTCCCTCATTGTTCTTCTCTCCAGTCAAAACTAGCTTAGCTATGTAGGTCTCTCCTCATAACTTAGAGCCCTACATCCTAGATCTTCTCTAAATTCTCTCCACTGAATCAATTACTTTTTAAAGGTTAGGGTACCCGTAACAGCATACACTATTCCAAACGTGGTTTCACCATGATTTATGTAAACCCTACATGGCTAAGAGACAGAAAGCAGAGAGTAGTGGTGTACGGTTGTTTTTCAGACTGGAGGGAAGTATAAAGTCGTGCCCCCAGGGATCGGTATTAGGCCACTACTCATTTTGATATATATTAATGATCTGAATTTGGGTATACAGGGCACAATTTCAAAGTTTGCAGATTACATGAAACTCAGAAATGTAATAAACAGTGAGGAGGATAGTAACAAACTTCAGGAGGACATGGACAGACTGGTGAAATGGGCAGACACATGGCAGATGCAATTTAATGCAAAGAAGTATGAAGTGATGTATTTTGGTACGAAGAATGAGGAGAAGCAATATAAACTAAATGGTACAATTTTAAAGAGGGTACAGGAACAGAGTGACTGCGACAAATACTTCCTCATTGTTCTTCTCTCCAGTCAAATCTTTGAAGGTGGCAGGACAAGTTGAGAAGGCTGTTAAAAAAGCATATGGGATCCTTGGCTTTATAAACAGTGGCAATGGGCCGGACATTTGCCCTGGAGAAGGGCCTCTGCGGGTGGAGAGTTCCACTTTCTGGAGAACCTCCGCCTGCAGAAAACCCTTAGAAATCTTACGCCTGCTTTTACCAGCATAAGATTTGAAAAAAAGTTTTAAAAAAAAGATTTCACTCATTTATCATTTAAAAATACCTTTAAAAAAGGTAAGTTTATTTTTAGCCCCGTAAAAAACTTTAATTACTTTTTTCAAAAAATTAAATTTTTGTTTGAAATATTTAATTTATTGTAATTTCAACTAATTTTAAAAATGTGATTAAAATTTTTTTTTTAATGTTTTAAAGTGTTTTTGGGGTGATCTCCATTCACATATTTGACAGGTCTATCTGTCAAGTGTATGAAGGGAAATTCCCTTCTTTGTTTGGCTTCCCATGGCCCACGTGATCCCAGGGACACTTGCGAACCGCATGCGCCTCTGGGATACATGGGCCCTGCGCACTTGAAATTGGAGAGGCCCAGGAACGGAACTATATGCACCTCGGGAGCCCTCAGGTAAGTGCGTAGATTTTTTCCAGATCGGAGGCCTCGGCACGCGGGAAGCCTCCGATCGGAAAAAATGGCCCATAGAGTACAAAAACAAGGAAGTTACACTAAACCTTTTTAAATCAATGGTTAGGCCTCAGTTGGATGATTGTGTCTAATTCTGGGCAGCACAACTCAGGAAGGATGTCACGGCCTTGGAGAGGGTGCAGAGGAGATTTACTAGTATGGTACCAGGGATGCGGGACTTCAGTTATGTGGAGAGATTGGAGAAGCTTGGGGTTGTTCTCCTTAGAGCAGAGAAGGTTGAGAGGAGATTTAATAGAGGTATTAAAAATCATGAAGGGTTATGATAGAGTAAATAAGGAGAAACGGGTTCCAGTGACAGAAGGGTCAGAAATCAGAAGACATAGAATTGGCAAAAGAACCAGAGGTGAGATGGGGAGACTTTTTTTAATGCAGCGAGTTGTTATGATCTGGAATACATTGCCTGAAAGGGTGATGGAAGCAAATTCAATAATAACTTTCAAAAAGGGAATTGGATAAATACTTGAAGGAGAAAAATTTGCAGCGCTATGGGGAAAGAGCAGGGGAATGGAACTAATTGGAGAGCTCGTTCAAAGAGATACGATGGGCCAAAGGGCCTCATTCTGTGCTGTATCATTCTATGATTCTTCTAATGGGGCATAAAAGCACAATGCAAAATTTAAGTGACATTAAATTCCTCATAGACTAAGGTGTGGACATAGTATCGTGCCAATGTGACAGCAGTAAAATTAAGCCTTTTGTCAGTGATAAAAAGAGTTTGTTTTGCAGCCAGCTGTTGTTTGGACATTGGGTCATAGAATTGAGAACAGGGCTGAACACTGTCAGCTCTGCCAGTTTGATTCTTTGCTCCAATACAGTTATCCATCTCAATAAGCCTTGTCGCAATTCCATCCGTATCGGGTTTTCTTGTCTATTTGTAGCAGGATTGAGTTATTACTATAGGATGATAGAAATACAGAGAATAAATTGGTGATGATTTACAGAGAGCCTCAAGAGAAAAAAACATATTTTAAAAGTAGCATTGATCAGGCGCAAGTACTAACCTGAATTTAAAATCAATACTGATTTGAATCCAGAAAATGAGATAATGGCCAATGCAGAACCCTTAGAACTGAGTCACACTGTTCCTTTAAAAACAAATACTGGTGAATGGTGCTAGACATTGATGAAAAGGAATCCAATCCCCAATGGTAAAGTGGTTGGAAGCTGCCTCTATCAGTCAAGAATGCAGGTGGTTGCTTTTGATCTCAGTCTCTATAGAGGTGAATATATTCTGAATATATTTTGCGTCAATGTGAACCTATATCCAGAAGGAAATGAGCCGCCTTTGAAGTTATGCAGAATTCATCAGCTCGAGTGTCCATAGCAGCAACAATGTGTGGTTATTATTCAGCACAGCCAGCAAACAGCCTGTTTTCCAATAACTTATTCATGTATGTTTACTACAATTGAGTTGATAATGGCAAAGTTAAACAGGAGAGTTCCCTCCCCGCGCCCCCCCCCCCCCCGGTGCTCAACCAACATCACTTAAAAAAAAATAGATTATCTGGTCATTATCACGTTGCTGTTTGTGAGAGCTGGCTGTGCTCTAATTACCTGCTGCGTTTCCTAAAATACAACATTGACTGCACTTCAGAAGTACTTCACTGGCTGTGAAGTGCTTTAGGATGACCTAAGGTCATGAAAGGCGCTTGTATAAATGCGAGTTCATTCTTGTATTCAGCTTGCGCTGCCACAAACTCTTGCTCTTGATAAGCAGTTTGTACTGCAGCCATGATCCACAGTTTGAAACCATAGCCTTGGTCATTGGAAAATGAAGCAAGGACACATGGAATTACCGCTAGAGACGTTCACTGTCCAGAAAGACAAGGATCAGATAAGGTCGTCTCAGAGCTCCTTTCTTGAGCAGTGTGTGTGAAGAAAAGTGTATGATGTTGGAGACGTGGTGTGAACCAAGATAATTTGCAAGTCCGGCCACAGTGCCGATGCGCACACCACATACCATCTGGAAATGTACAGATTAACAGCAGATTTGTTCAGCGAAGATCCAGGATTGGGCACAGGCTTGTGGCACGTGGCTCTCAGGGCAGTGGGCAAACCAGCAGTGGCTAAAAATACTGCCGATTCATCCTCTGTTGCCGCTGTGCGGTCGAAGAGCAATGGATGTGGTGATGCAAAGCACAAGTGACGTGGGAAATGTAATCTGATTTGGAGCCTGACTGGGCCTGCAGGGATCTGAACAGTGGCAGTGACAGGTGGTGCAATAACCTTCAGAGCCACTGGCATTGCAAGAATCCTGGCTGCCTGGCAGTCCACAGCCTCCTTTTAGCCACACACGCAGGTCTCAGATGATACATTTGGGTATCTAAACTTGCAAAATGTTCATGGGTTCCAATAAAAAACTCATCATCAAAAACAAATCATTGGGAATATGTTTCCTCCTGTCTGGTATTGCATGTGTCTGGCAATGAAGAATCTTCTTGTATGCCTTTGCTGGGTATGTTTAATAAGTATTTTTTCTGTCATTGTTAGTCTCATTATATACTTGATTTCCTTAATGTAATAAAGAACAGCTGAATTAGCATTTTAAAAAATGAAATAAGATTACACATACAGCGTAAAATGTGCCATGCTATCTTGTGGGCAAACAGGACAAGATGGCATCAATGTATGCAAATAGTCTTCAAGCAAAACAAGATGATGAAAATATTGTTTAATTGAAGGGAGAGCACCAACGTATATTAATGACACAAGCTAGCACTATTGGGACTTAGCAACAGAAGTGCCAGGCAATGACTATCTCCAACAATCGAGAGTCTAACCACCACCCCTTAACATTCAACGGCATTACCATCGCCGAATCCCCCACCATCAACATCCAGGGGGTCACCATTGACCAGAAACTTAACTGGACCAGCCACATAAATACTGTGGTAACAAGAGCAGGTCAGAGGCTAGGTATTCTATGGCGAGTGTCTCACCTCCTGACTCTCCAAAGCCTTTCCACCATCTACAAGGCACAAGTAAGGAGTGTGATGGGATACTCTCCACTTGCCTGGATGAGTGCAGCTCCAACAACACTCAAGAAAGTCGACACCATCCAGGACCAACATTCACTCCCTCCACCACCGGCGTACCATGGCTGCAGTATGTACTATCTACAAGATACACTGCAGCAACTCGCCACGGTTTCTCCGACAGCACCTCACAAACCTGTGAACTCTACCACCTAGAAAGACAAGGGCAGCAGGCGCATGGGAAAACCACCACCTCCAAGTTCCCCTCCAAGTCACACACCATCCTGACTTGGAAGTATATCACCAATCCTTCATCGTCGCTGGGTCAAAATCCTGGAACTCCCTCCCTAACAGCACTGTGGGAGTACCTTCACCACACGGATTGCAGCAGTTCAAGAAGGCAGCTCACCACCACCTTCTCAAGGGTAATTAGGGATGGGCCAGCGACACCCACATCCCATAAACGATTAAAAAAATATATTAAAATAATGAATGAGGGAACATAAAGGAGTCTTTTAACAAGGCCTACTGATAATTACAGTACACAGATCAGAGACATCTGGTAGGCAGGCATCGGTGGAGAAAGGGAACAGAAAATACGGAGAGAAACAGGAAAGAATATGAGGCAAGAGAGAAAATGAAAAGAATTGATGCGTAAATGTATAGGCAAATGTATGGATAGAAATGTGCTTGATGAAAAGGAAACAAAGGGTTAAGAGTTAATGCTCAGATCGGAAGTGGTGTACCCCAGAGATCAGCGCTGGGTCCACTTTTGTTCTTGATATATATAGATGATTTGGACATGGGCAGAGGTAGCACAATATTAAGATTTGTAGACTACATAAAAGTGCGGGCTTGACAAAGAGCAAGGAAAGGCTAAAGTAGACTTCAAAAGAACAACCACAAGTTAGCAGGATGGGCAGACATGTTGCATGTGCAATTTAATGCAAAGAAATCTGAGGTAATGCATTTTGGCAGGGAAAACAAGGAATGAGAAATATATCAAATGGAAAGTTGCTGAAAGATGTGGTTAAACAGCGAAATCGAGAAGTTTGGCTCATTTCAGGATTTTTGACGATCATTCACATAAATAATTTCAAATTGAGAATTACTTTTAACATTGCTTTTTTTAAAGTATTCTCACAAATTGAAAAAAAAAGCACCAAAACAAAAGATGGTTGAATGTGCTAAATATTTTCCCCAGACACTAAATAATAAACAATTTATGAGATTACATTGGTAATAAAGAGTATCTCGCACTCATTATTTTGGAAAGTCCTTTGAACTCTGCCTGTCGGTGAAGTGAGAGATAAATGGATGGAGGCTTTTAAATGGAGAGCAGGCTCAGAAAGTAAGAAATGCTGGAGGAACAGTTAGAAGACATCTTGTTTATGTCAAGTAAGGTGGTCAATCTTGTGGAAAAGCACAACATATTTTTTATTTCATATCATTACACAAGCAAAAGTTACTCTGATTGAACTAAATTAACCTAATCATAGCTGTTGCTATGTGTGTTTACTCGCTGTGAAATAAAGCAGCTTAATTATTTGTATTGAAACATAGAAACATAGAAGATAGGAGCAGGAGTCGGCCATTCAGCCCTTCGAGCCTGCTCCGCCATTCAATGAGATCATGGCTGATCATCCAAATTCAGTACCCTGTCCCTGCCTTCTCCCCATATCCCTTGATCCCTTTAGCCTTAAGAAATATATCCAACTCTTTTTTGAATATATTTAATGAACTGGCCTCCACCGCCCTCTGTGGCAGAGAATTCCACAGGTTCACCACTCTCTGGGTGAAGAAATTCCTCCTCATTTCAGTCCTAAATGGCTTACCCCTTATCCTTAGACTATGACCCCTGGTTCTGGACTCCCCGGCCATCATAAACATTCTTCCTGCATCTAGTCTGTCCAGGCCTGACAGAATTTTATAGGTTTCGATGAGATCCCCTTTCAATCTTCTAAACTCCAGTGAGTATAAGCCCAATCGACACAATCTCTCCTCATACGTCATTCCTGCCATCCCAGGTATCAGCCTGGTGAATCTTCGCTGCACTCCTTCCATGGCAAGAACATCCTTCCTCAGGTAAGGCGACCAAAACTGCACACAATACTTAAGGTGCAGTCTCACCAAGGCCCTGTACAACTGCAGCAAGACATCCTTGTTCCTGTACTCGAACCCTCTTGCTACGAAGGCCAACATACCATTTGCCTTCTTAACCGCCTGCTGCACCTGCATGCTTACCTTCAGCGATTGGTGCACAAGAACACCCAGGTCTCTTTGCACTTCCCCTTCTCCCAATCTATTGCCATTCAAATAATAATCTGCCTCCCTGTTTTTGCCACCAAAGTGGATAACCTCACATTTATCCACATTATAGTGCATTTGCCATGTTTCTGCCCAATCACCCAACCTGTCCAAATTGTACTGGAGTTTCACGACATCCTCCTCACAGCTTACCCTCCCACCCAGCTTTGTGTCGTCTGCAAATTTGGAGATATTACATCCAATTCCCTCATCCAGTCTCACCTCAGTCTGTCTTTGGAGAGAATTAAGAAGTACACATGCAAAAGATGCGAATATCCAGTAAAGGTCACGAGGGGTACTGTTGTTACACCCCTGGGTACTGCTAACTTATAAGCAGATAAAGGGGAATGTGAGCCAACTTCCCCAAATTCAGATGCTGAGTCCACTTCCGGGAACGACTGACACCATTGAACCTGAGAAGACATCTATTGCAGACCTGAATTTGTTACAGGGTTCAAGGACTTACGAGTTGATATTCCTGAACATTGTCTGTCAGAAAATTCTAAGTTTCATCGGATTACATAGGATTACACAGGATATACGCCACAGAAACAGGCCATTCAGCCCAACCAGTCCATGCCGGCGTTTATGGCTCCTCCCGTCTTTCCTCATCTAACTCTAACAGCATAACCCTCTATTCCCTTCTCCCTCATTTGCTTGTCTCGCCGCCCCTTAAATGTATCTATACTATTTGCTTCAACCACTCCCTGTGGTAGCGAGTTCCACATTCTCACCACTCTTTGGGGAAAGAAGTTTCTTCTGAATTCCCTATTTGATTTCTTGGTGACTATCTTATATTGATGGCCTCCAGTAATACTCTTCCCCACAAGTGGAAACGTTCTCTCTGTATCCACTCCATCAAAACCCTTCATAATTTTAAAGACCTCTATTAGGTTACCCCTCAGTCTTCTTTTTTCAAGAGAAAAGAGACCCAGCCTGTTCATCTTCTCCTGATATGTATACCCTCGCATTTCTGGTATCGTCCTTGTAAATCTTCTCTGCACTCGCTCCAGTGCCTCTATAATCTTTTTATAATATGGTGAACAGAACTGTATGCAGTACTCTTAAGTGTGGTTTAACCAAGGTTTGATACAGGTTTAGCATAACTTCCATACTTTTCAATTCTATACCTCTAGAAATAAACCCTAGTGCTTGGTTTGCTTTTCTTATGGCCTTGTTAACCTGTGTCGCTATTTGTGATTTGTGTATTTGTACTCCGAGATTCCTTTGTTCCTCTGCCCCACTTAGACTCCCACCCTCCAAGTAATAAGTGACCTCCCTATTCTTCCTACCAAAATGTAATACCTCACATTTATCTGTGCTGAACTTCATTTGCCAATTATATGCCCATTCTGTAAGTTTATTAAAGTCCTCTTGTAATTTGTTGCAGTCCTCCTCAGTATTGACTATCTCCTCCAATTTGGTATCATCCGCAAATTTAGAAATTGTGTTTTTGATTCCAAAGTCTAAATCGTTAACATAAATTGTGAACAACAGTGGTCCCAGCACTGATCCGTGTGGAACACCACTACCCACTTTCTGCCACTGTGAATAGCTACCCTTTACCCCTACTCTCTGCGTTCTGTCTTGAAGCTCTAGCTATCCATTCTGCTACTTGTCCCCTGACTCCACATTCTCTGATATTGTTCATCAGTCTATTATGGGGTACCTTATCGAAGGCCTTTTGAAAATCTAGTTAAATTACTAGATACGTTTACAGTTTCCTGGTTGCAAAGGTCAAGAGCAGAGTGCGAAGACCTGGATTTCTGTGTTAATATTCTTTTAACATTGCCCCAGGAAAGGTGTGATTGCATTGGAGAGGGTACAGAGGAGATTTATGAGGACTGGAGAACTTTACCTATGAGGAAAGATTGGATAAGAACATAAGAAATAGGAGCAGGAGTAGGCCAATCGGCCCCTCGAGCCTGCTCCGCCATTTAATAAGATCATGGCTGATCTGATCCTAACTGCCAATCTACTATCACAGAACCATCTCCTGAATCTAACAGAATTAGACACATGAAATAGGAGCAGGATCAGGCTACACGGCCCCTGGGCCCGCTCCGCTACCCACAGGGCCATGTCCGATCCGAACCTAGACTCATGTCCAAATTCCTGCCCGCTCCCCGTAACCCTTAATTCCCTTTACTTCTAGGAAACTGTCTATTTCTGTTTTAAATTTATGTAATGATGTAGCTTCTACAGCTTTTTGGGGCAGCATATTCCATGGACCTACCACCCTCTGAGTGAAGTAGTTCCTCCTCATCTCAGTTTTGAAAGAGCAGCCCCTTATTCTAAGACTATGCCCCCTAGTTCTAGTTTCACCCATCATCGGGAACATCCTCCCCGCATCCACCCGATCCAACCCCTTCACAATCTTATATGTTTCAATAAGATCGCCTCTCATTCTTCTGAACTCCAATGAGTAGAGTCCCAATCTACTCAACCTCTCCTCATATGTCCATCCCCTCATCCCCGGCTGGGTTTGTTTTCTTTGGAACAAAGGAGGCTGAGGGGAGACTTGATTGAGGTGTATAAAATTATGAAGGGCTTAGATAGAGTGGATAGGAAGGACCTATTTCCCTTAGCGGAGAGGTCAATAACCAGGGGGCATAGATTTAAAGTAACTGGTAGAAGGATTAGAGGGGTGTTGTGGAGAACGTTTTTCACCCAGAGGGTGATGGGGGTCTGGAATTCACTGCCTGAAAGGGTGGTAGAACCCTCATCACATTTAAAAAGTACTCGGATATGCACTTGGAGTGTTGTAACCTACAAGGCTATGGACCAAGTGCTGGAAAGTGGGATTAGGCTGGATCGTTATTTTTAGGCCAGCACAGACCCGATAGGCAGAATGGCCTCCTTCTGTGCCATAAATTTCTATGATTCTATGAGGAAACGGTTGGGCCACAGTTAAAGTACTGTTGCAGGTTTAGGCATCCCATAATGGAAAGAATATTAAAACCATAGAGGGTGTACAGCATGAATTTACCAGAAAGATAGCAAGGACGAGAAACTGTATTTATGAGAGACTTGACTTAGTGGGGTTATTTCCTTCGGAGCAGAGCAGGAGATTTAATAGAAGTTTTTTTTTAAATTATGATGGGTTTTGATAGAGTGAATAGGGAAAGGTTATGGACTAGATATTGGATCGCACGGTTAATCCCGGGGATGAGGGGATGGACATATGAGGAGAGGTTGAGTAGATTGGGACTCTACTCATTGGAGTTCAGAAGAATGAGAGGCGATCTTATTGAAACATATAAGATTGTGAAGGGGTCGGATTGGGTGGATGCGGGGAAGATGTTGCCGATGATGGGTGAAACTAGAACTAGGGGGCATAGTCTTAGAATAAGGGGCTGCTCTTTCAAAACTGAGATGAGGAGGAACTACTTCACTCAGAGGGTGGTAGGTCCATGGAATATGCTGCCCCAAAAAGCTGTAGAAGCTACATCATTACATAAATTTAAAACAGAAATAGACAGTTTCCTAGAAGTAAAGGGAATTAAGGGTTACGGGGAGCGGGCAGGAATTTGGACATGAGTCTAGGTTCGGATCGGTCATGGCCCTATGGGTAGCGGAGCAGGCCCAGGGGCCGTGTAGCCTGATCCTGCTCCTATTTTGTGTGTCTAATTCTGTTAGGTTCAGGAGATGGTTCTGTGATAGTGGATTGGTGGTTAGGATCAGATCAGCCATGATCTTATTGAATGGCGGAGCAGGCTCGAGGGGCCAATTGGCCTACTCCTGCTCCTATTTCTTATGTTCTTATGTTCTTATGTTCTTATCTCGGCGTAGCACAAAGCTGCACTCACCTAATGAAGCCCGCGACAGGACCACGGCAAATTGATCCACCGGCCTCATTATCACAGTACTGGCGAGCTATGGGAACCACTTGTGGCCCCAGAGGTAACTTGCGATTCGCGAGAGAGCCTCAGGAGAGTCCAGGGAAGACAATTTTAAAGTGGAGCCAGAGGAGGCACTTCTTCCCCTCTGCCTCCACAATAAGGTAGATAAAAATCATGAAACTTATCTTTCTGGTGGCAGCCGCCAATGGTCCCTTTAAGGAGCATTGGTTTGACTGCTGAGCTCCTGAAAGAAATGATCACCGTATTCACGGCGTATGATGCGGTGAGTTGCAAACCGATTTCTCAAATACACCTCCTCTAGACCCATCTTTTGTTTCTTTACTTGTCCGATTACCATCTCCTTTTGCCTTGCACAATCATCCCTTTTGTCATTTAATCTCTCCTGCCTTCCACCCTATCACAGACCTTCCCTTGTGTTCTTTCCTCCCCCTCCCCGCTTTCCCTGCCCCTGCACTTGCTTAAAACCTGTTACATCTCTAACTTTTTCCAGTTCTGACGAAAGGTCATCGACCTGAAACATTAACTCTGTTTCTCTCTCCACAGATGCTGAGTATTTCCAGCATTCTCTGTTCCAAATTTTTCTAAGGGGCCTGAAACAAGCGTTAGGCTCCCATTTTGCAGAGCAAGCTACAGGGTCATGGAGCGAGAGCAGGGCAGTGGGATTAGTTTTGGATTGCTGTCGCAAATAGCTGCCACGTGCTTTGCTGAAAAGCTTCCCTCCGTACTGGAAACTTGTACAGTTCTATGGAGTTAAAAGGAACAAGAGTGAAAAACAAGAGATAAAGGAAAGAGAGAAAACAGATGGAAAGGTATAGATTCCAGTAATTGAATATAAATCCTTTGTGCTCCCTGTTTCACTAGAACATCTTGAAGGTGTCAGCACCTTATATACTGAATAACCTGCCAGCCATCTGTGGTTCCATATGTGCATTGCAACACAAAACAAGAATACGTTAACTTAGTTACAGTTTATTCTTTCAAGAAAATTCTCTCGCTTCAAGGAGAGCTCAGTTTTTAAGTCAATTTTGTCTCCATTTCTTGCCTCCTCTCCTGTTGGGGATAGAAACATAGAAGATAGGAGCAGGAGTAGGCCATTCGGCCCTTGGAGCCTGCTCCGCCATTCAACGAGATCATGGCTGATCATCCAAACCCTAGCACCCGGTCCCTACACCGTCAGCCATCCCACCCAAGCCCTATCCCCATAACCCCGTAACCCCACGTATTTAATCCCCCCTAACACTAAGGGTCAATTTTTATCATGGCCAATCAACCTAACCCGCACATCTTTGGACTGTGGGAGGAAACCGGAGCACCCGGAGAAAACCCACGCAAACACGGTGAGAATGTGCAAACTCCACACAGACAGGCACATGTTGAGCTATAAGTGACAGGAGCTATCTGATACCACACCCAATCAGCCATTTTTCATTGAACCATACCAGTGAATGTCAGTGTCTATCCACCCATGGATAATATCCTTGCTCATTGATTGTTCATCAACCAGTATCTACACATAAGGCACTTTCCAGCTGTGGGTCACTGGATATTAATTGGGATCACTTATTCTGGTTGATTTTATACCACTTTTGGTCATGCCCATTGAGCATGATACTATTTATGCAATTTTAATGTGATAATATTTTTATGGAATTGGAATTGCATTGTGCGATATTAGTAATAAGCCAGTAAACGCACTGGTATGAAATCCCTCTGTGTGTTACTTTAACAAAGGTTTAAAGTGGGCATTTTTGCTAAAGTAATGAAGAAAGGATTTTCATGTGAACACATTAATGCGTTCAATATGAATATCACAGCACAGATTCAACTCAATTTGTAAAATTGAAAAAAAATAAATGTAAGGTTTCCTTTCATTTTCCAATTGGATATCTGAAAGCTCAATTGGTAGGCTTTCTAATTAATAATGTGCACTAAAACACTGCATAGTGCTGTGTTTCATTATTGTACGATGCCATTTGTATTTGTGTCCCTGGTGATTGTGACTTTGTCAGAGATTAGAGGTTAATAAGAGAACCACTAGTAACAGACACGGTTACAGAGACTGTTGCAACAGGCCAGCATGCTGTGTGCACTGTTTCACCGCTTCCTCACCAGCAAGGCTGTATTCTTCCATCCTTTCTTATTTTGTCTGTTTTCAGGAACCCTGTTGAGAGCAGGCAAGGGTTGTTACTCTCTAATTGACAAGAAGCTACTTTGTGAGCCAAAGCAATAACTGCAATAAAACCTATTTTGTTGTCCTCAATGAAATATATGAGAAGTAGTGCTTGAAATATGTTAGGATGACATCGGGATGATTAAGATCTACAGGAAACTTTGGTTTATCTGGAGGTTAACTGTCCAGAATGCTCGAGCCACCGGCAAAAATCAGGAGCCGTTTCGTTAGGTTTTTTTTCTTTTCGTTGCTTTTTTCTCACCAGTCAGGCTCTGCAAGGTCTCGCTGAAGCTGTTGCTAAGCTGCAGAGAGGCTTGCAAGGTACGGCCGACTGTTTAGAAGCTGTTGCTAAGCAACAGGGTTTGTTGCCAGATACGGAGCTCAAAATCTCCGTATGTTTCAACATTAGCGCTGGTTTGTCCGGCAGTTTTGACGGGACGGCAACAGCTCGGTCCCGTCGGTGCCGGATAGCACAAAGTTTCCTGTACCAAACGTACAGGTCGTGTCCGCTGTGGCTCAGTGGGTAGCACTCTCTATGTGGGAGGGGCTAGGAGTGAGCATGTGTTGCTGGTTGCCTGATTACTGCAGGGAGTTGGAGTGTGTTTGTAAAAAGTTGGTCCTCTTTTTTTTTCAGGTTTTAGGGCATTTTTGGTCCATAAGCAGCAGCCATGGCTGCTGAGGGGCCTGGCGTGCCAGGCCCCTCAGAGGACAGTGTTCCCAGAATGAATTTAATCAGGGGAGAAAATTTTGGGGGAAGACAGAAAAAAGGCCCAAAGATTTGAGCCGGGACCCCAGGAGGTTTGGAAAAGAAAACACGGTGGTGGCTCAGTTCAAGCATAAGGAGATACGAGCTTGGGATATGATCCAAGTGGTACATGAGGACTATGTCGAGGGAAGCTGCTTTGCCTGCCGACCAAAGCTGAATGTTGGGTTCGAGGTGACGGTCAGTGGCCGAGAGGAGGTGGAAAGACTTTTACTGAGTTTGAAGGTTGGTGATAAGTTCTTGGAGGTATCTCTGCTATATTCGGAAGAGGTGGTGGTCTCATTCTTAAACCTGATGGTTTATATTGAGGACGATGTGCTAATCAAAAAGTTGGAGTCGTGGGACATTAAAATTTGCTTGGCAATAAAGAGGAGATACTATCCAGGAACACGGGTTGCAGATGCAACCCGTTACATAAAGGTGCGGTTCCCAGAGGAGGTGAAGTCATTGCTGTATAGCATGAGATTTGAGACAATGGAAGGAGTGCAGTACTTCCGGATACTGCATGATAACCAAGTGAAGGTTTGTTATTATGGTCTTGGATATGACCATCTTGTAAGAAATTGTCCAGACTTGTATATTGTTATATTTGCAGCGAGTCTGGACACATCGCTCGGAGCTGCAAGGCGGAGAGCTGTGGGGTGTGTCACAAAGGCCCCAGCCACTGTGAGTGTGAGGCAGAAGGAAGCTCCTTGAGTGATGAGGAGATGGGAGAAGGAGCAGGAGGTGTGAGTGGAATGGTTGGAGGAGCGGAGCAGGTGGAGGACACAGCTGGTAAACTGAAGGAGAAAAGAGCGCAGGAAGAGGCAGAAAATTGCGGAGCAGAGATCAGGATGGAGATGGTGGAAAACACACCAAGTACAGTGGAAAAGGACAAAGAGAGCAGAGGGCAGCACGGGTCAAGGGCAGAGTCGAGCCATAATATGGTTCAGCTCTCCCTAAAGAATCTTGTGTCTGCAAGGGGAGAGGAGGCGGGAGCGGGGTGCGTGCTAAATGTAAGTACTCCACAAAAAGATGGGGAGTCGGACACCTTGGTGAGCAGGAGGGGCAAGACAAGGAGAGGGTGCAAAAGGCAGGAGCCTTAAAGGGGCAGCAGGAAGAGAGCGGCACTGTTGGAGAAACCGCGATAGCAGGAAGACTCTCTAAGAGGATTTTCATTCAGGAGTCGGGTTGAAGGCGGGACTACAACTTTCGGGGTTGTAGTCCCGCCTCCATTGAGATGTAGCCAAGCCATGCGATTTTAACTTGATTGACCTTGCTCAGCAGGCCAATTAAGGGCTACCCGGCAACAGGTGACATCACAGACTGAAATTTCATCTGTCAAGAGGTTTTGACAGATGAAATATTAGCGTTTCACAGCTGTTTGAAGCTGTCAAACACTGACAGTCTTACTTCAAACATGAGTCCTTCTCCACAGACTCAGTTAGAAGTCTCTCCTGCACAGAAAGCTGCAGGCTGTCACTTTTGACAGTTCACGGCCATTCTGCTTTCTGTGCCGGTGAGATGAGGGACTCCTGGGACCTAAAGGAAGGAAGGCTAAAAAGGTAAGAAAAGATATGTAAAACATCTTTAAACACGTTAGACACACCAAACACACTTACCTTTGCACTCATGCACACATCACTCACCTGAACACCGACATCTCAACCCCTCCAAGTCCTTCAACCTGACGGCCCGACTCCTCTAACTTGGCGTGGTTTGGAGCTGTCGGGAATCCCACACTTCAACCTTAAAAATAGGGATTAGGCTAAAAACTGCCTGTTAACTACCTGTTAACAGGCAGTTAATTGGCAATAATCCCTTCCCGCCACGGGTAGGCGGGTCCCAATGCAGGGCGGGTGCCCGCCTCCTTTGAAACTGGCATGGAGGTGGGTTTGGGTGCGGGATGGGGTCAGGACCCCTGATTTAGGGATTTTAACCCCCCCCACGCCTCCAATCCCGACTCCACGGCCCAATGAAAATCCTGCCCTATGTATCTGATGGAGAGCAGGAGCAGGAGGTTACAGAAGAGCTCAAGAGTGAGGAATCCGAGGGGGACAGAGACATGGAAGTGGGGGGTGGGGTGGCATCGTGCAGAAAGGGAAAGGTTAGTGAGGGGCAGAAGGAGAGAGAAGGGGCAGCTTCTCGGCCCAAATCTAATGCAAGGAAGAGGCTGAAACAGCAGGGAAGTTTCAAACAGGAGGTGAAAAAGAGCCGGAGGCTGCAAGAGAAAGCAACCGGTGCCCGAAAAGTTGGGAAGGAACATGAGAAGAGGGAAGGGCCAGAGATTAAATGATGGGGAGATTATCAGGTATACTTCCCTTATTCGGAGCCATGATTACATTGGTCTCGATTAATGTGAACGGACAGAGGGGTGAAAAGAAATTGCAGCAGTTGTTGCAGTGTTTTAAAGGCACTGACTTGTTGTGTCTGCAAGAAACCTTTTGGGATGAGGATATCTTAGAAAGAGTTTGGAAGGTTTGGAAGGGAGAGGTGTTTGCAAGTTGTGCAAACAATAACAGTAGAGGGGTAGCTGTTTTGGTGAGCCCGTCCATAAAAGAGAACATTGCCTTGGTGGACTGAGGGGAGATTTTTACGGTTAAACGTAAAAATGGAGGAATTTAATTGCGATCTCTTTAATATCTATGCACTGAACGACCATTGCAAGCGTCGCGAGTTTTTTCGGTGTTTATTCACTGAAGTGGCAGAGGCGGAAAACCCTTCTATAGTGGGGGATTTTAATGTATTTTTATCTCGGATGGACATTTCAGCCCAGATGACCTTTAAGGATGATAACTCCAGAGGGATGATTGTAAAAATGATGGCAAATTTAAATTTGAGAGACTTATGGAGGGATCGGAACCCCATAAAAGGGGAGTTCTCCAGAACAGGTTGGGTAGGTGATGTTTTAAAACAGAGCCGAACAGATTTTGTGTTAATGCGGGAAGGGTTAAGTTCTGAGGTGATGGAGATTTATTACAAAAAGTATTTTTTAGTGACCACTCGGCTTTGACTCTAAGAATTAGGAACAGCAGAGTTAAGATCGGTGTGGATTTTACACAGTCAATACCGGAAAGAAATTGCTTATAAAGAAGGGATTTTAAATATAATAAAGAATGCTCAGAAGGAACCTTTGTTCTTGAAAGAAAGAAGGGTTTGGTGGGACAACTTTAAATATAAAATAAAAGTTTTTTCGGTAAGTTATGGGAAAGAGAACGGCAGCTAACCAGCGTTGAGAAGAGAATATAAACAAAAGGTTTATGGATGTCTGTAAAGCAGTTAACGGAGGGGATAAGTTCCTGGTTTTAAAATAAGAGTGAGAATTATTGCAAGCTGAAAAATGCAAGGGAGCCATTCTCCATGCAAAGGCTAAAGATGCATTGGAAGGCAAAAGATGCATTAGATATTTTCCAGAACAAGAGAAGCTGCGACAGAGATTATCATTAATTGGAGCGTTGAAGGTTGGGGAGAAGATCATTAATGGAAGTGTGGAGATTTTGGAGGCGGCTAGCAGCTTTTATCAAGAGTTATATACAAAAGAAGACATTTCCAAATTTGTGATGGATAAGGTTAGTGCTTTTATTGAAGAGGGTTTAAAGGAGGATGAGAAAAGCATATGTGACAAATAAGTAGGATTAGCAGAAATAAAAGTAGCAATAAGTGGAATGAAGCGGGGGTGGGGGGAAAGCCCAGCGTCCGATGGACTAAGTGTAGAATTTGATAAAGAATTTTTAGAGATTTTAAGTCCATTGCTCTTAGAGGTTTTTAAGGAGATTAAAATTGAGGGAAGCCTGGCCCCATCTATGAGGAGATGTGTCATAAGCTTAGCTTATATAAAAATAAAGGGCATAAATGGATCTAAAGAATTGGAGGCCCATCACATTATTAAATGTGGATTATAAGATCTTGGCGAGGGTTATGGCAAATCGTATGAAGGAGGTGATGCAGCAGATAGTTTTGCCCTCACAGTCCTATCGAGTCATAGACCGGGACATCGCAGACTCTGTGGTCTCAATCCGAGATGCGATAGAGCTCATGGAAGAGAGTTGGAGGGAAGCCTATGAATTAAAAATAGATCAAGAGAAAGCCTTTGATAGGGTCGCTCATGAGTTTTTATTGAAGGTTTTGGAAGCATTTGGTTTTGGGGGAAATTTCATTGAGTGGATAAGGATTTTTTATTCAAACATATTTAGCTGTGTTAAATGTAATGTTTTTTTTATCCAAGTATTTTCCAATACAGAGGTCAGTGAGACTGTAAAGGAATATGCCATATTCAGAAAAATACACCATTCTATGAAATATTCTGGCTTTAAAACATAACAAACTAGGTTTGAAAATCTGGAAGCCTCAACAATCTAAAGCTGTAAACAGCATACAGGCTTTTGAGATAAGATAATTTGTTGACTCTGAAACAATAGCCTTATTGAAGCAGCAGGGTAGAGGTTCCAGGAAGTCTGAAGCCTTGGAAAGAACGCAATGCTATACCCTGTTTAAGTGTTTTAAACCAACACTTTGGAAAGAAACACAGAAAGATAAAGAAACATATGCCTTCGTAAAAGTAACATCAAATGAAATACAGAGACATGATAATGTTTTGCAACCAACTGAGGTAACTAAAAAGACAATGGTGCAACCAGCTGAGGTGTTCTAAATGCAAAAGATACAAACAGAAGACCTTCATAAGAATGACATCAAATAGATGCACTGCTGTTATATTGTTTTTGTGTTAAGCTTGAGACACCTACACAAGAGACACAAGTCTGCTTGCTACAAGATGATCTAACAGTAAGAATAGCAGGGATCAACAGAAAAATGACTAGAGATAATTAGCTTACATCAGCAGAAAACCTCAAAGGATATACCGCTGAGAAAGAGTATAACAATTGGACTTTCAAATGAAAAGACAGATTCGCTTGAAAGGGCAAAGTAATTCTCAGGCTTCAGAGGCAAGCTCTGTAAGTCTTCAACTCTTTGTACCTCGGGGATCAAAAAGGTACTAGTATTTGATTTGGTGGATATCCTGGAATAAGACTAAGAAATGTAAAAATGTAACGAAGTTAAGATTTGAGAATAAGGATCTCTGATGATAAGAATAGTAAGCTTTTTGTATTTGGAACTGTTAATATCGTGATTGAAACACCAACTGTAATTACATGTTGGTTCTTTAATAAATCTATATTTTTTTAGGATTGTCTCACATAGTACTTCTGTATCAAACTCGCAAACTCAATATCTGTACACTCTTTGGTGAGGAGTTGCAGATGACACAAGCTTAACATTGAGAAATTTGGAGTCAGTGAGGAAAGCTATGGACGTAGTGGTGGAGTATTGTAGAGCTTCAGGAGCCAGAGTGAATTATAGTACAGGAAACTCTCTTTTAACCGGCACCTAAATAACTAGAAACCTCTGTTAACCGGCAAAATTCAGGAGTAGGTTCAGGTAAGTTTTACTTCATATTAGTGGCAGTTCCTGGATCTGTGGCTGTGTAACTGGGGTTCGTGCACTTGTTGCTATGCAACAGGGAAGCCTGGATTTGTTGTTGTGTACGGAGCTCTCGTACCTTTTAATTATATCTCTCTGTAATCCGGACTTTTTGATAAACCGGCACCACACCGGTCCCGTTGGTGCCGGATAATAAAGAGTTTCCTGTAAGTCCCAATGCCTGGTTGCAGGAAGGCGTAGGGGGGAATGGTTGGAGGAAAGCCCCTTTAAGGTGGTGGATGTTTTGGAGTTTCTGGGGTTGCATATTAGATGCAAGAAAGACAGGGATGAAGTGGATCGATTAAATTGGGAACCGAAGGTTATGAAAATTAAAAAGATTTTGGGAAGATGGGAAAGAAGGTGGTTGAAAGTGCAAGGAAGAGCAACAGTGGCGTCTGCTCTCCTGCTATCTAAGCTGTGTTACTTACGATGCGCCATCAATTACTCAAAAGACTGAGGTTAAGCGAGTAACAACCAGGCTTTTATTAACTAAAGAATGAAGGTCTAGTCTCGAGTGGTCGGCCCGTCCAGAATACTAAGGGACTGGGAGGTAGTCACTTATATACCTGGAATAGTGGGAGGAGTCAGCCGAGGCATGTCCAGACCTGTACCTAGTGGAATACACATACACATACAGACAGGTATAACAGTGGTTTACCACATTCACCCCTTGTTTAAAAATGAGTCCGGCGGGGTGAAGTGTATTTAAAAGTTCGTGTATTGGAGTCTCTCCGGAGGTCTTGTCTGCCGCTGTGATCGACGTGGCGATGGCAGGGGTGGTGGAGCTTCCGGCGTCGCGTCCCGTGTAGGCTGGGGCACTGGAGTGTAGTCCTCGTGGGTGACGGTCCAAGGCGAGCCGACTGCTGGGGTTGGATATCGGGTCGTGGGGGGGGGTGGTAATGGGTAGTGGGTTACAGCGGTCCCCGAGGGTGTCGTGGGGGGGGTGGTAATGGGTACTGGGTTACAGCGGTCCCCGAGGGTGCGAGGTCTCGTATGGAGACTGTGTCCTCCCACCCGTCCGGGTACGCAATGTAAGCGTACTGGGGGTTGGCGTGGAGGAGGTCGACCCTCGCGACCAGGGGGTCCGTTTTATTGGTCCTCACGTGTCTTCTCAGTAGTACCGGCCCTGGGGACGTCAGCCATGGCGGTAACGCTGTCCCCGATGTGGACTTCCTTGGGAAGACAAACATTTTCTCGTGAGGGGTGGCATTGGTGGCAGTGCAGAGCAGTGACCGAATCGAGTGGAGCGCATCGGGGAGCACCTCCTGCCAGCGAGAGGTCGGAAGGCCCCTAGGCCTAGAAATTCATTGACGCCACTTTTGGGGCGCTAAAGTGGGGCGTCCGCAAAAGTTTGCGGCCGCCGCCAAATCGATGCCACTTCTCCGATATTCATTAGCTTCGCCCTACGAGTTTGGGCGAGCGCTAAAACTGCTGCTGGACGCCTCTCTTTGGGCGCTAAGCCGGAGGTGGTGATCGATAGCGCCGAGGCCAGGCGCAGCGCAGGTGCGGCCATCTCGTGATTGACAGCAGACACCCTGGCGCCGGCCAGCTCTTAAGGGGGAAGGGTCGACTGTGTCTGCTGCCACGCCCTGGATAGTGGAGCCCTCCAGCTAGGCCTGCACTGCTGCTGGACCCAAATAGCGCCTGAAGACATGGAGAAGGCCCGTGAACGTGCGCAGCGCTTCTCAGAGCGTGATCTGAGTGTGCTGCTTGCTGCTGTGGAGAAGAGGCGCCATGTTTTGTACCCGGACAATGGCAAGAAGGCGACGGTCCGCGTCTACAGGAGAGCCTGGAGGCATGTCGCCAGCAAGCTGTCAGCCAACAGCGACGTCCCCAGGACCGGTGCCCAATGCCGCAAAAAGTTAAATGACCTCACACGCATTGTCAGGGTGAGTACCCTTTCCAATGACCTCCTCATCCTTGCATGTGCACCTCACATTATGGGCAAAGGGACCTGAAAGCTCTAATGGCCAGCCTTCATCCAGCAGCTATGGGACAGGCATGAGCATCAATTGCACATTCTGCACTTAACACACTGGCCAAGCTATTCCACCATGGGAGGCATTGCACACCAGATCATGGCGACACACTGGCCAGGCTATTCCACCATGGGAGGCATTGCACACCAGATCATGGCGACACACTGGCCAGACTATTCCACCATGGGAGGCAGTGCACACCAGATCATGGCGACACACTGGCCAGGCTATTCCACCATGGGAGGCAGTGCACAACAGATCATGGCAACACACTGGCCAGGCTATTCCACCATGGGAGGCAGTGCACACAAGATCACGGCGACACACTGTACTTAGAGGCCGTCCTTTCTCTTGCAGGCCAAGCTGGCGAATAATCGCAAGAGCCGGACTGCGACCGGGGGAGGCCGACCCCATATCCAGCCACTCACCGACCTGCAACATCGCGTGGAGCGCCTCATGGGTGGCCGGGTGATTGGGCCCGTTGCATGTGGAGATGCCGACCCTGTTCTGGGCAGCAATGGTAAGGACATCACCTTTTGCACCTCTCTCATCCCACTTGCGCATCAGATCTACATCCTTTGCCACTGTCCGACCAATGCGCTGAATGCCACCACTCATGCATCCCGCACTGACGCCCTCTCCTCACTCTAAAGCTACTCTTGTGCCTTCCTGCTTTCAGATGGTCAAGAGGAGGTCCCTCAACTTGCCAGTGACAGACCCTCCGAGGAGGAGCAGGAGGAGGAGCAAGAGGAAGGCGGCCCATCAGGGGAACCCTCAGCCGCGGCCACCCAGGCCAATGTAGGGGACACGTCTTCCCTGGAGGGCAGCGTGGCGGAAGTGTCGAAGGGGAGGGGAGCTCCTGGGACCTGCGTGCTGCAGAAAGGCGGGAGGGGGGTGGAAGCTCGGCGGCCTTCTCCCCAGAGGGGGGATGCGTCGGAGGGGAGTCCAATTGCTGGGCCCAGCGGCCTCCAGCAACGCAGGAAGGGTCGGCCAGCTCGGCGGCCTTCTCCCCAGAGGGAGAGTCCGGCCTCCAGTCAGGAGATGCTCTTCGCCGAGGAGATGGAACGCCTCGAAGACTTGTCCGCGGACTCGGAGCGCCGGCACACGGAGCTCATGGCGGCAGTGGCACGGTTGCCTGAGTCCATCGATTCCCTCTCTCGGAGTGTGGCCGAGTTCGGGCCCTCAGAGGCCACCAGTCGGGTGGAATACCGGGCAGATCTGTCAGCGACTGGCTAGGTGATCAGTGGTGCCGTCCAGTCACTGGCTGCTCTGATGCGGTCAGTGAACAGGTCAACACGGGCACTCACTGCTGCCACACTCGCTGTGTCAGCCAGGCATCGCCAGGGCACCCGGCGCGCTGCAGCAGCACATCGGTCTGTCCCTCGGCAGATTGGTGCGCATGCTGCAGTGCTGGCCCGGGCGAGTGCCAGTGTCTCAGGTGACCAGCGAGCGCCTGCCATCCGCCAGCTTGCCGCCATTCCTCCAGCCGCCACTGCCACTCCCCCAGTGGAGCTGCTAGGAGCTGCTGCAGCGACTGATGCTGGCCAGCCACAGCTGCAGCAATCAACAGCCGCCCGCTCGACGGCCAGACCTCGACCAGGCCGACCCCCAAGGGCATCTGCCGTCATGACATGTGCCCCTCAGGAGCCTGCCCCCAGCCTTGCAGCAGCCAATGGCCTTACTTTGAGGCGGAGCAGCAGGGCGGGCAGGGGCCACCCAAAGATGGCCAAGGCATCGCCCTAGCGGGCCAAATAGTCGAATGTGTGGCCATTTGTGTTTGTTTCTTGAGGCCGAGAATTGGATGTTTGTTTTTTGAAGGCCGATGATGTGATGTTTGTTTTGGACGAAGGCCGAGAATGACGGCCATTTTAGTTGCCCTATTTTGTTAATCCTCTCCAGGTTGTGGGAGCGAGTAATGTGTTTGAGTGTTTTTTGGGGGTTTCGTCTGTTTTTGGTTTTCATGTGGGAAGGGCCCAGAGTTTGTACAATAAAGCATTTTATTTATTCACATTGTCCATGTTTGATCTTTGAAGTGTTTGTTGCCTTAACCGGCTGAGGGCTTGCGGAGCGGCTGCAATCATGTTCTATCATTGGCACAAGCCATTCCCTGACAGGGGGCCTAGAAGTGACGTTCAATAAGCCGCCGACGGGCGGCCCTTGGACCTTGTGCGACCCTCCTGGGCTGGTACTCCTCGTCGTCGTCGTCCTCATGCTCCTCCTGGTCCTCCTCCTGAGGTGGTGGTCCAACGTGAGGTGGCAGTGCCTGAGTCCTGCGGATAGCCAGGTTGTGCAGCATGCAGCAAACGGCGACGAATTGGGAGACTCGATCCTGCGAATACTGGAGGGCTCCCCCGGAGCGATCGAGACAGCGGAACCGTTGCTTGAGCACGCCGATTGTTTGTTCTGTGAGGTTCCTCGTCGCTTGATGGCTCTCGTTGTATGCCTCTTCAGCAGGGGTCGTGGGCGCGCGGATCGGGATCATGAGCCAGGTACACAAAGGATAGCCTTTGTCCCCGATAAGCCATCCTCTTGGGGGAGGCTGTGCCTGGAACATGTCAGCCACAGTTGTTTGTCGCAGGATAAAGGCATCGTGGCTGCTGCCTGGAAAGCGGGCATTGACAGCTAGGATGCGCTGCCTGTGGTCACACACCAGCTGTACATTGAGGGAATGGTAGCCCTTCCGGTTGCGGTAATCCTCGGCATGCTCAAGAGGTGCCCGCAAAGCCACATGCGTGCAGTCAATGGCGCCCTGCACCATGGGGAAGCCCGCTATTCTTGCAAACCCCACTGCACGCTGCTGCTGCTTGTCCAGGGTCATGGGGAAGGAGATGAATTGATGTCTCCTTCTGAAAAGGGCTTCGGTCACCTGGCAGATGCAGCAATGCACGGCGAACTGGGAGATGTTAGCGATGTCCCCAGTAGCGGATTGGAAGGAGCCGGAGGCATAGAAGTTGAGAGCCACCGTCACCTTCACTGCCACCGACAGAGACATCCTGCGCATCAGCTGTGGCTGCAGATCTCTCTGAAGCAGCCGGCAGATGTCTGCAACCACCTCCCTTCGGAATCGCAGCTTCCTAACACACATCGCGGCAGACATGGTCAGATAGGAGGTCTGCTGGCGGTATACCCTGCGTGGGTAAGGCCTCAGTTGGCGACGCCTGTTGCCCCCTCTGCGTCTAGCCAGGGCTGCCACTCTCTCACAGCGTCTGTAAGCCCTTCTGGCATAAGGCTGAAATTCAGCGTTGCCACCCAATGCAGCCCCCATTATATGCTGGCAAACACTGAGCTCTGAATGAAGGCAAAGATAATTGGTAAGCTCTGGCCTGAGCCAAAAATACCTGTCCAAGTGTTGGTCCAAACCAGTAAACTCTCCTCCTTGGTCTCTGTCCAAAAAACCGTTGCACAAGAGTGAATGCTGCAAAATGGCTGGCCTTTATACTGCTGGGTAAGTGCCCTTTAATTTGCGCTCCCCGCGGCCCGGCTGGCCTGTGTACCGTTCCACTTCACAGTCGCTCGGGCCGCCCGGCGCACAATGGGCCGGCGCGAGTGAAGTTCCGGTTTGGGGCGCACAAAGGGCGTTGCACTATTAAATGACGTCATGATCTGCGCGCGCAGCAGGGCGCGCGCTAAGACTTTGCGCCGGCGCTAAATGTGTCCTGAAGTTGGGGAGAGGCGCAGATCGCGCTGCGCCCGGGCGATAAGCGCCTAGCGCTCGAGATCTACTCCACCTAAGGCGCTAGCGGCTGGCGCGCCCAACTGAATTTCTAGGCCCTAGACTTTAAGGCTAGTAGGGCGGCCTTCCAAACTGTTGCATTCTCTCTTTCCACCTGTCCGTTCCCCCGGGGGTTGTAACTGGTGGTCCTGCTTGTGGCTATACCCCTAGCGAGCAGGTACTGGCGGAGTTCGTCGCTCATAAACGATGAGCCCCGGTCGCTATGGATATAGCTGGGGAAACCGAACAGGGTGAAGAGGCTGTTCAGACATTTAATGACCGTGGCACTGGTCATGTCCGGGCAGGGGATAGCGAACGGGAAACGGGAGTACTCGTCAATGATGTTGAGGAAGTACACATTGCGGTCGGAGGAAGGGAGAGGCCCTTTAAAATCGACGCTCAGGCGTTCGAAAGGGCGAGTGGCTTTTATCAGGTGGGCTCTGTCTGGTCTATAAAAGTGCGGTTTGCACTCAGCGCAGACTTGGCAGTTCTTGGTCATGGTCCTGACCTCCTCAATGGAGTAAGGCAGGTTGCGGCCCTTGATGAAGTGGAAGAACCTGGTGACCCCCGGGTGGCAGAGGTCATTGTGGAGGGCCCTCAGCCTATCGATCTGCGTGCTGGTGCAGGTGCCACGCGATAAGGCATCTGGGGGTTCATTGAGCTTCCCAGGCCGGTACAAGATCTCGTAATTGTAGGTGGAAAGTTCGATTCTCCACCTCAAGATCTTGTCATTTTTGATTTTGCCCCTCTGCTTGTTGTTGAACATAAAAGCAACTGAACGCTGGTCAGTGAGCAGGGTAAATCGTTTTCCGGCCAGGTAGTGCCTCCAATGACGCACAGCCTCCACAATAGCCTGGGCCTCCTTCTCGACCGCGGAGTGTCTGGTCTCCGGGCCCTGGAGGGTTCGTGAGAAGAATGCCACAGGTCTCCCCGCCTGATTAAGGGTGGCGGCCAGAGCAAAGTCGGACGCATCGCTTTCCACCTGGAAGGGGATGGATTCGTCCACTGCGTGCATGGTGGCTTTGGCAATGTCCTCCTTGATACGGTGGAAGGCCGAGCGGGCCTCTGCCATCAGGGGAAAAGAGGTGGATTTGATCAGCGGATGGGCTTTGTCTGCATAGTAGGGGACCCACTGGGCGTAGTAGGAAAAAATCCCTAGGCACCTCTTCAGAGCGTTTAGGCAGTGGGGCAGTGCGAGTTCCATAAGGGGACGCATCCGGTCCGGGTCGGGACCGATGACCCCGTGTTCCACAACACAGCCAAGGATGGCGAGGCGGTCTGTGCGGAATATGCACTTCTCCTTGTTATATGTCAGGTTCAGGAGTTAGGCGGTGCGGAGGAATTTCTCGAGGTTTGTGTCATGGTCCTGCAAGTCATGGCCGCAGATGGTCACATTGTCTAGGTAAGGGAAAGTGGCCTGCAGCGCGTTTTGATCGACCATCCGGTCCATCTCCCTTTGGAAGACGGAGACCCCGTTGGTAACGCCAAAGGGAACCCTAAGGAAGTGATAGAGGTGGCCGTTTGCCTCAAAAGCAGTATACTGGCGGTCTTCGGGGCGGATGGGGAGCTGGTGGTATGCTGATTTCAGGTCAATGGTCGAAAAGACGCGGTACTGCGTGATCTGGTTGACCATGTCAGCTATGCGGGGGAGTGGGTAGGCGTCCAGCAGGGTGTAGCGGTTTATTGTTTGGCTGTAGTCGATGACCAGGCGTTGTTTCTCGCCGGTCTTAACGACCACAACCTGGGCTCGCCAGGGGCTGGAGCTGCCCTCAATAATCCCCTCCTTCAGGAGCCGCTCCACTTCGGATTTGATGAAAACCCTGTCCCCGGCACTGTATCGCCTGCTCTTTGTGGCGATGGGCTTACAGTCGGGGGTGAGGTTAGCAAACAGTGGGGGGGGTGGGACTCTGAGTGTGGAGAGGTTGCATCTGGTGCGCGGCGGGCAATTTGGAGGCTGCTGGCTGCGGACTGTGAGTGGGGGGAGGGGGCCACCGTACGCCATCGTAACGCTTTTGATGTGGCACTGGAAATCCAACCCCGGTAGAACGGCAGCGCAAAGTTGGGGCGGGACCAGGAGTTTAAAATTATTGAACACAGTCCCGTCTACTACTAGTGTCACCACGCAGTAGCCGCCAATGTCCGCTGACTGGGACTCGGTGGCCATAGAAATCCGCTGGTGCGCAGGCAGGACTGGGAGAGAGCAACGCCGCACCGTGTCGGGGTGGATGAAGCTCTCTGTGCTCCCAGAGTCAAAAAGGCAGTTTATTGCATGGCCGTTTACCTTAACGTCCATTTTGGACCGAGCTAGTTGGTGCGGTCTCGTTTGGTCCAGCGTAACAGAGGCCAGCGTAGGGGTCGGTGTGTCGCTGTGGGTATCAGATGGGGGGGTTGGCGGCCTGCTGCGTCCCGGCTGGTGTCCAAGATGGCGGCGTC
The DNA here is from genome assembly GCF_052327205.1 of Somniosus microcephalus. NCBI lineage: Eukaryota > Metazoa > Chordata > Chondrichthyes > Squaliformes > Somniosidae > Somniosus > Somniosus microcephalus. The sequence continues at coordinate 41,259,680 of NC_140998.1, forward strand.
CATGATTCCCATGTGGCTGGAGTCGTCCAAGATGGCTGCTGCTGTGGTGGTTCGCACATGGCTGGGGAGGCCCAAGATGGCGGTCCGCACAGCCCACACGCGGCGCTGTTGGGGGCCCAAGATGGCGGCTCGCACGGCCCACACGCGGCGCTGCTGGCGTTCGGGGTGGCTTTGGCCTTGCAGACGCTAGCGTAGTGTCCCTTTTTCCCGCAGCCCGAGCAGGTCGCATTCTTCGCCGGGCAACGCGCTCTGGGGTGCTTGGCCTGGCCACAGAAGTAGCATTTCTGGCCTTGGGATACTGCTGTCTGGCTTTGGGACACTGCTGCGGTGGTTGGGCCGTTGTTGGGCTGTGGCTGGGGTGGCACGGTGCTATGGGGCTGTCCTACCATGTCCCAGGTTGTCGTTCCCCGCGGCGTCCACGGTGCAGAGGAGTAGGCATCCATGCCCCGGTAGGCTGCGTCCAGCGTTAGTGCGATTTCGGAGGCTTTGTCGAGGGTGAGGTCACTCTGCTCCAGCAGTCGCTGTCGGGTGTAGTTGGACCTGTGGCCCGCTACGAAGGCATCCCGGATCAGTTCCTCCGTGTACTTAGTGGACGTTACCGCCTTACACCCACAGGCCCGGCCAAGCACGGACAGTGCTTGGAGGTATTCCTCAGTCGATTCCCCAGGTTGTTGCTTGCGACTCCCCAGGAGGTGCCTGGCGTAAACTTTGTTCACAGGGCGCGTGTACTGGGTCTTGAGGAGCTGGAGGGCGGCTGTGTACGAGGTCGCGTCCCGGATGACTGAGTACATTCGGTGGTTCACCTTGGAGATCAGGACAGACAGTTTGTTCGCATCCGTTACGACCGCAGTGGAGGCAGTCAGGAATGCCTCGAAGCACATGAGCCAGTGAGCAAACTTGGTGGAAGCGTCCGCTTCCCGACTGTCCAGGTCCAGGCATGCTGGTGTAAGGATCTTCTCCATTATAAAAAATTTAGTTAATAAAATTGATGCGCCATCAATTACTCAAAAGACTGAGGTTAAGCGAGTAACAACCAGGCTTTTATTAACTAAAGAATGAAGGTCTAGTCTCGAGTGGTCGACCCGTCCAGAATACTAAGGGACTGGGAGGTAGTCACTTATATACCTGGAATAGTGGGAGGAGTCAGCCGAGGCATGTCCAGACCTGTACCTAGTGGAATACACATACACATACAGACAGGTATAACAGTGGTTTACCACAACTTATTGACGGTGGAGGATATTCCTGAGTGGGCGGAAAAGTCCATCCGAGAGGCTTGTGTGAGGTTTTTATGGGAAGGGAAACCAGCCTTGCTTGCTTACAATACCATCATTGGACAGAGAAATCAGGGAGGACTCAATTTCCCAGGTATTGATTTGAAGAAAAAATCCTTTAGAATCAAATGAGTGAAGATTTCTTCAGAAGTCAAATACAAGTTTTTGGAAGAGTTGTTTTGAGCATTTTTAAAAATGAAGTGGGATGGGAGGGCAGGGGATATTGTGTATGGAATACAATAATATGTTTTTGAAATCGATTAAACCTCTCCCTAGATTGTAGAGACTTGGGCCCAATTTTTAAAAAGTGTGCAGTTTATGCCCAAGGGTGCTGAGGAATTTTTTGAACAGCCCTTATTTTTGAACAGGTGGGTCAACATTGAAGGAGAGGTTTTATTTACTCAAGCTTTTATAAAAGCTGGGATTATATGTGTGAAAGATGTATTATCCGAGGTAATTCCAGGTTGGTTGCCGAAAGCGATAGTGAGAGACATGGTGTGGGAGGAGGATCAGGAGGTAGAGGAAAAAGCAATTATGATCATGTATGAGAAGATTGTGAGGGCAATGGATGGAAGAAATAAATGTGGAAATCTCCAAAGGAACTAAAATGCGTCCTGCTTTTCCAATCTTTCTGCTGGAGAAAGGGAAAGAGCTGGTCCAATTTGACATCTGTAATACTCGAGATTTCTATGAGGTATTTAGAGAATGGAGATTCAAGACACCTGCTGGTCAGGAGCTTTGGCAGAGTATATACCCATAGCTGGACTTCAACAGGATTTGGAAGGGAGTGTGGGTGAATTTTAAATGTCCAGAGTGGATTAAATTAGATTTCGAATTGGCGCATAACTGGATTTTTACCATGACGGTCTTATGTAAGATTGGACGAGTGGAGGGGGCAACTTGCCCAGTGTGTGGGACATGGGATGAGACTCTGTCCCATTTACTGGTGTTATGTCTGCAGTTAAAGGATTTTAAGTACTATGTTCGACAGTTGTGTGAGGTTTTTTTGCTGGGTGGGAACCGAAGAGCGAGAATGGGAATCCCATGGGACTCAATTTTGAGATGGGGCTTGCAGGAGAGCCTGGCTGAGTCTAACAGAGCGGCAGTTAATTTAATGTTCCGTTTGGCTAGATTCATGATTGTGCAAAGAAGGAATGCTCTGTTTTTTAAGGGGAGGGGAATAAATCTAAAAGAGTATTTTAAATATAAGCTAAAAGATCATTATAAGGCTCTGTGGATGTTTTATTCAGAAAGGAATTTAAAGATAGTATTTTACAATCAATTTTTAAAGTATAATCGATTAATATATGTTATGGGAGACAAATTAAATTTCAGGTTTTGATGTTAAAATGTGGTGGAGGACTGGCTGTGCAGAGCGGCGGAATGGATTTGAATGATACAATGGAATGATCACGATGTTGTAAATGTTCTCTCCCAGCCTGGCCTTCAGTCTTGACAAAGGGTTTGACCCGAAATGTTGATTCTATTTTCTCTCCACAGATGTTACCTGGCCTGCTGAGTTTTTCCAGCATTTTCTGTTGTTATTTCAGATTTCCAGCATCTGCAGTATTTTGCTATTGTAAATGTTCTTAATGTTCAACAAATAATTTTTTTTTTTTTAAAGTGAGTAGCACCGTTGCTTCTGAGTCAGGAGGTTGTGTGTTCAAATCCCACTTCAGAGACTTGAGCAGAAAATGCTAGTCTGTCACTCCAGTTCAGTAGTAAGGGAGTGCACTGTGAGAGGCGCTGTCTTTCAGATGAGATGTTAAACCAGGGAGGATGCACTATTTTGAAGAAGAGCAGGGGAGTTCTCCCTGGAGTCCTGGCCAATATTTATCCCTCAGCCAGTTTCATTAAAACAGATTATCTAGTCAATTGCTGTTTGTGGGATCTTGCCGTGTGCAATTTAGCTGCTGCGTTCCCTACATTGCAGTGACTACACTTCAAAAGTACGTTATTGGCCCAGTAATTCCTGTCGGGGGCTTGCCGCGCGTGCAAGCCCCCGATGTGCGCTCACCCTGCGCGCCGACATCTGAAATCTGGCCCGCAGTGGATTTCCTGTCAGTGGCCCGGTTCTGATCCCGGCGCGCTGTGCTAACCTGACCCAGCAGCGTAGTTAGTGCAATGTGCCGGCTGGGATCAGGTGAGCACTGTTCAGCCAATCAGGGGAGGGGAAACTTCATTCATAAGTTTGATAGTAAAGACTGTCAAACTCATGAAAAGTGCTGCACCCCAAAACACTACTTAAACTTTAAATAAAATTTTAAAAAGCATCCCAATAATTAAATTAACTATGAATAACTTTAAAAAACTATTTTAAACAATTAATCAAATTTTTGAAAAAAATAAATTTTTTAAAAATCGGGGCTAAAACTAAACTTACATTACTGTAAATTCTTTAAAAATAACAAACCTGTGGAAAAAAAAATTCTAAATTGTACTAAAAGCCCACTTACCTGTAAAACGAAGTACTTACGTCTGGTTTTTCCACACGTAAAAACCAGAGGCCTTTACACTCGGGCAACTCTGAAAAAAAAAAGGAATTTCACTGCGCACGCGCTGCCTGTGCAGTCGCACGCGCTGTGCCTCTGAACCCCTTCGTTCAGAGGACTGGAAATGCCGGTTTTCCCCGCATGCGCTGTGCATGCTGAACACGGGCATTTCCTCCGGCCAGACGCGTGAGTACCCCGACCGTACTCACGCGTTCAGAGAGGAATTACTGGGCCATTGACTACAAAGCACCTTGGGATGTCCTGAGGTTGTGAATGACACTTTATAAATGTATGCCTTTCTTTTTCTTAGAGTAACGGGTTATTCAGTTCTTCTGTTTGTGACATATTGACTCTCATGTTTGCCTGTGTGACAAGTTGGTGAACTCCAGAAAAAGCAATTCGCTGTGTGAGTTGCCTTGAGAGATTTCAGTGACATGATAAAGCACTGTATAAAGGCAAGTGTTTCAAGTAATGTTTAATTTTTTAAATAACACAAAGCTCACCTGATGCTTTGCTGGGTAAATGCACCCTGTAGTGTAGTACTAACTAATACAAACCAGAAGATCCCAAGTTCAACTCTTGGTCTGGTCTGAGTTAGCAAAATCATTAAGATCAGCTTCAGTCCCCTTGGGCTAGAGAGGGGAAGAATGAGCCAGGATTCCCGCTTCTGATTGCTGTCCTGAAGGAAAGTGTACACGTTCAGATATTGGTTGAGAATGAGCTTGGACCATCCGTACACAAATTGCTTACCAACCTTATACTCGAGCGCTGCAAAATGGTCACTTGGGCTGGTTGCCAGGTGATGCCTCTCATGGATCCATACACCAGCAATAGTAAGGGCCTTCAGGGGAAAATTGGCAGAATGATACTACGAGGAAGAATTTGCAGGGCTATGAGGAAAGAGCAAGGGAGTGGGACGAATTGGCAGGTCAGTGTTGTGTTATTTGAGAGAGCTGGCACAGGTATGATGGGCCAAATGGCCTCCTTCTACGCTATTTGATTCTGTGATATCACTTAATTGCTTTGAAATCAGATGCATCACACTTTAACTTCTGGTGTGTCGTCGGCTGCTTAAACTCAGGCTGTGTGCCAGAATGCAATACATGTTAAAACAAATGGTTCCAGTCTTAAATGGGAAGTGAGGACTGGAGTTTTGTGTCATGGAGACTGATCCAAAGCACTTGAGCACTGGAGTGTTTCATACACAGTTATTTGAAGTGAAACAAATCACTTAAAAGTACCAGGTGTGTGCTGTCTCCCCAAAGAGTAAGGTTTGCTTAATTGCTCCAAATTAAAGAAAGGTTATTTTACTAAACTGGCCAGGTTTATAATGGCAGTTTACTAAAGTAATTATTTTTCAGCTTTACACAGAGAGGAAATGTCCCACTAAGAGAATTAAACCCTTATGCTGGGACCCTTCTATTCAGGGTGGAGTTCTGAAGGGATGAGGCTTCCATCTGCCCCTTGGAACGTTCCCAACACTGAACCATTTAACTGGGTCGGGCTTCATACCCTATTCACAGTGGCAGTCCCCCCACAGTGGGATTCCCACCAATAAGGGGAGCCCAATAGTGCTGGCACTGTTGCAGCACCAGAAGAGGCAACAAAGCTGATTAAAGGGACAGAATTGCACTGAATGTCGGATCAGCTCAGCCGAGACTGAGGCCTTCAACAGGCGAGTGTTTGGGAGAGGAAACTGCAACAAGGCCTTCTCCCTCCACTGGGGATCCTTAACCCCTTCAACACTGCTTCTCAGGACCTGCCATCACCGTCCGCATGGCAGCCCCGGGAAGCGGTGGTAAGTGGGGTGGGCAGGAAGGAAATCCTTTGGAGAACTGAGCTCTGGCCCTCTGCCACCATTTCCATGTGGTGGGCTGGGAAGGAGAGGCCAGCGGCAGTCCAGACGGTGGGGTGGAGGGCGGAGAGAAATCCCAGTCAGGGCAATGAGGCAGCAGTAGGCCGCACCAACTGATCTCTCCCTCACTCCCCGATGCAATTCTGCCCGACCGCGGAGGACAATTCTCCCCGTATTATTTTCCACCACCTCTGCAATTTTGTTTGAAAATACCAGTCACACGAATTTTCTGTGCATGACCAGTTTTACTTCGCCCATAAACGGGCACACATGTTGAAATTCTGGCACTCTCTCAAAAAACACAACATCGACCTGTCTGTTTTGCACACATCGGCTAATCCTGACCATACGCAGGCAATGTTTGACAAAAGACAGTCCCTTGGCTTTCTTGCACTTAGCTGTCCAAAACTGTAAACATTTGTGTAGCACTTTCATAAATATTATGAGCTTGGTTCCATCGCTGTAGAGCTCCCCAGAGCAAGCTTAGTGTGCCTGGTGCAACTAAAGTCAAACCAACTGGGTTTTGGGAAGTGCTTGTATCCCACCAAATAATCAGCCCAAATTGTAAACAAATCATTAAAAAAGACAGTTGGGACTTAAAAAAAAATACATCTATTTTAGATCACCATAACCTGCTTCTATTATCCACAGTATTTCTCGTTGACAGCAACGTGTAGACAAGAGATTAACAATCGGTTAGGACAGAACTGTGGGGTGCAGGAGACAATCTCTCTCTTTTTTATGAAGAGGCAGAAGATGCTTTCACTATATATCTGCGGCCTTTGATCAGAATTCCCAGTTAGCTTGACAGGGACTTCAAAAACATCTATGACGATAACCCCCCCACCCCCCCCCCCCGAACAGAGTCCCAGGAGGTAGATGATAACACAAATAAACAAAGACCTTTGGAAAGCACATATAGGACAGAGGCAAAAAAAAATCAGCAATTACAGGGGGAAAAAAAGAGTATAATGACAGGATTCTATGAAAGCAACTGAAGGAATTCAGCTGGAGCCGTAGGTTAAAAGGTTGTAGATCTCCCATCAGCTGATATTCTCTTGTGTTTATATCTTCCCCTCCAGTACGAAACAGTTAGACAGAGATAACAGTGCCAGCTTTTACGAGGGCCTCGTTTATTAGCCCGCAGGGGCTCTCTTTTACGACTGGATGAAATATAAGAGCTGACTGCCATGTTTCGGCCTTTTCCGCAGATGTCGTACGGTGCGGCGTCAAAAAGCTCAAATAACCATTGCGATGCGTTGCAAAGAGTAGCAGCCTGCATTTGTGACCATGTGTGTTTTCCCTTGAACTGATAAAAAAATGATACCTCCACGGAATTCACTGCAATATTCTTTTTTAAAAGGCAGCCTCAGGCTCAGTCTCGCTTCTCAAATCCCCAGTGCAATTTGTGTGACATTAGCTGATGCTCACTTAAAAGCCAATAAATTCTAAACTTACCTGCCTGTGGGTGTTGTAATGAGCATTTATAGATAGTCCTTTACTTCCGTAATTGTCACATCAGTTTGAGTATGTAAATCAACCTGTTGGTTATAAATAAGTGCAAATGTTCACTTGTTCTTAAGATGTAATTATATATTATGAGCATTTATTGATGTCCCTTTACTTTGTGTATGCAAGTTAGAGACAGTCCCTTAACCATTAGTGTCCAACTGCAATTGGAAACCAGTATGAAACAATCTTCTCCAGACAGGGAAACTGCACATGGAGTTTGTTAGCAAAGACTAAAAATCTGCTGTATTGTGTTGTTTCCAAACCTTAATTCCTTTTCATCAATCTTGAATTGTAAAGAACCATGAAAGAAGTACAAAACAAGAACATTACTGCTGTAAAGGCTGATTTTCGGGTAAAAGTGTATTAATGTTAATTTGCCTCCAATGATTGCTTAAGGCATTCAATGGAACATTTTTATGGCCGCTTTTCTTCCCTCCTCTCCTGACTGTGTTGACTTATATAATCATAAAATGTTACAGTACAGAAATAGGCCATCCGGCCTACCAAGTTTATATCCGTGTTTTTCGCCACATGAGCCACTTAGTCTAATCTCAGTCAATTACTTGCTCCCGTTACTCTTTAATAGTCCTCCTTTTTAAGCAATCATCTACTTTGCTTTAAAATAAAATGGACTCTGCGTCACCAGCAGTGTGTGACAGGGAATGTCACATTCTAACCACCTTCTGTGTGAAGAAATTGGAGCCAAAAATTCGTGGTGGATGCATCCTGGCATAAGCGCCAGGATTTAGCCGCCTGGGACGTCTGGCACTGAGTAGCTGATCCTGCCAAAGTTTATGAGGTCAGGAGAGGTTCCTTCATTGGAATGCCAATTGTGGGCTACCTAAGCCATGGGGTGCACATTTTGGACACCCACAATTGGCACGAAGTGGAGGTAGGTTCCAGAAACATCTTGATAATGGTCCTCATCAGCCACCTTTATAACGAGGCTGAAATATCTTCACTTGATGCCTTAATCTTCAGAGGTCCAGGCCACATCTCTGGCCTGGACTCCCAGGGCACTACTGCCAGTCAAGCAGCCGGTAGGCCTTCTACTTGGCATATTGGCCACCTAAGATCAGTTGACCCTATGAGAGATTGGGAACATGGTAACTCACAGGCTGGGAGCCCCCACGTCACTTCATCCTATGCGGCTAGCCTTGTTTGAGTTAGGCGGAGGCTGCTTCCCTTACAAGGCCCTGACATAAGATCAGGACCTTTGTTTTGCCTAATTTGCAGCCTTTCTGCTACAATCCCATTGGGAAAATGGCTGAAGGGCAGTGAATTTGCGATTCCACTTACCTTTAACTCTTTCTCTGATTATCTTAAATTTGTGCACTCTGGTTACCATCTCGTTGACCACTGGAATCAATCTATATTCAACACTAAGGCCGTGATTTTGCCAGTGCTCAGAGTGCGGGTTTGGAGGCGGGTCCACTGTCAAATTCGCAATGGTTGATGGCGGGTTGGAAACCCGCTGCAAACCCACCTCCAAGTACATTTCCAAAGTGTCGGGTCTGCAATTTCAGAACAGACCTGACACCAAGCGGCAGGGGAAGCATTTAGGATAGTTAACTGCTGATTAACTGCTTGTTAAAGACTATTTTGCCAGCCTTTTTATATTTTCCCACATTTTCAATGGGGTTCACGTCGTTCGGAGATCACGTCAGGTAAGTATGTCAGGAGTTCAATTGAGCTGAATTGTTCACATCTGCAATTGCAGTATAAAATCTAACCTTTCACATCTGTTCAGTTTGCAATGTCAGAAGTTGCTGATTTCAGGATTGGGAAGACACATTTGATCTGTATTGAGGCTGTAAGTGTGTGGTGTAAACTCTATATGCACTGCTACCTCCTTGGAATAACCTCTCTCCCCACTGACTGGTTGCTTCTACCATCTCATCCTCAACTGCCACTAATAACAGCAGAATGGGAACGATTTATACTCTCTCACCCTGGTCCTCAGAATCGGAAGATGATCATCTGCAGCAACAGCAGAACCAGGCACACCAGCAGCACCAACAACAAGAGCGCCAACCTTCTCCTCAATCACTTGATGCTGCACAGGGCAGAGCCCTTCAGTGCAGGGCTGCACCGTGCCGCAGGAGATACTCCCAACATAGGGTTTACAGGCAGAGGATGAGCTTTCTCAACATGGCTGAGCAGCAGTGACAAAGGAGGCTGAGACTTTTGTGACAGGTAGTCGCAGACATTTGCACAATGCTCGATCAAGGCCTGCAGCCCAGGGGAGCGGGTGGACACCCCTTACCAGTGGCTGTCAAAGTCGCCACCGCCCTCAACTTCATTGCGTCAGGCGCCTTCCAAGAATCAGCAGCAGACATTAGCAGTATCTCCCAGGCGGCCGCCCACAGATACATCACATAGGTTACCGATGGGCTCTTTGCCAAGTCCGACAGTTACACCCACTTTTCCACTGATGAAGCCAGTGTTACTGGGCGTTCACTCAGTTTTGTCAATCTGGCTGGCTTTCCATGGATGCAGGGCATCATCGACAGCACACATGTGGTCATCAGGGCACCCCATCAGAACCCAGCAGCATTTGTAAACCGCAAGGGCTTCCACTCCCTTAATGTGCAGCTGGTCTGCAACCATAAGAGGAGCATCATGCATGTGTGCGGCAAGTTCCCTTACAGCTGCCATGACTCTTACATCCTGCGCCAGTTCTCTGTCCCTCAGCTCTTTGCACCACCAAACAAACTTTCCGGCTGGCTCCTTGGAGACAAGGGCTATCCCCTAAAGACGTGCCTAATGACACCATTGAGGAGGCCCTCAAACGAGTTTGAGGAGTGTTACAATCAAAGCCACATTTCCACCAGAAGTCTCATAGAGCAAACAATAGGGTTGCTCAAGATGTGCTTCAGATGCCTGGACAGATCTGGAGGAGCCCTTCAGTACACACCAGCCTGGGTCTCGAGAATCATCGTTGTCTGCTGCGCCCTTCACAACATCGCACTGCAGCGAGGATTAGCGGTGCATGAGGAAGAAGGTGCAGAGCGCACAGCCTCTTCAGAGGAGGAGGAGGAGGAGGAGCAGAATGAGGTTCAGCAAGAGGAAGACCTGGAGGAGGTGGCTGACCCAGTGCGACCAACACACGAGCACATTGCTGCCCGTGATGCCAGGGATGGCCTAATCAATGCCAGATTCACCTAACTTTATGCAACACAGACATGTGGCTGCCACATGCACATTAAGGTTAGCATGACCACACTACAACACCATAGAGCATCTCTACAATGAACTGTTCAATCCTTGCACTGTCATCACCATTGCTGGACAATAAAGGTGCCCTTACCCTTGTCTGTGCCACTTCAAATTGTGAGCACACATATGGCAACAAAATCAAACATTCAGAAAACATTACTTTATTACAACAAAATAAAAGAACAGACACTTAACAATCATTTATAGCAAATCACCCAAGTGACTACCCTTGTGACTATTTCTGTGGGAGCTTTCTTTTACACGTGCTTCTACATGGTGCTACCCCTATGGCTTCACCAGATGTAGAGGCAGCCTGCTCACTTCCCTGCTGCGCCTGCTTAGACGCCTTTGGCGGTTGTCCTCTGGGTTTTGGAGCCTTTGAGGGTCCCGCCAAAGTCTGCTCCTCCTGCGGCTGTGCAGGGGCAGATTTGGCCATTGCTGTTTAGGGAGGCATTTGGGGCAGTGACCGAGGGTTTGGCAAGAGGGTGGGGGGGGGGAGTTTGAGTGCTTGGAGAGGAGCCTCCACTTCCATGTCCCCTCCCACCATCATCCCTCTCATGGGCCACCCGCACTTCTCTGCTAGCAAGTGGCTGGAGAGCACCTTGCTGCACATCAGTGGGGCCATGAGGACCCATGTCTGTGCTGACATTCCTCATAACAAGGACATGCATGAACCTCTGGTTTCTCTCCTTAATAGAGGCCCATCTATCCTCCATAGATGAACATCTATTTAGAAGTGTTACTATGTTCTCCTGAGTCTGGCAATTGATGTCCTCCATGGAGGTTGCTATCCTTTCCATGGCAGATATTTGAGATGGACTCCTCCATTCTCTGCACACTCCCAGTCACCGTGGTTGCAAACCCTGTCAGAGCCTCCTGAACTTGTTCCTGAAGCTCCAGGATCGCCCTCTCCCTGGATGGCCCCCGAGGCTCAGCGTCTACATGCAGCTCAGCAGAGCTAGGAGACTCCTGCGGCCTCCGATGAGAAGTCTCCACTGCTGTCCTTGTCTTCATCATCTGATCTTGCTCACTTGTGACTTGTGATACACCAGGTGACAACATTACTCTATCTTGCATAGGACCCACTGATGTATGCGTCTTTGCGCTGGTGCTGGGTGCTCTCATTTCTGCTGATGCTGCTCCCTCAGAGGCTGGAAGATCCTCTGAGGAGTCCTCCTGCTCTTCCTCCTGGACAGTGGGGGGCCGGGCTCTTGATGGTCCTGTGGGAGAGTAAAGACATGAGTTAGACATGTGATATGTAGATTGCAGACACATCCCATTATGCAAATGATGAGCATTCAATTTCTATTGACATCAGATTCCAATTGAGTCACTCATGAATGCAAAATAAGATGTCCAACTACTCCTGCGATGTCCAGAGCTACCTCCTCAACACTGGTGAGCTCAACCAATGATGGTGGTCCTCCTCCTGTTCTCCCCCTCTCCCTCTTATTGTGGGCTCTCTTTTCCTGCAATGAGGGAAAGAAGTGCAGTCTTAGTGAGAGTGATGGACTGGGTGTGAAGAATGGATAGGATAGATGTTTAGAGGGAGACGATGATGGAGTGGGGTGCCAATACCAAGTTGACTCATTTTCAGTTGTTAGTTATTGTCATTGCATAACATTGAGGGTGGGTGTGAGGGGTGCATAGTAAGATGGGGATATGATTCTGTACATAGGGAAAGAGGGCTGCGTGATGGTGCAAGGGATGAAGGGATGAGTTAGGATGTGCAGGAGTAGGGTTGGCAATGCAGAGTGATGGGGATGTGATGACAGGCACAGCAGAAGGAAGGTAAGTGTGCTTTTATGCTCACTTTTCCTGAATGCAGGAGATCATTAAACCACTTCCTACATTGGACCCAGGTGTGAGCAACCACAGACCTTGCATTCACCTCCTCAGCTATTTGCAGCCAGGCTGCCTTTGTCTGGTAAGGAGGTTTCCTCCTTCCATCCCCAGGGAATAGAACCTCCCTGCATCGTCTGACTCCCTCCACAAGAACATGGAGGAGTCATCGTTGAAGCGGGGAGCAGCCCTCTGTCTCTCTGCAGTCATTGAGAGCAAATGGTGCCATGGCCCCCTTAAATACATCGGCAGCAAACGCGTCATCAGAGGAGCTCAGCAGAGCCGCACCTAGTGATTGGCCGGGTAACGCGCACGGTGGGCTTAACAAGCCCAATCAACGCAAACTTGTTTGCACAGAGTGGCTGGAGCCAGGAGCAGGACTGGAACCCAGCAACTACCTCTCCTGCCGTGAACCCGCCTCCGCTGGTAAAATCCAGCGCTAAGGATGTCATTTGTCTTTTTATTCCCTTATCTCTTCACGCTGCCACCTTTAATGACCATTTGCACAACAAGATACCTCTACTCATTGAAAATCATCAGGTATAATACCCTACCCTATTCTTACTTCCAAAATGTATTGCTGCATATTTATACATTTACAATTAGGTATGGTAGTATCGTGGTTAAGCTGCTGGACTGGTACTCCAGAGGCCTGGGCTAATAATCCAGGAAAGGCAATTCCAGAATTTTAATTCAGTTTAATAAAGAATCTGGAAATAAAGAGTGATCACAAAGCTGTCGGATTGTCATTAAAAACATAATTGATTGACGAATATCCTTCAGGGAAGGAAACCTGCTGTACTTGGCCTATATGTGACACGAGTCCCACACCAAAGGTTCTTAACTGCCCTCTATAGTGGCTCCAGCAAGCCATTCAGTTATATCAAACCACGCACCTTCCCTGTCTGGATTTCAACGGTTCGGGACAAGAGTTCTCAGGGTAACTAGGGATGGGTAATAAATGCCAGCCTTGCCAGAGATGCCCACATCCCAAGAATGAATTTTAAAAAAATACTTTGAATTGAATCTGCTGCCTGTCTGCGTCCTTATATCCTGTTGGAATTAACCAAGAATGCTGAGCTGGACACACCTGGTCATGGACTCATTTCTCAAAGGGGTCCTTTAACAGACGTCAGGCCACTTATTTACATATTCAATTAGCACTCCTGCTGCTCCTGGCTCCACAAGATGGTTTTTATTAGTAATAAAAAAATAATTTTCCAGCTTACCTGCGGCCACAGGGGAACACTGAAGAATCCTGTGAGGCAAGCCAGACACCTGCCCCACTCATCATCCCCAAAATCTTTGAAAAGGGTCCTTTAACAGTCATTAGGCCCTAATTTATATGTTACACATTCCTGTGCTAAATTGCTATGCTTTGCACCCTTTATTCAGGTGTAAAGCAGCCAGAACGCATATCAATCTCTGCCTCTCAAACTGCAATCGCTCCCAGTCTAAATGTAGCATTTATTCACATTGGTGGAGGACCATTAAACAACTAACGGGAGCAGGAGGCTCCATGAATATTCCCATCCTCAATGATGGTGGAGCCCAGCATGCGAGTGCAAAATACAAGGCTGAAGCATTTGCAACCATCTTCAGCCAGAAGTGTCGAGTGGATGATCCATATCGGCCTACTCCTGAGGTCACCACCATCACAGAAGCCAGTCTTGAGCCAATTTGATTCACTCCACTCCACATCAAGTCTACACGAGCATTGTAGACGCTTACAAGGCCATTCCCTGCCCCCACCTTGGGAAGTCTGACCACCTCTCCCTGTTTCTAGCCCCAGCATACAAACCGCTCATCAAAAGAGAGAGAACATCAATGAGAGCAGTGAAAGTATGGCCAGAGGGGGCAGTATCGGAGCTTCAGGATTGCTTCGAACGCACTGATTGGGGCATGTTTGCCCACAATGACATCGAGGAATACGCATCCACAGTGCTATTCTACATCAACAGCTGCGTCGAGGTCGTCACGACCCACAAAAATATCAGGTCATACCCCAACCAGAAACCCTGGATGAACGGAGAGGTCCGCTCACTGTTGAAAGCACGCGACGCAGCATTTAAATCTGGCGACGCGGCGGCTTACAGAGCCGCTAGGACCAACCTAAAAAAAGGGTATCAGGACTGCCAAATGGAAACAGACACTGCGGATAGAGGATCACTTCCGCAACAACTCGGACCCCCGGCGCATGTGGCAAGGCATCCAGTCCATCACTGACTACAAGGGCAAAAACACCAGTCCCCCGGTCAGCGACGCCTCCCTTCCGGAGGAGCTTAACAACTTCTACGCTCGCTTCGACAGGGACAACAAGGAGCCGGCTACCAAAGCCTTGCCACCCCCGGAAGACCAGGTGCTCATTCTGTCGACCTCCGACGTAAGGGGCGCTCTACGCAGAGTGAACACACGAAAGGCTACTGGACCGGATAGCATCCCTGGACGGGTACTCAAGGAATGTGCTGATCAGCTGGCTGATGTCTTCACCGCCATCTTCAACCTGTCATTGGCCCAGGCAGTAGTCCCTACATGCTTCAAGACCGCCACCATCATTCCTGTGTCTAAACAAGTGGCTGTGACGTGTCTGAACGACTATCGACCTGTCGCACTCACACCCATCATAATGAAGTGTTTCGAGAGACTGGTCTTAGCCCACATCAAAGCCAGTGTTCCTGCCTCCCTTGACCAACACCAGTTTGCCTATCGGGCAAACAGATCAACGGAGGATGCAATCACAACTGCTCTACACTCGGCACTGAATCACCTAGATGGTAAGGAGACCTACATCAGAATGTTGTTTATAGACTACAGCTCAGCATTCAACACTATCGTCCCCAACAAGCTGGCCACCAAACTCCAAACTCTTGGCCTGAACACTTCCCTCTGCAACTGGACCCTGGACTTCCTAACAAACAGACCCCAGTCTGTCAAATTAGGTAACCACACCTCCCCCCACCGACCCTGAACACGGGGGCCCCACAAGGATGTGTGCTGAGCCCCCTCCTCTACTCCCTCTTCACCCACGACTGTGTGGCTGTTAATGGTTCCAACACCATCATCAAGTTTGCAGATGACACCACGGTAGTAGGCCAGATCACCAACAACGATGAGTCAGCCTACAGGGAGGAGGTCCAGCATCTCGTGAAGTGATGCGCCGACAACAACCTGGCCCTTAACACCAAGAAAACAAAGGAAATAATCGTGGACTTCAGGAAGTCCAAAGGCGGAAGTCACACCCCCATCCACATCAATGGGGCGGAGGTGGAAAGGGTGGCCAGCTTTAAGTTCCTCGGAGTCCACATCACGGAAGACCTCTCCTGGTCCCTCAACACCTCCTCTCTGGTGAAGAAGGCCCAGCAGCGCCTATATTTCTTGAGGAGGCTGAAGGGATGTAATCTGTCACCCCTGATCCTCTCTAACTTCTACCGCTGCACTATAGGGAGCATCCTGACAAACTGTATCACGGTATGGTACGGCAGCTGTAGCTCCCATGACCGGAAAGCCCTGCAGCGGGTAGTCAAAACTGCCCAACGCATTACCGGCACCCGGCTACCGACCATAGAACATATATATCAGAAACGCTGCCTACGGAGGGCACGGTCCATCATCAAAGACCCTACCCACCCCAGCCACAGTCTGTTCGCCCTCCTACCATCTGGAAGACGCTACAGATGCATTCGCACCCGTACGACCAGATTTATGAACAGCTTCTTTCCCAGGGCTGTCATCCTACTGAACTCCACAAATAAACACTAAAGCCTGCACATCTGCCGATGCACTTTATTATGGTCATATTTATGCTAATATATATGTACAAATGTATGTTGAAATGTTTAAGTGTCCTAATCCAAATTGTACACTCTCGGAAGCCGCAAGCCTACATTTCGTTGTACTGCAATTGTGCACTAACAATGACAATAAAAGTTGATTTGATTTGATTTGATTTGATTTGATAGCAAGAAATGGCTGAGCGCACTGGATACAGCAAAGGCTGTGGGCCCCAACAACATCCTGGCTATCGTGCTGAAGACGTGTGTGCTCCAGAACTAGCTGCGCCTCTAGCCAAGCTGTTCCAGTACAGCTACAACACTGGCATCTATCTGACAATGTGGAAAACTGCCCAAGTGCCTCCTGTCCACAAAAAGCAGGACAAATCCAACCCGGCCAATTACTGCCCCATCAGTCTACTCTCAATCATCAGCAAACTGATGGACGCTGTCATCGACCATGCTATCAAGCAGCACTTACTCACCAATAACCTGCTCACAGATGCCCAGTTTGGATTCTGCCTAGATCACTCAGCTCCCGACCTCATTACAGCCTTGGTCCAAACATGGACAAAGGGGCTGAATTCCAGAGGTGAGGTGAGAGTGACTGCCCTTGACATCAAGGCAGCATTTGACCGAGTGTGGCATCAAGGAGCCCTAGTAAAACTGAAATCAATGGGAATCGGGGGGAAAGCGCTCCACTGGCTGGAGTCATACCTAGCACAAAGGAAGATGGTTGTGGTGGTTGAAGGTCAATCATCACTGCCCCAGGACATTGCTGCAGGTGTTCCTCAAGGCAGTGTTCTAGGCCTTATCATCTTCAGCTGCTTCATCAATGACCTTCCCTCCAACATAAGGTCAGAAATGGGGATGTTCGCTGATGACTGCACAGTGTTCAGCACCATTCACAACTCCTCAGATAATGAAGCAATCCATGCCCACATGCAACAAGGCTTGGGCTGATAAGTGGCAGGTAACATTTGAGCCACAGAAGTGCCAGGCAATGACTATCTCCAACAAGCGAGTGTCTAACCACCTCCCCTTGACATTCAACGGCATTACCATCGCTGAATCCCCCACCATCAACATCCTGGAGATCACCATTGACCAGAAACTTAACTGGACCAGCCACATAAATACTGTGGCAACAAGAGCAGGCCAGAGGCTAGGTATTCTGCGGCGAGTGTCTCACCTCCTGACTCCCCAAAGCCTTTCCACCATCTACAAGGCACAAGTAAGGAGTGTGATGGCATACTCTCCACTTGACTGGATGAGTGCAGCTCCAACAACACACAAGAAGCTCGACACCATCCAGGACAAAGCAGCCTGCTTGATTGGCACCCCATCCATCACCTTAAACATTCATTCCCTCCACCACCGGCGTACCGTAGCTGCAGTGTGTACCATCTACAAGATGCACTGCAGCAACTCGCCAAGGCTTCTTCGGCAGTGTAGGGGGGCAGACTTTACCTGGTTTACGGTAATTTACCTTCCTTTACCTGGTTTACGGTAATTTACCTGGTCAGGCAGCCTTTTGTTTCACAGACTGAGACCAATACCAATCAGCGGTTTCGAATCGCTAAACCCACCCTTCCAGTTCTGACTGGAGGAACTTATAATTAATGATATATTAAAAACGGGCAAATGATCTGGATGTAAGAAAGTCAAACTTTATTAACTAAATAAACTACACAACACGATCAATGTAATCATGGTAAAATTGCTTAGATAGGGGAGGAAAAATGGGCATAACGAGGGAAAACGACTAAAATCACAATTTTTACAAAATTCCACTTTACTCCCCACCCCTATGCCTATCCTAAGTTGCCTTGTGGAAGATCAGAAAAATATATGCTCACCACTTGCAATGCTAGCTCCGTGCCCTACGAGATCTTCACTGTCCCGAAGTAAAGAAAACACCCCAGTGTTTTAAAAGTAAACTGCTGGTGTTTTTACTTCTTCAGACAGACTTCCACGCTGTAGAGAGAGGCACACGGAGGCAAGCCAGAGAGCGAGAGATGCTTCTCAGAAGCTATCTTTATATACCCCAATTTTGGGGCCGAGATGTTCCCACCCAAATCCAAGTTCATCTGGCTAAAACAAAAGGGATCCAACTGCCCTATTGTCTGGGATGGGTTTCGAATAAAGCTTGGAGTGATTTGAATGTGTCTTCATTCTGGGGCCGAAATGTTCCCACCCGCATCCGGAGTTTTCTGGGCTAACAAAAGGGATACAACTGCCCCATTGTCTAGTAATGGGTGATTCAAACCTATTCATTCTTAAACTGTTCCTTCCTCAGTTTGAGTGTCTTTTTTTCAAATGTCTGTGCTGAGCCTTCGAACCATCTCCATTCACCCTGATGGGTTTTGAATGGGGCTGTATTACTATGTAAACAGAAACCCATTCATTGTGGTCAGTCGAAACCGCAGCCTAAGTGGATAATCCTTTGTGTCAACATTCAGCAGTTTCTGTAAACAAACATCGATTGTCTCTGGAGGGAAGGGAAACTCCCTTTTTGATTGACAGAATTTGACTGCCAACTTTGATCCTCCCCCTTTTCACAGACATGCATGAGCTGCTTCCAAGCCCTTTTGTCCTTGGCCATGCTTTTCTGACGGCCATTTATAAAGCCCTTTGCAATTTACCAAACTCAAGGGTACAAATGTTAATAAAAATGTACTGTCTTAAGGTGTGCAATTCTTTACAAAGCTCTTTGATTCCGGTGTTGTCCAAGTGCTGCCTAGCTCAATGTAGCCTTTTGTGGTTCTGGGCATGTTTTAAAACATTGTCCAACCCAGAGGCAATTTAAATCACGCAAAGTCTTCGTCCACGTTGTGGATTAATATTTCCCGATCTTCGGGGGCTATGGGGATTTTGCGAACCCCTACAGCAGCGCCTCCCAAACCTGCGACCTCTTCCACCTAGAAGGACAAGGGCAGCAGATGCATGGGAACACCACCACCTCCAAGTTCCCCTCCAAATCACACACCATCCTGACTTAGTAGTATATCACCGATCCTTCATCGTCGCTGGGTCAGAATCCTGGAACTCCCTACCTAACAGCACTGTGGGAGTACCTTCACCACATGGACTGCAGCGGTTCAAGAAGGCGGCTCAGCACCACCTTCTGGAGGGCAATTAGGGATGGGCAATAAATGCTAGCCTTGCCAGCGACGCCCACATCCGATAAACGGATAAAAAAAAATTCCGGACCTATTTGCAAAGATGTGTCCCTGGTAAAAGGAAAGGGATTTGGCCAAATCTGTGACTGGGGAACAATTTGCAGTTCTTAATAGAAATTCACATGCTATTATTTTTACTGAATCTTAGTTTAATGCGTGGACAACAGTTGGAATCAAACTGGAAAAATCAATTTTGGTTTCAACTTGAATCTAACTGCAGTAAACACAAAAAACTTGATAGGCAGATTTAGAAAATCACGGCTGGCAAATTTCTTTTAGAGTCCGAAAATTGTTCCCCAGTAATTGGTTTTTGCAAAATAAAATCCTGTGTTTGCAAGAGTGCCTTTTGAAAATGGGTCAGAAAGTGTGAGCAAATGGGGCAGTCTAAACAGCAGTAAATGCAGGTTTAGTATGTGACAGGCTTCCTAGCTACAATATTTATCTTGTATTTTTGTTTAAGGATGTAATTATCAAGCAGCAGGGTACCTGGATGAATTATTGGCTTGCATGCAATTTTAAACATTGCCTACTTTCAATTTTAAACTAATTTGGCTGGGAAAGGGAAAAGCACGAGAGAACAGCTTGGAAGGGAAAGTGAACTGTAGAAGGGTCGATATTCCAAAGCCTGCAGATGGCAAGGGGCCTCGCAAGAAGAGGACAAGAGCCAGAAATTTAGGTGTAAAACCTCCCGCGACTGATCTGTTGGACTCTTGATTTTCTTTGGGCAATTTATTGAACAAAACTGAGGCTGCACTGCCAGCATGCATGGGCCTCATTTCAATATTACAATTAGCTTAGAAAGGAAAGACTGGTATTAATCAGATATTATTAGAGCACTGGAGCATAAGGATTTAAACAGAGAAGTGGGCCAAACAAAATCCTTTAGATTGAGCTAAGGCATAGCAAAGGATCAGTCACCTTTATTCAGAAGATAGTGGAAAGGAAATTGAAGATTAATGTTATACATATAAATTAGAGAGGCATGAATTAACAGGAGTTAAATGTAGGAAATGTTTACTGTCCAAAGATAGACTGGGATAGGGAAAAGGTGGTGAGAAAGGGGAGGCATGTTTGCAGTGTGGTCAGGACTGTTTTCTTTGTCACTCTAACAAGGAAGGAAGCTTTGCCTGCCCTGGTTCTGGGTAATGAAACAGGGCAAGTAGGTGACCTGAAGGTAGGAGAACAATTGGGAAAACAGTGACCACGATATAAATAAGGTCAGCATAAGAATAAAGAAGGAAAATAAAAAATGAGGACATGGCTGGAAAAAAAACAAAATATACTGAAACTAAAATGGAAAGTAAAACTGGGAAATAGACCCATAGATCAGCAAATGGGAGATATTTAACCCACAGATGGAAATATATAAATCAAGTATAATTCAGTCAAGAAAAAAGAAAGTGCGTGGAATGATTAGATCAATTTGAAAATGGACAAAGTAGCAATTAACACTTTCAGGGCAGATAGTAATAATAAATATAAAGGGGTCTAAAATCCCCAGTCTCGCTCTGCCAGCAGAATTGCCAACAAAATTGCAGTGGAGTAGGTGCCAGTTACCTTCACTCCTGATCCCACCGTACTGGGTCACGGAGGTCACCTAATTTGCATGGAATTGGTGGAAACCTGGCTCACTATGAATTCATCTTGAGCCACGGGGGTGAGGGGCTTAAAAGGCAGTGCCAGCATGCCATTTGATGATGTGCCAGCACCGGGGGCAAGCACCTTTTGCATGTGCTCAATTGGGCCCCTTTATAAGGAGGCCAATAGTAAAAATGAAGGTGACTATTAATTGGTGGTAAGGCCAAGCTTCAGTCCTGGGACCAAGGTGGGCCCCATTTGCACTGCTGAGTAGACCTACACGTCTGGTTCAACCCGGCATCTAGTTGCCTGATGTTAGGGAGGCCAGAGTCGAGGTAATTTTTGGCATTGGAATTCCCTCCCTCGACACTGGTCCTGGCCCCTGCCCCTCCCCCTCCAACGTAATGGTTCATTTTTGAGGCAGACAGAGGTTCTGTCCTAAACAAAACCTAATGGAAACTCACTGCCTGTGTTCGGACCTGCTATATTTCTCTATATGCCTAAATTTTAAAATCATCATCCTTGTTTTTCAAACCCCTCCATGGCCTCACCCCTCCCTCTCTCTGTAACCTCCACCAGCCCGACAAGCCTTCGAGATCTCTGTGCTCCTCCAATTCTGGCCTCTTGCACATCCCAGATTTTAATCACACCACCATTGGGGGCCGTGTTTTCCAGAGCCGTGCCTTGGCTCTGGCATTCCCTTCCTAACCCTCTCCACCTCTCTAACTTCTCTCCTCCTATAAGACGCTCATTAAAACCTACCTCTTTGACCAAGTGTTTGGTCATCTGTCCTGATATCTCCTTCTGAGGCTTGGTGTCAACAATATTTTTATTGATATCTTGCTAAGCACCCTGGGATGTTTTGCTATGTCAAAGGTGCTATATAAATGCAAGCTGTTGTTGCTTTTGTTCTTGTAGAGGCAATGCTGCACTACTGGTCGACTTTGGGCGGGTGTACAGCACGGGCCCTGTGAAAATTTAAGGCCTCAAAATATGGGAAAGCTACAACAATGGGGATTAGAAAAGCTAAGAGAGTGTATGGGAGAAAGGTAGCAAAACGCAGAAGGGAGAAATAACATGTCTTTTATACTCACATCCTACTAAGAGGTAGTCAAGGTAGGGGTAGAATCTTTGTGAAATGAAAGAGGCAAACTTGTAGTAGAGTATGAGGAAATGGTAGAGATACTAAATAAGTTAACTACATAATAAATAAGTACCTTGCCTGAGACTGCAGTGGATATTTAGATTGTAGAAGCACCAGAGGTGGGTTAGGACAGTTAGCAAAGGTTATTATTCAAAAACATATGGTACGAAGGAGGCTATCAAAATTTGAGGTAAAGAAATCACCAGAGTCTGATGGTTCACATCCAAGGCTGAGTGAAGCCCAGGAAGAGATAACAAAGGTTCTGACCATAATTCTACACAACTCTGTAGAAAGAAAGACTGTGCCAGACACCTGGAGGGAAAGGTGGCACCTTCAGAAAAAGAGACAGAGATGAACTGCAAAATTACGGACCAGTAGTCTTACTTTAGTTGTTGGTAGCTTATAAGACTCTATAATAGAGGATAACATAATTAAACACATGGAGAAAGTTTTTGATAAGGTACCACATAAAGGACTTGTGGCATAGATAATGGCACATTGAATAAAGGGAAACAAGGCCACATGGCTGGAGAGCTGGTTGGAGGAAGGAAATCAAAGGTTTGGGCAAATGGAAGGTTTTCAGGCTGGAAAGAAATGGTGAGTGATGTTTCACAGGGATCTGTGTTGGGGATGCTTTTTTTTTTACTATACATAAATAACCTGGAGTAGGCAAGAGAAAAATATTGACATTTTTTAGGACATCAAATGATGTGGCAAATGATGACATAAATTGTGATGACTGCAGGAGGACAGAGATAGGCAAACAGCACGTGCAAATGGGTGGCAGATACAGTTCAATGGGAGAAATGGGAAACAATACATTTTGGAAGTACGAATAGGGAAAGGATTGCACTTTAAATGGTAAGATTTTTAACTGAAGTTGAAAAGAGGTACCTTGTGGTTCAGATACACAGGCCATTAAAAAGTAAAAACGAGTACGGAAGGCCATAAAAAAGGAAACCTTGGTATTGTATCTACAGTCATAGAATACAAAAACAAAGAGGTAATGTTCAATTCAGACCAAATCTTAATTAGGGCACAGTTGAAATATTGTGTGCAGTTTGGGGTACTCCATTACAGAAAGGATATATAACCAATGGAAAGAAAGACGTTTTAAAAGTTCCCATGAATTGCAATGGACTCTTTAAACTTTACACCATATGTTGCACCAGTTGCAGTTATACTCTTATCATCTCAAGATTCACTACACAATTTGTGAAGGCATAAGCTCTTTGCGTTGGAGCAAACTAGGCGCATAATTGACCGGTGAAAGTGGAAAGGTGAATTCCAGATAAAGGTAAGAGCAATTAAGATCAGATTTTTCAATAGAAAGAATTATTCCAATTTCACTATCAGGTGAATAAGTGAAAATAAGTGATCAATGGTGTTCATTTTATAGCTAATTAATAAAAAATGCTGCAGGTGATTTGCTTTCTGTGTTACCCCCACCCCACCCCCTGCCATTCCCACCCCGTGCAGAACATTCCTGTGTAATATTTCTTGCGTGCATTGTTTAAGAAAGAAAAGTTGCAATATTATTTGTTAAAAGATGTTGGGAAGATAATGGCCTTGGAGATATGTTTATTGCCATAGTCTGTCTACAGGGGAACATTATTCTTTCATATCTGGGATTATAATTTGCACTGACTTCAAACACCAGTGTAAAACTGTGCTTTTATTTGGCAGCTATTACAGAATTTAAGCAAAATAATTTCAGGCAGTTTTATTCCAGTCCCATTGGGCATGTGTTCACAGTACAAAATTACCATCGAGCTTCACAACTGGGGTAAATATATCAATGCAGAAACCTCAATTGTACGAGAAAAGACTAATGATCATAGTTATAAACATTCTAATAGAATAATAAATGTAATGAGGGAAAACAAACATAAGCAGGTTAGATGGGATTATTTACATTAATTGCATCAATGGAGCTGATCAAATTTCCATATTTTGGTAATAATGACCACATTTGTGTTTGAAAAGTAAAAATGCTTAAAAGTCAGTACTTATATTCAGACGTCTGGTAGCTCTAATTCTCTGTGCGCAGGTTTGACTCCACTGTTGTCAATTTAGAAAATTGGAATCATGACCAGATGCATCTTGTTATGAGGTGATTTCCATGTAGCATGAGACAAACATTCAGAGCGCTATCAACCATCTGTTGATGTAGAAATCACACAACACCACTGTCTCATACCCGATGGAAATCCAAACAGTAAGATTCAATCTTGTCCACCCCTACCCTCAACATATTTACATTTGGAGCCAGGAATGAAGCTGTGATAGTTTGCACATGAGGAACCTCCAGCAATAAACAACTCTCGTCCAGACCCTGCATGAAATCTCTTTGCATTAGCTGCTGTATTTGTAAGAGAAGTGAGTCAGTAACCTAGCTGCAATCTTTGTTCCTTTGGAACACAACCTTCACATCTTGCCTTGCTGTTTGAGCTGGTGGTTATGTTTTATTGTTTAAATTCGGCTAGGAACAGCAAATCGATGCAATGATTATTTGATTGAAGTACCTAGTTCAAGGATTATTTCATTAATTACAGTTTCACTTTTTACAATTTTGCAGCACTTTATAGATAGAATTCCCAGAGATCTGTGTAGTCGTAATGTTCTCGCTCATGCCTATAAAACTGGGAGGCATTAGCTGATCTATAATGTGTGTGGAAGAAACTACACCCTTGAAACTCATAGAACCTCCTAGAACACAGATTGCACAGTATTATCAATCATACTGCCCTTAACAACAAAGTAATTGTGAGACCAACATAGTTTCTGATTTTAATCATCTCCTTAAAGCCGAGCACCACAAAGAAGTAGATCATCTACTTAGATGCCACTGATCATAAAATGGTGATTTTGTTAAAAGCAAAACATACATCCACTGCCAGAGATCATGCATATTTCTTCTGTCATTGACTTGACCTGAGGCTTTCGCCAGCAAACAATGCTCCTGACTATTCAGGCGTGTACGGTATAAAGATTTCTAAATATTTTAGACATTTAACTCCTACACTGCCACCTCCTTCCATCTTTGTTATTTTTGTTGCTTGCTATTGCACTATGTTGTATTCCTACATTGCAACAGTAACAACACTTCAAAAGTACTTCATCAGTTGTAAATCGCTTTGAGACGTCCTGAGGTCGTGAAAGGCGCTATAGAAATGCAAGACTTTCTTTGTTGCTCAATGAATTAGAAATCATTCCTACACGCCAACCACCAGCCTGAAATTCCTAAGGGGGCTCTGTGCCAAGTGCAAGTGTGGCAAAGTGAAACCCCCTGTCTGCCCAAGCACAACAGCACCCAGGCTCCATCCCAAACTGTAAGACACAGCTGCTCCATTTGAGCTGTTCCAAGGCTCCATTAGGAATTGGATTGAGTCGGATTGGAATCGGTTAGAAATTTTACATCCAGCAGAGAGAGGAGATTTTCATTATATCAGGTCTGAAAGGTAAAACTCACTGTGTGCACTTAATCCTGTAGGGGGTTTTGGTTTGGGGTTTTTGTCTGGTCAGTCAGTCATGTGCCTGAGCTGCCCCAGCCCCGTGCGGTTCGAATCGCTTCCCCCTTTTTAGTTCTGAGCACCGGACTTATTTACGAGCAGCGATATAGACAAACGAGACCAGTGGTTTGGTGCAAAGAAAACCAATGTTTATTAAAATAGAGAAATAATTACTATACAGAAAAAATCATATTGATGCAACACAATTACAATTAGCAGGGGAGGAGAAACGGACACATCGAGGGAAAATGACTAAAATGACAATTTTAGCAATCCCCTTATCTCCCACCCTTTACACCTATCTAGGTTGTCTTGTGATGGGCCAGAAAATTGATGCTCACCAGTCTAAGATGTTGGAACGCCTGCTCCATGCCCCGTTGCCTGCCGATAGCTTTAGGGTTTTCACCGCCCAAAACAGAGATACCCCAGTGATTTAAATGTAACTGCGGGTATCCTGCTTCCCTGGATGGACTCTTCGTCGATGATCCTCTTGATGGTAAGGCAGGGCACCGGAGTCGAGGTGGGAGAGAGAGAGAGAGAGAGATGGCTTCCCGAGGGACTAGTTATACCCCTCCTGGTAGCCCTTATCTCCTGCCAGATCAGCTTGTTTCTTTGTCTGACCTGGACGTGTTGAAGCTTATACAAAGGAAACCGATCTGGGCCCATCGACCTGGATGGCCGGTTAATCAGTTTTTAAACATCTCATAAGTGTTCCCCTTTGTCCCACTGGCTTCGTGATGGGGCCATTCCAGTTTGAATGCCCCATTGATTGCTTGCAAATAGTGTTGATGTCCTCTAACGAAGGTCTGAATGCAGCTATTACATATTGACTGTCTGTGCAAACGACCTTGATGGGTTTTAATCAGAGGCCCGAATGCCACTGGGTTTGCTTCTCATGCATAAATGCAGAAGTTTGTCTGCATTCTAATTTCTGGAAAGTTCCTTCATTGTCAGCCCAAAACTGAAACTTACAGTCCTTGGCCATGAGGTTGACCGCAGCTATCTTGTTGAGCCCTGGAGCCCTGGATTTTAAACTCAGTCCAGCCAGGGTTTCTTCAATAAGCCAAAAGTAAATCTTCGGGGGAGACATGAAATTTGCAAATCCTTTCAGTCCCCCCTAGGATACTGAAACTTGCTTGAAGTGTTCAATCAAGGTGAGCAAATTTCTGACCCCCCGCAAACAACCTTCCCTTATATTTTTCTATCCACGATCCCTCGACACATACATTCCCATTACTTAGAGAAAACCGCATTGCACAACAGGCATCTATCGATAGAAGCAATTACTATCTGTTACAATAGTCCAAGCACGGAGCGGGTCCAACACCCCTGCACTACTTGGGACATCATAAAACTTTATTACAACACACAATCTTTGATAAAATTAAACATCAGGCCAAAAACATATTTATTAAAAATGACGAGCGGAAGGAACGAGTTGTATTAAAAATAACAAATGGATCTGCCATCACTTGGCAGTGATATGACACAAAGCTCACGCGGGTGTTTCTCCTTCCACTCGGGCATACTGGTCCTTCCACAACCCTTTTGCTTTAAATTCTACCCCAGTACCCTTTCTCCTACACTGGACACAAACCAGTTAGAGGATGATCCCTAGCTGACAGACTACTAAGATGTGGGATGCCATACGAATCCAGGAGGGAACCTCTATACTCTCAAAAACGTCCCACTAGGGCGAGGTCGTAATATCTAAAATGTCGGCCCCTATCTTTACAGTCTTCTGTTCCAAAGTGTAGAAGTGCTTTTGCGATACTAGAACGGCTTTTAATAATTTGGTAAGGTGCTCTGGGAGAGGGGGAATCGGGTAACCGAAGTGGGTGACATATTTCTGGAGGTGGGTAAAATTCTCCTCCACAGTGAGGTGAACAGTGGACGGTTCAGGAATGGGGACAATTCGTATTTGTGCCACTTGAACTTCTGCCTCGGGTTTGAAGTAGAAACGGCTGTCACTCACCGCGCACCAGCTGTGCTGTCCGTGCTGGTAGTGAGACACTCCTGTGGTGACACAATATTTCCCACCTCCTATATATGCTACCTGTGGGGGGAACATGACCTTGTGCCATGGCTTCCATGGTACAATTTATAGGTTTCACGTCAGCAGCTCTGAACCCGCATTGTGGTTTCGAATAGGCATTCAAGTGCTGGGGACACAGGATTATGTGTGCTCCCCGGCTACGGCACCCCGAGAGGTCGGTACCAGTCATAGCATGCTCCCATTTTATGACGTATGGTGGGACCGCTGTATAACGAATGTGTGCACCCCCTTGAATGACTCCAATGTTCTCCACCCTGTATACCGGGGCAGGTCAGGCTGTCCTACCCATAACCGGCATTCTGACTACTATTCCCATAATTGGTAAAATTCTCCTCTGCATCCCGTTCACCGCTCCCATTGATCGCTATTGGTGCTGTGTTTCCGGAGCACCCATAGAGGTGGGAATCCTTCACGTCACCTCTCCTTCCGAAGCTCAGTCCTATCAGGGCGAGTAGGATTATGCCCCCCTTCATTCCGTAAATTTTCCTGTAACAGAGAAAGAAGCACACAGCCAGGTTCCCTAGAGATTCGCTGGTTTGGGTGAAGCATGGTCGGGTCTTGCGACCTCGACTCAAATGTACACACTCTGAGCAGATTACTTAAAACTAACCATCACCTCAATTAGAATTGAATTAAACACCCTAAGCTTAACACTATATAAACTTAAAAATTAAACTACCTAAACTATATACATCCGCCGCCCATCTCCGGGTGGCCAGCCTAATCCCTGTTTGGACTGCTGCAGGCTGCTCTCTGCAGCGTGGCTGCACTGATCTGCACTTCCGGTCCCTTGCAGTCTGTAGCTGCTAGCTGGGGACCTTTGTCTTCCGACTTCTTTTTAACTCGGGAGGTTGTCGTTTTAAGCTGGGGAGTCGGTGACCATACCTTTCTGGGCTGGGGTGTCCAAGGGGACCTTCTAAGGAGGGCTACCGGTGGGGTTTTCTTGGCGGGTGGACCTTTGGCTCGGACCACAGCCTTTGCTAGCGCGGTCTGTGGGTTTTCCACGACCGCTGGCTGGGGGTCCTCTCCCTCAGGTTTCACCTCTCCCAAACTTGGGCTGAGGGCAGGTAACCTTTCGCCGCCTGTTGCAGCAGGCTGTGAGTCTCCGCCCCCAGGTTCCAAACCTGGGTCGGGGGCGGGATTCTCGCGCTCGGACTCCTCCCCATCTGAATCCCAGAGGATTGGGGGAGTGTCCTGAATGGTGGGCGGAATGGCTCCTCCCCTGACACAAGCCACAGCGCCTGCCTGTGCAGCCTGTGAGCTTGTACCCGCTGCGGGCTGAGGATCTCTATCCTCAGACCTTGTCCCAACTGGCTGCTCTTTCTTTTCGGGTTTAAACAACTTACATCATTTAATATAACTAGCAGCCTGCCAGTAACCCTGTTCTAAATTCTTTCTCCTTACCAGGGCGGCCTTAAAGGCGGAATCTTGGGCTTGGACCTGCTTTTGGTCCGGGGCCAAAGCTATCCCCTGTGTGCCTCCCTTGTCCCGGATTGCTGCTACCTGGCCTGCTCTACAGGGGTCCCAGAACTCTCTTTCCCTGTCCCCCTGCTTGGTTACCTCGTCAGTCTTGTGGTTACCATCCCATGTGGTATGGAGGGATCCTAAATCTATGACCAAAGGTTTTGACCTTTCCCCAGCCTGCTCATTCCCTGTGGATCCCATTAAGCTAAATCGGGCCTTGTTGGACCGGGGTGAATTGGTCAGGTCTTCCGAATGGACCACCATGCTGGAAGCTCCAGTGTCCACCGAATATCTCCTCTGCACCGTCTTCACCCCCATCTTAACATAGGGCCTGCTCCCCTCAGCATTTTCGCGGGGACACAAGTCGACAGGCTGCGCTGGTTCTAGTCATTGCTGGGAGTGGGATGGGGCAGACGGGGTCAAAGCACTGGTGGTGGCTGCTATTTTCCCCTGGCTGGTCAGGAGGAGAGATCGTATCGACTCCAAGAGTGGCTCGATTGCAGCGGGAGGGATACCTGGCTCTGCCTTTTGGGCTGGGGCTGATGAATTCTCCCCCTTATTCTCCTTCCAGGGATACTTACAATCCTTGCACCAGTGGCCCTCCTTCCCACACCCGTAACAATTTAACTTAGCCTGGGAGGGACGGTTCCCCTCCTGGTGCCACTCTTTCTTATTCTGGCCCCCAGGTTTAACCTCATGGGCTTTCCCCTTGGGTTGGGGCGTCTCGATAACCCTTGTATTTTTTAATGCTATCATGAGCTGGCGGATCACCATTTCCTTGGTGGTCTGGGGGCTACTGGGGTCAAACCAGGCTGCAGCCTGGGCTCGGATTCGGGGCAGGCAGTTTGTCATTAGACAACGGAGCCAGTGGGTCAATTGGACTTGGTTCAGTAATGTCCACGCTGGCATTCCCGGGCATGCGCTCCGGTAGACTGGCCACAGCCAGTCTGCGAACGCTTGCGGGGACTCCCCTGGGAGCTGTACCGTTTTTTCCACCAGGGCGAACGGACTACCGTCATTGAGTCCCATGGCCTCCAATATCTCATTCCTCAAATCCTCATAATCCTTCTGCCCCTTTTTACATTCATCAGACAGGGTTTGGAGGAGATTACTCCCCAGAGAAAACAGCAGCATCTTAGCTTGCTCTGCGTCATCGCAGTCATTGACGCACGCTGCCTGTTCTATCTCCCTGATGTGCAGAGAGGGGTCTCCCTTTTCGGTGAGCTTGGGGATGTGGCTAACCTTGGCCCTGAGCTGTTGGGTGCCATGCGGCACCACAAACTGATTTTGGATGGCCCCTGGGTCCTCGTCATCAACGGGCGGGCCGTATCTCCATTGTCGGAAGGGGTACACCGGTCCTGGTCCCGGCCTATCTAGCGGGGCCTGCTGTGCTTCCCCTACCACTTCATCCTCCACCCCCCTTGCTGCCAGACCTCCTGAAAACTCGGAGCTATGGGTGGCGGCTGTGGGACCTCTGATTCCCTAGCCAACTTTGTCCTGGGTGCTGCCTGTGGGACAGTTCTGTTTGGGTTGCTGGTAACGTCCGACTGGCCCACCTTTGGGCTGATGAGGCATATCATGCCCTTCGCCCTCGATAAGGCCATGCCCAAGCTTTCTATCTCCTCCCTACAGGGCCCGTGATCTGCCTCCTCGAACCCCTGGTCGCAGGCTAGCTTGTATGCTGCCTTTACCTCCCTTACTTTCTCCTCCTGCTCTTTTAATTCTTGGGTGAGGTCGCAAATCATGTCCTGCAGCCTTATCTTGCTGCCCCTCGCCTCTCTGACCTGGTATTCTAAGTGCTCCATCTTGCGCCTAGCGCTGGCTTTACTTTCAGCGGTCTGGTATTCCAGGCGCTCTACCCTTGCCTGGTGTTCCCGTTGTACCTCGAGGGCCCGGGCCTCCAGGCACTCTACCTTTGCCTGGTGTTCCTTGGCCATCTGCGCTCTTTCTTGGCTTAACGCCTGAAGCGCCACTAGCACCTTCTCTTCCGCTAAAACCTTATCCTGCATTTCTAGGGCCAATTTCTTGAGCTTGGCAGCCTGCGCTGCTACAACACTGTCCAGCACTAGGACTTGTTTCTTATAACACATTAACCAGACTGCCTTTTCAATTGCCCTCTTATGCTGTTTACTCGCCGTCCACTGGGCGGCAGCGTCTATGGGACGCTCGGCCTTTAACATAGCGCCCACCCATTTCTTGGCAATATTGACCTTTCTGCACACATAAGTGGACAGCCTCTCTTCCATTGCGGTTTCTCCCTCCACACCACTGTCTGTCATGTCGCATACCGTCGCCGATGCTCCTACCTGGCTCGCCATTTCTGTCGGGGGTTTTGGTTTGGGGTTTTTGTCTGGTCAGTCAGTCGTGTGCCTGAGCTGCCCCAGCCTCGTGTGGTTCAAATCGCTTCCCCCTTTTTAGTTCAGAGCACCCGACTTATTTACGAGCAGCGATATAGACAAACGAGACCAGTGGTTTGGTGCAAAGAAAACCAATGTTTATTAAAATAGAGAAATAATTACTATACAGAGAAAATCACTATGGATGCAACATAATTACACTTAGCGGGGGAGGAGAAACTGACACATCGAGGGAAAATGACTAAAATGACAATTTTAGCAATCCCCTTAACTCCCACCCTTTACACCTATCTAGGTTTTCTTGTGATGGGCCAGAAAATTGATGCTCACCAGTCTAAGATGTTGGAACGCCTGCTCCGTGCCCCATTGCCTGCCGATGTCTTTAGGGTTTTCACCACCCAAAACAGAGATACCCCAGTGATTTAAATGTAACTGCGGGTATCCTGCTTCCCTGGATGGACTCTTCGTCGATGATCCTCTTGATGGTAAGGCAGGGCACCGGAGTCGAGGTGGGAGAGAGAGAGAGAGAGATGGCTTCCCGAGGGACTAGTTATACCCCTCCTGGTAGCCCTTATCTCCCGCCAGATCAGCTTGTTTCTTTGTCTGACCTGGACGTGTTGAAGCTTATACAAAGGAAACCGATCTGGGTCCATCGACCTGGATGGCCGGTTAATCGGTTTTTAAATGTCTCATAAGTGTTCCCCTTTGTCCAACTGGTTTCGTGTTGGGGCCATTCCAGTTTGAATGCCCTGTTGATCGCTTGCAAACAGTGTTGATGTCCTCTAACGAAGGTCTGAATGCAACTATTACATATTGACTGTCTGTGCAAATGACCTTGATGGGTTTTAATCAGAGGCCCGAATGCCACTAGGTTTGCTTCTCATGCATAAATGCAGGTTTGTCTGCATTCTAATTTCTGGAAAGTTCCTTCTTTGTCAGCCCAGAACTGAAACTTACAGGCCTTGGCCATGAGGTTGACCGCAGCCATCTTGTTGAGCCCTGGAGCCCTGGATTTTAAACTCAGTCCAGCCAGGGTTTCTTCAATAAGCCAAAAGTAAATCTTCGGGGGAGACATGAAATTTGCGAATCCTTTCAATCCCTTGGCTAGCGGCTTCACCTGTTTTGCCTAATCAGAACCATGGTTAACCTGCCTCAACACAGTTGTAATAAAGAAACGTGACATATTGGTATGGCAACACTATAGCTTTGTTGACATTAAAGGTTACATACACGGTAAATGGACAGAAAATAGTGGCCGTGAAATTCCACAGGAGACTGTTACTCCAGCAGGAGACTGATGGCAGACCAAGGGAAACGATGGCAGAAAACGACTGCACAGTTTCCCTAGGGGTTCAACCAATCTCTGGTTGCAATTAAGCTGGAGACCAGGAGAACCCATGCAGAACTTCAGGGTTGCATGCCTGCAATTTTCTGATCTACATTGGCAGGAGGCAAGTTTTCCCACCACTAAGGCATACTCGAAAAATTACCACTATATTTTCATGAGTGTTGGCCTCATACTTGGATGAATTATAGGAACAGTGTCTTTCTTTTCTGTAGAATAAATACTATTAATAGCCTTAATATAAGCTTGACTCAATGGCCTCTGGATCAAAGGCTTTGGGCTATTCATCAGGACATAATTTAGGTTGACACTACATGACGGTAGCAAAGAAATGTTGCATTGTCAGAGGCGCAGTCCTTCAGATGATCTTAAACTGAGGTGGATGCTCAAGATCCTAAAGGCACTATTTCAGGAAAAGCAAGGTGTTCTCAAGGAGTCATGGACAACATTTCTTCCTCTACCAATAGCAGATTAACTGTTCATATATCTCATTATTGTTTGTGCATCTTGCTGTGTAGAAAATGGCTGTTTGTACAACAACAGTCACTCCATTTTAAAGCAATTGTGCTTGAAAACATTTCTGTGAGATATGTTAAGGTGCTATATGAATGCAAGGTTTTCGTTCTTTCATACCTCTCTCTGGGTTATTTCAGTTGTCTAACAGGATTCATTTTTTTGGTTAGGTTAATGGGAAATCTGCTCTTTTAGATAAGGCACCTCCAGTTATGATTTATACTGATGTATATACTGAGATAGTGGCGGGGTTTGTTGTGACTGGTTTTATTTAAGATTAATTGGCCATATATCTCACATTAATTATAAGGAGAGCTTGGTTGTGGCTTTGGCAGCCAGCACGTGAAGTCATTTGCAGACAGATATGAGGATTGTTATATTGTCAGATAACACCTTGGGTGTAAGGATTATAAACGGAGGTAACTTTAAATGATAACAGGGTTTGAAAAGTTTATGTTGGATGTTTGAGATAGTGCCTTTGTTTAATTTGAAATTAGTTCCCAAATTGCCACTGCAGTCAGCCATATCAGAAGTATATGGACCATGGATCATTTGGCCAACATTACTTTTGATTTTATGGCAAATGTCAATGTTTTACTTTATAATTTAGGGAGATTGCGGGTCATTGAACTACACTGATTCCATGTGGTATTTCAGGATGATTTTTTTTAAATACATTTGGCTTTGTGGTTTGCCAGACAGCAGTAAATTGTTTCCCCCAAGCAACGCTGTTGTGGTTCATTGATATCTCCCAGAATCTAAGAGCTCAACAAATCCTACTGGGTTTCAAATTGAGGGTAGTTTTGTTGACCTTGGCCCTGTCGTCTGTGAGCAGTCGGTGTACTTGGTTTAATGTCCCCACCATATTCCTGTCATGCTACGGAGATAGGGCAAGGCATTCCAATGAGCTCAGGAAGTCTTTTGAATCGTACTGGTCTCCTGGAGGCTTTTGCATTTTTTTTTCCGTGTGTGGCACCCAAGTGATTTATGTGGGCCATCTGCAAATATATGTTTAGCATAATTTGACATTTATTATCAAACCGTATCAGTTTAATTAATTTTATTACAATGATATTTTTGCCTTTATATGCAGCTGTATTTGAACATAGAGGCCTAGAAATTCGGTGGGCTGCACCACCAGTTAGCGCCTAAAGAGGGCACTCAGTGGCTTTAGCGCCACTGACCATGCCTCCCGCGATATTTAGCGGGGCGCTAATGGCGGCATTAGCCTGTAGCGCTGCGCCGCCACCGATGCCGTCATCGGTGTGCGCAGCGCCCCGCTACCACCCCGAGCACAATATTGGGTCGCGCCCCCCCCCGTAGCGCCGGTCGCAAATCGCGACCGGTTCACGGGGCCTACCTGTGGCGGTAGTGGCACAAATTAAGGTGGAGGTGCGGGACAGCCATTTTTTTCGGTGGCCGCCTGCCAGCACCTCATCGCGCCGCCCTGCCCGGCCTCCTGATCCACCCCCCGGGCAGTGCCGGCTGTGTCCCGAGAGCCCGGCACTTCTCCTCGGCGCCGGGCTCTTTTGCCGGCACTCGCGATCGGTGATCGCGCTGGTGCAGGCCCCTCCCCCTTAAGAAGGGGAGGAAGGCCTGCAGTACCGCAGAGCGCCGTGCCACAGCATGTGGCGCTGCGGCAAGTAGCGCTGCGATATTCAGTTTGAGCACCCCAAGCGGGACGCAGGGAGCCTCGAGCAGTGCCCCGAGTCCCTCTTGGGGTGCTCCAACTGAATATCGGGAGGGCGCAAGCGGCTCTGCCCAGAGCACAAATTCCGGCGCCCAGGCGAGCCTGGTGCCCCAAACGCGGCGCCACCAAATTTTTAGCCCATACAGTTATTAATGTTACTGTAATGTATTATGATTTTAGAGCTCAGGTCATCCAAGGATGGGGAGGTTGGAGGTCGTTGTTTGGGATTGAGGTCCCCCATCGGCACACGACCGCCAGGGTGGTTTGCATGACAAAAGACGTCTACCAACCTGCCCCCGCTGCACAGTACTGCTCCCCGATTATCAAAATCCATGACGAGGCCTTGGAAAACATGGACCACTTTCCATATCTCGGGAGCCTACTGTCAACAAGGGCAGACGCCGATGACGAAGTCCAACACCACCTTCAGTGTGCCAGTGCAGCATTTTGTCGCCTGAAGAAGAGAATGTTTGAAGACCAGGACCACAAACCCAGCACCAAGCTCATGGTCTACAGAGCAGTAGTGATACCCGCCGTCCTGTATGCTTCAGAGACATGGACCATGTTCAGCAGGCACCTCAAAGCACTGGAGAGGTACCACCAATGCTGCCTCTGCAAGATCCTGCAAATCCATTGGCAGGATAGGTGCACCAATGTCAGTGTTCTCGCTCAGGCCAACATCCCCAGTATCGAAGCTTTGACCACGCTCGATCAGCTCCGATGGACGGGCCACATGGTCCGCATGCCCGATACGAGACTCCCAAAACAAGCGCTCTACTCGGAGCTCTGACACGACAAGAGAGCCCCAGGTGGGCAGAAGAAATGCTTCAAGGGCACCCTCAAAGCCTCCTTGGAAAAGTGCAACATCACCATTGACACCTGGGAATCCCTGGCCCAAGACCGCACAAAGTGGAGGAGAAGCATCCCGGAAGGTGCCGAACACCTCGAGTCTCTTCGCCGGGAGCAAGCAGAAGCCAAGCGCAAGCAGCGGAAGGAGTGCACGTCTACTCAAGCACCCCACCCAACTACCCCTTCAACCACCGTCTGCCCCACCTGTGACAGAGACTGTAGGTCCCACATTGGACTCATCAGTCACCTGCAAACTCATTTTTAGTGCGGAAGCAAGTCATCCTCGGTTCCGAGGGACTGCCTAAGAAGAAGGTTTGCACCACTGATGTTTACCTGCCTTTTACTTTCACCACACTCTCCGCATTTGCCAGTTTTTCCAAGATTCCCTCCCCCTCTGCTCTTCTGCTTTGACCATTCACTGCATCCTCTAGGTTTTGTATATGTCTTATTATGTCTCTAATTTTTCTCATCGTGCCTCCTGTTGTCTTATGCTATTATCATTTCTGCCATTTAATCATCTGCTGCTCTCCATCTAATCACTTTACAGATCGTTCTTTATCTTTTATAAAAAACCCAAAATACTGGAAACACTCAGCAGGTCAGGCAGCATCTGTGGAGAGAGCAGCAGAAAATGTTTCCAGCAGTATTTTGCTTTTGTTTTATTCTTTTTCTTTTCTTGGGCATGTGGTCATTCTCCCCTCCCCCCCGCCTTTTCTCTTGGAGGTCACAGCACCTTGTTGGTTCCGCAGGTGCTGGTCTCTCTCCAGTACTTTGCACAAATAGCCATTTACACATATTTGAGTCTTGAAAGTGCCATGGGGTCGATTTTGTCGAACCTGTCGGGAAGAAGGCGGGACTTCCCCTTTCGGGTTTCTGACCCGCCTACTTCGACGTCCGGCCAATCCGCGCGATTTTCCCTTGATTGACCTTGATGAGCCCGCCCAGCGGGCTCAGCAGGCCAATTAAGGGCCACCCAGCAACAGGTGACATCACAGGCTGAAATTTCATCTGTCAAGATTTCTGACAGATGAAATATCAGTGTTTCACAGCTGTTTGAAGCTGTCAAACACTGACAGTCTGATTTCTAAGATGAGTCCTTCTGCGCAGACTCATTTAGAAATCTCAGCAGCACTAAAAGCTGAAGGCTGTCACTTTTGACAGATCGCAGCCGTTCAGCTTTCAGTTCCGGCTGAGTGCTGCGCTCCCGACGGCTACAGGAAGAAAGGCTGTTAAGGTAAGTAAAGGTAAGCAAAAGTTCTTTACACACTTTAGTCACACCAAACACACATACTTTTACACTCATGCACCCATCACTCACCTGAGCGCCGACATCGTGACCCCTCCAGCTCATTCAACCCGACGGCCCGCTGCTCTAACCTGGCGTGGTTTGGAGCCGTCGGGAAACCCACACGAAACCCCTCAAAATGGGGATTGGGCTAAAAACTGCCTGTTAAATGGCACTAATCCCTTCCCGCCTGGTTTTGGCGGGTCCCAGTGCGGGGCAGGTACCCGCCACCCCTGAAACTTACATGGGGCGGGGTTTTTGGCGGGATTGTGTCGGGACCCCCAAAGTCGGGATTTCCCCCCCCCCCGCACACGCCTGAAACCCCGCCTGATGGCTCCCCGAAAATCTAGCCCATGGTATCAGGCTGTTCCACCATGAATAGTATCACAGTCGTGTCCGATCAGGTCTTCACAAGGCATCCATGCATGCATACTTCCAACAAATGCTACTGGGTGGTGGACAGGAACCATGGCTAGTTTTTCCTCACTAACCCAGTAGGCTCACTTTTAATGCCTCTGCTGTCTCCCTGGCTGGGAGCAGCCAACTCAGCTTAGACCTGAGATCTTTCTATATTTTACTACTTTTTTGCAAAGTCCACTGAGCCATCAGGGCACCTTACTTGCAGGATCCTTTGATACGACACTTTGCAATACATCTTCAAGTATTGCACATTAAAGGGTTATGTCTTGATGTTGTACTCCTGGCAGGGAGTCTTGCCCACTGATGGTGCCTATTGGTAATGTTGGCACTCATGGTGCAGGTTTATCCAACTGTTAATTTAAATAGCTGGAAAATGATACACAAAGTGCAGCTGATTTTTGTCATACATGCTGTAGTCTAGCAAGGCCCCGCACCAGGAACGCAAAGACAGATAATTACTCCTTTAATACTAATATAAATAACAATTATGCATGCAATAATCTAATGTAGTAAAGAAAGAAGGAACAAATGCACATTTATATAGCGCCTTTCAGAACCTCAACACGTCCCAAAGTCCTTTCACAGCTAATGAAGTGCTTTTGAAGTGCAGTCACTGTTTTAATGTAGGAAACGCGGCAGACAATTTGCACACAGCAAGATCCCACAAACAGCAATGAAATAAATGAGGAGATCATCTGTTGTAGGTGTTGGTTGAAGGATAAATATTGGGCAGGACCCCGGGTAAACTTGCCCTGCTCTCCTTCAAATAGTTCCATGGGATCTTTTACGTCCACCTGAGAGGGCAGACAGGGCCTGGGTTCAAATTCTCAAAATTAACATTTAAATATTTATGGATACAAGGAGATTCCCTCCTAACACTGCTCACGGTCAGTCAGCGGAAATGCTGCTTTATAAGGCCAGGAACATTGTCGCATTTAATGGACAAATGTATTATCCTGCTTTACAAGTTGCAAGTTTCCTGCAAAAGCTGCATTTTGTGTTAAATAATATTTTTAAGCTTTCTAAAATTAACCTGTACTCGGGACCCAATATGGCTTATCGATTACAGAGATCACTGGTCTCCCAGCATAACACCATCAGAAGACCAGCAGAAGCCCATGAGAGAGGGGCGGCCTGGTGGGAGCCCTGCCGAATTTCTAGGCCAAGATATATGTTCTGCAAGACTTGAGCCTTGACGGTGAGTGGGAGCGAGGCTGTTCGACCATGGGTGGTGTCACAGCTGAGTTTGATCAGGTCCTCAGGTGACATCCATATATGCAGAGCTCTCCGCTATTATTTCCCTTTATATTGAGGAGGTTGGTTTGGCAGAACAAGGCCATTATTACCTTCACAAGATGTATTGCTGAATATATTTAGTGGTGCCATCGAGAACATAAAAAATAGGAGCGGGAGTAGGCCATTTGGCCCTTCGAGCACTTCAATAAGATCATAGCTGATCTTCTACCTCAACTCCACCTTCCTGCACTATCCCTTTATCCCTTGATCCCAAAATGATATGTTCCATTTCCCACCTTCCCCTCATCCCCCATTCACGGTGCTGGATTTTACTGGTCCTTATTACAGGTGGGGCGGGGACAAGAGAATCAATCTGCTCATGGTCAAACACCACCTATGACATTCAATTATAGCTTAATGCTATCATACCGGTCTCGGCCTAGCAGTCCAGATAAGTTCATATTGGGTTGAGTGAGGCACTACTTAATTTGCCCTGCATTCACCATAAACAGTAAGAAAGGCTCCTGCACCTAATGGCCAAAAACATAAAACATGTTTTAAACATGAAACTTTCTTTTCAATTTGAAAGATGTATTTCATGCAGAAGCAGCAGTAAAGGCCAGATGATAAAAAGCAATTTATTTGACTGTTTTGCTCCAGCACACCAAAAAGAGAGAGCACAACATTGCCAAGAGGTCACACAAATGAAAGTTTGCATAGATGTGGATAATGCCTCTCGTGGCACCACACTGCCCAATAGAATAAGTTTGAAGTAGTGACACAGGAGACGACTTACAGCATTGCTGTTTTGTGCAGATGCCAATGGAATATATATATATTCTCCCAAGGAAGCTCGGCATGTGCAAATGACAGTTTTACATGTTAGCTGTCACTGTGGACTGAACCTGTATTGACTGGGT
The DNA here is from genome assembly GCF_052327205.1 of Somniosus microcephalus. NCBI lineage: Eukaryota > Metazoa > Chordata > Chondrichthyes > Squaliformes > Somniosidae > Somniosus > Somniosus microcephalus. The sequence goes on from NC_140998.1 coordinate 41,299,195, forward strand.
TTAAACTTCAAGGGGGAAAAATTGGGTTGCTTTGCGCCTCCCGTTCACGCCCCCGGGGGGGGGCTAACGGGGCGCAAAGCCCCTAGTGCCTGGGCGCGGCACCGCTAACGCCTCCCGCAAAATTCAGCCGTGCGCAGCGCCCCACTCGCGCCCCGGCCACAAACTTCGGTCGCGCCCCCTGACCTACCGCCAGAGGATATGTCCGACAGTGTCAGGGGGGCATTTTTGCGGCCACGGTGGCGCAAATTAAAGGGGAGGTGCTGGGCGGCTATTTTTTTTTGGCCGCCTGCCAGTACCTGCCCCCTTCCACTTTTTTATGCGGGGTGCCGGCCGCGGTCGGTCAGCCCAGCTCTCCTCTTGAGTGCCGGGCTATTTTCCCCGCACCCCGCACCCCAGTGGTCCAGCAGGGCCCCGGTGCACGCAGCATTAGGCCCCTCCACTTTAATCAGGGGAGGGAGGCCTGCAATACTGTGGTGTTATGTGCCAACGCGCGTGGCACTACTGCACGTGGTGCCATGATATTCAATGGTAGCATCCCAGGAAGGAGGGGGAGCGCTTCCAGTAGTGTCCTGCCACCTGCTTGGGGGCACTACCACTGAATTTATGGCGCAGGGGCGCTAACTTTTTTGGGGTGCTGAAAGTAGCGCCCCGGCGAACTTAGCGCCCCAAAGGAGGCCGCACCAAATTTATCCCCCCAAGCCTATTATGAGCCAATTTAATAGGATGCAATTATTTATTTTACTATATATAGCCCCCTAAGTATTTATTATACTCCTCCCCATTCCATTTTCAGGTCCCCAAATATAGAACTAATATTTAGGTTGCTGAATATGCATTACAGTAGGCTCAGCAGGACCTTTAGTCAATCTGAAGAAAAACATCTCTAATTGGTCCACTTTCTCTCTGCCAACTATACCTCGGTCTTTCTCTCGCTGTTAAACTTGGGACCATTCACACCTGCAGTGCCCAGTCATATGCCAGCTCTGTCTGCTGTGCCTCCTCCCAGATTTGCTCCAATTCTGTCTCGTTCCCTCTTTCCTCTCCCAGACTTGATATCTGCCATGCATTTGTATAAGCGATAACTGAATCAAACGGTATTTGCCCAAACAAAGAAGATTGCCGAAAAGAAACACAGGACGAGAAACGTTGACAACCGGGAAATATGAAAGAAACCATTTGAAAGTGCTGCGTGTGTATTAACAATTTGATTGATTGTTGGAATAATAACTTTGATCAGTAGGTCACTTGTAGTCATCTGCTAGCTTATTTAATGAATAGATTATGGGCCGAAATTTGCAGTCGGAGGCGTACCTTCGCAGTACGACTCCAACCCGAGAAAAAATACGAACCTACCTGCTGGCTCCCGGGCTTCGGAGACTCCGGGTCCTGGGCCTGCCGGCATATGCCAGCGTATAGGCCCATGGATCCCAGGGACTGTAAGATTTGCCAAATTTCTGCATTTCCCCGAAGGCTGTTATTAATAAACGGGACCCTGCGTGGACATTTTAAATCAAAAAGGGTACCCAAGATGGCATCCGTGCCTCGTGGCAGAAAGCCTGTGGGATTTTAAAATGGACTCTGCAACGCAGACAGCTTGTGGATCGAAACCAAGCTGCAGTTTTCTGTGAAGAGAGACTTTGTATTTTGAAACCAGACAGGACTCTGAATTATGTATTAGGCCGAATTGGAGACAAATCTAAATTCAGTTCAGGCCTATAGTTAAGGCCATCAAGCAGTCTACATGTATAATCAGAAACAGATTAAGAGAGCCATCGAGGGTGGACAGGCCCATCAAGGAACATTCATGACAATACAAGTCAATTATCGGGCCGGTAGATGCGATTACCGGCCATCTAAAAACAATTAGTATGGATTGCTACCATTATTTAAAATAGCCCGCCAAGATTAAGACAAAGAACTAACCTGATTTGGCGTGCAGATAAGGGTTTTCGAAAGGAGTATAATTGAAGGCCCACGGGTAGCAATCGCGCTCTTCGGCTCTTCTCCTCTCTTCTTCCTCTGCCCGCCCTCATGGCTGCCGCTCTTTCCCCGTCCCGCACTTACCCCTTGGCCTTTGCCCGTGCCTTTTGCCATTCCATCGCCCCGGCATTGCATCGGGCGGACACGGACAATTCAGGCCAGGCGAGGCGGGACGCGACGAGGGGAGGAGGGAAGACCACCGGAGGGAAGGCCACCTGAAGAAGACCAACTGAGGAGACGAACTGAGGGGAGGCTTCGAATTATCGGGCCTTCAGCCTCAGCCGACCTTCGAATATCTGCACACCAACTCAAACTGTCGGCTGGCAACGAAGAATCATCCCTGCAAGGTAAAGTACCCAAACAGAGACTTTAACTTTGGGGTACTCGAACCTGGACAACGCCCTTGCAGCACCCGAAGACCACGTGATGACGGTAGGCTCCAGAGAGCACCAAGAGCGAACCCCGAACCCCACCGCTGTTTTGAGTCCAACAAACTGTTTTGATTGGTGAGCATGAAGTTCTGACCCCTCATAGCTTAATCTAGTTAGGTATAGGGGGTGGGATAAGGATAAGGGAATTGTTAAGATAGTTGTTTCCCTCGATGTGCCGTGTGTTCCCCATTCCCTGTATAAGTATAGTTATTCTTTTGTATTTTTGCCTGTAGAAGTGTACACTAGTAATTTTCCATAAGATTGTATCAGTTTTTCCTTTTCAGTAAAATCTTGGCTTTTGTTTACATCCAACCACCTGTCTACTCGAGTCTTCTCTGTTCCACCGCCTTGTACCTAAGTCCGGTTTCTAGAACCCAGGGGCGTGGGAGCGATTCGAACTACTCACAAAACAGTCAGAGGCATAACTGACTGGGCGCACGCGCCACCACCACAGGCCACCCCCTACAGGACGTAAGCGTTTCGGAAGTTCCCCCCCCGCCCCCGGGTTCACGTGGGCCAGGTCACCCAATTAGAATGCAGGATTCCTCATAAGCATAGGGGGATTCCATTTACAAACTGAATCCCCATAAGCTTATAAGAAATCCCCAAATAAATAAATAATGAACACAACTCTAATAAAAATAAATGTTCCAATGATCAACATTAATTAAAAGTCCCTTTAATTGAGCATTTAAAATAAAAAATAATTTTTTGAAAAATAATTTTAAACATTTTGATATGGGCCGTAATTGAAATAAACTAATTTTAAATGTTTTTGTATGTTTTAGTAATTTTTAAAATTTTAATTTAATATTTATTTTAACCCTTCCACTGGTAATAAACTGTATTTTGTGAGACTGGGAATCGACATTTTAAAGCGTACTTTTTTTTTGTTGGTCAAAGCAATGCTAACAGTCGAATGATATTTCTCACAATTATTTCCCAGTGCATTGCACAGGCATCAACCAAAATGTAAAAATGATTAGTTTTGGAAGATTGATCGAATACCAATCAAAGCAATCAATCAAAGTGTTAACACACACTCAGCAAGTTCAAATGGTTTCTTTCATACTTTCAGGTTGTCAACATTTCTTGTTCTATGTTGCTTTTACCAGGCGTAAGGGTTTTGTGGGCATTTGCTGGGCAGTAGTTGGGCAAACAAGGGCAGCAGGCGCATGGGAACACCACCACCTCCAAGAAGTTCCCCTCCAAGTCAGACACCATCCTGACCTGGAAGTATATCGCCGATCCTTCATCGTCACTGGGTCAAAATCCTGACACTCCCTACCTAACAGCACTGTGGGAGTACCTTCACCACACGGACTGCAGCGGTTCAAAAAGGCAGCTCACCACCACCTTCTCAAGGGCAATTAGGGATGGGCAATAAATGCTGGCCTTGCCAGCGATGCCCACATCCCATAAACAAATTTTAAAAAGCCCAAATCTGCACCAGCGAAAGTGTTTTTAGGGCACATCCGGACGATCTGTCAAGGCGAATCTCGGCTGATCGCATGTTTCGTGTTTTCGCACGTGCGCCGCGCCTGCGGCAACCCAAAACTTGCGGGGCCATTCCGAGGGCTTATGGCGGTATTCATCATCGGCCCTGCAAAATCCAGGCCTACACATAGCATTGCATTTGCATGTTTGGTGTCGTGATTCTGCGACCCCCCCTTATGCCTAATGTTTCATCTGACCTACGTATTGACTATAAGTTGAAGAGATCAGAAGATTGTCGCAGAGTAGGTGCAACCTCAGTGGTGCCTTCCCTTTTTTTTTATAGTTCTGCCAATGTTTATTATTCAATCAATCTTCCAAAACTAATCATTTGTACTTTTTGGTTGATGCCTGAGCAATTCACTCGGAAATAATTGTGAGAAATATCTTTCGACTGTCAGCATCGCTTTGACCAACAACAAAAAAAACAAACAGTACGCTTTAAAATGTCGACTCCTGGTCTCACAAAATACAGTTTATTACCCCTGTCAGTGGCCTGTAAATACCTGGAGCCATCAGTTTAGAGGAGACGTCTTCTAATTATTATTTTTAGAAGGCAGGTTTTTAGCTTAAAGCTGCAGTGCCCCATAACGTAAGTCACAGCTGTGGTGTAGGCATGACTGACAAGCATTACTATGTTATGGCAGAGCTTTAAAAACAAACAGCATTGCTCTTTGATGCGGGGGGGGGGTGGTAGGGGGAGGAAACTCTGTGTAGGAGGAACGAGATGGTTAGTCCTTTAGTAACTGCGGAAGTGCGTTTGAAAGAAAATGTTTTGTAAGTAGAAAGAAGTTGCGTCTTTATATTCTGAGATCTGGCCTCAGACAAATTGCGATATTTTTAAATTCCAAAAACCTAGGCCAAGGCCCATAGTGCAGGACACCGCTGACATTGAAGACAGCAGGAGAAAAGATGAGCTTAATTAAAAAGTAGTGTCAAATGATGGTAAGTTGGGTTTTAAAAGCCTTTAGGTAACAGAAGGAAAGGAACATATGGGTGTACAAAAGGAAGGCTAAAGAAAAGTAATCAGCTCTGTCAAGCCTGCTCCGTCTAGTCAATGGTGCAACCTTGCACATTACAACAGTGACTCCACTTCAAAAAGTACTTCATTGGCTGTAAAGCACTTTGAGACGTCCGGTGGTTGTGAAAGGCACTATATAAATGCAAATCTTTCTTTCGTTATCATCTGCGCAGCCTAGTCATGCTTACTGGGAAAAGCAAAAGAACAGAGCAAAAGCAGCTGCAGAAAAAGCTGCAATTTTCCCCCTTGACTTCCAAAGACAATCAAACAAGCTTCATGATTCAACACAATCACAACTAACTTGCAATTTACCTCCTGTAACTGGAAAGTGATGACTCCCTTGAAAAGAAACCTGGGCCTTGTATTGATTTCTTTGTGGGTTCAATGACGAGACATTTATGAAAGAGAATGAGTTTTAATCTAAAGTCTGTTCAACTCTTTATACAGCATTTCAGGAGACACCCTGCTAGTGATGCATCTAGAACGAAACTGAAACTAAACTCCTCTGCTTGTCTCTCACATGACCTCTGCTGGTCAGGCATAAGTAATCAATACATGCAACTATGCTGGTAAGGCATGATAATCAAACAGGCAAATAACATCACTGTTTGCTGATATCATTACAGGCCTGACCTCTCACCCTACAACCCCCATCCATTTCAAATAACCTATCTAACTGGACTGAATCCTGTGCCTACACATCATTAAAAAAATATCAGTCATATCCATCAAAATCTGTGGGGTCAATATTAACCCTCCACGGTGGGCGGGAGGGGGGTTAAAAATATTAAATCGGGGAGCACGTCCCCAAGCCACCGCGTACGCGCAATAGAGGCAGATTGCATCTCGTGCCTGCATCCCGCCCTTGAGAGACGGGACACTTCATGATAATATTTAAATCAGGCTCCCACAGTGCAGTTGGTACAACCAGCTCTGGAAGGTAAGTGCTTTTTAGAGCACTCCTTGAGACGCAGGAGGAGCTAGAGTGCTCTTCCCGGCTACTCAAGCAGACCTTTGGTTTCCCCTTCTGCCGATCACAGCCTCTCCTCACTACCATGATCGGCGACCCTACCAAGCCTCGATCCTGAGCCCCAATTTTTCCCTCCATCCCTCCCAATTGCAGGGCTCTTACTACGCCCCCCACCCCACCCCACCCCACCCCACCCCGTACCTTGGTATTATCCTGATAGTCTTTTTTATGCAGCTCTCCAGTGCCTTGACATTCTGCACCATGTGCAGGGACCAAACTTGACACAGGACTCCAAGTGCAGATTTATCAAAGTCCCATGTAGCCTTAGTATACTGCTCTTCCTTTTGCATGCACTGCTAGTAGCAATACAACTTAAAATCCTTTTTGTTTTCCTAATAACCACCTCAGACTACTTTTAGTACACCTTTAACAACTACTCCCCTAGTCTATTTCTTGACCGGTTACCTTTAATCACTTTAATGAGAAGATTGATGAAGTTAAGGAGTTCCAAAGATTTGAGGCCTTGCTACACCTTTTCCTACCTTCATAAGCCTCCTGAAAATTTACCTCTTCAATCACACCTTCACCTCCCTAACTCTTCTCCTGACTATTGTTCCGTGTTGGTCCAGCCCCCTATTTGTCAGATATCATGCCACATTTTGCTATGTTAAAAGCAATATGGAAGTATTGTTTTGGGAAGGAATGGATTTGAGTGGCAGATAGAATGATGTGCCTTGATTTCAACAGAGTGAGGATGCAGGAGGAGGAGGAATGTGTGGGCCCGTGTATTTGGAGCTCAAGAAAGGAAAGCTCAGAGGAACACAGACAATAATTGTGTCAATAAAACAGGGAAAGATAAGGAAGGTTGCAACAGAGAGGGAGCGATTGGAGTCTGAGGGAGAGATTGGAGTCTAGGGGTAATAAAGGGAAATACCAAATTAGGATTGTGGCATTATCATTTAACATAGAAACATAGGAGCAGGAGTAGGCCATTCGGCCCCTCGAGCCTGCTCCGCCGTTCAATGCGATCATGGCTGATCATCCAAATTCAGTACCCGGTCCCCGCTTTCTCTCCATACCCCTTGATCCTTTAAAATGTTGGCCTTAAGATTGTGGTGTCTGTGACAGCGTACTCTGAGAGTATCCCATCGTATTCCCTTTGAAGTGCCCTGTAAGTTCTGGATTTCCGCATGCGATCTGTCAAGGTCCGCCTTGACAGATCATCCGAACCAACTGAAAACTGAGTATTGCTGGCGCAGAGTCGGGCTATTTGTCCAGCAGCTGGCCAGCAATTGCCCACGTAAGTCTTATGGTTGATGCAAGCAGGCATAGGGCTTGTTTGCATCAGCGTAAGGTGATATGTAAGGCTTAAATAAAATATTTAAAAATCCAAAATTATGCACATGCACTTTATTAAATGAGCTTCTGCAAAAATTGGCCCACATTACAGTCTTAATGATAGTAAAATTATCAAAAAATTAAATTTTTCTTGCGGTTAATGCAATGAAGGAACTTATGAATGAAATTCAAATTCTGTTAATTGCATAATTATTAGACTTGGGGATTCCATTGCATATCATTAGGGGATTCCCTTCATAAACGATTGCAATGAAATTCACCTTTGTCATTGGCGGACCAGGCCCACGTGATCCCAGGTATGTTTCTGAACTGCCTCCATCCCTGGGAGCCATGGTCCATTACGCTGCCATCTGCCTCGAGGCCTGAGACCGCAACTCTTCGCAGCCTGGGCACCAGGAGGTACTTTTGGAATTGGTTCCCGGGTCAGAGGCGTACTCCGGAGATACGCCTCCGACCACAATTTCTAGGCCCTGGTATATAGAATATAATGAATAATTCTGCACTTAAGCAGAAGGACAGGTGCCTTGTAATCAGTCCTTTGTTTCATATGATTATAATTTATGCAATAACAATGATGCATCTGAGTTGAAGATATGGGCTTAATTTTCTTCTGCTACCCTGCCTGATTTTGAACAAGATAGTGATGGAAACTTAGGAAAAATCAGGCAGTCAGACCTACCAGCACGATCCTGCCCCAACCCCTATTCTACCTCAACACGTTCCTGTCCCAAAGTCTATTCTATCTCGCCACATTCCTGCCCCATCCCTACCCTACCCCAACACGTTCCTGTCCCAACCCCTATTTTACCCCAACACATTCCTGCCCCATCCCTACCCTACCCCAACACGTTCCTGCCCCAACCCCTATTTTACCCCAACACATTCTTGCCCCATCCCTACCCTACCCCAACATGTTCCTGTCCCTCCCAACCCCTATTTTGCCCTGCCACATTCCTGCCCCATCCCTACTCTACCCCACCATGTTCCTGCACCAACCCCTATTTTACCCCGACACATTTCCATCCCAGCTTCTATTCTCTCCCCTGTTCCTGATCTGCTAGACGCTCACCATTTGAAAATGATGGCAGGGAGACTTCACAAAGGAGAACACAAATAACCTCCCAGAGATGTCGGGGAACATAGGGTCTGATGAAAGGGAGCAACTGAAAGAAATCAGTATTTGTAGGGAAATGGTGTTAGGGAAATTGATGGGATTGAATGCCGATAAATCCCCAGGGCCTGATAATCTACATCCTAGGGTACTTAAGGAAGTGGCCCTAGAAATAGTAGATGCATTGTTGATTATCTTCCAACATTCGATGGAATCTGGAACAGTACCCATGGATTGGAGGGTAGCTAATGTTACCCCATTATTCAAAAAAGGTGGTAGAGAGAAAACGGGGAATTACAGACCAGTAAGCCTAACATCGGTAGTGGGGAAAATGCTAGAGTCCATTATAAAAGATGTAATAGCAGAGCACTTGGAAAACAGTGACAGGATCGGACAAAGTTAACATAGATTTACAAAAGGTAAATCGTGCTTGACTAACCCACTAGAATTTTTTGAGGATGTAACCGGTAAAATAGATAAGGGAGTACCAGTGGATGTGGTGTATTTGGACTTTCAGAAGGCTTTCGATAAGGTCCCGCATAAGAGATTAGCATGTAAAGTTAAGGCACATGGGATTGGGGGCAAGGTATTGACTTGGATAGAGAACTGGTTGGCAGACAGAAAGCAAAGTGTTGGAATAAACGGGTCTTTTTCCGAGTGGCAGGCAGTGACTAGTGGGGTACCGCAGGGATCAGTCCTTGGACCCCAGCTATTCACAATATATATTAATGATCTAGACAAGGGAACTAGATGTAATATCTCCAAATTTGCAGACGACACAAAGCTGGGTGGGCGTGTGTGCTGTGAGGACGATGCCGAGAAACTCCAGGATGATTTGGACCGGTTGGGTGATTGGGCAGAAGCATGGCAGATGCAATATAACATGGATAAATGTCAGGTTATCCACTTTGGTGGCAAAAACAGGAAGGCAGTTTATTATCTGAATGGCAATAGATTGGGAGAAGGGGAAGTGCAACGAGACCTGTGTGTCCTTGTGCACCAGTCGCTGAAGGTAAGCATGCAGGTGCAGCAGGCGGTTAAGAAGGCAAATGGTATGTTGGCCTTCGTAGCGAGAGGGTTTGAGTACAGGAACAAGGATGTCTTGCTGCAGTTGTACAGGGCCTTGGTGAGACCACATCTTGAGTATTGTGTGCAGTTTTGGTTGCCTTATCTGAGGAAGGATGTTCTTGCCATGGAAGGAGTTCAGTGAAGATTCACCTGGCTGATAGCTGGGATGGCAGGAATGATGTATGAGGAGAGATTGGGTCGATTGGGCTTATACTTGCTGGATTTTAGAAGAATGAGAGGGGATCTCATTGAAACTTAAACCATTCTGACAGGACAGGACAGACTAGATGCTGAAAGGATGTTCCCGATGGTCGGGGAGTCCAGAACCAGGGGTCACAGTCTAAAGATAAGGGGTAAGCCATTTAGGACAGAATTGTGGAGGAATTTCTTCACCCAGAGAGTGGTGAACCTGTGGAATTCTCTACCAGAGAAGGCAGTAGAGGCCAATTCATTAAATATATTCAAGAAGGAGTTGGATATATTTCTTAAGGCTAAAGGGATCAAGGGATATGGGGAGAAAGCCGGGACCAGGTACTGAACTTGGATGATCAGCCATGATCGCATTGAATGGTGGAGCAGGCTCGAGGGGCCGAATGGCCTACTCCTGCTCCTATCTTCTATGTTTCTATGTTTCTATGTGCTCAGCAACCCTCAGCATTTCCCTGCCTTGCGCTGCTGATTCTGCAAAGCCAAAGGACTGGCAAGAAAAGGGTGGCGGGAGTCCCCGGGGCAGCGGCGGACGTCCCCGCTGGTACCCCTTTTATTATTTTAAAAATCATGACCAGCTTCTAGGCCAGCTAAACTTTGAATGCTTTATGTTTCTCTTTTCATTTTGTCTTGGGATTAGAATGACGCTGACAAGGCCCCATTTATTGCTGGTTGCCCTGAGAAGGTTGGTGGTGGGCCGTCTCTTTGAATTGCTGTGGCGATGGTGCTTCCCACAATGGATTTAGGTGGGGAATGCCCGGATTCTGGTCCAGTGCCCATGAAGGATTTGTAATGTCTTTCCAAGTTAGGATGGTGTGTGACTTGGAGGTGACGGGGTGTTCCTTCGACATGGTCGCTCTTGTCCTTCTTGGTAGTAGTGGTTGCTTGAAGCAAGGAGCTGTTGAAGTAACCATGGTGACTTGCTGCATGAGCGAGGAACGCGAGGAACGCTGGAGGCCAATGTCCCCTTTAAGCTGCGTGGCCACGCACCCGCGCAGCGCCCTGCAGCTCCCGCGCTGCCGGCTCACCGGCATTTAAATAGGAAAAACCACACATACGCGGTATTTTGAATGGGCCGCGCGGCCCCTTAAAGGTGTCACGCACCCAAAAAAAAATTAAAGGGAACGTTGCTGCATTGACTCTATTTCTCTCTCCATGGATGTTGCCTGGCCTGCTGAGTTTTTCCAGCATTTTCTGTTGCAGGGAGCTACATCTTTATGCTCCTCAATAGCTTTGCCTTGGATCTGGTCTTCTGCTCTCACCTCGTCTCTGTATTCTCTCGACTCCTCCTCCTCCCTCCCAATACAATGTTGGAGAAGAAACATTTATTGAACAGCTGAAAATAAAAATAAATAAATAAAAAATTCTGGAAGTAACCAGCATCTGAAAGAGAAAAGACGATTCATGTTTCAGCTGGGGACCATTCACTAAAACTTGAACTCACTGAAGAGCTGTGTGGTATTTGTGTGAATAATAATTTCTAAACAGCCTCTGAACTTCTCTGAGAAAATATGTGGGTTTGGAAAATCTTTATTTAAGGGCAGCCGTGCTTAAATACTCTGGCTCCCAACAAACCTGCAATTTGCATGCTTGATTCAAACTAAGCTGCTGCATCATTGAACACACTCAACCTTCTCAATTACAACTATGTTTTACATAACGATTGTTGATCTTTAATAATATGTTCCGACATGGTGGTGGGGGAGAAAAAGTACAGCAAATGGTAAATACTGCACAGAGCCACCACAGTTTGACATTCTGCCCAGTCTTCCCCTCCAGTTGTTTCTGTGCTGCAGACAGCCTGTCTGTCAATCATCGCATCATCAGGAGATCAAAACCAACAAGCAATTGGTGACCTCTACTCGGTTTTTAACACCTCTGAGATTTCCGCAGTGATCTCCATGGGGGAGACAGGCTGCAGAAAAGCTTCCATTTAAGAGAAAATAAACAAAGTGCTATGAGATAGATGTATTCTGTGACATAAACCAAACATCTCTCTCTCTCTCTCTCTCGCATATATATATAAATAATAAATATATTTATGCATGTGTGGTTGACTTACATACAAACATATTTTGCTAAAGTCTAATATTCAGTTTCAGTGTTAGGTCATGATTATCAGACAATTATTTAACTTGCAGAACTAACTTGGCTTCAACTTTTTCTTCTGTGAAGTTTAAAGTCTCCCAGTGAAATATATACACAAAGTTTACCTCAGAAAATGTTAAGACTAATTTACTTCAGAAACAATTGTAGAGATGTTAATATAACAACAGCTGTCACCAGTTTATAAATAAATGAAAAGAAACTGTGAACGTATTCAATTAATGCAGGTTATTGGTTTAAACGGAATGTGGCAAATACATTTTGGAACGATCTAGGAGGTTAAAACACAGGTAATGCATTTCAATATGTACATGCCTGAGCTCACACTGAAATGAGCTAATCTTACACTTATACCCATTGCAAGAGAGGTTTTATTTCATATCAGTGCTTTCAGGCGTCATTGAATACTTGTAATTGCTAACTGTTGTACTTTTCTCGAGATGGGTGCGATTATACTGTATTTTAGCCCCTCAATCATGGTGCTGTTAAAGGCTCCATTTTTCTTACTCAAATTTGTTATAAGGAAAAGGAAAAAAAAAGTGGGTGGCACAGACACCTCTGGCTTAAACCCTGGACGGAAATTTCCTCACACCTGCTCGCGCACAGCCGACGTAACTTTGTTGGCAGTGCAACGGAAACCACGTTTACATATGTAAACTGGGCTTCAGCTGCACTTCCGCCAAAGTTATGGCAGCAGACTGCGAGAAGCTCTGCGGAAATTCCTGGCACCCATCTCTGCAGGTAATATATCACCAACAGTGCACTATCAACATGTTTCTGTATATAATCAACCAGTCATCCCAAAAGGAATATTTTAAAGGGTTATATTCTCATCCTTGTTTTCAAATCCCTCCATGGCTTCACCTCTCCCTATCTCTGTAACCTCCTCCAACCCTACAACCCTCTGAGATCTCTGCGCTCCTCTAATTCTGGCCTCTTGCGCATCCCCAATTTTCATCATTTCCCCATTGGCAGCCATGCCTTCAGCTGCCTAGGCCCTAAGCTCTGGAATTCCCTTCCTAAACCTCTCTGCCTCTCTACCTCTCTCTCCTCCTTTAAGACAATCTTTAAAACCTACCTCTTTAACCAAGCTTATGATCACCTGTCCTAATATCTCCTTATGTGGCTCGGTGTCAAATTTTGTTTGATAACGCTCCTGTGAAGCGCCTTGGGATGATTTATTATGTTAAAGGGGCGATATAAATGTAAGTTGTTGTAGTTGCTGTTGTAAAGTTAAAGAAGAAGACCCTAAAAGTTCACAGGGGTTCTCCCGGGCTCCTGCCATAACTTCAGCTGTCATACCAGAAGGAGAGAGGGCGAAGGCTTCTGGAGGCCCCCATCTTCTTCATTACTCTGGATATTTTATGTTTCATTCTGCTTATTGTTCAACTTCTTTCAGCAATCCTGGTTTTACTGCTTAATGGAAGGTTCACCATTAACATTTTGCATAATGCATTCCCACACCTTGAGGGAGGACTCCATTGTGTTGTCCATTATTACAATCCAAATAGATTTGTTGTGTTTTAATGAGAAATTTCACCTCAGCACTGGAGAATTGCTTGTTCCTTAGCTTTGCCCTTTTTCAAGTGCTTCTGTCGTGTTTGTCTCACCGAATGAAATTAATGATGCCTTAGTACCACTGTAAATATCAAGAAGGAAATTCAGCCGCAAATATACAGCGATGATACTGTGAAGTTTTGTCACCTGAAATGTTGTTACACAGCATAAATAAGAACTTCACACAACAACAAATGTTGTAAGGGAATTGATGGCTCACTGAGGTGATGGGTTTTCAGATGGGGTTAGATCCTGGCTCAAGCTTGGTTTGAAATCGTACCATGTGATATTACTAATGGATTGGTAAGAAATTCCTGTATCCACTGCGTTAACAAAGGTTTTCCAAAATCACACACTTTCTCAAAGGATTTCAGAGGCTGTTCAGAAATTGTTATATATATCCATTGAACCCATTTATTTTAAATCAGTTAATAATTTTATTAAAATAGCGGACAATGGAAGTTAATCTAACTGCATGAACATTTTTGTAACCAATGTTGCACAGTGTGATTTAATCTCTCTCCCAACCGTGTTCACTAGATTCAGCTGTGGCTCAGTGGGTAGCACTCTCTAGGTGGGAGGGGCTAGGAGTGAACAGGTGTTACTGGTTGCCTGTTTAAACTGGGAGTTGGAGGGAGTTTTGTAAAAAGTTGGTGGTGGGTTTTGGGGTATTGTTTTCAGGTTTTAGGGCCCTTTTTGGCCCACAAAAACAGCCAGATGGCTGCTGAGGGGTCCGGAGTGCCGGGCCCCTCAGAGCACAATGTTCCCAAGAGGAATTTAATTAGGGAAGAAACTGTGGTGGGAAAGGAAAAAAAAAGACCCAAAGATTTGGGCCGGGACCTCAGGAGGTTTGGTAAAGAAAACATGGTGGTGGTGCAGTGTGAAGATAAGAAGATTCAAGCTTGGGATATTATCCAGGCGGTTCATGAGGACTGTGGTGAGGGAAGTTGCTTTGCTTGCCGACCTAAGCCAAATGTGGGATTCGAGGAGATGGTCAGTGGCCATGAGGAGGTTGAAAGACTGTTACTCAGGCTGAAAGTTGGTGAAAAATTCTTGGAGGTGACTCTGCTATATTCAGAGGAGGTGGTGGTTTCATTTTTAAACTTGCCAGTTTACATTGAGGACGAAGTGCTAAGCAAGAAGTTGGAGTCGTGGGACATAAAAATCTGTTCTGCAATAAAGAGGAGGTATTATCCGGGAACACGGGTAGCAGACGGAACCCGGTATGTAAAGGTGCAGTTCCCTGAGGGGGTGAGGTCATTGCCGTACAGTATGAAGTTCGAGACACTGGAAGGAGTGCAGTACTTTCGTGTGCTGCATGATAACCAAGTAAAGGTGTGCTATTATTGTCTTGGACATGACCATCTCGTAAGAAACTGTCCAGACCTGTATTGTTACAATTGCGGTGAGTCGGGACACATTGCTCGGAGCTGCAAGGCGGAGAGCTGTGGAGTGTGTCATAAAGGCCCCACCCGCTGTGAGTGTGTGGCAGAAGGGAGCGATATGAGTGATGAGGAGATGGGAGAAGGAGCAGGAGATGAGAGTGGAACGGTCGGAGGAGCGGTGCAGTTGGAGGACACAGCCTGCAAAATGAATGAAAAAGGAGCACAGGAAGAGGCAGAGGATGGCAGAGTGGAGAACGGGATGGAGATGGTGAAAAACACGCTGAGTGCTGTGGAGGCGAACAAAGACAGCAGCGGGCAGCGAGGGTCGAGTGCAGACTCGAGCCTTAGTGCAGTTCAGCTCCCCCTGGGGAGTCTGGTGTCTGCGGGGGGAGAGGAGGTGGAAGCGGGGTGTGTGGTGGATGTGGGTACTCCCCGCCTCTCCCTGGAGCCGGATATCTTGGTGAGCGGGAGGGGGCAGGACGGGGAGAGGGTGCAAGAGGCAGGAGCCTTAAAGGGACAGCAGGATGGGATCGGCGAGATAGAGACATCAGAAGGGAACAATTTAGGTGCACCATTGTCCCATGGAGTGAAGGAACAAGGTGCAAGGGTCAGAGGTGGAGATGTGGTCGAAGGGAGCGGCACAGTGGGAGAAACTGCGATAGCAGGAAGTCTCTCTATGGGAGATGAAGTATCTGACGGGGAGCAGGATTATGTATCTGATGGGGAGCAGGCACAGGGGGTTGCAGAAGAGCTTGAGTGTGAGGAATTAGAGGGTGACAGAGACATGCAAGTCAGGGGTGGGGTGGCATCATGTGGAAAGGGAAAAGTTAGTGAGGGGCAGAAGGAGGGAGAAAGGGCAGCTCCTGGGCCCAAACTTAATGCAAGGAAAAGGCTGAAACAGCAGGGAGGGGTCAAACAGGAGGTGAAAAAGAGCCGGAGGCTGCAGGAAAAAGTAACAGCTGCCCAAAAAGTTGAGAAGGAGCATGAGAGGAGGGAAGAGCCAGAGATAAAATGATGGGGAGATTATTGGGCATACTTCCCTTCTTTGGAGCCATGATTACATTGGTCTCGATGAATGTGAACGGACTGAGGGGTGAGAAGAAATTGCAGCAGTTGTTGCAGGATTTTAAAGGTTCGGACTTGTTGTGTCTGCAAGAAACCTTTTGGGATGAGGATATCCTAGAAAGAGTTCAGAAGGTTTGGAAGGGAGAGGTGTTTGCAAGTTGTGCAAACAATAACCGTAGAGGGGTGGCTGTTTTGGTGAGTCTGTCCATAGAAGAGAACGTTGCCTTGGTGGACAAGGACACTGAGGGGAGAATTTTACGGCTAAGGGTAAAAATGGAGGGATTTAATTGCGATCTCTTTAATATCTATGCACCGAACGACCATTGCAAGCATCGCAAGTTTTTTCGGGGGTTATGCACTGAAGCGGCAAAGGTGGAAAATTCTTCTTTAGTGGGAGATTTTAATGTATTATTATCTCGGATGGACATTTCAGCTCAGATGACCTTTAAGGATGACAAATCCAGAAGGATGATTGTAAAAATGATGGCAAATTTAAATTTGAGAGACTTATGGAGGGACCGGAACCCCATAAAAAGGGAGTTCTCCAGAGCAGGTTGGGTGGGTGATGTTTTAAAACAGAGCTGAATAGCTTTTGTGTTAATGCGGGAAGGGTTAAGTTTTGAAGTGATGGAGATTTATTATAAAAAAGTATTTCTTAGTGATCACTCGGCTTTGGTTCTTAGAATTAGGAACAGCAGAGTTAAGATCGGTTCAGGGGTGTGGATTTTAAATAATCAATACCTGAAAGAAATTTCTTATAAAGAAGGGATTATAAATATAATAAAGAATGCTCGGAATGAACCTTTGTTCTTGAAAGAAAGAAGAGTTTGCTGGGACAATTTCAAATATGAGGTAAAGGTTTTTTCGGTACGTTATGGGGAAAAGAGGGCGGCAGCTAACCGGCGTCGAGAAGAGAATATAAGCTAAAGGTTTACAGATATCTGTAAAGCAGTTGACGGAGGGGATAAGGGAGCTGAGACTAAGGGCCCGATTTTGTGGATTGTGTGGGAAATGGTCGGATTCCCCAAATGTGGGGTTCTGACACACAAAAAAATGGGTCAGCCGGCTGCATGCAATTTTCCCTCAAGTGGCCAATTAATTTCCAGCGTGTGGGCAGCCTTGCTAATTGTCCATTTCCAGTCAGGAAGCCCCACAGTATGATGTCATCATTCGTGGTGCTTTCAAGGTCCACAGCAAGCATTGCTTCCTCTGTTGGCTTCCAAACGAACCATACAGGATGGCAGAGGAGCCTGTAGCAGCTGTGGCCAGTGCCAGACCCCGAGCTGCCTCCAAATTCGACGAAGCTTCACTGCAGGCATTATTGGATGGGGTTCGGGCCCACAGGGAGGTCCTCTTCCCTAGGTCAGGCAGGACGAGGCCTCCCACTGAGACCAAGGCTGTATGGATGCAGGTGTCAGCAGATGTCAACTCGAATGGCATCACATCTCTAACTCCTTCGTCTACTCCACCACAGGACCATCCAGAGCCCCCATCCCCACTGTGGAGGAGAAAGAGGCTGTGCAGCCAGACTCCTCAGAGGAAGCTCCAACCTCTGAGGGCGCAGCGTCAGCAGAAGTAAGTGCACCCAGCACCAGCGCAGACACTCACACTTCGGGGGGACCTTCGGGACATAGAATAGTGTTGTCACCTGGTGTTTCACAGCTCGCAAGTGAGCCTCAGCAGATTCTGGAGACAGGGACAGCAGTGGAGAGTCCTCGTCAGAGGGCGCAGGCCTCTGCCAGCTCAGCTCAGCCACGCTGCATGTCGACCCCTTGCCTCTGGGTCCATCCGCAAGAGAAGAGGTGATGGATCTCTATGCACAGATGCAGGAGTCTCTGGCAGGTTTTGTCTCCAGGGTCGTTGCGAGTGTGGAGCGAATGGAAGAGTCCATAGCGACCATGAGCAGAGCCTTTGTGGAGTCATTGGTGCAGGAACGCATCACCATGGAAAGGTTGGCAACCTCCATGGAGGAGATAACTCGCCAGGGTACGGAAAACATGGTGAGGGCTCATAAGAGAATGGCATCTCTTGAGGAGCGTTGGCCATCTATTGAACAGAGAAACCAGACCTTCATGGAAGTCCTTCTGAGTAGGACTGCCAGTGCAGATATGGGTCCCCATGGCCCCCTAAAGCGCAGCAAGGTGCTCTCAAGCCACTTCCAAGCACTGGCCCCTTCTGGCCTGTGCAGCTTCAGGTGAGTGAGCAGCAGCCTGGTGCTCCTGGTGCTCATCCTGCTGTTCCTGGTTCTGCTGCTGCTGCCTCAGCTGCTGGAGATCCTCTAATGGCAAGAAGGGAAGGAAAAAAAGGCGTCCCATGCTTCTCGTAGATGCCTCCGCTGAGGAAGCGCTGAGTGAGGGTGGCGAGAGGGGCTTCCCAGGAGATCACATTGGAGAAGTGTGTGAGGCTCCAACCTTCCACAGCTGTGCCTAAGCCTTGAAGAAGTAGCCCCAAGCCTGCAGCAACAAGGTCCTTCAACATACAAGTGCTGTCCCTTTAAATCGCAGCTTTCCCGAATGACCTGCAGCTGAAAGCAAGCAAGCCGGCAAGCTTCATGCCAGGTTTCATCAGTGGATTTTCCCCGCAGGCGTGTTTAGCGCGGGGAACCCCTGAAAATCGCAAAGGCACCCTAAAATGGCATTAAACATGCCAATAATTGGTGATCAGGGTCCCGAAGGCCAGTCCCACCAGCGGCGGGCGGGACTGAATCGGCTCGCGGAGAAACGGTGGTCCGAAAGTTGGATGGGGCGGGGAATCAGGCGGGGGGGGGGGGGTCGCGACCCCCTATTTTGGCGATTTTCAGCCCCCGCCCGCCTGAAAAGCCGCCCGACGGCTGGCAGAAAATCGGGGCCTAAGTTCTGGGTGCTAAAGGAAGAGTGGGAATTATTGCAAGCTGAAAAATGCAAGGGGGCCATTCTCCGTGCAAAGGCTAGAGGTGCATTGGAGGGCGAAAGATGCACTAGATATTTTCTAGAGCAAGAGAAGCTGCGACAGAGATTATCGTTAATTGATTAGTTGAAGGTTGGGGAGAAGGTCTTTCATGTAAGTGGGGAGATTTTAGAGGCGGCTAGCAGCTTTTATCAAGAGTTATATACAAAAGACATTTCCAATTTGGCGATGGAGAAGGGTTTAAAGGAGGATGAGAGAAGCATGTGTGACAAAGAAGTAGGATTAGCGGAAATAAAAGTAGCAATAAGTGTAATGAAGGGCGGGAAATGCTCAGGATCTGATGGACTAAGTGCAGAATTTTATAAAGAATTTTTTGAGATTTTAAGTCCATTCCTCTTCGAAGTTTTTAAGTAAATTAAAATTGAGGGAAGCCTGACCCCATCTATGAGGAGAGGTATCATAAGCTTAGCTTATAAAAATAAAGGGGATAGACGGGATCTGAAGAATTGGAGTCCCATCACATTATTAAATGTGGATTATAAGATCTTGGCGAGGGTTATGGCAAATCGTTTGAAGGAGGTGTTACCGCCGATAGTTTGGCCCTCTCAGTCCTATGGAGTCATAGGCCGGGACATCGCAGACTCTGTGGTCTCAATCCGAGATGTGATAGAGCTCATGGAAGAGAGTGGGAGGGAGGCTTATGTATTAAAAATAGATCAAGAGAAAGCCTTTGATAGGGTCTCTCATGAGTTTTTATTGAAGGTTTTGGAAGCATTTGGTTTCAAGGAAAATTTCATCTGTGGATAAGGATTTTTTATTCGAACATATTTAGCTGCGTTAAATGTAATGGTTTTTTATCCAAGTATTTTCCGATACTGAGACCAGTGAGACAGGGTTGTCCCCTGTCCCCATTGTTGTACATATTGGTAGCAGAACCATTAGGTTACATGATGCGAAAGAAACAAGGTGTAGTTGGGATTGTGGTCCCCAGTTCTGGGCTGGTGTCGGTGATACACCAATATGCAGATGACACAACCTTAACATTGAGAAATGGGGAGTCAGTGAGGAAAGCTATGGATGTAGTGGAGGAATATTGTAGAGCTTCAGGAGCCAGAGTGAATTATAGTAAGTCCCAATGCCTGGTTGCGGGGAGGGGTAGGGGGGAATGGTTGGGGGAATGTCCCTTTAAGGTGGTGGAGGTTTTGGAAGTTCTGGGGGTGCATATGAGGTGCAAAAAAGACAGGGATGAAGTGGATCGATTAAATTGGGAACCGAAGGTTATGAAAATTAAAAAGATTTTGGGAAGATGGGAAAGAAGGTGGTTGAAAGTGCAAGGAAGAGTGACAGTGGTGTCTGCTCTCCTGTTATCTAAGCTATGGTACTTATTGATGTTGGAGGATATTCCTGAGTGGGCAGAAAAGTCCATCCGAGAGGCTTGTGTGAGGTTTTTATGGGAATGGAAACCAGCTTTGGTGGCTTACATTACCATCATTGGACGGAGAAACCAGGGAGGACTCAATTTCCCAGATATTGATTTGAAGAAAAAATCATTTAGAATCAAATGGGTGAAGAGATTTCTTCAGAAGTCAAATACAAGTTTTTGGAAGAGTTGTTTTGAGCATTTTTTTTAAATGAAGTGGGATAGGAGGGCAGGGGATATTGTATATGGAATACAATAATATGTTTTTGAAATCGATTAAACTTCTCCCTAGGTTTTATAAGGGGGTTGTAGAGACTTGGGCCCAATTTTTAAAAAGTATGCAGTTTATGCCCAAGGGGGCTGAGGAATTTTTAGAACAGCCCTTATTTTTGAACAGGTGGATCAACATCGAAGGAGAGGTTTTATTTAATCAAGCTTTTATAAAAGCTGGCATTATATCTGTGAAAGATGTATTATACTAGGTAATTCCAGGTTGGTTGCCGGAAGTGATAGTGAGGGTGTGCTGCCTTCCTTTAGGAATTTATGTTAGTTTTCCAGTTAATTCAGGGGTTTGAGTAATTTGGGTCGATTTCCATTGTGTGCCGCCACCTAGTGGATATTTGGTACCTAGCAAGTGCAGTAAAGCGCAGTAAAGTGCAGTAAAGTAAACTATTGTATATCACAGACCTGCAGCTCGACACATGGTCTGGGAAGTTATTTTCTTGTTACGCTCCGGCCTTGGACACTATTTGTCTGTAAGTACTTGAGAATGTTATAGATGATTAGTGTACACTATATTTTGCAGAAAATGTTTAGTTTGTAACTTTTCTCTGTAAGCAAACCTGCACAGCTAGCTGTGAAGTGCTCACTCTGTGTCTAGCTGGTTAACTTGTAGCTGTATTTTGATACACTATGTACAGGGCTAATTTAAAGTGAATGTAAGAGAATGCCTTTCAGTTTGCTAAATGTATATTCACAGTAAGCTGTGTTTCCACGTGTTTTGGTAAGTTACATACCAAATGTACTGTGTTGCTCAGGCTTACCTAAATTTGTGTATACATATCAGTTATGTGCTTGTGTACTAATGTGTGCTTCCATTTCTGTACTGTATTTCAGTTTCACAATAAGAATCTTTCAGTAAAGTTTACAAGAAAAGTCAAGCCTTGCGATTTTTATGGGAAGATATCAAGTTGTTAGCTACCTGTCTAGCTCTGCATAGGAACGCGCTGCAAGGGCAGAATAGAGAGATATGGTGTGGGAGGAGGATCAGGAGGTAGAGGAAAAAGCAATAGGAATCATGTATGAGAAGACTGTGAGGGCAATGTCACAGGATTGGATGGAAGAAATAAATGCGGAAATCTCCAAAGGAAGTAAAATGCGTCCTGCTTTTCCAAGCTTTGTACTGAAGAATGGGGGAGAGTTGGTTCAATTTGACAACTGTAATACTCGAGATTTCTATGAGGTATTTAGAGAATGGAGATTCAAGACACCCACTGGTCAGGAGTTTTGGCAGAGTATATACCCACAGCTGGACTTCAACAGGATTTGGAAGGGAGTGTGGGTGAATTTTAAATGTCCAGAATGGATTGAACTGGATTTCAAATTGGCTCATTACTGGATTTTTACCATGACGGTCTTGTGCAAGATTGGACGAGTGGAGGCGGCAACTTGCCCAATGTGTGGGACACAGGATGAGACTCTGTCCCATTTACTGGTGTTATGTCCGCAGTTAAATGACTTTAAGTACTATGTTCGACAGTTGTGTGAAGCTTTTTTGCTGGGTGGGGACCAAAGAGCAAGAATGGGAATCCCATGGGACTCAATTTTGAGATGGGGATTGCAGGAGAGTCTGCCCGAGTCTAGCGGAGCGGCAATTAATTTAATGTTCAGTTTGGCTAGATTCATGATTGTGCAAAGAAGGAATGCTCTGTTTTTTAAGGGGAGGAGAATCAATCTAAAAGACTATTTTAAATATCAGCTAAAAGATCATTATAAGGCTCTGTGGATCTTTTATTCAGAAAGGAATTTAAGGACAGTATTTTACAAACAATTTTTAAAGTACAATCGATTAACATATGTTACAGGTGACAAATTAAACTTCAGGTTTTGATGTTAAAATGTGGTGGCGGAATGGCTGTGCAGAGCGGCGGAATTGATTTGTATCATATAATGAAATGATCACATGTTGTAAATGTTCTTAATGTTCAATAAAGTATGTTAATAAAATAAAAAGTTGGTAGCACGCTTGCCTCTGAGTCAGAAGGCTGTGGGTTCAAGTCCCACTCCAGAGACTTGAGTACATAAAGCTAGGTTGACACTCAAGTGCAGGGCTGAGGGAGTGCTGCACTGTCGGAGGTGCCGTCTTTTGGATGAGATGTTAAAAAAAACGAGGCCCCGTCTGCTCTCTCAGGTGGACGTAAAAGATCCCATGGCACTATTTCGAAGAAGAGCAGGGGAGTTATCCCCGGTGTCCTGGCCAATATTTATCCCTCAACCAACATAACAAAAACAGATTATCTGGTCATTATCACATTGCTGTTTGTGGGAGCTTGCTCTGCGCAAATTGGCTGCCGCGTTTCCCATATTAGAACAGCAACTCCACTTCAAAAAGTTCTTCATTGGCTGTAAAGCGCTTTGAGACATCCGGTGGCCATGAAAGGCGCTATATAAATGCAAGTCTTTCTTTCTTTCTGCTGCTTAGTCACTACCGACATGGTCAGTGTGGAAAGTTGGTGTTGCAGCAGGTCTTATAGCTGCAGTAAACTCTTTAAAAGGTTTTTGTATTTAATTAATGCGAAGATTTAAATATTGTGGCCTAGAAATTCAGTCTGGCCACTTTTGGGGCGGTAAAGTCGGGCGGTCGCTAAAGTTAGCGCCCGCCGGAAAGTGTAGGCCACTTCGCCGAAATTCAGTAGATTTGGCCAAGAGTTTGGGCGAGCGCTGAAACTGGCGTTGCACTGCTATCTTCAGGCGCTAAGCCGGCGATGCGGACTGATAACGCTGAGGCTGGGCGCAGCGCAGGTGCGGTCATGTTTTGATTGACAGCAGACACCCTGACGCCGGCCAGCTCTTAAAGGGGGAAGGGTCGACTTTGACTGCTGCCACGCCCTGCATAGTGGAACCCTGCAGCTAGGCCTCAACACTGCTGGTGGACCCAAATAGCGCCTGAAGCCATGGAGAAGGCCCGTGAACGAGCGCAGCGCTTCTCCCAGCATGCTTTGAGGGTGCTGGTTAATGGTGTGGAAAAGAAAAGAGAGATCTTGTGCCCGGACAGTGGCAAGAAGGCTCCCAGGAGGCAGTACAGGAGAGCCTGGAAGAAAATCGCCCACAGGGTGTCATCCACCAGCGATGTCCCCAGGAGTGCGGACCAATGCCGCAAGAAGTACAACGACCTCACTCGGATGGTGAAGGTGAGTACCCTTTCCAGTGTCCTCCTCATCCTTGCATGTGCACCTCACATTATGGGCAAAGGGACCTCAAAGGCCTAATGGCCAGCCCTCCTCCCGCAGCTATGGCACTGGCATGATCATCAATAGCACTTTCTGCACTTAACACACTGGCCAAGCTATTCGACCATGGGAGGCAGTGCACACAGCAACAGGGCACCACACTGGCCAAGCTATTCGACCATGGGAGGCAGTGCACACAGCAACAGGGCACCACACTGTACTTAGAGGCCGTCCTTTCTCTTGCAGGCCAAGCTGGCGCGGAATTTGAGGAGCCAGTCTGCCACCGGGGGAGGCCGTCCCCAGTACCAGGCGCTCAGTGTGCTGGAGGAGAGCGTGGCTCGACTCATGCGTGGCTGGGTGACTGGCCCTGTTGCCATTGGAGATGCGGACCCTGTACTGGGACCCACTGGTAAGGACATGACTGGTTGGACCTCTCTCGTTGCCCTTGCGCTTCAGATCTACATCCTTTCCCACTGTCCGACCAATGCGCATAATGCCACCACTCATGCCTCCCTCGCTGACGCCCTGTCCTCACTCTAAAGCTACTCTTGTGCCTTCCTGCTTTCAGCTGGTGAGGAGGAGGTGGTCCCTGAAGCTCAGAGTGCCAGGCCCTTGGAGGAGGAGGACGACGAGGACCAGGAGGAAGGCGGCACATCGGGGGAACCCTCATCCGCGCCAGGGGATGGCAATGGAGGGGAGACGTCTGGCCTGGAGGAGAGGCAGGGGGAAGTGTTGCAGGGGGGTGTAGCTCCTGGGCACAGTGGGGTCGAGGCACGCGGGAAGGGTCGGGCAGCACGGCGGCCTTCTCCCAAGAGGGGGGAAGTGTTGCAGGGGAGGGCAGTTCCTGGGCCCAGTGGGGTTGAGGCACGCGGGAAGGGTCGGGCAGCTCGGCGGCCTTCTCCCCAGAGGGAGAGTCCACCCTCCAGTCCGGAGACGGTCCTCGCCCAGGAGGTGCGCCTCCTTGATGAGATGTCCGCGGCGTCGGAGCGGCGCCACAAGGAGTTCATGGGGGTTGTGGGACAGTTGCCTCAGGCCATTGAGTCCCTGGCTCATAGTGTGGTCGCTTTCGGGGAATCACAGGCCAGGGGGGTCGAGCAACACGCGGCAGCACACGACAGGGGTGTCCAGCAACTCGCGGCAGCACACGACAGGGGTGTCCAGCAACTCGCGGCAGCGCAGGACAGGGGTGTCCAGCAACTCGCAGCAGCGCAGGACGCGAGTCGCGAGTCCATGAGTGGTGCCGTCCAGACACTGGCAGATCTGATGCGGGCACATACCAGGGCAGTTCGGGCACTCACTTCTGCCACACTCGCTGTGGCGCGGAAGCATCGCCAGGGCACCCGCCGCCCTGCTGCAGCACAGCGGTCTGGCCTCCACCAGATTGCTGCGCTTGCTGCACTGCCAGCCCGGCCGAGTGCCAGTGTCTCTGGCGAACAGCGCGCGCCTGGCATCAGCCAGCTTGCCCCCATTGGTGCAGCCGACACTGCCACTCCCCCAGCCAAGGTGCGACGAGCTGCTGCTGAGACTGATGCTGGCCAGCCACAGCTGCAGCAGTCAGCAGCCGGCCCCTCCCGGGCCGGGCCTCGTCTAGGCCGACCCCCAAGGGCATCTGCCGTCACGCATTGTGGCCCTCATGAGCCTTCCCCCAGCCTTGCCACACCCACAGGGCCCAGGTTGAGGCGGAGCAGCAGGTCGGGCAGGGGCCGGAGAAGCCTGCATAAGGACTCGCCCTCTCGGCACACCCAGTAGAGTGTGGTGATAGCGGTTTTTTTTATATGGGGGTGTTTGTGTTCTGGGGGGGCTTATTTTGGTAAGGCCGAAGATGAAGGCATTTTTTGTTTTTATGGGGGTGTTTGTGTTGTGGAGGGGGGGGCGTATTTTTGTAAGGCCGATGATGAAGGCCAATTGGATGGGCAAGTTTTGTTATTCCTCCCCAGGTTGTGGGAGTGACAGATGTTTTTGACTGTTTTTTGGGGGTCTCGTCTGTTTTTCTGTTTCATGTGGGAAGGGCCCTGAGTTTGTAAAATAAAGCTTTTTATTTATTCAGCATGTCCAGGTGTCATGTTTCAAGTGGTTGTTGCGCTAACCGGCTGAGGGCTTGCGGAGCGGCTGCATTCAGGTGCGTTCATTGCCACAGGCCATTCCCTGACAGGGGGCCTAGAAGTGTCGTTCAATAAGTCGCCGGCGGACGGCCCTTGGACCTTGTGGCTCCCTCCTGGGCTGGTACTCCTCCTCCTCCTCCTCCTCCTCCTCCTCATGGTCCTCCTGCTTGTCCTCCAGAGGTGGTGGTGCAACGTCAGGTGGCAGTGCCTGAGTCCTGCGGATAGCCAGGTTGTGCAGCATGCAGCACACGACGACGAACTGGGAGACTCTATCCGGCGAATACTGTAGAGATCCGCCGGAACGATCCAGGCAGCGGAACCGTTGCTTGAGGACGCCAATCGTTTGCTCTATGATGTTCCTTGTGGCTTGATGGCTTTCGTTGTATGCCTCCTCTGCTGGGGTCCTGGGCGCGCGGAGCGGGGTCATGAGCCATGTACACAAAGGGTAGCCCTTGTCCCCAATAAGCCATCCCCTTGGTGGAGGCTGTGCCTCGAACATGTCAGCCACAGTAGTCTGGCGCAGGATAAATGCATCGTGGCTGCTTCCTGGAAAGCGGGCATTGACAGCTAGGATGCGCTGTCTGTGGTCACACACCAGCTGTACATTGAGGGAATGGTAGCCCTTCCGGTTGCGGTAATCCTCGGCATTGTCGATAGGTGCCCGCATAGCCACATGCGTGCAGTCAATGGCGCCCTGCACCATGGGGAAGTCCGCGATCCTGCCAAATCCGACTGCACGCTGCTCCTGCCTCTCTAGGGTCATGGGGAAGGAGATGAATTGGTGTCTCCTCGTGAAAAGTGCATCGGTGACCTGCCGGATGCAGCGATGCGCGGCGAACTGGGAGATGTTCGCTATGTCCCCAGCAGCGGCTTGGAAGGAGCCGCTTGCATAAAAGTTCAGAGCCACCGTGACCTTCACTTCCACCGAGAGAGACGTCCTGCACATCAGCTGTGGACGCAGATCTCTGTGAAGCAGCTGGCAGATCTCTGCAACCACCTCCCTTCTGAAGCGCAGCCTCTTAACACAATGCGCCGCAGTCATGGTGAGATAGGACACCTGCTGCCGGTATTGCCTGAGTGGGTAAGGCCTACGTTGCCGACGCCTGATGGCCCCTCTGCGTCTAGGCATGGCTGGCCCTCTCACACAGCGTCTGCGAGCCCTTTGCACATAATGCTGCAACTGAGGGTTGGAACCCCATACAGCCCCCATAATAAACTTGCAAACAGTGAAATCACAATGATTCAAATGTCAAAGCTCTGGCCAGAAGCCAAAAATACCTCTCCTATGTTGTCCCAAATCAGTAAGCTCTGTTCCTTGGTCTCTGTCCAGAAATCCAAAGCAGTAAAGTCATTGCAGCAAAATGGCTGGGCTTTATAGGTCAGTGTAAGTGCCCTTTAATTAGCGCTCCCCGAGGCCCACAGGGCCTCTGTTGCGTTCCACTTCACAGTTCTTAACAGCGCCACGCCCACATTGGGCGGGCGCCACTGAATTTCCGGTTTGGGGCGCACAAACAGCGTTGCACGACGAAATTACGTCATAAGCTGCGCGCGCAGCTGAGCGGGCGCAAACACTTTGCGCCGGCGCTAAATGTCTACTGAATTTGGGCGTAGGCGCAGATCGGCCTGCGCCCGGGCGCTAAGTGCCTAGCGCTGGAAATATACCCCTCTTATGGCGTTAACGGCTGGCGAACGCAACTGAATTTCTAGGCCTGTAACTTCAGACACGATGTGAAACACACTGATTTAATCAGATCATGTCCTCTTGTAGGTCACTTTACCATGACAGCAACACCCCTTTCAGAACGAATCCTGAAAATGTACATTTAGCATGTTCGGATAGAGTGGAAGTGTTACCAGGCAAACATTGAGAGTGTCTTATTTATTTTTCAAGTACAGCAAGGAAGAAATAAGAATTGAGATGGGGCCTGTTTGTTTTGGGTGCATGTCTCTCCGTCTGAGGCACCTTTGACTGAAAACATCTTCCACAGATTTATTTCTGCTAATGTCTGTGATAACAGCTGAAGTTAAATGATTGGGAGGCATGAGAATTGTGAAAGCGATGTGTCTGTGTGAAAGTCGGAGAGGCTGAGTGCCCCTTTCGAGATAAAGCAGGTGCCTGTGGTATTTGACAGACATTAAACGGATTAAAACACCAGCAACATGTGCTAAGACCATGATATGAATCATTCTTACATCCATATGGGCCTTTCAAAAAGAATACAGGGATGAAAGTCTGAAACAGTTGCTCATAAAAGCTTACATATTTATGCGCTTGATGTAAACTAACAAAAGTCGCCATGTCTGATCTGTGTGCGGAACATATCTTTGAAACTCCAGAAAAAGTTTGAAGACTTTAAGACATTGAACAGAGAAGCTTGAGAGGAGATTTGACAGAGGTGTTCAAAATCTTGATGGGTCTAGACAGAGTAGATAGAAACTGTTCCCATTGGCAGAAGGGTCGCGAACCAGAGGACACAGATTTAAGGTGATTGGCAAAAGAACCAAAGGCGACATAAGGAAAAACTTTTTTACGCAGTGAGTGGTTAGGATCTGGAATGCACTGCCTGAAAGGGCGGTGGAGGCAGACTCAATCATGGCTTTCAAAAGGGAATTGGATAAGTAACTGAAGGAAAAAGATTTGCAGGGTTACAGGGAAAGGGCGGGGGAGTGGGACTAGCTGAAGTGCTCTTGCAGAGAGCCAGCATGGGCTCGATGGGCCAAATGGCCTCCTTCTGTGCTGTAACCATTCTATGGCCTAGAAATTGGGTTCTGGCGTAGCCAGGGCTTTAGCGCCGGAAGTTAGTGCCGGCGCTAAGTCCCCCTGCGCGCGCCAAAAATTCAGTAGTGCCGCGCCCAAACGGCTGCCGGCGCTACTGAAGGGTCTTTGCGGCGGTACATCGGCGCTAACTGCCGTTTCGCGCCGCAATTCCGGCGCTGTGGCACCCGATGCAGTGCGGCAGGCTGGGGACGTGCAGGCCTCCTCCTCCTGTTAAGGAGGAGCTGCCTGCACCCGGCCGCGGCCCGCGCAAATCAGCTTAAAAATGAGCCCGGCACCTCGGACAAGTGCCGGGCTTGCATCTGTTCCGGGGGGGGGAGAAGTCCGGGGAGGGAGCTGCGGGCAGGCGGCCGGCGGGAAAGTGGCCGGCCGCCGCGGGGCCTTTAATGCGCCGGCGCAAACTGGAGTAAGGCACCTCTGACAGAACGTTGCTTGCGGCTGCCACGGGCGAGGCGGCCGCAACTCAATTTCGGAGTTCGGGCGGGTTACCACGGCAACCGGGACGCTGCGCACACCGATGACGTCATCGGTGCCGGCGCAGCGCTACCGGTGCAACGCCGATTTAGGGCTCCAGGGAATTTTTAAACTGGCCATAACTCTGGCGCCAGTCCCTCTAGCGCCTCAAAAGCGGCGCTAAGGCAACTGAATTTCTAGGCCTATGATTCTAAGTCTTAGGCTTCAGGGCCCTAAAAGTAAAACATTGTCAACTCCACTCAATTTAAAGGTAAGCAACTGTAATAGTCATTCATGTACAGGGCTGTCTGTTTTTACAGCCTTGCTTTAGCAAGTTATTGGTCCTTATTACAGCTATTTTTAACAATGTCACGTAATGTATAAACACTATTGCCCAAAGTCAAAATTATCCCCTAGGCGCCTGAGCCAATACTTGGATTGACACAAGGTTAGAACACCCGGTGCACTGGGGTCTGATGTTCGGTGTATTGTATCCCAGTAGAAAGAGCTACATAGCAAAGGAGGCAAAGTCCTCCATTCAAATCAAATTGCAGCTCCAGAAGACAAATGCCGGGGTTATAAAAAGCAGCATGGGAAAGATGTGTGATGAATCAGATGAGGCCTAGAGTTGGAAGCGGTAAATTGAATGTAAGCTCGTCTGTCACTTTTCACCACATATAGATGGTGATTTTCTCTTGTAGAAAATGATCGATGATTGCCTGAAGGAGTGCCTGTGTCATTCTGACAAGTTCATACCAACACGCATTATGTGACAAGGAAAACGACAAGCTGGACATGATATGCTCTGTGCACTCAGCATAACAGAATCCTACACCCACTTATAAAAGAAGTGGTTTATCATTTTGTTACATACTGCACGCAGAGGAAATCTTCTCATGCTATTTGAGAACAGTTTGCTCACAATCATTTCATCAAAGTCCTGATTTCATTCAGAAGTCAGGAATTGCACCCATGCAACAAGAACAAACTGGTACATCCGTGCACCAGGTCTGGTGGCTAACTTAAGCTGGGAACAGCTGCCAATGTATTATGTCACTGAGTTAAAGGGCACTGTCTTTATAAAAAAAGGCATTTGGTAAAACATTTCTGTTGGGAAAAAGTGCGAGAAGATATGTATACCCAGTATTGTCTTCATGAATTCATGAGTAAGTGATATGTTCGGGGGAGATTTACACCATTGTTCCATTTGCTTGGAAACGAGAAGGATTTGCCAAATAATTTTGAGGAAGACAACACCATTTTAATGAGATGTACAAAAGGTAAGGGCTAGAAATAGGGTACCTTAGTGCCTTTCGGTAGCACCTCCGGGGGATGCTAACGGGGCGCAAACGACTTTTTGCCCAGATGCGGTGCCGCTAACGACTCCCGCTAAATTCAGTGGGAGTTTAGCGGTGGTGGTGACTGGTAGCGCCCACTCCGGACGTCATCACCATGCACAGCGCCCCGTTTTCGCCCCGCCTGCAAAATAGGCCCCCGCCCCCCTGAATCTCGCCAGGCGATGACAGCGACTGATTCAGGGGGTGGGAACAGAGCAGCAGGAGGCTCACGGGGTGCTCAGTAAAGGGGAGGTGGTGGGCGGGGGGAAAAAAAATTGAACGACTTATTTGTCAGGGCCCATTGCGTCATTGAACGCAGAGTCCGTGCTGCAATCTGCCAGCCCGGCACTCCACTTGTGTGCCGGGCTGCTGGCACGGCACCCCGCTCCCCGGTGGTCCAGGTAGGGCCTCGTAGAATTGTGGGCTTGGGCCCTTCCCTTTAATGAGGGGAAGAGCCCTTCCATGCGGCAGCGCTATGTGGCCCAGTGCGTAGAGCTGCAGAATCTACCGCCCCAATATTTGGGGTTAGCGCTCTAAGAAAGAAGTGGAGTGCTTGAATTAGCGCTCCACCTCCCTCTTGGGGCGCTAAAACCGAATTTCGTGGTCACCAGTGTAAATTAGCGCTGGGCGCTAAAGTTATCTCCCAGGCGATGCTAGCGCCCCAAAATGGTTGATACGGTGGGGGGGGTCGGCGGGGGTGTCGGCGTCGGCGGGGGTGTCGGCGGGGGGGGTCGGCGGGGGTCCACGGGGGGGTCGGCGGGGGGGGTCGGCAGGAGTCGGGGTCGACGGGGGTCCGCGGGGGGGTCGGCGGGGGGGTCGGCGGGGGTCGGGGTCGGCGGGGGTCCGCGGGGGGTCGTCGGCGGGGGTCGGGGTTGTGCGCACGACTTACGCTGACCCTCTGCTCAGTGTAAGTCGTGCGCCACTCTGGTCATGTCGTGCGCACGACTTACGCTGAACGAAAAAACCTTCGGTTTTTAGAGGGTTTCGGTTTTCGGAAGTTCGGATAAAAGGTAGTCTACCTGTACCAAATTTTTCCCCCTAAGACTCAAGGCCATTTCACATCACAAAAAAGAATCAATCTACTGGAATAACAACAGAAAATGCTGGAAAAACTCAGCAGGCCAAGCAACATCCGTGGAGAGAAATTAGAGTCAATGTTTCGGGTGAACCCTTTGTCAAGACTAAAGTGGCACAGGAAATGAAATAGATTAAGAGGCCAGGCTGGGAGAGAACAAAGAGAAGAGACATTAAGAGGTATTCAAAATGAGACGAGATGGTGATAGGACTAGTGGAGACAAAAGACGGCTCTAGATTAGGTGTGAAATGCGCTGGCAGAATGGGAGACAGCTGCCATGTGGGAGAGAGAAAAAAAAAGGAAAGGGAAGCGGGGGAAAGGCCAAAACAAAGGTGTGGATAAA
Source organism: Somniosus microcephalus (assembly GCF_052327205.1). Lineage (NCBI taxonomy): Eukaryota > Metazoa > Chordata > Chondrichthyes > Squaliformes > Somniosidae > Somniosus > Somniosus microcephalus. Next base: position 41,330,790 of record NC_140998.1, read on the forward strand.
AAATATAAGTAAAAATGTAATAGGGGCCGAGGTTATGATCTGAAATTGTTGAACTCGATATTGAGTCCGGAAGGCTGTAAAGTGTCTAATCGGAAGATGAGGTGCTGTTCCTCGAGTTTACGGTGAGATTCCGTGGAACAATGCAAGGGGCTGAGGACAGTGAGGTCCGAGTGGGAATGGGGCGGTGAATTAAAATGACAGGCAACCGGAAGCTCGGGGTCACCCTTACGGACTGAACGGAGGTGTTCCACAAAGCTGTCACCCAATCTGCGTTTGGTCTCCCCAATGTAGAGTCGCCTGTCATTTTAATGACAAAGGGTTCACCCAAAACGTTGACTCTAATTTCTCTCCACGGCTGTTGCCTGGCCTGCTGAGTTTTTCCAGCATTTTCTATTGTTATTTCGGATTTCCAGCATCTGCAGTATTTTGCTATCAATCAACTGAATATCTATTAATGATTTTCTCTGATCATAGAAGTCAAGGTGGTGGAGGGGTGGTAGCAGGGTAGCAAAAATATCCTAATGGAGAAGGTTTTTGTATCAAAAACTCACCCAGCTGCATCAGCTGCCTGCCTTAAACTGCAACCTTGGTAAAACAAACATGACCTTGCCTTGTTTGCCTTAATATATGTTAAAGATTTGATACAATTGACTCGATAAAAGCATTCCTTTTCTGAACATAATTCTCACCTAAGCACATAATTTCACTGTACCAAATTATTTTCTATTGACATCCATCACAGTGTATATAATTCTTGATCCTAGCATGTCGACTAATCATGATTGAAGTGTAATATCTCTGATGTTATCCGTGTTTGAACTCCAAGCAGAGAGCATGTTGCATACTGTCGACCATTGTCTGATTTCACATGAGCATATTAGAAGTGAAGCGCACTGTGTTGTTTTAATTTAGCTTCAGTCACAGGATGAATGGTTTGAAGTACAAGTTGGGCTCTTTATCTAAAGAAACCCTGATGCAAGCAGAACAATTCCTGACAAGGTAAATGGGCTTGTGCCGGGGACTCAAATGTGCAATAATGGTGGAACAGTCTAGTTTAGCAAAGAGATTGCACATCTAGTTATTACTGGATTAGGTTGAACTGTGACTTACAGGGTTACACGCTTTGAAGTCTGTGACCAACCTTGGGGTTACCATGTGAGAATTGTTCTTTATCAATTCCAACCAGTTGACTGAATCGCCACACTGCCAGAAGAGCCAGCAATTCAGGTGGTTCAGATGAACCAAATAATTACATTACCATAAGTACAAGAGTCATTTGCACGACTTTCCTGAGGTAACAAAACATTTTTTTGCATCTTTTTCCTCCCTGGAGAGAAACCTTTTGTTTCATTGTTTCATAATGGCTTGTTGACTATTAAGACGTCGTGCTTTTGAAACACCAGTGGAAAAAATGTCAAAATGCTTTGTTGATTTTTGATGCTTGAGTGAGCTGAGGTGCTAAAGACACAACATGCAATATCCCCCTTGCTCTACCATATAATGTGGCTAGAACATTATTACCACACATTCAATAATGTTTCCAAAGCAGCTCAAACATCTGAGAGATGTTGAAAACACATCAACAATTTATAATGAGGCACACAAGAAAAAAAACTTCCCAAAACAAGCTCTAAAAACAAACTCGTGCACAGAAAAAAAAGCCAGTCTTGTATATTCCACCGATACATCGTGGATCCTGCACTTTCTCTGACTCCAGTGATTCTGGTAAGGTTGTTTTGTCAAACCCATATTCAATTACTCCAAATATTACAATCTCAGATATTAGCATTAAGCATTCTATAATATGATATATAAGCCTCCACACCTTGAAAACTTTTGGTTCATACTGGAGAAGCCGGACCTCTGCTCCCTCCCATTAGCAGATCCGACCAGTGGCAGCCGGAGGAGCCAGTGGGTCTAGAAGGGGGTGTTCCACATGCCATGGGAGAATGCCAAGATAAAATTTGTCACCTACCCAACATGGCCACCTCTATAAGGGCTGTGGGTTACTGTATTGATTTCTTTGTGGGTTCAATGACGAGACATTTATGAAAGAGAATGTCTTTTAATCTAAAGTCTGTTCAACTCTTTATACAGCATTTACAGGAGACATCATGCTAGTGATGCATCTAGAACGAAACTGAAACTAAACTAAACTGCTTGTCTCTGTCACATGCCCTCTGCTGGTCAGGCATAAGTAATCAATACATGCAATTATGCTGGTAGGGCATGATAATCAAACAGGCAAATAACATCACTATTTGCTGATATCATTACAGGTTACCTTTTGTTTAATTCATTTTTATGGGATGTGGGCATCGCTGGCAAGGCCAGCATTTATTGCCCATCCCTAATTGCCCTTGAGAAGGTGGCGGTGAGCTGCCTTCTTGAACTGCTGCAGTCCGTGTGGTGAAGGTACTCCCACAGTGCTGTTAGGTAGGGAGTTCCAGGATTTTGACCTAGCGACGATGAAGGATCGGTGATATACTTCAAAGTCAGGATGATGTGTGACTTGGAGGGGAACTTGGAGGTGGTGGTGTTCCCATGTGTCTGCTGCCCTTGTCCTTCTAGGTGGAAGAGGTCGCGGGTTTGGGAGGTGCTGCAGAAGAAGCCTTGGTGAATTGCTGCATTGCATCTTGTAGATGGTACACACTGCAGCCACAGTACGCTGGTGGTGGAGGGAGTGAATGTTTAAGGTGGTGGATGGGGTGCCAATCAAGCGAGCTGCTTTGTCCTGGATGGTGTTGAGTTTCTTGAGTGTTGTTGGAGCTGCACTCATCCAGGCAAGTGGAGAGTATTCTATCACACTCCTTACTTGTGCCTTGTAGATGGTAGAAAGGCTTTGGGGAGTCAGGAGGTGAGACACTCGTCGGAGAATACCTAGCCTCTGACCTGCTCTTGTTGCCACAGTATTTATGTGGCTGGTCCAGTTAAGTTTCTGGCCAATGGTGACCCCCAGGTTGTTGATGGTGGGGCATTCGGTGATGGTAATGCCATTGAATGTCAAGGGGCGGTGGTTAGAATCTCGCTCGTTGGAGATAGTCATTGCCTGGCACTTCTGTGGCGCGAATGTTACCTGCCACTTATCAGCCCAAGCCTGAACATCGTACAGGTCTTGTTGCATGAGGGCATGGACTGCTTCATTATCTGAGGAGCTGCGAATGGCAGTGAACACTGTGCAGTCATCAGTGAACATCCCCATTTCTGACCTTATGTTGGAGGGAAGGTCATTGATGAAGCAGCTGAAGATGGTTGGGCCTGGGACACTACCTTGCTGCCATGATCTCAAGGATGACAATGAACAGCACGAGGAATCTAGTGTTACTGAGCAAGGCAGGGAGACAGAAGAGATATCCAATGAGGGAAACAGACCCAAGGGTATAGAGCTGGGCAATGGAAAGCAATCTGTAGCATGGAGGTATACTCCACAAGGCCAGCATATGTAAGAAAGACACATGAGCCAGAGTGAACAGGTCCTTTTATGTTCCTACCATAGTCCCACAGCATGCCGGAGTAAAGCCTTAGGGCCATTTGACCACAGCTAGATATACTTGTAGATATTGTACAGTGTGAGTTAAACAATATATTTAAAAATATAGGCACGTTGTTAAACATTTTACCATAGATGGGCCTCATATATAATACCATAAAGACAGCATGCCAGCTGTCCAATCAAATGACGCACATACTTATGAAACATGACCAGTCCGTCACCTTACCACATCAGGGAGTTGCCATTGAGACTTTCAGAGTCAATATTGATGAAACATTGTATTATTCCTATCTAACTTCCACATTTTTCTACCTCATTGTTATTCTTACACAAGATTTATACAGTAATACTTAGTTATTTTAAAATAATATTTTTGGATATTTTAACAGATCAAAGATGCCACTTCCTTTTTTGTATTTACCAGCTAGTAGAAACTTGGCAGAAATGTTACTGACACCTGGAAAATTCACCCTCAAGCCCCACTTTATTTTAAAGCAGTACTTGCAATGAAAACTTAAATGTCCTTAAACAGAACAGAAATGGACTTCCATCATTAATTGCACTTAATCCTACCTTTATACAAAAAGGTGCTGATAACCATATGCATTGTGCTAGAGGGCTAACACTGCTAAAGCTTCATTACGGCAAATAAATATGACTAACTATGTATGAGGGTTGCATAGTGATGGGAACACGTTGCTTCTTCTTTGGGAAATCTCATTACAACTATTTCCATGTCACAGGAGTAAGCCCCATTGACTCAGAACTTTGAAAGGAGATAGCATTCATAAGCAGTTGTACTTAGAATTTATCTAGAAAGATTTTGCTTTCTGAGTAGAGTTATTGGAAAGTTTTCCACCAAACTGGCAGTATAAATTTCCCCAGTTCAGCAAAATAATTTTTCATTAACTATGCCCCAAGGTGATTCAAAGCCTTTTTATCCAGACATTAAAATGCAGAGATAATGACAGCATGACGGTTAAGCAGGAACTGTATAAAAACTTTCTTATTTGCCAGTGGAAATGTTTCTTGCAATTTTTCCCAAACAGTAGCCAATGATGTCCAACGCTAGCCCAGAAGGCTCCAAGGCCCAAAGATTATTCGAGATGGCAGGAGAGTGGGGAGCGGGATAGGGTCTGAAGGGGTGAAGCCTTCACCCACCCTAAGCAACATCATCAGCGTAGAAGGAGGCAATACACACCCAGCATTGAGGGAGGAAAATGAGGCAGATGGTGCTGTAACATCACATACACTTCACTTAAATCCTATTTGAATACTTGCACCTGCTCCAAGTGCAAGTGCTCCATGCCCCCATCCTTGCCGCTCGCCCACACATTGGGATATGCCCTGGAAATTCTTGAGCAACACAAAGGGGATGGGGGATTCTCTGACTAATTTTAAACCTATGCACTTGTGCCATACTCTAGACTAAACTTTCCAGCCTGTTTCACTCTGGTTCAATAGCAAAATACTGCGGATGTTGGAAATCCGAAATAACAACAGAAAATGCTGGAAAAACTCAGCAGGCCAGGCAACATCCGTAGAGAGAGAAATAGAGTCAATGTTTCAGGTCGAAACCCTTCATCCTGATGAAGGGTTTCGACCTGAAACGTTGGCCCTGAAATTAGGATCGGGTGCTTGCCGCGCGTGCAAGCCCCCGATGTGCACTCACCCGGCGCGCCGACATCTGAAGCCCGGGCCTGCTTGCATTTCCTGTCACTGGCCCGGTTCGGATGTCAGCGCGATGTGCTTACCTGATCCAGCGGCGTAGTTAGTGCGATGTGCCGGCTGGGATCAGGTGAGCACTGTACAACCAATCAGGGGAGGGGAAACTCATTCATGAGTTTGAGAGTAAGAACTGTCAAACTCATGAAAAGTATGGGCTGCCAAAACACTACTTAAACTTTAAATAAAAAATTTTTAAAAATCCCACTGATTATATTAACTATAAATAAGTTTTAAAAAATATTTTAAACAATTAATCAAATTTTTGAAAAAAATAAATTTTTTAAAAATAGGGTCTAAAACTAAACTTACCTTACTGTAAATTCTTTAAAAATAATAAACCTGTGGAAAAAAAAATTCTAAATTGTACTAAAAGACCACTTACCTGTAACACTAAGTACTTACGTCTGGTTTTTCCATGCATAAAAAGCAGAGGCCTTTACACTCAGGCAACTCTGAAAAAAAAAAGGAATTTCAGCGCGCACGCGCTGCATCACAAGTCGCAAGCGTTCTGCCTCTTAACCCCTTGGGTCAGAGGACAGGAAATGCCGGTTTTCAGCGCATGCGCTGTGCATGCTGAAAACCGGCAATTCCTCCGGGCACACGCGTGAGTACCCCGTCCGTACTCACGCGTTGTGCCCGGAATTACTGGGCCGTTGACTCTATTTCTCTCTCCACGGATGTTGCCTGGCCTGCTGAGCTTTTCCAGCATTTTCTGTTGTTATTTCACTCTGGTTCACCCTGGAGTCAGGTTAGGCCCTAACTCGAGATTTACAGTCTGACTTTAGAGTCATAGCAACATTGATTTGTAATGTAAGCACATTCTAAGTTAATTCTTCTTTATGTAGCTTATTTCTAACTTGATTTCACTTTTTACATGTAGGACATAGGTTTAAGATCTTTCATTCCTACAAATTTGCATAGAAAGAAGTTTTGTTCACAAGCCAAGCACTTGCATATGAAAATATTTAATCGTGCTTGAAATTAAACATTAACAAGCTAAGTTCAATGAGATCAGCACAATGCAGGTTCCCAACCTGGGAGTGGATGGCTAAATGATTATTACAGTATTCCCAACCTGCTTTCCAATTTTTAATTTCATAAAATAAGCATTGTAAGTTACTGGGACAGGTCTCAAGAATGGTGAAACTTGAGTATTATACCTCTCATTGCTGTAATAATAGAATATTAATGTTATCACATTCATGATGCAACACACAAATTGCCCAACACATTGCAAGTTCGACAAAAGTGAAATCATTTTTGGATCCAACCAATTTGATCCAATAATCTCACAATGGTTCACTTGGAAGTAATGTAGCGTGGAGAATTCATTCTCCTATGAATTTCTTCAATGGCAGAATGAATGTGCTTTAAAATGATTGATTATGTAGATCTTTCCCATTCATTATTGAAAGAAACTAGGCCAGAGTGAATTAACAATCTGAAAATGCCAGCTGATGAAAACTTCCCTCATGTTAAATGCCGAAAGCTTGCTCCTGACAGTTCTGGGTGGAATTAAAACAGAATCCTCATGGAATAATGGGCCAGGTTTCATTGTACATCTTTAACCAATTGACTTTGTAATGATCCTTGTGGCATTGTAGGTACAATAGCGTATTCAGTCAGCAATTCCGAATGTACCTGATGAAAAGTTTATTGAACCAGAAAGACATGAAATTATGTAAATGAAGAGAGTTCTAAGCAGAATTCCAAATCGTGCATTTGTTGCTTCCCATTCATTTAAATTATATAAACGTCCACAATCAGGTAATGGAACAAAATGAGTCAAGTTCCACCGGCACTGAAAAACATCTCTCAGGAACATGTTCATTCTCATTGGTAGGGTGAGTGCGTCTTAGCTGTGAAGTTAGAAGGAAAGAGGTGAGAGAGATAGAAGTGGTAAAGAGAGAGAGCAGGAGAGTAAAACAGGGAAAGTGAGTGAGTAGTAGAAAATGTAAATATCTTGGGGCCAAATTGCCATGGCCGTGGGGCTATAAATGAAGTGGAACCTGGGCGGGTGGGGACAAAATGTGGGCCTGACTCAGTTACACTGGGTCTTCACCTCTTTTCCGAATGTTACAATTTCTGGATGATTTGGGGACAGGCGTATAACATGCCCACTATAATTGGCCAGGCACTTTCAAATACAGAAACTACATCATACGATGTCATTCCTGTCTTCCGTGCCCTAGCAAAGGTGGGCACAAGGGACATCTGTGCATCCTTGGAGTGTAGTATTCCTATGGGCCTCAGGGAAGGGTGAATTCAGATTCAAAGAACCGATTGCAGAAACAGATCATTTTACCAGCTTGATATATGTCAATGCCCCAATGTGGAAAATGAGATGGGACCCGGGACATAGAAAAATAGGAGCAGGAGTAGGCCATTCGGCCCTTCAAGCCTGCTCTGCCATTCAATATGATCATGGCTGATCCTCTATCTCAATACCATTTTCCCGCTCTCTACCCATACCCCTTGACGCCTTTTGCGTTTAGAAATCTATCTATCTCCTTTTTAAATATATATTCAGTGACTTGGCCTCCACAGCCTTCTGTGGTAGAGAATTCCACAGGTTCACCACCCTCTGAGTGAAGAAATTTCTCTTCATCTCAGCCCTAAATGTCCTACCCCGTATCCTGAGACTGTGACCCCTCGTTCTAGACCCTCCAGCCAGGGGAAACATCCTCCCTGCATCCAATCTGCCTAGCCCTGTCAGAATGTTATACATTTCAATGCGATCCCCTCTCATTCTTCTAAACTAATGGGCAGGGAGGGGGGAGTTGGGCGCTGCCATACATACAGCGGCATTGCAGGAAAATGCAGCAGGGCCCCCAACTCTTGAAAAGAAATGACCTTCAATGTGTTGAATGGGTGGAATTTGAGTCAGTGCTTGGGGCAGAGCGTGCTTTTGTTTATAGAACTGGTAAATCTTCTAATTATCCTGCCTCGGCGAATTTACGTGCCAGTAATGATTTTCTCCATCGTGCTGTTTAATGTTAGGACATTAAACTGTAATTAAAAGAAGACAGCTGAAATGTATTCTGCATTGTTGGACCCATAATTACTCAGAATATATAGCAGAGCTACAAATGTATAGCAGTATTTTGGGCTGGGCACTTTAGTCCATGGGACAAATATTGCAGCCTCTCAACGTCAGAGCAACTACTGAGGCCAATTTCGGGGTCAGTTCTAAATAGTTCAGAACTAGTGCAAATCTCATTAAACTGGTGATAGTACTCAATATTCTGGAAGTCCGGATTAAGAATCGGGACCATACATTGTACAATAGTGGGCAGGATGTCCCCGCCCACATCTTAATATCACCAACTGGCTCACCAGAAATGGCTGTCAAGCACAAACAGGACAGAGACCAGGGGCTGGATTTTCATTCAGCAGCCGGGAAGGAGGCGGAACTACAACTTTCGGGTTTTAGTCCCGCCTCCATCGACGTCCGGCCAATCGACGCGATTTTTCCTTGATTGACCTTGTTGAGCCCACCCAGCGGGCTCAGCAGGCCAATTAAGGGCCACCCAGCAACAGGTGATGTCACAGACTGAAATTTCATCTGTCAAGAGTTTTTGACAGATGAAATATCAGTGTTTCACAGCTGCTTGAAGCTGTGAAACACTGACAGTCTGACTTCTAACCTGAGTCCTTCTACGCAGACTCAGTTAGAACTCTCACCGGCACTGAAAACTGAAGGCTGTCACTTTTGACAGATCACAGCCATTCAGCTTTCAGTGCCGGTTGAGTGATGGACTCCCGACGCTCAGAGGAAGAAAGGCTGTTAAGGTAAGTACAGGTAATTTAAACTTCTTTACACCCTTTAGACACACCAAACACACTTACCTTTGCACTCATGCACCCATCACTCACCTTTACACTGACATCTCGACCCCTCCAAGTCCTTCAACCCGACGGCCCGCCTGCTCTAACCTGGCGTGGTTTGGAGCCGTCGGGAATCCCACATGATACCCCTCAAAATAGGGATTAGGCTAAAAACTGCCTGTTAACTACCTGTTAACAGGCAGTTAATTGGCACTAATCCCTTCCCGCCTTGGGTCGGCGGGTCCCAGTGCGGGACGGGTACCCGCCTCCCTTGAAACTTACGTGGAGGCGGGTATTGGGCGGGATGGTGTCGGGACCCCCGAATTCGGGATTTTTGCCCCCCGCACGCCTAAAAGCCCGCCTCATGGCACACTGAAAATCTGGCCCCTGGTGTTATGCTTTTCTGCCCCTTTGTCCCATTAGCACCATTGTGAGGGTACCATCAACAACAACAACAACAACTTGCATTTATATAGTAACTTTAACATAGTAAAACATCCCAAGGCACTTCACAGGAGCATTATCAAACAAAATTTGACACCAAGCCACAGAAGGAGATATTAGGGCGGATGACCAAAAGCTTAGTCGAAGAGGTAGGTTGTAAGGAGCATCTTAAAGGAGGAAAGAGAGGTGGAGAGGCGGAGAGGTTTAGGGAGGGAATTCTAGAGTTTAGGGCCTAGGCAGCTGAAGGCATGGCCACCAAAGGTTGAGCGATTAAAATCGGGGATGCTGAAGAGGCTAGAATTGATGGAGCGAGAGATAGGCAGGGGCGAGGCCATGAAAGGATTTGAAAACAATGATGAGAATTGTGAAATCGAGGCATTGCTTAACCAAGAGCCAATGTAGGTCAGCGAGCACAGGGGTGATGGGTGAACGAGATTCGGTGCGAGTTAGGACGCCGCAAGGGCTGCACCAGTTCAACAACAAGAACAACAACTTGTATTTATATAGCACCTTTAACATAGTAAAACATCCCAAAGTGCTTCACAGGTGTATTATAAATCAAAAAAATTGGCACCGAGCCACATAAGGGCAGATGACCAAAAGCTCAGTCAAAGAGGTAGGTTTTAAGAAGCGTCTTAAAGGAGGAAAGAGAGGCGACGAGGTTTAGGGAGGGAATTCCAGAGCTTAGGACCTAGGCAACAGAAGGCACGGCCACCAATGGTTGAGCGATTATAATCAGAGATGCTCAAGAGGGCAGAATTAGAGGAGCACAGATATCTCAGGGGATTGTAGGACTGGAGGAGATTACAGAGATAGGGAGGGGCGAAGCCATGGAGGGATTTGAAAACAAGGATGAGAATTTTGAAATCAAGGCGTTGCTTAACTGGGAGCCAATGTAGGTCAGCGAGCACAGGGGTGATGGGTGAATGGGGCTTGGTGCGAGTTAGGACACAGGCAGCTGAGTTTTGGATGACCTCAAGTTTACGTAGGGTAGAATGTGGGTGGCCAACCAGGAGTGCGTTGGAATAGTCAAGTCTAGAAGTAACAAAGGCATGGATGAGGGTTTCAGCAGCAGATGAGCTGAGGCAAGGGCAGAGACGGGCGATTTTACAGAGGTGGAAATCGGCAGTTCAAGAAAAACCACCACCACCAGCTTCTCAGAGCAACTAGAAGTGGACAATAAGTGTGGCCTTGTCAGCATTGCAGACAACCCAAGAACAAATAAAATAAAGCGAACAGGCACATCCAGGACATGATGGGCTTGAAAATCAGCCACGTTGTCTTGAAGTTGCTTTCAGTCTAGAAAATTACAGCCATGGCTGATGCCCATCAATGTATCTGTGTATAAGCAGAAGTGTCATCACTCATTTTCACACAAGGTAAATAAATGCTTGTGTTCAATGCAAAACAATAGTAACATCAAAGCATGGCTTACATGTGTAAGGTTCAGCGTATTGAAACCTTCAAAACAAATTCCCCAAAAGCTGAAATTCCATCTCTATCGACATATCTCTGTTTTATTTTGAATAGGATTTAGCACTGGTGTTGATCTGCAGGTGGCAGGAAATTCTCTCCGATTTCCGTTATGCAGAAAGTTTTGGAATCAAACACTTTTTTTTAGCTGCTTTTCTCAGTTTAAATTTTCTGCCCAAAGATTCAGTGCTGATGTTAAACCTGTACAACAACAACAACTTGCATTTATATAGCACCTTTAATGTTGTAAAATGTCCCAAGGAGCTCCACAGGAGTGTTATCAGTCAAAATTTGGCACCGAACCACATAAGGAGATATTAGGACGGGGGTGGGGGAGTGGGGGGGCAAAACCTGTTGGAGGAAGGTACACAGTGGCGTTTCCCCAGGGGTCAGTTCCAGGACCGCTACTTTTCTTGTTATATATTAATGACTTGGATGTGGGTGTACAAGGCACAATTTCAAAATTTGCGGATGACATCAAACTTGGAGGTATATTGAACAGTGAGGAGGATAGTGATAGACTTTAAGAGGACATAGACAGGCGAGTGGAATGGGCAGATGAAATTTAATGCAGAAAAGTGCGAAGTGATACATTTTGGTAGAAAGAATGAAGAGAGGAAATATAAACTAAAGGATACAATCCTAAAGGTGGTGCATGAACAGAAAGACCAGGGGGTATATGTGCACATATCTTTGAAGGTGGCAGGGCAGGTTGAGAATTTCAGCTTTTGGTGAAAATGTTTTGAAGGTTTCAATGCGCTGAACCTAACACATGTAAGCCATGCTTTGATGTTACTATTGTTTTGCATTGAACACAAGCATTTATTTACCTTGTGTGAAAATGAGTGATGACACTTCTGTCTCTGCTTATACACAGATAGATTGATGGGCATCAGGTTGAGAAAGCAGGTAAAAAACCTTACGGGATCCTGGGCTTCATGAATAGAGGCTTTGGCCTAGAAATTCAGTATAGCCACGTTTGGGGCGCTACAGCCGGGCGGCCGCTAAAGTTTGCGCCCGGCGCAACTTCGCGCCACCTTCGCCGATATTCAGTGGCATCGCCCCAAGAGGTTGCTGCTGCGCTAAAACAGGCGATGCACGACTATCATTAGGCGCTAAGCCGGCGGCCCGGGGCGATACCCCCAAGGGCGGGCGCAGCGCAGGTGCAGCGAGTTGCTGATTGACGGCAGACACTCTGGCGCCGGTGAGCTCTTAAAGGGGGAGGGTGGATTTGTTTGCCTGCCACGCCCTGCACACTGCAGCCCTGAAGCAAGGCCTGACCACTGCTGCTTGATCTGTACAACGCCCAGGACTATGGAGAAGGCCAATGTTTGCACCCATTGCAGCCCCCATTATATGTTTCCAATCAATGCTATGGCTCTGAAGTTAAAGACAAGTGCAAAGCTGTGGCCTGAAGCCACAAGTACCTGTGCGAGTGTTGAGCCAAACCAGAAAGCTCTCTACCTTTGTCTCTCTGCAAAGATCCGTCTCTCACAAAGAAGGAGTGTTGCAAAATGGCTGCCATTTCTACTGCAGGAGGAGTGCCTTTTAATTTGCGTCCCCCGCAGCGACTGGGAACCGTTCCCCTCTACCAGTCGCTAGGGGCGCCAGGCGCACAATAGGCCGGCGCCACTGAATTTCCGGTTTGGGGCGCACAAAGGGCGTTGCACGATGAAATGACGTCAGGATCTGCGCGCGCAGCTGAGCGCGCGCAAAGGCTTTGCGCCGCCGCTAAATCTTTACTGAAGTTGGGGAGAGGCGCAGATCGCGCTGCGCCCGGCCGCTAGCCGCCTAGCGCCCCACATCTCCTCCTCCTACGGCGCTAGCGGCTGGCGCAAACAATTGAATTTCTAGGCCATAGAGTACAAAAGCATGGAAATTATGATGAACCTGTATAAAACACTGGTTCGGCCTCAACTGGAGTATTGTGTCCAATTCTGGGCACTGCACTTTAGGAAGGATGTGAAGGTCTTAGAGAGGGTACAGAAAAGATTTACGAGAATGATTCCAGGGATGAGGGACTTCAGTTATGTGGATAGACTGGAGAAGCTGGGGTTGTTCTCCTTAGAGCAGAGAAGGTTGAGAGGAGATTTGATAGAGGTGTTCAAAATCATGAGGGGTCTAGACAGAGTAGATAGAGAGAAACTGTTCCCATTGGCAGAAGGGTCAAGAACCAGAGGACACAGAATTAAGGTGATTGGCAGAAGAACCAAAGGCTACATGAGGAAAAACATTTTTACTCAGCGAGTGGTTAGGATCTGGACTGCACTGCCTGAAAGGGCGGTGGAGGCAGATTCAATCACAGCTTTCAAAAGGGAGCTGGATAAGTACCTGAAGGAAAGAAATTTGCAAGGCTATGGGGATAGGGCGGGAGAGTGGGACTAGCTGAAGTGCTGTTGCAGAGAGCCAGCATGGGCTCGATGGGCCGAATGGACTTCTTCCATGCTGTAACCATTCTGTGATTCTAAGAGGTAGGAGCGACTTAAAGGAGACGAGACAGGTAGCGAGGCGGAGAGGTATAAGGAGGGAATTCCAGAGTACAGGGCAAGATTTCCTGTTCTTACTTCTGAGGGTATTGAGTCACCTTGATGTATAATGAGTGCCTGATCCACTATTGCCCATTATACACCCCCGCCAAAGTTGATTTTAACCCCCAGTGCTTTACAGAAATATAGCTCAATCAGGCTACGTTTCAAAGCCACACAGATATCTCTGCTACTTTGTTTCCCCATACTACAATGTGTTTGCTTTGGATAGCTACACCCAATTATTTCCTCTGTAAGGCATAAATAGATCCAAGCACAGAAGAGTTGGAGGTAATTCAGAATGACTACTTACCAAGACGAAGAAATTTATATCATGAGGTCGAACGATCTCGGCTTATCAAGTGCACTGTGTAAGAAGATTCAGATTAAGCAGGCAGTTCATCACCAAGATGTGTGATTTGATTACTCAGGGTTTGGACAGAGTTTCCGATAAATCTCGTTGCCTTTTCAGCAGCCGCGAAGGGAACATATGCCCTGAATGTTTTTGCCAGAGGGCTCTTTCAAGCTCCTGGAAGGAATTGCGTAATCTTAAATTGTATGTGAGAAGTTATGGAAGCTTTCATGATGCATTCTTCACACTTCATCAATTTTGCCAAAAAAAAAATAATGAAAACCAGTTGTCAAGACAGTGGAAATTGTAAACATTAGGTTGAATTCCCAAAAAGTTGGGCGTGGTCAGCAGCACACATATTGAGAGCTCTGACCTCTCTGGAAATTCTGTGCTGTAATCAAAAGCAATTCATCTTGTTTAACACATAGTTAATCTTTGATGTAGAGAACATAATTTTGCAATTAAAGTAAACCTCCTGGTTCCACACGACTCTCTCATTCACAACTGCTCATGCGCGTCACAGTTTTTCAAATAGGATAGGTAACTGCAACCATGGCTGCTGGAGGACTAAAAATAATGGCACACGTATGTGCAAAGCTCACAAACTGAAGCTGGGGATACATACATACATGGTTTGACATGAAGTGGCCAGGCCTGCTTTTGATTACCTTTGGACTGCTGAAACAAAGTTGGGGACTGACCAAGGCTCGATGCAACTAAAGCAGTACTTCCTCCCCTTTCTATTCCAGGCCCCTTGTGATAGTTCCCTTTAAGGACCACTGGTTAGGCTGCTCAACATCTGGTACAAATGGGCGAAACATCCTCGGTACGTGCTCTCCCCTTTTGTACCTGAAAATTGCAATTGGGGATCTGCAACTAGGATCACAATTGTTTTTTTAGAATTACATAGAATTTACAGCACAGCAACAGACCATTCAGCCCAATGGGTATTGATTTTCCACACAAGCCTCCTCCCACTTTACTTCATCTCACCCTATCAGCAAATCCTTCTATTATTTTCTCCCTTCATGTAGTTATCTAGCTTCCCTTTAAATGCATCTATGTTATTCGCCTCAACCACTCCATATGGTAGCGAGTTCCATATTCTAACCATTTCTGGGTAAAGAAGTTTCTCCTGCATTCCCTATTGGATTTATTGGTGTCTATCGTATAGTTATGGCCCCTAGTTTTGGCCTCCCCCACAAGTGGAAACATTTTCTCTACATCTACCTTATCAAATCCCTTCATAATTTTAAACACCTCTATCACATGTTGCATATTTAAGCAGTCACAACAAGTGGTCTTGCTGCTCGCCCATTTATAAGTTTGCCTGAAAAACTGAGGTGCCCCCCTTCCACCCCCCACCCCCCATTTTCAACTGTAAACTACCTGATTTTCAGGCGAGAAATGGACAGCTGGCAGTTGGAAATTGCACCCACCACCCCGTATAAATTTTAAAATTCTCCTTCTTGTTTTCAAATCCCTCCATTGCCTCGCCCCTCTCTATCTCTGTGTCCTCCTGCTCTACAACCCCCCAAGATCTCTGTGCTCCTCCAATTCTGGCCTCTTGCACATCCCCGATTTTAATCATTCCACCATTGATGGCCGTGCCTTCAGCTGCCTCAGCCCTAAGCTCCAGAATGCTCTCCCTAAACTTCTCTGCCTTTCTCCTGTTCTCTCCTCCTTTAAGCACCCCCCTTTAAAACCTACCTGTTTAACCAAGCATCTGCCCTAATATCGCCTTATGTGGTTCAGTGTCAAATTTTGTTTGATAACACATCTTGGGACCTTTTATCACATTAAAGGCGCTATATAAATGAAAATTGTTATTGTTGTTAACAGAGAACAAATGCCACATATTTCATTTTGTATACACAATGGGCCAGAAATTCGCGGCCAGAAGCGTGAGTACGGTCGGGGTACTGACGCATCTGGCCATTGGAAATGCCGGCGTTCAGCAGGAACAGCGCATGCGGGGAATGCCGGCATTTCCAGACCCGAGGTCTATTCACAGCGCGTGCGACTGCACAGGCAGCGCTTGCGCAGTGAACTTTGTGTATTTCAATGATGGATTCAGTGAGGGTAAGTCCTTAGAAGTTACACTTGAAAAAAGCAAGTGTAAAGTTGTTCATTGGCTGCGGAGGAAGATATATTTTATCGTGGAGCTTCTGAAATGCAATATTTTTGTTTGGGAAAGGGAGGAAAGTTATTTTAAGAAATTTTAAGTAAGTTTTAAAGTTAAAATTTTTTTTTTTTTTTAAAAGGGTTTTCAGAACGGTAGGTAGAAGGAGCAATTGTGGCTGTGTGAATGGAATGTGAGAATGAGTTATGTATGTATGTCCACATATATTCCTTTACGTATATGTATGTATGTTTTATATTCCTTTACTAATGTGTATGAATGTATGTTTTTAATTATGATTTTCCAATAAGTTACTTTCTCTGAAAGTCATAATTAAATAATACATTCATACACATAAGTAAAGGAATATATACATAACACGCAAAGGAATATATACAGACATACATACTTTCAGAAGCTCCACGATAATAAATATCTTCCTCCGCAGCCTCTGGAGCAACTGTACCCATGCTTTTTTCATGTGTAAGTTGTAATGACTTGACCTCACTGAAAGCATTAATGAAAGCGGCGAATTATACTGCGCACGCGCTGCCTGTGCAGTCGCACGCGTTCTGCCTCTGAACCCCTTCGTTCAGAGGACAGGAAATGCCGGTTTTCCCCACATGCACTGTGCATGCTGAAAACCGGCATTTCATCCAGCCAGATGCGTAAGTACCCCGACCGTACTCGTGCATTTGGAAGGGAATTACTGGGCCAACATTTTACATGTCAATAAAATGAAAAATTTAACAATTGCACGACTTGCCCCCTTGCATCTGCGACTGAGGGTCCAAGGAGGTGCATTGCGCAAGAGGTCATCATCGTACGTATCCTCACACTGTTCCCTTTGGGGAACTGTATGAAGTGGTGGAAGGATTTATGGCCGCGATTAACGCTCATTCCATGACCGTAACCATCTTTGAACCAGCCATTAGGGTGGTTAGTCCTATGGCGGGAGGGTTTTACGGGCTCCCACAACCCATCTGAGGGGGGGGGGGCCACCAACACCCACGGACGCAAGTATCCCGCTGGATGTCCACCCAGAATTTAAAGTTGGAGCTCCGACTCCACTTGCCAGGACTGTCTGGAGTGGGGTTCAAAACCCTACTCCTTCTGGCCCAGCGGCGGGGATGCTTACTGCTACGCAAAAGGCCCACTCCACACAAAAGGTGACACCCATACGTTTCCTGCGCCTTTTCCCTCCCCGTGACTGGAGCCCTATGCTGCCATTTCACGTTGCTAATCGGATTGGGCCTTTGTCATAGCGGTAGGATCCCCGCCGCTGGGCCAGATTAGGGTAGGGTTTCGAACCCCGCTCCAGACAGTCCCGGCAAGTGGAGTCGGAGCTCCGGCTCTAAATTCTGGGTTGACATCCAGTGGGATATTTGCGTCCGTGGGTGTGGGTGGCCCCCCCTCCTTGTATAGCTTGTGGGAGCCCGTAAAACCCTCCCGCCATAGGACTAACCGCCCTAATGGCTGGTTCAAAGATGGTTACGGTCACGGAGTGAGCGTTATTCATGGCCATAAATCCTTCCACCACTTCATACAGTTCCCCAAAGGGAACAGTGTGAAGACACGTATGACGACGACATTGCTAAATAAATAAATGGAATTTAAAAAATTCTTTTAGGGCTTTTAAAAGTCTTTAAATTGCTTTAATTCTCTTTAAAACTACTTCAGATTACTCAAAATAATGTAAACATTTTAAAAAGTTTATAAAAGTTACCAAAATCTTCAAAAAACTTCCAAAAACCTATTTAAACTGCTGCTTTGCATGTAAAAATGCTTAGCAGCTTGACAGAAACATTGGGGGCGTGTCCAGTGAAACTGAGACCTCAAGGGGCGTGTCTCACTTGCACTGCACGCTCCTGGCTTCGCGCTGGCTGCACTCCTGGGCGGCGTGACGTCATACGCTGCCCGGGATTCTTCTTTCTGTTTCAGCAAGTGCAGGCGTCCCTGGAGCTGATCGGCAGGAGCGCGGGGTAAGTGCAAAAACGGGGCTGCAAGCCCCGTTCAGCAATTTCTGGCCCAATAGTCTTGAAAATGTGAGTCCCGCTGACATGCCATGGTTGAGTGCAGGCCATTGTCGGGAGCGGTGAGAGTAGAGTTTCACTGAGTATTTAAACTCACTTTAGCGGGCTTTTTTTCACAGGCCATTGTCGGGAGCGGTGAGAGCGGAGTTTCAGTGAGTATTTAAACTCATTTTTGCCGGCTTTTTTTCAGAGGCCATTGTTGGGAGCGGTGAGAGCGGAGTTTCAGTGAGTATTTAAACTCACTTTTGCGGGCTTTTTTTCACAGGCCATTGCCGGGAGCGGTGAGAGCGGAGTTTCAGTGAGTATTTAAACTCACATTCGCGGGCTTTTTTTCACAGGCCAGTGTTGGGAGCGGTGAGAGCGGAGGTTCAGTGAGTATTTAAACTCACTTTCGCCGGCTTTTTTTCAGAGGCCGTTGTCGGGAGCGGTGAGAACGGAGTTTCAGTGAGTATTTAAACTCACTTTCGCGGGCTTTTTTTCAGAGGCTTACCAATCTCACAGACTGGCGGTGGTGTTCCAGAGCCATGTCACGATTCAAAACGTGACACGGGCAGGGGGAAGCAGCTGATTGGGTGAGTACGGTCAGGTGAGTATTTATACTACTCTATAGTTTGACAGTTAAGGTTCATAGTTTATAAAGTTTAGAAGGTCTTAATTTTGTGGTTATAGTTTCTAAGGTCTCTGTTGTGTAGCGGGGAGTGCTAGGAAACAATGTCCCTTGAGTATATCATTTAATTGTAGTATAATTGGTGGTATTGATTTAATTAAAATTAATTAAATGGTAAGTCATGGCAGCAAAGCTCGGCCCCGTGGCATGCTCCTCCTGCACTATGTGGGAAATCAGGGACACTTCCTGTGTCCCTGACGACCATGTGTGCGGGAAGTGTATCCAGCTGCAGCTACTGGCAGACCGCATTGTGGGCTGGAGCTGCAAATGGATACATACTGGAGCATTCGCGATGCTGAGGACATCGTGGATATCATGTTTAATCAGTTGGTCACACCGCAGGTAAAGGCTGCACAGGCAGGAAGGGAATGGGTGACCGCCAGGCAGAGTAGTAGTTGCAGGCAGGTAGTACAGGGGTCCCCTGTAGCCATCCCCCTTTCAAACAGATATACCACTTTGGATATTGTTGGGGAGGATGGCTTATCGGGGAAGGCAGCAGCAACCAACTTCCTGGAACCAAGGATGGTTCTGCTGCATGGGACAGGAGGAAAAAGAACAGGAGAGCTATAGTGATAGGGGATTCTATTGAAAGGGGAATAGATAGGCATTTCTGCAGCCGCAAACGAGACTCCAGGATGGTATGTTGCCTCCATGTTGCAAGGGTCAAGGATGTCTCGGAGCGGCTGCAGGGCATCCTGGACGGGGAGGGTGAACAGCCAGTTGTCTTGGTGCATATAGGTACCAACGATATAGGTAAAATATGGGATGAGGTCCTAAAAGCTGAATATACAAATTTTCAGAACCTCTCTGGCCACAGGGGATGTACCAGAGGACTGGAGAACAGCTAACGTAGTACCATTATTCAAGAAGGGTAGCAGGGATAAACCAGGGAATTACAGGCCAGTGAGCCTAACATCTGTGGTAGGGAAATTATTGGAAAAAATTCTGAGGGACAGAATTAGTCTCCACTTGGAGAGGCAAGGATTAATCGGGGATAGTCAGCATGGCTTTGTCAAGGGTAAATCATGTCTGACCAATCTGATTGAATTTTTCGAGGGGGTGACTAGCTGTGTAGATGAGGGAAATGCTGTGGATGTGGTTTACATGGACTTCAGTAAAGCTTTTGACAAAGTCCCGCATAGGAGACTGGTCAAGAAGGTAAGAGCCCATGGGATCCAGGGGGCCTTGGCGCGTTGGATCCTAAACTGGCTGAGTGGCAGGAGGCAGAGGGTGATGGTCGAAGGTTGCTTTTGTGACTGGAAGCCTGTGTCCAGTGGGGTACCTCAGGGATCGGTGCTGGGTCCCTTGCTGTTTGTGATCTACATTAACGATTTGGATGAGAATGTAAAGGGTATGATCAGTAAGTTCGCGGATGACACGAAAATTGGTGGGGTGGTAAATTGCGAGGAGGAAAGTCTCAGGCTACAGGACGATATTAACGGGTTGGTCAGATGGGCGAAAAAGTGGCAAATGGAATTTAACCCGGAAAAATGCGAGGTGATGCATTTTGGACGGTCAAATAAGGCAAGGGAATACACAATGGGTGGTAGGGCCCTAGGAAGTACAGGGGGTCAGAGGGACCTTGGTGTACATGTACATAGATCCCTGAAGGCAGCGGAGCAGGTAGATAAGGTGGTTAAAAAGGCATATGGGATACTTGCCTTCATTAGCAGAGGCATAGAATATAAGAGTAGGGAGGTTATGATGGAGCTGTACAAAACGCTGGTGAGGCCACAGCTGGAGTACTGTGTGCAGTTCTGGTCGCCTCACTATAGGAAGGATGTGATTGCTCTGGAGAGGGTGCAGAGAAGATTCACCAGGATGTTACCTGGGATGGAGCGCCTTAGCTATGAAGAGAGACTCTACAGGCTGGGGTTGTTTTCCTTGGAGCAAAGGAGGCTGAGGGGGGACCTGATTGAGGTGTACAAAATGATGAGGGGCATAGATAGGGTAGATAAAGAGGAACTTTTCCCCTTAGTAGGGGGGTCAATAACAAGGGGGCACAGATTCAGGGTAAGGGGCAGGAGATTTAGGGGGGATTTGAGGAGGAACTTTTTCACCCAGAGGGTGGTTGGAAGCTGGAACTCACTGCCTGAAAGGGTGGTAGAGGCAGGAACCCTCACAACATTCAAGAAGCATTTGGATGAGCACTTGAAATGCCATTGCATACAAGGCTATGGACCAAATGCTGGAAAATGGGATTAGACTGGACAGGGATGGATGGGCGGCGCAGACACGATGGGCCGAAGGGCCTCTTTCTGTGCTGTAAAACTCTATGACTCTATGACTCTATAGGGAGTTAGGAGGAAAATTAAAAAATAGGACCTCAAAGGTAGTAATCTCAGGCTTGCTACCAGTGCCATGTGCTAGTCAGAGTAGAAATAGAAGGATATTTCAGATGAATACATGGCTAAAAGAATGGTGCAAGGGGGAGGGATTCAAATTCTTGTGACATTGGAACCGGTTCTGGGGGAGGTGGGACCAATACAAACTGGACGGTTTGCACCTGGGCAGGACTGGGGCTGATGTCCTAGGGGGAGTGTTTGCTAGTGCTGTTGGGGAGGGTTTAAACTAAAATGGCAGTGGGTTGGGAACCTGTGCAGGGAGACAGAGGAAAGGGAAGCAAGGATAGAAGCAAAAAACTGGAAGGAGAAAAGCAAAAGTGGAAGGCAGAGAAATCAAGAGTGTAAATCAAACATGGCTGCAGTAAACAATAATTCTAAAAGGTCTAAGAGTTTAAAAAAAACAAGCCTGAAGGCTTTGTGTATTAATGCAAGGAGCATTCGTAATAAGGTGGATGAATTAGCTGCGCAAATAGATGTAAACGGATATGATATAATTGGGATTACGGAGACATGGCTCCAGGGTGACCAAGGCTGGGAATTCAACATGCAGGGTTATTCAATATTTAGGAAGGACAGGCAAAAAGGATGGTGGAGCCCAGCACGTGAGTGCAAAAGACAAGACGGAAGCATTTGCAACTATCTTCAGCCAGAAGTGCCAAGTGGATGATCCATCTTGGCCTCCTCCTGAGGTCCCCAGCATCACAGATGCCAGTCTTCAGCCCATTCAATTCACTCCACGTGATGTCAAGAAACGGCTGAAGACACTGGATACTGCAAAGGCTATGAGCTCTGACAAAATTCCGGTAATAGTACTGAAGACTTGTGCTACAGAACTAGCTTCGCCCCTAGCCAAGCTGTTCCAGTACAGCTACAACACTGGCATCTACCCGGCAATGTGGAAAATTGCCCAAGTATGTCCTATCTACAAAAAGCAGGACAAATCCGACCCGGCCAATTACCGTCCCACCAGTCTACTCTCAATCATCAGCAAAGTGATGGAAGGTGTCATCGACAGTCCTATCAAGCAGCACTTACTCACCAATAACCTGCTAACTGACGCCCAGTTTGGGTTCTGCCAGGGCCACTCAGCTCCTGACCTCATTACAGCCTTGGTCCAAACATGAACAAAAGAGCTGAACTCAAGAGGTGAGGTGAGAGTGGCTGCCCTTGACATCAAGGCAGCATTTGATCAAGTGTGGCATCAAGGAACCCTAGCAAAACTGAAGTCAATGGGAATCAAGGGGAAAACTCTCCATTGGTTGGAATCATACCTAGCACAAAGGAAGTTGGCTGTGGTTGTTGGAGGTCATTCATCTCAATCACATGACATCACTGCAGGAGTTCCTCAGGGCAGTGTCCTAGGCCCAACCATCTTCAGCTGTTTCATCAATGACCTTCCCTCCATCATAAGGTCAGAAGTGGGGATGTTCGCTGATGATTGCACACTGTTCAGCACCATTCGAGACTCGTCAGATACTGACGCAGTCCGTGTCCATATGCAGCAAGACCTGGACAACATTCAGACTTGGGCTGACAAGTGGTAAGTAACATTCGCACCACACAAGTGCCAGGCAATGACCATCTCCAACAAGCGAGACTCTAACCATCTCCCCTTGACATTCAATGGCATTACCATCGCTGAATCCCCCACTATCAACATCCTGGGGGTTACCATTGATCAGAAACTGAACTGGACCAGCCATATAAATACTGTGGCTACAGGAGCAGGCCAGAGGCTGGGAATTCTGTGGCGAGTGTCTCACCTCCTGACTCCCCAAAGCCTTTCCACCATCTACAAGGCACAAGTCAGGAGTGTGATGGAATACTCTCCACTTGCCTGGATGAGTGCAGCTCCAACAACACTCAAGAAGCTCGACACCATCTATTATCTATATATATAAAGCGGCTCTTCTGTCTGTCCAGATGTCTGTCTGTCCGCCTGTTCTCTATACGTTGGAAAGTTAGAGAGCGTACCGACGCGCGCGTCGCCTCAAAAGAAAGCTTGCGATTCTGGACCGGTCATAGGCGTATTTACGTTTCGGCCGGACAAAAATCCCGCCCGCGGTATCTGAAAAACGTTCAGCATTCTGCTCATTAGCATCTCATTAGCGACCGTGTGACGTCGAGGTCGACCAATCGGACGGGCGCGTGCCATCCTACAGTTGAGTGTCGAGTGACTCGACGATTGACCAATCCTACGCTCCGGTGACCTGACCGGTCGACCAATCGGTGCGTGTGTGGGCGGGCCTTATCCTTCTGAACCGAGGTGAGTGGCCGCCATCTTGATTTTTCACAATTTTTCCCCCCACACTTTCTGTGTGTTAGGGAACTAAGGTAAATATTTTAATGATGTGTTAGGGAATTAAATAACAATTTAATAGTGGGGGGGAGAGCCTCAGGAAATCGCGGGGGGGGGAGAGCCTCGGGAAATCGCGGGGGGGGAGAGCCTCGGGAAATCGCGGGGGGGGGAGAGCCTCGGGAAATCGCGGGGGGGGGAGAGCCTCGGGAAATCGCGGGGGGGGAGAGCCTCGGGAAATCGCGGGGGGGGGAGAACCTCGGGAAATCGCGGGGGGGGGCAAGCCTCGGGAAATCGCGGTGGGCTCGCGCCGCCCGCACTGACCGCGCATGCGCCGCCCGCCCGCCCACAGCGGCCGTCCATCAGCCGCGTGATGCGCGCGGGACCTCAGCTCCGGACCTCAGGCGCTAGGCAGGGGGAGGGGCCTGAGAGAGGGACAGAGGGGAGTGGGGGAGGGAGGGAGGGGAGGGGAGGGGAGGGAGAGGAGGGGAGGGAGGGATAGGACAGGGAGAGGACATGACAGGGAGAGGGGGGACACACAGGGGCAGGGAGACCAAGCGCCCCAAAATTGCCCTCGCAACGCGGGGCTCCCCAGCCATTTTATATATATAAAGCAGTTGGTTTGTCTGTTTTTCTGTCTGTCTGTCTGTCTGCTATACACTCAAAAGTTATAGAGCGTACCTACACGCATGTTATATCAAAAGAAAGCTTATCATTAGGGGAGTCTAATAGGCATATTTACTTTTTGGTCAGACAAAAATTGTTCGGGCAGTATACAAAATACTTTCAAAAATCCTCAAAAATCCGCTCATTATCGGTTGACCAATCCTACCGCTCATTAGCGTTGAGTGACGTAATGGTTGACCAATCCTACAGTTCAGTGACCTCATGGTTGACCAATCCGCCGTCTGTGGGCGGGTCTAAGCCTTCAGCCTCCCGAAACTTCGCCACCATTTTTTTCATCCCCACGGCGACAGCACCAGCCAAACAAACCCCCACATTGCGGCTCCGGGAGCGGGAGGTCAGTTGGGGTCACTCGGGCCGGGCCTCACAACTGCTCGGCCCGAGACACAGAGCGGGCGGGGGAGCGTCAGTGGCCGTCCATAAAGCGCGCTACCCGCGGCCCCGTGGCCCGGCGCACCGGGTAATCAGCTGGGGTCCGTCTCGGCCCTAGAGCCCGGCCGGGCCTGAAGTGCTAGGCCCTGCACGGCCACCATGGCCTGGCTCAATTTTCAAAGCCCTTCCCCGGGTGCCAAATTATCACAACGGCACCAGGCCTGAGGCGCTAGGGAGGGAGAGGGGAGGGAGGGACTGTGAGGAAAACAGGGAGAGACAGGGGGAGGACCAGAGAGAGGGGGAGGGAGAGAGAGAGGGTCAGGGAGGGAAAGAATGACACAGAGTGCGTAAGCGGCAGCGCCCGGCCGTAAACCGCGCGGACCAAATTTGCCCTGGCAACGCCAGGCCCCCCCAGCTAGTTCAGGATAAAGCAGCCCGCTTGATTGGCACTCCATCCACCACCTTCAACATTCACTCCCTCCACCGCCGGCGCACTGTGGCTGCAGTGTGTACCATCTACAAGATGCACTGCAGCAACTCGCCAAAGCTCCTTCAACAGCACCTTCCAAACCCGTGACCGCTACCACTTAGAAGGACAAGGGCAGAGGACGCATGGGAACATCACCACCTACAAGTTCCCCTCCAAGCCACACACCATCCTGACTTGGACCTGTATCGCCGTTCCTTCACTGTTGCTGGGCCAAAATCCTGGAACTCCCTTCCGAACAGCATTGTGGGTGTACCTACACCATATGGACTGCAGCGGTTCAAGAAGGTGGCTCACCACCATCTTCTCAAGTGCAATTAGGGATAGGCACTAAATGCAGGCCTAGCCAGCAATGCCCACATCCCATCAATGAATAAAAAAAAAGGAAAAGGTGGTGCAGTAGCATTGCTGGTTAAAGAGGAGATTAACACAATAGTAAAGAAGGATATTAGCTCTGATGATGTGGAATCTGTATGGGTAGAGCTGAGAAATACCAAGGAGCAGAAAATGTTAGTGGGCGTTGTATACAGACCCCCAAACAGTAATGCTGAGTTTGGGGATGGCATTAAATGAGAAATTAGAGATGCGTGCAATAAGGGCATGGCAGTTATCATGGGTGACTTTAGTCTACATATAGATTGGTCTAACCAAATTAGTAACAATACTGTGGAAGAGGAATTCCTAGAGTGTATATGGGATGGATTCCTGGACCAATATGTCGAGGAACCAACTAGAGATCAGGCCATCCTAGATTGGGTATTATGTAATGAGAAAGGATTAATTAGCAATCTTGTTGTGCGAGGCTCCTTGGGGAGGAGCGATCATAATATGATAGAACTCTTCATTAAGATGGAGAGTGAAGTAGTTGATTCAGAGACTTGGGTACTGAATTTAAATAAAGGAAATTATGATGGTATGAGGCGCAAGTTGGCTAGGATAGATTGGGGAATGTTACTTAAAGGGTTGACGGTGAATAGGCAATGGCAAACATTTAAAGATCACATGGATGAACTACAGAATTTGTTCATCCCTGTTTGGCATAAAAATAAAACAAAAAAGGTGACTCAACATTGGCTAACAAGGGAAATCAGGGATAGCATAAGATCCAAGGAGAGGACATATAAATTGGCCAGAAAAAGCAGCAAACCTGAGGATTGGGAGCAGTTTAGGATTCAGCAAAGGAGGACAGAGGGATTAATTAAGAGCGGGAAAATAGAGTATGAGAGTAAGCTTGAAGGAAACATAAAAACTGACTGTAAAAGCTTTTATAGATATGTGAAGAAAAAATGATTGGCAAAGTCAAGTGTAGGTCCCTTGCTGTCAGAATCAGGGGAATTTATAATGGGGAACAAAGACATGGCAGACCAATTAAATACATACTTTGGTTCTGTCTTCACAAAGGAGGACACAAATAAACTCCCAGAGATGTCGGCGAACATAGGGTTGTAGGGTTCTCAAAGTTCCCACATTCCACAAAAATTATGGATAAATGGACCCTGTATGGACAAGTTGTTAAAAAAGGGTACCCAAAATGGCTTCTGCAACCTCGTGACCAAAAGTACAGGATTTTAAAAGCAAGGCCCTGCAAAAAGGCAGGCACTTTTCAAAACCTGGAATGAAACCTAAAATGCATGAATCTGTGAAGAGCCAGACAGCTAAGCAAACACAGAATATGCATTCATTCACCTTAGAACAGATCAGGTCAGAATGGGTCTAATCGAGGCCATTAGGTTTCTGCATATTTAATCGGTAACAGCTCACAGTAGTCATCAAGCCAGGATGAGGACAATTAAATTTCATAAATAACAAACAGCTAGGACATCGAAGCCATTAAACACGGAGACAACCACCCCAGAAGTCATTAAAGTAAATGGCTGTAATCATTTTAAACGAGCCCACCAAAAGTTAAACAAAGGACTGACCTGATTTGGCGCGCAGATAAGGGATGAAGAACCGGGTATAATTGTAGGCCCATCGGTAATGATCGCTCACTTGCTCTTGCCTCTTATCGCTTGGCCTTTGGCCTCCTGCCTCTCGTTCTCGTGCCCTGGCCTCGTGGCGGGCTCTCTTATCGCTCCCAGCGCTGCTCAACACCAAGTACGCCCATTACTACACCAAGGGCCGAACGTGGGAGGAGAACTAGACCCGAATTCAAAAACACACAGGACACACAGGCCACAAACGGGCAGACGAGACGAGATGAGACAAAGAATATGGTAAACTGATAAAGGCAGAGAAGGGCAGCGGAAAGACGCATTGGGGGCCAAACGCCTAGTTATAAGCTGGCGTTTGACGAATAAACTGGCGTTTAAAGCATGGATAGCAGCGTCCATGATGAATAAACTGGCGTTCGAAGAATGGGTAGAAAAATCAGTTTGACAGGATAAACCGCCAACCGAGCCCCAACCATTTAAAAAACCCGTCAACGACTAAACCGCCCGAGGAAGAAGAAGAAGACCCATCGCGACTCGACGAAGACGCGACTCGACGACGACATTAGCTGAGGAAAAGGAGGGTGATTCGCATTTACAACTCCACCGCCGCGCCCTGTGACCATGTGGCGACGAGGTACCCCAAAGGACAGCAAGAACGGACCCCAAATCTCACAACCGGTAAAAGTCAACAGGTTTCGAATTGGTGAGCATTACTCCCTGGCCACTCATAGCTTAATCTAGTTAGGTATAGGGGGTGGGATAAGGATAAGGGGATTTTAATGTGTTTGTTCCCTCGATGTGCCATGTGTTCCCCATTCCCGAATAAGTGTATTATTTTTATATGCCTGTAATTACCTTAGTAATTCTCAGTGCTGTGATCTTATTTTGCCTTTAATAAAAATTACGGTTTTCTTGCACCGAACCACTTGTCTACTCGTTTTTCTGTATCGCCGCCTGTACCTAAGTCCGGTGTCTAAAACCCAGGGGGTGTGGAGCGATTCGAACCGCTCAGAGACAGTCAGGGGCAGAGCTGACTGGGCGCACGCCAAAAACCCCCTGCAGGGTCTAATGTGAGGGAGGAACTGAATGAAATCAGTATTTGTAGGGAAATGGTGTTAGGGAAATTGATGGGATTGAAAAACAGGAGGGCAGATTATTATTTGAATGGCAATAGATTGGGAGAAGGGGACGTGCAAAGAGACCTGGGTGTTCTTGTGCACCAGTCGCTGAAGGTAAGCATGCAGGTGCAGCAGGCGGTTAAGAAGGCAAATGGTATGTTGGCCTTCGTAGCAAGAGGGTTCGAGTACAGGAACAAGGATGTCTTGCTACAGTTGTACAGGGCCTTGGTGAGACCGCACCTTGAGTATTGTGTGCAGTTTTAGTCACCTTACCTGAGGAAGGACGTTCTTGCCATGGAAGGAGTGCAGCGAAGATTCACCAGGCTGATACCTGGGATGGCAGGAATGACGTATGAGGAGAGATTGTGTCGATTGGGCTTATACTCACTGGAGTTTAGAAGATTGAGAGGGGATCTCATCGAAACCTATAAAATTCTGTCAGGCCTGGACAGACTAGATACAGGAAGGATGTTTATGATGGCCGGGGAGTCCAGAACCAGGGGTCATAGTCTAAGGATAAGGGGTAAGCCATTTAGGACTGAAATGAGGAGGAATTTCTTCACCCAGAGAGTGGTAAACCTGTGGAATTCTCTGCCACAGAGGGCGGTGGAGGCCAGTTCATTAAATATATTCAAGAAAGAGTTGGATATATTTCTTAAGGCTAAAGGGATGAAGGGATATGGGAGAAGGCAGGGACAGGGTACTGAATTTGGATGATCAGTCATGATCTCATTGAATGGCGGAGCAGGCTCGAAGGGCCGAATGGCCTACTCCTGCTCCTATCTTCTATGTTTCTATGTTTCTATGAAGGCCGATAAATCCCCAGGGCCTGATAACCTACATCCTAGGGTATTAAGGAAGTGGCCCTAGAAATGGTAGATGCATTGCTGGTCATGTTCCAAAATTCTATAGATTCTGAAACAGTTCCCATGGATTGGAGGGTAGCTAATGTAACCCCAGTATTTAAAAAAGGTGGTAGAGAAAAAATGGGGAATTATAGACCGGTAAGCCTGACATCGGTAGTGGGGAAAATACTAGGGTCCATTATAAAAGATGTAATAGCAGAGCACTTGGAAAACAGTGACAGGATCGGACAAAGTCAACATGGATTTACAAAAGTTAAATCATGCTTGACTAATCTACTGGAATTTTTTGAGGATTTAACTGGTAGAATAGATAAGGGAGAACCAGTGGATGTGGTGTATTTGGACTTTCAGAAGACTTTCGATAAGGTCCCGCATAAGAGACTAGCGTGCAAAGTTAAAGCACATGGGATTGGGGGTAAGGTACTGACTTGGATAGAAAACTGGTTGGCAGACAGGAATCAAAGAGTTGGAATAAACGGGTCTTTTTCCGAGTGGAAGGCAGTGACTAGTGGGGTACCGCAGGGATCGGTGCTAGGACCCCAGTTATTCACAATATACATTAATGATCTAGACGAGGGAACTAGATGTAATATCTCCAAGTTTGAAGATGACACAAAGCTGAGTGTGCATGTGTGCTGTGAGGAGGATGCAAAGAAACTCCAGTACGATTTGGACAGTTTGGGCGATTGGGCAGATGCATGGCAGATGCAATATAATGTGGATAAATGCGAGGTTATCCACTTTGGTGGCAAAAACAGGAAGGCAGATTATTATCTGGACGGCAATAGATTGGGAAAAGGGGAAGTGCAACGAGACCTGGGTGTTCTTGTGCACCAGTCGCTGAAGGTAAGCATGCAGGTGCAGCAGGTGGTTAAGAAGGCAAATGGTATGCTGGCCTTCATAGCAAGAGGATTCGAGTGCAGGAGCAAGGATGTCTTGCTGCAGTTGTACAGGGCCTTGGTGAGACCGCACCTTGAGTATTGTGTGCAGTTTTGGTCACCTTATCTGAGGAAGGATGTTCTTGCCATGGAGGGAGTGCAGCGAAGATTCACCAGACTGATACCTGGGATGGCAGGAATGACATATGAAGAGAATTTGGGTCCGTTAGTCTTATATTCGCTAGAGTTTAGAAGAATGAGGGGGGATCTCATTGAAACTTATAAAATTCTAACAGGACTAGACAGACTAGATGCAGGAAGGCTTTTCCCGATGGCGGGAGAGTCCAGAGCCCGGGGTCACAGTCTAAGGGTAAGAGATAAGCCATTTAGGACTGAGATGAGGAGGAATTTCTTCACCCAGAGAGTGGTGAACGTGTGGAATTCTCTACCACAGAAGACAGTTGAGGTCAATTCATTAAATATATTCAAGAAGGAGTTGGATATATTTCTTAAGGCTAAAGGGATCAAGGGATATGGGGAGAAGGCAGGGACAGGGTACTGAATTTGGATGATCAGCCATGATCGCATTGAATGGCGGAGCAGGCTCGAGGGGCCGAATGGCCTACTCCTGCTCCTATCTTCTATGTTTCTATGTTTCTATATTCAATTTGTGGCAGTCAAAAAGGGAGCCAAAAAGAGGCTACACCACTGGCCAGTATTAGACTCTTGGCAAAAAAGGGGTTATTTTAATTGGCATTGTTTGGGAAGCCCCCACCCTGTCATTGAGTTAAGAGATGGAACATGAGACTGGTTCCGATACAGGCGTGTGATTCCCGCCTTGCTTTGCCCTGTCCAATCTGCCCAGTTGATTATTTACACCCAAGTGGAAAAGAGGAAAATCTGCCCTGGATTTGTTTTTGGAAGAACAATTTATATTTACAGAATAAGAAAATATCTATTTATATTTGGTTGTTTTGTGCTCCCTGTATTTGTTTCTTCTGCTGTGAAGTGCCCATTTTGGCATACTTACATTGTTTAGTTACCATATTTTCTGGCAGTACTGTTAATTGTTGCTGCACACTTACAGCCAATGAAGTCTACGGATGGGAATTCCTTTGAGTGTCCCTATTGTGCCTCCTGATTTAAACAAGGAAGATGGGTTCATGGAGAAACCAAATACAGATGTTATGACACTGAAGCATTATTCCTGTACCCATCATTGAGTACCTGGACATATCAGAGGAGTCTTGTCTTTGCCCCCCTCCACTTCATAAGGGAACGATCAATGAGCTGTGCTATCTGTTTCAGGCACACCTGAAGGCAACTTCATGAATCGAGATGGTCATTACCAGAACTGTCAGGCTTACCACAGCAATCCCTCTATCAGCTTGACTCTGATGAAGAAAGACTTGCATTTATACAGCATCTTTCAATCCCTCAGGACGTTCCAAAGCGCTTTACAGCCAATGAAGTACTTTTGAGGTGTACTCACTGTTGTAATGTAGGAAACATGGCAGCCAATTTGCATACCGCAAATGGTAGTTGCTGCTTGGTGAATTGTTAATTTTAAATCTGAGATTGATAGATTTTTGTTAACCAAAGGTATTAAGGGATATAGGGCAAGGCAGGTATATGGAGTTAGGTCACAGATCAGCGATGATCTCATTGAATGGCGGAACAGGCTCGAGGGGATAAATGGCCTACTCCTGTTCCTAGGTTATCTTTTACATCCACCTGAGATAAAAGATGGGGCCTCGGTTTAACATCTCATCCGAAAGACGACACCTCCAACAGTGCAGCGCTCCCTTGGTACTACGCTGGAGTGTCAGCCTAGATTATGTGCTCAAGTCCATGGATTGGGACTTAAACCCACAACCTTCTGACCCGGAAGCAAGAGTGCTACCAACTGAGCCACAGCTGACACCTTAGATCTTATTCTAGTGTGTTTTCCATGTGCTATAGATGGTCATCTAGCTGGCTAAAAGCAGTCCAATCTTCCGTTATCATTAGACGCTATTCTGCTCTGATATTAACAGGCCTTTCATCAGAGCTGAAAGCATGTCCCTCACTCCATGTCACACAGAGTTCAGCAATCACAATGGTGTTTGAATTATCCTCCATTGTATTGCAGCCATTCTGGATCCCAACACTGCATGTAGATCAAAGAGAGATTATTGAAAACCATCCAAGCTTTGATCCAGGGAATGCTCAAAATGCTGCATTGCCTCGTGAATATTCTGTTGTCACTTTAATATTCCTGCTTTGAAAGCTTTCTGAC
This sequence comes from Somniosus microcephalus, assembly GCF_052327205.1. Taxonomy (NCBI): domain Eukaryota; kingdom Metazoa; phylum Chordata; class Chondrichthyes; order Squaliformes; family Somniosidae; genus Somniosus; species Somniosus microcephalus. The sequence goes on from NC_140998.1 coordinate 41,362,713, forward strand.
CTACATCTCTATTCATATTCTTCTGATCAGGCACCTTTGGCTTGCAATGGGTTATTTTGTTCCACTTCCTCAACTGGTAATGCCACCTCCTCTGCACCACTTATCTTTTCATATAGGACATCAAACAAACGTATACACAAGAGCTGAAATGGTAGTTATGTTGATGCTTGAGATTTGTGTTTGCAGTACAGATGGTGTTAGCGGTGTATGCCTGGTGGCTAGGCCAGAAACTTCAGTAGAGCTGTGCAATGAAGAAAATAGTGAAGATGTCACAGATTGTACTAAGTCACATAACTGTGCATACACTGTATTCATTGCAGTTGAAAAAGCTCTATAATAGTTTGGTAAAGATTGAGAAAATGATGGAAATCTTACCAGAGCTGTTAAGCGTATTTTCAAACATTCTGCAAACCATGGTTTGAGAAGGAAAGGGTAAAGAGCTTCTACATCAGTTTTTACGTGTGGTCATCAATTGCTTCCACTTGAAGAATATTTGCTGAAAAGAATTTAATCCTTTAGTATGTATTTTCTATTTTTTTGAGTTGGATGGTTTCACCACATTGCTCTAGCTTCCCATGACTTCCTTCTTCCCTTTGAATTTGATGATTATTTGCTGGACCCAAATACAGCAGCTCTATTGACCAAAGCTTCCTGCTAAACTTCCACCTCATACTGAATGAGGCCATTTGACAATCTCTTTCAAATTTTGAAATCAACATTGCTTGTGTAATTTATGGGCCACAACTTATGGAGCTAAGAGTATAATTCCCAGCTTGCTGTGATTACCTGTACAATTTGATGCGCAAGAATACACCAACACAGTTTCAGATACGGTTGTAACAGATTATTATACTTGATGGAAAATGTTTTTCTTCCCGAAGTATCTAAAGTTGTAGTTTTCTTCCATATTAATATTGATGTGAAGTGGTTTCAGGTGTGCATTGGTGAGAAAGTGGCAGCATAAATTCAGAGTGAAGTCAGAAACCAAAGGGGAGACCTTTTGCTTTGGGATGCCCAGCTCAATTCGAGAGTGCACATCGAAAAACTATGAACTCCCAGCTCATGATTTTCCATCCATGCCTTTTTTTAGGTGAAAAATGACAGGCTGGAGGTGCACAATTTCCTAATGCTGAAAATCTGCCCTGAAAGTTCCATCTCTGGTCTGTGCTGAGTTACCAGATCAGGTCACACTATTGGTGTTATGATTAGTTAGCTGCATCTGGTCTTCTGAGAAGGCGAAACAAAAACATTCAGGATTGCTCTTGCTTCTAATCACCATCCAGTGACTTTTGCTGGAAAATGTGCATGCACAGACATAGCCAATGTCACACCACTGGGTTTAGCAACGTGTAGAGTATAGTTCCAGTGCCATGTGAAGCCAGGCATTCTGGGTGGCTAAGAAACGTATGGCGGGGTCTGTATCATGTTATGAGAAAGCAGACAATCCCGCCCGCTCTCTCCTAAACATTTATCAGCAGCTACCCGGGGAGTGGAGCTCTGATTGTACATGCAAGATAACGATTCACAGCCAGGTGCAGTCTGCAGTATAGCTCAGTCATTGCCAGCTGCATTTTGTGCCTTGCTGCTCTCAGTCTCAGGCAGGTCGTCTAATGCAACTAAGCCCCGATATGCAGCTATTCTGAGATCAATTGCCACTGAATCAACATCGTTACCAGTGAATTTGGCTGAGAGATTTAGGGATGCTTCCTCGATCGGGTGCTCTCAGTGAGTGCTGGTCGGAAAATCATGGGTTTGCGTTATTTGAAATGAACAGAAAAAGGGGTGTGTGGCTGCATTAATTCCTGACCAACACTCCCTGCAAGTTCCAATCCTCATCGGGAGTGTCCGATCAGGGAACCAGCCCTCAAAAGATCAGTAAAGATTTTTTTGCCATATCTAGGTCTAAGGTACCTTACAGTAATACAGCAGGGAGCATGGTAGGGTTGGTGATGCTATAACTTATATCTTTTCATTTTCAGTGAATAATGGTGGTTAGAAAAATAATAGCTACGAGTTTGCACCTCCTTTGATACAGTACGCTTCAGTTCAGCTTAAAACAATGTGGCATTACATTACTGTGGCAGATGCTGCAGCTAGATAAGAACATATGGAAATAAATTCCAGGAAATGATCATGCAGCCCAGCGAACCAATTTCTCCACGACTGGTACATTGGATTATTTTTGTATACAAACATTTCTATCCTATTCTCTGTCCCCACTTCCTTTCATTTCTAATTTCAATTCTTCAAAAAACTCCCCATATCATAAATTTACTTTTCATATCATATATCATAACCTATCTTACGATATCAATATTTCCTCTCACCCCACTGCACTTTCTTGCAACAAAAACCCATCCTCTTTTTTTTAAATCAATAACTATTTTTTCTCCTAGATGTTCCTATCCACTTGTATTATCTATTACAGCATTGTAAGTCCAGATTGTTTGAAATTAAGCTAAGTGATGTATCTAAAATGAAGAACAAGTTATTGTATCACAGATATAAGAACACAAGAAATAGGAGCAGGAATAGGCCACTTGGTCCCTTGAGCCTGCTCCGCCATTCAATAAGATCATGGCTGATCTTGGGCTCAAAGCCACTTCCCTGCCCGCTCCCCATAACCCTTCACTTCCTTATCTTGTAAAAATCTGTCTATCTCCACCTTAAATGTACTTAATGACCCAGCCTCCACGGCTCTCTGGGGCAGAGAATTCCACAGATTTACGACCCTCTGAGAGAAGCAATCTCAGTACTAAAAGGGCAACCCCTTACTCTGAAACTATGCCCCCAAGTTCTAGATTTCCCCACGAAGGGAAACATTCTCTCTGCATCTACCTTGTCGAGCCCAATCAGTATCTTAAATGTTTCAATAAGATCAACTCTCATTCTTCTAAATTCCAATGAGGATAGGCCCAACCTGCTCAAACTTTCTTCATAGGTCAACCCCCTCATCTCAGGAATCAACCGTGTGAATCGTCTCTGAACTGTCTCCAATGCAAATATATCCTTCCTTAAATAAGGAGACCAAAACTGTATGGAGTACTCAAGGTGTGGTCTCACCAATACCCTGTACAGTTGTAGCAGGACTTCCCTACTTTTATACTCCAACCCCCTTGCAATAAAGGCCAACATTCCATTTGCCTTTTTGATTACTTGCTGTACCTGCATGCTAACTTTTTGTGTTTCATGCACAAGGACCCCCAGGTCCCTCTGAACTGTAGCATTTTGTAATCTCTCTCCATTTAAATAATAATTTGCTTTTTTATTTTTCCTGCCAAAGTGGATTACCTCACACTTTCCCACATTATACTCCATCTGCCAAATGTTTGCCCACTCACTTAGCATGTCTATATCCCTTTGCAGATTCTTTGGGCTGGATTTTCACTGGGCCGTGGAGTTGGGATTGGAGGCGTGTGGGGGTTTAAGATCCCGAAATTGGGATCCCGACCCCATCCCGCCCCCAACCCGCCTCCATGCCAGTTTCAAAGGAGGCGGGTACCCGCCCTGCACTGGGACCCACCTCCCCGAGGCGGGAAGGGGATTAGTGCCAATTAACTGCCTGTTAACAGGTAGTTAACAGGCAGTTTTTAGCCTAATCCCTATTTTCATTGTTGAAATGTGGGATTCCCGATGGCTCCAAACCACGCCAAGTTAGCGAGGCAGGCCGTCGGGATGAAGGGCTTGGAGGGGTCGAGATGTCCAGTGTTCGGGTGAGTGATGGGTGCATGAGTGCAGAGGTAAGTGTGTTTGGTCTGTGTAAAGTGTTTAAATAAGTTCTACTAACCTTTACTTACCTTTACAGCCTTCCTTCCTTCAGGTCTCGGGAGTCCCTCATCTCACCGGCACAGAAAGCAGAATGGCCGCCAGCTGTCAAAATCTGCAGCCTCTACTTTCTGTTCTGGGGAGATCTCTAAATCATCCTGAGAGGAAGGAATTAACCTGGAGTACAGATTGTCAGTGTTTGACAGCTTCAAACAGCTGTGAAACACTGATATTTCATCTGTCAAAAGGTCTTGACAGATGAAATTTCAATCTGTGACGTCACCTGTTGCCGGGTGGCCCTTAATTGGACCACTGAGCCCGCTGGGTGGGCTCAACAAGGTCAATCAAGTCTAAATCACGTGGGTTGGCTAGAACTCGATGGAGGCAGGACTACAACCCCAAAAGTTGTAGTCCCGCCTCCTCAATGAAAATCCAGCCCTTTGAGTCCTCTGCACAACTTGCTTTCCCACCCATCTTTGTATCATCCGTAAACTTGGCTACATTACACTTGGTCCCTTCCTCTAAGTCATTAATGTAGATTTTAAATAGTTGAGGCCCCAGCACCGATCCTTGTGGCACCCCACTAGTTAGCGTTTGCCAACGGGAAAATTCCCCATTTATCCCGACTCTCTGTTTTCTGTTAGTTAGCCAATTCTCTAATATATTACCCCCAACTCCGTGAGCTCTTATCTTATGCAGTAACCTTTTATGTGGCATCTTATTGAATGCCTTCTGGAAATTCAAATACACCACATCCACTGGCTCACCCTTATCCACCCTGCTCGTTACATCCTCAAAGAACTCCAGCAAATTTGTTAAATATGATTTCCCTTTCATAAAACCATGCTGACTCTGCTTGACTGCATTATGATTTTCCAAATGCCCTGCTACTGTTTCCTTAATAAAGGACTCCAGCATTTTCCCAATGAGAGATGTTAGGCTAACTGGTCTATGGTTTCCTGCTTTCTGTCTCCCTCCTTTCTTAAATAGGGGTGTTACATTTGCAGTTTTCCAATCCACTGGGACCTCTCCAGAGTCTAGGGAATTTTGGTATATTGCAACCAATGCATCCACTATCTCTGCAGCCACTTCTTTTAAGACCCTGGGATGCAGGCCATCTGGTCCAGGGGACTTGTCATCTTTTAGTCCCATTATTTTACCAAGTACGTTTTCCATAGTGAGAGTGATTGTCTTTATTCCCCCCTTCCTGTGACCCCTTGATTGTCCATTATTGGGATGCTGTTAGTGTCTTCTACCATGAAGACAGATACAAAATATTTGTTTAGAGTCTCTGCCATTTCCCCATTCCCCATTATTAATTCCCCAGTCTCATCCTCTAAGGGACCGACATTTACTTTAGCTACTCTCTTCCTTTTTATATACCTGTAGAAGCTCTTACTTTCTGTTTTAAGTATCAATTTCTATTCTCTGTATTAACAGTCCTCTTGAGAGATACAATTGCCCTAAAGTTCTTTGCTAGGTCTTTTTCTTCCAGATTCTGCTGTTATGTCGATGTGCTTTATGTCCTACATCCAGTATGAATCTGCACCTATTTTCATACATTAAGTCCCTCATATTTTAAATGCTTATATTATATCTCCTCCCCTTAACATACTTTTCTGTGAAGAGGATAGCTTAAGCTCTCTAAGTCTATCCTCAAAAATCTTGGATCTCTGCCCAGGAATCATCACAGTTGCTGTTAAATAAAAGTGGAGCCTAAAATATAAATGGTGCGTTGATCAATATAAAGGTCATGGAGTTCTGGCAAAATATAAAATAGGAATTTTTTTCTTATTCATACCACTTATTAATTCCAGTTTAGATCACATTCATCTGAATTAAAAATAACCTACCATGAAAATTTAAAAAAAATTAAAATATGGACCGACAATGAAGTTAGTTTTGAGTTGCGATTCTAATCTCTTAATTTACAATTACAATTTAAAGAAGACTTGTAGTATAACGGATTGCTTGGAGTGTGTTACTGGGCTGTAATTTAACCTAGGTTTTCTAATTATATCCAAAACCACAGAGGTCAAGTGATTTATAAAGTCATCTAAATGCAAGGATTGTGTTACTGTTTCATAGCCCAAGCCATCTATTGTTACTGACACATGGACAATTGCTTTTGCATTTTAAAATAAATTTCTATTGAATTAAAGCTTGATTACTGTGATCCCTGAAGTTGATGACAGTTCAAATGACATCATATTGCTTTAATCTTGCTTCAGTTGGTTCAGTTCAGAGATAGAAACATAGAAGATAGCAGCAGGAGTAGGCCATTCAGCCCCTCTGTTGGGGGTGGGGGCTGTGGTGCGTGCGCCCAGTCAGTTATGCCCCTGACTGTTTATGAGCAGTTCGAATCGCTCCCACGCCCCTGGGTTCTAGACACCGGACTTAGGTACAGGCAGCGAAATAGAAAACTCGGGTGGACAGGTGGTTTGGATGCAAACAAAACAAAGATTTTATTGAACAGGAAAATTTTAATACAGCCTTAAAAGAAATTACCACTACAATATTATAGGCAAATACACTTATACAGGGAATGGGGAACACACGACACATCGAGGGAAAACAACAATCTTAACAATCCCCTTATCCTTATCCCACCCCTATACCTAACTAGATTAAGCTATGAGGGGCCAGAATTTATGCTCACCAGACCAAGTTCAAAGTCAACTGTTGGAAAGGAAAAGGGGTTTTGAGGTTTTGACCTCTGTCCTCTTAGGTACCCTGTCGCCACGTGGTCCTCAGAAGCGCGGTGCTGGAGCTCTGCCATGATACACCTTCTTCTCCTCCGCTATCATCGTCGTCTCGCCCCGATGGGTCCTCCTCTTCTTCTCCCTCGGGTGATCATCGTCGGTAACGTTATATTTATCGGACAGTCACCAGTCGTTACCGTTTGGGCCTTATTGGCCATGCACCGAACGCCTGTGTATTCGTTGTGGCGTGGAGACCTACGTTAACACTTTGTTCAAGATGCTTGCTGTTATCCTCCTCAGGGACTTTCTCCCTCCCCTCAGGCATCAGCTTATGACTAGGCGCTTGGGGGTTTAAATTACCGCTACGGTTCTCGCTGCTCTGCTCTGCCCTTATCGAGGTATTATCATCTTCTTCGTCTTGTCTCGTCTGTCTGACTACTCTACGAGTCCTGGGCTACCTGCTCAACTTCGTCTCGCCCCTTTTCGTGGCCTGGGCGTCCTGGATGGCTGTGGTCTTGGGCCTTGCTCCCATTCCCGGCAGTTGGTATGGTGTCTCTGGCAACTGAAAATCTGCTCCGGGGTGAGAGAGCCCACCATGAGGCCAGGGCACGAGTACGAGTGGCAGCCCAAGAGGCCGGAGCCACGAGAGCAGGGTCAAAGGCAAAAGCAAGAGCGAGAGTGAGCACCAGAGCCCTGGACTGCTACCCAGGGCCTTCAGTTATACCTTTTCAAAAAAAACTTATCTTCGCACCAAATCTGGTTAGTTCTTTGTCTTAATTTTGGCGGGCTAGTTTTCAATAATGGTAGCAATCCATGTTAACTGTTTTTAGATGGCCGGTAATTGCATTTACCAGCCCGATAATTGACTTGTATTGTTCTGAAAGTTCTTGATGGGCTTGTCCAGCCTCGATGGCTGTGTTTAATCTGTCTCCGATTATGTATGCAGACTGTTTGATGGTTCTAACTATGGGCCTCACTGAATTTAGATCTGACTCCAATTCGGTCCGATACATTATTCAAAGTTCTGGCTGGCAAAGTTCTCTTCACAGAAAGCCTGCAGCCTTAGTTTCGATTACTCCCAAGCTGTCTGCTCTGCAGAATCCACTTTTGAATCCCACAGGCTTTCTGCCACGAGGCCCGGAAGCCATCTTGGCTACCCTTTAATTTAAAATTGTCCATTGTAGGGTCCCTTTTTTTAATTAATAATAACCTTCTGGGAGATGTAGAAATTTTGCAATCTTACACCCTCAAGCCTGTTCCGCCATTTAATGAGATCATGGCTGATCATTCAAATTCAGTACCCTGTCCCTGCTTTCTCCCCATATCCCTTGATCCCTTTAGCCTTAAGAAATATATCCAACTCCTTCTGGAATATATTTAATGAATTGGCCTCAACTGCCTTCTGTGGTAGAGAATTCTACAGGTTCACCACTCTCTGGGTGAAGAAATTCCTCCTCATCTCAGTCCTAAATGGCTTACCCCTTATACTTAGACTGTGTCCCCTGGTTCTGGACTCCCCCGCCATCGGGAACATCCTTCCTGCATCTAGTCTGTCTTGTCCTGTTAGAATTTTAGAAGTTTCAATGAGATCCCCTCTCATTCTTCTAAACTCTAGCGAATACAAGCCCAATTGACCCAATCTCTCTTCATGGGGTGTTGGCAGTGGTAGAGGAAGGAGTGGTACTATTCGCGGGTCAGTGGAAGTGAGGAGCTTACAGACTAGAGTGGAAATGCCTAGAGAAAATTACCCTCCCTATCAAGTTTGAAGTACTAGTTCCCTGTAGGGAGGATGAGGGCTCTGGGCAGAACCATCAAATGGATTATAAGGGCATCCAAAAATATGAGATGGCCTCACATAGGCAAGAATTGGTAATTCAGTTAGGAATGCGGTAGCAATCGCAGACTCGATAGAAGGGTGCCCACTACGGTTTGTAGTCCAGACCAAGAGTGACGGATTTTTTTTTCGTCTCCCAGGTATTCGTGTACGGCATTTCAGAAAGACTGGAAAACATTATGGAAAGGGAAGGAGAGAGAGTTACTCATCCTGGGCCACATAGGAACCAACAATATAGGAAAGAAATAGGTTAAAGACCTTTTAAAGGAGTCCAGGAGATCAGGAAGCAGTCTTAGGGGCAGGACTTCGACAGTGGTTGTCTCCAGATTACTCCCCCATCCATGTGCTAGAATAGGGAAGGATAGGAAGATCAGGGATCTCAACATGTGGCTAAAGGGGTTGTTTCCGTTTTCTGCGACATTGGTGCCAGTTCTGGGGAAGCTGGGAAATATTCCACAAGGGTGGGCTATACCCGAACAGGAAAGGAGTGAATGAACTGGCAAAATGGATAAATAGGGAAGTGAAAAGTCATTTAAACCAGGAAAAAGGTGGGGCAGGGGAAGTCAGGGAAAATAAAAGTAATGAGAAAGCACATATAGAGAAGGTAAAAATTGATTAGGTAAATGTATAAAATATATAAATAGAAAAGAATTGCATGCAAAAGAAATAGAGAGAGTGGAAGAGAAAAGTCAAATTGACCAGTTATAAGCAGGGAAAAGACTGAAATAAAGGACAAGGGCCCGTAATTTGCGGTCAGCGGTGAAGCAAAGATGTTCGTCACTGGCCCCGAAGTAAGCTTCCCAGAAAGATCTTGCGATCTCTTTGGTGAGAAGTTCGGCTTTTCCAACATTCAGTTGAGATCAGTGTAAGTTAATGGGGAATCCCTAACGCGAGCTGCTGTGCTGTCAACAAGCTGTCTAAGCAGCCAATCACAATGTAGAATTCTCACATGACCGGGAACCAGGAAGTGAGTAAGTTTCTTTGATTGTAACTTTTAAAAAATGTTAGAGAGAGCAAAACAAAGATTGGGGCTCGCAGATGGGGAAAAGGCAAACCTGAAATAAAGATGAACAAACTTTTTAAAATAAATAAAAACATTTTTAAAATTTCTTAAAAATTCTAACTTTTATAAAAATGGAATAATTTGACACTCCACAAAATCAAAATTAGTTTTTCAGGGCCATAACGTTTGTTTCACTGTCAATACGCTGTTAAAACTCCAGTTACACCTGGTCCAAAAGGGTCTGCTTTTTAATGGGGTATTTAACAGTGATATTACCGTGGAAGAGTCGAAGTTTTCATCAGTTTCCCTGATTTCAGTGATTACAGTGATTGCCGGCTGTGGCAGGAGGGAGGGGCCACAACGCAGCTAGTGTCGGAGCAGTGTATGACTGACCGCAACTTCAGGATTTCCGCCTTAGGATGTGCATGCGTCCTGAAGTTGAGGTCAGTTTCAAAGGGGTAATAACAGCGAATGCTCTTTGTTCGCTGTTACTACCCCAACGCAAGTTCCGGGCCAATATGTTAGTTTGAACAAAAAAAAAATCATGGGAAAAGTGTAACTTGAAATATGAGCAAAACCAGATAAAGTGCATATATTGCTGTGCTTAGAGTGTGAGAAATAAACTGAAGGACTTGGAAGCAATTATGTAACAGGAAGATATAGATTTAATAGCACTAACAGAAACTTGGCTGCAAACTGAACAAGAGTGGAAAGTAAACATGTTGGGTTATAACATTTTTAAGAGGGACAGAATGCTGGAAAGAGGACTGATGTATATAAAAAAAAGAGGCTCAGAGGCAATATGGATAAAGATCAAAGATTTTAAAAAGGGGTTGAACTACAGAGTCCTTAAGTATGGGAGGGGACTGGAAGGGGAAACCTGTAGATAGATCAGGGAGATGAATAGGAATAACAAAATTAGCGTTCTCGATGATCTTAATCACCCACTCATTATTCGGGACTGGGAGGGAGTAAACAGAGGAAAGGGTATATGTGCAGGACTTATTTTCAAGCCTCCAATGATAGAGGCACTGTTAGATCTAGTTCTGAGTAACAAAATAGGCCAAAGCAAATTCTTTGGTCTTTTAGTCTAGGCTCTCACATAAAGAAGGGTGACTTGGCCAAAGTACCAGATAATGGCTGGCACCTGTGGACCCACACCAAAGCCTTCTGCAGGGGATGGGGGAAAATGGAGGGAGTGTAGAAGAATAGCAATGTCATGTTTTGATATAAGCCAGTGGGCTAACAATGATAGACCAAGGTTACAAAAAGTATAATTTAACAGAAACCCGTAGAAAATAAAGAGATCAGCAGGTAATGAGAAATAAAATATAGCAACGAAAAGTGCAAAATGGCGTTTCCTTCCTGCCCCTAGTCTGCTGTGTTCACAGTTTTAAGCTTCTTTGACAGCTCTTAATGGATTTTGACTTGTGCTAGTTGGCATATTCTCCCATCGCTGTCAGCACTCATATGTTACTATTTCCAGTTTATAAAGGAGACATGCAAGCTCGAGACTAATCAGAGTTAAGACTAATTAACTGGTGATCTGGAGAAAAGGCGTGTGTGTTTAAACTGGGAAACGAGGCACAACCCCATCCTGAGGCTGAAAGCCCGCTGTTCAGAAGGTGCCATTCATTTTAATCAAGCAGTACCTGCACTAAACACTGGCTTCCTTGAGCTGTTTGCAGTTTGGATTGATTTGAACTCAAGTCACTGTTAAATGACTGCCTCTGTTCACAAGCTGGAGCGAACTGCAAATTGACGGAGCAGAAATAAAATTCTGGAATGTGGAAGCAGTACAATACTAGCATTATAAAGATATCACGGCGATGCTAACAGTTCCAGTTACAGAAATGATGCTATCTTTAGTCTTTCTTATCCAGAATCTATGCATTTCACATAAGCAAAGCTGGAACTATCTTGAAATGGCTAGTGCAGCCTCCCTCCTGAGTCTTGGGTGCCCATACTCCAGCTGTTATAGACGCTAGCTGAGCTTTTAAATAAACAATTGGGTCTGAGCTTGTGTGGTCCTTGGCCTAATGCCAACCTTGCAATTGGCCGTACAATTAGACACGTAGTAAAAATAGCTTGTAGCACCATTGATCATACACTTGCCATATCATCATGTCATCATCCATATAACACTACAACATTATATAATTTCCTGGAGCAGCACATTTTCGAAGGGACAAGCCAGTCTGGGTTTGTTACAGTTAGAGAAACCAGTCACTGCTGATCAGCACAACTTTTGTGCAATCCAGAAACAGCATTAGCGCCAAACAATACCAAGTAAAGTAGCATGCATGCACAGCCATGCAAGAGTTAATGTTATTTGTTAGTGAAGCGTTTGTTCCATATGGTCAATCGCCTATGATTCACCATGTTCCGCATTGATCCGTGAGGCTATAGTAAATGTTTGTATTCACCAAAGATCCCGTAAATGCCCAGCAGTCCTGGACTAATGAACGGTCCCTACCTGAAATACTAACTTATTTCCCCTCTGTCAGATGTTGCTGTGCGTTTGCATACTTCCAGCTTGTTTACTTTTTTTAAAATCACTATAGTTTTGTGCACACACGTTTCATGTTAAAGAGACACCAGTGCCCGTGAAAAGTAATTGTAGAATATTTCTTCTAATGTTTTGCAAAACGCCCAGTGAATTGACATAAATTGGGAGCTGCTGGCACAATTCACATCAACAAAATGTCATCACATTGCAAAAACATAATTGGCTCATGAAAACATCATTGTCTCCTGTGATGTTAGTGTGATTGCTGTGCTGCACAGCTGCTCTGCTTAGCATCCTCTTCAAAAAATATGACAACCCTTTATAAATCTTCAGACAGCATCTAAAAGAAGATGCCCTGCTGAGGCGAGAGAATGTATGAAGTAAATGCTTCTGTAATCATTTTGCTGATGTATATACGCTTATGTGTTATATAGCAGGAGGACCAGGGTAAAGGGGATGGGAGAGGATGGGTGGAGGCAGGAAATCAGATGGGACCAGGAAACATCGAGTCTCCACCCTGAATATGTCACTTTGGTTATTCTCGCTGGGGTTAGAGGCAACCCAACTGATGGGTTCATGTCAAGAAGGAGGTGTGGTCAGTGTGATGGCATCAACTGCTGGAATTCCCACTGCTGACAAGATGCCAGTGTCCAGGTCCATGGAACAGTATAAGTGTGTCTCACAGTGGTGTCGTGCCATGGAAGACCCCAGAAATTCACGCTATTAGTTTTTGAAATCATCCCTCTTATAAAGTGGACAAAATATCAACGGCTCTTTCGTCGTTAAGCAGGACAGCCAGCTTCAGCCCCAGCCCACTTGTAAGCACATCCTCTTCCCCACAGCAGGCACCTAAGATGTGCCCATAGGTGTCAGCCGTGGCTCAGTGGGTAGCGCTCTCGCCTCTGAGACAGAAGGTTGTGGGTTCGGGTCCCACTCCAGAGACTTGAGCACAAAACCTAGGCTGTCACTCCAGTGCAGTGCTGAGGGAGTTCTGCACTGTCGGAGGTGCCGTTATTTTGAATGAGATGTTAAACCGAGGCCCCTACTGCCCTTTCAGGTGGGCGTAGAAGATCCTATGACACTATTTTGAAGAAGAGCAGGGGAGTTCTCTCTGGTGTCCTGGCCAATATTTATGCCTCGACCAACATCACTAAAAAGCAGATTATTTGGTCATTATCACATTGCTGTGTGTGAGACCTTGTTGTGTGCAGATTGCCTGCCGCATTTCCTACATTACAACAGTGACTACACTTCAAAAGTACTTAAATGGCTGTAAATTGCTTTGGGATGTCTTGAGATCATGAAAAACATTATATAAATTTATTTTCTTTCTTTAGATTTACTTAAATTATGTGACCACCTTCCTCCACCTCCCCCCACCCCCCCACCCTGACCCCAGATTCTCCGGTGGGGTCAGCAGTACGAGTCAGCGGCGGATTATGATTTGCACCCTGTCGTTGTTTTGGGGGTGGAGTGGAATCCAGTACTAGCAGTCTTTCCTGCCCTGTTTTTCAAATCATTTTTTTCAATTTTGGTGGCGATCATATTCAATTTGGCTTTGTCAAGCATGAAATAAACACCTGTTCATATCAGACCTGGCTTCAGTCAACTCTTATCTGTGTTCAGCAGCCAGATTCATTACTGAGGATCAAAAAAACATTTAAGAAAACCTGAAGTGTACACTCAGCTCACTAACATAGTCAAGTTGAAAATAGGGTCTTGATACGACTTGGCAGAAAAGATATTGTTTAGAAAAGTCAATAATGTGAGAAATATGTGATTGTAAAATTAGGAGCAAAGACCTCCAAAATGTTTGAGAGGAATAGGGAAATAGATATCAATTAATCTCTGGAACGTGGTGTTCGCTGCATCAGTTACCAACGCAAGAATAAACCTAGAGCCATAGAGGGTTACTGCACAAAAGGAGGGCATGGAGACCATCGTGTCTGTGCTGGCTCTTTGCTATACAAATCCAAAACTAAGCCCACTGCCCCCATCATTTCCCATAACCCTGTAGCATTCTCTGCTTAAAATTTTTATCCAATTTTCCCTTAAAGTAAGCAATGGCCTCTGTCCCAACCAGTCCCTGTGGTAAAGCATTCCTTGCTCTGGCAATCCAATGTGCAGACAAAGTTTTCCTAACCGTACTCCCTCAGTGACAATTTTAAGCTGATGACCCCACAATATTGGCTCCACAATCAGAGGAAATAGTCTTTCTCTTTTGGCTTGAACAAAACTCTTCATAAATTAAAAACCTCTATTAAGCCTCTTTGTCTTCTCTGTTCCAGTGGAAACACTCCCGTTATCATAGGTCTCTCCTCATCGTTATAGGTTCCCATCCTAGGCATCATCCTGGTGAATCAGCTCTATACACCCATTGTGGCTTTAATGTCCTTTTCATAATGGGGAACCCAAAACTGCACAGCTGTGGCCTAGCCAATGCTTTGTAAAAATTCTTCATTACTTCTTTACTCTTGTCGTCAATGCCCCAATTTATAAAGCCCAAAATCCTATTGGCCTTTTTATGTCTTTATTTATATGCACTCACAATTTCATGAAATTATGTATTTGAACCACTGGGACTCTGTTCATCCACACCCTTCAGTGTCATTCTATTGAGTGTAACTCCTATTCCTTGGTTTCTCTCCCAAAATCTATTAGATTCCATGTTTTCACGTTAAATTGTGTCTGCCACCTGTGTGTCCATTCCGCTAACCTGTCAATATCTTCCAGAAATCTTTTACAATCCTCAGCACTGTTTAGAAAACCTACTACTTTTGTATTGTCTGCACATTTTGAGAATGAGTGCCTTAAAGCCAAGTCCAAATCATCTGTATACACCAAGAACAAAAGTGGACCCAGCACCCTCCCTCCCCTGGGGTACAGCACTTTCAACTCTTCTCCAGATCGACAGGAATTGACCCTTTGTTTACTGTCCGCCAAATAACTTGCTATTCATGCTGCTATATTTCCTCTTATACCTGAATTTTTTTAACAGGTCTCGTATGAGATACCTTATCGCATGCCTTCTGAAAATCCATAAACATTACATCTACTGCATTCCTGTTATCTGTTCAATTGGTCATTTCTTCTGAAAGCTCTGTAAAGTTTGTCAAAGACAGCTTGCCCTTAACAAATCCTTGATGAATGTCTTTGGTTAGCTCATGCATTTCTAAATGCTCGCTAATCTTGAATTGATGAAGTCATTAAGCAAGTAAAATGTGGAGTTTCTCATTGGGTATGCTGTAAACAACATACAGTTGAAGAGCCAATCTGAATGTACCTGGGGCAATAATGCTGAGCCACTGTTAAGCTGCTAACCATCTACTTAATGAGCTCAAACATGAAAAAGTTGTCTACGTTACTAATTAGTTAAAACTGCTGGTTGGTTAATACTTCTACTTGGTTAATACTTCTAGTTGGTTATCGTTCCTAGTTGGCTAATGCTGCCAATTAGTTAATGCTTGTAGTTGGTAATACTCTTTGCTTGGCTAATGTTGCTAGTTGGCTAATGCTGTTGGTGAGTTCAAATTCCTAGTTGCCTAAAATTGTGAGCTATTTTTCATCTTGAATCACTGCAGTTCTCATGATGATGGTGTTCCTGTGCTAGGAGGGAATTCGAAGATTTTGACTCAGTGACAATGAAGGAATGGTAATCTCCCCCGCCCCCCTACCCCACCAACACAAGTCAGGATGGTGTGTGACCTGAAAGGGAACCTGGATGAGAGAGAGTTCCCATGACATTACTGCTCCTGTCCTTCTTGATGGTAGAGGTCATAGGAGAGAGAAGTGCTGTTGAAGTAAGTTTGATGAGTTTTAGTACATACTGCAATCACAGTGCACCATTAGTGTAGGTGCTGGATGTTGAGTCCAGTGGCAGGTGCACTGATCACCTAAACTGATGTGTCTTGGATGGTCATGAGTTTCTTGAGTGTTGTTGCAGGCGAGTGGTGAGTATTCTATCACACTCTTGACTTGAGCCTTGGAGAAATTTTGAGGGATTCAGTAAGTGAGCCACTCATCGCAAAGTGCACACCCTATGCCTTGCTTTTGTAGTCATGGTGTTGATATGGCTGAGTTAAGCTTCTCGTCAATGATAATTGCCAATATGTAGATGATGCGGAAATCATCCATGATGGTGCCATTGAAGGTCAAGAGGAGGTGATTGGGTGTTTTCTTCTTGGTTAATGCTGCTTGTTAGGTAATACAGCTAGTTGGCTATTGCTTCTGTACATAGCTCTGAAACTTTCTTATTTGATTGATTTAGATAAAAATGTAAGACTCCCCATGCACTCAAAAGGTTCATGCCCATAATGCCAACCATTCTACTTAACTTTAATTTTATTTACAAAGAATTTCAACCTGCAGCAAGGTAATTATTTATGGGAGCACTCCATGTTCAACTTTACATACAGCTGAGCACCAGCCATTATACATTTTCATTGTTTCTTAAGGGCTCATTAAGTAATAAATGGGGTTTGTACAAAATTACTCATGCTTAACTTCAAATGGAATATGACCCTAAATGGCTAGTGTTAGTGCAGACGATGAAATGGGAAGGTGTATAATGTGATCTTAAACAAATAAAGCCAGCATGTGGGATGGCAAAGAGAGTTCAAAAATACCAGGCTATCCTGATGGGAAAGTGGTCCCCGTGTGAAAATACACCAATGTGATGAAATTCACTGAACTGAGGTGGTAAAAATGTACACATGATACATTAATGTTAATGCATAACATTTTCATACTTTAATATACACTTTGTGTATGCATTAGGTCAGTTACAGATCAATTTCATCTCCAAGATGTTTTCCTAAGGTGTTTTAAAATACCCTGATTAATTGTGAACCTTTGTGTACTGTCTTTACATGTCTTCACTCTTAAGTGCTTCCCTAGCAGAAGGAATAGTTCAGGCAATAGCTGAGCTAACTGGATTCAGATGGCTGACTCACTGTGGTATCTTGTTCCCTGCACTATAGATGCCAGGGAATCTTTGCTTTGTGAGATAGCCACTTGTACAAGGCTATTTAGTGCCCCAGAACTACTGTTGACGTTATTATCACTCTACAGTTCTTATGCTCCTGGGGACCATCTCTTCATGAATTGTTGGAGAAAGGAGAGAAAATTTGCATTTAAAAGCAGTAATCATATATGCCTTTAATATCCATATTCAAAGCGATATTCTTGCCTTGCTTTGATGCTCTTTTCAAGTCATAAAATTTCTCACTCACCTACTCCCAGGTGTTCACAGTGGTTGACTCTGAGTTGATCTATTCAACAATTAGGGTCTTTGAATCCCTTGTAGTGAAAGTACAGTGCATTTTCTATGAAACAGCTTTAATGTTTCTTTTTATTTCAAATTTCCAGCATCTGCAATTTTTTACTTTTTGCTACAAGTTTTTGGCTCCATTTTTCATACTTATTTGTACCATTTCAACTGGAAATTTATTGCTTAAGATGTGTGGCTTTCTTCCATTGTCGTTAATGGATTTGGATTGCACAACATTTTAGAAACAAAATCAACTGCACCCATCATCTTAATTTTGATTTGTTAATTTCCATGGCATGGGTAATTAACCCTAGATATGTGAAAAGAGTCAAATATAGCAGAAGTGCGAAGCAATTACTCTTTAACTTCCTGACTTACTTTCTGTAACTATTAGCCATGCAGTGGCATTTTACAGATTGTTACTTTCATGAATATTTTTTGGTTTCATTTTTAATTTATTTTTAGCTATCTGATCAGAAACAGTGAATAGGTTTTGGAAAAGAAGTAGCTTTGACTTCACAAGGAAGAATTCAAACTCTGCTTTATGAAGACACAGTTTTAAAGAGTGTGTAGGGACAGAGGGACCTGGGAGTTAATGTGCATAGGTCCCTGAAGGTGGCGGGACATATTGCGAGAGTGGTTAGTAAAGCATATGGGATCTTAGGCTTTATAAATAGAGGTATTGAGTATAAAAGTAGAGAGGATATGCTGAACCTTTATAAAGCGCTGGTTAGGCCACAACTGGAGTATTACGTCCAGTCCTGGTCACCACACTTTAGGAAGGATGTGAAGGCACTTGAGAGGGTGCAGAGGAGATTTACCAGAATGGTTCCGGGGATGGGGGTTCTTAGATACAAAGTTGGAGAAGCTGGATTTGTTTTCATTAGAGCAAAAGAGGTTGAGGAGTGATTTGATAGAGGTGTACAAGATTATGACGGGTTTGGATAGGCTAGACGGGGAAAGGCTGTTCCCACTAGTTGATGATACAAGGACTAGGGGACACAGATTTAAGGTTTTGGGCAAGAGATACAGGGGGGATGTGAGGAAAAACATTGTTACGCAGCGAGCGATGAGGACCTGAAACTCACTGCTGACAGAAGTGGTGAAAGCGGAGACACTCAATGTTTTCAGAGGAAGACTGGATAGGCACTTGAGGGAAATAAATTTGCAGGGCTACGGGGATAGAGTGGAGGAGTGTGTAGGGTGTTTTTGCATGCCCCGTGTTTCTATGACTCTCCCTTGAGTCGACCCGTGCATTAAAAACTCCCCGGTTTGGGTTGCTTCCCTTGGACGGCAGGAGCTTTTGCCAATAGTCCCTGCCCAGCCCGTTGATTAGCGGGTAATCCCACAGAGAGAGAGAGACCAAGGCCAGATAGGTCTTCTCCTATGCCCGATGCGCAGTGTCCACAGCGGGATTATTTTGTAACCCAGCCATGACCGGATGCCACCCGGTTGGTCATCCGAATTATACCGTGCACCACAAGCCCCACAACCCCCAAGTTCGGACCCAAGGAGTTACTATGGATAGATTATAATTGACTCAGATGAAACGAAATGGTTCAGGTTAGTCAAAGATCAATTTTTTTTTATTCATTGATGGGATGTGGGCGTCGCTGGCTGGCTAGGCCTGCATTTAGTGCCCATCCCTAATTGCCCTTGAGAAGACGGTGGTGAGCCGCCTTCTTGAACCGCTGCACTCCATATGGTGTAGGTACACCCACAATGCTCTTAGGAAGGGAGTTCCAGGATTTTGCCCAGCGACAGTGAAGGAACGGCGATACAGGTCCAAGTCAGGATGGTGTGTGGCTTGGAGGTGAACTTGTAGGTGGTGATGTTCCCATGCGTCTGCTGCCCTTGTCCTTCTAAGTGGTAGAGGTCGCGGGTTTGGAAGGTGCTGTTGAAGGAGCTTTGGCGAGTTGCTGCAGTGCATCTTGTAGATGGTACACACTGCAGCCACAGTGTGCCGGTGGTGGAGGGAGTGAATGTTGAAGGTGGATGGAGTGCCAATCAAGCGGGCTGCTTTATCCTGAATGGTGTTGAGCTTCTTGAGTGCTGTTGGAGCTGTACTCATCCAGGCAAGTGGAGAGTATTCCATCACACTCCTGACTTTGCCTTGTAGATAGTGGAAAGGCTTTGGAGAGTCAGGAGGGGAGACACTCGCCGCAGTATTCCCAGCCTCTGGCCTGCTCTTGTAGCCACAGTATTTATATGGCTGGTCCAGTTCAGTTTCTGATCAATGGTAACCCCCAGGATGTTGATAGTGGGGGATTCAGCGATGGTAATGCCATTGAATGTCAAGGGGAGATGGTTAGAGTCTCGCTTGTTGTAGATGGTCATTGCCTGGCACTTGTGTGGTGCGAATGTTACTTGCCACTGGTCAGCCCAAGTCTGAATATTGTCCAGGTCTTGCTGCATATGGACACAGACTGCGTCAGTATCTGACGAGTCTCGAATGGTGCTGAACAGTGTGCAATCATCAGCGAACATCCCCACTTCTGACCTTATGATGGAAGGAAGGTCATTGATGAAACAGCTGAAGATGGTTGGGCCTAGGACACTGCCCTGAGGAACTCCTGCAGTGATGTCATGTGATTGGGATGAATGACCTCCAACAACCACAGCCAACTTCCTTTGTGCTAGGTATGATTCCAACCAATGGAGAATTTTCCCCTTGATTCCCATTGACTTCAGTTTTGCTAGGGCTCCTTGACGCCACACTTGATCAAATGCTGCCTTGATGTCAAGGGCAGTCACTCTCACCTCATCTCTTGAGTTCAGCTCTTTTGTCCATGTTTGGACCAAGGCTGTAATGAGGTCAGGAGCTGAGTGGCCCTGGCGGAACCCAAACTGGGCGTCAGTTAGCAGGTTATTGCTGAGTAAGTGCCGCTTGATAGCACTGTCGATGACACCTTCCATCACTTTGCTGATGATTGAGAGTAGACTGATGGGACGTTAATTGGCCGGGTCGGATTTGTCCTGCTTTTTGTAGACAGGACATACTTGGGCAATTTTCCACATTGCCGGGTAGATGCCCATGTTGTAGCTGTGCTGGAACAGCTTGGCTAGGGTCGCAGCTAGTTCTGGAGCACAAGTCTTCAGTACTATTGCCGGAATGTTGTCAGGGCCCATAGCCTTTGCAGTATCCAGTGTCTTCAGCCGTTTCTTGACATCACGTGGAGTGAATTGAATGGGCTGAAGACTGGCATCTGTGATGCTGGGGACCTCAGGAGGAGGCCGAGATGGATCATCTACTCGGCACTTCTGGCTGAAGGTAGTTGCAAATGCTTCAGCCTTGTCTTTTGCACTCCCGTGCTGGGCTCCACCATCATTGAGGATGGGGATATTTTTGGAGCCTCCTCCTCCTGTTAACTGTTTAATTGTCCACCACCACTCACGACTGGATGTGGCAGGACTGCAGAGCTTTGATTTGATCCGATGGTTGTGAGATCGCTTAGCTCTGTCTATCTCGCATGTTGCTTCCGTTGTTTGGCATGCAAGTAGTCCTGTGTTGTAGCTTCACCAGGTTGACACCTCATTTTTCGGTATGCCTGGTGCTGTTCCCGGCATGCTCTCCTGCACTCTTCGTTAAACCAGGGTTGATCTCCCGGCTTGATGGTAATGCTAGAGTGAGGGATATGCCGGGCCATGAGGTTACAGATTGTGGTTGAATACAATTCTGCTGCTGCTGATGGCCCACAGCGCCTCATGAATGCCCAGTTTTGAGTTGCCAGATCTGTTCGAAATCTGTCCCATTTAGCACGGTGGTAGTGCCACACAACACAGTGGAGGGTATCCTCAACATGTAGACGGGACTTCATCTCCACAAGGACTGTGCGGTGGTCACTTCCACCAATGCTGTCATGGACAGATGCATCTGCAACAGGTAGATTGGTGAGGACGAGATCAAGTAGGTTTTTCCCTCTTGTTGGTTCCCTCACCACCTGTCGCAGACCCAGTCTGGCAGCTATATCCTTTAGGACTCGGCCAGCTCAGTCAGATTCCTTTTATTACACTCACCAAACAACAACCCCTACTCCTCTCGCTTACAGCAGAACGAGTAGGTGACCGTGGACACTTGCTTATAACTTTAGACTAAAATAACCACCCTGTTGGTTACACCGAACCAACCCCTTCCCAGAATCTAAGCCTAGATAATGGAAAAACCCTTCTAACTAAACCCCTCTCCCGGTTTGGTCAGAACCCACACTTGGAAGCCTCCTCACACACACATGCTAGCCTGTGTCTTGGACACTTGCAGTTCCTCAGCAGCCAAACGCGCGGGCGGTCTTGGGGATTTCTAGAGGTGTATGCTGGGTATAATGACCAGCCCTTGTCGTTGATTAACGCGGTCCCGGCTCCGTTCGACTCCAGAGACAAAATGGTGCCTAGCAGAGGCATGCGATGAGGCCTAGAGAGTTACGTTCAGGCGGTACAACGAGGCACTCACTTTGGGCGTTCCTGGAGAGTTGATGGACGCGTAGCTACGCAGAGAACCCCGTTCCAGATGGTCGAGAAAAAAAGTAAGCCTGAATCCCCCAAAGTTCAGCATGTTTATACCTCGGATAATACACAAAACTGGCTGGGCGATTCCTGGTTACCATGGTCGCAGAGACGCTAGTTGGTCTTCCTGGTGAAGTCTCTGCCTGGATTGGTCATCTTGATGAAAACAATGGTAGGTCATTACTGTAGATGAGCAGTGCTCAAAATGCTAACTGTTTGTTAAGTTCTTGACTGCTCCTGTATTGAAAGAGTCCAGAGGTGTTACTTTTGGCCTGCAAACCTCATTGTCCATCCAGATATCCCGGCTCCATGGACAAAAGGTGTTTTTCCACAAATCACACAAGTTCGAAATGAAAAGGCCCCTGCCTTTCATGATGTCCACGTTGAGACTGGTCCCATGACAACCCAAAAGACAGACAGTTCCTGCTATCTTCACAGAAACCAAAGTCAGTCCTTTTTTTTTTTAAAAGTGGAGAAGTCCAAACTCCATTTTGGAACACAGCCCACGTGCGTCTCCATTTTAAAAGGGTACATATCCATTTTAAAAGTCCAAAAATCCTTCAGGCCCATGCACTCACTGATGTTGGCACCGGCCAAACCCTACAAGTGGGACTGACTATATTGCTTTACAGAGAGCCGGCACGGACTCAGTGGGCTGAATGGCCTCCTTCTGTGCCGTTATGGGCTTGATTTTGCCAGGCCTGAGGAGGCGGGATTGGAGGCGTGTGAGTTGTAAAAATCACAAAAAATGGCTGGCGGCTCCAATCCCGCCTCCATCCCACCTCTGAACAATTTTCCCCCATTCGTGGTTTTAGACCCCGTTTCCATCCCGCCTCCAAGAGGCGGGATACGCCCTTAAGGCCCTTAACTACCACTTAATTGCCTCTATAATCCAACTTTGAGAGGCCTTTCTGAATTTAAGACATTTCCCCCATGCTGCACGTCTCCTCTGGAACACTCCAGTTAATCCTGGCGGCCTCACAAGTGGATTGCTTACTAACAGCTGCAGCTGCACCATTAAAAAGGAGTTTTCACCGATGATCATTTGCAGGTGGCAGAACTTTGTTCTCTCAAGTCTGGGGGAAATTTTAGCGGCCTACTCATTGTTGTGGAAGCTTGGAGCCTGAGACCCATCTCCAGTGTGACCCCCTGAGAAACCCCTCTCCCCACCTTGACTGAGCGCTTCCTCAACTGATGTATATACCAGAAGTATGGGAACCATTTATTTCCTTTCGTCCTGAACATCAGATTTGGACGAAGACCAGCCGCGGCAGCAGCAGAACCCTGAACATCAACAGCACCAACAGCAGGAGCAACAGGAGCGCCAAGCTGCTGCTCACCCACCTGAAGCTGCACAGGCCAGAAGGCGCCAGCGCATGGAAACACATTGGTGCAGGAGATACCCCCAAAACAGGTTCTACAGACAGAGGATCAGCTACCTTAACATGACTGAGTAGCAGTGCCAAAGGAGGCTCTGACTTTTGCGAGAGGTAGTGGGTGACATCTGTGCAATGGTGCAGCAAGACCTGGAGCCCAGAGGAGCAGGTGGACACCCCTTACCAGTGGCCGTCAAAGTCACCACCGCACTCAACATTTTTGCTTCAGGCTCATTCCAGGGATCAGCAGCAGACATCAGCGGTGCCTCCCAGGCGGCCGCACACGCTTGCATCATGCAGGTAACCGATGCCCTCTTTGCCATCGCGCACAATTACATCAATTTCTCCAAGGATCAAGCAAGTGTAACCAAGCGTGTGGTTGGGTTTGACAATCTGGCAGGATTTCCAAGGGTTCAGGGCATCGTTGACTGCACACATGTGGCCCTTAAGGCACCCCATTACAATCCAGGTATTTTTGTCAACCGCAAGGGCATTCACTCCCTCAACGTGCAACTGGTGTGTGACCACAAGAAGGAAATTTTGCATGTTTGCGCCAAATACCCTGTCAGTTGTCCTGCGCCAATCTAGTGTGCCTCTGCTCTTCAGTCCATCAGACCAACTTTTTGGATGGCTACTTGGAGACAAGGGCTACCCCTTGAAGATGTGGCTAATGACGCTGTTGAGGAGCCCATCCAACGACGCTGAGGAGCGCTATAACTCCAGCCACATTTCCACCAGATCCATAATCGAACAAACCATTGGCTTGCTGAAGATGCGATTCAGATGCCTTGATAGATCAGGTGGAGCCCTGCAGTACTCAGCAGCCAGGGTCTCCAGAATTGTCGTGGTCTGCTGTGCACTTCACAACATGGCACAGCATCATGGCTTGCAGTTGTCTGAGGTACAAGTGGCTGATCGCATAGCCTCCTCAGATGATGAGGTGGAGGAGGAGGAGGACACCGACAACGAACAGGTTGCGGAGGCGCATCAACCAGCGGCACCAGCACACGAGCACATTGCTGCCAGGGATGCACTCACCTTGGCCAGATTTGCTTAGCCTGCACAATACCAGAGCATCGGCAATGGACAAAAACCTGCGGATTCCTATCACTCTGACCTCCATACTGACAATTGCAAGTCGCCCTAAGGCCTCAATGTGGAAGACCCATTTTCAAAAAGACACTGGCCACAACTTCAACAGTTTGCCATCAAATGTGTTTATCATCACAATTCACGGATGGCTATTCAAAAATAAACACAACAGAACACCCAAGTGACTACCCTTGTGATTGCTTGTGCATTAACTTCCTCTTACGCGTGCTCCTACGTAGTGCTTCCCCTGTGGCTTCAGCAGATGTGGAGGCCCTTTGCTCACTTTCTTGCTGCTC
Organism: Somniosus microcephalus; assembly: GCF_052327205.1. NCBI lineage: Eukaryota > Metazoa > Chordata > Chondrichthyes > Squaliformes > Somniosidae > Somniosus > Somniosus microcephalus. The sequence continues at coordinate 41,387,059 of NC_140998.1, forward strand.
CTGTCTCGACACCTTTGGCGGGCGTCCTCTGGGGTTGCGAGCCTGTGAGGGCTCGGCAACAGTCTGCTGCTCCTGCGGCTGTGCAGGGGCTGAGACGACCATCTCAGTTGGGTGAGGACTCTGTTGGGGCTCTGACCGAGGGCTTTGCAGTGGCATGGTCGTGTGAGCGCTTTGAGAGGAGCCCCCACTTCCTTGTTGTCTGCCACCAACATCCCTCTCATGAGTCAGCCCCACTTCAGAGCTAGCAAGTGGCTTGACAACACCTTGCTGCACTTTAGGGGGGCCACGAGGACTCATTTCTGCACTGGAAGTCCTACTCCAGAGGACTTCCATGAAGGTCTGGTTTCTATGCTCAATAGTTGACCATCGCTCCTCAAGAGATGTCAGTCTATTCTGAACAATCACCATTTTTTCAATACCCTGGCGACTAAGCTTCTCCATGGCCGTAGCCATCTTCTCCTCTACCCTAGTCATCCTCTCCTCTACGGTAGCCAGCCTTACCACGGAGGTAGCCATCCTTTCCACGGAGGTTATCATCCTTCCCGTGATGATGCATTCAATCGCCAATGCCTCCACAAAGGCTCTGCTCATGTTTGTGATGGACTCCTCCATTCGCTCCACGCGCGCTGCGACCCTGGAGACAAAACCTGCCAGAGACTCCTGCACCTGTTCCTGGAGTTTCAGCACTGCTCTCCTTCTGGATGGACCCAGAGGCACAGGGTCGACATGCAGCTGAGCCATGCTGGGAGAGTCCTGCGCCCTCCGCCGAGGACTCTCCACTGCTGTCCCTGTCTCCACCATCTGCTGATGCTCACTTGTGATCTGTGATACACCAGGTGACAACACTACTCTATCTCGCTAAGGTCCCACCGATGTGTTAGTGTCTGCGCTGGTGCTGGGTGCGCTGAATTCTGCTGACGCTGCGCCTTCAGAGGTTGCAGCTTCCTCTGAGGAGTCTTCAGGCTCAGGCTGTTCCTCCTGGACAGTGGGGACAGGGGCTCTCGATGGTCCTGTGGGGGAGTAAAGGAACGAGTTAGAGATGCAAGATAAAGGTTGCATCCACATTGAATTGTGCAGATGTTCATAAGTCAATCTGATAGAGCATCAGAATCATTATCAGTCACTCATGCAATGTCAATGAGAGAGATGCAAAACTATTCTGTCACCAGCTTGCTGTGATGCGCCCCTCTGTCCATTCCCCCACTTGTGCATCATCCTCTACTCCCACGATATCCAGGGCCGCCTCCTCTGCATTGGTGAGCTGGGATATTGATGGTGGCCCTCCTCCTGTCGTCGCCCTTTCCCTCTTATTGTGGGCTCTCTTTTCCTGCAATGAGGGACACAAGTAGAGTTTGAGTGAGAATGAAGGAGTGAGTGTAAAGAATCCATAGCATAGATGCTTCGAAAGAGACAAAGATGGAGTGAGGTGCCAAGACCAAGGGCCCTCCCTGTGTGTTGTAAGTTGTTGGCATTGCATCACAGTGATAGGGAGTGTGAGGGCTGCATAGTCAAATAGTTAATGTGAATATAAAGAGAAAGTGAATGGGTAAGGGTGCAGAAATGTAAGGGTGAAGTGGGATGTGCAGGAGGAGGTTGACAAAGCAGAGTGCTGGTGATGAGAGGCAATGGGGATCAGATTGAGGGTCATGGGGATGGAATACTCACTTTTCCTGTGTGGAGAAGGTCACGAAACCTCTTTCGGCATTGCAGCCAGGTTCTGCTGCACATAGAAATAGCATTGACCTCCTGTGCCACTTGCAGCCACACAGCTTTAGTCTGTTGTGGAGGCTTTTTCCTGCCTGAGGAAGGAAAGGGCACCTCCTTGTTTGCTCTTGCTCCCTCCACCAGAGCTTGGAGGGAGGCCTCATCAATTCTAGGTGCACACTTTGGTCTAGAGCTGGACATACTTGCAGAAGGAATCACTCAGAATAATGGTCACAAAGCTGAAAGGCTGAAAAAGAAGCAAGGCTGCTTGCAGGCCTTTAATCTAGCAGCATTGATGGCGTCATCGGAGGCGAGTTTCTGTATGAAAAGGCTCATTGGGACAGGGGTTTCCACACGCTGGGAATCATGTGCCCAATTAGGGAAAAATCACACTTTTTTCCCCACTTTACATCGGAGTCGGGATCCTGACACGTTGACCATCTGACACGCCCCCAGCCTGCCCCCAATGCCAAAATCCAGCCCTTTGACTCTATGACTATGAATCATTTACAGTGGAGAGAGACATCAGGTAAGGATATCCAACTGTCATTTTATAATTGAGACTGAGTTGTTCACGACTGTATTTCCATCATACATTATTATAATACAAAAGCTCTGGAGGTGCTACATTGGAATCAGCCAATTAGCAGATAACACCAAACCTTTTGTACAAGATGAAAGAGCTTTCACAAAAGCCATTAATCACATTATTATCCAAAGCCAGTGGATTGACATGAAATACAAATGAAAGGAAATGTATGGCCCTACAACTCAAGAGAACCATTAAAAAGATAAGAATCAGAACATTACATATACAAAGTCAACTCCCCTGAAGGTTCAGCAGGTTTATCCAGTGAGTAGCTAAGCCATATACAGCAGGAAAGCCTCAGCTAGTCTGTGCTAGTTTTGCTTGTCTCAGCTGACGTGGTAGTAGGGGAGCTACAGTTGGTCTTAGTGCTTCTAATTTAGGAATGTTGCCCGGAGCTCCTGATAATATGATCCATGATGGAAGTACGCATGTGTGGATATTGAGTGAGGTCTGCGTTGGAGTCGACTGTGATATTCCCCATGATGAACAGCCTGCCGACATTAACTGTTAAGGCTCACACTTAACGAATGGCCACTAGAACCGTATAGCAGAAAGGATCCAATGCCTTTAATAAAGAAAGGGACAGAAGAAAATTGGCAGAAAAGATTGGCAAAAAAGAATTCCAAATTCTGTCATTACCAATCCTTGGGTCCTTTTTACAACATTTTTCATTGCATTACGTGCCTTTGAGGCTAGTCTAGGAACCTGGTCCCAGTTCTCTGCCATTGTTGCTCTGTATAGACAAAGGGCTGGATTTTATGAATGGAGGCGGGACTGCTGCTTGTCATGTCAATGTCCCGCCTCCATCCTCGCCTGACCAACCAGAGGGATTTTCCCTTGATTGACCTTGTTAAGCCCGCCCTGCGGGCTCAACAGGCCAATTAGGGAGGAAGTCACTGACAGTACGTCTGACGTTGACGTGTTCTATCTGTCAAGACTTCTTGAAAAAAGAAATGTCAGCATTTGACAGCTCTGTGAAGCTGTCAAACACTGACTTTCTCTTTAGTTTGATGAGACCTTGTGTTCAGGACTCATCAAACCTTTCAAATTTGTAAATTTCACATGGCTGTTGATTCAGAGGTTCCAACAGCCAGTCTGTGAAATTGACAAGGAGGATGTTGGCTCTCCTGATCCATCGCTGCTGAAGGCTGTAGGAAGAAAACAAGGTAAGTGAACATTTTTTACACTTATCACTCACCTTGCATACTTACCGCTCCACACTTGCACCCATCGCTCACCTCTACATCTTACTTCCAGGTGCCTCCAACTGCCACAGACCTCCTTCACATCTCCTCCAACCCAGCGGGGTTCTCCGAGGCCGGGAAGCCTTCACCTGTGAAGGTAAAATGGCACTAATCCTTTTTTCTGCCTGTTAACTACCTGTTAACAGGCAGTTAATAGGATTAAATGCCTTTCCCGCCTCCAGGAGACGGGACCCGAAGCTGCACATCTTCGCGCCTCCTGGCAAAAGGGCACGGAGGCGGGATGGGGGCGGGTTTGCCATCCGCCCCCACTTTCTCCGAATTTACCGGCTGTCCCGCCTCCATGCCCGCCTCCTCGGGGCTTGGAAAATCCAGCACAAAGTCTCTAAATATAGGTAGAAGGACTGATTCCCTGATCAGACACTTCCAGTGAAGAGCAGAGGTCTCAGGAAGTCCTAGCTGGGAAATCATAGACCCAGAGTTCCTGATTATCTTTGTGATGCCTTACTGCTTTCTGGCATTTGACCTTAATGGATTATTAGTGGAACACCTAGCTCTAAAATCCAAAGTCTTCTACTTGTGCAGCTTTCTCGGTTTGATTCTAGCTCGGGGGAGGGCGGTGGTGGCATTTCTTTTCATAGGTCACTCTACTTCATCTTATAGTCCAGTGAACTCCAGCCATACTCTGGGCCCATCCACATAGTTTTTAATTCTTGGTGTCTCAGTATTTTTGCTTTGGTTGGGTCCTCCATGCCAAATAGAAATTTTAGATAAAGAGATTTCTTCAAGTATTGCCCTAGCTGCTGTCAGGCATACCTCTCATTAGGAGGTCATGCAGGCCTTACTCACATCACAATAGCCAGAGAACTTATTCCTTTACCCCTAGAAACTTTTCCCTATAATGGCTATATCGGTTACTTAAGAATTATTTACTCTTTGTTGCTAACATCCATTTTTTCAGTATTACTGCAAATAAATCATTAATTTAATTCTTTATTTTATTTGGAAAAAGAAAAATCATCACACTAAAAAAGAAATAATTATAAACGGCTGCAGAAATGGAGGATTAAATGACTTCAAACTTATAATGCAGATAGTTTGGAACAAAGCATAGCTTTGGACAGTTTTGTTTAGTTTGTTCTTCTCGTATTTAATCAATGCAGAAGTCTGTAATTTGCGTTATCCCATGACTACAGCCCTGGAAAACTTCCAACCAAATGATCACGTTTCAATAAACAGGCATTGCTTTTATGGAATCTTTGCCACTTGTATAATTTTACCCTTGCAACTCTCCAATTTGGAACAATCGATAGACTTTTACATAAATCTTTAGTTTTAAAATCCTTTGCTTCCTTGGTTTGAAAACTGTATACTGCACACAGCAGATTTATTGGATGTGCACGGTAACAGGAGCTCCTAGAAAGAAGTTTTAAGCAAATATAATTACCTAGTCACTTCAAAAAGATTGTGTAATCTGCTTTTGATCCCACTCCAGCCTCTACTCAATGTAACAGAAGGTCAAGCTGCATACAATAGAATTAACCCAATAGTTTCATGCCTTTGAGTTTTTTTGATGGTGGATTTTTACGCTCAACAAGGTGAGAGATGTCAGTCTTGAAGAATGGAACCCTTCTCTGCCACCTTACACCAGTTGAAAATCTGTGGGAAGGTGTAATCCAGTTTAACTTTTGGGAATGCACCCGCCTGGGACCTCCACCCATTGACCTCACCAGAGTATGTAATGTTCGGGGAGGTCCCTTGGCCTACATGACTCGGGTGGTTGCCCAGACCATCAGGGATATATCTTGGATGCCTGCCTTCCACCAAAAGCTGCAAACCACAGTACGAGGTCCTAGTTCCAGGTGGGGATTGCTGGAGGTCCCTATCCCTCTTTCCCCCCCCCCCCCACACACACACACACACACCGATGTAAGTAGTCCTCAGCCCTTGCACCCCACCTTTAACCACTGCCCTTGTAATGGGTGGATTGAGGACCTTGCAACACATTCAAACTGCAATTACAGAGAGAGAACACTAGACTTTTGACCTCATAGTGTCAGAATCCAACACTTTCAGATATAAAGCACACTTGGCCAAACAATGCGCTCTAAGCTTCATCTCCAAAAAGTATCTTCTGTCGTATCAGTATTTCCAACCAAAAATTTGACAGAACAACTCCTGCGCCAGTTGGTGAACCTGCTGTGTGTAGCTGAGCCATAGAGGGCAGAAGGTGCCGTGTTTTATCCCCAGTCTGTGCTGCTCTGAGCCGGGGTGACAGTAGGGGTAGGGAGAGGAAAGTCAACCAGGATTCCTGCTCCTCCGTGCTATCCAGTGATAACTGCTGGAAAATGGACACGGGTGGATGTCCGGTGGGGACAGGATCGAGTTCAACTGTGATAGCTCCACAGAGAACAGCCTGACAACACTCGCTGTCTAGGCTCACGCGAGACTACTTGCATGAGGTATTGAAGATGCCTTTTACACCGGCGTGAGACAAGCACCCAACGTTACAGTGCCCCGTTAACTGTTCTTTGTACTATTTCCACATAGCCACTCAGGCACAGACCTACTGCCCTCTCCAAAGGGGATTATCCGCTTCCCTAGATTTTAAATGTTTTTTGCAGGGGGATAAATCGTTCCTTTTTCTTGATCCAGAAACCATCACATTGGAGTTAAGGCCTCACTCGGATGACGGGAGGTGGTGACGTATGTTCTTCTTCTAACTATGCATTCGAGTGCTGAAAAACTTACTGTAAACACCGTTTCATTCCAGTTAGCAGACTGTGCCTGATTTACTTTGTCGCATTGGTCATCAGATGGTTAATTTAATTTATGGGGGAGACCACAGACTATTATGTTAAGTGGTATTTATATGCCGGCATTGAAAAAAAATGACATGAATTTGCTTCACCACCCCTTCTAGATCATTATTCAATCAAGCACAGACAAAAAAGATCACTTGAAGCGATGGTTGTTCTTCAGAATGCTGCTTTGTAAATTCTCTTTTATTTATATAGCCCTGTGTTTGATTCAGATTCCTTAGTGGTTGAGTGCTGAGTGAGCAGAGAGTCTGCTTCAGAGGCTCGTCCCATCGGTAACATAGTCAGTGAGGAGTGGCTAACAAAAACCCACTTTGTTAGCCAAAAATGTACCATTTTCAGTGATTTCGTCCAGAGCAGCTACTTTTTTTTCCCTTTCCTATCCTAAATTGCATAGAATTTACAGCACAGAAACAGGCCATTCAGCCCAACAGGTCTATGCCGGTGCTAATGCTCCACGCAAACCTCCTCCCATCTTGCTTCATCTCACCCTATCAACATATACCTTCTATTCCTTTCTCCCTTATATGCTTAGCTAGCTTCCCCTTAAATGCATCTATGCTATTCACCTCAATCACTCCATTTGCTAGCTAGTTCAACAGTCTCACCACTTTCTGAATTTATTAATGCCTATCTTATATTTATGGCCCCTAGTTTTGGACTCCCCCACCAGTGGAAAACTCTTCTCTATGTCTACCCTGTCGAACCCCTTCATAATTTTAAAGACCTCTATCTTTATGCTGAATCTTGCTAGGGTACCGTTCAGCAGGCACTGTTCGTTCTCCAGAACCTCGATGCCAGATTTGTTTTCATTTATTTGTTCTTGGGATGTGGGTGACGCTAGCAAAATTACAATTACTGTACTCTGTTGCCCCAAGAAGATGCTGGTGGGCCTTCTCCTTGAGTTGCTGAGGTCTTTGTGGTGATGGTGTTTCCATGATGGTGTTAGGTCGAGAGTTCCACACGGCACTCAGGCAGGCAGACGGCTATCCTACCTGGGGGCATCTTAGTTGTTCTGCTCTTAACCTGATGTCCATTTGCTTACATTCTTCAGGAAAAGTCTCTGGATAGTGATCTAGAGCCTGTTTATTTCTCTGCCCCTAATGCTTTGTCAATTGTAGCAACCTAACTGCTGTCCTGACTGAGTTCAGCTACCTCAGTGCAGACTGGGGTATGAATCAAAACAGATAATATTCAGCAGGTCAGGGAGCATCTGTGGATTGACAAATAGAGGTAACGTTTCAGCTCAATGACCTTTCGTCAGAACTGGAAAAAGTTAGAGATGTAACAGGTTTTAAGCAAGTGCAGAGGCTAGGAAAGCGGTGAGGGGAGGAGAGAGTGGTCTGCACAGAGTGATCTTAAACAGAGTGCACTTAAACAGAATGTTAAACTTGGGAATTTGGAGAGAGTGGGAATTCTCTGCTGAGGGGGAAGGAGTTGCTGCTATTACCTCCACAGGACAGCAGGTAGGTGATTGGTTGGTGAGTATTGCAATGTTTTTTTTCTCTAAGCTAGGCAGTGGTTTAAACTAAGAGCTGGGGAACGATAACTAAGACTTTATTAAATTAATAACTTAACTAGATAAACTAATTAATATAACTATAAATAATTGTTTGAATATAAACTTTAACTAATTAAATTAATTCAGGCTGTCTATAAGCAAATAAATAAAAAAAAGTCTAGAGATTGCAGGGCAGGCTATGTGTCGGGACTGTAGTATGTGGGAGTTTGTGGACAGCAAGACTGTCCCAGATTGTCACATCTGCAGGTAATGTCTCTGCCTTGAGTCGCTCTGGCTCAGATTTATTGAGCTGGAATGTGAGTTAGAGACACTCTGAAACATAAGGGAGGGGGAGAAATTTCTGGTCAGTTTTATCCAGAAACAGTCTCACCCCAGAAGAAAGCACAAGTTCAGGAAAGGGAGGGTGTGACTGTTAGGGAGCTGGGCAGTGAGGACTTAGGAAAGGTTGAGAAGGAGGTCCCGCAGACACTGGTCCTGTCCAACAGGTACGATGTACGAGAACATTGATGGCCAGGGAATAAATAGAATTATAGAACAGGAGTGTAAAAAGATGGTTAACAATAAAGTGCAAGGGACTGATATTAAAAATGAGTTAAACTGTCTGTACAGCAATGCATATAGTGTCCGTAATAAAACCAAGGAACTGGAGGCAATAATACATTGCGAGGAACCAGACATAGTAGGGATTACTGAGACATTGTTACAGAAAAATCAGGACTGGAAATTAAACATTGCAGGGTATAGCATATTTAGAAAAGATAGAGAGGCAAAAAGTGGTGGTGGAGTAGCTGTACTTATTGGGGACAAAATAATGCCAGCAGAAAAAAATGATGCAGCTATCAGCAAGACAAAAATAGAATCAATGTGGATAGAGATAAAAGATAATAAAGGATCAATCACACTAATAGGGGTTGTCTGCAGACCACCTAATAGTGGAAGGGAGGTGGAGGAAAAAATATGCAAACAATAGGGAAATGAGTAAAAAACATAGAATAATAATCATGGGGGATTTCAACTACCTCAATATTAATTGGCCAGAAGAGTTAGTTAAAGGGGATAAGGGAATGGAGTTCCTACAATGTGTATAAGGCTCCTTTCTAACCCAATATGTAAGAAGCCCAACAAGGGAGGATTTGCTATTGGATCTAGTAATGGGGAATGAACCAGAGCAGATAAAAGTAGGGGAATATCTAGGCAATAGTGACCATCATAAACGCTTTAAGATAATAATTGAGAAGGACATAAGTATGAAGAAGACCAGGGTAATAAATTGGAAAAAAGCCAATTTTGTAGAGCTGAGGATAGAACTTGGGAAAATAAAATGGACAACAATATTGGCAAACAATGATGTAGAAACACAATGGGAAATATTTAAAACGATGTTCAACAGAGTTCAGAGAAAAATAATTCTGCTAAAAAACAAGAACAAGCTAAACACAACTGGGACACCATGGATAAATAAAGATATAGGGAAAAATTGAGGTTAAGGAAAGAGGCATACACTAAGTACATGGACAGCAGGGGAAAGCATGATAAGGGAGAATACAACGATATTAGGAGAGAAGTCCAAAAAAAGTTAGAAAGGCAAAAACGAACTATGGGGGTGAAATTCCCCTAGAGGGCAATTTGGGGCACTAAGTAAAAATTGTTTGGAAAGTTAGCACCAGCCTAACCTTTTCAAACATTAGTTAAATTCCCATTTTTTCTTCCAAGAGGGAAGTGGAATGCTAAATCAAGCTCTCCACCTGTCTCTTGGAGCGCAAGAGGCGGGGAATGTCCCGATCCGGGGCGAAGTGCTCAGCAGCGCCACACGTGGCCAAGCGTGGAGCTGCCACGTTGCAGGGGCTCCACGCTGTGAGCTCTGCAGGTTTATTTTTAGATACATGGGCCACCGGGGAGTGGGAGTGTCGCGTGATCAGCCCTGCACACATGCAGAGTGCCAGGCTGACCGGTCGTGGCACAGATGCTGCGACCAGTGGCTGAAAATAAACATTGAAAAAAAATCGGATGATTTTTTTTTAGCTGGCTGCCCACCGTGCCTTTAAGTTGTGCCCCGCGAGCAGTCAGCCTCAGTGTTCGTGACCCCTGCAGTAGTCAGTAGCATCGCTCGGCACTGCTGCAGGCTTCGATTGAGAATTTTTCTTCCAAGGAGCTACTGGGGTGCTGCGTCCAGAGATCATGACATCATTAAAAGAGTGGGATGCTACCCAGTAGCGCCGCCGCTAACCTCCCACGGAATTTCACGGGAGGCACGATTATCATCTCGGGGGGGGGGGTTGCAAAGCCATTCGCACCCCATTAAACGCCTCCCACCGGAGGCGCAAACAAAGGGAATTTTGCCCCCATGATATTAAATTATCAAGGAACAAAAAACAAAATAGTAAAATATTTTACAGGCACGTAAATAAAAAACAGAAAGTCGGGATGGGATTAGGGCCTCCAAGGGATAATACCACAGGCAGCGATAGAGAGATGACAGAAATATTAAATAATTACTTTGCTTCAGCATTTACCAGGGAGACAGAACAGGTGGACATGACATTGGATGATGAGATTAGAAATGAGATAACTGCATTTAAAATTAAGAGGAGAAATCTATATATATAAAGCGGTTGGTTTGCCTGTGTCTGTCTGTCTGTCAGTTTGTCTGTCTGTCTGTCCGCTATACACTCAAAAGTTATAGAGCGTACCTAACGTATGTTATATCAAAAGAAAGGTTATGATCAGGGGAGTCTAATAGGCGTATTTACTTTTTGGTCAGACAAAAATTGTTTGGACAGTAGACAAAAAACGTTCAAAAATCCTCAAAAATCCGCTCATTAGCGGTTCACCAATCCTACCGCTCATTAGCGTTGAGTGACGTGATGGTTGACCAATCCTACAGTTCAGTGACCTGATGGTTGACCAATCCGCCATCTGTGGGCGGGCCTAATCCTGCAGCCTCCCGAAACTTCGCCGCCATTTTTTTCATCCCCACAGCGACAGCACCAGCCAAACAAACCCCCACATTGCGGCTCCGGGAGCGGGAGGTGAGTTGGAGTCACTCGGGCCGGGCCTCACAACCGCTCGGCCTGAGACACAGAGCGGGCGGGGGTGTGTCAGCGGACGGCCGTTAACCGCGCCACAGCGCCCTGCTGCACCGGGAGCTCAGCTGGGGTCCGTCTTGGCCCCAGAGCCCGGCCGGGCCTCAACCGCTAGGCCCCGCACGTCCACCGTGGCCGGGCTCAGTTTTCAAAGCCCTTCCCCTGGTCCCAAATTATCACAACGACACCGGGCCTGAGGTGCTAGGGAGGGAGAGGGGAGGGAGGGACAGAGAGCAAAGCAGGGAGAGACAGGGGGAGGGAGAGAGAGAGAGGGGGAGGGAGGGGAGAGAGGGAGAGGAGAGCAGGAGAGTGAGAGAGAGGGAGGGAGAGAGAAAGGGGACAGACAGGGGCAGGGACAGAGACGGGGGAGAGACAGAGGGGACACACAGAGGGGCAGGGAGAGAGACGGGCATAGAGAGAGAGGGGGAGGGAGAGAGAGAGGGTCATGGAGGGAAAGAGTGACAGAGCGGGGGAGCGGCAGCGCCCGGCCATTAACCGCGCGGCCCAAAATTGCCCTGGCAACGCTGGGCCCCCCCAGCTAGTATTAAATAAACTAATCAAACTCGGTGGTTAAAACCCCAGGTCTGGACGGATTACATCCGCACATTTTAAAAGAATCTAGGGAAGAGATAGCAGAGGCATTACTACACATATTTAATAATTCATTAGAACGAGGTGCAGTGCCAGAAGACTGGCGGATAGCTAACGTAATACATAAAATTAAAATGATAGGTGACTGGAAGCTCGGGGTCACACTTGTGGACTGAATGGAGGTGGTCCACAAAGCAGTCACCCATGGTCAACCCATGGGGTTTGAATCATCCTGACCTACATGGTTCAGTAGCATACTGGCAATACATGCATTAACAGAGCAATCAACTGAACTCAGGGTAATTTAACAAGGCCTTTCATTCAGCACTTGAAATGAAGGAGGGTACTTTTTTAAGACATTGTGAGAGCTGATTTTCCTTTGCCCAGCACCCAAATAGCACCAAAAAATGGGTACAAAAAGAAATGAAACCCCTTTGGTCTAGGTTTTACCCCTTATGTTCTTAAATGTTGTATTACAGAAATTAAGAAATAAGAGCAGGAGTAGGCCGTTTGGCCCCGCGAGCCTGCTCCACCATTCAATAAGATCATGGCTGATCTTCTACCTCAACTCCACTTTCCTGCACTATCACCATATCCCTTGATTCCCTTAATATCCAAAAATCTATCGATCTCTGTCTTGAATACACTCAATGACTGAGCCTCCACAGCCCACTGGGGTAGAGAATTCCAAAGATTCACCACCCTCTGAGTGAAGAAATGTCTCCTCATCTCAGTCCTAAATGGCCGACCCCTTATTCTGAAACTGTGACTCCTGGTGCTAGACTCCCCAGCCAGGGGAAACATCCTCCCTGCATCTACCCTGTCAAGCCCTGTAAGAATTTTTATATGTTTCAATGAAATCACCTCTTATTCTTCTAAACTCCAGAGAATATAGGCCTAGTCTACTCAATCTCTCCTCATAGGACAATCCCCCCATCCCAGGAATCAGTCTGGTGAATCTTTGTTGCACTCCCTCTATGGCAAGTATATTGTTCCTTAGGAAAGGAGGCCAAAATTGTACACAATACTCCAGGTGTGGTCTCACCAGGGCAGTAAGACATCTTTACTCTTATACTCAAATCCTCTTGTAATAAGGCAAACATACCATTTGTTTTCCTAATTGCTTGCTGTACCTGCACGTTAACTTTCAATGATTTGCATACATTGACACCCAAGTCCCTCTGAATACCTGCCTCGGCACTCTACACCAGTATCCCCCACGATGACGGCATCGCTGCAACAGCCTCAGTACTCAACACCAACAACAGCCAATCTCCAGACGCCATCCTACAACTCATCCGTTTCATCCTTGACCACAATGTCTTCACCTTCGACAACCAGTTCTTTACCCAAACACACGGAACAGCCATGGGGGACCAAATTCGCACCCCAATACGCAAACATCTTCATGCACAAGTTCGAGCAAGACTTCTTCGCTGCACAGGATCTCCAACCAACGGCATCTCCACACCTCTGAATACCAACATTTCCCAATCTCTCGCCATTTAAAAAATACTCTGCTTTTCTATTTTTCCTACCAAAGCGGATAACTGCACATTTCTTGACATTATATTCCATTTGCCATGTTCTTGCCCACTCACTTAGCTTGTCTATATCCTCTTGAAGCCTCTTTGTATCCTCCTCACAACTTACATTCTCATCCAACTTTGTATCATCAGCAAACTTGGATATATTACATTTGGTCCCCTTAGCCAAAGCATTGATGTAGATTGTGAATAGCTGAGGCCCAAGCACTGATCCTTGCGGTACCCCACTAGTTACTGCCTGCCAACCCGAAAATGATCCATTTATTCCTATTCTCTGTTTTCTGTCCATTAACCAAACCTCAATCCATGCTAGTATATTATCCTGATCTCATGAGCCCTAATTTTGTTTAATAACCTCTTGTGTGGCACCTTATCAAATGCCTTCTGAAAATCCAAATACACCACATTTACTGGTTCCCCCTTATCTATTCTGCTAGTTACAACCTCAAAAAACTCTGATAGATTTGTCAAACACGATTTCCCTTTCATAAATCCATGTTGACTCTGCCCAGTCCTATTATTATTTTCTAAGTGCCCTGTTGCCATGTCCTTAATAATAGACCGTGGCACTACACAGTAATGGTGTCAAATTTCTGATAAGTGAACTTCATTTTTCTTTTTAATTGGAACATTTGCTGAGGTGTAGAGGACAACCAGAATCAGCTTTTCATGTTTTATTCATTTTGACTTCCTCCTATTTTCTCTTGAATACTCTTGAACACTCTGGTGTGCCTAAGGCCACTCTCCATTGGCTGAGAGTGCTGACACCTGACTAGCACTCAGCCTCTGCCAGTATTGCCCAGGATTGGCTGGCATGAGATTGGAAAGAGCAGCTTTTGCATCATTTGTCTGATGCAATCGAGGTCAGCCGCCTGGCAGTGATGCCGATTGTGCGCATTAATCCATGGCTGAATCCCTCTATCTTGGATGGAGTGCAATGTTTTCCCGTGAAATTCTTGAAGTCAGGGGGCTGAATAATTTGCATAAACCTCTAAAAGTGCTTCAACGCAAATTACCGAAACCCACACTGACTTTGCAGAACCTAAGGAATCCCATGAGGAAAATGCCTTCCGTGAAAAAAAACCGACCCACTTGTAATGTCACGAGTTGCTTCAGCACACTATCCCATTGCACTGCCCATGAAAAGCCTTTTCTGATAGCTACAAATCGCATTAGCAAAGAAAGATCTAAATTATATTTTTGTAGAGCTCTCTGTTTTGACACCATTACTGTGTAGTGTCACGGTCTGTATCTATCTACATGTAGAAGGAAAACGTTTCTAATAAAAACACGGTTCAAAAAAGAAAATAAGTACTAAGTTGTTTTTCTTGTAATCATGTCTGTGATTCCAGCTGCAGTGTAAGAATAATCTGCAGAGACCTTAATTGTCTTGTAGTATCATTATTATGGCCAATCCTTTTTTTTAATGAAATGAGGGATTGAGAACTGATTAAAGCACAAGGTACTACTAAGTGCCTTCAGCAAAGTTATCTTCTCTTCCAGCATTAAACATCTTTTTAAATATTAGTTATAGTCATTAATAGGCAGAAAGTACTTCACCAATTTGAACTGCCCAATCTGTTCTTCGTAAGCAAGATGCTGGAAATCTTTGAAGAGTGTGGGTAGCTTTGTTTTGGATTTTCAAAGCTGGTTGGAAGATTGCCTTTCAGGAAACTAATTGCCAACCACCCAGTAACAATGCTTAGTCAGGTTGTAAAGCCCTCAGAATGCATTCAAGGAATATTCAATGCTGCAGATTAAAACCTATTTAATTAAAATGAGCGCTGCAATCTTTCAGACTTGCTCCCACTTCCATTGCTAAAATAGTGATCACAACCAATACGAACACTACTAGGCAGTACCCATGTGTTTTGTAACGCAACTGAAGCCCAGGAACGAAGACCAGTCCGACGTAAAGAGTCCCACGGTGTTATTGGAAGAAGGGCAGGCGTGTTCTCCCTGGTGTCCTGGCCAATCTTTCCCTTGGAACCGAGGATGACTTACTTCCACACTAAAAATGAGTTCTCAGGTGACTGATGAGTCCAATGCGGGACCTACAGTCTCTGTCACAGGTGGGGCAGACGGTGGTTGAAGGGGCGGGTGGGTGGGGTGCTTGGGTTGACGTGCGCTCCTTCCGCTGTTTGCACTTGGCTTCCGCTTGCTCCCGGCAAAGAGACTCGAGGTGTTCGGCGCCTTCCCGGATGCTTCTCCTCCACTTTGTGCGGTCTTGGGCCAGGGATTCCCAGGTGTCGGTGGGGATGTTACACTTTTTCAAGGAGGCTTTGAGGGTATTTATCAGTCAACCAACACCTAAAAATACATGATCTGGTCATTTATTTCATTACTGCTCCTTGGAGCTTGCTGTGCACAAATGTGTTGCTGCATTTCTCTGCATTACGACAGTGACTACACTTCAAAACTCCATTGGCTGTAAACGCTTTGGAACGTCCTGAGGTCAGGACAGGCGCTATATAAATGCTCGCTCTCTCCTTCTCTCGTTCGCCTCGTCCTCTCTTTGCCTCGCTCTCTCTTTCCTGTTTCTGAACCCAGTACTGTAGAATAGTTGGACAACAGAATCTGTCACAGATGATGTCATTTCAGGTTGAGAGGCCTCTCTGTCCTTTAAAAGACAATGTAAAAAGGCACTGCCCAAACAGATATGAGCCAGGATCCATCTGAAACAATATGCCGTCATTTTTCATCTTCTGCCAGAATTTCCTAGCATCCTACTGGGTGGAGGGGAAGCAGCTGCTGTCTGTAGCTGAAGCCGTATCAACAAAACAGTTTAAAAATAAATATTTGGGTTGGAATTTTCATCTATAATGGTACTTTAGCGTCAGCACTTGTCACAATTTTTAGAATTATTTCTAGGTGTTAGGTGTACTTTTAGTACTGCTACCAATGAATCACAATTCGATCAGCATAAACATCTTCCAATGCCGGGGGTGTGATAGTTTCCTTAAATATTCGCGGCCAGTGTAAATGTAATTCTGTGTTGCTTTCCCATTCTTTGCGATATGGTAAGTGGGTGTATATGAGATGGAGAAGCACAATTTCGTGGTCAATGGTGGTGTAAAGAGGGTCACACCTACAGGATCTTCAGATTCAATCAGAATGTTCAGATTCAATGAGCCCAAAGCTAAAATGCAAATGTTCGATCCTATCAGGTGACTACACATTTGTACAGATCGCCATCTACTCTGGTTGGAGTGTATTTAACAGTTGATAACTAGGACTGAACTACGGCCCTGTCCTCCTGAAGCTATAGATTTTCGCCAGCTATCTTTCAGTGAAATACAAAAACCTGCATTTATATAGCACCTTTAAATAGTAAAATATCCCAATGCATTTCACAGGAGCAATCTCAAACAAAATTTGACACTGAGCCATATAAGGAAATATTAGGACCATAAGCTTGGTCAAAGAGGTAGGTTTAAAAGAGCATCTTAAAGGAGGAGGGAAAGGTAGAGAAGTGGAGAGGTTTAGGAAGGGAATTTTAGAGCTTAGGGCCCAGGCAGCTGAAGGCACGGCTGCCCATGGTGGAGCAATGAGATTCGGGGATGCACAAGAGGCCAGTATTGAAGGAGCGCAGAGATTGCGGAGGGCTGTAGGGCTGGGGGAGGTTGCAGAGGTTGGGAGGGGCGAGGCCACGGAGGGATTGGAAAACAAGGATGAGAATTTTAAAATCGAGGCATTGCCGCACAGGGAGCCGATGTAGATCAGTGAGCAAAGGGGTGATAGGTGAATGGGACTTGGTGCGAGTTAGGATACGGGCAGCAGAGTCTTGGATGAGCTCCAGTTTTCGGAGGGTGTAATGTGGGAGACCAACCAGGAGAACATCGGATTAGTCAAGTCCGGAGGCAACAAAAGCACGGCTGAGGGTTTCAGCAGCAGATAAACTGAGACGGGGTGGAGGTGGGCGATGTTACGATGGAAGTAGGCAGTCTTGGTGATGGAGCGGATATAGAGTCAGAAGCTCAGCTCAGGGTCAAATAGGATAGCAAGGTTGCGAATGGTCTGGTTCAGCCTCAGACAGTGACCAGCGTAAGTGAGTCACAATGATTTTAGATAATTTCTAATTCAGAATTGTGTGAACAACTAGTGACAGATCATGCCAGAGGCTCTAAATGTTTCTATAGATAAATGTGGGTTTACATATGCATGGATTTTCTTCAACAATTTATTGCTAAGGGAGGGGTCTTCTACTAACTCATGCTCTCTGACACCCTTAACTCCAGAGGGACTGCTTTCCTGATAAGCTCCTACCAAAATACCACAATTTTCAGTCATTTAACATTATTATCATTCTCAGATCATATATAGCTTGACTGAAATAGTAGCTGTTCTTGAGTATGAATAACAGATTAAGGAAACAATATCCTCGTTAGTTGATAAATTTTCATTCACCATTCTCTATCCCAAATCACTCCCTATTTGTAGTCCCTCAATGATTTATTACACCATAATCCTTTTTATTTCCATTCAAAGATGGCATACTTGACCTCTAAAATGAAATTAAATCAACCAATTGTGTTTGTTTGCCAAATCCTCCACTTTCTGTCTCTTGATTGGCTTGGGGTTTCAGTTCTGCTCATGGCTACTTACATAACCCCAACTTTGTATGACAGGCTTAACGTTACATCAACAACAACTGCATTCTCTCTTACAATTCATCTAGCATTCTTTATTTTTAATTCAACCTGAGAGATGGTGCAGAAGAGGCAAAAGATCCATAGTCGTAGAAAGCAAATTCTCATGAGTGAGCTACTCACATGACACATGATCAAGCATTGGCTGTGAATAGTTTATTACTTCATGTGTCTGTCTGCCTCACATCAGTGGGATGAAAAGTCCTACCCCACACTGTGAGATTATGAGAAGTATTCCACGTATGTAACAGTGTACAGCGCTGAAACCTTATAACCTAGCGGCAACTGCTTGTGAGGCCTACTGTTAACTGTGAGATATGCTTTGTATTGTGTGTATGTGTGGCGTCACTTCAGACAGTCAGTACAGCTGCAGGGCTCTTCTGGCCACAACACATATAATAAGGCCTACTGTACTTCATGCGTGCAAAGCTATTTTCTGTTTGATGAAACAGCACTATGAAACACGGACATGAGGTAAACAGTGATGCTAGGAAGGCAGTGTTCTTCTTCTTTTCCTTTGTGGAACTATTTCGCCTTGCTGAGCAGCATCAGCACTCCCACCTATTGAACTTTGTCAAACGAGGTTACTAACAGGTAACGCGCTAACTCGAACAACACAATGCAGGGCGTTGTGAGATTAATCAGACAGAAGTTGAGTTTGAAGACAACCTAAATTGTCAAATAAAATATCCTCCATACACATCTGGGCTCTTTTTTTAATTAAAAGCTAATCACTGGAAAATGTTGCTGTCAGCGCACCAAGAGACTGGATAGGCCTGACAGTTGGCATACATTCAGTTCATGGACTGTAAGTAGTAACAGGAGTTACTCTATTTGACAAATGGCTGCAGCTGTTATTTTACAACCTGGGAATTAATTTTTTTATTTTTGTTGCAATACATGGCTGCCCAGGGGTTGAAAAACTTGGTAAAATACAGATGTTCCGTCTAGACAGTTTTTAAACAGTCAAGAACCAAACAACACATTAAAAAAAAAAATATCCATTTACACTTAAGAAAAGATCAGCTTCTATTCTAATAGTTCTGTGCTGAGGATGAGTAATTATGACAATGGTTAAAAATGCACATCAGGCCCAAGAAGAGGTTACTGCCCAGTGTTACATCCCTACATTTCAGGAAGAAGATATCTCAGCATCAATTTAAAATTGGTAAAGTAATCAAGTGAATCATTTTCAATGAATCCAAGAGCCATTTTGAGAGGATGATGGTTTTTCTGGTGTTGTTAGTATTCTAATTAATTGGTGTCCTTTAAATAGGAACTCTGGGACTTGCGATGGTGCATTATGAGCAGCTGAGCTACACAGACCAAAAAGCTTCAATTGCTAATCTCTGCTGGACTGAGTGATCTCAGACAGGGTGGCCTTTGAGTGCTAAAATTAGCCTCAGCATCCCGAGGTTAGGGAGAAAAAACGGGGCTCTTGCTCATGGTCACTATCCAAAAAAAACCCTGCTGGAAATGCAGATGTCGGATGAGGACAGGACCCGGCCCAGGTGTGATGCTCCCGCCTGCCGCCGTTCACCGTCAAGGTTCATACATGAGTTACAGGCGCCCACTCCGGTGAGGAATTGGAGAGCAAGTACTCAGTGTCTTCAGAAGAGGATGAGAGAGGAGAAAATTCACAAGAAAACAATAAATGGGAGTATATACTTAGAGAAGGCTAAGCGTTTTCAAAATGAAGTAAAAGTTTACTTACAAGTAATACATCACTGAACTGTGCCACTTTTGGTACCCAAATTCCATTTGTGATTGATTAAACAATATACAAACACATCATTTATCCAGATCATTTTCAGACCCATCCACTATTGACAGATAAGCATTTACCTCACAGAGTAAAGATTAGAGCTAAGTGGTGTATGAAATTCTGAAAATGAGAATATTTCCCAGTGCTATGACCTGCATTATGCCTTTCCCTTTTGTACTCCCACATTTTCTGATTTAAATAAGTTACATTCCTAATTGTACAACCCCCCACTTTAAAGGCCTGCCGCCATCAAAAACAAAGGGTACAGTGAATTCAGTTTCATCATTCTGAAGTTTTTGTTGCGACAGCCAGTTAATAATACAGATGGCAGGTGGCCTTTGAAGAATGTCCGGATTAAATTTTGCCATAAATAATGAAAACTTCTGCGAGGCAGCTCAGACACGAAGAAGGGGGGTGTTGCATCGTGGTTCCGATGGGTTTGATCTGGCTACACTTAAACAGCAGCAACTAGTGATAAACTAATACCACCAGCGCAGGAAGCTATTAACGCTTTGTGTACTGTTATGAAAGGGTTTGATAGGTTAGACGTAGAGAAGATGTTTCCACTTGCGGGCGAGACCAGAACTAGGGACCATAATTATAAGATAGTCACTAATAAATCCAATAGGGAATTCAGGAGAAACTCCTTTACCCAGAGAGTGGTTAGAATGAGGATCCTGCTACCACAGGGAGTAATTGAGGAGAATAGCATAGATGCATTCAAGGGGAAGCTGGATAAGTACTTAAGGGAGAAAGGAATAGAAGGATAGGTTGCTGGGCTTGGATTAAATGGGGTGGGAGGAGGCTTGTATGGAACATAAACACCGGCATGGACCCGTTGGGCTGAATAGCCTGTTTCTGTGCTGTAAGTGCTTCGTAATACTTTAGATGGACGTTTTCAGCTTTACGGAGAGTTTCGATGATTACACCTGTGTTGAATATAACGAAGTAGCGTTATTGTTTTGCTAAGATTTTCCACAATTTATGTCATATTGGTGCAGTCATTAAGCAATATGCTTATACAGCACTTGATGCAATCAGTCTGTTGCCACAGTTGTACATGCTGTTACAGTCATGTTACATGCTTCTGGATCATGCTTTTGCAGGCAGTGATGAGGGGAGAGGACAGGAAGCAGCAGGGGGACATTGGTTCTAACCTACCGTGTCTGGGGCACAGTGATCAAATACCATGCTGGCTGGCTCAGTTGGTTGAGTGTTGGACTCAGGGCCAGAAGCCTTTAGATTTGAATCCAGGCAGGAATGATTCAGTCTTTCATCCTTGCAAGGTGAATTAAATGAATTCCATGTCTTTGGACATGGGGAGAAAGACAGGAGCCTGCAGTGACTGAACTTTACTTCCTACACAGCTGCCACATCTCCCAACTATTTACCAATGGAAATAGGGATCAGTGCTGCAGCCAATAGGCAAGCCGTGCTTCATGGATACTGACTTGATGAATAATCTCCCTCTCTGATCGTGTAGTGTTTGAGGGCTGGAGCCGCCAATCAGAGATGAAAGCATTTATAATGAGTGTGACGAGAATGGCGTTCCGGAGCGATGTGTAATGCAGCTGAATGGGCTCCGACACATTGTGCCATGAGGTGGTAACGCACAGTTTTGATCCCATCAATTCCCCATGCAGTGATTTCCCATAATCACAGCCAGCAATGCCATTGTGTGAGTTATCCATAGAAAGGAAGGTAAAATCAGAGAGATATGTGTAATAAAGTGCACTACAAGGTTCCTGATATGCCTAGATTAGGAGATATATTCAGGCACATTTTCCTGTTCCTGTGTTTGGGACTATTGGATTGCTTGAACACAGTGAATACAGAAAAATTGGGCAGTTCGGAGCGCAGTGCCCTAGCGGAACCTGCCTGATTTTCTGTCCATTCATTTAAATGGATAAAAACTGGGTAGGATTCCTTTACAGGCCCAGTTCTTTGTAAACAAGCAGCATTTAGCCCATTAAAACAGGTAGAACCATAGAATCATAGAGATTTATAGCAGAGAAAGGGGCCATTTAGTCCACCATGTCTGTGCCATCTTTTTGCTAGAGCAACCCAAAACTAATCCCACCGCCCTGCTCTCTCCCAAAAGCACAATATCCTCTGCTTTAAATATTTATCCAATTTCACCTTAAAAGATGCAATAGTCTCTGCCTCAACCACTCCATATGGCAAAGCATTACACACGGCAATAACCTTCGGTGTAAAGAAATTTCTCCTCATCTGTCACTGCAATCTCTTAGTGACAACTTTAATTTGATGACCCTTCATTGCTGATTCCCCAACCAGAGGAAATAGTCTTTCCTATTCATTCCATTTAAAGCCGTCATAATTTTAAAAACCTTTACTAAATCTCCATTTAGACTTCTCTGTTCTTGTAGAAACAGTTCCAATATAAGAACATAAGAACATAAGAAATAGGAGCAGGAGTAGGCCAATCGGCCCCTCGAGCCTGCTCCGCCATTCAATAAGATCATGGCTGATCTGATCCTAACCGCCAATCCACTATCACAGAACCATCTCCTGAATCTAACAGAATTAGACACACGAAATAGGAGCAGGATCAGTCTACACGGCCCCTGGGCCCGCTCCGCTACCCACAGGGCCATGACCGACCCGAACCTATCTCATGTCCAAATTCCTGCCCGCTCCCCGTAACCCTTAATTCCCTTTACTTCTAGGAAACTGTCTATTTCTGTTTTAAATTTATGTAATGATGTAGCTTCTACAGCTTCTTGGGGCAACATATTCCATGGACCTACCACCCTCTGAGTGAAGTAGTTCCTCCTCATCTCAGTTTTGAAAGAGCAGCCCCTTATTCTAAGACTATGCCCCCTAGTTCTAGTTTCACCCATCATCGGGAACATACTCTCCGCATCCACCCGATCCAACCCCTTCACAATCTTATATGTTTCAATAAGATCGCCTCTCATTCTTCTGAACTCCAATGAGTAGAGTCCCAATCTACTCAACCTCTCCTCATATGTCCATCCCCTCATCCCCGGGATTAACCGAGTGAACCTTCTTTGTACTGACTCGAGAGCAAGTATGTCTTTTCTTAAGTATGGACACCAAAACTGTACACAGTATTCCAGGTGCGGTCTCACCAATACCTTGTACAACTGAAGCAATACCTCCCTATTTTTATATTCTATCCCCCTAGCAATGAAAGCCAACATTCCATTGGCCTATCCTGGGTCTCTCGTCATAACTATAGTTTCCCATCCCTGGTATCGTCCTGGTGAAACGGCACTGTATGCTTTCCATGGGTGATGTAAGAAAACTACTAGGCACTTGGTCTAAGCGTTAAACAAAGCTTTAATCAACTGTTTTACAACATGGAGGTCTAGTTGTGTCCTTCACAAGTTCCTGTTAAGAATGTCCTGCGCAAGCTGGGCCCGTGCCCGAGTATTTATACTCTCCCTGGACAGCGCCACCCGTAGGCCGCTCAGTATTATTTCATAAGTCTTTCTTTCATGAATGACTGATTCATGTCAATGGGTACATGTAATCGTGTATTTATTGGGGTCCTTCAGGAGAGTGTTCCATAATAGTATTGACTAAATTAAACATGCTTTGCTGTTATGACTAGTTATTTCAGTTATCTTTCAAAGTAAAAGTTTCCAGAAGCCAACCGCCAGCATTTCACGCTTAATATATCACACTTTTCATGACCTCAAAGTGCTTCCCTGCCCATGAAGTACTTTTGAAGTGCAGTCACTGTTGTAATGTGACGCTGGGACATGTTGAGAGGAGAGAGGATCCAATTAAATAGCAGCTGGACTCATTTCAGAGCAGACTGAACAGGTGATGGAGCATGGATGGCAATGAAAGAAGGCAAATTGATTTTAATGAAAGGAGGAAAAGGTTAGGAATTGAAAAGGAAATGGATGGGAATTACAGGGGAGCAATTGAAGGGGGAAGTTGAGGGCAATGAAGGAGAGGGAAGTGAATGAGAGTAGAGGGAAGGGGAAACTGAATGGAAGAGGGAATCGGCAGAAGTTTGGGAGTGATATTTTGAGGAGCAGGAGAAGCTGGGATGGGATTTTGGGATGGGAGAGGAAGGAGTGTGCCGACATTAACTGAAAGAGAGTGAGAAGTGGGGAAGGAGAGTGTGAACATGAGTTCTAGGAGTGGTAAGCTTGAACTGGGGGCGTGGAAGATAATCACCAACTTAACTTGGTTGTGGGGAAGAAGAGTGCTGGGTTTAATTGAGGGGGAGGGAGAAGATTGTCACTGTGAACTAGAAGAGAAGAGATTATCTCTGTTAAAGAGTGTGGACAGAATACAGCGTCTGTGTGAACTCGGTCTGCTGGGGGTAGTGTGCCTTTGTGAACTGGGGTCAGCAGTGTTTATGTGGTGCAGTAACTGTTAAGATATTTTATGGATAAATGACGATATGTTTGGTCTGTTGATTCAAAGTTTTCTGGAGAAGCAGATATACATCCCCAATTCTGTGCCACCAATTTGGATTTCCTCCAACTATTTTTCATGCATTTATTTTTTCCCCTCCAACACTAATAAAGTAATGTTGTATATATCTGTAACACAAAGTAGAAAGCCAGTGTAACTACAGTACTTGTTTTTACACATCAAGACCAACTTGAGTTAGTAGCTTTTACTGGGGCTCCATCAGTGTTTTTACTGGGGCTTAATCAGTGTTTTTGAAGTTATTGCTTGGCAGTCTAGAAAACTAGCAAAAGCTATGTACTCAGAAGTAAACTATACCAGACAGTAACTCTGCACTACTCTATTTTCTCTCCAAATAACAGCTTGCAGAGTGACATCTTTCATCCACCCACATTGTTGATTGGTGATTATGCATGACACAAATAGGCTAGATAGAAAAGAGGAAAATAATAAAGTTACGTAAAAAGAATGGCATTTTGTTTTACATACAAGTCTATGAACTTCTGTTCTGAAGTGGTTTTCATTTATTTTAAGTCTGATTTTCATAATCACAACGGATGTGTTAAAAAAAAAACTTCCAAGAGCTTTCAACTCTTTTCATTATCTTAAGGATAAATAGGGATTTAGGTGAGCAACTCATGCTGGTTGAATTCCAGATATTAGGCACTTTTCTAACTTGTTTGGTCACACAACTACTGAAAGCCTTTAGCACCTTCATTGAAAAATGCTGCAGAATAAGTAAGTAATCATTGTTAGTGACTCCTTATTTCACCCGGCAATATAGAGACTTGGAAGACTATTATTAAAATTAATGCTGGCATTTATAGTGTTTACACAGGGTATGAAATGCAGACGTGACACATGTTGGTATTAAAATTAGTGCTGGTATTTATAATGTTTACACAGGGTCTCAAATACAGACACTACACGTCGCGATTGAAAATAGTGCTGTATTTATAATGTTTACACAGGGCCTGAAATGCAGACACTACAAACGTTGCTATTAAAATTATTGCTGGCATTTACAGTGTTTAGACAAGCTCTGAAATAGAGACATTGCCATGTTGGCATTAAGGTTCAAGCTGGCACTTGTAGCATTTACACAGTCACTGAAATACAGAAACAACAAAAAATATGGTGTTAAAAGTAGTGCGGGTACTTAAAAGGCTCATACAGTCACTAAAGTACAGACATTTCAGATATTGGTACTGAAATTAGTGCTGGCACTAACGATGTTTATACAGGCTCTGCCACTGGCACTGCGATGCTCAAAATATCAATATTTAATGGGATCTTTATTACAGAGCCACCAGTTCAGTCTCATTCAGTTGACAGAGAGGGAGACTTTTATCCTATTAGTCGAGTTGGATTCTAAGCTACACTTGGAGATGAAAGGAATAATGGAGAGTGTGCTAGCCCATCGTGCCAACCAGTTTTGACTGCAATATCGCCTTCAATGTTCATAATAGACATGAAACCAAAACCTCATTCTTTCTCTGGCTCTAACACGAAGGCATAATGAGATAAAACATGCCTTGTTCACTTGCCGTTAGCAGCACAGATAGACTGGAGGAAAATAGAAAATGCCGGATATGCACGGCATGCTGCTCAAATTTGAAAGAGAAAAGAAAGATTGGCATCCACGATGATGGGTCTTACACAAAATGAACACCCATCTTCCTCTTTCAGATGCTGACTGGACCTGTTGATATTTCTGATTTCCAACAGGCATGGATTTCTTTTTATGTCTATATTTGGCATATTTAGAAAAACGTCATGATTTACAAAAAACATTGTAATCTTGTGCAAGCTGTGGCAGAGATGTGTGTTCTCAGTACTTACAGCAGTGTGGTTTAAAAATACAGCATCTTTGCTATTCTTCGTCTTACCACCAGGAGTCACATGTCCATCTTATGTAACTGCACATTTGCACATTGGGGGAGCAAATATGTCATCCAAAGATAACAATTCATGCTCATTTGCTCTTTTGTGTTGGAATTAACTTGATGGGACCAAGATTTTAGGCTCTGAGAGCACATCGGCGGCCCGTTCTACACCGCGCCCGATTTTCTTTTCCATTGAAGTGGCCGAATTTCCAACTCACATCCCTGCCCAAAACTGGCCCAGAGTTAATATTAGGCCTAAAAGCTTTCTTTATGGTAAGTAGCACAGATTTAACTTGGGACAATTTTGACTTGATTACAACAAATATGAAGGTAAACAGCACCAGGATACCACCACTGGGTTGAGATTGTACTTTGTGATATTGCCAACAAACACGTTTGTGTAAAACTTCTTTATTTGGACAAAAAGGCTAACCCTGTTCGCTTTCAGTGGTCACTGGCTTCATTAAAATAACAGGCACATAATTCCACATGAATGTCTGTCTAACTAGTATGATCTCAGTTCCTATGTCTCAGGTTTCCACCAGGCTTCAAGGAACTGGATACTCCCCAAACTGTCACAACCAGTTGTTAGGAAACAATTTGTTTCAGATAAAAATCTGTCACCGTCTTATCAGAGTACATTTCCCTCATTGCAGTGCCTGGGGAACACAAGAAAATTGGTGGTGGGGCTTGCACTGGGCTCCAAAGAAACAAAGGGGCTCTGGGGTGTAAGAGGCATCCCAAAGATCAAAGAGGAGCCCAGGATCATCCTGTTGAAACACTTTCCTCACGTAATATGATTAGGCAGCATCAACATGATTTTATGAAAGGGAAATCGTGTTTGACAAATCTGTTAGAGTTTCTTGAGGATGTAACTAGTAGGATGTATAATGGGGAACCAGTGGATATAATGTATTTGGATTTTCAAAAAGCATTCAATAAGGTGCCACAAAAGAGGTTATGACACAAAATTAGGATTCATGGTATTGGGGGTAATATATTAGCATGGATTGAGGATTGGTTAATGGACAGAAAACAGAGAGTAGGAATAAACAAGACTTTTTCAGGGTGGCAGGCTGTAACTAGTGGGGTACTGCAAGAAACATAGAAACATAAACATAGAAGATAGGAGCAGGAGTAGGGCATTTGGCCCCTCGAGCCTGTTCCGCCATTTAATGAGATCATGGCTGATCATTCAAATTCAGTACCCTGTCCCTGCCCTCTCCCCATATCCCTTGATCCCTTTAGCCTTAAGAAATATATCTAATACCTTCTTGAATATATTTAATGAATTGGCCTCAACTGACTTCTGTGGTCGAGAATTCCACAGGTTCACCACTCTCTGGGTGAAGAAATTCCTCCTCATCTCAGTCCTAAATGGCTTACCCCTTATCCTTAGACTGTGACCCCTGGTTCTGGACTCCCCCGCCATCAGGAACATCTTTCCTGCATCTAGTCTGTCTAGTCCTGTTAGAATTTTATAAGTTTCAATGAGATCTCATTCTTCTAAACTCTAGCGAATACAAGCCCAATCGACCCAAGCTCTCTTCATACGTCATTCCTGCCATCCCATCAGTGCTTGGGCCTCAGCTACTTACAATCTATATTAATGACTTAGATGAAGGAACTGAGTGCAACGTATCTAAGTTTGCTGAAAGTACATGTTAGGTGGGAAAGTAAGCTGTGAGGAGGACGCAAAGAAGCTGTAGAGAGATATAGACAGGTTGACTGAATGGGCAAATACATGGCAAATGGAATACAATGTGGGGAAGTGTGAACTTATCCACTTTGGTAGGGAATACAAAAAAGCAGAATATTTTTTGAATGGCGAGAGACTGGGAAATGTTTGCACTCAGAGGACCTGGGTGTCCTTATACATGAATCACAAAGTTAACATGTAGGTACAGCAAGCAATTAGGAAAGCAAATGGTATGTTAGCTTTTGTTACAAACGGATTAGAGTATAAGAGTAAAGAAGTCTTATTACAATTATACAGGGCATTGGTGAAGCCACACCTGGAGTACTGTGTACAATTCTGGTTTCCTTACCTAAGGAAAGACATATTTGCCTTAGAGGGAGTGCAACGAAGGTTCACTAGGCTGGTGCCTGGGTTGAGAAGATTCATAGAATCATAGAAATTTACAGCACAGAAAGAGGCCATTCAGCTTATCTTGTCCACGCCGGCCGACAAAGAGCTATCCACCCTAATCCCACTTTCCAGCACTTGGTCCGTAGCCTTGTAGGTTACGGCACTTCAAGTGCATATCCAAGTACTTTTTAAATGTGATGAGGGTTTCTGCCTCTACCACTCTGTGATACCTGTAGTGTATGTGCTTTAAGTCAGAACTACTTTTTACAGCTCCTGTATACTGTAGTACCGGCAGTAACCACACCGGTAGATAAGCTGTGCGCATGCCTCTGTACCCCAGTCTAGAGATGACCCTCCTCCAGTAAAGACCTGTTATTTGTTTATGTACAGCATCCGTGTAATTATTTATCCACTGAACCATGGATCTAACAGTGGCGATGAGTGTTGATGCGAATCTACCTGCAACATAAAAAAAAATAGTCGAGTCCAGGAACACGGGCGTCGACCGCGAGCAACCGCCCAGCAGTCAGGCAGAGATCCAACTTCGCTGGGGAGGCTGTGGAGAGCCGGGCTTGGTTCCCCAGCCACAACGAACAGTAAGAGACCGACGACAGGTCCCGAGCAGACCCTTCCCGAGCAGCGGTGGCTGGAGCCGACCGACGACAGAGAAAGAGATCCGGGCAGTGTCGACGGGGTAAGAAAGAGGGTGAAGAGAGCAGGGCGCAGCCGGGGGTTGATCACCGAGCGGCGTCGAGGAAAAATACTGCAAACCGGAGAGAGAGAGGGTAAGAAACAGTCGGGTTCTAGACTGAGCGGCGTCGACAAATATCAACAGAAGAACACGCAGAGCACAGCCAGGGATCACGGGCTGATCAGGGTCCACGGGGCGAAGCAAGGGGAGACGCCATTGAGCTGCAGAGAAGCCGGGAGAGCGCGGGAGGTGCCATTGAGCCGCGGAGAAGGAAGAGCGCGGGAGACGCCATTTTGCGAAGCCGCAGTGGAGAAGACGGGCGAGCGTGGGAAGGAAGGAAAGCACGGGAGACACCATTTTGTGCCAGCGGAGAAGAAGGGGAAGCGCGGGAGGCGCCATTGGGGATAGTTAACGCACAACCAAGGATGCCGAAGTGTGGCAGTATCTCTACGTTCGACAATGAAGTCAAAGATTGGGTGACATATGTGGAACGTATTGAGGTGTACTGCAGGGCGAATGAAGTGCCAGATGCTAATAAAGCACTGGTTCTGTTAAATTCCATGGGTGCAAAAACTTATGGGTTACTGCGAAATCTAATAACCCCAGAGAAGCCGGTAAACAAGAATTTTGAAAGCATAGTAGAAATCCTACAGGACCACTTAAACCCCACACCGCTGCTGATAGCAGAACGATTTATGTTCCATAAAAGGAACCAACACAAAGATGAAAGCAATGCTGAGTACCTAACGGAACTGCGCAAGCTATCGAAATACTGCCAGTTTGGAGCGGGACTAGCAGACACGTTAAGGGACAAGTTTGTGTTTGGGCTACAAAGTGAAGGAACCCAGAAACGGCTTCTATCAGAAAAGGACCTTATGCTGGACAAAGCTTTCAGTATGGCAGTATCACACGAAGCAGCCGCGAGGGGCGCTGCAGAGATACAACAGAGACCGCAAGAATATGGCACCAACAAAATGACCTATGGAACAGGGAAGTGCTATCGCTGCGGCAGAACAACACATGACCAGAAAGATTGTTGGTTCAAGGACCAAGTGTGCAGACAGTGTGGGAAAGCAGGACACATAGCAAGAATCTGCAGGTCTGGGAAGAAAACCAACAGTAAGAAATCTCCACAGGAGAAGTACAAAAAGGTACACCAGGTGATGGACAGTGGTTCAGACGAACAGAAAAGTGACACAGACTCCGGAAGCAAGGAGCTGGGTTGTTTGAAACTACATAATGTAACCGACATGGAGGATCACGAGACTATCTGGGTTACACTCAAGATAGACGGAGTCCAAGTGGAAATGGAATTGGACACAGGGTCAGCTCTAACAGTCATAAATCAAAGAGACTACAAGTGGCTATTTTCACACATACCCTTGAAAGCTACAGAGATTGTTTTGAAGACGTATATGGGGCAAAAAGTCTACCCCAAAGGAAATATAAGGGTGAAAGTGACATATAAAGGTCAGGAAATACCAAAATGGATATATATGTATTGCCAAATGGAGGACCACCACTGCTAGGACGTGAATGGATCCGGAAGATACATTTAGATTGGCATTCCATACAGGCACTGAAAGTGGAGGCCAAAAAGGATGACGACGTCACACCTGGACGACTGTCAAAAATGCTAACTGATGCAAAAGAAGTGTTCCAGGAGGGACTAGGAACACTAAAAGGAATAACAGCAACAACTAAAATAGAGGATAATGCAAGCCCAAAGTTTATGAAGGCCAGACCAGTGCCTTATGCGATCAGACCAGCGGTTGAAGCAGAGCTGGAAGGGTTGGAACGTTCAGGAGTACTGTCCAAAGTGGACTGGAGCGAGTGGGCTACACCCATCGTTCCTGTAATGAAGAGGTCGTTGAGTAATACGCCTGGGGAACCAAAAAAGGTCCGCATCTGTGGGGATTTTAAGGTGACAGTGAACCCAGTCCTTCACACGGTGCAATATCTGCTTCCACGAATTGAGGATATTTTCGCCTCGCTATCTGGTGGTAAACGCTTCACCAAAATTGATCTAGCCCAGGCGTACTTGCAAATGGAGGTAGAAGAAGCTTCAAAACATTACCTTATGATCAACACCCATAAAGGTCTCTATCAATACAACCGGCTGGTGTTTGGAGTAGCCTCGGCTCCGGCTATCTGGCAAAGGGCGATGGATCAGGTCCTGCAAGGGATTCCAGGGACCCAGTGTTATTTGGACGACATCTTGGTCATGGGCGAAAATGACGGTGATCACCTCGCTAACTTGGAGAAGGTGCTCGCCAGATTAAAGGAATATGGGCTACGAGCTAATCGCCACAAGTGCGAGTTTTTCCAGAAACAGATCTCGTATTGCGGCCAAGTCATCGATGAAGAGGGGTTACATAAGTCCCCTGACAAGATTGAGGCAGTAGTCAAGGCTCCAGCACCGGAAAATGTGTCACAACTGAGGTCGTTCCTCGGGCTGGTAAACTATTACCACAAGTTCTTACCAAATTTGTCTACGGTATTACACCCGCTGAACACCCTACTGCAAACAGGGGTACCATGGAAGTGGGATGACGAACGTAGACAAGCTTTCCAGAAGTGTAAAGAATTGATCACATCAAAAGAGGTGTTGGCCCATTTCAACCCAGCACTACCAATTCGTTTGGCATGTGATGCATCACCCTATGGTATTGGAGCGGTGCTGTCGCACAAATTCCCAGACGGGTTGGAGAGGCCAATAGCCTTTGCGTCTCGGTCACTAACCTCAGCCGAGCGCAACTACACCCAGATTGACAGGGAGGCCCTCAGTCTAGTATGGGGAGTAAAAAAATTCAACCATTATCTGCATGGGCAGAAGTTCACCTTGCTGACTGACCACAAACCACTTGTCTCCATCTTTAATCCTAAGAAGGGCGTGCCAGTAACGACTGCACAGCGGTTACAAAGATGGTCCCTGTTTCTAGGGGCGAATCAATATGAAATAGAATATAAAGGCACGAAACGGCATGGGAACGCTGATGGGCTATCGCGCCTGCCGCTGCCTACGGTGGAGGAAGCACCAGCAGTGGACCCTATCGAGATATTTTATTCGTCGATAATTGAACGATTGCCAGTAACAAACGCGGATATAGAGAAGGAGACCCGCAATGATCCGACGCTGTCACGGGTATATGAATTGACGGTGAGGGGATGGCCAGCACATGGCGACTCACTGTTGCCAGCATTCGCATCCAGAAGAGAACAGCTGTCAGTATGCCAGGGGACAGTGATGTGTGGATCCAGAGTGGTGATTCCACCCAATTTAAGGGAGAGAGTGCTAAAGGAGCTACATGAAGGTCATCTGGGGGAAGTGAAAATGAAAAGCCTTGCTAGGGCTTATGTGTGGTGGCCGGGAATCGATCAACAAATCGAAGACCTAACTAAGAGCTGCTTAGGATGCCAGAAGGTCCAAAATGCACCACCACATGCCCCTCTACACCCATGGGAGTGGCCCTCCTCTACATGACAATGGGTGCACATTGATTTCGCTGGTCCATTCATGGACTCAATGTTCTTAATAGCAGTGGATGCTCATTCAAAGTGGCCTGAGGTGATAAAGATGTCTTCAACCACTACAGAGAAAACGATTGCAGTCCTACGGACCATATTTGCCAGAAACGGTTTGCCAGAGCAGATCTGCTCTGATAATGGACCACAGTTTGTGTCCGACGAGTTCCAAAAATTCATGAAAAGGAATGGGGTAAGGCATTACACATCCGCCCCGTATCATCCAGCCACCAATGGATTGGCTGAGAGGTTCGTACAAACCTTTAAGAAGGTGATAAAGGCCATGTGCGATGAGGAAATTCCACTACAGCATAAGATGGACAATTTCTTATTAGCCTACCGAAACACGATACATGTAGTTCCCAACCAGACCCCGGCCATGATGTTCTTTAACCGAAGGTTGAGATCTCCTCTGGACTTGCTCAGACCAAATGTGCGAAGAAATGTTGAGGACAAACAATTCCAGCACATCAACGAGAAGCCGACAAGGAGCTTCAATGTTGGGCAACCAGTCTTGGCCCGTGACTATCGAACAGAGAAGTGGCAACCCGGAACGATATGTACAAGGCAGGGGCCATTAATGTACACAGTGGATGTCGGGGAGAACATTGTGAGACGCCACGTCGATCAGATCTTAGCGTCACAGGATGGCGTCAACCCCATGTCTCGAGTACCTGGGAATGAACCCGACATACCGGTAGCATCTACTTCAGACCCAGTAGCAGTGGAACCCGATGAACTACTCGATGAAAAGGGGCCAGAATCGCCTCTGCACCAAGAACAAGAACCTCTGGAAAGGCGCTATCCCGAAAGGGTCAGGAAGCCGCCCCAAAGACTGAATCTATAAATGGACTTTTGTTATTGAATGTACATGTAAAAATGTAATTGTTATTTGAATATTAAGGGGGTATTATTAATCTAAAAAGGGAGGAATTGTAGTGTATGTGCTTTAAGTAGGAACTACTTTTTACAGCTCCTGTATACTATAGTACCGGCAGTATCCACACCGGTATATAAGCTGTGCGCATGCCTCTGTACCCCAGTCTAGAGATGACCCTCCTCCAGTAAAGACCTGTTATTTGTTTATGTACAGCATCCGTGTAATTATTTATCCACTGAACCACAGATCTAACAATATCCAAGTGGTAAGGTCAGAAACTGAGAGAAGCGAGATATTAGGAACAAACCCAACTGTTTATTTACATGGTGTAGCAGAGAGACATAGCTCTTACAAGCTGGAGGCCAGGCACATTTCTTATTGCACGAGCCCAAGATGGAGGATGAACCTCTGAGTCATACCCATAATGCAATGCCACATTACCATATAAACTGGTGTACCAGGACATTGAATACATGACCCATTACCTTAAATACTGGTGAATGTGAACCCTTAATATTTGGCTCCATCTGGTGGATAACTTAAACATTGCATCCCAGATTACTATACACTCTTTCAGGCAGTGAGCTCCAAACCCCCACCATCCTCTGAGTGAAAACATTTCTCCTCAAATCCCCTCTAAACCTCCTACCAATTACTTTAAATCTATGCCCCCTGGTTATTGACCTCTCTGCTAAGGGAAATAGGTCCTTCCTATCCATTCTATCTAGGCCCCTCATAATTTTATATACCTCAATTAGGTCTCCTCTCAGCCTCCTCTGTTCCAAAGAAAAAAAACCCAGCCTATCCAATCATTCCTCATAGCTAAAATTCTCCAGCCCAGGCAACATTCTCGTAAATCTCCTCTGCATCCTCTCTAGTGCAATCACATCCTTCCTGTAATGTGGTGACC
This sequence comes from Somniosus microcephalus, assembly GCF_052327205.1. Classification (NCBI taxonomy): domain Eukaryota; kingdom Metazoa; phylum Chordata; class Chondrichthyes; order Squaliformes; family Somniosidae; genus Somniosus; species Somniosus microcephalus. The sequence continues at coordinate 41,420,930 of NC_140998.1, forward strand.
AGAACTGAATGCAATATTCTAGCTGCGGCCGAACTAGTGTTTTATACAGTTCAAGCATAACCTCCCTGCTCATATATTCTATGCCTCAGCTAATAAAGGCAAGTATCCCATATGCCTTCTTTACCACCTTTATCTACTTGTCCTGCTACATTCAGGGATCTGTGGACATGCACTCCAAGGTCCCTCTGCTCCTCTGCACTTCTCAGTGTCCTATCATTTATTGTGTACCTCCTTGCCTTGTTAGCCCTTCCCAAATGCATTACCTCACAATTCTCCGGATTGAATTCCATTTGCAACTGTTCTGCCCACCTGACCAGTCCATTGGTATCTCCCTGCAGTCTACAGCTTTCTTCTTCATTATCAACCACACGGCCAATTTTTGTATCATCTGCAAACTTCTTAATCATATTTCCTACATTCAAGTCTAAATCAATGATATATACCACAAAAAGCAAAGGACCCAGTACTGAGCCCTGCAGAACCCCACTGGAAACAGCCTTCCAGTCACAGAAACACCCTTCGACCATTACCCTTTGTTTCTTGCCTTTGAGCCAAGTTTGGATCCAACTTGCCACTTTGCCTTGGATCCCATGGGCTTTTACTTTCGTGACCAGTCTGCCATGCGGGACCTTATCAAACGCCTTGCTAAAATCCATATAGACTACATCAAATGCACTACCCTCATCAATCCTCCTTGTAACCGCCTCAAAAAATTCAATCAAGTTAGTCAGACACGACCTTCCTTTAACAAATCCATGTTGACTGTTCCTGATTAATCCATGTCTTTCTAAATGAAGATTTATCCTGTCCCTCAGAATTTTTTCCAATAATTTTCCCAACACCGAGGTTGGGCTGACTGGCCTGTAATTACTCGGTCTATCCCTTTCTCCCTTTTAAACAACGGTACCACATTAGCAGTGCTCCAGTCCCCCAGCACCACACCTGTAGCCAGAGAGGATTGGAAAATGATGATCAGAGCCTCTGCTATTTCCTCTCTTACTTCTCTTAACAGTCTGGGATACATTTCATCCAGGCCTGGGGATTTATCCACTTTCAAAGATACTAAACCCCTTAATACTTCCTCTTTCACTATGTTTATTTGGGATTCTGTTGGTTTAAGAAGAGTAAAACAAGCTTACACTGCAGTAGGAGTAAATTGGCACTGCAGGCAGTGGAAACCAGTTTTCTAACCAATCAGCAGGAGTGATTCATTTGGCTGTAAACAAACAAACAGTATAAAAAGACCAGTCCTAGTGCGAGCAAGCACTGAGTACGAGTCATCAAAGTGTGCTGTGAGTTTGGGTAACTGTGAGTTAGGGTAAGTGGGGTGTTAGGTGCTCTTTTCAAACTTTAACTCTGTGGGTTGTAGTTAATAAGGCCTTTCTGGTGCAGAGTGACTGTTGGTAAACCATTTAACTGGTGCAACTAGAGGGATTGATTTAATTTAAATCCAATTAATTAAAGGGGATACTAGCATCTAAAATCGGGCAGAGGGTGTCCATAACTAACAATAAAAAATGTAATTAATTACATACAATGGAGCAGGTGATGTGTTACTGTTGCGAGATGTGGGAGCCGGTGAACCCCATTGAGGTTCACGGTGATTACGTCTGTGACAAGTGTCTGCTGCTACAGGAACTCCAGCTCCGTGTTGGTGAGCTGGAGTCTGAGCTTCAGACACTGCGACACATCAGGGAGGGGGAGAAGTACCTGGACTCTGTGTATCAGGAGGTGGTCACACCTATGAAGTTAATTAATTCAGATGCAGCCCATGATCAGGGACAGGACAGTGTGACTACGAGTGAGGCAGGTACGGGGATCCAGGAGGTAGAGCTGGAGGAGCCACAGCCCTTGCTCTTGTCCAACAGGTTCGAGGTTCTTACTCCCTGTGGGGACGGGAGCAGGGACTGCAGGGAGGATGAGCAACCTGGCCACAGCACCGTGGAACGGGGGGCCATTCAAGAGGGGGGAGTAAATAGAAATGTTGCAGTGGTAGGGGATAGTATTATTAGGGGGATAGATAGAGTTCTCTGCAGCCGAGAGCGAGAGTCCCGAACGCTGTGTTGCCTACCCGGTGCCAGGGTTACGGACATCTCCTCTGGGCTGGAAAGAAACTTGCAGTGGGAGGGGGTGGATCCAGTTGTCGTGGTCCATGTTGGTACAAACGACGTAGATAGGACTAGGAAGCCGGTTCTGTTAAAGGAGTATGAGCAGCTAGGGGTCAAATTAAAAAACAGAACCTCAATACCTGAGCCACGAGCGAATTTGGCTAGGACAAATAAAATTAGAGAGTTAAATGCGTGGCTCAAAGACTGGTGTGGGAGAAATGGGTTTTGCTTCCTGGGACACTGGCACCAGTACTGGGGCAGGAGGGAGCTGTTCCGTTGGGATGGGCTTCACTTGGCCAGTGCTGGGACTAGAGTCCTGGCGGATCATATAACTAGGGCTGTAGAGAGGGCTTTAAACTAACTAGTGGGGGGGAGGTTCCTAGAGAGCAAATAATAAAAATGACAACAGAGAAGGTCATAGATTTAGGTAGCAGTGGGGAAATTAAAAACCAGAGCGTGTCAGGAAGGGGCAGAAGGTATGGAGTAAAAGGTAAAGTAATAAAAAGGGCAAAAGCAGGAACTAAGTGTCACAAAACATATTTGAAAGTTCTCTATGTGAATGCACGTAGCATTCGTAACAAAATAGACGAGTTAATGGCACAATTAACTACATATGGGTATGATCTTGTGGCCATTACAGAAACATGGCTGCAGGGTGACAAGGCTGGGAATTAAACATACCAGGTTATTTAACGATCAGGAAGGACAGGCAGGAAGGAAGGGGAGGTGGGGTGGCTATGTTAATAAAGGAAGGAATCACTGTAATACAGAGAAATGATATTGGGTCAAAAGATCAGGATAATGAAACAGTTTGGGTGGAGGTAAGGAATAATAAGGGGAAAAAAACACTAGTGGGCGTAGTCGATAGGCCTCCGAACAGTTGCAACTCTGTTGGATGGAGTATCAATCAGGAAATAGTTGAGACTTGTAATAAGGGAACATCTATAACTATGGGGGATTTTAACTATCATATTAATTGGACAAATCAAATTGGGCAGGGCTGCCTTGAGGATGAGTTCATTGAGTGTATTAGGGATGGGTTTCTTGAGCAGTATGTAACTGAACCGACCAGGGGGCAAGCAACATTAGATCTGGTCCTGTGTAATTAGACAGGATTAATTAAAAATGTCCTAGTAAAGGATCCCCTTGGAATGAGTGACCATTACATGGTTGAATTCCATATTCAATTAGAGGGTGAGAAGGTTGGATCTCAAACAAGCATGCTAAGCTTGAATAAAGGAGACTATGAAGGTATGAGAGCGGAATTGAGTAGAGTGGATTGGGAAAATAGATTAAAAGGGTAAGACGATACATGATCAGTGGTGTACATTTAAGGAGTTATTTTACAACTTCCAAAAAATATATATTCCACTGAGAAGGAAAGGGTGTAAAGAAAAGACAGCCATCCGTGGCTAAGTAAAGAAATTAAGGATAGTATTCGACTAAAAACAAGGGCATATAAGGTAGCCAAATCTAGTGGGAGGATAGAGGATTGGGAAAACTTTAAAAGACAGCAAAAAATAACAAAAAGATTGATTAAGAAAGGGAAGATAGATTATGAAAGTAAATTAGCAAAAAATATAAAAACAGATAGTAAGAGTTTTTAGTTATATAAAAAGAAAAAGGGTGGCTAAAGTAAATGTTGGTCCCTTAGAGGAGGAGACCGGGAAATTAATGGTGGGAAATATGGAGATGGCAAAAACACTGAATGAATATTTTGTATCAGTCTTTACAGTAGAGGACACTAAGAATATCCCAACACTGGACAAACAGGGGGCTATAGGGGGGGAGGAGCTAAACACGATCAAAATCACTAAGGAAGTGGTACTCGGTAAAATAATGGGACTCAAGGCGAATAAATCACCTGGACCTGATGGCTCACGTCCTAGGGTCTTGAGGGAAGTGGCGGTAGGGATTGTGGATGCATTGGTAATAATTTTCCAAAACTCCCTGGACTCAGCAAAGGTCCCGGCAGACTGGAAAACTGCTAATGTAACACCCTTATTTAAAAAGGGCAGTAGACAGAAGGCTGGAAACTATAGACCAGTTAGCCTAACATCTGTGGTAGGTAAAATTTTGGAGTCCATTATTAAGGAGACAGTAACAGGACATTTGGATAATCATAATTTAATAGGACAAAGTCAGCATGGTTTTATGAAGGGGAAGTCATGTTTGACAAATTTGCTGGAGTTCTTTGAGGAAGTAACATATAGGGTGGATAAAGGGGAACCAGTGGACGTAGTGTATTTAGACTTCCAAAAGGCATTTGACAAGGTGCCACACAAAAGATTATTGCTTAAGATAAAAAATCACAGGATTGGGGGTAATATTCTGGCATGGATAGAGGATTGGCTATCTAACAGAAGGCAGAGAGTTGGGATAAATGGTTCACTCTCAGACTGGCAATCAGTCACTAGTGGTGTTCCGCAGGGGTCAATGCTGGGTCCCCAACTCTTTACAATCTATATTAACGATTTGGAGGAGGGGACCGAGTGTAACATATCAAAGTTTGCAGATGATACAAAGATGGGAGGGAAAGTAGTGAGTGAGGAGGACATAAAAAACCTGCAAGGGGACATAGACAGGTTAAGTAAGTGGGCAGAGATTTGGCAGATGGAATACAATACTGGAAAGTGTGAGGTTATGCACTTTGGCAGGAAAAATCGTAGAGCAAGTTATTATCTTAATGGCAAGAACCTGGAAAGTACTGAAGTACAAAGGGATCTGGGGGTCCTGGTGCACGAAACTCAAAAGGTTAGTATGCAGGTGCAGCAAGTGATTAAGAAGGCCAATGGAATGTTGGCTTTCATTGCTAGGGGGATAGAATATAAAAATAGGGAGGTATTGCTTCAGTTGTACAAGGTATTGGTGAGACCGCATCTGGAATACTGCATACAGTTTTGGTGTCCATACTTAAGAAAAGACATACTTGCTCTCGTGTCAGTACAAAGAAGGTTCACTCGGTTAATCCCGGGGATGAGGGGATGGACATATGAGGAGAGGTTGAGTAGATTGGGACTCTACTCATTGGAGTTCAGAAGAATGAGAGGCAATTTTATTGAAACATATAAGATTGTGAAGGGGTTGGATCGGGTGGATGCGGGGAGGATGTTCCCGATGATGGGTGAAACTAGAACTAGGGGGCATAGTCTTAGAATAAGGGGCTGCTCTTTCAAAACTGAGATGAGGAGGAACTACTTCACTCAGAGGGTGGTAGGTCCATGCTGCCCCAAATAGCTGTAGAAGCTACATCATTACATAAATTTAAAACAGAAATAGACAGTTTCCTAGAAGTAAAGGGAATTAAGGGTTACGGGGAGCGGGCAGGAATTTGGACATGAGTCTAGGTTCGGATCGGACATGGCCCTGTGGGTAGCAGAGCAGGCCCAGGGGCCGTGTAGCCTGGTCCTGCTCCTATTTCGTGTGTCTAATTCTGTTAGATTCAGGAGATGGTTCTGTGATAGTAGATTGGCGGTTAGGATCAGATCAGCCATGATCTTATTGAATGGCGGAGCAGGCTCGAGGGGCCGATTGGCCTACTCCTGCTCCTATTTCTTATGTTCTTATGTTCTTATGTTCTTATGTTCTTAACTAATAATTCACACTCCTCCTCCCTGATTGCAATATCTGCATCGTCCCTCTCTTTTGTGAAAACAGACGCAAAATGTTCATTAAGAACCATACACATGTCTTCCGCCTCCACATACAGGTTGCCTTTATGGTACCTAATAGGCCCTACTCTTACTTTAGTTATCTTTTTGCTCTTAATGTAATTATAAAACTTCTTTGGGTTTTCCTTGAACTTATTTGCCAATATTTTTTCATGCCCTCTCTTTGCTTTCCTAATTTCCTTTTTAATTTTACCCCTGCATTTTCTATAGTCCTCTCGGGTTTCTGCAGTATTGAGCCCTTGGTATCTGTCACAAGCTTCCCTTTTTTTCTTTATCCTACCCTGTATGCCCCTTGACATCCAGGGAGCTCTAGATTTGTTAATCCCACACTTTTTCTTTAAGGGAACATACTTGCTTTGAACCCTCACTATCTCCACCTTGAATGCCTCATTGAATTCCTGGTCTTTCCTTGTCCTTTTCCATAACTACCCTAAATCTAACTGAATTATGATCACTACCACCAATACACGCTCCCACTGATACCCTTTCACCTGCCCAGCTTCATTCCCTAAAACTAGGTCCAGAACCGCCCCCTCTCTTGTTGGGTTTGCTACGTACTGGCTAAATAAGTTCTCCTGAATGCATTTTAAGAATTCTGCTCCCTCTATACCTTTCACATTAATTTTATCCCATTTATATTTGGGAAGTTGAAATCCCCTACTATTACTGCCCTATTTTTGCACGTCTCAGAAATGTGCCTACATATTTGCTTTTCTGTCTCCCTCTGACTGTTTGGGGGTCTATAGTGCACTCCCAGCAGTGTGATTGCCCTTTTTTTGTTATTCAGTTCAACCCATATGGCCTCATTGGATGATCCTTCAAAGATATCATCCCTCCTCACAGCTGTAATTGTTTCTTTAATCAATATTGCGACCCACCCCCTCCTTTTTATCCCCCTCTCTATCTCATCTGAAAACCCTGTAACCAGGAATGTTAAGCTGCCATTCCTGCCCTTCTTTCAGCCATGTCTCAGTAATAGCTATAATATCATACTCCCATGTGCCTATCTGTGCCCTCAGCTCATCTGCTTTATTCCCTAGACTCTTTGTGTTGAAGTATATATCATTTAGCACTGCCAAACTCCTTTGTTGTCTATTTTCTAGCCTTTGTTTCCTCTGCCTTCCAAACTCGCTTACTAATTTTCTACCTTCCATTTCCAGCTTTGCTTCTCTCCCTTCTGAATCTACTCTCTTGTTCCCATCCCCCTGCCAAGCTCGTTTAAACCCTACCCAACAGCACTAGCAAACACTCCCGCGAGGATATTGGTCCCGGTCCTGTTGAGGTGCAACCCGTCCGGCTTGTACAGGTCGCACCTTCCCCAGAAACGGTCCCAATGCCCTATGAGGAGAGATTGAGTAGACTAGGCCTATATTCCTTAGAGTTTAAAAGAATGAAAGGTAATCTAATTGAAACATATAAAATTCTTAAGGGACTTGAACAGGGTTAATGCAAGAAAATGTTTCCCCTGGCTGAGGAATCTAGAACACGGGGTCAAAGTCACAGAATAAGAGGAAGGCCATTTAAGACTGAGATGAGGAACAATTTCTTCACTCAAAGGGTTGTGAATCTTTGGAATTCTCTATCCCAGAGAGCTGTGGATGCTACGTCATTGAGTATATTCAAGAGAGGTCGATAATGTAGTGTGTGTGCCTTTAAGAGCCCCCTGTGTACTGTAATGCCGGTAATGGCCACTCGGGCTATATAAGCCTGTATATTGTGTTGTATCAGTTAGTTCACCTCCAGACTTTGTTCAGTAAACACCTGTGAAACTAACTCCTGCCTTCTGTGTCTCTATTAACACACGGATACAACAGTGGCGACGAATTGGAAATGGACTTACCTGCAATTCGGCAGCACCTCAAGGACATCGATTCCTCAGACGTCCAAAGTCGAAGAAAAGCAAGAAAAAAAAACAAAAAAACTGTGGTGTCACCAGCTAGCCGAGCTGGTGGCAGGTACTGCAATAATCCTTCCTGGGCGGCGGGCTGGGGCTCCATCGGCTGGCTCTGCAGCGAGGCCAAGCAGCGAAGGCGGAGTCAAGCAGAAACAGACAGGGGGGAGCACTCGGGAGATGGCCGGCGCTGCAAAGCAGGTCGGCGATCGGACCTAGCAGTGGGGGGGAAAAGTCCCAGAGAGTCCGGCGGGAACGAGTCTCCACCTGTAAATAAATTTAATAAAATTAAAAACGCGGAAAACAGCATTGCCAGCAGCAGCAGCGGCGGGAAAGCGCGGGGAGCGCCATATTTTTTTTTCTGCAGGAAAGAAAGGAAAGCGCGGGAAGCGCCATTTTTTTTTCCAGTATGCCTAAGGCTGGCAATATTGATGCTTTTGATAACGATATAGAGGATTGGACCACATATGTGGAAAGAGTGGAGGTATATTGCACAGCAAATGGAATAGAAAATGATAAAAAGGCGTCAGTACTTCTAAATCTAATGGGCGCAAAGGCATACGGGCTGTTACGAAACTTAATCACTCCAGCCAAACCAAAGGACAAGAATTTTAAGGAAATTGTTGATACCCTACAGGAGCACTTAAACCCAACACCGCTGCTGATAGCGGAACGATTCAAATTCTTCAAGAGGAATCAGCACAAGAATGAAAGTAACGCTGATTACCTCACCGAATTAAGAAAGCTATCAAAGCACTGCTAATTGGGGGCAGGACTGGCAGATTCTCTTCGAGACAAATTGGTCTGCGGTCTCCTAAGTGAAGGAACACAAAAAAGGCTGCTTTCTGAGAAAGATTTGACACTGGACAAGGCTTTCAGTATGGCTGTATCATACGAAGCAGCCGCAAGAGGAGCTGCAGAGATACAGCAAAAGACGCAGGACTTCGGCACCCATGAAATGACACAGGGTTTTGAGAGATGTTATCGCTGCAGCAGATCCACCCATGACCAGAGGGACTGCTGGTTCAAGGACAAAGCATGCAGGCAATGCGGAAAGATTGGACACATTGCACGGGTATGCCGATCTGGACAAAAAAAATCCACGGACAGGAAAAAAAAAATCAATAAAGAAAAGTACAGAAAGGTACAAATGATGATGGACAGTAGCTCCAAAGACCAGAAGAGCGATAGCGACTCCGGAAACAAGAGACTAAGCTGTCTCAAATTACATAATGTAATTGCCAAAGAAGATTACCAGACCATTTGGGTTACCCTCACGATAGCAGGGTCCCCAGTTAAAATGGAGCTAGATACAGGATCAGCTCTGACCGTCATAAATCGACGGGATTACGAGCGGCTATTTCCGCATATACCTTTAAAAGACACATCCATTATCTTGAAAACATATACGGGGCAGAAAGTATACTCCAAAGGAAAAATAAGGGTGCCTGTTGTATACAACGGCAAGGAAATACAGAAGTTGTATTTTTATGTTCTACAAGATGGTGGTCCACCGCTGTTGGGATGTGAATGGATGAGGAAGATACATTTAGACTGGCACTCCATTCAGGCACTGACGATGACCAGTAAGAAAAAAAATGATGATGACGTCATACCTGAACGATTAAAAGACATCTTGGCCAACGCCAAGGAAGTGTTTCAAGAGAAACTAGGAACCTTGAAAGGCATCACCGCCTCAATAAAAGTGGAAGATGCGGCAATTCCCAAGTTTTTTAAGGCAAGGCCGGTGCCATACGCAATTCGTCCAGCAGTCGAGGCAGAGCTGGAGAATTTGGAAAAGGCAGGCGTATTATCCAAGATAGATTGGAGCGAGTGGGCAACACCCATCGTCCTGGTCATGAAGAAAACGTTGAATAATGATAAATCTGAAGAACAGAGAAAAATTCGCATCTGTGGAGACTTCAAGGTGACTGTAAACCCGGTCCTTCACACGGTACAGTATCCTCTTCCGAGGATAGAAGATATTTTCGCCTCACTATCCGGAGGGAAACGTTTCACCAAAATTGACTTGGCACAGGCATATCTACAGATGGAGGTTGAAGAGGCCTCTAAAAAGTATCTCACGATAAATACACACAAAGGCCTGTACCAGTACAATCGACTGGTTTTCGGAGTAGCATCAGCTCCAGCTATCTGGCAAATAGCTATGGAGCAAGTCCTCCAAGGGATTCCGGGGACTCAATGCTACCTAGACGACATCCTTGTAACAGGAGAAAACGACAATGAGCACCTTGCCAATTTGGAGCAGGTGCTCACAAGGCTGAGAGAACGGGGCCTACGAGCAAATCGCCCCAAGTGCAAATTTTTCCAGAAACAAATATCATATTGTGGCCACATAATTAATAAGGAAGGATTGCATAAGTCACCTGAAAAAATTGAAGCGGTCATAAAAGCCCCAGCACCTGAAAATGTTTCACAATTAAGGTCGTTCCTGGGATTGATAAATTACTATCATAAATTTTTACCGAACTTATCAACTCTTCTGCACCCTCTTAATGAACTGCTACAAACAGGAGTAATTTGGAAATGGAGCGAAGACTGTAAACGTGCCTTCCATAAATGCAAAGACTTAATCACGTCCAAGGAAGTTTTGGCTCATTACAACCCATCACTGCCAATCAGACTGGCGTGCGATGCATCCCCTTACGGCATAGGAGCGGTATTATCGCATAGATTCCCTGATGGCTCGGAGCGGCCGATAGCTTTTGCGTCACGCTCATTGAACTCAGCTGAGCGTAACTATGCCCAGATCGACAGGGAGGCACTCAGCCTGGTGTGGGGGGTGAAGAAATTCAACCATTACCTACACGGGCAAAAATTTACCTTGTTGACTGACCATCAACCCCTCGTCTCCATATTCAACCCTAAAAAGGGCGTTCCCATTATGACAGCGCAAAGGCTGCAGAGGTGGTCCCTTTTCCTAGGGGCACACCAATATGACATAGAATACAAAGGAACAAAACAGCATGGGAATGCTGACGGTTTATCACGCCTACCGTTGCCAACGGTAGAAGAGGCACCTACAGTGGACCCAGTGGAGATGTTCCACTCGACCATAGTTGAATGTCTACCAGTGACAAATTCTACCATTGAAAAGGAAACGAGAAATGACCCGACTCTCTCACGAGGCTACGATTTAACGGTGAAGGAATGGCCAGCACATGGCGAACCACTGTCACCAGCATTCTCGCAAAGAGGAGAACAGCTGTCAGTGTGCCGAGGAACCTTGATGTGTGGATCCAGAGTGGTGATTCCACCCAAACTCCAGGATAAAGTGCTAAAGGAGCTTCACAAGGGGCATCTGGGTGGAGTGAAAATGAAGAACTTAGCCAGAGCATTTGTGTGGTGGCCAGGTATCGATGGAGACATCGAAGAAATGACCAAGAGCTGTCTAGGATGCCAGAAGGTCCAAAACGCCCCACCACAAGCCCCTCTACATCCATGGGAGTGGCCCTCATCTCCCTGGCAAAGGGTACATATCGACACTGCTGGTCCATTTATGGACTCAATGTTCTTAATCGCGGTTGATGCACACTCCAAGTGGCCGGAGGTAATAAAGATGTCCTCCACCACCGCGGAAAAAACCATCACAGTATTAAGGACCATATTCGCCAGGAATGGGCTGCCTGAACAGATCTGTTCTGATAATGGACCGCAATTTGTATCCGAAGAATTCAGGAAGTTCTTAAAAAACAATGGGGTTAAGCACTACACGTCCACCCCATACCATCCCGCCACCAATGGATTAGCTGAAAGGTTTGTCCAGACCTTCAAGAATGCCATAAAGGCCATGGGTAATGAAGACATAAATCTACAACATAAGGTAGATAACTTCTTGTTTGCGTACAGGAATGCAACACATGTGGTTACAAACCAAACCCCCGCCATGATGTTTTTCAATAGAAGACTAAGATGCCGGCTGGATTTGATCAAGCCAAACATCAGAAGGGACGTAGAGAACCGTCAATTTCAAGGCATGAATGAAAGGCCAACTGGAACCTTCCAGATAGGTCAACAAGTTTTGGCCCGGGACTACCGTACCGAGAAATGGCAGCCTGGAACTATTTGCACACGACTAGGACCGCTGATGTATACCGTGGACATTGGAGAAAGCATAATAAGGCGCCATGCTGACCAGATCATAGAGTCATCCGAAAAGGGACAACCTACACCACAACTCTATACGCCTAATGATGAAGCAGAGATACTCATAGTATCTACCTCCGATCCGGTGATACTGGAACCAGATGAACCCGACACTGGCATTCAAGCTGAATCGACCTTGCCAAAAGAACCTACTACACCACCGAAACCTACTACACCACCGAGGCGTTATCCGGACCGAGTCAGGAAGCCTCCAGAGAGACTGAATTTGTAATTGATTAACTTCAGCAAATGTGTAGATTATTGTTCTTGTAAAAATGTTAATTAATGATTACTTAATATATTATGTACTATTTATCTAAAAGGGGAGGAATTGTGGTGTATGTACCTTTAAGAGGAACTATGTTTTTTTGAAGCCCCTGTGTACTGTAGTACCGGTAGTAACCACTCGGGTATATAAGCCTGTATAGCGTCTTGTATAGTTTAGTTCACCTCCAGACTTTGTTCAGTAAACATTTGTTAAATCGACTCCTGCTTTCCGGGTCTTCATTAACACACGGATACAACACCCTCTTTTTCCCATAACGTACCGAAAAAAGTTTTACATCATATTTGAAATTGTCCCACCAAACTCTTCTTTCTTTCAAGAACAAAGATTCCTTCTGAGCATTCTTTATTATATTTATAATCTCTTTATAAGCAATTTCTTTCAGGTATTGATTGTTTAAAATCCATACCCCTGAACCGATCTTAACTCTCCTATTCCTAATTCTAAGAACCAAAGTCGAGTGATCACTAAAAAATACTTTTTTATAATAAATCTCCATCATCTCCGAACTTAACCCTTCCCGCATTAACACAAAATCTATTCGGCTCTGTTTTAAAACATCACCCACCTAACCTGATCTGGAGAACTCCCTTTTTATGGGGTTCCGGTCCCTCCATAAGTCTCTCAAATTTAAATTTGCCATCATTTTTACAATCAGCCGTCTGGAGTTATCATCCTTAAAGGTCATCTGGGCTGAAATGTCCATCCGAGATAAAAATACATTAAAATCCCCCACTATACAAGGATTTTCCACCTCTGCCGCTTCAGTGAATAACCCCCCGAAAAACTTGCGACGCTTGCAATGGTCGTTCGGTGCATAGATATTAAAGAGATCGCAATTAAATCCCTCCATTTTTACCCTTAGCCATAAAAATCTCCCCTCAGTGTCCTTGTCCACCAAGGCAACGTTCTCTTCTATAGACGGACTCACCAAAACAGCCACCCCTCTACAGTTATTGTTTGCACAACTTGCAAACACCTCTCCCTTCCAAACCTTCTGAACTCTCTAGAATATCCTCATCCCAAAAGGTTTCTTGCAGACACAAGTCCGTGCCTTTAAAACCCTGCAACAACTGCTGCAATTTCTTCTCACCCCTCAGTCTGTTCACATTAATCGAGACCAATGTAATCATTGCTCCAAAGAAGGGAAGTATGCCTGATAATCTCCCCATCATTTAATCTCTGGCTGTTCCCTCCTTTCATGTTCCTTCTCAACTTATCCGGGAAGCTGTTGCTTTTTCCTGCAGCCTCCGGCTCTTTTTCACCTCCTGTTTGACCCCTCCCTGCTGTTTCAGCCTCTTCCTTGCATTAAGTTTGGGCCCAGGAGCTGCCCTTTCTCCATCCTTCTGCCCCTCATTAACCTTTCCCTTTCCACATGATGCCACCCCACCCCCGACTTGCATGTCTCTGTCCCCCTCTAATTCCTCACACTCAAGCTTTTCTGCAACCCCCTGTGCCTGCTTCCCGTCAGATACATAATCCTGCTCCCCGTCAGATACTTCATCTCCCAGAGAGTCTTCCTGCTATCGCAGTTTGTCCCACTGTGCCGCTCCCTTCGACCACATCTCCGCCTCTCACCCTTGCACCCTGTTCCCTCTCTCCATGGGACAATGGCGCACCTAAATTTTCCCTTCTGACGTCTCTATCTCGCCGATCCCATCCTGCTGTCCCTTTAAGGCTCCTGCCTCTTGCACCCTCTCCCCATCCTGCCCCCTCCCGCTCACCAAGGTATCCGACTCCCCGCCTCTCGTCGGAGCACCCACATCCACCACACACCCCGCTCCCGCCACCTCTCCCCCCGCAGACACCAAACTCCCCAGGGGGAGCCGAACTGCACTAAGGCTCGAGTCTGCACTTGACCCTCGCTGCCCGCTGCTGTCTTTGTTCCCCTCCACAGCACTCAGCGTGTTTTCCACCATCTCCATCCCGTTCTCCGCTCCGCCATCCACTGCCTCTTCCTGTGCTCCTTTCTCCTTCATTTTACCGGCTGTGTCCTCCGACTGCACCGCTCCTCCGACCGTTCCACTCTCATCTCCTGCTCCTTCTCCCATCTCCTCATCACTCATATCGCTCCCTTCTGCCACACACTCACAGCAGGTGGGGCCTTTATGACACACTCCACAGCTCTCCGCCTTGCAGCTCCAAGCAATGTGTCCCGACTCACCGCAATTGTAACAATACAGGTCTGGACAGTTTCTTACGAGATGGTCATGACCAAGACAATAATAGCACACTTTTACTTGGTTGTCATGCAGCACATGAAAGTACTGCACTCCTTCCAGTGTCTCGAACTTCATACTGTACGGCAATGACCTCACCTCCTCTGGGAACCGCACCTTTACATACCGGGTTCCGTCTGCTACCTGTGTTCCCGGATAGTACCTCCTCTTTATTGCAGAATAGATTTTAATGTCCCACGACTCCAACTTTTTGCTTAGCAATTCGTCCTCAATGTAAACTGGCAAGTTTAAAAATGAAACCACCACCTCCTCTGAATATAGCAGAGTCACCTCCAAGAATTTCTCACCAACTTTCAGACTGAGTAACAGTCTTTCCACCTCCTCACGGCCACTGACCGTCACCTCGAATCCCACATTTGGCTTAGGTCGGCAGGCAAAGCAGCTTCCCTCGCCACAGTCCTCATGAACTGCCTGGATAATATCCCGAGCTCGAATCTTCTTATCTTCACATTGCACCACCACCATGTTTTCTTTACCAAAACTCCTGAGATCCCGGCCCAAATCTTGGGGCCTTTTTTTTTTCCTTTCCCACCACAGTTTCTTCCCTAATTAAATTCCTCTCGGGAACATTGTCTTCTGAGGGGCCCGGCACTCCAGACCCCTCAGCAGCCATCTGGCTGTTTTTGTGGGCCCAAAAGGCCCTAAAACCTGAAAACCAAACCCCAAAACCCACCACCAACTTTTGACAAAACTCCCTCCAACTCCCAGCTGCAATCAGGCAACCAGTAACACCTGGCTCACTCCTAGCCCCTCCCACCTAGAGAGTGCTACCAACTGAGCCACAGCTGACCAAAAGAAGGAAGGGAAGAAAAATACAGGAAGCTGCAGACCTGTCAGTTTTGGGGAAGTTACTGGAATCTATCATCAGTGATAGAGTAACTAAGCACGTGAACAATTATGAGTTGATCAAAGAGAGTTAGCATGAAATTGTGACTTACTCATCTAATTGAATTTTTTGAGGAAGTCACTAACACGGTGGACAGGGGAGTTTCCCTAAAGGACATTAATTAACCCGTTGGGTATTTACGGTAAATGCAATAACTTCATGGTCACTTTCTTTACTGGTGCCAGCTTTTTTTAAACTGAATTTAAATTCTAAAACTGCCATAGTGGGATTTGAACACATATTCTGCTGTATTGTTAGTCTAGACCTCTGGATTAATAGTTTAGTAGCATGACCTCTACACTACTGCACCTGTGATTTGTCTAACTTAAGCTTGAGTAAGTTCATTAGTACCATTCCTCTTTGAATAAAAACCCCAGCCAAATACAATCTACAATATCCATCTCCTTTGTGAAAACTGAAGCAAAGTATTTCTTTAGTATCCCTGCTATTCTCTCACTCCTCTCTACAATCTTGCTGCTTCCTTTTCTTAACGTCCCTACTCTTACCTTGTACCAATAGAAAACAGCACTGAAAATCTCCATCAACCCAGTCCCAAGGTATATGTTGGTATGCTCCCATTCAGGACTTCTGTTGCTGACCTGCCAATGTCTAAGGGGTCAGGGATGGTTCATTAATTTAAGTATCAATAGAAGATGCCTGTGTCCCTTGGGCTGCTACCAGGGCACCTGCCCCAATTATCAAAAGCCACGACAAGGCCTTGGACAACGTGGACCACTTTCCATACCTCGGGAGCCTACTGTCAACAAGGGCAGACGTCGATGACGAAGTCCAACACTGCCTTTGGTCACCTGAGGAAAAGAGTGTTTGAAGACCAGGACCTCAAACCCGGCACTAAGCTCATGGTCTACAGAACAGTAGTGATACCTGTGGTAAACCACTGTTTGTATTCCACTGTGTACATGCCTGGACATGCCTCGGCTGACTCCTCCCACAAGTCCTAGTATAAAGGTGACTGCTCCCCAGCCCTTTGTATTTCTGGACCGGTCGACCACTCGAGGCAGACCTTCATTCTTTTGTTAATAAAAGCCTTTAGTTACTCTCTTAACTCTCAGTCTTTTATGAGTAATTGATAGCGCATCAATTCTTTAACAAAATTTTTATAATGGAGAAGATCCTCACACTAGCATGCCTGGACTTAGATCATCGGGAGGCAGACTCATCCACCAAGTTTACTCACTGGCTTAAGTGTTTCGAAAAATTCCTGACCGCCTCCGCAGCAATCAAATCGGACGAGGACAAACTGGATGTCCTGACCTCCAAAGTGAACCACCGAGTGTACTCGGTCATCCAAGACGCGACCTCGTACGCGGACGCTATCAAGCTCCTCAAGGACCAGTACACGCGCCCAGTGAACGAAGTGTATGCCAGGCACCTTCTGGGGAGTCGTAAACAACAACCTGGGGAATCGACCGTGGAATACCTTCAGGCACTGTCTGTGCTTGGCCGGGCCTGTGGTTGTAAGGATGTAAAGGCCGCCGTGTACACAGAGGAACTTATCCGGGACGCTTTTGTAGCGGGCCACAGATCCAATTACACCCGACAGCGACTGTTGGAGCAGAGTGACCTCGACCTCAACAAGGCCTCTGAACTCGCACTATCATTGGATGCAGCCTACCGGGGCATGGATGCCTACTCCTCTGCACCGTGGACGCCGCGGGGAATGACAGCCTGGGACACGGTAGGACCGCATCATAGCGCCGTGCCACCCCAGCCACATCCCAGCAACGGCCCAACTACCGCAGCAGTGTCCCAAGGCCAGACAGCAGTGCCCCAAGGCCAGAAATGCTACTTCTGTGGCCAGGCCAAACACCCCAGAGCGCGCTGCCCGGCGAAAAACGCGATCTGCTCGGGCTGCGGGAAGAAGGGACACTACGCTAACGTCTGCAGGGCCAAAGCCACCCCGAACCCCAGCAGCGCTGCGTGTGGGCCATGCGGGCCACCATCTTGGGCCTCCCCGGCCATGTGCGAACCACCGGTACAGCAGCCATTTTGGACGCCTCCAGCCACATGGGGATCATGGACGCCGCCATCTTGGACGACAGCCGGAACGCAGCAGGCCCCCAACACCGCCTCATCTGATACCCGCAGCGACACACCGACCCCTACGCTGGCATCCGTTATACTGGACCAAGCGAGGCCGCACCAGCTGGCCAGTTCCACAATGGACATTAAGGTAAATGGCCACGATACAATCTGCCTTTTTGACTCTGGGAGCACGGAGAGCTTCATCCACCCCAACACGGTGCGGCGTTGCTCTCTCCCAGTCCTGCCTGCACACCAGCGGATTTCTATGGCCTCCGAGTCCCAGTCGGCGGACATCGGCGGCTACTGCGTAGTGACACTCGTAGTAGACGGGACTGTGTACGATCATTTTAAACTTCTGGTCCTGCCCGACCTCTGCGCTGCCGTCCTGCTGGGGTTAGATTTTCAGTGCCACCTTAAAAGCGTTACGATGGCGTACGGTGGACCCCTACCCCCACTCACAGTCCGCAGCCAGCAGCTCCCAAATTGCCCGCCGCGCACCAGGTGCAACCTCTCCACACTCAGAGTCACCCCCCACTGTTTGCTAACCTCACCCCCGACTGTAAGCCCATCGCCACAAAGAGCAGGCGATACAGTGCCGGGGACAGGGTTTTCATTAAAACCGAAGTGGAGCGGCTCCTGAAGGAAGGGATTATTGAGGGCAGCACCAGCCCCTGGCGAGCCCAGGTTGTGGTCGTTAAGACCGGCGAGAAGCAGCGCCTGGTCATCGACTACAGCCAGACAATAAATCGCTACACCCTGCTGGACGCCTACCCACTCCCCCGCATAGCTGATATGGTCAACCAGATCGCACAGTACCGCGTCTTCTCGACCATTGACCTGAAATCAGCGTACCACCAGCTCCCTATCCGCCCTGAGGACCGCCAGTATACTGCCTTTGAGGCAAACGGCCGCCTCTACCACTTCCTTAGGGTTCCCTTTGGCGTCACCAATGGGGTCTCCGTCTTCCAAAGGGAGATGGACCGGATGGTAGATCAAAATGCGTTGCAGGCCACTTTCCCATATCTGGACAATGTGACCATCTGCGGCCGTGACTTGCAGGACCATGACGCAAACCTCGAAAAATTCCTCCGCACCGCCCAACTCTTGAACCTGACATATAACAAGGAGAAGTGCATATTCCGCACAAACCGCCTCGCCATCCTTGGCTGTGTTGTGGAACACGGAGTCATCGGCCCCGACCCCGACCGGATGCGTCCCCTTATGGAACTCCCACTGCCCCACTGCCTCAAGGCCCTGAAGAGGTGCCTAGGGTTTTTCTCCTATTATGCCCAGTGGGTCCCCTACTATGCGGACAAGGCCCATCCGCTGATCAAGTCCACCTCTTTTCCCTTGATGGCAGAGGCCCGCTTAGCCTTCCACCGTATCAAGGAAGACATTGCCAAAGCCACCATGCACGCAGTGGACGAATCCATCCCCTTCCAGGTGGAAAGCGACGCGTCCGACTTTGCCCTGGCCGCTACCCTCAATCAGGCGGGGAGACCCGTGGCCTTCTTTTCACGAACCCTCCAAGGCCCGGAGACCAGACACTCCGCTGTTGAGAAGGAGGCCCAGGCGATTGTGGAGGCTGTGCGTCATTGGAGGCACTACCTGGCCGGAAAACGATTTACCCTGCTCACTGACCAACGTTCAGTTGCTTTCATGTTTAACAACAAGCAGAGGGGCAAAATCAAAAATGACAAGATCTTGAGGTGGAGAATCGAACTTTCCACCTACAATTACGAGATCTTGTACCGGCCCGGGAAGCTCAATGAACCCCCGGATGCGCTATCGCGTGGCACCTGCGCCAGCGCGCAGATCGATAGACTGCGGGCCCTCCACAATGACCTCTGCCACCCAGGGGTCACCAGGTTCTTCCACTTCATCAAGGCCCGCAACCTGCCTTACTCTATTGAGGAGGTCAGGACCATGACCAGGAACTGCCAAGTCTGCGCTGAGTGCAAACCGCACTTTTATAGGCCAGACAGGGCCCACCTGATAAAAGCCACTCGCCCCTTCGAGCGCCTGAGCGTTGATTTTAAAGGGCCTCTCCCCTCCTCCGACCGCAACGTGTACTTCCTCAATATTATTGATGAGTACTCCCGTTTCCCGTTCGCCATCCCCTGCCCGGACATGACCAGTGCCACGGTCATTAAATGTCTGAACGACCTCTTCACCCTGTTCGGTTTCCCCAGCTATATCCATAGCGACCGGGGCTCATCGTTTATGAGCGACGAACTCCGTCAGTACCTGCTAACTAGGGGTATTGCCACAAGCAGGACCACCAGTTACAACCCCCGGGGGAACGGACAGGTGGAAAGAGAAAATGCGACAGTTTGGAAGGCCGCCCTGCTAGCCTTAAAGTCTAGGGGCCTTCCAACCTCCCGCTGGCAGGATGTGCTCCCCGATGCACTCCACTCTATTCGGTCACTGCTCTGCACTGCCACTAACGCCACCCCTCATGAGAAAATGTTTGTCTTCCCAAGGAAGTCCACATCGGGGACATCGCTACCGCCATGGCTGACGTCCCCAGGGCCGCTCCTACTGAGAAGGCACGTGAGGACCCATAAAACGGATCCCCTGGTCGAGAGGGTCGACCTCCTCCACGCCAACCCCCAGTATACTTACATTGCATACCCGGACGGGCGGGAGGACACAGTCTCCATAAGAGACCTTGCACCCTCGGGGGCCGCAGTAACCCACTACTCACTACCACCCCCCCCCCCACGATCCGATATCCAGCCCCAGCAGACGGCAGGCCTGGGCCCCGCGACCCGCTCGACATCTACGAGGACGACACGCCTGTGCCACAGCCCACGCAGGACTCGACGCCGGAAGCTCCACTACCCCTGCCGTCGCCACGCCGATCACAGCGGCAGACAAGACCTCCGGAGAGACTCTAATACACTAACTTTTAATACACTTCACCCCGCCGGACTCAATTTTAAACAAGGGGTGAATGTGGTAAACCACTGTTTGTATTCCACTGTGTACATGCCTGGACATGCCTCGGCTGACTCCTCCCACAAGTCCTAGTATAAAGGTGACTGCTCCCCAGCCCTTTGTATTTCTGGACCGGTCGACCACTCGAGGCAGACCTTCATTCTTTTGTTAATAAAAGCCTTTAGTTACTCTCTTAACTCTCAGTCTTTTATGAGTAATTGATAGCGCATCAATACCCATCCTCCTGTATGCCTCAGAGACATGGACCATGCACAGCATGCACCTCAAAGCACTGGAGAGGTACCACTAACGCTGCCTCCGAAAGATCCTGCAAATCCATTGGCAGGATAGGCGCACCAACGTCAGTGTTCTCGCTCAGGCCAACATCCCCAGCATCGAAGCTTTGACCACACTTGATCAGCTCTGATGGACGAGTCACATCACCCGCATGCCCGATACGAGACTCCCAAAACAAGCGCTCTACTCGGAGCTCCGACATAGCAAGAGAGCCCCAGGTGGGCTGAGGAAACGCTTCAAGGACCCCCTCAAAGCCTCCTTGAAAGAGTGCAACATCCCCACTGACACCTGGGAATCCTTGGCCCAAGGCTGCACAAAGTGAAGGAATACCTCGAGTCTCTTCGCTGGGAGCAAGCGGAAGCCAAGCACAGGCAGTGCAAGGAACGCACATCAACCCAAGCACCCCACCCACCCACCCCTTCAACCACCGTTTGCCCCACATGTGACAGAGACTGTAGGTCCCGCATTGGACTCATCAGTCATCTGCGAACTCATTTTTAACGTGGAAGCAAGTCATCCTCAGTTCCAAGGGACTGCCTAAGAAGAAGAAGACTAGGGCACCTGCCTTCATCCGGAGACTGGAAAATAGACTGTCCACTGCCACTCCAGAGGAGGAGTGGGTGTCATGTCCACCTGCCGGAAAGAAAGTTAACATGCCCCGATCAACTCCCTTTGTAAAGGGATTACGTTTAAATATATATATTTATGAAAAACCACATTTTTTATTTCAGTGTCCAAGCCTCCATCCAGACCCGGACCCCAAGGTGGGGCCCACAGCTGCCATTTAGCAGCCTGATCCCATCACCGATGATCTGCCAGTGTTCTGAGCACCAAGAGACATTGGCAATGGCTGTCTCTTCCCTTAACCACATCCCTTCGCATAGCACTGGCCTTTTTTCACAATGATGACATAGTTGCTTCCCCATTGTGGAAATTCCCATGCAAGGCTGGAGTCTGATTTGCAAACCTTCTGGTGCCCTATATATTATTTGTTCATTTCTCTCATATTCCCTCTTAGCTTTTCTCATATCTATTTTTGTAGCTTTTCTATGTTCTTGATATTTATCCTGGCTCTTTCTATTTTTTTAAATTATCTTCTCTGTAACCAATAAATACTTGTTTTTTGAGTTCAGATTTCATCCAATCTCCTTATTCATCCATGGAAACCCAGCCTTCAATGCAATCCCACTGTTCCTTGTTGGATCACACCTGTGTAAGATTCGCAAAATTTCTACATTTCCCCAAAGGTTATTAATAAGAAAAGGGACTCTGCGTGGACATTTTAAAGAAAAAGGGTACCCAAAATGGCATCCGCACCTCGTGGCAGAAAGCCTGTGAGATTTTAAAACTTGGACTCTGCGACGCAGGCAGCTTGTGGAGAAATCAAAACCAAAGCTGCAGTTTCTGTGAAGAGAGACTTTGCATTTGTAAAACCAAACAGGACTTTGAATTATGTATTAGATCAAATTGGAGATAAAATCTAAACCCAGTTAGGCCTATAGTTAAAGCCATCAAGCAGTTTGCATATATAATCGGCAACAGATTAAGGACGCCATCGAGGCTGGACAGGCCCATCAAGGTGCATTCATGACAAAACAAGTCAATTATCGGGCCGGTAGATGCGATTACTGGCCATCTAAAAACAGTTAGAGTAGATTGCCACAGTTATTTAAAATAGCCCGCCAAAATTAAGAAAAGAACTAACCTGATTTGGCGTGCAGATAAGGGCCATCCAAAGAAGTATAATTGTAGGCCCACTGGCAACCTTCTCGTGCTCTGCTCTCAGCCTTGCTCCGGCTCCGGCCCCTCGCCCTCGTGGCTGCTGCTCTTTCCCCATCCCGCGCTTACCCCCTGGCCCTTACCCGTGCCTTTTCCCCACTCCATCCGGACTCGCCCAGGCACTGCATCAGGCGGACACGGACAATTCAGGCCAGGCGAGGCGGGACGCGACGAGGCGAGGAGGAGACGAAGTGAAGAAGACGACGGAGAAGATGAACTGAGGAAGACGACTGAAGACAGGCTTTGAATCATCGGGCCTTCAGTCTCAGCTGACCTGCGACTATCTTCATGCAAACTCAAACTGTCGGCCGAGGAAGAGAAACCACCACGTGACGACGGCAGGCTCCAGAGAGCACCAAGAGCGAACCCCGAACCCCACCGCTGTTTTGAGTTCAGCAGACCCCTTTTATTGGTGAGCATGAAGTTCTGACCCCTCATAGCTTAATCTAGTTAGGTATAGGGGGTGGGATAAGGATAAGGGGATTAAGATAGTTGTTTTCCCTCGATGTGCCGTGTATTCCCCATTCCCTGTATAAGTATAGTTATTCTTTTGTATTTTGCCTGTAGAAGTGTATCACAGAATCACAGAATCACAGAAACCCCACAGTGCAGATGGAGGCCATTTCGGCCCATCGAGCCTACACCAACACATATCCCACCCTATCCCCGTAACCCCACATATTTAATCCCCCTAACACTAAGGGTCAATTTATCATAGCCAATCAACCTAACCTGCACATCTTTGGACTGTGGGAGGAAACCGGAGCACCCGGAGGAAACCCACGCAAACACGGGGAGAATGTGCAAACTCCACACAGACAGTCGCCCGAGGCTGGATTCGAACCCCGGTCCCTGGCACTGTGAGGCAACAGTGCTAACCACTATGCCACCAATCATAAGATTGTATTAATTTCCTCTTCAATAAAAATCTTGGTTTTGTTCACATCCAACCACCTGTCTACTCGAGTCTTTTCTGTATCGCCGCCTGTACCTAAGTCCGGTGTCTAGAACCCAGGGGTGTGGGAGCGATTCGATCCGCTCATAAACAGTCAGAGGCATAACTGACTGGGTGCACGCACCACCCGACACCACCCCCTACACTTGTACCAATTCCATCTCAAATATTTCCCATTGCTGATCAATGGTTCTATTTGCCATTTTTTCCTTCCATTTAAATTGTGCAAAATTCCTTTTATCTCACTTGTATCAGTTTCTTCAATTCAAGTATTAAAATTACAATGGGAGTGTTTGCCAAAACTGATCACAATTTAAGTAATTTTTTTCTTGACTTTTCCATTCAAGAATCTTTTTTTATTGACTTTTTCTATTCATTTTTTATTACTGGACTGAGCCTGATTACATTATGGTCACTTTTTCCCAAATGTCCCCCTATTTTTGGTCACATATTTGCTGCATTTCATTATTCAAAAGCAGGTGTAGTAGTGCTTCCTTTCTTGTTGGACTTTCAACATGTTAACTGAGAAAACAATCCTGAACACATTACAAAAATACCTACACAAACATTTTCCTTATCTCAGTCTATTTTTGGATAATTTCCATCTCCTACAATTATAGCACTATTGTTAATACAGACTTAGTTTTTCAATTCTACACTCATAACTCAGTCCTGTGAGACTTTGGACCAGCCATGTGACCTTTTAGCACATTACCACCAGGGCGTAGATGCTTCAGATGTTAAAATAATTTTAACCTATAAGTAAAATGTTTTCAAAATTGAACACAGGGCTGTATTCTTCAGATAAATATTCAAAATTGGGTATAGTAGTCTAGTGGTTAGGTTACTGAGCCAGTAATCCAATATAGACTCTGGAACAGTTCCCATGGATTAGAGGGTAGCTAATGTATCCCCACTATTCAAAAAAGGTGGTAGAGAGAAAACGAGGAATTATAGACCAGTAAGCCTGACATCGGTAGTGGGGAAAATGCTAGAGTCCATTATAAAAGACATAACAGCAGAGCACTTGGAAAACAATGACAGGATCGGACAAAGTCAACATGGATTTACAAAAGGTAAATCGTGCTTGACTAATCTACTGGAATTTTCTGAGGATGTAACTGGTAGAATATATAAGGGAGAACCAGTGGATGTGGTGTATTTGGACTTTCAGAAGGCTTTCAATAATGTCCCGCATAAGAGATTAGCGTGTAAAGTTAAAGCAGATGGGATGGGGGGTAAGGTACTGACTTGGATAGAGAACTGGTTGGCAGATAGGAAGCAAAGAGTTGGAATAAATGGGCCTTTCTCCGAGTGGCAGGCAGTGACTAGTGGGGTATCGCAGGGATCGGTCCTAGGACCCCAGCTATTCACAATATATATTAATGATCTAGATGAGGGAAGTGCATGTAATATCTCCAAATTTGCAGACGACACAAAGCTGGGTGGGCGTGTGTGCTGTGAGGAGGATGCAGAGAAACTTCAGTATGATTTGGACAGGTTGGGTGATTGGGCAGATGCAAGGCAGATGCAGTATAATGTGGATAAATGCGAGGTTATCCACTTTGGTGGCTAAAACAGGAAGACAGGTTATTATCTGAATGGCAATAGATTGGGAGAAGGGGAAGTGCAATGAGACCTGGGTGTCCTTGTGCACCAGTCGCTGAAGGTAAGCATGCAGGTGTAGCAGGTGGTTGAGAAGGCAAATGGTATGTTGGCCTTCATAGCGAGAGGATTTGTGTACAGGAGCAAGGATGTCTTGCTGCAGTTGTACAGGGCCTTGGTGAGACCACACCTTGAGTATTGTGTGCAGTTTTGGTCGCCTTATCTGAGGAAGGATGTTCTTGCCATGGAGGGAGTGCAGCGAAGATTCACCAGACTGATACCTGGGATGGCAGGAATGACATATGAGGAGAGATTGGGTTGATTGGGCTTATATTCACTGGAGTTTAGAAGAATGAGAGGGGATCTCATGAAACTTATAAAATTCTAACAGGACTAGACAGACTAGATGCAGGAAGAATGTTCCCGATGACAAGGGAGTCCAGAACCAGGGGTCACAGCTTAAGGATAAGGGGTAAGCCATTTAGGACAGAGATGAGGAGGAATTTCTTCACCCAGAGAGTGGTGAACCTGTGGAATTCTCTACCACAGAAGGCAGTTGAGGCCAATTCATTAAATATATTCAAGAAGGAGTTAGATATACTTCTTAAGGCTAAAGGGATCAAGGGATATGGGGAGACAGCAGGGACAGGGTACTGAATTTGGATGATCAGCCATGTTCTCATTAAATGGCGGAGCAGGCTCGAGGGGCCGAATGGCCTACTCCTGCTCCTATCTTCTATGTTTCTATGTTTCTAATAGGCCTGGACTAATGATCCAAAGACGAGAATTCAAATCCCACCACAGCAGCTGGGGATTTTAAATTCAGTTGATTAAATAATTCTGGAATAAAAAACTAGTATTAGTAATGGTGACCTTGAAACTATTGGATTGTTGTAAAAACCCAACTAATGTCTTTTAGGGTAGGAAATGTGCTGTCAACAATCTGGTCTGGCCTATATGTGACTCCAGACTCACAGCAATGTGGTTGACTCTTAACTGCCCTCTGAAATGGCCTAGCGAACCACTCAGTTGTAACAAAACACAACAATAAGAAAGAAACCGGACAGACCACATGGCACCGGCTATGGACACGGCAACAGTACACCCAGCCCAGTTGACCCTGTAAAGTCTTCCACACCAACATCTGGACTTGTGCCAAAATTGGGAGAGCTGAAATAGTCATACTCACCGAATCATACCTTTCAGCCAATGTCCCAATCTCCTCCATCACCATCCCTGGGTATGTCCTGTCCCACCGGCAGGATAGACCCACCAGAGATGGTGGCACAGTGGTATAGGGAAGGAGTGGCCCTGGGAGTCCTCAATATTGACTCAAGACCCCATGAAATCTCATGGCTTCAGGTCAAGCATGGGCAAGGAAACCTCCTGCTGATTACCACCTACCGCCATCCCTCAGCTGATGAATCAGGACTCTTCCATGGTGAACACCACTTGGAAGAAGCACTGAGAGTATAAAATGTACCCTGGGTGGGGGACCTCAATGTGGCTCGGTAGCACCACTGCTGATCGAGCTGGCCGATTCCTGAACTTCTGCGACAGGTGGTGAGAGAACCAACATGAGGGGAAAAACCTACTTGACCTCGTCCTCACCAATCTACCTGTCGCAGATGCATCTGTCCATGACAGTATTAGTAGCAGTGGCCACCGCAGTCATTGTGGAGACAAAGTCCCGTCTTCACATTGAGGACAACCTCCATCGTGTAGTGTGGCAATACCACTGTGCTACATGGGATAGATTCAGAACAGATCTAGCAGCTCAAAACTGGGCATCCATGAGGTGCTGTGGGCCATCAGCAGCAGCAGAATTGTATTCCACCACAATCTGTAACCTCATGGCCCGGCATATCCCTCACTCTACCATTACCATCAAGCCAGGGGACCAACACTGGTTCAATAAGGAGTGTAGAAGAGCATGCCAGGAGCAGCACCAGGCGTACCTAAAAATAAGGTGCCAACCTGGGGAAGCTGCAACACAGGACTACATGCATGCTAAAAAGCGGAAGCAGGATGCTATAGACAGGGCTAAGAGATCCCACAATCATCGGATCAGATCAAAGCTCTGCAGTCCTGCCACATCCAGTCGTAATTGGTGGTGGACCATTAAACAGCTTTTTAAAAATTTGTTTATGGGATGTGGGTGTCACTGGCAAGACCAGCATTTATTGCCCATCCCTAATTGCCCTTGAGAAGGTGGTGGTGAGCTGCCTTCTTGAACCGCTGCAGTCCGTGTGGTGAAGGTACTCCCACAGTGCTGTTCAGGAGGGAGTTCCAGGATTTTGAGCCAGCGACAATGAAGGATCGGCGATATATTTCCAAGTCAGGATGGTGTGTGACTTGGAGGGGAACTTGGAGGCGGTGGTGTTCCTATGCACCTGCTGCCCTTGTCCTTCTAGGTGGAAGAGGTCGTGGGTTTGGAAGGTGCTGCTGAAGAAGCCTTGGTGCGTTGCTGCAGTGCATCTTGTATATGGTACACACTGCAGCCATGGTACGCCGGTGGTGGAGGGAGTGAATGTTTAAGGTGATGGATGGGGTGCCAATTAAGTGGGCTGCTTTGTCCTGAATGGTGTCGAGCATCTTGAGTGTTGTTGGAGCTGCACTCATCCAGGCAAATGGAGCGTATTCCATCACACTCCTTACTTGTGCCTTGCAGATGGTGGAATGGCTTTGGGGAGTCAGAAGGTGAGACACTCGCCACAGAATACCTAGCCTCTGACCTGCTCTTGTTGCCACAGTATTTATGTGGCTGGTCCAGTTATGTTTCTGGTCAATGATGACCCCCAGGATGTTAACGGTGGGGGATTTGGTGATGGTAATGCCGTTGAATGTCAAGGGGCAGTGGTTAGACTCTCACTTGTTGGAGATAATCATTGCCTGGCACTTCTGTGGTGTGAATGTTACCTGCCACTTATCAGCCCAAGCCTGAATGTCATCCAGGTCTTGTTGCATGTGGGCATGGACTGTTTCATTATCTGAGGAGTTGTGAATTGCACTGATTAGTGTGCAGTCATCAGCGAACATCCCCATTTCTGACCTTATGTTGAAGGGAAGGTCTTTATGAAGCAGCTGAAGATGGTTGGGCATGTGGCACTGCCCTGAGGAACTCCTGCCATGATGTCCTGTGGCTGTGATGATTGGCCTTCAACCACCAAAACCATCTTCCTTTGTGCTAGGTATGACTCCAGCCAGTGGAGAGTTTTCCCCCCCGATTCCCATTGACTTCAGTTTTACTGGGGCTCCTTGATGCCACACTCGGTTAAATGTTGTCTCGGGCAGTCACTCTCACCTTGCCTCTGGAATTCAGCTCCTTTGTCCATGTTTGGACCAAGGCTGTAATGAGGTTGGGAGCCGAGTGGTCTTGGCGGAACCCAAACTGGGCATCAGTGAGCAAGTTATTGGTGAGTAAGTGTCGCTTGATAGCACTGTCAACGACACCTTCCTTCACTTTGCTGATGATTGAGAGTAAGCTGATGGGGTGGTAATTGGCTGGATTGGATTTGTCCTGCTTTTTGTGGACAGGACATACCTGGACAGTTTTCCACATTGTTGGATAGATGCCAGTGTTGTAGCTGTACTGGAACAGCTTGGCTGGAGGCACGGCTAGTTCTGGAGCACAAGTCTTCAGCACGACAGCAGGGATGTTGTTGGTGCCCATATCATTTGCTGTACCCAATGTGCTCAGCCATTTCTTGATATCACGTGGAGTGAATTGAATTGGCTAAAGACTGGCTTCTGTGATGGTGGGGACCTCGGGAGTAGGCCAATATGGATCATCCACTTGGTACTTCTGGCTGAAGATGGTTGCAAACACTTCAGCCTTGTCTGTTTCACCACACGGACTGCAGCAGTTCAAGAACGCGGCTCACCACCACCTTCTCAAGGGCAATTAGGGATAGGCAATAAATGCTGGCCTGGCCAGTGTCGGGGGTGGCGTGTGCCCAGTCAGCTCTGCCCCTGACTGTCTCTGAGCGGTTCGAATCGCTCCCACACCCCTGGGTTCTAGACACTGGACTTAGGTACAGGTGGTGATACAGAAAAGAGTAGAAAAGTGGTTTGGTGTAAGAAAACCACAATTTTTATTAAAGGCACAATAAAACGCAATACTGAGAATTACTGGAATAATTACAGGCATATAAAATTACACTTATTTGGGAATGGGGAACACATGACACATCGAGGGAACAAACACATTAAAATCCCCTTATCCTTATCCCACCCCCAATACCTAGATAGATTAAGCTACGAGGGGCCAGGAATTCATGCTCACCAATGGGGTTTCCTTGACAGTTCGAAACCTGTCGGTTAAGCCGGTTGTGGTTTTGGGGTTCGCTCTTGTTGTCTTTTGGGGCCTGCCGTCGTCACGTGGTCACAGGGCGCGGCGATGGAGTTGTCTGTGCGAAGTACCCTTCTTTTCCTTCGTTAGATTAAAGTCTTTTGTGGGGTACTTCACCTTGCAGGAATTGTTGTTCTTCTGGTGGTGGTTTGGTCGCCGACGGTTTTGTTGCGGTTGGGGCTCGGTTGGCGGTTTATATCGTCGATTGATTTTACTACCCAAGCTTCAAACGCCAGCTTATAACTAGGCCGTTTGTCCCCAATGCTTCTTTTCGCTGCCCTTCTCTGCTTATCGGTTTTTGCCGTTCGTCTTGTCTCGTCTCGTCTGCCCGTTTGTCCTTTGCTTGTTCGATTCGGTTCCGTTCTCCTCCCCGCGTTTGGCCCCCAGTGTTATAATGGGCATCCTCGGTGTCGGGAGAGGCAAGAGCACGAGGCAAGAGAGCGAGCAAGAGACCGAGCAAGAGAGCGAGAGCTACCGGTGGGCCTACAATTATACCCGGTTCTTCACCCCTTATCTGCGCGCCAAATCAGGTCAGTTCTTTGTCTAACTTTTTGCGGGCTCGTCTAAAATGATTACAGTCATTTACTTTAACGGCTTTTGGGGTGGTTGTCTCCTTGTTTAATGGCTTCGATATCCTGGCTGTTTGTTACTTATGAATTTTAATCGTCTTTTCTGGCTTGATAGCTAGCTGTGAGCTGTTACCGATTATTTATGCAGAAAGTTAATGGCCTCAAGATTAGGCCCATCCTGACTTAATCTGTTCCAAGGTGAAGAATGCATATTCTGTGTTTACCTAGCTGTCTGGCTTTAGAAAATGGTAAAGTCTTTCACAGATCCATGCATGTTAAGTTTCGTTTCAGGATTGGAATGGGCCTGCCTTCTGCAGGGCCTTGCTTTTAAAATCCTGCAAGCCTTGGTCACGAGGTTTCAGAAGCCATTTTGGGTACCCTTTTTAATAACTGGTCCATACAGGGTCCCTTTATCCATAACTTTTGGGGAATGTGGGAATTTTGAGAACCCTACACCAGTGATGCCCACATCCCATGAAATAATTTTAAAAAGGGGTTCAAATCCCGCCATGGCAGTTGGGGAATTTAAATTCAATTATATAAATCTGGAACAAAAAGCTTGTCTCAGTAATGGTGACCATGAAACTACTGGATTGTTGTAAAAACCCATCTGGTTCCCTGATGTCCTTTAGGAAAGGAAATCTGCTGCCCTTACCCGGTCTGGCCTCTATGTGGCTCCAGACCGACAGCAATGTAGTTGACTCTTAACTGCTCTTTTGAAAAGGCCTAGCAAGTCACTCAGTTGTATTCAAGTAGGCAGCTCACCACTACCTTCATGAGGGCAATTAGGGATGGGCAATAAATGTTAGCCTTGCCGGCGATGTCCACATCCAAAGAATAAATTTTTAAAAATTCCTTCAAATGATTTGGATGAGGGAACCAAATGTAATATTTCCAAGTTTGCTGACGACATGAAACTTGTGAGTTGTGAGGAGGATGCAAAGAGGCTTCAAGGCAATTTAGACAAGTTGAGTGAGTGGGCAAATACATGGCAGATGCAGCATAACGTAGATAAATGTGAAGTTATCCACTTTGGTAGGAAAAACAGAAAGGCAGAGTATTATTTAAATGGTGATAGATTGGTAAATGCTGATGTACAAAGGGACCTGGGTGTCCTTGTACACCAGTCACTGAAAGCAAACATGCAGGTGCAGCAAGCAGCTAGGAAGGCAAATGGTATGTTGGCCTTCATTGCAAGAGGATTTGAGTACAGGTGCAAGGAAGTCTTGCTACAGTTATACAGGGCCTTGGTGAGACCACACCTGGAGTACTGTGTGCAGTTTTGGTCTCCTTACCTAAGAAAGGATATACAGGAAACTCTTTGGTATCCGGCACCGATGGGACCGGGATGGTGCTGGTTGATTAAAAATTCCGGATGACCGTGAGGGTTATCTACCGAGGCTATTTTTAACAAACAAAAATTAAAAAATCAAGAAATGCGCAGTATACAGTAATTGGGTACTCACCTACAGAAGGTTGTGTTAAATAGATGGTGGAAGATGCTTGATTAAGTACAGTACTGCCAGTTGAGGGTAATCCATAACTCTTTAATTACTTAACAGTAAAACAAAACTTATACAGTAAACAGAAAAATGGCGGATCGGAAGAGACGGGAGAGTCAGACTCCTGTTATTGAGGTGTTCCGACTTCTGACAGCGTCAAGAAGCCGTGTAGTGGCAGTTTGGAGAACTACCCCCATTTTGCCGGTTAATAGAGAATTCCGGATATTTAGGTGCCGTTTAAACGAGAGTTTCCTGTACTTGCCATAGAGGGAGTGCAGCGAAGGTTCACCAGACTGATTCCTGGGATGGCAGGACTGTTGTATGAGGAGAGATTCCATTGACTAGGCCTGTATTCACTAGAGTTTAGGAGAATGAGAGGGAATCTCATTGAAACGTATAAAAGTCTGACAGAGCTAGACAGACTGGATGCAGGGAGGATGTTTCCCCTGGTGGGGGGGGGGTGTAGAATGAGGGGTCACAGTCTCAGGATATGGGGTAGGACATTTAGGACTGAGATGAGGAGAAATGTCTTCACTCAGAGGGTGGTGAACCTGTGGAATTCTCTACCACAGAAGGCTGTGGAGGCCAAGTCTCTGAATATATTTAAGAATAGTTAGATAGATTTCTAGATACAAAAGGCATCAAGGGGTATGGAGAGAGAGCAGGAATATGGTATTGAGATAGAAGATCAGCCATGATCATATTGAATGGCAGAGCAGGCTCGAAGGGCTGAATGGCCTACTCCTGCTCCTATTTTTCTATGTTCTGTTTCTAACTCAGAACTCAATCCCACAATTTTCCAATATGAACGGGCACATGTGTTTTTGTGATCAGAACTGCACACGGTGCTCAAGGTGTGACCAGAACATTGTACAGTTTCAGCATGAAGGCCTCAGACCTGTACTGTACTGGTTTAGCTATATAGCTCATTATTCAGTTAGCTATATTTAGTGCTGCTGTGCAATGCCTGGACATGCTAAGCATTGAGTCAACAATCACTCACAGACCTCTCCTAGCTAGTTCATCTCCATTCACTGGGTAAGTGTCTCTCCCATTCTTTCATCTAACTTGCACTTATCTAAATTGAACGTTATCTGCCATCGTCCTGCCCGCTTGCAAAACTTTTCTAGGCATTTCTGTAGCGTTCATTTGCCTCATCAAACTTGACTGCCCCTCTGACTTAACAAAATTGATAAAGTGTGGTGCTGTTTTACATACATCAGTTCTCACGAATATATAGAGAGGTATAAAGACAGCTGTGGTTAGTTGGTTAACAATACACAAGAACAAGTGGTGTTGATATTTGGCAAATGGTTGAAAACTGATTGAGGGGCTGGGGGTTGTTAAGAAAGCAACACCTGAGTATGGGGGCTTTTGTGATAGAATAGCATTTTTTTGCTGGTACTTACTCTTCACTTTATGTGCTTATTCAAAGTAAACATTTGAAAGCACAAAATTACCCTGGGAAAACGCACCAGGAAATACCACAAAAAACAGTATTAAAACAGACCCTTGTGTATTCAGTTCATATATGTAACTAGAATTTAATAAAATTGTATCCTTCTTTCACATTACCTAGAGATAAGATCATTGTTTGCACTTTTGAGAAAGTTTATGTGATGAAATAGAGCACAATTAACCAAGCAGGCAGAAAATTGACAGCTCCATAAATCATCAGCGGTATCTACATCAGGGGCTTTCTTCTCCTGCCAAGATGTGGGTGGGAGTCCTGATGTCTGGGAAAAGTACAGACGCAAGGACCTTAAGTTTACAAAGCCAAAGCCCACATGCATCACCCTGAGCTTGCACTCAATCCATATTTCAGGAGCACTATGGCAGGCAATTGGACGTCAGTTAACACAGAGACTTGGAGTAATCATTAACTGTTAGATTGCTGGATTCGTTCTTTTTTTTAGTTTTTATTTATAGCCGGAAGCACAAGTATTGCATGTTCACAAGATTAAAAATAATGTTGTGTCCAATTATTTACCTGGCGAAGTCTTCCCATACTGCACTCTTTGAGAGGGGGAGAATGCCCCTGTCTGGTCAGTGCCCCTGCCTGGTCAGTGCCCCTGTCCGGTCAGTGCCTCTGTCCAGTCAATGCGGGGAATTTTAACCTGAAAAACGTTTGCGTCGGGGGGGAAGTAAAAATGTAAAAAATCTCAAACCCAACCCAACCTGCCTTGAAACCGCATACTTCTGGTTTTATAGGAGGCAGGTGGCCAACCCGCTCTCAGGAGGCGGGTCGCCAATTTAAATATTTTAATCAGGCTGCGTGCTAAGATTTTATCTGTGTTTCAGGCTGAATGCTGGCCGGCCAGGTTTCCGGGACTAAATGGAGGCGAGAACTGCTGCATGGAAGACGCAAGTGCTTTTCCAGCACTGCTTGTGGGCCAGGAGGAGCAGGAGTGCTTCCCCCCGGCCCACCTAGCAAACCTCCCCAGTGATCGGATCCCTCCCACGATCACTGACCCCCTCCACGATCACCAACCCTCCCTCCGCGATCTGCAACTCTCTCCCGACTTCCCATCTCTCACACCGATCTTGTCCCCGGCCCCCCATCTCTCCCTCCGATCTCGTCCCCGGCCCCCCATCTCTCCCTCCGATCTCGTCCCCGGCCCCCCATCTCTCCCTCCGATCTCGTCCCAGGCCCCCCATCTCTCCCTCTGATCTCGTCCCCGGCCCCCCATCTTTCCCTCCGATCTCTCTTCGACCCTCCATCTCTCCCTCCAATCTCTCCCCAACCCCCCACCGCCCCCATCTCTGCCCCCGAGCAGCACGAACTTTCCTGCTCCTTGGTTGTGGCCTATTCTGCAGCTTTCCCCACCTGACAGGGAGCCAAGCCAGTCAATCAGGCTGGCTTCCTGGTCGGGAAACCTGTTTAAAAAAAAATGAACACAATGAAGTTAAAACTCCACGGCGTTCGGTCCCGTCTAGAAATGCTGCCCCAGGGCAATGCGTCAGTCCAGCCAATGCCTGGGCCCAGCCAATGCGCCTGTCCAGCCAATGCCTGGGCCCAGACAATATCACAGTCTAATCAGTCCCTCAGTCCAGCTGAATGCTAATCGTACATGATGCATCCTAACACTAATGTTAAAATATATAAAAAATATCAGTCTTACTTTTTATTCTTCTACATTGAAAAAAACGTTTTTATCATTCCTGGTTTTCAGATCTCCAGTTAGAGGGTAGTCCCTAAGCCTGTGCCAATGGTCTTCATGTTCGTCCATACAAGGTGCCCAACAGCATTGTGGATTTCTGATTTCCCCACCCTCCCTATGTGGAAGAGCTTGTCCTCTGTTTACTGTCTGAATTTAACATCAGGAACCTCATATGCCACAATCACAGCCAATAGCTCAAATATACGACTCCATGACATAGCCTCGGAGGTCAAATTCCTCTTTTGATGTGAGTACGACTGTCAAGGCTGTGTGTGTTGCTCACCTCTAATTGCCTTGAGAAGGTGGTGATGGGCCTTATTAATTATTAGTTTTAGAACTGACGTACTTACTAGGCCCCCTCAGAGGACTTTAAGGGTCAAACACCTAGTGTGAACTAGAGTTGCATATAGGCCAGATCTGATACGGATGACAGCTTTCTTTCCCTGAAGGGCATTAATGAACCAAAAGTGTTTTTATGATGCATTAGCAACATTCATAACCCTCTTTTTCCTTTCTGGTACCAGCCCACAAATCACCAGATTTATTCAATTCAGTTATGGTGGGGTTTGAACGCATGACCTCTAGGTTCCTAGCCAGCACCATAATCACTACACTACTACATACGCGTTTTTACTTAAATCCTTGCTTAATTTCATTAGCAGGTCTTTAATAATGGAGAAAAAACATGCATTCTCTTTAAATGAGGAAAATTTGCAATGCCACAGCTCCACACCATTGAAACACAAAACATTTCTGCAATATTCCCTGTATAATGTAATTTTTGTTAATATTTACTGTGGGACAAATCCTTCTACAGGCTCAAAGGGTTAAATAATGTGCAATATTTTTTTTTATCTACAATCAATTTTTCACTTTTATTGACCCTGGAATTCAACTGTGAACTACTGATTTTTTTTAACTATACAAACATGCATGATAATTCTTTCTGTTTATATTAACTGTCTGCACTTCCAGCACAGGAAATGACTTCTACTTTATAAAAATATACCAGCAACATTTTCATATCTTTATTAGGTTCAGTGCATTGCCCTTTTAACTTTATCACAGCTACTGTAAAAAAAAACACATTTTGGTCAGTTTGGTTTCACGAAAGTTAATAGCTCATCCCTTTCCATTTTAAAGTGAACATCACCCTGAGGTACATTTAAAAGTTTCACTCGAAGCATTCTGCTATGGAATGGCTGGGTGGATGCTTTTGTGAAAGTGCTAATTGGGCTCCTTTGGCAGCACTCCCACTCCAGGGACTTGAACGCCTAATCTAGGCTGACACCTCAATCGTAGGTGTTGTCTTTTGGATGAGACGTGAAACTGAGGTCACTTCTGCCCTCGCAGGTTGACGTAAAAGATCCAATGGCGCTATTTCGAAGAAGAGCAGGGGAAGTGTCCCCGCTGTCCTGGCTAATATTTGTCCCTCAGCCAACATCACTAAAACAGATTATCTGGTGATTATCACGTTGCTATTTGTGGGATCTTGCTGTGTGCAAATTGGCTGCCGCATTTCCAACATTACAACAGTGACTACACTTCAAAAATACTTCATTGGCTGTAAAGCACTTTGCAGCATCCTGAGGTTGTGAAAGGCGCTAAACAAATGCAAGTTCTTCTTTCTTTTAGTGACCTCTATCATCATTCTAATGGCTGAAGGGACCTTGTTGTAACACTGTTTAACTAGGGCCTAGAAAAATGTGCAGGTGTCATTAGTTCTTTCTTTTTTTCTTTCATTCTTGCTACTGGATCAGAAGATTTGCACTGTGGGGTTTCTGTGATTCTGTGATTTGCTTGGTTTGATACTGTCACCGGGAGGTCGATTTAACGACAAGTTCGGTGTCCTTTGAGACGACATTAGTTGTGATCTAAGCTCACGTATCGGGGTGGGCCGCGAGAAGGCTGTCATCATCCATCCCCATCATGCAACTGTGGAACTCCTGATCAGACCCTGGAGCACATCATTGAGCACTGCCCTCAGAGGAAATTCGCAGGCAGCCTACAAGATATCCACGCTGTTCACCGGAAGCTTTGGCCTGACTTACATAATGACATTTGATTTGCTTTGCTACTACCATACGAAAGAAGAAGAAGAAGAATTAGAAGATTGCAAGTTCAAGCTCCACTCTAGGGACTATGCACATAAGGGGAGATATTCCTTCCATTTAAATTAATGGAGGAACATTGGGCGGGTTCCTTTAAAGGTGTGTGCTCTGACCTGTCTGATTTTCTGATGTCCTCTGTGCCAATGCGATCCTGTGCACTTGGAAGAAGACCCAAGAAAATCTCTCAGCTGACTCTGCAGAGCAGTACTGAAGAAGTACTGCATGGCCAGACGTATCTTTCAGATGAGATGTTAAACCATGGCTCAGTTTGCCTGTTTAGTTGGGTGTAACACGTCCCATTGCACTATTTGAAGAAGAGTATAAAGTTCTCCTGGTGTCCCAGTCAACATTTTTCCCTCAACCGACACCATTAGCAACTGGTCATTTATCTCATTTGCTGTTTGACGGACCTTGCTGTGTGAACTTGACTGCTACATTTGTCTAAATAACAACAGTGAACTGTACTATACTTCAAAAGTCATTCAGGGCTTTGGTATTGTCTGAGGATGTAGTAGGCACTATATAAATGTAGGATCTTTCTTTCATTTTATGTTCTGAGTTATGTTTGACTACCTGACCATTGTGTGTGAGGGTGAGTGGGAGGCATGCACTGGATAGATACTTCCCTGTAGAGGTAAAGGAGAAAATAGGTTGATGTGGACCTCGGCAGCTCTTAAAGAAAAAGGCAGCTAACCCTGTCTGTTCCCCCATTCAGATGAAAAAAATATGAAAGGGGGGGGTGGGGGGGGGGAGCATCTTTTCTCAGGAAAATAGCTAAAGGTGAATGAAAAATCAATTACACAAAATTCTTGGGCAGTCTCAATTTGATTCCTAGTGAACAAAGAAAGACTTACATTTATATCGCGCCTTTCACGGCCTCAAGATGTCCCAAAGCACTTTATCGTCAATGAAGTACTTTTGAAGTGTAGTCACTGTTGTAATGTAGGAAACACAGCAGCCATTTTGCACGCAGCAAGGTCCAACAAACAGCAATGACCAGATAATTGGTTTTAGTGATGTTGGTTGAGGGATAAATATTGACCAGGATAGCAGGACAACGGCCCTGCTCTTCTTCAAAATAATGCCATAGATTTTTTATGTCTACCTGAGACAGCAGATGGGACCATGGTTTAACATCTCATCTGAAAGACAGCACCACTTGACAGTGCAGCACTCCCTCAGCACTGCACTGGAGTGCCCGCCTAGATTGCGTGCTCAAGTCTCTGGAGTGGGACTTGATCCCACAACCTTCTAGGCCTCATGAGGTGAGAGGGCTACCACTGATCCACAGCCAGCACCTGAAACGCTCCCCACATAAAACATCCTCTGATTCTGCAGAGGGGCTGCAGGCCGGATGATGTGGGAAGTGGAAAAATGTTCTTCTGAGGTTGCAGTTGAGGTGCAATCATGCTATACCTATTCTGGGGGAGCTGACATTAGATGGGGGGGGGGGGAGGCGGGGGAGGAAGATTTCCACTGAAAATACATATATAAAGGACTTATTTATGATTTTGCTATAATCTCGCATAACAGAAATCTTTGACCAAAATGGATACATGTTCCATTTCCCAACACTAATATGCTTCACCTTGAGAAGTATGAAACTTAAAATAATAAAAACAATTTTTCTTCAGGAAGTTGGTGAAACAATTGCAAATTTGAACACAATACTAAGGAAGTCTGAGGATCAGAGGGTCGAGGAATTCCTTTAACACCCTGGGAATTGTTTTTACTGACTCGATCATTTGAAGCAGGAAGATGCAGGGTGGAATAATCTAGGAAATTTTATACACCGTCAGATAAAACACAATGGGGTAGAATTTCTCACTCGCCAACCTGCGTAGCTTTAGCGGGAGATCGGATGAAAACCTGGAGGAATGGCGGAAACAGCTGTACATGCCGATTCTCCGCGGTTTTGGGCCAATCCACCGCTGAAGTTACAGTGGGAGATCGGGAGAATCCCTGTGAAAATTTTACCCCAATAAAACTATCATGTCACACGTATGAGCACAATCATGCTTCGGCCATAGTCCACTGATTTACAAAGCTCCACTGACCTGCCAATATATTTGTTTAAAACACTACAAATTACCATTAACAGAAACAGTGTAAAAACAAGTACAATTCACCAGATATAAGCATAAACTCCATGACTGGAGACCCATAGGAAGCAGTTTGAAAGGGTCTGATCGTAGACACAAACTATCTCACCGGATGACATCTGTCCCGTCCCCAAACCTGATCTCACAATGCGCTATATTTCGTACAGGCCTAGTTGTGCGTTTTCATTATTTTATTTTTTAGGAACCCCCAACTTTGGATTTATATCAGAGTAAGTATGTTAGTGTCAATGATCTTTACTCTATAAGAAAAAGTAATATGTCAACTGTTAAATGTTCTCTATCTCTCAGTGTTACTCCTTTTTAACAGGCTGAAGACAAGTTTATCTTAACAATGAGAATTGTACAATAGGAGTTCTATTATCACATTGCTGTTTGTGGGCGCTTGCTGTGCACAAATTGGCTACCGTGTTTCCTATATCATAACAGTGACTACATTTCAAAAGTATTTAATTGGCTGTAAAGTGCTTTGGGACATCCTGAATTCATGAAATGTAAATGCGAGTTCTTTCTTTCATGGGACTGTAGGGGTGATGCTTACTGTTCCAGCAAGACCTTGCCTTTCCAGAGGGGCACCGACAGCTGTGGAATTGCAGTTTAATCCTGTCTTAAACAAAAGTGACTAAATGCCTAAATTCAAACCACAAACACATAAAGCCTTCTATCAACAAATGACGATACGAGTGCAGAGAAACTAGATGGCAGAGTTAACATACTGCCATTTAACCTCTGGAAGGGCTGAAACTCCCTCTCTCTGATAACTCCAAGTACTCCAAGTACCTTGTAATTGTACCAAGTGAAATGAGTGCCATTTGACGCAGCTTCAAATCATTACAGGTAGAAGAAATTAGATAAACAATTGAAGAAGATATTAGAAGACACAAGGGATGCGCAGGGACAGGGGATTAGAGTAAATAGTTCTGGGGGTGAGGCTGGCACTTGCAAAATATGCTGAATGGCCTCCCTCACTATTACAATTTCTATGATAACTTCCCAAATTATTTCACTAATCAAGTAGACTCACTTAAGGAGGTCTTAAGGATGGGGATGTCACACTGCTACTTTTTTGAGGTTGAGATTAAGATGCGTGGTCAGGGTAGCAAAGTAATAACCCAGGATATACATGATCTAGGGGCACACATCTGCATTTAACTCAAGACACACAACACCTAGGATACACAGTGCTGACACCGAACAGTAGAAATGTAAATCCCTTCCGCCCAGCACTGCTAGATTCCTCCTTGATGGGCACATAAAAGCTAATGGAAATTTATAAACCTCAATTAAATACAAAATAGTTCCTCAACACAGAAGTTGAATGCATTAAAGCTGATAGTTTTTAAGCTGGCACCAGAAAATAAACTAGTCACAAAGCTGTTGGATTGTTCAC
The DNA here is from genome assembly GCF_052327205.1 of Somniosus microcephalus. Lineage (NCBI taxonomy): Eukaryota > Metazoa > Chordata > Chondrichthyes > Squaliformes > Somniosidae > Somniosus > Somniosus microcephalus. The sequence goes on from NC_140998.1 coordinate 41,461,005, forward strand.
TGACTCACTGATGTCCTTTAGGGAAGGGAACCAGTCACCTCTACCCAGTTTGGCCGATATATAACTCAAACACAACTATGCGGCTATCATTTAATGCCTTCCGAAGTGCCCTAGCAAGCCGTTCAGTTGCAAAAACAATCACCAGAAGAAAGTTCGTCTTCTCAGGATAATCAGTGATGGGTAACAAATGTGGCCTTGCGAGCATCACCCACACCCACATCCTGAGAACAAATTAAAGAAAAGTCCTGAATGTTTATGCGGTTATTGTTTAGCTTGAGTGCTCGTGGGTGTGTTTACATCCACTCTATTGCACTCTATCTGACTCGGATGTCAATATATTACTTTTTACTAAATGCTTGAACATTTTCTTTTAAATAAACATAGTTGTCTCTGGTAGCTAACTCATAAAGAGAGAGGCCATAAATGGATGTGCAAGTATAGGCTGTGACTTTATTACGGAGACTGATCTGAAAAATCCTGTTTGAAATTTACTGACTATAAACTGTACAGTCACAGATTGTCAATTCATTCATCTTAGTCGAATAACATCTTAATGTCAGGCCATAGTTCAAGGTACATAATAATAAATAAAGTCATATATAAAGATCTCCTACAAACACAGCCTGTCATTGAAAGATTTGATATTATAATCTTTAGAGCACTTATATTCAAATTAGCATCTACAAAGTATTTTTTGGTGTCGTATATAATTTGCTGAGCATTGTAGATGATGTTGTGTGAATGTGAAATGATGGGGGGTTAAAAGTTCAAAATTGCAAAACTTGACTCCAACCCGCTATGTACGTGCATGTAGCTATTTTTACGGCGGTGGGTTGCATGGCCTGTCTGTGCCCCGTCTTGGAGAGGTGGGACATGGCATTATAATATTTAAATTAGGCTCCCACCGTGCAGCTGGGAGCCTGATTTAAATTTAACGGTATTATGTCCGTGTGTAATTGAGACACGGACTGCAGAAGTTGGTTACAACAGGTGTTTACTGAGTGGAGACAAAACTGGAACTACTATGCAAAGTTACTACACATGCTTATATACAGGGGTGGTCACTACTGGTACTGCAGTATACAGGGGCTGCAGAATATAGTTCCTTCTGCAAAGTACATACACTACAATTCCTCCCCTTTTAGCTAAACAGTACATAACATTCGATTGATAATTAAATAACATATTTACAATTACAGTTGCTGTATACATTAGCTGAAGTTAAGCAATTATAAGTTCAGTCTTTGAGGAGGCTTCCTGATTCTGTCTGGATAACGCCTCTTTGGGGTATCAGGTTCTTCTGGCAAAGTTGATTCGGAATCAACGTCATTGTTTGGTTCGTCTGCTTCCAATATCACCGATTCTGAGGTAGATGCAATTGGTACTTCGGTTTCATCACCAGGTGTATCGGATCGTGGTGTGGAATTGACGTTTTCCAGTGACTCTAGAATCTGGACAGCATGGCGTCTTACAATGCTCTCTCCAACGTCCACGGTATACATTAGAAGTCCTTGCCGTGTGCAGATCGTTCCTGGCTGCCATTTCTCTGTGCGGTAGTCCCGGGCCAAAACTGGTTGACCTATCTTAAAACTCCTGGTCGGCCTTTCATTCATATTCTGAAACTGCCTGTTCTCCACATCTCGTCTGATGTTTGGCTTAACCAAATCCAAGCGGCATCGTAGTCTTCGATTGAAGAACATCATGGCTGGAGTTTGGTTGGTAACCGCATGTGTCGCATTCCGGTAGGCAAACAAGAAGTTATCCACTTTGTGTTGTAGGGGTATGTCTTCATTACACATTGCCTTGATAGCCTTCTTGAATGTTTGAACGAACCTCTCAGCCAATCCATTGGTGGCTGGATGATATGGGGCGGATGTGTAATGCTTAACACCATTGTTCTTTAAGAACCTCCGGAAATCTTCAGACACAAACTGTGGTCCATTGTCGGAGCAAATCTGTTCAGGCAGCCCATTTCTGGTGAATATGGTTCATAAGACTGTGATAGTTTTTTCTGTGGTGGTTGAGGACATTTTTATTACCTCTGGCCACTTTGAATGTGCATCCACCGCAATTAAAAACATCAAGTCCATAAATGGACCAGCAAAATCAATGTGCACCCTTTGCCATGGAGATGAGGGCCACTCCCATGGATGTAGAGGGGCTTGTGGTGGGGCGTTTTGGACCTTCTGGCATCCTGTACAGCTCTTGGTCATCTCTTCGATTTCTCTATCGATTCCCGGCCACCACACAAACGCTCTGGCTAAGTTCTTCATTTTTACCCCTCCCAGATGACCCTCATGAAGCTCATTGAGCACTCTATCCTTCAATTTGGGTGAAATTACTACTCTGGATCCACACATCAAGGCTCCTCTGCACACTGACAGCTGTTCTCTTCTCGGTGAGAATGCTGGCAACAGTGGTTCGCCATGTGCTGCCCATCCCTTCACCATTAAATCATAGACCCTGGAGAGTGTCGGATCATTTTGTGTTTCCTTTTCTATGTTTGCATTCGTCACAGGTAGACATTCGACTATGGTCGAGTGGAATATCTCCACAGGATCCACTGCAGGTGCTTCTTCCACCGTCGGCAACGGTAGGTGCGACAATCCATCAGCATTCCCATGCTGTTTAGTTCCTTTGTACTCAATGTCATATTGGTGTGCCCCTAGGAAAAGGGACCACCTCTGTAGCCGTTGTGCTGTCATTATCAGGACGCCCTTCTGAGGGTTGAAAATGGAGACAAGAGGTTGATGATCAGTTAGTAGAGTAAATTTCTGACCGTGCAGGTAGTGATTGAACTTCTTCACCCCCCACACCAGGCTGAGGGCCTCTCTGTCAATCTGGGCGTAGTTACGCTCGGCTGAAGTTAACGAGCGTGACGCAAAAGCTATCGGCCTCTCTGAACCATCAAGGAATTTATGTGACAGTACCGCTCCAATGCCGTAGGGAGACGCATCACACGCCAGTCTTATCGGTCGTTAGTGATGGGTTGTAGTGAGCCAATACTTCCCTTGAAGTGATTAGGTCTTTACTCTTCTGAAAGGCCCGCTTACATTCATCGCTCCATTTTCATGCTACTCCAGTTTGTAGTAGGGCGTTCAGTGGGTGCAGAATTGTGGACAAATTCGGCAAAAACTTATGATAGTAATTCACCAATCCGAGGAATGACCTCAGTTGCGACACATTTTCAGGCGCTGGAGCCTTAACTACCGCTTCAAATTTGTCAGGGGACTTATGTAACCCCTCTTCATCAATCATGTGGCTACAATACGATATCTGTTTCTTAAAAAACTCGCATTTGGGGTGATTGGCTCGTAGCCCGTGTTCTCTTAGTCTAGTGAGCACCTGCTCTAGGTTGGCAAGGTGTTCACTGTCATTTTCACTGGTCACTAGAATGTCATTCTCAGACTGGCAATCAGTAACTAGTGGTGTTCCGCAGGGGTCAGTGCTGGGTCCCCAACTCTTTACAATCTATATTAACGATTTGGAGGAGGGGACCGAGTGTAACATATCAAAGTTTGCAGATGATACTAAGATGGGGGGGAAAGTAGTGAGTGAGGAGGACATAAAAACCTGCAAGGGGACATGGACAGGCTAAGTAAGTGGGCAGAGATTTGGCAGATGGAATACAATACTGGAAAGTGTGAGGTTATGCACTTTGGCAGGAAAAATCGTAGAGCAAGTTATTATCTTAATGGCAAGAAACTGGAAAGTACTGAAGTACAAAGGGATCTGGGGGTCCTGGTGCACGAAACTCAAAAGGTTAGTATGCAGGTACAGCAAGTGATTAAGAAGGCCAATGGAATGTTGGCTTTCATTGCTAGGGGGATAGAATATAAAAATAGGGAGGTATTGCTTCAATTGTACAAGGTATTGGTGAGACCGCACCTGGAATACTGCATACAGTTTTGGTGTCCATACTTAAGAAAGGAGTCAGTACAAAGAAGGTTCACTCGGTTAATCCCGGGGATGAGGGGATGGACATATGAGGAGAGGTTGAGTAGATTGGGACTCTACTCATTGGAGTTCAGAAGAATGAGAGGCGATCTTATTGAAACATATATGATTGTGAAGGGGTTGGATCGGGTGGATGCGGGAAGGATGTTCCCGATGATGGGTGAAACTAGAACTAGGGGGCATAGTCTTAGAATAAGGGGCTGCTCTTTCAAAACTGAGATGAGGAGGAACTACTTCACTCAGAGGGTGGTAGGTCCATGGAATATGCTGCCCCAAAAAGCTGTAGAAGCTACATCATAACATAAATTAAAAACAGAAATAGACAGTTTCCTAGAAGTAAAGGGAATTAAGGGTTATGGAGAGCGGGCAGGAATTTGGACATGAGTCTAGGTTCGGATCGGTCATGGCCCTGTGGGTAGCGGAGCGGGCCCAGGAGCCATGTAGCCTGATCCTGCTCCTATTTCGTGTGTCTAATTCTGTTAGATTCAGGAGATGGTTCTGTGATAGTGGATTGGCGGTTAGGATCAGATCAGCCATGATCTTATTGAATGGCGGAGCAGGCTCGAGGGGCCGATTGACCTACTCCTGCTCCTATTTCTTATGTTCGTATGTTCTTATGTCGTCCAAGTAACACTGAGTCCCCGGAATCCCTTGCAGGACTTGTTCCATCACTCTTTGCCATATCGCCGGAGCTGATGCTACTCCGAATACCAGTCGATTATACTGGTAAAGACCTTTGTGAGTATTTATCGTGAGATACTTCCTAGAGGATTCTTCAACCTCCATCTGCAAATATGCTTGTGCTAGGTCAATATTTGTAAAAAGCTTCCCTCCAGATAGTGAGGCGAAAATATCTTCTATCCTCGGAAGAGGATACTGTACTGTGTGAAGGACTGGGTTCACCATCACCTTGAAGTCCCCACAGATGCGAACCTTCCTTGGCTCCTCAGACTTATTGTTTAACGTTTTTTTCATGACAGGAACGATGGGTGTCGCCCACTCGCTCCAGTCTACCTTAGATAACATGCCTGCATTCTCCAGATTCTCCAGCTCTGCCTCGACGGCTGGGCGAATTGCATACGGTACCGGTCTTGCTTTGAAAAACTTGGGAATTGCATTCTCTTCTATTTTTATCGAGGCGGTTACGCCTTTAAGAGTTCCCAGTTCTTGTTGAAATACCTCTTTAGCGTGAGCTAAGATTTTTGACAATCGTCCAGGTGTGACGTCGTCATCCTTTTTACCAGCCACAGTCAGTGCCTGAATGGAGTGCCAGTCTAAACTTATCTTTCTGATCCATTCACGTCCCAATAACGGTGGTCCACCATCTTGCAGTATGTACAGATACAATTTCTGTATTTTTTTGCCGTTGTATTCGACAGGCACCCTTATTTTCCCTCTGGGGTATACTTTCTGCCCCGCATATGTCTTCAAGACAATGGATGTCTCTTTCAAGGGTATGTGTGAGAATAGCCGCTCGTAGTCTCGTCGATTCATGACGGTCAGGGCTGATCCTGTATCCAATTCCATTTTGACTTGGGACCCTGCTATCGTGAGGGTGACCCAAATGGTTCGGTGATCCTTTTTCGCGATTACGTTGTGAAGTTTGAGACAGCTTAGTCTCTTGTTCCCGGATTCACTATCGCTCTTCTGGTCTTCGGAACTACTGTTCGTCATCTTTTGTACTTTCCTGTACTGTTCCTTAGTAGCCTTTTTGTTGTCGTTAGTCTTCTTTCCAGACCTGCAAACTTGTGCAATGTGTCCCATCTTTCCGCATTACCTGCATATTTTGTCCTTGGACCAGCAGTCCTTCTGGTCATGGGTTGTTCTGCCACAGCGTTAACATTTTTCAAATCCCCGTGTCATTTCATGGGTGCCGTATTCCTGTGGCTTTTGCTGTATTTCCACAGCTCCCCTTGCTGCTGCTTCGTACGATACTGCCACGCTGAAAGCCTTATCTAGCGTCAGCTCTTTCTCTGAGAGTAACCTCTTCTGGGTTCCTTCACTCAGGAGTCCACAGACAAATTTGTCCCATAGAGTATCTGTCAGTCCTGCTCCGAACTGGCAGTGCTTTGATAGCTTGCGTAGTTCCATAAGGTAATCAGCATTGCTCTCATCTTTATGCTGATTTCTCCTGTGGAATTTAAATATTTCTGCTATCAGCAGTGTTGTAGGATTTAGGTGTTCCTGTAGGATATCAACAATTTCATTAAAACACTTAGCCATCGGTTTGGCTGGAGTGATCAGGTTCCGCAATAGGCCGTACGTTCTTGCGCCCATTAAGTTTAGTAGTACTGATGCCTTTTTCTCATCGGCTACTTCGTTTGCCTTGCAATATACTTCGACTCTTTCCACGAACGTGGTCCAGTCTTCTATTGCATTATTGAAGGCAGTGATATTGCCAGTCTTCGGCATCTTGGAAATCTAAGATGGCGCCTCCCGCGCTTTGCCTTCTTCCCCGATTGAACAAAATGGCGCCTCCCGTGCTTTGCCTTCTTCCCCGCTGGATTAAGATGGCGCCTCCCGCGCTTTCTGTCTTCTCCGCTGCTGCTAGCACTGTTGCTGGCATTTTTATGCCTTGATGACGACGCCCTATGGTCTTCGCGCACTTCCCCCCCCGCGCTGCTGCTAACGCCGCTCTCCGCGGTCCCCGTGGCAAACTGTAGCTCCTAGCGGCTTTCTGCGTTTCTAATTTCTTTTATTTTCCCGTCGTCAGAGCAAACCCTACGGGACACTTTCCTCCCTCTTCTCGGGTCTGTACGCTGCCCGGCTTCATAGCACCGGCCGCGCCCTGTGTGCTCCACCCTCTCTCTCTCTCTCCTCTTCCCGACAACGCTGCTCGGCCCCGTTGAAAAGCCACCCGATCGAGCTCTAGCCCGCCGCAGCCCAGGAAGGATCAGTGTACTACCTGCCACCAGCCCGATTAGCTGGAACACCATAGACAGGATAACCAAGCCCCGCTCTCGACAGCCTCTCCTGCAAATCTTCAAATCCGATGAATCAGAGGCGGTTGCCCACGGTCGACGCCTGTTTCTTCTGTTTGTTTGTTTTTCTTTCTTCCTTCTGGCCTCGACCTCTAACAACTTCGCTTCAGGGATGGATCCCCATGAGGTGGTGCAGAACTGTAGGTAAGTTCGGATCTGCTCGTCGCCAGTATTATGTCCGTGTGTAATTGAGACACGGACTGCAGAAGTTGGTTACAACAGGTGTTTACTGAGTGGAGACAAAACTGGAACTACTATGCAAAGTTACTACACAGGCTTATATACAGGGGTGGTCACTACTGGTACTGCAGTATACAGGGGCTGCAGAATATAGTTCCTTCTGCAAAGTACATACACTACAAACGGTTGCCAGCTGGGATTCCCAGAGCTCGGGCTGTAACTAGTGGGGTGCTGCAAGGATCAGTGCTGGGCCCTCAGCTATTTACAATCTATATTAATGACCTAGATGAAGGGACCGAGTGTAATGTATCCAAGTTTGCTGATGATACAAAGCTTGGTGGGACAGTAAGCTGTGAGGAGAACACAAAGAGTCTGCAAAGGGATATAGATAAACTAAGTGAGTGGGCAGTAAGGTGGCAGATAGAGTATAATGTAGGGAAACGTGAGGTTATTCACTTTGGTAGGAAGAATAGAAAAACAAAATATTTTTTAAATGGTGAGAAACTTTCAAATGTTGGTGTTCATTGAGATTTGGGTGTCCTTGTGCAAGAAACACAGAAAGCTAGCATGCAGGTACAGCAAGCAACAAGGAAGGCAAGTGACATGTTGGCCTTTATTGCAAGGGGGTTGGAGTATAAGAGTAAGGAAGTCTTGCTACAATTGTACAGGACCTTGGTGAGACCACACCTGGAGTACTGTGCACTGTTTTGGTCTCCTTATCTAAGGAAGGATATACTTGTCTTAGAGGCGGTGCAACAAAGGTTCACTAGATTGATTCCTGGGGTGAGAGGGCTGTCCTATAATTAGAGATTGTGTAGAATGGGCCTATACTCTCTGGAGTTTAGAAGAATGAGAGGTGATCGCATTGAAACATACAAGATTCTGAAGGGGATTGACAGGGTAGATGCTGAGGGGTTGTTTCCCCTAGCTGGAGTGTCTAGAACTAGGGGGCATAGTCTCAGGATAAGGGGTAGGCCATTTAAGATGAGGAGGAATTTCTTCACTCAGAGGGTTGTGAATCTTTGGAATTCTCTCCCCCAGAGGGCTGTGAATGCTGAATTTTTGAGTATATTCAAGGCAGAGATAAATAGATTTTTGGACTCGAGGGGAATCAAGGGATATGGAGATCGGGTGGGAAAGTGGAGTTGAGGTGGATGATCAGCCATGATCTTATTGAATGGCGGAGCAGGCTCGAGGGGCCGTATGGCCTACTCCTGCTCTTATTTCTTATGCTCTTATGTTCTTATGAAACCCGGCAACTAAATGGAAACCGGAGCATCTGGCTGCAGAAGGTAAATGCTTTTTAGAGCACCCGTGAACCAGAAGGAGCAGGAGTGCTGCCCTTGACCCTCTGTAAGCAAGTCTTCTGCTGATCACACCCTCTTTTCGCTGCCGCAATCTGCCAACCACACACCACCACCTCCCCCCACCCCCGCCCACCCCGCCCCGCGATCTGCCAATCCCTCCCCCTCCTGCCCCGCGATCTGCCAATCTCCCTGTCCCACGATCGGTCGACCCCCTCCTGCCCTGCGTTAAATTCGGCTGGACTTCCACACCCCTGGGTTTCCCACCACCCACCTCCACCCCCCCCAACCCCGCTAACACGCTCAACCTATAAGTATCGGGCCCAATGAGTACCTGGGCAGCAGCCCAATTAACAAAACATTTTCTTATTTAATCCCAGATTTCCAGACACATACAGCAGTGACTGTTTACTCTTAGCATCCATACAGGAATGTTGTTATTAATTCTGAAGCCAGCTATTTTCTTTTCCAATTTCCTCCTTCTGGTACCTCACCCAAGTGATGATTCTTAATGGGTGAGGCTAGACAATGCCTGGCGCAAGCTACTTGACCAACACAGCTTGCCCAATCCTGACTTGATCTGATGTCCATTATTTGGACACTTTCAAGCAAGGTGCCAGTCAGGATTGAGAACCACAATCAGGAGTGTGAACATTGGCTTGCTTTTCCACTTCCTAGCTCAGGAATGCTGTGGGCAATGTAGCATCCCTGGCTGATACAAGGTAATTCAGCATAGAGCAGGAATGGACCTGATCCATATGGCTCAGTACCAGATGGTACAGTTCCCCGTTAAGATGTTGAGAGAGCTCGAACAACATCTTAGCTCATTGGTAGCAATAATTTAAGTAACTAAACCCTGCAGAGTCACAATAATTACATTGTATCAGGTTAAAAGTTAAATGTTTGGCCTCTATAAGTCACTGAGAAATATTCTGTTTGGGAAATACTGCACAACAAAATAGGCCGCTTTTACAAAGTTAGACATGGCATTATTTATGAATGAGGCTGTAGTCAGAAGGTCTGCATTGATATGGTACCTAGATCCAAATATTAATTGCTAGCAGCAATGATCTTATCAGCACTAATCACTGGATAGCAATTAGAGCAAGAATCATGGCTAATTTCCCTTCCCATTACAAGATTACAACAATCTTATGGATGAGGAAGGCCATTTGGCCCATCTTAATTTATCCATCCACAACAACTCGATACTTCCCCCTATTGATGCACCTAATTGTTTCTTAAATGATTCCAGGATTTTTGCCTCCATTACTCTGCCCAGAAGTCCATTCCGCATGTAGATCACGTTCTGCAAGAAGAACCCCCTGATATCAGTCCTAAAGTTACCCTTTCCAAAGTGTTTACTATCTTGTATAGCTCTATAAGATCACCTTTTAGATGCCTCCTTTCGAGGTCCAAAAGCCCAAGTCTCTCTAGTCTTTCCACCGAGACTGGAGATCAGCCTTGTAATAATTCCCTGTGTAAGCTCCAGCACCTGAATGTCTCCCTTATTTTTTGGTGACCAGAACTTGAGGTATGATCTGACCACAGCGCTGTACAGTTTAATTGTATTCTCCTGTTTTGAATACACAGTCGATCATTCTAGACAGACACAGAAGCTAATTATTATACACTGACTACAGCCTCAACTGAAATCAACTGGGGCAGCGCAGACTGTGGATTGAATCTAGGATTTTCTCATCTGCTTGGCTTAATACTACACTGGAGGGTGCGTTTACACACTAGCTCATTACAGCAACAACATTTAACCTAGTAAAACATCCCAAGGCACTTCACAGGAGCGTTACCAGATGAAATTTGAATTCGAGTCACACACTCAGCTATTAGGACACGTGAGGGTCAAAGAGGTAGGTTTGGAGGAGTGTCTTAAAGGATTATTTGAATGGAAAAGGATGAGCCTGTGAGCATTCAAGATCAGTGCATCACCACATCCCTAGTGGACACCTTTTAGATAGACAGCAGCCCCTCAAGAGCAGAGTCCGTGGCTTGTGAAATCAAGCAGATAAGCTGGAAACATAGAAGATAGGAGCAGGAGTAGGCCATTTGGCCCCTCGAGCCTGCTCTGCCATTCAATGAGGTCATGGCTGATCGTCCAAATTCAGTACCCTGTCCCTGCCTTCTCCTCATATCCCTTGATCCCTTTAGCCATAAGAAATAAATCTAACTCCTTCTTGAATATATTTAATGAATTGGCCTCAACTGCCTTCTGTGGTAGAGAATTCCACAGGTTCACCACTCTCTGGGTGAAGAACTTCCTCCTCATCTCTGTCCTAAATGGCTTACCCCTTATCCTTAGACTGTGACCCCTGGTTCTGGACTCCCCGCCATCGGGAACATCCTTCCTGCATCAAGTCTGTCTAGTCCTGTTAGAATTTTATAAGTTTCAATGAGAACCCCTCTCATTCTTCTAAACTCCAGTGAATATAAGCCCAATCGACCCAATCTCTCCTCATACATCATTCCTGCCATCCCAGGTATCAGTCTGGTGAATCTTCGTTACACTCCCTCCATGGCAAGAACATCCTTCCTCAGATAAGGCGACCAAAACTGCACACAATACTCAAGATGTGGTCTCACCAAGGCCCTGTACAACTGCAGCAAGACATCCTTGTTCCTGTACTCAAACCCTCTCGCTACGAAGGCCAACATACCATTTGCCTTCTTAACCGCCTGCTGCACCTGCATGCTTACCTTCAGCGAATGGAGCACAAGGACACCCAGGTCTCGTTGCACTTCCCCTTCTCCCAATCTATTGCCGTTCAGATAATAATCTGCCTTCCTGTTTTTGCCACCAAAGTGGATAACCTCGCATTTATTCACATTATACTGCATCTGCCATGCATCTGCCCAGTCACCCAAACTGTCCAAATCATACTGGAGTTTCTCTGCATCCTCCTCACAGCACACACGCCCACCCAGCTTTGTGTCGTCTGCAAACTTGGATATATTACATCTAGCTCCCTCGTCTAGATCATTAATATATATTGTGAATAGCTGGGGTTCTAGGACCGATCCCTACGGTACCCCACCAGTCACTGCCCGCCACTCGGAAAAAGACCCGTTTATTCCAACTTTTTGCTTCCTGTCTGCCAACCAGTTCTCTATCCAAGTCAGTACCTTGCCCCCAATCCATGCTAATCTCTTATGCGGGACCTTATCGAAAGCCTTCTGAAAGTCCAAATACACCACATCTACTGGTTCTCCCTTATCTATTTTACCAGTTACATCCTCAACAAATTCCAGTAGATTAGTCAAGCACAATTTACCTTTTGTAAATCCATGTTGACTTTGTCTGATCCTGTCACTGTTTTCCAAGTGCTCTGCTATTACATTTTTTATAATGGACTCTAGCATTTTACCCACTACTGATGTCAGGCTTACCGGTCTATAATTCCCCGTTTTCTCTCTACCACCTGTTTTGAATAGTGGGGTAACATTAGCTACCCTCCAATCCATGGGAACTGTTCCAGAGTCTATAGAATTTTGGAAGATGACCAGCTATGCATCTACTATTTCTAGGGCCACTTCCTTAAGTACCCTGGGATGTAGATTATCAGGCCCTGGGGATTTATCGGCCTTCAATCCCGTCAATTTCCCTAACACCATCCTCCCTCTCATTAGACCCTATGTTCCCCGACATCTCTGGGAGGTTATTTGTCTCCTCCTTTGTGAAGACAGAACCAAAGTATGTATTTAATTGGTCGACCATTTCTTTGTTCCCCATTATAAAATCATCTGATTCTTACTGCAAGGGACCTGTGCTTGACTTCACCAATCTTTTTCTCTTCACATATCTATAGAAGCTTTTACAGTCAGTTTTTATGTTCCGTGCAAGCTTACTCTCATACTCTGTTTTCCCCCTCTTAATTAATCCCTTTGTCCTCCTTTGTTGAATCCTAAACTGCTCCCAATCCTTAGGTTTGCTGCTTTTTCTGGCCACTTTATATGTCCTCTCCTTGGATCTTATGCTATCCCTGATTTCCCTTGTTAGCCACGGTTGATTCACCTTTTTACTTTATTTTTATGCCAAACAGGGATGAACAAGTTCTGTAGTTCAACCATGCGATCTTTAAATGTTTGCCATTGCCTATCCACCATCAACCCTTTGAGTAACATTCCCCAATCAATCCTACCCAACTCGCGCCTCATACCATCGTAGTTTCCTTTATTTAAATTCAGGACCCTAGTCTCTGAGTCAAATACTTCACTTTCCATCTTAATGAAAAATTCTATCATATTATGATCGCTCTGCCCCAAGGGGCCTCGCACAACAAGATTGCCAATTATTCCTTTCTCATTACATAATACCCAGTCTAAGATGGCCTGATCGCTAGTTGGTTCCTTGACATATTGGTGTAGTGTCTGTGTGTTGATAGAGACACTGAAGACAGGAGTTGGTTCATAGGTGTTTACTAAGCAAAGTCTGGGGGGGTACTAACGGATATAACACAATATACAGGATTATATAGCCGAGTGGCCATTACCGGCATTACAGCACACATGGGGCTCTTAAAGACACATACACTACAATTCCTCCCCTTTTAGCTAACCAGTACATCATATTTTAAGTAATTATTAATTACATGTTATAAGAAAAATAATATACACATTGCTGTTGTTAATTAATTATAAGTCAGTCTCTCTGGAGGCTTCCTGACTCGGTCCGGATAACGCCTCGGTGGTGTAGTAGTTTCTGGTGGTGTAGTAGGTTCTTTTGGCAAGGCTGATTTGGCTTGAATGCCAGTGTCAGGTTCATCGGGTTCCAGTATCACCGGATCAGAGGTAGATATGGGTATCTCTACTTCATCGTTAGGCGTATAGAGTTGTGGTGTAGGTTGTCCCTTTTCGGATGACTCTATGATTTGGTCAGCATGGCGCCTTATTATGCTTTCTCCGATGTCCACGGTATACATCAGTGGTCCTAGTCGTGTGCAGATAGTTCCAGGCTGCCATTTCTCGGTACGGTAGTCCCGGGCCAAAACTTGTTGACCTATCTGGAAGGTTCTAGTTGGCCTTTCATTCATGCCTTGAAACTGCTGGTTCTCCACGTCCCTTCTGATGTTGGGCTTGACCAAATCCAGCCGGCATCTTAGGTTTCTATTGAAGAACATCATGGCGGGAGTTTGGTTGGTAACCATATGTGTTGCATTCCTGTATGCGAACAAGAAGTTATCCACCTTGTGCTGAAGTTTTATGTCTTCATTATCCATGGCCTTTATGGCCTTCTTGAAGGTCTGGACAAACCTTTCAGCCAATCCATTGGTGGCGGGATGGTATGGGCTGGACGTGTAGTGCTTAACCCCATTGTTTTATAAGAACTTCCTGAATTCTTCGGACACAAATTGCGGTCCATTATCATAACAGATCTGTTCCGGCAGCCCATTCCTGGCAAATATGGTCCTTAATACTGTGATGGTTTTTTCCGTGGTGGTGGAGGACATCTTTATTACCTCCGGCCACTTGGAGTGTGCATCAACCGCGATTAAGAACATTGAGTCCATAAATGGACCAGCAAAGTCGATGTGTACCCTTTGCCAGGGAGATGAGGGCCACTCCCATGGATGTAGAGGGGCTTGTGGTGGAGCGTTTTGGACCTTCTGGCATCCTAGGCAGCTCTTGGTCATTTCTTCGATGTCTCCATCGATACCTGGCCACCATACAAACGCCCTGGCTAGGTTCTTCATTTTCACCCCACCCAGATGCCCCTCGTGAAGCTCCTTTAGCACTTTATCCTGGAGTTTGGGTGGAATCACCACTCTGGATCCACACATCAAGGTTCCTCGGCACACTGACAGCTGTTCTCTTCTTTGCGAGAATGCTGGCAACAGTGGTTCGCCATGTGCTGGCCATCCCTTCACTGTTAAATCGTAGACCCGTGAGAGAGCCGGGTCATTTCTTGTCTCTCTTTCAATGGCAGAATTTGTTACTGGTAGACATTCCACTATGGTAGAGTGGATCATCTCCACTGGGTCTACTGTAGGTGCCTCTTCTACCGTTGGCAACGGTAGGCGCGATAAACCATCAGCATTCCCATGCTGTTTTGATCCTTTGTATTCTATGTTATATTGGTGTGCCCCTAGAGAAAGGGACCACCTCTGTAGCCTTTGCACTGTCATAATGGGAACACCCTTTTTAGGGTTGAATATGGAGATGAGGGGTTGATGGTCAGTCAACAAGGTAAATTTTTGTCCGTGTAGGTAATGGTTGAATTTCTTCACTCCCCATACCAGGCTGAGTGCTTCCCTGTCGATTTGGGCATAGTTACACTCAGCTGAGTTCAATGAGCGTGACGCAAAAGCTATCGGCCGTTCCGAGCCATCAGGGAATTTATGCGATAATACTGCTCCTATGCCGTAAGGGGATGCACCGCACGCCAGTCTGATTGGCAGTGATGTGTTGTAATGAGCCAAAACTTCTTCGGATGTGATTAAGTCTTTGCATTTATGGAAGGCACGTTTACAGTCTTCGTTCCATTTCCAAATTACTCCTGTTTGTAGCAGTTCATTAAGAGGGTGTAGAAGAGTTGATAAGTTCGGTAAAAATTTATTATAGTAATTTATTAATCCCAGGAACGACCTTAATTGTGAAACATTTTCAGGTGCTGGGGCTTTTATGACCGCTTCAATTTTTTCAGGTGACTTATGCAACCCTTCCTTATTTATTATGTGGCCACAATATGATATTTGATTTCGGAAAAATTCGCACTTGGGGCGATTTGCTCGTAGGCCCCGTTCTCTCAGCCTAGTGAGCACCTGCTCCAAATTGGCAAGGTGCTCATTGTCATTTTCTCCTGTTACAAGGATGTCGTCCAGGTAGCATTGAGTACCCGGAATCCCTTGGATACTTGCTCCATAGCTCTTTGCCAGATAGCTGGAGCAGATGCTACTCCGAAAACTAGTCGATTGTACTGGTACAGACCATTGTGTGTATTTATCGTGAGATATTTTTTAGAGGCCTCTTCAACCTCCATCTGTAGATATGCCTGTGCCAAGTCAATTTTGGCGAAACGTTTCCCTCCAGATAGTGAGGCGAAAATATCTTCTATCCTCGAAAGAGGATACTGTACCGTGTGAAGGACCGGGTTTACCGTCACCTTGAAGTCTCCATAGATGCAAATTTTCTCTGTTCTTCAGATTTATTATTATTCAATGCTTTCTTCATGACTGGAACGATGGGTGTTGCCCACTCGCTCCAATCTATTTTGGATAATACGCCTGCATTTTCCAAATTCTCCAGCTCTGCCTCGACTGCTGGACGAATTGCGTATGGCACTGGTCTTGCTTTAAAAAACTTGGGAATTGCTGCACCATCCACTTTTATTGAGGCGGTGATGCCTTTCAAGGTTCCTAGTTTCTCTTGAAACACTTCTTTGGCGTTGGCCAAGATGTCTTTTAATCGTTCAGGTATGATGTCATCATCGTTTTTTTTCTTACTGGTCACCGTCAGTGCCTGAATGGAGTGCCAGTCTAAACATATTTTCCTGATCCATTCACGTCCTAACAGCGGTGGGCCACCATCTTGTAGAATATATAAATACCACCTTTGTATTTCCTTGCCGTTGTATACAACAGGCACCCTTATTTTTCCTTTGGGGTATACTTTCTGCCCCGTATATGTTTTTAAGATAATGGATGTGTCTTTTAAAGGTATATGCGGAAATAGCCTCTCGTAATCCCGTCGATTTATTACGGTCAGAGCTGATCCTGTATCTAGCTCCATTTTAACTAGAGACCCTGCTATCATGAGGGTAACCCAAATGGTCTGGTAATCACCTTTGGCAAGTACATTATGTTATTTGAGACAGCTTAGTCTCTTGTTTTCGGAGTCGCTATCACTCTTCTGGTCTTCGGAGATACTGTCCATCATCATTTGTACCTTTCTGTACTTTTCTTTATTGATTTTTTTTTTCCTGCCTGTGGATTTATTTTGTCCAGATCGGCATACCCATGCAATGTGTCCAATCTTTCCGCATTGCCTGCATGCTTTGCCCTTGAACCAGCAGTCCCTCTGGTTATGGGTGGATCTGCCGCAGCGATAACATCTTTTGAAACCCTGTGTCATTTCATGGGTGCCGAAGTCCTGTGTCTTTTGTTGTACCTCTGCAGCTCCTCTTGCTGCTGCTTTGTATGATACAGCCATACTGAAAGCCTTGTCCAGTGTTAAATCTTTTTCAGAAAGCAGCATTTTTTGTGTTCCTTCACTTAAGAGACCGCAGACGGATTTGTCTCGACGATAATCTGCTAGTCCTGCCCCGAATTGGCAGTATTTTGATAGCTTTCTTAATCGGTGAGGTAATCAGCGTTACTTTCATTCTTGTGTTGATTTCTCTTGAAGAATTTGAATCGTTCCGCTATCAGCAGTGGTGTTGGGTTTAAGTGCTCCTGCAGGGTATCAACAATTTCTTTAAAATCCTTGTCCTTTGGTTTGGCTGGAGTGATTAAATTTCGTAACAGCCCGTATGTCTTTGCGCCCATTAGATTCAGCAGTACTGAAGCTTTTTTTTCATCTTCTATTCCATTTGCAGTGCAATATACCTCTACTCTTTCCACATATGTGGTCCAATCCTCTATTTCGCTATCAAAAGCATCAATATTGCCAGACTTAGGCATCTTAGAAAAGATATGGCACTTCCCGCGCTTTTCTTTCTTGTCTGCAGAAAAGATATGGCGCTTCCCGTGCTTTCCCGCCGCTGCTGCCGATGACAAAGCTGTTTCCCGCGGTTTCCGTTCTTTTTTTAAAATGTATTTATTTATTTACATTTGGAGACTCGTTCCCGCCGGACTTTCTCTCTAGGTCTGAACGCCGACCTGCTTGCAGCGCCGGCCGCCTCCCGAGTGCTCCCTCCCCGTCTGTTATTGCTTGCCTCCGATTTTGCTGCTTGTCCCAGCTGTAGAGCCAGCTGCTGGAGCCCCAGCCTGACGCCCAGGAAGGATTAGCGCAGTACCTGCCACCAGCTTGGCCAGCTGGTGAAACCACAGCTTCTTTCACTTTCTTGAGTCTTCTGGACGCCCGAGGAATCGATGTCCTTGAGGTGCTGCCGAATTGCAGGTAAGTCCATTTCCACTTCGTCGCCACTGTAGTGTCCGTGTGTTGATAAAGACACTGAAGACAGGAGTTGGTTCATAGGTGTTTACTAAGCAAAGTCTGGGGGGGTACTAGCGGATATAACACAATATACAGGCTTATATAGCCGAGTGGCCATTACCGGCATTACAGCACACATGGGGCTCTTAAAGGCACATACACTGCAATTGGTCCAGGAAACCATCCCGTATACACTCCAGGAATTCCTCCTCCACAGTATTGTTACTAATTTGGTTAGCCCAATCTACATGTAGATTAAAGTCACCTATGATAACTGCTGTGCCCTTATTGCACGCATCTCGAATTTCCCGTTTAATGCCATCCCCAACCTCCGCATTACTGTTTCTCAGCTCTACCCAGACAGATTCTACATCATCAGAGCTAATATCCTTCCTTACAATTGTGTTAATCTCCTCTTTAACCAGCAATGCTACCTCACCTCCTTTTCCTTTTTGCCTGTCTTTCCTGAATATTTCCTGGATGTTGAGTTCCCAGCCCTGGTCACCCTGGAGCCAGGTTTCCGTAATCCCAATCCTATCATATCCGTTTACATCTATTTGTGCAGCTAATTCATCCACCTTATTATGAATACTCCTCGCATTAAGACACAAAGCCTTCAGGCTTGTTTTTTTAACACACTTAGACCTTTTCGAATTATTATTTACTGTGGCCATGTTTGACTTAAACCCTTGATTATTCTGACTACCACTTTTGCTTTTCTCCTTTCTGTCTTTTGCTTCTATCCTTGTTTTCCTTTCCTCTGTCTCCCTGCAGAGGTTCCCAACCCCCTGCCATTTTAGTTTAAACCCTCCCCCACAGCACTAGCAAACACTCCCCCTAGGACTTTGGTCCCCGTCCTGCCCAGGTGCAAACCATCCATTTTGTACTGGTCCCACCTCCCCCAGAACCGGTTCCAATGTCCCAGGAACTTGAATCCCTCCCCTTGCACCTTTCCTCTAGCCACGTATTCAGCAGAAATTTCCTTCTATTTCTGCTCTGACTAGCACGTGGCACTGGTAGCAATCCTGAGATTACTACCTTTGAGGTCCTATTTTTTAATTTACCTCCTAACTCCCTATATTCAGCTTTTAGGACCTCTTCCCATTTTTTACCTATATCATTGGTACCTATATGCACCATGACAACTGGCTGTTCACCCTCCCCTTCCAAAATGCTCTGTAGCCGCTCTGAGACATCCTTGATCCTTGCACCAGGGAGGCAACATACCATCCTGGAGTCTCATTTGCGGCCTCAGAAACGCCAATCTATTCCCCTTACAATAGAATCCCCTATCACTATAGCTCTCCCACTCTTTTTCCTCCCGTCATGTGCAGCAGAACCACCCACGGTGCCAGGAAGTTGGCTGCTGCTGCCTTCCTCTGATAAGCCATCTCCCTCACCAATATCCAAAGCGGTGTATCTGTTTGAGAGGGGGATGGCCACAGGGGACCCCTGCACTACCTGTCTGCGCCTACTACTCTGCTGGTGGTCACCTATTCTCTTCCTGCCTGTGCATCCTTTACCTGAGGTGTTACCAAACTCCCTAAATGTGCTATCCACGATGTCCTCAGCATCGCGAATGCTCCAGTATGTATCCATTCACAGCTCCAGCGCCACAATGCGGTCTGCCAGTAGCAGCAGCTGGATACACTTCCCGCACACATGGTCGTCAGGCACACAAGAAGTGTCCCTGATTTCCCACATAGTGCAGGAGGAGCATACCATGGCACCGAGCTGTCCTGCCATGACTTACCCTTTAATTAATTCAAATTAAATTAAATCAAATCAATCCCACCAGTTACACTACAATTAAATGATATACTCAAGGGCCCTTGTTTAGCAGCAGTCCCCGCTACACAACAGAGACCCTAGAAACTATAAACCACAAAATTTATGTTTGGAAAAAACGAGAAAGAGAGAAATTACTCACCAACCAATCACTTACCTGCTTTCTGGTGACATCACACTTCGATTACTGTTTACTTCTCTCTCCCGCTCTCAGAGCTGAGATTGGTAATCCTACCTGCGCCTCAGGCTGTCCTTTAATCACCGCCACCGCTCCTCCCAGGTCCACACTGCCGCTGCTGCTGTGGGGCCTACCTGCGTCTCGGGCTCTCCTTTTATCGCCGCCGCCGCTCCTCCCAAGTCCGCACTGCTGCTGCTTCTGCTGTGGGGCCTACCTGCACCTCGGGCTCGTCTTTTATCGCCGCCACCGCCTCGCCGCTCCTCCCAGGTCCGCACTGCCGCTGCTGCTGCTGTGGGGCCTACCTGTGCCTCGGACTCGCCTTTTATCACCACTGCCACTCCTCACAGGTCCGCACTGCCGCTGCTGCTGCTGTGGGGCCTACCTGCACTTCGGGCTCACCTTTTATCGCCGCCGCCGCTCCTCCCAGGTCTGCACTGCTGCTGCTGCTGCTGTGGACTGGGTACTGAATTCCCACTTTGGGGGAATCAAAGTTTTTTAAGTTTTTGAGGCTGTACTTTGTCTTAAACCCTGGCAAAATTTCTCTGACGAATGCTCCGATTTGGGCTACAGACACCTTGGGCAGCAATGGTCCCGACAGGGACATGGGGAGGGAAATCTCGGTCAGGTCAGAGCGTTAGTAGGCCTCACTGCCC
The DNA here is from genome assembly GCF_052327205.1 of Somniosus microcephalus. NCBI lineage: Eukaryota > Metazoa > Chordata > Chondrichthyes > Squaliformes > Somniosidae > Somniosus > Somniosus microcephalus. Next base: position 41,481,151 of record NC_140998.1, read on the forward strand.
CTTTTTATGCTGCCATTTCTGCCACAACCTTTTTGGTTCAGATAGCAGAGGAATGAGGTGACTGTATGAAAAGTGCTATTGCTGTCTGCTCTTAAATTTTGGCTTGAGTCACAGAGTGGCACTTTGTGCATATTGGGTGGGAAACAGGCCTAGGCAGTGCGGGCAGACTCGACGCTGCCTTGCTTGCCTAATCATGGATGTGCCCAGGTGTTCCGCCAGCACCCAACTGTGGCACAAGCGGCCTGGCTGATCATATAATTGGTGCCAACTCTGGTAAACGTACAGATTCTGGAGTCGGAAAATTAGTGGGTGTCACCACTTTCACAGTTACAGGAAGAGCAGCTTTTGTCACAAAATGACCCCGGCTAATTCTAATGAAAGCTTATAACAGAAACATTATAGTCTGCCTTCCTGGATATGCCCTATTAGATTAGCATTCTCTTTCAGCTGTTAAATGGCCTGCTATATATTTCTAGCATATCTGTTGGATGTGCAGGATTATGATTTTGTTACCTTTCCACTTCCCTTTAAAGCACAAAGTAATTTACTCTTCAGAAGAATGTCTATAAATTAACTACTGCCTTTGTGATGCTCACCAACTAATGATGCTACCCTAGGGGTAAAGCATTACATTCAATGTTCTCCCCTTTCAGACTATCCAAGGCAAATTTTAACATCAGATTTAATTAAAAAAAGACAGGTTATGTAATGACATCTTTGGTACGTGATCAGATTAACTTTCCAACAGCTTTTCTTGTAATGACCTCTCTGTTTCACGTAGGGCCCTAAATCATCACTTGTACCCATTTTGTAAGGTAGTCTGGAATTGCTGCTTTGCTGTCTGTGAACCATTGTAATGTCTTGCACCATTTAGTTAATAGATAACGTAGAAAGCTTTTAGCACTTTCTGCATTGCCACTAAGTCGTGTTGAATCTGCAACGTGTGGCAACAATCCAGTTACCAATTGGCATGCTGGAAAAGAAAGTGATGCACGCAAGGGCACCCTGATAGATCAGCGAATAACTATCTTTTGTGTCCCTCAGACATACAGGCCAGGTTTGAGTTCTCAGCATGTCTCATCCGGGTGATTGAGGAGCCATCACCAAATTGTTCTCGGTGCTCTTAAGCTGGGGGGGCGGGGAAGGGGGGAAGTATCAGTCAAGGATTCCCCGTCTCAGTGCTGTCCAGTGACTCCCACTGGAAGATATGCATGTGCGGAGGTCGCGCGAGGCAAAGGTCTGGCTCACCAATGGTATCTCAGTTGTCAATTCTGGTGTCAGCACTCATTGGGGGTCATTTTAACCCCTCGAGGCGAGTAAGGGGTTAAAACTTTAAAAATGGGCAACCCCTAGAACTAGGAGTCATAGTCTCAGGATAAAGGGTCGGCCATTTAGGACTGAGATGAGGAGACATTTCTTCATTCAAAGGGTTGTGAATCTTTGGAAATCCCTACCATAGAGGGTTGTCGATGCTCAGTGGTTTAGTATATTCAAGAGAGAGATTGATAGATTTTTGGATATTAAGGAAATCAAGGGATATGGAGATCAGGCGGGAAAGTGGAGTCAAGGTAGAAAATCAGCTATGATCTTATTGAATGGCGGAGCAGGCTCGAGGGATCGTATGGCCTGCTCCTACTCCTATACCTTATGTTATATTCTTAACCTGACCCGAACCCGCCTCTAACTCACCCACTTCTAGTTTTAAAAGGAGGTGGGTTGGGGGTGGGCGACCAATCCACTCTCAGGAGGCGGATCAGTCAGTAAAATATATTAAGGAGGCTGCATGCCTCCAATTTAACGTAACTTTTAGATTGAACGTCTGCAGGCTGGGTGTCCCGGTCCTTGGGAAATCCAGCAGCTGAAGGAAGGCATGAAGGGCCAGATCCATCAGCTAAGGGCCTTTACTGCACTATTGGTGGGCCAGGAGGAGCAGGAGTGCTTCCCCTGTCCCCGGCCCACCAAGCTTACATCCACGCAATGGGACCCCCATGATTGACCGACCCACCCACGATGTTGGACTCCACCCCTGCGCAATGGGACACTCGCGATTGGCCAACCCCACCGCAATGGGACCCCCATGATTGACCGACCCACCCACGATGTTGGACTCCACCCCCCGCGCAATGGGACACTCGCGATTGGCCAACTCCACCGCAATGGGACCCCCATGATTGACCGACCCACCCACGATGTTGGACTCCACCCCCCGCGCAATGGGACACTCGCGATTGGCCAACTCCACCGCAATGGGACCCCCATGATTGACCGACCCACCCACGATGTTGGACTCCACCCCCCGCGCAATGGGACACTCGCGATTGGCCAACCCCACCGCAATGGGACCCCCATGATTGACCGACCCACCCACGATGTTGGACTCCACCCCCCGCGCAATGGGACACTCGCGATTGGCCAACCCCACCGCAATGGGACCCCCATGACACCGCCCTGTGTTGTCCGACTTCCCCCTCCATGTCAGACTTACCTTTGCTCCACTCCCCGGCTACCTTCCCACCCGACAGCCAACTAGACTGCCCGGAAACCTGTTGAGAAAATTTAAAACAGGTCCTTCTGTTAAATTCGCCAGGGCCTGAGGGAAAGCTATACTTCTGGGTTCCACGATCACAAATCCTCCCCGCTGCTCCCTTTCCACCTCTCAGTTATTATCAGGGCCATTCTCTCCAGGCTCGTACGTAAATGCAGTCAGCGGTGCCCATGTAACTGGCTGAATAATTAATGTTGATATAGGATTTTATAAATGAAGTACTTTTCGAAGTATTGTAATGTAGGAAGCAAAGTAGCCAATTTGCACACGGCAATGTCCCACAAACAGTAATGTGATAATGACCAGATAATCTGTCTTAGTGATTTTGATTGAGGGATAAATGTTGGCCAGGACACCAGGGAGAACTCCCCTGCTCTTCTTCGAAATAGTACCAAGGGATCTTTCATGCTTGCCTGAGAGGGCAGATGGTCCCTCGGTTTAACATCCCATCCAAAAGATGGCGGCCTAGAAATTCGGTGGGCTGCGCCACCATTTAGCGCCTAAAGAGGGCACTCAGTGGCTTTAGCGCCACTGGCCATGCCTCCCGCGATATTTAGCGGGGCGCTAATGGCGGTGTTAGCCTGTAGCGCTGCGCTGCCACCGATGACGTCATCGGTGTGCGCAGCGCCCCGCTACCACCCCGATCGCGATATTTGGTCACACCCGCCTCTGTAACGCCGGTCGCAAATCGCGCCCAGTTCACGGGGCCTACCTGTGGCGGTAGTGGTGCAAATTAAGGTGGAGGTGCGGGGCGGCCATTTTTTTCGGTGGCTGCCTGCCAGCACCTCCGTCCCCGGCCTCCTGATCCCCCCCCCTGGGCAGTGCCGGCTGTGTCCCGAGAGCCCGGCACTTCTCCTTGGTGCCGGGCTCTTTTGCCGGCACTTGCGATCGGTCATCGCACTGATGCAGGCCCCTCCCCCTTAAGAAGGGGAGGAAGGCCTGCAGTACCGCAGTGCGCCGTGCCGCAGCGTGTGGCACTGCGGCACGTTGCGCTGCGATATTCCGTTTCAGCGCCCCAAGAGGGACGCGGGGCACCTCAAGCAGTGCCCCGCGTTCCTCTTGGGGTGCTCAAGCTGAATTTCCAGCGGGTGCAACGGCTCCAATCGCAGCGGTAATTCTGGCGCCCAGGCGAGCTTGGTGCCCCGTTTGGGGCGCCACCGAATTTCTAGGCTGGCACCTCTAACAGAGCAGCACTCCCTCAGCACTGCACTGGAGTATCAGCCTAGATTTTGTACACAAGTCTCTGGAGTAGGACTTGAACCCACAACTTTCTGACTCAGAGGCAAGAGTGCTACCAACTGAGCAATGGCTGACATAATGGGGCAGAGTTTGCCGTCGGCAGCGTACCTACGGAGTATGCCGCCAGCATCCAATAGAATGCAAACTTGCCTTATGGGGACCCTCCTTCGTGAACTTGCTGTTTGATGCTGCGTACTGGAGGGCAGCTTAATGGTCCACGGATCCCAGAGGCGCAGCGTGTGCGGAAGTACACCTGGGATCACATGGGCCTGGTGCTCCAATCATCATAGATCACCATCCCCATTCATAACTCAACTTCGTTAATTAAACATGCATTCATTTAAACCCTTATTGCTAGAGCCTTCCAGGATTTAAATGTGCATAAACATCTATACAGCACATTTTTGTAACCTATGTACTTAGTGTATGTTTAATTAACAAAGTTAAGTTATGAATGGGGATGGCGATCTATGGATCAATTCAAACACTTCAAACAGTACACAGAAAATTAAACAGTCCGACTGCTGAGAATATATTCATGTATGGCCCTGACTGCTTCTTATTTAATAATGGTCCCTTTGCATTAGCCATCGACTTCCATACAAAATCTCGGAATGCAATGGGGGGACAAATACAATAGTACTATTTCCCTCCTAGCTAACCAAACGATCATTTGAGGTATCCCCTTACGTTGATGCAAACAGGCCCTGTGCCTGTTTGCATCAGCTATAAAATTTTCGCACATAATTGCTAGGCAGTTCACAGAATCACAGAATCACAGAAACCCCACAGTGCAGATAGAGGCCATTTCGGCCCATCGAGCCTGCACCAACACATATCCCACCCGATCCCCGTAACCCCTACACCAACACATATCCCACCCTATCCCCGTAACCCCACGTATTTAATCCCCCTAACACTAAGGGTCAATTTATCATAGCCAATCAACCTAACCCGCACATCTTTGGACTGTGGGAGGAAACCGGAGCACCTGGAGGAAACCCACGCAAACACAGGGAGAATGTGCAAACTCCACACAGACAGTCGCCCGAGGCCGGATTCGAACCCGGGTCCCTGGCCATTAGCCCAACTCTGCGCCAGCAATGAGGATTTCCCCTTTGGTGCGGATCATCTGTCAAGTCATAACTTGACAGATCACAAGTTCGGGATTTAGCGCATCCACAAGGAGAAATCCCAAACTTGCAGTCCATTTCTGAGTATGCCATCATACCCATTGCAAATTTTGGCCCAATATGACACAATGGGCTAGAAATTCATGGCCTTAACTCCACTCTGTTGGCGCTAAAACGGCGGCCGCTGCTCTTTCGCCAGCTGCTGGTGGTTCCTGCAGTGGCCGCAGTTTTCGTCCTTACCTTTGCACTGTCGGTAACTGGCAACACCATCCCCAACAAAATGGCGGCGTTGTGAGGTAAATCGGCGTGCAATGCCGACTTTATGTCACAAGTGTGAACTTCAACCCTAATGCTGAATTCAGCGCTGGGTCCTAAGCATGGCAGGTTAACCTGACATGCAAGCAGGCTGACAGTGGCACTGTCTGAACCTCTTAAAGGAACACACACATCATTCAGGTAAACTTGAATTTAAGGATTTGGACATTTTTTAAAATTTTATTGAAGTGGCGGCTTGCTGCACCAGATGTGAAAAGTTTTTTAAGTGTGTAGTGAGTGCTGCTGTACACTTGCAAGGGCTTGGATGATAAATGAAGGCCTTTGAGAAGACAGAACATGCTGCGAATACTCAGCAGGTCACGCAACATCCATGGAGAGAAAAACAGAGTTCACATCTCAGGTCGAGATGCTGCCTGACCAACTGGATATTTCCAGCATTTTATGCTGTCAGTTCACATTTACAGCTTCCGCTTGCAGAGGAAGACACAGAAGAGGAGGAAGCTGAAGAGGAGAAATCAGATAGAAGGATGCATCCCAGACAGCCCCTTTGTGGCCAGGATATCCGGGATGGAATCATCCGCCTCCGGCCCCAATGACCACAACACCAGTTCCCCTTTCAACATTAGTCCCACACCTCACCTTCCATCTGTTACTGACCACCACATCGCCCTCTTGGCCATGATGCTGAAATAAAAGCCACCACAAATCAAACTTTTCAATCCACCTATATACGTTTATCCAACCAGTGTGACATCAATAAATCAACTCATCACCTGTATGCATTCTCTTAGTGACTGTCTTCTGTGTGCCTCTGCCTATCCTACTGACATCACGCAGTGCTACCCCAGTTTCTGCAGCATGGCTGGTGGAAGGCGGCTGATTTTCAGTGGGGGACAAGGCAAATGGCCTTGCTGGTTGACTTTGAGGAGCTGGTGGCTGGGAGTGTGAACTCAATCTCCTTTTTCTTGTTCTTCTTCACTCTCTTCTCCCTCTTGGTCACCCATTGGCTGGGCAGGCTGCATTTCTTGGGTGTGTGAAATGAGGATGGCACAAGGCTGGAGTTGTGGTGATGGGAGGGTGGGAAAGCATGAGGTGCAAGCCAGAAGGAGGATAATGTATGAGAATACCAGCATCTTGTATCCTTTCAGCCCAGCCAATGGTCAAGGGCTCAGCCATGCCACTGCTAAGAATGACCTGCACCATCTCCTGCAAGGGGGTGAGGTGAGGCTCAGAATGGGAGGTGTGCTTCGTGATTGGTGCAGATTGTTGGTAGGTGAGTGATTGGGGGTAAGGGTTATGCATTGAGCAGTGTGTGAGGCTAGTGGCGCAGTTGGTAGGAGACAGCTTTTGAAGATGCATTCACTGACCTTGACCAGTGGTCTGAGGTCATGAAGCTTCTTTGGGCAATGGAGCCAGGTGGTGGGGGTGACACTGCTGGCAGTGACGGCCTCGGTGATGTACTCCCACGTCGTTCTTTCTGGAGGGCCTCCTGGCCCCTGTGGGTAGAGGGCCAGTCTTGCAGTGTTGACCCCCCGGCACAAAGCTGGAGCACTGCGTGCAAGACTCTGAGTGCCCCTTCCTTGGCTTGCTGAGCTATTTGTGTTAGTTATTTTTTGAGGTTAGGAAGGGAATTCAGCTTTAACAGCTGAATATTCAGATTTGGGACTTCATTTTTATGTTCATTATTTTTTAACAGGCAGAAAGGGCTGAAAACACATTGTCTCACTTCATTTTAATTTGTATTGCTTCAATGTGCTTGGCCCCTTTAATTCTCGGAATTCTTAATTACCCATAATTCCTTGCGAGCTCCACAGCCTCGCTTCCAGAGGCTGTGGGAAGCTCGAAAGCTGCACCTGCACACGAACTTCACCTCGGATGCCTCCAGCAACACCACCAGGACGGCATTGCACCAGCAATCTCCATGCCCCCCAGACGAATTTTGCCCCGTTAGCGTTACGGCCATTTTCAGTGGCCATTATCTCCAGTTGCCCGTGATACCGGCAACTTTACTGGCAAACACTAATTTCTCCCCCAATATGTTTTTTGTTATTGGTATGCAAGGATTGAGCCCTGTTAGTAAGTTTATCATCTTGGAGATAGCATTGAGAGCCAAGAGTGGAGTGAATCAGAACATATCTCACAGGAGGCCATGTCCTCTGCTCCCCATACACTGCTGGGATTTGGATATAGAAAGAAAATGACTGTGCTTCCAAATCTGAGAAGGAAAGGTTTTCTGAAGTACCTTTGTTCATTTTATGATTTTTTTAACAAGCCCAATAACAAGGATCCAGAAATAAAATGGTGTGATCACAGCAGTATATCAGAAATATGTCTAACTTCAAAGCCATTGCATGCATCCATACAATTTACACATTTCTATATATATATAAAAGAGTTTGTCTGTTTGTCTGTCTGTTTGTCTGTCTGTCTGTTTGTCTGTCTGTCTGTCCGGCTATACAATCAAATGTTATACAGCGTACCTACACATATGTTATACCAAAAGAAAGCTTATCATTAGGGGAGTCTAATAGGCATATTTACTTTTTGGTCAGACAAAAATTGTTCGGACAGTATACAAAAAAGTTTCAAAAAATGGCAAAATTCCGCTCATTAGCGTTGAACATAAGAACATAAGAACATAAGAAATAGGAGCAGGAGTAGGCCAATCGGCCCCTCGAGCCTGCTCCGCCATTCAATAAGATCATGGCTGATCTGATCCTAACCGCCAATCTACTATCACAGAACCATCTCCTGAATCTAACAGAATTAGACACACGAACTAGGAGCAGGATCAGGCTACACGGCCCCTGGGCCCGCTCCGCTACCCACAGGGCCATGACCGATCCGAACCTAGACTCGTGTCCAAATTCCTGCCCGCTCCCCGTAACCCTTAATTCCCTTTACTTCTAGGAAACTGTCTATTTCTGTTTTAAATTTATGTAATGATGCAGCTTCTACAGCTTTTTGGGGCAGCATATTCCATGGACCTACCACCCTCTGAGTGAAGTAGTTCCTCCTCATCTCAGTTTTGAAAGAGCAGCCCCTTATTCTAAGACTATGCCCCCTAGTTCTAGTTTCACCCATCATCGGGAACATCCTCCCCGCATCCACCCGATCCAACCCCTTCACAATCTTATATGTTTCAATAAGATCGCCTCTCATTCTTCTGAACTCCAATGAGTAGAGTCCCAATCTACTCAACCTCTCCTCATATGTCCATCCCCTCATCCCTGGGATTAACCGAGTGAACCTTCTTTGTACTGACTCGAGAGCAAGTATGTCTTTTCTTAAGTATGGACACCAAAACTGTATGCAGTATTCCAGGTGCGGTCTCACCAATACCTTGTACAACTGAAGCAATACCTCCCTATTTTTATATTCTATCCCCCTAGCAATGAAAGCCAACATTCCATTGGCCTTCTTAATCACTTGCTGCACCTGCATACTAACCTTTTGAGTTTCGTGCACCAGGACCCCCAGATCCCTTTGTACTTCAGTACTTTCCAGTTTCTTGCCATTAAGATAATAACTTGCTCTACGATTTTTCCTGCCAAAGTGCATAACCTCACACTTTCCAGTATTGTATTTCATCTGCCAAATCTCTGCCCACTTACTTAGCCTGTCCATGTCCCCTTGCAGGTTTTTATGTCCTCCTCACTCACTACTTTCCCTCCCATCTTAGTATCATCTGCAAACTTTGATATGTTACACTCGGTCCCCTCCTCCAAATCGTTAATATAGATTGTAAAGAGTTGGGGACCCAGCACTGACCCCTGCGGAACACCACTAGTTACTGATTGCCAGTCTGAGAATGAACCATTTATCCCAACTCTCTGCCTTCTGTTAGATAGCCAGTCCTCTATCCATGCCAGAATATTACCCCCAATCCCGTGATTTTTTATCTTAAGCAATAATCTTTTATGTGGCACCTTGCCAAATGCCTTTTGGAAATCTAAATACACTACGTCCACTGGTTCCCCTTTATCCACCCTATATGTTACTTCCTCAAAGAACTCCAGCAAATTTGTCAAACATGACTTCCCCTTCATAAAACCATGCTGACTTTGTCCTATTAAATTATGATTATCCAAATGTCCTGTTACTGTCTCCTTAATAATGGACTCCAAAATTTTACCTACCACAGATGTTAGGCTAACCGGTCTATAGTTTCCAGCCTTCTGTCTACTGCCCTTTTTAAATAAGGGTGGTACATTAGCAGTTTTCCAGTCTGCCGGGACCTTTGCCGAGTCCAGGGAGTTTTGGAAAATTATTACCAATGCATCCACAATCCCTACCGCCACTTCCCTCAAGACCCTAGGATGTAAGCCATCAGGTCCAGGTGATTTATCCGCCTTGAGTCCCATTATTTTACCGAGTACCACTTCCTTAGTGATTTTGATCGTGTTTAGCTCCTCCCCCCCTTTAGCCCCCTGTTTGTCCAGTGTTGGGATATTCTTAGTGTCCTCTACTATAAAGACTGATACAAAATATTCATTCAGTGTTTTTGCCATCTCCATATTTCCCACCATTAATTTCCTGGTCTCATCCTCTAAGGGACCAACATTTACTTTAGCCACCCTTTTTCTTTTTATATAACTATAAAAACTCTTACTATCTGTTTTTATATTTTTTGCTAATTTACTTTCATAATCTATCTTCCCTTTCTTAATCAATCTTTTTGTTATTTTTTGCTGTCTTTTAAAGTTTTCCCAATCCTCTATCCTCCCACTAGATTTGGCTACCTTATATGCCCTTGTTTTTAGTCGAATACTATCCTTAATTTCTTTACTTAGCCACGGATGGCTGTCTTTTCTTTTACACCCTTTTCTTCTCAGTGGAATATATATTTTTTGGAAGTTGTTAAATAACTCCTTAAATGTACACCACTGATCATGTATCGTCTTACCCTTTAATCTATTTTCCCAATCCACTCTACTCAATTCCGCTCTCATACCTTCATAGTCTCCTTTATTCAAGCTTAGCACGCTTGTTTGAGATCCAACCTTCTCACCCTCTAATTGAATATGACGTGATGGTTGACCAATCGTACAGGGGATAGCGTTGAGTGACGTGATGATTGACCAATCGGTGCATCATGGGGGGGGTTCATTGTGTGTGTGGGCGGGCCATCCTACAGGGGATAGCGTTGAGTGACATGATGGTTGACCAATCCTACAGTTGAGTGACCTGATGGTTGACCAATCGGTGCGTCACGGGGAGCGTTTCATTGCGTATGTGGGTGGGCCTAATCCTTCTGAGCTGAGGTGAGTGGCCGCCTTCTTGATTCCTAACTATTGATTTATTTTTCCCACTTTCTGTGTGTTTATTTTGAAATATAGATTTCCAGCAAAAAAAAAGTTGGTTTAAAAAAAACCCATCCTTTTCCAAAGGGGACTCGGGCTTTCCCTCCCTCGGCGGTGGATGAGCTGCCTGCAGGCCTCAGGCCTCGAAGCCTCGGCCTCTCCTCACCAGCCACGCCCATGCTAGGCACCGCCCGTCCCGCCGGGCCCGATTCCAAACCAGCGGCCCGCGATCACCGCCATCTTGGTAAAGGCTGGCGCGGCGGGCTGAGCCGAGCATAGCCATCGCTGCCATCTTGGTAAAGGCTGGCGGGGCGGGAGACAGCAAGCGCGTGAACGTCAGCGGCAGCCCGGAGCGGGACCTGAGAGTCGGGCACCGGCCAGCCCTGAGGCGCTGATCCGCACACGGGGGCTTCGGCTCACCGCGTCCGGGCTCGGAGGAAAGGGAGAGAGAGAGGGGGTGGAGGAAAGGGAGAGAGAGAGGGGGGGAGTGAGGGAGAGAGAGAGGGGGGAGGGAGAGAGAGAGAGAGAGAGAGAGAGGGGAGGGAGGGAGAGAGAGAGAGGGGAGGGAGGGAGAGAGAGAGAGGGGGGAGGGAGAGAGAGAGAGAGAGGGGAGGGAGGGAGAGAGAGAGAGGGGGAGGGAGGGAGAGAGAGAGAGGTGGAGGGAGGGAGGGAGAGAGGGGGAGGGAGGGACAGAGAGAGAGGGGGAGGGAGGGAGAGAGAGGAAATCAGGGAGAGACAGGGGAAGGGAGAGGACAGGGGGAGGGAGAGGATGGGGGAGGGGGAGGGAGAGGAGAGGAGGAGGGGGAGGGAGAGGAGTGAGGGAGGGAGAGGAGAGGAGATGGGGAGGAAGGGAGACGAGAGGGGGAGGGAGGGGGAGGAGAGAGGGAGGGAGAGGGGAGGGGGAGGGAGGGAGAGGAGAGGGGCAGGGAGGGAGAGGAGAGGGGCAGGGAGGGAGAGGAGAGGGGAGGGAGGGAGAGAGAGTAAAGCAGGGAGAGACAGGGGGAGGGAGAGAGAGAGGGTGAGGGAGGGAAAGAGTGAAGGGGTGGGAGAGGGATGGAGAGCTCGCCTTCTTCCTTCCTTCCTTCCTTCCTTCGCAGGGGTCCATCGGGCCAGGCCTGAGGCGCTCCTTCCCCCCCTCTCTCTCCAGGCTAATCCCGAACTAAATCCAGCAGTCTCTCTCTCTCTCTCTCTCTTCCCCCATCTCTCTCTTCTTCCCCCAGTCTCTCTCTCTCTCTCTCTCTCTCTCTCCCTCCCCCTCTCTGTTTCCCTCTCTCTCTCTCCCCCTCTCTCTTTCCCTCTCTCTCTCTCTCTCCCCCAGTCTCTCTCTCTCTCTCTCTCTCCCCCCAGTCGCTCTCTCCCCCCAGTCTCTCTCTCCCCCCCAGTCTCTCTCTCTCTCTCTCTTCTCCCCTCAGTCTCTCTCTCTCTCTCTTCCAACAACAACATGCCCTCTAAAAACCCTCGGCACCGCCGGGCACTCCAGCTAGTATATATATATATAAAATGCACACACACACATAATCTGCGCCATGAAATTCTAAAACTCTCGCAGATGCTATTGTAACCATAAGTAGCTAAAGTGAAATCTTACCTGAAGTGATTTAATTAAAAATAACCACCTAAGAATAATAAGGTTGCATTTCAGAGTAATTATACAGTAATATTGCCTGTTAAAATATCAGTCTGCTCTGTGAAACAGTCAGTAACTAAAGACAAATAGTTAATGGTATTTAATGTCTCTTTAGGTATTCTGACTAAGTTGAAAGAGATTGGAGATAAATCCTGGTTGTCTTTCTGCCAAATAATACAACGTCCAACTATTTGCACCATGAACACGCATCCAGCCCTTAGGGTCCATTTTTTTCTCTTCTGTCATTATTGTATCCATCACCTTCTTTTCCTGGAAAACAAAACACAAGAATAAGTAATCTGCATACAGAATTATTTGTGCCTACTTTGTCCGCATTATGTCTACCCTTCTTATTCCTTCAGATGAGATTTTAAACCAAGGTCTCGTTTGCCTGTTCCGGTGGTCATTGAAGATGCCATGGTGACAGTTGAAGAGTAGGGACTCTCCGAGTGTCTTGGCTAATATTCCTTCCTCCGAGTGTCTTGGCTAATATTCCTTCCTCAACAAACACTACCAAACAAAAGAATAACTGCCCATTCACCTCATTATCGTGTGTGGGACATTGTTGGTGCAGAATAGCTGTCTACATAGTAATTACTGCACTCTTTCAGAATGACAACAGTGACTACACTTCAAAAGTACTTCATTGGCTGTAAAGCGCTTTGGGACGTCCTGAGGTCGTGAAAGATGCTATATAAATGCAAGTCTTTCTTTCTTTATGATAAGCTGAGGTAGAAATATAGGTTAGGTTTTTGTCCTCTCATTGTAACATTCTATTCCCTAGCCAAAATAGCAGGAAATAAACTTTCCCCACACCTCCTCCCGCCACCCCTGCCACCACCCTTTCTTTTCAGGTCTCTGCTAGAGTCACTCCGATGTTTAGTAGACAAGATTAGGCCGTGTTAATGCGGCTTTGCGCTTTAGTTTTTTCTGCCTCCCTATGCTTGGCTCCACTCGGTATCTTTCTGGTACCCCAGCTAAGATTGTGGACTCAAGTCTAGAGTTATGGGATGAAAGTTATATCCTATTAGTACAGCAATGTATTATGCCACTATACTGCCATGCACAGTGATTTCATTTAATTATCTGGATTGGCAATCACTTAAACATTCTAATGAACTATGAGTAACAAAATAGTTAAGTTGGCTATTACTGCAAAATACTTTTTAACCATAATAGGCACGTTGAGTCACTTTTCATCTTGCAAGATAGTACTTCTAAAGAATTTTTGAAACTAAATGGGTGCACGGGATCATTTTTAGATAGTTCACACGTGCTGCTGCGTGACTTGCTGCTCATAAATACCCTGATTTGCAAAAACAGATTAACACACATCAGTGCAACTGGATCCTACCCCCGAGCCTGCATAATCCCTTTTCAGAAACAGTCTGTGTGTATAATTGTGCTTCGGAGACACAATAAAAGCATTAATTGAAAGTGTGTGTATGTTAGAGTTTGCACCGGATAATGCAAATCCTGTCCTGTAAAGCAGGATTGAAAATATTGCCTGCAAAAACAGTCAACCATTTAACAGTATGACTAGGGCTTGGCTGCCAATTCCACTGACCCTCATCAAGGACTAAACAAATGTTCCCTTTTATCTGTACTTACTGGTGGAAGGCAAGCTGAACCCAGCTAGCCCTTGTTAAAATGTCTTTTAGTTTCTATTAGCAGAATCAGTTGAGCTTTACTTTTTGAAAACAAGTACAATGATATTTGAATCAAAAAGAGTGGTACTTTAACGTACTGTGGTAAGGTGGGACATGAGGCCTCTTACCGCTCTGATATTTCACAGAGGGGTAAATCTGGTGGAAATCCAACTGAGCAGATTGCTCCCCCAGTGTAGAACCTGCCCGATTTCCATTCCATTGAAATCAGATGGTGAAGATGAAAATTTACCTAGAGGGTTCCCAATTCCTCCTTTTAAAAATGTTTCCATTGTCCATTGCAGAAAGAAAGAAAGAATTTGCATTTATATAGTGCCTTTCAGGACCTCAGGACATCCCAAAATGCTTTACAGCTCAAAGTACTTTTGAAGTGTAGTCACTGTTGTAATATAGGAAGCGCGGCAGCCAATTTGCGCACAGCAAGGCCCCACAAACAGCAATGTGATAATGAACCGATCCTCTGTTTTTAGGTGTTGGTTGAGGGATAAATATTGACAGGACACTGGGGGGGAAAACTCCTCTGCTCTTCTTCGAAATAGTGCCATGGGATCTTTTACATCCACCTGCAAGGGCAGGCAAGACCTCAGTTTAATACCTACATTTGAAAGACAGCACTCCTGACTGCAATGGAGTGTCAGCCTAGATTTAGTGCTCAGGTCCCTGGAGTGGGACTTGAACCCACAATATATTAACTCTGAGATGAGAGTGCTACCAAATGAGCCATGGCTGACACTGTGGCACTGATTCACACTGGGATTTGGTTGCAGAGCGCCAGTAGCTCTCTGTTCCCACATCCAAGTGACCACCGTTCATGTGGGAGCCCAAACATTGAGTGTTGGAAGGTTATTCACCATGGGAGGCATTGTAGTCAAACCCAATCCAGTCCCCACTCGATATCCGCACATGCTCGCTCTCCAACAGATGTCATTGGACAGCAATCAGCAGTGGGGCAATCGTTTGATATTCTCTCGGGTGCTTCATTTAGCAAATTTCAACCATTCCATCCGGGAAAGAGACGAGCAGAAGTAAAGCGCTTCCAATAGGGAAGGAAGGCAAGTCATACTACGCGTCACCTCTGACACGCTCCAGTACTTCCTCTCAGCGGTATTGACAAAGGCAAGGAAAAGGCTTCCTTCTCATCTCTTCATCTGAGAAATGGTGAAAAGCATGGAGCAAATGGAAAATTAGGAGAAAGTACAAAAATATATATTTTTTAAACTTGCTTGTAATGTAAACCCATTTCCTTATGAACATTTGTACACATCATAAATCTCTACAAACTGCTTTAAATACAGCATCTTGTCTAACTCATACTAAACAGAACCTTCGAGAGACTGATGATCTAACTGGGTGAAAAACAAGGACAGCATGAACCCATTCATTATCTATTCATCCTTCACCAATCACCAAACATACTAACAAACCATACAATAGAACATAAAATGAAAACAATGCTGACTTATCTGTTGTTTTCCTTTCCGGCGGATTAAAAGCATTTAATCCTTAAACAGAGACCCTGAAGGCTATAGACAGTGTTGAGGTTGTGATCAATAGTGGCAGCAATGACATGCTGTGTAGATGGATGAGGACTCAAGTCTAGTGATGGTAGATAAGGGCCATGGTTAATACTAATCAGTTTAATAATTCAATGTTGGTAAAGAGATGGTAGTTGCATAATAAGTTACTTATTATTTTTTTCCTTTAGGTCATTATGCCCCATTCTTCAGCTGAGTGGGTAGGTAAGTTGGCAGCTGCCAGCCCTACATTGCACACTAGATGGTGCCCAACTGCAATCAGAGTAGAGCTGCCAGGCCACTTTCATCATCACACCTTCTGGGAGGGACTCCACTTAGACTCTACTCAGCACCTCTCATTGCTGTCCCAGATGAGATTGTCAATTCATTGAATGGAGAATCAGAGGCAAAAACCCATATGCCAACTGCCTGCACTGTCCATCAATCACTTGCATCTAAAGGCAATATAGGACAGAAATTGCAGGCTCTATGGAGATTGTGATCCTTCCCGTAGCTCATTTGGAAGCACTCTCGCCTCGGGTTTGGAAGGTTGTGGGTCCAAGTCCCACATCAGAGACTTGAGCACATAATCTAGGCTGACACTTCAGTGCAGTGCTGAGGGAGTGCTGTACTGTTGGAGGTGTAGTCTTTCAGCTGAGATTTAAAAGATATCATGGCATTAGTCAAAGAGCAGGGGTGTTCTCCCAGCATTCTGGCCAATGTTTATCCCTCAACCAACACCTAAAACAGATTATCTGATCATTATCACGTTGCAACTCATGAGAATTTACTGTGTGCAGATTGGCTGCTGCATTTCCTACATTCCAGTGATTTCACTTCAACAGTACTTCATTGGCTATAAAGCGCTTTCGGACATCCTGCGGTTGTGAAAGGCGCTTTAAGCACAAGAGATAGGGTACAACATGATAGGCCTGACTCTGCACCCACATTCATGTCTAGTGAGACTTCACAATTTCTGTCCCCATACGTAAAAGTGCAGTCCAGTTATGCCACATAGTTTGTATCAAAGCAAAGCAACTTGGGCTTCACAATGGTGACGTACACAGTGCAAGCCGGGTGTGAAGCTGCCTGAAATAAATTTAGGACAGCAGCGTGAAATCACCTGAAGCAAGTCATCTCACATCACTTCAGCTCTGCATTGTTGTGGTAGCACATTTTAAAAAGTTCCTACGTGATCCAGTCGACTGTTTTGAGAACTATTTAAACAAGCCAACTAACCTTTTGGCTTAAAAAACAGAAAATGCTGGAAATACTCAGCAGGTCAGGCAGCACCTGTAGAGAGAGAAACAGAGTTAACGGGGTCGATTTTCATGGAGCCGTCAGGCGGGGTTTCAGGCATGTGGGGGGGGGAAATCCCGAATTTGGGGGTCCTGACACCATCCCGCCCAAAACCCCGCTCCACGCAACTTTCCGGGGCGGCGGGTACCCGCCCCGCACTGGGACCCGCCGAAACCAGGCGGGAAGGGATTAGTGCCAATTAACTGCCTGTTAACAGGTAGTTAACAGGCAGTTTTTAGCCTCATCCCTATTTTGAGGGGTTTCGTGTGGGATTCCCGATGGCTCCAAACCACGTCAGGTTAGAGCAGGCAGGCCGTCGGGCTGAAGGAGTTGGAGGGGCCGCGATGTCAGTGTTCAGGTGAGTGATGGGTGCAAAGGTAAGTGTGTTTGGTGTGTTTAAAGTGTGCAAAGAACTTTTACTTACCTGTACTTACCTTAACAGCCTTTCTTCCTGTAGCCGTTGGGAGCCCATCACTCAACCGGAACTTAAAGCTGAACGGCTGCGATCTGTGAAAAGTGACAGCCTTCAGCTTTGAGTGCCGATGTGAGTTCTAACTGAGTCTGTGCAGAAGGACTCATGCAAGAACTCAGGCTGTCAGTGTTTGACAGCTTCAAACAGCTGTGAAACACTGATATTTCATCTGTCAAGAAAAGAACTCTTGACAGATGAAATTGCAGTCTGTGACATCACCTGTTGCCGGGTGGCCCTTAATTGGCCTGCTGAGCCCGCTGGGCGGGATCAACAAGGTCAATCAAGGGGAAATCACGCAGATTGGCCGGACGTCGAAGTAGGCGGGTCTAAAACCCGAAAGTTGTAGTCCCGCCTTCTCCCGGCAGCTTCGGGAAAATCGACCCCAACGTTTCAGGTCGATGACCCTTCATCAGAACTGGGCTCTTTGTTAACATTAAAATGTAGTCAACATTCGGATGGCAACACTCAGATGCCAGAGAGTGTTACAGAGATCATGGGTGTAGTAGTCTAGTGGTTCTGGTACTGAACCAGCAATCCAGAGGTTGTGAGTTCCAAATCCCACCAAGGCAAGTTGTAAATCTATTAATTTGTGGTCCAGCAGTGAAAACTGTCAGAATGTCATAAAAAGCTGCCCGTTTCTCTTCAGGGAAGGGGCTCTGTCACCCAACCTGGTCTGGCCTACAAGTAACTCTGGCCCACACCACTTGGTTGACTCTTAATGCCATCTGAAATGGATGGGCCCACATCCAGAGAGCAAATTAGCTTCAATTCATTGAATGGAGAATCAGAGGCAAAAACCCATATGCTGACTGCCTGCACTGTCCATCAATCACTTGCACCATTCAGCTTCATGTTATTGGTTTGAGATTGAGCTCTAGTATAATGGCACGCTCTGCACCCTTAGGGCAGAACTTTCAACTTCGGCAGGGATGTATAACTGGAGGTATTGCATTAGCAGCAAGTACATCCTGCCCGGCCAATCCAATACCGCCGGTTTTTATGCCCCCGCCAAAGTTGAAAGTTCCATCCTTTGCCCTTTAGAATCATACAACTCAGAAAAAGGCCATTCGGCCCATCATGCCTGTGCCAGCTCTTTTGAAAGAGTTCCCAATTAGACCTGCCCTTTCCCCATAGTCCTGCAAATTTTTCCTGACTCTCTTTCTCGCTCTCTTTCAGTGTTTGATCTTTCAGCAATAAGCATTGCAACAAATAGACAATTTCTGAGCAACTTGGTCTAGATGTATAGGGATGTGTTATTGGATACCTGGAGATATTTTTGGTAAATTCTGTGAAGAAGTTTTGGTGAAATCTGCAGAGCATTTAATGAAATATGCAGGGCAACCTTCCCATGTCTCATGAGTCTTCTTTACTGAAAACAAATGTATCATATTGGGAATTGGATATGTACATGGAAAGGAACATTTTGCAGGCCTATGGGGAAAGAGCAGGGGAGTAGGACTAAGCGGATGGCTCGTTCAGTGCACTTTTACGATGACTACTATAGAGAGCGGCTATTCCAGTATCCCTTCAGATCAGGAAATTGCTCAATTGACACCAGCTACAAGAGCACCAGCGAGTAGTTCTAGAGGGAATCCAATGGGAAGTACTTGCACTGGGAAAGCTAAGTAGCAAAGTGCTGGAAGATTCCTACTTCAAACTACATGAGGCATGGTATAATCGGCCTTGAAATAGACTAGCAAAGTGCAGGAAATCACTTGGATCTGACCCAGTCGTTCTCTGACAAAGTCAGCTCTTATGTTAAGGCCAGCAATGTACATGTTATTTAAATAGGACCCAGAGTGAATATAGAATCCTCAAATCAAAAATGAAAGCCTTGATAAGAAGGTGGATCCTGTTTATTCCTATTATATCTACCATTGATCTTCAGCTTTCCATGCTAATTTTACACATATATAAGTGAAAACAGGCTTTTAGTATATATATATATACACACACACACAAATACATATACACACACAAAAACAACAGACTTAAAGAGAATATATGTAAGGGCTTGGATCTGACAGACTCCTTTAATTACCATTTATGTTGTTATTTTTCTCATGAAGGTGTCACAAAAGAAACAGGATGAGAACAGTAGAAAATTAGCGATACACCTGGATATGTGGAAATCAAAAGCAAGACTTCAAAAATACAAGGAAACAAAGTAGCTGTTCAATGCAGTGCTTTGGATTTTCATCTGATATGCATGATCTCTGCAAAATAGTTAATTAAGCAGAGCTTATAGATGAGATGTTATCTACAGAAAAAGCCTGCAGACAAAAGAGTTGTACTGAAGCCAAACAATAAACAGAAAACAAGGGTTTACAGGTGGTGAGGCAAACATGTTAATACTCTCCAGACTGGCAAACAAACAGTGACTGTAAGTTCAAGTTCAACAATTAGTTTAGAATATATCAAAACTAAACTATCCTCCATTAAAAGTCGCTGTTAATTATCAAAGCGTTAACTCTTGTTGTTCTCCCATCTTCTGATGGCAATGCTGGCATTCTGGTATGCCACCCAAGAGACTATTTTTCTTGCGGAGCTTAAATACTGGCATGGACCAGTTGGGTCGAATTGCCTGTTTCTGTGCTGTACATTTTATATATGTAATGGCAACGGGCTATTTGACTATAGGGGGCTTACACCCAAGACTAACCCAAACATAAAATTTAGCCTAACCTGCAAAATAAATTCACTTTGGGAAAAGTCTGACTATTGTTTTTCATGTTTCCCCTTCACAATATCTTATGCAAAATAGACTTTAATATCTGCTAAGCCTAGGGGGTATTGTGAATTATTATTTTCAATATTTATGTATCTGTTTGAACATTGTTCTAGAATGGTTGCATTTCATAACATTATATTCCCTTTTCTCCAATAACAGACTGTTCCGCCTCACTCCTCCTCTGTTCCCCACAGCGATCTTAGAGATGATTAAATGTCTCTTCACCTAACTCCCACATACAACCTGAATGTTGTGCCAGCAAGTTGCAACAATAGGGCCTTTGTCCTTGCGATTTCATCACTGATGTGGCATCACAGATAATATCTGAGATACATGAAGTTGAAGCCGTACCACAGTGGGCGGAATTTTCTGTACCTGAGCGGTTCGGGTGAAGGCGGTCGGCGTGGCAGGTCACGACCCCGTTCCTCAGTTCATTCGCTCCTGAGATCGAGTTTCCGTTAATGGGGCCTATTAAGGCAGCCCTGCACGTTACCTGGCCCTATTAAATGGTCCGGGTCTGATGACGTCATCGATGACGCGTTTTCAGCTGGGATATTTAAAGGAGCCATGGCCACATTGCATTTGAAGGTTTATCTAGGATTGTGCAGGCATTGCATTGGAGTTTGAGTATTGCAAAGCTTTGGAATTGTGACTGCACAGAAGCAGAGGGCTGCACCCAAGGTCTCAGGTAACTCCTTCCTTATGATTGTGGAGGGAGTGGGAGCACGCAGGGAGGTCCGCTTCCCTTCTGATGGGCGGAAGAGATCTCCCCAGTAGACCAACTGAGCCTGGCTTGAGATAGCAGAGGAGGTGAATAGCAGGGATTTGGTGCTGTGCCAGAAATGTTTCAATGATCTGATGAGTTCAGGAGAGGTGAGTGCAAAGCCACACTCAACTTCATCCTGCTGTGCCTCTCATCACATCCCCATCACTGCCTTCTTAAGCCTACTCCTGCACATCATTACTCACAACAACATACCTTGCATGTCCACCCATCCCCCTCTCTCTCTATCTACATACTCACATCCCCATCTGACTAACCACCCTTCACACTCACCCTCATCCTAATGCAATCATAGCAAGTAACAGCATAGAAGGAGGCCATTTGGCTTTGGCACCCCACTCTATCTTAGTCACCCTCTAAAGATGTAACCCATCCATTCCTTACACTCATTCCATCACTCTCACTCAAACTTCTCTTCTTTCCCTCCTTGCAGGAGAAGAGAGCCCACAATAAGAGGGCGAGGGAGAGAACCGGAGGTGGCCCTCCATCATTCGTCACCTTAACTGCAACAGAGGTGGTCACCCTGGCCATATCAGGAGTCACAGAGCAGCTGGAGGTAGGAGACGGAGAGAGGGGGACATCTCAGCAACCTGGTGACAGAATTGTATCTCATACAGCCACATGGCATACAGCACTCATATGGGCACTGACGTCAACAGCCAGTGAATGTTCATCATGTGCATAATGGTATCGTTACCCATTCTTGATATGATATTTCTAAATTATCTCTTTACGCTCTCACAGGTCCATCAAGAGCGCCCACCACCCTCCCCCCACTGTCCAGGAAGAAGAGGAAGATGACTCCTCAGAGGAGCCTCCAGCCTCTGTGGGTACACCATCAGCAGACATAAGTGCACCCAGCACCAGTGCAGATACGTACACCTGGGTGGGTCCCATGTGAGATAGAGTAGTATTGTCACCTGGTGTCTCACAACTCACAAGTGAGCAAGAGGAGATGGTGGAGACAGGGACAGCAGTGGAGACTCCTCGATGGAGGGCGCAGGATGCTCCCAGCTCTGCTCAGCTGCATGCAGATACTGAGCCTCGGGGGGCATCCAGAAAGAGGGCGATCCTGGAGGTGCAGCAAGAAGTGCAGGAGGCTTTGATAGGTTTTGCGACTGCAATGTCTGTAAAATGTGCAGAGAATGGAGGAGTCCAACTCCAACATGAGCACCAGTGTGTCGCAGGTGATGACAAATGTAGGCTCTTCCATGGATAGGATGGCTACCTGCATGGAGCAGCTAATGTGCCACTCACATGAGCACATGGTCTCTATGGAGAATAGATGGCTATCCATGAAGAACAGATGGCAGAGGCTCATAGACCTCCTGTCTAGGAGGGATGTCAATGTAGACTTGGGTCCTCATGGCCCCACTGCTGTGCAGCAAGGTGCTCTCCAGCTTCTTGCTAGCAGGGAAGTGCGCGTGGCCCATGAGAGGGATGATGGTGAGAGGGGACATGGAAGTGGGGGCTCCTCTCAAAGCCCCATTTCCCCCCCTCAGCCAGAGCCACCAGATGCCTCCTGGGATTGCAATGCCGAGTCTGCCCCTGCACAGTCGCAAGAGGAGCAGACTTTGGTGGGGCCATCACAGGCTCCAAGACCCAGAGGATGTCTGCCAAAAGTGTCTATTCAGTCGCAGCTGGGAAGTGAGCAGGCTGCCTCTACCTCTGCTGAAGCCACAGAGGTAGCACCTCATAGAAGCACGCTCAAGAGAAAGATGACACACAAGTAGATGCACAAGGGTAAGCACTTGGGCGTTTTAATAAATGTTTGTATAAAGTTTCCATTACTGTGATGTCGCAGATAAAAATATTTATTTTCACCACCTTCTGGTTATGGCCAATTCTGTCTGCAACTTTGGAAGTGGTTTAGTGAGTTGGAGTGAATGGTAAGACATAACGTTACCTCCAGCAATGGTGGTCAGAGTGAAAGAAATGGCTTGGTCATTGTAGGGGTGCTTTATGATGTTGCTGTGGTGTGGTGCTAACCTGGCGCAGCATGTGGCAGCCATATGGGTGTAATGGCTGAATTAAGTAAATCTGGCCATGATTAGCCCATCCCTGGCCTCCCGGGCAGCAATATGTTCAGGTGCTGGTGGGATCTGGACCGCAGGTTCCTCCTGCTCCCCCTCTTCCAGCTGATGCTGCTCCTCCTCCTCCTCTGAAGAGACTGTGCGCTCAGAGCCTTGCTCCTCATGCAGCACTAATCCTCGCTGCTGTGCGATGTTGTGCAGGGCGCAGCAGACCACGATGATTCTGAAGACTCTGGTTGGTGCGTACTGAAGAGCTCCTCCAGATCTGTCAATGCATCTGAAGTGCATTTTCAGCATGCCTATTGTCTGCTCTATGACACATCTGGTGGAAATGTGGCTTTAATTTTACCTCTCCTCAGCCTCAGTACTTAGCCTCCTCATGTGAAGGAATGAGCCATACCTATTCAGAAAAATACACCATCCTATGAACAGAATTCTGACTTTATTAAAACATGACAAACTGGGTTTAAAAATCTAAAGCCTTAACGACACAAAGCTGTAAACAGAATACAGGCTTTTGAGATAAGATGAGTTGTTAACACAAAGCTGTAAACACCATACAGGCTTTTGAGATAAGAATCAGTTGTTGACACTGAAACAATAGCCCTATTGAAGCAAAGGGTTGGAGCTTCCAGAAAGTCTGAGCTTTGGGAAGAACACAATACCATAACCCAGTTAAATTGTTTTAAACCAACACATTGTAAACAGGCACATGAAAGAGCACAATGGTATAATGTTAAGGTGTCATAAACCAACACTTCAGGAAACAGAAACACAGAACATTAAAGAAACATATGCCTTCATAAATATGACATCAAATGAAACAAGGAGACACGAAGTCTGTAATACAACCAACTGAGGTAGCTAGGAAGACAATCATGTACTCGGTTGAAGTGTTTTTAATTTACATGTTGTAAAAGATACAAACAGAAGACTTTGTAAATATGACATCAATAGATGCACCAAGCAATCACATTGTTTTTGTGTTGAACTTGGAACACATAGGAGATGCGAAGTCTGCTTACAACCAGCTAAGGTGACTTAAGAATTGAATAGAAGCCCTTTGTAAAAATGGCATCAAATAAAACCACTACTGTCATATTGTTTTTATGATAAGTTTTGAACATCTACACAGCAGACAGAATTCTGCAAGCTACCAGCTGAACTGACTGTAAGAATAGCAGGGGTCAACAGAAAGATGACTAGCGATAATTAGCTTACATCAGCAGAAAACTTCAAAGGATATACCACTGAAAAAAGGGTATAAAATATAGAATTTTAAATAGGACGACAGAATTCGCTGGAAAGGACAAAGCGATTCTCAGCTTCAGAGACAGGCTCTGAAAGCCTACAACCCTTTGAGTCTCGGGTAATCAAAGGTATTTGATTTTGGTGGATGTCCTGGAATATAGACTAAGAAATGTAAAAATGTAACGATGTTAAGATTTGAAAATAAGGATCGCTGAGAAGAAGAATTGTAAGCTATTTGCATTTTGAACTGTTAAAGTTCTGATTGAATCACCAGCTGTAATTACATGTCGGTTCTTTAATAAATCTATATATTTTTAGAATTGTCTCACATAGTACTTCTGTATCAAACTCGCAAACTCAATCTCTGTACACTCTTTGGTGAGGAGTTGCAGAATTCTGTGGGAGTTTTCTGGACCCTCATAATATCCAGAAGGTTACAGTCTAGTTAAACTTATTAAAAGTGCTATCTGGAGGACAGTAACATCTTCAGGTTGCTCCTTTCCTTTAGGGAGACATAGTCTGGACCTTTAGACCCAATTAAGCATCTCTAGGATTCGGCTACCTCTAACTTTAGTTGAAGGTAAACGTCTGGGGAATACGCCTGATCTGGGGTAGCCCGAAAAGGGCTAGGGCTAGTAATTATCCCTTCACTCAAGGGCGTCTTCAGTGGATAGCCCTTGTCTCCAAGCAGCCAGCCAGAAAGTATGTTTGGAGGTGCGAAGAGCTGAGGGAGGGTGGACTGGCGCAGGACGAGTGAGTCATGACAGCTGCCAAGGAATTTGGCGCACACATGCATGATGATCTTCCTATGGTTGCAGATGAGCTGCACATTGAGGGAGTGGAAGCCCTTGCCCTTGACAAAGACTTCTGGGTGATGATGGGGTGCCCTGATGGCCACATGTGTGCAGTCGATGACACCCTGCACCCGTGGGAAACCAGCCAGTGTGGCAAAGCCAAGCACCCGCTCATTAACACTGGCTTCATCAGTGGCAAAGTTGATGTCATTGGCTGACTTGTGAGCATGGCATTGGTGACCTGTGTGATGCATCTGTGGGCGGCCAACTCTGAGATGCCGCAAATGACCGCTCCAAATCCATGGAAGGAGCCTGAGGCAAAGAAGTTAAGAGCGCTGGTGACTTTGATAGCCACTGGTAAGGCATGTCCACCTGCTCCCTGGGCTGTAGGTCTTGCTCGAGCAATGTGAAAATGTCTGCGATGACCTGGCGCGATAGCCTGCACCTCCTTTGGCACTGCTGCTCAGTCATGTTGAGGAATCTCATCCTTTGCCTGTATACCCTTGTTGAGGGTATCGCCTCCGGCGCAGTGCAGCCCTGCACTAATGCCCTCTGTCCTGTGCAGCTTCAGATGGTTGATGAGAAGGTTTTTTTTAATGGCTACTGCACAGAAGGAGGCCATTCAGCCAGTTGAGCCCGTGCCGGCTCTCTGCAAAATCACTTCAGCTAGTCCCACTCCCCTGCCCTTTCTCCGTAGCCCTGCAAATTGTTTTCCTTCAGGTATTATCCAATTCCCTTTTGAAAGCCACAATTGAATCTACCTTCACCATGCTTTCAGGCAGTGCATTCCAGATTCTAAACACTCGCTGCGTAATAAAGTTTTTCCTCACGTCGCCTTTGGTTCTTCTGACAATCACCTTAAATCTGTGTCCTCTGGTTCTCGACCATTCTACCAATGGGGACAGTTTCTCTCTATCTACTCTGTCTAGACCTCTCATGATTTTGAACACTTCTATCAAATCTCCTCTCAACCTTCTCTGCTCTAAGGAGAACAACACCAGCTTCTCCAGTCTATCCATGTAACTGAAGTCCCTCATCCCTGGAACCATTCTTCTAAATATTTTCTGCACCCTCTCTAAGGCCTTCACATCTTTCCTAAAGTGCAGTACCCAGAGTTGGATACAATACTCCAGTTGAGGTCAAACAAGTGTTTTATAAAGGATCATCATAACTTCCTTGCTTTTGTACTCTATGCCTCTATTTATGAAGCCCGGGATCCCATATGCTTTTGTAACCGCTTTCTCAACTTGCCCTGGCACCTTCAAAGATTTGTGCAGATATACCCCCAGGTCTCTCTGTTTATTCACCCCCTTTAGTTTATATTGCCTCTGCTCATTCTTCCTACCAAAATGTATCACTTCGCACTTTTCTACATTAAATTTAATCTGCCACATATCCGCCCATTCCACCAGCCTGTCTAGGTCTTCTTGAAGTGTATCACTATCCTCCTGACTGTTCACTATAGTTCTAAGTTTTGTTTCATCTGCAAATGTTGAAGTTGCGCCCTGTACACCCAAGTCTAAGTTATTAATATATATCAGGAAAAGCAATGCTCCTAGTATCAACCCCTGGGGAACCCCACTGTGTACCTTCCTCCAGTCCAATAAACAACCGTTTACCACTACTTTCTGTTTCCTGCCACTTAACCAATTGTTTTTTGGAAGTCCATATACACCACATCAACCGCATTGCCCTTATCAACCCTCTCTGTTACCTCATCAAAAAACTCAAATCAAGTTGGTTAAACACGATTTGCCTTTAATAAAGCTGTGCTGGCTTTCCTTAATTGATCCACATTTGTTCAAGTGACTGTTAATTTTGTCCCGGTTTATTGTTTCTAAAAGCTTCCCCACTACCGAGGTTAAACTGACTGGCCTGTAGTTGCTGGGTTTATCTTTACACCCTTTTTGAACAATTGCAAATCTCCAGTCCTTTGGCACCAGCCTCATATCCAAGAAGGATTGGAATATTATGGCCAGTACCTCTGCAATTTCCACCTTTACTTCCCTCAGCATCCTAGGAAGCATCCCATCTGGTCCTGGTGACTTATCTACTTTAAGTACAGCCAGCCTTTCTAATACCTCCTCTTTATCAATTTTTATCCCATCCAATATCTCAACTACCTCCTCTTTCACTATGACTTTGGCAGCATCTTCTTCCTTGGTAAAGAGAGATGCAAAGTATTCATTTAGTACCTCAGCCATGTCCTCTACCTCCATGCGTGGATCTCCATTTTGGTCCCCAATTGGCCCCACCCCTCTTCATACTACCCGTTTACTATTTATATGCCTATAGAACACTTTTGGGTTCCCTTTTATGTTAGCTGCCAATCTATTCTCATACTCTCTCTTGTCCCTCTTATTTCCTTTTTCACGTCCCCTCTGAACTTTCTATATTCAGGCTGGTTCTCACTTGTATTCTCAACCTGACATCTGTCATATGCCTTATGCCCCCTTTTTCTGCTTCTTCTTACTCTCTCTTTCGTCATCCAGAGAGCTCTGGCATTGGTTGCCCTACCTTTCCCCCTCGTGGGAATGTACCTTGACTGTGCCCGAACCATTTCCTCTTTAAAGGCAGCCCATTGTTCGATTACAGTTTTGCCTGCTAATCTTTGATTCCAATTTACCCGGGCCAGATCCATTCTCAACCCACTGAAATTGACCTTCCTCCAATTAAATATTTTTTACTCTAGATTGCTCCCTCTCCTTTACCATAGCTAATCTAAACCTTATGGTACTGTGATCAGTGTTCCCTAAATGTTCCCCTACTGACACTTACCCTACTTGACCCACCTCATTCCTCAGAACCAGATCCAGCAATGCCTCCTTCCTCGTTAGGCCGGAAACGTACTGATCAAGAAGGTTCCCCTGAACACACCAGAAATTCTTCCCCCTCTCTGCCCTTTACACTATTAATATGCCAGTCTATATTAGGATAGTCGAAGTCCCCCATTATTACTACTCAAAAGTTCTTGCGCCTTTCTGTAATTTCCCTGCAAATTTTCTCCTCTATATTCTTCCCACTAGTTGGCGGCCTATAGAATACACCTAGTAGTGTAATGGCACCTCTATTGTTTCTCAACTCTAACTAAATAAGACATCCTCTCTCTCCAGCACTGTAATATTCTCCTTAATCAATGCCTCCACCCCACCTCCTTTCTTTCCTTCTATAGCTTTCCCGAACACCTTATATCCAGGAATATTTAATACTCAATCCTGCCCTTTTTTGAGCCAGGCCTCCGTTATCACCACGACATTATATTTATATGTGCCTATTTGTGCCTGCAGCTCACCAACCTTATTTGCCACACTTTGTGCATTCACACACATGCACTGTAAACCTATCTTAGACTTTCTTGTATTGTTAGTCTGACCCCACCTAATACCATACTATTTCTTACTCTAGTGCTATTTGTCTCTCCCAGTCCTTTGTGCACCTTGTTTCTCCTTTCTAATGCTACATTCTGGTGCCCACCCCCCTGCCAAGTTAGTTTAAACCCTCCCCAACAGCACTAGGAAGGCCCCCCCCACCCTCCGCGAGGACATTGGTCCCGGCTCTGTTGAGGTGCAACCCGTCCGGTCGGTACAGGTCCCACCTCCCCCAGAACCAATCCCAGGAATCTGAAGCCCTCCCTCCTGCACCATCTCTCCAGCCATGCATTCATCTGTTCTATCCTCCTATTCCTGTACTCACTAGTTTGTGAGACCGGGAGTAATCCGGAGATTACTACCTTTGAGGTACTGCTTTTTAATCTCTTTCCTAGCTCCCTAAAATCTGCCTGCAGGACCTCATCTCTCTTTCTACCAATGTCATTGATGCCGATATGGACCATGACCTCTGGCTGTTCACCCTCCCCCCTCAGACATCCTTGACCCTGGCACCAGGGAGGCAACATACCATCCTGGAATCACATCTGCAGCCACAAAAACGCCTGTCTGTTCCCCTATCGAATCGCCTATCAATATTGCTTACCCGATCTTCCTCCTCCCCCCCTGTACTGCAGAGCTACCTATGGTATGTGGACTTGGCTCTGGCTGTACTCCTCAGAGGAACCATTGCCTTCACCAGTATTCAAATACTGGTTAGAGAGTGAAATGCACTCAGGGGACTCCTGACCTACTTGCCTGGTCCTCCTTGTCTGTCTGATGGTCACCCATTCCCTCTCTGCCTGCACACTCTTAGGCTGCAGGGTGACCACCTCCTGCAACGTGCTATCCACGTAGCCCTCACGGATGCACCACAGTGATGCCAGCTGCTGCTCAAGCTCTGAAACCCGGAGCTTAAGCTCCTCCAGCTGATGACACCTCCTGCACATGTGGTTGTCCAGGATACGGGAAGTGTCCTGGAGTTCCCACATGGCACAAGATGTGCATTCCATGGGACCGAGGTGCCCTGCCATGCCTCTACTTAATAGACTATTAAGTAATGTGACAGAAATAAACTTAAGACTGAAAAAAAACCAACCGGCAGCTACTCACCATTCAGCTCCTTCCCTTGTGCTGACATCACTTACCTCGCTCCTTGACGCTCGCACTCCCTCTGGGCTCTTAGCTCTTGGGCCTACCTTTACCTGTGGCTGCTCCTCTCGCTCTCCCGCAGGTCCACTCTTGTGTCTATTAACTTAAAGGCCTTGGGTTCTCTGGTTCCACTCCTCCTTTTCAGTCAGACATCTGAATTTCGGGAGTTAGGAGCCAAGCTAAAAAGTAGGACCTCGAAGGTAGTAATCTCTGGATTACTACCAGTGCCACGTGCTAGTAAGAGTACAGAGAACAGGATAGTTAGGCTAAATACGTGGCTTGAGCAGTGGTGTAAGAGGGAGGGTTTTAAATTTTTGAGGCATTGGAACCAGTTTTGTGGTAGGTGTGACCTATACAAAAGGGACGGTCTACACCTGTGCAGAGATGGAACTGATGTTCTCGGGGTAATTTTTGATAAAGCAGTTCGGGAGCATTTAAACTAGTATGGCAGGGGGCTAGAAACCTATGTAGTGAAATAGAGGAAAGTGAAAGGCAGACAGAAATAAATGATAAAAGGGTGAGGAACAAAAAACAAAGGGCCAAACTAATTCATAAAAAATGTGAGCATAAAAAAAGCCTGAGGGTTTTATACCTTAATGCGAGAAGCATCAGGAACAAGGTAGATGAATTAGCTGTGGAAATAGAGGTTAATAATTATGACCTAATTGGGATTACGGAAACATGGTTGCAGGGTGAGCAGGGCTGGGAGCTTAACATACAGGGGTATTCAGTATTTAGGAAGGATCGACAAAAAAGAAAGGGAGGAGGGGTAGCATTGCTAGTAAAAGAGGGGATAAATGCAATTGAAAGGAAGGATATTAACTCAGTTAATACAGAATCTATATGGGTGGAGCTAAGAAATAGCGAGGGGCGAAAAACATTAATAGGAGTGGTATATAGGCCTCCAAATAGTAAAATAGAGGTTAGGGAGGGCATCACGAGGGAAATTAGAGAAGCGTGCAATAAGAGCACAGCTGTCATCATAGGTGACTTTAACTTACATATAGATTGGACTAGCCTAATCAGTAAAAATAATGAGGAGGAGGAATTCCTTGAGTGTTTGAGGGATGGTTATCTGGATCAATATGTCGAGGAACCAACTCGGGAACAGGCTATATTGGACTGGGTACTGTGCAATGAGAAGGGACTAATCAGTAATCTTGTTGTACGGGGACCCTTGGGTCAGAGCGATCATAACATGATCGATTTCTCACTCGAAATGGAGAGCGAAGAAATTGACTCAGAGACTAAGGTCCTGAATTTAAACAAGGGGAATTATGATGCCATGAGACGGGAACTGAGTAGGTCTGATTGGACAACGTTCCTGGGAGGACTGGAGGTAGATAAACAATGGCAAACATTTAAAGATAGAATGACAAAATTGCAAAAATTGTTTATACCAATCTGGCATAAAAGGAAATCTAAAAAGGTGACTCAACCGTGGATAACAGGGGAAATTAGAGACAGCATAAAATCCAAAGATAGGGCGTATAAAATAGCCAAAAAAAGCGCCAGAGCGGAAGATTGGGAACAGTTTAAGATAGAGCAAAGGAGGGCAAAGGGCATAATCAAGAGGGGCAAAATAGCTTACGAAAACAAGCTGGCGGAAAATATAAAAACTAACTCCAAAAGCTTTTATAAGTATATCAAAAGGAAAAGACTGGTGAAAACCAAAGTTGGTCCATTGCAGTCAGATACGGGGGAATATATAATGGGAAATAAGGAAATGGCAGATCAACTAAATGCATACTTTGGGTCAGTCTTTACGAAGGAAGACACAAAAAACCTCCCTGGGATATCGGGAAAAATAGGGACATTGGCAAAGGAGGAACTGACGCAAATCAATATCTCTAAGGATATGGTGTTAAGGAAGCTAAAGGGATTGAAGGTGGACAAATCCCCAGGGCCTGATAACATGCATCCTAGGGTACTGAAGGAGGTGGCCCTAGAGATAGCGGATGCACTAAGGATGATTTTTCAGAATTCATTAGACTCGGGAACAGTGCCGATGGATTGGAGGGTAGCTAACGTTACCCCACTATTCAAAAAGGGGGGTAGGGAAAAAGCAGGTAATTACAGACCTGTAAGCCTTACATCAGTTGTGGGCAAAATGCTGGAGTCCATCATTAAGGATGAAATAGCGGAGCACTTAGCAAATGGGGACAGGATAGGACAGAGTCAACATGGATTTACAAAGGGTAAATCGTGCTTGACTAATCTATTGGAATTTTTTGAGGGAGTAACTGGTAGAATAGATGGGGGAGAGCCAGTAGATGTGGTGTACCTGGACTTCCAAAAGGCCTTCGATAAGGTCCCACATAAAAGATTAGCATGGAAAATTGAGGCTCATGGGATAAAGGGGAAAGTTTTGGCGTGGATAGGGAACTGGCTGTCAGATAGAAAACAGAGAGTTGGAATAAACGGCTCATTTTCTGAATGGCAGGCAGTAACAAGTGGGGTACCACAGGGATCTGTCCTGGGCCCCCAGCTGTTCACAATTTACATTAATGACCTGGATCAGGGAGTCGGATGCAGCATTTCCAAATTTGCAGACGACACTAAACTAGGAGGGGGGGTGGGCTCAGAGGAAGAGACCAGGAAGCTCCAGAGCGATTTGGACAGACTGGGCGATTGGGCGGATAAATGGCAGATGCACTATAATGTGGACAAGTGCGAAGTTATCCACCTTGGGTGCAGGAACGGGAGGGCAAATTATTATTTAAATGGCAATAGATTGGGAGAGGGGGAAGTACAGAGAGACCTGGGTGTTCTTGTACACCAGTCACTGAAGGCGAGCATGCAGGTGCAACAGGCGGTCAAGAAGGCAAACGGTATGCTGGCCTTCATAGCAAAAGGGTTAGAATACAGGAACAGGGATACCTTGCTGCAGCTGTACAGGGCACTGGTGAGACCACACCTCGAGTACTGTGTACAGTTTTGGTCGCCTCATCTGAGGAAGGATGTTCTTGCCATGGAGGGGGTGCAGCGGCGATTCACCAGGCTGATACCAGGAATGGCGGGAATGACCTATGAGGAGAGACTATGTAGTTTAGGGATGTACACACTGGAGTTTAGAAGATTGAGAGGGGACCTCATAGAAGTGTATAAAATTCTGACAGGTCTAGACAGACTGGATGCAGAAGGAATGTTTCCCTTAGCGGGTGAGAACAGAACTAGAGGACATAATTTAAGGATAAGGGCTAAACCATTTAGGACAGAGATGAGGGGGAATTTCTTCACTCAGAGAGTGGTGAACCTGTGGAACTCATTGCCACAGAGGGCAGTGTACGCCAGCTCATTAAATATATTTAAGAGGGAATTAGATATATTTCTACGGGCAAAAGGGGTTAAGGGTTACGGAGAGAAGGCGGGGACGGGATACTGAATTAAAGGATCAGCCATGATCTCATCGAATGGCGGAGCAGGCACGAAGGGCCGAATGGCCTACTCCTGCTCCTATCTTCTATGTATCTATGTATCTATGTATCTCAACCGCCTTGCTCCTCTCCACCAATTCCTGTGCTCACCAAATTCCTCCACTCTGCTTGCGATCCACTCCATTTGCGTTCTCCCAGCTCTGTGCTTTTGCAAACTAGTGCCTAATATATACCTTTTGAGAGTCAAACAATCCTACAACTGCTTAATCAGCTTCTAGTTCACAGCTTTTACCACCTACTCAAGCAACCACTTACAGCTGATAGCTGTGAACTGCTAACTGCCACTAACCATGCAGTTTATTTTATGTTACAAGACAAAGCCAAATTCCAATCTGATGATTACTTACCTAACTTCCCTTATACCTACCAGTGAATTTCTCCTCTCCACCGATTCCTGCGTTCACCAAATTCCTCCACTCTGCTTGCAATCCACTTCATTTGTGATTTACCAAGCTCTGTCTCCAAGCTCAGTATTGTTGTTGGTGCTGCTGTGGTGTGCCTGGTGTTGCTGGTGTTGGGCTCAGCATGATCTGATTCAGAGGACCAAGGTGAGACAGTATAACTGGCACCCATGCTGATGTAATTGATGGCAGGTCAAGTAGAGATGAAAGAAGCAATCTGTCAATGGTGTGATAAGTTCTACCAATGAGGTGATAGAGGATCAGGGGTCGCAAAATCCCCATAGCCCCCGAAGATCGGGAAATATTAATCCACATCATGGACGAAGACCTGTGTGATTTAAATTGTCTCTGGGTTGGACAATATTTTAAAAAACATACCCAGAACCGCAAACGGCTGTGTTAAAAAGCTCGTAAGCTAGGCAGCACTTGGACACTGCAATCAAAGAACTTTGTGAAAATCGCACACTTTAAGATTGTACATTTTTAAAAAAGATGTACTCTTGAGTTTTGGACTGTTAAAAATGGCTGAACAGACCTCATGGAAACAGAATTTAAAAGGACAGACAGGCTGTTAGCATATGAAACAGACAGGCTGTTAGCATATGAAAAAGCTCAGCGCTGCCCTGTAGTGGGTTTGAATGGAGCCCGAGCTGTCAATCACCCTGTGGTATTGGGCGGGTCCAGTAACCTACAAGCTGCTTGTTTACACTGGGGAGTAGCCCGTTTGAATCAGCCAATCATCGGACAGCAAGCACACTGGGTTGTTTACACACATCCATTCACTGAAATTGATTCGAAAGCCATCACAGACAATGGACACATTTAAACTGCAACTTTATCCAAACCCATCCCAGACAAGTGGACAGTTTGGATCTCTTTTGTTTTAGCCCAGAAACATCAGATCTGGGCAGGCCCCAAAAAAAGGGGTATAAAAGATAGCTTCCCAGAAGCATCTCTCTCTTCTCTTTTACTCTTTGGACTGCAGGTGAGCAAGGCTTCTGACCCACTAGCAAGACAATCTAGTGAGAAGTAAAGGGGTGGTAATTTAAGGGAACTGTTGCTAAGATTGTAAAATTAACATTGTAGCCATTTATCCCTCATTTTTGCCGTCTGCCTTCCCCTGTTAAGCAATTTTACCGTGATTATTTTGATCGTGTGGTGTAGTTTCTTCAGTTTTAATAATATTTGACTTTCTTGCATCCAGACCATTTGGCCATTTTTAATATATCATTAATTATAAGTTCCTCCAGTCAGAACTGGAAGGAGGGTTTAGCGATTCGAAACTGCTGATTGGAATTGGTCACAGTGCAGTGGCAAAAGGCTGCCTGACCAGGTAAATTACCGTAAACCAGGTAAAGGATGCCCCCCTACAAATTGGCGACCACGAAGGGACTGGAGGCTGTTTTTGATATGATAAGTGGTCTGGATCTGGAGAAAGCTCTTGCTTTTCTTGCTTTCAGTCTGTGGGTAGCCCTGCAGAAGTTAGCGGCAGCATGTAAGCTGACCTATTATGCTATAGGTGGCTGGGTTAAGAAGGGTGAGATGAGGGTGCTGGAGGAGGTTACAGAGGCCAAGAATTGGGAGTCAGAGTCTGAAAAATGCCAGGCGGAGGTAGAACGCCTCATAAGAGAGGTGAATGAGGCCAGAGATAGTGGGATGAGGGTGCGGGAAGAAAATGCACGCCTCACACTAGAGGTCACGAAATGCCAGGCAGAGATAGAGCACCTTGTGCAGGAAGTCACAGAGGCTAGGGACAGTGAGATGAGGCTACAGGAGGAAAACACACACCTCACCCGAGAAGCTAGCGAGGGCAAAAGCCACGTGAGGCACAAGATAGAGTTCCTAAGTGCCAAATTACAGAAGCAAAGAGTAACGAGATGAGACTGCGGGAAGAGAATGCCCGCCTCACCTCAGAAGTAACAGAGCAGGAGGAAATGGTTAGGGAGGTAAAGGCAGCTTATAAGCAGGCCTGTGACCAAAGGTTTAGTGGAGCAGATCATACCCCATGTAACAGAAAGATAGAGAGTTTGGGTGTGGAGTTATTAAGGGCTAAAGGGATGTTATGTCTCATAAGTCTGAAGGGAAGTCCGTCGGACAGTACCAGCAGCACAAATCAAACCGCCCCAAAGGCAGCACCCAGAACAGAGCTGGCTAGGGAATTAGAGATCCCAAGACCGCAGCCCACAGCTCTGAGTTTTGAGGAGCTCTGGCAGCAAGAAGGGGTGGACAATGGGGTGGTAGGAGAACGCCAGCAGGTCCCGCTAGGCAGGCGGGGACCAGGACCAGTGTACCCCCTCCGACAACGGAGGTACGGTCCGCCCGTGAACGATAATGACCATGGGGTTGTTCAGCATACCTATCTGGTACCCTATGATACCCAACAGCTCAGAGGCCTGGTGAAACATTTTCCCCTGCTCTCCAAAAAGGGAGACCCCTCAATGCACTTCCAAGAGATAGAACAGGCAGCCTGTGTTAACGGCTGTGATGACAAAGAGAAAGTCAAAATGTTGCTTTTCTCTGTAGATAGTAAGCTCTATCAGACCCTTTCGGATGAGGCTATGGAAGGCAAAAGGATAGCGGGCCCCTACAGCACAGCTTCTCTCACCGTAAGTGAGGGCATGCTGTTCAAGGCAGAACAGTGGGTAGTACCCCAGCAACACCGGTGGGAGTTCCTTCAGCTGGTGCATGAGGGGCCAGGAGCGGGACACCCCAGGCCTGAGACCACCTGGCAATGGGTGGAACAGGCGGGATGGTGGCCAGGACTCCGGGATGATGTCCACGAGTTCTGTGCTAGCTGTCTTGTGTGTGCAGCAAATAATCCCGAACCCCACAAAAGGAAGGTGCCCATGGGACACATTAGGAGGGTCAAGGGACCATGGCAGTTGATCCAGATCGACTATATAGGGCTCTCGCCCACCATCCAGGGAGGCTACAAATACTGCCTCGTCCTGGTTGATGTGCTTTCCAAGTGGGTGGAAGCCTTCCCCTGCAGGACAGCCACAGCAATGGGGACTGCAAAGATCTTGGTGAAGGAGGTGTTCTCACAGTGGGGACTGCCCCAGTTCGTGGAGTCCGACCAGGGAAGCCACTTCACTGGCCAAGTCATGCAGAACACCCTCATGCTGCTCGGCATCAAAGGGAAGTGGCACGTAGCCTACAACCCGCGGTCCTCAGGGATTGTGGAGCGTATGAACCGTACCCTTAAAGAAAGATTGAGGAAAGAGGCCGTGGGGTTGCCCCAAAAATGGGCAGAGACCCTACCTCTGATCCTCATGGGGATCCGGGCCAGCCAGTCCAAAAGTACAGGGCATTCACCACATGAGCTCATGACCGGCAGAGTTATGAGGACCCCCACTCATGTCCTTGCCCCAGTCCTCACTGAAAGACAACTGCAGGAAATAAACCGGGATAAATTCACCCGAACCCTCCTAGAACACCTCAAATGAATTTATGGGCAGGCAGCAGACCACATGGGGAAGCAGCATCGGAATAACCGGCTGCTGCTCGAGCCTAGCAAGAGCCACCAGTGGGAGATAGGAGACCTAGTGATGGTAAGAAACCATGCCCGGGTGGAAAGTTTAGAGCCACTCTACAAGGGACCCTATAGTATAGTTGATAGGGCCAGCCCCATGGTCTATGCAGTAAAACTACCCCGGTGCACAAAGTGGTTCCACGCCAAACAATGTAAATTGTATAAATCTGACCATACAAGTTCAAGTTGACAGGCTGTAAAGACAGGCGCTGTGGCTTGTTTCAAGGGAAAAGTTGTCCGGCCCACCAATTGGGACACTTCCCCGCCCCAGTGGGACCTAAGTTTTGGCCAAAGTTTAAATTTGAACCAGTTATTTAGTCCAGAAACAGAGAAACCACAGCCTGAGAGTAGAAATCTGCAGGCTGCTGCGAGTTCATTCACAGAAAATCGCTTGGGGGACTCCAGGGAGGAGCCGCCCTGTGAAGAGACTGCCCGCGCATGCGTAATCGCTGGTCTGGAGACAGGAATTCCCCAGTCTTTTGAATGGCCTGTTTGCACAGGCACAGTTCCCCAGCCCGTGACCACAGCGGCTCCTCTTCAGTTTTCCCACGCAGGCGCAGTCACCTGTTTGAATACAGAGGTTTCACAGCCTCTGCCGTGGGACTCCGGGGAGGAGGTTTGCGCAGGCACAGTTCCCCAGCCCGTGACCACAGCGGCTCCTCTTCAGTTTTCCCACGCAGGCACAGTCGCCTGTTTGAATACAGAGGTTTCACAACCTCTGCCGTGGGACTCCAGGGAGGAGGTTCGTGCAGGCGCTGTCGCCTGTTTAAAGGAACAAGCTTCCCAGCCTGCTTCTAGAGTGGTTCCCCCTATGGTGTGGGACTCTGGGGAGAAAGGGATAGCACTTCCTCTTGCAGTGGACATATGGAAGGAGCCGGTACCAGGTTTTGGACCTGGAGAGGAAGATTTTCAGCCACCAGCAGCGGGTGGTGAGGGGATACCTGCCCCCAGTGCAGAAGTGGGTAGGGAAAAGGAGACAAACCCGGATTACTGGCAGGCTGCCAGGTATATGAAACAGTGCGGGCTGTTTGCATCAGGGGGAGAAGGTTCCCAGCTAGCTAGGGCTACGACCCAGGCTCAGGGTCCGTCAGCCAAAGTTTCCCCCACAGAGACGCCCCTCAGAAGGTCTCAGCGGGTCCGCAAGCCCAAGGTAAGATGGTCACCAGAGTACCCGCCACAAAGAGCAATCTCCCGAGCCCGGGAGGAAACAGATCACAGAGGTCCCCAACTAGCAGCCATAAGCTTCCAGGGACCAGAAGCAGGAGGCAGTCCAGCTTCACTGCAGGCAGCAGTAATCTGCGACAGTGACACCAGAGATTAGCCTGGCTGTCTGGAGATGGGCGGCATTTGTATTATAGCTTTGTGTTAAGTTACCAATGTTTATAGCTTGCTTTTAAGGTGTTTAAATTTTATGTTTAGGATGTAACTAGTAGTTTTGAGTTTAAGTTTAAAGTTTAAGTTTATAAGTGTGCCAAATGCTTGTATTTTGGTCCGAGGTCGAGGGACCCGACCATGTCTCCACCTAAGGCTGCAGGTCAGTGAGAGAGCTGGCTACATGTCCTTTTAAGTTCTTTTGCAGGAGAGTGGACAAAGAAGCAGCCCTGTTCGCCCAGCCCGAGCTGGGCATCGACTGAAGTTATACAGAATGTTGGGGATCACCTCGCCACTGGACAAATCCAGGAGGAGACCCCGCAGCGACCTTCGGGAGAAACCGAACAGGGTCCGGAGGAACCAGCCTACTCATCCTACATGGAAGAGATGGCCCCAGCTGGGAACCCAGCACTATCCTGACAGAATTTCACTTGCGGGAGACCTCGCTATTGAGGAGTCAAGGTGGGGAAGCACGGGCGCCTTGTCAGATAGGGACGCGTTCCCCGGGAGTGGGTGGTGATGGCCTGGGAAAGATTGTAAAGTGGAGGGGGAGACCCAAGAGTCATGTGGGTGCATTCGGGGAAGGGAGGAACTCACCCGGGGCCCACGGGCAAAGTTAGAGTGTAAGTGTGGCTGGGAAGGATAAGTGGGTGGCCGGATCTGGGATCCAAGTTTGAGTGTGGGGCCAGTGAGAGCCGCCACAGAGGCACCCATCATTTTCTGCAGCCAGTCGAGGGAAGACGGGAGGGGAAGGGACTGGGAGTCGCGATCCCATACTCCCCAGTCTCGGTCTGTGAAACATGAGGGGTACCCCGCCTCCACAAAGGGACAAGGGAACGGCTCGGGGCTGGCGGATCAGACTGTTCTGTAAAATCCATTCTGTATGTTTTAAAAGTTTGAGACCATTAAAGGGGGGGTGGAAGGAACATTTACTGCCCAGGTGGGAGGAGCAATACCCACTCGAATTTCGCGACCCATCATTGGCACGTGATGGTCAGGGTTTATTTCAGCATTTTGTTTCAAATGTTTCAGCATTTTGTTTCAATTGTTTAATGAAGCTTTTTGTATTTTGTTTTACAGTTCCAAGCGGTGCAGAGGCGTAGGACCCTCTCCATGCATGGGATCATTTTGATTACATTGTATAACCGAGATGGCAAAATTTTGTAATATGTCATAATGTAACAAGTGGTGCAGGGGTATGAGACCCCTATTGTAACATTTTGTAATTGATGTATCTGTAGATGCCTACCGTACCACGGTTTTCCTCGGATTTGAGGGGAATAGACGGGTTGGGGGATCAGTGGTAGGTAGCTATAGGTAAATACAGGGGATGATTGTTTGTGGGGGGTCAGAAAATTTTGCTCACTTCTTCAAGAGGATACTGCAAGCAAGCTGGAAGTATCCAAGGGAGGAATCTACGGGTCGCAAAATCCCCTCAGCCCCCGAAGATCGGGAAATATTAATCCACATCGTGGATGACGACCTGTGTGATTTAAATTGTCTCTGGGTTGGACAATGTTTTAAAAACATACCCAGAACCGCAAAAGGCTGCGTTAAAAAGCTCGTAAGCTAGGCAGCACTTGGACACTGGAATCAAAGAACTTTGTGAAAATCGCACACTTTAAGATTATACATTTTTTTAAAAGATGTACTCTTGAGTTTTGGACTATTAAAAATGGCTGAACAGACCTCATGGAAACAGAATTTAAAAGGACAGACAGGCTGTTAGCATATGAAACAGACAGGCTGTTAGCATATGAAAAAGCTCAGCGCTGCCCTGTA
Source organism: Somniosus microcephalus (assembly GCF_052327205.1). Lineage (NCBI taxonomy): Eukaryota > Metazoa > Chordata > Chondrichthyes > Squaliformes > Somniosidae > Somniosus > Somniosus microcephalus. The sequence continues at coordinate 41,520,859 of NC_140998.1, forward strand.
GCGGGTTTGAATGGAGCCCGAGCTGTCAATCACCCTGTGGTATTGGGTGGGTCCAGTAACCTACAAGCTGCTTGTTTACACTGGGGAGTAGCCCGTTTGAATCAGCCAATCATCAGACAGCAAGCACACTGGGTTGTTTACACACATCCATTCACTGAAATTGATTCAAAAGCCATCACAGACAATGGACACATTTAAACTGCAACTTTATCCAAACCCATCCCAGACAAGTGGACCATTTGGATCTCTTTTGTTTTAGCCCAGAAACATCAGATCTGGGCAGGCCCCAAAAAAAGGGGTATAAAAGATAGCTTCCCAGAAGCATCTCTCTCTTCTCTTTTACTCTTTCGACTGCAGGTGAGCAAGGCTTCTGACTCACTAGCAAGACAATCTAGTGAGAAGTAAAGGGGTGGTAATTTAAGGGAACTGTTGCTAAGATTGTAAAATTAACATTGTAGCCATTTATCCCTCATTTTTGCCATCTGCCTTCCCCTGTTAAGCAATTTTACCATGATTATTTTGATCATGTGGTGTAGTTTCTTTAGTTTTAATAAAATTTGACTTTCTTGCATCCAGACCATTTGGCCGTTTTTAATATATCATTAATTATAATTTCCTCCAGTCAGAACTGGAAGGAGGGTTTAGCGATTCAAAACCGCTGATTGGAATTGGTCACAGTGCAGTGGCAAAAGGCTGCCTGACCAGGTAAATTAGCCTCAGGTTCACAGTCATGGTTTCCGAGTTGCGTGAAATTTGAAAGGTAGGGTTAAAAAGACACTTAAGGGTGTGACAAGTACCTAATAATGGTGTAAATTAGCTCGGCTCCTCTGCCGTTCAGGTCATGGCTGCACTGCTAAGCACGCCCGAGTGAAAGGCGCATGGAGGAGGGATGATGGCGGGTTCCCAACCTGCTCTGAGTTATTTCAACTTTCATTCCTGACCTGCCTCCAATCCCGCCCGCATGGATGCCAGAAGATTCCGGTCAATGGTTTAGTGTGAATTTTGCATTCTAATATCACATGAATAAAAAAAGAAAGAACTTGCATTTATATAGCTCCTTTCCTGACCCCAGGGTGTCCCAAAGTACTTTAAAGCCAATGAAATAGTCCCTGTTGTAATGTAGGAAATGCGGCAGCCAATCTGCACACAGCAAGCTCCCACAAACAACAATGTTATAATGACCAAATAATCTGTTTTTAGGTGTTGGTTGAGGGATAAATATTGGCCGGAGGGAAATCCTATGCCCTTCTTCGAAATAGTCCCATAGGCTCTTTTACGTTCACCTGAGAGAGCAGATGTGGCCTCGGTTTAATGTCTCATCCGAAAGACAGCACCTCAGACAGTACAGCGCTCCCTCAGCACTGCACTGGAGTGTCAGCCTAGATTTTGTGCTCAAGTCTCCAGAGTGGAGTATCGATTGATCTGGATCCAACTTCAGCTATAAAATACAGTTGAAATAATGAAATAAAAAGCACATTGTTTATGTCATTCTTCTGAGGGTTCAATTTTCTTGTGGAAACAAAAATTAGACTGACAGAATTAATATTTGAGTAGATTTTACAGAGTGATGCAAAACTTCTTTAAAATGAAACAATCAATCTATATGATTCTAAAGTGGGGTTTGAAGATTATCATTTAGTACTAATTTGCTACGTGACTACATGATATGAAACCCTGAAGTAATTTAAGAAATGGATGTTAAAGTAGAGGGGCTGTAGGTTTTTTTTGATCGATCAGCTAAGATCCACACTTATGAACCCATGCCTTGTGAAATCAGGTCCTTGGCTGCTATTTTATTTCCAAACTCAATTTTAAAGAATGACAAGTTAAATAGAGTTGTATTTTATGCTTTACAATCATACACGTGACCTACAAAACAATTCACTGTTTACAGATTCATATGTTTCTGTGAAAAAAAATGATTATCAACAATCACTGGGTCACACAGAATCAAAAAAAGATTGTGCGGTATAATGTTCTCTCATCCCTACAACCTGAGTTTTGAATCTAGCAGAGACAGATGGGATCAAAGTCTCCCTTTCAGTTGTAAGGGTTCTGTGTGATGTTTGGGCAGACTCAACTCAGTGTCTAGTGAGCAAGAGTCCACAGTGCAGCATTGCTCATAAATGTGTGCAAATTGGCAGTACAGAAGCAATTTCAGTCAAACAGACCATAGGGTGCTGATGTCAAAGAGAGTAAATAGAAAAATTTACCCTGGCGTAGAAATTTGTTCACACATGCCGGCCTGTACTTGGCATAGGAAACGATCACTGAACCGGAACAGATAGGCCTAAAGCCCATCCGATATTAGGCCTCGGGCCTCATTAACATCAGTCCGGCAAGCTGCAGATACCTGCTGGGCATCCCCAGGCAGCTTGCCGGTGAAGACGTCTGGAATTTAGGGCCATGGTCTTATTGGAGTCTTAAAGGTGGGGATGGTGAGAAACAATTTAGAGGGAGCGAGCGATCGGGAGAGGGTGGGGTGAACAGGGAGAGAGTCGATTCGCTGATTGGGAGGGAGTTCAATCAGGACAGGAGCGGTCGGGACATCGGGACTGATGATTTACAGGCAATGTGAAGATGACAGAACATCCTAACTTTCTTCATCAAAAGGGCGGTTTTGATGACATTTACTTCCCATCTTCTGTCACCGATCTGAGAGATTTCCTGGAGCCAAAATAACAGCTGTCTTGATATGAGAGCAGCAGCCATTTATGAGCTGCTGCTATCCCAAAAGCCCCATCCCTGACAGTCATAAGACTCTCCACACATGAGGCAAAACATGCATATTCAAATTGTATTCACGGGCTGACTTTACTAAGTCTGGTCAGGTCAGCAACCCACCTCAAGGGAATACAGAAATCACAGTATCATTGCAGTCAGGATCAGTGAATCAATTGTAAAAAAAATGGTAATTTCTTCAACCCTGCTCTGCCAGAGTGGAGCTGCACTCAAAGGGAGCGTGCGCTGAAGATAGGCCTACAACACTGTAAGCCTCATTCTCCGACCTACGCATCATTCCATCATGGCCTCCCACTGGGAACAGGTTACTGCCCAATTTTCCCTATACAATTTACTCCTCCACTTCATTCAAATTATTTGAGACAATTTGTTTTAGCACTGAATTCCCACTTTGCTGTTCTAGTTATGTCACTTCATTAAAATTATTGGATAATTCAAAAATATTGTGTGCTAGAAACAGCTTTAAATTTCAGTATTGTATCGACTGCTGTGCCCAAAATAATTTTTTTACCCTTTTCTCTATGGGAATCACACAAGCCTTTCCAGTTTAAACAACCTTGATCTCATTTAAGAGACAGCAAGTCCCAAATTTGTTACAACTTTAGCACCTTCATTCCTGCGCCTCACTTGAATGGGCAAGAGAAAGGGGAATGAGGTATGCCGAAATATGTTCCTTCAGCTCTAAATAATAGTGCTTTAGAAGATTTTTTTTGTGGCAAACACCTACAGATCCAACAATACTCTTATCTTAAAAAGCAAGAATTTGTGCACGCAATTAGATAGAGCTGTTCAGTGATGTTAGGAATGCATTCCGCTGAAGTTCTAGGATTTAAATACGCCCATTTGACAATTGGCCGTCGACAGCCGTATTTCCTCTTCAAGACAATGCAGCACCAGCCATGGAACTCAAAACCATTTGTACATGAGGACCTGTTGATGTATTTTCCATTAACAATGCCCCATAATATCCTGTAATATCGTTACATCTGCCAAAAGTGCCAGATCTAGAAATGATTTATTAATTTCTATCGCTCGGCGTAGTTTATGAACGGTTAAACTTTTGGTTGCCCCATTGAACGACTCGCTAACATTACTCTTACTGATTGCTGAATCCCATGAATACGCTGCTAACAAACTGCAGATGTTGACATTGATTTTTCATATCGAAAACGTAAAAACTAAGGTTTTTGAAATGTCTGAGGCTGCACGACAGGCTACCCTTGTTTCGAAGCCTGTCGGTATGAGGTAATTCCCCGGGTTATTTCTGTAGTGATACATGATATGTGACTCACCAGGAAGACGCAATCTCATTTATGCAGGTGTGTCCCGTCTCTGCTGTAAAAGTAAAAGGACTTAAAACGCAAATGATGACAAACCATTAATGGACTTTCCATGTACTGCCACAGGGGAATTTTGAATATTGTAGCTTTGTGTGGGAATAAAATAGCTCATGGGGTGAGAGCAATTTGAGGTGGAATTTAAACTTCACGACAAATTACAATCTGCCAGCAGCGTAGGGACGCCAGAATTCTGGGCCCATTACGTTTGTAGTATATGAGATCTGTGTGGTATTAAATCTAACCTGCAAGTTTGATAGCTTGATCACTTTGACTTTAGCCGATAGTGTAAAATGAGCGATAGCGAATCGGCAGCCATTTTACCAATACTGCAACCTTTGAATCTTTAGGGCCATTGAGATTATGGGCATGGAGGCAAAAGGGGGCAAGGAGGATGTTGGAATTGGAGGCCTCCCCGAGATTGGGGCTAGCATCCTGTGCTTTTCATTCCTTATCTCCTTATTCAACCTCTCATAAGTGGGCTAACAAGGCAAGGTTAAATGGTAGGTCACTGAGAAGTGCAGAGGAACAAAGGGACCTTAGAGTGCAGGTCCACAGATCCCTGAAGGTAGCAGGCTAAGTAGATAAGGTGGTTAGGAAGGCACACGGAATACTTGCCTTTATTAGCCCAGGCATATAAGAGCAGGGAGGTTATGCTTATAAACTGTATAAAACACTAGTTAGGTCACAGCTAGAATACTGTGTGCAGTTCTGGTCACCACATTACAGGAAGGATGTGATTGCACTAGAGAGGGTGCAGAGGAGATTTATGAGGATGTTGCCTGGACTGTAGAATTTTAGCTACGAGGAAAGATTGGATAGGCTGGGTTTGTTTTCTTTGGAACAGAGGAGGCTGAGGGGAGACCTTATTGAGGTGTATAAAATTATCAGGGGCCTAGATAGGAAGGAGCTATTTCCCTTAGCAGAGAGCTCAACAACCAGGGGGGCATAGATTTAAAGTCATTGGTAGGAGGTTTAGAGGGGATTTGAGGGGAAATTCTTCATCCGGAGGATGGTGGGGGTCTGGAATTCACTGCCTGAAAGGGTGGTAGAGGCAGAGACCCTCATCACATTTAAAAAGTGCTTGGATGTGCACTTGAAGTGCCATAACCTACAGGGCTACGGACCTAGTGCTGGAGAGTGGGGTTAGGCTGGATAGCTCTTTGTCAGCTGGCGCAGATCCGATGGGCCAAATGGCCTCCTTCTGTGCTGTAAATTTCTATGATTCTATGCCTCATACACCTGCAAACATCGCTGTATTTCAGTGTGATATATCTCCTTTCTCTCCCTTAGGCAGTCCCTCGGAACCGAGGATGACTTGCTTCCACATTAAAAATGAGTTCTCAGGTGACTGATGAGCCCAATGCGGGACCTACAGTCACTGTCACAGGTGGGGCAGACGGTGGTTGAAGGGGCGGGTGCTTAGGTAGGGTGATATAGTACAGCAGCTTGCTACATGATGACCAGTTTGAGGGCTCCTTCAGCTACTGATCCTAAGGATTCAGACTTCGCGGGGTCTGCGTACAAACGTACTTTGGTAATTCAGCATCAGCACTTCATGGAGGCACTTAAAGATGTACCAAGCAGTTATTTGCCGACTTCCATGGAGGAGTCCACAATCCGCATTCGTGCAGTGCTGCATGACTGCCTGACTGAGCTGCAGCCAACCAGAGAATGTGGCCATTGACCGAGGAAAGCATTAGCAGGGCAACCACAAGCAATGTTGTGACAGGACCTATGCAAACCTTGGGCTCCAATCTACTGCAATCTGCCTATTATCTTGGAAAATCAGAGTGAGACATCCATTACATGGGGCTTCACTAATCTCTTTGCTGGGCAGTTGTCTGTTCTCACACAGATCAGTTGTCATGCTGAGGGGCTTCCCAGCAGCAGGTCAATGACGTGAGCTGGCTTGGATGATGGAACTAATTCTCAGGGCAATGCTACCTCTGAAGTTCACTGCCTCCCCACTGGAATGTCTACAGATGTGTTGCCGAGCATACAGGTCCAGGCAAGTATTGGGCCAGCTCTAATTCTGTCACCCAACTACCTCACTTTCATTTCCTGCTGGGGAAACGCTTAGAAGGAGCACATGGTAAGTAAGTGGAAGATACATACCGTATACCTTCACTGAAGGGAAGCCCTGGGGCCAAATGCATTAAACACATCTCCACTATACATTATAAGGGTTAATAAAAGTTGCCTTGACTAATATTGGAAGGTATACCCAGAGTGATACTCGTAGCCGGATGCACGAGTTCACTAACAGCTTCAGCTGCATAGTCATCGATAATAGCTGTCGCATAGCACTTCCCTAACTATTTGTGGCCAATCCGATCAAAGTAAACATAGAAACAATAGGTTGTTAAGAGACACAGCAATATACCTTTAATAAAAATACCCAACTGAAGGGAACAGGCATCCCTCACGAGGCCTGTTTTGTATGGTGTTCAGCCAATCAGGTCTTCATATCACATTGTAGCCTCCCCTCACTTAACTGGAATTTGTCCCTAGGATCCCTTGCAGTAGCACACACACACATATATATATATATATACATGTGTATTCACATATTGCACACAAACACACACACCCGCACACACACAATTGTGGAGAAGGATGGATATCCTAGAGTTTTACCTGTGGAGGTCAGGAATAAATTATGCAAAACTTTACCTCAAGGGACTAAATAAGTAAGTAGAATTAATGATGGGGTAGATTGTACATGATCTGTGAAAGATACAGCCTTAAGGAAAGCGCCAGTTAGCTTTTTCATGTTAAGTACTCTCTTAAAACTTTGATTCTCAGAGGCCAGCTTGCTTGGCGGGGAGGTTCCCATTGCTGCCTATTTATATAAACCTGAGGAAATAATTGTCATTTTGAGTCCCATCATCATCACAACAGGATTCTGGCCATGCTTGGTTGATATTAATTTACTTTCACCAATCTTCATTTTTCTTTTTTTAAATGCATATTTACCACATGGACAGTTACTGTATTCCCTCTAGAGTAAATTTAACAATGACCAAGGAAAATTGCCGCCACGATACAGAAAGGCATCAGGCATCACTATACTAAATCTTTCAACCGTAACTACCTCTGGAACCTGAGGAATCCATCCCAGGAAGGAGTCAGTGTTGACTGGGCCTGCAGCATCCATCATTAAATGCAATCAGAATTGCCCAGGTCCTAAAGCATCTGCTATTGAAAGCAGAATCATCCAGGCCTACAGCATCCATCAGGTCAAACTTGCAATGTCAGTCCAAGAGCCTAAAACATCCACTGGGGTTAGAACAAAGTGTTGATCCAGAATGCCTGCAGCATTTATCAGGGTAAGCCTGGAGCATTCACTGAGTCCCAAAGCATCTGTTGTGAAGACCTGGTGTGGGTTAATATGATGCTACAATATCACTTCTCGAGAGATATATGTAATGCAGAGGAGTTCTGGTTCTCAACTGGAGTTGATTTTGCAAGCACGAATAGGCACCAACTACACAAATGACTGGGCTAATTTGATTTATCATTGAATAAAGTTGTAAGCTTGATATTTAAGGGTAGATTTTATGCTCCCATGTAGAGTTTATTCTACTGAGAATGCATAGTGATAAATTGAGGTCAACCAGCCAGATATGATTTTCTTTAAAATCATTGAAATGACCTCTGTACCCAAATTCATGATATGCAATTGAACAGGCTCGAGGGGCTGAATGGCCTACTATTTCTAACGTTCCTATGTTCCAAGCAAGCAAAGCTCCGCATCAGGATTGCAATTTTGTTCTGTGCCTTCAGCTGCCTAAGTTCTGGAATTCCTTCCCTACACCTCTCCATCTCCCTCTCCTGCTTTAAGACCCTTCTTAAAATCCATCTCTTTGACCAGGCTTTTCGTCATCCCTCCTAATAGCTCCTTTCTTTGACCCGGTGTTGATTTTTGCCTGATTACCATTCTTTGAAGCACCTCGGGAAGTTTTTCTACATTAAAGGCGCTACATAAATGCAAGTTGTTGCCGTTGTCATTTGCTACCGCTAGAAAATTCAAAGAGATGTAAAAAAACATAATTTGCACGTTGAGATTTGAATAAGATTTATTCAAAATATTTATTGACAAATGTGGTGCTGCGAACATCAATGATCTTAATCTTTCGAATGGTTTTAGTTACAACCCTCTGAGAACTCAGCATTCCTCCAATTCTGGCCTCTATTGTATCGCCGACTTCCAGCACCCCACCATTGACGGCCATACTTTCAGCCGTCTAGGCCCTAAGCTTCTGTGAAGCACCTTGGGACGTTTTACGAAATTAAAGGTGCTATATAAATCCAAGTTGTTGTTGTCGTACCTTGGACAGAAAAGGTACACACGCTGGAAGTCTGAAATAAAACAGGGAAGATTAGGACTGCACAGTAGGTCACTTAACAGCTCAATGCGAAAGATTCTTCCATAATAAAAACAGAAAATGCTGGAAATACTCAGCAGGTCAGGCAGCATCTGTAGAGAGAGAAACAGAGTTAACGTTTCAGGTCGATGACCCTTCGTCAGAACTGGAAAAGGTTAGAGATGTAACAGTTTTTAAGCAAGTACAGAGGCAGGGAAAAGGCAGGGAGGGGAGGAAAGAACAAAAGGGAAGGTCTGTGATAGGGTGGAAGGCAGGAGTGAGTAAATGACAAAAGGGACGATGGTGCAAGGCAAAAGGGGGTGGTAATGGGACAAGTAAAGAAACAAAAAATTCTTCCATTCTCTTTGTTCCTCTCTGAGGAAAGGTTCCACCTGAACCATTAATCCATCTTTTCTCTGAGAATTCTGTTTGTATACTCTAAAGGTCAACCATTAGTCACTTTCGAGGGAACAGGAAATGAAGATATCTGCCTGCTTAACATCAAAGAATATATCCGTGCATAGATTTTTGTAAACTTTTTGAGAGAAAAATAATCATAAACTATTAAGGTGGAGTTAACAGAAATGTTTTCTGAGTAAGTCAAACTATTTGGAAGCTTTTCAGTCTGAGAATTTGTAATGGGGGTTAAATGAACGAAAACAAATTAGTTAGAAAAAAACACACATTTCCTTTATGAAATTTACCTCTCTTTTAAGTATTCCATTGTAAACAAATGAAATTAAGCTCAGATGAATGCCTTTAGAGCATCCATCTATTAGTGATAGATTGGTATCCATTTTCTGGTGATTGTTTTACTGCAGAATGTTTGAAATGAACTCATCCTTCACCCTTTACTATTAGTTAAACGATAATGATGTTCAGGAGGATGCAGGGTTGGTAAGAAAGAGCTCCCCTGGTGGCTCAACAGGTAATTGCACTGTCTGATGTGGTACTGACCCATACAGATGATGAAGACAGTCACCACGTCAATCTCAGCATCAGCAGTCAAGTGCCCAATGTCAAATAGCCTGCCAATATTCACTGTTTAGAGTCACACATTAAGAATGGCCACTTGGGTAAGGTACAGAGAGAAGGCTTGTGGGCCCTCAAGACCTGTACCCCAGCAAGAGTTAACACCTTCAGGAAAGATGAGAAAAGGGGAAGGGAAAGAAAAAAACATTCATTGCTCGGGAATAAACCCAAAAGCACTGTTATATTCTTTGAGGTCAAAAGTTGGGGCCTGATTAGACTGTTCAATCAGGGACAAGTGCCTTTGTTATGCTAAAGGTAACATTCTTACTTGTCTCATGAAGGATTTGATTGCCAGGGTGGCCAGGTGACAAAAGGGTATAGTACACTTCACTATGATCAGTAACTTCTCTTCAGTCAGACAATCCCCAGTATCGTTCTGAGCGACTTTAATAGCCTGCCTCCGTCTTCACTCAGTGAATTATAACAGTGTCACTGAAAAAGGGGAAGACATCCAACCCTTAACCAAACATTCCTAGAGGAAGATGAAAAGATTTTTAAAAAATGCTTTAATGAATAGCATTACAACTTATACCTACCTGTCACTTCTAATTCCTGTCACTCACAGACTGGCCTCATACCAACCGCATTGCTGAATAGATGGATTTTTACCTTATCAGCTCGTCAAAAGGGCACAATGATTGCCAGTTAAAAGAAACACACAGCGAGCTGCTCAGCACTTCTATTGAGAATGTTGAAGGGGCAGACTTCAAATCATACCGTTGACCAATGTTTCCTCAAAAATGTTGTTGTTGTGCACACCCAGTTTTTTCAATGTGCGGTAACTTTAAATTTTAGCGGCCGCACACGTGTGATGTTTGGGAGCTTGTGAGTGGCCTACGCATTCCTTCAAGATTCTGCGCGCCCTTGCACACGGGCAGCTTAAAGGGAACATTGCTGTTGACGCCTCTGTTTTCCTACTATTTCATTTTTTTGTTTTTCTCCCCTCCTGTCGTGAAGGCGCTGACTCTCGTTGTGATATCGGACTTCCCGCACCTTGCCAAAGTGGCCATTCTTTACGTGTGCCCTGGGACAGTGAAGGTTGTCAGGCTATTTAGTCATGGAGAGCTGGGCCCAACCCTGTTCTCACGTGATGTCCCAAACATGCTGACTTCCCAGCTGCCGTCACTCACTGGATAGTGATCAGCAATGGGAACCCCATCGGATTTCTTTCACCTCTTCTGTGTAATAATTTCATTATTGGAGATCGCAAACTGAGTCCATAATACAGACAAAAAGAAATGCTGTAGCATCTTGAAAAGCCATGATTGCGGTAATGCATTTTGTGGTGTTCTGTAAAATAATAACCTTGCTAATCAAAGGGCAGACCATTTACAAAGTAACTGTCAAAATCTAGCAAAAGGGCTTTAACCTTTAGCCTGAGTGGGAACAATTACTCATGATGACCTGTGACCACTGATTCCTGATACTTGAGAATTCTAAACTTTCAGCATCTCACAGACTAACAGCAAGGAAGTACAGTAGTTTTAACAATGCGGTTTGTTTAGCTTATCAGATTGCCTGCTCATCAGTTACAAGAGGTACAGTCACTGATACATTAGCCAAGCAAAATAAAGGTGAAGCAAAACGCCAACTAGATCCAGGTTGACCACAATTAAAAGGGCATCGCCTTCACTGAAAGAAAGTGTTTTTTTTTTACAAACCGCAGCATAAAAACCACAAACATTCATTTGCTTGTGACAAAAAGTTTCGGTTAGTTTTGCACCCAGATTCCAGCGCGATCTGGTCATGAATCAGCCAAACCAGCGCAAAAGACCAGGGAATTTCAAACGTAGTGGAGATATGCCCAAAACCACTTACGCTCGTGTTCTCCGCGAGCTTTTACGCTGGTTAAAGATTCAATTCGCCCAAATCAGACCCCGCCCACAAAACTGCCCACGTCCCCAGGTCAAAATGGCGAGATTCCACCAACTATGCTGGTTCGGGAAGGCTCGTCAGACTGCGGTCATTTTCTTCAGAACACAGGCACTAACTAGTAGGCACATTTTAAATGTTCTTTCATATCAAAAAATATGTAATTTACTAAGAAAATGACACCAATGAAACTATTAAATGGGTCAATATAGTTTTACTCGAAGTTTGTGGGAGCTTGCTGTGCACAAATTGGCTGCCGCGTTTCCCACATTGCAACAGTGACTCCACTCAAAAAGTACTTAATTGGCTGTAAAGTGCTTTGTGATGTCCTGAGGTCATGAAAGGCGTTATATAAATGCAAGTCTGTCTTTTTCTTCTTCAATTTTAAATCAGCTTACTCACAAGTGGATGGCTGGACACCCTTTTTAAAAATGCTTATTTGTGGTGAAAAACCCTTTTTCAGCTGTATTAATAAAACTGAACCAATACATTACGGAATGGAAAGAAAAGTAATTTTTGTTCTATTACGCTGCCCAATTGTGCTGGTTCATGGAAGATTTGAGGTTTGTGGTTATGCGAATTAATTTTAGTGGAAACTTGAAGCGTAACCTAACCGGTGCACTTTCAAGTGGATTTTGGGTGCAATTTCCCGATTGTGTTCAAAGCAGAAGCTCTACCCTCGTGCCTCATTAATATCTACCAAAAGTAACCTATCAAACTCGACCTTGTGAGCAGTCAGTAGACTCTTTTACTTCAGGTGAGTATCGTGGCCGGCATATGCACATGACAGTGGCCACATTAACATGAATGACTCGTTCTGCCACCAGGTCTTCGCTAAAATGAATGAATGAATTAATTAATTAGTTAATTAATGAATGAATTAAATCTAAGCCATGGAGTTGGATTCCCATTCCTTTTGTAATAGGAATCACAGGTCTCCTGCTTCCAGCAGGGCCTGGCCAGAGCAGCGACACTAAGTAAATAGAAAACAGCGGCCAAACATGGCCATGAGTCCCCCTTTGAGCACTGCTGTCCCTGGGCCCAATCCAGTCAATGTAAAAAAGTCTATCGATTACGGAAACCAGGCTGCAAGATAATGCGAGATGTTTAAATCCCAGACTAGTTGTTCCCAGTACTATAGAATGATAGGGGTTAATTTTAACCACAAAAAACGGGTGGGTTGTGGTTGTGTAGGATGTTAAAATTTTTAAAAATCTCAAACCCACATCCAACCCGTCCACTTCCGTTTTTTAACGGAGGCGGGCAACCAACCCGGTCCGAGGAGGCGGGTTGGCCATTTAAATATTATAAGGAGGTTGCGTGCCTCATATTTCTTCCAGGTTTAACGCTGGCCAGTTGGGTTTCCTGGGCCTCGGGAAACCCGACATCTAAAGGAAGGCAAGGACTGCTTTGTGAAAAGGGTAAGTGCCCTTACAGCACTGCTTGTGGGCCAGAAGGAGCAGGAGTGATTTTGCCCAGCCGCTCAATCTTACTTTCTTTCCTGCCCGCTATCGGAACCCCCGCCCAAATCCAAAGAGGCCCCTTGCGATCGGACCTCATGGATCGGGAATCGGACCCCACCCCTTCCCGGAATCGACTTCCCCAGATCGACGACCACACACCCACCCCCTCCCGATCAGACCCCTCCTAGTATTGGACCAGCCCCCCCCCCCCCCCCCAGTGATCGGCAACCAGCCCCTTCCCCCGGTCTCGGACACCCCCAGGGATTGGCGATCAAACTCCCCGCACCACCACCACCCAACTCTCCTATGCTCCCACTAACCCAGCTGCAGGCTCCCTACCTGCTCCTGGCCTACGGCCTCCTCCAGAGCATTTCCCGCCCGACAGGGAGCCAAGCCTGCCAGCGGGGAACCTGCTGGAAAATTATGACGTGCACTGTGGAGTCAAAACTCAACAGCATGCGAGGACCCGACCACAACTCCTCACTCCCGCTCACAAAACCCGCCCAGTCAAGATCGGGCCCACAGATTCAGAGGCCATTCAGCCCATCGTACATGTGCAGGCCCTTTGATTGAGCTCTCCAATTTGTCCAATTCCCCTGTTCTTTCCCCATAGCCCTGTTATTTTTATTCCCTTTTCAAGTGTACATCCAGTTCCGTTTTGACATTTACTAGGAATCTTATTCCCCCACCCTTTCAGTGCTTTCCAGATCATAACTTGCCGCGTAAAGAAAAAATCTCATCTACAGTGGAAGTTGTTGCAGCAAACTGATCAGATGATTCACAGAGCCTGTGGATTGACAAAGAGGGACAGGTTCACACAGGTTAAGATAATTATTTTGGTTGGATATGAGCAGCAGCCTTGTCTCCACAAGCGCGAGTTTGTCTGGGTCTCATAATGGGGAATTGTCTTAGCGTTAAACCATTTTGCAAGTCATTTACAAATTTCACTGTTGTGCTTTTCATTGTGACATAAACAGTGCACAGTAACACCATTGCATCACGGATTAGTGGATGACCGGCAGGAGTGAGATTTATGATCCGAAGAGTGAGACCTATTTAAACACACCTAGCTGGGTTTATTTTCTGGGATCCAAGCGTTTAAAATAAGTACTGTAACATTTTGAAACCAAAATGAATGGGTCAGATTCTAAATAAGCAAATCTGTTGATTACATGAGTACAAATCCTTTCATTGGTCAAATTGCTGTGCAAAAGAACACACAGAAACAGATGGATGGGTAGGTTTTCCTGCCCCAGCGCCTAAGGCTGATGGATTGCCTGGGCACTGCCAATACAGGAGTCGCAGCGTAAGCCCCCTAATGGAGCCTGCCCAATTTATCTGCCCATTAATTTAAATAGGCAGAAAACTAGGTAGGCTCCCTTATGGGTATACATTCTTCACTGCCCAATTTTCCTGTATTTGCTGTGCCCAGGTAATCCAACAGACCCAGGCAATATATCCAAGTTTGCTGATGATGCAAAGATTAGTTGTAAGTAGTGTAGATGGGTGCATAACATTACAAAGATACATTGCTTGATTAAATGATTGGGCAAAACAGTAACAGATGGATTTCAATGCAGGTAAGCGTAAGGTCATCCATTTTAAACCAAAAAAGGTTAGATCCGAGTATTTTTAAAATGGTGAAAAGCTATGAACAGTAGAGGCCCAAAGAGATTTAGGGGTCCATGTACACAGATCACTAAAATGTAGTGGTCAGGTACAAAAAATAATCAAAAATGTTAGCCTTTATAGCTAAAGGGCTAGAATATAAAGGGGAGGAAGCTTTGCTACAGCTATAAAAAGCCGTGGTTAAACCACAGTTCTGGGCACCGCGCCTTAGAAAGGATATATTGGCCTTGGAGGGAGTGCAGCGAAGCTTCACTAGAATCTTACCAGGGCTCCAAGGGTTAAATTATGCGGAGAAATTACATAAAGTAGGCTTGTATTCCCTGGAATATAGAAGGTTAAGGGATGATTTGATTGAGATTTTTAGCATATTGAAAGGAATTGATAGAGTAGGTAGATAGGAACTTTTTCCGCTGGTGGGGGAGTCTAGAACAAGAGGATAAAACCTTATAATAGGAGCCAGGCCATTCAGGAGAGAAGTTAGGAAACAATTCTTCATGCAAAGGGTTGTAGAAGTATGGAACTCTCTCCCACAAAATGCAATAGCTGCAAGCTTAATAATTTTAAATCTGTGATCGATAGACTTTTGCTAACCAAGGGATATGGAGTCAAGGCGGGTGGATGGAATTAGGATACAGATCAGCCATGATCTCATTGAATTGCAGAACAGGCTTGAGAGCTGAATGGCCCACTCCTTTTCCTATGTTCCTAAGTTGAATAGAGCAGGGAAAAACTACCATGGAATCGGCTAACATGGCACCATGTAATCCACTTCTGTACAATTGCTTTGCAGTTCAGACTTGGTTAGTTATTCCAGTAGCAACTCTAACACACAAAACTTCCCCACAGGATCATTGAGTCTTTAACAGTGAGAGGGACCCATATCCAACTCTTTGAACTGTTGTGGAGTATTTTAAACCAACACTCGACACAAGGTTTTTAGATCATTATTCAAATCGTCTTTAATACACTGGTGGGGAGACAATCTTTAACTGGCGCACCAGTAAAGACTTCTCCTAAATTATACAGTAAGCGTTACATATTTATACATTCAAAAGTCGTGGTAACCTCGTGCATATTCCGTTACACTGTTTTAATTGGCTTAAGGCCCGCGTGCACAGTTGCTGTTTGGCTAATTCTCTATCTCACGTCACACAATCTTTTGCCTATATTTCATTGTCACATGACCTTTATGATCTCACCTGTTGTTAACCTTTAGTAAAACCACATGTCTGCATTTCTGTCTTGCTGTGCCCTGTGTGGTTTCACTTCCATGGTTTGTGGTTGGTGCTTCTGAGCTAATTTCATCTAATCTTGCAAAAGCATCGAAACCTTATGGTCAACATGTCTGATCTCTGCCAGTCACTGTTTCAACCGTTTCATTGTTAACCCCTTAATTCCTGAAGGGCGCTGCTGCTCCACTTCAGAACTGAGTAAGAACTTCTACTGCCTCCAAACACTGCTGTCACTTGCTGTGCTGATCACTTCCTCTTTGTTTCAATGGGAAAAGGATTCATTTGAATTGCCAATTAATCATTAATGTTATGGGAGGAAATATTTGTAGACTTGTTATTTGTGTCCACAACTCGTTATGGCCAGATCTTTACAATGTCACTGAAATGGTGACTGTACAAAAGATCTGTTCCTATGTGACCTTTGGTAAGTAATTTTAAATAGGACATGTTATTTGTTGCACTAAGTGATTTATTAGCACTCCGATACCCTCAGAAACCAGCATGTACACTTAACCAAAATTGAGATACTCAGGCAGCAAATCACACAGCGTGAGGTAAGTGCAGAAATTTGAAGGATTTGTCACAGAATATTGCACCAGAATAAATCACTTCCTTTGTTTAATTGTATAAAACACAAAGAAAAGAAAGTTACCTGAGAGCAGTTTGACTTCAGCAGTAATTCAACCTTCCACTTTACAAATTCCCATAAGTAATTATTCCTTAAAATTTACACTAAATTTGTTAGGAAGCTATATATTAGTTTCAATGCCATGTGCATATACATGAATGTACAATTTGTTATGTGGATTGAAATATTCTCAATGTCAACTGCACTTTTCAGAGTATTACATAGATAATTTAATAACACATAGTACAGGTTTTATATGTTCCAACGTCATGGAAAATAGCAACATAAATCTGGCTTGCATTAGTATAGAAATAATGCATATCATGTTTGACTTCAATTACGATTATATTATTTCCTGATTTGAAAAAACAATGAAATATCTTTGGTTTACCTCACAAATGAATTAGAGATGAACTCTGACACAACTCACATACGACGAATTTTTTCCAGATGCCTCTCTTCCCCCCAGAGTTCATGAATCTCGGTATTAATTTACAGCTCTTACCTTTTACATCCTGTCGAGTCCGGACCATTAGCTGTTTTTGTCTCCGTACCTGAATAACATGTCAGTGATTTTTTTTTTCTTCTCCATTATCCCCCACAGCAGCCATCAAGCCAGATTTAAGACTAATTGACACCGTTCTTCTGCCTGTAAGGTTTCCAATGCCTCTTATTTATGCATTAAAACCCCCTGACAGCTACACATGGAGTGAATAGCTAGGCTGATCTGCAGTGCAGATAAGACTCCAGTGCCTTCTTTATACACATGTTGGAAGTCTCAAACATTGATCAATTGCTTTGTTAATGCAGTATGCATGCTCTTGCAAAGTATAGCAGTGCTACAGACAAACAGTAGTCCTGTATGGCCTTAGCTTTTATGGAAGTTTGAGAAATCCTGGATGAAATATAATAGTGAACAATCTTCATTTATGTTTAAAATGGATCATGTGCATGTTTGGTCGTAAAATTTGGTTGTGTTCCTTTAGATATATGACTGTAAAAAAGGGCCATTGAGTGACACATGAACTTAAATAGGGAGCAAAAGTGAAACAGGGCTTGGCGGGAAATCCTGGAGTGACAGTGAACTATGTATGTCAGAAAAGTCCCACGTTCAATCCTTGGTCTGTGAGGAGTTAGCTGATCTCAGACAAAGTGGGTGTGACATTTGACTTTAGTGCCCCAGGCAAAGGAAGGGAAAAGATAAAAAACCACGGCTCCTGTTGGAAAATGCATTTCTGCCAATGTTGGATGAAGACAAGATTAGGCTTGAATGCGATGCCTCCTGTTGTTGAATAGCACACCAACCCTCACTGGGAAAGCTCACATCTGCAGGATAGCCATGGGGCACTGGTTGGTGGCTGGCACCCTAGGAACTTGACCTTAGCATGAGCCAGTGTCTTCAGGAAAGGAGCAGGAGAGAAAGAAAAAATTATCGCTGGGAATTTCTCAATCAGCCCATAACTTTGGTGTAAGATGTGTGGGCATAGAAGCTCATTCCATATGAGATCCTTCTCATTAATGAATTATTCACAATGTCACTATCCTCTATACACTCTACAAAATAGCAAGATGATTAAGATAGTTCTGAACACGTCAAAACCACTATCAAAAAGAATGAACCTTAATTGGTTTATTTAACTCGTTCAGAGCCCCAAGATTGTTAACAGTCCCAGCTATCTTTGCAATTTAGAACACTAGAAATTATTGTTGTCAATACTAATTTAACATGTTACTTATGATTCAGACTCTCTCTGGATACTTTTTACTAATGCTCAACACAAAAGACAGCTCCCATAGACAAGCATGCATTTCCAATGAACTGAATATAATGGAACAGTCCATGCCCCCATGAAGCAAGACCTGGACAACTTTGAGACTTGAACTGATAAGTGCAAGTAACATTTATGCTACGCAAGTGCCAAGCAATGACCACCTCCAACAAGAGAGTCTAACCACCTCCCCTTGACATTCAACGTCATTATCATCGCTGAATCCCCTACCATCAATGGGGATTGCCATTGTCCAGAAACCCGTCATCTTCTCAAGGGCTACTAGGGATGGGCAATAAATGCTGGCCTTGCCAGCAACACTGAAAATAGCATGGAAAAGACCATCTGATCCATCCCACACAGTCATGTTGCAATGCAGAATCGTGACCCCCTAATGCTCCCTCCCACCAGCAGTCATGTCATCTCCTGGGAGAGGCAAAAAAAGACAGATTTAAAGAAAACCCCTGGACCAATTCAGGGGGGAGAAAATAATTCTGGAAAATTCCTTTCTGAGCCACAAAGATGATTGGGAGACCATCGTGACTATAAGGTATATCACCCAACTCCATCTCTGCGTTTTGTGTGCAGTGATATCAGCCATTGTTGGGAATTCGGTCAGTTCCCTTTTTGAATGTTTGCAACGAATCTGAGCTCACTGCACAAGCCGACAACTTGTTCCAGAGGTTGATGACCCTTTGTGTAAAGAAAAGCTGCCTACCATTTAACCTACTTCTGTGCTTACGTAACTTATATATGCTCCCTGGCTCTCTATAACCTATCTAATTTAAATAGTCTATCTACATGGACACAGTCTGGTCCCTATATTATTTTAAATGCCTCAATCAAGTTCTCTTGATGTCTACGCATCTTTAGAGTAAAAAAAAACAAATTTTATTTTCAGTATCAGTCTCATTTGAATTTTTTTATTCAGTTTATCATTTGCATTATCATTGCAGCCATACTTCATGTCACATGACAGAAAAATATATTTTTGTTGGAACAAAATGCACTGTATCATTACAGATGGAAAGGGATAGGTTAACTGAATAATTTTGTTTCATAAATATGACATTTGCCATGCTGTATATACAAAAACAGCTTTCATTTTCATAGTGCCCCATACAAAAGTATATAGTGTATAATATCCATCATTAAACCCTAAACGTGCAATCTTATATAAAATGAGCTATGTGATGTTATTAAATGTTAAATATTACTGAAGCAATACAGAACAAAGAGGCTTTGTGATGTGATCACTTTCTGATGTCAAACGCTGATCCTCAAAGCAACTCATCAAAAGCTCTCGGGCATCAAATATCTGGTTGTAATGTTGAAGAACCAGTATAAGCGCTCTCTAATGTGGCTAACAACCAAAGGAGTTATAGAAAACACAATGCCGCATGGATTGTATATGGAGTAGCATAGAACTGTAATAATGCCCTGATGACTACAGAGCGTGTGATGACTGGGGTCATTTTAATAATCTGTGTGAATATTTCAGAGTTTGTAGGTAACAAGCTATCATCTCCAGGAGTAGTTTTTAAACCGTTTTTCTGTACTTTAACGACCGCACTGAGTCACTTCAGCAATCTTTAGCATGCGACGTCAAAGGTCACCCCGCTGTGATAACATTCAAAGGGCAATACTCTTCTGTTGTCTGCTGACATAACGACATTCTGAAGAGTTTCTGCACAATGCTTGGTTCAAATTCAGTCACATAACTTGAAGTGGTTTTCACTACTCCCGAGTGATTCACTGCATAGGCATCTGAAAAGAAAAATGCAGAAGATTATTGTTTGATATCATCTGATGTTACAATAAAGACTACCAGCCTTCTGAGTCAGTCGTTGAATTTAGAATGCGGTTGCAGCTGAAAGATAAAATACAGCAAATAGGATAGCAATGTTCTAGCGATATGACATAGAAACATAGAAGATAGGAGCAGGAGTAGGCCATTCGGCCCCTCGAGCCTGCTCCGCCATTTAATGAGATCATGGCTGATCATCCAAACTCCCTGCTTTCTCCCCATATCCCTTGATCCCTTTAGCCGTAAGAAATATATCTAACTCCTTCTTGAATATATTTAATGAAGTGGCCTCAACTGCCTTTTGTGGTAGAGAATTCCACAGGTTCACCACTCTCTGAGTGAAGAAATTCCTCCTCATCTCAGTCCTAAATGGCTTACCCCTTATCCTTAGACTGTGACCCCTGGTTCTGGACTCCCCCCACCATCGGAAACACCCTTCCTGCATCTAGTCTGTCTAGTCCTGTTAGAATTTTAAATGCAAGTTACGTCAAGTGTAAATCGGGTTTCCGCGATCTTTAATGCTGGTTTAAAAAACGTTGCGCTGGGAGCCGGTCCCGCCCAAAATCCTGGCCACGCCCCAGATCAAAATAACAAGCATGGCGAGTTTCCACTGTTTGCGGCTGTTCAAGGAGGCTCTTCAAATTGAGCTCATTTTTATTGGCGCGCAGGCATTAGTCGGCACATTTTAAAAGATTCCATATTAAAAATATTTAATTTACTAAGAAACTGACTGCTATACACCAATGAAACTGGTAAATGGTTCAGTATAGTTTTTTTAAAGTAATTTTCAGCGATTTTAAAATTGGGTTACTCACAGGTGAAGGACTAGATACTCTTATTAAAAATGCTTAATTTTTGTGATTAAACCCATTTTCATCTGTATTAATAAAACTGCACCAGGTTACCTAAGAATAAACAATTACGTTCTATCACGCTGCCCGATAACGCTGGTTCATGGCAGATTTTACGTTTTAGATTATTCAAATGAGTTTGGGCATAAGCATGAACCATAACTTCATTTCGGAAAAACAGCGCAATTTCAAGCGCAATTTGCGCCCAGTTTCCGGATTGCACCTAAAGCGCTAAGGTACCAGAGGGCACTTGCCACTCACCCAGCTGGACCCTGGGCCTGTCTTCGGGCCCAGACTTGGCGCGGCGAAGGCCAAATCAAGAGGCCCGAAGAATGATACAAATTGCTCCTTGGCCATTACCTGAATGATTGAGGCCGGTCGCACCTCCACAGGCAGCTCACCTGGCGGTGAAAAGCAATTGCGAGGCAGCGGCCCTCAGGTAAGTTCCCGTTGGAGTGGGCTACGAGGGGGGGTTGGTAGGTGGGGGGCGTGTGCGATGCCTGTGGAGTCAAGGGACCACTCCTGCTACTCCTGGATCCACAGGAAGGCATTCAAAAAAAAATTCTCAAACTTACCTTTGGTGGGTCCTATGAATTTAGCAGTGGGACTTAAACCTGCGCAGATTAGGCGCAGGACGTGCCATTGATAAGTTGGTATGCTTTGCACCCATTTTAAGCCCAAGAAAACAGGCACAATGCATAGCAATTTCTACCCCAGTGCCTTAAGGAGAGGAAGAGAAAAATTTGAAGGAATGAGAGGGGTTGTTTTTAATTAAAGTCGTAAGTGTGTTATGGTTTCATGTAGAATAATATGTAAGCGAATATATAGAAATAATTGGAATGATGACAGATATGTCTCATTGTAGGGGCCTCAATAACTTAAAAATCATTTTTGCCTGATATGTGGTTGGTACACTTGAATCCAATTCTTGGCTCACATTTGCCTCTACCAGAATAAATTGCTTTTTATTCAATGTTTTGCTAAAGATTAGGAGAACAGTGGGCAGATTTAATTCAAATTTGTTTGCAGCTCAAAACTGTTTCTAGGTTAAACTTGCTGAATTTATTTAACTGACATAAAGGAACCTGAAGTCACACAGGCCCAGTGGGTAATACAGAGCCATCAAAGTCATATTGGACTTCAGCTCTGTAATAAGGCATTCATTGGTATTAAACTATCTGACAAGAATAAATTGGCAAAGAAATGGATTTCGCCCACATGGTTTCAGCGAGCATTGACTAAAATGTGTATTCATGGACAATATAATTGTGTTTTCCTCTTATTATTTCGAAGTCAATACTTTGTAAAAACATTATGCAGTAAATTCCATGTTACATTTTGCTGTTGGTGTGCCCTATTTTTTCTACAATCATCCATTGTTTGTTTCACTGATATTTGATACTCAGTGGGATATTTTTGATCGAAGGCCTAGAGCAAAAGAATGAATCAAAGGAATTGTGATGACATTTAAAATGATAGTAGCAAAATTCAGTTTTCTGTGCTCTCTCAAGAAATATCTCGCCCAATGCCTGCCTTTCTCTGCTACATTTTCACTTGGAAGAAAATACATTTTGCCCATAGACTTATCCATAATAGTACCAATTTACAGTTGTAGATCGGTCTATGTCTCTGACTTTGAGAAGTGTTTTTTATCTCTTTTAACCTAACCTCCAATCCGCAAGTACTGTTCACCCCACACAATATTAGCATACTGCTTACAAATGAATCATACAGAGTGAGATTTTCCTGTTGACAATAAGTGCACTGCTTTAGTACTGACTCATTTTTTCAATTCATGGTAATGGATAGCATTAAGAAATTAATATTCCAACTGGTATTAATGCCAGAGGCAATGGCCTAGTGACAAAGCGGTGAAATCAGGTAATCAGGAATGGGATAGCAGAATACCCACCTATCTTGCGATTTCCAGATACGTCAGTCGTGGTGGAAGCTACTCTTTTTTTTTGACGCTACGTCAGTCAGGTATTCAAGTGATATTCAAAAAAGCTTCTCAGTTATTCTCTTTCTGCTGCCTGTATTGGATTCACCATCCACTCTTTAATGCTGACAATGGATCTGCTTTAATTGGACAGTTACTACAAAGTAGATCAGTGGACCAGTGGACAGCAATACTGCTGGAGGTAACCCAGTACTACATGCCAACAGGAGTAACTCATTTTCAGTTCTGATGAAAGGCCATCGACCTGAAACGTTAACTCTGTTTCTCTCTCCACAGATGCTGCCTGACCTGCTGAGTATTTCCAATATTTTCTGTTTTTATAAC
The DNA here is from genome assembly GCF_052327205.1 of Somniosus microcephalus. Taxonomy (NCBI): domain Eukaryota; kingdom Metazoa; phylum Chordata; class Chondrichthyes; order Squaliformes; family Somniosidae; genus Somniosus; species Somniosus microcephalus. The sequence continues at coordinate 41,543,875 of NC_140998.1, forward strand.
TAATGTTCAACCAGGTTTTCAAATTAAGAAGCAAGGAAGTGGCAATAAAGCAGTTGCATTTGCTTGTGACATCAGTACAGGTTAACGCTTTGTTTTAATGCAACATCCAATTTTTTTCCACTAAGCAATCATAATAGAATCTTAGAATGATAGAATCATACAGCACAGAAGGAGGCCATTCGGCCCATGGTGCCTGTGCCGGCTCTTTGAAAGAGCTATCCAATTCGTCCCACTCCCCTTGTTCTTTCCCCAGAACCCTGCAGATTTGTTCTTTTCGCGTATATGTACAATTTCCTTTTGAAAGTTACTATTGAATCGGCTATGACCACCCGATCCTAACAACTCGCTGCGTAAAATAAATTCTCATAAAAGAGAATGCATAGAATGAGTTACAGCCTTAGCATATGCTCTCTTTAAATGAGCACTCACCTTAACGGGATGCTCATTGACTTAGCATGGATTGCACAGCACGGAATAAACATTGCATTTAATATGTGGTTGCACATGACTAGTTAAAATAAGTGAATGTTAAAGATGTATTTCCTTTTAATCAATGTCTGACAGGAAGCTGTGCACATTTTTAACTGTGTCAATTGTTTTCCCATGTTAAAAAAAATCTGTCATTGCAACCCAATTTCTCTGCCCTGCAGCTAATCAGTGACAATTAATGTTACATAGAGATTGCAATTAATAAGTGTAATTTAAACTTTGTGTATATTTCTTTAACTCACAATTACATTATCATATGACATTGAACTGGTTCTGAGACTATTGCTTCCTTTTGTGACTAACCACAAATCATCTGGGATGTCGACGGAAATGGCATCAGGATTACAAAATATTTGACTTTTCAGGGTTAAGTTAAATGCATGTTTGATGTTAAAACAACCTTAAGGTTACTGGTGAAGCAACACAGACTTAGTTGGAGAAAATAATAGAGGAGCACATGGTCATTGACAATTAAAATGTTTCACACAAAGGGGGAAACATTGGTCCTTGTGCCCGTTTTCCAAGTGGAAGATGGGCGCAAAAAGTATCAATTTCCAGTGGCAATGCCCCATGCCACAAGGACACCTGAATAATGTCCAACTCCATAGTGGGTGAGGTGATTTTTCAGGCGGCCTGCAACAAGCAGTAGACCCCATACATATGTAAATGAGTTGCCCAATGCCTGCTTTTAGGACATCCCTGCTAAAGTGGACAGCGCAGGGCGGAGCAGTAGTTGGCTCTGCTCCACTCAGGAATCTTCAGCGGTCGCTGCGGCTAAGCCGAGGCCGCCAACAAAGGAGTACATTTTGTTTTTAAAGTTTGACGTTGAGCCACGAAGAGCAGGGGTGATCCACCCGGCCCTGCAGCATTCTCAAGGGATGCTGTCGGCCTGCGATCGCCACCGCCCCCCCCACCCCCCTCCTGTTGTCCTCCCCACTTCCCCAGGAATTACTTAAGAACCGCTGCTGGTGAGGTAAGCAACCTTGAAATTCATCCTTATGAAATGGCAGCTCACCCAAATTATTGAAATGAGGCACGAGGCCCACTTGCGAGTGAGCCTCGGGCCTGCCGATTGGGAGGCGTGCGGTCTCTGCGCCGTTTTTTATGCACCCGAAAATTTGCCAATACCAACTTCTACTGCCAACATTCTTAATTGTTTAATAAATCTGTTCCTTACCAGAGACCAACACAAGTGGTGCAATATTTTATTGGACAGTTTTCAGATACTATTTTTTGAAAGATTTATTATTCTGTGTACATTTTCCAAACATCCATCAACTAACATTGGACAACGTCTTTATTCTGGTACAATCCAATTTTCACTTGGGAAACTGGCACAAACTACATTTGCAATCAAATGTATTGAAGCCTTGCTTTCTAATTTTGAAACTGCTTTGTTCCATCAGCAATTTTCCATTCTACATACCTTAAATTGCAAAGAAACTGCTTCAAGTATCAATTTTCACTTTGTTAAAAAAAGCACCTTTATTAGTTTTGTAACGGTAGAAAGTGGAGGCCATTTTTTTCTAACTAGGAGAGGAATCCCCAATTGGCTTTTCCATTAATAGTACATAAGCTGCTCTTAGATGCTGTGCATTGTGGAAGCTGTGATAATCATTATAGAAAGAAAGACTTGCATTTATATAGCGCCTTTCATTACCTCAGGACGTCTCAATGTGCTTTACAGCCAATGAAGTACTTTTTGAACTGTAGTCACTGTTGTAATGTGGGAAACTCGGCAGTCAATTTGTGCACAGCAAGCTCCCACAAACAGCAATGTGATAATTACCAGATAATCTGTTTTTGTGATGTTGAGTGAGGGATAAATATTGGCCAGGACACCGGGGATAACTCCCCTGCTTTTCTTCGAAGTAGTGCCTTAGGATCATTTACGTCCACTTGAGAGAGCTGACGGGGTCTCGGTTTAATGTCTCATCTGAAAGATGGCACCTCCGACAGTGCAGCACAGTCTCAGTACTGCACTGGAGTGACAGCCTAGATTTTTGTGCTCAAGTCTGTGGACTGGGACTTGAACCCACAACCTTCTGATTAATGCAGATGAAAACATTGTTTATGCCTTGCAGAACAACTTAATCTTTGCTGAGGAACATGGAACAGGAACATTGTACCTCAATTAACATGTTATTAATGATCAAAAATAAACAGTTAAAGATAGGTACAGATATCACTGGCAAACTCAAGAGGGTGTTGGTTGGACCTTTGGCAGATAAAGCAATTGTGAGGAATGAGAAATGGAGCAGTGCATATTATTTTACTAACTTTGGGACTGACTCAATGGACTCCAATGATCTTTTCCGGCTCTATACATCCCTATGTTCTTGTGAGGTAGATTTTCAACTTGTCGCTCAGCAACAAAACTATCAATGCAGATTGTCCAACTTTTACAGAAACTGCCTAATTTTCATTCCCATTGAAATCAATGGAATGAATGGTTAAAAAAAAAAGATAAAAGGAAGGAGAACTATATTTTGCTGGGAATTAATGGCTACAACATGTTTTAAAGCTAGTAAAAGTAAATATTACATTCAGAGTTCTTTTGTATAGCTTCTGTTGCAATTAATGCAGATTAGTGGTTCTCAATTAAAAAAGGATCTTGTCCAGATTGGGGAGGAAGGAGCAGTGGGGGGATTATGACAAATTGCAACAAGGATTATTAGATAGATAGACTGGCAGGACGAGCAGATAGCTGGCAGATCCAATTCACTGTGGAAAAATGTGAAGTAATGTATTTTGCATTGACAAATAGAGAAAGGGAATATACCTAAATGGTAATATTATAAATGGAGAAGAAAAGCAGAGCCACACTGGTGTGAAAATGCATGGATCATTAATGGCGATAGTCTAAGTAGATAAAGTGAATGAAAAGGCAAACTGAATCCTCAGTTTTGTTTCCAGAAGTATAGAATACAAGAGCAAACAGGTAATGTTGAATTTGTACAAGATTCTCATAAAGCCACTGCTTAAGTATTGTGTACAGTTTTAGACACCCCATTACAGGAAGGATATAGAAGCAATGGAAAAAATCTGCATAGATGCACTACTAGGATGCTACCAGTGGTGGGGGTTATAGCTATAAAGAGAGGTTTGAGGACTTGGGGCTTTTTTCACTAAAGCTGAGAAGGTTGTGGGATGACCCGATCTAGGTTTTCAAGACAATGAAGAGTTATGAGAGGTTGAATAGCGATAGACTGTTTCTAATGGTCAGCAAGGCAATAATAAAAGGACTCAAATTTAAGATAATCACAAAAAGAATTAAAGGAGACTTTAGAAAATATCTTTACGTATCTGAGGCACAATTTTAACCCCATCCGATGGGCAGTTAAAATTGCTCGGGAAACTTGCCCATCGACGTCCTGCTGCATTCCCGCTGTTTTCTACTTTAACCTGCTCTTCTGACCAGGTGGCAAGGACGCCCACCTGAAGCTGGCAAGGCCCTTCTTTAAATATGCAGATCTGGATCTGATGATGTCGTTGGGGGCCGACTGCTATTTTAAGCAGTGGCCTGAGCGGGGAAGCTGCTGTCACTGTGTCAGCTGTGGCTCAGTGGGTAGCACACTTGCCTCTGAGTCAGAAGGTTGTGGGTTCAAAGTCCCACTCCAGGGACCTGAGCACACAAAGCTAGGCTAACACTCCAGTGCAGTGCTGAGGGAGTGCTACACTGTCAGAAGTGCCGTCTTTCAGATGAGACGTTAAACCGAGACCCCATCTGCTCTCTCAGGTGGATGTAAAAAATCCCATGGCACTATTTCAAAGAAGAGCAGGGGAGTTATCCCCGGTGTCCTGGTCAATATTTATCCCTCAACCAACATAACAAAAACAGATTATCTGCTCATTATCACATTGCTGTTTGTGGGAGCTTGCTGTGCACAGATTGGCGGCTGCATTTCTCACATTACAACAGTGACTACACTTCATTGGCAGTAAAGTGCTTTGAGATGTCTGGTGGTTGTGAAAGGTGCGATATAAATGCAAGTTGTCTTCTTCTGTGAAGACTGTGGGAAGAGGAGCTGGAGCTAGAAGAGGCACAAGCAGGTGAGGTTAAAAAACATTCCTTGTAGCTTTATTGCTCCTCCAGGCCCAGCAATGAAAGTTGAGGCTTCCCCTCCACTGGGCTCCCCATGAGGAAAACCAGTCCTGGCTGGTGGCCTCATGCTGCCTGAAATTACTCTTTCTCTTCCCCCCCCCCCCCCCATTGGCCAGCTGACACTTCTCACCCATTTCAGATGGAAAACTGACCGAGGGCATGTAGTTAAAATCAGCTAAACTTTAAGTAAAAGATCAGTGTATTTGTTGTATTATTTTCAATATACCCATATACACAGGAAACTCTTGTTTAAACGGCACCTAAATATCCAGAATTCTCTATTAACCGGCAAAATTCATACTCCGAAAACAACACCTCAATAACCGGAAGTGTTGCCGTGTCCGAGTCCGAGTCTCCCGCGGTGGCCGAGTTAGTCAGTGGGGGTAGTTCTCCAAACTGCCACTACTCGGCTTCTTGGCACTGTCGGAAGTCCGAACACCTCAATAACAGGAATCTGACTCTCCTGCGCTGCCGGTAGTCTCTTCCGATTTGCCTTTTTTGTGTCTCTCTCCATCTTTATCGTGAATTATCTCCCCCATCTTGCATTATGGGATTCTATAGGTGAGTACCCAATTACTGTATACTGCACATTTCTTGATTTTTTTATTTCTGTTTGTTAAAAATAGCCTCATTAGATAACCCTCTCCGTCATCCGGAATTTTTAATCAACCGGCACCATCCCGGTCCCATCGGTGCTGGATACGAAAGAGTTTCCTATATATATATAATATATAAAAGTTAACCACTGCACTGTTCATGCTGTGATATGTAATTTAACACTTATGCTTATATGCATAGTACAATATTTTAATTTGCATTAATGTCTGAAGAATTGTATCGAGTTCATTTTGGTACAGTTTTGGGATCTCTGTAACTAAGGCAACATTTGTCACAGAATTTAAATCCAATAAAAACAGGTGCATCACTTGACAAGTGCACTTCAGAATATCTAGTTTCAATTTATGTCTTTGTGTAATGCACCATTTTACAATCGCAAGGTTTAAGCTCCACTAATTCATTGCTATTTTATATCTGCAAAAAGTTCAAAAGCTGATTGAAAGGAAAAGGTTACTTACTGCAGTAACCTTTGTTCAATCAAGTAAGGGGGAGGAGAGCTCCTCCATACACTTACACTCCCAGTTTATTTTAGTCGTTGCTCATGAGAGGTAAGGCCACACATTGCATGCATAAAGCATACTTGTGGAATGTTAAATTGACTTCAACCCAACCCACTGCCAAACCTTCCCAGGTTTAGACGGAGAAAATGGGAGCGACTGAGAAGCAAGTGGTAAAGGCTAATGAAAGCTGAATCTTTGTTTCAAGGAATCCTCCACTGAATCATGGTTAACTTACTTCATGGGAAAGGGAGTGTCTATTTTGTCACTCTGACCCTTAGTCTAGTCCCATTGAAGGAAAGAGCAGGAATCAAGGTGGGTTTTTTTCCTCACTGTTCTTTAGCTCAAGGCTCTTTTTTGAGCAGTCACTAAACTATAAACATTTCACTTTTTATAAGTGCTGCTCCAAATGGAAGCCTTACTCTTGGGCCACAGTGGGGCATCAGACAGCACAGCTGGAGTTTCACATCGATGAAGTTAAGAATAGAAAATCTTACATTAATTGCAGGTTGCAAAAAGGTCTACTGTCGCATAGCCAAAATGAAGGAAACTCTCCTGGACCAATCATGAAGTGAAGTGTCACTTGTGTCACTGGGCTGCTGTTCCTGTTGAAAACCTACTGTGATATTCATTATTCATTAGTTATATTCTATTTGTATGATGTTCACATCCCCCAATGCAGCTTGGAGATTGCTGTATTAGGAAAATGTAGAGGTTTTGCCTTAAACTATAGCAATTTTATTTATCTAAAACCCAATGAACCATTATCTCTCAGTTGGATTTTGCAGACCTTGTCTTCAACACTTTGCTGATGCTGTTCGGTCACACCGCTGCTCATCATGTGGAATGTGCCGCACTGGCGCACTGACCTAATGTCACCAGTGATTGCAAGGTCTGATTATTTGAATATTTACCCAACCCGGCAAAGATTGTCTACAGTGCAAGAACCATAGTGGTGTCAAAGGGCAAGACTTCTAGTGACAGCAGTGCTTAAGAGCTGGTCATTTTTGCCTGAACACTGTCCTGTACATTGATGTGTCAGCAGCTTTCTTCCATACTGTCTGCCATGGCATTACTGCTTCTCTTATGGGTGTTGCTCTGGAGGTCTTGTTCCATGAGGAGCTGGCAAGAAAGGTCATCTTCAAAGTTCAATCATCAACAATAATGGTGGTGGCACAGAGTGTCAATCTGCATTTGTATAGAATTGGCAGGACTCAGGAAGATTGCCAATGTAAATATATTGGCACTTTAGTTTATGATGAAAGCCAAGGATATCTCACTCTTACCTTGATATGGTTTCACACAGATAACAAGCGTGGGAATCAGGCAGCCATCAGGTCCTGATAGAGAATGGGGAAAAATTATTGCAAAATGAAACAAAACTTCACCAAAACAACCAGCGGAGGCAACCAACCAAATTTTCTCCACCTAAGTAATAAATTCTTCTTTTGAGACAGCATGCCCTAAAATGGATGAAGTGGTCTTGCAGCCAGTGCCCATTTTACATGAAAGTTATTGCTCTTTCCCAGCACTGAAGCCAGCTTGTGGCATGATTAGGTGCTTTTAATATTTTTATATGCTTAATGAGAGAAGTGTATGGCTCTGAAATTCTACTGGTGTTCTCTTGGTTTAACCAGCCAAAAATGGCCATTTATGTCATTCCTCTCAGGGGATCCTGCAGTCTTCCATTGAATTTCCCCCCAACATGTTGTGGAATCCCCCCCCCCCCCCCCCAACTACCCCCTCTGGACAGATTGGAAAATCTGAGCTACTGGCTATTAACACTTTGGCACCATTAATTCCTCATTGCTTTAAGCAAGGTGCCTCCAGGTCTTTCTCCTTAAAATTGTTCCATCTATGATCTGCAACTCTACTGTTATCTTCCTGACTTGTTCAGAAGTGTTGGAGCCTTCCTATTGTAGTTGATGATGTGGATATTTTTTAGACAAGATTTGGCACCTCTACAGTTCTCAATTCTGAAATGGTCTGCCCAGAGGAATGGAGTTAGAGAAACTGTTTAGGACAGGCATATCCATTCTGTAAAATTATTTTAATGCTAACAGTTCTCTTGGGAAATTTAAATATCTAGAAAGCCACATTTCAATTTCTTGCATAAAACAGGAGACCTGAAAGAAAATTGTGAATTCAGGGACTTGCGACGATGGTGTGAGTGGCGGCAATGCTAGATTTTTCCTTTTAAAACAGGAGAAAAAGAATCCAATTTCACTGCAATCCAAGTCACATGGTACAATGACAGTTCTGTTTAAACATGACCAGAGCTGCCACCCGTACCAAATGCTATGCCGCCTGCTGGAAAAAAAATGGTCAAACACAGAATTAAGCTGATCACACAATTTCAGTCTAGAAACATAGAAACATAGAAATATAGAAGATAGGAGCAGGAGTAGGCCATTCGGCCCCTCGAGCCTGCTCCGCCATTCGATGAGATCATGGCTGATCATCCAAACTCAGTACCCTGTACCTGCCTTCTCCCCATATCCCTTGATACCTTTAGCTCTAAGAAATATATCTAACTCCTTCTTGAATATATTTAAAGACTTGGGCCTAGAAATTCAGTTAAGGCCCGCCAGCAGGCTAATGCCCAAAAGTTAGCGCTGCGCGCGGAGCCAGTTGCGCCCGCCAGATATTCACTTTTAGCGCCCCAAGTCGGAACCGGGCGCTGTTCCAGGGTGTGCCCGCCTCCGCTTGGGGCGCTGAAAGTGAATTTCAGCGCTCCAGCTGCCGCTGCGCCACCCGATGCGGTGCGGCAGGCTGGGGTACTGCAGGCCTCCTCCTTCTCTTAAGGAGGAGCTGCCTGCAGCCGTGAGATCGCCGCTGGATTCTGCCGGCAAATGAGGCCGGCACCACGGAGAAGTGCCGGGCTCGCGGGAATCAGCCACCAATGCCGCGGGGGGGGTGGTGTAGGAGGCCGGGGAGGGAGGTGCGGGCAGGCGGCCGCCGAAAAAGCGGCCGGCCGCACCTCCACCTTAAAGCGCCCCAGTTGCGCAGCAGTACGGCCCCGTTTTTCCAGCGCTGTTTGCGGCTGCTGCAGAAGAGGCGGCCGCAACTAAATATGGGGTTTGGGCCGGAAGCGGGGCGGAGCCGGGGCACTGCGCACACCGATGACGTCATCGGTGTCGGCGCAGCGCTACCGGCTACCGCCGCCATTACCGCAGCGCTGAATATCAGCGCACCCTCTTACACTGGCGCAGAAACCCTCTTTGGGCGAAAAGTGGGCGCAAAGCCTACTGAATTTCTAGGCCTTGGCCTCAACCGCCTTCTGTGGTAGAGAATTCCACAGGTTCACCACTCTCTGGGTGAAGAAATTCTTCCTCATCTCTGTCCTAAATGGCTTACCCCTTATCCTTAGACTATGACCCCTGGTTCTGGACTCTCCGACCATCGGGAACATTCTACCTGCATCTAGTTTGTCCAGACCTGTCAGAATTTTATAAGTTTCGATGAGATCCCTCTCATTCTTCTAAACGCCAGTGAGTATAAGCCCAATCGACCCAATCTCTCCTCATATGTCATTCCTGCCATCCCAGGGATCAGCCTTATAAATCTTTGCTGAACTCCCTCCATGGCAAGAACATCCTTCCTCAGATAAGGTGACCAAAACTGTACACAGTACTCAAGGTGTGGTCTCACCAAGGCCCTGTACAACTGCAGCAGGACATCCTTACTCCTGTACTCAAACCCTTTCGCTATGAAGGCCAACATACCATTTGCCTTCTTCACCACCTGCTGCACCTGCATGCTTACCTTCAGCGACTGGTGCACAAGGACACCCAGGTCTCCTTGCACTTCCCCTTCTCCCAATCTATTGCCATTCAGATAATAGTCTGCCTTTCTGTTTTTGACACCAAAGTGGATAACCTCGCATTTATCCACGTTATATTGCATCTGCCACGCTTCTGCCCAATCACCCAACCTGTCAAAATCATCCTGGAGTTTCTCGGTATCCTCCTCGCAGCACACACGCCCACCCAGCTTTGTGTCGTCTGGGCTGATTCTGTGATCTGTGAATCCCAGTGGAGAACAGTGTTGAAAGGGTTAAAAAGAGCTCAAATGAGGGGATTAAGGAACAGAGCATATATCCAACCATATAAGGAATGGTTATGAACAATGTCCAGAAGGGAAGTCTGGTGTAACGTGGCCAAAGTGCACAAACCCTGAATCACTAACTGAGGAATGTATTGAGAGATAACATATGGGGTCACAAGACCAATGCACACAGGTCACAAGAATTTGCACCCGAAGCTAACTGTATGATAAAAGAAATGTATACGTGTAATGCACCTAATTGTGAAACAGTAGCCACGACTCAGAACAAAACCTGTATATAAAGCAGGAGATTTTCAGTGATCGGGGAGCATTCATCCCAGGATGAGTGTCTCCCCTGTCAACTTGTAAATAAAGTTGCTTTACTGAACCAAACTTTGAGTGATTGATTGGGAATAAGGTGGATGTCGACCCTTTATATCAGAGGGTTCATCTCAGGGAGAAGAAGCTCTCCCGGTTTACCCTTACAAGTGTTGAGTCATACAGGACAGCAGGAGATGTAACGAGCAGAGTGGACAAAGGGGAACCAGTAGATGTCATTTATTTGGATTGCCAGAAGGCATTCAATAAGGTGCCACATAAAAGGTTACTGCATAAGATAAGAGCTCACGGAATTGGGGGTAATATATTAGCATGGATAGGGGATTGGCTAACTAACAGAAAGCAGAGAGTCAGGATAAATGGGTCATTTTCCGGTTGGCAAATGGTAACTAGTGGGGTGCCACAGGGATTGGTGCTGGGGCCACAACTATTTAAAATCTACATTAATAACTTGGATGAAGGGACCAAGTGTAATGTAGCCAAGTTTGCAGATGATACAAAGATGGGTGGGAAAGCAAGTTGTGCAGAGGACTCAATGAATCTGCAAAGGGATATCGACAGGCTAAGTGAGTGGGCAAACATTTGGCAGATGGAGTATAATGTGGGAAAGTGTGAGGTTATCCACTTTGGCAGGAAAAATAAAAAAGCAAACTGTTATTTAAATGGAGAGAGATTACAAAATGCTACAGTTCAGAGGGACCTGGGGTTCTTGTGCATGAAACACAAAAAGTTAGCATGCAGGTACAGCAAGTAATCAGAAAGGCAAATGGAATGTTGGCCTTTATTTCAAGGGGGTTGGAGTATAAAAACAGGGAAGTCCTGCTACAACTGAACAGGGTATTGGTGAGGCCACACCTTGAGTACTGCGTACAGTTTTGGTCTCCTTATTTAAGGAAGGATATACTTGCATTGGAGGCAGTTCAGACACGATTCACTAGGTTAATTCCAGAAATGAGGGGGTTGACTTATGAAGAAAGGTTGAGCAGGCTGGGCCTATACTCATTGGAATTTAAAAGAATGAGAGGTGATCATATTGAAACATATAAGATACTGAGGGGGCTCGACAAGGTAGATGCAGAGAGGATGTTTCCCCTCGTGGGGAAATCTAGAACTCGGGGGCACAGTTTTAGAATCGCCCTTTTAGAACTGAGATGAGGAGGAATTTCTTCTCTCAGAGGGTTGTAAATCTGTGGAATTCTCTGCCCCAGAGTGCTGTGGAGGCTGGGTCATTAAATACATTTAAGGTGGAGATAGACAGATTTTTGCAAGATAAAGGAGTGAAGGGTTATGGGGAGTGGGCAGGGAAGTGGCTTTGAGCCCAAGATCAGCCATGATCTTATTGAATGGCGGAGCAGGCTCGAGGGGCCAAGTGGTCTATTCCTGCTCCTATTTCTTATGTTCTTGTGTTCATTTGGCCCATCGTGCCTGTGCTGGCTCTTTGAAAGAGCTCTCCAATTAGTCCCACTCCCCTGCTCTTTCCCTATAACCTTGCAATTATTTCCTTTTTTGAGTATATATCCAATTCCCTCTTGAAAGTTACTATTGAATCGGCTTCCACCATCATTTCAGCCAGCACATTACAGATCACAACAACTCACTTTGTAAAGAAAATGTCTCCTCACCTCACCTCTGTTTTTTTTTTGCCAATTATCTTAAAAGTACTCAATGGGGCATGTGTCAGGAAGGCAGCCTCTGATTTTCTATCCATTATGGATGGAAAATCATGGGCTGCATGCCTGAAATTTTCTAAGCTGTGCCTCCTGCAGACACCACTCCCCACTGGGAGCACAGGATAGCTGAATCACCCCTTGTATTTATTACTGAAGCAAAGTGCAGACTGCAGTTATCTGAAAGATATCTCAAGATTTATGCTTTCATTCCCAACAAATAAAAGCGGTATCTCCCTGTATACTTGACCACAATTGTTCCATATTGTTATCATTGAACAATATAGAAGATGTGGCTCTCTTATTTTGAAACACAAAAATAATTTTATTTGAGCATTACAAAACTCAAGCAATAACGGGCAGCCATCCATATTGTAATGGGGAATGGAGGGTAGGCAGACAGTCTGTTATTACTTTGTAATTGTTTTTTTGCTGTGGTTATTTCAAAATTATGGAAACATTTAATGCAATAATCTGACTTTGCCACTGGCATATGCCACCTGCTGCAGTTCTGAGCCTTGCAGACAATGAAGGTCTCAGTGCCATCCCCCGCCACCCCCTCTTCCCAGCCGAGTGCAGTGGAAAATCAGCCAAGTTTTGCGCATTGATGCCCCCCGATCCACAATCAAATAATCTACTGACACGCACTAGGTTCATACATAAAGAATGAGCCCTGAGTGAGCAACCATAATGGGGAACAAAGAAATGGCAACCAATTAAATACATACTTTGGTTCTGTCTTCACAAAGGAGGGCACAAATAACCTCCCAGAGATGTCGGGGAACATAGGGTCTAATGAAAGGGAGGAACTGAAAGAAATCAGTATTTGTAGGGAAATGGTGTTGGAGAAATTGACGGGATTGAAGGCCGATAAATCCCCAGGGCCTGATAATCTACATCCTAGGATACTTAAGGAAGTGGCCCTAGAAATAGTAGATGCATTGCTGGTCATCTTCCAAAATTCGATAGACTCTGGAACAGTACCCATGGATTGGAGGGTAGCTAATGTTACCCCACTATTCAAAAAAGGTGGTAGAGAGAAAATGGGGAATTATAGACCGGTATGCCTGACATCGGTAGTGGGGAAAATGCTCGAGTCCATAATAAAAGATGTAATAGAAGAGCACTTGGAAAACAGTGACAGAATCGGATAAAGTCAACATGGATTTACAAAAGGTAAATCGTGCTTGACTAATCTACTGGAATTTTTTGAGGATATAACTGGTAAAATAGATAAGGGAGAATCAGTGGATGTGGTGTAGACATTCAGAAGGCTTTCGATAAGGTCCCGCATAAGAGATTAGCATGTAAAGCTAAGGCACATGGGATTGGGGGGCAAGGTACAGGTAGACTATCCTTTATCCGAAAACCTCGGGACCAGCCGTGTTTCGGTTTTCAGAAAATTTCGGATTTCAGAAGGTATTTTATAAGACTGGGAAATTTGTCGGGGGTGGGGGTCGGCGGGGGGTCGGGGTCGGCGGGGGGTGGGGGTTGGCGGGGGTGGGGGTCGGCGGGGGGGTCGGGGTTGTCGGGGGTGGGGGTCGGCGGGGGTCGGGGTCGGCGGGGGGTCGGGGGTGGGGGTCGTGCGCACGACTTACGCTGAACGAAAAAACTTTCGTTTTTCAGAGGATTTCAGTATTCGGAAGTGCGGATAAAGGATACACTATCCCTTATCCGAAAGGGTGGGTGTCGGAGGGGGAGAAAAGAATATCGGACAGGCCGCTGCAGCTATCGGACGGGCCACTGTATTGTTGGGTTCGCTCTCCCGGTATACCTCCTTCACACTGCCCGGCTCGGCCTGCAATCTCCTACCCAGGAGGGAACTCAGTGACCCTCTGCCCTGCTCAGCGTAAGTCGTGCGCCATTCTGGTCATGTCGTGCGCACGACTTACGCTGAACGAAAAAACTTTCGGTTTTTAGAGGGTTTCGGTTTTCGGAAGTTCGGATAAAGGATAGTCTACCTGTATTGACTTGGATAGAGAACTGGTTGGCAGACAGAAAGCAAAGAGTTGGAATAAACGAGTCTTTTTCCGAGTGGCAGGCAGTGACTAGTGGGGTACAGCAGGGATTGGTCCTAGGACCCCAGCTATTCACAATATATATTAATGATCTAGACGAGGGAACTAGATGTAATATCTCCAAGTTTGCAGATGACACAAAGCTGGGTGGGTGTGTGTGCTGTGAGGAGGATGCCAAGAAACTCCAGTATGATTTGGACAGGTTGGGTGATTGGGCAGAAGCATGGCAGATGCAATATAATGTGGATAAATGTGAGGTTATCCACTTCGGTGGCAAAAACAGGAGGGCAGATTATTATCTGAATGGCAATAGATTGGGAGAAGGTGAAGTGCAACGAGACCTGGGTGTCCTTGTGCACCAGTCGCTGAAGGTAAGCATGCAGGTGCAGCAGGCGGTTAAGAAGGCAAATGGTATTTTGGCCTTCGTAGCGAGAGGGTTCGAGTACAGGAACAAGGATGTCTTGCTGCAGATGTACAGGGCCTTAGTGAGACAACATCTTGAGTATTGTGTGCAGTTTTGGTCACCTTATCTGAGGAAGGATGTTCTTGCCATGGAGGGAGTGCAGCAAAGATTCACCAGGCTGATACCTGGGATGGCAGGAATGACGTATGAGGAGAGATTGGGTCGATTGGGCTTATACTCGCTGGAGTTTAGAAGAATGAGAGGGGATCTCATTGAAATTTAAAAATTTCTAACAGGACTAGACAGACCAGATGCAGGAAGGATGTTCCCGATGATCGGGGAGTCCAGAACCAGGGGTCACAGTCTAAGGATAAGGGGTAAGCCATTTAGGACATAGATGAAGAGGAATTTCTTCACCCAGAGAGTGGTGAACCTGTGGAATTCTCTACCACAGAAGGCAGTAGAGGCCAATTCATTAAATATATTCAAGAAGGAGTTAGATATATTTCTAAGGGATATGGGGAGAAAGCAGGGACAGGGTACTGAATTTGGATGACCAGCCATGATCTCATTGAATGGCGGAGCAGGCTCGAGGGGCCGAATGGCCTACTCCTATCTTCTATGTTTCTATGTTTCTGGACCCTAGAGAACTATACCCCACCCTGAGTCAACATCTTCAGAGGAGTGAAGAGAAGACTGTTGTTTGGGTTTAGGGTTGAATGCATTTTCGTGAGAAACATCATTGACCTTTAATCCAAACTGTTAGAAATGGTGTCAGTCTTGGTTCAGTGGTAGCACACTTGTCTCAGAGTCAGAAGGTTAGGGGTTCAAGTCCCAATCCAGAGCATATAATCTAGGTTGATACTCCAATGCAGTACTGAGGGAGTCCTGCAGTCCCTGAGGAGCCATATTTCAGATGAGATGTTAAAGCGAGATCCCGCCTGTCCTCTGAAGTGGACGTAAAAGATCCCATGGCACTATTTCGAACAGGAGCAGGGGAGGTCTGGCCAATATTTATCCCTCAGCCCACATCACTAAAACAGATTATCTGGTCATTATCACATTGCTGTTTGTGGGACTTGGCTGCTGAGTTTCCGGCATTACAACACTGACTGTACTTCAAAAAGTACTTCATTGGCTGTAAAGTGCTTTGGGACATCCTGAGGTCATGGAAGTTGCTAGATAAATGCAAGTTCTTTCTTTTAAATGCATTGAAAGGCTTTGGAAACTAACTGAGAAACAATGGCCTAGAAATTGGGTATAGCCCCGCTTGAGGCATTAGAATTGGCGCTGCGCAAAGTTTATAGCCAGACGCAACTTATCGCCGCCTGGCGCAATATTGGGTTGCATCGCCCCCCAAAGTTGATTGAGGCGCGAATTCAGGCATTGCACGGGACCCCAAGGCGCTAAACTTCCGGCGCAACCCAATATCGGCGCGGACGGGCGCAGCGCAGGTGCTCTCAATTACCGATAACCACGAGACTTCCAGGCGCCGGCCGGCTCTTAAAGGGGTGGATCAGTCAGCCTCAGCTTCCAAAACTCAGCGCCTTGTAGGCCTCAGAATCGGCGCAGGCCCTTCTCTGGTGCTAAAAACTTGGACCAAATGGAGAAGGTGAGGCAGAGAGCGGAGCGCTTCAGCAATGAGGCTCTGAAGCAATTGGTGGCCGCAGTGGAGTGCCGTCGAGATGTTCTGTACCCAGACAATGGCAGGAGGCCGAATCATAAGGACTACCGACGAGCTTGGAGGGATGTATGCCAGAGGGTCAACTCCAGCAACATGGTGACCAGGAGCCCTGTCCAATGCAGAAAGAAATTCAACGACCTCACTCGGGTCGTCAGGGTGAGTGTTGTTTCTGCATACTTCTGCATCCCTTCATTTGCACCTGTCTTATGGCTACAGGGTGGCCTGTGCCCCTTTCTGGGCACACACATCCACATTTGACTCAGGGCATCATGTAAGGACTCTTGCACCATGGGGGGCATGAGATAATCACTCAGGGCATCATGTAACATAACTTCCCCTCCTTTCCCCTGCAGTCCAAGCTGGCGAAGATTCGCAAAGACCAGCTTCGAACCGGTGGAGGACCGCCACAAGTGGTCACTCTCCGGATCTCGAGGAGTGAGTGCACCAGATTTTTGGAGGATGTCTGAGTGGTCCTGTTACCACTGCAGCTGCCGACCCCATTGTCGACAGCGATGGTAAGGTTCTCACCTTTTACAACTGTCTCCTTCCACTTGGTCCCCCCGCCAGCATGCTTTCTCACTGTGGAGCCATGTCATAGCCTTGCCGCAATCTGGCATCCCTTGCTGTCAAGCTGTCCTTTTGCTAAAGCCACTCTTCCACCTCCCTGCTTTCAGATGCTGCATCACCAGCTCGGGATCCGGGCCCTGAAGCTGCCAGTGCCAGTGCCTCCGGAGGTGAGGATCAGGAGGAAGCCGGACCATCCGTTCCAGCCTCAGGGGAGCCTACACATCTGCAGACTGGGGATAGTAGTTCCCTGGAGGGGAGGAGGGGCGCTCTGATGAGGAGCCAGTTGCTGGAACAAGCGGCCTGCAGCAACGCGAGTGAGGTAGGCAAGTTCGGGCACCGGCTCCCCGGAGGGCAAGGCAGGGCACGATGACTGCTGCACAGAGGAGGTGCGTAGCCTTGCTGAAATGAGCACCCAGGCCCGGCTCAGGCACACTGAGCTTATGGCTGCAGTGGGGAGTGTTAAGTCTGTGGGTTGTATTATAAATAATCACAGACTCCACTGTTAACAAAATAAAACACGTCTTTACTATTCAGAGGCTCGGGCGATTCTGCCCTAGTTAACGTATCACAACCCTTATATACTGGTGTGGTCACTATTGGTATTACAGTATACATGAGCCAACAAATAGTGCCACACCGAAAGTAGTGCTCTTAAAGGCGAACGGTTACATTCTATAGTTCCCTTAAAGGTAAACGGTTACATACACAACACTCCTCCCTTTTTAGCTTATTACTTACAGAATCCCCTTTAAACATACAATCTTCAACTTCATATAACAGTTTACAGATATACTCTCGATGGAGTCAACGTCATATAACAGTTTACATGTTTAGTCTCTGTGGAGGTTTCCGGATCCTCTCTGGATAACGCCGAAGTGGTGTCGTCATTCCTAGCGGCCCAGTAGGGGTGCCTGGCAAAATCGATTCAGCTGGAACAACAGTGTCAGGTTCATCTGAATCCAATGTTACTAGATCAGCAGTAGGTGTTCTAGGTATTTCAGTTTCAACATTACTCGGGTCAGGTGGTGAAGTCGAGTGCTCATTTGTGGCGGACTCTATGAGCTGGTCAACATGGCGCCTTATTACATTGTCCCCAATGTTCACCGTGTACATCAACGGGCCTAGCCTTTTTTTAATAGTTCCAGGCTGCCATTTTTCTGTACGATAGTCCCGGGCCAAAACTTGTTGCCCCATCTTGAAAGACCTAGTTGCCCTGTCATTGATGTTCTGGAATTGCCGGTTCTCCACGTCCCTTCTGACATTGGGTTTAAGTAGATCCAGCCGGCATCTTAAGCGTCTGTTAAAAAACATCATTGCGGGAGTTTGATTTGTGACCGCATGTGTTGCATTTCGGTATGCCAACAAAAAACTGTCTACCTTATGTTGTAGACTTATGTCTTCATTACTCATGGCCTTTACGGTCTTCTTGAAGGTCTGGACGAACCTTTCAGCCAACCCATTGGAGGCGGGATGGTATGGGGCTGATGTGTAATGTTTAACCCCATTGCTCTTTAGGAATTTCTTGAATTCCTCGGACACAAATTGTGGTCCGTTATCGGAACAGATCTGTTCCGGCAGGCCATTCCGAGCAAACATGGTTCTTAACACCGTGATGGTTTTCTCCGTCGTGGTGGTGGTCATTTTAATTACTTCCGGCCACTTGGAGTGGGCATCTACCGCTATCAGGAACATCGAGTCCATAAATGGACCAGCAAAGTCGATGTGTACTCTTTGCCAAGGAGATGAGGGCCACTCCCATGGGTGCAGAGGAGCCGGTGGTGGTGCGTTCTGAACCCTCTGACATCCTAGGCAATTCTTGGTGATCTCCTCTATGTTCCCGTCAATGCCTGGCCACCACACAAATGCTCTCGCTAAATTCTTCATCTTTACTCCACCCAGATGTCCTTCGTGCAGCTCCTTGAGTACTTTCTTTTGGAGTTTGGGCGGAATCACCACTCTCGACCCACACATTAGGGTTCCCCGGCACACCGACAGTTGTTCTTTCCTCTGTGAGAATGCCTGCAGTGTTGGTTCGCTCTGTGCTGGCCATCCCTTCACCGTTAAGTCATAGACTCGTGAAAGAGTCGGGTCATTCCTTGTCTCCTTCTCAATCATTGAGTTTGTTATCGGCAGACATTCCACAATGGACGAGTGGAACAACTCCACTGGGTCCCCTGTACTCGCTTCTTCTACTGTCGGCAATGGTAAGCGTGATAACCCATCGGCATTTCCGTGTTTTGTTGACCTTTTGTACTCAATGTCATACTGGTGTGCCCCAAGTAAGACTGACCATCTTTGTAGCCTTTGTGCTGTCATGTTGGACACGGCCTTGTTCGGGTTAAATATGGACACCAACGGCTGGTGGTCTGTCAGCAATGTGAACCTCTTACATTGCAAGTAATGGTTGAATTTCTTCACGCCCCACACAAGACTGAGGGCCTCCCTGTCTATCTGGGCGTAATTTCGCTCCGCGGTTGTCAAAGATCGGGACGCGAAAGCCACTGGCCTTTCCGAGCCATTTGGAAGCCTGTGCGAAAGTACTGCTCCAATTCCGTACGGTGAAGCATCACACGCCAGCCGAAGAGGTAATGCTGGGTTGAAATGAGCCAACACTTCCTCGGAGGTAATCAACTCCTTGCTTCTGCGAAAAGCCTTTTTGCACTCCTCACTCCACTTCCATGGTGTCTCCTTTCGCAACAGCTCATTCAGTGGATGCAGCACCGTGGACAAATTTGGTAGGAACTTGTGGTAGTAATTGATCAACCCCAAGAATGATCTTAACTGTGACACGTTCCCTGGAGCAGGAGCCTTCACGACCGCTTCTATCTTCTCCGGTGATTTATGTAGTCCCTCGCGGTCAATGATATGACCGCAGTATGAGATTCGTTTTTGGAAAAACTCACACTTATTGCGGTTAACCCTAAGGCCATACTCCTTTAACCTGGTGAGTACCAGTTTCAAATTCGTGAGGTGTTCCTCTTCATCCATTCCCGTGATTAGGATATCATCCAAATAGCACTGCGTGCTTGGAATTCCTTGTAACACCTGTTCCATGGCCCTCTGCCAAATTGCTGGTGCCGAAGCCACTCCAAAGACCAGTCTGTTATAACGGTACAAACCTCTGTGGGTATTGATAGTTAGGTATTGGCGTGACTCTTCCTCAACCTCCATCTGCAAATATGCCTGAGCTAGGTCTATCTTCGTGAAGTGTTTTCCTCCAGCCAACGAAGCGAAAATATCTTCAATCCTTGGCAGCGGGTATTGCACCGAATGAAGCACTGGGTTCACTGTGATCTTGAAATCCCCGCAGATACGGACCTTCCCCGGTCCCCCTGGCTTACTACTTGGTGAGGATTTCATGACGGGTACAATGGGCGTGGCCCACTCACTGTAGTCTACTTTTGACAGAACCCCTGATCGTTCAAGTTCTTCTAGTTCTGCCTCCACTGCTGGTCGTATTGCATACGGTACCGACCTGGCCTTACAAAACTTTGGGCTTGCATGTTCTGCAATCTTAACCCTTGCTTTAATACCTCGCAGCTTACCCAGCCCTTGTTGGAATACTTCTTTCGCTTCATCTAATATTCGGGACAACCGTTCAGATTTGACGTCCTCTTTCTCGTGCTCCACCGACATGGCGTTTAGCTCATGCCAATCCATCTTTATTTTTCGGATCCACTCCCGTCCTAGAAGTGGTGGACCTCCCTCAGGCAGTACATACAGATCCAGACGGCGGTAATTTTTGTCTTTGTATCGCACATTAACTCCTGCCTTCCCAATAGGGAATACTTTGTGTCCCGTGTATGTCTGTAGTACTAATTCTGTATTCCGTAGTGGAATATGTTTGAAAAACTTTTTATAGTCATGCTTATTCATGACCGTCAATGCCGATCCCGTGTCTACTTCCATTTTGACTTTGGCCTTTTCAATCCGCAGCGTCATCCAAATGGTTTGTCTGTCAGCTTCGTTGTTCACGTTGTGAATTTTTAGACTGTCCAGTCCCTTGTATTTGAAGTGTGAGTCGGACTTTTGTTCCCTTGGACTCTTCTTGTACCCTTTTTTTGCGGACTCCCTCTTGTTGTCCATCATTCTTGACCGGCATACTTTTGCTATGTGCCCGATCCTGCCACATTTCCTACATTCTTGGTTCTTAAACCAGCACTGATTCTGGTCGTGCGTTGTCTTTCCACAACGGTAGCATTTGGAAGTGCTTGCAGTAATTTGATCCTTCAGCACTGCTACGATCTCTTCGAAGGTCTGGTCCACTGGTTTAACTGGTGCTATTAGATGTTTCAAGAGCCCGTATGTTTTTGCTCCCATCGAATTTAACAAAGTTATTGCCTTGTCGTATATGGCTACGCAATATATTCCTATGCGTTCCCCATACGTGGCCCTGTCTTCTATTTCAGCATTAAAATCATTAATATTTCCTCGCTTAGGCATCTTCTTCTCTTTCCGAGAACAGCACAAGTATTTCTTTACTTATTATTAATTTTCTTCTCTTCTTGAGAACACCACAAGTATTGCTTTACTTATTTCTTGTTTCTGAAAATTCTAATTAATTTTCTAAGATGGCGGTTTCCCGCTTCTGCCTTCTTCCCCTGCGGTTTTCCCGTGAAAAATGGCGGCTTTCCCGCGCTTCTCGCTCTCCCCGCCCACTTCAATGTCGGTTTTCCCGTGCTTGACGGTCTTCGCCCGTCCCCCGACGCTGTCTTTCAGCCCGAGTGCGGCTCTTATCAGCGGATGCGATCGATGGCCCGGCTGCGCCTCGGACTTGAAAGCGGGCCCCGGCCTCTGGCTCACCCGCTCGCGCGGATCTTGCTCGCTCCCTCCCGGGCTCTGGCTTACCCGCTCGCGCGTTTCACCGCGGCTCTTATCAGGGATTGCGATCGCCTTATCTCCCGATCGGTGGCACTGTCTTTGCAGCCAACGCTGCGGCTTACCCACGAGGTTATGGAGGCTTCAGGGTCCTAATGCCTGTCGCTTCCAGCCTGTCGGTTCCAGACTGGTGAGGATTGAAACCTCTCTTCAACGTCCTGTCTTCGGACGAAGCCGCCGTGGAACAACTGCCGCAGGGTTCGAATCCTGACTCGTCGCCAATGTTAAGTCTGTGGGTTGTATTATAAATAATCACAGACTCCACTGTTAACAAAATAAAACACGTCTTTACTATTCAGAGGCTCGGGCGATTCTGCCCTAGTTAACGTATCACAACCCTTATATACTGGTGTGGTCACTATTGGTATTACAGTATACATGAGCCAACAAATAGTGCCACACCGAAAGTAGTGCTCTTAAAGGCGAACGGTTACATTCTATAGTTCCCTTAAAGGTAAACGGTTACATACACAACAGGGAGGATGCCTCAGTCGATCGACACACTGGCAAAGAGTGTGCTGGACTTTGGGGCAGCAATGGAGAGGACTGTCCAGGGCTTCGGGGCAGCAATGGAGAGGACTGTCCAGGGCTTCAAGGCCGCTATGGAGAGGACTGTCCAGGGCTTCGAGGCAGCAATGGAGAGGACTGTCCAGGGCTTCGGGGCAGCAATGGAGAGGACTGTCCAGGGCTTCGAGGCCGCTATGGAGAGGACTGTCCAGGGCTTCGAGGCCGCTATGGAGAGGACTGTCCAGGGCTTCGAGGCAGCAATGGAGAGGACTGTCCAGGGCTTCGAGGCAGCAATGGAGAGGCCTGTCCAGGGCTTCGAGGCCACTATGTAAAGGACGGTTCAGAGCTTCGGACAATCCCTGGAAAGGTCTGTCCAGGGCTTGTCCGAGGCAGTGGAACGGACTGCTCCGGCCTTGTCCGAAGCAATGGAAAGAACTGTCCAGGGCTTCTCCGAAGCACTGGCACCTGCCACACAGGTCCTCACTGCTGCCACGCAGTCACTTGCTGGCCTCGTCCACACCCAGATTGAGGCAACGCGAACTCTCACTGCTGCCACCCTCTCTGCATCAGCTAGGATCACCCCGGGCCCTTCCAGTACCACACGAGGCCAGGAATCAGTGGAGCAGTCGATTGTGTTGGATGATCCAAACCGGTCCCCTCAGAGAGCCAGTGTGTCGTCTGGCCATGGTGCAGGAGTCCTCTCTCAGCAGGTGAGCATTGCTCATGCCACCGCTGGAACGTCTGCAGTGCAGCTGCCACCACCTGCAGGGCACACTGCTTTCAGCCATGCCCAGTTCAAGCAGCCAGCTTCTGTGCCCTCCAAGCCCAGAGGTCGTCCAGGCCGTCCCTCAGGGGCTTCTGCGCTTCCAGACACTCAGCAGGCATCCCCCAGCCTTGACGCCGCCACTGGGGTTCAATTACGTAGGAGCTGCAGGGAGGGAAGGGGCCGACCGCGAAAGAGAAGTCGGTCTCCATCAAGGGGCCAGCGGTAGAGGGAGGTGCTGAGACGTATCTTTCTCCAAATTCAAGGACGCCCTCACCTGTTGTGATTGTTTGTGATGGTTTGTTTAGTTTTGCGGCTTTGCCAGAGAGTTATCTGTTATTTTGTTAGTTATGGTTTCTGTTGACATGATGTTGTTATGCTGGAAGGAAGCACTTTTTTGACAATAAAGAACATTTTTTATTTACAATGGTACTCTTAACTATTTACAATCATAATGGCCTTCATAGGCTTTGTACGAGCCGAAGTGCGCGGTACGAATGACACCCATCATGCCGTCAGAGGGGCCTAGAACCGAGTCCTTATGAGCCTCTGATGGACGGCCCTTCCAGTTTCAGGAGCCCTCCCATCTTCCTCCTCCTCCTCCTCGTCCGCATGCTCCTCCTCCTCCTCCTCGTCCACCTGCTCTTCCTCCTCCTCCCCCTCCTCATCTGCCTGCTCTGCTGGACCTTGAGGGTCGGCTGGCATTGGCCGGGTTCGTCGAATGGCCAAGTTGTGGAGCATGCAGCAGACGATGACAATGCGACCCACTTGCTCCGGCGAGTACTGCAGGGCTCCCCCCGAATGGTCTAGACAGCGGAAACGCTGTTTGAGCACACCAATAGTGTGCTCCACAATGTTCCTGGTCGCCTGATGGCTGCTGTTGTAGAGCTCTTCTGCCGGGGTGGCGGGCAAACGGAGTGGGGTCATGAGCCATGGGCAGGGAGGATAGCCCTTGTCGCCAAGGAGCCAGCCTCGTGGGTGAGCCGGGCCCTCAAAAAGGTCAGAAACTGAGGTCTGCCGCAGGATGAACGCATCGTGGCTGCTCCCAGGGAATTGTGCGTTGACTGCCATGATCATCTGCCGGTGGTCACAGACCAGCTGGACATTGAGGGAGTGGAACCCCTTGCGGTTGCAGAACTCCTCTGGATTCTGTAATGGCGCCTGCAAAGCCACGTGTGTGCAATCAATGGCCCCCTGCACCATGGGGAAGTCCGCAATAGCAGCGAAGCCCTGCGCGCGCTCCCCCTGCTTCTCCAGGGTCACAGGGAAGGTGATTAATTCACGCCTCCTTCTATAGAGGGCAGCTGTCACTTGTCGGGTGCAACAATGCACTGCAAATTGTGATATATTTGCGATGTCCCCAGTGGCTGACTGAAAGGATCCGCTGGCGTAAAAGTTGAGGGCAACAGACACTTTGACAGCCACCAACAGAGAGGTCCTGCACTGTAGACGCGGCTGCAGATCTTCAGCAAGCAGGTGGCACAGCTCAGTCACAACCTCCTTACCGAATCTGAGCCTTCGCAGACACTGCTCCTCCGACATGGTAAGGTATCACACCTGCTGCCTGAAAACCCTCGCAACGTATCGTCGGATTGGGCGACCTCCATTGCCCCTCCTCCTTCTGGCCAATCCCAGCCCTCTCTCCCGCCATCTCTGTGCCCCTTCCAAATGTCCGGCCATGAGGACGTCCCCCTCCAAAGCAGCTCCCATTGCCATGCAAGACGGGCAAGACGCAGTAATGTCTAGCGCTCCAACTGCTCCGGACAGGGCTGCAGGTCCCAAGTCTCCGAAGGCTAAATCAGAAAATTACTGTGCAACAGAAGGTCAGCAACTCTCTCCAGCAACGATCAGAATGAACAGGCCAAGTGGCTGCAACTTTTATACTAGAGCTGTCCCCTTTAAATAGCGCCCCGCGACTCCGAGAAGGGCTTGGGAATGTTCCATCCAACTGTCACTAATAGCACCAGGCGGAGAGGCTGCGGGTGACACCGAATATCCGGTCAGGGGTACCAAAAAGGCGTTGCACACTGAAATGACATCATGATCTGCCTGTGCACGCGGGCGCGCGCAAAGAGTTAGCGCAGGCGCTAAAAGGATACTCAATATGGGAGGTGGCGCTATCCTCATTGCGCCCGCCCGAACATTGGGTAACGCCCCAATTCTCGGGCTCTTTAGGCGCTAATTGCTGGCGCAACCAACCGAATTTCTAGGCCAATGGGATTAAAGGTTGCAGGAAGAAAATTCTTTCAGTGTGGAGTGACTGAGCCCTGGAAAGTAGTCTGGAACAGTACACAGGGAGTCTGTTCATATTCGTCAAGTCAAAAGACTCATGCTGAAGTGCCTTTAATGGGTTTTGAAAGACATGTCACCAAGATTCAGAATCTTTTGACAGTTGGAATCTGATTTTTAATTATGCATTATGTGGAGAGGACCGTAAAATGAAGAAACACTGTATACTTTAAATTTATTATTGATTTCAAAGTAAAGTTATATCAAGAAATGAGCTACAAGGGCCAAATTTCCAGTTGCCATCATTGGAGGTTTAATGGAGACACGGAATGCAGGAGTTGATTTAACAAGTGTTTACTGAACAAAGTCTGGAGGTGAACTAACTATACAAGACGCTATACAGGCTTATATACCCGAGTGGTCACTACCGGTACTACAGTACACAGGGGCTTCAAAAAAGCATAGTTCCTCTTAAAGGTACATACACTACAATTCCTCCCCTTTTAGATAAATAGTACATAACATTTTAAGTAATCCTTAATTAACATGTTTACAAGAACAATAATCTATACATATGCTGAAGTTAATCAATTACAAATTCAGTCTCTCTGGAGGCTTCCTGACTCGGTCCGGATAACGCCTCGGTGGTGTAGGAGGTTCTTTTGGCAAGGTTGATTCGGCTTGAATGCCAGTGTCGGGTTCATCTGGTTCCAGTATCACCGGATCGGAGGTAGATACTATGGGTATCTCTGCTTCATCATTAGGCGTATAGAGTTGTGGTGTAGGTTGTCCTTTTTCGGATGACTCTATGATCTGGTCAGCATGGTGCCTTATTAAGCTTTCTCCAATGTCCACGGTATACATCAGCGGTCCTAGTCGTGTGCAAATAGTTCCAGGCTGCCATTTCTCGGTACGGTAGTCCCGGGCCAAAACTTGTTGACCTATCTGGAAGATTCTAGTTGGCTTTTCATTCATGCCTTGAAATTGCCGGTTCTCTACGTCCCTTCTGATGTTTGGCTTGATCAAATCCAGCCGGCATCTTAGTCTTCTATTGAAAAACATCATGGCGGGGGTTTGGTTTGTAACCGCATGTGTTGCATTCCTGTACGCAAACAAGAAGTTATCTACCTTATGTTGTAGATTTATGTCTTCATTACCCATGGCCTTTATGGCCTTCTTGAAGGTCTGGACAAACCTTTCAGCTAATCCATTGGTGGCGGGATGGTATGGGGCGGACGTGTTGTGCTTAACCCCATTGTTTTTTAAGAACTTCCTGAATTCTTCGGATACAAATTGCGGTCCATTATCAGAACAGATCTGTTCAGGCAGCCCATTCCTGGCGAATATGGTCCTTAATACTGTGATGGTTTTTTCCGTGGTGGTGGAGGACATCTTTATTACCTCCGGCCACCTTTATTACCTCCGGCCACTTGGAGTGTGCATCAACCGCGATTAAGAACATTGAGTCCATAAATGGACCAGCAAAGTCGATATGTACCCTTTGCCATGGAGATGAGGGCCACTCCCATGGATGTAGAGGGGCTTGTGGTGGGGCGTTTTGGACCTTCTGGCATCCTAGACATCTCTTGGTCATTTCTTCGATGTCTCCATCGATACCTGGCCACCACACAAACGATCTGGCTAAGTTCTTCATTTTCACGCCACCCAGATGCCCCTCGTGAAGCTCCTTTAGCACTTTATCCTGGAGTTTGGGTGGAATCACCACTCTGGATCCACACATCAAGGTTCCTCGGCACACTGACAGCTGTTCTCTTCTTTGCGAGAATGCTGGCAACAGTGGTTCGCCATGTGCTGGCCATTCCTTCACCGTTAAATCGTAGACTCATGAGAGAGTCGGGTCATTTCTCGTTTCCTTTTCAATGGTAGAAATTGTCACTGGTAGACATTCCACTATGGTCGAGTGGAACATCTCCACTGGGTCCACCGTAGGTGCCTCTTCTACCGTTGGCAATGGTAGGCGCGATAAACCGTCAGCATTCCCATGCTGTTTTGTTCCTTTGTATTCCATATCATATTGGTGTGCCCCTAGGAAAAGGGACCACCTCTGTAGCCTTTGGGCTGTCATAATGGGAACGCCCTTTTTAGGGTTGAATATGGAGACGAGGGGTTGATGGTCAGTCAACAAGGTAAATTTTTGTCCGTGTAGGTAATGGTTGAATTTCTTCACCCCCCACACCAGGCTGAGTGCCTCCCTGTCGATCTGGGCATAGTTACGTTCAGCTGAGCCGCTCCGAGCCATCAGGGAATCTATGCGATAATACCGCTCCTACGCCGTAAGGGGATGCATCGCACGCCAGTCTGATTGGCAGTGATGGGTTGTAATGAGCCAACACTACCTTGGACGTGATCAAGCCTTTGCATTTATGGAAGGCACGTTTACAGTCTTCGCTTCATTTCCAAATTACTCCCGTTTGTAGCAGTGCGTTAAGAGGGTGCAGAACCGTTGACAAGTTCGGTAAAAATTTATGATAGTAATTTATTAATCCCAGGAACGACCTTAATTGTGAGACATTTTCAGGCGCTGGGGCTTTTACGACCGCTTCAATTTTTTCAGGTGACTTATGCAACACTTCTTCGTTAATGACATGGCCACAATATGATATTTGTTTCTGGAAAAATTCGCACTTGGGGCGATTTGCTCGTAGGCCCCGTTCTCTCAGCCTCGTGAGCACCTGCTCCAAATTGGCAAGGTGCTCGCTGTCGTTTTCTCCTGTTACAAGGATGTCGTCTAGGTAGCATTGAGTCCCCGGAATCCCTTGCAGGACTTGCTCCATAGCTCTTTGCCAGATAGCTGGAGCTGATGCTACTCCGAAAACCAGTCAATTGTACTGGTACAGGCCTTTGTGTGTGTTTATCGTGAGATACTTTTTAGAGGCCTCCTCAACCTCCATCTGTAGATATGCCTGTGCCAAGTCAATTTTGGTGAAACGTTTCCCTCCGGATAGTGAGGCGAAAATATCTTCTGTACCATGTGAAGAACCGGGTTTACAGTCACCTTGAAGTCCCCACAGATGCGAATTTTTCTCTGCTCTTCAGATTTATCATTATTCAACGTTTTCTTCATGACCGGGACGATGGGTGTTGCCCACTCGCTCCAACCTACCTTGGATAACACGCCTGCTTTTTCCAAATTCTCCAGCTCTGCCTCGACTGCTGGACGAATTGCGTATGGCACCGGCCGTGCCTTACAAAACTTGGGAATTGCCGCATCTTCCACTTTTATTGAAGCGGTGGCGCCTTTCAGGGTTCCTAGTTCCTGTTGAAACACTTCTTTGGCGTTAGCCAAGATTTCTTTTAATCGTCCAGGTATGACGTCATCATCATTTTTTTTCTTACTGGTCACCGTCAGTGCCTGTCTAAACGTATCTTTCTGATCCATTCACGGCCCAACAACGGTGGACCACCATCTTGTAGAACGTATAAATACAACTTCTGTATTTCCTTGCCATTGTATACAACAGGCACCCTTATTTTCCCTCTGGGGTATACTTTCTGCCCCGTATATGTCTTCAAGATAATGGATGTGTCTTTCAAAGGTATATGCGGAAATAGCCGCTCGTAATCCCGTCTGCTTATGACGGTCAGAGCTGATCCTGTATCTAGCTCCATTTTAACTGGGGACCCTGCTATCGTGAGGGTAACCCAAATGGTCTGGTAATCTTCTTTGGCAATTACATTATGTAATTTGAGACAGCTTAGTCTCTTGTTTCCGGAGTCGCTATCACTCTTCTTGTCTTCGGAGCCACTGTCCGTCATCATTTGTACCTTTCTGTACTTTTCCTTATTGACCTTTTTACTGTCAGCGGATTTTTTTCCAGATCGGCATACACGTGCAATGTTTCCCATCTTTCCGCATTGTCTGCATGCTTTGTCCTTGAACCAGCAGTCCCTCTGGTCATGGGTGGATCTGCCGCAGCAATAACATCTCTCGAAACCCCGTGTCATTTCATGGGTGCCGAAGTCCTGTGGCTTTTGCTGTATCTCTGCAGCTCCTCTTGCTGCTGCTTCGTATGATACAGCTACACTGAAAGCCTTGTCCAGTGTCAAATCTTTCTCAGAAAGTAGTCTTTTCTGTGTTCCTTCGCTTAGGAGACCGCAGACGAATTTGTCTCGTAGAGAATCTGCCAGTCCTGCCCCGAATTGGCAGTGCTTTGACAAGCTTTCGTAATTCGGTGAGGTAATCAGCGTTACTTTCATTCTTGTGCTGAGTCCTCCTGAAGAATTTGAATCGTTCCGCTATCAGCAGCGGTGTTGGGTTTAAGTGCTCCTGTAGGGTATCAACAATCTCCTTAAAATTCTTGTCCATCGGTTTGGCTGGAGTGATCAAGTTTCGTAACAGCCCGTATGTCCTTGCGCCCATCAGATTTAGAAGTACCGATGCCTTTTTATCATCCGCTACTTAATTCGCCTTGCAATATACCGCCACTCTTTCCACATATGTGGTCCAATCCTCTATATCACTATCAAAAGCAGTAATATTGCCAGTCTTAGGCATCCTGAAAATCAAAAATGGCACCTCCCGCGCTTTTCCTTCTTCCCTGCCGAGTCAAGATGGCGCCTCCCGCGCTTTCCCGCCGCTGCTGCCAACGCTGTTCTCCGCGGTTCCTGTTGCGACCTGCAGCTTTTCGCGGTATTTCTATTTTTATTTTTTATTTACACATATATTTTAAACAGTTTCTCCGTCACTTGGAGAATCGTTCCCGTCGGACCCTCTGGGACTTTCCCCTCCCTCTGCTCGGTCCAAACGCCGACCTGCTTTGCAGCGCCAGCCGTCTCCTGAGTGCTCCACCCTCTGTCTCTGTTTGCTTCTGCTTTCCGACTCGCTGACCGGCCCCGCTGCAGAGCCACCCGATCGAGCCACAGCCCGCCACCCAGGAAGGATCAGTGCAGTACCTGCCACCAGCCCGTTTAGCTGGTGAAACCACAGTTTTTTTTTTCTTCAACCTTCGTCTGAGGAATCGATCTCCTTGAGGTGCTGCAGGTAAGTTCGTTTCTAACTCGTCGCCACTGTTGAATCCATGTGTTAATGGAGACACGGAATGCAGGAGTTGATTTAACAAGTGTTTACTGAACAAAATCTGGAGGTGAACTAACTATACAAGATGCTATACAGGCTTATATACCCGAGTGGTCACTACCGGTACTACAGTACACAGGGGCTTCAAAAAAACATAGTTCCTCTTAAAGGTACATACACTACAGTAAATGCATGTGTCGCGTTTCGGTAGGCTAATAAGAAATTGTCTACCTTATGCTGTAGTGGAATTTCATCGTCGCACATGGCCTTTATCGCCTTCTTAAAGGTTTGTATGAACCTCTCAGCCAATCCATTTGTGGCTGGATGATACGGGGCGGATGTGTAATGCCTTACCCCATTCCTTCTCATAAATTTTCGAAACTCTTCGGACACAAACTGTGGTCCATTATCAGAGCAAATCTGCTCTGGCAAGCCATTTCTGGCAAATATGGTCCATAGGACTGCAATCGTTTTCTCTGTAGTGGTTGAGGACATTTTTATCACCTCAGGCCACTTCGAATGAGCAGCCACTGCTATTAAGAACATTGAGTCCATGAATGGACCAGCAAAATCAATATGCACCCGTTGCCATGGAGAGGAGGGCCACTCCCATGGGTGTAGAGGGGCACGTGGTGGTGCATTTTGGACCTTCTGGCATCCTGAGCAGCTCTTGGTTAGGTCGTCGATTTGTTGATCGATTCCCGGCCACCACACATAAGCCCTAGCAAGGCTTTTCATTTTCACTCCCCCCAGATGACCTTCATGTAGCTCATTTAGCACTCTCTCCCTTAACTTGGGTGGAAACACCACTCTGGATCCACACATCACTGTCCCCTGGCATACTGACAGCTGTTCTCTTCTGGATGCGAATGCTGGCAACAGTGAGTCGCCATGTGTTGGCCATCCCCTCACCGTCAAATCATATACCCGAGACAGCGTCGGATCATTGTGGGTCTCCTTCTCTATATCCGTGTTCGTTACTGGGAATCGTTCAACTATTGATGAATAAAATATCTCAATAGGGTCCACTGCTGGTGCCTCCTCCACAATAGGCAGTGGCAGGCGCAATAGCCCATCAGCGTTTCCATGCTGTTTCGTGCCTTTATATTCTATTTCATATTGATTCGCCCCTAGAAACAGGGACCATCTTTGTAACCGTTGTGCCGTCATTACTGGAACGCCCTTCTTAGGGTTGAAGATGGAGACAAATGGTTGGTGGTCAGTCAGCAAGGTGAACTTCTGCCCATGCAGATAGTGGTTGAATTTTTTTACTCCCCATACTAGGCTGAGGGCCTCCCTGTCAATCTGGGCGTAGTTGCGCTCGGCTGAGGTTAGTGACCGAGACGCAAAGGCTACTGTCCTCTCCAACCCATCTGGGAATTTGTGCGACAGCACCGCTCCAATAGGGTGATGCATCACATGCCAAACGAATTGGTAGTGCTGGGTTGAAATAGGCCAACACCTCTTTTGACGTGATCAATTCTTTACACTTCTGGAAGGCTCATCTACGTTTGTCATTCCATTTTCATGGTACCCCTGTTTGCAGTAGGGTGTTCAGTGGGTGTAATACCGTGGACAAATTTGGTAAGAACTTATGGTAGTTGTTTACCAGCCCGAGGAACGACCTCAGTTGTGACACATTTTCCGGTGCTGGAACCTTGACTACTGCCTCAATCTTTTCAGGGGACTTATGTAACCCCTCTTCATCGATGATGTGGCTACAATACAAGATCTGCTTCTGGAAAAACTCACACTTGTGGCGATTAGCTCGTAGCCCATATTCCTTTAATCTGGTGAGCACCTTCTCCAAGTTGGCGAGGTGATCACTGTCATTTTCGCCCGTGACCAGGATGTCGTCCAAATAACACTGGGTCCCTGGAATCCCTTGCAGGACTTGATCCATCGCCCTTTGCCAAATAGCCAGAGCTGATGCTACCCTGAACACCAGCCGGTTGTATTGATAAAGACCTTTATGAGTGTTAATCGTAAGGTATTGTTTCGAGGCTTCTTCTACCTCCATTTGCAAGTACGCCTGGGCTAGATCAATTTTGGTGAAGCGTTTACCTCCAGATAGCGAGGCAAAAATATCCTCAATTCGTGGAAGCGGATATTGTACCGTGTGAAGGACTGGGTTCACTGTCACCTTAAAATCCTCACAGATGCGGACCTTCTTTGGTTCCCCAGGCGTATTACTCAACGACCTCTTCATTACAGGAACGATGGGTGTAGCCCACTCGCTCCAGTCTACTTTGGACAGTACTCCTGAACGTTCCAACCCTTCCAGCTCTGCTTCGACAGCTGGTCTGATCGCATAAGGCACTGGTCTGGCCTTAAGAAACTTTGGGCTTGCATTTTCCTCTATTTTAATCGTTGCTGTTATGCCTTTTAGTGTTCCGAGTCCCTCCTGGAACACTTCTTTTGCATCAGTTAGCATTTTTGACAGTCGTCCAGGTGTGACGTCGTCATCCTTTTTGGCCTCAACCTTCAGTGCCTGTATGGAATGCCAATCTAATTGTATCTTCCGGATCCATTCACGTCCTCCATCTGGCAATACATATATATCCATTTTAGGTATTTCCTGGCATTTATATATCACTTTCACCCTTATTTTTCCTTTGGGGTAGACTTTTTGCCCCGTGTACGTCTTCAAGACAATCTCTGTAGCTTTCAAGGGTATATGTGAAAATAGCCGCTTGTAGTCCCTTTGGTTTATGACTGTTAGGGCTGATCCTGTGTCCAATTCCATTTTCACTTGGACTCCGTCTATCTTGAGTGTAACCCAGATAGTCTGGTGATCCTCCATTTTGGTTACCTTATGTAGTTTCAGACAACCCAGCTCCTTGCTTCCGGAGTCTGTGTCACTTTTCTGTTCGTCTGAACTACTGTCCATCACCTGGTGTACCTTTTTGTACTTCTCCTGTGGAGATTTCTTACTGTTGGTTTTCTTCCCAGACCTACAGACTCTTGCTATGTGTCCTGCTTTTCCACACCGTCTGCACACTTTGTCCTTGAACCAACAATCCTTCTGGCCATGTGTTGTTCTGCCACAGCGATAGCACTTCCCTGTTCCATAGGACATTTCATTGGTGCCATATTCTTGCGGTCTCCATTGTATCTCTGCAGTGCCCCTTGCGGCTGCTTCGTGTGATACTGCCATACTGAAAGCCTTGTCCAGCGTAAGATCCTATTCTGATAGAAGCCGTTTCTGGGTTCCTTCACTTTGCAGCCCACACACAAACTTGTCCCTTAACGTATCTGCTAGTCCCGCTCCAAACTGGCAGTGTTTCGATAGCTTGCGCAGTTCCGTTAGGTACTCAGCATTGCTTTCGTCTTTGTGTTGGTTTCTTTTATGGAACTTAAATCATTCTGCTATCAGCAGCGGTGTGGGATTTAAGTGGTCCTGTAGGATTTCTACTATGCTTTCGAAATTCTTGTTCACAGGCTTCTCTGGGGTTATTAGGTTTTGCAGTAACCCATAAGTTTTTGCACCCATGGACTTTAACAAAACCAGTGCTTTCCTAGCATCTGGCACTTCATTCGCCCTGCAGTACACCTCAATACGTTCCACATATGTCGCCCAATCTTTGACTTCATTGTTGAACGTAGAGATACTACCACTCTTCTTCATCCCTGGGTGTGATTTAACTGTCAAAAATGGCGTCTCCTGCACTTCCCCTTCTTCTCCGCTGGCACAAAATGGCGTCTCCCGTGCTTTCCTTCCTTCCCACGCTCGCCCTTCTTCTCCGCTGCGGCTTCTAAAAATGGTGTCTCCCGCGCTCTTCCTTCTCCGCAGCTCAATGGCGTCTCCTGCGCTCTCCCTTCTTCTCCCCGCAGACACTGTTCAGCCCTTGAGCCCTGGCTGTGCTCTGCGCGTTCTTTTTTTTTGTGCGCCTTTCCCGTTTCTGCCGCTCGGTCCTGAACCCGGCTGTTGATTTACCCTCTCTCCGTTTTGTTTTTCCTCGACGCCGCTTTGTTTTCAACCCCTGGCTGCGCCCTGTGCGCTTCACCCTCTGTCTTACCCCGTCGATGCTGCTCGGCTTTCTCTCCGCCGTCGGTCGGCTCCAGCCGCCGCTGTCCGGGAAAGGTCTGCGCTGTACCCGTCGTCAGTCTATTGCTGATCGTCATGGCTGGGGAACCAAGCCCGGCTCTCCACAGCCTCCCCTGCGATGTTCACTCTCTGCCGGACGACTGGGTGGTTGCTTGTGGTCGACGCCCGTGTTTGTGGCCTCGACTTTCTTCCACCGCCCTCCCGGAGCGAATCCTTGAAGGGAAATGCAGAGTTGCAGGTAGATTCGAATCGACACTCGTCGCCACTGTTAGATCCGTGATTCTGAGAGTATGATATTTATCAATAACCACACGGATGCTGTAACTTAACAATCAACAGGTATTTACTGGAGTAGGGTAGTCTCAAGACTGGGTACAGAGGCAGGCTCAAGGCTTATATACAGGTGTGGTCACTGCCGGTACTACAGTATACAGGAGCTGTAAAAGCAGTTCTCTCTTAAAGGTACATACACTACAGGACCCACTGGTCTTTTATTTGGAGTATATCAAAAGTGTAGTTTAGGCTAATCTTCCAATTGCACGCTCCTGGTATGGAGTTTAATCTGGCCAGAATTCACATCAAACAATTGTGGATGGAAAATCTTGCACTATGTGCACTTGCGTGGTCAATCCATGTTGCCAGTCGGCAAGGCTCCACATCAGCAGTACGTAATGTGGAAAATTATCCATTTTGACATTGGGGTTTATGAGAGCTGAATGCCCCAGTGTACCTTTTTAGTAGTTTTTTTTCACAGCTTGTTTATTTTGGGAAATTTTACCCAAACATTTAGCAGCAAGATTTATCATGACTATAGTCAAAACTCTGGGTATGGAAATTGCAATCGGTATTCTTCACTTTTAGCTTCCTTCTCTTAATTTCAGCCCTTGTCATATCCAAATTTAATGTTATTGGGCATACAAGAATTCTTCTGTAAAGCTTTGGTTATTTTTTTTATTAGTTCCTGGGATGTGGGCGTCGCTGGAAATTCCAGCAATTATTGCCCATCCCTAATTGCCCTCGAGAAGGTGGTGGTGAGCTGCCTCCTTGAACTGCTGCAGTCCTTGTGGTGAAGGTACTCCCATAGTGCTGTTAGGGAGAGAATTCAAGGATTTTGACCCAGCAACAGTGGAAGAAAAGCGATTATATTTTTAAGTTAGAATGGTGTGTGAGTTGGAGGGGAACTTGGAGGTGATGTTGTTCCCATGCACCTGCTGCCCATGTCCTTCTAGGTGGTAGAGGTCACGGATTTGGGAGGTGCTGTCATAGAAGCCTTGGCGAATTGTTACAGTTCATCTTGTAGTTGGTACACACTGCAGCCATGATGTGCCGGTAGTGGAGGGAGTGAATGTTTAAGGTGGTGGATGGGGTGCGAATCAAGTGGGCTGCTTTGTCCTTGAGGATGTCGAGCTTCTTGAGTGTTGGAGCTGCACTCATCCAGGCAAGTGGAAATTATTCCATCACACTCCTGACTTGTGCCTTGTAGATGGTGGGAAATCTTTGGGGAGTCAGGAGGTGAGACACTTGTCACACAATACCCAGTCTCTGACCTGCTCTTGTAGCCACAGTATTTATGTGGCTGGTCCAGTTAAGTTGCTGGTCAATGGTGACCCCCCCCCCGCACCCAGGATATTGATGGTGGGGGATTCGGCGATGGCAATGCTGTTGAATGTTGTTAGACTATTCTCTTGTAGGAGACAGTCATTGCCTGGCACTTGTGTGACATGAATGTTACTTGCCACTTATCAGCCCAAGCCAGAATATCATCCAGGTCTTGCTACATGCAGGCATGGACTGCTTCATTATCTGAGGAGCTGCGAATGGAACTGAACACTGTGCAATCATCAGTGAACGTCCCCACTGCTGACCTTATGATGGAGGGAAGATCATTGATGAAGTAGCTGAAGATAGTTGGGCCTAGGACACTGCGCTGAGGAACTCCTGCAGTGATGCCTGGGGCTGAGATGATTGGCCTCCAACAACCATAACCATCTTCCTTTGTGCTAGGTATGACTCCAGCCAGTGGAGAGTTTTTACCCTGATTCTCATTGACTTCAATTTTACTAGGGCTCCTTGATGCAGCACTTGGTCAAATTCCACCTTGATGTCAAGGGCAGTCACTCTCACCTCACCTCTGGAATTCAGCTCTTTTGTCCATGTTTAGACCAAGGCTGTAAAGAGGTCTGGAGCTGAGTGGTCCTGGCAGAACCCAAACTGAGCATCGGTGAGCAGGTTATTGGTGAGTAAGAGCCACTTGATAGCACTGGCGACAACACCTTCCATTACTTTGCTGAAGATTGAGAGTAGACTGATGGGGTGGTAATTTGCCGGATTGGATTTGTCCTGCTTTTTGTGGACAGAACATACCTGGGCGGTTTTCCACATTGCCGGGTAGATGCCTGTGTTGTAGCTGTACTGGAACAGCTTGGCTAGAGGCGCAGCTAGTTTTGGAGCACACGTCTTCTGCACAACAGCCGGGAAGTTATCAGAGCCCATAGCCTTTGCTGTATCCAGTGCGCTCAGCCATTTCTTGATATCACGTGGAGTGAATTGAATTGGCTGAAGACTGGCTTCTGTGATGGTGGGGGCCTCAGGAGGAAGCCAAGATGGATCATCCACTCGGCACTTCTGGCTGAAGATGGTTGCACACTCTTCAGTCTTGTCTTTTGTACTCGCGTGCTGGGCTCCATCATCATTGAGGATGGGGATGTTCATGGAGCCTCCTTCTGTTAGTTGTTTAATGGTCCACCACCATTCACGACTGGATGTTGCAGGACTGCAGAGCTTTGATCCAATCCGTTGGTTGTGGGATTACTTAGGTCTGTCTATAGCATGCTGCTTTCGCTTTTTAGCATGCATGTAGGCCTAAGTTGTAGTTTCCCCAGGTTGGCACCTCAGTTTTAGGTATGCCTGGTGCTGCTCCTGGCATGCTCTTCTGTACTCCTCATTGAACCAGGGTTGGTCCCCTGGCTTGACGGTAATTGTAGAGTGAGGGATATGCCGGGCCATGAGGTTACAGATTGTGGTGGAATACAATTCTGCTGTTGCTGATGGCCCACAGCACCTCATGGAGGCCCAGTTTGAGCTGCGAGATCTGTTCTGAATCTATCCCATTTAGCATGGTGGTAGTGCCACACAACACGATGGAGGGTGTCCTCAGTGTGAAGATGGGACTTCGTCTCCACAAGTTCCATCTGTGCGGTGGTCACTGCTACCAATGCTGTCATGGACAGATGCATCTGCGACAGATAGATTGGTGAGGACAAGGTCAAGTATGTTTTCCCCTCATGTTGGTTCTCTCACCACTTTACCGCAGGCCCAGTCTGGCAGCCATGTCCAACAGGACTCAGCCAGCTCGGTCAGTAGTAGTGCTGCTGAGCCACTCTTGGTGATGGACATTGAAGTCCCCCACTCAGAGTACAGTATGTGTCATTGCTATCCTCAATGCTTCTTCCAAGTGGTGTTCAGCATGGAGGAGTACTGATTTATCAGCTAAGTAAGAACGGTAGGACCAATCAGCAGGAGGTTTCCTTGCCCATGCTTGACCTGAAGCCATGAGACTTCATGGGATCTGAAGTCAATGTTGAGGACTCATAGGGCCACTCCTTCCCGACTGTATACCACCGTGCTACCACCCCTGGTGGGTCTGTCCATCCCGTGGGGCAGGACCTACCCAGGAATGGTGATGGAGGATTCTGGGACATTGGCTGAAAGGTATGATTCTGTGAGTATGACTATGTCAGGCTATTGCTTGACTCGTCTATGGAACAACTTTCCCAATTTTGGCACAAGTACCGAGATGTTAGTGCGGAGAACTTTGCAGGCTCGACTAGGTTGGGTGGTGTTGTGTATGTACCTTCAAGAGAATAACTGGTCTCAGACTGCAGTACCGGCAGTGACCACCCCTGTATAAAAGGCGCTAGAGAGCCTCTGTTTGTTAGTTTCGCTATTGACTTCCACCAGTAAAGACTTGTTTGTTTTCACTCCTGCTGGTCCGTGTCTCAATCATTCACGGACTTAACACTGGCGACGAATAAGAAATGAACTTACCTGCAACTCGGCAGCACCTCAGACGACATTGTTGAAGGTCGGAGCCAGAAGAAAGAAAAAAAAAATAGAGTCCAAAGAAACTCGGGAAACGGGCGTCGACCGTCAATCATCGGATTGAAAACTTGCAGGAGAGACTGTTCAGAGCCAGGCTGGGTTCCTTGGTCTGTGGTTTCCCAGCTAATCGGGCTGGTGGCAGGTAGTGCTCTGATCCTTCCTGGGCTGCGGCGGGCTGAAGCTCGATCGGGTGGCTTTTCAACGGGGCCGGGCAGCGAGTCGGGAAGCAAAGAGAGAGAGAGAGGGTGGAGCACACAAGGCGCGGCCGGTGCTTCGAAGCCGGACAGCGTTCGGACCTAAGAAGAGGGAGGGAAGTGTCCCAGAGGGACCGCTCCACGACGGGAAAATAATAAAAGAAAAAGAATCAATATTTAACGCGCAAGAAACCGTGGAAAGCAGCGCTAACAACAGCGGGGAAGAAGGCAAAGCGCGGGAGGCGCCATTTTGTTAAATCGGGGAAGAAGGCAAAGCGCGGGAGGTGCCATTTTAGATTTGCAGGATGCCGAAGACTGGCTGTATCACTGCTTTTGATAATACATTAGAGGACTGGACCACGTATGTGGAAAGAGTCGAGGTATATTTCGAGGCAAACGAAATAGCGGAGAGGAAAAAGGCATCGATATTGCTAAACTTAATGGGCGCTAGAATGTACGGCCTATTGCGGGACCTGATTACTCCAGCCAAACCAAAGGCGAAGAGTTTTAATGAAATTGTTGCTGTCCTACAGGAACATTTAAACCCTGCACCGCTGTTGATAGCAGAAAGATTTAAATTCCACAGGAGAACTCAGCACAAAGATGAGAGCAATGCTGAGTATCTTACAGAACTATGCAAGCTATCAAAGCACTGCCAGTTCGGAGCAGGACTGGCAGATACCCTACGGGACAAATTTGTCTGTGGACTCCTGAGTGAAGGAACACAGAAGAAGTTACACTCAGAAAAAGAGCTGACGCTAGATAAGGCTTTCAGCGTGGCAGTATCGTATGAAGCAGCAGCCAGGGGAGCTGCAGAAATTCAACAAAAACCACAGGAATACGGCACCCACGAAATGACACGGGGATTTGCAAAATGTTATTGCTGCGGCAGAACTAACCATGACCAGAAGGACTGCTGGTCCAAAGATAAAAAATATGCAGACAATGCGGGAAGATTGGACACATTGCACGAGTTTGCAGGTCTGGGAAGAAGACCAGCGACAACAAAAAGGCTACTAAGGAACCGTACAAGAAAGTACAAAAGATGACGGACAGTAGTTCCGAAGACCAGATGAGCGATAGTGACTCCGGAAACAGGAGACTAAGCTGTCTCAAACTTCACAATGTAATCGCAAAAGAGGGTCACCGAACCATTTGGGTCACCCTCACGATAGCAGGGTCCCAAGTTAAAATGGAATTGGATACAGGATCAGCGCTAACCGTCATGAA
Source organism: Somniosus microcephalus (assembly GCF_052327205.1). NCBI lineage: Eukaryota > Metazoa > Chordata > Chondrichthyes > Squaliformes > Somniosidae > Somniosus > Somniosus microcephalus. Next base: position 41,583,297 of record NC_140998.1, read on the forward strand.
TCGACGAGACTACAAGCGGCTATTTTCACACATACCCTTGAGGGAGACATCCATCGTCTTGATGACGTATACGGGGCAAAAAGTATACCCCAGAGGAAAATTAAGGGTGCCTGTCGAATACAATGGCAAGAAAATTCGGAAATTGTATCTCTACATACTGCCAAATGGTGGACCACCGTTATTGGGACGGGAATGGATCAGGAAGATAAACTTAGATTGGCATTCCATTCATGCAATGACGGTGGACGGTAAAAAAGATGAAGACGTCACTCCTGGACAATTGTCAACAATCTTAGCTAACGCCAAAGAGGTATTTCAACAAGAACTGGGCACGCTTAAAGGCGTAACCGCCTCGATAAAAATAGAAGAGAATGCAATTCCCAAGTTTTTCAAAGCAAGACCGGTACCATATGCAATTCGCCCAGCCGTCGAGGCAGAGCTGGAGAATCTGGAGAAGGCGGGCGTGTTGTCTAAGGTCGACTGGAGCGAGTGGGTGACACCCATCGTTCCTGTCATGAAGAAAACGTTAAGCAATAAGCCCGGAGAACCAAGGAAGATTCGCATCTGTGGGGATTTCAAGGTGACGGTGAACCCTGTCCTTCACACAGTACAATATCCTCTTCCAAGGATAGAAGACATCTTCGCCTCACTGTCTGAAGGAAAGCGTTTTACAAAAATTGACCTAGCACAAGCATATTTGCAGATGGAGGTTGAAGAGTCCTCTAGGAAGTATCTCACGATAAACACTCACAAAGGTCTTTACCAGGATCATCGATTGGCATTTGGAGTAGCATCGGCTCTGGCGATATGGCAAAGAGCGATGGAACAAGTCCTGCAAGGGATTCCGGGGACTCAGTGTTACTTGGACGACATCCTTGTAACAGGTGAAGATGACAGTGAACACCTTAACAACCTAGAACAGGTGCTCACTAGACTACGGGAACATGGGCTGCGAGCCAACCGCCCCAAGTGCGAATTTTTTAAGAAACAGATATCGTATTGTGGCCACGTGATTGATGAAGAGGGGTTACATAAGTCCCCTGACAAAATTGAAGCGGTTGTTAAGGCCCCAGCGCCTGAAAATGTGTCGCAACTGAGGTCATTCCTCGGGTTGGTAAATTACTATCATAAGTTTTTGCCGAATTTGTCGACAATTTTGCACCCACTGAACGCCCTGCTACGAACGGGGGTAGCATGGAAATGGAGCGATGATTGTAAGCGTGCTTTTCAGAAGAGTAAGGACTTAATCACTTCAAGGGAAGTATTGGCTCCCTACAACCCAGCACTGCCGATCAGACTGGCGTGTGATGCGTCTCCCTACGGCATTGGGGTGGTACTGTCACATAAATTCCTTGATGGTTTAGAGAGGCCGATAGCTTTTGCGTCACGCTCGTTAACTTCTGCCGAGCGTAACTACGCCCAGATTGACAGAGAGGCCCTCAGCCTAGTGTGGGGGGTGAAGAAGTTCAATCACTACCTGCACGGTCAAAAATTTACTCTACTAACCGATCATCAACCTCTTGTCTCCATTTTCAACCCTCAGAAGGGCGTACCAATAATGACGGCACAACGGCTGCAGAGATGGTTCCTTTTCCTAGGGGCACACCAATATGACATCGAGTACAAAGGAACTAAACAGCATGGAAATGCTGATGGATTGTCACGCCTACCGTTGCCGATGGTGGAAGAAGAAGACCTTGCAGTGGATCCAATGGAGTCATTCCACTCGACCATAGTCGAATGTCTCCCTGTGACGAATGCAAACATAGAAAAGGAAACACGGAATGACCCGACACTATCACGGGTCTATGATTTAACGGTGAAGGGATGGCCAGCACATGGCGAACCACTGCTGCCAGCATTCTCGCCGAGAAGTGAACAGCTGTCAGTGTGCAGAGGAACCTTGATGTGTGGATCCAGAGTAGTAATTCCACCTAAGCTGACGGATAGAGTACTCAATGAGCTTCATGAGGGTCATCTGGGTGGGGTAAAAATGAAGAACTTAGCCAGAGCGTTTGTGTGGTGGCCGGGAATCGATAGAGAAATCGAAGAGATGACCAAGAGCTGTGCAGGATGCCAGAAGGTCCAAAACGCCCCACCACAAGCTCCTCTGCATCCATGGGAGTGGCCCTCATCTCCATGGCAACGGGTGCACATTGATTTTGCTGGTCCCTTCATGGACTCGATGTTTTTAATTGCGGTGGATGCACATTCAAAGTGGCCAGAGGTAATAAAAATGTCCTCAACCACCACGGAAAAAACTATCACAGTTTTGCGAACCATATTCGCCAGGAATGGGCTGCCTGAACAGATTTGCTCTGACAATGGACCACAGTTTGTGTCTGAAGAGTTCCGGAGGTTCTTAAAGAACAACGGCGTTAAGCATTACACATCTGCCCCATATCATCCAGCCACTAATGGATTGGCCGAGAGGTTTGTCCAAACATTCAAGAAGGCTATCAAGGCAATGTGTAATGAAGATATACCCCTACAACACAAGGTGGACAACTTCTTGTTTGCCTACCGGAATGCGACACATGCGGTTACCAACCAAACCCCAGCCATGATGTTCTTCAATCAAAGACTACGATGTCGCTTGGATTTGTTTAAGCCAAACGTCCGAAGAGATGTGGAGAACAGGCAGTTTCAGAATATGAATGAAAGGCCGACCTGGAGTTTTAAGATAGGTCAACCAGTTTTGGCCCGGGACTACCGCACTGAGAAATGGCAGCCAGGAATGATTTGTACACGGCAAGGACCTCTCATGTATACCGTGAACGTTGGAGAGAGCATTGTAAGACGCCATGCTGACCAGATTCTAGAGTCAATGGAAAACGTCAACTCCACACCACGATCTGATACACCTGGCAATGAAATCGACGTACCAATTGCAGCTACCGCAGAATCGGTGATATTGGAAGCAGATGAACCAAACAACGACATTGATCTCGACTCAACATTGCCAGAAGAACCTGATACCCCAAAGAGGCGTTATCCAGACAGAATCTGGAAGCCTCTTCAAAGACTGAACTTATAATTGCTTAAACTTAACCAATGTATCTAGCAACCGTGATTGTGATTATAATTAGTTATCATTTAGTTGTTAAATGAGTGTTATGTACTGGTTATCTAAAAGGGGAGGAATTGTTGTGTATGTACCTTTAAGAGAATAACTGGTCTCAGACTGCAGTACCGGCAGTGACCACCCCTGTATAAAAGGCGCTAGAGAGCCTCTGTTTGTTAGTTTCGCTATTGACTTCCACCAGTAAAGACTTGTTTGTTTTCACTCCTGCTGGTCCGTGTCTCAATCATTCACGGACTTAACAGGTGGTTATGTCATTGTCATGTCCGAAGCCGCTGCCTAGTTCAATGCTGGTTGGTTCTCCGGTTTTATTATATTATTGTTTTTCGTAGCAGTTTGGTACAACTGAGTGCGTTGCTAGTCCATTTCACAGGGCAGTTAAGAGTCAACCACACTGCTGTGGGTCTGGAGTCACATGTAGGCCAGACCAGGTAAGGACAGCAGATTTCCTTCCCTAAAGGACAATAGTGAACCAAATGGTTTTTTACGACAATCTGGTAGTTTCATGGTCACCATTGCTGATACTAGCTTTTTATTCCAGATTTAATTAACTGGATTTAAATTCCACTGCCGTGGTGGGATTCAAACTCGTGTCTCTGACCAATTAGTCCAGGTCTCCTGGATTACAAGTTCCCATAACATAACCACTATGCTACTGTAATTCACAGTTAACCCCTGTATAGTGCACCAACAATGATTTCTAGACTCTGGTGGCCATTATTTCTTAGCTTGTTGAATATGTAACATATCAATTTCAGATCCTGAGATATATTTACCAAGGCTTTTCTAATTAAACAGCATTATTGTTTTTGTCTTGATAAGATTAAACAAACTTGGGAATTTTTAGGGCAAGGAACAGGCCTTTATGCTTAACAAGCCCATTCCTTGATGTAGTTTTGCAGGCTGTAAATATAAAACATTATGATAGATGGTAATTTGAACTGTGGGTACTGTTAAATGTAATATGTAATATGGGACAATCAAATTAATCATTTAGTGGGATTTATCAGTCAGCATAGTTCAGTTAGAAGTGAGTGGTGAGTGAATATAAGTGTAGATAGGGTCCATGATACTCCACTTAGCACAAGTAGTTACTTAGCAGTTAATATAAATGTGTATACTTGTGTGTAACATTGTAGTAAAATCACCAATCCATTGTACGTTTACAATGATCTACATCACACCTGTTTGCAGTTTCATAAAAACACATGTAAAATATTAAAATAACCTACAGTTTTGTTTTTTTACCATAGTCACAGACATAATAAGGGGAACACACAGGCACGCAATCTACTCCTGAATTTTATTTCTCAATTCTTCCCTAAAATGAATGGCGTCTCCAAGCTTAGAATGCCGTTATTTCCTTGCCTTCAAAAAAAGAAACAAACAATGAAGTAGTTAGTGTGCACTGTCTGGCACCAGAAATGTCCAGACACAAAGGAACGCTCAACATAATTAGTGCTCACTCTGTTAAACAGCTCAACGAATGTTTCGAGCCAAAAACTGCTGCCGAAAACCTCACAGCTACATCTTTCTATGTTAAGGGACCCACTTCATTGAGACATACCAAACAGGAAATTAAATGTATTTTACTCTCCTGAAACAGATAGCAGGGTTGGTGTTGGATTTGGTTCTCTCAGACTGGCCTTATTCTTTTTAATCTATCCTTATATCACTTGAATCATGGTAATGGACAAGATTTCCATTGGACCCGCAGTCTGCTAAAATTCAATCTCCGAAGCATTACATTTCTTGGAAAATTTAACTCAAAACCCTATATACTGGCAACAGCAAAACACTGCGGATGCTGGAAATCTGACATAAAAACAGAAAATGCTGGGAATACTCAACGGGTCAGGCAGCATCTGTGGAGAGAGAAACAGAGTTAACATTTCAGCTCGATGACCTTTCAGGTCGATGATGAAAAGTCATCGACCTGAAATGTTAACTCTGTTTCTCTCTCCACAGATGCTGCCTGACCTGCTGAGTATTCCCAGCATTTTCTGTTTTTTATTCCATATATACTGTCAATGTTTCGTTTGGATTTTGAGAAACCAATTTCCATAAGCTGGATCCCGATGCTTACACTGTGAAATTTGCCTCCCTTATCCCAGCAGCAGAATTGATGGCCTTCTATATTGGTCTTCTTCTAACTCAAATTCCAGGAGCCCGGGTTTATTTTCTCATTTCTAATTTCTTAAGATTGGCAGCAGACCTTTAGGCCATGAAATTCCATAAGGTTTCTCCTGGTCTCCCATTGTAAATCCAGCGCGAGAAAGGCAGAACTCCCCAAAAAAACGTGGCAACCCGGCGCAACCCAGTGAACCTCCGCAGACCATCAGGGTCATAGTCTTAGGTGAACCTAGTTGACAAGCCTGCAGGAGGTCTACAGAAACCAGAGTTTAATGCTGGGAACCGGCTCAGTTATTGTGTGAAATCCAATATAAATTAAAAGCAGCTTCGGAGATCCAGTTTTGTATTGCTCCGGAGTCTGCCAGCTGGATAAAGGAGCCAGATTCAGCAGTACAAATGGCAGGTGGTGGCTCATACAAAGCAATCTCCAGGAATCCAACCTAATACAGTGCCAGTATGAAAGTATCCTGACGCAAGAAAACTACTAGGCACTTGGTCAGAGTATTAAACAAGGCTTTAATCGACTGTTTCACAACATGGAAGTCTAGTTGTGTCCTTCACTAGTTCCTGTTTACAAAATGTCCCTGAGCAAGCTGGGCCCATGCCCGAGTATTTATACTCTTCCTGGACAGCGGCACCAGCAGGTCGACCAGTATATTTCATAAGTCCTTTCTACATAAATGGCACAATTTATGTCATATCCTATCAGACGATGCAGTTGATTAGGAACAGTAATGCTATCGGCGTCTCATCAGCTAGGCGATGCTGTCCACTGTGACAAACATGACATTAAGGTCACCTTTCTAATTATAAGTTCCTACCTTACAACAGTGGCTACACTTCAAAAGTACTTCATTGTCTGTAAAGCACTTTGGGATATGAGGTTGTGAAAGGCACTATATAAATGCATTTCTTTCTTGTCTTTTTAATATTTTATGTGCATATTTTAATATATATTATATGCACAGGAAGCTGGTATTTAGTTGACATTTAGGTGACTACAAGCCCTTGGTTGAATTAGGCGTAGAATTGACATCCTTACATTCCACATACAATGAATGCTTCTGTGGATTGCTGCAATGGCGCATGGTAGCTTTAATATATACATGTCTTTTAAATGGCGTGTCATTTAGGTTGGCTGGCCTTGTAGCACAGCATGTCAAAAGTACTTCATTGGCTGTAAAGCACTTTGGGACAAACTGAGGTTTTGAAGGGCACTATATAAATGTATTTCTTTTTTCTCTATGTATTTTAATATCTATGCATAGGAAGCTGGTATTTAGTTGACTACAAGCCCTTGGTTGAATTAGGAGTAGAATTGACATCCGCGCATTCCACATACAATGAATGCATCTACGGATTGCTGCAATGATGCACAGTGGCTTTAATATATACATGTCTTTAAATCACACGTCAGTTAGGTTGGCCCCTCTTATAACACATCATGTCAACTGCTTGCTTTGTTCTGTGGGTGGTTAATTAATTCAAATGGAGTTATACAACTAGGTGACAAATGTATTTGTATCAAACACCTATTAGATGAAAACCTCTGGCACTCTGGAGAGGGGCCCTGAGTCCGCAGTCATTCTCTTGTGTCTTTATGTGGATAATTTGCTTGATTTTTAAAGATACGTTTTTGATTTCACTTGTTCTTGATCGAACATTAAATAATAATAATTCAACTTTATTGTCATTGTGCAACGAAATGTGATCTTGCAAGCTCCCATGAGTCCAGTACAAATAACATTAATAGCACCGTCCTGGGAGAAGCAAAGCCGCTGTGTCTGTGCACGCCGCCATTCCATTTCCACCATTCCTCCTGTCCAACAATCTTCAGCCCAACGCCTGGGCCTGCTCACCAGCTGCCCCTCCCGGGGCTTCTTCCGTGACCTTCTCACCAACCGCCCCTCCTTGGGGCTCCTATCCTTGACCTTCTGCACCTGGTTTTCCCTGATGGTCACCCCTCCAGGTACTAACCAGGCCTAGATTCTGCTTAGCTTCCAAGCCTTGCCAGTGACCCTGTCCCTAGTCCCAGGAACAGGGCACATCTTAGGGATCATACTTACATAAACCTATTGTTAAGGGGAGTTATTGCAGGCCTGGTATTCTCAAAGGAATTTAGTGAAGAGCTGCACTTGTTTACTGTTTTCTAAACTTGAGAAGGAATAGATATGTCCTGTAAACTACTGTAATCTGTCTACTTAACCGTTGCTGTTTGTTTGTTATTTTTAATCAGCCTGCTCTGTAGTTTACACCTTAGGCGTAGTATTACAGAATGTTTATTCTACTGCTTTTCAAAGTCTAGGAGGTTACAAGACGACTGATGAAACTTCCAATAAGCTGCGTACAGTAACAAGCGTTCCCGCTCACCACATTACCACACAGCGGCCTCTGAAAGGTACACTCGAGTGTGTAAGGGGCGAGGTATTGTAAACAGGAATGCTCTGCAACACTGAGCATGAGAGAAATATCCAGATCAAGCCTAAAAAGATAACATCCCATCAAGATAATGGTCGAAGTTATAGCTATCGAGGCATTCGCAGGCCAGTTTAATGATAGCTATGCTATTACAGTAAATAGTACAAATGGGACACACCTCGTCATTAGCAGAAAAGTTAAGTGGAGGGATATGTAGTAGAAATGGTCTTCTGGGTTGAAATCATGCGATGCAATTGCAACCCATCAAGTTTGCCACATTAATCTTCATTGGGGTTTACTTCCCTCTTGTAGTATAAGGCAGTTAAATAACACAGTGTACTTTTACAATTAGAATAAAATAATTTTACATGAACATGTTAACCCGTGCACTACAGGAAACTTTGGTTTATCCGGAGGTTATATGTCCGGAATACTCGATCTAACGGCAAAAATCAGGAGCTGTTTTCTATAAGTTTTTTTTAGTTCTCGTTGCTTTTTTTTTCCCCAGTCAGGCACTGCAAGGTCTGTAGCTGTTGTGTATGTAATATGTGTGCTACTTTGAACCTATGGACAGGACTGCACTACTTGTTGGGCGTAGTGATACGCAGTACCACTCCTGGCCATAGGGGTATAAATAGTACTGTGGGTACTGATCTCCCCTCAGTTCCCGCCTGTGGGCATGAAGTAAAGACCTATGTATAGTCCCTACCTCTAACCAGTAAAGACCTGTTTTATTGTTACTGATTAAGTCTGAGTATTAATTACTTGAACAACTCACAGATTTAACACTGGCGACGAGTCTGATTCGGACCCTGCGGCAGTCACTCCACGGCAGCTTCGTCCACAGCCAGGACGTTGCAGAGAGGTTTCCACCCTCTCCACCCCACTGGAAGACATCCTGACCTCGGAGCCTCCATCGGCGACCGTCAGCTTCTTCTCCAGCTTGGTGGTGGGTAAGCCGTTGTCTGAGCCGGGCAGCGACGCGACAGGCAGTCGACCGCGTTGGCCGCACGAACGGGGCTGGGGGAGCTGGAGGAATAGGGCGCGAGAGCCGCTTCGAGCGGGAGGCGTTTCAACAGAGCGATCGCATCTCCTGATAAGAGCCGAGAGCCGCTTCGCGATCCAGCGATCGCATCCGCTGATAAGGGCCGCACTCGGAGGCTGAAGGGAGACGGCGTTGGGGGACGGGTGAAGACCGCCAAGCGCGGGAAAACCGCCATTTTGTGGGCGGAGGACGACGGCAAGAGCGGGAAGCCGCCATCTTGGATAGCAGTAAAAAATTTTAAAAAATCTGAGAAATTGCAAATCTGATAAAGTACTACAATGCCTAAACACGGGAATATTAGCAACTTTGATAGTGACATCGAAGATTGGGCCATATATGTTGAACGAGTTAAAAATTATTGTAAGGCCAATAAAATTCATGAGGCTGATAAAGCACTAACATTATTAAATTTAATGGGTGCGAAGACATACGGGCAATTGAAACACCTGTTATCACCAGATGAACCGGCGGATAAGACGTTCGATGAGATTGTTACTGTCCTGAAAGATCATCTAAACCCCACGCCGCTGATGCTAGCGGAACGATTTAAATTTTATGACAGAAGGCAGCTACAGCATGAAAGCAATGCTGATTATTTGCTGGAATTGCGTAAATTAGCGAAATATTGCCAGTTTGGAACGGGACTGACAGAGGCACTTCGAGACAAATTTGTGTGTGGTTTATTTAAACAGGATACACAAAAGCGACTGCTCGAGGAGAATGAGCTGACGCTTGAGAAGGCGGTCACTATGGCAGCAGCACACGAAGCCGCAGCGAGAGGCACGGCAGTAATGCAGCTACGGTCACCGGAGCTCAGTGCACACAAATTGGGTGTGAGTTCTGTTAAATGTTATCGTTGTGGAAAGACAACGCATGATCAGAACCAGTGTTGGTTTAAAAACCAAGAATGTAGAACTTGTGGTAGGCTTGGACATATAGCTAGAGTATGCAGGTCAGCGAAGAAGACCAGCAACAAGAAGTCACCGCAAGGAAAATACGCAAAGGTACACAAGGTGACCGAACAGGAGTCCGATTCAGACGCTAGCAGTAATGAACTGGCTAGCTTAAGAGTACTCAACGCTGGTAAGGGTGCAGACCTCCAGACAATTTGGGTCACTCTTCAGATAGAAGGAGTCCAAGTAAAACTGGAATTGGACACTGGATCGGCATTGACGGTCATAAATAAGAAAGATTACGGAAAGTTATTCCAACATATTCCCCTACAGGATACGGGGATTATATTGGAAACATACACGGGGCAAAGAGTGTACCCCATCGGGAAAATAGAGGTTGCAGTGGTCCACAAGGGCGAAGACAGTCAAATAATGGACTTATATGTGATATCTGAAGGAGGTCCTCCACTACTAGGACGGGAGTGGATTAGGAAAATGAATATGGACTGGCATTTCCTACAAACAATAACGAGTGAGAACTCGGTGAAGATAGTCGGCCCAGACTCTGGAACGGATGATGGTAAGCCCAACTCAGGTGCAAAAGACAAAGTTTCAGCACAGAATTCCACTGAGCAACAACAACATAGTTTAACTGTGGATTCTGAGTCTGGCAAGTCTACTGATGTGCCCATTTCCGAGGGACACCGGGCTCGAACTCAACTCCATTTCAAACTACAACAGCAATTAGAACAAATGCTTCGCCGTTTTGAGCAAGAGTTGAATGCAACGAAAGAGTTCTTTGATATAGAGTTGGAGAATCTGGAAAGACAACAGAAGCAGCTGATGGAGAAAATGGAGCAGGAGCACACAAAACGTCTGATGTCAGAGGAGTTAACGGTCAGCCAACTCCTGCATATGCTGAAGGACAGGACTCTGAAATGGGAAAAACTTGAACACGAACTTCAATATTCAAACGAAAGGGGTTCGGAGCTCTCAAAGGTTATTGGAAGAGCTGAGGTGGCAACACAGACTGAGATGACTGCAACAGAGCAGCCCTTGGATGCCAAAAGTACGCTGACTCACGTCAACGTAGAACAACAGACCGCTGAAACAGCTGCTCCGGTAGAGGGATTGAATAGTCCGATCAATCAATCTCCAAAAGAAGTTGAAGTAGTAAAATCTCAAATGAGGTCATTAGTAAACGACTTGCTGAAAGCCCAGAAAAAGCTGGATGAAGAGGTACGCATGAAGAAGTCTCTTCAGGAAAGATGTCTGGACTTGGAACAAAAGCTGGCTAACGCCCAGCTGGGTATGGAGGAAATAGAAGACCCTCTCGCTGGCCTAGATCAGGACGACACCGAATATTACTATGTCCTGTCCTGCCCAACTTGTAACTTCGACTCCCACCATACAGAAATCATGGAGGAGCACCGAAAGTCTACAGAACATTGGGAGAAGGTGGCTCTACTACGGAAAAAGGAGGGAGAGAAGGAGGAACTGCGCATGCAGCTGGCAGCTGACAGTGGAGCCCAGAGAGTCTCCAAGAAGCAGAAAAGGAAAAGTCGAAACAGAAGATGACCCATCTGAACCATTATTACCTCTACCAGATCACACACGTGGTCCCTCCGAACGGAGCCAATTCAGTTCGGAAGTTCAAACTGTTAAATCCATGGAAGGACTATTGAATGAGTCACTCCAGCAACGTGAACCGACTCCACCACAGAGATTGAATCTGTGGACTGTTTTCCGCAGAGACTGAATCTGTGATCTGTTTTGACATGAAGTTATCTATGTATCTATGTTATTCTGTTATGTAAACCTGAAGTTATATATGTATATATGTTATTACGTTATGTTAAATGGGGAGATGACTGTAAAGCTAGGAAGGGAGGAATGTTGTGTATGTAATATGTGTGCTACTTTGAACCTATGGACAGGACTGCACTACTTGTTGGGCGTAGTGATACGCAGTACCACTCCTGGCCATAGGGGTATAAATAGTACTGTGGGTACTGATCTCCCCTCAGTTCCCGCCTGTGGGCATGAAGTAAAGACCTATGTATAGTCCCTACCTCTAACCAGTAAAGACCTGTTTTATTGTTACTGATTAAGTCTGAGTATTAATTACTTGAACAACTCACAGATTTAACAGTAGCTATAGCAACAGCTTCAGCTGGAGATGCTTGCAGCTGTAGCCGACTGTTTTGAAGCTGTTGCTAAGCAACAGGGTTTGTTGATTCACATGGAGCTTTTCAGTTCTGTATCTTTCAACATTAACGCTGGTATGTCCGGCACATTTGATGGTACGGCACCAGCTCGGTCCCGTCAGTGCCGGATATCAGAAAGTTCCCTGTACCAAAAAAAAGAGAAAGAAAGACTTGCATTTATATAGTGCCTTTCACGACCCCGGGACATCCCAAAGTGCTTTGCAGCCAATGAAGTATTTTTGAAGTAACAACAGAAAATGCTGGAAAAACTCAGCAGGCCAGGCAACATCCGTGGAGGGAAAATAGAGTCAACGTTTCGGGTCAAACCCTTTGTCAAGACTGAAGGCCAGGCTGGGAGAGAACAAAAGAGAAGTGAAGAAACATTAAGAGGTTTTCAAAACGAGACGAGATGGTGATAGGACTAGTGGAGACCAAAGACGGCTCTAGATTAGATGTGAAATGCGCTGGCAGAATGGGAGACAACTGCCATGTGGGAGAGAAAAAAAGGGGTGGGTGGGGAAAGGGCCAAAACAAAGGTGTGGATAAAAAATAAGTAAAATGTAATGGGGGCCAAGGTTATGATCTGAAATTGTTGAACTCGATATTGAGTCCGAAAGGCTGTGAAGTGCTGTTCCTCGAGCTTACACTGAGCTTCTGTGGAACAATGCAAGAGCCCGAGTACAGTGAGGTCTGACTGGGAATGGGGCGGTGAATTAAAGTGACAGGCGACCGGAAGCTCGGGGTCACCCTTACGGACTGAATGGAGGTGTTCCGCAAAGCGGTCACCCAATCTGCGTTTGGTCTCCCCAATGTAGAGGAGACCACATCGTGAGCAGCGAATACAGTATACTAGATTGCAAGAAGTACAAGTAAAGAAGGGGCCCTAGACAGTGGGAAGGTATAGCATCTCCTGCACTTGCACGGGAAGGTGCCGGGGTGCTGGGGGTGATAGAGGAGTGGACTAGGGTGTCTCGGAGGGAGCGGTCACTACAGAATGCTGAAAGGGGAGGGGAGGGGAAGATGCGTTTGGTGGTGGGATCACTTTGGAGGTGGCAGAAATGGTGGAGGATGATCCGTTGAATGTGGAGGCTGATGGGGTGAAAGTATTTTTGAAGAGTAGTCACTGTTGTAATATAGGTAACACAGCAGCCAATTGCACACAGCAAGCTCCCACAAACAGTAATGTGATAATGACCAGCTAATCTGTTTTTGCTATGTTAATTGAGGGATAAATATTGGGGGTAACTCCCTTGCTCTTTTTTGAAATAGTGCCATGGAATCTCTTACGTCCACTTGAGAGAGCAGATGTGAGGTGCCTCGGTTTAACGACTCATCGAAAAGACGGCACCTCCGACACTGCAGCACTCCCTCAGCACTGCAGTGGAGTGTCAGCTTAGAGTTTTGTGCTCAAGTCTCTGGAGTGGGACTTGAACCCACAACCTTCTGAGCCGGAGTATGAGTGTGCTACCAACTGAGCCACAGCCAACACTCATTTGCCATTAAAGGGGTAGCTTAATGTATGGCATCTTTAAGCAAAACTACTATGGGGTACATTTTACAATATCATGCTCCTGGCAGAGAGCATCATGTGACACGAATACATATCAGTAGTTGAGGGGGGAAATCAACGGGATGAACTTTAACCCTCATAAACGGGTGGGTTGGGGTCAGGTGAGATGTTAAAGTTTTTTAAATCTCAAACCCGTCCCAAGCTGCCCCAAACCGTCTACTTCCAGGTTTAATGGAGGAGGGACAGGGGGCGGACATCCAACCCGCTCCCAGGAGGCAGGTTGGCCATTTAAATACTACCATGAGGCTGGCAACCTCAGATTTAACCATTTTTACAGAGTTAACCCTGGCTGGCTGGATTTCCCAATTTTTTCATTGGCAACACTTGTGATCATGCTCTGTATTTTCCTTATTCTGTGAAGGGAGCAGATGGGACATGAGTTCATAAGAACACTCACCCATTTTGAACTGAAGTGATCACATAGTACAAAGGTCACCATTGCTTGCCATTCAGTTGACAGTCATTACTGTACTTCTACTATAAGCCATTTCTGCTTACAGCTAGGTTACGACTGCGCAAACACAACACACTCAGCATCACTGTAGCTATTAGAATAATCTTTCATACCATCAGTCTGGCCTGGATTTGAACCTAGTTCCTGGGACTAAAAAAACAGTCTACTGTTTCAACATGCATGCAGTTTGATTATTTTCGCCTTGTAAAGCATCTAATTGTCCACCCAGCAAACTTTTTTTCTTATTTGTTCACGGGATGTGGGTGTCACTGGCAAGGCTGGCATTTATTGACCATGCCTAATTGCCCTTGAGAAGGTGGTGGTGAGCTGCCTTCTTGAACCGCTGCAGTCCTTGTGGTAAAGGTACTCCTTCAGTATTGACTTTTGTCGCAGCGGTTTGGTACAACTGCGTGGCTTGCTAGGCCATTTCAGAGGGCAGTTAAGAGTCACCACATTGCTGTGGGTCTGGAGTCACATATAGGCCAGACCAGGTAAGGACGGCAGATTTCCTTCCTTAAAGGACATTAGTGAACCAGATGGGTTTTTAAGACAATCCGGTAGTTTCATGGTCACCATTGCTGATACCAGCTTTTAATCCAGATTTATTTAATTAACTAAATTTAAATTCCCCAGCTGCTGTGGTGGGATTGTGAACTCATCTCTGCTGGATCATTAGCCTAGCCCTCTGGATTACTAGTCCAGTAACATAACCATTATGCTACTGTACCCCAACTTGTGGTAGTAATTTCCATGGATAACCACATAAGTAAGTGCTTTACTTGTTTATTGTGTTCACAAAAATCACAAGATCAATCCAGATGAGGAAGAGCGTTCGGCTCATTTTAGGTTATCCTGACCAGAAAGAAACCCTTCTCCACCATGGCAGCCAACTGCTTCATCAATGATCCAGGGTTTTTGCCTCCAGTACCCAACCTGGAAGCCCATTGCATGCATTGACCATTCTTTGTATTAAGAAATTATTAATTTCAGCCCTAAATATGCTAGCTTGAACCTGTGCCCCCTTGTCCTACATTTTAGCATTGTTTTTATTGAAATAAATAAATATAATAAGCGTTGGCTTCTCAACCTTCTTCTGATGTTGTCATCTATTGCCATGTAGCCGTTAAGAGGCATCCTGAAAAGTAATTCTGACAGAGATAACTTTGGTAGTTGAAGGTACCAGCCAAAGAAAGCAAACATTGGCTTGTGGGTTTGTAGGTGGTGGCCTGTGGTGGTGGCGTGTGCGCCCAGTCAGTTATGCCTCTGACTGTTTATGAGCGGTTCAAATCGCTCCCACGCCCCTGAGTTCTAGACACCGGACTTAGGTACAAGGCGGCGGTACAGAGAAGACTCGAGTAGACAGGTGGTTGGATGTAAACAAAAACCAAGATTTTATTGAAGAGGAAAAACTTGATACAATCTTATGGGAAATTACTAGTGTACACTTCTACAGGCAAAAATACAAAAAAATAATTATACTTATACAGGGAATGGGGAACACACGGCACATTGAGGGAAAACAACTATCTTAATCCCCTTATCCATATCCCACTCCCTATACCTAACTAGATTAAGCTATGAGGGGTCAGAACTTCATGCTCACCAATCAAAAGGATTTGTTGGACTCAAAACAGCGGCGGGGTTCGGGGTTCGCCCTTGGTGCTCTCTGGAGCCTGCCATCATCATGTGGTCTCCGGGCGCTGCAAGGGCGTTGACCAGGTTCGAGTACCCCAAAGTTAAAGTCTCTGTTTGGGTACTTTACCTTGCAGGGATGATTCTTCATCGCCAGCCGACAGTTTGAGTTGGTGTGCAGATATTCGCAGGTCGGCTGAGGCTGAAGGCCCGATAATTCGAAGCCTCCCCTCAGTTCATCTCCTCAGTTGGTCTTCTTCAGTCGGTCTTCCTCAGGTGGTCTTCCCGCCTCCCCTCGTCACGTCCTGCCTCGTCTGGCCTGAATTGTCCGTGTCTGCCCGATGCAGTGCCGGGCGATTTTCAGATGGAGCAGCAAAAGGCATGGGCAAAAGCCAGGGGGTAAGCGCAGGATGGGGAAAGAGCGACAGCCACGAGGGCAAGGAGCCGAAGAGCGGGGAGAGAAGAGAAGAGAAGAGCAGAGCAGAGCGATTGCTGCCCGGGGGCCTTCAATTATACTCCTTTCGAAAACCCTTATCTGCACGCCAAATCAGGTTAGTTCTTTGTCTTAATCTTGGCAGGCTATTTTAAATAATGGTAGCAATCCATACTAACTGTTTTTAGATGGCCGGTAATCGCATCTACCAGCCCGATAATTGACTTGTATTGTCATGAATGTTCCTTGATGGGCCTGTCCAGCCTCGATGGCTCTCTTAATCTGTTTCTGATTATATATGTAGACTACATGATGGCCTTAACTGTGGGCCTAAACTGAATTTAGATTTGTCTCCAATTCAGCCTAATACATAATTCAGAGTCCTGTCTGGTTTCAAAATACAAAGTCTTGCTTCACAGAAAACTGCTGCTTGGTTTCGATCCGCAAGCTGTCTGCATTGCAGAGTCCATTTTAAAATCCCACAGACTTTCTGCCATGAGGTACAGACGCCATCTTGGGTACCCTTTTTGATTTAAAATGTCCACACAGGGTCCCGTTTATTAATAACAGCCTTCGGGGAAATGCAGAAATGTTTCAAATCTTACACTCCCCCCTGTGATACTAAAACTTGCTTGAAGTGTCATACTTTTAAGGTGAGCAAAATCTTTTTCTGACCCTCCATAGTCCACCTTCCCCTGTAATTACCTATCTAATATACCCACGACACATGCACTTCCCATTCAGCAAAAATGTAGTGTTCATCAGCATACAGAGAGTAAAATTACAGACTTTACATACACATCCAAGCATGGAGGGGGTCCAACGCCCCTGCACCACTTGGTACAGACATCTTTATTAAACCGCGTCGCAAAAAAACAACAAAAGAAAAAAGAACCTTTCTTAAAAGTAACAAACACAAAGGAACAACAATCCTTTACTTATAATACAGGGAAAAGACTTAAACCAGCGTATCTCCTTCCACCTTTACATAGTGTTCCTTCCAAATTCTCTGATTTCGGAATTCTGACCACCGACCCTTTCCCTTACACTGGACACAAACTAAATACAACGCTATCCCTAACTGACAAACCACGAGAATGTGGGAAGCCAGTCTGATCCACGAAGGGACGTCTATATTATTGAAAATGTTCCACCAGGGTGGAGTCACTATATCCAATATCTTAGTCCCTATCTCTACTGTTTTCTGTTCGAGTGTGTAAAAATGTTTCTGCGAAACTATGACGGCTTTGAGTATTTTGGTAAGGTGTTCAGGAGAGGGGGGAAATTCATAGCCAAAGTGTGCTACGTAATTCTGCAAATCCATAAAATTCTCCTTCACAGTGAGGTGAACAGTGGAGGGTTCAGGAATGGGGACAATTCGCTTCTGGGCCACTTGAACTTCTGCCTCAGGTGTAAAACAGAAACTGCTGTTAATAACCGGACACCAGCTATGCTGTCCATGCTGGTAGTGGGACGCACCGGTGGTGACACAATATGTCCCACCTCCTATATATGCTACCTGCGGGGGAACATGGCCTTGTGCCATTGCCTCCATGGTACAATTTATTGGCTTAGCATCAGCAGCTCTGAACCCACACTGCGGTTTTGAAAAGGCATTCAAGTGCTGGGGACACAGGATTATGTGTGCTCCCTGGCTCCGGCACCCTGAGAGGTCAGTACCTGTCATAGCGTGCTCCCACTTAATGACGTAAGGCGGGACCGCTGTGAAACGAATGTGTGCACCCCCTTGAATGACTCCAATGTTCTCAACCCTCTATACCGGTGCGGGTCGGGTTGTCCTACCCATGACTGGCATCCTAACTACTACTCCCATGATTGTGTAGTTGGACCGCCCACAATCCACGGGGACTGGGTAGGCTTTGGAGGCTAGCCGGAGTTGGCACGGGCTTAATGCATTCTCAAAAGGGTGGAGGGCTGCGAGGTGCTTGTTGCTAATCCAGGAGGGGACCAAATCCTGCTTTAAATCCTCCAGATTACTGCGGCCTTCGCCCAGTAACCACGCCCCGTATAACACGCACACCTCATTCTGCGCAGCCTGGTCAGAAGCATTTCTGTCCTCCCTTATGAGAGCATTTACCGTCTTTGCGTGCTTTTCCAACTCGGCTATGATCTCTTTTAAATGGACCGTCATGGCCTGGTCCTCATGCAACTCCAAGCCCACTACCTTGTTCTCATCTAGTAATATCTTCTTTAACTGTGTTTTTAAACCATTTATCTGGGTCTGCAGCTCTATGTCATCCAAGCTGTTGATGACAGAGGACCCAGTATTAAACGCAGTAAAAACATCATTCCATACACCCCTTCTTTGCCTCCCTGCATTACCCAAAAACTCCCAGTGTGTGGTTTAGAGTTCGGTCTTGTCCACGTGGGCAAAATAGAACTCGTAAAACTTCTTGAACATGTCTTTTAATAGGGCCTGGTATAACTGCTCTGTTTCTTTGGGGCACCACTCCGGTAAATGTACCTCCGTGAGATTTAAAATCACGGAGGCTACCGCGTAGTGTACCCCCTGGTACAGCATCTGATCAGTGGGGTCTAGTACCAACCCAGTCCCTGGTCCCTTGGTGGCTGAGGGGCAACCTTCCCTGGGTAACCTCGCCGCTTGCGCCGTGGGCGGGGGCTTACGGGGGCAGGTTACCAGCTCAGTGGCATTGACTGGGATCGGAGAGTATGGGACTGCACACGCCTTCAGGCTGGTATCCCACTTCGTCCCCTCCCCGGTGTCTTGCCACTGTTGGTGGAAAATAATGGATATGCCTGCGGGGCAGACCTCCTCTGACCTCCACATACAGATGTAAATCCCTTGATCCGGTTCCCACCACTTGTCCCAACACACGCTTAGTCCTCCATGAGTCCCGGTAATCGTCCGATGGGTGTTGTTTCCCAACCGTTCCCATTCGACTTCGGGGTTCCTCATTTCCTTGCTGAACTTTCTGAGCCACCACCACCTATCCAGTGGAATGTGTCCTTTACACGCCAAACATATTCGCTTTCCAACAGTGACGCTGGCCCTCGTGGTAATGACTCGTACCCTGGGGCACAGGAGGGAGGCTTCCCCGTACGTGAATCCGGTTTGGCTGGAGTACTGAGACGAATTGGACCCCAGCCATCCATAGAAACATAGAAACATTGAAGATAGGAGCAGGAGTAGGTCATTCGGCCCCTCGAGCCTGCTCTGCCATTCAATGCGATTATGGCTGATCACACAAATTCAGTACCCGGTCCCTGCTTTCTCCCCATACCCCTTGATCCCTTTAGCCTTAAGAAATATGTCCAACTCCTTCTTGAATATATTTAATGAATTGGCCTCTACTGCCTTCTGTGGTAGAGAATTCCACAGGTTCACCACTCTCTGGTTGAAGAAATTCCTCCTCATTTCTGTCCTAAATGGCCTACCCCTTATCATTAGACTGTGACCCCTGGTTCCGGACTCCCCAACCATCGGGAACATCCTTCCTGCATCTAGCCTGTCCAGTCCTGTCAGAATTTTATAAGTTTCAATGAGATCCCCTCTCATTCTTCTGAACTCCAGCGAGTACAAGCCCAATCGACCCAATCTCTCCTCATACGTCATTCCTGTCATCCCAGGTATCAGCCTGGTGAATCTTCGCTGAACTCCTTCCTGAGATAAGGTGACCAAAACTGCACACAATACTCAAGATGTGGTCTCACCAAGGCCCTGTACAACTGCAGCAAGACATCCTTGTTCCTGTACTCAAACCCTCTCGCTACGAAGGCCAACATACCATTTGCCTTCTTAACCGCCTGCTGCACCTGCATGCTTACCTTCAACGACTGGTGCACAATGACGCCCAGGTCTCGTTGCACTTCCCCTTCTCCCATTCTATTACCATTCAGATAATAATCTGCCTTCCTGTTTTTGCCACCAAAGTGGATAACCTCACATTTATCCACATTATATTGCATCTGCCATGCTTCTGCCCAATCACCCAACCTGTCCAAATCATCCTGGAGTTTCTCGGCATCCTCCTCACAGCACACACGCCCACCCAGCTTTGTGTCATCTGCAAATTTGGAGATATTACATCTAGTTCACTTGTCTAGATCATTAATATATATTGTGAATAGCTGGGGTCCAAGGACCGATCCCTGCGGTACCCCACTAGTCACTGCCTGCCACTCGGAAAAAGACCCGTTTATTCCAACTCTTTGATTTCTGTCTGCCAACCAGTTCTCTATCCAAGTCAATACCTTGCCCCCAATCCCATGTGCCCTACTTTACACGCTAATCTCTTATGCGGGACCTTATCGAAAGCCTTCTGAAAGTCCAAATACACCACATCCACTGGTTCTCCTTTACCTATTTTACCAGTTACATCCTCAAAAAATTCCAGTAGATTAGTCAAGCACGATTTACCTTTTGTAAATCCATGTTCACTTTGTCCGATCCGGTCACTGTTTTCCAAGTGCCCTGCTATTACATCTTTTATAATGGACTCTAGCATTTTCCCCACGACCGATGTCAGGCTTACCGGTCTGTAATTCCGTGTTTTCTCTCTACCACCTTTTTTGAATAGTGGGGTAACATTAGCTACCCTCCAATCCATGGGTACTGTTCCAGATTCCATCGAATGTTGGAAGATGATCAGCAATGCATCTATTATTTCTAGGGCCACTTCCTTAAGTACCCTAGGATGTAGATTATCAGGCCCTGGGGATTTATCTGCCTTCAATCCCATCAATTTCCCTACAAATACTGATTTCTTTCAGTTCCTCCCTTTCATCAGACCCTATGTTCCCCGACATCTCTGGGAGGTTATTTGTGTCCTCCTTTTTGAAGACAGAACCAAAATATGTATTTAATTGGTCAGCCATTTCTTTGTTCCCCATTATAAATTCCCCTGATTCTGACTGCAAGGGACCTACGCTTGACTTAAGCAATCTTTTTCTGGCCACCTTCCCTCGTGGAAGTAAACGGCGGTCTCCTCCGCATCCCGTTCACCGCTCCCATCGATCGCCAGGGGCGCCTTGTCTCCTGAGCACCCGTATATGTGGGAGTCCTGGATGTCACCCCTCCTCCCTACACTCATCCCGATCAGGGTGAATAGGATCATGATCCATTCCATCCCAAAAATCTTTCTGCAAAAAGATGTAAAAGAACATGCAGCCAGGTCCCAAAGAGATTCTCTGGCTTGGTGAAGCATGGTCATGTCCCGCGACCTCAACCCAAAGACACACTCTTAACAGATTACTTAACTTAAAACTACCCATCACCTTATTTATTTTAAATTATAAACTCCCAAACTTAAGCCAAATAATTACACTTTACTTAAACTTAACTTAAACTAAACCAAGTGCATCCGCCGCCCGTCTCCGGGCGGCCAGGCTAATCCCTGGTCGGACTGCGACTCTCCGCCACCCCCGTCGTGACCGCATTGTCCTTGGCTGTTGGTCCCTCGCAGACGGTGGCTGCTGGCTGAGGACCTGTGTCCTTGGACCTCTCCCTGACTCGAGGGATGGCCCTTGGTAACTGGAGGGCTGGTGACCATGGCTTTCTCAGCTGGGGCGTCCGTGGGGACCTTCTAGGGGCTTTGATGGGTGGGGCTTTCTTGGTCGCTGGGCCTTTTACCCGAACCGCTGCTCCCCCAGGCTTGACCCCTCCAGAACCTGGGCTGGGGGCAGATAACTTTTCGCCGCCTGCTGCTGCGAGCTGAGAGTGTCCGCCCCCAGGCCCCATGGCTGGGTCCGGGGTGGGGTTTTCGACCTCAGGCCCCTCCCCCTCATCTGGATCCTAGAAGAGTGGGGGAGTGTCCCAATCGATGGGCCGGATGGCCCCTCCCTTCACGCAAGCCACAGCGCCTGCCTGTGCAGTCTGTGAACTCGCTCCCGCTGCAGGCTGAGGATCTTTATCCTCATACCTTTGCTGCTTTCCCCTTTCAGGTGTAAACAGCTTACACTGGTTGGTATGACCAACGACCTGTTTTAAAACCTGTGCTGAAGGTTCGTCCGCTGCCCCGAACGGACCTCCTAGGTGTTAAGTCCGTGAATGATTGAGACACGGACCAGCAGGAGTGAAAACAAACAAGTCTTTACTGGTGGAAGTCAATAGCGAAACTAACAAACAGAGGCTCTCTAGCGCCTTTTATACAGGGGTGGTCACTGCCGGTACTGCAGTCTGAGACCAGTTATTCTCTTAAAGGTACATACACAACAATTCCTCCCCTTTTAGATAAACAGTACATAACATTCATTTAACAACTAAATGATAACGAATTACAATCACAATTATTGTTGCTAGATACATTGGTTAAGTTTAAGCAATTATAAGTTCAGTCTTTGAGGAGGCTTCCTGATTCTGTCTGGATAACGCCTCTTTGGGGTATCAGGTTCTTCTGGCAATGTTGCGTCGGGATCAATGTCTTTGTTTGGTTCATCTTCCAATATTACCGGTTCTGCGGTAGCTGCAATTGGAACGTCAATTTCATTACCAGGTGTATCAGATCGTGGTGTGGAGTTGACGTTTTTCAGTGACTCTAGAATCTGGTCAGCATGGCATCTTACAATGCTCTCCCCAACGTCCACGGTATACATGAGAGGTCTTTGTCGTGTACAAATCGTTCCTGGCTGCCATTTCTCAGTGCGGTAGTCCTGGGCCAAAACTGGTTGACCTATCTTAAAACTCCTGGTCGGCCTTCCATTCATATTCTGAAACTGCCTGCTCTCCACATCTCTTCGGACGTTTGGCTTAACCAAATCCAAGCAGCATCGTAGTCTTCGATTGAAGAACATCATGGCTAGAGCTTGGTTGGTAACCGCATGTGTCGCATTCCGGTAGGCAAACAAGAAGTTGTCCACCTTGTGTTGTAGGGGTATATCTTCATTACACATTGCCTTGATAGCCTTCTTGAATGTTTGGACAAACCTCTCGGCCAATCCATTAGTGGCTGGATGATATGGGGCAGATGTGTAATGCTTAACGCCATTGTCCAAAGTCCAAAGATGTGCGGTTAGGTTGATTGGCTATGATAAATTGACCCTTAGTGTTAGGGGGATTAAATACGTGGGGATAGGGTGGGACATGTGTTGGTGTAGGGGTTACGGGGATCGGGTGGGATATGTGTCGGTGCAGGCTCGATGGGCCGAAATGGCCTCTATCTCCACTGTGGGGTTTCTGTGATTTCTGTGATTGTTCTTTAAGAACCTCCGGAACTCTTCAGACACAAACTGTGGTCCATTGTCAGAGCAAATCTGTTCAGGCAGCCCATTCCTGGCGAATATGGTTCGCAAAACTGTGATAGTTTTTTCCGTGGTGGCTGAGGACATTTTTATTACCTCTGGCCACTTTGAATGTGCATCCACCGCAATTAAAAACATCGAGTCCATGAAGGGACCAGCAAAATCAATGTGCACCCATTGCCATGGAGAGGAGGGCCACTCCCATGGATGCAGAGGAGCTTGTGGTGGGGCGTTTTGGACCTTCTGGCATCCTGCACAGCTCTTGGTCATCTCTTCGATTTCTCTATCGATTCCCGGCCACCACACAAACGCTCTGGCTAAGTTCTTCATTTTTACCCCACCCAGATGACCCTCATGAAGCACATTGAGTACTCTATCCATCAACTTAGGCGGAATTACTACTCTGGATCCACACATCAAGATCCCTCTGCACACTGACAGCTGTTCTCTTCTCGGCGAGAATGCTGGCAGCAGTGGTTCGCCATGTGCTGCCCATCCCTTCACCGTTAAATCACAGACCCGTGGTAGTGTCGGGTCATTCCGTGTTTCCCTTTCTATGTTTGCATTCGTCACAGGGAGACATTCGACTATGGTCGAGTGGAATAACTCCATTGGATCCACTGCAAGGTCTTCTTCTTCCACCGTCGGCAACGGTAGGCGTGACAATCCATCAGCATTTCCATGCTGTTTAGTTCCTTTGTACTCGATGTCATATTGGTGTGCCCCTAGGAAAAGGGACCATCTCTGCAGCCGTTGTGCCGTCATTATCGGTACGCCCTTCTGAGGGTTGAAAATGGAGACAAGAGGTTGATGATCGGTTAGTAGAGTAAATTTTTGACCGTGCAGATAGTGATTGAACTTCTTCACCCCCCACACTAGGCTGAGGGCCTCTCTGTCAATCTGAGTGTAGTTATGCTCGGCAGAAGTTAACGAGCGTGACGCAAAAGCTATCGGCCTCTCTAACCCATCAAGGAACTTATGTGACAGTACCGCCCCAATGCCGTAGGGAGACGCATCACACGCCAGTCTGATCGGCAGTGCTGGGTTGTAGTGAGCCAATACTTCCCTTGAAGTGATTAAGTCCTTACTCTTCTGAAAAGCACGCTTACAATCATCGCTCCATTTCCATGCTACCCCCGTTCATAGCAGGGCGTTCAGTGGGTGCAAAATTGTCGACAAATTCGGCAAAAAATTGTTATAGTAATTCACCAATCCGAGGAATGACCTCATTTGCGACACATTTTCAGGCGCTGGGGCCTTAACAACCGCTTCAATTTTGTCAGGGGACTTATGTAACCCCTCCTCATCAATCACGTGGCCACAATACGATATCTGTTTCTTAAAAAATTCGCACTTGGGGCGATTGGCTCGCAGCCCATGTTCCCGTAGTCTAGTGAGCACCTGTTCTAGGTTGTTAAGGTGTTCACTGTCATCTTCACCTGTTACAAGGATGTCGTCCAAGTAACACTGAGTCCCCGGAATCCCTTGCAGGACTTGTTCCATCGCTCTTTGCCATATCGCCGGAGCCGATGCTACTCCGAATACCAACCGATGATACTGGTAAAGAACATTGTGAGTGTTTATCGTGAGATACTTCCTAGAGGCCTCTTCAACCTCCATCTGCAAATATGCTTGTGCTAGGTCAATTTTTGTAAACTGCTTCCCTCCAGACAGTGAGGCGAAGATGTCTTCTATCCTTGGAAGAGGATATTGTACTGTGTGAAGGACAGGGTTCACCGTCACCTTGAAATCCCCACAGATGTGAATCTTCCTTGGCTCTCCGGACTTATTGCTTAACGTTTTCTTCATGACCGGAACGATGGGTGTCGCCCACTCGCTCCAGTCGACCTTAGACAACACGCCCGCCTTCTCCAGATTCTCCAGCTCTGCCTCGACGGCTGGGCGAATTGCATATGGTACCGGTCTTGCTTTGAAAAACTTGGGAACTGCATTCTCTTCTATTTTTATCGAGGCGGTTACGCCTTTAAGCGTGCCCAGTTCTTGTTGAAATACCTCTTTGGCGTTAACTAAGATTGTTGACAATCGTCCAGGAGTGACGTCTTCATCTTTTTTACCGTCCACCATCATTGCATGAATGGAATGCCAATCTAAGTTTATCTTCCTGATCCATTCCCGTCCCAATAACGGTGGTCCACCATTTGGTAGTATGTAGAGATACAATTTCCGTATTTTCTTGCCATTGTATTCGACAGGCACCCTTAATTTTCTTCTGGGGTATACTTTTTGCCCCGTATACGTCGTCAAGACGATGGATGTCTCTCTCAAGGGTATGTGTGAAAATAGCCACTCGTAGTCTCGAAGATTCATGACGGTTAGCGCTGATCCTGTATCCAATTCCATTTTAACTTGGGACCCTGCTATCGTGAGGGTGACCCAAATGGTTCGGTGATCCTCTTTTGCGATTACATTGTGAAGTTTGAGACAGCTTAGTCTCCTGTTCTCGGATTCACTATCGCTCATCTGGTCTTCGGAACTACTGTCCGTCATCTTTTGTACTTTCTTGTACGGTTCCTTAGTAGCCTTTCTGTTGTCGCTGGTCTTCTTCCCAGACCTACAAACTTGTGCAATGTGTCCAATCTTCCCGCATTGTCTGCATATTTTGTCTTTGGACCAGCAGTCCTTCTGGTCATGGTTAGTTCTACCGCAGCGATAACATTTTGCAAATCCCCGTGTCATTTCGTGGGTGCTGTATTCCTGTGGTTTTTGTTGAATTTCTGCAGCTCCCCTGGCTGCTGCTTCATACGATACTGCCACGCTGAAAGCCTTATCTAGCGTCAGCTCTTTTTCTGTGAGTAACTTCTTCTGTGTTCCTTCACTCAGGAGTCCACAGACAAATTTGTCCCGTAGGGTATCTGCCAGTCCTGCTCCGAACTGGCAGTGCTTTGATAGCTTGCGTAGTTCCGTAAGATACTCAGCATTGCTCTCATCTTTGTGCTGAGTTCTCCTGTGGAATTTAAATCTTTCTGCTATCAACAGCGGTGCAGGGTTTAAGTGTTCCAGTAGGACTGCAACAATTTCGTTAAAACTCTTTGCCTTCGGTTTGGCTGGAGTAATCAGGTCCCGCAATAGGCCATACGTTCTAGCGCCCATTAAGTTTAGCAATATCGATGCCTTTTTCCCCTCCGCTATTTTGTTTGCCTCGAAATATACCTCGACTCTTTCCACATACGTGGTCCAGTCCTCTAATGTATTATCAAAAGCATTGATACAGCCAGTCTTCGGCATCTTGCAAATCTAAGATGGCGCCTCCCGCACTTTGCCTTCTTCCCCGCTGTTGTTAGCGCTGCTTTCCACGGTTTCTTGCGCTTTAAATATTGATTCTTTTTCTTTTATTATTTTCCCGTCGTGGAGCGGACACTCTGGGACACTTCCCTCCCTCTTCTTAGGTCCGAACGCTGCCCGGCTTCGAAGCACCGGCCGTGCCCTGTGTGCTCCACCCTCTCTCTCTCTCTCTTTGCTTCCCGACTCGCTGCCCGGCCCCGTTGAAAAGCCACCCGATCGAGCTTCAGCCCGCCGCAGCCCAGGAAGGATCAGAGCACTACCTGCCACCAGCCCGATTAGCTGGGAAACCACAGACCGAAGGAACCCAGCCTGGCTCTGGACAGTCTCTCCTGCAAGTTTTCAAACCGATGATTGACGGTCGACGCCCGTTTCCCGAGTTTCTTTGGACTCTATTTTTTTTTCTTTCTTCTGGCTCCGACCTTCAACAACGTCGTCTGAGGTGCTGCCGAGTTGCAGGTAAGTTCGTTTCTTACTCGTCGCCAGTGTTAAGTCCGTGAATGATTGAGACACGGACCAGCAGGAGTGAAAACAAACAAGTCTTTACTGGTGGAAGTCAATAGCGAAACTAACAAACAGAGGCTCTCTAGCGCATTTTATACAGGGGTGGTCACTGCCGGTACTGCAGTCTGAGACCAGTTATTCTCTTAAAGGTACATACACAACACTAGGGGCTCCCCTTTCTCTTTCCTCACCGGGACGGCCTTACAGACGGGATCCTGGGCCCGGACCTGCTTTAGGTCCAGGGCCAGAACTACCCCCTGTGTGCCTCCCTTGTCCCGGATTGTGGCTACCGGGCCTGCTCTACAGGGATCCCAGAACTCTCCTTCCCTGGCCCCCTGTTCAGCTACCTCGTTGGTCCTTTGGTTACCCTCCCACGTGGTAGGGAGGGATCCCAAAAGTTTAGCCAAAAGTTTGGCCATTTCCCCAGCCTGCTCGTTCCCTGCGGCTCCCATTGGGCTAAATGGGACCTCATTAGACCCGGGTGGATCGGTCGGGTCTTCCGAATGGACCACCGTGCTGGAAGCTCCAGTGTCCACTGAATATCTCCCCTGCACCATCTCCACCCACATCTTAACACAGGGCTTGCTCCCCTCATCGTTTTCAAGGGGACACAGGTCCACAGGCTGCGCTGGTTCTAGTCAGGGCTGTGGATTGGGTGGGGCTGATGGGGTGAGAGCAATGGTGGCGGCTGCTACTCTCCCCTGGCCAGTCAATATGGACCTCATGTCGTCCAAAAATGACTCGACCCCTCCGGGAGGGAGTCCTGCCCCTGCCTTTTGGGCTGGGGCTGTGGAATTCTTTCCCTTGTTATCTTTCCAAGGGTTTTTGCACTCCTTCCGCCAGTGACCATCCTTCCCACACCCGTAACAATTTGCCTTTGCGTTGGGGGGGGTTATTCCCTTCCTGGTGCCACTCTTTCCTACCCGGTCCGGGTTTTACCTCATGCACCTTTCCCTTGGGTGTGTGTGCATCAGCTCCCCTACCGTTAAGGTAAGCCAGAGTGAGCTGCCTAATTACCGTAAGTACGGTGGTCTGGGGATTTTTGGGATCGAACCTGGCTTCTGCCTTGGTCCGGACCTGTGGCAAGCTGTTTGCCACCAGGCAACGGAGCCAATGCGTCAGGGAATCCCCGTTCAGGAACGCCCTGTCCGGCGTCTCCTGACAGGCCCTCCAGTACACCGGCCACAGCCAGTCCGCAAAAGCCTGCGGGGTTTCCCCTGAGAGCTGGATCGTTTACTCCACACGGGAGAAAGGGCTTCCCTCATCCATCCCCATGGCCTTCAGAACCGCATCTCTAAGTTCCTCGTACCCGCTCTGCACCCTTTTACACTCGTCAGAGAGGGATTGGAGGAGATTACTCTCCAGGGAGAATAGCAGCATTTTGGCCTTCTCAGCGTCATCGCAGTCGTTGACGCTGGCGGTCTGCTCTATTTCCCTGAAGTGGATCGAGGGGTCTCCCTTTGCGGAAAGCTTCGGGATATGGTTGACCATAACCCTGAGCTGTTGGGTGTTAAAGGGTAATACGAACTGGTTTTGGAGGGGTCCCGCAATGTCGCCATTAACAGGTGGGCCGAACCTCCGATGCCGCGCTGGGCTCATCGGTCCCGGCTCCGGCCTGTCGGGCGGGGGTTGCTCTACCTCCGCCTCCACCTCTGGCTCCACTTCGGGTCCCACCCCCGTTTCCAACCCCCCTTGCTGCCAAACCTCGCTGAAACTTGGCGCTACGGGTGGTGGCCGTGAGGTCTCCTCTCTCTCAACCGGGGCGTCCCTAGACACTATCGGTGATGTTGGAATTGTCCTCCCCTCATTCGCTATAAAATCTGCCTGGCCTGCCTTTGGGCTTATGAGACATACCATGCCTTTTGCCTTCCGGAGGGTCCGGCTCAGATTCTCTATCCTCTCTCTACAGGGGCCGTGAACTTCCTCCTCAAACCCCTGTTCACTTGCTAGCTTGTAAGGGGCTGTTACCTCCTGTACTTTCTCTTCCTGTTCCCTGATCTGCCTTGCCAAGCGGGCGTTCTTCTCCCGCAACCTGAACTCATTTCCCTTGGCCTCGGTGACTTGGCACCGTAGCTATTCCAACTGGGCCTTATGTTCTCCCACTAAATGCACTCTCTCCTGATTCAAAGCCTGCAAAGCTACTAATAACTTTTCCCCCGCAAGAGCCTTATCCTGGATCTCCAGGGCTGACTCCCTTAACTCGACTGCCTGTGCTGCAACGAGCCCGTCCAAGAGCTGGACCTGCTTTTTAAAGCACATCAGCCAAACTGCCTTCTCTAAGGATTTCTTGTGTTCCTTTCCCTCTGTCCACTTAGCTGCTGCATCTATCGGATGCCCAGCCCTTAACAGAGTGGTGATCCACTTCTTAGTGATATTCACCTTGCTAAACACGTAATCAGAAATCCTTTCCTCCATCATGGTTCGCTCATCCGAACCATTGTCTGCTGTATCGCAACCTTGTTGCCGGTGTCCTGCCGCGGTCGCCATTTCTGTAGTGGGTGGCCTGTGGTGGTGGCGCGTGCGCCCAGTCAGTTATGCCTCTGACTGTTTATGAGCGGTTCGAATCGCTCCCATGCCCCTGGGTTCTAGACACCGGACTTAGGTACAAGGCGGCGGTACAGAGAAGACTCGAGGTGGTTGGATGTAAACAAAAACCAAGATTTTATTGAAGAGGAAAAATTTGATACAATCTTATGGGAAATTACTAGTGTACACTTCTACAGGCAAAAATACAAAAGAATAACTATATACTTATACAGGGAATGGGGAAAACACGGCACATTGAGGGAAAACAACTATCTTAACAATCCCCTTATCCTTATCCCACCCCCTATACCTAACTGGATTAAGCTATGAGGGGTCAGAACTTCATGCTCACCAATCAAAAGGGTTTGTTGGACTCAAAACAGCGGCGGGGTTCGGGGTTCGCTCTGGAGCCTGCCGTCGTCACGTGGTCTCCGGGCGCTGCAAGGGCATTGACCAGGTTCGAGTACCCCAAAGTTAATGTCTCTGTTTGGGTACTTTACCTTGCAGGGATGATTCTTCGTCGCCAGCCGACAGTTTGAGTTGGTGTACAGATATTTGCAGGTCGGCTGAGGCTGAAGGCCCGATAATTCAAAGCCTCCCCTCAGTTTGTCTCCTCGGTTGGTCTTCTTCAGTCGGTCTTCCTCAGGTGGTCTTCCCTCCTCCCCTCGTCGCATCCCTCCTCACCTGGCCTGAATTGTTCATGTCCGCCCGATGCAGTGCTGATCAATTTTCAGATGGAGCGGCAAAAGGCATGGGCAAAGGCCAGGGGGTAAGCGTGGGATGCGGAAAGAGCGACAGCCATGAGGGCGAGGGGCCAAAAGCGGGGAGAGAAGAAAAGAGAAGAGCAGAACAGAGCGATTGCTACCTGGGGGCCTTCAATTATACTCCTTTCGGAAACCCTTATCTGCACGCCAAATCAGGTTAGTTCTTTGTCTTAATCTTGGCGGGCTATTTTAAATAATGGTAGCAATCCATACTAACTGTTTTTAGATGGCCGGTAATCGCATCTACCGGCCCGATAATTGACTTGTATTGTCATGAATGTTCCTTGATGGGCCTGTCCAGCCTCGATGGCTCTCTTAATTTGTTTCTGATAATATATGTGGACTACTTGATGGCCTTAACTGTGGGCCTAAACTGAATTTAGATTTGTCTCCAATTCAGCCTAATATATAATTCAGAGTCCTGTCTGGTTTCAAAATACAAAGTCTCTCTTCACAGAAAACTGCAGCTTTGGTTTCGATCCACAAGCTGTCTGCGTTGCAGAGTCCATTTTAAAATCCCACAGGCTTTCTGCCACGAGGCACGGGCTCCATCTTGTGTACCCTTTTTGATTTAAAATGTCCACACAGTGTCCCGTTTATTAATAACAGCCTTCGGGGAAATGCAGAAATTTTGCAAATCTTACAGGTTACCACTACTTATCAATGTTTTGTACATTCAGTGGGTGATCTAGTTCCTGACTTGAAGTGATAATTATCGCTGGTATTACAACAGAGTGTGAGCTGAATGAGAAGTTAAACAAAACTGACTGATTTCAGATTGGATTTAGCCTGACCATCACCTTTCTTTCAATTCAATTTAGTTTTCTTACATTTCATATTGGGGCCTAAATGCGACATCATTGCGCCCATTTTACAGGCTTGGAACGGGCACAACGGTGACGAGTGTAGCAGGGCGACGGCCCATGCCCGATTTGCATGAGCATCCGTCCGCTGCTAAATTGGCCAGGGCCTTTTTTTAGGCAGACCAGGAGGCCGTGGAATAAACAGGTCGGTAAAACTTACCTTAAAGTGGTGCCAGGAGGAGCACGCCTGCTCCTCATGCCTCCACATTGATTCTGCGGGCCGCTGCTGGCCCACATTCGCTCCCCTCCCATTTTCCTTCCCTCCTAGACAAACCTGCGGGCCAGCTAGGCATCCAAGTCAGCCGAAATTTGAAGGGTGCCCTGCGCAGTGCGCTAGAGTTATTCCAAAGAGGCCCATAAGTGAATTTAGGATAGTCCTCGAGCCTCTCCCTTCAGGTGTGCGAGCTCAGCGCACCGATCATTTTGCACCTGTCATCAAATTTAGACCCCATTTAATCTAAACATTCTTGTGTGTAACTCCAATTTCTTAAAATATTTTACTCGACTGTTAACTCTAATATATAGACAAAATATTGGTACACTTCTTACTTTGAAAATGAGTCACTTTACTTTAAAATTCAGTCCAATATTAGACCTCATTATATGTTAGAATACATTCCCCTTGGATAGACATTTAGCTAAGCACAGCATTATTTAGCTGTCCTCTTGTGTGACAAGCAGGTATTTTCCATTACAATAGCATCACAGACTTGTCCTCTTTCTGTCAACGCCCTATATAATTGTTTGTCCAAGAAAAAAAAGACAATTGAGATATAATTAAGTGCTGTTGAATAAGATAAAATGCACCTATTCAACGTGACTGGACTTTACAAAAGGTTTCAAATAAGTGTAAATCCCACGTATCCAGTTTCATGACATCTGTGAATTAAATTACCCACATCACTGATGAACCAGAAGCTTCAGACTTAGCGAGATTTTCTCGAACAATAAAATAACACTGGAAAATCTTGCCCAATCATTCGAGGGAAGTATGTCTGAAATGGTAGTCCATTCAGTGGCAGGTTTAGTTCGAGATTTGCAAATTCTTTATTTACGTTGGAGAAGAGCCAGAAGGTTGCACGTGTTTTTACGGGGCCTGCTTTTGCACCATGAAGATTGGAAACACGAGACAATAAAGGGGGAATTTGCGAGAAAAGAATAATGCATCTTTTCTCACGTATTGGCCATTAAATCGGAGAGGTAACCAAGACCAGAATTTCAATGCGCCTCCTTTGGTATTTACAGCACACCGAAGGATTCAGCAGTAACATGTGTTTCTCAGTGATTAAGCGATTAAAGTAAATTTAACAGCTGTTGCAGTAGTGCAGGTGACAGCTGATAACAGCACGAGGACCTTTGCCATACAAACGAATGCTGAGTATCAGCCATATCCTCTAAATTACCGCCGTGTTCATGTTGCAAAGAAACCAATTTAAAGAAAGAAAGAAAAAAATCAGCCGGATTGGGGTATTCATGACCAGCTTACTTTCTCATAGTTTAGGCTATTTGAAGAAATTAATCAGTCCCAGCCCCTGCCCAATCCCTGCTTCTCCATTACATGGAAGTCTGATATAACTAGTTAGGAATTTAAAAGCCACCAAGTCTTTGGCTCCTGATTACAGATGGGAAGCCTTGTCTTAAATAGTAAAGGGCGATTGAACTTCCTAGTTGTCTGCTTCTTAAATTCATGAAATCACGGGATAATTATGAATGAGGAAGGCCAACTTACGTTATCCATCTAGAAAAACCCTAAAACATTGCAGCACCTAACTTTTTCTTAAATAATTCCAGGATTTTCACTTACACTATGCTGCTCCCCACACTGTCCAGCCGGCGGAGGAAGACGACTCCTCAGAGGAACCTCCAGCCTCTGAGGGTGCAGCTTCCGCAGCCCCAAGCACACCCAGCACCAGCGCAGATACGCACACCTCGGTGGGTCCTTTGCGCCATCGAGTAGTTGTCACCATGTGTCTTACACTTCACAAGTCAGCAAGAGCAGGTGGTGTTGACAAGGACAACAGTGGCGACTCCTCGCTGGAGGTCGCAGGATGCTCCCAGCTCTGCTGAGCTGCATGGAGATGCTGAGCCTCGGGGGCCAATGAGATAGAGGCTGATCTTGGAGGGGCAGCAACAAATGCATGAGGCTCTGGCATCTTTTGCAGCCGTGATGTCTGCAAATGTTCAGAGAATGGAGGAGTCCATCTTCAACATGAGCACCATCATGTCACAGGCGATGGTGACAATGTGCTCTTCCATGGAAAGGATGGCCACTTGCATGGAGCAGCAAATGCACCAGTTATGAGCACATGCTAGCTGTGGACAACAGATGGCAGACGCTCATAGACCTCCTATCAAGGAGGGACATGAACATAGACTTGGGCCTTCATCGCCCCACTGCTGTGCAGCAAGTTGCTGGCCAGCTCCTTGCTAGCAGGGAAGTGCGGGTGGCCAATGAGAGGGATGATGGTGAGAGGGGACAGTGCTCCCACTTCTCCCCCATTGCCTTCCCCTCAGTCAGAGCCCCAGATGCTTCCTCAGATCCCAATGGACAAGTCTGGCCCTGCACAGTCGCAGGAGGAGCAGACTTTGGCGGGGCCCTCACAGGCTCCAAAACCCAGAGGATGTCCACCAAAAGTGTTTGACAAGTCGCAGTAGGGAAGTGAGCAGCCAGCCGGTAAGTCTGTTTGGAGGTGCGAAGAGGGAGGGTGGACTGGCGTAGGGTGAAAGAGTCATGACAGCTGCCAAGGAATCTGGCACACACATGCATGATGATCTTTTTATGGTTGCAGATGAGCTGCACATTGAGAGACTGGAAGCCCGTGCGGTTCACAAACACTCCTGGGTGATGATGGGGTGCCTTCATGGCCACATGTGTGCAGTCGATGACGCCCTGCACCTGTGGGAAGCCAGCCAGAGCCGCAAGGCCGAGCGCTCACTCAGTAACACTGGCTTCATCAGTAGCAAAGTTGATATAATTGGCTGACTTGTGAAACATGGCATCGGTGACTTGGGTGATGTATCTGTGGGCGGCCGACTGCGAGATCCCACAAATGTCTGCTGCAGATCCCTGGAAAGAGCCTGAGGTGAAGAAGTTGAGGGCGGTGATGACTTTGACAGCCACTGGTAAGGAATGTCCACCAGGACCTCTGAGCAGCAGGTCTTGTTCCAGCAGGCTACAAATGACTGCAATGACCTGGTGCGATATCCTGAGCCTCCTGAAGCACTGCTGCTCAGTCATGTTAAGGAAGATCATCCTCTGCCCGTATACCCTGTGTTGGGGGGTATCGCCTCCAGCATGCTGCAGCCTTGTGGTGACCCCTCTCTCCTGTGGAGCATCAGGTCGTTGATGAGAAGGCTGGTGTTGTGGTTGCTGCTGCTGCTGGTGTTGTTCCTGTGGGGCTCATCTTGGTCTGATTCTGAGGACCAAGGTGAGACAGTATAAGTGGCACCCATGCTGATGTAGTAGATGGCAGGTAAAGTGGGGATGAGAAGGTCAATCCCCTCAATGTTGTGATAGTGAATAGCAATGTGGTGAGAGTGGCTTCCCAGGTTTCAAAAATGACCTGCAAGATGCAGACACCAAAATCTGTGGACAAAATGGAGTGAGCAAGAGCCTTTCCATGAGGCAAGTAATGAGCTGTAATGTTGAAGTATTTATGTGCTTTTCATAAAAACAGAAAAGTAGGAGCAGGACTAGGCCATTCGGCCTTTCGAGCCTGCTCCACCATTCAATATGATCATGGCTGATCCTCTATCTCAATACCATATTCCCGCTCTCTCCCCATACCCCTTGATGCCTTTTGTGTCTAGAAATCTATCTATCTCCTTCTTAAATATATTCAGTGACTTGGCCTCCACAGCCTTCTGTGGTAGAGAATTCCACAAGTTCACCACCCTCTGAGTGAAGAAATTTCTCCTCATCTCAGTCCTAAATGTCCTACCCCGTATCCTGAGACTGTGACCCCTCGTTCTAGACCCCCCAGCCAGGGGAAACATCCTCCCTGCATCCAGTCTGTCTAGCCCTGTCAGACTTTTATACGTTTCAATGAGATCCCCTCTCATTCTTCTAAACTCTAGTGAATACAGGCCTAGTCGACCCAATCTCTCCTCATACGACAGTCCTGCCATCCCAGGAATCAGTCTGGTGAACCTTCGCTGCACTCCCTCTATGGCAAGTATATCCTTTCTTAGGTAAGGAGACCAAAACTGCACACAATTCTCCAGGTATGGTCTCACCAAGGCCCTGTACAACTGTAGTAAGACATCCTTGCTCCTGTACTCAAATCCTCTTGCAATGAAGGCCAACATACCATTTGCCTTCCTAACTGCTTGCTGCATCTGCATGTTTGCTTTCAGTGACTGGTGTACAAGGACACCCAGGTCCCTTTGTACATCAGCATTTACCAATCTATCACCATTTAAATAATATTCTACCTTTCTGTTTTTCCTATCGAAGTGGATAACTTCACATTTATCTACGTTATACTGCATCTGCCATATATTTGCCCATTCATTCAACTTGTCTAAATCGCCTTGAAGCCTCTTTGCATCCTCCTCACAACTCACAATCCCACCTAGTTTTGTGTTGTCAACAAACTTGGAAATATTACATTTGGTTCCCTCATCCAAATCATTGATATATATTGTGAATAGCTGGGGCCCAAGCATTGATCCCTGCGATACCCCACTAGTCACTGCCGGCCACACTGAAAAAGATCCATTTATTCCTACTCTCTGTTTCCTGTCTGTTAACCAATTTTCAATCCATGCCAGTATATTACCCCCAATCCCATGTGCTTTAATTTTGCACACTAACCTCTTATGTGGGACTTTATCAAAGGCCTTCTGAAAATCCAAATACACCACATCCACTGGTTCACCCTTATCTATTCTACCAGTTACATCCCCAAAAAACTCCAGTATGTTTGTCAAACACTATTTCCCTTTCATAAATCCATGTTGACTTTGTCTAATCCCATTGATATTTTCTAAGTGTCCTGTTATCACATCCTTTATAATAGACTCGAGCATTTTTCCTACTACTGATGTTAGGCTAACCGGTCTGTAGTTCCCGGTTTTCTCTCTCCCTCCTTTTTTAAATAGTGCGGTTACATTTGCCACCCTCCAATCTGCCGGAACTGTTCCATAATCTATAGAATTTTGGAAGATGACAACCAATGCATCCATTATTCCCATGGCTACATCTTTTCGTACTCTCAGACAGACTGGCGCCTTCCAGTTCTTAAAGGGAAGGTTCAATCATGCTGCAGAACCTCACTCTGATCATTGCTGCTTGTGAACTGGGCCTGCAAGCAGCTGCAAGCCTTCATTCAAGCAACTGATGGCTGTTCAGACGTCCAGAGAGAGAGCTCGCCGGTTCAGCGACCACGCCTTGGAGGCTCTGGTCGCAGCGGTGGAACACCGACGGGCAGTGCTCTTCCTGGACACTGGCAGGAGGCCATTGCCACAGGCCTTTAGGAGGATGTGGAGGGAAGTCGCCCAGGATGTGTTGGCCAGAAGCGTGGTCCCCAGAACTCCCACCCAGTGCCGGAAGAAATTCAATGACTTCACTCGGGTGGTCAGGGTGAGTACATGCTTCAAAAACCTCTACATGCCACCATCTCAACCTCACTCTGTGCAAACACTATATAAACCGCCACATCCCCAACACTCACCCACCAACTATGCCCACCTCCTAAAAGTGACATGCACACCTCATGCCTTGCATACATTAACAGCCATTCAATTATGGTAGGCACATGTATCAAACACATGGCTGCACACTCACTCACACGCTGTTCTTTTTCTTGCAGGCCAAGCTTGTTCATAACAGGAGGGAGCAGCAATGCACGGGAGGAGTTGAGGCAGACCTGCACCTCTTATAGACCTGGAGGAGCGAGTGGGCCACATCATTGCCGCCCAGGTCGTGGGTGATGTGGCCGTCAGAGGCGCCGACCCCATTGGTCTCCGAAGGCGCTAGGTCCAATAATGGGGTGACGCGGTTGCTGGAGGGGAGTTTAGTACATGGGTCTGATGTGGGTGAAGCTCCAGGACCCAGTGGGCTGCAGCAACACCATGGGGAAAGGGAAGCCCGGGGGCCATCTCCCCGGAGGGTGAGTTCGCGCGCGAGTTCTGCTGCACAGGACTCAGATGAGGACCTTGATGCGGAGGCGATGACCAGACAGGTGATGGGCATGCACACCGAGCTCATGGGTGCAATGGCAAGGGTGCCCGAGAGCATGGATGCACTGGCTAGGAGCGTGGAGGAGTCCGCCTCCAGCATTGCTCTCATCTCTGCGCAAACCATCGAGCCCATCCTTGGCAGTTTGCAAAGGATGGTTGACTCACAGAGAGACCGTGGGGACCCAGACCTCATGCCGCTTGTCATGGGTGAGGTGGCAGCAGCTATTGCCGCACAGGCCGAGGCAACGCAACGGCTTAGTGCTGGAATGGAGTCAGTGGTTGGTGGCATCCAATGTCAGACTGCTCTCATGCAGCCTCAGATTGATGCCACGCAAACGCTGACTGCTGCCATCATTGCTGTGTTGCCCACAGTTCACAGGGGATCTCACAGTGCCGCAGAAGGTCAGCAATCTGTGCACGAGCAGATTGCTCCAGATGCTGAGCTTCTGACTCGGGGGAGTGAAAGTGTGTCGGTCGAGCAGGAAGCTGCTGTCCTCTCTCAGGATGACAGCATTCCTGCTCCCACCACTGCCACTCCACCATTGCACTTGTCGCAGCCTGTAACCCAGCCAGCCAGACTGCTATCACCCATGCTGAGGTGGTGTAGTCTGCAGCCGGGCCTTCCAGGCCCAGAGCTGGTCGAGGGTATCCTGCAAGGCCATCTGCAGTAGAAGCAACATTGAGTGGCTCCCTCCTACGTAGCTGCTGCTCCTCCTCCTCCTCTTCATCCCCTCCTCCTCCTGTCACTCTTCCTCCTCCTGAGGTAGACCTGCAATCCCTGGTGGCAATGGCTGGGTTCTCAGAATGGCCAGGTTGTGCAACACACAACGATGGAAAGGTACACTCGATCAGAGGAATACTGCAGGGCTCCTTCAGATCGGTCAAGGCAGCGGAACCATTGCTTTAGCACACCGATAGTATGTTCGATCAGGTTCCTGGTGGTGCTCTGGCTGTCATTGTATGTGTGCTGAGCAGGAGTGTTGGGGTTGCGGAGGGGTGTCATCAGCCAGGTGGCGAGTGGATAACCCTTGTCTCCGGGTAGCCAGCCGCGAGCTTCATGTGGTGGGTGGAACAATGCTGGGACACCAGTCTGTCGCAGGATGAATGCATCATGGCTGCCATCAGGATAGCGGGCATTGATGGCGAGGATGTGCTGTCTGTGGTCGGACACCAACTGAACATTCAGAGAGTGGTGGCCTTTGCGGTTACAGAACACCACTGCATTGTGATGAGCTGCCCGCAATGCCACGTGGGTGCAGTCAGTGGCGTCCTGAACCATGGGGAAGCCCGCTATCCTTGCAAAGCCACATGAACATTCATTCTGTTTCTCTCTGTTCATGAAGAAAGAGATGTACTTCCTTCTCCTTCTGTACAGAGCATCTGTTACTTCCCGGTTGTAGCAATGGACGGTAAACTGTGAAATGTTTGCAATATCCCCTGTTGAAGCCTGGAAGGAGCTGCTGGCGTAGAAATTGAGAGCGACTGTGGCCTTCACTGACACTGAGAGAGACGTCCTTGTCCTGAGCTGAGGCTGGAGCTCTGGCTGCAGGAGGTGGCAGAGATCTGTGAACACCTCCCTGCTGAAGCGGAGCCTTCTAAGGCACTGCTTCTCTGAGAGATGAATGTAGGAGAAGTGCTCCCGAAATACCCTGGGAGGGTAAGGCCTCCTGTTGAGAGCCCTGTTGGCCCTGCTCCCTCTGGCCACGTTTTTCAATCTTTCTCTCCACCTCCGCTGCCACTGATGGTGACGCTGGAGGGTGAGGTCCCATGCCAGTACAGCCCCATTAAGTGTTGGAAATGTTGCAGTATCAAATGTAACCCAAATGAAAGTGATAAATTTTTCTCAGCCAGAATACTCCTTCAAGCTGAAAACGGTCGAATGGTTCAAAACGCCTGTCTGCTTGTGTCAAACTGACAAGGCAGCATTGTTTGCCAACAAAAAAAAACCCAGAAGTTGACCCCTTTATATAGCGCTCCTCCAGTGCTCGCCCGACTGCAAACCACCTCTCTGTACCTGTCATTGCTAACGGCAGGCGCTCAGCAAGGGGATGAGAGTGAATTACTGAGCCGGAGCGCTGCACACCCGGATGACGTCATGCTCTCTGGGCGCAGGAGATTGTGGCGCTCGTGGTTACTGCGCCGCAAACCTCCAGCTCAATCTGGCGGCCATCGGTACTAGCGCCGCGTCCGGTCGCAAAGCCGGTAGAGCCCCAGAGACGCTATCGGGAGGCGCAAAGGCAACCAATTTCTCCCCCTATGACTCTGTGTGATGCGATCTGTGCCCCAGCTAAGAACTTCTTCAGCTCCCTTTTGAAAGCAGGCGGAGAGTCAGCACACACCGCACAAGCTGGTAACGGATTCCAGAGGCTCACTACTCTCTGGGAAAAGAACGGCCTAACATCTAGCCTATTCTGACTTTTGAGTAGTTTAAATGCATGTCCCCTGTCCTCCCCAAACTGTCAAACTGAAAGTGGGACAGAGATGCTTTCCCCCCCCATTATAAAGTTTGATTAAGCCAAATCAATTGATTAACTTATACTGTTTCAAATGAATATTCCATATCCTCTTACAACTAAAATGTCGTAATGTTTGAATTTTCTTTTAAATACAACATGCGCACTTTGGAATTGTAGGGGCCTTAGATCTGTGGCCAGCAGCTGAATGACATATGAATTAACATATGACTCTCCATGTTCCACTCGCAAAATCGATAAAAACCACAAACAATTGTTCTAGAAAAAAACAAAACATCCTTCCTGCAGCTTGTTTTGACCTTATTCGCATTTTCTAAATTTAGCTACTTAAATGTGTTGCTGCTGGGGATAAGTGCACAGACTGAGAGTGAATTTTAGTTCTTCCATGCATACAAGAATAAAACTATACGTGGAAGCTCAGTAATTGTGAAACATTCAAAATATTAACTAGGGCAATGACATCGCTACTCTTGATATAGATTATAAATGTTCCATTTTTTAATTTCCCCCCGCCCCCCACCTTTGGGGTCTAATTTCCACTTAACACACTGTGAGTGCTAATGAGAGCTAATTGTATCTCATGTTCATTGCACTGTTACTCAAGTGCAATATCTTTGAGGCCTGATGTCTTCATACTAATTCGGAACAGAGCAGTCAGTCTGTATTCAAACATGGGGGAAGATTTTTCTGTTGCTGCACCTGTGTGTATTGGATGGCCCAGGGGCTGCAACACAGAGGTCAATTGGGCATCCCGCAAGGTAGCCCACCCGTAGCAGCCAGTATTATGTTACTTGAGGAGGAACAGTAAAATAAAGTAATATGACCACAGGGAAGATGTGCAGCCAAGGCAAGCTCTTTATCTCCCAAAGAAGGGCTGTAGTGGCCACTGGTACAGACATTCCCTCCTAAATGGATGGCAATATGGTCCAGTAGTGTATCTTCCCTAAATTTCCTTGGGTGTCCTCCTGGTCTCCTTCTGTAACTTGGGCAGGAGACCGGTTAAGCCCTGGAGAAACAGCCCTCTATGCCATTTCTCCAGGGTTTCGGCAATAGTTATGACAGGAGACTGGTGGTAGCCCAATGGAATTTGAGGGCCAATGTGTTGATTTTGTTGCTGCAACAACACACTTGCCTCAAGGATGTGCTGACTGATCTCTGTACCAATCTGCTCCTCCCCATGTTCCTGAGGTTTCCACTGCCCATGGACCGAAGGTCTCCCCAGTTGCAGTGCTACTGCTGCATCCTTTGTCTCAGGTAAGTGCTTATCTGATGATTAATGCTCCACAGTAGAATGTGAGTGCAGATGCCACAAAGCTCTGTGTTGATATTTGCTGAGGT
Organism: Somniosus microcephalus; assembly: GCF_052327205.1. Taxonomy (NCBI): domain Eukaryota; kingdom Metazoa; phylum Chordata; class Chondrichthyes; order Squaliformes; family Somniosidae; genus Somniosus; species Somniosus microcephalus. The sequence continues at coordinate 41,624,334 of NC_140998.1, forward strand.
AGCGCAAGTGAGTTGTGTTGTTTGTTGCTTGATGCATTTCGAATATTTCCTTGGATTCCAGAGGGACTAAGTACGTCTGTGAAGAGAAGAAAAATATAAATTAAGGGAATTGTGTGGCACCATTTGCATAGCCACATCAGCAGAAAAAAAGGGAAATGATTGTACAATATAAATGATATATGGATTTGTATTATTATTCAATAGTGTCTTACATTATAGCTTAGATGCATGTCTCACACAGAGAGAGCTCCCATCTCAAATTCTTCTGCCTGCTTTAGGCCTTCCAGCTTGAATAACCAGCACCATTCGAGACTCATCAGATACTGACGCAGTCTGTGTCCATATGCAGCAAGACCTGGACAACATTCAGACTTGGGCTGACAAGTGGCAAGTAACATTCGCACCACACAAGTGCCAGGCAATGACCATCTCCAATAAGCGAGACGCTAACCATCTCCCCTTGACATTCAATGGCATTACCATCGTTGAATCCCCCACTATCAACATCCTGGGGGTTACCATTGATCAGAAACTGAACTGGACCAGCCATATAAATACTGTGGCTACAAGAGCAGGCCAGAGGCTGGGAATTCTGAGGCGAGTGTCTCACCTCCTGACTCCCCAAAGCCTTTCCACCATCTACAAGGCACAAGTCAGGAGTGTGATGGAATACTCTCCACTTGCCTGGATGAGTGCAGCTCCAACAACACTCAAGAAGCTCGACACCATTCAGGATAAAGCAGCCCGCTTGATTGGCACTCCATCCACCACCCTCAACATTCACTCCCTCCACCACCGGCGCACTGCGGCTGCAGTGTGTACCATCTACAAGATGCACTGCAGCAACTCGCCAAAGCTCCTTCAACAGCACCTTCCAAACCCGCGACCTCTACCACTTAGAAGGACAAGGGCAGCAGACGCATGGGAACATCACCTACAAGTTCCCCTCCAAGCCACACACCATCCTGACTTGGACCTGTATCGCCGATCCTTCACTGTCGCTGGGCCAAAATCCTGGAACTCCCTTCCTAACAGCATTGTGGGTGTACCTACACCATATGGACTGCAGCGGTTCAAGAAGGCGGCTCACCACCATCTTCTCAAGGGCAATTAGGGATGGGCACTAAATGCAGGCCTAGCCAGCGACGCCCACATCCCATCAATGAATTAAAAAAAAAAAATAATCATCCTGATACTTGCCTTGCACATTCTGTGAGTTTCTTGTTTCCTTGGCTGCTCATCCTTGGTGCTCTCTGCATTGGGTCATTGAAAACAATCATTGCTTCGAGGTCTTCATCAGCGTCATGACGATCTTTCTGCACGTTACACCAGGACATTTTAGGGCCGATTTTCCTGGCCCTCGCACATCGGGAACTGAGTGATGCATGGATGCAAATGTCAGGAAAAATGGTTGGAAAGCTGAATCACCAAGGCCTAGAAATTCAGTTGGTTGCGCCAGCCGGTAGCGCCTTAGGAGGAGTAGATGTCGGGCGCTAGGCGGCTAGCGACCGGGCGCAGCGCGATCTGCGCCTCTCCCCAACTTCACTCACGATTTAGCGGCGGCGCAAAGTCTTTGCGCGCGCGCTCAGCTGCGCGCGCAGATCCTGACGTCATTTCCTCGTGCAACGCCCTTTGTGCGCCCCCAACCGGAAATTCAGTCGCGACGCCCCATTGTGCGCCTGGCGCCCCTAGCGACTGGTAGAGTGGAACGGTGCTCAGTCGATGCAGGGCGCGGGGGGCGCAAATTAAAGGGCACTCCTCCTGCACTATAAAAGGCTGCCATTTCGCAGCACTCCTTCTTGAGAGACGGATCTTTGCAGAGAGACCAAGGTAGAGAGCTTTCTGCTTTGGCTCAACACTCAGACAGGTACTTGTGGCTTCAGGCCACAGCTTTCCACTTGTCTTTGGCTCATTGACATATCATTGTTTGCTAACATATTATGGGGGCTGCAATGGGTGCAAACGCTGGCTTTCTCCATTGCATCCAAAGGGCTCACAGACGCCGTGAGAGAGTGGCAGCCCTGGCTAGACGGAGAGGGGGCAACAGGCGTCGGGAAAGGAGGCCTTACCCACCCAGGGTATACCGCCAGCAGTTCTCCTATCTCAACATGTCTGACGAGCAGTGTGTTCGGAGGCTGCGATTCCGAAGGGAGGTGGTCACAGAGATCTGCCACCTGCTTGGCGGTGATCTGCAGCCACAGCTGAGGAGCAGGACGTCTCTGTTGGTTGCAGTGAAGGTGACGGTGGCTCTCAACTTCTATGCTACCGGCTCCTTCCAATCCGCTACTGGGGACATTTCCAACATCTCCCAGTTCGCCGTGCATTGCTGCATCCGCCAGGTGACCAATGCCCTTTTCAAAAGGAGACGTCAGTTCATCTCCTTCTCCATGGCCCTTGCCAAGCAGCAACAGCGTGCAATGGGCTTTGCAGCATTCGCGGGCTTCCCCATGGTGCAGGGCGCCATTGACTGCACGCATGTGGCTTTGCGGGCACCTCTGGAGAATGCCGAGGATTACCGCAACCGGAAGGGCTACCATTCGCTCAACGTCCAGCTGATGTGTGACCACAGGCAGCTCATCCTAGCTGTCAATGCCCGCTTTCCAGGCAGCAGCCATGATGCCTTCATCCTGCGCCAGACTTCTGTGGCAGACATGTTCCAGGCCCAGCCTCACCCACGAGGATGGCTTATCGGGGACAAAGGCTATCCTTTGTGTACCTGGCTGATGACCCCGCTCCGTGCGCCCAGCACCACTGCTGAAGAGGGATAAAACGATAGCCATCAAGCGACCAGGAACATCATCGAGCAAACAATCGGCGTCCTGAAGCAACGGTTCCGCTGTCTGGATCGTTCCGGTGGAGCCCTACAATATTCGCCGGAGCGAGTCTCCCATTTCGTGGTTGTTTGCTGCATGCTGCACAACCTGGCTATCCGCAGGACTCAGCCACTGCCACCAGAGATTGGAGGACCACCTGAGGAGGAGGAGGAGGAGGACCAGCACAGGAGGGAGGCAGAAAGTGCAAGGACCGCCCGTCGCCGGCTTATTGAACGTCGGTTCTAGGTCCCCTCTCAGGGAATGGCTTGTGCCAATGTCAGCAGATGAATGTAGCCGCTCCACAAGCCCTCAGCCGAGCAGGGCAACCAGGACTTGACAAAAAAACCATGCACAGTGCAATTTAAGAACATTAATTTATTGCAAACCTCTGCCCTTCCCACATTACAACCTCATGTGGAGAAGCCCCCTCCAAAAACACAAAACTAACAGTCTCGGCCTTACAAAAACAAAGAAAGACACCAGTCTCGGCCTTACCAAAACAAAGAAAGACACCAGTCTCGGCCTTACAAAAACACAACTACACCAGTCTCGGCGTTACAAAAACACAACTACACCAGTCTCGGCGTTACAAAAAGCACCAGCCATTTGTGCAGACCTTCTACTTTTTGCCCTGCGAGGGCGATGCCTTTCGCATCCTTGCCTGGCCCCTGCCCGCCCTGCAGCTCCTCCTCAATGGGAGCCCAGTGGCTGCAGCAAGGCTGGGGGAAGGCTGCTGAGGGTCAGATGGTGAGATGGCAGATGTCCTTGGGGGTCGGCCTGCGCCAGCTCTGGCCCTGGAGGGGCCGGCTGCTGACTGCTCCAACTCTGCTTGGGCGGCAGCAGTCTGTCCAGCGGCTCGTGGCAGCTGCAATGGCGGAGTGGCAGTGTTGGCTGCACGAATGGTGCCAACCTGGCAGATCGCAGGTGCTCGCTGGTCGCCTGATACATTGGCACTCGCACGGGCCAGCACTGCAGCATGCGCAGCAAACAGCTGAAGAACAGACTGCTGGACTGCTGCTGCGCGGCGGGTGCCCTGGCGATGCCTGGCTGATCCAGCGAGGGTGGCAGCAGTTAGTGCCCGTGTGGCCCTGGTCTGTGTCTGCATGACAACAGCCAGTGAATGGACGGCACGACTGAGCGCTTGGCTCGAAGCCACCTGTGCTGCCGCGAAGTCCTGTAGACTCCTGGCCTGTGCTGCACTGAATTGATCCAGACTCCTGGCCTGTGCTGCTCCAAATTGCTGCACACTCCTTGACAAAGACTCAATGGAGTCAGGCATCCTTGCCACTGCAGCCATGAGCTCATTGTGCCTGCGCTCAGCCTGGACGGCCATTTCCTCCAGGAGCCGCACCTCCTCTGCGCTGACCGTCGCAGGACTGGAGGCCGCACTCACCCTCTGGGGAGAAGTCCGCCGAGCTTCCCCACCCCTCCCGCGTTGCTGCAGGCCGCTGGGCCCCGGAGCTTCACTCTCCTCCGACCCTTCCCCCTGGCTCCCCTCCAGGGAAGATGTGTCCCCTTCATCGCCATGGGCTGGCACGGCTGAGGGTGGCACTGATGGGCCGGCTTCCTCTTCCTCCTCCTCTAATTCGGAAGCGCTGACAGTGGCAGCTTGAGGGCCCGCCTCCTCACCTGGCGATTCACCATCTGAAAGCAGGAAGGCACAAGAGTAGCTTTAGAGTGAGGACAGGGCGGCAGCGAGGGAGGCATGAGTGCTGCCATTCACTGCATTGGTCGGACAGTGGCAAAGGATGCTGATCTGAGGCGCAAGTGGAACGAGAGAGGTCAAAAAGGTGATGCCCTTACCATTGGTGCCCAGAACAGGGTCGGCATCTCCACTGGCGACGGGGCCAATCAGCCGACCTGCCATAATGCGCTCCACACGCTGGTCGATGTCGGAGAGCTCTTTGACGTCAGGACGGCCTCCGCCGGTCTCAGTTCGTTTCCGCCGGTTGTGCGCCACCTTGGCCTGCAAGAGAAAGGACGGCCTCTAAGTACAGTGTGAAGCCCTGATCTTGTCTGCACTGCCTCCCATGGTCGAATAGCTTGTACAGTGTGAAGCCCTGATCTTGTCTGCAATGCCTCCCATGGTGGACTGGCCCTGACAGTGTGAAGCCCTGATCTTGTCTGCAATGCCTCCCATGGTGGACTGGCCCTGACAGTGTGAAGCCCTGATCTTGTCTGCACTGCCTCCCATGGTCGAATAGCTTGTACAGTGTGTAAAGTGCTGAATGTGCAAGTGATTTTCATGCCAGTCCCATAGCTGCTGGATGAGGGCTGGCCATTAGGGCTTTCAGGTCCCTTTGCCCATAAAGTGAGGTGCACATGCAGGGATGAGGAGGACACTGGAAAGGGTACTCACCCTGACAACCTGAGTGAGGTCGTTGAACTTTTTCCGGCATTGCACAAGAGTCCTGGCAACCACGCTGTTGGAAGACGCCCTGTTTGAGACCTCCCTCCAGGCTTTCCGGTAGGCGCTGGGCAGTGGCCTCTTGCCACCTTCTGGGAACAGAACATGGCGCCTGCGCTCCACTCCGCCAACCAGCACCCTCAGGTCACTGTCGCTGAAGCGCTGCGCTCTCTCCCTGGCCTTCTCCATAGCCCTGGGCGTTGCGCAGATGAAGCTGAAGTGGTCAGGCCGAGGTTGAGGGCTGCAGTGTGCAGGGCGTGGCAGGCAAACAAATCCACCCTCCCCCTTTAAGAGCTGACCGGCGCCAGAGTGTCTGCCGTCAATCAACAACTCGCCGCACCGGCGCTGCGCCCGGCCTTGGGGGTATCGCTCTGCACCGCCGGCTTAGCGCCTAAAGATAGTCGTGCATCACCTGTTTTAGCGCAGCAGCAACCTCTTGGGGCGATGCGACTGAATATCGGCGAAGGTGGCGCGACTTTGCGCCGGGCGCAAACTTTAGCGGCCGCCCGACTTTACCGCCCCAAAAGTGGCTATACTGAATTTCTAGGCCCAAGACTTTAAAGATGCCCTGGGGTTTTCCAGGGCTTCCCTTGGTGGGTGGAGCTTGACCTGCGCCTGAAGTAAAAACTAGGCCTGCACTGGGGCTGACCCCAGGCCATTGTAATGGCCCAAGACGGGCAATCGAGGTGTTTCTGGGGCAGGACAGGTTTAGCACCTCTGCAGATTTCCTACATTGCAACAGTGACGACACTTCAAATGTACTTAATTGACTGTAAAGCGCTTTAGGGCGTCCTGAGGTCATGAAAGATGCTATATAAATGCAAATCTTTCTTTCAGATAGCGTCCAGAAAAATCAGCCCTTTTAGATCCTGAGTTTGTATTCAATCACAAAGCAGCCTTATCCCAATGTTCAATGTTTTAGTGCAGCACGTTTGATATAAAGGATATAAAAATAAAATTATCAGCAGGCTTCTTGTCTGGCTCATGAAATAGAGAGATTTATTCCTATGCCAAATATTAAGGAACTATCGACCTGCATCAAATCCACAATCTCCTGCTCTGTGACTCTGGACTTCCACCTCTAACATCGCACATCTCCACCTCTACCTCAGCCTACCTGCCGATAAAACCCGCATCCTTGCTTTTGTCACCCCCAGACTCGACTATTCCAAGCTCTCCTGGATAGCCTGCAGTCTTTGTAAACTTCAGCTCAACCAACACTTTATTGTCTATATATTATCACGGACCAAGTCCCTCTCACCCTTCACTCCTGTCCTTACTGACCTACATTGGCTCCTGGCCCCCTAACACTTCAAACTTTAAATTCTCATCCTCATGTTTAACTCCCTCCCTGGCTCTGTAGCCTCCTCCAGCCCTACAACCCTATCCTCCCCAATGTTGTAATTTCTGCTCCTCTGACTCTTGAACTCTTGTGTACCCCCTCCTCCCTTCACCCAACCATTGGTGGCCATGCCTTCAACCGCCAAAGCTCCTCTGCCTCTCCACTCCTCTCTCCTCCTTTAATACCCTCCTTACAATCCACCTCCCCTCCTAATATCTCCTTATTTGGCTCAGTATCTGATTTTTTTTAATGACACCTCTGTGAAGCACCTTGGGACATTTTGCTACATTGAACGTATGATATAAATCTTATTCTTTGTCTTTTTCTTGTTCCTGGCAGGGGTTTCTGCTGCTGCACTAGCTAGCCTGTGATTTTTTTCCTTATTAACGTGTATGGGAGGAAGATCGCAGACTAGCAAACACAGAAGTGAGAGACTCTTTCCTCATTTCATTTTTAAGCATGTGTGTCTTTTTTCAAATCAGCTTAATCATTCTTGTAACTGTGTGGTTGCTTATAGAGTGAGATATGTTTAAATGAGTAACATTTGCAACTTGTTTGGGTACTTAACTGTGATTATTACTGATCTTCAATGGCTGAGAGGCTTAACTTACCACTGTCAATGAGACAGAAGGTTAAGACTCAGTAGATTAAAAATAGCAGGTTGGTGCCTTGGCAATAAATTATGTGGCGAACCTGTTTCAAGTGTCTTTATGCCTGACAGTCCAAAAATACATCTCGTATGTTTAGCAGAAATATCTCAAGCTGATGAATTGGTCATGATTCATTTTTTTCGTGAAAGCTTTTCAAGACTCACTACAGTGTCCTTGCCCGGGTGTGTGACTGTGCATGTCTGAATGTGCATATATATATCTGGTAGATTTTCTGATCTGCACTTGCCAAGTATCTTACCACAAGTGGGGACCTGGAAAATCTATCATGTTGGTTTAATACCCATTTGAGCATTCAATAAGACAAAATGCCTGTAAATAATGTCCTACGGTAGATAGTCTGGAAGTTCCACCATGTTGCAGTCTTTTTAATAAGTCAAAGTTAGGATTACTTTAAATATATACTGTTAGGGTTAGTGGTCATGGTTGCTGTTAGTGTGTCTCACTCAAATCTAAGGGGGCTAAATTCGGTTGATTTGCGCCTCCCGTTAGCGCCCTAAGGGGGCACAAATCAACTAGCGCCTGGGCGCGGCGCTGCTAACGCCTCCCACGAAATTCAGCGGGGGCGCTAACCATTAGCGCCGCCAGCGATTACATCATCACCGTGCACAGTGCCCCGCTCACGCCCTGGCTGTAATATTGGGTAGCGCCCCCCCGACTTACCGCCGGACGCTATGTCCGCCGGGGTCAGGGGGGGTCTAACTGCGGCCGGGGTGGCGCTAGTTAAAGGGGAGGTGATGGGCGGCCATTTATGTTGCTGGTCGCCTGACAGCACCTGCCCCCATTGCTGTCCCTGGCCCCCGTGAAGCACCCCCCCCCCCCCCGTGGGGTACCAGCTGCTCTCTGTGAGCCCAGCACTCCTCTTGAGTTACCCAATTTTTACCCCTAAATGTCCCCAAAGGAGAACAAAAAGAGGCATGTGTCAGTGTTTGTATCCAAAACTGATATCGACTGTATTATCTTAGCTACATAGATAAAACTTTGTGGAAAGATTAGCTGGCATCAGTTGTACCTGGTATTAACTGTGATGTTGCAATGAGATCTTGAACAACAGCAACTTTGCATTTATATAGTGACTTTAACATAGTAAAATGTCCCAAGGTGCTACACAGGAGCATAATCAGACAAAAATTGACACCGAGCCAAAGAAGGAAACATTAGGACAGGTGACCAAATGCTTTGTCAAAGAAGTAGGTTTTAAGTAGAGAGAGAAGAGAAGGAAAAGGGAGGTGGAAGTGATGGGCTTGAGTCCAGAGTGGCAGCCAAAATGAGCACTCTCATGAACATAGGGGAACAAAAATAAAACAATAAACAAATCGGACAATATCATGGATCCCGTACTATACGTGACCTTTGGCCTTTAGCCTGCATAGAATCATAGAATTAATCATATTTACATCCCGAAGCTCTGGCCACAGTAAGAGATACCATTGTAAGTCGTTTCATATTTTAGGATTTTGTTAGTTATAAATTCTGAAATATAGAACATTTCCCAAATTTTGGCACCTGCAGTCAGCATCTGCCACTCACAGGTCAGATCCAGCATAAGGCATAATAATTGGCTAGAATGTCAACCTCAGTACAGTACTACTGTACCATTGTAAACTTCCCATTTCTCAGCTTCCCTGTTGCCTCTCAGGGTGCGATTGCAAATTGAACACCAGTTAGCATCAAGTAACCAGCTCGTACTATTTCCCTCTGTATACCATTTTTAGGCTGCAGTGTTAACCCACTTAAAATTAACAGCATGCAAAGAAATGCTCATTTGTGAACTGTGCCAATAGGAATAACCCTCAGTGCTCTAACAGACTGTTCAAATCTCATTTGGAGTGAGACTCATTCACGTTGGTCAACTATTTTAATGTATCTCACTGTTAAAAATAAACCCAGCTCAACGTGTTTAAACAGATTTGTGATCTGTTTTATTCATTTTGATCATAAATCTCACTCCTAACGTCTCCCCAGTGTTGACAGCTGTGGTTCTAACTGACTGCATCACCCAGCCCTAGGCGGTTCTCACTATAGACACCCAATAATTCACTCCACTCTTTAAAAAGGAATGAAATCTAATTAGCAAAATTGTTCATTTTCTTTCATTTGTCACTTCTCTCTCCATTTAATTATAATGAATGTATCTGGGCTGTTAATTATTCCTCCAGTGAGCTTACTCTCAGTGCCTACTTACTTAGGCCTCTTGGGGCCTCTTTTAACTACTGAATGAAAACAATGTCAGAGAAATTATAATTCTTTGGTAACATCATTCACCTGTAATTATTAGCAAGTAGAAATGTGTTATGGTAGTATATCTATCATCTAATACATAGGAACATAGGAACAGGAGTAGGCCATTTAGCCCCTCGAGCCTGCTCCGCCATTCAATGAGATCATGGCTGATCTGCGACCTAACTCCATATACCCGCCTTTGCCCCATATCATAGAATCATAGAATGGTTACAGCACAGAAGGAGGCCATTCGGCCCATTAAACCCATGCCTGCTCTCTGCAAGAGCACTTCAGCTAGTCCCACTCCCCTGCCCTTTCTCCGTAGCCCTGCATTTTCTTTCCTTTCCAATTCCCTTTTGAAAGCCATTTAATTCCTTAATACCTTTGGTTAACAAAAATCAATCAATCTCAGATTTAAAATTAACAATTGATCCAGCATCAATTACCATTTGCGAAAGAGAGTTCCAAACTTCCACCACCCTTTGCGTGTAGAATTGTTTGCTAACTTCACACCAGAAAGGCCTGGCTGTAATTTTTACCGCACCAATGGAAAATAATTTGGATATTTTGATTCCAGCAGTCCACAATTAATGTGTATTTAATCCCACATTACAAAAGTGACTCCACTTCAAAAGTACTTCATTGGTTGTAAAGCGCTTTGAGACGTCCGGAGGTCATGAAAGGCGCTATATAAATGCAAGTCTTTCTTTCTTTTTTACAAACATCTCATTCTGCACTCAAAATGAACAAGCGAATAATCCTTTTATAAGTAAATAGAGCGTCACATAAAAGTAAAAACAGCATGTGACAAATATCAGTTCTCAGTCTGTCTCTGGATCCCACTTAGTCTTGCACATTCACTCTTGAGTGTCGAAAATACTGTTGTCTAAAGCATTACACACTGTACAGTAGGAGGCAGCAACTCCAGAGGTTTGCTGCCTGAGTACCTATCATAAAATCGCTGCAGGACTTTTTAGCAGGTGGTGTGCTTTAGCACTCAGAAGTTGAGCATTATTGGTACTTAAAGATGGAGCCTGCAAACTGGGTGTTAAGAGCTCAGTCAGGTTTTCACTTGTCAGGAATCAAAAGCTACCTGTAGGAGTGTCAGTCAGTTTTTTTTTTGCGATGGACAATTCACAACTATCAGTTTTCAGTGCTCCCCTGTCATTTGATTTGATGGAAGAGGATGAGGATAAGCAGGAACAAAGAAGAGATGCCCGCGATTTCAGACTTCGCCAGAGGTGTACTGTCTACGCCCACCAATATGCCACTGATTGTTTCTACAGGCTCAGACACAGATACCTGGCAATGATTGATGCGCACTGTCTCCAAAGATTCAGACTTTGTATGGGTGTAGATGCATGGCTGTGCCATCTGCTTTGAGACTGGCAGACAACCTGAAGCAGAGTACTGCCAGCGATCATCAAGTTGACAATGGCCTCTAATTTTTATGTCTCACCAGTGCCTGCTGTCCACAGATACTTCAAACAAGTAAATGATACTTTTTTCAACAGACCCAACACCTTTATTTCCTCTGCCATTGAACAGCAGCAGCATGACAGGGATGATAGCAAAATACTGCAGATGCTGGAAATCCAAAATAACAACAGAGAATGCTGGAAAAACTCAGCAGGTCAGGCAACAGGGTTTCAACCCGAAACGTCAACTCAAATTTCTCTCCACGGATGTTGCCTGACCTGCTGAGTTTTTCCAGCATTCTCTGTTGTTATTTAGCATGACAGGGATGCCTGGTTCCGTTGGACAGCTGGCTTGCTAATGTACAGGGATAATTGATGTCACCCATGTGGGCTCCAGCCAGAATGCAATAACCTACATGGACAGAGAGGGGTTCTACTCTCAATGGACCAACACCGTACTCTGCTGGCAGCAGCATCCACACTTTTATTTTGCACCAATTAACTGTGCCAGGTCTATTTCAAGGTGAAAAGAAACTGTAAGGATGGCTCCTTGGAGACATAAACTACCTTTACCAGATCGAGCTAAAGACACTTTCGTGCAGACATGGAAAGAGGCAGAGCTCTGACATAACAAGATTCATGCAACCACCAAGATCATTATTAAACATGTCATTGGCAACTTGAAGGCAGATCTGGAGGCATCTTATCGCAGAGCAGTCCCTTATGTGTCCAAGGTGATTGTCATCTGCTGCATGCACTATAGCTTCACTACAAAAAGAGACTGAAGCATATAGGAAGAAGAGCCAAGTCCAGAGCAGGACACAGAGACTGATCAAGAGGATGTAGCTGTAAAGACATGACTGCAGCAAAAAAAAGACTGGTGCAACAGTCACTCATCCAAGTTACTTCAAGCTAAGTGTTTGAGCCACCCCTTTAAGTCACCCTCTTCTATACAGATAAACGAGAAATTGGCACAAGGTGCCTTTTGCTACATTGTTTTTGCACTTCCTCGGCTACTATCAACACCATTGTTTTGTGGGCTGCTGCCTTATTTTATATATAATCAGAAACAAATCCTCTGTACAAAGTTACATAGAATTACATAGAATGTACAGCCCAGAAACTGGCTATTCGGCCCAACCAGTCCATGCCGGCATTTATGCTGCACTCGAGCCTCCTTCCCTCCTTCCTCAACTAACTCTATCAGCATAACCCTCTTTTCCCTTCTCCCACAGATGCTTTTTTAGCCTCTCCTTAAATGCATCAATACTATTCACCAAAACCACTCCAAGTTCCACATTCTCACCACTCTCTAGGTAAAGGTGTTTCTTCTGAATTCCCTATGTGATTTCTTGGTGACAATCTTATATTGATGGCCTTTAGTTTTGCTCTTCCCTGGAATTTTCCCCTAAAAAAAGGGGGGTGGGTTTGGAGCGTGTTAAAAATGAGATTCCCGACCTGAACCTGCCTCCAACCCGCCCACTTCCGGTTTTAACGGGGGCGGGCGACCAGCCTGCTCCCAGGGGGCGGTACGCCAATTTAAATATTGTAATGAGGCTGGAAGCCTCTTTTTTAACCTCCATTTTGAAACCCAGCAGTTAAACCAAGGCAGGGACTGCTGCATCCAGGAGGTAAGTGGCTTTATAGCTACTCCACCAAACCCACCCCCGTGATCGGAGACTCCCTCACGAGGCCTCCGATTCCCACCACGAGGCCTCCCCCACAACCCAACTGGTGGCTGGCCCCGATTCTCTCTTCCCCCCTGACGATCCCCGATCCCTGACCCCACCGATCCTCGGTCGACTTCCACCCCTATAATCCTCCAATGTCCCCTTCACCTACCAATCCCCGGCCGACCCTCCCCGCCGATCCCTGATCCTCTGGCCAATCCCCAATCCTCCCCGGTGTTCCCCACCCCACCCCCTGCGATCACCGACTGAGCCAGCCGTTCCCCGATCCCCCCACCCCCACAATCCCTCCCCCGGACCGACCACTCGCTCCCTCTCCACAACTGAGGCCTACCTGTCTGCAGCCAGCCAGCCTCTCAATCTGGCTGGCTGCGGGCGGGAATCTGAGGCCTCACATGCAAATCAGGCCCTGTCATTAAAGTTGGCAGGACTTGTGGGAAACCCGGCCTCCCGGGTTTCCCACCCACCTCGGAGGCCCCCCACCCCCAACCCAACTCCCTGGAGAAAATTCTGGTCACTCTCTCTGTATCTACTCTGTCAAAAACTTTAATAAATTTCATGACCTCTATTAGGTCACCCCTCAGCCTTCTCTTTTCAAGAGAAAAGAGACCCAGCCTGCTCATCCTATCCTGAAAAAGTATAACCTCGCATTTCTGGTATCATCCTTGTAAATCTTTTTTGCACCCTCTCCTGTGCCTCTATATCCTTTTTATAATATGGCGACCAGAACTGTACACAGTGCTCTAAATGTGGTCTAACCAAGGTTCGATACAAGTTTATCATAACTTCTCTATTTTTCAATTCTATCCCTCTAGAAATAAACCTTAGTGCTTAGGCCTTTTTATGGCCTTATGTGTTGGTGCTTTTAGTGATTTGTGTATTTGTACTCCCAGATCCCTTAGCTCCTCTACCCCATTTAGATTCTTACTTTCCAAGTACTATTTTTCTTACCAAAATTTAATACCTCACACTTAACTGTGTTGAAATTTATTTGCCAATTGTATGCCCATTCTGCAAGTTTGTTAATGTATTCTTGTAATTTGTTGCAGTCCTCCTCAGTATTGATTATCACCCCCCGCCCCCCAAATTGGTGTCATCGCAAATTGAGAAATTGTGTTTTTGATTCAAAAGTATAAGTTGTTGATATAAATTTTGAACAGTGGTCCCAGCACTGATCCTTGTGGGACCCCACATTCCACCTTCTGCCACTCTGAATAATTACTCTTTATCCCTACTCTCTGCTTTCTGCCTTGCAACCAGCTAGCTCTCCATTCTGCTACTTGTCCCCTGACTCTGCATGCTCTGACCTTATGCAGTAGTCTATTATGTGGCACCTTATTGAAGGCCTTTTGAAAATCAATATAAATGACATCTACTGCATTACCCTTGTCTGCTCTCTCTGTTACTTCTTCAAAGAATTCAATGAGGTTGGTCAAGCAAGACTTCCCCTTTTGAAATCCATAATTATATTTTTTGGTTTCTAGATTTTATTCTATTTTCTTCTTTAGTAGGGATTCGATTATTTTTCCTAACGCCAATGTTAAGCTGACTGGTCTATAGTTCCCATCACATGTTCTATCTCCCTTCTTAAATATAGGTATATAATGTTAGTTATCTGCCAGTCCTCTGGCACTATGGGAGCGATTTTTGCCAGGTGGTATGGAGGTGGGACTGCCGGGAAAATGGCAGAATTTGGGGGCAGGTGGCAAACCCGCCCCCAACCCGCCTCCATGCCATCTTCCTAGGAGGCGGGTAGCTGTCCCACGTTGGGTCCCGTCTCCTTGGAGGAGGGAAGGGTTTAAAGCTTATTAACTGCCTGTTAACAGCTAGTTAACAGGCAGAAAATAGGATTATCCCCTTTTTGCCCTCACAAGTGCGGGCTTCCCGAAGGCTCCAAAACCCGCCAGCTCAGCTCAGCGAGTACTGAGTCTGCAGGGGTCGGGAGGGCTGCAAAAGTATGCTGTGAAGGTAAGTGATGGGTGCAAGAGTGTAGAGGTGAGTATCTGAGGTAAGTGCAAACTGTTAGTAAAAGTGTACTTACCTTTGTTTCTTCCTGCAGGCTTCAGTCGGTGTGTATGCGAAGAGTCTCCGACCTCCGTGTTGCAGATGAGAGATGGCCGTTGCATTCTCAGATGCAACAACCATCTCATTTCTGTAAAAGAAAGAAGTTTGATGAGGTCTTGAATTCATCAAATTACAGAGAACGTCACTGTTTGACAACTTCACAGATGAAACATCATACTTTGACGTTCTCTGCAACCAACTTTCCCTTAATTGGCCTGCTAAGCCCGCTGGGCGGGTTTAACAAGGTCAATCAAGGGAAAATAGTGTGGGTTGGCCACAAATCGATGGAGGCGGGACATCGAACAGCCAAACAGCAGTCCCGCCTCCAACGCGCCCCCATTAACAAAATCGCCCCCTACGTCTTTTCCTTCAAATGATTAAATATGTGTAATAGAGCAAGTCCAGTGCAGCCGATTTATAACTCTACTTTGTATAATGTGTGCGCAATGTTACGTTTTGTCCCATGGTGCTTCCCTTTAGTGCTGGTATCTAATCTCCAGCCTGTGACTTATTACTTCTTCCAAGTGATTCCTCTGTGAAAGTTGCAAGTGTGTTGACTGGCTGTAGGGTTTCACTGAGAGACAAACGGGATACAGCTGGCTCTTGTGTATGTTTCCTGAGATGATCCTGCAACTGATTGAGTTTTATCTGCAGCATGTCCACTGAACTGTGTGGAAGCAGTGCTTCAATTACTGCTTCAAGGGTCTCCTAATCTGATCCACCAGCATATTGTAGCCAAGCAAGTGAGGCTCTCAGAAAGTAGAGCCCAAGGCCTCCCTCTGAGCTCTGCTCAATCTCAGAAGTGCCCAATCGGGGAATCAGCAAAGTTTCCAGCAGACACCTGCTTCTTATTTGCCGCTTGCTCCTCCTCACTCATGCATTGTGGTTCACCCGCTTCTACCTTCCTAAGCTAACCTTTTACATCCTCCAGAGAGTGTGTAGATGAACTATCGCTGGCTATTTTGTGGGAATGATCCAGGGTGCTGTGAGCTGTTGTCCAGATTGGGGCCAATGGCAGTACTGGTGCACTGCTATTCTTAGCCTGCAGAAACAGAAGATGTAATAATGATGGCTCCAAGTAATACCTTCAAACAGGGCTTGCATTGCAATATCCTGCATGTGATGTTTTTGTGGTCAAGGGTATGTCTGTGTATCAGTGAGTGAGAAGTGGCAAGACGTGACAACTTCCAGATGGCACTCGCTCACAGCTCAGATTTTCCTACTCTTTTGACGTCCAATGATATTCAGATGCCCTGGGTGACCTCTTTAAATGGAGTCAAGAGCTTAGAGTGCCTGAGACCTCCTTCTGTTATGTACCAAAGAGGTAGGCCCCAAAATTGCAAGGGGCTACTAACTGGTCTCCTGTTGTTTGTAGCATTTCTCTGGGGTTTCTACCAGTCTCCAGCGTAAGGTGCAGCTGCAGACCAGCGACAGCCCTGTGGAATTTCAAGCCAATTGTGTTTTCCTTCACAGTGCAGTTTGGATGACAATAGAACAAGGTCATGTTCAACAGAAAACTCTGGCTGGCTCAATGTCAACCTCTGTAGTGTCATTTGATTTGCCATCTGCATAATCATCTGTGTAATGACTATTTTACATTTTATTTACAGCTGGATTGTTTCTTTAAAAAAATCTAAAAATATCTTAGTTATTAAATTTGAAGTATCTGTTTTCCATTCAAATATTCATCACTTTCTTACTTGCAGGGAGGTCAGAACGAACTGACTAGAAGGCAGTCTGTGTCTGTCACTCAGTCTCTGATAATGCCAAGTGACATATGCATCAAATATAGAATTGAAATTACTCCATGTAAGTACTAGATAATACAAATCTGCTGTCCACCTGATCTTTCTCAGTTATTTTATACACGTTCGAGACAGAAACATAAGTTTCTATGTGTGTGTGTATGCTGGTGGCCTGATGTTTTGTGAGAGAAAAGTTTGATTTGGAGCATGTGACAAGTTTATGCTGAAGGGCTGCTCCGGGGGTGGGAGATGAAATCACAAATGCTTGGAGTATCGAACTACAGTCCTACGGGATTACAGAGAAAAACAAGAGAGGTCAAAGCCTGGAGTGACCATTTAACAACAACTTGCATTTATATAGCACCTTTAATGCAGTAAACATGCCCCAAGGCGCGTTATCAAACAAAATTTGCCACAAAAGGAGATATTAGGACAGGTGAAAGAGGTAGTTTTAAGGAGAACCTTTAAAGGAGAATAGAGAAGTAGAGAGGCACAGGGGTTTAGGGAGGCCACCAATGGCGGAGTGATGAAAATTGGGGAGTGCAAGAGGCAAGAATTGGAGCAGCGCAGAAATCTCGGAGGGTTGTCGGACTGGAGGAGCTTACAGAGATAGGGCTATATTGGCTCGTGGAAGAGCTGGACAGGTGTTAGTGCTGTGAAATGCAAAGGGAATGGAGACATGCTTTGCTCTAACTGGAGCAGCTGGTATAGGAAAGTCCAGGAAAGGGGGCTGGTACAGCAAGGCTGGCAGGAGATCACAGACAAGCTGGGTACCAGCTTCACAAAACAGAGGACCTGGGTACACAAATAACCTCCCAGAGATGCCGGGGAACATAGGGCCTGATGAAAGGGAGGAACTGAAAGAAATCAGTATTTCTAGAGAAAGGGTGTTAGGGAAATTGATGGGATTGAAGGCGGATAAATCCCCAGGGCGTGATAATCTACATCCTAGGGTACTTAAGGAAGTGGCCCTAGAAATAGTAGATGCATTGCTGATTATCTTCCAACATTCGATGGAATCTGGAACAGTACCCATGGATTGCAGGGTAGATAATGTTACCCCACTATTCAAAAAAGGTGGTAGAGAGAAAACAGGGAATTATAGACCGGTAAGCCTGACATCGGTAGTGGGGAAAATGCTAGAGTCCATTATAAAAGATGTAATACCAGGGCACTTGGAAAACAGTGACTGGATCGGACAAAGTCAACATGGATTTACAAAAGGTAAATCGTGCTTGACTAATCTACTGGAATTTTTGGAGGATGTAACTGGTAAAATAGATAAGGAAGAACCAGTGGATGTGGCGTATTTTGACTCTCAGTAGGCTTTTGATAAGGTCCCGCATAAGAGATTAGCGTGTAAAGTTAAGGCACATGGGATTGGGGGCAAGGTATTGACTTGGATAGAGAACTGGTTGGCAGACAGAAAGCAAAGAGTTGGAATAAACGGGTCTTTTTCCGAGTGGCAGGCAGTGACCAGTGGGGTACCGCAAGGATCGGTCCTAGGACCCCAGCTATTCACAATATATATTAATGATCTAGCCAAGGGAGCTAGATGTAATATCTCCAAATTTGCAGACGACACAAAGCTGGGTGGGCGTGTGTGCTGTGAGGAGGATGCCGAGAAACTCCAGTATGATTTGGACAGGTTGGGTGATTGGGCAAAAGCATGGCAGATGCAATATAACATGGATAAATGTGAGGTTATCCACTTTGGTGTCAAAAACAGGAAGGCAGATTATTATCTGAATGGCAAAAGATTGGGAGAAGGAGAAGTGCAACGAGACCTGGGTGTCCTTGTGCACCAGTCGCTGAAGGTAAGCATGCAGGTGCAGCAGGCGGTTAAGAAGGCAAATGGTATGTTGGCCTTCGTAGCGAGAGGGTTTGAGTACAGGAACAAGGGTGTCTTGCTGCAGTTGTACAGGGCCTTGGTGAGACCACATCTTGAGTATTGTGTGCAGTTTTGGTCGCCTTATCTGAGGAAGGATGTTCTTGCCATGGAAGGAATTCAGCGGAGATTCACCAGGCTGATACTTGGGATGGCAGGAATGACGTATGAGGAGAGATTGGGTCGATTGGGCTTGTACTCGCTGGAGTTTAGAAGAATGAAAGGGGATCTCATTGAAACTTATAAAATTCTGACAGGACTGGACAGACTAGATGCAGGAATGATGTTCCCGATGGTCGGGGAGCCCAGAACCAGGGGTCACAGTCTAAGGATAAGGGGTAGGCCATTTAGGACAGAAATTAGGAGGAATTTCTTCACCCAGAGAGTGGTGAACCTGTGGAATTCTCTACCACAGAAGGCAGTAGAAGCCAATTCAGTAAATATATTCAAGAAGGAGTTGGATATATTTCTTAAGGCTAAAGGGATCCAGGGGTATGGGGAGAAAGCAGGGACCGTGTACTGAAATTGGATGATCAGCCATGATCGCATTGAATGGCGGAGCAGGCTCGAAGAGCTGAATGACCGCCTCCTGCTCCTATCTTCTATGTTTCTATGTTTAATGAAGAAGGCTTACCTGAAGAAAGCTGTCAAGGTAAAGCTTCAAAACAATATTCAACAGCAAACACTTGCCTTGCTACACTTGCCCTGAGTATGCATGCCACAAGGTGTTTGCATACATGCTCATTTACTACTGGCCTCTGTTGTGCATTCATACAATCCTCTCAGAAGATGAACAGTCAATTGAATGCTTATCAATGCATGGCCATACTGCTACATGACACAGGTACATGCAGCAATTTAGACTTTAAACTACTGTCACACTGAAATCTGTCACAGGAAATCGCAGGAAGACGACCGAGCTGTTTGAGGTGTATATGTTTACTGTCAGACTGGATGGGCTGCAGGAAGGGCACATGCCTGTCAATGGCAGAATGATACATGCATGTCACTGGGAAAAGGACACATTGGCCCTGAAATTGCGGTCGGCAGAGCAGCTACAGAGTATGCCGCTGACCTCCTGAATGAAATCCAAACTTACCTCGTGCAAAGCCCCAAGCAAAAGCTTGCTTTGAAATGCTGCAGATTGTGCGCAGCGTTGTGGCCCACGGATCCCGGGGCGCACTGTTGTGGGTAAGCGTGTCTGGGATCAGGTGGGGCAGTGCTCCTTTCATTGGCAATCAGAAGACATAGAAAGCCCCGTATATTATTATGTAGTTACAACCAATTAAATGGTGTGAGTACTGTAGTGTATGTACCCGTCTATCTTTAAGGGAACTATTGAATGTAACCGTTCACCTTTAAGGGAACTACTTTAGGTGTGGCACTATTTGTTTGGCTTCTGTATACTGTAATACCGATAGTGACCACACCAGTATATAAGTGTTGTGGCAGGATTGCTGGGGCAGATTCGCCCGGACCTTCGAATAGTAAAGACCTGTTTTGTTTGTTACTTCTGAAGTCTGTGTATTTATTAACTGCACAACCCACAGACTTTACAGTGGCGACGAGTCCGATCGTACCCTGCGGCAAGATTACCAAAGCAAGAGGAGCGTCGAAGAGAGGCAACCGCCCTCGTCGTGCTGCTGGAAGAAAACACGAGGCTGCAGCAGGAGAAAGGTGGAAGACTTTAGCAACAAAAGCTTCCATTAGCAACAGGCACTGACTACCCTTCTACCACGGTGCGGAGTGAGCCGATCAGCAGGGAACAAGGCGGCCGAAGAGACTGTGAGTAGGAGAAGGTGTAGAGAATATCCGGAGGATAAGGGCAGAGCACTCGACCTCGGTCGAGGGGGAGCTGTGCCGGCCAAAAGTCGGGTCCAACGGCGTCGGGTGACAGCCGGACCGCGATCGGCGGGAAAAATCCGGGCAGCGACCGCAGCCACGAAGCGCTGAGCCTGCGAGTAGGTGCGGGAAGAGAAACCCAGCCGCAGCCGGGGAGGGAAACACCGGTCTGCGAGAGGGCTGGGGAGGCGAACGGGAACCGTGCGGGTGAGAGCCGGGTGCGGAGAGAGAGACTGCGAGGAGCCAGTCCAGCGGCTGAGCTGTTCTCCACCAACGGGGTACTCAGAGCCGGCAAAACCGAACGTGCGGGAGTGGGTGAGAGACACAGCCGAAAACGGGGTGAGAGACTGCGCGAGAGCCAGTCCAGCGGCTGAACTGTTCTCCACCAACGGGGTACCCAGGGCCGGTAGCACCAAACGTGCGGGTGAGAGAGCAACAGAGCCGGGGATGGAGAGAGAGACTGTGCGAGAGCCAGTCCAGCGGCTGAACTGTCCTCCGTTAACGGGGTGTACCCAGCGCCGGTAGAGCCGTGCGGGCGGGAGGAAAAGACATAGCCGAGTAAGGGGAGCTGTGCGGAAGCCAGCCAGCGGCTGAACCTGTCCGCTGTGGGGGAAGCGTACCCCTTCCGCCGGGAAGAAACGCGGGAAGCCGCCATTAGGCGGAGAAGACGCCAGAAGCGGGAAACCGCCATTGAAGTGGGCGGGGCGAGAAAGGAAGAGCGGGAAACCGCCATTTTCGCGGGAAAACCGCCATCTTGATTGACATACCGCCATTGAAGTGGGCGGGGAGAGAAGGAAAGAGCGGGAAACCGCCGATTTCGCGGGAAAACCGCCATCTTAGAAACAAACAAATAAATGAGAATACTTAAAGAAATACTGGTGCTGCTCCCAAGGGAAGAAAAATGCCTAAGCGAGGGAATATTAACGACTTTAATTCTGAAATAGAAGACTGGGCCACGTACGTGGAACGCATAGAGATCTATTGCGAAGCCAACAAAATAGAGGAAGACGACAAGGCGATAACATTGCTAAACTCGATGGGGGCAAAAACATACGGGCTCTTGAAGCATCTAATAGCACCAAATAAACCAGCGGATCAGACCTTCGAAGAGATTGTGGCTGTGCTGAAGGACCACTTGAACCCCACACCGCTGATGCTGGCTGAACGATTCAAATTCTACGCAAGAACGCAGAAGAAAGACGAAAGCAATGCGGAATACTTGGTCGAACTGCGTAGGCTAGCGAAGTACTGCCAGTTCGGAGGGAATCTGACAGAAGCGCTGCGGGACAAGTTCGTATGCGGATTGTCCAAAGAAGGGATGCAGAAGCGACTACTGGAAGAGAACGACCTCACACTGGGCAGGGCTGTCCTTATAGCTGCATCGCACGAAGCCGCAGCGAAAGGAACGGCGGAAATGCAACTAAAGGCGGCGGCACTCGGGGTGGACCAAATTACTTCAAGCACAACAAAATGCTACCGTTGTGGGAAGACAACGCATGACCAGAATCAATGCTGGTTTAAGAACCAAGAGTGTAGGAAGTGTGGCAAACTGGGTCACATCGTGAAGGTATGCCGGTCCGGGAAAAAGACCAATAATCAAAGGAAGCCACCATCGGAAAAGTACAACAAGGTACACAAGGTGGCTGAGAAGAGTTCAGACGAACAGAATTCAGACTCAGACCCAAACAACCAGGAGCTGGGTAGTCTGAGAATCCACAATGTGGGTAAAGCAACGGATCTACAGGCCATCTGGGTCATACTAAAAATAGCTGGAGTCCAAGTAAGAATGGAGCTGGACACTGGATCAGCTCTATCAGTCATCAACCGAAGGGACTACCACCGGCTATTCTCTCACATACCTTTAAGAAATACCAAGTTCGTATTACAGACATACACGGGGCATAACGTATACCCCGTGGGGAAAATAAGAGTCAAGGTGAGAGATAGGGGTAAAGAACACCCAAGAATGAACTTGTACGTATTATCTGAGGGAGGACCACCACTTCTAGGACGGGAGTGGATTAAGAAAATAGACATGGAATGGCATTACCTAAAAGCCATAATGAGGGAGGACTCGGTGCAAGCTATTAGCTCAGATTCTGAAATGGATGATGATAAGACCAAGTCGGAAATGGAAGACAAGGCTAAAAGGGACTTGCCGACGATGGGAAAGAAAATGAAGACATGCAGAAGGACTTATGGTACCAAGAAGAATAAAGCTGCAGAGCAGAACTCCAGGTTGACAGAGAATTCTGAGCCTGTTCAAGCAAAGGATTCATCCATGACGGAAGAACACCGAGCTCGGACGCAAACTTATGTCAAAGTACGACAACAATTAGAACAGTTGAGTGACCGTCTCGTACAGGAGTTGAAAAACTGGAAAATGTCAAGACAGCCAGTTGGTTGTAAAAGTCCACACTGCTGGTTCAACAGGACGAAAGTTCAAGCTGTTACGTCAAGAAAAAGGCTATGGAGGAGTCACGCTAGCCAGGTGAACCGGCTACACCAAAGAAATGTTGTTCGGAACGAGTCAAGATCAGAGACTGAATCTATGAACTGTTTCCGCAGAGACTGAACCTGTGAACTGTTTCCACCGAGATTATATTTGTAAATTGTTTTATATGACATTGACTCCACCGAGATTATATCTGTAATTTGTTTTATAGGAATTTGAAGATATGTATGTTTAACGGGGACTCTGTAAGTAATAAGCTAAAAAGGGAGGATTGTAGTGTATGTACCCGTCTATCTTTAAGGGAACTATTGAATGTAACCGTTCACCTTTAAGGGAACTACTTTCGGTGTGGCACTATTTGTTTGGCTTCTGTATACTGTAATACCGATAGTGACCACACCAGTATATAAGTGTTGTGGCATGATTGCTGGGGCAGATTCGCCCGGACCTTCGAATAGTAAAGACCTGTTTTGTTTGTTACTTCTGAAGTCTGTGTATTTATTAACTGCACAACCCACAGACTTTACAAGTACAGTGTTTGGCTTTAAAAAGCACAGGGAATACTTTGGAGTAAGCACAGTTATTTACTGGCAGACTTTACAAGATTTTTTAAAAAGTTTAAACCGACCTCATCCCTCAAACCGAGCCTTTACAGCTGCCTGGTAGGTTCTTTTACGTGTTCCTTTTTAATTATTATACAATTTTCTCATCCTCCCCCCCCTTCCCTTTGCACCAGCCGTAAAATTTTCCAGCGTAATTGATGCGCAGTAGGTGGGCAATGAGCCCAACTTTTCACCAGCATTGAGGATTTGAAAGTCGCAGCGGATCATTTCTATTCGGAACTTGACAGAATGCAAATTCAGGATTTAGCGCACCCGCTTTCAAAGGCTGCATGACGCCGTAGTCTGAGAGTCCGCCGTCATACCGACCGCAAATTCAGGGCCCATTATTGTCACCAGCAGGAAGGACAGGTGCACGTGCACATCACTGCAAGAGCTCCCAAAATTTGTCAAATTTCAAGACTACGCCACTAAAAGTTCTACAGGACCACCGACATTATGATGGAAGACTGGTGGTGGCCCCCGTGGAATTTCAGGGCCAAAGTGTCTGTATGTGAACAGTATTTGAATAAACTATTTGAATAATACTCCAGTGACAGATGTGGCCCAAATATGTTTGATGGCTGCAAGTGTCAGCCAGGGTCTTGATAAGCAGGAAGCAGTTTTAAAAATGTGTGTTTTGAAGGCATAAAATATTGTTCTAAAGCAAAGGCTGGATTTTATATTCATGAAATCATAGAAACTTATAGCACAGAAGGACACCATTCGGCCCGTCGTGCCTGTGCTGACTCCTTGAAAGAGCAGTCGTAGTTAGTCCCACACCTTCGCGTTTTGTCCGTAACTCTGTAAGTTCCTCATCCTTAAGTGCCTGTCCAACTCTCTTTTAAAATTATCTGTGGAACCAGCTTCCACCACCTTTTCAGTTAGAGGGTTCCAGATCCCACAACTCACTGAGTGAAAACATTTCTCCTCTCCTCCCCTCTAGATCGTTGGCCAATGATTTTAAATCTATGACTTCTGGTTATTGGCCCACTCACCAGAGGGAACAGCCTTTCTCTATTTACTCTATTGAAACCCCTTGTCATCTTGAAAACCTAGCAGAAAATTGGTAGGTTGTAATGCAAAATGGCCTCCTCAGGTTAGTCTTGGCCAACGATATGGACCATTGGTCTGGCCTTGCACTGCCAGGACCTCGGCTGATTCTAGTTTTAGTTTTCTTTGTCCTTATTTACTTTCACTGCCCCATCACTCTCTGTCATTTATTAATTGCCACTGATGTTTTTGTTAGCTTTACACAGAGGTGGCACTCTCACCTCTGTGTCACAAGGGCATGGGGTCAAGACCTTCCCCAGGACTTCAATATGTATCGACGCTGAAATTCCATGCTGTTTTGGGCTTGTCTTTAGTGTAAAATTGGGGCAAGTATTTTTCCTCGGCAGCAAATTGGAGCGTTTCTGCTCATTTCTACCACAAACGTATTGTCCTCAAGTTTTCACATCCTTTTTAGTCCCTCCAGCAAACTGCTCGCCAAGCCTCCAGTCAGCTAGACCCCGAAATCCCACATGGCGAGTTGTACTAATGCACCTGGAGTTGCAGCTGCTGAAGGTCGACAGAGTTGAATCTGCCAGAATTTCCTGGGTCAGCTCATTTGCATATCTGATCAGAGGATCTCCACAGCACACCCCATGTAAAATGGGCTGTTGTTGTGTTGGGTTGCAGTGGAAATTGGAATGCTGCTTTTAAAAAGCCAAGTCTAGCATAAGTTGGCCCTCATCCCTTTTAAATCTGCCAGTGCCAACGCTCCAGTGAATGGCATTCTTGAAATGTGGGACAAAAATCACACACGTGCCATCCAGTGATCCACTTTTCTACATATTTGCTGCCCGCCTTGCCTGTTGTGACAATTTTCAGCTAGACTCTTCTCTTTAAACGCTGTGCTTTAATTTTGAAGTACCCGCAGCACATTACTTCTTCTTTACACAGGATTTGCACTGGAGAGCTGCCAATTAATATGCAAATGAGTGGATACAGGAAATTCTGGCAGATTTAGTTCTGCAGAGCATTGGCAGGTGCAACTCTCAATGCATTGGTGAAAATCTGGCACAACTCACTGCATGGATTTTCAACAACAACAACAACTTGTATTTATATAGCGCCTTTAGCGTCGTAAAACGTCCCAAGGCGCTTCACAGGCGTATTATAAGACAAAAAATTTGACACCGAGCCACACAAGGAGAAATTAGGGCAGGTGACCAAAAGCTTCGTCAAAGAGGTAGGTTTTAAGGAGCGGCTTAAAAGCAGAAAGAGAGGTAGAGAGGCAGAGGTTTAGGCAGGGAATTCCAGAGCTTAGGCCCTAGGCAACAGAAGGCACGACCACCAATGGCTGAGCGATTATAATCAGGGATGCTCAAGAGGGCAGAATTAGAGGAGCGCAGATAGCTCGGGGGGGGGGGGGAGCGGGGCGGGTGTTGTGGGACTGAAGGAGATTACATAGATAGGGAGGGTCGAGGCCATGGAGGGATTTGAAAACAAGGGGGAGAAATTTGAAATCAGGGCGTTGCTTAATCGAGAACCAATGTAAGTCAGCAAGCACAGGGGTGAAGGGTAAATGGAACTTGGTGCGTGTTATGGGCAGCCGAGTTTTCGATCAGCTCAAGTCTACATAGGGTAGAATGTGGGAGGCCAGCCAGGAGCGCGTTAGAATAGTCAAGTCTAGAAATTTCAGGGCTATAATATCGTTTGACACTTCCATGCAGCACGAATGGAGTCCTGCATTGTTGGAGGAGCTGTTTATCAGATGGGAATATAGGAACAAGAGTAGGCCATTCAGCCCCTCGAGCCTGTTCTTCCATTCAATTAGAGCATGGCTGATCTGTATCTTAACATAGAAACATAGAAACATGGAAGATAGGAGCAGGAGTAGGCCATTCGGCCCCTCGAGCCTGCTCCGCCATTTAATGAGATCATGGCTGATCATCCAAATTCAGTACCCTGTTCCTGCCTTCTCTCCATATCCTTTGATCGCTTTAGCCTTAAGAAATATATCCAACTCCTTCTTGAATATATTTAATGAATTGGCCTCTACTGCCTTCTTTGGCAGAGAATTCCACAGGTTCACCACTCTGGGTGAAGAAATTCCTCCTCATCTCTGTCCTAAATGGCTTACCCCTTATCCTTAGACTGTGACCCCTGGTTCTGGACTCCCCGACCATCGGGAACATCCTTCCAGCATCTAGTCTGTCTAGTCCTGTTAGAATTTTATAAGTTTCGATGAGATCCCCTCCCATTCTTCTAAACTCCAGCGAGTATAAGCCCAATTGACCCAATCTCTCCTCATACGTCATTCCTGCCATCCCAGGTATCAGCCTGGTGAAACTTCGCTGCACTCCTTCCATGGCAAGAACATCCTTCCTCAGATAAGGCGACCAAAACTGCACACAATACTCAAGATGTGGTCTCACCAAGGCCCTGTACAACTGCAGCAAGACATCCTTGTTCCTGTACTCAAACCCTCTCGCTACGAAGGCCAACATACCATTTGCCTTCTTAACCGCCTGCTGCACCTGCATGCTTACCTTCAACGACTGGTGCACAAGGACACCTAGGTCTCGTTGCACTTCCCCTTCTTCCAATCTATTGCCATTTAAATAATTTCCCTTCCTGTTTTTGACACCAAAGTGGATAACCTCGCATTTATCCATGTTATAATGCATCTGCCATGCTTCTGCCCAATCACCCAACCTGTCCAAATCATACTGGAGTTTCTCAGCATCCTCCTCACAGCACACACACCCACCAAGCTTTGTGTCGCCTGCAAACTTGGAGATATTACATCTAGTTCCCTCGTCCAGATCATTAATATATATTGTGAATAGCTGGGGTCCAAGGACCGATCCCTGTGGTACCCCACTAGTCACTGCCTGCCACTCGGAAAAAGAGCCGTTTATTCCAACTCTTTGCTTTCTGTCTGCCAACCAGTTCTCTATCCTAGTCAATACCTTGCCCCCAATCCCATGTGCCTTAATTTTACACGTAAATCTCTTATGCGGGACCTTATCGGAAGCCTTTTGAAAATCCAAATACACCACATCCACTGGTTCTCCCTTATCTATTTTACCAGTTACATCCTCAAAAAATTTCAGTAGATTAGTCAAGCACGATTTACCTTTTGTAAAGCCATGTTGACTTTGTCTGATCCGGTCACTTTTTTCCAAGTGCTCTGCTATGACATCCTTTATAATGGACTCCAGCATTTTCCCCACTACCTATGTCAGGCTTACCATTTTCTCTCTACCACGCTTTTTGAACGGTGGGGTAACATTAGCTACCCACCAATCCATGGGTACTGTTCCAGAGTCTATCGAATTTTGGAAGATGACCAGCAATGCATCTACTATTTCTAGGGCCACTTCCTTAAGTACCCTAGGATGTAGATTATCAGGCCCTGGGGATTAATCAGCCCTCAATCCCATCAATTTCCCTAACACCATTTCCCTACAAATACTGATTTCTATCAGTTCCTCCCTTTCATTAGACCCTATGTTCCCCGACATCTTTGGGAGGTTATTTGTGTCCTCCTTTGTGAAGACAGAATCAAAGTATGCATTTAATTGGTCTGTCATTTCTTTGTTCCCCATTATAAATTTCCCTGATTCTGACTGCAAGGGACCTACGCTTGACTTCACCAATCTTTTTCTCTTCACATATCTATAAATGCTTTTACAGTAAGTTTTTATGTTCATTGCAAGCTTACTCTCATACTCTATTTTCCCCCTCTTAATTAATCCCTTTGTCCTCCTTTGTTGGATCCTAAACTGCTCCCAATCCTCAGGTTTACTGCTTTTTCTGGCCAATTTATATGTCCTCTCCTTGGATCTTATTCTATCCCTAATTTCCCTCGTTAGCCATGGTTGAGTCACCTTTTTTGTTTTATTTTTATGCCAAACTGGGATGAACAAATTCTGCAGTTCATCCATGTGATCTTTGAATGTTTGCCATTGTCCATCCACCGTCAACCCTTTGAGTGACATTCCCCAATCAATCCTACCCAACTCGCACCTCATACCATCGTAGTCTCCTTTATTTAAATTCAGGACCCTAGTCTCTGAGTCAACTATTTCACTCTCCATCTTAATGAAGAATTCTATCATATTACGATCGCTCTGACCCAAGTGGCCTCGCACAACAAGATTGCTAATTAATCCTTTCTCATTACATAATACCCAGTTTAAGATGGCCTGAGCTCTAGTTGGTTCCTCGACATATTGGTCCAGGAAACCATCCCGTATACACTCCAGGAATTCCTCCTCCACAGTACTGTTACTAATTTGGTTAGCCCTATCTATATGTAGATTGAAGTCACCCATGATAACTGCTGTGCCCTAATTGCACGCTTCTCTAATTTCCCGTTTAATGCCATCCCCGACCTCTGCATTACTGTTTGGAGGTCTATATACCACTCCTACAAACATTTTCTGCCCCTTGGTATTTCTCAGTTCTACCCATACAGATTCCACATCATCAGAGCTAATATCCTTCCTTTCAATTGTGTTAATCCCCTCTTTAACCAGCAATGCTACCCCACCTCCTTTTCTTTTTGGCCTCTCTTTCCTGAATATTGAATACCCCTGGATGTTGAGTTCCCAGCCTTGGCCACCTTGGAGCCATGTTTCCATAATCCCAATCATATCATATTCGTTTACCTCTATTTGCGTAGCTAATTCATCCACCTTATTACGAATGCTCCTCGCATTAAGACACAAAGCCTTCAGGTTTGTTTTTTTAATGCTCTTAGATCTTTTAGAATTATTATTTACTGTGGCCATGTTTGATTTAAACCCTTGATTTCTCTGCCTGTCGCTTTTGTTTTTCTCCTTCCTGCCTTTTGCTTTTATCCTTGTTTCCCTTTCCTCTGTTTCCCTGCTTAGGTTCCCAACCCCCTGCCATTTTAATTTAATCCCTCCCCCAGAGCACTAGCAAACACTCCCCCTAGGACATCGGTCCCGGCCCTGCCCAGGTGCTAACCGTCCGGTTTGAACTGGTCCCACTCCCCCAGAACCGGTTCCAATGTCCCAGGAATTTGAATCCCTACTCCTGGCACCATTCCTCTAGCCACGTATTCATCTGAAATATCCTTCTATTTCTACTCTGACTAGCACGTGGCACTGGTAGCAATCCTGAGATTACTACCTTTGAGGTCCTGTTTTTTAATTTACCTCCTAACTCCCTATATTCAGCTTTTAGGACCTCATCCCGTTTTTTACCTATATCGTTGGTACCTATATGCACTGCGACAACTGGCTGTTCTCCCTCCCCCTCCAGAATGCCCTGCAGCCGCTCCAAGACATCCTTGACCCTTGCACCAGGGAGGCAACTCACCATCCTGGAGTCTCGTTTGCGGCCGCAGAAATGCCTATCTATTCACCTTACAATAGAATCCCCTATTACTATAGCTCTACCCCTCTTTTTCCTCCCGTCCTGTGCAGCAGAGCCACCCCTGGTGCCAGGAAGTTGGCTGCTGCTGCCTTCCCCTGGTAAGCCATCGCCCCCATCAGTATCCAAAGCAGTATATTTGTTTGAGAGTGGGATGGCCACAGGGGACCCCTGCACTACCTGCCTGTGCCTAGTACACTGCCTGTTGGTCACCCGTTCCCTTTCTGCCTGTGCCACCTTTATCTGCGGTGTGACCAACTGATTAAACGTGCTATTCACGACGTCCTCAGCATCGCGAATGGTCCACTATGTGTCCAATCACTGCTCCAGCACCAAATGCGGTCTGCCAGTAGCTGCAGCTGGACACACTTCCTGCACACGTAGGTGTCAGGGACACAGGAAGTGTCCCTGAGTTCCCACATAGTGCAGGAGGAGCATACCACGGCACTGGGCTGTCCTGCCATGACTTACCTTTTAATTAATTGAAATTAAATTAATTCAAATCAATCCCACCAATTACACTACAGATAAATGATATATTTTAGGGCCCTGGTTTACCAACAGTCCCCGCTACACCACAGAGACCCTAGAAACTATAAACCACAGAGTTAGAGTTTAAAAAAGGAAAGAAATACTCACCAACCAATCACTTACCTGCTTTCTGGTGACGTCACACTTCGATTACTTTTTACTTCTCTCCCTCTCTGAGATTGGAGATTAGTAAGCCTACCTGGTCTCTGGGGGCCTTTTAAAGCCTCGCCGCTCGCATTTCCCACCGCCGCCGCTGCCATTGATGCTCTGAGGCCTACCTGGTCTCTGGGGGCCTTTTAAAGACTCGCCGCTCGCGTTTCCCGCCGCCGTCGCTGCCGCTGATGCTGTGAGGCCTACCTGGTCTCTGGGGGCCTTTTAAAGCCTCGCCACTCGTGTTTTCCGCCGCCGCTGCTGCCGCTGAGGCCTACCTGGTCTCTGGGGCCTTTTATAGCCTCGCTGCTCGCATTTCCCGCCGCCGCCGCTGCCGCTGACGCTCTGAGGCCTACCTGGTCTCTGGGGGCCTTTTAAAGCCTTGCCGCTCGCATTTCCTGCCGCCGAACTCCATTTAATACCTTGGTTCAATATCCCTTAATACATTTACGCAACAAAAATCTATCAATCTCAGTTTCTAAATTCAGAATTGACCTAGCCTCAAGAGCTTTTTGGGAAGAGAGTTCCAGATTTCTACTGCCCTTCGTGGGAAGAAGTGCTTCTTGACATCACCCCTGAACGGCCTAGCTCTAAATTTAAGGTGATGCCCCCTTTGCTCTTGATTCACCACCAATGGAAATAGTTCCTCTCTATCTACCCTATCAAATCCCTTAACCACCTTAAACACGTTAATTAGACCCCATTGTCTTCTATACTCAAGTGAATACAATCCTAGTCTATACAACCTGTCCTCATAATATAAACATTTCAGCCCCGGTGAGACATTAAACTGAGGCCCAGTTTACCTGTGCAGGTGGATGTAAAAGATCCCGTGGCAGGTGTTTTTCCTGGTATCCTGGACAACATTTATTCCTCAACCAATACCACCAAATTATCTCAGTATTGTTTGCAGAACCTTATTGTATGCAAATTGGCAACCGCATTTGCCGACAAAACAATACCGTCTACACTTCAAAAGTAATCCATTGGATGAGAAGCACTCTGGGACATCCTGAGGACATGAACAGTGCTGTGAAAGTACAAGTGTGCGCTTCCTTTTATTTGTAACAAGTGCCTGAGGTTTTCTTTCAACACAGAGTGGGGTAATGGTCAAATTCACCGCTTGGGCGGTAATGTGGTGGAGTGGATTGCTCGCCCTCTATAGAACTCATCTGGCATCCCATTGATTTCAATAGGATGAAAATCAGACCGTTGAAAACTCCCCCCAGTGATATGCATTCTATTGTTCATCAGCTTACCTTCTTAGGCAGTCCCTCGGAACCGAGGATGACTTGCTTCCACATTAAAAATGAGTTTGCAGGTGACCGATGAGTCCAATGCCGGACCTACAGTCTCTGTCATAGGTGGGGCAGACGGTGGTTGAAGGGGCAAGTGGGTGGGGTGCTTGGGTTGACGTGCGCTCCTTCCACTGTTTGCGCTTGGCTTCTGCTTGCTCCCGGCGAAGAGGCTCGAGGTGTTCGGCGCCTTCCCGAATGCTTCTCCTCCACTTTGTGCGGCCTTGGGCCAGGGATTCCCAGGTGTCGATGGAGATTTTACACTTTTTCAAGGAGGTTTGAGAGTGTCCTTGAAGTGTTTCCTCTGCCCACCTGGGGCTCTCTTGCCGTGCCGGAGCTCCGAGTAGAGCGTTTGTTTTGGGAGTCTCGTATCGGGCATGCGGACAATGTGACCCATCCATCGGAGCTGATTGAGCGTGGTCAAAGCTTCGATGCTGGGGATGTTGGCCTGAGCAAGAACACTGATGTTGGTGCACCTATCCTGCCAATGGATTTGCAGGATCTTGTGGGGGCAGTGTTGGTGGTACCTCTCCAGTGCTTTGAGGTGCCTGCTGTACATGGTCCATGTCTTCGAGGCATACAGCAGGGCGGGTATCACTGCTGCATTATAGACCACGAGCTTAGTGCCGGGTTTGAGGTCCTGGTCTTCAAACACACTCTTCCTCAGGTGACCGAAGGCTGCACTGGCACACTGAAGGTGGTGTTGGACTTCATCGTCGACGTCTGCCGTTGTTGACAGTAAGCTCGCGAGGTATGGAAAGTGGTCCACGTTGTCCAAGGCCTTGTCGTGGATTTTGATAATCGGGGGCAGTACTGTGTGGCAGGGGCAGGTTGGTAGAGGCTTATTATTGGGCTGGTTTTAACTAACTGCAATCATTCACTGCCCAGCACTGCCATGATAAGTGAGGTATGCTAGAGAGTTGAAAATAGTAATAGGATGGGATACAGGCACAGTGCATTCCTGCTCCAACACGATTCATGTACGTAGTAGTGAATCATCATAGAATCATAGAATAGTACAGAACAGAACGAGGCCATTCGCCCCATCGAGTCTGTGCCAGCTCTTTCGAAGAATAATCCAGTTAGTCCCACTCCCTGCTCTTTCCCCATATCCCTGCAATTTTTTCTCCTTCGAGTATTTATCTAATTCCCTTTTGAAGGATACTATTGAATCTGTATCCACAACCCGATCAGGCAGTGCGTTCAAAATCCTAACTCCTAAAAGTTTTTCCTCATGTCACCTCTGGTTCTTTTGCCAATCACCTTACATCTGTGTCCTCTCGTTACCGACCCTTCAGCCGTTGGAAACCGTTTCTCTTTATTTACTCTATCTAAACCTTTCATGATTTTAAACACCTCTATCAAATCTCCTCTTAGCCTTCACTGCTCCAAGAAGAACAACCCCAGCTTCTCACTTCTATCCACAGAACTGTAACCCTCATCCCTGGAACCATTCTAGTAAATCTCTTCTACACCCTCTCCAAAGCCTTCACGTCCTTCCTAATGTGTGCTGCCCAGAATTGGACACAATACTCCAGTTGAGGCTGAACTAGTGTTTTATATACGATTAGCATAACTTCCTGACTTTTGTACTCTATGGGGTAAAATTGGGTCGCGCCCACTTTGGGGCGCTAACTTCGCCGAGGTGCTACTTTTAGCGCCCCAAAAAAGTTAGCGCCCTCATGCCAGAAATTGAATGGTAGCGCCCCAAGCAGGAGGCGGGCTACTGGAAGCCCCCCACCCCCCCTTGGGGCACTACTATTCAATATCGCGGCGCTACGTGCAACAGCGCCATGCATGTCGGCACGTTGTGCCGTGGTACTACAGGCCTCCCTCTCCTGATTAAAGGGAAGGGGTCCAGTGCAGCATGCACTGGGGCCCTACTAGAGCGGGATGCCGGCAAAAGAGCCCAGCACTGAAGAGGAGTGCCGGGCTGACCAATCGCGGTCGGCACCTCGCAGGAGGAGGCGAAAGGGGGCAGGTGCTGGCAGGCGGCTCAAGAAAAATAGCCGCCCGGCACCTGCCCTTTAATTTGCGCTGCCGCGGCCGCAAAGGCACGGCTCCCTGACCCTGTCAGACATAGCCTCCGGCAGTAGGTCAGGGGGTACGAGCGGGGCACTGCGCTCGGTGATGACGTTATTGCTGGAGGAGCTGCGCCACAGGGCGCTACCAGCTACCGCCGCCGCTAACCTCCCGCTGAATTTCACGGGAGATGTTAGCGGCGCTACACCCAATTTTCCCCCTATGCCTCTATTTATAAAGCCCGGGATCCCATATGCTTTATTAACTGCTTTGTTAACTTGTCCTGCCACCTTCAAAGGTTTTGCACAAACACCCCCAGGTCTCTCTCTTTCCTTGCACCCCCTTTAAAATTGTACCATTTAGCTTATATAGTCTCTTCTCATTCTTCCTACCAAAATGTATCACCTCACACTTCTCGGCATTTAATTTCATCTGTCATGTGTTCGCCCATTCCAGCAGCCTGTCTATGTCTTCTTGAAGTCTATCATTAATATGAAGACGCATCTGTCATTATCCATACAGGGACTTTTCATCTGTAATTCTGCCTCTTATTCACAGCAAATTCAGTGGGGGTGATTTTCATTCAGAAGTCGGGAAGGAGGCGGGACTACAACAGTGGGCTCAGCAGGCCAATTAAGGGCCACCCAGCAACAGGTGACATCACAGACTGAAATTTCATCTGTCAAGAGGTTTTGACAGATGAAATATCAGTGTTTCACAGCTGTTTGAAGCTGTCAAATACTGATAGTCTTACTTCTAACCTGAGTCCTTCTACACAGACTCAGTTAGAAATCTCACCGGCACAGAAAGCTGCAGGCTGTCACTTTTGACAGTTCGCAGCCATTCTGCTTTCTGTGCCGGTTGAATGATGGACTCCCGAAACCTAGAGGAAGGAAGGCTGAAACGGTAAGTTCAGGTAATTTAAACTTCTTTACACACTTTAAACACACCAAACACACTTACCTTTGCACTCATGCACCCATCACTCACTTGAACACCGAAATCTCGACCCCTCCAAGTCCTTCAACCCGACGGCCCGACTCCTCTATCTTGGCTTGGTTTGGAGCCATCAGGAATCCCACACTTCAAGCTTTAAAATAGGGATTAGGCTAAAAACTGCCTGTTAACTACCTGTTAACAGGCAGTTAATTGGCACTAACCCCTTCCCGTTTTGGGTAGGCGGGTCCCAGTGCGGGACGGGTACCCGCCTTCTTTGAAACTTACATGGAGGCGGGTTGGGGCAGGATGGTGTCGGGACCCCCGAATTCGGGACTTTAACCCCCCCCGCACGCCTCCAATCCCGACTCCACGGGTCAATGAAAATCGACCCCAGTAGCTTATCTTTTGCTTGGTGTCTCTTTATTTCTGTTCAATGCTTCACGAAACTTATCAGAGTAAATTCACAAAACATGTGCTTCTGGAGGGGAACAACAGGCAACAGAAGCACATCAGTGATGGGGCTACAACCCCTATAATGTCAATTCTCTGACCTATGCTTCTTTTGAGTGTGGATTCCCCCTGGGATTGCCAGATCTGTAAATTGATATTATATTTGCAAACACTGTGATTCAGGATTGGTTCAAATCAGTGTGGGTACTTAATTATATGCTATGACCTACTTTAACTTCAGCAGCTACAATAGTACATGATAATCTCTAGATGCTTGCCCCTCAGTCTGCTGATTAGACCAATATTGTTATATCACCATGGAGGAGTGGTGGGTGGAGAGGGGGCACTGAGCTGGGGCCAAAGCATTTCTCCACATGGAGGAAAAGCAAGTAAAACCATTTTCCTGGTCTAACAACATGGACTTCTGAGTGGCTGAACTCAAGGAAGCATTGGTGTAGGCCAAAAGCCTGTGTTTTAGGCCAGGATCGGTGAATGACGCATGATGAGGCCAGAAATGGGAGAAGAGAATGAATCTTAAACAACACCCCAAAACATATAAATCTGAATGCTTTGTTGGCCATTGCTGAGTATTACTGCAATATAGGTTGTTGCATAAGAATATGTTAAAAGGCCTACACCTGTCCTGCAGTTACACTGATGATGCTTTTTGTTCAAAGATTTAGAAGTCAACCTATTGGTATTCAGTTAAAAAAATTACATTGCAATAGCCCATTAGTATTGATTTAACCCATTGATACTGAGATATTCCATTAGTTTTGAGAAAACCCACTGGTAATAAGGTAAAGAATAAAAGAAAGACTTGCATTTATATAGTGCCTATCATGACCACTGGATGTCCCAAAGCACTATACAGCCAACAAAGTACTTTTGGAGTGTAGTCACTGTTGTAGTGTAGGAAACGCGGCAACCTATTTGCACACAGCAAGCTCCCCCAAACAGCAATGCGATAACGACCAGATCATCAGTTTTAGTGATGTTGATTGAGGGATAAATATTGGCCAGGGCCCCAGGGATAACTCGCCTGCTCATCTTCAAAATAGTTCCATGGGATCTTTTACATTCACCCGAGAGGGCAGACGTCTCATCCGAAAGACGGCACCCCCGACAGTGCAGCACTCCCCCTCAGTACTGCACTGGAGTGAAATCCTAGATTGTGCTCAAGTCTCTGGAGTGGGACTTCAACCCACAACCTTCTGACTCAGGTATGAATGTTGTATGCACTGAGCCACGGCTGGCACTAGTAACCACCTGGTATTGAGGTAATTACCGAGGAGACAAGCTGAGTAGTGATACAAAAAGTGTCATCAAACCACACACGTGGTTGCTTTTCCCAAACCTGCAATCTGTATTACTGAAGCATTCTGGTAGGATATGCAGTATCAGCAGGTACACCATCAGAAAACAGTGTGCTCAAACAACAAGGTGAATAGTGATGGAAAAATGTCCCCAGCATCCATGCATGATCATGCTAGTGACATTTAACACATCCTATTTATGTTCTTGTAAGTTGTCTCCAAAATCCACAAGCTTGTAATGAAAAGTAAATTGGAAAATGACAGAAGATATCTTCATTCCCCACAAGACGGTGCATCTCAGCAGGTTACTAATTCACTCATCCTGTTTTATAATTATTTCATGCTGACAAAATTATGGTATTATTAAAAGTTATCTCACTCAATGCACTTTTGAAACCAATATAAAGCAAGCTATAAAGGAGTCTTGCTAGTAAGGTAGATGAATTGAAGGTGTTGATGAACACATGGGAGTATGAAATTGTTGCTATCACAGAGACATGGTTGAGGGAGGGGCAGGACTGGCAGCTCAATATTCCATAGAAACATAGAAACATAGAAGATAGGAGCAGGAGTTGGCCATTCGGCCCCTCGAGCCTGCTCCGCCATTCAACGCAATCATGGCTGATCATCCAAATTCAGTACCCTGTCCCTGCTTTCTCCCCATATCCCTTGATCCCTTTAGCCTTAAGAAATATATCCAACTCCTTCTTGAATATATTTAAAGACTTGGCCTCGACTGCTTTCTGTGGTAGAGAATTCCACAGGTTCACCACTCTCTGGGTGAAGAAATTCCTCCTCATCTCAGTCCTAAATGGCTTACCCCTTATCCTTAGACTGTGACCCCTGGTTCTGGACTCCTATAGGGGGTGGCATGTGTGTCCAGTCAGCTTCACCTCTGACTGTCTTTTGAGTGGTTCGAATCGTTCCCACACCCCTGGGTTCTAGACATCGGACTTAGGTACAGGCGGTGATACAGAAAATCGAGTAGACAAGTGGTTTGGTGCAAGAAAACCAAAATTTTATTAAAAACAGAATAAAACAATCTTATGAAAATTACTGGTATGAAATACAGGCATAAACAATTACACTTATATGGGAATGGGGAACACACGGCACATCGAAGGAAAACAACTACATTAACAATCCCCTTATCCCACCCCCTATACCTAACTAGATTAAGCTATGAGGGGCCAGGAATTCATGCTCACCAATCCAAAACCTGTTGCTTTAATTGGGTTGGTTTTGAGGTCAGCTCTTGCTGTCCTTTGGGGTATCCCGTCTCCGGGCGTGGTGCTGAAGTTGTTTGTGCAAGGGCACCCTCCCTTTTCCTCAGCTACCGTCGTCGTCGAGTCGCGATGGGTTTTCTTCTTCTTCTCCCTCGGGCAGTCGTCGGCGGTAATGATATGGTTAGAGGTTGGTTGGCGGTCTTTACCGTTTAAATGATTTTGCTAGCCATGCTTCGAACGCCAGTTTATTCTTTAACCAGGCTATTACTGTCCATGTGACAAACGCCAGCTCATAACTAGGCCATTTGTCTTGATTTTGCTACCCATCCTTCGAACGCCAGCATATTCTTAAAAACGGGGTTTTACTGTCCGTGCATGTAACACCAACTTATTCACCAAACACCAGCTTATAACTGGGCGTTTGTCCCCAAATGTATCTTTCCGCTGCCCTTCTCTGCCTTTACCGGTTTACCTTCTTCTTCGTCTTGTCTCGTCTCGTCTGCCCGTTCGTGGCCTGTGTGTCCTGTGTGGTTTTGAACTCGAGTCTTGTTCTCCTCCCGCATTTGGCCCCGGTGTAAAGGGCGTCCTTAGTTGTTGAGCGGCGCGGCGAGCAAGAAGAGAGCCCGCCACGAGGCTAGGGCACAAGAATGAGCGGCAGCAGGGCAAAAGCCAAACGATGAGAGGCCAGAGCAAGAGTCAAGGGTCAAGAGAGCGATTGTCACCGATGGGCCTACAATTAAACCCGTTCTTCAATCCTTATCTGCGCGCCAAATCAGGTCAGTCCTTTGTCTAACTTTTGGCGGACTCGTTTAAATGATTACAGCCATTTATTTTAACGACTTTTGGAGTGGTTGCCTTCGGGTCTAATGGCCCTGATGTCCTGGTTGTTTGTCATGGATAAAACTTAATTGTCCCCATCCTGACTTGATGGTTACTGTGAGCTGTTACCGATTAAATATGCAGAAACATACTGGCCTTGATTTTAGGCCCATTCTAGCTTGATCTGTTTCAAGTCGAATGAGTGCATATTCGGTGTTTACTTTGGCTGTCTGCCTCCACAGAGTCCTTTTCACAGATTCCTGCATTTTAAGTTTCGTCTCCGGGCCTGCCTGTCTGCAAAGGCCTGCTTTAAAAATCCTGTTGGTTTTGGTCACGAGGTTACAGAAGCCATTTTGGGTACCCTGTTTTTTAATAACTTGTCCAAACAGGGTCCCTTGATCCATAATTTGGGGAGTGCGGGAATTTTGAGAACCCTGCACTTACACTCCCCGACCATCGGGAACATCCTTCCTGCATCTAGTCTGTCTAGTCCTGTTAGAATTTTATAAGTTTCAATGAGATCCCCTCTCATTCTTCTAAACTCCAGTGAGTACAAGCCGAATTGACCCAATCTCTCCTCATACATCATTCCTGCCATCCCAGGTATCAGCCTGGTGAATCTTCGCTGCACTCCCTCCATGGCAAGAATATCCTTCCTCAGATAAGGTGACCAAAACTGCACACAATACTCAAGATGTGGTCTCACCAATGCCCTGTACAACTGCAGCAAGACATCCTTGTTCCTGTACTCAAACCCTCTCGCTACGAAGGCCAACATACCATTTGCCTTCTTAACCGCCTGCTGCACCTGCATGCTTACCTTCAGCGACTGGTGCACAAGGACACCCAGGTCTCGTTGCACTTCCCCTTCTCCCAATCTATTGCCATTCAGATAATAATCTGCCTTCCTGTTTTTGCCACCAAAGTGGATAACCTCACATTTATCCATGTTATATTGCATCTGCCATGCTTTTGCCCAATCACCCAACATGTCCAAATCATCCTGGAGATACACAGATTTAACATTGGCGACGAGAAGATTCAAACCTACCTGCAACTCTGCATCACCTCCCAGGGATTCGCTCCTGGAGAACAGTGAAAGAAGAAGGCCGAGTTCAGAAGCACGGGCGTCAACCATCCAGCGGAGACTCCAGCAAAATGGGCTGGCAACAGGTACGGCGCAGACCCTTCCCGGACAGCGGCGGCTAGAGCCGACCGACGGCACAGAAAAAGGCCGAGCAGCGTCGACGGGAGAAGAGAGAGGGTAGAGCGCACAGGGCGCAGCCGGTGTTCAGGACCGAGCGGCGTCGACGCGAGAAGAGAGAGAGGCGCGCAGGAAAACGCGCAGAGCGCAGCCGGTGTTCAGGGGCCGAACAGCGTCAGCGGGGAACAAATTAAAGCGCGGGAGACGCCATTTTGAGCCGCAGCGGAGAAGAAGGGAGAGCGCAGGAGACGCCATTTTGAGCCGCAGCGGAGAAGAAGGGAGAGCGCGGGAGACGCCATTTTGAGCCAGTCTAACCACACCCAGGGATGCCGAAGAGTGGCAGTGTCACAGCATTCGACAATGAAGTCGAAGATTGGACGACATATGTCGAACGCATAGAAGTGTACTGCAAGGCGAATGAAGTGCCAGATGACAGGAAAGCGCTGGTATTGTTGAATTCAATGGGTGCAAAAACGTATGGCTTACTGCGAAACCTAGTAACCCCAGAGAAGCCAGTGGAAAAGGATTTTGAAAACATAGTGTCAATCCTACAGGACCACTTAGACCCCACACCGCTGCTGATAGCGGAAAGATTTAAGTTTCACAAAAGGAAGCAGCATAAAGATGAAAGTAATGCTGAGTTTTTAACGGAACTGCGCAAGCTATTGAAACACTGCCAGTATGGAACGGGACTAGCAGATACTTTAAGGGACAAGTTTGTGTGTGGGCTTCAAAGTGAAGGAACCCAGAAACGGCTTCTATCAGAAAAGGATCTTACACTGGACAAGGCTTTCAGCATGGCAGTATCACACGAAGCAGCAGCACGGGGCGCGGAAGAGATACAACGGACACCGCAAGAATATGGCACAAAGGAAATGTCATACGGAACAGTGAAGTGCTATCGCTGTGGCAGAACAACACACGACCATAAGGATTGCTGGTTCAAGGACCAAGTGTGCAGACAGTGGGGAAAAGTAGGACACATAGCAAGAGTCTGCAGGTCGGAAAAGAAAACCAGCAGCAAGAAATCCCCACAGGAGAAGTACAAGAAGGTACATAAGGTGACGGAGAGTAGTGCAGACGAACAGAAAAGTGATACAGACTCTGGAAGCAAGGAGCTGGGTTGTCTGAAACTACATAATGTGATCAAAACGGAGGATCACCAAACTATCTGGGTCACACTCAAGATAGCCAGAGTCCAAGTGAAAATGGAATTGGACACAGGATCAGCCCTAACAGTCATAAACCGAAGGGACTACAAGCGGCTATTCTCACATATACCCTTGAGAGATACAGAGATTGTCTTGAAGACGTACACGGGGCAAAAAGTCTACCACAAAGGAAAAATAAGGGTGAACGTTATATATAACGGCAAGGAAACACCAAAAATGAACCTGTATGTATTGCCAGATGGAGGACCACCACTACTAGGACGTGAATGGATCCGGAAGATACAGCTAGATTGGCATTCCATACAAGCACTGACTGTAGATGCCAAAAAGGATGATGACGTCACAACTGGATGACTGTCACAAATGCTAACTGACGCACAAGAAGTGTTCCAGGAGGAACTCGGAACACTAAAAGGCATAACAGCGATGATCAAAATAGAGGAAAATGCAAGCCCAAAGTTTTTTACGGCCAGACCGGTACCTTATGCGATCCGCCCAGCCGTCGAAGCAGAGCTGGAAGGTTTGGAATGTTCAGGAGTACTGTCCAAAGTGGACTGGAGTGAGTGGGCTACACCCATCGTTCCTGTAATGAAGAGGTCGTTGAGTAATACGCCTGGGAAACCAAAGAAGGTTCGCATCTGTGGGGACTATAAGATGACAGTGAACCCAGTCCTTCACACTACAATATCTGCTTCCGCGGATTGAAGAGATTTTCGCCTCGCTATCTGGAGGGAAACGCTTCACTAAGATTGATCTGGCCCAGGCGTACCTGCAAATGGAGGTAGAAGAAGCCTCGAAACAGTACCTCACGATCAACACTCATAAAGGTTTCTACCAATACAACCGGCTGGTGTTCGGGGTAGCATCAGCTCCGGCTATTTGGCAAAGGGCAATGGATCAAGTCCTGCAAGGGATTCCAGGGACCCAGTGTTATTTGGATGACATCCTGGTCACGGGCGAAAATGACAGTGATCACCTCGCCAACCTGGAGCAGGTGCTCGCTAGATTGAAGGAATATGGGCTCCGAGCTAATCGCCACAAATGCAAGTTTTTCCAGAAGCAGATCTCGTATTGTGGCCACGTTATTGATGAAGAGGGGTTACATAAGTCCCCTGAAAAGATTGAGGCAGTTGTCAAGGTTCCAGCACCGGAAAATGTGTCACAACTGAGGTCGTTCCTCGGGCTGGTGAACTACTACCATAAATTCTTGCCGAATTTGTCTACAGTACTACACCCACTGAACACCCTACTGCAAACGGGGGTACCATGGAAGTGGAATGATGAATGTAAACGGGCTTTCCAGAAGTGCAAAGAATTGATCACATCAAAAGAGGTGTTGGCTCATTTCAACCCAGCACTACCAATTTGGTTGGCGTGTGATGCATCACATTATGGCATTGGAGCAGCGCTGTCGCACAAATTCCCGGACGGCTTGGAGAGGCCAGTAGCCTTTGAGTCTCGGTCACTAACCTCAGCCAAGCGTAACTACGCCCAGATTGACAGGGAGGCCCTCAGCCTAGTGTGGGGTGTGAAAAAGTTCAACCACTATCTGCACGGGCAGAAGTTCACCTTGCTGACTGACCACCAACCACTTGTCTCCATCTTTAATCCAAAGAAGGGCGTTCCGGTGATGACTGCGCAACGGCTACAAAGATGGTCCCTTTTTCTACGGGCGAACCAATATGAAATCGAGTATAAGGGCACGAAACAGCATGGAAACGCTGATGAGCTATCACGCCTGCCACTGCCTACTGCGGAGGAAGCGCCAGCAGTGGACCCTGTCGAAATATTTCATTCGACTATAATTGAACGCTTGTCAGTAACTAACGCTGATATAGAGAAGGAGACCCGAAATGACCCGACACTGTCTCGGGCATATGACTTGACAGTGAAGGGATGGCCAACACATGGCGACTCACTGTTGCCAGCATTCTCATCCAGAAGAGAACAGCTGTCAGTATGCCGGGGACCTTGATGTGTGGATCCCGAGTGGTAATTCCACCCAAGTTAAGGGAGAGAGTGCTCAATGAGCTTCACGAAGGCCACCTGGGAGGGGTGAAAATGAAAAGCCTTGCTAGGGCTTATGTGTGGTGGCCGGGGATCGATCAGCAAATCGAGGACCTGACAAAGAGCTGCTCAGGATGCCAGAAGGTCCAAAATGCACCACCACATGCCCCTCTACACCCATGGGAGTGGCCCTCATCTCCATGGCAACGGGTGCATATTGATTTGCTGGTCCATTCATGGACTCAATGTTTTTAATAGTCATGGATGCACACTCGAAATGGCCTGAGGTGATCAAAATGTCCTCCACCACCACGGAGAAAACTATTGCAGTCCTACGGACCATATTTGCCAGGAACGGCTTGCCAGAGCAGATTTGCTCTGATAACGGACCACAGTTTGTGTCCGAAGAGTTTCGAAGATTTATGAAAAGGAATGGGGTAAGGCATTACACATCCGCCCCGTATCCTCCAGCCACAAATGGATTGGCTGAGAGGTTCATACAAACCTTTAAAAAAGCAGTAAGGGCCATGTGCGATGACGACATTCCACTGCAGCATAAGGTGGACAATTTCCTATTAGCCTACAGAAATGCGACACATGCAGTCACCAACCAGACCCCGGCCATGATGTTCTTTAACCGAAGGTTGAGATCTCGTCTGGATTTGCTCAGACCAAATGTACGAAGAGATGTTGAGAATAAGCAATTCCAGCACATCAATGAG
Source organism: Somniosus microcephalus (assembly GCF_052327205.1). Classification (NCBI taxonomy): domain Eukaryota; kingdom Metazoa; phylum Chordata; class Chondrichthyes; order Squaliformes; family Somniosidae; genus Somniosus; species Somniosus microcephalus. Next base: position 41,667,732 of record NC_140998.1, read on the forward strand.
AAGCCGACAAGGAGCTTCAATGTAGGGCAACCAGTCTTGGCCCGCGACTACCGAACAGAGAAATGGCAACCAGGAACGATATGCACACAGCAGGGGCCACTAATGTACACAGTGGATGTTGGGGAGAACATGGTGAGACGCCATGTTGACCAGATCCTAGAGTCACAGGAATGAGTCAACCCCATGTCTCGCGTACCTGGTGATGAACCCGACATACAGGTAGCATCTACCCCAGAAACAGTAGCATCGGAAGCTGATGAACCAACCGATGACAGGGGGCCAGAATCGCCTCCGCACCAAGAGCAAGACACTCAGGAAAGGCGCTATCCAGAAAGGATCAGGAAGCCTCCCCAAAGACTGAATTTATAAATAGACTATTTTCATTTAATGTTGCATGTTAAAAGTGTTAATTGTAATTGGTTGATATTTAATTGTTAAATGAATGTTATGGTACTGTTAATCTAAAAGGGGAGGAATTGTAGTGTATGTACCTTTAAGGGGACAACTACTTTTTACAGCTCCTGTATACTGTAGTACCGGCAGTGACCACACCTGTATATAACCCTGAGTAGGGATCTGTACAGTTAGTTTTAGAGTAACCCTCATCCAGTAAACACCTGTTGATTGTTCCCTGCAGTCTCTTGTCTAATTATTGAAGGACACACAACATCAAGATACATGGATTTAACAGGTGCTGGGTCCTTTGCTATTTGTAGTGTACATTAATGATTTAGATATGAATGTAGGAGGTATGATCAGTAAGTTTGCAGATGACACAAAAATTGGTGGAGTGCTAAATAGCGAGGAGGGAAGCCTCAGGCTACAGGACGATATGGATGGGTTGGTTAGATGGGCAGAACAGTGGCAAATGGAATTTAACCCTGAAAAGCATGAGGTGATGCATTTTGGGAGGGCTAACAAGGCAAGGGAATACACAATGAATGGTAGGACCCTAGGAAGGATAGAGGATCAGAGGGACCTTGGTGTGCATGTACATAGATCCCTGAAGGCAGCAGGACAGTTAGTTAAGGTGGTTAAAAAGCCATATGGGATACTTGCCTTCATTAGCTGAGGCACAGAATATAAGAGCAGGAAGGTTATGATGGAGCTGTACAAAACGCTAGTTAGGCCACAGCTGGAATACTGTGTGCAGTTCTGGTCGCCACACTATAGGAAGGATGTGATTGCATTGGAGAAGGTGCAGAGGAGATTCACCAGAATGTTACCTGGGCTGGAGCGCTTCAGCTATGAAGAAAGACTGGACAGGCCAGGGTTGTTTTCCTTAGAGCAGAGAAGGCTGAGGGGGAACCTGATTGAGGTGTACAAAATTATGAGGGGCATAGATAGTGTAGATAGAAAGGAACTTTTCCCCTTAGTAGAGGGGTCAATAACCAGGGGGCATAGTTTCAAGATAAGGGGCAGAAGGTTTAGAGGGAATTTGAGGAAAAACTTTTTCACCCAGAGTGTGGTTGGAATCTGGAACTCACTGACTGAAAGGGTGGTAGAGGCAGGAATCCTCACAACATTCAAGAAGCATTTAGATGAGCACTTGAAATGCCATAGCATACAAGGCTACGGACCAAGTGCTGGAAAATGGGATTAGAATAGACAGGGCTTGATGGCCGGTGCGGACACGATGGGCCGAAGGGCCTCTTTCTGTGCTGTATAACTCTATGGGGGAAAAATTCAGTATCGCCCCATTTGGGGCGCCATTATTGGCCGTGCGCAAAATTTAGTGCCTGGCGCTAATTATTGCCTCCGACGGCAAACTTGGCTTTTATCGTCCCTGGAGGTGATTGGAGCGCTAAATCTGGCGCTTCACACCTGTCTTAAGGCGCAAAGTCTGAGGAGCGAGGCGCTACCTCAGAGCGCTGGCGAAGCAAGGAAGTGCACATCAAAATAAACCTGTAAAGTGCTGCTCAGTACCCAAAACTCCTTCACACAGCATTGAATCTCTCCAGAAGTCTCTCTCTCTCTCTCTCAGAATGCATGGTGCACAAATGTCACCAACAAAAAAAGACAGGAAGCGGTCGCCTTTAAGTAGCGCTCCCCCAGTCCCTTTCTGACAGCATAACGCTCCCCTCAACCTGTCATTGCTAGCGGCAGGCGGTAAGGCAGGCTGCGCCACTCAATATTGGGTCCGGGGTGCTACCGGGGAATTGCGCACTCGACTAACGTCACGATCTGCCGGCGCAAGAGATCGTGGTGGCATTATTTAGCGCCGCCGCAAAATGTCTAGTTAATTTCGCGAGCGGCGCAAACATCGCCGCGCCCGGGCGCTAGTTGCTTTGCACCCCATTAGTGCCCTCTTAAGGCGCTAAGGGAGGCGCAAACAACTGAATCTTTCCCCCTATGACTCTATGGAGGAAAAATTCAGTTGTTTGCGCCTCCCTTAGCGCCTTAAGAGGGCACTAATGGGGTGCAAAGCAACTAGCGCCCAAGCGCGGCGATGTTTGCGCAGCTCGCGAAATTAACTAGACATTTTGCGGTGGCGCTAAACACTGCCACCACGATCTCTTGCGCCGGCAGATCGTGACGTCGGTTGAGTGCGCAATGCCCCGGTAGCGCCCCGGATTGGATATTGAGTGGCTCACCCTGCCTTACCGCCTGCCGTTAGCAACGACAGGTTGAGGGGAGAGTTTTGCGGTCAGAAAGGGACTGGGGGAGCGCTATTTAAAGGCGACCGCTTCCTGCCTTTTCTGTTGGTGATATTTGTGCACCACGCATTCTGAGAGAGAGAGAGAGAGAGAGACTTCTGGAGAGATTCAACACTGTGTGAAGGAGTTTTGAGTACTGAGCAGCACTTTGCAGATTCATTTTGATATGCACTTCCTTGCTTCGCCTGCGCTCTAAGGTAGCGCCTCCCTCCTCGGACTTTGCACCTTAAGACAGGTGTGAAGCACCTGATTTAGTGCTCCAATCAGCTCATGGGACGATAAAAGCCAAGTTTGCCGTTGGAGGCGATAATTAGCGCCAGGCGCTAAATTTTGCGCACGGCCGATAATGACACCCCAAACGGGGCGATACTGAATTTTTCCCCTATGACTCTAAGTTAGAATAGCTGTACTTAGCTGATAAAAAGATCTGGAATTTGTCTGTTCACTTATGTCATACTATTAATTGTTTCTGCGTATTACATCTAATTGAAAAAAAAACCTGACTACACTGGCCTGGTCAGACATGTTGGCCTCGATATTAATTCCCCCTGATGTGGGAGAGGGTTGGGGGTTAAAATGAACGCAACCCCAACCCACCACGTACGTGCCTGCTGCCATTTTCATGGCGTCAAATTATAATGAGGTCATGCCGTTAAATTCAGCAGGACCGCCGCATCCCCGGCCTCAACGCGTTTCCTGGACATTTTTGCCCTCCCCCGCACCCTCCCCGCCTCCTTGCAAATATCGGGGCCGTTATCAATGCACACATCTGATAAACTTCCTTTTAAACCTTGTCGTGTTATTTTTTTTATGTCAAGGTGAAGGATCTGAGTGTGGGGCAAAGGTACATTTTCTCATTTTAGTCACCAAATCCAGCACTCCCAGGCCAGGTGTAGCATCCAATCTTCCTCAACAATGACCTCAGTGCCAACCACAAATAGCACCACTTATTACACTAGTATAATATTTTCCTACTTTGTACACTCACAATCTGAATGAGGTTATCAGTTTGGTACCAATCTGGGGGCAGTTTTGTGCTCTGGGCTCATACCCATTTGAAATTGCATTGATAGTGCTTAAACTCATTTTAATTTGGAGAAAACGTTGATCCCAACAGTCTAGCTATGAAGGAAAGTAAGAACTTTAATACAAAGGAGAACTTTTAGTTATGGCTATACCACTTTCAAAGGCAAGAAGGGAACAGGAATATGAAGGAACATTTTTAACAGACATTACTCAGACAAAAGCAGCAGTTGTAACCAAGGACAAATCTGGAGTTGCTATGGAACCAGCGGGACCAACCAGCACTGTCTTGAGATAAGACCCTCATTAAACTGCAACAAGTGACACGCATGATGAAGTAAACCACTAAACTTTGAACCAACCACGAACAACAAGGGGAAAAGCCATGGTTGAGTGAGCCAATCATTGAGGTGTACATGTGAACAGCTCGAGAAGTGGTAAAATAAAAGATCTCTGGTAGATAGTGTATCTGTGCATTTCTGTTAAAGTGGATTCAGGTCTACAAACCCTACTCTAACACTTAATGTGGGAGGTGTGAAAGTCATAAATAATTCCTACAGCTGATTCCTTCTATTTTAAAACACTGCAAGGAATAAGACATCATTTTCCTGATTTTGTCACATCCAGGCTCCAGACATGAAAGAGCTATACACAATTTTTAGAAACCATCTGAGATGAATGGGAACCATTAGTCTAAGGAGTATAAAGGTAATTTTGCAAATTTATTCTCACGGCATGAAGATTTGCTCGCTGGAGGCATTTATCATGATTCAGGCACGAAGTTCAGGATTTTCCAACCATTCATCATTGGGAACGCATATTCATAAAATTTACCATATAGGTACCATACAAATGCAAAGTAATTTAATAAAGAAGGAGCATGAGAATTCTAAGTGCTTGCATTAATATTCTTAGCTTTTTAATATTTCATATTTGCATGACTTTCCCTCATTTTTCAAGGACAAATGGCATGAAAATAGGAGAAACAATAAATTGAATAATTATATGTGATGTATTATCTTGGATAACCAAGAGCTCTACCGTTTCCAGTTCTCATAAGCACTGCTGAACCATACAAGGATGTTCTGGTGCCCGAAGTACATTTTTTTTTAACTCTCTTCTTCCAATCTGTACCCTCTGTCTTATAATTATTATCACTCTCTTGAACTTCATCTTATTTGCTTTCTTCCTCCTTTTTGGCTCCACAAAATTCATCACAACAAGGGTTTATTTTAAGCCGGTATCCATACATTAATATTGCATGCCGTAATTTTCTTCTTATTCTTATGGAATGTGCCATCACGTGGCTCAGCTGAGAACTGGTAATGTGGTAGTTAAAGTGACTGTCAGGCTTGAAACTCTAATATTTTTCTGACTAGAAATCATGGAATTGTACCATTTGTTATTGACCTACCTACAGAGTAAAGCGCTTTCAATTGTCACTAGTCCTTATCTGGTGACCTTTTGAGTATAGGTTTTCCAATTGAGGTACTGGAATTTCTATATTTTTTTCTGGATGTGTTGACAGCATAGTTTTGCTGTAAAACTAATTTAAAGTGTGTTGTACAATCCTAGCACTTTTTGCAGCTGACACTACTATCTTTCAGAAGTTAGGTTAACAGGCCCTTTAGAACGTGTCAATATTTGCAGGGAACCCCCGCATAGAGAACTTTGAAAACTGGTTGGAAGTGTCAATCATTATTTGTTCCTGTGAATATTTACTTCGTACTGTGTACAAGCTGGTGTTGTTTTGAATCCAATTTTGCTTCCTTGCATATGTGTCAGTTTTCATAAGTATCTTTGCACCTAATGAATGCACTAGAATGATTGTACCTAAATTTATAAGCTTGATGATGGATGGTTTGCTTGGAGAGGCTCATTTGTTTCATAGACATAGACATGGAAAACCCATGCTGATTTTTTTCTGCCATTGTTTTAATGCTTTTTCCACAGCGCTGAATAGATTGGGCACATACTGAAACATGTACAGCTCCCAAGAAAGCAAAAAATCCAACTCTGCAATCAGAGTAAGTTGCCTTCTGCAAGCATAAGATAGTTTGTGAAGCACAGAACTTCATCACCCATGTGTTTGTTAACCTCCTGAGATCTTAGCAGAGCCCATTCATTCGATACAAGTTGCTGTTTCCTAGCTGTTTACAACAACCAATATCTTGTACTGCTGGTTACCAGGTAACTGTTGCCCCTGACAGGGCCCTTGTCAAAGCAATCCTCCAATGAAAGGAGTGGGGGAGGGGAGAGGTGGGAGGGAAGTGACACCTGGGGTCAGGAATTTCAGGTGGATTCCATCGCCATCAGATAAGGCTATTCTTTTAAATTATGTTTGCCTTTGGCTTTTTCACAGGTAACAGTAGTTATGAATTGAAACCACAATTGATGTCTTGTATCCGGTAGCATCCTGTTTAAAAAAGATTTATGTGCTTTCATACCACAGGACTGTGTGGAAAAAGGCCAATCCTGAGAATTGTTTTGCAGTATTGCATAGGGGAGGGAGTGAGTCTGAATTCGTACTCAGAACTGGTGTTAGCTGAACAAAAAGGTCAGTTTAGAAAAATCACCATATCACTGATTATAACAATAACAACTTGCGCTAACATGGCTCCTTTAATGAAGTAAAACGTCCCGAGGGGCTTCATAGGAGTGATTATCAATCAAAATTTGACACCGAGCTACGTAAAGAGATATTAGGACAGGTGAGCAAAAGCTTGGTCAAAGTGATAGGTTTTAAGGAGCGTCTTAAAAGAGGAGAGGCGGAAAGGTTTAGGGAGGCAATTCCAGAGCTTAGGGCCTAGGCAGCTGAAGGCTTGGTTGCCAATGGTGGAGCGATTAAAATCGGGGATGTGCAAGAGGCCAGAATTGGAGGAAAGTAGAGGTTTCGGAGGGTTGTGGGGCTGGAGGAGATTACAGAGATAAGGAGTGATGAGTTCATGGAGGGATTTAAAACAAGGATGAGAATTTTATAACTGAGGTGATGCTGGATCCAATGTAGGTCAGCGAGCAGAAGGGTGATGGGTGAATGGGACTTGGTATGAGTTAGCATACAGGCAGAAGTGAATAATACAATATTATCAGACTTACTGTGTTGGATGCAGCAGCCATCATCAGCTATCGCTTAGAGGAGAAGGATGAGGATGATAATGATGATGTTCTGGGAATGTAGAGGGTATAGGAGGTGAACTACTCGCAGAATAAACTGTCCTAGGCAGTGCCGCAGGAGGTTAAGCAAGGGAAGCTATGACTGTGCTTTTTAACCTGCTACATGAAAACCTACAGAGAGAGGCAACCATCTGCACTGCCAGTCCCAGCAAAGGTCACCGCTGCTCAACTTTTATGGCACAGGAATCTCCTACCGACCATAGGGGACATCTCAGGAGTCAGCCGCAAATCAATTCACTGCTCCATTAAGGAGGTAATTGAAGCCCTGTTTCACTACAGTTTAGAAGTGCTTAAAAGCAGCAGCAGCAGCAGAGGCAGCTACAGATTCACTACATTGCTGACTTTCCCAAGGTATAGAGCATATTGGCTGTGCACATGTAGCCTATGTGCTGCAATCCTGTAGTGTCCCAAGTGGAAAGGGCTATTATTCCATCAACATGCAAATGATATGTAACCTTCCTCTTAATATAATGCATGTCAATGTATGTTTGCTTGGGAGTATCTATAATACTTTTGTTCTGAGGCAATCAAAGTACAGAAATCTCTTTGAAGGAGGAAATATAGATCATGGCTTCCTAGAGGGTGGGATATGCAGTGCTGATGACACCTCTGCACATCATTCCCCAGGAGAGAACAATACAGTGAGGCACATAGAAAAACAAGACACTCACTGAGTAACAATGGAGTGCAAAATGACACTTCAGGCGCTGGGACTGGTCAAGGTTATTGGCACAGTATGCTGCAGAGAAAGTCATCAAAATTCTAACCGTACGCTGCATAATATTGCCATAGACAGAGGCCTGAAGGGATAATTACTAGTCCTAGCCCCTTTAGCGCTACCCCGGATCAGGCGTATTCCTCAGACGTTCACTTTCAACTAAAGTTTGAGGTAGCCGAATCCTAAAAACGCTTAATTGGGTCTAAAGGTTCAGGCTATCTCTCCCTAAAGGAAAGGAACAACCTGAAAATGTTACCATCCTCCAGATAGCACTTTTAATAAGTGTAGCTAGATTGTAACATTCCGGATATTATGAGGGTCCGGAAAATGCCCCCAGAATTCTGCAACTCCTCACCAAAGAGTGTACAGAGATTGAGTTTGCGAGTTTGATACAGAAGTATTATGTGAGACAATTCTAAAAATATATAGATTTATTAAAGAACCGACATGTAATTTACAGTTGGTGAGTCAATTGCAACATTAACAGTTCCAAAAAGAGAAAGCTTTACAATCTTATTATCAGAGATCCTTACTCTCAAATCTCAACTTCACCACAGTTTTACAGTTCTTAAAGTTTATTCAGGATATCCACTAAAATCAAATACAGTACCTTTGATCCCCGAGGTACAAAGAGTTGTAGACTTACAGAGCCTGCCTCTGAAGCCGAGAATTGCTTTGCCCCTTTACAGCGAGTCTACTATCTCATTTGAGAGTTCAATATTTATACCCTTTTCCAGTGGTATCTCCTTTAAGGTTTTCTGCTGATGCAAGCTAATTATCTCTAATCATTTTTCTGCTGACTTCTGCAATTCTTAGATACCTTAGGTAGCATTACAGAATCATGTCTCTCCTCTAGGTGTTCCAAGCTTACCATAAAAAAGTAACAGAAGGTGCATTTTATTTGATGTCATTTTTACTTAAGGTAAATGTTTGTGCATCTTTACGAAGTGTAAATTAGAACACCTTAACCAGGGTGATCTATGCAATTCTTAGTCATCTCAGCTGGTAGTAATACAGAATTGTGTCTCTCCTCTAGGTGTTCTAAGCTTACCATATAAAACGGTGTAACAGCAGGTGCGTTTTATTTGATGTCATTTTTACTAAGGCCTTCTGTTTGTGCCTCTTTACGAAGTGTAAATTAGAACACCTTAACCAGGGTGAACTATTGTTTGTTCCCAAAGATTCAGACTGTCAGGAGCCTTTAACCTTCTGTTTCAATAAGGTTATTGATTCAGTGTCAACAACTATCTTATCTCTATAGCCAGAATGCTATCACAGCTTTTCATAATTAGGTTTCTAGATTTCCAAACCCGGTTTGTCATGTTTTAACAAGGCCAGAATTCTTTCATAGAATGGTGTATTTCCCTGAACAGGTTATATGGCGTATTCCTTCACAGCCTCCCATAGGCTTGAATAAAGAACAGCAGCAAACTATAGAAGACCAAAAGAAGAATTCCTACTCCTCTTGGCTCTACAAAAATTAGCTCAAAAAAAATTCTAGTCCTTTTCAGGAGCGGCCTAGTAGAAATGGGTGGAATGTGCACTGTGTATGCTCTGTCCAGCTGAAAATTGCAAACCGGGTCCTACAACCAGCATAAGACACTGACTAGCTATCTAAGCATCCAGCTTGTTTTGGGTAGGTGGGCATGCTGCACGCTGCTTACAGTCATCGGCAGAGCCTTTGGGTGTTCAAATTAGCCCCACCACCCCCCAACTCCCCTGATTTTCCACACATTTTCAGGCTAGAAACAGTTAGTTGAAATGAACCCTGAAATGCTTTACATTTAAGTGGCAATTAAGACAGCAAGTGTCACATGGCTTGAAAGAGAATTGGATCAATGTTTGCAACAGAAGAAAATAAAAGGATATGGGGAAGGGAAATGGGATTAGAGTGGGGAACTCTAGTTGAAGAGCTGGCACTGGCACAGGAGTGATGGGCCAAATGGCCTTCTGCGCTGTGATTTCTACAATTCTACAATTTATGTGAGAGCTGAAATATGATCAGTTTGTTCTTCCTTTGGACAATTGACAGTTTCCTATTTGCACAACAAAAAATCGATAAGATATATTAGAAGTGAAGTAATGTTATTATTGTTGGGTGCGTGTGTCATGTGTGTTCAATGTATTTTTCTGGTGCATTCACCCGTCAACATCAAACTCAGTGGAAAGATACGACAGAAAGCAGGCCACCTAACTTCAAACTAATATTGGAAGAGAATTATCAGCTAGAGTTGGCAAAGGTGCTTTTAACAAACTTGGACAAAATGGAGAAATGGTAAACTATAGTAACATTTTAACCACCTGACTATACAGCACAGAAACCTTGTCAATGTCAATGACTGCAGGGAAGAAACTGGATTATAAAGATTTAGGGCTTATTTTCTAAGTGCACACTCCTGGCACAGAGCCCCACTTGCCAAGAGCACATATTGGGCAATCATGGGCATGGTCCCCATGATTTTCTATCCATGGACTGAAAATTGTGAGGTCCACGCCTGTGTTTTCCCAATATGAGCCCCATGTAGGCAAGGTGTAAGGGGTTTTCTCCGATACTGGTCCCCCATTACTTCTTCTCTTAGGCAGTCCCTCGGAGCCGAGGATGACTTGCTTCCACATTAAAAATGAGTTCGCAGGTGACTGATGAGTCCAATGCGGGACCTACAGTCTCTGTCACAGGTGGGGCAGACGGTGGTTGAAGGGGTGGGTGGGTGGGGTGCTTGGGTTGACGTGCGCACCTTGCGTTGCCTGTACTTGGCTTCTGCTTGCTCCCAGCGAAGAGACTCGAGGTGTTCGGCGCCTTCCCGGATGCTTCTCCTCCACTTTGTGCGGTCTTGGGCCAGGGATTCCCAGGTGTCGATGGGGATGTTACACTTTTTCAAGGAGGCTTTGAGGGTGTCCTTGAAGCGTTTCCTCTGCCCACCTGGGGCTCTCTTGCCGTGCTGGAGCTCCGAGTAGAGCGCTTGTTTTGGGAGCCTCGTATCGGGCATGCGGACAATGTGACCCGTCCATCGGAGCTGATTGAGCATGGTCAAAGCTTCGATGCTGGGGATGTTGGCCTGAGCAAGAACACTGACATTGGTGCGCCTATCCTGCCAATGGATTTGCAGGATCTTGCAGAGGCAGCGTTGGTGGTACCTGTCCAGTGCTTTGAGGTGCCTGCTGTACATGGCCCATGTCTCTGAGGCATACAGCAGGGCAGGTATCACTGCTGCTCTGTAGACCATGAGCTTAGTGCCAGGTTTGAGGTCCTGGTCTTCAAACACTCTCTTCCTCAGGCGACCGAAGGCTGCACTGGCACACCGAAGGTGGTGTTGGACTTCGTCGTCGACGTCTGCCCTTGCTGACAGTAGGCTCCCGAGGTATGGAAAGTGGTCCACGTTGTCCAAGGCCTTGTCATGGATTTTGATAATCGGGGGGCAATGCTGTGTTGCGGGGGCAGGTTGGTAGAGGACCTTTGTCTTACGGATGTTTAGTGTAAGGCCCATGCTCTCATACACTTCGGTGAAGGTGTTGACGATGGTTTGGAGTTCAACCTCCGAGTGAGTGCAGACACAAACGTAGTCTACATACTGTAATTCGATGACAGAGGGTGGGACGACCTTGGATCTGGACTGGAGGCAACGGAGGGTGAACAGTTTCCCATTTGTTCTGTGAATTAGCTCTACTCCAGTGGGGAGCTGACTGAGGGTGAGATGGAGCATTGCAGCAAGTAAGATCAAGAAAAGCGTTGTTGCGATGACACAGCCTTGTTTGACCCTGGTTCATATGTGAATTGGGTCTGTGGTGGAACCATTGGTCAGGATCATGGCTTGCATGTCGTCGTGAAGCAGGCGGAGGATGGTGACAAACTTTTGAGGGCAGCCGAATTTGAGGAGGACACTCAATAATCCCTCACGGTTGACAGTGTCGAATGCCTTTGTGAGATCAAAGAAGGCCATGTACAGCGGTTGGTGCTGTTCCCTGCATTTTTCTTGTAATTGACGTGTGGTGATGATCATGTCCATTGTGCTCCTTAGTGGGTGGAGTCTGCATTGTGACCCTGGGAGGAGCTCTTCGACCACTGGGAGAAGGCGATTGAGGAGGATTCTTGCGATGACTTTCCCTGTGGCAGACAGCAGGGAAACTCCTCTGTAATTACATCAATCTGTCTTGTCACCTTTCTTGAAGATGGTCACAATTACGGTGTCTCTGTGATCCCCTGGCATGCTCTCCTCCTTCCAGATAAGAGAAATGAGTTCATGAATTCGCACCAATAGTGCTTCTCTGCCATGCTTTAGTGCCTCGGCGGGCATTCCATCTGCTCCTGAGACCTTGTTGTTCTTCAGTTGTCAGATGGCCTTTTCAGCCTCATGCCGGGCTGGGGTTGTGCTGAGATGGTGGCAGGTGTCATGCTGTGTGATGGAGTTGAGGACACTCGCGTCGAAGACAGAGTCGTGGTTAACTTACTACATGAGTTAGCAAGATGGCTCCTGTGCTGGCAGCTCCCTAGGGAGCTCCTTTGCCATCCTTGACCATCCGTTGCCATCCTTTGCGTTTGTATGGTGGCCAGGTATCGATGGAGACATCGAAGAAATGACCAAGAGCTGCCTAGGATGCCAGAAGGTCCAAAACGCTCCACCACAAGCCCCTCTACATCCATGGGAGTGGCCCTCATCTCCCTGGCAAAGGGTACACATCGACTTTGCTGGTCCATTTATGGACTCAATGTTCTTAATCGCGGTTGATGCACACTCCAAGTGGCCGGAGGTAATAAAGATGTCCTCCACCACCACGGAAAAAACCATCACAGTATTAAGAACCATATTTGCCAGGAATGGGCTGCCGGAACAGATCTGTTCTGATAATGGACCGCAATTTGTGTCCGAAGAATTCAGGAAGTTCTTAAAAAACAATGGGGTTAAGCACTACACGTCCGCCCCATACCATCCCGCCACCAATGGATTGGCTGAAAGGTTTGTCCAGACCTTCAAGAAGGCCATAAAGGCCATGGGTAATAAAGACATAAAACTTCAGCACAAGGTGGATAACTTCTTGTTCGCATACAGAATGCAACACATATGGTTACCAACCAAACTCCCGCCATGATGTTCTTCAATAGAAACCTAAGATACCGGCTGGATTTGGTCAAGCCCAATATCAGAAGGGACGTGGAGAACCGGCAGTTTCAAGGCATGAATGAAAGGCCAACTAGAACCTTCCAGATAGGTCAACAAGTTTTGGCCCGGGACTACCGTACCGAGAAATGGCAGCCTGGAACTATCTGCACACGACTCGGACCACTAATGTATACCGTGGACATCGGAGAAAGCATAATAAGGCGCCATGCTGACCAAATCATAGAGTCATCCGAAAAGGGACAGCCTACACCACAACTCTATACGCCTAACGATGAAGTAGAGATACCCATATCTACCTCCGATCCGGTGATACTGGAACCCGATGAACCCGACACTGGCATTCAAGCCGAATCAACCTTGCCAAAAGAACCTACTACACCACCAGAAACTACTGCACCACCGAGGCATTATCCGGACCGAGTCAGGAAGCCTCCAGAGAGACTGACTTATAATTAATTAACTACAGCAATGTGTATATTATTTTTCTTATAATATGTAATTAATAATTACTTAAAATATGATGTACTGGTTAGCTAAAAGGGGAGGAATTGTAGTGTATGTGCCTTTAAGAGCCCCATGTGTGCTGTAATGCCGGTAATGGCCACTCGGGCTATATAAGCCTGCATATTGTGTTATATCCGTTAGTACCCCTCCAGACTTTGCTTAGTAAACACCTATGAACCAACTCCTGTCTTCAGTGTCTCTATCAACACACAGACACTACACTTCCCCCCCCCCCCCCGTCTCCTCTCTTCTGCTGTTTAAGTTCCCCCCATTTCACACAGTTCTTGGACATCAGTATTTATAAGAATAAAATATACACGGCACAGGGTTTTGGCTCAACCTTTGATTTGTTCGTTTATTGAACGCACACACACAATTATTTCCCCAGTATAAATCCCCATGGTTTATATCAGGCTAACAACCCCAAAATACATTTTGCATCGGCACAATATGACACAGTTAAACCCGTCCGCAATTTGACTGTTACATATAAAGTTACCCAGACTCAATCACAAAGTCCTTATTGTGATCTGACTGAAACTCACAAGCTTACTCAGACTCAATCATAAAAGCCCCCTCTTTGATTTGACTGAAACATACAATCACCACTCCCGATCGGCTGTCTCTTGGAGTTGGTTGTAGGCCCGAATCTTTCTGTTCGCTGTTCTGCCGTCGGATTCCCACACCACTGTCGTTGAAGTGATCTTACGTTAAACCAAAACCAACTTGCAATATCTTGACACACATTTCCTGCCACCCTCCTGAGCATACGATTCATTTTAAAATGTGTGAATTGTCCTTGGTATTGTCCATTGATTCGAGATACATTTCTGACAATGCAACCTTCCCAAAGTGACTGCATATGCGAAGTTGTTGGTTTCTGTTAGCATTTATATTGAAAAGGTTCAAGGCCCGGCCCATTGTCTAGGCCTGCACTATACTAGTTATTCGGGGGCTATGGTCTAAGGTGGACAATGTAACCCCTTAAGGTACATGAACATGCGGATGTTCTTGTTCAGATTTTAGATTTGTAGTTTCGGCTGCAATGTTTGAATTAACCCTTTATTGCCAAGCCCTTTTTGCAGGCTCTGCAGTTCTGGGTTTTTATATTTCATAGTCCAATATTTTTACCATTGGGGGGAGGAATCAATCCTACAAATGTTCCACACCAGGAGGCCAAATTTGGAAAAATCTTTCGATAAGATGTTTTGCATGATACTTAGGGTTATCAGGATAGATAAAGTGAGGAACAGGATAGTTAAAAAAAACAAAAGCAGTTGCCAGTAAGCCAACTTTCAAAACATTAGTGCCTCAGTTGAATAGATCATGTGCTCAGGACACCAGACTGCTGGCTATGTGCCAAACATTGAACTGGCAGCCAAATGGAGAATGGAAGCAAGGAACACCAAAAATAACCTGGCAATGCACTTTAGAGAAAGGTCTCCCAGAAAAGATCTCCCAGGAAAGTGGTGCAGCAGCTAGTTAAAAACAAGTTGGAGTGGAAAAGGGTGTGCCCAGTGTGCTTCGGGACCTAAAACCAGACAGATTTACCCCATTGTCACATGAACTTCTGCCTGCACTTTAGGTAGGTGCCCTATTTGGAAGTGCATCTGAGCTGAGGAAGTCGAAGTGATGGGTTGCATCTCATCCAATTGGCATGGTGCAAGAGATTCAGAAGGTCCACCATCCGTATCTGAATCACTTGCCTTGGTCAAGTTGCTATGGAACCACTTTGCTTTCAAAAGCAGAGTCTGCAGCCACTTGTGTGATACTCCATTGGCATAGAGCTGCACTGACATGAGTGACAACTTGTAAGGGGTTTTAGATCGCAGAGGTTTCTCTCTCTAGAGGCCTCTCTCTCTTGCACAGTAAAACCTTGAGTGGTTCGACCCACTCGCCCCTTAGATTCTATACTCTGGACTTTGAGGCAGGAACTACAATGTAGAGAAAACTCTTGTAGACCAAGTTTGATGAAACGAAATGAAATTTTATTGCATATGGAAAAATAAATCAAATGCAAGCAGATAAGAGAGTACATGGGAGGGAAAAACACAAACAAATCATAACGACACAATACTAACTAAGGCAAATACAGGCATCCTATACTCTACAAAGATCACCATGAAATAAGGAAACACACGGAATATCGAGGGACAACAACTCATGTTAATTGTACCCTTAAATCCACCCCCTTAAACCTATCTAGATCTGATTGTGAAGGGCCAGAAACATGCTCACCAATCCAACTAGGAAGTGCAAGGTTTTGAACCAGTCTGCGTTTGATCCTTTCAGGCGTTCTGTCTCCACGTGGATCGTGGAACCCCAGTGAGCTGCGCCACACCTCTCTCCTGAGGTGGGGGTCAGGGGCGGCTGGACACCAGCTTGCCTGGATGTCGGCGGGGTCGGGGATCGTCGGCTCGACCCCGGTCAAAGGAGCCTTGGGCTGGCTCCCATTGTTTCTTTTGTTTATTTTTGTCTCTTCTCCCAAGTTGGCTCGATGGCCTCTCGTTTCGGCAACGGCCCGGGGATGGTCGATGATCTCCCGATGTTTTTCCCCGGGGCGGGATGCCGGCTTCGAACGGCCTTCTTGATGTTGGCTTAATTCTTCTTCCTCCTCTGATGGTGGAGAGGAGTTCGTTGATCTTCTCCCAAACCAACTCCTCTTGATCCACCGCCACTCGGTCGTGTGTCTCTCTCCGAGTGTGTGTGTGTCAGTGTCTCGTACAACTCCAACTCCTCCAGTTATAATTTTCCCCCAGAAGCTACCACTTCCCGCCCAAAATCAGGTTAGTCTTTGTTTAACTTTTGGTGGGCTGGGAGCACAGCGGGGTAGTTATTATATTTTAAAATATTTTAAATGGCCGGTAAAGGCCCATCTCTGGTCTGGAATGACCTTCATTGTTTTTAATGTCCTGCTGATCTCGTTATCTAGTCCTGGGTGCTGTTCTCATGAATATGAAATTGTCCCCTTTTGTCTGGGCCAACATTTAGATGGCCTCTGTCTCCAGGCCGATCTTGACTGGATCTGCATCTAATCCATATGTATATGTGTGGGTCTGGTTTTGTTCTTTCAGAAACGGCTTCCAGAACTTACTGTGGGTTGAATCCACAAAGCTGTCTGAGGTTTCGCAGGAACCATTTTAAAATGTCCCAATAAGCCAGTCACGTGGTATGGTGGCCATTTTGTATGCCCCTTTTTCTGGGCTTCTTTTAAAACAGTCTTTAAAAATCATGGCCTCTTCTGCCATTTGACCCTTTATAATATAAAGTCCAATTTTGCGAATCCTACAAACTGGCCACTTCAATGTTTCGCCGTGCATGGTATTGTTGGAGGGAATAAAGCTTGTTGGCCTATTTGGTCTATTTGTTGTAATATCCTCTATTGGAAGACAAGCCTACTAAGGATTGTATCTTGAGACAACTGAGGAGAGGAAGGCGGTATACAGGACCTGCACATGCTTCTCATCCCCCAGTGCTCTATTATTTTTGTATTATTTTTGGCATGGAAAACTAGCAGAAATGGCTTCCATTCCAATTTGTTTGCCAACCCAAATTCTAGGCACCAGAAATGCTGAAAACAGCATGGAAGTTCAGGGCCTAGGTCTAAAAACAGGACTATCCAATGCCTCGGTCGCCTCTGAAATTTAAGGATGGATTCTAAACTTACGTAAAGATAAAATAAATGCATTTCAAAAGTTCTTGCTGCAGCAGGTACAGCCGGGGAAATGTTCTGATTGCCATTGCTGGTGCTGCCAACACAGAACAAGCACGGCGGTGGAGGACAGTGAAAAATCAGGCTCTGGTCTTGATATTTGCCTACATAGAAATAGTGACTGCATTTCAGAAATAATTTGTGTGAAACACTAGATGTTATAAGGTGCTTTATAATTGAAAATCTTCTTTATCAGTCAATTTGCAGCTCACTGATGTTACAAGCAGGTGACTGATGCATTGCTCACCAGGGCAAGCAACTTAATTACATTAAATATAATTAAATATAATTTACAGCACAGAAACAGGCCATTTGACCCAACTGTGTTAGCTGCGGCTTAGTAGGTTGTGGGTTCAAAACCCTCTCCAGAGACTTGAGCACAAAAAATCTAGGCTGACACTCCAGTGCAGTGCTGAGGGAGTGCTGCACTGTCGGAGGTGCCGTCTTTCGAAGGAGGCATTAAACCGAGGCCCTGCCTGCTCTCTCAGGTGGATGTAAAAGATTCCATGGCACTATTTTGAAGAGCAGGGGAGATATCCCCGATGTCCTGGGACAATATTTATCCCTCAACCAACATAACAAAAACACATTATCTGGTCATTATCACATTGCTGTTTGTGGGAGCTTGCTGTGCACAAATTGGCTGCCACATTGCCTACATTACAACAGTGACTACACTTCAATAAAATGTACTTCATTGGCTAAGATAGACTAAGTGCGAGGGCAGTAAGGTGGCAGATGGAGTGTAATGTAGGGAAATGTGAGGTTATTCACTTTGGTAGGAAGTGTAGAAAAACAGAATATTTTTTAAATGGTGAGAACCTTTTAAATGTTGGAATTCAGAGATATTTGAGTGCCCTCATGCAAGAAACACAGAAAGCTAGCACGCAGGTATAGCAAGCAATAAGGAAGGCAAGTGGCATGTTGGCCTTTATTGCAAGGAGGTTGGAGTATAAGAGTAAGGAAGTCTTGCTACAATTGTACAGGACCTTGGTGAGACCACACCTGGTGTACTGTGCACAGTTTTGGCCTCCTTATCTCAGGAAGGATATACTTGCCTTGGAGGCGGTGCAACAAAGGTTCACTAGATTGATTCCTGGGATGAGAGGGCTGTCCTATGATGAGAGATTGTGTAGAATGGGTCTATACTCTCTGGAGTTTAGAAGAATGAGAGGTGATCTCATTGAAACATACAAGATTCTGAAGGGGATTGACAGGGTAGATGCTGAGAGGTGGTTTCCCCTAGCTGGAGTGTCTAGAACTAGGGGGCATAGTCTCAGGATAAGGGGTAGGCCATTTAAGACTGAGATGAGGAGGGATTTCTTCTCTCAGAGGATTGTGAATCGTTGGAATTCTCTGCCCATGAGGGCTGTGAATGCTGAGTCTTTGAGTATATTCAAGGCTGAGATAGATAGATTTTTGAACTCTAGGGGAATCAAGGGATATGGAGATCGGGTGGGAAAGTGGAGTTGAGGTTGATGATCAGCCATGATCTTATTGAATGGCAGAGCAGGCTCGAGGGGCTGTATGGCCCACTCCTGCTCTTATTTCTTATGTTCTTATATTCTTATGTTCTTATGTAAAGGGCTTTGGGACGTCAGTGGTCGTGAAAGGCACTATATAAATGCAAGTCTTTCTTTTCTTACTTTAACTGTGCCAGTGTTTATGCTCCATGCGCGCGTCCTCCACCCTACTTCATCTCACCCTATCAGCATATCCTTCTATTCCTTTCTCCCTCATGTACTAATTTAGCTTCCCCTTAAATGCATCTATGCTATTCACCTCACATCTTCCTTGTAGTAGCGAGTTCCACATTCTAACCATTCTCTGGGTAAAGAAATTCACTTCCCCCATAGGCACTAAGCAGCAGAATTGGAGAGCTGTGCAATTATTTCAGCTAGAGGGATTCCCTAATGTCTAAGGCATCATTGATAATACCCATACGGCCCTCCACACCACTGCATATAATTACCTTGCATTCCTTGTACCAATAGGGGCTTTCACTATATCAAGGTGCTAGTCATCTCAGATCATTAAAACAGGATCGTGAATGGCTGGGTTCCCGGCAGTAGTCATGATGCTGTAATTCTAAGGCAACCCTTAGTCCCAGGATATGTGACGAAGAACAACTGCAACATTGGTTCCAATAGAACCTGAGCGACCCTCATGAGCCTTTTCTCATGGTCCCTCTGAGGCAGCCACAGAAAGCAACCAAGCGCAACAGCAAAAACAACAACAAACAACAACAACTTGTATTTATATAGCGCATGGTACCAGGATTTACAGAACTCATGATAAGGACATACTACAACAATGGAAGGAATAAAACCTCCGGCTAGCCTGCAACTAGAAGGAAATGTGGATGAAAATTGGCGTGTCTTCAAGCAACGCTTTCTTCTCTACCTCACAGTGATTGACGCTTCGACTAGCTCTGGAACACGTAAAGTAGCTTTGTTGCTAACAGTGGCTGGCTCGCAGGCAATCGAGCTGTTTAATACGTTTACGTTTGCAGCCAAAGATGATAAAAATGATCTGGACAAGATGATAGAATGGTTCGACGAATACTGCACTCCAAAAAAGAATGAAACGTATGAGAGTTTCGTGTTTCGCTCCCGCGTGCAAAACCAAGGAGAATCCTTTGATGTTTTTTTGACGGACTTGAAAATAAAAGCACAAACATGGAACTTTAGGGACTTGAAGGAATCGATGATATGCGATCAAGTCATTTTTGGAATACTCAACAAGAAAGTGAGGGAGAGAATGCTTAGAGACAATTACCTAAATTTGGATGCAGCAGTGAAAATATGTCATGCTAGTGAACTCTCAGCCATGCACATGAAAACTTTTGAAGGGAGCAGCACAGCAGCAGGCGGGAGCACCCTGGGGCTGAAAAACCTGCTGGTGGATGTGGTACACAAAAGGGACACAACAGGGCCCACAGAGTTCAAGACGATGACGCCTTATGAATGCAGACGGTGCGGTAATAAACACATAGCCAGACAGTGTCCTGCTTATGGGAAGAACTGTGCAAAATGTAAAGGCAGGAATCACTTTGCCAAGATGTGTTTTTGGGAAGAGAAAACTGAAGGTAAAAAGACAGTGCATGCTATTGAGACTGAAGAGACAGGAGCAGAGACTTTGTTTGTTGGAATGGTGCAAAATGAGTCAAAACAGGGCAAAAATGCTAATGAAGTGCACTCTGTAGGACCAAAGACTGAAGTTTGGATAGCTCCCTTGCTGGTAAATGGCACAATTGTTCCCTTTAAGCTAGATACAGGTGCTAAGGCAAACCTCATAAGTTGGAGTGATGCACAGAATCTCAAAGTGCGACCTAAAATACTGAACAAGGCAGTGTCTTTGAAGGCATACAATGGACAAAGCATTGAAATAAAAGGAACGTGTAGGCTGAATGTTAAGGTAAAAAATCACATTCACCCTTTGACCTTTGTTATAGTGCCTGAAGGACATGAGTCACTGTTGGGGGATAAGGCCTGTGTGGATTTGGGCTTGGTAAAACGAGTCTATACTATCAATGAACTGAACTGTGTGCAGAGTGCCCCCCAAGATAGTACAAATCTGACTCATGAGACTATAGCACACAAATATGCAGATGTTTTCAGGGTTTTGGAGCACTGCCCTTTACATACTCCATCAAACTGAGAGAGGATGCACAACCTGTGATTCACGCACCCAGGAGAGTTCCAGTGGCTCTCCGTGAAAAACTGAGGAAAGAGCTAAACCGCATGGAGGGACTAGCTGTCATAAAGAAGATTGAGGAACCGACTGACTGGGTAAATTCCATGGTCTGCGTCAATTCAAAGAAAACTGATAAATTGCGTGTCTGCATGGATCCCAAGGACCTTAATGCCAATATCAAAAGAGAGCACTACCAAGTTCCAAAGAGAGAGGAAATAGTCAGCAAAATGACAGAAGCGAAAGTCTTCTCCAAGATGGACACCTCACATGGTTTCTTGCAGTTCAAACTTGATGAAGAAAGTGCTAAGCTGTGCATTTTTAACACCCCGTTTGGTCGATACTCCTACCAGCGCCTGCCCTTTGGTATTAGCTCCGCCCCAGAAATCTTTCACAGAGCAATGGAGCAAATCATCGAGGGCCTGGAGGGAGTGTGGATGTACGTGGATGATCTGGTAGTATGGGGCTCCACTCAGAGGGAGCACGACACCAGACTGGAGAAAACACTTCAGCGATTACAGCAGTATGGACTCAAACTAAATAAAGACAAATGTCAGTTCAGTGTCAATGAAATCACATTCCTCGGAGACAAGATCTCTACAGAGGGGATTCAGCCAGACAAGTCAAAGGTAAAGGCTATACATGACATGGAGAAACCAAAGGACAAGAAAGGGGTACAGCGGGTCCTTGGCATGGTTAACTACCTAGGAAAATTCATTCCAAATCTAGCAGTGAAAACTGTTCATCTGAGAAAACTGCTGCACCAAGAGACAGAGTTCCAATGGGGACATGAACATGAGAGAATGGAAGGGGCTGCTGCACATTCTAGCAAGTGAACCCTGTAATGATATCAGCAAATAGAGATGGTATTTGCCTGTTCGATTATGATGCCTTAACAGCATGTTTGCATGTATTGATTGCTTGTGCCTGACCAGCAGAGGGCATGTGACAGAGACAAGCAAGGCAGTTCAGTTTAGTTTCAGTTTCGTTCTAGATGCATCACTAGCATGATGTCTCCTGTAAATGCTGTATAAAGAGTTGAACAGACTTTAGATTAAAAGACATTCTCTTTCATAAATGTCTCGTCATTGAACCCACAAAGAAATCAATACGTGGTGTCAGAAGTGATTGAAAGAGATGAAGAGAAAAAATCTGAAGTTAAATCAGCTCTCCACAAATTAGCAAGCCAAAAGAGAACATCGTTGCTTACCATTGGAGAATAGCTAACGAAGTGAAAGAATGGAAGGTTTACACCCACCGGCGACGCTTCAGTTGACAGGTAATGCGGCTGAAAATTGGAGGAGGTTCAAACAACGTTTGGGGTTGTATTTATCAGCAATCAGAGCTGACGAGAAAGGTGATAAAATGAAAGCGTCACTGTTCTTACATGTCGTGGGTGATGAAGCGCTGGAGGTGTATAATAACTTCACATTCGCTGCTGATGGAGACAAAATGAAGCTAGATAAAATAATGGAACAGTTTGAGGCCTACTGCATACCTAAACGTAACGTGACGTTTGAGAGGCACAGATTTTTCACATGTGTACAGAAAATGGGTGAGACTATTGATCCGTATGTGACTGAACTGAGAAACCGAAGCAAAACATGTGAATTTGGGGGACTGACAGACTCGCTGATAAAAGACAGACTGATGTGTGGTATTCCAGATAATGGTCTAAGGGAAAGACTGCTAAGAGAGCAAGATCTAGACCTGGGAAAAACCATAGCACTGTGTAAGGCTACAGAGACTGTGAAGTCGCAGGCAAAGGAGCTGTTCAGTGACATTAGCTGCAACGTGGATGCAGTGAGTAAGAACGGACACAAACCGTTTAAGAAAAAGAGCGCCAATGTGAAAAAAAGGCGTGGCCAGCGAACGAAAATGAAAGGGACAATCGAAAGTCATGTAGTCGATGCGGTACACAGCATCCACCAAAAAAGTGTCCAGCATATGGTAAAACGTGCAATAGTTGCAACAAAAACAACCATTATGCCCGTTGCTGCAAGAACCAAGTGCAACAAAGCAAGGTCCATGCAGTAGATGAAAGCGACATAGTGGAGTTCTATGTAGATGTTGTGTCTGAAAACAAAAAAGAAGAAAGAGACTGGATGTTGACACTAAAAGTGAATGACATACACATTCCATTTAAATTGGATACTGGAGCACAAGTTAATGTGATATCAGAGACTGATTTTAAGAAAATTAGACCCAGACCAAAGATACATGGAATCAAAGTGAAAGTGACAGGATACTCAGGTACTGAAATACCAGTGAAAGGAAGATGCATTGTCAAAGTAACACACAAGGACAGAGAGCACACGCTAGCATTAATCATGGTGCCAAAGGATGTGCAAGCCATACTAGGTTTAAAAGCCTGTGAGAGACTGAACCTGGTAAAGAGAGTCCTCATTGTGGAAAGCGAAGGAGAGACAGTCTATGATGAACTCATGAAAGAGTACAAAGACCTATTCAAGGGTCGAGGCTGCATTCCAGGAGAACACACGATCAGAGTAGATAAAAGTATGACACCGGTCATACATCCATGCAGAAAAGTTCCGTTTGCTCTTCAAAAGCAACTGAAGGCAGAGTTGGACAGGATGGAAAGCCTGAACGTGATTCGGAAGATAGATGAGCCAACTGAGTGGGTGAGTTCCCTCGTCGTAGTGGACAAAAAGAATGGAAAGCTCAGAATTTGCCTGGATCCAAGAGATCTAAACAGAGCAATAAAGAGAGAGCACTTCAAGCTTCCTACACGTGAGGAAATCATGGCACAGTTTGCAAATGCAAAGTATTTCAGCAAGTTAGATGCATCATCAGGATTTTGGCAGATGAAATTGGACGAAGCAAGTTCAAGACTGTGCACGTTCAACAGTCCATTTGGCAGATACAGATTCCTAAGGTTACCATTTGGCATTGCCTCAGCTCCTGAAGTGTATCACAAAACTATCCATATGATCTATGAGCACCTGGAGGGAGTTGATACATCAATGGATGACATCATAGTATGGGGAACCACGAGAACTGAGCATGACGAGAGACTGAAAAATGTGCTGGAAGCAACAAGGAAAACAAACCTGAAGCTGAATAGAGAGAAATGCCAGCTCGGGGTGACAGAACTGACACTCGTGGGAGATATCCTTAGCAGTGAGGGCATCAGACCAGATCCCAGAAAGGTGTCTGCCATTGAGAATATGCCAAAGCCACAATGCAAAAAGGACGTGCAGAGGCTTAATGGAATGATCAACTACATGGGGAAATTCATATCCAACCTCTCAGAAAAGATGGCGCCACTGAGAAGACTAACTGAAAAGAACATAGAATGGGAATGGAATCATGAGCATGAGAAGTCATGGAGCGATCTAAAGAAACTGCTCACGGAGGAACCAGTTCTGAGGTTTTATGACCCAGCGAGACCCATCAAGATATCATCAGATGCATCACAGAGTGGGCTCGGTGCCGTTCTTCTGCAAAAATATGACTACTGGCAACCTATTGCATATGCATCGCGCTCAATGACAGACGCAGAGACGCGATATGCTCAAATAGAAAAGGAGCTGCTCAGCATCACATACGCCTGTGAAAGATTTCACCAGTTTGTGGCAGGACAAGCAATCAGTGTAGAGACTGACCATAAGCCCTTGATTGCATTGTTCCAAAAGCCACTAAATAGCTGTCCGCTTAGAATACAAAGAATGATGATCAGGCTGCAACGCTATACACTGAATGTTGCGTACACCCCGGGTAAACTGATGTATACAGCAGACACGTTGTCCAGAGCTGTTGACCCAAGTGAGCCCGCAAACACCACAATGGATGAAAAAGTGAACGCCTACGTGGACATGATCACAAGTGCACTGCCCATAGCAGATGCAAAAATTCAGCTCATAAAGACTGAGACAAACAAAGATGAAACAATGAGACGACTGAGAAAAAGCATCTTGGATGGATGGCCCAACATGAAGCAAGACTGCTCACCTGACATGGCAGAGTACTGGAACTGCAGGGCGGAACTATCAGTGGTTGAAGACATCATCTACAAAGGAAGTAAAATAGTTATCCCAAAGAGTCTGAGAAAAGAGATGTTAAAAAAGATCCATGGAGGACATCTGGGAATCGAAAAGTGTAAGAAAAGAGCACGAGAGGTGATGTACTGGCCACGAATCAACCAAGATGTGACAAATGAGGTGTCAAACTGCACAATATGCCTGAAATATCGAGCAAGCAATCCGGTAGAACCACTAAAGCCACACCCAGCACCAGACAGACCTTACCAGAAGGTAGGCGCTGACCTATTCGTATGTCAAGGGAAGGACTATCTTGTAGTCACAGACTATTACTCCCTGTATCCAGAGGTTTGTAGACTGTACACCACCACTGCAGATGCTGTGATAACATGTATGAAAGCCATATTCTCCAGACATGGCATGGCAAGCGAGGTCTTCACAGACAACGGACCCCAGTTTTACAATGCAAGTTTCCGACACTTTGCCAAAGAGTGGGACTTTGTCCACACAACGTCAAGTCCTCACTTTCCATAGTCCAATGGTCTAGTGGAAAAATTGGTCCAGACAGTGGAAAGACTGATGTACATGGCAAAAGACAGTGGAACTGACTTCTACCAGAGCATGCTTGTATACCCCACAACGCCGCTCGAGTGTGGTATGTCACCAGCCCAACTCCTGATGGGACGTTGGCTAAGGTCAAACCTACCCATCCCGGAAAACCTCCTGAAAACAAAAGAGGGGGAGAAAGTGAGGAAGTTCAAAGAACAACAGAAAGAAAAGCAAAAGTACTACTATGACAGAGGAACACAAAACTTACCTGAACTCCACACTGGTGACCAAGTAAGGTTCAAAGACAAAAGAAACACATGGACTCAGAAGGGAACTGTCCTGAGTGAAGTTCAACCAAGATCATACACCATTCAGACAGATGAGGGTGCTGTTCTGAGAAGAAATTGTCGAGATCTTCTCATGGGACCAGCCACAGCAGGTCAAGAGACTGATACTGTTGAACAACCTGATCACACAGCTGAGAAACCATCATCTGAGGCAACAACACAGATTCAAGGACAATCAATCAGAAAATCCTCAAGACACGTGAAGCCTCCTGAGAGACTCATCGAGCAAATTTAAGGACTATTGTTATAGAAGGAAGTAATGTTATCTTATTCTTTCTTCAAGTTCTCGTGTATTGACATATTTCATATGAACACACAAAGCAAGGTTAAAAAACCTTGATCATGATAATGATAATGTAAGTTCATTAAGTGTTACAGTTAAAATGCAGATTAATACAAAGAAAACATGTTGTTAGTTAAAAATAAAATACTTTTGTTTTAAGAAAAGGAGATGTAATGATATCAGCAAATAGAGATGGTATTTGCCTGTTCGATTATGATGCCTTAACAGCATGTTTGCATGTATTGATTGCTTGTGCCTGACCAGCAGAGGGCATGTGACAGAGACAAGCAAGGCAGTTCAGTTTAGTTTCAGTTTCGTTCTAGATGCATCACTAGCATGATGTCTCCTGTAAATGCTGTATAAAGAGTTGAACAGACTTTAGATTAAAAGACATTCTCTTTCATAAATGTCTCGTCATTGAACCCACAAAGAAATCAATACAAACCCCTACTGAAGTTCTTCTGCCCTAAAAAGAGGACGAAAGTGTCCACAGATGCCTCTAAGAATGGATTAGGGGCTGTCCTTCTACAGGAAGATGAAGGAGAATGGCGACCAGTGGCGTATGCGTCACGCTCCATGACAGCTACAGAGTGCCGGTACGTGCAAATCGAGAAGGAGTGCCTTGGCTTGGCATTTGGGTGTGAAAAATTTCATACCTACATCTATGGTCTTCCCAAGGTTATCCAAAAATGAACCATAAGCCACTGCTAGGGATCGCAAAGAAGAATCTGTGTGACATGTCACCACGGATACAACGCCTAATGATGAGACTTCAATGTTACGATTTTGAGCTAACATATGTACCAGGGGGGCGGGACCAGACGCCATCTTGGCCATGCTTGAAGTACTGTACTAGGAGACACAGAGTCAGGACTGAATAAATGGCACTCCACTACAACTACTTGGGAGACTCGTAATTATGTTATTAAGATAACATTACACAGACCTTGCCTTCCTTGTACCAACAGGGGCTTTCACTATATCAAGGTGCTAGTCATCTCAGATTATTAAAACAGGATCGTGAATGGCTGGGTTCCTGGCAGTAGTCGTGATGCTGTAATTCTAAGGCAACCCATAGTCCCAGGATATGTGATGAAGAACAACTGCAACATTGGTTCCAATAGAACCTGAGCGACCCTCATGGGCCTTTACTCATGGCCCCTCTGAGGCAGCCACAGAAAGTAGCCAAGCGCAACAGCAAAAACAACAACAAACAACAACAACTTGTATTTATATAGCGCCTTTAACATAGTAAAACATCCCAAGGTGCTTCACAGGAGCATTATTAAACAAAATTTGACACCAAACCACATAAAGAGAAATTAGGGCAGATGAACTGTAAGGGGTTTTAGATCGCAGAGGTTTCTCTCTCTAGAGGCCTCTCTCTCTTGCACAGTAAAACCGTGAGTGGTTCGACCCACTCGCCCCTTAGATTCTGTACTCTGGACTTTGGGGCAGGAACTACAATGTAGAGAAAACTCTTATAGATCAAGTTTGATGAAACGAAATGGAATTTTATTGCATAAAGTAAAACAAATCAAAATGCAAGCAAATAAGAGGGTACATGGGAGGGGAAAACACAAACAAATCATAACGACACAGTACTAAGGCAAATACAGGCATATTATACTCTACAAAGATCATCATGAAATGGGGAAAACACACGGAACATCGAGGGACAACAACTCATGTTAATTATACCCTTAAATGTCCACCCCCTTAAACCTATCTAGATCCGATTAAGAAGGGCCAGAAACATGCTCACCAAGCCAACTAGGAAGTGTAAGGTTTTGAAACAGGTCTGCGTTTGATCCTTTCAGGTGCCCCGTCTCCACGTGGTTGGTGGAGCCTCAGCGAACTGCGCCACACCTCTCTCCTGAGGTGGGGGTCGGGGACGGCTGGACACCGGCTGGTCTGGATGTCGGCAGGGTCGGGGATCGTTTGCTCGACCCCGGTCAGAGGAGCCTCGGGCTGGCCCCCATCATTTTTTCTGTAGGTTTTAATTGTCTCTTCTCCCGAGCCGGAGTGGGTCGATGGCCTCTCATTTCGTCAACGGCCTGGGGTTGGTCGATGATCTCCCGATGTTTTACCCCGGGGCGGGACGCCGGCTCGAACTGTCTTCTTCTCCTTCTTCTAGTGATGATGCTACCGATACGATGGTAGCACCACGATGGCTTCCCTCGATGGCTTCTTTCCACGATGGCCGCTCTGTCTATGGCTTCCTCCGTTCTCTTTCTACCTCTGGGTTCCCAGATATACTTCTCATCAGAAGCCCCTATCTCGCGCCAAATCAGGTTAGTCTTTTGTTTTAATTTTGGCGGGCTGGGAGCACAACGGGGTAGTTATTATATTTTAAACTGTTCTTGGATGGCCGGCAACAGGCCATCTCTGGTCTGGAACGACCTTCATTGTTTTTAATGTCCTGGTGATGTCCTTAACGCTCTTCTCATGAATATGAAACTGTTCCCTTTTGTCTGGGTAAATATTTAGATGGCCTTTATCTACAGGCCGATCTTGACTGGATCTGCATCCAATCTATATGTATATGTGGGTGTCTGGTTTCGTTCTCTCAGAAACGGCTTCCAGAACTTACTGTGGGCTGAATCCACAAAGCTGTCTGAGGACTGTAGGAACCATTTTAAAGTATCCCAATAAGTTGGTCACGGGGTCTGGCAGCCATTTTGAATGCCCCTTTTTCCTAGGCTTCTTTTAAAACTGTCTTTAAAATCATGGCCTCTTCTGCCATTCGACCCTTTATAATATAAAGTTCAATTTTGCGAATCCTACAGAACAGAAGCTTGGTCAAAGAGGTAGGTTTTAAGGAACGTCTTAAAGGAGGAAAGAGAGTTAGAGAGACGGAGAGGTTTCGGGAGGGGATTCCATAGCTTAGGGCCTTGGCACCTTGGCACAGTCACCAATGGTTGAGTGATTAAAATCAGGGATGCACAAGAGGCCAGAATTAGAGGAGCACAGATACCTCGGAGGGTCGTGGGGCTAAAGGAGATTACAGAGATAGGGAGGGGTGAGGCCATGGAGGGATTTGAAAACAAGGATGAGAATTATAAAATCGAGGCGTTGCTTAATGTAAGTCAGCGAGGACAGTGGTGATGCGTGAATGGGATTTGGTGCAATTTCGGACACGGGCAGCAGAGCTTTGGACGAGCTCAAGTTTGTGTAGGGTACAACGTGGGAGGCCAGCCAAGAGTGCATTGGAATAGTCAAGTCTAGAGGTAACAAAGGGATGGATGAGGGTTTCAGCAGCAGATGAGCTGAGGCAGGGGGGAATCGGGGATGTTACGGAGGTGGAAATAGGTGGTCTTAGTTCTGGCACGGATATGTGGTCGGAAGCTCATTTCCAGGTCAAATATGACACCAAGGTTGCGAACAGTCTGGTTCAGCCTTAGGCAGATGCTAAGGGAGTGGGATGGAGTTTGTGGCTAGGAAACAATGCAGCCACCTCGATCATAATCAAACACATTATCGGTATCCTGGAAGCAGTGCTTCAGATGCCTGGACAGAAGGGTGTCATACTCTACAATCCTGCCAATTGTAATGTGCTGCATGGAAAGAGGTAGAAACATGAAGCAGCTGGAGGATGATGACGACAACCTGCAGCCAACAGTTGAACAAGAGGACGATGAAGAACTAGAAACTAAACCATCTTTGCAGGGAGCTAGGGCAATGCAGCAAGCCCCCATAAATGAGACCTTCACATAAGTGGCCCACCAATACTGTGAATTACAAACCTCTCCACATCTGTACCAGACAACACGCAAATATATCATCACCAATGTTGGCCTCTGCACTAACTGAGCTACCATAGGTCCCAGTCCTCTCATCTGCTAAATTCTATACTTCACCATTGCAAGGAAACTCTCTGGACAAGCGAAGCTCCCTATTTTGGAAGTTCCTGCTTTTCTAACCCTCTGTGTACGGTTGTCGGAGGAACACCTGGTAAGATTTGACCTACCTACCTGCTGAAGGGGACATGGAGCCCACCTGGGCATCCTGTTTCGGATCATGGCCTAGAGCCGAAAAAAAGGAAAATAATTTTCTTTTAATTAGTAAGATGGGCCACCGGGGGTATATTAAAGTCCACCCCAGTGGTCCTGGTTCCCCACAAAACTGCCAACCTCCACTGGCACAAGGTGAGTGCCCTGGTAGCATGGATGCCTATTATTGGTATTATGATCAAGGAATCCATCCTTGACCCCGCCAACTTTGGTGGGCTCAGCAATGGTAATCCCAGGCTGTTATTCCCATATGTGCCCTTGCCCCTGAACAACCCCCCCATCAATAAGTGTGGCAAGAGTGGTAAAGATATTGAAAGTTTGATGAGCTCATAGATGAGTGACAACCAAATGGTTACTTGTGTGAATAAATGAGCACTAACTCTGCAGATTATTTGTGTGGTAAGCGTGCTTTGTGTGGGGCCACCTTGCCAAATGGTCAAACAACAACAATTGCAGTTTTAAGTTTTGGCATTAATGTGTGTCTTACTGCAGTGCAGGCATGTATATGAAACTTGGAAAGAACTGTTTCTGGGGCCATTGCTTGCAGCCTCGGTCATGGTGTATCTGGATGACAGGAAGCTGTTAGTATTCTGCATACTTTGTTGATATAGTATAATACTGGCTGGATTTCCTCAGCAAACTTCTCCTTCTTTATCTTTCTTCAGATCCTCTGTATGTTGGAGACAGTAATTTGCTCTGTGAACCTCCTCCTGCCAAGTAGCACAGTTATTTTCTCTTCAGCAAAATGGTGTCCTGGGTGGCTAAAGTGGACATGTTTGTCACGATTTGTATAAAAGAACACCAAGCTTCCATCAGAAAAAATGTAGCTGACCTGCTCCTTACTGCATGCATTTGTTCCTCTGTGGCCAGCAAAAAATAAAAATCAGCCCCTTTAAATAGCAGCCACAGCCTTTAAGAGCCGCAGCCTTTAAGAACCATTTCCCACCCTCCAATGTCAGCGAGATCCCAGTACAAGGTCAATCCATGCTGGGAGGTAACTATTTTTGGGTCAACGCTGTACACTTGCCCTGCCAAGGTTCTAACATTTAAGCATTAGGACCAGAAAGCTCCTCCAGCATCCCCTGCGGAGCAAACTTACTCGAGCAAGCAGCACGGCAGACTCTGAGGGAAATCATTACAGTGCGAACCATCTGTTGAATGAGCCTGTTTGAAAATCCACTCAAGGCAGAGACAGAATGCACTTTAAAAGTGTTGTAGTGCCTCCTGGATTTAAAAAAAACACAGTAAAAAACTTTCCATTGCGTGCAATACTAATCAACTATTTTTACTCCATGTCTGGAATCACTTAGACAGTTATCAGTTTTTAATTAAATGCAGAACCATTCAAACATTCCAAAATCAAAACGAATTGAAATTAATGCTTTTCACTGATAATGACACTTCATTAATTATAGCTTGCAGTTTCCAGAGCCACAACACAGTTTGATCTGATGGCTACACAGAAGCATGTATTTAATGTAATCAGATACTCGCATCAAGGTGATTATAGTTTATAATAGGATATTTGAACCTAAATGATGGATAAATGAGTAAATACTGAAACAATTTAATATTACTGATCGATAGGGTGTTTCTCAATCTTAAATAACATTGTCAACTAGTATAAAATAAACATGCGTAAAGGAATAAACAATGCAGTATAGTATTTTTTTGCACTTAAGCTGTTTGATTAATAGCACAAAGATTAATAATGCTTTAAAGGAAAATAAGCACTTGCAGAGGTTTCTATGTCAAACACATGATCAGCAACATGGAATAAACAAACAAATTGTAGGTTTTAAAGAACATTGTAAATTTTCAGTGGTCTTGTACCCTTCTGTAAATCTGTAGTGCACGTATGGCCTGTGATATTGCAACTGGACTTTGGGGCACTTATCTCCTCGTTCAGCATTCCTTGGCAAGACTTCCTGTTGAAAAGCATGAGACACACCATTCCGGCTTGAAGGAGGGATTCTTGCACCATCGTGGGAGCACCAAGACCACAAGGACGGCAGCAGTTCAAGGAGAAGGCCACCAACCTCCACCACCTTCTCATTGCAACCAGGGATCACCAATAAATTCAACGCCGCCAGTGTTGCTCACATCCCGAGAGCTAAATGTTTCAAAATAATCCTTCTCAACATGGAGATAAATAGCTCTAGGTGTAATTAGAAAATATTTAAAAATCAACCCAGAGAATGTTAAGAAGAAATATCATAGGAATGGAATACTCTGATTGCGAGTGCATGCTGCAACTTTCTCTCCTTCATTAGGAGTGCCTGCTAAAGGCTCGAATGGGTGCTCCCAGTTTGTCTCACAGTAGTTTTTTAAACAAATACAAATGTGTAGAGAATTCTTTTTCAAAAGATTATTCAGAACGGGAATAAATGCCCCCATTTTGAAGACTTGAGTGGCCTCAACTTGAAAGCTTTTGTCAGAAAATCTAATGCGAATGTTACATTGTGCAATACCAGGATCCCTAGTCAATTGAGATGACTGTCTGAAATAGAGGGAAATCATTTCTAAGGAAGTAATAGACACATAGAACTACATATGAAGAGCGCTCACTACAATATCATAAGGTAATTACATGGGCCCATGAGAATCAAGGCTACAGCGTTGTCGCCCTATCATTGAGTCACACTTCCCACGAGCGCAATCCCCCCTGGAAGCACAGCGTGGCAGAATCAGCCCTCATAAGTATCTCAATAGATAGCAGAAGCAACTAGAGTTTAAATCAAAAACCTTTTGGGAGTGATTGGTGCATTGGATTAAAACAATATCCTTTCACCTCAGAGACCTGGGTGTGAGGATCCTATAGGTGCATTTATATAGCACCTTTCACGACCACCGGACATCTCAAGGCGCTTTACAGCCAATCAAATACTCTTGAAGTGGAGTCACTGTTGTAATATGGGAAACGCAGCAGCCAATTTGCACACAGCAAGCTCCCACAAGCAGCAATGTGAAAATGACCAGATAATCTGTTTGTTATGTTGGTTGAGGGAAAAATACGAAAATGCGAATGTTACATTGTGCAATACCAGGATCCCTAGTCAATTGAGATGACTCTCTGAAATAGAGGGAAAAACCAGAGATAACTCCCCTATTTTTCTTTGAAATAGTGCCATGGGATTTTTTATGTCCATTTGAGAGAGCAGATGGTTTACCATCTCATCCGAAAGATAGCATCTCCAACAGTGCAGCACTCCCTTAGCACTGCACTGGAGTATCAGCCTAGCTTTAATGTGCTCAAGCCCCTGGGGTGGGACTTGAACCCACAACTTTCTGACTCAGAGGTGAGTCTGCGACCCACAGAGCCTTATAATGATCTTTTAGCTTATATTTAAAATACTCTTTTAGATTGATTCTCCTCCCCTTAAAAAACAGAGCATTCCTTCTTTCACGAATCTAGCCAAACTGAACATTAAATTAATTACCGCTCCGCTAGACTCGGGCAGACTCTCCTGCAATCCCCATCTCAAAATTGAGTCCCACGGGGTTCCCATTCTCGCTCTTCGGTCCCCACCCAGCAAAAAAGCTTCAGACAACTGTCGAACATAGTACTTAAAGTCATTTAACTGCGGACATAACACCAGTAAATGGGACAGAGTCTCATCCCGTGTCCCACACACTGGGCAAGTTGCCGCCTCCACTCGTTCAATCTTACACAAGACCGTCATGGTAAAAATTCGGTTATGAGCCAATTTGAAATCCAGTTCAATCCATTCTGGACATTTAAAATTCACCCACACTCCCAAATCCTGTTGAAGTCCAGCTGTGGGTATATACTCTGCCAAAACTCCTGACCAGCAGGTGTCTTGAATCTCCATTCTCTAAACACCTCATAGAAATCTCGAGTATTACAGTTGTCAAATTGGACCAACTCTCCCTCTTTCTCCAGTACAAAGCTTGGAAAAGCAGGACGCATTTTACTTCCTTTGGAGATTTCCGCATTTATTTCTTCCATCTAATCCTGTGGCATTGCCCTCACAATCTTCACATACATGATTCCTATTGCTTTTTCCTCTACCTCCTGATCCTCCTCCCACACCATGTCCCTCACTATCGCTTCCGGCAACCAACCTGGAATTACCTCGTATAATACATCTTTCACAGATATAATCCCAGTTTTTATAAAAGCTTGATTAAATAAAACCTCTCCTTCGATGTTGACCCACCTGTTCAAAAATAAGGGCTGTCCTAAAAATTCCTCAGCCCCCTTGGGCATAAACTGCACATTTAAAAAAAATTGGGCCCAAGTCTCTCCAACCCCCTTATAAAACCTAGGGAGAAGTTTAATCGATTTCAAAAACATATTATTGTATTCCATATACAATATCCCCTGCCCTCCTATCCCACTTCGTTTTAAAAAATGCTCAAAACAACTCTTCCAAAAACTTGTATTTGACTTCTGAAGAAATCTCTTCACCCATTTGATTCTACAGGATTTTATCTTCAAATCAATATCTGGGAAATTGAGTCCTCCCTGATTTCTCCGCCCACTCAGGAATATCCTCCACCGTCAATAAGTACCATAGTGTGGCGGAGCCACTGAATGACTCTGGGCAACTGTATATAATTCCCTTTAACGATGTTCTAACACCAGCCTAAGCCTGTACCATGGTGTTAGACATTACTTTGTTTCGTATATAGTGTTTTGTATGTACGGGGCGTGGCCCCTTTAAGAGCGCGGGAAAACACGGGTAAACGCGATGATGTCACGTCGCAAACCACGTGACTGCCCAAGCAGTCCTCGTGGAATCTCCATCTTGTTAAGACCTGTTTTCATGGTTCTCCTGTATCGATCTCAACAAACTGTTTGAACTAGTTTAGTCTTACATTAAAGACCTGTTTGATTGATCTCCTGAGTTGACCTCAGTTATTAGTTAGGAATTCGTCAATTCCTACATTGATGACCCCGTTTTTTTGTGAACGTTTTTCGCAAAAAGGACACAACATGGAGGCCAATGCCGTTTTGCTGAAGCTACCGCAGTTCTGGGAGCAGCAAGCGACCTCGTGGTTCATTCAGGTCGAGGCCCAGTTCACCCTGAGGGACATCGTTGCGGATCAGACCAAATATCTCTGTGTGGTCTCCGCACTCGACAGTTCTACTGCCTCACGGATCGTCAGCCTCCTCGAGAACTCTCCAATGGAGCACAAGTATGAAACCCTCAAGGCGCGGTTGCTGCAAGTTTTCGGGCTCACTAAATCAGAGCGCGCCCGTCGATTGCTCGCTATGCCCGGGCTCGAGGACTCCAGGCCTTCAGAGTTAATGAGCCAAATGCTCACACTCCTTGACTCAGAACCGGAATGCTTCCTATTCTGTGAACTATTCCTCAGCCAGCTGCCGGAACAGGTGCAAGCTGCCCTGGCCAGATCCGAAGTTGAGGACTGCGCAGCACTCACGGCAGAGGCGGACAAAATTTTCGCGGTTACTCATCAGTACTGTGCCGCCACGAGGCGCCCATCCCCCACAGACGCCGCCCCAGCTCGTCAGCCTGCTGGGCTGTGTTTCTACCACGCGCAGTTCGGCGCAAAAGCGAGACGTTGCCACCCTCCCTGCAGCTTTCCCCCCCAAAAAATGACAACTACGACCACCGAGGAACGGGTCTAATGGGCGCCCCGCGGCCACGATGGCAATCGGCAACGCGGGCAAGTTGCTGTTTATCACCGATACTCGCTCCGGTCGTCATTTTCTGTGCGACACTGGAGCGCAGTGCAGCATTTTACCCGCGTCCGCCCTCGATGTGCAGACTGGGATTCACGGCCTCGCCCTTGAAGCAGCCAATGGCGGAGCAATTCAGACATTCGGCAGACGGCGAGTGCAGGTGTGTTTCGGGGGCCAACGTTTTCACTGGGAGTTTGTTACGGCTAAGGTTTCGCAACCCATTCTCGGCGCGGATTTCCTGTGCACCAACAGCCTCCTGGTCAACGTGCGGAACCGGCGGTTGATCAGCGCGGCAACTTTTCATTCTATCCCTTGTTACCGCAGTAACACTACGTCGCGCACCGTCGCCTGTGCTTTTCTGACTCCGGATGAGTTCGCTCGCCTGCTCGGTGAATTCCCCGACCTGACAAGACCCACGTTCTCCTCCACGGCCACGAAACATGGTGTGGAACACCACATCACCACCAACGGCCCCCCACTCTACGCATGGGCCCAGCGCCTGGAACCTGGCAAGCTGGCGGTCGTAAAAGCAGAGTTCGCGACCATGGAACGGTTAGGGATTATTCGCCGGTTGAATAGTTCCTGGTCTTCACCCCTCCACATCGTCCCGAAACCTGGCGGCAGATGGCGGCCATGCGGCGACTATCGACACCTAAACGACGCCACCACTCCTGATCGGTACCCGATCCCCCACATCCAGGATTTCTCCGCCCATTTGGAAGGGAACACTGCCTTCTCGAAAGTCGACCTCGTCCGGGGCTACCACCAGGTCCCAGTTCATCCCCAAGACGTCCAGAAGACCGCAGTCATCACCCCATTCGGCCTTTTCGAGTGTTTACAAATGCCGTTTGGGTTAAAGAACGCCGCCCAGGCTTTCCAACGCCTAATGGACTCCATGCTGCGGGACCTCAAGTTCTTCTTCGTCTACCTGGACGATATCCTCATTGCCAGTCCCACTAAAGAAGAACATATCTGTCACCT
Organism: Somniosus microcephalus; assembly: GCF_052327205.1. NCBI lineage: Eukaryota > Metazoa > Chordata > Chondrichthyes > Squaliformes > Somniosidae > Somniosus > Somniosus microcephalus. The sequence continues at coordinate 41,704,175 of NC_140998.1, forward strand.
ACGCACCCTTTTTCGACGTCTCAGCCAACACGGCCTGATTATCAACCCGGCCAAGTGTCAGTTTGGCCTGCATAAAATTGATTTTCTGGGGCATCGCATCACTTCAGAGGGAGCGGTTCCTTTACAAGCGAAGGTAGAGGCAGTGATATCCTTTCCACGCCCACAAAACATTAAGGCCCTGCAGGAATTCCTAGGCATGGTAAACTTTTACCACCGTTTCGTGCCTAAGGCATCACTACTCATGCAGCCCCTGTATGAGGCCCTCAAGGGCAGACTGGCAAGAATACGGTAGACTGGACGGATGACATGGCCCGGGCGTTCGCCGACACCAAAAGTGCCTTGGCCAACGCGACTATGCTGGTGCACCCGCTGCCAGGAGCCACCATCGCCCTCACCATCGACGCATCAGACTACACAATCGGCGCCGTGCAAGAGCAATGGGTGAACGGGACGTGGCAGCCATTGACATTCTTCAGCCGTCGACTACGGCGGAACGAGAGAGCATATAGCACGTTCGACCGGGAGTTGCTCACCCTTTTTCTGGCCATCCACCATTTTCGCTTCCTCCTGGAAGGACGTCCCTTCACTGCTTTTGTGGACCATAAGCCGCCCACCTTCGCCATGGCGAGGACCGCCGAACCGTGGTCATCCCGACAGCAACGTCAACTGACCTACATATCCAAATTCACCACGGATATACAGCACGTGGCCGGTAAGGACAACCTGGTGGCCAACTGCCTCTCCCGCGCGACCGTCAATACGGTGCATTTAGGCATCGATTACACCCTCATGGCAGCGGATCAAGCCTCAGACCCAGAAGTCCAAGCCTGCAGAACAACCGTCACTGGCCTCCAGTTGGCCGAAGTCAAGTTCCATTCGGCAGGTACCACGCTCTTGTGTGAAGTCTCCGTACGGGACCCTCGCCCTGTCGTACCGGTCATCTGGCACCGCAAAGTGTTCGACGCCATACATGGGTTGTCACACCCAGGAATGAAGGCCTCTCAGAAGCTGATGGCAGCGAAATTCATATGGCACGGCATGCACAAGGATGTCCGCGACTGGACCAACACCTGCGTGGTCTGCCAAAAGGCCAGAGTACAGCGTCACATCAAAGCTCCGTTGGCCACCTTCACAGTTCCGGAGCGACGTTTTGACCATGTCAATGTGGACCTGGAGGATCCACTCCCACCCTCCCATGGTTTTTCACACATCCTGACCATGGTTGACCGCACCACCAGAGGCCCTATCATCCGCTACTTCAGCGGACGTGGTCAGGGCGTTCATTTCCACCTGGGTCACCCATTTCGGAGTGTCCGCAGATATTTCTTCAGACAGGGGACCGCAGTTTTCCTCCGAACTCTGGAATGCAGTGGCCCAAGGACTCGGTGTCAAATTACACCGCACCACAGCCTACCACCCACAGGCGAATGGTCTCTGTGAACGTTTCTACCGGTCACTGAAAGCCGCCCTGAGGGCCAGCCTCCAGGACGGGCATACAAGCTACCGTGGGTCCTGTTGGGCCTTCGCACGGCCCCCAAAGAAGACCTTCACTCTTCATCAGCGGAGCTGGTGTACGGTCAACCGCTGCGAGTCCCAGCGGATTTCCTACCAGTATCGACGAAGCCTTGGTCCGCGTCTGACCAGCTTACTAGTCACCAGGAGGCGGCCAGATGTTTTGCGCCGGTGCCCACTTCGCACCACTGGCCGCAGAGTTCGCACGTTCCCACGGAGCTTCACAAGGCGGAATACGTCTTTATTCGCCACGATGCACATAGGGATCCATTCAAGGCCCCATACACTGGTCCCTTCCGCGTGTTGGAGGCAGGGGACAAAACCTTCACGGTAGCTGTCGGTGGTAAACCAGACCACATTTCAGTCAATCGCTTAAAGCCAGCACATCTGGACCTCGACCGCCCCGTCGAGACAGCACAACCGCCGAGACGAGGTCGGCCACCCATCACCGTTACGGCAGACCAAGCACAACCGCCCGCCAGACCGCCAGCTGCCCAACAGCCTCCACCTCAGGAGTACAGGAGTCATTCCGACAGGCTCATCAGACCCCCTCACCGTTTGATTTTGTCTGTTAAAGCGAATTCTGGGGGGGGCGCATGTGGCGGAGCCACTGAATGACTCTGGGCAACTGTATATAATTCCCTTTAACGATGTTGTAACACCAGCCTAAGCCTGTACCATAGAAACATAGAAGATAGGAGCAGGAGTAGGCCATTCGGCCCTTCGAGCCTGCTCCGCCATTCAATGAGATCATGGCTGATCATCCAAATTCAGTACCCTGTCCCTGCCTTCTCCCCATATCCCTTGATCCCTTTAGCCTTAAGAAATATATCCAACTCTTTCTTGAATATATTTAATGAACTGGCCTCCACCGCCCTCTGTGGCAGAGAATTCCACAGGTTCACCACTCTCTGGGTGAAGAAATTCCTCCTCATTTCAGTCCTAAATGGCTTACCCCTTATCCTTAAACTATGACCCCTGGTTCTGGACTCCCCGGCCATCAGAAACATCCTTCCTGCATCTAGTCTGTCCAGGCCTGACAGAATTTTATAGGTTTCGATGAGATCCATGGTGTTAGACATTACTTTGTCTTGTATATAGTGTTTTGTATGTACGGGGCGTGGCCCCTTTAAGAGCACGGGAAAACGCGAGTAAACGTGATGACGTCACATCGCAAACCACGTGACTGCCCAAGCAGTCCTCGTGGAATCGCCATCTTGTTAAGACCTGTTTTCGTGGTTCTCCTGTATCGATCTCAACAAACTGTTTGAACTCGTTTAGTCTGACATTAAAGACCTGTTTGATTGATCTCCTGAGTCGACCTCAGTTATTAGTTAGGAATTCGTCAATTCCTACAATAGCTTAGATAACAGGAGAGCAGACACCATTGTCGCTCTTCCTTGAACTTTCAACCACCTTCTTTCCCATCTTCCCAAAATCTTTTTAATTTTCATAACCTTCGGATCCCAATTTAATCGATCCACTTCATCCCTGTCTTTCTTGCACTCCATATGCACCCCCAGAACTTCCAAAACCTCCACCACCTTAAAGGGACATTCCCCCAACCATTCCCCCCTACCCCTCCCTTCAACCAGGCATTGTCAATTACTATAATTCACTCTGGCTCCTGAAGGTCTACAATTTTCCTCCACTACATCCATAGCTTTTCTCACTGACTCCCCATTTCTCAAGGTTGTGTCATCTGCACAGAACTGGGGACCACAATCCCAACTACACCTTGTTTCTTTCGCATCATGTAACCTAATGGTTCTGCTACCAATGTGTACAACAATGGGGACAGGGGACAACCCTGTCTCACTGATCTCTGTATCGGAAAATACTTGGATAAAAAACCATTACATTTAACACAGCTAAATATGTTTGAATAAAAAATCCTTATCCACTCAATGAAATTTCCCCCCGAAACCAAATGCTTCCAAAACCTTCAATAAAAACTCATGAGAGACTCTATCAAAGGCTTTCTCTTGATCTATCTTTAATACATAAGCCTCCCTCCCACTCTCTTCCATGAGCTCTATCGCATCTCGGATTGAGACCACAGAGTCTGCGATGTCCCGGCCTACGACTCCATAGGACTGAGAGGGCAAAACTACCTGCGGTAACATCTCCTTCAAACGATTTGCCATAACCCTCGCCAAGATCTTATAATCCACATTTAGTAATGTGATGGGCCTCCAATTCTTCAGATCCCGTCTATCCCCTTTATTTTTATATAAGCTAAGCTTATGATACCTCTCCTCATAGATGCATGGGCCAGGCTTCCCTCAATTTTAATTTCCTTAAAAACTTCTAAGAGCAATGGACTTAAAATCTCAAAAAATTCTTTATAAAATTCTGCACTTAGTCCATCGGACCCTGGGCTTTTCCCCCCCTTCATTCCACTTATTGCTACTTTTAATTCCGCTAATCCTACTTCTTTGTCACACATGCTTCTCTCATCCTCCTTTAAACCCTCTTCAATAAAAGCAGTAACCTTCTCCATCACCAAATTGGAAATGTCTTCTTTTGTATTTAACTCTTGATAAAAGCTGCTAGCCGCCTCTAAAATCTCCCCACTTTCATGAACGATCTTCTCCCCAACCTTCAACTCTTCAATTAATGATAATCTCCGTCACAGCTTCTCTTGCTCTAGAAAATATCTAGTGTATCTTTCGCCCTCCAATGCATCTCTAGCCTTTGCACGGAGAATGGCCCCCTTGCATTTTTTAGCTTGCAATAATTCCCACTCTTCCTTTAGCACCCAGAACTTAGTCTCCGCTCCCTTATCCCCTCCATCAACTGCTTTACAGACATCCGTAAACCTTTTATTTATATTCTCTTCTCAGCGCCGGTTAGCTGCCGCCCTCTTTTTCCCATAACGTACTGAAAAAACTTTTACCTCATCTTTGAAATTGTCCCACCAAACTCTTCTTTATTTCAAGAACAAAGGTTCCTTCCGAGCATTCTTTATTTTATTTCTAATCCCTTATTTATAAGCAATTTCTTTCAGGTATTGATTGTTTAAAATCCACACCCTGAACCGATCTTAACTCTGCTGTTCCTAATTCTAAGAACCAAAGCCGAGTGATCACTAAAAAATACTTTTTTTAATAAATCTCCATCACCTCAGAACTTAACCCTTCCCACATTAAAACAAAATCTATTCGGCTCTGTTTTAAAACATCACCCACCCAACCTGATCTGGAGAACTCCCTTTATGGGGTTCCGGTCCATCCATATATCGCTCAAATTTAAATTTGCCATCATTTTTACAATCATCCCTCTGGAGTTATCATCCTCAAAGGTCATCTGGGCTGAAATGTCCATCCAAGATAAAAATACATTAAAATCCCCCACTATACAAGGATTTTCCACCTCTGCCGCTTCAGTGAATAACCCCCGAAAAAACTCGCGACGCTTGCAATGGTCGTTCGTGTTACGTCCGTGTAATAATCAGACACAGACTGCGGAGAATGGTACAACGGTGTTTACTCAACGTGGCTCAGACTGCAACTGAAACAACAGATTACTACTCAGCATTATATACAGGTGTGGTCACTGCCGGTACTACAGTATACATGAGCTGTAGAAAGTAGTTCCCCCCTTAAAGGTACTTACATTACAATTCCTCCCCTTTTAGATTAACAGTACCATAACACTCAGTTAACAATTAAATATCAAACTTATTACAATTAACACTTTTAACATGCAACATTAGCTGAAAATAGTCTATTTATAAATTCAGTCTTTGAGGAGGCTTCCTGATCCTTTCTGGATAGCGCCTTTCCCGAGTGTCTTGCTCTTGCTCTGGCCCCCTGTCGTCGGTTGGTTCAGCAGCTTCCGATGCTACTGTTTCTGGGGTAGATGCTACCTGTACGTCGGGTTCATCACCAGGTACGTATGGGCGAGGCATGGGGTTGACTTGTTCCTGTGACTCTAGGATCTGGTCAGCATGGCATCTCACGATGCTCTCCCCAATGTCCACTGTGTACATTAGTGGGCCCTGCCGTGTGCATATCGTTCCTGGCTGCCATTTTTCTGTTCGGTAGTCGCGGGCCAAGACTGGTTGCCCTACATTGAAGCTCCTTGTTGGCTTCTCATGGATGTGCTGGAATTGCTTACTCTCAACATCTCTTCGTGCGTTTGGTCTGAGCAAATCCAGGCGAGATCTTAACCTTCGGTTAAAGAACATCATGGCTGGGGCCTGGTTGGTGACTGCATGTGTCGCATTCTGGTAGGCGAACAGGAAATTGTCCACCTTGTGCTGCAGCGGAATGTTGTCATTGTACATACCCTTTCTTGCCTTCTTAAAGGTTTGAACGAACCTCTCAGCCAATCCATTTGTGGCTGGATGATACGGGGCGGATGTGTAATGCCTTAACCCATTCTTTTTCAAGAACCTCCGGAACTCTTCGGACACAAACTGTGGTCCGTTGTCAGAGCAAATCTGCTCTGGCAAGCCATTCCTGGCAAAAATGGTCCGTAGGACTGCAATAGTTTTCTCCGTGGTGGTGGAAGACATTTTGATGACCTCAGGCCATTTCGAGTGCGCCTCCACGGCTATTAAAACCATTGAGTCCATGAATGGACCAGCAAAATCAATATGCACCCGTTGCCATGGAGATGAGGGCCACTCCCATGGGTGTAGAGGGGCCTGTGGTGGTGCATGTTGGACTTTCTGGCATCCTGAGCAGCTCTTGGTCAGGTCCTCGATTTGTTTATCGATTCAAGGCCACCACACATAAGCCCTGGCTAGGCTTTTCATTTTTACCCCTCCCAGGTGACCCTCATGAAGCTCATTGAGCACTCTATCCCTTAACTTGGGTGGAATTACCACTCGGGATCCACACATCAAGGTCCCCCGGCACACTGACAGCTGTTCTCTCCTTGTCGAGAATGCTGGCAACAGTGAGTCGTCATGTGCTGGCCATCCCTTCACCGTCAAATCATATACCCGAGACAGTGTCGGGTAATTTCGGGTTTCCTTTTCGATACAAGCGTTAGTTACCGGTAGGTATTCAACTATAGTCGAATGGAATATTTCGACAGGATCCACTGCTGGTGCTTCCTCCGCAGTAGGCAGTGGCAGGCGTGATAGCCCATCAGCATTTCCATGCTGTTTCGTGCCCTTATATTCAATCTCATAGTGGTGCGCCCCTAGAAAAAATGACCATCTTTGTAATCATTGCGCAGTCATCACCGGAACGCCCTTCTTCGGATTAAAAATGCAGACAAGAGGCTGGTGATCAGTCAGCAAGGTGAATTTCTGCCCGTGCAGATAGTGATTGAACTTTTTCACTCCCCACACTAGGCTGAGGGCCTCGCTGTCAATCTGGACGTAGTTACGCTCGGCTGAGATTAGTGATCGTGAGGCAAAGGCTATTGGCCTCTCTGAGCCGTCTGAGAATTTGTGCGACAGCACCGCTCCAATGCCGTAGGGTGACGCATCACATGCCAACCGAATTGATAATGCTGGGTTGTAATGGGCCAATACCTCTTTCAATGTGATTAGTGTTTTGCTCTTCTGGAAAGCTCATCTGCATTCGTCACTCCACTTCCATGGCACCCCAGTTTGCAGTAGGGTGTTCAGTGGGTGTAGTATTGTAGACAAATTTGGCAAGAACTTATGGTAGTAGTTTACCAGCCCGAGGAACGACCTCAGTTGTGACACATTTTCCGGTGCTGGAGCCTTGACTACTGCCTCAATCTTCTCTGGGGACTTATGTAACCCCTCTTTATCGATAACGTGGCCACAATACGAGATTTGTTTTCTAAAAAACTCGCATTTGGCGCGGTTAGCTCGGAGCCCATATTCCTGCAATCTAGTGAGCACCTGCTCCAGGTTGGCAAGGTGATCACTGTCATTTTTGCCCGTGACCAGGATGTCATCCAAATAACACTGGGTCCCTGGGATCCCTTGCAGGACTTGTTCCATTGCCCTCTGCCAAATAGCTGGAGCTGATGCTACCCCGAATACCAGCTGGTTTTATTGGTAGAGACCTTTATAGGTGTTGATTGTGAGGTATTTTTTTGATGCTTCTTCTACCTCCATTTGCAGATACGCCTGGGCCAGATCAATCTTAGTGAAGCGTTTCCCTCCAGATAGCGAGGCGAAAATATCTTCAATCCGCGGAAGTGGATATTGTACGGTGTGAAGGACCGGGTTCACTGTTACCTTAAAGTCCCCACAGATGCAAACCTTCTTTGGTTCCCCAGGCCTGCTGCTCAATGACTTTTTCATCACAGGGACGATGGGTGTAGCCCACTCGCTCCAGTCTACCTTGGACAGTACACCTGAACGTTCCAGACTCTCCAGCTCTGCTTCGACGGCTGGGCGGATCGCATAAGGTACCGGTCTGGCCTTAAAAAATTTTGGGCTTGCGTTTTCTTCTATTTTAATTGTCGCTGTCATGCCTTTTAGTGTTCAGAGTCCTTGCTGGAACACTTCTTTCGCGTCAGTTAGGATCTTTGACAGTCGCCCAGGTGTGACGTCGTCATCCTTTTTGTCAGCCACAGTCAGTGCCTGTATGGAATGCCAATCCAGTTGTATTTTCCAGATCCATTCACGTCCCAGTAATGGTGGTCCTCCATCTTGCAATACATACAGATCTAGTTTTGGTGTTTCCTTACCGTTATATATAACGGTCACCCTTATTTTTCCTTTGGGGTAGACTTTTTGCCCCGTGTACGTCTTCAAAATAATTTTTGTGTCTCTCAAGGGTAGGTGCGAGAATAGCCGCTCGTAGTCCCGTCGGCTTATGACTGTTAGGGCTGATCCTGTGTCCAATTCCATCTTTACCTGGACTCCTGCTATCTTGAGAGTGACCCAAATGGTTCGGTGATCCTCCGTTGTGATCACATTATGTAGTTTCAGACAACTCAGTTCCCTGCTTTTGGAGTCGTTATCACTCTTTTGTTCGTCTGAACTATTCTCCGTCATCTTATGTACCTTCTTGTACTTTCCTTTGGTAGGTTTCTTATTGCTGGTTTTCTTTCCCGACCTGCAGACTTGTGCTATGTGTCCTACTTTTCCACACTGTCTGCACACTTTGTCTTTGAACCAGCAATCATTCTGGTCGTGTGTTGTTCTGCCGCAGCGATAGCACTTCTCTGTTCCATATGACATTTCGTTTGTGCCATATTCTTGCGGTCTCTGTTGTATCTCTGCAGCGCCCCGTGCTGCTGCTTCATATGATACCGCAATGCTGAAAGCTTTTTCTAGCGTAAGGTCCTTTTCAGATAAAAGCCCTTTCTGGGTTCCTTCACTTTGAAGCCCACACACAAACTTGTCCCTTAAGGCATCTGTCAGTCCCGCTCCAAACTGGCAGTGTTTCGATAGTTTGCGCAGTTCTGTTAAATAATCAGCATTGCTTTCATCCTTGTGCTGGTTCCGTTTGTGAAACTTGAATCTTTCTGCTATCAGCAGCGGTGTGGGGTTTAAATGTTCCTTTATTATCGTTACTATGTCTTCAAAACTCTTTTCCATTGGCTTCGTTGGGGTTACTAGATTTCATAATAAACCATACGTCTTTGCACCCATTAAATTTAACAACACCGGCGCATTCTTGTCATCTGACACCCCATTTGCCTTGCAGTACACCTCTATTCGTTCGACATATGTAGTCCAACCTTCGACTTCATTGTCAAATGTGGTGATACTGCCACTCTTCGGCATTTTGGGTGTGGTTTAAAATGGCGTCTCCCAATGGTTTAAAATGGCATCTCCCGCACTTTCCTTCCTCCCCCGCTGCTGCCGACGCCGCTCCCGGTGGTTCTCGTGGCAATGGCGGTGCCCTGTAGGTTTTGCGCGCTTCTCTCTCCCTCTCTCCGACGCTGCTCGGCCCCTGAACACCGGCTGCGCCCTGTGCGCTCTGCCCTCTCTCTCTCTCCCCCGTCGACGCTGCTCAGGCCTTTGCTGTGCCACTCGGTCAGGCTCTAGTCCACCGCTGTCCGGGAAGGGTCTGCGCACTACCTGTTGCCAGCCCGTTTCGCTGGACCACCTCGACTGGAATGCCAAGCCTGGCTCTCGACAGCCTCCCCCGCAATTCTCGAGTCTCTGCTGGATGACTGGGTGGTTGCCCGTGGTCGACGCCCGAGTCTCTGGCCTTGACCTCCAATCCACTGATCTCCAGGAACGAATCCCCAGGAGGTGATGCAGAGTTGCAGGAAGGTTCGAAGCTGCCTCGTCGCCAATGTTACGTCCGTGTAATAATCAGACACAGACTGCGGAGAACGGTACAACAGTGTTTACTCAACGTGGCTCAGACTGCAACTGAAACAACAGATTACTACTCAGCGTTATATACAGGTGTGGTCACTGCCGGTACTACAATATACATGAGCTGTAGAAAGTAGTTCCCCCCTTAAAGGTACATACATTACAGTTCGGTGCATAGATATTAAAGAGATCGCAATTAAATCCCTCCATTTTTACCCTTAGCCGTAAAAATTGCCCCTCAGTGTCCTTGTCCACCAAGGCAACGTTCTCTTTTATGGATGGACTCACCAAAACAGCCACCCCTCTACAGTTATTGTTTGCACAACTTGCAAACACCTCTCCCTTCCAAAACTTCTGAACTCTTTCTTAGGATATCCTCATCCCAAAAGGTTTCTTGCAGACACAACGGCCCAGAAATTTGGGTCGGGGGCTTCCCGTGGGTGCAAGCCCCTGACCTGCACTTAACTTGCACGCCGGCCGTTGAGCTTTGGGCCCCCGTGTAATTCCGATCCGGGGCCTGGTCCAGCTGCCGGCGCGCAGTGCTTGCGTATCCCAGGGGCGCAGTTAGTTCGATGCGGCCCCTGGGATCACGTGGGCCATGGGGAGCCAATCGGAGCAGGGAATGCCCCATTCATACGATTGACAGGAAGAGCTGTCAAGACTTATAAATACTACGGCCCCAAAACAGCACTAAATCTTCAAATACATTAAAAAAAAACATATTTTTAAAATAAACTATAAATTACATGAAATAACTATTTTAAACAATAATTTAAATTTTTGAAAAAAGTAATTTTATTTTCTAACGGAGCTAAAAATAAACTTACCTTGCTTAAAATATTTAAAAATAATAAACCTGTGGAAAAAATGTTTTAATTTTAATCAATTCACCACTTACCTTGTAAAAAGCAGGCCTTTCGCCTGCTTTTTAAATGTCTATCTTCTGGAGACTTACCCTCCCGGGAAAACCTGTAAACAAAACCAAAGTTTGATGCGCACGCGCAGCCTCTCCCGTGCACGCGTTCGACCTCTGAACCCCTGCTTTCAGGGGAACGGAAGTGCCGGTTTCCCACACATGCGCAATGCATGCAGGAAACCAGCACTTCCATTGGGCTTACGGGTGAGTACCCCGTGCGTACTCACCCGTGGAGACCTGAATTTCTGTGCCATTAAGTCCGTACCTTTAAAACCCTGCAACAACTACTGCAATTTCTTATCATCCCTCAGTCCGTTCACATTAATCGAGACCAATGTAATCATGGCTCCAAAGAAGGGAAGTATGCCTGATAATCTCCCCATCATTTAATCTCTGGCTCTTCCCTCCTCACATGCTCCTTACCAACTTTTCGGCCAACTGTTGCTTTTTCCTGCAGCCTCCGACTCTTTTTCACCTCCTGTTTGAACCTTCCCTGCTGTTTCAGCCTCTTCCTTGCATTAAGTTTGAGAGGAGCTGACGCTTTCTCCCTCCTTCTGCCCCTCACTAACCTTTTGCCTTTCCACATGATGCCACCCCACCCCCGACTTCCATGTCTCTGTCCCCCTCTAATTCCTCACTCTCAAGCTCTTCTGCAACCCTCTGTGCCTGCTCCCCGTCAGATACATAATCCTGCTCCCCGTCAGATACATCATCTCCCATAGAGAGTCTTCCTGCTGTCACGGTTTCTCCAACAGTGCTGCTCCCTTCGACCTCATCTCCACCTCTGACCCTTGCTCCCTGATCCTTCTCTCTATGGGACAATGGTGCACCTATATTGTTCCCTTCTGGTGTCTTTGTCTCGCCGATCCTGTCCTGCTGCCCCTTTAAGGCTCCTGCCTCTTGCACCCTCTCCTTGTCTTGCCCCCTCCTGCTCACTGAGATATCCGACTCCCCGTCTTTCTTTGGAGTACTTACATTTACCACGCACCCCGCTCCCGCCTCCTCTCCCCCTGCGGACACCAGATTCTTTAGGGAGAGCTGAACCGTATTAAGTCTCGAGTCTGCACTCAACCCTTGCTGCCCGCTGCTGTCATTGTTCTTTTCCACTGTACTTGGGTGTGTTTTCCACCATCTCCATCCTGTTCTCTGCTCCGCAATTTTCTGCCTCTTCCTGTGCTCTTTTCTCCTTCAATTTACCAGCTGTGTCCTCCAACTGCTCCGCTCCTCTGGCCGTTCCACTCACATCTCCTGCTCCTTCTCCCATCTCCTCATCACTCATAGAGCTTCCTTCTGCCTCACACTCACAGTGGGTGGGGCCTTTATGACACACTCCACAGCTCGCCGCCTTGCAGCTCCGAGCAATGTGTCCAGACTCGCCGCAATTATAACAATACAAGTCTGGACAGTTTCTTACAGGATGGTCGTGTCCAAGACAATAATAGCAAACCTTCACTTGGTTATCATGCAGCACTCGAAAGTACTGCACTCCTTCCAGTGTCTCGAATTTCATGCTGTATGGTAATGACTTCACCCCCTCTGGGAACCGCACCTTTATGTAAGTGGTTCCATCTGCTACCCGTGTTCCTGGATAGTACCTCCTCTTTATTGCTGAGCAAATTTTAATGTCCCACGACTCCAACTTTTTGATTAGCACTTCATCCTCAATATAAACTGGCAAGTTTAAGAATGAGACCACCACCTCTTCTGAATATAGCAGAAATACCTCCAAGAACTTATCGCCAACTATCAAACTGAGTAAAAGTCTTTCCACCTTCTCTCGGCCACTGACCGTCACCTCGAACCCAACATTCGGCTTTGGTCGGCAGGCAAAGCAGCTTCCCTCGCCACAGTCCTCATGTACCACTTGGATAATATCCCAAGCTCGTATCTCCTTATCCTCGCACTGAACCACCACCATGTTTTCTTTTCCAAACCTCCTGGGGTCCCGGCCCAAATCTTTGGGCCTTTTTCTTTCCCTTCCAACCACAGTTTCTTCCCTAATTAAATTCCTCTTGGGAACACTGTCCTCTGAGGGGCCTGGCACTCCAGACCCCTCAGCAGCCATCTGGCTGTTTTTGTGGGCCAAAAAGGCCCTAACACCTGAAAACAAAAACCCCAAAACCCACCACCAACTTTTTACAAACTCACTCCAACTCCCTGCTGCAATCAGGCAACCAGTAACACCTGATTGACTCCTAGCCCCTCCCACCTAGAGAGTGCTACCAACTGAGCCACAGCTGACAAGTGAAACAAGTTTGAGAAGTTCAAGTTAAGTTGCACAGAACAGAAAGCTTTTTATTTTACATCTAACCAATGCTGTAAAATTTGTAACAAAATATAAATTCCACATGAATTTTAGCCCAATATGTCTTTTCTCTGTATTGTGTTCATTGCGGTTGACTCTATTCAACAACATATTTCAAGAAGCATCATTTGAACAAGACAGAAAATATTGTGTTTCTCAAAGACTCTTTGGCACTAAAGGAGATGTTCACCGATATGTAGATACATCGAATAATACAGCAGAGAAGGAGGCCATTCGGCCCTACATGCCTGTGCTGGCTTTTTGAAAGAGCTATCTAACTAGTCCCACTCAATGTTTTCTTTAAGCTACTTGGCCACGTGGTTGCGCAGCGATCTGCAGCTCCTGTGCAGCCGGCTCACTGGCTTTTAAATCCAAAAACAACGCATGCACGGATTTTTGAATTGGCCGCACAGCCCATTAAAGGGGCCACGCGGCCCCCCCAAAAAAAGAGGGTCCCACTCCCCTACGCTTTCCCCTTAGCCCTGCAACTTTCTCCTTTTCCCTTTTGAAAGTTACTATTGAATCCGCTTCCACCACCTTTTCAGGCAGTGCTTTCCGGATCATAACAACTCGCTGCGTAAAGAAAATATCTCCTAATTTCCCCCATTGATTTTTTGCCAATTATCTTAAATCTGTGTCCTCTGGTTACCGCCCCTCCTGCCAGTGGAAACAGTTTCTCCCCATATACTCTATCAAAACCCCTCATAATTTTGAGCACCTCTATCAAATCTCCCCTTCACCTTCTCTACTCTAAGGAGAACAATCCCAGCTTTTCGAGTCGTATGTGGATTCACAGAATCACAGAAACCCCACAGTGCAGATAGAGGCCATTTCGGCCCATCGAGCCTGCACCGACACATATCCCACCCGATCCCCGTAACCCCTACACCAACACATATCCCACCCTATCCCTGTAACCCCACGTATTTAATCCCCCTAACACTAAGGGTCAATTTATCATAGCCAATCAACCTAACCCGCACATCTTTGGACTTGTGGGAGGAAACCGGAGCACCCGGAGGAAACCCACGCAAACACGGGGAGAATGTGCAAACTCCACACAGACAGTCACCCGAGGCCGGATTCGAACCCGGGTCCCTGGTGCTGTGAGGCAACAGTGCTAACCACTATGCCACCATTCTTTGAAATCTGCAATCATTTGATGTCTTGGTAAAAATCATATTCACATTCTAAACTGTTATCCATGTTTGATGCAATAATGAAATGCTGAAGTCTCTTTTTAAAGTTTCCCTTATCCTGCTATCTTGTTCCATGCAAACTTACTCCAACAGTAAGAGGAACAGCATTTGTTACTGTAACATTTAGCAAGCAAAAATCAGAACATTCAAGATTCTTAATATCATTTAATGAAATGTAACTTCAAAGGGCCAAGTACGTATAGATTGTGATATCTGCATTCAGATTCCTTAATATGTCACACTTCAGCACAATTTCATACTTTTATGAGCTGCCCTAACCAACCTCCAGTAGCAAAACCATGTGACCGAGCTGTTTGGAGCTTTACATAAGAGTTTCTTTTTTAATTTGCCTTTGCCTCTTTGTCACATAATACAAATTAATTAAAAAAAACTCACTGTTCAGCAATGTAGAAGAGCAACAAGAACTCACATCATCTTTATCTAACTGTGCCACCGGCAGTGCACAAAAACATTTTCACTTAGACGTTGTAACGTCGCAGCTGTAGGGCCTAACTGTTCTGGACACCTTTGCCAACTGCTGGCTTCTTACCATTGAAAACAATAAGTTGGTGTGAAGATTTAATTCCTCCCTTTTCTTCTGTCCATTGCGGGTAGTCTTGGCAATTGTCACAAATATGCCAACGCTTAGTTTATCTGAGGAAGTCATATTCGTCAAGGTTTAGAAACGTCCACTGTGCTCTTATTTTTCTGCCGTTGACAGAAAACAGAACTTCTGGAATATTCTAAAAATGTGCCGCTTTGGTGGTAACATAGGAATTTACAGACATAGTTTATTTATACAGTAAACTTTCAAAACCGATTGCTATTTGCCAGAGGTCAGCTCACTGTTAAAGAGGCAGACTACATTTAACTCCTTTGATTTTGGTGTCCTCTGGGCTTGCATCTTTCTTCATTCTCCCTCCTCATGGCTGCTTATGTCAATACTTCTCCTTCTGGCTGCAAGAATGAACAAACAAGGCAAAAACGTTTCTTTTTTTAACTTACAGTGCCTTACTGAGAGATCCTATTCAAGAAGACTAGAGGGCTGGCATGTGTTGAAAAAATCCTTAGGCCATTATCTCTGGGTGAGATAGTGAAGGCAAAGCATCGCAAGAAGATTAGTAACTTTCCCCTGTAGTCGTCTAACTGTATATTTTTTATACAGTGCCTGGACCACTCAGCCAACATGAGTTACATCCTCTACTTGACAAGGGATATACATTGTCACCTGTCACTATCTGATGATAGGGATTTGCTTGACAATCTTGCTTATAACTGGTAAATATACAGGTCCTGAAATTTCATGGGACCAATTATGCCACTGAGCCAGGTCTTGCCCCTGTCGATCCTCCTGCAATTTGTGGAGTCAGGTTATTTAAATATCCATCAGAGATTATTTAGCACAAATCCCATGTAAAACAGAAGCAATGAGCTGGGAGTGCTTGGAAATTAGTGCCTTTAAGAAGATAAGTCATGTTGAAGATAGCAGCAGCAATGCTAGCAGAGCAGCGGGTAGTGGTAATTTTGACTTTGCGTGATAAGGTAAAGCAGGCAATATCGATTAGCCACCTGATATACAAAGAATCATAGAACCATACAGCACAACGGGAGGCCATTCAGCTCATCAGGTCTATGCCGGCTCTTTGAAAGAGCTATCCAATTAGATCCACTCCCCTGCTCTTTGCCCGTTGCCCTGCAAACTTCTCCTTTTCAAGTATATTTCCAATTCCTTTTGAAAGTTACTGTTGAATCTGCTTCCCCACCCTTTCAGGCAGTGCATTCCAGATCATAACAACTCATTGTGTTAAAAAATTCTCCTAATTTCCCCCTGGATCTTTTGCTCATTTTTGTCAATTCACATCAATGAAAATGAAAATTGGGAAATGTGTGTAACAAGCGGCTGAATCAATGTCGCACGTTTCACACTAGCGTCCAATGTCCAAATTATCCCCCTTGAGTTGACTGTCGCTCACGTGCGATTTTGTGTCACTTTTCTTGAATGGTTTCCATTGGAGGATTTGCCGGAGACAGCCAAAGAGCATTTTCCCCCCCGATTCCCATTGACTTCAGTTTTACTAGTGCTCCTTGATGCCACACTCGGTCAAATGCTACCTCACCTCTGGAATTTAGCTCTTTTGTTCATGTTTGGACCAAGGCTGTAATGAGAACATAAGAAATAGGAGCAGGAGTAGGCCATACGGCTCCTCGGGCCTGCTCCGCCATTCAATAGGATCATGGCTGATCTGAACCTAGACTCACGTCCACTTCCCTGCCCTCTCCCCGTAACCCCTAATTCCCTTATCTGCTAGGAAAATGTCCATCTCCATTTAAAATTTATTTAATGTTGCAGCTTCCACAGCTCTCTGGGGTAGCAAATTCCATAGATTTACTACCCTCTGAGTGAAGAAGTTTCTCCTCATCTCAGTTTTGAAAGGGCAGCCCCTTATTCTAAGATTATGCCCCCTAGTTCTAATCTCACCCATCAGTGGAAACATCCTCACCGCATCCACCCGATCAAGTCCCCTCACAATCTTATATGTTTCGATAAGACCGCCTCTCATTCTTCTGAACTCCAATGAGTAGAGTCCCAACCTACTCAACCTTTCCTCATACGTCAACCCCCTCATCTCTGGAATCAACCGAGTGAACCTTCTCTGAACCGCCTCGAGTGCAAGTATATCTTTTCTTAAATATGGAAACCAAAACTGCATGCAGTCGTCTTGGCGGAACCCAAACTGGGCATCAGTGAGTAGGTTATTGGTGAGTAAGTGCTGCTTGATAGCACTGTTGATGACACCTTCCATCACTTTGCTGATGATTGAGAGTAAACTGATGGGGCAGTAATTGGCTGGATTGGATTTATCCTGCTTTTTGTGGACAGGACATACCTGGGCAGTTTTCCATATTGTCAGATAGATGCCAATGTTATAGCTGTACTGGAACCGCTTGGCTAGAGGTGCGGTTAGATCTGGAGCACAAGTCTTCAGCACGACAGCCAGGATGTTGTCGGGGTCCATAGCCTTTGCTGTATCCAGTGTGCTCAGCCGTTTCTTGATTTCACGTGGAATAAATCAAATTGGCTGAAGACTGGTTAATATGATGGTGGGGACCTCAGGAGGAGGCCAATATGAATCATCCACTCGGCACTTCTGGCTGAAGATGGTTGCAAATGCTTCAGTTTTGTCTTTTGCACTCACGTGCTGGACTCCACCATCATTGAGGATGGGGATATTCATGGAGCCTCCTCCTCCCATTAATTGTTGAATGGTCCACCACCATTCACGACTGGATGTGGCAGGACTGCAGAGCTTTGATCCAATCCGTTGATTGTGTGATCGCTTAGCTCTGTCTATAGCATGCTGCTTCCGCTTTTTAGCATGCATGTGTTGCAGCTTCCCCAGGTTGGCACCACATTTTTAGTTACGCCTGGTGCTGCTCCTGGCATACTCTTCTACACTCCTTATTTAACCAGGGTTGGTCTCTCTGACTGGGTCCCCTCTTTATTCCATTGTATTTATTTTTTTACATTCTGCCCCACTGCAACAAGAAGGTAGCAGAACACTAATTAACTGAACCATTTTCACATTGTTTTTACTTGTCTTTTATTTCATGTTGTATTTATCTTTTCTTTAAGCTGGAAGTAAAACGACTAGGCTTTGAAAGCACAAATCACGGAGAGAGACTGTCAGTGTAAAACCGGTGACGAAGTTACACAGACACCTGGAAGGCAAAATGTAACAGGTCTGTGCCAATGGTTGTTGAGAATTAAAACTTCACCTTAATACGATGCTCAAGAAAAAGTTACCATGCAGCACATTGAACATTTGGAAATGGTGTTATTGTAGCGGTTCGAGTGGATCGCCACTAAATAAGAGAGTTTGACTTCGACGAACTATTAACAAGTTGTTTATTTACAGGAACAGACTAATTACATCAGGTAAGATGGCAGGTAAGATGGCTGACTGTAGGAGCACCGTGGTATAGGTCTTGTCCCAGCGGGGACTCCACGAGGACTAACTGTAGGAGCACTGTGGAGAGCATGATGACGTCATCGCGCTCTGCTGTGTGTTCCCGCGCTTTGGGCGTCACGTGACCGCGTCATGATGTCAGCACGTTCGCGTGCGCTTAGGCGGTCCCGTGACCTGCGCCGTTGCTTCGGTGCATCTCCCCGGTACGGAGGCTGGCCGTTGAGGCCGAGGTCGCGAAGCCAGGCTGTGCCGGTGCTTGCCGCGGGAGCGGGAGATCGCGTCGCTCCCGTCGGCTGGCCGATGCGGCCAAAGTTGCGGTACGCCGGGCTGTGCCGGCGTCCGTCTTGGAAGACCGAGTCGGGCCGGCCGCCGGCGCGCGTGCGTCACGTGATGCGTGACGTCAGCGCATTAGGTCGCCTCTTAAAGGGGCAACGGCCCAACAGGTAAGTTAAAGGGGCAACGGCCCCAACAGGTAAGTTATACATACATAAGTAAGTTAAGTACATACAGTTAGGTAAGTTAAAGGGAATTATGTATATATATCTATATGTAAGGGACAACCGGTGGTACCGCCACATTATACTGCAAATTCTAAAACCTTTAGTTTTCGTTAATCTGGTGAAAATGATCGGTATCAGCATTCTTTAGGTTCAGTGTTACTTCCTGTGCCATCACTCATTCTCTCTCCAAACGATCACTGAGTCACCTTAGTTGGATGTACTTACCCACTCAAAAGTGTTTATCAGTCCAGAAATTGTACACAAATGAGCATTAACAAGCTACCACTCATGGTAAATCTGCGTTCCTACAGTTTGGTGCTTTTTAACTGCCATAACTGACAGTTAAGTTAAATTTTTAAGTAACCACTAAGGTATGTTTTGGTGGGGTTTAGACCAGATATGCGATTGTCATTGCCAGTAACAAAACTGTAATGTCAAGTATATGGTAAATGGGGACCAGTCTGAACTTGTTAAAAAAAAGTTGTGTGTGCGTCGTGCATATGCCTCTTGTTCTCTTCCCAAAATACCATACAAATACATTTTACAGCCTTAGATATTACAGAATCCAATTAGGTCGGACTAAAATGCTCATGCTTTTGTTGGCCTTATTATTAGCAGCATTTAATTAGGAAATCAGGAGCAGGTGCCTAATTCCACGTCCTCCAGCAACTAATCGATAAAACGAGTGTCAACATCAACAGCTGTCCGCTCTTATCGAAAGGTAAAGAATGAATGAACTTGCGTTCATGTAGTACATCCTCAGGAGTTCCCAAAGTGCTTCATGGCCAATGAAATACCTCTGAGTGCAGTCAATATTGTAGAGCATGTGACTCAAATTGAACGCAACAAAGTCTCATAAACAGCAATTAAATACATGACCAGATAATCTGTTCAGGAAGTCCCAAAGCGCTTCACAGCCAATGAATTACTTTCAGACTGCGCCCACTGATGTCACATAGGTGAACGCAATAGCCAATTTGCAATTAGCCACAAACTATGAAATGAATGAGCACTTAATCTACTTTGGTCATGTTTGAGGGATACATTTTATTTTTGTTCTCAGAATGTGGGTGGAGTTGGAAAGGCTGTATTAATTGTTCATTCCTAGTTGGCCTAACAACTGAACAGTTTGTTAAATCACCTCAGAGGGTATTAAGAGTCGACCACACAGTGAACCAGTTGGGCTTTACAATAATCCATCAATTTCCATAGTCATTTTCTGGTGCGAGTTCACAAATTACCAGATTTATTAAATTCAGTTTCACAATTTGCCATGGTGGGATGTGAACTCACGGCCCCGTTCTTTACTGGGGCGGAATTTCCAAGTATGTACGGAGGAGTTCTGGTTGGGTAACCTGGAAGTCCGGGTTTCCCTGAACGCTGTGGAGTTTCAGCGCGCATGTTTTTTTTTAAACAGGATCCCCGCCCGGAGGTCAGCCTGCTTGACAGGCTTCGCTCCATGTCGGGCAGGCAGTGCTGCACCAGAGGCCGGAGCCCAGCGAGGGGGGTGGGGTGTTACAGTGTGGATTGGAGGGGCAGGAGGTGATCATGGGCGGGGTGGGAGAGAGATTGGGGACAGAGATGGGGGAGTCGGTGATCATGGGGGTGTTGGATCGTGGCAGGGGGGTCACTGATCGCTGGGGGCTGTCAGTGATCAGGGGGAGAGGGGTTGGTGTTGGTGGGGGGGTCCTATCATGGTTGGGGGTCAGTGTTCGTGGGGGGAGGTGTCCGATTGTGGGGGGGGGTCGGTGATCGCGGGGTCAGTGTTTATGGGGGGAGGTGTCCGATTGTGGGGGGGGGTCAGTGATCGTGGGGGGAGGTGTCCGATTGTGGGGGGTGTCGGTGATCGTGGGGGTGTTGGATCGTGGCAGGGGGTCACTGATCGCTGGGGGCTGTCAGTGATCAGGGGGAGAGGGGTTGGTGTTGGTGGGGGGGTCCTATCATGGTTGGGGGTCTGTGATCGCGGGGTCAGTGTTCGTGGGGGGAGGTGTCCGATTGTGGGGGGGTCGGTGATCGCGGGGGACGGGGTCAGTGATCGTCTGGGCGGTGTCCGATTGTTGGGGGGGTCGGTGATCGTGGGGGACAGGGTCAGTGATCGTGGCGGGGTTGACAGATTGTGGGGGTGGTCGGTGATCGTGGGGGACGAGGTGTCAGTGATCGTGGGGGGTGACTGATTGTTGGGGGGGCGGTGATCGCGGGGGACGGGGTCAGTGATCGTGTGGGGGTGTCCAATTGCTGGGGGGGGTCGGTGATCGTGGGGGACGGGGTCAGTGATCGTGGGGGGTTGACCGATTGTGGGGGGGGTCGGTGATCGCGGTGGGGGGGGTCCGATTGTGGGGGGGGGTCGGTGATCGCGGGGGACGGGGTCAGTGATCGTCTGGGCGGTGTCCGATTATGGTGGTGGGGGGTCGGTGATTGCGGGGTGGTGTCTGATTGTGGGGGGGTAGTTGATTACAAGGGAGTTGTCTGATCGTGGGGAGCTGGTGATCGCAGAGGGATGTCCGATCGCTGGGAGGGAAGCAGGTATTCTTGGGAAGCTGGGAGAAAGCACTCCTGCTCCTCCTGGCCCACAAGCAGTGCTAGAAAAAAACTTACCTCTTCCACACAGCAGTCCTCGGCTCCCTTTAGCTGCCGGGTTGCCCGATGTCTAGGAAACCTGACAAGCCAGTGTTAACCCTGGAAGAGCAATAAAATAATGAGGCACACGGCCTCATTGTAATATTGAAATATCCAACCCACCTCCTGGACGTGAGCGGGTTTGAGGCAGAATGGGTTCGGGTTTGAGATTTAAAATTTTTTAACATCCCACCTGACCCAAACCCACCCGTTTTTAGGGATTACCTCTGGATGCTAGTTTATTACCATATCAGAATACTACTCTAGCTTAAAACACCTGGATCACTTCCTGCTCTTCTTCTTCAAAAACAGAATGCCACGGGATCTCTTGTGTCCACCTGAACAAGCAGGTGGGATTGGATCACAGAATCACAACAACCCCACAGTGCAGATAGAGGCCATTTCGGCCCATCGAGCCTGCACCGACACGTATCCCACCCGATCCCCGTAACCCCTACACCAACAC
The DNA here is from genome assembly GCF_052327205.1 of Somniosus microcephalus. NCBI lineage: Eukaryota > Metazoa > Chordata > Chondrichthyes > Squaliformes > Somniosidae > Somniosus > Somniosus microcephalus. The sequence continues at coordinate 41,725,875 of NC_140998.1, forward strand.
ATATCCCACCCTATCCCCGTAACCCCACGTATTTAATCCCCCTAACACTAAGGGTCAATTTATCATAGCCAATCATCCTAACCCGCACATCTTTGGACTGTGGGAGGAAACCGGAGCACCCGGAGGAAACCCACGCAAACACGGGGAGAATGTGCAAACTCCATACAGACAGTCACCCAAGGCCAGATTCGAACCCGGGTCCCTGGCACTGTGAGGCAACAGTGCTAACCACTATGCCACCGTGCTGCCCACTTGATTTGACTTTAACAGCCTGGGAAGGTAAAATCGGGTGTGATCCAGCCAGTTTCCTGCCCGGCAGGTTAAGTTAAAATTACCTACATTGTCCCACCATAATGACAGTACCTGCAGCAATGCAGCAATCCTGGAGTGGAGCTTGAACCTACAACCTACTGCTTCAGAGTTCAAACTGCTACCACTGAGCCAAACTGGCAAAATTCATTCAGAAAACAAGGACTCATTGGCAAGAGGTAAATCAAGGCCTTTAAAATAAAGCAACAAATAACAAAACCACAATTAACGTGGAAAACTGATCAACGGCACGGACTCGATGGGCCGAATGTCCTCCTTCTGTGCCGTTATGACTCTATGACTAAGTCAGGTTCATGTGGGAGCTGTTTTTCCACAGGCTGTTTAATTGTTATAACATTATCATTGCCTATTGTAATGGAGGACAGAATATAGCCTCCAATTAAACTTGGGGTGGGAATTAGGTGGGCAAGGCCCAAGGCGGGCGGTAAATCCACTCGCTCAAACCCGCAGCTGGCCAGCTGCAAGGGGCACAATGTCGGGCAGGAAGAGGCTGGTGCTGGGAGACCAAAGGTCAGAAAGGGAGGGAAATGGAATAGTATCTAATTGATTTCAGTGCCAAAGAATGAGCATCCAAAGGTGAAAGCAGCAAATGGATATGGTAACATAGTGGTTCTGTTACTGGACCAGTAACCCATGAGGCCTGGACTAATGATCTGTGAGACTGAGTTCAAATCACACTACAGCAGCTGCAGAATTTAAGTTCAATTAATATAAATCTGGAATAAAAAAAACTAGTACCATAAAACTGCTGGATTGTCATGAAAACCCATCTGGTTCACTAACGTCCTTTAGGGGAAGAAATCTGCCATCTTTACCTGGTCTGGCCTATATGTGACGCCAGACCCACAGCAATGTGGTTGACTCTTAACTGCCCTCTGCCACTCAGTTATATTCAAGAAGATGGCTCATGACAAATTTCTCAAGGGTAATCAGGGATGGGCAATAAATGCTGGTGATGCCCACATCCACCTCCTTTAAAACGCTCCTTAAAACCTACCTCTTTGGCCACCTGCCCTAATTTATCCTCATGTGGATCGGTGTCAAATTTTGTTTGTCTTAAAATACTCCTGTGCAGCGCTTTGGGATGTTTTGCTACATTGAAGGTGCTATATAAATACAAGTTGTTGTTGTGTACGTCCAGCATCATTCTGTTTTCATCTTAGATAGCCAGCATTTGGAGATTTCTGTTCTTTCCATCTATTTACAAAATGGGGCTGTGTGAGTTCTGATGAAGGGTCCCAGACCTGAAACGTTAACTCTGTTTCTCTCTCCACGGATGCTGCCTGGCCTGCTGAGTATTTCCAGCATTTTCTGTTGTTATTTCAGATTTCCAGCATCCGCAGTATTTTGCTATTGGATTGATTCTGTGTTGTCTAGATGGTTCACACTGGAATGAGAAACTTCCAAAAACGAACACCAAGCAAATTATTCTCATGAAGAAGATTTCAGGGAGGCAGTGGAGGGAGAGAAGGGAAATTCTTCCTCAGCGGCACTGGACAAAACGGCATCCTTGGTGCACCAGATATTTTATTATAGCTTTAGTAACGTTTGTATAGTGTCGAAGCCCCACAGACTGAAAATTATAATTTTGTTCCTTTTGTAGAAAGAAGTGTTGAGTACTGTGCTGACATGGTGCCAACAGAAACTGCAAATATCTCATTGGGCCCATTGTCCTTGTTCGTAGGCAACAAAACAAAAATAATCTGGTACCGTCTGCTCTGCCATCTGATGAATATGTTCGGAGTTACACCCACCCATTTAGTCACACCAAATAAATACCAGAAACATCCGCTTCAATCTGGTGGTTTAGAATTTTTTTTGTCAGAACAGGTATTCGAAATCCACCCGACAGTCTTGCATGAGTTCACAAAGTGACGAGCAACAAGAGGATTTTAAATCCATTTGGGTGACAGGACGTTTTAGAAAAAAGGATGGGCCAGAGGCAGGGTCACAACCTTCAGTTGCCAATGTACACAGCCATTTTAATGGATTATCTATCACTGGGGCTTGAGGTTTCAGGCATCAAAATAATATTGAAGTGTTGACTGCCCAAGGGTGCATTCAATGAAATTAAACATATCTGCAATGCCCACAACTAATCAAAACTAATTAAAAACAGAATTCAAACTGTGATTATTGCTAAAATTATAACAAGGTTAGCAATATGAAATTTCCCTTAGCGCAGCTATGATTTTTTTTTCAAATAAGCTCCATTGCAGATCAATTTGTTAGTTGCATGCTTTGTTAATATAGCTTGCTGAGGTTATTAAAGGTGACTGTGGTGGACCAGATATGAAGGATTTGTAAATTTGCAAGTACATAAGCACAGTGAGACATCCTGGTGTTTTACCGTCCAAAGTGTGAATCTGTTGGCAAACTGATGAGGGGCTTAAGCTCCTTCACCTGAAAAGTTGTTCAGCAGGAGTTTTGTCTGGTTCCTCACCTGCCTCTTGCTCAGCTATTTGCTGTAGATAGTCATCTCCCCCTCCTCCTGTGCCATGTTCTTGTCTTTTTATACAGCACACGATGATGGCCTTAGAGACCTTGGCAGGGCTGCATTGTAAAACACTCTCTAATCTGTCTCAGCGTCTGAAGCACTGCTTTGAGGATATCTATTGATGATCATTTAACAGATGTTTATTTGAAAGTTGAAATGCAATCTCGGGTTCCCAATAACAGTTTTTAAATATATTACAGGTTTCAAGCATAATTCTAGACCTCTATAATTCTTTATAAATCAGGTGGTTACATCCAAAATGGCACAGAACTGAACAATTGAACTTCTTAAGGGCCATTGCTTTCACACAAGTGGTTGTACAATCAGGTTTTCATTTATAAACGTTTAATCACGCTGCCCAAGAATAGTAACCAAAGTGTTAACACTTTAATATGAAATTCCTCTGTCCACTATTTAACCTGTTTATTTTAAGTGCATATTTTACCAAGATCACATGGCCACAAAAATTGATGGCATTCGGTGTGAAAATTCATCCCGTCATTTTTGCGTGTTATCATAAGAAAAACGATCCACAGATCCTCGGGCCCTTCTCCCCCAACCAAAAAAAAGATTGTTTACCAAAAACTCTCATGAAGACAGAGCTCCTTCATAATATACTAGCATTGCCTACATACATCACTGAAACCAGCTTCAGACTGCCTGGCCTGGTTTAAGGCCTGCACATTTCTTTATTTAAAAAGCCACATTTGAAAATACAACTTAAAAATCTTAAAGAATTCAAGTTGGAGGCAATTTCCTCTGTAGTCTTTAGAGATTGAAGTGGTTCAGCAACTGATGTCGTGGTAAATCAGCACAGTAACTTGGCCTGGGCTAGATGTTAGAGTAAAGATTTCTATCCCATTCTGAACTGCATGCGGGTCACCAACACTGATTTATTCAACTTGGATCTAGGCTCTGCAGTAAAAGTGGTGGCCAGGATAAATATTAGGACTTTTTGGGTTAGATTTTCAACTTGCTGCCCGGGGGGGTAAAACTGGCGTCATTATAGAAAATGCCCCAATTTCCATTTCCAGCCAACAAGTTGAAATCTACCCCATGTTACCATACTAGCTGTACCAGTGGGAGCTAGAAGCCATATGTGGGATGATGAAACAGAATGGGACTGCTGCCAATGTTAGTGCTCATTTATGAAAATGATTCATGAAAATATTATGCAGAGGGACAACACTCCTGTATAAACTATGCTGATAAGAGGGAATTCTATCTCTTTGGAAAGCTTAGTCTCTGGACTCCCTCACCAGCTATTAAACTGCTTGGCTCCGTTTCTTAGCATGAAAAGAAGCATGGAGACAACATTCTCTAGATTGAGATAACTCCCTTTTATCAACATTTAAAAAAATAATATTCACAGGTGTTGTTGCTCTGAAAATGGTAGGTTCTGTTTCTCATTTTTTTTAAAAACCCTTTCTTGCTGTTAGCTGACCCCATTACACTTTAGTCTAACATCAGGATGTTGTAATCTGTCACTGATGCAGAGTCACAGGGAAAACCCAACACCTGCAAAAGTATCACTTTTGCTGTAATTATACTCCCACTCTGGCATTGAACTGCAATGGTTCCCCTTTGTATCGGTGCAAAACCGGGGTGTCTGATGGATGCTGTGACTCATGAGCGCATTACAGTGGGAGGAGTGAAACCTATTATGCTGTGGGGGTGTTGCAGTATATCTCCAGTCTGCTTCAATTGTGGTGCAGTACAGCATCTTGGAGGGCTGCACCACATCAGTCACATGGGCCCAGGTATTCCGATCCCTACGGGTGTGTACGCGCTCTGTACCCACCCGTAGGGACATCGGAAATGCCGGTTTCAGGCATGCACAGCGCATGCGCTGAAAACCGGCATTTCCGATCTGTCAAGAATGGTCTTGACAGATCCTCCGGCTGCCCTGGAGAAGGGCCTCTGCGGGCGGATAGTTCTGCTTTTTGGAGACCCTCCGCCGGCAGAAAACACTTACAATTCTTACGCCTGGTAAAAGCAGGCGTAAGGCCTGCTTTTACCAGGATAAGAGTTGAAAAAAGTAAAAAAAAAAATTCCACTGATTTATCATTTAAAAATACTTTTAAAAAGGTTAGTTTATTTTTAGCCCCGTAAAAAACTTTAATTTTTTTTCAAAAAATTTAATTTTTGTTTAAAATACTTAATTTATTGTAATTTCAAGTCATTTTAAAAATGTGATTAAAAATTTTTTTTTTAAGTTTTGCTATGTTTTTGGGGTGATCTCCATTCATATAGGGAGAAGGGAGATTCCCTTCTGTGATTGGCTCCCCATGGCCCATGCGTTCCCAGGAACGCTGCGAACTACATGCACCTCTAAGATACGTGGGCCCTGCGCATTTGGAGTTTGGAGAGGACCAGGAGTGGAAGCGTGTGCATCTCGGGAGCCCTCAAGTAAGGGTGCAGATTTTTCCAGATTGCAGGCCTCCGCCCACAGGAGGCCTGCGATCGGAAAATACGGGCCATGGTTCATTTTTTGAATTAATTTTGCTGTAATGTTTGTAACATTTATAAAGTTTCTGCAAAGTTTCTTCAAATTTAAAGAACAGTTCTTCAGTCCACCAACGTCTCGATTTTAATAGTCTCATCCTCGTATTCAACTTCCACCATGGCCTCACCCCTCTCTATCTCTGTATCCTCCTCCAGCCCTACAACCCTCTGAGAACTTTATGTTCCTCCAACTCTGGCCTCTTATGAATCCCCACTTCCTTCACCCAACCATTGACGGCCGTCTAGGCCATAAGCTAGGGAATTCCCTCCCCAAACCTTTTTGTCTCTCCATCTCCCCTTCTTTAAGATGCTTCTTAAAGCCTCTCTCTTTGACCAAGCTTTTAGTCAACCATCCTAATCTCTCCTGCTTTAGCTCGGTGACAATTTTTACTTTCCTGTGAAGCGCCTTGCAATGTTTTACTGCGTTAACGACGCTATATAAATGCCAGTTGTTTTTGTTGATGCGAATATGTGTGCAAGAATATTCAACCTCATCTTCATCATCCTGCTGAAGTCAATGGGATACCCATGGCCAGGTATCCAGCAATGGCTTTCTGAGTGCAAAGAGGGGATCCAGTCAGAGAGACAGTATGGCGACTGGTGTATGCTCAAACATGCACCAGTGTCCGATTGCTGCATGCAATACAAGTGCAACCTCAGTGATTCCTGTAGGTGACCAAGTTCTAGATTCAAGGGTGAAATTGGTCTTCAGCAATAGTGCGATTGATCGCGAATTGGCAGCCCGTTTTACATCCGACCAATTTTCTTTACCATCAGCGAAGACCAAATTCACCCCCCACCCGTGTCATATTAGCACCTGATTAGCTCAAATATCAAATCTGTAGAACAGCAAGCAATAACAGCTAATGGATCCTATCAAGGAAGTAGAAATTTTAAAATTACATAAATTAAGAAATTGCATTTATGTCGCACCTTACTACAATCCAAAGTACTTCATATCCAATCATTTACCTTTTTGAAGTGTAGATACCATTGTTAAATAGACAAAAGTAGCAGCCAGATCACACACAGCAAGATTCCACAAATAGAAAACGAGAGGAGTGACCAGTTATATTGGCCCAGAAATTTGGGTCGGAGGCTTCCCGCAGGTGCAAGCCTCCGACCTGCAGTTACCTAGCGCGCCGGCCATTGTGCTGTGGACCCGCATGGGATTCCGATCCTGGGCCTGCTCCAACTGCCAGCGTGCAGTGCTTGCGTATCCCGGGGCGCAGTTAGTTCGAAGCATCCCCTGGGATCACGTGGGCCATGGAGAGCCAATGGTAGCAGGGAATCTGTCAAATCTATGAATACAATTCAGCCCCAAAACATAACTAAAACTTCAAATAAATTTAAACAAAAAACATCACATTTTTAAAATAACTAAATTACATAAAATAACTATTTTAAACAATTTAAATTTAAAAAAAATTAATTACAGTTTCTAACGGGGCTAAAAATAAACTTACCTTTCTTTAAAATATTTAAAAATAATAAACCTGTGGAAAAAATGTTTTAATTTTTATTAATTCACCACTTACCTTGTTAAAAGCAGGCCTTGCGACTGCTTTTTAAAAGTGTAGCTCCTGGAGACTTACCCTCCCGGAGAAACCTGCAAAAAAAATGGAAGTTCCAGGCGTACGCGCTGCCTCTCCTGCGCACGCGTTCGACCTATGAACCCCTTCCTTTAAGGGAATGGAAGTTCCGGTTTCCTGCGCATGCGCAGTGCATGCACGAAACCGGCACTTTTGTTGGGCCTACGGGTGAGTACCCAGCGCGTACTCACCCGTGGGGACCCGAAGTTCTGGCCCATTATTATATATATATATATATATCTATGTTTTTGGAGGTGTTGTTTAAGGGAGGAACGGACATTAGGAGAACTCTCTGCTCTTCAAATAATGTAGTGGGATCTGTTATGCCCACTTGATCCAGCAGAACGGACAGACAGGACCCTGATATAATGTTCAGACTCACTCTCTGTGTATTGCACTGAAAGATCACTCTCTCAGTATTGCACTGAAATGTCAGCCTAGGTCACGTGTTCAAGTCCTCGAGTGGGGCTACCAACTAAGCCAAGCTGCAACTTGAATAAAAAGCCAGTTATTTCCTATTGGTTTCTTCTGACCTTGGAGAGGAGTTGGAAATTTCCGAGCAGATTCCCATCTACAGTGAGCAAATTCTCCAGCAACAGCAATTAGCCTCTAATCGATCTTTCGATGTATTTGTTTGCAGCAGTTTGACCTCGGGGCCCGAAAGGACCAGGCTGGGTTACACACTGCTCCACCTTGCCAGCAGAATAATGCAGTGTGCATCACATGGTTTAATGTTTCTGTTCTTACAAAACCATGCATCTGTTGACTTAATGTGAAAATTACCACAGGAAATACACATTTAAATAATAAAATGTTTAGATGTTTTGTATTGGGAGCTGTAATGCTCGCAGGGTTCAGACAATTTAAGTCAACGACTTCATCATTACCGCATTATCCGAGCCACTGGAAGGTGTTGCTTCATTAAACAGTCCCAGCCATTATTTTCTAGAATTACTTAAGAGGCTCTTTGTCCGCTTCCAGCGCATATCAGAAAATTGCATACACATTGTCCAGGGTTTTCTATCCATTGCAGTGAGGCCTGTCAGAATTCTCCACGTTAATGCTCCTTTCAAGAAAAAGGTTCTAAAACGAATTATAATTAACTTAATAGCTTTTTGTATTTTTTTCAAACATTTTTATTTATACATCAAGTTCTGATGATATCATCTGGGGAACTGGCCAGTGTGTTGGAGCTGCACTAGATTAGTAGACTGTTAGTGACATAAGTTATCATTGATAAATATACAATCCTAAACCCTGGGATAATTGAGCAGCAGTATATGTTAACATTATTCCCCTGCATAGTTGGGATAATTGAACCTTTCAGATGTTACCGGTGACCAGTTTTTAAATACAAATGTTAACAATTTGCTAGGATGGACAGAACAAAGTACAATATATTAATACAATAGCAAAATACTGCGGATGCTGGAAATCTGAAATAACAACAGAAAATGCTGGAAACACTCAGCAGGTCAGGCAGCATCCGTGGAGAGAGAAGAACAGAGTTAACGGGCTGGATTTTACCAGCCCTGAAGAGATGGGTTTGGAGGCGGGACTGCTAGGAAAGTCAAAAAGAATGGAAGCGGGTCCCGAACCCGCTTCCAACCCGCCTCCAACCAATCTTCCCGGGAGTCAGGTCCCCGATTTGCGCAGGGATCTGACTCCTAGCAGCGGGAACAGGATTATAGCCACTTAACTGCCTGTTAACAGGTAGTTAACAGGCAGTTAAGAGGCTTTTTCCAATATTTAGACTTCTGCTGCAGGCTTCCCGATGTCAGGGAACGCCGCCAGGGTAAGTGAGGCGTGCTGTGGGTCTGTTGTTATTTTGGTGTATAGATGACAGCTGCAGGAGTGGTGTGAAGGATGCAATGTTACACTGGTGAGTATCAGAGGTAAGAAAATGTTGGGAAAGTCATTTTTAATATGTTTAGATTTTTCTGTAGGTGACAAACTTTGAAGTGTTTATGTGGCCTCACCTCAATGGGAGAAGTGATAGATTGCTTCTGTACCCTCACCTGCAGCTGTCATCTGTTTTATCCTAAGGAGAGAGTCACTGGAGAGCCTGGGTGCAAGGGCTCACCTGTGTACAGTGATTGTCAGTGTTTGACAGCACCTCAATGCTGTCAAACACTGTCAAATCATCTGTCAAAAGTTTATGGCCTTTAAGAAAACCGGCAGATGAAGCATCATCAACTGACGTCATCTGACATTGGCTTTCCCTTAATTGGCCAGCAGGCCCGTAGGGCGGGCTTAACAAGGCCAATCAGGGGAAATAGCGTCTGTGTGTCTGACGTCGCTGGGGGCGGGACTAGAACCCGTAAAGCAGCAGTACCACCCCCAACGCGTCTCTGTGAGTAAAATCCAGCCCAACGTTTCGGGTCTGAGACCTTTCGACAGAACTGGAAAAAGATAGAGATGTAACATTTTTAAGCAAGTGTAGGGGTAGGGAAAGGAAGGAGGGGAGGAAAGAACAAAAGGGAAGGTCTGTGATAGGATGGAAGGCAGGAGAGATTAAAAGCTGCCATGTGCAGCCGTTGATGATTATTTATTTATTATTTTTTTCTCATACATGGCAGCTCTCTTCAAAGTGCCTGTAACAATTGAATGAATGAAAATTGGATTCTGCATACATAATTTGATAAATTTTTTAAATATTTTGGGATGTGTGCATTGCTGGCGAGGCCAGCCTTTATTTTCCATCCCTAATCATCCTTATAAGGTGAGTTTTATTCTTGAACTACTGCAGTAGCTGCGGTGAAAGTACTCCCACAACACTGTTAGGTAGGAATTTCCAGGAATTTTACCCAGCGACGATGAAAGAACATTGATATATATTCAAGTCAGGATGGTGTGTGACTTGGAGGGGAACTTGGAGGTGGTGGTGTTTCCATGCACCTATTGCTCTTGTCCTTCTAGGTGGTGGAGGTCATGGGTTTGGGAGGTGCTGTCAAAGAAGCCTTGGCGAGTTGCTGCAATACATCCTGTAGATAGTATACACTGCAGCCAAGGTGCACTGGTGGTGGAGGGAATGGATATTTAAGGTGGTGGGTGGGCTGCTGATCAAGTGGACTGCTTTGTTAAGGTCTTGTGAATCTGAACTCACAAATCCCTCTCCTCTTCCACATCACCTAGCTACCCTCCATTCAAAGTATAATTATTACATTTAGTTTTCTTATCAAAATGTACCACCTCATAGCTACTGACATTGAATTCCTTCTGCCACTTTTTTGCCCATTCCACCATCTTATCAATATCCTCTTCCTTTGGGCCTGAGAATTAATAACTATGCCAATTATTGATACCGTCTATGTTACATCCGTGTAATAATAAGAAAAGGACTGCAGAGACGGTACAACAGGTGTTTACTCAACGTGGTTCAAACTGCAACTGAAACAACAGATTACTACTCAGCATTATATACAGGTGTGGTCACTGCCGGTACTACAGTATACATGAGCTGTAGAAAGTAGTTCCCCCCTTAAAGGTACATACATTACAATTCCTCCCCTTTTAGATTAACAGTACCATAACACTCATTTAACAATTAAATATCAAACTAATTACAATTAACACTTTTAACATGCAACATTAGCTGAAAATAGTCTATTTATAAATTCAGTCTTTGGGGAGGCTTCCTAATCCTTTCTGGATAGTGCCTTTCCCGAGTGTCTTGCTCTTGGTGCGGAGGCGATTCTGGCCCCCTGTCGTCGGTTGGTTCATCAGCTTCCGATGCTACTGTTTCTGGGGTAGATGCTACCTGTACGTCGGGTTCATCACCAGGTACGTATGGGTGAGGCATGGGGTTGACTCGTTCCTGTGACTCTAGGATCTGGTCAGCATGGCGTCTCACGATGCTCTCCCCAATGTCTACTGTGCACATTAGTGGCCCCTGCCGTGTGCATCCCGTTCCTGGTTGCCATTTCTCTGTTCGGTAGTCGCGGGCCAAGACTGGTTGCCCTACATTGAAGCTCCTTGTCGGCTTCTCATTGATGTGCTGGAATTGCTTATTCTCAACATCTCTTCGTACATTTGGTCTGAGCAAATCCAGGCGAGATCTTAACCTTCGGTTAAAGAGCATCATGGCCGGGGCCTGGTTGGTGACTGCATGTGTCGCATTTCTGTAAGCTAACAGAAAATTGTCCACCTTATGCTGCAGTGGAATGTCGTCATCGCACATGGCCTTTACTGCTTTTTTAAAGGTTTGTACGAACCTCTCAGCCAATCCATTTGTGGCTGGATGATACGGGGCAGATGTGTAATGCCTTACCCCATTCCTTTTCATAAATCTTCGAAACTCTTCGGACACAAACTGTGGTCCATTATCAGAGCAAATCTGCTCTGGCAAGCCGTTCCTGGCAAAAATGGTCCGTAGGACTGCAATAGTTTTCTCCGTGGCGGTGGAAGACATTTTGATCACCTCAGGCCATTTCGAGTGCGCATCCACGGCTATTAAAAACATTGAGTCCATGAATGGACCAGCAAAATCAATATGCACCCATTGCCATGGAGAGGAGGGCCATTCCCATGCGTGTAGAGGGGCATGTGGTGGTGCTATTTGAACCTTCTGGCATCCTGAGCAGCTCTTTGTCAGGTCCTCGATTTGCTGATCGATCCCCGGCCACCACACATAAGCCCTAGCAAGGCTTTTCATTTTCACCCCTCCCAGATGACCTTCGTGAAGCTCATTGAGCACTCACTCCCTTAACTTGGGTGGAATTACCACTCGGGATCCACACATCAAGGTCTCCTGGCATACTGACAGCTGTTCTCTTCTGGATGAGAATGCTGGCAACAGTGAGTCGCCATGTGCTGGCCATCCCTTCACCGTCAAATCATATACCCGAGACAGTGTCGGGTAATTTCGGGTCGCCTTCTCTATACCAGCGTTAGTTACTGGCAAGCATTCAATTACAGTTGAATGAAATATTTCAACAGGATCCACTGCTGGTGCTTCCTCCGCAGTAGGCAGTGGCAGGCGTGATAGCCCATCAGCATTTCCATGCTGTTTCGTGCCCTAATATTCGATTTCATATTGGTGCGCCCCTAGAAAAAGGGACCATCTTTGTAGCCGTTGCGCAGTCATCACCGGAACGCCCTTCTTTGGATTAAAGATGGAGACAAGTGGTTGGTGGTCAGTCAGCAAGGTGAACTTCTGTCCGTGCAGATAGTGATTGAACTTTTTCACTCCCCACACTAGGCTGAGGGCCTCCCTGTCAATCTGGGCGTAGTTACGCTTGGCTGAGGTTAGTGACCGAGACGCAAAGGCTACTGGCCTCTCCGAGCCGTCCGGGAATTTGTGCGGCAGCACCGCTCCAATGCCATAGGGTGATGCATCACACGCCAACCGAATTGGTAGTGCTGGGTTGAAATGAGCCAACACCTCTTTTGATGTGATCAATGCTTTGCTCTTCTGGAAAGCTCGTTTACATTCATCACTCCACTTCCATGGTACCCCCGTTTGCAGTAGGGTGTTCCGTGGGTGTAGTACGGTAGACAAATTCGGCAAGAACTTATGGTAGTAGTTCACCAGCCCGAGGAACGACCTCAGTTGTGACACATTTTCCGGTGCTGGAACCTTGACTACTGCCTCAATCTTTTCAGGGGACTTATGTAACCCCTATTTATTAATAACGTGGCCACAATACGAGATCTGCTTCTGGAAAAACTCGCATTTGTGGCGATTAGCTCAGAGCCCATATTCCTTCAATCTAGTGAGCACCTGCTCCAGGTTGGCGAGGTGATCACTGTCATTTTCGCCCGTGACCAGGATGTCGTCCAAATAACACTGGGTCCCTGGAATCCCTTGCAGGACTTGATCCATTGCCCTTTGCCAAATAGCCGGAGCTGATGCTACCCCGAACACCAGCCAGTTGTATTGGTAGAGACCTTTATGAGTGTTGACCGTGAGGTACTGTTTCGAGGCTTCTTCTACCTCCATTTGCAGGTACGCCTGGGCCAGATCAATCTTAGTGAAGCGTTTCCCTCCAGATAGCGAGGCGAAAATATCTTCAATCCGCGGAAGCGGATATTGTACAGTGTGAAGGACTGGGTTAACTGTCACCTTAAAGTCCCCACAGATGCAAACCTTCTTTGGTTCCCCAGGCGTATTACTCAACGACCTCTTCATTACAGGAACGATGGGTGTAGCCCACTCGCTCCAGTCCACTTTGGACAGTACTCCTGAACGTTCCAAACCTTCCAGCTCTGCTTCGACGGCTGGGCGGATCGCATAAGGTACCGGTCTGGCCTTAAAAAACTTTGGGCTTGCATTTTCCTCTATTTTGATCATCACTGTTATGCCTTTTAGTGTTCCGAGACCCTGCTGGAACACTTCTTGTGCGTCAGTTAGCATTTTTGACAGTCGGCCAGGTGTGACGTCGTCATTCTTTTTGGCATCTACAGTCAGTGCTTGTATGGAATGCCAATCTAGCTGTATCTTCCGGATCCATTCACGTCCTAGTAGTGGTGGTCCTCCATCTGGCAATACATATAGGTCCATTTTTGGTGTTTCCTTGCCGTTATATATAACGTTCACCCTTATTTCTCCTTTGGGGTAGACTTTTTGCCCCGTGTACGTCTTCAAGACAATCTTTGTATCTCTCAAGGGTATATGTGAGAATAGCCGCTTGTAGTCCCTTCGGTTTATGACTGTTAGGGCTGATCCTGTGTCCAATTCCATTTTCACTTGGACTCCTGCTATCTTGAGCGTGACCCAGATAGTTTGGTGATCCTCCGTTTTGATCACATTATGTAGTTTCAGACAACCCAGCTCCTTGTTTCCGGAGTCTGTATCACTCTTCTGTTCATCTGAACTACTCACTCTCCATCACCTTATGTACCTTCTTGTACTTCTCCTGTGGAGATTTCTTGCTGCTGGTTTTCTTTCCCAACCTGCAGACTCTTGCTATGTGTCCTACTTTTCTACACTGTCTGCACACTTTGTCCTTGAACCAGCAAACATTATGGTCGTGTGTTGTTCTGCCGCAGCGATAGCACTTCACTGTTCCGTATGACATTTCATTTGTGCCATATTCTTGCGGTCTCCATTGTATCTCTGCAGCGCCCCGTGCTGCTGCTTTGTGTGATACTGCAATGCTGAAAGCCTTGTCCAGCGTAAGATCCTTTTCTGATAGAAGCCATTTCTGGGTTCCTTCACTTTGAAGCCCACACACAGACTTGTCCCTTAAAGTATCTGCTTGTCCCATTCCAAACTGGCAGTGTTTCGATAGCTTGCGCAGTTCCGTTAAATACTCAGTATTACTTTCATCTTTATGCTGGTTCCTTTTGTGAAACTTAAATCTTTCTGCTATCAGCAGCGGTGTGGGGTTTAAGTGGTCCTGTAGGATTGACACTAGGTTTTCAAAATCCTTTTCTACTGGCTTCTCTGGGGTTACTAGGTTTCGTAGTAAGCCATACGTTTTTGCACCCATTGAATTCAACAATACCAGCGCTTTCCTTTCTTCCCCGCTGCGGCTTAAAATGGCGTCTCTCGCGCTGCTGCCCGTGCCGCTCTCGGTGGTCCTCGTGGCAAATGGCGACGCCCTGTGGGTTTCGTGCGCTGCTCCTGCGCTGCTGCCAATGCCGCTCTCTGCGGTTCTCATGGCAATGGCAGCACCTCGCTTTTTCCTGCGCGCCTCTCTCCCCCCGTTGACGCTGCTCGGCCCTTGACCACCGGCTGCGCTCTGCTCTCTCTCGCCTCTCTCCCCCATTGACGCCGCTCGGTCCTGAACACCGGCTTCGCCCTGTGCGCTCTGCCCTCTCTCTCTCTCCCCCGTCGATGCTGCTCGGCCTTTTTCTGTGCCACTCGGTCGGGCTCTAGCCCGTCGCTGTCCGGGAAGTATCTGCGCAGTACCTGTTGCCAGCCCGTTTCGCTGGACCACCGTGACTGGAAAGCCAAGCCTGGCTCTCAACAGCCTCCCCTGCGATGCTCAAATCTCCGCTGGATGACTGGGCGGTTGCCCGTGGTCGACGCCCGTGCTTCTGGACTCGACCTTCTTCCACTGTTCTCCAGGAGTGAATCCCTGGGAGGTGATGCAGAGTTGCAGGTAGGTTCGAACTTGCTCGTCGCCACTGTTACGTCCGTGTAATAATAAGAAAAGGACTGCAGAGAACGGTACAACAGGTGTTTACTCAACGTGGTTCAAACTGCAACTGAAACAACAGATTACTACTCAGCGTTATATACAGGTGTGGTCACTGCCGGTACTACAGTATACATGAGCTGTAGAAAGTAGTTCCCCCCTTAAAGGTACATACATTACAGTCTACAAATTTCAACATCACTCCCTGTAGCTAAATCATTGATCTGCACAGTGAACAGAAGCGGTTCCAGAGCAGAACCCTGTGGGGCACCACTATCTACTTCAAACCATTCGGAGAAAGTGCCGTTAGCATCTGCTGTTAGGACAACAGTCCTCAATGTCACCTCAGTGTTTGTAGGTGGACCCTGGGAGTTTGTCAATATCTACAGGGGATGTCCTGGAAACAAACAAAGTTTGAAAAGAACTGATTTACAGGGCTATCCCACTAACCGCACCACGAGCCTCAGCAACTGCTCAATGCACCACACCCCCATCACTCACCTACCAACAGTCTCCATCAAACAGGACTCATGCCTCACACTCATAGCTTCACCTCAGCTGCATTCCTTCCAGTGAGGGTCAGGACTTTCTCAAACTTTGGACTGTCCTGGGGACTGATTTGAAGCCATTAAACCGTAGGGGAAAAAAAAAACCACTCCACCAGCTGCGTATACTGTGGTTCAAATCTAAGGACTGAATTTAAAAAAGTAAGTTCCATTTATGCGGCCTATGAAGGTAGTTTGTCTTGAAGAAAAATGCAGCAGACAGGGGCTCAGCTATTTAGAACTTGAAAGAATTGATTATAACCTCAGTGGTGAGTGACAGTTGACTTAATGTTTATAAAACTTGGCATCCATTAAGAATCACATCACTAAGAAAATAAGCTGTAAATGCCTCAATACATAAGAATTTTGGCAGATGAAATGGCTCGTTTAAAAATGTTAAACTGCCCTATGCTGGAGACATTGCAGCTTTTATATATATATAATATATGATACAAAGATATTCTCAACAACCATGAAGTTGGCTTGGTTGAGTTTTGCCACTGTTGATTTTGTTATCCAAGAACATGAGTTAATCTGTTTGGCATAAGTGCATTGGTAGAGATAAGTACCAGGACGTAGCGAAAAGCCATATTTCCACAGGCGTGACATTACAATGAAAAAGCAGCACCATAGCTTTGACTGATTTTGAGCTACAAAAACGTGTTTGGTCAATTGAAAAACTATTCTAAATAAACTATTAAAAGAATATTGTGGCTAGCACTTGTGTGGTCACCATATCATCCTGGCTTGGATCAGAGGCAGCACTCTTGCTTCTGAGTCAGAAGCTTGTGGGTTAAATTCCCATTCTAGGATATGAACGCATAATCTAGACTGACACTCCAGTGTTGAGGAGGTGTTTTTGATGTTGATGGTGCCATTATTTGGATGCAATGTTGAACTGAGTTCCCCTTGGCCTGTTTCAGTAGATCAAGTGGTTGTTAAGGATCCCATAATACTATTCAAAAAAAGAGCAGATAGTTTGCCTGGTGCGCTGGCCAATACTCCTCCCTCAATCAACAGCACCAAAAAAAAATTAACTGGTCATTTATCTTGTTGCTGTATGTGAGACTTTGCACAAAATTGGCACCACGCTTACTGACACTACAACAGTCACTGCCCTTCGAAGCGATTCACTGTATGCGATTCATTTTGGATCTTGAGGGACCTTATTAACGTGCTTTACAAATGTAAGTTCTGCTTTCTAGAATGGAAAATCAGGACTGTGGTCTTATGATTTCCCAGTTGGTGCTCTGTGCAAGCTCTCCTCCTCACCAGGAGTCTCCAAACAAGGAAACAGCCCGATTAATTCATCTGAGGTGCAAGCAGTGCAAACTACACAGTTGCTAATTTTTTTTAAACACTGGCAGTGTTGCCAACATTCGCGATGCCAAAATAAAAGTGATGGCTACAGCATCCAAGAACCAGTCTTGATGTAGCACTGAACCAGAGCAGGAAGACTAAGGGAGGTGGTTTTTTTTTACATTTTGTACAGGCCTTCAAAATTACTGCACTTCACCTTATAACACCTCTGAGTGAAGTTGATCATTTGGGAGTAATTTCTCGAGTGTGCGGTGGTAGCGGTCAATTGTCTGATTCGCACTGCCAACAGCTACAGTTGTTCATCCCTGGTGGATTCTCCCTCCCACCCCCTTTGTGTAAATTATGAATAGTTTTGTGAGGTGGATCCATGCCCACTAGAAAGTAAGCTGAGGCTCCCCAAACTCATTTCAGATAATACCTTTTTGGCCTGCAGAGAGATTTTCATTGCGTCTGTTTGGGCTGGAGTTGAAGCCAGATAGCAATGAACAACATGGAACCTCACTGTGCTAACCAATCATCCTATCCCATAATTTCAATCGTCTCAGCCCTTTCCAAAATGCTAACTCCAGCCTCCAAGCATTCGCTTGCACAAAGTTAGGCAATAGTTTCTTGGACTTTTCCCTAACTGCACTAAAATTAATTTGTGTTGCAAAAGCGATCTTAGTGCTGTTGTAAGATATGCAAATCAAGTCCTTAATATATATAAGTATCACGTTACTTCATCTTGTACTGGCTTATAAGGCCAACTGCCACTTAGTTTGTTTTCAAGTGTGTACTGAACAAGTGTATAAGGCCTCAAAGCTTCATGTTGCCTGCTGTGTGCAAAGCTGATGTTTTTTCTTTGAATCTAGTGTTATTTTTTTTTTACCATTTGTGCTTCTCTCCACTGCTGAGCTTATATATCCTTGGCTGCGATCTTTATTCCTTTGGTCATGGTCTCACTTCCCCTAGCTACAACCGTGCTTCCCTTGAACAGGATTTTGTTCCCTTGTCGACAGCCACTTTGAACAAAATGGAAGTCGGTGCTTCAAAGCATTGTGGTCCTCCAGAGATAAAGTTTGTTGCTGTGAGTTATGGGTTTTATTTCATCCCTAGAACATTTCTGTTAAAATATTAATAATGTCTAATCATTTGGTAATGTGTAACAGAGAACTGTATCTGTTCACCTAAGGGACATGGCTTTGCATCTAGCTCAGAATGATTAGTTTGAAAGTCTTATTATGAATGAAATTAATTTGGACACTTGTCCACTGAGCAAAAGTCCTCTTAGAAAACTGCCCAAAGCTCAGCACAGGGCAGAAACAGATTGAAAGCCTAACTCAAGGGCCACCGAGAAATCAAAAATTCACACCACTGCAGTAATTCAGTCTTCTGAGGTTGGGAAGAAATTGTATGGAGAAATATGGACGGAGCTTCCACCTACATCTGGTTCATGCTGTACTTGACCTGGGACTATTGACATTGGGCGCAGAAAGTGGAAAATGATTCAATTCCCTTTTATAACCAGACCTCACTTTAGTGACCACAAAGCTTGAATTGTGCCTTTATTTGAAGAAACAACCGTGTCCTTTGCTACAAAGTTTGCTTAAGTTAATATAGTGGGTTATTTTTTTACCTTTCTACAAATGTTTATTATTCTACTTGTGCACAATGATATTTGCTGTATCCCACCATAAGTTTCTCTACGAGAATGCCAGCAGAAGATGTATATCTGGAGCCACAGTGACAAAGGCTTCTTGTTGAAAATAATAATTTGATACGCTTTGGCGGTTATGCATCTGTGTTCTCTGGCAGTCTTAGTGGTCTGAAGGTATGAAGTGAGGAAACTGATGGTAACTATGCATCCAATTCATGGTGTGTAAGGAAACTGTATCGATGTCTCCTGGATAGTTGGAAAGCATTGTGCGCTGACTGGGCTGTTGGGATTGGGCTTTGGATTTGTGGAACAGTCACATTTCCAGAAATCTGAACCCAAAGCCCTGAAACTCATTCATAATGTTTAAATTCTAAACATCATTGTATGCCGAATGTTAAATTGATGCAAAGAAAATAGTGTAAATGCAGCTATATTTGAAATAAGAGATTGTTCATTTAGTGAAAAGAAAAATATGTATGGTGAATAATGGATTGGTTAACTGGTTGACCTAATCAGGGGGTAATGGATGTTTTGCTAAAGAACTCGGAGCAAAAAGCTCACCCAGTGACCAAGTGGGTAAATGTAACATTAAGCCCTACAGATCAGAAAGTCCTAAGTCCCGATGAGATAGCAGGTCTCAATTTAGGCAGCAATTACTGTGTAACAATTAAGCTGAAAAGGGAAAAAAAAATCAGTCAGGGTTCCAGCTCCTGCTCCTTGTCCATTGTCCCCTACTTGATTTCCTGCCAACATTCACTGTCTTGACTGACACATGAAGAGTGACTACTTCAGAGAGCAGACTGGAAGGGGAAATTTGTATGTACTGAATGGTTTTTGCTGCTATTAAGTTTGTCGGCATTTGTAGCTCTTAACAGCTGAAACATATCATTCATGTATGAATGATAGAGATTTGTAAGGACTAAGATGAGGTTATTAAGAACTGACTCCAGGGTGAATGCTTTGTAATCATTTTCTTGTGCAATAAATCATGTGAAGTAGCTGCCGAGGAGGTCACATGATACATACCCATGGGTCAAATGTAGAAACCTATAATCAAACACAGCAAATGCAGATACAGCAAATGGATATAATATATGGCAAAGAGAACTAAAACTACCAAATCAAAGGCATTGCCATGTAATTGTAATGGGACAGATTTTCCTCTTTAGTACTTGGTGTAAAACATCATATGAGTTGGGCACATAGAGGAAAATTGGGCAGAGATGATTGCATACCCATAATGTAGCCCTCCCAATTTCCTTCCATTAACTTCTATTGACCGAAAGTCAGACGGACTGTGTTAGGGGCATGCAATTCTCCCCATCTGATTTTCCTCTATGCACTCCACCCAAGTGCTAACAAGGAAAATCTTCCCCAGTATGCATTATATTTCTGTCATTTATCTTTGGCCTTGGGATCCAGGACTGTTTCTGCCACGACTTGATTCTAAAATCTTCAAGCTAGTGCAAATAGTCCATAATTTTAATTGCTAATGATCTTATAACAGAACTATTACAAACGCAATCACCCCAAAAAAGATATTTGAGGTGAGATCAGACTGTGATAATACTGTAGCATACATAGGGGGAAAAATTCAGTTGGTTTGCGCCTCCCATTAGCGCCTTTAAGAGGGTGCTAATGGGTGCAAAGCAACTAGCGCCCGGGCGCGGCGATATCTGTGCCACTCGCGAAATTGAACGGACGTTTTGCGGTGGCGCTAAACAATACCATCCGATCTCCTGCGCACGCAGATCTTGAAGTCATTTGAGCGTGCAACGCCCTTGGGGCGCCTCGGAACGGAAATTGAGTGGCGCCCCCCTCCTTTCCGCCTGGCGCACCCAACGACAGGTAGACTGGAACGCTTCCCCGTCACTGTGGGGCTGGAGGGGTGCTATTTAAAGGGGGCCTCTTCCTGGCTTTTTGTGTGGTAGTCATTTTTGCACCACTCGTTCTGAGAGAGAGAGAAAGATTTTGAGAGAGACAAAGAGAGACTTCTGCATTGAGCCAATGCTGTGTGAAGTAGTTTTGGCTACTGAGCATAAATTTGCAGATACTTTGGTTTTTGACCTTCATTACTTTGATTGCCAAGAGACTTTGGGGGCTGCACTAACTGGGGGCGTCGTCCTGTGCCAGCAGAATCGGAGGCCACAGAGATGCAGAGAGAGAGTGGCAATCATGGCCAGATGGAGGAGGGCCAACAGGCCTCTGTACAGGAGATCTTACCCTCCCAGAGTATTTCGCCAACAATTCTCCTACATTAATTTGTCTGAGGAGCAGTGTTTGCGCAGGCTGCGCTTCAGCAAGGAGGTGGTCACTGAGCTCTGCCACCTGCTGCAGCCAGATCTGCAGCCTCAACTGAGGAGCAGGACGTCTCTGTCGGTGGCAGTGAAGATAACAATGGCTCTCAACTTTTATGCCTCTGGCTCATTTCAATCAGCTACTGGGGACATCGCCAATATCTCCCAGTTCGTGGTCCATTGCTGCATCCGTCAGGTCACAAATGTCCTCTATAAAAGGAGACGAGAGTACATCACTTTCCCCATGACCCCGGCCAAGCAGCATGAACGCGCTATGGGCTTTGCGAGGATAGTGGGCTTCCCCATGGTGCAGGGCACCATTGACTGCATGCATGTGGCTTTGCGAGCTCCACATGAGAATGCAGAGTATTTCTGCAACCGAAAGGGGTTCCATTCCTTAAATGTGTAGTTGGTCTGTGACTACAGACAGCTGATACTTACTGTCAATGCCTGTTATCCTGGCAGCAGCCACGATGTATACATCCTGCGCCAGACTACTGTGGCAGAACTTTTCCAGGCACCGCATCACCCAGGTGGTTGGCTTCTCGGGGACAAGGGATATCCACTGTGCACCTGGCTGATGACACCGCTCCATATGCCCAACACCCCTGCTGAGCTGCAGTACAACGAGAGCCATCTCGCCACCAGGAACATCATTGAGCACACAATCGGTGTGCTCAAGCAATGGTTCCACTGTCTGGACCATTCTGGAGGAGCCTGTAGTGATCAATAGCATGTCATTCTATAGTGGACACTAGGTGGAGCTGTGTAGAGCTGTATATAGCTGTATGTTTAAGACTACATTACCCATGAGGCACTAGGCTACCCAGAAGGCAACAGTCAAGATGGCAGCCTGCAAACAGGAGCACACATGGAAGCCTCTACAGATACTGTACCTAGAGAACGTGTACTGAATAAATAACTAGCTAGAAGCTAGCTGTGTTCATAATAAGAATGTCTAGTTATTAATGAACATAACATGGTACCAGGGAGGTGAAGATCTGCTGAAAATTGTGAAAAGCGACATGGAGAATTTGAAGCCACCAGGAGGTTTGAATCTTGAGGGAAATGTCGACTACAATTGGCGGATTTTTAAACAAAAATTCGAACTCTGCATTGCAGCCATCGGATTCGGTACGAAGCCAGACGCAAGGAAGATAGCGTTGCTGCTTACGGTTGCAGGCTCACAGGCGATAGAAGTATTTAATACATTTGTATTTAATCCAGCGGAGAACAGAGAAAAATTAGAAGATGTGCTAAAAAAATTTGATGCACATTGCTCTCCCAAAAAGAATGAGACGTATGAAAGATACATCTTCCGTTCTTGGACACAGCAACAAAATGAGACTTTTGATAGCTTTATAACTGATCTGAAACTGAAAGCACAGACATGTAATTTCTCTGAGCTCAAAGCAGCCATGATTCGTGACCAGATTGTGTTTGGTATTCATGATAAAAAAGCCAGGGAACGTCTGTTGAGAGAAACCGAACTAAATTTGGAAAATGCAGAGAAAATATGCAAAGCCAGCGAGCTAGCTCGAAATCACGCGAAGACTTTCAGTGAAATCAATAATGATGCGAATGTAATGAGTGATAATGCTGCTGTCGGTGCTGTGCCCTACAAGGGGAAGAAACGTGGGCAGAACAGAAATGAAAAGCAATCGGAGGATGAAATTTTAAATTGTAAACGCTGTGGTTACAAACACCAGTTAAGACAATGCCCAGCGTTTGGAAAAATGTGCACAAAGTGTAATGGAAAGAATCACTTTGCCAAACAATGCTTTTCAAAAGTAAAAACGACGAAAGGGCAACGAGTTAATGTGATTGAGGACACTGATGTAAGTGAGACATTTTTTGTAGGAATGGTGTCATGTGACGATATCAAAAAAGATACAGAAAATGTGCAGCCCTCAGAAATAGACAATGCTGAACATAAAGTTAATGCAGTAAAAGAGGACAAATGGATGATCCCACTGCAGATAAATGGAGCATTAGTTACATTGAAACTGGACACTGGGGCAAAAGCAAACTTAATCAGTATGAGTGACATTAGCAATATGAAAGAAAAGCCCAAAATACAGAAAAAGTCAGTACTACTGAAGGACTATAATGGACAGAAAATAGATAGCTTAGGTGTATGCAGACTTAAAGTGACAGTCAAAGACAAAGTGCATCATCTCATGTTTTCTGTTGCGGCTGAAAGGCTTGATTCACTACTGGGTGACAAAGCTTGTGAGGACTTAGAACTGGTCAAAAGAGTCTACCGTATAAACTGTGCCATAAGCAGACCAGATGACTCGGTGGATTCTGTAGTGAATAATTTCCAGGATGTGTTCAAAGGATTTGGAGTTTTACCATTCACTTACAAGATCCAGCTAAAGCAGGATGCTCAGCCAGTGGTACATGCTCCATGGAAAGTTCCAGCACCCCTGCGTGACCGGCTCAAGAATGAACTGGACAGAATGACCACACTAGGAGTCATCAGGAAAGTCGAAGAGCCAACAGACTGGGTTAACTCCATGGTATGTGTAAAGAAAAAGAACAATGATCTAAGAATATGCATGGATCCAAAGGACTTAAATGCAAACATAAAACGTGAACACTACCAGATTCCCAAGCGAGAAGAAATCACCAGTGAAATGTCAGGTGCCAGATACTTTACAAAGCTCGATGCCTCACAAGGATTTTGGCAACTAAAACTGGATGAAGAGAGCACCAAATACTGTACCTTTAACACACCATTTGGCAGGTATTGTTTCCTCAGAATGCCTTTCAGGATAATATCTGCATCTGAAATCTTTCATAGAGCGATGGAACACATAATTGAAGGTCTGGAAGGAGTTCGGGTCTATGTTGATGACATCATCATCTGGGGCTCCACACTGAAAGAACACAATGAGAGACTGACTAAAGTGCTACAGAGCATACGCCAGAATGGACTGAAGCTCAACAAAGCCAAGTGTCAATTTGGCGTCCAGGAAGTCACTTTCCGAGGAGATAATCTATCTGGTAAAGGAATAGAGCCAGATATGGAAAAAGTAAACACCATACTCAAAATGCCCCGACCCACTGACAAAAAAGGAGTGCTACGCATCATGGGGATGATAAACTTCATTGGAAAGTTCATTCCTAACTTGTCAGCCAAGACAGCCTGTCTGCGAGACCTGCTACATAAAACAAATGAGTTCGCATGGACAGAAAGACATGAACAAGAGTGGATAAACCTCAACAGTGCTGACAGCCACACCTGTACTCACCTTCTTTGACCCAACCAAAAGAATCAAAGTGTCAATGGATGCATCAAAAGATGGCCTAGGTGCCGTCATGCTACAAGCAGATGGTGAAGATTGGAAGCCTGTTGCCTATGCCTCCAGGTCTATGACTGATACTGAGTGTCGATACGCCCAGATTGAAAAGGAATGTCTAGGCTTGGTAGTTGGACTAGAAAAGTTTCATGGCTACATATATGGACTTCCCACCTTCACAGTTGAGACAGACCACAGCCCTCTGGTTGCCATCATTAAAAAAAACCTGAATGAGATGTCTCCAAGGATTCAACGACTCATGATGAAGCTGCAAAGATATGACTTTGAACTGATCTACACACCAGGCAAATACATAGTGTTAGCAGATGCACTATCCCGAGCACCCACAATGAGTCATGTGAGCTCTACTGAAGAAGACGTGGATGTTCATGTGAGTATGGTCACTGCTGCGCTGCTCGTGTCAGACACAAAATCAAAGCAAATAGCAGAAGAAACAGTAAAAGATACAGGCCTAGAAATTCAGTTGGGCGCGCCAGCCGTTAGCGCCTTAGGAGGAGTAGACCTCGAGCGCTAGGCGCTTAGCGCCCGGGTGCAGCGCGATCTGCGCCTCGCCCCAACTTCAGTACACATTTAGCGCCGGTGCAAAGTCTTAGCGCGCGCCCTGCTGCGCGCGCAGATCATGACGTCATTTACTAGTGCAACGCCCTTTGTGCGCCCCGAACCGGAACTTCACTCGCGCCGGGCCATTGTGCGCCGGGCGGCCCTAACGACTGTGAAGTGGAACGGTACACAGCCGAGGCGGGCCGCGGGGAGCGCTAATTAAAGGGCACTTACCCTGCACTATAAAGGCCAGCCATTTTGCAGCATTCACTCTTGTGCAACGGTTTTTTGGAGAGAGACCAAGGAGGAGAGCTTACTGGTTTGGACCAACACTAGGACAGGTATTTTTGGCTCAGGCCAGAGCTTAGCAATTATCTTTGCCTTCATTGAGAGCTCATTGTTTGCCAGCATATAATGGGGGCTGCATTGGGTGCCAACGCTGACTTTCAGCCTTATGCCAGAAGGGCTTACAGATGCCGTGAGAGAGTGGCAGCCCTGGCTAGACGCAGAGGGGGCAACAGGCGTCGCCAACTGAGGCCTTACCCACCCAGGGTATACCGCCAGCAGTCCTCCTATCTGACCATGTCTGCCGCGATGTGTGTAAGGAGGCTGCGATTCAGAAGGGAGGTGGTTGCAGACATCTGCCAGCGGCTTCAGAGAGATCTGCAGCCACAGCTGATGCGCAGGACGTCTCTGTCGGTGGCAGTGAAGGTGACGGTGGCTCTCAACTTCTATGCCACCGGCTCCTTCCAATCCGCTGCTGGGGACATCGCTAACATCTCCCAGTTCGCCGTGCATTGCTGCATCCGCCAGGTGACCGAAGCCCTTTTCAGAAGGAGACATCAATTCATCTCCTTCCCCATGACCCTGGACAAGCAGCAGCAGCGTGCAGTGGGATTTGCAAGAATAGCGGGCTTCCCCATGGTGCAGGGCGCCATTGACTGCACACATGTGGCTTTGCGGGCACCTCTGGAGCATGCCGAGGATTACCGCAACCGGAAGGGCTACCATTCCCTCAATGTACAGCTGGTGTGTGACCACAGGCAGCGCATCCTAGCTGTCAATGCACGCTTTCCAGGCAGCAGCCACGATGCCTTTATCCTGCAACAGACAACTGTGGCTGACATGTTCCAGGCACAGCCTCCCCCAAGAGGATGGCTTATCGGGGACAAAGGCTATCCTTTGTGTACCTGGCTCATGACCCCGTTCCGCGCGCCCACGACCCCTGCTGAAGAGGCATACAACGAGAGCCATCAAGCGACTAGGAACATCATAGAACAAACAATCGGTGTCCTGAAGCAATGGCTCCGCTGTCTCGATCGCTCCGGGGGAGCCCTCCAGTATTCGCAGGAGCGAGTCTCCCAATTCGTCGTCGTTTGCTGCATGCTGCACAACCTGGCTATCCGCAGGACTCAGGCACTGCCACCTCACGTTGGACCCCCACCTCAGGAGGAGGAGCAGGAGGAGCATGAGGAGGAGGAGGACGAGGAGTACCAGCCCAGGAGGGAGGCACAAGGTCCAAGGGCCGCCCGTCGGCGGCTTATTGAACGTCACTTCTAGGCCCCCTGTCAGGGAATGGCTTGTGCCAATGAAGGAACATGATTGCAGCCGCTCCGCAAGCCCTCAGCCGGTTAAGGCAACAAACACTTCAAAGATCAAACATGGACAATGTTAATAAATAAAATGCTTTATTGTACAAACTCAGGGCCCTTCCCACATGAAAACCAAAAACAGACGAAACCCCCAAAAAACACTCAAACACATTACTCGCTCCTACAACCTGGAGAGGATTAACAAAACAGTGCAACTAAAATGGCCGTCATCCTCGGCCTTCGTAAAAAACAAACATCACATCCTCGGCCTTCAAAAAACAAACATCCAATTCTCGGCCTCAAAAAACAAACATCCAATTCTCGGCTTCCAAAAACAAACATTCAATTCTCGGCCTCAAAAAACAAACACAACTGGCCACACATTCGACGTTTTGGCCCGCTAGGGCGATGCCTTGGCCATCTTTGTGTGGCCCCTGCCCGCCCTGCTGCTCCTCCTCAAAGTAAGGCCATTGGCTGCTGCAAGGCTGGGGGCAGGCTCCAAAGGGGCAAATGTTGTGACGGCAGATGCCCTTGGGGGTCGGCCTAGTCGAGGTCTGGCCGTCGAGCGGGCGGCTGTTGAATGCTGCAGCTGTGGCTGGCCAGCATCAGTCACTGCAGCAGCTCCTGGCAGCTCCACTGGGGGAGTGGCAGTGGCGGCTGGAGGAATGGGGGCAAGCTGGCGGATGGCAGGCGCTCGCTGGTCGCCTGAGACACTGGCACTCGCCCGGGCCAGCACTGCAGCATGCGCACCAATCTGCCGAGGGACAGACCGCTGTGCTGCTGCAGCGCGCCGGGTGCCCTGGCGATGCCTGGCTGACACAGCGAGTGTGGCAGCAGTGAGTGCCCATGTTGACCTGTTCAGTGACCTCATCAGAGCACCCAGTGACTGCACGGCACCACTGATCAGCTGCCCACTCGCTGCCTGAGCTGCCCAGAATGCCGCCCGACTCGCTGCCTGATCTGCCCCGAATGCCGCCCGACTCGCTGCCTGCTCTGTCCCGAATTCCGCCAAACTGATGGCCTGTGAGGCCCCGACGTCAGTGACACTCCGAGAGAGGGACTCGATGGCCTCAGGCAACCGTGCCACTACCCCCATGAGCTCCGTGTGCCGGCGCTCCGAGTCCGCGGACAAGTCCTCGAGGCGTTCCATCTCCTCGGCGAAGACCATCTCCGGACTGGAGGCCGGACTGTCCCTCTGGGGAGAAGGCCGCCGAGCTGGCCGACCCTTCCTGCGTTGCTGGGCACCGCTGGGCCCAGCAATTGGACTCCCCTCATACCCTTCACCCCTCTGGGGAGAAGGCCGCCGAGCTGGCACCCCCCTCCCACGTTTCTGCAGGCCGCAGGTCGCATGAGCTCCCCTCCCCTCCGACACTTCCGCGACGCTCCCCTCCAGGGAAGACGTGTCCCCTACATTGGCATGGGTTGCCACGGCTGAGGGTTCCCCTGATGGGCCGCCTTCCTCTTGCTCCTCCTCCTCCTCCTCCTCTGAGGGGCTGTCACTGGCAAGTTCAGGGACCTCCTCCTCACCATCTGAAAGCAGGAAGGCACAAGAGTAGCTTTAGAGTGAGGAGAGGGCGTCAGCAAGGAATGCATGAGTGGTGGCATTCAGCGCATTGGTCGGACAGTGGCAAAGGATGTAGATCTGATGCGCAAGTGGGACGAGAGAGGTCCAAACGTTGATGTCCTTACCATTGGTGCCCAGAACAGGGTCGGCATCTCCACATGCAACGGGGCCAATCACCCGGCCACCCATGATGCGCTCCACGCGATGTTGCAGCTCGGTGAGCGGCTGGATCTGGGGTCGGCCTCCCCCGGTCGCAGTCTGGCTCTTCTTGTTATTGGCCAGCTTGGCCTGCAAGGGAAAGGACGGCCTCTAAGTACAGTGTGTAGCCCTGATCTTGTGTGCATTGCCTCCCATGGTGGAATAGCCTGGCCAGTGTGCCGCCCTGATCTTGTGTGCACTGCCTCCCATGGTGGAATAGCCTGGCCAGTGTGTCGCCCTGATCTTGTGTGCGCTGCCTCCCATGGTGGAATAGCCTGGCCAGTGTGTCGCCCTGATCTTGTGTGCACTGCCTCCCATGGTGGAATAGCTTGGCCAGTGTGTTAAGTGCAGAATGTGCAATTGATGTTCATGCCTGTTCCATAGCTGCTGGATGAGGGCTGGCCATTAGGGCTTTCAGGTCCCTTTGCCCATAATGTGAGGTGCACATGCAAGGATGAGGAGGTCACTGGAAAGGGTACTCACCCTGACAATCCGCATGAGGTCATTAAACTTTTTGTGGCATTGGACACCGGTCCTGGGGACCTCGCTGTTGGCTGACACCTTGCTGGTGACATGCCTCCAAGCTCTCCGGTAGGCGCGGACCGGCGCCTTCCTGCCATTGTCCGGGTACAAAATATGGCGCTTCTTCTCCACACCACCAACCAGCACACTCAGATCATGCTCTGAGAAGCGCTGCGCTCGTTCACGGGCCCTCTGCATGGCTTCAGGCGCTATTTGGGTCCAGCAGCAGTGTTCAGGCCTAGCTGGAGGGCTCCACTATCCAGGGCGTGGCAGCAGACAAAGTCGACCCTTCCCCCTTAAGAGCTGGCCGGCGCCAGGGTGTCTGCTGTCAATCACGAGATGGCCGCACCTGCGCTGCGCCCGGCCTGGGCGCTCTCGCTCAGCACCTCCGGCTTAGCGCCTAAAGAGAGGCATCCAGCGCCAGTTTTAGCGCTCGAGCAAACTCTTAGGGCGAAGCTAATGAATATCGGAGAAGTGGCCTCGATTTGGTGGCGGGCGCAAACTTTAGCGGCCGCCCGACTTTAACGCCCCAAAAGTGGCTACAATGAATTTCTAGGCCACAGTATTACAAACAGTAATAGAGAACATTCATCATGGTTGGTCAAAAGGTTCCTGTCCAAAATATTTTCACAAGGTCAGAATTGAGTGTCGCAAGTGGACCATTACTAAAACAGAACAGAATAGTCATTCCACAGGCTCTACGTCAAGAAATGCTCAAATGGATTCATGAGGGACACCTCGGAATTGAAAAATGCAAAAGGAGAGCAAGAGACTCTGTTTATTGGCCTGGCATAAATAAGGACATTGAGAACATGATAGGCATATGTGAGACATGTCAGAAACACCAAAACAAACAAGCAAAGGAACCAATGATAGTAGCTGACATACCAACAGCAGCATGGCAAAAGGTTGGTATGGACCTTTTTCATTTAAATGGTAAAGGCTATCTAATAGTGATTGACTACTATTCTAACTATCCTGAGATGGCACTGCTCTCAAGCACCACAGCAAGCAGTGTCATAATACATGTGAAATCCATCTTCGCCAGACATGGAATTCCCAGGATTGCCGTTAGCGACAATGGTCCGTGCTTCAACTGCAAGGAGTGGCAACAGTTTGCAGCACAGTATGACTTTCAGCACATCACATCCAGTCCTTTGTATGCTCAGTCAAATGGTAAGGCAGAGAAAGGTGTTCAAGTTCTCAAGCAGCTACTGAAGAAAGCGACAGAAAGCAAGTCTGATCCTTATCTCGCCCTGCTGAGCTACCGAGCCTCACCTTTAGACTGTGGTTCTTCACCTGCTGAACTACTAATGGGTCGCAAGTTGCGCACCACGCTACCCTGCTGTGCAAAAGAACAGCAAAGTGAGGAACTGAGATAGAGACTTCAACTGTTAAAGCTGAAACAGAAATCATACTATGACAAGTCATCCAAAACTCTAAAACCATTGACAAGGGATGATGTTTTCAGGATTGAGGATCCAGATGCATGGAACAGGAAAGCTACAGTTCTTGAGGAAGTAGGACCAAGGTCATACACTGTTAGAACTGAGGAAGGACAGATTCTCAGGAGGAACCGCCATTCCCTCCTAAAAACACAAGAGACTATTCAAGAGCAGATTGATGACAATGCCGCTACTGCATCTTGTCATTCACCGTCAGAACAATCTCATGAAGACACATCAGACTTACCCGTGTTGAGAAGATCCACACGTGAAGTAAAAGAGCCTGATAGACTTAGTCTTTGAGTACAATGTAAAGCTTTGAAAATGTGTTGACTGTTTTGAAAATGTTTATGTTTATAGAGCACTAACAAAAGTGTTACTGATATTATCTTTATTGTTTTCTTTAAAGTTGATTGGTATTGATTTTGTTAAACCTCAAAGAAAGGGGGATGTAGTGATCAATAGCATGTCATTCTATAGTGGACACTAGGTGGAGCTGTGTAGAGTTTTATATAGCTGTATGTTTAAGACTACATTACCCATGAGGCACTAGGCTACCCAGAAGGCAACAGTCAAGATGGCAGCCTGCACACAGGAGCACACATGGAAGCCTTTACAAATACTGTACCTAGAGAACGTGTACTGAATAAATAACTAGCTAGAAGCTAGCTGTGTTCATAATAAGAATGTTTAGTTATTAATGAACATAACAGAGCCCTGCAGTACTCGCCTGAGCGAGTCTCCCTCTTCGTTGTTGTGTGCGGCATGCTGCATAACCTGGCAATCCTCAGGACCCAGCCAATGCCACCAGGCCTTGGAGCACCACCAGAGGAGGAGGAAGAGGAGGAGGAAGAAGAGGAGGATGATCATTAGCAGCACCAAGGCGGGAGGGAGGCCCACAATGTAGAAACTGGAAGGGCCGTCCATCAACGGTTGATAGTAAGCCGCTTCTAGGCCCCGATGAGGAAATGGCTTCTGCCATTGAGAACAACATGAATGAAACCAACCCGCAACCCCTAAGCCGGCCAAGGCAGCAATGATTGCAAAGACCAAACATGTACATTTTGAATACAAAAACTTATTTATTTTTCAAACTCTGTGTGTGTCATTTCCTCATGACAAACTAATAGAAAGAAACACAAAAAAAAACAGTCATTAACATAACTGGTTCTCACAACCTGGAGATAATGTCCAAAACACTAAACAAAAGTCTGACCACGAACCTCGGCCTTTAATAAAAAAAAATTACCAACATTTTGTCACACCTCCTACACTTGCCCTTCGAGGGTGATCCCCTTCCCTTGCGCACTTCCCCCCCTTCCCA
Source organism: Somniosus microcephalus (assembly GCF_052327205.1). Lineage (NCBI taxonomy): Eukaryota > Metazoa > Chordata > Chondrichthyes > Squaliformes > Somniosidae > Somniosus > Somniosus microcephalus. The sequence continues at coordinate 41,757,192 of NC_140998.1, forward strand.
CCCTACTGCTCTTCTGTAATGGGACCCCAGTGGCTGCAGCAAGGCTGGTGGAAGGCTGCTGATTGTTAGAACCTGAGACTGCAGATGCCCTTGAAGGATGGCCTCGACCAGCTCTGGGCCTGGAGGGCCTGGCTGCAGACTGCAGCAACTCTGCATGGGCGGCAGCAGTCTGTCTTACAAGCAGTGGGAAGTGCAGTTCAGAAGTGACAGTGGTGGCAGCAGGAATGCTGTCATCTTGAGAGAGGACAGCAACTCCCTGCTCGACCAACACACTGGCACTCCCACGGGGCATCACTTCAGCATCCGGAGCAATCTGCTGGAGCGCGGTGAGAGCCCCAGGGAAATGTGTCCGAACCAGCGAGGATGGCAGCAGTCAGTTCTCGCGTGGCCTCAATCTGGGTCTGCATGAGAGCAGTCAGAGATGGGGTCATGGCAGCCAGTGACTGAGTTACAGCACTAAACATTTGCGTGGCATCCACCTGTGCTACAGCGAAGTGCTCCACATTCCTTGCCAGTGATTCAGTGCATTTGGGCACCCTTCCCACTGCACCCATGAGCTCATTGTGCATGTCCACCGTCTGGGTGTTCATTTCAGCGATGAGCTGCTCCTTCTCTGCGTCCAGTGCTGCAGGACTCGCTGGCATACTCTCCCTCTGGGGAGAAGGCCCCCAAGCTTCCCTACCCCCATCGCGTTGCTGCAGCCCGCTGGGTCCTGGAGCTTCACCCTCATCCGACCCTTCTCCTCTGCTCCCCTCCAGGAAAGGCATGTTCCCAGTGTGAGCATGGGCTTCCTCGGGAGAGGGTGGCGCTGATGCTCCGGCTTCCACTTCCTCCTCGCCTGCAGCTTCACTCCCACTGTCATCTTGAGGGCCCGTCGCCTCAGCTGGTGAATCACCATCTGAAAGCAGGGAGGTACAAGAGTGGCTTTAACGTGAGGACAGGGTGGCAGTAAGGGAGGAATGAATGCAACGATTTAGTAAGTTGGATTGAAAGTGTCAAAGGCTGGTGTTGTGAGGGACAAGTGGAAGGAGAGAGGACAAAAAGGTGATGATGACCTTACCATTGCTGTCCAGAACAGGGTCGGCCTCTCCAGTGGCGACGGGACCGATCACCCGGCTTGCCACAATCCTCTGGACGCGCTCCTCAAGATCGCTGAGGGGTTGCAGCTGAGGCCGCCCTCCACCCGTCCGTGGCAGCTGTCTCCTATTATGAGATAGCTTGGCCTGCAAGAAAAAGGACGGCGTCTGAGTAAATATACAGCCACGGTCTTGCCTGATGTTCCTCCGATAATTGAATAGCCCTTACTGTATACAGCCATGATCTTGCCTGATGTGCCTCCCATAGGTGTGGAATGTGCGTGTGTGTTTCATGAGAGGGCCATATGTGTTGGATGAGTGTTGGGCATTGGGGTTTTAAGACCCTCTGACCATAGAGTGAGGTTGTTGAACTTTTTTCTACATTGTATATGGGTCCTGGGCACCATGCTCCTGGAGGAGACGCTCTGTGCCTCCTCTCTCCACACTCCTCTGTAATCGCACGGCAAAGGCCTCCTGCCACTCTCTGGGTACAGTATTGATCTTCTGCGCTCCACCGCGCCAACCAGAGCCTCCAAGGTCCGCTCGCTGAAGCGCTGTGCTCGCTCCCTGGCCCTCTCCATAGTCAAGATTTAGGCACAGGTCTCTCCAGGCCGAGATTCAAGGCTCCAGTGAGCAGGGTGTGGCTGGAGAGCAAGATCGACCCTCCCCTTTAAGAACTGTCTGGCGCCAGTGTGTCTGTGTTCCATCGCTAACTGACATCACCTGCGCTGCGCCCGCGCTCTGAGGTAACGCCTCTCCCCTCGGCCTTTGCGCCTTAAGAGAGGTGTGTAGCGCCTGATTTAGCGCTCCAATCAACTCCGGGGGCGATAAACGCCAAGTTTGCAGTCGGAGGCGATAATTAGCGCCAGGCGCTAAACTTTGCGCACGGCCGATAATCGCGCCCCAAACGGGGCAATACCGAATTTTTCCCCCATATGCTTTAAAATGGGTAGATGCCTTTTTTAAAGAGCGGACAAAGGAATTTCGTGCAAAATGTTAACATGCTCATGAGCTAATTTTGAACACTACAATTTCAACGCAATCAGTTCTAATCCAATTCCACTTTGAGTAAAAATACAGATAACTGGTTAATATACGGGGAAAAGTTGGTTATTCGCTGTACAGCAAAAGTGTTCTAGATGTTCCCTTTTGGTTGTGGATTTCCTCATTCTATGAATGTAACTGAATTCCACACACAAAGTTCACCATTATCTTACCAAGGACAGAGTCCTAAAATTGTCTTATGCCAGCACAGGCAGAAAAGGATAAGGGATGGGCTTGTTCGACCTAAAGATTTGTTTACAGTTCAGAAAGCCTCTTCCATTCTAAGTTGGGGAAAAATGTCTACTGAGAAAACAGAGAATGCTGCAGGAGACTTTACTCGCTAGTTAAAGTGGGAAATGGGAATCATGGGCATAGAAAAAGCTAAAAGAACGCAATGAAATAAATACAGGCTCAGCCTCGGATCAGATCAAATTGCAGTCCCTAAACCTCTTCAATGTTACAGCAACAACAATTTGCATTTATATAGCATCTTTAACGTGGCAAAGCATACCAAGGTGCTTCACAGAAGTGTAATCGAATGACAAAACAACACCGAGCCCAAGAAGCAAACATTAGGAGAGGTGACTAAAAGCTTGGTCAAAGAGTGGGTTTTCAGTAGGCTCTTAAATGGAGGAGAGAGAGCTGGAGAGGTGTAGGGAAGGAATTCCAGAGCTTGGGGCTTTGACGGCTGAAGGTACGGCTGCCAATGGTGGGGGGCGAAGGGATTTCATCATGCACAAGAGGTCAATGTTTTAGAAACACAGGGCCAGAAATTCAGTTAGGCCCCGCCAGCTCGCTTGCGCCCAGAAGTTACCGCTGGGCGCGGAGCCACTCGCGCCCGTCGGATATTCAGTTTCAGCGCCCCAAGTCAAAGACGGCCGCTGTTCAAGGGTGTGGCCGCCCCCGCTTGGGGCGCTGAAACTGAATTTCGGCGCGCTAGTTGCCGCAGCGCCACCCGCTGCGGAGCGGCAGGCTGCGGTACTACAGGCCTTCCTCCCTCTCTTAAGGGGGAGGTGCCTGCAACAGCGAGATCGCCGCTCGTTAGTGCCGGCAAATGAGCCCGGCACCACGGAGAAGTGCCGGGCTCCCGGAAAACAGCTGGCAATGCCGCGGGGGTGGGGGGTGGAGGAGGCCGGGGAAGGAGGTGCGGGCAGGCGGCCGCCGAAAAAGCGGCCGGCCGCACCTCCACCTTAACTCGCCCCACTAAGGCTGCAGTACGGCCCCGGTCTCTGAACGTTGTTTGCGGCCGCTACGGAAGAGGCGGCCGCTACTCAATATGGCGGTCAGGCTGGTATCGGGGCGGTAGCGGGGCACTGCGCACGCCGATGACGTCATCGGCGGCGGCGCAGCGCTACTGGCTAACGCCGCCATTACCGCAGCGCTGAATATCGGCGCAACCTCATCAAGTGGCGCAAAAGCCCTCTTTGGGCGAAAACTGGGCGCAACGCCTACTGAATTTCTAGCCCACAGAGTTCTCGGAGAGGTGGAAAACAGTCTACCCCTTAAGGGTAATTTTTGTACCTTGCGCTGGCAGTAGGGAATCTCATCTCCTGGGAGCACAGACTGAAAATTCAGTAACGTGCTGCCCATGATATTCTTAATTGAATGCGCAATGTGCCCTCAAAAATCCGATGGGCAATGCCAGCAGGCAAGGCTCCTCACCAGCAATGCAAAGTTGGAAAAATAGTCCTATAGAGTCAATATTTTAAATTATGTGCAAAATTACATCACATCAAACTATTTAATGGCTTGTTTGTACATTATTCTACTTGATATTTTGTTGTCATTTTCCATAAGTTATTCATATCCAAGGGAGAAACCTGGGGCAGGCAACCAAAATCTTCTGTTTGTTGTGTCTACACATACAATTGTGCACTGTTCTATTTATTTCTCCACTTATGCCACGTAAATCAGTAAGGATATCATCACCCTTGTTGTCATACTCTTTGCAGCCACCCAGGGATCTTGTTCTGTTAGTTCTTATAGACTATCACCAGGAACATGGAAGTGAAGAGAATAGTTCAAGATGGTTTTTCAATAACTTAATGAGGGAATGAAACCCTCATGAGCTTCTTTGAAACAAACAGTATCAACTTGACTTCATAATTAGCAACTATTCCAGGAACCCTAGATAAAATACTCTCGGGGAGAAATTCCTGTTTGGGGCGCTAAATCAGAAAAGCTGGAAAAGTTAGCGCCAGGCGCTAACCTCTTCCAGCCTCTCTAGAATTCCCATTTTTTGGTCCAAGAGGGAAGTGGAGCACTAAATCAAGCACTCCTCTTCCTTCTTGGAGCGCAAGAGCGGGGGAAGTTCGTGACCCGGGGTGCACCCGGGGCGATGTGCTCAGCAACGCTACCAGTGGCCAAGCGTGGCGGTGCTGCGTTGCAGAGGCTCTTCCCTGAATTAAACGGAAGGGCCCCACGTTGCAAACTCTGCAGTTTTTTTTAAATGCTTACCTGGACCACCGGGGAGAGGGAGTGCCGGGCTGACTGATCGCAGCACGGATCCCGCGTCCAGAGGTGCAAAAAAAAGTTATTAAAAATCCGACTTTTTTTCAGGGCAGCCGGCCACCTCAACTTTAACTTCCACCCAGCTAGCGGCTGCCCGCCCTGCTCGCGTCCCCTGCAGCAGTCCCTGCCATCGCCCGGCGCTGCTGCAGGGGGCGAAGGGGAATTTTTGTGCCGGGGCATATGCGCCCGGAGATGACGTCAGGATCTCCGGGCGCATGAGAACGGGGCGCAACCCAATAGTGCCGCTGCTAACCTCGCGCAGAATTTGGCGGGAGGCGTGGTCAGCACCACGCCCGGGTGAAAGGCCTTCGTGCCCCATTAGCGCCCCCCACGGGTGGCGCAAAGGAGAAGAATTTCTCCCCTTAAATGCCTTGGAATCATAACTAAAGCTAGTGAGCAGGATAACTTCACCATTTTATTCCTTGTCCCAGGGCCCTCAAATGATGCCTTACTGAAGCAACAAGGAGCAGGAAACATTTACACAAGTAAAATGTTTTTTTAAGGAAATCTTTCGGTCACATATGTGTTATTTAAATATTTTACGCAGAATTGTGAAGTGGAACCTCTCATTGGATAAAGTCAGGGTAAGTTTGAGAAATCTGGAACAGTAAGTCTTATTTTGGTTTATGCTGTCAAGCTAGAGGCCTAATTTACCCCATTAAACACATCTCAAATTAATATTTTCTCTCACATTTGTGGCCTGCTATTTTACTAGAATGATACCATAACTGAGAGGTTATACCTGTCAGGAAAGATTGAAAAGGCTGGGGCTCTTTTCTCTAAAAAGAGAAGGCTGAGGGGTGACCTGATAGAGGTCTTCAAGATTATGAAAGGGTTTGATAGGGTAAATATAGAGGAAATGTTTCCACTTGCCGGCGAGGTCAGAACTAGGGCCATAAATATAGGATAGTGTAGGAGTCGCTGGAAATAAACAAACTGCGAGACTTTCATAGCAGCAAAGAAAACCGCGTGTTAACTTTATTAACTCTCCGCATGGACTGAGGGACTCGGCCTCATCGCAGGGCTATGACGTCATCACACAATCGACGACTCTTAAAGGGACCCTGCCCCGATAACCCAACCAAGTTCCGTACATAACGTGGAGCGATAACAACATTGGTTATACATAGTGAATTGTGTTACTGTCCCTATGTGGTCTCCGCCACAATAGTCACTAATAAATCAAATAGGGAATTCAGAAGAAACTTCTTTATCCAGAGGGTGGTTAGAATGTGGAACTCACTACCACAAGGAATAGTTGAGGCGAATAGTGTCGTTGCATTCAGGGGGAAGCTGGATAAGCACATGGGGAAGAAAGGAATAGAAGGATACATTAATGGGGTTAGATGAAGAAGGGTGGGAGGAGGCTCGCTTGGAGCAGAAACACCAGCATGGGCCGGTTAGGCCGAATGGCCTGTTTCTGTGCTGTAAGTACTTTGTAAGACTGGACCAGTGACTGTTTCACTGTGCCCCTGCCTCTGTTGAAAATTATTGTTAACTTTTCAAAACAGCAGTGTTGTGAAAAGTATTACATGACAGGCAAGTGCTTCAGGATGTCTCTTGCCTGCACCCCTGTGCACCACTGCTTGAGTAAAGGACAGAAAGTGACTTTTTCCGGAAGGTCAAAGTTCATCTCAATGACGCATCTAGCAAATTTATGAGACGAGTTGCATCATCTGCACAGATATCCTAGGAAATATTAGCAGAGTCAATATTCAGGTCTTTGGCCACTGTAGTTTACAAGCAATTCTCTGACCCAATTTCTATTAAACATATATAGCCAGGCCAGCATTTGTTAAACTCTAAGAGGCATGACAAACATGAAGAGACATTAGATACATTCTTCAATACACACAAACCTGCCTGTTCACTGACAAATCACTTCTCCAGTTATAGAATATCCCCTCATTCTCCAATGGTGTTTGCATTTATATATAAATTTGGTCTTTTGCCCCCAGGGCACTGGAGAATGTAGGTTATATTTTATAAGTGATGATTTATATTTAACTGGTGTTTGGATATTGGACAGCAGATGTAAGGAGCTGTTCTCCTGACAATCCATTGTAATGTGAAATGTGTCAGCTGGGCAGCTGACTATACTTTCCAGGTCCTCTCGGACTCTTCATGCAGGTCTGTTATTCTCTATTTGCGTTCTGTGTAAAACCTGCACCTCATCATTCCACAATATTACTTCAATATAAAATGTTCTGTCTTCAAGATATTTTTGGCTCCTTCCTCTGTTCTCCAGCGATCATCATTGAGCCGTGGCACAGTGGGTAGCACCCCTCGCCTCTGAGTGAGAAGGTTGTGGGTTCAAGTCCCACTCCAGGGACTTGCGCACATAAAGCTAGGCTGACACTCCAGTGCAGTGCTGAGGGAGCCCTGCTCTGTCGGAGGTGCTGTCTTTCAGATGAGACGTTAAACTGAGGCCCCGTCTGCTCTCTCAGGTGGACATAAAAGATCCCAGGGCACTATTTCAAAGAAGAGTAGGGGAGTAGTCCCCAGTGTCCTGGTCAATATTTATCCTTCAACCAACATAACAAAAAAAACAGATTATCTGGTTATTTTCACGTTGCTGTTTGTGGGAGCTTGCTGTGTACAAATTGGCTGCCGCATTTCCCACATTACAACAGTGACTCCACTTCAAAAGTATTTCATTGGCTGTAAAGCGCTTTGAGACATCCGGTGGTCGTGAAAGGCACTATGTAAATGCAAGTCTTTCTTTCAACAGTTTATCAGCCATCCAAATACAAAAAAAACTCTTCTGTTAATTTTGTGCCTTTAAGAACATAAAAAAGCATCGATGAGTAAAAAACTAAATGGCCCATCAAACTTTCCTTCACTGGTCACACCTCTTCTACCCTATTATTTGTTCTTGGGATGTGAGCAATGCTGGCAAGGCCACATTTATTGTTCATTCCGAGTTGCCCTGAAAAGGTGGTGGTAGACGCTCTTCTTGAACTGCTGCAGATCTGGTGGTGATAGTGCTCTCACACTGGTGTTAGGTAGAGAATGCCAGGATTTTGACCCAGTGGCAATTTTTTAAAAAAAACTATGAAATATGCACTAGTTTAATTAATGGAATCACTTGCAAAAATACTTTCTGGTCCCCAAAGGTGATCAAGTAGAATTCCAAAATATTCATCACATTTCCCAAATCCAACCCTGGCCTGCTGCTCTTTACAGACGTCACCTCCTTCTCCTATCCCAAGTTCTCCCCGCAGCCCCCGCAGAAAAGACCAACATGTACCTTTAAGTAATTGATCAGTTCAGGCAGTACAAATATCTAGACTAGAGAAGCTGCGGTTGTTTTCCTTGGAGCAGAGACGGCTAAGAAGAGATTATTTGGTCATTATCACGCTGCAGTTTGTTGTAATGCTTTCCCTACATTACAACAGTGACTATACTTCAAAAGTACTTAATTGACTGTAAAGAGCTTTGAGGGTGCGAAAGAAGTGTTTAAAATCATGAAGGATTTAGATAGAGTAAATAAAGAGAAACTGTTTCCAATGGCTGAAGGGTCGATAACGAGAGGGCACAGATTTAAGGTGATTGGCAAAAGAAACAGAGGCGACATGAAGAAAAACTTTTTTACGCAACTAGTGGTTAGGATTTGGAATGCACTGCCTGATAAGGTGATGGATACAGATTCAATAGTAGCCTTCAAAAGGGAATTGGATAAATAATTCAAGGTGAAAAAAATTACAGGGATATGGGGAAAGAGCGAGGGAGTGGGATTAACTGGATTGTTCTTCGAAAGAGCCGGCGCAGACTCGATGTGCTGAATGACCTCCTTCTGTGCTGTACTATTCTGTGATTCTTTGATCCTATCTTTCAATTTCATTCACAACCAGACCTTTTGGAAGGAGTGGAAAAGTGCAGCCTCAATTGTTTTCTTTTATTCAGGGATTCTGTTATACATTTCCATTGTTGTGTAGGCAACAAGTTTCTTGTAATTTCTAGTCTGATGAATTTTGATAACTTTAAATGTGTGTCCTCTAGTTCTGTGCTTGCAGTCTAAGTTAAATAGCCTGATGTATGTACATCATTTATATCTCGTGGCATTTTAAAGCCAATGGATTATTTCCCCTCTTCTATTCTTCAATGAAAACACACTCATATAGCCCTTGTGGATTATTTTGAACATAAAATACATACATGGCATTTTCACTCAAGCTTGCGATTTGCAGAATAATCTACGTCTGAAAATAAGCAATTGGACGAAAAGAGAAGCTTGATTTATGACTAAAAGACTTCAACTGGTGGGAACAAAATGTTCCCTATTTTTTCCTATAAACTACAAGGGGGAGAAAATATCTCTCAGATGTTAAAGCAAATGCAAAAAGAAAAAAAGAAAACTCCTAAAGGGATAATTGCAGAGAAATTAAGTCCCAATGTTACTTTCCCTTGTGGTAATGTAAGCCTTGAAAATGTTCTCTTGTCACCAGTCTCAGTCTTGTCAAATGATTTTGGTAATACGCTTCTACACTCCTATAATTCTCTGCAATTATCCCTTTAGGAGTTTGTTAGCATCACATTCCAGTGTCTAGCATTGAAAAAGAAAAAAATAAGCTGAATCTTTCCAATTTCTGAAGTACATAAATTCATTCAAAGATTTACATCCTGGTGGGTTCGAATTTCATGTTTATTTTTGTACAAATTTAACATAAACTTTGTTTAAAGAACTAGTAATTTAATGAAAAGTACACCTCTTTCAAACTATCATTTTTCTACCAGTTATCCAAAAGTCATGCTTAATTTAAAATGCCGCTTGTGTTGCATCGATGCTACATGTTGTTTACTCTTGCTTTGGCAGTTATCAAATCAAAAATCAAATCAACTTTTATTGTCATTGTTAGTGCACAAGTGCAGTACAACGAAATGTAGGCTTGCGGCTCCCGAGAGTGTACATTTGGATTAAGACATTTAAACATTCAACATACATTTGGCTTGTAGTATATTAACATAAACATAACCATAATAAAGTGCATTGGCAGATGTGCAGGCTTTAGAGTTTATTTGTGGAGTTCAGTAGGATGACAGCCCTGGGAAAGAAGCTGTTCCTAAATCTGGTCGTACGGGTGCGAATGCATCTGTAGCGTCTCCCAGATGGCAGGAGGGCGAACAGACTGTGGCTGTGGTGGGTAGGGTCTTTGATGATGGACCGTGACCTCTGTAGACAGCGTTTCTGGTATATGTGCTCTATGGTCGGTAGCCGGATGCCGGTAATGCGTTGGGCAGTTTTGACTACCCGCTGCAGGGCTTTCCAGTCATAGTAGCTACAGCTGCCATACCATACTGTGATACAGTTTGTCAGGATGCTCTCTATAGTGCAGCGGTAAAAGTTAGAGAGGATCAGGGGTGACAGGTTACATCCCTTCAGCCTCCTTAGGAAATATAGGCGCTGCTGGGCCTTCTTCACCAGAGAGGAGGTGTTGAGGGACCAGGAGAGGTCTTCCGTGTTGTGGACTCCGAGGAACTTAAAGCTGTCCACCCTTTCCTGATAAGCTAGGAACTTAGCTTATCAGTTTTGAGACTCTGGGTTAAGGTGGAGTCCTAACGCAGTCATGCAAACATTAATAGTTGTATTCATTTAGGAATTAAGGAATCTCTGCTATGGAAAAACCCCAGATTATCTATCAAACTAAGGTCTTTCCTGCCAAAATAAATTAAGCCGCACCAAACTGGATGTCAGGGGATATACGAGAATGGATTAGGAAAAAAAGGAGGGCTTTTGGTAGATACAAAAGGCTAAAGACGGAGGAAGCCCTAGAGGAGTACAAAAAGTGCAGGGGGATACTTAAAAAAGAAAATAGGAGATCAAGGAGGGGCCATGAAATAACACTGGCGAGCAAAATAAAGGAAAATCTGAAGATGTTTTATAAGTATATTAAGGGTAAGAGGATAACTAGGGAAAAAATAGGGCCCATTAGGGACAAAAGTGGCAATCTGTGTGTGGAGCCGGAAGATGTAGGAGGGGTTCTAAATGAATTTTTTGCATCTGTTTTCACTATGGAGAAGGACGATGTAGACATAGAAATAGGGCGGGGGGACTGTGATATGCTCGAACATATTAACATCGAGAGGGGGGAGGTATTGGCGGTTTTAGCTGGCCTAAAAATGGATAAATCCCCAGGCCCAGATGAAATGTATCCCAGGCTGCTGTGTGAGGCAAAGGAGGAGATTGCGGGGGCTCTAACACATATATTCAGGACCTCTCTGGCCACAGGGGATGTGCCAGAGGACTGGAGAACCGCTAATGTAGTACCATTATTCAAGAAGGGTAGTAGGGAAAAACCGGGGAACTACAGGCCAGTGAGCCTAACATCAGTGGTAGGAAAATTATTGGAAAAAATCCTGAGGGACAAAATTTGTCTCCACTTGGAGAGGCAAGGATTAATCAGGGATAGTCAACATGGCTTTGTCAAGGGAAGATCATGTCTGACTAATTTGATTGAATTTTTTGAGGGGGTGACTAGGTGTGTGGATGAGGGTAACGCAGTGGATGTGGTATACATGGATTTCAGTAAGGCCTTCGATAAAGTCCCGCACAGGAGACTGGTCAAGAAGGTAAGAGCCCATGGAATCCAGGGTGCCTTGGCACATTGGATACAAAACTGGCTTAGTGGCAGAAGGCAGAGGGTGATGGTCGAAGGTTGTTTTTGTGACTGGAAGCCTGTGGCCAGTGGGGTACCACAGGGATCGGTGCTGGGTCCCTTGCTGTTTGTGGTCTACATTAATTACTTGGATATGAGTGTAAAGGGTATGATCAGTAAGTTCGCGGATGATACAAAAATTGGTAGGGTGGTAAATAGCGAGGAGGGTAGCCTCAGTCTGCAGGACGATATAGATGGGTTGGTCAGATGGGCGGAACAGTGGCAAATGGAATTTAACCCAGAAAAGTGCGAGGTGATGCACTTTGGGGGGACTAACAAGGCAAAGGAATACACAATGAATGGAAAGACCCTAGGCAAGACGGAGGGTCGGAGGGATCTGGGTGTGCAAGTACACAGATCCCTGAAGACGGCGAAACAGGTGGATAAGGTGGTAAAAAAGGCATATGGGATACTTGCCTTCATTAGCCGAGGCATTGAATATAAGAGCAAGGAGGTTATGATGGAGCTGTATAAAACACTGGTTAGGCCACAGCTGGAATACTGTGTGCAGTTCTGGTCGCCACACTACAGGAAGGATGTGATCACGTTAGAGAGGGTGCAGAGGAGGTTCACCAGGATGTTACCAGGGCTGGAGCGCTTCGGCTATGAAGAGAGACTGGGCAGATTGGGTTTGTTTTCCTTGGAGCAGAGGAGGCTGAGGGGGGACATGATTGAGGTGTACAAAATTATGAGGGGCATAGATAGGATGGATGCTGAGGAGCTTTTTCCCTTAGTAGAGGGGTCAATAACTAGGGGGCATAGATTCAAGGTAAAGGGCGGGAGGTTTAGAGGGGATTTGAGAAAGAACTTTTTCACCCAGAGGGTGGTTGGAGTCTGGAACTCACTGCCTGAAAGGGTTGTGGAGGCAGAAACCCTCACAACATTTAAGAAGCATTTGGATGTGCACTTGAAATGCCATAGCATACAAGGCTACGGGCCAAATGCTGGAATATGGGATTAGATTAGGCAGGGCTTGATGGCCGGCGCGGACACGATGGGCCGAAGGGCCTCTATCCGTGCTGTATTACTCTATGACTCTAAACTATTTTGATTCAAGTGGCCTCTACAATAATATATGATTTTAGATTTTTTTTTAACAGTTACAGTGAAACATGTCAAATCCAGCTCTGTTGGGACCAAGGCATTTGCAGTTAGACAACAATATCACGTAAGTGAACATATGTGAAATTTGCTGGAAAGGGACTGTGTAAAATTTGATTCACAACACTACGTAGAACCAACCTTCGGTTGATTAAAACAATGAATCATATTGTGAGTGTTGGTTCCAAAATGAGAAATAAAGTAAGACCTGGGGCAGCAGATTGGTCATGGTGGATATATGAATGACAATTCTGCAACATTCCATATATTATTTCTATTTTTTTTCCTTATAAATAATCTTTTTCTGTAACTATTAAATCCAAAGTACAGTAGAAGCTTCTTGAGGGGAGCACCCAGCTGGCACAAACAAGCCCACAATTATCCATGTACAGTTGGAGTTAAATTTCCTCTAACGTACCCACTGGCAGATTTATATTAAAGAAAGACTTGCATTTATATAGCACCTTTCATGACCACCGGACGTCCCAAAGCACTTTACAGCCAATGAAGTATTTTTGAAGTGGAGTCACTGTTGTAATGTAGGAAATGCGGCAGCCAATTTGCAAACAGCAAGGTCTCACAAACAGCAATGTGATAATGACCAGATAATCTGTTTTTGTTTATGTTGGCTGAGGGATAACTATTGGCCGGGAACAACTCCCCTGCTTTTCTTTGAAATAGTGCCATGGGATCTTTTACATCCACCTGAAAGAGCAGGCAAGGCCTCAGTTTAACGTCTCTTCTGAAGACAGCACCTCTGACAGTACAGCACTCCCTCAGCACTGCACTGGAGTGTCAGCTTAGCTTTAATATGTTCAAGTCCCCTGGATGGGAGTTGAACCCAGAACCTACTGACTCTGAAGCAAGTGTGTTACCCACTGAGCCACAGTTGACACTGAGAAAGAAGAGTATCAAACTAACCCCACAGAGCTCTTTAGAATGGGTCTGTTCAATAGATTATGCAATAATTGCTTGCATAAGCAAATTATACCTCATGTGAGCATCACAAATACATTATGGTACTTTGTTAAGCACACTTTGAATTAAATTGATTATAGATTACTGGTTACCATATGCAATAAGATATCAATTACAGCGTTTGCTAAACCAGGTGTAGAAAAGAACAACAAAATCTGATCTGTTCTCTTATGTTTACCTTGGAATGTGTGGAGAATGAATTGGTTCATGAGCAGATGGGCCCTGGAACAAACCTCATTAAAAGGGTGTCCATTAATCAATTTGTATACTCTAACCTTTCCCAACAAAGCTATTAGTCAATTCGGAATCAATTTCATCAGCTTAAATTTAACTAGTCAGCAATCTCCACACACGACATTCAATCAACAAATTGATTCATATGCAAGATATTTTCTATAATTTTCAATAAAGGTAGTGAGGAAGCCATAGAAAAGTGGTGCACTCCCTCTAGATAAACTTGTACTATTCAGACCTCCTCCCAATACATTTTCTTTCATTCTCATTACAAAAGGCAACTTCCATAGATGAGTCTGCACTCCCTGTAATCGTAAACTTAATTTTATATGTTTAGTATGAGAAATAGCATACCGCCAGATTAAAAAAAAATCCTTTTTATTTTAATTTGCTGCTGGATAATACATCAAATTCCAATATGTCTAAGGTCCCTTTAGGAGAAGACTATCAGCAACACAAGACACTTTTTGTAATAGGTTAGGCTATTAAACAAGTTTACTTATGATTAGAGTTATATACACGGGCAAGCAGTACAGTATGAAGAGTCTGCAGTCAGATTCCAAGGTTAATCAAAGGAAACAATTAGACAAGTCCCTTAAAATTTTTCTTATAGAACTTCTTTATTCTAATAGCAGAGGCACAAGTTCTGGAGTCATTCAAGAGGCTATTGAAGTCTGTGTTGTTAGCTGGATGGGCCAAATTGTTCCCTCAGTGGTACCCATCTTTGTGATCTTTGAGTTGAAGTACTTCTCAGGAAAAAAAAAAGAAATTTTGTTCCTCAGTGAAAACATATGATAGTCTTTGTACAAATTCCGTAAGTGCAAGTTTACAGCGCTTAATATACCCCTGTCCACCATGGCAAGACTGAACTGAGTCATAGTTGGCAGTTCCATAATATCTATGTGCAGGATTCTACTTTGGTCTAAATGCAGTTTTCTTTTAGGTTGTTCTCAAGAGCCCATCCCAATGAAATTGCACAGTAAATCCATCAAAATAATGAGAGGTAACAAGATGGTTACGGTAGTGCCGTGGTTATGGTACTGGACTGGCAAATCAGAGTTTGTGAATTCAAATCCCACCATGACACATTGTGAAATTTAATTCAATAAATCTGGTAATTTATGGGCTGGCAGCAAGAAAACAAAAATGATGACAAAGTTTGCTGGATTGCCATAAAATCCAAGTTGGTTACTAATGTCTTTGAGGAAGGGGAATGTGCAACCAATTCCGGTGTGGTGTAAGGGGTGGTGTGTGTGGTTAGCTTTGCCTTTGACTCCCTGAGTGGTTCGAATTGCTCCCACTCCCTTGGTTCTAGACTTTGGACTTGTTTGGGGGTTGTAATGAAATTGCAACAGACAACTGAGTTGGTGAAAAGAACTTGGATTTTTATTTGAGACAGGAAAATATACACAACACAATAATCTTATCAGTCTAAAAGGGGGAACACTTCGGAATATACGAGTGAGAATGACAATAGACAAAATACTTCACCCCTCCCAATCCCACTACACTAACTAGGTTGGATTCCAGAGGACCAGGGAAATGCTCACCAAACGACTTTCTTGACAGTTGTAGAGGTTTGCGATTTCGGGGTTCTCTTAGGTGTGGCGGTTGGGGCCTGCTGTACCCCAGACATGGTGGAAGACTTCACCTGCGTTGGTTTTTCAGTCTTCGCGTGTCCGCTGATGCGGTCGGGTGCGTTTTGGATCTATCAGGTAAGTACCCAATTTCCTTTGGTTAGGTATAGGATTTAGAATCTTTTTCATCAAATCTTACCCAGGAGTAAGTCAGGATAGCTTGTAGAGTGGAAACAAACTTGTGAATCTTCGGTTTCTTCCAGGTTGGTTTCTTGTTGGTCGCGGTGGCCCAATATTACCTAGTTGTTGGTAATATTGTTGGTTGTTTGTTTCTTGGGGCCCTTGGTTGCCACGATTCCTTCCGTTCTCCTTCTGTTGTCCTTCCGTCGATTGATTGTTCCGAGGCTAATGTGTCTTGATGATGATGGTGAGGAGACTGTTACTGTCTTAACTGAAAAAGCAGGCCTCAATTATACCGTTTGAGGCTTTGCTTATCTGCCCGCCAAATCTCCTCTGGCCCATTGTCAATTTTGGTGGGCTCGTTAACTTTAATAGTTTTAAAATTCTTTAACGAGTTTCGAGCTGGTCCCATCTATTTTAATTGACTTAAGTTGGTGTAAACTAGTTTCGGGATGGTCCGTCGAAACCTAAATTGGCTTTTAATGGCTGTTTAATCTTTGGTCCAATTAGTGAGTTTTGCCTTTTCCTGCTGGGGTCAGGGTCCCTTTTGTTGATCAGTGGCATGTATTGTATTATTCATATTCTTGATGGCTCTGTAACTTTGGCGGGAACTGTCCTTCCGTAGGCCTATTGTCATTATGTATGAATGACTGAGACGGCCCAGAACATTCCCAGACAATCTGGCCTATGCCAATACTCAAACTGTTTGTTTTACAGGGGCCCATTCCAACTCCTTTGTCACAGTCTTCCACAGGCCTGGACATGTCCTTTTTTAAAATAACCAAAATCCTGGGGTTTTAACTTTAAGCCCCTTTGGGGCCCAATGTTCTTTTAAACAGTCCAAAAATCTCTTCTCTTCTTGGTTTGGGGGAATCTGTAGAATTTTGCAAACCTTACAGTGGTATACATGTAACTCCAGTCCTACACTATGTGGTTGACTCTTAATGTACTCTGAAGTGGCCCTGCAAGCCACTTGGTGCTATAAATAATTGCCAGCCAAGAAGAAAGCTGCCTTGCCAGTGTTGCCCACATTTGGGAACATTAAAAATAAAATCTAGCAGATTCAATTGATAAGCAACTCATGTTCTTGTGGTGCATCAGCTCTTAACAACCTTGCAATCAAAAAAATTAACATGTCAAAATATTATGTCCCCTTCAAAGGGATACTGTGGCAGTAAATCAGACCTCTCATCTGTGAGCAAACATTTAACAACAGTGTGCCTTGCATGTTGAGTGTAGTGTTTAAAACTGCTGTTTAAAATCTAAGCAAAAACCAAAGGAGCCATGGATGAAATTCCATCTTTTTGTCACACGTCTCATGCATCTCCAGAAATAAGAACATGAAATCTAACTCATGCCACAAACCCCAAAGGCCAAATTGATGCTGCAGTAGTTTAAACAGTGCAGTAATAGAGTTGGGAGCTGTAGTAGACACAAAAGGCATCAATGGGTATGGGGAGAGAGCGGGAATATGGTATTGAGATAGAGGATCAGCCATGATCATATTGAATGGTGGAGCAGGCTCGAAGGGCCGAATGGCCTTCTCCTGCTCCTATTTTTCTAAGTTTCTATGTTTCTATTAGATTTCTGAGCAAAAATAAGCCACACTGATGTATTATGTGCTATTATCATTTGCAATCAGCTACCTTCTCTGGGTAAAAAGGAAGAATTGGAAGATTTGTATTGATATAGCACCTTTCACAACCCCGGGATGTCCCAATGTGCTATAGTCATAGAGTCATCAAGTCAATGGCACAGAAGGAGGCCATTCGGCCCATCAAGTTCATCCCGGCTCTCTGTAGAGCAATCCAGTCAGTCCCATTCCCCCGCTCTATCTCCGTAGCCCTGCAAGTTTATTTCCTCAAGTACCTATCCAGCCTCCCCTTGAAAATATTGAGTGTGTCCGCTTCCACCACTTCTGTCGGCAGCAAGTTCCAGGTCCTCATCAGTTGCAGCATAAAAAAGTTTTCCCTCACGTCCCCTCTGTATCTCTTGCCCAAAACCTTAAATCTGTGTCCCTAGTCCTTGTACCATCAACTAGTGGGAACAGCCTTTCCCCGTCTAGCCTTTCCAAACCTGTCATAATCTTGTACACCTCTATCAAATCACCCCTCAACCTCCTTTGCTCTAATGAAAACAAATCCATCTTTTCCAACCTGTCCTTGTAGCTAAGGTCCTCCATCCCCAGAACCATTTTGGTAAATCTCCTCTGCACCCTCTCGAGTGCCTTCACATCCTTCCTAAAGTGTAGTGACCAGAACTGGACACAATACTCCAGTTGTGGCCTAACCAGCGCTTTATAAAGGTTCAGCATAACTTCTCTACTTTTGTACTCAATACCTCTATTTATGAAGCCCAAGATCCCATATGCTTTGCTAACCACTCTCTCAATATGTCCCACCACTTGTCTGCCCATTCTGCTAGCCTTTCTATATCCTGTTGCAGTCAATTGGTATCATCCTCACTGTTTGCTACACCCCCAAGATTGGTGGCATCGGCAAATTTAGAAATTCTACTCTGTATTTCAATATCCAGGTCATTTCAAAAATAGCATGGCCCCAGCACTGACCCTTGGGGAACACCACTGTCTACCATCCCCCAGCCTGAAAAACAGCCATTTACCACAACTTGCTGTTTTTTATGTCCTTAAGCCAATTCTTTATCCTCTTCTTCTCTTAGGCAGTCCCTCGGAACCAAGGATGACTTGCTTCCACACTAAAAATTAGTTCTCAGGTGACTGATGAGTCCAATGCGGGACCTACAGTCTCTGTCGCAGATAGGGCAGATGGAGGTTGAAGGGGCGGATGGGTGGGGTGCTTGGGTTGATGTGTGCTCCTTCCGCTGATTGCGCTTGACTTCTGCTTGCTCCCGGCGAAGAGACTCGAGGTGTTCGGCGCCTTCCTGGATGCTTCTCCTCCACTTTGTGCGGTCTTGGGCGAGGGATTCCCAGGTGTCGGTGGGGATGCTCCACTTTTTCAAGGAAGCTTTGAGGGTGTTCCTGAAGCATTTCCTCTGCCCACTAGGGGCTCTCTTGCCGTGTCGGAGCTCCGAGTAGAGCGCTTGTTTTGGGAGTCTCGTAGCGGGCATGCAGACGATGTGACCCATCCATCGGAGCTGATTGAGTGTGGTCAAAGCTTCGATGCTGGGGATGTTGGCCTGAGCGAGAACACTGACATTGGTGCGCCTATCCTGCCAACGGATTTGCAGGATCTTGTGGAGGCAGCATTGGTGGTACCTCTCCAGTGCTTTGAGGTGCCTGCTGTACATGGTCCATGACTCTGAAGCATACAGGAGGGCGGGTATCACTACTGCTCTGTAGACCATGAGCTTGGTGCTGGGTTTGAGGGCCTGATCTTCAAAAACTCTCTTCCTCAGGCAACCAAAGGCTGCACTGGCACACTGAAGCCTGTGCTGGACTTTGTCATCGACGTCTGCCCTTGTTGATGGTAGGCTCCCGAGGTGTGGAAAGAATTTGTTATCCATGCTGCCACTGACCCCCTACTGCATGAGCCTCAATTTTGTTAACCAACCTTCTATGTGGTACTTTGTCAATCACCTTCCTAAAATCCATGTAGGCAACATCCATTGCATTGTGGGATTCGCAAAATTGAACTTTATATTATAAAGGGTCGAATGGCAGAAGAGGCCATGATTTTAAAGACTGTTTTAAAAGAAGCCTAGGAAAAAGGGGCATTCAAAATGGCCGCCAGACCCCATGACCAACTTATTGGGACACTTTAAAATGGTTCCTGCAGTCCTCAGACAGCTTTGTGGATTCAGCCCACAGTAAGTTCTGGAAGCCGTTTCTGAGAGAATGAAACCAGACACCCACATATACATATAGATTGGATGCAGATCCAGTCCAGATCGGCCTGTAGATAAAGGCCATCTAAATGTTTACCCAGACAAAAGGGAACAGTTTCATATTCATGAGAAGAGCATCAAGGTCCCGTTAAGTACATCACCAGGACATTAAAAACAATGAAGGTCATTCCAGACCAGAGATGGCCCATTACCGGCCATCCAAGAACAGTTTAAAATATAATAACTACCCCGTTGTGTTCCTAGCCCGCCAAAATTAAAACAAAAGACTAACCTGATTTGGCGCGAGATAAGGGCTTCTGATGAGAAGTATACCTGGGAACCCAGGGGTAGAAAGAAAAGCGGTCCTCGTGGTGCTACCATCATATCGGGAGCGTCATCGCTAGAAGAAGGAGAAGAAGACGGTTCGAGCTGGCGTCCTGCCTCGGGGTAAAACATCGGGAGATCATCGACCAACCCCGGGCCGTTGACGAAACGGGAGGCCATTGACCCACTCCGGCTCGGGAGAAGAGACAATAAAAAACTACAGAAGAAACGATGGGGGCCAGCCCGAGGCTCCTCTGACCGGGGTCGAGCAGACGATCCCCGAACCCGCCGACATCCAGGCCAGCCGGTGTCCAGCCGTCCCCGACCCCCACCTCAGGAGAGAGGTGTGATGCAGCTCGCTGGGGCTCCACCAACCACGTGGAGACAGGACGCCTGAAAGGATCAAACGCAGACCTTTTTCAAAACCTTACATTTCCTATTTGGGTTGGTGAGCATGTTTCTGGCCCTTCATAATCAGATCTAGATAGGTTTAAGGGGGTGGACATTTAAGGGTATAATTAACATGAGTTGTTGTCCCTCGATGTTCCGTGTGTTTTTCCCATTTCATGATGATCTTTGTAGAGTATAATATGCCTGTATTTGCCTTAGTTAGTACTGTGTCATTATGATTTGTTTGTGTTTTCCCCTCCCATGTACCCTCTTATTTGCTTGCATTTGATTTGTTTTACATTATGCAATAAAATTCCATTTCGTTTCATCAAACTTGGTCTATAAGAGTTTTCTCTACATTGTAGTTCCTGCCCCAAAGTTCAGAGTACAGAATCTAAGGGGCGAGTGAGTCGAACCACTCATGGTTTTACTGTGCAAGAGAGAGAGGCCTCTAGAGAGAGAAACCTCTGCGATCCAAAACCCCTTACAGAAAATGGCGACCACAGCAGGACTCTGGCAGCAGGATTGCAATGTACTAGATCCAAGTTTGAATGGCCGAAGTGCAATGGATGAGAGGATAGCGGATTATGTCTTTGGTAAGGTAAATCTCACTAAGCAGTGGATTTCCGATCTCTTACTGGATGTGCGTCCGGTGGACGCAGCCATCAGGTAGACAGAGAGCAAAGAGCATAAGAAGTCAGTGGAGAAGGCAGCGTGGATGATGTGTTACAAGAAGCAAGTCCAGATCTTGGACCGAGTCGTTGCAGCACAGGCAGCCAGGATCACAACCCAGGCAGCAGAGATAGAGGAAAAGGTCATGGGTGGGGAAAAACTCATCACAGCGCTTCACGCGCTGAATCAGGAACACTAAGTGGTAGCTAATCAACATCAGGCTAGAATAGAGTACCTGGAGTGCCAGGTTACTGAGGCAAAGATCAATGAAACGAGGATACGGGAGAAAAACGCCCGCCTCGCACAACAGCTAAGAGTGCAGGAGGAGAGAGTAGTGGAGGTTAAGGCAGCTTACAAGCTATCCCTCGATCACGGGTTTGAGAGCACAGACCGCGGCCCCTGCCAAAAGACCATAGAGGACCTGAGAACGGCCCTGGTTAAGGCAAAAGGCATGGTGTGTCTCGTCAGCCTGAAAGCCAGTCACATGGACTTTTTAAAGGAATCGAAACAGCCGATTCCAGCCGAAGTAGTCATGGCACCAGCCACCGAGCCCTCAGCACCGCCGAGCTATAGTGAGGCTTGGCCGGAAAAACAGGGGATGGTAAAAGAGGTGGAATGTGAGGAAGAACAGCCACTGGTAGCAAAGCCGGGACCGGCACCGATGTGTCCTGCTCGGCACCAGAGGTTCGGTCCCAACGCTGCAAATGGCGATGCCGGACCCCACCAGAACCAACTCATGGTGTCCTACACTGCCCAGCAATTAAGGTCCATGGTGAGCCACCTCGCAAGACTCACAGTAAAGGGAGATCCCTCGATTCATTTCAGGGAGATAGAGGAGACAGCAGCCATTAATGACTGTGATGATCAGGAACAGGCGAAAATGTTGCTTTTCTCCCTGGATTGCACAATCCTTCAGTGCCTCTCAGGTGAGAGTAAGAGGGGACGGAAAGGGTATGTGGATCTCAGGGAGGAAGTTTTAGAAGTAATGGGAGTGGACGACGGTAGTCCGTTCGACCATGTGGAAGGGACTGTGCAGCTATCTGGAGAACCCCCACGGGTTTTCGCAGAAAGGCTGTGGCCAGTGTATCGACGCAGCTGTCCGGGCATGCCTGACCGGGTTGCAATGAACGATGAACAGCGGGTTCATTGGCTCCATTGCTTGGTTACCAACAGCTTGCCGCAGATACGGGCCCTAGCCAGATCTTGGTTTGATCCCCAAGGTCCCGGTGTCACGGAGGAGACGGTGCTCCGCCAGCTCAATGTTGCATATAAGAATTGTAGAGGTCAGGAAACACCTCCCCAGAAGGGAAAGGTGCATGAGGCAAAACCCGCAGCCCCAAGCAAGAAGGAGTGGCGTCAGGAGGGGAATCGCCCTGCCCAAGCCAAGCTCAATTGCTACGGGTGTGGGAAGGATGGACATTGGCGCAAGGACTGTAGAAATCGTGGAAGGATAATAAGGGAAAATTTCCCGCAGCCCAAGCCCAAGCCCAGACCGCCGCCCCAGCACCAGCCCAAACCCAAGCCGTAGCTCCTGCCCCAGCACAAGGAGTGGGTGCAGCTATGGATCCCGCTACGATAGAATTAATCATAGAGACAATGCGGTCTCTGATGATCGTGCAGGGGAAGATAACTGTCGCTACTGGTCTTGTCGTTCCCGAAACCCCGACTGCTGTGCCCAAATGACTAGAGCTGGCGCAGCCCGTTTACTTGTGTGTGCTGCAATATGAAGTATGGAGGCGACCCCTCGTGGAATTAGAGGTGGGGGAGGTAAAGGGGCTCTATCTGTTGGATACGGGGACATCGTGCATCGTGATCCATACAGATGACCTTGTCACCTCACCTCTGTCCACCGGGGTTCTATATATTTTGTCGGGCTTCACAGGCGAAGAACAGGCTGGCGCATAGTCCATTCCCCTCTCCATTCGTTTAGGACCACTTCGCACCACATGGACGTGTACACTGATGAAGTGGGAGGGGTGGGGTGGAACGGGAGTCCTTGGGTCTGATTTCTTGGTAGCCCAAGGGATCCTCGTGGACCTGAGAAATCACTGTCTCTGGGGAGCGGGTGCGGGCGTGAAAGGGATAGAGGATGCCAAGGCCAACCCAACGAAAGCATGGGTCGGCCGGCGGGAAGCCAAATTCCTGGGTCTGACCCTACGCGCTGGCTAGAGAGGCACAGACCAGGATAGACAGGAATCGGTGCAAGATCCACCGGTCCCCGCCAGTCGCGCAGTGGAGGTACCCCGACGCAACAAGTGGTTTCACATAAAGCAGTGCAAACTGTTTAAGCCAGGTGCAAGAGTACCAGCAACCGAAGCCAGGTCTGAGGGTAAAGATCCTCAGCCTGAGGCGTGCGATGAGCCACAGACCACACAAGCTGGCGTTGTAGCCTGCTTGGAAGGAGAAGCTGTCCCGCCCACCTGGGGGGAGGTTTCCTCTATGGCCTGGGACTCGGACGAGGAGGAGCCCGAAGAGCAAGGCCCTCCCCCCTGATCCGAACGCTATCGGAGCCGAGGAGCCCGAACAGCTGGGCCATGCCCTTGATACGATTCTGGAGGAGGTGGAGTCGGAGGACGGAGATCCCGCCCTCGACTCAAGTTTGGGGGAGGTAGAAATTGGGGGCGGAGATCCTCCACATGTAGGGACAGGTGAGGAGGAGTTGTCTGCCACAGACCCAAATCCCAAAGGGGCGGAGCCTGAGGGAAGGGAGCCGAAGCCGGCAGTAATGGAGGAGCCACGGGCTGTGAGAGCCAAGGTCCCACCCAAAGGTCCACTCGCTACGGGAGCCTCACCAAAGGCACCCCCTCGCAGGTCACCTCGGGCGCCCCAGCCAAGGAAGCCCTGGCCCGATTCCCCCACCTTCAGTAAACGCAGACTTGGGAAACCCCTGGTAGAACGTAGTCCCCAGTTGACAACAAAAGGCTGCGAGGAACCCAAGCCACAGGTCATTGCAGCCCCGCCACAGGGAGCGGCAAGCAGCAGTCCAATCAGGGATTAGGCAAGCCGCCCGGGGACGGGCGGCGCTGTACATAAGTTTAAGTTTTAAGTTTAAGTTGTGTAAATATTAAAGTAATTAGAGTTATAAGTAGTTTTGGAATCTGCTCAGTATATGTGTTGTTTTGGATCAAGGTCGAAAGACCCGATCATGCCTTCACCTAAGCCAGAATCTCTCGGGAGCCTGGCTATATTGTTTAATTTGTTACAGGAACCAAGAGGATGATGAACAGAATCCTCCTTATGATCGTGGTAATCGGGTGGAGCTGGGCTTATCGGGGCCGCACTAAGGACTCCACAGTATATGGGTGCTCTGGCAACAGAGGCCCCATCGCGAGCGACGGAACCGGCCCGCGGGACGCTGAAGAGACTGCTGCCTACTTCCATGAAGGAAGATGGCCAGGCTGGCTGGGTTCGAACTCTACTGAATACTCCAGCCAGACGGGGTTTGCATACAGAGAGACATCTCTGATGTGCCCCAGGGTGCGGATCATTGCACCCAGAATAAGCGTCACCGTCGGGAAGAAGATTTGCCTGGTCTGCAAGGGACATGTACCTTTGAATCGCTGGTGGTGGCTGCGCAAGTTGAGCAGCAGCATGAAGAACTCCACGGTCGAGTGGGAGAGATTGGGTAACAACACCCATCGGACTATTATGGGGACTCATGGGGGGTTGAGTGTCTGTTGGGACAAATGGTGGGAACCAGATGAGGGGATCTACATGTGTATGTGGGGTTCAGAACGCGCTTGCGCCACAGGCGTCTCCATCTTTTTCCAAAGGCAGTGGCAAGATGCTGGGAGAGGAATGAGGTGGGACGTCAGCACACGGGCGTGCGGAGTCCCATACTCTCAGGTCCCAGTAAACGCCACTGAGCTCATCACCCGCCGCCGCAGACCCCTGCCCACGATTCCGGTAGCCAAAGCCCGCAAGGAAGGGTGCCCCACCACTACCAAGGGACCCGGGAACGGATTGGTATTAGTACCCACAGGTCAGGTGCTGTACCAAGGGGTACACTACGCGGTGGCTTCGGTGATTTAAAACCTCACCGAGGTGCACTTGCCTGAGTGGTGCACCAGGAAAACGGAGCAATTGTACCAGGTCCTGTTAACAAACATGTTCAGACAGTTTTATGAATTCGACTTTGCCGATGTCAACAGAGCCGAATTGTACACCACACCACATGAGGTCTTGGACAGGATAGGGAGGCAAAGAAGGGGTGCAGTAAATGATATTTTCACAGCTTTTAATACAGGAACTTCCGTCATCAACACACTGGATGATGTGGAGCTGCAAACCCAAATCAATGGTTTGAAAACACAGTTAAGAAAGGTACTGACTGACGAGAACAAGGTAGTGGGTTCTGAGTTGCATGAGGACCAGGCCATGACACTACACTTAAAAGAGATAATAGCTGAGCTGGAGAAACACGCGAAAATGGTAAATGCTCTCATCAGGGAGGATCAGAATGCGTCCGATCAGGCTGCGCAGAACGAAGCTTGTGTGCTATACGGGGCGTGGTTACTGGGTGAGAGCCGCAGTAGCCTGGAGGATTTGAAACAAGGTTTAGTCCCCTCCTGGATCAGCAACAAGCACCTCGCAGCCCTCCACCCTTTTACGAATGCATTGAGTCCGTGCCAGCTCAGACTAGCTTCAGAAGCCTACCCAGTCCCAGTGGACTGTGGACGGTCTAACTACACCATTATGGGTGTAGTGGTAAGAATGCCGGTGATGGGAAAGACAGCTAAACCCGCCCCGGTATACAGGGTGGAGAACATTGGAGTCATTCAGGGGAGTGCGCACATTCGCTACACAGGGGTCCCACCTTACGTCATTCGATGGGAGCATGCAATGATGGGTATTGACCTCTCGGGGTGCCGGAGCCGGGGAGCACACATCATCCTGTGTCCCCAGCACTTGAATGCCCATTCAAAACCACAGTGCGGGTTCAGAACTGCTGGCGTGGAACCAAAAATTGCACCATGGAGGCAATGGCACAAGGTCATGTGCCCCGCAGGTGGCATATATAGGAGGTGGGACATACTGTGTCACCACTGCAGCGCCCCACTACCAACATGGACAGCACGGTTGGTGTCCGGTTAGTGACAGCAGCTTCTGTTTCAAGCCCAGGGCAGAAGTTCAAGTGGCCCAAGAGTGAATTGTCCCCATTCCTGAACCTTCCACTGTTCACATCACTGTTGAAGAGAATTTCACCGATCTCTAGTGATTCGTTGCACATTTTGGATATATCATTCCCCCTCTCCCTGAACACCTCACCAAGATAGTAAAAGCCGTTGTTGTTTCACAGAAACATTTCTATACACTGGAGCAGAAGACTTTAGAGATAGGGCAGGCATATTGGATATAGTGACCCCACCGTGGTGGGACCTGTTCACTAATATAGAAGTCCCTTCTTGGATTAGGATAGCCTCCCACATTCTTGTAGTGTGCCAGGTTATCATTGTAGTTTATTTACTGTTTGTACACTGTAAAAGGGTCAAACATTCGCAAAAGTTTGAGAACAGAGGGGAATGGAGGGAGCATTATGTGCGGGTAGAAGAAGAGACACCCGTTTAGATTTTTGCTGCTCTGTATAAAGTTAAAGTTTTCCCTCCCTCCTCTCTATTATTTTGATATGTATTCATGTGCATTTGATTTTTTTTGTGTGTGTATTTTATTTTTATTCTTGAAGTTTATTAGATGTGTTGTTATTATTAAAAGATAGTGGCCTAGAAATTCAGTTGGTTGCGCCAGCAGTTAGCGCCTTAAGAGAAGTGAATTTTGGGCGCTATACGTGTAGCGCCCGGGCGCAGCGCAGTTTGCGCCTCGCCCCAAATTAAGTTGACCCTTAGCGCCGACGCAAAGTTTAGCGCCCGCCCGGCTGCGCGCGCAGAAAATGACGTCACATCCTCGTGCAACGCCCTTTGCGCGCCCCGATTCCAAACTTCAGTCGGACCGCCCCATTGTGTGGCTGGCGGCCAGAGCGTTTGTAAAATGGAACGCAACACAGCCGACGCGGGCCCCGGGGAGCGCAAATTAAAGGGCACGTACCCTGCAGTATAAAGGGCAGCCATTTTGCAGCAAACACTCTTGTGCAACGGATTTCTGGACACACAACAAGGAGGAGAGCTAACTGGTTTCGTGCAGCAATAGCTCAGGTATTTTTGGACTCAGGCCAAAGCGCTGCAAGTGCCCTGTTGGAAATTTGACTGTTTGCCAGCATTTGATGGGGGCTGCATGGGGTGCCAACGCGGAGTTTCAGCGCCATGTGCGTAGGGCTCGCAGACGCGGGGTCAGAGGGGCAGCCCTGACTAGAGGCAGAGGGGGCAACAGGCGTCGGCAACATAGGCCTTACCCAGTCAGGGTATACCGCCAGCAGCGCTCCTACCTCACCATGAGTGGCGCGCGATGTGTAAGAAGGCTGAGATTCCGAAAGGAGGTGGTTGCAGAGATCTGCCACCTGCTTCGCAGAGATCTGCGTCCAAAGCTCAGGTGCAGGACTTCTCTGTCGGTGGAAGTGAAGGTGACGGTGGCATTGAACTTCTATGCCACGGGCTCCTTCCAATCCGCTGTTGGGGACATAGCTAACATATCCCAGTTCGGCGTGCATCGCTGCATCCGCCAGGTGACCGATGCCCTTTTCAGAAGGAGACGCCAATTCATCTCCTTCCCCATGGCCCTGGAGAGCCAGCATCAGCGTGCAGTGGGATTTGCTAGACTCGCGGCCTTCCCCTTGGTGCAGGGCGCCATTGACTGTACGCATGTGGCTTTGCGGGCACCTCTGGAGCATGGCGAGCAGTATCGCAACCGGAAGGGCTACCATTCTCTCAATGTGCAGCTGGTGTGTGACCACAAACAGTGCATCCTGGCTGTCAATGCCTGCTTTCCAGGCAGCTGCCATGATGCCTTTATCCTGCGGCATAGTACTGTGCATGACATGTTCGAGGCACAGCCTCCCCCAAGAGGATGGCTACTCGGGGACAAAGGCTATCCTTTGTGTACCTGGCTCATGACCCCGCTCCGCGCGCCCAGGACCGCTGCTGAAGAGGCATACAACGAGAGCCATCAAAGGAGCAGAAACATCATCGAGCAAACTATTGGGGTCCTCAAGCAGCGGTTCCGCTGCCTTGATCGTTCCGGCGGATCTCTGCAGTATTCGCCGCACCGGGTCTCCTAATTTGTCGTAGTTTGCTGCATGCTACACAACCTGGCTCTCTGCAGGATTCAGGCACTGCCACCTGACGTTGGACCACCACCTCAGGAGGAGGAGCAGGAGGAGGAGTACGTTCCCAGGAGGGAGCGACAAGGTCCAAGGGCCGTCCGTCGCCAGCTTATTGAACGTAACTTCTAAGCCCCCTGTCAGGGAATGCCTTGTGGCCATGAAGCAAGATGAATGCAGCCGCTCCGCAAGCCCTCAGCCGGCGAAGGCAACAAAGACTAACAAGAACAACCATGGACACTGTCTGAATAAAGATAAATTTATATTTGACAAAAATGAAACCCCTTCCCACATGAATCCCAAAAACAATCAACGGCCCCCACAAAAAGTGCAACAAACGACTCACTCCCACAACCTGGGGAGGAGTAACTCCACATTTGAACAAACCCTCGGCCTTAACGCAAAAAACATACCCATAAACAAAACAACCATGGGCAAAATAAAGATGTCCACCGCCATATAAAATGAAAGCTGGCCACACCCTCTACTTAGTGGCCCGCGAGGGCGAGACCTTGTCCAGCCTTTTGGCGCCCCTGCCCGGCCTGCTGCTCCTCCGCAAGCTCTGCCCAGTGGCTGCTGCGAGGCTGGGGGAAGGCGCCTGAGGGTCAGGTGTCCTTCCGCCAGATGGCCTTGGGGGGCGGCCTACACGAGCTTTGGGCCTCGAGGGGCCGGCTGTTGATTGGCGCACATGTGCATGCCCACCATCAGCTCCAGCCGCTTGCCGTTGACGCTCCACTGGGGGAGTGGCGGCGACGGGTGGCGCAATGTGGGCAAGCTGGCGTATTGGAGGCGCTGGCTGGTGATGTCGCACGCTGGCACTCGCCCGGGCACGCACTGCACGTTCCGCACCAATCAGCCGAAGGGCGGATCGCTGTGCTGCTGCAGCGCGGCGGGTGTCCTGGCGATGCCTGGCTAAGGCAGCGCGTGTGGCAGCAGTGAGTGCCCCTGTTGCCCTGGTCTGCGCCCGCATCACATCCGCCACTGACTTCACGGCATCAGCCAGCGACTCCATCGCCGGAGGCATCCGTTCCATTACCTCCATCATCATCCGGCCACTCTCGGCATTTGATGCCCCAAACTCCCGCACACTGGTCGCCAGCGACTCGATGGCCTCAGGCATTCGTCCCACCACCTGCATGAGCTCTGTGTGGCGGCGGTCCGAATCCTCGGCCATTTGGTCCAGCTGGCGCACCTCCTCCAAGGTGAAGGTGGCCGGACTGGAGGCGGGACTCTCCCGCTGGGGAGCAGGGGTCCGAGCTAGGCGACCCTTGGCACGTTGCTGGCGCCGAATGTCCGCAGCAACTGCACTCCCCTCCGATCCTTCCCCCCTCTGGGGGGAAGGCCGCGGCCCACCCGCAGCCCTCCCGGGTGGCTGGACGCCACTGGTCCCAGCAGCTGCACTCCCCTCCGAAAGTTGCTCCAGGCTCTCGTCCAGGGAAGACGTGTCCAACACTTCGCCCTCTGCTGCGGGACCTGAGTCCTCCCCTGATGGTCCGGGTTGCTCTTCCTCCTCCTCCTCCTCCTCCTCCTCCTCCTGTTCGGAGGGGCTGTCACTGGCAGCTTCAGGGAGCTCTTCGTCACCAGCTGAAAGCAGGAAGGCACAAGAGTAGCTTCAGAGTGAGGAGAGGGCGTCAACGAGGGAGTCATGACTGGTGGCATTCAGCGCATTGGTGGCACAGTGGCAAAGGAGGTAGCTCGGATGCGCAAGTGCGACGAGAGAGGGCCAAAAGGCGAGGTCCTTACCATTGCCGGGCAGCGGAGGATCGGCTTCTCCGCACGCTCTGGGCACAATCACCCGGCCTCCCATGAGGCCACTCACGTGCTCCTCCAGGGGAGTGAGCTTCTGGAACTTGGCGCGGCCTCCCCCGGTGATGTCGCAGCGCTTGCGATTATTCGCAAGTTTAGCCTGCAAGAGAAAGGACGGGCTCTAAGTATGGTGTGTAGCCATGACGTAGTGTGCACTGCCTCCCATGGTGGAATAGCTTGGCCAGAGTGTAGCCCTGATCTAGTGTGCACTGCCTCTCATGGTGGAATAGCTTGGCCAGAGTGTAGCCCTGATCTAGTGTGCACTGCCTCTCATGGTGGAATAGCTTGGCCAGAGTGTAGCCCTGATCTAGTGTGCACTGCCTCTCATGGTGGAATAGCTTGGCCAGTGTGTAAAGTGCAGAATGTGCAATTGATGCTCATGACTGTCCCAAAGCTGCTGGCTGAGGGCTGCCCATTAGGCCTTTCAGGTCCCTTTGCCCATCATGTCAGGTGTACATGCAAGAATGAGGAGGAGAGTGGAAAGGGTACTCACCCTGACAATCCTGGTCAGGTCATTGTATTTCTTCCGACATTGCACCTTGTCCCTGGGGGCATCGCCGTAGGACGACACCCTGGTGGCGATCTCCCTCCAGGCTTTGGTGTAGACGCGGTGGGTGGGATTCCTGCCATTGTCTGGGAACAAGATCCTGCGCCTCTTCTCCAATGCTGTCAGCATGATATCCAGATCACGCTCTGAGAAGTGCAGGGCACGCTCACGGGCCTTCTCATGCGTTGCCATGGCTCCTTGGGCTCAGCAGCAGTGTTGAGGCCTAGTTTGAAAGCTGCAGTGGGCAGGGCGTGGCAGCAGACCAAATCGTCCCTTCCCCCTTTAACAGCTGGCCGGCACCACGGGGTCTGCTGTCAATCAAAAAATGACTGCACCCGCGCTGCGCCCCGCCTCGGCGCTATCCCTCTGCACCGCCGGCTTAGCGCCTAAAGATAGTCGTGTAACGCCTCTTTTAGCGCTCCAGCAACCTCTTAGGGCGAAGCAACTGAATTTCGGCGAAGGGGGCGCAACTTTGGGGCGGGCGCTAAAGTCGGGCGGGCGCTAACGTTAGCGCCCCAAAACTGGCAAAACTGAATTTCTAGGCCAGTGTGTATGCACCAGGTGATGTAAGGGTATTAGGCCCCCCTCCACGCCTCGAAGTGAGTATGTCAAATTTCACATCTGAAGTATTGCCATCTTTTGATGCTTAATGTACACTAGGTTTTTCTGAAATGGGAAATGCATGTGTCGTGGGGTCATAGATAGGTAAATACTGGGGATGGTTTGATTATGGAAAGTCAGAAAATTTTGCTCACCCAGAATTATGATACTTCAAGCAAGTTACAGTGTCATCAGGGGGGAGTGTAGGATTTGCAAAATTGAACTTTATATTATAAAGGGTTGAATGGCAGAAGAGGCCATGATTTTAAAGACTGTTTTAAAAGAAGCCTAGGAAAAAGGGGCATTCTAAATGGCCGCCAGACCCCGTGACCAACTTATTGGGACACTTTAAAATGGTTCCTGCAGTCCTCAGACAGCTTTGTGGATTCAGCCCACAGTAAGTTCTGGAAGACGTTTCTGAGAGAACGAAACCAGACATCCACATATACATATAGAGTGGATGCAGATCCAGTCAAGATCGGCCTGTAGATAAAGGCCATCTAAATGTTTACCCAGACAAAAGAGAACAGTTTCATATTCATGAGAAGAGCATCAAGGACCCGTTAAGGACATCACCAGGACATTAAAAACAATGAAGGTAATTCCAGACCAGAGATGGCCCGTTACCGGCCATCCAAGAACAGTTTAAAATATAATAACTACCCCGTTGTGCTCCCAGCCCGCCAAAATTAAAACAAAAGACTAACCTGATTTGGCGCGAGATAAGGGCTTCTGATGAGAAGTATATCTGGGAACCCAGGGGTAGAAAGAAAAGCGGTCCTCGTGGTGCTACCATCGTATCGGGGGCGTCATCGCTAGAAGAAGGAGAAGAAGACGGTTCGAGCCAGCGTCCCACCCCGGGGTAAAACATCAGGAGATCATCGACCAACCCCGGGCCATTGACGAAACAGGAGGCCATCGACCCACTCCGGCTCAGGAGAAGAGACAATAAAAAACTACAGAAGAAATGATGGGGGCCAGCCCGAGGCTCCTCTGACCGGGGTCGAGCAGACGATCCCCGACCCCGCCGACATCCAGGCCAACCGGTGTCCAGCCGTCCCCGACCCCCACCTCAGGAGAGAGGTGTGGCGCAGCTCGCTGGGGCTCCACCAACCATGTGGAGACAGGACGCCTGAAAGGATCAAACGCAGACCTTTTTCAAAACCTTACACTTCCTAGTTGGATTGGTGAGCATGTTTCTGGCCCTTCATAATCAGATCTAGATAGGCTTAAGGGGGTGGACATTTAAGGGTATAATTAACATGAGTTGTTGTCCTTCGATGTTCCGTGTGTTTTTCCCATTTCATGATGATCTTTGTAGAGTATAATACGCCTGTATTTTCCTTAGTTAGTACTGTGTCATTATGATTTGTTTGTGTTTTCCCCTCCCATGTACCCTCTTATTTGCTTGCATTTGATTTATTTTACATTATGCAATAAAATTCCATTTCGTTTCATCAAACTTGGTCTATAAGAGTTTTCTCTACATTGTAGTTCCTGCCCCAAGGTCCAGAGTACAGAATCTAAGGGGCGAGTGGGTCGAACCACTCACGGTTTTACTGTGCAAGAGAGAGAGGCCTCTAGAGAGAGAAACCTCTGCGATCTAAAACCCCTTACAGCATTCCTTTCATCAATCTTCCCTGTTACTTAATCAAAAAATTCAATTAGATTAGTCAAACATGATCTGCCTTTTACAAATCCGTGTTGGCTCTCCTTAATTAGCTTAAACCTCTCCAATTGCCTGTTAATTTTTTCCTTGATTATTGTTTCTAAAACTTTACCTTCCACTGATTTTAAATTGTAGTTACTAGGATTGTCCTTACACCCTTTCTTGAACAATGGTGTCACATTTGCCACTTTCCAATTCTCAGGCAGTTCCCTTGCATCTAGGGAAGATTGGAAAATTATGGCAAGCCGCTATCTCCTCCTCCAATTCCCTTAGCAATCTCGGATGCAAGCCATCTGGAGCAGGTGACTTGTCCACTCTAAGCATACCCAGCCTTTCTAGTACATCCTGTCTATCAATTTTTCACCCCTTCCATTGTTTCTACCTTTTCCACTTCTTCTGATATTTTGTCAGCATCCACCTCCTTAGTAAACATCAATACAAAGTACTCATTGAGCATTCTACCCTTGCCCTGTGCCTCTAAGCATATATTACCTCTTTGTCCATAATAGGCCCCACCCCACCTCTTACTATCCACTTACTGTTTACATGCTGGTAGAAGATTTTTAGGTTCCTTGTTATGTTAACCGCCATTCTACTCTCATATTCTCTCTTTGCCAATCTTATTTTCATCTTCACTTCCCCTCTCAACTTATTGTTTTTGGTCTGGTTCTCCCTTGAAGAATTCACCTGACATTCATCATACACCCTCTTTTTTTGTTTTATCATCTTCTCTATCTCCCTCATCATCCAAGGAGCCCTTGCTTTGGTTCCATTACCCTTCCCTCTTGTTGGAATGTACCTAGCCTGTACTTGGAACATCTCCTTAAAGATCACCCATTGTTCAGTTACAGTTTTTCCTGTCAGTCTTTGTTTCCATTTTACCCTGGCTAGATCCTTTTGCATCCCATTAAAGTTAGCCCTATTCCAGTTTAGAAGTTCCACTCTAGAATGTCCCTTGCTCCTCTCCATTACTAATCTAAATCTTATGATACGATGATCACTTGTACCCAAGTGTTCTCCCACAGACACTTGGTTAACCTGTCCCACCTCATTCCCCAGCACCAGATCCAGTAATGCCTCCTTCCTAGTTGGGCCAAGAACATACTGGTCAAGGAAATTCTCCTGAATACATTTCAGAAATTCCTCCCCCTCCTTTCCCTTTACCCGAGCATTATCCCAATCGATATTTGGGTAATTAAAGTTCCCCAATATCACCACTCTATAGCTCTTGCATATCTGCGATTTCCCTGCAGATTTGCCCCTCTATCTCCCTCTCATTATTTGGAGGCCTGTAGAATACCCCCAATAGCGTGATCATACCCCTTTTGCTCCTCAACTCTAACCTAATGGATTCTGTCCTTGTCCCCTCAAGAACATCCTTCTTTTCCAAAACTACAATGTCTTCCTTAATCAGCACTGCCACCCCACCTCCCTTTTTTCCTTCCCTATCTTTTCTGAACACCTTGTACCCTTGAATATTAAGTGCCCAGTCCTCACCGTTTTTAAGCCACGTTTCCTTTATTGCCACATCATATTGCCACACGGCTAATTCTGCTTGTAAATCACCAACCTTATTCACCACACTTTGTGCGTTTACATACATGCATTCTAAACCCATTTTTGAATTTTTCGTAGTCTTTCTTAGTCTGCTCCTATCTAATATGGTACTACTTCCGTCTCTAGTACTACTTTCTTCTCTAGTACTATCCAATACACTCACTCTTTTATGCACCTTATTCCTCTTTTCTACTCCTGTATGCTGGTGCCCATCCCCCTGCCAAGCTCACTCAAACTCCCAGGCCTCTGCTCCGCGCTACCTTTATCCTCAGTCTCCGACTCCGTTCCTCCCGCAGGTCCACTCACTCAGACAATTTACAGTCAATGAAGTACTTTTGATGTGTAGTCACTGTTGTAATTTAGGAAACGCGACAGTCAATTTGAGCAAAGCAAGGTCCTACAAACAACATGTGATAATGACCAGATAATTGTGTTCATCACTGGTGGAAAACTATCGATAGCAGGTCGCCCACCCAATATACACCCTGCCCCTTGATTTCTTTTCCATTGACTTCAAATCTACCCCAAAGTGTTACAACTGCATTTGGAATTTACCTATATCCTTACAAATTGAAAACTTCATGCTCCCAGTTAAGGGGAGCGAGAGATGGGACTCTTCATCCCGGAAAATCATATTTCTGTGTGTATGGCGGCTTTGATTCATGACACCACTGGGAGGTCAGTGTCTGATTATTCCTCCCTTAATAGTGGATAGAGGAATATATAGGAATATACAGCTCTGTGTTGGGCATCGCTCTGTTTGAACTCTGTTAGTCTAGTTGGGTAGAAAGAATGCAACCTTATCGTGGTAAAGTGATCCTCTGAATCCTACCCAAACACCTTCCCAAGGTTGACGCGCTTCGGAACATGCACAATAAGTAATACCTTTTGACATGGCCTTAAAAAGCATACTTTGGAAAAAAGACCTGGGGATAGAAATTGGTATGCGTTGTGCCTTTTTTTTAAGCATTAAACAGATGCAAAGCATACCAATTTAGCAATGGGGTGGCCTGTGCCCATTCTGTGCAGGCGTTGGGCCCACTGCTAAAACAGTGGGGCACATTTTTAGGTCCCTTGTATAATTTAATTAGGGGCCTAATGCCAGCTGTAGGACCCCTGTGTAAAATTTGTGACCAATGAGCAGAGCAGATGTCGGGCCTGCCCTGCTCTGCATCGTTCAGCACACCCTGTGGCTGCCAACTACATGTAAGGCATTTTTTAACCTTTTTTTGGAGCCAGGAGGAACAGAAGAACAGGAGTTCTCCTCAGCCTCAGCAGTCTTGGTGATCAAATCTCCCCAACCTCCTTAGCCCCCCCACCTAAACACCCCTGTTGCCCGCTCCAAGCCCCCTCCTGGAATTTGCCTGAGGGGGGGTTGCCGGTGAGTTCAAGAGGCCCGAAACTGATTTTTCTCACGAGGCCCTGGACCAATGCCTGGTGAACCATGGCTATCTTGGTTTTGGCACATGCCAGAAATGGGCTCAGATGAGAATCTTGCATCTAAAGGTTAGACTCTTCAAAATCATAGAATCATAAAATGGTTACAGCACAGAAGGTGGCCATTTGGCCTCAAATTGAAAAACTAAAATCTCTACTTTTATCAAATAGCCAATTAGAAACGGTCAGTTTCTTTGCTCGGACTGTGTTTTCTTAAAGTGTACCTTTGACCTCAAAACTGTGGGATTCTCAGAGTGTCCAAATAATAGCATGGTCTGCAAAATATTTTGTTCCTGGAAAAAAAACTCACTGAAGCATATCCAACTTGGCTGCAGTATTGTTAATGAAAAGGATGTTTGTCTTGGCTCTGTGGAGTTCAGGGTGTGGTATAATTGTACAAGTCATATAGTTATGAAGATAAATTGAATCCCTTAACTGTTGTGCACATTCCAAACTTCTGGATAGGAAAACCTTTTCAACTTTCAGGTTACCCAGGTTTAACTGCAAATGGCATAAATTCAGAGTTCTCATGGCATTTATATAATTTGCTGGTACTGCTATTCCTCTCTCGCGACCCCTCCATTGCTTGTCTGACATCCAGTTCTGGCTGAGTCGAAATTTCACCCAATTAAACATTGTGAAGACCAAAGCAATTGTCTTCAGCCCCCGCCACAAACTCTCTTCCTTAGCCACCAAGTCCATCCTCTTACCTGGCCACGGTCTTAGGCTGAGCCAGACGGTTCACAGCCTCGGTTGTTCTAGTGGACCCTGCGCTTTGCTGCCGACCCCATGTCCGCTCCATCACCAAGACCGCCTACTTCCACCTTCGTAATATCACCCGTCTTTTCCCCTGCCTCAGCCCATTTTTTAAAATTTGTTTATGGGATGTGGGTGTCGCTGGCAAGGCCAGCATTTATTGCCCATCCCTAATTGCCCTTAAGAAGGTAGTGGTGAGCCACCTTCTTGAACCGCTGCAGTCCATGTGGCGAAGGTACTCCCACAGTGCTGTTAGGTAGGGGGTTCCAGGATTTTTACCCAGCGACGATGAAGGGTTGGCGATATACTTCTAAGTCAGGATGGTGTGTGACTTGGAGGGGAAATTGGAAGTGGTGGTGTTCCCATGTGCCTGCTGCCCTCATCCTTCTAGGTGGAAGAGGTCGCGGGTTTGGGAGGTGCTGCTGAAGATGCCTTGGCGAGTTGCAGCAGTGCATCTTGTAGATGGTACACACTGCAGCCACGGTACGCCGGTGGTGGAGGGAGTGAATGTTTAAGGTAGTGGATGGGGTGTCAATCAAGCAGGCTGCTTTGTCCTGGATGCTGTCGAGCTTCTTGAGTGTTGTTGGAGCTGCACTCATCCAGGCAAGTGGAGAGTATTCCATCACACTCCTTACTTGTGCCTTGTAGGTGATGGAAAGGCTTCTAGTCAATGGTAACCCCCAGGATATTGATGGGGGGGATTCGGTGATGGTAATGCCGTTGAATGTCAAGGGGCGGTGATTAGACTCTCGCTTGTTGGAGATAGTCATTGCCTGGCACTTCAGTTGCGCGAACGTTACCTGCCACTTATCAGCCCACTGAACGTCATCCAGGCCTTGTTGCATGCGGGCATGGACTGCTTCATTAACTGAGGAATTGTGAATGGCGCTGAACACTGTGCAGTCATCAGTGGACATCCCCATTTCTGACCTTATGTTGGAGGGAGGGTCATTGATGAAGCAACGGAAGATGGTTGGGCCTAGGACACTGCCCTGAGGAACATCTGCAGCGATGTCCTGGGACTGAGATGATTGACTTTCAACCACTACAACCATCTTCCTTTGTGCTAGGTATTACTCCAGCCAGTGGAGAGTTTTCCCTGATTCCAGTTTTACTAGGGCTCCTTGATGCCACATTCAGTCTTGGCGGAACCCAAACTGGACATCAGTGAGCAGGTGCCACTCCAGAGCACTGTTAATGATACCTTCCATCACTTTGCTGATGATTGAGAGTAGACTGATAGAGCGATAATTGGCCGGATTGGATTTGTCCTGCTTTTTGTGGACAAGACATACCTGGGCAGTTTTTCACATTGTCGTGATAGATGCCAGTGTTGTAGCTGTGCTGGAGCAGCTTAGCTAGAGGCACGGCTATTTCTGGAGCACAAGTCTTCAGCATGATAGCCAGGATGTTGTCGGGCCCATAGCCTTTGCTGCATCCAGTGCGCTCAGCCGTTTCTTGATATCATGTGGAGTGAATCGAATTGCTTGAAGACTGGTTTCTGTTATAGTGGGGACCTCAGGAGTAGGCCGACATGGATTATCCACTCGACTCTTCTGGCTGAAGATGGTTGCAAACGCTTCCGCCTTGTCTTTTGCACTCAAATGCTGGGCTCCACCATCATTGAGGATGAGAATATTTATGGAGCCTCCTCCTCCCGTTAGTTGTTTAATGGTCCACCACCATTCACGACTAGATGTGGCAGGACTGCAGAGCTTTGATCTGATCCGTTGATTGCGTGATCTCTTAGCCCTGTCTATAGCATGCTGCTTCTGAGCATGCATGTAGTCCTGTGTTGCAGCTTCCCCAGGTTGGCACCTCACTTTTAGGTACGCCTGGTGCTGGTGCTGCTCCTGGCATGCTCTTCTACACTTCTTATTGAACCAGGGTTGGTCCCCTGGCTTGATGGTAATGGTAGAGTGAGGGATATGCCAGGCCATGAGGTTACAGATTGTGGTGGAATACAATTCTGCTGCTGATGAATGCCCACTTTTGAACTGCTAGATCTCTTCTGTATCTATCCCAAAACACGATGGAGGGCGACCTCAGTGCGAGGACGGGACTTCATCTCCACAATGACTGTGCGGTCACCGCTACCACTAGTCATGGACAGGTAGACATTTAAGGCCCCCACCCAGAGCACATTCTATGTTCAGTGCTTCTTTCGGGTGGTGTTCAACATGAAGGTGGGACAGGACATGGTGATGGAGGAGTTTGGGACATTGGCTGAAAGAAGAATGACTATGCCAGGCTGGTGGGACAGCTCTCCCAATTCTGGCCGAAGTCCCCAGATGGTGGTGAGGAAGACTTTGCAGGGTCAACTGGGCTGGATGTGCCATTGCCGTGTTGATGTGGTCCATCTGGTTTAATTCTTATTATGTTTCGTAGCTGTACGTTACAACTGAGTGGCCATTTCAGAGGGCAGTTAAGAGCCAACCAGATTGCTGTGGGTCTGGAGTCACATATAGGCCAGACCAGGTAAGGACAGCAGATTTCCTTTCCTACATGACATTGGTGAACCAGATGGGTTT
Source organism: Somniosus microcephalus (assembly GCF_052327205.1). Classification (NCBI taxonomy): domain Eukaryota; kingdom Metazoa; phylum Chordata; class Chondrichthyes; order Squaliformes; family Somniosidae; genus Somniosus; species Somniosus microcephalus. The sequence continues at coordinate 41,795,852 of NC_140998.1, forward strand.
TTACAACAATCTAATAGTTACATGGTTACCATTACTAATACTAGCTTTTTATTCCAGATTTATTTAATTAACTGAATTTAAATATGTGGGATTTGAACTTATGTCTCTGGATCATTAGTCCAGACCTACTGGATTACTAGCCCAGTGACATTACCACTATGCTACCATTCTCAATGTTGAAACCCTCATCCATCCTTTTATTACTGCCAAACTCAACTATTCCAGTGCTCTGTACGATAGCAAAATACTGCAGATGCTGGAAATCCGAAATAACAACAGAAATTGCTGAAAAACTCAGCAGGTCAGGCAACATCCGTGGAGAGAAATTTGAGTTGACGTTTCGGGTCGAAACCCTTCTTCAAAAGTTTTGAAGAAGGGTTTCGACCCGAAACGTCAACTCAAATTTCTCTCCACGGATGTTGCCTGACCTGCTGAGTTTTTCCAGCAATTTCTATTCTAATGCTCTGTTGGTCGGCTTCCATCTTCCATCCTCCATATACTTAAACTCATTCAAAAGTATGCTGACCCTATCCTAAGCTGCACCAAGTCCCATTCACCAATTACATCTGTACTTGGTGACCTACATTAGCTTCCGGTCCCTGAATGCCTCCATTATAAAATTCTCATTCTCATGTTCAAATCCTTCTGTGGCCTCATCCCGCCCTTCCTTGGTATCATCCTCTAGCCCTACTATCCTCTGAGAACTCTGCATTCCTTGAACGCTGGCCTCTTGTCCATCCCCACTTCCTTCATCCCATCATTGGCGGATGTGCCTTCAGCTGTCTGGGCCCCAGGCTCTGGAATCCTCTCCATAAACCTCTCTCCTCCTTGAAAACCCTCCTTAAAAACTAACTATTTGACCAAGCGTTTGGTCACCTGTCCTAACGTCTCCTTCTCTGCCTCGGTGTCAGGTTTTATCTAACTACGCTGGTTGGGACAATTTACTACCTTAACGGCACTGTATAAATGCAAGATGTTGTTGCTGATGATATTTTTCCTGCAAGGTTGCAGATATTTCAATGTGCTGAAAATAGCATCCATCTAGTTTGCTGTGGATTCCGCATGTGTTGCACATGCTGTGTTAGCACTTTGAAAATCTGTCCCTTTATGACTAAGTTCAGCAGCAGTCCATTAATATTTCCTATACATAGCTATGCCGTGATATATTGTTTACAGTGTCATAGACATTTAAATGAATTTACTCGTATAGAAATAGCAACTCAAGTGTAGCATCTCAGTAATAAGTGATGCCATAGCACTATCTGAGGCAGCTTTTAAATGTTATTTTAAGACATGCCTCCGCTCTTGTTTTTCTGGACCTGAGCTCCACATATTAAAAAGGAACACATGATTGATTTCAGAGGAAATAGTGAGAATCTGAGCCAGCTAAGAACATGAGATGACTGGAGTGCTTTGTTCATGAAGTATAGTTCCATTAACCTGAAGGGGAGGATTCCTACTTAGCCTTAATCTGAAACATATTCCCAACCTCAAGGAGCAAATGTTCTTGCTTTTTCTTATAATTTTTCTTTATCTCCTTGGCCTGCTGAGCTGACTCTGGCCAGATTCAAAGCTGTAGGTTGTCATTATGCAGCTGGCCTCTTCACTCCTGCAAAACTCATTACAGCCTGAGAATTGAGCTCCAGCATTAACCCTCTGGGATCTACTGAATAATGAGAATTTGCTATTACTTTGTAGTGATTTTAAAAAAACACTTGTGAATCAACCAGGAGGTACGTTTTGGTCTTTACCACCTGGCCATTAAGCTTCGCTTGGGCGGAATGCAGCAAAAATTATCCGGTGGTGGAGGGTCGCCTGCTGGTAAGGGAACCCGCCTGATTTTTTTCCATTGAAGTTAATGGAAGGAAAACCCAGCAGGCTCTGGAAGGGGTGGGTGGATTTCTGTGCCAGACACTCATTTCAGCACTCTGCTCAGGTGATGCTTAACACGGTAAAGATGAAAATCTAGCCCCCAGGCCTGAGAATTCTAGTTCCATTTTGGTTTTCCAATCTTCCTTTATTTTTCTCTCCTTCACAGGAGGTGTTGACTCACATTAAGATGCTGGAGCTGGCCAGCCCTCCAGTACTTCAACCGTTTTTCATGGGAGAGCTCGGACAGTGAATGTCAGCGGGATATTCGATCACAGGCCACCAGAGCCAGGCCTGATCCTGTTCCCACTCCATATGCTTTCCAGCACAAGTCACTGGGTAACAGTCATGAGCAGCAACCTTAGCTGACCTTCTCCTCTCAAGTCCTGGAGTACTAAGGCCAACTTTTCTCCCTACCCTTGCCCTGGCCAAGATCAGGGATCAAACATGGATGAGTCAGTAACTGGGTATTTAGCACTAAACCTGTGGAGGAGCCTTAAAAGTTCAATTTTCTTCTGAGTTCAGGTATGATGAATCTAAAGGGGGAAAATTTCGGTTGCTTTGCGCCTCCCGTTAGCACCCCAAGGGGGCGCTAATGGGTCGCAAAGCACCGAGCGCCCGGGCGTGGCGCTGCTAACGCCGCCCATGAAATTCAGTGGGAGGTTAGCAGCGGCGGTAGCCGATAGCGCTTCATGGCGCCGCGCCTCCGGCAATGACGTCATCGCCGTGCACAGCGCCCCACTCACGCCCCGGCCGCAAACTTGGCTCGCGCCCCCTGACCTACCGCCAGACGCTATGTCCGACAGGGTCAGGGTGCCGTGCTTGCGGCCAGTGCAGCGCAAATGACAGGGCAGGTGCTGGGCGTCCATTTTTTTTGGGCCGCCTGCCAGCACCTGCCCCCTCTGGCCTCCTCCTGCGGGGTGCCAGCCGCGATTGGTCAGCCTGGCACTCCTCTTGATATATATTTACAGGGCCAATTTCAAACCAATTGAACAAATATAACCCCATGAAGCATAACTCAAATATTCATTCGTGCCGATGAAGGTCAAGCTACAAAGGATGTAATAAGCCATGGCTCCTGTTCCTATCATTACCCAGAGACTCCTGCATGAATGAGCCCATTTATGGACATTGGGAACAGGATTAGGCTTAGCCCTGATGCTCCTAATAGTAGCATCACAATCCTCCCTCTTACTCCAGTTTTCTCCCCCAACTTTGCTCCTCGTGAACAGCTGATCAACATTCAGATAAGTTGTTCGGCATTGTTGAGCTCCCGACCTCTAATAAGCTGATCTATGCAAATGATCAGTGCCTTCCTAACAAATTCCTTTGCAATTTTAACATATATTTAAAATAAATGTGCTATCATCTCCATTGAAAGTGTGGAGAGAGAAATTTGAAATGACTGTGTTAAGCATTTGTGTGATAATATCCCACAGTTTAATTTCCAAGCTAAAAAGGGGAATTTTATTGGGTCTGTGCCCAGGATTGCCTGGATGGAGCGAATATCTAAAAATCGGGGGTGCTGGGGTAAGAGAATATGGGGGAAAAATTCAGTTGATTGCGCCACCCGTTAGGGCCTAAAGAGGCCGACATTTTGCGCCGGCGCTAAACCGTAGCGCCCGCTCACCGGCGCACACAGATCATGACGTCATTTCAGTGTGCAACGCCTTTGGGGTGCCCCGGACCGCAAATTCAGTGGTGCCCCCCTCCGTTCCGCCTGGCGCTAATAAGGACAGCTTACCTGGAACGTTTCCCAGTCGCTGTCGGGCTGGGGGGGTGTTCTTTAAAGGGGACTGGTGTGGTTTAAAAGCGGCAGCCATTTTTGGACCACAACTTCTTAGAGGGATACAGAGAGTTGCTGAGCTGCAGACATAGAGCCATTTCAACATTGAGCCAGCGCTGGCAGAAGAACTTCAGCTTTCTGACCATAACCTTGCTGTTGGTGAGCATCTGAAACGGCAAAACTTTCTGTGCGCACTTAATATGGGGGCAGCATTGGATGGGAACGTCCTGCTTCTGAATCATCTTGACAGAGCACAGAGACACAGGGATAGAGGGGCAGGCATGGCCAGACGGAGGAGGGCCAACAGACATCGCCACACGAGACCTTACGCTGCCAGGGTTTTCCGACAGCAATTTTCATATTTGAACATGTCGGAGGAGCAGTGTTTCTGAAGGCTGCGCTTTAGTAGGGAGGTGGTGACTGAGCTGTGCCACCTGCTTCAGCCAGATCTGCAGCCTCAGCTAAGGTGCAGGACATCTCTGTCGGTGGCTGTGAAGATCACTGTTGCCCTTAACTTCTACGCAAGCGGCTCCTTTCAGGCCGCAACTGGGGACATAGCCAACATCTCGCAGTTCGCGGTGCATTGCTGCATCCGTCAAGTGACTGATGCCCTCTTTAGAAGGAGGCAGCAATACATCGCCTTCCCAATGACCCCGGAAAAGCAGAGGGAGCGCGCAGAGAGCTTCGCAAGAATAGCGGACTTCCCCATGGTGCAGGGCGCCATTGACTGCACGCATGTGGCTTTGCGGGCGCCTGTAGAGAATGCGGAGGAGTTCCGCAACCACAAGGGGTTCCATTCATTGAATGCTCAGCTGGTCTGTGACCACCGGCAGCTGATCCTCGCTGTTAATGCCCAGTTTCCAGGCAGCAGCCATGACGCCTTCATCTTGCGCCAGACCTCTGTGGCAGACCTTTTCGAGGCTCCGGCTCACCCAGAAGGCTGGCTTCTCGGGGACAAGGGCTATGCTCTGTGCCCGTGACTGATGACCCTGCTCCATTCGCCCAGCACCCCTGCTGAAGAACGCTACAATGCGAGCCATCAGGCGACCAGGAACATTATTGAGCACACAATCGGCATGCTGAAGCAACAGTTCCGTTGTCTGGACCATTCCGGAGGTGCGCTTCAGTACTCACCTGAGCGAGTCTCCCACTTCGTGGTTGTGTGTTGCATGCTACATAACCTCGCCATCCTGAGGACCCAGCCAATGCCACCAGACATTGAAGCACCAGCAGAGGAGGAGGAGGAGGAGGAAGACCAAGATGGGAGGGAGGCAGAAACTGGAAGGGCCGTCCGTCAGAGGCTTATCAGAAGTCGCTTCTAGGCCACTCTCAGGGAATGCTTGCTGCCATTCCAGGAACAGGAATGGAACCGTTATGATACCCCAAAGCCTGTGAAGGGCAAAATGTATGTAAAGAGCAGACATGGCCATTGTAAATAAAGAAATTTGTTTATTTAACAAAATGTGCTTCCTTCCCGCATGACAAAGCAATGGCAACCAAAAGCTAAACAAACAGACTGCCACATGAGTGGCTCGCACACCCGGGAGACTGTCCAAAACATCACTAACATTCAGACCAGCATCCTCGGCCTTGAATTCTACAAGTAACAGGTAAGAGCAGCACCTTCTACTTTCTCCCCCTCAATGGTGATCTGCTTCGCTTGTGAGATTGGCCCCTTCCCTCCCTGCAGCTCCTCCGTAATGGGACCCCAGTGGCTGCAGCAAGGCTGGGGGAGGCCTGCTGACTGTCCGAAAATGCAGATGCCCCTGAGGGACGGCCTGGACGAGCTCTGGGCTTGGAGGGCCCAGCTGCTGACTGCTCCAACTCTGCATGGGCGGAAGCAGTCTGTCCTACAGGTGGTGGCAGCTGCAGTGGAGACGTGCCAGTGGTGGAATCAGGAATGCTGTCATCGTGAGAGCGGACAGCAGCTCCCTGGTCGGCCGACACACTGGCACTCTGACGGGGCAGCACTGCAGCATGTGCAGCAATCGGCTGGTCCACAGATTGCTGGCCTGCTGTGGTGCTGCAAGGACCCTGGGTAATCATGCCCGATCCAGTGAGGGTGGCAGCAGTCAGTGCTCACGTGGCCTCAATCTGCGTCTGCATGAGACCAGCGAATGACTGCGTGGCAGCACTCAGCACTTGCGTGGCAGGTGCCAGTGCTTCGGTGAAGCCCTGGACAATCCTTTCCAGTGCTGTCCCAAAGTCCTGCGCACTCCTTGCCAGTGCTGTCCCGAACTCCTGCGCACTCCGGGCCTGTGCTGCGCCGAAGTCTTGGACACTCCGGGCCTGTGCTGCGCCGAAGTCTTGGACACTCCTTGCCAGTGTCTCGATTGATTCAGGCATCCTTGCCACTGCAGCCATGAGCTCAGTGTGCCTCAGCCCAGCCTGGGCGCTCATTTCTGCGAGGGCACGCACCTCTTCTGCGCTCTGTGCAGCAGCACTCAGGGCCCGACTCGCCCTCCGGGGAGACGGCCCCCGAGCTGCCCTACCCCCCTCGCGTTGCTGCAGCCCACTGGTTCCTGGAGCTGGCTCCTCCTCAGAGCATTCCACCCCCCCCTCCCCTCCAGGGAAGTTGTTTCCCCAGTCTGCAGATGGGATGGCTCGCCTGAGGGTGGTTCGGATGGTCCGGCTTCCTCCTGCTCGTCGCCTCCCGAGTCAGTCGCAGTGGCAGCTTGAGGGCCCGACTCCTGAGCTGGTGATGCAGCATCTGAAAGCAGGGAGGTTGAAGAGTGGCTTTAGCGAAAGGACAGGGTGGCAGCAAGGGATGCATGTATGCTGTAATGCTCTGACGTGGGTCCAGAGTGGAAAAGCATGCTGGTGGGTGTAGTGTATGTACCTTTAAGGGGAGAACTACTTTTTACAGCTCCTGTATACTGTAGTACCGGCAGTGACCACACCTGTATATAAACCCTGAGTAGGGATCTGTACGTTTAGTTTTAGAGTAACCCTCATCCAGTAAACACCTGTTGATTGTTCCCTGCAGTCTCATGTCTAGTTATTGAAGGACACACATCAAAATACACGGATCTAACATTGGCGACGAGGCAGATTCAAACCTACCTGCAACTCTGCATTACCTCCCAGGGATTCGCTCCTGGAGAACAGTGGAAGAAGGTTGAGGCCAGAAGCACGGGCGTTGACCACGAGCAACCGCCCAGTCATCCAGCAGAGATTTGAGCATCGCAGGGGAGGCTGTTGAGAGCTGGGCTTGGTTCTCCAGTCACGGTGGTTCAGCGAAACGGGCTGACAACAGGTACGGTGCAGACCCTTCCCAGACAGCGGCGGCTAGAGCCGACCGACGGAACAGAAAAGGCCGAGCAGCGTCGACGGGAGAAGAGAGAGGGTAGAGCGCACAGGGCGCAGCCGGTGTTCAGGACCGAGCGGCATCGATGGGAGAAGAGAGAGGGTAGAGCGCACAGGGCACAGCCGGTGTACAGGACCGAACGGCGTCGACGGGAGAAGAGAGAGAGGCGCGAAGGAAAACGCGCAGAGCGCAGCCAGTGTTCAAGGGATGAGCAGCGTCAGCGGGGGAAGAAAGGGAAATGAGCAGAGCGCAGCCGGTGTTCAAGGGCCGAGCAGTGGAGAAGAAGGGAGAGCGCGGGAAAACGCCATTTTGAGCCGCAGCGGAGAAGAAGGGAGAGCGCGGGAAAGCGCCATTTTGATCCGCAAGAAGAAGGGAGAGCACGGGAAAATGCCATTTTGAGCTGCAAGAAGAAGGGAGAGCGCGGGAAAACGCCATTATGAGCCAGTCTAACCATACCCAGGGATGCCGAAGAGTGGCAGTATCGCAGCGTTCGACAATGAAGTCGAAGATTGGACGACATATGTCAAACGCATAGAAGTGTACTGCAAGGCGAATGAAGTGCCAGATGAGAGGAAAGCGCTTGTATTGTTGAATTCAATGGCTGCAAAAACGTATGGCTTACTGCAAAACCTAGTAACCCCAGAGAAGCCAGTGGAAAAGGATTTTGGAAACGTAGTGTCAATCCGACAGAACCACTTAAACCCCACACCGCTGCTGATAGCAGAAAGATTTAAGTTTCACAAAAGGAACCAGCATAAAGATGAAAGTAATGCTGAGTATTTAATGGAACTGCGCAAGCTATCGAAACACTGCCAGTTTGGAATGGGACTAGCAGATACTTTAAGGGACAAGTTTGTGTGTGGGCTTCAAAGTGAAGGAACCCAGAAACGGCTTCTATCAGAAAAGGATCTTACACTGGACAAGGCTTTCAGCATGGCAGTATCACACGAAGCAACCGCACGGGGCGCTGCAGAGATACAACGGAGACTACAATAATATGGCACAAATGAAATGTCATACGGAACAGTGAAGTGCTATCGCTGCAGCAGAACAACACACGACCATAATGATTGCTGGTTCAAGGACAAAGTGTGCAGACAGTGTGGAAAAATAGGACACATAGCAAGAGTCTGCAGGTTGGGAAAGAAAACCAACAGCAAGAAATCTCCACAGGAGAAGTACAAGAAGGTACATAAGGTGACGGAGAGTAGTTCAGATGAACAGAAAAGTGATACAGACTCCGGAAGCAAGGAGCTGGGTTGTCTGAAACTACATAAGGTGATCCAAATGGAGGATCACCAAACTATCTGGGTCACGTTCAAGATAGCTGGAGTCCAAGTGAAAATGGAATTGGACACAGGATCAGCCCTAACAGTCATAAACCGAAGGGACTACAAGCGGCTATTCTCACATATACCCTTGAGAGATACAGAGATTGTCTTGAAGACGTACACGGGGCAAAAAGTCTACCCCAAAGGAAAAATAAGGGTGAACGTTATATATAACGGTAAGGAAACACCAAAAATGGACCTATATGTATTGCCAGATGGAGGACCACCACTACTAGGACGTGAATGGATCCGAAAGATGCAGCTAGATTGGCATTCCATACAAGCACTGACTGTAGATGCCAAAAAGGGTGACGACGCCACACCTGGATGACTGTCAAAAATGCTAACTGATGCGCAAGAAGTGTTCCAGGAGGGACTTGGAACACTAAAAGGCATAACAGCGACGATCAAAATAGAGGAAAATGCAAGCCCAAAGTTTTTTAAGGCCAGACCGGTGCCTTATGCGATCCGCCCAGCCGTCGAAGCAGAGCTGGAAGGTTTGGAACGTTCAGGAGTACTGTCCAAAGTGGACTGGAGCGAGTGGGCTACACCCATCGTTCCTGTAATGAAGAGGTCGTTGAGTAATACGCCTGGGGAACCAAAGAAGGTTCGCATCCGTGGGGACTTTAAGGTGACAGTGAACCCAGTCCTTCACATGGTACAATATCCGCTTCCGCGGATTGAAGATATTTTCACCTCGCTATCTGGAGGGAAATGCTTCACTAAGATTGATCTGGCCCAGGCGTACCTGCAAATGGAGGTAGAAGAAGCCTCGAAACAGTACCTCACGATCAACACTCATAAAGGTCTCTACCAATACAACCGGCTGGTGTTCGGGGTAGCATCAGCTCCGGCTATTCGGCAAAGGGCAATGGATCAAGTCCTGCAAGGGATTCCAGGGACCCAGTGTTATTTGGACGACATCCTGGTCACGGGCGAAAATGACAGTGATCACCTTGCCAACCTGGAGCAGGTGCTCACTAGATCGAAGGAATATGGGCTCCGAGCAAATCGCCACAAATGCGAGTTTTTCCACAAGCAGATCTCGTATTGTGGCCACGTTATTGATGAAGAGGGGTTACATAAGACCCCTGAAAAGATTGAGGAAGTAGTCAAGGCTCCAGCACCGGAAAATGTGTCACAATTGAGGTCGTTCCTCGGGCTGGTGAACTACTACCATAAGTTCTTGCCGAATTTGTCTACAGTACTACACCAACTGAACACTCTACTGCAAACGGGGGTACCATGGAAGTGGAATGACGAATGTAAACGAGCTTTCCAGAAGTGCAAAGAATTGATCACATCAAAAGAGGTGTTGGCTCATTTCAACCCAGCACTACCAATTCGGTTGACGCGTGATGCATCACCCTATGGCACTGGAGCGGTGCTGTCGCACAAGTTCCCGGACGGCTCGGAGAGGCCGGTAGCCTTTGCGTCTCGGTCACTAACATCAGCCGAGCGTACCTTTGCCCAGATTGACAGGGAGGCCCTCAGCCTAGTGTGGGGAGTGAAAAAGTTCAACCACTATCTGCACGGGCAGAAGTTCACGTTGCTGACTGACCACCAACCACTTGTCTCCATCTTTAATCCAAAGAAGGGCGTGCCGGTGATGACAGCGCAACGGCGACAAAGATGGTCCCTTTTCTAGGGGCAAACCAATATGAAATCGAGTATAAGGGCACGAAACAGCATGGAAACGCTGATGGGCTATCACGCCTGCCACTGCCTACTGCGGAGGAAGCACCAGCAGTGGACCCTGTCGAAATATTTTATCCAACTATAATTGAACGCTTGCCAGTAACTAACGCTGATATAGAGAAGGAGACCCGAAAAGACCCGACACTGCCTCGGGTATATGACTTGACGGTGAAGGGATGGCCAACACATGGCGACTCACTGTTGCCAGCATTCTCATCCAGAAGAGAACAGCTGTCAGTATGCCAGGGGACCTGGATGAGTGCATCCCGAGTGGTAATTCCACCCAAGTTAATGCTCAATGAGCTTCACGAAGGCCATCTGGGAGGGGTGAAAATGAAAAGCCTTGCTAGGGCTTATGTGTGGTGGCTGGGGATCGATCAGCAAATTGAGGACCTGACAAAGAGCTGCTCAGGATGCCAGAAGGTCCAAAATGCACCACCACATGCCCCTCTACACCCATGGGAGTGGCCCTCATCTCCATGGCAACGGGTGCGTATTGGTTTTGCTGGTCCATTCATGGACTCAATGTTTTTAATAGCCATGGATGCGCACTCGAAATGGCCTGAGGTGATCAAAATGCCCTCCACCACCACGGAGAAAACTATTGCAGTCCTACGGACCATTTTTGCCAGGAACGGCTTGCCAGAGCAGATTTGCTCTGATAACGGACCACAGTTTGTGTCCGAAGAGTTTCGAAGATTTATGAAAATGAATGGGGTAAGGCATTACACATCCGCGCGTATCATCCAGCCACAAATGGATTGGCTGAGAGGTTCGTACAAACCTCTAAAAAAGCAGTAAAGGCCATGTGCGATGACGACATTCCACTGCAGCATAAGGTGGACAATTTCCTGTTAGCCTACAGAAATGCGACACATGCAGTCACCAACCAAGCCCTGGCCATGATGTTCTTTAACCGAAGGTTGAGATCTCGTCTGGATTTGCTCAGACCAAATGTACGAAGAGATGTTGAGAGTAAGCAATTCCAGCACATCAATGAGAAGCCGACAAGGAGCTTCAATGTAGGGCAACCAGTCTTGGCCCGCGACTACCGAACAGAGAAATGGCAACCATGAACGATATGCACACGGCAGGGGCTACTAATGTACACAGTGGACGTTGGGGAGAGCATCGTGAGACGCCATGCTGACCAGATCTTAGAGTCACAGGAACGAGTCAACCCCATGCCTCGCCCATACGTACCTGGTGATGAACCCGACGTACAGGTAGCATCTACCCCAGAAACAGTAGCATCGGAAGCTGATGAACCAACCGACGACAGGGGGCCAGAATCGCCTCCGCACCAAGAGCAAGACACTCGGGATAGGCGCTATCCAGAAAGGATCAGGAAGCCTCCCCAAAGACTGAATCTATAAATAGGCTATTTTCAGCTAATGTTGCATGTTAAAAGTGTTAATTGTAATTAGTTTGATATTTAATTGTTAAATGAGTGTTATGGTACTGTTAATCTAAAAGGGGAGGAATTGTAATGTATGTACCTTTAAGAGGGGAGCTACTTTCTACAGCTCATGTATATTGTAGTACCGGCAGTGACCACACCTGTATATAACACTGAGTAGTAATCTGTTGTTTCAGTTGCAGTTTGAACCACGTTGAGTAAACACCTGTTGTACCGTTCTCTGCAGTCATTTTCTTATTATTACACGGACGTAACAAGTATACTTCTATGCGTTCGACATATGTTGTCCAATCTGCGACTTCATTGTCGAACGCTGTGATACTGCCACTCTTCAGCATTTTTGGGTGTGGTTAGACTGGCTTAAAATGGCGTCTCCCGCGCTTTCCTTTCTTCCCCGCTGCGGCTTAAAATGGCGTCTCCTGCGCTGCTGCCAATGCCGCTGTCGGCAGTCCTCGTGGCAAATGGCGACGCCCTGTGGGTTTTGCGCGCTGCTCCTGCGCTGCTGCCAACGCCGCTCTCTGCGGTGCTCGTGGCAATGGCAGCGCCTTGCGTTTGCCTGCGCGCCTCTCTCCCCCGTTGACGCTGCTCGGCCCCTGAACACCGGCTGCGCTCTGCTCTCGCTCGTCTCTCTCCCCCATTGACGCCGCTCGGTCCTGAACACCGGCTGCGCCCTGTGCGCTCTGCCCTCTCTCTCTCCCCCGTCGACGCTGCTCGGCCTTTTTCTGTGCCGCTCGGTCGGGCTCTAGCCCGCCGCTGTCCGGGAAGGGTCTGCACAGTACCTGTTGCCAGCCCGTTTCGCTGAACCACCGTGACTGGAAAGCCAAGCCTGGCTCTCGACAGCCTCCCTTGCGATGCTCAAATCTCCGCTGGATGACTGGGCGGTTGCCCATGGTCGACGCCCGTGCTTCTGGACTCGACCTTCTTCCACTGTTCTGCAGGAGCGAATCCCTGGGAGGTGATGCAGAGTTGCAGGTAGGTTCGAATCTGCCTCGTCGCCAATGTTATGTCCGTGTATCTTAATGTTGTGTCCTTCGATAATCAGACAACAGACTGCAGGGAACGATTCAACAGGTGTTTACTGAATGAGGGTTACTCTAGAACTAAGTGTTCAGATCACTACTCATGGTTTATATACAGGTGTGGTCACTGCTGGCACCACAGTACACAGGAGCTGCAAGAAGTCGTTCTCTCCCTCAATGTATATATACATTACATACATTACACCTCCCATGGTAGAATAGCCCTTACATTATGCTCTGAGCTGAATGTGCGTGTGTGTTTCCAGAAAGGGCCATGGGTGCTGGATGCCAGCTGGCTATTGGGGCTCTGTGCACCCTCTGACCATAAAGTGAGGTGCAAATGGAGGGATGAAGACAAATCTGAAAAAGGCAATCACCCTAACGACCCGAGTGAGGTCGTTGAACTTCTTCCTGCATTGCACAGGAGTCCTGGCCACCATGCTGCTGGAGGTGACTCTTTGGGCAACCTCCCTCCAAGCTCTGCGGTATTCGGTCTGATTAGGCCTCCTGCCATTCTCCGGGTACAACACACCTCGCCGGCGCTCCACCGCGCCAACCAAAGCATCCAATGCCCCCTCCCTGAAGCGCTGCGCTCTCTCCCTGACCCTCTCCATGTCCTTGAAGTTTTGGCCGTCACAGGTAGGTTGCCGTCGAGTTTGAGGCCTACAAGGCGCAGAGTGTGGCTGCAGATGAGAATCGATCTGCCCCTTTAAGGGCTGACCGGTGCCAGCGTGTCTAGGTCCAATCGATTATTGACAGCACCTGCGCTGCACCTGCCCGTGGGGAAATTGCGTTGCGCCGCCGGGTTAGCGCCTTAAGAGTACCGTGCAGCACCTGATTTAGCGCCGCAATCACCTTCAGGGGCGCTACAACCCAATATCGCTCGAGGTGGCGATCAATCGCGCCTGGCGCTAAACTTTGCGCACCGCCAGTACTAGCGCCCCAAACGGGGCAATACCGAATTTTTCCCCCTATGTCTCTAAAGGAACCTAGCTAATTTTCCTTCCATTCATTTAAATGGAAAGAATATTGGCTAGGTTCTTTTAAAGGCATGCATTGCTGACCTGTCTGTTTGTTCAATAGTCACTAGGCAATCCAGTACACTAGGAGATGGAGCTGGGAGATCACAAACATAAGAACATAAGAAATAGGAGCAGGAGTAGGCCATACGGCCCTTCGAGCCTGCTCCACCATTTAATGAGATCATGGCTGATCTTCTACCTCAACTCCACTTTCCCGCCCAATCTCCATATCCCTTGATTCCCCTAGAGTCCAAAAATCTATCTATCTCAGCCTTGAATATACTCAAAGTCTCAGCATCCACAGCCCTCTGGGGCAGAGATTTCCAAAAATTCGCAACCCTCTGAAGAAATTCCTCCTCATCTCGGTCTTAAATGGCCTACCTCTTATCCTGAGACTATGCCCCCTAGTTCTAGGCAACTCCTCAGATAATGAAGCAGTCCATGCCCGCATGCAACAAGACCGGGACGACGTTCAGGCTTGGGCTGATAAGTGGCAGGTAACATTCGCGCCACAGAAGTGCCAGGCAATGACTATCTTCAACAAGCGAGAGTCTAACCACCTCCCCTTGATAGTCAATGGCATCACCATCGCCAAATCTCCCACCATCAGCATCCTGGGGGTCACCATTGACCAGAAACTTAACTGGACCAGCCACATAAATACTATGGCAACAAGAGCAGGTCAGAGGCTGGGTATTCTGCAGCGAGTGTCTCACCTCCTGACTCCCCAAAGCCTTATTAATTTAATAAGTACTAGCAAGTTACAGTTTCTCAGCTCTTAATTTCCCTAACTTAGAGAGCAAAAAAAAAGCTGTAATATTCACCAACCAATTACCTACCTGCTCTCCTGTGACATCACTCTTTGATATTTTTTTTTTGTTTTTGAATCGGAGCCTCGCCGTTACCACTGCCACTGAGGTCTGCTCTCGGGCCGCTCTTTATCCTCTCGCTGCTGCCGCTGCTTTAATTGAGGTCCGCTCTCGGGCCACTCTTTATCCTCTTGCTGCTGCCGCTGCTTTAATTGAGGTCCGCTCTCGGGCCACTCTTTATCCTCTCACTGCTTCCGCTGCTTTAATTGAGGTCCGCTCTTGGGCCGCTCTTTATCCTCTCGCTGCTGCTGCTGCTTTAATTAAGGTCCGCTCTCGGGCCGCTCTTTATCCTCTCACCGCTGCTTTAATTCAGGTCCGCTCTCGGGCCGCTCTTTATCCTCTCGCCGCTGCCGCTGCTTTAAATGAGGTCCGCTCTCGGGCCGCTCTTTATCCTCTCACTGCTTCCGCTGCTTTAATTCAGGTCCGCTCCCGGGCCGCTCTTTACCCTCTCGCTGCTGCCGCTGCTTTAATTCAGGTCCGCTCTCAAGCCGCTCTTTATCCTCTCGCTGCTTCCGCTGCTTTAATTGAGGTCCGCTCTCGGGCCGCTCTTTACCCTCTCGCTGCTGCCGCTGCTTTAATTGAGGTCCGTTCCCAGGCCGCTCTTTATCCTCTCGCTGCTGCCGCTGCTTTAATTGAGGTCCGCTCTCGGGCCGCTCTTTATCCTCTCGCTGCTGCTGCTGCTTTAATTGAGGTCCGCTCTCGGGCCGCTCTTTATCCTCTCGCCACTGCTTTAATTGAGGTCCGCTCTCGGACCACTCTTTATCCTCTCGCCGCTGCCGCTGCTTTAAATGAGGTCCGCTCTCGAGCCGCTCTTTATCCTCTCACTGCTTCCGCTGCTTTAATTGAGGTCTGCTCTCGGGCCACTCTTTATCCTCTCGCCGCTGCCGCTGCTTTAATTAATCGGGGTGAAATGCAAGCAGAGTGGAGGAAATTTGTGAGCGCAGGAATTTGGTGGAGAAGAGGAAGGCAGAGGAGACGTCTGACTGAAAAGGAGGAGTAGAACCACAAAACCTAAGGCCTCTAAGTTAATAGGCACGAGAGCGGGAGAGCGAGAGGAGCGGCCGCAGATAAAGGTAGGCCCAAGAACCCAG
This sequence comes from Somniosus microcephalus, assembly GCF_052327205.1. Lineage (NCBI taxonomy): Eukaryota > Metazoa > Chordata > Chondrichthyes > Squaliformes > Somniosidae > Somniosus > Somniosus microcephalus. The sequence goes on from NC_140998.1 coordinate 41,811,264, forward strand.
AGCCCAGAGGGAGCGCGAGCATCAGGGAATGAGGTAAGTGATGTCAGCACAAGGGAAGGAGCTGATTGTTGAGTAGTTGCTGATTTTTTTAATTCTTAAGTTTATTTCTGTTAAGTTACTTAATAGTCTATTAAGTAGAGGCATGGCAGGGCACCTCGGTCCCATGGAATGCACATCTTGGGGGAAAAATTCAGTTGGTAGCGCCGCCCGTTAGCACCTTAAGTGGGCGCTAAGTGGGGCGCAAAGCAACTAGCGCCCGGGCGCGACGATATCTGCGCCTCTTGCGAAATTGACCGGACATTTTGCGGCGGCGCTAAACAATACCGCCACGATCTCCTGCGCCGGCAGGTCGTGACATCAGTCGAGTGCGAAACGTCCCGTTAGCGCCCCGGACTGGAAATTGAGTGGCGCCCCCTGCCTTACCGCCTGCCGCTAGCAACGACAGGTTGAGAGGAGCGTTCTGCTGTCAGAAAGGGACGAGGGGAGCACTATTTAAAGGCGACCACTTCCTGCCTTTTGTTGTCGGTGCCATTTTTGCACCACACATTCTGAGAGAGAGAGAGAGAGACTTCTGGACAGATTCAACGCTGTGTGAAGGAGTTTTGGGTACTGAGCAGCACTTTGCAGGTTGATTTTGATTTGCCCTTCCTTGTATCGATTTAGAAGAGACTATGGGGTCTGCACTCTGAGTTCTTTCCCTGGTTCTCTCCATTGTTCTTTCCAGCAGATTTGATGTACAGGTTTCTCCAAGCCAAGATTCAGGCCGAGATTCAAGGCTGCAATGAGCAGGATGTGGATGCAGAGCAAGATAATCCCTCCCCTTTAAGATAAAAACAGAAAATGCAGGAGAAACTCAGCAGGTCAAGCAGCATCTGTGAAGAGAGAAACCGATTTAACGTTTCAGGTCGATGACCATTCATCAGAACTCCCCTTTAAGAACTGGATGGGGCCAGTGTGTCTGTGTTACATTGCTGACTGAAATCACTTGAGCTTTGCCAGTGCTGTGAGATAGCGCCTCGCTCCTCGGAGGCGATAATTAGCACCAGGCGCTAAACTTTGCGCATTGCCAATAATAGAGCCCCAAATGGGGCGATACTGAATTTCTCCCCCCTTGTACCATGTGGGAACTCCAGGATGCTTCCCGTGTTCTGGACAACCACATGTGCAGGAAATGTCGTCAGCTGGAGGAGCTCGAGCTCCAGGTTTCGGAGCTTGAACAACAGCTGGCATCACTGTGGTGCATCCGTGAGGCTGAGAGCTACGTGGATAGTACATTTCAGGAGGTTTTCACCCTGCAGCCGAAGAGTGTGCAGGCAGAGAGGGAATGGGCGACTGTCAGACAGACAAGGAGGGCCAGGCAGGTAGTGCAGGAGTCCCCTGAGTGCATCTCGCTCTCCAACCAGCATTCATACTGGTGAGGGCGATGGTTCCTCTGGGAAGTACAGCCAGAGCCAAGTCCATGGCACCATGGGTGGCTCAGCTGTACAGCGGGGGGGGGGAGGAAGATCAGGAAAGCAATACTGATAGTGTAATGATCAATAACATGTCATTCTGGAGTGGTACACTAGATGGAGCCGTAGAGCTGTATAGAGCTGTATATTTAGTTGTATGTGTTTAAGACTACACTACCCATGATGCACTAGGCTACACAGAAAGCAGTAGCCAAAATGGCTGCCTCTACAAGATGCTGTACAAGTCCACATGGCATGAATAAATGTCTAGCTAGAAGCTATCAAATCAAATCAAATCAAATCACTTTTATTGTCATTGTTAGTGCACAAGTGCAGTACAACGAAATGTAGGCTTGCGGCTCCCGAGAGTGTACATTTGGATTAAGACATTTAAACATTCAACATACATTTGGCTTATAGTATATTAACATAAACATAACCATAATAAAGTGCATTGGCAGATGTGCAAGCTGTTCATAATAAGAATGTCTAGTTATTAATGAACATAACATGGTACCAGGATTGGTGAAGATCTGCTGAAAATTGTGAAAAGCGACATGGAGAATTTGAGGCCACCGGAGTTTTTGAATCTCACGGGAAATGTCGACTACAATTGGCGGACTTTCAAACAACAATTCGAACTCTACATTGCTGCCATCGGATTCGGTACGAAGCCAGATGCAAGGAAAATAGCGTTGCTGCTCACGGTTGCAGGCCCACAGGCGATAGTGCTATTTAATACATTTGTATTTAATCCAGACGAGAACAGAAACAAATTAGATGATGTGCTAAAGAAATTTGATATGCATTATTCTCCCAAAAAGAATGAAACCTATGAAAGATATGTGTTCCGTTTGAGGACACAGCGGCAAAATGAGACTTTTGACATCTGAAACTGAAAGCACAGACATGTAATTTCTCTGAACTGAAAGCATCCATGATTCGTGACCAGATTGTGTTTGGTATTCATGATAAAAAAGTCAGGAAACGTCTGTTGAGAGAAACCGAACTAACATTGGAAAATGCTGTGAATATATGCCAAGCCAGTGAGCTAGCTCGACAGCACGCGAAGACTTTCAGTGAAATCAATAATGATGCGATTGTAGTAAGTGCTGCTGTCGGTGTTGTGTTCAACATGGGCAGAACAGAAATGAAAAGCAATCGGAGGAAGGAATTTTTAATTGTAAACGCTGTGGTTACAAACACCAGTTAAAACAATGCCCAGCATTTGGGAAAATGTGCACAAAATGTCATGGAAAGAATCACTTTGCCAAACAATGCTTTTCAAAAGTAAAAACAAAGAAAGTGCAACAAGTCCGGTTAATGTGATTGAGGACACTGATTTAAGTGAGACATTTTTTGTAGGAATGGTGTCATGTGACAATGTCAAAAATGATTAAGAAAATGTGCAGCCCTCAGATATGGACAATGCTGAACATAAAGTTAATGCAGTAAAAGAGGACAAATGGATGATCCCACTGCAGATAAATGGAGCATTAGTTACATTGAAACTGGACACTGGGGCAAAAGCAAAATTAATCAGTATGAGTGACATTAAAAACATGAAAGAAAAGCCCAAAATACAAAAAAAGTCAGTACTACTGAAGAACTATAATGGACAGAAAAAAGATAGCTTAGGTGTATGCAGACTTAAAGTGACAGTCAAAGACATAGTGCATCATCTCATGTTTTCTGTTGTGGCTGAAGGACTTGATTCACTACTAGGTGACAAAGCTTGTGAAGACTTAGAACTGGTCAAGAGAGTCAACCGTATAAACTGTGCCATAAGCAGAACAGATGACTCAGTGGATTCTGTAGTGAGTAATTTCCAGGATGTGTTCAAAGGATTTGGAGTTCTACCATTCACATACAAGATCCAGCTAAAGGATGCTCAGCCAGTGGTACATGCTCCACGAAGAGTTCCAGCACCCCTGCGTGACCGGCTCAAGAAAGAACTGGACAGAATGACCACACTAGGAGTCATCAGGAAAGTCGAAGAGCCAACAGACTGGGTTAACTCCATGGTATGTGTAAAGAAAAAGAACAATGATCTAAGAATATGCATGGATCCAAAGGACTTAAATGCAAACATAAAACGTGAACACTACCAGATTCCCAAGTGAGAAGAAATCACCAGTGAAATGTCAGGTGCCAGATACTTTACAAAGCTTGATGCCTCACAAGGATTTTGGCAACTAAAACTGGATGAAGAGAGCACCAAATACTGTACCTTCAACACACCATTTGGCAGGTATTGTTTCCTCAGAATGCCTTTTGGGATAATATCTGCATCTGAAATCTTTCATAGAGCGATGGAACACATAATTGAAGGTCTGGAAGGAGTTCGGGTCTATGTTGATGACCTCATCGTCTGGGGCTCCACACTGAAAGAACACAATGAGAGACTGACTAAAGTGCTACAGAGCATAAGCCGGAATGGACTGAAGCTCAACAAAGCCAAGTGTCAGTTTGGCGTCCAGGAAGTCACTTTCCTAGGAGATAATCTATCTGGTAAAGGAATAGAGCCAGATATGGAAAAAGTAAACGCCATACTCAACATGCCCCGACCCACTGATAAAAAAGGAGTGCTACGCATCATGGGGATGATAAACTTCATTGGAAAGTTCATTCCTAACTTGTCAGCCAAGACAACCTGTCTGCGAGACCTGCTACATAAAACAAATGAGTTCATATGGACAGAAAGACATCAACAAGAGTGGATGAACCTCAAAACAGTGCTGACAACCACACCTGTACTCACTTTCTTTGACCCGACAAAGAGAATCAAAGCGTCAACGGATGCATCAAAGGATGGCCTAGGCGCGGTATTGCTACAAGCAGAGGGTGAAGATTGGAAGCCTGTTGCCTATGCCTCCAGGTCTATGACTGATACCAAGTGTCGATACGCCCAGATCGAAACGGAATGTCTAGGCTTGGTAGTTGGACTAGAAAAGTTTCATGGCTACATATATGGACTTCCCACCTTCATAGTTGAGACAGACCACAGCCCATTGGTTGCCATCATAAAAAAAAATCTGAATGAGATGTCTCCAAGAATTCAACGACTCATGATGAAGCTGCAAAGATATGACTTTGAACTGACCTACACACCAGGCAAATACATAGTGTTAGCAGATGCACTATCCCGAGCACCCACAATGAGTCATGTGAGCTCTACTGAAGAAGACGTGGATGTTCATGTGAGTATGGTCACTGCTGTGCTGCCCGTGTCAGACACAAAATCAAAGCAAATAGCAGAAGAAACAGTAAATGATACAGTATTACAAACAGTAATAGAGAACATTCATCATGGTTGGCCAAAAGGTTCCTGTCCAAAATATTTTCACATAAGGTCAGAATTGAGTGTCACAAGTGGACTATTACTAAAACAGAACAGAATAATCATTCCACAGGCTCTACATCAAGACATGCTCAAAAGGATTCATGATGGACACCTCGGAATTGAAAAATGCAAAAGGAGAGCAAGAGACACTGTTTATTGGCCTGGCATAAATAAGGACATTGAGAACATGATAGGCAAATGTGAGACGTGTCAGAAACACCAAAACAAACAAACAAAGGAACCAATGATAGTAGCTGACTTACTAACAGCACCATGGCAAAAGGTTGGTATGGACCTCTTTCATTTAAATGGTAAAGAATATCTAATAGTGATTGACTACTATTCTAACTATCCTGAGATGGCGCTGCTCTCAAGCACATCAGCAAGCAGTGTCATAATGCATGTGAAATCCATCTTCGCCAGACATGGAATTCCCAGGATTGCCGTTAGCGACAATGGTCCGTGCTTCAACTGCAAGGAGTGGCAACAGTTTGCAGCACAGTATGACTTTCAGCACATCACATCTAGTCCTTTGTATGCTCAGTCAAATGGTAAGGCAGAGAAAGGTGTTCAAGTTCTCAAGCAGCTACTGAAGAAAGCGACAGAAAGCAAGTCTGATCCTTATCTCGCCCTGCTGAGTTACCGAGCCTCACCTTTAGACTATGGTTCTTCACCTGCTGAACTACTAATGGGTCGCAAGTTGCGCACCACGCTACCCTGCTGTGCAAAAGAACAGCAAAGTAAGGAACTGAGACAGACTTCAACTGTTAAAGCTGAAACAGAAATCATACTATGACAAGTCATCCAAAACTCTAAAACCATTGACAAGGGATGATGTTGTCAGGATTGAGGATCCAGATGCATGGAACAGGAAAGCTACAGTTCTTGAGGAAGTACGACCAAGGTCATATACTGTTAGAACTGAGGAAGGACAGATTCTCAGGAGGAACGCCGTTCCCTCCTGAAAACACAAGAAACTATCCAAGAGCAGATTGATGACAATGCCGCAACTGAATCTTGTCATTCACCACCAGAACAATCTCATGAAAACACAGCAGACTTACCCATGCTGAGAAGACCCACATGTGTAGTAAAAAAGCCTGATAGACTTAATCTTTGAGTACAAAGAAAAACTATATTGAAAATGTATTGACTGTTGTGAAAATGTTTATGTTTATAGAGCACTAACAAAAGTGTTACTGAGATCATCTTTATCGTTTTTCTTGAAAGTTGATTATATTGATTTTGTTAACCTCAAAGAAAGGGGGATGTAATGATCAATAACATGTCATTCTGGAGTGGTACACTAGATGGCGCCGTAGAGCTGTATAGAGCTGTATATTTAGTTGTATGTGTTTAAGACTACACTACCCACGATACACTAGGCTACCCAGAAAGCAGTAGTCAAGATGGCTGCCTCTACAGGATGCTGTACAAGTCCACATGGCATGAATAAATGTCTAGCTAGAAGCTAGCTGTTCATAATAAGAATGTCTAGTTATTAATGAACATAACAGATAGGAGATTCGATAGTTAGGGGAACAGACAGGCGTTTCTGCGGCCACAGATGTGATTCCAGGATGTTACTTTGCCTCCCTGGTGCCAGGGTCAAGGATGTAACTGAGCGGCTGCAGAACATTCTGAGTGGGGAGGGTGAACAGCCAGAGGTCGTGGTCCATATTGGTATCAACGATATATGTAGAAAGAGGGATGAGGTTCTGCAGGCACATTTTAGGGAGCTAGGAAAGAGATTAAAAAGCAGGACCTCAAAAGTAGTAATCTCCGGATTACTCCTGGTGCCACGAGCTAATGAGTTTAGAAATAGGAGGATAGAACAGATGAACGAGTGGCTGGAGAGATGGTGCAGGTGGGAGGGCTTTAGATTCCTTGGACATTGGGACCGGTTCTGTGGGAGGTGGGACCTGTACAGGCCGGACAGGTTGCACCTCAACAGAGCTGGGACCAATGTCCTCGCGGGGCGGGTGGGGGGGGGTGGTTTGCTAGTGAAGTTACGGAGGGTTTAAACTAATTTGGCAGGAGGATGGGCACCAGGATGTAGAATTAGAAAGGGGAAACAATGTGCACAAAGGATTGGGAGAGACAGATAGCACTAAAGTAAGAAATAGAAAGATATTAGGTGTGGTCAGACTATCAGAGAATACAAGAAGGTCTAAGATAGGTTTACAGTGCATGTGTGTGAATGCACAACAATGGGCTGCTTTTAAAGAGGAAATGGTTTGGGTACAGTCGAGGTACATGCCCACGAGGGGGAAATGTAGGGCAACCAAAGCCAGAGGTCCCTGGATAATGAAAGAGATAGAGAGTAAGATGAAGCAGATAAAGGGGGCTACGACAGATGTCAGGTCCCGAGGTATGGAAAGTGGTCCTCGTTGTCCAAGGCCTTGTTGTGGATTTTGATAATCGGGGGGCAATACTGTGTGGTGGGGGCAGGTTGGTAGAGGACCTTTGTCTTACGGATGTTTAGTGTAAGGCCCATGCTCTCGTATGCTTCGGCAAAGGTGTTGATGATGATTTGGAGTCCGACCTCCGAGTGAGCACAGACACAAGCGTCATCTGGATACTGTAATTCGACGACAGAGGATGGGACGACCTTGGATCTGGACAGAAGGTGACGGAGGTGGAACAGTTTCCCATTTGTACTGTAATAAATTAACTCCACTCCAGTGGGGAGCTTACTGCAGCGAGCTGATCCTCGGATGCTGAGGGAAGTAAAGGTGGAAATTGCGGAGGTACTGGCTATAATCTTCAAATCCTCCTTAGATACGAGGCTGGCGCTAGAGGACCGGAGAATTGCAAATGTTACACCCTTGTTCAAAAAAGCATGCAAGAATAATCCCCACAATTATAGGCCAGTCAGTTTAACCTCGGTAGTGGGGAAGCAGTTAGCAACGATAATCTGGGACAAAATTAACAGTCACTTGGGTAAGTGCGGATTAATTAAGGAAAGCCAGCATAGCTTTATTGAAGGCAAATCATGTTTAACTAACTTTATTGAGTCTTTTGATGAGGATACAGAGAGGGTTGATGAGGGCAATACGGTTGATGTGGCGTACATGGACTTCCAAAAGGCATTTGATAAAGTGTCGCATAATAGGCTTGCCAGCAAAGTTGAAGCACATGGAATAAAAGGGACAGTGGCAGCATGGATACAAAATTAGTTAAGTGACAGGAAACAGAGAGTAGTGGTGAACGGTTGTTTTTCAGACTGGAGGAATGTACACAGTGGTGTTCCCCAGGGGTCAGTTCTAGGACCACTGCTTTTCTTGATATATATTAATGATTTGGACTTGGGTGTACAGGGCATAATTTCAAAATTTGCAGATGACAAAAAACTTGGAAGTATAGTGAACAGTGAGGAGGAGAGTGATAGACTTCAAGAGGACATAGGTTGGTGGAATGGGCGGACACATGGCAGAAGAAATTTAATGCAGAAGAGTGCGAAGTGATACATTTTGGTAGGAAGAATGAAGAGAGGCAAAATAAACTAAAGGGCACAATCCTAAAGGAGGTGCATGAACAGAGAGACCTGGGGGTATATGTGCATAAATCATTGAAGGTGGCCAGGCAGGTTGAGAAAGTAGTTAAAAAAGCATATGGGTACTGGGCTTCATAAATAGAGGCATAGAGTACAAAAGCAAGGAAGTTATGATGAACCTTTATAAAACACTGGTTCAGCCTCAACTGGAATATTGTGTCCAATTCTGGGCACTGCACTTTAGGAAGCATGTGAAGGCCTTAGAGAGGGTGCAGAAAAGATTTACAAGAATGGTTCCAGGGATGAGGGACTTCAGTTACGTGGATAGACTGGACAAGCTGGGGTTGTTCTCCTTGGAGAAGAAAAGTTTGAGAGAAGATTTGATAAAGGTGTTCAAAATCATGAGGTGTCTGGACAGAGTAGATAGAGAGAAACTGCTCCTATTGGCAGGAGGGTCGAGAACCAGAGGACACAGATTTAAGGTGATTGGCAGAAGAACCAAAGACGACATAAGAAAAAACTTTTTTATGCAGCGAGTGGTTAGGATCTGGAATGCACTACCTGAAAGGGTGGTGGAGGCAGCTTCAATCGTGGCTTTCGAAAGGGAATTGGATAAGTACCTGAAGGAAAATGTTTTGCAGGGCTACGGGGAAAGGACAGGGGAGTGGGACTAGCTGAAGTGCTATTGCAGAGAGCCAGCATGGGCTCGACGGGCCGAATGGCCACCTTCTGTGTTGTAGCCATTCTATGATTCTATGGGAAAATCTCCCCAATAGACTTTGAGAGCAGTTTTGTCTATAGAACGAATCACACAAGTGTCAGTATTGGAGTTCTGTGGATTCACCCTCATAACTCTGCACTCTACACCAACAATATGCCTCAACCCTTACCTTAGATGAATACCAGTCTAACATTGCCACTCCCCCTCACCAGTCATGCTTGTAAAGTGTGATTCCACAATCTAGTGTTCCCAGCAAAAGGTGGCATTTGCAGAAACTGCATCTTGGAAAATCATGGGCTGCACATCAGCGTCTGTGTCCTTGAAAATTTTACTCCCACCAGCAGCCGTAAATTGCAGAAATTTGATTAGATTAGAAGTGAGATTATATTGGGTAGAATTTCCTGTGGGGGCATAATTGACAAGCTATGCCAGAAATTGCACTCATTCAGGCAGCCATTTTGCCAATATAAATTTACGCCTAAATTTCCCGCCAATCTCATGAACATAGAATGGAATGTACAATGGCATAAACAAGTGGTATTCAGCGTAAACAATTGGGGCCCAAGGAAAGCGCCGAGCTCTCACCATATAATTCTTTAAGTGCCAAAATGAAAGTTTCAAGCCATCTAACTGTCATTCATGCACATGACACACAACAACATCAAGATTCCACTAAGGGCACAATCGGCAGAATGCGTTGGACACTGCGCTGGTTTTGCCGAGGTGTAGTTACGCTCAAGAACTCAGGGACACTTCCTGTGTCCCTGACAACCACATGTGCAGGAAATGCACCCAGCTGCAGCTACTGACAGACCGCACTGCGGCGCTTGAGATGCGATTGGATACATACTGGAGCGTTCACGATGCTCAGGACATCGTGAATAGCACGTTTACAGAGTTGGACACACCGCAGCTAGAGGTTGGACAGTAAGAAAGGGAACGGGTGACCAACAGGCAGAGTACTAGGCGCAGGCAGGTAGTGCAGGGGTCCCCCGTGGCCATCCCCCTCTCCAACAGTTACACCACTTTGAGTACTGTTGGGGGGGATGGCTTATCAGAGGAAGGCAGCAGCAGCCAACTTCCTGGCACCAGGGGTGGCTCTGCTGCACAGAATGGGAGGAAAAGAGTGGTAGAGCTATAGTAATAGGGGATTCAATTGTAAGGGGAATAGATAGGCGTTTCTGCGGCCGCAAACGAGACTCCAGGATGGTGTGTTGCCTCCCTGGTGCAAGGGTCAAGGATGTCTCCGAGCAGCTGCAGAACATCTTGGAAGGGGAGGGTGAACAGCCAGTTGTCGTGGTGCATATAGGCACCAACGATATAGGTAAAAAGCGGGATGAGGTCCTAAAAGCGGAATATAGGGAGTTAGGAGGTAAATTAAAAAACAGGACCTCAAAGGTAGTAATCTCAGGATTGCTACCACTGCCACGTGCTAGTCAGAGTAGAAATAGAAGGATACTTCAGATGAATACGTGGCTAGAGGAATGGTGCCGGGGGGCGGATTCAAGTTCCTGGGACATTGGAACCGGTTCTGGGGGAGGTGGGACCAGTTCAAACCGGACGGTCTGCACCTGGGCAGGGCTGGAACCGATGTCCTAGGGGGTTTGTTTGCTAGTGCTGTGGGGGAGGGTTTAAACATAAATGGAAGGAGGTTGGGAACCTGAGCAGGGAGACAGAGGAAAGGGAAACAAGGATAAAAGCAAAAGATAGGAAGGAAAAGAATCAAAAGTGGCAGTCAGAGAAATCAACGGTTTAAATCAAACATGGCCACAGTAAATAATAATTCTAATAGATCTAAGAGCGTTAAAAAAACAAGCCTGAAGGCTTTGGCCTAGAAATTCAGTTGCGTGCGCCAGCCGTTAGCGCCTTAGGAGGAGTAGATCTCGAGCGCTAGGCACTTAGCGGCTGGGCGCAGTGCGATCTGCACCTACGCCCAACTTCAGTAGACATTTAGCGCCGGCGCAAAGTGTTTGCGCGCGCTCAGCTGCGCGCGCAGCTTATGACGTCATTTCGTCGTGCAACGCCCTTTGTGCGCCCCAAACCGGAACTTCAGTCACGCCCGCCCAATGTGGGCATGGCGGTGCTAAGAACTGTGAAGTGGAACGCAGCAGAGGCCCTGCGGGCCTCGGGGAGCGCTAATTAAAGGGCACTTACACTGAACTATAAAGGCCAGCCATTTTGCTGCAATGACTTTTGTGCAACGGATTTCTGGACCGAGACCAAGGAAGAGACCTTACTGATTTGGCCCAACATAGGAGAGGTATTTTTGGCTTCTGGCCAGAGCTTGGAAATTTGCCTCATTGTGATTTCATTGTTTGCAAGTATATTATGGGGGCTGCATGGGGTTCCAACCCTCAGTTCCAGCATTATGTGCGAAGGGCTCGCAGACGCTGTGTGAGAGGGGCAGCCATGCCTAGACGCAGAGGGGGCATCAGGCGTCGGCAACGTAGGCCTTACCCACTCAGGGAATACCGCCAGCAGGTGTCCTATCTCACCATGACTGCCGCGCAGTGTGTTAAGAGGCTGCGCTTCAGAAGGGAGGTGGTTGCAGAGATCTGCCAGCTGCTTCACAGAGATCTGCGTCCACAGCTGATATGCAGGACGTCTCTGTCGGTGGAAGTGAAGGTCACGGTGGCTCTGAACTTTTATGCAAGCGGCTCCTTCCAAGCCGCTGCTGGGGACATAGCTAACATATCCCAGTTCGCCGTGCATCGCTGCATCCGGCAGGTCACCGATGCCCTTTTCACAAGGAGACACCAATTCATCTCCTTCCCCTTGACCCTGGAGAGGCAGGAGCAGCGTGCAGTCAGATTTGCGAGGATCGCGGACTTCCCCATGGTGCAGGGCGCCATTGACTGCACGCATGTGGCTTTGCGGGCACCTATCGACAATGCCGAGGATTACCGCAACCGGAAGGGCTACCATTCCCTCAATGTACAGCTGGTGTGTGACAACAGGCAGCGCATCCTAGCTGTCAATGCCCGCTTTCCAGGCAGCAGCCACGATGCATTTATCCTGCGCCAGACTACTGTGGCTGACATGTTCCAGGCACAGCCTCCCCCAAGAGGATGGCTTATCGGGGACAAAGGCTATCCTTTGTGTACATGGCTCATGACCCCGCTCCGCGCGCCCAGGACCCCTGCTGAGGAGGCATACAACGAAAGCCATCAAGCCACAAGGAACATCATAGAGCAAACGATTGGTGTCCTCAAGCAACGGTTCCGCTGCCTGGATCGCTCCGGCGGATCTCTGCAGTATTCGCCGGATAGAGTCTCCCAGTTCGTCGTCATTTGCTGCATGCTGCACAACCTGGCTATCCGCAGGACTCAGGCACTGCCACCTCACGTTGGACCACCACCTCAGGAGGACGAGCAGGAGGACCATGAGGAGGAGGAGGAGGAGGAGTACCAGCCCAGGAGGGAGCCACAAGGTCCAAGGGCCGTCCGTCGGCGGCTTATTGAACGACACTTCTAGGCCCCCTGTCAGGGAATGGCTTGTGGCAATGAAGGGACATGAATGCAGCCGCTCTGCAAGCCCTCAGCCGGTTAACGCAACAACCACTTCAAACATCACACATGGACAAGCTGAATAAATAAAAAGCTTTATTGAACAAACTCAGGGCCCTTCCCACATGAAACCCAAAAACAGACAACACCCCCAAAAAACAGTCAAACACATGACTCACTCCCACAACCTGGGGAGGAATAACAAAACTTTTCCATCCAAATGGCCTTCATCCTCGGCCTTACCAAAACAACCCCCCCCATAGACAACACAACCACCCCCATATAAAAAAAACATTTGGCAACACACTCTACTTTGTGTGCTGAGAGGGCGAGTCCTTGTCCAGCCTTTTCCGGCCCCTGGCCGACCTGCTGCTCCGCCTCAACCTGGGCCCTGTGGGTGCTGCAAGGCTGGGGGAAGGCTCCTGAGGGGCACATTGCGTGATGGCAGATGCCCTTGGGGGTCGGCCTAGACGAGCTCTGGCCCTCGAGGGGCCTGCTGCTGACTGCTGCAGCTGTGGCTGGGCAGCATCAGTCTCTCCAGCAGCTCGTGGCAGCTTCGCTGGGGGAGTGGCAGTGGCGGCTGCAGCAATGGGGGCAAGCTGGTTGATGCCAGGCGCTCGCTGCTCACCTGAGACACTGGCACTCGGCCGGGCTGGCACTGCAGCAAGTGCAGCAATCTGCTGAAGGCCAGACTGCTGTGCTGCTGCAGCGCGGCGGGTGCCCTGGCGATGCCTGCCTGACACAGCGAGTGTGGCAGCAGTGAGTGCCCGTACTGCCCTGGTCTGTGCCCGCATCAGACCAGCCAGTGACTGCACGGCACCACTGATCAACTGGCCACTCGCTGCCTGTGCTGCCCTGAAGTCGTCCCAACTCGCGTCCTGTGCTGCCCTGAATTCGGCCCGACTCGCGTCCTGTGCTGCCCTCAATTCGGCTCGACTCGCGTCCTGTGCTGCCCCGAATTGTTCGAGACCCCTGGCCTGAGCTGCCCCAAGTTGTTCGAAACCCCTGGCCTGTGAGGCCCCGAAATCGGACACACTATGAGCCAGGGACTCGATGGCCTCAGGCAACCGTGCCACAACCCCCATGAACTCGGTGTGCCGGCGATCCGAGTCCGCGGACATTTGATCGAGGAGGCGCACCTCCTGGGCGAGGACCGTCTCCGGACTGGAGGCCGGACTCTCCCTCTGGGGAGAAGGCCGCCGAGCTGGCCGACCCTTCCCGCGTGGCTGGACGCCACTGGGCCCAGCAACTACACTCCCCTGCAACACTTCCCCCCTCTGGGGAGAAGGCAGCCGAGCTGCCCGACCCTTCCCGCGTGGTTGGACGCCATTGGGCACAGGAGCTACACACCCCTGCAACACTTCCCCCCTCTGGGGAGAAGGCCGCCGAGCTGCCCGACCCTTCCCGCGTGGCTCGACGCCACTGGGCACAGGAGCTACACCCCCCTGCAACACTTCCCCCTGCCTCTCCTCCAGGGAAGACGTGTCCCCTCCATTGCCATCCCCTGGCGCGGATGAGGGTTCCCCCGAGGGGCCGCCTTCCTCTTGCTCCTCCTCGTCCTCCTCTTCCGAGGGACTGTCACTGGCAGCTTCAGGGACCTCCTCCTCACCAGCTGAAAGCAGGAAGGCACAAGAGTAGCTTTAGAGTGAGGACAGGGCGTCAGCGAGGGAGGCATGAGTGGTGGCATTCAGCGCATTGTTCGGACAGTGGCAAAGGATGTAGATCTGAAGCGCAAGGGGAACGAGAGAGATCCAAAAGGTCATGTCCTTACCATTGGGGCCCAGCACAGGGTCGGCATCTCCACATGCAATGGGGCCAATCAGCCGGCCACCCATGAGTCGACCCACGCGCTCCTCCAGGTCACTGAGCTGCTGGAACTGGGGACGGCCTCCCCCGGTGACAGTCCAGCTCCTCAGATTCTGGGCCAGCTTGGCCTGCAAGAAAAAGGACGGCCTCTAAGTACAGTGTGGTGCCCTGTTGTTGTGTGCACTGCCTCCCATGGTCGAATAGCTTGGCCAGTGTGGTGCCCTGTTGTTGTGTGTACTGCCTCCCATGGTCGAATAGCTTGGCCAGTGTGGTGCCCTGTTGCTGTATGCAAGCCTCCCATGGTCGAATAGCTTGGCCAGTGTGGTGCCCTGTTGCTGTATGCACTGCCTCCCATGGTCGAATAGCTTGGCCAGTGTGGTACCCTGTTGCTGTATGCACTGCCTCCCATGGTGGAATAGCTTGGCCAGTGTGTAAAGTGCAGAAAGTGCAATTGATGTTCATGCCAGTGCCATAGCTGCTGGATGAGGGCTGGCCATTAGGGCTTTGAGGTCCCTTTGCCCATAATGTGAGGTGCACATGCAAGGATGAGGAGGACACTGGAAAGGGTACTCACCCTGACAATCCGAGTGAGGTCGTTAAACTTTTTCCGGCATTGGACACCAGTCCTGGGGACATCGCAGGTGGCTGTGGCCCTCTGGGCGATATCCCTCCAGGCTCTCCTGTACACCCTGGTGGCAGGCTTCTTGCCACTGTCCGGGAACAAGATATGGCGTCTCCTCTCCAAAGCCCTAACCAGCACCTTTAAATCATGGGCAGAGAAGCGCTGCGCTCGCTCACGGGCCCTCTGCATCCTTCCTGGCGCTATTTCTCTCCAGCAGCAGTGTTTAGGCCTAGCTGGAGGGCTGCAGTATCCAGGGCGTGGCAGCAGACCAAGTCGACCCTTCCCCCTTTAAGAGTTGGCCGGCGCCAGGGTGTCTGCTGTCAATCAAGACATGACCGCACCTGCGCTGCGCCTGGCCTCGGCGGTATCAGTCTGCACCGCCGGCTTAGCGCCTAAAGATAGCCGTGCATCGCCAGTTTTAACGCTCGAGCAAACTCCTTGGCCAAAGCTACTGAATATCGGCGAAGTGGCCTCCACTTTCCGGCGGGCGCAAACTTTAGCGGCCGCCAGACTTTACCGCCCCAAAAGTGGCTATACTGAATTTCTAGGCCTTTGTGTCTTAATGCGAAGAGCATTTGTAATAAGGTGGATGAATTGGCTGCGCAAATAGAGGTAAACGAATATGATTTGGTTGGGATTACGGAAACGTGGCTCAAGGATGGCCAAGACTGGGAACTCAGCATCCAGGGGTATTCGATATTCAGGGAAGATAGGCAAAAAGGAAAGGGAGGTGGGGTAGCATTACTGGTTAAAGAAGGGATTAACACATTTGTACTGAAGGATATTAGCTCTGATGATGTGGAATCTGTATGGGTAGAATTGAGAAATATTAAGGGGAAAAAAACATTAGTGGGAGTGGTATATAGACCTCCAAACAGTAAGGCGGAGGTTGGGGATGGCATTAAAAGGGAAATTAAAGAAGCATGCAACAAGGGCACAGCAGTCATCATGGGTGACTTTAATCTACATATAGATTGGGCTAACCAAATTGGTAGCAATACTGTGGAGGAGGAAATCCTGGAGTGTTTACGGGATGGTTTCCTGGACCAATATGTCGAGGAACCAACCAGAGATCAGGCCATCTTAGACTGGGTATTATGTAACGAGAAAGAATTAATTAACAATCTTGTTGTACGAGGCCCCTTGGGTCGGAGCGATCATAATGGCCCAGAAATTCGAGTCGGGGGCTTGCCGCGCGTGTAAGCCCCCGATCTGCACTTACCCGACGCGTCGGCCGTTGAGCTTCAGGGATGCCTGGAATTGCTGTTTTAAAATGTTGACTCCCGGGCCGCGTCTGATGTCACGCCGCCCAGGAGTGCAGCCAGCGCGAAGCCTGTAGCGCGCTGTGCAACTGAGACACGCCCCTTGAGGTCTCAGTTTAACAGGACACGCCCCCAATGTTTCTGCCAAGCTGCTAAGCATTTTTACATGCAAAGCAGCAGTTTAAATAGGTTTTTGGAAGTTTTTTGAAGATTTTGGTAACTTTTATAAACTTTTAAAAACGTTTACATTATTTTGAAGAATCTGAAGTAGTTTTAAACAGAATTAAAGCAATTTAAAGACTTTTAAAAGCCCTAAAAGAATTTTTTTAATTCCATTTATTTATTTAGCAATGTCGTCGTCATACGTGTCTTCACACTGTTCCCTTTGGGGAACTGTATGAAGTGGTGGAAGGATTTATGGCCATGATTACCGCTCATTCTGTGACCGTAACCATCTTTGAACCAGCCATTAGGGCGGTTAGTCCTATGGCGGGAGGGTTTTACGGGCTCCCACAAGCTATACAAGGAGGGGGGGCGACCCACACCCACACCCACACCCACGGACGCAAATATCCCACTGGATGTCAACCCAGAATTTAGAGCCAGAGCTCCGACTCCACTTGCCGGGACTGCCTGGAGCGGGGTTCGAAACCCTACCCTGATCTGGCCCAGCGGCGGGGATCCTACCGCTATGCCAAAGGCCCAATCCAATTAGCAACGTGAAATGGCTGGAATGAGCACAATTCACGGCATTAAAAGAACTCACAATTGAACTGATGATGACCTCAGCAATCTCCTCAAGGAGGTGGAGGTGCAGCGCCTGCTCATCATTGGTAATGAGAAGTCAAAGGCGCCGCAAAAAGGGCAGATGATAGCTTGATCTTTCAAGTGGCAGCATAGGGCTCCAGTCACGGGGAGGGAAAAGGCGCAGGAAACGTATGGGTGTCACCTTTTGTGCGGAGTGGGCCTTTTGCGTAGCAGTAAGCATCCCCGCCGCTGGGCCAGAAGGAGTAGGGTTTCGAACCCCACTCCAGACAGTCCCGGCAAGTGGAGTCGGAGCTCCAACTATAAATTCTGGGTGGACATCCAGCGGGACACTTGCGTCCGTGGGTGTGGGTGGCCCCCCCCTCAGATGGGTTGTGGGAGCCCGTAAAACCCTCACGCCATAGGACTAACCACCCTAATGGCTGGTTCAAAGATGGTTACGGTCACGGAATGAGCGTTAATCACGGCCATAAATCCTTCCACCACTTCATACAGTTCCCGAAAGGGAACAGTGTGAGGATACGTACGACGATGACCTCTTGCGCAATGCACCTCCTTGGACCCTCAGTCGCAGATGCGAGGGGGCAAATCGTGCAATTGTTAAATTTTTCATTTTATTGACATGTAAAATGTTGGCCCAGTAATTCCCTTCCAAATGCGCGAGTACGGTTGGGGCACTTACGCGTCTGGCCGGAGGAAATGCCGGTTTTCAGCATGCACAGCGCATGCGGGGAAAACCGGCATTTCCTGTCCTCTGAACGAAGGGGTTCAGAGGCAGAACGCGTGCGCAGTAAAATTCGCCGCTTTCATTCATGCTTTCAGTGAGGTCAAGTCCTTACAACTTACACATGAAAAAAGCATGGGTACAGTTGCTCCAGAGGCTGCGGAGGAAGATATTTTTTATTGTGGAGCTTCTGAAAGTATGTATGTCTGTATATATTCCTTTGCGTGTTATGTATATATTCCTTTACTTATGTGTATGAATGTATTATTTAATTATGACTTTCAGAGAAAGTAACTTATTGAAAAATCATAATTAAAAACATACATTCATACACATAAGTAAAGGAATATAAAACATACATACATATACGTAAAGGAATATATGCGGACATACTTACATAATTACTTATTACTGATGAAAAGTTTCTTTCTTAAAAGTGCTGGAAATGTTACATTACTCATTTTAGAACACTCATTTTCACATTCAATTCACACAGCCACAATTGCTCCTTCTACCTACCGTTCTGAAAATCCGTTTAAAAAAAAAAATTTAAACTTTAAAACTTACTTAAAATTTCTTAAAATAACTTCCCTCCCTTTCCCAAACAAAAATATTGCCTTTCAGAAGCTCCACGATAAAATATATCTTCCTCCGCAGCCTTGGAACAACTTTACACATGCTTTTTTCAAGTGTAACTTGTAAGGACTTACCCTCACTGAATCCATGAATGAAATCGACGAAGTTCACTGCGCAAGCGCTGCCTGTGCAGTCGCACGCGCTGTGCCTATGAACCCCTTCGTTCCGAGGACTGGAAATGCCGGCGTTCCCCGCATGCGCTGTGCATGCTGAACG
Source organism: Somniosus microcephalus (assembly GCF_052327205.1). NCBI lineage: Eukaryota > Metazoa > Chordata > Chondrichthyes > Squaliformes > Somniosidae > Somniosus > Somniosus microcephalus. Next base: position 41,829,812 of record NC_140998.1, read on the forward strand.
CCGGCATTTCCAACGGCCAGATGCGTGAGTACCCAGACCGTACTCACGCATTTGGTCACGAATTTCTGGCCCAATATGATCGAATGCTTCATTAAGATGGAGAATGAAGCAGTTGACTCAGAAACAAGGGTCCTCAATTTTAATAAAGGAAACTACGATGGTCTGAGGAGCGAGTTGGGTAGGATTGATTGGGGAATGGCACTCAAAGGGTTGACGGTGGATAGGCAATGGCAAACATTCAAAGACCGAATGGATGAACTACAGAAGTTGTTCATCCCAGTTTAGCATAAAAATAAAACAAAAAAGGTGACTCAACCATGGATAACAAGGGAAATTAGGGATAGCATAAGATCCAAGGAGAGAACATACAAATTGGCCAGAAAAAGCAATAATCCTGAGGATTGGGAGCAGTTCAGGATTCAACAAAGGAGGACAAAGGGATTAATTAAGAAAGGGAAAATAGAATATGAGAGTAAGCTTGCCGGGAACATAAAAACTGACTGTAAAAGCTGTTATAGATATGTGAAGAGAAAAAGATTGGTGAAGTCAAGCATAGGTCCCTTGAGTCAGAATCGGGGGAATTTATAATGGGGAACAAAGAAATGGCAGACCAACTAAATAAATATTTTGGTTCTGTCTTCACAAAGGAGGACACAAATAACCTCCCAGAAATACCGGGGAACATAGGGTCTGATGAAAGGGTGGAACTGAAAGAAATCAGTATTTGTAGGGAAATGGTGTTCGGAAAATTGATGGGACTGAAGGCCGATAAATCCCCAGGGCCTGATAATCTACATCCCAGGGTACTTAAGGAAGTGGCCCTAGAAATATTAGATGCATTGCTGGTCATCTTCCAGAACTCGATAGACTCTGGAACAGTACCCATGGATTGGAGGGTAGCTAATGTTACCCCACTATTCAAAAAAGGTGGTAGAGAAAAAGCGGGGAATTATAGACCAGTAAGCCTGACATCGGTAGTGGGGAAAATGCTAGGGTCCATTATAAAAGATGTAATAGCAGAGCACTTGGAAAGCAGTGACAGGATCGGACAAAGTCAACATGGATTTACAAAAGGTAAATCATGCTTGACTAATCTACTGGAATTTTTTGAGGATGTAACTGGTAAAATAGATAAGGGAGAACCAATGGATGTGGTGTATTTGGACTTTCAGAAGGCTTTCGATAATGTCCCGCATAAGAGGTTAGCGTGCAAAATTAAGGCACATGGGATTGGGGGCAAGGTATTGACTTGGATAGAGAACTGGTTGGCGGACAGAAAGCAAAGAGTTGGAATAAACAGGTCGTTTTCTGAGTGGCAGGCAGTGACTAGTGGGGTACCACAAGGATCGGTCCTAGGACCCCAGCTTTTCACAATATATATTAATGATCTGGACGAGGGAATTGGATGTAATATCTCCAAATTTGCAGATGACACAAAGCTGGATGGGAGGCTATGCTGCGAGGAGGATGTCATGAACCTCCAGTACGATTTGGACAGGTTAGGTGATTGGGCAGAAACATGGCAAATGCACTATAATGTGGATAAATGTGAGGTTATCCACTTTGGTGGTAAAAACAGGAAGGCACATTATTATTTGAATGGCAATAGATTGGGAGAAGGGGAAGTGCAAAGAGACCTGGGTGTTCTTGTGCACCAGTCGCTGAAGGTAAGCATGCAGGTGCAGCAGGCGGTTAAGAAGGCAAATGGTATGTTGGCCTTCGGAGCAAGAGGGTTCGAGTACAGGAACAAGGATGTCTTGCTACAGTTGTACAGGGCCTTGGTGAGACCGCACCTTGAGTATTGTGTGCAGCTTTGGTCGCTTTATCTGAGGAAGGATGTTCTTGCCATGGAAGGAGTGCAGCGAAGATTCACCAGGCTGATACCTGGGGTGGCAGGAATGACGTATGAGGAGAGAGTGAGTCGATTGGGCTTATACTCACTGGAATTTAGAAGATTGAGAGGGGATCTCATCGAAACCTATAAAATTCTGTCAGGCCTGGACAGACTAGATGCTGGAAGGATGTTCCTGATGGTCGGGGAGTCCAGAACCAGGGGTCATAGTCTAAGGATAAGGGGTAGGACATTTAGGACTGAAATGAGGAGGAATTTCTTCACCCAGAGAGTGGTGAACCTGTGAAACTCTCTGCCACAGAGGGCGGTGGAGGCCAGTTCATTAAATATATTCAAGGAAGAGTTGGATATATTTCTTGAGGCTAAAGGGATCAAGGGATATGGGGAGAAGGCAGGGACAGGGTACTGAATTTGAATGATCAGCCATGATCTCATTGAATGGCGGAGCAGGCTCGAAGGGCCGAATGGCCTACTCCTGCTCCTATCTTCTATGTTTCTATGTTTCTATGTTCCTGCACAAACTCCTTAGCATAAGCTTGAACATAAACTCTCCCATGAGTCAGCACAATCAAGTAGCATAATCGATTGAAGACTAGAACAGGGCATTCACCTGCATCACAAAGAGGAGTGGAGTTGCCAAGAAGTGCACCATTCTTCAACTGACAACTTAATGCTCTTGGTCCGACTTCTTAATTGGCTTCAATTTACTGCTTTGATCTGCCCTCTGTACATAAGCCCTGGGACCAGCAGTCAATTGAAGCTACACAGGTCTGTCCTGCTATGTTATAATTTAGACTAATTTAAACTGAATTTAAAGTCATTTAAAGTAATTGCAGCAGAAGCAAAAGAAACACAATAGGGTCAGACTTCAGATTGACTCCTGGTTACTGCAGGTACGGGTTATTAATGCTGTATTCATGCGACCACGGGTGCTTGTAAACCCAAGTTCAATGCAATGTGATGAACACCCCCGATTGGGTGCAATGGATGGAGCTTGCCATTCTGATCTGGGGCGTGGCCAGTTTTTTGGGAGGGGACAGCTTCGGGTGAACGGACTTTTGAACCAATGTGTAATAGATCACAGCTACTCGAGCGGAAAATAATTACGGGCGTTTAAAATTCCGCAATCTTTAGCGCTATTTCGTTCGATTCCGTCCAGATTATGCTGATACCCGAGCAGAAATCAGGCTGAAACTCCAGGCCAACATGTTTAAGAACGTGCAATCGCGGAAGCTATTCAATTTTAATGTGACTCTTACCGATGCCATAAAATTCATTCAAAGAAACAGAAAATACAGTGTAGGACTCTGAGGATAAAAACCCTTCAAGGAATCACAGTAAAACACCAGAAAAACGGTTTTGTTTCCCGCTGCCACTAAAATTCGGGACGTCATTTTTACGCCTGTTGTGAACCAGTGTAATTGCAATTAATTCGTGTGTACTGCTCTTAAGTCTGCGGGTCGGAGCCAAGATGCATTCAGGCACAGGGATCAATAGACAAGAGTAAAAGATTGAGGAAATTTGGACGTAACGTAATTACATACGTAACACACTTGTGCCCGAGTTTCCTCGATATTTTATGCCAGTTATTTGCTGTCCACTGTAGGGGGTGGTGGTGGGGTTGGCTACTGCGCCCAGTCAGTTATGCCCCTGACTGTGAGCGGTTCGAATCGCTCCCATGCCCCTGGGTTCTAGACACCGGACTTAGGTACAGGCGGCGGTACAGAAAAGACTCGAGTAGACAGGTGGTTTGGATGTAAAAAAACCAAGGTTTTATTAAACAGAAATAGAAATTAACAAAATCTTATGAGAGGTTACTAGTGTAAAATTACAGGCAAATAAAATAATAACTACACTTATACAGGGAATGGGGAACACACGGCACATCGAGGGAATACAACTATCTTAACAATCCCCTTATCATTATCCCACCCGCTATACCTAACTAGATTAAGCTATGAGGGGCCAGAATTCATGCTCACCAATCAAAGATCTGCTGAATTCAAAACAGCGGTGGGGCTTGGGGTTCACTCTTTGTGCTCTCTGGATCCTGCCGTCGTCACATGGTCTCGGGGTGCTGCAAGGGCGTCGTCCAGGTAAAAGTACCCCAAAGGTAAAGTCTCTGCTTGGGTACTTTACCTCGCAGGGATGATGGTTCCTCTTCCTCGGTCGGCAGTTGGAGTTTGCTTGAAGATAGTCACAGGTCAGCTGGATTGAAGGCCCGATTATTCGAAGCTTTTCTTCAATCATCTTCCCATCCGTCTTCCCAATTCGTCTCGCCTCCTCACCTCATCGCATCCCGCCTCGCCTGGCCTGGTTTGTCCGTGTCCGCCTGGTGCAATGCCGGGCGTTCCTGATGGGATGGGGAAAGGCACGGGCAGTGGCCAGGCGGTAAGTGCGGGACGGGGGAAGAGCAGCAGCCACGAGGGCAAGGAGTAGAAGAAGAAGCGAGCAAGAGCCAGAGAGAAGAGAGAGATTGCTACCCGGGGCCTTCAGTTATACTCCTTCGGATGGCTCTTATCTGCACGCCAAATCAGGTTAGTTCATTGTCCCAATCTTGGCGGGCTAGGTTAATAATGGTAGCAATCTAAACTAACTGTTTCTAGATGGCAGGTAATCGCATCTACTGGCCTGATTATCGAGTTGTTTTGTTATTAATACATCTTAATGGGCCTGTCCAGCCTCGATGGCTTCCCTAAGCTGTTTCCAATTATTTATGCAAACTGCTTGATGGCCTTAAGTATAGGCCTAACTGGTTTTGATCTGTCTCCGATTTGGCTTAATACATATTCAAAGTCCTGTCTGCTTTTCAAAAATACAAAAGTCTCTCTTCACAGAAACTGCAGCTTTGGTTTCAACTTCTCCACAAGCTGCTTGTGCCACAGAGTCCAAGTTTTTAAAATCTTACAGGCTTTCGGCCACGAGGCGCGGACGCCATCTTTGGGTATCCTTTTTAAAATGTCCACGCAGGGTCCCCTTTATCAATAATAACCTTTGGGGAAATGTAGAAATTTTGTGAATCTTACACTCCCCCCGTGATACTAAAACTTGCTTGAAGTATCATTCTTACAAGGTGAGCAAAATTTTTCTGACCCACCGTAGTCAACCTTCCCCTGCAATGACCTATCTAATATACCCACGACACATGCACTTCCCATTCCGTGAAAATGTAGTGTACATAAGCATACCTAGGATAAATTACAGACTTTACACACACATCCAAGCACGGAGGGTTCCAACTTGGTACACACACATCTTTATCAAACGCATCGCAAAAAAACAACAGAAAAACCTTTATTAAAAATAACAAACACAAAAAACAATCTTTAATCATAATACAAGGAAAAGGACTTAAACAGGCGTATCTCCCTCCACCTTTGCATAATGCTCCTTCCAGATCCTCTGGTTTCGGAATTCTGACCACTGACCTTTTCCCTTACAGTGAATGCAAGCTAGATACAACACTATCCCTAACTGACAAACCACGAGAATGTGGGAAGCCAGTCTGATCCACGAAGGGACCTCTATGTTATTGAAAATGTCCCACCAGGGTGGAATCACAATATCCAATATCTTAGTCCCTATCTCTACTGTTTTCTGCTCTAGAGTGTAAAAATGTCTCTGCAAAACTATAATGGCTTTGAGTATTTTGGTAAGGTGTTCAGGGAGAGGGGGAATTTCATAGCCAAAGTGCGCTATGTACTTCTGCAAATTCGTAAAATTCTCCTTCACAGTGAGGTGAACAGTGGAGGGTTCAGGAATGGGAACAGTTCACTCCTGGGCCACTTGAACTTCTGCCTCGGGTTTAAAACAGAAACTGCTGTCACTAATCGGACACCAGCTATGCTGTCCATGCTGGTAGTGGGACGCGCCGGTGGTGACACAATATGTCCCACCTCCTATATATGCTACCTGCGGGAGAACATGGCCTTGTGCCATTGCCTCCATGGTGCAATTTATAGGTTTCGCGCCAGCAGCTCTGAACCCACACTGCAGTTTTGAATAGGCATTCAAGTGCTGGGGACACAGGATTATGTGTGCTCCCCGGCTCCGGCTCCGGCACCCTGAGAGGTCAGTACCTATCATAGCGTGCCCCCACTTAATGACGTAAGGCGGGACCGCTGTGAAACGAATGTGTGCACCCCCTTGAATGACTCCCATGTTCTCCACCCTGTATACCGGTGTGGGTCGGCCTGTCCTACCCATGACCGGCATTCTAACTACTACTCCCGTGATTGTGTGGTTGGACCGCCCACAATCCATGGGGACTGGGAAGGCCTCGGAAGCTAGCCGGAGTTGGCACGGACTCAATGCATTCTCAAAAGGGTGGAGGGCTGCGAGGTGCTTGTTGCTAATCCAGGAGGGGACTAAACCCTGTTTTAAATCCTCCAGATTACTGCGGCCCTCGCCCAGTAACCACGCCCCATATAGCACGCACACCCCATTCTGCGCAGCCTGGTCAGAAGCATTTCTGTCCTCCCTTATGAGGGCATTTACCATCTTTGTGTGCTTTTCCAACTCCGCTATGGTCTCCTTTAAATGGTCTGTCATGACCTGGTCCTCATGCAACTCCGAGCCCACTACCTTGGTCTCATCCAGTAATATTTTCTTTAACTGTGTTTTCAAGCCGTTTATCTGGGTCTGCAGCTCTATGTCATCCAAACTGTTGATGACAGAGGACCCAGTATTAAACGCAGTAAAAACATCATTCCATACTCCCCTTCTTTGTCTCCCTGCATTACCCAAAAATTCTCGGTGTGTGGTGTACAGTTCGGTTTTGTCGACATGGGCGAAATCGAACTCATAAAACGTCTTGAACATGTCCTTTAATAGGGCCTGGTATCGCTGCTCTGTTTCTTTGGGACACCACTCCGGTAAATGTACCTCGGTGAGATTTAAAATCACGGAGGCTACCGCGTAGTGTACCCCCTGGTACACCACCTGATCGGTGGTGACCAGTACCAACCCATTCCCTGGTCCGTTGGTGGTGGTGGGGCAACCTTCCCTGGATAACCTCGCTACCTGCGCCGTTGGCGGGGCACAAGCTCAGTGGCATTGACTGGGATCGGCGTGTATGGGACCGCACACACCTTCAGGCTGGTATCCCACTTCATCCCCTTCCCGGTGTCTTGCCACTGCCAGTGGAAAATAATGGATATGCCTGCGGGGCAGACCTCCTCTGACCCCCACATACAGGTATAAATCCCTTGGTCCGGTTCCCACCACTTGTCCCAACACACACTTAATCCTCCATGAGTCCCTGTAATCGTCCGGTGGGTGTTGTTCCCCAACCGCTCCCACTCGACTTCGGGGTTCCTCATGTCTTTGCTCAGCTTTCTGAGCCACCACCACCTATCCAGAGGAATGTGTCCTTTACACGTTAAACATATTCGCTTTCCAACGATGACGCTGACCCTCGTGATAACGACCCATACCCTGGGGCACAGGAGGGAGGCCTCCCCATACGTGAATCCTGTTTGGCTGGGGTACTGAGACGAATTGGACCCCTGCCATCCTGGCCACCTTCCCTCGTGGATGTAGACGGTGGTCTCCTCCGCGTCCCGCTCACCGATTCCATCGGTCGCTATAGGCGCCCTGTCTCCCGAGCACCCGTAGATGTGGGAGTCCTGGACGTCACCTCGTCTTCCAACGCTTATCCCAATCAGGGCGAATAGGATCACGATCCCCTCCATCCCGAACGTCTTTCTGCAAAAAGATGTAAAAACATGCAGCCAGGTCCCCAAGAGATTCTCTGGCTTGGTGAAGCATGGTCGGGTCCCACGACCTCGACCCAAATATACACACTCTTAGCAGATTACTTACTTAAAACTACCCATCACCTTATTTAACTTAACTAAAACACCCAAACTTAAGCTAAATACCTAAACTTACTTAAACTAAAACTATATACATCCGCCGCCCGTCTCCGGGTGGCCAGGCTAATCCCTGGTTGGACTGCGGCTCGCCGCTACCCCAGGCGTGACCGCACCGTCCTTCACTGTTGGTCCCTCGCAGCCCGTGGCTGCTGGCTGAGGACCTCTGTCCTTGGACCTCTCCCCAACTGGAGGGGCGGCCCTTGGTAACTGGAGGGCTGGTGACCATGGCTTTCTCGGCTGGGGCGTCCGTGGGGACCTTCTAGGGACTTTGGCGGGCGGGGCTTTCTTGGCCGATGGGCCTTTAACCCGAACCGCTGCTCCCTCAGGCTTGACCTCTCCCGAACCTGGGCTAGGGGCAGGTAACTCTTCGCAGCCTGCTGCTGCGAGCTGAGTGTCTCCGCCCCCAGTTCCCATGGCTGGGTCTGGGGCGGGGTTTTCTATTATGTCCATGTATAATTGATACACGGACAGCAGGAGTTGAATATAACAAGTCTTTACTGAATGGAGACAATCGGGAACTGAAACAACCAGAAGGCTGCTAGCGCCTTTTATACAGGGGTGGTCACTGCCGGTACTGCAGTCTGAGACCAGTTATTCCCTTAAAGGTACATACACAACATTTTCGACCTCAAGTCCCTCCCTCTCTACACCTGGGTTAGGGGCGGGGTTTTCGCCTTCAGGTCCCTCCCTCTCGTCTGGGTCCCAGAAGAGTGGGGGAGTGTCCCAATCGATGGGCGGGATGGCCCCTCCCTTCAAGCAAGCCACAGCGCCTGTCTGTGCAGCCTGTGAACTCGCTTCTGCTGCAGGCTGAGGATCTTTATCATCAGACCTTACCCCAACTGGCTGTTTTCCCCTTTCAGGTGTAAACAGCTTGCACCGGTTAATATAACCAGCAGCCTGTTTTAAAACCTGTCCTAAAGGTTCATCCGCTGCCCCGAACGGACCTCCTAGGGGCTCCCCTTTCTCTTCCCTTACCGGGATGGCCTTACAGACGGGATCCTGGGCCTGGACCTGCTTTAGTTCCGGGGCCAAAGCTAGCCCCTGTGTGCCTCCCTTGTCCCGGACTGCGGCCACCGGGCCTGCTCTACAGGGATCCCAGAACTCTCCTTCCCTGGCCCCCTGCTTGGTCACCTCATTGGTCCTTTGGTTATCCTCCCACATTGTAGGGAGGGATCCGAAATCTATGGCCAAAGGTTTGGCCATTCCCCCAGCCTGCTCGTTCCCTGTAGATCCCATTAGGCTAAATGGGACCTTGATAGACCTGGGTGGATCGGTCGGGTCTTCCGAATGGACCACCATGCTGGAAGCTCCAGTGTCCACCAAATATCTCCCCTGCACCATCTCCACCCGCATCTTAACACAGGGCCTGTTCTCCTTGTCGTTTTCAAGGGGACACAGGTCGGCAGGCTGCGCTGGTTCTAGTCCGGGCTGTGGGTTGGGTGGGGCTGACAGGGTCAGAGCAAGAGTAGCGGCTGCTACTCTCCCCTGGCCAGTCAATAAGGACCTCACGGTGTCCAAAAGTGACTCGACCTCTGCGGGAGGGGTTCCTGTCCCCGCCTTTTGGGCTGGGGCTGTGGAATTCTTTCCCTTGTTATCTTTCCAAGGGTTTTTGCACTCCTTCCGCCAGTGACCATCCTTCCCACACCCGTAACAATGGAGCTTTGTGTTGGGGGGGTTATTCCCTTCCTGGTGCCACTCTTTCCTACCCCAGTCCGGGTTTTACCTCATGCACCTTCCCCTTGGGTGGTTGTGCATCAGCTCCCCTACTGTTTTTATAGGCCAGAGTGAGCTGCCTAATTACCGTAAGTTCGGTGGTCTGGGGATTTTTGGGGTCGAACCAGGCTTCTGCCTTGGCCCGGACCTGTGGCAAGCTGTTCGCCACCAGGCAACGGAGCCAATGGGCCAGGAGATCCCCGTTCAGGAACACTCGGTCCAGCGTCCCTGGACAGGCCCTCCGGTACACCGGCCACAGCCAGTCCGCAAAAGCCTGCGGGGTTTCCCCTGGGAGCTGGATCATCTTCTCCACACGGGAGAAAGGACTTCCCTCATTCATCCCCATGGCCTCCAGAACTGCATCTCTAAGCTCCTCATACCCGCTCTGCCCCCTTTTACGCTCGTCAGAGAGGGATTGGAGGAGACTACTCTCCAGGAAGAATAGCAGCACCTTGGCCTTCTCAGTGTCATCGCAGTCGTTGACGCTGGCTGACTGCTCTACTTCCCTGAAGTGGATCGAGGGGTTTCCCTTTTCGGAGAGCCTCGGGATATGGTTGACCATAACCCTAAGCTGTTGGGTGTTAAAGGGTAATACGAACTGGTTTTGGAGGGGTCCCTCATTGTCACCATTGGCGGGTGGGCCGAACCTCCGATGCCGTGCTGGGCACATCGGTCCTGGCTCCGAACTCTCGGGCGGGGTTTGCTCTACCTCCGCCTCCACCTCTGGCTCCACTCCTGGTTCCACCTCCCCTTGCTGCCAAACCTCGCTGAAACTTGGCGCTACGGGTGGTGGTCGTGAGATCTCCTCTCTCTCAACCGGGTCGTCCCTAGGCACTACGGTGACGTTGGAGCTGTCCTCCCCTCGTTCCCCATAAAATCTGCCTGACCTGCCTTTGGGCTCAGGAGGCATACCATGCCTTTTGCTTTCCGGAGGGTCCGGCTCAGATTTTCTACCCTCTCTTTACAGGGGCCGTGGTCTGCCTCCTCAAACCCCTGTTCGCTCAATAGCTTGTACGCTGCCTTTACCTCCTGTACTTTCTCTTCCTGTTCCCTAATCTGCCTTGCCAAGCAGGCGTTTTTCTCCCGCAACCTTAGCTCATTTCCCTTGGCCTCGGTGACTTGGCACTGCAGGTATTCCAACTGGGTCTTGTGTTCTCCTACTAAATGCACTCTCTCCTGATTCAGAGCCTGCAAAACCACTAATAACTTCTCCCCTGCTAGAGCCTTATCCTGGATCTCCAGGGCTGACTCCCTTAACTCGGCTGCCTGTGCTGCAATGAGCCTGTCCAAAAGCTGGACCGGCTTTTTAAAACACATCAGCCAAACTGCCTTCTCTAAGGACTTCTTGTGTTCCTTTCCCTCTGTCCACTTAGCTGCTGCATCTACCAGATGCCCAGCCTTTAACAGAGTAGTGATCTACTTCTTAGTGATATTTACTTTGCTAAACACATAATCAGAAATCCTTTCCTCCATCATGGTTTGCTCATCCGAACCATTGTCTACTGTATCGCAACCCTGTTGCCGGTGTCCTGCTGCGGTCGCCATTTCTGTAGGGGGTGGTGGTGGGGCTGGCGCATGTGCCCAGTCAGTTATGCCCCTGACTGTGGTTCGAATCGCTCCCACGCCCCTGCGTTCTAGACACCGGACTTAGGTACAGGCGGCGATACAGAAAATACTCGAGTAGACAGGTGGTTTGGATGTAAGCAAAACCAAGATTTTATTAAACAGAAATAGAAATTAACACAATCTTATGATAGGTTACTAGTGTAAAATTACAGGCAAATACAAAATAACTACACTTATACAGGGAATGGGGAACACACGGCACATCGAGGGAAAACAACTATCTTAACAATCGCCTTATTCTTATCTCACCCCCTATACCTAACTAGATTAACCTATGAGGGGCCAGAATTCATGCTCACCAATCAAAGATCTGCTGAATTCAAAACAGCGGTGGGGCTTGGAGTTCGCTCTTTGTGCTCTCTGGAGCCTGCCGTCATCACGTGGTCTTGGGGTGCTGCAAGGGCGTCGTCCAGGTACAAGTACCCCAAAGTTAAAGTCTCTGCTTGGGTATTTTACCTCGCAGGGATGATGGTTCCTCTTCCTCGGTCGGCAGTTGGAGTTTGCATGAAGATAGTCACAGGTTAGCTGGATTGAAGGCCCGATTATTCGAAGCTTTTCTTCAATTGTCTTCCCATCTGTCTTCCCAATTCGTCTCGCCTCCTCACCTCATCGCGTCCCGCCTCGCCTGGCCTGGTTTGTCCGTGTCCGCCTGGAGCAATGCCGGGCGTTCCTGATGGGATGGGGAAAGGCACGGGCAGGGGCCAGGCAGTAAGCGCGGGACGGGGGAAGAGCAGTAGCCATGAGGGCGAGGAGCAGAAGAAGAAGCGAGCAAGAGCCAGAGAGAAGAGAGAGATTGCTACCCGGGGCCTTCAGTTATACTCCTTCGGATGGCTCTTATCTGCGCGCCAAATCAGGTTAGTTCATTGTCCCAATCGTGGCGGGCTAGTTTAAATAATGGTAGCAATCTAAACTAACTGTTTTTAGATGGCCGGTAATCGCATCTACTGGCCTGATTATCGAGTTGTTTTGTTATTAATACATCATAATGGGCCTGTCCAGCCTCGATGGCCTCCCTAAGCTGTTTCCAATTATTTATGCAAACTGCTTGATGGCCTTAAGTATAGGCCTAACTGGTTTTGATCTGTCTCCGATTTGGCTTAATACATATTCAAAGTCGTGTCTGCTTTTCAAAAATACAAAAGTCTCTCTTCACAGAAACTGCAGCTTTGGTTTCGATTTCTCCACAAGCTGCTTGTGCCACAGAGTCCAAGCTTTTAAAATCTTACAGGCTTTCGGCCACGGGGCGCAGACGTCATCTTTGGGTACCCTTTGTTTTAAAATGTCCATGCAGCGTCCCTTATATTAATAATAACCTTTGGGGAAATGTAGAAATTTTGCGAATCTTACAACACCCAGATTACGCATGTCTCTGGGCACAAATGCCTTGGAAATTCCACCCGCGTCAATTTAATACTAATTCGTGCTGAAATCTAAGCCCTTTTGTGTTTTAGATCTACCCGCATGAGGAACTAGCTACAGACTGTGTGCAGCCTCATTTCTTTTAAAATCCTTGATGTCAGCCGACAGGAGAGACTTTCCAACAATGTATGTGGGCTGAATCCAAACCCAATTCTATGTCGCACCGTCCTTTACACTACAAACTACCATAAAACGTTCATAATTTTATTTAAATGGTAGTTAACATTTAATGAAAACAATTTACTCTCTGTTTTTAACCTTTGATCACTAGAGTGTTATCCAAGAATGATTCAGGTTGTGTTTGTAAAATGTTTTTGCCCCTAGCACAATACAGCACGTGTTCAACACATCAAAAATGTTTCTTCTCTTTCCTTTGGACTGTAGCCAAGGCCTTGATCTGGTTGCAATTTTTACCTCTAACTATTGCAATGATAGCATAAAAAGCATCTCTAAGTTTCTCTTGTGGGCCCTGTAATAGCTTGTCACTTCTGCTTGAGACAGCTTTACATAATACTAAAATCCTTGAGGCATTTACTTGCTTGACCATCTGCATCTTTTTAATGGTTCCTCAATAATAATCTGTACAACTGCATTGCAAAAATTGATTACTTTGACTCTCCGAGTCTTTGTTTAATAAGTATTTTTATGGAGTCTTATTCTTTCCCCACTCCTTAGTTCTAGTTAATGTCTGTTCTTTCCTTTTAGATCATGCAATGCCACACCATACATTAAAATCTGGAACTCCCGCCCCCAAAAAGCTGTTGAGGCCAGGTTGTGTAATATATGTGGGTAGAACAAATGAAGGACAGAAAGGGGATGAGTTGCTAGTAAAGGAGCTTGCTTTACTAGGCCAGAGCGAACTGAGCATGCTTATACAAAACCATGTGACAAACCATGTGATCATACATTACACTGCTTTCCCCTTACAAAATATTGCACATATTCCCCTCTCAAATACAGCAAAACTATGGTTCCACATTTTCCCAGCATTACATGTACCAAGTCACAAAAGCTCCTGGCTTTTTTTTTCTTTTAAATCTGCTACAAATGAACTACAAATCCAGTTTAATAACAGGTTTGAACATAAGAACATAAGAAACATAAGACAGGTAGATTGGTGAGGATGAGGTCAAGTAGGTTTTACCCTCATGTTGGTTCTCTCACCAACTGCCACAGGCCCAGTCATGTCCTTCAGGACTCGGCCAGCAGTGGTGCTACCGAGCCGCTCTTGGTGATGGACATTGAAGTCCCCCACCCAGTGCTTCTTTCAAGTGGTGTTCAACATGGAGAAGTACTGATTCATCAGCTGAGGGAGGGCAGTAGTGGTAATCAGCAGGAGGTTTCCTTGCCCATGCTTGACCTGAAGCCATGAGATGTCATGGGGTCTAGAGTCAATGTTGAGGACTCCCAGGCCCACTCCCTCCGAACTGTATACCACTGTGCCGCCACCTCCGATGGGTCTGTCCTGCCAGTGGGCCAGGACAGGTGATGGTGATAGAGGAGTCTGAGACATTGGCTGAAAGGTATGATTCTGTGAGTATGACTATGTCAGGCTGTTGCTTGACTAGTTTGTGGGACAGCTCTCCCAATTTTGGCACAAGTCTCCAGATGTCAGTGAGAAGGATTTGCAGGGTCGACTAGGCTAGGTGTGTCATTCTCAGAAGCCAGTGTCTAGGTCCATGCCAGGCAGTGGGTCCGGTTTTATTCTTATTCGTAGCAGTTTGTTACAACTGAGTGGCATGTTAGGACATTTCAGGAGGCAGTTAAGAGTCAACCCCATTGTTGTGGGACAGATATAGAGGCCAGACCAGGTACGGACGGCAGATTTCCTTCCCTCAAGGACATTAGTGAACCAGTTGGCTTTTTACGACAATCCGATACTAGCTATTTAATTAACTGAATTTAAATTCCCTGCTGTGGTGGGATTTGAACTCGCATCTCTGGATCATTAGTCCAGGCCTCATGATTACTCGTCCAGTAACATAAGCACTATGCTACCGTTCCCTTAGATAGAGTGACTAAAAGCCTGGTCAGAGAGGTGGGTTTTAAGAGAGAGAGGTGGAGAGGTTTAGGGAGAGAATTGTAGAGCTTAGGACCTGGACAGCTGAAGGCACGGCCAGCAATGGTGGGGCAAAGCGGATACACAAGAGGTCAGAGTTGGAGGGACGCATAGTTTTCGGAGGGCTGTAGGGCTGGAGAAGTTTAGAGATAATGAAGTGAGGCCATGAAAGTATTTGAATATGGGGATAATAGTTTTTAATTTGATGGGGTGATGGGTGATCGGAACTCGGTACAGGTTAGGATACGGGCAGCAGAGTTTTGACTGAGCTGATGTTTATGGAAGGTGAAGGATGGGATGCTGGCCAGAAGAGCACTGGTATAGTCAAGTTTGGATGAGGCTTTCGGCAGAAGATGGGCTGAGACTATTCAGGTCTTGACCAACACTATTCAATAAGTTGACATCAGAAACTGAGTGGAAGCAGTTCAGGTTTACTTGCCTTCTAATTTTTACATCCTCCCTTGTGGAGAACTGTCCCATTTCCATTTGCTACCTTGCTGATGACTTGCCTGAAATAAGGAACTCGCTGGGTGGACAAGTCCATGCCTATGCTGTCCTCCCATCTGTCTATGGCGCCTGGGCATTTTTCAACTACTGTGTCACTGAGTGCCGCAAACGGTAATTATAGTAATAAACAAACACACTTTACCCATATAACAGCCCTTGCACCTCCTATAGCACTTTCGAATGCCCTAAGGTGATAAATTACTATATAAATGCAAAATTTTTCTTACTGTTTCAGTCCATGACAATAAAGCAGAGAAAATTCATTCAGAATTTACCGACATCAGTGGATATGTTTCTTAATGATTACTTTTAATATCTTATAAGTACTTGGTCATTATCAGACAGCTTTCACAAAAGCACTATCAGTACATGTACTTAAGATTAACTCTCTGTTTTTCTTACAGCTTAAAAAAAATGTATAAAACCTTCAAGAGAGATAAAGAACATCTGCTGCTAGCCATGCTATTGTTTTCAGTTTTATTTCCTGAGTATGTCAGTCGGCAGCTTCTGCAATCCAATCCAATTAATTTGTGAGTTGCTAGAATTCCAACAGTCCTGAATATTTCTGGCATGCCATCTTCAATTTGGATCTCTGAGGGAGGAGCCTTTCCAGCGGCCCACGTCAGGAATGAGGCCAGCTCTACCACGCACTTTGACTCTCCGATATCCCAAAATTGGTTATTACTGTCACAATAGGATTCCCTGAAATTGTTTTCCAAAGCATGACACTGTAGGAGAAATTGCTGCACAAAAGTGGCCCTGTGAGGAAAGAAGGCCAACTTGAGTAGTTATATCAAAAAGTTAAGTTGGATGGTGGCTGTCGCAGAATGAGCATGGCTTGATTTTCCATCTGGCATTGCCAATCTGGTAGGTTTAACGCTGACAGTAACATATTTTACGACCTGTTATGAAATAAGTTACTTCAAGCTGCAAAGAATGACTACTTGAGGATTTAATTTCCGCTGGTAGTACATCGGTTAATGCATTTGGATAAGATTTCTTTGTCTGCTATTTTAATGTAATTGTTGACCCTCTTTAAAATAAGGTTAATGACTGAGTTAAAATAGCACACAAAGGAATTTTACGCAAATGTGTTTACTAGTCTACTATCGGAGGAAGCCAAACCCCATGGTTGTGAACAATGTACAATGCAATTGTGAAGGCTCAAACTACTCTAAATGTTCTGAATGGATTTGAAAGGAAACAACAGGAACTATTCCCACTATTGCTTTTATTTGCAAATGCCTCATGCACTCTTGGTCAGGCCTAGTCTGATAGTGCCTCCAGGCTATTTGTGTAATGTGGAGCGGGCAGAGGTTGGCTGGAGGGTCCAAAGTCTCACCAGCACTTAGAAACTGATGTCGGCATAAAACATTGCATCACTAGCAACTGAGCAATAGGGGGCAGCACTTTCTGGATTTCTGCGATTCAGGTGCTTGCTA
Source organism: Somniosus microcephalus (assembly GCF_052327205.1). Taxonomy (NCBI): domain Eukaryota; kingdom Metazoa; phylum Chordata; class Chondrichthyes; order Squaliformes; family Somniosidae; genus Somniosus; species Somniosus microcephalus. The sequence continues at coordinate 41,846,306 of NC_140998.1, forward strand.
GCCAATCAACACCTGCCTTAAAACTGCCGCAAGACATTTCAGCTTCAGGGGCCAGACAGTGCATGTAAACCTGGTCATTATTGGTACTTAAGGGAGGAGCCTTCAAAATTGCTATCTTCATGTACCACACATGTGCTAATTTTTCTCATATGAAATGGGCATTAAAGCTCAATCAGGTTCTCACGACGTCAGGAAGCAGAAGTTAACTGCAGTAATGTTAGTCAATGTTTGCTGGCAGACACTTCACAGCTATTGGAACTGCTTTCAGCGCACCCCTGTCACTATATTTAATGAATGAGTATGAGCTAGAGCAGAGTTGCCAAGAATGTCCGGGTGGCACCAGAAACGTATACTGTCTGCACCACTCGCTGTCTGCATCCCCTGGCACAACTCCCTGCCAATTGATTGATGAGCCCTGCTTCTGGAGTCTCAGGTTTAGGAGGGAGGCATTTATAGAGCTGTTCCATCTGCTTTTAGGAGATCTGCAGCAAACCTTGTGCATAGGGATGGAGTGGTCAGTGGTCCTCCACTTATAGGCCATTGGGTTTCTCCAGGCTGGTTCAGGGAACATCAACAATATCTAACAAATTGCTGCTTATAGTTGCCATGGTGTGGAGATGCCGGTGTGGGACTGGGGTGGACAAATGTAAGAAATCACACAACACCAGGTTATAGTCCAACAGCTTTATTTGAAATCACAAGCTTTCAGAGCGCTGCTCCTTCGTCAGGTGAAGTGGAGAGATGCATAAAAACACAGCTTATATAGTCAGAGAATAATGTCAGATGTTTACAGGTAATCTTTCTAACTGCCATTTATTCGACAGTAGCCATGGTGTGGCAGTTGTAACAGGTAGAAAATAGTTTATTCTTAGTGACCAATATCTTTATCTCCTTTCCCACTGAAAAAGAACCAGTACAACAGGACTGTCCAATTCCACTGGAATTTTACACCGCACCTGATTTTACTCTCCATCAAAGTCAATGGAGAGGAATATTTGGCGGGGTGTAAAACCGCCATTTCTCGCCTGGCAAATTAGTTTAAAATATCCCCCAAAGTCTCTGTAGCAGCTGCCTGATCGTCTGCGAGATATTCCAAGTAGGGCGGTGCCACTGAGTACTCCGCTACAGGTATCCCTGGAGTTGACACATGCGCCATGGTTCATAGGAACATAGGGTAGGTCATGTCTAATGAACCTAATGGAATATTTTGAGGAAGTAACTAAAGTAGTAGACATGGGAATGTCTATGGATGTAGTGTATATGGACTTCCAGAAGGCATTCAATAAGGTTCCACATAAGAGACTGTCAGTTAAAATTAAAGCTCATGGATTTGAAGGCAAATTATTGACCTGATTAGGAGATTGGTTAGCTGGTAGAAGACAGATACTAGGGATAATGGGTGTGTACTTGAATTGGAAGGATGTGACCAAGGTATCCCACAAGGATCTCTGGTGGGACATCAACTATTCACTATGGCCTGGAATTTATGGTCAGCGGCGAAGCAAAAGTGCTCACCGCTGGCCCCGAAGAAAGCTGCCCGCAGAGATCACGAGATCTCTGTGGCGGGAAGTTTGCCTTTTTTGACATTCAAGTGATTTCAGCGTGCTGTAGCGGGAATTCCCTAGTGCAATGCTGCTGTGACGTCAACAAGCTCTCTAAGCAGCCAATCACATTGCAGAATTCTCACAGACAGGAAACCAAGAAATAAGAAGCTGCTTTTATCCAGACTTTTAAAAATGTTACAGAGAGTGAAACAAAGATTGGGGATAAGGTAGAACATGAAATAGCTCTCTATTGGTTTTTCTAATTCATTAATAAATATTAGCCTGAAATATCATGAACAAACTTTAAACTTTTTTTTAAAGTTTTTTACAAATTGTAATTTTTATCATAATGGAAAAAATTGATACTCCACAAATATAAAAATTTGTTTAGCAGTCATTACACTGTTAAAACCCCAATTACACCTATTCCAACAAGGCTTAACATTTAATGGGGTATTTAACAGTAATATTACAGCGGAAAAGCCCAAGTTTTTGTCAGTTCCTTTGATTTCCCTGATTGCCAGCTATGGGGGTGGGGGGGTGGCCCTCAGCGCAGCCAGTGTTGGAGCAGTGAATGACAAACCACAACTTCAGGATTTCTGCATTTAGATGCGCATGTGCTAAATCCTGAAGTTGCGGTCAGTTTCAGAGGGGTAATAACGGCGAATGCTGTTGGTTCACCGTTATTGCCCACTGCAAATTCCAGGCCAATATTTATTAATGACTTAGAAACCACAATAGAGAGCCATTTGTCCCTATTGTTTGAACCCCATCTCTTATTTAGTGTCATCTGCATAGTTAGGCATCTTCGTTCCTGTCCCTAGTCAGCTCCAAATCATTTATATGATAGTTGCATTATAGATGACTCTTCATTGTGGCCTGCACAGATATGGCTAGTGCACTCCTCCGCAATCCTAACCAGACCTCATACAGCATATTTTGCATGGATTTAAGTGATTCCTATAGATAATCCTGCCCAGACAGCAATCTCCTTTTATAAACTGGTCCTGTAAGGCATAAGAACACTGGGATTAATACCCTGATAAGGATAACTTAACCCCACAGCTTAACTCCTCATCAAGGAACTGTCTAGGGCTTATCACCCAGTTTATGCCTAGGAGCTTACGATGCCTAAATTTGTTTTGTGGAACTGTATTACAGCAACCAGTTCAGATTATATTAGCATTCATAATACCAACCTTCCATCAGGGTCTGCACAAACTACTGAGTGAATGAATTAACCCTTTGTCAGACAATAAAGTTAATAACTAAGAAATGTTTATCAACTTTAGAATCATAATTAGTAGTACTTAAACATTGAGCATGAAAATAATGTGTAGATAGGTTTAATTGATAAAGTAAATAAAAGGTTACAAATGCAGTTCCGTTATGTCACAGTAATTCACCGTTAAATGCTTACTAATTATAAATTTACAATTGTGTTTAATGTCTGAGATTAATATAAATTGCTGAGATTAATTTATGCAAGAAGTCACACAACACCAGGTTATAGTCCAACAGTTTTATTTGAAATCACAAGCTTTCGGAGCGCTGCTCCTTCGTCAGGTGAAGTGTTCCGAAAGCTTGTGATTTCAAATAAAACTGTTGGACTATAACCTGGTGTTGTGTGACTTCTTGCATTTGTCCACCCCAGTCCAACACCGGCATCTCCACACCGAGATTAATTTAGATTTAGACTCCTTAGATAACTGACAAGGTAACAGCATTAGATAGCCAATCTATAAACTAGGTTCAAATCTATGTTAGCAATGTTCCCAGAACTCAGCGACCTTAACCTTATTTGCTGGAGTGGACGAATTGATTGCCTTGCCTTCCTCCAGGAGGATGGTGTTAGTCTTCTGAGACATCACAGTGATGAACCTCTGTCTGTAAAGGTGCTATACATTCCTCTGCTCCTGGGTAAATTCGCTTTCCATGCTGTTGCTGCATCGAAACTAGCTGGTTTAAATCTCACCTCCTTTGCTCTCAACTCCCTTGATCTTAAGGAAACTTGTACATCTACACGACACGCCATTATCTGCCTGTATCTGGCTGGCATAGCCATACAATCTTAAATTCTGTAACCTTTCTCTCTCTCTCAATGACGCACTTCCTGATTTTACAGAGACAACCTTCTATATCTAGTAGACACAAACTCCTACAGTTTCTATTACAAAGACTACGAAAAGAACTAAAACTAAACTAATGACTGATGACTGAACTTTAGTATGAAAAACACCCTCATATATCCTTAATTTCCCGAAGAGACCTCATCAATTGTACTGATCAATCTGAGTGACGTGTTAGAATAGTTCAGCCCTTCTGGTGTCATTCATTTCACACAGCCAGCCCCCCTGCACCCCCCCCCCCCCGCCCACCGTTGGTACACTTGATGACTTCCAAATCAACTAGACATGCCAGGTTACTCATTTCCACCTCAGCTTCTCAGGTCTTTGCTAACAAAGGGATCACACACAGGTCCAGAAAAGGGAGGGCATTTTTAATTCCCTCTTAATGAGCAATCTTTGAGCCATATGTGATCTTCATGGCTTGTCTTCTATCCCTGGTAAGGAATGTAATTTTTTGGATGAGCTTTCGTGGTTTAATTAGTATTATCCCTTTCTTTTCCTAGCATTCAATCTGACTACTGACACCATTTTGAGGACAGATTTAGGGCAATTCTTAGGGCTTTTCTCCAACAGAGGTCAAGCTTTACAGCGGAGGAAGCAAATGTGCTAGCCTTCTGGGAAGAAGATGCCTGTTCCTCAACTGCCCACCCCCACCCGTCCCTGTCCCACACACTTGTACCCGCTAACCCATGCTATGTGACTCACGGTGCCACTTCAACAATCTTCATCCGCTGAGGCTAATGCTTCCTAAAGTTGGTGAGGGTGCTATGAGGTGATGGCTTGCTCAGGCCACTGTTCTTCCAGGCCTACAAAAACAAGAAAGGAAAATAATGCTGTCTCAAAAAAGCACCTTCAAACAGTGCAATATTCTGAGAGAGCCCTGCACTGTTAATGGTGCCGTCTTTGGATCAGACTTGAAACCATCCATTTGAATATTAAAGATCTCAGGGCACTATTCAAATCAGAGTGATACATTCCTTTAATTTGCTGTCTGTGTGTTGTTGCTGTGTGGAAAACAGGCTGCTGTATTTGCCAACATTGCTGCACTTTAAAATAATTTGTTGGATATGAATGGCCCGGACTTTGCAGTCAGGGGCGAATGAATGGCACGAGTCATTCATTACACTCGCACTTGCCCACAGACTTTCTATGGGCTTTTGCACTGGGACTTGCGGTGATTAGAAACCCATTTCAGCACGGTGCCCTCTCTGCAGGGGATCTGGGACCCACATGTGTGAACAAAGCAAGCAACTCTGTATCTCCTTAACCAATCAGATTGAAGAATCCTTACTGAGACACGAAGGGGGGGAATTTCAACCCCCAAAAATGGGCGGGTTGGGGTTGGCCGGGATGTTAAAGTGTTAAAAAGCTGAATCCCAACCCCAACCCACCTACTTCCAGTTTTAACAGAGGCGGGATGGGGGAGGGTGGGTAGTCAACTCACTCCGAGGAGGCGGGTTGGCACTTTAAATATGATAATGAGGCTGGAAGCCTCGGGTTTAACCTGCTTTACAGGTTTAACTGTGGCCGGCCAGGATTCCCAGGCCTCGGGAATCCCAGCAGCTGCAGCGAGGCGAGGACAGCCTTGGGGAGCAATTCTTGTGGGCCAGGAGGAGCAGGAGTGCTTCCTCCCCGTCCCCCAAGCTCCTCTACCATCATCCCACCCCATACAAACCCTCGCACCCCCCCCAGGATTGGACCCTTCCCTGGAGTTGGGAATAGGACCACCACTCCCGGGATTAGGGATCGTACCTCGCACCACCACCCCCCCCCACACCGGGGTGGGTATGGGACCTCCCCCGGGGTCAGGGATCGGACCCCCCCCCCAGGATCAGACACTACCCGGGGTCAGGGACTGGACTGCCCCCGGGCTTGAACACCCCACCCTGGGTTCGGGGCACACTGCGGCCTCTTCTCAAGCGTTCCCAACCTGACTGGAAGCCAGTCTATCAATCAGGCTGACCTCCGGGCAGGGAACCTTTCAGTGATGTCACACTCACGCTGTGGAGTTCTGACGCACTACCCCCCCATCCCCCTCCCTGTGCGTCAGAAAATTAAAATTTTCCCGGCAGAGTCTGAACCAGGAAGTGTAAGTTAGAATATTGAATTCAATGCCAAATCATGTACAGAAAGTGAAATAAAGAGAGGGGAAGAAAAATGCGATTAAGAGAGAGATAAAAGAGACAGAAAGAAAAAGTTAAAAACAAATTATTTAAATGTTTTTATTTTTTTAAATCTCCAAAGCTAATTAAAATCTGAAGGAATGAGACTCCACACTGGTAAAAGTTAATATTCAGTGCCAAAGAGGTTGTTTGGCAGTAATTAAGATTTAGGACACTGTTAAAAATGTGCTTACTTTGGAATGGACAAGCCCTAACATTTTCTGGCATATTTAGTAGGTATCTATCACGTTAGTACTGCAACTTCATGTCCTTCCATGTGATTCAATGCCGAGTCTGTCGATGAGATACTGTTATAGCGCAGGTTCTGGAGGAGGACAACTCAGACAGCAACTTCATGATTTCCGCATTTGACTGCGCATATGTGGATGCTGGAAGTTTCTGTCCGACTTATTCTTTAATAATGGTGATCACTGATAGCCTCACCATTATTTTTACTGCAACATCTGGGCCAAAGTGTTTTTGGGCTCTCTCGATAATGTGATTAGGCACTGTATCAATGCAGGATTTTTTTTTCCTTTTTCTAAGGCTATAAGTTCTCTGGTGAACTAGTTGTTAAAGGCACGACCTAACGTGGTAATAAGCCATCAGAAGTCCCTGGCTTTGATTTCCAATCTGTGAGGAGTTAGTTGTTGTCAGCTAGGGCAGCAATTGGGATTCCACAATTGGGATCAGTGTCCCTGAGCTAGGAAGGAAAAATGCATCTAGAGCTCCCACTCCTGTTGCCAATCCATTACTACCATTTTGTGTGCATGAGTGGGTTTGACCGTGGTGGCCTCCACAATCAAATAGTCTGCTGGCACTCAATGTATAGACACACACGTGAAGAATGATCACTTAGGTGAGGTAGCAGAGGGCTGTCTTTGCCAATGGAATTGTTCTCTATTAAGATTCAGCACCTTTGGCATAAGAGAGAAGACAAATCGAAAAGAAAAAAACTGAATTGATGGCCTTTCACTGGTTGCTAGCTTTGCCTTTCTCTTTTCTGCAACCTTCATGTCAGTATTGTATTTTAAATCCTTCGAATGATTCTGGCAGTTCTACTCATCCTATGTGAAATTACTATAACATTAATATTTGAAATGGAATTGCCTCATATCTTTTTAATACCCTTTTGAATATGGTCATGATATTTTGAGCTGAATAATTCTTCAGAAGGCAACTCCACCTTCACAATGCAGCCTGACATTTTTCTTTCTACTTTGGCGCACCATTTGGCATTGAACGACATCAGCAGTGCTTCTATGTCATATTTATAAGAGCTAATTGCGGCAATATCAAGTTTATTTGTAGCTTGTACAAAGGTAAATCGTGCTTGATGAATCTACTGGAATTTTTTGAGGATGTAACTGGTAGAATAGATAAGGGAGAACCAGTGGATGTGGTGTATTTGGACTTTCAGAAGGTTTTCGATTAGGTCCCGCATAAGAGATTAGCGTGTAAAGTTAAAGCACATGGGATTGGGGGTAAGGTACTGACTTGGATAGAGAACTGGTTGGCAGACAGGAAGCAAAGAGTTGGAATAAACGGGTCTTTTTCCGAGTGGCAGGCAGTGACTAGTGGGGTACCGCAGGGATCGGTGCTAGGACCCCAGCTATTCACAATATATATTAATGATCTAGACGAGGGGACTAGATGTAATATCTCCAAGTTTGCAGATGACACAAAGCTGGGTGGGCGTGTGTGCTGTGAGGAGGATGCCGAGAAACTCCAGTATGATTTGGACAGGTTGGGTGATTGGGCAGATGCATGGCAGATGCAGTATGATGTGGATATATGCGAGGTTATCCACTTTGATGGCAAAAACAGGAAGGCAGATTATTATCTGAAAGGCAATAGATTTGGAGAAGGGGAAGTGCAATGAGACCTGGGTGTCCTTGTGCACCAGTCACTGAAGGTAAGCATGCAATTGCAGCAGGCGGTTAAGATGGCAAATGGTATGTTGGCCTTCATAGCAAGAGGATTCGAGTACAGGAACAAGGATGTCTTGCTGCAGTTGTACAGGGCCTTGGTGAGACCACACCTTGAGTATTGTGTGCAGTTTTGGTCGCCTTATCTGAGGAAGGATGTTCTTGCCATGGAGGGAGTGCAGCGAAGATTCACCAGGCTGATACCTGGGATGGCAGGAATGACGTATGAGGAGAGATTGGGGCGATTGGGCTTGTACTCGCTGGAGTTTAGAAGAATGAGAGGGGATCTCATTGAAACTTATAAAATTCTAACAGGACTAGACAGACTAGATGCAGGAAGGATGTTCTCGATGGCGGGGGAGTCCAGTCTTACGTTCATTAATAAATAGACATTCTTATTATGAACACAGCTAGCTTTTGCTAGTTACTTTATTGAGCACATGTGGACTAGGTACAGTATCTGTAGAGGCTTCCATCTTGACTGCTGCCTTGTGGGTAGCCTAGTGCCTCATGGGTAATGTTGTCTTAATATATATACAGCTGGGTAGTGTAGTCTTATATACAGCTCTACACAGCTCTATGGCTCCGCCTAGTGTCCACTATAGAGGCACTAGGCTACCCACAAGGCAGCAGTCAAGATGGAAGCCTCTACAGATACTGTACCTAGTCCACATGTGCTCAATAAAGTAACTAGCAAAAGCTAGCTGTGTTCATAATAAGAATGTCTATTTATTAATGAACATAAGATTTTTTTTTCTGCCAATGCACTTTATTATGGTTATGTTTATGTTAATGTATTACAAGCCAAATGTATGTTGAATGTTTAAATGTCTTAATCTAAATGTACACTCTCGGGAGCCGCAAGCCTACGTTTCGTTGTACTGCACTTGTGCACTAACAATGACAATAAAAGTTGATTTGATTTGATTTTTGTTTTGAATCCCACATTGGCACATAGTACCAGAGTGACAGAGGGAGTGTCTATCCCACACTCAATGATCAACCACACTGTTCACACTAGAATCGGATGAGCATGTCCATCTGCTTTTAATGGTTGTTTGGAGTTTTCAGCTATCTTATGTTCATTAATAAATAGACATTCTTATTATGAACACAGCTAGCTTTTGCTAGTTACTTTATTGAGCACATGTGGACTAGGTACAGTATCGGTAGAGGCTTCCATCTTGACTGCTGCTTTGTGGGTAGCCTAGTGCCTCATGGGTAATGTAGTCTTAATATATATACAGCTGGGTAGTGTAGTCTTATATACAGCTCTACACAGCTCTACGGCTCCACCTAATGTCCACTATAGAATGACATGTTATTGATCATTACATCCAGAACCAGGGGTCACAGTCTAAAGATAAGGGGTAAGCCATTTAGGACAGAGATGAGGAGGAATTTCTTCACCCAGAGAGTGGTGAATCTGTGGAATTCTCTACCACAGGAGGCAGTTGAGGCCAATTCATTAAATATATTCAAGAAGGAGTTAGATATATTTCTTAAGGCTAAAAGGATCAAGGGATATGGGGAGAAAGCAGGGACAGGGTACTGAATTTGGATGATCAGCCAGGATCTCATTAAATGGCGGAGCAGGCTCGAGGGGCCGAATGGCCTACTCCTGCTCCTATCTTCTATGTTTCTATATTTCTATATTTGTCTTTCATTGCTTAGCATTCATGCAACTGGAGGTATTAAAAGCAGTCTGGCAGAAAATAAAATAGGCCTTTACCATACATTGCAGATTAACTGCAGACTTTCCTGATGATTTAGCTTTGCTACTGGGCAATGGAAGTTGATGGTCACTGAAATATGTCTGTTACTCCATGGGCCCTGGGTACTGCTCAGCCAAAAAATAATAATTCTGAAACAGGCCAGTCACTTGTGTAAAATTGTAAAGCTGTACCTGAAACACAACATACTGAGGAGAAGATTTTCCAGCTGGCAGGTTCAGTCCTATCATTTTCCAATTCAAAAGGCACAAATTCCAAAATCTAGAGCTTTGGAAAATTATGACTAATACATCTGCAATTTCCTCACTATTTATTTTAATACAATGGAGTGGAAAGAGTCAGGTCTTGGAGATTTGTTCATCTTAAGTCCCATTATTTCCTCCATTATCATTTTTTAAAACTTATATTAAATCCACTAAGCTCCTCCCGTTGACTTATTTTTAGATTGCTTTGTACCACAGGTATATTGCCCTCATCCATCACTATTAAAATGGATACAAAGTACTCATTTAACAAGTCTGCCATTTCTTTATCATCCAGTCTCACCTGCATCCATCTTTAATGGGACAGCAGGATAGTACGAGCCCCGAGCTTGAGGGAGGTAAGTGGTTCACCTTCCCAGACTCACTTATAGCCAAGAATCTCCAGGCTGGACTCCTCAAAAGGTATCAAGAGTTTGTAATTTCTCAGCCCTCCTCCAATTAATTTCTGTTCCCTTGTATAAAGTGCCATCTTGTCCTGCAGGCAGAGAAGTAATTTTGAGATGTTGTAAGTTGTAGGAGCACATACTGTGACAGACAAATGTCCACCCTATGGCCGATTCCATTTGTTGTGGCCATGCATCAAATAGTTAAGTCAGTTTACAATGATTTGCTGTGTGAAGCCATTAAGAGATATCAGTGTTCCATGGGTTTCAGTTGTAAATTGCATCTTGAATACATGCTCTGCTGTAATATGGGCATGCATGGTATATAATGAAAGAGTTGTAAGCTTATCTGAGGGCTTGTTATGGACCAATAATAAGTTTAGGCAACACTTTTTGGCATTCATATTTGGACTATTTATTTGGTATAGAGTACTATATAATTGTATCTTGGAAGCTTTCTTAAGGTCTGCGATCATATTTTACATCTGTTCCCAGATCCTGTGGGTATTGTTCACAGGTTTTTGGAACACAGGAACATAGGAACAGGAGTAGGCCATTCAATTCCTCGAGCCTGTTCCACCATTCAATGAGATCATGGCTGATCTGTGACTTAACTCCATATACCCGCCTTTGGCCCATTTCACTTAATACCTTTGGTTAACAGAAAGTTATCAATCTCTGATTTAAAATTAACAATTGATCTAGCATCAGTTGCCGTTTGCGGAAGAGTTCCATACTTCTACCACCCTTTGTGTTAGAAATGTTTCCTAATTTCACTCCTGATTCTTCTGGTTCTAATTTTAAGACTACACCACCTGGTCCTGGAATCCCAAACCAATGGAAATAGTTTCTCCCTATCTACTCTATCTGTTCCACTTAATATCTTGTAAACGTCAATCAGATCACCCCTTAATCTTATAAATTCTAGGGAATTCTAGGAACATCCCTAATTTGTGTAATCTCTCCTCATAACTTAACGCTTGAAGTCCGGGTATCATTCTGGTAAGCCTACGCTGCACTCCCTCCAAGGCCAATATATCTTTCCTAAGGTGTGGTGCCCAGAACTGTTCACAGTACTCCAGGTGCGGCCTAACCAGGGCTTTGTATAGCTGTAGCATAACTTCTACTCCCTTGTAGTCTAGCCCTCTAGATATAATGGCCAGCATCCTATTAGCCTTTTTGATTAGCCTTTTGTTTTACTCTGGCCATCATCTTCTACCAGGCATAATACACTTCTGTCTTCTGGGGACGGTGATCTGGATTGGCACCTCTTGCAGCACCTCCACTTAATCATCCATCAGACAGGAGAGTTGGTGCTGTGCTACTCCTCCACTTACCCACAGAATCTGCTTCCTGCCTCCACAATTGTTCAGCCATCTACTGGTTTGCATCAGCCACTTCAGACTTTGGTAAGGCTGCTAACAAAATTCTGTCCCTCCGCCATGCCACATATCTTTAAATTCAGACTCCAATCCTTTAAGAGCAAAAACTGCAATGGAAATTCTATCCCCCTCCCCTCTTAAGTGAGCTTCAAGAAGGAGGCCCATTACTGGCCGGGAGCTGATTTTATGTAACTAATTCGAATCAACCCAGAAGAATCAGTAGTGTCGCCATTCCTACTGCAAGCAAATTTAAAGCTTGCGGTGCACTGGTCTGACAGCCAGTTTAGGCTTTTACCAATAGTTCTTCAAAATCAGTAACACACAATCCAGTCAGTGTTTCAATTCCAGCCACTATTCTATTTAAATTGTGACCATCATAGAAACATAGAAGATAGGAGCAGGAGTAGGTCATTCGGCCCCGCGAGCCTGTTCTGCCATTTAATGAGATCATGGCTGATCATACAAATTCAGTACCTGTCCCTGCTTTCTCCCCCTATCCCTTGATCCCTTTAGCCTTAATATATTTAACTCCTTCTTGAATATATTTAATGAATTGGCCTCAATTGCCTTCTGTAGTAGAGAATTCCACAGGTTCACCACTCTCTGGGTGAAGAAATTCCTCCTCATCTCTGTCATAAATTGCTTACCCCTTATCCTTAGACTGTGACCCCTGGTTCTGGACTCCCCCCCGCCCCCCCCCCCCCCATCGGGAACATCCTTCCTGCATCTAGTCTGTTTAGTCCTGTTAGAATTTTATAAGTTTCAATGAGATCACCTCTCATTCTTCTAAACTCTAGCAAATACAAACCCAATTGACCCAATCTCTCCTCATACGTCCTTCCTGCCATCCCAGGTATCAGTCTGGTGAATCTTCGCTGCACTCCCTCCATTAAACCAATCATTATACTGCATTTGCCATGCATCTGCCCATTCACCCAACCTGTCCAAATCATACTGGAGTTTCTCTCTGCATCCTCCTCACAGCACACACACCCACCCAGATTTGTGTCGTCTGCAAACATGGAGATATTACATCTAGTTCCTTCGTCTAGATCATTAATATATATTGTGAATAACTGGGGTACTAGCACCAATCCCTGCGGTCCCTCACTAGTCACTGCCTGCCACTCGGAAAAAGACCCGTTTATTCCGACTCTTTGCTTCCTGTCTGCCAACCGATTCTCTATCCAAGTCGTACCTTACCCCCAATCCCATGTGCTTTAACTTTGAAGGCTAATCTCTTATGTGGGACCTTATTGAAAGCCTTCTGAAAGTCCAAATATACCACATCCACTGGTTCTCCCTTATCTATTCTGCCAGTTTCATCCTCAAAAAATTCCAGTAGATTAGTCAAACATAATTTACCTTTTGTAAATCCATGTTGATTTTGTCCGATCCTGTCACTGTTTTCCAAGTTCTCTGCTATTACATCTTTCATAATGGACTCTAGCATCTTCCCCACTACCAATGTTTTCTCTCAGCAACATTTTTTAAATTGTGGGGTTACATTAGCTACCCTCCAATCCATGGGGACTTTTCCAGAATCTATAGAATTTTGGAAGATGACCAGCAATGCATCTACTATTTCTTGGGCCACTTCCTTAAGTACCCTAGGATGTAGATTATCGGGCCCTGGGGATTTATCGGCCTTCAATCCCGACAATTTCCCTAACACCATTTCCCTACAAATAATGATTTCATTCAGTTCCTCCCTCTCATTAGACCCTATGTTCCCCGGCATCTCTGGGAGGTTATTTGTGTTCTCCTTTGTGAAGACAGAACCAAAGTATCTATTTAATTGGTTTGCCATTTCTTTGTTCCCCATTATAAATTCTCCTGATTCTGACTGCAAGGGACCACGGCTTGACTTCACCAATCTTTTTCTCTTCGCATATCTATAGAAGCTTTTACAGTCAGTTTTTATGTTCCCTGCGAGCTTACTCTCATATTCTATTTTGCCCCTCTTAATTAATCCCTTTGTCCTCCTTTGCTGAATCCTAAACTGCTCCCAATTCACACGTTTGCTGCTTTTTCTGGCCAATTTATGTCCTCTCCTTGAATCTTATGCTATCCCTAATTTCCCTTGTTAGCCACGGTTGAGTCACCTTTTTTGTTTTATTTTTATGCCAAACAGGGATGAACAAATTCTGTAGTTCATCCATGCGATTGTTAAATGTTTGCCATTGCCTAACCACTGTCAACCCTTTAAGTAACATTCCCCAATCCATCCTATCCAATTTGCGCCTCAAACCATCGCAGTTTCCTTTATTTAAATTCAGGACCCTAGTCTCTGAGTCAACTACTTCACTCTCCATCTTAATGAAGAATTCTATCATATTATGATCGCCCCTCCCCAAGGGGCCTCGCACAACAAGGTTTCTAATTAATCCTTTCTCATTACATAATACCCTGCCTAAGATGGCCTGATCTCTAGTTGGTTCCTCGACATATTGGTCCAGGAAACCATCCTGTATACAATCTAGGAATTCCACCGCCACAGTATTGTTATTAATTTGTTTAGCCCAATCTATATGTAGATTAAAGTCACCCATGATAACTGCTGTACTATATTCTGGAACATATCCAAAAATGAAACAAAAGCAATAGTTTCTCTTACTTTCAATTCAATCATCAGCTTCCAGCATTTGAGACACCATTTACTGGATTTTGATACTGGAGACGTGTAGGGGGCGGGACTACAGCTTTTGGGGTTGTAGTCCCGCCTCCATCGAGTTGTGGCCAACCCACTCGATTTTCACTTGATTGACCTTGTTGAGCCCACCCAGCGGGCTCAGCAGGCCAATTAAGGGCCACCCAGCAACAGGTGACATCACAGATTGACATTTCACCTGTCAAGAGCTTTTGACAGATGAAATATCAGCGTTTGTAGCTGTCAAACACTGACAATCTGTACTCCAAGTTAATTCCTTCTTCTCAGGCTGATTTGGAGATCTCTCCAGAACAGAAAGCAGAATGCTGCAGATTTTGACAGCTCGTGGCCATTCTGCTTTCTGTGCCAGTAAGATGAGGGACTCCTGAGAGCTGAAGGAAGGAAGGCTGTAAAGGTAAGTAAAACTTCTTTAATCACTTTATAAACACCAAACACACTTACCTCTGCACTCATGCACCCATCACTCACCTGAACACCGGACATCTCGAACCCTCCAAGCCCTTCAGCCCAACGGTCCGCCTTGCTAACTTGGCGTGGTTTGGAGCCGTCGAGAATCCCACACTGCAGGGATAAAAATAGGGATTAGGCTAAAAACTGCCTGTTAACTACCTGTTAACAGGCAGTTAATTGGCATTAATTTCCTTCCCGCCTCGGGGAGGCGGCTCCCAGCACAGGTCAGATACCCGCCTCCTGGGAAACGGGCATGGAGGTGGGTTGGGGGTGGGATGGGTTCGTGCCCCCGATTTCGCGATTTTGAACTCCCACATGCCTCCAATCCCACCTCCACGGCCCAATGAAAATCCTGCCCTATGGATACAATGCTAATCCACTGCATGTGGTCTCTAGCACTATCAAATAAACACCCACTGAATACCATTTCAATCAATTATTTCTGAACAGGCCCAGCTCATTGCTTCTGAGGGTAAGACGACAAGTACATTTGTCATAAAGCTTCCCACATGACATACAAGATTTTAGCACCAATTTTAATCCTTTCTCCCTCACATACTTATCTAGCTTCCCCTTAAATTAATCTGTGTTATTTGCCTTAACCACTCCATGTGGCAGCGAGTTCCACATTCTCACCACTCTTTGAGTAAATAAGTGTCTCCTGAATTCCTTATTGGATTTATTAGTGATTATCTGATATTCATGGCCACTAGTTTTGGACTCTCCCACACATGGAAACATCTTTTCTCCTTCTACCCTATTAAACCCCTTCATAATTTTAAAGACCTCTATCAGGTCACTTCTCAGTCTTCTCTTTACTAGAGGAAAAAACCTCAGTCTGTTCAGTCTTTCCTGACCGTTGTACTCTCGCTAGTCTGGTAACATACTGGTCATTTGTTTTTTGCACTCTCTCCAGTGTTTCTATATCCTTTTTGCAACACGGAGACCAGAACTGTGCAGAGTACTCCAAGTGTGTTCTAACCAAGGCAGCTACTTTTGAGTTCTCACCGTTTCCGTGCTCCAGATAGACTCTTCTCAGTATTCCGTGCAGCCATCGTTTTATTCTTCTTGGTACCTTCACACTAGGTTCCAAATTTCCAGCTACGAGATTAGGCAAGTGACCTCCTGTTTCCATGAGTCTCCCAGTCCACACAGCTGAAGGTCCCTAGAAGGTGTGCTAGAGCTCCTTACCTATCTAATTTAGCAACAATTGGAAACTCACCATGTGGGTGATCGCAGCTGAAACTCTGACACGATGCACCGATTACGTTTGCCCTTCCCACACAATCTGTCCTTTTTATCATGGAATCACAGTAGAAAGTCCCATGTAATCTGTCTTCTTGGGAGTCAGGATATATAAGAGAAAAATGATGGCACAGCTTCATTATCGGCTTCAGAAGACAAATAAAGTGAAAATACATGATATTTTCAAAGGACAAACCACTGAATATTGAAAAACATTTCCCTCGTGTGCTGATCGTCACAATTTATTCATCGATTATTAAGTCAGATCACTTGTTAAGTGCTTCAGAATTCAGCAAGTACTTTATTTATGTTGGATGCTGAAATGGCCCAAGTCAACATACATCAAAGCTATTCAGTGACTGAGCTTGTGAATACAATGTCAATTGTGACCCAGATATAACACTGCATTTTTTTGGTAAAGATCATGTTATTGCAAATACTGTACTTCTACCATCAAACAACAGTGAAATGGTAAAACATGTTTGGGCTCCTGTCCCACAGAATGCAGAACATGCCTGTCCTTCACCACATAGTGAATCCCAATCTCCATCAGGGGAAAGTGATGGACAGAGGGCAGAGATTCAACCCCACAGAGAAAATCTCAGACAGTGAATTACCTCTTCTGTTGGCAAAAACTTGGATTGCCTGCCTTCTTCGATAGTTAGTGGTGCATTGTGTAGGGAGACCTAAAGTTATGTGGGAAAAAAAATTCTCTGCTGCAAAATATAACATGATCTGTAATGCACTACCTGAAAGGGTGGTAGAAGCAGATTCAATAGTAACTTTCAAAAAAGGAAATTGATATATACTTGAAAAAGATAACATTTGCAGGGCTATGGGGAAAAGAGCAAGGGAGTGGGTCTAATTGGTTAGCTCTTTCAAAGAGCCAACACAGGCACAATGGATCGAATGGCCTCATTTTGTGCTGTATAATTCGATAGATAATATTCTTAAGCATAATAGAAATCACAAGGCAGGGTTGGTGGTTTGTGTTTGCCTTTTACACCGTGGCTTCTACACTGCGGCTGCGGAGGTCGAGGCCCAGGAGGAGCAGCGAGGCCACGACTTCAGAGTGAGGACGAGGCCCAGGAGCAAAGTTGAGGCCCAGGAGCAAGATCAAGGCCCAGGAGCAAGGTCAAGACCCAGGAGTAGGGATGGGAGGAGCAGCGAGGCCACGAACCAGGAGTGAGGATGAGGCCCAGGAGCAAGGTCAAGGCCCAGGAGCAGGGATGGGAGGAGCAGCGAGGCCAGGACCCAGGAGCGAGGACGAGGCCCAGGAGCAAGGACGAGGCCCAGGAGCAAGGTCAAGGCCCAGGAGCAGGGACGGGAGGAGCAGTGAGGTCAGGACCCAGGAGTGAGGATGGGGCCCAGGAGCGAGGATGAGGCCCAGGAGCGAGGTCGGGACCCAGGAGCGAGAACGAGGCCCAAGGGCGAGGATGAGACCCAGGGGTGAGGAAGGGGCCCAGGAGTGAGGAGGAGCCCAGCAGCATGACCGAGGCCCAGTAGTGGCACAGCGTGGACCAGCAGCAGGGTCGGGCCCAGGGAAGGTGTAGCATAGGCTAATAGCGGGGTCGGCAGGATCACACTGCATCCTATGAAACCCAGGCAGAGAGGACCTGCGGGAAGGAGAGAGGAGGAAAGTAGGAGAATGTTTGTGTGTGTGTGCTAGGCCAATGTAGCAGAGCCCGGTCTCCAATCGTCTTGGATCCCCTTGCCATTGGACCAAGACCTTGCTCTGTCAAGCCCATGTGGTAGCTGGTGTACAATGGCATAGGCATCTTCCACCCTTTAAAATGAAGTTCAGGGCCTCCATGGAACGTCAGGACCCTCATGGGCAACACAAACAGCGACAGACCGGAACGCCGTACTGCTATCGTTGCCTGGGAGCTCAGCCATTTTGACATAGACATCACTGCCCTAAGTGAGACCCGACGGGCAGGGGAAGACCAGCTCAAGGAGCTAGGTGGTGCTTACACCTTCTTCTGGAAAGGCAAACTTGAAGAAGAACGCCGCCTCCATGGGGTAGGCTTTGCCATAAAAAATGAGCGAGTTCGATGTCTCAGAGACTCCCCTTGCGGAATAAACAAATGCCTCATGACCCTTCGGCTCACCGTAGCCCGGAACCAGTGCGCTACGGTCATCAGTGCGTACGCCCCAACACAGGAAGCCACAGACGAGACCAAAGAGGAATTCTGCTCCAGCCTCGAACAATCCGTGTCCCGAGTCCCAATGGGCAACAAGCTGATCCTCCTTGGTGACTTTAACACCAGAGTTGGAAAGGACACAGACTTCTGGGGCGGTGTAATCGGCAGAGAGGGGGTAGGGAAAGCCAACTCCAATGGTTACCTCCTCCTGACGAAATGCTTAGAACATGGCCTTGTCATAACCAACACCTTGTTCCATCAGAGAGACAAGTACAGGGCTTCATGGCAACACCCTCGCTCCAAGCACTGGCATCTGCTGGACCACGTCATCATCTGAGCGAGGGACTGCAAGGACATCTGCATCACCCGCGCCATGACAGGAGCTGACGACTGCTGGACAGACCACCGCCTAATCCATTCTGTCATCTCCATCAATGTAGCCCCAAAACAGCGGCGGCAACAGAAACAATGCTGCAGGAAAATCAATGCTGGAGCACTCAAAGACCCTGCTTTAAGCCATATTCAGCCTGCGCCTCACAACCAACCTGACGACTCCCAATGATTCAGAGACACAGAGTGTCCACAGCGCCTGGTCTGCACTCAAGGCCTCCATAATTAGCACCTGTGAAGAGACGCTCAGTCACTCGACCAGGAAACACCAAGACTGGTTTGACGAGAATGACCAGGAGATCCAGGAACTAATATGCCGCAAGCGCAAGGCATTCCTGATCTGGAAACAGCAACACAACTTGAGAGCAAGAAAGCAGCTCTACAGGTGCCTGAAGGCCGAGGTCCAACAAAAAACTTGTGACCTAAAGAACAGATGGTGGGTGGAGAAAGCATAGGAGATCCAGCAGTTAGCTGACAACCACTGTTATGTTCATTAATAACTAGACATTCTTATTATGAACTGCTAGCT
Source organism: Somniosus microcephalus (assembly GCF_052327205.1). Taxonomy (NCBI): domain Eukaryota; kingdom Metazoa; phylum Chordata; class Chondrichthyes; order Squaliformes; family Somniosidae; genus Somniosus; species Somniosus microcephalus. The sequence continues at coordinate 41,865,259 of NC_140998.1, forward strand.
TCTAGCTAGTCATTTATTCAGTACACGTTCTCTAGGTACAGCATCTGTAGAGATTCAGCATGTGTACTTCTGTGTGCAGGCAGCCATCTTGACTACTGCCTTGTGGGTAGCCTAGTGCATCGTGGGTAGTGTAGTCTTAAACACATACAACTAAATATACAGCTCTATACAGCTCTATGGCTCCATCTAGTGTACCACTCTAGAATGACATGTTATTGATCATTACATCCCCCTTTCTTTGAGGTTAACAAAATCAATATCAATCAACTTTCAAGAAAAACGATAAAGATGATATCAGTAACACTTTTGTTAGTGCTCTATAAACATAAACATTTTCACAACAGTCAATACATTTTCAATATAGTTTTTCTTTGTACTCAAAGATTAAGTCTATCAGGCTTTTTTACTACATGTGTGGGTCTTCTCAGCACGGGTAAGTCTGATGTATTTTCATGAGATTGTTCTGGTGGTGAATGACAAGATACAGTTGCGGCATTGTCATCAATCTGCTCTTGGATAGTTTCTTGTGTTTTCAGGAGGGAACGGCGGTACCTCCTGAGAATCTGTCCTTCCTCAGTTCTAACAGTGTATGACCTTGGTCATACTTCCTCAGTAGAGCTCACATGACTCTTTGTGGGTGCTCGGGATAGTGCATCTGCTAACACTATGTATTTGCCTGGTGTGTAGATCAGTTCAAAGTCATATCTTTGCAGCTTCATCATGAGTCGTTGAATCCTTGGAGACATCTCATTCAGATTTTTTTTTATGATGGCAACCAGTGGGCTGTGGTCTGTCTCAACTGTGAAGGTGGGAAGTCCATATATGTAGCCATGAAACTTTTCTAGTCCAACTACCAAGCCTAGACATTCCTTTTCAATCTGGGCGTATCGACACTCAGAATCAGTCATAGACCTGGAGGCATAGGCAACAGGCTTCCAATCTTCACCCTCTGCTTGTAGCAAGACCGCACTTAGGCCATCTTTTGATGCATCTGTTGACACTTTGATTCTCTTTGTTGGGTCAAAAAAGGTGAGTACAGGTGTGGTTGTCATCGCTGTTTTAAGATTTATCCACTCTTGTTCATGTCTTTCTGTCCATGCGAACTCATTTGATTTACGTAGCAGTTCTCACAGACAGGCTGTTAGAATAAAATTTTGCTGGACAAGATTGCTGGACAAGATTTTGCTGGAAAAGACACAAACAACAAATTCGCTGACTGGGACTAATTGAATCATCACTGCACAGTGAGACATGCCACGCTTACGCATGGCTGGAACAAAGTTCGTCTCGTGTCCTGACTGGGACTAATTGAATCACTGAGGACTAACAAGGTTCACTGGTATCCTATCATCGAACTAATCACTTGTATCCTATTATCGAACTAATCACATTCCGCCGGGGAACAAGACGGAACAAAGACCTGAAGAGGCAGAATTGGCAAAACAAGTGTGTAAACTCCTGACTGGAGGAAAATAACGATATGCGCTAATAAACAAATTGATTGGATGAATGTAAATGATCTAAAACCAACTTCTTGGAATTGTATATAAGCTCGGCACGTACTACAATCGGGGAGAAGGTGCTCTCGCAGACCGTGTGGTTGCAGACGCTTCTCCCAGAGCTCTGTCATTTAATAAAGTTGTCTCTCTTACTCAAAGTCTAGTTTCCGAGGAATCATTTTTCCTACAACACAGGCTGTCTTGGTTGACAAGTTAGGAATGAACTTTCCAATGAAGTTTATCATCCCCATGATGCGTAGCACTCCTTTTTTGTCAGTGGGTCGGGGCATTTTGAGTATGGCGTTTACTTTTTCCATATCTGGCTCTATTCCTTTACCAGATAGAATATCTCCAAGGAAAGTGACTTCCTGGATGTCAAACTGACACTTGGCTTTGTTGAGCTTCAGTCCATTCCGGCATATGCTCTGTAGCATTTTAGTCAGTCTCTCATTTTGTTCTTTCAGTGTGGAGCCCCAGATGATGTGTCATCAACATAGACCCGAACTCCTTCCAGACCTTCAATTATGTGTTCCATCGCTCTATGAAAGATTTCAGATGCAGATATTATCCTGAAAGGCATTCTGAGGAAACAATACCTGCCAAATGGTATGTTGAAGGTACAGTATTTGGTGCTCTCTTCATCCAGTTTTAGTTGCCAAAATCCTTGTGAGGCATCGAGCTTTGTAAAGTATCTGGCACCTGACATTTCACTGGTGATTTCTTCTCGCTTGAGAATCTGGTAGTGTTCACGTTTTATGTTTGCATTTAAGTCCTTTGGATCCATGCATATTCTTAGATCATTGTTCTTTTTCTTTACACATACCATGGAGTTAACCCAGTCTGTTGGCTCTTCGACTTTCCTGATGACTCCTAGTGTGGTCATTCTGTCCAGTTCATTCTTGAGCCGGTCACGCAGGGGTGCTGGAACTCTTCGTGGAGCATGTACCACTGGCTGAGCATCCTCCTTTAGCTGGATCTTGTAAGTGAATGGTAGAACTCCAAATCCTTTGAACACATCCTGGAAATTACTCACTACAGAATCCACTGAGTCATCTGGTCTGCTTATGGCACAGTTTATACGGTAGACTCTCTTGACCAGTTCTAAGTCTTCACAAGCTTTGTCACCTAGTAGTGAAACAAGTCCTTCAGCCACAACAGAAAACATGAGATGATGCACTTTGCCTTTGACTGTCACTTTAAGTCTGCATACACCTAAGCTATCTATTTTCTGACCATTATAGTTCTTCAGTAGTACTGACTTTTTCTGTATTTTGGGCTTTTCTTTCATGTTTTTAATGTCACTCATACTGATTAAGTTTGCTTTTGCTCCAGTGTCCAGTTTCAATGTAACTAATGCTCCATTTATCTGCAGTGGGATCATCCATTTGTCCTCTTTTGCTGCATTGACGTTATGTTCAGCATTGTCCATATCTGAGGGCTGCACATTTTCTGTATCCTTTTTGATATTGTCACATGACACCATTCGTACAAAAAATGTCTCACTTAAATCAGTGTCCTCAATCATATTGACTTGTTGCCCTTTCTTTGTTGTTACTTTTGAAAAGCATTGTTTGGCAAAGTGATTCTTTCCATGACATTTTGTGCACATTTTTCCAAACGCTGGGCATTGTCTTAACTGGTGTTTGTAACCACAGCGTTTACAATTAAAAATTCCTTCCTCCGATTGCTTTTCATTTCTGTTCTGCCCATGTTTCTTCCCTTTGTAGGACACAGCACCGACAGCAGCACTTACTACAATCGCATCATTATTGATTTCACTGAAAGTCTTCGCGTGCTGTCGAGCTAGCTCACTGGCTTGGCATATTTTCACAGCATTTTCCATGTCAGTTCGGTTTCTCTCAACAGACGTTCCCTGACCTTTTTATCATGAATACCAAACACAATTTGGTCACGAATCATGGATGCTTTCAGCTCAGAGAAATTACATGTCTGTGCTTTCAGTTTCAGATCGGTCACAAAGCTATCAAAAGTGTCATTTTGCTGCTGTGTCCTTGAACAGAACACATACCTCTCATAGGTTTCATTCTTTTTGGGAGAACAATATGTATCAAATTTCTTTAGCACATTGTCTAATTTGTTTCTGTTCTCCTCTGGATTAAATACAAATGTATTAAATACCTCTATCGCCTGTGGGCCTGCAACCGTGAGCAGCAATGCTATTTTCCTTGTGTCTGGCTTCGTATCAAAGCCGATGGCAGCAATGTAGAGTTCGAATTGTTGTTTGAAAGCCCGCCAATTGCAGTCGACATTTCCCGTGAGTTTCAAACCTCCTGGCGGCTTCAAAGACTCCATGTCGCATTTCACAATGTTTAGCAGATTTTCACAACTCCTGGTACCATGTTATGTTCATTAATAACTAGACATTCTTATTATGAACTGCTAGCTTCTAGCTAGTCATTTATTCAGTACACATTCTCTAGGTACAGCATCTGTAGAGATTCAGCATGTGTACTTCTGTGTGCAGGCAGCCATCTTGACTACTGCCTTGTGGGTAGCCTAGTGCATCGTGGGTAGTGTAGTCTTAAACACATACAACTAAATATACAGCTCTATACAGCTCTACGGCTCCATCTAGTGTACCACTCTAGAATGACATGTTATTGATCATTACAACCATGATGTGCATGGATTCTTTAGCACAGTTAAGCACTCAAGGTCCTACCCCACTGTGGGCCAAGATCGGAGAGGTACTCATTAAGCACAGAGAGGCAGTCACTGCCTGCTGGAAGGAGTACTTTGAAGATCTCCTTCAACGCGAGTATCCTCAACTCCATCCCGCAGCATGCTACCCGCCATCACCTCAGCACAACCCCAGCCCGGCATGAGGTTGAAAAGGCCATCCAACAACTGAAGAACAACAAGGCCTCAGGAGCAGATGGAATCCTCACCAAGGCACTAAAGCATGGTGGAGAAGCACTATTGGCGTGAATACATAAACGCATTCCTCTTATTTGGAAAAAGGAGAGCATGCCAGGGGATCTCAGAGATGCCGTAATCGTGACCATCTTCAAGAAAGGTGACAAGTCTGATTGCAGTAATTATAGAGGAGTTTCCCTGCTGTCTGCCACAGGGAAAGTCATCGCAAGAATCCTCCTCAATCACCTTCTCCCAGTGGCTGAAGAGTTCCTCCCAGAGTCGCAATGCGGATTCCGCCCATTAAGGGGCACAATGGACATGATCTTCACCGCACGTCAAATACAAGAGAAATGCTGGGAACAGCACCAACTGCTGTACATGGCCTTCTTTGACCTTACAAAGGCCTTTGACACCATCAACCATGAGGGATTATGGAGTGTCCTCCTCAAATTTGGCTGCGCTCAAAAGTTTGTCACCATCCTCTGCCTGCTTCACGACGAAATGCAAGCCTTGATCCTGACCAACAGATCCAGCACAGACCCAGTTATTGTATGGGTTGGGTCAAGCAAGGCTGTGTCATCGCACCAACACTCTTCTCGATCTTCCTTGCTGCAATGCTCCATCTCACCCACAGTAAGCTCCCCGCTGGAGTGGAGCAAATTTACAGAACAAACGGGAAACTGTTCAAACTCCGTCGCCTCCAGTCCAGATCCAAGGTTGTCCCATCCTCTGTCATCGAATTACAGTATGTAGACGACACTTGCGTCTGCGCACACTCGGAGGTCAAACTCCAAACCATCGTCAACACATTCACCAAAGTGTACAAAAGCATGGGCCTGACACTAAACATCCGTAAGACAAAGGTCCTCTACCAACCTGCCCCCGCCACACAGTACTGCCCCCCAATTATCAAAATCCATGACAAGGCCTTGGACAATGTGGACCACTTTCCATACCTCGGGAGCCTACTGTCAACAAGTTCACCACCGCCTTCAGTATGCCAGTGCAGCCTTCGGTCGCCTGAGGAAGAGAGTGTTTGAAGACCAGGACCTCAAACCAGGCATTAAGCTCATGGTCTACAGAGCAGTAGTGATTACCGCCCTCCTGTATGCTTCAGAGACATGGACCATATACAGTAGGCACCTCAAAGCACTGGAGAGGTACCACCAATGCAGCCTTCACAAGGTCCTGCAAATCCATTGGCAGGATAGGCGCACCGATGTCAGTGTTCTTGCTCAGGCCAACATCCCCAGCATCGAAGCTCTGGCCACGCTCGATCAGCTCTGATGAATGGGCCACATCATCCTCATGCCCGATATGAGACTCCCAAAACAAGCGCACTACTCGGAGCTCTGATACTGCAGGAGAGCTCCAGGTAGGCAGGGGAAATGCTTCACGGACATCCTCAAAGCCTCCTTGGAAAAAGTGCAACAGCCCCTCCGACACCTGGGAATCCCTGGCCCAAGATCGCACAAAGTGGAGGAGAAGCATAGAAACATAGAAGATAGGAGCAGGAGTAGGTCATTCGGCCCTTCGAGCCTGTTCCGCCATTCAATGAGATCATGGCTGATCATCCAAATTCAGTACCCTGTCCCTGCCTTCTCCCCATATCCCTTGATCCCTTTAGCCTTAAGAAATAAATCCAACTCTTTTTTGAATATATTTAATGAACTGGCCTCCACCGCAGAGAATTCCACAGGTTCACCACTCTCTGGGTGAAGAAATTCCTCCTCATTTCAGTCCTAAATGGCTTACCCCTTATCCTTAGACTATGACCCCTGGTTCTGGACTCCCCGGCCATCATAAACATCCTTCCTGCATCTAGTCTGTCCAGGCCTGACAGAATTTTATAGGTTTCGGTGAGATCCCCTCTCAATCTTCTAAACTCCAGTGAGTATAATCCCAATCGACACAATCTCTCCTCATACGTCATTCCTGCCATCCCAGGTATCAGCCTGGTGAATCTTCGCTGCACTCCTTCCATGGCAAGAACGTCCTTCCTCAGGTAAGGCGACCAAAACTGCACACAATACTCAAGGTGCGGTCTCACCAAGGCCCTATACAACTGTAGCAAGACATCCTTGTTCCTGTACTCGAACCCTCTTGCTACGAAGGCCAACATACCATTTGCCACCTTAACCGCCTGCTGCACCTGCATGCTTACCTTCAGCAACTGGTGCACAAGAACACCCAGGTCTCTTTGCACTTCCCCTTCTCCCAATCTATTGCCATTCAAATAATAATCTGCCTTCCTGTTTTTGCCACCAAAGTGGATAACCTCACATTTATCCACATTATAGTGAATTTGCCATGTTTCTGCCCAACCACCCAATCTGTCCAAATCGTACTGGAGTTTCACGACATCCTCCTCACAGCTTACCCTCCCACCCAGCTTTGTGTCGTCTGCAAATTTGGAGATATTACATCCAATTCCCTCGTCCAGGTCATTAATATATATTGTGAACAGCTGGGGTCCTAGGACCGATCCTTGCGGTACCCCACTAGTCACTGCCTGCCACTCGGAAAACGACCTGTTTATTCCAACTCTTTGCTATCTGTCCGCCAACCAGTTCTCTATCCAAGTCAATACCTTGCCCCCAATCCCATGTGCCTTAATTTTGCACGCTAATCTCTTATGTGGGACCTTATCGAAAGCCTTCTGAAAGTCCAAATACACCACATCCACTGGTTCTCCCTTATTTATTTTACCAGTTACATCCTCAAAAAATTCCAGTAGATTAGTCAAGCATGATTTATCTTTTGTAAATCCAGGTTGACTTTGTCCGATCCTGTCACTGCTTACCAAGTGCTCTGCTATTACATCTTTTATAATAGATTCTAGCATTTTCCCCATTACCGATGTCAGGCTTACCGGTCTATAATTCCCCGCTTTTTCTCTACCACCTTTTTTGAATAGTGGGGTAACATTAGCTACCCTCCAATCCATGGGTACTGTTCCAGAGTCTATCGAGTTCTGGAAGATGACCAGCAATGCATCTACTATTTCTGGGGCCACTTCCTTAAGTACCCTGGGATGTAGATTATCAGGCCCTGGGGATTTATCGGCCTTCAGTCCCATCAATTTTCCTAACACCATTTCCCTACAAATACTGATTTCTTTCAGTTCCACCCTTTCATCAGGCCCTATGTTCCCCGGCATCTCTGGGAGGTTATTTGTGTCCTCCTTTGTGAAGACTTGGCAAGCGGAAGCCAAGCGCAAACAGCGGAAGGAATGCACATTAACCCAAGCACCCCACCCACCCACCCCTTCAACCACCGTCTGCCCCACCTGTGACAGAGACTGTAGGTCCCGCATTGGACTCATCAGTCAACTGAGAACTCATTCTTAGTGTGGAAGCAAGTCATCCTCGGTTCCGAGGGACTGCCTAAGAAGAGATAATTCTATGATTCTATGATTTAAAATGGATGGAGTGCATTAAAAAATGAGGTTAATGCAATTTACATTACAGTAAATCATTGTGCAATGAACTTTCTCCTTGTTAGGCTCTTTCAATGTTTCACTGCTGTTCGGTAGCTGCATAAAAGTAGCATTCCTAGGGTTGAAAAAATGATATTACACCCTGTAGCCTTTTAATAATGTAGGGTAAGAGTACAGGAAGACTGAAAAACAATTTACCATATTACTCTATGATGAGTTGATTTATAATGCAATGTTCTTTCAGTTCGTGCTTGTATTGCCAGTTGCCTATTTCCTAATAAGTATCTGAGAAGCAGAACATGATATTATCAAATGTATAAAATGATAAAAGTGCTGAATCAATGCTTTCCTGAACTTCATTTTAACTGAAAACATTTACAGGAAACTTTCTGGTATCCGGCACGGACGGGACCGACGTGGTGCCGGTTCATCAACAATTCCGGATAACCGAATGCTATAGTAAAAGATAGGGAGCTCAGAGCTCCGTATAAAGCAACAAACCCTGTTGCTTAGCTTCAAAACAATCGGCACAAGTTGCAAGCATCTCTGCAGCTTAGCAACAGCTTCAGCTACACCCTTGCACAGCAACAAATGGAGTAATAAAAGTAATAAAAGTTACCGGAACCGACTCCTGAATTTTGCCGGTGGATAGAGCGTTCTGGTTATTTAGGGGCCGGTTAATCGAAAGTTTCCTGTACAAGAGGGGCATTATGATCCTTTCTGAGATAATATAGCAATGATTAACCAAAATGCAAATCATGCACAATACATGCTGCGGCCCAGAACTTCGGGTCTCCACGGGTGAGTACGCATGGGGTACTCACCCGTAGGCCCGATGGAAGTGCCGGTTTCCTGTATGCACGGGAATCCGGCACTTCCGTTCCGCTGAAAGCAGGGGTTAAGAGGTCGAACGCATGTGCGGGAGAGGCAGCGCGTGCGCCTCGAACTTATGTTTTTTTTAACAGGTTTTCCCGGGAGGGTAAGTCTCCAGAAGTTACACATTTAAAAAGCAGGCGTAAGGCCTGCTTTTTACAAGGTAAGTGGTGAATTAATTAAAATTAAAACATTTTTTCCACAGGTTTATTATTTTTAAATACTTTAAAGAAAGGTAAGTTCATTTTTAGCCCCGTTAGAAAATAAAATTATTTTTTTCAAAAATTTAAATTATTGTTTAAAATAGTTATTTCATGTAATTTATAGTTTATTTAAAAAATGTGATGTTTTTAAAAAATTTATTTGAAGATTTAGTGATGTTTTGGGGCCCGTAGCATTTCTAAGTTTTGACAGCTCTTCCTGTCAAACTTATGAATGGAGCATTCCCTGCTCCGATTGGCTCCCCATGGCCCACGTGATCCCAGGGGACGCATCGAACTAACTGCGCCCCTGGGATACGCAAGCGCTGCGTGCCAGCAGTTGGAGTAGGCCCAGGATCGGAATTCCACGGGGGCCCACAGCTCAACGGCCGGCGTGCAAGCTAAATGCAGGTCAGGGGCTTACACCCACGGGAAGCCCCCGACCCGAATTTCTGGGCCGTTATGTTTTGTTACTGCACCTTTGGGCTGTGGTTTATTTCAATCACGAATCATTGCCAGAACTAGTTCACATTTTTATTACGTCTTGGGATATGAAACAGATAAACTGTGGCAAACAGTGCTTTAATGAAAGATAAACCATTGGAACTATATGGCAGTTATGATGTCAACCAGTCATTAATCTTCCATTAAAAGGCGTCGCTTTTTGTTCCTTATCCTATATCTCTACTGTATATACTACTTTATGCAGCATCAATAATGTTAAAGTTGTGTACTGTTGAAATCAAATATTACTGAATTGCTTAAATTTACTGTTGACCACAGTCAGATCTGAGGCACTCCCACAGTTACAGTCACTCTCTGGTGGTAGGGAAGAAATTTGTGTGACTAACCATGTGAAGCAAATTTACCTCAAGAGTTTTCTCGCCCACAGCAAATCAGACATCAAGGAGAGATTGTTTCAATCATTTATGTAGCTGCACCAGAGTGCCTGGATCAGCAGTGAGCGTGTAGTTGAGCAATGGCAATCATCACCAACATGAATGAGACTGTAATCTAGAGGGCAAGGGGTTATTTATCACAAGATAAGTAATTCCATTATCCTCTTTTTGTTCAGGTGTAGATGTTAGCTTCAAAATGGCAGGTATAAACAGGAATGACAGAATCTTCTGACTTCATTCCCAGGTGTGGAAACAAGCAGTTATTTCTAGAGACACTGCATGTTTTAAATTCTTGAGAAAGCAATATCATTACTTTAACACATTCAAAATGCAATAACTCTTTCACCACTGTGCAATGTTCCTCCGGCAGCTTCCAAATTACCGCGAGTATCCCTGTAACAGGCTGCATTTGATTGTTTTCTTGTACGTGCATGTGTCATCAAACGCATTTGCATGCCAATGCAGTTTGGATATTTTGCTCTCATTAAGCATGTTATGTCCCGTGTGTTCTATCCAATCAAATTCGGAAATCAAATTCGACGATAATGACAGATGAGTGAATGCAACTGATGCACATGTGCAATAAATGGTTTGAGCCAGTTATGGTTTTTCAGAACATTATGGGGGCAATTTTAACTTTAGGCGATAGTGTAAAATGGCTGATAGTGAACTGGCCCCCTGTTCTACACAACAGTCAATCTTGCTTTGTGCTGAAGTCAAAGAGGAAATCGGGCGGGCCGTATAATGGGCAGCCAATTCGATATCGCCCATTTTGCACTATCGCCCAAAGTTATAATGTACTCTTAGTGGTGTGAATGCCGGCCAATGCCAGGCAAACAAAGGGATCGTAACCCTGATTCTGCCAATTTTAGTGGGGTCAGCGGCACAGATCTGGGGGTTACGCCAAGATGTGCCGTCCCACAGATTTTCAGGGCCCAAGTGCCAGCAGGCTATTCCACCACATGGGCTTTACAATCCACCTGTCCTCACCTGATGTCCATACATTCATACTTTCTATCAGGTGTTACTGGATGGCGATGCGAACCTTGGCTGTCTCTCTCTCTAGCACTGAGGCTATGTTTAGCATCTTTACTGCCACCTCAACTGAGATCAGCTAATTCACCACAGATCAAACGTTAAACCTGAGAGTCCCAAAAATCTGCAGCCATTCTGGCATATTCCCACTGTAACTTCAGAGTTAGTCCACTGGAGTGGCCAGAAGCTAGGCTGGGACCCGGATGGCCTGGGACCAGGTCTTGCAGCAAAGTAGCCGGTATGGTATTGGTTAATGGAGGGATGTTAACCAGGCCATGGTGGAACCCCTTCTCTGCTTTGAAAAAGTGTCATGGGATCTGTTACATTCACTTGATCAGGGTCTCAGTTTAACATTTCATGCAAAAGATGGCACCTCTGACAATGCAGCACTCCCTCAGTACTGCCAACCTAGATTATCTGCCATGGAGCTTGAACTCATGGTCTTCTGACTCAGGTGAAAATGTTGCTGAGTCAAGCTGATACGAATAATGGCAAACAAACGAGAACTGGTCAAAAAAGCACCCTTAAGTTTCTGATATGCATTCCCACTGGGAGTACAAAGGCCACAAAATGACCCCTTATATACAATTCCAACATTTTTGAAATGCTTTGACGTACAAATGACTATTTTGAGTAATTTACTGTAATGATACTTCTTAAACTAATAAATGTGCAAAATTTTAGCGACAACACAAAAGATTAGAATAGGAATGGCTCAAATCCAGCTCATCTGATGATCTGTTGCTTAGCTTTCATTATTCATAGACTGTTTCACTAAATGGATCAAATAATGTAGTTTTAATGTAATCTTCTGAACTGAGAGTAATGCAATTTTTATTGATATTGTAGCCTGAACTGCCTGCACTTTGTATGACTATGAAAATTATATCCTAGAATCGCTATAGTTTCTAAAGTACATTTCATTTCATTTAAGCATTACCACCTGAGACTATGTTTATCACATTAATGGTTTCTTTAGATTACTGCCTGATAAATTGTCCATGGACCATAAGGCTCTTTCTAATTACATTTACAAAGGTTTAAATGTCGCATAAACATATGAACTATAAATACATATTGATATATATAGAACATAGGTGCTTACATCCATTTGAAACAAGTATTTTTGTGTTTAAAAACCCCTAGTTTTCAGATCAATCATTGGTTCACATCAAGCAATGAAAGCATTAAAATGGGTAGCAATTCTATATAAAAGAATGACTTGCCGTTCTATAGCGCCTTTCACAACCTCTGGATGTCCCAAAGCACTTTATAGCTTTTTGAAGTGTAGTTACTATTGTACTGGCCATGCTAGACGTGTTCCTATCTAGTTATCCAGCAAGTTAAACACTCATTCAAAATAATTCTTCTGAAGCCGGTTGCTGTTTTGAAGCTTTACTTGAACAAATTTGTGAAACTGTAAACAAAGACTAAGTATGTTTTGTACATAAACTGAGTACTATACATTCGATATTACATAAGATATAAACATATTTACAACAGTAGAATGGACTAATTGTATAACTAACTAACATTTGAACTAACTTCTATAACTATCAAATATTAACCTTTTACAAACATAGTATTATCAAAATATTACTCTGACAACGTTGCTATTATGCTAAGGAACAAAGATACTCACAGATATTGCACTTGGCCTAACATATGAAATCAGATTACATTAGATTGTAAATGGAACCTCTCATGGCAGATTCTCCATTACTTGAGTCAGGTTCTTCCTGGCAAAACTGCTTCTTGGGGTCAACAGGAAGAAAGGTAGGAAGGTCAAATGACCTCACAGGAAGAAAGGAACAAAGGTCAAATGACCTCTCACAGGAAGAAAGGAACAAAGGTTAAATGACCTCACACAGGAAGAAAGGTCAGATGACCTTTCCAGCATACAAACTGTTAACACAATAACCACCACCAGAGGGTGCTATTGCATGTAAAAATGTCCAGAATGTCACATAATGTCCATCGGCCCAGAACACTCCCCGTCTGGGGTCGTTAACGACTCCACATAGTCCAAACTCTACTTATCACTGGAGTCCTCTGGCGACAAAAGAAGAACCACCTCGGAGATGGTCCGTTGGTGTCGATGATAGGATGCAGCTTCCGTAGACTGCTGTGAGGGGGTAGGTTGCGTTCTGCTACGCACAGTTCCAACCTGGGTATGGTGAAGTCTGGCTGGGGCGCCAACTTGCCTCTATCAAAGACGAAGCCGATTTTGCTTTGTCCTTCTTGAGTGGTGACCTTCAGATAAGCCACGCTTGCAATGGCCTTAGCGGATGCATCTGCAAAGACGCAAAGCTCTTTGAATTGGGCATTTAAGGGAGAGAAAGATGAATAGCAGCGAGGTATTCGGATCTCCTGTAAGTCTTGGAGTGAGTCTCTCCACCTGTCCCACTCTGCTTCCATCTCTTCAGGGAGAGGTGAATCCCACTCTTCAGCGTGTGTGGAGAGTTCCCCGAGGAGCAGCCTGCCTTGTATGGTGACAGGGGCTAGGAAGCCGAGAGGGTCGTATAGGCTGTTGACTGTAGAGAGCACTCCTCTACGTGTGAAGGGTTTCTTGGTGTCTAGGACTTGGAACGTGAACGTGTCTGTTGCTATGTTCCACGACACCCCTAGGCTACGCTGTAGGGGGAGGTCATCAGTGAAGAGGTCTAGGTCCTTGACGTCCTTAGCACGATCTTCAGGGGGGAATGCCTCCATCACTGCTGATCTGTTAGAGGCTATCTTATGCAGCCTGAGGTTGGATAGTGCAAGTAGTTCCTGAGCTCATCCGAGGGTACTGATGGCCTCTGCTTCGGTCGGGAATGACTTCAGTGCATCGTCGACATAGAACTCTCGTTTGATGAACCCTCTCACATCACTGCCAAAGTCGTCGTCTTCTTCCTTGGCAGCCCTCCTTAGTCCGTATATGGCGACAGCAGGGGATGGGCTATTCCCAAAGACATGGACACGCATTCTGTAGTCCACAATGTCTCTATTGGGGTCATTGTCCCGATACCACAGGAAGTGGAGGAAGTCTCTGTGGTCTTCTCTCACCACGAAGCAATGAAACGTGCTGGATATCGGCAGTGATGGCGACGGGCTCTTTCCTGAATCTCATGAGCACTCCCAAGAGGCTGTTGTTAAGATCGGGCCCTGTGAGGAGTACGTCGTTGAGAGAGACGCCCTGATATGGTGCACTGGAGTCAAACACCACTCGGATCTGTTCTGGCTTTTTGGGGTGATAGACTCCGAAGGAAGGGAGATACCAACACTCTTGGCCTTCCTGGAGTGGAGGAGCTATCGCTGCATGATCCTTGACAAGCATTTTCTTGACAAATTCTAGGAAGTGTGCTTTCATCTCTGGCTTCTTCTCTAGTGTGCGACGGAGTGAGTTAAGACGATTATAGGCATACCCCCTGTTGTTCGGCAGCCGTCGTCTGGGGTTCCGGAAGGGTAAGGGTGCAACCCAGCTGTTGGTGCTGTCACGAGAGACCTCATTGTCCATAATCTGGAGGAACCTCATGTCGTCGATCGATGGAGCAAGTTTGTGGTCGTTGGCGGTGTGACAGAAGACTGACTGACCCGGGTTCTCTCCGGTGAGCATCATCTGTGTGCTGTCTGCGGAGATCAGCGCTGGGGTTTTCTGAGGCTGAGCCGTATGACTGAACTTCTCTGTCACTCGGATCTGACTACTGCATGGGGTAAGGTAGCTTGGACGACCATTCTCCAAGATGGAAGTCTTGAGTGTGCTCACCTGAGATGGCTTGTGAGTGCCCTTGAGGCACACATCTCCAACAACAACCCAGCCGAGGTCTAGCCTTTGGGCGAAAGGGGCGTCATGTGGACCGTTGATCTGCTCCCTTATCTTATGTACCCTCAGGATGTCTCTTCCCAACAACAGAAGTATGCCTGCATCTGGGTCAAGAGGTGGGATCTCGTCTGCAATGCGTCTCAGATGACGGTGATGACGAGCTGCATTCGGAGTGGGAATCTCGGAACGGTTGTCGGGGACTTGATTACATTCGATGAGTGTAGGAAGGGGGAGACTAATCTTCCCGTCGACTGACTCAACAACGTAACCGCAGGCCCTCCTGCCGGCTGTCTCTGAAAGTCCAGCACACGTCTCCAGCGTGTAAGGCGACGGACTTCCTTTGATCTTGAAGATGTTGAAGAACTCGGATCTTGCTAGAGAACGATTGCTTTGTTCATCTAGTATGGCATACATCTTTTCAGATTCCTGGTGACATCCTGCAGGGTACACATTAACGAGGCATATCTTGGAGCATGCTCTTGCGCTCACTCCTTCTCCACACACCTCGGTGCATCTGGATGTAATCTCCGTACCAGCAGCTCCCTCTCTCTCCCCGCCGTGCTCTGATGCGGGAGGAGGCGTTTCTGACTTCCAAGGAGCTGGGCCTGGGTGTAGTGCTGAAACGTGCCGATCACTTTCATATTCAGTGCATTTTGCATCCACCTTGCAGTTCTTGGCGAGATGGCTCGTGGACGAGCAGCACCTGAAACATATAGAGTTCTCTTTGAGATATTGTTTCCGATCTTCCAGGGACATCTCCCTGAAGCCTCTGCACTTCTTTAAAGGATAGGGCTTGTTGTGGATAGGGCATTGTTTGCTCATATCCTCAGGTTTCTTCTGAATCTTTGTGTGCTCAGTTGAGGACACTTGCATTTTGTGGACAGATATTGGTGCCTTTCCATGTCTGTCGAACTTGTCTCTTCTGGCAAGTGCTGGTTGGGAGGAGAAGAAGTTGAAGCTGGGGTTGTTCCTGGCTTTGGCTTCTTTACGGATGAATTTAACGAACGCAGAGAATGGTGGGAACGCCACGTTGTGCTTTAGCTTGAACTTTGATCCAAACGTTATCCACTTCTCCTGCAGGTTAAATGGAAGCTTCTCAATGATGGGACTTACCCCTCTGGAAGTGTCTAAGTGCGATAGACCGGGTAGGTAGCCGTCCTGCTTTGCGGCTTCGAGTTCCGACAGCAGATCTCCAAGGTCGCAGAGCTTCTGGGGTTCCTTACTCGTCAACCTCAGAAAGTTCGCCAACCTGTCAAAGAGAGCCCTTTCAATGGCTTCGGGCGAGCCGTAGCTTTCTTCCAGCCTCACCCAAGCCTTCTTCAACCCCTCTGGCAGCTGCCCCACATTGGCCGCTTTTATCCTGCAGGCCTGTCCGGCGGACTCTGGGCCGAGCCATTTGATAAGGAGGCCGAGCTCTTCTCCTGCCGACAGGTCTAAGCCCAATATGGCATCGTGGAAGCAGGACTTCCAAGCCCGATAATTCTCTGGCCTGTCATCAAACTTGATTAACCCCGAAGTCACCAGCTGGGTGCATGCAAGGTATTTGGCGAGGTCGTAGGTGCTGGGATCTGGGCCAGGGTTGCCTTGGCTGGGGGCTCTGTTGGGGGTCTCAAGGAACCGAGAGGGGATTTGCCTCTGACTTCCTCTATTCGGCATCCTATTCCTTTGCACCGTGTCTTCCGTTCTGCTGGCGGAGACTCCGCGGCTTGAGGCACGCCGTCTGCTTTGACCTTGGTTGGCAACTTGTGGCATGTTATATGAAGTGTTTGCGTCTGTAGAGATGTGCGGGCCTCCATCCCTTTCTCCTGTAAACTGTATGTCGGCATGGTCGCTCACGTAATCTATGGTGCGCTGTCGTGGACTCTGCCACGGAACGGGAATTAAAGGTTTGTAGGCTGTCTCGGGATCAGCTCCCTCCAAAATTGCCTCGAATACTTGTGTCTCAGCTAATGCAGCATCTATCTCTTTTTGTTGCTGCAGAGCATCTGATGTGGCTTGGAGACGGGCCTGTTCAGCTTGGCGTTCAACCTGGTGATGGGCCTGTTCAGCTTGGAGTCGGGCCTGGTCAGCTTGGAGTTCAGCTTGGAGTCCGGCCTGTTCTGCTTGGGGTTCAGCTTGGAGTCGGGCCTGTCTTACTTTTATTTCTATTTCACTGTCCGTATGCGCAGCTCTGGCTTGAGCTGCTACTAGCTTAGCCCGTGCTTTGGCGATGGCTATGCTTACTCTAGAACCACCCGATGACCGTGAACCAACTTGCGATCTGTAGTAACCAGTGCTTATAGACCGATTGTCACGTTCTATAGTTTCGTCTGCCTGTTTAAGGTCTTCTACTTGCTGCAAAGCATTTTCGTTATTATCTTCTGACATGTTGATGTGAGGTAGATGTGCTCTACGAGGTTAAGGCTTACTCTGGGTTCCTCCTGCTCCGCTCTTCACAGCTAGCCGTATTGCTATCTTTACACTGATATCTTTTCACTGATATCTTTTCACTGTACTGGCCGCGCTAGACGTGTTCCGATCTAGTTATCCAGCAAGTTAAACACTCATTCAAAATAATTCTTCTGAAGCCAGTTGCTGTTTTGAAGCTTTACTTGAACAAATTTGTGAAACTGTAAACAAAGACAAAGTATGTTTTGTACATAAACTGAGTACTATACATTCGATATTACATAAGATATAAACATATTTACAACAGTAGAATGGACTAATTGTATAACTAACTAACATTTGAACTAACTTCTATAACTATCAAATATTAACCTTTTACAAACATAGTATTATCAAAATATTACTCTGACAACATTGCTATTATGCTAAGGAACAAAGATACTCACAGATATTGTGCTTGGCCTAACATATGAAATCAGATTACATTAGATTGTAAATGGAACCTCTCATGGCAGATTCTCCATTACTCGAGTCAGGTTCTTCCTGGCAAAACTGCTTCCTGGGGTCAACAGGAAGAAAGGTAGGAAGGTCAAATGACCTCACAGGAAGAAAGGAACAAAGGTCAAATGACCTCTCACAGGAAGAAAGGAACAACGGTCAAATGACCTCACACAGGAAGAAAGGTCAGATGACCTTTCCAGCATACAAACTGTTAACACAATAACCACCACCAGAGGGTGCTATTGCATGTAAAAATGTCCAGAATGTCACATAATGTCCATCGGTCCAGAACAACTATTGTAATGTAGGAAACTCGGCAGCCAATTTGCACACAGCAAGCTACCACAAATGGCAATGTGATAATGAGCAGATAATCTGTTTTTTAGTGATGTTGATTGAGGGATAAATATTGGCCACTGGGGATAAGTCCCCTGCTCTTCTTTGAAATAGTCCCATGGGATCTTTTACGTCCACCTGAGAGAGCAGATAGGACCTTGGTTTAATGTCTTATCCAAAAGATGGCACCTCCAACAATGCAGCATTCCCTCAGTACTGCACTGGAGCCTAGATTTTTGTCCTTAAGTCTCTGGCATGGAGACTTGAACCTCAAACTTTCTGACTCAGAGGAGAGAGAGCTGCCAACTGAGCTATAGTGACATGATGGCGAGCCACTGATATAACCAGTAACCCAGGACAATGTATTTCCATTGGAACAGTTCCACTCTTGGATCACTTAAAATGTCTCTCACTCACCTGGCACAACTGATCAATTGCTTTTCAAATTAGCACTCAGGTGGTGAGCATGTCGATGAGTCTGAATCTGAAATCAAGCATACAACAGTTATGAGTTCCTGTCAGAACTATCATTGTCCTGACTTGAGTCTTTGAATTGCACTGAAATTAGTAAAACATAGAAAGATATATTTTTCCACTGTTAGAAAAGGCATCGAGCCGACAATCGCCAAAGTCATCCGTCAAGTGAACTGCATACGCAGATGACATGGAATGACCTTTACACGGGAGGCACGCGCTGCCTGCGATACCATTTACCCAGCATTGCTCGCAGAAATGAGCTGTCATTGGAAAGCTGAGATACTTAAATGGGTCATTACAATGTGCTCTGGACACAGAATGAGAAACAGCCAGTAAACTATTATAAGACAAATTAGAGAGAGGGAAAGTAAGTGCTGTAATCAGAAAAACTGTTGTTGCCATTTGGACTGAACCAAACCTTCATCTAACAAACATGTCTAGTGCAAATGGATATTTTGTAGTGTTTCAGGTCATTTTATTGATCATTTGCTCTTTTTGAAGACACATACTACAAGCCACACATATCTTGTCCTTCACATAAATGTCTATGATATTGTAGTTGGGCAACTTTTGTAAACTAGACATTTATTATTAATGTTATATTGTAGGAACTGGGGTTCCTAGCTGAAGAATTGAGATCGACTCAGAAAATCAAAAACAATAAAATTTAACGAACAAACGAAGCTGTACAGGAAACTGTAGGATACAATGCAAATAGGTCTGGTCTGCTTGAAAGCCTCTCTGGAAACTGCTAGAAGGTTCCGAGCTCAACTGCTAGCAGGTTCCGAGCTCAACTGCTAGAAGGTTCCGAGTTCTACTGCTAGAAGGTTCCGAGCTCTGACGTCATGACGCCATCACGTTTTTCCCGCCGTTGAGAGATCACGTGATGGACGGCATGACGTCATCACGCGGAGTACAGGAAAGAAGCCCTAGTACAGTTAACAGGTACATTAAAGGTGCAGCCCCCAGCTGTACTACATTGCTGTAAAAGGAATTATATACAATTGTCCGTAATCCTCTGGTGGTTCCACTACATGCGCCCCCCCAGAATTGCTTTTAACAGAGAAGGTAAGGCGAGAAAGGGGTCTGACGAGTCTGTCCGACCGACTGCGATACCCCGGCAGCTGGAACGGAGCGCTAGAAGATGAACTGGCCGTTGGCTGTGGTTGGGATGACGCCACAGGTGGAGGAGAAGAAGAGGCCAGCTGTGGTCGACGCGGTGAGGCGGGCACTGGCGACTCAGCGGATGACTGTGGCTGTACTGGACTGGCAGTCGACGGTGGACGGCCATGACGAGGCGGCTGAGCAGTGACGACTGGTTCGCTCAGATCCAGATGCGCCGGTTTCAACCGGTCAATGGAGATGTGGTCAGGCTTACCGCCAACGTCGACTGTAAAGGACTTGTCACCTGATGAGATGATGCGGAACGGACCTGTGTACGGTGGTTTGAGCGGGTTTTTGCAAGCATCCTGCCGAATGAACACGTATTCTGCGCTCTTAAGATCCACCGGGACATGGGAGCGCTGCAGGTCATGATGCGACGTAGGCACTGGGATGAAATTCCTAGCTGCTTCCTGGTGGCTGACGAGCTGCTGAGCTGGGGACCAGGGTTCCATGTGAGGAGGAAGAAAATCACCAGGCACTCTGAGTGGTTGGCCATAAACCAGCTCTGCTGAAGAAGAATGCAGGTCATCCTTAGGCGCCGTGCGAAGACCTAGCAGCACCCAAGGGAGCCTGTCCACCCAACTAGGCCCACGGAGACTAGCACGCAGTGCGGCTTTAAGGGATCTGTGGAATCTTTCACATAGACCGTTCGCCTGTGGATGGTAGGCGGTGGTACGATGAAGCTTGGTGCCCAAACCTTGAGCTATGGCGTTCCAAAGCTCAGAGGTAAATTGAGGCCCCCGGTCGGAGGAGATGTCAGCCGACACCCCGAACCGAGCTACCCACGACGAGATGAAGGCTCTGGAGACGTCTGCCGCTGTGGTGGCAACCAAAGGAATTGCCTCTGTCCACCTGGTGGTGCGGTCTACCACGGTGAGGAGGTGAGTTTACCCACGAGAGGAAGGGAGAGGACTAACCAGGTCCATGTGCACATGGTCGAATCAACGCTCCAGAACCGGAAAACTGGCGACTGGGGCCTTAACATGGCGTTGTATCTTGGACTTCTGGCAACTCACGCAGGTATTGGTCAAGTCACGGACGTCGAGATGCATGCCCTTCCAGACGAATTTCTTTGCCATGAGTCGTTGTGACGCTCTCATGCCAGGGTGTGACAACCCGTGGATAGTGTCAAAAATTCTCCTGCGCCATTCGACTGGAACGATTGGACGTGGGACGCCCATCGAGATGTCACACAGGAATGTGGTGCCTGCGGCCTGGAAACTGACATCAGCCACTTGTAAGCTGGAAGGTGCGGTCCGGTATGCCTGCACTTCAGGGTCTGCCTTCTGTTCTTTTGCCAAACTAACATAGTCGATTCCCAGGTGTACTGCGTGGAGCTGGGCGTGGGAGAGACAATCCGCCACCAGGTTGTCTTTGCCCG
Source organism: Somniosus microcephalus (assembly GCF_052327205.1). NCBI lineage: Eukaryota > Metazoa > Chordata > Chondrichthyes > Squaliformes > Somniosidae > Somniosus > Somniosus microcephalus. Next base: position 41,886,133 of record NC_140998.1, read on the forward strand.
AGACATGTTGTATGTCGGTTGTAAATTCAGATATGTACGTAAGATGACGTTGTTGCCGTGCCGACCATGGTTCCGCTGTCTTGGCCATCGCAAAAGTAAGTGGCTTGTGGTCTACAAAAGCCGTGAATGGGCGTCCTTCCAGTAGGAAGCAAAAATGGCGGATGGCCAGAAACAATGCCAACAACTCCCTATCAAAAGCACTATACTTGCGTTCGTTCTTCCGCAATTGGCGGCTGAAGAAAGCCAGTGGTTGCCATGTGCCGTCGACCCACTGCTCCTGTACTGCCCCAATGGCATAATCAGATGCGTCGGTGGTAAGGGCAATGGTTGCGCCTGGAAGGGGATGTGCCAACATGGTCGCAGCAGCCAAAGCATTCTTAGTGTCGAGGAAAGCCTGGTCCATCTGGGGTGTCCAATCGATCGGGTCTTTGCCCGATTTACCTCTGAGGGCCTTGTACAAAGGTTGCATCAACAATGCCGCCTTGGGGAGGAACCGATGATAAAAATTGACCATTCCCAGAAATTCCTGGAGGGCCCTGACGGTCTGAGGAAGAGGGAACGAGGTGACTGCTTCCACCTTCATGGCCAGCGGGACGGCCCCTTCTGAGGTGATTCTGTGTCCCAGGAAATCAATGCTGTGCAACCCAAACTGGCACTTGGCCGGGTTAATAATAAGGCCATGTTGGCTGAGACGAGAAAAAAGGGTACGCAAGTGTGTAATGTGTTCTTTCGTGCTGTTACTGGCAATAAGGATGTCGTCTAGGTAGACGAAGATGAACAACAGATCACGCAACACGGAATCCATGAGACGTTGGAAGGCTTCTGCTGCATTCTTCAGCCCAAATGGCATACGAAGGAACTCAAAGAGCCCGAAAGGTGTGATGACGGCAGTTTTGGGGACGTCCTGAGGATGCACGGGCACTTGATGATAGCCTCGGACGAGGTCTACTTTGGAAAAGATGGAATTCCCTGCCAGATGGGCCGAAAAATCCTGAATGTGAGGAATTGGGTACCGATCCAGTGTGGTAGCCTCATTCAGGCGTCTGTGGTCGCCGCATGGTCGCCATCCGCCGCCTGGCTTAGGAACAATGTGTAATGGCGAGGACCAAGAACTATTCGAACGTCGAATAATACCCAGGCGTTCCATTGTATGGAACTCCGCCTTGGCGGCCGCGAGTTTACCGGGTTCCAGCCTTCGAGCTCTCGCATAAACGGGGGATCCTGTCGTGGTAATGTGGTGCGCCACACCGTGCCCCGCGACTGAAGAAGAAAATGTGGGCCTGGTGAGCTCAGGGAACTCACTGAGAAGACGAGAGAACTCATTTGGAGATGGGACTGCACAGGCAACTGACCAAGACATCGCGGTGCTTCGGTGGCAGGGGACCGAGTGTAAAGCGAAGGCACTGATTAGCCGGCAGTGTCGGACGTCGACGAGAAACCCATTTGCGCAGAAGAAATCTGCCCCCAGGATGGCCTGTGAGACTTTCGCCATGATGAACTCCCAAACAAAACGTTGTCCGCCAAAACTCAACTGGGCCCTACGCTTTCCAAATATGCAAATGGCCGCACCATTGGCTGCCTTGAGGGGGGGACCTTGACTGCCGGATTGAAGATCTAGCTTTGACGCTGGTAGGATACTGCACTGGGAGCCAGTATCACAGAGAAAACGTCGCCCTGACAGGGAGTCTGTAATGTATAGGAGTTTCCCTGCGGACCCAATGGCCATCGCAACTCCGGCGCGTCCGTTAGGCCTTATTGATCTTCTCAGAAACCGTTGGTTTGAGGTAGGGTTTTTTTTTGGTGAGAAACTGCAGGGCGGATGGCAATTTCTGGCCTTCGCGCCGAAACGAGCGTGGTATGCACAACAGCCTGCAGGAGGAGGAGTCGGATTCACTCTTGTGGGGGACGGGCGCCTCGTGGCTGCACAAGATTGTTGTGAGACGGTGAATATTTTATCCGCTTCCGCGGCGAGTTCAGCACAATCCGTGATCGCGGAATTGGCCAAGGCCGTCTGTACTAGCTCTGGTAGTTGACAGGGAAACAGCTCACGGAACAGGAAACATTGCGATTCCAAGCCCAAAAGCGTGAGCATTTGGCTCATGAGCTCTGAGGGTTTTGTGTCCCCGAGGCCGGGCATGGAGATAAGTCTGCGAGCACGCTCAGACTTGGACAGACCGAAAATCTGCAGTAAACATGCTTTTAAAGCTTCGTACTTGCCATCGTTCGGTGGACTCTCGAGGAGGCTGACGACCCACGAGGCCGTGGCGCTGTCGAGGGCGGAGACCACGTAATAATAATGGGTTGAATCCGCTGATACTCCTCGGATTGTAAATTGGGCTTCCGCCTGGAAAAACCACGCGGCCGGTTGTTGCTCCCAAAATTGCGACAGTTTGAGGGTGATGGCGTTCATGTCCATGATGTAACTTCAACGAAAATTGTTCGAAGAAATCGGGGTCACCGATGTAGGAACTGGGGTTCCTAGCCGAGAATTGAGATCAACTCAGTAAATCAAAAACAATAAAATTTAATGAACAAACGAAGCTGTACAGGAAACTGTAGGATACAATGCAAATAGGTCTGGTCTGCTTGAAAGCCTCTCTGGAAACTGCTAGCAGGTTCCAAGCTCAACTGCTAGCAGGTTCAGAGCTCAACTGCTAGAAGGTTCCGAGCTCTACTGCTAGAAGGTTCCGAGCTCTGACGTCATGATGTCATCACGTTCTTCCCGCCGTTGAGAGATCGCGTGACGGACGGCATGACGTCATCACGCGGAGTACAGGAAAGAAGCCCTAGTACAGTTAACAGATACATTAAAGGTGCAGCCCCCAGCTGTACTACATTGTTGTAAAAGGAATTATATACAATTGTCCGTAATCCTCTGGTGGTTCCGCCACAATATAACAATATGGGAAATCCACAATTTTTTAGTTGGTGTAACTGCGCCATGAAAAAGGTATAATGGCATCTTCATCATCAGTACATCTTATAGACTCTCAGAGATCTATTGCTCTGTAGTGCAGCCAGAAAACTTACCCAGCTTACAGCATCCATGTGAAGGATTTGATACTGAGACAGACACAGGTCATATACACCAGAAAAAAGGTCCAACTATCACCTGTTATCTATTCTGACTCTGGCTTGTGCGTTTCTTCTTAATGTATGCCGAATGGTGAAACTGTTATTTCAGAAGGTACTTTCACACTCTTGCCAGGTAAAGCTACTGAGCTGTCGATCAGCGAACCTCTAAATCAATATTAGGCATGCACAGCGATCTCCAAGGGTCTATGAGTAAGCAGCAATATCAGCGCTATGCTTTGTAAAAACACAAATTGATTGGGAGAGCCGTTTTGAAGTTGAAATTAACATGCCATGTAGAATGCCCCCTGTGGTTGTATTAGTGTATCTCCGCTGAGATTTCTTTATGTGTAGGACACATTCGTTCTGAAAGGTTATTGCTGATACCTTTGTTATCTCAAGTAATAGGACCTAAATTGTTTTGGGGACCAAACGGGATCTCTTATTGTGTGATTAAGCTAATGTTATCTTTAGCTCTGATTTGATAATTAGTTCAGCTTCATGCTGTGCTCATATTTGAACTTGCTAATTGTCTCTCAGCAAAAAATGTGCAATGTGTTTATTTATTAGAACATCTAGAGTCCTCATAAAACGTTAGTATAATTTGGTGTATATGTATATATATATATATATATAATATGTATTACTAAAAATGTTGTCTGTGGGTTTGCTCTAATGTAGTGAGCCTCTTATGTCGCTGGCTGGGTTATGTTAAGCGTGTGACTTCATGGCCAAATCAGTTTGCAGCCTTTGTCCATAATATCTACATGATGCTACAATCTGATCAATATGAAAATCGATCAATCCAGGCTGGATATCATGGCAGTTCCGCCCTCCATTAATTCTTCACCATGAGATTTTTGACAAGCCTTCACAGCCTTTACTCTGTCCCTCGCCCCCTGCCCCAAGTGAAAGTAAACACTGGGTGATCATTATTAAATGTTATTAAAATGGTGGTATTGTTTCTTTCTTTCCATTATTCTGTTTATATTCGTGGCAATTTTAAGTTTACATGGGGTACATATTGAATGCGTTTTTTAAGCTTGTAACACAATATTTATTGATTTATTGTGATCCTTTTTGCAGATGATAATTTGCTCAGAAATTCGGGTCGGGGGCTTCCCGCGGGTGTAAGCCCCCGATCTGCAATTACCTAGCGCGCCGGCCGTTATGCTGTGGGCCCCCGTGGAATTCCGATCCTGGGCCTGCTCCAACTGCCGGCGCGCTGTGCTTGCGTATCCCAGGGGCGCAGTTAGTTCGATGCATCCCCTGGGATCATGTGGGCCATGGGGAGCCAATTGGAGCAGGGAATGTTTCATTCATAAGTTTGACAGGAAGGGCTGTCAAACTTATAAATACTATAAGCCCCAAAACATCGCTAAATCTTCAAATAAATTAAAAATAAAATCACATTTTTTAAATAAACTATAAATTACATGAAATAACTATTTTAAACAATAATTTAAATTATTGAAATTTTTTTTAAATTTTGTAACAGGGCTAAAAATAAACTTACCTTGCTTTAAAGTATTTAAAAATAATAAACTCGTGGAAAAAAGTTTTAATTTTAATTAATTCACCACTTACCATGTAAAAAGCAGGCCTTGCGACTGCTTTTTAAATGTCTAAGTTCTGGAGACTTACCTTCCCGGGAAAACTGCAAAAAAAAGTAAGTTCGATGCGCACGCGCTGCCTCTCCTATGCATGCATTCAACCTCTGAACCCCTTCATTCAGGGGACCACAAGTGCCGGTTTCCCGTGCATGCGCAGTGCATGCACGAAACCAGCACTTCCGTTGGGCTTAGAGGTGAGTACCTCGTGCGTACTCACCCGTGGAGACCCGAACTTCTGGGCAATTATGTTGGTAGCTGGCTCACCTGTGGTTTGCGAGCACTCTAATACCATCTTAAATAGGTATCACATGAGGTGTTATGACGTCACAAAGCTCAAACAAGGAACTTTAAGGTATTAATTGGAACATATAAGGGCATCTGTCCCAGTTGTTGATTCAGCATCACTAAAACAGATTATCTGGTCATTATCACATTGCTGTTTGTGGGAGCTTGCTGTGTGCAAATTGGGTACCACGTTTCCTACATTACAACAGTGACTACACTCCAAAAGCACTTCATTGGCTGTAAAGCGCTTTGAGACGTCCAGTGGTCGTGAAAGGCGCTATATAAATGCAAGTATTTCTTTCCTATTAGTAGTAACTGTGGGTTCTGGTAGATACTAATTTTCCTTTGGGACTGTGCTGCAAAGGGCACTTTAGAGCTCTCTTGTATTACTTCAGTGACAGGACCCAATGTAGACAAAGCTTGTGTCATATAAAACTTGAATCCATTAGATCTCCTGTGAAGGAATAAGCCATATAACCTATTCAGAAAAATACACCACTCTATTAAAGAATTCTGGCCTTATTAGAACATGACAAACTGGGTTTGGAAATCTAGAAACCCAACTATGAAAAAGCTGTGAAAGCATTCTGGCTATAGAGATAAGATAGACACTGAATCAATAATCTTATTGAAACAGAAGGTTAAAGGCTCCCGACAGGCTGACCTTTGGGAACAAGACAATGGTTCACCCTGAACAAGGTGTTCTAATTTACACTTCGTAAAGAAGCACATAAAAGTAAGAAACATCTGCCTTTGTAAAAATGACATCAAATAAAACACACCTGCCGTTACACCATTTTTTATGGTAAACTTAGAACACCTAGATAGGAGACATGATTCTGTAATGCTGCCAGTTGAGGTGACTGTAAGAATTGCAGGGGTCAGCAGAAAAATGACTGGAGATAATTAGCTTACATCAGCAGAAAACTTTAAAGGAAATACTACTGGAAAAGGGTATAAATATTGAACTCTCAAATGGGATAGTAGACTTACTTTAAACATAGAAACATAGAAACATAGAAGATAGGAGCAGGAGTAGGCCATTCAGCCCTTCGAGCCTGCTCCGCCATTCAATGAGATCATGGCTGATCATCCAAATTCAGTACCCTGTCCCTGCCTTCTCCCCATATCCCTTGATCCCTTTAGCCTCAAGAAATGTATCCAATTCTTTCTTGAATATATTTAATGAACTGGCCTCCACCGCCCTCTGTGGCAGAGAATTCCACAGGTTCACCACTCTCTGGGTGAAGAAATTCCTTCTCATTTCAGCCCTAAATGGCTTACCCCTTATCCTTAGACTATGACCCCTGGTTCTGGACTCCCCAGCCATGAGAAACATCCTTCCTGCATCTAGTCTGTCCAGACCTGACAGAATTTTATAGGTTTCGATGAGATCCCCTCTCAATCTTCTAAACTCCAGTGAGTATAAGCCCAATCGACACAAACTCTCCTCATACGTCATTCCTGCCATCCCAGGTATCAGCCTGGTGAATCTTCGCTGCACTCCCTCCATGGCAAGAACGTCCTTCCTCAGGTAAGGTGACCAAAACTGCACACAATACTCAAGGTGCAGTCGCACCAAGGCCCTGTACAACTGTAGCAAGACATCCTTGTTCCTGTACTCGAACCCTCTTGCTACGAAGGCCAACATACCATTTGCCTTCTTACCCGCCTGCTGCACCTGCATGTTTATCTTCAGCGACTGGTGCACAATAACACCCAGGTCTCTTTGCACTTCCCCTTCTCCCAATCTATTGCCATTCAAATAATAATCAGCCTTCCTGTTTTTGCCACCAAAGTGGATAACCTCACATTTATCCACATTATAGTGCATTTGCCATGTTTCTGCCCAATCACCCAACCTGTCCAAATCATACTGGAGTTTCACGACATCCTCCTCACAGCTTACCCTCCCATCAAGCTTTGTGTCGTCTGCAAATTTGGAGATATTACATCCAATTCCCTCGTCCACTGAACAGCTAGGATCCTAGGACCGATCCTTGTGGTACTGGACATTTGGACAGGAGTCTAGGTTCGGATCGGTCATGGCCCTATGGGTAGTGGAGCGGGCCCAGGGGCCGTGTAGCCTGATCCTGCTCCTATTTTGTGTGTCTAATTCTGTTAGATTCAGGAGATGGTTCTGTGATAGTGGATTGGCGGTTAGGATCAGATCAGCCATGATCTTATTGAATGGCGGAGCAGGCTCGAGGGGCCGATTGGCCTACTCCTGCTCCTATTTCTTATGTTCTTATGTTCTTATGTACCCCACTAGTCACTGCCTGCCACTCGGAAAACGACCCGTTTATTCCAACTCTTTGCTTTCTGTCCGCCAACCAGTTCTCTATCCAAGTCAATACCTTGCCCCCAATCCCATGTGCCTTAATTTTGCACGCTAATCTCTTATGTGGGACCTTATCGAAACCTTCTGAAAGTCCAAATACACCACATCCACTGGTTCTCCTTTATCTATTTTACCAGTTACATCCTCAAAAAATTCCAGTAGATTAGTCAAGCATGATTTACCTTTTGTAAATCCATGTTGACTTTGTCCGATCCTGTCACTGCTTTCCAAGTGCTCTGCTATTACATCTTTTATAATAGACTCTAGCATTTTCTCCACTACCGATGTCAGGCTTACCGTTCTATAATTCCCCGCTTTTTCTCTACCACCTTTTTTGAATAGTGGGGTAACATTATCTACCCTCTAATCCATGGATACCGTTCCAGATTCTATCGAGTTCTGGAAGATGACCAGCAATGCATCTATTATCTCTAGGGCCACCTCCTTAAGTACCCTGGGATGTAGACCATCAGGCCCTGGGGATTTATCGGCCTTCAGTCCCATCAATTTTCCTAACACCATTTCCCTACAAATACTGATTTCTTTCAGTTCCTCCCTTTCATCAGACGTTATTTTCCCCGGCATCTCTGGGAGGTTATTTGTGTCCTCCTTTGTGAAGACAGAACCAAACTGTGTATTTAGTTGGTCTGCCATTTCCTTGTTTCTCATTATAAATTCCCCTGATTCTGACTGTAAGGGACCTATGCTTGACTTCACCAATCTTTTTCTCTTCACATATCTATAAAAGCTTTTACAGTCAGTTTTTATGTTCCCAGCAAGCTTACTCTCATATTCTATTTTGCCCCTCTTAATTAATCCCTTTGTCCTCCTTTGCTGAATCCTAAACTGCTCCCAATCCACAGGTTTGCTGCTTTTTCTGGCCAATTTATGTCCTCTCCTTGGATCTTATGCTGTGCAAAGTGATTCTCGGCTTTAGAGGCGGCTCTGTAAGTCTCCAACTCTTTGTACCTCAGGGATCAAAGGTATTCGATTTTGGTGGATATCCTGAATAGAACTTTAAGAACTGTAAAACTGTAGCAAAGTTAAGATTTGAAAGTAAGTTTCTCTGATAATAAGATTGTAAGCATTCTCTTTTTGGAACTGTTAATGTTGTGATTGACTCACCAAATCTAAACTGCATGGCGGTTCTTTAATAAATCTATATACTTTTAGAATTGTCTCACATAAGACTTCTGTATCAAAGTCGCAAACTCAATCTCTGTACACTCTTTGATGAGGTGTTGCAGAATTCTGGGGGAGTTTTCCAGACCCTCATAATATCCAGAATGTTACAGTCTAGCTAAACTTATTAAAAGTGCTATCTGGAGGATGGTAACATTTTCAGGTTGTTCCTTTCCTTTAGGGAGAGATAGTCCAGACCTTTAGACCCAATTAAGTGTTTTTAGGATTCGACTACCTCAAACTTTAGTTGAAAGTGAACGTCTGAGAAATATGCCTGATCCGGGGTAGCCCTAAAGGGGCGAGGACTAATAATTATCCCTTCGCTCCTTCCTGGATTAGAACTCTTAGGCATGCAATGAAAAGGCTTCCTTCACATATGCGACATCCAGGATCAAATAGTAAGGTAGATTTGTGGTTGAAAAGCAGAAACAGTTGCAGTGAAAGAGGGCTCCAGCCTATAACAACCTGTCGCTGGAGGGGAAGCCAGTTTAATTGCGAAATAAGCTTGATGTGCAGCATTTGATTTAGATACCTATAATATCAAGGCAGTTGGTATGTTGCAAGCTGTCCTGTGCAGTTTATCCCATCACACTGATGGCCAATCTCCATCATATAGGGAAACTCTGAGATTTAAGACTTCAAGAGTTAATGGAAGACATTCGCTGTAGGCTGGGTATGAGACCTTAAGGGGATGGTGGCAATGAATTCACACTACCTGTGGTGAATTGTGCTGTTTGGCATAATTCATTATTGGTGCCTGCTATCCACCTAGTGAGGACAATACCCATGCAAGCCAATTGTCTTGCAACCAATCAGTGATAATTCTCATGAGGAGGTGGGGATAGGCCAGGTTTCTTTGCTCCCAATGTGATGCACCTAATGATGGAAGAGGGAAATCCATTCAACTATCTGCCGTAATCTGATATACAAGTCAGGCAGTTCTCCAGAGCACATTTGATGATTGACCAGCCAGCCTGGCTCATAATGGGACCTGGTGAAATGGGTGTAGACCTGTCATGAGGAACTGGGATTCTTTCCACGCTTGTAGGGGGTGGCGTGTACACAGTCAGCTTCACCTCTGACTGTCTCTGAGCAGTTTGAATCACTCCCACACCCCTGGGATCTAGACACTGGATTTAGGTACAGGCGGCGATACAGAAAATCGAGTAGACAAGTGGTTTGGTGCAAGAAAACCAAAATTTTATTAAAGGCAGAATAAAAACACAATCTTACTGAGAATTACTGACATAGTTACAGGCATAAAACAATTGCACTTATATGGGAATGGGGAACACACGGCACATCGAGGGAACAAACACGTTAAAATCCCCTTATCCTTATCCCACCCCCTATACCTAACTAGATTAAGCTATGAGGGGCCAGGAATTCATGCTCACCAATTCAAAACCCGTTGATGTAACTGGTATGGGTTTTGAGGCTCACTCTTTCTGTCCTCTGGGGTACTTCATTGCCACATGGTCACAGGGCGCAGCGATGGAGTTGTTTATGCGAATCACCCGCTTTTCCTCAACTAATGTCGTCGTCGAGTCGCGATCGTCGAGTCGCGATGGGTCTTCTTCTTCTTCCTCGGGCGGTTTGGTCGCTGACGGGTTTTTGAAATGGTTGGGCCTCGGTTGGCGGTTTACACTGTCAAACTGATTTTACTACCTATGCTTCGAACGCCAGTTTATTCGTCATGGACGTTGCTATCCATGCTTCGAACGCCAACTTATTCGTCAAATGCCAGCTTATAACTAGGTGTTTGACCCCAACGCGTCTTTCCACTGCCCTTCTCTGCCCTTATCGGTTTACCGTATTCTGCGTCTCATCTCGTCTCATCTGCCCATTTGTGGCCTGTGTGTCCTATGTGTTTTCGAATTCGGGTCTCGTTCTCCTCCCACGTGTAGTAATGGGCGTCCTTGGTGTTGAGTGGCGTGGGGCGCGCTAAGAGAGCCCGCCATGAGGCCAGGGCATGAGAATGAGAGGCCAAGGCCAAAAGATGAGGGCAAGAGCAAGAGCGCGATTACTACCGATGGGCCTACAATTATACCCGATTCTTCGCCCCTTATCTGCGCGCCAAATCAGGTCAGTCCTTTGTCTAACTTTTGGCGGGCTCATTTAAAATGATTACAGCCATTTACTTTAACGACTTCTGGGGCAGTTGTCTCCTGGTATAATAGCTTTGATATCCTGGCTGTTTGTCATTTATTAAACTTAATCGGGTTTCCTGACTTGGCAGCTACGTGTGAGCTGTTACCGATTATTTATGTGAAGAGTAGATGGCTTTCAGATTAGAGCCATCCTGGCTTGATCTGTTCCAAGGTGAAGAATGCATATTCTGTGTTTACTTATCTGTCTGGCTTTACAAAATCTTTTCACAGATTCCTGCATGTTAGGTTTCATTTCAGGGCCTGCCTTTTTGCAGGGTCTTGCTTTTAAAATCCTGTTGGTTTTGGTCACGAGATTACAGAAGCCATTTTGGGTACCCTTTTTAATAACTTGTCCATACGGGGCCCCTTTATGCATAACCTTTTGGGGAATGTGGGAATTTTGAGAACCCTACACTCCCCCCTGTTGATACTAAACTCGCTTTAAGTATTATCCTGATAAGGTGAGCAAAATTTCCGACCCTCCATATTCAATCTTCCCCTGTAATTACCTATACTAATGATACCCATGACACATGCATTTCCCATTCTGTAAAAATGTAGTGTACATAAGCATACATAGAATAATTACAGTCATTTACACACATCCAAGCATGGAGGGGGTCCAACACCCCTGTGCCACTTGGTACACATACATCTTTATTAAAACAACACATCGAAAATCTTTATTGAAAATGACAAAACACAAAAAAAAACAATCATTACTCAGAAATACAAGAAAATTCAAACAGGTGTATCTCCCTCCACCTTAACATAATGTTCTTTCCAGGTCCTTTGGTTTCGGAATTCTAGTATTTGACCTTTTCCCTTGCACTGAGTGCATACTAGGTACAATACTATTGCCAGCTGGCAAACCATGAGGATGTGGGAAGCCAGTCTAATCCACGAAGAGACCTCTATATTGTTGAAAATGTCCCACAGGGTGGAATCACAATGTCCAATATCTTAGCCCCTATCTCTACCGTCTTCTGCTCTAACGTGTAGAAATGTTTCTGCGAGACTATAACTGCTTTGAGTATTTTGGTAAGATGTTCTGGGAGAGGGGGAATTTCATAGCTGAAATGCACTGCATACTTTTGCAGGTTGGTGAAATTCTCCTTTACAGTGAGGTGAACAGTGGAGGGTTCAGGAATGGGGACAATTTGTTCCTGGGCCACTTGAACTTCCGCCTCGGGCTTAAAGCCAAAACTGCTGTCACTTACCGGACACCAGCTATGCTGTCCATGCTGGTAGTGGGGCGCACCTGTGGTGACATATGTCCCACCTCCTATATATGTGACCTGTGGGGGAACATGGCCTTGTGCCATTGCCTCCATGGTACAATTTATAGGTTTTGTGCCAACAGCTTTAAACCCGCACTGTGGTTTTGAATAGGCGTTCAAGTGCTGGGGACACAGTATTATGTGTGCTCCCCAGCTCCGGCACCCCGAGAGGTCAGTACCTGTCATAGCGTGCTCCCACTTTATGACATAAGGTGGGACCGCTGTGAAACGGATGTGTGCATCCCCTTGAATGACTCCAAAGTTCTCTACCCTGTACACCGGCGCGGGTTGGGCTGTCCTACCCATGACCGGCATTCTCACTACTATACCCACGATGGTGTGGTTGGACCGTCCACAATCCACTGGGACTGGGTAGGCCTCCGAAGCTAGCCGGAGTTGACATGGGCTTAATGCATTCTCAAATGGATGGAGGGCTGTGAGGTGTTTGTTGCTGATCCAGGAGGGGACTAAACCCTGTTTTAAATCCTCCAGATTACTGCGGCTCTCACCCAGCAACCATGCCCCATACAGCACACACACCTCGTTCTGCGCAGCCTGGTCAGAAGCATTTCTGTCCTATCTTATGAGGGCATTTACAGTCTTTGCGTGTCTCTCCAGCTCCGCTATAATTTCTTTTAAATGGACCGTCATGGCCTGGTCCTCATGCAACTCCGAGCCCACTACCTTATTCTCATCCATCAATATCTTCCTTAACAGTGTTTTTAAACCATTTATCTGGGTCTGCAGCTCTATGTCATCCAGACTGTTGATGACAGAGGACCCTGTGTTAAACACAGTAAAAACATCATTCCATACTCCCCTTCTTTGTCTCTCCGTATTACCAAAGTACTCGCGGTGTGTGGTGTACAGTTCGGTATTGTCTACATTAACGAAATCGAACTCGTAAAACTTTCTAAACATGTACTTTAACAGGGCCTGGTATAGCTGTTCTGTCTCTTTGGGGCACCACTCTGGTAAGTGTACCTCGGTGAGATTTAAAATCACGGAAGCTACCACGTAGTGTACCCCCGGTACAGTACCTGTTCCGTCGGCCCTAGTACCAGCCCATTCCCTGGTCCCTTGGTGGTGGCAGGGCACCCCTCTCTGTGTGTCCTTGCTGCCTGAGTCATTGGCAGGGGCTTTCGGGGGCGGGTCACGAGTTCAGTGGCATTCACTAGGATCGGGGAGTATGGGACTGCGCATGTCTTCAGGCTGGAATCCGACTCCACCCCCTCCCCGGCATCTTGCCATTGCCGGTGGAACATGATGGATATGCCTGAGGGGCTGGCCTTCTCTGACCCCCACATACAGACATAAATCCCCTGATCCGGTTCCCACGACTTGTCCCAGCACACACTCAATCCCCCGTGAGTCCCTGTAATCACCCGATGAGTATTGTTCCCCAATCGTTCCCACTTGACTGCGGGGTTTTCCATATTTTTGCTCAGTTTCCTGAGCCACCACCACCTATCCAAAGGAATCCGTCCCTTGCATGTTAAACATATACGTTTCCCTACGGTGACACTGACCTTTGTGGCACAGGAGGGAGGCCTCCCCGTATGTGAACCCGGTCTGGCTGGAGTACTGATTGGAATTGGACCCCAGCCACCCTGGCCACCTTCCCTCGTGGAAGTAAACGGCGAGCTCCTCCGCAGCCCGTTCGCCACTTCCATCGGTAACTATAGGTGCTCTCCCTCCCGAGCACCCATAGATGTGGGAGTCCTCCACGTCGCCTCACTTTCCAACGCTCATTCCTATCAGGGCAAGTAGGAATACGACCCCCTTCATTCTGAAAACCTTTCCTGCAAAGAGACACAAGAGCATATAGCCAGGTCCCGAGGAAATTCTCTGGCTTGGGTGAAGCATAGTCGAGTCTCGTGACCCCGACTTAATATAAACAGTCTTCAAATACTACTACTGTATTAAAACTACCCATCACCTTATTTAAACTTAAACTAAAACCCAAACTTAACAATATAAACTTACGTAAAACTATGTACATCCACCGGCAGACTAATCTCTGTTCAGGCTGCGGCACACAGTTCCCTTTGGTGTAGCCGCACTGTCCTGTACTTTCAGTCCCTTGCAGCCTGCGGCTGCTGGCTGGGGACCTCTGTCCTTGGACTTACCCCAAACTCGGGAGGCTGTCCCTTTAAAATTGGGAGCTGGTGACCATGATTTCCTTGGCTGGGGCATCCGTGGGGACCTTCTGAGGACTTTGGCTGGTGGGCCTTTAACCCGAACCGCTGCCCCCTCCGGTGTGGTCTGTGAGCTTACCACTGCCGCTGGCTGGGGGTCCTCGCCCTCAGGTCCCAAATCTGGGTCCGGGGCAGGGTTTTTACCCTCGGGTCCCTCCTCCTCTAAACCTGGGTCAGGGGCGGGGTCTTCGCCCTCGGGTCCCTCCTCATCTGGAGCCCAGAAGAGTGGGGGAGTGTCCCAATCGGTGGGCAGGATGGCCCCTCCCCTTAAGCAAGCCACAGCGCCTGCCTGTGTAGTCTGTGAACTCGCTTCCGCTGCAGGCTGAGGATTTCTATCCTCAGACCCTACCCCAACTGGCTGCTTTCTCTTCTCAGGTTTAAACAGTTTACACTGATTAATATGGAACCACTTGGTGCGCCGAGGCATCTTAGTGGCGTATACCATGGGGCTGGCCTTGTCTACAGTGCTGTAGATCCCCATGAATAATGGTTCCAGACTCCCTATCCGAGCAAAATTCCTCACCATGACCTGATCCCCTACCTCCCACTCATGGTGTTTTCAGGATCTAACAGCAATCGATTACTCCGATGCTGCTTTCCCATGTTCCCAGCCGTCTGCCCATGGACCTGCTTAAGGTGCTTGAAGAGGTTTCGGGCGAACCTGTCCTGGTTCACCTCTCTGAGCTGACCCTCTGTGAGCACCAGGGCTAGTACATGGGTGGGGGTCCGCATAACCCTGCCAGTCATCAACTCATATGGGGAGTACCCCGTGCTTTTTGACTGGCTGGCCCGGATCCCCATCAGGACCAACGGTAGGACCTCTGCCCATTTTCAAGGAGAGTCCACCGTCTCTTTCCTCAACCTTTCCTTTAAGGTCCTATTCATCCTCTCCACAATCCCTGATGACTGCGGGTTGTGGGCCACGTGCCACTTCCCCTCGATGCCTAGCAGCATAAGGGTATTCTGCATTACCTGCCCAGTAAAATGACTCCCTTGGTCGGACTCCACATACTGTGGTAGCCCCCACCATGAGAACACTTCCCGGACCAGGCTCCTGGCCGTACCCAGAGCTGTGGCTGTTCTGCAGGGGAAGGCCTCTACCCATTTTGTGAACACATCTACCAGGACTAGGCAGTACTTATAGCCTCCCTGGGCAGTGGGCAGGGGCCCGATGTAGTCAACGTGTATCGACTGTCACGGTCCCTCTACCCTCCTGATGTGTCCCATAGGTACCTTCCTTTTGTGGGGGGTCAGGGTTATTAGCAGCGCACACCAGACAGCCGGCGCAGAACTCGCGGACATCTTCCCTGAGTCCTGGCCACCATCCCGCCTGTTCCACCTGTTGCCAGGTGGTCTCAGGCCCGGGAGGCCCCGCTGCTGGACCCTCATGGGCCAGTTGAAGGAATTCCCTCCGGTGTTGCTGCGGCACAACCCATTGTTCCCCCCGGAACAGCATGCCCTCTTTCACGGAGAGGGTTGCTGTGCCGTAAGGACACTCTACACTTTTTCCCCCAGTCACTGCGCTGAGGACTGCCTTGAGGACGGGGTCTTGGGCTTGGACCGTCTTAAGGTCCGGGGCTAAAGCTACCCCTGCACTCCCTTGTGTCCCGTCCCTATCTCTGACTACTGCCATGGGTCTGGACCCATATGGGTCCCAGAAAGTGCCTGTGCGGGCACACTCCTTAGCAAGCAAGCCAGCCTGCTGGTTGCCTTGACTGCGGGGTTCTGTGGAGGAATGGGCCTTCACCTTGTGGATGAAAACCTCCCCTTCCACCCCCACTGCTGCTAGCATCTTTTCCAGCAGGGGTTTCACTGTGAGGGGCCTCCCGTCAGCGGAGGTGTATCCATGGCGGGACCAGATGGCCAGGTACTCCATACACGAATTGCACGTAAACATGCTGTCCGAGCAAATCGTGTATGGGATGGGGAAGATTTCGGGGTGTGTAACGACGTACACTACCGTGGACAGTTCAGCCTGCTGGACGCTCATGGTGCTGGCGAGCTTAATCGCCAGGGCAGTGTTTGCCGCTGGGTCATAAATTCCACACCCCGTGAGTCGCTCGCCAGCAGATACCATGCTGGAACCGTCCACATAGATCTCGCGGCCTGTGGGGTTTAGGATTCAACAAAGGAGGACAAAGGGATTAATTAAGAGGGGAAAATAGAATATGAAAGTAAGCTTGCAGGGAACATAAAAACTGACTAAGAGCTTTTATAGATATATGAAGAGAAAAAGATTAGTGAAATCAAGTGTAGGTCCCTTGCAGTCAGAAGCAGGGGAAGTTATAATGGGGAACAAAGAAATGGCGGACCAATTAAATGCATATTTTGGTTCTGTCTTCACAAAGGAGGACACAAATAACCTCCCAGAGATGTTGGAGAACATAGGGTCTGATGAGAGAGAGGAACTGAAAGAAATCAGTATTTGTAGGGAAATGGTGCTAGGGAAATTGACGGGATTGAAGGCCGATAAATCCCCAGGGCCTGATAATCTACATCCTAGGGTACTTAAGGAGGTGGCCCTAGAAATAGTAGATGCATTGCTGATCATCTTCCAAAATTCGCTGGAATCTGGAACTGTACCCATGGATTGGAGGGTAGCTAATGTTACCCCACTATTCAAAAACGGTGGTAGAGAGAAAGCGGGGAATTATAGGCCGGTAAGCCTGACATCGGTAGTGGGGAAAATGCTCGAGTCCATTATAAAGGATGTAATAGCTGAGCACTTGGAAAACAGTGACAGGATCGGACAAAGTCAACATGGATTTACAAAAGGTAAATCGTGCTTGACTAATCTACTGGAATTTTTTGAGGATGTAACTGGTAAAATAGATAAGGGAGGACCAGTAGATGTGGTGTATTTGGACTTTCAAAAGGCTTTCGATAAGGTCCCGTATAAGAGATTAGTGTGTAAAGTTAAGGCACATGGGATTGGGGGCAAGGTATTGACTTGGATAGAGAACTGGTTGGCGGACAGAAAGCAGAGGATAGGAATTAACGGGTCTTTTTCTGAGTGGCAGGCAGTGACTAGTGGGGTACCGCAGGGATCGGTCCTTAGACCCCAGCTATTCACAATATACATTAATGATCTAGATAAGGGAACTAGATGTAATATCTCCAAGTTTGCAGACGACACAAAGCTGAGCGAGCGTGTGTGCTGCGAGGAGGATACCGAGAAACTCCAGGATGATTTGGACAGGTTGGGTGAATGGGCAGAAGGAGGCAGATGCAATATAACATGGATAAATGCGAGGTTATCCACTTTGGTGTCAAAAACAGAAAGGCAGACTATTATCTGAATGGCAATAGATTGGGAGAAGGGGAAGTGCAACGAGACCTGGGTGTCCTTGTGCACCAGTCACTGAAGGTAAGCATGCAGGTGCAGCAGGCGGTGAAGAAGGCAAATGGTATGTTGTCATTCATAGCGAAAGGGTTTGAGTACAAGAGCAAGGATGTCCTGCTGCAGTTGTACAGGGCCTTGGTGAGACCACACCTTGAGTACTGTGTGCAGTTTTGGTCGCCTTATCTGAGGAAGGATGTTCTTGCCATGGAAGGAGTTCAGCGAAGATTCACAAGGCTGATCCCTGGGATGGCAGGAATGACGTATGAGGAGAGATTGGGTCGATTGGGATTGTGCTCGCTGGAGTTTAGAAGAATGAGAGGGGATCTTATCGAAACTTATAAAATTCTGACAGGTCTGGACAGACGAGATGCAGGTAGAATGTTCCCGATGGTCGGAGAGTCCAGAACCAGGGGTCATAGTCTAAGGATAAGGGGTAAGTCATTTAGGACAGAGATGAGGAAGAATTTCTTCACCCAGAGAGTGGTGAACCTGTGGAATTCTCTACCACAGAAGACGGTTGAGGCCAAGTCTTTAAATATATTCAAGAAGGAGTTAGATATATTTCTTAGAGCTAAAGGTATCAAGGGATATGGGGAGAAGGCAGGTACGGGGTACTGAGTTTGGATGATCAGCCATGATCTCATCGAATGGCGGAGCAGGCTCGAGGGGCCGAATGGCCTACTCCTGCTCCTATCTTCTATGTTTCTATGTTTCTATGTATCCTGGCCCGTAAACCTATGTCCACTTCCCAAGCCCCTTCTATTGAACACCGGTGGGCTGTTCCAGGATATACCAGGTTGGCTGCGAGCTTTGGCTCGCAGAGACCCTTCACCTTGAGGTCCACCTGTGAGAGGAGCAGGGTCCAGCGAGCAATACGGGCACTGCTCACTGTCCCATCCTTGATCGTCCCACCCAGGAGCATCTGGGCGGGTGCGTGATGGGTGAGGAGGGTGATGGGAGAGGTGCCTGTGAAGATCAGTGATCTTTTCACCACCCAATGTGTGGCCAAGAGGTGCCTCTCACAATTGGAGTAGCTCCTCTCCACATCTGTGAGTATCCTGGAGGAGTAGACCACTGGCCTCAGCCTGCCATGCCGCTCTTGGAGCAGCACAGCACTCAGGCTGTCCCCGCTGGCTGCTACCGCCAGGAAAAACTCTTTCCCCCCCATCTATGGCCCCTAGAGCTGGTGCGGTCTGCAAGTCCCTCTTAAGCCTGACAAATGCTGCCTGGCAACCCTCATCCCAAACCCACTCCACTCCCTTGTGTAGGAGTCGGAGCAGAGGGGCTGCTGTGGCTGCATAGTCTTCAATGAAGTCTCTGCAGTACCCGGTTAGCCCTAGAAATGACCTCACACCCGTGACTGTGTTGGCGACTGGTAACTCTTGTACCGCTTCTCTCCTAGCCTTATCTATGGCCCTTTCTCCAGCGCGTATGGTCAGGCCTAGGAATTTCACCTCCTGCTGGCCGATCTGCGCTTTCTTGGGGTTTACTTTAAAACCCTTTTGCCTGAGCAGCTCCAGCAGTTTGGCCAGTAGTGGGCCATGCTTCTCTCTCGAATCAGTGAACAGGAGCAGGTCATCCACATACTGCACCAACTGTCTGGGCTGGCTGAAATCCTTTAAGCTGTTTGCCATGCACTGATGGAAAATGCTGGGGCTGTTGTGGAAGCCCTGAGGCAAACAGTTCCAGGTGTACTGTTGCCCTTCAAACGTAAAGGCAAACTTGTACTGATCCTCCCTCCTCAAAGGGATGGAACAAAACCCGTTGGAAATATCCAGCACCGTGAAAGTGGTCGCGGATGCTGGGATACTTCCTATCAGGTCAGCAACTGCTGCTACTGTGGGTGCACAGGCTGGGATGTTACTGTTGAGCACCCGATAGTCCACCGTGGCCCTCCAGGAACTGTCCGGCTTTCTAACCGGCCACAGTGGAGAGTTTACGTGGGTGTCTAACGGTCTCAGAACTCCCTGCTGTACTAAGGAGGACATGGTTGCTTCCATGTCTGGCTCCGCTTCCCTGGGGAAGTTATACTGTTTCTGTGGTCGGGCCACGGGGTCCCCATCTACGCTGACCTCAAACCCGTTGACCCTCCCACAGTCGTGTTTGTGTGTGGCAAATGTGGCTAAGCGGGTTTGCACAAATGCCTGGAACTCTTTTAGGGTGTTACTGACCATGAGCTCGAGGTTATAACCCTCTTTGGGCTTCATGGTGCATAGGGTCCTCTTCCATAGAAAACATAGAAGATAGGAGCACGAGTAGGCCATTCGGCCCTTCGAGCCTGCTCCGCCATTCAATGAGATCATGGCTGATCATCCAAATTCAGTACCTTGTCCCTGCCTTCTCCCCATATCCCTTGATCCCTTTAGCCTCAAGAAATATATCCAACTCTTTCTTGAATATATTTAATGAACTGGCCTCCACCGCCCTCTGTGGCAGAGAATTCCACAGGTTCACCACTCTCTGGGTGAAGAAATTCCTCCTCATTTCAGTCCTAAATGTCTTACCCCTTATCCTTAGACTATGACCCCAGGTTCTGGACTCCCCGGCCATCAGAAACGTCCTTTCTGCATCTAGTCTGTCCAGACATGACAGAATTTTATATGTTTCGATGAGATCCCCTCTCAATCTTCTAAACTCCAGTGAGTATAAGCCCAATCGACACAATCTCTCCTCGTACGTCATTCCTGCCATCCCAGGTATCAGCCTGGTGAATCTTCGCTGCACTCCCTCCATGGCAAGAACGTCCTTCCTCAGGTAAGGTGACCAAAACTGCACACAATACTCAAGGAACAGTCTCACCAAGGCCCTGTACAACTGCAGCAAGACATCCTTGTTCTTGTACTCGAACCCTCTTGCTACGAAGGCAAACATACCATTTGCCTTCTTAACCGCCTGCTGCACCTGCATGCTTACCTTCAGCGACTGGTGTACAAGAACACCCAGGTCTCTTTGCACTTCCCCTTCTCCCAATCTATTGCCATTCAAATAATAATCTGCCTTCCTGTTTTTGCCACCAAAGTGGATAACCTCACATTTATCCACATTATAGTGCATTTGCCATGTTTCTGCCCAATCACCCAACCTGTCCAAATCGTACTGGAGTTTCCCGACATCCTTCTCACAGCTTACCCTCCCACCCAGCTTTGTGTCATCTGCAAATTTGGAGATATTACATCCAATTCCCTCATCCAGATCATTAATATATATTGTGAACAGCTGGGGTCCTAGGACCGATCCTTGCGGTACCCCACTAGTCACTGCCTGCCACTCGGAAAACGACCCGTTTATTCCAACTCTTTGCTTTCTGTCCGCCAACCAGTTCTCTATCCAAGTCAATGCCTTGCCCCCAATCCCATGTGCCTTAATTTCGCACGCTAATCTCTTATGTGGGGCCTTATCGAAAGCCTTCTGAAAGTCCAAATACACCACATCCACTGGTTCCTCCTTATCTATTTTACCAGTTACATCCTCAAAAAATTCCAATAGATTAGTCAAGCATGATTTACCTTTTGTAAATCCATGTTGACTTTGTCCGATCCTGTCACTTCTCTCCAAGTGCTCTGCTATTACATCTTTTATAATAGACTCTAGCATTTTCCCCACTACCGATGCCAGACTTACCGGTCTATAAATTCCCCGCTTTTTCTCTACCACCTTTTTTGAATAGTGGGGTAAAATTAGCTACCCTCCAATCCATGGGTACTGTTCCAGCGTCTATCGAGTTCTGAAGATGACCAGCAATGCATCTACTATCTCTAGGGCCACTTCCTTAAGTACCCTGGGATGTAGACCATCAGGCCCTGGGGATTTATCGGCCTTCAGTCCCATCAATTTTCCTAACACCATGTGATAACTGCTACCTCGCCGTCCTTTCCTGTACTTGCCTCCCATAGGCAATGATTTCTTAAATCGACCAGGATCCCGTGGCCTGCAACAAAGTCGGCTCCCAGGACCCCTCTTCCACCCTCCACTTCCCACTTCATTAGGACACAGGTCCACTTAGAGTTGAGTGGTCCTAAACGAATGGCGAGCGGGATGGAAAACGAGCCGGCCTCTTCTTTGCCTGTGAATCCCGACAGACTGTATGGGGCCCCATTAGATAGAGGTGAGGTGGTGGGGTTAGCTGAATGGACCACAGTGCATGATGCCCCCGTGTCCAACAGATAGGTTCCCTTCACCTTTTCTACCTCCATCTCCACGAGGGGTCTTTTCCATTCATCGTATCGGAGGGAACACAGGTAAACAGGCTGCGCTGGCTCTAGTCAGGGCTGTGGGTTGGATGGGGCTGATGGGGTCAGAGCACCGGTAGCGGCTGCTACTCTCCCATGGCCAGTCAATAAGGACCTCATGGTGTCCAAAAATGGCTCGACCGCGGCAGGAGGGATTCCTGCCTCTGCCTTTTGGGCTGGGGCTGTGGAATTCTTTCCCTTGTTATCTTTCCAAGGGTTTTTGCACTCCTTCCTCCAGTGTCCGTCCTTCCCACACCCGTAGCAATTCATCTTTGTGTTGGGGGGGCTGTTATTCCCTTCCTGATGCCACTTATTCCTACCCTGCCCAGGTTTTACCTCATGCACCTTCCCCTTAGGTGGGTGTGCATCGGTTCCCCTACCATTATTATAGGCTAGGGTCAACTGTCTGATCACCGTAAGTTCGGTGGTCTGAGGATTCTTGGGGTCGAACCAGACTTCCGCCTTGGCCCGGACCTGTGGCAAGCTGTTTGCCACCAGGCAATGGAGCCAATGAGCCAGCTGACCCTGGTTCAGGAATGCCTGATTAGGTACCCCAGGACAGGCGCTCCTATAAACTGGCCATAACCTGTCCGCGAAAGCCTGCGGGGTTTCTCCTGTGAGTTGGATGGTCTTCTCCACATGGGAGAAAGGACTTCCCTCATTCATCCCCATGGCCTCCAAAACTTCATCCCTGAGCTCCTCATATCCGCACTGCCCCTTCTTGCACTCGTCAGAGAGGGATTGGAGGAGCCTACTCTCCAGGGAGAATAGCAGCATTTTGGCCTGCTCAGCACCATCGCAGTCGTTGACGCTGGCTGCCTGCTCTACTTCCCTGAAGTGGATCGAGGGGTCCCCTTTTTCGGAGAGCTTTGGGATATGGCCCACCATAGGGTGCTACAGGGTAATATGAACTGTTTTTGGAGGGGTCCCTCGTCGTCACCATTAACGGGTGGGCCGAACCTCCGATGCCGGGCTGGGCACATCGGTCTCGGCTCCGGCCTCTCTTGCGGGGGTTGCTCCACCTCCGCTCCCACCCCTGACTCCACCCCTCCTTGCTGCCAGACCTCGCTGAAATCTGGCGCTACGGGTGGTGGTCATGTGACCTCCTGTTCCTCAACTGGGTCGTCCCTTGGCACTACCAGTGATGTCTGAACTGTCCTCCCCTCGTTCCCTATAAAATCCGCCTGGCCTGCCTTTTGCCTTCCTCAGGGCCAGGATCAGATTTTCTATCTGTTCCTTGCAGGGGCCATGATCTGCATCTTCAAACCCCTGTTCGCTCGCTAACTTGTAAGGTGCCTTTACCTCTTTTACTTTCTCCTCCTTTTCTCTTACTTGTCTCGCTAGGCAGGCATTCTTTTCCCGCAACCTCAACTCATTACCCTTGGCTTCGGTGACCTGGCACTGTAGGTATTCCAACTTGGCCTTATGTTCTCCCATTAAATGTACCCTTTCCTGATTCAGGGCCTGCAATGCTACCAGTAACCTCTCCCCTGCTAGAGCCTTGTCCTGGATCTCCAGGGCTGACTCCTTTAACTCGGCTGCCTGTGCTGCAACGAGCCTGTCCAAAAGCTGAACCTGCTTTTTGAAGCACATCAGCCAGACTGCCTTCTCTAGGGATTTCTTGTGCTCCTTCCCTTCTGTCCACTTAGCTGCGGCATCTACCGGATGCCCAGCATTTAACAGAGTGGTGATCCACTTCTTTGTGATATTCACCTTACTAAACACATAATCAGAAATCCTTTCCTCCATCATGGTTTGCTCATCCGAACCATTGTCTACTGTATCGCACCCATGTTGCCGGAGTCCTGCCGCGGCCACCATTTCTGTAGGGGGTGGCGTGTGCCCAGTCAGCTTCACCTCTGACTGTCTCTGAATGGTTCGAATCGCTCCCACACCCCTGGGTTCTAGACACCGGAATTAGGTACAGGCGGCGATACAGAAAATTGAGTAGACAAGTGGTTTGGTGCAAGAAAACCAAAATTTTATGAAAGGCAGAATAAAAACACAATCTTACTGAGAATTACTGACATAGTTACAGGCATAAAACAATTAGACTTATATGGGAATGGGAAACACATGGCACATCGAGGGAACCTACACGTTAAAATCCCCTTATCCTTATCCCACCCCCATACCTAACTAGATTAAGCTACGAGGGGCCAGGAATTCATGCTCACCAATTCAAAACCTGTTGATTTAACTGGTATGGGTTTTGAGGCTCACTCTTTCTGTCCTCTGGGTATTTCATCGCCACGTGGTCACAGGGCGTGGCGATGGCGTTGTTTATGCGAATCACCCTCCTTTTCCTCAGCTAACGTCATCGTCGAGTTGCGATGGGTCTTTTTCTTCTTCCTCAGGCGGTTTGGTCGCTGACGGGTTTTTTAAATGGTTGGGGCTCGGTTGGCGGTTTACACTGTCAAACTGATTTTACTACCCATGCTTCGAATGCCAGTTTATTCGTCATGGACGCTGCTATCCATGCTTCGAACGCCAACTTATTCGTCAATTGGGGTTTTACTGTCCATGCTTTGAATGCCAACTTATTCGTCAAATGCCAGCTTATAACTAGGCGTTTGTCCCCCAACGCGTCTTTCCACTGCCCTTCTCTGCCCTTATCGGTTTACCATACTCTTCATCTTGTCTCGTCTCGTCTGCCCGTTTGTGGCCTGTGTGTCCTGTGTGTTTTTGAATTCGGGTCTCGTTCTCCTCCCACGTTTGGCCCTCGGTGTAGTAATGGCCGTCCTTGGTGTTGAGCGGCGTGGGGCGCATTAAGAGAGCCTGCCATGAGGCCAGGGCACGAGAACAAGAAGCAGGAGGCCAAGGCCAAAAGATGAGCGCAAGAGCAAGAGCGCGATCACTACCGATGGGCCTACAATTATACTCGGTTCTTCACCCCTTATCTGCGCGCCAAATCAGGTCAGTCCTTTGTCTAACTTTTGGCGGGCTCATTTAAAATGATTACAGCCATTTACTTTAACGACTTCTGGGGCAGTTGTCTCCTGGTATAATAGCTTTGATATCCTGGCTGTTTGTCATTTATGAAACTTAATCGTGTTTCCTGACTTGGCAGCTACGTGTGAGCTGTTACCGATTATTTATGCGAAGAGTAGATGGCTTTCAGATTAGAGCCATCCTGGCTTGATCTGTTCCAAGGTGAAGAATGCATATTCTGTGTTTACTTATCTGTCTGGCTTTACAAAATCTTTTCACAGATTCCTGCATGTTAGGTTTCGTTTCAGGGACTGCCTTTTTGCAGGGCCTTGCTTTTAAAATCCTGTTGGTTTCAGTCACGAGGTTACAGAAGCCATTTTGGGTACCCTTTTTAATAACTTGTCCATACAGGGCCCCTTTATCCATAACCTTTTGGGGAATGTGGGAATTTTGAGAACCCTACATGCTGCCAGCCAATGTTCCAATGGTTTGGTTGGTCCTGGCTGGACCAGCAGCGAAAAGCTTACCACAGTGCTCTACTGGTAAGTTGTAAAGTTTTAGTTGGTTAAACTCCAGAAGTATGCCTGCACGCTCTTGGGGAATCCTAAGCCTAGACACTTGCCAACCTGTTCCTATGCTTTTTGATTTAAGTTGGGTATATCCCTATGGTGAGAGAGAGAGAGATTACTCTATCGAGCCAACAAACTCAATGGAAAATAAAATCAGGCTGGTGTGTAAAATGAGCGGCCGACCCACTCCCACCCATTTCCCATCTGGTGCGAACAGTAAAAATCAGCCCCATGTTAGAATCATAGAATCAGACAGCACAGATGGAAGCCAGTCAGCCCATCGTGCCTGTACCGGCTCTTTGAAAGAGCTATCCAATTAGTCCCACTCCCCTGCTCTTTCCCCATAGCCCTGATTTTTTTTCCTTTCAAGTATATATCCAATTTCATGATATATACTTGAAAGGAAAGGGTCATGTATTTTAAAAATATATATTAACAACCATTGTAACTGGCTCCAATCATTAATAAGAAAATGGAACCACAAAGCTTTATGGCATGGAAGGAGGACATTCAGTCCACTGAGTTTGCACCAGCTCTTTGCAAGAGCTTTTCATAGATGTTTTTGCAATGCCTACATAATCAGGCCAAATATTGCTCATTTTAAATATTACACATTTACTCACCAGTGCACTGAATTTCTCAATCTGTTGCATAACAGTGAGCATTCCTGGACAGCAGCTAAAAAAATGAAGCAACTTATAATTACATGAATGCCACAAATTATCTTTAACAACACAATGCTCCCCAAGCTGGCAAAGTTTCCTTGACCTTTTCTTTGACAGAATGGGGGCTGTCGACAACCGTCAAGAAAAAACAAACAAACCCTAGGTTTGTGCACTTCGATCTGTTTGGGTCTTTTCTGAATGATAAATCAACTCTTATCAAAAGTTCTGCAGAGACATGTTAAGAACGTACGGCTCCTGTGGGCTCAAGCAGATGATGACTGGGAAAAGGTTTGACTTCATTAATAAAGACCGTCTGGATAATCACACTTTTATCCCCCTTCTATTTAATGTTCCTGAATAGAAGCTTCATTAAGCCGAGCAATTGTATTTCGATTTTCCTGCTTATTTTTTTGTGTTGGTTTTATAATAATGTTAGCTTGGTGATCCCTAAATTGCTTTAATTCTTTTGCAAAGCTTTATGATTACCAAACATTGTGAAATAACACAAAGAATTCTCAGCTGCAACAAAACAGTAATTGTAATGCAGACATGAAAGCAATAAGCTTGTTCTGTTGATGTCTTTTCATGTACAATTTACATCATAATGAAAAGTGATTGTTCATGCTGCAGATTTCTACTGGCAGCATAAAGTTGATGGTACAATCTACACCATCACTTTGACTGCAGTACTGAAAATGCTTTTTGTTTTTGGCTGTCTGTTTGGATGTCACCCAAGACATGGCAGAGATTGGAAGCTCATGCTGCATGCTGCAAAAGATAAAAGACTTGAAATGACTTGTGTGATATTAGTGTACGCGTACTCGGCACATTCACAGGCCATTTATTTTTGCTTTATATTAAATGGATTTCCTCCATTAAAATAAAGCAGACAAAGCAAGGTCATTAAACATTCTAGCGCTCATTCTAATATTCCACGTCGCCATGTCTAGGCTACACCTTCAAGGACATTGTTCCAGTAATAGAGTCCGGTTCTCTCAAAGTTTCCTTTTTTTTCCCTGAGATGCTAATCTGAACTGAGGATTCAAACACCGAGGTTAGGCATCTCGTTGTGTTCGTGAAATCGGATGAGGTGCATGTTTAAAGAAACAAGTCTTCAAACTGACAGATTGGAACTTTGTCAAAGCAAAATAAAACTTGAAACTTGCATCTTTGATTTTAGCTCAAATTTTCCAGGTGTTTTAAAAAAAAACTCTCCTTCATGGAACATTTGAATTTTGTCCTGCAGTATTCCACTAACCTGAGTCCCAGATGTTACTGCATTGATTTCCCCCTCCATTACTTGCATCCCCTTCATCTGCATCAAGCACGTGTAATACAGTAGAAGTGGAATGGACCTTCTATGATAGGTGATAGTTGTCATTTTTACTGGTCAGGAGCCTTGTTGGCACCAGAGCTGGACACCCCCTTTCTCAAAACAAGAACAGATATTCCCATGGGATACCCATTGTGGCACTAGTGCTGCTGTTGGGGGTGGGGGAGGAATCTGGATGTGCCACAATTGCCACAAAAGCTCCTGAACACCTAAGTGCCACTGGCAATAACAAAAATAAGTTAAATGGTTCAGGAGTAGACTGAAAATTGTGGCATGAACTTTCTTGCAGGTCTCTTTAAATGAACTTCCACATACAGTTCAATCTCTAGCAACCCATTTTATCTGGGTAGGTCAATGGATTAGAGTTAGGCATGTATGAATGTCAACAGTTGTGTGGATGTATAATGATGTCAACAGGACGGTATTAGCACACTGAAGTGAAGCTCCTGCCTGTATCCGATGGAAGCTTCTTGTACCCATCAAAACTCCAGCCCCCACCACCATCAGAAATGTTCAGGACCAGCTAAATTGGTAGAGATCTGGTGTATTGAATCTCCATCCCTTTTTTTTAAACCAGTGAGTTACACCAAAGATTGGTAAATCTAGACTAAAGAGGTTAAAACATGTGTGTATATATATTTAAAAAATAGAAACATTGAAAAGGAAGCGCTAGAAAACGGAATGAAAATTGGAAAAAAAACTTATAGAAGGAGGGAGATAAACTGTAGTGAAACATAACAGGAATATGTTCATTTTATTTTACACTCAGAAATGCACTCTACTATTTTTGACATTGATTTCGGAACCATTAAGCAGGAAAGCTCCTGTTCACTTGTTCTGTGTTCTGATTCGCCCACCCAGACATCCGTAATGTTTTCCGGAGTTGTTCAGTGACTTTGATTATCTCTCCAAGCCTAGGGCAGGCGTAATTAGCACATGTGTACAGTTTGATGGGGCCCCAGTAACATCATAAAAAAGGCTTTTAAAACACTTCAAATTCCAAGGGTCTTTATTATTGGATATAAATCAGTAGATTTGTCCGAACCAATCAATACTGATGGTTTCCAGCGACAGACGCAGTTCTCATGTTGCTAAGACTTCTGAGTTCTCCAAACACAAGGCCGCCCTTTGTTGAAGGCAAGCAGGTTCTGTTACCTGCAACTTGAATTGAACGGACTAAACAGCAATTGTAAGGCCAGGGAATGTGGATAGTCTACTCGTTATGTCACTGCTAAATAGTGTTACGATCAATGTCACAATTTGTGGCACTGACATTACTTAATGATTGGCAGGCGAGGCTATGAAAGCTTCTTTATTTCATGTGTTGCGACAAATCTTTGCACCTGTATTCTACATTTGTTGTGCCCTTTGTGGCAGTACAGTGTTGGCACAGTGCATTGCCACCTCTGTTCAGGAGGTCAAATAGCATGGTGTCAGAGTGCCATTCCACTGGTTGGGGATTGTAATCAGGACTTGCACTGTTGCCAGCAAGTTATTTTGCTTTCCAAGGCGCCACACTTGCTGAAGGTGCTCACTTTAAATGCCAGCACCGTGTACAGCCCTTTATCCCGAGCGGTCCTGCACAATAACAGTGATGCCCTCACGGAACAATAACTGTATTAGAAAGTGTTTCAATCCAAGGTTTAACTGTACATAAAATAACTGTTAAATGTTTTTAACAGCGTGGCACTCTTAACCAGACAAGAAATATTTACACCCATATAACAGCTCTTTCAGAAACCAGGCAGGTAATTTTAACCTAATCCGCCCATCGGGAAACTGAGGGGATAGGGTACAATGCTGGTTTTTACACCCGCCCCATTTTACTCTCCGCCCGATCCCATGGGTTTCCCGCCTGGCGGGATAGGTTCAAATTACCCCAAAAATTCTTCACATACAATGAATTGCATTTGACTGTTATTTGCACACAGAAAGGTCCCACACACTGTGGAGAGATGAATGCCCAATTCTTTTTCTCTCTCTCTATTGCTAAAGAAAGACTTGCATTTATATAGCGCCGTTCATGACCTCAGGACGTCCCAAAGCAATTTACAGCCAATGAAGGACTATTTGAAGTGTAGTTACTGTTGTAATGTAGGAAATGCAGCAGCCAATTTGCACACAGCAAGCTCCCACAGACAGCAATGTGATGATGACCAGATAATCTGTTTTTATTGATGCTGATTGTTGGATAAATTTTGGCCAGGGCACTGGGGACAACTCCCCTGCTCTTCTTCGAAATAGTGCCATGGGATCTTTTACATCCACCTGAGAGAGCAGACAGGGCCTCGGTTTAATGTCTCATCCGAAAGATGGCACCTCCGACAGTGTAGCACTCCCTACTGCACTGGAATGTCAGCCTAGATTTTTGTGCTCACGTCTTTAGAATAGGACTTAGAACCCACACTCTTCTGACTCAGAGGTGAGATTGCCACGGCTGACACAAGTTGTTTGAAGGAGGAATGTAACCCAGTAAGCCCAGAGAACTACTTACTCTTCTTTGAATCGTGGCACAGGATCTTTAATGTTCCCCTGAACCACAAGAACAGGAGGATGGGATCACTGTTTAATATCTCATCCTGAGGATTAGTCTTAGTGCCAACACATATAACTGTAATAAAATCTTGTGCTTTCAGGTTGATTATCTGGTCCCATTATAATGCTGTTGTATTAATAATGCAGTGTGACAACCAAATGCATTTTACTAGCAGAGATGACATTGCATGATTTCATGAGGGCATCGCATTACAATAATATATAGACATTGGGGCAGTTATAATAGTCTGTTGCTCCAGTCAAGACATCAGATACATTTGCACGCTTGCTTTTACCTTGCTCTGTATAGACATCACTCGGCCTGTGTGAATTATTATTTTTAACTGTTTTAAGGTATGTAAGGAAGATCCAAAACACTATATGATTCACATCCAGGCCTCAGAGGTAAAACAATAGTATGTTAACATGTTGGGTCAAGCAGTCCCCACAGCCAAAGTGTAAATATTTCAAGCCTAGAATAACTGACTAAAGAAAAGGATACAAAATTTTAAAAAATCAAGTTTAAAGTGTTACTTCAATAGTCGAGGGCTAGTAATGGAAAATCAGTACAATTTAAATTGGCCGTTTGCTACACATGGTAATTATGTATTTATTCAGTACAGAACAAAGCAATCACATTAAATGAACATTGAGGCTTCTCTTAATTGTTTAAATACATGATTCAGACCATCTGTTTAAGTATCTCTTATACCTTGTTAGTCATTGTAAACAGACAACAACTCAAAAAAGGTGATTTGGCTCCTTGTTATGATTGAAAACATTTGAAAGAACGAAAGACTTGCATTTATATAGCGCCATTCACGACCTCTGGGTTTCCCAAAGCACTTTACAGCCAATGAAGTACTTTTGAAGTGCAATGTAGGAAATGAATAAATCAAACTGATAGGCTTCACTTATTCAGAGTTTTCCCCCCAATTTAGATGCTGGCAGGCTCCCAAATTGAATGTGAGGCAGTGAAATAAAATGGCTGCCACCAGTCCAGCTTCTTGCTGTCCTCTTGTAATTGCTTCAGTGAGGATTGTCTTCAGTTCAGCTTCTCTGCTTAGTGAAATGGAGCTTAAAGCTAAAGGGTTGTTTCCCTAATTACAGGGAAAAGTGGTCATGCTCCCACACTGTTGGAGACCTCGTCAAATGAAGTAAGGTTACATAGATTATACACGCTCCCTGCACAGTTTCCTCATGTGCAAAAAGCACTCGGGCAGCAGGTGAGAGAAAGAAATAATTTACACTTGTATTGCTCATTTTACAGCCACAGGGCATCCCAAAGCACTTTAGAGCCAATGAATTACTTTTGAAGTGCAGTCACTGTTGTTTATAGGCAAACACAGCAGCCAAGTTGCAAACGGCAAGGTCCCACAAACAGCACTGAGATAATGACCAGCTAATCTGTTTTAGATGGTTTTGATTGAGGGTTAAATGTTGGCCAGGTGAACAGGGAATGAGGGATTGCAATAGCTACTTAAAGGGAGTTCTGCTCTTAAAGGCTCTGTAGGATTGTTAAACTGGTGCTGCCTGTATAGACAAACAACCTGCAAAAACGATCTTGTCTTTTTCATTTTGACATAGAAATAATGCTGAAATCCTTGCAGGAATTTTTTTTCCCTGTGTAAAGTAATCCATAGACCAAGACTGTTTCAACAGCAATAACTTGCATGTATATAGCACCTTTAACATAGGAAAATGTACTTTCTTATTAAAGTCACAAATTACATCCTTTGTGACTGTGACAAAGGTAAACTATCCCACCTCGTCCTTCTCGACCTGTCTGCAGCCTTTGACATAGTTGACCACTCTATCCTCCTCCAGCGCCTCTCCACTGTCAGCCAGCTGGGTGGAACTGCACTCATCTGTTTCCATTCTTATCTATCTAATCGTAGCCAGAGAATCACCTGCAATGGCTTGTCTTCCCACTCCCACGTCATTACCTCTGAGGCCCCCCAAGGATCTATCCTTGGCCCCCTCCTATTTCTCATCTACATGCTGCCCCTTGGCGACATCATCAGAAAACACAGCGTCAGTTTCCACATTTACGCTGACGACACCCAGCTCTACCTCACCACCGTTTCTCTCGACCCCTCCACGGTCTCTAAATTGTCAGACTGCATGCAGTACTGGATGAGCAGAAATTTTCTCCAATTAAATATTAGGAAGACCGAAGCCATTGTCTTCGGATCCCGCCACAAACCCCGTTCCCTAGCCACCGACTCCATCCCTCTCCCTAGCATCTGTCTGAGGCTGAACCACACTGTGCGCAACCTTGCTGTCATATATGACCCTGAAATGAGCTTCTAACTACATATCCGCACCATAACTAAGACTGCCTATTTCCACCTCCATAACATCGCCCGTCTTCGCCCTTGTCTCAGCTCATCCACTGCTGAAACCCTGATGCATGCCTTTGTTACCTCTAGACCTGATTATTCTAATGCATTCCTGGCTGGCCTCCCATGTTCTACCCTACGTAAACTTGAGGTCATCCAAAACTCGGCTGCCCGTGTCCTAACTCGCATCAAGTCCCATTCATCCATCACCCCGTGATTGCTGAATTATATTGGCTCCCGGTTAAGCAGCGCCTCAATTTTAAAATTCTCATCTTTGTTTTCAAATCCCTCCATGGCCTCGCCTCTTCCTATCTCTGTAATCTCCTCCAGCCCCACAAACCCCTGAGATATCTGCGCTCCTTTAATTCTGCCCTCTTGAGCATCCCTGATTATAATCGCTCAACCACTGGTGGTCGTGCCTTCTGTTGCCTAGGCCCTAAGCTCTGGAATTCCCTTCCTAAACCTCTCTACCTCTCTTTCCTCCTTTAAGATGCTCCTTAATACCTACCTCTTTGACCAAGCTTTTGGTCATCTGCCCTAATATCTCCTTATGTGGATCGGTGCCAAATTTGTTGCTTATAACACTCCTGTGAAGCACCTTGGGATGTTTCACTATGTTAAAGGCGCAATATAAATACAATTTGTTGTTGTTGTTCACAGAGGTACATTCATACAAAATTGGACACCAAGGAGATAATAGATGGGGTGATCAAAAGCTTGGTCAAAGAGGTGGATTTTAAAAGGAGAGGGTGGTGAACAGGGGTTCATGGAGGGAAATCAAGAACTTGGAGCCTAGGTGGCTGAAGGTATGGCCACCAATGGTGGGGAAAAGGGAGTGGGGGGGATGCATAAGAGGTGAGATTTGGAGGAATGCAGAGTTCTGGAGGGTTCAAGGAGGTTACAGAGATGGGGAGGGGAAAGGCCATGAAGAAATTTAAACATGAGGATGAGAATTTAACATTTTCAGTTGTTGGGGGACCAGAAGCCAATGTAGGGACGGGAGCGATAAGTAAGCAGGACCTATAGGATATTGGCAGCAGGGTTTTGAATGAGCTGAGGTTTATGGAGGATGGAGGATAGGAGAGCATTGGAATAGTCAAGTCTGGAGGTGACAAAGTCATGAATGAGGGTTTCAGCAGCAGATGAGCTGAGGAAGAAGCCAGTGATGTTACAGAGGTGGAAGTAGATGGTCTTTATGATAGAGAAGATATAGAAGCTCATCTCAGGGTCAAATAGGATGCTGAGGTTGTGAACAGTGGCCAGAAAGACCAATGGAAATGGTGGCAAAGGATTGGATTTGTGGTGAAGACTGAAGATGATGCTTTAGGTCTAACAAATTTTAACTGGAAGAAATTGTGAATCATTCCAGACTCGATGTAGGACAAGCAGTCTGACAACACAGAAACAGTGGAGGGGTCAAGCGAAATGGTGAAGAGGTAGAGCTGGGTGTCATCAGAGTACATGTGGAAGCTAACATTCTGTTTTCAGATGATGTCACTAAGGTTTAGCATGTAAATGGGGAAGGTGAAGGGGTCAATGATCCTTGGGGGGCCTCCAGAGGTAATGGTATGGGGTGGAAAGAGAAACCATTTCTGCAGGTGCTCTGCCTAAGTTTGCAACCAAGCAAAGGCAATCCCATTGTATTACACAATGGAGGAGAGGCATTGGAGGAGGATAGTGTGGTCGACCATGTCAAAGGCTGCAGAGAGATCTTGTAGGACAAGGATGGATAATGCACCATAATCACAGTCACAGAGGCTGTCATAATAGTTGGCAACAAAACTAATTGTAACTGAGCTTTATCATCTTCTGAACTGGAGGTCAGGAGAAGTAAAGGTTCCTAAGCTGTGAAGATTCCTTCCCTTTTCTAATCAGGCCGATCAGATGCAGTTGTTTCAAGAGTTTGAAGCCATTGTTCATTAAGTTGTAATGAATCCCCTCATACATAAGAATCTTTTCATTAGCTGATGAGGAAAACACTTTGAAACTGTTTCACTAATTGACATATTGCAATATTGTCATGGAGGCTATCAGCAAATTCTTACATAGAAACATAGAAGATAGGAGCAGGAGTAGGCCATTCGGCCCCTCGAGCCTGCTCCACCATTCAATGCGATCATGGCTGATCATCCAAATTCAGTACACTGTCCCTGCTTTCTCCCCATACCCCTTGATCCCTTTAGCCTTAAGAAATATATCCAACTCCTTCTTGAATATATTTAATGAATTGGCCTCTACTGCCTTCTGTGGTAGAGAATTCCACAGGTTCACCACTCTCTGGGTGAAGAAATTCCTCCTCATTTCTGTCCTAAATGGCTTACCCCTTATCCTTAGACTGTGACCCCTGGTTCTGGACTCCCCGACCATCGGGAACATCCTTCCTGCATCTAGTCTGTCCAGTCCTGTCAGAATTTTATAAGTTTCAATGAAATCCCCTCTCATTCTTCTAAACTCCAGCGAGTACAAGCCCAATCGACCCAATCTCTCCTCATACGTCATTCCTGCCATCCCAGGTATCAGCCTGGTGAATCTTCGCTGCACTCCCTCCATGGCAAGAACATCCTTCCTCAGATAAGGTGACCAAAACTGCACACAATACTCAAAATGTGGTCTCACCAAGGCCCTGTACAACTGCAGCAAGACATCCTTGTTCCTGTACACAAACCCTCTCGCTACAAATGCCAACATACCATTTGCCTTCTTAATCGCCTGCTGCACCTGCATGCTTACCTTCAGCGACTGGTGCACAAGGACACCCAGATCTCGTTGCACTTCCCCTTCTCCCAATCTATTGCCATTCAGATAATAATCTGCCTTCCTGTTTTTGCCACCAAAGTGGATAACCTCACATTTATCCACGTTATATTGCATGCTTCTGCCCAATCACCCAACCTGTCCAAATCATCCTGGAGTTTCTCGGCATCCTCCTCACAGCCCACGGCCCACCCAGCTTTGTGTCATCTGCAAACTTGGAGATATTACATCTAGTTCCCTTGTCTAGAGCATTAATATATATTGTGAATAGCTGGGGTCCAAGGACCGATCCCTGTGGTACCCACTAGTCACTGCCTGCCACTCGGAAAAAGACCCGTTTATTCCAACTCTTTGCTTTCTGCCTTTTTTTTAAATTCATTGATGGGATGTGGGCGTCGCTGGCTAGGCCTGCATTTAGTGCCCATCCCTAATTGCCCTTGAGAAGATGGTGGTGAGCCGCCTTCTTGAACCGCTGCAGTCCATATGGTGTAGGTACACCCACAATGCTGTTAGGAAGGGAGTCCCAGGATTTTGGCCCAGCGACAGTGAAGGAACGGCGATACAGGTCTGATGCGCTATCAATTACTCATAAAAGACGGAGAGTTAGGAGAGTAACCAAAAGGCTTTTATTAACAAAGAACAGAGCATGCCTCTCGTGGTTGACTGGTTTCCAAGAAGGCAGGGGGCTGCAGAGCAGTCACCTTTATACCTGGGCATGTGGGTGGAGCCAGGGGCGGAGCCAGCTGAGGCATGCATAGGTACAACAGTGTGCAACAACAACAACAACAGTGAACAACAATAACAGTGGTTTACCACATTCACCCCTTGTTTAAACTTGAGTCCAGCGGGGTGAAGTGTACTAAAGGTTCGTGTAAGTGAGTCTATCAGGTGGCCTTGTATGCCGTCCTGATCGTCGTGGTGGCGGCGGTGATGGTGCAGCATTCAACGTTGAATCTGGCGTCTCATTGAGTGGTTGGGTGGTCAATGACCGGTCCCGGGGCTGCGGCATGCCGTCTACAGGGGTTGGGTTGTGGGTAGTGGTGAATGGTAGTGTTTCAGGGGCACCCGAAGGTGCGAGGTCTCGTATGGAGACTGTGTCCTCCCGCCCGTCCGGGTACGCCACTTAAGCATACTGGGGGTTGGCGTGGAGGAGGCTCACCCTCTCGACCAGGGGGTCCATTTTATGGGACCTCACGTGCTTCCGCAGTAGGACGGGTCCTGGAGACGTCAGCCATGTCGGTAGCGAGGTCCCCGATGTGGACTTCCTGGGGAAAGTGAACATTTTTTCATGGGGGGTGGCATTGGTGGCCATACAAAGCAGTGACCGAATGGAGTGGAGTGCCGCAGGGAGGACCTCCTGCCAGCGAGAGGTCGGAAGGCCCTTAGATTTTAAGTTTAAGAGGACGGCCTTCCAAACCGTCGTGTTCTCTCTTTCCACCTGGCCGTTCCCCCGGGGGTTGTAGCTGGTGGTTCTCCTTGTAGCAATACCTCTCGTGAGCAGGTACTGACAGAGTTCGTCGCTCATAAAGGATGAGCCCCGGTCGCTATGGATATAGCTAGGGAAGCCGAACAAGGCGAAAAGGTCATTCAGGCATTTAATGACCGTGGTACTGGTCATGTCTGGGCAAGGGATGGCAAACGGGAAACGGGAGTACTCATCAATTATGTTGAGGAAGTACACGTTGCGGTCAGAGGAGGGGAGGGGCCCTTTAAAATCGACGCTCAGGCGCTTGAAGGGGCGAGTGGCCTTGATCAGGCTTGCTCTGTCTGGCCTATAAAAATGCGGTTTGCACTCGGCACAGATTTGGCAGTTCCTGGTCATGGTCCTGACCTCCTCGATGGCGTAGGGCAGGTTACGGGATTTGATGAAATGGAAGAACCTGGTGACCCCCGGGTGGCAGAGGTCATTGTGGAGGGTCTGCAGTCTATCAACCTGCGCGTTGGCACATGTACCACGTGATAGGGCATCTGGGGGTTCATTGAGTTTCCCGGGCCGGTACAAGATATCGTAATTGTAGGTGGAGAGTTCAATTCTCCACCTCAAGATCTTGTCATTCTTGATTTTGCCCCTCTGCTTATTGTTAAACATGAAAGCTACTGAACGCTGGTCAGTGAGCAGGGTAAATCGTTTTCCGGCCAGGTAATGCCTCCAATGTCGCACCGCTTCCACAATGGCCTGGGCCTCCTTTTCAACAGAGGAGTGTCGAATCTCGGGGCCCTGGAGGGTCCTTGAGAAAAAGGCCACAGGTCTCCCCGCCTGGTTAAGGGTTGCAGCTAGGGCGAAGTCGGATGCGTCGCTCTCCACTTGGAAAGGGATGGACTCACCCACTGCGTGCATTGTGGCCTTCGCAATATCTCTTTTTATGAGAGTGAAGGCTGCACATGCCTCTGCTGTCAGGGGGAAGGAGGTGGACTTGATGAGGGGTCTGGCTTTGTCCGCATAGTTGGGCACCCACTGAGCATAGTAAGAGAAAAACCCATGGCATCTCTTCAGTGCTTTTTGGCAGTGGGGGAGGGGGAGCTCCATAAGGGGGCGCACTCTGTCTGGGTCGGGGCTGATGACTCCGTTCTCCACTACGCAGCCAAGAATGGCGAGGCGCGTGGTGCGAAACATACATTTGTCCTTGTTGTATGTTAGATTCAGCCGCTGGGCCGTACGGAGGAATTTCTCTAGGTTAACGTCATGGTCCAGCTGGTCGTGGCCGCAGATGGTGACGTTGTCTAGGTAGGGGAAGGTGGCCTGCAGCGCGTTCTGGTCAACCATTCGGTCCATCTCCCTTTGGAAGACCGAAACCCTGTTGGTGACGCCGAAGGGGACTCGGAGGAAGTGGTAGAGATGACCGTCAGCTTCAAAAGCTGTGTACTGGCGGTCCTCAGCCCTGATGGGGAGCTGGTGGTATGCCGACTTCAGATCAATCGTCGAGAACACCCGGTATTGTGCTATCTGATTGACCATGTCAGATATGCGGGGGAGTGGGTATGCATCTAACTGGGTGTAGCGATTGATCGTCTGGCTGTAGTCAATAACTAGGCGCTGTTTTTCGCCAGTCTTCACTACCACCACTTGTGCTCGCCATGGGCTAGTGCTACCCTCAATAATCCCTTCCTTCAGGAGTCTTGCTACTTCAGATTTAATGAAGCTCCTATCCCCGGCACTGTACCGCCTGCTTTTGGTAGCGATGGGCTTACAGTCGCGGGTGAGGTTAGCGAACAAGGGGGGGGGGACTTTAAGCGTGGAGAGGCTGCAAATGGTGCGTGGCGGGCGCTTTAAAAGCTGCTGGCTGCAGACTGTGAGTGGGGGGAGGGGTCCGCCGTACGCTAATGTGACACTTTTAAGGTGGCACTGAAAATCCAACCCCAGTAGAACGGCAGCGCAGAGATGGGGCAGGACAAGGAGTTTAAAATTTTTGTATTCTGTGCCCCTTACTGAAAAGGTCACTACACAGTAGCCACCGACGTCTGCTGAATGGGATTTGGAAGCCATAGAGACCCGAAGGTGCGAGTTCTCGTATGGAGACTGTGTCCTCCCGCCCGTCCGGGTACGCCACGTAAGCATACTGGGGGTTGGCATGGAGGAGGCTCACCCTCTCGACCAGGGGGTCCGTTTTATGGGACCTCACGTGCTTCCGCAGTAGGACGGGTCCTGGAGACCACAAGGTCCAAGTCAGGATGGTGTGTGGCTTGGAGGGGAACTTGTAGGTGGTGATGTTCCCATGCGTCTGCTGCCCTTGTCCTTCTAAGTGGTAGAGGTCGCGGGTTTGGAAGGTGCTGTTGAAGGAGCTTTGGCGAGTTGCTGCAGTGCATCTTATAGATGGTACACACTGCAGCCACAGTGCGCCGATGGTGGAGGGAGTGAATGCTGAAGGTGGTGGATGGAGTGCCAATCAAGCGGGCTGCTTTATCCTGAATGGTGTGGAGCTTCTTGAGTGTTGTTGGAGCTGCACTCATCCAGGCAAGTGGAGAGTATTCCATCACACTCCTGACTTGTGCCTTGTAGATGGTGGAAAGGCTTTGGGGAGTCAGGAGGTGAGACACTCGCCGCAGAATTCCCAGCCTCTGGCCTGCTCTTGTAGCCACAGTATTTATATGGCTGGTCCAGTTCAGTTTCTGATCAATGGTAACCCCCAGGATGTTGATAGTGGGGGATTCAGCGATGGTAATGCCATTGAATGTCAAGGGGAGATGGTTAGAGTCTTGCTTGTTGGAGATGGTCATTGCCTGGCACTTGTGTGGTGCAAATGTTACTTGCCACTTGTCAGCCCAAATCTGAATGTTGTCCAGGTCTTGCTACATATGGACACGGACTGCGTCAGTATCTGATGATTCTCGAATGGTGCTGAACAGTGTGCAATCATCAGCGAACATCCCCACTTCTGACCTTATGATGGAGGGAAGGGCATTGATGAAACAGCTGAAGATGGTTGTGCCTAGGATACTGCCCTGAGGAACTCCTGCAGTGATGTCATGTGATTGAGATGAATGACCTCCAACAACCACAGCCAACTTCCTTTGTGCTAGGTATGATTCCAACCAATGGAGAGTTTTCCCCTTGATTCCCATTTACTTCAGTTATGCTAGGGCTCCTTGATGCCACACTCGATCAAATGCTGCCTTGATGTCAAGGGCAGTCACTCTCACCTCACCTCTTGAGTTCAGCTCTTTTGTCCATGTTTGGACCAAGGCTGAGTGGCCCTGGTGGAACCCAAACTGGGCGTCAGTTAGTAGGTTATTGCTGAGTAAGTGCCGCTTGATAGCACTGTCGACGACACTTTCCATCACTTTGCTGATGATTGAGAGTAGACTGATGGGACGGTAATTGGCCAGGTCGGATTTGTCCTGCTTTTTGTAGACAGGACATACTTGGGCAATTTTCCACATTGCCGGGTAGATGCCAGTGTTGTAGCTGTACTGGAACAGCCTGGCTAGGGGCGCAGCTAGTTCTGGAGCACAAGTCTTCAGTATTATTGCCGGAATGTTGTCAGGGCCCATAGCCTTTGCAGTATCCAGTGTCTTCAGCCATTTCTTGACATCACGTGGAGTGAATTGAATGGGCTGAAGACTGGCATCTGTGATGCTGGGGACCTCAGGAGGAGGCCGAGATGGATCATCCATTCGGCACTTCTGGATGAAGATAGTTGCAAATGCTTCAGCCTTGTCTTTTGCACTCACGTGCTGGGCTCCACCATCATTGAGGATGGGGATATTTTTGGAGCCTCCTCCTCCTGTTAACTGTTTAATTGTCCACCACCACTCACGACTGGATGTGGCAGGACTGAAGAGCTTTTATTTGATCCGATGGTTGTGAGATCGCTTAGCTCTGTCTATCGCATGTTGCTTCCGTTGTTTGGCATGCAAGTAGTCCTGTGTTGTAGCCTCACCAGGTTGACACCTCATTTTTCGGTATGCCTGGTGCTGTTCCCAGCATGTTCTCCTGCACTCTTCGTTAAACCAGGGTTGATCTCCCGGCTTGATGGTAATGGTAGAGTGAGGGATATGCCGGGCCATGAGGTTACAGATTGTGGTTGAATACAATTCTGCAGCTGCTGATGGCCCACAGTGCCTCATGGATGCCCAGTTTTGACTTGCCAGATCTGTTCGAAATCTGTCCCATTTAGCACGGTGGTAGTGCCACACAACACGGTGGGGGGTATCCTCAACATGAAGACGGGACTTCGTCTCCACAAGGACTGTGCGGTGGTCACTTCCACCAATGCTGTCATGGACAGATGCATCTGCAACAGGTAGATTGGTGAGGACGAGATCAAGTAGGTTTTTCCCTCTTGTTGCTTCCCTCACCACCTGTCGCAGACCCAGTCTGGCAGCTATGTCCTTTAGGACTCGGCCAGCTCGGTCAATTGTGGTGCTACCGAGCCACTCTTGGTGATGGACATTGAAGTCCCCCACCCAGAGGACACTTTGTGCCCTTGCTACTTTCAGTGCTTTTTCCAATTGGTGTTCAACATGAAGGAGTACTGATTCATCAGCTGAGGGAGGGCGGTAGGTGGTAATTAGCAGGAGGTTTCCTTGCCCATGTTTGACTTGATGCCATGAGACCTCATGGGGTCCTGAGTCAATGTTGAGGACTCCCAGGGCTACTCCCTCCCGACTGTATACCACGGTGCCACCACCTCTGGTGGGTCTGTCCTGCCGGTGGGACAGGACATACCCAGGGATGGTGATGGTGGTGTCTGGGACATTGGTTGTAAGGTATGATTCGGTAATTATGACTATGTCAGGCTGTTGCTTGACTAGTCTGTGGGACAGCTCTCCCAATTTTGGCACAAGCCCCCAGATGTTGGTAAGGAGGACTTTGCAGGGTCGACAGGGCTGGGTTTGCCGTTGTCGTTTCCGGTGCCGAGGTCGATGCCGGGTGGTCCGTCTGGTTTTATTCTTATTGTTTTTCGTAGCGGTTGTTTACAACTGAGTGGCTTGCTAGGCCATTTCAGAGGGCATTAAGAGTCAACCACATTGCTGTGGGTCTGGAGTCACATGTAGGCCAGACCAGGTAAGGACGGCAGATTTCCTTCCCTAAAGGACATTAATGAACCAGATGGGTTTTTGCAACAATCGACAATGGTATCATGGTCGCCATTACTAAGACTAACATTTAATTCCATAATTAAATTGAATTGAATTTAAATTCCACCAGCTGCTGTGGTGGGATTTGAACCCATATTCTCAGAGCATTTGACTGAGCCTCTGGCTTACTAGTCTAGTGACATAACCACTATGCCACCGTCTGCCAACCAGTTCTCTATCCAAGTCAATACCTTGCCCCCAATCGCATGTGCCTTAACTTTACACGCTAATCTCTTACAAGTTTTTATTCTCCAAAATTTCAATTTTGTATTCTTTATATTTGATTCCTAAGAACTAGATTAATTTGCAAACAAATATTTTATATGTTTAGTGCAGCATTTATAAGTCTGCCTAAATTTTGTCTACAAACCTGTTACAAAAAACTGAGGGCCGGATTTTACCAGCCCTGGGGAGGCAGGCGGGTCTGGAGGAGGGACTGATGTGAAAATCCCCAAAAATGGGAGCGGGTCCCAAAACTGCTCCCAACCTGCCTCCAACCAATCTTCCCGGGAGTCGGGTCCCAGATTTGCACAGGGACCCAACTCCTAGCGGCGGGAAGAAGATTATAGCCACTTAACTGCCTGTTAATGGATAGTTAACAGGCAGTTAAGAGGCTTTTTCCAATTTTTGGACTGCTGCTGTGGGCTTCCCGACATCAGGGAACCCCGCCAGGGTAAGTGAGGTGTGCTGTGGGTCTGTTGTTATGTTGGTCTTTGGATGACAGCTGTAGAAGTGGTGTGGAGGATGCAATGGGACACTGGTGTGTATCAGAGGTAAGGAATTGTTGGGAAAGTAATTTTTAATGTGGTTAGATGTTTCTGCAGGAGACAAGCTGTGAAGTATTTGTGTAGCCTTATCTCATTGGCAGAAGTGACAGATGGCTTCTGCAATCTCAGCTGCAGCTGCCATCTGTTTTATCCTAAGGAGAGAGTAATTGGAGAGCCTGGGTGAAAGGGCTCACCTTTGGACAGTGATTGACAGTGTTTGACAACACCTCAATGCTGTCAAACACTGTTCAATCATCTGTCCAACAAGTGTGTTGCATATGCCTTTAAGAAAACCGGCAGATGAAGCGTCATCAACTGATGTCATCTGACACCGGCTTTCCCTTAATTGGCTGGCAAGCCCACAAGGCGGGCTTAACAAGGCCAATCAGGGCAAAATAGCATCTGTTCGTCAGACGTCGCTGGGGGCGGGACTAGAACCCGGAAGGCAGCAGGTCGCCCCCAACGCGTCTCGATAAGTAAAATCCAGCCCTGAAAGTCTGACCGATGAAATATCTCTTGTAGAAAACTTCATGCAGTCAACAAAACGTCAACAGCTTTCTTATCCCATAACTATTCTTTAGATGGGAAAGAAACAGCATTGCTTGCATGTCGGTTTTTAAAGTGCCTAATTGTACATATGCTTGATGTTACAAAAGAGTGCTGGGTTGCAAAAATGCTACAGCAAAGAGCAGAATGGACTAATAGTGTAGAATCAGCAGTATGGAAAGTCAAAAAAAGGAGCATTGGCCAAACCTTCTAAGAAACAATAGGGGAGCAGCGCCTGCAGAGTTCAGAGGCCAGAGAAGGTGGATAAATTACTGTGGGATTTAATTTAAATCAATATTGCATAAATGTTGGGGTTATATCCACCACCTTAAACATTCACTCCCTCCACCACCGGCGCACCGTGGCTGCAGTGCATACCATCTACAAGATGCACTGAAGCAACTCGTCAAGGCTTCTTCGGCAGCACCTTCCAAACCCGCAACCTCTTCCACCTAGAAGGACAAGTGCACCAGGCACATGGGAACACCAGCGCCTCCAAGTTCCCCTCCAAGTCACACACCATCCTGACTTGGAAATATATCGCCATTCCTTCATCGTCGCTAGGTCAAAATCCTGGAACTCCCTCCCTAACAGCACTGTGGGAGTACCCTCACCACATGGACTGCAGCAGTTCAAGAAGGTGGCCCACCAGCACCTTCTCAAGGGCAACTAGGGATGGGCAATAAATGCTAGCCTTGCCAGCGACGCCCACATCCCATAAACACATTTAAAAATGTATAGGACAGTTGTAAGTGGGAATTAAAGGGTACAATAGGAACAGATAAAATAATTACATAGGATATCTGTAGATAAGGTAGCAGTTCTAGTCCCTTGATACCCTTACCTAACAAAAATCTATTTCTGAGGCAAAAGTTGTAAAAATCAACTCAATGATAAGGATGTTAGCAAATGACTGTTGAACATTGATGTGTACTATCACTTTAAAAAAAAAAGGAAACCATCGGCTGAAAATTCAGTAGCCTTAGCGCCTCATTTGAGGCGCTAGAGGGCCTTGCGCCAGAGTTATGGCCAGTAGTGAAATTCCCTGGGGCCCTAAATCGGCGTTGCTCCGGTAGCGCTGCGCCGGCACCGATGACGTCATCGGTGTGCGCAGCGTCCCGGTTGCCGTGGTAACCCGCCCGAACTCCGAAATTGAGTTGCGGCCGCCTCGCCCGTGGCAGCCGCACCCAGCGTTTTGTCAGAGGTGCCTTACTGCAGTTAGCGCCGGCGCATTAAAGGCCCCGCGGTGGCCGGCCGCTTTCCCGCCGGCCGCCTGCCCGCAGCTCCCTCCCCGGACTTCTCTCCCCCCGCCCCCCCCCAGAACAGATGATGCAAGCCCGGCACTTGTCCGAGGTGCCGGGCTCATTTTTAAGCAGATTTGCGCGGGCCGCGGCCAGGTGCAGGCAGCTCCTCCTTAACGGAAGGAGGAAGCCTGCACTTCCCCAGCCTGCCGCACCGCATCGGGTGCCGCAGCGCCGGAATTGCGGCGCGAAACGGCAGTTAGCGCCCTTTTCCAGGCGCTAAGACCCTTTAGTAGCGCCGGCAGCCGTTTGGGCGCGGCGCCACTGAATTTTTGGCGCGCGCAGGGGACTTAGCGCCGGCACTAATTTCCGGCGCTAAAGCCCTGGCTAAGCCAAAACCCAATTTCTAGGCCCATACTTTTAGGTTTATATTAAACATGCTGGAATTGAAATTAAAGTAAAAACATGAACATGCGCAATGTTTTCATACCCATCATCACCTAATGTAAAAAATATGTATTGTATAGTCTGTCTGTACTGACTATTGAGAGAATGGAAGGGGTTGGTGGAGGAAGAATTTGACTAGTTACTGAGATAGGAAAGCAGTAACTA
The DNA here is from genome assembly GCF_052327205.1 of Somniosus microcephalus. Lineage (NCBI taxonomy): Eukaryota > Metazoa > Chordata > Chondrichthyes > Squaliformes > Somniosidae > Somniosus > Somniosus microcephalus. Next base: position 41,930,700 of record NC_140998.1, read on the forward strand.
AAGTGACAGTAGTTATAGCAAAGGACAAGAGGCAATCTAGAATAAAAATACTTAACTGGAGGAGGGCTAATTTCAGCGAATTGAGGAGGGATCTGGCCCGGGTGAATTGGAGTCAAAGACTTGCAGGCAGAAATGCAATGGAGCAATGGGCGGCCTTTAAAGAGGAGATGGTTCGGGTACACTCGAGGTACATTCCCACAAGGGGGAAAGGGAGCACAACCAGAGCCAGAGCTCCCTGGATGATGAAGGAGTTAGAGAGTAGGATGAAGCAGAATAAGGGGGCGTATGACAGCTTGATAATTAAAGGGAAAATCAGGCTGAACAAAAAGTACAGAGGGGAAGTGAAAAAGAAAATAAGAGGGGCAAAGAGACAGTACGAGAATAGATTGGCGGCATAAAAGGGAATCCAAAGGTCTTCTATAGGCATATTAACAGTAAAAAGGTTAGAAGAGCAATGGAGAACTATTGGTGGAGGCAGAAGGCCTGGCTGAGGTACTAAATGACTACTTTGCATCTGTGTTTACCAAGGAAGAGGACTTTGCCAAAGCTAAGGTAAAGAAGGAGTTTGCTGGGATACTGGATGAGATAAAAATAGATAAAGAGGAGGTACTGGAAAGACTGGCGGTAATTAAAGTGGATAAGTCACCAGGAGTGGATTGGATGCATCCTAGGTTGCTGAAGGAAGTAAGGGTAGAAATTGGGGAAGTACTGGCCACAATCTTCCAATCCTCCTTAGATACAGGGGTGGTGCTAAAGGGCTGGATGATTGCAAATGTTACACTTTTGTTCACAAAAGGGGAGAAGGATAAACCCGGCAATTACAGGCCAGTCAGTTTAACATCAGTGGTGGGGAAGCTTTTTGAAACTATAATCTGGGAGAAAATTAACAGCCACTTGGGCAAGCATGGATCAATAAAGGAGAGGCAGCACAGATTTGTTAACAGCCAATCTTGTATGACTAACTTGATTGAGTTTTTTGATGAGTTAACAGACAGGGTGGATCAGTGCAGTGCAGTCAATGTTGTGTATATGGACTTTCAAAAGGCGTTTGATAAAGCACCACATATCAGGCTTGTTAGCAAAATTGAAGCCCATGGGATAAAAGGACACTCCACACAGGGCAGTGCAACACCAGGTATACACATGTGGCTGCCTTGAGGACATCCTGTCAGCTTGTACAGATGTTGAACATGCATCCCTTAGGAGAGGGTACAGAAAGGTGCTTTTGTTTCTCTTAACTTTTTTGTTACTTTTTCCTCTGACTTTCTTTTATTAGACTGCTTGCTGTGTGTGCTTTGAGTAACTTCCTGAATCAATTTTAGCCATTTGGTAGCATTTGTTCTGCACCTTGTATCATTGCATCATCCTTTCCCTCAAGGGGGGGGGCTCACTCTTTTTACTATTACGACTCTGCTTTGCACAGCTCTCTACTAAAAGAATTTATGTTTTATTTCTCTCAGCAGGAATGAAAACTTTAAAAAGAATCTTTTCTTCAAGCCAGCGTCTACCAACTCAACAACTGCCAGGGAACACATTTCTTCTTCTTCTACTGGCATTCACCCCCCTCAGTCTGGAACAGTTTACTTTCTTACTTGTATGCAATATCCAGATGTGACAATACATTTTCAGCATATTCAGTGGTATATGTAAGCGGCACCCTTAACAATCCATCACTTATTGTTTCAGAATACTCCGTGAAGTCATATGTGTTTTCCTCATTTAACCTAACATTGACTCCCAGTCTCCTGAGGTATAACGTCTTGTTAGTCAGACTTCAATCAGTGATGGACTTCCCTTCTTTTTCCTGGCTTCTTGCCTTGCACAATTCCAGAGTTTCTGCTGCCAATTCTACCTTCCTATCTGTCTACTCAAATATCCCTTCCCCTTCCTCTCCCCCTTACTTAACTTCCTTTGTTACCTTAACCCTGTGCGCTAAGGAAAGTTCCTTTGGACATACTCTGAACTCATGCCAGTCATGGTTACTTTCTATGTCTGGTTCTGCAAAAAAAAATAATAAAATGCGACTCACTGAACTCAGCATTCATTTCCACCATGTGTTGTGCATTATATTTCAGTACATGTTGCTGTATAATTCTTTGACGTGCTGTGTTCCACATTTTTGATAGTACTTTTTGCCAATATATAAATGAGCCACTTCTCTGCATAAGGGTACTCTATTTCAAAGATAAATTGTTTCAAAGTGTCCAGATATTGCACTATTTTTGCTCAGAAAGAATAGTCCAGATTTTTCCACTCAAGCGTATGGCCAACTTTTGGGTGATGTGAGAAGACCACCCATCTGATCTGTTGGCATATTGTGGGTAATCGGTGACTGGGAATTTGCCCATAGGTGAGAAGAAAATCTGGTGCTGCTTCAAGATTTAAAGGTCTACAGTGGCTTAAAGGGGCAAGCAGAGTGACCTGAGAAACAGGAAACATAATTTGGTCAAAAATGTCTAAACAGCATGCAGGAGGCTGACACAGTTCCTCAAGGCCATGGAAGTTCTCTTGTAGGAATTCAAGTAGTGAAAGGAGGTCCTCTTTGGCATCCAGTGCCTCAGGATCCCAAAGAGAGCAGGCCAGGGAGAATGGAAGGAGATATTGATTAGTGCCAATGCCACTTCCACTATTCTATGTACTTAGAACAGAAGGAGTAATCAGTTTAATGACCTTATGGAACCAAAGTAAGCAAATATGCCAATACTTTGTACTAATGCAGTGTACTAAGTAACAGCACTTACAATTATCTCTCCCTCACACCCTGTTAAAGTGTCTTCTGTCTTGCCTTACATGACCCTTATGTAACAGGATGCCCTTGCAGGCATACACCAGCAAGTGTTTCTTCAGTCACATTGTTACATATATTCAATTCAAAATGATATTCTTATCTAATGCAGCAGCAAGATGCATGTAAATATCCTGCCAACCATTTTAGGAACTCTGGTTGCAGAAGTCTCCAGTTGGATTTTTCTGACACCTCCCTCACAAGTTCGGGGCAAGACTTCTGCCTGTCATCATGATCCTGTCCCAGTTTCCTGGGTTGGGAGTCATTATCTATTCACAGTGGGATTCCTGCCAGCAAGCAGGAGCCTACCGGTGGTCCTGAAGAAGACACATGCACTGCTGCAGAATAAGAAGAGGCACAAAGTAAACTTAAAAGGGACCACATGGCCCCCAAAGGATTCCATCAACTCTAAGAAGTCATCCACTGAAGGCCTTGGCCAAAAACAGCAACGGTGGGTGATTTAGAGCATAAGTTAATGAGGAGACAGAGAGGACGAGTGAACAGGAGCCTGTTGATTAGTGGACCAGCTTACATCCTGACTGGGCAGAGAAGTTATGTTAAACTTATATCAAACCTTGGTTAGACCACACCGTGCACAGTTCTGGGCTCCATAATTACAAAAAGGATATAGAAGCAGTGTAGAAAGTGAAACAAAGATTTACAAGGATGATGCCAGAACTGAGAGTGTTTAACTATCAGGAAAATACTGAACAGGCTGGGGTTCATTTCTCTAGGAAAGAGAAGACGTAGAGGTGACCTGATACAGGTCTTTAAAATGATGAAGGGATTTGATAGGGTAGATGTAGAGAAGATGCTTCCACTTGTAAGGTAATCCAAAACTAGGGGCCATAGATATAAGATAGTCATTAATAAATCCAATAGGGCTTTCAGAAAATACTTATTTACTCGGAGAGTGGTGAGAATGTGGAACTCACTACCACATGGAGTGGTTAAGGCGAATAGCATAGATGCATTTAAGGAGAAGCTAGATAAGTACATGAGGGAGAAAGGAATATGTTAATAGGGTGAGATGAAGTAAGGTGGGAGGGGGCTCATGTGGAGCCGAAGAAAGTGTAAAGTGCCACTGACCACCTCCTTAGTGATACAAGTGGTGGTTGTTGTGAATAGTTTGAGGAATGTTTAGTAATTTGTAAAGACAAGGCCAACCCATGTATCAATTGGATTGAGTAACAAATTTTGAAGCAAGAAGTCAATCTCAGCTTTAAGAATTCAACTTCTGCAGACCCAGGCCAACGAATTATTCTGATGCCCATTTTGCATGAACAGGTTGGGGTGGAGCTCACAGGAAGATCATTGAATCCATTTTACATCATTAAATACCCAAAGGCAGCTTGTACCAGCAGCTTTCATTTGCCTGACAGTTTTCTTTGCTGTGAAGTGCAGCATGCATGGGCCTGTGCGGCAGACTTCATGACCCACGCTTGCCCTAAGCGAGGTTCCGTGCTACAAGCATAGCTTTGCAAAACTGCTCTGTTAAATCCAAAAGTGTTGCGCTTAGTACATTCCACATTAACCAAATGAAATGGCTTATGTTGATACTCTTAGCTGACAATTATTTTTTTTGTACTTTTTGGCAATTTGGCATGCCCTATGGGGGGAGTTGGCTCCAGGCACAAACCCAACCATCAGTTATAATTAATTCGAAGCTGCACTATGTTAAGTGAAGTATTCAATGCGGAAAGCTGCATGTATGAAACAATACACTATTGAGTATTTCCTTGCCCAGAAACCCAGAGATAAATACCTTATAGCAACAGTAATTCTAAACTTGAATCAGTTTATATGAACACAATATTGAATTACTAAGCATAGACCTGTTTTCGCAGAGCTTTAGGTTTTGAATTTCATTTGCTAAACACAATCCCAGCCACAAATTCCTTTTCTCTGTGTTTTTAATTCCTTTAGTTATAAGAAGTGATTTGTGAAGTGATGCAACTCTTTATTTCAATGCACTTTCTATCTCAGGACCCAGCATTCTTTAGTCCTGTAAGTCACTTTATTATTTTCTTCCCTTATCCCTCCTAGAATCTTTGTTTTAATGCAAAACAGGCTGGAGCCAATGCCACTCTGTCGCCAGATGGTAGAAGGTGTGTGAGTATGGCTTGGGATGAGCAGCTTTCCAATGTAATCTCCAATATTGCAACATCCCTGGCTTCGGCTTGGTGCCTCTTGGTAAGGTTATAGCTAAGGTCAGGAACTCATGTGGAGAACTTCGAGCATACATCTCCATTCAGCACTGCACCATGCAATATGGTGAACTTCCAATGTACTGGGCCTCTGCACTGCCTCTAATACTCTGAAATGCCACCTCACCATGAATGATATTTCTAAATCTGTGCAAGCTAGTATTTTATGGTCAAAAAAGATAGCTGGTGCAGAATACAGAAGAGGGACCAAGCCAGCAGATTGAAGGAACAGAATTGGGAAATGGTGAAAGGACGGAGCTAAGAGGCAGAATTGGAAGATGAAAAAGACAGAGCAAAGAAATGGAAACTGATCATGTTCATCCAGGAAATGGAAAATGAGAAGAGCAGGAAATGGAACTTGAAAATGGAAATGAAGAGAAGAAAAAGAAAAGAGGCAGGAATGAAAATGGTAGACATGTAAGGGGTGGTGTGTGGGGTCAGCTTCACCTCTGACTTATGAGCGGTTCGAATCGCTCCCACTCCCTTGGTTCTAGACCTTGGACTTATTTGGCGGTTGTGATAAAAGTGCAGTAGACAACTGGTTTTGGTGCAAGAACTTTGATTTTTATTTCAGAAAGAAAATACAACACAATAATCTTAACACTCTAATAAAATGGGGAAACACTTTGACATACACAAGGGAATTACAGTAGAAAAATACCTCACCCCTCCCAATCCCACCTTACTAGCTAAGTTGGACTCTAAAGGACCAGGGATAATGCTCACCAAACACAGGAATAGTTTGTAGAGTGGAAAAACTTGCGAATCTTCGGTTTTCTTCTGTGTTGGTTTTCTTTGGTCGCGGTGGCCCAATATTACCCGGTTGGCTGATGGTAATGTTCGGTTGGTTGTTTTGTAAGGCCCTTGTTGCCGTGAGGTGTCTGATGATCACTGAAACTGTTGCTCCAGTTTCTTCTTGTGTTTGAACTGCTTCCAGAGAGAGCGAGAACTTCTGCGAGACTCCTTCAAACTGCAGAGAGTACTGAACTGGAACTTGGAACTCTCTGTACTTCTTGAACTCCCACCTTGCTGAACTGTTTTCAACTGTTTGAACTGTTCTGCTGAAACCTTCCTGACGAGTCTTTCGAACTTCTTGACTTTTTTGTCTTTAGAAAACAGGCTTTCAATTATACTAATTGGGGCCTCCTAATCTAAAGTTGTTTAAAGTGATTTCGAGATGGCTTCCTGAGTTGTTGAAGTTGTTTAAAGACGTGACAAGTGGTTTTGGGGTGGTTTTCCTGAGCTGCTGAGCTCTTATCTAATTGTGGTGAATTGTCCTCAAGCTTTGGGTTTCCTGTGAGGCCTGAGATTCTTTGTTGGTTGGCTAAATGATTTGTTTTACGCATGTTTTTGGATGGGTCTTGTGAGGCTGTTCTTCCGTGGGTCTATTGTTAGCATGTAAATTGCTGATAGGGGCTGAGTGACGTTTTCAGTTCCCCCAGACCGTTTGATTATCTCAAATACTCAAACTGTCTGCTGCAGAGGTAAATCCCATTTCTTTGTTGCAGCAATTTTCCCAAACATGCCTGAACATGTCCCTTTTAAAATGCCAAGTCTGTTTCTCGAATCTCCTTGTTTGGCCCAACATACCCTTTTATCACTCCTGAAGTTTTTAGCAAGGGTTCAAAGTCATTTTTCCTTCGTTTTGGGGGATCTGTTAATTTTGAAAATCTTACAGACACAGTCAGGATGAGAGAGAAAGGTCACACTATTGATAGCCCAGCTTGTTATGTTTAAATAATGTTCACATTGTGAAATTCTTTTAAGAAAATAACACTGGGTTTCACAGACTATATACAGATTAACTGTAGTTACATTGACGACTATGACACCAATCATAATGCTCACTGCAGTACATACTGTACCTTCAGCACTGCTCCAGGGTGGCTGTTTCTAAACTTAAAAAGTAAACTTTAAAGTCTACCTTTTTGAATTGTTTCATAATCATCAGCATTACATTCTTATATGAGCTAAAATGATATAATAGTGGATTGCACATGTGTATAAATGTTGACTGCAGTGTAAGGCATGAATTTCAGGAGTCATTGGAATGAGATGTGTTCTAAACATCAGTAATTCAGGGATGTCTGTGTAATTCTGCAGAATGCTGCTGGTAAATGAGTCCTGTTAAATCGTCCAACAAATAAAACGTGTCATTTAAACACGTCCGAGCTATTTCGGAGGTAACTGCTGCTAAAGTTGCAATAAATGCAGCATCACTCACGGCATATGGGCTCGAACCTTAGTACTGTACAATCATGCTGGGTTTTTTTTATACCTCAGTACTCAGTGCAGTTTACTGCTGTCTGAGCAAGACGTGTGTGGGATCTCAAAAGTTCCGTTGGCAGCGATTTTACTGATTAACGATCAGGACGGATTTCAGAAGAATCCCTCGGCAGTGGTTATGGTCAGTTATTCTGATTCACCGTGGTTCCCAGAACCCTTCGAGTGAATTCCAAATCTTACTGCTCACGGAGCTGGCTGCAGCCTCACACCACTGGGTAAATAAATCCTCCGAAATGCTGAATTCCACAAATCTATAAGAATGGCCTCTTTTACTCTGGTGTAACCTAATTGGTTATAAACGTTTTAAAAATGAGACCGTCTGGAAATCTACCTGCAGTCACCAGTGAGTATCATGTACTGCTGGTTGGAGTAGAAGATGTCTGATTAATTCGGAGGGTATTGATTTTTGAAAATGTATTTCTACAATTGGCGTATTTTAATCACATTGTCGAATAAGACAGACACGTAAATGTGGCCCTGATGTTATTGAGAAGGCAATAGACGTGTTTCTGGTTTGATGGATGTTTTCATACAGTGGTGGAGATTTCCAGCATGTGAGGATTGTCAGTGGGCAGATTTATAAGAGGGACTGTCATTTGTATATTTATGCCCCACAGCAGCCTGTGTAGAGAAGCTACCGAGGAACGTGTTTGACTAATTTGCTCCTCCTTCCCCTCTGTTTATCACCTTCTTTCCAGAAGGAAGATACTGCCGGTGTACGGTTCCACAAATTGAGTGCCTCACTCAAACGTCCATTCTTCGTGTGTGACCTTAGATAGTGAAGTTATTCTTTTGACATGGAGGGTCTCACAGCCGAGCCCAAACCTGTTCTCACCCAACGTCTGCACACAGGCACGTTCAAGGAAAGGTTCCTGGAGAGAGAGCAGGAGTGAGAACTGCTCCCTCGCCTAAGGTCACTGAGTTCAATTTCTTCCATTGCTGTAATCTGCAAAGATCACCAACTCATCATAGATCAGGAATCCAACCTGAGACCACTTGAGAGGAAGAAATGTCATACTATTATTAATAACTGACAAAACTAAAGGTCTTGAGTAGTAAACAGTCTGGTACTCAAATTCACTGCATGTGACGCAGGTCCCCTATTGTCAGTGTTACGTTACCAGAAATACGGACTGAACCTGCAGATCTCCATTCCAGCACATCTATTGTACATTACAACGAGCTTTGTAAAAGCAGCAGATCTGCAGTGGCATGGCTTGCCGCGAGTACGCTGCTGCAAGGGATCAGGGGTACTGGTGTGTGGAGCTGAAACTGAGAGGAGTGCATAACTTCGCTGAAAGAATTTAGAAAGAGCTTTGTAAAAGATCCCCAGAGACGGTGAATTAAATGGTCTTGACTGGTTCCTGTATTGTAAATCAATAGGCCCCAATATTCCACAGAGGTCCCTCCAGTCTCCCATTGGAATTATGGCAGGAGATTGGTAGAACCCCCGCCCCCACCCCCAGAGTTTCAGGGCCATTGGATCACCCTTACCCACTGCAGGTGGACGAATAAATAAACTTGTTCCCTCGTGTATCAGGTTTTCATAAATAAATGAATATCTGCAAGCGATATACGGGAGAAACTCGTTACCTCAGCTGCACATCACTTTGGAATGTGGTTTTCGCGTTGTGTCTTCTTGGTGCCTGACCTTGGAGAATCCAACGGCTTCACTCCGACTTGCAGCTGGCTGTGCAAGACATGTTTGATGGGAGCCAGTCTGCCAGTGACCCTAGTACCCTACTAGATACAATATAAAAGAGGCTTCTGTCTGTAAGAGTGCCTCATCGGAATCAGAGTGGTGCCCTGACAACTCTGGTGTGTGAAATGTTAATTTATGCATGGCTACCACCGTGGGAGGAGCCGTGCAATGGTCACTGAGAGACCAATTGCCTTGTAACATCTATCAACTGTTAGTCAAAATCATTTAGAAAGTGCGTTAAGTACTGTAATGTTATTTTATCTGCTGATATAAATGGCTTATGACACACTTCATTAGTAATTTTAGCCTGAATGAGAAGATCTGTCAGCATGGTTTATTTTCAGGTCAGGAAGGTACACTGGGCATCTGGCACTACTTTTGCTGTATACCCCAGGGTGGGTTGTTAATTCTGAGGTATGCTGCACACACACATAAGGGTAAGTTTTGCATCATGGGAAGTATGGGCACCCTTATGTTGCAAAGTCAAAATGACATTCTGAATGACTGTGACTGACTTCTCATCCTCTTGACCTCTCTGCAGCCTTTGACACAGTCAATCACACAATCCTCCTCCAATGCCCCTCCTCCATTGTCCAGCTCAGTATGATTTCTTTATCTTGGTTCCACTCTTACCTGTTTGATTATTGCCAGAGCTTCTCTACCAATAGCTTCTCTTCCCAGCCCTGCACCGTCCGCTCTAAAGTTCCCTAAGGATGCATCCTTGGCCCCCTCTTCCTCATTTACATGTTAACAATATCATCCTTAACCATGGGTCCCCCAACACCTCAAATTTAAAATGCATTGCTTGTTTATTAAATCCCTCCCTATCTCGGTAACCTCCTGTAGCTCTATAACTCCAGGGCCTTGTCCCTCCCTATCTCTGTAACCTCCTGTAGCTCTATAACTCCAGGGCCTTGTCCCTCCCTATCTCGGTAACCTCCTGCAGCTCTATAACTCCAGGGCCTTGTCCCTCCCTATCTCGGTAACCTCCTGTAGCTCTATAACTCCAGGGCCTTGTACATCGCTATCTCGGTAACCTCCTGTAGCTCTATAACTCCATGGCCTTGTCCCTCCCTATCTCGGTAACCTCCTGTAGCTCTATAACTCCATGGCCTTGTCCCTCCCTATCACTGTAACCTCCTGTAGCTCGAAAACTCCAGGGCCTTGTCCCTCCCTATCTCTGTAACCTCCTGTAGCTCTATAACTCCATGGCCTTGTCCATCCCTATCTCGGTAACCTCCTGTAGCTCTATAACTCGATGGCCTTGTCCCTCCCTATCACTGTAACCTCCTGTAGCTCAAAACTCCATGGCCTTGTCCATCCCTATCACTGTAACCTCCTGTAGCTCAAAACTCCATGGCCTTGTCCCTCCCTATCTCTGTAACCTCCTGTAGCTCTATAACTCCATGGCCTTGTCCCTCCCTATCACTGTAACATCCTGTAGCTCTATAACTCCATGGCCTTGTCCCTCCCTATCTCGGTAACCTCCTGTAGCTCTATAACTCCATGGCCTTGTCCCTCCCTATCTCGGTAACCTCCTGTAGCTCTATAACTCCAGGGCCTTGTCGCCCCCTATCTCTGTAACCTCCTGTAGCTCTATAGCTCCATGGCCTTGTCCCTCCCTATCTCGGTAACCTCCTGTAGCTCTATAACTCCAGGGCCTTGTCCCCCCCTATCTCTGTAAACTCCTGTAGCTCTATAACTCCATGGCCTTGTCCCTCCCTATCACTGTAACCTCCTGTAGCTCTATATCTCCATGGCCTTGTCCCTCCCTACCTCTGTAAACTCCTGAAGCTCTATAACTCCAGGGCCTTGTCCCTCCCTACCTCTGTAACCTCCTGTAGCTCTATAACTCCATGGCCTTGTCCCTCCCTATCTCTGTAACCTCCTGTAGCTCTACAACTACATGGCCTTATACCTCCCTATCTCTGTAACCTCCTGTAGCTCTATAACCCCATGGCCTTGTCCCTCCCTATCTCTGTAACCTCCTGTAGGTTTATAACTCCATGGCCTTGTCCCTCCCTATCTCGGTAACCTCCTGTAGATCTATAACTCCAGGGCCTTGTCCCTCCCTATCTCTGTAACCTCCTGTAGCTCTATAACTCCATGGCCTTGTCCCTCCCTATCTCGGTAACCTCCTGTAGCTCTATAACTGCATGGCCTTGTCCCTCGCTATCTCGGTAACCTCCTGTAGCTCTATAACTCCATGGCCTTGTCCCTCCCTATCTCGGTAACCTCCTGTAGCTCTATAACTCCATGGCCTTGTCCCTCCCTCTCTCTGTAACCTCCTCTAGCTCTATAACTCCACGGCCTTGTCCCTCCCTATCTCTGTAACCTCCTGTAGCTCTATAACTCCAAGGCCTTGTCCCTCCCTATCTCGGTAACCTCCTGTAGCTCTATAACTCCATGGCCTTGTCCCTCCCTCTATCTGTAACCTCCTGTAGCTCTATAACTCCAAGGCCTTGTCCCTCCCTATCTCTGAAACCTCCTGTAGCTCTTTAACTCCATGGCCTTGTCCCTCCCTATCTCGGACACCTCCTGTAGCTCTATAACTCCAAGGCCTTGTCCCTCCCTCTCTCTGTAACCTCCTGTAGCTCTATAACTCCATGGCCTTGTCCCTCCCTATCTCTGTAATCCCTGTAGCTCTATAACTCCAGGGCCTTGTCCCTCCCTATCTCTGTAACCTCCTGCAGCTCTATAACTCCATGGCCTTGTCCCTCCCTATCTCGGTAACCTCCTGTAGCTCTAAAACTCCATGGCCTTGTCCCTCCCTATCTCGGTAACCTCCTGTAGCTTTATAACTCCATGGCCTTGTCCCTCCCTATCTCGGTAACCTCCTGTAGCTCTATAACTCCAGGGCCTTGTCCCTCCCTATCTCGGTAACCTCCTGTAGCTCTATAACTCCATGGCCTTGTCCCTCCCTATCTCTGTAACCTCCTGTAGCTCTTTAACTCCATGGCCTTGTCCCTCCCTCTCTCTGTAACCTCCTGTAGCTCTATAACTCCAGGGCCTTGTCCCTCCCTATCTCTGTAACCTCCTGTAGCTCTACAACTCCATGGCAATGTCTCTCCCTCTCTCTGTAACCTCCTGTAGCTCTATAACTCCAGGGCCTTGTCCCTCCCTATCTCTGTAACCTCCTGTAGCTCTATAACTCCATGGCCTTGTCTCTCCCTCTCTCTGTAACCTCCTGTAGCTCTATAACTCCAGGGCCTTGTCCCTCCCTCTCTCTGTAATCTCCTGTAGCTCTATAACTCCTTGGCCTTGTCTCTCCCTCTCTCTGTAACCTCCTGTAGCTCTATAACTCCAGGGCCTTGTCCCTCCCTATCTCTGTAACCTCCTGTAGCTCTATAGCTCCATGGCCTTGTCCCTCCCTATCTCGGTAACCTCCTGTAGCTCTATAACTCCATGGCCTTGTCCCTCCCTCTCTCGGTAACCTCCTGTAGCTCTATAACTCCTGCGCCTTGTCCCTCCCTCTCTCTCTAACCTCCTCTAGCTCTATAACTCCATGGCCTTGTCCCTCCCTATCTCGGTAACCTTCTGTAGCTCTATAACTCCATGGCCTTGTCCCTCCCTATCTCTGTAACCTCCTGTTGCTCTTACACACCATGGCCTTGTCCCTCCCTATCTCTGTAAACCCCTGTAGCTCTATAACTCCATGGCCTTGTCCCTCCGTATCTCTGTAACCTCCTGTAGCTCTATAACTCCATGGCCTTGTCTCTCCCTATCTCTGTAACCTCCTGTAGCTCTATAACTCCATGGCCTTGTCCCTCCCTATCTCGGTAACCTCCTGTAGCTCTACAACTCCAAGGCCTTGTCCCTCCCTATCTCGGTAAGCTCCTGTAGCTCTATAACTCCATGGCCTTGTCCCTCCCTATCTCTGTAACCTCCTGTAGCTCTATAACTCCATGGCCTTGTCCCTCCCTATCACTGTAACCTCCTGTAGCTCTATAACTCCAAGGCCTTGTCCCTCCCTATCTGAGTAACCTCCTTTAGCTCTATAACTCCATGGCCTTGTCCCTCCCTATCTCTGTAACCTCCTGTAGCTCTATAACTCCAAGGCCTTGTCCCTCCCTATCTCGGTAACCTCCTGTTGCTCTATAACTCCATGGCCTTCTCCCTCCCTATCTCTGTAACCTCCTGTAGCTCTATAACTCCATGGCCTTGTCCCTCCCTATCTCTGTAACCTCCTGTAGCTCTATAACTCCATGGCCTTGTCCCTCCCTCTCTTGGTAACCTCCTATAGCTCTATAACTCCATGGCCTTGTCCCTCCCTATCTCGGTAACCTCCTGTAGCTCTATAACTCCATGGCCTTGTCCCTCCCTATCTTTGTAACCTCCTGCAGCTCTACAACTCCATGGCCTTGTCCCTCCCTATCTCAGTAACCTCCTGTAGCTCTATAACTTCAGGGCCTTGTCCCTCCCTATCTCGTTAATCTCCTGTAGGTCTATAACTCCATGGCCCTGTCCCTCCCTATCTCGGAAACCTCCTGTAGCTCTATAACTCCATGGCCTTGTCCCTCCTTATCTCTGTAACCTCCTGTAGCTCTATAACTCCAGGGCCTTGTCCCTCCCTATCTCGGTAACCTCCTGCAGCTTTATAACTCCATGGCCTTGTCCCTCCCTATCTCGGTAATCTCCTGTAGCTCTATAACGGCATGGCCTTGTCCCTCCCTATCTCTGTAACCTCCTTTAGCTCTATAACTCCATGGCCTTGTCCCTCCCTCTCTCTGAAACCTCCTGTGGCTCTTTAACTCCATGGCCTTGTCCCTCCCTATCTCGGTAACCTCCTGTAGCTCTATAACTCCATGGCCTTGTCCCTCCCTATCTCTGTAACCTCCTGTAGCTCTATAACTCCATGGCCTTGTCCCTCCCTATCTCCGTAACCTCCTGTAGCTCTATAACTCCAGGGCCTTGTCCCTCCCTATCTCGGTAACCTCCTGTAGCTCTGTAACTCCATGGCCTTGTCCCTCCCTATCTCTGTAACCTCCTGTAGCTCTTTAACTCCATGGCCTTGTCCCTCCGTATCTCTGCAACCTCCTGTAGCTCGACAACTCCATGGCCTTGTCCCTCCCTATCTCTGTAAGCGCCTGTAGCTCTATAACTCCATGGCCTTGTCCGTCCCTATCTCTGTAACCTCCTGTAGCTCTATAACTCCATGGCCTTGTCCCTCCCTCTCTCTGTAACCTCCTGTAGCTCTATAACTCCATGGCCTTGTCCCTCCCTCTCTCTGTAACCTCCTCTAGCTCTATAACTCCATGGCCTTGTCCCTCCCTATCTCTGCAACCTCCTGTAGCTCTATAACTCCAAGGCCTTGCCCCTCCCTATCTCTGAAACCTCCTGTAGCTCTATAACTCCATGGCCTTGTCCCTCCCTATCTCGGTAACCTCCTGTAGCTCTATAACTCCAAGGCCTTGTCCCTCCCTCTCTCTGTAACCTCCTGTAGCTCTATAACTCCATGGCCTTGTCCGTCCCTATCTCTTGAACCCCCTGTAGCTCTATAACTCCAGGGCCTTGTCCCTCCCTATCTCTGTAACCTCCTGTAGCTCTATAACTCCATGGCCTTGTCCCTCCCTATCTCGGTAACCTCCTGTAGCTCTATAACTCCATGGCCTTGTCCCTCCCTATCTCTGTAACCTCCTGTAGCTCTATAACTCCATGGCCTTGTCCCTCCCTATCTCTGTAACCTCCTGCAGCTCTATAACTCCATGGCCTTGTCCCTCCCTATCTCGGTAACCTCCTGTAGCTCTATAACTCCATGGCCTTGTCCCTCCCTATCTCGGTAACCTCCTGTAGCTCTATAACTCCATGGCCTTGTCCCTCCCTATCTCGGTAACCTCCTGTAGCTCGATAACTCCATGGCCTTGTCCCTCCCTATCACGGTAACCTCCTGTAGCTCTATAACTCCAGGGCCTTCACCCTCCCTATCTCGGTAACCTCCTGTAGCTCTATAACTCCATGGGCTTGTCCCTCCCTATCTCTGTAACCTCCTGTAGCTCTATAACTCCATGGCCTTGTCCCTCCCTATATCGGTAACCTCCTGTAGCTCTATAACTCCATGGCCTTGCCCCTCCCTATCTCTGTAACCTCCTGTTGCTCTTACACACCATGGCCTTGTCCCTCCCTATCTCTGTAAACCCCTGTAGCTCTATAACTCCATGGCCTTGTCTCTCCCTATCTCTGTAACCTCCTGTAGCTCTATAACTCCATGGCCTTGTCCCTCCCTATCTCGGTAACCTCCTGTCGCTCTAGAACTCCAAGGCCTTGTCCCTCCCTATCTCGGTAATCTCCTGTAGCTCTATAACTCCATGGCCTTGTCCCTCCCTATCTCTGTAACCTCCTGTAGCTCTATAACTCCATGGCCTTGTCCCTCCCTATCACTGTAACCTCCTGTAGCTCTATAACTCCAAGGCCTTGTCCCTCCCTATCTCAGTAACCTCCTTTAGCTCTATAACTCCATGGCCTTGTCCCTCCCTCTCTTGGTAACCTCCTATAGCTCTATAACTCCATGGCCTTGTCCCTCCCTATCTCGGTAACCTCCTGTAGCTCTATAACTCCAGGGCCTTGTCCCTCCCTATCTCGGTAAACTCCTGTAGCTCTGTAACTCCATGGCCTTGTCCCTCCCTATCACTGTAACCTCCTGTAGCTCTTTAACTCCATGGCCTTGTCCCTCCCTATCACTGTAACCTCCTGTAGCTCTTTAACTCCATGGCCTTGTACCTCCCTCTCTCTGTAGCCTCCTGCAGCTCCATAACTCCAGGGCCTTGTCCCTCCCTATCTCTGTAACCTCCTGTAGCTCTATAACTCCATGGCCTTGTCTCTCCCTCTCTCTGTAACCTCCTGTAGCTCTATAACTCCAGGGCCTTGTCCCTCCCTATCTCTGTAACCTCCTGTAGCTCTATAACTCCATGGCCTTGTCCCTCCCTATCTCGGTAACCTCCTGTAGCTCTATAACTCCATGGCCTTGTCCCTCCCTCTCTCGGTAACCTCCTGTAGCTCTATAACTCCTGCGCCTTGTCCCTCCCTCTCTCTCTAACCTCCTCTAGCTCTATAACTCCATGGCCTTGTCCCTCCCTATCTCGGTAACCTCCTGTAGCTCTATAACTCCATGGCCTTGTCCCTCCCTATCTCTGTAGCCTCCTGTTGCTCTTACACACCATGGCCTTGTCCCTCCCTATCTCTGTAAACCCCTGTAGCTCTATAACTCCATGGCCTTGTCCCTCCGTATCTCTGTAACCTCCTGTAGCTCTATAACTCCATGGCCTTGTCTCTCCCTATCTCTGTAACCTCCTGTAGCTCTATAACTCCATGGCCTTGTCCCTCCCTATCTCGGTAACCTCCTGTAGCTCTATAACTCCTGCGCCTTGTCCCTCCCTCTCTCTCTAACCTCCTCTAGCTCTATAACTCCATGGCCTTGTCCCTCCCTATCTCGGTAACCTCCTGTAGCTCTATAACTCCATGGCCTTGTCCCTCCCTATCTCTGTAGCCTCCTGTTGCTCTTACACACCATGGCCTTGTCCCTCCCTATCTCTGTAAACCCCTGTAGCTCTATAACTCCATGGCCTTGTCCCTCCGTATCTCTGTAACCTCCTGTAGCTCTATAACTCCATGGCCTTGTCTCTCCCTATCTCTGTAACCTCCTGTAGCTCTATAACTACATGGCCTTGTCCCTCCCTATCTCGGTAACCTCCTGTAGCTCTACAACTCCAAGGCCTTGTCCTTCCCTATCTCGGTAATCTCCTGTAGCTCTATAACTCCATGGCCTTGTCCCTCCCTATCTCTGTAACCTCCTGTAGCTCTATAACTCCATGGCCTTGTCCCTCCCTATCACTGTAACCTCCTGTAGCTCTATAACTCCAAGGCCTTGTCCCTCCCTATCTCAGTAACCTCCTTTAGCTCTATAACTCCATGGCCTTGTCCCTCCCTATCTCTGTAACCTCCTGTAGCTCTATAACTCCAAGGCCTTGTCCTTCCCTATCTCGGTAACCTCCTGTTGCTCTATAACTCCATGGCCTTCTCCCTCCCTATCTCTGTAACCTCCTGTAGCTCTATAACTCCATGGCCTTGTCCCTCCCTATCTCTGTAACCTCCTGTAGCTCTATAACTCCATGGCCTTGTCCCTCCCTCTCTTGGTAACCTCCTATAGCTCTATAACTCCATGGCCTTGTCCCTCCCTATCTCGGTAACCTCCTGTAGCTCTATAACTCCATGGCCTTGTCCCTCCCTATCTCTGTAACCTCCTGCAGCTCTACAACTACATGGCCTTGCCCCTCCCTCTCTCTGTAACCTCCTGTAGCTCTATAACTCCATCGCCTTGTCCCTCCCTATCACTGTAACCTCCTGTAGCTCTATAACTCCAAGGCCTTGTCCCTCCCTATCTCAGTAACCTCCTTTAGCTCTATAACTCCATGGCCTTGTCCCTCCCTCTCTTGGTAACCTCCTATAGCTCGAGAACTCCATGGCCTTGTCCCTCCCTATCTCGGTAACCTCCTGTAGCTCTATAACTCCAGGGCCTTGTCCCTCCCTATCTCGGTAAACTCCTGTAGCTCTGTAACTCCATGGCCTTGTCCCTCCCTATCACTGTAACCTCCTGTAGCTCTTTAACTCCATGGCCTTGTCCCTCCCTATCACTGTAACCTCCTGTAGCTCTTTAACTCCATGGCCTTGTACCTCCCTCTCTCTGTAACCTCCTGCAGCTCCATAACTCCAGGGCCTTGTCCCTCCCTATCTCTGTAACCTCCTGTAGCTCTATAACTCCATGGCCTTGTCTCTCCCTCTCTCTGTAACCTCCTGTAGCTCTATAACTCCAGGGCCTTGTCCCTCCCTATCTCTGTAACCTCCTGTAGCTCTATAACTCCATGGCCTTGTCCCTCCCTATCTCGGTAACCTCCTGTAGCTCTATAACTCCATGGCCTTGTCCCTCCCTCTCTCGGTAACCTCCTGTAGCTCTATAACTCCTGCGCCTTGTCCCTCCCTCTCTCTCTAACCTCCTCTAGCTCTATAACTCCATGGCCTTGTCCCTCCCTATCTCGGTAACCTCCTGTAGCTCTATAACTCCATGGCCTTGTCCCTCCCTATCTCTGTAGCCTCCTGTTGCTCTTACACACCATGGCCTTGTCCCTCCCTATCTCTGTAAACCCCTGTAGCTCTATAACTCCATGGCCTTGTCCCTCCGTATCTCTGTAACGTCCTGTAGCTCTATAACTCCATGGCCTTGTCTCTCCCTATCTCTGTAACCTCCTGTAGCTCTATAACTCCATGGCCTTGTCCCTCCCTATCTCGGTAACCTCCTGTAGCTCTACAACTCCAAGGCCTTGTCCCTCCCTATCTCGGTAATCTCCTGTAGCTCTATAACTCCATGGCCTTGTCCCTCCCTATCTCTGTAACCTCCTGTAGCTCTATAACTCCATGGCCTTGTCCCTCCCTATCACTGTAACCTCCTGTAGCTCTATAACTCCAAGGCCTTGTCCCTCCCTATCTCAGTAACCTCCTTTAGCTCGAAAACTCCATGGCCTTGTCCCTCCCTATCTCTGTAACCTCCTGTAGCTCTATAACTCCAAGGCCTTGTCCCTCCCTATCTCGGTAACCTCCTGTTGCTCTATAACTCCATGGCCTTGTCCCTCCCTCTCTCGGTAACCTCCTGTAGCTCTATAACTCCTGCGCCTTGTCCCTCCCTCTCTCTCTAACCTCCTCTAGCTCTATAACTCCATGGCCTTGTCCCTCCCTATCTCGGTAACCTCCTGTAGCTCTATAACTCCATGGCCTTGTCCCTCCCTATCTCTGTAGCCTCCTGTTGCGCTTACACACCATGGCCTTGTCCCTCCCTATCTCTGTAAACCCCTGTAGCTCTATAACTCCATGGCCTTGTCCCTCCGTATCTCTGTAACCTCCTGTAGCTCTATAACTCCATGGCCTTGTCTCTCCCTATCTCTGTAACCTCCTGTAGCTCTATAACTACATGGCCTTGTCCCTCCCTATCTCGGTAACCTCCTGTAGCTCTACAACTCCAAGGCCTTGTCCCTCCCTATCTCGGTAATCTCCTGTAGCTCTATAACTCCATGGCCTTGTCCCTCCCTATCTCTGTAACCTCCTGTAGCTCTATAACTCCATGGCCTTGTCCCTCCCTATCACTGTAACCTCCTGTAGCTCTATAACTCCAAGGCCTTGTCCCTCCCTATCTCAGTAACCTCCTTTAGCTCTATAACCCCATGGCCTTGTCCCTCCCTATCTCTGTAACCTCCTGTAGCTCTATAACTCCAAGGCCTTGTCCCTCCCTATCTCGGTAACCTCCTGTTGCTCTATAACTCCATGGCCTTCTCCCTCCCTATCTCTGTAACCTCCTGTAGCTCTATAACTCCATGGCCTTGTCCCTCCCTATCTCTGTAACCTCCTGTAGCTCTATAACTCCATGGCCTTGTCCCTCCCTCTCTTGGTAACCTCCTATAGCTCTATAACTCCATGGCCTTGTCCCTCCCTATCTCGGTAACCTCCTGTAGCTCTATAACTCCATGGCCTTGTCCCTCCCTATCTCTGTAACCTCCTGCAGCTCTACAACTACATGGCCTTGCCCCTCCCTCTCTCTGTAACCTCCTGTAGCTCTATAACTCCATCGCCTTGTCCCTCCCTATCTCGGTAACCTCCTGTAGCTCTATAACTTCAGGGCCTTGTCCCTCCCTATCTCGTTAATCTCCTGTAGGTCTATAACTCCATGGCCCTGTCCCTCCCTATCTCGGTAACCTCCTGTAGCTCTATAACTCCATGGCCTTGTCCCTCCTTATCTCTGTAACCTCCTGTAGCTCTATAACTCCAGGGCATTGTCCCTCCCTATCTCGGTAACCTCCTGCAGCTTTATAACTCCATGGCCTTGTCCCTCCCTATCTCGGTAATCTCCTGTAGCTCTATAACGGCATGGCCTTGTCGCTCCCTATCTCTGTAACCTCCTTTAGCTCTATAACTCCATGGCCTTGTCCCTCCCTCTCTCTGAAACCTCCTGTGGCTCTATAACTCCATGGCCTTGTCCCTCCCTATCTCGGTAACCTCCTGTAGCTCTATAACTCCATGGCCTTGTCCCTCCCTATCTCTGTAACCTCCTGTAGCTCTATAACTCCATGGCCTTGTCCCTCCCTATCTCCGTAACCTCCTGTAGCTCTATAACTCCAGGGCCTTGTCCCTCCCTATCTCGGTAACCTCCTGTAGCTCTGTAACTCCATGGCCTTGTCCCTCCCTATCTCTGTAACCTCCTGTAGCTCTTTAACTCCATGGCCTTGTCCCTCCGTATCTCTGCAACCTCCTGTAGCTCTATAACTCCATGGCCTTGTCCCTCCCTATCTCTGTAAGCGCCTGTAGCTCTATAACTCCATGGCCTTGTCCGTCCCTATCTCTGTAACCTCCTGTAGCTCTATAACTCCATGGCCTTGTCCCTCCCTCTCTCTGTAACCTCCTGTAGCTCTATAACTCCATGGCCTTGTCCCTCCCTCTCTCTGTAACCTCCTCTAGCTCTATAACTCCATGGCCTTGTCCCTCCCTATATCTGTAACCTCCTGTAGCTCTATAACTCCAAGGCCTTGCCCCTCCCTATCTCTGAAACCTCCTGTAGCTCTATAACTCCATGGCCTTGTCCCTCCCTATCTCGGTAACCTCCTGTAGCTCTATAACTCCAAGGCCTTGTCCCTCCCTCTCTCTGTAACCTCCTGTAGCTCTATAACTCCATGGCCTTGTCCCTCCCTATCTCTTGAACCCCCTGTAGCTCTATAACCCCAGGGCCTTGTCCCTCCCTATCTCTGTAACCTCCTGTAGCTCTATAACTCCATGGCCTTGTCCCTCCCTATCTCGGTAACCTCCTGTAGCTCTATAACTCCATGGCCTTGTCCCTCCCTATCTCTGTAACCTCCTGTAGCTCTATAACTCCATGGCCTTGTCCCTCCCTATCTCTGTAACCTCCTGCAGCTCTATAACTCCATGGCCTTGTCCCTCCCTATCTCGGTAACCTCCTGTAGCTCTATAACTCCATGGCCTTGTCCCTCCCTATCTTGGTAACCTCCTGTAGCTCGATAACTCCATGTCCTTGTCCCTCCCTATCTCGGTAACCTCCTGTAGCTCTATAACTCCATGGCCTTGTCCCTCCCTATCTCTGTAACCTCCTGTAGCTCTATAACTCCATGGCCTTGTCCCACCCTATCTCGGTAACCTCCTGTAGCTCTATAACTCCATGGCCTTGTCCCTCCCTATCTCTGTAGCCTCCTGTTGCTCTTACACACCATGGCCTTGTCTCTCCCTATCTCTGTAACCTCCTGTAGCTCTATAACTCCATGGCCTTGTCCCTCCCTATCTCGGTAACCTCCTGTAGCTCTACAACTCCAAGGCCTTGTCCCTCCCTATCTCTGTAACCTCCTGTAGCTCTATAACTCCATGGCCTTGTCCCTCCCTATCTCGGTAACCTCCTGTAGCTCTATAACTCCATGGCCTTGTCCCTCCCTATATCGGTAACCTCCTGTAGCTCTATAACTCCATGGCCTTGTCCCTTCCTATCTCTGTAACCTCCTGTTGCTCTTACACACCATGGCCTTGTCCCTCCGTATCTCTGTAACCTCCTGTAGCTCTATAACTCCATGGCCTTGTCTCTCCCTATCTCTGTAACCTCCTGTAGCTCTATAACTCCATGGCCTTGTCCCTCCCTATCTCGGTAACCTCCTGTAGCTCTACAACTCCAAGGCCTTGTCCCTCCCTATCTCGGTAATCTCCTGTAGCTCTATAACTCCATGGCCTTGTCCCTCCCTATCTCTGTAACCTCCTGTAGCTCTATAACTCCATGGCCTTGTCCCTCCCTATCACTGTAACCTCCTGTAGCTCTATAACTCCATGGCCTTGTCCCACCCTATCACTGTAACCTCCTGTAGCTCTATAACTCCAAGGCCTTGTCCCTCCCTATCTCAGTAACCTCCTTTAGCTCTACAACTCCATGGCCTTGTCCCTCCCTATCTCTGTAACCTCCTGTAGCTCTTTTACTCCAAGGCCTTGTCCCTCCCTATCTCGGTAACCTCCTGTAGCTCTATAACTCCATGGCCTTGTCCCTCCCGATCTCTGTAACCTCCTGTAGCTCTATAACTCCATGGCCTTGTCCCTCCCTATCACTGTAACCTCCTGTAGCTCTATAACTCCAAGGCCTTGTCCCTCCCTATCTCAGTGACCTCCTTTAGCTCTATAACTCCATGGCCTTGTCCCTCCCTATCTCTGTAACCTCCTGTAGCTCTATAACTCCAAGGCCTTGTCCCTCCCTATCTCGGTAACCTCCTGTTGCTCTATAACTCCATGGCCTTCTCCCTCCCTATCTCTGTAACCTCCTGTAGCTCTATAACTCCATGGCCTTGTCCCTCCCTATCTCTGTAACCTCCTGTAGCTCTATAACTCCATGGCCTTGTCCCTCCCTATCTCTGTAACCTCCTGCAGCTCTACAACTACATGGCCTTGCCCCTCCCTCTCTCTGTAACCTCCTGTAGCTCTATAACTCCATCGCCTTGTCCCTCCCTATCTCGCTAACCTCCTGTAGCTCTATAACTTCAGGGCCTTGTCCCTCCCTATCTCGTTAATCTCCTGTAGGTCTATAACTCCATGGCCCTGTCCCTCCCTATCTCGGTAACCTCCTGTAGCTCTATAACTCCATGGCCTTGTCCCTCCTTATCTCTGTAACCTCCTGTAGCTCTATAACTCCAGGGCCTTGTCCCTCCCTATCTCGGTAACCTCCTGCAGCTTTATAACTCCATGGCCTTGTCCCTCCCTATCTCGGTAATCTCCTGTAGCTCTATAACGGCATGGCCTTGTCGCTCCCTATCTCTGTAACCTCCTTTAGCTCTATAACTCCATGGCCTTGTCCCTCCCTCTCTCTGAAACCTCCTGTGGCTCTATAACTCCATGGCCTTGTCCCTCCCTATCTCGGTAACCTCCTGTAGCTCTATAACTCCATGGCCTTGTCCCTCCCTATCTCTGTAACCTCCTGTAGCTCTATAACTCCATGGCCTTGTCCCTCCCTATCTCCGTAACCTCCTGTAGCTCTATAACTCCAGGGCCTTGTCCCTCCCTATCTCGGTAACCTCCTGTAGCTCTGTAACTCCATGGCCTTGTCCCTCCCTATCTCTGTAACCTCCTGTAGCTCTTTAACTCCATGGCCTTGTCCCTCCGTATCTCTGCAACCTCCTGTAGCTCTATAACTCCATGGCCTTGTCCCTCCCTATCTCTGTAAGCGCCTGTAGCTCTATAACTCCATGGCCTTGTCCGTCCCTATCTCTGTAACCTCCTGTAGCTCTATAACTCCATGGCCTTGTCCCTCCCTCTCTCTGTAACCTCCTGTAGCTCTATAACTCCATGGCCTTGTCCCTCCCTCTCTCTGTAACCTCCTCTAGCTCTATAACTCCATGGCCTTGTCCCTCCCTATATCTGTAACCTCCTGTAGCTCTATAACTCCAAGGCCTTGCCCCTCCCTATCTCTGAAACCTCCTGTAGCTCTATAACTCCATGGCCTTGTCCCTCCCTATCTCGGTAACCTCCTGTAGCTCTGTAACTCCAAGGCCTTGTCCCTCCCTCTCTCTGTAACCTCCTGTAGCTCTATAACTCCATGGCCTTGTCCCTCCCTATCTCTTGAACCCCCTGTAGCTCTATAACTCCAGGGCCTTGTCCCTCCCTATCTCTGTAACCTCCTGTAGCTCTATAACTCCATGGCCTTGTCCCTCCCTATCTCGGTAACCTCCTGTAGCTCTATAACTCCATGGCCTTGTCCCTCCCTATCTCTGTAACCTCCTGTAGCTCTATAACTCCATGGCCTTGTCCCTCCCTATCTCTGTAACCTCCTGCAGCTCTATAACTCCATGGCCTTGTCCCTCCCTATCTCGGTAACCTCCTGTAGCTCTATAACTCCATGGCCTTGTCCCTCCCTATCTCGGTAACCTCCTGTAGCTCTATAACTCCATGGCCTTGTCCCTCCCTATCTTGGTAACCTCCTGTAGCTCGATAACTCCATGGCCTTGTCCCTCCCTATCTCGGTAACCTCCTGTAGCTCTATAACTCCAGGGCCTTCACCCTCCCTATCTCGGTGACCTCCTGTAGCTCTATAACTCCATGGGCTTGTCCCTCCCTATCTCTGTAACCTCCTGTAGCTCTATAACTCCATGGCCTTGTCCCTCCCTATATCGGTAACCTCCTGTAGCTCTATAACTCCATGGCCTTGTCCCTCCCTATCTCTGTAACCTCCTGTTGCTCTTACACACCATGGCCTTGTCCCTCCCTATCTCTGTAAACCCCTGTAGCTCTATAACTCCATGGCCTTGTCCCTCCGTATCTCTGTAACCTCCTGTAGCTCTATAACTCCATGGCCTTGTCTCTCCCTATCTCTGTAACCTCCTGTAGCTCTATAACTCCATGGCCTTGTCCCTCCCTATCTCGGTAACCTCCTGTAGCTCTAGAACTCCCAGGCCTTGTCCCTCCCTATCTCGGTAATCTCCTGTAGCTCTATAACTCCATGGCCTTGTCCCTCCCTATCTCCGTAACCTCCTGTAGCTCTATAACTCCATGGCCTTGTCCCTCCCTATCACTGTAACCTCCTGTAGCTCTATAACTCCAAGGCCTTGTCCCTCCCTATCTCAGTAACCTCCTTTAGCTCTACAACTCCATGGCCTTGTCCCTCCCTATCTCTGTAACCTCCTGTAGCTCTTTTACTCCAAGGCCTTGTCCCTCCCTATCTCGGTAACCTCCTGTTGCTCTATAACTCCATGGCCTTCTCCCTCCCTATCTCTGTAACCTCCTGTAGCTCTATAACTCCATGGCCTTGTCCCTCCCTATCTCTGTAACCTCCTGTAGCTCTATAACTCCATGGCCTTGTCCCTCCCTCTCTTGGTAACCTCCTATAGCTCTATAACTCCATGGCCTTGTCCCTCCCTATCTCGGTAACCTCCTGTAGCTCTATAACTCCAGGGCCTTGTCCCTCCCTATCTCGGTAACCTCCTGTAGCTCTGTAACTCCATGGCCTTGTCCCTCCCTATCTCTGTAACCTCCTGTAGCTCTTTAACTCCATGGCCTTGTCCCTCCCTATCTCTGTAACCTCCTGTAGCTCTTTAACTCCAAGGCCTTGTGCCTCCCTCTCTCTGTAACCTCCTGCAGCTCTATAACTCCAGGGCCTTGTCCCTCCCTATCTCTGTAACCTCCTGTAGCTCTATAACTCCATGGCCTTGTCTCTCCCTCTCTCTGTAACCTCCTGTAGCTCTATAACTCCAGGGCCTTGTCCCTCCCTATCTCTGTAACCTCCTGTAGCTCTATAACTCCATGGCCTTGTCTCTCCCTCTCTCTGTAACCTCCTGTAGCTCTATAACTCCAGGGCCTTGTCCCTCCCTCTCTCTGTAATCTCCTGTAGCTCTATAACTCCATGGCCTTGTCTCTCCCTCTCTCTGTAACCTCCTGTAGCTCTATAACTCCAGGGCCTTGTCCCTCCCTATCTCTGTAACCTCCTGTAGCTCTATAACTCCATGGCCTTGTCCCTCCCTATCTCGGTAACATCCTGTAGCTCTATAACTCCATGGCCTTGTCCCTCCCTCTCTCGGTAACCTCCTGTAGCTCTATAACTCCAGCGCCTTGTCCCTCCCTCTCTCTGTAACCTCCTCTAGCTCTATAACTCCATGGCCTTGTCCCTCCCTATCTCGGTAACCTCCTGTAGCTCTATAACTCCATGGCCCTGTCCCTCCCTATCTCTGTAAACTCCTGTAACTCTATAACTCCATGGCCTTGTCCCTCCCTATCTCGGTAACCTCCTGTAGCTCTATAACTCCATGGCCTTGTCCCTCCCTCTCTCTGTAACCTCCTGTAGCTCTATAACACCATGGCCTTGTCCCTCCCTATCTCTGTAACCTCCTGTTGCGCTTACATACCATGACCTTGTCCCTCCCTATCTCTGTAAACCCCTGTTGCTCTTTTACTCCATGGCCTTGTCCCTCCGTATCTCTGTAACCTCCTGTAGCTCTATAACTCCATGGCCTTGTCCCTCCCTATCTCTGTAACCTCCTGTAGCTCTATAACTCCATGGCCTTGTCCCTCCCTATCTCGGTAACCTCCTGTAGCTCTACAACTCCAAGGCCTTGTCCCTCCCTATCTCGGTAATCTCCTGTAGCTCTATAACTCCATGGCCTTGTCCCTCCCTATCTCTGTAACCTCCTGTAGCTCTATAACTCCATGGCCTTGTCCCTCCCTATCACTGTAACCTCCTGTAGCTCAAAAACTCCATGGCCTTCTCCCTCCCTATCTCTGTAACCTCCTGTAGCTCTATAAGTCCATGGCCTTGTCCCTCCCTATCTCTGTAACCTCCTGTAGCTCTATAACTCCAAGGCCTTGTCCCTCCCTCTCTTGGTAACCTCCTATAGCTCTATAACTCCATGGCCTTGTCCCTCCCTATCTCGGTAACCTCCTGTAGCTCTATAACTCCATGGCCTTGTCCCTCCCTATTTCTGTAACCTCCTGCAGCTCTATAACTACATGGCCTTGCCCCTCCCTCTCTCTGTAACCTCCTGTAGCTTTATAACTCCATCGCCTTGTCCCTCCCTATCTCGGTAACGTCCTGTAGCTCTATAACTCCATGGCCTTGTCCCTCCCTATCTCGGTAACCTCCTGTAGCTCTATAACTCCAGGGCCTTGTCCCTCCCTATCTCGGTAACCTCCTGTAGGTCTATAACTCCATGGCCTTGTCCCTCCCTATCTCGGTAACCTCCTGTAGCTCTATAACTCCATGGCCTTGTCCCTCCTTATCTCTGTAACCTCCTGTAGCTCTATAACTCCAGGGCCTTGTCCCTCCCTATCTCGGTAACCTCCTGTAGCTTTATAACTCCATGGCCTTGTCCCTCCCTATCTCGGTAACCTCCTGTAGCTCTATAACTGCATGGCCTTGTCCCTCCCTATCTCTGTAACCTCCTTTAGCTCTATAACTCCATGGCCTTGTCCCTCCCTCTCTCTGAAACCTCCTGTAGCTCTATAACTCCATGGCCTTGTCCCTCCCTATCTCGGTAACCTCCTGTAGCTCTATAACTCCATGGTCTTGTCCCTCCCTATCTCTGTAACCTCCTGTAGCTCTATAACTCCATGGCCTTGTCCCTCCCTATCACTGTAACCTCCTGTAGCTCTATAACTCCAAGGCCTTTGTAGGGGGGTTTTTCTGCTCTCTTGCCCGTTCTGGCCCCCTGCCAGGCTTCGTGCAAGAATTACCCTTGAGTGGTTCGACCCACCCCCCCCCTACGGTTCTAGACCTTGGACTTAGATGCAGAGAACAGTAGCGCAGAGAAGAGGACTCAATAGACCAGGCTGAAAAGCACGAAATGGATGCTTTTATTTTTGAACAGTTTGAAGCATTACAAAATACATGTCATAGGCACAGATTAAAGTAACTACAATCATTCACAAATTTATGAACTTGACTCTATGGAAATGGGGAACACACGGCACATCGTAAAAGGGGAAACACATTACGATTTCCCTTAACTCCCTCCCCTATACCTAAACTAAGTTTCGACCTGGGGAACTTGGGATCATGCTCACCACTCTCGAAATCGCGAAAAGGGGTTCGCAGACTTTTTGACACCGCTTCCCGTCGTCACGTGGATTGGAAGCTTCTGGCGCAGTCGATATTCTCTCCTCCCTCGAGGCGGTGGGGTAGACCCAGCCTCGATGAGCGCTCGTCAAGGTTGAGATCCACAATCGTGGATTTTGGTTCATGGAGTAGACCTAGATGCAGGTTATGCACATGGGAGAATCTTGTGGCATCGATCGCCGGTTCTCCAGAGGGTTTCTTCTCCGTCGGCCTGGGTCATCGATGATCTCCCGACCCCAGTACCCGGGCCACCCTTGTCGTCTTCTCGTCGTGGCCGAGCCTTGTTTGGCTGAACACCGGCCACGTTGTCCTTTTTCCAAAACCGTCCGTCTTTAAAAAGACGAAAACGTTTTCATCGATCTGCCGAAGTGGAAGAGGCGCCGATCCGGGCACCGTCCGCCCTTCGGTCGTTCCTCGTAGAAGAAAGTTCTTGAAGAAATGGAAGCCTGAAGTCGCCCAACAAGAAGCCGTAGCAGTGAAGAAGTAACTTAGATGGACTTTCAATCCATAGTTATACTCTTTTGGGACAGTCTTATCTCCCGCCAAATCATCGTCCTGTCTTTGTATTAATTTTGGCGGGCAGAAATCTCTGCAGGGGCGCTTTGTCTTGTAACGGAGCCGGTGATAACTTGAACTGGCCTTCCTGGCTGATAATGTCTGTTAATGTCCTTTGCATTGTCACCGCGGCTCGTTTCGCATATTGATCGGTCCGGACATTTTCCTTGATGGCTGCTAAACGGTTTTTCCTTTGTACGATAAATGGGTATAAGTGTTTTTACATTGTCTGCCCATATCTTGATGGGCCCCATCCTGTACTTATAATCCATTGAATATGTATGCTGTTGCTCTGAGTTTCGGTTCCCAGATACTGGCTTTCGCGGGCTCACTGTCTTCAATCCACAAGCCTGTCTGGCTTGCAGTAACAGAAATAAAATGGTTCATAAACTGATCACGGGGCCTGGTGGCCATTTTGTATGCCCTTTTATCAAAGGTTTTTCTGTGCAAGCTTACTTTGGTCAATAAACAGTCTTATTTTATCCAGTTTTCTTGCGTGATTTTTGCTGAAAATTGCGAATCTTACAGGCCCCCCTGTGATACTGATAGCTTGCTTAAAGTATCAATAATCCTTGATGAGCAAATTTTCCCTGATTCCCCACATCCAAACATTCCTGGCACTTAGCTATCTATGACCCTCACGACACATGCAGTTCCCATTTCCGCAGAAAACGAAAATTACCTTTTGTACATTTGGACAATCATAGACAGCGTATTTTAAACTATAACACATTCACTTGTCAGATGTGCGGGGGTTGATACCCCCTGGCACCATCTGCATGCATCTTTTATTAATCCAAAAAAACTTAAGAACAACTAATAACATAACAATACTTATTTCCTTATAACCCAAAACAATCACAAAAATTTTTTAAATGGAGGGACGCTTAATCTTATACTAGCAGCTTAGAGTGGGGTATCTGCTTCCCCCATTCGCACATAGCGTTCTCTCCATTCTCCTGTGTTCTCGTGCCTCTGGAGGCGTTTGCCTCTTTTGCAATGCACGAAGAGCAAAAATATCACAATCAAAACCTGACATACTACTAGGATATGGGATGCTATTCTAATCCAGGCGGGGACCTCTATGTTGGTGAACAAGTCCCACCATGGTGGGATGGTTATGTCCAATATGTCTTTTCCTATCTCTAAAGTCTTCTGCTCCAGTGTGTAGAAATGTTTCTGCGAAATTATAACGGCTTTTAAAATCTTGGTGAGGTGTTCGGGAAGAGGGGGAATGACATAACCAAAATGCGCGACAAATCGTTGTAAGTCTGTGAAATTCTCTTTGATAGTGATGTGTACGGTGGAGGGCGCAGGAATGGGAACAATTCGTTGTTGTGCCACTTGAACCTCGGCCCTGGGTTTGAAACAGAAACTGCTATCACCGACCGAACACCACTCGTGTTGTCCATATCGGTACTGAGGCGCTGCAGTGGTGACGCAGTATGTCCCACCCCCGATATATGCTACCTGTGGGGGCACATGGTCCTCTGCCATTGCCTCCATGGTGCAATTCACCGGCTTCGCGCTAGCGGTTCTGAACCTGCACTGTGGTTTCAAAAAGGCATTCAAGTGCTGGGGACACAGGATGATGTGTGCTCCCCGGCTCCGACATCCCGAGAGGTCGGTGCCTGTCATCGTACGCTCCCATCTGATGACGTAAGGCGGGACCACTGCGTAACGAATGTGTGCGCCCCCCTGAATGACTCCAATGTTCTCTACTCTGTATACCGGGGCGGGCTTTGCTGCGGGACCCAACACCGGCATTCTTACTACTATTCCCATAATAGTGTGATTCGAATGTCCGCAGTCCACTGGAACTGGGTATGCTTCTGCGGCTAGCCTGAGCTGGCACGGGCTTAATGCATTCTCAAAAGGGTGGAGCGCTTGCAAGTGCTTGTTGCTGATCCAGGACGGGACCAAACCCTGTTTTAAATCCTCAAGATTACTGCGGCCCTCGCCCAGTAACCACGCCCCGTACAGCACACAGGCCTCGTTTTGCGCAGCTTGATCGGACGCATTCCGATCCTCCTTAATGAGTGCATTTACCGTTCTCGCGTGTTTCTCCAGCTCAGCAATTATGTCCTTAAAGTGTAGTGTCATGGCCTGGTCCTCATGCAACTCAGAACCCACGACCTTGTTTTCGTCTGTCAATATGTTCCTTAACTGGGCTTTTAAACCGTTGATCTGTGTCTGCAGCTCCACGTTATCTAGAGCGTTGACAACAGATGTCCCGGTATTAAAAGCAGTGAATATGTCATTTACAGTACCCCTTCTTTGCCTCCCGACTCGATCCAAAACTTCTGGCGGTGTGGTGTATAATTTGTCTCTGTCGATGTCGGCAAAGTCAAATTCGTAAAATTGTCTAAACATACGGGTTAACAGGACCTGGTATAATTGTTCCGTTTCTTTGGGACACCACTCCGGCAATCTTACCTCAGTGAGATTTAAAATCACTGAGGCCACCGCGTAGTGTACCCCTTGGTACAGCACCTGACCGGTGGGTACCAATACTAAACCGTTCCCGGGTCCCTTGGTGGTGGTTGGGCACCCTCCTTTCTGGGCTAGTGCTACCGGAAGCGTGGGCAGGGGCTTGCGTGGGCGGGTGATGAGTTCAGTGGCGTTCACCGGAATAGGGGAGTATGGGGCTCCGCACGCTCGAGTGCTAACATCCCATCTCATCCCCTTCCCTTCATCCTGCCACTGCCTCTGGAAGAAGATGGACACGCCCTTGGGGCAGACGTGTCTCGAACCCCACATACAGACATATATTCCCTCATCTGGTTCCCACCATTTGTCCCAACACACACGTAATTGTCCGTGAGTTCCCGTAATAGTCCGATGGGTATTATTACCCAGTCGCTCCCACTCGACCATAGAGTTTCTCATGTCCTTTCCCAGCTTTCGTAGCCACCACCATCGCCTTGGTGGTACGTTCCCATTGCACACCAGACAAATCCTCTTTCCCACGGTGACGCTGACTCTGGGCGCTAGGATCCTCACTCGAGGGCACGTTAATGAAGTCTCTTGGTAGGCAAAACCGAAATTGCTGGAATATTCCGTAGAATTCGTTCCCAGCCAACCTGGCCATCTCCCTTGGTGGAAGTAGGTGGCGGTTTCCTCTACCTCTCGCTCCCCCGTCCCATCCGTTGCGATGGGGGCCGTGTACCCGGAGCACCCGAAAATGATGACGTCCTTGGTGCGGCCTCGGTAGGCCCACCCGCACCCGATCGCCATGAACGCGACGACAATCCTTTCCATCGTATCCCAGGTTTCTGTAACCAACAAAATGATGTAGCCGGGCTCCCGATAGGTGCTGGCCTAAATTAATTGGACGCGCGGGTTCCTGGACCCCGCTCCCTAACAAACACACATACCGGGCAGACCTCAAAATTGTACTCTTAACACCATATACTTTACATTCCTTAAACTATGACCATAATTACCTAACTTAACTTATGTACAGCGCCGCCCTCCGTGGGGCGGCTTTCCGAATCCCTGTGAGGTCTGTCGTGTGCCACACCCTGCGGTGGGGCTGCATTGATCTTTGGCTTTGATCCCCCGCAGCCTGTCGCTGCTGAACGGGGATCATGTCTTCCTGGGGCTGCTTTAAACCGTGGTTGGGGAGGATGGGGAGAATCTGGCCAAAATTTTCTGGGCTGGGGCGCTCGAGCCGACCTACGAGGGGCTGCTTTGGGTTGGGCTCCCGGGGCCGATGGACCGGGGGTTGTGACTGTTACCGTTACAGCCTGTGGTTCCTCCACAGCTGCTGGCTCCAGCTCCCCTCCCTCAGGCTCCGCCCCCCCGGGGTCGGGATCTGTGGCTTCCGACTCCACCTCACCTGTCCCTACAGGTAACGAGTCTCCACCCCCACTCCCTACCTCCCCCAAGCTTGAGTCGAGGGCGGGACTGCCGTCCTCTGACTCTTCCTCCTCCGTGATTGGGTCTAAAGCGAGGTTGAGCTGTTCGGGCTCTCCCCTGCCTAAATCCCATTCAAAAGATGAGACCTCCCACTCCAATGGGATGGCCTCTCCCTTCACGCAGGCTACTGCTCCAGCCTGTGTGGTCTGTGACTCTGTTACAGGCTGAGGATCTTTGTTCTCAGACCTGGTCCCCTTTGGTGGCCCTTGTGTACCCGGTTTAAACAGTTTACACTGGCTGATGTGAAACCATTTGGTACGTCGGGGCGTCTTCACTGCATAAACCATGGGGCCGGCCTTGTCTACAATGCTGTATGGCCCCATGTACAGTGGTTCAAAACTCCCTACCCTGGCGTAGTTTCGGACCATGACCTGGTCTCCGACTACCCACTCTTGTTGTTTCCGAGGTTCCAACAACAGTTTATTTCCTTGGTGCTGTCTTCCCATGTTCCCAGCCGCCTGCCCATAAATCTGTCTCAGACGCTCCAAGAGGGTTTGGGCGAATTTGTCCCGTTTCACCTCTCGGAGCTGGCCCTCAGTGAGCACCGGGGCTAGCACATGGGTGGGTGTTCGCATGATCCTTCCAGTCATTAACTCATGCGGGGAATACCCCGTGCTTTTGGACTGGCTGGCTCGGATCCCCATGAGGACTAAAGGCAGGACCTCCGCCCATTTCTGGGGCGAGCCCATTGTCTCTTTCCTCAGCTTTTCCTTGAGGGTCCGATTCATACGCTCAACAATCCCGGATGACTGGGGATTGTATGCTACGTGCCACTTTCCCTCAATGCCCAAGAGCATGAGGGCGTTCTGCATTACTTGACCGGTGAACTGACTCCCTTGGTCGGACTCTACAAAACGGGGGAGTCCCCACCGTGAGAACACTTCCCAAATCAAGATCTTAGCAGTACCCAGTGCCGTAGCTGTTCTGCACGGGAAGGCTTCTACCCATTTGGTGAACACATCTACCAGGACAAGGCAGTACTTATAGCCTCCCTGGGCGGCGGGCAGGGGCCCTATGTAGTCGACCTGAATCGACTGCCATGGTCCCTCTACCCTCCTGATGTGCCCCATGGGCACCTTCCTTTTGTGGGGGTCTGGGTTGTTAGCAGCACACACAAGACAGCTTGCGCAGAACTCGCGGACATCGTCCCGAAGTCCCGGCCACCATCCCGCCTGCTCCACCCGTTGCCAGGTGACCTCAGGTCCGGGGTGTCCCGCTCCTGGACCCTCGTGGGCCAATTGCAGGAATTCCCTTCGGTGCTGCTGCGGCACAACCCACTGCTCCTCTCGGAACAGCATACCTTCTTTGACTGTGAGGGCTGCCGTACTGTACGGACCTTCTACCTGTTTGCCCTCTGTGATGGCTTTTAGGACTGCTTTTAGGGCGGGATCCAGGGTTTGGACGGTCTTTAGGTCTGGGGGCGGTGTCACCCCTGTGTTCCCGGGAATTCCCTCCCTGCCTTGGATCGCCGCCACGGGTCCGGGTTCGTATGGGTCCCAGAGAATGCCGTTGCGGGCACCCTCCCTGGCTAGCGCATCCGCTTGCCGGTTGCCCTGACTGCGGGGTTCTGTAGTGGAGTGAGCCTTCACCTTATGGATGAACACCTCTCCTTTCTCCCCCACAGCTGCTAGGATCTTCTCCAGCAAGGGCTTAACTGTTAAAGGCCGCCCGTCCGCGGAGGTGTACCCGCGTCGGGACCAGATGGCGAGGTACTCTGTACACGAATTGCACGTGAACATGCTGTCTGAGCAAATCGTGTATGGGGTTGGGAAAATCTCGGGGTGGGTAACCACGTACGCCACCGCGGACAGTTCAGCCTGCTGCGCGCTCATAGTGCTGGGGAGCTTAATTGCCAGGGCAATGTTTGCCGCAGGGTCATAAACTCCACACCCTGTGAGTCGCTTGCCGTCAGCTACAGTGCTAGAACCGTCTACGTAGATCTCGCGGCCCGTGGGATGTATCCCGGCCCGTAAACCTATGTTAACTTCCCATACCCCTTCTACGGAACATTGATGGGCTGTCCCGGGATATGCCATATTGGCTGCGAGCCTTGGCGCGCAGAGGCCTTTAACTTTGAGATCCATCTGGGAAAGGAGGAGGGTCCAGCGCGCAATCCGAGCGCTGCTTACGGTCCCATCCTTAATCCTCCCGTCCAGAAGCATCTTCGTGGGGGTGTGATGGGTGAGGAGCGTAATGGGAGAGGTCCCTGTGAAGATCACTGATCTGTTCACAGCCCAATGCGTGGCCAGGAGATGCCGTTCGCAATTGGAGAAACTCCTCTCCACATCCGTGAGCACCCTGGAGGAATAAACTACTGGTCTTAGCTTGCCGTGCCGCTCTTGGAGCAGCACTGCGCTCAGGCTGTCCCCACTAGCGGCTACCTCCAGAAAGAACTCCTCGCCCCCATCTATGGCCCCTAGGGCTGGCGCGGTCTGCAGATCTCTTTTCAACTTCTCGAATGCTGCCTGGCACCCCTCGTCCCAAGACCACTCGACTCCCTTGTGTAAGAGTCGAAGTAGCGGGGCCGCTGTGGCAGCATAGTCCTCGATGAAATCTCTGCAGTACCCGGTCAATCCCAAAAAGGACCTTACACCCGTTACTGTGTTGGGAATCGGCAGATCTTGTATAGATTCCCGTCTGGCCTTATCTATGGCTCTTTCCCCAGCGTGGATGGCCAGACCCAGGAATTTAACTTCCTGCTGGCCGATCTGGGCTTTCTTTGGGTTTACTTTGAAACCCTTCCTTTCTAACAGTTCCAACAATTCGGCTAACAGTGGGCCGTGCTGCTCCCTTGTATCTGTGAACAGGAGTAAGTCGTCCACATACTGCACTATCTGGTTGGGCTGGCTGAACTCTTTCAAACTCCCCGCCATGCACTGATGGAAAATGCTGGGGCTGTTGTGAAAACCCTGTGGTAAGCAGTTCCAAGTGTACTGTTGCCCTTTGAAAGTAAAGGCAAACTTGTACTGGTCCTCCCGCCGCAGCGGAATGGACCAAAAACCGTTCGAGATGTCCAGCACCGTGAATGTGGTCGCCGATGCTGGAATACTCCCTATTAAGTCTGCAACTGCTGCTACCGTGGGCGCGCAGGCTGGGATATTACTATTGAGGACTCTGTAGTCCACCGTGGCTCTCCACGAATTGTCCGGTTTCTTTACCGGCCATAATGGGGAGTTCACGTGGGTGGCTATCGTCCTCAACACGCCCTGCTGTACCAATGAAGATATTGCTGTCTCCATGTCGGGTTCTGCCTCCTTGGGGAAATTATACTGCTTTTGGGGTCGGATCATGGGGTCCCCGTCTACGCTGACTTCGAACCCAGTGACTCTCCCGCAGTCGTGCTTGTGGGTGGCGAACGCGGTCAGATTTTCTGACACACGCGCCTGCAAGTCCGTTGGGACGTTTGTTATCATGAGCTCGAGATCGTAACCTCCTGACGGCTTCATAGTGCACAGGGCCCCCTTTTCTTCCTTCCCCGGGATTACGACTACCTTACCTAAACCGCCCTCGGCTCCCCAGAGACAGTGATTTCTCAGGTCCACGAGGATCCCGTGTTCCACCAAGAAATCAGCCCCGAGGATGCCTTTCCCCCCCCCCTCATTCCACTTCAATAGGATGCACGTCCATGTGGTGTGGAGCGCTCCCAACTGAATGGAGAGCGGGAGGGAGTACGCGCCAGCCTGTTCTCTACCTGTGAAACCCGCTACTAAATATGGAGCCTGGGCGGACAGAGGTGAGGCAAAAGGTTTGTCCGTGTGGATCACGGTACACGAAGCTCCCGTATCCAACAGGTAACTACCCCTTTGTTTCTCCACCTCCATCTCCACCACAGGTCTTCTCCAAGCGTCATAGCGGAGCGGACACAAGTAGATGGGCTGCGCGGGCGTCAGTCATTTAGGTGTTTCGGCTGGGGTCTCGGGGGCAATAGGGCTGTTAGCAACCGCTACCTTCCCCTGCCAGGTCATCAGAGACCGCATAGTCTCCAAGACTGACTCGATCGCAGCGGGGTCCACAACCGCACCACCCCCTTTATTCGGGGCAGAGGCTACGGTTGGGTTCTGGACTGGTGTTGGGGCAGCGGCCTGCACTTGTGGTTGTGCTGGTGTTGGGTAAACTCTCGGGCCGTTGGCGACTCGGGCTTGGGCTTGATCTTGGGCTGCGGCGAACGCTCTCTCCCTCTTATCCTTCCAAGGATTCCTACAGTCCTTGCGCCAATGACCCTCCTTCCCACACCCGTAACAATTGCTATTTGCTTGGGGATGGCGATTTCCCTCCTGACGCCATTCCTTTTTAGCGGAGGCTGCGGGTCTCACCTCATGCACCTTTCCTTTCACAACAGGCGTTTTCTTGCCCTTGTTGTTTCTATAACTGATCGTGAGCTGATCTAGTACTACTTCCTCCGTGGAGCGGGCGTTAGTGGGGTCAAACCATGCTTTGGCCTGTTCCTTCACTACTGGCAGGCAACCTGCTACCAGGCACCGAAGCCAGTGAGCCCTTTGTTCGCCATCCAGCCCGGCCCGGGCCGGCCCGCCCGGGCAGCTGCGCCGATACACTGGCCACAACCTGTCGGCGAAAACCCGTGGGGGTTCTCCCTCTAGCTGCACTGTCTTTTCTAAACGGAGGAACGGAGTTCCGTCCCCCTCTCCCATGATCTCCAGAATCTCATCCCGTAGCAACTCATAGTCCCTGTGCCCTCTCTTGCTCTCGTCAGGGAGACACTGGAGGAGCGAACTGTCCAGGGAGAACAGCAGCATTTTAGACTGTTCAACCCCGTCGCAGTCATTGACTGCTGCGGTCTGCTCCACGTCCCTGAAATGCACGGAGGGATCTCCTGACTCGGAGAGTTTTGGGATGTGACTTATCATCTCTCTTAGCTGTCGTGCGCTATGAGGCATTATGATCTGACTCTCAAGGGGTCCGTCATCGCCATTTTCTTCATTTGGACCGATCCTCCGGTGTCTCGTTGGACACATTGGCGCCGGCCCCGACTCTACTGTCTGGGGTTGCTCTACCTCAGGGCTCTCTTCCTCTACCGTCTCCGTCTCCTGTCCCGGTGTCCAAGACTCCTCATAGGCAGGAGGCGCAGAAGGTTCGGGGGTTGGTACCCCAACTGCCTCTTGTGGAATCGGTCTTTTGGATTCCTTGGCTAGCAACAGCTGACTCGCTGGTGGATTTATGAGACACACCAACCCGTTTGCCTTCGCTAGGGCCTTTCTCAGGTCCTCTAGCTCCCGGCGGCAAGCGCTGTGGTCGGTGTTCTCAGATCTATCCTCCATGGCCATCTTATATGCTGCCCTGGCTCCCAGGAGCTTTTCCTCTTGGGCATCTACTTGTTTGGCTAGACGGAAACACCTCTCTCTCATTCTACCTTCACTGGCCTTGGCCTCAACGACCTGACATTTGAAATATTCTACCCGGGTTTCGTGGCAGCGAATTACAGAGCGGCGTTCCTGATTCAGCGCGTCAAGCGATTCAATCAGTTTTTGACCTCCCGCAACCTTTTCCTCTACGTCTTTAAGCAAGCCGTTGATCTGGACTGTCTGTGCTGCAACTACCTGGTCCAAAAGCTGGACTTGCTTCTTGTAGCACATCAGCCAGACCGCCTTTTCTACAGATTTCTTATGCTCTCTACCCGCTGTCCACTTGATGGCTGCGTCTAGCGGGCGCCTATCCCTTAGTAGATCAGATATCCATTGTTTTGTGAGGTTGACTTTTCCGAAAACATAATCTGATATTCTTTCATCCATCACATTTCGTTTATTCAGATCTTGATCTAACACACTACTTTCCTGCTGCCAAGGTCCTGCCGCGGTCGCCATTTCTGTAGGGGTTTTTTTCTGCTCTCTTGCCCGTTCTGGCCCCCTGCCAGGCTTCGTGCAAGAATTACCCTTGAGTGGTTCGACCCACCCCCCCCCTACGGTTCTAGACCTTGGACTTAGATGCAGAGAACAGTAGCGCAGAGAAGAGGACTCAATAGACCAGGCTGAATAGCACGAAATGGATGCTTTTATTTTTGAACAGTTTGAAGCATTACAAAATACATGTCATAGGCACAGATTAAAGTAACTACAATCATGCACAAATTTATGAACTTGACTCTATGGAAATGGGGAACACACGGCACATCGTAAAAGGGGAAACACATTACGATTTCCCTTAACTCCCTCCCCTATAGCTAAACTAAGTTTCGACCTGGGGAACTTGGGATCATGCTCACCACTCTCGAAATCGCGAAAAGGGGTTCGCAGACTTTTTGACACCGCTTCCCGTCGTCACGTGGATTGGAAGCTTCTGGCGCAGTCGATATTCTCTCCTCCCTCGAGGCGGTGGGGTAGACCCAGCCTCGATGAGCGCTCGTCAAGGTTGAGATCCACAATCGTGGATTTTGGTTCATGGAGTAGACCTAGATGCAGGTTATGCACATGGGAGAATCTTGTGGCATCGATCGCCGGTTCTCCAGAGGGTTTCTTCTCCGTCGGCCTGGGTCGTCGATGATCTCCCGACCCCAGTACCCGGGCCACCCTTGTCGTCTTCTCGTCGTGGCCGAGCCTTGTTTGGCTGAACACCGGCCAC
Organism: Somniosus microcephalus; assembly: GCF_052327205.1. Classification (NCBI taxonomy): domain Eukaryota; kingdom Metazoa; phylum Chordata; class Chondrichthyes; order Squaliformes; family Somniosidae; genus Somniosus; species Somniosus microcephalus. Next base: position 41,969,339 of record NC_140998.1, read on the forward strand.
GTTGTCCTTTTTCCGAAACCGTCCGTCTTTAAAAAGACGAAAACGTTTTCATCGATCTGCCGAAGTGGAAGAGGCGCCGATCCGGGCACCGTCCGCCCTTCGGTCGTTCCTCGTAGAAGAAAGTTCTTGAAGAAATGGAAGCCTGAAGTCGCCCAACAAGAAGCCGTAGCAGTGAAGAAGTAACTTAGATGGACTTTCAATCCATAGTTATACTCTTTTGGGACAGTCTTATCTCCCGCCAAATCATAGTCCTGTCTTTGTATTAATTTTGGCGGGCAGAAATCTCTGCAGGGGCGCTTTGTCTTGTAACGGAGCCGGTGATAACTTGAACTGGCCTTCCTGGCCGATAATGTCTGTTAATGTCCTTTGCATTGTCACCGCGGCTCGGTTCGCATATTGATCGGTCCGGACATTTTCCTTGATGGCTGCTAAACGGTTTTTCCTTTGTACGATAAATGGGTATAAGTGTTTTTACATTGTCCGCCCATATCTTGATGGGCCCCATCCTGTACTTATAATCCATTGAATATGTATGCTGTTGCTCTGAGTTTCGGTTCCCAGATACTGGCTTTCGCGGGCTCACTGTCTTCAATCCACAAGCCTGTCTGGCTTGCAGTAACAGAAATAAAATGGTTCATAAACTGATCACGGGGTCTGGCGGCCATTTTGTATGCCCTTTTATCAAAGGTTTTTCTGTGCAAGCTTACTTTGGTCAATAAACAGTCTTATTTTATCCAGTTTTCTTGCGTGATTTTTGCTGAAAATTGCGAATCTTACACCTTGTCCCTCCCTATCTCAGTAACCTCCTTCAGCTCTATAACTCCATGGCCTTGTCCCTCCCTATCTCTGTAACCTCCTGTAGCTCTATAACTCCAAGGCATTGTCCCTCCCTATCTCGGTAACCTCCTGTTGCTCTATCACTCCATGGCCTTCTCCCTCCCTATCTCTGTAATCTCCTGTAGCTCTATAACTCCATGGCCTTGTCCCTCCCTATCTCGGTAACCTCCTGTAGCTCTGTAACTCCAGGGCCTTGTCCCTCCCTATCTCGGTAACCTCCTGTAGCTCTATACCTGCATGGCCTTGTCCCTCCCTATCTCGGTAACCTCCTGTAGCTCTATAACTCCATGGCCTTGTCCCTCCCTCTCTCGGTAACCTCCTATAGCTCTATAACTCCATGGCCTTGTCCCTCCCTATCTCGGTAACCTCCTGCAGCTCTATAACTCCATGGCCTTGTCCCTCCCTATCTCTGTAACCTCCTGTAGCTCTATAACTCCATGGCCTTGTCCCTCCCTATCTCTGTAACCTCCTGTAGCTCTATAACTCCATGGCCTTGTCCCTCCCTATCTCGGTAACCTCCTGTAGCTCTATAACTCCAAGGCCTTGTCCCTCCCTATCTCGGTAATCTCCTGTAGCTCTATAACTCCATGGCCTTGTCCCTCCCTATCTCTGTAACCTCCTGTAGCTCTATAACTCCATGGCCTTGTCCCTCCCTATCACTGTAACCTCCTGGAGCTCTATAACTCCAAGGCCTTGTCCCTCCCTATCTCAGTAACCTCCTTTAGCTCTATAACTCCATGGCCTTGTCCCTCCCTATCTCTGTAACCTCCTGTGGCTCTATAACTCCAAGGCCTTGTCCCTCCCTATCTCGGTAACCTCCTGTTGCTCTATAACTCCATGGCCTTCTCCCTCCCTATCTCTGTAACCTCCTGTAGCTCTATAACTCCATGGCCTTGTCCCTCCCTATCTCTGTAATCTCCTGTAGCTCTATAACACCATGGCCTTGTCCCTCCCTCTCTTGGTTACCTCCTATAGCTCTATAACTCCATGGCCTTGTCCCTCCCTATCTCGGTAACCTCCTGTAGCTCTATAACTCCATGGCCTTGCCCCTCCCTCTCTCTGTAACCTCCTTGTGGTAAACCACTGTTTGTATTCCTGTTTGTCCTGTTTGTATTCCACTGTGTACATGCCTGGACATGCCTCGGCTGACTCCTCCCACAGGTCCTGGTATAAAGGTGACTGCTCCCCAGCCCTTGTATCCTGGACCGGTCGACCACTCGAGGCAGACCTCCATTCTGTTGTTAATAAAAGCCTTTGGTTACTCTTCTAACTCTCAGTCTTTTATGAGTAATTGATAGCGCATCAATTTTATTAACAACATTTTTATAATGGAGAAGATCCTCACACCAGCATGCCTGGACTTAGATCATCAGGAGGCGGACTCATCCATCAAGTTTACTCACTGGCTTAAGTGTTTCGAAAAATTCCTGACCGCCTCCGAAGCAATCAAATCGGACGAGGACAAACTGGATGTCCTGACCTCCAAAGTGAACCACCGAGTGTACTCGGTCATCCAAGACGCGACCTCGTACACGGACGCTATCAAGCTCCTCAAGGACCAGTACACGCGCCCAGTGAACGAAGTGTACGCCAGGCACCTCCTGGGGAGTCGTAAACAACAACCTGGGGAATCGACCGTGGAATACCTTCAGGCACTGTCTGTGCTTGGCCGGGCCTGTGGTTGTAAGGATGTAAAGGCCGCCGTGTACACAGAGGAACTTATCCGGGATGCTTTTGTAGCGGGCCACAGATCCAATTACACCCGACAGCGACTGTTGGAGCAGAGTAACCTCGACCTCAACAAGGCCTCTGAACTCGCACTATCGTTGGATGCAGCCTACCAGGGCATGGATGCCTACTCCTCTGCACCGTGGACGCCGCGGGGAATGACAGCCTGGGACACGGTAGGACCGCCTCATAGCGCTGTGCCACCCCAGCCACACCCCAACAACGGTCCAACTACCGCAGCAGTGTCCCAAGGCCAGACAGCAGTGCCCCAAGGCCAGAAATGCTACTTCTGTGGCCAGGCAAAACACCCCAGAGCGCGCTGCCCGGCGAAAAACGCGATCTGCTCGAGCTGCGGGAAGAAGGGACACTACGCTAGCGTCTGCAGGGCCAAAGCCACCCCGAACCCCAGCAGCGCCGCGTGTGGGCCATGCGGGCCGCCATCTTGGACCTCCCCGGCCATGTGCGAATCACCGGTACAGCAGCCATTTTGGACGCCTCCAGCCACATGGGGATCATGGACGCCGCCATCTTGGACGACAGCCGGGACGCAGCAGGCCCCCGACACCGCCTCATCTGATACCCGCAGCGACACACCGACCCCTACGCTGGCATCCGTTACACTGGACCAAGCGAGACCGCACCAACTGGCCAGTTCCACAATGGACATTAAGGTAAATGGTCACGATACAATCTGCCTTTTTGACTCTGGGAGCACGGAGAGCTTCATCCACCCCGACACGGTGCGGCGTTGCTCTCTCCCAGTCCTGCCTGCGCAACAGCGGATTTCTATGGCCTCCGAGTCCCAGTCGGCGGACATCGGCGGCTACTGCGTGGTGACACTCGTAGTAGACGGGACCGTGTACGATCATTTTAAACTTCTGGTCCTGCCTGACCTCTGCGCTGCCGTCCTGCTGGGGTTAGATTTTCAGTGCCATCTTAAAAGTGTTACGATGGCGTACGGTGGACCCCTACCCCCACTCACAGTCCGCAGCCAGCAGCTTCCAAACTGCCCGCCGCGCACCAGGTGCAACCTCTCCACACTCAGAGTCACCCCCCCCCAACTGTTTGCTAACCTCACCCCCGACTGTAAGCCCATCGCCACAAAGAGCAGGCGATACAGTGCCGGGGACAGGGTTTTCATTAAAACCGAAGTGGAGCGGCTCCTGAAAGAAGGGATTATTGAGGGCAGCACCAGCCCCTGGCGAGCCCAGGTTGTGGTCGTTAAGACCGGCGAGAAGCAGCGCCTGGTCATCGACTACAGCCAGACAATAAATCGCTGCACCCTGCTGGACGCCTACCCACTCCCCCGTATAGCTGATATGGTCAACCAGATCGCGCAGTACCGCGTCTTCTCGACCATTGACCTGAAATCAGCGTACCACCAGCTCCCCATCCGCCCTGAGGACCGCCAGTACACTGCCTTTGAGGCAAACGGCCGCCTCTATCACTTCCTTAGGGTTCCCTTTGGCGTCACCAACGGGGTCTCCGTCTTCCAAAGGGAGATGGACCGGATGGTAGATCAAAATGCGTTGCAGGCCACTTTCCCATATCTGGACAATGTGACCATCTGCGGCCGTGACTTGCAGGACCATGACGCAAACCTCGAAAAATTCCTCCGCACCGCCCAACTCCTAAACCTGACATATAACAAGGAGAAGTGCATATTCCGCACAAACCGCCTCGCCATCCTTGGCTGTGTTGTGGAACACGGAGTCATCGGCCCCGACCCCGACCGGATGCGTCCCCTTATGGAACTTCCACTGCCCCACTGCCTCAAGGCCCTGAAGAGGTGCCTAGGGTTTTTCTCCTATTACGCCCAGTGGGTCCCCTACTATGCGGACAAGGCCCGTCCGCTGATCAAGTCCACCTCTTTTCCCTTGACGGCAGAGGCCCGCTTAGCCTTCCACCGTATCAAGGAGGACATTGCCAAAGCCACCATGCACGCAGTGGACGAATCCATCCCCTTCCAGGTGGAAAGCGACGCGTCTGACTTTGCCCTGGCCGCTACCCTCAATCAGGCGGGGAGACCCGTGGCCTTCTTTTCACGAACCCTCCAAGGCCCGGAGACCAGACACTCCGCTGTTGAGAAGGAGGCCCAGGCGATTGTGGAGGCTGTGCGTCATTGGAGGCACTACCTGGCCGGAAAACGATTTACCCTGCTCACTGACCAGCGTTCAGTTGCTTTTATGTTTAACAACAAGCAGAGGGGCAAAATCAAAAATGACAAGATCTTGAGGTGGAGAATCGAACTTTCCACCTACAACTACGAGATCTTGTACCGGCCCGGGAAGCTAAATGAACCCCCGGATGCGCTATCGCGTGGCACCTGCGCCAGCGCGCAGATCGATAGACTGCGGGCCCTCCACAATGACCTCTGCCACCCGGGGGTCACCAGGTTCTTCCACTTCATCAAGGCCCGCAACCTGCCTTACTCTATTGAGGAGGTCAGGACCATGACCAGGAACTGCCAAGTCTGCGCTGAGTGCAAACCGCACTTTTATAGACCAGACAGGGCCCACCTGATAAAAGCCACTCGCCCCTTCGAGCGCCTGAGCGTCGATTTTAAAGGGCCTCTCCCCTCCTCCGACCGCAATGTGTACTTCCTCAATATTATTGATGAGTACTCCCGGTTCCCGTTTGCCTTCCCCTGCCCGGACATGACCAGTGCCACGGTCATTAAATGTCTGAACAACCTCTTCACCCTGTTCGGCTTCCCCAGCTATATCCATAGCGACCGGGGCTCATCGTTTATGAGCGACGAACTCCGTCAGTACCTGCTAACTAGGGGCATTGCCACAAGCAGGACCACCAGTTACAACCCCCGGGGGAACAGACAGGTGGAAAGAGAAAATGCGACAGTTTGGAAGGCCGTCCTGCTAGCCTTAAAGTCTAGGGGCCTTCCAACCTCCCGCTGGCAGGATGTGCTCCCCGATGCGCTCCACTCTATTCGGTCACTGCTCTGCACTGCCACTAATGCCACCCCTCATGAGAAAATGTTTGTCTTCCCAAGGAAGTCCACATCGGGGACATCGCTACCGCCATGGCTGACGTCCCCAGGGCCGGTCCTACTGAGAAGACACGTGAGGACCCATAAAACGGACCCCCTGGTCGAGAGGGTCGACCTCCTCCACGCCAACCCCCAGTATGCTTACATCGCATACCCGGACGGGCGGGAGGACACAGTCTCCATAAGAGACCTTGCACCCTCGGGGGCCGCAGTAACCCACTACCCACTACCACCCCCCACAACGATCCGATATCCAGCCCCAGCAGACGGCAGGCCTGGGCCCCGCGACCCGCTCAACATCTACGAGGACGACACGCCTGTGCCACAGCCTACGCTGGACTCGACGCCGGAAACTTCACTACCCCTGCCGTCGCCACGCAGATCACAGCGGCAGACAAGACCTCCGGAGAGACTCCAATACACTAACTTTTAATACACTTCACCCCGCCGGACTCAATTTTAAACAAGGGGTGAATGTGGTAAACCACTGTTTGTATTCCTGTTTGTCCTGTTTGTATTCCACTGTGTACATGCCTGGACATGCCTCGGCTGACTCCTCCCACAGGTCCTTGTATAAAGGTGACTGCTCCCCAGCCCTTGTATCCTGGACCGGTCGACCACTCGAGGCAGACCTCCATTCTGTTGTCAATAAAAGCCTTTGGTTACTCTTCTAACTCTCAGTCTTTTATGAGTAATTGATAGCGCATCACTCCTGTAGCTCTATAACTCCATCGCCTTGTCCCTCCCTATCTCGGTAACCTCCTGTAGCTCTATAACTCCATGGCCTTGTCCCTTCCTATCTCGGTAACCTCCTGTAGCTCTATAACACCAGGGCCTTGTCCCTCCCTATCTCGGTAACCTCCTGTAGGTCTATAACTCCATGGCCTTGTCCCTCCCTATCTCGATAACCTCCTGTAGCTCTATAACTCCATGGCCTTGTCCCTCCTTATCTCTGTAACCTCCTGTAGCTCTATAACTCCATGGCCTTGTCCCTCCTTATCTCTGTAACCTCCTGTAGCTCTATAACTCCAGGGCCTTGTCCCTCCCTATCTCGGTAACCTCCTGTAGCTCTATAACTGCATGGCCTTGTCCCTCCCTATCTCTGTAACCTCCTTTAGCTCTATAACTCCATGGCCTTGTCCCTCCCTCTCTCTGAAACCTCCTGTAGCTCTATAACTCCATGGCCTTGTCCCTCCCTATCTCTGTAACCTCCTGTAGCGAAATAACTCCATGGCCTTGTCCCTCCCTAACTCCGTAACCTCCTGTACCTCTATAACTCCAGGGCCTTGTCCCTCCCTATCTCGGTAACCTCCTGTAGCTCTGTAACTCCATGGCCTTGTCCCTCCCTATCTCTGTAACCTCCTGTAGCTCTTTAACTCCATGGCCTTGTCCCTCCGTATCTCTGTAACCTCCTGTAGCTCTATAACTCCATGGCCTTGTCCGTCCCTATCTCTGTAACCTCCTGTAGCTCTATAACTCCATGGCCTTGTCCCTCCCTATCTCGGTAACCTCCTGTAGCTCTATAACTCCAAGGCCTTGTCCCTCCCTATCTCGGTAATCTCCTGTAGCTCTATAACTCCATGGCCTTGTCCCTCCCTATCACTGTAACCTCCTGTAGCTCTATAACTCCAAGGCCTTGTCCCTTCCTATCTCAGTAACCTCCTTTAGCTCTATAACTCCATGGCCTTGTCCCTCCCTATCTCTGTAACCTCCTGTAGCTCTATAACTCCAAGGCCTTATCCCTCCCTATCTCGGTAACCTCCTGTTGCTCTATAACTCCATGGCATTCTCCCTCCCTATCTCTGTAATCTCCTGTAGCTCTATAACTCCATGGCCTTGTCCCTCCCTATCTCGGTAACCTCCAGTAGCTCTGTAACTCCAGGGCCTTGTCCCTCCCTATCTCGGTAACCTCCTGTAGCTCTATAACTCCATGGCCTTGTCCCTCCCTATCTCTGTAACCTCCTGTATCTCTATAACTCCATGGCCTTGTACCTCCCTCTCTCGGTAACCTCCGATAGCTCTATAACTCCATGGCCTTGTCCCTCCCTATCTCGGTAACCTCCTGTAGCTCTATAACTCCATGGCCTTGTCCCTCCCTATCTCTGTAACCTCCTGCAGCTCTATAACTCCATGGCCTTGCCCCTCCCTCTCTCTGTAACCTCCTGTAGCTCTATAACTCCATCGCCTTGTCCCTCCCTATCTCGGTAACCTCCTGTAGCTCTATAACTCCATGGCCTTATCCCTCCCTATCTCGGGAACCTCCTGTAGCTCTATAACTCCATGGCCTTATCCCTCCCTATCTCGGTAACCTCCTGTAGCTCTATAACTCCATGGCCTTGTCCCTCCTTATCTCTGTAACCTCCTGTAGCTCTGTAACTCCAGGGACTTGTCCCTCACTATCTCGGTAACCTCCTGTAGCTTTATAACTCCATGGCCTTGTCCCTCCCTATCTCGGTAACCTCCTGTAGCTCTATAACTGCATGGCCTTGTCCCTCCCTATATCTGTACCCTCCTGTAGCTCTATAACTCCATGGCCTTGTCCCTCCTTATCTCTGTAACCTCCTGTAGCTCTATAACTCCATGGCCTTGTCCCTCCCTATCTCTGTAACCTCCTGTAGCTCTATAACTCCATGGCCTTGTCCCTTTGTATCTCTGTAACCTCCTGTAGCTCTATAACTCCAAGGCCTTGTCCCTCCCTATCTCAGTAACCTCCTTTAGCTCTATAACTCCATGGCCTTGTCCCTCCCTATCTCTGTAACCTCCTGTAGCTCTATAACTCCAAGGCCTTGTCCCTCCCTATCTCGGTAACCTCCTGTTGCTCTGTAACTCCATGGCCTTCTCCCTCATTATCTCTGTAATCTCCTGTAGCTCTATAACTCCATGGCCTTGTCCCTCCCTATCTCGGTAACCTCCTGTAGCTCTATAACTCCAGGGCCTTGTCCCTCCCTATCTCGGTAACCTCCTGTAGCTCTATAACTCCATGGCCTTGTCCCTCCCTATCTCTGTAACCTCCTGTATCTCTATAACTCCATGGCCTTGTACCTCCCTCTCTCGGTAACCTCCGATAGCTCTATAACTCCATGGCCTTGTCCCTCCCTATCTCGGTAACCTCCTGTAGCTCTATAACTCCATGGCCTTGTCCCTCCCTATCTCTGTAACCTCCTGCAGCTCTATAACTCCATGGCCTTGCCCCTCCCTCTCTCTGTAACCTCCTGTAGCTCTATAACTCCATCGCCTTGTCCCTCCCTATCTCGGTAACCTCCTGTAGCTCTATAACTCCATGGCCTTATCCCTCCCTATCTCGGTAACCTCCTGTAGCTCTATAACTCCATGGCCTTATCCCTCCCTATCTCGGTAACCTCCTGTAGCTCTATAACTCCATGGCCTTGTCCCTCCTTATCTCTGTAACCTCCTGTAGCTCTGTAACTCCAGGGCCTTGTCCCTCCCTATCTCGGTAATCTCCTGTAGCTTTATAACTCCATGGCCTTGTCCCTCCCTATCTCGGTAACCTCCTGTAGCTCTATAACTGCATGGCCTTGTCCCTCCCTATCTCTGTAACCTCCTGTAGCTCTATAACTCCATGGCCTTGTCCCTCCTTATCTCTGTAACCTCCTGTAGCTCTATAACTCCATGGCCTTGTCCCTCCCTATCTCTGTAACCTCCTGTAGCTCTATAACTCCATGGCCTTGTCCCTTTGTATCTCTGTAACCTCCTGTAGCTCTATAACTCCAAGGCCTTGTCCCTCCCTATCTCAGTAACCTCCTTTAGCTGTATAACTCCATGGCCTTGTCCCTCCCTATCTCTGTAACCTCCTGTAGCTCTATAACTCCAAGGCCTTGTCCCTCCCTATCTCGGTAACCTCCTGTTGCTCTGTAACTCCATGGCCTTCTCCCTCCCTATCTCTGTAATCTCCTGTAGCTCTATAACTCCATGGCCTTGTCCCTCCCTATCTCGGTAACCTCCTGTAGCTCTATAACTCCAGGGCCTTGTCCCTCCCTATCTCGGTACCCACCTGTAGCTCTATAACTCCATGGCCTTATCCCTCCCTATCTCGGTAACCTCCTGTAGCTCTATACCTCCATGGCCTTGTCCCTCCCTATCTCGGTAACCTCCTGTAGCTCTGTAACTCCATGGCCTTGTCCCTCCCTATCTCTGTAACCTCCTGTAGCTCTATAACTCCATGGCCTTGTCCCTCCCTCTCTCGGTAACCTCCTAAAGCTCTATAACTCCATGGCCTTGTCCCTCCCTATCTCGGTAACCTCCTGTAACTCTATAACTCCATGGCCTTGTCCCTCCCTATGTCTGTAACCTCCTGCAGCTCTATAACTCCATGGCCTTGCCCCTCCCTCTCTGTGTAACCTCCTGTAGCTCTATAACTCCATCGCCTTGTCCCTCCCTATCTCGGTAACCTCCTGAAGGTCTGTAACTCCATGGCCTTGTCCCTCCCTATCTCGGTAACCTCCTGTAGCTCTATAACTCCAGGGCCTTGCCCCTCCCTATCTCGGTAACCTCCTGTAGCTCTATAACTCCATGGCCTTGTCCCTCCTTATCTCTGTAACCTCCTGTAGCTCTATAACTCCAGGGCCTTGTCCCTCCCTATCTCGGTAACCTCCTGTAGCTTTATAACTCCATGGCCTTGTCCCTCCCTATCTCTGTAACCTCCTGTAGCTCTATAACTCCAGGGCCTTGTCCCTCCCTATCTCGGTAACCTACTGTAGCTCTATAACTCCAGGGCCTTGTCCCTCCCTATCTCGGTAACCTCCTGTAGCTCTGTAACTCCATGGCCTTGTCCCTCCCTATCTCTGTAACCTCCTGTAGCTCTTTAACTCCATGGCCTTGTCCCTCCCTATCTCTGTAACCTCCTGTAGCTCTGTAACTCCAGGGCCTTGTCCCTCCCTATCTCGGTAACCTACTGTAGCTCTATAACTCCATGGCCTTTGTAATGATATCAGCAAATAGTGATGGTATTTGCCTGTTTGATTATTAATGCCTTACCAGCTTATTTGCCTGATTGATTATTTATGCCTGACCAGCAGAGGGCATGTGAGAGACAAGCAGTTTAGTTTTAGTTTCATTTTAGATGGATCTCTAAATGGTGTCTCCTATAGTGCTGTTAACTGAGTTGAACATACTTTAGATTAAAAGACATTCTCTTTCATGAATGTGTCATCATTGAACCCACATACAAATCAATACATGGTGTCAGAAGTGATTGAAAGAGATGAAGCGGAAAAATCTGAAGTTAGCAACTCGACGAGATAGTGGCAAGCAAGCTATCCAGCGAAATCAGCTCTCCACATATTTGCAAGCCAAAAGAGAACATCGTTACTTACCATAAAGACTGAGACAAATAAAGATGAAACAATGAGACGACTGAGGAAAAGCATCTTGGATGGATGGCCCAACATGAAGCAAGACTGCTCACCTGACATGGCAGAGTACTGGAACTGCAGGGCGGAACTATCAGTGGTCGAAGACATCATCTACAAAGGAAGTAAAATACTTATCCCAAAGAGTCTGAGAAAAGAGATGCTAAAAAGGATCCATGGAGGACATCTGGGAATCGAAAAGCGTAAGAAAAGAGCACGAGAGGTGATGTACTGGCCACGAATCAACCAAGATGTGACAAATGAGGTGTCAAACTGCACAATATGCCTGAAATATCGAGCAAGCAATCCGGTAGAACCACTAAAACTACACCCAGCGCCAGACAGACCTTACCAGAAGGTAGGCGCTGACCTATTCGTATGTCAAGGGAAGGACTATCTTGTAGCCACAGATTATTACTCCCTGTATCCAGAGATATGTAAACTGTACACCACCACTGCAGATGCTGTGATAACATGTATGAAAGCCATATTCTCCAGACATGGCGTGGCAAGCGAGGTCTTCACAGACAACGGATCCCAGTTTTACAATGCAAGTTTCCGACACTTTGTCAAAGAGTGGGACTTTGTCCACACAACGTCAAGTCCTCACTTTCCACAGTCCAATGGACTAGTGGAAAAATCGGTCCAGACAGTGAAAAGACTGATGTACAAGGCAAAAGACAGTGGAACTGGCTTCTACCAAAGCATGCTTGTATACCGCACAACGCCGCTCGAGTGTGGTATGTCACCAGCCCAACTCCTTATGGGACGTCTGCTAAGGTCAAACCTACCCATCCCGGAGAACCTCCTGAAAACAAAAGAGGGGGAGAAAGTGAGGAAGTTCAAAGAACAACAGAAAGAAAAGCAAAAGTACTACTATGACAGAGGAACACAAAACCTACCTGAACTCCACACTGGTGACCAAGTAAGGTTCAAAGACAAAACAAACATATGGACTCAGAAGGGAACTGTCCTGAGTGAAGTTCAACCAAGATCATACACCATTCAGATAGGTGAGGGTGCTGTTCTGCGAAGAAATCGTCGAGATTTTCTCATGGGACCAGCCACAGCAAGTCAAAAGACTGATACTGTTGAACAACCTGATCACACAGTTGAGAAATCATCATCTGAGGCAACAACTCAGATTCAAGGACAATCAATCAGAAAATCCTCAAGACGCGTGAAGCCTCCTGAGAGACTCATTGAGCAAGTTTAAGGACTCTTGTTATAGAAGGAAGTAATGTTATCTTATTCTTTCTTCAAGTTCTAGGTATTTACATATTTCATCTGAACACACAAAACAAGTTTAAAAAACCTTGATCATGATAATGATAATGTAAGCTCATTAAGTGTTACAGTTAAAATGCAGAGCAATACAAAGAAAACATGTTGTTAGATAAAAGTAAAATACTTTTGTTTTAAGAAAGGGAGATGTAATGATATCAGCAAATAGTGATGGTATTTGCCTGTTTGATTATTTATGCCTTATCAGCATATTTGCCTGATTGATTATTTATGCCTGACCAGCAGAGGGCATTTGAGAGACAAGCAGTTCAGTTTTAGTTTTGTTTTAGATGGATCTCTAAGATGGTGTCTCCTGTAATACTGTTAACTGAGTTGAACATACTTTAGATTAAAAGACATTCTCTTTCATGAATGTGTCGTCATTGAACCCACATACAAATCAATACAGCCTTGTCCCTCCCTATCTCGGTAACTTCCTGTAGCTCTATAACTCCATGGCCTTGTCCCTCCCTATCTCTGTAACCTCCTGTAGCTCTTTAACTCCATGGCCTTGTCCCTCTCTATCTCTGTAACCTCCTGTAGCTCTGTAACTCCATGGCCTTGTCCCTCCCTATCTCTGTAACCTCCTGTAGCTCGAAAACTCCATGGCCTTGTCCCTCCCTATCTCTGTAACCTCCTGTAGCTCTATAACTCCATGGCCTTGTCCCTCCCTCTCTCGGTAACCTCCTGTAGCTCTATAACACCATGGCCTTGTCTGTCCCTATCTCGGTAACATCCTGTAGCTCTATAACTCCATGGCCTTGTCCCTCCCTATCTCTGAAATCTCCTGTAGCTCTATAACTCCAAGGCCTTGTCCCTCCCTATCTCTGTTACCTCCTGTAGATCTATAACTCCATGGCCTTGTCCCTCCCTATCTCTGTAACCTCCTGTACCTCTATAACTCCATGGCCTTGTCCCTCTCTATCTCTGTAACCTCCTGTAGCTCTATAACTCCATGGCCTTGTCCCTCCCTATCTCGGTAACGTCCTGTAGCTCTATAACTCCATGGCCTTGTCCCTCCCTATCTCTGTAACCTCCTGTAGCTCAATAACTCCAGGGCCTTGTCCCTCCCTATCTCGGTAACGCCCTGTAGCTCTGTAACTCCAGGGCCTTGTCCCTCCCTAACTCAGTAACCTCCTGTAGCTCTATAACTCCATGGCCTTGTCCCTCCCTCTCTCTGTAACCTCCTGTAGCTCTTTAACTCCATGGCCTTGTCCCTCCCTATCTCTGTAACCTCCTGTAGCTCTATAACTCCATGGCCTTGTCCGTCCCTATCTCGGTAACCTCCTGTAGCTCTCTAACTCCATGGCCTTGTCCCTCCCTATCTCTGTAACCTCCTGTAGCTCTATAACTCCATGGCCTTGTCCCTCCCTATCTCGGTAAGCTCCTGTAGCTCTATAACTCCATGGCCTTGTCCCTCCCTATCTCGGTAACTTCCTGTAGCTCTATAACTCCATGGCCTTGTCCCTCCCTATCTCTGTAACCTCCTGTAGCTCAATAACACCAGGGCCTTGTCCCTCCCTATCTCGGTAACGCCCTGTAGCTCTGTAACTCCAGGGCCTTGTCCCTCCCTAACTCAGTAACCTCCTGTAGCTCTAAAACTCCATGGCCTTGTCCCTCCCTCTCTCTGCAACCTCCTGTCGCTCTTTAACTCCATGGCCTTGTCCCTCCCTATCTCTGTAACCTCCTGTAGCTCTATAACTCCATGGCCTTGTCCGTCCCTATCTCGGTAACCTCCTGTAGCTCTCTAACTCCATGGCCTTGTCCCTCCCTATCTCGGTAAGCTCCTGTAGCTCTATAACTCCATGGCCTTGTCCCTCCCTCTCTCTGTAACCTCCTGTAGCTCTATAACTCCATGGCCTTGTCCCTCCCTATCTCGGTATCCTCCTGTAGCTCTATAACTCCATGGCCTTGCCCCTCCCTATCTCGGTAACCTCCTGTAGCTCTATAACTCCATGGCCTTGTCACTCCCTCTCTCTGTAAACTCCTGTATCTCGATAACTCCATGGCCTTGTCCCTCCCTCTCTCTGTAATCTCCTGCAGCTCTATAACTCCATGGCCTTGTCCCTCCTTCTCTCTGTAACCTCCTTTAGCTCTATAACTCCAGGGCCTTGTCCCTCCCTCTCTCTCTAACCTCCTGTAGCTCTATAACTCCATGGCCTAGTCCCTCCCTCTCTCTGTAACCTCCTGTAGCTCTATAACTCCAGGGCCTTGTCCCTCCCTATCTCGGTAACCTCCTGTAGCTCTATAACTCCATGGCCTTGTCCCTCCCTATCTCGGTATCCTCCTGTAGCTCTATAACTCCATGGCCTTGTCCCTCCCTATCTCGGTAACATCCTGCAGCTCTATAACTCCATGGCCTTGTCCCGCCCTCTCTCTGGAACCTCCTGTATCTCTACAACTGCATGGCCTTGTCCCTCCCTCTCTCTGTACCCTCCTGTATTTCAATAACTCCAGGGCCTTGTCCCTAACTATCTCGGTAACCCCCTGTAGCTCTATAACTCCAGGGCCTTGTCCCTCCCAATCTCGGTAACCTCCTGTAGCTCTATAACTCCATGGCCTTGTCCCTCCCTATCTCTGTAACATCCTGTAGCTCTATAACTCCATGGCCTTGTCCCTCCCTCTCTCTGTAACATCCTGTAGCTCTATAACTCCATGGCCTTGTCCCTCCCTATCTCTGTAACCTCCTGTATCTCTATAACTCCAAGGCCTTGTCCCTCCCTCTCTCTGTAACCTCCTGTAGCTCTATAACTCCATGGCCTTGTCCCTCCCTATCTCTGAAATCTCCTGTAGCTCTATAACTCCATGGCCTTGTCCCTCCCTATCTCTGTAACATCCTGTAGCTCTATAACTCCATGGCCTTGTCCCTCACTCTCTCTGTAACATCCTGTAGCTCTATAACTCCATGGCCTTGTCCCTCCCTATCTCTGTAACCTCCTGTAACTCTATAACTCCAAGGCCTTGTCCCTCCCTCTCTCTGTAACCTCCTGTAGCTCTATAACTCCATGGCCTTGTCCCTCCCTATCTCTGTAACCTCCTGTAGCTCGATAACTCCATGGCCTTGTCCCTCCCTATCTCTGTAACCTCCTGCAGCTCTATAACTCCATGGCCTTGTCCCTCCCTATCTCGGTAACCTCCTGTAGCTCTATAACTCCATGGCCTTGTCCCTCCCTATCTCGGTAACCTCCTGTAGCTCTATAACTCCATGGCCTTGTCCCTCCCTATCTCGGTAACCTCCTGTAGCTCTATAACTCCATGGCCTTGTCCCTCCCTATCTCGGTAACCTCCTGTAGCTCAAAACTCCATGGCCTTGTCCCTCCCTATCTCGGTAACCTCCTCTGGCTCTATAACTCCAGGGCCTTGTCCCTCCCTATCTCGGTAACCTCCTGTAGCTCTGTAACTCCAGGGCCTTGTCCCTCCCTCTCTCTGTAACATCCTGTAGCTCTATAACTCCAGGGCCTTGTCCCTCCCTCTCTCTGTAACCTCCTGTAGCTCTATAACTCCATGGCCTTGTCTCTCCCTCTCTCTGTAACCTCCTGCAGCTCTATAACCCCAGGGCCTTGTCCCTCCCTATCTCTGTAACCTCCTGTAGCTCTATAACTCCATGGCCTTGTCTCTCCCTCTCTCTGTAACCTCCTGCAGCTCTATAACCCCAGGGCCTTGTCCCTCCCTATCTCTGTAACCTCCTGTAGCTCTATAACTCCATGGCCTTGTCCCTCCCTCTCTCGGTAACCTCCTGTAGCTCTATAACTCCAGGGCCTTGTCCCTCCCTCTCTCAGTAACCTCCTCTAGCTCTATAACTCCATGGCCTTGTCCCTCCCTATCTCAGTAACCTCCTCTAGCTCTATAACTCCATGGCCTTGTCCCTCCCTATCTCTGTAACCTCCTGTTGCTCTAACACACCATGGCCTTGTCCCTCCCTATTTCTGTAACCTCCTGTTGCTCTATAACTCCCTGGCCTTCTCCCTCCCTATCTCTGTAATCTCCTGTAGCTCTATAACTCCATGGCCTTGTCCCTCCCTATCTCGGTAACCTCCTGTTGCTCTATAACTCCATGGCCTTGTCCCTCCCTATGTCTGTAACCTCCTGTAACTCTATAACTCCATGGCCTTATCCCTCCCTATCTCGGAAACCTCCTGTAGCTCTATACCTCCATGGCCTTGTCCCGCCCTCTCTCTGTAACCTCCTGTATCTCTACAACTGCATGGCCTTGTCCCTCCCTCTCTCTGTACCCTCCTGTATTTCAATAACTCCAGGGCCTTGTCCCTAACTATCTCGGTAACCCCCTGTAGCTCTATAACTCCAGGGCCTTGTCCCTCCCAATCTCGGTAACCTCCTGTAGCTCTATAACTCCATGGCCTTGTCCCTCCCTATCTCTGTAACATCCTGTAGCTCTATAACTCCATGGCCTTGTCCCTCCCTATCTCTGTAACATCCTGTAGCTCTATAGCTCCATGGCCTTGTCCCTCACTCTCTCTGTAACATCCTGTAGCTCTATAACTCCATGGCCTTGTCCCTCCCTATCTCTGTAACCTCCTGTAACTCTATAACTCCAAGGCCTTGTCCCTCCCTCTCTCTGTAACCTCCTGTAGCTCTATAACTCCATGGCCTTGTCCCTCCCTATCTCTGTAACCTCCTGTATCTCTATAACTCCATGACCTTGTCCCGCCCTCTCTCTGTAACCTCCTGTATCTCTACAACTGCATGGCCTTGTCCCTCCCTCTCTCTGTACCCTCCTGTATTTCAATAACTCCAGGGCCTTGTCCCTAACTATCTCGGTAACCCCCTGTAGCTCTATAACTCCATGGCCTTGTCCCTCCCTATCTCTGTAACATCCTGTAGCTCTATAACTCCATGGCCTTGTCCCTCCCTCTCTCTGTAACATCCTGTAGCTCTATAACTCCATGGCCTTGTCCCTCCCTATCTCTGTAACCTCCTGTATCTCGATAACTCCAAGGCCTTGTCCCTCCCTCTCTCTGTAACCTCCTGTAGCTCTATAACTCCATGGCCTTGTCCCTCCCTATCTCTGAAATCTCCTGTAGCTCTATAACTCCATGGCCTTGTCCCTCCCTATCTCTGTAACATCCTGTAGCTCTATAACTCCATGGCCTTGTCCCTCACTCTCTCTGTAACATCCTGTAGCTCTATAACTCCATGGCCTTGTCCCTCCCTATCTCTGTAACCTCCTGTAACTCTATAACTCCAAGGCCTTGTCCCTCCCTCTCTCTGTAACCTCCTGTAGCTCTATAACTCCATGGCCTTGACCCTCCCTATCTCTGTAACCTCCTGTAGCTCTATAACTCCATGGCCTTGTCCCTCCCTATCTCTGTAACCTCCTGCAGCTCTATAACTCCATGGCCTTGTCCCTCCCTATCTCGGTAACCTCCTGTAGCTCTATAACCCCAGGGCCTTGTCCCTCCCTATCTCTGTAACCTCCTGTAGCTCTATAACTCCATGGCCTTGTCCCTCCCTCTCTCGGTAACCTCCTGTAGCTCTATAACTCCAGGGCCTTGTCCCTCCCTCTCTCAGTAACCTCCTCTAGCTCTATAACTCCATGGCCTTGTCCCTCCCTATCTCGGTAACCTCCTGTAGCTCTATAACTCCATGGCCTTGTCCCTCCCTATCTCTGTAACCTCCTGTTGCTCTAACACACCATGGCCTTGTCCCTCCCTATCTCTGTAACCCCCTGTAGCTCTATAACTCCATGGCCTTGTCCCTCCGTATCTCTGTAACCTCCTGTAGCTCTATAACTCCAAGGCCTTGTCCCTCCCTATCTCTGTAATCTCCTGTAGCTCTATAACTCCATGGCCTTGTCCCTCCCTATTTCTGTAACCTCCTGTTGCTCTATAACTCCCTGGCCTTCTCCCTCCCTATCTCTGTAATCTCCTGTAGCTCTATAACTCCATGGCCTTGTCCCTCCCTATCTCGGTAACCTCCTGTAGCTCTATAACTCCATGGCCTTGTCCCTCCCGATGTCTGTAACCTCCTGTAACTCTATAACTCCATGGCCTTATCCCTCCCTATCTCGGAAACCTCCTGTAGCTCTATACCTCCATGGCCTTGTCCCGCCCTCTCTCTGTAACCTCCTGTATCTCTACAACTGCATGGCCTTGTCCCTCCCTCTCTCTGTACCCTCCTGTATTTCAATAACTCCAGGGCCTTGTCCCTAACTATCTCGGTAACCCCCTGTAGCTCTATAACTCCAGGGCCTTGTCCCTCCCAATCTCGGTAACCTCCTGTAGCTCTATAACTCCATGGCCTTGTCCCTCCCTATCTCTGTAACATCCTGTAGCTCTATAACTCCATGGCCTTGTCCCTCCCTCTCTCTGTAACATCCTGTAGCTCTATAACTCCATGGCCTTGTCCCTCCCTATCTCTGTAACCTCCTGTATCTCTATAACTCCAAGGCCTTGTCCCTCCCTCTCTCTGTAACCTCCTGTAGCTCTATAACTCCATGGCCTTGTCCCTCCCTATCTCTGAAATCTCCTGTAGCTCTGTAACTCCATGGCCTTGTCCCTCCCTATCTCTGTAACATCCTGTAGCTCTATAGCTCCATGGCCTTGTCCCTCACTCTCTCTGTAACATCCTGTAGCTCTATAACTCCATGGCCTTGTCCCTCCCTATCTCTGTAACCTCCTGTAACTCTATAACTCCAAGGCCTTGTCCCTCCCTCTCTCTGTAACCTCCTGTAGCTCTATAACTCCATGGCCTTGTCCCTCCCTATCTCTGTAACCTCCTGTATCTCTATAACTCCATGGCCTTGTCCCGCCCTCTCTCTGTAACCTCCTGTATCTCTACAACTGCATGGCCTTGTCCCTCCCTCTCTCTGTACCCTCCTGTATTTCAATAACTCCAGGGCCTTGTCCCTAACTATCTCGGTAACCCCCTGTAGCTCTATAACTCCATGGCCTTGTCCCTCCCTATCTCTGTAACATCCTGTAGCTCTATAACTCCAGGGCCTTGTCCCTCCCTCTCTCTGTAACATCCTGTAGCTCTATAACTCCATGGCCTTGTCCCTCCCTATCTCTGAAATCTCCTGTAGCTCTATAACTCCATGGCCTTGTCCCTCCCTATCTCTGTAACATCCTGTAGCTCTATAACTCCATGGCCTTGTCCCTCATTCTCTCTGTAACATCCTGTAGCTCTATAACTCCAAGGCCTTGTCCCTCCCTCTCTCTGTAACCTCCTGTAGCTCTATAACTCCATGGCCTTGACCCTCCCTATCTCTGTAACCTCCTGTAGCTCTATAACTCCATGGCCTTGTCCCTCCCTATCTCTGTAACCTCCTGCAGCTCTATAACTCCATGGCCTTGTCCCTCCCTATCTCGGTAACCTCCTGTAGCTCTATAACTCCATGGCCTTGTCCCTCCCTATCTCGGTAACCTCCTGTAGCTCTATAACTCCATGGCCTTGTCCCTCCCTATCTCGGTAACCTCCTGTAGCTCTATAACTCCATGGCCTTGTCCCTCCCTATCTCGGTAACCTCCTGTAGCTCTATAACTCCATGGCCTTGTCCCTCCCTATCTCGGTAACCTCCTCTGGCTCGAAAACTCCAGGGCCTTGTCCCTCCCTATCTCGGTAACCTCCTGTAGCTCTGTAACTCCAGGGCCTTGTCCCTCCCTCTCTCTGTAACATCCTGTAGCTCTGTAACTCCAGGGTCTTGTCCCTCCCTCTCTCTGTAACCTCCTGTAGCTCTATAACTCCATGGCCTTGTCTCTCCCTCTCTCTGTAACCTCCTGCAGCTCTATAACCCCAGGGCCTTGTCCCTCCCTATCTCTGTAACCTCCTGTAGCTCTATAACTCCATGGCCTTGTCCCTCCCTATCTCGGTAACCTCCTGTAGCTCTATAACTCCATGGCCTTGTCCCTCCCTCTCTCGGTAACCTCCTGTAGCTCTATAACTCCAGGGCCTTGTCCCTCCCTCTCTCAGTAACCTCCTCTAGCTCTATAACTCCATGGCCTTGTCCCTCCCCATCTCGGTAACCTCCTGTAGCTCTATAACTCCATGGCCTTGTCCCTCCCTATCTCTGTAACCTCCTGTTGCTCTAACACACCATGGCCTTGTCCCTCCCTATCTCTGTAACCCCCTGTAGCTCTATAACTCCATGGCCTTGTCCCTCCGTATCTCTGTAACCTCCTGTAGCTCTATAACTCCAAGGCCTTGTCCCTCCCTATCTCTGTAATCTCCTGTAGCTCTATAACTCCATGGCCTTGTCCCTCCCTATTTCTGTAACCTCCTGTTGCTCTATAACTCCCTGGCCTTCTCCCTCCCCATCTCTGTAATCTCCTGTAGCTCTATAACTCCATGGCCTTGTCCCTCCCTATCTCGGTAACCTCCTGTAGCTCTATAACTCCATGGCCTTGTCCCTCCCTATGTCTGTAACCTCCTGTAACTCTATAACTCCATGGCCTTATCCCTCCCTATCTCGGAAACCTCCTGTAGCTCTATACCTCCATGGCCTTGTCCCTCCCTATCTCGGTAACCTCCTGTAGTTCTATAACTCCATGGCCTTGTCACTCCCTACCTCTGTAACCTCCTGTAGCTCTATAATTCCATGGTCTTGTCCCTCCCTATCTCTGTAACTTCCTGTAGCTCTATAACTCCATGGCCTTGTCCCTCCTTACCTCTGTAACCTCCTCTAGCTCTATAACTCCAGGGTCTTGTCCCTCACTATCTCGGTAACCTCCTGTAGCTTTATAACTCCATGGCCTTGTCCCTCCCTATCTCGGTAACCTCCTGTAGCTCTATAACTGCATGGCCTTGTCCCTCCCTATCTCTGTAACCTCCTTTAGCTCTATAACTCCATGGCCTTGTCCCTCCCTCTCTCTGTAACCTCCTGTAGCTCTATAACTCCATGGCCTTGTCCCTCCCTATCTCGGTAACCTCCTGTAGCTCTATAACTGCATGGCCTTGTCCCTCCCTATCTCTGTAACATCCTGTAGCCCTATAATTCCATGGCCTTGTAACTCCCTCTCTCTGTAACCTCCTCTACCTCTGTAACTCCATGGCCTTGTCCCTCCCTCTCTCTGCAACCTCCAGTAGCTCCATAACTCCAAGGCCTTGTCCCTCCCTATCTCTGTAATCTCCTGTAGCTCTATAACTCCATGGCCTTGTCCCTCCCTATCTCGGTAACCTCCTGTAGCTCTATAACTCCAAGGCCTTCTCCCTCCCTAACTCGGTAACCTCCTGTAGCCCTATAACTCCAAGGCCTTGTCGCTCCCTAACTCTGTAACCTCCTGTAGCTCTATAGCTCCAAGGCCTTGTCCCTCCCTATCTTGGTAACCTCCTGTAGCTCTATAACTCCATGGCCTTGTCCCTCCCAATCTCGGTAACCTCCTGTAGCTCTATAACTCCACGGCCTTGTCCCTCCCTCTCTCGGTAACCTCTTGTAGCTCTATAACTCCATGGCCTTGTCCCTCCCTATCTCAGTAACCTCCTGTAGCTCTATAACTCCATGGCCTTGTCCCTCCCTATCTCGGTAACCTCCTGTAGCTCTGTAACTCCATGGCCTTGTCCCTCCCTCTCTCGGTAACCCCCTGTAGCTCTGTAACTCCAGGGCCTTGTCCCTCCCTAACTCGGTAACCTCCTGTAGCTCTAAAACTCCATGGCCTTGTCCCTCCCTCTCTCTGTAGCCTCCTGTAGCGCTATAACTCCATGGCCTTGTCCCTCCCTATCTCTGTAACCTCCTGTAGCTCTATAACTCCATGGCCTTGTCCCTCCCTATCTCGGTAACCTCCTGTAGCTCTATAACTCCATGGCCTTGTCCCTCCCTATCTCGGTAACCTCCTGTAGCTCTATAACTCCATGGCCTTGTACCTCCCTCACTCTGTAACCTCCTCTACCTCTATAACTCCATGGCCTTGTCCCTCCCTCTCTCTGTAACCTCCTGTAGCTCTATAACTCCAAGGCCTTGTGCCTCCCTATCTCTGTAATCTCCTGTAGCTCTATAACTCCATGGCCTTGCCCCTCCCTATCTCGGTAACCTCCTGTAGCTCTATAACTCCAGGGCCTTGTTGCTCCCTATCTCTGTAACCTCCTGTTGCTCCATAGCTCCAAGGCCTTGTCCCTCCCTATCTTGGTAACCTCCTGTAGCTCTATAACTCCATGGCCTTGTCCCTCCCTATCTCGGTAACCTCCTGTAGCTCTATAACTCCAGGGCCTTGTCCCTCCCTCTCTCGGTAAACTCTTGTAGCTCTATAACTCCATGGCCTTGTCCCTCCCTATCTCAGTAACCTCCTGTAGGTCTATAACTCCATGGCCTTTTCCCTCCCTATCTCGGTAACTTCCTGTAGCTCTGTAACTCCATGGCCTTGTCCCTCCCTATCTCTGTAACCTCCTGTAGCTCTATAACTCCATGGCCTTGTCCCTCCCTATCTCGGTAACCCCCTGTAGCTCTGTAACTCCAGGGCCTTGTCCCTCCCTAACTCGGTAACCTCCTGTAGCTCTAAAACTCCATGGCCTTGTCCCTCCCTCTCTCTGTAGCCTCCTGTAGCGCTATAACTCCATGGCCTTGTCCCTCCCTATCTCTGTAACCTCCTGTAGCTCTATAACTCCATGGACTTGTCCCTCCCTATCTCGGTAACCTCCTGTAGCTCGAAAACTCCATGGCCTTGTCCCTCCCTATCTCGGTAACCTCCTGTAGCTCTATAACTCCATGGCCTTGTCCCTCCCTATCTCGGTAACCTCCTGTAGCTCTATAACTCCATGGCCTTGTACCTCCCTCACTCTGTAACCTCCTCTACCTCTATAACTCCATGGCCTTGTCCCTCCCTCTCTCTGTAACCTCCTGTAGCTCTATAACTCCAAGGCCTTGTGCCTCCCTATCTCTGTAATCTCCTGTAGCTCTATAACTCCATGGCCTTGCCCCTCCCTATCTCGGTAACCTCCTGTAGCTCTATAACTCCAGGGCCTTCTTGCTCCCTATCTCTGTAACCTCCTGTAGCTCCATAGCTCCAAGGCCTTGTCCCTCCCTATCTTGGTAACCTCCTGTAGCTCTATAACTCCATGGCCTTGTCCCTCCCTATCTCGGTAACCTCCTGTAGCTCTATAACTCCAGGGCCTTGTCCCTCCCTCTCTCGGTAAACTCTTGTAGCTCTATAACTCCATGGCCTTGTCCCTCCCTATCTCAGTAACCTCCTGTAGGTCTATAACTCCATGGCCTTGTCCCTCCCTATCTCGGTAACTTCCTGTACTCTGTAACTCCATGGCCTTGTCCCTCCCTATCTCTGTAACCTCCTGTAGCTCTATAACTCCATGGCCTTGTCCCTCCCTATCTCTGTCACCTCCTGTAGCTCTATAACTCCATGGCCTTGTCCCTCCCTCTCTCGGTAACCCCCTGTAGCTCTGTAACTCCAGGGCCTTGTCCCTCCCTAACTCGGTAACCTCCTGTAGCTCTAAAACTCCATGGCCTTGTCCCTCCCTCTCTCTGTAACCTCCTGTAGCTCTATAGCTCCATGGCCTTGTCC
Source organism: Somniosus microcephalus (assembly GCF_052327205.1). Lineage (NCBI taxonomy): Eukaryota > Metazoa > Chordata > Chondrichthyes > Squaliformes > Somniosidae > Somniosus > Somniosus microcephalus. The sequence goes on from NC_140998.1 coordinate 41,993,029, forward strand.
CTCCCTATGTCTGTAACCTCCTGTAACTCTATAACTCCATGGCCTTGTCCCTCCCTATCTCGGTAACCTCCTGTAGCTCTCTAACTCCATGGCCTTGTCCCTCCCTATCTCTGTAACCTCCTGTAGCTCTCTAACTCCATGGCCTTGTCCCTCCCTATCTCGGTAACCTCCTGTAGCTCTATAACTCCGTGGCCTTGTCCCTCCCTATCTCGGTAACCTCCTGTAGCTCTATAACTCCATGGCCTTGTACCTCCCTCACTCTGTAACCTCCTCTACCTCTATAACTCCATGGCCTTGTCCCTCCCTCTCTCTGTAACCTCCTGTAGCTCTATAACTCCAAGGCCTTGTGCCTCCCTATCTCTGTAATCTCCTGTAGTTCTATAACTCCATGGCCTTGCCCCTCCCTATCTCGGTAACCTCCTGTAGCTCTATAACTCCGGGGCCTTGTTGCTCCCTATCTCTGTAACCTCCTGTAGCTCTATAGCTCCAAGGCCTTGTCCCTCCCTATCTTGGTAACCTCCTGTTGCTCTATAACTCCATGGCCTTGTCCCTCCCTATCTCGGTAACCTCCTGTAGCTCTATAACTCCAGGGCCTTGTCCCTCCCTCTCTCGGTAACCTCTTGTAGCTCTATAACTCCATGGCCTTGTCCCTCCCTATCTCAGTAACCTCCTGTAGGTCTATAACTCCATGGCCTTGTCCCTCCCTATCTCGGTAACCTCCTGTAGCTCTGTAACTCCATGGCCTTGTTCCTCCCTATCTCTGTAACCTCCTGTAGCTCTATAACTCCATGGCCTTGTCCCTCCCTATCTCTGTAACATCCTGTAGCTCTATAACTCCAGGGCCTTGTCCCTCCCTCTCTCTGTAACATCCTGTAGCTCTATAACTCCATGGCCTTGTCCCTCCCTATCTCTGTAACCTCCTGTATCTCGATAACTCCAAGGCCTTGTCCCTCCCTCTCTCTGTAACCTCCTGTAGCTCTATAACTCCATGGCCTTGTCCCTCCCTATCTCTGAAATCTCCTGTAGCTCTATAACTCCATGGCCTTGTCCCTCCCTATCTCTGTAACATCCTGTAGCTCTATAACTCCATGGCCTTGTCTCTCATTCTCTCTGTAACATCCTGTAGCTCTATAACTCCAAGGCCTTGTCCCTCCCTCTCTCTGTAACCTCCTGTAGCTCTATAACTCCATGGCCTTGACCCTCCCTATCTCTGTAACCTCCTGTAGCTCTATAACTCCATGGCCTTGTCCCTCCCTATCTCTGTAACCTCCTGCAGCTCTATAACTCCATGGCCTTGTCCCTCCCTATCTCGGTAACCTCCTGTAGCTCTATAACTCCATGGCCTTGTCCCTCCCTATCTCGGTAACCTCCTGTAGCTCTATAACTCCATGGCCTTGTCCCTCCCTATCTCGGTAACCTCCTGTAGCTCTATAACTCCATGGCCTTGTCCCTCCCTATCTCGGTAACCTCCTGTAGCTCTATAACTCCATGGCCTTGTCCCTCCCTATCTCGGTAACCTCCTCTGGCTCGAAAACTCCAGGGCCTTGTCCCTCCCTATCTCGGTAACCTCCTGTAGCTCTGTAACTCCAGGGCCTTGTCCCTCCCTCTCTCTGTAACATCCTGTAGCTCTGTAACTCCAGGGTCTTGTCCCTCCCTCTCTCTGTAACCTCCTGTAGCTCTATAACTCCATGGCCTTGTCTCTCCCTCTCTCTGTAACCTCCTGCAGCTCTATAACCCCAGGGCCTTGTCCCTCCCTATCTCTGTAACCTCCTGTAGCTCTATAACTCCATGGCCTTGTCCCTCCCTATCTCGGTAACCTCCTGTAGCTCTATAACTCCATGGCCTTGTCCCTCCCTCTCTCGGTAACCTCCTGTAGCTCTATAACTCCAGGGCCTTGTCCCTCCCTCTCTCAGTAACCTCCTCTAGCTCTATAACTCCATGGCCTTGTCCCTCCCCATCTCGGTAACCTCCTGTAGCTCTATAACTCCATGGCCTTGTCCCTCCCTATCTCTGTAACCTCCTGTTGCTCTAACACACCATGGCCTTGTCCCTCCCTATCTCTGTAACCCCCTGTAGCTCTATAACTCCATGGCCTTGTCCCTCCGTATCTCTGTAACCTCCTGTAGCTCTATAACTCCAAGGCCTTGTCCCTCCCTATCTCTGTAATCTCCTGTAGCTCTATAACTCCATGGCCTTGTCCCTCCCCATTTCTGTAACCTCCTGTTGCTCTATAACTCCCTGGCCTTCTCCCTCCCCATCTCTGTAATCTCCTGTAGCTCTATAACTCCATGGCCTTGTCCCTCCCTATCTCGGTAACCTCCTGTAGCTCTATAACTCCATGGCCTAGTCCCTCCCTATGTCTGTAACCTCCTGTAACTCTATAACTCCATGGCCTTATCCCTCCCTATCTCGGAAACCTCCTGTAGCTCTATACCTCCATGGCCTTGTCCCTCCCTATCTCGGTAACCTCCTGTAGTTCTATAACTCCATGGCCTTGTCACTCCCTACCTCTGTAACCTCCTGTAGCTCTATAACTCCATGGCCTTGTCCCTCCCTCTCTCGGTAACCTGCTATAGCTCTCTAACTCCATGGCCTTGTCCCTCCCTATCTCGGTAACCTCCTGTAGCTCTATAATTCCATGGTCTTGTCCCTCCCTATCTCTGTAACTTCCTGTAGCTCTATAACTCCATGGCCTTGTCCCTCCTTACCTCTGTAACCTCCTCTAGCTCTATAACTCCAGGGTCTTGTCCCTCACTATCTCGGTAACCTCCTGTAGCTTTATAACTCCATGGCCTTGTCCCTCCCTATCTCGGTAACCTCCTGTAGCTCTATAACTGCATGGCCTTGTCCCTCCCTATCTCTGTAACCTCCTTTAGCTCTATAACTCCATGGCCTTGTCCCTCCCTCTCTCTGTAACCTCCTGTAGCTCTATAACTCCATGGCCTTGTCCCTCCCTATCTCGGTAACCTCCTGTAGCTCTATAACTGCATGGCCTTGTCCCTCCCTATCTCTGTAACATCCTGTAGCCCTATAATTCCATGGCCTTGTAACTCCCTCTCTCTGTAACCTCCTCTACCTCTGTAACTCCATGGCCTTGTCCCTCCCTCTCTCTGTAACCTCCAGTAGCTCCATAACTCCAAGGCCTTGTCCCTCCCTATCTCTGTAATCTCCTGTAGCTCTATAACTCCATGGCCTTGTCCCTCCCTATCTCGGTAACCTCCTGTAGCTCTATAACTCCAAGGCCTTCTCCCTCCCTAACTCGGTAACCTCCTGTAGCCCTATAACTCCAAGGCCTTGTCGCTCCCTAACTCTGTAACCTCCTGTAGCTCTATAGCTCCAAGGCCTTGTCCCTCCCTATCTTGGTAACCTCCTGTAGCTCTATAACTCCATGGCCTTGTCCCTCCCAATCTCGGTAACCTCCTGTAGCTCTATAACTCCAGGGCCTTGTCCCTCCCTCTCTCGGTAACCTCTTGTAGCTCTATAACTCCATGGCCTTGTCCCTCCCTATCTCAGTAACCTCCTGTAGCTCTATAACTCCATGGCCTTGTCCCTCCCTATCTCGGTAACCTCCTGTAGCTCTGTAACTCCATGGCCTTGTCCCTCCCTCTCTCGGTAACCCCCTGTAGCTCTGTAACTCCAGGGCCTTGTCCCTCCCTAACTCGGTAACCTCCTGTAGCTCTAAAACTCCATGGCCTTGTCCCTCCCTCTCTCTGTAGCCTCCTGTAGCGCTATAACTCCATGGCCTTGTCCCTCCCTATCTCTGTAACCTCCTGTAGCTCTATAACTCCATGGCCTTGTCCCTCCCTATCTCGGTAACCTCCTGTAGCTCTATAACTCCATGGCCTTGTCCCTCCCTATCTCGGTAACCTCCTGTAGCTCTATAACTCCATGGCCTTGTACCTCCCTCACTCTGTAACCTCCTCTACCTCTATAACTCCATGGCCTTGTCCCTCCCTCTCTCTGTAACCTCCTGTAGCTCTATAACTCCAAGGCCTTGTGCCTCCCTATCTCTGTAATCTCCTGTAGCTCTATAACTCCATGGCCTTGCCCCTCCCTATCTCGGTAACCTCCTGTAGCTCTATAACTCCAGGGCCTTGTTGCTCCCTATCTCTGTAACCTCCTGTTGCTCCATAGCTCCAAGGCCTTGTCCCTCCCTATCTTGGTAACCTCCTGTAGCTCTATAACTCCATGGCCTTGTCCCTCCCTATCTCGGTAACCTCCTGTAGCTCTATAACTCCAGGGCCTTGTCCCTCCCTCTCTCGGTAAACTCTTGTAGCTCTATAACTCCATGGCCTTGTCCCTCCCTATCTCAGTAACCTCCTGTAGGTCTATAACTCCATGGCCTTGTCCCTCCCTATCTCGGTAACTTCCTGTAGCTCTGTAACTCCATGGCCTTGTCCCTCCCTATCTCTGTAACCTCCTGTAGCTCTATAACTCCATGGCCTTGTCCCTCCCTATCTCGGTAACCCCCTGTAGCTCTGTAACTCCAGGGCCTTGTCCCTCCCTAACTCGGTAACCTCCTGTAGCTCTAAAACTCCATGGCCTTGTCCCTCCCTCTCTCTGTAGCCTCCTGTAGCGCTATAACTCCATGGCCTTGTCCCTCCCTATCTCTGTAACCTCCTGTAGCTCTATAACTCCATGGACTTGTCCCTCCCTATCTCGGTAACCTCCTGTAGCTCGAAAACTCCATGGCCTTGTCCCTCCCTATCTCGGTAACCTCCTGTAGCTCTATAACTCCATGGCCTTGTCCCTCCCTATCTCGGTAACCTCCTGTAGCTCTATAACTCCATGGCCTTGTACCTCCCTCACTCTGTAACCTCCTCTACCTCTATAACTCCATGGCCTTGTCCCTCCCTCTCTCTGTAACCTCCTGTAGCTCTATAACTCCAAGGCCTTGTGCCTCCCTATCTCTGTAATCTCCTGTAGCTCTATAACTCCATGGCCTTGCCCCTCCCTATCTCGGTAACCTCCTGTAGCTCTATAACTCCAGGGCCTTCTTGCTCCCTATCTCTGTAACCTCCTGTAGCTCCATAGCTCCAAGGCCTTGTCCCTCCCTATCTTGGTAACCTCCTGTAGCTCTATAACTCCATGGCCTTGTCCCTCCCTATCTCGGTAACCTCCTCTGGCTCGAAAACTCCAGGGCCTTGTCCCTCCCTATCTCGGTAACCTCCTGTAGCTCTGTAACTCCAGGGCCTTGTCCCTCCCTCTCTCTGTAACATCCTGTAGCTCTGTAACTCCAGGGTCTTGTCCCTCCCTCTCTCTGTAACCTCCTGTAGCTCTATAACTCCATGGCCTTGTCTCTCCCTCTCTCTGTAACCTCCTGCAGCTCTATAACCCCAGGGCCTTGTCCCTCCCTATCTCTGTAACCTCCTGTAGCTCTATAACTCCATGGCCTTGTCCCTCCCTATCTCGGTAACCTCCTGTAGCTCTATAACTCCATGGCCTTGTCCCTCCCTCTCTCGGTAACCTCCTGTAGCTCTATAACTCCAGGGCCTTGTCCCTCCCTCTCTCAGTAACCTCCTCTAGCTCTATAACTCCATGGCCTTGTCCCTCCCCATCTCGGTAACCTCCTGTAGCTCTATAACTCCATGGCCTTGTCCCTCCCTATCTCTGTAACCTCCTGTTGCTCTAACACACCATGGCCTTGTCCCTCCCTATCTCTGTAACCCCCTGTAGCTCTATAACTCCATGGCCTTGTCCCTCCGTATCTCTGTAACCTCCTGTAGCTCTATAACTCCAAGGCCTTGTCCCTCCCTATCTCTGTAATCTCCTGTAGCTCTATAACTCCATGGCCTTGTCCCTCCCCATTTCTGTAACCTCCTGTTGCTCTATAACTCCCTGGCCTTCTCCCTCCCCATCTCTGTAATCTCCTGTAGCTCTATAACTCCATGGCCTTGTCCCTCCCTATCTCGGTAACCTCCTGTAGCTCTATAACTCCATGGCCTAGTCCCTCCCTATGTCTGTAACCTCCTGTAACTCTATAACTCCATGGCCTTATCCCTCCCTATCTCGGAAACCTCCTGTAGCTCTATACCTCCATGGCCTTGTCCCTCCCTATCTCGGTAACCTCCTGTAGTTCTATAACTCCATGGCCTTGTCACTCCCTACCTCTGTAACCTCCTGTAGCTCTATAACTCCATGGCCTTGTCCCTCCCTCTCTCGGTAACCTGCTATAGCTCTCTAACTCCATGGCCTTGTCCCTCCCTATCTCGGTAACCTCCTGTAGCTCTATAATTCCATGGTCTTGTCCCTCCCTATCTCTGTAACTTCCTGTAGCTCTATAACTCCATGGCCTTGTCCCTCCTTACCTCTGTAACCTCCTCTAGCTCTATAACTCCAGGGTCTTGTCCCTCACTATCTCGGTAACCTCCTGTAGCTTTATAACTCCATGGCCTTGTCCCTCCCTATCTCGGTAACCTCCTGTAGCTCTATAACTGCATGGCCTTGTCCCTCCCTATCTCTGTAACCTCCTTTAGCTCTATAACTCCATGGCCTTGTCCCTCCCTCTCTCTGTAACCTCCTGTAGCTCTATAACTCCATGGCCTTGTCCCTCCCTATCTCGGTAACCTCCTGTAGCTCTATAACTGCATGGCCTTGTCCCTCCCTATCTCTGTAACATCCTGTAGCCCTATAATTCCATGGCCTTGTAACTCCCTCTCTCTGTAACCTCCTCTACCTCTGTAACTCCATGGCCTTGTCCCTCCCTCTCTCTGTAACCTCCAGTAGCTCCATAACTCCAAGGCCTTGTCCCTCCCTATCTCTGTAATCTCCTGTAGCTCTATAACTCCATGGCCTTGTCCCTCCCTATCTCGGTAACCTCCTGTAGCTCTATAATTCCAAGGCCTTCTCCCTCCCTAACTCGGTAACCTCCTGTAGCCCTATAACTCCAAGGCCTTGTCGCTCCCTAACTCTGTAACCTCCTGTAGCTCTATAGCTCCAAGGCCTTGTCCCTCCCTATCTTGGTAACCTCCTGTAGCTCTATAACTCCATGGCCTTGTCCCTCCCAATCTCGGTAACCTCCTGTAGCTCTATAACTCCAGGGCCTTGTCCCTCCCTCTCTCGGTAACCTCTTGTAGCTCTATAACTCCATGGCCTTGTCCCTCCCTATCTCAGTAACCTCCTGTAGCTCTATAACTCCATGGCCTTGTCCCTCCCTATCTCGGTAACCTCCTGTAGCTCTGTAACTCCATGGCCTTGTCCCTCCCTCTCTCGGTAACCCCCTGTAGCTCTGTAACTCCAGGGCCTTGTCCCTCCCTAACTCGGTAACCTCCTGTAGCTCTAAAACTCCATGGCCTTGTCCCTCCCTCTCTCTGTAGCCTCCTGTAGCGCTATAACTCCATGGCCTTGTCCCTCCCTATCTCTGTAACCTCCTGTAGCTCTATAACTCCATGGCCTTGTCCCTCCCTATCTCGGTAACCTCCTGTAGCTCTATAACTCCATGGCCTTGTCCCTCCCTATCTCGGTAACCTCCTGTAGCTCTATAACTCCATGGCCTTGTACCTCCCTCACTCTGTAACCTCCTCTACCTCTATAACTCCATGGCTTTGTCCCTCCCTCTCTCTGTAACCTCCTGTAGCTCTATAACTCCAAGGCCTTGTGCCTCCCTATCTCTGTAATCTCCTGTAGCTCTATAACTCCATGGCCTTGCCCCTCCCTATCTCGGTAACCTCCTGTAGCTCTATAACTCCAGGGCCTTGTTGCTCCCTATCTCTGTAACCTCCTGTTGCTCCATAGCTCCAAGGCCTTGTCCCTCCCTATCTTGGTAACCTCCTGTAGCTCTATAACTCCATGGCCTTGTCCCTCCCTATCTCGGTAACCTCCTGTAGCTCTATAACTCCAGGGCCTTGTCCCTCCCTCTCTCGGTAAACTCTTGTAGCTCTATAACTCCATGGCCTTGTCCCTCCCTATCTCAGTAACCTCCTGTAGGTCTATAACTCCATGGCCTTGTCCCTCCCTATCTCGGTAACTTCCTGTAGCTCTGTAACTCCATGGCCTTGTCCCTCCCTATCTCTGTAACCTCCTGTAGCTCTATAACTCCATGGCCTTGTCCCTCCCTATCTCGGTAACCCCCTGTAGCTCTGTAACTCCAGGGCCTTGTCCCTCCCTAACTCGGTAACCTCCTGTAGCTCTAAAACTCCATGGCCTTGTCCCTCCCTCTCTCTGTAGCCTCCTGTAGCGCTATAACTCCATGGCCTTGTCCCTCCCTATCTCTGTAACCTCCTGTAGCTCTATAACTCCATGGACTTGTCCCTCCCTATCTCGGTAACCTCCTGTAGCTCGAAAACTCCATGGCCTTGTCCCTCCCTATCTCGGTAACCTCCTGTAGCTCTATAACTCCATGGCCTTGTCCCTCCCTATCTCGGTAACCTCCTGTAGCTCTATAACTCCATGGCCTTGTACCTCCCTCACTCTGTAACCTCCTCTACCTCTATAACTCCATGGCCTTGTCCCTCCCTCTCTCTGTAACCTCCTGTAGCTCTATAACTCCAAGGCCTTGTGCCTCCCTATCTCTGTAATCTCCTGTAGCTCTATAACTCCATGGCCTTGCCCCTCCCTATCTCGGTAACCTCCTGTAGCTCTATAACTCCAGGGCCTTCTTGCTCCCTATCTCTGTAACCTCCTGTAGCTCCATAGCTCCAAGGCCTTGTCCCTCCCTATCTTGGTAACCTCCTGTAGCTCTATAACTCCATGGCCTTGTCCCTCCCTATCTCGGTAACCTCCTGTAGCTCTATAACTCCAGGGCCTTGTCCCTCCCTCTCTCGGTAAACTCTTGTAGCTCTATAACTCCATGGCCTTGTCCCTCCCTATCTCAGTAACCTCCTGTAGGTCTATAACTCCATGGCCTTGTCCCTCCCTATCTCGGTAACTTCCTGTACTCTGTAACTCCATGGCCTTGTCCCTCCCTATCTCTGTAACCTCCTGTAGCTCTATAACTCCATGGCCTTGTCCCTCCCTATCTCTGTCACCTCCTGTAGCTCTATAACTCCATGGCCTTGTCCCTCCCTCTCTCGGTAACCCCCTGTAGCTCTGTAACTCCAGGGCCTTGTCCCTCCCTAACTCGGTAACGTCGTGTAGCTCTAAAACTCCATGGCCTTGTCCCTCCCTCTCTCTGTAACCTCCTGTAGCTCTATAGCTCCATGGCCTTGTCCCTCCCTATGTCTGTAACCTCCTGTAACTCTATAACTCCATGGCCTTGTCCCTCCCTATCTCGGTAACCTCCTGTAGCTCTCTAACTCCATGGCCTTGTCCCTCCCTATCTCTGTAACCTCCTGTAGCTCTCTAACTCCATGGCCTTGTCCCTCCCTATCTCGGTAACCTCCTGTAGCTCTATAACTCCATGGCCTTGTCCCTCCCTATCTCGGTAACCTCCTGTAGCTCTATAACTCCATGGCCTTGTACCTCACTCACTCTGTAACCTCCTCTACCTCTATAACTCCATGGCCTTGTCCCTCCCTCTCTCTGTAACCTCCTGTAGCTCTATAACTCCAAGGCCTTGTGCCTCCCTATCTCTGTAATCTCCTGTAGTTCTATAACTCCATGGCCTTGCCCCTCCCTATCTCTGTAACCTCCTGTAGCTCTATAGCTCCAAGGCCTTGTCCCTCCCTATCTTGGTAACCTCCTGTAGCTCTATAACTCCATGGCCTTGTCCCTCCCTATCTCGGTAACCTCCTGTAGCTCTATAACTCCAGGGCCTTGTCCCTCCCTCTCTCGGTAACCTCTTGTAGCTCTATAACTCCATGGCCTTGTCCCTCCCTATCTCAGTAACCTCCTGTAGGTCTATAACTCCATGGCCTTGTCCCTCCCTATCTCGGTAACCTCCTGTAGCTCTAAAACTCCATGGCCTTGTCCCTCCCTCTCTCTGTAACCTCCTGTAGCTCTATAACTCCATGGCCTTGTCCCTCCCTATGTCTGTAACCTCCTGTAACTCTATAACTCCATGGCCTTGTCCCTCCCTATCTCGGTAACCTCCTGTAGCTCTCTAACTCCATGGCCTTGTCCCTCCCTATCTCTGTAACCTCCTGTAGCTCTATAACTCCGTGGCCTTGTCCCTCCCTATCTCGGTAACCTGCTGTAGCTCTATAACTCCATGGCCTTTTCCCTCCCTCTCTCTGTAACCTCCTGTAGCTCTATAACTCCGTGGCCTTGTCCCTCCCTATCTCTGTAACCTCCTGTAGCTCTATAACTCCAGGGCCTTGTCCTTCCCTCTCTCTGTAACCTCCTGTAGCTCTATAACTCCATGGCCTTGTCCCGCCCTCTCTCTGTAACCTCCTGTAGCTCTATAACTCCATGGCCTTGTCCCTCCCTCTCTCTGTAACCTCCTGTAGCTCTATAACTCCGTGGCCTTGTCCCTCCCTATCTCTGTAACCTCCTGTAGCTCTCTAACTCCATGGCCTTGTCCCTCCCTCCCTCTGTAACCTCTTGTAGCTCTATAACTCCAGGGCCTTGTCCCTCCCTATCTCGGTAACCTCCTGTAGCTCTATAACTCCATGGCCTTGTCCCTCCCTATCTCGGTACCCTCCTGTATCTCTATAACTCCATGGCCTTGTCCCTCCCTATCTCGGTAACATCCTGTCGCTCTATAACTCCATGGCCTTGTCCCGCCCTCTCTATGTAACCTCCTGTATCTCTATAACTCCATGGCCTTGTCCCTCCCTCTCTCTGTAACCTCCTGTATTTCAATAACTCCAGGGCCTTGTCCCTCCCTATCTCGGTAACCCCCTGGAGCTCTATAACTCCAGGGCCTTGTCCCTCCCAATCTCGGTAACCTCCTGCAGCTCTATAACTCCATGGCCTTGTCCCTCCCTATCACTGTAACCTCCTGTAGCTCTATAACTCCATGGCCTTGTCCCTCCCTCTCTCTGCAACATCCTGTAGCTCTATAACTCCATAGCCTTGCCCCTCCCTATCTCTGTAACCTCCTGTATCTCTATAACTCCAAGGCCTTGTCCCTCCCTCTCTCTGCAACCTCCTTTAGCTCTATAACTCCATGGCCTTGTCCCTCCCTATCTCTGTAATCTCCTGTAGCTCTATAACTCCATGGCCTTGTCCCTCCATATCTCTGTAACCTCCTGTAGCTCTATAACTCCAGGGCCTTGTCCCTCCCTATCTCGGTAACCCCCTGTAGCTCTATAACTCCATGGCCTTCTCCCTCCCTATCTCTGTAACCTCCTGTAGCTCTATAACTCCATGGCCCTGTCCCTCCCTATCTCTTTAACATCCTGTAGCTCCATAACTCCATGGCCTTGTCCCTCCCTATCTCTGTAACCTCCTGTAGCTCTATAACTCCATGGCCTTGTCCCTCCCTATCTCTGTAACCTCCTGCAGCTCTATAACTCCATGGCCTTGTCCCTCCCTATCTCGGTAACCTCCTGTAGCTTTATAACTCCATGGCCTTGTCCCTCCCTATCTCGGCAACCTCCTGTAGCTCTATAACTCCAGGGCCTTATCCCTCCCTATCTCTGTAACCTCCTGTAGCTCTATAACTCCATGGCCTTGTCCCTCCCTATCTCGGTAACCTTCTGTAGCTCTATAACTCCATGGCCTTGTCCCTCCCTATCTCGGTAACCTCCTGTAGCTCTATAACTCCATGGCCTTGTCCCTCCCACTCTCGGTAACCTCCTGTATCTCTATAACTCCAGGGCCTTGTCCCTCCCTCTCTCAGTAACTTCCTCTAGCTCTATAACTCCATGGCCTTGTCCCTCCCTATCTCGGTAACCTCCTGTAGCTCTATAACTCCATGGCCTTGTCCCTCCCACTCTCGGTAACCTCCTGTAGCTCTATAACTCCAGGGCCTTGTCCCTCCCTATCTCGGTAACCTCCTGTAGCTCTATAACTCCATGGACTTGTCCCTCCCTCTCTCGGTAACCTCCTGTAGCTCTATAACTCCATGGCCTTGTCCCTCCCTATCTCTGTAACCTCCTGTTGCTCTAACACACCATGGCCTTGTCCCTCCCTATCTCTGTAACCCCCTGTAGCTCTATAACTCCATGGCCTTGTCCCTCCCTATCTCTGTAACCTCCTGTAGCTCTATAACTCCATGGCCTTGTCCCTCCCTATCTCTGTAACCTCCTGTAGCTCGAAAGCTCCAAGGCCTTGTCCCTCCCTATCTCAGTAACTTCCTTTAGCTCTATAACTCCATGGCCTTGTCCCTCCCTATCTCTGTAACCTCCTGTAGCTCTATAACTCCAAGGCCTTGTCCCTCCCTATCTCGGTAACCTCCTGTTGCTCTATAACTCCATGGCCTTCTCCCTCCCTATCTCTGTAATCTCCTGTAGCTCTATAACTCCATGGCCTTGTCCCTCCCTATCTTGGTAACCTCCTGTAGCTCTATAACTCCAGGGCCTTGTCCCTCCCTATCTCGGTACCCACCTGTAGCTCTATAACTCCATGGCCTTATCCCTCCCTATCTCGGTAACCTCCTGTAGCTCTATACCTCCATGGCCTTGTCCCTCCCTATCTCGATAACCTCCTGTAGCTCTGTAACTCCATGGCCTTGTCCCTCCCTATCTCTGTAACCTCCTGTAGCTCTATAACTCCATGGCCTTGTCCCTCCCTCTCTCGGTAACCTCCTATAGCTCTATAACTCCATGGCCTTGTCCCTCCCTATCTCGGTAAACTCCTGTAGCTCTATAACTCCATGGCCTTGTCCCTCCCTATCTCTGTAACCTCCTGCAGCTCTATAACTCCATGGCTTTGCCCCTCCCTCTCTGTGTAACCTGCTGTAGCTCTATAACTCCATCGCCTTGTCCCTCCCTATCTCGGTAACCTCCTGAAGGTCTGTAACTCCATGGCCTTGTCCCTCCCTATCTCGGTAACCTCCTGTAGCTCTATAACTCCAGGGCCTTGCCCCTCCCTATCTCGGTAACCTCCTGTAGCTCTATAACTCCATGGCCTTGTCCCTCCTTATCTCTGTAACCTCCTGTAGCTCTATAACTCCAGGGCCTTGTCCCTCCCTATCTCGGTAACCTCCTGTAGCTTTATAACTCCATGGCCTTGTCCCTCCCTATCTCTGTAACCTCCTGTAGCTCTATAACTCCAGGGCCTTGTCCCTCCCTATCTCGGTAACCTACTGTAGCTCTATAACTCCATGGCCTTTGTAATGATATCAGCAAATAGTGATGGTATTTGCCTGTTTGATTATTTATGCCTTACCAGCTTATTTGCCTGATTGATTATTTATGCCTGACCAGCAGAGGGCATGTGAGAGACAAGCAGTTTAGTTTTAGTTTCATTTTAGATGGATCTCTAAATGGTGTCTCCTATAGTGCTGTTAACTGAGTTGAACATACTTTAGATTAAAAGACATTCTCTTTCATGAATGTGTCATCATTGAACCCACATACAAATCAATACATGGTGTCAGAAGTGATTGAAAGAGATGAAGCGGAAAAATCTGAAGTTAGCAACTCGACGAGATAGTGGCAAGCAAGCTATCCAGCGAAATCAGCTCTCCACATATTTGCAAGCCAAAAGAGAACATCGTTACTTACCATAAAGACTGAGACAAATAAAGATGAAACAATGAGACGACTGAGGAAAAGCATCTTGGATGGATGGCCCAACATGAAGCAAGACTGCTCACCTGACATGGCAGAGTACTGGAACTGCAGGGCGGAACTATCAGTGGTCGAAGACATCATCTACAAAGGAAGTAAAATACTTATCCCAAAGAGTCTGAGAAAAGAGATGCTAAAAACGATCCATGGAGGACATCTGGGAATCGAAAAGCGTAAGAAAAGAGCACGAGAGGTGATGTACTGGCCACGAATCAACCAAGATGTGACAAATGAGGTGTCAAACTGCACAATATGCCTGAAATATCGAGCAAGCAATCCGGTAGAACCACTAAAACCACACCCAGCGCCAGACAGACCTTACCAGAAGGTAGGCGCTGACCTATTCGTATGTCAAGGGAAGGACTACCTTGTAGCCACAGATTATTACTCCCTGTATCCAGAGGTTTGTAAACTGTACACCACCACTGCAGATGCTGTGATAACATGTATGAAAGCCATATTCTCCAGACATGGCGTGGCAAGCGAGGTCTTCACAGACAACGGATCCCAGTTTTACAATGCAAGTTTCCGACACTTTGCCAAAGAGTGGGACTTTGTCCACACAACGTCAAGTCCTCACTTTCCACAGTCCAATGGACTAGTGGAAAAATCGGTCCAGACAGTGAAAAGACTGATGTACAAGGCAAAAGACAGTGGAACTGGCTTCTACCAAAGCATGCTTGTATACCGCACAACGCCGCTCGAGTGTGGTATGTCACCAGCCCAACTCCTTATGGGACGTCTGCTAAGGTCAAACCTACCCATCCCGGAGAACCTCCTGAAAACAAAAGAGGGGGAGAAAGTGAGGAAGTTCAAAGAACAACAGAAAGAAAAGCAAAAGTACTACTATGACAGAGGAACACAAAACCTACCTGAACTCCACACTGGTGACTAAGTAAGGTTCAAAGACAAAACAAACATATGGACTCAGAAGGGAACTGTCCTGAGTGAAGTTCAACCAAGATCATACACCATTCAGACAGGTGAGGGTGCTGTTCTGCGAAGAAATCGTCGAGATCTTCTCATGGGACCAGCCACAGCAAGTCAAAAGACTGATACTGTTGAACAACCTGATCACACAGTTGAGAAATCATCATCTGAGGCAACAACTCAGATTCAAGGACAATCAATCAGAAAATCCTCAAGACGCGTGAAGCCTCCTGAGAGACTCATTGAGCAAGTTTAAGGACTCTTGTTATAGAAGGAAGTAATGTTATCTTATTCTTTCTTCAAGTTCTAGGTATTTACATATTTCATGTGAACACACAAAACAAGGTTAAAAAACCTTGATCATGATAATGATAATGTAAGCTCATTAAGTGTTACAGTTAAAATGCAGAGTAATACAAAGAAAACATGTTGTTAGATAAAAGTAAAATACTTTTGTTTTAAGAAAGGGAGATGTAATGATATCAGCAAATAGTGATGGTATTTGCCTGATTGATTATTTATGCCTGACCAGCAGAGTGCATGTGAGAGACAAGCAGTTTAGTTTTAGTTTTGTTTTAGATGGATCTCTAAGATGGTGTCTCCTGTAATACTGTTCACTGAGTTGAACATACTTTAGATTAAAAGACATTCTCTTTCATGAATGTTTCATCATTGAACCCACATACAAATCAATACATGGTGTCAGAAGTGATTGAAAGAGATGAAGAGGAAAAATCTGAAGTTAGCAACTCGACGAGATAGTGGCAAGCAAGCTATCCAGCGAAATCAGCTCTCCACATATTTGCAAGCCAAAAGAGAACATCGTTACTTACCTTTGGAGAATAGCTAACGAAGTGAAAAATGGTAGGATTACATCCACCGGCGAAGCTTCAGTTGACAGGTAATGTGGCTGAAAGTTGGAGGAGGTTCAAACAATGTTTGGAGTTGTATTTAGTGGCAATCGGAGCTGACGAGAAAAGTGATAAAATGAAAGCGTAAGTGTTCTTACATGTCGTGGGTGATGAAGCGCTGGAGGTGTATAATAACTTCACATTCGCTGCTGATGGAGACAAAATGAAGTTGGATAAAATGATGGAACAGTTTGAGGCCTACTGCATACCTAAACGTAACGTGACGTTTGAGAGGCACAGATTTTTCACATGTGTACAGAAAACGGGAGAGACTATTGATCAGTATGTGACTGAACTGGGAAACCGAAGCAAAACGTGTGAATTTGGGGGACTGACAGACTCGCTGATAAAAGACAGACTGGTGTGTGGTATTCCAGATAATGGTCTAAGGGAAAGACTGCTAAGAGAGCAAGATCTAGACCTGGGAAAAGCCATAGCACTGTGTAGGGCTACAGAGACTGTGAAGTCGCAGGCAAAGGAGCTGTTCAGTGACAGTAGATGCAACGTGGATGCAGTGAGAAAGAACGGACACAAACCGTTTAACAAAAAGAGCGCCAATGTGAAAAAAGAGGCATGGCCAGCGAACAAAAATTGAAAGGGGCAATCGAAAGTCATGTAGTCGATGCGGTACACAGCATCCACCAAAAATGTGTCCAGCATATGGTAAAACATGCAATAGTTGCAACAAAAACAAACATTATGCCCGTTGCTGTAAGAACCAAGCGCAACAAAGCAAGGTCCATGCAATAGATGAAAGCGAGATCGAGGAGTTCTATGTGGATGTTGTGTCTGAAAACAAAGAAGAAAAAAGAGACTGGATGTTGACACTAAAAGTGAATGACATACACATTCCATTTAAATTGGATACTGGAGCACAAGTTAATGTGATATCAGAGACTGATTTTAAGAAAATTAGACCCAGACCAGAGATACATGGAATAAAAGTGAAAGACAGGATACTCAGGTACTGATGTACCAGTGAAAGGAAGATGCATTGTCAAGGTGACACACAAGGACATTAATTGTGGTGCCAAAAGATGTGCAAGCCATACTAGGTTTAATAGCCTGTGAGAGACTGAACCTGGTAAAGAGAGTCCTCATTGTGGAAAGCGAAGGAGAGACAGTCTATGATGAACTCATGAAAGAGTACAACGACCTATTTCAGGGTCTAGGCTGCCTTCCAGGAGAACACACGATCAGAGTAGATAAAAGTATGCCAACGGTCATACATCCATGCAGAAAAGTTCCGTTTGCTCTTCAAAAGCAACTGAAGGCAGAGTTGGACAGGATGGAAAGCCTGAACATGATTCAGAAGATAGATGAGCCAACTGAGTGGGTGAGTTCCCTCGTCGTTGTGGACAAAAAGAATGGAAAGCTCAGAGTTTGCCTGGATCCAAGAGATCTAAACAGAGCAATAAAGAGAGAGCACTTCAAGCTTCCTACACGTGAGGAAATCATGTCACAGTTTGCAAATGCAAAGTATTTCAGCAAGTTAGATGCATCATCAGGATTTTGGCAGATGAAACTGGACGAGGCAAGTTCAAGACTGTGCACGTTCAACAGTCCATTTGGCAGATACAGATTCCTAAGGTTACCATTTGGCATTGCCTCAGCTCCTGAAGTGTATCACAAAACTATTCATATGATCTATGAGCACCTGAAGGGAGTTGATGCATCAATGGATGACATCATAGTATGGGGAACCACGAGAACTGAGCATGACATAAGACTGAAAAAAGTGCTGGAAGCAACAAGGAAAACAAACCTGAAGCTGAATAGAGAGAAATGCCAGCTCGGGGTGACAGAACTGACATTCGTGGGAGATATCCTTAGCAGTGAGGGCATCAGACCAGATCCCAGAAAGGTGTCCGCCATTGAGAATATGCCAAAGCCACAATGCAAAAAGGACGTGCAGAGGTTTAATGGAATGATCAACTACATGGGTAAATTCATATCCAGCCTCTCAGAAAAGATGGCGCCACTGAGAAGACTAACTGAAAAGAACATAGAATGGGAATGGAATCATGAGCATGAGAAGTCATGGAGCGATCTAAAGAAACTGCTCACAGAGGAACCAGTTCTGAGGTTTTATGACCCAGCGAGACCCATCAAGATATCATCAGATGCATCACAGAGTGGGCTCGGTGCCGTTATTCTGCAAAAATATGACTACTGGCAACCTATTGCATATGCATCGCGCTCAATGACAGACGCGGAGACGCGATATGCTCAAATAGAAAAGGAGCTGCTCAGCATCACATACGCCTGTGAAAGATTTCACCAGTTTGTGTCAGGACAAGCAATCAGTGTAGAGACTGACCATAAGCCCTTGATTGCATTGTTCCAAAAGCCACTAAATGGGTGTCCGCTAAGAATACAAAGAATGATGATCAGGCTGCAACGCTATACACTGAATGTTGCGTACACCCCGGGTAAACTGATGTATACAGCAGACACGTTGTCCAGAGCTGTTGACCCAAGAGAGCCCGCAAACACCAAAATGGATGAAAAAGTGAATGCCTACGTGGACATGATCACAAGTGCACTGCCCATAGCAGATGCAAAAATGGAGCTCATAAAGACTGAGACAAATAAAGATGAAACAATGAGACGACTGAGGAAAAGCATCTTGGATGGATGGCCCAACATGAAGCAAGACTGCTCACCTGACATGGCAGAGTACTGGAACTGCAGGGCGGAACTATCAGTGGTCGAAGACATCATCTCCAAAGGAAGTAAAATACTTATCCCAAAGAGTCTGAGAAAAGAGATGCTAAAAAGGATCCATGGAGGACATCTGGGAATCGAAAAGCGTAAGAAAAGAGCACGAGAGGTGATGTACTGGCCACGAATCAACCAAGATGTGACAAATGAGGTGTCAAACTGCACAATATGCCTGAAATATCGAGCAAGCAATCTGGTAGAACCACTAAAACCACACCCAGCGCCAGACAGACCTTACCAGAAGGTAGGCGCTGACCTATTCGTATGTCAAGGGAAGGACTATCTTGTAGCCACAGATTATTACTCCCTGTATCCAGAGGTTTGTAAACTGTACACCACCACTGCAGATGCTGTGATAACATGTATGAAAGCCATATTCTCCAGACATGGCGTGGCAAGCGAGGTCTTCACAGACAACGGATCCCAGTTTTACAATGCAAGTTTCCGACACTTTGCCAAAGAGTGGGACTTTGTCCACACAACGTCAAGTCCTCACTTTCCACAGTCCAATGGACTAGTGGAAAAATCGGTCCAGACAGTGAAAAGACTGATGTACAAGGCAAAAGACAGTGGAACTGGCTTCTACCAAAGCATGCTTGTATACCGCACAACGCCGCTCGAGTGTGGTATGTCACCAGCCCAACTCCTTATGGGACGTCTGCTAAGGTCAAACCTACCCATCCCGGAGAACCTCCTGAAAACAAAAGAGGGGGAGAAAGTGAGGAAGTTCAAAGAACAACAGAAAGAAAAGCAAAAGTACTACTATGACAGAGGAACACAAAACCTACCTGAACTCCACACTGGTGACTAAGTAAGGTTCAAAGACAAAACAAACATATGGACTCAGAAGGGAACTGTCCTGAGTGAAGTTCAACCAAGATCATACACCATTCAGATAGGTGAGGGTGCTGTTCTGCGAAGAAATCGTCGAGATCTTCTCATGGGACAAGCCACAGCAAGTCAAAAGACTGATACTGTTGAACAACCTGATCACACAGTTGAGAAATCATCATCTGAGGCAACAACTCAGATTCAAGGACAATCAATCAGAAAATCCTCAAGACGCGTGAAGCCTCCTGAGAGACTCATTGAGCAAGTTTAAGGACTCTTGTTATAGAAGGAAGTAATGTTATCTTATTCTTTCTTCAAGTTCTAGGTATTTACATATTTCATGTGAACACACAAAACAAGGTTAAAAAACCTTGATCATGATAATGATAATGTAAGCTCATTAAGTGTTACAGTTAAAATGCAGAGTAATACAAAGAAAACATGTTGTTAGATAAAAGTAAAATACTTCTGTTTTAAGAAAGGGAGATGTAATGATATCAGCAAATAGTGATGGTATTTGCCTGTTTGATTATTTATGCCTTATCAGCATATTTGCCTGATTGATTATTTATGCCTGACCAGCAGAGGGCATGTGAGAGACAAGCAGTTTAGTTTTAGTTTTGTTTTAGATGGATCTCTAAGATGGTGTCTCCTGTAATACTGTTAACTGAGTTGAACATACTTTAGATTAAAAGACATTCTCTTTCATGAATGTGTCGTCATTGAACCCACATACAAATCAATACAGCCTTGTCCCTCCCTATCTCGGTAACTTCCTGTAGCTCTATAACTCCATGGCCTTGTCCCTCCCTATCTCTGTAACCTCCTGTAGCTCTTTAACTCCATGGCCTTGTCCCTCTCTATCTCTGTAACCTCCTGTAGCTCTGTAACTCCATGGCCTTGTCCCTCCCTATCTCTGTAACCTCCTGTATCTCTATAACTCCATGGCCTTGTCCCTCCCGATCTCTGTAACCTCCTGTAGCTCTATAACTCCATGGCCTTGTCCCTCCCTCTCTCGGTAACCTCCTGTAGCTCTATAACTCCATGGCCTTGTCCCTCCCTATCTCGGTAACCTCCTGTAGCTCTATAACTCCAAGGCCTTGCCCCTCCCTATCTCTGTAACCTCCTGTAGATCTATAACTCCATGGCCTTGTCCCTCCCTATCTCTGTAACCTCCTGTAGCTCTATAACTCCATGGCCTTGTCCCTCTCTATCTCTGTAACCTCCTGTAGCTCTATAACTCCATGGCCTTGTCCCTCCCTATCTCGGTAACGTCCTGTAGCTCTATAACTCCAGGGCCTTGCCCCTCCCTATCTCTGTAACCTCCTGTAGCTCTATAACTCCATGGCCTTGTCCCTCCCTATCTCTGTAACCTCCTGTAGCCCTATAACTCCTTGGCCTTGTCCCTCCCTATCTCGGTAACCTCCTGTACCTCTATAACTTCATGGCCTTGTCCCTCCCTATCTCGGTAACCTCCTGTAGCTCTATAACTCCATGGCCTTGTCCCTCCCTATCTCTGTAACCTCCTGTAGCTCTATAACTCAATGGCCTTGTCCCTCCCTCTCTCTGTAACCTCCTGTAGCTCTATAACTCGATGGCCTTGTCCCTCCCTATCTCTGTAACCTCCTGTAGCTCTATAAATCCATGGCCTTGTCCCTCCCTATCTCGGTAACCTCCTGTAGCTCTATAACTCCATGGCCTTGTCCCTCCCTATCTCTGTAACCTCCTGTAGCTCAATAACTCCAGGGCCTTGTCCCTCCCTATCTCGGTAACCCCCTGCAGCTCTGTAACTCCAGGGCCTTGTCCCTCCCTAACTCGGTAACCTCCTGTAGCTCTAAAACTCCATGGCCTTGTCCCTCCCTCTCTCTGTAACCTCCTGTAGCTCTATAACTCCATGGCCTTGTCCCTCCCTATGTCTGTAACCTCCTGTAGCTCTATAACTCCATGGCCTTGTCCCTCCCTATCTCGGTATCCTCCTGTAGCTCTATAACGCCATGGCCTTGTCCCTCCCTATCTCGGTATCCTCCTGTAGCTCTATAACTCCATGGCCTTGTCTCTCCCTATCTCGGTAACATCCTGTAGCTCTATAACTCCATGGCCTTGTCCCGCCCTCTCTCTGTAACCTCCTGTATCTCTATAACTCCATGGCCTTGTCCCTCCCTCTCTCTGTAACCTCCTGTATTTCAATAACTCCAGGGTCTTGTCCCTCCCTATCTCGGTAACCCCCTGGAGCTCTATAACTCCAGGGCCTTGTCTCTCCCAATCTCGGTAACCTCCTGTAGCTCTATAACTCCATGGCCTTGTCCCTCCCTATCTCTGTAACCTCCTGTAGCTCTATAACTCCATGGCCTTGTCCCTCCCTATCTCTGTAACCTCCTGTAGCTGTATAACTCCATGGCCTTGTCCCTCCCTATCTCTGTAACCTCCTGTAGCTCGATAACTCCATGGCCTTGTCCCTCCATATCTCTGTAACCTCCTGTAGCTCTATAACTCCATGGCCTTGTCCCTCCCTATCTCTGTAACCTCCTGTAGCTCTATAACTCCATGGCCTTTTCCCTCCCTATCTCTGTAACCTCCTGTAGCTCTATAACTCCAGGGCCTTGTCCCTCCCTATCTCTGTAACCTCCTGTAGCTCTATAACTCCATGGTCTTGTCCCTTCCTCTCTCTGTAACCTCCTGTAGCTCTATAACTCCATGGCCTTGTCCCTCCTTATCTCGGTAACCTCCTGTAGCTCTATAACTTCATGGCCTTGTCCCTCCCTATCTCTGTAACCCCCTGTAGCTCTGTAACTCCAGGGCCTTGTCCCTCCCTATCTCGGTAACCTCCTGTAGCTCTATAACTCCATGGTCTTGTCCCTTCCTCTCTCTGTAACCTCCTGTAGCTCTATAACTCCATGGCCTTGTCCCTCCTTATCTCGGTAACCTCCTGTAGCTCTATAACTTCATGGCCTTGTCCCTCCCTATCTCTGTAACCCCCTGTAGCTCTGTAACTCCAGGGCCTTGTCCCTCCCTATCTCGGTAACCTCCTGTAGCTCTATAACTCCATGGCCTTGTCCCTCCCTATCTCTGTAACCTCCTGTAGCTCTATAACTCCATGGCCTTGTCCCTCCCTATCTCTGTAATCTCCTGTAGCTCTATAACTCCATGGCCTTGTCCCTCCCTCTCTCTGTAACCTCCTGTAGCCCTATAACTCCATGGCCTTGTCCCTCCCTATCTCTGTAACCTCCTGTAGCTCTATAACTCCAGGGCCTTGTCCCTCCCTATCTCTGTAACCTCCTGTAGCTCTATAACTCCATGGCTTTGTCCCTCCCTATCTCGGTATCCTCCTGTAGCTCTATAACTCCATGGCCTTGTCCCTCCCTATCTCGGTAACATCCTGTAGCTCTATAACTCCATGGCCTTGTCCCGCCCTCTCTCTGTAACCTCCTGTATCTCTATAACTCCATGGCCTTGTCCTTCCCTCTCTCTGTAACCTCCTGTATTTCAATAACTCCAGGGCCTTGTCCCTCCCTATCTCGGTAACCCCCTGTAGCTCTATAACTCCAGGGCCTTGTCCCTCCCAATCTCGGTAACCTCCTGTAGCTCTATAACTCCATGGCCTTGTCCCTCCCTATCACTGTAACCTCCTGTAGCTCTATAACTCCATGGCCTTGTCCCTCCCTATCTCTGTAAGCTCCTGTAGCTCTATAACTCCATGGCCTTGTCCCTCCCTATCTCTGTAACCTCCTGTAGCTCGATAACTCCAGGGCCTTGTCCCTCCATATCTCTGTAACCTCCTGTAGCTCTATAACTCCATGGCCTTGTCCCTCCCTATCTCTGTAACCTCCTGTAGCTCTATAACTCCATGGCCTTGTCCCTCCCTATCTCTGTAATCTCCTGTAGCTCTATAACTCCATGGCCTTGTCCCTCCCTCTCTCTGTAACCTCCTGTAGCTCTATAACTCCATGGCCTTGTCCCTCCCTATCTCTGTAACCTCCTGTAGCTCTATAACTCCAGGGCCTTGTCCCTCCCTATCTCTGTAACCTCCTGTAGCTCTATAACTCCATGGCCTTGTCCCTCCCTATCTCTGTAACCTCCTGTAGCTCTATAACTCCATGGCCTTTTCCTCCCTATCTCTGTAACCTCCTGTTGCTCTATAACTCCATGGCCTTGTCCCTCCCTCTCTCTGTAACCTCCTGGAGCTCTATAACTCCAGGGCCTTGTCCCTCCCTATCTCTGTAACCTCCTGTAGCTCTATAACTCCATGGCCTTGTCGCTCCCTATCTCGGTAACCTCCTGTAGCTCTATAACTCCATGGCCTTGTCCCTCCCTCTCTCTGTAACCTCCTGTAGCTCTGTAACTCCATGGCCTTGTCCCTCCCTATCTCTGTAACCTCCTGTAGCTCTATAACTCCATGGCCTTGTCCCTCCCTATCTCTGTCGCCTCCTGTAGCTCTATAACTACATGGCCTTGTCCCTCCCTATCTCGGTAACCACCTGTAGCTCTATAACTCCAGGGCCTTGTCCCTCCCTATCTCGGTAAACTCCTGTAGCTCTATAACTCCATGGCCTTGTCCCTCCCTATCTCGGTAACCTCCTGTAGCTCTATAACTCCAAGGCCTTGTCCTTCTCTATCTCGGTAACCTCCTGTAGCTCTATAACTCCATGGCATTGTCCCTCCCTATCTCGGTAACCTCCTGTAGCTCTATATCTCCATGGCCTTGTCCCTCCCTATCTCTATAACCTCCTGTAACTCTATAACTCCATGGCCTTGTCCCTCCCTATCTCTGTAACCTCCTGTAACTCTAAAACTCCAAGGCCTTGTCCCTCCCTATCTCTGTAACCTGCTGTAGCTCTATAACTCCATGGCCTTGTCCCTCCCTGTCTCGGTAACCTCCTGTAGCTCTATAACTCCATGGCCTTGTCCCTCCCTCTCTCTGTAACCTCCTGTAGCTCTATAACTCCAGGGCCTTGTCCCTCCCTATCTCGGTAACGTCCTCTAGCCCCATTCCTCTGACTCCAGCCTCTTACGCATCCCCCGATCTTCATCTCATCTTTTGGCGGCTGTGCCTTCAACTGCCTCGGTCCCACTCTCTGGCATTGTGTCGCCAAACACCTCTGCTCTCCACTTCCCTTTCCTTTTTTCAGCTCCACTTTGAAAAACATCTCATTCAACAAGTCTTTGATCACCGCCCCCCCCCCCCCCCATTCTTTCTTTCTTTGGCTTGATATATGTTTTCCTTCAGTCTCTGTGAAGCGCCTTGGGATGTTTTTCTGTTTTAATGCTGTATAAATGTTGCTACTGTTGTTGCTGTTGTTGACTTCTGTGGTGATTACAAATAACAATTGTTGAGAGGGCAGCCCAAATCAGAATAGTAGTTTTAAAGAGAAAAATGCAAGACGTTAAACCACATGGGGTTTGATTTGAGTAATGGTCATGATAAAAGGCAGCCAAGGTATTTCAAGCTGAATGGAAAAACTGCAGAGGCTTCCACATTTTTTTAATTAACTATATATCACAATTTTCTACAAATATTATATTGACCTTTGGATGAACTGAATGCACACGTTACCACAGCAACATAGCTCCAACGCACTCAACCAGGTCACTCGGTCACCAGATAGCAAGAAAGATTAGACTGACTAGGTCAATCCATGTCATTTTGCAAATTATCTGATCAATCACAATAGGGTCTTAATTCACATATCGCCTCCCCCATGCTCAAAGTCTAATGCCAAGTTTATAGACTGGTGTTGGCAGAAGTCTGGAAATAGGTCACTTGCCAGCCATCTGGACCACAGAATGGCCTATGGTATCATGGATTTTACTGGTAAGACCACAATTGAAGTTTTTATTAAATAAAATAAAAATATTGTTGAAATATGTGCCACTTACTCAATCAAAACACAATCAAATATAAAATCCTAGTCAGGAATATATAGACACATTTTCTGTCAGGATGGGAAAGATAGGCAACATATCTTTCTAAAGCAAAATACTGCTGATGCTGGAAATCTGAAATAAAAACAGAAAATACTGGGAATACTCAGCACTTCAGGCAACATCTGTGGAGAGAAAAACAAAGTTAACTTTTCAGGTCGATGAACATATGTTTCAATGTGTTTTACAAAGAAATTACGTACTGTACATAGAGCAATGATGCTGAGTCAGGAGTTTTCATTTGTAAGTGAGGATCTCTGATGACTTCATAACATTGACACAATCCCAAGATTCAATTCTAGCCACCATCTGCCGTTGAGGCAGCTGATCTCTGCTGGGTGTTAACATTGGCCACAGTGCTGTCTGGTTAGGGTAGGGAACAACAATTGGAGCACGCATTGCATTACTAATCGCCCGCCATAGTTCCAGTGGGAGACTGGAGGGACCCCTGTGGAATGTTGGGGCCTATTGGGGCCCAGGTAACATTCGCGCCACACAAGTGCCAGGCAATGACTATCTCCAACAAGCGAGCATCTAAGCACTGCCCCTTGACATTCAACGGCATTACCATTGTGGAATCCCCCACCATCATCATCCTAGGGGTCACCATTGACCAGAAACTTAACTGGACCAGCCACATAAATACTGTGACAACAAGAGCAGGTCAGAGGCTGGGTATTCTGTGGTGAGTGTCTCACCTCCTGACTCCCCAAAGCCTTTCCACCATCTACAAGGCACAAGTCAGGAGTGTGATGGAATAATTTCCACTTGCCTGGATGAGTGCAGCTCCAACAACACTCAAGAAGCTCGACACCATCCAAGACAAAGCAGTCCGCTTGATTTGCACGCCACCCACCACCTTAAACATTCACTCCCTCCACCACCGGCATACAGTGACTGCAGTGTGTACCATCTACAAGATGCACTGCAGCAAATTGCCAAGGCTTCTTTGGCAGCACCTCCCAAACCCTCGACCTCTTCCACCTAGAAGGACAAGGGCAGCAGGCACATGGGAACAGCACCACCTCCAAGTTCCCCTCCAAGTCACACACCATCCTGACTTGGAAACATAGCGCCGATTCTTCATCATCGCTGGTTCAAAATCCTGGAACTCCCTCCCTAACAGCACTGTGGGATTACCTTCACCACACGGACTGCAGCAGTTCAAGAAGGCGGCTCACCACCACCTTCTCAAGGGCTACTAGGGATGGGCAATAAATGCTGGCCTTGCCAGTAACGCCCACATCCCATGAATGAATAAAACAATTAATTTCAATTATAGCAACCAATGAAAAACATTTAATTCACCTTCGCTGGGGTGATCTTTTACAAACCTCTTTCTAAATTCTTTCAGCAGAGAAATGCACTCCTCCCTCAGTTTCACCTCCATGCACCAATACCCCAGATCTCTTGCAGCACCGTAACTGCGGCAAGCTATGCCGTTGCAAATCTGATAGTTTCACAAAGACCTTTGCAGTGTACAATATATGTGCTGCAGATGGAGGTGCACATATATGAACAGCGGCTGAGGATAGGTTTTCGTCTGGCTGTGAAGCAATCCAAACAGCAAGTAGCTAGTCTACTAGCATTCACTTTCAAAGCTCACATATTAGGTATTGCACTCCGGGGTGAGGCATTAGAGGGTAATTCGTTCAGATGGAACAGTTCTGTAGCAAGTAGGCAACACCTTCCAGGGTGGCATTCAGACCATGTAATATAGATGTTGGTTAAGGATAGTGTCAGGCTCCCATGGTCAAACAGCCTGTCAACACCCACAGTAAAGCTCACACTTGAAGAATGACCAGTTGAACAAGGTATCGGAGGGCTGTGGGCTGCTGGGTGACTGCACCTTAGTAAGTACTGACAACCGTTGATAGGGGTCAAGTCAGCAAGACAAAAAAAAATTCCAAAAACTGATTGAAATTTTAACATTCTGGATTTGGAGATTCCAGTATAGGAACAAGGTGTGCAATGAGTAATTCATATTGTGTAGCAAGGTGGGACATGGGGCACGTGGTTTAAAGACCTCAATTACCTTTGTTCTTTGAGCGGTGATGACCTATCAGTCCTCCAAATGAGGTTTACCTGCATTTTATTAGCAATGTCGGTGTCAAGGGTGCATGCCCGTGTAAATACTGATTAAATAATGCGCCCTCGAGATGAATAACTCAGAAAATCAAGCTTTAGTGGTAACATGATAATCGGCATTAATGAAACTTGATGCCTTGGATCTTGATAAAACAGTTTTTACATCTGAGCAAATATTACACAGTGTGACAGCTTCAATGGTATTTTATTTCAGGTAACCTGGCCATGGAGCCAGAGGCATAAATACAGCAGAGCTGCAAAGTGACTCTCGGTTCTCGAACCAGATCCTAATTTAACTGTCAAAACCTCTGAGATTCATGTAAGACTGTCATATCACCTGATACAATCTGGTAGAGATCTGGGAACGCAAGCACTGTGGCTGTTCCGCAGCTGTCACAGAAAAGAAAAACCAGAATTTCTTTTGATTCAACAGTGCACATAATATGTCGAATTCTCTGCCTCCGACAAGATGGCATGCGAAGAATAAAAGGAAGGGGAGGGGGAAAGGCAAAGGTTAGAATCATAGAAATTTACGGCACAGGAGGAGGCCATTCAGCCCATTGTGCCTGTGCCGGCCGAAAAAGAGCTATTCAGCCTAATCCCACTTTCCATCTCTTGGTCCGTAGCCTTGCAGGTTATGGCACTTCAAGTACATATCCAAGTACTTCTTAAATGTGATGAGGGTTTCTGCCTCTACCACCCTTTCAGGCAGTGAGTTCCAGACCCCTACCACCCTCTGGGTGAAAAAAGGTTCTCCTCAACTCCCCTCTAATCCTTCTACCAATTACTTTCAATCTATTACAAAAGCAAAATACTGCAGCTGCTGGAAATCTGAAATAAAAACAGAAAATGCTGGAAACACTCAGCAGGTTAGGCAGCTTCTGTGGAGAGAGAAACAGAGTTAACGTTTCAGGTCGATGGCTTTTTGTCGGAACTGGAAACAGTTCGAGATGTAACAGATTTTAAGCAAGTGCAGGAGCAGGGAAGCGGGGAGGGGAGGAAAGAACAAAAGGGAAGGTCTATGATAGGATGGAAGGCAGGAGTGATTAAAAAACAAAAGGGATGATGGTGCAAAGCAAAAGGAGGAGGTAACAAGGAGGGTCGATGAGGGTAGTGCGTTTGATGTAGTCTATATTGATTATAGCAAGGCTTTTGATAAGGTCCCGCATGGCAGCCTGGTCATGAAAGTAAAAGCCCATGGGATCCAAGGCAAATTGGCAAGTTGAATCCAAAATTGGCTCAGAGGCAGGAAACAAAGGGTAATGGTTGAAGGGTGTTTTTCTGACTGGAAGGTTGTTTCTAGTGGTCTCAGGTCTCAGTCCTGGGTCCTTTGCTTTTTGTGGTATATATCCAATGATTTGGACTTGAATGTAGGAAGTATGATTAAGACGTTTGCAGATGATATAAAAGTTGGCCGTGTGGTTGATAAGGAAGAAGAAAGCTGTAGACTGCAGGAAGATATCAGTGGACTGGTCAGGTGGGCAGAACAGTGGCAAATGGAAATCAATCCGGAGAAGTGTGAGGTAATGCATTTGGGAAGGGCTAACAAGGCAAGGGAATGCACAATAAATGGTAGAAGTGCAGAAGATCAGGGGGACCTTGGAGTGCATGCCCACAGATCCCTGAAGGTAGCAGGATAGGTAGATAAGATGATTAAGAAGGCATACGGGAAACTTGCCTTTATTAGCCGAGGCATAGAATATAAGAGCAGGGAGGTTATGCTTGAACTGTATAAAACACTAGTTAGGCTGCAGCTAGAATACTGTGTGCAGTTCTGGTCACCACATTACAGGAAGGATGTGATTGCACTAGAGAGGGTGCAGAGGAGATTTACGAGGATGTTGCCTGGGCGGGGGAATTTTAACTATGAGAAAAGGTTGGATAGGCTTGGGTTGTTTTCTTTGGAAGAGAGGAGGCTGAGGGGAGACCTAATTGTGGTGTATAAAATTATGAGGGGCCTAGATAGAGTGGATAGAGGGGTTGATAACCAGGGGGCATAGATTTAAAGTAATTGGTAGGTGATTTGGAGGGGATTTCAGAAGAAATTTTTCACCCAGAGATTGGTGGGGATCTGGAACTCACTGCCTGAAAGGGTGGTAGAGGCAGAGACCCTCATCACATTTAAAAAGTACTTGCATATGCACTTAAAGAGCCATAACCTACAAGGCTACGGACCAAGTGCTGGAAAGTGGGTGGATAGCTTTGTCGGCTGGCATAGACAAGATGGGCCAAATGGCCTCCTTCTGTGTTGTAAATTTCTATGATTCTATGATTCTCATAATCATAATAATCAACTTTATTGTCATTGTTAGTGCACAAGTGCAGTACAACGAAATGTAGGCTTGCGGCTCCCGAGAGTGTACATTTAGATTAAGACATTTAAACATTCAACATTCATTTGGCTTGTAATACATTAATGTAAACATAATAAAGTGCATTGGCAGATGTGCAGGCTTTAGAGTTTATTTGTGGAGTTCAGTAGGATGACAGCCCTGGGAAAGAAGCTGTTCCTAAATCTGGTCGTTCGGGTGCGAATGCATCTGTAGCGTCTCCCAGATGGCAGGAGGGTGAACAGACTGTGGCTGGGGTGGGTAGGGTCTTTGATGATGGTCCGTGACCTCCGTAAACAGCGTTTCTGGTATATGTGCTCTATGGTCGGTAGCCGGGTGCCGGTAATGCGTTGGGCAGTTTTGGGCAAGTAAAGAAACAAAAGATGAGTCTAGAAGTGGTGTAAATGGGAATGGCAGAAACATCAACAGATGCCATGTGAAAAAATAAAAGCAGAGTTCATGGTCTCAAATTGTTGAACTCGATGCTGAGTCCAGAAGGCTGTAAAGTGCCTCATCGAAAGATGAGGTGCTGTTCCTCAGAGAATTTAATTCTCCACTCCACTCCCACTCTGACCTCTCCATCCTCGGCCTTTTATACTGTTCCAACAAAGCTCAAAGTAAGCTTGAGGAACAGCATCTCATCTTTCGATGAGGCACTTTACAGCCTTCTGGACTCAACATCAAGTTCAACAATTTCAGACCATAACCTCTGCTCCTATTTTTTCACATGGCAGCTGTTGATAATTCTGCCATTCCCATTTACACCTCTTCTAGACTCATCTATTGTTTCTTAACTTGTCCCATTACCATCTCCTTTTGCCTTGCACCATCATCCCTTTTGTCTTTTATCTCTCCTGCCTTCCATCCTATCACAGACCTTCCCTTCTGTTCTTTCCTCCCCTCCCCTTCCCTCCCCTCCCCCCTAATAGATTGCAGAGGTACTAGACTAGTTAACGAAAATCATGTTACTTATCAGTTTGGTTTTGATTTGAAATGTAAGAATATAAGAAGTTTAGGTTAGCTTTGGCTGAGATGTGTTGCTTTGACCTATAAAATGGCTCCATCATGACATGAAATGGACTAAATTATAACAGTGTGCATTAGGGGCAATTTTACCCGAACTCGCTTGTCGGGATCAGATGCAATGCTAGTTGTACACCACACCCGATTCCGTAGGTTTCCCGCTCAGCAAGTTAGGTTGTCTCACGACAAAACTATATCAGGAATTCTGAGAGCATTCAAGAAAATTGAAGGAACAGCAATTTTGAAGTTGAAACTGATGAGGCACTGGACATATACACATTTGCTAATAGTTCAAAACCTGAGACGAATCTGTAGTAGAAACTGCAAATTTTTCCAAGTGAAAAGAAGAAAGAAAGACTTGCATTTGTATAGCGCCTTTCACGACCACCGGACATCCCAAAGCACTTTTAGCCAATGAAGCACCGTCACTGTTGTGAGGTAGGAAACATGGCAACCAATTTGCGGACAGCAAGCTCCCACAAACAGCAATGTGATAATGACCAGATAATCTGTTTCAGTGATGTTGAATGAGGGATAAATATTAGCCAGGACACCTGGGAGAACTCCCCTGCTTTTCTTTGAAGTAGTGTCATGGGATCTTTTACATTCACCTGAGAGAGCAGACGGGGCCTTGGTTTAACATCTCATGCGTAAGACGGATCTCCAACAGTGTCAGCCTAGATTTTTGTGCTCAAGTCTCTGGAGTGGGATCTGAACCCACAACCTTAATGACTCAGAGGCAAAAGTGCTACCAACTGAGCACTGGCTGACACTATACAAGTGGTACAAAAGATTTTAATTCTAACCTTGTTTCCTGTAGCTCAACTGGAATGAATGATTTTATTGTATAACTAAGGCAGTCAACTTACAAGCAGACAAATGTAAACAAGAAAGTTGCTTATGAAAAATTAGACCAAACAAATTTCCCTCTGAGCAGGTAATATTATTATAGACAGTAACCCGATAGTTCAATTGGAATGTTATTTCTCCTTTCACTTTAATACTACATCCAACTTTAGATGGTTTCTGCTGAAGATAAAAAGAAATAAAATCATTTTGCAATTCTATAATTATAAATAATCAAGGTAAAATAATGTGATTATTGCAGTGTGCTTTGCTTCATCTATCTGCCTCAACAGTCACTGGCATTTTTTAATTAAAGTAGAAAATGCTCAACAGATCAGTCTGCATTTGAAAGAGAAAGACAGTTTAAAATTTTGAGTGTGGCCCTTATTTTTGTTAGTCAAGGGTATTAAGGGTTACAGAGCAAGGCAGGTAGATGGAGTTAAGATACAGATCAGCCATGATCTCATTGGATGGCGGAACAGGCTCGAGGGGTTAAATGGTCGACTCCTGTTCCCAGGTTCCTATGTTCATCAGAATGGTTCATATTTTGAGTAAGCCAAAATATAAATTTATCTTTCTCTTTCAAAAGTTGTTGTGTATTTCCAACAATTTTTATATTCATGTCAGATTTCTTTTTAATCCCATAATGAAAACCTTCAGCCCATTCAAGTTCACAACAGCCTGGAAATTGCGGTCGGAGGCTTGCCACCCGCATACGCCTCCGAAGCACAAGAAAACTCCTTACTTACCTTGTGTCTCCGGAGCTTCGTACTCTTGCGGTCCTGGGCCTGCAGGCGTACGCCCACGTAAAGGTCCACGTATCCCAGGGGCGCACACAGTGCACCAGCATCCCTGGGATCACGTGGGCCAGGCCAACCAATGACAAAGGGGGATTCCTATTATGCTTATGGGGATTCCATTTACGTACGGATTCCCCGTCAGCATAATAGAGATCAACTAAAAAATACAATTTCACAACACTGAAATAAAAATAATTGATCACACGTTCAAAATTAATTAAAATACCATTTAATTAAACATTAAGTAAATATTTAATTTTTGAAAAATAAATTTAAGCATTTTTAACTGGGACAAAATTGACCTACACTAATTTTAAATGTAAGTGAATGTTTAAATCATTTAAGAGAAATTATTTTAACATTTATTTAAACCCTTACACTGGTAAAAGAAGGCCTTATGCTTGCTTTTACCAGGCATATGGGTTTGGTGGGTATTCGCTGGGCAGTAACTCTGTGCCAACGAAAGTGAATTTACAGCGGATGGGTACGATCCCTCAAGGAGAAACTTGACAGATTGCAAGTTCCAGGTTTTCGCGCATGTGCATCGCAGGCGGATACCCAGAACTTGCAGGGCACTTACAATGGCTTACGTTGTGCGTACACCATCATAGGCCCCGTAAAATCTGGGTAGTTAGTTTAGTGCAGTCAACATTGAAAAAGTTAGAATAGATCTTTCAGAAGACTTTGCTTCTTATAATATTTGATGGCAAAACAGCTTAATACATGACATTACTATGATGTATCTCATGACATTATTATGTACTTACCAAGAACAACGGTGGCATTGTCCCTAGATACTATAAGAGATAGACTGTTATGCTCCACGAGATCTACTGGCCTTGTGGACTGATGCATGAGATCATTGGTAATTCAGCATTCATCATGTTCTTGCTCCTTAGTTCGCCCACTGTAAAAAGACGGATGGGGTGATTTTCTTTAGTCGATATGTGTAGGGAGATTGTAAACAAAATATGGGAGGATTTCCTCTGGTCAATATTAGTAGTGAAATTGTAAATGAAAAATATTTATAACACCAGAAATTTCAATCAAAAGAAAACTTCCTGCATTTGCTCACAATATCACTACACGTAGTGACCAAAGCAAATTGTCCCCAATCATCTTCACAGAAGGCAGACAAAATATTCAATATGTATTCCAGTTGCACCTACCTTGCTGGTCGGGAATGAATCCATAATTTTATTCGACTAAACAAGTGAATGCCGTTCACTCACAGGAGTTGTCCCCAACCCCTTCCATTAGAAAAGGCCAAACTCATTTATTGGGTCAGAATTTGCTGGTAAAATAACATTGAGTTTAAGGCGCACGCTGTTATTATTTGTGGTGAGGAAGAGATACCTTGTGAGTTGTGAATCGCCATAAATTGCTGGATGATTTGCGCTGTTAGCACTCAACCTCCCGTGAGTTTCAAGAATT
Organism: Somniosus microcephalus; assembly: GCF_052327205.1. NCBI lineage: Eukaryota > Metazoa > Chordata > Chondrichthyes > Squaliformes > Somniosidae > Somniosus > Somniosus microcephalus. Next base: position 42,026,421 of record NC_140998.1, read on the forward strand.
TTTTCTTTCCCTCTATTTCTCTTTCTGTTGCTGAGTTGACTCTAATTCACCCTATTTCCTTCTCCATCATTCCTCTGTTTCTTTCTCTATCCTTAAATCTCATTGGTTTAGGAGATACACTGTTGGTCCCACCGTTCACCAGAGTCCCAGCTGCCCCATTGCCCTCGCCGCCCTGTTTTCAGCTCGCACTTCCAGCAAGTTGTGGCGCAGACTTTTTTCGAGCTGAAGGATGAGGGATAAAGTTTAACGGGCCACACCATGAAATGCCCCTCTCCAGCAAATTCTGGGCCATTATTTCCATCTTGTTTAATAAAACAACAATCACACGTATTCATTCAAGACATTCCTGAGTTTTATCAGGTTGTAATCTGTCAATCAGTTAACCGTTGATACGATGACACAGAGCAGCTTCTTTTTAAAAAGAAATCTGATCAAACCCAACTTCAAAAGGCAAAAGACATATCCTAAAACTGGAGAGCATGTCAGTAAAAATAATGAGCCTTGGTACAGCCATTTGTGAGTTCTTTTGCTTCTGTCATTTTGCCATTGATAAATACAGATGTAAAGACAGACAGATAAGATTAACATTCAATCTTTTTCTTGATTAGGACAGGGGAATATTAATGATTAGCAAAGGCCAGTTGATGCAAAGCAATTCAGAGCCATCGAAAGGCAGAAATGGAGAAACAGTACTGATGTTTGGAATCATCATACGAGCAGATATGGAAAATAGAGTGAAAATTTAATCACTTCAGAAATCAATGAACAGTCAGGCTAATAGACATATTAAAACAGCAGCAAATTCAATGATGCCTCATTATGAAGCCTAGCAGGATTAGAAAACTTTATAGAGGGGCTCCTTCATTCCTGGAGGACACTTGAGCTAATGAAAGGGGTGAAAGTGGTTGAAGTATGATATTTTGTTTTGGAAGACCATAATTTTTCATTTCAAAACAAGGTCAATAAGGTAAATACTATAAATCAGAGGGTAATACAACAAAATGGACAAGGTACCAGCACAAAAAAAACCTAATTATTACTCGCTTGTAAAAACATAAAATTCAGAAATATCCACAAGGGACAGTAACTGTGGGACATTAATGAATTTAGTGTGAAGATGATGCCTCCCTAGTTCATTACTCATGTCATAACCCTTGTATATCATGTTTTATGTTTATAATCTATTGGTTTCTCCAGAAGCTGTAAAATACTGCATTGGACCACCACAGAAATATAATGCAGAGGCACTTCAAGGACAGTACAACTATTTATCCCTGCATCGACAAAGGAAGAGTCATTATTTACACACTGCATCATGACTGAGGTTAACACTGGACTGTACAGTCCCATTCAGTGTCAAAACAACCCAGCAAATACATTGGTGTGAGACTCCATGACCAATTACTCAGAGGTACACTATAAAGGAAAGAAGCAATAAAATATGTATGGCAGCCTGTACAGTAGCCTTCAGATACAACTTTCATTAGAACCATAGACTGACTTCTGAAATTTCCATTTATAGCTTTTTTTTTTTCCTATCGCTGATAAGAAGATTGCTGACCAATTTTTTGAAAAGTGCTTAGATTTTTGGAATTAAATCTTGCCAACCTTATCTAGCCTATAATTTACCATCAGCAGTTTAAATCTTGGGCATATTTTTAGTTCAATCTCCTCTACAGTGCTGAGACTTTCAAGGTTATTAGCTGCATAAGGTATAGAAAGCCTCTTTCTGCAGGCGCATGTCACCAATATTTAGAATTAGAAAATAAGGGGCCTAATACTTCTAGTTTTCTAATGCGAAAGTAGTGAAGGCCAAGGCCTGACTCACAATCTTGTCTGCTATTTCTCTTGGCCAGCAACTCGATGCAATAGCTTTTTTTGTTGTTGGTGGGGGTGGGGTGGGGTGAAAGGAAGCTTGAAGAACTGTTCCACCCCATTGGCCTATCATAAAATGCCACTGATATTTCGCCATGCAGAGGTCCACAAGCTGGACTGTTTCATTATCTTTGTAGTAGCACTCTTGATTTGAGTCATAAGGTTTGGGATCAAGCCCCACTGCAGGACTCATCCAGGCTGACCTCCAGGGCAGTACTGAGGGAGAGCTGCACTATCAAAGGTGCCGCCTTTCAGATGAGATGTTAAACCAAGGCCCTGGCTGTTATCCCTCTCGGGTGGATGGAAAATATCCCACATCACGACATGAAGAAGAGCATTTTCCAATATTACAACAGTGGCTACACTTCAGAGGTAATTAATTGGCTGTGAAATGCGTCAGGAGGTGCTATATATGTAAGTTCTTTCCTTCTCCTCTTAGCCGTCTCTGCTCCAGTGGAAGTAGTTCCAATATCTCAAGTCCCTCCTCATAACTATTGTCTCCCATCCCTGGTGTCATCCTGATGAATCTCCACTGTACACACGCTATGAATTAAATGTCCTTTCTGTAGTGGGAATGCCCAAAACTGCACGTAGTACTCTCACTGTAGCCTAACCATTGTACAAATTTATCATTACCTTTTTGCTCTTGTGCTCCAGGCCCTTATTTATAAAGTCCAAAATGCTATTGGTCTTTTTATGACTTTAATCTATATACATTTGTATGTTCAACAAATTATGTATTTGAACCCCCAGGTCTCCATCCATGCATCTACTGCATTCCATGAATCTATCCAATCCAAACTTCTCAAAAATGTCTTAAAAATTCATCAAATCTGATTTGACTTTAACAAATCCATGATAACTGTTCTTGATTAACCCATACATTTCTAAATGCTCACTAATTTGATCTTGAACTATGGATTCTAAAAGTTTGCCCGTAACTGATGTTAGACTAACTGGCCTATAGTTGCTTAGCTTATCCTTTTATCCATTCTGGAACAGAGGTGTTACATTGTATATTCTCGAGTTCCCTGGCACAAATTGTATACCTAAAAAGGATTGATAAATTGTGGCCAGATCCTCGGGTAACTCCTCTGTAGTTTCCTTCCATGCCCTAGCGTGATAGGGTCAAACAGGCAAATTAGAGCCCAACACTGTCATAGAAACAGAGAAGATAGGAGCATTCGGCCATTCGGCCCCTCGAGCCTGCTCTGCCATTTAATGAGATCATGGTTGATCATCCAAATTCAGTACCCTGTCCCTGCTTTCTCCCCATATCCCTTGATCCCTTTAGCCTTAAGAAATATATCTAACTCCTTCTTGAATATATTTAATGAATTGACCTCAACTGCCTTCTATGGTAGAGAATTCCACAGGTTCACCACTCTCTGGGTGAAGAAATTCCTCCTCATCTCTGTCCTAAATGGCTTACCCCTTATCCTTAGACTGTGACCCCTGGTTCTGGACTCCCCCGCCATCGGGAACATCCTTCCTGCATCTAGTCTGTCTAGTCCTGTTAGAATTTTATAAGTTTCAATGAGATCCCCTCTCATTTTTCTAAACTACGGTGAATATAAGCCCAATCGACCCAACCTCTCCTCATACGTCATTCCTGCCATCCCAGGTATCAGTCTGGTGAATCTTCGCTGCACTCCCTCCATGGCAAGAGCATCCTTCCTCAAATAAGGCAACCAAAACTGCACACAATACTCAAGGTGTAGTCTCACCAAGGCCCTGTACAACTGCAGCAAGACATCCTTGCTCCTGTACTCGAATCCTCTCGCTATGAAGGCCAACACACCATTTGCCTTCTCAACTGCCTGCTGCATCTGCATGCTTCAGCGACTGGTGCACAAGGACACACAGGTCTCGTTGCACTTCCCCTTCTCCCAATCTATTGCCTTTCAGATAATAATCTGCCTTCCTGCTTTTGCCACCAAAGTGGATAACCTCACATTTATCCACATTATACTGCATCTGCCATGCATCTGCCCAATTACCCAACCTGTTCAAATTATACTGGAGTTTCTCTGCATCCTCCTCACAGCACACACGCCCACCCAGCCTTGTGTCATCTGCAAACTTGGAGATATTGGGCTCGATTTTCATTGCGCCGTGGAGGCGGGCTTGGAGTCGTGCGGGGGGTTAAAATTGCAAAAACTGGTGGGCGGGACCCACCCCCGGCCTAGTTCCCAACTCCGAGCAATTTTAGCTCAGTCGTGTCTGATGGTCCCGACTCCGTCCCGCATCCAACAGGCGGGACTGGTCGTTAGGGCCCTTAACAAGCACTAAATGGCCTCTATAATCCTATTTTGAAAGGCCCTTGCGAATTTAACCCTTTTCCCACATGAAACATGTCTGGTGGGAAACACGAATGTGAAACCTGATGGGAGCACTATTGGATTGCTGACTATCAACTACAGGTCAACCATTAGAGAGGAGATTTGATCAGCCATGATTTGCAGGTGGCAGGACTTAGTGGTCTCAGATCTGGGGCAACTTTTAGAAGGCTTAACCACACCTGTGGAAGGTGGGAGCCTCACACCCATCTCCAGTGTGACCACCTGGGAAACCCGTCTCGCCACCTTCACTCAGTGCTTCCTCAACGGAGGCATATACCAGAAGCATGGGAGCCATTTATTTCCTTCCCATCTGGGCATTAGAGGAGCTCGAGCACCAGCCGCAGCAGCAGCAGAACCAAGAGCAACAGCAGCACCTGCAACAGCAGCTGCAGCAGGAGCACCGGGCTGCTGCTCACCCATCTGAAGCTGCACAGGCCAGAAGGGGCCAGCGCCTGGAAGTGGTGGGAGAGCACCTTGCTACACATCAGGGGGGCCATGGGGACCCGTATCTGCAATGGCAGTCCTACTCAGAAGGACTTCCATGAAGGTCTGGTTTCTCTGTTCAATAGATGCCCATCGCTCCTCAAGAGATGTCATTCTATTCTGAACAATGACCATGTTTTCCATACCCTGGCGACTAAGCTCCTCCATGGCCGTAGCTATCCTCTCCTCTACCGTAGCCATCCTCTCCTCTACCGTAGCCAGCCTTACCATGGAGGTAGCAATCCTTTCCATGGAGATAGCCATCCTTTCCGTGGTGATGCGTTCATGCGCCAATGACTCCACAAAGGCTCTGCTCATGTTCGCTATGGACTCCTCCATTCGCGCCACACTCGCAGTGACCCTAGAGACAAAACCTGCCAGAGACTCCTGCATCTGTGCCTGGAGTTCCATCACCTCTGATCTTATGGATGTACCCAGAGGCAGAGGGTCGACATGCTGCTGAGCCGAGCTGGCAGAGTCCTGCGCCCTCCGACTAGGACTCTCCACTGCTGTCCCTGTCTCTACAATCTGCTGATGCTCACTTATGAGCTGTGATACACCAGGTGACAACACTACTCTATGTCCTGAAAGTTCCACCGAGGTGTGAGTGTCGGCGCTGGTGCTGGGTGCGCTGAATTCTGCTGATGCTGCGCCCTCAGAAGTTGCAGCTTCCTCTGAGGAGTCTGGCTGCTCAGCCTCTTCTTCTTGGCTAGGGGTGACGGATGCTTGTGATGGTCCTGTGGGGGAGTAAAGGAAAGAGTCAGAGATGTGATGTAAAGGCTACGTGCACATAGCTTTTTGCACATCCTCATAAGATGGTCGGGAGCAGTGAGACCGGAGACCCAGTGAATATATAAACTCACTTTCGCGGGCTTTTTTTACAGAGGCTGGTGTTGGGAGCAGTGAGACCGGAGACCCAGTGAGTATTTAAACTCACTTTTGTGGGCTTTCTTTACAGAGGCTGGTGTCGGGAGCAGTGAGACCGGAGACCCAGTGAGTATTTAAACTCACTTTCGCGGGCTTTCTTTACAGAGGCTGGTGTCGGGAGCAGTGAGACCGGAGACCCAGTGAGTATTTAAACTCACTTTCGCGGGCTTTCTTTGCAGAGGTTGGTGTCGGGAGCAGTGAGACCGGAGACCCAGTGAGTATTCAAACTCACTTTTGTGGGCTTTCTTTACAGAGGCTGGTGTCGGGAGCAGTGAGACCGGAGACCCAGTGAGTATTTAAACTCACTTTCGCGGGCTTTCTTTACAGAGGCTGGTGTCGGGAGCAGTGAGACCGGAGACCCAGTGAGTATTTAAACTCACTTTCGCGGGCTTTCTTTGCAGAGGTTGGTGTCGGGAGCAGTGAGACCGGAGACCCAGTGAGTATTTAAACTCACTTTCGTGGGCTTTCTTACCAATCTCAGACCGGCGGCGGCGTTCCAGAAGCACGTCACAATTCAAAACGTGATGCGGGCAGGAGGGAGCAGCTGATTGGTTGAGTACAGCCAGGGAGTATTTATACTAATCTATAGTTTGACAGTTAAGGTTCACAGTTTATAAAGTATAGAAGGTCTTAATTTTTTTTGTGGTTGTAGTTTCTAGCGCTAGTGACCAAGTGCCCTTGAGTATATCATTTACTTGTAGTGTAATTGGTGGTATTGATTTGATTTAAGTTAATTTAAATTAATTGAAGGGTAAGTCATGGCAGGACAGCTCGGTGCCTTGGTATGCTCCTCCTGCACTATGTGGGAAATCAGGGACATTTCCTGTGTCTCTGACGACCATGTGTGCGGGAAGTATATCCAGCTGCAGCTACTGGCAGACTGCATTGCGGCGCTGGAGCTGCGAATGGATACATACTGGAGCATTCGCGATGCTGAGGACGTCGTGGAAAGCACATTTAGGGAGTTGGTCACACCGCAGGTAAAGGCTGCACAAGCAGGAAGGTAATGGGTGACCGCCAGGCAGAGTAGTAGGCGCTGGCAGGTAGTGCAGGGGTCCCCTGTGGCCATCCCCCTCTCAAACAGATATACCGCTTTGGATATTGTTGGGGGGATGGCTTATCGGGGGAAGACGACAGCAGCCAACTTCCTGGCACCATGGGTGGTTCTGCTGCACAGGACAGGAAGAAAAAGAGTGGGACAGCTATAGTAATAAGGGATTCTACTGTAAGGGGAATAGATAGGCTTTTCTGCGGCCGCAAACCAGACTCCAGGATGGTATGTTGCCTCCCTGGTGCAAGGGTCAAGGATGTCTCGGAGCGGCTGCAGAGCATTCTGGAGGGGGAGGGTGAGCAGCCAGTTGTTGTGGTGCATATAGGTACCAACAATATAGGTAAAAACCAGGACGACGTCCTCAAAGCTGAATATAGGGAGTTAGGAGGTAAATTAAAAAATAAGACCTCAAAGGTAGTAATCTCAGGATTGCTACCAGTGCCACGTGCTAGTCAGAGTAGAAATAGAAGGATATTTCAGATGAATACGTGGCTAGAGGAATGGTGCAAGGGGGAGGGATTCAAATTCCTGGGACATTGGAACCGGTTCTAGGGGTGGTGGAACCAGTACAAACTGGACAGTTTGCACCTGAGCAGGACTGGGACCGAAGTCCTAGGGGGAGTGTTTGCTAGCGCTGTTGGGGAGGGTTTATAATAAAATGGCAGGGGGTTGGGAAGCTGTGCAGGGAGACAGAGGAATGGGAAACAAGGATAGAAGCAAAAGACAGGAAGGAGAAAAGCAAAAGTGGCAGGCAGAGAAGTCAAGGGTTTAAATCAAACAGTAAATAATAATTCAAAAGGTCTAAGAGTGTTAAAAAAACAAGCCTGAAGACTTTGGCCTAGAAATTGAGTGGGCTTTGCGCCCATTTTGCGGCGCTAGAGGTCATTGCGCTGGACTTACAGCCGGTTCAGAAATTCCCTGGGGCCCTACCATCGGCGGTAGACCGGTTGCGCTGCGTCGGCACCGATGACGTCATCGGTGTGCGCAGCGTCCCGGTTGCCGTGGTGACGGGCCCCAGTGCCGAAATTGAGTTGCGGCCGCCTCGCCCGTGGCAGCCGCAACTAAGACTCTGGCAACCGAGTCTTACAGGAGTTTGCGCCGGCGCATTAAGGTCGCGCGGCGGCCGGCCGCTTTCCCGCCGGCCGCCTGCCCGCACCTCCCTCCCCGGACTCCTCCACCACCCCCCCGCGGAACAGATGCTTCTGGGCTGCGAGCCCGGCACTTCCCCGAGGTGCCGGGCTCATTTTTGTGAAGATTTTACCGGCCAGCGGGCGGGTGCAGGCAGCTCCTCCTTAACTGAAGGAGGAGGCCTGCACTTCCCGAGCCTGCCGCACCGCATCGGGCGCCGCAGCGCCGGAATAGCGCCGCAATGCGGCAGGTAGCGCCCATTTTCAGGCGCAAACACCCTTCAGTAGCGCCGGCAGCCGTTTGGGCGCGGCGCTACTGAATTTTTGGCGCGCGCAGGGGGACTTAGCGCTGGCGCTAACTTTCCGGCGCTAAAGCCCTGGCGCGGCGCCAACTGAATTTCTAGGCCTTTGTGTCTTAATGCGATGAGCATTTGTAATAAGGTGGATGAATTAGCTGTGCAAATAGATGTAAATGGATATGATATGATTGGGAATATGGAAACATGGCTCCAGGGTGACCAAGGCTGGGAACTCAACATCCAGGGGTATTCAATATTCAGGAAAGACAGGCCAAAAGGAAAAGGAGGTGGGGTAGCTTTGCTGGTTAAAGAGGAGATTAACACAATTGTAAGGAAGGATATTAGCTCTGATGATGTGGAATCTGTATGGGTAGAGCTGAGAAATACCAAGGGGCAGAAAACTTTAGTAGGAGTTGTATACAGACCCGCAAACAGTAATGCGGAGGTTGGGGGTGGCATTAAATGGGAAATTAGAGAGGCATGCAAAAAGGGCACAGCAGTTAGCATGGGTGACTTTAATCTACATATAGATTGGGCTAACCAAATTAGTAACAATACTGTGGAGGAGGAATTCCTGCAGTGTATACGGGATGGTTTCCTGGACCAATATGTCGAGGAACCAACTAGAGACCAGGCCATCTTAGACTGGGTATTATGTAATGAGAAAGAATTAATTAGCAATCTTGTTATGCGAGGCCACTTGGGGTGGAACGATCATAATATGATAGAATTCTTCATTAAGATGGAGAGTGAAGTATTTGATTCAGAGACTAGGGTCTTGAATTTAAATGAAGGAAACTATGATGGTATGAGGCGCGAGTTGGGTAGGATGGATTGGGGAATGTTACTTAAAGGATTGACGGTGGATAGGCAATGGCAAACATTTAAAGATCGCATGGATGAACTACAGAATTTGTTCATCCCTGATTGGCATTAAAATAAAACAAAAAAGGTGACTCAACCGTGGCTAACAAGGGAAATTAGGGATAGCATAAGACCCAAGGAGAGGACATATAAATTGGCCAGAAAACGTAGCAAACCTGAGGATTGGGAGCAGTTTAGGATTCAGCAAAGGAGGACAAAGGGATTAATTAAGAGGGGGAAAATAGAGTATGAGAGGAAGCTTGCAGGAAACATAAAAACTGACTGTAAAAGCTTCTATAGAAATGTGAAGAGAAAAAGATTGGTGAAGTCAAGTGTAGGTCCCTTGCAGTCAGAAGCAGGGGAATTTATAATGGGGAACAAAGAAATGGCAGTCCAATTAAATACATACTTTGTTTCTGTCTTCACAAAGGAGGACACAAATAACCTCCCAGAGATGTCGGGGAACATAGGGTCTAATGAGAGGGAGGAACTGAATGAAATCAGTATTTGTAGGGAAATGTTGTTAAGGAAATTGACGAGATTGAAGGCCGATAAATCTCCAGGGCCTGATAATCTACATCCTAGGGTACTTAAGGAAGTGGCCCTAGAAATAGTAGATGCATTGCTGGTCATCTTCCAAAATTCTATAGATACTGGAACAATTCCCATGGATTGCAGGGTAGCTAATGTTACCCCACTATTCAAAAAAGGTGGTAGAGAGAAAACGGGGAATTATAGATCAGTGAGCCTGACATCGGCAGTGGGGAAAATGCTAGAGTCCACTATAAAAGATATAATAGCAGAGCACTTGGAAAACAGTGACAGAATCGGACAAAGTCAACATGGATATATAAAAGATAAATCGTGCTTGACTAATCTACTGGAATTTTTTGAGGATGTAACTGGTAGAATAGATAAGGGAGAACCAGTGGATGTGGTGCATTTGGACTTTCAGAAGGCTTTCGATAAGGTCCCACATAAGAGATTAGCGTGTAAAGTTAAAGCACATGGGATTGGGGGCAAGGTACTGACTTGGATAGAGAACTGGCTGGCAGACAAGAAGCAAAGAGTTGGAATAAAAGGCTCTTTTTCCGAGTGGCAGGCAGTGACTAGTGGAATACGGCAGGGATCGGTGCTAGGACCGCAGCTACTCACAATATATATTAATGATCTAGACGAGGGAACTAGATGTAATATCTCCAAGTTTGCAGACGACACAAAGCTGGGCGGGCGTGCATGCTGTGAGGAGGATGCTGAGAAACTCCAGTATAATTTGGACAGGTTGGGTAATTGGGCGGATGTATGGCAGATGCAGTATAATGTGGATAAATGCGAGGTTATCCACTTTGGTGACAAAAACAGGAATGCAGATTATTATCTGAATGGCAATAGATTGGGAGAAGGGGAAGTGCAACGAGAGCTGGGTGTCCTTGTGCACCAGTCGCTGAAGGTAAGCATGCAGGTGCAGCAGGCGGTTAAGAAGGCAAATGGTATGTTGGCCTTCGTAGCAAGAGGGTTCGAGTACAGGAACAAGGATTTTTTGCTGCAGTTGTACAGGGCCTTGGTGAGACCGCACCTTGAGTATTGTGTGCAGTTTTGGTCGCCTTATCTGAGGATGGACGTTCTTGCCATGGAAGGAGTGCAGCGAAGATTCATCAGGCTGATACCTGGGATGGCAGCAATGACTTATGAGGAGAGGTTGGGTCGATTGGGCTTATACTCACTGGAGTTTAGAAGATTGAAAGGGGATCTCATCAAAACCTATAAAATTCTGTCAGGCCTGGACAGACTAGATGCAGGAAGGATGTTTCCGATGGCCGGGTAGTCTAAGGATAAGGGGTAAGCCATTTAGGACTGAGATGAGGAGGAATTTCTTCACCCAGAGAGTGGTGAATCTATGGAATTCTCTGCCACAGAGGCCAGTGGAGGCCAGTTCATTAAATATATTCAAGAAGGAGTTGGATATAATTCTTAAGGCTAAAGGGATCAAGGGATATGGGGAGAAGGCAGGGACAGGGTACTGAATTTGGATGATCAGCCATGAGCTCATTGAATGGCGGAGCAGGCTCGAGGGGCCGAATGGCCTACTCCTGCTCCTATCTTCTATGTTTCTATGTTTCCATCTGTTCCAGCTTCACAATCATTATCAGCAACTCATGCAATGTCAAAGAGAGGGATGGGAAACTTTTCTGCCACCAGCTTGCTGTGTTACACCCGTCTGTCCGTCCCCATGCGCAAATCATCCTCAATGCCCATAATTTCCAGGATGGCCTCCTCCCAGGGGGTCAGGTGGGCTATTGAGTCTGTCCCTCCTCCTGTCCTGGCTCGCTCTCTCCTGTTGTGAGCTCTCTTTTCCTGCAATGAGGGAGACAAGTGGAGGTTGAGTGAGAATGAGGGAGTGAGTGTAGAGATTGCATAGCATAGATACTTAGAAGGAGACAAAGATGGAGTGAGGTGGCAAGACCAAGGGCCCTCCCTGTGTGTTGTCAGTTGTGTTCAAAGCATCAGAGTGATAGGGAGTGTGAGGGCTGCATGGTCGAACAGTTACGTGAATGTGAGCATAGAGAGAGAGGGAATGGGTAAGGGTGCATGGATGTCAGTGTCAAGTGGGATGTGGAGGAAGAGATTGCTAAAGCTGAGTGCTGGTGAGGAAAGGCAATGGGGATCAGATTGAGGGTGATGGGAAATTCATACTCACTTTTCCAGTGCGCTGAAGGTCATGAAATCTTTTCCTGCACTGTATCCAGGTTCTGTGGGTGACTCCCAAGGAGTTGACCTCCTCAGCCACCTGCATCCACACTGCCTTGGTCTGAATGGGAGGCCTCTTCCTCCCTGATGAAGGGAAGAGCACCTCCCTGTTGGCCTTAGCCCCATCCACTAATGCCTGCAGTGCCACCTCATCAAAGCGAGGCGCTGATCTGACCCTCCCGCATTCATATTTGCTGCAGCTCCCTCACACTGCACAGTCAAGAAGCTTGGCAGTTTGCAGAAGAAGCAAGGCTTGCTGTGGACCTTAAATGCTGCAGCAATGATGACGTCATTGGAGGGGTCTTTCAGTTATGCAAAACCCATTTGCAAAGGCTTCCCACACGTTGGAAATCAATTGGCCAATTCAGTTAAAATTGCATCAATCTCCCACATCCATTTAGATTCGTGTGGGAAACACGAAATTTGGATCACACAACACCATCCCGCAGCTGAGTTAAAATCCCCCCCAAAACATCTAGACCTAGAAATTCAGTTGGTAGCGCCAGCGATTAGCGCCTAAAGAGCCCGAGAATTGGGGCGTTACCCAATTTTCGGGCGGACGCAGTGAATATAGCACCACCTCCCATATTGAATATCCTTTTAGCACCGGCGCTAACTCTTTGCGCGCGCCCACGGGCGCAGGCAGATCATGACGCCATTTCAGTGTGCAACGCCTTTTTGGCGCCCCGGACCGGATATTCGGTGGCGCCCGCAACCTTTCCGCCTGGCGCTATTAGTGACAGTTGGATGGAGCGTTCCCAGGCCCTTCTCGGACTCGGGGAGCGCTATTTAAAGGGGACAGCACTAGTATAAAAGCTGCAGCCATTTGGGCTGGCCATTCTGATCGTTGCTGGAGAGAGTTGCTGACCTTCTGTTGGGCAGTACTTTTCTCATTGAGCCTTTGGAGGCACTGGCACTGGCAGCTTGAGGGCTCGGCTCCCGAGCTGGTGATGCAGCATCTGAAAGCAGGGAGGTGGAAGAGTGGCTTTAGCAAAAGGACAGCTTACAGCAAGGGATGCCAGATTGCGGCAAGGCTATGACATGGGTCCACAGTGAGCAAGCATGCTGGCGGGGGGAACAAGTGGAAGGAGACAGTTGTAAAAGGTGAGAACCTTACCATCGCTGTCGACAATGGGGTTGGCAGCTGCAGTGGTTACAGGACCACTCAGACGTCCTCCAAGAATCTGGTGGACTCTCTCCTCGAGATCCTTGAGAGTGACCACTTGTGGAGGTCCTCCACCGGTGCGAAGCTGGTCTTTGCCAATCCTCGCCAGCTTGGACTGCAGGGGAAAGGAGGGGAAGTTATGTTACCTGATGCCCTGAGTGATCATCTCATGCCCCCCATGGTGCAAGAGCCCTTACATGATGCCCTGAGTGATCATCTCATGCCCCCCATGGTGCAAGAGCCCTTACATGATGCCTTGAGTCAAATGTGCATGTGTGTGCCCAGAAAGGGCCATGGGTGCTTGCTGGCAGATGGCCAATGGGGCACAGGTCACCCTGTAGATATAAAGTCAGGTGCAAATGAAGGGATGCAGAAGTTTGCAGAAACAACACCCACCCTCACGACCCGAGTGAGGTCGTTGAATTTCTTTCTGCATTGGAAAGGGCTCCTGGTCACCATGCTGCTGGAGTTGACCCTCTGGCATACATCCCTCCAAGCTCGTCGGTCGTCCTTATGATTCGGCCTCCTGCCATTGTCTGGGCAGAGAACATCTCGCCGGCGCTCCACTGCGGCCACCAATTGCTCCAGAGCCTCATTGGTGAAGCGCTCTGCTCTCTCTCTCACCTTCTCCATCTGGTCCATGATTTTAGTGCCAGAGAAGGGCCTGCGCTGATTCTGAGGCCTGCAAGGCGCAGAGTGTGGATGCTGAAGCTGACTGACCCACCCCTTTAAGAGCTGGCCGGCGCCTGGAAGTCTCGTGGTCATCGTTAACTGAGAGCACCTGCGCTGCGCCCGTCCGCTCCGATATTGGGTTGCGCCGGAAGTTTAGCACCTTAGGAGTCCTGTGTAACGCCTGAATTCACGCCTCAATCACCTTTAGGGGCGATGTAACCCGATATCGCGCCAGGTGGCGATAAGTTGCGTCTGGCTATAAACTTTGCGCTGCGCCAATTCTAACGCCCCAAGCAGGGCTATACCCAATTTCTAGGCCCTAGTTCCCTCATCTAGATCATTAATATATGTCCTGTGAGCTTCTTTCATCTGGCTCCGCTTCTTCCCATATTAAGCACACAAAGCCAGTTTCAAGTATAGTTAAAACAAAAGCAAAATACTGCGGATGTTGGAAACCGAAAATAAAAACCGAAAATGTTGGAAATACTCAGCAGCTCAGGCAGCACCTGTGGCGAGAGAAACAGTTAACGTTTCAAACCTTTCATTAGAACCAGTTCTGAAGCAGCATACCTGGAGGGATTTAGACTAATCAAGAACTTCATATTCACTGTGCAGAAGCAGCAAACTGTACCTTTCTCACCTGCAGGCTCAACGTTTCCAACACCCTCCTAGTGAGTCCCCTGAATTCAACTCAGAGCTTCACTGCCTGTATCCTGTTCAGTACAAAGTATCATTTACCTGTCACTTCAGTCTTCATTGGTCTCCATTGACTCACTGTCCCTCAGCATATTGATTCCAAAATCCTTATTTACAGTTTTCTTCATGGACTCACTCCATTCTGTAACCTCCTCCGACCTTACATCTCATCTTGTAGCCTCCTCTCTCTGAATCTGGCATACTGTGCTGCCCCCCTCCCTCTACTCAGCAATGAGTGACAGATCTTCAATCATTATGCCCCTGCTCTCTGGAATTCTCTCCCTAGAGCTCTCTGCCTTGCTCCAAAGTCTCTGCAAAACTCTTTGACACCTTTGATCATTCTGCCAATCCCTGCTCTATTCAGCTCATTTGTGAACTGTCCCGCTGAGCTAACAGTACTAGTTAAGTGCAGCTTTTTGTTGTTCCCATTTAGCTTCTGCGGCACTATTTTAAACTCAGCATTCTTCTTTGCAGGAGTCTGTTTAGGTTCTTATCTGTTTTCTGCATTTATCACTCTTTCATATGTTAGTGATCTGACTCATACAGGAGTCTAACAAAATGCGAAATCAATTGACCATGAATATATCAGAGCATGCGATCCCTCTCTGGAACATTCAAATAGCTCAGTTGCTAACTGAAAGTCACATGGAATTACACTCTTCCCTGCAGTGTGCCCCAAGTCAATTAACCCTTTCTGTACACTTTCTACTGTAAGTGTCCTATACTTAAAGGACCAGAAATTCGGGTCGGGGGCTTCCCGCGGGTGCAAGCCTCCGACCTGCACTTACCTTGCGCGCCGGCCGTTGAGCTGTGGGCCCGCGTGGGATTCCGATCCTGGGCCTGCTCCAGCTGCCGGCGCGCAGTGCTTGCATATCCCAGGTGCGCAGTTAGTTCGATGCGTCCCCTGGGATCACGTGGGCCATGGAGAGCCAATCGGAGCAGGGAATGCTCCATTCATAAGTCTGACAGGAAGTGCTGTCAAACTTAGAAATACTACGGGCCCCTTCTTCTTACAAAACATCACTAAATCTTCAAATACATTTTTAAAAAGCATCACATTTTTTAAATAAACTATAAATTACATGAAATAACTATTTTAAACAATAATTTAAATTTTTGAAAAAAATAATTTTATTTTCTAACGGGGCTAAAAATAAACTTACCTTTCTTTAAAGTATTTAAAAATAATAAACCTGTGGAAAACTGTTTTAATTTTAATTAATTCACCACTTACCTTGTAAAAAGCAGGCCTTACGCCTGCTTTTTACATGTCTAACTTCTGGAGACTTACCCTCCCGGGAAAACCTGTAAAAAAAAATGAAGTTCGATGCGCACGCGCAGCCTCTCCCGTGCACGCGTTCGAACTCTGAACCCCTTCGTTCAGAGGAACGGAAGTGCCGGTTTCCCGCGCATGCGCAGTGCATGCAGGAAACCGGCACTTCCATTGGGCTTACGGGTGAGTACCCCATGCGTACTCACCCGTGGAGACCCGAATTTCTGGGCCAAACTGTATAAAATCACTAAATAACCTGGCACTCCACTTTTCCTTAGCACCGCTCATTATATCGATTCAGTGTAATTTTACGGTTACGATAGCATAGTGGTTATGTTTCTGGACTGTTAATCCTGAGGCTTGGACTAATGATCCAGAGACATGAGTTCAAATCCCACCACGGCAGCTGGGGAATTTAAATTCAGTTAATTAAAAAAAAATCTGGAATAAAATACTACCGGATTGTCGTAATAACCCATCTGGTTCACGAATGTCCTTTAGGGAAGGAAATCTGCCGTCCTTACCCAGTCTGGCCTATATGTGACTCCAGACCCACAGCAATGTGGTTGACTCTTAACTACCCTCTGAAATGGCGGCTCACCACGACCTTCTCGAGGGCAATTAGGGATGGGCAATAAATGCTGGCCTTGCTAGCGACGCCCACATCCCAGGAACAAATAAAAAATACTATCTTCTTGCATGATTTATAGCAATGACACTAAACTGTATGTGATATTTGGAATGTATAAATAGAAAAGAAAATTGGGCGGGGTGTAAAATGGGCTGCCGATTTGCTATCAGCCCATATTGCATCATTGGCATTGAGCCACCGTAACCCCCCTCCCGTCCCAATAAAGTGTCAAATTCTGACACTGGGAGGTTAAATTGGGTACCATTGTACCTCCCATTATCACCTCTGGGGGGCGATAACGTGCCGCTAACTACTTACTGCCTGGGCGCAGCGAGAATATCGCCTCCCGCTAAATTCGGTGGGAGGTTTGCAGCGGCGGTATGGCATTTCGCACGGCGATCGTAATGTCATCACTGTGCGCATCGCCCCGGTAGCGCCGCGGACCCGAACTTCGGTTTCGGCCCCTGCAGCATCGCTGGCCGAAAACACCAGCAGCTGCAGGAGGTGTTCATCGGGAGGCCGGGCGCTTCGGGGACAATACTTAAAGGCGAGGTGGCTGAGGTAGGAAAAAAAATACTGAATTGCTCGTTTTCTGTTTTATTTTCTTTTTTCCCCAGCCATCCATCAGCCCGGCACTCTGCTGCAGTGCAGCGGGCTGATCGGGCCGGATCGCAGCTGCCGTCGGGGACGATGTAAGTTTTGCCCTTGCAGAGCCTGCAGCGATGGCCCTTCCCTTTAAGGGAGTGAAGGAGCTTTCCAACGTGGCAGCGGTGCACGGCCCAGTGTGCAGAGCTGCTCACCTACCGCCCCGCCTGCTGCCTGTTGTGTTCCAGGAAGGAAGTGGAATGCTAAATCAAGCGTTCCACTTCCTTCCTGGAGCACAAAACCAAATTTATTTTGAAGTTGAGAAACATCAGTGCCTGGCGCTAATCTTTTCAATTTTTAAAAGTTAGCGTCCCAAACGGTGCTATAATGAATTTCTCCCCCAGGAGTGTTCTGAATCTTTTGTTGAATAGACAAAACAAAACAAAAAAATTTCAAGATCTGTAAATATTTAAGGAAATGTCCATCACACTTTAGGTATTACACTTTGTGACACATTCCGTATTGCTCTTTAAAGAAATATGTAAAAAAGACAAAGAAAGCCAGTTACTTCCTATTGCCCTCTTGTGACCTGAAGCCAAGAATTCACCAGCAGTTCCCAATTTCAAACTTCTTTCACTGTCAGAGATTAGCCTCTGATTGACCTTGGGATGTGCCTATTTACAACAATTAGTCTTTATGGCTGTAAAGAAACAAAGTAGACGACGCACAGCTCCACCTTAGGAGCAGAATAATACATTGATCATTATATATACTGCTTCTCTCATTAGAGAACAGCAATTCATCTGACTTAACATGGTACACACATATATAGTACTAATACATTTCCTAACTGTGATGCTCAATGTTAAGTCAGATAAATTGCTGTTCTCTATTGAGAGCAGTACACCATGTAACATTCAATGTATTGTGCTGCTCCTAAGGTGGAGCTGTGTGTAGCCTACTTTGTTTCAGAACTCCTTGATTCCCTCAGTTTTATTTTCCTCCCGCAATCTACAGGCTTTCAAATCCAAGCTTGTCATCACCTAACTTAATTTACTTGGTATTTCCTTCTACTCTTTTTAATCTTGATGCTGTCCTGTACTATCTATCTTGGCCCTTCTCCTTGCTTTCTTCAAAATAATCATTTTTAAAATTCTTGTTTTCGTTTGGTAGGAAAAAAATGTGTCTGCTGCTCTGGAGAGAGAAAAAACAACATAGCTAAAATAAAAGCCAAAATATGTTTAATATGAAAGAACAATGATTGCAGTAATGCTGAGTACACATGTGAATGTCATCCTCCCAATTACTAATTGCATAGCCCTTGGCTACACAGTCAGAAACAGAATGTAGCATGATACGTAGCCCCATGAGTGGACTGGCCTCATAATTTATGGTGACAAAGTCTGAATTGAACCACAGGCAGCACCACAAGATAGTTATTGCATTGCATGCCTCCCATACAGCAATATATTCCAATGAATATCTATTTTAGTTTGGAAAATCTAAACTTAGACCTTGTAATAATGAGCTGAAATATCAAACAATTACCTACTACTTGGTCTCACTAATATTCTTCTTTAACCAGTCTCCTAAGTGTATAAGAGTGGCTGGATACTAAGCTGTCTGATGATCACTCTGGCAGAAGCACTTCACCTTGGCCTGATACTTTATAGAATATGGCAATGGGAAAGTCCATGTCCTACCACTGTATGGCGCAAAACCATGGCTGTGAATTCGTAATGCAGACGAGACGTTGAAGCACATTTTAGGACGAGCTAATCCTCCTTCCACATTTATACAACTGTACTATTTCGGGCAAGGACATTACAGGTACAAGGCCAGATTTACCCCTACTGGATAGTTAGTATAATGCTGTTCCTCGTGGTCATTGAATGTTACAGCACAGAAACAGGCCATGTTTTTCTCCACGTGAGCCACTTAGCCACCATTCTCCTACTTTAATATTCCTTTTTTTCAAGAAACTAATTTTTAAGACAATTTATGTACTCTGTGGCTGAGAATTCTACAATCTAACCACCCTCTGTGTAAATTTGTTTTCTAATCTGCCCTTTCTGTCAGTGTCTTGCATTGTCACCCTCTTGCCAATCAGTGGAACCAATCCGTCACCATTTACCTTATCAAAATCCATCACAATCTTGAAGACCTTTACGTGGTCACCTGCAAGTTGCTCCCATGTCAGAGTGATAGTGCAATCTAGGGGAATAAAACAATGACATAAAGGTGTAGTGTTTCCATTTTGGGCGCAATCTGCAAACAGGGCGCAATCTGCACTTGAAATCTCACTGTTTTTCCGAAGTGAAGTTACGGTTCACGCTTCCGCCCAAACTCATTTGCAAAATCACAAACATAAAATCTGCCATGAACCAGCATAATCGGTCAGCGTAATAGGGCAGGGAAGTGGCTTTGAGCCCAAGATCAGCCATGATCTTATTGAATGGCGGAGCAGGCTCGAGGGGCCAAGTGGCCTATTCCTGCTCCTATTTCTTATGTTCTTCTGTAATTGTTTTTGTTTTCCTTGTATTAAATATTGATGTATTTAAGAGTGGTAACCTGGTGCAGTTTTATTAGTCGAGCTGAACATGGGTTTAGCACAAAAAATAAGCATTTTTAATAAGAGTGTCTCGGCCTCCATCTGAGTTACCTGATTTTAAATCACTGAAAATGACTTAAAAAGCAAGACAGAACCATTTACTAGTTACATTGGTGCACACTAGTCAGTTTCTTTGTAAATTAAGTATTTTTTAATATTTTAAAACTTTTAAAATGTGCCTACTAGAGCCTGTGTGCCTAAAAAAAAACAAGCTTAATTTGAAGAGCCTCCTCGACTGGCCGCAATTTGCGGAAACGCGCCATCCTCTTTATTTCGATCTGGGGGGTGTGGCCAGTTTTGAAGGCGGGGCCGGCTTCCAGCATATTTTTTTTAAACCAGCGTTAAAGATTGTGGAAACTCGACTTGCGCTTGACGTACTTTGGCCTAGAAATTCGGTTTTGGCGCAGCGAGGGCTTTAGCGCCGGAAGTTAGTGCCGGCGCTAAGTCCCCCTGCGCGCGCCAAAAATTCAGTAGCGCCGCGCCCAAACGGCTGCCGGCACTACTGAGGGGTCTCAGCACCTCAAAACTGGCGCCACGCGCCGCATTGCGGCGCTATTCCGGCGCTGCGGCGCCCGCTGCGGTGCGGCAGGCTCGGGAAGTGCAGGCCTCCTCCTTCCGTTAAGGAGGAGCTGCCTGCACCCGGCCGCGGCCCGCGATAATCTTTTTAAAAATGAGCCCGGCACCTCGGACAAGTGCCGGGCTTGCTTCTGTTCCGGGGGGGGGGGGGTGGGGGGAAGTCCGGGGAGGGAGCTGCGGCCAGGCGGCCGGCGGGAAAGCGGCCGGCCGCCGCGGGGCCTTTAATGCGCCGGCGCAAAGTTCTGTAAGGCACCTCTGCCAGAACGTTGCTTGCGGCTGCCACGGGCGAGGCGGCCGCAACTCAATTTCCGAGTTCGGGCGGGTTACCATGGCAACCGGGACGCTGCGCACACCGATGACGTCATCGGTGCCGGCGCAGCTCTACCGGCCTAACGCCGATTTAGGGCCCCTGTCAATTTCTAAACTGGCCATAACTCCCTCCCCGGACTTCCCCCCACCGCCCCCCCCAGAACAGAAGCAAGCCCGGCACTTGTCCGAGGTGCCGGGCTCATTTTTAAAAAGATTATCGCGGGCCGCGGCCGGGTGCAGGCAGCTCCTCCTTAACGGAAGGAGGAGGCCTGCACTTCCCGAGCCTGCCGCACCGCAGCGGGCGCCGCAGCGCCGGAATAGCGCCGCAATGCGGCGCGTGGCGCCAGTTTTGAGGTGCTGAGACCCCTCAGTAGTGCCGGCAGCCGTTTGGGCGCGGCGCTACTGAATTTTTGGCGCGCGCAGGGGGACTTAGCGCCGGCACTAACTTCCGGCGCTAAAGCCCTCGCTGCGCCAAAACCGAATTTCTAGGCCAAAGTGTTTAAAATTCCGCAATCTGTTTGCGCTGGTTTGCAATTTCAGCCAGATTGCACAAACTGGCGGAAACCCTAGGCTGAAGTGTTTAAAAGTTAGGGCCTTGAAATGATGCTGTGTGAATATCAGTATGCAAACACTTTAAGAAGAAAAGCATTCGAATAAGTTTGATTACGTGGAGAAGCAGCAAAATTAAAGTTAAGTAATAGTGTACCATTGCCAGCATTCTGAGAGAGACCTGGCAAAGCTTCTGAACAGAATCAAGGGAGGATTTTTTTTTTACATCTGCTGCTGGAGAGGTCTTTAGCATGAAAACAAAACTGGGAGTTTTAGCATTACTGAAACTAGGAGATAGGGTGAGGAATAGAAGAGAATGAGGGGAAGAGACAAAAATGATGACGTGGTAAAGTGTGTACTTTAAAAAAAAATGTGTTTATTTTTGTACAATTAATCTTACCATAATAAAACTATTTCTGACATGTAGATCTCATTATAACTAGAATATTAAGATTTGTTTCAGAGTTATTGTATGAGGACTTAACTTATAAAATGACCGGTGGTCCAATGTAAGCTGGGTTTTTACAGCAATTACGGCAACGTTTCGGCAGCGGAGCAGGAGCTGCTCCGAGGAAATTCCAGGCGAACATTTTTTTTTGTCTGCCAGCAGTCTAACAGTTAATGTGACGATCGGCATCACCTCACAGGGCCTTCAAGCAGTTACTTCACCACACTCTTGAACTAACTGTTGGACTGTACATCTTTTTAAGACTTGCATTCCTTTTAAACTCCTTTAGTCCTAAAGTGCTTTTTTAGCTCTTTTCCAAGAAAAGAAATGAACTCATATCACCATAGTTACAGTGAGCTTTTAAGCATTGCTAAGTCAGAAAGATTGTTCCAGTGCATAATTTCTGTAAGAACCTAATTATAATGGGAGACGTTCCTATATGCAGATGGTTTTACACTATTATTACTTTCTTTTATATTTTTCAGATGAATATCGGATTTATCAAGGATGACAATGCTAAGGAATGGAAGAGTGTTAGTAAAGTGTCAAGCACTCCCAGGTAAAGAACAACCAGATGCGAAGTAAAGCTCCCTCCTTAACCTTGACCACTGGGTCAGAATCCTGGAACTCCCTCCCTAACAGCACTGTGGGAGTACCTTCACCACACGGACTGCAGCAGTTCAAGAAGGCGGCTCACCACCACCTTCTCAAGGGCAATTAGGGATGGGCAATAAATGCTGGCCTTGCCAGCAATGCCCACACCCCAGGAACAAATATTTAAAAAAAATCTGAGAAACACTGACTGCTGCACCAATTTGCTATTTGTCATATCTTTACAGGCCATAGGGGCAAAAGGAATGTGTCTCATTCATTGGATCACCAAGATTTATCTTTTATAATTAAATTACATATATAGTTTTATCAAGCAAATAACCCATGCGGAATCTGTCCGTTTCCTTTTTGAATGCTTGTTGTTTATTCCACCAGTTTACAAGTGTAAAGAAGATACTCCTCAAGTTACATTTTAGCTTGTACTTTTCTTGGCTTACAACCATTACCCTTGGTTCTCTCTTCCTGGTTCTTCATCAAGTACTCTACATCACCTCATCAACTTGCCCTTCATAATTGTATTTTAAAGTAGAAAAGAAGATGGCAGTGTTGGAGAGTGTACATTTGAGCAATTTATTCCCACTGTGTCTCTCTTTAAAGAAATATATCCAACACCTTGTACTAAGGGGGCAAAATTCCCCACGTATGCGCCTCAAGTGGGAGCCACTAACGGGGCATGAATGGATTTGCGCCCCCCTCCCCCCGCCGAGGCGATAATCACGCCTCCCGCAAAATTCCACAGGAGGTTAGTGGCGTCGTTACCAGGTAGCGCCCTGATGTACAGCGCCCGAAGATCATGACGTCCTCTCCGGGCACAGCGCCCCAGTAGCGCCTCAGGAGAAAAATTCCCCCTCGCCAGGCAATATTACCGACTGCTGCAGGGCCGCGAACACTGAGGCCGGGCGCTCACCGGGCACAACTTAAAGGTACGGTGGGCCATCGGCCAAACAAAATCTGCCGATTTAAAAAAAAAAAATATATTATTTTCGGCCACCGGCCGCGGCCTCCGTACCGCGATTGGTCAGCCCGGTACTCTGTATGAGTGCAGGGCTAATCGCGCGCAACTCCCGCTCCCTGGTGGCCCACATATCTAAAAATAAACCTGCAGAGCTCCCAACGTGGGACCCTTCCCTTTAATGCATGGAAGAGCCCCTGAAATGTGGCAGCGTCACGCTTGACCACTTGTGGTGCTGCTGAGCACTTCGCCCTGGACTGGGACATTCCCCGCCTCTTGTGCTCCAAGAGACAAGCTTGATTTAACACTCCACTTCCCTCTTGGAAGAAAAAAATGGTAATTTAACTAATGTTTGAAAAGGTTAACGCCTGGGGCACTAACTTTCCAAACAATTTTTACTTAGCGCCCCAAGCATGGCAGATGCAATATAACGTGGATAAATGTGAGGTTATCCACTTTGGTGGCAAAAACAGGAAGGCAGATTATTATCTGAATGGCAATAGATTGGGAGAAGGGGAAGTGCAATGAGACCTGGGTGTCCTTGTGCACCAGTCGCTGAAGGTAAGCATGCAGGTGCAGCAGGCGGTTAAGAAGGCAAATGGTATGTTGGCCTTCGTAGCGAGAGGGTTTGAGTACAGGAACAAGGATGTCTTGCTGTAGTTGTACAGGACCTTGGTGAGACCACATCTTGAGTATTGTGTGCAGTTTTGGTCGCCTTATCTGAGGAAGGATGTTCTGGCCATGGAAGGAGTTCAGCGAAGATTCACCAGGCTGATACCTGGGATGGCAGGAATGACGTATGAGGAGAGATTGGGACTATTGGACTTGTACTCGCTGGAGTTTAGAAGAATGAGAGGGGATCTCATTGAAACCTATAAAATTCTGACAGGACTGGACAGACTAGATGCAGGAAGGATGTTCCCGATGGTCGGAGAGTCCAGAACCAGGGGTCACAGTCTAAGGATAAGGGGTAAGCCATTTAGGACAGAAATGAGGAGGAATTTCTTCATCCAGAGAGTGGTGAACCTGTGGAATTCTCTACCACAGAAGGCAGTAGAGGCGAATTCATTAATTATATTCAAGAAGGAGTTGGATATATTTCTTAAGGCTAAAGGGATTAAGGGGTATGGGGAGAAAGCAGGGACCGGGTACTGAAATTGGATGATCAGCCATGATCGCATTGAATGGCGGAGCAGGCTCGAGGCGCCGAATGGCCTACTCCTACTCCTATCGTCTATGTTTCTATGTTTCAAACAGCCTTCATTGGGGAATTTCACCCCCTAAGTGTTATTGATGAAGTTAATTTGTAGCTTCTTGGATACCTATCATTTGGGTCTCTAATCCACTACGGAACCATCACAGTGACATAGGTCCTCATTCATCACAATTCAGACTGGCCTGAGGGATGATCACAAACACCATCCACTACCCACCGTCCACCCCTGAAGTGTTTGGCTAGCTGAGTATGCAGCTGTAGTGCACACTGAATTTTTTTAGCACCTGTATGCATTACTGTGAATTTTTCAGTATTGCATGCCATCTACCACTCACCTGCTCTGTCAATTTGCTTCTATAACTCTTTTTGAAGCACATATCTTTCTCCATGAACTAGCATGTGTTCCAATATAATTTGGTATCATTGTAGACATTGTCCTTCAATACCTCCATTTCGGCTATTAAGAAATATCAATCAATTGGGTGCCCTTGAGACAGTGTGATGCTCACAAGGGTGCTGGTTGAGAAATCAGTGCCTGATTTTCTATCCTCTAATTTAAATGGACAAACCTGCGATTTCCCAACCAACAAAGCTGCAATCACTTGGATTGCCCAATAGCAGAATCAGCTCTATCATGTTCAATTGAGGCCTCAGCTCTGCTCTGTTTCCTAACGTTGCACCAGTCTGATTGGAGCTGATACAGTCGCTTATTGAGCCAATTTACTAGCTACTTTCTAATTTTCACCTCCATTCCATGAGCTTTTACCTCAGCCATAATTTTCTTGTACTTTCAAGTAGAAGAGCACCTTGTGAGGAGCTTTATCAAAAACTTTATGAAAGAGCAGATATACAAGAGCTAAGTCTACGAGCTTGCACTGCTGGCAGGCTTGGGCTCCCCGCTGGCAACACAACTTGTAACATCAACCACATTTACCTCAACCAATATTTGGGTTGCATTCTTAGAGAATTTCAACAAATTTGTCTGACATAACCTGCCATTTTGGGTTTGATTTTTGTTTGGCTTGAATATTTTAACTCATTTCTTTCACCACAAAAAAAACTTGGACTCATATTTCTACTCTTCTGTGTCCAAAACGTTTTGCAAAGTATCTGCTAGAGTGCTCTTAACTTCCATTTATATTTCTTTCAGTCCTCTTGAATTAACTTAATCTGGACCTGGTACTTTATAAACTTCAATTCTTCGTGTTTCTGAAGGGGTGGTGTAGTATGTTAAAGTGACTTGCAAAATACATTTCCATATTGATGGGGCAAAGCGTAATTGTGAAATGTGATCCAATCATGCAATGTATCACCCAATTATTTCTGGTTACATCATTTTGTTATTTTTTTTGTTTTATTTTTGATCTGGTAAAGATAAACATATTTAATCACATGTTGCGTTTCAGCAGGCATAGCATCTGCTAGAGTCTGAACTTGCTACAGTGGCTATTGAGATGATGCTGAAGCAGAATGATCAGAAAAGGCTGTTCCAGAAACAGGACCGGCCCAAAAGCCGCCCTATATAATGGCAGTGTCCCTTTAATGGAAATGTGTTTGCTGCTTACTGTGATGGACCCATAGCTTCCTATTGCTTCATGTCATAAAATCTTTATTATATTTTTATATGAATTTTTAGATGGGCCAATATATTGTGACGTTTAAATTTTATTTCAGTTAGCTGTCCCCTGTAAGGAGCTTCTTTGCCTTGGGGCCTGAAGATGGAACAGATACACAAAAAAAACTGCCTGAAGTCATTACATGTTAATTGCAGGAGAACATCTCTTGTCTGTGAAACAGTGGGTGAAAGTAATGGCAGGCAGATACAGTGTAATTCACTTATGTGAGTGCCTGAGAATGAAGATGTTGATATAAAAGAAAGACTTGCATTTATATAGTGCCTTTCACAATCTCAGGACATCCCAAAGCAATTTACAGCCAATGAAGTACTTTTGAAACGTAGTCACCGTTGTAATGTAGGAAACGCGGTAGCTAATTTGCGCACAGCAAGCTCCCACAAACAGCAATGTGATAACGACCAGATAATCTGTTTTTTGGTGATGTTGGTTGGGGGATAAATATTGGCCAAGACACCGGGGAGAACTCCCCTGCTCTTCTTTGGAATAGTGCCATGGGATCTTTTACATCCACTTGCGAGAGCAGACAGGGCCTCGGTTTAACGTCTCATCCAAAAGACGGGACCTCCAACAGTGCAGCACTCCCTCAGAACTGCACTGGAGTGTCAGTCTAGATTTCTGTGCTCAAGTTTCTGAAGTGGGACTTGAACCCACAACCTTCTGACTCAGAGCCGAGACTGATCTTAATATCTTGAGGGTGATCTTCAAACAGCTGGCCTTCCCAAAGATAAATAATACAGAGAAGGGAGGCATTGGGTCCATTTTAGATGTTCCTTCCACAAAAACTACAGTATCCTATCACAGCATCCAACTACATCTTGATTGATTCCAGAGTTTTTGCCCCCACTATACCCGGAACTTCCGTGCATCAATCACCCATTGTGTAAAGAAGTTCTTTCTGACATAGGTCCTGAAATAGGTCAGTTCACGCAATCACATTACCCCACCAAAACAATAAGATTAAACTCAGATGTACCTTTACATAAATAAGAATGATCTAGGCCCTAAGCTCTGGAATTCCCTGCCTAAACCTCTCCGCCTCGCTACCTCTCTTTCCTCCTTTAAGCTGCTCCTTAAAACCTACCTCTTTGACCAAGCTTTTGGTCACCTGCCCTAATTTCTCCCTATGTGGCTCGGTGTCAAATTTTTTGTTTTTTAATACTCCTTGCAGCACCTTGGGACGTTTTACTATGTTAGAGGTGCTATATAAATACAAGTTGTTGTTGTTAATTCAGTTTAAGCATTATGAAAATATTTTTTGAGATTCTACAGTTTTGTTACTTTCAAACTAAGGAATAAGTTGCGTGTAAGACAAATGTTTTCTGGTGTCTTTTGTTTTGCTTCTGTGTGAATTTTCTTCATGTAGTAACGTAGACTCTGTGGGCTAAAAATTCGATTGCCTCTGAAAACCCGTGCTGCCTGCTACTTATAGTGGTTGTGGCGTGCACCCCAGTGCTGAACGCACTGCTGAGTAGCTGCATGCCTCAGTAGGGGACCCAAGTTCATGTGAGGCTAGCACCAACTAAAGCCAGCCTGCACCTCTTAAAGAGGAGATGCATTTTGTCTGTAGCAGGTACTGGAAGTCGTGGAGAAGTGTGTGACCTACAGGAAGAATAAAGATGGCGCAACATGGTGGCATAGTGGTTAGCACTGTTGCCTCACAGCGCCAGGGACCCGGGTTCGAATCCGGCCTCGGGCGACTGTCTGTGTGGAGTTTGCACATTCTCCCCGTGTTTGCGTGGGTTTCCTCCGGGTGCTCCGGTTTCCTCCCACAGACCAAAGATGTGCGGGTTAGGTTGATTGGCTATGATAAATTAATCCTTAGTGTTAGGGGGATTAAATACGTGGGGTTACGGGGATAGGGTGGGATATGTGTTTGTGTAGGGGTTACGGGGATCGGGTGGGATATGCGTCGGTGCAGGCTCGATGGGCCGAAATGGCCTCTATCTGCACTGTGGGGTTTCTGTGATTCTGTGAACATGGCACAGAGAGGGCTCCCAGATTTTCTGATGAAGCACTCGAGGCCCTGGTGCAGGAGGTGGACAGGAGGAGAGCTGTCCTGTATCCACAGGGGACCAGGAGGCCTTCCAGACAAACTATGAGAAGGCATTGGGAGCAGATAACCATCATAGTCAATGTCAGTAGTCCTCAAGGACCTGGATGCAGTGCCCAAACATAGAAACATAGAAAAATAGGAGCAGGAGTAGGCCATTTGGCCCTTCGAGCCTGCTCCACCATTCAATATGATCATGGCTGATCCTCTATCTCAATACCATATTCCCGCTCTCTCCCCATACCCCTTGATGCCTTGTGTGTCTAGAAATCGATCTATCTCCTTCTTAAATATATTCAGTGACTTGGCCTCCACAGCCTTCTGTGGTAGAGAATTAAACAAGTTTAATCACCTCACACGAGTGGTCATGGTCAGTGAATTCATCTTCAAATGCCATATCCTTACAAGTAAACCCCTAGGCTCGAACACTGCTCAAATCACCATCCTGCTCTCACTCACCTACTATGAATCTCTATCAATCACGAATCATATCTCACATTCATAGCTTCACCTCACACCCACATCTCACAGCCTGCACACACTGCCAGCTATTCAACCATGATAGACACATCACCCAAACACATTGCACCACACTGACTGACACACTTCCCTCTCTCTTGCAGGGCAAAGGTGGATACAAACTACTGCACCCATGTCTGGGAGCAAGTGATCTGAGCAGAAGCCTTGAAGTATCCTGCCACACCACTCCCTGGAGAGTTCAGCAACTTTAAATAAGATCACAAACCACCAAACACGTGTACAAACTCACCAAGAGGCAGTAGAAGTCAATCAGCAACTAATCTGAAAGCAGGTGATGATCCCCTTAAATAGCACTGTTGGAGGGTTCTTCCTGCTGCTGAACACATTTTCAGCTGTGCGTGTTTAAGTGAGCGCATTAGCTGGAGCAGTGAAGTCGAAAATGGTAGCACTAGCGTCAAATCTGCGTACTCTGCATACTTTGGGTGCACAGTCCCAGCGCCCACGCTAACGACCTACCCAAAATGGTGTCCGGCGCGACCCACACCAGACGTGTGCGTGCAAGCACCGCGGATGCCTTTTTGGACCCAAACCGGTACCTGTAGCACCAAAAAAAATATAGGTGCTACGGAGCCGAATTTAGCAGCCTTAGTTTAGCCTGACTGACTTGGTCCGACACCATAGTGATTTCCCTGCTGTTGAAGAGATGTACAGTTGGCAAGCCATTTGAATTCCAACGTGAATTAACTTGATAAAAATATCCATTAATACTGAGTTAGGCTACACCTATTCACTCAGTGCATAATATTCTACAGTACAATTCATGGAAGGTGTTGTGGGTCTAAATTTGGAAAGTTCACAGCAACAAGGCAGCAACAAACACCACAAATGTCTTTAAAGGTAAATGCCTACATTGAAAAATGTAATACTTAGTCATACCTTTAACCTCAGCTGCAATCTCGTCCTTCAGGGCTTAGTTGTTAAATTTTCTGTATGAATGTAATCAGAAAAACATTTATTTCACCAAATGTCCACTGCAGTTTATCTTTCTATTTTTTCCACTTAAGTCATCAAATTCTCTTTAGCTGTTTTTCTGCTTTTGGGCGATTTCCAATCTTCCTACATCGTAAATCATTCTCTTGTCTTAAATATCCACCTTTGTTTTATGTTAGACTGCATTCAGTCGTTAGAGTAAGGGAGTCTGCCATTATTCCTGAATGCTCTGGCACTGTTGTATTATGCCTGCATTATTTAATAAGTTCTTTGTCAAACATGAAGTGCATGTTTTGGCTGATAGTTGTGAATGTTTACTTATTTATCTCCCGGGATAATAGCTATATAAGACATAAAGATTACATGGATAACTTTCGTTTGATTATGCGTCTGTGAAGCGCCTTGGGACGCTTTTCTACGTTAAAGGCACTATATAAATGGAAATTGTGTTGTTGTTGCAGCGCTGAAAGTGCTTCAGTCTTTCTGTGATCCAAAGCCATTTCAACTGTATTTTTAGCTGCGGGCAGAGTGGAATATTATGCTGCAGAACGCTGTGTATTATAAGGTTGATCAGGCTTGCAGATGAGATTGCCCTAGAGGTGAAAGAAAGAATGGCTTGCATTTATATAGCACCTTTCACAACCACCAGACATCTCAAAGCACTTTACAGCCAATGAAGTAGTTTTTGAAGTGGAGTCATTGTTGTAATGTGGGAAACGTGGCAGCTAATTTGCACCACAGCAAGCAATGTGATAATGACCAGATAATCTGTTTTTGTTATGTTAAATGTAAGAAGTCACACAACACCAGGTTATAGTCCAACAGTTTTATTTGAAATCACAAGCTTTCGGAGCGCTGCTCCTTCGTCAGGTGAAGTGGAGAGATGCATAAAGATATAGTCAGAGAATAATGCCAGATGATTACAGGTAATCTTTCTAACTGCCATTTATCACACCTCAGCAGATAGTCACAGCAATCAAAGGTATGAATGGTGTCCAAACAGGTTAGTCAGGTAAACATTACATCAAAGAACAATGAGGTGGGGTCACAAGGGGTCAAATGTTGCAGATGCTGGAGTCTGTATGAAAAACAAAAAAACAGACAACAAACATTTTTTTTGCTGGAAATCACAGCAGGTCCGGCCACATCTGTGTAGAGAGAACAAGCCAATGACAACTCGAGTCTGGGTGACCCTACGTCAGGTGGGGTTACATGTAGCGTGACATGAACCCAAGATCCCGGTTGAGGCCGTCCTCATGAGTGCGGAACTTGGCTACCAGTTTCTGCTCTACAATTTTGCGTTGTCGTGTGTCTCGAAGGCCACCTTGGAGAATGCTTACCCGAAGATCGGAGGCTGAATGTCCTTGACTGCTGAAGTGTTCCCCGACTGGGAGGGAACACTCCTGCCTGGCGATTGTTGCGCGGTGTCCATTCATCCATTGTCGCAGTGTCTGCATGGTCTCGACAATGTACCATGCTCCGGGGCATCCTTTCCTGCAATGTATGAGGTAGACAACGTTGGCCAAGTCACATGAGTATGTACCATGTACCTGGTGGGTGGTGTCCTCACGTGTGATGATGGTATCTGTGTTGATGATCTGGCATGTCTTGCAGAGGTTGCCGTGGCAGGGTTGTGTGGTGTCGTGGTTGCTGTTCTCCTGAAAGCTGGGTAATTTGCTGCAAACGATGGTCTGTTTGAGGTTAGGCAGCTGTTTGAAGGCAAGTAGTGGAGGCGTAGGGATGGCCTTAGTGAGGTGTTCGTCGTCATCGATGACATGTTGAAGGCTGCGAAGAACATGGCGTAGTTTCTCCGCTCTGGAGAAGTACTGGACGACGAAGGGTACTCTGTTGGTTGTGTCCCGTGTTTGTCTTCTGAGGAGGTCTATGCGATTTTTTGCTGTGGCCCGTCGGAACTGTCGATCGACGAGTCAAGCGTAACATCCCGTTCTTACGAGGGCGTCTTTCAGCGTCTGTAGGTGTCCATCGCGTTCCTCCTCGTCTGAGCAGATCCTGTGTATTCGCAGGGCTTGTCCATAGGGGATGGCTTCTTTAACGTGGTTAGGGTGGAAGCTGGAGAAGTGGAGCATCCTGAGGTTGTCCGTGGGCTTGCGGTAGAGTGAAGTGCTGAGGTGTCCGTCTTTGATGGAGATTTGTGTGTCCAAGAATGAAACCGATTCTGAGGAGTAGTCCATGGTGAGTTTGATGGTGGGATGGAACTTGTTGATGTTATCGTGTAGTCTTTTCAGTGATTCTTCGCCGTGGGTCCATAGGAAGAAAATGTCGTCGATGTATCTGGTGTATAACGTTGGTTGGAGGTCCTGTGCAGCGAAGAAGTCTTGCTCAAACTTGTGCATGAAGATGTTGGCGTATTGGGGTGCGAATTTGGTCCCCATGGCTGTTCCGTGTGTTTGGGTAAAGAACTGGTTGTCGAAGGTGAAGACATTGTGGTCAAGGATGAAGCGGATGAGTTGTAGGATGGCATCTGGAGATTGGCTGTTGTTGGTGTTGAGTACTGAGGCTGTCGCAGTGATGCCGTCATCGTGGGGGATACTGGTGTAGAGTGCCGAGACGTCCATCATGGCGAGGAGTGTTTCTGGTTCAACTGGTCCGTGGGTGCTGAGTTTCTGTAAGAAGTCTGTAGTGTCGCGACAGAAGCTGGGGGTTCCCTGTACGATGGGTTTCAGGATGCCCTCAATGTATCCAGAGAGGTTTTCATACAGGGTTCCATTGCCTGATACGATAGGACGTCCGGGTGTGTTGGCTTTGTGTATCTTTGGGAGGCAGTAGAAGTCTCCCATGCGGGGAGTACGTGGGATGAGAGCGCGTAGGATGCTTTGAAGGTCTGGATTGAAGGTCTTGATCAGTCTGTTGAGTTGGCGGGTGTGTTCTTTGGTCGGATCTGCAGATAACTGTCTGTAGTGTTCCTGGTTGTCCAGTTGTCGGTATGCTTCTTTGCAATAGTCCGTTCTGTTCTGTATGACGATGGCTCCTCCTTTGTCTACTGGTTTGATGATGATGTTGCGGTTGGTCTTGAGAGCGTGGATGGCGTTGTGTTGTGCTCGGGTGACATTCTGGACTGTCTTGTGAATACGGCTGATGAATCTGGCGTTGATGCATCTCCTGACAGCTTGAGCATACATGTCAAGCTTAGAGCAGCGACCCTTCGGAGGGGTCCAATTTGACTCTTTCTTCTTTGGTTGCTGCACTGCGGATCCCTCTGTCTGCTGTTCTGGATCATTGGTTGTCTCATTGGGTTCGCTGCTGACATCTTGGGATTTGTGGAAGAATTCCTGGAGCCTCATTCTTCTGATGAATTCTTCTGTGTCTGCCGCGAGACCGATGGGGTCCATTTTGGTGGTGGGGCAGAAATTGAGCCGTTGGCTGAGAATTTCAATTTCATCTGGTTGAAGGGTGTGGTCGGACAAGTTGACGATGGACTTCCCTGTGGTTTCAACCGTGGTACCGGGGGAGGCTTGGTTGCCGCTGGTGGTGATGCCGAGTTTCTCAAGCTTCCTGTTCTTGGTGTGCATGTAGGCAGTGTAGTTCCGTTGCCTCGTCTGTTTGGTGGTGTCTTGTAGCTGGTCTGCTGTGTCCTGAGCACAGGCTGAGAACGTGGACTCTATCTCGGTTTCAAGGTTGTGGCGTCTGCTGTAGAGCTGGTGTACGAGATGGTTGAGGAGTGTGCGAGAGGTACGACGGCAGAGTCTCTCAGCGTAGTCTGTGTTGTAGGTCGACTTGAGTGGGTTCGTGATCTGTAGTCCTTTCGGGATCTTATCTGCTTTCTTGCATCTCTGTAGAAACTTGATGTCTGTGTCGATGTGCGCGATCTTCTTGGCGATCCTCTCCACTTTGAGCCGGCAGTTTGTGGTGTCGATAGTAGCCATGGTGTGGC
The DNA here is from genome assembly GCF_052327205.1 of Somniosus microcephalus. Taxonomy (NCBI): domain Eukaryota; kingdom Metazoa; phylum Chordata; class Chondrichthyes; order Squaliformes; family Somniosidae; genus Somniosus; species Somniosus microcephalus. The sequence goes on from NC_140998.1 coordinate 42,059,481, forward strand.
GATGCCGGTGTTGGACTGGGGTGGACAAATGTAAGAAGTCACACAACACCAGGTTATAGTCCAACAGTTTTATTTGAAATCACAAGCTTTCGGAGCGCTGCTCCTTCGTCAGGTGAAGTGGAGAGATGCATAAAGACACAGCTTATATAGTCAGAGAATAATGCCAGATGATTACAGGTAACCTTTCTAACTGCCATTTATCACACCTCGGCAGATAGTCACAGCAATCAAAGGTGTGAATGGTGTCCAAACAGTTTGGACACCATTCACACCTTTGATAGCTGTGACTATCTGCTGAGGCGTGATAAATGGCAGTTAGAAAGATTACCTGTAATCATCTGGCATTATTCTCTGACTATATAAGCTGTGTCTTTATGCATCTCTCCACTTCACCTGACGAAGGAGCAGCGCTCCGAAAGCTTGTGATTTCAAATAAAACTGTTGGACTATAACCTGGTGTTGTGTGACTTCTTACATTTGTCCACCCCAGCATCTCCACACCTTTGTTATGTTAGTAGAGGGATAAATATTAGCCAGGACACTAAGAATAACTCCCCTACTCTTCTTTGAAATAGTGCCACAGGATCTTTTACATCCACCTGAGAGAGCAGACAGGGCCTCAGTTTAAAGTCTCATCCGAAAGACAGCACCTCCGACAGTGCAGCACTCCCTCAGCTCTGCGCTGGCGTGTCAGTTTAGCTTTTTATGTGCTCAAGTCCCTGCAGTGGGACTTAAACCCACAGCCTTCTGACTCAGAGGCAAGTGTGCTACCCAGTGAGCCACAGCTGACATTGTGTGGGAGAGGTTATAACATTTTTGTTTAATACAAATACTGCTGTTATTCAATTTGAGCAGAGAAAAGGATGATAAAATTCAGCTCAAAAGTATATTTATAAAAATTAATTCATTACCATTTGAGCCCAATAAAAATTTGATAGCTGCCATAGACTCTGCTTCTCGTACCTGCACATAGCTTGCCTGCTGTCAAATAGAAACGGTACTCACATCAATTTCGTAAACTGGGTGATTGGCAGTGAAAAAATAGAGTGTAGATGTGCAGATATTTAACAGTAAGCTTCTCAGGATATGAATGAACTTCTTCATCCCAATATTTTCCATCAGTGTTCCTGTTTGCCATTCTAGGTATTCCACATATTGCATCCTTTCAATTCCTAAATGCTTGCATTACATTTATTTAGCTTCCGAATTATCTCATTTGGCTCTTTAAATATAGCACAGGGGCATCTGTAGTTGCTGCACTTTAACCAGCAGAATACACTGACTAAGGTCCCTCTCATTGTCTGCCAAAAATGAAATGGAGAAGTACTTGAGACACAAAAAATTAAATTGATTGATGTTACATGAGTGTAATCTAGGGAGATTTGATGAACTCGCCTGATCTGTCCAGTCAAGCTGACGTAGCTGAATAGTTTCACTCACCTGTTGTAGGTTTTTCCTGTGAGTGAATGTTTGGATTAATCATTGCAGCTGTTCTTCTCTGCTATTGCTAAGACCACTGCTTAATACCAGAAGCATGTTGAACACTGTCATTGGACAGAGGGGAAAAGGACATTGGACCCAATGTCAAAGTGTGAGCAGTTTTTAAAAATCTTCCCACCAATTTCCATGCAAACACACAGTTAGAATTGGTAGAAAAGGACATGTTTCTTTCTGGCAGTGCGGAGGTGCACTTTCTGTTTTTCTGTTTATTGGGTGAAAAATGTTAGAACCAGGGAATCAAACTATTCTCTTTTTTCAAACACAGCGTCAGCATTAAGCAATCCCAAGTCAGTTATATCACCATCATATAGTTATATAACTCACCCTAGTTTGTTCCAACAATGCCCTGACCTCAAATTTAGAACAATACTACAACTACATCATTTCCATTTCTCACAACGGTCCTCGTTGTGGACTTCGAGTCAGATAGCCAATTTAGAGGCAACACGTTCAGTCATGAGCATTTTTTCTACTGTGGTCTCTGGCCCACTCACCGAGCATTGAATCACAGAATCTTGAATGGGTTTTGGTTGGCAGAGGCCAGGTAGGCCCATTACAGAACCGGGTGGGAATCTTGTAGCACACTGGAGATTCCACAGCTGGTGCTTTCCTCAATGTGTTCTAACATTGCTGTGTTGTTATCCCCTGTCTGCTTCTGTAAATGAAACAAATCTGTTCATAGTGATTGTTTCTTCTCTTCTTAGGCAGTCCCTCGGAACCGAGGATGACTTGCTTCCACGTTAAAAATGAGTTTGCAGGTGATTGATGAGTCCAATGCGGAATCTACAATCTCTGTCACAGGTGGGGCAGACGGTGGTTGAAGGGGCGAGTGGGTGGGGTGCTTGTGTTGACGTGCGCTCCTTGCGCTGCCTGCGCTTGGCTTCCGCTTGCTCCCGGCAAAGAGACTCGAGATGTTCGGCGCCTTCCCGGATGCTTCTCCTCCACCTTGTGCGGTCTTGGGCCAGGGATTCCCAGGTGCCGGTGGGGATGTTACACTTTTTCAAGGAGGCTTTGAGGGTGACCTTGAAGCATTTCCTCTGCGCACCTGGGCTCTCTTGCCGAGCCGGAGCTCCGTGTTTTGGGAGGCTCGTATTGGGCATGCGGACAATGTGACCCGCCCGTCTGAGCTGATCGAGCGTGGTCAAAGCTTCGATGCTGGAGATGTTGACCTGAGCAAGAACACTGACATTGGTGCGCCTATCCTGCCAATGGATTTGCAGGATCTTGTGGAGGCAGCGTTGGTGGTACCTATCCAGTGCTTTGAAGTGCCTGCTGTACATGGTCCATGTCTCTGAGGCATACAGCAGGGCGGGAATCACTGCCTGTCTGTAGACCATGAGCTTAGTGCCGGGTTTGAGGTGATTGTTTAGGCTACAATTGTCTCATGTTTTAAAATGCATTCTTTCCAGTAGCATTTTGAGGACCAGGTGATTGAGTTTCTTGTGTGTGTTATGCATACGCCTTTTGTATATCATTCTGCCATACCTCTGTTAATGGGGACGCCTGTTGAAAATAACGGCAACTGGGGTTGTCTTGTGTTGCTTTTGAGTGAACCTTTCTAAATTGTGAAATGAAGACTAAAGTGGTTATTAAAGTAGAAGTGCATTTTTCCATTTCTCTATGTGACTCGTGCTGTAGACGTAAGGCACCTGACGAATTTTCAGCAAAGGAAATCTCAGTTCTCAAGCCATAATCCCAGTCTGGCTTTTGCCTTGTAAAATGGTAGTAACCGTGGAACTGCAGTGTTGGAATCACACTGTGAGATATTACTAAGTTGGCTGAGCAATTTCTGACAAATGCAGTGAACTAGCATGGCACAATCAAAGGGAACCCTTGGATTTTTTTGTACCTTTATAAAATATATGATACTAGATCACATTTCATCCCACTGCACTAAGGGGTTGTATTCTTGAAGCACCTCACAAATTAACTTGAGTCTAATTATTTATTGGCCCAGAAATTCGGGTCGGAGGCTTCCTGCGGGTGCAAGCCTCAGATCTGCACTTACCTTGCGCGCCGGCCGTTGAGCTGTGGGCCCCCGTGGAATTGCGATCCTGGGCCTCCTCCAACTGCTGGCGCGTAGTGCTTGTGTATCCCAGGGACGCAGTTAGTTCGATGCGTCCCCTGGGATCACGTGGGCCATGGAGAGGCTTCATTCATACGTTTGACAGGAAGAGCTGTCAAACCTATAAATACTATAAGCCCCAAAACATCACTAAAACTTCAAATAATTTTTTTTTAAATCACATTTTTAAAATAACTATAAATTACATGAAATAACTATTTTAAACAATAATTTAAATTTTTGAAAAAATTAATTACATTTTCCAACGGGGCTAAAAATAAACTTACCTTTCTTTAAAGTATTTAAAAATAATAAAACTGTGGAAAAAATGTTTTAACTTGAATTAATTCACCACTTACCTTGTTAAAAGCAGGCCTTGCGCCTGCTTTTTACATGTCTAACTTCTGGAGTCTTACCTTCCTGGAGAAACCTGGAAAAAAAACGTAAGTTCAATGCGTACGCGCTGCCTCACCCGCGCATGCGTTCCACCTCTTAACCCCTTCTTTCAGGGGAATGGAAGTTCCGGTTTTCCACGCATGCGCAGTGCATGCACGAAACCGGCACTTTCGTTGGGCCTACGGGTGAGTACCCCATGCGTACTCACGCATTGGGACCCGAATTTCTGGGCCATTATCTTGAATGGGAAGTGATATACTTGGCCTGACTCTCACCACCAAATCAAGGGACCTTTGGCTGGTCATGAACCAACACTGCGAAAGAAGTGCACGTTAATCCTTTAGGCTTTGGTGCTCATTCGGGGGGAAAATATTAGAAACCAACCTAAGCTAGGTATAAAGGTCAACAGTTTCTCTAATATCGCATGCTTTAGATTGTCTTGTTTCACAGTTATTCCAATTCAGTGCTTAAATTTGACATCCTCAGTTCCAGGTGTCATGCCTGGTAATTTGATGCAAATTAAGGCTTACTCTAGTGGAAAAATACAGCAGTAACTGAACTATGTAGAGGGTCATTTCAACCAAAATTAAGTGCTCATTGAGTCAAAAAGAGAAATGAAAACAAAAGAAACATGTCAGCCCATAAGTACAAGGAGTGCACACTCTATGAAGATATATTAGCTGCAGATAATTGGAGTTTAACAATAAAAAAAAAGAACTTTATACAAGAGAATAATTACTGGATAGCAGTCCAGTGCTTCACAGGATGACCTGAAGCAACGCTAAGCCATGTCACATTAGCAGAATAATTATGCTGTCTTTGTGTTATCGGAAAGCCCGTCACTCTCATTGCTCATTATTGATTTAATTGTGTCAAGGTGGTGCTTCAAAGCTTTCAAAGTATTATTGGTGTCTGGCTAATCAAACGTGAGAGAAACAGCACAAGGGTTTTCACAGCTCAGCTGCAACTATCGAAGACCCGTGCAGCTGAAATGGCTGCCGTTTCTAAATGACAGAATAAGATGCTATACATGTAGGAAGCAAAAGAGCACTAATAAAGGCAAGTCATACGTAGCACTTAACGTCCCAGAATGTCACAACAGGTCATTTTTACCTTATTAGTCTGTAGTTGGTCAGGTGCCATTTTTTTCTTCAATTGCTCTCTTCCAGTCTTTTGCAGGCACAGCTATAAAGACTAGTATTAGAAAATGCACAACAGAAATGTCCATCCCAGTGCTGAAGGAAAGAAATAACTTGCATTTATATAGCGCCTTTCATGATCTCAGGACGTCCCAAAGCACTTTACAGCCAATGAAGTACTTTTGAAATGTAGCCACTGTTGTAATGTAGGAAACGTGGCAGCCAATTTGTGCACAAGATCCCACAAACAGCAATGAGCTAATGACCAGATAATCTAATTTTAAGTAATCGTGGGTGAGCGATAAATGTTGGCCAGAACGCTGAGGAGAACTCCACTGCTCTTCTTCGAAATAGTGCCATGGGATCTTTTATGTCCATCTGAGAAGGCAGACAGGGTTTAACATCTCATCCCGAAGACGGTTCCTCTGGCAGAACAGTACTCCCTCAGTATTGCACTGAAGTGTCTGTCTGGAACATCCCAGTGCATTTGCGTAGTGCTTTTAACGTAGAAAGTTGTGCTAAGGTACTTCAAAGAAGTGTAAAGAAATGAATGCTGGTGAAGGCTGATCTCCTTGGACATGTCTAAGTAACTTTGGCTGGTAAACAGACCTACCTCCTTGGATAAGAGTGTGTAACTGTGTCTGTGTTTTCCTGTGAAGCTCCTCCTTGTCCTTTAGCTGCCTGATTGCAAGAGGAATTCCCAGAGGAGAGCCCATCCTATCAGAATAGGGTTTGGGAATCAAACGCCTTCAACCTCAGGAGGTGAAAAAAGTTAAAGGAATTCAAACAATATAAAAATGCTTATTTAAATTAACATAATTTTTACAGCCTTAGCGCGGCCTGTACATATCAGCAGCACAAGCCTGCTGAGAACCCAATGCAGCCTGGCTGGATAAAATGGAACTTAATCGTCATCCGTGGGCAAATTAGGGGTCAAGCCTCCTCCCAGGATTTCCCAACAGCCCACGCATTTGTTTGCCCCATTTGGCTACATTACAACAGTGACTACACCTCAAAAATAATTCATTGGCTGTGAAGCTCTTTGGGACGTCCTGAAGATATGAAAGGACCTATATAAGTGCAAATTATTTCTTACCTATAGCACCCAAAGTATTTCTCACCCTGACGCTTTTAATCTAGGCATTATCTTCATTGGTATTATTTATTTAAAACAACTTTATCTGAAATGGAGAAAGTTAGAGCAATGATAGCCTGGAAAAGACTGCATGTAATGCCGTCATATGAACACTTAAGGTACTATTTTCCAAATGGTGCAGAGGGTTACCTTCCAGGAGCAAGAATGGGGAAATTGGGGGATGCGCTCTGGAACATTGTGGGGGCCTAAATGGTAAGATAACAATGCTAACACGTTACCAGGCTAATGTAATTTAAAGGATTCCTATATAAAAAATCACTGCATAAATAGCACAATAAGTGTACTGCTTGCAATGTATAAATTGTAATGACAGTTCATATTATCTAAACTGTCTATAATGTAATTATGCAAATCAATTGTATTGGAAAATTGTTGCTCTTTTTTCTTTTTACAGTATTTAGCTATGACTTAATTACTTAAGTGTGGCATAATTCAAATACTGATGATGTTGTTTTCTAATTCATCTCCCTATGTAGAGCATTGTTCACTACCAAGAGTGCAGCTAGGCAGACGTTCCCAGATCCTGGTCAATGTTTCTCTGAAAATAGACACGAGGAGATGCATTAGAGTTGTCTTCAAGATCATACAGCTGTCCTGTGGCCATTACTGCTTCTAAATAATGACTTATTAAGAACCCCTAAATGGTAAGATGGATAAAGATTTACTTTACTTTAGTAACAGGGAGTGGGTGGATCGCCTTATCGAACATCACAGGTAGTGCTTTAAGCAAATTCCTTCCACAGTATATCATGCATCATACAGGTAGTACTTTACAAAGCTATTCACAATTCAATACCCTCCAGGACCTTAGATCCAGACCTAGACAAACCTCCTGCAGGTCGCAAGTCCACAAACTGTTGCTCCTGCCTAGTCCAACTGCCCCTAGTCCTCAGTATCTTCCTTAAACTATTCGTGGCAGGGCTGTATAGACTTGCTTCCTCGTTTTCACTACAGGTCTCTCTCTGCTCTTTGGCACTCCACATCCATGGGCTTCCTCCCTCTCCAGGCTGCTCTTTCCTGCACGCATGGCTCTTAATTCGTATTGCAGCTTCTCTACAGCTCCGCCACACTCAAGAGAAACTCTGCTGCACTCACTATCCTACTTGCAGGATTCTCCTCTGGCACTCTCTTTGTCCCAGTTCAGTCTCTGAGTCTTGGTCACTCACATGCTCTTTCTCTCTCTCTCTTTCCTTCCTGGTTTCCACTCTCTTCTCCTTGTAGTTGATTACATTACTCTTGCATTTGTTTAACGACACCTCCCAGCCTCAGCAACTGTCCATTTGAACTTTGTTCTGTGCTGTTTCCTTGTGCCCTTGCTTTGTGATTTAAAAAAAAATAGAATTTGACATAGAATTTACAGCACAGAAACAGGCCATTCGGCCCAACAAGTCTATGCCAGTGTTTATGCTCCACACGAGCCTCCTCCCACCTTATTTCATCTCATCCAATCAATCATGTATTTACCTAGCTTCCCCTTAAATGTGTCTATGCTATTTGCCTTTACTGCTCCATGTGGTAGCACATTCCACAATCTAATCACTCTCTGAGCAAAGAGGCACAAAAGGCATATGCAGATGCTGGCTGCTCACAATGACTACAGGTCTGGGGTGGTCCCCATCGATTTGTTTCCCTCCCTTTCAATGCAGAAACACGCACCTGTCCTCCACTTAGTACCTCCCTAAGACTTCACAATGGGATTGGCAATTTAGAGGCCTGGATTCTCTGAACTACCGCTTGCTTTGGGGAACATTGGAGTGCTAAACAGAGAAAGATGCGTTGTTCAAGGCTACCACCTCAAATCATGTCACAGGTGGACCTTGGACATCAATGGGATGTTTAGGTGGCCCTGCCTGATTTCCAACTCTAGGCCGCCTGTTTCTCGGATGCAAAATGGACAGCTGTGAGTTGGATTTACCCCCCCATACCTCTACTATGAATTCAGATTTTGTTATTCTTTAAATATCATATCAAATGTACATCCATAATACCATAAATGCAACACAACTGGCATGATCAATTGTAGTTGAGTAACTTTTTGGTTTGCTTGCACAACAGGTTTCTCCTCTACCACGGGTTGCCAACTTGTGGCATTAGACAGTCTAGCTTTGAGCTTACGCCTCATCCCTGGTGCCAATGGGAATGGCTCCCAAACCTGCAACCTCTACCATCTAGAAGGACAAAGGCAGCAGGTGCTTGAGAACACCACCACTTCCCAGTCACACACCATCCTGACTTGGACATATAATGCCGTTGCTTCGTCGTCACTGGGTCAAAATCCTGGAACTCGCGACCTCACAGCACTGTAGCAGATCTTCACCATGTGGATTGCTGCAGTTCAAGAAGGCAGCTCCCCTTTAATAGATTTTATAATGCCTTGCACATTACTATGTACATCTTCTCAAGTGTACCTAGGAGTGGGCAATAAATGCTGGCTGACAGGAATCAGTCATTCATGAAAGAAAGACTTATGAAATAATACTGAGCGGCCTACAGGTGGCGCTGTCCAGGGAGAGTATAAATACTCGGGCATGGGCCCAGCTTGCGCAGGACATTCTTAACAGGAACTAGTGAAGGACACAACTAGACCTCCATGTTATAAAACAGTTGATTAAAGCTTTGTTTAACGCTTAGACCAAGTGCCTAGTAGTTTTCTTACGTCACTGGCCTTGCTTGTGATTCCCATATTCCAATACTGAATTTTAAAAAAACATGTTTGGAACATAATATTTTGTTTGCAACAATGTCCCTGTAATCAGAACAGAAATCAAGCACACACTTGTCTATTACTTGAAAGTGATGAGAAGTAGTGGAAAGTTTCTTTCTGTAATGGGTAGAACAAGGTATAGTGCACACCAAAGCTGCACTGATGTAGGACCTCCACCTAATCTGGCGCATTGCTTCTGTCCTAATGTCCTTTTGCAGTGAATCAAGGAGTAATGAGCAACTTGTTTAAATATGTAAGAAGCAATGAAATATCATTGAATTACAACATTGGAATTGTACTCGGCTAAAGTTAATCTTACAAGCTGTCCTTAATTTTTGTATTTTTTTTCACAGCCAAGAAGCAATGATTACAAGTCCATTATGTTATGCTTCAGTTAACATCAGTAAGTGGGCAAAGAAGGTAATTTATACTGCTCCAAACTTTAGCACCCTTGAGGTACAAGCCGATTACATAAATGATAACTTAATTCAGGAGATACGATTAGCTCTTATCACATTGTGCTAACTCATTTAGCTTCGCACGGCTCTGTGGCTGGTGATTGATGGTGGTTGGTGATAATACATGGAAGTAATCCAACAATTGTACAGTAGTTCTGCCATTATAGATTCATCCTTTAATAGACTTTATAATGCTTTGCACATTACTATGTACAGAGCTAATATCTCAAGACACAAAGAAAACGGAATCACTGGGAGAGATTAGAAGGCAGCAAACTTGTATAAAGTTCAGATCACAAGACGGATATGGATGATGAAACCATTCAGCCCATCCAAGTTCGTTCATCCGAAATACATCTTAAAGTCATCCTTACACAGCATCCATCCGTTAAAGTGATTTGAATGTTTGATTGCACTACCCTGTCCAGAAGACCATTCTTCACCAATAGAAGAGAGACACCAAAAAAATGTTTTTTGTTATGACCAAAGAAACACTAATTGGTGGAGTTATAATTAACTGCTTTTAGTTCCAGACCCTCTGGAACAGTCTCATCAAAGAGTAGCAAAAGTAACAGAGGAGACAGCTGGGAATGTAATGGCTGCGATCTGCTTGTTCCCATCAGGGGCCACCTAGTGCTGTGTTGCCCTCGAGCGGATTTGAAATGTGCACCATTTGACTTATGTTAGGGTTGGGGTGGGGGGAGGAAAATTAGGCTGAATACTTGCCTGAAGCACTGACTCACGCTGGTGTCCATGGACACCAGCCCCATTGTACCTCATCCAATTGGTCAATCATCACATGTCAACCTAGACAAGGGGTATGTAGCAGATTATTCAGTGTCAGGGAATCACATTCAAGCATATCCGCACACGTGCACTTTCTAGCCGGTGGGTGTGGGGGCAGGGGGGTTGTTGGTGGTCAATGGTTAATAATTAAGAGCAAGAACTCTGTCTGACTCAACACTATCACCAATCATAGCCGAGGACTACAGAGACCAGTTGCTGCGCCTCTACTGCCACACAAAATTAGTCTGCATTTAACATCAATTTATGTGGAAGAAATCAGGTGCAAGAAACCCTTTTTCACAGGGCTTTAAAAATTCACCATCTGCGACTGATTGCTCCCGGTGGTGCAACAGCTTTGTTTATCTGAGGGCCTGTTTAAACTGGGAGATCACATTTAGTTTGATTGGCCCCCGCATTTACATTCACCTCTGCCCTCAGCTGAGGGAACTGGTTGGCCAGCATCGGATTACTGCCTAAGAGAAGAAGACAGTCCAATGGCATGCTGCTAGAGCGCAGAGAAGGGCTAAAATGAAGAAGGTGTTTAAATCGCATTGCTTATTTACCTGTTTGCTCTCAGTCAGATTGGAAGCCATTTACTTCACAGGCAGTCAGAACCTGAGATCAACAGGTGGCCTTTCGAAAAGGATTGTTAGGAAAAAGTAATTGGTGCCGTTTAGATAGTGAAATTTTAATGGTAACAGCTGTAAAATCAAAACGAGCCTACATTTGGAGCTGTAGTGTAAATAGGGCTTTATGATTATGCTTTAGTAGCTGAGCATTAGGCCAATAGAGTTCTCCCTGGTGTTCTGGCCAACATTTATCTCTCAACAAACACCTAAAACAGATTATCTTGTCATTTATTTCATTGCTGTTTGTGGGAGCTTGCTGTGTGCAAATTTGCTGCTGTGTTTCCCACGTTACAACAGTGACTACACTTCAAAAGTACATCATGGCCTTCTTTGACCTCACAAAGGCCTTCGACACCATCAACCGTGAGGGATTATGGAGTGTCCTCCTCAAATTCAGCTGCCCTCAAAAGTTTGTCACCATCCTCTGCCTGCTTCACGACAATGTGCAAGCTGTGATCCTGACCAACAGATCAACCACAGACCCAATTCATGTACAGACCGGGGTCAAGCAAAGTTGTGTCAATGCACCAATGCTCTTCTCGATCTTCCTGGCTGCAATGCTCCACCTCACCCTCGGTAAGCTCCCCACTAGAGTGGAGCTTATCTACAGAACAAACGGGAAACTGTTCAACCTCCATCACCTCCAGTCCAGATCCAAGGTCGTCCCATCCTCTGTCATCGAATTACAGTATGCAGACGACGCTTGCATCTGCGCTCACTCGGAGGTCGAACTCCAAACCTTCGTCAACACCTTCACTGAAGCATACAAGAGCATGGGCCTTACACTAAACATCCATAAGACAAAAGTCCTCTACTAATCTGCCCCTGCCACACAGTACTGCCCCCTGATTATCAAAATCCACGACGAGGCCTTGGGCAACGTGGACCACTTTCCATACATCAGGAGCCTACTGTCAATAAGGGCAGATATCGATGACGAAGTCCAAAACCGCCTTCAGTGTGCCAGTGCAGCCTTCGGTCACCTAAGGAAGAGAGTGTTTGAAGACCAGGACCTCAAACCCAGGACTATGGTCCACAGAGCAGTAGTGATACCCACCCTCCTGTATGCTTCAGAGACATGGACCATGTACAACAGGCACCTCAAAGCACTGGAGAGATACCACCAATGCTGCCTCCGCAAGATCCTGCAAATCCATTGGTCAGTGTTCTCACTCAGGCCAACATCCCCAGCATCGAAGCTTTGACCACGCTCGATCAGCTCCGATGGACAGGCCACATCGTCCACATGCCCGATACGAGACTCCCAAAACAAGCGCTCTACTCGGAGCTCCAACACTGCAAGTGAGCCCCAGGTAGGCAGAGGAAACGCTTCAAGGACACCCTCAAAGCCGCCTTGAAAAAGTGCAACATCCCTGTATTGATTTCTGTGTGGGTTCAATGACGAGACATTTATGAAAGAGAATGTCTTTTAATCTAAAGTCTGTTCAACTCTTTATACAGCTTTACAGGAGACACGATGCTTGTGATGCATCTAGAATGAAACTGAAACTAAACTAAACTCCATTGCTTGTCTCGGTCACATGCCCTCTGCTGGTCAGGCACAAGCAATCAATACATGCAAACATGCTGTTAAGGCATCATAATCGAACAGGCAAATACCCTCTCTATTTGCTGATATCATTACAATCCCCACCCCAACACCTGGGAATCCCTGACCCAAGACCACACAAAGCGATGGAGAAACATTCGGGAAGGCGCCGAACACCTCGAGTCTCTTCACCAGGAGCAAGTGGAAGCCAAGCGCAAACAGCGGAAGGAATGCACATCAACCCAAGCACCCCACCCACCCGTTCAACCACCGACTGCCCCACCTGTGACAGAGACTGTAGGTCTCGCATTGAACTCATCAGTCACCTGTGAACTCATTTTTAATGTGGAAGCAAGTTATTCTCGGTTCCGAGGGACTGCCTAAGAAGAATTGGCTTTGGAATATCCTGTGGTCATGACAGGCGCTATATCATAGAATCATAGAATGGCTACAGCACGAAGAAGGTCATTAGGCCCATCGAGCCCGCGCCGGCTCCTTGCAAGAGCTAGTCCCACTCCCCCGCCCTTTCCCCGTAGCCCTGCAATTTTTTTTCCTTCAGATACTTATCCAACTCCCTTTTGAAAGCCGTGATTGAGTCTGCCTCCAGCACCCTTTCAGGCAGTGTATTCCAGATCCTAAACACTCGCTGCGTAAAAAGTTTTTTCTTAGGTCGCCTTTGGTTCTTTTGCCAATGCTAGTCTTTCGTTATCCATATTTTAACATGAACAACTAGAAAAAAGTCATCCTCTGTTCAAAATGGCCACTATTTATATTCTAACCATTACTTCACGACAAAGATCATGGCCCAGAATTTACGGTCAGCATTCACTGTTGGCCTCGAAGTAAACTTTGTGTCGAGAAGTTAAGGTTTTCCGCCACGTAATTGAAATCAACGGAAGTTAATGGAGATTCCCAGTGAAAAGCTGCTGTGACATCAACTAGCTGTCTAAGCAGCCAATCAAAATGTAAAATTTTCACACAGCGAACAAGGAAGTGGGTAAGCTCTTAAATTTTTAACTTTTTAAAAATGTTAGAGAGAGTAAAACAAAGATTGGGGCTCTCACATGGGGAAAAGACAAACCTGAATTAAAGATGAACAAACTTTAAAAAAAATGTATTTTAAAGTTTCTTAAAAATTTTAATTTTCCTTAAAATAGATACATTTGACACTGCACAAAATTAAAATAGCTTTTCAGGTCCATAGCCTTTGTTGAGCAGTTGATACGCTGTTAAAATCCCAGTTACACTTAATCTGTTTGGGTCTAATTTTTAATGGGGTATTTAACAGCGTAATTATTGCGGATGAGCCGAAGTTTTTGTCAGTTTCCATGACTTGAGCGATTTCACTGATTGCCAGCATAATGGTGGGTGGTGGGGGGGCGGTGGAGGAGCACAGCGCAGCTTGTGGAGCAGCAGTGAATGACTGGCCTCAACTTCAGGATTTCCGCATTAGGCTGTGCATGCGTTAAATCCAGAAGTTGCGATCAGTTTCAAAGGGGAATTGACAGCGAACACTGCCAGTTCAACGTCATTGGGACCGCAAATTCCGGGCCATAGTCTTGTTTGAAAATTTGGCACATTGTGTATTTTTTTACTTGCTCCAGATTTCTCCCCTATTATGAGATCCAGTACCTCACCCAAATGGTCATTCATTGTGAGCCCAGATAATGCCTACCAGCAGCCTATTATGTTGGGGAGCATCACAGCCAACTCTGATCCTGCCTTCACCCAATATCCATCTGGAATACATACTTGCCAGGGTCAGATGATAGCACTCAGGAGTGAAAACCAGGACTGCTTTACCAGTTTTCCAGTTTCTTGTGCCCTCAGCTGAGGGAACTGGGCTGTTTTCACTTGCCCGAGGAGAACTGAGGCTAACTTAGTGTCCCCACCACCAGCTGATGAACTCAGCACAGACATAACACCAATCTTGGGACCTTTCAGATCTGCATTTCACAGTAGAACTGCCCATCAACACATCAAGGGAGCTGTGCTTATTTTTTGCCACCCTTAACAAAAAGGTTGAGTCATTGTCAGCCATTGGTTATACTGCGTGTATGGTGAGAATTAGCAGGTTATGTTTTGCCCAGAATGAATCTGAATGACATAATTTGACATGTGATTTTTCTATCCCACTCTCATTTTTGTTATTAAGCAACCACACAATGGTGCAGTATGAATGTAACAACAGTGGGATGTGAAAGATAATCCCCCTTTGTAATGTTATGAAGCCACCTTTTGAGCTTGTGGGTTCACAATGGCCCAGATATTCCGATCGCAGGCTGCGATGTGGAAAAATCTGCGCCTAGACCGGAGGGCTCCTGGGAGGTGCAGAGTTCTGCTGCTGGGCCTCTCCAAACTGCCGGTGTGCAGGGCCCACGTATCCCAGAGGCGCAGGCGGTTCGCAGTGTCCCTGGGATCACGTGGGCCATGGGGAGCCAATCAGAGAAGGGAATCTCCATTCAGACATTTGACAGGAAGACCTATCAAATATATGAATGGTGATCACCCCCAAAAACATAGTAAAACTTTAAATATATATATATTTTTTAATCACATTTTTAAAATGACTTGAAATGACATAAATTAACCATTTTAAACAAAAATTAAAATTTTTGAAAAAAACAATTAAAGTTTTTAACGGGGCTAAAAATAAACTTACCTTTCTTTAAAGTATTTTTTAAATGTAAATCAGTGGAAAACATTTTTTAAAACTTTTTTTCAACTCTTATCCTGCTTTTACCAGGCGCAAGAATTGTAAGTGTTTTCTGCGGGCGGAGGGTCTCCAAAAAACGGAACTCTCCACCCGCAGAGGCTCTTCTCCAGAGCAGCCAGGGGATCTGTCAAGAGCTTTCTTGACAGATCGGAAATGCCGGTTTCCAGCGCATGTGCAGTGCATGCCTGAAACCGGCATTTTCCGATGTCTCTACGGGTGAGTACACAGCGCGTACACACCCGTAGGGATCAGAATTTCTGCCCCATTTAATATGTTTTATGTCTCACCAATCTCTAGATATTGCATCCTTACTATCTGCAGGTTATCTGTACACTTTACAAGTTTGTCCTATGTCAATATAGAAGTTGTTTGTGGTGCTGTATGTATTCTCAAAGGTTTCCCATTTGCAGAAACTGCTGCTGAAGAATTATCCAGAAAATTACAAATAAAAGTGAACCTTTTGTCAATTGCTCGTCTTAGTCATGGCAAATTAATGGTACAGTTACGGACATAAAATGGCAGCTGTGAAAGCTGAAAAATTGATGTCACCAATCACTAGGTGATATATCAGGACTGTCCCATTATACCACTATGGTGTTACATTTACAAAATTATGTTTGACTTGATGGGTAATTATGCTCTCCTGAGGTTCTGTCAGCAGCTCTGTATTCCTGTCTACTTTTCCATATAGCTAACACAGTCTTACGGGTAATTTTTCTTTTTAACAGAAAACAGGTTAATTTTAAGAACTGCCAGATGTCTCTATGGGTCACTGGAGACCAAAGGCTGGTGACACAACCAACTGTTTAAAAGCCTCATTTGAATTATTAGTGAGAAAAGAACAAAGATAAAAGGTTAAAAGCACGTTTTGCTCTTTATTCGAATTTTTCAGTTGGCCAACAATGTCAAGCACCAGATGATTGCTGGAATGGCACCGTTTATTATTCCCACTACGTGCTTTACATTAAACAAAAGATTCAAATTTTCAATTCTGCCTGTCTAGTAGAGGAGTCAATGTACAAACTGAAAAGATGAATTCAATTTCTAATACAAATTTATTGTTATAAATATTAATGCTGAGCTGAGATCAAAGAAGTCTTATTTAAAGCCATGGTGCTTCAGTTTGACTTTCACAGAGAACGGTATCTCTGAGGGGTTTGAATTGTACATTTTAAGATTTTGACAATTAGTCCTCAAGTACAAAGATTGCAGGCATTGTAAGTACCCCTGCACATCTGTCGGGTTAATTTGAATGCATTGCTCTAAACATTTATTAGTACCCATTTAAAAAAAAAGAATTTTAAATAGGACGCCTCAACAATATTTCTTTTATAAAGATTCCAGTTAGAATTTGAGCGTTGTAAAATTTAGCTCTTTCTGATCTGCTGAAATGTACTTGGCATTTTTCCTGAAAATGACCACTGGGGCAGTGGAAAATCAACATATGGTCGTCACTGGTTACCATGTCTTCGTTAATGGCTATAGAGTTGGCAGAAATCCATTTACTGAAAAATCCTGTTGCACACATAACCGAGGTTGGCATTTTAAATGAACTAAAGAGATCTTAAATAGGGGACTGAATGGTGCAGTGGGCTGGACTACTGTTTGGCCACTTTCTGCCCCTTCGAGATGAAGGGTCCAGTTAGGCCTAAACTGAATGGTTCTAGAGGTCAAATGAAGTTGAGTTTAGGTAGTCTCCTCCCTGTTCCTAATATGTATAACTACATAATGCAAAAAATATCCTGTTCAACACCACTATTGGCATTGCTCTTGGCTCTAAAAAGGATTCCTGTTGCAGCATCCAAGCAGAAGTCTTCAGGTGACACTGAAGTGCAACTGAAGAAATTGGGCATTACTACTTTGGTACTACCTTGAGACTTCTTTTTGGTTGCTGTATTGGGACTTTGTGTTGTGAATTGCAAGGGTTGGCAACAGTGCAAAGCCAGCTACCTAAAGTCGACAGTCACAATCAAACAAGTCCCAATGATAATTAGTCGAGGAAATTAAAATGTCATACTTAAACAGTAGAGGGTGCTGTTTGGAAGTTCGGATTCTAGCACTTTATCGGCAAGTGATAGATAAAGCTTTACTCTGCACCTGACCCGTTATTCCTGACCTTAGGGTGATTGGTGGAAAATTGAGGGCAAAAAAGTGATGGAATGTTTTCATTTTCCCAGTAGGGTGACCTTCATCTTAACAAGCACAAACATTAATTAAAAATAGTCTCATTTATTACAACAATGACTACACTTCAAAAGTACTTAATTAGCTGTGAAGCGCTTTGGGACGTCCTGAGGTCATGAAAGGAGCTATATAAATGCAAGTTGGATTGTTCGTTCTTCCTCTCTTCCTCTCTTCCTTCCTTATTCAAAAAAAAGCTATATATGGCAGCATGTTGATTTGCATAAAATATTATCAGCATTGCCTCGACTCATGATTCCGTTATCAATTTATTGATTTTGCACTATTTTAACGTGCGTGATTCACAGAGGTGGAAAGGAGAGAGTGAAAATGCCCCTCTCAAACCCGTAGATGACGTGCATTAGAACAATAGTGCAGAATCAATCAGCCATTAACAAAATCACTAGCGATTGTGATGCTGTATCATTAATAATAAAAATAATTTGAACTCATTTCATATAATGCCAGCTGGGCATCAATGAAGAAATTAATTTCAAGTTAAAGCCATGTGTCTTTAGTTATTCTACCAGCAGTTCTCTAATAAGCTTCCTCAAATCTTAAGCAAGGTATTTGAAGTATTTTATGTTATGGCCCTGTGGTTTATCTTTCTCCTTTAGTACAAAAGCCATTAGACATCACTAAAAGGCATACAGTACTCGCTCTAAATAAACCCACTGTTCAAAGAAATTCTAATCCTTTGCCTGCTGTAAGTGTTTAAATATCTATTCATGCTGCTCAATATTATGTTGCCAGAGCAAACATACACTATAAATGCTTGAGGCCTAAAATGATTAGTCTTTATGTCCCACCTTTTCAGGCTTCAGGTTTACAATTTATTTTGGTAAGTTTAATGAATTGCAGTAAAGGTGATGCATTATATGTCAATAAGTTTATAACATTATTAAAATTCTACCAGATACAGTTAGTGCCATGAACAGATTTTAATTGTGACTGCAAGTAGACATCAAACAGCCTTAACGGCAGGAAGAAAGTCAGCTGGCACATGTAGGATTATGCAAGTGCAGATCTTTTATTCCTGCAGTCACCCATTTTTTTGAAATGGCTCGAGATTTTAAATTAATGTTAGCCAGTAAAAGCACTAAAAAAGAGTTATTAAAAAAATCCATCAGATCAGTGGCTAAAACCAATTTAGACCTTAAAGAAAGAAAGAACTTGCATTTATACGGCGCCTTTCACATCCGCAGGAAGTGCCAAAACACATCACAGCCGATGAAGTACTTTTGAGGTGCAGAAACTATTGTTGTCTAGCTAAATGTGGCAGACATCTTATGCACAGCAAGGTTCCACAAACAGCAAATTAGATGAATAATCAATTAATCCGATTTTGGTTGAGGGTGTAATGTTATCCAGAAGACTCTGTTCTTCTTTGAATAGTGTCACGGGCACATTTATTTTCCCCTAAACAGGCAGACAGGACTTCAGTTTGATGTCTTATCTGATAGACAGCATCTCCAACAATGCAGCACTCCTTCATTACTGCACTGGAGTGTCCGAGTTAGATTATGTACTGTAGTCCTGGAGTGGGCCTTAAATCCACGGCCTTCTAACTCAGAGGCACCTAGGCCCAATTGACAAATGTAGGAGAGCTGCTAAATTTTACCAGGAGCACTTTCAACAGTATCTCAGTGGGAGTTAATCAACAGATAGATAAGGGCTAGTCCCACAATCGCACACTCTAGGCTGGAAGCACTGGCAGGAAGAACAGGTTAGAGAATGGGGGCTACAATGCTGTAGCCTGTCTCAAAACCACACTCCCTTCGAGCACTGTTCCCCCATTAGGAGTCCTATAATGTAAATACAACATACAGCTTATGCATCTTTTTGAAAGTGGTGACTCAGCAACAACAACAACTTGCACTTATATAGTGCCTTTAGCATAACAAAATGTGCCACGGTGCTTCATCGAAGCGTAATCAAAAGAATATCAACGCCAAGCCAAAGAAGATATGAGGAGGGGCGACTAAAAGCTTGGTCAAAGAGATGGATTTTAAGGAGAACCTTCAACGAAAGGTAGGTGGAGACATGGAGAGGTTCAGGGAATGATTTGCAGAGTATAGGGCCTATACAGCTGAAAGTACAGCTGCCAATGACTGGGCAAAGAGAGTGCGGGGATGCACAAGAGGCCAGAGTTGGAGGAATGCAGAGTTCTTGCGGGGGAGGAGGGCGCTCAGTAGGGGCAGGGGGGTTGGAGCAGTTGTATGGCTGTAGGGCGAGGCCATGAAGAGATTTAAACATGTGGGTGAAATTTTTAAATTTGAAGCATTGGGGGGCCTGGAGTTAATGTAGGTCAGTATGTACAGGGGTGATCGGGAAGTGATGCACGACAGGATACAGACATTGGAGTTTTCAATAAAGCTTATGCATGGTGGAGATCAGGAGGCCAGCCAGGACAGCATTGCAATAGTGGAGTCTGGAGGTGACAAAAGGCATGCATGAGGTTTTCAGCAGAAGATGGGCTGAGGCAGGGGTGGAGAGCGGCAATGTTACAGAGGTGGAAGTAAGCGTATTTTGTGATGATGGGGATATGGAGTCACAAGCTCAGCTTGGGATCAAATAGGATGCCCAGGTTACGAACAGTCTGTTTCAACCTGAGTCAGTGGCCAGGAGAGGGATGGAAGCGGTGGTGAGCATTTGGGGTTTGCGGTGGGGGCCAGAGACGAGGGCTTTATTCTGCCTTATGTTAACATGGAGGAAATTGCGGCTCATATAGAAGTGGATGTCGAGCAAGCTATCTGGCAACACAGAGGCGAGGGATGGGATCGCTCCATCTACGGAGGATGTCCTTGATGGCGTAAGCTGGCTTGGGTGCTGGCTGTCATCTGGTACATTGCTCAAGTGGCCATTATTCATGGATGAGCCTTATAATGAATAAATGCTGGGTATTCAACCGTAGGATGAATTGCAGCATATAAGTATATATTATTAAGAGTTCTGACGTAGATTTTCAACTTGCTGCCTGGGCATAAAACTGGTGTCATGGATCAATGGTAAGGAAATTTGTTCTTTTTTAATAACAGGCAGCTGATCCACAGCACCAGTTGAAAACTTATCTCCAAGCCCCAGCCTCCACAGATGAAGAAGGAAGATATATTCCATTCATTGAGTGAGAGGGAGGGAAGAGGATAAGCCATAAAGATGCAACAGACCAGTGAAGAAGGTGGGACACGGCCTCCCTGCCCAACAGTCCAGGGACTCCCCACCACGCCATTCAAATGACCTCACACAGCTGCTTTCCATTTTAGAGCTGAGTCCTGAGATGAGGTTGCACACGGCATTTTCTCTCTCAGACTTTCCATTATCCAGCTCACCAACCAATTGTAGAGTAAGATTGTGCATAACTGCGTTACAGGCCGCATCAGGCCAACCCACCCTTTGGAGCAAGTGGGCAGGAGGAAAAAACGGAAAGAAAGCAAAAAATCACAAGGACCCAAATGTGCCGGAAAATTCCCCCGCGATGCTACGCAACCACGTGGCATCAAGACTGCCTGAAGGTATTCTGAACTGTAAGTGTGCACTCTAAGGGGGTCATTTTAACTGAACTCGCCAGGCTGGAAACCCACAGGATCAAGTGGAATGCCGGTTTTACACCCCGCCCAATATTGCTCTACACTGACTTCAACGGAGATTAAAGTCGGGCGGGGTGCAAAACCAGCATTGCCCCCGATTAAGTCAGTTTCCCGACTGGCGGGATGAGTTAAAATGCCCGCTTAATCGTCCAACTGAATCTCAGAAATATTTGAGGTGTTTCTGTGAAATAAAGTCTATTAAATGGGCAAGAGAAAAAACTAACATGGACCTTCAGACTACAAACATCTCCAAGAGCGAAAATGAGTGACTTTTCTAATAAATTTCCAGTGAGATTGGAAGACTGCACAGATTCAGGCAGTGGATCCATACTGAGACGAGAAAGGGAGGTCTACACTGTGCAGACCATTCGCATTCTCATTGATTTTAAATGAAAAAAGTCAGTCAGGTGGGTAAGAGGATTGATTGGACCAGAACAATTGTGCATTTTATTATGTAGGTCAATACTGTGCATGACAGCAATAACTCAGTTTTGACTGAGCCAAGTGATTCCAGCTTCTGAAGGTGTGGCGTAGTCAGTACTAAATAATTTATACAGTCCACTTTCCAAAGCAGCTTTCACCTAAAGCTATAGCTTTCATGGATTTCTTTTTTTAACTCCTTTGGGGTGGAAATTTATCATTAGCGTACACACCAACTGTTCTCAATTTTGGAGCCAATGTCAGTTTGCCTGCATTTGCTGATATTGAAAGCGCTTTCTGTGTTCCTCCGAGGTCTCCTTCTAAACTCAGTGTGGTTCAGTTCTTCTGCGGGTGTGCTGCCAGGGCACAGCTCTACATATGTGCCGCACTTTCACATGGTTGCCATGCTCGGCCAGGACAGACTGGAGCCATTCGGCGGAGAGGCGGGTGACACCTTGATTCGATTCTGCTCCAGCTTTCGCGAGTTGGGAGCTAGCCCAGGTATCGAGCTCATCTCATTGCCACAACCGGGCAAAAGCAAAGAAAAAGAACCACAAGTATTTCCAGTTATTTTTTTAAAGGTGGGCCTGTTATTGAGTTGAGTTGGCAACAAACAAGAAAAGATTTCGGAGCTTCCAAACATTCAGGGCAGGACTGACCACAGTCCCACGATTTTCCACCCATTGACACTAATGGGTGGAAATTCACGGGTAATACCCATAATAATTTCGCAACAAGCATCCCGCTGCATGCGGCACCCCACCAGTGGTGCAGGGCCTTCGAAAGTTCCGCTCGTTGTGTGCATCCATCGGCCATTTCAATTAAACTGCATGCAGCTCTCAATCATAGCAACTACATCCAGGTCAGAGGGGAACAGTCAAGGCACTTCCTGTACTTAGCTATGGATACAAATTTACACTGATTGATACATCTCCCCCCTCAAAGGAAAATAAACTTTACACTTCAACAACAGTGATAAAATCTATACCCACATATGGAATCCAACAGTTCCAGTATTAACACAATGTCACTGGTAAATTCAATCATCGTCACATGGCCTTTATGCTTCTCTATCACACTTTCTTGTTACAGACATTCCAGCCTAGAAAAATAGCAGAAACTGAGCAAGAGCTGACAACAGCCCTGATTCTAAGCCTATGGCATGTGAAAGTAAGTGGCTGGGCAAGTTTTGTGACTTAAGCTGTGAGTGTACAAAAGATTCTTTCATTTGTCTTGGAGAGATACCTGAAAGCATGAAGGGGAAATCCAAATTTTAAAAGCATAAAATTTGTGATTCTGTTTCTAAGGGAGTCCAGGGGGAATATTCCCCCAGAAAAGGTTGAATGATTACATTAAAAATGACGCCTAGTTCACACCCCCCTGCCCCAGTTCATAGAGACACTGGGCTGACTTTTTAGACCTTCCACCCGGTGGAGAATGGGTCGGTAGAGCCCCGAAAATGGCAGGCAATGACTGATGAACTCATTGCCGCATTTGCTGCAGCCGTGATGAGGTTGTGTTGGCATCTACCACTGAGCGACTGGAGGAACCCCAAGTCAGGTGGTAGGCCCATTTAAGATGCTAAACTGGGCTGAACTGGGTGGAGTATACGCCATGCACGCCCCAACCAGTATCAGCATGCGGTCCAGACAAAGAGGATCGTAAAGGTACGTTCCTCTTCAATTTTGCTGACTGCTCCTCCAGGCTCCATGAAACCAGCCTGGGTCACTGCTGCTCCAGTATCGCCCGCCGCACCCCCCAGAGATCGGGGCACCCGCTGCTTCTTACCTACCTACTTGCGGCCTTGGCCCCTTGCTTGTCTACATGCTGTCCTTTGGTGGCGTTATCCACAGACATGGGGTCAGCTTCCACATGTACACTAACGATGCCCAACTCTACCTCATCACCATCTCTCTCGATCCCTCCACTGCCTCTGTGTTGTTCGACTGTTTGTCTGACATCCAGTCTTGGTAGGCGTGTATAACTGACCTGGGATTGCTTGGGGCAGAACTTTCAACTTCAGTGGTGGAGGGGGCTGCGTAAAAAGTGTTGTAGCGAATCGACTCTTCATAATTTCATTCAACGGAAAGGAAAATCGGGCAGGGTGCATGGCGGGCTGTCAATCCGCTATTATTGTCTTACACCCCCGGCGATTTTGAAAGTTCGTTCTTGATGTTGTAATTGGGTGCGCAAAGTCAAATGTGTTCTCTCCTTCTGCGCTGACGCTCCTCAGTTTAATGAGTAAGAAGAAAGAAAGTCTTGCATTTATATAGCGCCTTTCACAACCTCAGGACATCCCAAAGTGCTCTGCAGCCAAATAAGTACTTTTTGAAGTGTAGATACTGTTGTAATGTAGGAAGACAGCAGCCAATCTACACTCAGCAAGCTCCCACAAACAGCAATGTGATAATGACCAGATAATCTGTTTTAGTGGTGTTGGTCAAGGAATAAACATTGGGGCACTGAGGAAAACGCACCTGCTCTCCTGTTAAATAGTGCCATGGGATATTTTACGTCCATGTGAGAGGGCAGACAGGACCTCTGTTTCTCTTCTGAACCACAGCACCTCTGAAAGTGCCACGCTCCACTCAGTGTCAGTCTAGACTGGAGAGGGATTTGAATCCACAACCTTCAGACTCAGAAGCGAGAGTTTCTACCAAGTGAGCCACAGCTGACACGGAGTACAAAATTCATGACAAACTGCCTGGAAGCATCGTTGACTTATTTGCCCAATTAGTCGATTAGTTCAGCGACATTGGTCCAATGTGCTGGTTGAAGGTACTTTTTTTGTTTCTTGAATCAATAAATAATGTTTTAATGTCACATGAGCGACCGAGACAGTACTATGAACTACCAACCACCTGTAACAGTTGCCAATTTAATAATTCCTCCCCGCAAGAATGTAATTGGTTAGCAAAGCATCAACATAGTCTTCATCAGACCAACACATAAACTATTATTTTTCGGCCCAAATCTCTAAAGAACATATTAACCTTGCAGTCTTTCCAAAATGTAGGCAGGAGAAACATTGTATAAAATGTAATTAACAATACTTAACCTTGTGCTGTTTCCAGTTGTAATTTGTTAATAATTTATATAGCCAGAGAGGAAAAATAAAACCCTAAAGCTGTTTGTGCAAAAAAACCATTCTATAAATGATTCCCATCTTGAAGTCTCCACTGCAGATTTGGAACAGAAAACATAACACTATGATAAGAATTGACAGAGCAAATCTGTGCCTCAGCACACAAGGATTATGCTGGTGGTGCTGCGCCATTGTGGTGTCCTT
Organism: Somniosus microcephalus; assembly: GCF_052327205.1. Classification (NCBI taxonomy): domain Eukaryota; kingdom Metazoa; phylum Chordata; class Chondrichthyes; order Squaliformes; family Somniosidae; genus Somniosus; species Somniosus microcephalus. The sequence goes on from NC_140998.1 coordinate 42,084,056, forward strand.
AAAATTTTGTTAAATATCGTTTATTTTTCTATCCAAAACCACTTGGCAACTGGTCTTTATAAACGTGCTTTACACATTACACCCAGTCTGTTAATCCGACTTCTGAATAGGTTTTGTTTAAAACATAAGAACATAAGAATTAGGAGCAGGAGTAGGCCATATGGCCCCTCGAGCCTGCTCCGCCATTCAATAAGATCATAGCTGATCTTCAACCTCAACTCCACTTTCCCGCCTGATCCCCATATCTCTTACCTCCCCATGAGTTCAAAAATCTATCTATCTCAGCCTTGAATATACTCAACCCTTTGGGGCAAAGAATTCCAAAGATTCACAACCCTTGTATGTTTCAATGAAATCACCTTTCATTCTTCTAAACTCCAGAGAGTATAGGCTTGTTCTACTCAATCTCTCCTCATCGAACAACCCTCTTATCCCAGGGATCAATCTAGTGAACCTTCGTTGCACCGCCTCTAAAACAAGTATGTCCTTCCTCAGATAAGGAGACCAAAACTGTGCACAGTACTCCAGGTGTGGTATCACCAAAGCCCTGTACAATTGTAGCAAGGCATCCTTACTCTAGTACTCTAACTCCCTTGCAATAAAGGCCAACATGCCATTTGCCTTCCTGATTGCTTGCTGTACCTACATGCTAAACTTTTGCATTTCCTGCACAAGGACACCTAAATCTCTCTGAACACCAACATTTAATAGATTCTCACTATTTAAAAAATATTCTGTTTTTGTATTCTTCCTGCCAAAGTGAATATTTTTTTTTAGATGCAGCCTATTTAAGATGTTTATTGTAAAATCCTGAAAGACTGGCTACACTGTGTTACCTTTACTGTTAATAAACATGTAGCCACACCTAATTCACCACCATCTATATTTTTCCCCATGTTCCCTTGGGAGAGAAATTCAGTATCGCCCCGTTTGGGGCGCAATTATCGGCCGGGGGCAAAGTTTAGCACCTGCCACTAATTATCGCCTCCAACTGCAAACTTGGCTTCTATCGCCCCTGGAAATGATTGGAGTGCTAAATCAGGCGCTACACACCTCTCTTAAGGCGCTAACGCTGAGGAGTGAGGCGTTAACTCAGAGCGCTGGCGAAGCTCATGAGATGTCAGTCAGCAATGGAACACAGACACACTGGCGACGGCCAGTTCTTAAAGGGGAGGGTCGATCTTGCTCTCCATCCACACCCAGCTCATTGCAGCCTTGAATCTTGGCCTGAAGTGACCTGTACATCAAATCTGCTGGAAAGAACAATGGAGAGGCCCAGGGAAAGAGCTCAGAGTGCAGCCCCCATAATCTCTTCTAAATCGATGCAAGGAAGGTCAAATCAAAATGAACCTGCAAAGTGCTGCTCAGTACCCAAAATGCCATCACACAGCATTGAATCTCTCCAGAAAGTCTCTCTCTCTCTCTCTCTCAGAATGCATGGTGCAAAAATGTCAATGACAAAAAAAGGCAGGAAGCGGTCACCTTTAAAAAGTACTCCCCCAGTCCCTTCCCGACTGCAAAACGCTCCCCTCAACCTGTCGTTGCGGTAAGGCAGGGGGCACCACTCAATATCCGGTCTGGGGCGCTACTGGGGCGTTGCACGCTCGACTGACATCACGATCTGCGGGCGCAGGAGATCATGGCGGTAGTGTTTAGTGCCACTGCAAAATGTCTCATCAATTTTGCGAGCGGCGCAAACATCGCCGCAACCAGGCGCTAGTTGCTTTGCGCCCCATTAGCGCCCTCTTAGGGCACTAAAGGGAGGCGCAAAGCAACCAAATTTTTCCCCCCTTATGTTTAAATCGCTTCACGACCTTGCCCCGCCCTAGGTGTGTAACTCCAGCCTGCTCCTCCAGCCCTACAACTCCCACAGACTCTGGCATTTCGTGCATCCTTTTCTCTCTTTGTCCCACCATTGACAGCTGTGACTTCAGCCACCTAGTCCACATGCTGTGGAATTCCCTCCCTAAACCCCTCTGCCTCTTTATCTACATTTCCTCTGTTAAGACCCTCATAATAGCTCCTTCTTTGGCATAGCATTGATTCTTTTTCTTCAAGCCTCTCTGAAGCATTGGGCTGTTTTTCTATGTTAAATGTGCTATTGTAGGAATGGCTAGATTCCTAATTAAAGGACTGAGGTCGAGTCAGTCTATCAAACAAACGATGTTTAACACTAATCAACAGAGTTTAAAACGAAAACACAGGAGAACTACATTACAGGTCTGTACTCTTTGCTGGCTCCACGAGGACTGGCTAGGGCGGCTCCCCAGCCTGACATCATGACGTTTTCCCACCGCTGGAGGATCACGTGATCAACGTGATGACGTCATCGCGTTTGGTCTCATTCGTAAAGGGACCGCGCTATGTACATGCAATGATATGAACAAAGATACAGATTCATTCTGCAGCTAATAATTTGTTAAAGATAATTATGTACATTAGATCAGAGTCCCCCTGGTGGCTCCACCACACTATATAAATGGAAGTGGCTGTTGTTTTGTAAGTTGCTTCACAAAGCACATTTGGCCTGTAATCTCTGTCCAGGGAAATGCGGACAAATAACTTTTACTCATGTAGGTTTCAAATACTTGAAACTTTTAGACCTGACAATTCGGGCACCCCCATTTTTGGGTGGGCAGTGGCGTAGGGATTGATGGCTGCACCTGAATGGTATCGCAGCAGCCCTCAGGTATGTGAGGGTGACTTGGAAAAGGGTGGGCGGGTATGCCCGGGTCGGAGGGTAGTGATGCCAATTCATGGATGGGGGGGGTGGGGGGGTGCGAGGGGGGTGGTAGTGGTGGCGATCGTCAGGATGGGGGTAACGGTGGCTGCGATTGTTGGTGTGAGCGCCGGCTGCCTCGGGTCAAACCAATCTTGCAGTGAGGGCTTCAAATAGGCCTTTCAGGCAGGGCAACACGCCGATTTTTCAGCTTTTCCCAACATGGCGGGCAGCACACTTCCGGCAAATTTTTAGACTTTAAAGTCCTACTGATAGCATGTTGCTACCCATATATAAATGCTATTCAGTCATTACACCAACTAAATGGTGGCCATGCCTTCTGTTGCCTAGGCCCTAAGTTCTGGAATTCCCCCCCTAAACCTCACCACCTCTCTTTCCTCCTTTAAGACGCTCCTTAAAACCTACCTCTTTGACTAAGCTTTTGGTCATCTGCCCTAATTCCTCCTTATGTGCCTCAGTGTCACATTTTTTGTCTTATAATACCCCTGTGAAGCGCATTGGGATGTTTTGGCAGCACGGTGGCATAGTGGTTAGCACTGTTGCCTCACAGCGCCAGGGACCCGGGTTCAAATCCGGCCTCGGGTGACTGTCTGTGTGGAGTTTGCACATTCTCCCCGTGTTTGCGTGGGTTTCCTCCGGGTGCTCCGGTTTCCTCCCACAGTCCAAAGATGTGCGGGTTAGGTTGATTGGCCATGATAAAAATTGACCCTTAGTGTTAGGGGGGATTAAATACGTGGGGTTACGGGGTTACGGGGATAGGGCTTGGGTGGGATGGCTGTCAGTGTAGGGACTGGGTGCTAGGGTTTGGATGATCAGCCATGATCTCGTTGAATGGCGGAGCAGGCTCGAAGGGCCGAATGGCCTACTCCTGCTCCTATCTTCTATGTTTCTATGTTTCTATGTTTTACTACGTTAAAGGCGCTATATAAATGCAAGTTGTTGTTATTGTTGTTGTTGTAGAAAAGAACAAGTTGAAAGGGGAAGAAAGCCATTTACCCCATCTAGCTCATTTTTTACTTTTACCTCTCTTACCACTAATTTTTGAAAAAGTATTTCAGTTTTAGCCCTCAGAAGATTCTTCAAATTCCTTTGTCTACTCCTACCTAGTAAATCTCTTTCTGCCACCTCCTCCCGCATCCAACTCATTTCCTCACTGAAATATCCCACTTGTCAGGAGCTAATGGTGCGCACTGGCTCCTAATCCTCTTAGTTCAAAGTCATTCAATTCAAATTAGCTGATCATTTGAATTTTTTCAAGCACTAAATGACCAATCTCCTATTTTATTAAAATTGCTTAATTTGAATTATTCAACAATTTGATTTTTTTTAAGCAAGAAAAATAACATTGAATTATCAGGAGTAGACCGCATCTTTCATTGAAATCTCCCTCTCCTATTTGCAACAATTCAGAAGGATGTAGGTACAGTATTTCTGGCCCACATTCCAAAGAGGATTAACAACAGAAAATGCTGGATAAACTCAGCAGGCCAGGCAACATCCGTGGAGAGAGAAATAGAGTCAACGTTTCGGGTCGAAACCCTTCTACAGAACCTATCATTTGCTATCGTTCTAAAGAGGATTTCTGGCTTGCAAGCTAAGAAGTTTGAGACCGCTGGAAGCAAGGGATCCTGATGGGATATGTACTTCGATGTCACCTATCTGGTAGCAGGGGGGTCCTCTAGATAGAGTGTAGGCTGGAAGGAGTGGACATTGAGGATGGAATAAGTTACAAGCAGCTTATTTGCTGTAGATTTGCTCAATGGTGTGTTTAACGACCTGAAATGTGGCCTATATCTCAGGAACTTAGCATGGGATTTACAACCTATGTGAGCTGTTACCTCCTTTGCTCAGATCAATTTTTTTAGCTCTCTGAGGATACATCCTTACAATGTTTCTCAACCATGCTTCATAACACAGTCATTCACAGCCCCTTGAAGAAAGTCACCATGGGAATCCATGTCTAGAGCCTCAAGGAACCAAGTGCTTATCCATTTACCATTGTGTGCATCTGGTAAAGATTGTCTGTACCTGATACAGACATCGGTTCCTGCACTTGCAGAGGAAAGTAATAATTGGTTTGTATTGTAGTTACATGAGAAAGCAGATAAAACAAAAGGCAATTAAACTCCCATTCATAAACAATGTAAATTCAGTCCCTATTCGCTTTCATCTACCTTTTTCATTGAGTCTCATTTGATATGAAAGAACTAAATGTAAAGTTCCTGCCACTGCTAGATTGACTAGGATGCTTTGTAGGTAAATTGCAATGATGTCATCATCAAAAGTAGATTATTTTAATGTATTAATTTATTGGTTTCAATTTCTACAACTGGGACTCAGGGAAATTTGAATATTATAGAACTGTAAATGCGTTTTAACATTGAAACCCCCCCCACCACGCACTGTGCTGCTGATTCCCACTCCAATTCACACTTGGTGTATTGTCTCCAATCTGCTTCCTCTCGAACTGAAGTGGCTACAATGTTAAAATGTATTCAGGTCTTTTGAATTTATTAGCACCAATGATAATAGGATTTTAAATTGGGACTGGGCGTCTAACCTAAATACAGCACTCTCGAAAATATATTATTCTGAAATTTGCTTGAGGTAGCTAGCTGTAGCAGCTGGGCACAGTATGTAAAAGTAATCCGATTCCTTCAGGTGAATAAATTATGTAAATAAGATACAATTGAATAACATAATTTTTCAATGGTTGATATGAGGGGACTAGCTGTTGAACTGGTGCAATAGAGTAGTACAATCTTCTGGTTGGTGTTATCCATAACCTGTAAATTAAAGGACACTTGCAAAATTAGAGACACAGTTGAAGTCATATGGGGAGAAATTCGGTTGGCAGCACCTCCAATTAGCGTCTAAAGAGGCCGAGAAGTGGGGCGGTAGCCAATTTTCGGCCGGGCGCAGTGAACCCAGCGCCTCCTCCCATATGGAGTGGGCATTTTGTGTGGGCGCAGGCAGATCATAACGTCATTTCAGTGTGCAACGCCTTTTGAGCGCCCCGGACCGGAAATTCAGTGTTGCGCCCCTCCGTTCCGCCTGGCGCTAATAAGGACTGCTTACCTGGAATGTTCCCCAGTCGCTCTCGGGCTAGGGGGGCGCTCTTTAAAGGGGACTGCACTGGTATAAAAGCAGCAGCCATTTTGGGAGCACAACTTCCTCAAGACTTTCACAGAGTTGCTGAGCTGCACTCTGAGAGCCATTGCACTAGTGAGCCAGTGCTGGCCAGAGGAACTTCAGCCTACTGACCATCACCTTGCAGCTGGTGAGCATTTACAACGTTTACAATTTCTTGTGCGCTATTACTATGGGGGCTGCATTGGAGGGGAACGTCCTGCTGCTGAACCATCTGGAAAGGGCACAGGGACGCAGGGAGAGAGGGCCTGAATGGCCAGACGGAGGAGGGCCAACAGATGTCGCCACACCAGACCTTACGCTGCCAGGGTTTTCCGACAGCAGTTCTGTTACTTGAATATGTCAGAGGAGCAGTGTCTTAGAAGGCTGCGCTTCAGAAAGGAGGTGGTGACTGAGCTGTGCCACCTGCTTCAGCCAGATCTGCAGCCTCAGATAAGGTGCAGGACCTCTCTGTCGGTGGCTGTCAAGATGACTGTTGCCCTGAATTTCTATGCGAGCAGCTCCTTCCAGGCCGCAACTGGGGACATTGCTAACATATCGCAGTTTGCAGTGCATTGCTGCATCCGTCAAGCATCAGATGCCTTATTTAAAAGGAGGCGGCAGTACATCTCCTTCCCTATGACACTGGAGAAGCAGCGGGAGCGCGCAGAGGGCTTCGCAGCAATAGCGGACTTCCCCATGGTGCAGGGCGCCATTGACTGCACGCACGTGGCTTTGCGGGTGCCTGTTTTGAATCCGGAGGAGTTCCGCAACCGCAAGGGGTTCCATTCCTTGAATGTTCAGCTGGTCTGTGACCACCGACAGCTGATCCTCGCAGTCAATGCGCAGTTCCCTGGCAGCAGCCACGATGCCTTCATCCTGCGCCAGACTTCAGTTGCAGACCTATTCGAGGCCCCGGCTCACCCAGGAGGCTGGCTTCTCGGTGACAAGGGCTATCCTCTGTGCCCAAGGCTGATGACGCCGCTCCATTCGCCCAGCACTCCTGCTGAAGAGTGCTTCAATGCGAGCCATCAGGCGACGAGGAACATTGTGGAGCACACAATGCTGAAGCAGCGGTTCCGCTGTCTCGACCATTCCGGAGGCGCCTTGCAGTACTCACCAGAGCGAGTCTCCCACTTCATCGTAGTCTGTTGCATGCTGCATAACCTCACCATCCTACGCACCCAGCCAATGCCACCAGCCATTGAAGCACCAGCGGAGGAGGAGGAGGAGGAGGAGGAGGAGGACCAAGACGGGAGGGAGGTACAAACTGGAAGGGCTGTCCATCAGAGGCTGATAACAAGCCGCTTCTAGGCCCCTCTGACGGAATGCTTGGTGCCATTCGATGAGGAGGAAGGGAACCGTCCGGATAACCCAAAGCCTATGAAGGGCAGTGAATGTAAATATCAGACATCACAGAAATCACAGAAATCACAGAAACCCCACAGTGCAGATAGAGGCCATTTCGGCCCATCGAGCCTGCACCGACACATATCCCACCCGATCCCCGTAACCCCTACACCAACACATATCCCATCCTATCCCCGTAACCCCACGTATTTAATCCCCCAACACTAAGGGTCAATTTATCATAGCCAATCAACCTAACCCACACATCTTTGGACTGTGGGAGGAAACCGGAGCACCTGGAGGAAACCCACGCAAACACGGGGAGAATGTGCAAACTCCACACAGACAGTCGCCCGAGGCCGGATTCGAACCCGGGTCCCTGGCGCTGTGAGGCAACAGTGCTAACCACTATACCACCATGATGCCAATGTAAATAAAAAAAGTTGTTTATTTTGCGAAATGTGCTTCCTTCCAACATGACAAAGCAAAGGCTACAGAAAGCAAAACTAACACACGAACACTTAAGTGACTCGCACACCCGGGAGACTATCCAAAACATTACTAACATTCAGACCAGCATCCACGGCCTTGATTTCTACAAAAAAGACGTCTCAGCTGCACCTTCTACTCTTTCCCCCTTGATGGTGATCTACTTCTCTTGCGAGATCGGCCACTTCTCTCCCTGCAACTCCAGTGGCTGCATCAAGGCTGGGGGAGGCCTGCTGGCTGTTGGAAAGCACAGATGCCCCTGAGGGACATCCTGGACGACCTCTGGCCTTGGAGGGCCCGGATGCTGACTGCTCCAACTGTGAATGGGTGGAAGCAGTCTGTCCTGCAGGTGGTGGCAGCTGCAGTGGAGATGTGCCAGCGGTGGCATCAGGAATGCTGACATCCTGAGAGCGGACAGCAGCTCCCTGGTCGAACAACACACTGGCACTCTGATGAGGCAGCACTGCAGCATGCGCACCAATCGGCTGGTCCACAGATTGAGGCCCTGCTGTGGTGCTGCAAGGGCCCTGGGTAATCCCGCCTGATCCAGCGAGGGTGGCAGCAGTCATTGGTTGCGTAGCCTCAATATGCGCCTGCATGAGACCAGCGAATGGCTGCGTGGCAGCACTCAGCACTGGCGTGGCAGGTGCCAGTGCTTCGGTGAAGCCCTGGACAGTCCTTTCCAGTGCTTCGCTGAAGGCCGGGACAGTCCTTTCCACTGCTTCGGTCAAGCCCTGGACAGTCCTTTCCAGTGCTGCCCCGAAGCCGTGGACATTCCTTTCCAGTGATGCCCTGAAGTCCTGGACAGTCCTTTCCAGTGCTGCCCCAAAGTCCTGCGCACTCTTTGCCAGTGCTGCCCCGAAGTCCTGCACACTCTTTGCCTGTGCTGCCCCGAGGTCCTGCGCACTCCTAGCCTGTGCTGCCCTGAGGTCCTGCGCACTCCTTGCCTCTGCTGCCCTGAAGTCTTGGACACTCCTTGCCAGTGTCTCGATGGATTCAGGCATCCTTGCCACTGCAGCCATGAGCTCAGTGTGCCTGAGCCGAGCCTGGGTGCTCATTTCTGTGAGGGAACGCACCTCTTCTGTGCTCTGTGCAGCAGTACTCACGGCCTGACTCGCCTTCCGGGGAGATGGCCCCTGAGCTTCCCTACCCCCCTTGTGTTGCTGCAGCCCGCTGGTTCCTGGAACTGCTTCCTCCTCAGAGCATTCCCCCCCGCTCCCCTCCAGGGAAGTAGTCTCCCCAGTCTGCAGAGGGGCTGGCTCGCCTGAGGGTGGCAGGGATGGTCCAGCTTCCTCCTGCTCGTCGCCTCCAGAGTCAGTGGCAGTGGCAGCTTGAGGGCCCGGCTCCCGAGCTGGTGATGCAACATCTGAAAGCAGGGAGGTTGAAGAGTGGCTTTAGCGAAAGGACAGGGTGGCAGCAAGGGATGCATGAGTGCTGCAATGCTCTGACATGGGTCCAGAGTGAAAAAGCATGCTGGTGGGGGGAAGAAGTGGAAGGAGAGAGTTCAAAAGGTGATGACCTTACCATCGCTGTGCACAATGGGGTCGGCAGCTCCAGTGGTGACAGGACCAGTCATCCGGCCTCCAACAATCTGGTGGACTTGTTCCTCCAGGTCCGTCAGTGTCTGCAGCTGAGGAGGGCCTCCTCCGGTGCGAAGCTGCTCTCTCCGGTTCCTGGCCAGCTTGGCCTGCAGGAGAAAGGGCGGGAAGTGATGAAACATGCTGGCCTGAGCTGACATCACATGCCCCCCATGGTAGATTAGCCCTTCCATTATGCATTGAGCTGAATGTGCGTGTGTGTTTCCAAAAACGGCCATGGGTGCTGGCTGACAGATGGCCATTGGGGCTTCGCGCACCCTCTGGCCATAATGTCAGGTGCAGATGGAGGGATGAAGAAGCTGGTGAAAAAGGCACTCACCCTAACGACCCGAGTGAGGTCGTTGAACTTCTTCCTGCATTGCACAGGAGTCCTGGCCACCATGCTGGTTGAGGTGACTCTTTGACAAACTTCCCTCCAAGCCCTGCGGTACTCGCTCTGATGAGGCCTCCTGCCATTGTCGAGGTACAGCACAGCTCGCCGGCGCTCCACTTCGCCAACCAAAGCATCCAATGCCCCATCGGTGAAGCGCTCCACTCTCTGCCTCACCCTCTCCATATGTTCAAAGTTTGGAATGCCACAGAAAGCACAGCGCCGATTTTGAGGCCTACAAGGCGCAGAGTGTGGCTGCTGCTTCTAATTGATCTGCCCCTTTAAGAGCTGGCCGGCGCCAGCATGTCTCGGGTAATCGATTATTGACAGCACCTGCGTTGCGCCCGGCCGCTGACACATTGAGTAGCGCCGCCGGGTTAGCGCCTTAAGACTCCTGTGCAGCACCTGAATCAATGCCGCAATCACCTTTAGGGGCGCAGCAACCCAATATCGCTCGAGGTGGCGATAAGTTGTGCCTGGTGAAAAAATTTGCGCAGCGCCAATTCTAACGCCCCAAACGGGGCTATACCCAATTTCTCCCCCATAGAGTCATAACAGCACAGAAGGAGGCCATTCAGCCCATTGAGTCCATGCTGGCTCTCCAGCAATCCAGTCAGTCCCATTCCCCCACTCTATCCCCGTAGCCCTGCAAGTTTATTTCCCTCAAGTGCCTATCCAGTCTTCCCTTGAAAACATTGAGTGTCTCCGCTTCCAAGTTTTAGTTCCAGTTTAAGATGCATAATGTGAATAAATATTCTCTGACCCACATTTAATAAGTAAGTTGCAATAATTGCTTATTATAATATGAGTTGCTTTCTGAAAAGTTTCCTGCTTTCGGTGAGGAGACAGTAAAATCTACTTAATGAGCAGTGTTCTGCCTTATAATTGCAGGAGTTACGTTTTGTTGCCGCCAGTAGATGGCAGTAAATGGAAATGGCCAGTAGGGTCACTCAACAGGAAGTAGTATAGTGATAGAGAAACAAAGAGGTCACATCAGCATGGAGCATGCTGCAAGTTAATCCGCTGTAATCCTACATTGTTACGCCTTCGAAAGCATTGCCTTTTTACTCCAACCCAATGCAACTGATTTGTATTGTTCATTGACCTCATGCAAGTGTGGCATTATTAAACACCGGAGCTTGGACGCTACATCCTGACTCCCATGTCGTTATTGAAAGGAGTTTGGCTGGCTGTCTAACTGCGTACAGACACATACACATAGGGAGGACAGTACAAGCAGTTTCCATTGACCTGATGACAGTTGTGGTGTTCGGGGGCAATATATTAGGGCCCAGCATTCCTGCATGCACTAATCTTAGGATAATACTAATGAATGTAACTGAAAAGTAGTGGAATATTAAAAGAGAGTACCAATGTACATTTGTTTGTGTTTGGTAAAGATCTGAGCATTCCCAACCCTCAAAAAGGACTGAGAACTGCTAGCAGAAGGTTTGGGGGAGAAAAGGACAATTTGATATGGGCTGAGTTGGACAAAGCAATAGGGGAGCAGGAGTTATCAGCTACAGCAGGCACATTAAAATCAGTGGATTGAAATTTCCAGCACTCCAGAAAACCATAGCGATTGACGGGGCAGGTTCTGGGAGCATGGGAAATTTAAATCCACTGATTTGATTACATCAAACCCGATGTTCCTGAGTTTCTACATCACATTCTTCATTTCTTCGGCTAGAATATCAGAGACCACTTCTTCAACCACTATGCCCCCACCTTCTGGAATTCCCTCCCTCTGCCTTGTTACCAAGCAACACCATTAAAACTGATCAACTGGTAATTCATCTCGTTGATTTTTGTGGGTCTTTGCTGTGCGCAAATTGGCTGCCCCGTTTCCCAAAATACAACAGTGACTACACTTCAAACGTGAAGTGCTATCATCTATCTCCATTAGCTCTCTGGTCCCCAACACATTGAATTCAAAATCCTCCTCATCATCTAGAAATCCCTCCACTGCCTTCCTACCTCTGCAGTTCTCTCCAACCCTACATGGCAGCATGCATCCTCTGTTCATAAAGGTTTGTCCTTCTTTGCAACCCTCGCTCTCATCTTACGCCTTCTAAACCCTTCCTCCCAAACTAATCAATCGTTGCTTCCTCATATGGAATGAGTTCCTTAAGGTCTGGGGGTTCTGCATGAGTTGTTTTCTACTATGCCCCAGTTTCACCTTTTAAACATAGAGTAGTTGGGTTTGAGACACTGTGGTTTAGCCCAAGGAAATGTCTTCCTTCAGTACATCTCTCATCATAGCATATATAATGTGATTTACATGATTATGCTAGTTTCACTTCTGATACCATACTTGCTTCATCCTTGCTAACATTTCTCTCTGTTGGTACATTTATCCATGTATCTTTTGCAACTGCAAATGTATTTACATATACAGCAGCTTAGCTTCTGCCCTTGCAGGCTGCCTTACTAAACTTGTCGAGATCTAACTGGTTCTGCCTAATTGATATATTGCCCCAGTAATTCCTGTCACAACGCGTGAGTACGGACGAGGTACTCACGCGTGTGACCGGAGGAATTGTCGGTTATCAGCATGCACAGCGCATGCGCTGAAAACCGGCATTTCCTGTCCTCTGACCCAAGGGGTTAAGAGGCAGAACGCGTGCGACTGCACAGGCAGCGCGTGCGCAGTGAAATTCCTTTTTTTTTTCAGAGTTGCCCGAGTGTAAAGGCCTCCGGTTTTTACGCATGGAAAAACCAGACGTAAGTACTTAGTTTTACAGGTAAGTGGGCTTTTAGTACAATTTAGAATTTTTTTTCCCCACAGGTTTATTATTTTTAAAGAATTTACAGTAAGATAAGTTTAGTTTTAGACCCTATTTTTAAAAAATTTATTTTTTTCAAAAAATTGATTGTTTAAAATATTTTTTTAAACTTATTTATAGTTAATATAATCAGTGGGATGTTTTTTAAAATTTTATTTAAAGTTTAAGTAGTGTTTTGGCAGCCCATACTTTTCATGAGTTTGACAGTTCTTACTGTCAAACTCATGAATGAGTTTCCCCTCCCCTGATTGGCTGCACAGTGCTCACCTGATCCCAGCCGGCACATCGCACTAACTATGCCGCTGGATCAGGCAAGCACATCGCGCTGACATCTGAACCGGGCCAGTGACAGGAAATGCAAGCAGGCCTGGGCTTCAGATGTCGGCGCGCAGGGTGAGTGCACATCGGGGGCTTGCACGCGCGGCAAGCTCCCGATCCTAATTTCAGGGCCATTGTCATATACTCATTGTAAATGGACATTTAAGAATGCTCTAATTCAAACATATGAAAAACTGACATTTATTGAAATAAGGGAATGTCCATAAATGCTCATATTGTATCATTTTACCTGGCAGGCCCTCTGAGTAGCAAAGATGGTGTTAACCTTTCTGTCACATCTTGGCATGCTTTCCACCATTTTGGAATGCTAGGGAGTTGTCTTCTCAACCAAATATGTGTTAGCAATGCTCCATTCCTGCGCTCACCAGCTTTCTCCTTTTAATGGCCCAGATATTCCGATCCCTATGGGTGTGTATGCGTTGTGCACCCACCCGTAGGGACATCGGAAATGCCGGTTTCAGGCATGCACAGCGCATGTGCTGAAAACCGACATTTCCGATCTGTTAGGAAAGGTCTTGACAGATCCTCTGGCTGCCCTGGTGAAGGGCTTCTGCAGGCGGATAGTTCCGCTTTTTGGAGACCCTCCGCCCACAGAAAACCCTTACAATTCTTACGCCTGTTAAAAGCAGGCATAAGGCCTGCTTTTACCAGGATAAGAGTTGAAAAAAGTAAAAAAAAAGATTTACCATTTAAAAATGCTTTTAAAAAGGTAAGTTTATTTTTAGCCCTGTAAAAAACTTTAATAATTTTTTTCAAAAAATTACATTTTTGTTTAAAATACTTAATTTATTGTAATTTCAAGTCATTTAAAAAATGTGATTTAAAAAAAAATTTATTTAAAGTTTTACTATGTTTTGGGGGTGATCTCCATTCATATATTTGACAGGTCTTCCTGTCAAATGTATGAAGGGAGATTCCCTTCTGTGATTGGCTCCCCATGGGCCACGTGATCCCTGGGACGCTGTGAACTACATGCGCCTCTGGGATACGTGGGCCCTGCGCACTTGGAGTTTGGAGAGGCCCAGGAGTGGAAGCGTGTGCATCCCCCCGGGAGCCCTCAGGTAAGGGCGCAGATTTTTCCAGATCGCAGGCCACCGCCCGCGGGGGGCCTGCGATCGGAAAATACGGGCCATTGTCTTTTTCTATCCATTTTCTTTAACAATTTCACAGCTGGGTTCCTAACGTTTGACATTTATTGTGATTTAAGTGGCCCATTCGTTGCCTGGGAACCATAAAAGGATTATTGCTGCAGGTGCTTTGTGATTGGCTGCTAATTTGTAATTTTTAAATCTATAGTGGTTAAACATGATATAGTTTACATTACTTGAGTACATAATCTGGACTGATAATCCTGTGTAGTACAGAGGTGCTGCTGCATTGTCAGAGAACCTGTCGTTTGGATGAGACAATGGACAGAGGTCCTGACTACATTTTTAGCTGGATGTTAAACATTAGTGTTATTGGAAGAAAAGCAGGGAGTTCTGGTATTCTGCGTAACATTGTTACCTCAGCCAACACCATTAAAAACAGACGACCGGTCATCCATCTCACTGTTGGTGGAATGATGCTGAGGTAGAACGGCTACACATTTGCCATTATCACAAGGGTCACGACATTCCAAAGAGCTGATTCCTCGTTTGGGAGGTCCTGGCGAGAAGTGGAACCCACAGGGTTGGGAAATCATGGGCACACAGACCCTGATTCTCCATCCATTAATTTTAATCAGTCAGGATAAAGAAGACTTACTTTCCTCCCCATAACATGCTTTTAATTAATCTAAGGGTATCGCCTCCATTATCCTACTCAGGAGGTCATGCCAAGTGTTAATCACTCTTTTAGACGACAGTTTGGCTCATTAGCAATTTTAGTATTGACATCAATTCCCTGAGCTGGGAATAGGAGCAAAAACTATATAAACCAGGGTTTCTGCCCCTGACTGTTATTCAGTGACTCCAGCTGGGAGGTGCTTTAGATAAAGACAGGATCAGACTTGGTTGTAATGTCCCCGTGCCACCCTCAATAGTCACATAGCCTGCTGATACTTGCAGTGTAGGGCCACACATGGCATATGATCACTTGCGTGAGATATCAGATGGTACCTAGTGCCCAATGAGCCGTATCCAAGAAGCAAGACTTTTTGGGGAAGGTTGGATAGGAATTCACATCCTTCAATTTTACCATATTAAAGTCCCACTGGTGTATAAATCACCATCAGGGTTATAGACCATAAAAGCCTTCATGAATGTGCAATATAAACAGTAGGTTTTACACTAAGTCACTCAAAGTACGAACACGGTCACACTCCATTACACCTGTATATCATAAACATTTGCATTCTGAAATTCACGTTAAGCAAACAATGATGTTGGAGACATTTGATGCCTTCAGCCACATAAATACTGGGGCAGGATGACATGTCACTGCTTGTGATCTAATCAGCGTTTGCTTTGTTTTTGTGGCCCTCACACAGGAACCTTTTATACTTTCACATATTGTTTTTGAAACTGTAAAATTTCATATAGCAACAAGTAAGTGATGAGTGAAAATTAACCACAGGCATTTCAGATGAGTTTAGGGATCACTATATATGGATTATTCAGTGCTTACACCATTACTATGCAGGTCCCACACCACACAGCTACAGCTTCAAGAGGAGCCCTTAAAGTGGTTCTAGGAAACATCAAACGTACTATATTCCCCTTCATCTAAACAAATGGATCCAATGAACTGGTGAAATGTTAGAGACAATACAGGAAGTGGGATCAAACTCATATATTGTCAGGGTTGTATAACTAATTATTTCCCTCCTCCATCTTACCCAGATCCCAGAGGCTACTTGAAATAACAAAAATAATTCAGGCCCACCTGTCTGAGGCACTATACTAGACCCAATGCACTTCATCTCAATCCTTAGGTTCCCGTTGGACTTCTGAGCCTAGCCAAGCATTGAGGTACTCTCTCTGTTCCAAGCACTAACCTGGATGCCCATTTCTGATTCACTATTTGGGCTGCAGCCCTCATCACTCATCATACGTTGGCCTCCCGCATGACATGTATAAAAAGACCAGTGCTAGTGCAAGCAAGCACTGAGTGCGAGTCAGCAGAGAGTGCTGTGAGTTTGGGTAAGTGTGAGAGTTCTTTAATTGTTATTTCTCTTTAAATCATTCTTGATAAGATTACTTAAGCAGTTTAAGTAAAGGGGAAATGTTAAATATTTGGGATTCTGTTGGTTTAAGAAGTGTAAAACAAGGTTACACTGCAGTAGGAGTAAATTGGCACAGCAGGCAGTGGAAACCAGTTTTCTAACCAATCAGCAGGGGTGATTCATTTGGCTATAAACAAACAACAGTATAAAAAGACCAGTGCTAGTGCGAGCAAGCACTGAGTGCGAGTCAGCAGAGAGGGCTGTGAGTTTGGGTAAGTGTGAGTTAGGGTAAGTGGGGTGTTAGGTGCTCTTTTCAAACTTTAACTCTGTGGGTTGTAGATAATAAGGCCTTTCTGGTGCAGAGTGACTGTTGGTAAACCATTTAACAGGTGTAATTAGAGGGACTGATTTAATTTAAATCCAATTAATTAAAGGGGATACTAGCATCTAAAATCGGGCAGAGGGTGTCCATAACTAACAATAAAAAATGTAATTAATTACATAGAATGGAGCAGGTGATGTGTTCCTGTTGCGAGATGTGGGAGCCGGTGGACCCCATTGAGGCTCACGGTGATTACATCTGTGACAAGTGTCTGCTGCTACAGGAACTCCAGCTCCGTGTTGATGAGCTGGAGTCTGAGCTTCAGACACTGCGACACATCAGGGAGGGGGAGAAGTACCTGGACTCTGTGTTTCAGGAGGTGGTCACACCTATGAAGTTAATTAATTCAGATGTAGCCCATGGTCAGGGACAGGACGGTGTGACTATGAGTGAGGCAGGTACGGGAATCCAGGAGGTAGTGTTGGAGGAGCTGCAGCCCTTGCTCTTGTCCAACAGGTTTGAGGTTCTTACTTCCTGTGGGGACAGGAGCAGGGACTAAAGGGAGGATGAGCAACCTGGCCACAGCACCGTGGAACGGGGGGCCATTCAAGAGGGGGGAGTAAATAGAAATGTTGTAGTGGTAGGGGATAGTATTATTAGGGGGATAGATAGAGTTCTTTGCAGCCAAGAGCGAGAGTCCCGAAGGCTGTGTTGCTTGCCCGCTGCCAGGGTTAAGGACATCTCCTCTGGACTGGAGAGAAACTTGGAGTGGGAGGGGGAGGATCCAGTTGTCGTGGTCCATGTTGGTACCAATGACATAGATAGGACAAGGAAGGAGGTTCTGCTGAGGGAGTTTGAGCAGCTAGGGGCCAAATTAAAAAACAGAACCACAAGGGTAATAATCTCTGGATTATTACCTGAGCCACGAGTGAATTTGGTTAGGACAAATAAAATTAGAGAGTTAAATGCGTGGCTCAAAGACTGGTGTGGGAGAAATGGGTTTTGCTTCCTGGGACACTGGCACCAGTACTGGGGCAGGAGGGAGCTGTTCCGTTGGGACGGGCTTCACTTGGCCAGTGCTGGACTAGAGTCCTGGTGGATCATATAACTAGGGCTGTAGAGAGGGCTTTAAACTAACTAGTGGGGGGGAGGTTCCTAGAGAGCAAATAATAAAAATGACAACAGAGAATATTATAGACTTAGGTAGCAGTGGGGAAATTAAAAAACAGAGCGTGTCAGGAAGGGGCAGAAGGTATGGAGTAAAAGGTAAAGTAATAAAAAGGGCAAAAGCAGGAACTAAATGTCACAAAACATATTTGAAAGTTCTCTATCTGAATGCACGTAGCATTCGTAACAAAATAGACGAGTTAATGGCACAAATAACTACATATGGGTATGATCTTGTGGCCATTACAGAAACATGGCTGCAGGGTGACAATGCCTGGGAATTAAACATACCAGGTTATTTAACGATCAGGAAGGACAGGCAGGAAGGAAGGGGAGGTGGGGTGGCTATGTTACTAAAGGAAGGAATCACTGTAATACAGAGAAATGATATTGGGTCAAAAGATCAGGATAATGAAACAGTTTGGGTGGAGATAAGGAATTATAAGGGGAAAAAAGCACTAGTGGGCGTAGTCTATAGGCCTCCAAAAAGTGGCAACACTGTTGGATGGAGTATCAATCAGGAAATAGTTGAGGCTTGTAATAAGGGAACATCTATAATTATGGGGGATTTTAACTATCATATTAATTGGACAAATCAAATTGGGCAGGGCTGCCTTGAGGATGAGTTCATTGAGTGTATTAGGGATGGGTTTCTTGAGCAGTATGTAACTGAACCGACCAGGGGGCAAGCAACCTTAGATCTGGTCCTGTGTAATGAGACAGGATTAATTAAAAATGTCCTAGTAAAGGATCCCCTTGGAATGAGTGACCATAACATGGTTGAATTCCATATTCAATTAGAGGGTGAGATGGTTGGATCTCAAACAAGCGTGCTAAGCTTGAATAAAGGAGACTATGAAGGTATGAGAGCGGAATTGAGTAGAGTGAATTGGGAAAATAGATTAAAGGGTAAGACGATACATGATCAGTGGTGTACATTTAAGGAGTTATTTTACAACTTCCAAAAAAAATATATTCCACTGAGAAGAAAAGGGTGTAAAAGAAAAGACAGCCAGCCGTGGCTAAGTAAAGAAATTAAGGATAGTATTCGACTAAAAACAAGGGCATATAAGGTAGCCAAATCTAGTGGGAGGATAGAGGATTGGGAAAATTTTAAAAGACAGCAAAAAATAACAAAAAGATTGATTAAGAAAGGGAAGATAGATTATGAAAGTAAATTAGCAAAAAATATAAAAACAGATAGTAAGAGTTTTTATAGTTATATAAAAAGAAAAAGGGTGGCTAAAGTAAATGTTGGTCCCTTACAGGATGAGACCGGGAAATTAATGGTGGGAAATATGGAGATGGCAAAAACACTGAATGAATATTTTATATCAGTCTTTACAGTAGAAGACACTAAGAATATCCCAACACTGGACAATCAGGGGGCTAAAGGGGGGGAGGAGCTAAACACGATCAAAATCACTAAGGAAGTGGTACTCGGTAAAATAATGGGACTCAAGGCGGATAAATCACCTGGACCTGATGGCTTACATCCTAGGGTCTTGAGGGAAGTGGCGGTAGGGATTGTGGATGCATTGGTAATAATTTTCCAAAACTCCCTGGACTCTGCAATGGTCCCGGCAGACTGGATAACTGCTAATGTAACACCCTTATTTAAAAAGGGCAGTAGACAGAAGGCTGGAAACTATAGACCGGTTAGCCTAACATCTGTGGTAGGTAAAATTTTGGAGTCCATTATTAAGGAGACAGTAACAGGACATTTGGATAATCATAATTTAATAGGACAAAGTCAGCATGGTTTTATGAAGGGGAGGTCATGTTTGACAAATTTGCTGGAGTTCTTTGAGGAAGTAACATATAGGTTGGATAAAGGGGAACCAGTGGACGTAGTGTATTTAGACTTCCAAAAGGCATTTGACAAGGTGCCACACAAAAGATTATTGCTTAAGATAAAAAATCACAGGATTGGGGGTAATATTCTGGCATGGATAGAGGATTGGCTATCTAACAGAAGGCAGAGAGTTGGGATAAATGGTTCATTCTCAGACTGGCAATCAGTAACTAGTGGTGTTCCGCAGAGGTCAGTGCTGGGTCCCCAACTCTTTACAATCTATATTAACGATTTGAAGGAGGGGACCGAGTATAACATATCAAAGTTTGCAGATGATACTAAGATGGGAGGGAAAGTAATGAGTGAGGAGGACATAAAAAACCTGCAAGGGGACATAGACAGGCTAAGTAAGTGGGCAGAGATTTGGCAGATGGACTACAATACTGGAAAGTGTGAGGTTATGCACTTTGGCAGGAAAAATCGTAGAGCAAGTTATTATCTTAATGGCAAGAAACTGGAAAGTACTGAAGTACAAAGGGATCTGGGGGTCCTGGTGCACGAAACTCAAAAGGTTAGTATGCAGGTGCAGCAAGTGATTAAGAAGGCCAATGGAATGTTGGCTTTCATTGCTAGGGAGATAGAATATAAAAATAGGGAGGTATTGCTTCAGTTGTACAAGGTATTGGTGAGACCACACCTGGAATACTGCATACAGTTTTGGTGTCCATACTTAAGAAAAGACATACTTGCACTCAAGTCAGTACAAAGGAGGTTCACTCGGTTAATCCCGGGGATGAGGGGATGGACATATGAGGAGAGGTTGAGTAGATTGGGACTCTACTCATTGGAGTTCAGAAGAATGAGAGGCGATCTTATTGAAACATATAAGATTGTGAAGGGGTTGGATCGGGTGGATGCGGGGAGGATGTTCCCGATGATGGGTGAAACTAGAACTAGGGGGCATAGTCTTAGAATAAGGGGCTGCTCTTTCAAAACTGAGATGAGGAGGAACTACTTCACTCAGAGGGTGGTAGGTCCATGGAATATGCTGCCCCAAAAAGCTGTAGAAGCAACATCATGACATAAATTTAAAACAGAAATAGACAGTTTCCTAGAAGTAAAGGGAATTAAGGGTTACGGGGAGTGGGCAGGAATTTGGACATGAGTCTAGTTTCGGATCGGACATGGCCCTGTGGGTAGCGGAGCGGGCCCAGGGGCCGTGTAACCTGATCCTGCTCCTATTTCGTGTGTCTAATTCTGTTAGATTCAGGAGATGGTTCTGTGATAGTAGATTGGCGGTTAGGATCAGATCAGCCATGATCTTATTGAATGGCGGAGCAGGCTCGAGGGGCCGATTGGCCTACTCCTGCTCCTATTTCTTATGTTCTTATGTTCTTATGTTCAATGTATCCAAGTTTGCTGATGATACACAGCTAGATGGGAAGTATGCTGTGAGGAGGACACAGAGAGCCTGCAAAGGGATATAGGCAGGTTAAGTGAGTGGGCAATAAAGGGGCTGATGGAGTCTAATATGGGGAAATGCGGGGTTATTCACTTTGGTAGGAAGAATAGAAAAACAGGATATTTTTTAAATGAAGAGATATTATTAAATGTTGGTGTTCAGAGAGAATTAGGTGTCCTCACACAGGAAACACAGAAAGTTAGCATGCAGGTACAGCAAGCAATTAGGAAGGCAAATGGTATTGTGGCAGAATAAGCCATATTTCAAGAGATACACCATAATATGAACAGAATTCTGGTATTTATTAATACATGATATACTGGGTTTAAAAATCTAAAGCCTCAGAGACACAGGCTGCAAACAGAAAACAGGCTTCTGAGATGGGATGGTTTGATAACAAAGTTGTAAACACCACAAGCTTTGAAATGGCAATTGATTGTTAATGCTAATACAATGGCCCTATTGAAAAAGCAAAGGCTTGCTTCCGAAAGGTCTGCGGTTTGGAACCAACACAATGAAATGACCCAAGTAAAGTGTTAGAAACCGACACTTCAAACAGACACAGAATATTAAAAAACCATGTGCCTTTGAAAAAATGACATCAATTAAAAGAAACACCTGCTGGTCAAATAGTTTTTATGTTAAACTTGGAAAACAGGAAACATAAGATTAAATGTGCAACCAATTAAGAGAGCTAGAAAACAAGCAAACACTCTGGTTAAAGTGGTTTTAATTTACATGTAGTAAACATGATACATGCAGAACACTTTGAAGATATGACTTCAATAGATGCACCAAGCAATTACATTGTTTTTGTATTGAACTTGGAACACCACGGAGTCACAACGTCTGTGGTTATAACCAGTTAAGCCAATATTAAGAATTGAATGAAAGACCTTCGATAAGAATGCCATCAAATAAAGACTGCTGTCATATTGTTTTTATGGTAACTATTGAACACCTAAAGGTAGAGACAGAAGTCTGAGAGCAGCAGCTAAATTGATAGTAAGAATAGAAAGAAGTCAACAGAGAGAATGAATAAGACAATTAGCTTACATCAGCAGGAAACTTCAAAGAATAAACCACTAAAAAAGATTATAAAAGATAGAGCTTTTCCGATGAAAAGTCAGAAGTCGCTGAACGGGCAAGTATTTCTCAACTTCACAGGCATGCTCTGTAAGTTTTTAACTTTGAGTCTTGGGTAATCAAGGTAGTTGATTTTGGTGGATGTTCTGGATTTAGAAATAAGCAAGAAATGTAGAAATGTAATGAAGTAAAGATTTGAAAATAAGGATCTCTGAGAAATAAGAAATGAAAGCTATTTGTATTTTGAATTGTTAATGTTGCGACTGACTCAACAGCTGTTAAATGAATGTTGGCTCTTAAATAAATCTATATATTTTTAGAATTGTCTCACAGAGTAATTCTGTATCAATCTCGCAAACCCAATTTCTGTACACTCTTTTGTAAGGAGTTGCAGAATTCTGGGGGGTATTCCAGACCCTCATAATATCCAGAAGGTTACAGTCTAGTTAAACTTATTAAAAGTGCTATCCGGAGGACGGTAACATCTTCGGTCATTCCTTTCCTTTAGGGAGAGATAGCCTGAACCTTTAGACCCATTTAAGCATGTTATAGAATTCAGCTATCTCTAACTTTAGTTGAAGGTGAACGTCTGGGGAATACGCCTGATCTGGGGTAGCCCGAAAAGGGCTAGGACTTGTAATTATCCCTTCAGCATGTTGGTCTTTATTGCAAGGGGGTTGGAGTACAAGAGTAAGGAAGTCTTGCTACGATTGTACAGGGCTTTGGTGAGACCACACCTGGAGTACTGTGCACAGTTTTGATCTCCTTATCTGAAGAAGGACATAATGCCTTAGAAGCAGTGCAACGAAGGTTCACTAGATTGATCCCTGAGGTGAGAGGGCTGTCCTATGAGGAGGGATTGAGTAGATTGGGCCTATACTCGCTGGAGTTTAGAAGAATGAGAGGTGATCTCATTGAAACATACAAGGATTCTGAGGGGGATTGACACTGTAGATGCTGAAAGGTTGGAGAGTCTAGAACTAGGGGGCATAGTCTCAGGATAAGGGGTTGGCCATTTAAGATTGAGATGAGGAGGAATTTCTGCCTCTCAGAGGGTCGTGAATCTTTGGAATTCTCTACCCGAAAAGGCTGTGGATGCTGAGTCATTGAGCAGAGGCTGAGATAAATAGATTTCAAGGCAAGATTTTTGGACTCTAGAGGAATCAAGAGATATGGAGATTGGGTAGGAAAGTGGAGTGAAGGTTGAAAATCAGCCATGATCTTATTGAATAGCGGAGCAGACTCGAAGGACCATATGGCCTACTCCTGCTCCTAATTCTTATGTTCTTATGTTCCCAAAGGATAGCATGGATGACAGAAGGATGCAAGTGCCAGCTGAGGAATGTCCCCATTCATGATATACCAAAGCGAGGCTAAGATCAGAGCACTCCGAATTGAACAGCTGATCCTTTTTGGGTGAAAATGTCAGATATATGAGAGATAGATTAGCATATTTTTTAAAAATTTGGTACTTCAATAATCACTTCCAGTCCTGTACGCTCCTCAGGTAGCTATCCGCCTACATCAAATTGAAACTAGGCTGCGGGGAACACAAAATGTTAAAGCCACAGTCCACTCACTTGGGTATATTCAGGTTGGAATTGTTGTGCTTGTTTATGGGAATAGTCTGAGGTTAGTGTAACAAATTTTATCATGGCTGCTGGTGGGGATTTAGGTAGCTAGTGACCATTTTACTGCTGTATCTGACTCCATCTTGAAATCCTAATCACCACTGCAAAAAAACATGCAGCCCAGTGGATTGCCACATTATAAATATCTTCTGAACTGATATAGGAAGCTCATTATCTAAAAGTGTAACAGTCTTTGTGACATTGAGATTGGTACTACTAATATTAATGCCTGATATAAGGAACAGTTGGATTGTATTAATGTATTGACTTTATGAAATAGTCATATTACTAATATTTCATGGTATAATGAATGATTTTTTTTCTGAATCCATGTAACCAAATTATTTATTTTAACATGCTGATGTGTGAGACATAATTTCTGTATCTTAAAAACAACTACCAGGTCATTGTTTTGTACGCTTCATATTCTCTCTTTTTAAGCTTTTCTGATTTTTGCTGATCCATTTTCTTAAAATTATTATGGCTGGGCTTTGAATTGCTTTTTTTTGTGAAATTTTATTCTGTGCTCATGTGCAGGTGGTGTGACCAAGTTGTATCAGTTTCTCTATCCTACATTAATAAAAGTCACACACATGATAATTATGATCGCCATTATTCCTGCTTCTATGCTGTGTCTCTTGTCGTCAGCTACCCAGTTTCCTGTTTCTTTACTGGAATTCCCAATCTACCATGGTCTCTTTCTTTCCAACTGTTCTCTTCCCACCCTGCCTGGCCTCTTTTCTATCACCCTTTCTCTGCTGTCGATAGAAATCTTTACAGCTCAACTAATCTTCCTCTCTGCTGATTTCACCTAGTATTACCATCAAATTCAATTCAAAGCTTCCGAGGTCACCTCGGTTCAAATTTCTCATGTTGTCAAATAAACTACTATCTCTAAATAAATTAGGGAGGAGTGGGGGGAAAGACATAAATCAGTAAAAACAATTGCGAGACTAAGGCTGGGAATTTCCACAGAGCCGTTCCCGCTCCACCACCATAGCTTCACCGGAAGGGTGGTGGAAATCCAATTCACACTCGTAAAAAGGGTTTCCGCCTCACCTCGGGCGAAGTTATGATGGCAGAGCGGGAGCAGCTCCAAGGAAATTTCTGGTGTAAGCGCCTGAATATTTCTGCTGAATTTCTCGTTTTCACTGAGAAAATGTGACTTTCATTGGGCCGTATTTTCCGATCGGAGGCTTCCTGCGTGCGGAGGCCTCCAATCTGGAAAAAATCTACGCCCTTACCTGAGGGCTCATGAGGTGCATACAGTTACGATCCTGGGCCTCTCCAACTCCAAGTGCGCAGGGCTCACGTATCCCAGGGGCACATGCGGTTCGCAAGTGTCCCTGGGATCACGTGGGCCATGGGGAGCCAATCAAAGAAGGAAATCTCCCTTCATACACTTGACAGAGTGGCCTGTCAAATGTATGAATGGAGATCACCCCAAAAACACTTTAAAACATTAAATCATTTTTTTTAATCACATTTTTAAAATTAGTTGAAATTAAATTAAATTAAAGATTTTAAACAAAAAATTTATGTTTTGAAAAAAAAATTCGTTTTTTACGGGGCTAAAAATAAACCTACCTTTTTTAAAAGTATTTTAAAATGATAAATGAGTAAAAAAATGTTTTTCTACTTTTTTCAAATCTTATGCTAGTAACAGCAGGCCTTATGCCTGCTTTTACCAGTCGTAAGATTTCTAAGGGATTTCTGCAGGCGGAGTTTCTCCAGAAAGCGGAACTCTCCACCCGCAGAGCCCCTTCTCTAGGGCAGACGTCCGACCTGTCAAGAGCATTCTGAACAGATCGGAAATGCAGGTTTTCAGCGCATGCACTGTGCATGTCTGAAACCGGCATTTCTGATGTCCCTACGGGTGTGTACACAGCGCGTACACACCCGTAGGCATCGGAATATTCGGCCCATTGTTGCGTAATTTTTCGTCTAGATGTATTATTTGAAAATGAAATTTGTTTAAAATTCCCATGAAACTGGATGCAAATGAAAGCAAAGATTTCATGAGGGAAAATTTCCCTGTCCTGCCGCGGGCACCCATCGGAACATCGCAGGTAGGTCACCTGCAGTTTTCCAATGCATGCTTGCAGCAGGCCCGGTCAATTTCTTCAGAAGGGGGCTGAGGAAATCTACTCGAAAAAAATTATCAATAGAAATTGAACCCAAATTATGAATTTAACTAAAGAGACTTTATGAAAAGGAATCAGTTGTGAAGTCCTACAAAAACATTAATCTCTGAGCTGCTCTATCTCCAACATATTTATGGATTCATCTTCATGAAGCGTCTTCGACTTAATTGGAAGCTTGTGCTCAGTTTTGGCACAACTTGTGGGAAATTGAACAAAATCACTAATCTCAAAGATTTTGCAGATGTTTTCAAAGACACGTGGTGTTGGCCCAGACTAATCAGGGACACAACATAATCAAGGCCAAGTATATAACCACTGTGCCAAAATCATTATCTAAAAGAGCAATAAGGTGTTTTATCTCCAGAGAGGTGGGTGAGTCAGCTTGGCACAGACTCACATATCTTAGTTGGTGGTTTTGTGTTTATGCGCACACTTATCAAAGTGATGGATGTTAGTGCTGGGGAATGGAATACTTTTCCACTTTTCTCGCTTTCAGGTATCCAGTGCCAGAATCAAGCACTCTCAGGTCAAGTACAGGACAGCCAGATGCAGACTAAAAATCTTTATTACTCTTCCCCAACCTCAGCAGAGCACCCTGGACTTCATCAGCGTGATTCCTTTTTCTCCCATTTCCCATATCCTCCATCTGTTTGACCTCCTTGACTATAGAAAATGTTTCTTCTTCTCAATTCTTTGAAGTCGAGTGAGGGTGAGAAAATTTTGGCAGTCTGGGGCAAGGATGATAGATATGTGTCCAATCCCTTGCCGTCTGCTAGTGGTAATGCAAACCCTTAGTGACTGTGTGACTTGTACATGGGTTTGTGAAATCAGTCTTCATTATTCACACACACACACACCTGAGGGCCTCTGAAGGGGAAGCCTAAACACTCATCCCTAATTTAGGGGCCTCCCCTAAAAACATCTGGGAAAAATAATCTCTTATGCAATGACACGGTTTCCAAAATGTAAACATTTGTGAACAATTTACATGCTTTGATACATACTTTTCTTGCTTTCCACAGTGCCTGCTGATGGTTAAAACTGACAAGAGACATCTTCCTGCAACCTGACAACTTACAGAAGTTTCTGTTTGCAAAATCGGCTGCAGTGCAGAAATTCCATGGGAAAGACGTCAGCAATTGCACTTAGTCCCAGTGGACAACCAGGCACTTTGATAATAATAAAATGAAAAACAAAACTGCAAACGATGGAAATCTGAACCAAAAACAGAAAAAGCTGCAAATAGACAGCAGGTTCATCAGCATCTGTAAAGAGAAATGGTTGGTTAAGGTGGCTCACGTAAAATTGGGAACATGGGATGGCTGCAAATCATGTCTGGTTGTCCAATTTTTTTCCCTCCCATCGACCGAAGATCCACACTGAGTATGCTAACTTACCGGAGAGTATTCCTTTCTGAAAATTCATCTTTGGAATTCTCCTTGATGATATGTTGAACCAGAGAGGTTAAACAACATTAGGATAGATTTTCTGTAGATGGTGATCCTCCAGCAGGAACAGTGCGCAGTGGGCAGTGCACTCAGCCACACTCTGCATGGTTGTTCCTGCTGCAAGATCTGGGGTCGTGAATAATTATTTATGTAAGTGAATTCCCAGTGTTCAATCCACCCACCACTGGGAGAAACCGTAGAGTTAGGGCGTAGGATTTTTGGCACTGCTGCAACTACTTAAAGGTTTGCCGCAGTCACTTAAAGGCGAGTTTTCTTTTAGCATTCATTTACTTCCCCTTCATTGCCATCCATTTTCTTCTTCCCCCTCTTCATTGCTATCCATTTCTACCTTCGGATTACATAGGATTACATAGAATATACGGCACAGAAACAGGTCATTTGGCCCAACCAGTCCATGCCGGCATTTATGCTCCACTCGAGCCTCCTCCCGTCTTTCCTCATCTAACTCTATCAGCATAACCCTCTATTCCCTTCTCCCTCATATGCTTGTCTAGCCGCCCCTTAAATGCATCTATACTATTTGCATCAACCACTCCCTGTGGTAGCGAGTTCCACATTCTCACCACTCTTTGGGTAAAGAAGTTTCTTCTGAATTCCCTATTGGATTTCTTGGTGACTATCTTAAATTGATGGCCTCTAGTTTTGCTCTTTCCCACAAGTGGAAATACTCTCTCTGTATCTACTCTATCAAAACCTTACATAATTTTAAAGACCTCAATTAGGTCACCCCTCAGCCTTTTTTTTTCAAGAGGAAAGTGACTCAGCCTGTTCATCCTTTCCTGATAGGTATACCCTCGCATTTCTGGTATCGTCCTTGTAAATCTTCTTTGCACCCTCTCCAGTGCCGTTATATCCTTTTTATAATATGGCGACCAGAATTGTACGCAGTACTCCAAGTGCAGTCCTACCAAGGCTCGATACAAGTTTAGCATAACTTCCCTACTTTTCAATTCTATCCCTCTAGAAATAAACTCTAGTGCCTGGTTTGCTTTTTTTATGGTCTTGTTAACCTGTGTCGCTACGTTTCGTGATTTGTGTATTTGTACTCCGAGATCCCTTTGCTCCTCTGCCCCACCCAGACTCGCAAGCTCCAAGTAATAAGTGACCTCCCTATTCTTCCTACCAAAATGTAATACTTCACATTTATCTGTGTTGAATTTAATTTGCCAATTATATGCCCATTCTGCAAGTTTATTAATGTCTTCCTGTAATTTGTTGCAGTCCTCCTCAGTATCCTCCCCTAATTTGGTGTCATCCGCAAATTTAGATTAAAGAGGAAAGGGAAGGTATTGAAGGGGAAATGAATGGCGTTGAACCAGATTGTATAATTTTTAATGTAAATATTCAAAAATTTCCAAGGAAGCATATCCCGGCACCATCATTTAAAAAAAATTATTTGGTTTCAGGATATGAACAATACTGGCAAGGTAAATTTATTGGCCCATCCCAAAGTGTCCGGGGAAGATGGTGATGGGTCTTCTGCTTCAACCGCTGCAGTCCTTTTGGTGCTGCTGCTTTGACAATGCTGTTAGGGAGGGAGTTCCAGGAAATTGGCCTATGCAATGATGATGAAGGAATGACAGCGATATATTTCCAAGTCAGGATGGCATAGGACTTGGAAAGCAACTTAGAGGTAATGGTGTTCCCGTGATATTGCTGTTCTCATTGTTCTCAGTGTTGGAGGTATCAGAGGAGGGAGGTGCTGTTGAAATAACTTTGGTGAGTTGCTTCAGGCTCTCATGCGCTTTTGTTTTTTTACTCCAATACTAAGTGAAGGAATGTTGTGTGTACATACAGCCAAAGCCAATGGATGACATTTTTGGGATTGCCATCGGTCCAGTAGAAGTGAGCCTTGGCTCAGTTGTAATATTCCCACCTCTGATTCAGTAAGCAATGGGTTTAAACCTGACTCCAGATGTTCCAGCGAGTGGAGGTGAGAGTTCCAGTCTCTGAATACTGAGTTGACATCCAATGGGATATTTGTGTCCAATGGGAATGAAGTGGTCTTGCCCACCCCCATTGTAGGCCCAGCGAGCAGGAAACCAGAGCTCTGACCTCTGAACACCAGGTTGCTATCAAGCAGGGTACTCATGTGGCGACACTTCCCCCTTCCCCCTACCGCCCCAACGTCGTATCAAACTGGACCTCCCCGTAGGGAGTTGCGAGTCAGGCTGACGATGACCTACCCTCGTAAAAAATGATTTTATTACAGTACACAACCCAGAGCACCATCAGCTGGATGTAAAGCAGTGGAAGAAACAAGTTGCCTCACGTGCCTTGAGGCACAGAAGTGAAGATGGAGGAAAGGATAGGTTCAGTGATATCAGTCACTCCCTTAAGTGGTCTGAGCATCATATTTTTATAGGAATTGACTCATACTGCACCATAGCTACTTGTACAGTACCATAACCTGGAGGTGTAACACTAGTATCCTCTTGGACTGGATACTTGTGTCTTTGATACAGGTATTTCTTCAATTTCTCTGCTGATGGACCAAAGTACAATCAGGCAAGGTGAGGCTTGATATAAAATGTTAAGCTGCTTTATTCCACAGAAAGAGCAACAGTTATGATATATTTCACTTATTTCCAATGATGTAACTGGTCTTTCTGTGATAATATAAAAATCATGAAAATGATACACTACCCCACTGCATAGGATCACCTTGCTTGACTTAAAATAAATGTAGAGTAGAGTCATAGAGTTATACAGCGCAGAAAGAGGCCCTTCGGCCCATCATGTCTGCACCGGTCATCAAGCCCTATCCATTCTAATCCCATTTTCCAGCACTTGGTCCGTTGCCTTGTATGTTATGGCTTTTCAAGTGCTCATCTAAATGCTTCTTGAATGTTGTGAGGGTTCCTGCCTCTACCACCCTTTCAGGCAGTGAGTTCCAGATTCCAACCACCCTCTGGGTGAAAAGGTTTTTCCTCAAAGCCCCTCTAAACCTCCTGCACCTTACCTTGAAACTATGACCCCTGGTTATTGACCCCTCTACTAAGGGGAAAAGTTCCTTTCTATCTACCCTATCTATGCCCCTCATAATTTTGTACACCTCAATCAGGTCCCCCCTCAGCCTTCTCTGCACTAAGGAAAACAACCCCAGCCTGTCCAGTCTCTCTTCATAGCTGAAATGCTCCAGCCCAGGTAACATCCTGGTGAAGCTCCTGTGCACCCTCTCTAATGCAATCACATCCTTCCTATAGTGTGGCGACCAGAACTGCACACAGTATTCCAGCTGTGGACTAACTAGCGTTTTGTACAGCTCCATCATAACCTCCCTGCTCTTATATTCTATGCCTCAGCTAATGAAGGCAAGTATCCCATATGCCTTTTTAACCACCTTATCTACCTGTCCTGCTGCCTTCAGGGATCTATGTACATGCACACCAAGGTCCCTCTGATCCTCTGTCCTTCCTAGAGTCCTACCATTCATTGTGTATTCCCTTGCCTTGTTAGTCCTCTCCCAAAATGCATCACCTCACACTTTTCAGGGTTAAATTCCATTTGCCACTGTTGTGCCCACCTGATCAACCCGTCTATATTGTCCTGTAGCCTGAGGCTTCCCTCCTCGCTATTTACCACCCCACCAATTTTCGTGTCATCTGCGAACTTATTGATCATACCTCCTACATTCATATCTAAATCATTAATGTATACTACAAACAGCAAAGGACCCAGCACCGATCCCTGCGCTACACCACTGGACACGGGCTTCCAGTCACAAAAACAACCTTCGACCATCACGCTCTGCCTCCTGCCACTAAGCCAATTTTGGATCCAATGTGCCAAATTGCCCTGGATCCCATGGGCTCTTACCTTCTTGACCAGTCTCCCATGTGGGACTTTGTCAAAAGCCTTACTGAAGTCCATGTAGACTACATCAACTGCACTACCCTCACCCACACACCTAGTCACCCCCTCGAAAAATTCAATCAAATTAATTCCCCTCTCCTGTGTTCCATCCTCTTTACAATTCTTTGCTGTCTGATTGTCTGCAGTTTTCACAGCTCTCTCTCTATTAAAAGCTTGATTCCAGTATCAGCTTTTAGTTAAACTGACTACCCACACCTCTCGGGCAGCAATCCCACATGGAGTTCAAATGAATAGAGGAGCAATGTCAAATTACCTTTCATTATCTCAACACGCTGGTTCAGAAACCCAGTATAAAACCTAATCTACACCTGTAGGCCCAGCTGTACCCTAAATATAACCCCTTGAGAGCTTGGCTTTACTCAATAGTAGCATTTTTAACATATAGTACACCAAGGTTTCTCCATGGCAGGATTCTCTAAAATCCTGAAACAAGACACCAATGCTGGGAAATTCCTTGGGGGTTCTCCTGATCAGCCTTCATAAATTCAGTGGAAATTGGTCTTCCCTCGGATCTTAAGTCTCGCCGCAACTATCGCTTCCCATCACTGACACCATCCGAGTGAATCTACGCTGCAACACTCTCTATGGCTTCAATGTCCTTTTTATAATGAGGCAACCAGAATTGCATATAGTGTGCTAACTATGGCCTTGTCAATGCTTTGTACAAATTTATCATTTAAATTTAGCTCTTGCACAGACTATGCAAGATCAATTAACATTGGTGGTCAACCTGGTTAGAAAAATTGCAAACTGTGCACAATCATCAGGAATTGGTGAATTGCCCAAATGAAGAGCTTTCCAGTCCCCATATGCATGTTTCACAGTGGTGGGGACTTTCCCACTGGTCGGAAATTCTGCCCAGCCAAATTTCTAGGCATTTTGCTGCAGTACACTGAAGCAGACAAGAAGACAGGTGTAATCCACTTCACCACAGAGTTCTTAATCCCACTTGTGTTGCTGTGAGATGGAGCTCAAGTGTTTCCCATGTAGAAACCTAAAGTATATATCGGTCCCAACTGCTCTCATGGATCTTCCACTCTCCGGCTCAGGGAGGTATTAACAGAAACTTGAGTGAAGAGCAACTACCTACCCTCTTGACTGTAGTTGGTGTGTAACCTAAAGGGAACATTAAACAACAACAACAACTTGTATTTATATAGCATCTTTAACATAGTAAAACATCCCAAGGCGCTGCACAGGAGTATTTTAAGACAAAAAATTTGACACCGATCCACTTAAGAATAAATTAGGGCAGATGGCCAAAAGCTTGGTCAAAGAGGTAAGTTTTAAGGAGCGTCTTAAAGGAGGAAAGAGAGGTAGAGAGGCGGACAGGTTTAGGGAGGGAGTTCCAGAGCTTAGGGCCTAGGCAACAGAAGGCACGGCCACCAATGGTTGAGTGATTATAATCAGGGATGCTCAAGAGGGCAGAATTAGAGGAGTGCAGATATCTCGGGGGGTTGTGGGGCTGAAGGAGATTACAGAGATAGGGAGGGGCGAGGCCATGGAGGGATTTGAAAACAAGGATGAGAATTTTGAAATTGAGGCGCTGCTTAACCAGGAGCCAATGTAGGTCAGCAAGCACCGGGGTGATGGGCGAATGGGACTTGGTGCGAGTTAGGACACGGGCAGCCAAGTTTTGGATGACCTCAACTTTACGTAGGGTGGATTATGGGAGGCCAGCCAGGAGTGCGTTGGTGTAGTCAAGTCTAGAGGTAACAAAGGCATGGATGAGGGTTTCAACAGTGGATGAGTTGAGGCAAGGGCAGAGATGGGTGATGTTATGGAGGTGGAAGTGGGTGGTCTTTGTTATGCTGCGGATATGTGGTCGGGAGCTCATTTCAGGATCAAATATGACACCAAGTTTATGAACAGTGTGGTTCAGCCTCAAGCAGATGTTAGGGGGAAGGATGGAGCCAGTGTCTAGGGAACGGAGTTTGTGGTGGGGACCGTAAACAATGGCTTTGGTCTTCCCAATATTTAATTGAAGAAAATTTTTGCTCATCCTGAACTGTATGTCGGACAAGCAGTCTGACAATTTGGACACCGCGGAGGGGTCGAGAGAAGAGATAGGTGATTAGGCAGAAGCATGGCAGATGCAATATAACGTGAATAAATGCGAGGTTATCCACTTTGGTGTCAAAAACAGGAAGGCAGATTATTATCTAAATGGCAATAGATTGGGAGAAGGGGAAGTGCAACGAGACCTGTGTGTCCTTGTGCACCAGTCGCTGAAGGTAAGCATGCAGGTGCAGCAGGCGGTTAAGAAGGCAAATGGTATGTTGGCCTTCGTAGCGAGAGGATTCGAGTACAGGAGCAAGGATGTCTTGCTGCAGTTGTACGGGGCCTTGGTGTAGCCACATCTTGAGTATTGAGTGCAGTTTTGGTCGCCTTATCTGAGGAAGGATGTTCTTGCCATGGAAGGAGTGCAGCGAAGATTCACCAGGCTGATACCTGGGATGGCAGGAATGACGTATGAGGAGAGATTGGGTCGATTGGGCTTGTACTCGCTGGAGTTTAGAAGAATGAGAGGGGATCTCATCGAAACTTATAAAATTCTAACAGGACTAGACAGACTAGATGCTGGAAGGATGTTCCCGATGGTCAGGGAGTCCAGAACCAGGGGTCACAGTCTAAGGATAAGGGGTAAGCTATTTAGGACAGAGATGAGGAGGGATTTCTTCACCCAGAGAGTGGTGAACCTGTGGAATTCTCTGCCAAAGAAGGCAGTAGAGGCCTATTCATTAAATATATTCAAGAAGGAGTTGGATATATTTCTTAAGGCTAAAGGGATCAAGGCATATGGAGAGAAGGCGGGAACAGGGTACTGAATTTGGATGATCAGCCATGATCTCATTGAATGGTGGAGCAGGCACGAGGGGCCGAATGGCCTACTCCTGCTCCTATCTTCTATGTTTCTATGTCTATAGTGAGGTAGAGCTGGATGTCGTCAGCATACATATGGAAACTGATGCTGTGTTTTCGGATGATGTCGCCAAGGGGCAACATGTAGATGAGAAATAGGAGGGGGCCAAGGATAGATCCTTGGGGGACACCAGAGGTAACAATGCGGGAGCAGGAAGAGAAGCCATTGCAGGTGATTCTCTGGTTACGATTAGATAGATAAGAATGGAACCAGGCGAGTGCAGTCCCACCCAGCTGGACAACGGTAGAGAGATGTTGGAGAAGGATGGAATAGTCAACCATGCCAAAGGCTTCAGACAAGTCAAGAAGGATGAGGAGGGATAGTTTACCTTTGTCACAGTCATAAAGGATGTCATTTGTGAGAAAAAAATAGAATAAAACCTTTAAATAATAGAAGAATACATTGTTAGACTTTTATAGCCAAGACAATTAAGATAGTGAGAAAACATGCAAGCATCCATGTCTTTGCCTTAACCTAGGCTCAAATATTCCTCCCTTACAAGTTACTGTCTATCAAATCTGAAGTGCTGATTGTTCAGGTTTGGGTGTGAAGGAGATTGATTGTTTGAAGTTTTTCTTCAAGGAGCATTAATATATCATGAAATGACAGCTTCCAAAGAGCATGGCCCTGACTGAACACTCACTGCAGTCTAGCCATAGAATTCCTCATGATGCACTCACTATATGCAGGCACCAGCTTCTAAATGGTTATATGGTTCCTGAATGCTTTAAGTGCAAAGCCCTACCAACAGATTCACAATGGCTGGTGATTGTTGCTGTAACTGCTACTTTATAAAAAGGGATTTTGCTAATGGATGTAATACTGATCCAGTTTCGAATTTGAAATCCAGACTATAGCCATCGTTTCCCTTTATACAATTACCTTTCATTGGACTTATTTGTATCTTTGGTATTTGCTAACTAGTAATATATATACACAAGCTATACAAACACGATTCATTTTTAGGTTGAAAAGCATGAAACAAACACTAAAATATAGAGGCCAATAGTGTGATCATTAGTGTCTGTAATGCTGTTACACATTGGATGCTGGTGCAATGTGAGTCATGATGTGTTTCTGGCATTAAGAACCAATGCACATGTTGAACAGTTCTCCAGACACTCAGGGCTGGATTTTCCAAGCGGAGGCGGGTTGGCGGCGGGACTGGTAGGCGGCGGGTTCCAGTCCCGCTCCCGGCTCCCAGCTCCAGCCGGTCTGCTGACACAATTTTCTGTTAATTGGGCTCGTTAAGCCCGCCATGTGCATTACCCGCACTGATCACAAGGTGCGGGTCTACTGAGCTACTCTGATGACGAGTTTGGAGCAGGTGTATTTAAGGGGGGCACTTCACAATTAGTTCTCACTTCGTTTCTGATGCTCCTGAGTGCTGCTGCTCTCCACAATGTCTGCAGAGAGACCAAAGGCAGCTCCCCGCTTCAACGATGACTCCCTCCATGTTCTTGTGGAGGGAGTCAGAGGTCGTCAGGATGTCCTATACCCTGGGGATGGAAGGAGGAAACCTTCTCAGCAGACAAAGGCAGCCTGGCTGCAAATAGCTGAGGAGGTGAATGCCAGCTCTGTGCTCAGACACATCTGGATCCAATGTAAGAAAAGGTTCAATGATCTCCTGCACTCTGTAAAAGTGAGTATGAAAGCACACTTACCTTCATTCTGCTGTGCCTGTCATCACATCCCCAACACTCTGCTTTGCCAACCCTACTCCTGCACATCCTAACTCACCCCAACATCCCTTGCACCATCACCCATCCCTCTCTCCCTATGTATAGAATCACTTCCCCATCTAACTATGCACCACTCACACTCGCCCTCAAGGTTATGCAATCACAACAACTAACAACTCAAAAGGAGGGAACTTGGTAAGGGAAACCCACTTGATCATAGTCTCCCTCTAAACATGTATCCTATCCATTCTTTACACTCATTCCATCACTCTCAGTGAAATTCCACTTTTTTCCCTCATTGCAGGAAAAGAGAGGTCACAATAAGAGGGAGAGGGAGAGAACAGGAGGAGGATCGTGATCGTTCTCACAGCTCACTCATGCTGAGGAGGCCGCACTCGACATTGCGGGATCAGTGGAACAGCTCGAAGTGGGGGACAGAGAGAGGGGCTCAGTAGAACAACCTGATGAAAGAATGCTTCTCCATCCATCTTATTTGGCTTTCATGAGTGACACATATGGGATCTGATGTCAATAGAAATTGAATGCTCATCATGTGCATAATGGGATGGGTCTGCAATCTACCTATCACATGTCTAACTCATGTCTTTACTCTCCCACAGGACCATCAAGTGCCCCCCTCCCTACTGTCCAGGGGGAAGAGCAGGAGGACTCCTCAGAGGATGCTGCATCCTCTGAGGGAGCAGCGTCAGCAGAAATGAGCGCACCCAGCACCAGCGCAGAGACGCACACCTTGGTGGGTCATTTGCGAGATCAA
Organism: Somniosus microcephalus; assembly: GCF_052327205.1. Classification (NCBI taxonomy): domain Eukaryota; kingdom Metazoa; phylum Chordata; class Chondrichthyes; order Squaliformes; family Somniosidae; genus Somniosus; species Somniosus microcephalus. The sequence goes on from NC_140998.1 coordinate 42,120,334, forward strand.
GTATTGTTGTCACCTGGTGTATCACAACTCACGAGTGAGCAAGAGCAGATGGTGGAGACAGGGACAGCAGTGGAGAGGCCACGTCGGAGGCCATAGGACACTCCTAGCTCTGCTCAGCTACATGTGGACACTGAGCCTCGGGGCCATCCAGAAAGAGAGCGGTGCTGGAGCTTCAGGAACAAGTGCAGGCGGCTCTGACTGGGTTTGCAACCACGGTGACTGCAAATGTGCAGAGAATGGAGGAGACAGTCTCAAACATGAGCAATGCCGTGGCACACACAATGGCAAATCTAGGTACCGCCATGGATAGGATGGCCAACTCCATGGAGGACATAAATCACCAGACACAAGACAACATGGTAATTCTTCTAAATAGATGGTCAGTTATGGAGGATAGATGGGCATCTATCGAGGAGAGAAATGAGTGGTTCATGGACGTCCCCATGATGAGGACTGTCAGTACAGAGACAGGCCCTCCTGGCCCCACTGATGTGCAGCAAGGTGCACTCCAGCTACTTGCTAGCAGAGAAGTGTGGGTGGCCCATGAGAGGGATGATGGTGGGAGGGGACATGCAAGTGGGGGCTCCTCTCCAAGCGCTCAAACTTCCATCCCCTTGCCAACCCCTCGGTCAGAGCCCCAGATGACTCCCCGAGCAGTGATGGCTGAGTGTCGCCGCAGGAGGAGCAGACTTTGGTGGGGCCTTCACAGGCTCCAAAGCCCAGAGGACAACCACCAAAGGCGTCTAAGCAGGCACAGCAGGGAAGTGAGCAGGCTGCCTCAACATCTGCTGAAGCCACAGGGGTAGCACCACATAGAAGCACGCGTAAGAGAAAGCTGCCACATAACCACAAGGGTACTCACTTGGGTGTTATGCTAGAAATCAATGTTAAGTTTCTGTTCTTTTATTCTGTTGGAATAAGTTAATGTTCTATGAATGTCTGACATTGTTGCCATATGTGTGCTCATAATTTGAAGTGGCACAGTGAAGCGTGAGGGTGCCTTTTATGTCCAGCAATGGAGGTGACAGTGGATATACAGTTAACACCACACACTTACAGCCTCAAGACAGAATGGGCTGGATTTTCCAAGCCCCGAGGAGGCGGATTTGGAGGCATGTGAGGTGGTAAAGTTGCAGAAAATGGGGGTGGATGGCAAACCCGCCCCCATCCTACCTCCGTGCCCTTTTGCCAGGAGGCGGGAAGATGTGCTGCTTTTGGTCCCGTCTCCTGGAGGCGGGAAAGGCATTAAATACTTTTAACTGCCTGTTAACAGGCAGTTAACAGGCAGAAAAAAGGATTAGTGCCATTTTACCTTCACAGGTGAAGGTTTCCCGACCTCGGAGAACCCCGTCGGGTTGGAGGAGATGTGAAGGAGGCCTGCAGCGGTCAGAGGCACGTGGAAGTAAGATGTAGATGTGAGTGATGGGTGCAAGTGTGGAGTGGTAAGTATGTAAGGTGAGTGATAAGTGTAAAAAAATGTTCACATACCTTGTTTTCTTTCTACAGCTTTTACCCACCCTGGATCGGGATACCCAACATCTTCCTTGTCGATTTCACAGACTGGCTGTTGGAACCTCTGAACCAACAGTCATCTGAAATCGACAAAGTTGAAAGGTTTGATGAGTCCTGAACACAAGGCCTCATCAAACTATAGAGAATGTCAGTGTTTGACAGCTTCACAGAGCTAACATTTCTTCTTCCAAGAAGTCTTGACAGATAGCACGTCTGACGTTGACGTGCTCTGTCAGTGACCTCCTCCCCAATTGGTCTGCTGAGCCCGCAGGGCGGGCTTAACAAGGTCAATCAGGGGAAAATCCCTCTGGTTGGTCAGACGAGGATGGAGGCGGGACATTGACATGACAAGCAGCAGTCCCGCCTCCAACTCATCTCCATTGAGAAAATCCAGCCCAATGTGTCTCCCAAATCCTGAAATCAGCAACCTCTAACATTTGAAAGTGAACAGATGTGAGAGTGCAGCTTTTAGACTGCAGTTGCAGCTGTGAACTATCCAGCTCGTTGGTCCTCCCGACCTACTTACCTGGCATGATCTCTGAATGTCGTGAAATCGTTGAAAATGTGGGAAAATAGGAAAGGCTGTCAAAATAGCAGTTAACAAGCATTTAACAAGGAGTTAAGTGTCTTAAATACCTCACCCACCACTTAGTGTCGGGTCTGTTGTGAAATCGCAGACCCGACACTTTGGAAACTCACACGGAGGCGGGATCGTGGTGGGTTTCCAACCCGCTGTTAATCATCTTGACTTTAACAGCTGACCCGCCTCCGTACCCGCCCTCTGAGCCCTGCGAAAATTGTGGTCAGATGTGCCTGCATAAAGCAATAGCCACAAGAATGGCCCTTCTCAATGTAAAGTGCTATTACGATGCCTTGTAAGACAACATTTTTGAATGGTGCTAATTGTGAGCACATTTATCTTGTGCAGCCCAGAAAATTTCTCCCTCATCTGCTTGCAGGTTCCCACCTCGGGTGCTCCACCATCTCCATCCAGCCTGTTTTCCGGCAGTACACTTGACTGTAGGGGTCCAACTGCTCCAAAAAGACCTTCCATGTAAAACACTTTGAAATCTGCTGAAGAAATGAGGATGGGAGCAAAGGTGCAGCTGTGAGACTGGTTGCTAGTCACTGGCCTTGGACCTTCTTGCTGTTGGTCACTGGCCTTGGACCTTCTTGCTGTTGGTCACTGGCCTTGCACCTTCTGGCTGATGGTCGCTGGCCTTGGACCTTCTGGCTGATGGTCGCTGGCCTTGGACCTTCTGGCGGATGGTCACTGGCCTTGGACCTTCTGGCTGATGGTCACTGGCCTTGGACCTTCTGGCTGATGGTCACTGGCCTTGGACCTTCTGGTTGATGGTCGCTGGCCTTGGACCTTCTGGCTGATGGTCACTGGCCTTGGACCTTCTGGCTGATGGTCACTGGCCTTGGACCTTCTGGCGGATGGTCACTGGCCTTGGACCTTCTGGCTGTTGGTCGCTGGCATTGGACCTTCTGGCTGATGGTCACTGGCCTTGGACCTTCTGGCTGTTGGTCGCTGGCCTTGGACCTTCTGGCTGATGGTCACTGGCCTTGGACCTTCTGGCGGATGGTCACTGGCCTTGGACCTTCTGGTTGATGGTCGCTGGCCTTGGATCTTCTGGCGGATGGTCGCTGGCCTTGGACCTTTTGGCGGATGGTCGCTGGCCTTTGATCTTCTGGCTGATGGTCACTGGCCTTGGACCTTCTTGCTGTTGGTCACTGGCCTTGGACCTTCTGGCCGATGGTCATTGGCTTTGGACCTTCTGGCTGCTGGTCACTGGGCTTGGACCTTCTGGCGGATGGTCACTGGCCTTGGACCTCCTGGCTGATGGTCGCTGGCCTTTGATCTTCTAGCGGATGGTCACTGGCCTTGGACCTTCTGGCTGATGGTCACTGGCCTTGGACCTTCTGGCTGATGGTCACTGGCCTTGGACCTTCTGGCTGATGGTCACTGGCCTTGGACCTTCTGGCTGATGGTCACTGGCCTTGGACCTTCTGGCTGATGGTCACTGGCCTTGGACCTTCTGGCTGATGGTCACTGGCCTTTGATCTTCTGGCTGATGGTCACTGGCCTTGGACCTTCTTGCTGTTGGTCACTGGCCTTGGACCTTCTGGCTGATGGTCACTGGCCTTGGACCTTCTGGCTGATGGTCACTGGCCTTGGACTTTCTGGCTGATGGTCGCTGGCCTTTGATCATCTGGCAGATGGTCACTGGCCTTGGACCTTCTGGCTGATGGTCACTGGCCTTGGACCTTCTGGCTGATGGTCGCTGGCCTTGGACCTTCTGGCTGATGGTTACTGGCCTTTGATCTTCTGGCTGATGGTTACTGGCCTTTGATCTTCTGGCGGATGGTCACTGGCCTTGTACTTTCTGGCTGATGGTCACTGGCCTTGGACCTTCTGGCTGATCGTCGCTGGCCTTGGACCTTCTGGCTGATGGTCACTGGCCTTGGACCTTCTGGCTGATGGTCACTGGCCTTTGATCTTCTGGTGGATGGTCACTGGCCTTGGACTTTCTGGCTGATGGTCACTGGCCTTGGACCTTCTGGCTGTTGGTCACTGGCCTTGGACCTTCTGGCTGTTGGTCGCTAGCCTTGGACCTTCTGGCTGATGGTCACTGGCCTTGGACCTTCTGGCCGATGGTCACTGGCCTTGGACCTTCTGGCTGTTGGTCGCTGGCCTTGGACCTTCTGGCAGATGGTCACTGGCCTTGGACCTTCTGGCTGATGGTCACTGGCCTTGGACCTTCTGGCTGATGGTCACTGGCCTTGGACCTTCTGGCTGATGGTCACTGGCCTTGGACCTTCTGGCTGATGGTCACTGGCCTTGGACCTTCTGGCTGATGGTCACTGGCCTTTGATCTTCTGGTGGATGGTCACTGGCCTTGGACCTTCTGGCTGATGGTCGCTGGCCTTTGATCTTCTGGCTGATGGTCACTGGCCTTGGACCTTCTTGCTGTTGGTCACTGGCCTTGGACCTTCTGGCCGATGGTCATTGGCCTTGGACCTTCTGGCTGATGGTCACTGGCCTTGGACCTTCTGGCAGATGGTCACTGGTCTTGGACCTCCTGGCTGATGGTCGCTGGCCTTTGATCTTCTAGCGGATGGTCACTGGCCTTGGACCTCCTGGCTGATGGTCGCTTGCCTTTGATCTTCTGGTGGATGGTCACTGGCCTTGGACCTTCTGGCTGATGGTCGCTGGCCTTTGATCTTCTGGCTGATGGTCACTGGCCTTGGACCTTCTGGCTGATGGTCACTGGCCTTGGACCTTCTGGCTGATGGTCACTGGCCTTGGACCTTCTGGCTGATGGTCACTGGCCTTGGACCTTCTGGCTGATGGTCACTGGCCTTGGACCTTCTGGCTGATGGTCACTGGCCTTGGACCTTCTGGCTGATGGTCACTGGCCTTTGATCTTCTGGCTGATGGTCACTGGCCTTGGACCTTCTTGCTGTTGGTCACTGGCCTTGGACCTTCTGGCTGATGGTCACTGGCCTTGGACCTTCTGGCTGATGGTCACTGGCCTTGGACCTTCTGGCTGATGGTCACTGGCCTTTGATCTTCTGGCTGATGGTCACTGGCCTTGGACCTTCTTGCTGTTGGTCACTGGCCTTGGACCTTCTGGCTGATGGTCACTGGCCTTTGACTTTCTGGCTGATGGTCGCTGGCCTTTGATCTTCTGGCAGATGGTCACTGGCCTTGGACCTTCTGGCTGATGGTCACTGGCCTTGGACCTTCTGGCTGATGGTCGCTGGCCTTGGACCTTCTGGCTGATGGTTACTGGCCTTTGATCTTCTGGCTGACGGTCACTGGTCTTTGATCTTCTGGCGGATGGTCACTGGCCTTGCACTTTCTGGCTGATGGTCACTGGCCTTGGACCTTCTGGCTGATGGTCGCTGGCCTTGGACCTTCTGGCTGATGGTCACTGGCCTTGGACCTTCTGGCTGATGGTCACTGGCCTTTGATCTTCTGGTGGATGGTCACTGGCCTTGGACTTTCTGGCTGATGGTCACTGGCCTTGGACCTTCTGGCTGATAGTCACTGGCCTTGGACCTTCTGGCTGTTGGTCGCTAGCCTTGGACCTTCTGGCTGATGGTCACTGGCCTTGGACCTTCTGGCCGATGGTCACTGGCCTTGGACCTTCTGGCTGTTGGTCGCTGGCCTTGGACCTTCTGGCGGATGGTCACTGGCCTTGGACCTTCTGGCTGATGGTCACTGGCCTTGGACCTTCTGGCTGATGGTCACTGGCCTTGGACCTTCTGGCTGATGGTCACTGGCCTTGGACCTTCTGGCTGATGGTCACTGGCCTTGGACCTTCTGGCTGATGGTCACTGGCCTTGGACCTTCTGGCTGATGGTCACTGGCCTTTGATCTTCTGGTGGATGGTCACTGGCCTTGGCCTTTCTGGCTGATGGTCACTGGCCTTGGACCTTCTGGCTGATAGTCACTGGCCTTGGACCTTCTTGCTGTTGGTCACTGGCCTTGGACCTTCTGGCTGTTGGTCGCTAGCCTTGGACCTTCTGGCTGATGGTCACTGGCCTTGGACCTTCTGGCTGATGGTCACTGGCCTTGGACCTTCTGGCTGTTGGTCGCTGGCCTTGGACCTTCTGGCGGATGGTCACTGGCCTTGGACCTTCTTGCTGTTGGTCGCTGGCCTTGGACCTTCTGGTGGATGCTCACTGGCCTTGGACCTTCTTGTTGTTGGTTGCTGGCCTTGGACCTTCTGGCTGATGGTCACTGGCCTTTGATCTTCTGGTGGATGGTCACTGGCCTTGGACCTTCTGGCTGCTGTTGGAGAACAACATCCATAAGGCCTCCTGGCCCAAAATTATTGCTGCCTGACCTCCTCAAAACCTCCAATTGAAGGGGGTCCCAATTGTATTGGCCACTGCCAGCTTTTTTGTTGTCTCTGAAAATGGGCATCCTTCTGTCGTAACAAGAAAAAAAGTGAGACGGGAAGGCCAGGAACATCTGCTACCATCTCATTTTCATTGGAACGCTTCCCTTGTGCCTACTGCATATGCAGACAGTCTGTTCTACCCCTCATTCCTTCCCCTAGGAGATGCTCTGGAAATCCCAGAGCCATTTAATGGGGACAGAGGACTGATATAATAGGTCTTTCCTATTCATAGCAGCTGGGAAATAGGCATTCCCCTGGTGCAAAATATAATGTTTATAGTAAGAATAATGACGTTTAAAAAAAATATATAAATATATTTTCAGCTGGTTCTATGACTATATCAGTGCCATTAATTTCCATAGGGCTTCTCCCAATTGACCACCGCAACTTTGGTGGAAAATCCAGGAAACCCCTGGAAATTCATCCCCCTAGGTTTTCATTAGAGCACTTAGATAAGTTTGTTCTGGTGGTCTGTTATAAGCATCAGATTTTAAACTAGTATTCCCTGTGATTCATCATATCATATCCTACTCTAACTCATCCTTTTGCAGGTTCTCAAACTTGTGGAACTCCTTCCCTCCCTCAGTCTTCCCTCCATTCTTACATCTGTAGGCTTTTAAAACACAGCCACCTGCTATTTCTAGATTTATCTCACTTTCCCTTGTATTTTTTTTCAGCCGTGGTAGTATCCTGCACTACGGGCCTTAGCCCTTCACCTCAGTTCTTCAAATAAAAAACAGAAACCTCATAACTTTGAGCTCGGACCAATTAATTAAATCACACTTCCAGCATTTGCCGTTTATTGCTGCAAATAAAGCATTTATGTTGTGCAGCTGTGCTTTTATTGGACTTAAACCTTTGATCTTTGGGAGTTGAAAAATGCTGCCCCTGCCCCTTTACATTGAAGTTTAATATGTTGCAGTGAGTTGCACATGTGTGGAAGGTCACCTGCTTTCAGTCAATGACTGTTCAATTAATTGTGCTCGCAGAAATGTGATAGTGGTTTTACGAACTTCAAAAAGTACGGTTGCTATTAGAAACAAAATAATCCAGGTCCATGTAAGCCATTCCTTTCTGGGAACAATATTTCTGTCATTTCCAAAAATCCCTTGGCCTATACATTGAACTGTTGTTCCCCTAAACTCCCTACTTCCACACAATTAATAAAAATGGCCCAAATATTAGTGTGCATTGACTGACATACATTTCCGAATTGACAGGAAATTATCAAGGAGTAACTCAGAAATTTAACCTAACCTTAGAAGTCAATACATTTTTTAAACTCAATAGCTCAAGTCAAATAATTTTTAAATGGCAGATATTTGTGGCAGTCTTAAAACTAATTTCTATGCACTGATGCTGAAAAGTAGTTACATGTAGTTTTAGTAACCCAAAATTCAACTCAATCTAAATGTAATCAATATAACTGGGGTATTAATTTTCTTTTACAGAGAAGGTATTTATTGGCCCGTAATTTCCGATAGGAGGCTTCCTGTGTGTGGATGCCTCCAATCGGAAAAAAATCTACGCCCTTACCTGAGGGCTCACAAGGTCCGAACACTTCCGCTCCTGGGCCTCTCCACAGTCGAAATGCGCAGGGCCCAGGGATGCAGGCAGTTCGCAAGAGTCCCTGGGATCACGTTGGCCAGGCCAGCCAATAGGAGAAGGGAATCTCCCTTCATATACTTGACAGATAGACCTGTCAAAAGCATGAATGGAGAGCACCCCAAAGACAACTCAAAACATTAAATAAATTTTATAAAACCATCATGTTTTTAAAATGAGTTAAAATTACATTGAATATATTTCAAACAAAAATTTAATGTTTTGAAAAAAATAATTGAAGTTTTTTATGGGGCTAAAAATAAATTTACCTTTTTTAAAAAGTATTTTAAAATTATATAAATGAGTGAAAAAATATTGTTTTACTTTTTTACACTCTTATGCTGGTAAAAGCAGGCCTCATTCATGCATGCTTTTACCAGGCGTAAGATTTCTAAGGGTGTTCAGCGGGCGGGGGTTCTGTAGAAAGCGGAACTCTCCCCCCGCAGAGGCCCTTCTCCAAGGCAGGTGTCCGATCTGTCAAGAGCATTCTTGACAGATCGGAAATGCCGGTTTTCAGCGCATGTGCATCGCGTGCCTGAAACCGGCATTTCCGATGTCCCTACTGGTGTGTACACACCCTTAAGCATCGGAAAATACGGGCCATTATTTTCTTTCGCTTTCCCTGTTTGTGGCCCTCCTGTTACATGCATCCTTAACCAAGGTTAGAAAGAGGCAACAATCTAAGCCAATTTTGCCGATTTTGCTGTGTGATTGGCTTAAGAACATAAGAACATAAGAACTAGGAGCAGGAGTAGGCCATTCGGCCCTTCGAGCCTGTTCTGCCATTCAATGAGATCATGGCTAATCTTCTGCCTCAACTCCATTCATCGGCCCTGTCGCCATATCCAGTGATGCCCTTACTAGTCAGTAATCTATCAACTTCTGTTTTGAATATACCCAATGACTGAGCCTCCACAGCCCTCTGGGGTAGAGAATTCCAAAGATTCACCACCCTCTGTGTGAAGAAATTTCTTCTCATCTCAGTCTTGAATGGCCTACCCCTTATCTTGAGGCTGTGGCCCCTGGTTATAGACTCTCCAGCCAAGGGAAATATTCGCCCAGCATCCACCCTATCAAGCCCTGTAATAATTTTGTATGCTTCAATGAGATCCCCTCTCATTCTTCTGAATTCAAGAGAATACAGGCCTAGTTACAGTAGAAGACACTAAGAATATCCCAACACTGGACAAACAGGGGGCTATAGGGGGGGACGAGCTAAACACGATCAAAATCACTAAGGAAGTGGTACTCGGTAAAATAATGGGACTCAAGGCGGATAAATCACCTGGACCTGATGGCTTACATCCTAGGGTCTTGAGGGAAGTGGCGGTAGGGATTGTGGATGCATTGGTAATAATTTTCCAAAACTCCCTGGACTCAGCAAAGATCCCGGCAGACTGGAAAACTGCTAATGTAACGCCCTTATTTAAAAAGGGCAGTAGATAGAAGGCTGGAAACTATAGACCAGTTAGCCTAACATCTGTGGTAGGTAAAATATTGGAGTCCATTATTAAGGAGACAGTAACAGGACATTTGGATAATCATAATTTAATAGGACAAAGTCAGCATGGTTTTATGAAGGGGAGGTCATGTTTGACAAATTTGCTGGAGTTCTTTGAGGAAGTAACATATAGGGTGGATAAAGGGGAACCAGTGGACGTAGTGTATTTAGACTTCCAAAAGGCATTTGACAAGGTGCCACACAAAAGATTATTGCTTAAGATAAAAAATCACGGGATTGGGGGTAATATTCTGGCATGGATAGAGGATTGGCTATCTAACAGAAGGCAGAGAGTTGGGATAAATGGTTCATTCTCAGACTGGCAATCAGTAACTAGTGGTGTTCCGCAGGGGTCAGTGCTGGGTCCCCAACTCTTTACAATCTATATTAACGATTTGGAGGAGGGGACCGAGTGTAACATATCAAAGTTTGCAGATGATACTAAGATGGGAGGGAATGTAGTGAGTGAGGAGGACATAAAAAACCTGCAAGGGGACATAGACAGGCTAAGTAAGTGGGCAGAGATTTGGCAGATGGAATACAATACTGGAAAGTGTGAGGTTATGCACTTTGGCAGGAAAAATCGTAGAGCAAGTTATTATCTTAATGGCAAGAAACTGGAAAGCACTGAAGTACAAAGGGATCTGGGGGTCCTGGTGCACGAAACTCAAAAGGTTAGTATGCAGGTGCAGCAAGTGATTAAGAAGGCCAATGGAATGTTGGCTTTCATTGCTAGGGGGATAGAATATAAAAATAGGGAGGTATTGCTTCAGTTGTACAAGGTATTGGTGAGACCGCACCTGGAATACTGCATACAGTTTTGGTGTCCATACTTAAGAAAAGACATACTTGCTCTCGAGTCAGTACAAAGAAGGTTCACTCGGTTAATCCCGGGGATGAGGGGATGGACATATGAGGAGAGGTTGAGTAGATTGGGACTCTACTCATTGGAGTTCAGAAGAATGAGAGGCGATCTTATTGAAACATATAAGATTGTGAAGGGGTTGGATCGGGTGGATGCGGGGAGGATGTTCCCGATGATGGGTGAAACTAGAACTAGGGGGCATAGTCTTAGAATAAGGGGCTGCTCTTTCAAAACTGAGATGAGGAGGAACTACTTCACTCAGAGGGTGGTAGGTCCATGGAATATGCTGCCCCAAAAAGCTGTAGAAGCTACATCATGACATAAATTTAAAACAGAAATAGACAGTTTCCTAGCAGTAAAGGGAATTAAGGGTTACGGGGAGCGGGCAGGAATTTGGACATGAGTCTAGGTTCGGATCAGTCATGGCCCTGTGGTTAGCGGAGCAGGCCCAGGGGCCGTGTAGCCTGATCCTGCTCCTATTTCATGTGTCTAATTCTGTTAGATTCAGGAGATGGTTCTGTGATAGTAGATTGGCGGTTAGGATCAGATCAGCCATGATCTTATTGAATGGAGGAGCAGGCTCGAGGGGCCGATTGGCCTACTCCTGCTCCTATTTCTTATGCTCTTTACTCAATCTCTTCTCATACGACAGTCCCGCCATCCCTGGAATCAATCTCGTGAACCTTCATTGCACTCCCTCTATGGCAAGTATATCCTTCCTTAGGTAAGGAAACCAAAATTGTACACAGTACTCCAGGTGTGGTCTCACCAAGGCCCTATATAATTGGAGTAAGATTTCTTTACTCCTGTACTCAAATCCTCTTGTAATGAAGGCCAGCATACCATTTGCCTTCCTAATGTCTTGCTGCATCTGCACATTCACTTTCAGTGACTCATGTACAAGGACACCCAGGTCCCTTTGAGCATCTGCATTCCCCAATCTTTCACCATTTAGGAAATACTCTGCCTTTCTGTTTTTTCTACCAAAGTGGATAACTTCACATTTATCCACATTATATTCCATCTGCCATGATCTCGCCCACTCACTGAGCCTGTCGAGATCCCCTTGAAGCCTCTTCACGTCCTCTTTGCAACTGACATTGTCACCTAGCTTTGTATCATCAGCAAATTTGGAAATGTTACATCTAGTCCCCTCATCCAAATCATTGATATAGATTGCGAATAGCTGGGGCCCAAGCACCGATCCTTGCGGTACCCCACTAGTCACAGTCTGCCATCCTGAAAAAGACCCGTTTATCCCTACTCTTTGTTTTCTGTCTGTTAACCAATTCTCAATCCATGCTAGTATATTACTCCCAATTCCATGTGCCCTAATTTTGTTCACCAACCTCTTGTGTGGGACCCTATCGGCCTTCTGAAAATCCAGATACACATCTACCAGTTCCCCTTTGTCTACTCCACTAGTTACATTCTCAAAGAACTCCAATAGATTTGTCAAACAGGATTTCCCTTTCATAAATCCATGTTGACTCTACCCAATCTTACTATTAGTTTCTAAGTGCCCAGTTATTGCATCCTTCATAACAGATTCCAGCATTTTCCCAACTACTGATGTGAGGCTAACAGGTCTGTAGTTCCCCGTTTTCTCTCTCCCTCCTTTTTTAAATAGCGGGGTTACATTTAGTATCCTCCAATCTGCAGGAACCATTCCAGAATCTATAGAATTTTGGAAGGTGACAACCAATGCGTCCACTATTCCAATGGCCACCTCTTTCAAAACCCTAGGAAGCAGGTCATCCGGTCCTTGGGATTTATCGACTTTTAGTCCCATTAATTTTGCTGGTACTATATTTTTACTAAAAATAATTTCTTTAAGTTCCTCATTCTCGGCACACCCTTGGTTTTCTTGTATTTCTGGGAGGTTTTTTTTGTCTTCCTCCGTGAAGACAGAAACAGAGGATTTATTTAATTTCTCTGCCATTTCATCATTCCCCATTATAAATTCTCCCATCTCTGATTGTAAAGGAACTACATTTACCTTTGCCATTCTTTTCCTTTTCTTTGAGGACATGGGCAAGAATGGCATGGGCAATACTCCCTTCAATGTTCTTTCATAAGAACATAAGAAATAGGAGCAGGAGCAGACCATATGGCCCCTGGAGCCTGCTCTGTCATTCAATAAGATCATGGCTGATCTTCTACCTCAACTACACTTTCCCGCCCTATCCCCATATCCCTTGATTCCCTTAGAGTCCAAAAACCTATCGATCTCAGTCTTGAATATACTCAATGACTAAGCACCCACAGCCCTCGGAGTAGAAAATTCCAAAGATTCACAACCCTCTGAGTGAAGAAAGTTCTCCTCAGCTCAGTCTTAAATGTCCCTTTGCTGACAATGCCACAGCTAAGAGCAACAACCCATGGTAGTACTGGGCAAAAAGCTGTATCCGAACACCACATGGAACTGAGCTTCAATATATCTGCAACCACGCCGCCCTTTGACATATTCTCCTCACTGTTCTAATACCGGAGCCTCAACAACAAATATAGTCAACTGCTTTATTTTCAAAATCCATAGAAACTGGAATAATGTCCACTGAAACTATTAGCACTGAGATTATGACACTGGGCCTTGTAAGGCACAATCTTCGTTCCACAAATACTTACAGCAAAAAGCAAAATACTGCAGATTATGGAAATTTGAAATAAAAAGAGAAAATGCTGGATACACTCAGCAGGTTAGGCAGCATCAGTGGAAAGAGGAAGTTCGGGTTAATGACCTATAACATTAACCTTACCCTTCACTCTCCACATATGTGCCTGACCTGTTGAGTGTTTCCAGCATTTTCTCTTTTTATTTCTTTAAAAATTCAGTTCATGTTCGAGCATAAAATCTTCCGCTGTACCATTTTCGCATGATATGGCTGTGAGGAAACCACTTGTGGCTATTTCTGCTCTCCTCTCCTCCAGAGACAGATAGAATTTGATCTTTAAATTCTTTTCAGTTTAGAGAAAGTTCCACAGTTTACAGCCTGTTTGTGTAAGTTCTAATTCCATTAGTTTCTCTTAAGTCAAAAATCAAAAGCACTATTTATGCCAACAATAAAATCGTAAAAATCCTAGGGCAGAAGGAGGCTATTTGGCCTATTTTCAGCCTAGCATTATTGGAGTTATCTACTCTCATTCCATTCCCTTGCTTTTTTCCTATGCGCTTTACTATTTTTTTGATTTCAAAGAGTACAGTAGCACAAAACGAGCGATAGCGAATCGGCAGCCCATTTTACACGGCGCTGAATTATCTTTTCCATTGACATTAATGACCAATTTCACCCCCCACACTGCACTGCAATGCCCCCTCCCCCATCCCTGCGCCCCCCCCCCACCCCACCTCAACTCCAAGGGGGAGAAATTCGGTATCACCCCGTTTGGGCCGCAATTATTGGCCGAGCGCAAAGTTTAGCGCCTGCCACTAATTATCGCCTCCGACTGCAAACTTGGCTTCTATCGCCCCTGGAGGTGGTTGGAGCACTAAATCAGGTGCTACACACCTCTCTTAAGGCGTTAACGCTGAAGAGCGTGACGCTACCTCAGAGCGCTGGTGAAGCTCATGTGATGTCAGTCAGCAATGGAACACAGACATACTGGCGTCGGCCAGTTCTTAAAGGGGAGGGTCGATCTTGCTCTCCATCCACACCCTGCTCCTTGCAGCCTTGAATCTCGGCCTGGAGAGACCTGTACATCAATTCTGCTGGAAAGAACAATGGAGAGGCCCAGGGAAAGAGCTCAGAGTGCAGCCCCCATAGTCTCTTCTAAATCAATGCAAGGAAGGTCAAATCAAAATGAACCTGCAAAGTGCTGCTCAGTACCCAAAACGCCTTCACACAGTGTTGAATCTCTCCAGAAGTCTCTCTCTCTCTCTCAGAATGCGTGGTGCAAAAATGTCACTGACAAAAAAAGGCAGGAAGCCGTCGCCTTTAAATAGTGCTCCCCCAGTCCCTTCCCAACTGCAAAACGCTCTCCTCAACCTGTCATTGCAAGCAGCAGGCGGTAAGCCAGGGGGCTGCCACTCAATGTCCGGTCCGGGGCACTACCGGGGCTTTGCACGCTCGACTGACATCACGATCTGCGGGCGCAGGAGATCGTGGTAGTAGTGTTTAGTGCCGCTGCAAAATGTCTGGTCAATTTTGCAAGCGGCACAAACATCGCTGCGCCCGGGCACTAGTTGCTTTGCGCCCCATTAGCGCTCTCTTATGGTGCTAACAGGAGACGCAAAGCAACCAAATTTTTCTCCCCAAGTGTTTAACTCTCTCTTAACTATCGGGTTTGGCTTGGAACATAGGAACAGGAGTAGGCCATTCAGCCCCTCGTGCCTCTTCCGCCATTCAATGAGACCGTGGCTGATCTGTGAGCTAACTCCATATACCCGCCTTTGGCCCATATCTCTTAATACCTTTGGTTAACAAAAAACTATCAATCTCTGATTTAAAATTAACAATTGATCTAGCATCAATTGCCATTTGTGGAAGAGAGTTCCAAACTTCTACCACCCTTTGTGTGTAGAAGTGTTTCCTAATTACACTCCTGAAAGGTCTGGCTCTAATTTTTAGACTATGCCCCCTAGTCATAGAATCCCCAACCAGCGGAAATAGTTTCTCTCTATCTCCCTATATGTTCTACTTAATATCTTAAAAACTTCGATCAAATCACCCCTTACTCTTCTAAATTCTAGGGAATACAACCTTAGTTTGTGTAATCTCTCCACGTAACTTAACCCTTGAAGTCCGGGTATCAATCTGGTAAACCTACGCTGCACTCCCTCCAAGGCCAATATATCCTTCCTAAGGTGTGGTGCCCAGAACTGCTCACAGTACTCCAGGTGTGGCCTAACCAGGGTTTTGTATAGCTGCAGCATAACTTCTACCCCCTTGTATTCTAGTCCTCTAGATACAAAGGCTAGCATTCCATTCGCCTTTTTTATTATTTTCTGTAGCTGTTCATGACATTTTAATGATTATGTACCTGAACCCCCAAGTCTCTTTGGACATCCACTGTTTTTAGCTCTTCACCATTTAGAAAGTAAATGGCTCCATTAGACTCTTGTGGTAATACATTCCACATTCTAATAACCCTTTGCATGAATAAAGGTTCTTCTGATCTCCCCCATTATGCTTCTAGCATTAATGCTGAGTTTATGGCCTTCTGTTACTGACTTACCAACAGGTGGAAATGATCTTTCACTGTTTACCCTGTCAAACCAATTCATAATTTTGAACTCTTCTATTAGATTATCCCTGAGCATCCCCTGCTTCAGTGGATGCAGCCCTAGCTTTTTAAATCTCCCTTTATAGCGATATCCAGTCATCCCCAGTATCATCCCAGTAAATCTATGTTGCTCCTTTACCATGGCTCCAATATCCTTTCTAGAGTGGGGTGCAGAAATCTGCCGAGGACCTCCAACTGTGGCCTAATCGGTCACTCGCTTTATAGTTTAAAGTTACTGAGATTTCCTGTTACAGCCTGGTGTTGTCCAATATAAAACCGGGTTGCAGTGTCTGATTTTCTTTGTACTCTTTATTCCATCATTAAGCAATTTAATTTAATTATGGTTTAAACAATGAATCAGATTATCTCATTATCTTTAATAATAGTAATAAAGGTGGAGCCAGGCCAAGGAATGAACCAAATTCAAACTTGCTTTGGCCTGCTAGCAAAGCTTTGAATTGCATTTAAAAGTGCTGTGTTGCTGTGAGGATTTTTCTGGCTGCACTGCGAACCCCTTGATCATTTTCAGTCTCTTTAGTAGGGTGTAACATTTTTGGGGCTTTTCTGACCTTCTTGTTCCATATACTTCAGCTTCTCCATGTTGGATTACTCTCGTAGATGACCCTGAGCTCCCAATGGCCTCAAGAGTACATTCACTGGCCTTGATATATCGTTCAGTTTCTGATAGCAATTCGAGGATAACAAATGGAAAGCCTTTCTGTAAATTGTTTTAGCTACTGGCTCAACTCTGTGCCTCCACAGGAACTGTCTTCAGAACGAGGCAGAGCATCACAATATCAGATCGTGTTTTAGCCTTTAAGCAACAAGCATATTTATTGAACAATAGGTTCATATCTAATGGATATGTAACCTTATGTTACTGTGGAAATGTTTTGGTTGCATCACAGTCCACTTGTTTATTTTCAATCGGTTCAGCGGGGGTTAATTCATCTCCCCACATTTACTGAGTTGTTGGGGATAATTTTGACATCTCTCCCAATTTTGAAGTCAATGGAATTGAAAATCAGGAGGGGTGTATAACGGGCGACCGAATCAATATCGCCCGTTTTACACTGTTGCCCAAAATCAAAATTACCCCCTTTGTTTCTAAGCTTGATTTAATTAGTCCTCTGCTTTGTATCCATAGTCACGAGGACTTGGCTCATTACAGACAGTACTATTGTCTCAGATTAAATCTATTCGATGAAGGGAGAGTATTACTCCTGCATTTCACGTGGTATGGTTTGGGACTGTGTTGTATTCTCTCAGAGTAGTAGGTTTCCTTGAATACTGTTTAGTCAGTTCTAATAGAGACCCTCTATGTCAGAGTAGAAAGATCTCCATTAAGATGGTCTAATTGGTTAAAAGAGTGGCTCTAAGTCATCCTGCTTGAGATTGGGACTCCCTTCTGATTGTGCAGTGCAGGCAACTGACAATAATTGATTTTCTTCTTCCTCAGTTGGTTTAATCTCTTAGATTTTCTCTAACTATATTATTCACCTATCAATACATTTTAAATGTATTCTCTTGAACATTAGTTTGTTTCTATTTGGGTCTCCTTTGCTTTGTATTGTTTGCCACATGTATTCTTTTCATTGTGCTTAATTCCACTTTCAATCAACACACTTTTCAACTGATCCATATCCATGGGCTTCACTTGTCTAAGTAACCTCAACCATAGACTATAGCCCTTTTCTGTATGTTCCTTCCTCTTCTTGAGTCAAATATATCCCCATTTTTGTCTGAATGTTGATCCACACATGTATTATACACTTTTCCTCACCTAGTGTTCAATTATTTTCCTAAAGTTTCAAATTAATGTTTGATCTAGCCAAGGGTTATGTGTTTTTAATGTATTACCTGCTTTGGTATAAGTTCCTCCAATCCCTGCAAAAATGCTCTAAAACATAGGTTGGGCGCGATTTCCCTCTAGCTTTCCTGGGTAGTGGAATATTGAATTGTATATTTATATTACTCAGAATCCATCTGTTTGTTGTGCTATATAATTTTAGCTCAGTCAACTTACTTCAGATTGTGGCATTTTGTTCTTATTTAAAACTTGTACATATTTAAGTTTTTTGAATGAATGTTAAATGTAAAAGTTTGAAGGGGATTCCATTGGTACGACTCACTTGGACAGATTTGTCCATGATTTGTTTGCATGACATCTAAAGTTGAAATTCTTATTTTAACAATAAACAGGAGAATGGCTGGCTGTCTTTCTCCAGAATTAATGCTCTGTCATTGAAATTGCATCCTCGGAAATTATACATTTCAAAGCCACATATTCTCTCAATTTTGTTAGCAGGTCATTAATTATGGAAAAAACACAGCCGCTCTCCTGTTTTTCATTACAGGAAGAATCTCACACCTTTTAGTCAGTAGCACCACAGAGCCTTTTGCACGTTATGAAGCAGGTACTTTCAGTTGTTCTTACTTGGCTTAGAACTTAAGCCGTGGAATTTGGAAAGCTCCATCAGGAATAATTCATAGCTCATGACTATAACTGTCAGGATTAAAGGAGCGGGGAAATTTAAAAAAAAAAGTTCCTGTCAGTAGGACTGGATGTTCTATAGAGATGTCTTTACTACTGGAACATTCCTGAACTGTTCCAGATGTTGTTCAGAGCAAGTCAAAATAGTAGCAAGAATAACACACTTCTGATGGTCTGCAAAACTTCTCCTTAGATTATTTTAGAGCTTGTAATGCATGCACAGTAGAAAGGGTGCAGCCACAGAGGAGCTGAAATATCTGACAAAGATTAACTGCTACAGCAGTAACTGCCATGCAGGTTTGTTATTTTGTGCACAGATCAAACAGCTATTTTTTTGCCAACTTTTATACTGATTAACCACTTTTAGTTGGCACAGCACAAGCCGAAAAATAAATTGGTAAATGAAGGACATGAAATGCCAAAAAGAGCTCAGACCAGCGATCTGGAGGAGGAGGTGATGTGGAGGACAATACTATAGCGCGTGCCAACTAGGATCAGCAATTTCCTTTCTACTTCAGATTGATTTCAGCAGTCACCACACATTTTCTGTTTTTAGCTCCTAATTCTGCCTTTAAACATATCATTCATTTAATGTACATACATGGTTAGATTTTATTCTTTCTTCTACACAACTTCTATCAAATATCACATTTGTGCTGTGCCCACACATGAAACAGGCGTTGGAGCCTTTGCATATGCAAAAATATATGGCCGAGTAATTGGACCTGTTTGTGGCAGCCGTTAAGGCCGCTTTGGAAGAAAAGATGGCGGCCATCTCGCTTCTGCCCAATTCCGGCACGGAACGCGGCAGCTGCCATTTTGAGCAGGTCGGCAGCGCTGCTGGTGCCTGCACTCGCTTCAGATGTTTAGATGAGCCAGATCGTGACGTCGATCGCCATGCAATGCTCAATTGATGGCAATCTGGTATTTTGCACATCGCCACTCCTATTAACGCCCTCTCTGAAGCACACACGTACATGTACCAGCACGACAGACCCCCTACTGGCGCTTCTTAAAGGGACACATGCAACTTTCAGTTGAGTTTAGATTTTTGCTTTTGGCACTGGTTTCTTTACATTTCATTGGAGTAGTGCCTTGATGTAATACATTTAAAAAGTTGTTAAGTTGTGCAGAGAGTGCAGGGAGTGCTGTTGGACATTTGCAAGGCTTTGGCTCTTAAAAGAAGGCCTCTGAGAACACCCGTTGCTCCCAGTCTTGGGGGGTCTAGTTACAGTCCCCCTTGGGCTGCAGCATCACCTGGCGATGCAACAGAGGCAGCAAAGGGGACAAGCTGCTCACAGAGGGAAGAGGAGGAGGAAAAGGAGGAAGCAGTAGAGGAAAAAGCAGAAGAGGAGGAAGCAGAAGAGAAGGTGTGGAAGGAAGGAGAGAACCCAGACAGCTCATTTCTGGCTGGGATCTCCGGGATTGATCCATCAGCCTGCGGTACCAGTGAACACAACCCCAATTTCCCTTTCAACATTTGTCCCATACCTTACCTTCCCTCTGTTATTGACCATCACAGTGTCCTCTTGGCCACAATGCTGAAATAAAAGCCACCAAAAAGCAAACTTTCCAATCCAACTTTATCCATATATGCATCCAATATTACAACAACAACTTGAATTTATAAAGCACCTTTAACGTAGTAAAATGTCCCAAGGCGCTTCACATGAGTATTGTAAGACAAAAAAAATTGACGCCGAGCGACATAAGGAGAAATTAGGGCAGGTGACAAAAAGCTTGTTCAAAGAGCTAAGTTTTACGGAGCGTCTTAAAGGAGGAAAGAGAGGTAGTGAGGTGGAGAGGTTTAGGGAGGGAATTCCAGAGCTTAGGGCCTAGGCAACAGAAGGCACGGCCACCAATGGTTGAGCGATTATAATCAGGGATACTCAAGAGGGCAGAATTAGAGGAGCACAAATATTTCGGGGGGTTGTGGGGCTGAGGGAGATTACGGAGATAGGGAGGGGCGAGGCCATGGAGGGATTTGAAAACAAGGATGAGAATTTTGAAATCGAGGCGTTGCTTAACCAGGAGCCAATGTAGGTCAGCGAGCACAGGGGTGATGGGCGAACGGGACTTGGTGCGAGTTAGGACACGGGCAGCAGAATTTTGGATGACCTCAAGTTTACGTAGGGCAGAATGTGGGTGGCCAGCCAGGAGTGCGTTGGAATAGTCAAGTCTAGAGGTAACAAAGGCATGGATGAGGGTTTCAACAGCGGATGAGCTGAGGCAAGGGCAGAGACGGGCGATGTTATGGAGGTGGAAACAGGCAGTCTTAGTTATGCCATGGTTGGAAGCTCATTTCAGGGTCAAATATGACATCATGATTGGAAACAGGTTCAGCCTCAGACAGATGTTAGGGAGAGGGATGAAGTCAGTGGCTAGGGAACGGAGTTTGTGGCGGGGACCAAAAATAATTTGGTCCCTGCCACAAAGGCTTCGGTCTTCCCAATATTTAATTGGAGAAATTTCAGAACTGGATGTTGGACAAAGCAGTCTGACAATTTAGAGACCATGAAAAGGTCGAGAGAAGTAGTGTTGAGGTAGAGCTGGGTGTCGTCAGCGTATTACATCAAAAAATCAACTAATCACCCTTGTGCATTCCCTTAGTGAGTGTCTTGCGTGTGCCTTTGCCTATCCTAGTGCTTTTATGCAGTCCTACCACAGTGGCTGTAGCATGGCTGGTAGATGGCTGCTGACTTTCAGTGGGGGACACTGCAGCTGGCCTTGCAGGATGACCTCGATGAGCTGCTGGCTGGGAGTGTGAAATCAAGTGATGGTGTTTCTTCTTCTTCTTCAATCTCCTCTGCCTCTTCTTGTTCTACCACTGGCTGGGCAGGCTGTATTTTGTGGGTACCTAAAATGAGGAAGGCAAAAGTTTAGAGTTGTGGTGAGGGGAATGGGGTAAAGCAAGAGGTGCATGCTTACACCATGTGCAGTTAGTAAAGCAGCGGCAGCAGCAAGAGGATAAAGAGTGGCCCGAGAGCGGACCTGAATTAAAGCAGTGGTAGCGGCGAGAGGATAAAGAGTGGCCCGAGAGCAGACCTGAACTAAAACAGCGGCAGCGGCGAGAGGATAAAGAGTGGCCCGAGAGCGGACCTGAATTAAAACAGCGGCAGCGGCGACAGGATAAAGAGTGGCTCGAGAGCGGACCTGAATTAAAACAGCAGCAGCGGTGAGAGGATAAAGAGTGGCCCGAGAGCGGACCTGAATTAAAACAGCGGCAGCGGCGAGAGGATAAAGAGTGGCCCGAGAGTGGACCTGAACTAAAACAGCAGCGGCGGCGAGAGGATAAAGAGTGGCCCGAGAGCGGACCTGAATTAAAACAGCAGCAGCGACGAGAGGATAAAGAGTGGCCCGAGAGCGGACCTGAATTAAAACAGCAGCGGCGGCGAGAGGATAAAGAGTGGCCCGAGAGCGGACCTGAACTAAAACAGTGGCAGCGGCGAGAGGATAAAGAGTGGCCCGAGAGTGGACCTGAATTAAAACAGCAGCAGCGGCGAGAGGATAAAGAGCGGCCCGAGAGTGGACCTGAATTAAAACAGCAGCAGCGGCGAGAGGATAAAGAGTGGCCCGAGAGCGGACCTGAACTAAAACAGTGGCAGTGACGAGAGGATAAAGAGTGGCCCGAGAGCGGACCTGAATTAAAACAGCAGCAGCGGCGAGAGGATAAAGAGCGGCCCGAGAGTGGACCTGAATTAAAACAGCAGCAGCGGCAAGAGGATAAAGAGTGGCCCGAGAGCGGACCTGAACTAAAACAGTGGCAGCGGCGAGAGGATAAAGAGTGGCCCGAGAGCGGACCTGAATTAAAACAGCAGCAGCGGCAAGAGGATAAAGAGTGGCCCGAGAGCGGACCTGAACTAAAACAGTGGCAGCGGCGAGAGGATAAAGAGTGGCCCGAGAGCGGACCTGAACTAAAACAGCGGCAGCGGCGAGAGGATAAAGAGTGGCCCGAGAGCGGACCTGAATTAAAACAGCAGCAGCGACGAGAGGATAAAGAGCGGCCAGAGAGTGGACCTGAATTAAAGCAGCGGCAGCGACGAGGCTCTGATCCAAAAACAACAAAAAACAATCAAAGAGTGATGTCACAGGAGAGCAGCTAGGTGATTGGTTGGTGAGTATTGCAGATTGTTTTGCTCTCTAAGTTAGGGAAGGGGGTTAATTTCAGAGCTGAGAAACTGTGACTTGCTAATACTTATTAAATTAATAACTTAAACTAGATAAAATAATCAAACAATAAAACTAAAATATCAATTGAATAAAAGCTTTAACTCATTAATTAAAAAATAAAACAAGGTTAGAGATGGCAGGGCAGGAGGTGTGTGGTAACTGCAGCATGTAGGAGTTTGTGGAGAGCATTGCGATCCTGAGCAACCACATCGGCAGTAAGTGTCTGCAACTCGAGCAATTTCGTCTCAGAATTGTTGAGCTGGAGTACGAGCTGCACATTGCGATGCATCAGGGAGGGGGAGAGTTACCTGGAAACTTTGTTCCACGGGGCATTCACACCCTTTAGGTGAAGTAATGCTTTAGAGTTCGTCAGTGGTCAGGGACAGGAGGGTGTGACTGCAAGTCAGGCAGGTATGGGGACCCAGGATGTAGTGATGGAGGAACCTCAGCCCTTGACCTTGTCCAACAGGTATGAGGTACTTGTTACCTGTATGGATGCGGAAAAGGACTGCAGAGAGGATGGGCAAACTGACCATGGCACTGTGTTACAGGGGGCCATCACGTGGTGGGAGAAGGAAAGAATGTGGTAGTATTAGGGGACAGTATAGTCAGGGGGATAGATACTTTTCTCTGCAGCCGCAAAAGAGAGTCCCGAAGGCTGTGTTACGGATATCTCCTTGCGGCTGGAGAAGAACTTGGAGTGGGAGGGGGAGGATCCAGTTGTCATCGTCCATGTAGGAACCAATGACATAGGTAGAACTAAGAATGAGGTTCTGCTGAGGGAGTTTGAGGAGCTAGGGTCTAAATTAATAAGCAGAACCTCAAGGGTAATAATCTCTGGATTACTATCTGAGCCACGCACAAATTGGCATAGTGTCAAGCAGATCAGAGAGTTAAATGCGTGGCTCAAAGAGTGGTGTGGGAAGAAGGGGTTTCAATTCATGGGGCACTGGCAACAGTAATGGGGAAAAAGGGAGCTGTTCCGTCAGGATGGCCTCCACTTAAACTGGGCTGGGACCAGCGTGCTGGTGAATTGAATAACTAGGGCTGTCGATAGGGCATTAAACTAAAAAAGGGGGGGAGGGGTCAGGTGAGAGGAAATTTAGAAATCTAAAGAGAAAGGTCAAGGCAATAGAGCAGTGTAGTGATTTGGGTAAATATAAGCAGCGTGTGACAGAAAGGGACAGAGGCTTAGAAATTCGGTGGAGCCCCAAACGGGGCGCCAAGCTCGCCTAGGCACCGGAATTACCGCTGCAAACGGAGCAGTTGCGCCCGCCGGAAATTCAGCTTGAGCGCCCCAAGAGGGACGCGGGGCGCTGATCGAGGCGCCCCGCATCCCTCTTGGGGCGCTGAAACTGAATATCGCAGCGCAACGTGCCGCAGCGCCACACACTGTGGCACGGTGTGCTGCGGTACTGCAGGACTTCCTCCCCTTCTTAAGGTGGAGGGGCCTGCACCAGCGCAATGACCGATCGCGAGTGCCGGCAAAAGAGCCCGGCACTGAGGAGAAGTGCCGGGCTCTCAGGACACAGCCGGCACTGCCTGGGGGGGGGGGGATCAGGAGGCCGGGGACGGAGGTGCTGGCAGGCGGCCACCGAAACAATGGCCGCCCCGCACCTCCACCTTAATTTGCGCCGCTACCACCACAGGTAGGCCCCGTGAACCGGGCGTGATTTGCGATCGGCGTTACAGAGGCGGGCGCGACCAAATATCGCAATCGGGGTGGTAGCGGGGCGCTGCGCACACCGATGACATCATCGGTGGCGGCGCAGCGCTACAGGCTAACGCCGCCATTAGCGCCCCGCTAAATATCGCGGGAGGCGCGGCCAGTGGCGCTAAAGCCACTGAGTGCCCTCTTTAGGCGCTAACTGGTGGCGCAGCCCACCGAATTTCTAGGCCAGTGAGTTTATGTTTAATGGTAGCAGTGCAGCAGAGAATAAGGTCAAAGCAGGGAATAATGGTAAAAAATTTAAATTAAAGGTCCTTTATCTGAACACACAAAACATTTGTAACAACAGAAGGAGGACCAGGCAGGTAGGGCAGGAATCCCCAGAGTGCATCTCACTCGTTAACTGGTTCACAGTTCTGGAAACTGGTGGGGGTGATGGCTCCTCTGGGGAGAGCAGCCAGAGCCAAGGCTACGGCACCACGGGTGGCTCAGCTGCACAGGGGGGGAGGAAGAAGAGTGGAAGAGCAATAGTGATAGGAGATTCGATAGTTAGGGGAACGGATAGGTGTTTCTGTGGATGCAGACATGACTCCAGGATGGTATGTTGCCTCCCTGGTGCCAGGGCCGAGGATGTCACTGAGCAGCTGCAAGACACTCTGATGGGGGAGGGTGAACAGCCAGAGGTTATTGTACATATTGGTACCAATGACATAGGCAGAAAGAGGGATGAGGTCCTGCAGGCAGACTATAGGGAGCTGGGAAAAAGACCAAAAAGAAGGGCCTGAAAAGTAGTAATCTCTGGTTTACTCCCGGTGCCACATGCTAGTGAGTACAGGAATAGGAGGATAGAATAGATGACTGCGTGGCTGGAGAGATGGTGCAGGAGGGAGGGCTTTAGATTCCTGAGGCATTGGGACTATTTCTGGGGAAGGTGGGACCGATACAAGCCGGATGGGTTACACCTCAACAGAGCCGGGACCAATACTGTCGCGGGGAGGTTCTGTTGGGGAGGGTTTAAATTAGCATTGGCAGGGGGAGGGGCACCAGCATATAGGAGTAGAAAAAAGGAATAAGGTGCATAAAAGAGTGAGTGTGTTGGATAGTACTAGAGAAGAAAGTAGTACTAGAGGCGGAAGTAGTACCATATTAGATAGGAGCAGACTAAGAAAGACAATGAAAAATTCAAAAATGGGTTTAGAATGCATGTACGTAAACGCACAAAGTGTGGTGAATAAGGTTGGTGATTTACAAGCACAATTAACCATGTGGCAACATGATGTGGCAATAACCGAAACATGGCTTAAAAACGGCGAGGACTAGGCACTTAATATTCGAGGGTGCAAGGTGTTCAGAAAAGATAGGGAAGGAAAAAAGGGAGGTGGGGTGGCAGTGTTGATTAAGGAAGACATTGTAGTGTTGGAAAGGGAGGATGTTCTTGAGGGGACAAGGACAGAATTCATTTGGTTAGAGTTGAGGTGCAAAAAGGGTATGATAACTCTATTGGGGGTATTCTACAGGCCTCCAAATAGTGAGAGGGAGGTAGAGGAGCAAATCTGCAGGGAAATCGCAGAGATATGCGAGAGCTATAGAGTGGTGATATTGGGGGACTTTAATTACTCAAATATCGATTGGGATAATGCTAGGATAAAGGGAAAGGAGGAGGAGGAATTTCTGAAATGTGTTCAGGAGAATTTCCTTTACCAGTATGTCCTTGGCCCAACTAGGAATGAGGAATTGCTGGATCTGGTGCTGGGGAATGAGGTGGGCCAGGTCGACCAAGTGTCTGTGGGAGATCACTTGGGTACGAGTGATCATCGTATCATAAGATTTAGATTAGCAATGGAGAGGAGCAAGGGACAATCTAGAGTGGAACTTCTAAACTGGAATAGGGCTAACTTCAATTGGATGCGAAAGGATCTAGCCAGAGTACAATGCAACCAAAGACTGACAGGAGAAACTGTAACAGAACAATGGGTGATCTTTAAGGAGGAGATGTTCCAAGTACAGGCTAGGTACATTCCAACAAGAGGGAAGCGTAAGGGAACCAAAGCAAGGGCTCCTTGGATGATAAGAGAGATAGAGAAGATGATGAATCAAAAAAAGAGGGTGTACGATGAATGTCAGGTGAATTCTTCAAGGGAGTACCAGACCAAATACAGTAAGTTGAGAGGGGGAGTGAAGATGAAAGTAAGATTGGCAAAGAGAGAATATGAGAGTAGAATGGCGGTTAACATAAAAGGGAACCCAAAAATCTTCTACCGTCATGTAAACAATAAATGGGTAATAAGAGGCGGGGTGTGGCCTATTAGGGACAAAGAAGGTGATATATGCTTAGAGGTGCAGGGCAAGGCTAGAATACTAAATAATAACAGAAAATGCTGGAAAAACTCAGCAGGTCAGGCAACATCCATGGAGAGAAATTTGAGTTGACGTTTTGGGTCGAACCGTTCTTCAAAACTGGAAAGAAAAGAAAATAGATCGAAGGCAGGGCTGCGATCGGACAAAGGAAGTGAAAGAAACAAAAGAAGTAAAAGAGACAATTTGAAGCTAGACGAGATGGTAATAGGCTGAGATTAGGTGTAAAGTGTACTGGCAGGGCAAGAGATAGCTGCCAGGTGTGAGAGAGAAACAAAAGGAAAGGGGGGGGGAAAGGAGTGGAAAAATTACAAGAAAAAATGTAATAGGGGCCGAGGTTATGATCTGAAATTGTTGAACTCGATATTGAGTCCGGAAGGCTGCAGAGTGCCTAATCGGAAGATGAGGTGCTGTTCCTCGAGTTTACCTCTGTTGTTATTTCGGATTTCAAACATCTGCAGTATTTTGCTATCGTACAAGGCTAGAATACTCACTGAGTACTTTGTATCGGTGTTTACTAAGGAGGTGGATACTGACAAAATATCAGTAGAAGTGGAAAAGGTAGAAGCAATGGAAGGGGTGAAAATTGATAGGATGTACCAGAAAGGCTGGGTATGCTTAGAGTGGATAAGTTGCCTGGTCCAGATGTATTGCATCCTAGATTGCTAAGTGAATTGGGGGAGGAGATAGCAGAAGGGCTTGCTGTAACTTTCCAATCTTCCCCAGATGCGGTGGAGGTGCCTGTGGATTGAAAAGTGGCAAATGTGACACCATTGTTCAAGAAAGGGTGTAAGGACAACCTTAGTAACTACAGGCCGGTCAGTTTAACATTAGTGCTGGGTAAAGTTTTAGAAACAATAATCAAGGAAAAAATTAGCGGGCACTTGGAGAGGTTTAAGCTAATTAAGGAGAGCCAACACAGATTTGTAAAAGGCAGATCATGTTTGACTAATCTAATTGAATTTTTTAATGAAATAACAGGGAGGATCGTTGAAGGGAATGCAATGGATATTGTCTTCATGGATTTTCGTAAGGCGTTTGACAAAGTACCACATAGAAGGCTGGTTAACAAAATTGAGGCTCAATGAGTCAGTGGCAGCTTGGATAAGGAATTAGCTTAAGGACTGAAAACAGCGAGTTGTGGTAAATGGCTATTTTTCAGACTGGAGGATGGTCGACAGTGGTGTTCCCCAGGGGTCAGTGCTGGGGCCACTGCTTTTTTAGATGTATATAAATGACCTGGATATTGGAATATAGAATAGAATTTCTAAATTTGTCGATGACTCCAAACTTGGGGGTGTGGCAAACAGTGATGATGATACCAATCGACTGCAACAGGACATAGAAAGACTAGCAGAATGGGCAGACAAGTGGCAGATGGAATTTAGTACAGAGAAGTGTGAGGTGATGCATTTTGGCAGAAGGAACAGAGAGAGGCAATATACACTTAATGGCACAGTTTTAAAGAGTGTGCAGGGACAGAGGGACCTGGGAGTTAATGTGCATAGGTCCCTGAAGGTGGCGGGACATATTGAGAGAGTGGTTAACAAAGCATATAGGATCTTAGGCTTCATAAATAGAGGTATTGAGTACAAAAGTAGAGAGGTTACGCTGAAGCTTTATAAAGTGCTGGCTAGGCCACAACTGGAGTATTGCGTCCAGTTCTGGTCACCACACTTCAGGAAGGATGTGAAGGCACTTGAGAGGGTGCAGAGGAGATTTACCAGAATGGCTCTGGGGATGGGGGGTTTTAGCTACAAGGACAGGTTGGAGAAGCTGGATTTGTTTTCATTAGAGCAAAGGAGGTTGAGGGGTGATTTGATTGAGGATTACAAGATTATGACGGGTTTGGATAGACTAGACGGGGAAAGGCTGTTCCCATTAGTTGATGGTACAAGGATTAAGGGACACAGATTTAAGGTTTTCGACAAGAGATATGGTGGAATGTGAGGAACAACTTTTTTACGCAGCGAGTGGTGAGGACCTGGAGCTCGCTGCCGACGGATGTGATGGAAGCAGAGACACTCAATGTTTTCAAGGGGAGACTGGATAGGCACTTGAGGGAAACAAACTTGCAGGGCTACTGGGATAGAGCGGGGAAATGGGACTGACTGGATTGCTCTACAGAGAGCCGGCATGGACTCGATGGGCCGAATGGCCTCCTTCTGTGCCGTTATGACTCTATGGCCTAGAAATTGGGTATAGCCCCTGTTGAGTCTGTGTGTCCCAGTTATGCTTATTATAAATCACTGGACACAGACAACAAGAATAACTTTAACAGGTCTTTACTATTCGGAGGTCAGGGCTGAACTGCCCAGCAAATCACTACACAACGTTTTTATACCGGTGTGGTCACCACCGGTATTACAGTATACAGCAGCCAAGAGAAAGTAGTACATCTCTTAAGGTAGTTCTCTTAAGGTGGAACAGGTTACATACACCACAATCCTCCCTTTTTAGCTTAACAGTGTATATCCCCATTTAACATAACATAATAACATATATATATATATATATATATATATACAACTTCATGCAAAACAGTTCAAAGATTCAGTCTCTGAGGAGGCCTCCTGATCCGAGTTGGATAACGCCTTTCAGGGGTCTCTGATTCTTGTTGCTGGGGTGACTCATCTAGTTGATCTCTTATGGATTGGACATCATCATCAGGTACATTCACTTCTGAGGTAGATGCTTCAGGTTCACTAACTTCTTCCACGGTTGTCTCTGCCGTAACCATGGGTTCGATCCTTGTTCTCGATTCTACCAGTTGGTCAGCATGACGTCGTATTACATTTTCACCAATATCTACCGTGTACATCAGGGGTCCTTGTCTGGCCCGAATTGTTCCAGATTGCCATTTCTCATTTTTATAGTCCCGGGCTAACACTGGTTGTCCTATTTCGAAACTCCGAGTGGTCTTGTTATTTATATGCTGGAACTGTTTGTTTTCGACTTCCCTCCGCACATTTGGTTTTAACAAGTCCAACCTGGACCGCAACCTCCTGTTATAGAACATCATGGCAGGACTTTGGTTTGTCACTGCATGAGTGGCGTTTCGATATGCCAGTAGGAAATTGTCCACCTTGTGTTGTAGTGGAATCTGATCTTCGCTCATGGCCTTTATTGCTTTTTTGAACATTTGTACAAATCTCTCGGCCAACCCGTTTGTAGCCGGATGATATGGGGCAGAGGTATAATGTTTCACCCCATTCTTCTTCATGAATTTCTGGAATTCTTCTGACACGAACTGCGGTCCGTTGTCTGAACATATTTGTTCTGGCAATCCATTTCTTGCAAATATCGCTCTTAGCACCGCGATCATCTTTTCCGAGGTAGTGGTAGTCATCTTAATCACTTCTGGCCATTTAGAATGTGCGTCCACCGCAATTAAAAACATGGAGTCCATGAATGGACCAGCAAAGTCAATATGTATACGTTGCCATGGGGTTGAAGGCCATTCCCATGGATGCAGCGGTGCAATCGGAGGTGCATTTTGAACTTTTTGGCACCCTGAGCAGCTTTTCGTCAGATCCTCTATCTGTTGGTCGATACCCGGCCACCACACATAAGCCCTAGCAAGGCTTTTCATCTTGACTCCCCCCAGATGGCCTTCATGCAGTTCCTTTAGAACTCTCTCTCTTAACTTAGGAGGAATAATCACCCTTGTTCCATACATCAATGTTCCTTGACAGACGGACAGCTGTTCTCGTCTTGCTGAGAATGCCGGTAACAGTGGATCACCATGTGCTGGCCATCCCTTCACTGTCAACTCGTAGACCCAGGACAGTGTCGGGTCATTCCTGGTTTCTCTTTCAATACTTGCATTGGTGACTGGTAAACATTCGATGATGGTCGAGTGAAATAACTCAACAGGGTCAACCGTCGGTGCCTCCTCCGCTGTAGGTAGTGGCAGGCGCGACAGCCCATCAGCATTACCATGCTGCTTTGTACCTTTGAATTCAATCTGCTATTGATGTGCCCCTAGGAAAAGGGACCATCTCTGGAGTCTCTGTGCTGTCATCACCGAAACACCCTTCTTAGGGTTAAAAATGATACCAATGGCTGGTGGTCTGTCAGTAGCGTAAACTTTTGGCCCTGCAGGTAATGATTAAACTTCTTTACTCCCCACACAAGGCTGAGAGCCTCCCTATCTATCTGAGCATAGTTGCGCTCAGCGGAGGTCAATGATCTGGATGCGAATGCGACTGGTCTTTCCAAGCCATTTGGCAACTTATGTGAGAGCACTGCCCCAATACCATATGGAGAAGCATCACAAGCTAACCGAATAGGCAGCGTTGGGTTGAAGTGAGCCAACACTTCCTTAGAGGTGATCAACGCCTTGCCTTTGCAAAAGGCCCGCTTACAGTCCTCGCTCCACTTCCATGGCACTCCCTTCTGCAAAGAGCGTTCAGCGGGTGTAGCACCGTGGATAAATTTGGCAGAAACTTATGGTAATAGTTAATCAACCCTAGGAACGACCTCAACTGGGATACATTCTCTGGAGCGGGAGCCTTCACAACAGCTTCGATCTTGTCAGGTGACTTGTGAAGCCCCTCCTGGTCAATGACGTGACCACAGTACGAGATTTGCTTCTGAAAGAACTCACATTTCTGGTGATTAACTCGAAGTCCATATTCTTTCAATCTGTTGAGCACCTGTTCCAAATTTGCAAGGTGTTCCTCATCATCATTTCCTGTAATCAGAATGTCATCCAGGTAACATTGTGTGCCTGGAATTCCCTGTAATACCTGCTCCATGGCCCTTTGCCAAATCGCTGGAGCCGATGCCACTCCAAAAACCAGTCTATTATACCGATATAAGCCCTTATGCGTGTTGATCGTGAGATACTGGCATGACGCTTCATCAACTTCCATCTGTAAATACGCCTGCGCCAGGTCTATCTTGGTGAAGTGTTTCCCGCCAGCCAACGAAGCGAAGATATCCTCAATCCGTGGAAGCGGATATTGCACCGTGTGAAGCA
The DNA here is from genome assembly GCF_052327205.1 of Somniosus microcephalus. NCBI lineage: Eukaryota > Metazoa > Chordata > Chondrichthyes > Squaliformes > Somniosidae > Somniosus > Somniosus microcephalus. The sequence continues at coordinate 42,151,628 of NC_140998.1, forward strand.
CCGGATTAACAGTGATCTTGAAATCGCCACGGATGCGAACCTTCCCCGGATCCCCCGGTTTGTTACTCAATGAACGCTTCATGACGGGAACAATGGGCGTGGCCCATTCACTCCAGTCCACCTTTGACAGTACTCCGGACCGTTCTAGTCCTTCCAGCTCAGCTTCCACAGCAGGTCGTATCGCATAAGGTACCGGTCTGGCTTTGAAAAATTTCAGGTTTGCATGTTCTTCAACTTTGATGTTTGCCGTAATTCCTTTCAGAGTTCCCAGTCCCTGCTGGAACACCTCTTTAGCATCGTCCAATATTCTGGACAGTCGTTTAGGTTTGACATCTTTCTTTTTGCCGGAATCTACAGTTAGTGCTTTTAAGGAATGCCAGTCCATATTTATTCTCCTGATCCATTCCCGTCCCAGTAATGGTGGCCTCCCTCAGGTAACACATATAAGTCCATTCCTCGGCTTTCTTTATCCTTGTGGACCACCTTTACCTTTATCTTTCCAATGGGGTATACTCTTTGCCCCGTGTATGTTTTCAAAACAATCTCCGTATCCCTTAAGGGAATGTATGGAAATAACCTTTTGTAATCTTGCTTATTCATGACCGTCAATGCCGATCCAGTGTCCAATTCCATCTTCACTTGGACTCCTGCTATCTGAAGTGTGACCCAGATAGTTTGGTGGTCTGCTGTGTTACCCACATTATGTATTCTTAGACAACCCAGTTCCTTACTGCTGGAGTCTGAATCCGTCTTCTGTTCATCCGAACTGTTCTCTGTCACCTTGTGTACCTTTTTGCACTTTTCCTGCAGTGACTTTTTGCTGCTGGTCTTCTTACCTGACCGGCATACTTTAGCTATGTGACCGAGATTGCCACATTTTCTGCATTCCTGATTTTTGAACCAGCACTGATTCTGATCGTGCGTTGTCCTTCCGCAGCGATAACACTTTACTGCACCCAATGCCATTTGATTGGTGCTGAGTTCCGATGGTCTTAGTTGCATTTCCGCGGTGCCTCTTGCTGCGGCCTCGTGCGATGCTGCAATGGTGACAGCTTTCTCAAGCGTAAGGTCCTTTTCTTCTAGCAGACGCTTTTGTGTTCCTTCTTTTAATAATCCACACACAAATTTATCTCTCAGAGCATCTGCTAGTCCTGTACCAAACTGACAGTACTTTGATAGCTTATGCAGTTCAATTAAGAATTCAGCGTTGCTTTCCTCTTTCAGCTGCGTCCTGCTGTAAAATTTAAATCGTTCCGCTATCATCAGCGGCGTGGGGTTTAAATGTTCTTGCAGGATCATAACAATTTTCGCGAAAGTCTGATCCGCCGGTTTATCTGGTGTTATCAGATGCTTCAATAACCCGTACGTCTTCGCCCCCATTGAGTTTAATAATGTTATTGCTTTCTTATCATCTGGTACTTCATTTGCTGTACAATAAACTCCAATGCGTTCTACATACGTGGCCCAATCTTCGACATCGCTATCAAAAGCATTGATGTTACCATGTTTAGGCATCCTTGCAAGTTTCTTTAAATTTTCTTTTTCCCAAAATGGCGGCTTCCCGCGCTTGTCTTCTTCCCCCGCCTACTAAAATGGCGGCTTCCCGCGCTTGGCGGTTTTTCCCGCGCTCGTCTTCTTCCCCCGCCGACTACAATGGCGGCTTCCCGCGTTTGCCTTCTTCCCCCGCTGGCTGCAATGGCGATTGCCGTGCTGCTGCCGTTCTCGCCTCCCCAGCGGTTCTCAATTCCCCGACGCTGCTTTTTGCTCCCCCGCGGTTCCCGTGGGCATTCACGCTTCCCCTGCCGTTGCGCCTCTCAGCCCCGCTTGCAGGCCAGTCCTTTACACCGGTTGCGGTTGAGTTCTCCGCGGTTCTCGTGCCCTTAACGCTGCCCCAGTCGCTGCACCTCTCGGCCCCGAATGCAGCCCGGCCCTTTTCACCGGCCGCGGTCGAGTTCTCCGCCCTTTTTTTTTCCCTCCGTTTTCCCTCCCCTACTCCACAGCCAACGCGGCCGACTTTCTGCTCGTGTCGCTGATCAGCTTAACCACCACCATGGTAGAAGTGATGATCACTGCCTGTCACTGATGGAGGGCTTCGTGGTCAGAATTTTTCTTTTTCACCCGGGTTCTCGATGCCTCCCGTGCGATGTGGTGCTCAGCAGGATGATGAGGGTGGATGCCTCTTCTCGACACCCGTTCTGAGGACGAAGCTGCCTTGGATGTAAAACTGCCACAGGGTAAGATCGGACTCGTCGCCACTGTTGAGTCTGTGTGTCCCGGTTATGCTTATTATAAATCACTGGACACAGACAACAAGAATAACTTTAACAGGTCTTTACTATTCGGAGATCAGGGCTGAACTGCCCAGCAAGTCACTACACAACGTTTTTATACCAGTGTGGTCACCACCGGTATTACAGTATACAGCAGCCCCTAAAGGTGATTGAGGCACGAATTCAGGCGTTACACAGGACTCCTAAGGCGCTAAACTTCCGGCGCAACCCAATATCGGAGCGGACGGGCGCAGCGCAGGTGCTCTCATTTACCGATGACCACGAGACTTCCAGGCGCCGGCCAGCTCTTAAAGGGGTGGGTCAGTCAGCTTCAGCATCCACACTCTGCGCCTTGCAGGCCTCAGAATCGGCGCAGGCCCTTCTCTGGCACTAAAATCATGGACCAGATGGAGAAGGTGAGACAGAGAGCAGAGCGCTTCACCAATGAGGCTCTGGAGCAATTGGTGGCCGCAGTGGCGCGCCGGCGAGATGTTCTCTGCCCAGACAATGGCAGGAGGCCGAATCATAAGGACTACCGACGAGCTTGGAGGGATGTATACCAGAGGGTCAACTCCAGCAGCATGGTGACCAGGAGCCCTGTCCAATGCAGAAAGAAATTCAACGACCTCACTCGGGTCGTGAGGGTGGGTGTTGTTTCTGCAAACCTCTGCATCCCTTCATTTGCACCTGACTTTATGGCTACAGGGTGGCCTGTGCCCCATTGGCCATCTGCCAGCAAGCACCCATGGCCCTTTCTGGGCACACACATGCACATTTGACTCAAGGCGTCATTTAAGGGCTCTTGCACCATGGGGGCATGAGATGATCACTCAGGGCATCATGTAAGGGCTCTTCCACCATGGGGGGCATGAGATGATCACTCAGGGCATCAGGTAACATAACTTCCCCTCCTTTCCCCTGCAGTCCAAGCTGGCGAGGATTGGCAAAGACCAGCTTCGCACCGGTGGAGGACCTCCACAAGTGGTCACTCTCACGGATCTCGAGGAGAGAGTCCACCAGATTCTTGGAGGATGTCTGAGTGGTCCTGTAACCACTGCAGCTGCTGACCCCATTGTCGACAGCGATGGTAAGGTTCTCACCTTTTACAACTGTCTCCTTCCACTTGTTCCCCCCGCCAGCATGCTTTCTCACTGTGGACCCATGTCATAGCCTTGCCGCAATCTGGCATCCCTTGCTGCCAAGCTGTCCTTTTGCTAAAGCCACTCTTCCACCTCCCTGCTTTCAGATGCTGCATCACCAGCTTGGGAGCCGGGCCCTCAAGCTGCCAGTGCCAGTGCCTCCGAAGGCTCAATGAGAAAATTACTGTCCAACAGAAGGTCAGCAACTCTCTCCAACAATGATCAGAATGGCCAGCCCAAATGGCTGCAGCTTTTATACTAGTGCTGTCCCCTTTAAATAGCACCCCCCGAGTCCGAGAAGGGCCTGGGAATGCTCCATCCAACTGTCACTAATAGCGCCAGGCGGAAAGGTTGCGGGCGCCACCGAATATCCGGTCCGGGGCGCCAAAAAGGCGTTGCACACTGAAATTACGTCATGATCTGCCTGCACCCGCGGGCGCGTGCAAGGAGTTAGTGCCAGCCCTAAAAGGATACTCAATATGGAAGGTGGTGCTATATTCACTGCGCCCACCCGAAAATTGGGTAACGCCCTGATATACCTATCAATTCGTCCAATAAAAAGCGACGAGTTAGGAACGTAACTAAAGGTTTTTATTGACTAAATAACAGAGCCCACCCTCGTGGGTGATCGGGTCCAACAAGGAGGAATACCAGCCAGTCGACTACCTTTATACCTGGGCAGGTAGGTGGAGCCATGGGCGGAGTCGGAGGTGGTCAGCCCAGGTATAACAGCGCGACAAGAGGCGACCTCGTATCGTGATACAACAGTGATAACGGTGATAACAATACAACAGTGATAACTATAGTGTAACGATAAAAGTGGTTTACCACATTCACCCCTTGTTTAGATTTGAGTCCGGCGGGGTGAAGTGTACTACCAGTTCTGGTATGTCAGTCTGTCCGGAGGCCTCGTAAGCCTCTCCGATCGTCGCAGCGGCGGTGCTGCATTATCCGGTGTTAGTGCTGGTGTCTGCGTGGTCGGCGAAGGCTCGTGGGGTTCCGGCATGCCGTCTACCTGGGCTGTAATTGGGGGGGTGGTGGGGGGGGGTAAAGGTGGTGTCTCCGGAGTGCCCGAGGGTGCGAGGCCTCGTAAGGAGACAGTGTCCTCCCGCCCGTCTGGGTAAGCCACGTAGGCGTACTGGGGGTTGGCGTGCAGGAGGTTCACCCTCTCGACCAGGGGGTCTGTTTTATGGGCCCTCACGTGCTTTCGCAGCAAGACGGGCCCCGGAGAGGTCAGCCAGGTTGGTAGAGTGGTTCCCGTAGTCGACTTCCTGGGGAAAACAAACATTCGTTCATGGGGGGTGGCGTTAACGGCAGTGCAAAGTAGTGACCGGATGGAGTGCAGCGCTGTCGGGAGGACTTCCTGCCAGCGGGAGGTTGGGAGGCCCTTAGACTTTAAGGCTAAGAGGACGGCCTTCCATACCGTCGCGTTCTCTCTTTCCACCTGGCCGTTCCCTCGGGGGTTGTAGCTGGTGGTCCTACTTGCTGCAATACCGCTCGCTAGTAGGAACTGACGGAGTTCCTCGCTCATGAAAGAGGAGCCCCGGTCACTATGTATATAGTTTGGGAACCCGAACAAGGCGAAGAGGTCGTTCAGGCATTTAATGACCGTGGTACTGGTCATGTCTGGGCAGGGGAAGGCAAAGGGGAAACGGGAGTACTCATCAACAATGTTGAGGAAGTACACATTACGGTCAGAGGACGGGAGGGGCCCCTTAAAGTCGATGCTCAGGCGCTCGAAGGGGCGGGTGGCCTTGATCAGGCTTGCTCTGTCCGGCCTAAAGAAGTGCGGTTTGCACTCGGCACAGGTCTGGCAGTTCCTGGTTATGGTCCTGACCTCCTCGATGGAGTAGGGCAGGTTGCGGGCCTTAATGAAGTGGTAAAGTCTGGTGACCCCGGGGTGGCAGAGGTCGTTGTGGAGGGTCTGAAGTCTATCACTTTGCGCGCTGGCGCATGTAATTCGTGACAGAGCATCGGGGGGTTCGTTCAGCTTACCTGGCCGGTACAAGATATCATAATCGTAGGTGGAGAGCTCGATTCTCCACCTCAAGATCTTGTCATTCTTGATTTTGCCCCTCAGCTTGTTATTAAACATAAAAGCGACCGAACGTTGGTCGGTAAGGAGGGTAAATCGTTTGCCTGCCAGGTAGTGCCTCCAGCGTCGTACCGCCTCCACAATCGCCTGGGCCTCCTTCTCGACCGACGAGTGTCGGATCTCAGGGCCCTGTAGGGTCCTTGAGAAGAAGGCCACCGGTCTCCCCTCCTGGTTAAGGGTGGCGGCTAGGGCGAAGTCGGATGCATCGCTCTCGACTTGGAAGGGGATGGACTCATCCACTGCGTGCATAGTGGCCTTGGCAATGTCTCCCTTAATGAGGGAGAAGGCTGCGCACGCTTCCTCCGTAAGGGGGAAGGATGTGGACCTCATGAGGGGTCTGGCTTTGTCCGCATAATTGGGCACCCATTGGGCATAGTAGGCGAAGAGCCCCAGGGTTCTCTTAAGTGCCTTAGGGCAGTGGGGGAGGGGTAGCTCCATGAGGGGGCGCATTCTTTCGGGGTCGGGGCCGATGAGTCCGTTCTCTACTACACAGCCAAGGATGGCAAGGCGCGAGGTGTTAAACACACATTTCTCCTTATTGTAGGTGAGGTTCAGCCGTTGGGCTGTATGGAGGAATTTCTCCAGATTCACGTCGTGGTCCTGCCGGTCGCGGCCGCAGATGGTGACGTTATCTAGGTAGGGGAATGTGGCCTGCAGTCCGTTCTGGTCAACCATCCGGTCCATCTCCCTTTGGAAGACCGAGACCCTGTTGGTGACACCGAAGGGGACCCTAAGGAAGTGGTATAGGCGCCCATTCGCCTCGAAGGCGGTGTACTGGCGGTCCTCGGGGTGGATAGGGAGTTGGTGGTAGGCCGACTTAAGGTCGATGGTCGAGAATACGCGGTATTGTGCAATCTGATTGACCATGTCAGATATGCGGGGAAGGGGGTATGCGTCCAGCTGGGTGTATCTGTTTATGGTCTGGCTGTAGTCGATGACCAGGTGATTTTTATCGCCGGTCTTAACGACCACGACCTGGGCACGCCAGGGGCTGTTGCTCCCCTCGATGATGCCCTCCTTCAGGAGACGCTGCACCTCAGAGCTAATGAAAGCTCTGTCCCCAGCGCTGTACCGCCTGCTCTTGGTAGCGACGGGTTTGCAGTCGGGGGTGAGGTTAGCGAACAGGGAAGGTGGCGGCACCTTGAGGGTGGATAGGCTGCAGGTGTTACGCGGTGGGCGGTTTAACCTTCGCTGGTTGTCGACTGTGAGTGGGGGGAGGGGTCCACCGTATGCTAGGGTTACACTTTGGAGGTGGGATTGGAAGTCCAGCCCTAGTAGGACGGCAGCGCAGAGCTGGGGGAGGACGAGGAGTTTAAAGTTTTTATACTCTGTACCCTTAACCGACAAGGTCACAGCACAGTAGCCGCTAATGTCCGTGGCGTGGGACCTCGATGCCATCGAGATTCGGTTGCGCGTTGGCAGGACAGGGAGGGAGTAGTGGCTCACCGTGTCTGGGTGGATGAAGCTGTCCGTGCTTCCGCTGTCGAACAGGCAGGTCGTGGCGTGGCCGTTTACTTTGATGTCCATCATCGACTTGGACAGGTGGTGTGGGCGGGCTTGATCCAGAGTGACGGAGGCTAGTGTGTAGGTAAGCGAGTCGTTGTCGTCTGCGGGCGAGGCGGTCGTCGGGTCCGGGGGCCCGGTGGCAGTCGGGCGTGGTGGGTAAAATGGCGTCTCCCACGAGGTAGGACAAAATGGCGGAGAAGATGGCTGCCCCCATAACTCACATGAGGCACTATTGGGGTCGGTTGCCTTGATCAAAGATGGCCACCCCCATGACTCACGTGTGGGGATACTGGCCTCAGTTGCCGTGAAAGAAGATGGCCGCCCCCACAGTTCGCATGAGGCACTGCTGGCCTCTGAAGATCCGCTCCTGCAGGCCTTAGAGAAGTGGCCTTTCTTCCTGCAGGTTGCGCAGGTAGAGTTCCTGGCTGGGCAGCGCGACCTCGGGTGCTTCTCCTGGCCGCAAAAGAAGCAGCCGGCGGCCCGATCGCGGGTGCCCGATGTCGGAGCCGGTACCGGGGGTGGCGGGCCCGGTCGGGTCCGGGACGCCGACGCTGAGGTAGGTCCCGGGGGCGGCGCTGCGAAGGGTATTGCGGTAGGGGTCGGGCCCGAGTCCCAGGGTCGCGAGCAGTACCTGGAAAACGCCTCCTGGTCCTGATGGGCCACCTCCAGGGAGAGAGCGAGGGCTTCAGCTTTGTCCAGGTCGAGGTCTTTAGCTTCAAGCAGTCTTTGCCGTGAGTAGTCGGACCGTAGGCCTTTCACAAAGGCATCGCGGATATTATCTTCCGTATTTTCAACAGCCGTCACCGCTTTAAAGTCACAGTTCCTGCCGAGTGCTCTTAGCGCCCGTAAAAATTCAGCTACAGACTCTCCTGGCTGTTGCGGGCGGGATCTTAGGAGGTGCCTGGTGTACATGTAATTTACCGGGCTGCGGTACTGCTGTTTCAGTAGGTTGATAGCGGCCTCGTATGTAGTCGTATCCTGGATGAGTGCGTATACTCTCGGGCTCGCTTGGGCGTTCAGAAGTCTTAGTTTGGATCTCTGCGGGGCGCCGGATTCTTCCAGGTAGGATTCGAAGCAGTCCAGCCAGTGTTTGAAGTTGAGGGCTGAGTTTGCTGCCTGTGGGTTTAGATCCAGGTACGGTGGTTTGAGGGCTTGCAGCCAAGCCGGCTGGTGTGGCTGGTGTAGCCCGGTGTCTGAAAGCTGCTGTGGCTGTGCTTCTGGGAGGGCTTCTGGCTGGCCAGTAGTAGACATCTTTAAAATTTAGTCAATAAAATTGATATACCTATCAATTCGTCCAATAAAAAGCGACGAGTTAGGAACGTAACTAAAGGTTTTTATTGACTAAATAACAGAGCCCACCCTCGTGGGTGATCGGGTCCAACAAGGAGGAATACCAGCCAGTCGACTACCTTTATACCTGGGCAGGTAGGTGGAGCCATGGGCGGAGTCGGAGGTGGTCAGCCCAGGTATAACAGCGCGACAAGAGGCGACCTCGTATCGTGATACAACAGTGATAACGGTGATAACAATACAACAGTGATAACTATAGTGTAACGATAAAAGTGGTTTACCACACGCCCCAATTCTTGGCTCTTTAGGCGCTAATCGCTGGCGCTACCAACCGAATTTCTAGGCCTATGACTCTAAGATAGATGAACTAGTGGCACAAATAGAGATAAATGGGTTTGATCTAATAGCCATTAAAGAGACGTGGTTGCAAGGTGACCAAAGTTGGGAACTAAACTTGACATTTTGAAAAGACAGGCAGAATGGAAAAGGAGGGGTTAGCCCTGATAATAAAGATGACATAAGGACAGTAGAGAGAAAGGATCTTCGCTCGGAAGATCAGGAAGTAGAATCAGTAATGGCAGAGATAAGGAATAACAGGCGGCAGAAAACAATGTGGTAGTAGTATATAGGCCCTCTAACAGTTGCTATACTATGGGACAGAATACTAATCAAGAAATAGTAGGAGCTTGTAACAAAGGTAATGCAATAATCGTGGGGGACTTTAATCTTCATATAGACTGGACAAATCAAATTGTCAAAGATAGTCTGGAGGACGAGTTCATGGAATGCATTCGGGATAGTTTCCTAGAACAATACGTCATGGAACCAACAAGGGAACAGGGGCCTAGAAATTCAGTCGCGTTTGCGGCCACTTATGGGCTATAGAGTGGTTTGCGCCGGAAGTTTTCTCGCGCCCGAAATTCAGTTGGTCCGTAACATCGACGTTAGCCGGTAGCGCTGCGCCGGCACCGATAACGTCATCGGTGTGCGCAGCGCCCCGGTTCCAATGCAATTCCGGTCCGACCGCCAAATTCAGTTGCGGCCGCCTCTCCCGTGGCGGCCACAAACAGTGTTTGCAAAACGGTGCCTTGCAGCTCCAAGAGGCCGGCGCATAAAGGTGGAGGGGCGGCCAGCCGCTTTCCCGGCGGCCGCCTGGCCACACCTCCCTCCCCGGACTCCTGCACCACCCCCCCGCGGCATTGGTGTGTCACTCCCACGAGCCCGGCACTTCTCCGTGGTGCCGGGCTCATTTGCCGGGGGAATCCAGCGGCGATCTCACGGCTGCAGGCAGCTCCTCCTTAAGAGAAGGAGGAGGCCTGCAGTACCCCAGCCTGCCGCACCACATCGGGTGCCGCAGCGGCAGCTGGACGCCTGAAACTGACATTCTTTGCCCCAAACGAGGCGGCCAAACCCTCCAATAGCGCCCGCCTCCGTGTTGGGGTGGCGCAACTGAATTTCAGGCGGGCGCTACGGGAATCCGGCCGAGCGCTAAATTTCGGGCGCTAAAGACCTGGCGGGGCTATACCTAATTTCTAGGCCAGGCTATTTTAGATTTTGTATTGTGTAATGAGACAGGGTTAATTAGCAATCTCATAGTAAAGGATCCTCTGAAGCAGGGTGATCATAATATGATAGAATTTCACAATCAGTTTGAGAGTGACATGCCTAAGTCTGAAACTAGAGTCTTAGGGGGAAAAATTGGGTTGCTTTGTGCCTCCCGCTAGCGCGCTAAGAGGGCGCTAATGGGGCGCAAAGCAACTAGCACCCGGGCTCGGTGCTGCCCACGCCTCCCGCGAAATTCAGTGGGAGGTTAGCGGCGGCGCTAACCAGTAGCACCCTGACCGTGATCTTCGGTAGCGCCCCCTGACTTACCGCCGGATGCTATGTCCGATGGGGTCAGGAGGGCCTACCTGCGGCCAGGGTGGCACTATTCAAAGGGGAGGTGTGGGGCAGCCATTTTTGTTGCTGGCCGCCTGCCAGCACCTGCCTGCGTTCCCGTCCCCAGCCTCCTGAACGGCCCCCCCCCCCCACAAGTGCCAGCTGCGCTCCAAGAGCCCAGCACTTCTCTTGAATGCCGGACTCTTTTGCCGGCACTCCCGACCCCGGGGGCCCAGCTGGGCCCCGGGTCATAAGAACATAAGAAATAGGAGCAGTAGTAGGCCATTCGGCCCTTCGAGCCTGATTCGCCATTCAATGTGATCATGGCTGATCTTCTGCCTCAACTCCATTCACCAGCCTTATCGCGATATCCCTTGATGCCCTTACTAGTCAGGGTCGCGCAGCGCAAGGGCCCTCCCCTTTAAGAAGGGGGGGACGCCTGCAATACTGCGGCACGTAGCGCCGCGATATTGACTCGCAGCGCCCCAAGAGAGAGGCGGGGCGCTTCCAGTAGCGCCCCGCTTCCCTCTTGTGGTGCAACCACTCAATTTCCAGCGTGGGGGTGCGCTAATTTTTCTGGGTCGCTCAAAGTAGCTCCCCAGTGACGTTAATACCACAAATGGGATGCTACTCAATTTTTAGCCCTTAAACTTAAATAACACCAATTATATTGGTATGAGGGGTGAGTTGGCTAAGGTAGATTGGAAAAATAAATTAAAATGTATGGCAGTAGATAAGCAGTGGCTAGCATTTAAAGAAATATTTCATAATTCTTAGCAATAATACATTCCATTGAGCAACAAAAACTCCATAGGAAAAGTGATCCACCCGTGGTTAACTAAAGAAGCTAAAGATAGCATTAGATTAAAAGAAGAAGCTTATAATGTTGCAAGGAATAGTAATAAGCCTAAGGTTTGGGAGAGTTTCAGAAACCAGCAAAGGATGACCAAAATATTGATAAAAAAGGAGAAAATAGAACATGAGAGAAAACTAGCAAGAAATATAAAAACAGATTGTAAGAGCTTCTACAAGTATGTAAAAAGGAAGAAAGTAGCAAAAGTAAACATTGGACCCTTAGAGGCTGAGACAGGAGAAATTATTATGGGGAATAAGGAAATGGTAGAAAAGTTAAACAAACATTTTAAGGGGGAGAAATTGGGTGAGTAGCGCCACCTGTTAGCGCCTAAAGAGGCAATCAGTGGCTGTAGCGCCACTGGCTGTGTCTCCGGTGATATTCAGTAGGGGCGCTAATGGTGGCGTTAGGCATTTGCGCTGCGCCACCACCGATGACATCATCAGTGTGCGCAGTGCCCCATTCGTGCCCCGTTCGCGATATTTGGTAGCGAACGCCGCAGTTGCACCGCTCGCTACCCGCGCCCGGTTCACGGGGCCTTACTGTGCCGGCAGCGGCGCAAGTTAAGGTGGAGGTGCGGGGCGGCCGCTTTTTTGGCGGCCGCCTGCCAGCACCTCCGTCCCCGGCCTCCTAACCCCCCCCCGCGGCATTGCCGGCTGTTTCCCGAGAGCCCGGCACTTCTCCTTGGTGCCGGGCTCATTTGCCGGCACTCGCGATCGGGGATCGCGCTGTTGCAGGCACCTCCCCCTTAACAGTGGGAGGAAGGCCTGCAGTACCGCAGCGTGCCGTGCCGCAGCGTGTGGCACTGCGGCACATTGCGCTGCGATAATCAGTTTCAGCGCCTTAAGAGGGACGCGGAGCGCCTCGAGCCTCACCCCGTCTCCCTCGAGGGGCACTGAAACTGAATTTCTGGCAATCGGTATCACTCCGATTGCTGCGCTAAATCCTGCGCTCAGGTGACTTTTGCGCCACTTTGGCGCCCCAACCCAATTTCTAGGCCTTTATATCTGGCTTCACAGTAGAAGACAAAAAGCATACCAAAAATGATGGAGAACCAAGGGTCTAATGAGGGTGAGGAACTTAACATAATTAATGTACGTGGAGAAAAAGTACTAGAGAAACTAATGGGACTAAAAGCCGACAAATCCCCTGGACCTGACGGCCTACATCCTAAGGTTCTAAAAGAGGTGGCTGAAGAGATAGTTGATGTATTGGTTTTGATCTTCCAAAATTCCCTAGATTCTAGAATGGTCCCAGTGGATTGGAGGGTAGTAAATATAACACCGCTATTCAAGAAAGGAGGAATGAGGGAGAGAGAAAACAGGGAACTACAGGCCAATTAGCCTCAAATCAACCTTCGGGAAAATGCTGTAATCCATTGTTAAGGCAGTGGTATCAGGTCACTTAGAAAATCATAACGTGATTAGGCAGTGTCAACATGGTTTTATGAAAGGAAAATTGTGTTTGACAAATTTATTAGAGTTTTTTGAGGATGTAACTAGCAGGGTAGATAAAGGGGAACCAGTGGATGTAGTATATTTGGATTTCCAAAAGGCATTCGATAAGCTACCACATATAAGGTTATTACATAAGATAAGGGCTCATGGGGTATGAGGTAATATATTAGCATGGATGGAGGATTAGTTAACAGATAGAAAACAGAGGGTTGGGATAAACAAGTCTTTTTCAGGTTGGCAGGCTGTAACTACTGGGTTGCCGCAAGGATCAGTGCTGGGGCTTCAGCTATTTACAATCTATATTAATGACCTAGATGAAGGGACCGAGTGAAATGTATCCAAGTTTGCTGACAATACAAAGCTAGGTGGGACAGTAAGCTGTGAGGAGAACACAAAAAGTTTGCAAAGGGATATAGATAGACTAAGTGAGTGGGCAGTAAGGTGGCAGATGGAATATAATGTAGGGGAATGCGAGGTTATTCACTTTGGTAGGAAGAATAGAAAAACAGAATATTTTTAAAGGAGGAGAAACTTTCAAATATTGGTGTTCAGAAAGATTTGGGTGTCCTCGTGCAAGAAACACAGAAAGCTAACATGCAGGTACAGCAAGCAATAAGGAAGGCCAATGGCATGTTGGCCTATATTGCAAAGGTTTGGAGTAGAAAAGTAAGGAATTCTTGCTGCAATTGTACAGGGCCTTGGTGAGACCACACCTGGAGTAACGTGCAAAGTTTTGGTCTCCTTATCTAAGGAAGGATATACTGGCCTTGGAGGCGGTGCAATGCACGTTCACTGGATTGATTCCTGGGATGAGAGGGCTGTCCTATAATTAGAGATTGTGTAGAATGGGCCTATACTCTCTGGAGTTTAGAAGAATGAGAGGTGATCTCATTGAAACTTATAAGATTCTGAAGGGGATTGACAGGGTAGATGCTGAGAGATTTTTTTCCCCTGGCTGGAGTGTCTAGAACTAGGGGGGCATAGTCTCAGGATAAGGGGTAGGCCATTTAAGACTGAGATGAGTAGGAATTTCTTCACTCAGAGGGTTGTGAATCTTTGGAATTCTCTGCCCCAGAGGATTGTGGATGCTGAGTCTTTGAGTATATTCAAGGCTGAGATAGATAGATTTTTGGACTCTAGGGGCATCAAGGGCTATGGAGATTGGGCGGGAAAGTGGAGTTGAGGTCGATGATCAGCCATGATCTTATTGAATGGTGGAGCAGGCTCGAGGGGCCGAATGGCCTACTCCTGCTCCTATCTCTTATGTTCTTATATTTTTAAATCGGAAGAGATTGTGGGATGAGGGGGAAGTGGGATGTGAGAAGGAGGATAACGTATGAGGATAACAGCATCTTGTATTTGTTCATTCCCACTGCCGGCCAAGGGCTCAGCCATGCCCCTGCCAAAAACAGCCAGCACCGTCTCCTCCAAGGGGGTAAGTTGAAGCTAGGAATGCGAGGTGTGCCTCGTGCTTGGTAGAGATTGTTGGTAGGTGAGTGATTGGGGGAGGGGCGCGGTGGGGAGTAGGTCATTGAGCAGTGTGTGAGGATAATGGTGCAGCTTGTAGGCTTTTGAGGATGCATTCACTGACCTTGACCACTCGTCTGAGGTCATGAAACATCTTTGGTTACTGGAGCCAGGTCCTGGGAGCAACACTGCTGGCAGTGACAGCCTCGGCGATCTGGACCCACATCCTTCTTTCTGGAGGGTCTGCTGGCCCCCTGTGGGTAGAGGACCTCTCTTCCAGAGTTGACCCAATGCACAAAGCTCGAGTGCTCTGTCCGAGGCCCTGGGCACCCTTTCTCTGGCCTATTGAACTATTTGGGTTAGTGCTGAAGCAATTTTACCATTTTTCATCAACAGAAGGCAGCTCACCTTTAAGAGGTGCAGACTGCCTTTAAGGGCAGCAGGCTAGCAGGCAGCATGAAGTTGACGTGCTGCTTGCCCTCTTTCAGCGGCCACGGGCAAATCTCATGGTGCCTGTGTCCGTTTTATAGTGCTATCTAATTTCGAGGCCAAAGTTTCTCAATTAGGAAAATAAAGCATTCTTTTTAACAAATACATAGAAATACACAGAAGTTACAACACAGAAATTGGCCATTGGGTCCAGCAATCCATGTGAGCATTTTCCCTCCATGGGAGCAAATAGTTTTAATCACTTTGATCCACCCATATCCTTTTGGTCCTTTTTGATCTTTTGTTAATGGTTCTGCTTTTACACTGGTCCTTAGATTTCCAAACTTTACATGTAAAGTATCTGCCCCTTACACTGGCCATTCGAGCTCCAAGTATAGCATGTAAAGTATTTACCCCTGGACCTATCTCATGTTATGAGGAAAATAAATGATATGTACTGCTTTATTATAGTTATATAATTGTATCGAAGGGCTTCTCTAGCAACCATTTTAATCCAACACTTTCAATGAGGCCACACTCCAATTAAATATGGCAGATGAATTCCCATAGATTCAGGCCTAGAAATACGGTTGTGGGTCCGCCAGGGCTTTAGCGCCCGAAATTTTGCACCGGCGTTAATGCCGCTGCGCCCGACGAAAATTCGGTTGCCCCGGGCCCAGACGGCGGCGGGCGCTAATGGAGGGTTTTAGCGCCTCACTATGGGCGTTCAGTGCAGTTTTGAGGCGCTAATCCCCCGCTGCGGCACCCGAGGCGGTGCGGCAGGCTGGGGTACTGCAGGCCTCCTCCTTCTGTTAAGGAGGAGCTGCCTGCAGCCGACCGCTGGCCGGTCGATTCGCCCGACAAATGAGCCCGGCACCTCGGGGAAGAGCCGGGCTCGCGGGCCACACACATCAGTGCCGCGGGGGGGTGGTGGAGGAGTCCGGGGAGGGAGGTGCGGGCAGGCGGCCGCCGGGAAAGCGGCCGGCCGCCGCTCCACCTTTATGCGCCGGCGCAAAGGTGTGTTACATCCCTTTCAACAATCGTTGGTTGCGGCTGCCACGGGCGAGGCGGCCGCAACTGAATTTGGGCTTGGGGCCGGGTTACCACGGCAACCGGGACGCTGCGCACACTGATGACGTCATCGGTGCCGGCGCAGCGCTACCGGCTAACGCCGATGGTAGGGCCCAACGCAATTTCGTTACCAGCTATAATTCCGGCGCAAGACCCTCTAACGCCTCTAATTGGGCGCTAACCCCACCGAATTTCTAGGCCTCAGTCTTTAAACCAGCAGTGAGTTTCCTGGAGTCCCAGTTTATTAAAGCAGATTTGGCCTTTCTTTATTTTTGAACCCATGCCGGTTGCGTGCTATAAATGAAGAGCAGAGGCTAACTATTTCTCTTGGTGTTATTGATTTAACAGTATTACTGCCAGAGCTGATGGAAGATTTACTCTGAGATCTGTTGATTATTCTGACAGTAGCACCTTTACCACTGTTTTACTGTAAGTCAATTGTGATGTGATGTTGAACCGACTGAAATTTAGATAATGGGATATAATAACAGTGGAAACTTTCTTGCGATTTCTGGCATTAATCAAGACTGTTTTAGACAAACTTCAAGCTAGTTTTAATAATGCCAGATGACTGCGAAAGTGCACAAAAATATTCAAACAGTGTCAGTTGACAGTGTGCTATTGGAAGGTAAATGTTTCTGTAGAAAAGCAAGGTTAAGATGATAAATCTAGGCGGAAGAGGAAATACACTTTCAACAAGCTTTACGTGGGCTGCATGAATTACAAGGCTTTGAAAGACTATTTTGAATTGGCTGGGCTATACAAATGTTTGTAAAAGGAGATATTACCCATTCTGTTCTTCACAGAATCATAGAATGGTTACAGCACAGAAATAGGCCATTCGGCCCATCAAGCCTGTGCCAGCTCTCTGCAAGAGCACTTCAGCTAGTCCCACTCTCCCGCCCTTTCCTCGTAGCCCTGCAAATTTTTTTCCTTCAGGTACTTATCCAACTCCCTTTTGAAAGCCATGATTGAATCTGCCACCACCGCCCTTTCAGTGCATTCCAGATTCTAACCACACGCTGCATAAAAAAGTTTTCCCTCACGTCACCTTTGGTTCTTCGTCACCTTTGGTTCTTCTGCCAATCACCTTAAATCTGTGTCCTCTAGTTCTCGACCCTTCTGCCAATGGGAACAGTTTCTCTCTATCTACTTTGTCTAGACCTCTCATGATTTTGAACACCTCTATCAAATCTCCTCTCAACCTTCTCTGCTCTAAGGAGAACAACCCCAGCTTCTCCAGTCTATCCACGTAACTGAAGTCCCTCCTCCCTGGAACCATTTTTGCAAATCTTTTCTGCACCCTCTCTCAGGCCTTCACATCCTTTACTATCTTTGGTCATTAACTCTTAAACAGCAGTCATCAACTTTTATTCTGTTAGCTTTTTCTGATCACTTTGGGTTATTATTTAGCTGGCACTTGACTTGGAATGCTTAAAAGCCCTCATGGTGACCTTGTTCAGGATGGAATCATCCTATATAGCTCCCTGAAGAGGTTCTATATGTACACCGCTGGGTGGTCAGATGCCCGCCTGTTTCGAGCGATAGGCCCCTTTGATATGTAAAGGGGCCTATTGCTCGTGCCTTCTGTTGCCTAGGCCCTAAGCTCTGGAATTCCCTGCCTAAACCTCTCCGCCTCTCTCCCTCTCTTTCCTCCTTTAAGACGCTCCTTAAAACCTACCTCTTTGACCAAGCTTTTGGTCACCTGCTCTAATTTACCCTTATGTAGCTCGTTATCAATTTTTTTGTCTTATAATACTCCTGTGCAGCGCCTTGGGACATTTTACTACGTTAAAGGTGCTATATAAATACAAGTTGTTGTTGTTGTTGTTATACATCGGGGTCCTATGATGTGATCTCCTGGACTGGTTTTGATCGCCTGAGGAGGCCTTGGAGGAATTGTCCAGAGTATTTTTTCCCTTATTGGCCCTGGGTTTTTCTCTGATTCTTTTGCCTCTCCCAGGAGATGACTTGCCTGCGGAAAAGGGAGGGGAGTGAGTGAGTGTTTAGTCATGATGCTCCAGCCATCATGAGCGTGGGGCAGGCTTGATGGCCCAGCTGGTCTTTTCCTGCCCATCAATTTGATATGTTTATATGTGTACCTAGCATCCTGATTGCCATTTTAGGACTCAACTAGGAGGGGGGGCAGGGGGCATGCACACTTCACCCCATTTTACAGGTGGTAGAATTGAAAATTTCTAAACTGAATTTGATAGGTTTTTGCTAGATTTTGTTTCTGTAAATTTCTTTGTTTCTATTTGTCCGTCTATTATCAAAGTGTTTTCACTTAGTTTAGCAGATTATGAGGAGATCTAATTGAAGATTTGATAGGATAGATAGAAAGAAACTATTTCTTCTGGTGAGGGATTCCAGAACAAGGGGGTATAATACAGAATTAGAGGTGGGCCATTCATGGTGATGTCAGGAAGCAATCCTTCACACAAAGGGTATTGGAAATCTGGAACTCTCTCCTCCAAAAAGCTGTCAATTTTCAATTGAAAATTTCAAAACTGAGATTGATAGGATTTTGCTAGACAAGGATATTAAGGGTTATGGAACCAAGGTAGATAGATGGAGTTAAGATACAGATCAGCCATGATGCAATTGAATGGCAGAAGAAGCTCAAGGGGCTGAATGGCCTACTCCTGTTCCTATGTTCCTACAGCTGAAGTGGCGCCAAAAATGTACGTTTGTAATGATTTTGTGGGGCCAGGAGGAGCACGAGTGTGCCCATTGGGCACTACAAAAATAATATTGGTTGCTGCCAGGCCAGCTCCTCACCCCTCCCCTCTGCCATGGCAACCCAGATCCCCCCCGTTCCCCCCCTCCACAAGGATTTACCTTGCTGCTGGCTGGACCCCTCCGGGCTGCCCAATTTGGTGAGTTGCAGTGGGATGCCCGCTGGTTCTATCTCAATGAGGCCCAAGCCTCAAAATGGCTCTGGCCCCTTCGCTCCTGGCACAGGTTAAAATCCACCCCATGGTGAGAAGCTGGCTCGGTAGAGTTGATTGATCGCAACTTGACTCGCTGTTTCCTGTTCCTTAAAGTTCCTATGGTCTCTGCTCATACCTCAACACCCCTTTCCCTTCGCCTGGCACTTTCACGTGCAAGCACAGGAGATGCAACACATGCCCTTTTACCTCCTCCCTTCCCACTGTCCAGGGCCCCAAACACTCCTTCCAGGTGAAACAGCGATTTACTTGTACTTCTTGCAATTTAGTATACTGCATTCGCTGCTTACGATGTGGCCTCCTCTACATTGGGAAGACCAAGCGCAGATTGGGTGACCGCTTTGCGGAACACCTCCGTTCAGTCCACAAGGGTGTGATGAAATATTCATCATCATCACTGCCTGTGACTGAGATCGGTTTCAGTGTCATTTCCCTTCCCCCAGACCTCATTGTATTGTGTACTGGAATGTGCTGTATTGTATACTGGAATGTGCTGTGTGTAGGGCTCCGCCCATACCTGGCCCCGTTTGTAGGCTGGCTCAGTCTGGCCTCAGCCTCCAGAAGGAAGACATCACTCTCTTTTACGTGTTACATTCTAAGTTAATAAAAGCCTTGTTTTGTTCTGCTAACTTCGAGTCTCGGAATTATTGAGGCACATCAATTTTATTAACTTATTTTTCAACACTATGGATCAACTCCTGAAACCCGAACGTTTGGATTTGGATCAACATGCTCCGGATGCATCAGCACGCTTCGGACACTGGTTTGAGTGTATGGAATTCTTCCTGGACAATTCCGCAGCCGTCAAAGACGCTACGGACGCTGCGAGGATGAGACTCGGAATTCTGCGGAATTGGGTAAGCCACCAGGTTTACCCCCTCGTCCAAGACGCCGAGACGTACCTGGCCGCCTGCGACATCTTAAAGGCGCATTACCAGCAGCCTACGAATGAGATGTATGCTAGGCACCTGCTCGCTACCCGCGCACAGTGACCTGGGGAATCGGTGGAGGAGTTCCTAAGCACCCTGAAAATGCTTGGCAAAGACTGCAAGTGCCGAGATGTAAAAGCCGCAGTGTACACTGACGAGCTTGTTCGCGATGCCTTCATCACAGGCCTCAGCTCCACTTACATCCGGCAAAGACTGCTGGAAAAAACGGGGTTGGACCTGAAACAGGCTGCGGACACCGCGCGATCCCTGGATGTGGCCCAGAGAAACTCGGACGCCTACTCTTCAGCCCGCGCCGTCCACGCCGCCACGTGTGCACCGAGGGCGCCGCCATCTTGGAAGGCATCTTCCCCGCCCGACAGCCCGACACCGGCTGGGCCCCGCTCTCCCCCCAGAAGCCCTACGACAGCCGTGACGCGTCAGGGACCCAACTGCTACTTCTGCGGGCAGCCAAAGCACACCAGAAACCTGTGCCCGGCGAAAGGCACCACCTGCTTTAAGTGCGGTAAGAAGGGGCACTTCGGGAAGGTGTGCAGAGGGAACCCCGCCGGAAAACCAACCGCCAGAAAACCCGCCACCGCCGCGTGTGCGCCGTGGGAGCGGCCATCTTGGACGCCATCTTGCCCGACCTCGTGGGGTCCGCCATCTTGTGAGCAGACAGCGTGGACGCCATCTTGTATCGATCAGGGCCCTACAGTGGCATCGGTCACAGTGGACCAGACCAGGCCGCACCCGCTATCCAGATCAATGGTGGACATCGAGGTAAACGGGTGCCGGGTTAAATGCTTAATTGACAGTGGAAGCACGGAGAGCTTTATCCACCCAGAACTGGCACAACAACTCTCCCTAAAGGTGGTCCCTACTCAGGGTACCATCTCTATGGCTGACAAAACCCAGACATCGACCATTCTGGGTTACTGCACGGTACAATTGTGCGTTAACGGAACTGTATATGATAATTTTAAAGTATTAATCATGAAGAACCTATGTGCGAGCGTGATCTTGGGCCTGGATTTCCAGTGCAACCACCAAAGCATCACGCTCAAGTACGGTGGGTCCCAGCCACCCCTCACAGTGTGCGGTCTGGCTACCCTGAAGGTAAAGCCGCCTTCGCTATTCACGAACCTTACCCCTAACTGCCGGCCAATAGCGACCAAAAGCAGGAGGTACAGCTGGGAGGACAGGGGGTTTATCGCGACCGAGGTAGACAGGCTCCTGAAAGAGCGCATTATTGAACGCAGCAACAGCCCGTGGCGCGCCCAAGTGGTAGTGGTAAGGGGTAGCGAGAAGAAACGGATGGTGATCGACTATAGTCAAACGACCAACAGGTACACCCTACTAGACGCCTACCCGTTACCCCGCATATCAGAAATGGTGAACCAAATCGCCCAATACCGGGTGTTCTCCACCATCGACCTCAAGTCAGCGTACCACCAGCTCCCTATCAGACCAGAGGACCGCCCGTACACCGCCTTCAAGGCGAACGGACGCCTCTACCAATTCCTCAGAGTCCCCTTTGGGGTGACGAATGGGGTCTCGGTCTTCCAGAGGGAAATGGACCGCAT
This sequence comes from Somniosus microcephalus, assembly GCF_052327205.1. Taxonomy (NCBI): domain Eukaryota; kingdom Metazoa; phylum Chordata; class Chondrichthyes; order Squaliformes; family Somniosidae; genus Somniosus; species Somniosus microcephalus. The sequence continues at coordinate 42,172,546 of NC_140998.1, forward strand.
GGTCGATGACCACCACTTGCAGGCAACCTTCCCCTACCTCGACAACGTCACCATCTGCGGCCACAATCAGCAGGATCACGGCTCGAACCTCGAGAGGTTCCTGGAAACCGCACAAAAACTCAACCTCACCTACAACGAGGACAAGTGCGTTTACAACACCACGTGCCTCTGCATACTAGGCAGCGTGGTGGAGAATGGGGAAATCGGACCAGACCCCGACCGATTGCGCCCCCTACGGGAGCTGCCCCTGCCCAACACTCCCAAAGCCCTGAAAAGGTGCCTGGGGTTATTTTCTTATTATTCCCAATGGGTCCCCAACTACTCCGACAAAGCCCGCCCCCTCTTGAAAGCATCCTCTTTCCCGCTCTCTGCTGAGGCCCACGCCGCCTTCAAAAGCATTAAGCAGGATATTGAGCGGGCCACGCTACAGGCAGTGGACGAGAACACTCCATTTCAAGTGGAAAGTGATGCGTCTGACTTCGCCTTGGCGGCCACCCTCAACCAGGCGGGGCGGCCCGTAGCTTTCTTCTCGAGGACCCTCCAAGGGCCCGAGATCAGACACTCCTCCATGGAAAAGGAGGCCCAAGCCATCGTGGAGGCAGTGCGCCACTGGCGCCACTACCTAGCCGGCAAACGCTTCACCCTACTTACCGACCAGCGGTCGGTAGCGTTTATGTTCAATAATAAACAGAGGGGGAAGATTAAAAATGATAAGATTCTTAGGTGGTGGATCGAGCTCTCCACCTTCGAGTACGACATCATTTACCGGCCAGGGGCCCTTAACGAATCCCCTGATGCCCTCTCACGAGGGATGTGTGCCAGCGCCACCGGGGATCGGCTACAGACCCTCCACAACGACCTCTGCCACCCAGGGGTCACGCGGCTGTTCCACTTCATAAAGTCCCGTAACTTACCCTACTCGATTGAGGAAGTTCGGTCCCTGACCAGGAACTGCCGCACTTGCGCTGAGTGCAAGCCTCGGTTCTACCGCCCAGATAGAGCCCACTTAATCAAAGCTACACGGCCCTTTGAGCGGCTCAGCTTAGATTTCAAGGGCCCCCTCCCGTCCGTCGACCGCAATGTTTACTTCCTGAACATTGTGGACGAATACTCCCGGTTCCCATTCGCCTTCCCCTGCCCAGACATGACCAGCGCCACGGTCATTAAATGCCTCAACAGCCTGTTCTGCCTGTTCGGTATGCCGAGCTACATCCATACGGATAGGGGGGCGTCCTTCATGAGTGAAGAGCTACGCCAGTACATGCTGTCCAAGGGGATCGCCACGAGCCGTACCACCAGCTACAACCCCCGGGGTAACGGCCAAGTGGAGCGAGAGAACGGGACAGTATGGAAAGCAGTCACTCTAGCTCTAAGGACCAAGGGCCTCCCTATCTCCCGCTGGCAGGAAGTCCTCTCGGATGTGCTCCATTCGATACGGTCGCTATTGTGTACGGCCACTAATACCACGCCTCATGAACGAATGTTTGTCTTTCCCCGGAAATCCACCTCGGGCGTATCCATGCCGTCATGGCTCTCCACCCCAGGTCCGGTACTTGTGCGAAGGCATGTGAGAGGCCACAAGACGGACCCTCTCGTGGAGCCAGTACACCTACTCCACGCCAACCCCCAATACGCATATGTCCGGCACGCCGACGGAAGGGAGGATACCGTGTCCATATAAGACGTTGCCCCAGCCGGCATCAACAACAACCACGGCAATAGCGGCAATGACGATCACAGCAACTCTTACCCACCCACTACTCTTTCATCACCCCCGGAAGAACACCGACCAACGGCACCCCCACCAACTACCCCTTCAACAACCCTGGCGGCACCCCCGGCAGAGACCCAGGAGGCTACCGGGGACACCCAGCCGACACCCGCGGCACCGCAACAGCCACGTCGGTCGCAGAGGACTATCAAACCCCCGAACAGACTAAATCTATAGAAGGGGTGAATGTGATGAAATATTCATCATCATCACTGCCTGTGACTGAGATCGGTTTCAGTGTCATTTCCCTTCCCCCAGACCTCATTGTATTGTGTACTGGAATGTGCTGTATTGTATACTGGAATGTGCTGTGTGTAGGGCTCCGCCCATACGTGGCCCCGTTTGTAGGCTGGCTCAGTCTGGCCTCAGCCTCCAGAAGGAAGACATCACTCTCTTTTACGTGTTACGTTCTAAGTTAATAAAAGCCTTGTTTTGTTCTGCTAACTTCGAGTCTCGGAATTATTGAGGCACATCAAAGGGTGACCCCGAGCTTCCGGTCACCTGTCACTTTAATTCTCCGCTCCACTCCCAGTCTGATCTCTCCATCCTCGGCCTCTTACACTGTTCCAATGAAGCTCAACGTAAGCTCGAGGAACGGCACCTCATCTTTTGATTAGGCACTTTACAGCCTTCTGGACTCAACATCGAGTTCAACAATTTCAGACCATAACCTCTGCCCCCCATCTATTTTTTCATTTTTTTTCTCTCTCTTACATGGCAGCTATCAATCATTCTGCCATTACCATTTACACTTCATCTAGAGTAATCTTTTGTTTCTTAACTTATCCCATTACCATCTTCTTTTGCCTTGCACCATCATCTCTTTTGTCTCTTAGTCTCTTCTGCCTTCCATTCTATCACAGATCTTCCCTTTTGTTATTTGCTCTCCTCCCCCCTTTCCCAGCCCCTACACTTGCTTAAAAACCTGTTCCATCTCCAACTTTTTCCAATTCTGACGAAGGGTCACAGACCGGAAACGTTAACTCTGTTTCTCTCTCCACAGATGCTGCCCGACCTGCTGAGTATTTCCAGCATTTTCTGTTTTTATTTCCTCTTTTTTTGTTTTCCCCTCAAGCTATATGTTTTATTGCTTGTTAGCAGTAATCTTGGACTGGATTTTGCCGGGTCCCACCCGCACGGTGCGTGCGACGTCAGACGAGGGTTCCCCGCCCGGAAGTCAGCCTGATTGACAGGATGGCTTCCAGTCGTGCGGGGAACGTGGACAAGGAGGCCATAATACAAGGTTTGTTGGGGGTGGGTGGGCGAGTGGGGTGGTTCCAAGTCCGGGGGGGGGCGGCGGCGCGGGGTCTAATCTCCAGGGGGAGATCTGATCCCTGACCCCGGGGCTGAGTCGCAAATCCCCGGGGTGTGGGAGGGTGTTCCAGGCCCGGGGGCCTGATCCCTGACCCCGGGGCTGATTCGTGATCCCGGGGGGACAGTGGGGGGATGTTCCAGAACCGGATGGGGTCCGATCCCGGAGCCCGCCACCACCCGTCCCTCCTGAGTTAAAGGTGAAAGTGGGCGGGTTGGAGGCAGGTTTTACATTTTTTTCAACTTTCACTTCCCCTTACACCTCCAACTCACCCGTTCTTACCTTTGAAAATTCCGCCCCTTGTGTTTTAAGTCCTTTACACGTCATTGAGATGTGTACAAAGAGCATCTCAATCTGTTTGGAACTACATTATATGTTAATTAATGACTTTTTTGATGGTTTGTGGCCTTCAACTTTTTGCTTCCATTGTCTCCTTGATTTTGTTTCCAACATTACTCTAAACTTATTTTAGAAACAAGCAGATGACAAGCTCATTGTAACCAAGTAACACCTCTTTCCTATCCTTCCGTTGTTTCAATGTTGTCTCATGCAGCTGCTCTACATTAAAGCCTGTAATTGATGTTAGGTTCCCAGTAACCACTTGAAAGTACATGTCTTATCATTGTCACTGAAAGCCACAACTCATGCTGGTAGAGTTTTGTGGTATTGAGAGCAGCTCCTTGCTATCTGTGAGTGTTTTACTGTGCCCATACCCAGCTTTCATAAGAACATAAGACATAAGATAAGACGTAGGAGCCGGAGTAGGTCAATTGGTCCCTCAAGCCTGCTCCGCCATTCAATAAGATCATGGCTGATCTGATCTTGGCCTCAACTCCACTTCCCTGCCCACTCCCCATAAACCTTGACTTCCTTACCTTTCAAAAATCTGTCTATCTCCACCTTAAATATATTCAATGGTCCATATTTTCCAATCGCAGGCCTCCCGCGGGCGGAGACCTGCGATCTGGAAAAATCTACGCCCTTACCTGAGGGCTCCCAGGACGCACACGCTTCCACACCTGGGCCTCTCCAAACTCCAAGTGTGCAGGGCCCACGTATCCCAGGGGCGCATATAGTTCGCAGCGTCCCTGGGATCACGTGGGCCATGGGGAGCCAATCACTGAAGGGAATCTCCCTTCATATATTTGACAGGAAGACCTATCAAATATATGAATGGAGATCACCCCAAAAACATAGTAAAACTTTAAATACATTTTTTTTTAAAACCACATTTTTAAAATGACTTGAAATTGCAATAAATTTAGTATTTTAAACAAAAAATTAATTTAAAAAAATAATAATTAAAGTTTTTTACGGGGCTAAAAATAAACGGACCTTTTTTTAAAGTATTTTTAAATGATAAATCAGTGGGAAAAAAAAATTTCAACTTTTTTGAACTCTTATCCTGGTAAGAGCAGGCCTTATGCCTACTTAGAGCAGGCCTTATGCCTACTTTTACCAGGCGTAAGAGTTGTAAGGGTTTTCTGTGGGCGGAGGGTCTCCGAAAAGCGGAACTATCCGTCCGCAGAAGCCCTTCTCCAGTGCAGCCGGAGGATCTGTTAAGACCATTCTTGACATAGAAACATGGAAACATAGAAACATAGAAGATAGGAGTAGGAGTGGGCCATTTGGCCCCTCGAGCCCGCTCCGCCATTTAATGAGATCATGGCTGATCATCCAAATTCAGTACCCTGTCCCTGCCTTCTCCCCATATCCCTTGATCCCTTTAGCCTCAAGAAATATATCCAACTCCTTCTTGAATATATTTAATGAATTGGCCACAACTGCCCTGTGTGGCAGAGAATTCCACAGGTTCACCACTCTCTGGGAGAAGAAATTCCTCCTCATCTCAGTCCTAAATGGCTTACCCCTTATCCTTAGACTGCGACCCCTGGTTCTGGACTACCCCGCCATCGGGAACATCCTTCCTGCATCTAGTCTGTCTAGTTCTGTTAGAATTTTTAAAATTTCAATGAGATCCCCTCGCATTCATCTAAACTCTAGCAAATATAAGCCTAATCGACCCAATCTCTCCTCATACGTCATTCCTGCCATCCCAGGTATCAGTCTGGTGAATCTTCGCTGCACTCTCTCCATGGCTAGAACATCCTTCCTCAGATAAGGCGACCAAAACTGCACACAATACTCAAGGTGTAGTCTCACCAACGCCCTGTACAGTTGCAACAGGACTTCCCTACTTTTGTACTCCATTCCCTTTGCAATAAAGGCCAACATTACATTTGCCTTCCTAATAAAGGCCAACTTCAAATAGGGATCAGTGTCTAATGATGATCCCTTTATCGAAAGCCTTCTGAAAGTCCAAATACACCACATCCACTGGTTCTCCCTTATCTATTCTACCAGTTACACCCTCAAAATGCTGTGCATGCCTGAAACTGGCATTTCCGATGTCCCTCCGGGTGGGTACACAGCGCGTATCCACTCGTAGGGATCGGAATATCTGGGCCAATGACCCAGCCTCCACAACTCTCTGGGGAAGAGAATTCCAAAGATTCACGACCCTCTGAGAGATGAAATTCCTCCTCATTTCCAATTTAAAAGGGCTCCCCCTTATTCTGAAATTATGCCCCCGAGTTATAGATTCCCCCATGAGGGGAAACATCTTCTCTGCATTTACCCTGTCAAGCCCCTTCAGAATCTTATATGTTTCAATAAGATCCCCTCTCATTCTTCTAAACTCCAATGAGTCTAGGCCCAACCTGCTCAACCTTTCTTCATAAGACAGCCCCCTCATCTCTGGAATCAACCTAGTGAACCTTCTCTGAACTGCCTCCAATGCAAGTATATCCCTCCTTAAATAAGGAGACCAAAACTGAACGCAGTACTCCAGGTGTGGTCTCACCAACGCCCTGTACAGTTGTAACAGGACTTCCCTACTTTTGTACTCCATTCCCTTTGCAATAAAGGCCAACATTCCATTTGCCTTCCTAATAAAGGCCAACTTCAAATAGGGATCAGTGTCTAATGATGATCCCTTTATCCACATCCCTCACTACTGCCAGCCCAGCTGAGAGTCAGTTTATATGCCTCAGACCAGGAATTGTACTTGGACCCTCAGTGCCACACCATGTAGTGCATTTACTGACTGAGCCATCATTGCTGATGGACTTTCCCTCATTATGAGATTGGTATTCCGTCACATGTGATATTTTCCAGAACATGTTCTTCGCAGAATCATAGAACCATCGGGCACAGAAGGAGGCCATTCGCTCTTACCCTAGAGCCCTGCTAATTTTTTTCCTTTTCAAGTACGTATCCAATTCCCTTTTGAAAATTACTATTAAATCTGCTTCCACCACCTTTTCCGGCATCGCATTCCAGATCATAACAACTCGCTGCTTAAAAAAAATTATCCTCCTCTCCCACTGGTTCTTTTGCTAATTATCTTAATTCTGTGTCCTCTGGTTACTGATCCTCCTGGCAGTGCAGTACCTCCTTAAAGTATCTGTATTCCTTGGTAGAGTTGCTAACAGTGTGATCCTACCTCCAACAATCTGACAAATACAAATATTTGAAACAAAAAATTACCTTTAATTATCTTAAACCACTCTCCCCATCTCCTCCACACTCACCTCCAACAAATGCGAGGAGCTCATGGACTGCTTTGTCGCTAAGATTGAGACCATCCGATCAGCTGCCTCTACCACTTCCCTTCCTTCCCCTAGAACACCGGGCCAAACTTCCTCTAAGGTTCCCCCCTGCCCTAGCCCTGGACTCACATCTTTCTCCAGTTTCTCTCCGATCTTCCCTCTTGACCTCTCCACGCTCATCTTGTCCATGAGACCCACCTCTTGCTCCCTCGACCCTATTCTCATTAAACTGCTAACCACCCAACTTCCTTTTCTGGCTCCCATGTTAGCTGACATTGTTAACGGTTCACTCTCCTCAAGTACTGTCCCCCTCTCCTTCAACTCTGCCGTCATCACCCCTCTCCTCAAAAAACAACACTTGACCCCTCCATCCTTGCAAACTACCACCCCTCCAACCTCACTTCCCTCTCCAAAGTCCTTGAACATGTTGTTGCCTCCCAAATCCGTGCCCATCTTTCAAACTCCATGTTTGAATCCCTCCAATCCGGTTTCTGCCCCACCACAGTACTGAAACGGCTCTCATCAAAGTCATAAATAATATCCTTTGTGACTGTGACAAAGGTAAACTATCCCTCCTAGTCCTTCTCGACCTATCTTCAGCCTTTGACATGGTTGACCATTCCATCCTGCTCCAACGCCGCTCCACCGTCGTCCAGCTGGGTGGGACTGCACTCGCCTGGTTCCATTTTTTATCTATCTAATCGCAGCCAGAGAATCACCTGCAATGGCTTCTCTTCCCGCTCCCGCGTCGTTACCTCTGGGGTCCCCCAACGATCTATCCTTGGCCCCCTCCTATTTCTCATCTACATGCTGCCCCTTGGCGATATCATCCCAAAACACAGCGTCAGTTTCCACATGTACACTGACGACACCCAGCTCTACCTCACCACCACTTCTCTCGACTCCTCCACGATCTCTAAATATACAGTTCTTGATAAGCAGAAATTTTCTCCAATTAAATATTGGGAAGACTGAAGCCATTGTCTTCGGATCCCGCCAAAAACACCGTTCCCTAGCCACTGATTCCATCCCTCTCCCGAATATCGATCTGAGGCTGAACCAGACTGTTCACAACCTTGGTGTCATATTTGACCCTGAAATGAGATTCCGACCACATATCCGTGGCATAACTAAGATCGTCTATTTCCACCTCCATAACATTGCTTGTCTCCGCCCCTGCCTCAGTTCATCTGCTGCTGAAACCCTCATCCATGCCTTTGTTACCTCTAGACGTGACTATTCCAATGCACTCCTGGCTGGCCTCCCACATTCTATCCTCTGTAAACTTGAGGTCATCCAAAACTCGACTGCCCATGCCCTAACTCGCATCAAGTCCTGTTCACCCATCACCCCTGTGCTCGCTGACCTACATTGGCTCCCGGTTAAGCAATGCCGCAATTTCAAAATTATCATCCTTGTTTTCAAATCCCTCCATGGCCTCACCCCTCCCTATTTTTGTAATCTCCTTCAGCCCTAAAACCACCACCGCTGCCCCCCCCCCCAACCCCACCACCGAGATATTGCGCTCCTCTAATTCTTGAGCATCCCTGATTATAATCGCTCAACCATTGGTGGTCCTGCCTTCTGTTGCCTAGGCCCTAAGTGCTGGAATAGTCTCACTAAACATCTCCGCCTTTCTACCTCTTTTTCTTCCTTTAAGACGCTCCCTAAAACCTATCTCTTTGACCAAGCTTTTGGTCATCTGCCCTAATTTCTGAAGGAGCCCTACTAAAACTGAAGTCAATGGAAATCAGGGGGAAAACTCTCCACTGGCTGGAGTCATACCTAGCACAAAGGAAGATGGTTGTAGTGATTGAAGGTCAATCATCACAACTCCAGGACATCGCTGCAGGAGTTCCTCAGGGCTGTGTCCTAGGCCCAACCATCTTCAGCTGCTTCATCAATGACCTTCCCTCCAACATAAGTTCAGAAATGGGGATGTTCACTGATGACTGCGCAGTGTTCAGTGCCATTCACAACTCCTCAGATAATGAAGCAGTCCATGCCCGCATGCAACAAGATCTGGACAACATTCAGTCTTGGGCTGATGAGTGGCAGGTAGCATTCGCGCCACAGAAGTGCCAGGCAATGACACTCCAACAAGTGAGAGTCTAACCATTGCCCCTTGATATTCAACGGCATTACCATCGCCGAATCCCCCACCATCAACATCCTGGGGGTCACCATTGACCAGAAACTTAACTGGACCAGCCACATAAATACTGTGGCAACAAGAGTAGGTCAGAGGCTAGGTATGCTGCAGCGAGTGTCTCACCTCCTGACTCCCCAAAGCCTTTCCACCATCTACAAGGGACAAGTAAGGAGTGTGATGGAACACTCTCCACTTGCCTGGATGAGTGCAGCTCCAACAACACTCAATAAGCTTGACACCATCCAGGACTAAGCAGCCCACTTGATTGGCACCCCATCCACCACCCTAAAAATTCACTCCCTCCACCACCGGCGCAACGTGTCTGCAGTGTGTACCATCTACAAGATGCACTGCAGCAACTCACCAAGGCTTCTTCGGCAGCACCTCCCAAACCCGCGACCCCTACCACCTAGAATGACAAGGGCAGCAGGCGCATGGGAACACCACCACTTCCAAGTTACCCTCCAAGTCACACACCATTCTGTGTATCGCCGATCCTTCATCGTTGCTGGGTCAAAATCCTGGAACTCCCTCCCTAACAGCACTGTTGGAGTACCTTCACCACACGGACTGCAGCGGTTCAAGAAGGCGGCTCACCACCACCTTCTCAAGGGCAATTAGGGATGGGCAATAAATGCTGGCCTTGCCAGCAACACCCATATCGCATAAACAAATGAAAAAATAAATTTCTTACGTGGCTCGGTGTCAATTTTTTTCTTTTAACACTCCTGTGAAGCGCCTTGGGCCGTTTTACTACACTAAAGGCGCTATATAAATACAAGTTGTTGTTGTTTAAAAGTCATCTCCCAGGATCCAGTGACATCATGGAGGCTCACTCTTCCAGCTATTACTGGTGATGAAACTAATATTTATGCGTATAATGATACTTCAGCTGACTAGGAGACAGTATCAAGGAGTGGTGAGATTGTCTGGATTAGGAGGCCCGTTAGAGAAAATGAGGATTTGCTAAATTTACATTAAAGAAATCCTTTAAATGCCATGATTACAAGAAAATTAAATGTACTTGTTTCAACGTGGCATAAATTATCTTGTAATTATACAGCCGGCAGGGCTAACAGACATTGGAGCCACTGTTGTAACTTCTAAGAATGTTATTTTTGCAATGGAGTAGGAGTACCAGAGTAGCGGTGAATTTATCAACCTTTGAACTGCTTTTCTGACCTGTCAGAGCTACAAGTAGGTCGAGAGAACTACAAAGCCAAGTGTTATGTTCTCTATGGTTGTCAAGGTCACTGCTGACTTAACTGTCACAAAGATTCACAACATCCCTCTGATGAGTGATATCTTGGGCATTCGCCATTAGGTAACAGTTATATTGGTATTGAAAATAGATCAATACCTATTATCCTTTGACGACCCAGCAACAAGTCCAATGCAAAACATGAGTTTCTGTAGGCTGACCTAATATCCTCGAAAAAAATTAACTGTATGCACATATCGAGTAATGAATGCACTTTCATCAAATCAAGTTAACTTCTAGAAGTAGAAAGGTAGAAAAGGTCTTATTCAGTGAACATAAAGTTAGTATGGGAGGCCTAATGCAAGCAAATCAAAATGGTCATTAAATTCCCAGTCATGAGATTTATTATTTTTATTAAATTTGGTTGAATAGGAGAGATAAGGTAAATGAAGGAAGCACTGAAGATTTGGGTGATAGTAGAAAGAGCCATTTCTTGCCTTCTGTTGTGTACTCCTGTCCATAAGAAACTTTGTTGAGACTTGCCAAACTCATAGGGCCTTTACAGAGAATGAAAGGAGATTTTCACCCCATCAGTTTAGGATCAATTCAAAATCACACCTCATACTGATGGTTTGACTGAGATTGGAAACTCTATCATGGAGGGTTATAGGAGTGAGCCATGGAGCCCCACCATTCTCTGGAGCAGTACACTGATCCACAAACCTGGTGTTTTTTTTTTAAACATTTGATCACATTTCAATTTCTGGAAAACTTTAGTGACGTTTACATAATAAAAGTCTGTCAACCTGCTGATACGTGGCATGTAAAAGAAGTTTCTAGTTTTCATTGTTATTTACATTAAAAAAAAAATTTGTTCTCTAGATGTGGGTGATGCTGGCAAGGCAGCATTTATTGCGTTTCTAGTTGCCTGGTGAACCGCTGCAGTCCTTGTGGTGACGGTACCTTACCTGAGGAAGGACGTCCTTGCCATGGAAGGAGTGCAGCGAAGATTCACCAGGCTGATACCTGGGATGGCAGGAATGACGTATGAGGAGAGATTGTGTTGATTGGGCTTATACTCACTGGAGTTTAGAAGATTGAGAGGGGATCTCATCAAAACCTATAAAATTCTGTCAGGCCTGGACAGACTAGATGCAGGAAGGATGTTTCCGATGGCTGGGGAGTCCAGAACCAGGGGTCATAGTCTAAGGATAAGGGGTAAGCCATTTAGGACTGAAATGAGGAGGAATTTCTTCACACAGAGAGTGGTGAACCTGTGGAATTCTCTGCCACAGAGGGCGGTGGAGGCCAGTTCATTAAATATATTCAAGAAGGAGTTGGATATATTTCTTAAGGTTAAAGGGATCAAGGGATATGGGGAGAAGGCAGGGACAGGGTACTGAATTTGAATGATCAGCCATGATCTCATTGAATGGCGGAGCAGGCTCGAAGGGCCAAATGGCCTACTCCTGCTCCTATCTTCTATGTTTCTATGTTACTCCCACAATAGTGCTAGGAAGAGAATTCCATGATTTTGACCCAGTGATGATGTAGGAACAGCAATATATGTCTAGAATAGTGTGTGACATGGAGGGAAATTTAGAGTTGGTGGTGCTCCCATGACATTGCTGCTCTTGTCCTTCTCAGCAGTAGAGGTCACAGATCTGGGCGCTACAGTCAACATAGGTTTAGAGAGTTACTGTAGTACATCCTGCAGATAATATCTATTTCAGCCACAGTGGTGGAGGGGTTTATATTACATCCAATGGCAGGAGTGCAGATCAAGCAAATTGCTTTGTCCTGAATGGTGTTGAGCTTCCTGAGCGTTGTTGTGGCTTCACCCATCCCGGTGAGTGATGAGTATTCCATTACACTTCCAACTTGAGCCTTGTTGACGATGAAGAGGCATTGAGGTCTCATGAAGAAAACCACTCATTACGGAGGTTTATCCCCTGCTCTTGTAGCCATGATGTTAATAAGGCTGGTCTCTGGTGACCCCACCCCTGGATGTTAATGGTTGTGGATTTAGTGATGCTAGTGCCATTGAAGGTCATGATAAGGTGATTGGGTCTTTTTTTAATTGGAGATGGCACTTATGTGGCATGACTGTGCCATTTGTAAACCCAAGCCCGATGTTGTCCAAGTCCTACTATTGGCTGGCATGAGCTTCTCCAATATTAGAGGAGTTGTGAATGGAGGTGAACACTGTGGATTGTCAATGAATAGGCCCACTCCTGGCCTCATGACAAAGGAAAGAAGCAGCTGAAGATGGTTGGCCCATGGATGCTGCCCTGAGGAACTCCTGCAGCAGTGTCCTGAGGTTGTGATGATAGGCCTCCAACAACCGCAACCATCTTCCTGCGTGTCGGGTATGACTCCAGCTACTGGAAGGTTTTCCCATTGATATGCTGTAAATGAGATTTCTCCTCCAAGTGCATACCAGTTAGGAGAACCATGAAAAAATTATGAAATAAAAATAAAAAAGATAGAGAGACTGGAATTTCCTTGGACCTGATGGGTTAAAAACATATATATATCTATTCAGTAAAAATTGAATTAACTTTTCTGAGATGTGGAGTTCTTAATCACATTTATGGTTCCCAGTAGCGCCTTATTTTTAACCTTGTCACAAAAAGCTTCCTTATTTTTAAGGAACTCCTCAATAATGCAATCTACTTCCTCTTTAATTAAATTTGTTTTCCTCTTCACTTTTGACTCCTCAGCCATTTTTGAATGTGGCTAAAATTTTCTCCAGCTGTGACAACACTTTGAAAGCCAAATATGTCATGAACAAGGCCATTGATTCCTGACTCCGAATAATTTTGTCAAAATATGCCGCACATGTTTTTGTACATTAAAAAGTGACCTTGAGCAGTTCGGGAAAAAATTTCAGTCACAATTGCTTTATACATGTGCTTGTTTTGAAAAAAGAATATTCAAAGAGAACCCATTGTTTCCAACTTATTGTCAGGCTCATGTTTGATTATATACATAATTCCATTCAGTGTCCATTTGGTAACTAAAATTAAATTTGTAAAAATCTTTATTTGATGTATCTGAACTGAACTTTGCTGATGGAAACTATAATATGAATGCCTAAATCATGGAATGTTACAGTACAGAAATAGGTCAGTTGTCCATCAAGTCTGTGTCAGTGTATATTTCCACAAGAGTTTTTTGTACTCTCCTGTCTTTTCTATTCCTCTTTTACAAGCCCTATTAAGAAGTTGAGCACATAATCTAGGCAGAAACCTCAGTGCAGTACTAGGCAAGTGCTGTATCATTGGAGGTGGCATTCTTTGGATGAGATACGAACCGAGGCCCCATCTGTCTGCTCAGGTGGATGTAAAAGATGCCCATGGCACTATTCAAAGCAGAGCAAAAAGTTCTCATGGTATCCTGGCCAGATTTCTCCTTCAATCAACACCACCAAAAATAGATTACCTGGTCATTTGTTCCTTTTGAGGGTGTGTGCAAATTGGTTACCTACATAATGAGCCTGAACATGTGGGCACAGGTTGGATGCTAGAGGCCTCATTGCACAAGTCAGGAGTGTGATGGAATACTCTCCACTTGCCTGGATGGATGCAGCTGCAACAACACTCAGGAAGCTCAACACCATCCAGGACAAAGCAGTCCACTTAAGCAGCAGCCCATCCACCATGTTAAACCTCCACTCTGACCACCACCAGCATACTGTGGCTGCAGTGTGTACTATCCACAGGAGTGCAGTAACTCGCCAAGGCTTCTTCAGAAGCAACTCCCAAACCCGTGACCTCCACCACCTAGAAGGGCAAGGGCAACAAGTGCATGGGAACACCATCACCTCCAAGTTTCCCTCCAAGTCTCACACCATCCCTAATTGGACTATATATTTTCCATTCCTTCATCGCTGCTGGCTCAAAATCCTGGACCTCCCCACCTAACAGCCATGTGCGAGTACCTTCACCACATGGATTTCAGCAGTTCAAGAAGGCTCACCACCATCTTCTCAAGGGCGACAAGGGATGGGCTATAAATACTGATCTTGCAAGAGATGCCTATTATTATGTTCGTGTATAATTGAGACACAGACTGCAGGAGTTGGTTATAACAGGTCTTTACTGAGTGGAGACAACCTGGAACTACTATGCAAAGGTTACTACACAGGCTTATATACAGGGGTGGTCACTACTGGTACTGCAGTATACAGGGGCTGCAGAATATAGTTCCTTCTGCAAAGTACATACGCTACAATTCCTCCCCTTTTAGCTAAACAGTACATAACATTCGATTAATAATTAAACAACATATTTACAATTACAGTTGCTAGATACATTAGTTGAAGTTAAGCAATTATAAGTTCAGTCTTTGAGGAGGCTTCCTGATTCTGTCTGGATAACGCCTCTTTGGGGTATCAGGTTCTTCTGGCAAAGTTGATTCGGGATCAACGTCGTTGTTTGGTTGTCTGCTTCCAATATCACCGATTCCGAGGTAGATGCAATTGGTACTTCGGTTTCCTCGCCAGGTGTATCGGATCGTGGTGTGGAATTGACGTTTTCCAGTGACTCTAGAATCTGGTCAGCATAGCGTCTTACAATGCTCTCTCCAACGTCCACAGTATACATTAGAGGTCCTTGCCATGTACAGATCGTTCCTGGCTGCCATTTCTCTGTGCGGTAGTCCCGGGCCAAAACTGGTTGACCTATCTTAAATCTCCTGGTCGGCCTTTCATTCATATTCTGAAACTGCCTGTTCTCCACATCTCTTCTGATGTTTGGCTTAACCAAATCCAAGCGGCATCGTAGTCTTCGATTGAAGAACATCATGGCTGGAGTTTGGTTGGTAACCGCATGTGTCGCATTCCGGTAGGCAAACAAGAAGTTATCCACCTTGTGTTGTAGGGGTATATCTTCATTACACATTGTCTTGATAGCCTTCTTGAATGTTTGAACGAACCTCTCAGCCAATCCATTGGTGGCTGGATGATATGGGGCGGATGTGTAATGCTTAACACCATTGTTCTTTAAGAACCTCCGGAACTCTTCAGACACAAACTGTGGTCCATTGTCGGAGCAAATCTGTTCAGGCAGCCCATTTCTGGTGAATATGGTTCATAAGACTGTGATAGTTTTTTCTGTGGTGGTTGAGGGCATTTTTATTACCTCTGGCCACTTTGAATGTGCATCCACCGCAATTAAAAACATTGAGTCCATAAAGGGACCAGCAAAATCAATGTGCACCCTTTGCCATGGAGATAAGGGCCACTCCCATTGATGTAGAGGGGCTTGTGGTGGGGCGTTTTGGACCTTCTGGCATCCTGTGCAGCTCTTGGTCATCTCTTCGATTTCTCTATCGATTCCCGGCCACCACACAAACGCTCTGGCTAAGTTCTTCATTTTTACCCCTCCCAGATGACCCTCATGAAGCGCATTGAGCACTCTATCCTTCAATTTGGGTGGAATTACTACTCTGGATCCACACATCAAGGTTCCTCTGCACACTGACAGCTGTTCTCTTCTCGGCGAGAATGCTGGCAGCAGTGGTTCGCCATGTGCTGGCCATCCCTTCACCGTTAAATCATAGACCCAGGAGAGTGTCGGGTCATTTCCTGTTTCCTTTTCTATGTTTGCATTCGTCACAGGGAGACATTCGACTATGGTCGAGTGGAATATCTCCATTGGATCCTCCGCAGGTGCTTCTTCCACTGTCAGCAATGGTAGTCGCGACAATCCATCAGCATTCCCATGCTGTTTAGTTCCTTTGTACTCGATGTCATATTGGTGTGCCCCTAGGAAAAGGGATCACCTCTGTAGCCGTTGTGCTGTCATTATCGGTACGCCCTTCTGAGGGTTGAAAATGGAGACAAGAGGTTGATGATCAGTTAGTAGAGTAAATTTCTGACCGTGCAGGTAGTGATTGAACTTCTTCACCCCCCACACCAGGCTAAGGGCCTCTCTGTCAATCTGGGCGTAGTTACGCTCGGCTGAAGTTAACGAGTGTGACGCAAAAGCTATCGGCCTCTCTGAACCATCAAGGAATTTATGTGACAGTACCGCTCCAATGCCGTAGGGAGACGCATCACACGCCAGTCTTATCGGTAGTGATGGGTTGTAGTGAGCCAATACTTCTCTTGAAGTGATTAGGTCCTTACTCTTCTGAAAGGCCCGCTTACATTCATCGCTCCATTTCCATGCTACTCCAGTTTGTAGTAGGGCGTTCAGTGGGTGCAGAATTGTGGGCAAATTCGGCAAAAACTTATGGTAGTAATTTGCCAATCCGAGGAATGACCTCAGTTGCGACACATTTTCAGGCGCTGGAGCCTTAACTACCGCTTCAATTTTGTCAGGGGACTTATGTAACCCCTCTTCATCAATCACGTGGCCACAATACGATATCTGTTTCTTTAAAAACTCACATTTGGGGCGATTGGCTCGTAGCCCATGTTCTCTTAGTCTAGTGAGCACCTGCTCTAGGTTGGCAAGATGTTCACTGTCATCTTTACCTGTCACTAGGATGTCGTCCAAGTAACACTGAGTCCCCGGAATCCCTTGCAGGACTTGTTCCATTGCTCTTTGCCACATCGCCGGAGCTGATGCTACTCCGAATACCAGTCGATTATACTGGTAAAGACCTTTGTGAGTGTTTATCGTGAGATACTTCCTAGAGGATTCTTCAACCTCCATCTGCAAATATGCTTGTGCTATGTCAATTTTTGTAAAACGCTTCCCTCCAGATAGTGAGGTGAAAATATCTTCTATCCTCGGAAGAGGATATTGTACTGTGTGAAGGTCTGGGTTCACCGTCACCTTGAAGTCCCCACAGATGCGAACCTTCCTTGGCTCCTCAGACTTATTGTTTAACGTTTTCTTCATGACAGGAACGATGGGTGTCGCCCACTCGCTCCAGTCTACCTTAGATAACATGCCTGCATTCTCCAGATTCTCCAGCTCTGCCTCGACGTCTGGGCGAATTGCATATGGTACTTGGGAATTGCATTCTCTTCTATTTTTATCAAGGTGGTTACGCCTTTAAGAGTTCCCAGTTCTTGTTGAAATACCTCTTTGGCGTTAGCTAAGATTGTTGACAATCGTCCAGGAGTGACGTTGTCATCCTTTTTATCAGCCACCGTCAGTGCCTGAATGGAGTGCCAGTCTAAACTTATCTTTCTGATCCATTCACGTCCCAATAACAGTGGTCCACTATCTTGCAGTATGTACAGATACAATTTCTGCATTTCCTTGCCGTTGTATTTGACAGGCACCCTTATTTTTCCTCTGGGGTATACTTTTTGCCCCGTATACGTCTCGTCGATTCATGACGGTCAGAGCTGATCCTGTATCCAATTCCATTTTGACTTGGGACCCTGCTATCGTGAGGGTGACCCAAATGGTTCGGTGATCCTCTTTTGCGATTACATTGTGAAGTTTGAGACAGCTTAGTCTCTTGTTCCCGGATTCACTATCGCTCATCTGGTCTTCGGAACTACTGTCCGTCATCTTTTGTACTTTCCTGTACTGTTCCTTAGTAGCCTTTTTGTTGTCATTAGTCTTCTTCCCAGACCTGCAAACTCGTGCAATGTGTCCCATCTTTCCGCATTGCCTGCATATTTTGTCCTTGGACCAGCAGTCCTTCTGGTCATGGGTTGTTCTGCTGCAGCGATAACATTTTTCAAATCCCCGTGTCATTTCGTGGGTGCCATATTCCTGTGGCTTTTGCTGTATTTCCGCAGCTCCCCTTGCTGCTGCTTCGTACGATACTGCCACGCTGAAAGCTTTATCTAGCGTCAGCTCTTTCTCTGAGAGTAACCTCTTCTGGGTTCCTTCACTCAGGAGTCCGCAGACAAATTTGTCCCGTAGGGTATCTGCCAGTCCTGCTCCGAACTGGCAGTGCTTTGATAGCTTGTGTAGTTCCGTAAGGTAATCAGCATTGCTCTCATCTTTATGCTGATTTCTCCTGTGGAATTTAAATCTTTCTGCTATCAGCAGCGGTGTAGGATTTAGGTGTTCCTGTAGGATATCAACAATTTCGTTAAAACTCTTCGCCTTCAGTTTGGCTGGAGTAATCAGGTTCCGCAATAGGCCGTACGTTCTTGCGCCCATTAAGTTTAGTAGTACCGATGCCTTTTTCTCATCGGCTACATCGTTTGCCTCGCAATATACCTCGACTCTTTCCACATACGTGGTCCAGTCTTCTATTGCATTATCGAAGGCAGTGATATTGCCAGTCTTCGGCATCTTGGAAACCTAAGATGGCGCCTACTGCGCTTTGCCTTCTTCCCCGATTTAACAAAATGGCGCCTCCCGCGCTTTGCCTTCTTCCCCGCTGGATTAAGATGGCACCTCCCGCCCTTTCTGTCTTCTCCGCTGCTGCTAGCGCTGTTGCTGGCGTTTTATGCCTTGATGGCGACGTCCTATGGTCTTCGCGCACTTCCCCCCGCGCTGCTGCTAACACCACTCTCCGCGGTTCCCGTGGCAACTGCAGCTCCTCGCGGTTTTCTGCGCTTTTAATTTTTATTATTCCCCCGTCGTCGGAGCAACCCTGCGGGACACTTGCCTCCCTCTTCTCGGGTCTGTACGCTGCCCGGCTTCGTAGCACCGGCCGCGCCCTGTGTGCTCCACCCTCTCTCTCTCTCCTCTTCCCGACAACGCTGCTCGGCCCCGTTGAAAAGCCACCCGATCGAGCTCTAGACCGCCGCAGCCCAGGAAGGATCAGTGTACTACCTGCCACCAGCCCGATTAGCTGAAACACCATCGGCAGGATAACCAAGCCCTGCTCTCGACAGCCTCTCCTGCAAATCTTCAACTCTGACGAATCAGAGGCGGATGCCCACGGTTGACGCCCATTTCTTCTGTTCATTTTATTTTTTTTCTTTCTTCCTTCTGGCCTCGACCTCTGATTACTTCGCTTCAGGGATGGATCCCCATGAGGTGGTGCAGACTGTAGGTAAGTTTGGATCTGCTCGTCGCCAGTATTATGTCCGTGTATAATTGAGACACGGACTGCAGGAGTTGGTTATAACAGGTCTTTACTGAGTGGAGACAACCTGGAACTACTTTGCAAAAGTTACTACACAGGCTTATATACAGGGGTGGTCACTACTGGTACTGCAGTATACAGGGGCTGATGTCCTTCTGCAAAGTACATACACCACACCTATATCCCCAGAATTATTTTTTTTAAATTTGGACCCAGGAGTACTGTGGATCCAAAATTCAGAGTCCTGCATTCTGCCATAAGTAATGCGGTGACCAGAAATCGCGGGGCCAACTCATTGGAATATTGCTGAGTGAGACAAAGATACGTCTCATAAGAACATAAGAATTAGGAACAGGAGTAGGCCATACGGACTCTCGAGCCTGCTCTGCCATTCAATAAGACCATGGCTGATCTTCGACTTCAACTCCACCTTCCTGCCCTATCCCCATATCCCTTGAATCCTCTAGAATCCAAAAATCTATCTATCTCAGCCTTGAACCTCAGCGTTGAATATACTCAACAATTCAGCATCCACAGCCCTCTGGGGCAGAAAATTCCTCAGATTCACAACCCTCTGAGTGAAGGAATTCCTCCTCATTTCAGTTTTAAAAGGCCGACCCCTTATCCTGAAACTATGCCTCCTAGTTCTAGACTCTCCAGCCAGGGGAAACAATCTCTCAGCATTTATCCTGTCAATCCCCCTCAGAATCTTATATGTTTCAATGAGATCACCTCTCATTCTTCTAAACTCCAGAGAGTATAGGCCCATTCTACACAATCTCTCATCATAGGACAGCCCTCTCATCCCAGGAATCAATCTAGTGAACCTTGGTTACACCGTCTCTAAATCAAGTATTCCTTAGATAACAAGTCCAAAACTGTGCACCGTACTCCAGGTGTGGTCTCACCAAAAGCCCTGTACAATTGTAGCAAGACTTCCTTACTCTTATACTCCAACCCTCGAGCAATAAAGGCCATCATGCCATTTGCTTTCCTAATTGCTTGCTGTACCTGCATACCCTGGTGTCCCTCCAAAAATTGGCATGCTGCAACTGGAAGGCACAGAAAATATGTGAGGGAGGTCAGAGGAAGTACTTCTGAGGGTGCAGCTGCCACATTTAAAGCTGGATTGCTCTTAAAGCAGCACCGGCATTCAAAAAGGTGAAGACATGGCTCCAAACAGGGAACAATCTGTCAGCTTTTTATAAACTTGAAGAGCTCTACAAGGTCACCACTTAACCTTCTCAGCTCTAGTGAAATAAAAGATCTAGCTTGTGAAATCTCTCATCATAACTATAACCCCTCATCCCTGGTAGCACCCTGGTGAATTTATGCTGCATCTGTTCCTTTGTTTTTATATCCTTCTTACAATGGGATGTGCAAAACTGCACACAATACTCCAACTGCAGCCTATCTCTTGTACAAGTTCAACATTACATCCTTGTTTTTGTATACTATGCATCTAGGTACAAAATTAAAGATTCTTTTTGCCTTTTTTATACAATCCTCAGTGCTAGCCTATGCTGAAATGGCCTGTGCATCTACACACCAAGGTTACTCTGCTCCAATACACTATTTGAATTTTTTGTATTTTGAGCTGTATTTCCTTTCCCCATTCTCCCAAAATGTATCATTTCACATTGTTCTACATTGGGCGGCATTTTCCACCTAACTTTAGGTTGCCTACTTGCTCCACTTCATTACCCAGAACTAAGTCAGAGGCCCCGATATTTACTGGGGCATGTTTTTGGAGTTGGGTGGGGGGAGAGGAGTTATGGCTGGGAAACCCAGGAGTGCGGGTTTCCCCGAACGTCGTGGAGTTTTAACTCCAGGGTGTGTGCAATTTTTTCCCCCAGATTCCCCACCTGAATTACAGGCTTGGCTGCCTGAAAAGGCACTTACCTTATGGATCCAGCCCTTCATGCCTCCTTTTACCTGCCGGGTTTCCTGGAGCCAGGAAAACCCGGCCAACATTCCTTAAAAAGAGAAACCTTGTTAAAATGGAGGCATGCAGGTTTCAACAACCAACGCACCTCCTGAGACTGGATTGGTCCATCCCGCCTCTGTTAAAACCAGAAGTGGGCGGGTTCGAGGTGGGTTGGAGTTGTGTTTGAAATTTTTAACAACTTAACTTCCCACCTGACCCAAACCCACCCATTTTTGGGGGTTCAAATGACCTCCAAATCATCCGTCCTTCCTTGTTCCTTGTGGGAATGGCAACACATTGACTGAACACGTTGTAAAAATCCCTCTACTTGCTCCTATAAACACCAATTTATGGATGCAAAATAAAAACAAAAAAAGCTAGAAATAAATAGCAGGTCAGTCAGCAGCTATAACAGGAAAAAGTTTCCTCAGAACACGTGAAAAGATGTTGACTGGCCTGCTGTATATTCCAGCATTCTCTGTTTTCATTTCAGATTTCCAGCATTTGCAGTTTTTCTTTTATTATTTGGACCCTTTTACATGAGTTCATTGATGTTCAGATCCAGATCTGCTCATCCCTGAGCTAAGCCCTCCTTGTTACCACTGAAAATGCACAAAAAGCTCAAGCCTGAATGATTATTGAGGGTCAGGATGTCAGGTGATCTGTACATTCAGTTATTTTGGAGGCCATCTGGAATCAGGTGCAGCTCCCAGCTCTTGACTGCAGGCAGTAGCTGAGGGGGGGAAAAAAACGAATTCTTAAAAAAATGAATAAAGTGAGTGTTTCATTGAGACAGTTTTTCACTGTTGACATGTGCATGAGGGAGTATAAACTCATCAAACTGATAGCATTTTACTTCTGGACACAGAGTCCATCAGCTTTACAGATGGATGGCTGTGGTTATATAGGTTAGGCTGGTCAGATTTTGTTTAAAGAGATCTCTGTCTAAAGTTTAAAAATAGTGAATCGCTCGTACAAATCAATTGGAATGACTGTTTGAAACAGGGACATTTTCATTTGTTATTGGCTTTGAGAGAAAGACATTGAGCTATAGATTTTTGTTTCAAGAAGTGGCTGTCAGTCAATGTGACACGTTTAGTTTGTGCACTGGACGGTTAGGTGCATTCACGCACAGATCTCAAGTGAGGGCTTTTAAGGCAAAACAATATGTAAAGGCAGAATTGTGTGAATAGAGGAAGCGCAGTTGGGGCGCAGTGGGGGGAGGTCGTAATTTGTGGAAGAACCCAGATCAATCGGTCTCTGCCCCAGCGACTACAAAGCAAAGAAATTGCCCTTCAGGGAGCAGGTGCTTCTTCTGCTTTCCCCCCTCACCCTGCCTCCAGCAGTTTTGGTGTGTGCCATGGTTTGTGGGGGGTGGGGGGTGGAGGTGTTCCTGGGCTTCCCTGGGAATGCCACCCAAAGTGGGCCAATAGATCGACAGTTGTATATCTCTCCCGATTTCAATTTCCATTGATTTCAATGAAAGATTTCTCCATATCAGTGGAAAATTTGCTGGAATTTGTAAAGACCCCTTCATCCTCAGGAATTTCAACTTCCCTGACCTGTGCAATGAAGAAAGTCAAGTGCGCGGATGTTTTTTGGGAAAATAATGCGTCTCCTTGCTACCATGGATAATGACCCCTCTATGATTTACAAGAACAGGATCTGTGGAGTCCTACAATGAGGCACATCTCTCTACTGCAACTGTCATAGAGAGAACTATAGGGGCTTAAAAGGTTATTTTTATTATGTGGATAGATCAGGTGCGGCTCTGGAACATGGCCCAAGCATGTATCACATATAGTGGTAGTTTTCCATTCAAGAAGGCCTAGTTATGGAGGCTCTTGTGGAAGTGACCCCCGCTACCTTAAAGGCAGAGGGTATTGGACTGCAGTCTCATGGGAACCATTACTTGGAAGATTCCTCAATGCCGGCTGCATTGGAGATCCAAATGCAAGAAATCAGTGAAGTATTCTCCTCTGTCTGGGCAGCCTGAGTCTCACGTCCTATGTGCCACTTTTGTGATGCTCTGCCATGTAATCCATGAAAGGGGCCTTGGGTACAAAGAAGGCAGATGTGTTGCAGACTTACATTTTCCAGTAACTTAGTACAGTAATATCACTTATATAATAACAAGAGATAGCAAGCCAGGGCCAAAACAGTAACCCAACCAGTGTGTAGCAGAAATGATGAATCTGCTATTACCAAATAGCAGATCAAAGCTGGTCCTGTGGTAAAGCCAAAATGCCTTCATCCATTTAGTGAAATGTTCCCAGTCAGCACTTATCAACACATGTTCAGCAATATTGACTATTCCTGAAAAAAAAACCCGCAGAAGCATCCATCATACCTTCACCACCAAAATCTATAATAGCAACAGTAACGACTTCCTGCAAACATCTTTGTTAAAGGAAACAAATTCTGTTATCAGAGCCAAAATAATGTCCTGTCTTGATGATGTTGATGATGCACTGGCTAATTCTAGTAATTTCACACATAATTAAAATTGAAGATGCACATCCATGTTACATTCATGTTAAGAATCACAATGTATTAGGCTGTCATTTGTCATTCAAACTCTCTGGCCTAGACATTTGGCCGCACAGAGCACACTTTTCGGGCGCTCAGTGGCCTCCTAACCTTCCAATATGGTGGGCCATGAAGCGCACGCTCGTATGCAGCCCCCATGGAAATGAGGCCCGTGGCCCATTAGCAGGAGCACCTCGGGCCTCTACTGTTCAGGTGCTCGGAACATACCCTGCGCCCCCTAACTGGCCCAAAAATGGGCATGCCCCAATTTCTAGGCCTCTTTGTTCCCTGGTGTATAGCAGTTCCTGCATTTGATAGGAAACCTGATTCAGATAGACATATGGACAGGGAAACCATAAACCTTGTCAATCTGTACAAAGAGTCAAGTTGTTGCTGTTTAGTTGCCCACTTTCAAAATAGCAGCTGAGATTCTCTGAGGGGCTATAACTGTTGTACCTCAATCTCTTGTGGCCTTCATTTTGCACACTGTGGCTTTCCTGAATGCACTATTGCTGTTAAAATGACATTGATGTAAAGCCTATAGGGTTAAAATTCAGTTGGTAGCGCCACCCGTTAGCGCCTTAAGAGGGCGCTAAGTGGGGCACAAACCAACTAGTGCCCGGGCACGGCGATATCTGCGCCTCTCGCGAAATTGACCGGACATTTTGCGGCGGCGCTAAACAATACTGCCCGATCTCCTGCGCACGCAGATCTTGACGTCATTCGAGAGTGCAATGCCCATGGGGCGCCCTGGACTGGAAATTCAGTGGCGCCCCCCTCCGTTCCGCCTGGTGCTGCCAACGACATGTTGACTGGAATGCATCCCAGTTGCTGGGGGGGCGCTATTTAAAGGGGGCCTCTTCCTGGGTTTTGCGTGGTAGCCATTTTTGCACCGCTCATTCTGAGAGAGCGAGAGAGATTTGGAGAGAGACAAAGAGAGAAAGAGAGACTTCTGCATTGAGTCAACACTGTCTGAGGTAGTTTTGGCTTCTGACCATAACTTTGCAGGTACTTTGCTTTTTGACCTTCATAACTTTGATTGCCCAGATACTATGGTGGCTGCAATGGATGGGAACGTCGTCCTTCTCCATCACATTTTGAGGGCACAGAGACGCAGAGAGAGAGTGGCAATCATGGCCAGGTGGAGGAGGGCCAATAGGCCTCGGTACAGGAGACCTTACCCTCCCAGGGTTTTTCGCCAACAGTTCTCCTACATTAATATGTCTCAGGAGCAGTGTTTGCGAAGGCTGCGATTCAGCAAGGGGGTGGTCACTGAGCTCTGCCACCTGCTTCAGCCAGACCTGCAGCCTCAACTGAGGAGCAGGACGTCTCTGTCAGTGGCAGTGAAGATAACAGTGGCTATCAACTGTTATGCCACTGGCTCATTTCAATCAGCTACTGGGGACAGTGCCAATATCTCCCAGTTCGCGGTGCATTGCTGCATCCGCCAGGTAACAAATGCCCTCTTTAAAAGGAGACGAGAGTACATCTCTTTCCCCATGACCCCGGACAAGCAGCAAGAATGCGCAACGGCCTTTGTGATGATAGCGGGCTTCTCCATGGTGCAGGGCGCCATTGACTGCACGCATGTGGCTTTGCAGGCACCGCAAGAGAATGCCGAGGATTTCCGCAACCGAAAGGGCTTCCATTCCTTAAACCTCCAGTTGGTCTGTGACCACAGACAGCTGATACTCGCTGTCAATGCCCACTTTCCAGGCAGCAGCCACGATGCCTTCATCCTGCGCCAGACTTCTGAGGCAGATCTTTTCCAGGCATTGCATCACCCAGGAGGTTGGCTTCTCGGGGACAAGGGAAATCCGCTGTGCACCTGGCTGATGACACCGCTCCGTTCGCCCAGCACCCCTGCTGAGCTACAATACAATGAGAGCCATCAAGCTACCAGGAACATCGTTGAGCACACAATCGGTGTGCTCAAGCAACGGTTCCGCTGTCTGGAACATTCTGGAGGAGCCCTGCCGTACTTGCCTGAGCGAGTCTCTCACTTCGTTGTTGTGTGCTGCATGCTGCATAACTTTGCAATCCTCAGGACCCAGCCAATGCCATCAGACACTGGAGCACCACCAGAGGAGAAGGAGGAAGATGAGGAGGATGATCATCAGCAGCACCAAGGCGGGAGGGAGGCACAAAGTGGAAGGGCTGTCCGTCAAAGGCTCATAGCAAGTCGCTTCTAGGCCCCCTCTGAGGGAATGGCTTCTGCCATTCAAACAACCTGAATGAAATGATCCCGCAACCCCTAAGCCGGTCAAGGCAACAATGAGTGCAAAGACCAAACATGTACATTTTGAATACAGACACTTCTTTATTTCACAAACTCTGTGTGTCTCATTTCCGCATGACAAAGTAATAGAAAGAAACACAAAACAAAGCAGTCATTCACATAACTGGCTCTCACAACCTGGAGACAATGTCCAAAACAGTAACAAAAATTTGACCACGAACCTCGGCCTTCAATAAAACAATGAAAAACATTTTGCCACACCTCCTACTTTTTGCCCTTCGAGGGTGGTCTGCTTCGCTTGCGAAATTCCACCCTTCCCACCCTGCAGCTCCTCCGTAATGGGACCCCAGTGGCTGGTGCAAGGCTGGGGGAAGGCTGCTAAGTGTCAGAAACTGAGACTGCAGATGCCCTTGAGGGACGGCCTGGACCAGCTCTGGGCCTGGAGGGCCCGGCTGCTGACTGCACCAACTCTGCATGGGCGGCAACAGTCTGTCCTACAGGTGGTGGCAACTGCAGTGGAGAAGTGCCAGTGGTGGCAGCAGGAATGCTGTCATCTTGAGAGAGGACAGCAACTCCCTGCTCGACCGACACACTGGCACTCCCACGGGGCAGCACTTCAGCATCCGGAGCAATCTGATGGAGCACAGATTGTTGGCCTGCTGCGGCGCGGTGAGAGCCCCGGGGAAATCTGCCCGATCCAGCGAGGGTGGCAGCAGTCAGTGCTCGCGTGGCCTCTATCTGCGTCTGCATGAGACCAGCCACTGACTGCATTGCAGCACTTAGCATTTGCATGGCAGCCGCCTGTGCTACAGCGAAGTTCTCCACATTCCATGCCAGTGATTCAATGGATTCGGGCAACTTTGCCACTGCAGCCATGAGCTCAGTGTGCCTTTGCTCCGCCTGGGCGCTCATTTCAGCGAGGACCCACTCCTCATCTGCGTCCAGTGCAGTAGGACTCGCTGGCATACTCTCCCTCTGGGGAGAAGGCCCCCGAGCTTCCCTACCCCCATCGCATTGCTGCAGCCCGCTGGGTTCTGGAGCTTCACCCTCATCAGACCATTCCCCCCTGCTCCCCTCCAGGGAAGGCCTGGCCCCAGTATGGGCATGGGCTGCCTCAGTAGAGGGTGGCGCTGATGGTCCGGCTTCCTCTTCCTCCTCGCCTTCAGCTTCACTCTCACTGGCAGCTTGAGGGCCAGTCTCCTCACCTGGTGAATCAGCATCTGAAAGCAGGGAGGTACAAGAGTGGCTTTAGCGTGAGGACAGGGTGGCAGCAAGGGAGGCATGAGTGCAGCGATTTAGTGATTTGGATTGAAAGTGTCAAAGGCTGCATTTGTGAGGAACAAGTGGAAGGAGAGAGGACAAAGAGGTGATGACCTTACCATTGCTGTCCAGAACGGGGTCGGCATCTCCAGTGGCGACGGGACCAATCACCCGGCTTGCCACAATCCTGTGGATGCGCTCCTCAAGATCGCTGAGGGGTTGAAGCTGAGGCCACCCTCCACCGGTCCATTGCTGCTGTCTCCTATTATGAGACAGTTTGGCCTGCAAGAAAAAGGACGGTGTCTGAGTAAATATACAGCCATGGTCTTGTCTGATGTGCCTCCCATAGTTGAATAGCCCTTACTGTATGCAGCCGTGGTCTTGCCTGATATGCCTCCCATAGTTGAATAGCCTTTACTGTATGCAGCCATGGTCTTGCCTGATGTGCATCCTACAGTTGAATAGCCCTTATTTTATGCAAAGTGTGGAATGCGCGTGTGTGTTTGATGAAAGGGCCATAGGTGTTGGATGAGTGTTGGGCATTAGGCTTTCCAGACCCTCTGGCCATAGAGTGAGGTTGAGATGGAGGGATGAAGAGGTTTTGAAAAAAAGGCACTCACCCTGACGACCCGAGTGAGGTCGTTGAACTTTTCCTACATTGCACATGGGTCCTAGGCACCATGCTGCTTGAGGAAACGCTTTGAACCACCTCCCTCCACACTCTTCTGTACTCGCGTGGCAAAGGCCTCCTGCCACTCTCTGGGTACAGAATGGGTCTTCTGCGCTCCACCCCACGAACCAGAGCCTCCAAAGCCCGCTCGCAGAAACGCTGTGCTCGCTCCCTGGCCCTTTCCATAGTGTCTGGCTGCTAGATTTAGCCACAGGTCTGCCCAGGCCGAGATTCAAGGCTCCAGTGAGCAGGGTGTGGCTGCAGAGCAAGATCAACCCTCCCCTTTAAGAACTGACCGGCGCCAGTGTGTCTGTGTTCAATCGCTAATTGATAGAACCTGCGCTGCGCCCGCCCTCTGAGGTAGCGCCTCGCTCCTCGGCCTTAGCGCCTTAAGAGAGTTGTGTAGCGCCTGATTTAATGCTCCAATCACCTCCAGGGGCGATAAAAGCCAAGTTTGCTGTCGGAGGCAATAATTAGCGGCAGGCGCTAAACTTTGCGCACCACCAGTAATGGCGCCCCATATGGGGCGATACCGAATTTTTCCCCCATAATATCTCTGAAACCTTCTTGTACTCTTTCCAGAAAATAGAGAAAAAGAAATCAGCAGAGAATTCGCAGACTCTGATGTAGCACTGATAATAGCCATGGGGACGTATGTATCATAGGTGGTCCCTGAAAGCAGCAGCGTGCTAATTTGTGACAGAGAGCATTACAGGGCCAATAATTTAACGTTTGTATACATAACATAGTGGACATCTGGGAGTGACTACAATGCAGTAATGGAACAGAAAAATTCAAATAACACCATAAATCGTAAGAGCAAACTTTATTTTATTCTTGAAAATTCTTGAATCTATATGTTATTTTAAAAATATGATTCTGTAATTGTTATCTATTAACTTTATTCTATTTGGAGGTTCCTCACATCTTGTTAGTGAAGGTGCTACAGTTAAAATGCTCTGCATCATTATTCCATAAAGACATTTACAGTGTTTAATGAAAAACAGTTTGTCCAGAAGTTGCTGTTGACTGCCCTGAATTGTTACATTACGTAATATTATAAAGTTACATCAAAATACCTTAGCGCTTTCATTGCTTACATGGTCCATTTACAATTGTGCACTCCTTCTCTCCTCCCCCCACCCCCCACAAACCAAAGAAAATACCAAGACAAGCTGCACTATTCAGGAAAACCCTATTCACAATTGAGGAACACTGCTTGTGTGAGTACAGTTACCCATAAATTTCTCATGTTTATTGTGAAACAGAAAATGCTGCACATGCACCGCAGATCCATTAGTGTTTCAGATTTTTCATTGGAACAGATATGGTCAGGTGGAGGAGTCCCTCTACGGGCCCTGCCAAAATAAAGAGTAAGAGCAGACTTTCCCTTAATGCACTTGGGCGTGAAGGTTGACCTGTTTGGAGCTCATGCAGGACAATCAGGCAGGAAGGATCACACACCCATGATGGAGCCCACCTGATTTTCTGTCCACTTAAATTATTGGTGGAAAATCAGGCAGACTCCTATATGTTAAGCATATGAAGAGTAAGATCTGTCCGATATTATCTTCCACAAAGAGGTAGCTAATATATTTAAGATTTTATGATGCTGGAAAAAGCTTAAAAGTATTGGATACTATACCAAGTTCATTCTCATGCTTCCTTTCTCAAGCCACCTCTGGAGGAGAATGTGTCTTCCTTCACAGGAAAGCAAGTAACTTAGCTGGAATGACCTGTTCTACTGCCAACAATAGCACTTCCACTTCTATGCTATTACCTCTAACACTTCTGGGAATGCAACCATGAACACAATTCCCCCTCCTACTAGGAGAGCTTAAATCACCATCATTTTACTCTTTTCAAGGAATAAGTGACTCTTACTCGCTGTGCAGACAAGTAAAATTATTGTACATTGCGTTCGAATTATTTTAAAGTATATCCTGAATATGAAACAGAAGCAGAATGAAATATTGGGTAACAAGAAGCACACTGAAGCGACACACAGCTAGCTGAGAAAGCTGCTTTAGCTGATTAGGTGGAGCTCACTGACAGAGCAGAAAATGTCACTTTGATTATACACATTGCTTTCCACAAAGATTATTTTAAAACTTATAATGCATTAACAATAACAATGGTCTGCATTCCTGTGACATTTCTTAGCATTTCATTGCTTTGTGAAAACGACAGAACGCCTCTGGTCCTACTAGAATGAGACATTGCAATTGCTGTCAATAAATACATTTTAATTTAATATAATTTATTGAACTAGATATTCCATTAATACATTGACGATTACAGTCCAGTAGTCTTGCAGTGACTGTGCCACAGATTTGATCTTTCAGTGAGGATGTCACTGCATTAACTGTTGATCATGACATCCACAGCTAAAAGAAGCGCTTCCCACAGACGACACAAAATGGCAAATACAGCTCAGTCTACATTTTTTTTGTTAGAAACAGCAATGTTATACATAATAGAACAATACTGGGTAGGTGACGGTGACCACAATAGAAAGTAATTTCTCATCCTTAGGCAACTTAGGATTCAGATGCCAATGGAAGCTTCATGCTTGTGATTTATGATGTCATCTAAACTTCTAGAAGAGATTATTTTCTAGTAATTGCAACCATCCAACTACCCCTTACTCTCTATTTAACCTTTCTATTGCTGTAGGCACAGTTGGGCTAAGGAGACCTTGCTCAGCAGCCACTTCAGAGTTTTAATGGATAAAACTGTGTCAAAGATACACTTTTCTGCAGATATGATGCTGAGAGGTTGTTTCCCCCTGGCTGGAGAGTCTAAAACTAGGGGGCATAGTCTCAGGATAAGGGGTTGGCCATTTAAGACTGAGATGAGGAGGAATTTCTTCACTCAGAGGGTTGTGAATCTTTGGAATTCTCTACCCGAAAGGGCTGTGGATGCTGAGACATTGAGTATATTCAACACAGAGATTTTTGGACTCATGGGGAATCAAGAGATATGGGGATTGGGCGAGAAAGTGGAGTTGAGGTCGATGATTAGCCATGATCATATTGAATGGCGGAGCAAGCTCGAGGGTCCGTATGGCTGACTCCTGCTCTTAATTCTTATGTTCTTATGAAGCAGCTATGACAACCCTGCTAAATCTGAGCTTTTGACTGATAAAATGATCTTTTAAGGTGCACCCAGACATTTTTTAAATAAATTGAGACCCCTAGATGAAGGACTATGCACTTAGTGCGGAACAAATTTGAAAAGAATAGGAGAGAAGATGGGATAAATATAGTGATGAGATGATGGCATGGCATCCTTAAGTTTTAAAAGCCAGTAGATTGTAGGAGGGAGGGAAAACTGAGAACGGTAAGGAGTTCCACAGTCCTGTGAGAGAATGCATTAGATCTAAGAGATGCTGTGATGTCTTAATCCCAAAACAGGAATGATGCAGGGAGGGTGATGAACATTTAGGACGTCTTAAATGGAGCTAAGGAAAAAAAGAGTGGAACATTGATCACAGCAGTATTAGTGTTGAAACTTGAGCTGGCAGAGGATGTAAAATCAACAACACATGTGTGGAAATTCTGCACTGAAGAACTTTTGTTGCTTATCAGGCTGTCTGCATCGAATGAAGTTGAAGGTTTTCAAGTAACTGGACAGTGATTTGATCTCAACCCAGTTCAGATTATAACACGCTTAAAGAGTGATCTAAAACTACTTTGGGAATTAAATGAGAGCTAGAACTAAAATGCAATTTAAGAAAAAAAACAGGTTGGGAAGTCAGCCAATAGATTCTGACATTCATTGATCCGGCAAGCATGAGTAATAGTGACACAGCCGCACCGTTTCCAAGCTATCACATTTGACAGCAGGTTTAAAATGAGAAAACATCCATGTATAAAGACTCAGATTTGGATGCCTTGCAGAGAGCCCCTGTTACAGTGATGGTTCAGAAGCTAAGTGCCCTTATTGAACAGTGAGTTCATAACATGTCAAGCGAGTTGCTCTGTAGACCTTTGTGGGTAAGCAGTATGGGGCCAAAGGTCCATGGGGCCTGATTCTGGCAGTAATGCCATGATCATGAATTCCAATGCACTCCAGCGCTGAACCCTTTGGAGATTGCAAGGTCAGTGAAAGGGCACCTATTAGCAGGAACAGGAGGATGAGGCAGCAACTGGTTCTAGGCTGCATCTGAGGCTGGGGGCTGTTGCAGATGACATTGAAGCTGCAATCCTTGCTATTCATGTCTGCAACAAAGAAGAAGGTTCCTGAAGTTGTGACAGATGAGGGCTCTAGACTCTAGAGTCGCAGCTGTCAGTTGCTGAATATCCTTGGAGACTGACCCCAGAGCCTGCACGTAGGTGTGATGTTCCTCAAACATTCTTCTTTTCAGGTGAGTACTCGTGATATCTGGGTCCCACGACTCCTAAGCCCTCTCCTGGGAAGGTCACACATCCTCAACTGCGACCCACTCCTCCAGCTTCCTTGTACTTTGTGAATCATCTGGTGCCACATTTGCAATTACACTATCTAATTCCCCGAGGGCATGCGGCTGAGCTGGTGAATGGGACTGAGACCATAATGCAGGGGGTGAGATCTAGTGGACTGAGGCAGAGGAACATGAGGTGAAATTTTGCTCCAGGCACTCTTATGTGGGCTTGTCCTCAACATCCTTTCCTTAATCATCATCATCATCATTGTCAATGAGGAAGAATTTAGTTCCCTTCTGCTCCGCCTCATCGTCACCATCTTCCTCTTGTTCATCATCCTCTTCCCCTTGTTGCTGTGACAGATCAGCAGGAATGGAAGACATAGGACAAGAAAAGGTACACATGACCACCCATGTGATTAAGAAGACAGAGAAGGGTGTGGAATGTTCTGCCTGTGTGCTACTTCAGAGGGATGCCACGGTGACCATGTAGATGTGCACTCGCTAATCTGCCGCCCGCACTATCCCACCGAGCTCGCCGCCTGCAACGGTTGGAGCAGAATGCCTCTGCAGAAACTCCAGCACCTGTTCCTCATAGCTGGTAAGCTTTCTGATGTCTCCTGGAACAAGACAAGAGTTAAGCGTTTCAAGGTTGTCACCCAGGTGGCGTTGGACAGCTGATGTAAGAGATCTACTGGTTTCAACCTGCTTAAGTGGAGGAAGGAGTTGTAAAGTTCTGGACAGAAAATAACTGTTAGTGTCATGTACTGTAATATCCTGAGTTAGTGCCCCTCAAACCACAGTGCAGCCTGAAAGGGTTAGTTGTGCAGCAAATAACATTAGAGAATCAACAATGTGTTGGTGCCCGAGGAAGAAAAGAAAGAGTGGCTGGTGTGATACCTTGTCTCCCTCAGCAGCTCTGAGGGTGAGAGAAGTTACACTCAATGGTGGTGCTACCTCCATCCACGTGGCGCACATGGCACTATTTTGCAGCTAACTGCGAGTTTAACAATTTCAGACCATAACCTCTGCCCCTATTTTTTCACATAGCAGCTGTTGATGATTCTGCCATTCCCATTTACATCTTATCTTTTAGTTCTTTATTTGTCCCATTACCATCTCCTTTTGCTTTGTACTATCATACCATTTGTCATTTAATCCCTCCTGCCTTCCACCCTATCACAGACCTTCCCTTTTGTTCTTTCCTCCCCTCCCCCCTTTCCCTGCCTCTGCACCTGCTTCAAATCTGTTACCTCTCTAACTTTTTCCAGTTCTGAAGAAAGGCCATCGACCTGAAACGTTAACTCTGTTTCTCTCTCCGCAGATGCTGCCTGACCTGCTGAGCATTTCCAGCATTTTCTGTTTTTATTTCAGATTTCCAGCATCCGCAGTATTTTGCTTTTGTACTATTTTGCGGCTTCCTCCCGTGGAGGTCCATTAGTCTCTTTCTCCTTTGCTGAACCTCATCCAGGAGTGTCTGAAGGTCAGTCTCATTCAAAGTGTGTGCTGTTCTTCCCTGCCCGCTTGCAATGCCCACCTCCCTTCTTTGGCTGCCTCAGCCAGACCCTCTAGCAGAAAACATTTTCTTTTAAAAGTGGCGCAAAATGATGCATGAGCCATCCAGAGCAGCCACCTGACAGTGAGCTCAGTGATCCAGACATTTTCCTACTTACTTGCCTGTTGCTGTAACCTTCAACCACTCTCGGCTTTGTAAAGGTAGCACACTAATCTCCAAGCTCTCTTCCAGCAAACTACTCCTGTTTTACATAGGATTTGTGCTCCTGAACTGCCAATAGATATATAAATGAGCTAACCCCACAAACTATTGGGGGCGGCAAGGAGAAGACCTACAGAGGATTGGCAAGGCATGGCCTAAGGACGCCAAACAACGCCATCGGCCCCGTTTAATTTTGGAGCCATTATTTAAGAATGTGAGGCAAAGAGCACCAATCGGAGTTTGTAGAGGCCATACAAGCTGAGTACAATGGTTCAATGGCAGGCAAGGAAAGTCCATTGTTAATCGTGCTGCCCAACAACCAGGCCATCAGGGGTACACAGTAAGGTAGCAATTGGACTGTGTCCAACTGAGACAAAAGATATGCACCGGGAATCTCCTCAGGGTTTCTCCTGATTGGCTGCTGTAACTTTATGCACATATCTGGGGGGTCTGCCAGTCTTCCAGCCACGTTACAGCTGCCAATCGGCAGAATGCTGAGGAAATTTTCAACGTTATTCTTTTGGAGAGGTAACAGAATAACTCGACTGGAAGCACGAGAAAGCTTAATGCCACAATTCTTTCAACCATTAAAGAATGATGAGAATGTTCCTTTACACATCCTTATCTTTTGGATGAGAGGAACGTTTTTAAGAACAGTACAAAGTTGGCAACTGTGATTCTACTGCTCATTCACTTGTTCTTGAGTGGAGAAAGGCAGCGGTCCATGCGATATTTGGAACACTGCACTAGCCTTTGACTGCCAGGGGCATTTGTCATGTTAGAAAAGAGCTGACGAGATCATCAGTTCTATTAAACCATTAGGGGGGAGGAATTTGGTATCGTCCCGTTTGGGGTGCAATTATCGGCCAGACGCAAAGTTTAGCACCTGGCGCTAATTATCGCCTCCGACTGCAAACTTGGCCTCTATCGCCCCCTGGAGGTGATTGGAGCGCTAAATCAAGTGCTATACACCTCTCTTAAGGCGCTAACGCTGAGGTGCGAAGGGCAACCTCAGAGCGCTGGCGAAGCTCATGTAATGTCAGTTAGCAGTGGAACACAGACACACTGGCGCCGGCCAGTTCAAAAAGGGGAGGGTTGATCTTGCTCTCCAGCCACACCCTGCTCATTGCAGCCTTGAATCTCGGCCTGGAGAGACCTGTACATCAAATCTGCTGGAAAGAACAATGGAGAGGCCCAGGGAAAGAGCTCAGAGTGCAGCCCCCATTGTCTCTTCTAAATCGATGCAAGGAAGGTCAAATCAAAATGAACCTGCAAAGTGCTGCTCAGTACCCAAAACTCCTTCATATAGCGTTGAATCTCTCCAGAAGTCTCTCTCTCTCTCAGAATGCGTGGTGCAAAAATGTTGCCGACAAAAAAGCAGGAAGCGGCCACCTTTAAATATCGCTCCCCCGGTCCCTTCCCGACTGCAAAACGTTCCCCTCTACCTGTCGTTGCTAGCGGCAGACGGAAAGGCAGGGGGCACCACTCAATATCTGGTCCGGGGTGCTACCGGAGCATTGCTCGTTCGACTGACATCATGATCTGTGGGCGCAGGAGATCATGGCAGTAGTGTTTAGCGCCGCCGCAAAATGTCTGATTAATTTTGCGAGCGGCGTAAACATCGCCGCGCCCGGGCGCTAGTTGCTTTGCGCCCCGTTAGCGCCCTCTTAGGGTGCTAACCAACCTAATTTTTCCCTCTAGGGCTTTAACGGCTGCTGGGGACTTCTTGTTCAATTTTACCTTTAAAAAACTGGTTGGCCATCAGCGGAGGTTATTCTGCCCGCTGATCTCACCATCACCACTAAACCGCAGGTCATGTTGCGAGTTTCACACTGGTGTGAACAAAACATTGCACAACTCCAATACTGAACGAACAGCACAACAGGTGCACAGCAGTTCTGAAGAAAGGTCAGCGACCTGAGATGTTAACTCTGTATCTCACTCCACAGATGCTGCCTGACCTGCTGACTTGCTGAGTATTTCCAGCATTTTCTGTTTTTATTTTACAACAGGTACTTTCATGGTTTTAGTGCCAGAAACCTTGGTGGCAGTTGGGCTGGATGGAAGACAGATTTATACGGGTATCAGAACTTGGAGAGCGTGCTCTCTTCAAACGAACGCTTGCTTTTTTATTACTTTTAATAAAACATATTGGCCCAGAAATTCGGGTCCCAACGCGTGAGTACGCACAGAGTACTCACGCGTGGACCCGATGGAAGTGCCGGTTTCTTGCATGCACTACGCACGCGCAGGAAACCGGCATTTCCGATCCTCTGAACGAAGGGGTTCAGCGGTCGAACGCGTGCGCGCGGGAGTCTGCGTGTGCGCGTTGAACTTCCTTTTTTTTTTACAGGTTTTTCCGTGCGTGAAGGCCTCTACATTTTACACATTTAAAAACCAGGCGTAAGGACTTCATTTTAAAAGGTAAGTGGTCAATTAATTAAAATTAGAACATTTTTTCCACAGGTTTATTATTTTTAAATACTTTAAAGTAAGGTAAGTTTATTTTTAGCCGTTTTTTTTATAAAATTATTTTTTTCAAAAATTTATCTTATTGTTTAAAATAGTTATTTAATGTTATTTATAGTTTATTTAAAAAGTGTGATTTTTAAAAAATAATTATTTGAAGGTTAAGTACTGTTTTGGGGGCCGGAGTTTTCATTAGTTTGACAGTTCTTTCTGTCAATCTCATGAATGGGCTTTTCCCTCCTCCGATTGGTTGCCCATGGCTCACGTGATCCCAGTGGACGCATCGCACTAACTACGCCGCTGGATCACGCAAGCACAGCGCGCCGGGAGCTGGACCGGACCACAGAGAGGAAATCCACGCAGGCCCAGGCCTCAACTGCCGGCGCGCTAGGTAAGTGTAGGTCGGGGGCTTACACCCGCGGGAAGCCCCCAACACGAATTTCTGGGCCAATAATGTTTATTTGCCGTGCAGGTTCACATCCCCCTGCCCCTGTCATTGAGTCTTGCCATAGTAGAGCTCCTCTACCATTGGCTGCTCGTGTCACTCACTCTTCTGTCTTCAGTCATCACTGTTGAACTTAGCCTTGTGGATTGATGTTACTTGTGCTATATTGTGCCATAAATACTCTATTTGAAGGGAAAAAGAAAACAATTATCTTTCTAAACTTTCCCCTTTTCCAATGTGTATACCATTGCACAACTAAGAGGGCAAACAGATGATCTCCTGGGCCTCTACTAAAGACACTTTCAAATTGACCATGGACTCCAGCAATGGAGATGTTCAAGGTGACTCTCTCCAGCCTTTGCTCGCTGACAGTTTAATAATCAAATGATGTGGAATACGTAACTAGGATTTTCATTAGGTATTATGTATTCTAAGGTTGGTTACTGTCAGGTATATCTTAAAGTTGGATTATGATGATCGTTAACAACTTCTTCATTCCTTTTCTGAGTCTGAACTGACTTTATGGTAGGTACCAGTGCCACTATCAAAACACTGGTCGGATTCAGTTCAACGCTACTAACGGTAACGCTCATTTGACCCAGCATGAGTAACATGCAAGCCATCACCAAGTAATAAAGGAAGAATTTCCATTTATATAACGCCTTTCACAACCTCAGAATGTCCCAAAGCACTTTACAGCCAATTAAATACTTTTGAAGTGGAGTCACTGTTGTAATGTAGGAAACACAGCAGCCAATTTGCGCACAGCAAGGTCCCACAAACAGCAATGTGATAATCTGTTTTAGTGATGTTGATTGAGGGATAAATATTGGCCAGGACACCAGGGAGGATTCTCCTGCTCTTCTTCGAAATAGTGCCACGGGAAGTTTTACGGCCACCTGAGAGGGCAGACGGGGCCTCAGCTTAACGTCTCATGCGAAACACGATGAAAGTATATGGTTGTAACAGATGAAATATGTTCCATATGCGTCCAAATTAAAAATTTCTGAACCCACCACACTCAAAACCTTTGGAGTACCAAATTTAAATTGCTCCAAACACATAATTAAGTTGATCACAGGAGATGAGGAGTCTTTCTGCTAATATTTGTCAGTGTAACTGAAACAACAGTAACCTTCTGATTGCATTTAATCAGGTAACTGTTGTAAAGTGGTGCAATTTCTTCAATGGCAGCAGAATCTCCGGAGCCTAACAGTGTGAGTACTGTTATTAAAACCAAACAATATGAACCTTGTAATCTTAAGTGATTCGAATTGGGATTTAAAAATGTCTATAATGCATGCTTTGCTTTGCTTAAAATTAAGGCCGGGTATTTCATAACCTCTCACAGGGGTAATTGTATTGATTACACAGCACATTTCATAAAAAGGTATTAGCGGTATGAGAAAGAGGGCTTTTATGATACAGCGTTGAAAATTTGAAGTGATTATAAGAAGGCAATCAAAGCAGGTCTAAAATTATGCCAGCCACATCTTGCAAGCTGCAGAGTTCACCAAGAGGTCATTACACATTAAATATGTGAACATTTGAGTTATTGTCCTATCGTGAGGCTGTTCCACCACTTTCATTCCACCTTCAGTGAGCTGCAATCAATACCACACAATTTTCTAACTAAGCTTTTTCAATAGGTCCTTTGTGGACTGACAAATGTCATAAAGAAACAGTGAATTATGGTAATTAGCCAGCTGGCCCTGAGCGGCCCTGTATTTTTTTTATATTTTTTCACCGCTACATAACATGTTACAAGATTAACAGAAATTCTTGCCTGACGGCCTTGTTAAGAATTACAGAAAACAGTCTATCAGCTATGCACACAGACATAAAAATTGCTTGTTTTTCTAGGTTTTCAGCTGTGAAACTAAGCCAGAAACAGCCACTTGATTAACAAAATTTCCTTGGCATCATTCAGCAGAGGAAGAAGTACTGGAAATTACCCCACTCT
The DNA here is from genome assembly GCF_052327205.1 of Somniosus microcephalus. Taxonomy (NCBI): domain Eukaryota; kingdom Metazoa; phylum Chordata; class Chondrichthyes; order Squaliformes; family Somniosidae; genus Somniosus; species Somniosus microcephalus. Next base: position 42,211,175 of record NC_140998.1, read on the forward strand.
GGAAATTGCTAAAATGGTGGACTCGGTTTCACTTTAAAACATACAAAAGGTTTATATGGCCAAGACAATACGCAGAGCGGCTCTGCTGGTGTCAGTGCTCAGGAGTGTCCACTGGTGACCTCTGATCCTGACCCTGCCAAAGAATCCAGGGTCAAAGGGATCTCATCTCATTTTAAAAATTCTGGCAGGCACCCACGCCAATATAGACGCATCTTGGGCACCCACCAGAAGGGAGGATGGAAAAAGTAATGCTGGCAGCCACTCGCTTAGAAGCAGACGCAAGCGTTTACAGTTTATTTTTCCTGCCGCACAATCAGCCTCCTTTATAATAGTGCAGGAGGCAGGGAATCCAAGGCCGGGAAGCAGGCCTGGAACCGCAGTTGTGCCCCACGTCCACTGGTCCAAGTGCCGCTACGTCCGGTACATCTTGGCATACTGGGCGCTCGGCAGAAAGGAGGTCAGGGCCAATGGTCTCACCCCCTCTGACTCCATAGGCCAAGTTTGGGGCCCGACAGGGGTTTCTTCATAAACAGGGCCCACCGGAAACTCGCAGCAGTAGCTGGGATCGAGAACCCTCCACTAAACTCTTGGCAGACTTATGCCAGGAGTGCACCACTGGGTCTCACATGTTTTTGTGGTCATTACTTTTAAGTATTCAATACAGAAACTCAGGCAAAGGGACAAGGCCTATAAGCATCAATCAGTGCTTTTAAAACTGTTCTGTGTAGGCGGGCCCCCTGCAAATATTGACACACACCCAAGGAACCCCCTGTCTTAATTTCCAAAAGACAATATGTAAAAGATCCCACCGCACTATTCGAAGTGAGCATGGAAGTTCTCCCTGGTATATTGGCCAACATTCATCCCTCAACCAAAGTAAAAAAACATTGGGGTAGATTTTCCTCGAGCCATCAGGTGGGGTTTCAGGCGTGTGGGGAGGAGAAAATCCTGAAATCGGGGGTCCCGACACCATCCCGCCCAAAACCCGCCTCCACGTAAGTTTCACAGAAGGCGGGTACCCGCCCCGCACTGGGACCCGCCGACCCGAGGCAGGAAGGGATTAGTGCCAATTAACTGCCTGTTAACAGGTAGTTAACAGGCAGTTTTTAGCCTAATCCCTATTTTGAAGGGTGTCGTGTGGGATTCCCGACGGCTCCAAACCACGCCAGGTTAGAGCAGGCGGGCCATCGGGTTGAAGGACTTGGAGGGGTCCCGATGTCGGTGTTCAGGTGAGTGATGGGTGCATAAGTGCAAAGGTATGTGTGTTTGGTGTGTCTAAAGTGATTAAAGAAGTTTAAATGACCTGTACTTACCTTTACAGCCTTTCTTCCTCTAGGTTTCGGGAGTCCATCACTCAGCGGCACTGAAAGCAAACTGGCTGCAATCTGTCAAAAGTGACAGCCTTCAGCTTTGAGTGCCGGTGAGACTTCTAACTGAGTCTGTGTAGAAGGACTCAGGTTAGAAGTCAGACTGTCAGTGTTTGGCAGCTTCAAACAGCTGTGAAACACTGATATTTTATCTGTCAAGAACTCTTGACAGATGAAATTTCAGTCTGTGATGTCATCTGTTGCTGGGTGGCCCTTAATTGGCCTGCTGAGCCCGCCCAGCGGGCTCAACAAGGTTAATCAAGGGAAATTCACGCAGATTGGCCGGACATCGATGTAGGCGGGACTAAAACCCGAAAGTTGAAGTCCCGCTTCCTTCCCGACAGCTTAAGGAAAATCTACCCCATTATCTCATTGCCGTTTGTGGGACCTTGCTGTGTGCAAATTGGCTGCCTCATTTCCCTACATCACAAGAGTGAATACATTACAGAACTACTTCATTGGCTGTAAAGCACTTTTGGGCGTCCTGAGGTCATAAACGGCACTACATAAATGCACGTCTTTCTTTATTATTTACTTAAAGTGAAAAGATGCTATGACTGTAGGAAAATTGGGTGCAATTTTCAGCTTTGCTGCCTGGGTGGTAACCTGGCAAAGCTGATTGCCCGCCCATTGTAGAACCCAACCAATTTTCATCGCATTGAATTCAATAGGATGAACATCGGTCAGATTCCACAAGAGGTGAACAATTTCCTGCAAAGCTGAAAATTATCCCCAGTACACACACCAATATTGGCCCCAATTTTAACTGCCTCCATCTGATGGAAAACGAGCAGGGGGGCAGTTAAAATAACGGGAGTCCCCCTACCGTTGCTGCTTCCTTCCCGCCGTGTCCCCATATTAACGTGCTCTTTTGAGCAGGCCACCCACAGGAGGGAAGCGGAGTCCTGTTTTAAATATGCAGGTCGGGCCTGGTGATGGCATCAGGGCACGATCTGCAATTTCAACCAGAGGCCTAAGTGAGAGGGTCAGTGCCGGCTCCCCTGTCAGGTAAAACCTGCTGGGAGCTGGATCCTGGGCCAGAAGAGGCCCGGAAGGTAAGGTTAAAATATATTTTTCAGATTTTGTTGTGGGCCAGGAGGGGCAGGACTGCTCCTCCAGGCCTTATAAGGAAGACTTGGGCCTCCTGTGTGCCTGGGCTACCACCCGATCATGGCTGGACCCCTCCCCTCCCGATCGCGGCCCTGACCTCTCAGTCTCCCCCCATCCTGATCGTGGCCCCGAGCTCTCCCCCTGCCCTACTAATCCCCAGCGACCAACCCCACTGTTCCCGGCTGTGGCCTCCAGCTGCTTGTTGGTGCTCATGCCCTCCTACCAGGCTGTCAATTTGGCCGGCTGTCGGGCGAGAGTCTGCATTGGTTTATTTAAATGAGGCCCTGCTCTTAAGAGCGGCAGATCCTCCACGTCATTTTGATTCACCCCAAATGGAAATCACTAAAAATTGACGGGTCTGCTATGACGTGATGTCATGATTGACAAGCGAAGGCGCGACAGGTACAGTAACAAAAAGCGATTACTTTTCATTCAATTCAGCAAACGCTCAATTTTAATATCACAAAAGCTCAATGGATTTAAATCACAAATTTTGCTGGAGCTATTTAATTTAGAGAGCACTATTGATTTTAACAGAAATAAATTGTGGGATTGTGCAGCTGTAATCTTTTTAAAACTAACACATCCAATTATTTCAGCATTATTATTGCATGACTTGGAACCAATGTTAACATTCAGCTCTTTTGGCTGCATTTTCCATTCACTCTGTAAGTTGTGCACGTTCAATTCATTGCCCTGTGTTCAATTCATTGCCCTGTGTTCCTGTGTTCAGTTTCCAAAACTGTTATAACCTGTGTCGGAGCAGTGAATGACAGACCGCAACTTCAGGATCTCCGCGTTTAGCTGCGCATTCGCTTAAACCTGAAGTTACGGTCAGTTTCAGAGGAGTAATCATAGCGAATGCTGACAGTTTGCTGTTGTTACCCACCGCAAAATCTGGGCCATTGGATATAGTTTTATAGATGGCTTCTTGAGGTAATAATACAATCAAATGGTTCTTGTAATGCCACAAACCATGAGTGTGGACCTTGAATGGTTTACCAAACATCCGTAGCACCTCATGGTTCAATGACTTCATTAAACTCACTGTCAGAACTGAATAATGGTATAGCCTTTTGACTCTTCTTATTGTTATGAGGTGGTTGCACTGACTGTGTGTTAAGGTGACCTGACATCGGTGAAAGAGGAATAAAACTAACAGCGACATAAGACCTGAAAGCATAGGGCATATATCAATTAGTGCATGGGACACAGTGGTCCTCTGCGGCTAAGGATGGAGGGAGAGGGGGTGGGGAAACAGGCCTAGAAATTGGACCAGGCAGAAAACTAGTTTAAAAGGGCCAATTTCACGGGGCTATGTCCCATGCCCCAGAGGCGCCTGAAATACATCCGATCCCATCGGATGAAGGGTTGTACCTCAAATGCAGAAGATCTAGGTGCATCTGCAGTGTTTTTTAGTCTGATCATATTTTTTGAGCTGGCTTTCAAAATTGTACAGTGAGGCATCTGAGAGATTAAAGTGCACGACGAGTGTTTGAATACTCAAATTTCTTCAACAAGATTGGCACTGAGATGCTGGCTAGTAGTTATAGTAGACCTGGCACAACATGAGATCACCAACAAAAGAACAACACCACATTGTGGTGATCTCATTTTCACCAGCACCAATCCAGTCAGCAAGATGTCAGTTATTCGGCAGACGTAGTGTATTTCTGCCTTCAAAGGGATTAAAGTGAGGGTAAAACCCATTGTTGCCCACTGTAAGACTCACATGCAGACCGAACTGAACTGTAAACACAAACGAGGAGAAAAAGACAAATGACACCATGCTGAAAGCCACGGAGACATTTTCCTATCACCACACTTGTAATATCATAAACATGTACATTTATTTAAAAATGACATCTATATATGCAGTCCAAAAAGAATGTGTCACAGCAAGCATCAAGACATGATAAATCCGCCCACTTATGAGGTTGACCATAACTCACTGGACCATTTATTCAATTTCGCTACAGACCCTGACATATGCTCTAAATATTCTGTAGCTGTTACCGGATAATTTACTCTCTGTTATGTTAGCTCCAACTTTAATTTTAAGACTGATTACTGCGCTCCGCCAAGTCAACAGACTCTGCAAGCTGTGAACCCAGGCAAAAAAATAGGGCAAAGCTTTACAACTGACAGTCTCCTTTTTTGAAGTTGTCAGTGGATCCAATCAAAAGTAGAATGTAAACAAACTTTATAAAAGGCCAACGCCAGGAATGTAGCAGTGCAATGGGTTAGATACTGTTCTCTTACTTCTGGGACCCAAGTTCAAATCCAGCCTAGATTGACGGGATGAAAGAATCCACTGTCGGTTATGTGAAATGAGTTTGGGCAGTGTCAATCCAGTTCCGAATGGGCAAAGACTTGCAGGACAAAACTATCCCTAATTCAGCATTAATTAGTCAATCTCACTCAGAGAAACCACGGAATGGCTGGTGTGAAATGGAGGAAAAGTATCCACACTGGTGTAGTATTGGGTCCTTTTCTGATGCTGGGGTGGAGGAAGTAGAGGGAGCTTTAATCTGCATCTGGCTGTGCTATACATGACCTGGAAGTGCTTCGTGGTGACACCGGCACCCCGATTATAACTGGGGGCCAGTTTTCAGCAGGTTTCATTTCAAACTCACTCGCTCTGGAAAAAATGAGCCCATGGGCATTTTAACTCACGGGCTTCATTTAAATGCCAATGTCCAACTTCCAAACCGTTCAGTTTGCATGGCAAGGAGGCCCCAATGCCAAGAATTACATAGAACTTAATGCACAAATACAGGCCTTTCGGCCCAACTGGTCTATGTCGGTGTTTATGGTCCACACAAGCCTCCTCCCACCCTACTTCATCTCACCCTATCAGCATATCCTTCTATTCCTTTCTCCCTCAAGTACTTATCTAGCTTCCCTTTGAAGGCATCTATCCTATTCACCTCAAGTACTCCATGTGGTAGCAAGTTCCACATTCTAATCACTTTCTGGATAAAGAGGTTTCTCCTGAATTCCTTATTGGATTTATTAGTGAATATCTTATATTTATCGCCCCTAGGTTTGGACTACCTCACAAGTGGAAAAGCTCTATGTCCACCCTAACAAACTCCTTCATAAATTTAAAGACCTATTCAGTCGCCCTTCTCTTTTTTACGTCCACCAGAGAGGGTCGACAGGGCCACGGTTTAACGGCTCACCCGAAAGACGGCCGTTCTGACAGTGCAGCGCTCCCTCAGTACAGCAGTGGAGTGTTGGCCTGGATTTTGTGTCCAAGAACCCACAACTACGTGACTCAGAGATGAGAGTGCTACCGCTGAGCTAAGGCTTCACATAGGGCAACCAGTCGATCTTGTCTTTAAGTTGCACCACGCGTCATTTCCTGATCAATAGGGTGGACAAGCTCCTTTGCCAGTGTCATTCTGAAGCCAGCTGCTGTGTTTGGTTGATATTTACTCCTTTCCTGGGGACTAGGTTCAGCATGGGGACCTCGCTATGTAAAAATGTTTCAAACATTATTGATTAGAAAGAAAGACTTGCATGTATATAGCACCTTTCACAACCACAGGACATCTCAAAGTGCTTTACAGTCAATGTTGTAATATGGGAAACACTGCAGACAGGGCCTCAGTTTAACACTTCATCTGAAAGACGGTACATCAATCCAACAGTGCAGCACTCCCTCAGCACTGCACTGGAGTGTCAGCCTAGCCTTTATGTACTACAAATCTCTGACGTGGGATTTGAACCCACAAGCCTTCTGACTCAGAGGCGAGAGTGCTACCAACTGAGCCACAGCTGACTGGGATTAGCTTAGAAGACTTTCTGGTTAGAATAGGTTGATCAGCTCTAAGCTTCTTAGGGTTGTAAATGCATATTGCAACTAGTCTCAAACAGCTTTAACAAAAAAATTGGTTCAGCAAACCTATACAATTATCCAATTTACAGCTTGTGTGTATAACTGGATGTGAAACAATCTGACCTTGCTTCTGTGGTTCAGAGTGGGTGCGTTACTTTTCATTTGCAATTTCCAACTTCACTTGGGCAGTAAAATTGCTCTGAGAAATTAGACAGTTTCGGTCTCCTGGTCTCCTGGTCCAGCTGCTCTACAAGTCTGGTTTTGATGAAATAGGTGTAAAAACAGACCCGCAGATCACCAACTGAAGCAGAAAGGAATGTTCGCCTCCAGACCGATAACATAGCACAGGAAAAGTTCAAAACTAAATTTTACTGCCTTCATATTCAGCTTTTAAGGAACAAAGTGACAGGGTGATAACATAATGTAAGAAAGGTTTGATACGCATGAAGTGCAATGTCAAAAAACTAACACTGCTTAATAATCTCATGACACCTTCTTGTTCAACGATGCACCTTTTTAAACTTTCTTATCAGTTTTCTGCATACTGTGAATTCCTTTTGTGGGCTTTCATTTGGCTTACAGCATATAAATCATGACAGCGAACATAAGAACACATTAAGCAAGTCACTGTGTCAGAATTGTGAGTCTGCTGGTACGGTGTTCCTTAATGAAGGGTGATGCGATTGCAAATGGAAGGAATGTAGGAGCTATCATTAGTATGTCTGGTAATGGCAAACTGTGCAATTACTGATAAGCTGCTCTTTGAACTAACCATTAAAGGAAGGCTAAAGCTGTGAATTTCTCAGCTTTTTGAAGTTAGGGCAAAGCTTTCACAAGAAGAAACTTCATTCGAAGAAGTCTATCTCAACGGTTCACCTTCCACCTCTCAAGTTTGATTCTCAGTCTATTATGCCTACAATCAGAAAACAGTTCAGAACAAATTTTTGTGTTCCTCAAATATTCTCTCCACTCTTGAAGGCACTGAGTCACATTAGACAACAGTTGATGGACAGTGCAGTGTATGTGCCTTTAAGACAGAACTACTTTTACAGCTCCTGTATACTGTAGTACTGGCAGTGACCACATCTGTATATAAGCCTTGCGCATGCCTCTGTACCCCCAGTCTTGAGACTACCCTCCTCCAGTAAATACCTGTTTATTGTTATGTTACAGCACCCGTGTGGTTATTGAAAAACATCATACTCTCAGAATCACGGATCTAACAGTGGCGACGAGTGTCGATTCGAGTCTACCTGCAACTCTGCATTTCCCTTCGAGGATTTGCTCCTGGAGGGCGGTGTAAGAAAGTCGAGGCCAGGAACACGGGCGTCGACCATGAGCAACCGCCCAGTCGTCCGGCAGAGAGTGAACATCGCAGGGGAGGCTGTGGAGAGCCGGGCTTGGTTCCCCAGCCACGACGATCTGCAAGAGACTGACGACAGGTACAGTGCAGACCCTTCCCGGACAGCGGTGGCTGGAGCCGACCGACGGCGGAGAGAAAGCCGATCAGCGTCGACGGGGTAAGACAGAGGGTGAAGCGCACAGGGCGCAGCCGGAGGTTGAAAACCGAGCGGCGTCGAGAAAAAAAGAGAAACAAAACGGAGAGAGAGAGAGGGTAAAGCAACAGCCGGGTTCAGGACCGAGCGGCGTCGAGAAAAAAAAAAGCGCGCAGAGCACAGCCAGGGCTCAAGGGCTGAACAGTGTCCGCGGGGAGAAGAAGGGAGAGTGCGGGAGATGCCATTGAGCCGCGAAGAGGAAGGAAAGCGCAGGAGACGCCATTTTGTGCCAGCGGAGAAGAAGAGGAAGCACGGGAGACGCCATTTTTGACAGTTAAATCACACCCAGGTATGCTGAAGAGAGGCAGTATCTCTACGTTCGACAATGAAGTCGAAGATTGGGCGACATATGTGGAAAGTATTGAGGTGTACTGCAGGGCGAATGAAGTGCCAGATGCTAGGAAAGCACTGGTTTTGTTAAATTCTATGGGTGCAAAAACTTATGGGTTACTGCGAAATCTAATAACCCCAGAGAAGCCGCTGAACAAGAATTTCGAAAGCATAGTAGAAATCCTACAGGACCACTTAAACCCCACACCGCTGCTGATAGCAGAACGATTTAAGTTCCATAAAAGGAACCAACACAAAGACGAAAGCAATGCTGAGTACCTAACGGAACTGCGCAAGCTATCGAAACACTGCCAGCTTGGAGCGGGACTAGCAGATGCGTTAAGGGACAAGTTTGTGTGTGGGCTACAAAGTGAAGGAACCCAGAAACGGCTTCTATCAGAAAAGGATCTTACGCTGGACAAGGCTTTCAGTACGGCAGTATCACACGAAGCAGCCGCAAGGGGCGCTGCAGAGATACAACGGAGACCGCAAGAATATGGCACCAATGAAATGTCCTATGGAACAGGGAAGTGCTATCGCTGCGGCAGAACAACACATGACCAGAAGGATTGTTGGTTCAAGGACCAAGTGTGCAGACAGTGTGGAAAAGCAGGACACATAGTAAGAGTCTGCAGGTCTGGGAAGAAAACCAACAGTAAGAAATCTCCACAGGAGAAGTACAAAAAGGTACACCAGGTGATGGACAGTAGTTCAGACGAACAGAAAAGTGACACAGACTCCGGAAGCAAGGAGCTGGGTTGTCTGAGACTACATAAGGTAACCAAAATGGAGGATCACCAGACTATCTGGGTTACACTCAAGATAGACGGAGTCCAAGTGAAAATGGAATTGGACACAGGATCAGCCCTAACAGTCATAAACCAAAGGGACTACAAGCGGCTATTTTCACATATACCCTTGAAAGCTACAAAGATTCTCTTGAAGACGTACACGGGGCAAAAAGTCTACCCCAAAGGAAAAATAAGGGTGAAAGTGATATATAAAGGCCAGAAAATACCTAAAATGGATACGTATGTATTGCCAGATGGAGGACCACCACTGCTAGGACGTGAATGGATCCGGAAGATACAATTAGATTGGCATTCCATACAGGCACTGAAGGTTGAGGCCAAAAAGGATGATGACGTCACACCTGGACGACTGTCAAAAATGCTAACTGACGCAAAAGAAGTGTTCCAGGAGGGACTCGGAACACTAAAAGGCATCACAGCAACGATTAAAATAGAGGAAAATGCAAGCCCAAAGTTTCTTAAGGCCAGACCAGTGCCTTATGCGATCAGACCAGCTGTCGAAGCAGAGCTGGAAGGGTTGGAACGTTCAGGAGTACTGTCCAAAGTGGGCTGGAGCGAGTGGGCTACACCCATCGTTCCTGTAATGAAGAGGTCATTGAGTAATACGCCTGGGGAACCAAAGAAGGTCCGCATCCGTGGGGATTTTAAGGTGACAGTGAACCCAGTCCTTCACACGTTACAATATCCGCTTCCACGAATTGAGGATATTTTCGCCTCGCTATCTGGAGGTAAACGCTTCACCAAAATTGATCTAACCCAGGCGTACTTGCAAATGGAGGTAGAAGAAGCTTCGAAACAATACCTTACGATTAACACTCATAAAGGTCTCTATCAATACAACCGGCTGGTGTTCGGGGTAGCCTCGGCTCCGGCTATCTGGCAAAGGGCAATGGATCAAGTCCTGCAAGGGATTCCAGGGACCCAGTGTTATTTGGACGACATCCTGGTCACGGGCGAAAATGACAGTGATCACCTCGCCAACTTGGAGAAGGTGCTCACCAGATTAAAGGAGTATGGGCTACGAGCTAATCGCCACAAGTGCGAGTTTTGCCAGAAACAGATCTCATATTGTGGCCACGTCATCGATGAAGAGGGGTTACGTAAGTCCCCTGAAAAGATTGAGGCAGTAGTCAAGGCTCCAGCACCGGAAAATGTGTCACAACTGAGGTCGTTCCATGGCTGGTAAGCTACTACCACAAGTTCTTACCAAATTTGTCCACGGTATTACACCCACTGAACACCCTACTGAAAACAGGGGTACCATGGAAGTGGAATGACGAACGTAGACGAGCTTTCCAGAAGTGTAAAGAATTGATCACATCAAAAGAGGTGTTGGCCCATTTCAACCCAGCACTACCAATTCGTTTGGCATGTGATGCATCACCCTATGGTATTGGAGCGGTGCTGTCGCACAAATTCCCAGACGGGTTGGAGAGGCCAGTAGCCTTTGCGTCTCGGTCACTAACCTCAGCCGAGCGCAACTACGCCCAGATTGACAGGGAGGCCCTCAGCCTAGTATGGGGAGTAAAAAAATTCAACCACTATCTGCATGGGCAGAAGTTCACCTTGCTGACTGACCACCAATCACTTGTCTCCATCTTTAATCCTAAGAAGGGCGTTCCAGTGATGACTGCACAACGGTTACAAAGATGGTCCCTGTTTCTAGGGGCGAATCAATATGAAATAGAATATAAAGGCACGAAACAGCATGTGAACGCTGATGGGCTATCGCGCCTGCCACTGCCTACTGTGGAGGAAGCACCAGCAGTGGACCCTATCGAGATATTTTATTCGTCAATAATTGAACGATTGCCAGTAACGAATGCGGATATAGAGAAGGAGACCCGCAATGATCCGACGCTGTCTCGGGTATATGATTTGACGGTGAGGGGATGGCCAGCACATGGCGACTCACTGTTGCCAGCATTCTCACCCAGAAGAGAACAGCTGTCAGTATGCCAGGGGACAGTGATGTGTGGATCCAGAGTGGTGATTCCACCCAAGTTAAAGGAGAGAGTGCTAAATGAGCTACATGAAGGTCATCTGGGGGGAGTGAAAATGAAAAGCCTTGCTAGGGCTTATGTGTGGTGGCCGGGAATCGATCAACAAATCGAAGACTTAACTAAGAGCTGCTTAGGATGCCAGAAGGTCCAAAATGCACCACCACATACCCCTCTACACCCATGGGAGTGGCCCTCCTCTCCATGGCAACGGGTGCATATTGATTTCGCTGGTCCATTCATGGACTCAATGTTCTTAATAGCAGTGGATGCTCATTCGAAGTGGCCTGAGGTGATAAAAATGTCCTCAACCACTACAGAGAAAACGATTGCAGTCCTACGGACCATATTTGCCAGAAACGGTTTGCCAGAGCAGATTTGCTCTGATAATGGACCACAGTTTGTGTCCGAAGAGTTTCAAAAATTTATGAGAAGGAATGGGGTAAGGCATTACACATCCGCCCTGTATCATCCAGCCACAAATGGATTGGCTGAGAGGTTCATACAAACCTTTAAGAAGGCGATAAAGGCCATGTGCGACGATGAAATTCCACTACAGCATAAGATGGACAATTTCTTATTAGCCTACCGAAACACGACACATGCAGTTACCAACCAGACCCCGGCCATGATGTTCTTTAACCAAAGGTTGAGATCTCGTCTGGACTTGCTCAGACCAAATGTGCGAAGAAATGTTGAGGACAAACAATTCCAGCACATCAATGAGAAGCCGACAAGGAGCTTCAATGTAGGACAACCAGTCTTGGCCCGTGACTATCGAACAGAGAAATGGCAACCCGGAACGATATGCACAAGGCAGGGGCCATTAATGTACACAGTGGATGTCGGGGAGAACATTGTGAGACGCAACGTCGATCAGATCTTAGCGTCACAGGAACGTGTCAACCCCAGGTCTCGAGTACCTGGGGATGAACCCGACATACCGGTAGCATCTACCTCAGAACCAGTAGCAGTGGAACCCGATGAACTACCTGATGAAAAGGGGCCAGAATCGCCTCTGCACCAAGAACAAGAACCACAGAAAAGGCGCTATCCCGAAAAGGTCAGGAAGCCGCCCCAAAGACTGAATCTATAAATGGACTATTGTTGTTTAATGTACATGTTAAAGTGTTAATTGTTATTTGAATATTAGGGGTACTACTAATCTAAAAGGGGAGGAATTGTAGTGTATTTGCCTTTAAGACAGAACTACTTTTACAGCTCCTGTATACTGTAGTACCGGCAGTGACCACACCTAAGCCTTGCGCATGCCTCTGTACCCCCAGTCTTGAGACTACCCTCCTCCAGTAAATACCTGTTTATTGTTAAGTTACAGCATCTGTGTGGTTATTGAAAAACATCATACTCTCAGAATCACGGATCTAACAGACAGTGGCCGTCCCTTCCAGATCCAAGCATTCAGGGTGGGCTGCTGCCCAAGTAGCTATCGTTTATGAGTGAGCTGAGAAGGAGGGTAAATTTTAACCCCCTCCCCACCCCTCCGCCCAGCGGGAACAGTACATGGGAGGGGTTAAAATCGGCCGAGCCCGGCAGCATTTTGTCTTCAGTCAACCGCAGATCCTACTGTGGGTAGGCCGGGGGCCTAAATTAAATCTAAAGGTCACGGCCCGATGACATCTTCAGCGCAACAACATGGTTTTAGCGAAGACTCGGCGGGGGGGGGAGGGGATCCGCGCCTTGTCAAACCCACCAGAGACACCTGGCGGGAAGCAGCACAGTGGCCGGAGGAGGCCAAGGTAGGAAATATTATTTAGGCTGGAATTTTTCGGGGGTCAGTGGGGGTGGATCTGCTGGGGGAAAAAAATTGACAGCAGGTAGGGAACACGCTGTCAACCCACCTCCACGCCAGTCTCCCAGGTATTGGATCTGTCAGCGTAGAACAGACCCAACACCAAGTGTTGGGGGAGGCAATTGACATCATTAGATACATTATTAACAGCCAATTAAGTAATATTTTATGCCTGCCTTTCAATTTTACATGTTCCCCCACAGGTTACACACTGCTCAGGGATCACGTCAGGTAAGAAGGTCGGGCGTTGTCAGCATTTGACAACAAACAAATTTCTTTATTTGACAGCTGCAAATGGTCTATAAAAGCTCCCATTTCATAGTTCTTCACTTTGCAAGGTTAGAAGCTGTTAGAGCATTTGGAAGACAGATTGATCTTTATGCAGCTTGCAAGTGTTTGGAGCTAACTATCCAGTGTCACCTCATTGGAACAACCTCTCTTACCACTGACAGATCACTTCTGTCATCTCAACCTCACCTGCCTTCTATTCCATCAGCATCGGTGCTCTTGAAAAAATCTCACCTTGGCCCTCAGAATACCACCACGATCAGCCCCAACACCAGCATCACCAGGCACGGCAGCAGCACCAACAACAACACCAACTTTCTCCGCAATCAGCTGGTGCTGCACAGGACACAGGGCATCAGAACCTGACCACATTGCTGCCCTGGAGGCCAGGGATGGCCTCACCATGGCCACAATTGACACTGTACACCCTGGCTGCCACATGATGCACCAGGTTGGCACCACACCACACCAACACCATAAAGCATCCCTACAATGCCCAAGCCATTCCTTTCACATTCATCACCATTGTGGAGGGTACTGTTATGTCTCACCTCACAGCAACTCACTAAGCCACTTCCAAAGGTGCACACAAATCTGTCCACATCTGTGTTGAAAATAAAAGTTTCAATGTTTGACACCACATTAACAGAAACTTCAGATGAATATTGGATAAAACACCCAAGTGTCCACTCTTGTGTGCTGTTAGTTGGTATAATGAGGGCGAGTGTGAGGGGTGGTTAGTGTAAGCAGTTTTTGATCCTAGCCCAATTGCTAGACGGACGGTTCGAATCGCCCCCTCCTTATGAAAGTTCTATACCCGGGAATTATTATTCAGAGTGTAAATGAAATAAGTCACGGACAGGAATGCTTCGGTGAAAAATCAAACTTGTATTTATTTGGTTTAACATACGCTGGCTAAAACATGCACTACTGAACGAAATCACTGTCCCTGTGGAGAATGAAATCCAGGTTACAAACAACATACATACAGTACAAAACTGGGGACTATAACAAGCAGTAATTCCCTTATATAACAACAGAAAATGCTGGAAAAACTCAGCAGGTTGGGCAACATCCATGGAGAGAAATTTCAGTTGACGTTTCGGGTCGAACCCGTCTTCAAAAATTCCCTTGTTGCTATGGTGGACTCTAACTCCACCCCTACCAACAAATTACCCAGTCGCATAAACCCCCTCACCTGGCTGAACCAAACGAAGCCCCCCCCCTCGGAATAGCCCAAAAGCTTCACGTCTGAGAAAAACCCTGAGCCCCTTACACCTCACCCAGCTTGCCTGGGATATCTGGTTACCGGCTTGGCTCGATCGCTTCGCTCAGCCGGTCCTTCCTATGGTACTTCATGTTAAGTTGATCTTGGTGGAGCGAGGAGCGAGAGAGAGAGAGAGAATAGTGGAAAAGAACCTATCTTTATGGTAGTCTGGCTACCCCTATCTTTTCCTGCCAATCTTTAAAATCCATTTGTTTCTAAGCACTCCGGTGCTTAATCAGTGATGAGTCATCCTCGGACCCATGAGTATTGGATTAATGGCCCTAAGTCTGGGACATACCTTTCGGTCTTTGTGTTGGGAAAAAAACTGGCTCCTTTTCGGCTGGCTGAGGCCAGTGGGTTCATTGTTCTGCCTCTCTTCTGAGATGGAGGTGAGAAGTGCTTTTGCATATTTGAGTGGCTTCAAGTTCAATGGCCCCCTTCCTTTTACCAGGACTGTCGGGCGAACCCATACATTCTGGATGACTGACAATTCTTTTGTCACAGCCAACTGCCATGTGTTCACAAACACACACAGAATCACACAGAAACCCCACAGTGCAGATAGAGGCCATTTCGGCCCATCGAGCCTGCACCGACACATATCCCACCCGATCCCCTACACCAACACATATCCCACCCTATCCCCGTATTTAATCCCCCTAACACTAAGGGTCAATTTATCATAGCCAATCAACCTAACCCGCACATCTTTGGACTGTGGGAGGAAACCGGAGCACCCGGAGAAAACCCACGCAAACACGGGGAGAATGTGCAAACTCCACACAGACAGTCGCCCGAGGCCGGATTCGAACCCGGGTCCCTGGCGCTGTGAGGCAACAGTGCTAACCACTATGCCACCGTGCTGGAGTTTTAACAAACCAGTCCCCCACGCATTTGCACAGGGTGATCCCACCACAGGGGAAACACCCTCAGCCCATAAAGTCCACAAAAATATTCTCGACTGAGTCCATTCTTCAAACAGAGACTTTGCGATCTCGTCAGTCCCCCGTTTGATGCTTTTCTTTCCACAAAGCATCACTTGATGAGAGCGCAAAGGCCAAAGTCTCCCACAAGTGAAGCTGTTTCCCTGATTTTACGTTTTAAAACCCCGGAACTGTACCTCTTACTGCGTGTCATAGTTCCCTTCTACCGAGTTACATCAGCGAAACGGCTTCTTAACACATTCAAATGGCTGGGTTCCAATTCCCGCTGACAAACTTCAAGTCAAACTACAGAACATTAATAAGATCCACAGGACGTCACCAAAAAGTCATTGCGCACATCACACAGTACAGCATTGACAGGTGGTAACACATTACAAAAATGCAACAGCACATAGCGCGCAATACAGAGTGTAAAACTATAACCAGAATACAATACACTTGCTTACAGAACTTTGGTACATTACAAGTTTTGGCAGGGAGAAACTATAAATCAATTACACCTTTCCAGGTTGATCTAACACCCCTTGCCACCGCGCTCGGAGCATCTGGCTCCGTCGCCTGCAGCTGGTGTAAAACAAGTAGCTTACAAGCAACAATTGTATGATAACTAATGCATGGGAACAGATGCAGATCCAGGGAGGAATCTCTATACTCAGACTGATGTCCCACCATGGTGGCGAGACAATCCCCTTGATCTCCTCCCCCACCTATACTGTCTTTTGCTCTAAAGTATAAAAATGTTTCTGGGAGAGCTCAACGGTCTTTATTAACTCAGTGAGGTGTTCCGGCAGAAAAGGAATCGGGTACCCGAAATGCTCCACATAGTATGGTTGGACCGCCCGCAATCTACAGGGACAGGGTAGGCTTCAAAGGCTAAACGAAGCTGGCACGGGCTCAACGAATTGCTATATGGCTGCAGCGAGGTGAGATGCTTGTTGCTTAACCATGAAGGGACGCGACCTTACCTCAGGTCCTCCAGGTTACTGCGGCCCTCGCCCAGCAACCATGCTCCATACAACGCACACACCTCATTCCGTGCAGCCTGCTCCGAGGCGTTCCTGTCCTCCCATATCAAATCATTAACAGTTTTAGCGTGCCTCTCAAACTCCGCAGTTACCTCCTTTAAATGAACAGTCATTGCCTGGTCCTCAGGAAGCTCCGAACCCACCACTGTATTCTCTTCCCCTAAAATCTTACGCAGTTGGTTCTTTAACCCAGTGATCTGCATCTGGAGTTGTGCATCCTCCATACTATTAATAATACCCATTCCTGTACTAAACACTGTAGCTACATCATTCCAGGTCCCTCTTCTCTGCCTCCCGGACCCCACACTACCCCCAAAATTAAGATTATAAAGCTGTTTTTTCTCTACATTTCCATAGTCCAGTTCATAAAATTCCTGAAACATCGCTTTTAACAGAGCTTCATAAAGCTTCTCCGTCTTCCTTGGACACCGCACAGGCAGATGGACTTCATTCAGGTTCAGGATCACGGATGCCACGGCGTAGTGCACGTTCTGAAACAACACTTTGTCAGTAGGGATTAACACCAACCCATTCCCTGGACCCTTGGTGGTGGTGGGACACCCATCTACAGTTGTCTGTACCGTCGGGGCTCTGGGCGGGGGCTTCCTGGTGTATGAGATGAGCTCTGTGGCATTGATGGTGTTCGGGGGTTTTGGGATTACACAGGAGTCCACACTCCGATCCCACCCCCGGCATCTTGCCATCGCCTGCTAAACGCGATCGACACACCCGCTGGGCAGATCTTTTCTGACCCCCACATACATAAATCCCTTCCTCAGATTCCCACCACTTATCCCAACACACATCCACTCCTCCCTGAGAACCCGTGATTGTCCGGTACGTGTCATTGCTTAGTCTTTCCCAGTCAGCTATCTGGTCCCCTGTATCCGCGCTCAGTTTCCTGAGCCACCACCACCGTCCCAGTGGAATGTGTCCCCTACAGCTAAGGTACACTCGTTTACCCGCTGTTACCCTAACCCGCGAGGTGGTAACCCCTATTATCGGGCATGAGATGGACGCTTCACCATAGGTGAACTCGTCATGGCTGGAATACCGGGTGGAATTCGACCCCAGCCATCCAGGCCATTTTCTCTCATGGAGATAGATGCTCGCCCCATCCTTTGAGCCACCTCCTGTGGTCACGGTCGGTCCGTCCCCGCCGGTGCAGCCGAAGATAACCGATTCCTCGGTGTCGCCCCTGTGACTCATGCTGGCTTCAAGCATGACGATCAGGACTACCATGGCTGACTTCATCTTGTTCTTAGGCGTTCCCTGAAAAACACACAGAATGCAACGTTGTCCTTGGGTGATGCCTCACCTTTCCAGACACACGATTAAAATCCAAACTATACAGACAAGCTAAGGCAACAGACAGGAGAGAAAGAAGTTACGTACAGCGCCACTCGTCTCCAGGTGGCCACACTAGGTCTCCTTGACTCTGGGCCTCTTACGACTCCAGCTTCCTTCATTCACCGGTGTGTAAGGAGGCGTCCACGGCACCCTCGGCCGTGGGATCCTGGCACTCCTTCTCACTCCTGCCCCCACAGGCGGAACGACTGGTCCCTCTGTGGTCTCCTCACAGTCCCAGATTATGGGCTGGAGAGCCACACCTGTAGTGCAGCTCACCACTCCCTGCTGTTTCCTCCTCTTATCAGCTCTTTCCCCAGGGTTAAAAAGCTGGCACTGATTGAATTGGAACCACTTAGTGCGTCGGGGCATTTTGACCGTATATACCATCGGACTCGCCCTATCCACAATAAGGTATGGTCCCATCTATAGCGGATCAAAAGTCCCTACCCTGGCGAAGTTTCTAACCATTACTTGATCTCCGACCTTCCACTCGTGGTGCCTCTGAGGTTCAAGCAATAAACGATTTCCACGATGTTGCTTCCCCGTGTTACTGGCAGCCTGCCAATGGATCTGCCTGAGATGCTCAAGCAAATTCTTAACAAACCTGTCCCGGTTCACCTCTCTCAACTGACCTTCCGTGAGAACCGGGGCCAGTACATGGCTGGGCGTTCTCATGACCCTGCCAGTCACGAGCTCATGCGAGGAATACCCTGTGCTTCTAGACGGGCTGGCTCGGACCCCCATCAGAGCTAACAGCAAGACCTCCGCCCATTTTCTAGGCGAGTCTCCAGTCTCCTTACGTAACCTTTCCTTGATGGTCCTATTCATTCGCACCACAATCCCCGATGACTGCGGGTTGTGTGCGACGTGCCATTTACCCTCTACACCTAGCATCTTCAGAGTCGCCTGCATGACTGCCCCTGTGAAGTGACTCCCCAGATCGGACTCCACATACTGTGGTAGCCCCCACCTAGAGAATACTTCTCTCACTAGAATCCTTGCGGTCCCCAAAGCTGTGGCTATTCGGCATGGGAAGGCTTCTTCCGTTACCGTAATATCTGCCACTCCATATGGACCCTCTACCTTATCTCTCTTAGCCAGCATCTCCAGAACAGTCTCTGGGCGGGATCCCGTGCCTGGACCATCTTTAGGTCCGGGGCCAATGCTACCCCTGCACTCCCTTGGGTCCCACCTCTGTCTCTGATCGCTGCTACCAGACTCAACCCATATGGATCCCAAAACATGCCCGTTCGAGCACCCTCTTTGGCCAGCACGTCGGCCTGCTGATTGCCCTCCGCATGGGGTTCGGTCCTGGAATGGCCTTGACTGTTATTATGTCCGTGTATAATTGAGACACGGACTGCAGGAGTTGATTATAACAAGTCTTTACTGAATGGAGACAACCTGGAAACTGAAACTACAGAAGCCTGCTAGGGCCTTTTATACAGGGGTGGTCACTGCCGGTACTGCAGTCTGAGACCAGTTATTCCCTTAAAGGTACATACACAACAATTCCTCCCCTTTTAGATAAACAGTACATAACATTCATTTAACAACTAAATAATAACTAATTACAATTACAATTACGATTGCTAGATACATTGGTTGAAGTTAAGCAATTATAAGTTCAGTCTTTGAGGAGGCTTCCTGATTCTGTCTGGATAACGCCTCTTTGGGATATCAGGTTCTTCTGGCAAGGTTGAGTCGGGATCAATGTTGTTGTTTGGTTCGTCTGCTTCCAATATCACCGATTCTGCGGTAGATGCAATTGGTACTTCGGTTTCATCGCCAGGTGTATCAGATCGTGGTGTGGAGTTGACGTTTTCCAGTGACTCTAGAATCTGGTCAGCATGGCATCTTACAATGCTCTCTCCAACGTCCACGGTATACATTAGAGGTCCATGCCGTGTACAGATCGTTCCTGGCTGCCATTTCTCTGTGCGGTAGTCCCGGGCCAAAAGTGGTTGACCTATCTTAAAACTCCTGGTCGGCCTTTCATTCATATTCTGAAGTTGCCTGTTCTCCACATCTCTTCTGACGTTTGGCTTAACCAAATCCAAGCAGCATCGTAGTCTTCGATTGAAGAACATCATGGCTGGAGTTTGCGCATGTGTCGCATTCCGGTAGGCAAACAAGAAGTTATACACCTTGTGTTGTAGGGGTATATCTTCATTACACATTGCCTTGATAGCCTTCTTGAATGTTTGAACAAATCTCTCGGCCAATCCATTAGTGGCTGGATGATATGGGGCGGATGTGTAATACTTAACACCATTGTTCTTTAAGAACCTCCGGAACTCTTCAGGTACAAACTGTGGTCCATTGTCAGAGCAAATCTGTTCAGGCAGCCCATTCCTGGCGAATATGGTTCGTAAGACTGTGATAGTTTTTTCTGTGGTGGTTGAGGACATTTTTATTACCTCTGGCCACTTTGAATGTGCATCCACCGCAATTAAAAACATCGAGTCCATAAAGGGACCAGCAAAATCAATGTGCACCCTTTGCCATGGAGATGAGGGCCACTCCCATGGATGTAGAGGGGCTTGTGGTGGGGCGTTTTGGACCTTCTGGCATCCTGTACAGCTCTTGGTCATCTCTTCGATTTCTCTATCGATTCCCGGCCACCACACAAACGCTCTGGCTAAGTTCTTCATTTTTACCCCTCCCAGATGACCCTCATGAAGCTCATTGAGCACTCTATCCTTCAATTTGGGTGGAATTACTACTCTGGATCCACACATCAAGGTTCCTCTGCACACTGACAGCTGTTCTCTTCTCGGCGAGAATGCTGGCAGCAGTGGTTCGCCATGTGCTGGCCATCCCTTCACCGTTAAATCATAGACCCAGGAGAGTGTCGGGTCATTTCCTGTTTCCTTTTCTATGTTTGCATTCGTCACAGGGAGACATTCGACTATAGTCGAGTGGAATAACTCCACTGGATCCACTGCCAGTTCTTCTTTCACGGTCGGCAACAGTAGGCGCGACAATCCATCAGCATTCCCATGCTGTTTAGTTCCTTTGTACTCGATGTCATATTGGTGTGCCCCTAGGAAAAGGGACCACCTCTGTAGCCGTTGTGCCGTCATTATCGGTATGCCCTTCTGAGGGTTGAAAATGGAGACGAGAGGTTGATGATCAGTTAGTAGAGTAAATTTCTGACCGTGCAGGTAGTGATTGAACTTCTTCACCCCCCACACCAGGCTGAGGGCCTCTCTGTCAATCTGGGCATAGTTATGCTCGGCTGAAGTTAACGAGCGTGACGCAAAAGCTATCGGCCTCTCTGAACCATCAAGGAATTTATGTGACAGTACCGCCCCAACACCGTAGGGAGACGCATCACACGCCAATCTTATCGGTAGAGATGGGTTGTAGTGAGCCAATACTTCTCTTGAAGTGATTAGGTCCTTACTCTTCTGAAAGGCCCGCTTACATTCATCGCTCCATTTCCATGCTACTCCCGTTCGTAGTAGGGCATTCAGTGGATGCAGAATTGTGGACAAATTCGGCAAAACCTTATGGTAGTAATTCACCAATCCGAGGAATGACCTCAGTTGCGACATATTTTTAGGCGCTGGAGCCTTAACTACCGCTTCAATTTTGTCAGGGGACTTATGCAACCCCTCTTCATCAATCACGTGACCACAATACGATATCTGTTTCTTAAAAAACTCGCACTTAGGGCGATTGGCTCGTAGCCCGTGTTCACGTAGTCTAGTGAGCACCTGCTCTAGGTTGGCAAGGTGTTCACTGTCATCTTCACCTGTCACTAGGATGTCGTCCAAGTAACACTGAGTCCCCGGAATCCCTTGCAGGACTTGTTCCATCGCTCTTTGCCATATCGCCGGAGCTGATGCTACTCCGAATACCAGTCGATTATACTGGTAAAGACCTTTGTGAGTGTTTATCGTGAGATACTTCCTAGAGGATTCTTCAACCTCCATCTGCAAATATGCTTGTGCTAGGTCAATTTTTGTAAAACGCTTCCCTCCAGATAGTGAGGCGAAGATATCTTCTATCCTTGGAAAAGGATATTGTACTGTCTGAAGGACTGGGTTCACCGTCACCTTGAAGTCCCCACGGATGCGAACCTTCCTTGTCTCCTCAGACTTATTGTTTAACGTTTTCTTCATGACAGGAACGATGGGTGTCGCCCACTCGCTGCAGTCTACCTTAGATAACACGCCTGCCTTCTCCAGATTCTCCAGCTCTGCCTCGACGGCTGGGCGAATTGCATATGGTACCGGTCTTGCTTTGAAAAACTTGGGAATTGCATTCTCCTCTATTTTTATCGAGGCGGTTACGCCTTTAGGAGTGCCCAGTTCTTGTTGAAATACCTCTTTGGCGTCAGCTAAGATTGTTGACAATCGTCCAGGAGTGATGTCATCATCCTTTTTACCAGCCACCGTCAGTGCCTGAATGGAGTGCCAGTCTAAACCTATCTTTCTGATCCATTCACGTCCCAATAACGGTGGTCCACCATCTTGCAGAATGTAGAGATACAATTTCCGTATTTTCTTGCCGTTGTATTCGACAGGCACCCTTATTTTTCCTCTGGGGTATACTTTTTGCCCCGTATACGTCCTCAAGACAATGGATGTCTCTCTCAAGGGTATGTGTGAGAATAGCCGCTCGTAATCTCGTCGATTCATGATGGTTAGAGCTGATCCTGTATCCAATTCCATTTTGACTTGGGACCCTGCTATCGTGAGGGTGACCCAAATGGTTCGGTGATCCTCTTTTGCGATTACATTGTGAAGTTTGAGACAGCTTAAGTCTCTTGTTCCCGGATTCACTATCGCTCATCTGGTCTTCGGAACTACTGTCCGTCATCTTTTGTACTTTCCTGTACGGTTCCTTAGTAGCCTTTTTGTTGTCATTGGTCTTCTTCCCAGACCTGCAAACTCATGCAATGTGTCCCATCTGTCCGCATTGCCTGCATGTTTTGTCCTTGGACCAGCAGTCCTTCTGGTCATGGTTTGTTCTGCCGCAGCGATAACATTTTGCAAATCCCTGTGTCATTTTGTGGGTGCCGTATTCCTGTGGCTTTTGTTGTATTTCCGCAGCTCCCCTTGCTGCTGCTTCGTACGATACTGCCACGCTGAAAGCCTTATCTAGCGTCAGCTCTTTCTCTGAGAGTAACCTCTTCTGGGTTTCATCACTCAGGAGTCCACAGACAAATTTGTCCCATAAGGTATCTGCCAGTCCTGCTCCGAACTGGCAGTGCTTTGATAGCTTGCGTAGTTCCGTAAGGTAATCAGCATTGCTCTCATTTTTATGCTGATTTCTCCTGTGGAATTTAAATCTTTCTGCTATCAGCAGCGGTGTAGCATTTAGGTGTTCCTGTAGGATAGCAACAATTTCGTTAAAACTCTTCGCCTTCGGTTTGGCTGGAGTAATCATGTCCCGCAATAGGCCGTACGTTCTTGCGCCCATTAAATTTAGCAATACCGATGCCTTTTTCTCATCGGCTATTTCGTTTGCCTCGCAATATACCTCGACTCTTTCCACATACGTGGTCCAGTCTTCTATTGCATTATCGAAGGCAGTGATATCACCAGTCTTTGGCATCTTGAAAATCTAAGATGGCGCCTCCCGCGCTTTGCCTTCATTCCCGATGGATCAAAATGGCGCCTCCCGCGCTTTTCCTTCTTCCCCGCCGAGTTAAGATGGCGCCTCCTTTGCTTTCCCGCCGATGCCGCTGCTGCCAATGCTGTTGCTGGCGATTATATTTATTTTACTATCCTGTAATGGCGACGCCCTATGGTCTTCGCGCCTCCCCAATCGCTGCTGCCAACGCCGCTCTCCGCGGTATTTTTATTTTTCTATCGTGCTTCAATATTTGCTCCGTTAATTGAAGAATCGTTCCCGTCATGGAGCGGACCCTCTGGGACACTTCCCTCCCTCTTCTTAGGTCTGAACGCTGCCCGGTTGCGAAGCACCGGCCGCGCCCTGTGTGCTCCACCCTCTCTCTCTCTCTTTGCTTCCCGACTTGCTGCCTGGCCCCGTTGCAGAACCACCCGATCGAGCTCTAGCCCGCCGCAGCCCAGGAAGGATCAGTGCACTACCTGCCACCAGCCCGATTAGCTGGGAAACCACAGACTGGAGACCAAGCCTGGCTCTCGACAGTCTCTCCTGCACTTTTCAATTCGATGATTTGGAGGGCGGTTGCCCACGGTCGACGCCCCTTTCTCGAGTTTCTTTGGATTATTTTTTTTTCTTTCTTCTGGCTTCGACTTTCAATAACGTCATCTGAGGTGCTGCCAAGTTGCAGGTAAGTTCGTTTCTTACTCGTCGCCAGTATTATGTCCGTGTATAATTGAGACATAGACTGCAGGAGTTGATTATAACAAGTCTTTACTGAATGGAGACAACCTGGAAACTGAAACTACAGAAGCCTGCTAAGGCCTTTTATACAGGGGTGGTCACTGCCGGTACTGCAGTCTGAGACCAGTTATTCCCTTAAAGGTACATACACAACAACTGTGGATATAGAAATCCCCCTGGGTTCCTATCGATGTTATGATCTGTCGCTACAATGGCTTGGTTGCTAGGGGTTTTCCGTCTGCAGATGTGAATCCGCGACGAGACCAAATGGCTAAATATTCTGTACACAAATTGCAAGTGAACATGTTGTCCGAGCAAATCATGTAGAGTGTAGGGAACTCTTTGGGGTGGGTAACCACATACACTACCGCCGACAGTTGAGTGTGCTGGGCACTCATAGTGCTCGGGTGTTTAATGGCCTTGGCAATGCCTGCCTTTGGGTCAAAAATCCCGCATCCAGTGAGTCGCTCCCCGGTCACCACTGTACTGGACCCTTCTACATAGATCTCATGGCCCGTGGGATGGATCCCAGCCCGAAACCCTATGTCTATGTCCCATACCCCTTCAACAGAACATTTGTGGGCCACCCCTGGGTAGATCAAATTTGCAGCGAGCTTGGGCTCACAGAGACCTTTCACACTCAAATTCGTCTGAGAGAGCGATAAAGTCCAGCGAGCAATGCTTGCACTGCTCACCGTGCCGTCCTTTATCCTCCCATCCAGAAGCACCTGAGTGGGCGTATGATGGGATAAGAGAGTTACTGGGGACGCCCCCGTGAAGATTTGTGATCTCCTCACGGCCCAATGTGTGGCAAGCAGGTGCCGCTCACAATTGGAGTACCCCCTCTTTACAACTGTGAGGATTCTTGATGAGTATACCACAGGCCTCAGCTTGTCATGCCGCTCCTGGAGCAGCACTGCGCTCAAACTGTCCCCTGTGGCTGCTACCTCCAAAACAAACTCCTTTCCCCCATCAATCACTCCTAAAGCTGGTGCAGTCTGCAGATCTCCCTTCAGACGACTAAAAGCTGCCGTGCAGTCCTCATTCCACTCCCATCCCACTCCATTGTGGAGGAGCCGGAGTAGAGGAGCTGCCGTAGCGGCATAGTCCTCTATGAAATCCCTGCAGTACCCTGTGAGTCCCAGGAAGGATCTTACCCCCGTTACCATGGCCGGGGTAGGTAGCTCCTGTACCGCCTTCCTCCTCGCCTCATCGATGGCCCTCTCCCAAGAACGCACGGTCAGCCCAAGGAATTTTACTTCCTGCTGGCTGATCTGTGCTTTCTTGGGATTAACCTTCAACCCAGCTTCCTTTAACAGACTCAGCAGCTCCGCCAGCAGGTGGTGGTGGCAGTGCGGACCTGGGAGGAGCGGCGAGGCGGCGGTGGCGATAAAAGGAGAGTCCGAGGCGCAGCTAGGCCCCACAGCAGCAGCATTGGCGGCAGCAGTGCGGACCTGGGAGGAGCGGCGGTGATAAAAGTAGAGCCCGAGGCACAGGTAGGCCCCACAGCAGCAGCAGCGGCGGCGGCGCAGACCTGGGAAGAGCAGCGAGGCGGTGGCAGCAATAAAAGTAGAGCCCGAGGCGTAGGTAGGCCCCACAGCAGCAGCAGTGGCAGTGCAGACCTGGGAGGAGCGGCGGTGGCGATAAGTGGAGAGCCTGAGGCGTGGGTAGGATTACCAATCTCAGAGCTCCGAGAGCGGGAGAGAGAAGTAAACAGTAATCGAAGTGTGACGTCACCAGGAAGCAGGTAAGTGATTGGTTGGTGAGTATTTCTCTCTTTCTCATTTTTTCCAAACTTAAATTTTGTGGTTTATAATTTCTAGGGTCTCTGTTGTGCAACAGGGACTGCTGTTAAACAAGGGCCCTTGAGTATATCATTTAATTGGAGTGTAATTGGTGGGATTGATTTGATTTAATTTAATTTGAATTAATTAAAGGGTAAGTCATGGCAGCACAACTCGGCGCCGTGATATGCTCCTCCTGCACTATGTGGGAAATCAGGGACACTTCCTGTGTCCCTGATGACCATGTGTGCGGGAAGTGTATCCAGCTGCAGCTACTGGCAGACCGCATTGCGGCACTGGAGCTGCGAATGGATGCATACTGGAGCATTCACGAAGCTGAGGACGTCGTGGATAGCACGCTTAGGGAGTTGGTCACTGCAGGTATAGGCTGCACAGGTAGGAAGAGAATGGGTGACCACCAGGCAGAGTAGTAGGTGCAGGCAGGTAGTGCAGGGGTCCCCTGTGACCATCCCCCTCTCAAACAGATATACCGCTTTGGATATTGGTGAGGGAGATGGCTTATCAGAGGAAACAGCAGCAGCCAACTTCCGGGCACCGTGGGTGGTTCTGCTGCATAGGACGGGAGGAAAAAGAGTGGGAGAGCTATAGTTATAGGGGATTCTATTGCAAGGGGAATAGATAGGCATTTCTGTGGCCGCAAACGAGACTCCAGGATGGTATGTTGCCTCCGTGGTACAAGGGCCAAGGATGTCTCGGAGCGGCTACAGAGCATTTTGGAAGGGGAGGGTGAACAGCCAGTTGTCGTGGTGCATATAGGTACCAACGATATGGGTAAAAACTGGGATGAGGTCCTAAAAGCTGAATATAGGGAGTTAGGAGGTAAATTAAAAAATAGGACCTCAAAGGTAGTAATCTCAGGATTGCTACAAGTGCCACGAGCTAGTCAGAGTAGAAATAGAAGGTTATTTCAGATGAATACGTGGCTAGAGGAATAGTGCAAGGGGGAGGGATTCAAATTCCTGGGACATTAGAACTGGTTCTGGGGGAGGTGGGACCAGTACAAAACAGACGGTTTGCACCTGGGCTGGACTGGGACCTATGTCCAAGGGGGAGTGTTTGCTAGTGCTGTGGGAGAGGGTTTGAGCTAAAATGGTAGGGGGGTGGGAACCTGTGCAGGGAGACAGAGGAAAGAGAAACAAGGATAGAAGCAAAAGACAGGAAGGAGAAAAGCAAAAGTGGCAGTCAGAGTAATCAAGGGTTTAAATCAAACATGGCCACAGTAAATAATAATTCTAAAAGTTTCAACAGTGTTAAAAAAAAAGCCTGAAAGCTTTGTGTCTTAATGCGAGGAGCATTTGTATTAAGGTGGATGAATTAGCTGCGCAAATAGATGTAAATGGATGTGATATGATTGGGATTACGGAAACATGGCTCCAGGGTGACCAGGGCTGGGAACCCAACATCCAGGGGTATTCAATATTCAGGAAAGACAGGCAAAAAGGAAAAGGAGGTGGGGTAGCATGGCTGGTTAAAGAGGAGATTAACACAATGGTAAGGAAGGATATTAGCTCTGATAATGTAGAATCTGTATGGGTAGAGCTGAGAAATACCAAGGAACAGAAAACGTTAGTGGGAGTTGTATACAGACCCCCAAACAGTAATGCGGAGGTTGGGGATGGCATTAAACGGTAAATTAGAGATGCGTGCAATAAGGGCACAGCAGGTATAATGGGTGACTTTCATCTACATATAGATTGGGCTAACCAAATTAGTAAGAATACTGTGGAGGAGGAAATTCCTGCAGTGTATACGGGATGGTGTCCTGGACCATTATGTCGAGGAACCAACTATAGGTCAGGCCATCTTAGACTGGGTATTATGTAATGAGAAAGGATTAATTAGCAATCTTGTTGTGCAAGGCCCCTTGCGGCGGAGCGATCATCATATGATAGAATTCTTCATTAAGATGGAGAGTGAAGTATTTGACTCAGAGACTAGGGTCCTGAATTTAAATAAAGGAAACTACGATGGTATGAGACGCGAGTTGGGTAGGATTGACTGGGGAATGTTACTCAAAGGGTTGACGGTGGATAGGCAATGGCAAACATTTAAAGATCGCATGGATGAACTACAGAATTTGTTCATACCTGTTTGGCATAAAAATAAAACAAAAATGGTGAATCAACCGTGGCTAACAAGTGAAATTAGGGATAGCATAAGGTCCATGGAGAGGACATATAAATTGGCCAGAAAAAGCAGTAGACCTGAGGATTGGGAGCAGTTTAGGATTCAACAAAGGAGGACAAAGGGATTAATTAAGAGGGGGAAAATAGAGTATGAGAGTAAGCTTTCAGGGAACATAAACATTGACTGTAAAAGCTTCTATAGATATGTGAAGAGAAAAAGATTGGTGCAGTCAAGCCTAGGTCCCTTGCAGTCAGAATCAGGGGAATTTGTAATGGGGAACAAAGAAATGGCTGACCAACTTTCTTTCTGCCTTCACAAAGGAGGACACAAATAACCTCCCAGAGATGTCGGGGAACATGGGTCTAATGAGAGGGAGGAACTGAAAGAAATCAGTGTTTGTAGGGAAATGGTGTTAGGGAAATTGACGGGATTGAAGGCCGATAATCCCCAGGGCCTGATAATCTACATCCTAGGGTACTTAAGGAAGTGGCCCTAGAAATAGTAGATGCATTGCTGGTCATCTTCCAAAATTCTATAGATTCTGGAACAGTTCTCATGGATTGGAGGGTAGCTAATGTTACCCCACTATTCAAAAAAGGTGGTAGAGAGAAAACGGGGAATTATAGCATGGTAAGCCTGACATCGGTAGTGGGGAAAATGCTAGAGTCCATTATAAAAGATGTAATAGCAGAGCACTTGGAAAACAGTGACAGGATCGGACAAAGTCAACATGGATTTACAAAAGGTAAATCGTGATCAACTAATCTACTGGAAATTTTTGAGGTTGTAACTGATAGAATAGATAAGGGAGAACCAGTGGATGTGGTGTATTTGGACTTTCAGAAGGCTTTCGATAAGGTCCCGCATAAGAGATTAGCATGTAAAGTTAAGGCACATGGGATTGGGGGCAAGGTACTGATTTGGATAGAGAGCTGTTTGGCAGACAGGAAGCAAAGAGTTGGTATAAACGGGTCTTTTTCCGAGTGGCAGGCAGTGACTAGTGGGATACTGCAGGGATCGGTCCTAGGACCCCAGCTATTCACAATATATATTAATGATCTAGATGAGGGAACTAGATGTAATATCTCCAAGTTTGCAGACGACACAAAGCTGGGTGGGCGTGTGTGCTGTGAGGAGGATGCCGAGAAACTCCAGCATGATTTGAACAGGTTGGGTGATTGGGCAGATGCAGTATAATGTGGATAAATGCGAGGTTATCCACTTTCGTGGCAAAAACAGGAAGGCAGATTATTATCTGAACGGCAATAGATTGGGAGAAGGGGAAGTGCAACGAGACCTGGGTGTCCTTGTGCACCAGTTGATGAAGGTAAGCATGCAGGTGCAGCAGGCGGTTCAGAAGGCAATTGGTATGTTGGCCTTCTTAGCGAGAGGTTTCGAGTACAGTAACAAGGATGTCTTGCTGCAGTTGTACAGGGCCTTGGTGAGACCACATCTTGAGTATTGTGTGCAGTTTTGGTCACCTTATCTGAGGAAGGATGTTCTTGCCATGGAGGGAGTGCAGCGAAGATTCACCAGACTGATACCTGGGATGGCAGGAATGATGTATGACAAGAGATTGGGTCGATTGGGCTTATACTCACTGGAGTTTAGAAGAAAGAGAGGGGATCTCATTGAAACTTATAAAATTCTAACAGCACTAGACACACTAAATGCAGGAAGGGTATTCCCGATGGCCGGGGAGTCCAGAACCAGGGGTCACAGTCTAAGGATAAGGGGTAAGCCATTTAGGACAGAGATGAGGAGGAATTTCCTTACCCAGAGAGTGGTGAACCTGTGGAATTCTCTACCACAGAGGGCAGTTGAGGCCAATTCATTAAATATATTCAAGAAGGAGTTAGATATATTTCTTAAGGCTAAAGGGATCAAGGGATATGGGGAGAAGGCAGTGACAGGGTACTGAATTTGGATGATCAGCCATGAGTTCATTGAATGGCGGAGCAGGCTCGAGGGGCCGAATGGCCTACTCCTGCTCCTATCTTCGATGTATCTAAGCTCCTCCCCCTCATTGGAGAACAAAAGCAGGTCGTCCACTTACTGCAAAAGCTGCTGCCGTCTGCTGAACCCTTTTAAACAATTGGCCATACATTGGTGGAAAATAGAAAGACTGTTGTGAAACCCTTGTGGAAGGCAGGTCCATGTGTACTGCTGACCCTTGAAAGTGCATGCAAACTTAGAATGATCCTCCCTTTTGAGAGGGACAGACCAGAATCCGTTCGAAATGTCCAGCACTGTGAATGTTTTTGCAGATGCTGGGAAACTCCCGATCAGGTCGGCTACGGCTGCGACGGTGGGGGCACAGGCTGGGATGTTCTTTTTAAGAACCCGATAGTCCACAGTGGCTCTCCATGAATTGTCTGGTTTCCTAACCGGCCAAATTGGAGAGTTCACATGGGTCGCTATGGGTCTCAACACACCCTGCTCAACCAGTGATCCCAAAGCCGTCTCTAAATCCGCCTCTGCTTCTGTGGGGAAGTTGTACCATATCTATGGTCAGGCCATGGGGTTTCCTTCTACTCTGACCTCCACCCCTATTACCCTCCCACAGTCGTGCTTGTGTGTAGCGAATGCCGTGAGGTTGGCTCGCACATCCGCTATGTTCTCCGTCGGGGTAGAAGTGACCAAAAATTCAAGGCCATAACTACCCTTGGGCTTCATCGTACACACGGTTCCCTTGCCTTGCTTCCCTGGTATAACTACCACCTCCTTCTCCTTTCCTGTGCATACTGCCCCCCAAAGACAGTGATTCCGGAAATCCACCAATACCTTGTGGGCCAGTATGAAATCTGCCCCCAAAATGCCTATTCCCTCCCGCTCCCACCGCATCAGGACACATTTCCACTCCGTGTGGAGTGTGTCCAGATCGATGTCTAGCAGGATGGAGAAAGACCCAGCCTGTTCGTTCCTGGTGAACCCTACTATATTATATGGGACCCCGCTCGATAGAGGTGATGTGGTCGGGTTATCTCCATAGACAATGGTGCTTGAAGCTCTAGTATCCAGCAGATAGGTCCCTTGCACCTCCTCCACCCCCATTTTCACGCACGGTCTCTTCCAAACATCATAACTTAGTGGGCACAGGTAAATGGGCTGAGAAGCCCCTAGTCATGGGTCGGGATTGTTCGGGGCGGATGGGAGTATGCTGCCCGCTGCCGCGTCCACCCTACCCTGTCCTGCTGGAAAGACTGCGCGGAGAGCAGCCACTAATGCCGCGAACGGATCAGTGCTGCTTCCTGCCACAGCTGCGGCTTTCTGCACTGACGCTGGAGGATCCCCTTTCCCGTTCCTTTTATCAGAGACTGGGCAGTCTTTCCTCCAGTGCTCTTTACTCCCGCACCTATAACAACCTTGCTTCTTCTCGGAGCTACCCCCTTCCTGGTGCCACTCTCTTCTAACGTTGCCTCCACTAGGCTTTAACTCGTGTACTCTGCCCTTTGGTTTGTCATCCTCACCCCTACCATTCTTAAAAGAGAGAGTTAACTGCTGGATCACACTCTCTTCTGTGGTCTGGGGATCCCTGGAATCGAACCACCCCTCTGCTTTGTCCTTGCTCCTGGGCAGGTTGTTCGCCACCAGGGTCCTCAGCCAATGAGCCCTAGGCTCCCCCTGTAGCTGTGCCCAGTCGGGCACCCCCGCACAGGTACTCCAGTAGACGGGCCAAAGCCTGTCCGCAAAAGCCTGCAGTGCCTCCCCAGCTGACTGCCGTGTCCTTTCCACTAGGGAGAAGGCACTTCCATCATTGAGGCCCATATCACAGAAATCACAGAAACCCCACAGTGCAGATAGAGGCCATTTCGGCCCATCGTAACCCCACGTATTTAATCCCCCTAACACTAAGGGTCAATTTATCATAGCCAATCAACCTAACCCGCACATCTTTGGACTGTGGGAGGAAACCGGAGCACCCGGAGAAAACCCACGCAAACATGGGGAGAATGTGCAAACTCCACACAGACAGTCACCCGAGGCCGGATTCGAACCCGGGTCCCTGGCGCTGTGAGGCAACAGTGCTAACCACTATGCCACCATCCTCTAGGATGTCATCCTTTATCCCCTCTAACGTACCCTGCCTCCTCTTGCTACCCGCTGAGAGTGACTGGTACAACCTACTATCCAGGGAAAATAAAAGTAATTTGGCTGTCTCAGCTTCGTTACAATTATTGATCCCCCCACCTGCTCCACATCCATAAAATGGACAGATGGGTCCCCTGCGCTGGTCAGTTTGGTCAGGTTAGAAACCATTGCCTACAGCTGGGGGGTCGTATACGGGACCACGAAGTCACTCTGCAGTGCTCCTTGCTCTTGACCATCTACGGGCGCACCGTATTTCTGCTGCCGGACAGGGCACATGGGTTCTGGTCCCGGCATTTCGGGCGGTGGTCGAGCGTCCTCCTCTGCCTTACAGTCCTCCTTATCTCCCTCCTACTCTTCCTCATCTACCTGGGCAACTCCCGGAGCAGACCATCCCTTTGGCCTTAGATAGAGCATCGGTCAAATTCCGGATCTGCTCCTGGCAAGGACCATGATTACCCATATCAAACCCTCCAGTGCTGGCGACTCTGCATGCTACCTGAATATCCTTCAACTGCTCTCCCAGCACCTTTACCTCACTCGACAAGTGAGCGTTCTCCTCCCTAACTACCCTCTCGTTCCCCTTTGCCTCAGTTATCTGGCATTGCAAGAACTCCTTATGGTTACGGAAGGTTTCCTCCTGGCTTATTTTTCCCTGCTTCTCATCACTTAGCTCCGTGCATAACCTGCTCCCCAATACAGCCCTTGCATCTGACTGTGCCTTGGACTCCCTGCGCTCTGCCTCTAACTTAGCAACCTGCTTATCCAGCAGTTGCACTTGTCTTTGTAGACAGACGAGCCATATCACCTTTTCAATGCTGCGCCTGTGCTCCTTGCCCTCCGTCCATTCTGCCGCTGCGTCCACCGGACGCTCAGCACGCAACAAGCCTAGCACCCACTCCTTAATGACGTTAACCTTCTTAAACACATATGAAGAAATCCTTTCCTCCATTTGGGATCTTTCGCCAGAAGCGCTGTCCATGACTGATCTACACTCCTTTAAACCAGGTTCTGCCGCCGGTCGCCAAGAGATGTAAGCGGTTTTGATCGTGGCCCAATTGCTAGATGGACGGTTCAAATCGCCCCCTCCTTATGAAAGATCTATACCCGGGAATTATTATTCAGAGTGTAAATGAAATAAGTCACGGACAGGAATGCTTCGGTGAAAAATCAAACTTGTATTTATTTCGTCTAACATACACTGGCTAAAACATGCACTACTGAATGAAATCACTGTCCCTGTGGAGAATAAAATCCAGGTTACAATCAATATACATACAGTACAAAACTGGGGACTATAACAAGCAGTAATTCCCTTGTTGCTATGGTGGACTCTAACTCCACCTCTACCAACGAATTACCCAGTCGCATAAGCCCCTTCGCCTGGCTGAACCAAACAAAGCCCCCCCCTCGGAATAGCCCAAAAGCTCCACTTCTGAGAAAAACCCTGAGCCCCTTATACCTCACCCAGCTTGCCTGGGATATCTGGTTACCGGCTTGGCTCGATCGCTTCGCTCAGCGGCTTCTTCCTCTGGTACTTCTTGTTAAGTCGATCTTGGTGGAGCGAGGAGCGAGAGAGAGAGAGAGAATGGTGGAAAATAATCTATCTTTATAGTAGTCTGGCTACCCCTATCTTTTCCCGCCAATCTTTAAAATCCTTTTGCTTCTAAACACTCCAGTGCTTAATCAGTGATGAGTCATCCTCGGACCCATGAGTATTGGATTAATGGCCCTAAGTCTGGGACATATCTTTCGGTCTTTGTGTTGGGAAATAAACTGGCTCCTTTTTGGCTGGCTGAGGCCAGTGGGTTCATTGTTCTGCCTCTCTTCTGAGATGGAGGTGAGAAGTGCTTTTGCATATTAGAGTGGCTTCAAGTTCAATGGCCCCCTTCCTTTTTCCAGGACTGTCGGGCAAACCCATACATTCTGGATGACTGACAGTTCTTTTCTCACAGCCAACTGCCATGCATTCTTTGGAGTTTTAACAAACCAGTCCCCCACGCATTTGCTCAGGGCGATCCCACCACAGGGAAAACACCCTCAGCCCATAAAGTGCACAAAAATATTCTCGACTGAGTCCATTCTTCAGAGACTTTGCGATCTCTTCACTAGTGAGATGGGGAAGTGATAATGAAGATAGAGAGGCATGGATGGAGGTACAAGGTAAGTTGGTGTGAGTAAGGATGTGCAGGAGTAGGGTAGGGAAGGCAGAGTGATGGGGATGTAATGAGTGGCACAGCAGGATGAGGCTGAGTGTGACTTTGCAGTAACGTTTCATGATCTACTGAGATCATTGAAAGGTTTGCGCCACTGCAGCCTGGTCCTCCTGACCACATCCCTGCTAGTGCCCTCCTGTGCAATGTGCAACCAGGCTGCGTCCCGGGGAGGTCTCTTCCGCGCATTGGAAGAGAAGAGAATGTCCCTGCGTGCTGTGACTCCCTCCATAAGCATGTGGAGGGAGTCATAGGAGAGCCTTGGTGCAGCCCTGCATGTCAGTGCAGTATTTGTCAGTGTTTGCAGCACCTCAATGCTGCAGAAAACTGACAGCAGAACTGTCAAAAACAATTTGAACATGGTCCCTTTAAGGAAACCAGCTGATGACATGTCATCAAATGATTTCATCAGACCCGCTTCCTTCCATTGGCCAGGAAACGCACTGGGTGGGCTTAACAAGCCCAATCAGCGTAAAATTTGTTGCACAGAGCGGGATGGAGCCAGCAGCGAGGTCGCACCCTGCCACCGACCCCGGCCACACCGGATCCGCCTTGGAAGGTGAAATTCAAGCCTTAGTCTTCGGGAGGATTCCTTGTGGGCTAGGATGAGCAGAAGTGCTCCTCCGGCCCCCAGAAGGAACCCTTGGATCTACCCTGCGGCAGCCAACCCGACACCGGCATCATTTTTTGAACCTCCAGCAGCCCCCCCACTTACCCCCCCAGCGCTTACCTAATGCTGGGCCCCTGGTGACGGTGTCCTCCCACACAATTCCCACTCCCCCAGCCTCCCCGCCGGCCATCATGTAATTCCCACTGGCTTTGGGTGGGAGACCAATTCCAAAGCTTAAAATGAGGCCCGGCCCTTAAAATCTGATGGCGCTTGCCTCCTTCTGAACATCCAGGAGCACTTAACTCCCACCCCGCTTCGGGCCTCCCACACACCAATCCCGCCCTGAGTTAAAAGCTCCTCCAGTGTGTCAGTGGGCTATTCAACAGTGGGGCATCACAACTGACCCCTAATCTCATCCTCACCCAACATCCACACACACTCTTTCCAGCAGTATAGTAATTTATTGTGGGACGTGCATTGGAGTGTTTCAATAGGATAAGGCATTATACCTATGGAAGTGTTTCTTTTTTTTTCTATTATTGTTCAGGAGCAGGAACCCTGGTTGTTCCCCCAGACAGCCCTCGCCCCTCGCCAGCACCCATACTTTTCTGCCTTTACTGATATGCTCGTTCCACTAAGACACTTTCCAGGCCTGCATAGTTCAATTTCATGTTGGACAGAGGTTTTAACAATGGGGCCAGAAGGGGAAGCTCTCAAAACTTATTTTAAAGAAAGAAAGAACGAACTTGCATGCATATAGCGCCTTTCACGACCTCAGGACGTCCCAAAGCATTTTACAGCCAATTAAATACTTTAGAAACACAGTCACTTTTGTAATGTAGGAAGCGTGGCAACCAATTTGTGCACAGCAAGGTCCCACAAACAGCAATGTGATAAATGACCAGATCATCTGTTTTAGTGATATTGGTTGAGAGATAAATATTGCCCAGGACGCTGAGGAGAAACTCCCCTGCTCTGCTTCAAAATAGTGCCGTGGGATCTTTTATGCCCAACTGAGAGGGCAAACGGGACCTTGGTTTGACATCTCACCTGAAAGACGGCACCTCCGACAGTGCAGCGTTCTCTCGGTGATGCGTTGGAGTGTTATTTTAGCCTAGATTTTAGCCTTGAATCTGTATTCCCTGCAGGCAAAAGCAAGCTGCTTACTTGTCATACATATTAGGTGACAAATATGAACTCTCATGTTGTAAACTTGTGACAGAGAGTTCTAGCTGAATGTACCAGCGCACACCTGTCTTCAATTGAATTTTGCCCTCGAGGTAACATGGTCACAAAACCACCGAAGATTATAAGTCGTTTATCACTTGTAAATTGCTGCCATATTTTGGGAATTACCTCATGTGTGCAAGTCGGTTGACCTTTAAAATGGTAAATTTCTTTTGAATTGTCCACCGCAGCATTGCTGCTGGTTGCAGCTAAGGTTTTATTGCACATCTATTGCAGAAATAAATCGCTGTAACTTTATTCAATCAAATGATCACTGGCTGACTGCATACAGAATGATTCTTGTGAAGGGAATTAGTGACTAGGCCTGCATTGGAGGGCTTTCATTAAATAAATAGAAACTTTGATGCTGTGTAGTGGGAAAATGGGATTGACTCTTTATTCTTCAATGGAGCTGTAATGCCTATTGGGAAAGCAGTGCTTGAAAAAAATGATTTGTTTTGCTCCTGCTTTATAACTAATCAATCATAAAGAGCATTTTGGGACAATTCATGACAGCTAGAACAGTCGGACCTGGGCCAGGCCAATTTCAGCAGCACGACAATGTAAACAGCATTACACCCAATAATTTCATCATCAAATGAAACTGTCTCCTGACATTTCTTCTTCAAATATGCAGCAGGCCCGTCAAATGAATAAAGAGAAAAGGCAGGTTAATGTTTCCGCTTTGACCTTCCCTTCGAACTGAAAACTGAAAGATAAGCAAGTACTCAGGGAGGATGTTTCCCCTGGCTGGGGAGTCTAGAGCCAGGGGTCACAGTCTCAGAATAAGGGGTTGGCCATTTAGGACTGAGATGAGGAGAAATTTCTTCACTCAGAGGGTGGTGAATCTTTGGAATTCTCTACCCCAGAGGGCTGTGGAGGCTCAGTCGTTGAGTATATTCAAGACAGAGATCGATAGATTTTTGGATATTATGGGAATCAAGGGATATGGGGGATAGTGCAGGAAAGTGGAGTTGAGGTAGAAGATCAGCCATGATCTTATTGAATGGCAGAGCAGGCTCGAGGGACCGAATGGCCTACTCCAGCTCCTATTTCTTATGTTCTTATCATTTGAACTCACGTCTCCGGATTATTATTCCAGGCCTCTGGATTACTAGTCCAGTAATATAACCACTATGCTACCGTACCCCTTATGAATGGGTTGGATGACCTGTAAACTGTTTAATAGGAAAACAGGAAACTGTTAGAATGTATAAAAGATCATCGCAAATTGGCTGCCACATTTCCCTCCATTACAACAGTGATTTGATGGAACCAGTGGTGTGTGGAGCGCAGCGGGTAAATTATTAGGAAACCTCCCTGGATTACTTGCAGCAATGTCTGGGAGATTCAATTAATTAAATAAATCTGGAATAAAAAACTAGTATCAGTAATGGTGACCATGAAACTACTTGATTGTCATAAAAACCCATCTGGTTCACTAATGACCTTTAAGGAAGGAAATCTGCCATCCTTAGCTGGTCTGGCCTATATGTGACTCCAGACCAAGAGCAATGTGGTTGACTCTTAACTGCCCTCTGAAATGGCCGAGCAAGCCACTTAGTTGTATCAAAAACTGCTACGAAAAACTATAAGAATCAGAATCCTGGAACTGCCTCCCTAACAGCGCTGTGGGAGTAGCTTCACCACACCGGCTGCAGCGGTTCAAGAAGGCAGCTCACCTCCACCTTCTCTCAAGTGCAATTAGGAATGGACAATAAATGACGGCCTTGCCAGCGATGCCAACATCCAGGGAATTAATTTTTTTTTAATTCATTCTTTAATTCCTGGAGACTCCAGGACAATCCTAGATGGTCAGCAACCCTATGTGGCCTGCAGAACCCAACTATTCCCAGACAAGGAAATTAGTCAGTGGCGCTGCAAAGCTAAGTAAATATAATCTGATATTTTTTTCCCCTGCAATCCTGAAAAGTACAGGGATAAAATGTATTTTCCAGTGACAAATGGGAGAATGCCCATTCACATCCTGTGAATTAAATTACATTCTCAGAATGCACGCATTACAAAGCTGGGTGTTTTACAGCCAAGATTTCATTAGCGGGCCAGTTGATTATACAGAAAAAACAGGCATTCTCCCATTTTTTCTTTTGTCAAAAGAATTTCGGGCACAGTCTCCAAATGTGATGAAAAACAGCCAGTTGTCCTACTTAGATTCATAAATGAGCTTCCGTACTTTGCATCTCCATCAGTACAGGTAAATTGATTGCAATCTGTGAGATTTAGGATAGGCCAGTCATGACGTTCAGACTGTAATCGTGGCAATCTCTCTGTCAAAACATCCAGTCCTCTATCAGCACCCTAACAGCAAAATAAACAAGCCACTGACTAAGAACTGTTCACACATTATTTTCTGTGCATAATCATTTGGCCGCAGTAGTTACCAGCTGCTTCTTTTCCTTAAAGCAGAATTTCCCTTGGATGTGTAAATTTCAGAAGAACAAAGGCCATGCTGCCCCTCTGGCTCATGGTGCTGTTCAGGCCCATGTTCAGGCCCATGTTCCTCTCATTTGTTGCTTGGCACCATGCCCATAAGCTTTGGCTCTTTGTTGAAACAGGAATCGATCCATTTCTTCTCAGAATGCTTTAACTAAGTCTCCATTCACTTTGCTGAAAAGCACAGCAAGTCTATTTTACAACGTAACGACTCTAAATGTCGTTGGATTAACTCAGAAACTGCATCTCTTAATTTGGCAAAAAGCCTCATGATTTTAAAAACGTGGATATTGTTTCGCCTTGGACTGGTTTTTTGGATGGAGTTGACTTTCCTTAGCTTCCCTTTAGAAACATAGAAACACAGAAGATAGGAGCAGGAGTAGGCCATTTGGCTACTCGAGCCTGCTCTGCCATTCAATGTGATCATGGCTGATCATCCAAATTCAGTACCCTGTCCCTGCTTTCTCCCCATATCCCTTGATCCCTTAAGAAATGTATCTAACTCCTTCTTGAATATATTTAATGAATTGGCCTCGACTGCCTTTTGTGGTAGAGAACTCCACAGGTTCACCACTCTCTGGGTGAAGAGATTCCTCCTCACCTCTGACCTAAATGGCTTACCCCTTATCGTTAGACTGTGACCCCTGGTTCTGGACTCCCCCGCCATCGGGAACATCCTTCCTGCATCTAGTTTCTCTAGTCCTGTTAGAATTTTATAAGTTTCAATGAGATACCCTCTCATTCTAAACTCCAGCGAATATAAGCCTAATCGATCCAATTTCTCCTCATAAGTCATTCCTGCTGTAGTGTATGTACCCGTCTACCTTTAAGAGAACTATTGTATGTAACCGTTCACCTTTAAGAGAACTACTTTAGGTGTGGCACTACTTGTTTGGCTTCTGTATACTGTAATACCGACGGTGACCACACCGGTATATAAGTGTTGTGGCATGATTCCTTGGGCAGATTCGCCCTGACCTTCAAATAGTAAAGACCTGTTTGTTTGTTATTCCTGAAGTCTGTGTAGTTATTAACTGTACAACCCACAGACTTTACAGTGGCGACGAGTCCGATCGTACCCTGCGGCAAGACTACCAAAGCAACTAAAGAGCGTCGAAGAGAGGCAACCGCCCTCGTCGTTCTGCTGGAAGAAAACACGAGGCTGCAGCAATAGAAAGGAGGAAGACTTTAGCAACAAAAGCTTCCATCAGCAACAGGCACTGACTACCCTTCTACCACGGTGCGGAGTGAGCCGATCAGCAGGAAACAAGGCGGCCGTGGAGACTGTGAGTAGGGAAAAGTGTAACGAAATCCGGAGGATAAGGGCTGTGCACTCGACCACGGTCGAGGGGGAGCAGAGCTGGTCAGGAAGGCGGGTCCAACGGCGTCGTGAGATAGCCGGACCGCGATCGGCGGGAAAAGCCGGGCAGCGACCGAAGCCACGAAGCGCTGAGACCGGGAGCAGGCGCGGGAAGAGAGAAACTCAGCCGCAGCCGGGGAGGGAAGCACCGGACTGCGTGAGGGCTGGGAGGCGAACGGGAGCCGGGCATGTGGGAGAGGCAGAGCCGACCAAAGGAGGCTGTGCGAGAGCCAGTCCAGCGGCTGAACTGTTCTCCACCAACGGGGTACCCAGCGCTGGTAGAGCCGAACGTGGGGGAGAGAGAGACAGAACCGAGCAAGGGGAGAGAGACTGCGTGAGAGCCAGTCCAGCGGCTGAACTGTTCTCCGTGAACGGGGTTCCCAGCGCCGGTAGAGCCGTGCGAGCGGGAGAGAAAGACAGAGCCGAGTAAGGGGAGCTGTGCGGAAGCCAGCCCAGCGGCTGAACCTGTCCGCTGTGGGGAAAGCGTACCCCTCCCACCAGGGAAGAAACGCGGGAAGCCACCATTAGGCGGAGAAGACGACAGACGCGGGAGACCGCCATTGAAGGGGCGGGGAGAGAAGGAAAGAGCGGGAAACCGCCATTTTCGCGGGAAAAACCGCCATCTTAGAAATAAATAAATAATAAATAAGAATTTAAAGAAATACTTGTGCTGCTCCCAAGGAAAGGAAGATGCCTAAGCGAGGGAATATTAACAATTTTAATTCTGAGATAGAAGACTGGGCCACATACGTGGAACGCATCGAGATCTATTGTGAAGCCAACAAAATAGAGGAAGACGACAAAGCGATAACATTGCTAAACTCGATGGGCGCAAAGACATACGGGCTCTTGAAGCATCTACTAGCACCAGCTAAACCGGCGGATCAGACTTTCGAAGGGATTGTGGCTGTTCTGAAGGACCACTTGAACCCCACACCGTTGATGTTGGCTGAACGATTCAAATTCTATGCAAGAACGCAACGGAAAGACGAAAGCAACGCGGAATATTTGGTCGAACTGCGTAGGCTAGCGAAATGCTGCCAGTTCGGAGGGAATCTGACAGAGGCACTGCGAGACAAGTTCGTATGCGGATTGTCCAAGGAAGGGACACAAAAGCGACTACTCGAAGAGAACGACCTCATACTTGACAGGGCTGTCCTTATAGCCGCATCGCACGAAGCCGCAGCGAAAGGAACGGCGGAAATGCAGCTAAAGGCGGCGGCACTCGGGGTGGACCAAATTACCTCAAGTACAACAAAATGCTATCGTTGTGGGGAGACAACACACGACCAGAATCAATGCTGGTTTAAGAACCAAGAATGTAGGAAATGTGGCAAACTGGGTCACATCGCTAAGGTATGCCGGTCAGGGAATAAGACCAACAACCAAAGGAAGCCACCACAAGAAAAGTACAACAAGGTACACAAGGTGGCAGAGAAGAGTTCAGACGAACAGAATTCAGACTCAGACCCAAACAGCCAGGAGCTGGGTAGTCTGAGAATTCACAATGTGAGTAAGGAAGCTGACCTACAAACTATCTGGGTCATACTAAAAATAGCTGGAGTCCAAGTAAGAATGGAGTTGGACACTGGATCAGCTCTATCAGTCATAAATCGAAGGGACTACCACCGGTTATTCTCTCACATACCCTTAAGAAATACCAAGTTCGTATTGCAGACATACACGGGGCATAAGGTATACCCCATGGGGAAGATAAGAGTCAAGGTGAGAGATAGGGGTAAAGAACACCCAAGAATGAACTTGTACGTATTATCTGAGGGAGGACCACCACTTCTAGGACGAGAGTGGATCAAGAAAATAGACATGGAATGGCACTATCTAAAAGCCATAATGAGTGAGGACTCGGTGCAAGCTATCAGCTCAGATTCTGAAACGGATGACAATAAGACCAACTCAAATATGGAAGACAAGGCTAAAATGAACTTGCCGACTATGGTGGAGAAAACGAAGACATGCATAAAGGCTTATGCTACCGAGAAGAATAAAGCTTCAGAGCAGAACTCCAGTTTGACAGAGAATTCTGAGCCTGTTCAAGTTAAGGACTTATCCACGACGGAAGAACACCGAACTCGGACTCAAACTTATTTCAAAGTACGACAACAATTAGAACAGTTGAGTTACCGTCTCGTACAAGAGATGAAAACAATGGAAAAGTTCTGGGACACCGAATGGGAGAACCTGGAAAGACAGCAGAGGCAGCTAGCTCAAGCAAAGAGCGACCATAGAGCCATCGTGACCAATTACCGATCACATCTCCCTTATGATGTTCAGGAGTTAGAATATTTGCATGATCTAGAGATACAGCATAAAGGCAACTCACGCTACACTAAGGATTTTGTTCTGCAATTGGAGACGGAGCTAGTGCAAGCAAGGTTAAGAGAAGCTGAATCGCAGTGTGCACTTAAAGATATGCAGAAAAAAATCTTGGACATGGAAAAGAGAAACACTTCTTTACCTGATGTGAATAATGTGGCCATGTTGCAAGAGGAGCTTATAGGGGCGAAACTGAAAGAAGCTAAGCAAAGGATGTTGGAACTTGAAACACAGAACCAAATCAGCAGTAACCAGCTATGTCGAGCAGAGAAGGAGTGCTATGGTCTACATGAGAAGGTGCAATATCTCTCAGCCCAGAATAAGGGACTACTCACTCAGTTAAATGAAAGTAATCGGAAAATGGCTGAGATAGACTGCAGGAATAAAGAAGATTTGATGGCAGTGAGACTTCGAGAGGCAGATAGCATAGCAGCCTTGGCTGAACTCCAACAGGAAATTGTGAAAGAAGCAAATGAAGAGGAATCTTCAGGAAGCCAGGATGTTATTCCAGTTCTTCTCTACGACTCCTTACAAGCAGAGTGTGAGAAGTTGAAAGAACAGTATGAACAGGCCCAGGCTACAATTCTGGAGGGGGTTAACTCGGCAACCTCCGAAAAGCTAGTTTCAGTAGAAGCATATGAACAACTAAAGGTTGAACATGAGCAAGAAGTCCAAAGGCTGCAGGAAATTCTTGATGAGCTCAAGGCCAAGACAGACTCATCGGTAGAAGTTCCATCCATAGATGAGAAATTAGAGGTGAAAGACATGGCAGAACATGAAAGACAAGATGTCCAAGAACTCATAAAAATATTGAAGGAAACCCAAGACAAATATGAGGCGGCAATGTCCGAGGTTCAACAACTTGAAGAACAGATTCAACTGGGAATCCTTTCAGTGGAAGAAAAGGAAACTGTAAGAAACACAGAGACTGTAAGAATGGTCCCTGAACATGAGCTAGAGAGCATCAGGGCGCAACTTTTCTGAGCGCTGAAAGCCAAAGTACAAGAGGAACAGAAGGCGGAAGCATTGGAGGAAAAGGTGGATGAAATGGAGAAGACTCTGATCCACAGTGTTCCCGTGGAAGAGTTAACGGTCAGCCAACTCCTTCATATGCTGAGGGAAAAGACTCTGCAATGGGAACAATCTGAACACGAGCTTCAATCTTCAACGGGAAGGAGTTCGGAGCTCTCAAAAGTTTGGGAAATAGCTGAGGTTGCAAAACAGACTTTACTGGGATGCCAAAAGTACGCTGAATCGCGTCTATGTGAACAGCAGAATGTTGAAACAGCTGCTCCAGTAGAAGGATTGAATAGCCCGATCAATCAATCCCCGAGGGAAGGGGAAGTGTTGAAATCACAAATGAGGTCATTAGTGAAGGATTTGCAGGAAACCCAGGAAGAGCGGGATGAAGATGAATGCATGAAGAAGTCTTTTCAAGAAAGATGTCTAGGGAAGGAACCACAGTCAGCTAACGTCCAGATGGGTAAGGAAGAAGTAGAAGGCCCTCTCGCTGGCCTAACTCAGGACGAACCCGAATATTACCATGACCTGTTGAGTGACACTGAATATTACGAGGATGTGGTCTGCCCAGTTTGTGATGAAAACTCCCAAAGTGCCAAAATCAGGATGAAGCACTTAAAGTCGAAGGAACATAGAGCGTTGGTGGCGCTACAGCTGGCAGCTGATAAGGGAGCCCCGAGAGTCTCCAAAAAGCAGAAAAGAAAAAGAAGAAGCAGAAGATGATAACTATCGCAAATATTATCACTTCTACCAGATCATGCGTGGACCCTACGAAAGGAGTTAAATCAGTTGGGAAGTAGGAAAATATCAAGGCAACCAAGTTGTTGTAAAAGTCAGCACTGCTGGTTCAGCAGGACGAAAGTTCAAGCTGTTACATCAAGAAAAGGATATGGAGGAGTCACGCTAGCAATGTGAACCATCTACACCAAAGAGATGTTGTTCGGACCGAGTCAAGATCAGAGACTGAATCTGTGAACTGTTCCCGCAGAGACTGAACCTGTGAACTGTTTCCCACCGAGACTATGTCTGTAAATTGTTTTATATGAAGTTGAAGATATGTTATGTTTAATGGGGGCTCTGTATGTAATAAGCTAAAAAGGGAGGATTGTA
Source organism: Somniosus microcephalus (assembly GCF_052327205.1). Lineage (NCBI taxonomy): Eukaryota > Metazoa > Chordata > Chondrichthyes > Squaliformes > Somniosidae > Somniosus > Somniosus microcephalus. Next base: position 42,255,551 of record NC_140998.1, read on the forward strand.
GTGTATGTACCTGTCTACCTTTAAGAGAACTATTGTATGTAACCGTTCACCTTTAAGAGAACTACTTTAGGTGTGGCACTACTTGTTTGGCTTCTGTATACTGTAATACCGACGGTGACCACACCGGTATATAAGTGTTGTGGCATGATTCCTTGGGCAGATTCGCCCTGACCTTCGAATAGTAAAGACCTGTTTGTTTGTTATTCCTGAAGTCTGTGTAGTTATTAACTGTACAACCCACAGACTTTACACCTGCCATCCCAGGTATCAGTCTGGTGAATCTTCGCTGCACTCCCTCCATGGCAAGAACATCCTGCCTCAGATAAGGCAACCAAAACTGCACACAATACTCAAGGTGTAGTCTCACCAAGGCCCTGTACAACTGCAGCAAGACATCCTTGCTCCTGTACTCGAATCCTCTCGCTATGAAGGCCAACATACCACTTGCCTTCTTAACCGCCTGCTGCACCTGCATGCTTACCTTCAGCGACTGGTGCACAAGGACACCCAGGTCTCGTTGCACTTCCCCTTCTCCCAATCTATTGATGTTCAGATAATAATCTGCCTTCCGGTTTTTGCCACCAAAGTGGATAACCTCGCATTTATCCACATTATACTGCATCTGCCATGCATCTGCTCAATCACCCAACCTGTCCAAATCATACTGGAGTTTCTCGGCACCCTCCTCACAGCACACACGCCCACCCAGCTTTGTGTCGTCTGCAAACTTGGAGATATTACATCTAGTTCCCTCAATTAGATCATTAATATATATTGTGAATAGCTGGGTTCCTAGCACCGATCCCTGCGGTACCCCACTAATCACTGCCTGCCACTCGGAAAAAGACCCATTTATTCCAACTCTTTGCTTCCTATTTGCCAACCAGTTCTCTATCCAAGTCAGTACCTTACCCCCAATCCCATGTGCTTTAACTTTACACGCTAATCTCTTATGCGGGACCTTATCGACAGCCTGCTGAAAGTCCAAAGACACCACATCCTCTGGTTCCCCCTTATCTATTCTACCAGTTACATCCTCAAAAAATTCCAGTAGATTAGTCAAGCATGACTTACCTTTTGTAAATCCATGTTGACTTTGTCTGATCCTGTCACTGTTTTCCAAGTGCTCTGCTATTACATCTTTTATAATGGACTCTAGCATTTTCCCCACTACCGATGTCAGGCTTACCAGTCTATAATTCCCCATTTTCTCTCTACCACCTTTTTTGAATAGTGGGCTTACATTAGCTACCCTCCAATCCATGGGAACTGTTCCAGAGTCTATAGAATTTTGGAAGATGACCAGCAATGCATCTACTATTTCTAGGGCCACTTCCTTAAGTACCCTAGGATGTAGATTATCAGGCCCTGAGGATTTATCAGCCTTCAATCCCGTCAATTTCCCTAACACCATTTCCCTACAGAATACTGATTTCATTCAGTTCCTCCCTCTCATTAGACCCTATGTTCCCCGACATCTCTGGGAGGTTATTTGTGTCCTCCTTTGTGAAGACAGAACCAAAGTATGTATTTAATTGGTCAGCCATTTCTTTGTTCCCCATTATAAATTCCCCCGATTCTGACTGCAAGGGACCTACACTTGACTTCACCAATCTTTATCTCTTCACATATCTATAGAAGCTTTTACAGCTTTATTGATTTAAGGTTCAGGGCTAGATTTATGGCCTGCTTCTGAACCTTCTAAATGGCTTTATGCCTTTCTGTAGGGCAGAGTGAGGTCATCCACTTTGTGTCCGAGAAAGACAAATCAGAATATTTTCTTAATGGTGAGCTACTAGGAGTGGTGGAGGAGCAAAGTGATTTAGGTATCCATGTACATAAATCACTAGAAGCATATGTACAAAAAATAATCAAAAATGCTAATGGAATGTTATTTTTTTCTCAAGGGAGCTGGAATACAAAGGGGGAGGTAGTTACGTTTCTATTGTACAGAACTTTAGTCAGACCCACCTGGAGTACGGTGCTCAGGAAGGATTATTAGCCTTGAAGTGGGTAGATTCACCTGAGTTATACCAAGGCTTATAGGGTTGAAGTATGAGGACAGGTTGCATAAACTTGCCATGTATTCCCTTGAGTTTAGAAGGTTCAGCAGAGATCTAATCGAGCTGTTTCAAATGATAAATGGAGTAGATACAGTAGATATGAGGTGCTCTGCTCAGTATTACAACAACAACTTGTATTTATGTAGGGCCTTTAATGTAGTAAAACATCCCAAGGCGGTTCACAGGAGCATCATCAAACAAAATTTGACACCGAGCCACATAATGAGATATTAGGGCAGATGACCCTTGGTCAAGGGGTAGGTTTTAATGAGTGTCTTAAAGGAGGAAAGAGTGGTGGAGAGGTGGAGAGGATTAGGGAGGGAATTCCAGAGCTTAGGGAAGTGGCAGCTGAATGCACAGCCGCCAATGGTGGCACGATTAAAATCGGGGATGCTCACGATTCTACGGTTCCACATGTGGCCTTACCAGACGTCCTTGAAGGGACCAGGCCCCAACAAAAATATAAGTTTGTTTTTATACACTTACCTTCATGTGGAGCCAGGAGGAGCAGGGGTACTCCTCCCAAATCCACAGCACTATTGACGGTCACTGGCGGCCCGCACTAGCCCTCCCCCTGTTCTCCTCCCCCTACCCAGGACCTACCTGTGGGCCCTGGCCAAAATTGGTTCCATGGCGACTGGCAAGCTTCCTCTTGAGCATCCCCTATTTTGATCGGTCCACCATTGGCAGCCGTGCCTTTAGCTGCCAAGGCCCTAAGCTCTGGAATTCCCCCTCTAAACCTCTTCACCCCTCTACCTCTACCTTGCTCTCCTCCTTTGAGACACTCCTTAAAACCTACCTCTTTGACCAAGCTTATTAACATGAGGCCCGATTCCCAATTTCCGGTGGGCCTCAGGCCTCTAGTTTTTGACGTGTACCTGACCAGATTTTCATTTGAAAATGGGCCAAGACTTATTTCTATCCCACACCACTTGTTTCAGCATGTGAAATACAACGTGACAACATTTTGAAAACTTGGATGTACTTTGTTTTCTTCCTATCCATCAAAGTGAGCAATATCCGTGCTGAAAAATTTAATTTTTTCAAACTTGTCCTCCCATTATCCTATTAAAGTACTTCCATATAGCATGCTCGCTTGCAGAGTAAAGGCTCCTGTACTCTTCTCTGGCAATCATGCAATTATAAAGTGGTACAGCACAGAAGCAGGCCATTTGGCCCATCCGGTTGGTGCCAGTTTTTTTCTTTACAAGAGCCACCTTCTCTAATCCCAGTCTTTCTTCCTCATAAGTATTAATGGCTCCTGAGCTCCCCTTCCTAAACATCAGAAGCATTTCATAATGCTTCAGAATTTTTCTAGTTCCCCCGTCAGCTTCTCTAAGTGAGATTGATACCTTAATGCCGATGTGTTAATGCCTAGGCCCTAAAATCTGGAATTCCCACCCTCAACCTCTCCTCTTCTCTACCTCTCTCTCCTCCTTTAAGATGCTCTTTAAAACCTACCTCTTTGACCAAGCTTTTGGTCACCTGTCCTAATACCTCCTTCTTTGGCTCGGTGTCCAGTGTTGTTTGATAATGCTCCTGTAAATCACCTTGGGATGTTTTATTACATTAAAGGCGCTATATAAATGCAAGTTGTTGTTTCTTTTGTTGTTGATGTGAGCTGAAATGTAGGTAGCTTCATGTCATAGGCCAGGAACTGGGATGAAACTTCCAAATTCATGTCACAAAAGCACTTTCAGAGAATAGAGACTTGAATTTTGTCCTTCTGGGTTACACCTGGTCCCATGTCCCGGAGGACAATGTGCAAACCCATTGTGCCACATGATCCTCTTGCTCTAAAGATGTATTGCTCACTATATGATTAAATTTACTATTTTTAGCTCAGAACATAAGAAATAGGAGCAGGAGCCGAAGCAGGCCATTCGGCCCCTCAAGCCTGCTCCATCATTTAATGAGATCACGGCTGATCCGATTTTGGCCTCAATTCCACTTTCCTGCCCGCCTCATAACCTGTGACTCCCCTGTTGCTCAAAATCTGTCTATCTCAGCCTTGAATATATTCAATGACTCAGCTTCCACAGCTTTCTATGGTAAAGAATTCCAAAGATCCACAACCCTCTGTGAGAAGAAATTCCTCCTCGTCTCCGTCTTAAATGGGTGACCCCTTATTCTGAAACTATGCCCCCTCATTCTAGATTCCCCCACGAGGGGAAACATCCTCTCAGCATCTACCCTGTCCAACCCCCTCAGAATCTTATATGTTTCAATAAGATCACCTCTCACTCTTCTAAACTCCAATGTGTATAGGCCCAAACTGCTCAACCTTTCCTCATAAGACAACCCCTTCATCCCAGGAATCAACCTAGTGAACCTTCTCTGAGCTGCCGCCAATGAAAGTATATCTCTCCTTAAATAAGGGGAGCAAAACTCAGATGTCATTATCTCACATTGCTCATCCATCTGCCCAATTGCTAAATGGCTGCTTATTTCCCCTCCAATTTATGGATTAAAACTGCACTATGGGACATCAGTCCCAAACGTTTGTATGCAATTCCTCTGCTTACTAAGTTAACAAAGGTGCCAAATCTAAACAAGTTTGGGAACTGTTAAAATAGAAGACAGCAAAGCCAGTATATGAATGTGTTAAGTTCATGACTAATACTTAAACAGCACAATTTCAACACATTGGTGCCATATGCAAACAATGACATTTTGCCTACAATACCTTTGGCAAGATGATTAATCAATCCCAAAAGTATCTTTCTGCTGAATTAATCTTGAACAATTTAGCTGCTCTTTGCTTTGAGCACAATTCCTGGCAGCATGCAATATCAGAACTCCTCAGTAGCTGAGGAATTTTAAGTGTCGATTGGATAAATTCCAATAACAAAACAGCAAGGTGCATTTATTTAGTGCCTATAACTAGAAAAACATCCCGAAGCACTCCACAGAGATATAAGGAAAAATTGGATGCCAAGCTAAAGAAGGAGATAGAACGGGTCATAAATATAAGATAGTCACCAATAAATCCAATAAGGAATTCAGGAGAAAATTCTTTACCCAAAGAGTGGTGAGAATGTAGAACTCGTTACCACATGGAGTGGGTGAGGTGAATAGCATAGATGCATTTAAAGGGAGCTAATTAAGCACGAGTGAGAAAAGAATAGAAGGTTATGCTGACAGGGTTAGGTGAAGTAGGGTGGGAGGAGGCTCAGGTGGAGCATTAACACCGGCACAGACCAGTTGGGCTGAATGGTCTGTTTCTGTCCTGTACATTCTAGGTAATTCAATGTAATGTTAGGAAAGCTGACCAGAAGCTTGGTCAAAGCGGTGAGTTTTAAGGACCATCTTAAAGGAGGGAAAGGAGGTGAGAGGCAGAGGGGTTTAGGGAGCCAATTTCAGAGTATGGGGTCTGGGTGGCTCATACTAACCAATATAGGAAATATATCACCATTCCTTCATTGTCGTTGGTGCAAAATCCTGGAACTCCCTCCCTAACAGCACTGTGGGAGTACCTTCACCACACAGGCTGCAGCGGTTCAAGAAGGCAGCTCACCACCACCTTCTCAAGGGTAATTAGGGATGGACAATAAATGCTGGCCATGCCAGGGATGTGCACATCCCATGAACCAAAAAAATCCTTGTAATTTTAAAGTGTTTATGCAGATATTTCACCCCACTGTAAGGGTTCTCTCAATCTCCCGCCATTAACATCGATCTTCAGACAAAGCCGCCATGTTTTTCAATAGCTTAAAATAGGATATTCTGAACTTGCAACTTACATTAAAAGTGTTGCAATTCTTAATATTTGAAGATTATACGGTAGAGTTTTTGAATGCTGAGTTGCCTTAAGAGTATGTATCTTCTCTGATTTAAATAGATCAACATTTTATGTAACTGTATAACATTTTTCAGATTGTCTACAAGTATCATAACACAAAAGACTTGAAATTACGCTGCAGGAATATTAGTGTGTGACTACTTAAAACATTTGTATGGAATTGCTTTACCTACGTTTTTACTGGAGGTGCTAACCCATCATTTTAAATTAATTGGCTTACACCTCCATTAAAATATCAGACAAAGGAATTGTGTACAAACGTGTTAAATATTCATACACTAACATTTGTGCAGTATAATTTCAAGGCCAAAGAGTTTTCACATTGAGGTTTTGCCAAATCTAAAATAGTACCCCTGTGGATAATTGATAGACATCAATATCATCCAAACCCAACAGAAAATTCCTTTCTGTCAAAGTAATAGGACATTGCCTGTTCCCTGCTTCAAGTTATTTTACAATAAATTTGATGATCCTATGATAGATGTCTTTCTCATACATTCATGCCTGCCAGTCTTGTGTAAATCCGTGGAATGATAAGATCGCTGGAATACTTCATATGTTTTCTGACTTTCGAGGGATTTGTTGTTAGCCTGCCAGAATCAGCTACACTGATTATATTTTCCAATCAAATGGCCCACCTTCCTTAGCTCAGCTGTGTGTTTAAACAGTGTTCGAGGATGGGGAGGAGGCGTAACAACAACATGTATTTCTGAAGATCTCCTCTCCAGAGGAATGTGTCAGAGCAGTTTACAGGCTAATGGACAATGAGTAGACAGTGAGCAGGAGAAGAAAGGGTGGGGAAGGTTAGGAGAGAGTGAAAGCACAGTTGAAGAGAAGGGTCTTTAGGAGGCTATTGAAGGCAGGGGAAGAGGCATCAATATCATGCAAACACAACAGACAATTCCTTTCTGGCAAAGTAATAGGACATTGCCCATTTCCTGCTACAAGTTCTTTTACAATACATTTGATGATCCTATAATATGTCTTTCTCATACATACATTCATTGCTGCCAGTCTTGTGTAAATCATGGAATTATAAGATCACTGGTATGCTTCATATGGTTTTCTGACTTTTAAGGGATTCTTTTAACCTGCTAGAAGCAGCTCCAAGTAAAACAATGTTCTAGTTGTATTTAATGTTTTCTATAACCAGAGTTGAATTATCAATCCATCTCATGGTGTTCTCATTTTAAATGCCAGTGGAGAAAAGGCCAGCAAAGGGTTGTCTTTAACAATGCTCCACTGATAATTTTTTATCAAATGGCCCATCTTTCTTACATAGAAACATAGGAGATAGGAGCAGGAGTAGGCCATTCGGCCCCTCGAGCCTGCTCCGCCATTTAATGAGATCATGGCTGATCATCCAAATTCAGTACCCTGTCCCTGCTTTTTCCCCATATCCCTTGATCCTTAAGAAATATATTTAACTCCTTCTTGAATATATTTAATGAATTGGCCTCAACTGCCTTGCGTGGTAGAGAATTCCACAGGTTCACCACTCTCTGGGTGAAGAAATTCCTCCTCATCTCAGTTATAAATGGCTTACCCCTTTATCCTTAGACTGTGATCCCTGGTTCTGGACTCCCCCGCCATCGGGAAAATCCTTCCTGCATCTAGTCTGTCTAGTCCTGTTAGAATTTTATAAGTTTCAATGAGATCCCCTCTCATTCTTCTAAACTCTATCGAATATAAGCCTAATCGGCCCAATCTCTCCTCATACGTCATTCCTGCCATCCCAGGTATCAGTCTGGTGAATCTTCGCTGCACTCTCTCCATGGCAAGAACATCCTTCCTCAGATAAGGTGACCAAAACTGCACATAATACTCAATGTGTGGTCTCACCAAGGCCCTGTACAACTGCAGCAAGACATCCTTGCTCCTGTACTCGAATAGTCTCACTATGAAGGCCAACATACCATTTGCCTTCTTAACCGCCTGCTGCACCTGCATGCTTACCTTCAGTGACTGGTGCACAAGGACACACAGGTCTCATTGCACTTCCCCTTCTCCCAATCTATTGCCGTTCAGATAATAATCTGTCTTCCTGTTTTTGCTACCGAAGTGGATAACCTCACATTTATCCACATTATACTGCATCTGCCATATCACCCAACCTGTCCAAATCATACTGGAGTTTCTCTGCATCCTCCTCACAGCACACACGCCCACCCAGCTTTGTGTTGTCTGCAAACTTGGAGATATTACATCTAGTTCCCTCGTCTAGATCATTTATATATATTGTGAATAGCTGGGGTCCTAGCACCGACCCCTATGGTACCCCACTAGTCACTGCCTGCCAATCGGAAAAAGACCCTCTGCTGGCTGTGTTTAAACAGAATTCAAGGATGGAGAAGAGGCATAACAACAACATTTATTTCTCACGTACAGAGATAAGTCTCAGAACACTTTACAGGATATGGACAATGAGTTGACAATGAGCAGGAGGCAGAAGGGGGGGGGTTAGGAGACAGTGAGAAGCACAGTTGAAGAGACAGGTCTTTAGGAGACTGCTGAAGGCAGGGAGGGAAGTGACAGGGTAGAGATATGAAGAGAGAGAGTTCCACTGGATGGAAACAATGCAGCTGCAGACAGTGGAGTAGAGGTAATAGGGAACAAGAAATAGACCAGTTTTGGAGAAGTTGAGTATGTATGCAGGGCCATGCTGCAGCAGTTGGGATGGCTGATCCCATGAAAAATTTAAAGGGAAGATGAAAATCTTAAATCAAATTTTTGCGGCATGCAGAACCAGTGTAGGTTGGCAGGGAGGGCAGTGATGGGGATGTGGGCCCCTCCCCGGCCACTATCTCAGATTAAATCAGATTGTTCGCGACCTCAGCATCCTTTTTGACCCTGAGCTGAGCTGAGCTTCTGACTCCATATTCTCTCCATTCAAAGACCGCCTATCTCCAGCCCTGTAACATCGTCTGACTCCCCTCATCTATACGTCTTCAGACATGATCATTTCAATACTCTTCTGGCCATCCTCCACTCGCAATAAACTTCAGCTCGTCCAAGACTCTGCTGCCCGTATCCTATCCCACACCAAATCCCACTCACCCATCACTCCTGTCCTCGCTGACCTGCATTGGCTGCCGGTCCCCCAGTGCCTCAAATGTAAAGTTCTCATCCATGTGTTTGAATCCCTTCATGGCCTTGCCCCTCCCTATCGTTGTTAGTGTGGGTGAGAGTGCATGTGGCAGGGTTGTGGAGGCTTTGTAGTTTATGCAGCGTGGATGTGGAGAGGCTGGCAAGGAGAGCCTAGGAGAAGTCCATCCCCGAGGTGATAAAAGCATGAAATAATGACTTGGCAGCAGAGGGGGAGACGTAAAGGTGGAGGCAAGCAATGTTAGGGATGTGAAAGAAAGCAGTCCTGGCAATTGATTGGTTGTCGGGTGGGGGGTGGGGAGGCTGAGCTCAGGGTTAAGCAAGACGCCGAGATTCTGCACCACTAAACTTCACCCAGAGAGCAGATGTTGGGCGTCATTGAAGAGATACATTTAATGGCCTTGAAAGGGGAGGTGGAAGAGAAACTGTGGAATGAGAGGGTGAGGTGCTTGGACAGGAAGAGGGCAGAGGAGAGGTCTGGCGAGGAGTCATAGAATCATAGAATCATGGAAATTTACAGCACAGAAGGAGGCCATTTGGCCCCTCTTGTCCATGTCGGCCGACAAAGAGCTATCCACCCTAATCCCACTTTCAGCACTTGGTCCGTAGCCTTGTAGGTTATGGCACTTCAAGTGCATACCCAAGTACTTTTTAAATGTAATGAGGGTCTCTGCCTCTACCACTCTTACAGGCAGTGAGTTCCAGACCCCCACCACTCTCTGGGTGAAAACATTTCTCCTCAAATCCCCATTAAACCTCTGACCAATTACTTTAAATCTGTGTCCCCTGGTTATTGAACCTTCTGCTAAGGAAAATAGGTCCTTCCTATCCACTCTATCTAGGCCTCTCATAATTTTATACACCTCAATAGCTAAAATTCCTCAGCCCAGTAAACATCCTTGTGAATCTCCTCTGCACCCTCTCTAGTGCAATCACATCCCCCCTGTAATATGGTGACCAGAACTGCACGCAGTATTCTAGCTGCAATCTAACTAGTGTTTTATACAGTTCAAGCATAACCTCCCTGCTCTTGTGTTCCAATCCTCGGCTAATAAAGGCAAGTATCCCGTATGCCTTCTTAACCACCTTATCTACCTGTCCTGCTACCTTCAGGGATCTGTAGACATGCACTCCAAGGTCCCTCTGATCCTCTGCACTTCTCAGTGTCCTACCATTTGTAATGTATTCCCTTGCCTTATTAGCCCTCCCCCAAATGCATTATCTTACACTTCTCCAGATTGAATGAGTCATGGGAGATGGAGGCCACAGAGCAGATGCCCTCATTTTTGGCAAAGAACTCCATGAGCTTTTCTGAGATGGTCGGAAGAGACAATTAGTAGTGGTAAAAAAGAGTTGGATTGCTGCAGGGTGACCTTAGAGTAGAATGAGGATTTATCTGTGGTCGCGCCATGTTCACTGATGAAAGCCAGGGCAATTGCTTTCCAAGTGCACTTACGCTTACTGTCTATAGATTTGAAATCACGGAGTGATTCCTGCACTGGTGAAGTGGTGGGAATGGGAGACTGTCTGATGGGAAAAGTGCATTAAAAGAGCAGGTGAGGCAACCACAAAATAATTTGTCTTGTCACAATCTAGCCCCATGTAGTTTTGTAAATAAGATTATTGAGGACCTCTGTAGCGGGGAAACAAAATAAATCATTTATAATTTATGTAAAAACCTTTCTGTCTAGTTACCCATAAACCAGCATCCCACTTTAAGAAAACAGCAACATGTTTTGTCAGCCTACATGGAACTACATGGAGCCAAATTGTAACAAGGCAAATTACTTTGTGATTACCTCACCCGCTCTTTCAATGCCCTTGTCTCCAGCAGATTGCCTCACATTCCCACCACTTTACCAGTACAACAGCTACCTTTAAGGCTTCAAACCTGCAGGCAGTAAACTTAAACGTACTTGCTGAGCAATGGCCCCAGTTTTTCACCGGCAAACATGACTGGACCACCTTAACCACTCAAAATAATTTCTGCTGTGCTACAATGGTTAATAAAGATAGTAATTCTGTTGCAAAAATCATCTGATTTAAAATACAATCTGCCTTTTGTATATTGAGCATTCAATGTTGTATATGTGGAAAATCAATTGTTTCAATCTATACAGACCTAGAAAAGGAGCTTGGCCCAATTTGCTTGCGTTTGTTTTCCACCCATGTGAGGTATTGATTGAACTGGGTTGGATTCTGTGCCAAAAACCCCTGAAGTGTCTTTTTACTTACCAGCAATTTGAAAGAAAATTTTAAAAAATGTAAAAGAAACCTCCTGCCTCCACCTGGACCGTGACCTCACTACCGAACATCAAACCATCATTTCCAAGACTGTCACTGACCTCATCTCCTCTGGAGATCTTCCCCCCCCATGGCCACCAACCTCATAGTTCCCCAACCCCGCACAGCCTGCTTCTATCTCCTTCCCAAGATCCACAAACAGGACTGCCCTGGTAGACCCATCATTTCAGCCTGTTCTTGCCCCACGAAACTTATCTCTTCCTATCTCAACTATCTTTTCTCCCCTTGTCCAGTCTCTTCCCACCTACATCCGCGACTCTTCTGATGCCCTCCGCCACTTTAACAGTTTCCAGTTTCCTGGCCCCAACCGCCTCCTTTTCACCATGGATGTACAATCCCTCTACACCTCCATCCCCCACCAGGATGGCCTGAGGGCGCTCCATTTCTTCCTTGAACAGAGGCCCAACCAGTCACCACTACCCTCCTCCGCCTGGCTGAACTTGTTCTCACATTGAACAACTTCTCCTTTGACTCCACTCATTTCCTCCAAATTAAAGGTGTTGCTATGGGTACCCGCATGGGTCCTAACTATGCCTGCCTTTTCATGGGATATGTGGAACATTCTTTGTTCCAGTCCTACTCGTGTCCCCTCCCTCACCTCTTTTTCCAGTACATTGATGACTGTATCGGTGCCATTTCCTGCTCTCACCCTGAACTAGACAATTTCATTCACTTTGCCTTCAATTTCCACCCTTCCCTCACCTTCACATGGTCCATCTCCGACTCTTCCCTTCCCTTCCTCGACTTCTTCGTCTCCATCTCTGGGGATAGGTTAGTGACCAACATTCACTACAAGCCCACTGACTCCCACAGCTACCTGGACTACACTTCCTCCCACCCCACCTCCTGTAAGGACTCTATTCCATTCTCCCAGTTTCTCTGTCTCTGCCGCATCTGCACAGACGATGCCACCTTCCACACCAGTGCTTCCAACATGTCTTCCTTTTTCCTCAACCGAGGATTCCCCTCTACCGTGGTTGACACTGCCCTCGACCGTGTCCATTCTATCTCCTGCACTTCGGCCCTCACACCTGCCCCTCCCTCCTGGAACCACGATAGGGTTCCCCTTGTCCTTACCTTTCACCCCACCAGCCTCCACATTCAATGGTTCATCCTCCACCATTTCCGCCAGCTCCAACATGATCCCACCACCAAATGCATCTTCCCCTCCCCTTTCAGCATTCCGTAGGGACCGCTCCCTCCGAGATACCTTAGTCCACTCCTCAGTCACCCCCAGCACCCCTTCCCCTTCGCCCGGCACCTTCCTGTGCAAGCACAGGAGATGCAACACCTGCCCTTATACCTCCCCCTTCCCACTGTCCAGGGCCCCAAACACCCCTTCCAGGTGAAACAGCAATAAGGAGAGAGAGAGAGGGGGAAGGAGAGAGAGGGGGGGAAGGAGAGAGAGAGAGAGAGGGGGGGGAGGAGAGAGAGACAGAGAGAGAGAGAGGGAAGAAGAGAGAGACAGAGAGAGAGAGAGGGAAGGAGAGAGAGAGAGAGAGAGTTTGAATCGCGGCGGCCGAAGGAAGGAAGGAAGAAAGCGAGCTCTCCCTCCCTCTCCCACCCCTTCACTCTTTCCCTCCATCACCCTCTCTCTCTCCCTCTCCCCCTCTCTCTCCCCCTCTCTCTCCCTGCCCCTCTCTCTCTCCCCGCCCCTCTCTCTCTCTCCCCGCCCCCCTCTCTCTCCCCGCCCCTCTCTCTCTCCCACCCTCTCTCCCTGCCCCTCTCTCTACTCTCTCTCTCCCTCCCCTCTCCCCCTCCCTCTCTCTCTCCCTCCCCCTCTCTCCCTCCCCCTCTCTCTCCCTCCCCCTCTCTCTCTCCCCGCCCCTCTCTCTCTCCCCGCCCCTCTCTCTCTCCCCTCTCTCTCTCTCCCTCCCTCTCTCTCTCCCTCCCCCTCCCTCCCCGCTCTCTCTCCCCACTCTCTCTCCCTCCCTCTCCTCTCCCCTCCCTCCCTCTCTCTCTCTCTCTCTCTCTCTCTGCCTCCCCCTGTCTCTCCCTCCTTTCCGGTACCAGAACGGAGTCAGTCCGACACCAGGAGGCCGGGCGCCCATCACTCCGAAGCGAGCCCGGGTTCCTCATCGTTAACGCGGCGGGCCTTTGGACCCGGTTGGCCGGGCGGCAGACGAATGCCTTTCGCTGCGGACTCCCGTGTCCGATTT